>NC_047101.1:25389018-30389018 GCF_902459505.1 Geotrypetes seraphini | reverse complement strand
AAGAAATGGGATCGTCACGTGGGATCTCTGCACAGAGATAAATAGGGGAGGGTCATTGGGGTGGGCAGACTAGATGGGCCGCGGCCCTTATCTGCCGTCTTTTTCTATGTTTCTATGTTTCTATACCCCACGAAGACACGCCTGGTCTCCTGTCTCTCAGAATCACCCATCCTGCCTCCTTAGGAGTGTGTTATATACCAGGCAAAATCCATTCACCTGGGCTTTACCTGAATACACTTACCATATTAGTTGTGTCGTGTGGTCGCTTGGTCGTTGGTCGCTTTATAGTTCGCTTTCATTAAACGTTTTTGGGCAGACACAACAAAGTGTCAAGAATTTGGTGATTTTGGTTGGCTTTTCCAATTTTGTTCCAACTTGCCTATACCTTCGAATTGGTTCAAACCACTGTGACTTTTGCTTGCCTCTGCAATTTTATTTCGCCTAGCCTTTGCGTTGATCTACACTGCAATTTTATTTCGCCTTGCCTTAGCATTGATTCTACACTGTGTGCAGAATTTATTAAATTGCGTGTGATGTTATTTGTCCTTGTTTGGCAGTATTTGATTTTATCTGGTTTGCTGGACAGGTGTTTGAGGTTTTTTGATGATTGTTTGGTGGTACAGTATTTGATTATTGGTGCCAGAATGATGAATTCTTATTTTTACTTTTAGAACTGCATGTGTGGTTTTGGCATCTCTAGTCCTTGTATTGCACATCATCCAGAGGTCTTCAGTTCCTGTTGATCTTTAATTCTTTGGGACAGTAACAGTTTTGGATCAGATTCACTAACTTAGCAGATTTGGCCTTCTTACATCCAGCCACCCTAGTATAACGAAGATGAGTGTTCCAAAGAAGAGCAAAACCTACCACTTTCATGATGAATGGGAAATGGACTACTTCTTCATCATAGTGAAAGACAAGTGTTGTTGTCTAATTTGTAACACCCCAGTATCCTTGCCCAAAAAGGGTAATGTGGAACGTCATTATAAGGCTCTGCATAGCAATAAGTTTGATGCTGATTTTCCACTCAAAAGTGAAATTCGTAAACTGAAGCTCAAGCAACTTAAATTGAAATTGGCTACTTAGCAACAGTTGATGAAGACAAGGTCACATTCGGTCAATGCAACCATAGCATCCTTCAAGGTCAGCAACCTGATCACAAAGAAATGCAAACCTTTCACTGAAGGGGAATTTGTTAAGATTGTTTTCTTGAAGCAGCTGACAATCTTTTTGAAGGATTTAAAAATAAGAAAGAGATCATAGCTGCTATTCAAGATGTACAATTGTCAAGAAACACCATCATGTGGCGAATAGAAGAGATGTGTTGAGACACAACTGAACAGTTGTTGGAGGATGTTTCAAATTGTGTTGCTTTCTCACTCCAACTGGATGAATCTACAGACATAAGAGACATAGCCCAGTTACTAGTCTTTATCTGGATGGTTTTTGAAGACTTCAGTGTTAAAGAAGAACTACTTGAAATGATTTCTTTAAAAGGGAGAACTACCGGTCAGGAAATATTCAGTTCCTTCTATTCTTTTGTGACAAAGTGTAATCTTACATTGCATAGACTTCTTTCCATCCCTACTGATGGAGCAAGAGCAATGACAGGTGAGGTTAAGGGTTTCATAGCCCTCTGTAGACAGCATGACGACTTCCCTTCTAACCACTGCATCATTCACCAGCAAGTTTTGGCAAGCAAGAGAATCAATACAAAGACTGTCATGGACATCACTGCGGCATATTTGCAACCTATCCTTGAGAACGGGGGTAATCCCAGAGGACTGGAAGATAGCGAATGTCACACTGATCTTCAAAAAAGGATCGAGAGGCGACCCGGGGAACTACAGACCGGTGAGCTTAACCTCAGTTCCGGGGAAGATGGCCGAATCACTGATCAGGGAAGGTATCAATGAGCATATAGAAAAAAATAATCTGATGAGAACAAGCCAGCATGGTTTCTGTAAAGGACGATCATGCCAGACGAATCTACTGCATTTCTTTGAGGGGATAAGTAAACAATTGGACCAAGGTGACCCCGTAGACATTGTATATCTAGATTTCCAAAAAGCCTACAACAAGATACCCCATTAACGCCTATTGAAAAAACTGTGGAGACACGGGGTGGAAGGGGATGTGCACAGATGGATCAAAAATTTGCTGGCGGACAGGAAGCAGAGGGGCACTACTCTGACTGGATAGGGGTCATGAGTGGTGTTCTGCAAGGGTCAGTGCTGGGACCGCTGCTGTTCAATATATTTATTAATGATCTAGAAACGGGGACGAAGTGCGAAGTTATCAAGTTCGCGGATGACACAAAACTCTCCAGCAGGGTCAGAACTGTTGTGGAATGCAAAGAACTGCAGAGCGATCTGAACAAACTAAGTGAGTGGGCAAAAAGATGGCAGATGAGCTTCAATGTGGAGAAATGTAAGGTCTTGCACATAGGGAAGGAGAACTCCATGTACAGTTATACGATGGGAGGGAGAGTATTGGGGGAAGGCAACCAAGAAAAAGATCTGGGGGTATTGGTGGATAACACAATGAAGCCGACGGCGCAATGTGCAATGGCCTCAAAGAAGGCGAACAGAATGTTGGGCATTATCAAAAAAGGTATCACTACCAGAACGAAGGAAGTTATCCTGTCACTGTATCGAGCAATGGTGCGCCCACATCTGGAATACTGCGTCCAATACTGGTCGCCATACCTCAAGAAGGACATGGCAATACTCGAGAGGGTCCAGAGGAGAGCAACGAGGATGATAAAGGGCATGGAGAACCTTTCATATGCTGAACGGTTGGACAAGCTGGGGCTCTTTACCCTGGAAAAGCAGAGACTGAGAGGGGACATGATAGAGACTTATAAAATCATGAAAGGCATAGAGAAGGTGGAGAGGGACAGATTCTTTAGACTAGCTGGGACAACAAAAACAAGAGGTCATTCAGAAAAACTGAGAGGAGACAGATTCATAACGAATGCAAGGAAGTTCATCTTCACTCAATAGGTGGTAGACACCTGGAACGCGCTTCCCGGAGAGGTGATAAGACAGAGTACAATTCTGGGGTTCAAAAAAGGACTGGATGACTTTCTGGAAGCGAAGGGGATAACAGGGTACAGATAGAGGTTTACCTTATAGGACATTAAGCGAACAGGATATGGACGTTTTAGGTTAGGTAGGGAACACTTACAAATCATGGACGTGGGGGGCCGCCGCGGGAGCGGACTGCTGGGCACAATGGACCCTGGTCTGACCCGGCAGAGGCAATGCTTATGTTCTTAGTTCATGGAAGATCACTTCAAAGACGGTTTTTCAATCTTACTCTTGATGAAAGGGCAGTGGAAATCATTTTGCACACAGATGTAAGGTGGCTAAGTAGGCAAAAATTTCTGCAAAGATTTTGTGATTTGCTGAATGACATAAGAAGTTTTTTTGAAGGAGAGGGGAGATGACCAAGCAGAGTTGGAAGATGAGAGGTAGTTATGTGATCTGGCATTTCTGGGAGAGTTAGAAGTCATGGCCAAAAAAGACAACCTAGACATCATTGGGGTCTCTGAAACATGGTGGAATGAAGAGAACAAATGGGACATAGCACTACCGGGGTATAAACTCTATCGCGAAGACAGGTCGGGTTAGAAAGGAGGAGGAATAGCCCTATACATAAAGGAAAACATACACTCGACCAGAGTGGACACAACGGCGATGAACAACAAATTGGAATCACTATGGGTTAAAATACCGGGAAGGAAAGGGCCCGAGATAAAAATGGGCCTGTACTATCATCCACCTCAGCAAACCAAAGTAACCGATGAAGAAATGAATGCCGAGATAAAGCGAGAATGCACAAGCAATAACATGATCATTATGGGAGACTTCAACTATACCGGAATAGACTGGAATCTTGGAATCTCACAATGCGCTAGGGAGACCAGATTCCTGGAGGCTTTACAAGACTGCTTAATGGATCAGCTTGTCAGAGAACCGACGAGAGTGAATGCCACTCTGGATCTAATCCTTAACGGGCTAAGAGGACCTGCAAAGGAAGTGGAAGTAGTGGGACCGTTGGGAAACAGCGATCACAACATGATCAAGTTCAAAGCTGAAGTAGGAATAACAAAGGGAAAGAGAACCACAGCGACATCTTTTAACTTCAAGAAAGGAAACTACGAAGCGATGAGAGTAATGGTAAAGAAGAAACTTAGGAACAGCTCAAAGAAATTGCAAACTGTAGAGCAAGCCTGGTCCTTATTCAAGGACACAGTGAGCAAGGCGCAAAATCTGTATATCCCCAGATTTAGAAAAGGAAGCAAAAAGAGCCAAACAAAAGACCTGGCGTGGATAACTAAAGAAGTGAAGAAAGTGATAGGAGATAAGAAACATTCATTCCGGAATTGGAAAAAGGACAAAACCGGGGACAACTGGAAAGAGCACAGGAAGCATCAAAAAGAATGTTACCTCGTGGTTAGAAGAGCAAAAAGAGAATAAGAAGAGAAGCTTTGCCAGGGAAGCACGAAATTTTAAACCATTCTTCAGATATGTTAAAGGGAAGCAGCTGGCAAGGGAAGAGGTGGGTCCCCTGGATGACGGAGCTAGGAAAGGAGTGGTGAAGGAGGAAAAAGAAGTGGCGGATAGACTAAACATGTTCTTTTCATCAGTATTTACAAAGGAGGATGCATCCAACGTGCCGGAACCTGAAAAAATCTTCAAAGGAGATCAAGCAGAAAAATTAACATCCATGGAGGTTAGCCTTGAAGACATATACAAGCAGATAAATAGATTACAAACAGACAAATTTCCGGGCCCGGACGGAATCCACCCTGGGGTATTGAAAGAACTAAAGGAGGAAATAGTGGAACTACTACAGCAAGTTTGTAATCTATCCCTGAAAACAAGCGTCATACCGGAGGTTTGGAAGATAGCTAATATACCCATCTTTTAAAAAGAATTGAGAGGTGACCCGGGGAACTACAGACCGAGTTTGACTTCGGTTCCGGGGAAGATGGTGGAAGCGCTGATAAAAGACAGCATCGATGAGCATCTAGAAAGGAATAAATTGTTGGAAACAAACCAACATGGCTTCTGCAAGGGAAGATCGTGCCAAACGAACTTATTGCACTTCTTTGAAGGAATAAACAAACAAATGGACAAAGGGGACCCCATAGACATCGTATACTTAGATTTCCAAAAAGCCTTTGACAAGGTACCCCATGAACGCCTACTACGGAAACTGAAGAACCATGGGGTGGATCAAAAATTGGTTGGCGGGTAGGAAGCAAAGGGTAGGAGTGAAGGGCCATTACTCGCACTGGAGGAGGGTCACGAGTGGTGTTCCACAGGGGTCGGTGTTCAATGTATTTATAAATGATCTAGAAACAGGGACGAAGTGCGAAGTAATAAAATTCGCGGATGACACCAAACTATTTAGTGGAGTTAGGACCGGAACAAACTAGTGGACTATTTAGTGGACAAAGGGACCTGAACAAACTAGGGGAGTGGGCGACGAGATGGCAGATGAAGTTCAACGTTGAGAAATGTAAAGTACTACATGTGGGTAGCAGAAACCCAAGGTGCAGCTATACGATGGGAGGGATATTATTGAAGGAGAGTACCCAAGAAAGGGACTTGGGGGTAATGGTGGACATGACAATGAAGCCGATGGCACAGTGCGCAGCGGCCGCTAAGAAGGCGAATAGAATGCTAGGCATAATCAAGAAGGGTATTACAACCAGAACGAAAGAAGTTATCCTGCCGCTGTATTGGGCGATGGTGCGCCCGCATCTGGAGTACTGCATCCAGTATTGGTCGCCACACCTTAAGAAGGATATGGCGATACTCGAGAGGGTTCAGAAAAGAGCGATGCGATTGATAAAAGGGATTGAAAACCTTTCATATGCTGAAAGATTGGAGAAACTGGGGCTTTTTTCCCTGGAAAAGCGGAGGCTTAGAGGGGACATGATAGAGACTTACAAGATCATGAAGGGCATAGAAAAAGTGGAGAGGGACAGATTCTTCAAACTTTCGATAAATACAAGAACAAGAGGGCATTTGGAAAAATTAAGAGGGGACAGATTCAGAACCAATGCTAGGAAGTTTTTCACGCAAAGCGTGGTGGACACCTGGAATGCGCTTCCAGAGGGAGTGATAGGGCAAAGTACGGTATTGGGGTTCAAGAAGGGATTAGATAATTTCCTGAAGGAAAAAGGGATAGAAGGGTATAGATAGAGGGTTACTTTACAGGTCCTGGACCTGTTGGGCCGCTGCGTGAGCGGACTGCTGGGCGTGATGGACCTCTGGTCTGACCCAGCTGAGGCACTTCTTATGTTCTTATGAATAAATTCATGTAGGAAATAAGCAGATGGACAGTATGGGTTGTTGAAAGTGGTTTTTTTCTGCATCTGTTTCATGCCCTGTGCTCCGATTACTACTTTAAATTCAATATTTAAGATAGGCTGCAGTACAAAAAGAACCACACTGATGCATCACAAAATTACAGTGTGCAGAACAGATTGCTTACAACCTGGTAAGTCTGAAAAGGCACTGAATTAGCACCATTTTACTGGCTCAGTTGATCCTGGGTAACAAGCTAGTATCAGTTTTCAAAGGATTCTGCAGACATCAATAAACCATGAGAAAAAAAAGAAAAAGTTTGAAATGTTCCCCAACGTCAGCAAAAGCCAGAGAAACCAGATATCTGCTGTAATACAAAATGTTGGCTGTGCATGTTCTTCTTATACACACTTGATGTGAAAGCATTCAACATCTGTCCGCCACCGACTCACCAGGAATGTTAGAAGGCTGATGGAGTAAGAGCAGCACGGAGCTCAAAACTGGAGAGGAGGATGGAAAAGACATAAACATTGCTCTTGGAGTTACTGAAGCTAATCGAATCAGATACTTCTAGTCCAGTCTGTCCCATACGATTTGGAGCAGACCCTAAATTATGGAGAATATCAACAACATAAGAACATAAGAAGTTGCCTCCGCTGAGTCAGACCAGAGGTCCATCCTGCCCAGCGGTCCGCTCTCGCGGCGGCCCGTCAGGCCTAATTGCCTGAACAGTGACCCTGACTAATTTTGTAACTGCCTCTAATCCTCAACAATTTAACTAAAAACCTCAATTCCTTGCTCCATAACATATTTCAAAATAGTGGCTTTTAAGAGCCTTATGAAAGACCATATATGAATTAATTTGTCTCAAATAAAGAGGAAGATGATTCCACACTTTAGCAGTTTGAGAAGAAAAAGTGCATTACAAATGTTTAATAGTCAGAAAATATCATTTAAAACTATGAATACTTTTGGATGTAACAAAATCACCTGGAACATTTCACGAATGAGTTAACCATTCGGTAGAACTTCCATGACCTGCTTTAAAAAGTAAGCAGGCAATGTTAAATTTTATCCGAAATCTTATCGGAAGCCAATGTAACTTCTGTAAACTGGAGTCGCCCTCTCAAAATGTTTACCTGAAACCCCCCCCCCCCCCCCCACCAATCTTGCCGCAGTATTTTGAAACATTGGCAGTCTCAAAAGTAACTTCCAAAACCCCATATGGCAACAATATAGATTGAGATGTACCTCTAAAATATGCTGCCTTAACATAAATCCATCCAATCACTTTAAAACTAGGAAGTGGGGTTCGCTTTGATAATGAATGCAGAATCACAGGAAGATTTGAACCCCCAATGCTTGCTGAACTGCTAAAAATCTAACTCTGATCAAGGTGGAGCGCAGCCAGCCAAAGAAGCAGGCTACTGAGTGTTTGTTATTTATGGCAGCTTTCCAAAACTGGTACATTTGAAAGAAAGAGAAATAAAATGACAAACCTTTTTGATATTTCAAGTTATGCACAAAATTGTAAACACACCAAGAATCCATAATACCAAAGAATCCAACTTGTTCCAAAAAGTCTTCAGGCCCAGGACTGATTTTATGTCAATTCCTTTGCAGCTTTACTGAAAATATTCCAGCTACTTGCCTTTACTTTTCCAAAAGAAAACTATCGTGAGCATGAATAAGGTTTTTGAAACTGTTTGCTACATTACCAAGACCTCATATCCCAGCAAACATATATTATTCAATGTAGAAACTACCAGTACTCTCAGAATAGCTGTTATGTTTAATTAGATAGCAAAAACCTTGAATAAATTATACTTCAACCATCTATATATACAGTAACACACTGGATTGCAAGTAACTTGGTTTGCAAGTGTTTTGCAAGACAAGCAAAACATTTGATTAAATTTTAACTTGATATACAAGCAATGTCTTGCAATACAAGTACATACAGTATACACACATCACAACTGAGCCGATGGTTCTTCTCTCGGATACTGCAAGAGTGTCGTGACTGTTCTAAACGAACAAGGCCTTGCAATACAAGTACATAACAGTATACAAGCGTCACATCATCACAACTGAGCAGATGGGGAAATTTGCTTTGATATACGAGTGCTTTGGATTACAAGCAAGCTTCTGGAACGAATTATGCTCGCAAACCAAGGTTTTACTCTATATAGATTATGTGCAAGGGAATGAGAAGAATGTGTTTAACTTGATGAAAAGGTCCAAGCAAACAAACTTTACTGACTGTTCCTCACTCTTCAGCAGTGCAGTTGGCCTAAGATCCAGGACGTTTTCCGTGCTATGCCAGTTTTATGGAATAAAACCAAACAAACAGTGATGGGGCCCCTCATTTGAAACAACAGCCTGAGGCAGGAAATGCAGACACCAGGTTTTAGTCAACATGGCCCATGTTTCGGCCCTCTCACCTATGTCAGGAGTCAATAGTGGTCTCACAGAATGGCTTCACTTGATGATTAGTTATGAATTCCAACCCTGGGTTAAACTCTTTCAAGACATTTCACGAGTCAAGGTGTTCGTCAGTGGAGATAGCTCAAAGAAAACGTCCTTATGTGTGTCTGTGCTTTGTGATGTTTAATTGCACAGAACATGTAATATTTGAAGTAGACCAGGGTCCTGCAGTGCGAGTAGCGGGCGTCCATCAGCAGGACTCAAACCTGGAGATTATACATAATAAATTTCAAGCAATATGGGATATAATCTTGAAATATTAAAAAAAGAATTGACAATATAACCAAGGTATTCACATTAATCCTCAGATAGTCCACAATAGAGAAACACCCTGAAAACAAAACTGAAAATTGATCCAAAAGAAGGAAATAGAATCTTACATTTTTTTTGACCAAAACCTATCACAAAAGACTATCTTGGGAAAGATCCTGTTTAGTCCCACCTTGGGTCCCACCGTGGTTTTATTTTAAGCTGTTCATAAACACTTTCGCCCGTTGATGGTGTGATATCTAACACACCTTTGGCAGATGATTGTGGTTCTTCTCCAGGATTTTCTTCTATGAACACAGAACACTTTCCCTTTGTCTTCATCACTCTCCACATAGCATCCTTAGTCTTCCTCCTTTCACTAATGTAACCAGAGGTGAATTTTTTGTACCTGGAGTTCCTGGGACCAGCAGAGGTTCCTGAGGGTCCTGGGAATATGGTGGGTGGCTCTTGACCAGTGCTGTTTGCTTACTTACAGAGAGGCAAGAGAACTGAGCTTGCCTTTAAATAAAATAGTTCAGAGTCAGATGCTGATTGGCTGCACTGGTTTCCTATTTCCACCAACATCAGAGTGATGTGGGTGGGGGAGGGGAGGAAAGAACTAGAAAACTGAAAATCAGGAGGTTTTCTATAAGTTAGCATGTGTGATTTGTAAAAGTTTGCAAAAGTAAGAACATTTGCTTCACTTTATGAAACAGTGATCATATGACAGTGAACTGTACTGAAATGTTTGAAAGTATTTTCAGAGAAAGAAGAGTTTGTCTTTCCGATGTGCTCTGAAGGCTGGGTGTTACTTGAGTAAATTCAATACTCTGAAAGTTAGTGATCAACTAGAAAGATTTTGTTGCTCCAGCAGGAGTTAAAGTTTGCTTCACAGCAAATTCTGATATTATTTCATAGCTCTGTTTGGTGAAATAGTTTCTGAAGTAGCACAGATCTAAGAACTTGAATTTATATCAAGAGAAAATACAGTAAAACCTTGGATTGCAAGTAACTTGCAAGACAAGCAAAACATTTGATTAAATTTTAACTTGATATACAAGCAAGGTCTTGCAATACAAGTATATACAGTATACATACATCACAACTGAGCCGATGGTTCTTCTCTCTCCAACGCTGCGGGAGTGAAGTGGCTGTTCTAAATGAGTGAGGTCTTGCAATACAAGTACGTATAGTATTTTGAATTAAAGGTTTTGGGTTGTGGAGTTTCCATTATTTCTTATGGGGAAATTCGCTTTGATATACGAGTGTTTTAGATTACAAGCATGTTTTCAGAACAAATTTTTCTTAAAAACTAAGGTTTTACTGTAATATTAACCCAGAAAATTACAATTTTGCAGTGAATACTCAAAAAATGGATTCAAACCTGTTACATAGCTGGTTAACTCTGCAAAAGAGGATCAAAACCTTTTCTGTGAGAACTTCAGATGGAATATTCCTTTGAGTAAGTAAGAAGTATGAATACTGGTGTGATGTGGCAGACCCTGCCAGAAGCTCTCTCTATTAGTTAAGAACATAAGAAGTTGCCACCACTGGGTCAGACTAGAGGTCCATCGCGCCCAGCGGTCCGCTCCCGCGGCGGCCCATCAGGTCTATGACCTGTGATGTGGTTCCTGTCCATTTCTATAACCTACCTCTTCTTTTTATCTGTAACCCTCAATCCCCTTATCTTTTAGGAACTTATCCAAACCTTCCTTGAAACCCTTCAATGTGCTCTGGGCTATCACAACCTCCGGAAGCGCGTTCCATGTGTCCACCACCCTCTGGGTAAAAAAGAACTTCCTAGCATTCGTTCTAAACCTGTCCCCTCTCAATTTCTCCGAGTGACCCCTTGTACTTGTGGTTCTCCACAGTCTGAAAAATCTGTCCCTGTCCACTTTCTCTATGCCCCTCAGGATTTTGAAGGTTTCTATCATGTCTCCTCTAAGTCTCCACTTTTCCAGGGAGAACAGCCCCAGCATTTTCAACCTGTCAGCATATGAAAAGTTTTCCATACCTTTTATTAGTTTAGTTGCTCTCCTCTGGACCCCCCTCTAGTACTGCCATGCAGGGAAAAATGAAAAAGATAAATAGGCTTTAAATGAAAGGGATCTTGAAACATCCTCTGATTTTCTTATTCTAGAAATTTCACAGTCATAAGAGACCAGGTGTCTTTAGATACAGAGCAGACAGTGATATATATATTGGTCTAGTGCAGTGGTCTCAAACTCAAACCCTTTGCAGGGCCACATTTTTGATTTGTAGGTATTTGGAGGGCCGCAGAAAAAATAGTTTGTCTTATTAAAGAAATTACAATTTTGCATGACTCTTTATAGTTTATAAATCTTTCCTTTTGGTTGTCGTAATAATAATATTGTAATTTATTGCTAAAGAGACATGTGATCAAGAAACTGTTTTATTTTACTTTTGTGATTATCATAAACATACCGAGGGCCTCAAAATAGTACCTGGCGGGCCACATGTGGCCCCCGGGCCGCGAGTTTGAGACCACTGGTCTAGTGGTATGATTCTCTCTTTGGGTGTGAGAGGTCCTGGGTTCAATCCCCAGACAAGCCCCTCACTTTCTAGGCCAGATTCAAGGTAGCAGAAGGGCATGGCTTGGTACTAGTCAGACTTTTTATATGATTGAAGTCAACAAATTCCTGAGTGGAGTAGAAGGGTACAAGCGGCTTGATTTTTCACTCAGTCAAAAATTACAAAGACCAGGGGCCACTTGATGAAGTTACAGGGAAATACTTTTAAAACCAATAGGAGGAAATTTTTTTTCACTCAGAGAATAGTTAAGCTGTGGAACGCCAGAGGTTGTGGTAGGAGCGGATAGCATAGCTGGTTTAAGAAAGGTTTCGACAAGTTCCTGGAGGAAAAGTCCATAGTCTGTTATTGAGAAAGACCGCTTGCCCTGGATTGGTAGCATGGAATATTACTACTCCTTGGATTTTGGCCAGATAGTAGTGACCTGGATTGGCCACCATGAGAACGGGCTATTGGGCTTTATGGATCATTGGTCTGACCCAGTAAGGCTATTTTTATGTTCTTATGTTCTAAAGATTGTAAATTATCACTGTCAACTGTTGATCAAACTGTAAATAGTGTAACCCCTGGCTTCCTCAATGGAGGAGGGTAAGGGTAAATGGTGGAGTGCCATAAGGATCTGTTCTGGGATTGGTGCTATTTGAACTTGCATGCTATCTGTGCTAAGCATGCTCTGGAAAATCAAAATTGCTCTGAACCCAGTGTTTTTTACTGGGTTGCCAGAGCTTTGTGCATCCTGCCCTTAATTCCTTAGCTTCCACCGTGTCCAATCCCTCCTCCTCAGAGAGTTAACATTTCACATCTCTTCCCATATTGTTAAAACTTCCTGTCTATTTCCTAAGCTATTTGTCTCATCGAAATAAGCTTGTGTTTTCTGTGACTGTGATTAATATAATGTATAAACTTTAAACTACCCTGTATCTGTACAGACTCTAAATAATAATTGTGATTTTGATGACTAAGTTCCATGCTAATGTTTGTGGTTTGTATATTTAAGTTGTACGGTGTCCATATTTTTCAAAACTAGTGCTGTGGTAAATTTGTGTTAGTTCTGTGGTTATCATACATCATTTCAATGGTTTCTGTGGTTTAGTTCATGTTATATCCCTGGCTTCTAAGACTGAAGTCTGTGGTCTCTGTGAAAAGAAATAAATGAGCATTTTTATAGCATTTTGAAAAATATTTTACAGAAGTTCCTAGAAAAAGACAAATGCTTTTTGTCTCACCACAAATTATGAATAATAGAGTGTGTGGTATCGTAACGATCAACACTTGAAAGGTCAACAGTGGGAAATTTGGTGAGCTCAGAGACATTGTCATTTTTTTATTCAAATTGTTTTTGGGATAAGGACATCATTAAGAAGAAAACTCTAGAACAATGCTCACATTTTTGGTCAAATGAGAGGGTGTCTCCCTCATAAAGATGGAAAGTTGGCATCATCTTAACATTGAAACAAAACGTTGCTGACTGAGTGAGGTCAATCAGTAGAAGCAGAATTGTGATACAAGTCGTCAAGATCTAAGAAAACAGACATCCAATATTTATGTTTTGGGACCTTATTGTCAAGAAATTGTTTTATTTTATTTATTTTAAAATTTTCTATACCAAAACTGTTTACAAAATGCTTACGTATATAAAATGTTAACGCAAATCAGGACAAACAGAAGCAGAAAGATTCATCTCTTAGAACTATACAAATCAATGTTCAGAGAAATGCATCAGCAAATAGTTAGGAGTTTTTAACAACTTTCTGAATGATCGCCTATCACTGTGTTTCTGAATTTGCCCTACAAGGGCATTCCACAGCTTTACTCCTGCACACGAAAAGGTTATTGCATTGGTTTCTGCATATTTAGAAGTCACAATTGTTTTCAACAATGCAGAATTTTCAGAACGCAAAGATCTTATCGGCTGATAGTCAGCCATCTTACTCTTAAAGAATTCAGGAATCGTGCCATATAAGAATTGGTTTTTGTTCTTCCTAACGATCTTAGATTTTACTATCACTTTCTCAGTGTTACGTATAGACTGTGCTTGTACCAAAATGTCTTAGAAAGTTGGTTTCTCTCATATACAGAACTGCAAAGATTTTGTACGGCCTAGTGATATTACTTCTGGACAATTGCAATGTCCTATATTTTGAGTTGCCAACTTCAGTGTTTACATATAGTCCAAAATGCAACTGCAAGACTTTAATTCAAGAAAATCTTACATGCAACAGATGATTGATTATAAGCCCACAGTATGCTAGCAAACAAGTATGATACAATCACATCAACGACCTTGGTTCCAAATTTTGAATACCTCCAACCCAGTTCTATAAACCACCAAAGCCAACTCTAGCCCCTGCTCTATAAAACATCCCTGCCTATTGTATAGTATGATCTTTGTGTTTCAATAATAAAATATACTCGGTATCTGTGTAAGGTTTATAATTTTATAGTTTAGTAGTTCTTAAACCCAGCCAGTCAGGTTTTTAAGATATTCCTAATGACTATTCATGAGTGAGATTTACCTATAAAGTAGGTAGTAGGTATGCAGATTTCTCTCATGTATAGTCATTAGGGATATCTTGAAAACCCGATTGGCTGGGGGCCCCCAGGACAGGTCTAACAACCACTGTTATAGTGTATTAAAGCTTGCTAAACTGCCATGTGCTAGATTACAGGTCTGGGTGGTTTACAATGTTAATATGTCATAAAACAGAGGCATGAAAAAAACTTGATGGGGGTAGAATAAGTCATACATCAGAAATCAATCATTGAAGTTAACAAATACAGAGACAGAAAGTACAGGGTTCCTGTAAGATAGTGGCAAATATCCAGTGAGGGTTTGAACGCCTGCATGAACAGCCAGATTTTTAAAGCTGTTTTGAAATTCCTTAATAAGAACATAAGCAGTGCCTCTGCTGGGTCAGACCAGAGGTCCATCATGTCCAGCAGTCCGCTCACGCTGCGGCCCATCAGGTCCAAGACCTGCATATTAATCCTCTATCTATACTCTTCAGTCCCCTTTTCCTTCAGGAAAACATCTAATCCTTTCTTGAAACCCAATACCGTACTCTGTCCTACCACGCCCTCTGGAAGCACATTCCAGGTGTCCACCACCCTCTGGTGAAGAAGAACTTCCTAGCATTGGTTCTGAATCTGTCTCCTCTTAATTTATCCGAATGCCCTCTCGTTCTTGTAGTCTTCGAAAGTTTGAAGAATCTGTCCCTCTCCACTTTCTCTATACCCTTCATGATCTTGTAAGTCTCTATCATGTCCCTTCTAAGCCTCCACTTTTCCAGGGGAAAAAAGCCCCAGTTTCTCCAATCTTTCAGCATATGAAAGGTTTTCCATACCTTTTATCAATCTTGTCGCTCTTTTTTGAACCCTCTCAAGTATCGCCATATCCTTCTTAAGGTACGGTGACCAATATTGGACGCAGTACTCCAGATGCGGGCGCACCATCGCCCAATACAACAGCAGGATAACTTCTTTCGTTCTGGCTGTATGGTGCCTTGTCAAATTGATCAAACTTAGGGCTGAGAAGAACCAATCTAGAATTTTTAATGGAGCATAAGCTTATTGGCCATCTTATTGGCTTTAAACTTTAGTGTCAGAAGTTTAAAGGTAATTTGTTGTTCCACTGGGAGCCAGTGATGCTGCTGTAAAAGCGGCAAGACGTAATCAAATTTGTGAGCACAGCATAGAAGTCTACTATTCTGTAGTGACTGCAGGTTTTTTAAAAATAAGATAAGAACTTCCTAGATAAATTTTGTTACAGTAATCTATTCTAGTGATGAATAGTGACAAAATTAACAAATGGAAAATGTCATGACTAAAGTATCTAATTGAATCTAATCTTCATACTGGTATACCACATCTTCCGTAAACTATTGAGCTCAAAGTGGTTAAGAAATAATGAGAACAAAGCATTAAACATAAGAAAACATTAAATTTAAATACTATAAGATCTCTTAAAAAGTAATGTATTCAACCATATGTGAAACAAATAATAAAAAATTATATTGAAAGATAATTGGTAAATTGTTCCAAGGTTAGTGTAAGATGGGTTCCAAGAATATTGACGCCTTGTCGTAAGGCCATGAGGCTCCAGTGGAATGCTCTTACTGAGACTGTTATAAGGGAAAACACCCTCCAGGGATTTAAGACAAAGTTGGACAAGTTCCTGCTAAACTGGAACGAACGCAGATGAGGATGGACTCATTTAGAGCGCTGGTCTTTGACCTGGGGGCCGCTGCGTGAGCGGACTGCTGGGCATGATGGACCACTGGTCTGACCCAGCAGCAGCAATTCATATGTTCTTAGTGCTGTTGGGAGAACAAGGCAAGCAGTGGCTTCCCCCATGTCTTATCTTAGCATAAAACAGAGTGGAATTGTCCTAATCCGAAAAAAAACAAATGTCCTTCAATTCATCTGATGGTTCAAATGACTTTATTCATCCAATAACTTAATGATTCATCCAATAGCTCAATGAATCAACATGTACATGTTTCGGCCAAACAGGCCTGCTTCAGGAGTCTACAAATATATATAAACATATAAACCAGTTAAAACCAAAGATGAAAAATAAAAACATATAAACATCATCGTGACAATCTTTGAATAATAATGACAAAAAAGAATGAAACAAGATGTTATTAATTCATAAAACACAAAAATATAACGTATAATAAGAAATATATATCTCAAATACATATAAACTAATTTAAATCTAAATGTATCACATATAAATGCATTGATAAACAGTAATGATAATCAAGATGAAGTTTTAAAATCATGTTGCCAAAAATGTATAAATATGTAAACTTAGCCTTAAATATGTAAATGAAATCAACCAATATTAATGAAAATGATAAAAAAATCAATACATGATAAAATTGTATACTGTAAATTGTACATTATAAATCGAAGCAGTAACCAATACACTAGTATCTAATATAATAAAATGGTAAGCCGCGCATGCGCACTTCCTAAGTGTGTGCCGCTTTTCCATGAGCTGTAGCGACACATATGAAGTGCGCATGCGCGGCTTACGATTCTTTTGAAAGACGCGGCGGTGGCTACTCTCACGATCCCCGCCTGCGTCGGACTTCCGACGCAGGTGGGGATCATGAGAGGAGCCATCGCCGCATCTTTCAACTAAAAAAAGAAAAAAAACAAGGCGGATGTCGGCACAATGGCTGGAGTTCACCGCAGAGTCCGGTGAGGAGTGCTTCCCTCAACAGGAACCGTCGGGTCTAATTCAAATACTCCCGGCAGGTCGGGAGGGGGCGGAGCAGACTCACACGCCTGGCAGGGACCGGACAGGAACTAGACTCCCTGCAAGAGCCAGCCTGATGGCTGGAGATCACCGGACTGGACAGGGGGAGCAGGTAAGGGGGTGCTGCAGTACAGGAGGAGCAGGGAAGAGGTGATTCTGGACAGGGGGGGAGGTAACAGGAAGGGAGGCCTACTGCTGGATAGGGGAAGCAGGGAAGAGGTGCTGTAGACGAGGGGGGGAGGTAAAAGGAAGGGAGAAGGGCTCCTGCAAAGGAGAAGAGCTACTGCTGGATATGGGGAGCTGGAAATGGGGTGATGCTAAACAGGGGGGAGATAAAAGGAGAAGGGCTACTGCTATATAGGGGGAGCAGGGAATGGGTGGGGGTGCTGCTGGACAGGGAGGAGGTAAAAGTAAGGGAGAAGGGCTGCTAGCAACCGTTAATGTAATGGGCTAAACAACTAGTATGAGATATAAAACTGTTATTTAACTTTCTATATGGTGGAAGTAGAGTAAAATTACTTCATATATATGAAGGAACTCTAAGACCCCTTAATAAAACTTGTACATATTAAAATCATCATAGAATAAATTACATATATTAACATCAGGACCAAAAAGAATTATAAATTTAATAAAATATATCGATATGTCAGCCACTTTACCTACTGGTGATAAAATTCATTATGTGCTGATTAGAATAAGAAATTCTAGTGTGGCTCTATATGTAAAAAATACAAGTGCATATATAAGAAAAATGGAACCACTAAAACAAACTCATGAAATATAATCATAATTTTGAAAACTAGCAACAAGTATAAAAACATCAACAACCCATAAAAATGGAAGCCTAATTAGACATATACATAACCCCATGATCTAAAATAACTACTGCATCCTAACTTCCAAATACGAGAAACTGAGCAAATGCCCACATAAAATGGGGGCAGAATTTAGAGTATTCCACAATCTAGCACCTTTAGTGTAAACAATAGTTTAATGATACTCAACCAGTCTGATATGTTTAAATTAAGGAATGTCCAAAAACATCTTGACAGTCAGTCATAGACTCCATATATGCCCATTCAGATTATTTTCATAAGCAGTACTTTGTAATTTTTATTACATAAGAACATAAGAATTGCAGCTGCTGGATCAGACCAGTGGTCCATCGTGCCCAGCAGTCCGCTCATGCGGTGGCTCCAAGGTCAAAGACCAGTGCTGTAAATGAGTCCAGCCTCACCTGCGTACGTTCCAGTTCAGCAGGAAATTGTCTAACTTTGTCTTGAATCCCTGAAGGGTTTTTTCCCCTACAACAGACTCCGGAAGAGCATTCCAGTTTTCCACCACTCTCTGGGTGAAGAAGAACTTCCTTACGTTTGTACGGAACCTATCCCCTTTTAACTTTAGAGAGTGCCCTCTCGTTCTCCTTGAAGAACCTTGGAGAGGGTGAACAACCTGTCTTTATCTATTAAGTCTATTCCATTCAGTATGTTTCGATCATATCCCCTTTCTGTCTCCTCTTTTCAAGGGAGAAGAGGCCCAGTTTCTCTAATCTCTCACTGTACAGTAACTCCTCCAGCCCCTTAACCATTTTAGTCGCTCTTCTCTGGACCCTTTCGAATAGTACCGTGTCCTTCTTTATGTACGGCGACCAGTGCTGGAGGCAGTACTCCAGGTGAGGGCGCACCATGGCCTGGTACAGTGGCATGATAACCTTCTCTGATCTGTTCGTGATCTCCTTCTTAATCATTCCTAGCATCCTGTTCGCCCTTTTCACCGCTTCCACGCATTGCGCGGACGGCTTCATCAACTTGTCGACCAGTACTCCTAAGTCTCTTTTCTGTTGGGTCTCTCCAAGTACTGCCCCAGACATCTTGTATTCGTGTATGAGATTTTTGTTACCGACATGCATCACCTTACACTTATCCACGTTGAACCTCGTTTGCTATGTCGCTGCCCATTTCTCGAGCGTGATTATGTCATGCTGCAGATCTTCGCAATTCCCTGTGCTGTGTCTTCACTACTCTGAATAACTTCGTATTGTCTGCAAATTTAATCACCTCACTCGTCATACCAATTTCCAGATTGTTTATAAATATGTTCAAGAGCACGGGTCCAAGCACCGAGCCCTGCAGTACCCCACTGGTGATGCTCTTCCAGTCTGAGTATTGTCCATTTACCCCCATTCTCTGTTTCCTATCCGCCAGCCAGTTTTTAATCCACGTGAGTGTTTCACCCTTGATTCCATGGCACACAATTTTACGAAGTAGTCGTTCATGTGGAATCTTGTCGAAAGCCTTCTGAAAATCCAGATATACAATGTCGATTGGTTCACCCTTGTCTATCAGTCTGTTTACTTCCTTGAAGAAGTGCAGCAAATTCGTCAAGCAAGATCTTCCTTTGCTGAAGCCATATTGGCTGGTCCTCCTCAGATCGTGTCAGTCAAGGTGATCAATGATGCGGTCCTTTATCAATGCCTCTACCATCTTTCCTGGTACAGAGGTCAGACTCACCGGTCTGTAGTTTCCCGGATCTCCCCTCAAACCTTTTTTGAAGATTGGCGTAACATTCACCACCTTGCAGTCTTCCAGAATCTTTCCTGATTTGATCGACAGATTGGCTATTAGTTGAAGCAGTTCAACTATAGTCCCTTTCAGTTCCTTGATGACCCTCGGGTGAATGCCATCGGGTCTCAGATATTTATCGCTCTTAAGCCTATCAATCTGCCTGCATACCTCTTCTAGACTGACTATCAACCCTGTCAGTTTCCCATCTTCGTTTCCAGCATATAGCCTGTTTGGTTCCGGTATGTTGTGTATATTCTCTTCGGTAAATACAGACGCAAAAAATGTGTTCTGTTTGTCGGTGATGGCTTTGTCCTCCTTTAGGACTCCCTTTATTCCATGGTCGTCCAACGGTCTCACCACTTCCTTCGTGGGTCGTTTCCCCTTAATATATCGAAAGAACGGCTTGAAATTAAAGTGGTTTACATATTACATACAAGTACTTCCTCTTTTCCTAGTAGACTCATAATCTAAATTTTGTAAAAAATATCACTGTTAAATTATCCCCATCAGGGTTTCATAAACTGAGTCCCAGGACATATAGATTCAGATCTTGCTTCTCTTACCTGGGTTAGTTACGCACATAGACCATAAGCTCTCTGTGGCAAAGAATCATTGTACCTGCATGCAATCTGTTTTAAGATACCATATCAATAAAAGTAATTATCAAACCTGTCCTTTGAATTTCCAAGAACCAGCACTTCCAAATATTTTAGATGTTATTTAAAGAAACCAAATCCCTCACACAAAATACTTTTGTGTTTTATTTCCACTTGAGACAGGTTGTTTTGGGACCCACCCAGGTTCTACTCTCAATCATTTTTTTCATGTGCCAGAAATGGCCTTTGAAGTGCTCAGCCGAGCCCAAAGGAGCTCCATGCCAACTTGCGAGAGAGCTGCACCCAAAGCTTGTCTGCTAGTTCATAACAGGAAGTGTGTCAGCATGATCTCTTACCAAATTAGGGTGGAAAAGGACAAAGCTGAAGCAGACAGGCATGAAATGGAAAATGATCTGGTACATCCAAAGGTTAGGAACAGATCAGGAGTGGTCAAGCATCCTCACAGAATTCCAATTTTGAACAAGCTGTTATTATTTTATTTCCTATGCCCTCTAAAGTACTACAAGGCACAGACAGGAAATCTCCTTTGAAATGTCTGTCATGCTTGGTATTTTGATGTAGTAGACTTTTTCCCTTCCCTTTCATGTGATCTGCATTTTTTGTCTGGTTTTTCTTTCTGAATGAAAGTGTTTGTTCCGATTGGATCATCAATGAGTCCTGTGATTACCTAGAGTGTCAGAAAACCAGACAGTTTTCTTCCTAGCAATCAGAAGACTGACCACATAGCATGCCACTTCTGAAACACTTTAATAAAATAGTGGACTTTTATCTTTAATTAACTTGGCACAGGGAGCTTTAGCATTTAATGTTAACACATCATAGTAATATTATTAAGAACATAAGAAGTTGCCCCCGCTGAGTCAGACCAGAGGTCCATCTTGCTCAGCGGCCCGCTCCCGCAGCGGCCCATCAGGCCTAGTGCCTGAACAGTGGTCCCTGATTAATTTTGTAACTTACCTCTAATCCCATCCCTATAATCTACCTCTACTCTTATCTGTACTCCTCAATCCCTTTGTCTTCCAAGTACCTATCCAAAGCTTCTTTGAACCCCTGTAGCGTGCTCCTGTTTATCACATCCTCTGGTAGCGCGTTCCATGTATCCACCACCCTCTGTGTGAAAAAGAACTTCCTGGCGTTTGTTCTAAACCTCTCCCCTTTCAATTTCTCTGAGTGCCCCCTTGTACTTATTGATCCCCTTAATTTGAAAAATCTGTCCCTGTCTATTTTTTCTATGCCCTTCATGATCTTGAAAGTTTCTATCATGTCTCCTCTAAGTCTCTGCTTTTCCAGGGAGAAAAGCCCTAGCCTTTTCAGTCTGTCAGTATATGAGAGGTCCTCCATGCCCTTTATTAGCTTAGTTGCTCTTCTTTGAACTCTCTCAAGTATTGAGCAGGCTGGGTTGGCTGTCTTTGAAACTAATTGCATAGGTTTGAATTATGGTTTTATTTGGAAATAGTTTGCAATGGATGGCCTTGTAATCAACGATTTTTTCTTCTCCATATCAATATTTGGCATTCTTTATATATCTCCCCCCCCCCCCCCCTTTACTCCCTAACCTGTCCTTTTGATTGCACAACTACTGGAATTGACAAAATATCCACAATAAAATATACACGAGATAAATCAATAAATACTGGTCTTTAATATATACACATTTGTTTTATAAATATTCATTGTGGATAAACACTAGTTTCTTTTTATATTTCAGGTGTAATGAAAAATTACACAGGTCAGCAAAAAGAAAAAGTCTTGGTGGCCTTGGGTTTTTTGACCTATTCCTGGGATTATTGGGGGCACCGATTCAGAAAATTGCATTAGATAGACCACATCAGCTCTAGTTTCTTAGATATGGTGTCTACACAAAATATCCTTGCATTTTATGCCTTTGGGATAGTAGAGGCAATCATGAATATTGGGCAAAAAAAAAGGATTGGCCTCCGAGGGCCATAATCAAAAGAAATTAAGTCTGATTAGGATATAGGGTGCTAGTTGCCCAAAGTCAGCACCAGTAAAATGTCTATTCTCAAAAAGTACATCAAAATATTCCGTTTTTCAAAAATCATCTATCTGTACGTCCAGGCATTTGATCATCAAGACCATCACTACATCTATCTTTATACCACATTCGACCAAAAATTCATCCAAGTCCCAAGATCTTTTGGTCAGCATTGTGATTGACTGGCAACAGAGCAGTGGGACACCTTACAGGGCACTGCTGTGAACTTCACAAAAAAGGTGCCACATAAACATCTCACCAGAACTCCCTTATAGGTTATGGTGAGCCCCCCCAAAACACCCCAAAACCCATTACACCCAGTTGTTTACAACCCCAATAGCCCTTATAGTTGCTGATGGCAACTATATGGCAGTACAGTAGGGTTTGTGGGGGGGGGGGGGTTTGGTGGGTGCACATGTTCCACCATAAATGTAGTGGTTAGAGTGGCTTATGGGCCTGGGTCCTCTTTATGGTTCACTAACCCACCCCCCAGGCTATTTAAGAGACATGTGTGCAGCTCTACTAGGCTTTCCTATACTAGGTGTTCTGGAGACAGGCATGCACGTTTTTATTCCGATCTTTGTGGGGGGGGGGGTGAGGGGTTCAGTGAACATGGGGGAGTATGTGTGCGGGTCTCTACTTTGTCTCTGCAGTGGTTATATGGTCACTTTCGATACCTTTTGGGCATTTATACCTGTCTTTATATCATCTACCTCACAACATATAAGCTTCGCCTAGGCAGTCTCTTCAGACTTTAATCGTGGCTCACAAGATTGAAATCAAAATCTTGTGAGCCACGATTAAAGTCGCATTCCGTACTGCTATATTTCTAAACTCCTGACGAAGCCGACTTGGGTGAAACGGCGGCCTCGTCGGGTTTCACTATGCAGTATCGCTGATTCATCCAGATTAAGATAAGTGCCTTTTGAAAGTTATAGCACTATCTGTTTATAAAAATTGAATAGAAAAGTTTACAAAAAATATTACAACTGTTCTTTAAACCTAGAAGGTAGAGCCAATGATTGAGATTTTGTCTGAACTGGAATCTTGGTAATTTTTTACCAGATTTCAAAATCTCTGAGGCTCCCTTCTATCTATCTATCTAAGTTATCACTAGCTGGTGCTAATTTTATGGTGCATTTTGGCTGAGACTATTGTCCTGGCAGATCCCACTCTCGGAAGTCTTACAAATGGAGCTTCTTGTGTGTCGAATGACTGGAAAGTTTGTATCATAAACGTGTGCTTTTGGTATGAAATAAGTAGATTTTCATGTTGTACACTTTTCTTTTAATTTTTAATATGTTTCCTTCATGCTTAAAAGATATTAATTTAAACATTATATTAAAATATCCTGATTTTTTAATAGGCGAGCAGAGTGAAGAGTGGTATATGGCACAAGTTCTGTTTCTCAAAATCTAGAGCTGATAGGAGAAAAGAGGTGCCATTTTTTGAATCAGCAGGCCAAATATACCCAGAAACAGGTCTAACATTTGAGGCTCCAAAATGAGTGTTGGCCAGTGTTATTTAAGGGTATTAAGGTTTGGCCTTCCTTAATATCTCTACAGCAAGGACTCTTAGCCATTCAGGTTTTCAGGATCCCCAAATGAATATGCATGAGATAGATTTGCATATAAAGGAGATAGGGCAAGCAAATTTATCTCATGCATATTCATTGTGAATATCCTGAAAACCTGAGTGGCTAAGTGTGTCCCGAAGACTGGGTAGAATCCTTGCACTAGAGATAAGCAGAAGAGGCAATTTCTCTAGCTTTGTCTGGTAGTTATTCAATTGGGTGGGGGCACATTTTTGTCTCAAATTTCCTTGTAGATGTACAGTCATCTGAGGATAGATTTTGGGAACTACCTTTTTTGGCCACTAAGAGTAGGGTTACCAGACAGACTAAGAGTAGGGTTCCTGGACAGACTTTCCAAAACCTGGTGGTTTGTCTGGGTTTTAGAAAGCTCTGACCTCTCGTCTGTGGCTGGAGGGCCTCTGAGCCTGCACGGATGATGTCACACGGATGATGTCATCCATGCATACTAGGAGACCTCCAGACACGGCCCGGAGGTCAGAAAACAAAGACGAGGCTTTGCGGGGATGGGACTAGAGGCGGAATGGGGCGTGACTGGAGGAGGAATGGGGGTGGGGCCATGTGCCTGGGTTCCTACGGACAAAACTCTGGTAGCTCAACTAAGAGGAGAGATAGTTGGGAAAAGAGGATTTCAAGCTCTGTTAAAGCTGCAGATGACCTTTTTCTTAAGTTTCATTTTCTCTATTAAAAGTTTTCCTTTTTCTCATAGTGGATTCTCCCTTATGGTATACTTCATATAAAATAGATTTGTTTCCAAGATATTTAATCTTTGATATACCGTTTTATCAAAAGTATACCTAAACGGGGGCGCCAGAGAGCTCCATAAGGTATGGCTGCGTTTTAGTGGAGCTCCGCTGGCCGACTTTATAAAGAATTAGCTAGCATTGTCCCTATAGCCTGAAAGTGATTGGCACTGTGATCGTTCAACTTATCAAAGAAATGGCCTCTAGCAAATCGGGGAAGCGGAAGAATTCTGACCCCATTTCACCGCAGAAAGCCTCTTCGTCTAAATCGGATGGCGACCACGAGGCCCTGCAAGCCGTCATGGCCGAACTTCGCGCCATGCGGGAACTTCTGCAAACTAAGGTACAAAATACTGAGGACCTTAAATCTGACTTACAATCGCTTACCACTGAGATGGCTGTTTTCAGGTCCAGAACGGATATTAACGAACAACGAGCTGAGACGAACGCTCTAAATATTACTATCTTACAACGCCAGATGAAAAAAATGGCGATTCTGGAGAGGGAACTTGAAGACTCGCAGAACCGCTCGAGATGAAATAACTTCCGGATATTGGGGATTCCTGAAGCAAGGGAAGGTAGAGCCATAATACCGTTTATACAATCATTGCTCCCTAACCTCTTGGATATGACTTTCCAACACGACCTGGAAGTGGATAGGGCTCACCGTGTGCCATCTCATGCACCTGAACCTGGCGCGAAATATCCACGACCTATTGTGATTCGTCTCCTTCGTTTTAGCCAAGTGATGGAGATTATGCAGCAAGCTAAGCTGAAG
The DNA here is from genome assembly GCF_902459505.1 of Geotrypetes seraphini. Lineage (NCBI taxonomy): Eukaryota > Metazoa > Chordata > Amphibia > Gymnophiona > Dermophiidae > Geotrypetes > Geotrypetes seraphini. The sequence goes on along the minus strand of NC_047101.1, from coordinate 30,363,845 downwards.
AGACCGCTGAAATATGAGGGCCACTCTGTTTTGATTGTGCCAGACCTTGCAAAACAGACTGCAAAGCGCCGGAAGCAGCTCATGGACTATCGACCTCGCCTTAAATCCATCGGAGCAAAATTTGGTATGTTTTACCCGGCCACCCTTCGTGTCACCCACAATAATGTTACTAAGAACTTTGAGAACCCTATTGAACTCGCGGACTATCTTGAGGGTCTGGCACCTAGCACTATCGACAACACCTGACTTCAGTATGCTGAGGTCCTGTGGTTTGGGTCTTGCTTCCTACATCTAAGCCCACTTTGCTGGTTATTTGATTATATCACTTATAATTAGTGCTGCTTGTCCTGAATCTTAGTTTGTTTCATGGACTATGATATTGAATATAATTTCAGCTCTGATTTGACACTGTTTTATTCTTCATGATTGACTGTTGAGCCATTTCAAACTGTATGCAATATTGCTGAACTTTATATTTTCTTTCTGTAACTATTGCATCTTGTTCACTATGCTCTAAGTCACTGCTAGACATTGTTTTGTTATTGCATTCAAGTCTCAAATCTCTGTGACAATCATATCTGCTATTGGTGTGGTATTGCTGGCTAGCTTTCCACTGATTCAGCCCTTATGTTCTCTCTGACCCGACTGTTTTTCTTGATTTCACCTGTGTCACTATTACTCTATTTCATACTATTGAGTAATTATCTCATCTCTGCTTCACAAGTACTGCTGTTTTTGATTCTGAAATGCACTTTTATTAATCTGCTATTATTGATAATATGTACATCATATGTTTTAATCCATATTACAGGCAACGGACACCGTGATTATGACACAGTGTTAATACTGGATATTTCATGACCTTGACATTTTATTCCCTCAATGTAAAAGGACTTAACAATCCCACTAAAAAACAAAAAATATGGAACTATATTCAAAATTTACAGCCAGACATTCTGTTCTTGCAGGAGACTCATTTGTCATCTTCGAACTCTACAAAATTTACTTTCCCATGGGCCATACCTGGGTTATTTTCACCTGCGATGGATAAATGAAATGGTGTTATCACCATCATCAGAAATAGACCTGACATCAAGCTCCTATCTCATCTAACAGATTTAGATGGTAGATGGATCTGTGCTACAATTGACTTCAATGGGAAAACTATTGATTGTCTCAACATCTACGGTCCCAACATTGATGACCCTGGTTTTTTTGATTCTATATCAGAACAACTAGCGACTGCATTAGATCATCAAATTATAATAGGTGGAGATTTCAATCTTATCTTGGACCCGATTAGAGATAGGAAATCTAGAGCTGTATATAAACCAGCTAGAAGTTGGCATAAATTACAAGACTTACTGTCCCAATTTGACCTGATGGATCCGTGGAGATTGCAACATCTGAATGCGAATGAATATACCTTCTACTCTGCTCCACACTCCACTTATACCCGTATTGATTTCTTCTTGATGAGTGCCTCGCTAGCCAATTTTCTTCATTCTTCAACTATTAAGGAAATTGTGGTCTCTGACCATGCTGCGATTCTTCTCCAACTACAAGGTATCGTGACCACACGTCCTCAGAAGAGTTGGAGACTTAACACCTCTTTACTCTCTGAACCGGACTTTGTCTCATACATTGAAAAAGAGATTACTGATTTCTTTACGTTAAACAGATCAACTGATACTAATTGGATTACCCTATGGGACTCTTTTAAAGCATATCTTAGGGGTTCTATTATTTCATTCTCATCTCATATGAAGATCCAACGACTTTTGGACTTGCAAACTTTAGAGAAATCCATCAAGCAATTGGAACAGGATCATATACGCTCTGCTAATGACTTCTCCATATTGACAGAACTCCGTTCTCTACGACTAAAACATAGCCTGCTTACAAGTCAAGTTGCCCACAACCAGGTGTTGTTGAAAAATGCCTCCTACTATATGGAAAACAACACATGCGGACATCGTCTTGCACAATATTTGAAGGGGCGCTCTTCTAAAAAATACATCCCTGCCATCAAGGATAAAACAGATACGCTACTTACGGGTGCTCCAGAAATTGTAGCCACCTTTCAAAGATTTTACAAAACCTTATATACTTCTGAGGTTGCAAGTTCTTTGACTGCTATGGATTTCCTACGTGAGTTACCTTGTACTTCTCTGACATCTGACCAGGTTGAACATTTAAGTGTGGAGTTATGTTCAGATGAGATTGTGAAGGCTGTGCGCTTCCTCGCTAAAAAAAAGGCTCCTGGACAGGATGGCCTCCCTTCGGAGTTCTACCAAGTCTTTCTTCCTCACATATTACCACACTTGCTTGATTTCTTTCAGGCCCTCATTGCAGATGGTTATGCCCATGGGACCTTCACAGAGGCGATTATCATTGTCCTTCCCAAGGACGGAAAAGATCTCACTGATGTTACCAACTACCGCCCTCTTTCGCTCATTAATACTGATGCGAAGATATTTGCCAAAATAATTGCCGAAAGATTGCAACCAGCTTTGACCATGATTATCCATCCAGAACAAACGGGTTTTCTACCTGGTCGATTTTCTTCTGACAACTCAAGAATATTTGCGAATATCATTCAGTACGCTTCCCAGCTCCAGACTCCTTTACTAGCGATAGCGCTTGACGCTGAAAAGGCGTTCGATCGTATTGAGTGGTCTTATATCTTTCAAGTACTTCAATGGTACGGATTTCCTCCTTACTTCATGTCTCTTATACGTATTCTATATACTTACCCAACTGCGAGACTCTACATTAATGACATTTTCTCCTCTCCGTTCCAATTGACAAGGGGCACGCGACAAGGATGTCCATTGTCTCCCCTTCTGTTTAATCTTGCTTTGGAACCGTTACTGATCGCTCTGCGTATGCATAAGAATATTTCTGGAGTAAAGCTGGGAGACTTCGAGATCAAGCTGTCAGCAGATGCAGACGACATCCTTGTGTATGCCTCTCCTTCGTCTCTTCCCTATATTACTGATCTGATACAACGATACTCTCTTTTCTCTGGATACAAGTTAAACTTATCCAAATCTGAACTAATGCCTATCAACTGTCCTGAATTTTGTGATGATGTTAAAAAATTAGGATTTCATTGGTCTCCAAGTAAGATTAAATATTTGGGAGTCTACTTCGGTCCGACACTGGATGATACCCTGGACTACAATATGGATTATATTTTAAATAAAGTTAAATGTTCTCTGGCACTCTGGTCTCCCCTTAAACTATCTTGGTGGGGACGCCTTGACACCATCAAAATGATGATAGTCCCAGTGGTGAACTATGTGCTTTCCATGGTGCCAGTTTTATTTCACCGAGCCTTCTATAAGAAAGTAGAATCTTTGCTGGTTGACTTCCTATGGGTTCATAAAGTACCGCGGATTAGCCTCCAAAAGCTTAAGAGTTCTAGACAAAATGGGGGTGTTTCCTTTCCTAGCTTTTTTGATTATCATGTCTCATATATTCTCAGACAGAGCACCCGCTGGTATTGTGTCTTAGATAATGCTGACATTACACCTTGCCATCAATTGGAATTGCATATCACCAATATCCCATTAAAATATGCGCCAGTTATGTCCATCCCCACTGAGTCTTTGAATAATCCTATCCTGCATTCTGCGTTACATTCCTTTAAAGAAGTAGAAGTCTTTTCGGACACTAAATGGAATACTACGCTACAGACTTCCTTATGGCTGAATCCTAACATTAAGATTCAAAACAATCCAGTTTCCTGGAAATCTTGGCAACAGATTGGGATATGGACCGTGAACCAACTTTATGATGGTGAGCATTGGCTCACATTTGCTTCCATATGTAGAACCTATGGTCTTCCACCATCACAGTTTTTCAGATGGTTGCAGTTGACACATGCCATTAAAAAGGACTTGTTGCCGAAACAACCTTCTTCAGATCACCCTTCGTTTCTCTCTCACTGCAACTCAATTGTGGCGCAGGGCAAAGAGGCATCACGATGGTACAAGATACTTCAAATATCTAAATATCCTCTTGATCCTGCGCTGACACAATCCTGGCACAATGTACTTGAGTTAACCTTGGATGCTCAAGCATGGAGAGATATCTGCTTTCTGAATGGAAGATCTCTTCACTCGTCCTCCATGAGACAAACTGCCTTTTTTCTTCTTCATAGGGCTTACTGGACCCCTCAGCGACTAGCTAAGCTTAACACCCAAGTATCCAAAAACTGCTGGTCCTGCTTTACGAATGAAGGGTCCTTACAACACATGTTGTTTGATTGCCCCCTTTTGACAGACTTTTGGACTTCAGTCTGGAAGACGATCTCTCATGCATTGGGCATCACTCAACCTCTGACTTATGCCATTATCATTATAGGAGACAAGGGGACTTTCTTGCCTATCTCCGACTATAATCGCATTCTTCTTAGAGCGCTACTTTTAATAGCCATAAAAGAGATATTATCAAATTGGAAGAATTTGTCCTCTGCTTCATACATGTCATGGTGGTCTCATGTGTCTATTATTGTGAAATATGAACGCATATATGCGGAGAAATTTGGTTCCATCTGTAGATTTCATGATATTTGGGATCCTAAATTGGACTTATAATATTTATTTCTTTCTCTTACATTGAGATATACCATTACCATTCTGCATTGCATTGTAATTATGATGTTCTATTTCTCTTGCCTGGTTTTCTTTATATACTAACCGTTATGCACTTGTGACTGTATTACGACTTTGAGCAGAGAATACTGATTTTTGTTCTTTTATTTATACGGAATGACACAGGTGATTATTTGTATATCTTTATTGTTCTTTCTCTCTGTTTTTTTGACTTTCCTTTGTCATTGTTATTTGTATTAAAAACAACAAAAATTTATTGAACAACAACAAAAAAAAGTATACCTAAACGGTTCACAATTATCAAAATATTGTTAAGATAAAAGAAAAACTTAAAAAGTGGAGGGGGCGACCGAACAAATTGACTGGAAGAAAAAAGAAAAATGGGAAAAGGTAATGTTTATTTGTTGTAGAGATGAGGATTATTCTTTTTGTTTAGCTTTCCTTTAATTAAATATTAATAATTTTTACAAGCAAAACCATTTTATTTGAACAGTAATAGGAGTCCATAGAGGATATGAGAAACTTATATTCACTTAACAAGAAATTAAACAAATCCTCTTATAGCCCCCAATTAAAGGATCCAGCAGAATTCACAGAGATCATAAGAGTAATTAACAAAGAAAAGAAAAGGCCTATATGCTAGTTGGTAGTCATTTTCTAATCTAATCTAATCTAAATCTTGATCTTATATACCAGATCATTCCCCTAAGGGACTCGAACCGGTTAACAAAAACAATCATAAAGATCAATGATGAAGAATAGAAAGGAAAGAATCGATAGATATCAAGATGTATTGAACAGCTAAGCATTTTATCAGCTATTTGTAAGGTATTTCTGAAACAAGTATGTTTTCAGGGTTTTTCTGAAACAAGTCAATGAGATAAGAGTTCTAATATCTGGAGGAAGGTCATTCCAGATCTTTACCATTGTAAAAGCTACAGAATGTGAAAGTCTACCTAAAGTTTGAATCCCTTTAAAAGAGGGAAGTAATAGTTTAAATTTATGTATATACCTCATAGAATCAAAACGATAAGAGTTAAAGGAAAGTGGAAATAATGGGGAGAAAATCCCATATAAACTCTTAAAAATCACATTTGTTCATTTAAACTGAACTCTCCAATTATCAAAAGCCAATGCAGAGCCCTCAACAATGGAGTGACGTGATCGTATTTGTTTTTCCCAAAAATTATTTTGATGCCATATTCTGAATAAATTGTAATCTCTTCAGATTACCCTTACTCAAACCAATGTAAAGAGAATTGGCATAATCCCGATAAGCCAATACTATAGCCTGAACCAATACTGCAAAATGATACTGGTGAAAAAAACAACGAACTCTCCTTAACATCCGTAAGCTGAAGAAACATTTTTTAGATATATTATTAATTTGGTTTGTCATTGAAAGAGTGGAATCCAAAATAAATCCCAGGATTCTAGATGAATATTCAATCTTTAGAAAATAACCTGAGCTTAGTCTTATAAAAGACGGAAGATTATGTGTAATAGAACCAAACCATAATAGTTTGGTTTTGTAAGCATTTAATTTCATACATACAGAAGGAGCCCAGTCTTGAAGTCTTAAAATACAAGAGTTAATATTCATTGTTAAATTTGATAATAATGGATCAACTTCAAGTAAAATGAAGATGTCATCAGCATACGTAAAGATTGATTCTGAGATAGATAGTTTCAGGTATTTCAATGTCGTCATATATATAAGAACATAAGAACATAAGCAGTGCCTCTGCCGGGTCAGACCACAGGTCCATCCTGCCCAGCAGTCCGCTCCCGCGGCGGCCCAAACAGGTCATGACCTGTCTGTATCACCAGAAGGGGCTCCCTTGCCACCTTGGTTTCTCATTTAAGTCCTGTCTTCCTATCGAAGTCCTAACCCTCCGGTCTTGCACATGCACGACCTGGTTTGGTTTCTATACTCATTACCTGATTAGCTTTCTATACTTGTGTTACATCCCAGCTCCTCCCTCAGTATCCCATGATCCCTTTATCCTTCAGGAATCCGTCCAATCCCTGTTTGAATCCCTGTACCGTACTCTGCCTGATCACTTCCTCCGGTAGCGCATTCCAAGTGTCCACGACCCTTTGGGTGAAAAAAAACTTCCTTGCGTTTGTTTTGAACCTATCTCCCTTCAGTTTCTCCGAATGCCCCCTCGTACCTGTTGTCCCCTTCAGTCTGAAGAATCTGTCCCTATCCACCCTCTCTATGCCCCTCATGATCTTGAAGGTCTCTATCATATCTCCCCTGAGCCTCCTCTTTTCCAGAGAGAAGAGCCCCAGCCTATCCAACCTCTCGGCGTATGGGCAGTGTTCCAGCCCTTTTACCATTTTCGTTGCTCTCCTTTGGACTCTCTCAAGTACCGCCATGTCCTTCTTGAGGTGATAGTGGAGAACCTTGAGGTACTTCACATACAGGAGACCATGATGAAGACAATTTATTCTCAATATGAACTTTATATGATCATAATTTCAAAAAGCCACTAAACCACTTTAAAACTCCTTGATCTAATCCAATATCGAGCAAGAGTTGTATAAGAAAGTCATGATCTATGACATCAAAAGCTACTGAGAGATCAGACTGCAGCAAAACAGCACAATGGCCATGGGCCAAAATATGTTGAACCTTCGCAACCAGTGAAATAAGAAGGGTTTCGGTACTAATTGAAATGGAAGGAGTATAGAAAATTTATCTAGATATTCTGATAATTGCCTTGAAACAATAGATTCCAAAATCTTTGTTAGCAAACATTGTTTATGGCCAATCAAGGACTTCCTTAGATTCCTCCCTAAGGAAGTCCCTGATTGGCTGAGGTGCCCCATGCCTTTCCCAAGGGAGGAGCCCGAGGTGCCTCAGTGAATCAGAGCTTTTGGCCCCTCCCCGTGCCTAAGGCTTGTATCGCGGTGGAGCAACAGGAGTAGGAGGATTTTTGCCCTTCCTCCTGCTCCCGAAGACCACGGGACTCAGGAGACCTGAGGAGCAGGAGGGACTGGGCACCCCTCTTGCTCCCACCATTTTTAAAGGTACGGGGAGAGGTGGGCTGGGCTTGGCCAGCTGGACAGCCTACTACAGGGAGGGAGGTGGGCCGGACCCGGCCAGGTGGTGTTTGCAATGGCAGGAGGGAGATGGCATCCCTCCTGCCTTGTGTTTGGCAGGGCATTGGCACACCAGGAGGGACAGGCATCAGTGCGCAGGGTCATCGGCGCAGGGGGGAGCGGGTTAAAACCATGGGTTGGCAATTATATAGAATATATAAAAAAGGAATAATTCCTTTTTTATGTATTCTGTAAAAATTGCCAGCCCATGGTTTTAAAGGACAGAATAGGGCAGGAGAGTCGGCCAGGATAGAAGCCACTGGTCTTCAGCAGTCACTTCTTTTCTGATCGGCAAGCCCAATCGGTGTTAGCTAGTGTTTAGTAAATCTCTGCCCTCCCAAATTTGCATGCCATTTCCCTCATTTGCATGCACGGATCGAGAGGGGATTGTTAAACACTTTAGTGAATTGGGTCGGAGGGAAATCGGGTCGCAAAGGGCTCGCAAACCGATCGGTACACAATCGGTTTGCTTAGTGAATCTAGCCCTTAGAAAAGCAATTCTCAAGGGTCAATGATCTTAACACATTTTTCTTAGGGGTGGGCAACAATTAAACATTTTAATTGTGATTAATCACAGCATGTGAAGGCAAAGTAGGAAGTTGTGTCAGGGAGGGGCAGGACACAGCAGGAGGAAAGCTTCCAGGTCATGTTGAAACTGCTGCCTCTTCCAGTGACCCTATAAAGATCCAAGCAGGTTAAGGTAGATACAGGGAGCTTGGGAGACAAAATTCCGGACCCCGGGATAGGCAAGGGAAGAGAAAATAATGCTGGACAACACAGAAGGGAGTTAAAATTTTTGACTAGAACTAAAAAAATGTAATCCTAGTTAAAATTTTAACAAAGTAAACCCCCTCCCCCTTTTACAAAATCATAGCGGGCTTTTTGCACCGGCCGTGGTGGCAACAGCTCCGACGCTCATAGAATTCCTATGAGCGTCAGAGCTGTTACCATCATGGCCAGCACTAAAAACCGTGCTACAGTTTTGTAAAAGTGCTGAATGCCCACTCCTAATTTTTATAGCCAAATATACTACTACTATTTATTTATTTAATTCGATTTATATCCCGTCCTCCCTGAGAAGTACAGAACGGGTTACATGGTAGAATACATAACAATTAACAACAGAGAACAGAAGACTAAGACAATAGGGTGCTGTGAGGTACGTCTAGTTCAACTGTCCTGGATTAGCAGCCACTTGGAGCCTGAAGATGCACAGGGAGAGAGTCAGTGGGCAACTATTAAGAATACACCAAGAGCAGGATGATTCTTGCGTAAGGTCAGATGCAATTTCTAGAATGTTACTAGAAGTCCATAGCGCTGTACAGAATATACTATGGAATCAAACAGAAGGCACATCTCTTTGGTGTTAGGAGTAGCAGGGTCAGTAGTTACTAGATCTACATCTATGCTCTCATCCTTCTCTTCTAGGTCTGTTGGTCTCCACTACTCATGCTCTGCTGAAGTCTTTCGCCTTCCCCTCCCACTTCCAAACACATCTAATGCATACTTTATTAGGATAACTCTATATTGTCACCATGCGTCACCAGGCCAGGCCGGGCCGGGCCCAAGGGGAATGGCTGAGAGAGCCCAGAGCACACGGCGCTGACCGAGCGGATTATCAGTTCTTAATTGGAGTTGGTGGATCAAGTAAAATAAAACACCCAGTTTGCTTCCAACTCAAAATACTTTATTCCAAAACCTCAAATTGCAACCATAGTTCAAAAGAAAACATGTATTTCACAGATACAATCCAAAATGACTCTACTATTCCAGTGCTATAGTCAATGTATCTCAAAATACTTCCATGCAGTTTGATTTAGTCTCTTGCTCATAATGATTTCTGGCAGCTTCAGACTGGATCTTGCCTCTGAGCTCATTGGATGCAGAGCTCAGGGCAGAAGGGACCTCCTTCCACAATGACTGCTGGCTGTGGTCCCTCCCAAACTAGGACCCCCAATCCAGTCTATGAGAAAACCCAAAAAGGAAAAATATCTCAAAACTACTGCCGAGGCTGTGAAGTGCTAACAGCCACAGCCTAGAAAACTCTGGTTCTTGCACAAGAAGGATGCAGGAACCTTCACAAGCCGCAAAGGCTTTGCAGTAAACTTTCTTTAACTTAAGTTTACTTAAGACAGCCAGCCCCTTCACTAGTGCAACAAACTAGCAAATCCTTTCAAATTTCTCAGTTTTGCTATTTGGCATAGACCCAGCATAACCTTAATTAAACCCCCTCCATTTCCATGTCCCATTGGTCAGTGTCAACATTTCCCTCCTTAAAATCCATGACTTCCTCAGGGTCTAAATAGTTTTCATTATCTGAAGCTTCATTCATGAAATCTTCTAACATTTCCGATTCCATATAACTAGGTCTGACCTGGGTGTTAGGCTGTGGTATGCTGTGTGTGCTTGGAACTGGGTCTTCCTTCACTGTTCTATTTCCTCTCCAATGTGGGCTGAGCACTGCTGCTGGTCTTTATAAGCCTCAAGATAATGAACTACAGGTATGGCTTGTTCCTGGCTAAAATGAGGGCTAGAATGTTCCTGGTGTCACCTGGAATTGTGTCCCCCATGAATGTTATAAGATGTCTGGTGCACCTTCCCTCTAGGAATACTATCCTGAGTACTTTTAGTTCCACCTACCTATTGTTCTCCCTTCTGTAATTCAGGTAAAAACAAATAGGTACTTTCTTGCTCCAGACTAAACCTTCCCTGTCTGGCTTTAGTTCTGGGTTGAAGTGTTGGTGTAGGTAGTGTTCTTTCCTTTTGGGATAGTATTTGCCCCTGCCTTAGCCCTAGTCATCGGCGTCTTTTCACTACCCAGCTCAGTCAAAGGGCCTACCCTGTGACAATATAGTATACTAAAAGTTAAGCACCTAACTTTTGGCGCTCAAATGGAAGTTAATGGCATTTGTGACCTGGGTTGGTCACTGTTGGAAATAAGATATTGGGCTGAATGACTATCGCCAGTTCTCACGATCCCATGAGAACTGGTGGCAGCCATTCAGCAAGTGGCTCAGCGACCGGCAGGAGCGCAAAAAGCTCACTCCTGCCTGGTACACTGCTGGACTGCAAAAACTCACAGCAGCCATTCAGCCTCGTTCCTGCCCGGTACACTGCTGGACCACCAGGAATTAAAAAAGGTGCGCAGAGGAGGCAGGAGGGAGGTAAAAAAATTGTCAGTCGGCCAGGACAGGAGACGGGAGGGATCCTTCCTGTCTCGACCCACCAAGTCGTATGGCAGGGTAGCGGAAGCCTGCAACATGTCCGGGAGGGGGGCGGGTGGGCGCTGACCCAAATATAAGATGAGACCCCCATTTTTTGGGCCATCTTATATTCAGGTATACATGGTAACAGTAATCTGCTTTAGTTAATATTAATGATTGAACAACTAGTCTAAATTTTCAGGGATCATCAATAAAGGTGTTTTAGCTATCGATATCTTTGGTGTCCAAATAATATTGTTTTGAGAGTTTGTGTTAACTTTCAGCTCAAATACTCAGGTTTTCCTCTTCCATTCCATCAGAACTTCATTTTGCTGTGTTTCCATTTTCCCCTTCCCAAGTATCAGCATTCTTTTACATGGTGGTTCCTGGGCTACCATCACCACTTTATAGAGAGGTCTGGCTACTCAAATTTTACTGCATAAGCATCTTTGTTTACATGATTTGGATCTCATGACTGAAGAGCAATTCTAAGATGTTTCATTCATAATTAGACCGCTTTAATCTTCATCTTTTTAACTAAATTACCGAATCGGAATAATGTTTTTCCTTTCATGTACTTTTACTAAAATGTAGAACTTAACAATGCACAGCTGTCGGAAACATTCCTAATATGTTTAGCCAGAATTTCACTTTAGAATTGATTCTGGTTTCTTTCATGAAGTTGACAAAGCTTGGCTTTCAATAAAAGCGTCACTCAATAATCGTGACACCTCAGTGAACCTTCTCATAATAACAAGAACACTTAACCTTCCTATATCTCAGTGGACTTGTCTTCACAATTATTGGAACGCTCAAATTTTTCCACATCTCCATGATCTATTCTCACAATTATAGAAGTATTTAAAACTTGTACACCTCAACGTGCCAGTTTCTAAGCTACAGGCATTCAGTTTTCCTACGTTTTAAATAACTTCTGAAATTATAGGAACATTCAACCCTTCTATACCTCATTTCATTTGTCTTGATAATTATATAAACATTTAACTTTTCTGTAACTCCATGCACCTGCTCTTATTAACAGAACCCTTCTACCACCCTTGTCTGAGGCTGTTCAAGAAATCCATGAAGACCAGCTAACACCGTATGAAACATTTTAATTCTCTGAAGCAACCCACTTTACTCTGTAACACCTCTGGACATGTCCAGAAATCCTCTTCTGTAATCCGCCTTGAACTGCAAGGTAATGGCGGAATAAAAATCAGTAATGCAATGTAATAACAAGAACACTCTATCCTCGTAAACCTCAAGTAAGGAATAGGATCATCGAACCTGTTTACTTACATGTGGTTCAAAATGCAATTCTCAAATGTTTTGCTTTGTAATCCACCAAATTAGAGGATGATCACTCTAAACCTCCTCTTTGAACTCTCTTGATATATGATACTAGGTGGTCGGTATATAGGGCGAAATGCTATACAAAGGTAAAGATATTTTCATGTCACTAATGCGGATGCTATTTATTAGATGTCATTTTATAGCCTATTTATTGTATAAAATACTGAGGATAAATTAATATATCACTTCTTTGTTTATAGGGATATTAGCCTTGAGGAAACCCTTCGGGTGAAACATGTTGGCTTGATAGTCCCTGAGAATTTGACCACTAAACATAAAATACTTGAACATCTTAATTAACTTTAATGGCAAAAGTAAAATACTTTGAGATATATATAATAAGACCCGGTGAGGAATAGATACATAAAGTCAGATACTATGAATTGTGGTGGTATCTCTGAGGGTCTTTTCTCATTAAAAAGATCATTAAAAAATATGATGTAAGTGAGAGTTCAAATAGGTGGTTTAGATTGATCATCCTCTAATTTGGTGAATTAATGAACTGTTCTCTCATTCAAACTTTTCACATTATACATAGTGCTGTTTATAAATTGCTTTGTAATCCAGCATCTCCCTTAACCCCCAAGTAGACTTCATCTTCCTTCCCTCCACCGAGGTGGCCAGCATACTCTTCCCCCTTTCTATCTACCTTAGCCGTCCAACAACTCCTTTTCTCTCTCTATCACCCAGGTGCCCAGCATCCTCCTTTTTCCTTCCCAGGCAGCCTGCATCTCCCTTCTACATCTCTACCCCTCCCTGGGACCAACATCTCCCCTTTCTTTTTCATTCTTTTCCTTTCTTTCCCTTCCCTATCTTCCCTCTCCTTAGTCCCACACCTACTCTTCTCTTCCCATCCCTCTCCTAATTCACTATGTCTAGTTATCTCATCTCCCCTTCCTTTCCCCAGGCCCATGTTCAGTATCTCCCCTCTTCCTTCTCCCTGCTGCATTCTTTCTCTTCTCATGGTACTCAGCGCTAGTGCAGGGCTTTCCAGTAGAGGCGGTCCCTCCCCTCGATGCATTTCATTTAGGTAGGGGGACAGGATGTAACATTGCTTAAGTGCACTGCTCTATTGGAAGTCCCTGTGCTGGCCTTAAATTTCTTTGAAGTACTGTGGAAAAGGGTAGGAAACAGGAGGATGGAAGGAAGGGAGAGTGTTAGTTATAGGACCAAGGAAGAGAAGGAGAGATGAGAGGATTTACCATTACCTCCTCTATTCCTTGAATACTATGTGGGGAGTATGTGGCGCAGTGGTTAAAACTACAGCCTCAGCACCCTGAAGTTGTGGGTTCAAACCCACGCTGCCCCAGGTACATTAGATAGATTGTGAGCCTGCCAGGACAGACAGGGAAAATGCTTGAGTGCCTGAATAAACTCATGTAAATCATTCTGAGCTCTCCTGGGAGAACGGTATAGAAAATTGAATAAATACTGTTGTACTAGATGGACACCTAGTCCAGTTACAGAGAGGGTCATTTTTGATATAACATCCAAATCCAAGTTTGGACTTTTTGTAGAAGATGCAGAAAAATTCAGTACCAAACATGCACTTTTATTTTTTAATGCAAAATATCTATCTTGTTTTTTCAAAAATGGCCATTTTGTAGATATGTATCAAAAATTCAGTACCAAACATGCACTTTTATTTTTTAATGCAAAATATCTATCTTGTTTTTTCAAAAATGGCCATTTTGTAGATATGTATCTATCTTTTTGAACCGTTAAAAACCCCCCACAGTCATAAGAAAAAAATGCACAAAAGCCATTAGGATATAGGAGGGGCCAGCATTTGTAGTAGAAGGGTCACATGAACATCCCAGAAGAGCACTGGGGCACTGCAGTGAACTTCAAATAAAAGGTCCCAGGTACACATCCCACCATAACCCCTCCAAAACCAACTGGATCCAACTGTACACCACACCAATAACTCTTATGCCCTCAGGTGTCATATAGGTACAGTGGAAACTGAGTATGTTTTGGAAGGCTCACACAATCCACCATAAGCAGTGGTTAGAGTGGAATATGGGTCCGTGTCCCCCATCTCTATGGTTGACTACATTGTCCACTAAGCTACTCCAGAAGCCTGCTTGCTGCTCTAAGACTGGCCATAACATCTGAAGCTGACAAATAGACAGGTATGTACTGTTTTCATTTACATCTTCATTTTCATTTACATCTACAAGGGGTCAGTGACCATTGGGGGAGTATATGGGGTGGGGGAGGGTCATGTAAACATCCCTCCAGTGGTAATCTGGTCAGTTAGGGCACCTTTTAGGCACTTATTTCTTACTAATACAGGTCTAGCCCCAAACGTCCACATTGTGCCCTGCTGTATTCTTAAATGTTTGATTATGGCAGAAAAATGTCCAAGTCATAAGTCCACCCCAGTCCACACCCACACCATGCTTCTAATACACCCTCTTGAGATATAGACAAACTACTGATCAACAGCATAGATATGAGTTATCTAGAAAATAGGTTCTGAAAATAGCAAATTGGAAGGGTTTGGCAAGAAAAACATCCATCTGCACATTTATGTCACTTTTTGAACGTTTTTATCTTTTGAAAATGAGCCCCTTAGTAACATAGCAAATGAAGGCAATTATTTCTTAGTAAATGTTTTATTTTGGGGAAGAAATGTATTTTATGTTGCTGGATTTCTCCTGAACCCCCCTCCTTTTGGCATTGGAGGAATCGACTTCACGAACTTATGGGCTGGGAGGCCCGTTTGGCCTGTTCTTCTCGTAGCTGGAGCAGAGACTTTGTTAACACTTGGACACCATACTTGAACATTTTGTCCCCTGAGAGTTGTAGCCGTATCCTGAACAGACTCCGCCTTTGATTCAGTGCATCTATTTGCCATTGATGTTCCCTGCTTGTGAGTTGTATGTTTCTCTGGGAGGGTGGGGGTCTCTTTCAGTGAGGTGGGGGTGTTGCGTTGATCGTGGAGGACATCAGAGTCTAGTCCTCCGCGATTGTTGGGTGAAATCGTATACCCTGTTTTTTATTGCTGTTGTACTTGCTTAATAAAATAGATTTGAACATAAAGACCCGAGTGGTCCATTACAGAACGTTGGCGAAGATGGCAGCCTAAACATGAAACTCCCATTAACTTTCCATAGGGTTCAAATATATAGAAAATTAACTTGCAGCCTTCCATCATTGCTGAATCCTTAAGTCTTCAAAATCACATAAAACAGACACTTCTATGCCTGCTAATAAGCATTCTAAATTGGATCCCGGATGTCTCAATCCATCCTCCTTTTTCTGGAGCCATATGGTAACCCTACATTTAGAACTTACTATTCTTTTGCTTTTGATTGTATTTTCTTTTCTAATTAATATTGTTTTTGACTGTAACCAACTTTGAAGGCTTGACCATAGGCGTTTTATCAAATGTAACCTTGAACTTTGAAGTGAGATATGCCTTCAATTTGGTCGATCATGCCATTCTGACTGAGTGTTAGTCTTTCAAGTGATGTGTTAAAATGGTTTCAGGGTTTTTTGACTAAACGATCGTATCAAGTCTATAGTGATTTTAAATAATCCAGCAGCTGGGTAAACTCTTGCGGAGTGCCGCAGGGCTCTCCCCTATCCCCAATATTGTTCAACATTTACCTCGCCTTACTGGGGAACTTATTGCAAAGCTTAAAAGTCAAATTCTATATCTATGCAGACGATATCACTATAGTCATCCCCCTTACAACCCTGTCATCTGAAACAAAGAACCATCTATCATTCATTTTAAAACAGATCGAATTATGGATGACCGAATTCAAATTAAAACTCAACTCAGACACAACCAAATTTTTCTTAGGAAGCCCAAATGACAAAATTAAAGACTCAACAATTTTTGTGAATGATCAGGCCTTCCCTACTGAAGATTCCATAATAATTCTGGGAGTGACTCTGGACAGACACCTTACCCTAAATGTACACACAGATTTATTGGTTAGGAAATGCTTCTCGATATTATGAAAACTCAGAACCATCAGAAAATATTTTGACGCAGTATCATTCCGCTTATTGGTTCAATCTTCCATTCTAGGCATACTTGACTACTGTAACATCATTTATTTGGGAACCTTCAAAAAAACCCTCCAAAGACTCCGAGTCATTCAAAATTCGGCAGTTCGATTGATTTTTGGGTTGAGAAAATGGGAACACATTAGTCCCTATTATCAAAAACTTCACTGGCTGCCCCTGGAAGCACGAGTTTTGTTTACATTTTTTTGCCTTTGTCATAAATCAATTTTTGAATTCATATGTTCACCTATCCATCTTTAAAGGACTGCCACCACAAAAAATTCCTGAACAGAACTCTTGCCTCCCAGGCAGGTAAATGGAACAACTGGCTGGGTAACATTATCATGCATTCCTCATCCTACTTCAATTTTAGAAAATCAATAAAAATGAATTTGTTTAATCAATTGTAACCTAAGAATCTTATAGTATATCATTTCTCCCAACCTTTACCTTATATTTGATGACTTTGTATTGTAACCACTTCGCTGATTGTACAGTACCTCTTGTTGTAAACTGCCTCGAAATATCATGGCTTTGGCGGTATATAAAAAATAAAATTATTATTATTATTAAATTATTATTATTAACCTCTCAAAGACAGTTATCAGATACTTTTGCAACTTGAATTCTTAGGAGGCTTGGGCTAAGCCTCAGATAGCTTTTGTTGCTTTCTGTCTCTTGTTTATCACAACTGGATCTTCACTAACAGATCTCCTTTAGTACTGCATCCCTCTTCTTTACTGCTTGTTATTGGTCAGGCCTATATGGCCTTGGGAAACATTTTTCAAGGCCTAGCTGGCCTTGGCAAGAGCCTAGCAGTATGGATCTCCAAAGAGCTCCATCAACTTTACTCAACTGTAGTAATTGCTCTCACTCAAAAGCTTCCAGCCCCAAGTACAGAAAACTTTATCATTTCTCACAAACATCACAAAATATAGGCGTGTAGATTGAAACTGCAGAGACTTTCATCTGCACAAGAGGATCCAGGCTGCAACATAAATGCATTTTGGCTATACAAGTTGATATAGTTGTACCCCTAGTTTGCACTCCAGTTATCTCAAATACATTGTTAAACCTGGTTTATAATTAGTTTTCAATATATTTTTGAGGAAGTTTAAAGTAGAACTATAGAAACATGATGGCAGATAAAGGCCAAATGGCCCATCTTGTCTGCCCATCCACAGTAACCATTATCTTTCTCTCTCTGAGAGATCCCACGTGCCTATCCTAGGCCCTCTTGAATTCAGACACAGTCTCTGTTTCCACCACCTCTTCCGGGAGACTGTTCCATGCATCTACCACCCTTTCCGTAAAAAAGTACTTCCTCAGATTACTCTGGAGCCTATCACCTCTTAACTTCATCTTATGCCCTCTCATTGCAGAGTTTTCTTTCAAATGAAAGAGACTCGACTCATGCACATTTACATTCTTGTGCTGCCTCAGATGGTACTGTTTAAGAAGTCACTTGGTATGTAAGTACAGTTTGGTAGTTCTCCTAAGGTTGAATATTTCAACAGCTGTCCCATGTCTGGCCAGGCAAAGAAGTAGAGGTCTGAGCCAGAACTTGATGCCAGATCTCCCCCTTGATAGCAAAGAACATTAGCACTAAGTCATCATGCTGGCCCAGATCTCAAGTCATTTGGAGTCTGAATCAATAAATATGTTTTGTTCACAATATTTCCAGCTGGCATCCCAAATTTCTGCCACAGTGAAGGTTTTCCCTCTTCAGGAGTTTCTCATCTCTTTTCCACATGCATTCAGACTGTCGGGACTAATAACAATAAGCCTCCATGCCAAGAGACGTCTACATTATGACAGGAAAGCAATCTATACAGAAGGAAATTAGTGCCATTTTCTTGACCTGGTACATAATTCAAATTGAAGAAGTCTCGAAACTCAAAGAATATGTTTTATAACAGTACAACCCGCACATGTGTATTAACAGTTGTCTTGAGTTTATATGGCTATTTCAGTTTCTCTGGGGTGGTGGAGGAACAGGATGAAGAGTTGCTGGAGGGTGGTCTTAAAAAATGACCTCACTCCAGAGGAGATTTAAGACCTGGATTTGGGCAGTATATTTGTCTTTTGGTTGGAGTATACCAGCCGACTAGTGCAATATTATTGAGAAGAGTTTGGATATCTGGTGAAATCCCACTAACCTACAAATCCAAAATATGGTCCTGCAAAGGGTTTGAGTTCGAGACCACTGTTCTAGACATTTCCATCCAGATAATTCCTTGCCAGACTCTGCACCCAGCCCCCTCCTCACCTTCCACGTCATGCACTGCACCCAGCCCTGTCCTCCTACCTTCTCTGGCCCGGCCCCTGTAAAGTGACTTTTCAAGAACAGACAGGCTTCAATCCGAGTTTGGCCCTTGTTTCCTTGAGAAAGCCAGTTGCCCTGTTTTCATGCGGCAGCAGAGCAGAGCAGAGCTCCTGAAAGGACAGTTCCGGAAGCCCTGTGGGAGCTCTGCAGAAAGAGACAGATGGGAAAGTAAAGAACAAGCTGAAGGGCCAAATAGCCAGCAGAACACCTCCTGTCGTTCATTTGCAGGAACAGGAGGTGGTAATCCCTGCTCTGGACTGGAGTTCCTGGCCAAACATTATTTAAACCCTGCTATGTTCTTAACTTAGACCACTTCCTCTGGCAACAAACTTACATAGTAACATAGTAGATGATGGCAGATAAAGACCCGAATGGTCCATCCAGTCTGCCCAACCTTTCTTCTTAGCTATTTCTGGGCAAGAAGCCAAAGCTCTACCCGGTACTGTGCTTGGGTTCCATGAAATCTCACTCCAGCCCATCTACACCCTCCCCAGCCCAGTTCCGTTCCAGGAACCCCCACGAATGTTGAAAAATCGCGAATACGGTTTTTAGCGGGGGAGATAGGAGAGGGCAGCCAGAGAGGCAGGAGAGGGCAGCCAGAGCACCAGTGAGTGAAGGAAATCACTCACGGTATGCGACCGCCTCTTCCTGTACTAAAGTCGGGCCTCACCAATCAGGAGCTGCATGTCAAATGGTAGCTACCAGAGGTATGGTGAACCCAGTAGAATTCTGGTCACACTATGACATAACTTCTAGTTCAGACTCAGACTCCTTTTCGGCGGACTCTTGGACCAACATGAGTATGCAGATATTAAACAAAATGGCCCCCACTAAACTAAGAAAAATAAGAAATAAGAATCTGGATAGCTGGTACGATACCGAGTTAGGAAATGTGAAACAGGAGTTACGGAAACTCGAAAGACAATGGTTGAAATCAGGGGACAGTGTGGGGAGGTCAAATTGGAGACAAAAATTAAATGAATACAAAAAACTAATAATAAAGAAGCGCACTTACTTTTACGCCCCAAAAAATATCAGATCACCGAACATCAACAATAGAAATCTCTTTGAATTAGTCAACAATCTCTATGATATACAGGCCTTCTCATGTTTTACCCTAGATTCCCCACCATCTGCAGATGATCTAGCTGAATTTTTCAACAACAAAATCAACAATTTGAGATCCAAACTAACGGGCTCCACAACCAACCATTTGAACTACCCAGTTGCCCAACACAAAGATGAACCTGGCCTGGAATAATTTTACTACCCCATCCTGGCAACAATTCTCTAAATATTACATGAAATACGCTGTTTCCTACAGATTAGACTGCTGCCCCCCAAATATAATGAAAGTTGCTCCAGTCACATTTAAAGCCAAGTTATACAACTGGCTCTCCTCTCTTTTACTAACTGGTACTTTTCCTGAGGATTTAGGCCAGATTCTGATCACCCCGATCATCAAAAGTCCTAGAGAATCTACCAAACTGACATCTAATTACAGACCAAATGCGAGCACTCCCTTGTTCGTTAAGCTGATGGAAGGATTGGTCAGCCAGGAACTTGTAATGTATCTGGACAAATGTCGCATACTGCAAGACAATCAGTCCAGTTTCCGTTCTGGGTTCAGCACTGAAACTGTCATTGCATCACTGCTGGACTTCCTTCATACCTTATTCAGTCAGGGTACCAGTGCTCTAGTTCTGCAACTAGACCTAAGTAGTGCCTTCAATCTGGTTGACCATGCTATTCTGATTGACTGTTTGGAGTCAATTGGTCTTTCAGGTAATGTGTTAAAATGATTTTGGAGTTTTTTGAGCAAACGGTCATATCAAGTCTATTGTGACAATAAAAAGTCCTGTAGCTGGGTAAATTGCGGAGTCCCGCAGGGCTCTCCTCTGCCCCTACACCCCAATTTTAAAAAATGAGAAAGAACCACCAAACTCCCCATCTAATTATAGGCCGATCGCCAGCATCCCCCTATTTACCAAAATAGCGGAAGGGTTGGTAAAAGCGGAACTTTCCGCATACCTTGAAAAATTCAACATTCTAAGTGACAACCAATCAGGATTTCGTGCGGACCACAGCACTGAAACCATCATAGCCTCCCTTCTCGACCACCTCCTCACACTCTTCAGTCAGGGCTCAAGTGCCCTGATCATACAACTCGACCTGAGCAGTGCTTTTGACCTGGTCGACCACACCATTCTCCTGGAATGCCTAGCGCACATAGGCATCTCAGACCAGGTCCTCAATTGGTTTCAGGGGTTCCTACAAAATAGATCATACAAGGTACTCAAGAATAACTCTTTCTCATACTGCTGGGACAACACCTGCGGGGTCCCACAGGGCTCCCCCCTATCCCCCATCCTATTCAACATATACCTAGCCTCACTAGGTAAACTCTTACACAACCTAAATCTCAAATTCTTCATTTATGCAGACGATATCACAATAACCATCCCATTAACCAACTTTTCACAAGAACTACTCGACCACATCTCAAACACTCTCAACCAGATAGAACTCTGGATGCTTTCATTCAGACTGAAATTAAACCCAGACAAAACAAAATTTTTCCTAGCCTCCCCCAAAGATAAAATTAAGGAAACCACAATTCAACTAAAAGGAAAGACCTTCCCCCTTGATCCGACCATAAAAATTCTGGGAGTCACGCTGGACAAAAACTTATCTCTAGATAACCATACCGACCTCATAATTAGGAAAAGCTTCTCGGTACTTTGGAAACTTCGCACCATAAAAAAACACTTCTATGACAATGCATTCCGCCTACTTGTACAATCCTCCATCCTCAGCATCCTCGACTACTGCAATATCATCTACCTTAACGCCACTAAGAAAACTACCAGGAGACTAAAAATAGTCCAAAATACCGCGGTGCGCCTCATCTTTGGCCTAAAGAAATGGGAACATGTCACCCCTTTCTATCACCAACTACACTGGCTACCATTTGAATCTAGAATTCTTTTTAAATTTGCATGCTTCTGCTACAAATCGGTTAACGGCTCCTCCCCAAGTTACATAAACACACACTTTAACCTTTACTGCAGCAACAGGACATCACGGAGAACTCAATTGTTCGCCTTCCCTTCGCCTAAACACTGTCCTCTCAAAAGATTCCTTGATAGAACTTTTGCCTTCCAAGCAGCCAAGTCGAACCCATGGCTAGCACAGATGATACTCGAGGCCCCCACTTACCTATCATTCAGAAAACTACTAAAAACGTACCTTTTCAGCAAACACGACCCTTAATAATCCATTCACCTCACATGACACTTACCCCACCCCTGCCCCCTTCCTCCTTCACCAGTCCCTCCCTCCCCCACTCTCTACCTCCCCTACCTAGCTCGATCAAACCTGCAATTTCTGTAATATTGTTGTAAACCTGCCCTCTTTGCAGACAGTTAAGAACCGCTGTAATTTCACGGCTGACTGCGGCAAATCACTGTAATTTATCGTAATTCAGCCTGCAATTTGCTGTTAAAAATACTTCTAATTATGCTGTAAATCTGCTTCTAATTTTGTAAACCTACTTCTAATTTTGTTGTAAATCTGCTATTCAATGCAGATCATTTGCTAATTGATGTAAACCGCCTAGAACTCACTGGGTATGGCGGTATATAAGAATAAAGAATAATAATAATAATAATAATACATTGATCAACATCTACATTGCCTCATTGGGGAACTTAATACAAAGCTTAAAAGTTAAATTTTATATCTATGCTGATGATATCACCATTGTTATTCCCTCCGAGACAAAGACTCATCTATCATCCATTCAAAAGCAAATTGAACTATGGATGACCGAATTCAAATTGAAGCTCAACACAGACAAAACTAAATTTTTCCTGGCAAGCCCTAATGACAAAATCAAAGACTCATTGGTCTCCTTGAATGGTCAGGTCTTCCCTATTGACCACTCCATAAAAATCCTGGGAGTGAATCCTGGACCGCCACCTCACTCTAAATGCTCACACAGATTTATTGGTTAAAAAATGCTTCTCGTTACTATGGAAACTCAGAACCATCAGAAAATACTTTGATGCAGCATCCTTCCGCTTACTGGTTCAATCTTCCATCTTAAGCTTGCTCGATTATTGCTACATCATTTACTTGGGATCCTTCAAAAAAAAAAACATTCTAAGACTCAGAGTCATTCAAAATTCAGCAATTTGATTGATTTTCGGGCTGAAGAAATGGGAACACATAAGCCCCTATTATCAAAAACTCCATTGGCTGACCCTGAGGCACGAATCCTGTTTAAGTTCTCTTGTCTGTGTTATAAATCAATATTTGGTCTGGCCCCCACTTACCTAGTTTCCCAATTTAACCTGGCAAGTTCTATTAGGCCCACACGAAGAATCCATCTGTTCACCTATCCGACAATAAAGGCCTGCCACGACAAAAGACTCTTGGACAGAACTCTTGCCTTCCAGGCAGGCTTAGTAACGTTATCACACTCTCCTCATCCTACTTCAATTTTAGAAAATTGATAAAAATGAGTTTGTTCAATCGATTTGTAAACTAGGAATTTATACAGCTCTGCTAATTCAACCAGTAACCTTAAGAACTATATAGCTTTCCTTCATTATGTAAGATTGTACTGATGACTTTGATTTGTGACCTCTTCGCTGATTGTCCAGCGCTTCTTGTTATAAACCGCCTCGAACTTCCATGGCTTTGGCGGTATATAATAATAAAATTATTATTATTATTATTAATGAACACACGCTTTAATGGTTCCTTATTTTCCTAACCTCTGGTATCCTTTCTGTCCATTTCCTATGTTTGATTTATATTGCTGCTGATTTTCCATTTTCTAGAACCTTCTCAGAGGGACAATTCTTATCCTTCCTTTTCCACCAACACAATTGGTGTTCTTCTATTGTTTGATTATGATACAAATTTCCATAGTGTATAGGAGACCATTTCTCTCCAGATGGACCACATTAGCAACTATCGTTTTGGTATTTTGTTTTAATCGTCTTTTATTTGTGTTTTTATGACTAATTTCAATATATTATTTTAATAAAATAGTGACCATTTGCTTTTAATATAATTTTAATATATGGATGATGCTTTTTTGTATATTTCCAGTTTATTTCTGTTTGCAGTTTAATTTGATACCTTGCAAACTAGGGTAGGTCCTATTTTTCATTTTTTTCATTCTCTTATCATTTTATATTTATGGTCTAAATTTGCATGGTTCTCCTATTCATTCACCATTTTCTCTATTCACATTTCACCGTTTCTGATTTTATCATCACATTCATGTTCAACATTATACACATATGCACCACACTTACTGCCTCTTTTATCAAACTGTGCTAGCAATTTTTAGCACAGAGAGCTGCGCTGAATGGTTGCGCTGCTCTATGAGCGTCGGGAGCAGCGTGGACAATTCAGCACGGCTCACCGCGCTACAAACTGCTAGCTCACTTTTTGTCTGAATTCACACTTTATGGTGTTTGTCTTTATGCATATCATCTTTAAATGTCTATGTATTTATTTATATTTGAAACTTTTAGTCATTTTCATCTTTATTTGTTAGGACCCCTGATGAAGGCGTGTTAACCAAAACACGGACCGTGTCGGGTCCCCTGGTTTGTAAAAAGGTGGTGACATTAACTGCAATAAACAATTGTAATAAACATAGCCTGCATCGTGTACGCTTGTCTGCAGTTTCTCTTTGGTTTGGTTTGTACTTTATTGAAGTTGATTATAGAACAGCTTTCAAACTATTTACAATACACTCAGTGTAGACACTTTGGCCCCGATTCTATAAACTACATCTAGTTAAACATAGAAACATAGAATATGATGGCAGAAAAGGGCCGGCGGCCCAACAAGTCTGCCCAATCAAGATCCCTCCCACCCTCGAGAAACTATCCTCTATTGTACCTCTGTAGCGACCCCATCTGCTTGTCCCATCGTCTCTTGAAGTCTAGCGTGCTACTGGCCTCGACTACCTGACGTGGAAGACCATTCCATCTATCAATCACCCTCTCGGTAAAGAAGTATTTCCTGGTGTCCCCATGAAATCTTCCTCCCCTAAGTTTTAGCAGATGTCCTCTTGTCACCGTGGGACCTGTAAGAGTAAAGATTTCCTCCTCCTCCTCGATGCGGCCCGTTATGTATTTGAAGGTTTCTCATGGCGCAAGTGTCAATTAGCATTACTTAGGCGTTACTTAGGGGGTTCTTTTTAAGCTGGAAAACCAAAGGTGCTGTAATTAGTAGATCATATTACTGTTTGGCTAGAAAAGTACTACGTTTTCCATGCAATATGTTTATATTGATGTGCCCTATTGATATGGTGGATTATTAAATCTATTAGGAGGGAGAAAGAAGAAAAAAACCACATATTTGAACTCACTTATCATTGCGGAAGTGGAAAGCACGCCTAACTTGCGTCTACAGGAAGTCGCCGGCTACGAAAACTGAAACTCCATTGAAATGAAGTAAAAACTACACTTAGAACAGCTTTTTCTTCACCTACATTTTCCACGATGTTTAGACGCGGTCTGCTGCCTAACTAGCATCTATGTGGTGCCTATTCTTAACCACACCCACGTTATGCCCTCGTAATGCCCACATCTACATACTTGGACATGAGTTTTCCCAAAATTCACATCCAGCTCACGTCTATATTCTGAGAACGCCTACCTGAAGCCTAACAGACTGAAGCCTAACTCTGTCTAAGTCCTAATTAACGCTTGTTAAGACCCTTAAATCACTCATTATCCATTTAAATCGGATGCCTAAAGCACGCCTATAGCTAGGCACACTTTACAGAATCGGGGCCATAGGTTCTAATCAACAACAAAACAAACTGTGGACGAAACACAATGTTCTTGGCCTTCCTTTATATCCACAACAACCGTATTAAAAACAAACGGACTCGACACGGTCTGTTTTTCGGCTAACAAAGCCTTTCTCAAATAGTCGTCAAATAATACGCAGGTAATGTGGAATTGATATCTAAATCGCAAGATCCCTGTGTAGAACAAAGCCAGGCTGGCTGCTAATACATTGCTGATTCTATGTACTGTAATATTCCTGAAATTATACAGTCTCCTAATTTGTAATCCGCTTAGAACCGCAAGGCACAAGCGGAATAGAAATCTGTAATGTAATGTAATGTAATGTAATGTAATACACAGAAACTCCTTTGTTAGATTGCTTCTTTTTCTGTGGAATATTGGGTCTTCCCGTTTTTGCTTTTCACGCTTTGGTTCTATCAACAGATTTCTCCCGTCACTTCCAGTTCACTCTGGGTTGAATATTTACAGTTTCATCATCATGAAAGGCAGACAGTTTGGGACAAATTCTATAAACGGCGTCCCAATTGTAGGCAGCGGTAGGCCCAATCCTTTCCTCCTGCCAGAACCCCCGAAATAACCCCTCCCACCCACAATAGACAAGAGGAATGCCCACTCCCTCCTACCAGCAAGGCATGACTGTTCACCTACTCTCCCTTCTGGGATAGTTTTCCTACGGGGTTTCTCAATGCCAATTCCTTCCCTTCTTGATATGAGGAGTGGTCTCTCTCTTTCCTTACAGTTTTGTAGCAGAAGTTAGCTTCCACTTTAATTGATCAAGATTCTGAAGCCTGGGACCTTCTTCGGTTCCTTGGGTCTTGGCGGAGGTTGGAGTATTCTTTTTCCCCACCTCACTTAGGCTGAATTATCAAACCTCTTTTTCTTGGTTTAAACAAGGACTCACCACAGGTTCGTGACCCACAGGAAATTCCCAGACCCTAACCCCTGCAGGAAGGGAATTTATCTGGGGGATACAACTGAGAGATGTATACTCTGGTCATTATTTATAGCTTATGCACAGTTTCTTTATTTCTCAAGTATGAACTCACCCCAAACTTGGAGAGATTTTGTAGAAGTATCAGTTTTATATGAAAACAAGAGACACTTAAAAAATGTATAATTTGATACACTAGCAGAAAAGTTCACCTTTTCTGTTAAAATGAATGAGATAGGTCTGGATTGGTGTACAAACGAAGTGCTATGCCTGCTCAGCTATACAGTATATCTAGATCTCTGTTTCATATTGCAGATGTAGAAAACAGCTGTACAGATGATGTCATCAAACACATTTGCCACCTCTGCTAATTGCTGTTGTTATTAGAAACAGACTTTAACTACTTTTACCTAGTACCATTTAGGAACCTGCTGTGTCAGATTTTCAAGCAAATTCTGCTCTTAATTAAGGGGGACAGCCACAGCTGGACCATGTAAACTTGTATAGGCTATTTTGAACCTTGTCCTTTTCTAAGGCCTGTGGCTTTCTGTCCTGCATTACCTGTGTTCCCCTGAAGGGTCAGACCTTCCCCTAAGCAACCATACGATGTTGGAAAAATATTGTACAGTTTCCCGATCTCTGCTGGGTGCACACAGATGTTACTGACGTGATGTAAACATCTAACAATTGGGGGGAAAACTCATAGAGCCTATTGCTCCTCAGCCTGTATGAATCTCTTAATACATGGCACTGTAGTTATGTATTTCATGCCTTCCTCAGAATTTCAAGATGAGCTGCATTCAAATACAGCGTGTATTTTTTGGGCCCTAGAGGGCTTACAATTTAAAGGCTCCTTTTACAAAGCCATGCTAGCAATTCCGGTTTGGGAAATGCGATGAAGCCCAAAGGAATTGAACGGACAGAATCGCTAGCATGGTTTTGTAAAAGGATCCCTAAATTTGTATCTATGGAAAGAGACGGTTAAGGGGGGAATTTATCAAAGGGCGCTACTGCATGCTAATGAGTATATATAATGGGCATCTTTAGTGTTTGGTGTGCTCGAATGCAATTAGCACGTATTAACACGGTAGTGGCCTTTGATGAATCCCTCCCACCCCCATGGCCACAAGGAGAATCAGTGGGATCCTGAATCCTGGCATTTGGCGGCTTCCATAGCCCTATTGTGCTTTCTAGCTGGGCTTCAGTAAAATATATATTTATACATACATAACAGACATCTATACAATTTTTTCCCCAAATCATTCTTTGTTATTTTCTGGCCCTGTTTTATAAAACCATGTCAGTCCATTTCTTATACAGCACGAGCCGAGTCTTGGTAAGCCAAAATTCAGTGTTTTTATATAGCAATTTTGGCAGAAAACTCAATTTTTGAAAAGTAGGGTTTGGAAATAGAAGTGTTGGCAGACACTTAACTGTAGCCTGGTAAGTGTTGGGCATGTAATCAGATACATAGATAAATAGTAAGTATTCCATATTCTATGACATTTGAAAGTACAGTAATAGACTATTACTAGCTATAAAGCAATTATACCAATTACCAGCTATGAAGTAGGACCAGTGATATATTACATAATATGCCTGGGCTGTACAAGTGTAGGTCAGGCAAGCAGTAACACAAAATCAAAGTGTAATTCCCACAAATGGAAAAGAGATAGATGGGGAGGGGAGGGGGGAGGGGGTATGATGGAGGTCTACAAAATCCTGAGTGAAGTAGAACAGGTAAGCAAGAATTGATTGTTTACTCTTTGAAAAAGTACAAAGGCGAGAGGCCACTCAATGAAGCTACGTGGTAATACTTTTTAAACAAATATGACCACATTTTTTTTTTTCCACTCAGTGAATAGTTAAGCTCTGGAACTCATTGCAAGAGGATGTGGAAACAACAGTGTATTTGGATTTAAAAAATGATTTGAACAACTTCCTGGATGAAGGGTCCAGAATTTGCTATTAGAAAAGCAACTACTTATCCCTGGGAACAGCAGGGTGGAATGTTGTTACTCTTTAGGATTCTACCAGGTACTTGTGACCTAGATTGGCCACTTGCAGGAAGCAGAATACTGAGCTAATGGATCATCAGTCTGACCCAGTATGGCTATTCTTTTGTTATATTCTTCACAGATCCTGGAAAGGGCACAGGAGGGCAATAAGCAGAATATTTGAATAATATTGACAGCAGCTAACCCTCTCCACAGAGGTAATATACTAGTCTCATGTGAGATGGAGGAGGGGTGGATCCTGGTACATTTTTCCCACTTGAATGTTAATGTCAGTTCAGAATTGCCAAAGTTCTGTTGCGGATACACAGGAGTCCATATTTCCCGCAAAATGAAGGATATCATTTTAAGAACTTGAGAACGCCTCCCTTCTACAGTGGACCACAGCACCCCCTCAGTTATTCCTTCTGCAAGCAAACTCAGAAGGTGTGTTTTGCTCTGCTCTGGTTTCTTTATTATTTTCAGGGAGTTTCTGCTGGATATTTTGTGGCTTCGGTGTTCGGAGGTCCCGTGCTCAGGAATACCCCACCAGAAAAAGGACACAGTCCCGCATGGGAGGACTGCTGCTCCCAGGACAGTTTGCTTTGAATAACTACATAGACATAGGCTTCATACCCAACAGTCCTTTCTTCCTTCTCTGAATGAGACCAATAACTACCAGACACAAATTGTAGTTTAAACATCAAGGCCTTGGGAGTTCTTGGTGATCTACTAACTGGTAGAATACCAAGCAAGAATATCTCTGAATCACAAGTAACTGGCCATTTTATTAGGTTATATCACTTCATTCATTATTAAATATATGTAGTTAGTACATCTTCCAATTATAATACAATTACTGCATTAAGATCCAATGATAAATTGCATACTCCAGCAATGTTCATTTGGTTAGTTTTGATCACATAATTTCTTGTCAATCTTATTTCATTGGTAATTTTCCCTAGCAACAATATAATGACTTAGTTATCATGTGCTATTTAGCTTTTCTCCTGTCATCATTTACATTTAGACTAGCTAAGATCATTATTTATTTCAATGCAACGTGTCATCTTAGGGCACAGTGTCCTGTTCCCTATTCTAGGACTTATGCATTTCCTCTGTTCTGTTACTAGAATAGGATGTAGCTGGATCAAAGCCTTTAAGCAATCACCTTACCAGAAATACTAAAATGAAATGATTCTATATCATTCAGCTTCATCTTTTATTACCTATATATTGGTGTCTTTCTTTAGTTTTCCCAGGCAAGGGATTTCACACATATTGGGTTATGGATCCTCCCCTGTTATCCTGCTTAATACTTTTATCGTCATCAGCCTCCCTCCTCTGATTCCATGAGTAATAACTGATTTGCCCCAAGCGTGTCAATCCTATCCTATTTTTGTGGAAGTTGTCACAGTTTGTTATATTATCATATTCAATTGTTGAGGAAGGTAGCCCTACAACATCTGACCACATTAATATGGGTGAAATAATTCCTTATTCAAACATCTTATCCACATAAAATACTCTTCTTTTACATTTGTACATTTAAATATATTTTTTTGGTTTCATCCTAGCAAGAGCTTACTGCACCTAAGGAAACTAGTTAACAAAACTCTTCACTTCGAGAAAGTCTATTCCTTTGCTCTCCTAAGAAAGGCTGTGATTAGTGCAGACTAGATTACTCCAGCTATCTTCAGATCATGTTCACGTGTTGAAAGTGTTGACGTTTAGATGAACAAACTAGAATCTCTTATGCTCTTATGTTCAGGATTGCACTCTTCAATCTAGAAACCTCCACCCCTGGATGAGATAAGTGGTTGAGTTTCAGTCATGAGGCAGCATCAGTTGCAGTAGCCATGGCTTCATTTTCTCTTCACTGCACTTCACTCTAGCTGGGTAGGAAGGAGGACATGGAAAAGAATCTCTTGACATGGGCAAAAGATAAGGAACAGATAAAAGATTCAAGACAGGATGAAAATACATACAGGCTTTCTAAAAAGTACATCCAGTAAACCATATAATTCTTTCAATAGGCCTATCACTGTCTTGTCATTTCACAAAGTTAGTAATAATTCTAATAATTCACACAGAACATGGATGGATTCACTGGAGGCAAGTCTTGGACACATCTGATAAATTTCATTGACTGGGTGACCAGAGAACTGGATAGAGGGAGAGAGCTTGATATGGTGCATTTAGATTTTAGCAAAGCCCTTGACAGTGTTCCACATAGGCCCCTAATAAATAAATGAAGTGCCCTCAGTATGGGCACCAAAGTGATGAAATGGTCAGGAACTGGTTATGTGGAAGGTGACAGAGGGTAGTAGTCAATGGAGCTCGCTCTTAGAAAAGGGAGGTTACCAGTGGTATGCCTCAAGTTATTGTTCTTGGGCCAGCACCTTTCCATTTTATAAGCAATATTGCTGAAGGGCTGACTGGTAAGATTTGCCTCTTTTTGTGGATGATACCAAAATTTGCAATAGAGCAGACACCCCTGATGGTGTGATGGAAGAAATGAGGAATGACCTAGTGAAGCTTGATTAATTGTCTGAAATTTGGCAGCTAAGATTTAATGCTAAAAAATGTAAGGTAATACATTTGGGCTGCAGTTTAGGAGAGAATACTTTTGTGCACGAAAGAGGAGTGAGACTTGGGTGTGATAGTATTTGATGATCTTGGGCCAAACAGGTTGAAAAGACAATGGTGAAAACTAGAAGGATGCTTGGATGCATAGGGAGAGGTTTGGCCAATAATAAAAAGGAGATATTGATGACACTGTATATGATTCTGGACAATACTTGGACTGGAAAAGCTTCACGAGCGGAGTGCCCCAGGGCTCGGTGCTTGGATCTGTGCTCTTCAACATCATTATAAACGATCTGGACACTGGTATGATGAGTGAGGTGATTAAATTTGCAGACGATACAAAGTTATTCAGAGTAGTGAAGACACAGGGGGGATTGCGAAGATCTGTAACGTGACATAATCCACCTCGAGAAATGGGCATCGACATGGCAAATGAGGTTCAACGTGGATAAGTTGTCACCCAGTCGGGCCCGCAAGGGCACTGCGGCGTTCACCGACGGGTGGCAGCACAACCCTGGCGTGGCTTCCAATGAGGGAAGACCCTACATAATAGTTCAGTTCACTGGTGTATTAACTAAATCAACATCAGATACACCGCATATGGTCAACAGTTTTAATTCAAACCAAAAAAAAAACAAAGCAACAAAGCTGATTTTCTGTCTCAGCACAAAAATAGCAAAAGACAATACTTCTGTTCAGGTTCTTGGACGCTCAATTAGCCAAAAGGAATCAACACAAAAGATATCCTGACCCAGATAAGTATTGTAAAATTCTCAGTTCAGCCCAGTCTTTAATCATTCTTTCAAGGAATGCCAAACTCACAGTCCTCAGTTCATTACATTCCAAGGCTTCCTGGACAAGCCAAACAAAAACTCCAGCACTGTGCAGCACTCCAGTCCTGGTGTTCCAGGAACAGGATTGCCGGGTTCACTCTCACAAAAAGCTTTTCACAAGCACCCACAAAATTACCCAACCCGAGGTCTTCTGTGAATCCAACCCCAATCCTGTAAGTTCTCAGTCTTGCTCCAGTACTCACACCAGCCACACACCAGCTTCTCACAAAGCTCTCTCCCAGCTGGTGTGGAGTAGCTCAATTAGTGCTAAGCACCAATTCAGTACTGCTTCAAGCCCAGCCCCAGCTGCTGTGCAACAAAAAAACAGTTTTCAAAAACATGCTTAGCCAGGTCCTTGTAATTCAAAATAGTCCCAACAAACTCTTTAAGGCAACTTCCCAAAAGCAAACGAATAATTCATGAGCAGGAAACTGCCACACTCACATCCCTGGGTTCCAGGGATTCCACTCCAGGCATTACAGATTCTGTCACTTCCATTTGCTCCTCTGGAACCTCTTGCGCTGCCATGTCCTGTGTAACAGAATTTTCCCAATCCATAGGTTCTGGTTTGGGCGCTTGCCCTTGCATGGCCAGAAGGATCCTTTCTGCCAGCCCTTCCTGAGCTGTCCCTCTCAGACTCTTTGAGAGCTGCTCTAAGGGAGAAGAGCCTGGCTGAGGTACTGCTTTGGAGGCTCTTTGGCTCCCTCTCAGTTCAGTGTTAATATTACACTCTGGGAGCTGGTTGTATTTCCTAAGGGAGCTTGTTTTCCTGACAGGCTTTGGCTCGGGCAAGGGATAAAGGTTTGTATCACATTCATTCTCCTCAGGATAGGCAGCCCTGTC
Organism: Geotrypetes seraphini; assembly: GCF_902459505.1. Classification (NCBI taxonomy): domain Eukaryota; kingdom Metazoa; phylum Chordata; class Amphibia; order Gymnophiona; family Dermophiidae; genus Geotrypetes; species Geotrypetes seraphini. The sequence goes on along the minus strand of NC_047101.1, from coordinate 30,331,169 downwards.
CTCCACAACCTCTGAGGCTCTACCTGCTTTGAGTTTCCTGGCTAGGGGAGTCGGCTTCACCCCTATCCTAACCTTGACAGGGTCATCCTTGGGGATGAGAATGTCACAAAGTGTAAAGTGATGCATGTAGGTAACAAAAATCTCATGCACGAATACAGGATGTCCAGGGCAGTACTTGGAGAGACCTCCCAGGAAAGAGACTTGGGAGTTCTGATTGACAAGTCGGTGAAGTCGTCCATGCAATGCGTGCCAGTGGCAAAAAGGGCGAACAAAATGCTAGGAATGATTAAGAAGGGGATCACGAACAGATTGGAGAAGGTTATCATGCCTCTATACTGGGCCATGGTGTGCCCTCACCTGGAGTACTGCGTCCAGCACTGGTTGCCTTATATGAAAAAGGACATAGTACTACTCGAAAGGGTCCAGAGAAGAGTGACTAAAATGATTAAGGGGCTGGAGGAGTTGCCGTACAGTGAGAGATTGGAGAAACTGGGCCTCCTCTCCCTTGAAAAGAGGAGACAGAGGGGACATGATCGAAACATTCAAAATACTGAGCAGACTTAGCAGATAAAGACAGATTGTTCACCCTCTCCGAGGTAGGGAGAACGAGAGGGCACTCTCTAAAGTTGAAAGGGGATAGATTCCGTACAAATGTAAGGAAGTTCTTCTTCACTCAGAGAGTGGTAGAAAACTGGAATGCTCTTCCGGAGTCTGTTACAAGGGAAAACACCCTCCAGAGATTCAAGACAAGGTTGGACAAGTTCCTGCTAAACTGGAAAATACGCAGGTGAGGCTGGACTCATTTAGAGCACTGGTCTTTGACCTGGGGGCCACCCCATGAACAGACTGCTGAGCAAGATAGACCACTGGTCTGACCCAGCAGTGGCAATTCTTATGTTCTTATGGTCCATCTCTACAGCCTGTGGCCAGCTCCTTGTCATTTTTTGAGTGAAGAACAGGTTAGAACTTCTGCAGCGTAACTCCTTTTCGACGCAACCATCAAGGTGATGGTCTACTCTGATTCATGAGCTGTGAGTCTGGTCTTTGAACCCACCAGTGCTCCATTCCACATCTGTGCAGCTTTCCATAGAAGGCACCTGCTAAGGGAACTGAAAAGCCCTTTGGTTGATAGAACAGTTTTGGGTGAGAGCCAAACTCTGAAATCTTCTGTTTTTCATAAAAAGGGTATATTGGTAAAACATGTTGCTGAAACTTTGCAGTTTAACATCACCATAATAGAATCCTGAACAGGCCAGTGCAGAACATTTATTCTATGATGGATATGATAAAGCTGATACCAAGTATCAGATTTATGGAAAATTAAAACTTTAGCTTACAGTATTTTATTTTATTTTTATTTTCTAAACTTGTCATATGTTTTTGAGCCCTTAATCACGTGCCACTTGCCCATCAGGCTTGAAATGTACCTACATTGGAACCCAATTACAGTACCGGGTAAAGCTTTGGATTCTTGCCCAGAAATAGCTAAGAAGAAAAAATTAAAAAAAATTTAAATTGAATCAGGTTGGGTAGACTGGATGGACCATTCGGGTCTTTATCTGCCGTCATCTACTATGTTACTATGTTACTTTTCTTGCTCTGGAAATGGGACTTGTATATCATCTAACTGAAAAACATATTTGCCATTAATGTGTCATCTTCTAAAAACAAAAATGACTTTTATTTTTAAATCTCGTGCAACTTTAAATAGGGTTACCATATGGCTCCAGCAAAAAAGAGGACAGATTGAGACATCCGGGTTTTACTTTTAGGGAATTTAGGAGACAACTGAAAACAGATCTGTTCCTAAAGTACATAGGAAACTGATTCGCACAATCTCTCTCTCAATACCAGATCTCTAGAACTGCTAAACAATAGATATTAACTATGTCAATTCTACTCAATTTGTAACATTTTTTATAATCATTGTAAACCGCATAAAACTTCACAGTCCTGCGGTATATAAACCGTTATTATTATTATTACTTTCACTGAAAGCCATGGAGGATGGATAGAGACATTGAAAGCAATGGAAGTAAAACCAGGATGTCTCAATCCATCCTCCTTTTTCTGGAGCCATATAGTATGGAAAGTAGTCATGTTTTCCGTTACAATAATTCTCACAAATATATGAGTGAATGAATCCTTAATTTGCTGCAAATCATACTCTCTAACTAGGTTTCTAAATACTTGTATTTTCCACAAACATAATTTGAATGGAATTAAGGCCGAGGCAGTGTTTGAAATGTGTAATTCCCCAGCATTAATTGCAGCAGGCTAAAGAGATGACTTGTCATTTCAAATCAACATGACGCTGTCACTCACCAAAGTTACTGTAGTAGTGTTTGCAAGTCCCTCGAAGATGTATAATACAGAAAAAGCAAAAGGGAAAATCAGTCACCAAACAAAAATCGTCATAAACATATATATTTTAATTAAACTTTAAAACAGAAGCCATCACATACTGTAAGTGGGATGCTACTATCATACCACGCAATTGCTAATAAAGATAAATAAAAGAACAAAGCCCATAAATAATATGGCTTATTCAGACGAGTTTAGTCTAGAGCAGTGGTTCCCAACCCTGTCCTGGAGGACCACCAATCGGGTTTTATTTTTTAAAGGTGGTAAATAATATGCTTTGTTTATTGGTGCAATATTGTCTAATGAAAAATTTTAAATTTTCTATAAGAAAATTTTTAAAAACTTCAATTGGAGAGAGAGAGCTTGAATTTTTGGACAGTTTAGGACACACAAGTTTAGGCACCTATTGAAATTCTCAATTTGCTCAATTTTACAATGAATTACATTTTTATCTTTTATAATCTCAGCAATTGAGTTTTTCAATGGAGCAGTCTCAGTTTGAATTTTGTCAATACCTTCCTCTTTTACCAATTCAATTGTGTTAGAAAAAGAATCCACTTTAGCTACGAATACCTCTAAGTCTTTGGTGGTTTTCTCCACCGTGTCATCCATTTTCTTATTTTTTGGTTTGCATTCAGAAGAATATTCATTAATTTTAAGACCATTTATATAGTGATCCATTTTCTTAATGGCACAAAGGAGAATCTTCAGTGTGATGCCAGGAGTTCTGCCGGTTCTCCACCTCCTCTGGCATTGCTCTGGGTCTGTTGTATTCCAATGGCTTAGACTCCTCCTTCATCCAGCTCCAAGGTCTCCTCGTCCTCCTCCACGGGGCTGGATTCTCCACTCCGCCCTTCCGCTGGACAGACAGGTGCAGAGATGGTCAGGGGTGATAATGAGATGTCCTGCCCCAAGGAACCCAACTCTCCCTTGCTTAGGCTCCTAGCAGGATCAACTCCTCGATTTTCCCTCCGGGAAGTGACCAGCTCCTGACACTCAAAGAAATTCTGTAGCGTTGGTTGATGTGGAGAGAAGGTAAGAGCAGATAATTTCACCGCCCTCACTGTACCATTCTGTTTAGTACAGTGGTCCCCAACCCCGACTTGGAGGACCACTAGCCAATTCAGTTTGCGGGATAGCCCTTAATGAACATGAATGGGGCAGATCTCCACTCCTATCACCTTCATTACATGCAAATCTCTTTCACGCATATTCATTAGGGTGATCCTGAAAACCTGACTGGCTGGTGGTCCTCCAGGACAGGGTTGGGAACTACTGGTTTAGTATGCGGCATTTTGTCAGAAAAAGAAAAAATATTTGCAGCGAATCCAAAACCAGAAGAAATTTCGGTGGGAGTTCAGAGTTCAGTTGAAGCCGTCCGCCATCTTTGTTTCCCTCGGGCTCAGCAGTAATCAAAGGAAATACTTTTTAATAGAAAGGGTGGTAGATACATGGTATCTCTTACAGACAGGAAGAGATAATGGTTACTGCGGATGGGCAGACTGGATGGGCATTTTGGCCTTTATTTGCCATCATGTAACTATATAACTCCTCCAGAACATTCCTCCAACTTCCAAGGACTTGAAAGGAGGTAGATCCAGGAGGCCTATCATCGGTGGCCCAATGGGGCAATGGAGGCATGATCGAGGCCCACTCGCTTCTTCCCCTAGTGGCAGCTACCTCTAAATTTCTGATGTGACCTCTTATGGCTATTCGTAGTACTTATGTAGTACCATGAGACTGGGTGTTGGGGGAGATGTTCTGGGGGGAAGGCTTTTTTGATAATGTTGCAGATCTAGAAGAATGTACCCTGAAGGAAAGGGCTACTTTAGGGAGCAGATAAAAATAAGAAAAAGTTATGTGGGTCAAAGCTAATTTTCAGTGCTAGGACCTACTTAGCTACACCAGCTTTTGAGGTATCCTAACTTGGCTGGGTAGCTATGTGAGTCCCAACACTGAAGATTACCAGCATTCGCATAACTGCCAGCTCCCCTTGTACTGCCCATGACTTTCCCACTTTTTTGGGGGCCAGTCAGAGACAATATTCAGCAGCACTGACCAGTTAAGTGCCACTAAATATTGATGGTTGGGAGGCCCCAGGCCATTTAAAGTGGGAAGGTCTTGTCCACTTAAATCACTTTGAATATCATCCAAAGAGTTTCTATATCTTCCTAAACTACAGTACTGCTTAATTAACACAAGATGGCACTACTGACCACCTATGATCTCCTAAAGCAAGTTGCAGGACAGTTGTAGAGTACAGAAATTGTCTTGATTGTACACCTTTCACATCCATTGCACAACTATAATGGATCCTTCCTAGAGAGGACCTCTATTCTGCATGACAACATCTGGAAAGGAACATTTTCCAACAACGTCATATCTGAACCATTAGTAAACAAGAAACAGGCACATGCTACAGGGAATAGAGCCTGGATGGCATTTTCAGGGCCTCTGTCTTATTTTCCTACGGTATGATAGAGATTTACAAGATCATGAAGGGCATAGAGAGAGTAGAAGAGGGACTGATTCTTCAAACTTTCAAAAAATAAAAGAACAAGACAGCATTCGGAAAAGTTGAAAGAGGACAGGTTCAAAACAAATGCTAGGAAGTTCTTCTTTACCCAACGTGTGGTGGACACCTGGAATGTGCTTCCAGAGGGCGTAATAGGGCAGAGTACGGTACTGGAGTTCAAGAAAGGATTGGACAATTTCCTGCTGGTAAAGGGGATAGAGGGGTATAAGTAGAGGATTACTGCACAGGTCCTAGACCTGTTGGGCCGCCGCGTGAGCGGACTGCTGGGCACGATGGACCTCAGGTCTGACCCAGCGGAAGCATTGCTTATGTTCTTATGTATAGTGCTCTCAGAGATTTCAAAATGGCAGAAATCTCAACCCAAACATGCTAAGAATACAGCTGCTGCCAAGCAGAATAATAATAATGATGATAAAAAGCTATGGATTGCCTTTCCACTTACTGCCCCTCTCAGTACAATAAAGCGCTTTCTCCTTTGAGCATCTGGTTCTGCTTAGATTTAAAAAAAAAAAAATAAAGAAAGAAAGAAACCCCAACAAAAACCACTACACCTTGATCAGAATCCAGATTAGCCTCTCTGGCATATTGTTCCCTATTAAATAATGAATCTAACCTGCCTTCTCCTGAAAACCCTCTAAAGCTAAATCTCCTGGGATTTAGTACACAGACCATGTGGGTTTTATTTACACTTTGCTTTGGGAACCTGACAGGATGGTCAGTAGCATTTATACAAGTTTGTACCCCTCTAAGCATTTCCAAATGGAAGCAGTGTCCAAGAATACATTGTGGGGCCAGTGATCATATCCCTCCCCTCTTGGCACTACAGCACTGGCTTCCAGTTCTTTACAGACTTAATTTAAGATACTAATAAAAAACCTAAAAAACTACTGCTGAAGCACTTCATTTTAAAAAGAGAGACTGCAACAAAGTGGGGAATTTAGAAACAAGTAAAAGGAGCAGTACAAGGCCCATATTGGAACAAATAGGAGGAAATATCTTTTCACTCAAAGAATAGTTAAGATCTGGAACTCATTGCCAATGGATGTGGTAACAGCGGTTAGCATAGCTGGGTTTACAAAAGGTTTGGACAAGATCCTGGAGGAAAGGTCCATAGTCTGCTATTGAACACAAGTGAAATTGCTTTTTTTTTAATTAAAAATAAATTCTTGCTGCTTTTCCCCGAACAATCAATTAATCATTCAAGTTTTAATTGGGTAAGAACATAAGCAGTGCCTCTGCTGGGTCAGACCAGGGGGTCCATCGTGCCCAGCAGTCCGCTCACGCGGCGACCCATCAGGTCCAGGACCTGTATAGTAACCCTCTATCTATACCCTTCTATCCCCTTTTCCTTCAGGAAATTGTCCAATCCCTTCTTGAACTCCAGTACCGTATCCTGTCCTATCACGCCATCTGGAAGCGCATTCCAGGTGGCCACCACCCGTTGGGTGAAGAAGAACTTCCTAGCATTGGTTCTGAATCTGGCCCCTTTTAATTTTTCCGAATGCCCTCTTGTTCTTGTAGTTTTTGAAAGCTTGAAGAGTCTGTCCCTCTCCACTTTCTCTATGCCCTTCATGATTTTGTAAGTCTCTATCATATCCCCTCTAAGTCTTCGCTTCTCCAGGGAAAAGAGCCCCAGTTTCTCCAATCTTCCAGCGTATGAAAGGTTTTCCATACCTTTTATCAAACGTGTCGCTCTCTTCTGAACCCTCTCGAGTATCGCCATATCGTTCTTTAGGTACGGCGACCAATATTGGATGCAGTACTCCAGATGCGGGCACACCATCGCCCAATACAACGGGAGGATAACTTCTTTCATTCTGGTTGTAATACCCTTCTTGATTATACCTAGCATTCTATTCGCTTAAATGTTAGCACTAACATCGCTCAGCAAATTTCACAGTTGATGTTAAGAAGCTTTGCAGGAACCAAAACCTTTCTGCCCGAACCTGTGAATCTGGCTATGGTGCCACAGTCAGTTAATCCCAATAAATAAATAAGTATTACTATAATTTTAACAAATTCTCAAATCCCTTTCTTTTCCCCAGACCTAGAAAAGTTGCTTTGTGTAAATTTTCTCATTTTCCCTCCGCAGCCCAACAAAGGTTGACTGTTTCAAGGACAGGAAATTCAGGTAAATTTCCCAAATTAATAGTGTGAGTACTCAGCTTTAACTTAATAAACAAAATATATATCCAAAAATGGAAAGAAAATATGTGTGTGCAGAAAAATCAAGGAAAACAGAAACCTCTTTCTTCGCCAGCTCACCATTCATTTGTGATGGATACCCTCGGAGAGCAAACAAAACAAAACTGCAGATCTGTACAAGACGTAGGCAAAATTTATTGTGACAAAATAATTATATGCAAACCCTTTTACCAATCAAGGGACCCGACACGGTCCGTGTTTCGGACAAACCTTCGTCAGGGGTCCATGGTAAAAAAGGAAACCAAAAAAGTCACAAAAAATTGTAGAGTAGCAGCAAGGTTTAAGCGACGTCGAGGTTCACTAACTGCAGTTTAGGTTGGGACCTCCCTTCTTTCCTTGTTTTGTTGCCTGGTGGATACCCTCCTCATAGACAGCTGGAACCAGAACAGGAGCCGGACCCAGATCTTAAAAACATAAGAATAGCCTTACTGGGTCAGACCAATGGTCCATCAAGCCCAGTAGCCCATTCTCATGGTGGCCAATCCAGGTCACTAGTACCTGACCAAAACCCAAAGAGTAGCAACATTCCATACAGAATCCCAAGGAATAGCAAGATTCCGGAATCCCAAAGAGTAGCAACATTCTATGCTACCGATCCAGGGCAAGCAGTGGCTTCCCCCGTGTCTTTCTCAATAACAGACTGCAGGAACTTGTCCAAACCTACGCTATCTGCTCTTACCACATCCTCTGGCAATGCATTCCAGAGCTTAACTATTCTCTGAGTGAAAAAAAAATGTCCTCCTATTGGACGCCCAGTCTTCCAATTTCCTAAGGTCCGCCTGCAATTTTTCACAATCCACCTGCATTTCAACAACTTTGAACAGTTTAGTGTCATCTGCAAATTTAATCATCTCACTCGTCGTTCCAGTTTCCAGATCATTTATAAATAAGTTAAATTGCACCAGTCCCAGCAGAAGAGTTACCACCTACTGCCTATCTCATATAAACCAATAAAAAAGATCCTCTGTCCTTGTGGTGCAATCTGAATTTATGAGGACAAATCAAAAATTAAAGGCAAATGTTAAATTATGCAATAACCAGAACAGAGCTAGCGAAATGCAACACATTCACTCATACATTGCCTGTTGGATAGTTCGTCAACGCACAATGGAGTGCTCAGCTTTTTGTTGTGTGGCAGCTCCGAGGTCAGAAACATGGACACTCCATTGAAGATTGCACCATTGACGAACAATGTGCAGCACTGTGCTTTCTATGGGCAGAGGAAGTGAAACCTATGGAAATTCACCATCGGATATTGACTCCGTATGGAGTTTGCACCATGAATCTACGAAAGGTTTATGAGTAGATAAAAAGGTTTAACGCGGAAGGAGCAGGTGTATCCATTGAAGTTCGTTCTGGTCACCCATAAACATTGTTCACACAAGAGCACATTGTCAGGGCGGATGCCTTGATTAGAGAAGACTGACGGATAATGGTATCTCGATTGGCTGCACATTTTGGGATTGTGTGGCGCAATGGTTAGAGCTACAGCCTCAGCACCCTGAAGTTGTGGGTTCAAATCCCATGCTGCTTCTTGTGACCCTGGGCAAGTCACTTAATCCCCCATTGTCCTAGGTACATTAGATAGAGTGTGAGCTCACCAAGACAGATAGGGAAAATGCTTGAGTACCTGAATATAAACCGCTTACTAAAGAATCCAAAATGAAAATTAATATGAACATTCAAATTCAAGGAGGAAAAGATTTCAGTAGGTACTCACACAGGTTATCTATGTAACTCTCCATCACTAGTCAGAAAAACCTTCTCAGTTATATTACTTATTCATACATATTCATAATCTTCTTTCACAATCCATTAGAGCAAAAATCAATTTCAACTTATCTTAAATACCGGCAGTGACTCAGGCAGATAGCAACACTCAACGGAGCGTCCATTTCACATCTGCTTCATCAGGAGCTACTCACTGCCAAAATGCTTTTCACGCTATATATATATAGAACATTGTTGTGATTTCTTATAAAGATCAGGCATTAAAATCTAAAAACTATACCCACCTGTACACTTCAACGACAGCCCTTATGCCTACAGGTGTCATCTTAATGTAGGTCCAGTAGGTTTTTGAGGGTTCACCATACAATAGAAGCAAGATATGGTGACATCTGAACCTGGGACTTTTAATGTAAAATTCACTACAGTGCATCTTAGAAGAGCCCCTCTGCTTGTGCTCAGCTATCTGAGGCAACCTAGAGGAAAATTTTTGTGCGTTTTTCATGTGGGTGTATGTATATTTGAGAATGGCCAAAAAAGATAGACGTACTAAGAACCAAAACGTCTACATAGGTCATTTTCAAAAAAAGATAGATGTCTTGCTGTTTTGAGAGAGGCCATTTTCTCTACTGGATTTTTGGACATCTTTCTCAAAATGTCCAAACTCAGACTTAGACGTCCTATTGAATATGCTCCTCAGTGTGCTTTCAGTGGAATCTGAAAATTTATGCTTTGTCTTATTTCCTTTCCTCTCTTCTCCTCCTGGACTCCCCTCTCCCTCGAATGCCTTTTCCCTTTCACCTGTAGGCCCCTGGGCCTATCTTACAATCTCTAAAGGTCTATGGTTGTAGTTGGGACTAGAGCTTTGCCCAGTTATTTCTTCCCATTCTGGCTCTGGTCTCAAAATGGCTACCTTGTACGGGGCATTGCTTGTATTCTGGCCATACCACTAGACCACCAAAGATTTTAAGGCAGTCCTGGAGAGGCTACTCTTTATATTTGATTTTTTGTACTCCAGTTATGATCTTACACAATAGATTATATGGTAAAAACAGTACAAAATAAATGTTGTTGATACAAAATTATAGTAGGAATTTAAGACTGTAAATTTTGGATGATAAGCTTCTTAGGAATCAGCCTCTCTGTAGAGTTATGAAATCAGTTGTAACTCCGAGTGTGGTGATTGCCACTGTAAAAACATCATTTGTTTTTATTAGCTGCGATCCATGGGTGTGAAGGCTATTTGCTTGGAGATAAAATATGGTTTTTAAAATTATAATATTCTGGCTTGGATACTGTGGGTTTAGCAGAGGGATGCAGACTGCAAGCTCTGACAATCCTCAATGGCCTTCACTTAGGGTTACAAGATGTCCGGATTTACCCAGCCATTTTTCTTTTTAGAGGGGTGTCCGGATGGCTTTTCAAAACCCGGCACTTTGTCCGAGTTTTGAAAAGCTTCCAGCTCAGCACCACGTCGGGAGGGCATCTGCACATGCGTGGATGCAAAGCGGTGACACCAAATGCATGCGTGCGATATTGCAGCCCACCTGCGCATGCACAGCTGCCCTCTTGACGCAGCTCCGAGCACGAGAAAAGGTTGAGGGGGGCAGGTTGGGTGCAGGGCTAGTGCGGAATGGGGCATGACTTGGGCTGAACGGGGCAGGACTGGGTGGAATTGGGCGGGCCTGGGGGCGGGGCCATGGATCCAGATTTTACAATCGAAAAATCTGGTCATGCTACATTACATTAGTGATTTTTATTCTGCCATTAGCTTGCGGTTCAAGGCGGATTAAAGAAGAGGATTTCTGGACATGTCCAGAGGCGTTACAGAGTAGAGCGGGTTGCTTCAGAGGATTGAAATGTTTCATACGGTGTTAGTTAGTCTTCATGGATTTCTTGAATAGCAGGGTTTTTATTTCTTTTCTGAAAGTTTTGTAGTCTGGGGTCGCGATTAGTAGATTGGAGAGTCGGAGTTTTGCTGCCTGTATGGCTACACTTCCCCCTCCCCATGCGTGGTTTCGGCAATCGCAATTTCACATATTAGCGAATTTTGGGGGAGGGGGAAAAAAGACCCCCCCCACACACACACAGTTTAACCTTCCCCCGGCGTCCCGGCCTTACCTGGTGGTCTAGTGGGCTTTCGGGGCAGGAGCAATCTTCCTATACTCCTGCCCCATGTAGATCGCCAATAGGAAATGGCTGTGGGGAGTTCCTGTCGTAGTCTCAAGAGACTACAGGAACTCACGGCAGCTATTTCCTATTGGCGATCTGCACGGGGCAGGAGCGTAGGAAGATCGCTCCTGCCCTGAAAGCCTGCTAGACCACCAGGTAATGCCGGGATGCTGGGGGGAAGGCGGGAGGGAGGCGGGGGTGGGTCAGAGCCGGACCAAAAAATATTTGCGGTATTTCACCATTCACGGTCTGGCTCTGCCCCTATCCCCGGCGAATCCAGAGGGGGAAGTGTAGAAGGCCATCATACAGTTTTTTCCGTTTGATGTCTCTGATTGGAGGATTTGTGAATGGTGTCTGGGTAATGGTGTCTGGGTTCTCCTGTGTCTGGTTGTGGTAGTTTGGATTAGGCGGTTGTTCAAGTAGGCTGGGCTGTCACCATTTATGGATTTAAATAGTAGACAGTAGAATTTAAATAGTATTCTTGCTTGAATTGGGAGCCAGTGTGAGTCAAGGTATGCCTCGGTGATGTGGTCGTGTTATCTTAGTGAATAGAATAGTCTCAGGGCCGTGTTTTCTATTGTTTGCAGTTGTTGCGGGGCAGGGGAGTGTTATTTATCATGGATTTGATTTAATATATTCTGTTGTATTTTATTAAAATACAACAGAATGGTTTACATTTTCTTAAAAGCAGTTACCCCGAGGCAATGGAGCCCTAGGGGGAACCAACCCAGTTCACAAATATACAAAGAAATCACCCCATAGGATATTTTAAGAGAGAACGGAGGATTAAGAGTCTCAGAATCCTGCTTGGATAGGGATATACTGCCTGATACCAAGACTAAATGGGTTACAATTTCAATCATTGAGAAAGTCACATTTGTGGCGAAACGGGTCCCGTCAGGCTTGTCAGAAATTCTGCAGCATTGTTTAGTCTTGGTATCGGGCAGTATATCCCTATCCAAGCAGGTTTCTGAGACCCTTAATCCTCCGTTCTCTCTTAAAATATCTTACCAGAGAATCCCACAAACCATCTTCCCTGATTTTTTTCAGTGAACGAAACCCAGTTCCCCAGTGCCACAGTCTCTGCCAGCCCTGCACATTCTGCTGGCCCTCCTGTGGCCAGGCTCAGGAAAGAGCTTTCGCACCCTGGGTAAAAAGAGCCTGGCCAACAGGAAGGGATTTTCAGCGAAAACTGGGGCATCGTGATTGCAGCCACCATTTTGAAAGTATCCCCGCATCTGCAACATCAGTGTGTAATGGCAACAATGTAGCATGACACTTGGTGGTTCAGATAGATTGGCACACGTTTCGCCTAGATGCATGCCAATTCTGTAAAGGGAACTGATATTTGCATGACCATTTTGGCACATTTTGGTGTGTCTTTGTAAGTGCGACCTCAGGAGAGATGCCCTTTAGAGAACTGCCTTATATACCATAGGGCAGGGATGTCAAAGTCCCTCCTCGAGGGCCGCAATCCAGTCGGGTTTTCAGGATTTCCCCAATGAATATGCATGAGATCTATTAGCATACAATGAAAACAGTGCATGCAAATAGATCTCATGCATATTCATTGGGGAAATCCTGAAAACCCGACTGGATTGCGGCCCTCGAGGATGGACTTTGACACCCCTGCTGTAGGGTTTATATTCATAGAAGTTTAAACCTAGATCCAAATGAAAGTTAAGAGATTTTTACTTTGCCAAATGCCAAGGAGCCATTTCTTACTTGGAAATTTCTGGAAAAAAAATATCTGGAGCAAACATCCAGAAATGTCATTGATCCATGAAGCATAAATTTGCAGTTGACAGACAGAACTCTTTCGGTACACACACAGACCCCTGGGAGAAAATGTAATAGGGATTTTGCTGCCAAAAATGCAGTCTGGCAACAGAGCTGAGCAGACACCATAACATACAAAGTGCAAACAATTTCCTCCGGCCCACTAAGCACTAGCGAAGGTCTGGTCATCGAACACAAGCATTGTGAAGCCACTGCAAGTCCTTTGCTGAACAACAATTAAAAACGTATTCAGTGTGCCCTGCAACTGCAGAAAACAACAACAACAAAAAAAACCAACTGGAAAAAGAAAGAACGGGCCACAGTCCTCATAATTAAAGCTTGCGTTTACTTATGTTCTTATGTAGCTCTTCTATTAAAGTGTACAAAGCTCTAATGAAGGCAGGGCATGCAAGTAAAAACACCACAAAATGCATGAAAGTGTTTTGTGGTAATATGCCAATGGTGCACTATTCTCATTTTTTAAAAATATTTTTTTGCATGGGGGCGTGTCATGGGCAGAGAATAAGTTTGAAAGCGTTAAGAAGTTAGGATTGGCACATGCAAACTGGTTAATGCAGGGTTAATGCAGGGGCACTTTAACGCTACCAAAATAGGAAATGTTCCACGTTAAAATATACTAAGCTCATTTTTTAAAAACACATTTTAGTAAAAGGGCTGCTTAGTTATTTATTAAAGTTGACATACCTCCCACCCCCAAAATAATCCAAGCAATTTATACAAAGGTCCTGATTCTAAAAAAGGCCACCTAAAAACGACCGCCAATCGTGTGTCAATCATGCATCAACGCTGTTTATAAAATCAAGATTGTTTTTAAAAGAGGTGCCTTAAATGCAAGCCAGCCTACATGGAAGGCACCTGTCTTGCAGCTACAGACGCACCGAAGGTCGCCTAAGGCCGCTTCTGGTATAAACCATGCCCATGCTGGCCTCAGACGTCATTAGGCGTGCCTAGGTGCTTCCATAGGCACGCGAATGGTGCCTTAAACATAGGCGCCGTTCACCACATCAATTTAAAAACAAAACAAAAACATGCATCCCAATGGGTTAGTTAGATGGTGGTAGGATGCCCTACCGTTGTCTGACTTCAGGACGCCATTACTAGAATCTGGGCCAAAAGGTCCAGAATTACAAATCAAATAGTAATCCCAAATATATACTCATAAAAATAACATAAACAATTTATTTATTTAAATGTCTGTTCTGCACAGATTGCAAAACCAACATTCATAATTCTAAAAACAGAACCAAACCAAACCCGTACATTTAAACTATTAAACCAGTGATCCTCCTATTCACTATACAAAGAGACAAGCCATGTCAAATTCTAGACGCCATCGACGCTTCCGACAATTCTTCTCTGATAACATAAGAACATAAGAAATGCCTCCGCTGGGTCAGACCTGAGGTCCATCGTGCCCAGCAGTCCGCTCACGCGGCGGCCCAACAGGTCCAGGACCTGTGCAGTAATTCTCTATCTATACCCTTCTTTCCCCTTTTCCAGCAGGAAAATCCTTTCTTAAACCCCAGTATCGTACTCTGCCCTATTACGTCCTCTGGAAGCGCATTCCAGGTCTCTACCACACGTTGGGTAAAAAAGAACTTCCTAGCATTTATTTTGAATCTGTCCCCTCTCAACTTTTCAGAATGTCCTCTTGTTCTTTTATTTTTTGAAAGTTTGAAGAATCTGTCCCTCTCTACTCTCTCTATGTTCTTCATGATCTTGTAAGTCTCTATCATAAGAACATAAGAAGTTGCCTCCGCTGAGTCAGACCAGAGGACCATCTCGCCCAGCGGTCTGCTCCCGCGGCGGCCCATCAGGCCCACTGCCTGAACAGTGGTCTCTGACTAATTTTACAAATTACCTCTAATCCTATCCCTATAACCTTATCATATCTCCTCTAAGTCTCCTCTTCTCCAGGGAATAGAGACCCAGTTTCTCCAATCTCTTTGCGCATGAAAGGTTTTCCATCCCTTTTATCAGATGTGTCGCTCTCCTCTGAACCCTCTCGAGTAACGTTATATCCTTCTTAAGGTACGGCGACCAATATTGGACGCAGTATTCCAGGTATGGGCGCACCATCGCCCGATACAACAGCAGGATAACTTCTTTCGTTCTGGTTGTAATACCCTTCTTGATTATACCTAGCATTCTATTCGCTCTCTTAGTGGCCGCTGCACACTGTGCCATCGGCTTCATTGTCTTGTCCACCATTACCCCCAAGTCCCTTTCTTGGGTACTCTCATTCACTAACATCCCTCCCATCGTATAGTTGTACCTCTGGTTTCTGCTACCCACATGCAATACTTTACATTTCTCAACGTTGAACTTCATCTGCCATCTCGTCGCCCATTTCCCTAGTTTGTTCAAGTCCCTTTGCAATTCTTTGCAGTCCTCTTTAGTCCGAGCTCTACTAAATAGTTTGGTGTCGTCCGCAAATTTTATTATCTCACACTTCGTCCCTGTTTCCAGATCATTTATGAATATATTAAATAGCAGCAGCCCGAGCACCGAGCCCTGCGGAACACCACTTGTGACCCTCCTCCAGATCTCATAGGAACCTTAGCTGGAATATAATAACATTTAGCTGAGGGAGAACTTTATCCAAAAGTAAAATCTTCAGTAGGGGAAAATCAAGAAATTCTAGGAAAGCTCACAAAACACATCTTTTTACACCTAATTTCCAATGGTCCAATTTATCCATTGTTAAACTCAAAACTCCAATCTGTTGATCCAACGTTGATATTTGAGGAGTTTGTTCCCTCAAGAATCAGAAAGTTCATTGATTTGAAAATGAGATTTAAATGGCTGTGCCAGTACTTTATTCATGAATCAATAGGCATTCATAGAGATTCTAATGTGACCACAGGGGTTTCTCCGGTGAAAAGGCTCCCAATTCCTAAATACTGTTCTCCTCAATGTTTTGTTGCTGATTCAGGGTCAGCTCAACTATTGTAGCTGGTGTAATCTTCACCACGGTGACTAATGGGTGATGACTTCCTTCCCACAAGTCAGAGCCTGGTAGCATTTCTTGTTTCCTCCACCTTACCTTTTCTGATGGGGGTTGGGTTGTCTACTTTACTCTGGGCTTAAGGCAGAGATCACATCTATCTCATTTTTTTGCATTTATAATATACTACGAAAGAATATAAGAACATATGCATTGCCATAATGGGGCAGACTGAAGGTCCATCATGTTCAGTATCCTGTTCCCAACAGTGCTCAATCCAGGTCACAAGTACTTGGCAAGATCCCAAAAGAGTACAACGGATTGTATGCTGCTTGTCCTAGAAATAAACAGTGGATTTTCCCAAGTCCATTTTAATAATGGCTTGTGGACTTTTCTTTTAGAAAATTATCTAAACCTTTTTTAAATCCTGCTAAGCTAACTGCTTTTATCACATTTTTTGGCAACAAATTCTAAAGTTTAGTTACACATTGGGTGAAGAAATACTTTCTCCAGTTTGTTTTAAATCTACTACCTAGTAGCTTCATTGCTTGCCCCCTGGTCCTAGTATTTTTGGAAAGGGTAAACATGCAATTCATGACTACCAATTCTATTCCACTCAGTATTTTCTAGATAAAGTTTGAAACAAGAAATACAGCAATATTTTAAAGGAAAAGAGTAATACTCCAAATAGAGAAAAGGAAACATTTTTATATCATCTTCCTATGATATTTTTAATGATTCTTCTCCCTCTTTATGTGGACTATGTTATTAGTCCGCATAAAGTATGGAAGAGTCATTCAGAATACCATAGTTAGATGGTTTACAATGTTCTACCCCCGCAATTAAAGAGAATGCAAAATACACAACAAACAAAATATCACCCAATAAAGAGTGTAGATGCTTGAAGATCTTGGACATATATTTCTTTATTCCAGAAGAAAGAGACCCGACACTGTCAGTGTTTTGGCCCTTAGCCTGCCTCAGGGGTCTTTTGAGTAACCATATAGTTACTCTTTTTCTTTTGTCCCAAACTTTGATTGAACTATTTTTAGAATTTCTCTGTTCCAACTTCCCCCCCCCCCAAAAAAAAAAGTTGATGCTTGTCTGGGCGGTTGTATCCTTACGCACACAGATGCTCATAACATTGACAGACTCTTACATACGCGATGCACATGTCATCGATTCTAGTGTACACTTATGAAGGTATAGAAATTTCTAAAATAAATCATAGTAACATAGTAAATGACAGCAGATAAAAATCTGAACGGTCCATCCAGTCTGCCCTTAAGTTGTACTCATTAAATAATACACAATTAGATTAAAATCAATGGTTTAATGAGAATCGTTTTGTTTTAAACCTGTCCAGATCAATAGCATTATGGATTACTGGTCTATCCACAGCTCTCTCCATTGTCATATTCCCTTTTCTCTTGAGACATCGATTTGATACCTGGATGTAGTTTTAGATTCAAAATTGTACTTTCTGCCTCTTCATCCGTAGTACATTCTATTCAATGCGTTTGAACGTCTTATATGTGGCTACGAAGTTCTATGCTACATTGCTTCATGCACTAGTCATTTCCAAGCTCGATTGCTCTAATTTCTCCTACTCTGGTCTTCCTAATGTGTTGTTAAAAATAAATTCAATCTGATCACGTTTCACCTATTTTTAAGCAATATTATTGGCTTCCAGCCTCTTTCCAAGTTCAATACAAAATTCTGATATAAACACATAAGGCTGTATATATTGGAATTCTACCCTATTTATCGACTTTGTTCCTTTATTGTCTTGGTAGGGTTCTTCGTTCAGCCTCCACTAGTCTGTTTTAAGCTGAATTCTACTTGTCGTTCAGCATTCATTTTGGAATCCTTGTCCATTGCCTCTCCTTCAAAACCTTCATACCCTATGTTTAAGGTCCTGCTCAAAACGCATCTTTTTAATATAGCCTTCAACCAATCTCCTTTGATGTGCCCCTTCCCTATCTCTAGCCTTTATCTTGTTCTCCCATTTCTGGCTGTCCATTTGTTGGAGTTTCTTTCAAATGCTTGAGGTTTTGGTTTTTTTTTTTATTGTCAACTCCTTTGATTCTAGTTTCAAAAGGAGGTAGATCAAGACAAATAAACTCAACTAAACTCGAGACATCTGGCTGTTCACGAAGAATCACCAGCTTCAATTTCATCACTGCTGCAGAATCACAGATTTCCTGCTTCAATGTGACCTGACTCATCACTGGAGACCAGTAACCAGTTCAACAAATGCAGGCAACTCCACTATTCACATAGGCTATGTTCCCTGAACATTTCAGACAAGACAATCAATCCACTGTTGTTTGCATGACAAAGTTTGCATTAGCAAAACTAGGTTCCACGTCTTGCTGCTTCCACTTTCTGGCATTCGTTGCTAATTTTCCATAAGTTGCTACTTGTTGAGGACGCACTCTCTGCATGTTTTTTCAGATTTGATGATGAATTCAGAAATTCTTGACGTTCTGTGTGTTTCAGCGTGCATAATAAACATACAAGGATGATGGTGTTTCCATTTATACTTTTCAACTTAAACATAAAGCCAAATATAGCATTGGATGTTCCATATTGTCAAATAATTCTGAATCACTCATTATTAATCTGGGGGAGGAAGGATTCAAAGAGAGATGTTTAGAGATTATGCAAAAAAAACCCAAACAACTCAATCAGAAAACTTGAGCAGTCAAACTCTGCATCTATAACAACAACAATAGAGAAATAGAAACTAGAAATATCATTGGGGGGGGGGGGGGGGACAGACATTTTCAAAAATGGCATATTCCAATGAATAAATTTAAAACAAAATATTTTTCTACTTCGTTGTCTGAGCATTTTATTTACATTCACTTTGGTCCCAGTGTCTCTTTCCTATGTTTGCCCTGGTTTTTCCTAACCTTTCTCCAGGGTCTCCTATTCTCTCCTATTCATTATCCTCCCACAAGTTCTGCATCGGCCTTCAGAGTCCCTATCCTCCCCCCAAGTTTAGCATCTGTTCTGACAGCGGTTCTCAAACCTGTCCTGGGGAAACATCAGCTGACATTACACTTACGATTGAACTGGGGGGAGGGGGGCTTGTTTTTGGTGAGGATGCCCTGCTCTATTGAGCGCCCTGGGGTCATCAGAGTCCAGACCCTGGGGGAATCTTGTTGGTGTTTCCTTTTCCACCTAGGACTGGCTTGCCTGGTCCTTTTTTTGGGCTTTTCGGGCTCAGGGGGTCCTTGGACTCCCGTACGCCCTGGAGCTGCCTTTGCATTCCCCTCCATATTGGGAGGGTAGGGGTTGGGGGATGGGAAGGGGATAGTGGGGAGTTCTGGGTTTTTGGGGTTAGTGTGTAGATGTAAATGACGCATCCCTTTGTACTGATGTGCTTTGTTAAGCAGATCTCCCACCTACGTTTGCTGTCTTTTGTATCCTGTAGTTTTCATATGGTTCTGCCTCTTTTTCAGTCAATAAAAATTGTTTACAATCTACACTTACGATTGAAGGAAGCTGCTCCTGCTGTTCCTGTTGCTCCCGACGCCAAGAACAATGTTGTTACAGCCACCGAACCTTTAGTAAGCACCTGCCACCGACGCTGTATGGCGATCCGGTGCACAGCCTTGAGCATCTGCGCATGAGAATCTCAGAGAGGGCAGGAGCTGGCAGGCCCCGAGCATGCCTCCATTCATCAACCCTGAAACTTGCCCAAGCACCAGAGAGATCTTGACCTAGCATTTTCAGAATGACCCTTTAGCACCACAGGATTATAAAGAAGCACATCTGCAGTAGCTTGAAACTTGGGAGCAGTCACAAAAGCCACGTCACAAAAGCCACGTCAGCCTTGGCTTTTGACCATTCACAAATCACTTTTTCTGTATGTTAACATGTCCAATAGGTGTGCGCGTGCACTGCTCTGTAGAAAAGCACTGAATGGAACGAAACTATAGCAACAGATAATATTAAGTTTAAACATACAATTATATGAATGTGATTCTTTGAAATTCATCATTGCTAGAGCAGCTTACTAAAAGGTTTTAAGCCTGTGTGCAGAGATCTGGTAAAGCAATTTGTCACAAGTCTTGAAATGAGCCTGATTGTTCATGGAATAATCTTTTCCCATTACAAATACCTTCCTGCATAAATCAGACTCTCCTTAGTGGGTTCTTTGGTCTCTTTTGTTAATCACAATAATGTTATTGATGACTTTTCGCTTAAAGGTTACAGTACTTAGAAGTATTAAGACATATTATGATATTATTGACCTGCTGTAATATATGATTTTATTGAGTGGCTTGTTTCTACGTGGCTTTGTGGATTCCTCTTTTATGGACGAGGAGCTTTTTTTCAACTATGAGATTCAAAAGAGCACCGCATTGTCTTTCATAGGTCATAGTTTATTCAAATTTTATAAAAATGCTTCTCCTGGAATACAAAGCGTTGCAGAACATACACATTGAATGGTGAGACCTTGGCTAGAACTGCAGCAGAACGATATTTAGGGGTGATCATTAGTGAAGACATGAAAATTGCCAATCAAGTGGAGAAGGCTTCATCCAAGGCTAAACAAATGCTGGGTTGCATCCGTAGAATTTTTGTTAGCCGGAAGCCCGGAGGTCCTAATGCCATTGTACAGAACCATGGTGAGACCTCATCTGGAGTACTGTGTACAATTCTGGAGGCCACATTAGCGTAAAGATGTGCTGAGAGTTGAGTCGGTTCAGCGAATGGCCACCAGGATGGTCTCGGGGCTCAAGGATCTCTTGTACGAGGAAAGGCTGAACAAATTGCGGCTATACTCTCTCGAAGAACGCAGGGAGAGAGGAGACATGATTGAAACATTTAAGTATATCACTGGTCGTCTCGAGGTGGAAGATGATATTTTCTTTCTTAAAGGGCCCTCGGCCACAAGAGGGCATCCACTGAAAATCAGAGGCGGAAAATTTCATGGCGACACCAGGAAGTATTTCTTTACCGAAAGAGTGGTTAATCATTGGAATGATCTTCCATTGCAGGTGATCGAGGCCAACAGCATGCCAGATTTTAAGAATAAATGGGATGCCCATGTCGGATCTCTAAGAGGGTAGAGTTAAGGGGATGGGTCATCAGAGTGCGATCTCTCAGAGGGTTAAGGGGGAGGGTCAATAGAGTGGGCAGACTTGATGGGCTATGGCCCTTTTCTGCCGTCATTTTTCTATGTTTCTATGTTTCTACATTAAAAATTTTAAATTTAAATAGGGAACAAACAACAAATAATAAACATAGACCTTTCAAAGACTGACATACTTGGGGGTCCTTTTATCAAGGTGTGGTAGGGGTTTAACGCGCAGAATACCGTGCGTTAAACCGCCTGCTGCGCTGACCACTAATGCCTCCATTGACGAGGCTTTAGTATTTTGGCTTGCCGCGGGGGTTAGTGCGTGATGAAATGTCCGACATGCTAACCCCTGTAGCGCACCTTGATAAAAGGAGCCCTTGGTTGAGGTTGCGACATCAGAACAATAATAATAAATAATAACTTTATTTTTGTATACCGCAATATCACAAGCAGTTCAGACCAATACCAATAGACCAATAGGAAAAAAGGAATGAACTACAATTTATTAAGAAAAAGCACATAAAAGGGAGGTACGTTAGGGAAGATGTAACAGGTTAATTGATAATAAAGTAAATATATATATGGGATAAATCAATTGTAGGCATCTTTAAAAAGAAAGCATTTTGAATCTATCCAAGTTTTGTTCAGCTTTGAGGTGTAAGGGGAGAGAGTTCCAAATTGAAGGGGCCAATTATTTTTAAGGACGGAACATTAAAAGAGTGGAATCGATAGTCTATCTATAAATGCAGGAGTTTTGAAAGTTAGAAGAGCAATTTTATAGGTAATCCGCTGTGAGATAGGCAACCAATGAGCTTTCTTTAACAAAGGGGTGACATGATCGACTCAAGAGTTTGGACTTCCAGAAGAACATCGGCCGAAATTATTTCATAGGGCTGTGTACATGTTAGCACGCACCCAATTTATTAATACGCCTTAAAAAAACGAAGGGTATGCTAAATTGACATAAGTTTGGGGGGGAATTCATCAGAGGCACTATGCAATTTAGTGCCCAGTAACGCTTGGCAGGCACAAATGCTAAGACGCCCTTTATATTCCTATTGGCAAGCGGGGGGGAGGGGGGGGCGGTCTGCCCCAGGTGCCGTATTCCTAAGGGCGCAGTACTCCTCCACCTCCTCTGCTTGTTGCACGCAGGCACTCCTTGCCTGCCCCTTTTTCACTTCCCTGGCATGAGGTTGCTGCCCGTGTTATCAACGGCGCTCTTTCTGATGTCACTTCTGGGACCCGTGCCTAGGAAGTGACGTCAAAGGGCATACCGGAGAAGTTAAAAAGGTACGGGGAAATGGAAGGGGCTTCTGCCCGGCAGGGGGAACAGGGAAGAGGGCAGGGAGGGGCACCGCTTTTACTAGGCCACTGCCTATTGGTGTCTTAGCATTCAGTGTATGCTAATCGTTAACATGCGAATTCCCCCTCACTTGCCTTAAAAAGTTTGAATGGATGTAAATTTTAAAAAATTTAAAACAAAAAAAGTGTTTAGCCAACACAGTCAATTTGAAAGGATCCCTTGGAGGGAGTGGGGGGGAGTCTTTGTTCGTTGATTGTCAGGGAGTATCAGGGTACAGCTCGCCAACGAGTGTGCCTGTTGGTTTTCTGCTATTTCAAGGGTTAGGGGTTGAGGGTTGTTTTAGAGGCTCTTTTCTACTATACAATATTTGGGAGGGACGAACATTGTTTTAGGCCTGTTCTGCTTTTTTGTGTTTGCTGGGGGGAGAGGGGTCTCTGTGTTTTGGGGAAAAGGGGTTGGGTTTTTGGGGGGGGTTGGGGGAGGAGTTGTGGGTGGGGAGGGGGTTCTCTCCATATGAAAAACTTTTTGATGACTACCTTTTTGTTGTATACTATTCTTTGCTTGTTATCTTTGAAAGTATTTCTACAGTGTGGTTATGAACCTGTTTGGTTCTGTTCTGGACTTGTCATCAATAAAATATTATTTGACATGAAAGGATCCCTTGTAGCTAAGTAGGAACTCAATAAAATAAGCCCATACTGTACATCTAGGTCAGGGGTGCCCAAATGGTCAATCGCGATCGACCAGTAGATCTCAAAGGCAATGCGAGTCAATCACTTTGCCTTTGCGATCTTTACTTCCTTCCTCCCCAAGCCAGGCCAGGTGCATACAAGCGCCGGACCCACATGTCTTCACCTTCGAATTCTGATGTTGGAGAGGAAGTTCTGGACCAGCCAATCGCTGCCTGGCTGGCCTGGAACTTCCTCTCCGATGTCTGAATTGACGTTGGAGGTGAAGGCTTATGGGCCCGGCGCTTGTACGTGCCAGGCCTGGCTCGGGGAAGCAGGGAGAAATTGGTGTGGTGGCTTGGGGGGGGCGACAGGGAGAGAGAAAAAGAATCAGGGAAGTAGAGAAATCGGCGCAATGACTGGGAGGGGGGAGAGAGAAAGAAAGATGGGCATGGGGCGAGAGAAAGAAAGAGACACAGAAAGAAAAGGGGAGGGTGCAGAAAGAAAGACAGAAAGAAAGAAATATTGGATTTACAGAAGAAGGAAATGCAACTAGAAACTCATGAAATCAATAGACAGCAAAGGTAGGAAAAATGATTTTATTTTAAATTTAGTGATCAAAATGTGTCCGAATTTATATCTGCTGTCTATATTTTGCACTATGGCCCCCTTTTAGTAAACTGCAATAGTGTTTTCTAGCGTCAGGAGCTGCAAGGGGCAATCAGCGCAGCTCCCTGCACTAAAACCCGCTATCACGGTTTAGTAAAAGGAGAGGGGGTATATTTGTCTATTTTTGTATAGTTGTTACTGAGGTGGCATTGCATATTTTAAAGTCATCTGCCGTGACCTCTTTGAAAAAAATCCCCTGAATATAAAAAACTCTGCCCACCTTCCAGATCATTGCCTCTCTCTGATCCGCCGCCACAAAGCAGCGGCCCGCTGGACTCCGCCCACCTTCCAGGTCTGCTCATTAGCTTTAAATTCGGGTCATTTGCAGCACACGCCGCAAAGGAGCGCACATAAGGAGCAGGTCCTGCTCCTTAGTGCGCTCCTTCGTGCGCAGCCTGAGGGTGCCTTTACTTTAAATGCTGATTCAGGTCCCGTTGGTAATTTAAACAAGCAGCAAACCTTCAGAGGTTTATTTTTCACTTATATGTTACTACTTAGTTCTGTGTATTTGATGACAATAGTCCCTCTATCTCCAGTTAACCTTGCTAAACCACTAGCATGCCTCCTCAATCCTTCAACATTCCGGTGCTCTGGGGCCTTAGGATATTGCAAGGTCCTCTTGCAATTTTTCACGATCTTCTTGTGATTTAGTCCTTCAAAGTTTTCCATGTTTCTTTTTCTACAGTAGAGGAAGAAAGCAAAGGCAGATTGTTATATGATAAGTTGTAATAGTAGTGGTATATGTATATTAGCTTCTTAGCCAACTAAGGATCTAGCAATTAAGGCTCTAACAATGTCTTAGTAACTCTCCTTTCACCATCTTTCCTATAGTGCTAATAATTTGGCTGCCTCTCATTAAGCACTGGGCACAGCTCAGCCTGAATAGTCAACTTTCCTTAAGATAATATGGACTCATACCCCCCGGCATCATCGGTAGCCAATATCTTGGGCAAATGTCGGCGTCTCGCACTTAGCCAGCCAAACCAATTTTCATTGGCTGGCCAGCTAAAGAGGGTCTATCTTTGGCAAATCACTGACCTGTGTCCCGGATATTCAATATCGGTGATCCTGGCATAAATATTAGTGAATCATAAGACTCCTGTTCCTCGTCAAACAGTAATCACTGAAATCCCTATTTTATCTCATCCTCTTTCTAATCCCACTGAAGCTACCACTATTCCTCATTCTCTCACTAATCATACCTTGAATAGTACACGCTTAAAATTAGGTCTATCAAAAGCAAATACTATCTCATAAAAGAAACCATTCTTTTTCAGGATTTACATATTCTTTGTATCACTGATTCTTGGCTAACAGATGGCGAAGAAGCTTATCTCTCCTTCTGTTGTCCTTCCAACTACTCTTACGCATTCAATCATCGTTACAAACGCAAAGGTGGTGGCCTAGCCATCATCTACCATAACAATTTAGTTAGTACCACAGATTGCTCTTCCGGGAATGTGGCCATCAAATTTCTCCAAGTTAAACTTAATGTTAATCCAAAAATTGACATTCTATTACTATATATTCCTCCACCTATCGGCCAAAGTAACCTAACTCTTCTGCAAAACTTATTTTTCGATTTCTGCTCCTCATCAAATCATCCATTGATTCTAGGTGACTAACATTCACTTCGATGAAACAACTAATCCTACCACCAGAGAAATCTTAACCCATACCAATGCTCTGAATTTACAATCAATAATTCAAGATCCAACACACTCTGCTGGACATACTCTAGACATGATGCTAATTTCAAAATCACAATTTCTTACCTATTCTGACCTCTACATTATACCTGTTCCTTGGTCAGACCATCATTTCATTTCAATTAAGATTTACTCATAAAAAAACCAATAGCTCCACAGTCCAAAAATATTTCTTACCGTGACTATACAAAATTAGAATTAATAAACATTCTTTCTTCATTTAATCCAAAAACACTAAATTTAAATACTAACACACTTATCGTCTGGAACTCAACAATCCAATCTTTATTAGATAACGAAGTACTGATAATCACCAAAACTATTTCCACTCGCAAAATACAAAATCCCTGGTTCTCAGATGAGCTTTTTCTGCTCAAAAGACAATTAAGATGTCTCGAGAGGAAATGGCGCCAAAATAAATCTTCTATAAATCTAAAACTTTATAAAGAACATGCATCTTTTTACAAAATGAAAATTAATTGTGCCAAAAGAAACTACTATTCCACTAAAATCTCAAAAGCTAAAAATCCTTCCATCTTCTATTCTACTTTGAAATCCAATGCCCCCATCTCTCAGAAAGAAGACAATAACCTCAAGATCAACTTAACAGCTCAAAGATCTGGCTAACTATTTCTGTAAAAAAAAATCAGCGATATACGGAAAAAGTGTGGTCATACTTTATCAGGAGATCCCACTGATATTCAAAATAATTGTCACTTACCTCTCGCCAAATGCTACTTTTTTTTTTTTTTAATATTCTTTATTCATTTTCAAAATTACATTAAGTGTAAAATATATTCATTCACAGTAACAATAAATATATCACTTATAAACAATCATTGGTACATTATATAAATTTTTATCCCTTCCCCTTTCCCATCCCTCCTATCCATATCTTCCATTATTATATAATATATGTAATAATAAAAATACCCCCCTCCCTATATCCCTTGCTCCTGCCATGAAGATCCCCACTGGACCACTACCAAGGTACCTAGTGGTCCAGTGGGGGTCTTCGTGGCAGGAGAATGGCACTCTCACTCCTGCCTCCTCATGGCTGCCTTCTAAATTTGCTGCCGTGACCTTTCATGGCTGCTCGCAGCGTTTCCTGTAATAGCACGAGAGGTCGTGGCAGCCATTTTAGAAGGCAGCTACACGGAGGCACGAGCAAAAGGGCCGCACTCCTACCATGAAGGCCCCCTGCTCCATACTACCCCAGCAACAACTCTGTGCACGGAAGGCGTGTGCAGTAATTCACACGCTACATGTGGCTGGCCCACAAGCCTTCCCTCTGACGTCAATTCCAGAGCTCCAGACCAATATGCACTATGGTGGAAATTCTATAAACGGCACCTA
Source organism: Geotrypetes seraphini (assembly GCF_902459505.1). Taxonomy (NCBI): domain Eukaryota; kingdom Metazoa; phylum Chordata; class Amphibia; order Gymnophiona; family Dermophiidae; genus Geotrypetes; species Geotrypetes seraphini. The sequence continues at coordinate 30,304,614 of NC_047101.1, read as the reverse complement.
AGTTAATTGAGAAATACTACTTGAAACTGCAAATAACACTGAATTTAAAGCACCTACTGCCTCTAGGAGTGTGGCTAATGCTGGACGTGGCATTAGGTGCCATAAAGCACCTACGAAGGCATGATTCACAGCAAAGATAGGTGCCAGAAATGGAGGCCTGGAAAACCCTGGCCTACATTTTCAGGGCCTATCTTTCATCTACCATTTTGATGCCCAGTCTCCCAAGGTCCTCTTGCAATTTTTCACGATCTTCTTGTGATTTAATCCTTCAAAGTTTTCCATGTTTCTTTTTTTACAGTAGAGGAAGAAAGCAAAGGCAGATTGTTATATGATAAGTTGTAATAGTAGTGGTATATGTATATTAGCTTCTTAGCCAACTAAGGATCTAGCAATTAAGGCTCTAACAATGTCTCAGTAACTCTCCTTTCACCATCTTTCCTATAGTGCTAATAATTTGGCTTCCTCTCATTAAGCACTGGGCACAGCTCAGCCTGAATAGTCAACTTTCCTTAAGATAATATGGACTCATACCCCCCGGCATCATCGGTAGCCAATATCTTGGGCAAAGGTCGGCGTCTCGCACTTAGCCAGCCAAACCAACTTTCATTGGCTGGCCAGCTAAAGAGGGTCTATCTTTGGCAAATCACTGACCTGTGTCCCGGATATTCAATACCGGTGATCCTGGCATAAATATTTGGGATCACCATTGACCATGGGAGACAGCCAAGCTGCTTCTTACAGTTCTATATCGGGCTCTACTGTCTACTGTACAATTAAAGCAGCCAGTATGATTTAAAAATAAAATGCGTACTAGCTACCTAATGCTAGGTGTCACAGGAATGGTCAGCACACTATCAGTCAAGACTGCCAAAAGAATAGTACATTTACCACTACCTCAAGAGGAGACAGTAAGTGCAGCTGTGCTACCAGCAGTCCAATAGTATGGTTGATGTCTAAACAAATTCCACAGCAGCACTCTCCTTCTGTTGTTAGATCCCTCCTATCCATCTGATCTTCACTCCAGACCACCTCGACATCTCCCAGTCTAATCTCCCCCTGAAGTCAATTTGCATCATCCCACAGTTTGTATCCCCTATGTGGTTGGTGATTTGGTGTAGGATGGGCTGGGGAGGGCATCAATGGGAACTCCACTAACTTGGAACATGGGGATGTTACTGGCCAGACTTTATGGTAGATATTCTGCAAACAGGATGGTTGGATAGGCATTTGGAACCTAGGACAATACCAGGTGGACTTTACAGTCTATAACCCAGAAATATCAAAGAAATGACAAGTTACTCTAATCATGTATTTTTAATGGGTATAACTAATGGGCAGACTGGATGGACCATTCAGGTCTTTATCTGCCATCATTTACTATGTTACTATGTTAATTATCCCTATCCAATCCATTCCCTGAAGTCAAAACTCTGTCCCCAGGCATAAGTACCTCCCTCCAGAATCCAAATCTTCCCCACCCATGACACCCCCCAGATTTCCCAGTGAGTCTAGGCAAGACCCGTAGTGGTAGTCTTGCAGTAAGATCAAGTTATATACTGCAAATCAATATGAAGAATCTTAACGACTCTTTTACCCCAAATGAGCTCTCTCTGTATGGTTTTAATAGTATTTTTACCTCTAGGAGGGATAAGCGGGGTGCAGGATTAGGATTCATCTATAGATCATTTTTCAATGTCCTTTTGACTGATAAGGCTAGCTATCCTGAACTGGAATATATGATAGTATCACTTAGTGATAAGCTATCTCAAGATCCTTTAGGAATTCTCTTGTTATACCGCCCTCCTGTGCCCTGGAAGGACTCCATAGAACTTATTTCTCATACTATTTCTGATGCTCTGTTAAAGTACTCAAAGCTGTTGATAATTGGTGATGTTAACTTTCATTTAGATGACATCACAAACAAAGACACTTTACATTTTATCTCCTTTTTGAATTCACTTAGTCTATCTCAACCTATAAAAGCCACTAGACATGAAAAGGGCCATATGTTAGATTTTATTAGTTTTACGGATTATACGCACCAACAAACTAGGTTAGATAAGGTTCACTGGTGGAGAGTTCCTTGGTTGGATCATTTTCTTGGGGAATTCCGTCTCCCAATTTTTATATCCCCTATTAATAATTATGTACAGCAGAAACGAACTATAACTATTAGGAAAAAGATCAGCTCAGAGTTTTTCTGGTCCAATCTACTAAAAGTACTACCTTGCATATCTTCTGATAAACTGTCAGAAAATCTATGGAAAGACTGGAAGGGATTATCAAAAAATAACCTTTCAAGCTCTCTCCCCTTTAGCAACCAAATCAGTGAGTTATGCACGGAAGGCGCCCTGGTTTTCATCTTATCATCCAGAGTTATAACAGGAATGTAGAAGATTGGAACGGAAGTGGAAAAAACAAATTCAGAATCTGACAAGAAGATTTGGAGAGTTAAAATCAAGAAATATAATTTAGAAATTAGAACTGCAAGAAAAAATTACTATGGGGTTAGGATAGCTAGCTCAGATAATCAAAGTAATACCCTTTTTAAGCTCTGGCATACATTAACCTCAGTGAGTACAAATTCAAAACAAAACTGTATTCCAACTGCAGAGGAGTTAGCAAAATGTTTTAATAGTAAAATTACACTCATTAGAGATACATTTTGGGTTGTAAACCCTGACGACTTCCTTTTAAGCCCCAATAGGCCAACGGTAATTCCAGTGGATCGTTTTTTGAACACCTTTGATCCTGTCTCAGAAACTTATGTTTCAAAATTATGTAAAAAGTTTAAAAAATACAGTTGTAAATTGGACCCATTTCCTTCTTATTTTTTCAGGGATACTCCTTTACAAGCTATTATATGGCTGACTTCATTATTAAATCATTTTCTTGAAAATGGTTACTTTTCGTTGAGTATGGGAAACATAACTTTGACACCGTTGTTTTTTACCATTAATGTTCTTTTAATACAATTGTAGTTCTACCCATTCTCTCCTTATGTGTCCGTTAGTCTGTATAATTTTATTTATTAGTTTTTATGATAATGTATCTAATTTTAATTAATCTGTTATATATATTTTTATCTGTAAATCGCTTAGCAAATTAAATTAAGCGATCCAACAAGTCAAAAATAAACTTGAAACTTGAAAAGTGCCGATCTGGACCCTACAGTTCCCTCTCATGATCGCACGTTTACCCCTTTTGACAAAAATGATGGAGACAATAATTTATAGCTAACTTTCCAACTACTTGAAGAAATTTTTTATTTTGTTACCATTTCAACATAGGTTTAGATCAAACTTTAGTATGGGACTCGCCTATTATCGTTAATCTCAAAGATTCAAAACTTACAGATAAAAAATAAAGATGCGGTATTGTTGCAATTTGATCTGTTGGCTGCGTTTGATGTCGTTCATCACGACATTCTGATTCGTATGTTATCAGATATTGGTTTAAACCAAGTTGTACTGAATTGGTTTAGTAAATTCCTCTCATTGCGATCAAATGAGGTATATTTGGAGGGTGAGACTTCCTCTACTTGGAAATCTAGCTGTGGGGTGCCACAGGGCTCTCCGCTGTCACCAATCTTGTTTAATATATATATGACTTTTCTGAAAATTTTTTGCCTTTCATCAGCAGAGACTATATTTACCTATGCAGACGATATTTTCATTTTATTAGAAGTTGATCCTGATCTTAACAACCTGGTCCCTAGTATAGACTGCTGCCTTTCTAAACTTCAACTGTGGGCTTTGTCTATTCAAATGAAACTGAATGCTGCGAAATCCAAATTGCTTTGGATTGGGCCAAAATTAGAAAACCTCCCTTCCTCTGTTACATTATAAAACAGGTATCGCATTACATATAGATTTTTCATCTAGGAACGTTTGCTACAAGCACTGAATGTGATAGCTTAAATATGCAGAGCTTCACTAAACATGCTAAGAAGACTCCGCCCCTCGCACCTTCCTTGCCCCACTCCTTCCCTGCCCTAAACCTCCAGCTGTTCTCTGCCACGACCGACAACTTCAACCTGCTCCTTGCGACTGCGTCCTCTCCCTCTGATGCCACTTCCTGTGGGTGGCACCCGGAAGTGACGTCAGTGGAAACCGACACGGTCTCAAGGAGCACATTGAAGGTGTTACTCGCGGCGATGAGCTAGAGGTACTGGGCGTGGCATGTGACAGCGGGGGAAGGAGAGGGAAGAGGTGGTTGGGCGGGAAGGAGGAGGGGGTGCCCAGGGTGGACCACCTCCCCTTACTGTGCCACTGATCATCAGTGCTGTCTAATTAATACATTTCTTAGTCCACATTTGAGTTCTCTTCTTGGAATGGAAAAGAGTCCCTTCTTGTCATGGAAATCCAGAGCCTGGGTTTGTGAGTGACTAAGTTAAGGCAGAGCAGCATTACCTACCTCTCAACAATGTGTGGCCAATTTTCATTTGACGTTATTAAAATTGTTTCCATTTTGTGAGCTAGAGATAGAGAGTGACCTAAACTGGCTTCCTCAATTATTCACGGCAATGTTTCTCAGCTCTGTGTGGCCCCATCTGCCCCCCACATGCCTGAGCTCACATCTGTATGCGTGTGCCAGTTCACATACTCGAAAGTTTTCATAAGGGGAACCCCTTTGTGCTAGTCTTCTGGTTGTCAAACAAGTGTTGGCTCTGATCCTGCTTTTGGCATTAGATGAAAAATACGCACTTGAAATATTTCATCCTTAAAGCGATGGGATCAGGCAATTCCTCAGTACATTTTCTCAAGGCTCTAAAACAATAAATGTCAGGAGAAGGGCAAACGGAGATTTAAGATTAAAGAATCTTCAAACTTGTGAAAATAATGAAGAAATAAAAGAAATTGTCAGCTCTAACAGGTAATTATATCAGCATGATGCTGCAATACAAATGATGCAAAAGATTTCCAATCAAAAGTTTTGCAGAGAGGAAAAACTGACTTTTCCACTGAAAATTGATTATTTTTTCCAAGCAGAGCTAAGTTCATTTTCAAAGCAAATAAATCAAGTTGAAAGAACTGTTTTTCATGGGGGGGGGGGGGGGGGATGCTAGCAAGCAGTGCCTAAAATTGCTGTCTAATCCCTCTGCTTCCTCTTCCAAACAATACATAGAAGAAACATAACAATGTAGAAATTGCCATTTGAGGGTAAAACAAGCTGATTTCAAGAAAGACGAGCGACAGCTCAGCTGAGTTCTGGGGTGATGAGTGTCTCTGGCTGTGCTGCTAATTTGGGGGTTTTGCCAGGTATATGTGATCTGGATTGGCCACTGTTTTCAGTGCAATAGAGATGGTACGCTAAACCATAGGGACAGACCTAAGCAGTGCCCAAACTCTAGGGTGGGATAGATGAACCTGCTTCCTCCTTGCTGCTATGTCCACCCTTTAGAATTTGGTGAAGGGATGACCAGGTTGCTGATCTACAAATCTCCTCGGATGAAATTGCCCGAGCCTCCGTCCAAGAGGAGGCCACTCCTTTTGTCGAATGCTCCCTCAATGAAATAGGCAGTTGTTTACCACAGCCAATGTAAAGATGGTGGCCTTGGAAGCAGTTTTGCCTCGTTTTGCCCAATTGCTTAACACGAACAGATGATTCGAGAGACAAATGGCAACAGAAATAGCTCCTGGCTAGTGTTGAATATGAGATGGACCATAGATGGGAGGACCTGACATGGCTGTGTTTTGGCCCACAATGCCTGTGTCAGAGGTCAAAACTTCACAAACCACAACTGAAGGTGTACGAGCCAATACAAGAAACATCTCTGATATTCTGCTATTAAAACGCTGCCCCAACCATTTAAATGCATAGATTAACGAGCAAAGTACAAGAAGTGCTGTTTCTAGTCAGAAAACTTTTCATGTTGCCCATCCATATGTGTATATTGATACGTATTGTAGAATATAGTTACTAACAGGGATTCATTCAGGCCACGTACATAAACAAAGTTGACATAACGTAATAAAAAAGTATTAAATCGGAGAAAAATAAACCTCAATTGTGAGAGGTTGGGACTACACAAGTACCCAGCCCTCAACATATCATCACGGGTTTATAAAAAAACTCCGCATACATAGAAATAAATCGGGCTTCCATTCATATCAAGTTACATTTTTTTTCAAGAACTTTTTTTGTAGCTATAAACACCCAATTCTATGTGTTATATATGTCAATAATTCGTGACCCGAACCCCAAGTTTGACTATAGAAGCAATGAAGGCTACAGCTCCGTTTCAGTTATGTAAGTCGTTTTGGAGGTACAGAGTATAACAATCACAGTTATGGAAAAAGTACACTCATCTGAACGTATGACATTTCAACAAGGGCTTTCAACTCGTAGGGAAATGTCATACGTTCAGATGAGTGTACTTTTTCCTTAACTGTGATTGTTATACTCTGTACCTCCAAAACGACTTACATAACTGAAACGGAGCTGTAGCCTTCATTGCTTCTATAGTCAAACTTGGGGTTCGGGTCACGAATTATTGACATATATAACACATAGAATTGGGTGTTTATAGCTACAAAAAAAGTTCTTGAAAAAAATGTAACTTGATATGAATGGAAGCCCGATTTATTTCTATGTATGCGGAGTTTTTTTATAAACCCGTGATGATATGTTGAGGGCTGGGTACTTGTGTAGTCCCAACCTCTCACAATTGAGGTTTATTTTTCTCCGATTTAATACTTTTTTGTTACGTTATGTCAACTTTGTTTATGTACGTGGCCTGAATGAATCCCTGTTAGTAACTATATTCTACAATACGTATCAATATACATTTATTAGTCATTACGATTGTATCCCAGAAATTTGTTAGTTGCCCATCCATATGTACAATATCCATATGAAGCCTCTCTTTCATCAGCAATCTGACTGCTAACATATATTTTGGAGAAGTAAAAAAAAAACACCTTGTTAAATAACCACATGCTTTTCAAAACTGGAAGTGAATCTCTCTTGGGAGACAATTCCGAAGGGCAGGATGGGCTTTCCTTAATGAAGGAGTATACAAGAGCTCCTCTCAAGGTTCGCAAACTTCAAGCTGGCCTGCTCGAAAGGAAGTCGACTGCCAAACAATCAGGGCCAAAACCATTATGAGCCCTATAAGTCAGCCTCAATTCAAAACAGGAAGCAAATGAAGCCACATTAGCAAGGGGATTACACGATTTCTGTAGCCAAGAACCGCTAGAACCATATTTATTGATTAAATGGAATCTCCTAAGAACATTCTGGGGCAGACCCATATATACAGTAGAGTAATTCAGCCATGATGTAATTAGGTTACTGAAGCTAAGTTCTTAGGTTTCACGAAAGATGGTATTTGGTACAATATTCACTAAACATGAAACTAAGGTTTGGAATGACAACTTGGAATCGGATCAAATGCTGAGATTCTGTTCTGAGTGATGCCGTACCATTGACTGCCCATGTATCCCTATCTAGAGGTCATCAAGCATATAATTGTTACTCTTTTGGGAACGATTACTTAAAGTGCTTTTATCACCACTTTGTGGGCACAGAAGACCTCAAAACTCCATTTATGTGAGAAATAGACTTTATTCTGGCTTTTGATCAAGGTCATGTTAGGGAAATCCTATACTTCTTCACTCTGGTATGGCAAAAGTTTGTATCTAGTTTGCCAAACGCCAGACAGAAAATAAGACTGCTTTAGAAGCCAGGAAACAAATGTTTTAAATAACTCTTAACCCTGCAGCAAGCACTCTTCCACTTAGAGACCCATTTTAAGTGCTGAGTACTGGTGGTATTTTGGAAGAGATTCTGCTGGCGAAAACCTTTATTAAAATAATTGCAGCAGGCCACTTGTATTTATCAGTATACGCAGGGAGGAGCAGTCATTTTTTTAAATAAAAAGGTTGGAAAAATGAATGGCATGGACAGGATATGGAAGTGGAAACTGACTGAGAATGACTGGAGTTTGTTTTAATTTCTAACTTAATTTCTTTTTTATTTTTGCTAGGTTTGTTTAATTTTAATTTCTGTTTGGGGTTTTTTTTTTTGTTTTCTGTTCTTTATTTATTTTATTTCTGCTTTGATATAGAAATTTTCTATACTTATAGTATTAGATTTACTGCATTATTCTTTTCCTTTATATTTCTCTAGTATGTAACCAAATACTGTAAGACCTTGGTTTACAAGCATAATTTGTTCCAAAAACATGCTTGCAATCCAAAACACTCATATATCAAAGTGAATTTCCCCATAAGAAATAATGGAAATTCAGACAATTTGTGCTACAACCCAAAAACTTTAATACAAAATACTATGGGGCTCATAAAAAAAAAAAAGTCTAAAAAGTGGCCTAAATGGGTACTTGGACGATCAAAAAGCCTGATCGTCCAAGTACCCATAATCAAAGCTGGTTTTAGACGTATCTAAAACCAGCTTAAGCCTTTCCCCTGCCTCTAAACGCATAGAGCGAATAGAGGTGTTTTTAGAGGAGGGGAAAGGGCGGGAGGTGGGCCGACCTACACCTAGGCGTACAGCAAGTATAACCAAAAGTTTAGGCAGGTTGCCTAGTCGGCACTTATACGTTTTGATTTAGACCAAGTCAAAACAGGTCTAAGTGCCAAAAAAGGGGCAGCTGAGCTGATCGCTGCAGCTCAGCGGCCCCAGCAACCTGCCTACCGCCTACTGAAACTATCGCTGCCGGTGATCCTCACTCCGAAGTGCCACGGTTCATAGGGGGGTGGACGATCACCATCGCAGCAGTGATCAGCCCTCCCCCGCAACTACGATCAGGCAGGAGGGAGCCCAAGCCTTCCTGCCCGGAGAATCCCCTACCCTCAACCCCCACTAAGATACAGGCAGGAGAGATCCCCAGGCCCTCCTGCCCTCGACGCACCCCCCCACGATCACCCCCCTGAGCCCCCGATTGGCTCCCCCTGCCGACCCCTCGACCCCCACCCCAATCCCCCTCCCCGTATCTTTAAACAATGTCCGGACAGACAGGTGCCAAGCCCGTCCGTCCGGCAGGCCAGCCATCCCATGAATGGCTGGCCTTAGGGCCTGATTGGCCCAGGTGCCTCAAACCCCACCCACAAGTGGGGCCTGAGGCACCTGGGTCAACCGGAATCGACCCAGTTGCTGAAAGATGTGGTGAAGGCAACTGATATAGGATTTGCTGAATTCCTCGAGAAAAGTGCATAAAAATTGTAGGCAGTTAGACTTGGGAGAGCCATTGTTCATCCCTGAATGTTGACTACGTGAATCAGACGTACTTTATGTGATCTGGATGCTGGAGGTCGATGTTCCTTTGTCTGATTTGACATGTCTTATTGTATATTCTTATAACATCAGTAAGCTGAGTAAATATTGTACAACTAACTTAGGCCCGGATTTTATAAATGGCGCTGTCATCGTTGGCCACCTAAGTTTCAAGTTTTTATTAGACTTTGATGAATCGCTTATCTAGGGCTCCTTTTATCAAGCCACGCTAGCGGTTTAACGCGAGTAATAGCGCGTGTTAAACTGCCGGCCACGCTAGCCACTACCGCCTCCTCTTGAGCAGGCAGTAGTTTAGGCCAGGGCAGGGGTTAGCGCGTGATGAAAAGGCACGTTAACCCTGCTAGCGCGGCTTGATAAAAAGAGCCCTTAGTTTTAGTAAGCGAAAAGAAAAATGAAAAATTGATAACACATACATGTACATTTACAATTTAAAATTGACTAAAAAATAGGATAGACAATTAGACATACAGACCAACTAGTACAAAAGGGAAGAGGGGATAGAACGACAATCTAGTATTTCAAAGTTCAGAGAAGAAAAATATATGGAAAGAACAGTAGGGCGGGGAATCGAAGAGGAAAAAGGAAAGAGTGGGAAGAAGTACGGGAGAAGGGGGATAAAAGAGGATCCGATTAGAAAAAAAGAATTTTGTGGAAGAACCGAACATAGGTTAAGGGTTGAAAGCATCCTTAAATAGGAAGCTTTTTAGATTAGATTGGCTTCCTCTCTTCGATGTTGTGGTAAAGCATTCCAGAGCTGTGGTGCCATCACCGAGAACATGTCTTATCTTCATGTCCCTATGACTTTCAAGGAGGGGACTGTTAGAAGGTTTTGATTCATAGACCGAAGTGAGCATGAAGTACTGTAAAGATGAGCAATTTATCAATAAATTGTGGTTCATTTGATGAGAGGGTTTTAAATGATAGAAGGAGACTTTTGAAAGTGATTCGATGGCTAACCAGAAGCCAATGAGATTTAACTAGAAGGGGTGTTACATGATCATATTTTTGGGCATTATGGATCAGTTTGACAGCAGTGTTCTAAATTATTTGAAGATGCTTTTTTTCTTTTTGTGTGATACCTATTAGTAGGGAATTGCAGTAGTCGACTTTTGCAATGATTAATGAGTGGATTAGTATACTTAATGATTTGGGCTGCTGATCACATGCTAATTACGCAATGGCACCGTTTATAGAATCACGGCTTCATGAAAGCTAGGCGACGGAAATGTAGCCAGGGTTTTCAAGGCCTACATTTCCAACGGCTACAGAGGCGCTTTACAATGCCTAACGCCACTTCCGGTGTTAGCCAAGCCTACAGTGGCGTTAGGCATCGTAAAGCGTCACTGTAGCCATGATGCAGGTGCTGGTTTTATAGGTGCCAATAGGCGTCTAAATTAAAAAACAAACAAAAAATGCCTTTAATTGTTTTTAAACAGCATTTTCCACTTAAGTGAGGCGCCAGACTTAAGGCACTGTTTATAGAATATGGGCCTTATTCTCTTTTGAGCTGAAGGCCACCAAATTTATCTCACTACTACAGTCAATATGGTTTCTCAGAATAGTTAATTAATTCTCGCAGGTGTACCGTAAGGAAACATACAAATTGGCATTTTTATTCTCTTTTAATTTGGAGTGAACTAATTCTCTTCTAAAAACCTTGATCCATCTTGACGTATGAATCTTCTTTAGACTTTATGGGTAGGACATTAGGAGTTGATACTAATCTGCATATACCCGATTGGCCTGGTGGTCCTCCAGGACAGGGTTGGGAACCACTGTATTAGAGTATGCTATAAGTTAGACAAGGAGGTGGGAGCTCTGCCTATGTCCTGCCCATGGCCTTCCCCATTGTATATACATACCTTTAAAGTTAAGTGGGTATATGCAAATTAGTATCAACTCCTAATGTCCTACCCATAAAAGTCTAAAGAAGATTCATAAGTCAGGATGGATCAAGGTTTTTAGAAGAGAATTAGTTCACTCCAAATTAAAAGAGAATAAAAATGCCAGTTTGTATGTTTCCTTACGGTACACCTGCGGGAATGAATTAACTATTCTGAGAAACCATATTGACTGTTGTAGTGAGATAAATTTGGTGGACTTCAGTTGAGTATCAAAGGACAGTAGAACAACAAATGATCCAGTGCCCCTATTTCAAGATGACAATGCCAGCATCTATTTGCATATAATGGATGTGAAAGGCATGCAAATCTGCTCCATGCATATTCATTAGGGCTAGCCTGAAAACCCGAATGGCCTGGGGGTTTGGGAACCACTGCTCTAATAGTTGCTGGCATTGTCATCTTGAAATAGGGGCACTGGATCATTTGTTGATCTACTGTCCTTTGATACTCAACTTTTGGAAATCTATAATAGAGTCTTCGATTCCGTTGTCCTATAAGATGGTCATCTGTGGGACATTGTTGTCAACTAAACCTCCATTAGAAAGGTATAAAAGCAGACTCTTTATCATTATGACTGGGATAGCCATGCAAATGGTTACCAAGAACTGGAAAAATTGGGACAGGCTTAATTTTTCCTTTTGGTGGGAAACTTTATGTTTAAGTTATAAATATGAAAAAATGAATTCAGAAATATTGTGCCATAATAAACTATTTAAATTAACACGGGGTCCATTGATGAATTTTGTTAACTCTGATTAGTTGGATTATGCCTTTATTTTTCCTTTTTTATTTGCACATCCAGGAAGGAAGGGGGGGGGGTAATATATTTTGTAATATTCATTGATCGAATACAAGTGCTGTCTATGAAGTTAATTGTATGTTTATTTTAATGCACTGCTCTCGAATGGAAAATTAATAAAGATTTATAAAAAAAGTATGTATGTACAATGGGGAGGACCATGGATAGAGCTCCCACCTCCTTGTGTAACTTACAACATACTGTAATTTCTGTAGGGATTACAAACCAATTGTTTAGAGATAATGAAACAGATTGGTGGCACTAGACAGCCTCTAGAATTTGCACCTGGGTCCATGGCACCTAGCTGCATGCATATTTATATGTGTTGTCTACTATATCAGGGAGTGAGAGCAAGCAGGTGACTCCTTTCACCTTGGTTTCTGCATCCCTAACCCTGTATGTCATGTCCAAGTTAGACTGTAAGCTCTTTAGAGCAGGGACCATCTATAAATGTCAGCCTACCTCTTCGAGATTGCTTTCGACTCCTAACTCCTCTCACCTATATGTCATGTCCGTCTGTCCAAGTTAGACTGTAAGCTCTTCTGAGCAGGGACCGTCTATAAATGTCAACATGCACAGCATTGCGTACGCCTTTCAGTGCTATATAAGTGAAAAATAGTGGCAGTAGAAAGCTGCTACACATAGATGCTTGTACTTTTAACAGATTCAAAAGTGGCATAAATGCTCAGGCTTAAATGTTGGGCACATTAATATCCAATTATATTAGTATTGTATAAAGGGAAGTATGCATCTCCATTCCAGGACAGAAAAGGCTCCTACCACGTACCCTTTGGACTCCTAATTCGAGGTGCCCTGCAATTGATTTACTCCATTATCTCTCAGTTTGTCAGATGTTCTCAATCGATGCACTGCCTAAATAAGAGAAAGATGAACTTTGTGAATCTTTCAGAAAGTTCTGACTTTTGACAAATTCTTCCAGCTAGGCCGTTCAACTTTGCGTTTCTATAACTTGTATATACTTCACGCTTAAGAGCTGTAGAACAGCAATGAGAACGTGGGGACGTGAGTGGGGCTGTGCTCCCAATCGCATTCCTTGGCCTGTCTTCTGGAGAAACTTAATTAATACCACACACTCTGCCAGTCTAATCCAATCCTTATATTTTACTGTACATAGAGCTCAGTGGACTCTGCTTAAATTATTCGGGTTTAGCTTAAGAACTCGGAACTCCTATTGGTCATGTGTACCGCTTAGCTTGGTACATTTGAGCATCTATGTTTTTCATGCCCTTTTTGGGATCAAGTCTGACTGCAAATCAACAAAATCTTTCAGTCGGAATGCCCACTTGCTATTCAAATTATACCTATGAGCGCTGGAGCAGTCCCCACCTCTGCCGGCGCTAAAACCCACGCTACGTGTTAGTATAGGGAAGGGATAATTCTGAAGTCGATTGTGGTGAAATAATATGTGTAGTCTCAGAATGCAGCTCTGTTGGACATACTGGGGTCGCTATTCAGCCAGCCGTGATGACTTTTTAGCCGCTGCTGGCACTATTTCTTTATTTAGAAAATTTGTAGCCTGCTTGTACCTATTGCTCTCATGCTACCAAAGGTTCGTTGATTACATTTTGTCCTCCAACTACCGTAGATTCCCTCGGAGGCCAATCTTTTTTTTTGCCGAATGTTCATGTTCGGCCCTTTTAAATAGTGGTAAAAAAAAAAAAAATGAATCGCATCTAAGAAACTAGAGCTGATGCGGTCCATCCAATGCAATTTTCTGAATCAGTTCCCCCAAATAAGCCCAGGAACAGGTCAAAAAACTCAAGGCACCAAGAAAAAAAAAAAAAAGAATTATTGGCCTTTGTATAATCTATCTTACATCTGTTTATCTTACCTCATGTCCATATCCTCACGTTCATATCCTCATGCTTCATATCCACCCACACTAAAAGCTTCCATGAAAAGAGCTGTATTGTAAAAACTTCTTCAAACTCTTGATGTCTTTTGTTCGTCTCATTTGACCAAATAGATTATTTCATAAATTTATCCCAGCCGCTGAAATGGCTGTAGTCCTAGTACAAGCATGTTTAACCTGTTGAATCTTATCTTCCTTGCTTGTCATCTCACAAGCACTACACTAAAAAACTCACTAAACTGCATGCTCTATTACATAACACCAGGTAACTGGACCACAGTGAGACCTGAATTTGAAAACTTCATTTATCAATACTCTTTAACAGCAGAATATAACCTTATCCTAGGAGACCTAAACCTTCACCTAGAAGACCTAACATCCACACCAGCAAAAAACTGTCTATCATTTCTCAATGCCTTATCCTTCCAAATCCTTAACCCACAAACCACTCATGAAAAAGGACATCAACTTGACATTGCAGCCTTCATGACCCATCAACCAACCACTCCAGTAATTCAAATACCCAATAGAACCTGGTCCCCCATCCCTCTGGTCAGACCACTACACATACAATTTCAACATCAACTGGACCAAGAACAAAACCACACCTAAATCCGAAAAAATAACATACACCTCACGCAAACATATCGAGCCAACCATATTCTGGACAAAACTAGATGAAACAATCCAGGACTGCGACCCCAAAGACTTCATCTCTCACTGGAATAATCTGACCACCAACATCCTATAATGAATTAGCCCCACTACAAACCAAAACTAGAACCAGCAGAAGATCAGACCAATGGTTTGACAACGAACTGCTCCAACTTAAAAGACAATGCAGACGATTAGAAAGAAAATGGAGAAAAACAAACCTAGAGCAAACAAAAAACGCCTGGAAAAAAATTAACAAAAATATAAACTTCTACTAAAAGACATGAGAAAAACTCACTACACAAATCTTATAGGCACAGAAACCCAAGATACCAAAAAACTATTCCAAATATTAAAAGATCTAACAGACACCAAACCCTACACAACCACTAACAATGCTCCACCCCCCTCAGCTACCCTCTTAGCAGATCACTTCAAGAACAAAATTACTAACACCAGAGCCAACCTCAATTTTACCCCATCCCATCTAAACGAAATCACAATTCACCCCACAGAAAAAGAATCAACTGCAGCAGACAGAACATGGTCTCAATTTCCCAACATACAATGGTCCGAACTCAATAAACTCTACAAAAAATACAGCCACGCCTCCTGTGACCTCAACCACTGCCCATCATATCTCCTTACTACCTCCAGTGTAAAATTCCGTACTCTACTTCTGCAATGGATACAAACCACGCTCACAGATGGCATTTTCCCTACTGACCTCAGCGAAATCATCACCCCAATCCAAAAAGACCCAAAAGGACCAACAGACCAACCATCCAACTTCAGACCTATTGCCTCAATACCGCTATACGTCAAACTTACAGAAGGCCTAGTAGCCAAACTCCTCACCAACTATCTAGATGATCATAACTTACTCCACCCCATGCAATCTGGCTTCAGAACCAACTTCAGCACAGAGACATTATTAGGCTCCCTTATGGACACAGCCAGACAACACCTTAGCACAGAAAAAAAAATGCTTCTCATACAACTGGACCTGATTGTAGTATTTGACCTAGTTGACCATAACATCCTTCTGCAAATCTTGGATGCAATAGGTATCTCAGATAAGTATACTCTTGGTTTGAAACATAGAAACATAGAAAGATGACGGCAGAAAAGGGCTACAGCCCACCAAGTCTGCCCACTCTACTGACCCACCCCATTCTTGAAGAAATTCCTGAAACAGTCCTAACTTCACCGACTCTTAACAACTCTAGAAATGACAAATGATCTACTCTTTACAACTCTAGAAATGACAATTGTTCTTCCATTGTAACCCCCATTTATAAATCTTTTGTAATTCGCCTTGAACCGCAAGGTAATGGCGGAATAGAAATCTCTAATGTAATGTAATATAATCTACAGATAATCATCTCCAGTGGCATAGCAAGGGTGACCGGCGCCCAGGGCTGTGGTGCCCCTCTCCCGCCGCACATCTGTTCCCCTTCATAACATAAAATATAAATAGAACCAAGAGAGGCTGTTAAATAAATCTATATCCACATAGCACAACCTCAAGAGTATAGGATAACAAGTCCAAGTGTTACTCTTAAGGGAGAAAAGACCTCAGTGTCTAATAGGGAAAATCAAAGCAACCCATATAGACAGGCTAGTTGCAAATATCACTTGCAGCCAGCAGACACATCCTCGGTCAAAAACTCCCAAAAAGTTGAGGACACAATTTCACAGTGAATTTCAACAGTCTTAATTCTAAGTCTCAAAAAGTTTTCAAAAAAACACTTATCTGAAAATTGTTGTCTTCTCAATCAAATTGCAAACACAAGAACTTGATCCTGGAGCTTGGAAGCAGGAGAAAATCACTCCATAGGAGACAAACTCAGAGCATAGCAGCTACTAAATATCACCACTAGCATAATCCAACAGGGTTCCCTGTTTCGCTGGTGCGCTTCTTCAGGGATTTGAGCATCGATTCACCCGCATCGGGTGAATCGATGCTCAAATCCCTGAAGAAGCGCACCAGCGAAACAGGGAACCCTGTTGGATTATGCTAGTGGTGATATTTAGTAGCTGCTATGCTCTGAGTTTGTCTCCTATGGAGTGATTTTCTCCTGCTTCCAAGCTCCAGGATCAAGTTCTTGTGTTTGCAATTTGATTGAGAAGACAACAATTTTCAGATAAGTGTTTTTTTGAAAACTTTTTGAGACTTAGAATTAAGACTGTTGAAATTCACTGTGAAATTGTGTCCTCAACTTTTTGGGAGTTTTTGACCGAGGATGTGTCTGCTGGCTGCAAGTGATATTTGCAACTAGCCTGTCTATATGGGTTGCTTTGATTTTCCCTATTAGACACTGAGGTCTTTTCTCCCTTAAGAGTAACACTTGGACTTGTTATCCTATACTCTTGAGGTTGTGCTATGTGGATATAGACCCCTTCATAACATAACATATGGTGCTTCTTAACCGCGTAACCAGAAGTTCAACGCGGTTTAAAAAGATTACAAACAATAGACAATATAATAAAAGGCAAGAAAACTTATTTGACCAAGTGTTTTGAAGAAAGATAGGTTTTCAGTTGGGTTCTAAAATGTTTATAAGAACTAGCTCTAAGCAATAATGATCGAAATTCTCTATCGTGAGAAGCCGCTTGAAATGCTAAAGTGTGGTCAGGAAATTTCTTTTTTTTTTATATATAATCTTTATTAAATTTTCCAATTACAATTGTGCATACAAATAATTTATGTACATATAATATTACAAGAAAAAAAACAATAAACTTACATATAGTAATAAGCAATTATTTTCCCCACCCTCCCACTAGTAATCAAGAAAATAAATACCCACAAGAAACTATCTAAAAATTCCCCAAAACAATTCCATTACAAACCCCATCAGAAAGTGTAATTTAACTTATCCCAATTCTTCCAATTCTTCAAAATAAGTTGTATGGCAACCCCTGTCATTACAAAGAGAAGTTTCTTATTCCTAGCAGATATTTGACTTTTCCATAATGTATAGTAACCCTTATGTACCACAGCATCTATCTGTTTTTCATGGTCAAATGCTGATCCGGAACAACTCCCAATATTTTAATTGTTGGTTGAATTGTGTACAATGTTGAGTTTATACTGATTGAAGGTTCATGAGAAATTTTCTGCGGTGACACAACAAAAAACTTTGCTTTATCAGGGTTGAGTTTAAATTCCTGAATCCAAGAGTTCATCAATTTCAGTACGGACTCGATTTTATGAGTGAAGTGACATCAAAGAAAATACCAAAGCCGACGTGAGCAGCAAGGAGGGTATGTGCACGCGCGGCAGGGGGAGGAGTGGGAAGGGGGCAGAAAGGAGGAGGGGTGCTGGCCCCCTGAGGAAGACCGCCCCCCCTCGACCCCCCCTTACTATGCCACTGTCCATCTCTCATCTCAAAGATCGTCGTGGTTGATAGAAAGTAAAGAAATTTGATAAATACCACAGCACCTTACAATGTATTGCTTGAAAAATCAGAACCAACACTTTATATATTGTACCAAATGTAATGGGTCACCAATGCAGCTGTTGCAATAAAGGAGTAACATTCAATACTGGGCCAAGGGTTTATGCGGCTGGCTGTTTCTTATGTGGCTAGTTACACAACCACAAAAGTGACACTGCACAAAGATATGACTGACTTTTATGCGGTCCGATTCAACCACTAAACATGAGAAGATAAGAATAGCCTTACTGGATCAGACCAATGGTCCATCAAGCCCAGTAGTCCGTTCTCACGGTGGCCAATCCAGGTCACTAATACCTGGCCAAAACCCAAAGAGAAGCAACATTCCATGCTACCGATCCAGGGCAAGCAGTGTCTTCCCCCATGTCTTTCTCAATAACAGACTATGGACTTTTCCTCCAGGGACTTGTCCAAACCTTTCTTAAAACCAGTTACGCTATCTGCTCTTACCACAACCTCTGGCAATTCTCTGAGTGATAAAATAATTCCTCAAATTGGTTTTAAAAGTATTTCCCTGTAACTTAATCGAGTGACCCCTTAGTCTTTGTAATCGATCCAGTTGTACCCGTTCTATTCCACTCATGATTTTGTAGACTTCAATCATATCTCCCCTCAGCCATCTCTTTTCCAAGCTGAAGAGCCCTAACCATTTTAGTCTTTCCTCATATGAGAGGAGTTCCATCCCCTTTACCATCTTGGTCACTCTTCTTTGAACCTTTCCTAGTGCCGTTATATCTTTCTTGAGATAAGGTGACCAGAACTGAATGCAATACTCCAGATGAGGTTGCACCATGGAGCGGTACAGGGGCATTATAACATTCTTAGTCTTGTTAACTATCCCTTTTTTAATAATTCCTAGCATCCTATTTGCTCAATGGGCAAAAGGTTTCATCGTGTTGTCTATGATGACACACAGATCCTTTTCTTGGGCGCTAATCCCCAAGGTGGACCTAGCATCCATTAACTGTGATTCAGGGTATGCTTCCCAATGTGCATCACTTTGCATTTGTCCACATTAAATTTCACCTGCCATTTGGATGCTTTTTTTTTTTGTTTGTTTGTTTTGAAATCTTTATTCATTTCAAATCTTAAATCAGGTACAATAAATACATATCATAAGTTAACTTTCAAAAACACCTGACATCTTATAATTAATCCTTATAAAATAAAATAATATCTCCCTCCCTTATACATTTATAAAGATGATTTATTCAAGATATACTCAAAAATACCCTCCCCCACCCCCCCTTAATGTCTTAAACTTTATTATTCAGGGAAGAATAATTTTTAATCTTTACAATAATCTAAAAATGGCCTCCACACCTTTTGAAATTTGTTAAAACTCCCTTTTTGGACAGCTAACGCCCTTTCCATTTTATATATATGACAAACTGAATTCTACCAGAAACAATAATTAAGTCCACTCCAATTTTTCCAATTGTAAGTGATCTGTTGAATGGCAATACCAGTTAAAATTAAAAATTAAATGCTTTGATGCTGCTTTCAATGCCAAACTCCAACCCACCTTCTAAGCACCAATCTCTGTCTTATCATTCCCTCTGGAATTTCCCCACCTGATGCACCTTCTTGTCCAGTTTGTCTGTCTTGACTAGATTGTAAGCTCTTTTGAGCAGAGACTTGTCTCTTATGTGTTTGATAGTTCTAGTAGTGGTTAAATGATTCAGAGAGCCTCAAACAGAAACTTAACCAACTAGGATCTCTTTCTGGTTGGTTAAATCGCTGTTGAATATTGACCCCATTATTGTTCTCAGTGGAACATACCATCTTGGACAACTGGAAGAATCTGTCTCAAGGCATGTCCATTTCTGGTAGAACCTGAGTTGTTTAATTTACAAGAACGAATGAAACTGCTTGGGCAAGCAAATCTGAACTATATGAGGATTTATGCAAACAGAAAACCGAGAATGGGGTTAAAAGGTCAGTACAGTAAAACCTTGGTTTGCGAGCATAATTCGTTCCGAAACCATGCTTGTAATCCCAAACACTCGTATATCAAAGCAAATTTCCCCATAAGAAATAATGGAAACTCAGACGATGCGTTCCACAACCCAAAAACTTTAATACAAAATACTGTATGTACTCGCATTGCAAGACCTCACTTGTTTATCAAGTTAAAATTTAATAAAATGTTTTGCTTGTCTTGCAAAACACTTGCAAACCCAGTTACTTGCAATCCAAGGTTTTACTGTATTCTGAATGGAGAAGGATAGACAGTGGGGCTAGAGCAGGGGTGTCAAAGTCCCTCCTTAAGGGCCGCAATCCAGTCAGGTTTTCAGGATTTCCCCAACGAATATACATTGAAAGCAGGGCATGCAAATAGTTCTCATGCATATTCATTGGGGAAATCCTGAAAACCCGACTGGATTGCAGCCCTCCAGGAGGGACTTTGACACCCCTGGGCTAGAGAATGGCACGGAGACACATTTTTCTCCGTTCCTGCAGGAACTCAATTTCCCCATCCTGTCCCCATGAGTTTTGTTGCTGTCCATGTCTCGGCCCCATTGCTGTAAGCTCTGCCTTAACCGCACAAGCCTCTAACACTTATGATTTTAAAGCAGTGGTCTCAAACCTGCAGCCCGCCAGGTACTATTTTGAGGCCCTTGGTATGTTTACCATAATCACAAAAGTAAAATAAACTATAGAGTTTTACCTCTTGCAAAATTGTCATTTCTTTAATAAGACATTAACTATTTTTTTTCTGAGGCCCTCCAAGTACCTACAAATCCAAAATGTGGCCCTGCAAAGGGTTTGAGTTTAAGACCACTGTTTTAAAGTGTTTGAGGCTTGTGCAGATAAGGATGGAGCTTGCAGGAATGGTGCAGGGACAGGAAAAGAACTCATGGGGACAGGGATAAATTTGCCCCCTTGTCATTCTCTAAGTGGGGTTCCCCAAGGGTCTGTGCTGGGACTGCTGCTTTTATGCATATTTGTAAATAGATGGGAATTAGTGAGATACAGTAATTAAATTTGTTGACAACAGAAAGTTATTCATAGTTACTCAAGGAGATTGTGATAAATTGTAAGAGGATCTTGCGAGACTGGGAATCAAAATGGCAGATGACATTTAATATGAGAAAGTGCAAAAGATACATGTGATGTAAGGTTCCACATTAGGAGTCATGAATGGGATCTAGGCGTCGTCTAGGTTGATACTTTAAAATCCTCGTCTCAGTGTGCAGCAGTGCCTATGAAAGCAGATCAAATGTTGGGAATTATCAGGAAAGGCATGGAAAACAAAAATGAGATATTATAATGCCTTTGTATCACCCCATGGTACGACTGGTCACCGCATCTCGAAAAAAATAGAGCAAAATTAGAGTGGGTACAGAAAAGGGCATTGAAATGATAAAAGGGATGGGAGAACTTATGTATGAGGAAAGGCTAAAGCGGCTTGTGCTTTTCAGCTTGGAGAAGAGAGATACGACAGAGGTCTATAAAATACTGAGTAGAGTGGAACAGGTAGATGTGAATCACTTGTTTACTCTTTCAAACCCCCTCCTCAAAAAACAAACCAGGACTAGGGGGTATGCAATGAAATTACTAAGTAGCAAGTTTAAAACAAACCAGAGAAAATCACTCAGTGTGTAATTAAACTCTGGAATCCATTGCCTAGAATTGTGGTGAAAGCAGTTAGCTTAGCAGGGTTTAGAAAAGGTTTGGATAATTTGTAATCTAGATTGGCCACTGTTAGAAACAGGATACTGGGCTTGAGGGACCTTCAGTCTTTCCCCGTATGGTGATGCTTATGTTTTTATGTAAACTGGAAAAATGTCTTAAAAAACTTATTGCACACGCTAACTTCATGATGCATGCGTGTTTAGGTAGCGTTTGTGTAAGTCATTCAATAACACGCCTGCATTTATCACTAAAATATCCAAGTACCTCTCACAAAATGATGGTAACTTGTGAATTTTTTTCATTCCACGAAAGTTAGCAATCCAAGCAGGGTCACAGCCAATGCAATCATCTCTATAGGGAAGTACGACAAAATGATGACTTCCACTGTACTCCCCATTAATGCACAGGCTGGGTTGCCTGTCACGAGCACACGTCATGGATTAGCTGATTTTTAATTAGGGATTTTGTAGAGAAACAAAGTCTAGTGACAGCAAATATTTTATTGAATGGGTGCCATTCCCAAATCAACATTTTACTGTTTAATTTGGCTCTCCCTCTGACAGACCACACTGCGGTAGAGAGCTGGTGTAGACAGAATTGGTGATAGCAGGGAGGTTCCTGGCTCTTGTTCTACAAGGGTTCATGGAAGAACTGTCAGAGACAATTAAAGCTGATTGGCCCTGACAGTTGTGTGGGTGAAGTTTATAAGGTATATCTAATCTAGATGCATCTGGGTATAAAATGCAAAACAAACTTTTTTCCCACCCAAGTTCTCGTTCCAGATGCGATCTGATTTAGAGTGATTGACACCAGATTTTCAAACAGCTGGCCTAAATTTTAAACTCTTTTTATTTAAAATAAATTCATCATATTTTTGGAATGCAGTAAACAAACTCAGTCCTCATGGAAAGCTTTGAATCTGAGAATGTTTTAACTTAAAAATCATCTACTGACTATATCTAAGCACTAGCATACGAGGGGAAATTTCTTTCGCAGACGCAACTTTGTCATTGGATGGTTTTCTCCTGGGTTCATCGAATGGTCCTTATACCAGAGGATTTATTTTAATTAAATTTGCCATCTGATCAGGCTGATTCTGCCCTGGTTTTATGCCCATTGTGTCTGTAGACACCAGTAGGGCATATGCCAAAACTCAATATACAGGGTACCCACAAAAATACTCCTTGATTTTAAACGGGTTACAAAATCAAAACTTATTGGAATATGTTTATAAAAGAGATGACAAGTCCCAAAAACCACAGTTAGCACTTTCACCCTTATAAGCTGCAGTTGGTACAGAAGTTACAACCTTCAGACAATGCAATGGGACAAAATGACCAGGTGTTCCTCAAGTGGCCCCCGAGATCACCGGCCATTACGGTTTGTGAATTTTTCCTTTGGGGGGTACGTGAAAGACAGAGTGTACATACCTCCACTATCTGCAGCTATGGATGATCTGCAGGGACGCATCACTGAAGCTATAAACATGAGCATG
The DNA here is from genome assembly GCF_902459505.1 of Geotrypetes seraphini. Lineage (NCBI taxonomy): Eukaryota > Metazoa > Chordata > Amphibia > Gymnophiona > Dermophiidae > Geotrypetes > Geotrypetes seraphini. The sequence continues at coordinate 30,281,528 of NC_047101.1, read as the reverse complement.
CCGGATATGCTTCAGAGAGTCTGGTCCGAGCTCGATTATCGCATTGATGTTTGCTGAGTAACAGATACCATATGAAACTTTATGAGTTGATGAAACTGTAGCCTCAAAGGTGAAAGAATATCCCAATACATTTTGCTTTTGTAACCATTTAAAATCAAGGAGTGTTTTTGTGGACCCTGTATGTCAAAATTTTGTCTAAGCATTATTCCATAAATTCACATAGGACATATTTTAGAGGTAGGGGTTTATACATAGGCAGAGTTGGGTTGGGATATTCTCAGGGTACAAGATACACATGTGGCCAATCAGAGCCTCAGGCCCCTCCCCGGTGCATCCCAAGATGCACTGGGGAGGAAAAGGCCCATTTTAGATGACGCAGGCAGGCCAGCTGGGAGGAGGGAGTATGCCCTCCATGCTTCTATGTGGAGGTAAGGGGGAGGGGTGTCGGAGGTGAGGGAGGGGGAGGGGCGTCAGAGGCAGGGGGAGGTCACTTGGCAGCAGGGAGAGTGGGCATCTCTCCCACTGCAAGCAGTGCACGTGGCCGAGAAGCGGCAGGTGTCTTGGCAGTGGGGAGAGTGGGTATCTCGTCCACTGCGGGTGGTGCATGTGGCTGAGCGGTGGCAGGTGCCTTGGCAGCAGGGAGACTGGACATCACTCCCACTGCGGGGGGGGGGGGGGGTGCAGCTGAGTGGCGGCAGGCATGTCTAGGCAGCGGGGCGAGTGGGCATCTTTCCTGCTGTTGCTGTGTTTTGGGTTTTTTATGTGCTTTTCCTGCGCATGTGCTCATTACTATCACCAGCGATGCGCAAATTTAGAGAATCTTCACTGCTGTCCGCCGACCTCATCTGCATACATGGTTTTTTGAAAATGTCTCGCTTTTTTTCAATTCGCTTTCAAAACGGCTGCGTTAGCAGACCATGAAGCTTTGTAACGCGGTTTTTTGAGTCTTCTGGCCTCAGTGCCTACAGAGCCAGGCTACCAGCAACACACTGCTTAAGGTAACAGACTCACTCTAATCATAGATCAGAAAACTCCTCCACTATCACAAATTATTAAACTAGCACTTCTTCAACCCCAGAAACCATCTAGCAGTTGAAAAAAACTCAAGTAGTGCACAGTCACTTCCCATTAATATATTCAAACAATGTTCATAACTTATCCGGGAAGGAGTCCATCCAAAAATTGTATGGTGAAGATTGCTTGCTCAAAGTTCCCAACAAGATAATCCTGTTTCTTATGATCCGCGACTTCAGGGGAACTTCATTCACCATTAGCATGGTGTTCCCCTCTTTCACTGGCAAAGAAAAAGCCACCAGCAACCTGACACTAGATGTTGCAAATGTGGTTTGCCTTGGTTTAACCCATAACTTACAAAAAAGATTGCAAATACTTAAAAATGCCAGCATTAGACATCTAGGGAATGCCAGATTATACAATCATGTTACACCTCTATATAAGAGATTCCATTGGTTGCCCGTTCACTTTAGATGTAAATTTAAATAGTTATGTCTAATTCACAAAGCATTATGGGAACACGAACCTGACTATCTGAACAGATGGACTACTTTGCATACACTTAAGATCATTGCAAAATTTTAGGCTTGCATCTCCACATTTTAAAATGGCCACTTGGACCACTACTAGAGAGAGGGTTCAGAGGAGAGCAACGCGACTGATAAAGGGTATGGAAAATCTATCATATGCTGAAAGATTAGAGAACCTGGGCCTCTTTTCCCTGGAGAAGCAGAGGCTTAGAGGGGATATGATAGAGACTTACAAGATCATGAAGGAGTGTGTGGCGCAGTGGTTGGATCTACAGGGAGGAGTGTGTGGCGCAGTGGTTGGATCTACAGCCTCAGCACCCTGGGATTGTGGGTTCAAACCCCGCGCTGCTCCTTGTGACCCTGGGCAAGTCACTCAGTCCTCCTTAGCCCCAGGTATGTTAGCTAGATTGTGAGCCCACCGGGACAGAGAGGGAAAATGCTTGAGTACCTGATTGTAAAACCGCTTAGATAACCTCGATAGGCGGTATATAAAATCCTAATAAACTTGAAACTTGAAACTTGATGAAGGGCATGGAGAAAGTAAAGAGGGACAGATTTTTCAAACTTTCAAAAACTACAAGAACGAGAGGGCGTTTGGAAAAATTAAGAGGGGACAGATTCAGAATCAATGCTAGGATGTTCTTCTTCACCCAAAGGGTGGTGGACGCCTGGAATGCGCTTCCAGAGGGTGTGATACGACAGAGTACGCTACTGGGTTTCAAGAAGGCATTGGATGATTTCCTGAAGGAAAAGGGATTGAAAGAGATTGAACGGTACAGATAGAGGATTACTATGCAGGTCCTGGATCTGATGGGCCGCCGCATGAGCGGACTGCTGGGCGTGATGGACCTCTGGTCTGACCCAGCAGAGGCACTGTTTATGTTCTTATGAGAGAACATTTTTCTGGTTAACATCAAATGCTTGGAACACACTACCCAAGGAAATTAGAACACAAGTAAATTAGAACAAAAACATTCTTTTTTAAGATAATGTTTGACGATTGAAGGATGATTAGGGAGAGGTCAGTAGAAATCTCCAAGAAATGAGGAAAAACATTGTACTATTAGTCTCAGGTATACCTTAAGAGTGTTGATAAGTAATAGGAGTAGGAATGGATTTCTGGTTGAATGTCTTTCTTTTGGTTGTGGTTAGACCTTTACTGTTATTTTAATGGAGTTCCTTTACTTCTTTTAAACTTGATTTTTGGAAACTAAACCATCCTGATCCAATAAGGCTGGGCGGTATATCAGGCTTTGAAATAAAACATAAAACCTAAGTCTTTCTGCTTCAGCTTTACTTAGTGGTATTTTCACTGTACGTGACAACATAAGAACATAAGAGTTGCCCTACTGGGTCAGACCAAAGGTCCCTCCAACCCAATATTCCATTTCCAGGTCACAAGAATCTTGCAGAATCCCAAAAAGTAGCAAGATTTCATGCTTCTTAAACCCAGGGATAAGCAGTGGCTTTCCATAAGTCTATCATAATAACAGTTTATGGACTTTACTTTCTAGGAACGTGTCCAAACCTTCTTTAACCGCTTTTACCACATCCTCTGGCAACAAATTTCAGAGCTTAATTATGCATTGACTGAAAAAATATTTCTTCAATGTGCTACTGTGTAACTTCATGGAGCGTCCCCTAGTGTTTGCACTTTTTGATAGAGAAACAACAAATTCATGTTTATCCGTTCCACTCAGTTTTGTGAACCTCTCCATACCTACCTCAATCGTATTGTCTTCAAAATGAAGGGCCCTTTCCTCAAATGAGATTTGATCTATGACTTTGATCATTTTGGTAACCCTTCTCTGTACTTTTTCTAATCTTGCTGTATATTTTTGACATGTAATGACTAGAATTGCACATAATACTCAAGATGTGCTTGTACTATGGAACGAAATAGAGGCATTATGACTTTCTTTGTTTAATTCTCCATTCCTTTCTAATAATTCCTGACATTCTGTTTTCTTTTGGGGGGCTATCACCTCTCACTGAGCAGAAGATTTCAATGTATTATCCACAATAACATCTATATCATTTTCCTGCATGGTGACTCTTTAATGTAGAACCTAGAATCATGTAGCCAAAAGTTGGACTATTCTTCCCATTGCACAGCGAATTTCATCTGCCATTTGGATGCGCAGTCTTCCATCCTTGAAGGTCCTCCTGAAATTTCTCACAATTTGCATGCGACATAAGAAATTTGAATAATTTTGTGTCATCTGCAAATTTGATTACTTCACTTACCTTACCTATTTCCAGCTCCAGTCCATCGGAAGGAAACACTGGCGAGGATTTCCGGACGGTAGAAACTGGACCAATGCTGCAATTGATGAAAAATAGCAATTCTTATTTTGTCACGTTGCACAACCAGCCTTTAGACAACACCTAAAATCTAAGCAATACATATCAAAAGAAACACGACCAATTGCTTTCCTTTTTGATGTCAAATCAAGTCATTCCTAACCACAAAATAAAATTACTACACAAATATTACCAGTTATGTTTATAAACAATCAAATAATGATTATAAAGATCATAAGTCGCAGGATTAAATAAATAATTGGAGCAACAGCTGAATAAAGTTTTGAGATTTTATTTGATTTATTTTTAGTACTTACAGCCTAAGGGGCTCATAATTGAAACAGAAAAACATCTAAAAAATTACCTAAATCGGCACTTGGACGATCAGTAATAAAAAACGTCCAAGTGCCGATAATCGAACAGGGTTTTAGACGTATTTAAAAATGACTTAGGCCTTCACAGTGCTGCTGAACGACCAGAGCTAAAAGGGGCATTTTAGGATGAGCGGTGAGGGCGGGATTTGGGCGGGCCGTTGGGCCGTCCTAGACTTAGTTGTATTGCATGTATAACTGAAGGTTTTACAACACTGCCTAGACGGAACTTGGACGTTGTGACTTAGGCCATCTAAAGCCAGGTCTAAGTCCACTAAAGGTATCCAAAGTGACCAGATAAGCACTGCAGACACAAAGTACAGACCCCCACACACAGCCCCAGTGATTTCCTTTGCAACCTTTTCATATTTTTCAAATTCCTCTCGTAAAGTGCGCAGTTGGTCAGCTAATGATACATATAGATTTGCACATGTTTTTAAGTTCACTTCCTCATTTTGTAGAACTTTGTTTACTCTGTGAAAATTCTGCAAAATCTCATCCCAAAAATTCAACATAAAAACAAATTCTAGCTCTTGCATCTTATCTGCAGTATTATTTGCTTCTCTTCTACCGTCTCCCTTTTGTGACTGGTCTTCGGTTATATATTCTAATGCTTCTAAAATTTCAAAGAATGATTTCTAAATTGTTGTTATTGCTATAGCACGTGCCTCCCATCTTGTATCAGAGAGGGATTTTAAGACACTTTCATTTTTAATACGATCTTTAAGAATTTTCCACTGGCTGGAAAAAAGGTATCGAGTAACTGTACTGTAGAGAAGAAATTAACAGCCTCTTGACAGTAGGCGACAGCACTTTGACCAACCAGATTTAGTGAATGAGCTGCACATGGCACATATATAGCAAACTTGTTTGTTTCTAAAAAATTTTGCTGTATCTCCTTTTGACGCCCAGACATGTTAGCAGCATTGTCATAAGACTGACCCCTACATTTTGAAAAATTTAGTCTACAAGCTTCATGTAAGTACTGCAACACTTGGTTTGCCATTTTCATGCCGGTGTTTGGCTTTCTATTTTCAGAAAGGTTAAAAAGTGTTCAATAGGCTGTCCGTCTTTTAAGAATCTAAGTACAACACTTAACTGATCGATATGTGATAGATCTGGTGTTGAATCAACGGAAAAACTAAAATAACCAGAAGATTTAACTTCGTCAACAACGAACACATAGACCTTTTGTGCCATTACTTGAATAAGTTCCTTGCAGGTGGTTTTTGACAGGTAAGAAGGATTTCCTTTGCCAGAATTTCCATACTTCGAAATGTGGCCTGCTAAAAATGGATCAAACTGGCTTACGAGTTCAAGCAGCCCCCCAAAATTCCCATTTTTCAATTATCCAAACATTTCTTCTGTTCCTCGAAAAGCTAACTTACAAATAACAGCTATGACATAGTAACATAGTAACATAGTAGATGACGGCAGATAAAGACCCGAATGGTCCATCCAGTCTGCCCAACCTGATTCAATTAAAAATTTTTTTTTTTTTTCTTCTTAGCCTCAAGACATGTTCCCAGTAATCACACCCTTCCTGAAATTGTTTCTCCAACCGTGACTTCAATCCCACACCTTGTCTGCGAGTTAAATATGTTAGCAGAGTCTCGATGAGTAGTGCTTTTCTCTTGCTTATCAATTACAATAGTATTTCGCCAGTCACTGAACCCTTCTCTTATAACAAAATTTGAGAAATTTTTAGGAGCAAACATTTTACAAACAAACCAATAAACTGATCCTGCTTATTTGCCACTACTAAAATGCCGGTAAGACTTGTCAAATGGCCCATTGTGGTGTTGACAGCTACTGGGCCCACAAGCGATCCAAGAAGCCACATCATCAGCAGAGAAATCAAGCCACAACTCTGGATCTCTAGTTAAATTGCCATTTTCTTCATCGTTTACAGACAGAATAATTTCACTGCCATCGCCATGATCCACTAACCCTTCACTTTCAGCAATTATATATAAAACATACTTACATTTTAATGTAATGTAATTTATTTCTTATATACCGCTACATCCGTTAGGTTCTAAGCGGTTTACAGAAAATATACATTAAGATTAGAAATAAGAAAGGTACTTGAAAAATTCCCTTACTGTCCCGAAGGCTCACAATCTAACTAAAGTACCTGGAGGGTAATAGAGAAGTGAAAAGTAGAGTTAGAGGAAAAATAAAAATAAAATAAACATTTTAACAAGACAGCATTGATCTAAATACTTTGGAAGGTAGAAGAGAGGAGAGAAAGGAATAGAAGCAGAAGGGGGAGCCGTTGAACAGTAGAATTCTGGAGAAATTTAAATGATAGAAATAGAACAAAACAAAGACAAAAGGCAAAACAATAGTTAAGATTAAAGATAAATCATAAGCTGGAAAGAAAAATAAAATAAAACTTTAATAGATTAAAGAGCCAGAATGACTATTGGAATAGTCATTAGGCAACTTTGAGGCTGTTTGAGGGGTTGAGACTTTGAAAGCAAGAAGAGGTTATAAATGCACCTGCAAGTAACACCAGTGACAGTTGGCAACTAAACCAAGAACTTCTTATGAGCTAGTACCCATCTCTTGCGCTGTTTCAAACGTGTTCAAAATTTGTATAGCTTCCAATCTGCGAGCACAGTGTATTTTATTTTGCAGGATAAACAAGAGAGAACGCTTTATAACCAGAACTTATTCATTTTATATTAAATTTTGAAAATGGCTATAAATTTAATTATTTTAAATGATAAATTCGGCTATGAAAAATTTCTGTGGTGCCCCCCCTTCCCTTGAGATCCTAAGCACGTGCTTACTTTGCTTATAGGGTTAATCCAGCACTGGTTCTGTGCAGTAAGGCCACACACAGCACCCGATAGGCCAGAAGTAGAGAATGACACGGTGACAAAATTCATCACCGTTCCCGTCCCCACGGATAACCGCGGGAAATAATCCTATGTCATTTTTTAGTGTCTATTTCAACCTCAGTCCTTCTACACCAGCATTCTTCAAAGCAAAGCTTGCGGGTCATTGGCTGTGCTTATGTGAGCCAAGGATAATGGAATGTCCCAGATATTTTCTATATTGTAATCCGCCTAGAACCGCAAGGCACAGGCGGAATAGAAATCCGTAATGTAATGTAATGTAATGTAATGATTCTTATGGGAGCCAAGGATAATGAAGCCATTGTGACATCACTGATGTGATTGGCTCTTAGGCACTGGTGGAATGAGGCATTATGACATCACAATATCTGCTCTGGATACCAGAGACTGTCATTCTGTAGTGTCTGTTTCAACCTCGGTCCTTCTACACCAGCATTCTTCAAAGCAAAGCTTGCGGGTCAGTGGTTGTGGCCATTCATACTCTGATTCTTATGGGAGCCAAGGATAATGAAGCCATTGTGACATCACTGATGTGATTGGCTCTTAGGCACTGGTGGAATGAAGCATTATGACATCACAATATCTGCTCTGGATACCAGAGACTGTCATTCTCAATCTCAGTCCTTCGACACCAGCATTCTTCAAAGCAAAGCTTGAGGGTCAGTGGATGTGGCCATTCATACTCTGATTCTTATGTGAGCCAAGGATAATGAAGCCATTGTGACATCACTGATGTGATTGGCTCTTAGGCACTGGTGGAATGAGGCATTATGACATCACAATATCTGCTCTGGATACCAGAGACTGTCATTCTGTAGTGTCTGTTTCAACCTCGGTCCTTCTACACCAGCATTCTTCAAAGCAAAGCTTGAGGGTCAGTGGTTGTGGCCATTCATACTCTGATTCTTCCCTCTCTCCTTAAAGAATGACATGAAGATGGTTTCCCGCGGTTATCCGCGGGGACGGGAACGGTGATGAATTTTGTCACCGTGTCATTCTCTATCCAGAAGCTCTTTCTTACTCTTCTAAAGGCACTTTTTATTGAATTTAGGACTAGAACACCCCATTTTCCTGCATTACAATAGCTTTAGCAATTGAAAAGTAGAGATTTTTTTTATTTATTTGTTCAATTTTCGACACCATTCTCCCAGGGGAGCTCAGAACGGTTTATATGAATTATTCAGGTACTCAAGCATTTTTCCCTGTCTGTCCCAGTGGGCGCACAATCTATCTAACGTACCTGGCGCAATGGGGGGATTAAGTGACTTGCCCAGGGTCACAAAGAGCAGCGTGGGTTTGAACCCACAACCCCAGGGTGCTGAGGCTGTAGCTTTAACCACTGCGCCAGGCCCTCCAGGCTGCTCATGGCTACCCCCATATCTTCTACCAATTAGAAAAGTTACTTTTAGGTTATTTTTTAAATGCTATAACCAGCTGTCCTATAAATTTGAGATCCCCCATGTTTGCAAAAGCCCTAAGTGATCTCAGATTTGTTGAATCCAAGTGGTCCATATTAGCTTTGATCCTGTCACAACTTTTGCCATGTTTCTGAACATGGCTGGTCCAAGTAGAATAGCAGAGAAGCTGCTAAAGTCATTTTGAAAGCAATGACTTGGCAGCAAATGTAATTGATGGAAGCTATTAATGTGTATTCTTTGGAAATCTTGCCCAATACATGCAGCAGTCAGCTGGGTTTTTGGTTTTTTTTTAAACAATATTCTTTGTGGTTGTCACAATGCTTAAATCTTCCCCAGGTAAGACTGGTTCCATATGTGTTCCATTTTTACTCTGTTTTGCACTGCTAAAAATCTAAGTGTTGATTTTAGAAGTCCTATTCATGTTTTAGACATGCATAAACTGGCATTTAGATGCATTTTGTATACACATCTAAATCCTCATTTTAGAAAACTGGAAAATATACAGTATGTCCAATACTCAGATATATTCATTTGGCAAGGGGGCATGGTCTGGTCATGTTTTGGGTGGGACAGGAAATGTCAAAAAGATACACTTTGTGAGAGAGTGGATGGTACTAGGCAGGGTTTCCTTAAGCATACTCCCTCGCTGAGGCTGGAACTGGGCAGGGAATAGCTTGGTTAGCCTGTCTAGCCAGGAGGGCGGGGCTCAAGGGGAAAGCAGGAAGCCAAAAGTCCTCTGGCAGAAGAGAATGAGGAGGCACTGAGCAAGGATCCTCTCAGGGTGTTCTGGCTTGACTACAGTATCTGAGGGGAATTCCAGGAAAGTCAAGTGGCCCCAGCTTAGATGCTTGCACCCTGTGTTGTAATAAGCTTCAAGTCTATGCCTCCAGGAATTGCAGACTGCCAAGGCAGGCCAGTTATCCTTTGGCTTTTGAAAGTATGAAGCCATGTCTGGGGCAAACTGTTGGAAATTCTTCTCTTGGAAACAGGGTTACTAGATGCTTGGATTTACCCGGACATGTCCTCTTACTAGAGGGCATGTCTCGGCCGAGATGAGCAGGCTGAAGAGGACGGGGCTAGGGCAAGGGATGGGCATAATGGGACGGGGATGGGCGAACCTGGGAGAGGGTCTATGGGTCAGATTTTACATACGGAAAATCTGGTAATCCTATATATTCTGAGTCAGGCCCAGACTGTCTAAACCTCGCCCCCTTGTGGAATCATTTGGGTGTGCCGGAGCTTCAAAAAGCCCAGACCAATGCCGGAAGCACTGTGCACCGGAAGGTCAGGTGCATCTCCTCATTGCACCGATGAAGGAAACTGACAAGAGAGCACACCTTTTTGTGGACTTTGGGAAGATTAGGGTGTGAATTTAAGAGAGGGTCATTTGGAGTGTTCTGTCATTTTGAAACTGTTTTGGTGTGAATGGCTTTGAGTAAAATCCCAGTGGTGTCTGGACGAGGATGATAGGGGGATTTGTCATCCATAAAGTATGTTGCAGCAAATTCCTCATAATGTGTTACATAACTACACAATAGTTTTTAGTCGATGAGAAATATAGTTTTTGACTATGTGAGAGATAAGAGACCTGGTGTATTTTGTGTGACTGAGTCTTGGTTAGCAACTGAAGATGTTGTAATCTGAAATCAATTATGTCTTTCAGCTTATTTAGTAAGGTGTTGGGGGGAGGGGGCGGTCTTGATTTTATATAGACTGAAATTGACTGGAAAAGATTTGCGTCAGATTGACGGTTCAGAGTTTCATTTATTGATGTCTGTGTCTTTGAATATTCTCTAATGTTACTGTGTTCCAAGGATTTTATATTCAAATGAATCCCCTTTGAGTGAACTAATAGCTGATCTTAATCTTCCTGTTAGAAATTTGGTTCTATTAGATGATTTTAATCTACATATTGATGAATGTGATTCTGCAAATTGTTCAGAAACAGACGCATATAGGTGGCCATGTTTTAGATCTTTTATTTATAAATGTTACAGCTAAATCATTTATACTCCGCTATTGCCAGCAATTAGTTCATAGCGGATAACATACAAAGAAGCTAGATTAATTGATCTAGGATATACACAGATGGAAGCAATTTAGGCAAGAAAAGACATTATCCCATTATTAACTACTGAGATTGAATTTCTGAAACAAAAATGTTTTCAGTGCTTTTTGAAAGACATTAAAAATGATTAGAGATCATATTTGAATTGGCAAAGCTGGCCAAACAGAAGCAGCCTTATAAGAAAAAAAAAAGTGAAGTCTTCTAGATATAATGCTCTTTGAACTAGAGAATTGCACCGCCAATATACCGCGTATACTTGACCTACAAATTACTGTAAATTATTCAGGTATTGTGGAGTCAATCCGTATAATATTTTCAACAAAAGGCAGTATAAATTAAACATACTCTGGCCTCTATTGGATGTTTGTCTTTAACTTTGTTTAATTTAGACAGTCATAAGAATATAAGAACAGCCAATGCTGGGTCAGACCAGTGGTCCATCGCACCCAGCAGTCCCAGGTCAAAGACCAGTGCCCTAACTGAGACCAGCCCTATCTGCGTTCGTTCTGGTTCAGCAGGAACTTGTCCAACCTTGTCTTGAATCTCTGGAGGGTGTTTTCCCTCATAACAGACTCCGGAAGAGCATTCCAGTTCTCTACCACTCTCTGGGTGAAGAAGAACTTCCTTATGTTTGTACGGAATCTATCCCCTTTTAACTTTAGAGAGTGCCCTCTTGTTCTCTCTACATTGGAGAGGGTGAACAACCTGTCTTTATCTACTAAATCTATTCCCAACAGTATTTTGAATGTTTCGATCATGTCCCCTCTCAGTCTCCTCTTTTCTTTACTTTATAAAGGGTGGTCAGTCAGTTCATGGGACCCGCCCATTAATCAATAAGGAGCTCACCAGGGTATATCCGCTCATATATGCACCCTAGCGTTCATTGCAGGGTTTACTCACAAACATCATATAATACCACCCTAATATTAATTTAATAAATAGAATCTTTTTTCAAAATAGTTACCCAAAGTGCTGAGTGCAGACCTAATCAATGAGAATTCAAGCGTTAAATAGTGTAAAATCAAATCCAACTTAAACGGGAACTTGTCTTTTTGAAGACCGCAAATGTCCACATAATCAAGAGAGTATGCGCGGATATACCCTGGTGAGCTCCTTATTGATTAATGGGAGGTTCCCAGGAGCTGATTGACCACCTTTTATAAAGTATTCTAGTGCTTAAAAATAGCACAGTTTGAACCCAGAATCCTGAGTGAAAACACTGAGAATCGGAGTAGGTCTTTTTCCGTTAGTGTTGAGTCACAAGGAGCAGCAGCGGGAATCAACCTCACAACCTCAGAGCACTTCGGCAGCTGCTGTAACCACTAGGCCACTCCTCCACTGAACAGTTTGCCTGCATGCTGTAAAAGAGATCACTCGCCCAGAGAAGAAGCACAGAGCTAGAATTTACTCTAGAAAACATGAAAGGCAATTGTCCTTTCTCTGGCATCAAGCTGCATGCTTCCTGTACATACTATTCCCTTTTATTCTTCCAGTAAATTGCATTAGTGCAAGAATTGTCCCCTGAGTATTCTGGCAGGCAGTTTCCAGTGTGTTCTGATAAATTGATATTAGCCAACAGATTACTGGAGCCCTGAGCTTGAAGACTGTGCAGTTTGGCAGAGAATTGCTTTGCAGCCTTCCAGATCTGGTAAGAAAAACCAGACATAATCCTTTTGTTTAATTTCAGCAAATTGATCATTTATTCCAAACTGCTTTGGGCGAAAATAATTGTTTAACCTTTTCCTATCGTAATAAATTTTATGTTACGCTGGTTCCAATCGTAATTATTTTAGCACAGTTTTGTATTATTCACCGTTACCATTTACGGCTATTGTAAACATCACGTAAATAAGTCATAAGTCTGTAAATTCAAATATTTTGTGTTCCTGGCTCTTTATTAGTCCATACAGGCTGTTTATCCACTGTCTATGTCATTTTTGGAATGTCCCGTCATCCGGAACACACGATAGGAAAAGGTTAAACCATTTAGGAGGTGTTTTGCCTCTTTAGGATTACAGCCTTTTAAATAGAGCATTATGTGGGTTTTTTGAGATATAAATTCAGATCTATTGGGAGAGTTTCAGGCGATGTGATGGGAATAGATATGCAATTATATGGAATGTCTAAGAAATGGGTAGAATTTGAGGAAGATGAGGGAGATTAGTGGATGCACACCTATGGGCTCCTTTTACGAAGCCGCGTTAGGGCTTTAACACGTGGAATAGCGCACGCTACATTGCTGCCTGCACTAGACCTTAATGCCAGCATTGAGCTGGCGTTAGTTCTTGCAGCTTAGTAAAAGGAGCCCCTATGTATGCTCTGTTAGATCTGTGCTCATCAGGGATTATTCGTTTCCAAATACACAGGGAGAATGTAGCAATTGAGAGTCAGAAAGTAGTTGGACTCAAGAGTTGGACTCATTTTTACTAAAACACCTTGCTATGATTTGAAATAATAACTCTTGTTTCAAGAGAGGGTTACCTCCCTCTCTTCAGAGTTACAAGCCTCTGAGCAAAGTTACAGTTTTATGAGTACTTCTCTTGGAGGTTTAATTAGCTCGAGTCAGTTCTCTCTATTGCATCAGGGATTATTCGGCAAATTTCAGAGAAGCTAGCTCCACTGATAAGTAAGCTTGGGAACAAATCCTTGAGAGATGGTATATTTCCAGATGGATGTCAACTGACCAAAATCAACTGGTTAATTTTCAGTCTATTTCTACTGTGCCATTCATTGGGAAAAGTTTGGTAAAAATAGCAGTTGAAGATTTGGGTTGCCTGAATCTATTGTATATCAGACACATAGTGTTCTTGATAGTATCTGCAATAAATGTTTTGAGGTTAGGAATGAATCAAAAAGAAACATATTGCATGATTTTGTTAGATGGATCTGAGGCATTTGACTGGTTGATGACATTGGAAAAACTAGGGATGAGTGGTAAAGTCTTACAGTGGTTTGCATCTTATTTGTTCGATAGGACTTTCATGTATCAAATGGGGTTGAAGTGTCCACAGAAGCCTCTGTAGGAAGAGGAACTTCTCAAGTATCAGCCATGTTGGTTTCATTGTTCAATGCTTATATGGCATCATTGGGAAAGGTTTTTGAGTCATTGAACAACCATTATAGACAATATGCAGATGATTTTTTTTCCAGTTGATAGTTAAGAACATAAGAACATAATAGTTGCCTCCGCCGGGTCAGACCAGAGGTCCATCGCGCCCAGCAGCCCGCACCCGCGGCAGCCCATCAGGTCCATGACCTGATTTGTGTCCCTGCCTTTCCTGTACCTATCTCTATGTCTATCTGTCCCTGACTTTCCTATACCTATCTCTATGTCTATCTGTACCCCTCAATCCCCTTATTCTGTAGGTATTTATCCAAACCTTCTGTGAACCCCTGTAGCGTACCCTGCCCTACCACAGCCTCCGGGAGCGCGTTCCATGTGTCCACCACCCTCTGAGTAAAGAATAACTTCCGAGCATTTGTTCTAAACCTGTCTCCTTTCAATTTCTCCGAGTGCCCCCTTGTACTCGTGGCTCCCCACAGTCTGAAGAATCTGTCCCTGCCTACCTTCTCTATACCTTTCAGGATTTTGAAGGTTTCTATCATGTCTCCTCTAAGTCTCCGTTTTTCCAGGGAGAAGAGCCCCAGCTTTTCTAACCTGTCAGTGTATGAAAGGTTTTCCATACCTCTTACCAATTTAGTTGCTCTTCTCTGGACTCCCTCAAGTATTGCCATGTCTTTCTTGAGGTACGGTGACCAGTACTGGACACAGTACTCCAGATGTGGGCGCACCATTGCACGATACAGCGGCATGATGACTTCCTTCGTCCTGGTCGTGACACCCTTTTTGATGATACCCAACATTCTGTTTGCTTTCTTTAAGGCTGTCGCACATTGTGCCGATGCTTTCAATGTTGTATCCATCAACACACCTAGATCTCTTTCAAGGTTACTTATCCCTAGCAATGATCCCCCCATTTTGTAGCTGAACATCGGGTTCTTTTTCCCTACATGTATGACCTTGCAATTCTCTACATTAAAGCTCATTTGCCACTTTTTTGCCCATTCTTCCAGCTTCATCAGGTCCCTTTGCAGGTCCTCACAGTCTTCCATGGTTCTAAACCTGCTGCAGAGTTTGGTGTCATCTGCAAATTTTATAACCTCACAATTTGTCCCCGTCTCCAGGTCGTTTATAAATATATTGAACAGGAGCGGTCTCAGTACCGACCCCTGCGGAACTCCGCTCGTGACCCTTTGCCAGTCTGAGTATTGGCCTTTTACTCCAACCAGTGTTTAATCCATCGGTAGACATCCCCTTCCACCCCTTGGTTCCACAATTTTTTAAGTATCCATTCGTGGGGTACCTTGTTGAAGGCTTTTTGGAAGTCAAGGTAAATGATGTCAATGGATTCCCCTTTGTCCATCTGGCTGTTTATCCTTTCGAAGAAGTGCAGTAAGTTCGTAAGGCACGACCTTCCTTTGCTGGCTCGCCCTCAGCTGACCATTGCTTTCCATGTGCTCACAGATGCTGTCCTTGACCAGGGAACGATCTGAAAAAAAAATTAGAATCCTACATATTGAAAGTTGTGGATTGGATGCCCATGATTTGAGTTTGAACATGGGAAACACTGAAGTAATGCTTGTGGGACAGGGTGGTGAAGAGATATGGCCAGAGGTTGTGGATGTATTAGGTGTAGACCAGGGGTGTCCAATGTTGGTCCTCGAGGGCCGCAATCCAGTCGGGTTTTCAGGATTTCCCCAATGAATATGCATGAGATCTATGTGCATGCATTGCTTTCAATGCATATTCATTGGGGAAATCCTGAAAACCCGACTGGATTGCGGCCCTCGAGGACCGACATTGGACACCCCTGGTGTAGACTTATTTGTCAAAAAGGAAATGACAGTATTAGGGGTTAAACCAAACGATGAAGTGTCAAATTGATATAATTATTCAGGCCTATTTTGGCTACTTACATATACTATATCATTTAAAGCCAATGCTGATACCTTTTGAGTTTAGAACTGTAGTTCAGGGAATGGTTATCTCCAGACTGGGCTGCTGTAACATATTGTACCTTGGAATAACTAAAACAAGGAGCAGTGCATATTTACATTGGTGTGATATACAAGCCTCCTTCACAGATGGAACAACTGGACAGAGATTTAATAGTAGACATTCAGAATATATCTAAAAAGGGGGTCGTATTTTAACATGCCGGATTTTGATTGGGGTATCCCTATTGCGGGATCTTCTAGAAGTAGGGAGATCCTGGATTCTCTATAAGGAGAACTGTTCCAACAGTTGGTAATGGAACCCACACAGGATGGAGTCATACTGGACTTAGTACTTACAAATGGGGAAAGTGTTTCTGATGTTACAGTGGGTGATCATCTGGCATCCAGTGATTACTGCATGGTACGGTTTAATATTAAGATGGGTATAGAAAGGGCTCATTCAAAAGCAAAGGTTCTAGACTTTAAAAAAAAAAATTAACTTTGTTCAGATGGGGGATTACGTCAAGGAATTGTTGTCTGGATGGGAATGTCTGGAAGGAGTGGAAATGCAGTGGGCAAAACTGAAAGGAGTAATTATAAGACTGACAAACCTTTTTGTGACAACAACAACAATACACTCCAAATTTGCCAAAATTCCTACTGTAGAAAAAACACAAAAAGGCAATCTAGTCACATCAAGGTTTGTGTGGGGGACGCTCAAGACGCCAAAATTGGCTCGCAACTAACAAACCAAAATGGGGTGAATATAATATAGGGTGCTCTCAGTGTGAACCCTCAGTGATAGGAGCACAGCTCCGACACTTCACTTCTGGGTCAAGGCAGTAAGCCTCCACCCACACACCATCATTGAGCACCCTGAGTGTGCTGAAATTAAAGGGACCACAGTGTGAGGGTTCACACTGAGAGCACCCTATATTATATTCACCCCATTTTGGTTTGTTAGTTGCGAGCCAATTTTGGCGTCTTGAGCGTCCCCCACACAAACCTTGATGTGACTAGAAACCTTTTTGTGAAGCAAGTAAGTAAAAGTAAGAGGAAAAGAAGGCCATTTTGGTTCTCAAAAGTAGTAGCTGAGAAGGTAAGGAATAGAGAATGACATGGGGAAAAAATCTGTCCCCGTCACCGCCCCGTCACCGGCCCACCATCCTCTGCACCGCCCCGTCACCGCCGATCCCTTTCACCGCCCCGTCACCGCCACTGCCATCCCATTCACCGCCCCGTCACCGTCCCCGCTGCATCCATATAAGCCTTTTTCCTTTCACTCCCTCCTTCCAATTTGAGCCGGGAACACTAGCGATCGCACGGTCCCCGCGGCCACTACCTGCCTGCCCGGTCGATCCTGGTGTTTGGCCGGCTCTCTCCCTTCTCCTCACCTTGGTTTGTGGGTTTTCTTTTTCGGCAACCTGCGCGCTTTCCCAGGGAGCCGCACACGCGCGGCTGCTCAGTGTTCGATCTTCTGCTCTGCTGCAACTTCCTGTTTCCGGTTGCGTCAGAGCAGAAGATCGAGGCTGAGCAGCGGCGGGTGTGCGCGGCTCTCTGGTAGCGTGCGGGTCGCCGAGGAGGAGGATCTGCGGACTGGGGTGAGGAGAGGGGAGAGAGCTGGCTGGACACTGGAATCGATTGGGCGGGCGGGTGTGAGCTGCGGGGACCGCGCGATCCTTCATGCCTCACTGCGGGGGACAAGACCATTCACCGCCCCGCGGGCGGTGAATGGCCTTGTCCCCGTCGCCGCACCGACTGCTAGTTTTCTTCCCCGTTTTCGGCGGGTGACCCGCGGCTAAAATGCGGTGGCCGCGGGTAAACCGCCACCGTGTCATTCTCTAGTAAGGAATAAGAGGTTAGCTTTCATAAACTACAAAAGATCGCAGAAAGAGGAAGACAGGCAAAAATATCTGGAAAAGTTAGGAGAGGCTGGTCGTGTAGTCAGGAAAGCAAAGATGCAAATGGAAGAAAAAATAGCTGACACGGTAAAATGAGGAGACATTTTTAAGCTATATTAGTGACAGGAAGAAGTGTAAAAGTGGCATTGTGAGACTCAAAGGTGAAGGGGAGGAATATGTAGAAGCTGATAAAGAAAAGACTGAATTGCTTAATAAATATTTCTGTTCTGTGTTCACGGCTGAAGCGCCAGGAGCGGGACCACAGAAGACAAACATGAATAGGGATGGAGGAGTGATAGACCCTGATCGATTTTCAGAGGGTTGTATTCGTGAGAAGCTAGCTAAAATAAAGGCAGACAAAACTATGGGGCTGGATGGTTTACATCTGAGGGTGCTGAAGGAATTTGGGGAAATTCTGGTAGCTCCGCTGACTGACCTTTTCAATGAGTCTCTAGAATCGGGAGTGGTACCGGAGAGCTGGCGAAAGGCGGATGTGATCCCTCTCCACAAAAGTAGAAATAAGGAAGAAGTAGGGAATTACATGCCGGTAAGTCTTACTTCTGTGGTAAGCAAATTAATGGAAACACTTTTAAAACAGAGAATGGTGAAGTTTCTGGAATCCTGTGGATTACAGGGCCGGAGGCAACATGGATTCACTAGAGGTAGGTCTTGTCAGACAAATTTGATCGATTTCTTTGACTGGGTGACTAGATGTGGTGTATTTAGGTTTTAGCCAAGCCTTTGACAGTGTTCCACACAGGCGGAAGAGGGGAGATATGATAGAGATGTTTAAATACCTACGTGATGTAAATGCACATGAGTCAAGTCTCTTTCATTTGAAAGGAAGCTCTGGAATGACATGTCTGGGTTTTCAGGGACAGATTTTTCAAATTATGGGGAACTACAAGTACAAGGGGGCACTCGGAGAAATTGAAACGGGATAGGTTTAGAACAAACGCCAGGAAGTTCTTTTTCACACAGAGGGTGGTGGATACATGGAACGTGCTACCAGAAGAAGTGATAAGCAGGAGCACGCTACAGGGCTTCAAAGAAGGTTTGGATAGGTACCTGGAGGACAAAGAGATTGAGGGGTACAAATAGGAGTAGAGGTAGGTTATAAGGATAGGATTAAAGGATTAGAGGTAAGTTACAAAATTAGTCTGGGACCATTGTTCAGGCGATAGGCCTGATGGGCCGCCGCGTGAGCGGACCGCTGGGCAAGATGGACCTCTGGTCTGTCCCAGCGGAGGCACCTTCTTATGTTCTTATCTGCTAGCCCTACACTTGTGTGACCAATGGCATAGTAAGGGGGAGCAGTCCGCCTGGGCGCCATGTTGTTAGAGGCGCTGGCACCCTCCTCCTTTCCGCTCCCCGCCTCTTCCCATTCCTCCTCTGCACGCGCGCGCCTCCTTCTTCCATACCTCTAATTGAAGTTGTTGTTCGCAGCGGTCAACAATGTGCTCTTTGCGACCCCATCGGATCTCCCGCTGATGTCACTTCTGGGCGTCGCGCATAGGAAGTGACATCAGAGGGAGGGCCGACAGGGTCACGAGGAGCACATTGTTGACCGCTGCGAACAATAACTTCAACTCGAGGTACAAAGGGAGGGGATGGAAGGGGGGCGGGATCGGGATGGAGTAAGGGTGGAGACGAGGGTGGGGGAGGGGCACCACCGACCCAGGCGCCTCTCACCCTCACTACGCCACTGGGCGTGACACTCCCTTTCTCTGCATAGTCCACTTGTGGCATGCAATACAATTAGTGCAGAAATGAATTACAGTCAATTGTTCATGTCAACAGGGACCAGACGAACCCCTTCTGCTCTTCTAGACATAAATCCTACTTTTCTGTGAAAAATTAGGACATGCAATTGCAAAACCTTATATACAGTGAAACAAAACAGGACGAGCTGAGCCTGCTTCTGATGAGCCATCTGGTTATTTTTCACTACTTGGTTATGAGACTTGTCAGAAATGCAAATAAATACATGATTACATGAATAATATTGGTCTTGTTTGAAGACAGAAATTGTTCCAATTACAATAGAATACCATCCTGAATGTTGCAGCGTCACAGGCCTGATTTTAGAATAGGCTGGCTGCCAAATTTTGAAGGCACCAAGGGCCTGATTCTGTAAATGACATCCCGCCACCACCTAACTTAATTGGTTTAATTGGCACACTAATTGATTGTGCCAATTAAAAATCAATTATAATGCAATTTTTAAAAAATGGAAGTGCCTAAAGGCACCTAACGCCTAGTGTAGTTATTGCTGGAAGCGGTGTTAGGCGTCATAAGGTGCCTCTGTAGGCGAATTCTCGTGAAAAGTAGGTGCCAGAAAAGTAGGCCTTTAAAACCCTGGCCTACATTTCCAGCACCTACCTTTCATGTAACTGCAATTCTGCAAATGGTGCTGTTGCATGGCGGCCATTTTTTAGGCAGTTGTTGATAATGGTGCTGTTTACAGAAATGTTCTCCGGCCCAAATGCCTGGGATGGAGAAGAGTGCTATCTGGCTGAGGAACAGCCTTCTCCCACTTGCTTCAGGGACCTCCTCACCCAGTCTGTTCTCTATTTCTCAAGTTGGTTTGCCAACATAATTCATTCTAGAAGCATGCTTTTAATCAAAAGCATTCGTATACTGAAGTGAATTTCCCCAATAGGAAATAATGGAAACTCAGATGATTCATTCCACAACCCATAAACTTTAATACAAAATACTATATGTACTCGTATTGCAAGACCTTGCTCGTTTAAAACAGTCATGACACTTCCGCAGCGTCAGAGAGAGAAGAACCATCGTCTCACTTATGACGATGTGACGCATGTATACTGTATGTACTCGTATTGCAAGACTTTGCTTGTTTAGAACAGTCACGACACTCCCACAGCATCTGAGAGAGAACTATTGGCTCAGTTGTGATGATGTGACGCATGTATACTGTATGCACTCGTATTGTAAGACCTTGCTCATTTATAACAGTCACGACACTCTTGCAGCATCAAAGAAGGACCATTGGCTCAGTTGTGATGTGTGTATACTGTATGTACTCGTATTGCAAGACATTGCTTGTATATCAAGTTAAAATTTAATAAAATGTTTTGCTTGTCTTGCAAAACACTTGCAAATCAAGTTACTTGCAATCCAAGGTTTTACTGTATTTCTAGTGCCAACATGGACCATCATATAGCTTTGAGAAGGGTATTTTTTGAAATAAATAGTGGGGTTCCCCAGGGGTCTGTGCAGGGACCGCTGTTTTTGAACATGATCTAGAGTTGGGATAATTAAATTTGCTGATGACACAAAGTTGTTAAACTGCAAGAGGATTGTGAAAAATTGCAAGAGGACCTTGTGAAACTGGAAGACTGGGCATCAAAATGGCAGATGGCATTTAATGTGAGCAAGTGCAAAGTGATGCATGTGGAAAAGAGGAATCTGAACTATAGCTACGTGATACTGGGATCTACAGTATATTAGGACTCGTTGAAAATACATTGAAACCCTCAGCTCAATGTGCGGTGGCGGCTAAGAAAGCAAATAAAATATTAGAAATTATCGAAAGGAACAGAAAACAATGATGAAAATGTTATAATGCCCTTGTATCGCTCTATGGTACGACCACAACTTGAATACTGTGTGAGGTTCTAGTCACTGTATCTCAAAAAAGATATAGCAGAATTAGAAAAGGTACAGAGAAGGGTGATGAAAATGATAAAAGGTTTGGGATGACTTCCCTATGAGATGAGGCTAAAGTGGCTAGGACTCTTCAGCTTGGAGAAAAGACGGCTCAGTGGTAATATGATAAAGGTCTATAAAATACTGAGTGGAGTGGAAAGGGTAGATGTGACTTGCCTGTTCGCTCTTTCCAAAAATACTAGGACTAGGTTGCATGCAATGAAGCTACTAAGTAGTAGATTTAAAACAATCTGGAGAAAACATTTCTTCACACAACGTATAATTAAACTCTGGAATTCATTGCCAGAGAATGTAGTGAAATCAGTTAGCTTAGTGGGGTTTAAAAAAGGCTTGGATAATTTCCTAAAAGAGAAGTCCATAGGCCATTATTGAGATGGCTTGAGGAAGTCCTCTGCTTAGTTCTAGGATACGCAGCATAAAATCTGTTTTATTACTTGGAATCTAGCTACAGTAAGTACTTGGGATCTGGGTTGGCCATTCTTATGTTCTTAAGTTAACCTCGGTAGCTGGAAAGTAAGGCCAGTTCAGGGCAGATTTTTTTTTATGGTCTGAGCCCTGAAGATGGCAAGAAAGAATCAGGAGCAAATATTCATACTTAGCAAGTAAAATGTAATAGTATACTAGATTGTTGTTTCAATATGGTCTTGGGCAGACCGATTGGACATGCCGGTCTTTTACTGTGTTACTATGTAACTATTTTACTCTTTCAAAAAGTACAAAGATTAAGGGACACTTAATGAACCTACATGGCAATACCTTTATAACAAATAGGAGGTTAGACAATTTTGGTCTGTTATTTTTTCACGGGAGCACTAGATGGCATTATAATAGTTTTAGTTTGTTTTGGCTATTTGGTCTTCAACATCCTATACCTAAGGGTTATAAGGGTTTTTTGAGAAGGGTGATTCTTTCTGGTTTGAAGGTTCTTCTTTCACTTTGGATAGGATCTCAACATCCGAATTATGGACACTGGCGTGCTTGTATGCTTCATATGCTGATCATGGAAACCACGTGTCTTTCTGACTGGGACAGTTACTTAATATTTTGCAGCGTAGCTGTGTTGTACTAGAAAAATCTTAATATAGTTTTATTCTACTCTGCAGTCCTGGGAATGGGGTGGGGTAGGGAAGGCTGAGGGTGGGGGATATTGGGTTGATAGAATTATTTTATTGTTGATTATTAGTATCTGATAACATATTTATCATTTTTCAAATTGTATTATATTGTTATTAATGATTGTATTTGCTTGTTCATTTATTAAAAATGATATTTGAAAAAACAAATAGGAGGAAATATTTTTTCACTTAACAAATAGTTTAGATTTGGGATCTGTTGCTGGAGGATGTGGTAACAGCAATTAGTGTAGCTGGGTTTAAAAAAAGGTTTGGACAAGTTCCTGAGGAAAGTTCAATAGTCTGATATTGCGAAAGATATAGGTTGGCCTGGAATGTTGCTACTATTTGGGTTTCTGCCAGATACTAGTGACCTGTAGAGGATAATATTGGGCTAGATGGATCATTGGTTTGACCCAGTATGGCTATTAAGAACATAAGAATAGTCTTACTGGGTTAGACCAATGATCCATCAAGCCCAGTAGCCCGTTCTCATGATGGCCAATCCAGGTCACTAGTACCTGGCCAAAACCCAAGGTGTAGTAATATTCCATGCTACAAGCAGCGGCTTCCCCCGTGTCTTCTTATGACTGTGTGTGGAACATCACTAACTGTGAAGGATGACCAATCCTCTCTGGTGTGGTTCTCAACTGAGCTGACCTTATTTGCACAGACAGCTTTTGTACCTGCTCTATGTCACAGGAAAACTGCTTTTGAATTCAGTCCTGGAAAAATATACAGGGCAGTAGGGCTTTCAGATTCAGACACTCCCTAGATTAAACCGTGACAGTCTTCAATTAATCAGACAGCAACACTGGAGAGTCTCCAGAATTTTGCTGGATCTCTGTCCTTGTGAGCTGAGAAACTTCCTCTTAGTAGTTAGTCAGAACTATTTTGCACATAGGCACCATAACTTTTTTCTGGATCCCCTGACGAAGTTGATGATGAAATGGGTCCCGTTGGCGTCATGGATAAAATAAGTGTTGTTCCTACTCTTTATTATATCATTGAGAAAACAATTAAGCTATGGGAAAAATTTTTGATCCATGAATACACTGAGCCCTGGAGAATATAATAAAAGTTTGAACACCAGAGCTTGGTTTTGGGGTGTCTGAGGTCTTTTTCTCTCCTTCATTTTTGTCCCTGTTCTCTAGTTGTAATTAACATAAGCTATATGAAAATTTGTGAAAAATATTAAAAATACAAGAAAACATAAAAAAAATTACATTTTAGTGAGTGACTATTAATGGTATTACCCACACACACACAAACAAGTTTAGCTGTTTCTTCCCTCTCGACAATCCATTATTCACGAGCTGTATACGACTGCCTTAGGAAAGATCCTCTCAAAAGGTTCTCCATAAGCCTCCCTGGTACATTAAGAGAACTGCACTCAGCTAGGAAGTTCGAGTTTAATTCACCTGCTTCGTGCTAATCTGGTACAGCCGGTTCTCTCCATTCTCCTAGGTGTTTTTAAAATTTATTTAGAACTTGCTATACTGCTAAACTGATCGTGCAGAACTAAGGGATCCACAGATTAACAAAAGAGAGAAAGGAGTTCCAAGTAATATAACATGAGAGCTACTCAAACATGAATAATCATCTATACAAAAGTAGTGAAAGAGTGCAAAGACTGCCTGCCTCACTTCCATTTTTGTTTACTCAGTGAAGCCATAATATGCTCAGATATACTCTGCCTAGAACACTGTGGGCTTCTCTCTCTCCTTCCCTCCCTCCAGCTCCCCCTCCCACAGATGTCTCCCCTCTTTCTCTTTCCTATGGCTGCTTCCCTCTCTCTCCCTCCCTCCAAACCCCTCCCACAGATGCTTCTCTCTCTTTTCTTCTCTTTCTCTCTCTTCCTCCCATCAACTTCTCTCCTGCAGGGGCTCCTCTCTCTTCCTTCCTCTCCCCTTCCCCCCACAGGTACTACAGTCCAATTCCCCTCCCCCAGCATGATCCTGTAGCATGGGCTCTCTCCAGTCCCAGTCCACCCCACAATTCAGCAGTAGATCAGGTGATTGGCATAACCTGAGCTGACCTGGCACCTAGTGTGTCTTTGCGTTTGAGTCTTCTCTGCCACAGCATCAGGATTTGGACTTGGAGCTGTTTCAGCAGGTCAGATGACAGGTCGCTGCCACCCCCAAACAGCGAAAACCCAGACAAAAAGACAGCTATAGAAAAATTTACCCAGATGCCCATTGGAGTACCAAAAAGACAACGTGTCTGGGGAAACCTGAACATATTGTAACTCTATCCAACACTTCAGTCACAGGCTGGATAGTTACTTCACAAGTAAACCTCTTAGCTTGACCTGTCTTCCAACACTGCAGTCACAGGCTGAGACTCTCCTGGTGGACCCCTTCATCTTGCCCAGGCTTGGAATCACTTCTGGAGCACCCACTCCCTCAGTTCTGGACCTCCCTGTTCTGTCCTGCCACAGGGCTTATAACTTCCTTCCTGCCTGAACTCCACTCTCCTGACTCAGCAAGCTAGCTCCCTCCACCTTAAGGTAGCTAAATCTCCATGAGAGAGTGTCTTTAAGGTAACTTGGGCTTAGCCAGCCCTCTAACTTTGGGGGGGAGACACAGGGTCAATGCATTCCTCCTCCTTTTCCATCCCCACCCTGCACTTATGCATACATATGCTAAACATGCCTTGGTTGGCAGGGATGCTGAAGCTCTGCCAGCCATTTCCCAAGCTCCTTCCCTTCTGGCACTGATTCTTGAATCTAGAAGTTGGTGGCATGCCTCCAGCCGCCACCAGGTCTTCTAGCACATGCTCAGTTAATTAAATGAGCATGCATGAGAAGTCCTGGCAGTAGCTGGAGGCACGCCACCAACTTCTATATTCAAGAATCAGTGTCAGGAGGAAGGGAGTGGCTTGGAAAATGGCTGGCAGGGCTTTGGCATCTCAGCCAGCCGTTTAAGGGATGTTGCAGTTCTGGAGGGGGCCTAAGCCCAAAGCCAGGCCCCCTCTCCTGTGGCTATGCCACTTCTTTTCATCACCTAATCCCTCAGAAGCCACTTGCACTTTTTACTATTATATCAGGGAATGTGTGATGGCTTCGAAAAGGGCGAACAGAATGCTAGGAATGATTAAGAAGGGGATCACAAGCAGATCAGAAAAGGTTATCATGCCACTGTCCAGGCCATGGTGCGCCTCCACCTGGAATACTGCATCCAGCACTGGTCACTGTACATGAAGAAGGACATAGTACTACTCGAAAGGGTCAAGAGAAGAGCGACTAAAATGGTTAAGGGGCTGGAGGAGTTGCCATACAGTGAGAGATTAGAGAAACTGGGCCTCTTCTTCTTTGAAAAGAGGAGACAGAGGGGACATAATCGAAACATTCAAGATACTGAAGGGAATAGACTTAGTAGATAAAGACAGACTGTTCACCCTCTCCAAGGTAGGGAGAATGAGAGTGCAATCTCTAAAGTTAAAAGGGGATAGATTCCGTACAAACATAAGGAAGTTCTTCTTCACCCAGAGAGTGGTAGAAAACTGGAATGCTCTTCCGGAGGCTGTTATAGGGGAAAACACCCTCCAGGGTTTCAAGACAAAGTTAGACAAGTTCCTGCTGAACCAGAATGTACGCAGGTAAGGCTAGTCTCAGTTAGGGTACTGGTTTTTGACCTAAGGGCCACTGCGGGAGCGGACTGCTGGGCACAATGGACCACTGATCTGACCCAGCAGCGGCAATTCTTATGTTCTTCCTTTATTTCCCACCAGCAGCATATTACTTAAGAACATAAGAACTGCCATCTCCGGAACAGACCCTGGATCTATCAAGTCCAGTGATCCGCTCACGCGGAGGCCCAGCCAGGTGTAACCTGGCAAAAACTTAGTCACCCGTATCCCTCTATGTGCCTTTCGAGGAGATTTGCATCTAACTTGCCCTTAAATCCTAGAACGGTGGTTTCCGCAGCAATCTCCACCGGGAGAGCGTTCCAGGTGTCCACCACTCACTGTGTGAAGCAGAACTTTCTGGCATTTGTCCTGAGCTTGTCCCCCCTCAGCTTCAGTCCATGACCTCTTGTCCTAGTCACATTTGACATCGTAAATAACTTTTTGTCCTGCTCTATCTTGTCGATTCCTTTTATTATTTTAAAAGTCTCAATCAGATCCCCTCTCAGTCTCCTCTTCTCGAGGGAGAACAGTCCCAGTTTTCTAAGTCGTTCTTCGTAGCTCAAGGTTCTCCATACCTTTTACCAGCTTCGAGCACCCTCTCGAGCAGTTTCATATCCTTCTTTAGATAGGGAGACCAGTGTTGGACACAGTATTCCAAGTGTGGTCTGACCATTGCTCTATAAAGCGGCATTATGACCCTCTCTGATCTACTCGCGATTTCCTTCTTTATCATGCCCAACATTCTATTTGCTTTCTTTGCCGTCGCCGCACACTATGCTGATGGTTTCAGGGTCCTATCTATCAGTACCCCCAGGTCTTTTTCTTGTTCACTCTTACTCAGAGTTGCACCTGACATGTAGTACCTGTACTCCTTGTTCTTTCTGTCCTGTATGTGCATAGGCTATCTCCACTTCTACCCATACTCTGGACCCATGGCCATGCCCCCCAGGCCCGCCCGGTTCTGCCCACACCACACCCACATCCCCTCCCCACCCCCTTTAACCTGTTTGTGCGTTGGGAAAGCATCCACACATGCGCGGATGCGATGCGAGGATGCCGCATGTGCGCGCGTGATGTCACCTCATTGCATCCATGCATTTGCGGATGCTATCCCGATGTTGGAAGTTTTTCAAAACCCGGACAAAGTGCCGGGTTTTGAAAAGGCATCCGGACTCCCGGACATGTCGGGGAAATCTGGATGTTTGGTAACCCTAGCTTTGTACACTATAATGAATATCTTGGCGGCAAAAATCCATGCAGGACTTACACCCTAAATGGTGAGATCCTAGCAAGGACTAGCAGAACGTGACTTGGGGGTGATCATTAGCGAAGACATGAAGACTGCCAATCAAGTGGAGGAGTGTTTGGCGCAGTGGTTGGATCTACAGCCTCAGCACTCTGGGGTTGTGGGTTCAAATCCTGTGCTGCTCCTTCTGACCCTGGGCAAGTCACTTAGTCCTCCATAGCCCCAGGTACGTTAGATAGATTGTGAGTCCACCAGGACAGATAGGGAAAATGCTTGAGTACCTGATTGTAAAAACCGCTTAGATAACCTTGATAAACGGTATATAAAATCCTAATAAACTTGAAACTTCATCCAGGGCTAGACAAATCATGGGCTGTATCCGTAGAAGTATCGTCAGCCGTAAGCCCGAGGTCATAATGCTATTGTACATCTGGAATACTGTGTACAATTCTGGAGGCCATATTATCAAAAAGATGTGCGGAGAGTTGAGTCGGTTCAGCGAATGGCCACCAGAATGGTCTCAGGACTCAAGGATCTCCCGTATGAGGAACGGCTGGGTAAGTTGCAGCTGTATTCACTCGAGGAACGCAGAGAGAGGGGAGACATGATCGAGACGTTCAAATATGTCACAGGCCGTATCGAGGTGGAAGAGGATCTCTTTTTCCTTAAAGGACCCACGGCAACAAGAGGGCATCCGTTGGAAATCAGGGGTGGGAAATTTCATGGCGACACCAGAAAATATTTCTTCACCGAAAGGGTGGTTGACCGCTGGAATAATCTTCCACAACAGGTAATTGAGGCCAGCAGCGTGCCAGATTTTAAGAAAAGATGGGATTGGCATGTGAGATCTCTTCATGGAGGTAGTTAGGGGGTGGGCCATTAGTGTGGGCAGACTAGATGGGCCGTGGCCCTTTTCTGCCGTCATTTTCTATGTTTTCTATGTTTCTATCTCAATTGCCTGTAGCTGTCAATGTGCTGAAATGCTTTGTGAGAGCAAAAATACCTTAGGAATGCAACGCATCCTTCTTAGTTCCTCTGATTGGCGTTGCATATAAATGTACTTTTTTGTGCATATCTATAGCAGCATCAATCAGGATCGGTTTCTGCTGTTTGCAGCCCTTCTGCTTCTTACAGCTGTGACTCACACATTTACCCTGGGCAGGAGATCAAGAATTTCAAGCACCAAGCCCCCCCCCCCCCCCCACACACACCCAAAGCTGGCCAAGACGCAGAGCTGGCTCAGGGTATAAAGGCAGCTGGTAGCCCGTCTTCTAATAGAAGGCCAAAAGGTGTTGGGCAGAAGAATGCTATCAAAATCATATTAGACAAAATAACTGGTATAAACATCCTCTCAAAGGCTCAGAGACTGGGAACTGTTTCTCCAAGCCATCAAGCATTATGAATGGCTTGCAACAAAACCAGGGAACTTTGGCAGGATAAATTGCTTTAAATATTTACAAAAGAAAAACACACTTTTTTTTTTAAATTTTTTTATAGAACAGCCTACTAAAAGGAAGACAACTCATAGAGCTATGCAGGTTCCAATTAAATCAGTTATTTATAAATCTATGAAACGTTTAAGGCTGACAGAAATGTTATTGCTGCAAAAATATACGTCGGATTGCGAGTCATGCTCATTCTTATGACAGAAATTGTCTGCCCAAACTTACCGGGTTGCCTTCTAACCTCTTCTTGTCTATTTTCCTTTCCATGCAGATACCTGACAGTGTCTGAAATCTGTTTGGCTAGGCCTTATAGGCTTATGGTAGCAGTTGCTTTTCAAGAAATTGTGAGAGCTTGGAAGAATGCATCAGTGCTGAATGTTACCTTCTGGTGGAAGTCTATATGTTTGATATATAGGTATGAGGTGAAAGCAGTAGAACGAGCTGGTCACTTTGGGCTCATCTTCAGCTGGACTAATTTTGGGTTTTCGGTGGACCTTTGCTATGGGATGAGGTGAGGACCATACCATTTGGCAGTATTGTGTTGAAGTTTCTGAGTTGAATTGTGCTTAAATGAAACTAATAAAGTTGTGAACTTAATGAAATCTGTTTGGATAAACTCTATTTCTATGTTTATACAACTGTACAGATTTATTTTGTATGTAAAGTACATAAGACTTTAAATAGTCCACTAGGGACACCAATTGTGAATATATGCCATTCTGGTTAGAACCACTATCAAAGTTTGTGGACTTTTTTTTTTTGGGTGAGGAAGCCTCTAAAATGCAATCTTATTTGAAGGATTCATCACATTTCTTGTGTATTCTGGAAGAATCCATGGATGATTTATGATTGGTAACAATTGATGTAACTGCATTGAATACACGGATTCCTCAGGTAGATGCACTGGAAATAATATCTGAAACACTGGATCATAGAATATCTCCCCAGAGAATTACTATGGAATTTTTGATGTAGCTAGCAAGATGGGTTATTCAATCTAATTATTTTGAATATCAAAGAAATTTTTACCAGCAGATACAGGGGGTAGCTATGGGGGTCTCTGTAGTTCCCTCGGTTGCCATCCTGTACATGGCAAAATTTGAAAGTCAAAATGTACAGTATACCCTGCAGCTCAATTTGAAAAAATATTACTCTGGGTCAGATTTCTGGATGACATTTTTTTCCTGTGGAAGGGATCAAAAGAATAACTGGATCAATTTGTGAATTGGTTAAATTCTGTTGACCAGCATTTATATTTCATGATGTGTTGTCATCAAGAACAGGCTGAATTTTTAGACATTCCGATTGTGAGAAGAGGTTCCCATTTCTCTACTACCTTATATAGAAAGACAGTTGCCCATAATACTCTACTGCATTTTGATAGTTTCCACCCCTACAAATTAAAATTTAATCTCCCCATTAGTCAGTTTCTAAGACTTAGATTTTTAGACATTCCGATTGTGAGAAGAGGTTCCCATTTCTCTACTACCTTATATAGAAAGACAGTTGCCCGTAATACTCTACTGCATTTTGATAGTTTCCACCCCTACAAATTAAAATTTAAACTCCCCATTAGTTAGTTTCTAAGACTTAGACGGATTTGCTCATCTATGAATTTAAGGCTCAGGCTAAATCATTAGAACAGCAGTTTTTGGCTAGAGGGTATCCTAAAAGTTCTGTTAGATAAGTTTATTTAAAAGCAAAGTTTGCCCAGTGGGACTTATTGTTGGCAGGTCCTTTAAAATATAAGGGCATGGAAAAGGATAGAATGACCCCCATACTACTATATTTGAAGGCAGCCAATAAATTGGTAGAATTAATGTGGTTATATTGGCCAGTACTCCAGTTGAACCTGAGTTTAAAACAGTTCCCTATGATAGCTTATAGTCGGGGGACAACTATTTAACAAAAACTCAAATTTCAAAAATTTGGAGCTAGGAAGAAGATCAAATTAAAGGACACACAAAAAATATGCTAGATGCCAGTGGTGTCCATAGACAATTGAGGGAGAGGAATGGCAAGTTCCGAGAAAGGAGGTTTTAATTAAATCAACATATTATACTGACTGTAATAGTAGGTTAGTGATATAGCAAATCAAAAATATTCAAACCACTCATTAAGCATTTCCTAGTATCATGACAATTCTCATGTAATCCACCTAATGTATTTCGTAGCATCATGACAATTCTTCTGTAATCCGCCTTGAACTGTAAGGTAATGGCGGAATAGAAATCACCAATGTAATGTAATATAAGCAGCTCTTTGCCCTTGTAACAATAGACCTCTAAAACTGCGCCTGAATGAACACAAATCGCGGATTGTGACAGAAAATATACAAGCTCCCATAATCCAACACTGGTTGCAAAATAAACATCTAGTGGAGGATTTATAATGGCGTATTATCCAGGGCTGTGAAGTTGGAGTCAAGGAGTCGGAGACAATTTTGGGTACCTGGAGTTGGAGTCAGAGTTGTGCCTACCAGAAACTGAAGAGTTGGAGTCGAAGGATTTATCTACCGACTCCAAAGCCCTATTATTGATCAAGTTGAGCAGGGTAGGGAGGGTGGTAATGTAGAAAAACTGTTAAATGTAAAAGAATAGAGATAGATTTATAAATTAAGTACAGTGGAGCTGAATTAGAATGGGAATCTCTGATTTGACCTGGATGTTTGATTGGGGGTATTTTGAAGTCAGCTGTTTCTTAATTAGTATAAAGAGTGGAGCAAAAACCCCATCACCATCTTGACTCGATAAGTTTAGTGAGATTGGATGACAAAGGACGGCTCTGGTAGGATTTGTTTTATAAATTTTGATTTGAAATTTAGAAGATAGATAAGATAACTAATGTTTATATCTGATTTTAGGGGAGGATCCTTGAAAAAGCTTTGGGTGAAACATGTTGGATCTAGCCCCCCAGATCGTGACATTGAGAGAATCTTTATGATTTAGGATAAGTAAAATGTTTGTTTCTAAATTTTTATTTTTTTTAGTTCAAAATATTTTTATTGATTTTATAGGTATAAAATAAACAACAATAGGCTTCCGAGAAAGCCCAACAAGAAAAAGAAGTGACAGCTCCTTTCAAGTACATCACCACAAAAGATAATATATCGGTAACAAACATATAAGCATCAAATAATACAATACAGTCTTCTAGCCACAATAAATAGCAAGACAGAGAAGTTGATAGGTCAATGGATGTGCATAGGAAACCATAATTTAAGCAAATATAGAAAACATATAGCTACAAAAGCTATGTAAAACCAATTATCATAAATGTTGAAGGGGTCACTAATGAGTCCTGAGAATGCAGTAGATAATAAACACCAATTAGAAATGCAAGTGAGTAAATCAATTAGATGAATGATATTATGCTGGTAAAGGTCTAATAGATATTAGTTCAAAGGTCTTGAGTGCAGTACTCCAATAGTATCGACCATGTTTTATTATAAGTGGATAGTGATTTAGAGCATTCTGCCAAATGTCGTTCATATTTAACATGAAGACAAACCGAATTCCACCAATGAGTGAAGCTGAGATTAGAAAAGTCTTTCCAATTTTGCAAAATTAATTGAATAGCTAGAAATAACAAAAGGGTCAAAAGGCGGTCATGATACAAAGATAAAGGTGAGGATAGTGCTGAGGATCCCAGAATTAACACATCTAATGTAAAGGGGTCATTAATAAGAAAAATTTTGGTAATCGCATTCCAAACAGAGGACCAAAAAATCTGTAAATGGGGACAATCGCATATCATATGTCTTCTGAGGATTTACAAGTCCAACAGGAGCTATCTGAGGACCTCTTAATTTTGGCTGTTTTGGAAGGAGTCCAGAAGGCTCGATGGTATAGAAAAATTGCGGATTGTCTATGGGAGGCAGAGTGGAGCGATTTAAAAATTCTGGTCCACAGTTCCTTCCAAATATGATCAGTTAATGGAGACTGCAACACCATATCCCATTTAGTCAGGGAAGCTGGGATTGCAGAGAAACATTTAGAATGCATAAATTTGTACCAATTAGATGATTGGCCTTTGGAGGCAGTGAAGGAAAGAGCCAGAGAGTGTAATTCTGAGGTGGTATGAAGAGATGCTGGGGAAGGGTACCTCGCAGTAAGACAATGGTGGAGTTGAATCCATTTGAAATATTGAGAAGGAGGAATATTAAATTTGGCCATGATATCTGAAAAGGTGATCCATTTGTCATTATGCAATAGATGGGAAATATGCCAAATTCCATGCTGATGCCAAGTTTTCCATATGATCACCGCATTGTCTATCTTAAGTTTGGGGTTATGCCAGATTGGTGCAAATACTGAGTCTATCAATTTCTTGTTTGAGAGGGAGTCAATATGGTTGAGCGCCTGCCACGTACTCAACAATATTGGGTTTTGTTTTGCCAGCTGGGGAAGAGGGATAGCAGGAGCATGATGCAAAATATAAGAATCAACGATAGCAAACTCCAAAGGTAACCAAGTAGGAGCCATACGCATAGACTCCAAATTCAGCCATAAGGAGCCCTGAGACATCAAAAATGCATAGTGATATTCGCGAAAGCTGGGAAAATTGACTCCACCCTGCTCCTTAGAACATTTCAATTTACGGAGTGCAATCCGAGGCTGCTTGCCTTGCCATAAAAAGGAAGAGAGTAATTGTTCAATGCGAGAATAGACCGAATGGGGAAAAAGAAAGGGGAGCATACTAAGAATGTAATTGATTTTAGGAGTGATCATCATGCGTATTGTAGATAGTCTACCCCACCAGGAAAGATTAAGGGGGGACCATCTAGAGGTGCAAGAACGAATAATAGAGAAGATATAGTCTGAATTAAGTTGTGAAGTGGATTCAATAGAGGGCCCAAAATACAGACCGAGATATTTGATCTTGGAGGGGGACCAGATGAAACCGTATTGGGAGGAGTCAGATTGAATGTCGATACAATTCAACGGCAACAGTTCAGATTTATTGAAGTTCAATTTGTATCCAGAAACAGCCGAAAAGCGGTCAATTTGTTCAAGTACAAAGAGGAGAGACTCCGGAGTGACGTAGAGAAGAACATCATCAGCATACGCCGATAGTTTGACTTGAAAAGTCATTAGAGTGGAAGCCATCAATCCGAGAATCATTCCTAATGGCAGATAAAAGTGGTTCAAGGGCAAGATTGAAGAGTAAGGGAGATAGGGGACAGCCCTGCCTCGTGCTACGGGACGGAGAAA
The DNA here is from genome assembly GCF_902459505.1 of Geotrypetes seraphini. NCBI lineage: Eukaryota > Metazoa > Chordata > Amphibia > Gymnophiona > Dermophiidae > Geotrypetes > Geotrypetes seraphini. Next base: position 30,247,715 of record NC_047101.1, on the reverse strand, counting down.
AGGGTTGTGAAAGATGTCCATTGATCATAATACGTGTCGTCGGGTGAGAGTACAGAACTTTAATCATAGATAAGAAGGAATCAGGGAAGCCATACCAACGAAGGACATGAAAGAGATAGGGCCATTCAAGACGATCAAAGGCTTTTTCGGCATCTAGGGCCATAATTAAAAGTCTGTCTGAATGAGATGTGGAATGATGGATAATATGAGACAATAGTCGGGTATTATTAGAAGAGTAGCTATTATTAGGAAACCAGATTGATCTGGAGAAATGAGAAGAGGGAGAACAGATTGTAGACGGGAGGTGAGGATCTTGGCAAAAATTTTGGCATCGACATTGATTAGTGAGATGGGGCGGTAATTTTTGACATCTTGGGAGTCCTTGCCTGGTTTAGGGAAGACAATGAGGGTAGCTTCTGTAAAAGAACCTGTGGAATAACCTTGATTACATAAAAAGTGAAAGAAAGGCAGCATGTGTGGAAGTAAGATGGGTAGAAAGGCTTTGTAGAATTCAATTGTAAGGCCATCGGGACCTGGAGATTTGTTTGGAGCCATGGAGTTAATGGCATCCGTGAGTTCCTGGGAAGTGAAAGGAGAAGTAAGCGAAAGAGTATCAGTCGGAGAGAGAGAGGGGTGTGGGAAAGGCAGGAAGGAGTTGAGACTAGATAAAGAGGAAGTGGTTTCAGAAGAATAAAGATCTTGATAGAAATTATGGAAGGCGGAAGAGATGGCTGAAGAATCCGTGGTAAGTTGTCCTGCGGGGTCCTTAATAGATAATATGGTGGTCTTCTCAAATAATTCGCGAGCAGGTGGCCGGGCTTATTATTATCTGCGTAGTAAGAAGCAGCCTGGATAAAGACAGATTTGGCAGCAGATGAGCTCAATAAAGAGTTATATTGGAGTCTAAGGTTACGCAGAGTAGTCAGGGCCGGAATATCAGTAATGTCTGAAATATGGGTAGCCTCCGCTTCACGTATGCGAGATTCAAGATCTCTTAGGACTTGTTTTCTAGAGGAGTGGAGTCGAGCAGTGAACTGAATTATCGTCCCACGTATGAAAGCTTTGAAGGCGTCCCAGGTGGTTATCCAATTGGAGTGTGTGGGGATATTAAAATGAAAAAATTCTTGGATGGCAGCAGTATTGCACTCAGAGAATTGGGCCTCAGCGAGGAGAGAGGAATTGAACCACCATTGCCTACTGCGAGGTGTAAGAGAAAAGTAAGAACAAGTCAGGGCAATAGCAGCATGATCAGAAATTGTGATGGAGTGAATAACAGAAATGGTGATGTGTGGTAAGATAGATGCACTAGCAAGAAAATAATCAATCCTTGAATAGGTAGAGTGTGGTGCTGAAAAAAACGTAAATTGATCATGGTCTTGGTGCTGCAGTCTCCAGGGATCTGTTAAATGAAGCTGGGAAATAATATCATTTAATGCGTACCAGGATTTTGGATTCTTGTATGAGGCATGTGATTTCCTGTCCTTGGAGGGATCTAAAATAAGGTTAAAATCACCTCCAATAATAATAGGAGTATCAGGATCCTGTAAAATATGATTAGCCAAATTATGAAAAAATTCAGGAGAATCTAAGTTTGGAGCATATATATTAATGATACGCAATGCACGATTGGATATAGAAAGTTTGGTACTAACCCATCTACCATAAGTATCATGAGAGCTGGATAATATGGAGATGGACGGGTGTTGCTTAATTAGAGTAATAACACCATTCTTTCCATTCAAAGCAGGGGAAAACAAAGGTGAACAAAAACCTTGTTTAAGAAACTTACTTGATCCAGAATCATTAAGATGAGTTTCCTGAAGCAGAATGATATCTGCTTTAAGATCATCAATGTAAGACAGTAATTTATGTTTTTTAATCACATTATTAAGACCTTTGACGTTTAAAGAGATTATAGATAATGACATTGGAAGCAAGGAAATGTATTATGCAGTAGGATTGAGGTACTTGTAAGAACCATACAAATTTTGATTGAGGACTCATAAGCAATATATATGACAAGGCCAGAAACAATAGAAGCTGTATGCATCATGAAAAACCAATAGAAAGAATAAATAAATAAAGTAAAGGAGTAGGAGGATATACCTGAAAGGAGGAGAGAGCCCACTGTAATAAAACAGCAAGCCAAAAACTGTGGGTGGCCGAAGAGGGGACAGATAGCCGAGTGAACAGACTCAGCAACCAGCTAAACAGTATTGTGCAAGTAGTAGCTCTGAGTGCACACTCATTTAACAAAGCAAAAAGCAACAGGGTCAAAAAGTTCAAGCGCTGTAACAAAGTGAAACGTCTGAGCCAACAATGGCTAATTAACAGCAATCAGTGCAAACATGTGAGTCAGCAGAGCAATGAGGCACATCTAATGGCTAGTAAACTAATGGAGCATGCTGTGAAAGTAACACTTTTTGATAGTATTAAGAATAAGAGGGGGGGGCGCTGTTGAGCCCGACGAAGATGGTCGTCTGAACAACCGGCTCCAGAAACCTTTACCATCTTTTCTCTCTCTGGCTGCACTACACTGGTGCCAGACCCCTCAATCCAACTCCATCTGCACTGTAAACGATGGCTGCAGCTACCAAGGGCAAGAGGCACAAACCCGACCCTCCCTCTCCTGCAAAGGATTCAAAATCGGAGACACATGATGGCCCTGAGGCTCCCTCCATGTCTGATTTGTGGAATGCAATTAAAACAGTGCAAGACCTGATGACTGAGACTAAAGATGCCATCTCTGAGCTTAAGGATGACCTTTCCACAATACAAACCGAACTGACCACTTTCAAATTAAAAATAGCGGATTTGGAAATAAAATCGGCGACCACAGATGCCAATGTTAAGGCACTGCAGGGCCACGTGAAACGCACGTTGGCCCTGGAGAAAGAGATGGAAGACGCGAGTAACCGTTCGCGCCGAAATAACCTGCGTCTTTTGGGGGTCCCGGAGGGTCAAGAGGGGAATAATATGGTGGCGTTCCTGGAGTCTTTTATTCCCAAATTACTGGACCTCCACTTTAAACATGATTTTGAAATTGAGCGCGCTCACCGCTCACCATCCTCCCGGATCCTGCGTGATCGCCGTCCACGACCCATTGTGCTTCGGATCCTCCGCTACCCACAGGTCATCGAAATTCAACAAAAAGCCCGATCCATGGCGCCTGTGACCCACGAGGGAAATAAAATCCTCTTCCTTCCGGATCTTCACAAGAATACCGTTAAAGCCCGCTAGCAACTCCTTGCATTCAGACCGCAATTGAAGAAGATGGGAGTCCGCTACGGACTGTTCTATCCGGCGAGAATGAGGGTTACTTTCCTGAATCAAATGCGGGACTTCTCTGACCCGGAGCTCCTGGCTGTTTCTAAATTTTAAATAAATGTTTGAAAAAGATAGATAGATAAAAAGTAACCAATTTAAGTAATGGACTAGTGACAAATTGACAGATAAATCTTACTGCTGTGAGATAAATTGAGCGGCGAGTGGTGTCATTGAGGTCCAGATTAGCGCGCGCTAACCCCACGCTACACAAAAAATACTAAAACCGCTAGCACGCCTTCATAAAAGGAGCCCTAGGGCTCTGATACTAATATACAGTACGTAATGTACAGTTAAATCACTTTGAATATCAACCCATCTATTTTCAGGTTTATTCTAAGAATCATACTTGCTAGTGAAGTGTGGAGAGAGTCCACGCTTTTTTGAACTCCGTCACGTTTTCATCTCCACCACCTCTCTCGGGAGCGCATTCCAGGCATCCACCACCATCTCCGTCAAGAAGAATTTCCTTACATTGCTCTTGAGTCTACCACCCCTCAACCTCAAATTATGTCCTCAGGTTTTACTATTTTCCTTTCTCTGGAAAAGATTTTGTTCTACGTTAATACCCTTCAAGTATTTGAACGTCTGAATCATATCTCCCCTGTCCCTCCTTTCCTCTAAGGTATACATATTCAGGCCTTCCAGTATCTCCTCATACATCTTTTGGCGCAAATCTCCTACCATGTACAGTTTTTTAAATAAAGGGGCAGGTACTTGAAGTGGTAAGGTAAGCATCCACTTTGGTGGTATTTTAGTCATTTACATGTGAATGTAGTCACATCTGCATGATAACGACCTCTTATACAATATCAACTGGCCCAAAAATTTGAGCTTTGAAATAATGCTGCATTGTTTGGTGGTGGCCATGCAGAGGGGTGTCATTTGAGAGAAAGTGTGGGCAGAATACACAAGTATTGCATAGATTATAAAATACTATAATTTACGTATGTACTTTGTTGATGTTTGCATGTCATTGATTACTTTGTAACACGTTTTTGTATTCAATTATGTATGTAATATTATGATCCGCCTTGTTTTATGGTGGAATATAACTAATAAACTATACTTGACAAATATTGGCGTGAACATTCATACCAGCTCTCTGGTGGGTGTAAAAGTCCACCCGTAGTGGGCACCCAACCTATAAATCTCTTTGAATAATGAACTTGGAAAAATGTGGCTGGTAAATATGGGATATGCACATGACTTAAAGCCAAATCGATTTTCATGCACATCATAGTTAGCAGATGTCACCAAATGAAGGTCAAAATGGGCATCACATGTATGAGTAGACTTCTCCAGCAGTGCCAAGGAGCACCTGGCAACATCACTCAACCAAGATTTCCTACCACATGCCACATTTTTTGTTACATTTAGTACAATAAGACAAAGATGGTGAAATGAAACTATTCATTTATAATAAAATCCATAAATTGTCACATCTGACAGCTTTAGAGCTTTCCTTCTATACCGGCTGACAAGTTAAATGGTCTAAATTTATCTTTTGACATAGGCTACTGATGTATCTTTTAAACTCAAACATTGCCAGAGTCATAACGTATAATTAAAGATATATATTTCCGAAGCTCTATCTGTACAGATGTTACTTGGCAGACCATATTTCTCTGCCTCATGATACATTCTGCTATAAATTATGATGGCATATTGGAATAGTCGGACCTTTCACCCTGTCATTCATTCCATTCCCTTTGGGGGGGTGGGTTGGTCTGTATTTTTTTTTTCTCCTCGCCTTGATTTACCTTCTGCCTCTTCAAGACTTGAAACTGATCTATCAATACATGTCATTGATCCTGAAACCACTTTCTACGCATATCATACCACAGGATTTTTGCAATCCTAGTTGAAAAATGTATCCATGAGCTTCTGCAAAAAATCCCCAAAAAACTGAAGCGGGGGAAGGATACGATAGAAATTTTCAAACACCTCAAAGGTATAAATAAGGCACAAGAAACAAGGCTTTTCAGCAGAAGGAAAATTCTAGGTCATGATATCATGCTTATGAAGGTTGGACTCAGGAGTCAGAACACAAAATATTTCTTCCAGATATATGCAGGGAATTGGCTCCAAGTAGAGATATTAAAGACAAAAAATGATAACTTAATTGAATAATTCATGCACAGATCACTTTATTCACATATACTTTTTTTTTGTGTGTAGGAAATATTTTTATTAGCAATTGCAAAGGGACATACAACCAGAAGTGGAGAAAACAGAGATAGGCATAACAACCAGAGCGAACAACTAGTGACAAAACATAACACCACAAATTAACATGGGTACAATAATTTAAAACACATGTAAATAAACATAAAAAACACTAGAATTGGGAAACATTCTTAAATATCAAAACTAAATTATTTTCTTTTAGCCCTGCATATTCCTTATGTATGGAATTAGTTCAGATGATCCCCCTAAATCCAAATTACTGTAGATGGGCCTTGTAGCCCTTATCAATCATCATGCATTAGGTTTTTATATGGACCAGTGGTAGATTGACAATAGGGGATCCTAGGAAATAGACACTTTGACAACTGACTAAAATCTTCTATTGCAGAAGATAAGAACATAAGAGCTGCCATACTGGGACAGACCGAAGGTCCATCAAGCTCCATATCCTGTCTCTAATAGTGGCAAACCCAGGTCCCATACACTTAGCTAGATCCCAAGCAGTAAAACAGATTTATACTGCTTATCCATCTCAATAATGACCTATTTCGAAAACAAAATCAACTATTTTTAAAACAAAATCTGATCTGTATGAGAAAAATTCTCCACTCATTCTGACCACAAATCACTTATCTTGCCACCCCAGAATAAGCTGTCCTTTTCAGTTCTTTTTCAAACTTCCGCCAACCTTCACTTGATGAAATTCAGACACCCATCCAGAGCCTCAACATCTCAAACAACTCCCTAGAATCTATACCTCCTAACATTTTGAAAAAAATATTTCTCGATATTTGGGCCTTTCCTTCTCAAAATGATCAACAAAAGTCTTTCTACGGGCATTATATCCAAACGATGGAAATCAGCCTTAGTATTCCTTAGGATTAAACAACCAAATATCTCCGAAGAGGAAATCGGCAACTATCGCCCCATTGCTAATCTACTGTTGCTGGCCACATTAACTGAAAAGCTGGTTCTTAACCAACTTTCCAACTTCGTCGAAAAAACTAATGCTCTCCACCCCTACCAAACAGGATTTCACATTATTGGTTACAAACATCTGTTACTTCCAAGACCACCAGAAATCAGTCCTTCTGATATCTCTTTGACCTGACATCTGCCTTTGATACCATTGAATATACCTTACTGCTTAAAAGATTACAATCCATAGGTATTACAGGGACCTCTGCAATGGTTCACATCTTATTTCCAAAATCGCAATTACAAAGTCCAGGTCAATAATACCACATCTTTGACAATAACTCAAACCTATGGAGTTCCAACAGGTTCCATTTTCTCCCCCTCCTTTTCAATATCTTTATGAGTCCTCTTCTTACCCTGGCACAATGTATAGGCTTTTTCTATCTTTGCATACGCCGACGACATTCAATTATTTCACCCCCTGAACTCTACTATACCAGAAGAAATCAATAATAAACTTAACAAGATTAGCTCCTGGCTTCGACAAAACAAACTTTCCCTGAACATAAGAATAGCCTTACTAGGTCAGACCAATGATCCATCAAGCCCAGTAGCCTGTTCTCATGGTGGCCAGTCCAGGTCACTAGTACCTGGCCAAAACCCAAGGAGTAGCAATATTCCATGCTACTGATCCAGGGCAAGCAGTGGCTTCCCCCATGTCTTTCTCAAAAAGAGACTATGGACTTTTTTACCTCCAGGAACTTGTCCAAACCTTCCTTAAAACCAGCTTTGCTATCCACTCTTACCACATCCTCTGATAACACGTTCCAGAGCTTAACTATTCTCTGAGTGAAAAATATTTCCTCCTATTGGTTTTAAAAGTATTTCCCTGTAACTTCATTGAGTGTTCCCCTAGTCTTTGTAATTTTTGCCGGAGTGAAAAATCGATCCACTTGTACCTGTTCTACTTCACTTGGGATTTTGTAGACTTCAATCATATCTTCCTCTCTTTTCCAAGCTGAAGAGCCCTAACCGTTTTAGTCTTTCCTCATACGAGAGGAGTTCCATCCCCTTTACCATCTTGGTCGCTCTTCTTTGAACCTTTTCTAGCACCACTATATCTTTCTTGAGATAAGGAGACCAGAATTGAACGCAATATTTCAGATGAAGTTGCACCATGGAGCGATAAAGGGGCATTATAACACTCTTAGTCTTGTTAACCATCCCTTTTTAAATAATTCCTAACATCCTATTTGCTTTTTTGGCCGCCGCCGCACATTGGGTGGAAAGTTTCATCGTATCATCTACGATGATACCCAGATCCTTTTCTTGGGCACTAATCCCCAAGGTGGACCCTAGCATCTGGTAACTCTGATTCAGGTTATTCTTCCCAATGTGCATCACTTTGCTTTTGTCTGCATTAAATTTAATCTGCCATTTGGATGGCCAGTCTTCCAATTTCCTGAGGTCCGCCGCAAATTTAATCACCTCACTCGTCATTCCAATTTACAGATCATTTATAAATAAGTTAAATAGCACCGGTCCTAGTACAGACCCCCGTGGCACTCCACTCTTTACTCTCCTCCACTGAGAAAAATGACTATTTAACCCTATCCTCTGTTTTCTATCCGATAACCAATTCCTAATCCACTACTGAACTTTGCCACCTACCCCATGACACTTTAATTTTCTCAGGAGCCTCTCATGAGGAACTTTATCAAAAGCTTTCTGAAAATCTAGATACACTATATCAACTGGCTCACCTTTATCCACACCTTCAAAGAAGTCAAGCAAATTGGTGAGGCAAGATCTCCCTCGACTGAATCCATACTGACTCCATCTCATTAAATCATGTTTGTCTACGTGTTCCACAATTTTATTTTTTATAATTGTTTTATGCCATTTTTCCCGGCACTGAAGTGAGGCTTATCAGTCTGTAATTTCCCGGATCTTTCCTGGAGCCTTAAAAAAAAAAAAAAATCGGCATAATATTGATCACCCTCCAATCTTCTGGTACTACAGACGATTTTAGCGACAGGTTACAGATCACTAACAGCAGGTCAGCAAGTTCCCTGGGATAAATACCATCCGGTCCAGGCAATATATCACTTTTTAACTTGTCGATTTGGCTTAGTACATCTTCTAGATTCACTGCGATTTTTTTCAGTTCCTCTGCATCATCACCCTTGAAAAATTGTAGAGCTATTTACACTCTGTATTTGAGCAAGTGCATCTGTGTATGGGTTCAGTTTACTCATAGATTTTGCAGCTGGAGGACTTTATAAAATAGTCCCAGATATGCACTTGCTTGGCCTGTTCATTTAAGCAACCTATTACAAAATTACCTTCTATTAAAGTTCACTATGGGCCCCTTTTACAATTCCTTTGTGTGAAATGTGACGTAGCCCATCTGGTTCCTATGGGCTGCGTCATCCTTTATGAAAGTGCAGTCTCCAGAATTGTACACAATATTCAGAATGAGGTCTCACCAGTCTTGTACAGGGCTCGTTTTCCTACCAGCCATTCCTATCCCTATGTACCAAGCATTCTTCTAGCTTTCACTATCACCTTTTCAACCTATTTGGCCGCCTTAAGATCATCTCATACGAATACAGTCAAGTTCCACTTCTCTTGTGTTCACAAAAGTTCTTCACTCCGTAAACTATACCGTTCCCTCAGATTGTTGCAGCCCAAATGCATGACCTTGCGTTTCTTAGCATTGTTTATTTATTTACGACTTATAGCCTATGTGGTTTACGTTCAGGTACTTAAGCATTTTCCCCTCATTAAATCTTAGCTGCCAAATTCAGGACCATTCCTCAAGCTTCACGTGGTCCTTCATGTTATCCACACGCTCAGGTTTGCCTCTCAGGTGGGCAAGACCTATAATTAATGATGTGCTAAGCAAATAACTGACAGCAGAAGTCTGGCAACTGTGCAAACCAGAGCATTTCCACCGCCTCATGCTTTGTCTTCTGTGACTTGTAAAATCGAGTTTGTAAATTAAGATTAATTCCTATTAACTGGATCACCGGCTAGAACCATTCTCCCCTCCCCTTCTAGGATACCACAGATGGACGTGCGCTTGAAATATTTTATTTTCCCTAAGTTGCTATAGAAATATGCCAACATTTTTCTGTTTAAGTGATTTGTTGGAGAGCTGTTTGTTGTGTTGCCCAGGACTGACAAGACTGAATCATTTTTAGCTCAGTCAAGGCTGATTAAAACCTGGTGTCTAGTGTTTCACTGATGCTGTTACTTACACCATGGGTATGCTGCAAAAGTAATTATGTCTGGGATAGTTTAATCAGCCCTTGAAACAAGCCAGACAGGTGGAACAGTTCAAATTACCAAGAAATGGGTTGCTGCATAGGACCAAAACCGTGGATATAATAATATACCAAAGGGATAGGTTTATTAGTTTAAAAAGCGATCTGAAAGGTATTTTAATGCATAATTGAAAGGGTGTTTTGTTTCTGGATTGTATTATAATGAAATAAGTGACAAAAATAAATTACAATCATGGATTTGTTAAAAGAAACGAGCTCTACAACTATTATCCCAATGAGTGATGAATATAAGAAAGGTGAAGGATTTATTCAATTTTATAGTCTCCAGGAGCCCACAACAGGTTACAATAAAATTAGGTACTTAGAACTTCCCTACCTGTCCCGAAGACTCACAATCTAACTAAAGTACCTGAGTGAACAATTATTAATATAGTAAAGATAAATAACAAAATTGCAAGAATGATGAGGGAAGGATACTAGGTATGGAAAATTTCTCATACGCTGACAGGTTAAAAATGCTGGGGCTGTTCTCCCTGGAGAAGAGGAGACTTAGAGGGGACATGATAGAAACCTTCAAAATCCTAAAGGGCTTGGAGAAAGTAAATAAGGACAGATTCTTCAAACTGTGGGGAGCCACAACCACTAGGGGTCACTCAGAGAAATTGAAAGGGGACAGGTTTAGAACGAATGCTAGGAAGTTCTTTTTTACCCAGAGGGTGGTGGACACATGGAACGCGCGTCCGGAGGAGGTGATAGGCCAGAGCACTTTACAGGGGTTCAAGGAAGGTTTGGATAGGTTCCTGGAGGATAAGGGGATTGAGGGGTACAGATAAAACTAGAGGTAGGTTATAGAAGTATTCAGAAACCACTTCACAGGTCATGGGCCGCCGAGGGAGCGGACCGCTGGGCGAGATGGACCTCGGTCTGACCCAGTGGAGGCAACTTCTTATGTTCTTATGATACAATTCAAATAATGCTGTAGATTAGATCAGCTTTTTCATCGTCTTTCATAACACAGTAAATAACGCTGAAAAAGACCCTTCATGGTCCATCCCGTCTGCCCAACAAGGTAATAGGGGAGTGTGTGGCACAGTGGCTAGAGCTACGACCTCGGCGCCCTGAGGCTGTACGTTCAAATCCCACGCCGCTCCTTGTGACCCTGGGCAAGTCACTTCATCCCCCCCATTTCCCCAGCTACATTAGATAGAGTAATGTAATGTAATGTAATGTAATTTATTTCTTATATACCGCTAAACTCCGTTAGGATTCTAAGCGGTTTACAGAAAAAATAGACAATAGGGTGCATTAAAATTATAAGTAAAATAGGTACTTAGATATTCCTTTACTGTCCCGAAGGCTCACAATCTAACTAAAGTACCTAGAAAAATGACAATTAGTAGAGTAATGAAAAAATAAAATAGAGATAGATGAGAAAAAAAAATAAAAAATAAGAAAATAAACATTCTAATAAGACTACAATGGTCTAAAGGACTTTGAAAGGTTGAAAAAGAGGGGAGATAGGAAATAGAAGCAGAAGGGAGAACCTTTGAAACTATAGAATTCTTGGGAAATTTAAATGAAATTTAAATAATAAAGTAGGAAACAAAAACCAAGTGGCAAAACAATGAATGAGATTTAAAAATAAAATATCATAAACTAAAAAAGAAAGTGAAAAAATAAAAACAAAGTCAATTAAGCCAATTAAACACTTAAGTTAGGTGCCTAGATCAGCTGAGAAGCCCCAATCTAGGCACCTAATTTTAGGTGGCATTTATAGAATTGGGGCCTTGGTGTCAATCTTTTCCAGTGTCCAATTTTTTAGGGACATTTAAACAATTCCTGCGTCTAATGGTTCACAAGATTGGAAAGAAAACAGCACAAACTTAAATCCACGACATGTGGGCCATTTTGTTGGGAGCTGTTATGTCTTCGAGCTACACTTCTCCCTCGTCATTCGCGGGGGATACGGGAAGAGCCGGACCGCGAATGCCGAAAAACCGCGATTACCCGGCTCTGACCCACCCCCACCTCCCTGCCGCCTTCCCGGACAGGGAAAAATGCACACAAGTGAGTTTCCTGCAGCTTAAAATAGCGTCCTACAGAGCGCACTGAAGCATGCTAAAAAAATTAATTGTATTTTTTGACCGTGGGGGGTGTGTTTGCGGGAGCGGAGAGTGGGTGTGTCTGCACTAATCAATTAGATTGCCACGTGCTAACTGAATAGCATGTGATTAATGTGTGAACTCTTATCGCATACAAGATAGGCGGTGGCAAGGTCTCACTTGCTAATTTTGGTTAATGGCCGTATGCTAGGCAACACAAGTGGATTGCCGTTGCATCAGAAAGTGGAAATTAATCGTTTTTCAGCTGTGGCAAAAAGTGGCAAGATCTTATCTCTTTAGTATGTCAATAAATGTTCTTTCAGGAGCTTTAGCTAGATTGGGAGCCTTTTGGACAAATAGGGACGTTTCAAGTGCCTAAAATCACTTATTGTAAGCCGCATGGAATTGGTTCATAGACAACTCGGCGAAAGACAAAGGCGCGCGCCGACAACTGAGCGCAAGACGGAGGCGCGCGCCGAAGAAAATTACAGTTTTTAGGGGCTCCGATGGGGGGTTTTGTTGGGGAGCCCCCCCAGTTTACTTAATAGAGATCGCGCCGGCGTTGTGGGGGGTTTGGGGGGTTGTAACCCTCCACATTTTACTGTAAACTTAACTTTTTCCCTAAAAACAGGGAAAAAGTGAAGTTTTCAGTAAAATGTGGGGGGTTACAACCCCCCACACCCCCCACAACGCCCCTACAACGTGGCGCGATCTCTATTAAGTAAAGTGGGGGGGTTCCCCCCCACGCCCCCCCCCGTCAGAGCCGTAAAAACTGTAATTTTCTGTGGCGCGCGCCTCTGTGCTGCGCTCAATTGTCGGCGCGCGCCTTTGTCCCGGTGCGCTTTTGACCTGACACCCCTGGAATTGTATGATATGTGGCCTAGAAATATTTGAATAAATAAATAAGGGCATGCTAAGGACACTTTTTGCTGCAGCTTTGTAAAAGGACCCCAAAATATTTTATGAAAAAGGCAGCATAGTGTAATTCTACTCATAATTATTCCAAACACCACAAAAGACATCTACACGCACAGGGGTGATTTTCTTCGCTCGCCAAGCATTGGGTGCTGGCCTGGTATGCTCTAAACCCAAATTCTAGAATGGCAATTGAGTGTACAGCTACATTTAGAGCAGTGTATCGCAAAGTTTGAGAAGCCGCGGCACGCTAAACGTGGTGGCCGCAGCTCGAGGTCATCCGGAAGTGCATGGACATCGACGCAATGACATCACGTGCTGACAATTTTATGGTGATATTTACTGACTTTCCATCTTCTATTACTCCACATCAATGTTCTTAAGATTGCGTTTTGTTAACCGGATCGAGTCCCTTAGTGGAGGGGGCTGGATGGGAAGAGGTGCGGAGAGCAGAGGGGCCGGCGCCAGATGCGCATCTCACCGCAAGAATCACATCCTGTAGGCAGTAAGCCCGCGCCTCTCCTCCTCCCCGGCATCTTGCGGCACACCTGGAATCTCGTGGGGGGGGGGGGACACAGTTTATGATACGCCGGTTTAGAGTTTCCAAGTTTATTTAAAATTTGATATACCATTTAATAAACGTCTAAGTGGTGTTCAAAGACATATAAAAATTTTAAAAATCAAGGATAACACAAACTAATTCACAGACAAAGACAAAAGATTCTTATACATGTGGTGAGGGGGTGAAACACTGTAAGAGGAAATATTTACAAACAGGGTAAGTACAATAGGAAGGGGATGTGCTCTTCATGAGAGTTGTTGATAGAGGAAAAGACCATGATTATGGATGCAGTGGCGTAGTAAGGGTGCCCCTCCCCTGCCGCATGCGTGCGTTCTTCCGTTTCCCCGTACATTTTCAGCTTCTTCAACATGCCCTTTGATGTCACTTCCTAGGTGCGGTTCCCAGAAGAACATCGACACGGGCAGCTACCTCATGCCGGGAAGGCAAGGGGAAGAGGGACTGAGCGGGCGAGCAGATGAGTGAGGAGAGATCTGCCACTGCCACGCTCTTAGGAAGACCATGCCCAGGGCATCCTGCACCACCCTCACTATGCCAGTGTATGGGTGTTATAAGTTGTAGGCATCTTTAAATAGAAAGGTTTTTAGGGTAGATTTAAATGTGTCTAAAGAAGATTCTTCTCGGAGGATCGATGGCAATGAGTTCCATAGACTTGGCACCGTCACAGAGAAAATGGCGTAACGAGGGAATAGTTAAGAGATGTTGATGACGATCTTAGTATTCTTAAGGAGCAATAAGGAATAATTAGTCGATCTAGGAATCCTGGAGTATGGAAAATTTTTGTTTTAAATGTAAGAAGTAAAATTTTATAAGTAATCCTGTGAGATTTTATCAGAAGAGGAGTTACGTGGTCAAATTATTTTGCTTTAAATATCAGTTTGATGGCCGTATTTTGAATAATCTGGCTGTCGCAATTCATTCTGTCTTATTTATGGATGTAAGTTTAGATGCCAGCACTTAGGCTAACTCAGTGCGCTCATGTCTGCCTTGAAGTTGCGCACCTTGGAATTTCAGCATTCCACTTCTAGAATACCAATTCAGGGCAGTTAGGCGCATAACTGCTAATTGGTGCTAATTAGTATCAATTAAGGTCAATTATAGGCTAATCCTGGTTAACACCAATTAGTTGCTCATTAGTAAATTAAGTTATGCACATAAATGACCTTATTCGATAACTTACACATGCAAATTCGCATGCAAGTCACAAATTTGGGCACATGACTTTCTAGGATTAGGGGAAGTTCTTATGAGACAAGTATAGGACAGTCAAGCCATTGTGATATCACGGCTCTTAGGCATTGGTGGAATGAGGCATTATGACATAACAATCTCAGCTCTGGAATGTTGCTACTCTTTGGGTTTCTGTCTGGTACTTGGGACCTGGGTTGGCCACTGTTGGAAACAGGATACATAAGAACATAAGAATTGCCGCTGCTGGGTCAGACCAGTGGTCTATCGTGCCCAGCAGTCCACTCACGTGGCAGCCCCCGGGGCAAAGACCAGTGCTCTAAAATGAGTCCAGCTTTACCTGCATACGTTCCGGTTCAGCAGGAACTTGTCTAACTTTGTCTTGAATCCCTGGAGGGTGTTTTCCCCTATAACAGCCTCCGGAAGAGCGTTCCAGTTTTCTACCACTCGCTGGGTGAAGAAGAACTTCCTTACATTTGTACGGAATCTATCCTCTTTCAACTGTAGAGAGTGCCCTCTCGTTCTCCCTACCTTGAAGAGTGTGAACAGTCTGTCTTTACTAAGTCTATTCCCTTCAGCATCTTGAATGTTTCGATCATGTCCCCTCTCAATCTCCTCTTTTCAAGGGAGAAGAGGCCCAGTTTCTCTAATCTCTCGCTGTACGGCAACTCCTCCAGCCCCTTAACCATTTTAGTCGCTCTTCTCTGGACCCTTTAGAGTAGTACCGTGTCTTTCTTCATGTATGGCAACCAGTGCTGGACGCAGTATTCCAAGTGAGGACATACCATGGCCCTGTACTACGGCATGGTAACCTTCTCCGATTTGTTCGTGATCCCTTTCTTTATCATTCCTAGCATTCTGTTCCCCTTTTTGCCACTGCAGCGCATTGTGCAGATGGCTTCATCGACTTGTCCCAGTATGGCATTTCTTATGTTCCAAGACAAAGTGACTTGCTCAAGGTCACACAGTTTAGAGCAGGACTCATGGAGGAAATATCTCCCAGGCAAATCACTAGTGTAGCTCCTTGTCCTCATTCATTCATTACAAATGGCGCCCAAAAATCCCAGCACAAGCCCTCAAGCAAGACAACAGTCAGTACCAACTTCCAGAATGTCTGCTGGCAATTTCCTTAGAGATTGTGGCTTGCTGTCACACAATTTTTCCTCTGAGTTATGTTTTAATTTGGTTATTGTCTCGTGTTCAGGAGGTCAGGGTAGGATATTATTTTACATTGAGTTGCCTCCCCTCTCCACGGTCTGCCTTGGTCCTTAGAGGTTGGCAATGAGCTCAAACGCCACCCGATTCAGGGACTCTCTGGCACGAAGCGCCAAGAATGTCAGACCTGTTGAATTGTAGCACTGGAATCAAAAATATTGCAGCTGCAAAAAGGAGTCCTAAAATCATCTGCAAAGCACATTTGTGATTTACCCTCCCCCCCAAAAAAAAAAAAAACCCTTGCACTTTCTGCTACTATGGGGCCATCAGGATAATTAGGGACGAGTGGGTCAGGAAATCTGACTCAACAGACAGGTCCCAGATCTGGCCAATTTTTAACATTAGAATAGGGAAAATGCTGTTCACATGTAAACACATTACAACATTTCAAATGGTTGAATTTGCAGGGTTTAGCCTGTAAAGCCCCGTGTAAGTTGGTCTGTTGCACTTGATTGAAAGTCTTTTGATTTGCTCTGACACTGTAATAGCAGCATGAAACATGTTAAATCATAGCAAGCATTACCAAATGGCTCGCACGGCAGAACAGCAGCCCTGCGCATAGCTACAATTTTGCCGGTTGCCATCCGTTAATTCCCCTCAAGCTCTGCCCTCAGAAAAACCAGGTGTAAAGCATGCAGGTTGTGGTTTTTTAACATGCAGTGTCAGTTTTCATGAGTAAAGTGTGTACATACTTATTCTAATCTAATTTAATCCAGCACTCGCTTACTGCCACCTCCCCTTTGAGTTTCAAAGTGGATCGTAGAGCAGCATTTTTCTTGATAATTTCTTTCTTGAACATTTTTGTACAGCATAAACCAGTTGTCACATAGCTCTTTGATACAAGGCCAACAAACCCCACAGTATAGCATGCATGAGTCTACAGTATGCAGCGAGCAGTGGCGTACCTAGGGGGGGGGCGGGCCGCCCCGGGTACCAGCCCTGAGGGGGTGTTACCGGCCTTGCCGCTCAGTCCCCCCCCCACGCCCGAAGGACCGCTCGCCCCACTGACCTTCCAGCACACCTATGAAGCAGCCCGCAGCAGGATCGCGACGTCAGCAATCCCTCAGCTGCTTGGGCGCTGCTTCCTGCGCCGCGGTGCCGTTCCTCCTCTGACGTCAGAGGAGGGGGCGGGACCGCGGCGCAGGAAGCAGCGCCCAAGCAGCTGAGGGATTGCTGACGCCGCGATCCTGCTGCGGGCTGCTTCATAGGTGTGCTGGAAGGTCAGTGGGGCGAGCGGTCCTTCGGGCGTGGGGGGGGGGGCAGTAGCTTAAGGTAGCCCGGCGCAGGAAGCAGCTCCTAAGCAGCGCAAAGATAGCTGACGTCGCGATCCTGCTGCGGCTGCTTCATAGGTAGTGCGGGGAGGCCAGGGGGGCGAATGGTCCTTCGGGGTGGGTCGGGGCATCAGGCCTTCAGGGTGGGGCGGGCGGGCGGGCAGGCAGACTTTCAAGGGGGAGGGGGGGTGACAGGCAGGCAGGCAGGCCTTCAAGGGGGGGTGCAGGTCTTCGGGGGGGGGGGGTGCAGACCTTCAAGGGGGGACAGGCCTTCAGGGGGGGTGCATGCCTTCAGGGGGGGTGCCGACCTTCAAGGGGGTGCAGGCCTTCAAGGGGGGGACAGGCAGGCAGGCCTTCAAGGGGGGGACAGGCCTACAAGGGAGTGGGACAGGCCTTCAAGGGGGTGCAGGCCTTTGGGGGGGTGCCAACCTTCAAGGGGGGGTGCAGGCCTTCAAGGGGGGGGACAGGCCTTCAAGGGGGGACAAGCAGGCAGGCCTTCAAGGGGGGGACAGGCCTACAAGGGGGTGGGACAGGCCTTCAAGGGGGTGCAGGCCTTTGGGGGGGTGCCAACCTTCAAGGGGGGGTGCAGGCCTTCAAGGGGGGGGACAGGCCTTCAAGGGGGGACAAGCAGGCAGGCCTTCAAGGGGGGGACAGGCCTACAAGGGGGTGGGACAGGCCTTCAAGGGGGTGCAGGCCTTTGGGGGGGTGCCAACCTTCAAGGGGGGGTGCAGGCCTTCAAGGGGGGGTCAGGCCTTCAAGGGGGGGGGACAGGCCTTCGGGGGTGCAGGCCTTCGGGGTGGGTGCAGGCCTTCGGGGTGGGTGCAGGCATTCGGGGTGGGTGCAGGCCTTCGGGATGGGTGCAGGCCTTCAGGGGGGGACAGACCTTCGGGTGGGGGGTACAATCCTTCGGGGAGGGTGCAGGCCTTCAGGGGTGGGGTTTAGGCGTTCAGAGGGGGACAGACCTTCGGGTGGGAGGTAAAGTCCTTCGGGGGGTGCAGGTCTTCAGGGGTGGGGTGTAGCCCTTCTGAGGGGGGACAGACCTTCGGGGGAGGGGGGTCCTGGTGTAAAAGTACACAGAGGGAGAGAGGGAAGGGGGGGTTCAAAGATATGTGCATATGCCAGACTTTGGGGGTTAGAAATAATGGGTCTAAAAACAGAGGAGTGGGAGAGAGATGGTGCATAATGGGATTTAGGGAGGGAAGGAACAGAAAGGGAGAGAACTTGGAAACAGGGGATGGTGTGGAGGGGGGATAGAGATACTGGATAGGAGGATAGTTGGGAACAGAAAGGGAGAGATGGTGGATCCTGGGGTGGTGGGGAGTTGAGAAAAGGTGAATCTGTGGATGGAGACAAAAAAAAGGAAAGATGCCAGATCTCCGGGAGAGGGAAGGGAAACGGAAGGGGAGAACAGAGATGGCAGACGGATGGTTAGCACGGAGAAAGGAGACCCTGGCAAGCAAGACAACAAGAGCCTGGGACCAACAAGATTTGAATATTGATCAGAGAACAAAAGGTAGAAAAAATAATTTTATTTTCTGTTTTGTGATTACAATATGTTAGATTTGAAAAGTGTACATGAGACAGCTTGAAAAGGGAACTTTTCTATTTTTGTGAATGGCAAGGCTGAGTTCAGTTAAAATATATGCTTTATAAGAAAATATAATAATGTGTTTTATAAAGTTTATAAGCATTGCTGGCATACTCGGTGAGGTGTTCCTAGTGTTGGTGGTGGTGGTAGCATGTCAGTGTGTTGAGAGGAAGAGGTAGTCTGGGAAATTCTGCTGAGCAAACTCTGGGCCCATTTCCACCCCCAGTTAGTCCACTCCACTCAACTGGTTCACACACTGAGTGGGTCTTTGGGTGTTATTTCTGGGTAGTTGTTTTAGAATCTCTTCCAGTGGTTTGTCAGTATCTCCTTCTGGTCCAAGGAAGGAAACTTTGTCAACCTTAGCATTGACCTTCAGAATATGTTTGTAACAGCGCTGCTTGTGTGGCATTAGGCTATGTAGTGATCGAAAGAAAAAAACAGACCTTTGCACATTTTTGCACTATATGGTGGGTGTATGAGGAGATTCATTTCCTGCACAGTTAAGTCCATGTGAAGTTACCTTGTGCTGTATTTGACATCTAGCAAGGTCTCTGTTTGGAAGGAAAGATCTAAGCTTAAAAATGAAGTGGCCAGAAGTTATGTTAAAAGTAGATAGCGTAGCTGGTTTTAAGAAAGGTTTGGACAAATTCCTGGAGGAAAAGTCCATTGTCTGTTATTAAGACATGGGGGAAGTGTCTGCTTGCCCTGGTTCGGTAGCATGGAATGTTGCTACTCTTTGGGTTTTGACCAGGTATTAGTATCCTGGATTGGCTACCATGAGAATGGGCTACTGGGCATGATGGACCATTGGTCTGACCCAGTTAGGCTATTCTTATGTTATGTTCTCATCTGTAGGGGCCTTTGTTTTCACTTCTTATTTTAATGTATTTTTTTCCTGGGAACTTATCAGTGTTTTTTTATAATGGGAACAAAAATGGAAGAGAATTAATGTGTGTGGAATGGGGGGGTAACTAATTTCTTCAGCTAAATAATTCAATCCACTTCAAACAGACATAGGAGAACTCACGCACCATTCACACACCCTCCAACCAAAAACGTCAAAAGAAAAAAACTGTTCGACAACCTCCTAGCCATTCGAGCTGCAACACTTGACCCCCAACTCTACAACCTATTGACCTCGACCACAAACTACAAAACCTTAAAAAAAGAAATAAAAACCCTTCTATTAAAAAAACACATAAAACCAAACTAACATAATCAGAACTGTCCCAAGCATCACCTGCAACTACTCCATATGTACTTCTGATGTCATGACAATTCAGACATAATTTATGTTATGTTATGTTTGGAATAATGGTTACATAAATGAGGTTCAATAAAAGAAAATTTTCTGTGGGAGCATTTGTTGGAACTTCTGTTATCCTGATTTCTTCTATCTGTGGGCTTTCTTTAGCTAACCTACTTATCTGGGGCTTTCCACTTCTGCAGCTGCCCTTTTCACGGTCCACTTTGCGCTTGCACTCTCTGGGGAGGGGGGGTTGGGTCTGGGCTTGGTGGGGTAGGTGTGTCTGGTAGTTTTGTCTGGGTGGTGGCTGGGTGTTTCTTGGGTGCTTGTTGTGCGGATTGGTGTGTCTGGTGAGCGGTCTGGGTGTTGTTGCTTGTGGGGGTTTTTTTCATTATAAAATATGGCTGAGGGTCTAGTCCGGCTTATTATTCTTGTGGGTTCTGGGGTGGGATTTGTTTGCTTGCCCCAAGTTTTGGCCTTTTGTTGTGTATTGCTATGCCTCTCATTGGCAATTTTCTCTTGGGAGAGGCTTGTTCATGCTTGTTGTTGCTGTTACTCTCATTCTGTGTTCTTTTTGATAATGTATAAGTTTCTGTACAGACCATGGTTGCTTGTCTGGACCTTTTGCCATTCTCAATAAAAATACTTTGGAAAAAAAAAAAAAAGAAAATTTTCACTGCCTGTTTCTATTCTGACCATTTATTCCATTTCATGGTTATTGCAAAAAAAAAAAAAAAAAAAAAAATTTTACATGAGGGGGGGGGGGGGTGTCAAAAAATGATGGGCCCCGGGTGCCACATACCCTAGGTACGCCACTGGCAGCGAGTGGCACATTTGTGAGCCACGGTTGCTCCCCCAAGTGGGTCCCTGCTGTCCCATCCCCTGCCAGCAACCCAGCACGATAAGACTTCTTCTGTAAGGGTCAGTGGGAGAGGGCAGCAATTCAGACAGCTTGCTCACGTCATTTCCTGAGATTCCTCTCTGATGTAACTTCCTGATTCTGCAGATTCTGTATGTGGTGCCAAAAGTTAGTCACTGGGAAGATCCATTAAAAAAAAAAAAAGAAATATTTTTTAAGGGCACCCGACCTTTATAGAATACTAGAAAAGTATGCAGGTTGCACCTCGCTTTGGACTTATGTCTGGTTCTATTAGGCGTTAACTCTGGTGCCCAAAGTTGGGAACAGATCGACTTTATTATTTAACATGATGTCTGACTTTTGGGAACTCCTGTGATCTGCCCATGCCCTTCCCATGGCCATGCTCCCTTTTGGGAAGCATCAGAGAGGGGGCTCCGGTTAGGCACAAGCAGTCTGTCTGAATTGCTGCTGCCGCCGCCGCCCACTACCATTGACAGCTACAGAAAACAAGGTGATCGTTAACCTCTTTGCTTCCGTCGATATCACTAATAATCACAAAAGACTGGTAGCTATACTTACATTTTGGAAACCTGGAAAGATGCGTCTTTGTTGCCTTTCCAATTTTGGCGGAATTCGGTGTGTTTAGTTGGGAAATACGAGGCGGTCATAATGGAGAAGAGAGGTCAAGGGGGCCAAATTTAGATCATTACGGGCGCCCATACAAGAGTTTGCAGATCGTCATTGAATTATACTGAAAGAATGGAGATGTGGATGGATGTTGGTTTTTCACCCTCTGCAAATGGGATGGGGAGGGGAGGGAGTTTCAGGTCAAGGATTTCGTCTTTTAAAATTCTAAGCTTTGCGTTAACAGTGTTTTGAGCAATTTGTTTAATATGTTTCTCCTGCTTTATTGTATGTTACTATGGAACTGAAAACAAGGTGAGGGAAAAACAGGCGGGCTAAATTCCCCCGTTTGTGTACCTAGATACCATGAGAAAGTTAATGCAACCGTCATACTAAATGTAAGTTTCAAATTCAAGTTTATTAATAAATTTGATAAATCGCCTATTAGAATCACTAAGCGATGTACAAAATCAAAATAAGAGTATAATAAAAAGAAACAAACATTTAACAGTGTTCTTTCATCAAAAACAAACATGAGTTGGGAGGGAAAGAATAAAAGTTACAATTTTCAATTTAGGGTAGAAGGAATGGAAAAAACAAGAGGGTAAGGGGAAGTTAAACCACAGCATGATTTGGAATCTCACTAAACATTTAAATATTAAAAGCATCTTTAAATAAGTAGGATTTTAAAAGTTTTTTGAATGTTGTAATGTCTTTTTCATTTCTAATGTATTGTGGCAGGGCGTTCCACCATTGAGGTCCCATCACAGAGAATATGTCAGCTCTTCTTTTACAAATGCACAGCGCGGTGTTTAGCACCGTCTGGGGCGGAAACAGCTCCGATGCTCATACAGCACCAGATACAGAATCACTTTCTCCCTCATTGTTTCAGTCACCATTTGTCTGAGCAGAGGGATAAAATGTGTGACATTCAGATTGTGTCTATTTGATAAAATCTCGTTACTTTGTTTGCCTGGTGGGAGCCTATTATCAAGGAATTTCAGTCTACAGATCAGATGCATTAACTAGATGTGGTCACCACCAGCACTGTGGTGGGTGTGTGAAGGGGAGATATTAGCCTTAAAATGGTTGTTTTGGAATCTATATTATTTGTAGCTAATTTTGTTATCTTAGAAATGTATTGTTGCCCTTTTGCCAACTTGTGTCTTCAATAAAAATATTCAAATACAAAGGTAGAGAGAACGAGAGGGCACTCTCTAAAGTTAAAAGGGGATAGATTCCGTACAAACCTAAGGAAGTTCTTCTTCACCCAGAGAGTGGTAGACAACTGGAACGCTCTTCCTGAGGCTTGATATAGGGGAAAACACCCTCCAGGGATTTAAGACAAAGTTGGACGGGTTTTTGTTGAACTGGAACGTATGCAGGTAGGGTTGGATTAAGCGGTATAATAAACCTTCATAGCTCCTTAGATAGGAAACTCTGCCACTTGCTGACACAGAGCTCTTGCTAGAGCCAGTATGCTGTGCACCAGCAGAGGTGTTCCACTAGGGGCAGCACTTGGGAGTGGAGAGCTCAGGGCAGAAGACCAGCAGCCCTTGGGAGTTGGGCTCAAGGCAGACGGCCTTTGGAAGCAGCTCAGGGCAGAAGAAAAGGGCCATGAAAAGCAGAGGCAGCCCTCTAGAGAGAACCCTGTTACTGCTGCTCATTGAGCCCTGTTGAGGACTGGTAACTGAGACCCCAGAGGCTCCTCTCAAAGGAGAAGACTACCAGAGTGTGGATCACCACTAGTAGGCCAATGGAGGCACTAGGCCACTGGGGAGGAGTGTGTGGTGCAGTGGTTGGAGCTACAGTCTCAGCACCCTGGGGTTGTGCATTCAAACCCTGCACTGCTCCTTGTGACCCTGGGTAAGTCACTCAGTCCTCCATAGCCCCAGGTACATTAGATAGATTGTGAGTCCACCAGGCAGATAGGGAAAATGTTTGAGTACTTGATTGTAAAACCACTTAGATAATCTTGATAGGTGGTATATAAAAACCTAATAAACTTGAAACTTGGGGTGCAATTGGCACCAACAGCCCAACAAGGAAAAGGCTCCCTGGAGACTAGCGGCAGAAGTGGAACGCTCTTAGGAGGGCTGAGTACCTCAGAGCTAAGGGGAGGCTGCCACAGGGGTAGACATACCAGCTGGGAAGAACAGCACCCACCTACTCTTAAGAGGTTTTGTGAATTGAGTGAGAACTTGGGCACTGGGTAAGGGTGGATTGGAAAGGAGGGATCTAGGTACTAGTGCTGCCCAATTCAGAGAAAAACTTTTTGATTCAATTTGGCCTATTGAATTGATTTTTTGATTCAATCCACTTTTCCCACCCAATCGGGCATTCTTTTCAAACGGCCTGATGGGTTTATTTTGTAGCCTCTTCACCACCCCCACCCCTTTAACCTCTTCAACCCCACACTGGTGCTGTGGTGTAAACAAAACAAAAAAGACTTTTCCTCTTTGTTAGGTCCTAGCTCACACTCGCTGTCTAATACCAGTTCTGGCAGGATACACATTTCAAATCTGACATATTGTATTCACAAACTAGAAAATACAATTAATTTGTTCTACCTTTTGTTGTCTGGTCATTTTATTATTCAGATTATGTTGTTTCCAGGCTCTGGTTTCTGTTTGACTTCTGTTAACTTGCTCACCAGGGTCTCCTGCCCATTTGATGTTTTCTTCTTTCTCCATGTTCACCATCCATCTTCCATCTCTGTACCTTCCTTTCCACTGCCATATCCAACATTTCTGCTTCTTTCCCACTGTCTACCATCTCTCTCTCTCTCCCTACCTTGTGCCCTGGGTCAAACCTCTCTATTCCCCTCCATTATCATATGTAACATTTCTTTCTCTCCACATGTACCATCTCTCCCTACCCTCTACTCTATGTCCAGCATTTCTTCTCGTTCTTCTCCATGCACGTTTCCTTTCCCTCCACCATATGCAGGATTTCCCCCTTTCACTCCTTTTAACCTCTTTGTTGCATCTCTCCCTTCATCTCCTCCAACCCATGTCCAACAATTCTTCCTTTCTTTTCTCTCCCCTCATGTGCAGCAGCTTTCCATCTCTCCCTCCCATCCCCCTGTGCAGCAGCCTTCCATCCCTCCTATCCCCTTGTGTAGCACTTTCAGATCAACCCCCACCCCCACCACCACCATGAGACCTGACATATGTCTGGGTCTCCTAAAGCAGCAGCAGCAATGGTGGAGACCAGCTGGCAGAGGCAGTGCTCTAAACAGGCTGCTCAGGGCCTGCCCTGCCAGGGCTTCCTTCTGCCGCATCATCAGTAATGTAATCAATGATACAACAGAGAAAAGGTCCCGGCGGGGCAGGCCAGGAGCAGCATGTTCACCACACTGCCTCTGCCTGCTGGCCACCCCCACTGATGCTTTAGGAGACCCGGACGCATGTCAGGAGACTCAGGACTCACTGAATCGGTGAGTCCAATTTTTTTTAGAAAACAAATCAATTTGAATCAATTCACCAAGGTGAATCAGTGAATTAATTTGAATCGATGAATTAAGCAGCATCTACTAGGTACACAGCCATGCCCACCTAGTGACTAAGCTAAGAAACTTGGGAGGAGCCTACAACTACAGTGTTGGCAGTCAGAACTGAGAGAGGTAAAAAAGGTTTTTTTAGAAATGTTGAGTTTGAACTGAGAGTTAAAGGTCCAAGAGACTATAAACAAAGGGCTTCGATATCTGAATAATATATAAATGCTGTTGAATTAACTTCACAAGTATTGGTTTAAGTGTGGAAGTATTAAAATTGTTGAAAGCTATTCCTTACAATTTGTCTTATGATAAAGCCTTTACACATAGTTCAGAAAAATCAATTTAATTTATTAGCCAACCTTGTTCACAGAAGCTTTTTTGGATTTTTCTTGGGGAAAGGAAAGGGTGAACCTACCTGCTAACACTTCTTTTCTCTAGGTGGAGGCACCAAGGTGAAGAGTGCCTTCGGGAGACTCCAGCCAGGTCGGGCACTGGACAAGGTATTTAGGACTTGGCTGGGTTTTGTACAAACACAGTTTCCCTCCAAGAGGTATCTCCTCTATTAGACAACCCAGCACCGTAATCTAGAAACTTTGGTGAGATATGAAAGTCAAATTACAATTTTCAGGTAGAGCCACTAGATGTCTCTGCAGTTCCTCAAGGTAACAGAACCTTGTAGTCTTTACACAAGTAATTTTGCTGTTCAAATTATAACTAAGCCAACAGAAGGTAAAATTACTTGCCCAAGGTCATTAGAAGTGTCAGTGGGAGAAGCAGGATTTGCACCCTGGTTTACATTGCTTCCAACTTGCTGTTCTAAGCACTGGGCCATTTGTCCTGTGGTCCACGGGCTATAGTTTACCAACCTGTGTGCTACAATCACAGAAAGATATTTCTAAAAGAAATCTTGCTGTCTCTAGGCAAGATATGCTATATGTATGCCATCCCAGACAGATGGTATTATTGGCAGCCCCAATGCATTTTGTCTTCTTCCTATTTCTCATTGCAGTTTCCACATCTGGTATGCTGATGTGCTATGAATAATAATAGATTTCCTGTATACTTTCACTTTTTGGCAATCTGTATTTACCTTGCAGCAGTAGAATTCTCTATGACAGCTGTTTCTAGCATGTCGGACTTCTTTGAAGACAGGAAAAGTTAGGACCTACCAGATATTCAGGGGATGTGCTACACTTCTGAAACAGTTTAATGTCTCATTGTCCTTATGTCCCGTTTGACCTTCATGAAAGTGGGCAGTGGCACTTAACCTGGAACTCACATAAAAGCTCATTTTCTCCTATGACATTCGTTCCTATCGCATTCCCTCCAGCGTTTGTGCTGCCAAAGTCAACACGTGAATGTGCTGCATGTCATGTCTGCATTAGTCGCGCCTAGTACCCGTTTGCAGACTTGGCACTGACTCAGCTCACCTGACTGAACGCTTTCTTTTTGTAGAAATTCCTGCCGTTTCTTCCTTTATTCTTTGACCCTTCCCTAGCTCCTAGTATTACTCTCCATTCCGGCAAATCAAGGGAGGTGTACTTCTATATTTATGGATATATAAGGTCAAATTTGGCAATTAAGAACATAAGAAGTTGCCAACGCTGAGGCAGACCAGAGGTCCATCTCGCCCAGCGGTCCGCTCCCGTGGCGGCCCATCAGGCCCACTGCCTGAACAGTGGTCTCTGACTAATTTTATAATTTACCTCTAATTCTGTCCCTATAACCTTACCTCTACTCCTATCTGTACCCCTCAATCCCTTTGTCCTCCAGGTACCTGTCCAGACCCTCTTTGAAGCCCTGTAGCGTGCTCCTGTTTATCACATCCTCCGGTAGCGCGTTCCATGTATCCACCACCCTCTGGGTGAAAAAGAACTTCCTGGCGTTTGTTCTAAAACTTTCCCCTTTCAATTTCTCTGAGTGTCCCCTTGTACTTATGGTTCCCCTTAGTTTGAAAAATCTGTCCCTGTCCACTTTTTCTATGCCCTTCATGATCTTGAAGGTTTCTATCATGTCTCCCCTGAGTCGTCGCTTTTCCAGGGAGAAAAGCCCCAGCTTTTTCAGTCTGTCAGTATATGAGAGGTCCCCCATACCCTTTATTAGCTTAGTTGCTCTTCTCTGGACTCTCTCAAGTACCGCCATGTCTTTTTTGAGGTACGGCGACCAGTACTGGACACAGTACTCCAGGTGCGGGCGCACCATTGCACGATACAGTGGCAGGATGACTTCCTTCGTCCTGGTCGTGATACCTTTCTTAATGATACCCAACATTTTGTTCGCTTTCCTTGAGGCTGTGGCGCACTGCGCCGACGCCTTCAATGTTGTGTCTACCATCACTCCCAGGTCTCTTTCAAGGTTGCTCACCCCTAGCGGTGATCCCCCCATCTTGTAAGTGAACATCGGGTTCTTTTTCCCAACATGCATGACTTTGCATTTCCCTATGTTGAAGCTCATTTGCCACTTTTTGGCCCACTCTTCCAGCCTATGTTGCCAAAATTTACAACTACTTCTGAATTTAAAGATCAAAATTTGACCTTCCATCCTCAAAAACATCAATCGGTTTAAAAAAAAAAAAAATGGTTCAGGCTGTGCAATGAGAAACCCATAATGGTCCAACAAAGACTGTGATTTGGCTCTATTCATATACTCCAGGGAAAAGAGGTGAGTCAATTCCATCCCAATTTGTGTGATTTTTCTTAAACCCTACTATAAATTCACTAAAATCCACAAGGGTGAATTTATTCACATTTGAACTACAGGTTACTGGCAACAGTGCAGAAACCTACATGCTAGAGAAAGTCAGGGCTGTGCAGAGGAGAAAAGAAGAGGCCACATTACTTCGGGGAGTCTCAAACCTCCCTCTCCTCATGCGCATGGAGCATATTATTACTTCACTAAACACCTGCAAAGGCTTTGTTTGTTTGCCAACCGTCCCAGGCTTTACTCGCAGAAAGCTTGGGCTGCATTTCTTTTTCTTTCTGAAAATGACAAATTTGGATTCGCTCACACGTTAATCAAAAACATTCACCCATTACAGACTTCAACAACACTCAGGGTTTCTGCCGGAGTGCAGCGCCATCTGTTGAAAAAACAGTAGGGATCAATGTCATGGAATAGAATGGAATGGCATCCGGGTTTCCAACATAACCCTTTGCTCTCCGTGGGCTGCTCTTTAGCAGTCACTGGGTGCCTGGGTCAAAGAGCCTCAGCCTACATCCCATTGAAGCCAATGGCATTCGGGAGTACCGGTATATCCCAGGGGAACCACATGATAGCATCATGTGGGAGCAACCCTGAAAGAAAAAAAAATCACTCTACTATTGTGTACAGCAGAATTTTGTGTCCAGGGATGCTAGTGCGGCTTTGTAAAGGAGGGGATATATTTGAATTTATATTAGGGTGTTTTTAAAGGGCAGTAGAGGAGCTGTTCTCCTGATTACACGGGATATAAATGGAACAGTGAACAAATTTGACCACATCACCCCTGCCTATGTAGACTCTCACTGGCTTCTGATAAAAGCAAGAACTCAATTCAAGTTCTATTGTCTACTATTTAAAGTAACCCATGGTACTGCCCCCTGTTACCTAAACAACCGCCTATACCGCTACCACTCACCCAGATCTAGGAGAACTCAAAACCTATTTACCTTCCCCCCTCATAATGGTACCCAACGTAAGAAACTATACGAAGGCCTTCTAGCGACACAGGCAGCGAAAATTGACCCCACCGTCACTAAACTGATGATCAAAACAACAGACATCAAAGTGTTTCGAAAAGAAATCAAAACATTTCTATTCAAAAAACACGTCCCATCTCCCTCTCGTGAATAACACATTAGTCAACTCCTAGAACCTTACCTTCCAAAAATATTCTGATTTCTAAATAAGCATCTACCTTCAGTATCCAACAAACTTCTTCCGTCATTGTTAGGTAATTTTTCTTCTGTAACCCGTAAATACTGATATTCTCCACTGTATCCTGTTATCACTTGATTCTCTGCTATGTAATTCTTTTGGAAAAATCCAGATATCTTATAATTTATAATCCTCTACAGCACCATGTAAAGTACATGAATCACTGTTATGTAATTCTCTCGGTAATCATTGTTACGTAATTCTCTCGGTAATGTCCAGATCTCTTCTATTTGTAATCCGCCTAGAACCGCAAGGCACAGGCAGAATAGAAATCACTAATGTAATGTAATAGGAATGAAACAAGAAATAGAAGGATATCATCTTCATAAATTATACAATATTGAAGTTATTTGCAAGGAGGATGAAGATAAAAAGTCACCCCAAGAGTTCTAACTCCAGGTTTCAATCAAATAAATTCTCTTCTGCACCTTTGTGTGTCTCTTGCCAAGTCAGGAAACATCCGAATCTTAAAACCTAAAAATTATTTTTCCTTATGTTTGAAGAAGAGTCTTAACAGCCCATTCTTGTCCAATGGAAGAGCTACAGTCACTACCAACGTTGCAGGAATAGCAACTTCCATATCGGATAACTCAAGTAAAGCTGATACATTGATTGGGTCTTGATTCCTTTCCCTTTGCTGGCTCTGATTTTTCTTCTGCAAATAATAAACTTGCGTAAATGGAGGTAACCAAACCTCAGGTACTTCCAATATTTCCATCAAGTAACGTTGTAACATTTCCCGGGGAGTTGATGTAACTAGGAAAATCAATCTAAGGTTATTACTCCGGGCAAAATTTCCGTCATCCTTGCAAGTGTATAATTCAATATAATTCTCAAAAAGATGTTTTCTTTGAGCCTTTCCAGCTGACAGTCTTTCTTTCTCTGTCGCGACTGTAGAAGGGAAAAAAATGAGGGCTACTGAATGTAATAGATGCCTAAATCTCAGTTAATTTTCCATCTGGCTTCCTAGGTGAGTTATCTTTAATTGTTACTCCGTTTAAATTACATCTTGGATCTCATTGTGGACTTGAGTTGATTTAAGCAAACATTTACTTTTTGAAATATTTTTCTGTATTATTTATTATTTTCTAGGCTTTAAATGGCTTTCTGTACAAGTTTAGTCTTGATTTGTATATTTGAAAAGTTTTAAATAAATGATGAAAATAAAAATATTGAAGTTATCTTGAATTTACAAGTCACGAATAGTGACAAGAACAAAAATGTATTATCTCTCTAGTTACAGTGCATATATGAGTAGTGTGCAATTCTGTTGCACATTTATTTATCCTTAATATAGTTTATACAAAATGGAGTTCTTTCTAGTAAGCTTAGAGATTTGAAAGTGGGGCATCCTGGCATTTCTTCTGTGTCTCACTTGAGCCTGGCGAGAGGAAGGAGAGCGCCTGTCAGCCGATGGCAGAGTTCCTCTCCCTGAGGCCAACTTGCTCCTGCGCTGTCAGCCAAAGCAAAAACCCTGGCAAGAGAAGGAGATGAAAGAAAGGAATTTAAGGAAGAGGGAGAGGAGAGGAAAATGGTTGAGAAGGGTGATAATTTAACAGGTGGTAAAACAAAGGAAAAAGGAAGGAAGGGAAGTGGGAGGAAAGAGTGAAACGTGGAGACAGAGGTGGTCCTGAGAGGGAGAAACAAGAAAGGCTGGAGGACTCTTTACAACTGCAACAGGTAACCATGTACATTGTATGAGACTTTGTACCCAGTTCCACATATTAGACCACAGAAGAAAAAATATTTCAGCTAATCTGAAACCTTGATTTCTGCAGAAACGCGATAAATCCTTCCACCTGAGCAGCTTTGAGACGACAGCAAAGCGCTCAGGCCGAGAGCTCCAACAGAGCCAGGCTTTGACACCTGTCATAGAGAAAGGCAGCTTTTCAGACCCAGGAGCTGTGTGTCTAATTACACAGTATCTGCAGAGATTTAATCCTGTACCACTTGTTCATCTTAGTTACGTTATTTTCAGACACCAAAGAAAAACATCAGAGAAACAGGAGTCTTAATGAAAAACATAACGTTATATTAGCTACAGATGGTGTTGTGTATTTAAAGAGGAATGTCAGTGCCCAAACTCAAGTCATATGTCTAATGACTTGGGTTGCTTTCACAGTAGGGTGGATACGGGGGGAGATTGCCAACATTCTTTTCTTTTCTTGATGAAAATTGCCTAATAAAGGTACGGTGAAAGCTATCGGCCAAAACCAAAGGCATTAAAGCTGAAGTTAAGGCAATTCAGAGACATTTAAATATACAAGGCTTAGTACTTTGTCACAATTAAACTGTGACATTGAGGGCCAAATTCTATAAACGGCGGCCCAATTGTAGGCGGCCAACTGCTGCCTAATCAGTCAATTGGGATGCATGTATAAAAAAAAAAAAAATCCCTCCCGAGGCAGGCTGCCTACATTGTAGGTGCCTCCAGGAGCCTAGGGAGACACCTAGGCCTGCCTAAGCTTGCCTAAGGCTAGGCGTGGGCGTGCCTTGGCCCAGAAGTAGCCTTAGGTGGGCCTAGGTAGCCCTAGGTGCCTGCCTAGGCCCACGGTAGATGCCTACAATGTAGGCCAGCAAAAGGCCAGACTTGGCCGCTGAGCTTATCATGGCAAGGGATCTCCCTGCCATGATAAGTACATAAGAACTGCCATCTCCGGATCAGACCTTCTATCCATCAAGTCCGGCGATCCGCACATGTACACCTGGCATAATTTTAGTCACCCATATCCCTCTATGCCTCTCGTAAGGAGATATGCATCTAGTTTGCTTTTAAATCCTAGAACAGTGGATTCCGCAATAACCTCCTCTGGGAGAGCATTCCAGGTGTCCACCACTCGTTGCGTGAAGCAGAACTTCCTGACATTTGTCCTGGACTTGTCCCCCCTTAGCTTCAGTCCATGTCCTCTTGTCCGTGCCACATTGGACATTGTAAATAATTTTTTTTCCTGCTCTATTTTGTCGATTCCTTTCAGTATTTTGAAAGTCTCGATAATATAACTTTCTCCGATCTACTCGTGATTCTTTTCAAACAAGAGCAGCGAGTTGAAGCCTCCCTCTATGCCCTAGCTACCGCCAACACTTATTTTCCCCAAAGCAAAAGCATGCTGATCTGAGAAGTGTCCCTTGGGCAGCTTTTGCAGGGGCATTGGAAGGTTTTTTTTTTCTGCTTGGCTGCCACAGGCTACTTTTTTTTCACCTGGGGAAACCGCCACACCGCCACTGGTTAACAGTTTTGGCTTCTTTTTAAAGCTAGAGCTGCAGGATCACAGTCACAGTACCAATCTTGCAGGGTTCCGTAATCTGAGTCCAGCTGTCTTCCCTCAGCACAGCCTCTTCTTCTCCACTGCTGGAAATCTTTGAAGTCTTGTGAACCATTTCATTGTTGTACCTCCTCATTCTCGCGGATGCTTCTCAGTCTTGCCACCTCCTCTCTCAGTTCCTTTACTTCTTTCATGAGGAATTTAAGCTGAAGACAACTTGCAGATGGAACCACTCCCTCTGCCTGCATGACATTTTCTGTCTGCACAGAGACAGAAGCTGTAACCTGAACAACAGCTTTGGTGACACGATGTTTCCCAGCCATACTATGGTTGCAGAAGTGCTTACACCTGGAAGAAAAAAGAAAGAGCAGAAAAATCCTATCAATGCAATGCTGTGTTCCTGGTTGGCTAAAGAGCCTATAAATCAAAAAGCTCCGCCTTTTCTTTCTATCACCTCCCTTACTTTAACCGGTTCTGTGTCAATGCAAAAGCATTGTAAATCTCTAGTCTAAACTCTGACATTGTTCTACCAAAGGTTCCACAATTCTGCCACATTTAATATTGGACTTATGTTATGGAAGAAATATGCCTGAAAATAATAAACATTGAGCAGATCAGAACACATCTTCTCAGCTCGTTTGCAGAAGGAAAAACTGAAGAGGGCACCATACGCCACTGGTGACGGAGGAAGAGCTGAAAGATGTGTTGACACCCCTCTGCAAGCAGTTTGTGAGCATGGATTCATCACCTAACGTGCAAACTCCTGTGTTTGTTTATTTTAGTCTTGATTTGGTGCATTATCTTGAAAAAGGGCAGCTCTAGAACTCACACAGGTGACCAAAGCTCCAACCCAGTTTTTTGCTGTCCGTTCATTGTGAAAGCATTAAGTCTTAAACAGCACTACAACCTCCCTCTGTAAACAAGACAAGAGACGACATTCTTGTGGGAGCCCATCAGCAATGACAATCTAGTTAGTAAAAACAGTCCTAGCATATTTGGTTTTTTTTATTTTCTCTCTACTTTTATTTTTGTGTCAGTAGTTGCGTCTATTAAAGCATTAAAACATGGACATCAAAGGCTATGGTGGCATTCTCCATTAATTGCTTCAGACAGCTGGGTCACAGACACATAGCATCAGGTTTTATAAATATTAATAGCAGCTTGCTGTCTTACGAGTTCCATCCAAAAGAATTCTGCTGTTAATTTGCATGTTGTAATTGAAGAACTCTAGAACTTGCAGCTTTGAGCTTTGTCAAAAAGCAAATGCAATGTTTTGATGTTTGACTTTTATGGTGTGTTTTACATGACTCTTAGCAGCATTTGAGTAAAGAAAGGGCCTTGTTTATTTACAGGTCCTTCCTTTCACAAAGCTGTGGCAGAAAGTGGCCTTAGCATATACTTATCTGGGTCTTTCCCACCTGCTAAGGCCATTGCTATTGCAGCTGGAAGATGGTCGATTTTCCTTTTTTTTCCCAATCATATTTATTCAATTTTTGAAAAACATACAACAGTGTTTCTCAAACTTTCTTGAGTCGGGGCACAGTACAGACAGTGGCCATGGCTCGAGGTACCCAGAAGTGCACGGACGTCGCTGTGATGACATCATGCGTATGTGTGATATCACGTTGACATTCACGCATGCGCAGAGGCCCTGAAATGTCAGTAGGGCGTGCCAGCAGGGAAGTCTAACAAATATCAACTGAGTACCACCAATCACAGACCTCCCAAGCTCCACCCTAGACCCACCCAAGCTCTTCCTCAGATCCCACCGCTTTACTAACTGTAATACAGTACTATCTGGATCGCCACATACAGCTGACCTTGAAGATAGCAAACCAGAAAGACCATATTAGGGGTAGGGGACCGTCCCAAAACATATGAGACAAGGTGGCCCTGGGATAGTTACACTTCAGGCATGAGCCCACGGAGATGAGTGTTGCTCTATAAGCGTGCCAAGGCGCTTGATTTTCCATTTTTTAAACTAAAGGCCATGTATTAATGTTGCAACTAGCATGCGCCATTAACCAGAAATGAGTACGTAAGCTCTTACTGCCATCTGTTTTGTAGGTGATAATGGCACACACGCTAAACCTGTACTAATCAGTGCATGGCAATGTCAACACACTGACTAGCACAGAAACACCTACTCTCTACCCCCCAGACATGCCTCCAAAGCCCCCCCAAATTAAAAAGATATTTTTTTACCACATGGGTAGTGCGCACACATTTCAAATTACCACGTTGGTGATTGCTGCAGCTTAGTAAACGGACCCATTGCTAAGGCCCCTTTTATCAAGCCGCGTTAGGGTTTTTAAAATTGCTAGCCACTGAGGTAAAAGCTCTGACGCTCATAGGAATTCTATGAGCGTTGGAGCTTTTTCTGCAGCGGCCAGTGATTAAAAAAAAAAAACCCCTAACGCAGCTTGATAAAAGGGGGCCTAAGATTTGGATTTCTTTGCACTGTCAGATTTGGATTTCTTTCTGTCAGATTTGGATTTCTTTGCACTGGGGAACTGTTGAAAGCCTTTTTTTTTGTTTCTAGCTAAGTTAGAAGCAGCTATTCCTGGATTGGGACACCATGTCGTATCTATAGTTTTGTGCATCTTATACGATATCAATGAGGGAGAAGAGATTTGGTGTCATATCTAAATGGTTAATTCATAAAAACAAGTTTGAATTGTCTCCTTGACTTTTACTCGACTTGTCTCACCTTGGAAAAAGAAAACTTTCCAAGTAGCCTGCCCTGTTGCTCACTCATGCAAACAAGGTTAAGCCAACTTTGACTGACGCGCAGAGAGAAGAACAAGCACAGACTGAGATCCCACCTGCAGCAGAGAAACACCTGGTTGTACCTTATAGTTATTTCATCTTGAACCCAAAATACAATAAGTCTAAGAGATTTTATACTAATGTATCCATACTCCATTACCAACTTTCTATAACTCAACCAATCCTGAGATTGAGACAATAGTCCAGCAGTGAGAGGGGGGCTATCCAGCCTTTTATACCATGTGACATATGTATGATTATTATTTGTCCACTCAGGAGCCAATGCAGTAAGCTTGCATTAGAAGATGCATGCATTGACACGTGGGGCGTGGCTTCCTAGAATAAGCATAATGCAAAATTTTAGCATCTCAATGCTATAAGGCAGTGCATCGCAAACTCTGCGCCTCCTGAGATTTCAGGTGTTCCGCAACACACTGGCGAACAGGAGAGGTACCGGCACCAATTGATTGCCTACAGGAAGGGCCTCTGGCGGCACAAGGCATGTCTTGTAGGCCAGTGTTCTTCAACCACCGGTCCATGGACCAGTGCCGGTCCACAGAAATTTCCTGCCGGTCCACAGGGCCAGCATGTGCATCAGGCCCAAAACAGTGTTCTTCAACCGCCGGTCCACAGTGCGAACGATGCGGCGTTAACTTCGAGCCAGCTCCCTCTTCCTAACTGATTCAGTGCACAAAGCCACGGGCAGTGGCTCCTACGGGCATCCTGCGCCTGAACCGGAAGCCTTCTCTCTGACGTTGCAACGGGACGTGCCTCGATGAGGCACGGGGCGTGCAAGGTGCAATTCGTACTATTATGGAGGCGGGGTCTGGGGTGTTGATTGGGTAGAGATGGGCAGGATCCGGCCCACGACTTAGCCCAGTGTTCTTCAACTGCCGGTCCACGGACCGATGCCGATCCACAGAATAATTATTTTATTTCTGACGGTCCATAGGTGTAAAAAGGTTGAAAAACACTGTTTTAGGCAATCAGCCAGCACCAGCACCTCTCCTGCTCGCCGGCCCTTTTCCTTGCCGGCACAGGGCCCGTTTGAAGGACCTTTGCGCATGTGCGGACGTCGACATGGCGACATCACGCATGTGCATGATGTCATCACGGTGACGTCGCGCACTTCTAGGTGTCTCGAGTCGCGGACACTAGGGGCTCCTTTTACGAAGCCGCGTTAGCGGTTTTAGCTCACGCAGCTTTTTAGCACGCGCTAAACCCACGCTACACGGCTAGAACTAACGCCAGCTCAATGCTGGCGTTAGCGTCTAGCACGGCCGGCAGTTTGGCGTGTGTTAAACCGTTAACGCGGCTTCGTAAAAGGAGCCCTAGGTGTAGCGTGCCGCAGCTCGAGAAAGATTGCAAGACACTGCTATAAGGAAATAGCCGGGAAATTACCACCACATTAAAACGTGTGAACTGTCACTAAAAATACAGCACACACCACCGCGCTAATACGCCGCCATTTGCTGCATCGAAAAGTAAAACGTCTGTTTTCCTGTCAGTACACAAGAAGTGAATGGTTCATGCACTGATAGGAAGGGGTACATTTTTTAAAAATCCCCTCCATGCCACTCCAGCCCCTAAAACATCTGTGGTAGTCTAATGCAGTGGTTCCCAAACCTGTCCTGAGAGAGATTTGCATATAATGGAAGTGAGAGGCATGCAAATCTGCTCCATGCATATTCATTAGGGCTATCCTGAAAACCCGATTGGCTTGGTGGTCCTCCAGGACAGGGTTGGGAACCACTGATCTAGTGTACCCTGACCCCCAAAGTCCCCCCAGACTATAAAAGAAATCCCTATGCCTCCTGTCCCTAGAAATAACCCCGATGCCTCCAATCTCCCCATAAAGAATTCCCTGGTGATCTAGTAGACCCCATCCCCTCCAGAACTCCACCCCAGGTACCTTAAAGCCCCCCAGAACTTGAACTCAGCAGTGATGTCCACTTACTTCTGCCTCTGTGCTACCATCTTTCAAAATGATGATTCCCTTAATCAGGGTTCATATGATCAGTATGGATTTTTGTATATGTGTCACAGGAGTCATCTTTAGGGTCAGGGTAGGAGGTCTAGGGGGACTGGTGATTTGAGCTGAGGTGCTACACATCACCTCATACCAGTAGTTAGAAGTTGCAGGTCCTTTACACCTGCTATCACTTGGCATTAAAGCCCCAGCATTGTGATCAGGCTTGCACTATTCAATGCACTTCTTTACAACTGCACTTAATAGTGAATTAGCCCTATTACAATGATTTCAAATACTCTGAGTGCTGGGGGGTTTGCGCAAAACCCCTTTCAACACTGAACCGAGAAAAAAAAATACATCAAAATGTTTTTTTGATTTATCTTCCACAGAACTTGGCCAATTCATATGAAATGTAGTGCATTGTGTTCTGAATGAAGTTGATGTAAAATGTTGTAAATATTTCCTACTGCACCCTAATACTACCTTGTGAAAAAGAATTATGAATTGAATAAAAACACATCAAAAGGTTTTATGGCTTATCATGCAGAAAAATGTAAAGTCTAAAAGTAATGTTTGAAGTGCGCTGCCTTTGCACGAAGGCACACCCTCAGCCTTGGATGCCACTGATCTATGGACTTGTCAATGACACTCTGCTTCAGCTCAGTCCAAACAGAGATGAGGCGCTGTTTAAGGTCTTTGATGTCAGATATTGCTGTCTGGTTGATGTGTTCCTCTATCAGCCCCCAGATATGGTAGTCAACTGGGTTTAGGTCTGATGAATTTGCAAGCCAGAGGTCTGGACCAATGAAGTCTGGGTTCTCCTGATGTAGCAGTTCTATAGTGTTCTTTGCCCAATGTGCTGGGGCATTGGTCCTATTGGAAGATAAAATAGTCTTCCGACATGCAATGAACCTCTGGCAACAGCTTCTGTCCTGGTAGTACGTGCTGTTGATCTTAACCCCAGGATCAATGAAGAACAGATCTGTGAATCCAAGTTTCAAGATAACGATTGGCTGAAGGATGGGAGGGTCCATAATAGGCATTTGGAATTAACCTCAAGCTTCAGTGTTTAAGGCACGTACAGGTTTGTAAATCAGTTGAACTACTGTAACTATCTTTTCATCTGTAAACCTTAGTAAAAGAGGGGGGTTAAAGATTTAATTTAAATTGTTCTTTTTCTTAGATATTTCTGGGCCAGAAACCCAGAGCTCTGTCTGGTATTGTGCTTCTACTGGAGTCTCTGTCAAAGCTCACTCCAGCTCATCCTCAACTGAATGGCCATATATGTGACACAGACCGTGTAAGTCTGCCCAGTACTGGCCTTAGTTCTTCAATATATACCATTATTTTCTGATTAGAGATCCTCTGTGTTCATTCCACACATTTTTGAACTCTGTCACCATTTTCCTATCCACCATCTCCCTCGGAAGTGCATTCCAGGCATTAACCACCCTCTCCGTAAAGAAGAACTTCCTTGAGTCTACCACCTCTCAACTTCCGATTATGCCCTCTGGTTTTACAATTTTCCTTTCTCTGGAAAAGCCTTTGACAGTGTACCACACAGACGTCTAATAAATAAACTGAGTGCTCTTGGGATGGGCTCCAAAGTGACGGGCTGTGTCAGGAACTGGTTAAGTGGAAGATGATAGAGGGTAATGGTCAATGGAGATCACTCTGAGGAAAGGGATGTCACCAGTAGTGTGCCTCAAGGTTTGGCTCTTGGTCCTGTTCTTTTTAACATATTTGTAAGTGATATTGTTGAAGAGCTGTCAGGTAAAATCTGCCTCTTTGCAGATGATACCAAAATCTGCAATAGAGTAGACACTCCTGATGGGGTAAGTAACATGAGGAAGAACCTAGCGAGCTTGAAGAATGGTCTGAAATTCGGCAGCCAAAATTTAATGCTAAGAAATGCAAGATCATGCATTTGGGCTGCAAAAAACAGAGGGAATGATACAGTTTAGAGTTGAAGAAATTTTGTGCACGAATGAGGAGCGGGACTTAGATATGATAGTATGGAGCTCATAATAAAAAAATATAAACATCCAAAAAGCATTCTAAATAGGCACTTGGACGTCCTAATCACCAGGATGTCCAAGTGGCAATAATAATAAACGTCTTTAGCACGGTATCCCAGCCTCTGTGTGTCCAGATCTTGAGATGGGCATGGGGGAGGCATGTTATGGGCAGGCTTTGGGTGTGCATAAGGTCGAGTTAGACTTGGACATCTTGTAGTGATAATCGAACGTTTTGCAAGACGTCCTAGACAGAACTTAGACATTCAGGGGAAAATTTTATAAACGGCGTCCCAATTGTAGGCGGCGGTAGACATCCTACTGCTGTCTAATCAGCCAATCACAAGGCTGCCTACATTATAGGCATCTTCGCAAGCCTAGGGAGGCACGTAGGGCCACCTAACCTCACCCAAGGCTAAGCGTGGGTGTGGTTTTGGCCTGAAGTGGCCTAAGGCGAGCTTAGAACATCGGCAGGAGGGATGCCCAGTCCCTCCTGCCAGAAAACCCTCTCAAGCCCACCTGGACCCCAAAGTAACCCCCGAATGTCTGTGGCAGGAGGAGTGCCCAATTCCTCCTGCCACCATCCCTCAAGACATCCCCTCCTGCCGGAACCCCCGGAACCCCCCTGCACAAAAAACATCAGCAGGAGGGATGCCCAATTCCTTCTGCAGGAACCCCCCCCAGCCCACCCGGACCCCCAAGTACCTTGTTTTAAGTCGGCTGGCCGGATGCTTCCTCTGTCCGGCCGGCAGGCCTGCCTTCACTGAATGGCAGACTTGCCCCTTCCTGGTGCATTGTGTGATGCACCTGGGAGGGGCATAAGGCTCTGATTGGTCTAGTCACTTCAGGCCCCTCCCCCATAGGAGGGGCCTTAGGCTCCTGGGCCAACCAGAATCTTAGGCCTCTCTCCCAGTGCATTCTGGGATGCGTTAGGAGTAGCCTAAGATTTCGATTGGCCAGATCCCTTTGGCCACCCCCCATGAGTAGACAAGAGTAAATTTTAAATTGGTTATGCTTATATATAAATTGTTGTAGGGAATGGGACCAGAAGGCTTAATGAAGTATATAACTTTCCCAATAAACAGATCTACCTCCTGGTATAAACAGTCATTGAGGCTTGGCTATTCTGTAAGTTTATATGGTCATTTGAAATCTTTGATGAACAAATCTTATGCATTTATAGGAACAAAGCTTTGGAATAATCTTCCAACTGCATTAAGAAAAGTTTCTTCACATTATATCTTTAGAAAATTGTTTGAAAACCTTTTTATTTTTAATGATTGTTAAATGAATAATTTTGTATGGACACAATATTTTTTAAATTGTTGTTATCCACCTAAAATAAATTGTGGAAATATTGTGGAATATAAATAAATATGAGTATAGCTTGCATGAAAGATAATTCTGCTATGAAATTTCAGTTGAAAGCAGTAGAAAATGCAATTAGGAATATAAATTTGAGACTGCTGAATTTTCCAAGAGACATGAAATTACATATCTCTGAAAGATGTTTGAGAAACATTACTTTTGAAATGTTACAACTTTCTCAGGATTTCAAGATTACTATAGTCCGGGCTTATTGTTTGCCAATGAAAATGCTTCAACAGTTGTGGAGCTTGGTGATATTACTGAGGACTCTGGAAAGTTATGAAGCTCTGGATCACTGCCCTGATATTTCCTTAAAGACATTAGTAGTAACTTTAGCTACAAGTGTAGAAAGAGACTGGCTATTGTGGATTTATTTTTGTAATAGACGTTATTTTTGGGAGTCAAAATAATGATATTCTGGGATGTTTCAAGAGAGACACAAAAAAGGAAATGATAGTTTTAACTGCTTCATCTTGCAATTACAGACAGTTCCCAGGTTAAGAATGAGTTCCGTTTTTTAAACTGTTCTTAAGTCAAATTTGTATGTAACTCACATCATATGAGAATCTGTATGTACTGTACAGTATTAGGGTATATATGTACAGGATATAGCCTCTCTTTCCCTCCTTCCCCCCAGCCCATGCAGTAGACTCTCTCTCTCTCTAACTCCCCACCTCTCCAACAGATTCTGTCCCTCCCTTCCTTCCCAGCCCATGCAGCAGATTCTGTCTTTTCCTCCCTTCTCACCACCCCAGCCCATGCAGCAGATTCTGTCTCTCACTCTCTTCCCATCATGCCAGCCTGTTGAGCAGATTCTCTCTCCCTCCATTCTCACCACCTCAGCTCATGTAGCAGATTCTGTCTCTCCCTCCCTTCTCATCACCCCAGCCCATGCAGCAGATTCTGTCTCTCACTCTCTTCCCATTACGCCAGCTTGTGCAGCAGATTCTGTCTCTCCCTCCATTCTCACCACCCCAGCCCATGCAGCAGATTTTGTCTCTCACTCTCTTCCCATTACGCCAGCCTGTGCAGCAGATTCTGTCCCTCCCTTCCTTCCTACCACTCCAGCCTGTGCAGCAGATTATGTCTCTCCTTCTCTCCCTTCTCACCCCCAGCATGTTTAACTTTTCTTCAGGTCACCGGCAGCAGTTCCCATACACTGGCACGGATGACCCAGAAGTTTTCCCTCTGACGCGTTTGCATTGCATCAGAGGGAAGGCTTCCAGGTCAGCCACAGTCGCTTGTGAGTGCCACTGCCGGCGACTTGAAGAAAAAGTAAATGGACAGGGGTGGTGGGAAAAGATGGAGACTGCCTTTTCAGCAATTGTGTACAGGCAGTCCTCGTTTGTAAGCACGAGCCTGACCCAAGTCGGACATTCGTAAAGTGGGGATTGCCTGAATTCAATTGAGGGTATTATTTTCTTTTTAAAATACCCTTGTAATTGTTTTTTACGTACAATACAAATCTAATAAATATGAGTCTCTCGTGGCCATTTAAATCATTTTGAATATTGGCCCCTATATTTTTGGGGATCCTTCAAACCTGACTGAATTTTTAGCTATCAGAAAGACTTCAGATATAGATCCCCTTATAGTGAATGATGGTGCTGGTAAAGTTTAAATTGCTCTTGTAACATGCTTATGATTTGACTGCTTATTTGAATTACTATATTTCTGATTGAAACCTCTCTTTGCTGGTATTGAATTCCTCTATATGGTGGTAGACTTAAACTGAACATTTTTTTCTCTTTTGCTTTTTTTATAACAGATATTCTTTTTCCCCCTTTTTTCTTTTGCTATTTCTCAGCATTTTGTACATTATCGTGACATTAAATCTCAGAAGCAATATTACTGACATATAGTACCATCCGTGGTGTCTCTAGACAGAAATATTTGGGGTAGCATCAAAGGCAATCTAGGTGTGGATGGAGGCACGTCAAAGCCACATTTTCCCACATCATACCCTCTTCCCCTCCCCTGACTTTTAAATTAGCATTATTATTGATAATGTCATTCAACAAATTATTTTGTATGAGAGTGAAGTCTGGAACTAAGAAAGGTTTGGACAAATTCCTGGAGGAAAAGTCCATAGTATGTTATTAAGACATGGGGGAAGCCTCTGCTTGCCCTAGATTGGTAGCATGGAATGTTGCTACTCTTTGGTATTCTAGAATCTTGTTACTCTCCAGGATTCCGGAATCTTGTTATTCTTTGAGATTCTGAAGGGAATGTTGCTACTCTTTGGGTTTTGGCCAGGTACTAGTGACCTGGATTGGCCACCGTGAGAACAGGCTTGATGGACCATTGGGTCTGACCCAGTAAGGCTATTCTTATGTTCTTAAAATCTCTACATGAACCCTAATCTAAACTAATCCAATATTTCTGAGTCGCACTATGCCTAATTAGTTTCTAGGTGACTTACATTATAAGGAATCATGGAATATATAAGCTACATTATATTACAGCAGTTTGAAGAGAACCGAGTTATGAATGGAATAATGGGGAAGGGAGGATTGAGGTTCCATGACTGTACTGGTATAACACTTGAGTTAAGTGTAGGATTTAGTGATACTAGGTATATTGAGTTAGTTGTCTATAGTGTGTATGTTCTCAAAGAAGAGAGTTTTTAATTTTTTTTCAGAATCTGTTGTAGAATGTTTCCATCCTAATGTCAGTCGGGAGGTAGTTCCAGGTCTTGGTGCCAAGATAAGTGAAAAGCGAGTTGAATATGTGTTTGTATTTAATTCCTTTGGGAGATAGAATGAGTAGCTGAAGCGATTTCAGTTTTTTGGTTGATGTTGGCCAGGAATTGACAAATAGGTTGATGAGAGGCTGTGCTGTTTTTGCATATAGAATTTGAAACATTATACAGGAGAATTTGAAGGTTATACAAGTGGCCAGTGTAAGTTTATTATTTATTGAAAGCTTCTATACCTCTACTAATGACTAGGGAATCAATTCAGAATGGTTTACATGAGCTTCTGTAATGGTGTTACAATACAGCATTTTCTGAAATGGTTTTCAATACAGACACATTTATACCATAATTAGTCATCCTTCGTATATACACATACTAGTATCGTGTACTATATTCATCTTAGATTTACATACATTCTGATAATTCTAGTTATTTGTATTTTGTTTATCACATCCTCAACAGTTCTTATGGTAAGGTGAGACAGAGTCAATTTTTTTGAGTTTGAATATTAATTAGTCTGATTGCCGGGTTATGTATCATCTGTAGTATGTTCGTGAGTTTGGAGTTTAGACCTGCAAAGAAGGAGTTGCAGTAATCTAACTGTGACAGTATAAGCATTTGCGTTAGTACAGCAAAGTAGTGCTTTCGAAAAAGGATCTCATATTTTAGAAGGTTTTCTCCCCTAAGTTGGATTCTATATCACAAACTTCATATTCTTCAACAATGGAGCGATCCCCCTTACAATTCACCCTACAAAAATATTCAAATTCTGATTATCACCCCATGGACAGCACATGTTCTTTCCAGTGCCTTGCACCAGCTAATCATTTGATTTATAAGCTCTTCAGCCAATTAGAAACAGGACATTACTTGTGTAAAATTTTAGGGGGGGGTTCTTCTTTTTTCACCTGGTGCAAGTACTTCTTGAAGCACAGTATATCTGGGAAGCATCGTGTGACCAAAGCTGTTGCTCAGGTTACACCTTCTGTCTCTGTGAAGACTGAAAAGGTTACCCAGGGAATGGTAATCCAAAAAGAAGAAATTAGCCTACTCTAATAAAGAGGGATCTTAACATGTAAACTAGGGGAAAAAAAGACCTGCTCTCGATTCTTAGAACTGTCTTGAACCTACGAGCTTCCAAATTTGTACTGCTTAATTGATATAATTAAAACACGGCGAAAAAGGCGAACAGAATGCTAGGAATGATAAAGAAGGGGATCATGAACAGTTCGGAGAAGGTTATCATGCCGCTGTA
Organism: Geotrypetes seraphini; assembly: GCF_902459505.1. Classification (NCBI taxonomy): domain Eukaryota; kingdom Metazoa; phylum Chordata; class Amphibia; order Gymnophiona; family Dermophiidae; genus Geotrypetes; species Geotrypetes seraphini. The sequence continues at coordinate 30,203,651 of NC_047101.1, read as the reverse complement.
CCGTGCCATGGTGCGCTCTCACCTGGAATACTGCGTCCAGCACTGGTCGCCATACATGAAGAAGGACACGGTACTACTCAAAAGGGTCCAGAGAAGAGCGACTAAAATGGTTAAGGGGCTGGAGGAGTTGCTGTACAGTGAAAGATTAGGGAAACTGGGCCTTTTCTCCCTCAAAAAGAGGAGATTGAGAGGGGACATGATTAAAACATTCAAGGTACTGAAGGAAATAGACTTAGTAGATAAGGACAGGTTGTTCTCCAAGGTTGGGAAAACGAGAGGGCACTCTCTAAAATTGAAAGGGGATAGATTTTGTACGAACGTAAGGAAGTTCTTCTTTACCCAGAGAGTGGTGGAAAACTGGAACGCTCTTCCAGAGTCTGTCATAGGGGAAAACACCCTCCAGGGATTCAAGACAAAGTTGGACAAGTTCCTGCTGAACCAGAACATGCGCAGGTAAGGCTAGTCTCAGTTAGAGCGCTGGTCTTTTACCAGAGGGCCGCTGCGTGAGCGGACTGCTGGGCACGATGGACCATTGGTCTGACCCAGCAGCGGCAATTCTTATGTTCATATATAGTAGGGGATGCCTAGTCAGTTTGTGGGAACTTTTTAGCAATAGTCACAAGTTCATTAGGGCTTATCAAGCATACAGCACCCTAAAGTGCTTTGCAAGGTCACCCATAAACATCATGTGGTACCCTCCTCTATCTCAAAACACTTTTTTAATATATGTATGGAAAAGATCAAAAACGGACGAAAACTGGAATAACCACAAATAACATCAACGCAGGTGCCACAAGGCTAGATTCCATAGTAAGAGTCCCTACCAGGGAAAGGGGCCTGGAGTAGAATACCCAGGCTATGCCTACAGCAGCTGAATATCCTTCCCTGGCTCCGCCTCTCTCCGCCCCCTAAGTTATCCAGGCTGATCAGACCCATATTCAGCTCATATTCTTTATATAGCCTTTTCAAAATATACAGCTAACAGATTCATGCATTGGCTAGCTGCCCAGTGACCCAAGGGTTTGTAATAGGCTTCTGTACATTTTTTTAAAACCTGGTTGCTCATTCTTCAGTTCTGAGAAACCTTTTATCCTTGTGGAACTGGTGGACTGGCCAAACTACTGTCACATGTACCTCAACTCCAGCCTCACTATTTCCATTCATTGCTATTTCTTTATCCAAATCTCTGCAAAACTATTCAGCACATTTTTAGCAAACAATAAATCAATAGAATGACCACACAAGGCAAGATGAAGTATCTGGGACCTCCAAATGTTACCTGCTGCAGTTTGGAGCATAGAATTCATAGAAGATAGGATCTTAACGCCTGCCTAGTCTGCAGCTTTCAATTTCCCAAGTCACTGCTAAGTAGCATTCAATGATTTTTCTGACAGACAGAAGAAATAGTTATAATGCACGACAAGTAGATGCAATTAACATTTCAAAATGCCAATGATTTAAGGAGCAGGAGAATTAGCTTTAAAAGAAAGGTATTATACTGAGGTGCGGGGGAGTTGAGAGGTTTGTAGTTGCTCCTACTGTTTAAAGCACCAGATGGATTCCACATCACTGTGCACTCACAGTTCCATTTCTATTTGAAAGTCAAGTCTACAAGTCTTTAGGTGTAATGGGGCAAAGCTAGGACTGGCTCAGTACGTCCCTGATGAGGTGAAACCATCTGGTAACCCTTTTCCCAGGCATGGAAAAATCCTGGGCCACACTGCCCGGGAAACTGCACTGTTAATACTTTGGCTCAATAAAGAGATATTTGAACTTTGGTGATGCAGAAAGTCAACACAAATTAAATACTCCACCAAGGTAAGTTGGACTTGATTTGGAAAGTTTTACCCTCATTTGGTGGAAAGATTTTCATAATTAGTATCTAGAATGTGACATATACCTTCAAAAATGGAAAAGACCTTGAAGCTTATTTTTTCTGAGATTTCAGGGTTCGTTTGTTTGTTTTTTTAAACTGTATTTATTGAGTGCATCATACGAATATAAGAATGAAATAAAATAACATTACAGGCTCATATAAGCGTAGTTACATGTACAGAGTCACCAATGCATAAAGAGAATTTGATAGAAACATCTGAGATGACAAACAGCCCAACATCCCAATATAAGCTTAGGACGTAACAAACAATCACCGGTAAAGACAGTAGAAATGCACTGTATAGAAAGGGCTACGTTATAGGATCTGAAAACCATAAAGACTACCTTTGTATCCAAAGTAACAATATACTGTGTTTCCTCAAAAATAAGACATTGTCTTATATTCATTATGGGCCCAAAAGAGGTACTATTTTCGGGGATGTCTTTTTTATTTTTCAATGTAATGATCATCTCTCTCTTCCTCTCCTCCACCCCAATTCTTCCTATTTCTTTTCTCTCCCCCACATGTGCAGCATCTTTCCTTCCCTCCCTCCCATCCCCCTGTGCAGCAGAACCCTTGCAGCTTCTATCCCTCCCATCCCTCTCTCCCAAACTGACATAATGGAATCTCGAAAGGGTCCAGAGAAGAGCGACTAAAATGGTTAAGGGGCTGGAGGAGTTGCCGTATGGTGAGAGATTAGAGAAACTGGGCCTCTTCTTCCTTGAAAAGAGGAGACAGAGGGGACATGATCGAAACATTCAAGATACTGAAGGAAATAGACTTAGTAGATAGACAGGTTGTTCACCCTCTCCAAGGTAGAGAAAATGAGAGGGCACTCTCTAAAAGTAAGGAAGTTCTTCTTCACCCAGAGTGGTAGATAACTGAAACACTCTTCCAGAGTCTGTTATAAGGGAGAACACCCTCCAGGGATTCAAGACAAAGTTGGACAGGTTACTGCTGAACTGGAAGGGCTGGTCTCGGTTGGAGCGGGGCCGCCATGTGAGCAGACTGCTGGGCACGATGGACCAGCAGCGGCAATTCTTATATTCTTAGAGAGAGAGTATCAAAAAGGATCCAAACGACATAGAGGTTTTACAACAATTGCAAAAGGAGACTTATGCTTCTAACCTTACCCTAAATAGAGATGCCAGTAGGAATGTTTTTATGCATTATGCAACTTATTATATCAACAATAATAGATGTGGTCATCAATTCGCACAATATTTAAAAGTTAAAAGAACTTCTACTTTTGTACATGCTATACAAGATGAAGAGGGAACAGTATTCAAATCTGATTCTGAAATATGTTCTTTTCGAGAATTTTACCAACTTTTATACACTTTAGAATTCAAGGGAAATACTTTTAAAACCAATTGGAGGAAATTTTTTTTCACTCAGAGAATAGTTAAGCTCTGGAACGTGTTGCCAGAGAATGTGGTAAGAGCAGATAGCGTAGCTGGTTTTAAGAAAGGTTTGGACAAGTTCCTGGAGGAAAAGTTCATAGTCTGTTATTGAGAAAGACATGGGTGAAGCCACTGCTTGCCCTAGATTGGTAGCATGGAATATTGCTACACCCTGGGTTTTCGCCAGGTACTAGTGACCTGGATTGGCTACCGTGAGAATGGGCTACTGGGCTTGATGGGCCATTGGTGTGACCCAGTAAGGCTATTCTTATGCTTTTCTGGATAGTTTAGTGCACCCTACATTGTCTGAGATTGATTGTGAACTGATATCTAAAGATAGAGATGATAGAGAAATCATGGAGGGTATGGCTAAAGATAACTCACTCAAATTTTATTGGACTTTTAGGAAACTGCTAGTTCCTCATTTGTTGGAATACTATTGACGGACAGGAATAATAACAGGTTCGTTTACAGAAGCTGCTATGATAGTGATTTCAAAACCTGGAAAGGATCCTCTTCACGTTCTGAATTATAAACCTATAATTAATGTGGATGCCAAAATATATGCCAAGGTGTTAGCAAACAGACTACAGAAGATCTGAACTAAGTTGATTCATGTCCAGGTGTCTCTCTAGTGATAACACAAGAATGTTCACTAATATATTATTATTTGCAAATAAGAATGTCTCAGAACAGATATTCGCAGTGAGTCTGGATGCTGAGAAAGCTTTTGATAGGGTTAAATGGCCATTCGTGTTGGAGGTGTTGAACTGGTTTGGGTTTCCTGACAAATATACAAGGTTATACACAAATAATATGTTGTCAGATCCATTTCATCCGGCTCGTGGAGCAAGACAGGGTTGTCCATTCTCTCCATTATTATTTAACTTGACTTTGGAACCTATGCTAATTGCAGTTTTTTCTTGTTGGGCTTTCTCGGAAGCCTTTTGTTGTCTACTTTCTATTTTAGATCTATGAAATCAATAAAAATATTTTGAACAAAAAAAAAAAAAAAAAATTCAAATATTAAAGGGGTGTCCTGTGAGCAAATTGAAATGAACCTTTTGGCATATGCTGATGATGTTCTCTTATATACTACAGAAAGAAACAGGGGAAAAAAACAACACCACAAACGCAAATATGCAGAAACCAGAGTGGGATTGTCCAGATAAAGAAGTGTCCTCCAATTCGTCTGGTAATGGGAAGATCTTTATTGTTCAAACATCAAATTAACACATTGACTCGACATGCGCATGTTTCGGCCATCAGGCCTGCCTCAGGAGTCTTAAAAGTCGCAAATGATTATATACGAGGTATGCTAACACTCAAATGGATTGGACCACAGATCAATCATAGAAGAGTGTCATGCCGCATGTGGTACGAGTGCTGTCAGCGTTAGCATACCTCGTATATCATCATATATGACTTTTAAGACTCCTGAGGCAGGCCTGATGGCCGAAACATGCGCATGTCGAGTCAATGTGTTGATTTGATGTTTGAACGATAAAGATCTTCACATTACCAGACGAATTGGAGGACACTTTTTTAGTGTACATCACTCCAGATTCTTTACAATATATTTACAGATCAATAATAGATTCTCTGCTATTTTGGGATATAAATTAAATAATACAAAAACAGAGGTCATGCCTTTGAATTGTCCAGAAACTGGTAATATGATTAAGGAAATAGGGTTCTGTCACCACGTAAGATCAAGTATTTAGGTATTTTCTTTGGTCCATCAATTGAGGAAACAATTGATTACAATATCACTCATTTATATGAGAAGATGGTTAGCTCTCAAGTTGTCTTGGTGGGAGTGTGTGGAGGGGCATAGTCAAAAACATCTAAATCTCCTTATGGCCTAAGGCCCTAGGCCCACAAAGTAGGCAGCAGGGAAATGTCCATTCTCAAAATAAATGTCTAAAATGTGTTTTTTTTTCCCCGAGAATGGCCTACCTTTACGTTCAGCAGTTTAATTGCCCAGACCGCCACTACGTGTATGTTTAGAACACCTTTCTGACCAAAAGAATCGCCCAAGTCCAAAACGCCCAAAACAAGACCTTTTAGGCGAAGGAGGGCCAGTCCTTCGCCTGAAAGCACGATTCTCTAACCGGTGTCTATCAAACAAAGCCAGTTAGAGAATTGTGGAACTGTGGTCAGAGGGCCGGGTATGAAAACATACACCCGAGCTAAGTAGCATCATATCTACATTATAAAATTGAAATAAGGATAAAAAAATGAACTTAAGAAAGAGTATTATACAAGATTAGTATCTAAAAGAATAGTATTAAAAAGTATAGAAAAAGTAATTGATAAAAAATAAAAATTTTCATACGCTTTAAATTGAATGAAAAAGATGTAAGGACCGATGATAGGTTTTTTTACAAAAAAAATCTTTTAATTTTTATTGAATTTAACATACTTTACAAGTATAACTACTTGGTTTAGAAATACAGAATCATGTTCCAAAAGAAAAACATCATTAAACATTACAATATTTAAAATAAATATTATTGTGAAACTTAACTCTTCCTTAGACCTCAATTAGGAGGAGGAAAAAAGAAAAAGAAAGATATTATAGGGAGTAATATTACAATAATACAAAAAAAAGGTAAAGACTTAAACGCTACAACCCGGCAATTCCTTTAAGTTACACTCCCTCCACTAGATAAACCCTTGAGATCTAAAAAGGAACGTAGATGATCTGGTGTAAAGAACACATATTTCAGACCCCTAAACTTAATAACACATTTGCATGGATAAGCTAGCAAAAAAGTAGCACCTAGCTTCCTTGTCTCTTCTCTCATGCCCAAAAACATTTTTCGTCTTTCCTGGTTTGTTCTAGTTACGTCATGATATAACCATAAACATTGACCACAAAAAAGTGATCCAGACTTTTTTTAAAGAATAGCCTCATAACTGCATTAAGATCTTGTTCAAAGATAAAGTTAACAATTAAAGTTCCTCTTTCTTTAACTTCCATAGATGATTCCTCTAATATTGCCGTTAGATTTTGCAAGTCTTTATCAGAGACCAAGTTCTCACCCTTAGGTATATCAGAATTTCTTTTTGAAACAGGTAGAAAGTATACTTTATTTAGGGGCGGAATCTGATCTTGCGGAAAATTCAAACATTCTACCAGGAATTTTAAAAAAATCTCAATAGGTGATATTGCCAAAATCCTTGGGCAATTTAGGATTCTCAAGTTCAATCTTCTGTTAAAGTTCTCAATCATTTCTATTTTACGGGCAGTAGAATTTTGTTCTTTAACAATAGTGGTAATTGAATTTTTTAATGAAGCTGACTCAGTTTGTATTTTGTCCATGCACTCTTGCTTGACTTTTACCAAACTATCAGAAAAGTTATCCATTTTCTTAACCATTACCTCAATATCTGAGGCAGTCTTCTCCACTTTCACATCCAGTCTCTTGATAGCCTCTAGAAGTGTCTCTAGTGTCACTGCTGGTGTGCTTGTTGGTACTCCTACTTCAGTCACCCTTCCACCCAGCGTTCCAGCTAGGGCAGTAGCTCCTCCCAATGCCTGCTCCGGGGTCTCCTGCTCCTCTCCCTCGGGGTCAAGCTCAACACTCTGTGCCTCTGCTGGACATGGAGGCGCAGAGAGATGCAGTGGAGACAGTGATGTCATCAGGTCCAGAGACCCGAGTGCTCCCTCACTCAGGCCCAACGTGGAACTCTCCCGCCGCAGGGATATCCGGGCGTCAGCTGGGCTCAGCGGCTGTAGAAACCGCTGAATCGTCTGTTGGGCCGAAGATGATGTGAGCAGCGGTAATTGACCCGCTCTCACACTCCCCTTCCTCTTCGTATGAGGCATTCCGGTAGTGTAAGAATCTGGTTCAAATAATTGAAAAGTTAAAGAAAAACGCTAAGCCTGCCGAGCACAGCTAGATAGCGTCCGCCATCTTGGATTCCTCCCGGACTGATGATAGTTATGAGCCAAGACTAGTTCTGTTAGCTCGTAACTGCGAGCACTTGAGATCCTAATTCATCATTTAAAATCAATTCGAATTAGGTGTATGAATCTTTGGGTCTAACATCAGCCTCCTTTTTGTGTTCCACAATGAGCAATAACACATTTTCATTGTATTCTAAATTCCTAATGATTATCAAGGGTTCTGAACCTGTAACCTTTCCTAAAGTTCAAGTGGCTTCTTTGCTTCCCAATCCTATAAAACCTCTTCATGTATTGACTGCACATCTTGACAGTTCACTTGCAGCGTTCAGAAACAACCCAGTTCTGTAACAGTCGGGTTACAGTATTCAGAATGATGTCAGTTCCAGCAGCATCGGCATTCATCTCTGCTGTGTTGGCTCAGTCCATTCGGTATCCTTGCTGCAGTGTTCAAAATAAACAGTGCCATAATAGCTTAGTTCCAGCAATAATTTATTCATGTTTTTTTTCAGGGGAAAAAAATCCTTTTTCCTCCTCCCTTTCCAGCAACAACGGACTCACTTGTTACAGGCAAAAGAGAAAAACAGAAAAAAAGGACCAAGGTTACCATAAAGTGTTATTCATACGTAGGTTTTCTGCAGCTGTATATCTCCGAGATCTTCTGTTTTCCTTGACAAACTGTAACTGGCGCATCCTATAAATTCCATTTCTTCTTCATTGACAGGAGCAGGGAATGAGAGCAGATGCATAATGTGTATTTCAGCACAGTAATCAATTAATAAGTACATTAAAAGCATAGAAAGATAACAGTCCTGATACAGTATAAACAATAATTAAAAAACAAATCCTAAAACAGGCTTATCACAAAGGGATAAAATGAAGCATCAGCAGAAAAATAACAAGGTCCATAAATGAAGTAATGCCCGATGTTTCGGCATACAGCTTGCATCAGGGGACTTATGGTCTTGATCCACTATCTGCTACAGAACATGGCTGTCAGAAAGGTTTGAGTTGGGGTTTGTTTGGTTTTTCTTGGAGTTTTCACAGTTCCTGTTCAGAAAACTTCAAAAGGGTAGTGATGTTAGGGGTAGAGGGTTAACATGGTTACCATGAAGACGTGTTATTATTATTAGCAACTAGACCTCATTACATAAAATGGGACCTGTGCAATAGCATGGGTTAGTGCATGTCTTAATGGGGGCCCATATTGATAACTATGCCTGTTAGTCTGGTATAACAAAGATGACAGAGACAGGTGGTACCTTATAGGCTAAACAATTTATTGATGCAGATTCTATTCTTGAAAGCTCATGCTTCAATAAATTGGCTGCCTCTCTCAGATGCTCCTTGCAACCCCTTGTAAGCATCAGTTTCACCCTTGATATAAGTTGAGGGTGCTTCTGGGAAATGACAGCTTCTGTAGGCGGGGAAAAATTGAAGCATGCGCATTAGGGTCACCTACATACGTGCACCAAACCATGCCTCCCTAGCTTTATTTGTTTACGCAAGAAAAATTAAGGTCCGATACTTTTTGAATGGCCCTCATATTTCCACTTATCCTTTGACTCGCCATTTCTTCAAGGGTTTTATTCATTTATACCCACCAATTCAATCCCCTACATCTTTGTGGGGCCTAAATTTAGTCTTATCCTAACTTCTACTTTCCCCCTTTGAACCAATGTCCTTTGCATCTCTACAATATCTTACACGGAAAGCTTTGATTTTAGTAACAGTCACCACTTTACGATTTACCAGTGAAATTAAAGATTTGGTTAATTACCCTCCTTATACGAAATTCTTCCCCACCAACGATGTTTTTCAAACTCATCTGAAGTGTTTCCCCCAAAGTGGTTTCTTTGTTCCATCCAAAATGGAACATAATACTCCAGTGGGGTCTCACCAATGACTTAACCAGGGACATCAACACCTCCTTTCTTCTGTTATTTTTACCTTTCTCTATGCAGTCTAGCATCCTTCTAGCTATAGCCACTTCCTTGTCACATTGTTTTGCTGCATTGAGATCCTCAGACACTATCACCCAGAAATCTCTCTCCTGAGCCACACTTATCAGTTTTTTGCTTCCAAAATGATCTGGAAAATCAATAGAGTGAAATGACCTGGCCCTATTAAATTGCAAATGGTTTACTCTCATCCATGTACTAATCTTTCCCAAAGTTTCAGAATTTCAATAGCATCTTTCACAATTTTCTCAATCGAAAAGAAAAATTGAGTGTCAGCTGCAGAAATTCTAAACTGAACTTCCAAAAATGCCAATGGTTTGCAAAGAGGACACAAAAAAACCTTGTAAACAACAGTGCCGAGAAAGCTGATTCTTGTGGAACGATCCAACCATGAAGGACTCTAATCCATTTACAACCGTAAATTTCCTCAGTTCCAGAAAAGAACCAATCCAAACCCTGCAGCCATCTGGACAACGTCAAAGCGATCTGCAAGAATATTCAGTATCACTAGCCAGATCCTGGTGCTGGATATTGCTGGCAACACACTGAGGGGCCTTTTTACTAAGCTGGGTTAGACACCAACATGTAGCTTAAGTTTCAAGTTTATTAGGATTTTATATACCGCCTATCAAGGTTACCTAAGCGGTTTTTTATAATCAGGTACTCAAGCATTTTCCCTCTCTGTCCCGATGGGCTCACAATCTAGCTAATGTACCTGCTTAAAATGGCATACTGCGGGATGTGCTCAGGCAGTCTATGGTGAATGCCAAATCAGTGTGCGCTAACCATAAGGTAAAAAAATATTTTTATAATTTTGGGGAGGGGGCGTGTCAGGGGGGCAAAGAGTAGGTGATCCTGCATGTTAAGTGTCTGAGACCGAAGGTGTCAAGAAGGAGCAGGTTTTCATGCATGGGCCCTCAAGAATGGAATGAGGTTCCCATGTTCAGCAGGGAAATTTATGTAAATTTAAGTGATTATTGTAAAATGAAATATGGGAACTAAGTCTATTACATTTGTCCGAGCACTGATTGCTGGTTAGTGTCTGTTTTAAGGAAGTATTGTGCATGTATGTGTAATATTGGATGTAATACTGTGTATGTATTTGCTGTGACCTGCTTTCATTTAAAGTGGGATACAAATTAATAAACTCATAAACGGTTAGTGCTGGAACATCACATGAGCCCTTACCACCGATAAAGCACAATATTGCATGAGCAGTAAATGCTCATGCGATATTGTGCTTAAAGGCAAAATTAGCATATGGCCATTAATACAAAACCCACAAAATGGCCATTTTTACAGTTGTGGTGAAAATAGTCTTAGCATGCATGGAAGACCCACATAAGTGCAAGCTAAGAGCACGTAACTAGTATGTGGGAATGATTCTCACCCTTTGAAGCCAGATGCTGAATCAACAGCTGATGTCTGTTCTCACTCATCATTTAAAAAAAATTAACCGCTGTCTTCTTAAATGCTTATGCAATCAAGCCACTGGAAAACAAACTAAAGTTTTAAGACATCACTAACACATTCTAAAGCAGATGTCTCTTATCTATTTGCTCTTGGGTTAATATTCAGTGGCAGTGGCCAGCATTTTCATTTAAATGCTGGCCACAATATTTCATATGCATATTCAGCATCGCTGTGGCCTTTATTTCAGAAGTATCTCCTCATTTAAATATCTGGAGAGGCCCAGTTCAGTAAAGGGACCATTCAGTTGTGGAGGAAACTGAACATGTTTAGATGGCAAGGGCCCGGGGTATGGAGAAGGAGTGGTCTAGACAGGTCAATACTCATTGGGAACCTGGACCTGCTCCGAGGCATATCCAAGTGGCTGTTGTAGTGGCAGGTATAAATTCCTGTGTCTGGCTCACCACTGAACTCTCCCATCTGCTGTCCCCATAATCGCATCTTTTGCCAGCCTATCCCCTCCCCACCCACCCCTAAGAATACTAGGCCCCCACCATACCTTCACCACTCCTGAACCAGCAATCCTCCCTTTGGCATCTTCCCAGCATCTCCAGGCTCATTCCTCCCCTACAGCTCCTTGATGCCCCCCACTCCAACAGCAAGCCCCCCACTCACCCAATCAGTGTGTCCCCTTCTTGATGGTAGCAAGTAGCAACCACGGAAATCCTCCCCCTTCAAGGCAGGCCCCTTACTTTCCCCCTCCTATAGTCATATGCCCAACATATGTTTTTCTTCCTTCAGCAATTCTCTTCTGTGGCCAAACCTTCATTGGAAGCCCCCCTCTAGCTACCATCTCGACCTCATCCCACCCCCATTCTATCCCCATTCTTTGTGGATCCTAGGGTTAAAGTAAGGTAGAAGCAATGTCTATTTGCTCCTACCACAATGCTTTTCTAGCCTGAAAATGACTTCCAGTACATCTGGCTGCAATGATATCATAAGAACATAAGCAGTGCCTCTGCTGGATCAGACCAGAGGTCCATCATGCTCAGCAGTCTGCTCACACGGCGGCCCAACAGGACCTGTATAGTAATTCTCTATCTATATCCTTCTATCCCCTTTTCCTTCAGGAAATTATCTAATCCCTTCTTGAACCCCAGTACCGTACTCTGTCCTATCACACCCTCTGGAAGCGCATTCCAGGTGTCCACCACCCTTTGGGTGAAGAAGAACTTCCTAGCATTGGTTCTGAATCTGTCCCTTCTTAACTTTTCCGAATGCCCTCTCGTTCTTGTAGTTTTAGAAAGTGTGAAGAATCTGTCCCTCTCCACTTTCTCTATGCCCTTCATGATTTTGTAGGTCTCTATCATGTCCCCTCTAAGTCTCCGCTTTTCCAGGGAAAAGAGCCCCAGTTTCTCTAATCTTTCAGCATATGAAAGGTTTTCCATACCTTTTATCAGTCAACTTCCATAGTCAACTTCCACAGTAGTTTGCAATTGTAATTTACACATGTATGTAGAAGACATGCCCGAGTACTACTTATGCGCTGATCGAGTTACCAGATTTTCCATCTGGTAAAAGAGGATGCATGGCCTCACCCAGTTCCACCCCGGGCCACGCCATTCCACCCCCGGGTCTGCCCGCTCCACCCCCATCCCCACACAAACCGTGTCTCTATGGGCCAGGGCTGGCATGCCCTGGCCCCGATCTCACCAACTTTTCAAAACCCGGACAAAGTGCTGGGTTTTGAAAAGCCGTCCGGATGCCCAGACATGTCCAGGGAAATCCGGATATCTGGTAACCCTACTCTGATCACATGTATGCCCCTATGCAGTTACATGCCAAAGCATGAGCTCCGTTATAGAATAATCTGTGGTGAATTTACATACATATGTGCCGCTGTTAAACTAGTTTCAGGTTTTTTTTTTAATTTGTTTCTATCGCTTATCAAAATACTAAGCGAGTTTACAACTAAAATATAAGGGTATAAATAAAAAAAATATAAATAAAACCGCCAATAACAATACAAATTGTAAAAGAGAGAAATAAAATGTTATTTAAGTGTTGTACTAGACAAAGTTCTGTCAAAACAGGAGAAACATGAAACGATAGGTAGATGGGAGAGAAATACAATTTTAAATGATAGAAGACATTAAAGGAGAAGACATAAAGAGGGTAAAAGCTGTCTCTTGTTTCTTTGGTTAACTTGCATAGAGGAAGGAAGGAAGGGAACTAGGTATTGAAGGCTTCTTTGAACAGATGGCTTTTAAGGAGGCCCTTGAAGCGATCTAAGTTGGTTTCTTCCCTAAGAAGATTGGGCAAAGTGTTCCATAGTTGGGGAGCAACTACGGAAAAAATATCCTGACGCTTGGTGCCAATTACTCACAATGAGTTTATGCTCAAGAGTTTACGGTCTGAAGTTCTGAGAAGGTGGGTTGGCTCGTATAGAATCAGGTACAAACTGAAGAGATACAGCACGAGCTACGGGAGGTAGAGCTGGTACACAACTCGCGATTAGATTGCATAACCCATTGGTTCAGGGCTCATATGCCTTTCTATTAGAAAGAAGATTATCAAGGAAGAACCTAATCTTCCCATACCAAATCAAATACAAGTTGTTACATAGATAATTTTGTGTTGTCGCCTTCACTCCATTCTCTCTTCATTATCCAGATAACACTAGCCCTATTTTTAGGTGCCCAGAGAATGACTACGAGGTGCCTGTTTTGTAAAGGAAAGTACATACTTAACTTTCTTTCTAGGAACAGGTAAAATGCTTGCCTATAATTTAGGTGTGACTATTTACACAGCATGCCCACCTTCAGAGTATGTGCTGTCACGTTTAGATGTCATTTTATAGAGCAGTGCGTAGACTGAATTTTGACATTTGCATGCATACATATATACATACATGTGCACTCGATGTCTAAATGTTAGCAACCACTTTATAGAAATATTATCCCCATCCTGCTGAAGCAGTTAAATGTATTTCCAACTTGGCATGATCTGTTTTAGCTTTCAAATATCTCCAGATCTGTTTTTCCTCCTCCTGTGGGAATCCTGGTCAGTTGGAGTTGTCCTTGGTTTGGCTATAGTGCCATAAGTCTTCTTCATACACATTTTACATCCCAAATCATGGCAGCAACAGCATGTCTCCTTCTGAAACCATATAATAATGAGCAATCTAAGAACTGCTGGACAATGACTGGCACTTCCTTCATGGACCTCTGCAGTATCCCCAGGCCTACTAAACTTGAGGACTAGAAGACCTGACTTGTAAACCCAAGACCTTTGCATGGCAACGCATAGCACTTACTCCTAATTGAAGAGAAGGGTGGGTTGTCTTTGCTTCTCATGATAACAACCCAGTGTCATAAAATTCACAGTAGACATCAATATAGTCTCATCATGCAGATCCTATCAATACCATAGGAAGAAAACACATTTTCCAGGTAACACACTTGACATGAAAAGCTTTAAGAGATCTGGCGACTGTACAGTACTGGAGGAAAGTGTTACATCTCTAGAAAGCAGGTGTTCAGGATATGTGTTTCTCACTTTTCTTCCCAATCCAATCTAATCCTAATCTGAAGACAAAGGCAGTGTCTGCATTTCTCCTTCCCTGGGAATGAGATTCATTCTGTCCTCCCACAGCTTTCAGCACCATGCAGCTCTAAGCACACAGTACATAGCTTACATACTTCCAGCAACCACAAGCTAGCATGTGGCCTGCTGAAAGGCTGCCACTGGCATAAAAATTACACAGCAGTCTGCAGCACTTAGGGCTTCATCATTCAATGTGCAGGGAAGAAGAAGGGGAGATAATTCTCTCTGAGAACTAGCAAATCCTTGCAAGGTATTCCACCTGCATGCACACCACATCCCATCTGCTGCAGTTGCATGGGTCAACCCAGTCTTTGTCTTTTCTTGGATCTGGTTAGACATGCATTACTGGAGCTGGCCTTAACATAATGCTTTCTCGTTGTTTTAAGTTTCTCTTGCACCTGCCATGCAGTACTTTTCAGGCTTTCAGTTGGAGTACTTGTATTCAAAATCAGGGCCATTCGATTTTGCCTTGGCTATTTTTGGGGATGATACGAGGGTCATACTGAAATTAATGGGCAACATTTTTATAAATATCAGAATTAATGTAGGAAGAACAAGAACATCATCTTAATGTATAGACTTTACCCTACGCGTTGAGGTATTGTGAAGTCATTAGCTTCTATCATATGACCACAGGCAGTAGATACAAAATGGCCAACACTGGTGTTTCGGTTCGTCAACGTGCTGCCGTTGAATTCATTCTTAAAGAGGAAATCCCACCTGCAGAAGTTCTCCATAGACTTCAGCATGCATATGGAGATGTGTGCATGGGCGCTAGCTAGATAGGAGATGGGCGAAACATTTCAAAGATGGAAACACGAGCATCCGAGATCAGCCACGTAGCGGCCGCCCTTACACTGCCTGCACTGGATACAACAAGGAAAGGTTGATGACATCATTAAAGAAGACAGATGTATCGCTGTGAATGAAATCGCAGAAAAACTTGGAATAGGATACAGTGCAGTGCAGGAAATGATTGAACGCTTAGGCTATTGAAAAGTTTGTTTCCGCTGCTAGTCAGAGGATAGCAGCCCTCCTGCAATAGAGGTTCCTGGCTCCATAAATTGTGATGCCTACTTACACCAAACTAAACATCTGCTTATTGTAACTCCATCTATTTAAGTCTCTTTTTGGACATTATAGTTGGTTTTAGAATGAGATCAATGTATTTTGTTAAGGTCAAAGATTAAACTATGGTGTTCTACACTTCTTTTTAATTATTGCTAGTAAGCTGAGAGTCTGGAATAATACTTCCTGGGTATGAATTTTTTATTTTTGAGTTAAAGTATTTGAATATATGGATTGTTTGTTGTAATGTTTGGGCTTGGTTCTGCATCTGGAGAGTCTCCAAGCATGCGCAATACAATGTGGTGACGTCACACTCATGCGCGCATGTGTGGACACCCTCCAGACATGGCCCCAAACTCCTAAACCTGGACACCGAGATAGTTCTCTAAAAAGAGGGCATGTCCGAGTAAATCCGGACATATTGGGACCCTAGTCACAGCCTTATTCACTGTGCCATGTTAGTGCTGGAAGCTGCAAAAGGGCTGAAACTGCAGCCAGAGAACTTCTGCCTCAGACAAGCCAAGATATCCAGATAGCTTGCTTTATTCAGGTTGCCCTCAGTCCAACTAGCTGAACTGAGACCTCAACCCCCACCAGAACTCGTGTGAGATGTTGGGGGAGGAAATACAGTCAGTACCCAATCTTGGTGGAAAACCTACCATGGGACCACTCAGCCTGTGCTCAAGCTCTCTTTGGACAAAACCTGAAGTGAGCCATGCTCCCAAGGGAATGGTCCCTGAGCTCCCGGACCGTTAATGCAAGCTGGCCAAGCAAGTTTCCAAGTTTATTTACAGTTTGATATATCGACCATCAAGTAGGATGTCCCATGGCTACAGACTACTGGCCTCAGAGTCTGTGTTCTCTGCTTCAACAGATGTCCCTTAATTGGGAGCCTCTGCAGCTCCTAAAAACCAGAAATTAAATGTAAAATAAACACGAGCAGAACAGACTGGTTCCTACCATCTCATATGTAGAGAGTAAAACTGAGGAATTGGAGGACAGCCCAGAGTGATGGGAGGTGGAGCAGAAAAAATGTAAATGAGGTTCTCTACACAGGATCTCATGATTAGGAATACACAAACTATGTGTTTCAGAATGATGTGCCTATTGCACTAGAAGTTGTATTTTAAACTAAGATGTGGGAGAAAGTTGACACTCGCCCATGAGCAGATGGTTCAGTTTGGAGTATCCTTGAAGGATACTGTTGAATCAGAACACATGGGAGTCCCAATAGAGAGGTGTCAATAATGGTGAAAGAAAGCCAAGCGTGCTTAAGAGGGAAGCAGCATAAAGATGGCAAGTTATCCCTGTCATCTTCTCAGCAGCCTGTAGATACAAGGAAAAAAACACAATTTGAAGTGTCTGTATACAAATGCTAGAGGCCTAAAAAATAAAGTAGGAGAATTAGAGTATATAGCACTGAATGATGAGGTAGATAGAATAGGCATCTTAGAGACCTGGCGGAAGGAGGACAAACAATGGGACACTCTGTTACCTGGGTACAAATTATAGTGCACTGATCAAATTGAAGGGGGTGGAGTTGTGCTATATGTTAAAAAGGGAATTGAATCAAACATAATAAACATTCTGTATAGATAGCAGGGTGAAATCCATATGGATAGAAATTCCATGTGTGAAGGGAAGGAATATACAGGTAGAGTAATACTACTATCCCCTGAAACAGAATGAACAGACAAATGAAGAAATGGAAGCCTGGACCAATCAGGCCTTAGGCATAGCGGGTCTGCCCATCCCCACTAAGTCTAAGGTCTGATTGGCCAATCTGTTCTCTACGATCATCTTCTTCAAACTTAATAACAATTCCCTCTCTGAAAATCGTTGGCACAAGAAGAAATGATATGTTTTCCGTTATGGCTCCTAAATTGTGGAACTCACTGCCAAATTATATTCGAAATGAAAAAGATCTTTCATCTTTTAAAAAATTATTAAAAACTTTTTTGTTCCAAGACGCTTTTGATGTGTAATACGGCCTATCTTGGACCCCTCAAATCTTGCTACGCATATCAAACTCCTTAACTCCTTTCCCTCCCTATTGTTTTTTCCATTTATGTAATTTCCAATAGAGAATGAAATTGTAACTTTTCCCTCCTTTCCTTCCTCAATCATGTCTGTCTTTAATATGATTGCAAAAATGTTAACTGATTTATTTAGTTTGTATGGTGTTTAGTTTGTCCAATTGTATGTGAGACTACTATCTAGTGGTCTTTTTAAATTGTACATCGCTTAGAAAATTTATATAAGCGATTCATCAAATGGTAATAAAACTTGAAACTTGAACTTGGATTGTTCACTCTTGAGAAGAGAAGACTGCGAGGGGATACGATAAGAGACTTTTAAAATACTGAAAGGTTTTGACAAAATTGAGCAAGATACATCGGTATTCACATTGTCAAATGTGACTCGGACACGAGGTCATGGACTGAAACTGAGGGGCAACAGGTTCAGGACAAATATCAGGAAGTTCTTTTTCACACAGCGAGTGGTGGACATTTGGAATGCTCTCCCGGAGGAGGTTGTGATGGAAACCACCATTCTGGGATTCAAGGGCAAGTTGGATGCACACCTCTTGCAAATCACATTGAGGGATACGGGTCTTCAACAGGCAACACCTAGCTTAGCCGCCGCGTGTGCGGGTCGCCGGACGAGATGGACCCAATGGTCTGATCCGGTGAAGGCATTTCTTATGTTCTTATGTATATAAATTTTTTTAATAAATATAGGTCTGTCCCAGTAAGGCTATTCTTATGTTCCTTCCTTTGTTTCCCATGCATGCCCTAAACCAGGGGTAGGGAACTCCGGTCCTCGAGAGCCGTATTGCAGTCGGATTTTCAGGATTTCCCCAATGAATATGCATTGAAAGCAGTGCATGAAAATAGATCTCATGCATATTCATTGGGGAAATCCTGAAAACCCGACTGGAATACGGCTCTCGAGGTCTGGAGTTCCCTACCCCTGCCCTAAACGCTCTCTAATACTGAGCTCCGCCCTCCTCTCAGCTGGTTTGGTCTTTCAACTGTTTGCCGGATGTGGCAACGTGCGATTCATCTTCTTTTTTACTGGCAACGGGTTCCTGTTGAAGGGACTGTTAGCCTCCGAAACCGGGCTTGGTTGAACCTGGTTAAAAGGTGGTGTAGGAATGCTGCTCCCCTTATTTGACTGCAGACCAACGGACAAATCTTCAAGCTAAGTCTGAGTTTATATTCTAGGAGCTGGCTGGGGGGTTCTCAGAGTGGTTTTTCCCGTCTCATTTTACGCTTGTGTGGTTGATAAATTGAGTATCACTGTTTAAGCTATTACATAATTAATTTGAGCACATGTGAGGTGTCCTATGATGGTGTGCAGGCAGAGGTTGGTTAACCTGTGCCTTGCTCCCTTCGCTGACCTCTCACACTGTGGACACCGCGTTTCACAACAATTTTCATGATTTAATTTATATCACGCTCACGAGGTTTTCTTAAGTCCTCTTAAGCCCTACCTCTCCATCTCCAACCGAATTGTTCCCAAGTTCTCTCATGCCTTACCTCTGTATCATGCTCTCCTGTATTTTGATGATCTGACATTGTACCTATATTCGCCGATTGTCCAGCTCTTCTTTGTTGTAAACCGCCTCGAACTACCACGGCTTTGGCGGTATATAAGAATAAAATTATTATTATTATTATTATTTTCACTCAAGTGCGGAGCTACCAGGTTGAACCCCTCAGAGAACCTATTGACTCTTACTGCTTTTTTGAGTGTCTCTAACACTGAGTCACCTACATTAGACCAGAAAATATTTGCAAAAGGCTTGCATTCCAATTAAATCATGTTATCATTTTCAAATGCACAGTGCTACCGAGTGTAATAGAATGACAAAATTCAGTTATGGCTGCACAGAAGTTTTTGCTTCAGCTCATTAGTCGTTTGGATTTCTTTGGTGAAGCAGGATCCAAACATAATCCCAGTGCACCTCTGCAAAAGCCAGCACTGACTTCAAGTCTTGGGGGTCATTTTACAAAGGCGCGGTAGCGGTTTAGCGCACGGAATACCGCGCGTTAAACCGCCTGCCGCGCTAGTACCTAACGCCTCCATTGACGAGGCGTTAGGATTTTAGGCTGCCACGGGGGGGTTAGCGCGTGATGAAATGTCCGACGCGCTAACCCCCGTAGTGCGCCTTGATATTGCATAACAGTTACATTCCTAAGACCAGAAAAAATATTCACATAAGCAGAATGTTCACACAAAGAAACCAAGAGGGCCCGTAAATGACCAGAATAACAGCATATAGGCACATTTAACTGCTCCAATCTCAATTGATAATATTCCACTCAAATTAACTTACTATTATAAAAATATTAGGGGTACTAATTGATCACAAACTTACATTTCATCCTCAAATCAGTACTCTAGTTAAAAACTGCTTCTATAAACTAAGGATGATCAGATCAATCCGTCCTCTTCTTGATGCTAAATCCCTTACAGTTTTAATCCATTCCCTTGTAATATCCAAAATTGATTATTGTAACTCTCTACTCAAAGGCATAAATTTAAAAGAAATAAAACGTTTACAACTAATCCAAAACATCGCTATTAAACTCATATCTGGTTCTAAAAAATATGATCATGTTACTCCACTACTACGAAAAGCTCATTGGTTACCAGTCATACATAGGATAACATATAAAATCGCCCTTTTAACTTTCAAAACAATACAAACACACCCCCCAGTATTCATTGACAGACTTCTAATCCCATATGACCCACCTAGAGCCCTTAGATCCACTTCTCAACATACTCTTAGTGTCCCATCTCTAAGGATAATAGGTACTCGCCGTACCACAATCTTCTCGGTAACTGCGCCTATGATTTGGAATTCTCTTCCTATATATATAAGATCCGAACAAAATATACAAAAGTTCAAAAGCAATCTAAAATGTTTTCTTTTTTAAAGATGCCTATAATTGACTATTTGACTTAGCCCAGCAAATTTGTTAACTTTTCCCTACCCTAATGTACTTTCCTTTTATGTATCTTTCTTCGATAAATATTGTAGTTCTCCCCTCCCTCTGTACCACTAAGGTCTTAATAGTTAAGTAAGAAAACTGTCTGACTTATTTGTTTGTCTATAAAAGTTTTTATTATCATTGTACAACGCTTAGTATACTAGGATAAGCGTTTAATCAAATATATGAATAAACTTGAAACTTGAAACTTAAAAGCTAATATGCCAGTTATGAGCTATTCCATAAAATGGTACCGTAAGTACCCCATTCCTGCAAGCTCAGTCTTCATCTGCACAAGCCTCAAACACTTTTAAATCATAAGTGTTTGAGACCTGTGTGGTTAAAACAGAGCTTACAGGAATGGGACAGGGACAGCGACAACTTGCGAGGATGGAGAAATTGAGTTCCTGCGGGGACGGAAAAAAAATTGGTCCTCGTGTCGTGCTTTAGCTAGACTCAAGGCTTTCCTAAGCCCAAAATACCTTTTCCCTTCTTGTAGTGTGATGGCTGGGGGAACTGAAGACAGTTAACAACCCCAAGCCGAGTACTGTATCCTTGCGGTCCGTACGGCACGCTTATCAGTTCTGTTTGCAAGTGCCGCCTCTTAGTATGGTCAATGGGGGATTCGGATGTCTATGTTGACAGTTCAGGGGCCGATTAGTTGGAATTTGTTGCCTTTGGAAGCGAGACAAACCCCTAATATCTTGCAGTTTAGGAAAATGTTGAAAACAGTGCGATTTGAAGGTTTTTATGCTCCAGCGGCTCAGGGGTTATATTCTGTTTTCTTTTTTTTTTAATCTTTATTGGTTTTTCAAGCTACAATTGTGCAACATATTATATCATACGAAGAAAGACTGGGCATATTATATCATATGAAGAAAGACTGGGCATATTATATTATACGAAGAAAGACTGGGCATATTATATCATATGAAGAAAGACTGGGCATATTATATCATACGAAGAAAGACTGGGCATATTATATTATACGAAGAAAGACTGGGCAAACTGCAGCTCTATACCCTAGAGGAGCGCAGGGAAAGGTGTGACATGATTGAGACATTCAAGTACGTCACAGGTCGTGTCAAGGTGGGAAACGATATATTCTTTCCCAGGGGATCCTCGGTCACAAGAGGGCACCCGCTCAAACTCAGAGGAGGGAAATTTAGTGGTGACATCAGGAAGTATTTCTTCACAGAAAGGGTGGTAGATCACTGGAACAAACTTCCGGTGCAGGTGGTCAAGGCCACCAGTGTGCTCGACTTTAAGAATAAATGGGACATCCACGTGGGATCCCTATGACGGTCGAGTTAAGGAACTAGGTCATTAGCACTCAGACTTAATAGGGTGGGTAAATGGAGTGGGCAGACTTGATGGGCTGTAGCCCTTTTCTGCCGTCATCTTTCTATGTTTCTAGGTTTCAAATGAATCACAAATATGGGTATTAAAACCAAGCACAACAAATGTATAACATCAATGCTCTATTATTTTTATCCCCTCCCTCCCACCCAATACAAATATATTAAAATCTTCATAAGAACATAAGAATTTGCCTCCGCTGGGTCAGACCAGAGGTCCATCGTGCCCAGCAGTCCGCACCCGCGGCGGCCCATCAGGTCCATAGCCTGTCATGTTATCTTGATTTAGCCCTATAGCCCCCTTGTTTTCATCTATACTCTTTCCATACTCTTATCTACCCTTATCTGTATCCCTCAATCCCCCTAACCTTCAGGAATCCATCCAATCCCTCTTTGAATCCCCGTAGCGTACTCTGCCCGACCACTCTGCCCGACCACTTCATGAAACTATTCCTAAATTCCTATATCAATACCATTTCCATCCCCCCCCCCAGGATGTGTATGTTTACATGTCCACAAAATGAAAAATTATTCCTCTTTACAATATCTAGCCAATGGCTCCCAAACATCCATAAAATTCTTAAATCGTTCCATTTTATAAGTAACACATAGGGTTTCCCACCAAAATGAATAACTTAACCTATCCCAGTTTTTCCAGTTTCTCAAAATAAGCTGCAGGCAACCCCTGTTGTATTCTGTTTTCAATGTGTTATGTTTTTTTGTAGAAGGGGCTGTTTGCTGTTTTTATTATATAATGTTGTTTCATATGAGCATGTGTAGGGTGTCTTTTTGTCTTTTGCTATCTGCTTAAAGTGTACTTTTGTGTTACCCGCATAGAATTTGCTGGATATGCGAGATATCAATTTATAAATCAATAAATACCGATACCCGTTCAGATTTCTTTTCCGTCACAATGTGGAAAGGAGCAGCTGAAGTCCATT
Organism: Geotrypetes seraphini; assembly: GCF_902459505.1. Lineage (NCBI taxonomy): Eukaryota > Metazoa > Chordata > Amphibia > Gymnophiona > Dermophiidae > Geotrypetes > Geotrypetes seraphini. Next base: position 30,181,112 of record NC_047101.1, on the reverse strand, counting down.
ATCTATTTTCGATAGCTTTTTAAATTAAGTTTTCATCACTCTGCTTGCTCGGCTGAATCAAGAGCCAGTGTTGGCAGTAGAGATTCTTCAGTGCTTCCAGTCCTCAGGCTGAAAATTCAGCATCTCAGCAAACATGGGGTCAACAGCTGACCCCTATAACGCTCTGCTTCTCTGATGCCCTAAGCTACTAATGTCATTTCCCTGCCTCAGTAGGCCAGTCCATAAATCTTTCCTAGAGAACTGTGGCCATATTACATTTGCCCCAACTTACCACCTCCTACTTCGGCTGAATTTGGCGAACAGTTTGCATAAGCCTACATTTTCCACCCCCTCTCTGGCTGTTTTTCAAGGTATAATGGCTGCACAGCTGTGCTGAAAAATTCTCCCTCTGTGGCAGTCCTGGGGAGGAAGCCATGTTTTATTTCCTTAATCCTTATTTAGCCCAGGCCATCTCATTGCTTGCAAGCATGCTGTACTAATAATTTCTGCAGTGAAACTCTTGGTGAAATAGTTTATGATCAGTGTGTTTATTGTTAGATTTTTTTTTTTTTTTAATTCATCTTGCATGATATTTCTTGAACCAGATGATTTAAAAATGTGATGGGGATTGATCCTGGAATTAGCTTATGGGTGATACCTACATCGATGCCAAGTCAACCCAGTTCCTTATAACTAGTGTTAAAGGTCTTATGTAAAAAGGATGAAGTGTTGCAGAGCAAAAACCACCAAAGATTTGGCACAGTATGATGGAGTTGGCAGCCTCTCCTCCAGAAAACACTAAGTAAGCCTACAGGCTCAATGAACATTCATTGAGTGCTCCTTTAGGTCAGGCTTTTCTGGAGTTTGTTGACTATTTAAGGGTTTTTGCTGCACCTGTCTGCAATCCATCTGTCCTGGAAATCGAGAGAGATTTATGCTTTCTGTCTCTTGCCTTTCACAAGCACTGGAATATATCACAGGCAATTAAAAATTAATAGAACGTAATTGTGAGATCATTTTAGCTGTACTAACCCCAAGTTTACTGGATGGTAATGTGTTTTACTTCAGCCGAGGCAACGGGACTTTGTTCTGATTCTGTGATCGGCAAAATAAAGAAGTGCAGGGATAATTCTGTGACAAAAGCGCAGACATGTATGCACTAATAAAGCACGTGGCATATACATGGGTACAGTGGTATACCTGCATTGGTGCAACCCTCCAGCCAGTGGTTGATGCATGGAGCAGTCGTGAAGCTACGGTCTGCAGGGCACGACTGTCTGTTCTGCCATTCCCTTGCCATGGAATAGGAAGTTGAAGTCAGAGGGGGTGAGGAATGGTAAAGCGGATGGTCGCGCACACCAGACCATGGCCCCAAAGCTTCCCTTTGCACCTCCTTACTGATTGCACCAGGGGCGGATCGCCCCTACCACCCAGCCCTTAGTATGCCACTGCATGTGTATGTGTGCACACATGTGCAAGTGCCACAAAACCACCTTAGCGCTATCTGCAAATAGCCACTTCATTTACAGAGCACATATTTTGCAAATGGAAAGTGTAAGCATGGGCAGAGAATGGTCGGGACTCACACTTAGGTAGTAACTTATAGATACTATACTGTACATATCAATTAGGTGCTAACACTTACACATGGATAGAGCACATGCTTCTCTTAAGAACTGTCCTACTGGGACAGACCAAAAGGTCCATCAAGCCCAGGATCCTGTTTCCAACAGTGGCCAACCCAGCTCTCAAGTAACTGGCAGAAAACCAAATACTGGCAACATTCCAGAGCTGAGATTGTGATGTCATAATGCCTCATTCCATCAATGCCTAAGAACCAACCTTATCAGTGACATCACAATAGCTTCATTGTCCTATACTTGGCTCACATAAGAGCTGCCATACTGGAACAGACCAAAGGTTCATCAAGCCCACTATCCTGTTTCCAAAAGTGGCCAACCAAGTCCCAAGTACCTGGCTAGATCCCAAGTAGTAAAACAGATTTGATGCTGCTTATTCTAGGAAAGTGATGCACACTGGGAAGAATAACCCAAATCACAGTTACCAGATGCTAGGATTCACCTTGGGGGTTAGCGCCCAAGAAAAGGATCTGGGTGTCATCGTAGACAATAAGATGAAACCTTCCGTCCAATGTGTGGCAGTGGCCAAAAGAGCAAACAGGATGATAAGAATTATTATAAAAGGGATGGTTAACAAGACTAAGAATGTTATAATGCCCCCTGTATCGCTCCATGGTGCAACCTCATCTGGAGTATTGCGTTCATTTCTGGTCTCCTTAGCTCAAGAAAGATATAGTGGCGCTAGAAAAGGTTCAAAGAAGAGCAACCAAGATGGTAAAGGGGATGGAACTCCTCTCGTATGAGGAAAGGTTAGGGCTCTTCAGCTTGGAAAAGAGAAGGCTGAGGGGGAGATATGATTGAAGTCTACAAAATCCTGAGTGGAGTGGATCGATTTTTCACTCCATCAAAAATTACAAAGACTAGGGAGGTCACTCGATGAAGTTGCAGGGAAATACTTTTTAAAACCAATAGGAGGAAATATTTTTTCACTCAGAGAATAGTTAAGCTCTGGAATGCATTGCCAGGGGTTGTGGTAAGAGCGGATAGCATAGCTGGTTTTAAGAAAGGTTTGGACAATTTCCTGGAGGAAAAGTCCATAGTCTATTATTGAGAAAGACATGGGGGAAGCCACTGCTTGCCCTGGATTGGTAGCATGGAATGTTGCTACTCCTTGGATTTTGGCCAGGTACTAGGGACCTGGATTGGCCACCATGAGAACAGGCTACGGGGCTTGATGGACTACTGGTCTGATCCAGTAAGGCTATTCTTATGTTCTTAACATTCTTACTATCAGCATAGAAAAAGAAAATGGCTTAACTTTCCTATATTTTGAAAAATATTGTTAAATATAAGCTAACCTTTTATCATTTCCTTTAAAGACATGCATGCATGTTTCCAAAAGAATGAACTTTGTTTCAGACAGTGGTTTAGGATGTAAGAGATGAGAGAAATGCAGAGCTTAGTTGGCAATGAAAAGAGTTGATGAGGAGTCTGGGAGCCGGGATTTCACTCCCTCATTTCCTGCAGTTGTCTGTAAAAAGTCAATGTCCCTGAGGCACTGACCACAATGCCACAACACAGAGCCACACACAAACAACCCTTGGAAATGTACACACAGATCATGTGGTTATCAGTGCAGTAGGAAGAGTAAGATTTTAAATGATTTCCTTCTTTCTGATGGTTGTCACATTTAGGAGGTCATTTAAAAAAAAAATTACATGTCATTTGCATGGGTACAAGAGAGCAATTGAGTCTAAGTAGTGTTTTTAAAACACCACTATTTACAGGTGTATATTCATGGCACTCGCAGGAGTCAAAAAGTTTGTGCGGACTTTAAAAATACGTATACATCCAGTGTTCCCTCTAAGCGGGCGGGTGTTGTGAGCAAACTTTTTTCACCGTCAGCCAAAAATATCGGGCGCCAGCAAGTTATGAGCCAACTCGCCCGATTCTCCTCTCGCCGCCCTGCCATCTGCCGTACGCCTCTTCCGATCGTGCGCTGTGACGAGAAACGTGTGCGCTGCGATGTAATATTTTGTGCGCCAGCGCACGCCAGCGCAGCTTAGCGGGAACACTGGTTCAAATGGTTTTATTTATTTCCCCAAATTTATTTTTGTTATACGCATTGAAAATATTTGATATTGCGTTTAAATCAAAATCTCAATAAACTTGAAACGAGTGCCCGTGAGATTGTGGGAGGGTTAAATACTCAAAACTTAGAAGTTTTTGCTACGCCAGCTTTCTGGTATCTTTACATACAGTGGCGTACCTAGCATATGTAACATCCGGGGCCCATCATTTTTTGGCACCCCCCCCCCCCATCTGTAAGAAAAACATGATTTTTAGTAACAAACCACACGTCACACATGAGTACCTAGGAAAAGGCAGCATCTTACATATTGCAGTGAGCAGTACATCAATACACCCATTGTAAAACTAAACAAGCCAGACCAGCACAGATCAATCCTACACCGTCAATCCTAACAGAAAACCATGTCTTTCGAACACACAGAACACAGAAAACACCTTCGCCTAGTAAGGAATATGTAATCACAAACTAACCCCTCCCTCTTTTACAAAACTGTAGTGTGGATTTTAGCTACGGAGGTAACAGCTCTGATGCTCATAAAATTCTGAGCATCAGAGCTGCTACCACCAAGGCTGGTGCTAAAAACGCTTCACAGTTTTGTAAAAGGGGGGATAAAATAAAAATACATAGACAAAGGTTAAATTGAACCAGCAAGAAGCTGGACTCTGCATACAATGCTTCACAGAAACAGTGACACATGTCTCCTAAAGCAATAAATAAATAGAAATTTTTTTCTACCTTTGTCTTCTGTGGTTTCTCCTTTCCTCATCTTCTTGTAACTCTCTTCCTTCCATCCACTGTCTGCCGTCTCTCTTCCCCTATATGGCATCTTCTCTCCTTCTATGCCCCTTCCAGAAACTGTATGCCTCCCCCTTCCATCTCTCCTTTCACCCCATTGGTCTGGCATCTCTCTCCTCGCCTTCCCTCTCCCACACCTCTCCTCATAGTCTGGTATCTCCCCTTCCCTGATTCTCTGGCATCTCTCTCCTTTCCTTTTCTTCCATCTTTCGCTCCCCCTCCATGCTCTCACATCTCCCCCTTCCTTTTCCCTTAGACTGGCATACCTTCCTCCTACGCTCCAAGCCCTGGCATCTCCTTTAATTCCCTCCCTCATCTTCCTTCTCCCTCCAGCTGGGTACCGCAACACTCTTCCCTGCAGCTCTGCACTTCCCCACAATTGCCATGCTTCGGTTCCTCTTCTTCCTTCCTTCCTCCCCCCCCCCCGCGGGACCCTGCGGCACCATCAACTCTTACTCCCTCTAATGTCGGCCCTGCAGCTCCAGACTTCCTCGCACCTTCTCCCCTCCCCCTTTGGATCGCTATTATTTTAAATGTTATAGCCGCGGAGCTGTATCCATCAGTGGAGATGTCTAACCTCGGCCTGCCCCGGAACTCTTACTGCAACAGTGACTTCCTGTTCCTGCCTAGACGGGCGTCTGCTGCAGTAAGAGTTCCGGGGCAGGCCGAGGTTAGACATCTCCACTGATGGATACAGCTCCGCGGCTATAACATTTAAAATAATAGCGATCCAAAGGGGGAGGGGAGAAGGTGCGAGGAAGTCTGGAGCTGCAGGGCCGACATTAGAGGGAGTAAGAGTTGATGGTGCCGCAGGGTCCCGCGGGGGGGGGGGGGGAGGAAGGAAGGAAGAAGAGGAACCGAAGCATGGCAATTGTGGGGAAGTGCAATCCCCCCAATGCGTCCCCTTACCTTACCGACGCGTGTGTGCACTGTGAAGAGAAACTTTGCGCTGCGATGTAATATTTTGTGCGCGAGCGCAGGCCAACGCAGCTTAGCGGGAACACTGTATACATCAACTCTTTTCACTGCCAGATGAGCTCTGCATTTCTCTCATCTCTTACATTTTAAACCAATGTCTGAAACAAAGTTCATCTATTTTGCAATGACATAAGAGCATATGAACGGCCATACTGGGTCAAACCAAAGGTCCATCAAGCCCATTATCCTGTTTCCAACAGTGGTCAATCCAGGTCAAAAATACTTGGCAGGAGCCCAAACAGTTGATAGTTGACATGCAACTTACCCCTAGGGCAAAGCATTGGTTATCTCCAGGCCTGCTCTTGAAGCAGTATATACCTTCTAGAAGTCTGAGATCTCAATCCGCAATGAAGTTATCGACTGATGCTGGATTCGTGCATGAGATTTTTGTTACCAACATGCATCACTTTACACTTAACCACGATGAACCTCATTTGCCATGTCGATGCCCATTTCTCGAGCTTGATGTTTTAAATCATTTTTTTTTAAAAACAACAAAAAAACCACCTGTCTTCTTGATCCAATTTCTTCTAGTTGGTTAACTCTCCCTGTCACACTCTCCTCCTTTCGCCTCATCCTGGAAGAATGCTTTCATTAAGCCTATTATAAAAAAGACCTCCCTTGATCCATCAGTACTTAATAACTATAGACTTATTTCTAATCATCTTTTCCTCTTTACACGTACAGAGAAATGAATATTTTTACAATTGTCTAACCATGTTGACTCTTCAAATTTGCTCCACCCATATCAGTCTGGTTTTCGCTCTGGTCATTCCACTGAAACTATTCTGATCTCACTTCTAAACAATCTACATTCTGCTTTCAATAGAGGAGTCAGCACACTTCAAGTTTCAAGTTTATTAGGTTTTTATATACCGCCTTGTCAAGGTTATCTAAGCGGTGTTTACAATCCGGTACTCAAGCATTTTCCATATCTGTCCCGGTGGGCTCACAATCTATCTAATGTACCTGGGACAATGGGGGGATTAAGTGACTTGCCCAGGGTCACAAGGAGCAGCATGGCTTTGAACCCACAACCCCAGGGTGCTGAGGCTGTAGCTTCAACCACTGCACCACACACTTCTCCTCCTTCTTATCTCACTGGACCTTACCGCTGCTTTCGACCTGCTGAACCACTCTTCTGGCTAGACTCTTGTGGGATCTGTTTATACCTTCTCAGTGCTAATCTTCATAAATATTTACGCGAGAGGTGCTTGGGAATTAAAGTATGGCTTTATTTGGTTCAAATTAATAGTAACACATTAATTACAGGGTGGATAAAAATCAATTATTTTTTCTATTTAAATCAGATTTTTTAATTTAAATTGGATTTTTTTTTTATAAAATGCTTTTTGAGAAAAAAATATATCAAAGATAGTTTTCTAATTAAGATACATTATGGTCCAAAAGTTATTCAGCATGGAATAAGGATTAGTTTTTTTTCCCCCCATATCTTTATTCATTTTAAAAACCAACATCAAGTGCAACATATTATCAAACAATGTACAAAATAAACAGCACTTAATTCCATCAAATGATATAATAAATACCTATCCCTTCCCCCCCCCCACGCTTTCATACAGTATAAAGACAATCAAGAGTAATACAAATGATCAAGACAAACAAAATTGCAATCAAATAATAAATTAAAGGCATATCCCCTCCCCCCTCCCTCCCACCCCTCCTGGACGTATATACGGTAATCAAAGGGCTAAAACTAATAATCAATCTTTACAAGATTTTGTCAATGGGTCCCAAACCTCCTTGAATTTCTTATAATGTCTTAATTGTAGTGCACTCATACATTCAAATTTATGTTTGGCACAAGGATTCCCACCAAAAACTATAGTTTAACCTGACCCAATTTTTCCAGTTTTTCAAAATAAGCTGTATGGCAACTCCCGTCATGATGAAAAGTAGTCTATTCTTATATGGAGCTATTGGACTCCTGGCCTTCAATAACGTACCAAACAGCAGTATATCATATGCCAATACCAATGAAACTTCCAGTATTCTATTAATAAGGATTAGTTTTTAATTATGTAGCATGAGGCTGTACATTCATGCAATGTTTAAATTTTGGGGTAAATGAATTCCATTCATCCATTTATAATGTCATGAGCATGATTTAAATCAATTCTTTCTGACAAGTGACATATATCGTGCTCTCATTGCCATACCAAATAGCACAGTATCATATGATAATGCCACTGGGTTATCTAATAAACAATTAATTTGGTCCCAAAATGATTTCCGGAAATTCTTAATAAATGGACAATAGAATAACAAATGATCTAAAGTCCCTGCTTCTAGATGACAGTGCCAACATTTATTAGATTTGGAGCTATCCAATTTTTGTAATCGAACAGGGGTCCATAACACTCTATGTAACAGAAAAAAACAAGTTTGTCTCATAGATGCCAACACTGTACATTTCATCCTCCAAGTCCAAATTCATAGCCATTGAGACGCAGTAATTTGATGCTTATTCTCAATGCTCCAAATGTCTCTCAGACCAGTGTTTAGTTTCTTTTTAATAAATCCAGTCAGCAATTTATACCACTGGGCGGCCTGGTGACCCAAGAAGTCCGCCTGAAAGCATAAGAACGCCATACTAAAATGCCTTTTCAAATACAAACCCACAAACTAAAAGTACTATTGTCCACAAATGAAACCCCAATATGCCAGACTCTGCACACAATACGCCACAAAAGAAATAGAAAGAAATGCATTTCTTCCTGAACAGTTCAAAATGTAAGGACAACATATGTAAATTTTCAAAACTGACTATTTCAATCACTACAATGAAAAGAAAAACATTTTTCTTACCTTTATCTGGCAATTTTTTTCCCCCGATCATCTTGTTCCCTATGCATTTGCTGTTTCTTTCCTCTCCTTCACCTTTTGCACTACATCTATCTTTGGCACTGATTTTCATATTCAGTTTCTTTTTTTTTTTTTTTTTTTTTAATATTCTTTATTCATTTTCAAAATTACATTAAGTGTAAAATATATTAATTCACAGTAACAATAAATATATCACTTATAAACAATCATTGGTACATTATATAAATTTTATCCTTTCCCCTTTCCCATCCCTCCCATCCATATCTTCCATTATTATATAATATATGTAATAAGAAAAATACCCCCTCCCTATATCCTGAACTGATAATTAAAAGGGAAATAATTTTACTTAATCCTTACAATATTTTGTTAATGGTTTCCACACATCCTGAAACTTCTTAAAGTATCCCCTTTGTAAAGCAATAAATCTTTCCATTTTATAGATATGGCATAAAGAATTCCACCAAAAGTTATAATTTAATCTCTTCCAATCCTTCCAATTATATGTAATTTGCTGAATGGCAACCCCAGTCATTATTAGTAGTAATTTATTGTTGATAGCAGAAATCTGACTTTTTGCTCTCATTTCCATACCAAATATCACAGTATCATAAGTTTCTTCCATTTTCTGCCTCCATCTCAAATCTATCTCTTCCCCTCTCTTCCATCCATGTGCTCCATCTCTGCCCCCCATCCATAATAACTTAAGAATAGCCTTTAAGATCAATGGTCCATCTAGCCCAGTATCCCATCTTCACAGAGGCCAATCCAAGTTACAAGTACCTGCAAAAACCCAAATAGAAGAAGCATTCCATGCCACTGATCCAGGGCATTAAACCTATGGCCACAAAAATTAGGTTGGTATAATCCAGACAGATAATAATCAATATGTATGTCAAAGAATATGTCCAGATTGTATTGATTTTAAACCTGACGCCTCAGCCCCACCACTCCACCGCAATGTTAAATTCAAAAAGCGGGAGATTTACTGTGGGAGCCTCATCATTGGCTGTCGGGTTTTTATCGTTAATTTATTTATTTTGTATTTTTAATAAGTTTTTAGTAGTTTTTTGTATATTTTTCAGTCGTTAGACTTAGACTTTAAGAAGTTTTAAGAAATAAATATTCTATTTATGAGTATCATAATTCTAAAAGTACTTGATACTTATCTCAGCGTTAAACCCAGGGAGTCAGACCCGACATGTTTCACAGCATTGTGTTTTATCAAGGGTCTCCCTGTAAGATATTAAAAAGAGAAAAGTAGTCACATACAGTTGTGCAAACTACTCCCCTCCAATCTATAATTCGTTAAACGTCAATAGTAGTTCAATTCAATAGTGTGCTCACCGAGGGCGCCGCTGCCATCCGACTCCACTACTTTCGTGAGAAAAGATGGCGCCGGCGTCCTCGGAGCGGAATTTAAATCCTCCCTCGCTGTCATACAAAACTCCTCCCCCTGCATTCAATTGGTCCTCACAAGATTATACCGTCCCCCACTCTATACCGATGTTTAGTCCGTGGGGATCAACCGTGTCCAAAGAAAAAATGTATCTTTGTTCAAATTCGTTAAGCTTAAATTACACGCAGCATTTAATGCATTCATAAGGAAGATGCAACTAAAGGTTTTTTTTGGAGAGAAACACGAGCAAGAACTTCAACCCACTGAGGAGGAGCAAATGGAAGATTCACTCTCACCATGTAGGGATTCTATCCCAATATGTAAGACAAAATCATCTTGGGTTCCCCCGGGTCCTATGGACCCTTTGATCCACACTTTTCGACAGTTGGTTACTGCAGAATTGAAACACCTTCAAAAGACATGGCACAATATGGGGCCTTATAATACTACAAGAGCCCAAGAGAAGGGTTTTCAAGAATTATTGAATAATAAAGATATCATCATTATAAAGGCCGATAAAGGCGGTGCCACGGTAATTTTGGACAGGAAAAATTATGAACAAGAAGCAGACCGCCAACTGGCAGACATTCGCGCTTACAAACTGCTACAGGGGGACCCCACCACACTTCTGGGTCAACAAATTCTCGAATTTTTGAATGACTACCGAGAGCGAGATATCATCACTAAGAAAGAATATACTTTTTTGTTTGAAAAAAACCCCAGGATTCCATGTATCTCATTCGTCCCAAAAATTCACAAGACGCTGGTGAATCCACCGGGGAGACCTATTGTCAACACCCGGTCTTCTATTTTGGAACCTCTCTCCAAACTGGTTGATTTTTTCCTTAGAGAGGAAGTACCTAAGATAAAATCATATATAAAGGACTCATCCCATTTCTTGAGAACTCTAAATGGGTATCAAGGAAATTTGACTGATATATGGCTAGTGACATTGGATGTCGTTTCACTATATACACAGATCCCCCAGGAAGAAGCTTTGTCCGTCATTAGGGAGTCCCTCCACAAGAGGGAGACCCACCGCATTCCAACCGAATTCTTGATGCAGTTAGCGAAGTGGGTTATTAAGAACAACTACTTCAAATACCAACATTTATTTTACCAACAAATACAGGGGGTGGCTATGGGCGCAACCCTCGCTCCCTCTGTAGCTGCTCTATACATGGCCAGATTTGAGGAGACTTGGGTTTACACTTCACCATGGATGCCCCATATCCAACTTTGGGGCAGATTTTTAGATTACATTTTTTTCATCTGGCATGGCACTATACAAGAACTAAATTCTTTTGTAGAATTTTTGAATTCGGTTGATCCAAATATAAAATTTACAATGACCTGCCACAAGACCAAAATTGACTTCTTGGACATCACTGTACAAATACAAGGGGACAGAATTAACACGTCCCTATACAGAAAACCAGTAACCCGCAATACCATTTTACACTTTAGTAGCTTTCACCCATTCAAGCTTAGATTTAATTTGCCGGTGGGTCAGTTTCTGCGGTTGCGCAGAATTTGTTCTACAACAGAAGAATACAAACTACAAGCTAAAGAACTAAAACAACGCTTTCTTTATAGGGGTTACCCAACACGATCCATTAAACAAGCATTTAACAGGGGCAAATATGCACAAAGGGAGCTTTTATTGCAAGAATCATCTATCACACAGGATGAAGAAGATAACCTTATCTGTGTGCTCCCTTATTCTAGAGTGGTACAAATGGTAGTGCAAATATTTAGAAAACACTGGTTTATTGTTCAACCCCACTCAGTTTTGTGTTCTTTTCCTAGGATAGCATACACTCGAGGAAACACACTGGGTCAACAATCAAATTTTCTGAAGTACGGTATTCGCCCGGATAGAGAGGGGGTGGAGGGAAACCACGGCATATGTGGTAGATGTCAATGGTGCCCCTTAGCCATCCAAGGAAAAACATGGGAAGTTCCCGGTCGCCCACACATTTTGAAGGCACAACATATCACCAACTGCGATTCGGAGGGGGTGATTTATGTCATAGTATGCCCGTGTGAACTTATATATGTTGGACGTACGAGCAGAAAAATAAAAACTAGGTTAACTGAGCACAAATCTCGAATTATAAATAAGATCATGCAGGCTCCTTTGGTTGAGCACTGTTTAAGATTCAAGCATGCAGTGACAGAATTGAGGTGGCGGGTTATTAAGAAAGTAACGGGGCGGGATGGACGGGGGGATTCTTTTAAGCTTAACGAATTTGAACAAAGATACATTTTTTCTTTGGACACGGTTGATCCCCACGGACTAAACATCGGTATAGAGTGGGGGACGGTATAATCTTGTGAGGACCAATTGAATGCAGGGGGAGGAGTTTTGTATGACAGCGAGGGAGGATTTAAATTCCGCTCCGAGGACGCCGGCGCCATCTTTTCTCACGAAAGTAGTGGAGTCGGATGGCAGCGGCGCCCTCGGTGAGTACACTATTGAATTGAACTACTATTGACGTTTAACGAATTATAGATTGGAGGGGAGCAGTTTGCACAACTGTATGTGACTACTTTTCTCTTTTTAATATCTTACAGGGAGACCCTTGATAAAACACAATGCTGTGAAACATGTCGGGTCTGACTCCCTGGGTTTAACGCTGAGATAAGTATCAAGTACTTTTAGAATTATGATACTCATAAATAGAATATTTATTTCTTAAAACTTCTTAAAGTCTAAGTCTAACGACTGAAAAATATACAAAAAACTACTAAAAACTTATTAAAAATACAAAATAAATAAATTAACGATAAAAACCCGACAGCCAATGATGAGGCTCCCACAGTAAATCTCCCGCTTTTTGAATTTAACATTGCGGTGGAGTGGTGGGGCTGAGGCGTCAGGTTTAAAATCAATACAATCTGGACTGATCCAGGGCAAGCAGTGACTTCCCTCATGTCTCTCTCAACAGCAGATTATGGACTTTTACGCCAGCAAATTGTCCAAACCTTTCTTAAAACCAGCTATGCTATCCGCTCTTACCACATCTCTGGCAACGTGTTCCAGAGCTTAACTATTCTCTGAGTGAAAAAATATTTCCTCCTATTGATTTTAAAAGTATTTCCCTGTAACTTCGAATGTCCCCTAGGATTAAAACAACTTTCGGGTTTGTAGACAGCTCACTATGTCTCTTGAATTGTTTTTTTGTTGGACTGGGTTTAATGTTCTCATTAGTATAGGGTACCAGGGAAATGCTAACACAGAAGCAATTGCCACCACAGAAACTCAGCATTAGCCAGTTAGCATGTAGTAACTCAAATGTGCTAGCCCATTCTGTGCCTTTGACACACCCTCTCCAAATTAGGGAGAACGAGAGGACACTCTCTAAAGTTGAAAGGGGATAGATTCCTTACAAACGTAAGGAAATTCTTCTTCACCCAGAGAGTGGTAGAAAACTGGAATGTTCTTCCAGAGACTGTTATAGGGGAAAACACCCTCCAGGGTTTCAAGTCAAAGTCGGACAAGTTCATGCTAAACTGGAGAGACTGGACTCATTTGGAGCACTGGTTTTGACCTTGGGGACGTCGCATGAGTGGCAATTCTTATGTTCTTATGTGAAATTAGTTAATACAAGTTATGTTGCAGAAAAGGAGAAAATATCGCAAAATGATTAATGCTTTAGTGTGCTAGCCCGTTTTCTCACGCTAAACACCCGTTAAGGGCCTAATGTGGTTTAGTAGAAGAGACTCTAAGTAAGCAAATGTCACAACTAAAAGTGCTGCTTCGCCAATCACTTGATCATTTGTTTGCCTCCATGTGAAAATAGAGCCAAGTATTTCTTTGTAAAAAATCTCAGAAGTACCAGTTAAATAAGTAAACGTTCTATGATGGTTGTTGATCTCTTTAATCAGGAAGGAAAATATCTCAAGTAATCTGCTTCTTGGCTGAACTCTACCCTACTGTCAACTCTAGAACATATAATTGAAGTGTATCTCAGCAGAGCAGTCTTGGAAAACTTGCGAGTCCACACAAATTATGTCTATATCTCTGGGAAATGGCCAAAGACAGCACTTCCAAAACAGAACATTAGACACAAGAGAACACAATGTCATAAAGACGCCATGTTGGCCATAGGGTGTGCTGGAAGATGTGACAAATGTCTTACTACACTTGTCATTGGCATATGAGTTTCTGCAGCTGAATTCTGAAATGTGTAATGTAGCATTAACTTTAATATAGATCAGCCCAGAAAGCAGAATTATTTACTCCTCAGTTTAATGCTATGGTATGGTTGCCATGTTAGCTGACTTGAATGCAAGGAAATAATGATTAACAAAACAAAATAAAATAAGGTGATAGATATATTTCTTAATTAGCTTTTGGAAGGTAACACTCCCTTCCTCAGTTCAGAACAGAATGGGCAAAAGATGACGTTACCAGAATATGTCATTTATATTTATTTCATGAAAAATCTCATAGACTGCTCATCCAAGCAAAACTTTCTCCGAGTACTTTATAATAAAATACATATAATGAAAGTCAAAACAAACAAAAATGTAATTATGAATAAGACGTAACAACATCAAAAATCACTCTCCACCAAAACCCAATTCTTTGTACATAAATCTATGAGAGCTTCTACATAGAACCCACATTTGACCCTTTTATGGAATTTCTAATGATCCACCTCCTTCCTTAATGCCAAGAAAACTATGCTCCACAAAAGAGGGCACCCAGGTGAATGCCCTCTGACAGCCTTATTACTAGTATTCAGTGTAAACCACTTAGGATAAAAGAAAAGAAAGCCTTGGCAAATGGCTAGAGAACAGAAAACAGAGAGTGGCATAAATTGGAAGTTCTCAGAATGGGAAAAAGTGACTAACAGTGTACCTCAGGGCTCGGTACTTGGACACATCTTATTTAATATTTTCAGAAATGACCTGGAAGAAGGAACATCCAGTGAAATCATCAAGTTTGCAGGCGACACAAAGCTATGCCAGGCAATCAGATCGCAGAAGGACAGTGAGGAACTCCAGAGCGACTTGAATCAATTGGAGAAGTGGGCAGATAAATGGCAGATGAAGTTTAATGTGTAAAAATGCAAAGTGATGCATTTAGGCAGAAAAAATAAAGATCACAAGTATAGTATGTCAGGTGTAACTCTGGGAAAGACCGAACAGGAAAAGGACCCTCGGCCACTAGAGGGCATCCGCTCAAACTCAGAGGAGGGAAATTTAAGGGTGACGCCAGGAAGTACTTCTTCACGGAAAGAGTGGTGGGTCGCTGGAACAAGCTTCCGGAGCAGGTGACCAAGGCCACTAGCGTGCTTGACTTTAAGAATAGATGGGACATCTACATGGGATCCCTACAGAGGCCTAGTAGGGGGGTGGGTCAGTAGAGTGGGCAGACTTGGTGGGCTGTAGCCCTTTTCTGCCATCATCTTTCTATGTTTCTATGTAACTGATAGATAGGACCCTGAAACCATCGGCGCAATGTGCGGCGGCGGCAAAGAAAACAAATAGAATGCTAGGCATGATAAAGAATGGAATTACAAGTAGATCAGAGAAAATTATAATACCGCTCTACAGAGCCATGGTCAGACCGCACCTGGAATACTGCGTCCAGCATTGGTCTCCATATCTAAAGAAGGATATAAAACTTCTAGAGAGGGTGCAGAGATGAGCAACGAAGCTAGTGAAAGGTATGGAGAACCTGGACTACGAGGAACAACTTAGGAGACTGTGGTTGTTCTCCCTTGAGAAGAGGAGACTGCGAGGGGATCTGATCGAGACTTTCAAAATACTAAAAGGATTCGACAAAATGGAGCAGGGAAAGCAGTTATTTACAATGTCCAATGTGACACGGACAAGAGGACATAGACTGAAGCTGAGGGGGGACAGGTCCAGGATGAATATCAGGAAGTTCCGTTTCAAGCAGCGAGTGATGGACACCTGGAATGCTCTCCCAGAGGAAGTAATTGCAGAATCCACCGTTCTAGGATAAGGGTAAATTAGATGTACATCTCCCTTGAGAAGCATATAGTGATAGGGTGACTAAAATTAGGCCCTGGTGGGGGCCTCTGTATGTGCAGATCACCAGACTTGATGGACCCAGGGTCTGATCCGGAGATGGCAATTCTTCTCGCTTATTATCAGGAATCTTCAGAGGATTCTGATTGCCAGAACATGAAAACAGGAAGTCCTAAAGCTATGCCATCGGTAGTTTTACTAGCAGCAGACAGGCGGACAGGTTTCAGATAACGATGTACCACCCATTTGGGCAGCAGTAGACGAGCAGTGTTGGAAACGGAGGATCGCATTTGATCAAATTTATATATTGTGCAGAAGAAAGGCTCGGCAATCAACTTCTGTATTCTGCCACGAAAACGTGATGATTTTCATCAAGTCGCTAGGACTCGAAAACAAGTCGACGGCACCTCACAACAACAACTGATAAATAATGCAATGGGTCCAAAACAATATGGAATGACAGTGACAACAAATTATCAGTACTTCAAATAAGGGCTAATATGGTGCGTTTAAGTATTCTTCAGCTTCAAGATGAAAATATGTTTTTTCTGAATTTTCATACTGGTTAGTCTTCTCCCAGCTACAACAGGGGTGTCAAAGTCTCTCCTCGAAGGCTGCAATCCAGTCGGGTTTTCAGGATTTCCTCAATGAATATGCATTGAAAGCAGTACATGCAAATAGAGCTCATGCATATTCATTGGGGAAATCCGGAAAAACCCGACAGGATTGTGGCCCTCGAGGAGGGAATTTGACACTCCTGAGCTAAAGTCAAAATGTAAAGATGCAAATGAAAGAAAAAAAGCCAGTGTGGTAAAATGGTGGGACAAGGCATTTGTAAGATCTGCTAGTGATGAGAGAGATGCAAAAGAAAGGGCTCCTTTCTTTTGTAGTCATCCTACCCAAATCACGATGTGCTAAAGAACAGGGGTAGGCAATTCCAGTCCTCGAGAGCCGGAGCCAAGTCAGGTTTTCAGGATATCCACAATAAATATGCATGAGATAGATTTGCATCTCAAGGAGGCAGTGCATGCAAATCCATCTCATACATATTCATTGTAGATATCCTGAAAACCTGACCTGGCTCTGGCTCTCGAGGACCGGAATTGCCTACCCCAGGTATAGAACAAAAGTGTAGTTTCTGGATGATTCAATCAACTGCTAAGAAACTTTCTTAAATGCCTAACTTAGGCTGTCTTCAATGTTTCCATCTTAAAAAATATATCTACTACCATTATAAATTGTACATAAATGGGTGGAACATTTCTATTTTCTAAACAAGCAGTTTGCTTTGGGTTAAGGACAGGCGTATCATAACCAAGGGTGAACAGATCATAGGACCTCCAATAATTATTTCCGGTCCATATCTTGACTTCAGGTTTTAATCACCTACGCCTGCCCCACCTCACCTACCTCCTTGATTGTGTATGAAGTACGGTATATCTGTGAAATCACATGTACCAATATGTGATTAACAAGAAAGTGCTTTAAAAGATAAACAAATCAGTAAAGAAATCAAAAAGAAAAAAAATGTATCTATGTCTATAAGTTTAAGCCATCCAAACATATCGAAAACAAAAAGAAAGAGAAAGACGACACTTATTTTGGATGGTAAAATCCATGAACCAGCGCTGGTTGAAGGGGTTTTCTAAGTGATAGGAGAGAGTGTAAAAGTGGCGCTCTAGGATGAAGGGGAAGAATATGTAAAAGCTGATAAGGATAAAGTGGAATACACCGATGAAGGGAATAGGACTGTTAAGGGGCTGGAGGAGTTGCTGTACAGTGAAAAATTAGAGAAACTGGGCCTCTTCCCCCTTGAAAAGAGAAGACTGAGAGGAGAGGGAGGAAGTGGGACCCCTGGTTGAGGGGGATAGGAAAGGAGTGGTAAAGGAGGAAAAGGAAGTGGCGGACAGATTAAACACGTTCTTCTTGTCGGTCTTCACAACAGAGGACACATCCAATGTTCCGGAACCGGAAAAATTCTTCAAGGGGGACCAAGAGGAAAAATTATCGTGCATGGAGGTAAGCCTCGAAGACATACTCAAACAGATAGATAGGCTAAAAACTGACAAATCGCCGGGCCCGGACGGAATTCACCCAAGAATACTAAGAGAACTTAGAAACGAAATAGCGGAGTTACTGCAGCAGATTTGTAACCTATCCCTGAAAACAGGGGTAATACCGGAAGACTGGAGGATAGCAAATGTTACACCTATCTTCAAGAAAGGAACCAGAGGTGACCCGGGGAATTATAGACTGGTCAGCTTGACCTCAGTTCCGGGGGAAGATGGCCGAATCATTGATCAAGAACAGTATCAGTGAGCACATAGAAAAAAATAAGCTGATGAGAACAAGCCAGCATGGTTTCTGTACTGGAAGATCCTGCCAAACAAACCTACTGCACTTCTTCAAGGGGATAAGCGGACATTTGGACAAAGGTGACCCCATAGATATAGTATACCTAGACTTCCAGAAAGCCTTCGACAAGGTACCTCATGAGCGCCTTCTAAGGAAACTGTGGAACCACAGGGTGGAAGGGGACATACACAGATGGATCAAAAACTGGCTGGCAAACAGGAAACAGAGGGTAGGAGTAAAGGGACACTAATCTGACTGGAAAGGGGTCACAAGTGGCGTCCCACAAGGGTCAGTGCTGGGACCGCTGCTATTCAATATATTTATTAATGATTGGAAACAGGGACAAAGTGTGAAGTTATAAAATTTGCGGATGACACAAAACTCTCCGGTAAGGTTAGATCTGTAGAGGAATGTAAAAAAACTCCAAAGGGACCTGGACAAACTGAGTGAGTGGGCAGATAAATGGCAGATTTGTTTTAATGTGGAGAAATGTAAAGTTATGCAGATAGGGAAAGGGAACCTGATGTACAACTACACGATGGGGGGGATGACATTGGGAAAAGGCAACCTAGAAAAGGACTTGGGGGTTTTGGTGGATAAAACAATGAAACTGGCAGCACAATGCGCAGCGGCCTCAAAAAAGGCGAACAGAATGTTGGGCATTATCAAAAAAGGTATCACTACCAGAACCAAGGAAGTTATCCTCCCGCTGTACAGGGCAATGGTGCGACCACATCTGGAGTACTGCGTCCAGTACTGGTCGCCGTACCTAAAGAAAGATATGGCGATACTCGAGAGGGTCCAGAGAAGAGCGACAAAAATGATAAAAGGCATGGAAAACCTCTCGTATGCTGAGAGGCTGGAGAAGTTGGGGCTCTTTTCCCTGGAAAAGCGGAGACTTAGAGGGGATATGATAGAAACTTATAAGATCATGAAGGGTATAGTGAAGGTAGAGAGAGACAGATTCTTCAGACTGGCGGGGGCAACAAAAACTAGAGGACACTCAAAAAAATTGAAGGGAGATAGGTTCAGAACAAATGCTAGGAAGTTCTTCTTCACCCAGAGGGTGGTGGACACCTGGAATGCGCTTCTAGAGGGGGTAGTTGAGCAGAGTACAGTTGTGGGTTTCAAAAAGGGATTGGACGAGTTCCTAAAGGGTAAGGGAATCCAGGGGTACAATTAGAGGGTTACTATACAAGACAAAATGCTCTTGAGTAATAGATCACTACAGGTCATTGACCTGGGGGGCCGCCGCGGGAGCGGACTGCTGGGCATGATGGACCTATGGTCTGACTCGGCAGAGGCCATGCTTATGTGCTTATGAAACATTCAAAATACTGAAGGGAATAGACTTAGTAGATAAAGGCAGACTGTTCACACTCTCCAAGGTAGGGAGAATGAGAGGGCACTCTCTAAAATTGAAAGGGCATAGATTCCATACAAACGTAAAGAAGTTCTTCTTCACCTAGAGAGTGGTGGAGAGCTGGAACGCTCTTACGGAGTCTGATGTAGGGGAAAACACCCTCCAGGGTTTCAAGACTAAGCTGGACAAGTTCCTGCTAAACTAAACGTACACAGGTGAGGCTGGACTCATTTTAGAGCACTGGTCTTTGACTTGGGGGCCGCCACGTGAGCAGACTGCTGGGCACGATGGTCCACTGGTTTGACCCAGCAGTGGCAATTCTTATGTTCTTAAAATAAGAATGAAAGTGTAGTATATGGGAATGATCCTTTTCCTCTTGTTTCAGTTTGTGATTTGTGCCCAGGTCTTGTCTTGTTTTTAGTTGATTTGTTTCCCAACTTTTATTGCAAATTGCTTAGAATCTTATGTAAAGCGTTCAAACAAATTTTAATAAGAACATAAGGATTGCCACTGCTGGGTCAGACCAGTGGTCCATCATGCCCAGCAGTCCACTCATGCAGTAGCCCTTAGGTTAAAGACCAGTGCCCTAGAGTCTAGCCTTAGTTGCTTATGTTCTGTTCCAGTAGGAACTTATCCAACCTTGTCTTGAATCCCTGAAGGGTGTTTTCCCCTATAACAGTCTCCAGAAGAGCATTTCAGGTTTCTACCACTCTCTGGGTGAAGAACTTCCTTATGTTTGTACGGAATCTTTTCCCTTCTAACTTCAGCGAGTGCCCTCTCGTTCTCTTCACCTTGGAGAGGGTGAACAGTCTCTCTTTCTCTACTAAGTCAATTCCCTTCAATATCTTGAATGTTTCAATCATGTCCCCTCTCAGTCTTCTCTTCTCAAGGGAGAAGAGGCCCAATTTCTCTAGCCTTTCTTTGTACGGCAACTCCCCCAGTCCCTTAACTTGAACTTGAAACTAGAGGAATGTGTTCATGAGGAGCTAAATTAAAGGTAGACAAAATGATGGGGTCAGATGGGATAGCTTCAAGGGTACCGAAGAAAATTAGGCAAATTCTGGTGGCTCAGCTCTCTGACCTTTTCAATGCTTCTTTAGAGTTGAGAGTGGCCCTAAAAGACTGGAGAATGATGCATATAGACTCTCTACCCAAAAGCAGTGGTATGGTAGATGTTGGGGCAGTGGAAAGTGATGTTTATGAATCTAATGATTTCCTGGACCCAAGGCAGTATGGCTCTACTAAGCTGGTTGAATGGGAAGCAGCAAAAAGTAGTAATAAATGGCATTCACTCTGAAGGAAGGGATGTTACCAATGCTGAACCACAAGGAATGGCTCTTAGACCTATTCTTTCTACTATGTTTTGTAAGCAATATTGCTGAAAGGCTATCTAGTAAATCTCTTTGTAGATTATAAATCTGAAATAGGGTAGAAACCTCTTACAGTGTGAACAATATGAGGAATGATTTAGCAAAGCTCAAAGAATGGTTTAGGATTTGGCAGCTAAGAGACCTGAAGGAGTGGTACAGCTTAGAAGATGACGTATTTCTGTACAGAAAAGAAGAGTGGGACTTGGGGATGATCTTAACTGATGATCTTAATGTTGCAAAACACGTAGAAAAGTTGATGGCAAAAGCCAGAAGTATGCTTGGGCACATTAGGAGAGGAATAGCCTGCAGGGAAAAGGAGGTGATAGTGCCTCTGGTAAAACCTCATTTAGAGAAGTGTGCACAACTCTGGAGAACACATAGAATGGAGTTGGTTCATACGGCAGCTACTAATATAATCAGTGGTCTTCTTCATAAGAACATAAGAATAACTGTACTGGAGACCTGCCCATCCCAAAATCAGATATAGTGGTAAAAGAGAAAAACATCAGAATGGCATTGATTACTTGGTGAACTGTGTAGAGAGAGGGAAGATCCTCATGCACCAAGAAATGCAGTCCCAAGCCAAGAAAATGTGGCAAAAAGATACAGAAATATTTCTTATAGTTTTGGGCGTTACCGACAGGGAATTCCTAGAGGAAACGACTGGGCGGCCAGGCGGAAGTTCCGCATTCTTATGTACTATGGACAGGGTATTAAGTCCATAAGAATGCAGAACTTCCACCTGGCCACCCAATTGTTTCCTCTAGGAATTCCCTGCCGAACGGATTTGTAAATATATGGACAGTTTTTTCCATCCTCTTGTCCCTCTGGCTAAGTCTTACATCAAGGATACTGCCCAGTTTCTAGAGACATTGAACCAGTTTGGGGACAACTTGGAGAATGTTACTTTGGTGACTCTTGATGTGCAATCTTTGTACATTGCTATTCCCTTAGATGAAGCTGCATTGGACACTCGCCTCGTCCTATGACTACTGAATTCTAAATGCAGCTTATTGCTTTGGCTTTATACAACAACTATTTTGTGTTTGATGACAAGTTATTTCTTCAGTTGAGAGGGGTCGCTATGGGGGCCTCATTTGCCCCGTCAGTGGCCAATATTTTTAGGGCCGCTTTTGAAGCTAAATATGTATGGGTTTCAACATGTGCGCTGCTGGGTTAGATATATTGATGACATTTTTGTCATTTGGACAAGTGATCAGCAAAATCTCGACAAGTTTGTAAGAGAATTGAATGCTTTACATCTGACTATTCAATTTGACTCCACTTCAGATAAACATAGTATTACTTTTTTGGATGTCAAAGTAGAACTTGTGGACGGTGGCTTTTCAACTTCTGTGTTTGTTAAACCCACAGATCGGAATACTTTATTGGTGTTTGATAGCATGCATTCTAAACATGTCAAGTCTAGTATTCCATTTTTGCAATTTATCCACTATCGGCAGATATGCGATTCCACTGAAGGATTCAAACAGGCCACTGGGAATTTTATACAAAAATTGGAAGATCGAGGTTATCCGACATTGACTGTCCATAAGGCGTTTAAACGGGCTTTCTCGCTGCATGTCTCTCACTCTCTCAATCTCTCTCACAGTCTCTGTCACGCTCACTCTCTCAGAATCTATTTGTAACTAACTCCTCACTCCACCACTAAATCTCCTCTCTACACCAACAGCTCCTAACTAAACCCACAAAGTCCATTCCACATGCTAGATGTTGGGGTGGACCAGTTAGTACCGTGGTAGCGTTCTGATGTCATCGAAAATGTTTTCTAGTAGTAGTACAGTTAATGGGGTATCTACTTTAAACGGCCAGGGGGTCGAATGATCAAAACTTATGTTACGTGCAATGTAGATGTATTATGTGTCATATAATTGGAATTCTTAGATGTATAGTGCAACGGATTTAAAGACAACACGTTTACAGGCATTTAGCTAATCATTTTCGAACGATCCTGTTCTTACTGGATGTCTTTTCGATTATGTGCGTCATATTTTTCCCGTCTAGCTCTGGACGTCTTGCATTGGGGTAGATATCCTATCAAAAATGCCCCTCAATGCTTCTGAAGGAATAACTAGAATTTCAGATACATCTCATTTATACAAGGAAATATGTGATGAATTTATGCAAATAATAAACCTAATCATATTTTCCATAGTCTCAGTCTTCTGATAGAGTTACCAGGTTGTCTTTGACTAGAACTGCCTCCCTTTTTTAGATGAGGTTCACCTACACTCATGATCTTTATTTCGTTTAAAAAATATATATGTTCTGTACAATCTACAATCCTTGGTGAATCCCTCTCCAGGTCCTTAAAACCTTCTTTCATCCTTCCATGTTGACCTGAGAGGTGCAACATCTGTCACAAAACACTTTTCAATGCCTGCATTGCTTTCCAAATCTCTAATATAAAGACTGCAGACTTAACCAGAATTGCATAGCTGCTTGAGGTACTGGATATAACCTAATAATAGGGAGTTAGTGCAAGTCTCAGTTCACCTCCCTCCTTGTCCAGCTGGAGCATGCCCATATGCATGGCCCCAATTACTTGAATTGCTGGTTTCGTTCATAAGAACACAAGAGCATAATAACTGCCATACTGGGTCAGACCAAACATCCATCAAGTCCAGTATCCTGTTTCCATCAGTGGTTAAAGACAAACAGCAGGAAGCAACCTCAACACACGTAACAAGCAGCAGATGAATGATGTCTCCAAAAGTGGCGAACCCAGGCCACAAGTACCTGGCAGGATCCCAGAAAGTATTACTGTAAGATTTTTATGTGGCTTACCCTAAGGGATACGCAGTGGTTTCCCCCAGGTCTAGCTTAATATTGACTTCAGTACTCCCCCGAAATTTGCGGGGGGTCCTTTCCAGGAACACCCGCGAATTTTGAAAAACCACAAATGCGGTTTTGAGTGTGTAAAAAGGCAGGAGAGGGCAGCTGGGGCGCCGGCGGGTGCAGTAAATCATACCCGGGTGGAGAAGAGGAGGAATCAAATGCGCAGAAGGCTGATTGGCTGACCGGTAAGTGGGGGGAGAAGAAGCGGAATCGGCTGTGCAGAAGGCTGATTGGCTGACTGGGAGGGGGAGAGGAAGAATCGGCTGTGCAGAAGGCTGATTTGCAGACTCATTCCCTGTATTTTCTGACTGGAAGAGGCAGTCAGAAAATACTGTGAATGACTAAGTCCGCGATTCATGAACCGCAAATTTGTAGGGGAACACTGTATGGACTTTTCCTCCAAGGACTTGTCCAAACCATTTGTAAATCTACCTATGCAAACTGCTTTTACCACATACTCTAGCAATGAATCCCAAACCTTAATTATGTGTGGAGTGAAATAATAATTTCTCCTATTTCTTTTAAACAAGCTACGTAGCAATTTCATGCAGTGACGTAGCGGGGGTGAGCGGCACCTGCTCTCTTCCCTGCCCCTCCCCCGCCACATATGCCCCCTACTTTTTTTTTATCTTCGGCACTCATTCTGAAGTCACTTCCTAGGAGTGGGTCCCAGAAGTGGTGTCCGAGAGAGCGCTGAAGCTGACGTGAGCAGCCAGTTCGTAGCTGCTCGTGATAAAGATAAAAAGGTACGGTGGGGGGAAGGGAAGTGGTGCATGTGCATACGCGGCAGGGGGAGTGGAGATCAGGAGGGATGCCAGCGCTCCAAGGAAGACCGCACCGGCGCCACTGATGTCATGGCATGCTTCCTAGTCTTTGTAGTTTCTTGAAAGAGTAAATGATTGATTTGCATTCACCATTCTACTCCATGCCACTCCTATTTTTATAGGCTTCTCTCGAATCTCCCCCTCAGTCATCTGTTCCCCAAGCTGTTGAGCCTAACCTCTTTAGCTTTTAAGAACATAAGAATTGCCGCTGCTGGGTCAGACCAGTGGTCCATCGTACCCAGCAGTCCGCTCATGCGGTGGCCCTCTGCTCAAAGACCAGCGCCCTAACTGAGTCTACCTGCGTACATTCTGGTTCAACAGGAACTTGTCTAACTTTGTCTTGAATTTCCTAATTATAAGACTCATAAGAGCATAAGAATTGCCATTGTCGATGTAGCCCTGTATCCTGCTTGCAAAAGTACCTGACAGAAACCCAAAGAGTTGCAACATTCCATGCTATTGATTCCAGGGCAAGCCGTGGCTGCCCTCACATCTAGTGCAATAGCAGAATATAGGAACTTGTCCAAACTCTTTTTTCAACCCAGGTAATGAGTTCCAGAACTTAACTATTTCCACCTATTTGTTTTAAAACGCATTATCATTCAACTTAATTGAGTGTCCTCTAGTCTTTCTACTTTTTGAAAGAGTCTAAAGTTGATTCACTCTTACCTAAGAACATAAGCAATGCCTCTGCTGGGTGAGATCTGAGGTCCATCGTGCCCAACAGTCCGCTCACGCGGTGGCCCAACAGGTCCAGGACCTGTGCAGTAATCCTCTATCTATACCCCTCTATCCCCTTTTCCAGCAGGAAATTGTCCAATCCTTTCTTGACCCCCAGTACCGTACTCTGACCTAGTACGCCCTCTGGAAGCACATTCTAGGTGTCCACCACTCGTTGGGTAAAGAAGAACTTCCTAGCATTCTTTTTGAATCTGTCCCCTTTTAACTTTTCCGAATGCCCTCTTGTTTTTTTATTTTCTGAAAGTTTGAAGAATCTGTCCCTCTCCACTCTCTCTATGCCCTTCATGATCTTGTAAGTCTCTATCATATCCCCTCCAAGTCTCCTTTTCTCCAGGGAAAAGAGTCCCAGTTTTTCCAATCTCTCAGCGTATGAAAGGTTTTCCAAACCTTTTATCAGACGTGTCGCTCTCCTCTGAATTCTCTCGAGTATCGCCATATCCTTCTTAAGGTACGCGACCAATATTGGACGCAGTACTCCAGATGCGGACGCACCATCGCCTGATCTACACCAGTTGAGATTTTATAGACCTCTATGATATCCCTCCCCGTCCATCTCTTTTCCAAGCTGACAAGCTCTGACCTCTTGTCTTTCCTCATATGATAAGAGTCCTTTATCAGTGAACCTTTTTCTAATTCTAATATATCTTTTAAAAACATAAGAACATAAGAATTGCCGCTGCTGGGTCAGTCCCGGAGTCCATCGTGCTCAGCAGTCAAAGACCAGCACCCTAACTGAGACTAGCCCTATCAGCCTACGTCCTTGTTCAGCAGGAACTTGTCTAACTTTCTCTTGAATCCCTGGAGGGTGTTTTCCCCTATGACAAACTCCGGAAGAGCGTTCCAGTTTTCTACTACTCTCTACTGTGACCAGAATTGCACTTAATACTCAAGGTGAGGTTGCACCATGGAGCGATATAGAGGCATTATAGTATTGTTTGTATTATTTCTATCGCTTTCCTAATAATTCCTAGCATCCTGTTTGCCTGTTGTCACATATTGGGAATAAGATTTCAAAGTATTGCCTATAAGTACACCTAGATTTTGACCTTGAGTGATAACTCCTACGGTGAACCCTAGCATCAAGTAACTATGATATACATCCCTTTGCATTTGTCCATATTAAATTTCATCTGCCATTTGGATGCCTAGTCTTCCAATTTCCTAAGGTCTTCCTGCAATTTTTCATAATTCTTTTGTGTTTTGACAACTTTGAATAGTTTTGTGTCATCTGCAAATTAAATCACCTCACTTGCCATTCTGATTTCCAGATTACTTATAAATATGGTAAATAGCACCAGTCCCAGTACAGATCCCTGTGGCACCCCACTATTTACCCTCCTTCACTGAGAAAGATGGCCACTGAACCCTACGAGAGGGTGTTGAAAAGTTCTCAGCCCAACCAAGAAGGGAATGACGTGGAGCTATGAAATTTACAAGTTATTCCACATTTTCACCCAAGTTTAACACACTTGGCACATTGTGTCTGAAACTTCTGTAATCCTTCCAAAAATACTTTGATATCTAGTCACTGAAATACTGCTCTGCTGCTGCACTCATCTCTGAATCACTCAAAAATTGTCCCCCATTCCAACTCTTTTTAAGGTTTGGAAACAGAAAATATTCAGATGGAGCAAGATCTGGTGAGTAGGATGGATGGTCTATGTACTGAAACCCCCATTGTTTTGTCAGCCTTGTGAGCAAGTGCATTGTTTTGCAAAAAAAAAACACAAAAAAACCTTTTCCACAGATTTCCTTTCTTTTTTTTTTCAATGCCTCCTTTAATCCGCACAGCAAGTTGCAGTAGCAGTTTGCATTAAGAACATAAGAAGTTGCCCCCGCTGAGTCAGACCAGAGGTCCATCTTGCTCAGCGGTCCGCTCCCGCGGCGGCCCATCAGGCCTAGTGCCTGAACAGTGGTCCATGATTAATTTTGTAACTTACCTCTAATCCCATCCCTATAATCTACCTTTACTCTTATCTGTACCCCTCAATCCCTTTGTCTTCCAAATACCTATCTAAAGCTTCTTTGAACCCCTGTAGCGTGCTCCTGTTTATCACATCCTCTGGTAGCGCGTTCCATGTATCCACCACCCTCTGTGTGAAAAAGAACTTCCTGGCTTTCAATTTCTCTGAGTGCCCCCTTGTACTTATTGATCCCCTTAATTTGAAAAATCTGTCCCTGTCTATTTTTTCTATGCCCTTCATGATCTTGAAGGTTTCTATCATGTCTCCTCTAAGTCTCCGCTTTTCCAGGGAGAAAAGCTCTAGCTTTTTCAGTCTGTCAGTATATGAGAGGTCCTCCATGCCCTTTATTAGCTTAGTTGCTCTTCTCTGGACCCTCTCAAGTACCTCCATGTCCTTCTTGAGGTACGGCGACCAGAACTGAACACAGTACTCCAGGTGCGGGCGCACCATAGCACGATACAGTGGCAGGATGACTTCCTTTGTCCTGGTCGTGATACCCTTCTTAATGATACCCAACATTCTGTTTGCTTTCCTTGAGGCCGTGGCACACTGCGCCGACGACTTCAATGTTGTGTCTACCATCACTCCCAGGTCTCTTTCAAGGTCGCTCACCCCTAGCGCTGATCCCCCCATTTTGTAAGTGAACATCGGGGTTTTTTTCCCTATATGCATGACCTTGCATTTCCCTATGTTGAAACTCATTTGCCACTTTTTGGCCCATTTTTCCAGTGTTGTCAGATCTTTTTGGAGATCTTCGCAGTCCTCCATGTTATTGACCTTGCGATATAGTTTGGTCCCTTGGAAGATAGTCAGTCATTACAACACCTTCCTGATCCCAAAACACTGTGATCAAGACCTTTCCTATTAACTTTTGGGTCTTGAATATCCTTGACCTTGGAGAACCTGAGTACCGCCATTGCATGGACTATTGTTTTGTCTCAGGATCATAGTGGTATAACCATGTTTCATCAACAGTAACTAGTCATTCTGAAATGTTGGCACCAGCTCACTGAAAATGCTGCAAAATCAGCCTAGAAGTGTCCACTGGACATTGTTTCTCATCATTATTCAAACATTTGAGCACCTTCTTGGCTGATAGCTTCTGTATAGCCAGCTGCTCATGGATTATACACCCATCTCATTCTCTGGTGTCTCAACAATTGTTTTAGCTGATATTCGCCAATCTGCCAAAATCAGGTCATGGACATAGTCAACAATATCAGCAGTTAACCCTCAAAATCTCCATGCTGAAAGTTTACACACCACTTCTTCACTGTGGAGTATGATGGCTTTTTGTTTGCATCATACATTCATGGATTTCTTTTGGAGGAATAGGGGCTTCATTACGGCTTGGAGTTCCACACTTGAAAATTCCACACTTTTTGTTGACAAGGTTCAATCAGTGATGCTAGCGCGAGCAGCAGGTTGGGGTTGCTACAGACTTAAAGATCTCAATCTGTATACTTTGGAGGAAAGGTGGGAGAGGGGAGATATGATAGAGTCATTTAAATGTGCATGAGTCGCGTCTCTTTCATTTGAAAGAAAACTCTGCAAAGAGAGGGCATAGGATGAAGTAAAGAGGTGATAAAGGTAATCTGAGGAAATACTTTTTTACGGAAAGGGTGGTAGATGCGTGGAACAGTCTCCTGGAAGAGGTGGTGGAGACAGAGACTGTGTCTGAATTCAAGAGGGCCTGGGAAGAGAGAAAGACATAATAGTTACTGCGGATTGGCAGGCTGGATGGGCCGTTTGGCTTTCATCTGTTGTCATGTTTCTATGTTCTATGCTACGTAAAGAGGTGCGAGGGAAGGGGTGTGCGTGGTATTGAGGGTGCAGGCAAGGAGTGGGAAATGGAAATGAGGACGGTTGCTAGCATACCCATCAAGATGGCACCCGGGGCGGACCGCCTCTCTGTCCCCTCTTGCTACACCACTGCATCCACTATCTCCTCCTCTCCCTAAGAGATCCCACATGCTTCTCCCACGCTTTCTTGAATTCAGATACAGACTTTATCTCCACCACCTTTTCCAGAAGACTGTTCCACACATCTACCACCCTTTCTGTAAAAAAAGTATTTCCTTAGATTACTCCTGAGCCTATCACGTCACCATAAGCAGCATCAACTATCTCCTTCTCTCCCTGAGAGATCCCACAGAGCTAGAACTTCAAGCAATCTGCATCACATAGACCCATCTCATTATTAAACGTAGATGTAATATTTTGGTAAAGTTAATAGCCAGCTGGCTGAATTGAATATGGCCACAGCTTATAGCAAAAGAACAGTTGGGCTTTGTACTTGGTAGAGCTGCAATGACTACCATTAGGAAAGTCAGCAGCTTTTGAGACAGTGAAATCATTAATGGACAGAGAAAGCTTTTGACTTAGTCTTTTGGGAGCGTTTGTGGTATGTATTACACAAGTTTGGGATGGAAAGGAATATTATAAACAGTATTAAGGCATTCTATTCCCAGCCAAAAGCAACGGTTCTGACAAATGGAGCTATCAGAGAGAAGGGTCATGGATTAGATAAACTGCATTTCTGTCGTACAACCAAAGTGGTTGACACCTTAATTATATGCAGGTACTTTCTTTATTCCTAGGGGGCTCACAATCCACATTTTTTACCTGGGGCAATGGAAGGTTAAATGCTCTTCCCCAGCGTCAGATGGCAGCTGCTGGTGAATTTTACCGCTAAAAACAGCTTAAAATCACCTCAGAACTAACCTAAGAAAACAGGATTCTAGGGGAGGTGGACCAAGGCCCTAGCTGTAGAAACAGATAAAAACAGTTTCTGCAGGACCCCCCCCCCCTCAATTTTTCCCACAGGCTGTCACAGCCTTACTGTCATCATGTGACTGGGCCAAGTGGAATTACCTATCACATATCCACCCCCAGGCACCTTTGTTGTCTGTTATAAGACATACACATAGGAGGGTTAAATACACATACATTCATTCCCTTCTAAAATCCATGACCAGAGGCCTTCCAAAGCCTCCTGGTCATTCCCTGGGTCCTCCCTGGACTCCACCTCCTCCAGGTCTTCTCAAGACCTTCCTCCAACCTTCTATTGGCCCATGTTCGGCAGCTTCCAGTGGCATTTACTAGTCACTCTGCCGGTTGCCAACTTCCCAGCCAGTCCCTCCGCTGGACATGCCTTAGATCATGGCCAATACTCAACCTTTGTTTTCTGGATGGTTTCATGTTGTATTATGCGGGAGATGAGTGTCTGGACATATGGTTGTATCAAGGGTTTTCACCGTGGAGTTGTTGCTAAGTGAATGGGCTATTTGTTTTTTTTAATTGTGTCTATTCTCTTTTGAAAGCATTCATGTATGTTACATGCTCTATGCATACTAAGTGCAGTCTGCAAATGGCACACACAGTGTTTTATTGAAGTCTTATTAGCCATGTGCTAGTTTTAGTAAGTTGGATAACATTGGAGGAGTGAGTAGACAATGTTTTATTGATTATGCGTATACACGATTATGTATCATTGTAAACCGCTTAGGTCTTAGGCGGTGTAGAGATTTTTTAAAATAAATTTGTCTCAAACCATCTCTTCCCTTAATTTGGAAGTAATGCCCCTTCTTCACAGGTTCCTGCAGCTCAAATACGTACATGACCCTGTATTTTCTAGGTTTGACCAGCATAATTTTTCTTATGTTCTTTTCTTATGTAATTTCTCACTATCTGAAATCTCTTATAAATATAATGACTTTTGCTGGGTCAGACCAATGGTCCATCTAGCCTAGTATCCTATTTCCACAATGGCTAATCGAGGTCACAAGTACCTGACAAAGTCCTAAATAGTAGCACATTCCATGCTACCAATCCCAGGGTAAGCGCATGTCTATGATGTTTTTCTACCAGTTTGGCTGTTATTTGAAGCACAAAAATCAATGCATTCATCTGAGTTGTTCTTTATGAACTTGGAAAATCAGTGCCTTATTCTAGTGAAAGGAAGTTGCTCCAGCCTTTGGAGACGTGTTAATTGTCTCAGTTGGTGGGACACTTTTTTACTTGATGAAAATGCTATAAGCACGATGTAGAAAATCAGGCTAGAGAAACCAAAACTAAGGACACTATCATAGTTTTGTCTTTGTTGATAGGCACGTGTATTATGGGCCCTACTCTTTCCTTGTAAGAGAAAACATTTCAGCAATGGAAGAAGGATTTCTTTTTGCAAGGTGAGGTGTCAGACTGAATGTTGTTGTTAGATGCACCATAGCTGAATGATCTGAGTGGTTCATGGTTCATTCAAATCCCTGCTTTGCTGCTCCACCTCTTAAGTCTCAGCACAAACATCTGTCTTGGCTCGTCGTCATTTTCTTGAGCCAAGACCATCTGGGAGATTGCAAAAGGCCCAAATTAGCTCTCACTGGTTCCTACAGAAAATTATAGACACAAACTGTGCCCAGCTTTGCATTACCAGTGTCAAGGATAATAAATTGGATGCTTTAAGGATGGATCTAATAGTTAGAGCAATGAACTAAGAACCAGGGTTCAAATCCTGCTTCTCTCCGACATTCTCCTTCAGACCTTGAACGAGTTATTTTATTTCAGATGCCCACTTAGATCATAAATTACCAAGTTTACTAGGGGAAACCTTCAGGGCGGCTTACAATCTAAAATCAATTAATAGTAACATAAAAGTACATGAAATTAAGGTCAAGGAGAAGAACTACAAAATATAAATAGAAAACTAAATTCTTTATAATAAAGAGTTGTCATACCTGAATAACGCATGGAGGACATTGAAAATTGAGCATTGAAAAAAAATTAAACACTAAGGCCCTCTTTTACTAAGGTGCACTAATCGAATTAGCGCCCGCTAAACGTTAACACGTGCACATTAGTCTATGGATGCGTTTGCCTTTAGCATGTGCTAATTTGATTAGTGTACCTTAGTAAAAGAGGGGGTAAGTGCCATATTCTATATATACAGACTAGAATGGCGCTTAGTGCAATTCTATATGAGGTACATGTACCTTATAAAGATCACGCTAAGCACCAGGGCATGGCATAACTTTTATTTATTCTGATGGTGTCGATTAAATCACAACCATTAAAGATCTTGTCTTATCATATCTTAATCCCAGATCCTCAGAGACATCACACTAGGCTCAAACTTTTCATATATCTAGTGACTGACATGTCACTTCGTCACTGGATCATAGTAATCTATGTGCCATTCCTTTAAATCTTAACTTGTTCATAAATATTCACTTTGTGGTCAGTTTAGGGATTAGTATACGGTCGACATGTTTCACCGTTAAGTTTTTTCAAGACGACAAATCCCCATTAGTCATCCACCACCTCTCTTGACCATTCTATTCGAAAGTGTTTTCTGGATGGCTTCTTTCAAATAGAGTGGTCGAGAGAGGTGGTGGATGACTAATGGGGATTTGTTGTCTTAAGAAAACTTAACAGTGAAACATGTCGACAGTATATTAATCCCTAAACTGACCACAAAGTGAATATTTATGAACAAATTAAGATTTAAAGGAATGGCACATAGATAACTATGATCCAGTGACGAAGTGACATGTCAATCACTAGGTATATGAAAAGTTTGAGCCTAGTGCGTGGTCTCTGAGGATCTGGGATTAAGATATGATAAGACAAGGTCTTTAATGGTAGTGATTTAATCGACACCATCAGAATAAACAACAGTATTCAATGACCTTTTCCAACACGATTGGTGCATGGCATAACTTTTAGGCATACCCATTTAAGCCAAGGAAAACCAGGCCTTTATGCCTGCGTCTACCTTTGGGCGCACATCGGGCATATTCTATAACAATGCACATAAATTTTAGGAATGCCCATGATCCGGCCATGCTCCTCCCCTGGCCACACCCCTTTTCAGATTCCCATAAAAGAACTGACACACAGCACTTTGTAGAATGCGGCTATGCACCAACAAAGTTGTGTGTATAACTTTTAATTAATGCCAACTGGCATCAGTTATGTATTAAATGCCAATTATCAGCACCAATTAGGCTTGTTAAGTTGTGCATGCAAATTGGCTGTGTGCACTAAATTGCACATACAATGTAAGGGGTATGATGTAAGGTGCCATCTACAGAAATTGGGATCAGCACTATTCTATAAAGGAAGTATGCCCTTTATAGAATAACGTTTGGCCTGGATCTGGTGGCTAACTTTTCAGCGCCATACTTAGCCTTCTAAAAGCAGGTGTAAATAGCAGCCCCCAACTTAGGCACACTTTGAGCGACTTCTGTAAATCCACACATAATATTTTGGAATGCCCTGACAATGCCCCTGGCCATGTCCCCTTTTCAGATGTCCACGACTGAAGCTTGGTGTGTGCTGTGATTTGTAGAATAGCTCGCAGTGAGAAACACATCGAAGAAATAGCGAGTAGATCGGAGAAAGTAATAATGCCGCTATAGAGTGATGGTCAGACCACACTTGGAATACTGCGTCCAATATTGGTCTCCATACCTAAAGAAGGATTTAAAAGTACTCGAGAGGGTGCAGAGATGAGCAACGAAGCTAATAAAGGGCATGGAGAACTTGGAATATGAGGAATGACTTAAGAGACTGGGATTGTTCTCCCTTGAGAAGAGGAGACTGCGAGGGGATATGATCGAGACTTTCAAAATACTGAAAGGAATTGACTAAATGGAGCACGATAAAAAACTTTTACAATGTCCAATGTGACAAGGACAAGAGGACATGGACTAAAGCTAAGGGGGGACAAGTTCAGGAAGTTCTGCTTCACGCAACGAGTGGTGGGAACCTGGAATGCTCTCCCACAAGAGGTAATTGCGGAATCCACCATTCTAGGGTTTAAGGGTAAGTTAGATGTACGCCTTCTTATGAGTGGCGTAAGGTGACATAGGTAAGGATAAGCTAGATGCACATCTCTTATGAGAAGCTTAGAGTGATATGGGGACTAATACTATGCCAGGGTACACCTGGTGGGGCTTCCGTGTGTGCGGATCGCCGGACTTGATGGACCTAGGGTTTGTTCCAGAGATGGCACTTCTTATGTTCTTATGTAACATCAATGATTGGTTGTTAGCAACCAATTATAGACATTTCCAAGCTCATTAATTTATTTGTGTGCGCATCCGATACGTGTACAAAGTTGGACACAGAACTTTGACACAATATATAGAATCTGGGAACATATGTCTGGATATGCTATAAAATACAGAAATATGATTGTGCATTAGTTGTACTTATGGAAGGAACGGTAGATGGGTAAAAGTGTGGGTAACAGCATTTAAATGGAAGTTAATATATTTTTACTTTTTATGTTTCATTAAAATTTGATATCATTGACTGTCTAAGTAGCCAATTGGGATACTTGGGGGGTGGAAAGGGTGCCGGGGATGTTCGGGGGGTGCTGGCAGGAGGGAGTAGGCATCCCTCCTGCTGCAGACAGTGTGGGGGAGTTCAGGGGTGGCGGTAGGAGGGAGCAGGCATTCCGCCTGCTAGCCAACTTGCAGAGGGGGGGGTTCAGGGGTTCCCTGCCGCTGCATCTCAGCTGATCATGGCAGGGAGATTCCCTTGCCGCAATCAGCTCGGCGGCAACGCGATTCTCTAATCGGTGCCTGTGACATGGGCGCCAGTTAGAGAATCAGGGTGGTTAGGCGGGGTTAAGCATCTACGCAATTCTGTATAGGACGCCCGTGTACAATTCTCAAAAGCCGCTTCGGCAGCTGCTGCGATCGGGCGTCCTATACAGAATCAGTGTATAAAAAATGGCAAACACTAATTATATGGTATTCATTTATTTTTGGGAAGAGACTGTGTCAGGGGTGGCGAATGAGTTAAGATGAACACATTGTTTTGTAAGTATATCCATTTGTAAACTGTTTGGCTATACATTATGTATGTTAACCGTTGTATATCCCATTCTGAGAACTGGGATATACAACGGAAGCCTTATTCAGCTGGCACTGACAGCGCAGAAGCCCTTAGGCCCAAATTCTGTAACCGGCGCCCATCTAGATAAGCGTCTATCTAAATTGAATAACAAGCTCAATTAAGCTTTTTAATCAGCAATAATTGAAACTTGGGCGCACATCAAGAAAGAGCGATTCTGTAACAAGGCACCTCTAAAAACATTTAGGCGGCCTTCAAAACAATAGGCGCTATGCACGTTAGGCGTGGGCGTGGCTTCGTGTTAGGCGCCTTGTTACAGAATCGCTGCCCTTAAGCGTGCTTAAGCGCTCGCGTGGCCACCTATCTTTGAGTTGTGCCTAGAGCCGGCCTATTTCTTGGGCGCCTCCAAACTAGGTGCTGCTCAGCACAATTCACTAAACTGTACCCAATTGTACCTGAATCGCGCTGAACGGTGCCTACTTCGGCGCCTAACATTTGGCCGCTTCTGACAGAATTTGCCCTTTAGTGTCTCCAAATTAAGAAGTAAGGGCTCTCGTGTTCATTTTTTTCAGTGGCCAGAAAAAGAAATAATTGAAAAAGGCCAAATCTACAGCCACATTAGAAATGGGCTTAGTTAGTAACATAGTAGATGACGGCAGATAAAGACCCGAATGGTCCATCCAGTCTGCCCAACCTGATTCAATTTACATTTTTTCTTCTTAGCTATTTCTGGGCAAGAATCCAAAGCTCTACACGGTACTGTGCTTGGGTTCTAACTGCTGAAATCTCCGTCAAAACCTACTCCACCCCATCGCCACCCTCCCAGCCACTGAAGCCCTCCCCAGCCCATCCTCCACCAAACGGCAATATACAGACACAGACCGTGCAAGTCTGCCCAGTACTTAATATTATTTTCTGATTCT
Source organism: Geotrypetes seraphini (assembly GCF_902459505.1). Classification (NCBI taxonomy): domain Eukaryota; kingdom Metazoa; phylum Chordata; class Amphibia; order Gymnophiona; family Dermophiidae; genus Geotrypetes; species Geotrypetes seraphini. The sequence goes on along the minus strand of NC_047101.1, from coordinate 30,145,174 downwards.
AGATCCTCTGTGTTCATCCCAAGCTTCTTTGAACTCAGTCACCGTTTTCCTCTCCACCACCTCTCGGAAGTGCATTCCAGGCATCCACCACCCTCTCCGTAAAGTAGAATTTCCTAACATTGCTCTTGAATCTACCACCCCTCAACCTCAACCTCTGATTTTACCATTTTCCTTTCGCTGGAAAAGATTATGTTCTACGTTAATACCCTTCAAGTATTTAAACGTCTGAATCATATCCCCCCCCTCCCTCCTTTCCTCTAGAGTATTCATATTCAGGGCTTCCAGTCTCTCCTCATATGTCTTCTGGCGCAAGCCTCCTATCATTTTCGTCGCCCTCCTCTGGACCGCCTCAAGTCTTCTTACGTCCTTCGCCAGATACAGTCTCCAAAACTGAACACAATACTCCAAGTGGGGCCTCACCAACAACCTGTACAGGGGCATCAACACCTTCTTCCTCCTACTGGCTACAGTTCACGGCAAAGTCCCTTCGTAGGATGCAATTAGCCATTTCCTTTATTCCAGTTCAAAGGACCTTTTAATTTATTACATGTGCTTCATTTGTGTAAACAGCCACTGGCCTTTTTAGAGAGTAAATTACTGTAGGGGTTCTTTTACCAAGCCTTGGTAAGCATTAACATGTGCTTACCGCAGCTTAAAAGGGCTTACCACGGTGCATGCTGAGCTGTCCTGTGGTAAAATCCCAAGATGCGTGCACTACCCTCATGTTGCAAAATAAATTTTACTTTTTGGCTGAGGAAGATTGTCTGCACTAATCAACATAGCCATATTACCACACACTAAGTGATTAGCATGTAGGCCTCTACCACCAACAATGGGTAGCAGTAAGAGCCCATGAGCTAATGGCCGTGTGATAACAGTACCAGCACATGGCTATTAACATGGACAATAAAAAATCTGCCATTTTTCTGCAACAGAAAAGTGGTCTTAGCTTGTGTGAAAAACGGCTCAGGGGCGATATGATAGATGTGACTCGCTTGTTCGCTCTTTCCAAAAATACTAGGATAGGCAAATGGCTGGAGAACAGATTGCAGAGGGTCAGCAATGGGAAGTTCTCAGACTGGGAGAAGGTGACAAGCGGTGTGCCCCAGGGCTCGGTTCTCGGGCCCATCTTATTCAATATCTTCATAAATGACCTGGAAGAGGGAACAACAAGCAATATTATCAAGTTTGCAGATGACACAAAACTAGGTCAGGCAGTTGGGACACAAAAGGACAGCGAAGAACTGCATAAGTATTTGAACCAGCTGGAGAAATGGGCGGAAATGTGGCAGATGAAGTTTAATATAGAAAAATGCAAAGTAATGCACCTGGGCAGGAAAAACAAGGAGCATGAATATAAAATGTTAGGTGTAACTTTGGGCAAGAGCGAACAAGAAAGAGACCTGGGGGTACTGATAGACAAGACCCTGAAGCCATCAGCTCAAAGCGCAGCGGCGGCAAAGAAAGCAAACAGGATGTTGGGCATGATAAAGAAGGGGATCACGAGCAGATCGGCGGACGTCATAATGGCGCTTTACAGAGCGATGGTCAGACCACACTTGGAATACTGTATCCAACACTGGTCTCCCTATCTAAAGAAAGATATAACCCTACTGGAGAGGGTACAAAGGAGGGCCACAAAACTAGTAAAAGGTATGGAGAATCTGAGCTACAAGGAACGACTCGGAAAACTGGGTTTGTTCATCCTCGAAAAGAGAAGACTGTGAGGGGATATGATAGAGACTTAAAATACCAGTGGCGTACTAAGGGGAGGGCGGGGGGGGCTGTCCACCCCAGGTGCATGCCTCAAGGGGGTGCACAGCCGGCCACCTTCCCTATTCTGCCGCTGCTCCGTCTCACCACTGCATCCCGGCACCGGCTCCACCGCAGAGTCATTCCTTAACCCGGCTGGCCGGCAGGCAACTGGTAGATGGAGACAAAAGGTGAGGCGGACTGGTGGGCGGGGAAAAAGCGTCAGGCCCACAAGGCTTCACCTCCGGCGTCAATTCTAACATTGGAGGGTAAGTTCTGGGCCAGCCAATCGCTGGCTGGCTGGCCCAGAACTGACGCCAGAAGTGAAATCTTGTGGACATATGCTAGGTACGCCACTGTAAAATACTAAAAGGATTCGACAAAATAGAGCAAGAAACATCGTTATTCACATTGTCAAATGTGACACGGACAAGAGGTCATGGACTGAAACTGAAGGGCATCAGGCCTAGGACAAATGTCAGGAAGTTCTGTTCACACAGCGAGTGGTGGATGCTTGGAATGCTCTCCCGGAGGAGGTTTGTGACGGAGACCACCATTCTGGGATTCAGAGGTAAATTGGATGCACACCTTCTTGCAAATCACATTGAAGGATACGGGTTAACAAGGTCTTCATCAGGGAACACCTAGCTTAGCCTCCGTGTGTGCGGGTCACCAGTCTAGATGGACCTAAGGTCTGATCCGGTGAAGGCATTTTTTATGTTCTTATGACTAGGAGGCATGCGATGAAGCTACTAAGTAGTAGATTTAAAACCAACTGGAGAAAATATTTCTTCACTCAACTTGTAATTAAACTCTGGAATTCGTTGCCAGAGAATGCAGTGAAATCAGTTCGTAAAGTGGGTTTTTAAAAAGGGTTGGATAATTTCCTAAAAGAGAAGTCCATAGGCCATTATTGAGATGGCTTGGGGAAAGTGCTAGAATAAGCAACATAAAATCTATTTTATTACTTGGGACCTAGGTTGGCTACCATTGGAAATGGTACCATTGGACTGGGCTTGAAAGACCTTCAGTCTGTCCCGGCATGGCAATGCTTATGGTTCTTATGTAAGGACGTGCTGAGGTCACCTTTTGCTAAAGCTTTGTAAAAGGGCTCCTTAGTAAATAAATTCCTTAGTCTGCGACATGTTCTAATTTTGTACCCTTGATTTATGTAATAGAGCAGATATATTCCAAACTTTCACAAGCCAGTTTTTAATATATGTTAAAATTAAATAGACCTTTCCCTTTGGGAATGCAGTAATCTGGTTCTGCCAGTGGAGGGAGGAGGAACATAAGTTAGTAGCAGAGGCAAACCCGGTTCATTCTCAGACATTTTTCTCTTTTCCGTCAATTGATGATATTTTTTTCAGTCAGTTTCACACATTTGTGGTCATAAAAATGTTGTAACTCACATTAGGATGCTTTAATGCAGTGTTTCTCAACTCAGGCCTGGAGTACCACTTTGCCAATCGGATTCTCAGGATATCCACAATGAATATGCATAAACTTAGTTTGCATACACTGATTCCACTATATGCAAATTTCTTTCATGCATATTCAATGTGGATATCCTGAAAACCTGACTGGCAAGGGGGTACTCCAGGACCGACCTGAGAAACACTGCTTTAATGTATGGAAATAGTATGCAGATTAATCCATATGTTAAAGTATGTTAAATGAATTTTGCCTACATTAAACTGGTTACGGTGCCTTTGGGGCTCTTTTACTAAAGTCGTGGCAAAGCGGCCTTAGCATGCCCCTTATCTAGCGTTACCAGAAGTCCGGACGGCTTTTCAAAACACGGCACTTTGGGCTCCTTTTACTAATGTGCACTAGCGTTTTTAGCGCACGCAGGATATTACGGTGCCTTTTTTGGCTAGAACTAATGCCAGCTCAATGCTGGCATTAAGGTCTAGCGCTCGCAGCAATTCAGTGCGCGCTATTCTGCGTGTTAATGCCCTAACGCACCTTAGTAAAAGGAGCCCTTTGTCTGGGTTTTGAAAAGCTTCCACCTCGGGACCGTGTCTAGAGGGCGTCAAGGGGGGACCCTTGATAAAGCAACGTGTTGGGTCCGATCCTTCTAAACAGCACACAAATTAAAGCCGGAATATTGTTGAAAGAATAACAACTTTACTAAGATAAGTTTCCCGATTTAATGAAGATGAAATACATGATATGAGAAAATTTACTTTTTGGAAAGTTAAATTATTGAGCACTTTAAGCAGATTATTTATTTAAAATTAATATATGAATTAGAAGAAAAACTGGCGTTAGGAGCCAGTGATGATGTGACCACGTAAAGCTCACTGTGATGAAAATTTATTGAGGCGGTGGAGTGGTGGGGCTGAAGCTCTAAAACAATAAAATGTAAGGATTAGTTTGAATATTTTCTAGAGGAACAGTTGTAGATTTGTCAATTTATTACCTCTGGAAAAAGAGTAGTCAAAGTACATCTTTTGGGATTGATGGCTTGAAAAGGGCACATTTTCCCATTTTTCGAATTAAAGGCCACATGCTAATTTTGCCATTAGCATGCCGGCATGAAGAAAGCTACCACAGGAGCCCCTCCCCCCACCTATTTTGTAGGGCTCCTACACTACCCCATGCTAATCAATTGGCGAATTGCAATGCCTCATGCCCGGGATCAGCCTTGTCAGCGTTATTGTTTAATATCTACATGTCATCTCTTGGGCAGGTTTTCCAGGATATGGGAATCCATTACACGATTTTTTGCGGATGACAGTCTCTTTTTCTTCCCTATTGATGGTGATGTTGAAATAAAATTAAATGAATGCATGATTAAGGCCTGTGAATGGATGTCCAAATATAGTTCGAAGTTGAATGTGGACAAAACAGAACTTATGACAGTAGTGAGGAAGGATGAGGCTAACGGGATAGAGAATGTTAATATCATGAGTGAAGTGAAAAAGATAAAGGAGCATATTACAGTTTTGGGTGTCTGCTTAGACTCGGCCTTGACTATGGGGAAGCAAATTGGGAGTGTTATTCAGAAAAGTTACGCTCAAATTCATATGTTGTATAGGTTGAAACCTCTTTTGACTAATTATGATTTTTGAACTGTGCCCAATCTTTGCTTCTGACAAGACTGGACTACTGTAATTCCTTGTTTTTGGGCCTGGTTAAGTCGAAGCTGAAAGCTCTACAGGTGCGTATGAACTCTGCAGCAGGAAATGATTTCCTGCTATGAGAGCCAAAATGGTAATTCTGGGAGCAAAGTTTCTTTTGTGAGTGTATTATTAAATACTAGCTGATGGCCCGGCGTTGCACAGGTATTTAATTATAGCAATAACACTGTAAATGGATTCAAATAAAGATACTTTATAGTGGTGAATGAAAATATTTTTTTACTTTATAAAAAGTACAATATTCAAATTATAATGTGAAATATTTGACAAAATGAATACAATACAACTAACACAAAACTTGATTATAAACAACATTTTTAGTTTCACCTCCAGGAGCAAGAACATATAAATTCTTGGGTGAAGAGACCCCCAGAACATATCACCCCAGGTAGTGAGGGATCTGCATACCAAGTTTCGTTCAAATCGGTCAAGCTGTTTTTGAATTACTGTGAGAATGGCATCTTTTTACATTTTTTACATTGACATGAATGGGTGAAATGTGATTTTCTGTTTGTAGCTCCGCCCACGTGTTCAGGTGGGCCGCGAGATCCCCAGAACATATCACCCCAGGTAGTGAGGGATCTGCATACCAAGTTTCGTTCAAATCAGTCAATCCGTTTTTGAATTACTGTGAGAATGGCAGCTTTTTACATTTTTTCCATTGACATGAATGGGTGAAATCTGATTTTCTGTTTGTAGCTCCGCCCATGTGTGCAGGTGGGCCGCGAGACACCCAGAACATAACAACCCAGGTAGTGAGGGATCTGCATACCAAGTTTCGTCCAAATTGGTCACAGTGAGAATGGCAGCTTTTTACATTTTTTCCATTGACATGAATGGGTGAAATCTGATGTTCTGTTTGTAGCTCCGCCCACGTGTGCAGGTGGGCCGCGAGACCCCCAGAACATATCACCCCAGGTAGTTGGAATTACTGTGAGAATGGCAGTTTTTTACATTTTTTCCATTGACATGAATGGGTGAAATCTGATTTTCTGTTTGTAGCTCCGCCCATGTGTGCAGGTGGGCCGCGAGACCCCCAGAACATATCACCCCAGGTAGTGAGGGATCAGCATACCAAGTTTAGTTCAAATCGGTCCCACAGCTTTTTACATTTTTCCCATTGACTTGAATGGGTGAAATCTGAAGTTATGTTTGTAGCTCCACCCACGTGTGCAGTTGGGCCGCGAGACCCCCAGAACATATCATCCCGGGTAGTGAGGGATCCGCATACCAAGTTTCGTTCAAATCGGACAAGCCGGTTTTGCGGAGGCAGTTTTTACATTTTTTCCATTGACATGAATGGGTGAAATCTGATTTTCTGTTTGTAGCTCCGCCCAGGTGTGCAGGTTGGCCGCAATACCCCCAGAACATATCACCCCAGGTAGTGAAGGATCTGCATACCAAGTTTCGTTCAAATCGGGCAAGCCGTTTTTGCGTTGGCAGCTGTTTTACATTTTTTCCATTGACATGAATGGGTGAAATCTGATTTTATGTTTGTAGCTCCGCCCACATGTGCAGGTGGGCCGTGAGACCCCCAGAACATATCACCCCGGGTAGTGAGGGATCCACATACCAAGTTTCGTTCAAATCGGGCAAGCCAGTTTTGCGGAGGCAGTTTTTACATTTTTTCCATTGACATGAATGGGTGAAATCTGATTTTCTGTTTGTAGCTCCGCCCAGGTGTGCAGGTTGGCCGCGATACCCCCAGAACATATCACCCCAGGTAGTGAGGGATCTGCATACCAAGTTTCGTTCAAATCGGGCAAGCCGTTTTTGCGTTGGCAGCTGTTTTACATTTTTTCCATTGACATGAATGGGTGAAATCTGATTTTATGTTTGTAGCTCCGCCCACATGTGCAGGTGGGCCGTGAGACCCCCAGAACATATCACCCCAGGTAGTGAGGGATCGGCATACCAAGTTTCGTTCAAATCGGGCAAGCCGTTTTTGCGTTATCGCGGCACATACATACATACATCCGATTTTATATATATAGATTTGGGGATTAAATATGTTTTCTTTTCACCTGAACAATTATAGATATGAAGAAATTGTCGACAGGCAGAGTTTAGTAGCTATGACACAGCAATGTAAAATGTTAGAAATTTCTGTTAAGCCAATTCCTTTGTGATTAATGTAAAGAAGGTTCTCTTCACCATTTTTTTGATTATTCTCCCTTTGTAGTAGTATACAGTATATTGTGGTCTAAGGAAGATTTCCATTTTGTTGTTTAAGATATTTCTTATTTAATTTTTTCTTCTGTATTGTTTAGGAAAGAGTTATCTTGTACATTATAAATGCAAATTTACAAAGAAAAAAAGAAAAAAGGTTCTGCTTTATCCTAATTAGCTATAATATATTGTAACTATTAATATGTTTTCAGGGAAAAAAAAATCAACAGTTATTTCTCACTGTGGAACTTCTTCTTCAGAGGGTTTTCAATCACTGTTCTCCACAGAGACTAACTGCAGACCTCACTAAGCTCTGCAGAAACTTGTTCATGGCCAGATCTAAGGGCTTTTACTCTCTCCTCATCCTTCTTGACCTGTCTGCTGCTTTGATATTGTAAATCACAGCTTACTCCTCGATATGCTATCCTCATTTGGATTCCGTGAATCTGTCCTCTCCTGGTTTGCCTCCTACCTTTCCCAATGCACCTTTAGTGTATATGTTGATGGGTCCTCTTCTGCTGCTACCCCGTTACCAGTTGGTGTACCAGGTCCTCTTCTCTCTCTATACCTCTTCCCTCGGTGACCTGATCTCCTCCCATGGCTTCCAGTATCACCTATATGTTGACAACTCTCAGATCTACCTCTCTACACCTGAAATTTCACTTACAGTGCAAGAAAAAGTCTCTGCTTGTTTGGCTGACATTGCTGCCTGGATGTCCTGCCGTCATCTGAAACTAAATATGTCAAAGAGCTCCTCTTTCCTCCTAAACCCTCTGCTCCTCCTCCTCTTTTCTCCATCTCTGTAAGTAATACTGTTATTGTTCCAGTCTCCTCTGCTCGCAACCTTGGAGTGGTCTTTGATTCCGACCTCTCATTTTCTACGTATATCCAACAAGCTGCTAAGACCTGTAGCTACTATCTCTTCAATATCACCAAAATTTGCCCCTTCCTCTTTGAGCACACTACCCGTACCCTTGTCCAAGCTCTCAGAACTTCATGCTTAAATTACTGCAATCTACTCCTAACTGGTATCCCTCAGTGTCGCCTTTCCTCCTTGCAATCTGTGCAAAACTCTGCTGCGTGACTCATCTTCTACCAACTTCACTACACTCATGTTACCCGTCTCCTTAAGTCACTTCACTGGCTTCCTATCTGCCATCGCATACAGTTCAAGATCTTATTGCTGACCTACAAGTGTGTTCATTCTGCTGCCCCTCAATATCTCTCCTCGCTTCTCTCTCCTTATACACCTCCCAGAGAATCCTATCTAGCCTTTGCCTGTCCCCAGGCTTCACATTCCATTGCAAGCACCATATAGGTAGAAGAGGGAGAGGAGTTGCAATAGTTCACCGATTAGATTTTGCTTTCGACCTCGAATTCTCCTCCAACCAGAGCCCCCTTGAATACATCTAATTTAAATTTAAAGCTAAAGTGGTGCATGATTGCTTACTCTTATACCTCCCTCCACAGACAGTATAACATTACTTCAGACCACAATCTTCAACTTCTGTACTTCCTCTAATAACCCTGAATTTAACATCCACTTAGAAGATCTAAACAACACCTTAGATATGAAGACATTCTTTAATGACCTCGGCTTCCTTCCATTAGTATCCTCATCTACGCATAAAGCAGGCCATGCTCTTGACATGATCTTGGTATCTAAAACTGATGCTCCTAATTTTACATTGATCTCAAACACTCCAGTTCCCTGGTCTTACCACTTTCTGATTACTGTTTCCCACTATTGGTTGCCAAGTAATTCTTGTAAAAGCTCTAAACAAATAAGCTTCCGAGACTACTCAAAGATTGATGCCCCAACTATTTCATCTAACTTTACCTTTTGTAGCGATACTAGCCCGGAGATCAATATTGATGATCTTCTTGCAGCATGGAATAAGTCTCACTTTCCTGGATAAATTTGCTCCTCTCCAAATTCAACTTATTTCTCATCGTTGTCATAAGAACCCATGGTTCTTTCCTGAACTACTACTAATTATAAAGCAACTCCATTCTCTGGAGAGGAAGTGGAGGCATAATAAATCCCCCTCTGACCTGAACAACTACAAAGAACATGCAGCCTACTAAAAATCAAAAATAGTCAAAGCTAAATCACTCTATTATTCCAAACAGATCTCTAGTGCCAAAAATACATCAACACTATATAGGATTGTTCTCTCACTGACCACAGATCATTTAAACTACAACTCCCTTCTGCTCAACCCTGGCACACAAAATCCAGAAAATCTGATCCTCATTCCACACTTCTACTCTACCCTCTTTATCTTCCTACTCTCCTTTTGATACTCAACCCTCTTGCCTATTCCTTTCCAAATGTTCTAATTTCAAAATTCTCTCACTCTCTGAGATTCAGCGAATCATTAACTCTATGAACATCAAAAGTTCCAATATAGATGCCATCCCCCCATTCATTCTCAAACAGTATTTTGCAACTTTTGGACCCCATATCCTAAACCTAAATACCACTAGCCTTGCCACAAGTTCTATCCCAAAATCTTGGAAAGAAGTGATTATTTACCCGACCATTAAGAATTTCAAGGTGAGTGCCGCTGAAACTGTAAATTATCATCCCATTTCTAATATCCCCTTTCTGGCTAAAATCACAGAAACGGTAATCTTCATTCAAATTGCCAACTTTGTGGAAAATACCAATGCACTTCACCCAAATCAAACTGGATTTAGAAAACACCATTCCACTGAACTCTCTCTCATAGGTCTTCTAACTAATATAACTTACCATTTGAACCATCATAACTCTGTCTTACTCATTTTTCTGGACCTGTCCCCAGCGTTTGATACAATTGATCACCACTTACTCAATCGATTACAGGAAATGGGAATATCAGATCAAATACTAAACTGGTTCATCTCATACTTCAAAGATCGTACAAAAAGTCTTATTTAATGGTTCTGTATCTGAAACATTTACCAATGACTTCGGCATTCCACAGGGTTCAATTCTGTCTCCTCTCCTCTTTAATATCTTTCTGGCCCCTCTGATCACACTTGGACAGTCAATTTGATTTACTGTTTACACCTATGCTGACGATATCCAGTTAATCCATCCCATTAATTTGGAAAATTCAGAAGATATCACTACCATCAATGAAAAACTGGAGAAAATAGGTGACTGGCTTAACTTTAATATGCTATCACTCAACGTGAAAAAACACAAAACTATGATTTTTCCAACCAACAAAGGTTCTTCTTTGCTCTTTCCCCTAAAATTCAAATCAACACCAGTTCAGTCAGTCAATTCACTCAAGCTTCTAGGAATTATGTTCGATGAGAATCTTACCTTCCATGATCACATAAGTACTGTTGTTCATAAATGCTTTTATTGCCTTCGCAAGATCCGTTCGCTAGCTAAACTCCTTGGCCATTCTATCCTTAATATTCTCATTCATTCTCTGGTCGTCTCCTGTCTAGACTATGGAAATGCTTTATATCATGGAATCACCAAGAAAGAAATTAGACGCCTTCAGATAATCCAGAACAGTACTGTTAAAATCATCTGTAGTACCTGAAGATTAGAGGGTGGTCAATGTTACGCCAATTTTTTAAAAGGGCTCCAGGGGAAATCCGGAAAATTACAGACCGGTAAGCCTCACTTCGGTGCCGGGCAAAATGGTAGAAACTATTATAAAAAATAAAATTGTGGAAAATGGCGGAAGCACTGATAAAAGAAAACATTGATGAACATTTTGAAATAAACGATCTTCTGATAACCAGCCAACATGGTTTCTGCAAGGGGAGATCATGCCTAATGAACTTATTGCACTTCTTCGAAGGAATTTACAAACGGATGGACAAAGGAGACCCCATTGACATCATATATCTAGATTTCCAAAAAGCCTTTGACAAGGTGCCCCATGAATGCCTACTCAGGAAACTGAAGAACCATGGGGTGGAAGGAGACGTACATAGATGGATCAGAAACTGGTTGGCGGGTAGGAGTGAAGGGCCACTACTCGGACTGGAGGAAGGTCACGAGTAGGCTCCCGCAGGGCTCGGTGCTCGGGCCGCTGCTATTTAATATATTCATAAATGATCTAGAAACAGCAACAAAGTGCGAAATAATAAAATTTGCAGACAACACCAAACTATTTAGTGGAGCTCGGACTAAAGAGGACTGCGAAGAATTGCAAAGGGACTTGAACAAACTAGGGGAATGGATGACGAGATAGCAGGTGAAGTTCAACATTGAGAAATGTAAAGTATTACATGTGGGAAGCAGAAACCCAAGGTACAACTATACGATGGGAGGGATGTTATTAAATGAGAGTACCCAAGAAAGGGATTGGCCACCGTGAGAACGGGCTACTGGGCTTGATGGACCATTGGTCTGACCCAGTAAGGCTATTCTTATGTTCTTATCTTCAATACCAAGAAGTTTGACCATGTCACTCCTCTCCTAATTAGAGCTTATTGGCTCCCTATCGATCACCGTCTTACTGATAAAACAATATTGCTAACATTTAAAACAAGGAAAACGGGACAGCCGGAATTCATCAATAGACTACTTATTCCATACTCCCCATCACGCATCCTCCGTACAACTGATCAAAATCTGTTAGCAATTCCGTCATTGAGACATATTAATACCAGGACAAATTCTATTTTTTCATTGTCATCACCTCTCTTTGGAATTCTGTTCCAAACACTGTAAGAGAGACAACATCTCTAGAGAAATTCAAATCCTCTCTTAAAAACGTTCCTTTTTAAGGATGCTTTCCAAGTTTGTTCTTGGAAGGATATTTTAAACTTTACTTAGTCCATACTTTTGGATGGATCTGTTTCCCCTTCCCTTTGTGTTTTCCCCCTCTCCTTTCTTTCTTTTAATTATATTGTAGATCTTCCCTCTCCCTCTTGTTCTAGTTCGTTTAATTTTGTCTCGCCTATCTTATTGTCTTGATTGGGGAAGGGCGGGGGGGGGCAGCATTTGGGTTTTATGTTGGTGTGGCTGTTGCAATGTTTGGTGTGAATGAGCGTGTGTGTGTGTGGCGGTATGCAGATTGTCTGGCAGATTAGGGCTATTTACACAAAATGGAGGAAAAGCACTCTACTTGCTGTCTCTGGCTTTCTTTTCCCACATTTTATGCTACTCACCAGGGGCAGTGAGCCCAGTCTTTTCTTTTTGGTTCTGATGTACTTCAGGGGGCCTCGCTATTGTACGGGTATCACTGCCTTTGTTGAAATTTCTCTATGTTTGGCTGTCTTTGTACTTTACTGCATATTTGTACACTGTTCGGTTGTAATCTTTTTCACTTTCAATAAACATACGTAAAATAAGAATGCTGTGTTGTTAAACTGTTTGTCTGTTATAGTATGTGCATTTATACTGTAACCCGCTTAGACCATTGGATACGAGGGATATAAGTCTTTTAAATAAAATAAATAAATGAACCTCCTGGATGACATGGAAACCTGAAACCACTTTGGGCAGAAAGGAAGGAACAGTATGGAGAGAAACCACTGCTTCTGTTATCTTGAGAAATGGTTCTCTGCAAGAGAAAACCTGCAGCTCCGAAATGCATCATGTGGAGGCAATTGCCACTAGAAAAACTGTCTTGATCATCAGATCCAGAAGAGAAGCATCTCTTCCTTCCCCAAGGTCAAGCTTCTCTCCCTTCTTTCTCCCCTCCAACCCCTTGCACCTCTCATCCATCCCTCCCTCCCATTCCCTCCCCCCACCCACATCCAAGGCTCTCTCCCCTCTCCAGGCCCTGAACCTTTAATCTCCCTCCCAACACCATGATTCCCCCTTCCCCAAGGGCCTACCTAGGTACTGGGTCCAACGGAGGGTGGTCTTTGGGGCAGGAACATGGCCCTCTCATATCAGCTCAACCCCACAATGCCCCTGCCTCCATCCACTCAATGTATAGGTAACACCCCCCGGCCTAAGGTACCTGGTGGTCCAGCAGGAGAATTTGTGGCAGAAGTGTGGCCATCTCACCCCTGCCTCCTCGCGGCTGCCTTCTAAAATGACTGCTGTGACCTTTTGAAGCTGATCATGCATTTTCTGTAGTACCGTGAGCTACTGTGAGAAGTTGTGGCAGCCATTGTAGGAAGCAGGAGCAAGAGGGCTGTGTTCCTGCCATGAAGACCCCCGCTGGACCACTGGTACTGTGGTATACATGGGAGAAGAGCCTCTTGTGAGCCACAGGTTGCCGACCCCTGGCCTAAGTAGTATGCAGATTGGACATAATATACAACAGTGTGTCTACCTTTTAGGAATGAGTTTTAATACAGCAAAATAACCAAAATTCCAATGGTAATCTATTAGCAAAATAATATAGTATAGACCATTTGCAAAAAAAAAAAAAAAAAAAAAAAATGGATACATGATTCTTGATATTACTTATTCACAAATCTAGATAATCCAAATTAATTCATTTTTCGGGGACAAGCCTCAGACTTAGGAGTACATTTTCCCATACTGGGACTTCAAGAGAAAAGTAGTAACTTATTCTCCTGCCTCCTTATGACATCACCGGCTTATTTCCCACCTCCCTACCAAATTAATTCATTAAAACTAATACTTTCTAAACTACCTCAATCTTCTTTTATAAATACTTATAAATTGTATTAATTTATTAATTAATTATTTTAGTTTAATTTTATAAAAGTTATTTAATTTAAAACAGTTCACTCTTCAGATAAATCACTATGTTGATAATATCAGTTTTCACTTATGACATAGGGACACATATATTCTAAAAAATCAGCATGCCATTTTCAAAACCCGAGACCAACCAATACTTATTGTTTTTAAATCATGTAATTATTCTCAACATGCACCACTTTATAGAATGTGCTTAAAAAAGTTGAGCGCACAACTTTTAATTAAAGCTAATTAGCATAAATTATCAGGTGTTAATTGCGAATTAACAGTGCTGATTGGCTTGTTAAATAATTAAGTTGTATGCGCAAATCGGCTATGTACACACACAAAACTCCATATACACAATTTGGACCGAAATATAGTAACTGTAGCTACAACGATATCATTGCCATGAGAAGGATGAGGCTTTTTGATCCTCGAGTCGCAAAAGAACACAGAACGCCAGCTGCACTTGAATCAATTCAACCTGATAATGGAGAACCGGTGGATATTATATACTTGGATTTTCAGAAAGCGTTCGATAAAGTTCCACATGTAAGACTCCTCAGGAAACTGCAGGGCCATGGAATAGAAGGAGATATATTAAGATGGATAGGCAAATGGTTGGAGAACAGAAGGCAGAGAGTGGGCATAAATGGGAAGCTCTCGGACTGGGAAAATGTGACTAGCGGTGTGCCCCAGGGCTCGGTACTTGGGCCCATCTTATTTAATATCTTCATCAATGACCTAGAGGATGGAACATCCAATGAGATCATCAAGTTTGCAGATGACACAAAGCTATGCCGGGCCATCAAATCGCAGAAGGACAGTGAAGAACTCCAGAGTGACTTGAGCCGATTGGAGAATTGGGCAGATAAATGGCAGATGAAGTTTAATGTGGAAAAATGCAAAGTGATGCACTTAGGCAGAAAAAATAAGGAACACAAGTATAGTATGTCAGGTGCAACTCTGGGAAAATCTGAACAGGAAAAGGACCTGGGAGTATTAATCGATAGGACACTGAAGCCGTCGGTGCAATGTGCGGCGGCAGCGAAGAACGCGAATAGAATGCTAGGCATGATATAGAAGGGAATCACGAGTAAATTGGAGAAAGTCATAATGCCGCTTTATAGAATGATGGTCAGACCACACTTGGAATACTGCGTCCAGCATTGGTCTCCATACCTAAAGAAGGATATCATACTACTAGAGAGGGTGCAGAGACGAGCAACAAAGCTGGTGAAAGGTATGGAGAACCTGGATTACGAGGAAAGACTTAAGAGACTGGGGTTGTTCCCCCTTGAGAAAAGGAGACTACGAGGGGATATGATCGAGACATTCAAAATACTGAAAGGAATCTACAAAATAGAGCAGGAAAAAACGTTATTTACAATGTCCAATGTGGCACGGACAAGAGGACATGGGCTGAAGCTAAGGGGGGACAAGTTCAAGACAAATCAGGAAGTTCTGCTTCACACAACGAGTGGTGGACACCTGGAATGCTCTCCCAGAAGAGGTAATTGCGGAATCCACCATTCTAGGATTTAAGGGTAAGTTAGATGTACATCTCCTTATGAGTGGCATGAAGTGACATGGGTAAGGGTAGGCTAGATGCACTTCTCTTTACGAGAAGCTTGGAGTGATATGGAGTTCAAAACTATGCCAGGGTACACCTGGCGTGGCCTCCGCGTGTGCGGATCGCCGGACTTGATGGACCTAGGGTCTGTTCCGGAGATGGCGCTTCTTATGTTCTTATGTTCGCTTAAAGCTACTCAGCAATTTTGGGGAAAAATCTGGCAGGATCAGTGAAGTCTCATACATTTTGTAAAGACCGTCAGTGAACACATCTCAAGGAAAGAAAATTGCGTTGACACTCTGCTGAGCAACGATAGGACAGTGGCATTTTATTACTGCTTTGATGTGTTTACCTAAAGTCAAAAAAGACAATCAAGGTATAGGTATTTTCATTTCCATCCCACCAATTTTTACCACCTAGTAACTGACACATACAAAGTAGAGGCAAAAATCCTAAAAGCAGCAACAAAACGAGAAAAAAAAAAGTTTGATGTCAAAACAAAGAAAACGCGCAGTATGACTAAACTTCTTTTATTAAAATAAGCATAAGACTGGATGTGGCCACATTTTAGCAAATGCAGCCGTTGGATCTTATGTTTATTTTAACAAAAGAATTTTCTTCATTTTGACATCCAACTTTTTTTTCTTACACAGTTAGAGTTGATCTAAAGTTTGACTCATTTTGGACCCGATCCAGGGCTAGAAGTGAGGCTTAATTGTTTTGTTGTGATCAAAGTTTCATTTTTACAATGCAAGAAAACTGGCCTGACTTTAAAGTTTGTGTACTGTGCATTACAGGACTTGGTTTTGTGCTGTGAAATGGTAAAGCCAAACTTGTATTTATTTTAAAAAGTAATTATGCCCTCATGCCCCAGAACGCAATAAAATTTTTTACAATTTAAGCCCATAACAGGAATGTCACTACTATATAAAGTGACAAGTGAATACACAATGTCCAGTTGGACCTGGTGGTATTTCTAGGCCAAGAGTTAACAATTTGTCATTCAATGTCATCTCAGTTCACAAATACCTGTCAAATGTATGAAAAAAAGGGTTCATATGTGAACTCAAAAGAGCTCAGTTCCCAGACATGCCAATTCAGTTCTGTAGATTTACCCAAGTTTAATCAACGCTCTTTCTCAACGCAATACAAAGCTCCCAAATACACTCTTAAAACGTTAACAAGTATAGACACTCAATGGATTTGAGACTGCCATGTGATCTGTCTGAGAGGCTTGAATCTCAGGGAGGTAGTGAAAGAACAATGTGAATATGCTTAGTATTAATATCAAATTTAAGAGTAATTCAAACCAGAATCGTTTGGTACAGATCGGCATTGCGCAAGCCAAGTTATGAAATGATATTAACATCTGAGTGTTAGAAGCAGCTGAGGTTCTGTCTGCCAGCACTGCCATACGTAGCATCTGCCAAGAGCGTTTCAAAAAGGAAACACAATGATTTAATAAATGGATGTAAATATCCCTGCAGGGTCCATACCTCTCCGATAGCCCGCATGCTGGCAACATGGCAAGGGATCAGTTCTCACATCCTCTGGAAATTCTGAACTGTACTAGGGGCAAAACATATCATGATGTCAGTTTGGTGCAGACCTGATTTCATAGCAGTTGTTCTAAATTAAAGTATCTGCCAAAGTCCCACCCCCATGGTTAAGAAAATTAAATTGAAGACAAACTTCAGACATTCCTATGTCTTTTTTTATATGGGAATAGTGGGGAGGTTAACTCCTGCCAAGTCTTCTACGGTGTCACCTTGTGCCACAGCGCCAGGTCATTAGAAAGAGGGTGAATCAATCAAGGTTGCTTGTATGCAATGAGGTAAACCCCAATATTTGGGAATCACTTGCTTGGTTTCCAGACGAGCAGGCTTCATGGCTGTGATCTATTTCAACGCTATAGGTCTGTTTGATATCTACTGTAGGCCCAAAGTTTGGGCCCAGACAGAAACAGCAGATATTAAAACCTACACATAGTGCTAGCTCATTTTTTTCTTTTCAAACCTGAGTGTGAAATTCTCCTTTGGCAACAATTCAATTAAAATTAAAGAATGCAATAAGTTACCTTTAATTTTCTGACATCATTCTAAACAGTCTCGACAAATGTTAGAAACATAGAAATAGACGGCAGATAAGGGCCACGGCCCATCAAGTCTGCCCACCCCAATAACCCTCCCCTACCTTTCTCTGTGAAGAGATCCCACATGACGATCCCATTTTATAGAAACATAGAAATAGACGGCAGATAAGGGCCATGGTCCATCAATGTTGTGAAACGTTTAGCGTTACAGTAAGTTATGTTTTACTTTCTTTTTTTTAAGAAATTTGTTTGTTAGTGTGGTAAAGTTTTGTAATTACTGCATATTAGCTGCAGAATCTAGCATGTGGTAAATGCAGGGACCAGAGTTTGTTAATCTCAAGTGCTGGAAACCTAGTAAGCTGGTGACAATACACACTGCTAAGGAAAAAACAAAAAAAACTCTGTGGAGTGACGATGTTCCTAAATGGACTTTATTTGAAAGAGTCAAAGTTCCAAAGGTACACTAAAATCATCCACATAAAATAATTTCAGCCACATAAAAATAAATTCATCCACATAAAAATAGGTTATCCACATAAAAGCCTTAAAGGACCTAGTCCGCTAGGGATACAGGACCCAACACAGTCTGCGTTTCGACAAAAAGTCTTCTTCAGGGTTCCCTGGGGGTCCTATAAAGGTGAATACGTGGGAACCAATTGTGTGGTGAACCGGAAGTGAGACACTGCTTGCGTTTGCCTTTTTCTCATAGCTAGGAGAGTATAGGGCACATTCTATAAAGGACACCTACAGTTTGACATCCAAATAGATTGAATAATAAAGCACAATTAATGATTTTAACAAGCAATAATTGGAAGTTAGACATCCAAAGACTATGCGCAATTCACAGAATAGGCATCCAGAATTTCATAGACACTCATCGGAAAAAGCTGCGCCTAACAGGATAGGCATAGGCATGGTTTTAATATGGTCATCTATTTACATAATCGCAAGCCACTCAGTGTCCTAACGCATATACATTCTCACCTAAAATGTAGGCATTGCAAAACCAGGTCTACTTTTGGGTGTTAGTTGGATGCTAGCTAAGCACTAGCTAGGCATGGAATAGGCGTGCTGGAGACGTCCAGGTATAGTGGTATGGGTTTTTTTTTATTGTGGTAAAGAATACTCTAGTTTAGATATTTAATAATGCATTACTCAAGCAAAGCACACGAAAAAATATATTGCACACTAAACCTCATTCCCAAAAGGTTGAGGGTTTTGGGGGGTAAAGAGGGTCTATGAGATGGACTCATTACTCACCGGCCTCAGCACGCAATTGCTGTTCTCTGTGCAGGAGCCATCCCCGTTTCCTTAGATCTTCAACCTGGATAATGGAGAAAGAGAGAGAAAGGAGAGGGAGGGACAGGATGAGTGCCAGGTGTATGACATTCTTCAAATAGCAGTGTTACTCATGTCACAGGACAGTTCCCATAAAATCTGAGTATAAGATATGCTGGCCTCCTACTGTAACAGTGATACTAGCTACTGATCGGGTAATAGTAGAAGCCTCTTAAAATCTGAAGAACATCGAGGATTACCTACTACTCAATGGTGTGGCGAGGGTGAGAGGTGCCCAGGGTGCCATAGCCCCTCCCCCACCCTCTTCCTTGCTCCCCCCCCCCCCACTTACTACACGCTCCTTCCCTGCCCCCTCCTGCTGCACTCATGCCACTTCCTTTCCCCCATACCACTGTAATGTTCCTGGCACGAGCAGCAACCCCCAAGCTGGCTGTCGCACCACCATCAGTTTTACCACTTCCTAGGTGCAGGTTCAGGATGTGACATCAGAGGAATTGCCAACGCTGGTGTAATAGCATCTTGGGGGTTGCTACTCATGCCAGGAACATTACAGTGGTACAGGGGAAGGGAAGCAGCACATGTGTGACAGTAGAGAAGGGGGAGCGGGGTGGCAGAGAGGAGGGCAGGAATGGCTCAGTGTTAGAGTAGCTACCTCAAGATTGCAAGATCAAATCACAGTACTGGCAAGTGTTTACCATAAGAACATAAGAATAGCCTTACTGGGTCAGACCAATGGTCCATCAAGCCCAGTAGCTCGTTCTCATGTTGGCCAATCCAGGTCACTAGTACCTGGCCAAAACCCAAGGAGTAGCAATATTCCATGCTACCAATACAGGGCAAGCAATGGCTTCCCCCATGTCTTTCTCAATAACAGACTATGGACTTTTCCTCCAGGAACTTGTCCAAACCTTTCTTAAAATCAATAAACTATTTTATACACCATAGCTACAATGATACCAGTAAACAAATACATAGAGCACAAGGAAAGAAGGCAAACCTATTATAGCATCTTGCCAGTCTGTTCAAGGCCCTTCAATATTGCAAATATATTCTCTTCTGGCCTGGGATGACAAAGAAGTGGTGCTCCTTGGGGAGGAAGAGCCTGTCCAGCAGCCTGGAATCAGGCTCTGTAAAATTGGGCTGCCTCCTGCATGCCATCTTACAACATATAATTTTAATGTAAAAATCACCATGCTAATGATGTCATGATGCTAAAACGCTATTGCATCATTCAACGCCATGTAGACGTCTATGCGACACCTAAACAGTGATTCTACAAAGCATAGATGTGCTTAAATTTTATAGCGCCGCTGAACGCAATTCTCTATTGTGTGGCTATGCATACTAGAATCGCACTGAGCATTGTCCTTCTAGATGTCTAAACAATGCCTAAAATATAGGCATCTTTTATAGAATTTGCCCCTATGTATGAAGTATATACAGGGAATAGTCTGTAACGTCCCCAGTCTGCATGGACCTACAACCTAATTTGGCAGATACATGGCCGATTTTAAAACAGTGATTGATTCACTATCTTTTTTGCATGCAAATGATTTCCACAGAGGTGCAAATCATTTGCATGCAAACTCCTGACTCAATCGCTCTTGAATATTGAAACGTGGATTTTTAAACATCGCCAAACCATTCTCCAAGAGCGGCTTCAAGTTTCAAGTTTATTTTAAAATTTTATATACCGTCCAATCGGCCTTTTAGGTGGTGAACATTATTTTTAAAACATATATGGAATAACAATACATCCTTTAAAACAATAATCATTATTAAAAACAATACAAAAAAGGGTAGAAGGGTAGAGCTACAATTTATCAAGTAAAAAAAGAGAACATATAGGGAAAAAACAAAAGGGAGGGTGTCTAAAAGTAGAATAGAACTATGTAGCCCTAAAAAGGGCATTTAGGTCTCGAAAGCATCAAGAAAAAGGAATGTTTTTAAATTTGTCTTAAAATGGTGAAGAGTTGATTCTTCCCGTAAGTGGTCCAGAACATTATTCCAAAGAGATGGAGCGCTGACAAAGAAAATAGTAGACCTCATTGTGTTGATAAACTTCAGAGATAGAACAGATAAAAGATTTTTAGAAGAAGATCTTAGAGTCTTAGAAGGGAATAAGAAGGTTATTGATAAATTCTGGTTGACTATTTTGTCTAGTTTTAAAGGTTAGTAAAATAATTTTGTATGTGATTCTATGTTCTACTGGCAACCAATGAGCTTTAAAAAGGAGGGGAGTAACATGGTCTAACTTCTTTGCATTAAATATGATCTTCACTGCAGTGTTCTGTATAATTTGGAGTATTCTTATTTCTTTTTTAGTTATGCTCTAATAGAGCGCATTGCAGTAATCGATACAGGAAATCATGAGGGAATGGATCAAGATATTCAGAGAAGTAGGCTCTAACAACTTGTTGGGTATCATTAAGAAGGGTATCACAACCAGGACGAAGGAAGTCATCCTGCCACTGTATCGTGCAATGGTGCGCCCGCATCTGGAGTACTGTGTCCAGTACTGGTCGCCACACCTCAAGAAGGACATGGCAGTACTTGAGGGAGTACAGAGAAGAGCAACTAAGCTAGTAAAGGGTATAGAAAACCTCTCATATACTGACAGACTGAAAAAGTTGGGGCTGTTCTCCCTGGAGAAGCGGAGACTTAGAGGAGACATGATAGAAACCTTCAAGATCCTGAAGAGCATAGAAAAAGCAGACAGGGACAGATTTTTCAAATTATGGGGAACCACAAGTACAAGGGGGCACTCGGAGAAACTGAAAGGGGACAGGTTTAGAACAAACGCTAGGAAGTTCTTTTTTACCCAGAGGGTGGTGGATACATGGAACACGCTTCCGGAGGCTGTGATAGGCAGGAGCACGTTACAGGGCTTCAAAGAAGGTTTGGATAGATTCCTAGAGGATAAAGGGATTGAGGGGTACAATAGGAGTTGAGCTAGGTTATAGGAATAGTCAGGGACCACTGCACAGGTAATAGGCCTGATGGGCCGCCGCGGGAGCGGACCGCTGGGTGAGATGGACCTCTGGTCTGCCTCAGCGGAGGCAACTTCTTATGTTCTTAGATCTAATCATTCGTAGCTAGTAAAAACAGTGCTGAACAACTGTACTGTTAAGAAGATAATAATTGAGTTTACTGTCGAAAGTGATTCCTAATAATTTTAAAGAAGGCGCAACTTGAAGAGATTGTTTTAAATATTATGGGAGTTAAAAGGGAAAGTCCTTTTTTGGGAAAAATCATTAATTTGGACTTTTTGATGTTCAAAGAGAGCATGTGTAAATCTAACCAAGAGATTTTTTTTTAATAAGATTTATTTCAGTTAAGTTGTTTAAATCTATTAGATGAATTAATTGCGCATCGGCTTTTGGCGACAAAAATCAGCAACTGGTCTGGGGGTGCCAGTAAAAAGTGTTAAAAGTGTATCTTGTGGCGTGTGTTTTGACTGTGGCTAATGAAAATTAAGTAAATAAAAAATTACATGATTCTCATAAATTGTAGTTATTTTTAGGGGGAGTGGGAAAAGCACGCTTCTTGCATTATAACATGGTGAGCTACATAATACCCCTCCTCGCTCTGAACAGCGTCAGTCTGCGAACTATCATGTCAGGCAGAAGGATGAATCCTCCAGCTTGGTACAGGGCCAAGACAAGCAACTTGATGTATCCTGAGGATATTCCCGCCGTATTTGTATTGGGGTTATCTGTATTCTGCATGTGTGACCAAGGCCAGGTGTTCTGATAGGAATGAATCTTGGGAAGCATACAGTGTGCTTTGTGTAGCTTAATTTTGAGGTTAACCATTATATGTTGTTAATAAGATTATATTGTGTGTACACTTCCCCCTCCGTATTTGCGGTTTCAACAATCGCAACTTCAATTATTCGCGATTTGTAGCGTGCCGATTCCTCCCCCCAAATTACAGTACAGTAGGCATTTTGCAAGTGCAATCCATCCTCTGGTAGCTTCAGACCGTCAACATTTCTGGCCTCCTCCCCCAACTTTTTTAACTCTCTCATATGTTATTTGTGGTTTTATCATATTCTCGATGGTTTTTAACAGAAAATCGCGAATAACATATGAGAAAGTTATTTGCGGTTTTCCCATATTTCTGTGTCTGGTCATCAGTAACGCGGCAGAGTGAATTCAAGGGCGGACAAGGCCGAAGCAGCCTGTTTAGAGTGCTGCTGGCCCAATGCTGCTTAGTGAAGTATGTAGGGCTCGCAGTGGGGTTCCAATGGGAGGGTGGGAAGGATGGGGATTCGGCTGCACAGCGGGTACAGGTACTGGGGGGGCGGTGCTTGCTAAAAGGTTCTGCTGCACAAGGGATGGGAGGAAGGGAAACTGGGTAAGGGTCCTCCTGCATGAGAGATAGGAGGGAGGGTAGGATAGAAGCTGGGCAAGGGTCCTGCTGCACAAGGGAAGGGAAGAAAAATGTTGCACATGTGAGGAAGAGAAAGTAAAGAGGAAGAATTGGGGTGAAGGAGAGGAAGGGAGAGATGATCACGTGCATACCCTGAAAATAAAACCTAGTGCCTTTTATGGGCCTAAAATTAATATAAAACTGTCTTATTTTCGAGGAAACACGGTATGTGCCTCAAAATACGTACCTACTTGGATCCAGCTGAAGTGTCCTTTACAAAATCACCCTCGCGGTGACCAGTAGGTACTTGTAACTGCAGTGGAGGTGATGGGAACAATTTCAAACACTATTTCAGCAAATAAGATGTTTTACCCATGGATATAGCTTTGAAAATTGTCTTTCCAAGAAAAAGCTAGTGCATGCACAGGAAAGGGCCTGAACAAAAATGGAACTATGAGGAGAAAGCCGAATGGATCGACTCATACTGTACTTTTCAGGTTGGACTTTCACAGATGTTACAGTGAAGTATCTTGTGTAATGCTGCATTATCCAACTGCAACACGACCAAATCTCAACAAGATGTTCATGAAGTCAACCCTGGCAACTGGAGAACATCTCCAGGAATCAGGCTTGATAGTTTTATGAGCATAGACGGACTGCAATTGATTAGATGTGCTACATACTCTAGATTCTACAGATTCAGCAATTCTTACCCAGCTGTTCCAAGAAAATGCATTTACCCAAGGAAGACAATTATAGCCCAGTTTTCCAAAGCAGCTTTTGAAAATCAGAAAAGTGTGAGTTTCCCATTCCTTAGAGCAGTGTTTCCCAACATGCAGTATGCATGACATAACCATACGTCCCGTTTTGAATGGGACCATCCCGTTTTTAGGTAGCCTGTCCCGTTGACCCCAAGCACAGCTTTGGGATGCCAAAATGTCCCGTTTTCAGGGGCTTCCTGAAGAAACAAGTACCGTAGCAAATACAGCCCCCTGCCCCGGCGGCTGCCTTCTGTCCTGATATATTCTGGCAGCGGCAGAGTGGCGCGCCTGCCTGGTCCCGCGCCGCTCACTGAATGGCTGCCGTCAGTTCCTACTGACGGCAGCCATTCAGTGAGCGGTGCGGGACCAGGCAGGCACGTGAAAAGCTCACGCCTGCCTTGTGCGTCGCTCTGCCGCTGCCGGAAGACAGCCGCTGGGATTTAAAAAAGGTACCTAGGGGGTCCAGGGTCCAGGGTCCTGGGGGGGGAGGTCCTAGGGTCCGGGGAGGGGCATCCTGTCCCTTTTTGAGGAAAGAAATAAATGGTCACATTAAGTATGCATAACCCAAGGGGTACGTGAGACATCCTCAGGGGTTCTGGGATCCGTGGCTCCCAGTGTCCCTTCCCCTACTTTCTGGGAGTCTTTCTGCTTCCCAGTGGTCTGGGCATAGCCATGGGGAGGGGTATTGAGGGTCCAGGTGCCACCCTCCTGCTTTTTGCTCAGGCTCCTCCCCCCAGTGGCAGTGCCATATAATCCAGTAGTTCAGTGCTTCTTTTTTCTCTGCTCCCTGTGCTCTGGTATCTGATCATTTTCCTCTCCGCCACTGCTACAGTTTTCCGACATTCCAGTGTCAGTTGAGAGCCAATGCCAGAAGGCCAGAGAACTTCAGCAGCAGCAGCAGCGGAGAGAAAAGTGACAGAGATGCCAGACCACAAGTAGGAGGAAAGGAACAGAATGGCACTGCCACTGAAAAGCCTGAGTGGGGGGGGGGTGACTAGACCACCAAAGCCCCCTGCACCCAGACTACAGGAAGGCAGAAAGACCACTGGTAAGTGAGGGGAGGGACCAAGAGGGAATGATTTTGCCAGGAGGGGGATGGGGATGAAAGTGACAGAAACGCAAGACCAAGGAGAGGAAGGAAAGGAACGAGACACCGGACTGTGGGAGAGAGGATAAAACAAATGCATGATTGTGCATATGGGGGGAGGGAGAGAGGGGGAGTATGCTGCCCCCCTGCCTTCTCCCAAATTCAAGGGCTGACCATGCTCCTCAGGCACAGCCGTTGAGCCAGAGCAAGCACAGAAGCTACAAGAGGCTTAGTGGAGAGCTTCCTCTTAGTGCAACGTGCCTCTGTAGCTTCAATGAAGTGTGCCACATTTTTTTTCTCTGCTGAATAGCCACATCCATCTCTGGGCTTCCCCCTGCCCGATGGTGCTCTGTGCTGCTCCTCCTCTGGATGATCTCTCTCTTTGGGCTTCCCTAACCGCATTTGCATTCGGGACTGATAGAGCTCCATGTCTTCTTCCCACCAGAAAGCTATTTTTCTCTGTAGTCTCTGAGCTTACCATGGCCCGTGCAATTGGGCCTGTCACTGCCGAATACAGCTTCGTGGCAGGTCCCCACAGAAGGAAAGCCATCTTCCTTTGGCCTCCTCAGGATTCCAGCCCTATGCTTCCCCACCCTCCCCCCATGGGAAAGCCATCTTCTAGCCTCCCCTGAATTTCAGCATGCCATTGCCTCTGCTAGTCCTGAACAGAAAGCACAATAGGGCTCAGATTTTTAGGAAATGGAAGAGTTTACGGCCAGATACTGCCACAGTGAACTTTTAGGCACACTGTGCTTTATTTTCCTGAGATAAATCTTGATTAAGATTGATGAAAAAAAGATTTATACAAATTTTTAGCTAGATTTAATTTCATATATCATAACTACATCCTCTAGTCTCCTCCTTTCTTGCACTATCTGAAAGAACAATTTTTTGGTTATAAAATTCACCAAGCCACATTTTTGACCTGCTATTCCTAACAACTTAAAATAGACCTGAAAGTACACCAAAGTTTCAACCTTTGTTAAATTATGTGGGAGATGTAGACAGGCAATGGAATAACGAGAGAAACTTTGAATTAGAAATTTGTGGCTTTCTAATAACGTAAGGAAGTTCTTCTTCACCCAGAGAGTGGTGGAGAGCTGGAATGCACTTCCGCAGTCTGTTGTAGGGGAAAACACCCTCCAGAGTTTCAAGACTAAGCTGGACAAGTTCCTGCTAAACTGGGACGTACGCAGGTGAGGCTGGACTCATTTAGAGCACTGGTCTTTGACCTGGGGGCCACTGCGTGAGCGGACTACTGGGCATGATGGACCACTGGTCTGACCCAGCAGCAGCAATTCTTATAGGGATGAAAAATTAATGTGATCCAAGAACAGTATAGTTTGGATAAGAGTAACATTACAATAATAATAATAACTTTATTCTTCTATACCGCCACAATCTTGCGACTTCTAGGCGGTTTACAATCAAGAGTGCTGGACATTCAGCGAAATACAATATGTAGATATTCAGAGGAAATACAGAGATCAGAGACCTCAGGAGGTAATAGTATAGAAATACAATTTGCTGAGCGAAAATGTAATATGTACATTTTAGTAGGTAATGTCCGACAGGACCTGTTGGGGATAAATAGCAACGTAAAGTTACGATAAGATGAAGATAACAGAGGGAGGGGGGAGGGAGAGGGAGAGCGGGTCAATTGTTTAGGTATTTCTGGAACAGCTATGTTTTAAGGCGTTTCCTGAATTCCCCGTATGTAGTGTGCGAAAGCAGTTGGTCTAGGTCTTTGCCCCATAGGACTGCTTGGTGAGAGAGAAGGTGTTCGTGGTGTTTTTTCATTTTACAGCCTCTAACTGGAGGGGAAATGAGTTTTGGGTGTGTGTTTCTCTTGAGTTTGTTATTAGAAAATGCGAAAAGGTCCGTTATGCACTTGGGAGTCAGGCCGTATAGTACTTTGAAGTAGAGGCAGGCAAATTTAAACCTTACTCGGGCTTCCGTTGGTAGCCAGTGCAGCTGCCGATAGTAGGGTGTCACGTGGTCGAATTTCTTTAGTCCGAAGATAAGTCTGACCACAGCATTTTGCATTATTTGGAGACGTCTCATATTCTTTTGTGAGATTGCTAGATAGGCAATGTTGCAGTAGTCAAGCAACTCAGTATGAGGGATTGCACTAGGATTCTGAATGTTGACGTGTCAAAGTATGATTTAATGATTCTGAGTTTCCAGAGAGTAAGGAAACCTTTTCTGAATAGGGAATCCACTTGTTCCTTCATTGTTAGGCATTGGTCTAGAATAACACCTAGTATTTTCATGGTGGGCTGAATAGGGTAGTTGAGTTTATTGATGCATAGTGGGGTTTTATTGTCACTTACAATCACTTCAAATACTGGTCATCATGCAGCTAGCCTGAGTACAATGTCTTGAATTTGTTGTGAATGATTTTCATATTGCCTTCCTGTTGAGGTTCTCATTGGATTTTCAAGAACCATAAGAATATGTTCCTCTGAAACCCACACAGTATCTTTTTTAATCAGCCAATGAAAGGATCGAGCAAGGCCTTGTGGAGCCCAAAAGTTATTTAAGGCATCATTATGTTCTGAGGAGATTTCAGAGATTTTTCCAATCCACCAATTGTCATACATGCAAGCAACATATTGGCTAGGATGCAGGTTGACAAGTTGAATAAAAGAAGGAAAATTATCAGCTTTAGTGATATCAGCATTGAAAAATGTTTGATCTCCCTATACTCTGCTGACACAAATTTTGATTTCATCAATTGACTTAAAATGGCGATTTTCCCAATTGCCAGCTACACCATTCACAAATCTGGATTTCTGACTAGATCTTAATTTCTCAATGTCTTCCTTTGAGATGAATAAGAATTTGATGCCAGTAATATTTTCTTCACAAAAGCTAAACAATTTGAAGTCAAGATTTCCCAGAGGCCGCTGCAAGCTGGCATAGGCAGTTTTACAGTTCCACCAATACCATCCAATGGTGATTTTTCCATGGCTAGTAACGAAAAAATTCCATTCATCAGAAATTTCAACATCTTTGTAATAGCAGCAGAGATTAACAAATGTTTTTGTAATTTTTGTATTGTGCTACCGATCCATTGCTAAAGTAGTACACATTTTTGATTCTAGGAATAAGCTGGTTCCTAAAGGCAATTAAAGCTTTCAAAAAGCCTTGACCTGTAACAGTGTCATGCTGCAAGCAGTCACTAATTATGCAGAGACTCAGACTCTAAAGTCCTGAGCCAGAACTGAAGTAAAGCCTAAAGGTGAGAACAGAGTTCAAGTAAATGTATTGAACTTGCAATGAATCAACAACTGAATGTCCTTTTTGATGGGCCATTTACAAGAGTATGTGAAAGCAGTGGATGTTGTAAACTGAGTTAGCATGGCAAGCCCAACAAGCTTAGCTGCACTATGCAATTTCACACCTCTAGCTCATTTGCATATTACTTAATAGGATGCCAAAGATGCCCTGTTTTTACCATTGCATGTATATACATGTGACGGAAATCTCCATTATGGGATTCAAGTGCAAGTTGGACGCACACCTGCTTGCAAATCACATTGAGGGATACGGGAAAACAGGGTCTTCATCAGGGAACACCTAGGACGTAAACAGGGAACACCTGGATTGGCCTCCGCGTGTGCGGGTCACCGAACTGGATGGACCAGTGGTCTGATTCGGTGGAGGCATTTCTTATGTTCTTATGTGAATAATGCACGCATTTGAGACCTAACTTCTGGCTTGCACTGCGGGGGGAAGGGCGGCAGAGAGCAAGAGAGAGCAGGGCGGCCAGAGCAGGAGATCGGGACAGAGAGCAGGGTTTTAGCACAAGCGACTGGTCCTCACCAGTCGCTTGTTTTTTGATCGGCTTATCAGAAGAAAGTTTAGTAGTAATGGCGCAGGGGGATTGCGAAGATCTGCAACGTGACATAATCAAGCTCGAGGAATGGGCATCAACATAGCAGATGAGGTTCAACATGGATAAGTGTAAAGTGATGCATGTCGGTAACAAAAATCTCATGCACGAATGCAGGATGTCCGGGGCGGTACTTGCAGAGACCTCCCAGGAAAGGGATTTGAGAGTTCTGATCGACAAGTCGATGAAGCCGTCCACACAATGTGCAGCGACAGCAAAAAGGGCAAATAGAATGCTAGGAATGATAAAGAAGGGGGGATCACGAACAGATCGGAGAAGGTGGTTATGCTGCTGTATCGGGCCATAGTGCGCCCTCACCTGGAGTACTGTGTCCAGCACTGGTCGCCGTTCATGAAGGAGGACATGGTACTACTCAAAAGGGTCCAGAGAAGAGCGACTAATATGGTTAAAGGGCTGGAGGAGCTGCCGTACAGCGAAAGATTAGAGAAACTGGGCCTCTTCTCCCTCGAACAGAGGAGATTGAGAGGGGACATGATCGAAACATTCAAGGTACTGAAGGGGATAGACTTAGTAGATAAGGACAGGTTGTTCACCCTCTCCAAGGTAGGGAGAACAAGAGGGCACTCTCTAAAGTTGAAAGGGGATAGATTCCGTACAAACGTAAGGAAGTTCTTCTTCACCCAGAGAGTGGTAGAAAGCTGGAACGCTCTTCCGGAGTCTGTCGTAGGGGAAAACACCCTCCAAGGATTCAAGACAAAGTTAGACAAGTTTCTGTTGTACAAGAATGTGCGCTGGTAGGTCTAGTCTCAGTTAGGGTGCTGGTCTTTGACCAAGGGCCGCCACGTGAGCGGACTGCTGGGCATGATGGACCACTGGTCTGACTCAGCAGTGGCAATTCTTATGTTCTTATGTTCCCCTCATTTGCATGCACGGATCGGTACACAGGTTAGTGAATAGAGTCTGAGGGAAATCGGGTCGCAAAGGGCTCGCAAACTGATCGGTACACAATCAGTTTGCTTAGTGAATCTAGCCCTATATCATTTATTAAAGTCATCCCATCCTGGAATAGTAAATTTGTTCCAGTTTAAATGAGCTTGACAGATATTTTCCGAAGAGAACAATATCTTGGTGGTCAATGGGATCAGTGATTGTGCATGTAAGTCTTAATCTTAACAATTTTGAGCAGAAACATAGTGCTAATTCATCAGAAGAGGGTGTAAGATCTTGTATTAACCAATCTGAATCATTCCCTGGTATTAAGAAGTTTCAAGTTTATTAAAAAATTTGTTGTACAAGCAATGTCAAGTACTTCAATGCATATGATAATTTAAAAATAGGAGACAAAAAATAAAATAATTTTATACAAATAAACATACAGTATATACGTATAAATAAAAGGAGAGGGGGATGAACTACAATCTTTAAAGAAAATAAAGAAACATTTAGGGAAAATACATCTGGAGGGTAACAAAGAATGATCATGAAAGCATGGATAAGCCTAGAAGAGAAAGTAGAGAAGATTTCGACCTATACATAAGTTCTGATTAAAATTAGGTATTAGAGCATAAGCGTTATTGATATACGAATTATCCTATCTATGTCTCAAATGCGTCCTTATACTAGAAACATTTTATAGAGCTTTTGAATTGTTCTAGTGAGGATTCATCACGTAAGTATATTGGTAAGTTGTTCCAGAGCTGGGGTGCTATAACCGAAAAAACAGTAGATCTCCTAGTACCTATTTTGTTGTTAGGTGCCATCAACTCGTGCCCGAGTCCTAGTGACTTGATGAATTGCGGATCTAAAGGGAAAGGTCCTCCAGCGTCATCCCCGTAGTTTGCATCGTTTCTCTTTGTTAATCTGAACACCTCTCCAGGCTACTTTGTCCTGATTTATGGCATCTTCTTTCTAATCGTCTGATAGTTTCAGTTCTAGAAGCTGTTTGCCAACCCTGGCCTTGCCCATGTATCATGGTATGAGCATGCTCGGCGCATCTCTATGCCGTTCTCTACAAAGCAATTTTGCGTATCATAGAGAGAAGAACGAGGCTGACTCAGCTCCAGAGATTCGAACTGAGGAAGGATGGAAGACGCTGTTTTATCATGTGACCTTTCAAAGCATCATTCAGTGCAGGGTAAACAGATTTCTTATAAAGAATTCCTTAATTAGCTGTACAAAAAATTGGCCGAATTAGCAGAAGTTTGAAATTTGTCTCAGTCCATCTATTGTTTTGTGCTTACGAGCTGCATGATATGTGTAAGTGTACTTTTCTGCATAATTAACTATGAAATGTACATTTTCTCTAGGGTAGCATGACTCTTCCAAGTCAATGAGCTGTTTTCTTTTAGAGACAAAAGACCACCTTGAATAAAAGGAACCGAGAGGGATAAATACTCTGAAAAAATCCTCTCCCCCTCTGTTCATTATTTCCACTCAATTTATAGTACAACTGCTGTGTCCAAAAGCATAATTCAATATGACTAAGTTTCACCCAAGCTTGTTCTACGGGCCTGGAGGATTTGAAACTGCTGCAGTTGCATTGGGGACACCTGGAAATAAGCCACTCCATCATACAATGGAGTTCTTTTTCCAACAGCAAGGACAAGTGACCCCCCTGGGGTGCAATCAAAACTGCGATTAGAACAATGCTGGAGCCATTCCAGCTGCTCTCGGCATAGGAAGCAGCGAGAACATGGGAGAGAAGACGCATAGTCACCATGAGGACCAGGCAGTCTGGCAAGGTGATCTTTTAGCGGGATTTAAAATGTATAAGCTGTCCTTACCAACAAGAACTGTTCACAGCAATTGGAATAACAGCATCAAAACACTATAACATAAACATGAACAATCATCTCTTATTAAATCAGCACGTTACACCCATTCTTATATCAAGGCGGAGCACAAAGCAACGTATACAATAAAATTACATACGAGCGTCACAACTAAAAAAAAAAATATAGAAAATTTTACAAGTTTATTTAGGGCTCCTTTTACTATGATGCGCTAGCGTTTTTAGTGCGCGCTAACCCCACGCTACGCAGCTAGAACTAACGCCAGCTCAATGGTGGCATTAGCATCTAGCGCGCGCGGCATTGTAGCGTGTGCTATTCTACACGTTTAAAGCCTTAACGCAGCTTAGTAAAAGGAGCCCTTAGTCTTGATATACCGCTTCAAGTACCAAAGCGGTTTACATTGTACAAAATTTTGAAATGTTTTCAAATATTAAAAAATAGGGTAAAGAGACAGACTTCACGGTCTTACAGACAAAACGCGTTACAAAAGGGGAATAGGTGGGATACACTGCATAAAGAGAAAGGGAAATGGGAAAAATAGGGAATATCTGCTATGTGGCCATTGTCTGCAGGGCAGAATTAACCAATAGGCCAAGTAGGCACGTGCCTAGGGCCCAAAATGGTCAGGGGGGGCCCAGTGAAGGAGGGCATCAACATTGTTTTTTCCAAACGGCAATGGGCCCCTCCAGCATCGATTGGCAATGCGCCCCCCCCCCCCTATATTGACGAAAAGTAAGACAAGCAAGCAACACGGGTAAGAAAGGCAACAGGAACTGTAATTGTGCAAGTGGTGCTGCTTGCCCAAAGCTTCCCTCTGATGCAGCTTCCTGTTTCCGCCTGGGCGCATGGTGGGGTGGGACGGGGCAAGGGGCCCAGTGTACTTGGGTGCCTAGGGGCCCTCGACGAATTAATCCTGCCCCGATTGTCTGAGTCTCAGGAGCAATTAATCCTAGATATAGATTTCGTAGGCCAGTAGGAAAAAGGGAGGTACTGATGCCCCTATATAAGATTCTGATGAGATTTCATGTAGAATATTGTGTACAATTCTTGAGACCACAACTTTAAAAAGATATAAACAGATGGAGTCGGTCCAGAGGAAGGCTACTAAAATGGTGCTTGGTCTTTGTCATAAAGGATATGGGGACAGACTTAAAAGATCTTAATCTGTGTACTTTGGAGGAAAGGCGGGAGAGGGAAGACATGATAAAGACGTTTAAATACCTACTTGGCGTAAATGTGTATGAGTCGCGTCTCTTTCATTTGCAAGGAAGCTCTGGAATGAGAGGGCATAGGATGAAGTGAAGAGGTGATAGGCTCCGGAATAATCTCAGGAAATACTTTTTACAGAAAGGGTGGTAGATGCGTGGAAGTGTCTCCTGGTAGAGACAGAGACTTTGTCCGAATTCAAGAAGGCGTGGGATAGGCACATGGAATTTCTTACAGAGAGGTTACTGCAGACGGGCAGACTGGATGGGCCATTTGGCCTTTATCTACCTTCATGTTTCTATATGTGTCTACTACTGCTACTTATCATGTCTATAGTGCCGCCAGATGTACATAGCGCTGTGCATTAAATATGTAAGAGACAATCCCTGCTTGACGGAGCTTACAATCTAATGAAAACAGATATATGGAACAAATAGGGCTTTGGGAGTTTCTTACAGAGGGAATGATAAAACAGACATTGGTAACATAACCTAAAATAAAAATTGGCTTCTATACGGCATAACTGTTAAGTTCACATACAATTGAATATGAAATATCAATTGCCTCAAAACCTAAAAAAAACAAACAAGTTTTTGTTTCCTAAAATGTAAGTAAGAGATGAAAGTCGATATCATTAGCTTAAAGTCCTTAACAGGAGGAAAAATTAAAAAAGCATGCGTAAGAGTTAGGAGTTCCCTGCCCCGCTGAATCGTGAGCACGGAATCTTGCTACTCCTTGGGTTTTGGCCAGGTATTAGTGGCCTGGATTGGCCACCATGAGAACGGGCTGCTGGACTTGATGGATCATTGGTCTGATCCACTAAGGCTATTCTTATGTTCTCATGCGTCATTTCCTCCTCTTCATCTGCCCACGTGCATGATTTTTTTTAGATCTATCTGTTAGCTTAACCTTTTAAAAATGATACAGCCTAGCATCCTTCTGGCTACAGCTACCGCCTTGTCATTGCCATCAGATTCTCAGACCCTATCATCCCATCCGTGCATATCAGCCTCTCACCTCCCATCACATACTGTATGTCTCGCTCAGACTTCTACTCCTCAAATGCATCACTCCGCACTTCTTTGCATTGAATTTTAATTGCCAGACATTAGACCATTCTTCTAACTTTTACAGATCCTTTTTTCATGTTTTCCACTTCCTCCGGGGTGTCCACTCTGTTACAAATCTTGGAATCATCCACAAAAAGACAAACATATTGATAAGGATTGGTCATTTGTGAAAGACTCTAAAGTGATTCATAGAAAAATTCTATTCTATTAGATAGCAGATTCCACATTTTTTGAACTTTGAGTTCCCACTTTGTCTGCTTTTGAAATGTTTAAATTATACTCCGTGTTCAAGAGACTTTGGGAATCTCTGTTACTCCTTTCCAGAGCCTTCTACTTGATTTTATCTATGGAAAGGGTTACTGAGGGATAGATGCTATCCCTAATAATCCTGGAGAGTCAGACAGATTAATTTATAACTTCAACCCTGCTTATTACTGTCTTGGATCCTCACCAAGACTGGTTCTTAAAAATGTAAAGACTCTATTAATCTCTAAAGGCTCCTTCTACAAAACTGCGATGATGGCTGCTGCTGTAATAATCGTTCCGCCTATAGGGATTTACGTAATGGGCATCGGAGTGCTTGCTGCATGGCAGCCGCCAACGCAGGGTGAATTAGGACGTTCTCTAGAGAAAAGAAAAGAAAAGTGGCAGAAAAGGGCTATAGCCCACCAAGTCTGCCCATTCCAAGTATCCCCCCCCCCCTGAATTTACTCCCTTAAAGATCCCACATGAGTATCCCATTTTCTCTTAAAATCCGTCACGCTGCTGGCCTTTATCACCTGGAGTGGGAGTCTGTTCCAATGATCCACTACTCTTTTGGTGAAGAAGTACTTCCTGGAGTCGCCATGAAACTTCCCTCCCCTGATTTTCAGCGGATGCCCTCTGGTGGTCGAGGGTCCCATGAGCCAGAAGATATCATCTTCTGACTCGATGCGTCCCGTGATGTACTTATGTTTCAATCATATCTCCCCGTTCTCTTCTTTCCTCAAGTGAGTACAGCCGCAATTTCTTTAGTCTTCCTTCATACGTGAGATCCTTGAGCCCCATGACCATCCTGGTGGCCGTTCGCTGAACCGACTCGATCCTCAGCACGTCCATTCGGTACTGTGGTCTCCAAAACTGAACACAGTACTCCAAGTGAGGCCTCACCATGGCTCTGTACAACGGCATCATAACTTCAGGTCTCCTGCTGACGAAACTTCTGCGGATACACCCCATCATTTGTCTTGCCCTTGAGGAAGCCTTCTCCACTTGATTGGCAACTTTCATGTCCTCGCTAATGATCACTCCTAGATCGCGTCACCAAATCCACCCAAAAGATAAGGAAACAGATTTTATTACCGAGATCTAGGGTCACTCAGCTGGATGGTCTGGAGGTTTTTTTCTTATATTTTTCATGAAAATATTCTCATGTTTCTCAGTGGTAAGGGAAGATCAACGTACATGATCACTTAGACTTATGGTTAGTCTTCAAATGCCTAGTGGAGGAGAATTAGCAAATTTATGAAAAAAAAATTACATTACATTATATTACATTACTGATTTCTATTCCGCCTCAACCTTGCAGTTCTGGGCGGATTACAAAAGAGACAACTGGACATTTCCAGGATAATTACAGAGAGAATTCTGGTCATTTCCAGGAGAAGTTACAAGAATAATGGAGCTGTATATTTCAAGAGCTACAAGATGCTGTACAAATAGGAAATAGTGCAGATCCAGTATATATACCGTTAGGGAAGCAGTTGACCTGCTTGAGGCTAAAGAGAAGGGAACTGGTGAAGGGGGGAGGAGGGGGGAGTTGCGTTGCGTTGAGTTTGCCACTGCTTTTTTGGTTTGTTTCCTTTGGTCTATTTAAAATTTGTCTTATGATCTGTGTTTCTTTATTGAGATTAGGGTGTTTTTTTTTATGTTCTTTAGCCTATCTACACTTTTTCTATATGAAGTGGATAATGCTTGCATTGATGACCTTGTAAAAACCGAGAAATGTAAAAAAAAATTTCAAAGAAAAATAGAAAGAAAAAAAAAAAAAAAAGATGAAATGAAACAATAGAACATTTTTTGCTAAAACACCCAGGGGACTGTTGTTATATACATTTTACCAGCTCAGTGACAGAGACTGAATACGGATGGTTGAATAAAATCAAACATTTGCTTTCTACTTTTCCTCGGTATACAAAAGGAATAGAAACGCATTGCATACGTTTCCATGTTCTTTCACCTCAACAATATGTATTTCTCATAATTATTTTTGTAGCACCTTTAGCATGTATACTGGTGTTGGAAGATGAATCGCTCGGTTCCCCCAAACTGAGGTCGGTTGAGTGACTTACCTGAGGTTGGGCTGCATAGCTCAGTCCTCTAAGCAGAAGGAATTGCCAGTCTGCCCTCCCCCCCCCTAGTTACAAAGGAGAATGTGTGGGGCTCAGACTTTCAAAATGATTGATGAGAGGTTTCATGCCAGCCCTGATTCCAGAGGACGCCCACGCTCCTCAGCATGACCTTGATTTCATTCCTTCTTACTACAAATGGAGCGCGTCAGCCAATGAAGTACTCTGCAAGTATTCTCATTGTACGCATGTAAACCTGGGTGGAAGCTGAAGACTGGGACTTGCGTTCACCCTTCTGCCTTCGCTGCATTGTCTCTCGGCTTGAACTCCATAGCTCCCTCTGGAGCACACCAGACACACATGATGCTGGGAAGGACGGTGCTCCGAATGAACAACTGGCAAGCTTCTCCTCTATGACACAAAATGAATCATGACTTTGATGCACTTTCTGCTCAGCAGAAGGAAAATTTGTATCATAAACAGAAGTATAGGACTAAGTAATGTCAGATGGCGCTGAGCTATTCTGTACTATCTTTATGGAAAAACTAATTACGTTAAGTTTAGGTGGTATTCGTATTACTGCTAGGGTGTAAATTTGGATTATCTTGCTGTTTTGAGTTAGTGCAATTTTGGAACAGAAAAAGTGAGAATTTGAGCTCAAATTCAGATGCAGACACTGGCAGCCTGTGCCATAGATGGTTTATGACATGAGCTCATGCTGCAGGTTAGGCTGGAAGCTTCCCTGCAGCAAAAATGGTGACAGTGGTTCCTGCAGGATAGCTTCCTAGTACAGTGGTGCCTCGCATAACGAACGCCTCGCACAGCGAACGCTGCGCACAACGAACTTCATGTCTTGCTTCCTACAACAAACTTCGTTTCACACAACGAAGTCGCCCGAGCTGCATCCTTCCACGCAGGCACTGCGCTTAACTGCCCTCTCTCCGCCTGGCTCCCTGTGCAGTGGCGGACCGTCGGCTCGCAGGGGCCCGGCGCCTACTGCTGATGCGTTGGGGGGGGGCGGAGCTACTCTTGCCGCTTCCCCGATGCTAGAAAAAAAAAAAAAAAAATGAACAGTCCCAGTTTTTGCCGCTGAGACTCTGCCCTCTCTCACTGTAAAATTAGACTCTACTTAGTCTGTCTTTAAATTTAAAAAATGTGTGTTGTTTTAAAAAACAATTATGTTTTTAGATGTATCTAAATAAAAATAATAACAAAAAATTTATCTTTTTTTATGTCATCTTAGCATATTTTATGCTACAGAACAAATTATTTTTTTTAACATGTATTGTTATGGGAAAACGCGTTTCACATAACGAACTTTTCGCATAACAAACTTGCTCCTGGAACGAATTAAGTTCGTTGTGTGAGGCACCACTTACTAAATTGTAGATTCTCTGTAGATCTGCACAGCCATATGTGACCCACTGAGCGAAAAGGCACTTTGAAGGTTTTGTGTACTCTAGGATCAATAGAATGGGACGATGCAAATTTTTTCATGTTCTACAGCCTAAAAACTGCAGATACCTAAAGTGGGGTATGTGATTTCTGGGGTTAATTGCCTTTTTATTGATAAAGGTTTCTCATTTTTTTAAAATGAGGCTGTAATTCTGCAGTTGATACTTTCCTAGTTTTAACTGTGGGAATCTTTGTATTTTATGCATATCCAGTTTATTCCTGCTAATAGCTTCACCTAAGGATCCATTTTCACAGGTATCTCATTTTATTTCAATATATACTGTATGTTTCTTAGGAATATATTTGTTAAACATTTGATATATGTGAGTATTAAGCAGTTTACAATACTACTACAACAGAAGTGGAGGTTGCAAAAAACAAAACAAAACAAAAACCAACAAACCCCCAACCTAAAATACAGAGAACCATGAAACATAAGAACATAAGAAACGCCTTCACCGGATCAGACCGAGGTCCATCTAGTCCGGCGCTCCGCACACGCGGCGGCCCATTTAGGTACTTCCTTTTGGAGACCCGACTTTACCATATCCCTCAATATGATATGCACGAAGGTGTGCATCCAGCTTGCGCTTGAATCCCAGTACAGTAGTCTCTGCCACAACCTCCTCCGGGAGTGCATTCAAAGCACCCACCACGCGCTGTGTGAAACAGAACTTCCTGGCATTTGTCCTGAACCTGCTGCCATTCAGTTTCAGGCTATGACCTCTTGTCCGTGTCACATCTGAAAATGTTAGCAATGCTGCTTCTTGGTCTATTTTATCAAATCCTTTTAATATTTTTAAAGTCTCTATCAAATCGCCTCTCAGTCTTCTCTTCTCGAGGGTGAACAGTCCCAATCATGTTTCCCCTCCTCTGTCAAAATTACACTGGCTACCCGTAGAGCACAGAATCGACTACAAAATCCTACTTCTTACCTTTAAAATCCATCAAAGTATCGACAGCCTTCGCGTTCCTTACAGCCCATCCAAAATTCTTCGCTCTGTCTCAGAATCTTCTTACTATACATCAACACCAGGAGATCTAACAATTTCACCGTTACAGCACCCACCCTATGGAATTCTATGCCTAATTATCTACGAGCAATATCTGTATTAGATCAATTCAAATCTAATCTAAAATCCTTTTTGTTCCAAGGTCAAAACAATCCTCTCCTGATTTTACCCTCCCTATCGTTTTTTCCTTTTATGTCCTTTTATGCAAATATTGTAGTTCTTACCCATCTCCTTATGTACGGTGTATGTCTGTAAGTCAAGTAATTTGTTGTACTAACATTCCCTAGTATGGTCCATCTTTGTTAATTTTATAATTCGGTTTAATTGTATCTATGCTTTGTATTATTAGTATTGTAAATTGCCTAGAAGCCCTATTAGGCGGTAGAAGAAATATTTAATAAAATTTGAAACTTGATTCGGGATAGGAGTTACATGTTTACATCAGAGGCGAAAAGGTCGATGGAGAGAGAGTGAAAGCT
Source organism: Geotrypetes seraphini (assembly GCF_902459505.1). Lineage (NCBI taxonomy): Eukaryota > Metazoa > Chordata > Amphibia > Gymnophiona > Dermophiidae > Geotrypetes > Geotrypetes seraphini. Next base: position 30,106,092 of record NC_047101.1, on the reverse strand, counting down.
CAGGAAATGAGAAAGATGGTGGGAGTAATGAAGATATGAGAATCAGAGACACAAATCAGTAAGAATTACCGTATTTTCACGTAGATAACGCGCACCCGTGTAAAACGCGCACACGGGTATAGCGCACGGGAAACACAAATTTATGTAAAGAAATTTTTATATACCGCGCTCACGGGTATACCGCGCATGCCGCCCCGACTCTCCTCTGGCTGCCCCGACTCTCCTCTGGCTGCCCCGACTATCCTTTCACCCGCCCCGACTTTCCATTCACTGCCCCGACTCTCCTCTGGCCACCCCGACTCTACTTTCGGCCATCCCGACTCTCCTCTCCCCCTTGAAGTCCTGTCCCCACCCTGAAAGCCTGATGCCCCCCTCCCCCGACGCCCGATTCATCATCCGGAAGGACCGCTCGCACCCCCACCGCTCGCACTCCCACCCCGATGGACCGCTCGCACTCCCACCCGAAGAACCACTCGCACCCCCACAGCCTCCCCCCTCCCCCATGGAGAAGCTGTCTACCTTCTTTCCAGATTCCAGTGAGCCCAGCTGCTTCCTCTGCCGGCGGTCCTGCCCCTTCTCTGAGCCCTGCGCTACACTGCTTCCTCTTCCGGCAGTCCCGCCCTTTCTCTGACGAGGAAGCAGCGCAGCAGGGCTCAGAGAAGGGGCAGGACCACCGGCAGAGGAAGCAGCTGGGCTCACTGGAATCCGGAAACAAGGTAGACAGCTTCTCCATGGGGGAGGGGGGGGAGGCTGTGGGGGTGCAAGCGGTTCTTCGGGTGGGAGTGCGAGCGGTCCATCGGGGTGGTAGTGCGAGCGGTGGGGGTGCGAGCGGTCCTTCCGGATGATGAATCGGGCGTCGGGCGGGATGGGAACTATGTAAAAAAAATTTTATATACCGCGCTCACGCGTATACCGCGCAAGGTTATGCACGGTTTGTAAAAACACGTATAACGCGCGCGTTATATGCGTTAAAATACGGTAGTCATTGTTGTCAATGCTAAATGCTCACACACAGACTATGGTGAGTAATCGCATAGGGTTCCATAGCGTTGGTGGAACACAGTTGATTTCAATTGTTTCCGGAAGCAAAGATAGGGGATTTCTTCAGACCTAATGTCCTTAAAGTATGGAATTCCATAGCTTAGGACCCGCATATGAAAAGGCTTTCTTTCTAGTTGACTGTCGTTTTATATCTTTCAGGCCTGAGATTTCAAATTGGTCATGTTGAAATGATCTTAGAGCTTACCAACAAAAGTACAACAAATAAGCAGGGGCCCAAAGAACTTCAAAAAGAAAAAAAGACCTCAACCATGCATACTAAGCACGCTCTTAAAATCCTTAGCCAATAATCATCCTTCTAACTCTTGCAGCTGCAGAGATTATGCCCTGCAGGATCGAATCTTTCTTGCACCCTCAATTTCTAAATTAAAAGCAACAGGAATATCAGTCTTGACCAGTCTCAGGCAGAGACACCAATTCAGGAGTCCGCACATTAGGTGATCAATCCATTCCCATGATCCGGGTTTTGCATCTCCCACAATGCCGGTGGAGCATAGTGCCCCCTTCATTTTTTTTCCTTCTGCAAGCAAACTGTGCAGAGGTGTTTCTTATCTGCTTTTGTTAGTTTTTTTTCTTCTTTTCAGCTTTTAAGTTAGTTTTTTCTGAGGCTTTTGAGACCCTTTATCTGAGGATTCACCGCCTGGGAAAGGATATAGGTTCTGCGGAAATGGACTGCAGCTCACAGAAAACCTTTGGATGGACCTGTGAAGCCAGCCTGCTATGTGTTATGGCTTGAGTGCAGTCTGTGGGTGCCCTGTGTAAGAACCCTCGGGATATCAGGGAGCTAACTGCATAATTTACCCCACCTCCCATCAAGCTTTGAGATTCTGTGGGGGTGGAGGTCTCAGAAGGGGTCAGTCTGATTGGCAGCCCAAAGATTTCATGGTCTGGAGTCATTATTGGAAGTTTCTGAGACAGAAAGTCCTTTCCATCTCTGACAGAATTGTACATACAGCCCCATTATTTCCTATGGAAAAATCGGGGGGATGGGGTGTCAGAGAGAGTCTTCGCTTCCTGTGAATGCTTCTTGAACAAGCAAGCCAAGATCCAGCCCCAGCTCCAGCGACTGGCAGGACTGAAGATCAGACTCCACGCCTCTTTTATCTCAGGGCTCAGGGACAGTCCTGGAAGACTCCTGTTTTCTATTTGGGTTGAGTAGCCAAGATGCCTCTCTGGCATGAGGGACGACCCTCTGAAACGCCAGCTCTTCAAGTTGGTCTATCCACTATTTTATAGCGGATGCTGTTAAGGAGTTGAAACTGGAGGCTCAGCACTCCACTTCCCAGTGCGTAGTCATGAGTGCCTCTAATGCTCAGACTTCATTTTTTTTAAGCACATCCAGACATTACTAGTTACAGAGCAGTAGGAAACCCCAGAAGGGTTGCTAAAGCCATGTCCAGACTTTATCCCATGGCACTAGAGTTCAAGCAGCTGTTTAATTAGATGAAGATGGACTTTTACAGAAAGGGTGGTAGATGCATGGAACAGTCTCCCAGAAAAGGTGGGGGAAACAAAGGCTGGGTCTGAATTCAAGAAAGCGTGGAATAGGCGCATGGGATATCTTGGAGAAAGGAATGGTTGCTGCGGATGGACAGACTGGATGGGCCATTTGGCCTTTATCTACCATCATGTTTCTATGTTAAAAGCACGGTTATCCTGAAAGATGCACAAGATCACAATGTGGACATGGTTTTGAAGAAACAATTTGAAGCTCTAGCTGTGGGAATCAAAATGGCAGTGACAGCTTGTTTTGCTGCTTGAGCCTGCCACACCAGATTGAGATGGGAGTCTTCTGCAGAGGAGGACATCTACCCCCAACTTGTGCTAGAAGGAGTGGACTACATGGCAGATGCCTTATATGACCTTATCAGGGCCATGAGCAAGGTATCAGTGAATTCAGTCTCTGTTCACAGAATGCTCTGGATCAGGCAGTGGGCAAGCGATTTAGCCTCCAAGACAACCTTAGGCAGACTGCCTGCCTTTTAAGGGGCAGATGCTTTTCGGTAAGGGCCTAGATGATCTCATGGCCAGTGTGAAGGATCGCCAACTTAAGTATATGCATGCCTGAGAACAGGCCACATCAACCCACTGTTCTCACCAGTACCCAAATTCCTTTACCCAGAGATCCTTCCAAGGTTACAGACAGCAATTTAGCAATCCCAGATGCCAGCAGCCTTCAAGGTCTCGCATCAACCCAGCTCCAAAAAGTCCCAATGACGTTAAATTGGCGGCCGTGCTGCCACATATTGGAGGGAGGCTGTCAACGTTTTGGAGGGAGTGGGAGCAAATTTCCTTAGACCAGGGGTAGGGAACTCTGATCCTCGAGAGCCGTATTCCAGTCGGGTTTTCAGGACTTCCCCAATGAATATGCATGAGATCTATTTGCATGCACTACTTTCAATGCATATTCATTGGGGAAATCCTGAAAACCTGACTGCAATATGGCTCTCGAGGACCGGAGTTCCCTACCCCTGCCTTAGACCAATGGGTGCCTTAGACCAATGGGTGCTGGACATCATTTGAGTAGGTCACAAGATCAAGTTTTATCATCATCCTGTGGATTTGTTCCTCAGCCAGCCAGAAAACGAGGCCAAGGTCCAAGCCATACTTCAAACTCTCTTAGATATTCAGGCTTTTCAATGATTAGGTGTGTCATTCTGTTTAAGCGGGTTATCTCCTCATGGCCGCGAGCCATATGCAGAAGACATCCTCTCTGGATTTTTTCTGTGACCCTCCTACTTCACCAGGAGCTCTACTGCTACCTGCAGTTTTCTCTTTTGCATGTGAGCCTGAAGGAGTGTTTCTATGTTTCTGTGTACTGCTCTTCCCTTTGTTTTATTCTTTATTTTTTTGATTCTATTCGGTGTTTAAGTGGTTAGAGCTCTCCAGTTTCAGTATTAGCTCTGCCTGCAGAGAAGATGCAGACTGAGGTCTGCAGCTGACAGGCCAATCCCTGGTGATACCTGTTAGCTAGCCTGCATGTATATTTTTGGAGCTCTGGGCCATCCCTGCTTCCCCTCTCACCTACTGCTTAGCAGGGGTTTGAGAGCAAGCTGTTAGGTGCCCCTAGGAGACTCAGCGGTGTCTTGCAGAGTGCCAGCTACATTTTTACGTTTCCCCCTTTCTGTAACGCGTCTTTGTGGGGGAGATACAGGCAGACACTGTGCCTGGCTGGTAACCTGAAGATCTGCATTGAAGGAGCTTTTCACATTATTTCTGGACACAGCATGAGACAGTGATTTCTTCTTATTCCAGCTACTGTACAGAGCTGAGGCAGGCTGAAGCACATTGTCAGCACTCTCCACAGCGAGTAAGGCTGTTGCAATCTATGAGGTCTGAAAATTGCATTTTAAGGGTTGTAACATGTTCCCTTCCTGAAAAAAATCCTAAATTCGCTGATTTTTTACTTTGGGAAGTTAGTTATTTTAGTGTTTTTAGGCGCAAAAATCTTGCTGGCTGCCATCTTAGATTTTTAGCAATTTTTCAGAAGTTCCCTGCATTTCTAAAACTTAATTTTTTTGTCTCAGGAGCATCCTTGTGCCATATGCCATGCAGCATGGACCAGAGAGTCAGGAGTGGTCAGCTTAACCTCTCCTGAGCATGCTCGGCTGACAAAAATTGTGGCTAGCCTGCTGGGGTGGCTTTTTCTATTTCCGGGGTCTGGATATAGTGACCATTCTGCACAAAAGGATGCGGACAGCCCAAGCAGTGCACAGAGTCATCACAGGGTGACTCTTCGCTCCTTGGTACGTCTTCCATCTCCAAAATTATTAAATTATTGTGGAAAGCCTTTCAGGAGAGCCATGCTACCCCCCTGCACAGTCTTGCTGTGAGCCAGACTTGCCCACTTAAAGCTTAGCCTTTCAAAGCTCATCTATTTCACAGTCTGCCACTGCTCAGGTCTTGAGAGACCTGTTTGCAGGAATTATCAATGACAAGAATATTCTTATTGTTCCCCTCATCTCTGCAGATGCATCTCCTCAGTCTGGAGACCTGCGAACATGCACTGGTACTTAAATTCTGTTTTGACTTTAGCCCCTGGGATGAATCCATGGTTTTGTGCTTTTTAACTACGCTGTCTTTCCGGATCTCATTATGGAGTCTGTATGAGCTCCGTTTAGACATGCAGCCAGCTCCTTCTGCCTCCTCCTCTTTAATGAGTGCAGTAAGGGTTCAATCTTGGCATTTTCCTTGCATCTGGACATTAATATATTGATTTTGGAGCAGTGGGATTCTCCTGAAGGGTCTCTCACAGAAGCGAGAGCCATGTCATGACTGTATCTTATGGCACAGGAGTGTCAGCAACTTTTTAGTCAGCCTAAAGTGGATTCCTTGGTTGCCCAGGTCACTAAGCGCATCTTCCTTCCAAGTGAAGGTGGTGTGGTACTCAAAGATATGCAGGACTGCAGAGTGGATATTGTTCTCAGGAGACTTTGAGCCAGTGGCTTTGGGAGTCAAAGCTGCCCCAGCGGCATGCTTGTCTGTCTAGACTATGCACGAGCTACTTTTATGTGGTGTGGATTATGTAGCTGACACTCTGTATGATATTATATGGGTCCTGGGTAAAGCATCGGCTTATTCCATTTCTGTTCGTAGAATGCTCTGGATCAGACACAGGGCTGATGCTTCTACCTCAGAAGCTACTCTGGCCAGACTCAAGGGGCAGCTTTTATTTGGAAAGGGCCTGGATGATCTCATGAACTGCATGGTGGACCATCACCCCCAAAACCCTGCCTGTTAGTAGACCCAGAACCTCTAGAGCAGGGGTGTCAAAGTCCCTCCTCAAGGGCCACAATCCAGTCGGGTTTTCAGGATTTCCTCAATGAATATTGTGGGACAGGATCCTGGCTAGGCCTAGTTACCCCTCTGAATCCCAGTCCCAGAGTTTGAATAAAGGTGGTGGAACGCAGCTTTCAGTGCCTCCCAAGAATTGCACACTGAGAGTCCCTGGTTGAATAAGGCCAAACACTTTAATGGTAAACAAACTTCAAACACAATTGCAGAAATGGCACGAGCAAAAAGAAAAAGGCTTCTATGAATTCAGTTCATTCTTATTAGAAAACAAACAAGTTCAACCTTAGCACAAGACTTAGTCCAGTCCATAAACAAAAGTTCAAAACTTTCCTTCTGGCCACATTCTCGGGCCTATCTGAACAGTGCAATAGTCAAACACTTCTCTTTTGGAAAACACTCTCCCTGGCTCTGGCTGTGCCCTGTTGGGTAGAGCCGAATCTCCAACAGGCTGGGAGGAGATAGGCCTGTACATCACAGGTGTTGCCGCCCTCCCAAAAGACAGGCTCAGGTTTTATTTCTTCACTCCCAAGCACAACTCAGGGCAGTGCACAAGCTGCTCCAAAAATAAAACACAAAACTCAAAACTTTCAGCTCCTGGTTTCTACAGTTCCTGGAGTGGCTAGAACCCTGCAATGTCCTCAGCATAATACTCTGGCAGACTTTAAAACAAAAGGTCAGAATGCAAAACTCAAGTGAGGAAAAACTGCTTGGCTTAACAGCCTACTCACATTCCATTACTGCTGTTCTCCCCAATCAGGCAAAGCATAGTCCTCTGGACACTCCATATCATAGTCCTCAGGCTGGGCTTCTGAGACTGGTTTGGTATGGCTGTCTTCCAGTTCCTCCATCTCCCAGTCCTCAGAAAACTGCCTTGTGCTGGCCCTGGTTCAGCTGGAAGGACTGGCTTCCTTCTCAGCTTGTGCTCAGCTGCTTGTTCCAGCTGTTTCTCCCCTTTCTCTGATGAGGAAAGCTCAGTAAATGGGAGCCTCAGCAACCAGCCATTCCCCCCTCATAGCAGGGATAGACAAGCTCTTAAACGGCCCTGCATTCTCAATGTCAGCCTGAGCTCTGGACACTCTTAAAGGGACAGGCTCCTTTCTAAAGTTGTGCACAGGATTTCTACACTGTTCAGGATGTTTCCTATACCTGGTAACAGGGTTTTTAATGGGGCTTACAGGGACTTTCTCCCTGTTTCTGGTAGGGTTAGCCAGATTCCTGTCACAATATGCATGAGATCTATTAGCATACAATAAAAGCAGTATATGCAAATAGATCTCATTCATATTCATTGGGGAAAGCCTGACTGGATTGCGGCCCTCGAGGAGGGACTTTGACACCCCTGCTCTAGAGGCTCAGGGTGCTCTAATTTTCATGACTCCAGACAATATTCCAGTTCTATATCACAGAGTCTCTCAGTGCTAAAGGCAGAGGTTCTCTGGATCCAGGCGTAACCAGGCCCCCGCTTCCTGTACTGCTCCATCTTCCAAGAAATTGCAATGATGCTAGGCTGAGGGAAGCCTCTCTTCCTTTAGGGGGAAGGATCTCAACTTTTCTGCAGGCCTGGATCCAGATTTTGTCTGACCGCTGGGTTCTGTACATCATTCAGTCCAGCTACAAGCTGGAATTTGCTCAGTCTCTGACGGATTGGTTTGTGGATTCACCCAAAGGGCACCTGGAAAAGGCAGTCAAATTACAAGCCACTGAGAAGGTTGCTAGACATTCAGCCTATAAAGCCTGTGCCACTCGAAGACTCAGGCTTAGGGAGATACTCCATATACTTTATCATGCCAAAGAAAGGCTCCGACAATTGAAAACCCAGTCTGGACCTTACTCATATAAATACAGCGCTCAAAGTTCTGCGCTTTCACATGGAGATAGTTTGGTGACTTTGGGAGAGTTACTAGCCTCATGCCTACTTGCATATTCCTATTTTCCCGAACAACAGGAATTGTCTCAGATTTCATGTTCTGGAAGATCATTATCAATTTTCAGCTCTACCCTTTGGCCTAGCGACAGCTCTTCGCACCTTCACCAAAGTGATGGTGGTGGTAGCAGCACACCTGCATAAGATGGGTCTGCAAGTGCATCCCTACTTGGATGACTGACTGATCAGGGTCTCCTTGTTGTCCGAGGGTCGTCGCACAGTGGATCAGGTGATCCGAGTCCTGGAAGATTTGGGTTGGATTGTACTTTTTAAACTATTTTTTACTGATGCAGTGTGCAATATAGGAAAGGAAATAGTCAAATAGCTGTGAATCAAAGGTCATTATGCACCCCAAAAACATGTGGGTAATTTAAATACGTAAATTTCCCATTCAAAAAAGAAAGCTTGTTATGACATCCCAATTCTACAGAAGAGATCTTTTAAACAGTGGTAAAAAAAACTAATAAATTCAGCTATATCTAAGAAACTAGAGCTGATGCCGTTATCCAATGCAACTTTCTGAATCAGCACCCCAAAAACCCCCAGAAACAGGTCAAAACACCCAAGGCACAAAGAAAAAAGTTTTTTTTGTTGACCTGTTTGTTTGAGAGCAGTTGAAAAACAACTTTTTCTATGATCTTAGAAAAAAAGGAAGTGTTTGAACTAACCCGTGTCTCCACATCTGTGGAACAGTGCCTTCCAAAAGGCTATGATGGATTAATGGCTGTAAGAAAGGACCCTAGATGAGTTGATAGTTTCTTAACCAGGAATGCTGGCCAAGGATCAGAATATGGAGAAGGGTTAAAAGAAGCAGAATCCAGGAGATTAAATGATGTCAGTGTTGAGGGCCAGTGTGATGCAGTTGGCAAAGAATGTTGGGACAACATAGGTAAAGTAACGAGAACAGTTATAGCCGAAGTCCCAGTTGAGAGTGTGCTGTTAAACATTAGTTGATCTGGCCATTGTGGCACATGAAACATGAGAGCTGTTAAAAGATGAGTGAACATAAGAACATAAGAATTGCCCCCGTCGGGTCAGACCGGAGGTCCATCAAGCCCGGCAGTCCGCTCACGCGTCGGCCCCTCAGGTCCAAGACCTGATAGTGCTCATACCCTAAAACTGTCATACGCTCTTCGCTTATGACCTGTAGAGTAACCTTCTATCTATACCCTGTAATCCCCTTCGCTTCCAGGAAGTCATCCAGCCCCATTTTGAAACCCAGTATTGTACTCTGTCCTATTACCTCATTTGGAAGCGTGTTCCAGGTGTCCACCACCCTCTGAGTGAAGAAAAACTTCCTTGCATTCGTTTTGAATCTGAAGACTGCTAAGTATTTGTTCCCAAGCTACTGCCAGCAAATTAACTGGGAGCAACTGGGGATCATAATCTGGATTTATAGAGAATTTGGGGGAGAGCAAATTAGAAATGGAAAAAAGAACATGCGGTTGATTCAAGGTTTTTGTAATTCGACAATTATAACAGTCCTTTTGGGCACGCTGAGAGCAAGCCGATACTCTCGATATCTGGTTTTAAAAAGTTGATTTCCGCCAAAGACACTCCAACCTGCAAACATAGAACTTCAGGAAAATTAAAGAAGAGGAATACCATGGGGCAGACCATGGCCGACTAACAGATTTTGAAGTGAATGGTGCATACTGGTCAATAATCATTGAACATGATGAATGAAGAGTTTCCATTTGTTTCTCCAATGGCAAGGAATCATCCAAGGGCGGAAGCTCCTTGAGAGAGTCGGTAATGGCTCCGACTGCTTGCTTGTCAAAAATATGAGTGAGAATTGAAGGTAAAACCTGTGCAGGCAATGGCAATGCTGAAGAAAGCAAAAAAACCAAATGAAGCAGTGATCTGACCACGGAATTGAGATTAACTTAAGTGAGAAGGGGACAATTACAAATTCAGTAGAAGAAAACAACAAATCTAGTAGGTTTCCCGCTTAGTGTGCTGGGTGAGGCCAATATTGGCAGCAATTTATTTTCTATACCGTTCTCCCAGGGGTTTACAGGAATTTATTCAGGTAATCAAGCAGTTTCCCTGTTTGTCCTGGTGGGCTCACAATCTATCTAATGTACCTAGGGCAATGGGGGGATTAAGTGACTTGCCCAGGGTCACAAAAAGGGAACGAAAAGGACAGGCAGGGTCACTTTTGAATTATGTGACTCTTTAATTGCTTTGAATGCAGTTTTTCAGTTATTGATATTGATTTTACTGCATTCTTTACAAAGCCTGTAATGGAAAGGTGTTTTTAAAATTCTTTTTGATGTAACTTGGAGCAATTTGATCTAAAACCTGATTACAAACCTTGTTCCAATTATCTACTTCTTCTACGAATTATTTCTATAGCACTACCAGATAATAGAAGGATCTTTTAATAGATTTAAAAAGTCATTTTCTATAGTATTCCAAAAACAGGATCAATCTTTCCTCTAGTACTCTAACTATCTAGTACTTTTATTTAGGAAGACCTTTTTATCCTCCTCGGATGCTCATAGGATTCCTATGGGAGCTGTTACCACGGCAGCTGGCACTAAAAACACTCGCGCGGCTTTGCAAAGGAGGGGGTTTATGAAAAACAAAAGAATACGAGAACTGGAGAATGAAAAATCCTGCCACAAGTAATATTGTCTAACACTGAATGGAATGTATTCCTAAATTCCCGTAAATGCTCTTCAAATGAAGCATCCTTGGTATAGGTTTCATGTCCTCCTTAGTGATGCTCCAGGGATTATGGGTAATAACTGAGTCACATGTATCTCTCCAAATCAGAAAATATCTTCTGATGGGATTTAGCACTGTAAAGTCATTGCTTTCCCAGGGAGGCCTACGAGTAGGCCATAGGCTTTTTCAAGAAATATTGGCTCCCGCTATCTGTGGTGCAGTGGTTGGAGCTACAACCTCAGCACCCTGGGGTTGTGGGTTCAAATCCTGTGCTGCTTCTTGTGACCCTGGGCAAGTCACTTAGTCCTCCATAGCCCCAGGTACGTTAGATAGATAGTGACCCACCAGGACAGATAGGGAAAATGCTTGAGTGCCTGATTGTAAAACCGTTTAGATAACCTTGATAGGCGGTATATAAACACCTAATAAACTTGAAACTTGAATCTGAACACTGGAAAATCGTGCTCAAAGTTATGTTTTGTGAAATTACCTAAATTCTATATACAGGAATGACCCAACTTTCTTCCAGAAATGTTTGTGACACATCACTAACCCCCACCGAATCTTTGTTGTGGAATGAAGTAAATTACAAACACATTTCAATTCAGCTCTGGAGGGTATAGATAAAAGTTATTTCTGTAAAAAAGTAAGTACATCTCCCTGTAGACATTATTTGGTCTAATTTCAGGAAACATAACTTCAGTCTGGATTCTTTTCTGTTCAGTTATTTCATGAGGGAGCTAGCAGAAAGCCCCAGTTTGGTCTGAAAAAGTCTAGTGCCAGATTCTACTTCTCATGTTAAAGAAAAGCTAAACAATATGGAATTCAATCACAAATTATACTCTCTGCACCTAAAGAAAATGGCACATATAGAGGTACTTAACACCCTCTTCTCAGATGAAACCCTCTTACTTTTCAGAGCCCCCTAAGTGGAATATTATCAAGCCTCATAAAATGCAGATACACTCCAATTTAAGGGAAATTCTGGGTAATAAAACGGCACTAAAAATCTGAGTCACTTTTTAAAGAAAACAGTGTTCTATCTGCTTTCAAATGATAAACTTGGAACCTAGACTTTCTTTTCCCATATGGATGAGGGAACGAACACACGTGATCTAACCCTCTTCTCTCACACGTAACTCATGTCAAGTAGAGCCAAAGTCATTTCTTTTTTTCTGCACTTCCTTCAAATTCTCTACTCTTTTCATGCAGTGGAATGAGGTTAAAGCATCAGGCTACAAACCAGAAAAGTCCAGTTCAAAGCCTGCTGCAGCTCCCTCTGATTTTGGACTAGTCATCAAACCCTCCTTTGCCTCAGATACAAACTTACGGGTCAACCAAGGTAACATACAGTACAAAATTCTTTATCCAAAATCCTTGGGACCAGGTATATGTCGAAGCATTTCGGTTTCGGAATGGGAGATTCGGGGGGGGGGGGAGCTGTAAACAGGGTTATCAGCCATTTTTGAGGATAGGGATCAGGTCCCCCACCCCCAAAAACCTAAAATTGCTGATTTTTATTTTTCTATTGGGTCTCCATGAGGCGTTTTAGGTGTGAATTTACTGGTGGAGGCCATCTTGAATTTTTAGTAATCTTTTTGTAAACTTCAAATTTCTGCCTCACAACCCCTTGTTTTCAATTTAAAATGTCAGGGTTGGACTCCTCCACAACTATATACATGAATTCATGTCTGGATTGCACTGCTTTATCGACAGAGAAGCGTCCACGTACCACGGCATGCGGGGGGTGGGGGCGGCAGGTTGATTCCATGTGTTGCCATATTCTTGCCTATGTTTTTCTAGGTACCTTTAGAATTAAAGGCCAAGGAACTGACACTGTTATGAAAAGTAGAGATCCAAAATCTACTACGTAAGAGTTTGAAAGATCTCTTATGAAAATATAGCCATTGCTATGAAAATATATTGCGAAAATAACTTATGCTCTGCCAAGAGCTATAGACCCTAGAGCAGGACCCACCACCCAATCATAGTAATTGTGGTAACTCAAATGATCAAAATATCAAGTGTACTTTTCCAAAGTTTTACTGAAGACGTCTGTGAATCCAAGACTTGTTGAGAATGGTAAAATGGCTTTCTGTTGGCAGGAGTTAAGTTATGGAACTTGGTTGGTGTGAAAAGGGCAGGTTTAGATAATTATTGAAGATGCAGTTATTTGTAGATGCCTATTTTTAGTTATTTAAAAGTTGATGAATTACCTATGATTTTTATTATCTTAATCGTGATATTTTTCTGAGGATTGTTTGTATGCTAATTTTATCGTATGCTTGTTTTATTATGTATTTGTTTTACTATCTGTCTATTTTAAATATTATATCAAGAATTTTTTGTGAAAAAACACCACTTAGCTCTTAAAGACACTAGTTTATGCTACTGTGACCCTCTGGGATAGCCAGAATACTTTCTCTGTCCCTAGGGGACTCTCATTCTAAGTTTCTTTACCTGGGGCAATGAAGAGTTAAGTGACTTGTGAAAATCAAAGCTGGTTCTCAACCCACTACACCAGGGGTAGGTAATTCCGGTCCTCGAGAGCCACAGGCAGGTCAGGTTTTCAGGATATCCACAACAAATATGCATGAGATGGATTTGCATCTCAAGGAGGCAGTGCATGCAAATCCATCTCATACATATTCATTGTGGAGATCCTGAAAACCTGATCTGCCTGACCTGCCTTGAGGGCCGGAATTGCCTACTCCTGCACTACACTAATTATTAGATAACTCCTCCACTGTGCACAGGGCAAAGCAGGTAACGTCTAGTAATCTAGAAGTTGGGGGCGCACCCTTGCCCCGCCAATACTGCACCACTTAGATGCCGTCTGGCAGTTGCGTGCTATCTTACAGAAGAACGAGTTCTACACCTATGCATTTAATTGCTGTATTTCTGTACACTTATGCATGAAAGGCCCAAGCAACTGCACTGGGCTGAAGTAATAAACAGTGCTAATATCAGTAGATTAACTTTCAGCTCTGACAGAAATTAAATTGAAGAAAAGAGAACTGCAGATGATGGTTGATGTTTGCTTGTCGCTTATCAAGCTGCGTTTTGAGTTCATCTGCACTCCAAAATGAGCCTATCCATCGCATTAGCGATTCTATTCCATCTACTTTAGTTTCACTGTTCTTACAATTACCCTTACGTAGCACCTCGAAGTTCCAAGTGATAGAATTGTCCCCTAAGTGTGTAATTCTATAAAGGGAGCCTACAAAGTGCCTAATTGGAGCCTATTTTGCTTTATGGAACATTGGAACATAATAAATGGCTGGGATAAAACCCCAGATGCATGGCCCCACCCTATTCCGCACCATTCTGCCCCAGCCCCACCCCATTCAGTCCTAAACCCCGCCTCCAAAAGCCATGTATAAAAAAAAAAAATATCTGGATTCTGGGCCGTGTCCGGGGGCCTTCAAGCATGTGCAGACGCATGTGACATCATCCTTGTATGCTCAGAGGCCTCCAGACAGGGCTAGAGCTTTCCAAAACCCGGACAACTGCTGGCACCCAAACAGTCTTCTAAAAAGAGGTTATCTGGTAACCTTATAAACAGTGGCAGATGAAGACCAGCACAGCCCATCATGGTGGCCAGAGTTTTATCTGGCAGTCTGCACAGATTCCACTTTTTCATGATTAAACACAGGTATAAGTCATCTCTTTTTCTTCCTCTAAGCTGAGCGGGTATTCTCCAATAGCTGCCAGTAGGGGGTGGTACTTCAAAATTGTGTTTTCAATTGCTAGGTCTAGGGACAGGCAGGTTCCCTGAAGTCCTAAAGAGCTTGTCTGTCCTTCACTATTGAAAATGTGATAAGTGAAGCAGCACTTCCAACTGGTAGGACTTCTGCTGAGCTTAGAGGGAACTGTAGAAGTCAGAACTGTAGAAGTGTACTGTAGAACTGTAGAAGTCTGCCCGGCAATGGCCTCTTCCCAACTCCTGGAGTTGCCTTCGACACCCACTCCAGCCTTGATCCTGATCTGTTCTTGCCATTTACTGGATCCAGACCACAGAAGTCCCAACTTCTGAAGCTGCTGTCAAAGCTCACTCCAGCTATGCTCTGCTTAAATTGGATTCCATCCTCTTGTGTTTATCCCACGCAGTTTTGCATTCTGTCACTGGTTTTGTCCCGATAACCTCTTCCGGGAGCACATTCCCGGCATCCACCACCATTTCTGTGAAAAAGTATTTCCTGACATTGCTCTTAAATGTCCCACCCTGCAACTTTAACACATGACCTCTAGTTCTCTGTCTTTGAAAAAAGTTACTACCTTTTAAGTATTTCAACATCTAGTGTAACCCGGTGTATGCATGCATATGTACCAATCATAGAGCTTGTGTAAATGCTCATGCCTAGATGCCAGAGATATAAGCATTACTTATAGGTGTCTGACTCCTGCCGCCATCCCACCAAAACTCTGCCCATGGGTACACTCACTTGTAAAATATGTATTTACACAACAGCACATAGCTGGAATATTGGCATTTATGTGTGCAAGTGAACACATGCATGCATATGGCGGAATTCTAGTCATTTGCATGCATAATTGTTCATGACGCCATCAAGTGATCTGTCTTCTTGGTTCAGGGCTCCGATCACTGGAATATACTGGTGCAACATTTCAAACTCCAAACATCCTTAGCATAAATTAAAATCTACTACTATTAATAATTTCTATAGCGCTACCAGACATACGCAGCACTGTACAGAGTCAGAAAGAAGAAGAAAACAGTCCCTGTTTGAAAGAGCTTACAATGTAAACAGACAAGACAGACAAACAGGATGTCACGGATACAGTTAAGGGGAATGGTTAATCAGCTGGCTGGGTTGGAAGGCAGAGGGGAGTGCAGGACAATCAAGCCATTTTGACATGACTGATGAGGTTGGCTCTTATTGGTGGAATGAGGCATTATGACATCACAATCTTAGCTCTTCTTCCCAAAGACTGAAACTCTTCACACTACTACTATTACCACTATGAATTATTTCTATAGCGCTAACAGATGTACACAGCGCTGTACAGAGTCACAAAGAGACAGTTCCTGCTTGAAAGAGCTTATAATCTAAACAGGCAAGACAGACAAACAGGATGTCACGGATACAGTTAAGGCTGGGTTGGTGGGCAGAGCAGTAGCGTTAAGGACTGAAGGCTATATCAAAAAGGTGGGTTTTCAGTCTGCTTTTAAACAAGGGAAGTGTCTTGGCTAGGGCTACCAGATGTCTGGATTTTCCCAGACATGTCCTCTTCTGCTACTGCTTCCCGCCTATGAGGGGATAGGCGACAGAGAGAAAGCTTCCGGGCTGCCGAAGGCAGCGTGTGTTCACTCTTGCTGCCAGCTGCCCAAAGGATGAAAGAGCTGCAGAGATGGATCCCACAGAGGGGGAGGGATGGATGGAGCCCCCGGACTGCAGGGAGCAGCCGCTCAGCCTGCTCCAAGATACATCCCAGTGGCGGGAAGTGCAGCTTCTGTTTCGTGGCAGCCAAGAGCTGCTGTGCTGGGCTCTGAAGAGAAGTGTGCGGCCGCGCATCTGCACAGCTTAGAGGGTACATTGCCCTCCACCCCAATGCCCTCCAGTATCTTGCATCCCTCACCTCCCCGCCACTGCTGTATGCTTCTTGAACTAGCAGCAGTGGCTGTAAACTTAAATGCAGTCATCACAGAACCTTGCGGCACTTCCCCGCAGTTGCCAGCTCTGCTTTGGAACAAGGAAGTGATCTCGGAGGTGGTGGACCAGCAGCCACAGGGAAGTGCAGGAAGGTGCCACGATGACTGAATTTAAAGGTTACTACCGCTGCTGCTGGACTGGTTCAGGAAAGCAGTAGAGGCAGAGTAGGGCAGGAGGTTCCGGACTGTGCACTCCCTTAGTGCATGCATCCGGGACGGACCGTTTCTCCCGCCCTTGGAATGCCACTGCCAACAAGGAGGGAAATAAGATTACAAACAACAAGAGTGAGTGTTTTCTCGTGCATAGGCCCTGCAGAATAGAAGAAGCTCGCGACCTATATAAGGCAGCTTTTAAAAGATTGTTGAAACGGTATTTATTCCGTAAAATGAAATATGGGGGTTGAAAACTCATTAGTGAAAAAAATGGATATTGTAATGAAGAAATGTCTTATATTCTAAGGATGATTGTTATGTATATTATGTATGCGATTTTGTGACCTGCTTTGTAAAAATCGGACTGTCAATTAATAGACTATTAACTATAGCTTAGAAAATGAGGGCCTTGCGTGGTAAGCCTCTAGAGAGAGGGACATAGCTATTTTCTACAAACGTTTAATGTGTGCTAACGGAATTAACGAAAGAGAAGGCTTACATAAGAACGTGAGTTATCATCCTGGGTTCATCAAGCTCAGTATTCAAGGCCCAGTTCAAAGCACACCTCTATATGTCCAAGTTAGAATGTAAGCTCTTCTGAGCAGGGACCGTCTATAAATGTCAAAATGTACTGCGATAAGTAGTATCCTATTTCCAACAGTGGCCACAAGTTCCTGGCAATACGCCAAAGAGTAAAACAGCTTTTATGCTGCTTATCCTAGGACTAAGCAGTGGATTTTCCCATCGTAATAATGGCCTCTGGACTTTTGCTTTAGGAAATTATCCAAACCTTTTTTAAACCCTTCCAAAATAACTGTTTTCTCACTACATTCTCTGGCAATGAATTGCACAGTTTAATTACACATTGAATGAAGAAATATTTTCTCTGGTTTGTTTTTAATCTACTACTTAGTAGCTCCATCACATGCCCCCTAGTCCTAGTATTTTTGGAAGACGTAAACAAGTGATTCACATCTACCCTTTCCACTTATAGAGCTCTCTCCAATCTCCCCTGAGCCGTCTCTTCTCTAGGCTTCGCACTAGACACTTTAGCCTTTCCTTTCCATCCCCTTTATCATTTTCATCGCCCTTCTCTGTACCTTTTTCTCGTTGCACTGTACCTTTTCTGAGATGCAGTGACCAGAATTGCTCACAGAATTTGAGGTGCAAACACAACATGGAGCATTTATAAAGGCATTATAACGTTCTCATCTTTGGTTTCAATTCCTTTCCTGATAACCCCTATTATTCTATTTGATTTCTCAGCAGAGGGATTCAAAATATCCTCAATGATGACACCTAGATCCTTTTCCTGGCCTGTGACTCCCACTTAGCTATAGTTTGGGTTCCTCTTTCCCATATGCAGTGATGTTGCAAGCGGGAAGGGAGCAGACCTCTCCGGGCGCCATCTTGGTGGGGGTGCCAGCACCTCTCCGCCCCCCCCCCCCATTCCACACTCATGCCCTCCCTTCCCCTGTGCCCCTTTAAATCTTTTTCAGTGCAAGCAACTTCTCTGGCCTGGCTCCCCTCTGAAATCACTTTCTGTTCATGGGGACAGGAAGTGACATCAGAGGGAAAGCCAAGCCAGCGCAAGTAGCAGGCCGGAGAAGCTACTCGTGCTGGCAAATATTTAAAGGGGTACGCGGGGAAGGGAGGGCGCGAGTGGGGCAGAGAGGAGGGCGTGGGGGTGCCTCCTGCCCTTGCTATGCCACTGCCCACATGTATAAATCACAGTTTACTCCTTGATATGCTGTTCTCGTTAGGATTCCGTGAATCTGTCCTTTCCTGGTTTGCCTCTTACTTTTCCCAACACACCTCTAGCGTATGTGTTGGTGAGTCCTCTTCTGCTGCTACCCCGTTACCAGTTGGTGTACTCCAGGGTTCTGTCAGGTCATCTTCTTTTCTCTCTCTACACCACAGTGCCCTGATCTCCTCCCATGGCTTCCAGTATCACCTATATGCTGATGACTCCCAGATCTACCTCTCTACACCTGAAATTTCACCTAAAGTCCAAGAAAAAGTCTCTGCTTGTTTGGCTGACATGCTGCCTAGTTGTCCTGCCGTCATCTGAAACTAAATATGTCCAAGAGCTCCTCTTTCCTCCTAAACCCTCTTCTGCTCCTCCTCCTCCTCCTTTCTCCATCTCTGTAAATAATACTGTCGTTGTTCCAGTCTCCTCTGCTCGCAACTTTGGAGTGGTCTTTAATTCCGACCTCTCATTTTCTACGTTTATCCAACAAGCTGCTAAGACCTGTCGCTTCTCTCTCCTCAGTATCGCCAAAATTCACCTTTCCTCTCTGAACACAGTACCCGGATCCTTGTCCAAGCTCTCGTAACCTCAAGCTTAGATTACTGCAATCTACTTCTAACTGGTATCCCTCAGTGTCGCCTTAGAACGTGCTCATATATCTCCCATTCCTACATTAAGACTACTTGAATGCGTTTGCCTAATAAGTGTAACTTCAACCCTATCATCAAGCATACCTTTACATTACTATCTTATCTCAATTCTCTGCAACACTCTCCTACATCTAACTATTTTCAAGCACCTATATTTTATTTTATTTTTTATTCAATTTTCTATACCGTTCTCCCAGGGGAGCTCAGAACGGTTTACATTAATTTATTCAGGTACTCAAGCATTTTTCCCTGTCTGTCCTGGTGGGCACACAATCTATCTAACGTACCTGGCGCAATGGGGGGATTAAGTGACTTGCCCAGGGTCACAAAGAGCAGCGTGGGTTTGAACCCACAACCCCAGGGTGCTGAGGCTGTAGCTTTAACCACTGCGCCACACTCTCCCCTTTATGTGTGGGGGGGTCTGAACTGTCAAACCTTACTTCCCTGTCAGTGCCTGAGCCAATCAGCACTCAGGCACTTACCAGAAATTAAGGCTACGACAGCTCAGACCCTGTCTGAAAATTTTGCCTGCAAACGTGGCACAATGAGATCAGAGAATCACTCGGCGATAACTGAGAATCACCTGGGGTGCTCCTTTAAATATTGATGAGCCCATTTTAATATTAACAACCTTGTTGTACTACATTTGATTGGCAGAGTCGGAGTCTGCTAGGAAGCTCGTAAAAGGCCAGTAAAATACTGACACACTAAACCGTCTGGAAATGGTTTAGCAAACGTCATTAAAGGAACAGTAAGTTTTGAGAATCTAGCCCTAAGTGCCTTCTTTCCTTTATAGAACTCTATTGTAACAGGTAAAATACACCCATATATTATAGGCTCAAGTGGGGCAGGATTAACGCATAGGCAAACTAGGCACATGCCTAGAGTCCAAATGGTTAGGAAGAGCCTTCTCAGATGTGTAATTCAATGGCTTCTGTGTCAGATTTTTGTCTTGGTAAATCAGTGCTAATAGAAAGAGTGCCGAAGAAGTGAGGAGGAGCACCAAAGCCATTGCTGCCCACAGAAGTCCATATGTTCTTCCTCACCTCCTGTGCATTGGGCTCCAGTCAACTTAAAGCATGCTATCATAAGAACCAAGAATAGCCTTACTGGGTCAGACCAATGGGCCATCAAGCCCAGTAGCCAGTTCTCACGGTGGCCAATCCAGGTCACTAGTACCTGGCCAAAACCCAAAAGTAGCAACATTGCATACAGAATCCCAAAGAATGGCAAGATTCTGGAATCCCAAAGAGTAGCAACATTCCACGCTACCGAACCAAGGAAAATAGTGGCTTCCCCCATGTCTCTCTCAATAACAAACTATGAACTTTTCCTCCAGGAACTTGACCAAACCTTTCTTAAAACCACACCCACACTCTTCAAAGACTCAGCTTATATGTATGTCCACCTTCAAACTAGGTAAATAGCTAGAATTATGACATTTACACACATTTGTGCCAGTATTCTGGGCACTTATAATGTTGGCACCCACTTCATAGAATTGCCCCCATTATGCTCAAGGTTTTGAAATTAAAGGCCCTGTACTAATGCCTGATAAATAATAGAAACATGACTGCAGATAATTGCCAGATGGCCCATCCAGTTGCCCACCCGCGGCATCTACTATCTCCTCCTCTCCCTAAGAGATCCCACATACCTGTTCCATGCTTTCTTAAATTCAGACACAGTTTGTGTCTCCACCACCTTTATGGGGAGACTATTCCACGCATCTAGCATCCTTTCCTTAGATTAGTTAAACTCTGGAACGCATTGCCAGAGGTTGCGGTAAGAGCGGATAGTGTAGCTGGTTTTAAGAAAGGTTTGGACAATTTTCTGGAGGAAAAGTCCATAGTCTGTTATTGAGAAAGACATGGGGAAAGCCACTGCTTGCCTTGGATCGGTAGCATGGAATGTTGCTACTTTTTGGGATTCTAGAACCTAGTTATTCTTTGGGATTCCGGAATCTTGCTATTCCTTGGGATTCTGCGTGGAATCTTGATACTCTTTAGGATTCTAGAATGTTGCTACTATGTTGGATTCCAGAATGCTGCTGTTCTTTGAGATTCTGTATGGAATGTTGCTACTTCCTTGGGTTTTGGACCTGGATTGGCCACTGGGAGAACAGGCTACTGGGCTTGATGGACCTTTGGCCTGACCCAGTAAGGCTATTCTTATGTTCTTACTCCTAAGCCTATCACCTCTAAACCTCATTCTATGTTTAGTATAGTTTAGTTTATTTGATATTCCAATACCACCAATATTAACAGAAGTTAAATGTAAGCAGTTTACAATTTTAAAGTGAAGGAGGGAATATTAAAACAATGAAAATATAAATATATATTTACAAAAACACATCAACGAACAACACAAAATCAATAGATACAAAAGGAATAGAAAGTAAGGAAAGATTACAAGGATAGTAAGAGAAGGATGAACACAAATGAGAAGGTACTGGGGGAAAGAGCTCCAGCCAGAAAAACCACAGTTAATAACTCTTAGGTAAAGAGAGTTTAGGTTCAGAGGTCAGTGAAAAAAAGAATAAAACAGTGTTAAGAATAATTTAAACTCATGAATTTGTTGAATCAAAGACCAATGTAAAGAAGTAAGTTTTTAATTGAAGCTTGAAGTACCTAAATGATTGTTCAGTGCTAAGATATAGGGGGAGAGAGTTCCACAATGTTGGCACAACAGCAGAGAAGCAAGTTGTGAATATTGCAGAAAGCGTGCCTAAAAAAGGAAATGGAGAGAAGTCTTTGTTGAGTTGAACGATGGAAGGGTCTTCTGCAGAGAATAGGGAATCAGAAGACTAGCTAGAAAAGAAGGAAGACCAGGAGACTGAATATGGAATGAAAGGACATTAAATGGAATTCTGTAAGTTATTGGGAGCATATGCTCAGACTTAAAGAGGAGAGTGATGTGATCGAACGTGGAACAGTGATATAAAAGTTGGAGAGCAATGTTTTGAACAAGTTGAAGTTGATGAAATTAATAAGGAGGAAGACCAATAAGGAAGAAATTACAGAATTCAAGCCTTCAAAAAATTATTGAGCCTATGAGAATCCAAAGAGATTAAGAAGAGGGTGAATGAAGCGCAGGCAGCAAAGAGTAAGAAAAGAGAATGAGGCAACTATATAGATATGAGAATGAAAAGATAAGGTATTATCAAAGATAACACCAAGGATATTGGTAGTAGTAGAGTATGAGAAAACAGCACCTTTCATTGTGAAACATGGAGGATCCAGGAGAAAAGATGGTAACTGCAGTTTTTGGAGAATGACCTCTCACTCTGAAGTTTCCTTTCAATTAAAAGAGACTCACCTCATGCGTATTTATGCCACATAAGTATTTAAACATTTCTATCATATCTCCCCTCTCCCGCCTTTCCTCCAAAGTATATATATATATATTGAGATCTTTAAATCTGTCACCATATACCTTACGACGTAGACCAGCAACCATTTTAGTTGCCTTCCTCTGGATCGACTCCATCCTGTTTATATATTTTTTAAATTACAGACTCCAGAATTGTATATAATATTCTAAATGAGGTCTCACCAAATCTTATACAGAGGCATCAATACCTCATTTTCCCTTCTGGCCACTCCTCTCCCTATGCACCCAAGCATCCTTCTAGCTTTTGCCATCGCCTTTTCAACCTGTTTGGACACCTTAGGATCATTACATACAATCACAGCCAAATTCTGCTCCTCTTTCATGTACAAAAGTTCTTCACCCATTAAACTGTACCGTTCCCTCAGGTTTCTGCAGCCCAAATGCATGACCATGCATTTTTTAGCATTAAATCTTAGTTGCCAAATTCCGGACCATTCTTCAAGATTTACTAGGTCCTTCCTCATGTTTTCCACACCATCAGAAGTATCTACTCTATTGAAGATTTTGGTATCATCCGCAAAGAGGCAAATCTTACCTGACAGCCCTTCAGTAATATCACTTACAAAAAGTTAAAAAGAAGAGGCCCAAGAATCGAACCTTGAGGCACACCACTGGCAACATCCCTTTCCTCAGAGCGATCTCCATTGTCCACTACCCTCTGTCACCTTCCATTCAACCAGTTCCTGACCCAGTCTGTCTCTTTGGGGCCCATCCTGAGGGCCCTCAGTTTATTAGACACCTGTATGAAACACTGTCAAAGGCTTTGCTAAAATCTAAATACACCACATCCAGCGCTCTCCCCCTATCCAATTCTCTGGTCACCCAATTAAAGAAATTGATCAGATTTGTCTGACAAGACCTACCTCTAGTGAATCCATGTTGCCTCCGGTCCTGTAATCCACTGGATTCCAGAAACTGAATTGTTCTCTATTTCTATCAATTTACTTAACACAGACTCATTACTTAAATTTGTATAAAGTTGTGTGGATTCTGTGTTAGCCCAGTTGAATGCACAGAAATAAAGGTTAACCCAAAAAATTTAAAGAAAGGCGTGTTTGCTCGAGAAAGTTAGTCAAGATATGTATTGGTCCAATAAAAAGACATCACCATATATTTTATTTTTATCTTTTTTGTTAACCTTTATTTCTATTCATTTGTAACGGGAGAAGGACCCTTAAGTCTTCTTTTTTCACTAATGAGGATACCCTCAGGCAAATCCAGAGAGTTAAAGCATTATCCTCTTTTTCCAGAAGATGATCTTTGAGCTTCCAAATGTTACCATGTGTTTTCACTTAAAAAATGCTGGAATGTGTAACTGATGTAGTCATTTGATTGGCTAAACAGAAAACATCTTAGACTTGTAATCTTGACTGACCAGTCCACAAAGGATACCTCTGATCATTCTGGATTAATGCGGAATCCAGTAGAGAAAGAAGTTGGAAGCATGCTTATCTGTTCATTACAAAGTCCAAATAATTATGGCATTAAAGTTAAGCAAAAAAAAAAAAAAAAAAGGGATGATGCTAAAGAAATTGAATCCAGCTCTAATTAAGACCATCAGGATTCTTCCAACCCAGATCAAATTCTCCTGGTACTATAGCCTTAAAATAATTCTAACATTGCACTGAAAAGAAAAATGTACATCCTTACTATTCCTTTCAATTGATAACCATCAAATGATTTCCAGAGAGAAGAAATCTTAGCCCTGATAAAGTTTGTCTCTTGGGGCTAGATTCACAAAGCAAACCGATCGGTTTGCGACCCCTTTACTATCAAATTTCCCTCCGGCCCCATTCATTAACCTCTCCAATGATCCGCTCCGAATCTGTACATGCAAATGAGGCGAGACGCATGCAAAGTAGGCAGGGCCGCGATTCACAACACACATTTCACAATACGACTGGGCTGGCTGATCAACTCCAGAAGCGACTGCTGGGGACCAGTCGTAGACCTTTTTTTCCCCACTCTGCTGCCCCGATCTCGCTGTTTCAGGGGCTGCAGAAGCCGAAGTCCAAAAAGAAACTGCTAAGCCCAGAAAAGGGAATTCCATCTTTTAGCCTACAATCCAGGACTTTCCCTGCTTCAGCTGCCTTCTTTTTCACTCCAGTTCCAAAGTCAGGAACTTGCTCCTTTGCCTGCAAGACACTCCAATATCTTCTTTTCTTCTGTTTTCTACCCTGCAAGATTTCCATACTATAGTGATCTCGTGCTGCCTTCTGTGCAGTGCAAGCCCACAGGTTTAAAGTGGGCTCGCACCTCATGGAAGGCAGTAGAGAGCAGGAGAGTCTGGGCGACAGAGGAGGGGTGGGACCGCGGCGCAGGAAGCAGCACCCAAGCAGCTCAGGGATCGCTGACATCGCAATCCTGCTGCGGGCTGCTTCATAGGTGGTACAGGAAGGTCAGTGAGGCGAGCGGTCCTTCGGGGGTGGGGGGACTGAACGGCAAGGCCGGGAGCATCCCCTCAGGGCTGGCACCCGGGGTGGTCCCCCCTCCGTCCCCCCCCTTAGTACGCTACTGATACAGGGTCATTATAACATTCTTAGTCTTGTTAACCGTCCCTTTTTTAATTATTTCTAGCATGTTTGCTTTTTTGGCCGCCATTGCACATTGGGCAGAAGGTTTCATCGTATTGTCTACAATGACTCTCCTTCCTTCCTTCCACTCTCCCCTCCTGTGGGTGCTTCTTTCTTTTTCTCCTTCCAACCCACCCCCCTTCCCCGTAGTACCCCTTTCTGTCCTTCCAACCTCCTCTCCTGCTGTTTCTGTCTCTCCCCTCCCATCCAGCACTCCATGCTCTTTTCTCCATAATGCTTACAGCTTGATTGTCCCTGTAACTGATGTTCTCCATAGACAGCAGGATTAACTGCACGTAACCCTTTCACCTCTTTGAGAGTTATTCATCGCATTTCCTTTTGAGCTATGGAACTAAATGAAGGGCTTGAAGAGACCACTGTGTGTGGGAAAGCTTGACTATGCTCAGAATTTTAAGCTACTTCTGAGTTCTGGATGAGCTATTCCATCTCAGCGCCATTCAATGACGTTACCCACATTTGCACCTGATTTAGTATTACCAGGCAAGTTTTTCCTCATAATTTTATCTTCTGATTCTGCAACTGCAAAAAAGCGAAGATGACTAGGGGGGATAATGATGTCACTGGAGCCACACTCTGGTTATAAATGTAATTGCTGAAGTCACAATTGTTTGTGAATGCTTTTATGTAATGTAACACATGTATAAGAGATCAGAAGTGTTTTGAGGTGGGACTAGAGGTTTTGTGAGGAGATGTGTGAAACTCTGTACTTATCTGTTTTAAAATTTGGGGGAAGACATCTGATTGTTGATGCCTTTTATATTAAGGAGATGTAGAGTAAGATGATGTTGATGACTTATGTAGGCCACCAGAGCAGCGAAACTAGACCGACTACTCACCAATTTGCTGACTTCGACCACAAACTACAAAACCTTCAAAAAAGAAACAAAAACCCTACTATACTATAGATAGCCCCGCCAACTACAGACCTATCGCTTCAATACCAATATACGTTAAAATAATAGAAGGTCTAGTAGCTCAATACCTCACTAACTACCTGGAAAAACATAACTTACTCCACCCCTCACAATCAGGATTTCGAACTAACCATAGTACAGAAACACTACTTGTCTCACTTCTAGATACAGCCCGGCAACACATCAGTAAGGGAAAAAAGATGGTGTTAATACAACTAGACCTCTCCGCAGCATTTGACCTAGTTGACCACACCATATTACTACAAATACTCGACACCATAGGGATCTCAGGCAAGGTCTACAATTGGTTTCAAGGGTTCCTCAAATCAAGAACCTACAGGGTAAAGTACAATGATATAAAATCAGAGCCATGGGCAAACCCCTGCGGAGTTCCACAAGGATCACCACTCTCACCTATGCTCTTCAACCTCTTTCTCTCCTCCCTAGGAGCCACTCTAGATAACCTAAATGTCACATCCTTCAGCTACGCAGACGACATCACCATACTCCTCCCCTTCGACCCATCAGATACCACCACCACAACAAAGCTGGAAACAACCTTAGATACAGTAGAAAAATGGATGATGGATCACAAACTAAAACTAAACTCAGAAAAAACAAAATTCCTCTTGCTCGAACAGGCCAAAACGCCTACCATCACAGAACTGAAAATCAAAAACACCAAATACCCAATACAACCCGAACTAAAACTCCTAGGAGTTATAATAGACAGATGCTGCACAATGCAGTCCCAAATCAACAAGACGACCCAGAAAGCTTTTCTAACCATGAGAAATCTACGTAAAATCAGAAAATTCTTCAACCCAGCACAATTCAGACTAATTGTCCAATCCCTAGTCTTAGGTCTGCTGGACTACTGTAACTCCCTCTATCTTCCTTGTCCAGCCACTATGATAAAAAGACTCCAGACCATACAAAACACCGCCCTCAGACTGATCTACTCACTCAGAAAATATGATCACATAACTACTGCCTTCTTAGACTCCCACTGGTTACCCATACAAGCACAAATTCAATTCAAATTCCACTGCCTATTATTCAAAGCGTTACATGGCTCTTCCCCTTCCTACCTAAACAACCGCTTAAACCAGATCTCCACCTCAAGACACAGAAGAACCCCAAACCCTTTTACTTTTCCCCCACTCAAAGGCACACTACGCAAGAAATTGTTTGACAACCTTCTGGCAACACAAGCAGCAAAACTCAACCATACCATCTCCAATCTGCTGATAACATCGGACGACTTCAAAACATTCCGAAAAGAAATCAAAACCCAGCTTTTCAAAAAATTCATCCAAATATCTTAACCATTCTTCACCTACCTCAAGATATTACTTCCCCAAATAACCCACCTAAACACCTTCCAAGCAAACAGACCCCAAAAATTAGATGGTAATCTTACCTACTCTAACTATATTCTCTTTGTCCATATCACACAGTTCGGCACTGTCATTTTACTATCCAACCCCTAATTCCCCTTAGGAATGTATCCAGCTATCTCTCTTCTGTCAAAAAAAAAAAAAAAAAAATTGTATCTTCACTGGAAAATGTCCAGTCAAATCTTTTGTAATCCGCCTTGAACTGCAAGGTATAGGCGGAATAGAAATCCGTAATGTAATGTAATGTAATGTAATCTATACATAAAACCAATATAACACAACCAAACATACTCCGAACTCCTCCTGCAATACCATTTACTCATTAGCAAACCAGAAAATGTTAAAACTATTCCCTAAGCACTTCTTAATAGCTTAACAATATGTACTTCTTAATATCTTAACAATTCTTATGTAGTCCGCCTTGACCTGCACGGTAAAGGCGGAATAGAAATCACTAATGTAATATGTATGTTTTTATGTAAATCGTTCAACGACTCAAAATCTCCCAACGATTCCCTCCCTAAAGAACATTAATACTATTAGATCAAATAATTTTGCGGTAGCCGCTCCTTCTCTTAGGAACTCCATCCCTAACTATCTTCGTAGCAAAATTGATAATGGGATTGGCAAAATGATCATCACTTTCGCCATATCTTCAACAACTGTATTATTGGCTACCAGTCGCCTTCAGAACAAAATATAAAGCAGTAATGACTTGCCATCAATTCTTGTATGGAAACATACCAAAATTGTTTAAAAATAATATGCTTAGTTACACACCAAATAGATTATTACGTTCTGAGAATTTAGCTCTACTGAAGACGAATGTTAACCCAAGGCTTGTTGAGACAGGCAAAATGACTATGCTGTGCAGGAGTTAAAATATGGAACTCCCTTGTAGGCCAAACACGAAACTGTAGTGAAAAGGGCATGTTTGGAAAATTATTCAAGACGCAATTATTTGTAGATGCATTTTTTAGCCAATAATTCTCCTCTCTGCACAGTTGATGAATTATTCATGATTCTCATTATATAAGCTATGGTATTAGTTTGTAGATATGATTTCTGATGATTGTTTGTGTGTCTGTTTTATCATGTTTTTATAAAATTATGTATGTAAATTATGTAAATCGTTTAGTTTTAAACAGTATAGAAATTTTTAAAATAAAAATAAATAAATAAATTCTTATTTCAAGATGCTTTTGATATTTAACTGCCCTTATCAGGGCTAAACTCTTTCCGTCAATATGTACTCAGACCCCCTCCCTATTGTTTTTTCCTTTTTATGTCCACTTTCCTTTGATTATTGTAGTTCTTGCCTCTTTTCCTCTTGTTCCCATCCGTCTTACGTTTGTGTCTTTATTCGTTCTACTAACTTACCCTGTAGTCTATTTTTGTAAAGTTTTAACCTGTAATGCTGTTTTTGTATGTTGATAAATTTTTAATTGCACACCAGAAGCCTGATTGAGCGGTATAAGAAATTGTAAATAAAACTTGAAACTTTTTAAATGAATAAATAAATGTATAATGAGCGTGGCTCCAGTGTCATCATTATCCCTCGGCCTGCCTCTGCTTTTTGCTGTTTCTATTTTCTGTGGAATGTTTTTGTTCTTCTCCTTTTTATGTTCTGATTCTGCTTCATGATAAGCAAACAGTGAGAACTTCTTTCTCATAAATTTCCGATATCGGCAGCATCCCATGATACCAACATTGATTAGCCATTATTCTCTCTATTACTCCCATTGCTCACAAATAACCGTAGAGCAGAATCCTTGAAATGCAGTAATCCACTTGGCAAGTTCATATTTAAGGGACTTTAAACACAGGAGAATCTGGGATTTCATTCCAGACTAGTGACACAGCAACATTGAATGAATAATTACATCTATTGTACTAGGCCAATCCTTGGTTCCTCATTCTGCTGCATCGTCTCCAGAGAACAGTCTCCTCATAATGCAAGTGTTACAGCCAGCTGAGCTGCGTGGTATCGGTTTCAGAGACTGAATGATCCATGGCAGAGCCCAGAACTGTTTTCTATCAGACAGACAGCACAAAAATATCTTACTTTTTTTTTTTTTTTTACCTCCAAGGTTGCATGCTTTACAGAAAATAAATCATATTGCTCATGAAAAGGACAGATAATCCCACACACAGCTATATGGCCACGTACATTTGTGGGAAAATAGTTTCCAATCTCTTACCTTCTTTACAATGACTATATCGCAATGATAAGGTGGAGAAAGTTGGAGAAAAAGTGGCACGATCTCCCTAATTCCACATATGGTGCTTTGAGTTGCGCACACAAATTTGGGTGTGGAACTTAAATGAATAATGGCTTCTTAAGCAATTATTAGTATTAATTGGGTTTAATTGAAGTTTATGTGTGTAAAATTAGGCATGGTTCGCACCTAAAATATAGGCAAGGCATCAAAAAGGTGGCATTGAACTGTGAGGGTCATGAGTGGATCAGGGACATTCCTCAAATTTACACATGTAATTAGAGAATAAGGAGCGTCGGTGCCCAAGTTAGGTGTGAGGGTTTACACGTTTCAGCTGGTGTAAATGGACATGCCTAGATTTAGGCGTGGATCCAGGGTATAAGTGCTATTCTATAAACCTCACCTAACTTTAGGCGCAGTTTATAGAATCCCGCTCAACATTTGTACTAACAGATTTATATTTCCAGCAGTAGAAAAGATTTTTTATTCTACTGTGTGCAACCGGTGATATAATCAAACTGTGGCACTGGCCTCTGATGAACCTTATAAAATTCATTAAGATTGTTATCATCTTTAAAGCAATCAAAAAATAAAAACTTAATGATAAAAAAGGGGGAAGTGGCTTTATAGATCTGGATTATTTTCCCAGACGTTAAGTTATTTAAGGATAAAAACATATATCCCACTCTCTTCAATATCTGTTTGTCAAGCGTTAACACATCCTTTGAATAACATCCGAGCCAATAGGAACTAAGTAAATGACATCAGATGAATAACGCTTAAAAAGATGCTGCCGCCATCTTGTCACTGTCTGAATTTTCCAGCGACCTGAACTAATGTGAGAAGTGAGTAAGAGCGAAATGTTGGGATAATTTATTTATTTATTTTTTTAAAAAAAATTATTTATTTATTACTTTTAAAAATTTTTCCAAGAAACTTCTTGTACAGAATATTGAAAAGAAGAAAAAAAGAAGAAAAATAACATATTTTGAACAAAACAGAATCTCAATTAGGCAATAACATTCTTAATCAATACTATTAATCCCATAATATGGATCCAAGAATTCCAGTGAGTGCTAATGAAATTAAGTCATATTATTAGCAAGAAAAGCAAAACATCTGACTGCAGTAGAGGAGTCTACCTAGGTGTTATTTCATTTACCCCTTCCAGGCATTTCGTAGAGAGGAAACCTGTTAGTTGAGAAGGATCAAAGAATACATATGTATTGGATCTATATTTAACAATACATTTACAGGGATATCGTAATAAAAAAAAGACCTCCCATCATTGTTACCCCTGGTTTAAGGAGCAGGAATTGTCATCTACGTTTTTGGGTGTCCTTAGTCACGTCCGGGAACATCTGTATCTTTAGTCCCAAAAATTCTTTATGTCTATTTTTAAAGAACATTTTTAATAACCAGTCTCTATTCGGCAATAAA
Organism: Geotrypetes seraphini; assembly: GCF_902459505.1. Taxonomy (NCBI): domain Eukaryota; kingdom Metazoa; phylum Chordata; class Amphibia; order Gymnophiona; family Dermophiidae; genus Geotrypetes; species Geotrypetes seraphini. The sequence continues at coordinate 30,075,455 of NC_047101.1, read as the reverse complement.
GCCACTGTTAATATTCATGTAGCAGGTTTTACTATATCTTTCAATAATGTTTCCAGGATTGCAGCAGTGTCCATTTGTAGATCCTGTTTTGGAAGAGGAAAATCTTCTTGTTCTTTCGCTGGTAAATAGAATACTTGTACAAAAGGAGGAAGCATTTCTTCTGAAATATTCAAATTTTCCATAAGAAATTTTTTCAACATTTCTTTTGCGGAAATCATTGGAATTTTTGGAAAATTTAATAATCTGAGATTACTAGAGCGGGAATTATTTTCCAAATTTTCAATTTTTCTTCTCAAATTAGTATTATCCCTAATAAGGGTAGTCTGTAATTGCTTGACTCCTATCAAACCTTTTTCAATATTTTCCACCTTATTATTTATTATAACAGTCTCTTGTTTAAAGTTTTTCAGTTCTTCTTTTTGTTCTAATACTGTTTTTTCCAATTCTTTTATCTGTGGGAACAATGACTGCCCCAAACTAACGACTAAGTCCCATAAGGAATCCAGGGTAACATTGGTGGGTTTTCCAAAGGAAAAAGTACCTGCATGTATTGGGTGGATTATCTCAACCTCCAGATTCCTCTCTGCTTCACCTTGTCTTTCCAACTGCTCCATAGCTGTTCCTGCCGCAGGCTCGATGGATTCTGTAGCCTGGCTCAACGAAGCCTCCTGGGAGAACAAGTCTGCCTCCTCGGCTAGACTGTCCTCTCTAGGTGAGCTGGCTCCCTGCGGCTGTGGAGGCGGGGTCCTTGCGTCAGGGCTCAGAGTCACGTCTAGCCCAGGAAGGTTCGCAACGACCTCACTCACTGCCGGGACCTCCAGCGGGCGATTCCCCATGGATCCAAGATGGCCACGATGATCTGACTATGAGGAGACGCTTTCAGTAATTCTCCTCAAAGTTTTACTTACATCATCGGAATGCCGAAGAGGAGAGGCAAGAGCGCTGGTGGAACCTCACGGCGCCCGGAAACCTCTCCTCTGCTTAAAATAGATGAAATACTGAGGCACCTGCAGCAGGAGATGGGATAATTTATATTGCTGAACAATGCATGCCTTATAATCTACCAGAGTCACTATGCTCCCATCACCCCTCTCCTCAAGTCACTTTATTGGCTCTCTTATCTATTTCCTCATGCAGTTCAAACTCCTCTTATTGACTTACAACTACATTCAATCTGTAGCTCCTCAAGATCTCTCTATACTCCTCCCTGGGTAAGTCTCTCTTATCTGTACCCTTTTCCTCTACTGCCAACTGCAAACTACATTCCTCTCTTGCTGCACCATATGCCTGGAACAGATTGCCTGAATCAGTATGTCAAGCTCCATCCCTGGCAGTATTCAAATCCAGGCCAAAAGCCCACTTTTTGGAGGTTCCTTTTAACTTCTAAATGCCACTCCGTTGTAAAGCAAGCCCTTAACCCCCTACTTGTCCTGTCTGTTTGTTTAGATTGGAAGTTCTACTGAACAGGACTGTCTCTTGAATGTTTCAAAGTTCAATGCTGCGTACTTCTAGCAGCGCTACAGAGATAAGTAGTAGTATTACTTCTTCACAATAAATTTTAATTGCCAGAACTCTTTGACCATTCTTCCAATTTTTTGAGATCTCCTCTCATGGTTTCTACTCCCTCCGAGGTATTCCCTCTATTGACTATCTTTGTGTGATCCGCAAAAAGACAAAGTTTTTCTTCTAAGCTTTCAGCAAGGACTCAAACAGAATTGACCCCAGCACCAACGCCTGAGGCATTCCACTACTCACCTTCCTTTGCTCCAAACAAATTCCATTTACCCCCATCCTCTTGTCACCTGTCAGTCAACCAGTTTCCAATCCAGTCCTAAGTTCAGGACAGTGTGGCATAGTGGTTAGACGTTTCTTCTGATTATGCATCTCTAAGGGTTTAGTTTAGCAATGCCTTTTGTGCATGTGAGAGGAAGGTTACAGAACTTCTTTGGTGAATTAGCCAAGTGTGAATCATAGCTGTTTATCTCTCTGGGAGATCTTAGTTTATATATTGTGTGCAATATATTTAGTTCTGGTGCTTAAGGTATGCCAGTATCTATCAATGGTTTATGCAACGGTATTTATTTAGCTAATCAGTAGCATGTTTTATGCAAATGACATATTTCTATGCATTTTCTCTTTTGGTAGCAAAGACTGTATTTACCAGTTTGTTCCTCCTGATCTGTTTACAATGACAACCAAAACGTTTGTGCCTTGGTTTTTGTAATGATTGTAATTTCCCCTAGACATGAACTGCTCCAGGCTAATTGTTTTATAGTACTAATTATCCTACAGTACATTAGATAGATTGTGAGCCCACCAGGACAGACAGGGCAAAATGCTTGAGTACCTGAATACATTCATGTAAAGCATTCTCAGCTCCCATGGGAGAACGGTATAAAAAATGGAATGAATAAATAGTGTTTAAAGCTTCAGCATCTGATGACCAAAGCTGGTATTGTGACATCATAATGCCTCATTCCACCAATGCCTAAGAGCCAACCTCAGCAGTGATGTCACAATGGCTTGATTGTCCTTTACTTGGCTCACTTTTACTACATTTTGATTTCTAGAGTGGTGCAGTAGTTAAAGCTGCAGCCTCAGCACCCTGAGGTGGTGGGTTCAAACCCTTGGCTGCTCTTTGTGATGCTGGGCAAGTCACTTAATCCACCCCCCCCCCCATTGCCCCAGGTACATTAGATAGATTGTGAGCCTGCTAGGATAAACAGGGAAAATGCTCGAGTACCTAAATAAATTCATGTAAACCATTTTGAGCACCTCTGGGAGAACAGTATAGAAAATTGAATGGATAAAATAGTACAAAACTCGGGTAAGACAACTCTCTGGTATAGTTCAGCTTTGAAAGAGCAGCGTGAATTGCATGCTCTGGAACACGGGTGGACGATATCGAGAAATGTAAATCATTGACTCCTATTTACTGAAACTACAGGATTGCTGTAATAGAAATAGCTTGCTTTTATCAAAAGCATATTAATGTTGCTGGAAATCACCCTAAGGAACTTTTCTGTTGTTCAGTCTTTGGCATAAGGGGACATAAGAAGATAAACCTGTGACCGTTGATTCACGGTTCTCTGTTGATGATATCCACGATTCAAGGCATGATTTTGTCTCTCTTGCCATTTGATTTGGTAGATGATGTATCGTTTTGTTCTGATCATACCTGGAATACATTTTCAATGGTTGGTGAGGCTGAGGTGGGCATTGGATGTTTGCAGTCCATATCTTTTGCAACAAATGCAGAATTTTATTCCTGTTTTGACTGTAATGGTGACATCAATGCTGCAATGAGGTGTTTTGCCCAATGACTTAAAAGTTGCTACTGTGAATCCAGTTGTGAAGTCTTTTCTTGGTGTTTTATGTATTATCTAATCTTCAACCAGTTTCTGCCTTATCTGTGTTGATGAAGAACATGTTGTATATCTACAGCTAGATAAACATCTAATTGTTCCTTGTTGGATCCATTCCCGTATGGTTTCCAACCCCAGACTACAAGATGTTCAGAAAGAAAATAAAAACTATACTCTTCAAGAAATCCCTGAATAAGGCTTAATACCACGAATACCTTCCTTCTTACCATCCTCTCCCTAACCCCTGATCCTACCTAACCCACTCTTGGAAATGATCTCTGATCTAACTTTGTAACCCTCCTTCCATAACTCTTTTTGTAATCCGCTTTGAACCCAAAGGTAATGGCGGAATAGAAATCTGTAACGTAATGTAATAAAACCCATAATAGAAAGACTGATGGTTGCAACCATAGATGAGGTGCATCCTGATTTTGATAAGCGCACCGATTTTTTTGATTGTTTTTTTAGATCTCTTTGCAGCATTTGATATGGTTAGCCGTCAGATTTTATTGCAGCGCTTCCTGTGTAGACATGAAAACTTCTTTCTGGATCACTTGAGGAACTATCAACTGTCTGATAATTTTACCATCTCTTGGATCTTGTATTTCTCTAAACAGCAAGTTATTGATTAACTTCAAATGATGTCTTTGTTTCCAAAGTTTCTTTTGTGATCTCAACCACAATTGCAAATCAGGAGTTCGTTTAGATTTAATAGCTGTGATTACTACTTTCAAAATTTCATCTGTCTCTTGAGTAATCTGGAACAAGGAATGATATTGAACCTTGAATAGCATTAATTTTGCTCATTATATAAGAACATACTGGGTCAGACCAGTATCCTGTCTTCATAGAGGACAATCCAAATCCTGGCAAAAACCCAAATAGTAGCAGCATTCCATGCCATCAATCCGGGGCAAGAGGTGGCTTCCCCCATGTCTTTGTCAATGGCAGACTATGGACTTTTCCTCCAGGAACCTGTCCAAACCTTTTTTTTAAACCAGCTACATTAACTGCTCTTACCACATCCTCTGGCACCGCATCCCAGAGCTTAACTATTCTCTGAGTGAAAAAAATATTTCCTCCTATTGGTTTTAAAAGTATTACTCTGTAACTTCATCAAGTGTCCCCTAGTCTTTGTAAATCTTGATGCAGTAAAAAAAATCGATCCACTTGTACCCATTCTACACCACTCAGGATTCTGTAGACTTCAATCATATCTCCATTCAGTCATCTCTTTTCCAAGCTGAAGAGTCCTAACCTCTTTAGTCTTTCCTCATACAAGAGGAGTTCCATCCCCTTTATCATCTTGGTTGCCCTGCTTTGAACCTTTTCTAGTGCCACTATATCTTTTTCGAGATAAGGAGACCAGAAATGAACGCAATACTCGAAGTGAGGCATTATAACATTCCTAATCTTATTTACCATCTCTTTTTAAATATTTCCTAGCATCTTGTTTACTTTTTGGCCACCGCCACACATTGACAATTCCATAAGTAAATGACACTGAATTACTGTGTGATTTGACCATGGTATAAAGTCAATGCTCAATATTTAGAACAAGAGAGATAACTGGCTGTCTCCCACGGACAACGGCGAACCTGAAATTTAATGCTGGTGACCAACATTGAATTTCCAGGTTTTTTGGGTGAACCGAAACATAGCTGGCTAAGTCGATATTCATTGGCTGGCCAGCTAAGTCACAGCAGGCAAAGATAGATCGGCATTTTTAGGTGAGTCTATCTGGTCATGGAACTTAGCCAACCAACCACTGACTATTGGTGGTATCCAGTTATATCACACTACAAACCGGTCACAGGACTATCTTCTAAATGGGATAGTGAACATGAATCTTGGCAGATAGCCGGCTATGTGCTATTAAGCCAGCGAAGAGCCGTTCCCGGTCAGCTAAATAATGCTGAATATTGGGCCCTTGGTGTTTGTGCTCATCTTCCCTAAATGGACAATATGGTCATGAACAAAGATCATATCATATCATGGGTATGACCTAAAATATGTTTAGAAACATACACTACCCGAAACTAGCTTAAGGATGATAAAATAGACATAAAATCATAGAAACCCTGTCACTTTTGTTCTGATCAATCTGCAAATTAAAATCTCCCAAAAATATTTTTTCAGATCTGTGAGACAGAACAGTTTTAATAAAATGTAAATAATCAGAACAAAGTCAACCTGGAGGACAATAAAACATATAAAGAATACACCAAATAAAACATCATAGCCCTCCTTAATTTCAAGCCCAAAATAAATAATAACCACTACCTTGGTATATCAGGATGGGTTTGAACAAAAGCAGAGTACCTGGAGGGACACACTTGTGTAAACAGAATTAGTTTCACCTAACCAAGATTGAGTAATACAAAGAAAATCAGATTTAGCAAATCAAAAATAAAAGTAAATTTGTTCCTCACTGAAAAATGAGCATTTAATAAAACAATGAACAATCGTTTTGAGTAGACTGATTCACATTACTCAACAATACAGGCACCAGGACATGTTCAGGACAAATAAGATAGTAAGGAACCAAAGGACCATAACGTTCTTGGCCAATAATCACATCTATATAGTAACATAGTAGATGACGGCAGATAAAGACCCAAATGTTCCATCCAGTCTGCCCAACTTGATTCAATTTAAATTTTTTTAAATTTTTCCTTCTTAGCTATTTCTGAGCCAGACTCCAGAGCTCTACCCGGTAGTGTGCCTGGGTTCCAACTGCCGAAATCTCCGTCAAAACCGACTCCAGCCCATCTACACCCTCCCAGCCATTGAAGCCCTCCCCAGCCCATCCTCTCATAAACGGCCATATACAGACAGACACAGACCTCACAAATTCTGCAATATAATACTGACAATAGTCCAGAAGTCTCCCTAAGCCACCCTAAGGAGCTCCTTTGTCAATGCAATATGGGTTCCGTTTCACCTCACATTCCTGAGTGATGTCACTTGAGGGCGGGGCTGGCAGTATTCAGGGACATGCTTCAAAGATGCACTGGAGGGGTCCTGAAAAGGTGGCCCCAAGGATTTCACAACTCTTATGGGCTTTGCCAATGATATGCCCAAACTCTCCCCCAGTACCTACCTACTAGCAAAGTATGAACATTGAGCTCAGGGGTGTCCAACCTTTTGGCTTCCCTGGGCCGCATTGGCCGAAAAAAAATGTTTCTGGGGCCGCACAAACGCTGCAGCAAGACAGAGAAGGGAACCAGCAAGACAGTAAACACCCAGGGGCAGCAGAGGAAAACACTGCATCACTCTCGACTGGGACCACACAAAATACTTCAAGGGGCCGAAGGTTGGACACACCTGATTTAGCTGATTTGTATTGATTTTTAATTTTATCTCCTATATGTGCAGCCAGTGGCAATGAGTGTTTTATCTATATTCAGCATTACCACTGCATATCTGGATAGCAGTGTTAAATAAATATTTTTTTGAATACTGATCCATTTGGTTTTATTCTGTAGCCATTTAGCACTCCAAATTAGGACATTGCCAATTATTCCACAAATATTTAATTTAGTGAAAAGTCTTTTGAGGGATTTTATCAAATGTCTTCCGGAAATCTAGATGGCTAGGTACATGTTCATTCACATCTTCAAATAATTCTAATAAACTAGTAAGATGTGACTCGACTTTGTTAAATCCATATTGGCTCTTTTCCATAAAGCCACGTGTTTCCCTTTGCCTACTAACTCAGATCTTAACAATGGCTTCCACCTTTTGACCCAACGCCAGCATCAGACGCACTGGACTGACCTCCTAAAGGTCCCTGGAGCCCTCCAGTTCTCAGGTAAACTGTCAGATTTAGCATATCACCACATTATGACATGGCCACATATGTTATTCATTACCACTTTTCAGGGATTGGGCAGATTAGATGTCTGTAAACTGTTAATATATTAATATGTAATGCACACATCAAAGTAATAGAATAATGCTTTTTGGTGGTACGGGCAGTAGCCTCTGGGGAACCTATCACATGTTGTGATACTGACCTATACGAATGAGCTGTAGGAAGCTTAAAGGTTTGCAGTGGAGAGACTGCAGCCAGGATCAGTCAGGCTATGGTGGAAACCACATGGCAGCTGTGTTTTCATAGCCTGGTAGTTGAGCATAAGAGCACGGAAATGAGTCAAAAATGTAGCTTTGCAGAATGCACACCTGTTCATCAGCTGGTCAGTCACCAGGTCAAACTGGCAAATAAAGAAAAGGTCTCAAATACCACAAAAACAGGTGATGCCCTTCCATATGTGAGTGCCACTGGATGCCCATGTCCTATTCTAGGTTGTGCCAAGTTTATTTATAATTTAATATACCGACCATCTAAGTGTATCTGACCGGTTTACAATTGTACAAAGGGAGGACTAAGACAATGACATAACTGAACATGAGAGGAGAAGGGGGAGAGGAAAGTTAATAATTACATCAGAAAAATAAAAATACATGGGGGTACGAAGGGATCGGATGAAATGACATGGGAAGGGAGCTCACTTCAGAGAAGCGGTTCTTTATGAGGAGTGTGCTGCAATTAGGGAGAAGTTCTTATTTTGAGCAGTGGAATGCATCTTGGAATAAAAATACTGAAGGGAATAGACAGCAGATAAAGACAGATTTTTCACACTCTCCAAGGTAGAGAGAACAAGAGGGCACTCTCTAAAGTTAAAAAGAGATAGATTCCGTACAAATGTAAGGAAGTTCTTCTTCACCCAGAGAGTGGTGGAAAACTGGAACGCTCTTCTGGAGGCTGTTATAGGGGAAAACACCCTCCAGGGACTCAAGACAAAGTAGATAAAGACAGACTGTTCACACTCTCCAAGGTAGAGAGAACGAGAGGGCACTCTCTAAAGTTGAAAGGGGATAGATTCCGTACAAACATAAGGAAGTTCTTCTTCACCCAGAGAGTGGTAGAGAGCTGGAATGCTCTTTCAGAGTCTGTTGTAGGGGAAAACACCCTCCAGGGTTTCAAGACTATGCAGGACAAGTTCCTGCTAAACTGGGACGTACGCAGATGAGGCTGGACACATTTTAGAGCACTGGTCTTTGACCGGGAAGCCGCCGCATGAGCGGACTGCTGGGCACGATAGACCACTGGTCTGACCCAGCAGCAGCAATTCTTATGTTCTTTTCTTAGTTTTGAATTTATCAAGGGAATTTTTGTGGTATAGATGAGATGGCATTGAGTTCCAAAGTGGCCGAAAAGATTGTATTTCTAGTGTAATGAAGTTCTTTGATTGAGGGGACGGTCGGTAAATTTTGGTCTGCTGATCTGAGTGCCCTGGATGAGGCGTAGGGAATAACGAGTGTGTCGAGAAATGCTGGAGAGCGCGTTCATTTTATTTTAAAAACGATCAAGAGGATTACAGTTCATAAGCTAACAGTATCAGTAAAGCGCAGCTAATAGGGACAGGAAGCCTCATTTTAGATCCCAATTCCCGCCCACCCCTGGCCTGATCTCTGATTTATAGGCCTTTGAACCAATTAGAAGGCTAAAGAAGTATTTTTCTTTTCTATCTTAATCTTATTTATTTATATACCACCTATAGCATAAGTGGTTTACATTCAGGTACTCAAGCATTTTTCTCTGTCTGTCTTGGTAGGCTCACAATCTATCTAATGTACCTTGTAACAATGGGGGATTAAGTGACTTGCCCAGGGTCTCAAGGAGCAGTGTGAGATTCGAACCCGCAACCTCAGGGTGCTGGGGCTGTAGCTCTAACCCTGCACCACACCCTCCACCTTTTCAGCATTGATGGACATGAGGATCGCATGATGACTTGCTTGCCTAGTGCGAAGGTGGCAGACCTCATGCTTCATCTACATTTTAGACAGCGCTAGGGAGGAGCCTGCATAGGGAAATGTAGTAGAGAGGTTCTGGAAGCCAAATTTAGGCTCTTAGGTAGGAAATCAAAATCCAGAGCCTCCAGGGTATCACTTTCAGAAGTGCTTCCGATTCCACACGCAAGACCCAAGATATAGGCAGAGCTACAGAGTCTCAGTGCATGGATGACACAATAGTGTAGGGAGGAACTAGGCAACATTCTGGGGAAGGGAGAACCTATTTCAAAAAGATGAGCTCCACCTTACCCAGGGTGGAACCAGGCAGCTGGCATTAACATTTAAAAAGAAGATAGAACAACTTTAAACCAGAGCATAGTTTGAAACAAGGTAACTTTAAAAGATATCACCAGTGTCACCTGCCGGGGCCTCTGTAAGATTAAGGAGGACCGCCGATAGGGGGTAGCACAACCCTGGCATGGCTCCCAAAGGGGGAGACCTCACTGGCGCCTCAATACCCTAGGCTTCGCTCAAATCAAGCACAGCGAGCCTAGTTGAATCAAAAATAATGTGTCAAGTTTAATTGCTGCCTAACACATAATTATTAGAAAACTCAAAATTCAGATAAGGAATCATTAAAGTCCATGTTTCCCTGTTCAAAAAAAAAAACACAAATAAAAGACCTTTGTCTTACACTCAGTTATGTGAAAGCAGAGCAGGGTTGCTATCATGTCTCCCTGCTTTGAAACACAGTCTCTGAAGAAACACATCAAAATTAGTCCCATAGGAAGTACTTAAGAATTGCGCTTGCACCCTGGACTTTAAATTCAAGACCATCCGGTTTCTTCACCAAGTATTTACAGGTTCTATCATAAAGTAAACTTTAAGCATAAAAAAAATTCCAGCCTCACTGCAGGCTCCTGTTCTTTCAGCACTAATTAGCTTACAGTCTTTCCCACTGCTGGGCCACAGAATTGTTGGATCCCCTTTCAATATCTAGCTTCAATAAGCTCCCTCTGAAACCCAACCCTTGGTTCTTCGGGGTTCCTACCCCAATTCTGTGAGTCCTTAGAACTTAGGTGGCTTAATTGGGAAACTGCTTCACAAGCCAGTAAACCTTCTCCAGTTCCTCTGAGCTTCTGCACAGCTGTAGTATAGTGAGTTAATCAGGCTGCTGCAGCACTGCTCTGGGCTTGTCTTTACACAAAAAAAAAAACATCAAAAATAGCTTTCCATTAATCTTTTCCCTTATTATTCTTATGCAGCTCCGTACCTGCAACCCTTAGTGGAAAGCTGCCAAGCCTACATCCATGGCTTCCTCCATATCGGTCTCAGGCATGCCCCATTCATCCAGTTCCATGTTTTCCACCATACCCAGCTGCTCGGCTGGCTCTTGAGGCAGGGAATCCTCGCACTCCATAGGTTCTGGAGCGGGGTCTGGCCTTTGCCTGGCCCGGAGAACCTTCTCTGCCAGCTCCTGGTGTGCTCTCCCCCTTAATGCTCTGGAGAGCTGCTTAAGAGGCTTTTGGCCACGCCCTGCACTCAGTGTGTGTGTGTCTAGCTTGCGTGCTCTTGGGCTCCCCTCCAGGTTGCCGGGCAGAATACTACTGGGAACCTGGTTTAACCTGCTAGTGTGACTCAGGTTTCTCTTGGGCCGTGGAGCTAACTTATACTCTGGGCATTGCTCCGGCTCAGAAGGCTCAGGACAGGCAGCACGGTTTTCAGGATCTTCTTCCTGATCGTCCTTAGGCAGACTCTGGTCTCTAATACAGGATTGAGACCGGGGTTTTACTTTGACATGACCGTCGCGTAGGGCGGAAATGTCACACCAGACTAGGGAAAATAGGGCATCTGGATAGCGAGGTTCCAGTAGAGACCTCAGTAGACCAGGTAGCTTTAAATATAGAGCAGTCTGATTTTAAAGATTGCAAATTATCCATGTCAACTGCAGAGCAAGTTGTAAATACAAGGAATGACAAATATAGGAACATAATAACCTTACTGAGTCAAACCAATGGTCCATCTAGCCCAGTAGCTTATCTTCATGGTGGCTAATCCAGGTCATCAGTACCTGGCAAAAAAAAATATTGTAGCAACATTCCATGCTACCGATCCAGGGTAAGAAGTGACTACCCCCACGTCTGTCTTAATAACAGACTATGGACTTTTCCTCCAGGAAATTGTCCAAACTTCTTACAACCAGCTACGCTATACATAATTTGAGGTTGAGGGGTGGTAGATTCAGGGGCAATGTTAGGAAATTCTACTTTACGGAGATGGTAGTGGATGCCTGGAATGCGCTCCCGAGAGAGGTGGTGGAGAGTAAAACTGTGACTGAGTTCAAAGAAGCGTGGGATGAACACAGAAGATTTAGAATCAGAAAATAATATTAAAGATTGAACTAAGGCCAGTTACTGGGCAGACTTGCACGGTCTGTGTCTGTGTATGGCCGTTTGGTGGAGGATGGCCAGGGGAGGGCTTCAATGGCTGGGAGGGTGTAGATGGGCTGGAGTAAGTCTTAACAGAGATTTCGGCAGTTGGAACCCAAGCACAGTACTGGGTAAAGCTTTTAATTCTTGCCCAGAAATAACTAAGAAGAAAAAATAAAAAATAAAAAAAAGTTTAAATTGAATCAGGTTGGGCAGACTGGATCTTATCTTATCTGCCGCCAGTGTTCCCTCTAAGCGGGCGGGTGTTGTGAGCAAACTTTTTTCACTGTGAGCTAAAAATATCGGGCGCCAGCAAGTTATGAGCCAAATAAATATGTTGTCAAAGTTGCTGATACATGAGGACGAGGTATTCAAAGGAATTTTAGGCCTACACGCTAAATTAAATAACGTTAAATAATATTTTTAAGAACACAGAAATTGTAGGGATGAAATGATATCTTAATAAATGTTTTACAACAAATGTAGTTATGTCTGTTACATCCATATGTGTAAACTGTAAATTAAAAACAGTCCAGAAGACAATACGTTTGATGCTTTCAATTTCTAGACCAGTGTTTTTCAACCTTTTTTGGGCAAAGGCACACTTGTTTCATGAAAAAAATCACGAGGCACACCACCATTAGAAAATGTTAAAAAATTTAACTCTCTGCCTATATTGACTATATATAAAGTAATTCTCTTGAATAGGAATCAAATAAACACAAAGAAAGTATTTTATAATTACTTTATTATGAAATAAAAATTATAAAAATTATAAAATACTTTATTCAGTGCGAAACCTGGGCCTGTTTGGCTGAACACAAAGCTGATATTCTGGCTGAAATCGAAGAAAGACACACACGTAGCTCTTCGTCAACAGCTCTCAGTCTCTCTCTGTATTTGGTTTTTATAGCATACAAAAATAGACAAATATACTCTCCATCCTTTTTATTAAACCACAATATCAGTTTTTAGCGCAGGGAGCTGCGCTGAATGCCCAGCACTGCTCTTGACGCTCATAGGCTCCCTGCGCTAAAAACCACTATTGCGGTTTAGTAAAAGGGGACCATATTGTAAAATATAGACAGCAGATATAAATTCAGAACTGTGCATAGTAAGTGAAGGGAAGTTTTCATCTCTGGGAATTTACCCAGTTAACTATTAAGTTATTTGGGCAAATTCCTTTGAAAACTGTGGTAATACTGCCTCCACTTTGCTAAATTTAAAATAAAATCATTTTTCCTACCTTGTCTGGTGATTTCTGGTTGCACTTTCTTCTTCTGACTGTGCATCCAATCTTTCTTCCCTTCTATCAGCCTGTATGCTTTCTCTCCTCCACACCTCATTCCCTCCCCCAACTTTTTCTTCCTCTCTCCCTGACCTTTCTTTCTTTTTTTCTGTTTCTCTTCTTTCCTTCTGTTTCCCTGCCTGCCCCCTTTCTTTCTTTCTCCCAGCCTCCTGTCCAGCAGTAACTCTCTTCCCTTCCTCCCCTCCCAGCAGCATCTCTCCGTCTCCCTCTCCAGTAGCAGCTGTCCCTTTTTTTTCCTTGCCCAGCAGCTTCCCAGATTCCTTTCCCTCCTCCCCTCCCAGAAGCATCTCTCCTTCTTCTCCTTATCCAGTAGCAGCTGTCCCTTTTTTTCCTTGCCCAGCAGCTTCCCAGATTCCTTTCCCTCCTCCCCTCCCAGAAGCATCTCTCCTTCTTCTCCCTCTCCAGTAGCAGCTGTCCTTTTTTTTCCTGGCCCAGCAGCTTCCCAGATTCCTTTCCCTCCTCCCCTCCCAGAAGCATCTCTCCTTCTTCTCCTTATCCAGTAGCAGCTGTCCCTTTTTTTCCTTGCCCAGCAGCTTCCCAGATTCCTTTCCCTCCTCCCCTCCCAGAAGCATCTCTCCTTCTTCTCCCTCTCCAGTAGCAGCTGTCCTTTTTTTTCCTGGCCCAGCAGCTTCCCAGATTCCTTTCCCTCCTCCCCTCCCAGATGCATCTCTCCTTCTCCTTCTCCCTCTCCAGTAGCAGCTGTCCCTTTTTTTTCCTGGCCCAGCAGCTTCTCAGATTCCTTTCCCTCCTCCCCTCCCAGAAGCATCTCTCCTTCTCCCTTTCCAGTAGCAGCTGTCCCTTTTTTCCCCTGCCCAGCAGCTTCCCAGACTGATAGTGGTTTTCTCCCCTCCCAGCAGCTCTTCTTACTTCCCAGCGCAGCGATTCACGAAGGCAGCCTCGGGTCCTTTGTTGTGTCGCCTCTGAGGAAAGAGGAAGTTGCATCATCAGAGGCAGCCGCGACTCAGCAAAAGCCCCGAGGCTGCCTTCGTGAATCGCTGCGCTGGGAAGTAAAGGAGAGCTGCAGAGAGGGGAGAAAGCCACTGTCGGAGGCTCCCCAAGATCTCTCCGGCCCAGCGCACGCTTCCGATGCTGATCTTGCAGAAGTTCAAATGAGTCAATCTTGCCGGTCCTGCGCTGTGACGAGAAACTTGTGCGCTGCGACCTAATATTTTGTGCGCCAGCGCACGCCAGCGCAGCTTAGCGGGAACACTGCAAGTGCCGTCATCTACTATGTTACTATGTTACTTTTACCACAATCTCTGTAAATGCTTTCCAGAGCTTAACCTGTAACTTCGAGTGTCCCCTAATCTTTAATTTTTGACAGAGTAAAAAAAAAATCAATCCACTTGTACCCATTCTACACGACTTAGGATTTTGTAGACTTCAATCATATCTCCTCTCAGCTGTCTCTTTTCCAAGCTGTCTCTTTCCTCATTCTTTAGTTATACAGGTTATTATTACTTTTTTGACTTTTATAAATTGTCTGCTATATTTCTTTTTAGATAAAGCGACCAGAATTGGACCTCACTCAAGGTGAGGTCACACCATGGAGCAATACAGAGGCATTATAACATTCCTATTCTTGCTAGCCATCCCTCTTTTAATAATTTCTAGCATCTTGTTTGCTTTTCTGAGTGCCGCTGTACATTGGATGGAAGGTTTCATCGTATTGTCTATAACAGTGTTTTTCAACCGATGTTCCGCGGCACACTAGTGTGCCGCGAGATTTTGCCTGGTGTGCCGCAGGGCCGCCGGGCCCGGAGCTGACAGGGGGCCCGAGGCAGGGGCGCCAGTAGCTCGCCAAGGCAAAGTGAGTCGATCACCCAGGACTCACTTTGTCTTGGCGATCTAATCTATCGAGCCGATAAGTCTTCTTCTCCCCGACATCAATTCTGCAGTCGGAGAGGAAGTTCGGGCCAGCCAATCCGATTGTAGAATTGACGTCAGGGAGAGCATGCGTCGGCGTCGGCTTTGGGGCCTGTTATCCATTGGTGGGTCCTGTTCCCCGATGGCAGCGGCAGTGGCAGTGGCTTGGGGAACGGCAGGGAGAAAGAAAGAAAGGGGGCAGGCAGGGAAACAGAAGGAAAGAAGAGAAACAGAAAGAAAGAAAGAAAGGTCAGGGAGAGAGGAAGAAAAAGTTGGGGGAGGGAATGAGGTGTGGAGGAGAGAAAGCATACAGGCTGATAGAAGGGAAGAAAGATTGGATGCACAGTCAGAAGAAGAAAGTGCAACCAGAAATCACCAGACAAGGTAGGAAAAATGATTTTATTTTAAATTTAGCAAAGTGGAGGCAGTATTACCACAGTTTTCAAAGGAATTTGCCCAAATAACTTAATAGTTAACTGGGTAAATTCCCAGAGATGAAAACTTCCCTTCACTTACTATGCACAGTTCTGAATTTATATCTGCTGTCTATATTTTACAATATGGTCACCTTTTACTAAACCGCAATAGTGATTTTTAGCACAGGGAGCCTATGAGCGTCAAGAGCAGCGCTGGACATTCAGCGCAGCTCCCTGCGCTAAAAACTGCTATTGTGGTTTAATAAAAAGGATGGAGGGTATATTTGTCTATTTTTGTATGCTATAAAAACCAAATACAGAGAGAGACTGAGAGCTGTTGACGAAGAGCTACGTGTGTGTCTTTCTTCGATTCCAGCCAGAATATCAGCTTTGTGTTCAGCCAAACAGGCCCAGGTTTCGCACTGAATAAAGTATTTTATAATTTTTATTTCGTAATAAAGTAATTATAAAATACTTTCTTTGTGTTTATTTGATTCCTATTCAAGAGAATTACTTTATATATAGTCAATATAGGCAGAGAGTTAAATTTTTTAACATTTTCTAATGGTGGTGTGCCTCGGGATTTTTTTCATGAAACAAGTGTGCCTTTGCCCAAAAAAGGTTGAAAAACACTGGTCTATAATGACACCCAAATCTTTTTCTTGGGTGCTGACCCCCAAGTGGACTCTTAACTTCTGATAACTATGATTTGGGTTAATCTTCCCAATGTGCTTCACTTTGCATTTGTCCACGTTAAATTTCATCTGCCATTTAAACGCCCAGTCTTCCAATTTCCTAAGGTCTGCCTGGAATTTTTCACAATCCGCATGCGTTTTAACAACTTTGGGAGAGTTAGAACATATTACACTAAATGAAAACGGTGGAAGAAAATAACCAATGGAACAATATGCTACCAGGTTACAAATTGTATTGCAGTGGATCAAATTGGTGGAGTTATAGCATTATGCAGTATATGAAGGCGGGACTTTGAATCAACTAGACTAAAATTCTACAGGAACCAAAACATACCTTGAAATTCCATTGGGTAGAGATTCCATGTGTAAGGGAGAAAAGGATAGGTATTACTAGGTTGAAAGACAGATGCTGAAACCAACATTTAGTTTAAGGACGTTTTAGTTGCTTCTTCCTCCTTTTCTTTAAACATTGTAGATCTTGCCACTTCCCTATTGTCTCTGTCGCGTAGGTGTTTTATTGCATTTTTATTATGTCATCATCCCCTGTTCATTTGATTTTTGTATTTTACCTTTGTAAACAGCCTTGAAGTTTGATTAGACGGTATAAATTTTAATAAAACTTGAAACTTTATAGTACCGAGTCTTCTCAGCCATAATGCAAGGATGCATCTGGCCAATTCATGAGTGGTCAGTAATATGTAATAAATGGCCAGGCAGAAGATGCAGCACCCCAGGCTATGCAGTGACCTCTTTTTGAGTGGTCATAGCTTCCTCCACTCCCCAGGCTTCCATGTAGGAAAGAAAACATGGGATCAAGGCTACAAAGTCCTTTAATACTTCTTAAATAGAAGGAAGACTTCTCTAGACGTGTGACTGACAGACAAGTCCTGTCTCCATTACCTCATACTGTAAGATGAGTTCAAACTTAGGAGCAGAGACTCCCAACTGGACAGATAGAGCACATATTTTGATGATCCCACTGCACTCATAAGTTATGTAGCTGCACATTCCATCGACATGGAGTCATGCATAAGAAGCTTTTTCCAGGTTCCTGCTTTATTTTCCTGTTCAATAACGCGATTTAGTAATCTCTATTCTTAATGAAGGGGCTTCATTATCGGGAGTAGATTGCACATGGTTACAATGTTTACTCTGTCAGTATTTATTCCAGCATGTTCCTTGTAGTGTTCCTCAGAATCATTCCCACAGTGGCTAAAGCAGGGGTCCCCAAAGTCACTCCTTGAGGGCTGAATCCAGTCGGGTTTTCAGGATTTCCCCAATGAATATGCATTGAAAGCAGTGCATGCACATTCATTGGGGAAATCCTGAAAACACGACTGGATTCGGCCCTCAAGGAGGGTCTTTGGGGACCCCTGGGCTAAAGGGTAGCTACAATGCAGGAAAAACAAAAATCAAATGGAAGATGGGCACCAATAGGTCTATTTAAATAAAACACCTTTATTTGGTGATCACCATAAACAATGTATATACAGTCCTTGAAAATTTGCTGTCCTAACTTATCTAGTGTTGCTGAATATTGCCTTCTTTATTAATAATAATAATAACAGTTTATATATCGCAGGACCATGAAGTTCTATGCAGTTTACAATGATTAAAAGATGTTATAAATTAATTGGAATTACCAAAGTTAAAAGTTAGAGATTAACAGCTCTAGGGATCAGTTATTGTGGAGTAAGATTGTACGGGTCAGTTGCCTAAATATTTCAGGAACAGATATGTTTTTAGGCGTTTCCTAAATTCCCCATAAGTAGTAGGCATAAGCAATTGTTCTAGATCTTTACCCCATAATGCTTCTTGATGTGAGAAAAGATGTTGATGATGTCTTTATATGTTTGCCAGGAATTATATAAAATTGCAAAATCTCTCATCTGGGAGGCATCAGGTAACAGGATCGCTCATCGGAGATCATCAGGAGGGATGATCTATTATTGGGTTATCAGGAAGAAAGATTTATCATCAGGGAAGCATTGGGAAGAAGGATCTATCATCAAGGTATATCAAGAGGGAGAATCTATCATGGGGGGCATCAGAAAGGATGAACTATAATCAGGGCAGTAGGTGAATCGCTCATTGAGGGATCATCAGCAGGGAGGATGTTTCATCAGAGGTATCAGGACGAAGGATCTATCAGGAGCATCTGGATGATGTATCTCATCAACGAGCATCAGGAGAGAGTATCTCTCATCGGGGGAGGGGGTATTGGGAGAGGGAATCTGTCAGTGGGTGGAGGGGATATGCAGCCCCATCGGCCATATATACTTACTACTGCCCTGCTATTTATCCCAGGTATAAGCAGCAGATTTCCCCAAGTTTACCTTAAAAAAAAAAGTTTATGAACTTTTTTCCAATAATTTCTCCAAACATTTTTTAAGCCCAGCTATGATAATTGCTATTTGCCATATTTTCTGGCAACAAATTCCAGAACTCAATTATGTGGTGAGTGAAAATGTATTTCCCCTAATGTACTACTTAAATAACACCATGCTATTCCCAACCAATTTGAGTTTACGCATGTCATTCTACTCTTCTTTTCTAAGCTGAAGAGCCCAAACCTTTTTACACCTATCCAGTGGTGTAGCGAGGGTGAGAGGTACCCAGGGCAGTGATGCCCTTCCTCCACCCTCATCTCCACTACCACTCCCGCTCCTTCCACGATCCCCCCGCCGCACCACCTCGCCTTACCTTCCCCTGTACCTCTAGTTGTTCACCGCCGTAAGCAACAAGAACTTCAACGTGCTCCTTGCGACCCCGTCGTCTCTCCCGCTGACATCATTTCCTATGCGCGGCACCCAGAAGTAACATTTGCGGAAGAGACAACATGGTCGCAAGGAGCATGTTAAAGTTGTTGCTCCCGGTGGTGAACTACTAGAGATACGAGGGGAAGGTGCATATGTGGTGAGGTGAGGAGTGGGAAGAGGATGAGGCAGACTGCACCCACCTTCCCTCCTTACTATGCCACTGCCCCTATCTAACAGGAGAAGCATCCCCCTTATCATTTTTGTTGCCCTTCTCTGTACCTTTTCTAATTCTGCTAAAACTTTCTTGAGATAAACAAAAAAATGGAGACAAATAAAGACCATTGGCCTATCTAGTCTGCCCAATCATGCCATCCGTTATCCCCTCCTTTCCCTTAGAGATCCAACACATTTGTGCCAAGCTGTCTTGAATTCAGATGTACTCTTTGTCTCCACCACCTCCGTCAGGAAGTCGTTCCAAGCATTCACCACCATTTCCATGAAAAAGTATTTTCTGAGGTTATATCTGAATCTATCCCCACTCATTGCAGAGCTTCCTCTCCATTGAAAGAGACTCGCCTCATAAGTATTTATACCACTTAGGTATTTAAATATCGCTTTCATATCTCCCCTTTTCTGCCTTTCCTCCAAAGTATACATATTGAGATCTTTAAGCCTGTTTCCATATGCCTTATGCTGAAGACCACCAACCATTTTAGTAGCCTTCCTCTGTACCAACTCTATCCTGTTTATATCTTTTTGAAGGTGTGGTCTCCAGAATTGTACACAATATTCTTAATGAGTTCTTACTAGAGTCTTACTAGGGGCATCAATACCTCTTTTTTCCTACTAGCCATTCCTTTTCCTATGCACCCAAGCATCCTTCTAGCTTTCACAGTCTCCTTGTCAACTTGTTTGGCCACTTTAAGATCATCACATACTATCACACCCACATCCTCTTTTGTGCACAAAAGTTGTTTACCCCCTAAACCAGTGGTCTCAAACTCAAACCCTTTGCAGAGCCACATTTTGGATTTGTAGTTCCTTGGAGGGCCTCAGAAAAAAGAGTTACTGCCTTATTAAAGGAATGACAATTTTGTATGAGGTAAAACTCTATAGTTTATAAATCTTTCCTTTTGGCTAATTTTTAATAATAATATTGTCATTTATAGCTAAAGAGACATATGATCAAGAGACTGTTTTATTTTACTTTTGTGATTATGATAAACATACCGAGGGCCTCAAAATAGTACCTGGCGGGCCGCATGTGGCCCCCAGGCCGCGAGTTTGAGATCACTGCCCTAAACTGTAACGTTCCCTTGAGGTTTTGCAACCCAAATGCATGACCTTGCATTTTTAGCATTTAATCTTAGCTGCCAAATTTCGGACCATTCCTCAAGCTTTGCTAGGTCCTTTCTCATGTTATCCACACCATCAGGGGTATCTACTCTATTGCAGATTTTGGTATCATCCACAAAGAGGCAAATCTTACCAGACAGCCCTTCAGCAATTTTACTAGTAAAAAATGTGAAAAAGAACAGGCACACTACTGATAACATCCCTTTCCAGAGCAATCTCCATTGATTACTATCCTCTTCACCTCCCACTCAACCATTTCCTTGTCCAGTCCATCACTTTGGGGCCCATATCAAGGGCATACAGTTTATTAGATGCCTGTGTGGAACATGTCAAAGGCTTTGATTAAAGAATTTGATCAGATTTGTCTGCCAAGACCTGCCTCTGGTGAATCCATGTTACCACAAGAACAGGAAGTGACATTAGAGGAGTTGAGGCAGGCTTGAGCAATAGGTAAAACATGCTGCTCGCTGCCAGAGAAGATTTGAAGAGGTATGTGTGGGGTGGGGGGTGGGGGGAAGAGTATGAGACTCATATTGAGGGGAAGAGTGCAAGGGCGCATGGCACGGTGATGCAGGTGACCTGTCAAATGCGTGCATGACCATAGCATGCCGACAATAGCGCCCCGACATTTGCCTGAAGAGTCTGAGTGACGTGGCCCGAGGAGTCTGAGCAAATCAGGGCCTTCCAGATATCCTTGACGGGCTACAATTGTCCTGCGTACACTTGTCCGTGTGCGCAATTGTGGGGATGCATTTGTTGGAGCGCAATTGTCATGCACAGATTTGTCGGTGTAATGTGATGCAAGGCAAAGATGATATCTTGTCAGGTACTATTTGCCACTATTGGAAAGAAGATACTGGGATTGATAGACCTTCAGTCTCTGAAAGCTACCATTCTGTGCTAAATAAATGAGGCATTACAGAGAAGAGGGAGCTGCTGCTTTCTGTTAACCGTTTGATTCTTACGGTCAGTCTGCTTGCCTTGATGCATGTTATCACCTGTACATCTCCAGTATATCAAGGGCAGTGTGGTGGAGGCAGTCTACCCGAGTGCAGGCAGTAGGGGGGGGGGCGGTTAGAGAGGTCACAGGGCCACTGTGCGCATGTGTGCTCTGCACCTTCTTACATCAATTTCCTGTTCCAGGGCAGAGCCAATGGCTGCACACATACGGACCACGGCCCCATGACTACTACACACCCCCCCCCCCCCGCCTGGAGGAGGGGGTGCTCTGCTCTGGGTGGCTACCAAGCCAGGTATGCCACTGCTCTGCTAATCCCAGACCCTAACTAACTTGCTAGTCACACACATACACACACGTGGATTGACATCAGCTGTTCATACTGTAGCAGGCCAGGTTTCTCCACTCCTACCTCGACTGAGATAATATTCTGGCAACTTTCTTTGAATAAGTCTGCTTATTTTCTTACTTCTGTTACTTTGTTGTATTTATCTATATGCTCCATCCTTGTTTACATCCTATGCTGTCTATTAAAATGTTTTCTTGCATATTGTGTTGACATTGTAATGTAGCATACTTTGTATTGTAATTTGAATATTTGTACTGTTGTAATTGTCTATTGTTTATGATTGACTTATTTTTGAGTGAATTCCTTCAAAAAGACAGTAAACAGAGTAAATCCTAATAAATGCACTGAGATTGGGTATGGCTTTTTCTTCATGGAAGCCAGTAGGAGGTGCTAAAATTTAACCACTGCCTTCTCCACAGCCATCTTGCCTGACTTATTTTTGAGTGAATTCCTTCAAAAAGACAGTAAACAGAGTAAATCCTAATAAATGCACTGAGATTGGGTACGGCTTTTTCTTCATGGAAGCCAGTAGGAGGTGCTAAAATCTAACCACTGCCTTCTCCACAGCCGTCTTGCCTGCTCTGGAAAGAAATGGAACGTCTTCCTGGATTTACAGGTCTCCTTGGCAGGTTCAACAATGTGCCACTGACTCAGCTGTACAGTCCAATTTTTCAAAATCTGATTCTTGGCAATGACCTGCTAGAAATGACATGGCAAAGGCATGCAATCTATGAAAAACAGACCCTACTGAACATGTGTTTTTATTTGCTTTCAGATGTTCATATTTCCAGCTTCTTCAACTACAGATACATATGTGAAACTCGCAGGCATGTTATTCATTTAAGCCTGAGCAGGCAGCCGGCCTTCAGAGTCACAGGGGGTTTACAGAAGTCCAAAGCCACAAAGCAGCCATCAGCTTATTCAGAATTTGTGGCCACAGCTCCTGGTCTAATGCTGCTTTGTAAATACTTCCCAAACTTTTCGCTGGTGTGACCCCATTTTAGCAAATGAAAATTCATGCAGCCCCAAATGGTGACAAAATCAAATTATTACTCAATAAACATAAAAGCAGCACATTTGTTGTGTTGTGCGAAGTTCCAGGAACATAAATATTTAGATTTATGACCTTGAAAGTTGGAGATGGGGGTTGTAGTTAGGGGAATAGAAGCGGCTCCGGGTGTAATTAGGATCTGTACACAAATGCAAGAGTGAATACAAGGAAATGTGTGCATGTGTGGTGACTGAGTTGGGGGGGGGGGGGGGTGTGGATTTGATTGGTTCTAAGACTGAGTGGATTTAAATGTGAATTTGTGTGACTGCATGGATACTGAGCGACTGGGTGCAGTGTGGTATCTGAGCCGCCACGTTCCCTTCCTTCCTATAACCCATTCCTTTCTTCCTCCCTCTTCCACCACAGGCTAGTTTTCTCTCCCCTCCCTCCCCCCCCCTGATAATTGAACCACTCATCCACTCTTCC
The DNA here is from genome assembly GCF_902459505.1 of Geotrypetes seraphini. Classification (NCBI taxonomy): domain Eukaryota; kingdom Metazoa; phylum Chordata; class Amphibia; order Gymnophiona; family Dermophiidae; genus Geotrypetes; species Geotrypetes seraphini. The sequence continues at coordinate 30,052,677 of NC_047101.1, read as the reverse complement.
CCTCCCAAGGTTCAACCATTCAACTACACTCTCCCCCCCACCCCCATGCTCATCCACTCTCACACTCCCCAGATTTACTCCCTCATACTGACCCTCTCACTTTTACCTCCTAAGCAGTGTACAAGTTAAAAACATACATAATTTTATATAAATGAAACAATGCATCAAAACAAGTGAAACAACAATATACAAATGGTGGTTGGAGGAAAGGGAGAGGGACTGGCACTACAGGCAGGGCCGGCGTTAGGGGAGGGCAAACAGCTCCAGGGGGGCCCCAAGGTCCAGACATCTCTTCCCCTTGTCAGGGTATCTCTTCCCTTTCTCAGGTCATCTCCCACCCTTCCCCTCTCCTTCGCGGCACTTTTCCTAACCAAAGTTTTCTCTCTCAGAGGGGCCCTGATGTGGAAGCCGTTCCCACTAGTTGCACGTGGCTTGAGGGCGTGATCTGGGACATATAATAATTACACCTATAGTAAAGAATCCCAAATAATCTATAACTCTCACTAGTAATTACAGACCAATAGCAGCCATTCCCTTCTTTATAAAATTAATGGAAGGCATCTTACATACTTCACAACTGGGGTTCTGCTCTTGTCATAGCTCCGAGACTGTTTTAATATCCTTACTTGACTATCTTTATCAGTTATTCAGGAAAGGATTTTACAATTAGATCATAGTAGCGCATTCGACTTAGTCGATCGTGAAATTTTATTAAGATGTTTGGATGCAATTGGTGCTTCAGGGCAAGTTTTAAAATGATTTTGTGGTTTCTTGAAGCTCTCAGGTTTGTTTCAATGATCATTAGTCACATAAATGGAAAAATTCATGTGGAGTCCCCCAGGGTCCCCCACGTTCTCCAGCTTTTTAAAAAATCTATATTTAGCTTCCTTTGGAATTAAATTCTACAGTTATGCAGATGATATAACTATCGTTGTTCCTATTACCTCATTATCATCAGACACTGCAAAGTCTGACAATAATAACAAAGACTGTGGAATTGTTAACAAGAGATTTTAAATTGTTTATGTTTATTCAAATTTGATATACCGACAAATCTTAACAGACTATAATGGATGCGTTAGTGTTTAGCGCATGCTAATAGGTCTCATGCTAAACTAAACTAAACTAAACCTTAAGTTTATATACCGCATCATCTCCACAGATGTTGTGGAGCTCGGCACGGTTTACAAGAACTTAAAATATAGGAAGAGAAGGAAAAAAAAGGTTTACATGAACTTATATATAGAAGAGAAGAGTAAGGGGGGATAGAATTACATTTTAGTGAAAAACCAGGTTTTCAGTTGCTTGCGGAATAATTGGAGGGAGCCCAGGTTCCGCAGCGGGGTAGTAAGGTCGTTCCAAAGACCTGTGATTCTGAAGAGAAGGGATTTCCCAGTTTGCCTGCAAAGCGAATACCGTGTAGAGAGGGGAAGGATAATTTATACCTTTGGGCGGGTCTGGTAGAGTCAGGACTCGAGGAGTTATAAGATAGTGGGATTAAGGGAGGAAGGATGCCGTGAATGATCTTAAAAGCCAGGCAGGAGCATTTGAAATGGATTCTGGAAATCACTGGGAGCCAGTGAAGTTTGGCTAGGAGTGGGGAGACATGGTCAGACTTGCGTTTTGCATAGATCAACTTTGCTGCAGTATTCTGGATTAGCTTTGAAGACTTTTTTTTTATAGGCTTAAGTAGATGGCATTGCAGTAGTCTAATTTGGAGAGGATGATGGATTGGACAAGGACGGCGAAATGTTGTTGCATATTCATTGGGGAAATCCTGAAAACCCAACTGGATTGTGGCCCTCGAGGAGGGACTTTGACACCCCTGCTCTAGATGAATGATTCCCTTCAGACATTAAAGCAGCAATTCTTAACCAATTTATTCCAACACATGTGGTATGTTATGAGAACCTGGAAGGTATATCACAGACAGCCAGAGTGAGAATGATAGAACATCGTAGCTGTTTGAAAACAAAGAAACAGAGTCTGTCATAGGGTATACACCCTCCAGGGATTCAAGACAAAGTTAGACAAGTTCCTGCTGAACAAGGACGTACAGTGGTAGGGTTAGTCTCAGTTAGGATGTTGGTCTATGACCAGAGGGCTGCCGTGTGAGCGGACTGCTGGACATGATGGATCACTGGTCTGACCCCGCAGCGGCAATTCTTATGTTCTTATGAATGCCCCAATGGTGGCTCACAGCGTAGAGAAAGGGCTTTTGTTTGAACATATGCGCTGGTTTATAATAGGCCAGGTTCCTCAAAACGTTGATGGGGACAGGAAAACATTTCTCTTATCCAGGGAACAATTCTGGATCTACACTTTACGTTCGTACATGCCTTCGGTAAGAACGAGTCAGTTGAATGGCTGACATCAGCAAATTTCAGGTGTTGACTAACTAATTGCATGAAGCGGATTTTAGATCATGATGTCATTACGTTTTACGCTGGAATAGGCGTTGCCCAGGATACTTCTCGGTTTTAAATGTAGTCACATTTAGTTCTTCCTTTAGTTGCGGCATTTTGGAGATGGCGGACTTGTGATGTGAGCTTGCCCCTGAGGAAGGACACCAAATAGGGGGTCTTTGTAGGGCATTCAGTCAAGGCATCCTAGATTATTTGGACAGCTGCGATCATCTCCAGATAAGTTAAAGCAACTTTTTGATTGACGATTGCAACTTTTTTCATTGGGTTTTTTCCATTCAGGAATCACAGTGACACTCACGTTGAATGTTTTAAAAAGTTTTTGATTGCACAGAGCGCTTTTGTATTAATGAAAAAAGAACAAAATGATGGTGATTATATATATGTTTTTGGGTAATGCCCACAGTGCGCTTTAAGGATGCACGTTGTCTATGGGATATACCCGGGTGAAAACCTAAGAGAAACTCAAAAGGTTATTTCCCAGAAACTGATAATTCACCTTCATTATTTAATTAAATTATTGTCAACTCAAAGTGCCAGGGGCAATTCTAAAAACTTGGGAGCAAGTCTCTTACATGGTCTTAAGTATGTCACAGGGCCAGCACCAAGCAGCAGCTGGGAGGGGAAAGCAACAGCATCAAACCCAACCTGGTGCAGGAGGCACAGCCATACTAATGCTGATGTCATGCTCTTTTCCCACCTTGCACACTGAAGGCAAAAACTTAGCATTTCATCAACATTAGTACAGCTGCAACTCCTGTTCTGAGCTGCCACTTTCCCCTCCCAGATGCAGAACATTGAAGTCGGACTTTGGGGAGTGAGAAAGGGGACAGAGAGATCCTGGACCATAAAGGCAGAGGGAAAGACAGAGCTGACAAGAAAAAAGCTGGATCATGAGGGGAGGGAGGGAGGCAGGCAGCTTCACCATAGGAGCATAGGGGAATGGAAGGGGGACAGAGAGTTGACACACCATAGGGGTGGATGGGAGGATACACAGGGAAATACTTAACCATACGGGTGGAATGGGAATAGAGGGGATTGGAAAATGCTGAGCAATAGAGGTGGAGGTGAGAGAGTGGACAGGGAAATTCTGGACCATAGGACTGGAGGTGAAAGGAGAGAGGATAAGAAAATGCTGGATTATTGGGTAGAGGAGAGAGAGAGGGGAGACAGGGAGATGCTGGGGTACATGTGTGGGGGTAGAGAAATAGACGAGAAAGAAAGATGATAGATGACAAGTGTGGGTGGAAAGAGGGAGCAGATGCTGGTCTACTAGGGAGGGAGAAGGACGGATGGAAAAATGGGCATGGTAGAAACTGTGGGATATGTTATGAGGATTGTCAAAGAGATAAGTGAGAAGAAGGTGGTGAAAACAGAGGGTAGAAATGTTATAATGGGGAGTGTATGAAAGCAGGGCAGGATTAATTCTTCGAGGGCCCCTAGGCACACAAGTACACTGGGCACCCCTGGCCTTGCCCCGCCCCCATTTATCTGTTTTCTTATTTACTTCTTTCCACTTATTTACACTTGTATTTCTTTCTTTTTTTAATTCAAAACAAAGATTAGCATACCAGTGCTTAGTTTTTCTTTTATGCAAACCCCAAACATCTCTGAACAAATCCCCCTTCCTTCCCACCTAATAATAATAATGACAGTTTATATACCAAAGGACCGTGAAGTTCTATGCGGTATACAATGATTAAAAAATGTTACAGATTGAATAGTACTAACAGAGTTAAAGTTTAGCGGTCAGTTATTGTGGGGAAAGAATGTGCAGTACAGCTGCCTACGTACTTTAGGAACAGATATGTTTTTAGGTGTTTCCTAAATTCTCCTTAAGTATTCGCAAGCATGAGTAATTTTTTCAGATCTGTACTCCATAGTGCTGCCTGATATGAGAAGAGATGTTGATGATGTCTTTTAAATTTACATCCTCTAACTAGTGGGGAAACAAAATTCAAGTTTGAGCTTCTCATATGTTCATTGGTTGAGAAAGAGAAGAGGTCAGTTATATCTGGGGGCTAGGCCGAAAAGTTTCAAGTTCAAGTTTCCAAGTTTATTAGGATTTTATATACCGCCTATCAAGGTTATCTAAGCGGTTTTTACAATCAGGTACTCAAGCATTTTCCCTCTCTGTCCCGGTGGGCTCACAATCTATCTAACGTACCTGGGGCTATGGAGGATTAAGTGACTTGCCCAGGGTCACAAGGAGCAGTGCGGGGTTTGAACCCACAACCCCAGGGTGCTGAGGCTGTAGATCCAACCACTGCGCCACACACTCCTCCTTAAAGTATCTTAAAGCAGAAACATCCAAACTTAAACTTCACAAGTGCATCCATCGGCAGCTAATGCAGGAGTTGGTAGGAAGGAGTTACATGGTCATACTTCTTCAGACCCAAAATCAGCCTGATCGCCGCATTTTGCACCAGTTGTAATCGTTGCAAGTTCTTCTGGGAAATTGCTAGATAGGCTATATTACAATAGTCAAGTTGGCTCAGTATAAGAGATTGTACCAGAATTCTGAATGATGATGCATCAAAATATGCTCTGATGGACCAAAGCTTCCAGAGGGTAAAAAAACCCTTTCTGACCAAAGAGTCCACCTGGTCTTTCATGGTTAGGCCCTGGTCTAATATTACACCTAGTACCTTCATAGTAGATTGGATAGGGTAACTGAGTTTGTTGACTTTAACTCTGAATCCTTTCCATACGTATATAAAAGTGTTCAAATATTTGTAAAGCAGTAATATTAACCGAAATATAAGTCTATATTAATAACCAAGTTTACAACGCTTCTCAACTGCCTCACTCTATGTTGACCAACTATAACCCCTATGTATGTATAAACAACCAAATCTGTGACTCCTCTAGTACGTTCCACTCCATGTATGTTAACTTGCAATGAAACAACAGGGCAAGCAGTCCACCAAAGAATCCAACATGAAACAAAAGAAGATTGGCAGAAAATAAGGAAATTCAAATCGGGTTTATTAAAAGTGCTCCCATGAACCATGCCCGATGCATTTCGCCAAACAAGGCTAGACAACGCTAACAGAAAACCATGTCTTTCATACGCACAGAACACAGATACACCCTCACCCAGTATGGAATAAGTAATCACAACCTAAAAATATAAATATGTAGATAAAGATTAAACTGAACCACCAAGAAGCCAAACTGCAAACAGTGAAACACCACAGAAACAATTACACATAGCCTTCTAATACTCTGCAAAATATAAATATAGCAGATGTAAATTTGAAGAAAACGACACCTTTTGATCACTATTGAAAATAAAATCCTTTTTTCTACCTTTGTTTTCTGGTGATTTCATGAGTCTTTGGTTGCACTTCCTTCTGACTGTGCATCCTTTCTTTCTTCCTCCTGCATGCTTCCTCTCCTCCAGACCTCATTCTCTCCCCCAACTTTTTCTTCCCCTCTCCCTGCCCCCTCTTTCTTTCTTTCTTCCTGCCCCTCCCCTTTCTTTCTCTCTCTCTGCCCCGCCCTCCATTTCTCCCTGCTTCCCCGACACGACGGGCCCACAAGCTTTCCTGCCCTACGTGAATTCTGACGTTGGAGAGGAAGTTCCAGGCCAACCAATTGTTGACTGGTTGGCCCGGAACTTCCTCTTCAACGTCAGAATTCACGTCGGAGGGGGAGGGAGGAGGGCTTGTGGCCCCTTCGCATCGGGGAAGCAGGGAGAAAGCTGAAGAGAAGGGCCCGGGGCAGCTGCTCTCCTAACGCCGAGAAGGGAGAAAGGAAAAGGGCTGAATTTCAGGGGGGGGCAAGAGCTCGCTTCTCCCCTGCAGCCCAAAGTGTCCTTTTCAGAGAGGCCCTGTTGGCTCCCCTACCCTTTAATCCAGCCCTAGATGAAAGAGAAGGAACTAGAAGGCCAGCGAAGGAATGAGAGTGAGAAGAAAGATGAAATATGAAATATTGGAATGGAGGAAAGAAGAAAAGAGAAAGCAGGGCCAAAATAAAATGCCTAGAGAACAAAGCTATTTTAAAAATTAAGTGGAATAGGTTAACTTTCAGAAATGTACATCCCCAAGGTCTTTGTATTTTGTTCATTACAACAAGAAATGCATTTCTGGTTTTATTTCTTTCCTAGTTTCACATGGTGGGCTTCCCAGTTCAACTTTTGCTTTCATATTTGTATTTCTAATTTGTGATATGAGGGATTCCCAATTCGACTTCTCTTTTCCTATTTATAATTTATGTCCCTTGTTCTCCATTTGGGGAATGTTTTGCGCATGACCAAATTGTGCTATTCTGTTCTTATGTAGAACTCTGTTAACGGTCCATCTTGTTCTTCACCAGTAGTAGGTATTTTGGCTTTCTAGAGCCTTGCATAATATTTGTAGTGCTGTCTATTTTTAGGTAGGGTTCTTGATCTTGAAATCATAAGAATTAGTGCTACTACTGTATTTTGAGATAGGATTTTTTCAGGTTTTCTATTATTTCACCATGAAGACCTGGGAAACTACAGACCGGTGAGCTTGACCTTGGTCCCGGGAAAGATGATGGAAGTACTGGTCAAAGACACAATCTGCGATCACATAGAAAACAATGGACAACTGAAGGCGAGCCAGCATGGCTTCTGCAAGGGAAGGCTCACAAACTTGCTGTACTTCTTTGAGGGAATAAACAGCCAGATGGATAAGGGGGAATCCATAGACATCATTTACCTTGACTTCCAAAAAGCCTTCGACAAGGTACCCCACGAACGGCTGCTTAAGAAGCTGTGGAACCACGGGGTGCAAGGGGATGTCCACCGATGGATCGAAAACTGGCTGGCAGGCAGGAAACAGAGGGTTGGAGTAAAGGGCCATTACTCAGACTGGCAATGGGTCATGAGCGGAGTTCCACAGGGGTCGGTGCTGGGACCGCTCCTGTTCAATATATTTATTAACGACCTGGAGACGGGGACGAAATGTGAGGTTATTAAATTTGCTGATGACACCAAACTCTGCAGCAGGGTTAGAACAACGGAAGACTGTGAAGACCTGCAAAGGGACCTAACGAGACTGGAAGAATGGGCAAAAAGGTGGCAAATGAGTTTTAACATAGAGAAATGCAAGGTCATGCATGTAGGGAAAAAAAATCCGATGTTCAGCTACAAAATGGGGGGATCATTGCTAGGAGTGAGCAACCTTGAAAGAGACCTGGGGGTGATGGTGGACTCAACATTGAAAGCATCGGCACAGTGTGCGACAGCCTCAAAGAAAGCGAACAGAATGTTGGGTATCATTAAAAAGGGTATCACAACCAGGACGAAGGAAGTCATCATGCCGCTGTATCGTGCAATGGTGCGCCCACATCTGGAATATTGTGTCCAGTACTGGTCGCCGCACCTCAAGAAGGACATGGCAGTACTTGAGGGGGTCCAGCGAAGAGCGACTAAACTGATAAAAGGTATGGAAAACTTTTCATACGCTGACAGGTTGCACATGCTGGGGTTGTTCTCCCTGGAAAAGCGGAGACTTAGAGGGGACATGATAGAAACCTTCAAAATCCTGAAGGGCATAGAGAAGGTAGACAGGGACAGATTCTTCAGACTGTGGGGAACCACAAGTACCAGGGGTCACTCAGAGAAACTGAAAGGGGACAGGTTTAGAACAAATGCTAGGAAGTTCTTTTTTACCCAGAGGGTAGTGGACACATGGAATACGCTTCCGGAGGTTGTGATAAGCCAGAGCACATTACAGGGGTTCAAGGAAGGTTTGGATAGGTTCTTAAAGGATAAGGGGATTGAGGGGTACAGATAGAAGTAGAGGTAGGTTATAGAAATGATCAGGAACCACTTCAAAGGTCATGGACCTGATGGGCCGCCGCGGGAGTGGACCGCTGGGCGCGATGGACCTCTGGTCTGACCCAGTGGAGGCAACTTCTTATGTTCTTAAGAGATTTATGTTGCTTTTACTCAGATGGCATGAGAATCTGAGCATGAACTAGGATCTCCCGTACAAGGAACGGCTGGGAAAGTTGCAGCTATACTCACTTGAGGAGCGCAGAGAGAGGGAGGACATGATTGAGACGTTCAAATATGTCACAGGCTGTATCGAGGTGGAAGAAGATATCTTTTTTCTTAAAGGACCAATGGCAACTAGAGGGCATCTGCTGAAAATCAAGGGTGGGAAACTTCATGGCAACACCAGGAAGTATTTCTTCACCGAAAAGACGGTTGATCATTGGAATGATCTTCCACTGCAGGTAATCGAGGCCAGCAGTGTGCAAGATTTTAAGAAAAAGTGGGATAGGCATGTAGGATCTCTTCAAGGAGGGAATTAGGGGGGTGAGTCATTAGAGTGGGCAGACGTGAAGGGCCATGGCCCTTTTCTGCCGTCATTTTCTATATTTCTAGAAGAACTGGGAGACTTGGGATGGAGATAGAGACAGTCCAGGAATCTCCTGGAAGGACTGGGAGACCAGGGCTGTGATCAAGTGATGTCCCGGAGTAGAGTCAGGGAGGTTACGATCTTACCAGATTACCATAGTCGAAATGTCACAGATTCAGGGAGTAGTAGTGGGGTGAGAACAGCCATGGATGGGTTGAAATGTGATATAACCTGGCATGCTCGTTCCTACAGAGAATGCAAGGACTTAAAATGACTATAGCAGATACTCTAAGGTGCTCATCTTTTCTCTTTGGGTTCATTTCAGGCCAAGCCAATTTTGTGTCTTTAGAAATCAATTCAGACATGTCAAGAAGTGTAATATTTGAATCTCTCTGCCAGCATCTAAAGAAAGAAGAATTCAGACGTGCTTCCCAGAGCCATGGGAAAAGGTTTGCACTAAAAGCAAAACCAGATGAACTGAGGCTGTTGAATGGAAAGCTAATTCCAACCACCACTGCCAGATCGAGCTCCAGAGCTTTGCCTTTCCATCAGCACTCTGAATGTGGAAGGGGCAAGCAGGAAGATGAAGGAATTCTGCACTGAGCTCAGTAGTTCAAGTGAGTTACATTGAGGCACTAGAGCTAGCTACCTGTCCCTAAGGGCTTACAATCTAATGGTCTGTAATCAAAGGATTATGCAGTAAAGGGCCCTTTTACTAAACCACGTTAAACACTAATGTGCTCTCAATGTAGGCAAAAAAAGATTACCTCAAAACATATTAAAGCGTTTTGTGGTAATTTGCCTGTCAACACGTGCTAATTGTACACTATTTTCTTTTTTAAAATATTTTTCAGGAGAGGGTGTGGTACTCGTAGCTTTGTTCATATTAGTATGCACTACTCGGATAACACTGGCTGAACATGAGAGCACATAGCACCTCCTACGAGGGTCATTTCATAAATAATGCACACTATTTTTTATTTATTTTTCTTTAATTTACATGTTTTTTATTGTTTTTTTTTCAAGTATTTCTTTACAATCCTTCAATATGGTCTCCCTGCTTTGCAATGACCGAGTCCCGACGTCCGGGAAGCTTCATTATTCCATCCAAGACACCGTTTTTGTTCAGTTGCCGAATGGCTCAGGTAATGGTGGAAAAAAAAGCTCTTCCAGAGATGCAAAATGATGTCCACGCATAGGTTGTTTCAACTTTGGAAAAAGGTCGAAGTCTGGTGGACTCGTCTGGACTGTAGGGAGCATGAGGTAACACCTCCCAGCTATATTGGCGTAGTTTTTCAATGACGACATTCCCTATGTGTGGGTGAGCGTTGTGATGAATGAGTCGCCAAGCCAAGAGCAATTGAGGTCGGGTTTTGTGTATTTTTCTGTGCATTTTTTTGCAAAAAATCATGATAATCCACTGTTGTGACACTTCTTCCACATGGAACTTTGTCTGTAATGATGATGCTTTCATGATCATAAGCAAAGATCATCATTTGACTTTTGATTGAGCTTGTCGAAATTTTTTTGGCCGTGGGGAACATGGAGCTCTCCACTTGTCATTGAAAAACTACACAAATACGGCTGGGAGGTGTTATCTAATGCTCCCTGCAGTCCAGATATGAATCCACCAGACTTCAACCTTTTTCCAGCTGAGACATTTAAAATTTGGGGTTAAGAGAAGTCAATTCTTGAGGTTAAGGAGGATATGCTCTAATATGGCTGAATTTAAGAAGCAACGGATGGTTGTTGGACCTGTTCCGCCAATAGCAATTCTCTATTTACGTATCGTGCCCACCTTAAAGCTTGATGTACCCCTGCAGTATAAATCTCCATTTAGGAGATCCGTTGCTTCTTAAATTCAGCCATATTAGAACATATCCTCCTTAACCTCCTTGATTTATGGGGAGGTTAAATTTTAATCTATATGGATGGCAACTCAAAAAATGTAATAATGTGTTCTTGGAGACCAGTTTCCTATATGCAGTCGTATTGAAGTCTTCTGCTGTTATTGTTATCTAGAGATCTAAAAATTCAATACTTCTGGAATTATAGGCTGCGTTAAATGTCAAACAGGGACACAAGAAGTTAAGCCACATAACAAACTCTTCCAGTGCTTCCTCCGTCATTGTTTTAACCTGGGAAGTCTGTGATAGGTTCAATGGTAGAATGACGTCAGTAAGTAGTACGTAAGTTTGAAGGGGAATACTGTAGCCATCTTGTGTCCAAAAATGAGCCCTCTTGGAAGTTCTTTTTTCTGCTGTCTATCTGTTAGATGTTTTAAAAAGATCCATTTTTTCTGTGCAAGACCTTTATTTTTCTGTACCAACTACTGTACTTGGTTAAAACACAGCTTGTGATCACCTAGTGGGGTATAAGTGGAGGGCGGAGCATGGTTGGGGTTTGGGTGAGGGGTGTGGGTGTCGTTTAACCCAGAAGTGAACATAGTAACTGATTGGTCGATCCTTATCTCACCTGTCAATCAGTTTGACATGAGGTGTACCCATTAAACTACTAACATGATTTTACTAAAGGTAAATTGTGCCAAACAAATCTGATTGAATTCTTTGACTGGGCGACCAGAGAATTGGATCACGGATGTGCGCTAGATGTAGTTTTCTTAGATTTCAGCAAAGCCTTCGGCACGGTACCTCATAGGAGGCTCATGAACAAACCTGACCGGCAGAAGTTGGAACCCAAAGTGGTAAACTGGATTAGAAACTAGATGACATACAGATCTGAGAGGGTGTGGCTAATGAAAAGGTAACCCTACATCAAATCAGCTTCTCATCATAACTCTATAGGTAAAAGCCATTCCATATATCATACCCTGCAATCACACCCCTAACCACCCCCTCTGCTCCAAAGCAGAACAAAGACTCAGCATTCCCGCAGGGAGACCCCTCCAGATGAGCATGGTACATAAACGCTCCTACAGCCATTTCCTCCCTCAGCAATGGAACCAGCTACCCACACAGATAAGCTCACGACTCACCGCGGCGGCGAAGGCACACAGGCCGCATGCTGGTGGTGAGAGCAGGCAGCAGCTGAAGAGGAGGAGGTGACCGGGAGGAGGAGGAGGTAGCCGGAAGGAGGAAGTAAGAGGGAGGATAGACCAGGAGGGGTTAGCGACAGCGGCGAGAGTAAGCTCCGCCCACCGCACCGCATCATCCACAGAGTCTGCACCCGGACTCCCCCTTAATAGGAGGGAGCCACGGCGGCGAAGGCACACAGGCCGCGTGCTGGTGGTGAGAATAGGCAGCGGCTGAAGAGGAGGAGGTGGCCGGAGGAGGAGGAAGTTTACAGAAGGAGGAAGCAAGAGGGAGGAAAGACCAGGAGGGGTTAGCGATAGCGGGCAGCAGCGAGAGTAAGCTCCGCCCACCGCACCGCATCATCCACAGAGTCAGCGCCCGGACTCCCCCTTAAAAGGGGGGGGAGCCAACAGCGTGCAGCAAAGGCGAGGGCAAAGGTGCTCGCCTTAGTGAGAGCGTCTTTGCGAAGGGCCGGGCCACTTCATTCAAGAATACAAGGAAAGACAGCACATTAAGGAAGTAGTTGGCGCAAGGGAGAAAATCCACATATAGGCATAGCAGGGCAAGAAGACAGCAGGTGATAAGACAAGAAGCAGGTAAGACCAGGAGGGACCGCACCAACACAGGAACAAGGAGAAGCGGCAGGCACAGAGAGCGTGGAAGAAAAGCAGCAGGAACAATAGATAGGAAAAGGAGAGGCCCAAGAGGAAGCACACACGTACCTCAGCGAGTAAAGGAGCAGCAGCAGAGAGATCATACATAGGCAAAAAGAGAACACACACACACACACAGGCAGAGAATACACACACAGGCAGGAAGACAGCGATAAAGGGTGAAGAAAAGGCAACCACAAGAGTGAGCGCACACACATACACAAGCAAAAGCACAGAGGGCTAGGATAAGGAGGACAGCGCACACGCACAAGCGGAAGGAAGCAGAAGACGAAGAATATTAGAAAGAGCCAGGAACAGGAGAGAGCATACAAGCAAAGAGCGTAGGAACTTTTAGAAGGCGGCAAGAATGGAATGGAAGCTGCAGGTCCCAGAGGTTGAGCTTTGCAGTGTACTGCATGGACTGCCACATGTACGACTACCTCCCCTTGGGGAGACAGTCGTATGTGTGCGGACGATGTCAGGAACTGAAGAGCTTGAAGAGTGAAGTCAGTCAGCTGAAGCACAGGGTCCAGGAACTGGAGGGACTCTACATCTCAGAAGACCCTTTTCGGGCAGCCGAATACCCTATGAGAGAGAGGCATATTGAGGAACAAGTCAGGGAACTCGGGAAGTTCATCGAGGATGCCTACAGGAGAGTGGAAGAACAAGAACACGAGCAGCACAGGAACAAGGAGGATGCACTAAACAGAGGACAAGAACCATCTGATACCGAGGCAGAAGGATCCCATGGAGGAAACTGCAGGAAGAAGAGGCAAGATCCTACCAGCGCCTTGAGGGAGAAGAAACGAAAGGCACCAAGGACACTGATCTGCGACCACAGCGGAGGCTGAAAAAAAGGAAATCTGCAATCCTGGACAAGTGGACAGTCACATAGCAGGAGGGAGAGAGGATCAGCTGGTGACCTGTCTCCCAGGAGCAAGAACCAAGGACATCATCGACAGAATTGAAAGGCTCATGGAAGGAGCAGAGACGGAAGAGACGGCAGTGATAGTCCACGTTGGGACAAATGATGTCACCAGGAGAGACTACAGCAGGAATACACTCACCGAGCAGTTCAAGATCTTGGGGAGGAAGCTGAAGATGAGGACCCAGAGGATAGCGTTCTCGGAGATCCTGCCGGTACCGAGGGCTGATGTGAAGAGGTAGGCGGAGCTACAATCAATAAATGTGTGGATGAGGAGATGGTGTGAAGAAGAGGGATTTAAATTTGTGAGGAACTGGACAACGTTTTGGGGCAAGAACAAGCTCTTCAGGAGAGATGGACTACACCTGAGCACGACGGGAACTAGACTACTAGCAAGTAATGTCAGGAGAGGAATAGAGCAAGCTTTAAACTAGGAAGAGGGGGAAAGCCGACAGTTGACCAGGTGTCAATGATTCGGAAGACAGTATCCCGAAAGGATACTGAGCGGGGACAGTGCTGGGAAGACACCAAAGACACAAAACAGATGATGAAATACAAACGGAGTCAGACGAATCAAGAGGAAGATAGGAGGAGTCTACTACAAGGGGAGGACAAAAGGGAACAGGAGGAAAGGAAGGAACAAAAGGAGGAAAATAAGATCATACCACAAGGGAATGACAGGAGAGACAATAAACAGGAATCTGCAGGACAGGAAGAGGACGGAAAGAAAAATGAGTTGCAAGGGAGAATAACAAGAAAACAAAAATATCAAGATTTAAGTTGTATATACACTAACACAAGAAGCCTGAAGAACAAAATGGGGGAACTAGAAATCATGGCCAAAGATGAGGACCTAGACATCATAGCGATCACGGAAACTTGGTGGAATGAGGAAAACAAATGGGACACAGTACTGCCAGGATACAAGCTCTACTGAAGAGACAGGACACATCAGAAAGGAGGAGGAGTAGCACTTTACATAAAGGAAACCATTCACTCGACCGGAATGGACGCCACAGGGACAAATGACCAGCTGGAATTAATATGGGTTAAAATACCAGGAAGAAAGGGAACCGAGATAAAGATGGGACTGTATTATCGCCCACCTGGGCAAACAGAAGCAAAGGACGAAGAACTGAGAGCCGAGTTGAGGCGAGAAGGTAATAACGCAAACACCATAGTTATGGGAGATTTCAACTATCCCGGGATTGACTGGAGCCATGGAGCTTCAAAATGTTTGAAGGAAATGGAGTTCCTGGAGGCAGTACGGGACTGCTTCCTGGAGCAGCTTTTCAGGGAACCAACGAGAGGGACAGCTATTCTGGATTTAATCCTTAGCGGGCTGAAAGGACCTGCCCAAGAAGTGGAAGTAGTGGGACCATTAGGCAATAGTACCACAACATGATCAAAAAAGTGAAATTAGAAATGCCAAAGGGGAAAAGATCCATAACAACAACGTTTAACTTCAAGAAAGGGAATTATGAAGCCATGAGACGAATGGTAAGGAGAAAACTGAGGAACTGCTCCAGGAAAACAAGGTCGGTGGAGCAAGCCTGGACCTCATTCAAGGACACGGTAAACGAAGCGCAAAACCTGTATATACCTAGATTTAGAAAAGGGGACAAAAAGAATCAAACAAAAGACCCAGCATGGATATCCAATGAAGTTAGGAAGGTGATAGGTGACAAGAAAAAAATCATTCAGGAAGTGGAAAAAGGATAAAACCGAGGAAAATTGGAAAGAGCACAGGAAGCATCAAAAAGAATGCCACCGCATGGTCAGAACAGAAAAAAAAAAAAAAAAAAAAGAGTATGAAGAGAGACTTGCCAAGGAGGCACGGAATTTTAAACCATTCTTTCGATATGTGAAAGGGAAACAACCGGCGAGGGAGGAGGTGGGACTCCTGGATGAGGGAGACAGAAAGGGAGTGGTAAAGAAGGAAACGGAGGTGGCAGACAGATTAAACACGTTCTTCTCGTCAGTCTTCACAAAAGAGAACACTTCCAACAAGCCAGAACCGGAAAAATTCTTCAAGGGGGATCAAGGGGAAAAGTTATCGTCAGTGGAGGTCAGCCTCGGAGACGTACTCAAACAGATAGATAGATTAAAATCTGACAAGTCCCGGGCCCAGACGGAATCCACCCGAGAACACTTAAAGAGCTCAGAGATGAAATAGCGAAGTTCCTACAGCAGATATGCAACCTATCCTTGCAAACAGGGGTAGTCCCGGAGGACTGGAGGATAGCAAATGTCACACCCATCTTCAAAAAAGGATCCAGAGGCGACCCGGGGAACTACACACCAGTGCGCTTAACCTCAATTCCGGGGAAGATGGTCGAATCACTAATCAAGGACAGTATCAGTGAGCATATAGAAAGAAATAATCTGATGAGAACCAGCCAGCATGGTTTCTGTAAAGGAAGATCATGCCAAACAAACCTACTGCACTTCTTTGAGGGGATAAACAAACAATTTGACAAAGGTGACCCCATAGACATCATATATATGGACTTCCACAAAGCCTTTGACAAGGTACCCCACGAGCGCCTACTAAGGAAACTGTGGAACCACGGGGTGGAAGGGAACGTGCATAGATGGATCAGAAATTGGCTGGCGGACAGGGAGCAGAGGGTAGGAGTAAAGGGTCACTACTCTGACTGGAAAGGGGTCATGAGTGGCGTCCCGCAGGGGTCAGTGCTGGGACCGCTGCTGTTCAATATATTTATTAATGACCTGGAAACAGGGACAAAATGCAAAGTTATAAAATTCGCGGATGACACGAAACTCTTCAGTGGGGTTAGAACTGTTGAGGAATGTAAAGAACTGCAAAGGGATCTGAACAAGCTGAGTGATTGGGCAAATAGATGGCAGATGAAACCTGGCTCACAGACTCCCACGGGTGGGACATGGTCATACCGAGTTACAACTTGCTTCGCCGGGACAGAGAGGGTAGGAAGGGAGGGGGTGTAGCATTATATACTAAAGATGACATTAAGGTCACGAGAATCTCAGATGTCCAGTATACTGGGGAATCCCTTTGGGTTAATTTGGCCAGAGGGAAGGACAAATGCTTGTATCTTGGCGTAATTTACAGACCCCCAAGACAACAGGATGACCTGGATATGGAAATAATCGAAGATATAGAAAATATCACCTTACGTGGGGACACAGTATTGCTAGGTGACTTCAACATGCCTGATGTGGATTGGGTTACACTTACCTCTGCTTCCGGCAGCAGCAGGAGGCTATTAAACTCTATGAAAGGAGCAAGCCTCAGGCAACTGGTGTTGGAACCGACAAGGGATCAGGCAATACTGGACCTGATACTTACCAATGGAGAAAGTGTCACAGAGGTCTCGGTGGGCGACACATTGGCCTCCAGTGACCACAACATGGTATGGTTCAATATCAGGAAAGGTTTCACTAACCAAAGTCCTCAAATTCAAGGACACAAATTTCAAAGAAATGGGAGACTTCGTTCACCAGGCGCTACAAAGCCAAGAAGAAACCGATAACGTGGAAGACATGTGGTCGACTTTGAAAGCAACCATACAAGAAGCAACAAACCGCTATGTAAAATCAGTAAGTAAACGGCGAAGGAACAATAAGCCACAGTGGTTTACTGCGGAGATCTCAGATCTGATCAAGGAGAAGAAAAAAGCATTCATCTCTTACAAACAATCAGGGAAGCAGGACTCTAGAGCAGACTACCTGGCCAAATCAAAAGCCGTCAAAACAGCAGTCAGGGAGGCTAAATTCCTCATGGAGGAGTTTCTAGCAAAGAACATCCAAAAGGGAGATAAATCCTTCTTCAGGTATATCAGTGATAGAAGAAAAAACTCAGGCGGGATTGTACGTCTTAGGAATCCAGACGGAGACTATGTGGAAAAGGATTCGGAAAAAGCCCAACTATTAAATGAATACTTCTGCTCAGTCTTCACCCGAGAAGCGCCAGGGCTCGGCCCTCAGCTACAGACAAGGGTTGGCTCAGTTGACCCATTTAGTAACTTTGAGTTTACGCCCAGCAGTGTCTACGGTGAGCTGTCAAAGCTCAAGGTTAACAAAGCAATGGGGCCGGACAACCTGCACCCCAGGGTGCTTAGGGAGCTGAGTGATGTCTTGGCGGAGCCACTGTCCGCACTCTTCAACCTCTCCCTTAGTACAGGCAGCGTCCCGTTGGACTGGAGGACGGCTAACGTCATTCCACTCCACAAGAAAGGCTCAAAGATGGAGACAGCAAACTACAGACTAGTGAGTCTAACATCGATAGTGAGCAAACTAATGGGAACTCTAATCAAACACCAATTAGATAAGATCCTGGATGAGGAGAATCTACGGGATCCCCGACAACATGGATTTACTAAGGGGAGATCCTGCCAATCCAACCTGATCAGCTTCTTTGACTGGGTAACGGGGAAGCTGGATATTGGGGAGTCCCTGGACATCGTGTACCTGTACTTTAGCAAAGCATTCGATAGCGTACCACACCGCAGGTTACTGAGCAAGATGAGTTCTATAGGATTAGGTAACACATTGACGAAATGGGTTGGGAGCTGGCTTGGAGGTAGGCTCCAAAGGGTGGTGGTGAACGGCACCCCCTCCGAAATGACGGAGGTGATTAGTGGAGTACCACAGGGCTCAGTCTTGGGCCCAATCCTATTCAACATCTTTATAAGAGACTTGGCAGAAGGGCTTCGAGGTAAAATAACATTATTCGCCGATGACGCCAAACTGAGTAATGTAGTGGGCAAATGCACAACAGACGAAGATTCAGTGCCCGACAACATGATGCACGACCTACTCCTACTGGAGCGATGGTCTAGGACATGGCAACTCAACTTCAATGCCAAAAAATGCAAAGTTATGCACCTGGGCAGCCAGAATCCATGCAAGTCTTATACCCTTAATGGCGGGATCCTAGCAAAAACGGTAGCAGAACGAGACTTGGGGGTAATCGTCAGTGAGGACATGAAGTCTGCCAATCAAGTGGAGCAGGCTTCGTCCAAGGCAAGACAAATCATGGGCTGCATACGAAGGGGTTTCGTCAGTCGTAAGGCGGAAGTCATTATGCCATTGTATAGATCCATGGTGAGGCCCCACCTGGAATACTGTGTGCAATTCTGGAGGCCGCATTATCACAAGGATGTGCTGAGACTGGAGTCGGTGCAAAGAATGGCCACCCGGATGGTCTCGGGACTCAAGGATCTACCATACGAAAAACGGCTTGACAAATTACAGCTATACTCGCTCGAGGAGCGCAGAGAGAGGGGGGACATGATCGAGACGTTCAAGTATCTTATGGGCCGCATCGAGGCAGAGGAAGATATCTTCTTTTTCAAGGGTCCCACGACAACAAGAGGGCATCCGTTGAAAATCAGGGGCGGGAAACTACGAGGTGACACCAGGAAATTCTTTTTCACTGAAAGAGTGGTTGATCGCTGGAATAGTCTTCCACTACAGGTGATTGAGGCCAGCAGCGTGCCTGATTTTAAGGCCAAATGGGATCGGCACATGGGATCTATTCACAGGGCAAAGGTAGGGGAGGGACATTAAGGTGGGCAGACTAGATGGGCCGTGGGCCCTTATCTGCCGTCTATTTCTATGTTTCTATGATGAGCTTCAATGTAGAGAATGTAAGGTCTTGCACATAGGGAAAGGAAACCTGATGTACAACTACACGATGGGGGGGAAGTTATTTGGGGAAGGCAACCTTGAAAAGGACTTGGGGTTTTGGTGGTGGATAAAATAATGAAGCCGGCGGCACAATGCGCAGCGGCCTACAAGAAGGCGAACAGAATGTTGGGCATTATCAAAAAAGGTATCACTACCAGAACCAAAGAAGTTATCCTGCCGCTGTCCAGGGCGATAGTGCGCCCGCACCTGGAGTACTGCGCTCAATACTGGTCGCCGTACCTCAAAAAGGATATTTTTGTTCTACCTTTGTCTTCTCTGGTTTCTGCTTTCCTCATCTTCTTGTTACTCTCTTCCTTCTATCCACTGTGTGCCATCTCTCTGCCCCTATATGGCATCTTCTCTCCTTCTATGCCCCTTCCAGAAACTGTATGCCTCCCCCTTCCATCTCTCCTTTCACCCCATTGGTCTGGTATCTGTCTCCTTTCCTTCCCCCCTGCTCTGTCATCTCTCTCTCCGCTCCCTTCCTCCTGGTCTTCCTTCTCAATTTATTTTCTGCCTTTGTCTAAATTCTTTTTTACTATTCATTCCTCAATTTCCCTCTTTCACTGTGTCTACCTACAGCTTGCCACCTCTTTCCCTCACTCCTTCCAGTAACTAACTCTATTCTCTTCCCTCAATCCTACATGTGCCCTTTTTTTTCTTTCTCCTCCCCACTTCCTTCCAGCATCTGCTCCCCCTTTCCCTCACACTTCCATTCAGCAGCTGTCCTTCCTCTCTCCCACACTTCCATTCAGTGTCTGTTTCCCTCCCTCTACCCCTTCCATCTACTGTTCACCCTCTATCTCCATTCACTGCCCTCTGTGCTCTTTCTATCCAGTGTGCACCCTCTCTCTCTCTTCCATATGGCATCTTCCCTCTTTCTATGCTCTTTCCATAAACTATCTATCCCGTTCCTCTTCTCTCCTTTGTACATGATTGATTTCAACTCTGTCATCTCTCCATTTTTCTCTCTCTGTCACCACCCCCTCCCCTATGCTCTGGCATCTCTCCCTTCTCCTTTCTTTCCTTCCCACCTCATAGTCTGGCAACATCCCTTCCCTGATTCCTGGCATCTCTCTCCTTTTCTTTTCTTCCATCTATCCCTCCCCCTCCATGCTCTGACATCTCCTCCTTCCTTTCCCCCTTCCTTTTCCCTTGTTCTGGCATACCTTCCTCCTTCCCTCCATGCCCTGGCGTCTCTTCTTCCCTTTAAGCCCTGGCATCTCCTTTCATTCCCTCCAGTTGGGTACAGCAACACTCTTCCCAATTCTCTCCCCCTCTGCTCCCTTTCCTCCTTCTGTCACCCAAGGCCTGGTGTCCTGAACTTCTTCGGCAGCAGCAACATTCACAATTCACTGCTGTTGCCGGCTTCAGGCCTTCCTCTCTGTCGGGTCCTGCCTTCATGAAAACAGGAAGTAGGCAGGACCCGGCAGAGAGGAAGGCCTGAAGCCGGCAACAGCAGCAAATTGTAAATGCTGCTGCTGCCCGAAGAAGATAATGGCACCAGGCCTTGGAGCACCTGAGGCAGACTGCTTCTCTCCCCTCCCAGCCGAACCCCCGCTGGCCCTCCTATCTCTCACCCCCCAAGTGAACCTTTCCGACCCTCCCAGCGAGAGCAGCAAACCTCCCTCCAGTAGCTTCGCAGCTTTCTCCTACCGGTGCAGTGTCGCTGATGACATCATCAGTCACACGGCAGAGGGAGGAGAAATCCGCGAAGAAGCCGACGCTACTGGAGGTTAGATTTGCTGCTCTCGCTGGGAGGGTGGGAGCGCGATAGGGACCGGGCTGTCTGTACACCCCCCCTAAGGCTGCACCCGGGACGGACCGTCCCCCCCTTGGTATGCCACTGCCTTCCTCTTCCAACAACAGGGCCTCAACTGAACAGCTTCCTCAATTTACTCTCCAACTACTCTTTTCTATGACTAGGCTGGACTCTCGAATAGTTCTGTAATTGTCTAAATGTAACTTAATTGTTGTCATGACTATTCTATTCTTAAATTGATTGTGAATGTCAAATTGTAACCCGTTCTGAGCTTCTGGGAGAACGAGATAAAAATCAAATAAATATATAAACAATGAAAAGATACATTACTCATGAGCTTCATTAAGGAGTTTGCAAAAGGGCTTGCATGAAGGGGTAGCCTAATGGTTAGTGCAGTGGGCTGAGAGCCTGGGGACCTGGGTTTGATTGCCACTGCAGTTCCTTGTGACCCTGGGCAAGTCACTTAACCCTCCATTGCCCCAGGCACAGAACCTAGATAGAAAAAGTACCCATCTGTAGTATAAGTAAACCACTTTGATTGTACCCACAGAAAGGCAGTGTATCAAATTCATGAGCCTTTACTCCTGGGAGCAAAATGTCCTTGAGTGCTGATAGACCACCAAGAAAGATGTTCTGTACTGGCAAAAAGTCTTGGCTTCTCCCTTGCTTATTTTCATTAAAATCGAATTGTTAAGAGAAGTAGGCCAGTCTTATCGAAAGGAAAAGCTGAGCTGGTCCTCATTTGGAAGATAATTTAGACCTAGTTAGGGAGCCCTATTTGTGGTTCCAACCCCAGGTGAAGTATGAGAGGTGCATTCTCTCTCCTCCTCAATAACAGTGCCATTTTTATGGAATGAGTTTCTGATAAATATTAGATTGAACAAAACTATCTAGTCTACCATAAAAGGAAGCTTCTTGGCTGTTTTTCAATTTCTAATACCGGCAAGGTAAATGCTCCGACGCTCATAGAATTCCTATGAGTGACGGAGTATTTACGAGTATCTCATCAGCCTGCAGTAGAAACCTCTACCGTAACTATGTAAAAGGAGCCATAAATTTGGTAGAGTATTTAGGGAAGATAGAAAGATTTGCTAGGGTTTTGGGTTTTTTTTGGCCCATTCCAGTGCTTTTCTAGAGTCTTTTCTTTGTGTAGGGTTGTCGGGGATTTTTTAAGGCTGGGAAGTTAACTTATAAATAAATTAATTCTTTAAGTAACTCCACCTAATCATTGAAGATTTGAAGATTTTGGGATAAGTGGCCCACCCTGTGGGAGACGGGTCATAAATACAAGAATCCGCCCACTGTTATAGCTCCTACTAGAAACTTCCACATTATCCTCGATGGTGAAATTCTACTAGACCGAAACAATGAATTATCTTTCCAGGAATGTATTGAGATTCTTTGGCTATCTAATAATTTATAACACCATCATAAGATCTTTAATATTTCCTAGAAAAGACTATAGCAGTGTTTCATTTCTTCCAGTCAGGGACTACACAGATGTTGTGTAGGCAGCACATCAAGTGCATGTTTTCTTAATAAATTACAGATCTGAATGACATATGCTGAGCACTGTAACTTTGTTTTGGCTATGAAAAATGAGATCCGTATTATGACTTTGTTCAGAAATTTCTGTTCTGTGCTCTGGAGCATGCTGTGATCTGTTTTAGTGCTTAGCCCTTCGAAACTGCGTTGGGGGAAGCAAATGACCCTGTTTCATTGCAAACAAGGTTTGCAAATGTAGACACCCCCTCCCTCTCCAGTGTCCTCACCATCAAGAAGACTGGTGGGCTGGAGGTCTGATCTTCAGCTGGGGAAAATATACTGCTAGGCCTATGGGATTTAGACATGTGAGAGTCTGATGTTCTGCTCCATGAAAAGATTTTTTTTACTCATTTTACAGAAACAATCAAGTCCACCAGTAATGAAACAGATATGTGCTACGTGTTGACACCATAGGAAAACAGGTAGGGAGGGCAAAAGAGCATTTCACAAGGAAAGCTCCCAACCCCCACAGGCTTACACATAGAACTCGCTGCTTTGACAATTCACATATGACTTTAAACGTCCAGTCATACTGTGGTAACGTGGACCA
Organism: Geotrypetes seraphini; assembly: GCF_902459505.1. Classification (NCBI taxonomy): domain Eukaryota; kingdom Metazoa; phylum Chordata; class Amphibia; order Gymnophiona; family Dermophiidae; genus Geotrypetes; species Geotrypetes seraphini. The sequence continues at coordinate 30,029,776 of NC_047101.1, read as the reverse complement.
ATGGTCAAGCATGGAGCCTTGATAGAGCCACACAGTGGGTTAAAAGTAAAAAACAAATATTGTATTCATGTCTCAGGAAAAAGGCATCCTTTCTCTTTCACAGTGGAAAATATTTATTTATATACTTTTAACAATGTACGGCCTGCTCTATCTCAAAAATTCTAGCTGGGGTAATCTTAAACAAACCAAAACAAGAAAGAAATGATAGAAAATAGCATAAAATACTTATTCATTCCTTAAGATAAAGTCTTTCTCCTGTTGTCTGCTCCTGCAGCCGTGACCCAGAGCTGAGCCTCAGAGTTAAGTCTCATCACTCACCAGCCAGCTCTGGCCAGGTTCTAACCTAAAGTTCTACACTATTAAACAAAACTAAACCTTAAGTTTATATACCGCATCTTCTCCACATCTGTGGAAATGATAAAATAAAGCTCGGCTCGGTTTACAAGAACTTAAATATAGGAAGAGACGAATAAGGGGTTGGGGTTGCGTACAGGGGGAAGAGAGCATTACATTTTTGTGAAAAGCCAAGTTTTCAGGTGCTTACGGAATAATTGGAGGGAGCTCAAGTTCCGTAGTGGGACAGTAAGATTGTTCCAAAGCCCTGTGATTTTGAAGAGGAGGGATTTTCCCAGTTTACCCGCATAGAGAATACCATGTAGAGAGGGGAAGGATAGTTTATGTTTTTGTGTGGGTCTGGTGGAGTCAGGACTCAAGGAGTTATAAGATAGTGGGATTAGGGGGGGGGAGGATGCCATGAATGATCTTAAAAGCCAGGCAGGTGCATTTGAAATGAACTCTGGAAATCACTGGGAGCCAGTGAAGTTTGGCCAGAAGTGGGGAGACATGATCAGATTTGCGTTTTGCGAAGATCAACTTGGCCGCAGTGTTCTGTATTAGCTTGGAGTCTTTGAAGACTTGTTTTTGTTAGACTTAAATACATGGCATTACAGTAGTCTAGTTTGGAGAGGATGATAGATTGGACAAGGACAGCAAAATGTTGTTGGCGGAAGTAGGACCTTACTTTCCTCAGCATGTGGAGACTAAAAAAGCATGATTTTGCCAAGGAGTTGAGGTGGTCATTGAAGGAGAGGGAAGAATCGATAATGATGCCTAGGACCTTGTTTGAGAACTCAAGCTGCAGAGTGTCGCCAGAGGGCAGTGAGAAGAGGGTGGGCAGGTGTTCTAATTTTGGGCCGAGCCAGAGTAGTTTTGTTTTAGATTCGTTCAGTTTCATCTGTACTGAGAGGGACCAGGAGTGGAGTCTCGTTAAGCAAGCTGTAATGTTCTCGTGGAGGTTGGTGATACTTGGCCCACCTGACTATAGTTGCAGTTTACATAGACAGTAGGACTTCGCTTCTCCCTTCTCAGTCTATCCTCAGTGACTCTGGTGGGAGAAGTTTCTACTCAAGGCCTTCCTGAGTTTTTATAGGCTCTGGATCACACCATGTGGCTCTGCCCTCCGTGGGCAGGAATGCGAGATTTACGCTGATTCTGTTTCTGTGGAATGAGTGGCAGCTGAAGAACCGCTAACATCTATGTTGGGTTTGATTTTTATTGGCCAAGATTTTATTATGGATGATTTTATATGGAAGCTGACAAGAACAATTGGATTGTGTAGGTTGTAAGTATTTTAAATAAATGAGGTGCCATTAAGGGGGAGCGCAGGCCTTCACTCATACAGTTAAATACTATCCCCTGGATTCTATACAGAGCTCTTTGAGTTGCGTATGCAAATTTGGGCATGCGACTTTATTGATTATTGACTGTATCAGCACTGAATTGGCCACTAATAGACACCAATTGGAATTTACACCCACGTCTTTTTAGATGGATTCTCTAAAGAGTTGCACACAAATTCTACTGTGTGGAACCGAAAAGGGGATGTGACGGTGGGCAGGACATCAGTGTTTTGGAAAACTTATGTGCGCTGTTATAGAATGCGCTCAATCTGTGTGGGGATTTAAACTCTGTTTTGGTTGGTGTACATGGTCACGCTTAACTTTAGTTGCAGGTCCCAGAAATAAGTGTTTTTCTACAAACTGTGCCTAACTTTAGGCATAGTTTAAAGAAAAGCACTAAGTAGGGTTTTATGGGTGCCAGATATAGAATTACCTCCAACACCGGCTATTTTACCTGTCGGCACTTGGCTGTATAGCTTATATGTTCAGTAGCTGAATTTCACAACTGAATATATAATTTTGCCATTCTAATCCCACTTGAAGCGATTCCCCTTTTATGGGTATAAATGTGGCCATTTGATGAAAAAAGGAGGTGACATTATAAAAAGGCACCTACATCACAGTTTTCTGCTTATTTTATAAAGCTAATGTAGGCGCCTCTGAAGCAGTGATCCTTGGTCCTAGACTAGTACAAGTACAAGGGGGCACTCGGAGAAGTTGAAAGGGGACAGGTTTAGAACAAACGCTAGGAAGTTCTTTTTCACCCAGAGAGTGGTGGATACATGGAACGCGCTTCCGGAGGCTGTGATAGGCCGAAGCACGTTGCAGGGCTTCAAAGAAGGTTTGGATAGGTTCCTAGAGGACAAAGGGACTGAGGGGTACAGATAGGAGTAGAGGAAAGTTATAGGGATAGGAGTGAGAGGCAATTTATAGGAATAGTCGGGACCACTGATCAGGCAATTGGGCCTGATGGGCCGCCACGGGAGCGGACCACTGGGCGAGATGGACCTCTGGTCTGCCTCAGAGGAGGCAACTTCTTATGTTCTTATGTACTAGTGACCAGGAAACCCATTCCAGAAGGGAGACTTTTTGGCCAGTCCTGGTTTTAAAAAGCAGTGTAGCATTTGCAGTCCATGAGTCTATCCATTGAAATCAGTGCTGCAGGTCCCATCATGCACCAGGATGAGATTGACAGAAATCCAGAGCTGGTCAAAAACTCTCCTTTCTGGAATTGGTAACCTGGTCGCTTTACTTGGCCGTCCTTAAAACTTCGTCCACTTTAACAAGTATATAACTGAGGTTGGGTGTGGCTCAGGAGAAGTAGCTGAAAAGCCCAACTCTGGAGTACTAGGAAAAGTCCAGAAAGAGGCTCCAGTACCGCTTGAGAGAAGTTTGAAGTTGTTTTTGCAGATTGCCAGAGACCGCTCAGGAAGCTTGGCATCGATATTCAAAGTGATTTAACCAGGCAGGGAGAGCTTTCTGCCTAGTTAAATTGCTAAGGCCTGTCTATCTGCTATTACTCTGCAGCATTTAACTGGAAAATACTGCCCTTCCACTGTCCGGTAAACAAAAAGGATGGTCCTTGAGTAGAGTTAGGGTAGAGCTGGTCCTTAACCAGTTACAGCGCTGTGTACACTTTTCAGCGCTATAGAAATGATAAATAATAGTCGTAGTAGCAGGGATATTCAGAATGCCGTCCAGCAGGGGCGTCGGGAGGATGAGAAGTGCCCCCTCCCCCGCTCCTTCCTTGATCCCACTTAATCTCCTTCCCTTCCCTCAGTCAAACACCGTCGGCTCTCCCTCTGACATCACTTCCTAGGTGCGGCACCCGGAAGTGACATCAGCGGGAGAGCCGACAGGGTCATGAAGAGCACTTTGATGACCGCCATGAGCAACAACTTCAACCAGAGCTATGGGGGAAGGGAAGGAGGCACACGTGCGGAGGGAAGGAATGGGAAGAGGCAGGGGCCGGAGAGGAGGAGGTGTGCCGGCACCCCCACCGCCCCCCTCGCCCCCCTACTAGTAACCAGCTAAGTAAACAGATAACCTTAGGACAGCAAAAAAACGCTGGTCTGAATATTGACCAGTGTCTGGTTATTTATTTATTGGGATTTATAAACTGGCTTCACCCAAAGCAGTAATCGGGGGAGTCTTGTGATGATACAGAGCTAAGCAAAGGCTCCCTGCCCTCGTTAAATTTTAGTATCATAGGCCACATTCTCCATACAATACTTTAGAATCCCATCAGTCTGACTCCTGAGGGCCTATAGTACTCAGTGATCCAGCAGTGATTACCTTCATGTTGATTTTGAAGAAATGCCACTGAAGACCCCCACGGCTAATCTGAGAGAAGCAAGATGACGACGGGGTCTGGTATGCCGCCTATGTTTACACTCCAGGATGAGGCAGTATAGGAGCCTACGAAGAATTTTTCAGCAGTGATTGATAATTGCTTATCCAAATTACAAGCTGCCCCCTACCCAGTGCATCCCAGAATGCACTGGAAAGGAGGCCTTAAATTCAGTTTGACCCAGGTGCCCAAAGACCCTCCTATGGGAGAGGCCTTAGGTGCCTGGGCCAATCAGGGGGGTTCGGGAGTTCCAGCAGAAGGCATCCCTTCTGCCAATGTCAGGGTGTCTGTCCCCTGTTGCAGCAGCTCAGCTGATTGTGGCAGGGGTATTCCCCCTCCTCCCCGATCAGCTGAGCCGGCAGGACTCACTGAAACCACAGCTTCGGGGAACATTGCCGGCTCAGCTGATTGTGGATAACTTCCCCTGTCACAATCAGCTTATGCCACCTGTGGCCTGACTTTAGGATCCCGCGGAGGCATAGATAGGTGGCTGAAATGTAGACCAGGGTTTCCTGAGCCTCTTGCCATGAATCATGGCTAGGTAGCTGCTTTAGCCCACCTAACACCATTTCTGGCATTGGCCATACCTACTTTGGTGTTCCGCGGCCTAAAGCAGCTACCTAGCCACAATGCCAGCCGTCTTTAACTTAGGCATCGGTATGCCATTGGTTGCCATTTCTGATGACATTTTTCAATTAACTTAGGCATTGGCAGGGCACCTATGGACACCAAAGTTTAGGTGCTGGTTATAGAATTTCCCTGACAACGTCTACATAGGTCATGTTTGAGAATTTTCTCTACTGGATTTCTGGACATCTTTCCCAAAATGTCCAAACTCAGACTTAGACGTCCTATCAAAAATCCCCCTCCATGTAAGACCAAAGCACACCCTAATTCGCTGCTGGGATCACTTCTGCTCTATGTAGGAAAATGAATGGCATTTTCCACATACTTGTATTGTAGATAATCAGATAATTTATTGCCAACTAAACCTTAAGTTTGCCTACCGCATCATCTCCATAAAGACAGAGCTCGACACGGTTTACAGGTAATTCAATAAATGAGGGAAGGACATAATAAGAAATTAGAGGTTAACCATCTCAAAGCACAAACCTCTATTTTATTTCATAACTGGCCTTTCAAAGTACCTGCCAACAGTAAGTACATTTTCTAAAAGTTAGGTCCAGCCAACTAATTCCCAAAGACTGCTGGCTAAAACCACTGAAAATTTACCATCATGTGTATGATGCATTCTCCCCATAGACATAAGCTAGATGTACTGAAGGGTGTTTCCCATTTTCTGTCTGTGGCAAAAATGCTTCATACATCTGGCCAGAATACTAGAAGACAAAGACCATATATTGATACAGGTATACTCCACACTAAAAATCCTGCTGTGTAAGCTTTGTGAATCATTCAACAAATGTTGATATAAATTTATAAGGTAGCTCTCATACTAGCAATATGCCACCAGCAATTAATTATATCTGCTGAAGTTTTAAGTGGCTGCTTTTAATGGCCATTATAATCAGAACTTCCATTGTGCCTACTAATTTGTGTAAGTCTCAAACTTAATGTAAAGCTAAAAAAGCCAAATCAGGAAGCTCCACACTCTCCTGTTCATGTATTGTGAATGCTGACATACTGGATCCTAAAAAATGCGTTCCCAGAGCTGTCCTTAATTTGCTCGCTTAGCTATGTGGGTGCCAGCTTTGAATATAGGCTGGCACCTGCTCAACATTAGAAAGCCCTTCTGCAGCCCTCTGAAACAACTCTCTTCCTTCCTTCCTTCCCCCCCTTCCCGGTCCCATTCCAGTAGTCTGTCACTGGTGGTCCAGTGAGGGCCCCCTTATTCCTGCTCTTTGTGGCTGCCATGACCTCTAGTGGCCGCTTGCAGTAGTTGTGGAAAGAGCTGTGTAATTGGGTCTGATTTGATTTATTTACGTTATATACCGCCCAGTATAAAAGGTTTAAGAGCGATTTACAATCAAGCTAACTGCCGGCTTACAATTAAGCTTTACAATTATCATAACAACAAAACAGCCCGTGTCACCTTGTTTTTTTGTTTCCTCTGATGGGAGATGAGGACAGTGTGCCCAGCTCCTGCTACTACTGCCTTAGGCCCCTCCCAGTGCATCCCAGGATGCATCAGGAAGGCGAAGGTCCACCATTTGCAGAGGTGGAGCCATCCAGTAGGAGGGAACGTGCATCCCTCTTGTCCGATTTCTACAATAATGCCTACAACAAGGTACAGAGGGGTTGAGGATGTCCTTGAGCTGGAGGAGGTCTGACCTGACTCCTCTCAGACCACTAGGGCCTTCTTTTGAGGGCTTTTATGGGGTGGTGGGAGGGGTCAGAAAGGGGGGCCTTTGTGTTGGGGGGAGTGGGAGGTGTTAGGGGGGACCAGATACACTACAACGTGGGCATCCAGCCAATTTTTTATAAGTACAGGGGTCAGAGGTGGGGAAGGGCAGGGGAAAGTCACAGCATCAGGAGGGGGGGTCACCCAGGTGGGCATCCCTCCTGCTTCTCTCTTTTTGGGGGGCCATCATGGGCTGGGGCAGCTGTTGTCTTAGGGGGCCAGCAGGACTTTTTTTTAAATGGGGACAGGTATTGTGCATGTATGCACAACATTTGTGCCATTAAAAAAAAGTCTTCCTGCCCCCAAACAGCTGAGTGTCAGGAGGCTGCTTTGGGGCTTCCCCTGCCTCTCAGCTGTTCAGACTTCTCCTGCCTCCTCTGCACATGTGTGAAACCGCAACTAAACAAATGCTAGTGGTAGCTGTGTGGGGAAGTGAGCTGCTGCAGCTGGTCCAGGGGTGGGGAGAGAAAACAAGGAAGGTAGGAGTCCCGAGAGATACACGATGGCAGCAGGACGTTGGGAGACATTGTGGCGTTGCCGGTGACGGGCTCAAGCTTAGGCCCCTATTCACCGCTCAGCCACGACCGACTTCTACGCGCCTCCAGAAGAAGTTGGAGGTCCTGCTGGCTTATATTAAGAAACAAAAACAATTGGTCAGGATCAATAAAGTTCTTTTAACAATTTATGTCTCACTTTATTGGCTGTGAACACGTTGTTAGCAATTAGACTTTCAACTCAAGGGAAACAAACAAAAATCTGGGCTTTTAAAGTATAGCCCACACCTTCTTAGCAGGTACAAACAGGTGAGTGTCCCAAATAATCCTTGGTAGCTCAGCCCTATCACTTCCAGGGTCTGAGCAGGGTCAAAATAAAGCTACAACAACTGTCCAGATTTATAAGAGTCTTTTGCAGGGTTGCTCCAATACTTGAGGGCAATGCTGCAGAGGCCTGGCTTGTAACAGGCCTGCCCCAACCAGCTAGGCACTCTGGTGGGGGAAGGGAGTAGCTGAATCCACCTGAAATTAGCTTTTAGACAGCTTGCCAAAAATTGGCCCCACAAACCCAACCCAAGGATGGTTGGTGGATTCTCCCTGCTACTGTTCCTTTCCACAATCAACATACAATAAGTCCCAAACACTCTGCAAAAAGGAGGAACAAAAACTTGCCAAACAAAATACACCTTGCTTTAAAGTCCAAGCACAAAAACAGGCACCCTCGTGGCTATGAGCTCAGCACAGCTCACTTAGCTTCACTGTGTTGCCTGTAGCAATTCACAGCCAAAAATCACCATAGTTTAAAACACAAAAGCAAAAGTAAAGATATTGCACTTAACTTTCCTCCATCAATGTGTCTTCAAGTTCCATGACAGAATCCAGGAACTTCATGGGTTCAGGGCTGGAGGTTTGGCTGGCTTCAGGGACAGGAGCTGCCTCTGGCATTTCAACGTCCTGTCCTAGGGCTGAGTCAGAAGCCCGGTCCTCGGAAGCTCCTTCCTGGTCAGAGCCAGGATAGACTGTCCTAGACTTCCTCAGTGCAGCCTCTAAAGCGTGCAACTGACCACGCCCTAACCTGAAAGGGGGTAGGCCAGCTTGCTGTCTGCACTGGGTTTTCCTTGCGGCCTTAATTAGTCCCTGCAGCTGTGCTTTACCTGCCCTAGGAGCTTGTTTCCTAGGCTGTTCCTTTATGCGATACACCTCCTGCTGCTCTAGGCTATTCTCATATTCCTCCTCCCCTCCCCAGGGCTCAGTGACTTGGTGTTTCAACTGGAACTCTGATCCTAGCTGGGAATTAGAGTTTGCCCGGTCACATTGGTTAGCCCTCTTTAGAGTAATGCTAGGGTTAAGAGGAGACTTCCCTGGAACAAGCTTAGTTTTAATGCTAGGGTTGTGACAACATACAGCTCCCCCCAGGGACTGTGTGTTGAGAACCTCTGGCCTACAGGACGTGCCTCTCATCACAAGAGGCATGTCCTTTAGGCAGTCAGTGCTGGTGCCTCTCCTCTCCAGTGTGCCGCAGAACACCTTAAATCTCAGGAGGCACACAGTTTGCGATGCACTACTTTAATACATGAAGAAAGACCTGGTGAAGCTTGAAGAATGGTCTGAAATTTGGCAGCTCAAATTTAATGCTAAGAAATGCAAGGTCATGCATTTGGGTTGCAAAAACCAGAGGGAATGGTACAGTTTAGCGGATGAAGAACTTATGTGCATGACGGAAGAACGGGACTTGGCTGGGATGGTATGTGGTGATCTTAAGGTGGCCAAACAGGTTGAATAGGTGACGGCGAAAGCTAGAAGGATGCTAGGTTGCATAGGGAGAGGTATGGCCAGTAGGAAAAAGGAGGTATTGATGCCTCTGTATAAGACTCTGGTGAGACCTCATTTAGAATATTGTGTACAATTCTGGAGGCCACATCTTCAAAAAGATATAAAAAGGATGGAGTCGGTCCAGAGGAAGGCTACTAAAATGGTGTGTGGTCTTCGTCATAAGGCGTATGGGGACAGACTTAAAGATCTCAATCTGTATACTTTGGAGGAAAGGCGGGAGAGGGGAGATATGATAGAGATGTTTAAATACCTACATAATATAAATATGCATGAGTTGAGTCTCTCATTTGAAAGGAAACTCTGCAATGAGAGGGCATAGGATGAAGTTAAGAGGCGATTGGCTCTGGAGTAATCTGAGGAAATACTTTTTTACAGAAAGGGTGGTAGATGCATGGAACATTCTCCCAGAAGAGGTGGTGGAGACAGAGACTGTGTCTGAATTCAAGAGGGCCTGGGATAGGCACGTGGGATCTTTCGGAGAAAGTTACTGGGGATGGGCAGACTAGATGGGCCATTTGGCCTTTATCTGCTGTCATGTTTCTGTGTAATAACATTCTCATCTTTGTTTTCCATTCCTTTCCCGATTATTCCTAATATTCTATTTGCTTCTTAGCCACCAGTGCTGCCACACTCTGAGGTAATTCTATAAAGAAGATAACCAACATTTTTCTATACCGTTCTCCCCAGGGAGCTCAGAATAGCTTGAAGCATTTTTCCCTGTCAGTCCCAGTGGGCTCACACTCTATCAAATGTACCTTGGGCAGTGGAGGAGTAAGTGACTTGACCAGGGACACAGGGAGCAGCATGGGGTTTGAACCCACAATCTCAGGATACTGAGGCTGTAGCTTTAACCACTATGCCACACACCCCACATCTTGCCAGTCTCCCAGAAGCCCCTATAGGTGTTTATTTAAAGTTATGTTATGCCTCACAAAGACCTTCCTCAGCTGTTCCATTATGTCATGGCTACTGACTTTGAAAGGATGGTTTGATTTGAGGCAGGGGTAGGCAATTCCGGTCCTCGAGAGCCGGAGCCAGGTCAGGTTTTCCGGATATCCACAATGAATATGCATGAGATAGATTTGCATCTCAAGGAGGCAGTGCATGCATGGATATCCTGAAAACCTGACCTGGCTCCGGCTCTTGAGGACTGGAATTGCCCACTCCTGATCTGAGGCAACGCTTTGTGGGGCCAGATTATTCCTGCTTTACAATGATGGACTTCACACTGCCCAAGGGAAGTTTCTTACAGCCATCCACCAATCTGGGCCTTGATCCCAGAATCCTTTTGGAACTAAAGCTAATTTTTGGTGTGAAATCATTCCAATCAAGGCTTTTTGGTGTACGTATACGTTTGGAATCTCTCTCTAATTGTTCATGTTGTGTAGATCAGTGGTTCCCAACCCTGTCCTGGAGGACCATCAGGCCAGTTGGGTTTTCAGGATAACCCTAATGAATATGCATGGAGCAGATTTGCATGTCTGGCACCTACGCAGATCTCTCTCATGCATATTCATTAGGGCTATCCTGAAAACCCAACTGGTCTGGTGGTCCTCCAGAACAGGGTTGGGAACCACTGGTGTAGATTTATTCTTACATACTACTACTATTTATCATTTCTAGAGCGCTAAAAAACAGTAGTAGTGCTGCTTGATTCAGGGAAAAAAATTTTGATTCAATTCAATTCACTTTTCCTGCCCAGCTGGATGTTTTTTTCAAACATCCTGGCAGGTTTATTTTGTAGCCTCTTCACCCACCCTACCCCCCTTTGCCCTCTCCAACCCCACGCCAGTGCTGTAGTGTAAATAAAAAAGACTTTTCCTCTCTCTATTAACACCAGTATCTGGCAGGATACACATTTCAAATCTGACATATTGTAATCACAAAATAGAAAATAAAATTATTTTTTCTCTCTTTTGTTGTCTGCTCACTTTATTATTCAAATCATGTTGGTCCCATGCTCTGGTTTCTGTTTGTCTTCTGTTAACTCGCTTGCCAAGGTCTACTGCCCATTTGACGTTTTCTTCTTTCTCTGTGCTCACCATCCATCTTTCGTCTCTGTACCTTCCCTTCCATTGCCATAGCCAACATTTCTTTCTACCATCTCTCTCTCTCTCTCTCTCTCTGCCTTGTACTGTGGGTCAAACCTCTCTATTCTTCTCCATGCAGCATCTCTCTCTCTCCCTCCCCTCCATTATCATGTGAAATATTTTTCTCTCTCTCCCCATGCACCCTCCCTGCCCTCTACCCTATGCCAAACATTTCTCCCTCCCCTCCACCATATGCAGGATTTCTCCTTCTCACCCCTTTCTACCTCTTTGTTATACTCCCTTCCTTTCCTCCACCCCATGTCCAACAATTCTTCCTCTCTCCCCCCATGTGCAGCAGTTTTTCATCCTTCCTATCCCCATGTGGCAGCTTTCCATCCCTCCCATCTCCCTGTGCAGCACTTCTTGACCGACACCCCTCCCCTGAGATCTGACATACCGGCAGGTCTCCTAATGCAGCAGCTACGGTGGATGGCTATCAGATGCAAGCTCTGAACAGGCTGAACGTGGTTTGCCTCGCCAAGACTTCCTTCTGCCGCATCATCAGTGATGTCACCAGTGACACGGCAGAGGGAAGACCACGAGCAGCCTGTTTAGACCCTGCATCTGCTAGCCATTCACCATTGCTGCTGCATTAGGAGGTCCTGAAGGTATGGGGGGGGGGGAGAGGGGGGTGTTCGTTGAATTGGTGAGTCTGATTTTAGGAGAAAATGAATCAATTTGAATTGATTCATTGAAGTGAATCGGTGAATCAATTCACCAAAATGAATCGATAAATTGATTCAAATCTGTGAATCGGATACTCAGTAGCACAGTCTTTGCAGGTAGATGGGCAGGGTTTGGGTGGAGTATTTCTTATATGAGTAGAATACTATGATGCATTTGTTATTTATCTATTAGGATTCATTTACCACCTTTTTGATGGGGTTCACTCAAGGCAATGTACAACAAGATGGATACCTTCCTAGTCTACTTGTAACTAGAAAGTTTTTGAAATGGCTTCCTGATGGAAGTGGTGGAGATGAAAACTGTATCTGAATTCAAGAAAGCTTCGAACAAGTACGTAGAATCTCTAAGGAAGAGGAGGGATTGTAGATGAGCCATATGGGATAAATATTCCAACAGGTGGAAGTGAGTGTTTGGCTGACCACTGTCGGCATTATTCCTAGATATTCAATACTGGGCCACGCGTGAATATCCGGTTATTTTTAAGCCAGCTAACACATGGCAGCTTAAGTCAATATTCAGAACTTATCTGGCGATAGGATGCTGCATACAGCTAGGACAACTACTACTATGAATTATTTCTATAGCGCTACCAGACGCACGCAGCACTGTACAGAGTCACAAAGAATAAGAAAACAGGCCCTGCTCGAAAGATCTTACAATCTAAACAGGCAAGACAGACAAACAGGATGTCATGGGGAACAGTTAATCAGCTGGCTGGGTTAGAGGGCAGAGGAGTAGGGTTAAGGCTTGAAAGCTATATATATTGTGGCAAGGCCGGTGCCGGGTTTAGACTTAGGCCCCGTTCACCGCTCTGCCACGGCCGACCTACCCGTGCCTTCAAAATAAGTTGAAGGTCCTGCTGGCTTAAGAATATTAAAAAAAACAATTGGTCAGAATTAATAAAGTTCTTTTTCAGAGAGTGTCTCACTTTATTGGCCTTGAAACACTTCATCCATTGTAAATTTTCCAGTTCAAAGCAATATGCAAAATAAACCAGGGTTTTCAAAAATATAGCCCTCACCTTCTCGTCAGGTACAAACAGGTAAGTCCCAAGCAGTACCTAATAGCTCAGCTCCAACAGTCCCAATATCTGAGCAGGTAAAGAAAACAACCTACAGCTATCCTAATTGTCCAGGTTTGCAAAAGTCTTTCAAAAGGTTGCTCCTAGGCTTGAGAGCAAGGTTGCAGAGGCCTGGTTTATAACAGGCCTGCCCAACCAGCTAAGCACACTGGTGGGGGGAAGGGAGTAGCTGAATCCACCTTATATCAGCTTTTAAACAGCTTGCCAACAATTGGCCCCACAATCCCAACCCGAGGATGGTTGGTGGATTCTCCCCGCTACTGTGCCTTCACTCAAATCAGCAATACAAGTCCCACACAAACCGCAAAAAGGCAAAAACTTAAAAATTGCCAAACAAAATCACACTTGCTTTGAAGTCCCACAAAACGGGCACCCTTGTAGCCGTGAGCTCAGCACTGGTGCTTGCATGCATTCAAAAACAAAAATCTTCAAAATTTCAACCACAGAAAAAAGTAAAGTTATTGCACTTAACTTTCATCCATCAAGTCCTCCTGTGGCTCCATGGCAGTTTCCAGAAATTCCATGGGTTCAGGGACAGGAGCTGCCTCTGGCATTTCAACGTCCTGGCTTTGGGCAGCTTCAGGAGACCGGTCCTGAGAGCCTGCTTCCTGGTCAGAGCCAGGATAGACTGACTTAGTCTTCCTTAGTGCAGCCTCTAAAGCAGGGGTGTTCAATGTCGGTCCTCGAGGGCCGCAGTCCAGTCGGGTTTTCAGGATTTCCCCAATGAATATGCATGAGATCTATGTGCATGCACTGCTTTCAATGCATATTCATTGGGGAAATCCTGAAAACCCGACTGGACTGTGGCCCTCGAGGACCGACATTGGACACCCCTGCTCTAAAGCATGCAGCTGACCACGCCCTAACCTGTAAGGAGGGAGGGCAGCTTGCTCCTTGCACTGAGTTTTCCTTGGGGCCTTAATTAGTCCCTGCAGCTGGGCTTTACCTGTCCTACGAGCTTGTTTCCTAGGCTGTTCCTTTAGGTGACACCCCTCCTGCTGCTATGGGCTATTCCCACTTTTTTCCTGCCCTCCCCAGGGCTCAGGAACTTGGTGTCTCAATTCAAACTCTGCTCCTAGCTGTGAACTAGAGTTTGCCCTGTCACATTGGTTAGCCCTTTTCAGTGTAATGCTAGGGTTAGGAGGAGATTTCCCTGGAACAAGCTTAGCTTTAAGGCTAGGGTTGTGACAATATAGGACTGTGTTTTATGTGGTCACCCTGCCTGGTTAAATGCTAAATATTGGCCTTTAACTGGCCAAGTGCTAACTCACCCTAGAATACCTTCAAAATAATCAGTTTTCACTTAGGCACTAACTGATAATTTTCAGTTGCGATAACTGGTTAAGTGCTGTTGATAATGAACACATAGCCCCAAACAAGCGATTTAACCAGTCAGCCATTTCCAGCCAGTTCAATCATTTTCAATATCAACCAGATAGTCTTCCTCTGCCTTCATGTTTCTGTGTTACACCAATATTCTGTACAGAAAGGTAAGAGGCTACTTTTCTTAATAGAACAGATGCCTTCTTACAGAATTACTCTCAAAGAGCTGACGTGGAAATCTTCAACAGAATTGCCAGTTGATATGAAAATGATAAAACTGAAATACCGTTTGGACAGTTAAAGAGTGGATACTTTACAGCAGTGATTCCCAAACACTTCCTCCATGGTATGCAAATTGATCTCATGAATATTCATTGTGGATATCCTGAAAACTTGACTGGCTGGGGTTCTCCAAAGACAGTTTTGGAAATCACTGCTTTCCATAATCCCACACAGTTGTAATGAATGAACACCCCTGAAGAGATAAATGATCAAAATCCTATAAACGCACCAAGCTATTACTCATAGCTCAGTGCTTCTCAATCCAGAAGGGTTTTCAAGATATCCCTAATGAATATGCATGAGAGAGATTTGCATACCTGTAACTTCCATTATATGCAAATCTCTCTCATGCATATTCATTAGGGATATCTTGAAAACCCGACAGGGTTGAGAATCAGTGTCATTGCTCATGATAACAGAACAGGGGAAAGACGCATCTTGAAGGAGAATTTCTATAGAAAGAAGGTATGGCAATAACACATTTGTAACTGAAAAAACAAAAGCATAGCATTAGAGGTACAAAGGGCAAAATAGAAATGATAAAAACCCAATTAAGGCCTAGAACCTAGTGAGTCAAGGGAGCCATCCCACCTCATGGGCAAAGCTGAAACAGAGGATTAAATGGGAACATAGGTTTTAAATTATATTTCTTTTAATTGTTGAGGCAGTTAATACGTGGTTCATGGAACTGCAATATACAGAGGTGAAATAAATAGCTTTTATATATATATAATATATATAATATAGCTGGTTTTACAATATTCCCTTATCATTGGTCTACTAGATCATCAATTCAGTCTCTTGAATGTAGTAGCAGCATTTTCCAGAACTTTGCGCTTTGCAGGGATCACAAAGCTGTGACGCCTTATGTCAAGAAAGGAAAAAGAGGAACAGTTTGATGCACTGGAAAGTCCACGGAACACCAATGACGTGTCCGCGCCACATGCCTGGTCTTCTGCGCCACAGCCCACAGCAGCCAGCGGACAGCTCACTGCTAATGGCGTCAGTTGTGCTGGGCTTCCGAAAGAACTCTTCAGCTTTTCTTTGGTTTGTCCTCCTTAGGGGATCTGCTAGCAGTTCTTCAGTCCAGGAGCTATATCTAAGCACCTAAAGCCAAGAGTCAATTTAAATAGAGCAGGCGACGTCTTATTGTCTTGTTTCAAGTCACAATACATTTCCTACAGCTCCCCCAGTGTTCTCTTGTCATTTTTAAAAACACAAAGTACAAAAATAAAGATTTTTTTTTTTCCTTATTTTTAATGTAAAAATATTCCTCTGGTGCAGTGTCGGCACATTGTCTGGTGTGTGTCTCTTTTCTAACTGGGGTTAGTGGGTCGTAGTCGTTTAGTCCTTTTTGTCACTGTGGTGTACTTAAAAGGTTTTTGTAACTCCACTATACCTTTTGGGGACCTTTTCATAAAATGAACATCCTGCTGGTTTTCCCGTGTCTTTGGGCCTTTCCGTGGCCTTCCTTTCTTGGTGAAGCCAATATACCAGCCTGAATACTTTGCCGACATTAAGGCTGTATAGTTGTTTTCCAGCACCTTCTCAATGAAGACACATTCTTTGCTGGTGCCATCAGGCTGCAGAAGACAAAAAGCAAAAAAAGAGAATAAAGAGGATGTTCCAAAGTAACCAGAATAGCAGTAAACTTCCTCTAGGTGAATGCTCAGTTGCTTCTATGAAAATACTGTTTTAGAGCCTCCATTTGCTCTAAAAGGAGGCTCGGCTCTGAAAGAACATTCGTCTGGAGATCCACCCCATCTCTAGCATAATGTTCTTCTAGAGAAGGCTTGTCCAACCTTTTTGCATCGTAGGGCCTAAACATACACCGTTGCATTTTGCTACGTTTTGTCTAATACTAGCAAAATATGACAGTGCATCATTCCTTCTCCATCTTCCACCCAGCCTTGTTCTCTCTCAGTTACCGCCTCATCCTTCACTCGCTTTCTTTTCTCTCACATGGCTTCCCCTGCAGGAAAAATGGGATTCCTGCTTCCTCACCATAACTTGTGTCTCGCTGCAAATTTGAGCCACATGGTGCTGGAAATTCAATCTTGTGAGACTTGAAACTGTAAAATCAACCTGACCTTCCAGCACTGTGCAGCTCATGCTTAGAGAGCGGAGTTGTAGCGGGGATTGTAGGAAAGCAGGAATACTACTGTAAGCACACAAGACTTGCCAAGCTTCCAAGGGCTAGGTTCTGGCCCTCAGACCATAGGTTAGACAAGCCTGTTCTAAAGCCTCAGCTGCCTCTAGAGCAAGGGTGTCCAACCTCGGCCCTCACCACGTCGGGTTTTCAGGATTGCCCTAATGAATTTGCATGGGATCTTTTTGCATACAATGGAAGCAGTGCATGCAAATAGATCTCATGCAAATTCATTAGGGAAATCCTGAAAACCCAACTGGATTGTGGCCCTCGAGGACCGGCCCTGGATGACCTCTTCCCTCTGAAGCCTCTTGGAAAACTCTCTTCTGATCTGCCTCTAGGACAAAGATTTTGTAGAGCCCCGAACTGGCAATGTCATTATAGAGCAAGTCACCCCTTGGCAATCCTATAGGCAAGACAGAAGTTTTCACTTTTCCTTAACCCTGACAGTTTCAAAGAGGAAAGGATGAAGCAGAACAGGAAAGTGACAACTTCTCCCCCAGCACTCCTATATACTGTACCACATGTTCTTAATTTTGGCCAACAGGCCGAGAAGCAACATTAACTGGAACCTCATAATGTTGGAGATAGTCATAAGGTATATCAACAATACATTCCATGTGAGACATGTCCAGGAGGAACTCACTAAGCAGCAAAGTCCTACATTTGGTATAAAGACGAAGATAATTTTGAGCTCTATTCCATTGCTGCGTTGACAGTTTGCACTCCACAGATAAGGCTACAATATCCTGACTTGTTCACATTTCAGTATTTATGCATTCTAGGCTTCTATGAGAAGTATGCACGAGGATATAATCCAGTCCCTATCCCCATCATATTGCTACTCCCTATTCACCATCTTCACAGGTTTTTTCACATCCCCATATCCAACCTGCACTGTAAATTCAAACAAAACATAAAATGTATCCCATAACGTATTAAAATATAATGCAAAACTGCTATAAATTTGAAACTTGACCGCATTAATGATTGGTTAAAACCAAATATGTTATCTCTTAGTATTCCTAAAACCAACAGTCTCTTTTTTTCTGTGGAAAGATAATATTCAAATTACATCTCCAATATGTATTAATAACATTCCAATCAAATCTGTCGACATGGTTAAAATCTTAGGTGTAATTATAGACAACCGACTCAACTTTCGTTCATAAATAGGTACTGTGGTAAGAAGCTGCTTTTACAGATTTAGAATGATCAGATCTGTGGCGAAAATCCTGGAACCATCATCAATTAATATTGTAATTCATTCACTTATCGTCTCGAAAATAGATTATTGTAATTCCTTATATCAGGGAATCTGTCAGAAAGCCATTAGGGACCTACGGTTAATACAAAATATTGCCATCAAGGTGATTACAAACTCTGTAAAATACAAACACGTTACCCCTCTTTTAAAAAAAAGCCCACTGGCTTCCAGTCCAAAACAGGATAACCTATAAGACTGTCCTTTTAATATTCAAAATCCTCAAAACCAAAGACCCGGCTTTCCTTGACAAAAATCTTAACCCTTATGAATCTACGGTAATAGATCCTGAAGATCCTCTGGACAACATCTGCTTTGGGTTCCTTCTCTAAAAATAATAAATACCCTTAGAACAACAATATTCTCAGTTATGGCACCCACACTCTGGAATGTGTTACCTACTCATCTTCGGGCACAGCCAAATTGAGACAAATTTAAAGGAGCTTTAAACAGCTTCCTATTACTTGATGCCTTCAGCTAACCAGGCTACTGTTCTTTTCTCATTGATCCCCTTAGTCCTTTTGTTTTCTCCCACATACGTTCTCCCCCCCTTTCCTCCTCGTTCTTAGTACGTTTACTTTGTGTTTTGTTTGTCTGAGTAAATTTTGTCTGTTTATTATTGTTGTTTTTAATTCTGTTCTTACCCTTATTTTATTGTTGTAAAACACTTAGAAGGGCATAATCGAAAGGGACGTCTAAGTCCGTTTGTGTCTAAGTCGCAAGTCGTCCAAAGTAAAAAACAGCCTAGGACACATTTTCGAAAAATACGCCCCAAATTTTTTTTTGTTTCGAAAGTCATCTAATTATACGTCCTGCCAATCTGATCATCTAAGCCGCTAAATCGTCCATCTTTATACCACATTTCCGTCCAATGCCTAGAACAAGCGCTGTTGGACATGGGAGGGGTCTGCAAAGTGATGGACTGAACACCCAGACATGTCACCTAAATAGTGGGGTACCTTACATGGCACTGCTGTGAAGTTCACAAAAAGGGTGCCATGTCTTCTCCTCACTACAACTCCCTTATAGGTCATGGTGAGCCCCCCCAAACCACCTCCAGAATCCCCTAGACCCACTTATCTACTACCCCAATAGCCCTTATGGCTGCAGGAGCCACTTAAAAGCCAGTACAAAAGGGTTTTGGGGGTGTATAGGGGGGTGCACATGTTTAAGTATAAATGCAGTGATTACAGGGGCTTATGGGCATGGGTCCTCCTCTGCATGAGTCCCTAACCCACCCCCAAGACGGCTTAAGCCACCTCTGTGCTGGACAACCAGGCTTTCCTATGCCAGGCGGCCAAGTGATAATGGTCTGGAGGCTGAATTTTAAAGGTGTGATTAATATTTTTATGGGGGGGGTGTCGGTGATCACTGGGGTAGTGTGTGGGGGTCTGTTTTATGTGTTTGCAGTGCTTATCTGGTGACTTTAGGTGGGTTTTTGTGACTTAGACCATGTTTTAGATGGTCTAAGTCACAACTTCCAAGTTCCGTCGATCCTGGGCTGTATAACTTTCAGTTATACATGCTGTACGACTAGTCCAAGCCGGCCCACGTCCCACCCAACTCCCACCCTTGACACTCCTCCCGAAATGCCCCGTTTAGCTTTGGTCGTTCAGCGGCACTATGAAGGCCTAGGTCGTTTAGAAATACGTCCAAAACCCATTTTTATTATCAGCACTTGGACGTACTTGGGAAATGTTCATCCAAGTGCCGACTTAGACCGGTTTTTGGACATTTTTCTCTTTCAATTATGAGCCCCTTAGTATTTTGATAAGCATTCAATCAAATTTACAATACACATGAAAGATTTGAGCAAACTTCATGGACATCCAGAATGCAAATAAAACAGAGTACAGTAATCTACTCAGGATAGTTCCAATTGAGTTAGGCCTCAATTTTATTAAAAGTAACCACAGATAAAATTGGAACTTGTAAACCTAATTAGTTTGTCCATACAGTATGGCAGTATGGTAGCTGCATCAGGAACAGTTCTTTATCCTGTAGGCAATAATTCCACCTAAGGTGACCACCTATATTATCTCTAAGGTTGCAAACCCCAGATGTTGCTTAAAGAGGTCTTCAGAGAGGTGTGCAGCTATTCTGGATCTTCTTTTGTGGTCAAAGGTAGGGTGGACACCTTTGGTGGAATTACTGTCTACAATTATGAAAAACTGCCCTTGAAGCAGGCACTGTGGTGCCATTGGGCATATGGGCAATCTAATTAGATTTACAGTTTCCATTTATGTGAGGTTGCTTTTAATAAAATCAAAGCTTAACTCAATTCAGAGAAGCTTGTATACATTGCTCTGGTATTTTTAATGCAGACTGGGAATCAACAGACTACAGTACTTGCTCATATGCTCACACTCCCAGCCTCCCCCCCCTCCCTTCTCATGATCCCACTTCTCACTCACTCACCCTCTGACATTTTCAGACCCAAATCTCCTGTTCTCCTTACACCATCTGAACATGGTATTATTCCAAAATTCTTTTAAGTCTAGTTGGCCGTATCTTGCTTTCTAAAAACAATTGTGTCAATTTAAGGATACCACCAAGACATGCTTGGATGCTCTGTGGTATCCTGGTAAGCATCTCTCATGCCAGGGCAGAAAAGGAAGGGATTATGTGTCAAGGCTCAGCCAATCATATCTCCTGATGGGGGGCAGGTGTGTAGTGGAAACCAGACCTCCACTTTCTCCCCATCAGCTGACTACTCTAGCCTGCCAACACTTTAACACCTGACCTGTATCTTGTGCCAGGAACAGGATTTCATTCCAGTAACTTTCAGCTACCAGAAGTGAAAGCTAAAAGGTTTACCAGGGGCTCGTTTAGAAAAGGCTATCCTGAAATTCAGGATCTGGTAAGCCATTGTTACTGCTGTATACAGCCCTATTTTGAGATTAGTACATTTACTAGGAATTTGAATCTAGGGTCTGGAAATATTTGAGGGCCTATCAGTTTGCATTTAGGGGCTTTACCTGTCAACCCTCTGGATTTTGATGGGAGACTCTATACTAAGTTGCCTACCTGGCTTGGGAGGGGGAGGAAGAACCCCCATTTCAATAAAATACAAAATACAGTAAAATCTTAGTTTGCGAGCATAATTTGTTCCGAAAACATGCTTGTAATCCAAAACACTCGTATATCAAAGCAATTTTCCCCATAAGAAATAATGGAAACTCCACAACCCAAAACCTTTAATACAAAATACTGTATGTACTCGTATTGCAAGACTTTGCTTGTTTAGAACAGTAACGACACTCCCGCAGCGTCAGAGAGAGAAGAACCATCGGCTCAGTTGTGATGTGTGTATACTATATGTACTTATATTGCAAGACCTTACTTGTATATCAAGTTAAAATTTAATAAAATGTTTTGCTTGTCTTGCACGTTATTTGCAATCCAAGGCTTTTCTGTATACTTATATTCAATGCAGATTGCAACCATTTTAGCCAGCTAAACAAACTGGGAAGAAAACAGAGAAGATAGTGTGAGTCTAAAATGTTTGTTTTTTGAATGGAAAATTAATAAAGAGTTAAAAAAAAAAGAAAGAAAAGAAAATGTTTGTTAAACAAGTTGTTTTTCGTTTTCTTCTTCACCTGTTGCCCTGGTAAAGCGTCAGAATATAGGAGTCATCTTCTAATATTTCCCTAATGCTACTTGATGAATTCCTCCCTCAGGCATGGAACTTTTGGTGCTCAAACGGAAGTTAACGGTAATTAAGCGACACAGCACTAGTCATTTTGTGAGACACAGACAAATCCTGTGCTACACTTAGGGGGGAATTCATCAAGCAGAATGCATTAAACACTTACAGGGAAATTGTATAACCAACGCCTAAACTTAGGCATCAGTAAGTGCCAGTAGCCACCACGGGACCTTAAAGTCAGGCTGCAGCAGCCATAAACCGATCGCAGCAATGGAAGTTATCACCGATCAGCTGAGCCAGCAGTGCTCCTCCAAAGCCGCGGCTTCAGGGAGTCCTACCAGCTCAGCTGATCAGGGGGAATACCCCTGCCACAATCAGCTGAGCAGCCATGGCTGTGGACCCCCCGATATCGGCAGGAGGGATGCCCATTTCCTCCTGCTGGAACCCCCTTCGAAGTCCTGCGGCAGGAGGATGCCCACTCTCTCCTCTCTGCAGGCCCCCCCTGAACCCACGACCCATCCCAGCTGCCAATACCCCTGAACCCCCACTCTGACACCCCCAAACACCGATATGCCCAAACCACCATGGCTTCAGCTGATCAGTGATAACTTCCCCTGCCACAATCAGTTTATGGCTGCTGCAGCCTGACTTTAGCATTCTGAGGCAGCATAAATAGGCAGCTAAAATGTAGGCCAGGGTTTTCCGTCCCTATATTTCAGCTGCCTATCTTGGCTGAATTTAGGTTTGATTCTGTGATTGACACACAACCGGCGGTCACTTTTTAGGCTGCCACCAACATAGGTGCAGGTTAGAGAATCTGTCCCTAAAAGCTCATAGGTATATAATGGGCTTTAGAATTTAGTGTGTGCTAATTCCCTTAACGCGGATCTTGCCCAAACGAGTACTTTATGTTTTATCTTTATTTTCTCTTTCCTTTCACGCCGTTCATTTTTAACTGTTTTGTAAATCGTTTTTCTACTTACCAAGCAGTATACTGTATATAGAAGGCCATTTTCAATAGGACGTCTAAGTCCAACTTTGTACATTTTGAGAAGAACATCCAAAGATCGGGTGCAGAAAATGACCATTTTTGAAACCGCACGTTGTCTAGCTGGTGGGGTTTTTTTTTTTTTTGGGGGGGGGGTTTTAAGAAAATGACCTATCTAGACATTTTTATCACAGAAATATCTAAAACCAAACCATTTGGACATGGATGGGGGAGCACTGATATGCCAGCAGAGCTGTGGGGCACCCTATGAGGTACTGTTGTGAATTTCACATAAGGGGTGCCAGGTACACATCTCACTATAACCCCCTTACATTGTATGCTATGCCCTCCAAAACATTCCCAAAACCTACTGGACCCATCTGTCTAACACCCCAATAGCCCTTATGGCTGCAGGTATTACCTATATGTAGGTACAGAGGGTTTTTGGTGGGTTTTGATGAGCTCACACTATCCCCCACATGTGTACTAGTTAGGGTGGGATGTGGGCCTGGGTCCCCTTCTCTAGAGTCCCCTGGACATAATATCTGCAGCTGTCATAGAGACAAATATGTATTGTTTCATTCACATCTTTGGGAGTGAGAGAAGATCAGTGACCACTGGGAGAGTGTGGGTAGGCTATGCTTTCATCCCTCCAATGGTCATCTGGTCAGTCTGGGCATCTTATTGATCTTTAATTTGTGCCCTGGACATTTTGTTAAATGTTCAATCATCGTTGTAAAATGTCCAAGTCCTTAATCTGCCCAAAACATGTCTTTCAACATGGCCATCGGACCAACGGTCGGCTCGGGGGTCCGTTCCAACGGGGCACCTGACACTGTCTTTGCTCCTCCCCCATTCCAGCAGGGGAGAGCCGATGGAGGAGGGCTGCAGTCCGGCCATCGGACCAACGGTTGGCTCGGGGGCCCGTTCAAGCTGGACTTCAGTTTTGACTGTTTTGATTTTATTTTCACTTCTTTTTAGTTTATGATATATTTTTTAATCTCACTTATTGTTTTACCACTTATTTTGTTTTATTTTATCATTCAAATTTCATTTAAATTTCCCCAGAATTCTATTGCTTCAACGGTTCTCCCTCTGCATCTATTCCTATCTCCCCTCTTTTTAACCTTTCAAATTCCTTTAGATCATTGTAATCTTATTAGTATGTTTATTTTCTTATTTTTCTCCTTTATCTCTATTTTCTTTCTTTATTACTCTTCTAATTGTCATTTTTCCTGGTACTTTAGTTAGATTGTGAGCCTTCGGGACAGTAAGAGAATTTCTAAGTACCTATCTTACTTATAATTTTAATGCACCAATATATTCATTGTAACCCGTTCTGGGCTCTTATGGGAGGATGGGCTAAAAAATTGAATAAATAAATAAATAACATGCCCCCTTGGAATTTAGATGAACAGAAGAAGACCAGCCTAGAAAGACGTCTAAATTATGGGTTTTGAAAATAGTGATTTGGACATTTTACCAAGAAAAACGTCCAAATGGCACTTTATGACATTTTTAAAGACATTTTTCTCATTTGAAAATGAGCCCCACAGTCAAATAAACCTTAAACCATAAGTGCCAAAGCAGAAGAAAAATAGCAGGTAGGTGCTGAAGTGGAACTTTGACTAAGTTCCTGGCGTTCATGTGAAAGAGGCAACGCGCCCCCCCTCCTTCCCCCCCGTTCATGGGTATTCCGATTTATTTAAGCATTTGCTATATTGTCAATTAGGTGTCTAAGTGCTGTGTTTAGGTGCTCACGTTTACATCTGCCATAGATCAGGCCTAAGTGATGGCACCTAACTTTAGTTAGCTAGGACCCGATATTCAGAGCACGGGAGGCAGCCTGCCTACGTCCCGTGGTTGGCGATGAGCTCATATATTCAATGCCGGGCTGTTTCCAGGGGGGGGGGGGGTCACTGCTATAACTTAACTGGTGAAGTCAATCTGCAGCACTGAACAGTTAAGTTATAACGGGCAAAAACAGGATTGCTATTAAGGTGGTCTAATTTGTCCACTAAACTTAGCCTAAATTTAGGTGATCTTTTAAGGCTGTAACTGAGGCATCTTTTATATAATTGTAAACCGTCTAGAACTGCTGGTGATGGTGGTATAAAAGAATAGTTATTATTATTATTACTGCCAGTTACAGCGCGATATAGCTTGTTAACCTTTTGCCTCTAACCGTGACTATTCAGTGGAGATAACTAGTTATTTTATGATGAATATTTGTGGGGAGTCAGTTGAATGTTATTTAATTGGTCAGCGGCAATTTCAGGCTGGTTAAATAGCTTTGACTATTGGGGGAGGGGCTAATAGCCAATTTACGCTACTATTCTATAACACATTAGACGTCAACTTTTTCGGCTACAGAATACCGGCTTCGAACCTTCATTTTGGGCGCCGCTTAAGAGACAAATTGCCCAATATTCAGCTCTTTTTACCTGACAGAAAAGGGGAAGAAGACTTGCCTCAATATGTGTCAAACAAACAGAAGAAAAGGCAAGCAAGATGTCATAAAACAACCAATGGGTGCATGTATTCTCAAGAAAAAGTCCTAGTATGTTTAAAGTCCCGGCTAAGATCTGAGTTTTGGCTATCTGGAATGCCTTCTTCAGTGGACTAACAAATAAACAATTATTACATTACATTAGAGGGAGTACACACTGTAATTCTGGGACCAGCGAGAGTGCACACGCTGCAAATTGCACTAAAGGAGCTCAAGTAGCCCAAACGGGAATACCCCCACAGGGTACACACATTACCAAGTCTCTGATAGGAGCGCACTGCAGTTATGGGGAGTCCGGGATAGGTACAAGCTGTAGCTCTGGGTCTAGGGAGTGTAAGAGACAAGCGAAAAATACTAATGGTGGTCTAGTTGATATAGAGGGATTGTCCCCACTGAGATACAACAAGCACACAACATGGAGGGCTATGTACGTCAACGCCCACAGTCTGGGAAACAAGATCCTAGATTTGGAGACAGAAATGAGGAATGCCGACCTGGATGTGGTGGCGATATCTGAGACCTGGCTCACAGACTCCCACGCGTGGGACATGGTCATACCAGGTTACAACTTGCTTCGTCGGGACAGGGAGGGCAAAATGGGAGGTGGGGTAGCATTATATACTAAAGATGACATTAAGGTCACCAGAATCACAGATGTACAGTACACTGGGGAATCCCTTTGGGTAAATTTGGCCAGAGGGAAGGACAAATGCCTATATCTTGGCGTGGTATACAGACCCCCAAAACATCAAGAAGACCTAGATTTGGAATTAATCGGAGATATAGAGAATATCACCTTGCGGGGGGACACAGTATTGGTAGGTGACTTCAACATGCCCGATGTGGATTGGGTCACGCTTTCCTCTGCTTCCGGCAGCAGCAGGAAGCTATTAAACTCTTTGAATGGAGCAGGACTCAGGCAACTGGTAATTGAGCCAACAAGGGATCAGGCAATTTTGGACCTGGTACTTACCAACGGAGAAAGTATCACAGAGGTCTCAGTGGGTGAAACTTTGGCCTCCAGTGACCACAATATGATTTGGTTCAATCTCAGGAAAGGTTTCACGAAATCTACCACATTGACCAAGGTTCTCAAGTTCAAGGACACAAATTTCCAGGACATGGGAGACTTCGTTCACCAGGCGCTACAAACCCAAGCAGATACCGACAGCGTGGAAGAAATGTGGTCAACTTTGAAAACCACCATACAGGAAGCAACAAACCGCTATGTTAAATCAGTAAGCAAACGAAGTAGGAACAACAAGCCACAGTGGTTCTCTATGGAGATCTCAGACCTCATCAAAGAGAAGAAAAAAGCATTCATCTCTTACAAACAATCAGGGACACAGGACTCCAGAGTAGATTATCTGACCAAATCAAGAGCCGTCAAAGCGGCAGTTAGAGAGGCCAAATTCCGCATGGAGGAGTCTCTAGCAAAGAATATCCAGAAGGGAGATAAATCCTTCTTCAGGTATATTAGTGACAGGAAAAAGAACTCAGGCGGGATAGTACGACTCAGAAAACCAGACGGAGACCATGTGGAGACGGACTCGGAAAAGGCCCAACTGTTAAATGAATACTTCTGTTCAGTCTTCACCCGCGAGGTGCCGGGAATCGGCCCTCAACCACATACAAGGATTAAATCAGTAGACCCGTTTAGTAATTTCAAATTTACACCCAGCAGCGTCTACTGCGAGCTGTCAAAAATCAAGGTCAACAAGGCAATGGGGCCTGACAACCTACACCCTAGGGTACTCAGGGAGTTGGGAGATGTCTTGGCGGAACCACTATCCGCGCTCTTTAATCTCTCCCTTAGTACAGGTAACGTCCCGATGGACTGGAAGACGGCTAACGTCATTCCACTACACAAGAAAGGCTCCAGGGTGGATATGGCAAACTACAGACCAGTGAGTCTCACTTCAATAGTGAGCAAACTAATGGAAACCCTAATCAAACACCAAATGGATAGGATCATGGACGAGGAGAATCTGCGGGATCCCCGCCAACATGGATTTACTAAGGGGAGATCGTGCCAATCCAACCTGATCGGCTTCTTTGACTGGGTGACGAGGAAGCTGGATGTTGGTGAGTCCCTGGACATCGTCTATCTGGATTTCAGCAAAGCATTTGATAGCGTGCCACACCGCAGGTTGCTGAACAAGATGAGTTCTTTAGGTTTGGGCGACACTTTAACAAAATGGGTTGGGAACTGGCTTGGAGGTAGGCTTCAGAGGGTGATGGTGAATGGCACTCCCTCCGAGATGTCGGAGGTGATAAGTGGAGTGCCACAGGGCTCCGTCCTAGGCCCGATCTTGTTCAACATCTATATAAGAGACCTGACAGAAGGGCTTCGAGGTAAAATAACATTGTTTGCCGATGATGCCAAACTGTGCAATGTAGTGAGCAAAAGCACAACAGACAAAAAAGCAATGACAGACGATATGGTGCATGACTTACTTCTGCTGGAGCACTGGTCTAGGTCCTGGCAACTCAGTTTCAATGCCAAAAAATGCAAAGTCATGCACCTGGGAAGCCAGAATCCATGCAAGATCTACACCCTAAATGGCGAGATCCTGACAAGAACTGTAGCAGAAAGAGACTTGGGAGTGATTGTCAGGGAAGACATGAAGTCGGCAAACCAAGTGGAGCAAGCTTCATCCAAAGCAAGGCAAATCATAGGTTGCATACGCAGGAGTTTCATCAGCCGTAAACCTGAAGTCATTATGCCACTGTATAGATCCATGGTGAGACCGCACCTGGAGTACTGTGTGCAATTCTGGAGGCCGCATTACCGCAGGGATGTGCTGAGACTGGAGTCGGTCCAGAGAATGGCCACCAGGATGGTCTCGGGACTCAGGGAGCTCCCGTACGAGGAGCGGTTGGGGAATTTGCAGCTCTACTCACTCGAGGAGCGTCGAGAGAGGGGAGACATGATCGAGACATTCAAATATCTCACGGGCCGCATCAAGGTGGAAGAAGACATCTTCTTCTTCAAGGGTCCCGCGGCAACAAGGGGGCATTCGTGGAAAATCAGGGGCGGGAAACTGCACAGTGACACTAGGAAGTTCTTCTTCACTGAAAGGGTGGTTGATCGCTGGAATAGTCTTCCACTTCGGGTTATTGAGGCCACCAGTGTGGCGGATTTTAAGGCCAGATGGGATAGACATGTGGGATCTATCCGCAAAGATAGATAGTGAGGATCACTGGGGTGGGCAGACTTGATGGGCCTTGGCCCTTATCTGCCGTCTATTTCTATGTTTCTATGTTTCTATATTACATTAGTGATTTCTATTCCGCCAATACCTTGCAGTTCAAGGCAGATTACAAAAGAAGTTATCTGGCCATTTCCAGAGGAATTGAATAGTAGAGTGAATTGCTACAGAGAATTGGGATTAGGGATTAGCCTTGCGGAGTTAGTTTGTCTTCAAGGATGTCTTGAATAGGATGGTTTTTATTTCTTTTCTAAACGATTTGTAGTTTGTAGTCGTTATCAGTAAATTGGAGAGAATTATGAACGTATAATCAAAAAAACATTTGCAGGTATGTATATACAGTATATGTACATATGTGGGTTAACTTAATGTAATTTCTTGGTATCTAAATGTTCCCTTCTTTCTAGAATTACCCTCTTAATGCATCACCATGGGGGTAAGGGACTTGTGAAGCCATGAGACCCCTTGGCATAATTCCATCTATATCTAAACTCTTTCTGGCTCTGTAGCCTGAGAGACCCAGGAAAGTGAGAGATAAGTAGAGAAAGTCTAGGCAGGGGAGAAGGAAGCATGAGAGTGCAGGAAGAACACTAAAATGGAACAAGGCGAGGTGCAGGGAATCCCTACTACTAAAGGCATGCGCAGTGCTAGACGGTCCCTTCTCTGAAGAGCTTACAATCTAATTTTGACAGACAAACTGGACCTATAGAGGTTGGGGAATTTCTTGCAGAGAGAATGGTAGGATGGACCTAGGTATCTTATGGTGAGTGGGAGTTAGGAGTTGAAAGCAGCCTTGAAATACTGCTAGAGACGGACCTTGACGTATTGACTCAGGCAGTCTGTTCCAGGCAGAGGGCGGAGCAAGATAGAAGGGACGGAGTCTAGAGTTGGCAGTGGAGAAGAGGTACGGATAGGATGAACAGAGTATGGGGGGGAACATAAGGGGAGCTAAGTGAGGAGAGATATTGAGGGGCTGCACTTGTAGGTCAATCAGAGGAGTTTGAACAGTTTGGAAATGGCTGCAGAGCCAATGAAGTGACTTGAGGAGGAATAGAAGTCATGCAGCAGAATCTGAAGGGCCGAGAGGAGCTAGGACTCTTAGATTGCAAAAGAGAGAAAACCTGGATTATCTAAGGCAGAGGGACAAATCAGACCTGTTTCTCCACAGAGTTCTTAAAGGGGGCTTCCAACAGACACAGACCCTAAGCAAGCTAGGATACCTCAGATCCCCATTGTCACCAGGGACCCTGAACACAGGCCCATATTTTCAAGACTCTGATCCCTGAATTAGGAATGAAGAGGTTACATTGCAAGCATTTGGTGCATTTTCCTTCCATAAATCTCTTGAGCTGGACCATTTGCTCTAGGCTCCCTGATTCTCGCTGTTTTATGGTACCTGGTGTGTTTGCTGCCCTGCTGTAGGCTGGGAGGCCACAGAGATAAAAGACTCGCTCTCTCTTTCTACTGCTTTTTCCAGGCAAGCAGGGCTTACATTCACACTCTCAAGGTTTGCTGTTTGGATGAAAGTCTTCTGTTACAATAACACAGTTTCCTCATTAGACCACAAAAGTGAAAACAACTTTTACAAAGCCAAAGCTGTTTTTACCTTTTGTTAGCAATCCAGATCCCAAAAGAGACTAAAGGAAAGCTACTTGTCCCTCAGATAAGTACATTGGTGTGACAGTTTGAATTTGGGTTCACAATCTAGCCCTCCGATATTCAGTGATTTTGACAGCGCTGACCACTATGGTCTGAATTAGGCCGGCTATACAATGCCAGCCCCTGTCTGGGTAGCAGTACTGAAAATCCAGGCTTTTGGCATTTGGGTTCAGTTGATATTTCATGCCATGCCTGGGATAGTTAGAACTGCATTATACATGGTCCATCATGTCCAGTTAGCCATCCAGAATCCACCCCAGAACACCCTGGCACTAACTATCCAGTGTTTCCAACAAATGAGAGAAAGTTCATGTGCTTATGGTGTATATTATTTTTTAAAAACACAGAAAAGGATCTCAAAATCTGCTTCCAAAGGTCAATCTTCAAATTGGTACAAGTATATGCAGGCAAAATCATATCCTTTCCTCGTCGAATCCATCTCTAAATGGGATCCGATGTCGCAATCCCCTATTACCGAGCAATTATGGTTGGCGTTATGGCCCAGATTATTTAAATCCCTTCACTCAGCCTCTCATAGACAAACAGCTCTTTTCCTCTATCATAGAGCCTTCTGGACTCCTATTAAATCAGCCAAAATAATGAAGTCCTCAGTTAACTCTTGCTGGTCTTGCAAAGCATCTGAAGGCTCCTTGCGGCATATGCTCTATGATTGCCCCCATTTGCAGATTTTCTGGAATTCGATCTGGCACACGATTTCTAAAATTTTCTCTTTCACTGATCCTTTCTCATTTGATATTTTGATTCTGGGTTCCTCGGCACTCACTGCCCATCTATCTGTGTATCATGACCGCCTTTTTACCCTTTTATTAATTCTAGCCATTCAACTTATTTTACATAATTGGAAAGATTTTACAAAATTAGATTATAACCAATGGTGGAATTCAATGTGCCTCCACAATAAATTTGAACGACATATGGCTGACTGCCATAAATCTAGAGCGACTTTTG
This sequence comes from Geotrypetes seraphini, assembly GCF_902459505.1. Taxonomy (NCBI): domain Eukaryota; kingdom Metazoa; phylum Chordata; class Amphibia; order Gymnophiona; family Dermophiidae; genus Geotrypetes; species Geotrypetes seraphini. Next base: position 29,999,196 of record NC_047101.1, on the reverse strand, counting down.
ATAAAACTTGGTCGATTCTGGCAAACATCAGCACTTAGACCCTTGACCATAAACCGGATCATTTACCTATAGTATTCTGGTTTGATCTTTCCTTTATTTTCTCTTTATTTTATTTCATACTATTTTGTCATTGTCTGCTGACGATATACAGTCACATGTGCACTGTTTTAGCGTGGACTATATTGTATCTTATCTCTCTCAATTTACTCCCTTCACTATCCCATACGAAGCTTGTTCCTCGTTCGTATAGGCTTTTATGATGTGCATACTAACATGATTGATATACTGTTTACTGTTCATTTATCTTGTTATTGCCACTTCTTATTATGTAATTGAATATACTGGATGGGTGTCATCACCCGGTTTATAACCTGTGCTTCCTTGGAAGCTCTTCTTTTTGTACTTCAGTTTTTTTATGTTTTCCAAAAACCAATAAAAAATTTTTTTTTGAACTGAAAAAAAAAAACGCCCAAACCTCACCCTCCAATCAGTCTTACTGGGGTATGATTTCTATCAAAACTTTGTTGATTTTTTTAAATTTATTTATTGCAAAATTAAGTGAATATTTTCACCAAAAATTCTTCAAACTATATCCACATATTTGTAAAGAAACCAAAAAAGTACTTAACTCTATACGGTTCAAGGCCAAAAGGCCCAAAGAGATACCTTTGGAGTCTACTCAATGAAGTTACAGGGAAATACTTTTAAAACCAATAGGAGGAAATTTTTTTTCACTCAGAGAATAGTTAAGCTCTGGAACACATTGCCAGAGGTTGTGGTAAGAGCGGATAGCGTAGCTTGTTTTAAGAAAGGTTTGGACAAGTTCCTGGAGGAAAAGCCATTAGTCTGTTATTGAGAAAGACATGGGGGAAGCCTCTGCTTTCCCTGGATCGGTAGCATGGAATATTGCTACCCCTTGGGTTTCGGCCAGGTACTAGTGACCTGGATTGGCCACCGTGAGAACAGGCTACTGGGCTTGACGGACCATTGGTCTGACCCAGTAAAGCTATTCTTATGTTCTTAACCAGCTACTAAGCCAATCCCTCCCAATGCTCAGAAACAGCACCCCAACAGAAACTCTGCCCTACTGAAACCTAATGCCAGCTTGGAGCTGGCATTAGGATTTTGGTATTTAGCGGACCTTCGGCAACCTACTGTTAACAGGCTGGTGCTGCTGGCAGATTCTGAAAGCAGGGCTCCTGGAAATTAGAGAGGGAGAGAAGAAGGCAGGCAGGGAATGGAGGAGATGTATGCCACACGCAGTTTTTTTTCTTCATGGGAATTTCCAAAGTCATCTGACATGGCAGTAACTGTCCTCTTCCCAGCTCCCCAGTTTTACCGGACATACGCACAAGAGCTTTGCTTACTTTGCAGCTCTTGTGTGCATGAGCCAGTCAGCTTCTGAAAAGCAATTTCCCAATGTTCAGCGTTAATAGTGTGCATATGATTTGCATGCTATTAGGGTTGAACATTAGGAAGTTATTTTTCAGCGCTGTTCTCATGGTATTCTCCTGAGCATTGGTCTGCAAGTGAGCAGGGAGAAGAAGTCCCTGCTGCAGTGTTCAGAGAGCTTCCATTTTCTGAGCTGCCACAGGGGGGAGCACTTGGCGAAAGGGAGATTTTCAGTCTTTGTACAAATGCACTTAAATATCAAGCGTGAGATTTTTTTAGTTTTCTCCCTTTGAGATTTGTAAGTCAACATTTGTAGAAATGTCGGCATTAAATTCTAGATTAAAAATTGGCAGTATTCAAGTACAGCCTGACACTATGATCTACGTCTTATGAACATTTTAGAAAATTGCTGAAAACCTTTCTCTTCTCTATATTTCTGAGTAATTAGATCTCTCTGTACTTCAAATCATTTCTTGTATTTTTTCATAGCATAATCTTTTGTTAGCCGCATTGAACTCATGGCTATGCGGTCTCAAAATTTGTTATGATGTTATGTTATGACCAGCAGAATCCATTTCCTTAGCTGGCTTTGAAAAACATCCCCATTATTCTTTGGGAGTCTTTGTGCTACTTTATCTAGGACCCACAACAGAGATATATCACATCTACAAAGATGCCAGTTTCCTTACCAAAACCCTGTAATATATTACCTTAAAAATAAAACCAGCGATATATAAACTCCACACCACAGTCAACATTACTTGAAAATGCTAACTGCAGCATTTAAACTTACACCTGAATATTCAGTGCCAGGGTGTACCATCCGGCTGTGAAGTTGTCACCAGTACCACTGATGATTCAACACCGTTAGACAGGGAACTAGATAAGTTTAAGGAAAACTTAAAGACTTATCTTTTTTCTGATGCCTATTCTCAGGTATAACGGGTAGCGCTGTGAGGATCTTGGAAGACAAAAGCATATCATTGATGTTAATTTTTATTTAGGTTTGTATTATGTGTTGATTATTTTTTTTATTTTAAATATGTTTTAGATTGTAAGCCACCTTTGAAGGTTTTCCCTAGAGCGGAATAGAAAATTTTAAATAAACTTGAAAACATGTGAGGCAGCTAATTTGGTGAATAGCGTGATACCTGGACATCATCCGTCTGCTCCCTTGAACTGCCTCAGCATTACGGGGGTAATTCTCAATAGGTCGACTAAAGTTGGCCACCGGAATGCTGCATGCCGAGCGCAGATTCTATAACAGCACGTACATGCACAAATGCCATAGAGCACTAGCATAAGTCTACATTTACATGTCTAACATTAGGCCAAATGGCTGGTGTAAATGCTCAAGCCTAACTATAGGCAGTTACACACGTACAAGAGGCATTCAATAATTTATCTACTCAAATATGAACGAAAGTAGCAAACATGTTGAAATGTTGTGACATGTCTCAAGGTTTCTCATGCACAGTTGTGGTTCAGTGCGAGTCTAACATTCCAAGAGACAGGATGGCAGGAGAGTCCTCGTGCAAATCAAGTAAGAAACTGCTAGATTTTGAGCACCGTTCAGTGATAAAATGTTTCACAAAAGAAGGAAAAAAGCCAAAGGAGATCCATGAACGCATGACTGCAGTTTATGGTGAGTCTGCTCCATCATCCTACAAAGTAAAATTTTGGAGCAAGCAGTTTAAGTGGGGTAGAGAGTCCATTGACGATGACCCTCACACTGGATGGCCTGTGGAAGCAACTTCCACAGAAATGTACAAAAAAGTCAAGGATTTAATTTTGTCAGACAGATGAATTAAGGTTTCCCAAATAGCTGAAGAAATGGGCATCTCGACAGATACAGTTTGGAAAATAATTCATGAAAAGTTGGGCATGTCCAAGACTAGTGCAAGATGGGTTCCAAGAATGCTGACGCTATGTCAGAAGGCCACAAGGCTCCAATACTGACAGAAGAACTTGGACATGCTCCGTGAAGACCAAGCAAATTTTTTTCATAGTTTGTTGACTGGAGATGAGACTTGGGTCTACCACAGAGATCCTGAGTCCAAAATGGAGTCAATGCAGTGGAAGCACAAGTCATCCTCCACCCCATAAAAGTTCAAGACAGAAAAAATCTGCAGGCAAAGTCATAGCAACTGTCTTCTGGGATAATGAAGGACTTTTGCTTCTGGAGTTCATGCCACACAAGATAACCATAACCGAGGAGAGTTGTGCCAACACAATGATCGATTTGCGGGAGTCAATCAAGGAGAAAACATGAGGAAAACTCACAACATGCATTGCTGCTTCATCACGACAATGCGCTGGTCCACATGTCAGGACAATCACAGGCTGCCATCCGAGAATGTGGGTTTCAGCAGCTGAACCATCCATCCTAAAGTCCTGACCTGGCTCCCACAGATTATTTCCTGTTCCGAGTTTTGAAGAAATCTCTCCATGGACAGCGATTTTCAAGTGATGAAGACGTTGAGGAAGCTGTGACATCCTGGTTTGAAGGTCAAACAGAAGAATTCTTTTCAAAGGGGTTAAAGTCATTGCAGGAATAGTGGATGAAATTGTATGGTGCTATCGGAGGACTATACTGAAAAATAAAATAAACATTTTTTGAAAACTCTTTTCTTTCCTACTGAGGTAGATAAATTATTGAACGCCCCTTGAAAATGCGAATATTCTATAACCTATGCATGCAATTGCCAGTCCCGCCCCCATCTCACCCATGCCCCTCCCAGGTTCATGCCCCCCTCATAGCTGTGCGCTTTGGAATTTGTGTGCGCAATATATAGAACACTGACTAGGGACAGTTACCTCCAATAGTCAATAATGGTTGTTAATGGCAGTCAGCACATTGTTAGCTAATTAACCCCCTCTCTTACGAACGCACAGTGCGGGTTTTAGCGCCGCTTCGACGCTCATATGAGCATCAGAGCAGTTACCGCCACTGCCGGCGCTAAAACCCGCTCTAATGTACGTGTGTAACTGCCCTTAACATTTTGAGTGCAAGTGCATTTTTGGGCTCTAGTCACTAAGTTGGCCTTGCAGATTTATGTCATTAGGAGGTATCTGGTTCAGGCCAGGGCAGTCAGGAAGTAAGAGACAATTTTGCTGAAAATCAGAGCTTTTATCCAGGTAGAAACTGCTCCTATCAGTATCAGAGCCAATGAATATCAACCCAAGAACTTCTAAATGACTTAATACCAAGCAAAATATGCCTCAGCGCCCAAGAACTACGCAAAACACTCTTTATCCTGTCCAGTGCTTAGACATTAGTTAAGACTGCATTATAGGGAATATGAATTTTAGTAAATAATGTTGAATAGAATATCTTCAAGCTTTTATTCTCCAGACCTTCCTCTTCATCCCTCCTCAATGTCATGAGCTTTCTTTATTCTTTGATTCAGATATCATAGTTTTCTTAGCTTTAAATTTTAGCTGCCAAATTTCAGACCATTCTTCGAGCTTCTAAATGCGGTCTCACCAGTCTTATACATGAATGAGAGAATATTATTTACGGACGTGCATTCATGCATATCTAGACGTAGACTTTTATATGAACTATGGTTGGGCCTAGATCAGTGGTCTCAAACTCAAACCCTTTGCAGGGCCACATTTTGGATTTGTAGGTACTTGAAGGGCCTCAGAAAAAAATAGTTAATGTCTTATTAAAGAAATGACTATTTTTAACGAGGTAAAACTCTTTTATAGTTTATAAATCTTTCCTTTTGGCTAAGTCTTTCAAATAATATTGTAATTTATGGCTAAAGAGACATATGATCAAGAGACTGTTTTATTTTATTTGTGTGATTATGATAAACATACCGAGGGCCTCAAAATAGTACCTGGCAGGCCGCATATGGCCCCCGGGCCGCGAGTTTGAGACCATTGGCCTAGATGGTCTCTGCCACTTGCGGAGTGTCCTATAGACTAGGCACCTTCTTTTCTTTAGAGAACACACTTAAAGAAGGCACTTATAGGAAGGAGGCAGCTCCATAAACTGGCTCTTCCATTTAGGCACTGTTTTCATAGCAACATCTGGGTGCCATGATGCCATTAGAGAACCCTAGTTTAACTTGGCTTAAGTGGCCGTGCTGCAGCTCCTTGAGATTCTGGGGAAGTTACTTCATCCTCCATTGCCCCAGGAACAAAACAAGCACCTGCATAGAATATGTAAACTGCTTGAAAAAGAAGAATACCAAATCTCATCCCCTTTCCTAGAGGTAAGTCTACCAAGTGAGCCAAATAACTGAAAGTTAAGTTACACACAGCAGGCGGACATATGCCCATGCTCTGGTCATATACAGTACAGCAGTGTCCTGCAAACTTTCTCGTGCTGCAACACACTAAAGGTAGTGGCCGCATCTCGAGGCACCTGGAAGTGCGTGGGTGTCGCTGTGTTGACGTCACGTGCATGCGTGATGTCCTCACATTGACATGCGCGAAGGCCCTTCAGACGCCAGCATGGAAGAGGGCCGGAGAGAAGGAGAGCCATTGGCACTGGCTGATTGCCTACAGGACGTGCCTCTCATCGCAAGAGGCAAGTCCTGTAGGCAGTCAGCCAGCAACGGTGCCTCTCCTCCTCCCCGGTGTGCCGTGGCACACCTGAAATCTCAGGAGGCGCACAGTTTGCAAAACACGGCAGTACAGAGTGGGCCAAAAGTAGGTAGACAGTATTGATTCATTATTTCTTTTTAATTTACAGGTGTCACAAATAGCATTTGTGTGAAGCTTTTATACCTATAAAATAAAAATAAATAATGAATATATAAAGGCACAAGATCCTTTATTCAAAACCCCAAAAGCTCCAAAATCCAAAATTTGATGCAAACAGGAAGTAGTTCATTTCCCCGATGTGACACACGCTGACATGAAAATAGGTGCATGCATTTCTCCTGATTTCTGTGCAGTTCAGGTTGGAGGGCTGGAAAGTGGCACAGAGCGATGCTGATTCCACTCAGAACAGTGAGAAGTAGAAAAGGATCTGTTTAGCTCTGTCAGTCGTAGGGTTACCAAACATCTGGATTTCCCCACACATGTCCATGGGTCTGGACGGCTTTTCAAAACCCAGCTTGTAACAAATCACCGTCAGGCAGGAGGGCATCCGTGCGTGCAGTGGGGGAAGGGCTGGGGCGGGGCTAGAGCAGGATTGGGGGGTAGGTCCAGGGCAGGGGTAGGTGGAACTGGGCGTGTCTAGGGGGGTCCGGATTTTCCGTTTGGAAAATCTGATGACATAAGAACATAAGAAGTTGCCTCCGCTGAGGCAGATCAGAGGTCCATCTTGCCCAGCGGTCCGCACCCGCGGCGGCCCATCAAGCCTAATTGCCTGAACAGTGTCCCTGTCTAATTTTTCTACTGCCTCTAATCCTATCCCTATAACTTACCTCAACTCCTATCTGTACCCCTCAATCTCTTTGTCCTCCAGGTACCTATCCAAACCTTCTTTGAAGCCCTGTAGCGTGGATAGGTACCTGGAGGACAGAAAGTTGAGGTATTGAAGAAGCTTGATGAAGATATGTCTGTACAATAGCTGACTGAAGAATGTGGTATGGGAACAACAACCATATCTGACTTAAAGAAACAGAAAGATAAGCTGTTGACATTTTACAGTGAGGGTGATGAGCAGAAATGAATGAAAACCAGAAAAACGCTGCATAGGGCAAAAAATATGAAGCTTTAGATTGAGCCCTTTTCTGACTTAACATTATCATTCTGAAAACAAAACAAAACTCCAAAAAACAAAATATGCCTGGTCCGAAGGATTTTGGTTATATACCTGCTGTTGGCCCATCCTGTATACACCCTGCGACACCGCCTCCACCCTCACCCCCCTCGCCTAACTACCAATTATTGGCCCCTGTGATATATGTAAGTGGCAGGTATGTGTAGAATTGGCCTCGTTTCCCCTATGTATGAATTATTGGTATGCTCTACTCTCCAGTTATATGACTGATTATCTCTGGGGTTAAATGGATTTTTCAATACGTCCAAAACAATAAAGATCCCACTACACCAAACACGACTGTGATAATCATAGCATGCCTTTGCTGTTCCGAGTTAATTCAGCGTACTTTCTTTCCTCGGGAAGTTACGATGTGTAAAAGCACAGGTTTCTCTCTACTTGCTTTCCAGGTTCGTGGCTAGCCCATAGCGAAAGAATTCTCCTTTTTTTTTCTCAGCTTACTCGATATCTCCCAGACTGCACCTCATGGCAGCGAGGCATAAAACCCCTACTGGACCTCCAGGGTGATGAAATTTCAGCATCACCTGGACTCGATAGATGCTTTCTCACTCCAGAAAACAGCTTCACGTTCAGCCAACCCATTGCTAGGACGGAAAGAGTCAAATTGACGATATGCTGCCAGTCAGCAAGAATCTACCACAATAACACATTTCTGTAACTTTAGAATCGTGAGGCAGCAGCTAATAAGATTCTCAAGTTCCAATAGGAGCTTTTCCTGTCGAAGGCTCTGGCTACGTTATTAAGGAAGGCCCTGACGTCTCTCTCATACTCACAGCAAACGATGAAGACCAGCTGCAAAGCCACGGCTTGCCCTGGAATTGCTAACATGAAATGTTGCTGCTCTTTTGGATTCTTCCAGATAATAGTGTAGCAAGGGGAGGCCGAGGGTGGTCCCCCTCCCCCACCCCGCGCTCCTTTCCAACCCCTTCATATCTCTTTCACTTCCCCTGAGCGAGCAGCATCACAAACGTGCTGCTCACATCGGTGTTGCCTCTCTCTGATGTCACTTCCGGGCCCCACACCTAGGACGTGACATCAGCGGGAGAGCTGATGTGACACCGGTAGCAAGTTCATGAGGTTGCTCACACCTGAAAAATTAAAAAATGTACGGGGGAAGGGGCGGGAAGGAGTGCCCCTGCCTCAAGCGCCACTCACCCTCGCTACACCACTGCTGCCAGGTATTTGCAACCTGAATTGGCCACTGTTGGAAACAGGATACTGGGCTAGACTGGGGGCAGGAGGCACCCCATCTCTAATCTTCTAGGGAATCCCCCGGACCATAGAAAGTGAGCAGCCTGGCCATTTCCAGTCGCAAAAAAAAGAAAACCCCAAATACACCGCACGCTTCATACAGACGCCTCTGCTAATGTATCCTGTGGTCTATTGCAACCAGGGGGACTCTGAAAAGGGTGTCACGGCCTTCTGTCCTCACGTAGTGGTCAAAAATGCTGAAGTGGTCCTGATTTTGACCTCCTGTTTTGGGTAGAAACAGGACTACGTTAGCCTCAGCCTATCCCTGGTGTAGACGTGTAATATAACACAACATAATGTGGTCCATGTGCTTCTTCCAAAGGCCTGATGTTTCAGCCCTGGGAGGTTAAATGACTGCCTCGCGGGAAGGATATCAGCTGAGCAGTCCTGGGTGTATTATGGGACCTGCAGAACTAGACTCAGAAACTACAAATCGTACCCAGTTTAGGGTTGCCAGATTTTACAATCGGAAAATCTGGACCCCTAGGCCTGCCCAGTTCCACCGTTCCCGCCCTGTAACACCCTAGTCCCACCCCCTGCTCGTCGGGCAGGGAGGAAATACCATGCGATGATGTCACACATGCAGACTTCCTCCCTGCCCGACACGATTTGAGGAGGCTTTTCAAAAGCCCTGGACATGTCCGGGGAAATCTGGACATCTGGTATCCCAGTTCAAATCAAGTCTCCCTCCTGGAACTGGGACCTCAGCTGGGGATCAGAAGTTAGCTCTTCCGATTTTCTCCCACTTTGCCTGGCCAGCGAATAAAGGACAAGGCTTTTAACACTTCATTACACAGAAGCACTTACCTTCCCCACCAGTTTGCCCTTCCTGTTCATGCACAAGTAAAAGTCGGTCTCCTTGCCTTTGATCCGGACTTGGCTGCCAAATGTGTCCGTTTCCACTAGAAGCTGGGCTTGGAAAGGAAGGAGAGAGAGAAAGCGAGAGAGACATTTACCAGGGCAGCAGGACAGGTTCCTAATGTACCCTTAGAACTCAGCTCCCAAGACAGAAACACACCAGGATACCCACAATTCATCCACATGAGATGCATCTCCATATAATGACAACCCAGTTGATGCACATTCACTGTGGGTCTCCTGAAACCCTGATGGACTCACTGGGGGCCAATGGGACTGCTCTGACAAGCCCTGTTTTCTCTTCCCTAGTAGTAAAAGTATCCTTAGCAAAGCTGATAAATACGGTGGTTTATAGCTTTCACTTCAGTACACTGTGAGGGCAATTCTATAAGTTGGCACCTCCTTCTAGGTGCCCCGATCTGTGCAGTGAGAGCCTATTGTATAATGGTATGTACTGCCCACACTCACTTATAGAAAACTAGTGTACCTGTAGGGTTACCAGAAGTCCAAGAAAACCTGGACTCTTAGAGGACTGTCCGGGTGCCCAGATGTTTTTTTTAATGGGGGAATCTGTCCGGGTTTAGCCAGCTTTCCCAACTACCCCATCTACCTCCTCTCCGGGTGTGGCTGCTGTAATCCTCAGGCAGCGGACAGCTGCAACAAGGCGAACCTGCTGCCGCTGGCCTGCCCTGGATGCCGCCTCTCTTCATTGAGTTCCTGTTCCCGCGTAGGCAGGACTTGCAGAGAGTTCTATTACAGGGCAGGCAAGCTGCGGCAGGCTCACCTCATTGCTGCTGCCAGCTGCCCAAAGATTGGATTACAGCAGCTGGGCCTGGGCAGGAAGTAGGTGGGGAGTCGAGAATTAGAGACGTTGTGAGGGGAAGCAGCATTGGAGATTGGAGGAAGGAGGGGAGAGGGCTGGAGAAACAGCATAGAGGGAGGGAGAAACAGCATGGAGGGATGGAGGGGCTGGAGAAACAGCATGGAGGGAGGGAGAGAGGGATGGAGAAGCATTATGGAAATGAGAGAGTGCTGGAGAAAAGAATATGGAGTAGGATAGTGCTGGATGGGAGGGGAGAGACAGAAACAGTAGGAGAGGAGGTTGGAAGGAGAGAGAACGGCACCAACAAGAGAGAGGGGGGGGGAGTGGTGGTTAGGGGTTAGAAGGAGAGAGAGAAAGAAAGAAGCTCCCACAGAAGATGGGGGTTGGAAGAAGAGAGAAAGAAAGAGAGAAGCACCCCTGGGGGAAAAGGGTTGGAGGAAAGGAAAAAGAGAAGCACCTACTCATTTTTTTGCAAAACTGAGCATGTGCTGGGGTCATGCTTCTCCTGTGCATGCTCAGTTTCATGGAAACTGAGCATGCACTGGGGGGAGTCAGCCAGTTCCCAAGGAAAGTGCACACGACGTGTGGAAGAACTTGTCTGCTGGTGCAATAGAAGGCTCTGAAAATACCAACCAACCTGAACCTATAAAGAGGCAGCACAGCCAGACCATAGTTACTTAGACTGAAATTTAAGTTTCATGCAAAGTTAAGGACAAAAAATGTAACATTGGCTACACAGTTATAAAAAAAAGCTCCTCTTTTGCCTAAGGATTTAATTTCCTGAAATGTCTGGGACATAGAACCCCTATGGAAAACCAGATGCAAGCAAAATCAGACAAAAGCTCCCCAATACTCTGCACAAGTTTTGCTGACGTAGAGCACAATTTTCAATGGATTCAAGCTATACCGTATTTTCGCGGATATAACGCGCACCGTTGTAAAACGCGCACAGGGGTATAGCGCGCATAAATCACGAAGATATGTAAAAAAACTTTTCTATACCGCGCTCAGGCATATAACGCGCATGCTGCCCGACTCTCCTCTGGCCACCCCGACTCTCCTTTCGCTCTCCCCGACTCTCCTCTGGCCACCCCGACTCTCCTTTCGCCCTCCCCGACTCTCATCTGGTTGCCCCGACTCACCCTGACTTTCGGTGCACTGCCCCGACTCTCCTCTGGTTGCCCCGACTCACCGTTCACCCGCCCTGACTTTCGGTGCACTGCCCCGCCTCTCCGTGCCTGTCCCCCTTGAAGTCCTGTCCCCCTTGAAGGTCTGCCTGTCCCCCTTGAAGATCTGCCTGTCCCCCCTTGAAGTCCTGTCCCCATCCTGAAAGCCTGATGCCCCCCCTCGACGTCCGATTCTTCTCCCCCCTCGGCAGGACCACTCGCACCCCCACCCCGAAGGACCGCCAACTCCCCGACAATATTGGGCCAGGAGGGAGCCCAAATCCTCCTGGCCACGGCGACCCCCTAACCCCACCCCGCACTACATTACGGGCAGGAGGGATCCCAGGCCCTCCTGCCCTCGACGCAAACCCCCCTCCCTCCAACGACCGCCCCCCCCAAGAACCTCCGCCCGTCCCCCAGCCGACCCGCGACCCCCCTGGCCGACCCCCACGACACCCCCACCCGCCTTCCCCGTACTTTGTGTAGTTGGGCCAGAAGGGAGCCCAAACCCTCCTGGCCACGGCGACCCCCTAACCCCACCCCGCACTACATTACGGGCAGGAGGGATCCCAGGCCCTCCTGCCCTCGACGCAAACCCCCCTCCCTCCAACGACCGCCCCCCCCCCAAGAACCTCCGACCGACCCGCGACCCCCCTGGCCGACCCCCCCACCCCCCTTCCCCGTACCTTTGGAAGTTGGCCGGACAGACGGGAGCCAAACCCGCCTGTCCGGCAGGCAGCCAACGAAGGAATGAGGCCGGATTGGCCCATCCGTCCTAAAGCTCCGCCTACTGGTGGGGCCTAAGGCGCGTGGGCCAATCAGAATAGGCCCTGGAGCCTTAGGTCCCACCTGGGGGCGCGGCCTGAGACACATGGTCGGGTTTGGCCCATGTGCCTCAGGCCGCGCCCCCAGGTGGGACCTAAGGCTCCAGGGCCTATTCTGATTGGCCCACGCGCCTTAGGCCCCACCAGTAGGCGGAGCTTTAGGACGGATGGGCCAATCCGGCCTCATTCCTTCGTTGGCTGCCTGCCGGACAGGCGGGTTTGGCTCCCGTCTGTCCGGCCAACTTCCAAAGGTACGGGGAAGGGGGGTGGGGGGGTCGGCCAGGGGGGTCGCGGGTCGGCTGGGGGGCGGTCGGAGGTTCTTGGGGGGGGGGCGGTCGTTGGAGGGAGGGGGGTTTGCGTCGAGGGCAGGAGGGCCTGGGATCCCTCCTGCCCGTAATGTAGTGCGGGGTGGGGTTAGGGGGTCGCCGTGGCCAGGAGGGTTTGGGCTCCCTTCTGGCCCAACTACACAAAGTACGGGGAAGGTGGGTGGGGGTGTCGTGGGGGTCGGCCAGGGGGGTCGCGGGTCGGCTGGGGGACGGGCGGAGGTTCTTGGGGGGGGGCGGTCGTTGGGGGGAGGGGGTTTGCGTCGAGGGCAGGAGGGCCTGGGATCCCTCCTGCCCGTAATGTAGTGCGGGGTGGGGTTAGGGGGTCGCCGTGGCCAGGAGGGTTTGGGCTCCCTCCTGGCCCGATATTGTTGGGGAGTCGGCGGTCCTTCGGGGTGAGGGTGCGAGTGGTCCTGCCGGGGGGGGGATGTATCGGACGTCGGGGAGTCGGCCGGGCAAGAGGGCTTGGGCTCCCTCTTGCTCCGATCGTGGATGCGGGTGCGGGTGGGAGCGCGTGCGAGCGGTCGTTCGGGGTGGGGGTGCGAGCGGTCCTGCTGGGGGGGTGAATCGGGCGTCGGGCGGGGTGGGAACTATGTTTAAAAACTTTTGTATACCGCGCTCAGGCATATAACGCGCGAGGGGTATGCGCGGTACGTAAAATCACGTATAACGCGCGCGTTATATCCGCGAAAATACGGTAATCCTAAATTGGCCTATTTGAAAATTTACTAGGGCTGAGCGACTAAATGTATACTCAGAGTCAATATTCAGCCAATAGTGGACAGCATTTCTTTAAATACTGATCACCACTAGACCCACTTATTCAATGCTGGGCCACGTGCAGCCATTGGTAATGAGTACTGCTCGAAAGGGTCCAGAGAGGAGTGACTAAAACGGTTAAGGGGCTGGAGGAATTGTCGTACAGCGAGAGATTAGAGAAACTGGGCCTCTTCTCCCTTGAAAAGAGGAGATTGAGAGGGGACATGATCGAAACGTTCAAGATAATAAAGGGAATAGACTTAGTAGATAGACAGGTTGTTCACCCTCTCCGAGGTAGGGAGAACGAGAGGACACTCTCTAAAGTTGAAAGGGGATGGATTCCGTACAAATGTAAGGAAGTTCTTCTTCACCCAGAGAGTGGTGGAAAACTGGAACGCTCTCCCGGAGGCTGTTATAGGAGAAAACACCCTCCAGGGATTCAAGACAAAGTTAGACAAGTTCCTGCTATACTGGAATGTATGCAGGTAAGGCTGGACTCATTTAGAGCACTGGTCTTTGACCTAAGGACCGCCACGATGGACCACTGGTCTGACCCAACAGCGGCAATTTTTATGTTCTTATATCCTGTGGAGTCATCAGGGTCAATTTTTTGTTTTGCTTTCTTGTATGATATATCCACCTCCTAGATGAGTTTTTGTCTGGGTGACAATGTGGTTTCTTTTGAATAGTGGTGGTAAGATATTTTCTTTAGCAAATTGTGGTTTGGGGTGGATGTTGTTGTGAGAGCCAGATGTCTAAAGATTTGGGTAACTGTGTAACTGATTTTCAAGTATTTTCAATGGCACTGATATTTTGCATGTGTTACACAAGCAAAAAATTTGTCCCATAAAAGAAAAAAGTCCCCCACCGCCAATGACAGCCTTCTCTGATGACCCCCAACAAATGCAGCACCGGGAATTCTGCCGCCGCCCCCCCCCCCCAACAAGAGAAGATTAGCAAGAGGGATGCCCACCCCCTTGTCACCATATGCTCCCCCAAACTCTCTCCCACTCCCCGAATCCCCCCCCCAATACCTTTTGTTAGGAGCTGGAAGGAAACAGTCCCTCCAGCTCTGAGGCCTGCCAGTTGAAAATGATGGGCCTTCCCCTAACCAGTGCATAGGGAGGAGCCTAAGGCCTTGATTGGCCCAGATACCTAAGGCCCCTCCCCGGTGCACCAGGACCTTAGGGATGGGCCCCTTTGGAAAGGCCTTAGGCATCTGAGCCAATCAGGACCTTAGGCTCCTACCTGTGCATAATTTTCGACTGGCGGGCCTCGGAGCTGGAGAGGCCATATTTCCCTTCAGCTCCCAATATCCGCCAAAGGTGCAAGGGGGTCATGGAGTTGAGGTGGGGGTTGGGGGAGCATCCGATGGCAGGAAGGAGTAAGCATCCCACCTGTCTTTATTGGGGGGGGAAGAAGGGGTAGGGTTCGGGGAGCATCCAGTGGTAGGAGGGAAAGGGCATCCCTCCTGCCTTTTTTTTGGGGGGGTGGGAAGGGGGAATGGTTGGGGTTGGTTCGGGGGGCCTCTATTGGCAGGAGGGAGTGGGCAGCCTTCCTGCCATTTTCGCTGCTGCGGGAGGGGGGGGTTGGTTCATGGTGCCGGGAAATTGAGGAGGGCTTTTTTCTTTTGTTTTATTTTAATGTGGCAGATATTGTGCATGAAAAAAAAGGTTTCCTTCCCCAACCAGCTGAGTGGCAGGAGGTTGCTTTCGGGGCATCCCCCTGCCTCTCAGCTGCTCGGACTTCCCTTTGCCAGCTTTGCACATGTGTGAGAGTTGTTCTCACACCTATCAATCGGATAAGAGAGACTTGGATGATGACAAACCTCCAAGCGAATCAGTTGCATGTAATCTTTTTGGTACATCGATCGCTCTTCCACAATCAGCCAGAGGATCAGCGATCCAGTCGGTATTAGCGATTATGTTTGGTGCATCCAGGCCTGAGATCTGACAAGATCTCTCTTTTTTCAGCTCATACCTTGAGCATTGCAAATACAGTCGCTAATGCTGCTTCTGAACACAGCTGGAAAAGCTGGAGTCAGCTCTATTCAGCTCGGGGCTGTCTCTACTCAGATAACTGCATTCAAAAACAAGAGATATCGCAAATACGATCAAACGTCTACTAAGGCCAGGTATTCACTTTAGTACGCTCAGTTTTTTTCAGTGCTTCTCTTGACTTCATTCCATACACTTACGGGATGACTGCTGTATTTTGCATAAAAACCACTGCAGTCTAGACTGCATCAGCCATTATTGTTTAAAGTCTTCAATGTTCAAATATTTTCACTTTTTCCTAAAAATAAAGACTTTTTTTGCAAGGGGAAAATCTTCTCTTCCATGCTTTCCTCTTATTGGCCCATTTAACCTAAACTTTCCTGAGAACTCCCGCTGGAAGCAAGTGAAATTCCTTGAATGTCTAGGTGAAAAGGATATATGTTGAAAAGCTATCTTCCAGCTAACCAAACATTTCAGTGCCAGTGAGAAATTTGGAATAAGTAGAAAATGTGTCAAATGATCTTTATAGCTCCATCACCTCTATGAGGGAGGGGGGTTTAATCAAAAAGCTGCAGGGCATGTAACCCTGGCATATAGAACAGGAAGGGGGAAAAGGCCACAGCCTTGAAGTTCAGGTCCAGAAAGAAATGGTGGCTGATTTGGGTAACAAATATCTTGTGTCAAATTACTTAAGAACTTGGGCTAAAACATATATTTCAAATACATTCCAAACACTGGCATATCAGTTATCCTAAACTTCCAATGCTGGCCAAAGGTTGTCTTGGCTCATAACAAGGGACAAAGTCAAGTCCACTTTAGAAGCAGTTTTGTCTCGACTAGAACCTTGAGTCTCACTAGATTTCAAACAGAGGCCGCTCTGGAAAAAACATCAGCGTAAGAGACAGGATCATCACAAGAGAAAGCTGTGAGCACTCTGGACAGAGGAGGAGAGAGTCTCTCGTTATTATCACGGCTGTTTCAGAGTGACTTGTGTAATTGAATCAAAGTCTGCTCACTATACTCTCTCTCCATTAGTCATCTTCCCCCACATGCCTTCTCTTTTTTTAATCTCCTCCCCCACCCTCTACTCCAGTCTCTCCCACTAGTCAGCCTCCACCCTCCTTTCTCAACCCCCCTATCCCCTCTCCAAGCCAACCCTCCCCTTAGATTGGTTAGTCCCTCTAATATTTTTTGAAGGCTTAGTGCTAGTACCACAGCTGAACAGCCGTTGTGTTTTCTCCTGGCACTACATATCACAATCAGTTTGAACCACACAGTGCCAAACTCCTGGGCTGTTCTCAGAATCTCATGGTTTAAACTCACTGTGAGTCAAGCAGTGGCAGAAGAAAACAGAGCAGCTGCAAACCTCCAGAGAAGGTGGGGACAAATGGATCAATGGGGTTGCCTTGGGTGGGCCTGGGCGGACATGGGCCTACCCAGAAGTGCACATCTCTAAAGTGGCTGACAGGACGCCCCAAGCCCTGCCAGCCAAAGGCTCCCAGAATCTTTCCCCTCCCTCACAGGTTTCTGGTATCTCAACTCCATCCTTCAACCCTCCAATCTACACACATTTTAAAGCCTTTATTTCTGTGCCAGCAGTGAGCAGTGACTTATACTTGCTGCTTACACCGGCCCTGAGCTTTCCATATGACTCAACTTCTTGTTTTTGCATAGGCAGGACCAGGTCAGAAGAAATGTTCAGGGCCTGTGCAAGCAGCGGGTATGATTCGCTACTTGTAGCTGGCAAAGAAATGAAGGCTTTAAGAGGCATGGAGGGGTGGGGTAGAGGTATAGAGAGATACCCAGTTGCCTAAATGGGAGGGGAGGGAGAGATGCCAGGCAAGAGTGGGATTCTTGTGCTCACCACTTTGGGCTTAGACCCATCTAAAGTTCAACATATTGTATTAATAATTTCAAATATAAACAAGTCATGACTCATCTACTATAATAAAATGCTAAGCGCGCATACGCACTCCTACCTGCGTGTTCTGTGATCTGTATGTCCGTGGCAGTCAGGAGTGCATATGCGCGCTTACAACGGCCCCACACAGTACTGCAATGCACAAAATGCCCTGGCAGCTGAACCCAAAGTGAATCGCGGCCTCACATAGTACTCTCGCGCTTACAATGGCCCTACAAATTACTCCAATGAACCCATCCGACCCTCCCACCGCAGCACCGCAGTCTGACCCTCCCATCCTACCTTCCCTTCCCGCGGTCCCGACAAACCTCCCGACTCCAGCAGTGGCCGCAGCACTCTAAATACGCTGCTTTGCGGCCTTCTACTGCCCTGATTTGCTCTGCCGCGTCTCTGATGACGATGATGTGGTGATCTGTTGCAGTGTACTACAAGAAAACTGCACTGTGACGGGTCACCACATCTCCAAAGCTGTTCCAGTTTTGTTACAAGCCATATGGTTCATTGTTATTGGACCCCTGAGGAAGAAGTGTTTATCGAAACACAGACCGTGTCAGGACCAGGTCTCAAACCAAAGTGAACAACATTTTATTGACTCTAATAAAAGACTTGGCATTTGGACATCACTTCTGCAGTCTCTTCTGGTTTTTGTTGTTCGACAATTATTGCAGACTGCTGGATTTCTCTTCGCTCAGTCTTCAAGAAAATGTATCTCACACATGTAGCTGAGAAAAACGTCCCATGTGAATGGGGCTCTGTGACACTTGTAGGCATGAATCTTAGGAGCAGGGACAGTAATGAGAAGAGTTTATTTTATGCTGTGCTGTACATAATGACAAAACCCTATGAATTAGAAGAGCCTCCTTCTACAAACTGTATCTCAGTGCCTCCCCCCCAATACTTTGCTGATGTCCTGAAAGAGATGTATTGATAGCCTATTCCATTATCTCAAAGCCAGCAGACAAGCAGGATCTTGAATTTCCTCATTAGCTCTCTTGCAAATGCATTAACATCTAGAAAACGGAACTCTTTCCGATGGTTTGCTGAATCTGCTATGAACCAACATAGCAAACAATTTTAACGGGAATGCATCTTTAGGACAGAGACAGTCAACATTTGCCGTCTATTTCTATGTTTCTATTGTGAGATCTATCCGCAAAGATAGATAGGGAGGGTCACTAGAGTGGGCAGACTTGATGGGCCGTGGCCCTTATCTGCCGTCTATGTATATGTTTCTATGTTTACCATCCCAGCAGTCAAACCACTCTTTCTTAAGCTTTCAAGGGCCATGAAGCCATGACTCATTCCTGGACCAAGCTCTATGTCAGTGCCTAAAACAGGCATCCAGCATATCCTGTGCACAGGGGAATTAGCAAAACAAATATACAGTACTTTAAACAATATAATTACCCAGACATCCCGTACTATAAAATAAAACTGTCCTCATTTCAAGAAAATAGAAGAATCAAAGGATTGGTCCAGCTAATTTCTGGAGTTGACCAGGCAAACCTGAGCTTTAAACAAGTATAAAATGAAGCAGAGTAGGATGTGTTCTTAGGGCACAGATATTGCTTTTTGGGCATCCAATACTATTCAGCTGAAATTAGCCAGTAAGTCTGGTTGAGCTGAAAAGCTGTCAGTTCGATAAGGATGTGAGGTTCAGCAGGTAAAGAGTTAATCCCTTGCGTTGGTCTGTCTGTCTAGATGAAGGGTTAAGTCCATCCAGTGGGGTGCTCTACTGTCACAGGTTACTCATCTTGTAAAAGGCTGATCTCTTCCCATAGAAGTCATGCTGTGAAGCTTGGCAGGTGAAGGGTTAATCCCCTGTAATGGGTACTGTGCTATGCCCGCTGTCTGCCAGGGCATGGCAGCTCTCCTTTATCCCCCAATTCACTGAAGCTGAGAAGTTGCATCCCTTCAATAGACTGCTGTCAAAGAATTACAGGAGATGTCTCTGAGAAAACCTCTCCTAGCTTTCTAGAATATGCCGAGGTACTTTCTGTAGGGTCTTGGTGTAATCATGTGTAGAAAATAGCATGCTTAATTTAATTATAGGTTTGAATATGTAAATCAGAAGGCTTTCATTTAGATGCAGAGAATCTACGTATTTAGCATAGTGTGGGGGAGGGGAGAGGGTCATTTCTGCCTAGGGAAGGAGGCAAGGAAGGAACAGTATGCAGCCTCTTGTAGCTTCTGACAGATCCCATGACATTAAAATCCTCTCCTAGGTTTTGTGAGCACCCAACCTTGGTTAGAAGGAAAAATCAGTTGGGTCACTCCTGGGTGTTGGGGGACCTAAGAGATAAAAGGGAACGTTAGATCGCTAAGGAATCCTTTTATTAAGGCGTGCTAACCAATTTAGCTAAGGCTAAGGCGCCCACAGAATATAATGAGAAAGTGGGAAGAGTCAGTAAGGTTCACTAAAAAGTGAAAGAATGACAGCAGGGAAAGGGGAAACTAGAAGGGCAAAAGCTCCAGAGAAGCAGAGAATGACACTTTCTTTACATAAATGATTGCCCAGGTAAGAAGACAATGAAGATATCAACTGGGAGGAGCAGGAAAAGACTAGAACACTCCTGTTGCTATTCACACTGGAAGAGGATTATGGGGAAATATGTGTCCGTGATGTTCAGTTTGGTGTATTAAACCAGCTACGAAACTGTCAATATATTATGAAGTATGTGGTGCAGTGGTTAAAGCTACAGCCTCAGCACCCTGAGGTTATGGGTTCAATTCCATGCTGCTCCTTGTGACCCTGGGCAAATCACTTAGGGCTAGATTCACTAAAGGCAGCGATTGTCGCTAAACCTTGTTTTTACAGGTTTAGCAACGATCGCTGCTAACCGACCTGATTCACTAAATGGCCCACCGCGTGTTTTTCCCCTCGATCGCCAATTTTCCGATCCGGCCATGTAAATTAGTACCCCATGCAAAATAGCCAAGCGATTGATTCACTTACATTGCTTGGCTATTTAGCATCCGGTTTTACCAATCCTAAAACCCAATTGCTGTAGACCTGTCGGTAACTATGTTACCTTATTTCCATTATGATCTCAGAGTTCCTAATGGATGAATAAACCATACCATTTCGTACAAACATAAGGACGTTCTTCTTCACCCAGAGAGTGGTGGAAAATTGGAACAATCTTCCGGAGTCTGTCATAGGGGAAAACACCCTTCAGGGATTCAAGACAAAGTTAGACAAGTTCCTGCTGAACAAGAACGTACTCAGGTAGGGCTAGTCTCAGTAAGGGCGCAGGTCTTTGACTAGAGGGCCGCTGCGTGAGCCAACTGCTGGGTATGATGGACCACTGGTCTGACCCAGCAGCGGCAATTCTTATGTTCTTATGTTCGTTTCCCTAACATTACTCAAGGCAAACTAATGCTGTAAACGTATTTATGATGGCTTCCTCACTGAACGCCTTACTATAACACTTTTAGGTAGACTATCAATCAACCCGCATTTCAATCAATCCCAAGTACGGCATCAACTAGGAGGTTGATATATCACACAGATCAAATGGATCATAAAGGACTCAGTTCATAGAGCCTCGTATAACGTATATGTTATTTCAAGTCCACATCCTGTGTGATCACTGTGATATAATCATTTATATCATAACCTCCTTCTCATCCCTTAAATCAACAGAATTGCTCAATTGGTTTGCATGTGCCTTATATCTCAAAAAAGATAGAGAGAACAGCAACACTTATCTTGTGTAGGTAGATTACCATATCCAATGCTGGTTTTCATTTGAACTAAGAAAGGAAGACTTTCCAGCATACATGGAAACCGTTAATACCGGTACAGCAGCACAAGTTTAACGTCTAACTGAGGAAAAATCCAAGTACTTCGGGGCAGCCGGCAGCAGATGGCGTGGTGGTAGGGTTGGAGCTCAGTCATGAGATCAGGGCCATCTGTTGTTCCCGCGGCGCCAGACTGGTCTCGGCGAGATTTGTGAATTTTCATTGGTTCAGCTGGGGCACAATGGACCAATCACAAATGACCTCAGAGTTCCTAAGGTCATTTGCGATTGGCCTGTTGTGCTGCAGCAGAACTAATGAAAAAAAAAAAAAAAAAAAAATCTACAAACCCCGTTCCGTGCCCAAAATAGCCCAGTTAGAGAAAGAAATAGCCCAAAAAACCACCTCCTGCCCAAGCTCTTTATTTCCCGCCATCGGGCTTAAAAACTAGCCCAATTGGGCGGGAAAACCGACCAACTGGCAACATTGCCGTGTGCCGCGTTACTGATGACATCATCAGTGATGTGGCAGAGGGAATGCCCTGGCGGGAGAAGGCCGTGAAGCAGCCTGTTTAGAGTGCTTCTGGCGCTGCTCTTTGTAGGTCTCGCGGTCGAAGGGTCGGCGGGGTTTGAATGGGAGGGAGAGATGGAAATATGGGAGGGTCAGCAGGGGTTTAACTGCACGGCCAGGGCGGGGGAAGCACTGCTGCTGGCGAATCCAGGGATATTTGAGTTAGGCTTTGGGGGACTAGGGCTTACTTTTGGAGTAGGGTTTATATTAAGACCTACCCCCCAAATCATGCTAGGGCTTATTTTTAGGGAAACACGGTAAATATTTAATAAAATTCATCTAAAAAATAACCCTATCAGGATAATGATTTCATAACATTTAGGTCCCCTAAATACAGCGCATATGAGGGAAGCTCTGTGAGTGTTCCTCTCCTTCCCCATGCAAATGTGCAATATGTAAATTAAGCAGGTCTTTGCTTAGGAATCCCGCTTGCATTTACGCAGCTATGAGCCCACAGACACGCAGAAGCGCTAGTATTCCGGACACTAACCCTCACCTAAGCACGTAGATTACAGAATTGCCCTAAACATAGAGTTTTGAGATATCTTGGTGGCTGGGAAGAAGGTTGGATTAACCTACTTCACTCAGAAGACAGAGGAGAACATGAAGAAGAATCACATTCTAGCACATAGAGCCAGCAGAGCAAACTGAACCAACACCATCTCCGAACATTACAAAACCAGGCACGGAGGGCTAATAGGACAGTTTAGTTATTTTTAACCTACTGGTCACAATAGGTAATTAATTTGCCAGCAAGTGATATAAAGTGTGTTAGATTGTGTACCCAAAAGTGGGTACACAATCTAATGCCAAGCAGTGGAGTAAGCTGTCACTGCGAGACAGTCACAGCCCCCCCCCACCCCCAGCACAAAGCTCTGTACCACACTGTAATGCTGCCCAAGACCCCTTCATGTCAGATTGTAAGACCCCACCCCAGCACCAGGCTCAATGTGCCAAAATCCCCTCTCCCAAGACCCTTCCCCAGCACTAGACTCAGCATGAAACTGTCACACTGCTTCTGAGACATCCCCAGCACTAGGCTCTATGTCAGACTGTAACATTCCCCCAAGACTAAAATGCTGCCTGAATCCCTCTCCCCCCCAGTCAGTGTGAAACTACTCCCGAGACCCGTTCCTAATACCAGACACACTGTGAGAAAGTAACTCTAGCCCGAGACCCCTTCAGTGTGAGACTCTAATGCTGCCCCCGAGACCCCTCCCCAGCACTGCGCTCAGTTCACGCCAGCAGCTCCGAAGTCAAACAAAATCAATAGCCTCCTCTCAGCTGCCTCAGGCTCATCCTCTTACACAGGGCTGCGAGGAACATTTATCTTCCAATTCTTATTCCCCCTCCCCCTCCCCCTCCTCATATAGGCATACATCATACATGAGCAGAGTCAGTCACAGCGAATAACGGATTCCTGTCAAGAAATGGCATGCCTTCATCAAACCAGGAATTTCCTTCACAGCCCTGGGGAGGCAGTTCAGCACTTGAAGAGAAACAAGAGATCAATGAATTGGGTTGCGATGGGGCTATATTTAAAGCTAGATGTCAATTAGTCTAGTGCTGGCCACAGCGAGAGAGCAGACTAATTTAACCACGGGAGCAGGGCTAGCAGCAGCATCTGCCCTGCACCAAGCCCCTCACCCCTACCATGATTTCCTGCTGAGAGGCAGATATTGATTTTAGCCATGCGAGAAAGACAAGGCCAGAGTACAACAGAAGGGGCTGGGCAGCGACAGAACAGTGTGTGAGGAAAAGCCAGGCAGCGAGGGGGCAGCACATGGGCAGAGGCGAATGTCAGGCCAGACAGTGAAAAAGTGAGAAGAGAAAGAGCCAGGAGGTGAGGGAGAGGCACACAAGGAAGAGTCAAGACGTGATGGAGTAGCACACGAGGAAGAGCAAAGGAGCGAGAGAATGGCACCTGAACAAGATCTAGGGAGTGAAAGAGTGGCAAGCAGGAAGAGGAAGAGAGTGAGGAAGCAGCATGCAAGGAAGAGATAGGGACTGAGGGAACACCACACAAGGAAGTGCCACGGAGTGAGGAAATGGCATATTAGAAAGGACCAAGGAGCAAGGGAGCAGCACATGAGGAAGAGCAAAGGAGCGAGAGAGTGGCACATGAGCAAGATCTAGGGAGTGAAAGAGTGGCAAGCAGGAAGAAGAGGAGGATGAGGAAGCAGCATGCAAGGAAGAGCCAGGGACTGAGGGAACACCACACAAGGAAGTGCCACGGAGTGAGGGAATGGCATATTAGAAAGAGCCAGGGGGGCGAGGGAGCAGCACCAAGGAAGAGGGCATATGAGTAATAGCCAAGGAGTGAGGCACCAGGATGAAGGGAAACCCCTCAAATTCGATTCTCACTGCTGGGTCTCGTCTTGTAAAGATTGTAGATTGCTCTCCTCTAGGATGAGAACGATCTTGGAAAGAGTTTGGGAATTCTCTGCCCAGTGAAATAAGAAACTTGCCTAATATTGGGCTTTTTAGGAAAGCAATAAAAACATGGTTATTTCAGCAATATTTTTGGTAGGGTGGATATAAATATGTATTTAACGGTTTGTAAATATCTTCTATTGTAACCTGCTTGGAAATTACCTCCTCTCCCCCCTTTTTATAAAACCGTGGAAGCGGTTTTTAGCGCAGGTTCGGGTGCTGAATGCTCTGCGCTGTTCCCGACACTCATAGGAGCTCTCTAAGTGTCGGGAGCAGCGCAGACCATTCAGCATGCCGGCCTGCACTAAAAACTGCTTTGGCGTTTTTTTTAAGGGGGGGGGGTTAAATTAAATTAAATCTATTGGGATCAGAACCCTAAGAGGTTTGTGGAAAACGAAGAGGATATGGTCACCTTGGATATCCCCATCCTGACTGATAAAAAGATGGATGCCAGAAAACCAGATATAGTGGTAAAAGAGAGGGAAAAAAAAACCCCAAAATGGAATTAATCATAGAGGTTTCAGTCCCAAACAATTACTTTTTGAATCACATTGAGAAAGAAAATGTCCTTATGTACCAAGAAATGCAGTCTGAGACCACTAAAATGTGGCAGGAAAAATCAGCAGCTTCCCTTTCTGTCATTTGCCCCAAAAGAATTTCCAGCACACCTGGGCACTTGGACTGTCCATGTTACATTTTATGAAGCTTTCTTTGGCACAATGCAAGTACCATGGCGAGCGTTAGCAGTCCATTTGAGAGACTGAGATTGTACTCCACATGCCGTGGCTTAGGAGTGAGGTGTGTAGAAAACTAACATATTTGGAGAAATTATCTCCCAGACTCTGCTTTATGAAGTAAAACAAAAGCCCACAAAGAGGGAAAAAGTCGCTAACTGCCAGGACTAAACTAGCAAAAGGCAGCTCTGCAAATGCACTGGTTACTAGAATCCCGACAGACTTCTTAACTGCATGTTAGCTGAATCCCTCACTTCAGACAAACACACGCACAAAATGCACAAAGTAAAAAAGTTATACAAGCATAACAGATTATAAACTCATTTATAAAATTGATCAGACAAATAGGTCTTCAACGCCTTTCGAAAAACCTGATACGAACTAGAATCCTGTATTCGTTTACCAAAATTCCTTTCCCATGACGCAACCTGACAGGCTAAAATTCTTTGGGAAAAAACGCTTTTAGACACAATCTTTAACTGAAGGAAATGCACATGTCGTAAGCTTGCGTGATGTGAATTTTCTATCTGTGAAAATGAAGTGATCAGTGAAATAATTTGGCAGAAGGCCCAATAACATTTTAAAGCAAAAACATCCATTTAAAGAATATCCGTGCCTAGACTGGAAGCCAGGGCAACATTCGGTAGTACTTTGTCACATGCTCTGATTTTTTTCAACTTGAAAATCAGTCGAACAGCTGTTTTCTGGATAAGCTGCGTCTTTAGATATTCCTTTTATGAGAGGCTAAATAAATAATATTACAATAGTCTAACAGACTCAAAATCAACAAGAAGTCTGAATGCAGGAAAATCAAAATATGCTCTGATTGTCCTAAGCTTCCAAAGCATGAAATAGCCTTTCTTAACCACAGCATTATTTTAAGCATCTAAAGTCAAATTGCAATCCAGAATACCCAAAATTGTAATTCCTGGGATAATAGGATGACTGATTACATTCACACGCACCCCCCTAACAGAAAATATGAGATCCTAGAGGCAGAAATGTGAGGAATGGAAACCCCAAGAAGCCAGACCTTGCATGCAGAAGAGAATGCGCTGGTGGTCCCGAGTTCAGCTCCCACTCTCCCACTGATACTCTTGTGGCCTTGGGCAAATTACTTTATCTCCTGCTGCTTTCAGATTCCACCACTCTTGTAAGCTCTCTGTGGCAGGGATTTATTGACAATTTCAGCATCTAAGAGTATTCAAAAAGAATG
Source organism: Geotrypetes seraphini (assembly GCF_902459505.1). NCBI lineage: Eukaryota > Metazoa > Chordata > Amphibia > Gymnophiona > Dermophiidae > Geotrypetes > Geotrypetes seraphini. The sequence continues at coordinate 29,973,442 of NC_047101.1, read as the reverse complement.
GCTAAAAATCCAACCTTCCCTTCCAATTTCCTCCTACTTTCAGCAAACCAAAACCACAGACTTGGATAATTTCCAAAGCTAAGATAGTCTATTGTAGTCTCAAAACTGAAAATAAAAAATGTGTCCTTTTTGACCCTTTGTTGTTTGATCATTTCCCTCTCCTTTACAAAGCGGCCACCGCTGTAACAGCTCCAACGCTCATAGAATTCCTATGAATGTCCCCGCTGTTACCGCCATGGCTGGCGCTAAAAACGCTAGCGTGGCTTTGTAAAGGAGCGGGTTTATTTGGTCTTTCAGTTTTTCTTCTCCTAAGTCACTTTCTAGTCTCCCCATTCCCATTTCTCCTCTGTCCTGTTTTCTTCTTATCCTTTCCTAGATGTGTCTCTGGCATTGATCTTACACTTTCATTGGTTTTCTGCATCTTTTCCACATTTCATTCCTCTTACCCACTGATCAACTTTCCACTCCACAGCCCTCCCATTAACCCTTCTGTTCCTCACTCCTTTTTCAGCCACCTTGGTACTGGAGAGAAACTGGTGAAAGAGGCGCTCACGCTCAGGGTTTATGGGGTGTCCTTGATATAGCGACTAGCGAAACATGTCGGATTAATCACTCCCTGACCGAGCACTACAAGCTTGAAAGCTAAGTGTTGCTTTATTGCTTATATCAACATGCTTAAATATTCATAAGTATACAGTATATAAGAAAATTGATAAAGGTAAATGAGGTAAAAAATAACCTTAGCCTTGAATTATAAATATATATAGGTATTTCTAAACTATTATGGACCAGTGACATTTGGATACTTAAAGCTCCAGGCTATGAGAGTAATCGAGCCCTGAGTGGTATCGCTGAGGTCCTGGGGAATAGCATTTTTAGAGCTTTTACCAATCTAGGCATGACCACTTAACACCAGCTCTACATAGATGATAAAGCCTCCTTCTTTCCTCCTCCCTCCAGTCTGCAGACAAGAAGGCTCTCCCCCTGGAATGCACCTCCTACCCCAACTTCTATAACACAGATATTCTGGGACTGGCTCCTTTCTAAAATATCACGTAGCATCAAAATTCATATTCAGCTTTGGGCATGAGGAGTTACACCATCAGAAACAGGTATAAATCACAGCATTCGTTGGATGTGGATCTCCTGAATTCTACAAATGAAATACAGTAAAAAACACACCAGGCATATGAATGGGATTTAATCAGACCAGCTCTTTATGGTAGAAATGCACAAGCAGGACTCAACAGAGGCTGTTTTGGCAAAAACCTTCATCAAGAATCCAGTCAAGGTCGGTATAGTCCTATTATTTGCAAAAGCGAAGCAAGAGCTGTTTACTAGAGCTGAGCTCTATTCTCTCGTCCAAGTCACTCATTGTGCAGTCACTTCAAAATCATTTCTTTGAGGTGACTTTGACAAGATAACATAGATATACGTAGTTCGGGTTCCTCTTTCCCACATGTACCACTTTGCACTTGCTCAGATTAAACATCATCTGCCATTTTGACGCCTAGTCTTCCAGTCTCACAAGGTCCTCTTGCAATTTTTTCACAATCCTCTTGCAATTTAACAACTTTGAATAACTTTATGTCATCAGCAAATTTAATTCTCGCCAATTATTCCCATTTCTAGAGCATTGATAAATATGTTAATAAGCAGCGGTTCCAGCATAGACTCCTGGGGAACCTCACTATTTACCCTTCTCCATTGAAACTATTGACCATTTAACCTCCGTTTCCTATCTTTTAATCAATTCTTAATCCACAATAAGACATTCCCTGCTATCTCATGACTTTCTAATTTCTTCATGAAGAAGGACACTGCTACTCGAAAGAGTCCAGAGAAGAGCGACTAAAATGGTTAAGGGGCTGGAGGAATTGCCGTACAATGAGTGATTGGAGAAACTGGGCCTCTTCTCCCTTGAAGAGGAGACTGAGAGGAGACATGATTGAAACATTCAAAATACTGAAGGGAATAGACTTAGTAGATAAAGACAGACTGTTCACACTCTCCAAGGTAGGGAGAACAAGAGGGAACTCTCTAAAGTTGAAAGGGGATAGATTCCGTACAAACGTAAGGAAATTCTTCTTCACCCAGACAGTGGTGGAAAACTGGAACGCTCTTCCAGAGACTGTTATATGGGAAAACACCCTCCAGGGTTTCAAGACAAAGTTGGACAAGTTCCTGCTAAACTGGAACGTATGCAGGTGAGGCTGGACTCATTTAGAGCACTGGTCTTTGACTTGAGAGCTGCCGCATGAGTGGACTGCTGGATGGGATGGACCACTGGTCTGACCCAGCAGCGGGAATTCTTATGTTCTTCCATGAGGTATTTTGTCAAATGCCTTTTCCAAAATCTAGATACACAATATCAACTGGCTCATCATCTTTGTGCTTCAAGAAAACAATCAATTCCTTAAAGAGACCTGTCTGCAGTAGATGTTTCTTCAGGTAGTTTGGATTTGATGGGAATTCTTGGGAAGTCCCATGAAGAAGTTTTTACAAGGACTACCTTATTAGTGACTTTTGTTTTCCACCAACATAAAGATTCTTTGACAGACTCTTAATCCCTTATGCCTCTACAAGAATTCTTAGGTCTAATGATCAGCATTTACTCACTGTTCCTTCTCTCAAGGTTATCAATACGCGCCAACAATACATCTTCTCTGTTATGGTTCCACAATGATGGAACTCCCTCCTTATTCATTTAAGCGAGGAACGCATGCTAGACCGATTTACGAGTGTTGAAAAGCTTTCTTTTTAAAGATGCCTTCAACTGGAATCGTTTCTTAGGACCGACATAAGCACTTCCCTTTTTGTCTCATTTTCTTCAAAATATTGCATTTCTTTCCCTTCTCCCCCAAGCTGCGTACATTTTGTCTGTTAGTTATACATTGTACGCTTTGTTCCCCTGATTTTAACTATGTGCATCGTTTTGAAATTTGAGTAAATGATTAATCAAATCTTGAATAAACTTGGATGCTTTAATGTGACTTTAATAAGACAAAAACCTTAAATGTTCTTAGACAGAAGTTTTTTTTATTTTTCCTGATGTGGCTAGGTCTACTCTGTCCAGACAAAAGCAATTCCTAAACCTTTGTCAGCAAGTTACCGAGTTAGGGGATAAGTTTCAGTTAAAATATCCCTTATATTTTTAAAGTATTTATATACCATTTATAGCCTAAGTGGTTTATTTTCAGGTGCTCAAGAATTTTTCCCTATCTATCCTGGTGGGCCCACATTCTACCTAATGTACCTGAATTTATTGTAATTCTCCCCCCTTTCCTCCTCGTTCTTAGTACGTTTACTTTGTATATTGTTTGTCTGAGTAAAACTTTGTCTGTTTATTATTGTTGTTTTTAATTTTGTTGTTGTAAAATGCGTGAGTATTTTGATAAGCGTTCAATTGAATTTACAATAAACTTGGAAACTTGGATTAAGTGACTTGCCCAGGCTAACAAGGAATAGCAAGGGGTTTGCACCCACAAGCTCAGGGTGCTGAAGCTATATATAGCTCTAACTACTGTGCCATACCCTCCCACTTATATTTTTATGATTCTTCTCAATTGTAGTTTTTTTTCTTAGAAGGTAAAGGTCCTGATGTTAATGGAGAATGAGTTGCCTTTTTAATGCTGCGCCATTGTAAAACTGACACTCAACTTGCTAATTTTCTTTGTTTTATGGTTTCTCTTAGGTTAAGTCCTTCTACCTCAGTGGTAATTGGCTTCATGCTTTTTCCATTAGTGAACTATAGAGAGTCCAAATTTCAGTTTTCCTTTGTTGAAATTTTTCTTGCAATGGCTCTTTATTCAAAGTGTTCTTTGACGTATTGTATCTAGGTATGGACCCAGTCAGTGGAACCTATATGGACAGAAATCTATATAAGACCTACTAAATACTGGCCCCTTTGTTACAAAGCTGCTAATAAGGCTGTCTAAATAAATATATTTTGAATTGCTTTGAAAATGTGGCTATATTAATCCAAATTCACAGTACCAGACCTGCAACTGAGAACATATAGGCTTGGATCTCCTCCAATCAGACTTGGTGAAAGGATGACACATCTAAAAAGCAATGACCTGCTTTCCTAAGCACTGGGGTGACTGATACAGCTTCAGAAGTATCACAAGTAACACCTGTTCCTAAAACATCTTGACAACTGATCCACTTATCTCTTTCCTCTCAATAGCGACCTACTGTCCTTTTGATCACTTTTCTCCTCAACAATGAATTTCCTGTCTTATTACTTCTCTTTCTTCTTCCCTTCTTGAAGTCAGTCAATTTGTACCTTTGCTTAATCTTCTGTAAACCGCATAGAACTTCACGGTATTGCGGTATATAAGCTGTTATTATTATTATTAAGAGTGCTCAAAGCTTTACACACCAAAGTGAGAATCTTACATCTTTACACCCAGGCAAACAGCACCCAATGGAAAGAGTTCAAAACAGGTCTTTATTTTTATTTATTGAAAAATTTTTATATCCAACCTAGACTTAGTCGTCCTACAGGGATAATCGAATGTTTTACTAGACATCCTGGACAAAAGGTATCCAAACTGACCAGATAACCACTGCAGAGACAAAGTAAAGACCCACACACACTCCCCCAGTGTTTACTGACCCCCTCACACCCCTGCAAATATTGGAACAAAAACACCAGAACATCAGCCACCTAGTATAGGAAAGCCTAGTAGAGCTGCACATAGGTCTCTTAAATAGCCTGGAAGGTGGGCTACTGAACCATAGAGAGGAGGACCCAGGCCCATAAGCCACTCTAACCACTACATTTATGGTGGAACATTTGCGCCCACCAACCCCCCCCAACCCTACTCTACTGCCATATAGGTGCCACCAACATCCATAAGGGATATTGGGGTGTATACAGGTGGGTATAGTGGGTTTTGGGGGGCTAACCATAATCTATAAGGGAGTTCTGGTAAGATGTTTATCTGGCACCCTTTTTGTGAAGTTCACAGCAGTGCCCTGTTGCCATGGCTGGATGGCCAGTCCATCACAATGATCACCCCCTCCCACGTCCAAATGGTCTTGTTCTGGGCATTTGGGACTTGGACAAAATTTTGGTCAAAAATGGCGGTCTGGACAAACAATAGACTGGAAGTCCAAATAGATGATTTTTGAAACAAAAATTCTAGACATATTTTTCAAAAATGGGCATTTTTGCATTGCCGACTTTGGGCGTCTAGTGCACAACTCCCAAATCAGACTTAGATATATATTTTTATTCTGCCCCTCCACATATGCTATGTTCTAGCCATTAACGCATGTTCTTCATAACAACATAAGAATAGCCTTACTGGGTCAGACCAATCGTCCATCAAGCCCAGTAGCCCATTCTCATGGTGGCCAATCCAGGTCACTAGTATCTGTCCAAAACTCAAGGTGCAGCAATATTCCATGCTACCGATACAGGGCAAAGCAGTGGCTTCCCCCATGTCTTTCTCAATAAAAGACTATGAACTTTTCCTCCAGGAACTTGTCCAAACCTTTCTTAAAACCAGCTACACTATCTGCTCTTACCACATCCTCTGTCAATGCGTACCAGAAGCTTAACTATTCTCCGAGTGAAAAAAAAAAATTCCTCCAATTGGTTTTAATTTCCCTGTAACTTCATAGAGTGCTCCCTAGTCTTTGTAATTTTTGACGGAGTGAAAAATCGATCCATTTGTACCCCTTCTACTCCACTCAGGATTTTGTAGACTTCAATCATATCTCCCCTCAGCCGTCTCTTTTCCAAGCTGAAGAGCCCTAAACGTTTTAGTCTTTCCTCATACGAGAGGAGTTCCATCCCCTTTACCATCTTGGTCACTCTTCTTTGAACTTTTTCCAGCGCCACTATATCTTTTTTGAGATAAGGAGACCAGATGAGGTCGCACCATGGAGCGATACAGGGGTATTATAACATTCTTAGTCTTGTTAACCATCCCTTTTTTAATAATTTCAAGCATCCTATTTGTTTTGGCCTCCGCCACACATTGGGCAGAAGGTTTCATCGTATTATCTACGATGATACCCAGATCTTTTTCTTGGACGCTAATCCTGAAGGTGGACCCTAGCATCCGGTAACTGTGATTCAAGTTATTCTTCCCAATGTGCATCACTTTGCATTTGTCCACATTACACACAGGGAATCAGTAAATGGCATCCAAAGTTAGGCACTGTTAAAATCCCTACTATACAGCTCGCTTAGCATTTAATGCAGATTCCTGGGCCCAACTGTGGACGCAGGGTGCAAGGACTTGTGCCTGCCCAAAGCTGCCAACTGATTTATTTAATTTGATTTCTATCCTGTCCTCCCGGGAGCTCAGAATGGGTTACAAGCCAACATTCACAGTACACTTCTCCCTCCGTATTCGCTGTGATAGGGGATTAACAAACCCGTGAATACAGAAATACTGTGAATAACTTTTTCATATGTTATTCGATGTTTTCTATTAAAAACCATTGTGAATATGGTGAAACTGCGAATAACATGGTGGGAGACCTGGCCTGTTCCTGAAGGAGAGGCAAAACACAGTGAAGAAAGTGCTGGGAATCAGCGATTTTCTCTGTAAACGCTTGGAATCAGCGATTTCTCTATGCAAGCTGATGTAATTTGGTGGGAGGAGCCAGCAAGCTAAAAAACGTGACTAATTGAAACCACGGATGCTAAAACCATGAATACGGAGGGAGAAGTGTTTAAGAAATGCAGAGTGTGGTGTAGTGGTTTGAGCTACATCCTCAGCCTCCTGAGATTGTGGGTTCAAATCCCCAGTCAAGTCTCTAAATTTTCCACTGGGACAAATAGGGAAAAAGCTTGAGGACCTGATTTGCAACCTATTCTGAGCTCCTTTGGGAGGACCCTTCCGTGTGTCATGCTGATATTCTTACCATATTTATCCCCATCCTCTCCTTTGGCACTGATTCGCCTGCCGAGTACCTGGATGTGTTTCCCGCTCGTCCGGCTGTACAGCTGATAGAGCCGCAGCTGTTTTCTGCTCACATCATCTCGGGCTCTGGTCTGATTCTCCACATGTATCCGAAAATCCACATTCTCCTCAGCTACAAACACCTGGTGGGAGCAAGATAAGAGAGTCTTAGAAACATATCTTCTGTCACATTCAATTGCAAACCCTCAGGGAACAGGTAAATTACCTGAATGCCCTATATACTTGACTATGAGTTGAGAAATTTGTCCTGAAAAAAATGCATCTGAAAAACTGGGGTAAACGAAGACAGTGGCAACAAATGACATGCAAATGGGGTGCAGTTGGACCCACTCTTTATTGTGCAGAAACAGGACTCAACACAGGCTGTGTTTCGGCAAAAGCTATCATCAGGAGTCCACAAAAGGTCAATAAATCCCCTTACGAGATACAAAATAAAAGCTGTACATAATTTGGTATGTCTTCAAAGGTCGTTAAAGATTGCAGAGCCACAAATACTCTCAAACTAAAAGTACGAGTATTTTTGGTTTTATTGTCTCTAACAACTTTTGGAGAAGATGTACTGTATTATGTACAATCCTTGCCATTAATTAGCTTAGCTCTTATACACAGCTTTTATTCACTGTTTTGTATCCCGCAAGGGGATTTATTGGCCTTGTTTGAATGGCCAGTGTTGAGTCCTGTTTCTGCACAATAAAGAGTTGATAAAACTGCATCCCATTCTCATCCTTTGTTTGGTCCTACTGCATTTGTTTACTTTGGTTGCTCTTGGTTGGACTTCTTTTTGATCTTCTCGTTTTTGTGGTCTGAAAAACTGAGGTCATCTTATCCACGAGTAACACCCTATTGATCTAAAAAAATTAATCCCCCCCCAATCCCTGTCAGTGGCATGAGAATCTCTTCCTCCACCAGCCACAGTTCAGCATCTCAATTATTCCCTCCCCCTGTCATGTACATTCAAATCTCTCTTCCATAGAGCAGTGTTTCTCAACATGTAGTATGCGTACCCTTGGGGGGTATGTGAGTCACTTGGGGGTATGCGGTACTGGCTGCTGCTGAGGATATTGCCTGCTCGCCTGTCTGCTGAAGCTGCTGCCGGGGATCCCTCCATCCTGTCCACATTGTCCGCTGAAGATGCTACCAGGGATCCCTCCTTCCGGCCTGCCCATCTAATGATGCCGCCACCGGATTTCCTCCTTCCTGCCCGCCTCCCTCAACTGAAGTTGCTGCTGGGGATCCTTCCTTCCTGCCCGTCAGAGGAAAGTCTTCTGGATCAGTGGGGGGTGGGGGAGGTCCCAGTTACCTCCTTCAGCGGCACTTGTTGAGGGGGCACATAGCTGACCCGGAAACCTTCTCTCCGACGTTACTGAAGGCAGAAGAAGCAAGTGCGGCTTGAACAAGTAAGGGGACATGATCTGAGACAAAGGGAGAAAGCAAGAGGGGGAGGAGCACATTGGGACATAGGAGGGGCATGATTTTGAGACAAAAGCTGGAAGAGAGGGAAAGGGAGGGGTAGGGGGGCACAAACTCGACACAGAAGGAAGGGAGGGGGCACGAACATGGGACACAAAAGGGAGGGAGAAAGGGGGCACTAACTTGGGACATAGAAGGGACGGAATAGAAAGGAAGAATTGTTGGGCATGAGTGTGTGAGTGAAAGGGAAAAAGATGGTGCACATGGGGAAAGGAAGAAAGAGGAAAATTGAAAATTGGGCATAGAGAGAGAGGAGTGAGATAGAGATGCATGGGGAATAGAAGGATGAGAGGGAGAAATGTTGGATATGGTGGTGGAGAAGGAACAGAGGGACAGATTGAAGGGGAGGAATGTTGGGCATAGTGATGGAGGGAGAGATGTGGCATTGTGTAGGACAGGGGTGATAGAAAGAGAAATGGGCATGAGGCTGGTGGGCAGTGGTGAGAGGAATGGAGGAGTGGAGGAGTGGAGAAATGTTGGATGTGGCAGTAGAGGGGGTGGGAGAGATACCTGGATCTCTCAAGACCAGTGTCTCTCAAACTTTCTTGAGCCGGGGCATACTAAAGGTAGTGGCCACGGCTTGAAGCACCCAGAAATGCGCAGACGTCGCTGTGATGACATCATCACATCAACGTCCGCGCATATGCAAAGGCCCTCCAGATGGGCCCTGAGACACCAGTAGGGGGGTGCCAGCAGAGAAGAGGGCAAGAGAGAAGGAGGGGCACTGGTGCCAGCTGATTGCCTCCTGCTGTGTTTCTCAACTACTTCAAGCTAAACACCCCTAAGTCTAACAAATATCAACTGAGTACCCCAACCACAGACCTCCCTAGGCCCACCCAAGCTCTACCCCAGATCCCATCCCCTTTACTAATTGTAATGCAATTTTTCCATTCGATTTTCATGTATACACAATATGCACAGCAGATATAAATTCTCAAAACTGACATATTTCAATCACTATATTGAAAATAAAATCATTTTAACTACCGGCGATCCTTTGCAGGCTGCTGTAATTAGCTTTAAAAGGTGAGACTGGGAGGTCAGGGAGGGAAGCCAGAGGACGCTAGAGAGAAGGGAGAAACATGCAGGCCTTCGGCGAATTGGGCAGCGCTAGTGCTGTACCGCGTAGGAAAGTCAGCTGGCAGGCGCCTCTCTTCCTCCTCAGTGTGCCGCAAGACATTTGGAATCTCAGGAAGCACACTAGTGTGCTTTGGCACACAGTTTGAGATACACTGCTCAAGACAGATGGACAGTGAGAGAGAGAGAGAGAGGGAAACATGCTGCCAATAGGGGTAGAGGAGAGAGGAAAAAAGTTGGACTCATGGAGGGAGATAGAAAGAAGTTGGTTGGGGAAGGGAATGAGGTCCAGAGGAGAGGAAGCGTGCAGGAGGCAGAAAGAAAAAAATATTGGATGCAGAGTCAGAAGGAAGTGCAACCAGACTCATGAAATCACCAGACAACAAAGGTAGGAAAAATGATTTTATTTTCAATTTAGTGATTAAAATGTGTCAATTTTGAGAATTTATATCTGCTGTCTATATTTTGCACTATATTTTGACCTCCTTGAAAAAAAACCCGAATATAAATCTGTAGGCAGGCTCTATTACAGTGTATAGAAAGGTGTTTTAATAGAAAATGACATATGAAGATAGGTTTCATTGCTAACACAGCTCACAGATCTCTGGTTGCAACCAGCAGAGAGTCACTGAAATCTAACCAGAAGAACTGACCTACAAGCAAGATAAGGCAGTCGGTCCAGAAAAGGGAATTCAGTTGCACAGAATTCAACCAGGTATAAATTTGTACAAGCCATAAGTAATAAAAAGCACAGATATCTTTCACACAGTCACAAGATAAAAACAAAAGACTGTGGATGTGGATGTTCTGGAAGATGATTTATTATTCGCTCTTCACAATAAAAATACAAATAAAAGCCTGAATTTGTAATACACGTATGATTGTCCTGCTGGACCCTACACGGTCCGTGTTTCAATGAGATCGCCTTCCTCAGGGGTCCAGATGATGTAGGGTACACAGATGAGCTAAAAACAATGTATGTGTCTTTGAGCAGAAAAACGAAAATGGCTTGAAAGAAGCAGAGTGGCGCGTAAAATCGCACAATTACCAAATACATGAATGGTCATATTAATGAAGAAATCTTCTCTCAACAATGACAGGAGTTTTCAGTGACTCCCCTAGTTCATAACTTACAACACAATCGTTAAATATAACATCACACACATACTACCGTATATACTCGAATATAAACCGGGATTGTGGGGCCAAAAAAATTGGACAACTGGTTTACCGCAGGAATGGGGACAAGACCTTTTACCGCCCCGTGGGAGCGGTGAAAAGTCTAGCTCCTGTGGTAAAAAAAAATTGCTCCTCTTGCGCCTATTTTACCTTCAGGAGCCAGCCATGCCACGAGGAAGACAGAAGGAACCTAAAACTAAAGCCTGAGACCAATGTGATTTGAAGACTAAAATTACCAGACAACAAAAGGTAGAAAAAAAAAATTATTTTATATTAAGCCTATCAAAAAAAAGTCTTCAAAGACTCCAGCTAATCCAGAATACTGCAGCCAAGTTGATCTTTGCAAAACGCAAGTCTGACCATGTCTCCCCACTCCTAGCCAAACTTCACTGGCTCCCAGTGATTTCCAGAATCCATTTCAAATGCTCCTGCCTGGCTTTTAAGATCATTCATGGCATCCTTCCTCCCTTAATCCCACTATCTTATAACTCCTCGAGTCCTGACTCTACCAGACCCGCCCAAAGGTATAAACTATCCTTCCCCTCTCTACACTGTATTCGCTATGTAGGCAAACTGGGAAAATCCCTTCTCTTCAAAATCACAGGTCTTTGGAACGACCTTACTACCCCGCTGCGGAACCTGGGCTCCCTCCAATTATTCTGCAAGCAACTGAAAACCTGGCTTTTCACTAAAATGTAATTCTATCCCCCCTTACTCTTCTCTTCTATATATAAGTTCATGTAAACATTTTTTTAACTTCTCTTCCTATATTTTAAGTTCTTGTAAATCGTGCTGAGCTTCACATCCGTGGAGATGATGCGGTATATAAACTTAAGGTTTAGTTTAGTTTAGATTTGAAATATGTATCCTGCTAGAGCTGGTATTAGACATAACTGGGGACCGCAAAGCACAGGCTGTGCTTCTTTAGCTTCCAGCTGGCTTAGGGCTCTCTCTCTGACCAGGGGGCAGTTGCCCTAGTTGCTTTCCCCTAACACTATTCCTGCCATGTGTGACTGAAGTATTCTTTTAGTTTGATTTTTCTATATAGCATTCTGTAGTAATTTGGTTTGTTCAGTTTTCACAGTAGTGGAGGGGATACTTGTGAAAGGGAGGGGAGACAGGGATTTTGTTGATCCTTGTTCTATATTATATGTGTTTATAAAATGACAATTATACAGAATATTGTCTCATTTTATACTTTAATAAAATAAGTTCAGTATAAAATCATAACTATTTGAGGTTTGTGCAAATGAGATCTGACTGTTTGCAAGGCAGGGACGGGGATACGCTCATGGGGACGGGGTGGGAATGGTGATAAACTTTTCCCCATGTCATTCTCTACATGAGGCGAGTTGCGACCAGAGAAATTGATTTCATCCTCCATCATGATAACGCTCCGTGTCACACTTCTGGTACTGCAATTTCTGTCAAATAAAAACATTACGGTGTCTCCTCGTCCACCTTATTCACCGGATCTGGCATCGTGCAACTTCTGGCTCTTCCCCCCTAGTCAAAATGACCACGAAAAAGTAAACATTTGTAATCAATTCAGGACATGGAAGCAGCCACGACAATGCAACTGAAGACACTCAGAAAAGAGGACTTCCAGAACTGCTTCAGAAAGTGGCAGGAACGATGAGATAAGCGAGGGGGATTAATGACAATGTGTTTTTTACTGTAATAATTTTGAACACACTTCGTACATGTTTGACAGCATTTAAATACAATTTGCTGCCACCTCTGGTGTGCATGCTATTTCCTGTGCTAGAGCCCTCGGAGCATTCGATGCAGATTAATGCCAGCCCTAATTGGCTCTAATGCTGGCGTTAGCTTCTGTGTCTGAAGCAACGGAGCATAAGTGACTTGCCCAAGATCGCTGCAATCTGAGCCAGACTTCTCTGGTTGTCACCCACTGCTCTAACCACTATGCTACTCCTGCAATCTGTTGACTGTGCTCTAAAACTTTCCTTCTCTCATCTGCTGTTCAGTGCTATCATGAACAGACTATGCTCAAACATAGTCTCCGACCTACCATAGTGATTGGGAGAAGGTGTGCAGCTTTCCAAAAGTTTCTTTCTTTTGTTGCTAACAGAGTTCAAAAAAGCTTGGGATGAACACAGAGGATCTCTGATCAGAAAACAATGAGTATATATTGAAGGAACTTTGGCCAGTACTGGGCAGACTTGCACAGTCTGTGTCCCGTATATGGCCATTCAGTTGAGGATGGGCTGGGAAGGGCTTCAATGGCTGGGATGGTTTAGCTGGGATGGAGTGACAGAGACTCCAGTAGATAGAACCTAAGCACACTACCGGAGAGAGCTCTGGGTTTCTGGCCCAGAAATATCTAAGAAAAAGGACTATTTAAATTAAATGACTACCGTAATTTATAAAGCATGTACGGTTGGGCAGACTGGATGGATAATTCGGGTCTTTATTGCCGTCATTTACTATGTTACGATGCTCTTTGGCTGACTACTACGGTAGGTGTGAAAAAAGCAATTTTTTAGCCCGTCCTCCCAAAGGAGCCCAGAACGGGTTACAAAGTACATCTTTTTGAATACTTCTTCTAAGAAGCAGGAATCTGAGCCTCAGCCAAGAGTAGAACCCAGATCCTACTTGGCAGTGCAGCCTATTAATAAACCAGTTGGGTCACACGCTAAGCCATACCTTTAATCTGTGTTGATTCCTCCATGTGCTGGTCTTTGCATGGCTCTTTCTGATCTGGTTCAGATAAGCCTGAATAAATACAAAGTCTTACACACGGGTAGCGTATCCTGAGACATGCTTCCATTACTCCTACCTCTTCCATCTGCAGAGCCAAAATCTAGATCAAATTGCTTTTATGCTACAGCTAACTTTTCAAGAATTGATTTCCTTAAGTGCTTCTGAGCTACCGCAGTGAATGCAATTCAAGGTCATTCACTTGCTGGAAAGGCACTGGGCAGCTTAGGTGGCCATCAGCAAACAAGCACTCATGCTAATCAAGAGAGCACATACAATGCCCTCAGAAACCTCAACGATCGAAGCTGGTTCCCTTCATTCCAGTAACAGACGTCAAGCCCTTGGGGACTCTGATCCAACCCAATCAGATTTATTTCTTCAGCTCTCTTCTCACAGAATTCCAGAATGGATTGCCTTATACATTACATAGGCTACATATCTCTAAATACTTATGGAGACAGGTTTAAAGAGCAACATGACCATCCCTCAGGTTTGCTTTACTCTCATTAGGCAGATACAGCTGTTCCATTTGTACTAGGGATGTGCATTCATTAAAGCACATTCAGTTTGTTAGCCTACCTTAAACATTTTCTTATATGCAAAATAGATTTCATAAGCTTTATTCTATGAATTAGCAAATATATAATTCATTTGTGTTTGTTAAAAAGTTCTAAAATGAGCTCAAAAAGCTAATTAAACTGAACCCATGAAATGAACCAAAAACTCCTGAGAATTGGGGGAGGGGATGGGGGGGGGAAGCAGTGTTTTATTGCATTTCCCAACATGCGGTATCACCCGTCAATTTCTCATCCTGCTGAATTGCTAATGAGGGAGCTTCAGAACTGCCAAGGGGGGAGTGATTTTCAAATGGGAGATTTTCAGTCCCTCTATGATCCATGCCACTCCTGCCTCCTGCTCTTTCAGGCTAGAAACGTCACAGCTGGCTCTTCCTTCTATTCATCTCGTCATGAGAAAAACAAAAGGAAGTTTCATCATGCTCAGAGCACAGTGAGCAGTTGCAGGATAGGCTCCAGTGTGCTGGGCTGGACATTTTTAACTCTTATGTCGAAAAACAGGAGACTCTCACCAATATGAGAGAGTTGGAAGCCCGGAGATATCACACCGGCCAGAAATGCAATTAGTAATGAAATACAGTTATTTGATTTGATATACTGCCATTTTTAACCATTCCCATGCTCAAAAGTCAAATCAAAGCGGTGTACAATATTTCAAATAAAAACATAACAAGGGGAGGGGACACGAACAAATTAACCAAACTAGACCCAAGAGGACAAAAAGGGCAGTTTTTAGCATTTACCGATCATAATTTCACGTCACCTACAAGCAGTTAATTTTTTAACAATACAGAAGGCCACTTTCCAACCCCCCTATCTCCTCTACAAAAGAAGAATACAACAAAAACAGTGTTCATTTACAAGTTAGGAATCTAGTGCAAAGATGAAACACTATAGATTCTTCAATTGGCAAAAGTCATCCAGTGGATCCCAAACCCTTGTCAACTGCTTTCTTCATATTTACGCAAAAAAACACGCATTGAAAGACAGAGCAGCACCATTCTTCCATTCTGAGAAACCCATAAGAATGTGCAAAAGCCTAGCTTTGCCTTCTTGCAGCAGGGGAGGCAACACAGAATAATAACTTCTCCTCGAGTGTTAAAACATCTTGAATTCGGTGCCAGACCAAACCCCAGAAAGCTTTTACAGATAACACGATAAAAGGTTCCCGTAGCTGACTTCCAAGTCCAACATAGGCTAGACCCATAACAGACAATCTAGAGACTTTATAAGGGGTCCATAATGTCCAACGGCCTACAAACTTTATCCCAAAATACCTTCCACAGCTCCTCATCAAAGTCATGCTCCCATGTAACACATTAACTCCTTGTGATTAACAGCAGATGTTATCTTTGACTGCCCTATAAGTCCTTCACAAAAATCACGCAGTCGCTAGTCCACAATTTTCACCCATTCCAAACAACTAAGAACATAAGAAAAGCCTTACTGGGTCAGCCCAATGATCCATCAAGCCAAATAGCATGTTCACACGGTGGCCCATCCAGGTCCCTAGTACCTGGCCAAAACCCAAGGAGTAGCAATATTCCTTGCTACCGATCCAGGGCAAGCAGTGGCTTCCCCCATGTCTTTCTCAATAACAAACTATGGACTTTTCCTCCAGGAACTTGTCCAAACTTTTCTTAAAACCAGCTACGCTATCCACTCTTGCCACAACCTCTGGCAATGCGTTCCAAAGCTTAACTATTTTCTAAGTGAAAACATATTTCTTCCTATTAGTTTTAAAAGTATTTCCCTGTAATTTCATCAAGTGTCCTCTAGGATGTAAAGGTGGTCAGTCTTTCACTAAAGCTCCAAGATTAAACATGGTGGCTCCTCTGAGCTTTAGTGAAAGACTGACCACCTTTACATCCTTATAATTAGCGAAACGCTGGCCATCGTCGATGTGTTGTGTGCTTTTGTTTTCCACCTTTGATAAGTACTGCTCCACCATGATGATTTAAGCATCAGTTGCTAATTTATTTGCCTGGCGAATTAATGGTAAAGTGGACACCTCTTTATTTGCATTGCACAAGGCTTTTTCTTAAGTGAAATATTAAACGAGGAGGTTTTTTATGCCAATAATTTAAATGTACCCCGATTAGCCTCCACTTGAGGGGGGATCTGAGGCTTTTTCCTACCTCGTGGTAATTTTCATGGTAAAAGCTTTTTTGAGGTGCTCATTTAGAGGTCTCCATTTTTAGTTCCAATTCCAGTGAAGATAACTATATAAGTATTTTCTTAATAGCTCCGCTGGTTTTTCATGTTTTATATGTTTACTGTGCTGTGAACTTGATTGAGAATGTAGTTAGATATTGTTTTCTCAAGTGGGCTTGTGTTGGGTTGGCTAGGGGAAGATATCAGTGTCAGAAATGGTATTTCATGCTGATGAGTCAGAGAAAATGAAACAAATCTCTGTAACACTGGAAGATGTAATTATGTAATTTGACAAACTGAATAGTGGCGAATGGCCTGGATCTGATGATATACATTAGAGAATGACACGGTGACGGTTTACCCGCGGCCACCGCATTTAAGCCGCGGGTCACCGCCGAAAACGGGGAAGAAAACTAGCAGTCGCTGCGGTGACGGGGACAAGGCCATTCACCGACCGCGGAAACGGTGAACAGGTTTGTCCCCGCGGGCCAATGTACCCCCTTCTAGGAACCGCTATTTACCGCCCGACGCCCGATTCACCCCCCCAGCAGGACCGCTCGCACCCCCACCCCGAATGACCGCTCGCACGCGCTCCCACCCGCACCCGCGATCGGAGCAAGAGGGAGCCCAAGCCCTCTTACCCGGCCGACTCCCCGACGTCCGATACATCCCCCCCCCGGCAGGACCACTCGCACCCCCACCCCGAAGGACCGCCGACTTCCCGACAATATCGGGCCAGAAGGGAGCCCAAACCCTCCTGGCCACGGCGACCCCCTAACCCCACCCCGCACTACATTACGGGCAGGAGGGATCCCAGGCCCTCCTGCCCTCGACGCAAACCCCCCTCCCCCCCAACGACCGCCCCCCCCAAGACCCTCCGACCCCCCCCCCAGCCGACCCGCGATCCCCCTGGCGACCCCCACGACCCCCCCCCCCCCCTTCCCCGTACCTTTGGTAGTTGGCCGGACGGACGGGAGCCAACCCCGCCTGTCCGGCAGGCAGCCAACGAAGGAATGAGGCCGGATTGGCCCATCCATCCTAAAGCTCCGCCTACTGGTGGGGCCTAAGGCGCGTGGGCCAATCAGAATAGGCCCTGGAGCCTTAGGTCCCACCTGGGGGCGCGGCCTGAGGCACATGGGCCCAACCCGACCATGTGCCTCAGGCCGCGCCCCCAGGTGGGACCTAAGGCTCCAGGGCCTATTCTGATTGGCCCACGCGCCTTAGGCCCCACCAGTAGGCGGAGCTTTAGGATAGATGGGCCAATCCGGCCTCATTCCTTCGTTGGCTGCCTGCCGGACAGGCGGTTTTGGCTCCCGTCTGTCCGGCCAACTACCAAAGGTACGGGGAAGGGGGGTGGGGGGGTCGTGGGGGTCGCCAGGGGGGTCGCGGGTCGGCTGGGGGGGGCGGTCGTTGGGGGGAGGGGGGTTTGCGTCGAGGGCAGGAGGGCCTGGGATCCCTCCTGCCCGTAATGTAGTGCGGGGTGGGGTTAGGGGGTCGCCGTGGCCAGGAGGATTTGGGCTCCCTCCTGGCCCGATATTGTTGGGGAGTCGGCGGTCCTTCGGGGGGAGGGATGTATCGGACGTCGGGGGGGGGGGGCATCAGGCTTTCAGGATTCGGACAGACCTTCAAGGGGGGACAGTGCAGGGAAGTCAGGGAATTTATATTAATTAATTTTTTCTCTGCGTGTTTTGTTTTTGTATAGTTATTAACAAATATTTAACTAAGTTTTAAAGTTTTAAAGAATGTTTCCTTTATACGTAAATAAAGAAAAGTGAATGGGATTGCAGTGGCGGTGACGGGGCGGTGAATGGGGTGGCAGTGGCGGTGACGGGGCGGTGAAGAGGATGGTGAGACGGGGACGGGGCGGTGACAGGGATGGTGAGACGGGGACGGGGCGGTGACGGGGATGGTGAGACGGGGACGGGGCGGTGACGGGGACCAATTTTTTCACCGTGTCATTCTCTAATATACATCCCAGAGGTACTGATAGAATTGAAAAATGAACTTGCAGAGCTATAGCAATGTTACTTACCGTAACAGTTGTTATCCAGGGACAGCAGGCAGCTATTCTCACTAGTGGGTGATGTCATCAGACAGAGCCCCGGTACGGACGTCTCACAAGCACGTGTTGCTTGTAGAAACTTAAAGTTTCTAGATGCCCGCACCGCGCATGCGCCGGTGCCTTCCTACCCGGAGATCCGGGCGTGTCTCCTCAGTTCAGGTAGCTAGCCTGAGAAGCCAACCCAGGGGAGGTGGGTGGGACGTGAGAATAGCTGCCTGCTGTCCCTGGATAACAACTGTTACGGTAAGTAACATTGCTTTATCCCAGGACAAGCAGGCAGGTATTCTCACTAGTGGGTGACCTCCAAGCTAACCTCAGTGGGATGGAGGGGGAGTTGGCGACTTAAGAGAATAAATTTTTCAATACTGTTTGGCCAAACTGTCCATCCCGTCTGGAGAGGGTATCCAGACAATAATGTGAGGTGAATGTGTGAACCGAGGACCAGGTGGCAGCCTTGCAAATTTCCTCGATTGGTGTTGATCTGAGGAATGCTACTGAGGCTGCCATTGCTCTGACCTTATGGGCTGTGACCTTACAAGGAAGTGATAATCCAGCCTGGGCATAGCAGAAAGAGATACAAGCCGCCATCCAGTTAGAGATGGTGCGCTTTGATACGGGTCTTCCCAACTTGTTAGGGTCGAAGGAGACAAAAAGTTGAGGAGTGGTTCTGTGTGGCTTGGTGCGATCCAGGTAGAAAGCCAAGGCACGTTTACAGTCTAGAGTGTGAAGGGCCGATTCTCCGTGGTGAGAATGAGGCTTAGGGAAGAATACTGGAAGTACAATGGATTGGTTGAGATGAAATTCGGAGACCACCTTAGGCAGGAATTTCGGGTGAGTGCGGAGGACCACCTTGTCATGGTGGAATACTGTGAATGGTGGGTCCGCCATCAATGCCTGGAGTTCGCTGACTCTGCGAGCGGACGTAAGGGCTACAAGGAAAAGCACTTTCCAGGTGAGATACTTCAGAGGGGCCCTGTTGAGTGGTTCAAACGGGGGCTTCATGAGGTGGGAAAGGACTACATTGAGGTCCCAAACCACTGGGGGTGGTTTGAGAGGAGGGTTAACATGGAAGAGTCCTTTCATAAATCTGGCGACCACCGGATGGGCCGAGAGGGGTTTCTCTTGTAGAGGCTGGTGGAACGCCGCAATAGCGCTCAGGTGGACTCGTATGGATGTGGACTTGAGCCCAGATTGAGATAGGTGCAGGAGATAGTCCAGCACGGAGGATAAGGAAGCTCGCTGAGGTTCCTTTGACTTAGAAACGCACCATGAGGAGAATCTGGTCCATTTCTGGGAGTAGCATTGTCGAGTGGCGGGCTTCCTGGAAGCTTCCAAGACCTCCCTCACTTCTTGTGAGAATTGGTGAGGGGTTACGTTGAGAGGAACCAAGCTGTCAGGTGGAGAGACTGCAGGTTGGGATGAAGTAGTGATCCTTGATGTTGAGTAAGTAGTGAAGGAAACACTGGAAGTGGTACTGGTTCCCTGCTGCTGAGTTGAAGTAGGAGGGAGAACCAAGGTTGTCTGGGCCACCGAGGAGCTATTAGGATCATGGTGGCCCGTTCGAGTTTCAGCTTGACCAGAGTCTTCTGGATCAGCGGGAATGGTGGGAACGCATATAGAAATCGTTTCCCCCAGTTCAGTAGAAAAGCATCTGCCTCGAGGCGCTGAGGAGTGTAGATCCTGGAGCAAAACTGAGGCAGTTTGGCGTTGTGGGGAGCCGCAAAGAGGTCTATCTGAAGCGTCCCCCATTGCGTGAAGATTTGGTGAAGGGGGTTGGAATGGAGAGTCCATTCGTGCGGTTGTAGCAGACGGCTTAGTTTGTCTGCTAGGACGTTGTTCTCCCCCTGGATGTATACTGCTCTGAGTAGGGCGTTGTGGCGCACCGCCCAGTCCCAGACTCGTAGAGCTTCCTGGCAAAGGAGGGACGAGCCCGTGCCCCCTTGCTTGTTGATGTAATACATGGCAGCCTGATTGTCTGTGCGAATGAGGATTACCATGTCGTGAAGTAGATGTTGGAAAGCTTGGAGCGCATTGAAGATGGCTCTGAGTTCCAGTAGATTGATTTGGTGTAGTCTTTCCGCACTGGTCCAGAATCCTTGGGTGCGGAGACCCTCCAGGTGGGCCCCCCATGCGTAATTCGACGAATCGGTTGTGAGAACTTTCTGATGGGGGGGAGAGTGCATCAGCAAACCTCTGGATAGATTCGAAGAGGTCATCCACCAAAGTAGAGACTGCCGAAGAGCAGGTGTGACTACGATGCGTTTGGATAGTGGATCGGATGTCTGATTCCACTGTGATGCCAGGGTCCACTGGGGGATCCTGAGGTGGAGTCTGGCAAAGGGTGTCACGTGTACTGTGGAGGCCATATGGCCCAGGAGCACCATCAGTTGTCTCGCCGGTATGGTTTGGTGAGTGACCACCGACTGGCAGAGATGAAGAAGAGACTCCATGCGTTGCCGGGGCAGGAATGCTCGGAGTCGGGTGGTGTCCAGGACCGCTCCGATGAAGGGGAGGGACTGGGTGGGTTGTAGATGGGACTTGGAGAAGTTGATCTCGAAGCCCAAATTCTGGAGGGAGTAGGTTGTAGCCAAGGCCGCCGAAGTGACCTCTGGGGCTGACGGGGCCTTGATGAGCCAGTCGTCGAGGTATGGAAAGACCTGTAGACCCCTGTCCCGGAGTGCTGCGGCCACTACCACCAGGCACTTTGTGAAGACTCTGGGGGATGAAGATAGGCCGAATGGTAGCACTCGATACTGTAGGTGCAGATTTCCCACCCGAAATCTGAGGAACTTTCGGGAGGCCGGGTGAATGGGGATGTGAGTGTAGGCCTCCTTGAGATCCAAGGAGCATAACCAGTCGTTCTGCTCGAGGAGGGGGTATAGAGAAGCCAAAGTCAACATGCGAAACTTCTCTTTGACCAGGAACTTGTTGAGGGCCCGAAGGTCTAAAATGGGTCGCAGGTCGCCCGTTTTCTTCGGGACGAGGAAGTACCGGGAGTAAAACCCTCGGTTCAATTGGTCTGACGGGACCGTCTCGACAGCCCGAAGCTGAAGTAAGGTTTGGACTTCCTGAAGAAGAAGGGCGGTCTGCGTCGAGCTTGAAGGATACTCTCTTGGAGGATGGTCCGGGGGGACCCGGTGGAATTGAAGAGAGTATCCTTCTCTTATGATGGAGAGGACCCATAGGTCCGTGGTTATGGCCTCCCATCGGTGGTAAAAAAGATGGAGGCGGCCCCCTATGGGAGAGGCCGAGGTTATGCTCCCGGGAGGGGCGTCAAAAGGGCTGGGGAGCCTTAGGTACAGCCGGTGGCTGGAGTTTTTGCTGAGACTTCTGGGGGGGTTGTCTCTTCGCAGGCTGTCTCGCAGCGGGCGTTTGTCTGGGCATGTAACGCCGCTGGTAAATCAGGGGTGGCCTGGAAGGTCGAGACTGTTGAGGTTTGGGTTTGGGCCGTAGGATGGATTGAAAGGATTTTTCATGATCCGACAGCTTCTTGGTAACAGTTTCGATAGACTCATCGAACAGGTCAGCTCCAGCACATGGTACGTTGGCGAGTCTGTCCTGTAGGTTGGGGTCCATATCGATAGTACGGAGCCATGCCAGGCGACGCATAGCTACCGCGCTTGCGGCGGCGCGTGCCGAGAGTTCGAATGCATCGAAGGAGGATTGCATCAGCTGGAGTCGTAATTGGGAGAGGGAGGCTACCACTTCCTCGAACTCGAATCGAGCTTGGTTGTCTATGAACGGAGTGAACTTGCGGAGTACCGGCAAGAAGAACTCCAGATAGGAAGAGAAAAAGAAGTTGTAGTTTAGCACCCGTGACGCCATCATGGAGTTTTGGTAGAATTTTCTACCAAATTTGTCCATCGTTCTTCCCTCTCGGCCCGGCGGTACAGAGGCGTAGACCTGGGAGGGATGAGAGCGTTTAAGGGAGGACTCGACCAGTAGGGATTGGTGGGAGAGTTGGGGGCCCTCGAACCCTTTATGGTGCACGATGCGGTATCGAGCATCGAGTTTGCTGGGGATCGCCGGTATGGAATACGGCGTTTCGAAGCACTGCATGAAGGTCTGGTCCAGTAATTTATGCAAGGGGAGCCGAAGCGACTCCGTTGGAGGGTTAGGTAAGTGCATGGTGTCCAGATACTCTTTGGAGTATCTGGAGCCCGTGTCAAGGGTCACATCCAGATCATCCGCCATTTGTCGGAGGAATGATGAGAAGGACAATTGTTCCGCCAGCGTCGGTCTGTGGGACGGGCTGGAGGAGGATGAGGCCTCCAGGTCCGTGGACATCGGGGAGTGACAAGGAGAATCGGGTACCGGTGTCTCCTCGTACTCCGGGCCCCTCGGAGGGGACACCTCTGATGAGGAGTATCCCCTACGTTGCAGTTTTTTCTGCGGTGACACCTCCGAATGGCGTGAGGAGTGCCAGGATGAGTGTCTCGATCGGTGCCCGTCTCGGTGGCGGGACGGGGATCGGGATCGTCTGTGCATCGCATGGTCTCCCGAGGCCCCCAAGTGAATAGGGCTGGAAGCGGTGGATCGCAACTGGGTTTGCGATGCGGGTTCTTGCGATGCTACCCAAGTCTGGTAAGGAGTACGGAAGAACTCTTCCTGACTATGCCCAGGGCTTCGAGTATCGAGCGGAGGTCTGGTCCCATGTTGGCGCGGAGGCGTAATGGGTTCTAATGGCGGCATATCGGTAAGCGAGGCTTGCCGCGTGGGCATCGCCGCCCTCCCCCGTTCGTCCTCGTCGGTTGTCGAGGTCGAACGGTGTGGGGGAGGGGGAGGGGGAGGGGGCGGACCGCCCCTTTGGATCGGTACCGGGAGGTCACCCTGTATGGCAGCGATGAGCCCGGGTCCGATGGTCTGCATGAGCTCAACGAATTGAGCTTCCAGCACGGACCGTAGCGAAGCCGATAGGGAGGGATCCGCACCGAAAGGGGGTCCTCCTGCACGGACATCGCGCTCCTTCGAGGTCGAGTGCTTCTGCTTAGTAGCTTTCGGCACTTTGATGACCATTGGTGGCACTGTGGAAGGAAGAGGTACCTGAACCGAGGAGACCGGGGCAGGCACCGACGTCGAGCTCGTGGATGGTGTCGGGGTGAGCGATGCCGGTTTCACCACACTCGATGCAGGGGTGGTCGATGCCGGTTTCGCCCGAACCGGGGAGGTATCAGATGAAGTGGAGGCTGTGGGATCCTTAGCTGCGTCCATCTTGAACATCGATTCCCACAATAGGCAACGCCGCTTGAATGAGCGTGCCGTAAGGGTAGAGCAAGGCCCGCACGATTTCGGGATGTGGTCAGGGCCCAAACACTGCAAACAGCGCCAGTGAGGGTCCGTGAGTGAAATCGCGCGTTGGCACTTGCTGCACTTTTTAAACCCGGTGATTGGCCGGGACATAGGCCGGAAAATCTCCGCCGCGAGGTCGAAGCCAGTGGGCCTGAGCCACGTGGCCGGCCCGTTCGACCCGCCGGAGGAAATAATCTTCTTTTTTTTTTTTTTTTTTTTTTGAAAAAGAAAAGAACTGTTAACTGTAATTAAAAGAAAACGAAAACGCGGACAAGGAAGGCAAATTTAACTGAATTCAGCTAGCGCATGAAGAAGTTGAACTTCTCAGCTCCGCGGAAAAGAAAGAACTGAGGAGACACGCCCGGATCTCCGGGTAGGAAGGCACCGGCGCATGCGCGGTGCGGGCATCTAGAAACTTTAAGTTTCTACAAGCAACACGTGCTTGTGAGACGTCCGTACCGGGGCTCTGTCTGATGACATCACCCACTAGTGAGAATACCTGCCTGCTTGTCCTGGGATAATAGTAATTTCTTCATTCAATGTGTAATTAAGCTCTAGAATTTGTTGCCAGAGAATGTGGTAAAAGCTGTTAGCTTAGCAGGGTTTAACAAAGGTTTGGATAATTTCCAGTCCATAAGCCATTATTAAAACCAACTTGGGGAAATCCACTGCTTATCCCTAGGATAAACAACATAAATCCTGCTTTACTCCTTGGGACCTTGCCAGGTACTTGTGTCCTGGGTTGGCCACTGTTGGAAACAGGATACCGGGCTTGATTTACCTTTGGTTTGTCCTAGTATGGCAACTCTTATGTTCTTACTAGTATTTTAGCCCGTTACATAAACGGGTGCTAGAATATATGTCTGTCTGTCTTTCCTTATTTCTGTCTCTCTCTCCCTCCCGCTGTCTTTCTTTCTGTCTGTCTCTCTCCCTGGCCCCCTTTGTCTGTCTGTCTTTCTGTGTCTCTCCCTGCCCCTGTGCCTTTCTTCTTTTCTTTCTGTCTCCCTTCCTCCCACTGTCTGTCTTTCTTTCTATCTATCTGTCTGTCTCTCTCCCTGCCTCCTATGCAGCAGCATTTCTCTCCCTCCACTTCCCTGTGCAGCAGCCACAGCAGCATTCCCTCCCCCTCCATTTCCATCCCCCCACACTACTTCCCTGTGCAGCAGCAGCGTTTCCCCCTACCCCCCTTTTCCCTTCCCACGGTCTGGCCGGCTCCCTTAGTCCCATTCCGCCCCCCCCTTCCCTTCCTGCGGACCAACAAACCTGCGACTCCAGCAGCGTCTGCAGCACTATACACACGCTGCTTCAGGGCCTTCTACTGCCCTGATTTGCTCTGCTGCGTCTCTGATGATGTCATCAGGGACGTGCCAGAGTAAATCAGGGTAGTAGAAGGCTCCGAAGCAGCGTATGTAGAGTGCTGCAGACACTGCTGGAGTCGCAGGTTTGTAGTCGGGACCGCAGGAAGGGAAGGGGGGGGGGCGGGAAGGGACTAAGTGAGTCGGTCGGATCGCAGGAAGGGAAGGGGGGGTGGCAAGGGACTAAGTGAGCCTTACCGATCGTGTGGAGAGCAGGGAGTCCAGCACTGGCGGCCAGTCCTGCGAGTGTAGGTAGGGGCTGGGGACTCATGCATGCGCACTCCTGCGGCTAAGGACCTACATCTCATGGGTCAGGGAAAATGGAACACGCAAGTAGGAGTGCGCATGCGCGGCTAGGGTTTTATTATATAGGATGAGCTCTATTTACATATGATGGAAGCAGAACATGCACATATAGGGATAGGAAAGAGCTGAGAGGCTAGATAAACCGAAATGGGATTGTGGAATAGGTGAGAATGTAGGTGTGTAAATGAAACTGGGGAGGAACAAAAGCTGTATAGGGAGTAAGAGAAGAAGAAAGAGGCTGGGTGCAAGGAAAGGCTGAATGACATAGGGTTGGTGAGGACATGAGAATCAAAGGGCAAGTCAAAGAGGACTTGGAAGAGAGGGAGTTCACAGGGAACTTGGGAAGAGGTAAAAAACAGGGGGCAATAGGAGGCTGTGAAAAGAGAGAGGGCTGAGGAGAGGGTGATAGTGAGAGATGGAAAGCTGGAGAGAAGCATAAAGAGGGAAAAAGAAATGGATGGTGAGAAAAGGGGAGGGGTGTGTGGAAACAGTTGAAAGGGGAAGACCACAGTCAGAGACAATGTGGAAAAGGAAGGGAAGAAATAAAAAGGAGATCCTGGAAAAGAAGTTAGAAAAGAAGAAAGATGAAAGATTGGGACCAACATGATGGGGGAAAAAATGTCCAGACATCAAAGGTAGAACTTCCCCCCCCCAAACATTCTCAGGTCGATATTCAACATCTCTTTTAAACTCTGGCCAATGCAGAACTAAATCCAGATATTCAGTGCCTGGTGCTGAGTAACTGAAACACAAAACAAAGTGGGATTGTAGTAAGAAATTTGTCAAATGATCTAACCAAACCGTATCGACCCTTCCCAGATCCCGACGCGTACTATATCTATCAACCTTGTAATCTCCCTGGGAATGCCAAGGTTAATTTCTTGTTGTAAACCGCCTAGAACTGAAAGGTATTGGGATAGAAGACATCAATGTAATGTAATGTAATTACAAGACAATTCTCAAAGTAAATGGTGGTCAAGGACAGTGGCGTACCAAGGGGGGGCAGGGGGCAGTCCGCCTCGGGTGCACACCCCAAAGGGGTGCACAGCCAGCCACCCTCCCTATTCTGCCACTGCTGCTTTCCTTAACCAGCAGCAGCGGCAGTAAACTTTAACTCAGAGGCTCCGTGGCCCAACTTGTGCTCCCTCCGGCGGATGTTTAGCTTCTGGCTGGCTCCCCCGCAGCAGTGGTTTTTCTGTTTAAAGCCGCAGCCATTGGCTCCTTGCGCGATCTGCGGCTGCGTTGGAAGCGTTCCCTCTGATGTCACAACGTCAGAGAGAAGGCTTCCGATGGTGCCGCGGATTGCGTGAGGTGTCGACGCCTGTGGCTTTGAATTGAAAACCAGCTGCGGCAAGAAACCAGCCAGAAACACTGTTGCTGCACAAGGCAGTGAAGAGAAATGTTGCTGCTGCTGCACAGGGAATAATAATAACAATAACTGTTTATATACCGCGGTTTACAATGATTAAAAGATGTTACAGATTGAGTAGATTTAATAAAGTTAAGGGTTAGTGATTAACAGTTCTGGGGATCAGTAGTTGTAGACTAAGATTGTATAGGTCAGTTACCTGATATGTTTTTAGGTGTTTCCTAAATTCCCCATAAGTAGTATGCATAAGCAGTTGTTCCAGATCTTTACTCCATAATGCTGCTTGATGTGAGAAAAGATGTTGATGATGTCTTTTAAATTTATATCCTCTATGCAGTGGAGAAACAAAATTCAGATGTGAGGGAATGGAGGGGGAGAGAAATGCTGCTGCACAGGCAAGGAGTGGGGAGGAGAAATGTTGCTGCTGCACAGGGAATGGGGGAGAGAGAAATGTTGCTTTACTTTCTTATTTCTCATTATTTGTTTTATTTCTATTGTTAATTTGTAAAGTGGTGATTGTTATGTATCAGTTTTTTCATATTTACATCTACTGGCTTTATATTTTGCACAGTATTAGGGGACATGTGTCACTGTTTCTGTGGTGTTGCATTGCATGCAAAGTCTGGTTTCTTGGCGGTTCAGTTTAACTTTTGTCTACATATTTCTATTTTTACTTTATGATTATTCCATGTTGGGCGAGGATGTATCTGTGTTCTGTGTGCATGAAAAGGACATGGTTTTCTGTTGGCATTGACTGTACAGGATCAATTGACAGTGCAGGATCTGGCTTGTTTAGTTTTACAATGCTTGTGTTGGTGTTCTACTGCTCACTGCAGTGTTTAAGATGCTGCCTTTTCCTAGGTACACTCTTCTGCAATATGTGGATTGTTACTAAAAATCAAATTTTTCATATAGATGGGGGGGGTCAAAAAATGATGGGCCCCAGGTGCTCCACATATGCTAGGTATACCACTGGTCAAAGATGTAGAAAAGGACTCAACAGAGTCTATATTTTGGCAGTTGGTGCCTTCCTCAGGAGTCCAATTATTCCACTATCTCGAATGTATTTGACTGACTAAAGTCTTGGTGTGTTTCTATCTCGTGGCATGTGGCAGCAGGGGGGGTTATCTTCACCCGTAGTGTCAACAGTATAAGAACATAAGCTTTGCCATAGTGAGACAGACTGAAGGCCCATCGACCTCAGGATCCAGGTCCCCAAGTGCTGACAAGATCCCAAAAGAGAAAACAGATTTTTTGCTTCTTGTCCTAGAAATAAGCAGTGAATTTTACAAGTCCATCATAATAAGGATTTATGAACTTATCCAAACCTTTTTTTTAAACCCTGCTAACTGCTTTTACCACATTCTCTGGCAAAAAATTCAGAGTTTAATTATACGTTGAGTAAAGAAATATTTTCTCTGATTTATTTTAAATGTACTGCTTAGTAGCTTCATTGCATGCCCCCTACTTCTTTGTATTTTTGGAAAGAGGATTTTTTAGACCTCTTTCATATCTCTCCTCATTCAAGCTGAATAGCCTTTTTAGCCTTTCCTCATAGAAACTTGTCCCTTGCCATCTATCATTTTCTTCACCGTTCTCTGGACCTTTCTAATTCCGCTATGTCTTTTTCGAGATGCAGTGACCAGAATTGCACACAGTAATATTCTCAGTTTTGTTCCCCATTCCTTTCTTAATAATACTATCCTGGCTGACATGTGGCCTTTCATTCCTTCCAAATCTCAATTATAGTGCCACCCTGCTGAGATTTGGTATAGATTCTATGCAACACTACCATGCAAAGGTACTCAGCAAGACTTGAGAAGAAAAATGTATTCTTTCCCCCTCAGAAATGTACAACAATTCACCAGCTGCTACTGCTGAATTTTACCTTGCACTCCCCCTTTGACCTCTCTCCCCCCTCCTATATACACTATGCAGCAGTCTCTCCAGTGTAAGCCACATAACACTCTCTGCAGTGCTTGCCCCATACAAATCACACAAGCTTTCATCAGTACAAGCCATGTAATGTGCTCTCCTGAATACCCAACTTAATGCTTTCTCTGTTTCCACGAAGGATCCCTAGCTGAGCACTGCCGTTTTGTCAGGCTCTCTATCGATTGCTGAAAGGCTGTGTGCTATTCTGAACTCAGCTGCACGGAAGTCTGCTAATAAAAGTGAGGTCAGGACCCGGAGGTCAGAAATCACCATTACATTCATCAAAATTTCTTTTATAGATAGTCAATACCAAACTGCGCCAAGCAAATTACAGCACGGACACTCAACACGATGAGGCAGAGAGACAGTTGGACAAAGACTCTCCACAAATCCAGGTTGGGAATCAGGAAGGCATCATCCCTGCACTGGAGAAATATTCCAGAGGAAAATAATACCCACAGGCACTGCCCCATTCTTACAGACAAGCACGTTCCACCAAGAACATCTTTCTCGGTCCTCATGTGAGGCTGCCCAGTGTAGCACAGCGGTTAAAGCTACTGCTTCAGCATCCTGAGGCTGTGGGTTCAAACCCTGTGCTGCTCCTTGTGACCCTGGGCAAG
The DNA here is from genome assembly GCF_902459505.1 of Geotrypetes seraphini. Lineage (NCBI taxonomy): Eukaryota > Metazoa > Chordata > Amphibia > Gymnophiona > Dermophiidae > Geotrypetes > Geotrypetes seraphini. The sequence goes on along the minus strand of NC_047101.1, from coordinate 29,944,383 downwards.
TCACTTAATCTCCCATTGCCCCAGATTGTGAGTCCACCAGGACAGATAGGAAAAAATGAGTCCCTGAATAAATTCATGTAAACTGTTCTGAGCAGTATAGAAAATTGAATAAATAATCCAGAGCTTCCCAAACTGTGAGTTGGGACCCCAAATAGGGTCCCCGTAGGTGCACCATGATTTTGCACCTCTGGAGGGGAGATCACACAGTTCTATTTGGTTACATTCATGGAGTTTTCTTTTTGTTTGGGGTTGGTTTTTTTTTCATTATTATTATTGCAAAATTATAATACAGGTAGCACTTGCTTCAGAAACACAGACAGTAATACATTTCCAAGAAACCAAATTAACTAAACATTAAACATAAGAACATAAGAATTGCCGCTGCTGGGTCAGACCAGTGATGCATCGTGCCCAGCAGTCAGCTCATGTGGCAGCCCTCTGGTCAAAGACCAGCGCCCTAACTGAGACTAGGAACTTGTCTAACTTTGTCTTGATTCCCTGGAGGGTGTTTTCCCCTATGACAGACTCCTTAGACCACATTTTCAGAAGAAGAGTCTATTTTCAGGAGAAATATATCAAAGAAATAATACCAAAGGCAAAGGCTTATTTGACTAACCCATTCCTATATCTATGACGACTCTCATTTAATTCCTGGTGAGATTTTTAAGGTCCAAAAAAGATCTGAGCTGATCTGGAGCAAAAAATATATATTTCTTACCTAGATACCGCACCACACATTTACATGGATAGGCTAATAAGAAAGAGCCCCCTAACTTCTTGAAGAAATTCTTGTCTTCTATCCTGCCTCACTTTTGCAACATCAGGATATATCCACATTTTTTGACTGCAGAAGAGTTTCTGAGAGTTACAAAAAAAAAAAAACCAACTTCAAAATTGCATTTAAGTCCTCCTCAAATACAAAAGAAATAAGCAGGGTTGCTCTTTCTGCCACCTCTACCAGTGAAATCTCCAGGATATTTGAAATGTCCTTGACGTCGAGCTGAATCATCGCTCAAGTCCTGCCCTTCATTGATCTTTCGTGATGGTAAATAAGATCTCTTATTAATAGGAGGAATAGCCTGAAGAGGCATAGACAAAATTTCAGTTAAATATTTTTTGAAGAAATCCAATGGGGAAAGAAGGACAGATTTGGGGAAATTCAAAATGCCTTCTATTGAAATTCTCAAATTGTTCCATTTGCCGATGCATGGTCACTTTATCTTTAACTAGGGTATATCAGACACAGTTTTTTAAATATTTACCGCTTCAGTTCGAACTTGTGGCACTTGATTTAAGGAATAATTTTTAACCAATTCCAGATTAAATGACAAAATTTTAATTTTTCCAGACAGCTGAGTTACCTCCTGTACCAATTTTTCAAGCATATGTTCCATCTTTTGTATGACCTGCCAAATCCCTTCCGGTGAAGCTGCCGGTGAAGTTGACAATCCCACAGCTTCTCTACTCCCAGCATTGGCAATGGACTCATCAGGCCTTCCCTCCTCTCATTTCTCCACTGCATTGGCATCTTCCGCCCCTGCTTTGAAGTTGAGTGGACCCCTTGTCTGTGCTGGACACGGCGGAATGATGGTCGCCTATGGGGACAGAGTAGTATCATATCCCAAAGGATAGGGCGGTTCTCCTTCACCGCCCTCAGCAGTAGGGCTCTCCCTCTGTCTTGGCGTCAATGGGACAGGTTCAACGACGAATCGGTCCAAAGTCAGCTGAAGAGGGGATGAAGTACGGGCTGGAGAAGACACAGCCCGAACAGTCCCCTTTCTTTTTGTGTGTGGCATAGTAAAATCAGCAAAAGATAAATCAGGTAAATTCCAGCGTCGAATCGCACCAACAACCGCCAACGGCACTCAAACCGCCATATTTTGCCCCCCATCCCATGGAGCCTTCTTTTTGAAATGCTGGTTTGCCTTTGTAAACCACTTTGAACTGGTCTAAATTACAGAGATAAATAAATGGTAAACAATGGGATCATGGTTTCAAAAGATTGATAAACACCGCCTTAATTGTTTCCCAAGTTGAAATGGGGCTGAAGGAAAGAACCACAAATAAACAAACTATCAATTCATTTGTGATAATGATACAGAAAACTATTCCTTCAAAACCAGTAACAATTATAATTGAAGCCAACCCACTATCATATGCAGTCAAAAACACATAGGTTGGAATGGTTATGCTCAAAAAAGAACTTTTATGAAATACCTCAGCCCCACCACTCCACCGCTATGAAAGTTTTTTAAGCGGGAGGTTTATGTGGTGCCTCATCATTGGTAGATCAATATTAAAGCGCCATGAGTATATATATTTTTTTAAACTTTTCAAAAATTTTTTTAAGTTTTTTTGTTTTCGCATTAATTTCACTACAAATAGATCAATAAATAAGCAGTTGTAAAAGTAGAATTCGTATACTTAGCTTCTACACACAGCTCAACCAGGGAGTACGACCCGACATGTTTCGCACCCTGCGGTGCTGTCTCAAGGGTCTCCCTAGGTGGCCGTAGTCATCCGACTCACAAGATTGAGGTCTGTGGTGGGGCTGAGGTATTTCATAAAAGTTCTTTTTTGAGCATAACCATTCCAACCTATGTGTTTTTGACTGCAAATGATACAGAAAAGGCACTGATTTCACTTCACTGAAAAAAGTGACAAGCAGGCCCACTTTTGCTAATGGGCAAAAGGGGCAGCTGCCACAGCCATCCATAGGAGAAGGGTCATCAGATCATAGGGCCTGAGCCTGGACCGATTCCCCCACCTGCCACTGCCATATCTTTAAGACTATTCACATATAAATACCTCAAAAGACAGATTCAACCATCTTTTTTGAGACCTCGGCGGTGTTGAAACATGTGGTATAGTTCAAATACACGCAGACTATACACACCCCAAATCGTCATTGGTCTCAGATTTAAAGTGCTATTTTTGTATAAATAAACAAATACTTTTTACTTTTTAAGAGTTTTTAGAATTCCCATTATAGGATACTTATCTTAGTTGGTGTGCAAAAATGCGGCTAAGGGGTACATTTTCCGACACAGGTCTATATTTCGCCAAAAGGCTGTTTGAAGGAGCTCACCCTAGACCGATGATGATTTGGCGTGTGTATAGTCTGTATGTATTTGAACTATACCACATATAGCAACACATTGTCTTATAAATAAATCAATACCCTTCCATCCCTTTTCCCCCACAACCCTAGTGCTATAATGAAACAGTAGATTTGTTCAAAAGTCTTGAATAACTTATGTGGTTTTATATATTACCACAATATATACACATACAATTAACCCCTAGTAATAAATTGCTGAATAAATTGCCACAAATCTTGGTTCTATTTGAGCGTTATCCATAGGAGGAAAAAAGCCTCAGAAGATACAAGGGAGATACCCTTTTGTGGCTATGAAGAAAAGAGCTACACTGGTTTGCTTCTATTCAAAATTCTATCATTGGCAACAAAATACCTCCCGGTGACGAGCAGTCATAATTTACAGAACAACAGGTTGGATAGGCTGGGGCTCTTCTCTCTGGAAAAGAGGAGGCTCAGGGGAGATATGATAGAGACCTTCAAGATCATGAGGGGCATAGAGAGGGTGGATAGGGACAGATTCTTCAGACTGAAGGGGACAACAGGTACGAGGGGGCATTCGGAGAAACTGAAGGGAGATAGGTTCAAAACAAATGCAAGGAAGTTTTTCTTCACCCAAAGGGTCGTGGACACTTGGAATGCGCTACCAGAGGAAGTGATCAGGCAGAGTACGGTACAGGGATTCAAACAGGGATTGGACGGATTCCTGAAGGATAAAGGGATCATGGGATACTGAGGGAGGAGCTGGGATGTAACACAAGTATAGAAAGCTAACCAGGTAATGAGTATAGAAACCAAACCAGGTCGTGCATGTGCAAGACCGGAGGGTTAGGACTTCGATAGGAAGACAGGACTTAAATGAGAAACCAAGGTGGCAAGGGAGCCCCTTCTGGTGATACAGACAGGTCGTGACCAGTTTGGGCCGCCGCGGGAGCGGACTGCTGGGCAGGATGGACCTGTGGTCTGACCCGGCGGAGGCACTGCTTATGTTCTTATGTTCTTAACAATTGTAATAAATGCGTTCTCCTACTCTTGTCAATAAGCGTTTCATGTGTGCTCCATAAGTGAACTATCAGTCTAATGATCTCCCGTTGATAATGCTCAAATAGACCCAAGCTTTGTGGCAATTTATTCAGCAATTATTACTGGGGGGTTCATTGTATATGTTGTGGTTTATTTACTCCAGTTCCTTTGCTGGTGTGTGATTTGTAGGTACAAAGGGTTTTATAATACTTCACAAGATATCTGTTGCTGGGGAGGGTTTACGCTGCTGTTATGAATATGACGCCAGAATCCAACATATTCAGGTGAATTCTATAAAAAGCGCTAAAACTTGTGCATGCAAATTTGTGACTGTGCACAATTTAATTGAATAATGATCTAATTAGTGCCAGTAATTGAGATCTTAAGCAATTACTGGTGTTAATTGGAATTAATTAAAATTTACACGTCATGGGTTGATCAGGGGCATTCCTGAAATTTATGCACACGGTTATAGAATAAGGGGGATTCACACGTCATTTATGCAAGACGATGTATCCCATGTTCCAGTTGATATAAATGGCCATGCCAACTGTTAGGTGTAGTTCCCAGCATCAAGTAGACAAGTCAATGAAGCCATTCGCGCAATGCGTGGCAGCGGTGAAAAGGGCGAACAGAATGCTTGGAATGATTAAGAAGGGGATCACGAACAGATCGGAGAAGATTATCATGCTGCTGTACCGGGCCATGGTATGCCCCTACCTGAAATACTGCATCCAGCACTGGTCGCCGTACAAAAAGAAGGACACAGTACTACTCGAAAGGGTCCAGAGAAGAGCGACTAAAATGGTTAAGGGGCTGGAAGAGTTGCCGTGCAATGAGAGATTAGAAAAACTGGGCCTCTTCTCCCTTGAAAAGATGAGACTGAGAGGGGACATAATCGAAACATTCAAGATAATGAAGGGAATAGACTTAGTAAATAAAGACAGGTTGTTCACCCTCTCCAAGGTAGAGAGAACGAGAGGGCACTCTCTAAAGTTGAAAGGGGATAGATTCCGTACAAATTAAGGAAGTTCTTCTTCACCCAGAGAGTGGTAGAAAACTGGAACGCTCTTCCAGGGATTCAAGACAAAGTTAGACAAGTTCCTGCTGGTTACATGTGTAGGTTACACATGTAAGTTAAGTGTGTAGCTTACACACTTAACGTACGCAGGTAAGGCTGGTCTCAGTTAGGACACTGGTCTTTGACCTAAGGGCTGTTGCTTGAGCCACTGGTCTGACCCAGCAGCGGCAATTCTTATGTTCTTAAGTGCTGAACTTTGAGCAGCATTTGTAGACTAGCACTGATCGCTATTTTTTTTGTGTCAATTTTTTTAGATTTATAGAATCTAGCCCTTAATTTGCAGTGAGAGTTGTATGGGGAAATGTCTTGGTTCTACTGTAAACCCACTGTTATGTCAGGAAGACATCTGTGGATGCAGAATAAGTTTAAATTTAATCCAATCTGAGCACTTCTAGCCCGCTTTATCCCATCAAATCCAAAATGGGTTACAACCAAAAAAAACCCTCTGGGAAATTACAATAAAAAATAACATTAAAAATAATTTAAATATTAGTTAACTTCTCTGAACTAGATGTGGAAAATTTTAGCTCCCTTCAAAACAGGAACAGGATGATTGCTGCTAAATGTATCTTCTTTCTAGTGCGAGTTGCACAGGCTCCTCGTGGAGGCCCGCATTAGCTTTAAACTGGGTTGCATATATTACAAAGTCATCTCTGGCCAAGCTCCACTTTATTTACCTGACAGATTTTCAATTGCATCTCATAAGAACATTAGAAAATCACAGGCTCTGTTTGTATTTCCCTCTGTTAAAGGCTGATCATCTGCTTTTTTAAAACAGCCATTATTACCCACCTTTTGTTTTTCCCTTTTATGTTTTTTCTTCTCTTCTATCAAAAATTGTAACTACTCCCCCACTTAACCACACGTCTTGTATGTTTTACCCACACATTATTTTAAAATGAGGTTTACAATCAGTTTGTAAAGTGTGTTATATTTTAACTAACAACAAATTTGTTTTTATGTCACCATTAATATTGTACTTGTTTCATTTATTAATACATGTTATTTCATTGTACATCGCCTAGCAATTTATATAGGCGATTCATCAAGAATAAATAAACTTGAAACTTGAAACTTTCATTTCAAGCAGCTTTTCAAGACAAAGACTTTCGTTCACTGTTACTTACTTTCTCACTCTTATGAACACTTAGGAAACAATTGAAGTCTTATCTTTTAAGAACATAAGAACATAAGAAGTTGCCCCCGCTGAGTCAGACCAGAGGTCCATCTTGCTCAGCGGTCCGCTCCCGCGGCGGCCCATCAGGCCTAGTGCCTGAACAGTGGTCCCTGATTAATTTTGTAACTTACCTCTAATCCCATCCCTATAATCTACCTTTACTCTTATCTGTACCCCTCAATCCCTTTGTCTTCCAAGTACCTATCCAAAGCTTCTTTGAACCCCTGTAGCGTGCTCCTGTTTATCACATCCTCCGGTAGCGCGTTCCATGTATCCACCACCCTCTGTGTGAAAAAGAACTTCCTAGCGTTTGTTCTAAACTTCTCCCCTTTCAATTTCTCTGAGTGCCCCCTTGTACTTGTTGATCCCCTTAATTTGAAAAATCTGTCCCTGTCTATTTTTTCTATGCCCTTCATGATCTTGAAAGTTTCTATCATGTCTCCTCTAAGTCTCCGCTTTTCCAGGGAGAAAAGCCCTAGCCTTTTCAGTCTGTCAGTATATGAGGTCCTCCATGCCCTTTATTAGCTTAGTTGCTCTTCTTTGAACTCTTTCAAGTACCTCCATGTCCTTCTTGAGGTACGGCGACCTAAGAATTTGTACGAGTAGTTATCTATAGCCTTTTTTTGTAGATTGTGTAATTTTTGTAAACCGCTTGAACTTATGGTTATGCAGTATAGAAATACGATGTTATGTTATATAAATATATAACAGCAAACCGCATCAACAACATAGTCCAGAAGGCATATGCCATTATTCAAAAGCTTAAAAGGATTAGACCCTGTTTCCTCCACCAACACTACAGGATACTCATCCAATCAATAATACTGTCAATACTAGACTACAGTAATGCATTTCTCACAGGACTACTGAAGAAGCAGAAAAGACTGCAACTAATACAGAACACAACAGCAAGACTCATATTCTACAAATCAAGGTTCAATCACATCCTACCACTACTGATTGAACGATATTGGCTCCCTGTTGACAAACATAACATAACATTATACTTATAGACCGTGTTACCTAAAAGTTCTATGCAGTTTACAAAATATTATAAACATTAAACATAATCATATATTTGAATGAGTCAGCTAGTCAGGTATTTGGAGAAAAGATAGGTTTTTAGCTGTTTTCTAAAATGTCTGTAAGAAACAGCTGGGAGCAACAATGATCGAAATTCTTTTTCATGAGAAGCTGCCTGAGATGCTAAAGAGTGATTTAGGAATTTCTTGCTTTTACAAACTTTTACAGAAGGGAAATTGAACAGAGCATGAGTTTTTCTACTGCATTTGTGCGTAGCTATGGAAAAACTAATCAACTTCAAGATATGCTTCCTAGCATTCAAGATCCTACATGAATAGTCCCTCGAAAGCTTCCCCAGATACACAGAATTGCTTGGAAAAATCGAACGAACAATGCAAAACAAACTACCTGATATTATTCTTCCCATTTCTGAAAGGAATAAAGTATAAGACCCAGCATATCAACTTCTTTGGCTACCAAGTTGCAAAAACGTGGAACACATGACTGACAGAAATCCATACACTGCTCCCATGTATGCTCTGTTCTGCAAATCCCTAAAAACAGGGCTCTTCCAAACATCCTGGCCAGAAGCATAGCTAGACCCAAATCTGAGCAACTGAGGGGGAAATTCTATAACCAGTGCCTAAATTTAGGCATCGGTAGACACCCTGCCAATGCCTAAGTAATTGAAAAATACAGTCAGAAACGGTAGTGTTGAAGTGCCTAACAATGCCTAAATAAAAGGTGGCTGAAATGGCCACTGGAATCACAACTAGGTAGCCACTTTAGGCCACGGAACGCCAAAGTAGGTTTGGCCAACACTGGAAGTAGTGTTAGATGGGCTAAAGCGGCTACCCAGCCATGAATCATGCCAAGATAGGCGGCTGAAATGTAGGCCCGGAAAGCACGTTTAAAATAAGATGGCATTTCACAATATAAGCTCTTAACTCACAGGCACAATACTTTGTACTGAATTCTAAATTTGACAGGCAGGCCAATGCAATTTTTTAGACAGAGCTAACAGGTTGAAATTTGTGCACATCACCAAATATTTTTGACACAGCGTTCTGAACTATTTGAAGAACCTGAAGTTTTGCTGCCAATAATCCAATATATGATGCATTGCAAAAGTCTAATCTAGACAAGACTTCGACCAACAACTTGAAAATCTGATGCTGCAAGCATTGGCTTCAATTTTTTTAACTAATCTTAATAAAAACAAGACTGAATCACACGAGCAATTTGATTCTGAAATGACAAAGTCTCATCAAGTAATCATCCCAAGTTTCATATCACAGATTTTACCTCCAAAGAATGAGACAAAGACTTTTAAAGGAGATCCTGATGATATAACTTCACACTTATGGACCATGATTACACATAGGGCTCCTTTTACTACGGTGCATTAGGGCCCTAATGCGCGGAATAGCGCTCGCTAAATTGCCACGCATGCTAGACCTTAACGCCAGCATTGAGCTGGCGTTATTCTAGAAGCGTACCGCACGGTTTAGCGCGTGGTAATTTTGTGTGTGCGCTAAAAACACTAGCGCACCTTAGTAAAAGGAGCCCATAATCTACTTATCAACATCTTCTATTTATTTCGACACTTTTTCCATAACATCGTCTCCTTCATTCCCTGGAAAGAAAAATTGGATGTGATCAGCATACATACGGTAACCGATTTGCAAACTTTCAAATACAGATCGTAACGGGGCTAGGGCAGACAATGCTGACCCTTGTGGCACACCCATCATCATCCTGTGCTCAGGGGTGCTCAGAAGAGTTTACATGAATTTATTCAGGTACTCAAGCATTTTTCACTGTCTGTCCCTTTGGGCTCACAATCTATCTAATGTACCTGGGGCAATGGGGGGGATTAAGTGACTTACCCAGGGTCATAAGGAGCAGCGTGGGTTTGAACCCACAACCCCTGGGTACTAAGGCTGTAGATTTAACCACTGCACCACACTTCTCCTCAGAAGTTATCCTATGGTGTGCCATAGGGGTCAGTTCTATCGCCTTTGCTGTTCAATAGTTTTGGGAGCCCATTCATTGAAGACATTGGTATCTCCACAATACTTCACGCCCCAGACACAAGGTCCTTTTATAAAGGTGCAGGGAAAAAGCGGCACGCTTGTCTTGTGTGCTAAGGCCAATTTTTACTGCAGAAATAAAATGACCAATTTTCTTTTTTTTTTTAAAAAAAATGAATAGTCACACACTAATGTTGCCATTAAGAGAAATTAGCGTGAGAATACTTATTGACACTTATTTTGTAGGCGGTAAGGGTTAGTCAGGTACCGTGGAGTACACCCACTCTCCCCCCACTCTGACATGCCTCCTGTGCCATAAAAATGTGAGTTGAGCTTCTTTATGCTGAAGTAAGCACACACTAGCTCTTACCAGAGGTTAGTTAAAGGACCCCATAGTTTTGCTCCAAGATTGCCTCACATCTGTTTGTCCCTGGCTTACTGAAAATTCTCTCGTTTTTAATCCATCCAAGACTGTGGCAATGTGGTCTTCAATTTGTCTCTCAACCCCTGTGGTTGCCAGGATTTATTTGGTACACTTAGTCAACTTTTTAATTTATTACATTTCATTTATTACATATCTAGGTGCTTTAAACCGTGCCGAGCTCTACGACTGTGGAGATGGTGCGGTATACAAACCTAAGGTTTAGTTTAGTTTAGTTCTCACATTATACCAATTTAGATCAGTACATAACTTCTGAACTCTCTCTGTTCAACATAGAAACATGATGGCAGATAAAGGCCAAATGGCCCATCCAGTCTGCCCATCCGCAGTAACCATTATCTCTTCCAGTCTCTCTAAGAGATCCTACGTGACTATCCCAGGCTTTCTTGAAATCACAGTCTCTGCTTCCACCACCTCTACCGAGAGACTGTTTCACGCATCTACCACTTTTTCTGTAAAAGAGTATTTCCTTAGATTACTCCGGAGCCTATCACCTCTTAACTTCATTCTATGCCGTCTAATTGCAGAGTTTCCTTTCAAATAAAAGAGACTCGACTCATGCGCATTTACATCATGTAGGTATTTAAACGTCTCTATCATATCTCCTCTCTCCCGCCTTTCCTCCAAAGTATACGGATTGAAATCTTTAAGTCAGTCCCAATACGCCTTATCACGAAGACCACAGACCATTTTAGTACCCTTCCTCTGGACCAACTCCATCCTTTTTATATCTTTTTGAAGGTGCGGCCTCCAGAATTGTACACAATAATCTAAATAAGGTCTCACCAGAGGTATTGATGCCAACTTATCTTCTTCCATCACAGCTTCTAGATCCAGAATGTTGTTTCCCATACTTCAAGCATTAGTATATACTGCTTTCCAGACACTGTCCCAGGTATCCCTTAAATGATGAAGTTACAGGGAAATACTTTTAAAACCAATAAAAGGAAATACATTTTTACTCAGAGAATAGTTAAGCTCTGGAACGCATTGCTAGAGGATGTGGTAAGAGCGTTAACATAGCTGGTTTTAAAAAAAGGTTTGGACAGGTTCCTGGAGGAAAAGTCTATAGTCTGCTATTGAGACAGACAGGGGGGAAGCCACTGATTGCAAGGAATATTGTGACTATTTGGGGTTTTGCCAGGTACTTGTGACCCAAATTGGCCACCATGAAATGGGTTACTGGGCTAGATGGACCATTGGTTTGACCCAGTAAGGCTATTTTTATGTTCTTATATACCCGGAATCTCTCTTCTATTGATTCCTTCTAGGTCTCCTTTCTCTAAGCATCACTTAGTTACTTTAGGATAGCTACAAACCTACTTCTTCTCATTTGTCCATCTCTTTTATCTGAAATTGCAACACTGAATAGGAGGAACAGTACAGTATTATTAAGTAATAATAATAATAATAACTTTATTCTTGTATACCGCAATACCATGGAAGTTCAATGCGGTTAACAATAGAAGAGACTGTACATATACAGCGATGTTACATGTTATAGCGGTGGTACATTTACAGTGATGTTGAATGTGAGGCAATGAAAAGGCAGGGCAATTAGATAAAACAGAGATTGAGAAAGAGAGGCCAAAGTGGCTTGGGAGGGGGGCGTAGTCAGAGGGAATGGAGGGATGTCGAGGTCAGGAGGGTGCAGGGAAGGAGGGAAGGCAGCGTTAGCGGAATTTGTCGAAGAGGTAGGTTTTTAGTGACTTCCTGAACAGGTGGTAGGGCGGGGAGTTGGAGATGAGGGCGGTAAGGCAATTGTTCCATTTGCCCGCTTGGAATGCTTTTGTCAGGCTTCTGACCAACTCAGCTATCCATCTACTTTTGATCGATAAATGAATAACTGACCTTAGCTAGGGGGTAAAGATGACTGGGCAGGGCAATGGCAAATAGAAGCTGCCCAAATTTCAGTTTTGCTTTTGGTTACGACGCTGAAATTAGCCCCAAATCCATTTCAAGAATATATCTTTCCAGAGGGTGAACCACATTTTAAAAACCTAAGAAAAACTCCACACTTATAGCATAATAAAGGGGGGGGGGGATTCATCAAAGGGTGATAAGCACATTAAAGTGTGCAACTGTGATAATGCGACCTAGCTGCTAAAGACACCCATTATATTCTACGGGTGTCGTTAGCGATTAGCACATCCTCAACTCAAAACTGTCAACACACCCAACCCAGAGCATCCAATTCGTTCTGGAAGGCTATAGCCAGCATCTATCAAAGGCAACCACAAAGCACTCCTATATCCTCCAAATTCAAAACATTGCACCCAATTTAACTGAATAAGGAGCCAATTAGTGACAATAATTTGGACCTTAACAAGCAACTATTGGAGCTAATTGGATTTAAATCAATTTTGCACATGTAAATGTAGGCATGGGACAAACACAGAGGATCTCAAATCAGAAAGGGCTATCGAACCCGCTCCGTGTCCGATTCGGGCAGGTCTGATGGATTTTTGAAACTCCAATATGTAGATGGGGGCAATCGAAGGAACGCCCCCATCTGCCGGCAAAGATCGCTGGTGTGCGATTCCCACGCATGCGCAGACCATCTGCTTTCCCTGCAGATGGTCTGTGCATGCGTTTTGTGTCCGTTTTTTGTGTTGTTTTTTTAATTGCTGGTTTGTTTGTTTTTTTTACGTGCGCCAACTCTCCTGCTCTTCCAGCCTAGCCCTGCTCTTGCCGCCCAGACTCTCCTGCTCTCTGCTACCTTCCTGCAGTGCGAGCCCGCGGGTTTAAAGCGGGGTTGCACTACAGCGTGCGGCCCCACTATAAACCCGCGGGCTCGCACTGCAAGGATGGCGGAAGAGAGTAGGAGCTTGGGGCAGAAAGCAGAGCAGGGACAGGAGCTGCGAGGAGGAATGTGTTTATTTCCCCGGTGCTGTAAACCTTTCTTCCTACACAGCATCAGGGCAGAGAGCAGGGCAATGGAGCAGGAGAGTCGGCAGAGACGTGTGCGACTGGTCCCCAGCAGTTGCTTCTATTCTTGATCGGCCAGCCCAATCGGTGTCCCAAATTTGCTTGGTGAATTGTGTCCCTGCCTACTTTGCATGCGTTTCCCCTCATTTGCATGCACGGATTTGAAGCGGATCGCCGGAGAGGTTAGTGAATAGTGCAGGAGGGAAGTCTGTTCGCAAAGGGGTCACAAACCAATCGGTACACAATCGGTTTGCTTTGTGAATCTAGCCCAACGTGAAGGGTATAAACTGAAGAACTGAGAAGACTCGCTTGATCAGTGTACTGCAGTGGTGTCAAACACGCGGCCCTGGGGCCACATGCGGCCCGCCAGGTACTATTTTGAGGCCCTCAGTATGTTTATCATAATCACAAAAGTAAAATAAAACAGTTTCTTGATCATATGTCTCTAACTATAAATGACAATATTATTATTAAGACTTAGGGCTCCTTTTATCAAGCTGCGGTAGGCGATTAACGCACGGAATACCGCGCATTCAACCGCCTGCCGCGCTAGTCGCTAACGCCTCCATTGACGAGGCATTAGTTTTTTGGTGTGCCGCGGGGGTTAGCGCGTGACGAAATGTCCGACGCTCTAACCCCCGTAGCGCACCTTGATAAAAGGAGCCCTTAGCCAAAAGGAAAGATTTATAAACTATAGAGTTTTACCTCATGCAAAATTATCATTTCTTTAATAAGACATTAACTATTTTTTCTGAGACCCTCCAAGTACCTACAGATCCAAAATGTGGCCCTGCAAAGGGTTTGAGTTGGAGACCACTGGTGTACTGGAACTCCAATACTTTGGGATGGTGTAGAAAAGGCTGGAGTGAGTTTGGACAGCAACTCCAGTAGTTGGAACCTAACGACAGTGCCAGACAGAAATATCAAAGAACAAAAATAGACTGGACCACCTGGGGCTATACCTGCCGTCATTTACTATGGTTCCAAAAAGGGGGCATGCCAATAGAGGGTCAGGGGCAGATCAGTGGGGGGGGGGGTTTCTATGCCTAATTTACTCTACATTTTAGTTGGTGTAAGGTTAGGCACAGTTCACAGCACTAAGCATTAATCTTGAAATGGCTACTAACTTTGAGCATCGTTGATAGAAGAATGCTCAACATTATTCTTTTTGGCACCATTTAAACAATCTAGTCCTAGGTACGTGGAGAATAAAACGCTCAAAAGCATAAAAGAACTCTCTCTCTACTCTCTCTATGCCCTTCATGATCTTGTAAGTCTCTATCATATCCCCTCTAAGTCTCCTCTTCTCCAGGGAAAAGAGACCCAGTTTATCCAATCTCTCAGCGTATGAAAGGTTTTCCATCCCTTTAATCAGACATGTCGCTCTCCTCTGAACCCTCTCGAGTAACGCCATATCCTTCTTAAGGTACGGTGACCAATATTGGAAATGAACAACTGTTATGAAGATTTGTCAGAGCTGGAGCAAGGGATGTGCTCTGGAGATAGGTAGAACATTTGGGTCTCTGCATTTCTGTGACTCTGGAGCTGCTCTATGAAATCAATCAAAAGATGAGCTTTGGCCATGACTGGAACATGTTTACAGCCATAAATCTTACTAAAGTATAATCGCTGCTGTCATAACATATTCCATCTCCAATCAACTACCTTTACTTATTAGTTAAATTAGGAAGGGGGGGCAAAGTAAACACCCAGGCTGGATTCTCAAAACTTATGGTTCCGGTTTAACTGCCAAATTTATCAGAACGGCTCACCGTGGTCTTTTCCGAGCTTCCTGGCGGCCTCCGACTTTGCCATGCAAAGGTAGAACAACGAGGTCATTTCTTTTAAAATGGTAGTAAAATGGGCTCATTAATATTTAAACAAGCACTCCGGAAGATTCTCCAAATGAAGCGCTGGCTTTTAGTGACCAAAAATTACCAGGTGTCCAGGGGTCTCAGGCACATGTTTCTGGCTGTGGCTCATGAGAAAAATGTTGAGAAACACACTCTTCACTTAAATTATAGTAATATAGTGATGGGGAAAAAAAATCTCAAAAGCACTCGTCTCGGGCGCGTGTATTAAAGGCATTCAGTGGTGAAGCGAGAGCAGGGGTTCCTGGGACAGAGGCGTACTTCCCCGCCCCTTCCCAAACCTCCTGTACCACCGAGAACCCTATGCAAATACATTGCTAGGAGCTCATTAGTATTTAAAGAGCTCTTCTAGCGATGCACAAAAGGGGAAAAAAAAACCCTCGCTTCCAGTCACTAATTACCAGAAGCCCTGGAGTTGCCGGTAACTGTTGTGCATATGTTGTGGGAGAGTGGTTGGGGCCGGTCGCGAGGGGTAGTTTACTGCAGCAGGAGAGACTGGGCATCTCTCCTGCTGCGGGGAGGTGGCAGCCGGGTCGGGGGGGGGGGGGGCTCATGGTCGCAGCAGGATTTTTTTTTTATTTAGACAGTGCTGAAGGAGAGAATGGGCATCTTTCCTGCTGCAGGAGGGTTAGGGGTGGTGTGATGCAGCAGAGATCTCTCCCGCAGCATCACAACACAGGGGCAGTGGGAGAGTGCAGGCATCTCTTCCGCTGTTACTGTGTTTTTGTTTTGGGGGGGGGTTTGATGGCGGCGTTGACAGCAGCATTTTTTTCTGCGCATGTGCCCATCAGTGATGGGCACATGAAAATTAGGAAATCTTTGCTGCTGTCAACGCCACCATCAAACCCCACCCCCCAAACAAAAACATAGTAACAGCGGGCCATTTCAAAATTTCTTTGTCCAAAATCATTGAATATATTAATTCACTCAATGATTATCTCAAAAATTGATTACTGTAATGCATTATTCAAGGGAATGGCTCAAAAAGAAATTAGAAGATTGCAGATAATCCAGAATGCCTCTATCAAATTAATTATGGGAGCTAAGAAGTTCGACCATGTAACTCCATTACTTTAAAATGCGCATTGGCTTCCGGTATCCCATCGCATTCTATATAAATTATCTTTACTTACATTTAAATCGCTATTATATAAAACTCCTGCTTTTATTTATAAAGCATTGATACCTTATAATTCTCCTAAATTTTTAAGATCAAACGACCAACTTTTGTTGGTCATCCCCACTCTCAAAATTATCAATACTCGAAGGCAATTTATTTTTACTGTTACAGCGCCTCAGACCTGGAATTCACTCCCGCTATGTCTAAGAGAGGAGAAGAATTTGGAAAAATTTAAGAGCCAACTTAAGAGCTTTCTTTTTAAAGATGCGTTCAATATTTAATTGAAATGTTAATTTGCTCTTTCGTCAATTGCTCTTTTGTCTACCTTTATTTTTACCTATTTATTTGTCTTTCGATTCCTGTTGTGTTTTACCTTTAATTGTTGATTCTTTCCTATCCAAGATTGTATTTCTATCCCACCTGTCCTATTGTATTCTTGTCTTATTTTAATTAGTTCGTTTTGTGACTTATCTCCTTGTTAATTATATGGTCTATTTTATGTATATTTTAGACAATTTATTTTACCAATTTGTACATCGCCTAGAATTTGAAATAGGCGATTAATCAAATAATATATAAACTTGAAACTTGATGCCCGCACTCTCCCGCTGCCCCTGTGCAAAAGTAGACGGGTAGGAAATCTTTGGCTGGTGTCCGATTTGCTGTGTACAGGGAAACTTGTAGAAAGAGAAGTTTTCCATCAGCCGGCCGCTTTCTAGGTGTTCAGCAGCTTTTTGATCATTGTCAGTCTGGGTTTAAGCAGGATTCTAGGAGACATCATTTGTTAATTAATCGAGGATTTACAATTACAGCTGGATGCTAGTTCAGATCTGAGGTCTCTTTAGATCTATCTGCAACCATTGATTGTGTTAAGTAAATTTTGCTCACCTATGGATTCGGAATGAGAGGTACAGGATAGCACTGGGATGTTGGAAGGGAAGTGCCCTTGCACAGTGGGATGTCTCAGAGATTAACACCGTCTTCACTGCTATTTAATGACAATATGCCGTTTATAACAGAAGTGATAAGATCCCAGCATGTGTGTTTTCAAGCTTATGCAGACGATGCTCAGCATTATGTTAGCTTTGGATCAGGTAGACATCAGAATTTGAGGAGGCTCATGGATTGTTTAGAGCAATGGAACAATAAGCTGCAAAATGCATCGCCGTTCTCGAAGAAAAATCCTTGGTTTCCAATAGAACAAATTCAATTTAAACGACTTTTCCTCACTTTCAAAGCTCTTCACAGGCTGTTTCTTACACGCCCACTCTTCAGCTGATCATAGAGTGGCTCTTGCATCCCCTCGTCTTGGGCCTTTTGAATCCAACAGATATTCTGCATTCTTTTTCATAGCTCCAGCATTCTTGAATTCTCTTCCCAACTATGTATGTGGTGAACCCCAAGTTAAGAAGTTTAAGCTGCAATTAAAACCTGGTTAAGTAAATTTTCGTTAGCAAAATCTGATGCACTGCCTGTCAGGGAGTCTATAGGAAGCTACCACTTCATTGAAATAACATTCCCTCATAGTGGCAGAACCCCTGGGGGGAGGGGAGGGGAAGGGACACAAGAGTCTCTAATATATCTTCTAGCTTATCCAATTCTTAGATGTTCTTCTCATTTTCATTTGTCAATTCTCGGCTACCCTTCAATCAATAAAATTTGACTCAAGCATTTTGCTGGATGGTTCTTTTATTTTATTTGTCTTTATTTAACATCAAAGAAAATACCTTTGATAAGGAAAATAACAATATCCCATTGGGAAATAACACCCATATACTTTTAAATCAACTACTGGTAAACTTTTGAATAATATTCCTATCCTATTCAGAACATAATCAATTTGCATTTTTGTAAAATCTTAAAGACTTATGTATTCTATAAAAATCTTAGGGCCTGATTCTCTAAGCTACGACACCATGGTAAAAAATAAATACCGTGGTTGGAGTGATTTTTGTTTTACTGGCAACTCTCAGCACAATTACATGCAAATTATATGCATGCTATGTGTGTAGAAAAACAGCCCTCCAACACACCAAACCTGGTGGTCTAGTGGGCCATCCTCCCCTATGACCCCCCCCCCCCGGCAACAAGCTCCCTCCCCCCTGACAGCCCCCCATAGCCCCCTACCACACCAAGCCTGATGGTCTAGTAGGCCATCCCCCCATACCTTTTTGAGAAGACTGGCAGGAAGGATGCTCACTCCCTCCTGCTGTCAGGCTTGCCTCTTCAAAATGGTGGGCCTTCCCCTTCCTGGTGAGGGGCCTAAGGCCCTGATCAGCCCAGGCACCAAAGACCCCTCTGACCTCATGGCTGCCACACGACTAAAGGCCAAGCACTGCACTGTGTGTGGACGAACTATCCAGCAGGCAATGTACAAGTACATATAATGCTTTTTGCTAGCTCTGTTCCAGTTATCACATAATTTAAAAATTGCCTTTAATTTTTGATTCACCCTCGTATTATTTGCTAAAGATTGTACTTGTAACACTGAGGAACCAGACCAGAGTCAAGTGGGGTGTGATGCCTTGCTGAGAGACAATAGTGGACCTCAAGAGGAGGTTCCTACACTCCATATCCAGCGCCTTAAATAAAATATTATTTTTGTGTTAACATTTAACCTGTTGTGTGGCTCCATTTATCATGGCTCAGGGCCTGACATCATTTACGTTACCAATTTACGTTACCAATTTACTTATCAATTTAATGTCAAAGCAGTTTACAATAAGATAAAATAACTGAACATAAAACAAGTCAGACAAAACTATTTGAAACCTAAAACAAGTTTAAAAAAAATCCCCTCAGATAGATAGCAGGTCATAAGAGGAAGGGATGAGTCTGCAAAACAGAAGCAACCCAAAGACTCCAACTGTAGAAACATAAGGAATGTCATGTTCCTATAATGAATGTTACTTCCTTAACCTGAGGAACAACAGATTAAAGGGCCAAAGAAAGGCCTGATTAAACCATCAGGTTTGTACACCTTTCTTGAATTTTGAATAAAAGACCTCAAGAGAAACTACTGGTGGAAGAGCATTCCAAAGAGTAGGAGCCACTGACACAGCTAAAATCTGCGTTACGTGAAGTTATAAATATTGCTGGAATGAGGAGGAGGGCGGCGAATATGGGATCAGGCTGGAATATCTGTATAATAGGCACATTGGGTTAAGATTAAAATTTTAAATTTGATTCAGGCTAAAATCAGCAGTCAGTGTTGGGCCTTAACAAAGGGGACACATGATTCTGCATTCTAGTATTATAGTGATTTTTTTTCATGAATATTTTAATGACATTTTAAAGGAAAATTTCACAAGAGAAAATACTAACACAATATTAGAAAAAGAAAAATAAGTCATCGGGTGTCGCAACCTATCATCCAAAATAAATATAATAACATGTAATCCCTGAAATTAAGTAAGCAATCCCACATTTTCCTACATTTTCTCAGACTGTCACACTTATTGCATAAATTTTTTCATATTTACTAGACTAACATAACATGTTCCACCACATATTATATTCCAATTTAGAAAAATCCTTCCAATCAGATAAAATTGTTTTTATTGTTATCATTATTAAAGGGTCATTTTATTAAGGTGCGTTAACCGATTTAGCACGTGCTAAAGATTAGCGTATGCTAAATGCTAGGGCATCCATTATATATAGGTGCCTTATATCCATTATATATAGGTGCATTATATCCATTATATATAGGTGCCTTAGCATTTGGCACACGCTAAATCGGTTAGTGCACCTTAATAAAAAGACCCTTATGTTCTTCAATAATTGTGTTTTATAAGAATTTAATGTAGACTTTAAGCCAAAATCCCCCAATATAATTATCTGGTAAGTAAATGATTCTGGTATAGAAAGCAAGATTGAAATTGTTGACCAAACTTTACTCCAATCGGAAGCCACATAAGGTCATTTAAAAAGCATATGTTCCACTGTTCCAATTGTATCCTTACATGACCAACAGAATTTTCCTTTGGGAGGTATCTATTTTTGATAACTTAATCGGGGTCCATAGTGCCTTATGCATTAAGAAGGAAGATTTCATTAACCCTGCAGAATATAATGAAGTAGTAATTGATTTCCAAACTAGTTTCCATTGAGACTCATCCAAACTTTTATTCAGATCAAACTCCCAAGTTCCCTGTATTCCGTTTGGTGTCTTACATACGTTGAACTTCAAACGCTCATACCACTTAGCA
Organism: Geotrypetes seraphini; assembly: GCF_902459505.1. Taxonomy (NCBI): domain Eukaryota; kingdom Metazoa; phylum Chordata; class Amphibia; order Gymnophiona; family Dermophiidae; genus Geotrypetes; species Geotrypetes seraphini. Next base: position 29,924,377 of record NC_047101.1, on the reverse strand, counting down.
GCTTTACAACCTTTACAACAAAGTGATTATGTTCCGGCTGCTCCTCTTCTAGTTTGACTTGAGGGTGAGCTGATTTAATACAGTGTAAAAGTTGGATCCACCTATAGTATTGCTGTTTAGGTATCCTATACCTTTCTACAAGATCAGAAAATGGTCTCCAATCTTGTTGATGCATTAATTACCCAACCTGCAAAATACCAGCTCTTTTCCAATCAACAATTGACCCTTGTATTTTATACATTGGATTGTTCCATATTGGAGTCGAGGATGTTTCATTCCATTTAAAATTTACAGTTTTTTCCCAATTCTTGAAAAGCAGATTTAATAGCAATGATCACCAGATTCTTAGCTAGGTCCCCCTCAATTGTTGTAAATGGTATCAGTCATAATGATGTCTTCCTCATACTTAATCCAAGCAGGCGATAATGTTTGGGATTCAGTTAACATTCACTTTGTCGAACTTTGCCGAAGTATAAAGGCCAAATGATATTCGTAAAAACTCGGAAAGTTGACACCACCCCAATCCTTATCGCACTTTATTTTTTTAAACTTATCTTAGGAGGTTTATTGTTCCAAAGAAACTTTGTAAGTAAACTTTCCATCTTATGGTATATTTATCTTTCTAATAAAAGGGGCAGCATACTGAGGGTATAATTAATTATAGGCTTAATCATCATCTTAATTGTGTCCATTCTTCCCCACCATGACAGCCTAAGGCATTGTATAACATTGTTTCTTCAACTGTTGGTCCAAAGTAAATGCCCAAGTATATGATTTTACAAGGTGACCATTGAAATTCCATCTCCTTGACCAAATGTTCCACATCTGGACAATTTAAAGGCATAACTTCAGTTTTTGTAGCATTCAACTTATATCCAGAAACAGAAGAAAAACTGTCAATAGTATCGAATCCAGAGTAGTATATAGTAATACATCATCAGCATATGCCGACAGTTTAATTTCATGTACTCCACATAGAATCCCTTTAATATTAGAATTATTGCGTTTTGCCATCAGTAAAGGTTCCAAGGTCAAGTTAAACAGCAATGGTGAAAGAGGACATCCTTGTTTTGTACCATGAGCTGGATAAATGGGGTAGAAAGTGCAGTTATTAAAAAATTAATTATAACTGTTACATCTGTATTATCAAAGTGGAAAGATTTTTCAAAATTGGATTACAATAATTGGTGGCACTTTTACGTAAATATGGTGATTAATGGAGTATTATATAAGGTTAATAAAACATCCCAGGATTAATTATAACTATAATAGTTATTTTTGATAATTATAATTTGTATATGTATAATATTGTTTTATTTGTTTTATGATCTGCGTGCTCTAAAACTTTAATAAATTATTCTATGGAAGAATGGCAAAAAAAATAAAAATAAAGCAGAGGCCCAGATCTTGTATCAAAATAGCTGGGGAGGGGGGGGGGGGCAAAAATGTTAAATAAGAACAGACCCTTGGCTAGCTCAAAGGATAAGAAGTGGAATTGAGACCATGTATAGATACAGTACTTCAAATACTCTCTGGAAAAAATAAGAACAGGACTAGTGATACCTGTCAATTCTAGACTAGACAGCAACAATGAGTGATTAATCATGTCAAACACTGCCCTATGATCTAATTGAATTATAAGAACTCTGATAGCGACTCAGTACGTGACAATATCCTCAGGCATTCCCAAAAAGGCTTTTCCAGTGCTATCACCCTTATAAAAGTCAGACTGTCAAGGGAGGAATTATTTTTTTATTCTACCACTATGTCACAATCTGTTTGTTCTTCTACAGCTTTCTAAGTGTCATCATTGATATACGCTGAAAACTACTGCTCAGTGTGCAAAGGCAGCCAAGAATGCAAAAGGAATGTTAGGAATTGTTAGCAAAGGAATGGAGAGCAAAAGTGGGAAAATGATGCCTTTGTATTGCTGCATCTCAAAAAAAGACAGAGCACAATTAGAAAAGGTACAGAGAAGGGCACCAAAATGATAAATAGGACTGAACGACTCCCCTATGAGAAAAGGCTGAGGAGAGATATAGTTGAAGAGTGGAATAGAACAGGTAGATGTGAATCACTTGTTTACGCTTTCCAAAAGGACAAGAACAAGGAAGTGAGAAAACAGAGAAAATACTTCAGCATGATTGGCATAGTAACATGATGGCAGATAAAGACCATCCAGTCTAGCCAATGAGATAAACTCACAGCATAAGGTATGATGCAAATGCTACATTCTAGAATTCATTGCCAAAGAATGTAGTAAAAGTGATTAGCGTAATAGGGTTTTAAAAAGGTTTAGATGAGTTCCTAAAAGAAAACCCCACTGCTTATCTAGTTTACTCTTTTGGCATCACCAAGTTCATGTGACCTGGATTAGCTACTGTTGGAAACAGGATGCTGGGCTTTTGGACTTTTGGTCTGTCCTAGAATTAGAATTAATTCTAGAATTAATAGAGAAAAAACACAGGAGTCCTTAATCTGCTGAAGAATTAGAAAGATGATGGCAGATAAAGGCCAAATGGCCCATCCAGTCTGCCCATCCACAACCATTATCTCTTCCTCTCTATTAAGAGATCCCACGTGCCTTTCCCAGGCTTTCTTGAATTTAGACACAGTCTGTGTCTCCACCACCTCTTCTGGGAGACTGTTCCACACATCTACCGCCCCTTCTGTGCAATTCCAAGAACACAGCAAAGCAAGAGAGGGTGCTCTGAAAAGCAACTGATGTAGAATCAATACCAGAGGGCCCAGGGAGAAAAATTGCTTATTATGGGAATGGATCAGTTCTAAAGTGATAACACCATTTTTAAAAAAACCTAGCAAAAAGATCACGTCATCTCGGGAGTGTACATGTAAGATTGCTCAACAGAGGATAAATGTCACTGATCCCAGAAGCACACACAAGCTAATTAGTTAATGAGTCGTCAGCAACCAATTATTGATGTTAGTTGGCACTAATCAGGACTTACATGTGCATTCAGAGATGGGGTTGTTACTTTTTAAAAGTACTTAAGTACAAAGTAAATGTACTGGCTTCATAGGTAGTGCCATCATGTGGATCTCTAGGTCTTTATAGAGGCAAGTTACTTAGTTGAACCAATACTCTCCAATTGTGGTCCACCTCATTTACAACCTCTCTACTGAAGCAGAGTCTGTTAGGGAATGGGCTTACTGGGGGTCGGGCAAAACACCAGCCTTCCTCCCCCAAGGTGCAAAGTCCCAATTTGTGAAAATCTCAATTTCAAATAGATCCATAAGTTCAAGATAAAGGTGACATTGTGATAACTCCATTATATCCATCTCTCCAGTTGAAGGAATATGCAAATCAGCCATTTTCCTTCTCTATGGCTCAAGTTTACAATTCTATCTCCATATCACCCTCCTCTATTTCCTTAGGGATTTCTTCCTCCTCACCAAGAGACTCCCATATAATCTCTTCTTCCTCTGGGATGGTTCCTAACCCACTTGACATTTCCTTACTTATAGGCTGGAATTCTCCTGGAGGGGCTCTATTTGTATTCTCTGATCTCCTACACTTTTCTCCTCTCCTTCAAATGGGAAGGGATTTCCGTTACTCCCTCCATAGATCCCCTATCTTCCTCATCACAGTGGTGAAGTAAAAGTAAAAAAAAAAGGTACAGCTCTTAAAGGTACTTTTTAATTACAAAGCAAAACGTATTCGTAACAAATTAGATCAGAGAATCTAGTAGTACTTTATTGTGATTGTATACATATCATCTTGCAATTGTCTAGCTCTCTGTGAGTACAATGGAACAGAAGCTTAATCAATGGAATTGCATCTAAATTATACAGTGCCCCACAATGGCTCCTACATCAGCTGTATGGCACAGCAATGAGCCAGGACATTTAGAGAAATGAACTTCCCTGTGGTAGTGAATCCTTAATGTTGTCAGAATGCTTAAGCTCTGGAGAGCACCATAGCAAGAAATGTTTACCACAAAAACAGTGAATTCAAACATCAAGTCCAGCACAGGAGAAACATAAGGGCTTGAGAGGCATACAATCTAAAAGAAATCAAAATTCTCCCACCATCTTATAAAGGCTATATTGCTGAGCTCAGGAGGAGAAATCAATCTAAGCAGCCATTTTCTTCCACTCATCCCCCAGAAGGCTCCTCTACTTCAATCCAGCCAATCATACTCGGAGAGAGAGGAGGGGAGAGACTAGGGTTTCCAAGTGATGTCAGAACCTGACTTGAATCTGATTGGGACTGAACGTCCGGTCCAAGCTCAGCTGTATTGGGGACTGGAGGTTCAGGTCAAATCAGCTGCTAGCCAGGTCTGACATCGCCTGTAGAGGGAAGCATACGAGTTACGATCCTGGAAAATATTTAATAAAAAAACACACACAACTTTTTAAACTTCTACTTTGTTACTATGTACGAAAGCACCACTTATTTGTAACTAGTTACAAGTAAAAAGTATGGCAAAAAAATGTAACTTGTTACAGATAAAAGTACTGCAAATTGTACTTAGGTACTGTAATGGAGTACAAGTACTTAGGTCCATATTCTGTAAATGGCGATCAGCACATTATGTGGCTGCACCAATTAAAAAACAGAGGAACCTAAAGGCGCCTTCAAAAAGGCCACCGTTATCCCACCTACAGAGGCACCTTATGATGCCCTAATGCCACCGCAGGCATGGTTAACAGCAGAAGTGGCATTAAGCATTGTAAAGCACTTCCATACACACGATTCTCATGAAAGGTAAATGCTGGAACTGTAGGCCTTTAAAACCCTGGCCTACTTCTCCAGGCCTACCATTCACGTAGCCGTGATTCTGCAAACAGCGCCATTGTGTGATTGACACGCGGTTGGCAGACATTTTTTAGGTGGCCTTAGGCACATGGGCCAATTAGAGTCTTAGACCCCTCCCAGTGCATCCCAGGATGCACTGGGAAGGGGAAGGCCCACCATTTTGAAGAGGCGGGCCTGCTGGTAGGAGGGAGTGAACATCCCTTCTGTCAAATCTTCATGAAAAAGGTACGGGATTGTAGGAGGGGTGTTGGAGGTTCGGGGGGGGGGGGGCCCCAGCGGCAGGAGGGAGTGGGCATCCCTGCTGCCAGATTTTCATCAAAAAGTGCAGGGTTGGGAGTTCAGGTTTTGGGTGACAGAGGTTTGCGGGGGCCCTGGCACCTAGAGGGAGATGGCATCCCTTTTGCCGAACTTCCATTTAAAGGGGGGGGAGTTCAGGGGGGGATGCAGCGGTGGTGGCAGCAGGAGGGAGTGGGCATCCCTTCTGCCTTTCTTCAATTTGAAGATGGGGGATTGAGAGTGTGGGAGGTTTGGGTAGCAGAGGCAGAAGGGAGAGGGCTTCCCTTCTGCCAATTTTTTTTTTTTAAGTTTGGGTGTGTGGGCTTTCGGGGGGGGGGGGGGGTTTCCTCGGCCCAACTTTTTTTTTAATGGGCACAGATGTTGTGTGTGTGCCCTGCTGAATATCTAGCTCAGTGAATTGGCCAGTGACTGGCTATGTCATATGACATAACCAGTCACTGCCCATATTCAGCAGCTCACTTGCTAACTTTGGCGGCCAGGTAGAGCCACCTAAAAGGGTGGTCTATTTTGGCCGTTAAGACTTAGCCGGCCAGCTGCCAAATATTGACCTAGCTGGCTATATCTAGACTGGACACAGGTAGACTGGAAATTCAATGCTGGTCACTAGACACGGCGCCAGCATTCAATTTCCAGTACTGCTAAGGACCGCAAGAGATTGCCAGCGATCTCCTGTAGTCAGACTATTGCAGGGATTGAGATCTTTAAATCTGTCAAAATATGCTTTATGACGAAGACCACTGACATTTTAGTAGCCACCCTCTAGACAAACTATATCTTTTTGAAGGTGTGGTTTCCAGAATTGTGCATGCAAAGAAATTGTTCCACACCCGAGCAGAGGATATGCCTGCATTGTCCTTGAACTTACCACCCTCCCAAACCCTATGTCATAGGGGCAGAAGCCTAAGCCTAAAGTTGATGATAGGGAACAAGTAAATGCAACGGATGCATGCCCTTAGGGTGAATGGTATGCTGTGAGGTGGGGGAAGTGAGGATTTGCCTCCCTGCAAACTACTACATTGGTTGTTGGTGGGTCTTAGACCATGGTGGTTTCAGCAGCCACTGGAGTTATGGCAGGTGGCTGCTCAAATACTGGGGGAGTGGGACATCGAATAGATAAAGGCTGATGTTGAGGGTTACCTATGTTATTGTTACAGCTCTCAACCATGTGTAATTCCATTTCTGGTGCTGTCTTCTTTACAAGAAGAACAGGGGGATAGATTAGAACAATGGTCCCCCTTAACATCCCTTCTATATCCCACAGATGCCCTCCCTCCTATTCATACATGATACAATACACAATCCTCCTTTGTCCTCTCTTGTGTGTCAAAGCAATACCTCAGAACCCCACTCAAATTGTGTATCTTGGATAGCAGCGTGTGGGTGGCAGGAAGAGAGTGGAAAGAGAGTAAGGGGGCAATCTGTTTCCTTCTTTTCCTCTCTTTAGTTATTAGGAATGAAAGTTCATCTGCAATGGTGTGGGAAATGTCCAACCACATAGCCCATGTCACTGCATGAAAATGAGCAGAGAAAACACAAAGGTTTGCCAAGAACAGTGTTCACTCTTTCAGAAATGACTGTGCTCCCATGAAGAAATAAGGTCATACAAAAAGGAAGAAAATGAACGTTTCTGGAAATGAGACAAAATGGCTGCCCATCTCTATTAGTTAAATACTTTAGTGGGGTATCAACCTTGTAAGACTCTGTATTGATTTAGAGACCCAGGGAGAGGTCACGGTACCACTCTATAATGTGTGATTTCTGCCCAGGGTAAGGCCCGACCAACATTCCCTCTCAGTTGCATGGGAATCCTCCAGTTGGTATTTCAATATCACTTTTTCAATTACGACAGATAGGCAATGATTGAATGATTGTGACTGAACTAATGATATTGAAGACCCCTCTCCCCCAGCAGGGGACTCCAGCTTACAGAGAGTGCTGGATCTGACTTCTACTTCTGAGCTGACAGAGGCTAAACGCATTAAAAGGCAACCGGGCATTTAAATGAAATTGAGAAATTAAGGCCCCCATATTCTCTGTTTGCTAACATCTTAGCTTCTTCAAACAATTCATCTACGCTTTGCTCTCAATAGACATAAGTCCTAGCATTTTGTAAACTTAGGCAACAATTATACTTTGAAGTACCCCCATAAACCAAAAGATAAATAATAAGATATTCTTTTACTTTCCTGGCTTCATAAAGAATTTCTTATTCCAATGTACTGCCATTAGGAATCAATTTCTGGAGATATCTGATTGCTTTTAGGATAAGCGGCATAAAATCTGTTGTACTACTTGGGATCTAGCTAGGTACTTGGGACCTGGATTGGCCACTGTTGCAAACAGGATACTGGGCTTGATGGACTTTTGGTCTGTCCCAGTTTGGCAATTCGTATGTTCTTAACCCTGGAAATTATTTTTTTTTTTCATGTTATCATTAATCCAAGTTTCCAAGTTTATTTAGTCTTTGACATACCGTTTATTAAAAGCATACCTAAACGGTTTACAATTATGAAAATATTGTTAAAATAAAACAAAAACTTAAAAGTAAAAAGTGGAGGGGACAACAGAACAAATAGAATGACTGGAACAAAAAGTCTAACTATTTTCTTGGTCTAAATGTGGAGCCCTCCAAAAATCCCTTCACCCCTCTCTCATCAGACCCAGAGGCAGCAATCACAGATCCTCGGGGGGGGGGGGGGGGGAGAGACCCGGCTGTCATTCAAGAGTGAAACCTAGTTGACAGAAGAAGACGCCAATGCATGATCCACATTTGTCGGTGAGAGGGTGAATTATCCCTACACTGTCTGACCTAAACAGGAGATGGGAGAGAGATTAAAACTAGGACAGTGTGGAAGGGGAGATATGTAGGTGTGAATGAAGGATCAAGGCGGCAAAGCTGGAGCCTTCTCAGTCTTCGGAAATATAGGGAAAGAGAGTCAGTCAAGTGAGAAAGCCTCAGGGTGTGCAGTGCTGAAAGGGCCTTTCTGAATGAAGCAGGTGAAAGGGAATCTTTCTTGATCAGTGGGAAAGAAAGTGAACAATGGACAGGAAGAGAGGCCGCGGTGCAGAATGAGGTGTAATTCTGCAAACATCCTGAGCCCTGCGGAGTTATCCTCTCCCGCCCCTGGACCAAAGCCTTCAGCAAAAGTCAGATTTGTAGAAGACCTCAGCAAGTGACTGGGTCAGACCAATGGTCCTAGTAGCCCGTTCTCACGGTGGCCAATCCGGGTCACTAATGCCTGACCAAAACCCAAGGAGTAGCAACATTCCGTGCTACCGACCCCAAAGAGTCAAGTAGCCCAGTCAGGCAGACTGAAGCACACTGACTACCATCATTCAGGAAAGTCAATCAATGAGTTCATCCAGCTGCATTCCCCAATATTTCAATCTGAAACAGAGCCAAAATCATTCATTATCTCAGGGGAGATTACAAGGGATTTGACTTGTAAGAACATTCTTAAGGCAAAACAGCATATTCTTAGAAGCTTAATGCTGCAAGAAGTCTTTCGGCTAAAAGGGACAGTGATAAGTCCATCCATAAAGGAGACTATTTTCTGTACAGGAGGAAATGCTGTGATAGAAAACAGCAGCTTGATGGAAATCATTTCACATTACTGAACCAGTGCTTACTTTCAGCCCCCGATTTCCTTGGATTCTTCTTCACCTGTCATGCTCACTACAGCTCTGCTTTTTCAACTCCCATCCTAAATGCAGTTTGATCCATGTTTTCTTTGGAGACTTTCCGTTTAGTTTGGGCCAATTTCCTCTAAATTGTTCTGATGTGATTTCCAACCGCCATGCAATAAGCTGCGTCTGACAATATGTAGAAAGCTCAAATTCCCAATATTTTTGGTTCCCGCTTGGAAACATCTAAGAAACAAGCAGAGTTTGCAGCTATCCTACAGAGGTTTTTTTGAGGACAGGAGAATTTTTTTTTTTTTTTTACACAAATCAGACTCTTACAACCTTCCAAGGGAGTCAGAAGCACCTCCTCCACTGCATGCAAATCTCTCTCATGAATATTCATTGTGGATATCCTGAAAACCTGGCTGGCTGGGATGCCTCCAGGATCAAGCTTGGGAAGTACTGGTCTAGTAGTAACAGGAAGGTCAGGGTTCAAATCCTGCCAACATTCCTTGTGACTTTGGGCAAGTAACTTAGAGCTGGATTCAGTAAATATTGCTTAAAATTTTGGTGCAGAAAAAAGAATTGGTGCTGAATGGTATTGAAAACCATCTCAGAAACTGCAAACTCTTGCACACTGCTCTGAATTGACTCCTCTGTCATTAGAATGTCTGTTATAGAATTGTTTATTGAAAGCTTCTATACCACTACTATGATCAGTGCCGGGATTTGTGCCCAGCTTTGGGCCTGATGATTTACAGCAACTGGAACCCGGTTCGTAATACTATCTGCATCTCTAGTGGAAGCCCCTGATTCTCCCATGCCCACACTCCTTTCGGAGATGGCACTTGGCAAGGTGTGTTTGTGTTTATTGACATTCGATATACTGCCCTATCTTGACAAAGTTCTATCAGTTACCTCCTCCAGATAGACTGCTCCTTCCTGCCTTCAGCGGCACTTGTTGCAGGAAGCCTTCTCTCTGACGTCAGAGCTGAAGTCAGAGGGAAGGCTTGTGTGTCAGCCATGTGCAGCATGTAAGAGCTATTGCCTATGTCCCTGCAACAAGTGCTGCTTAAGGCAGGAAGGAGCAGTCCATCTGTACAGCCCCTGAAGGAAGTGAGTGCGGCCTGGAAGCGAGCAAGAAAGGGAGAAAGGGGACATGATCTGGGACAAAGGGAGAAAAGAGGGGGGGAGGAGCGCATTAGTGCATGGGAGGGGCACGATTTTGGGACAAAGGCTGGAAGGCAGGGAGTGGGGCACGAACTCGGGACACAGAAGGGAGGGAGGAAGGAGGCACTAACTTGGGACATAAGAAGGAAGGAATAGAAAAAGAGAATTACTGGGCATGAGTGTGTGAGAGAGAGAAAGAGATAGTACACATAGAGAAAGAGGAAAATTGTTGGGCATAAAGAGAGAGGACTGAGCTAGAGATGCATGGGGATAAGAAGGAGAAGAGGGAGGAATGTTGGGTATGGTGGTGGAGGGAAAGATGGGGCATGGTGCTGGAGAAGAGGGTGATAGAAGGAGAAATGGGAATGGGACTAGTAGGCAGTGGTGAAAAATGCTGCACATGATCCGGAGGATGAGAAAGGGAGAAATGTTGGATGTGGCAGTAGAGGGGGAGGGAGAGATGCACCCTGGATCTTTCTGTCCTCACTCCCTTTACAGCAAGAGAGGGAATGAGAGAAAGACAGATGGACAGTGAGAGAGAGAGAAAGGGAGAAATGTTGCCAATAGGGGTGAAGGAGAGAGAAAGAAAAGTTGGACTCATGGAGGGATAGAGAGAGATGTTGATTGGGGAAGGGAATGACGTTTGGAGGAGAGGAAGTGTGCATGAGGCAGAAAGAAAGAAATATTGGATGCACAGTTAGAAGGAAGTGCAACCAGAGACTCATAGTTCATAATTTCTTAAAAAATGCTTCTCCTGGAATACAAAGAATTGTACATTAAACATTTAAATATGAATAGGTAACAAACAACAAATAATAAACATAGACCTTCCAGACAGCAAAGGTAGGAAAATGATTTTATTTTCAATTTAGTGATCGAAATGTGTCAGTTTTGAGAATTTATATCTGTTGTCTATTTTTCTATAGTTGCTACTGAGGTGACATTGCTAATTTTAAAGTCATCTGCCTTGACCTCTTTAAAAAAAATGAATATAAATGATAATTCACATTTTCTCTGCATACAATGTACCTTGTGTTTTTTTCAATTTTGTGGTTACCATTATGTATTAATACGATTATATTGTGTGTATATGAAAAATGAATGGAAGAAATTGCATTACAACTAATACTATTATTATGGGGGTGGGCTCAGAGGTGGAGCTTGGGCAGGTCTGGGGCACAGCTTGGGTGGGGGTACTTGGTTGATATTTGTTAGTCTTAGGAGGTATTTGGCTTGAAGAATTTGAGAAACTCTACACTAGAACAACAATACACCCATTGTAAAACTAAACAAGCCAGATTAATATACTGTAGATCGATCCTAGACAGTTAATGCTAGCAGAAAACCATGTCCTTTTCATACACACAGAACATAGATACACCCTGCCCAGTATAGAATAAGTAATCACAACTAAAACTAGAAATATGTAGACAAATGTTACAAACTGCCAAGAAGTCAAACTCTGCATATAGTGCAACACCACAGAAAAAGAAACGGTGATGACACTGTGCATATAAAGATTGCAGATGTAAATTTGAAAAAAACAGACAAATAACAATCATCACTTTACAAATTAAAAAATAAAGGCCCCCTTTTATCAAGCCACAAGGCGGATTACATAAGAGTTTTACAGGAGGTTACAAGAATTGTGACATAGCATAAGAGTTACATAAGAATAACCAAAGAGTTGTCGAGATCTTAAGGTGATAAATGTTGGGTAATTAGAAGCATATTAGAGTTTGTTGGGTAATTAGAGGCATAATTAGAGTATGTTAAGGGTATAGAGTGGGTTGGTGGGATTTGGGTAGGAACTGGTCGTGTTAAATAGGTTTTATGTGTTTTTTGAAGAGTAGGGTTTTAGTTTCTTTCTTGAAGGTTTTGTAGTCTGTGGTCGAGGACAGCAGCATGGAGATTTGTCTGTCAGTTTAGCTGCTTTGGTGGCTATTAGGTTGTCATATAGTTTTTTTTCATTTGACATTTTTGGATGGTGGGGTGTGTGAATAGTGAGGGGGGTTCTTCTGTGCCTGGTTGAGGAGGATTGATAAAAGGAGGCCGGAAATAAAACAAAATGGAAAATAAGAAAATACCATTTTATTGGATTAATTCATTTTTCAATTAGCTTTCAAAGCCAAAACCTCCTTCCCCAGGTCAGTAGAGTAAACTGCTGTTATTGTATTCTGTCCTGACCTAAGGAAGGGGGTTTTGGTTTCTGACACATAGGGCTCTTTTTACTAGGGTGCGCTAGCGTTTTTTAGCGCACGCACAAAATTAACGTTTGCTAAATCGTTGCGGTACGCTTCTAGAATAACGCCAGCTCAATGCTGGCGTTAAGATCTAGCGCGCGTGGCAATTTAGCATGCGCTATTCTGTGCGTTAAAGCCCTAACGCACCTTAGTAAAAGAAGCCCTTGGTAAAAAATGTATTAAAATTAGTCCAGTAAAAAAATTATCTTATTTCCATTTTCTATTTATTCATGTTTATCAATACAGCTACTACTTTATTCTACAGCAACAAAAAATTTTTTTCTGCTTTAATCATCTTCACTCTCTACTTTCTATCAAGTTCCTGTCCTCTCTCTCCCTTCCATGCAGAATCTGCCCTCTCTCTGTCTGCCTTTTTCATCCACTCTCCGCCCTCTATGTCCCTTCCATCCATTGTCCACCCCTCTCTCTCTTCCATTCTTACTGTCCACCTTCTCCCCTTCCATATGATATCTTCCCTCTTTCTATGCCCCTTACATAAACTGTTTATCCTGTGCTTTTTCTCTCCTTTATACATGATTCATTTCAGCTTCACCCCTTCTCTAGCATCTCTCTTCTCCTTTCCTTCCTTCCCACCCATGATCTGGCATCTCTGTCTTCTGCCCTTCCCTCTCCCCCATGCCCTGGCATCTCCCTCCCCTTCCCCTTCATGCTCTGGCATTTCCGAACTTTCCTTTTGCTCTCTCCTTTCCCCCTAGTCTTCCATCTCTGTCTCCTTCCCTTCCCTTATGCCCTGGTATGTCTCCATCTCACTCTATGATCTGGTATCTCCTTTCCTTCCATCCCTCCCTTCCCCATGGCTTGGTATTTCTCTCTCTCCTCTTCCTTCCCTGGACTTCCTTCTCCCTCCCTCCCAATTCCTCCCCTCAATCGGGTGCAGCATTTCTCTCCTCCTCCCCCGATGGGGACCTCCTTCCCTCCCTCCATTTTATTTGTTACCCCCTCCCCTTTGGCAGCACAGACTTTACAACTCACTGCTCTTGCCGACATTGGGCCTTCCTTTCTGCCAGTCCCGCCTATTTCCTGCTTCTGCGAAGACAGGACCCAGCAGAGAGGAGGTCCGACACTGGTAGAGCAGAGAGTTGTAAAGGCTTCCACGGCCAGAAGAGAAAGAAGTTCCTGACCATGATGCCAGTCCTTGGAGCACCCCTTATGGGCTGCACACCTGGGGCAGACCCCCCCCTCCCCCCTTCCCACACACACACATCCTTCCCTTGGAATGCCACTGCTGATGATAAAGGTTGCCATATCACAGTCTGGCATCTATCCCTCTGGAACAGGGTTGTCCGTCGGTCCTCGAGGGCCACAATCCAGTCGGGATTTCAGGATTTCCCCAATGAATTTGCATAAGATCTATTTGCATGCACTGTTTCCATTGTGTGCAAATAGATTCTCATACATATTCATTTAGGAAAGCCTGACAACTCAAAACTGGTGAGAGCCAAGGTTGGATACCCCCTGCTCTAGAAGTTTGAAGATATACCAAACTGGGATTTTGGTGCCCTTTATCACGGTAGAGAATGACAAGGGGACAAATTTTTTCCCATTCTGTCCTGTCTCTGTGAGTTCTTTTCTTGTCCCTGCCCCATTCCTGCAAGCTTCATCCTCATCTGCACAAGCCTCAAACACTTTAAAATCATAAATATTCTAGGCTTGTGTAGTTAAGGCAGAACTTACAGGAATGGGACAGGGATAGCGACAAAACTCGCAGGAATTGGATGGGAAATACATTATTAAAATGAATTATTTGGATGAGTACTTTTTGAAAATTGTTTAGGGATAAACTGCCCACTGAGATTCAAGCTTGCTTTTTTTGTCAGAAGAACTTCTTTTTCTCAAAACAATGCAGCTACTAGAGGTGTCTGCAAACACACTTTACAGACACACATAGTAAAGGGACCCATCTATTAAAACCAGACAGGGGAGGGTGGTCTGAATTAGGGGTTTTTTTTATTTTCTTGTAATTATTAATGTTTATATGATTTTAAAGTTTTATTGTTAAACTGCTTTATTACTGTTGTGTGCTAAATCAAGTTAAGATGTACAGTAAGTCTAATAAGAACAATAATGAGTGAAAATTAATGACGGGATCCACTTGGGCAAGTCACTTAACACTTCATTGCCCCAGAGGTTGTGATAAGAGCGGAGAGCATAGCTGGTTTTTAAGAAAGGTTTGGACAAGTTCCTGGAGGAAAAGTGTATAGTCTGTTATTGAGAAAGACATGGGGGAAGCCACTGCTTGCTCTGGATCGGTAGCATGGAATGTTGCTACTCTTTGGGTTTTGGCCAGGTTACCAGGGACCTGGATTGGCCACTGTGAGAATGATGGAACCATTAGCTATTCTTTTGTTCTTAAAAGTGGTATATCAAGTCTCAACCCCTTTACCCCTTTACCTAATGAGGTGATAGGAGGGGGGGGGGGGAAAACCCTGTTTCTTTAGAAGCAGGAGGTGGGAGAGACAGTAAAAGCCAGGACAATGGAGTGGAGGGGGAAGGGATTTGTGAGCAGTTCCAATAGCCCCAGTCTGAAAAGAGCAACTGGAAGTTTCCAGCCAGGTACAAAATCAGAGAGGTCCAGGAGAGAACGGCATTCGTAAAGAAATGCAGACCAATGAAAGACCAGGAAGAGAACAGAATAGATCAGATTAGGATATGAAAAGCCCAAGAACTCCCCTGTAATAGCAGAACCACATACTGTCTGTAGCAAAAACATTGGAAGAAGCATTAAAATAGTTCCATTTTTTTTCATTGCATTGAACAAAGGTTTGCTCTCAGGCCGAGTGTCCATTGCCCAGAAAGTTCTGCAAGATCCCAGACTCTGAAATGGCAGGGCCCAAAGCGTCGTGAGGATGTTACTCATAAAGGGATACACAGTAGATTATCAAAACAGACATATGATTTTTCATGCATTTAAATGTCTGTGTGTTGGTGGCTGTTAAGAAAAAGCCGAAGAAGACACCGAAACGAGTCGAGTGGAGACATAGTGGCGATATGAATTCATGAACTTGAGAAGATTTAGCTAAGTTGATTGGTCCCTTAGCGTTTTAATTACGATTTTCTCTATTCGCATATGTATTTTTTGTGTGATTTGCGCTTGATGAATGGAGACATTAGTGGTTGAAATGAACTTATGAACTTGAGAAGATTCAGCTAATTTGATTTGTTTGATTTTTATTATTCACTATTCATGCTTGATTTTTTGATGATTTTTTTGTGATTGATTTTTGTGGGGATTTTCAAACACCACCCTACATTCTCCCCTTTTTCTTCCTATGCTGGTGCACATCTGCACCTTTATATTTATGCATTCATTTAACGGTATCAGCTAAATGTTTTGAAATAAGGGTATAACCATGATATACAGGGCAGGGTTTATTTAGACCAGTGGTCTCAAACTCGCGGCCCGGGGGCACACATGCGGCCCCGCCATGGTACTATTTTGCGGCCCGCAGTCTGTATTAGTGCTGTCTGTACTAGTACTGCCCACTCTTTGCAGCGTCCTCCGGCTTCCCCCCTGACCTCCCACTCTTACCTTCAGATAATTACCACAACCTGCAGAGAGATTCGTCGGTGCTGTTAGCGATCCTTGCGGCTGCCATTGTTTCTCAGCAGCATGTTCCCTCTGCTGCAATTCCTGACCCTGAAGTCAGGAAGAGAGGCAGGACCGCGGCAGAGGGAATGTGCTGCGGAGGCCAATGGCAGCTTGCAAGGAACATTACAGCACCGGCGATCTTCTCTGCAGGCTGCGGTAATTAGCTGAAACTAAGACCGGGAGGCCAGGGGGGAAGCTGGAGGATGCTGCAAAGAAGGAGGAACATGCAGGCCTTTGGGGGGGGAAGATTTATACACTATAAAGAGTTTTTACCTCATTGCAAAATTGTCATTTCTTTAATAAGACATTAACTATTTTTTCTGCGGCCCTCCAAGTACCTACAAATTCAAAATGTGGCCCTGCAAAGGGTTTGAGTTTGAGACCCTTTGGTGCCCGGAGCTTTTGGTCATTCGTAGAGATAATTGAGCCCGTACTGAAATCCCCTTATTCAGCTTAAATTCAAATTGCAGGTGCTATCCTTATGCCGGGTACAAAAGGTTTTTTTTTACCAATTATTTAATTATAGAAAAAGCTACACAGGCGGATCCTAGTGGTAAGAAAAGAGGGGAACAGCAGGCGGAGAACAGGATACCAATGGGTTACTAATGGTCCTTGTGATCACTGCTGCCTTCAGCTATACTTGTGGCTCTGCAGAATACAATTTTCCACAGTACAGGTAGATGCAGTTTTATATTTTGGAATCTGTGTGTCCTTATAGGCATTTTAATGCTTTTCCTATCTGAATTAATAGTGTTCTTTTTAATTATTCATCCTTTTTTTTCAAACTGCTGTATGCCTTATAGGTCTAGCAATAGACCGGAAATTCAATGCCAGTGCCATATCCGCTTACTGGCATCAAATTTCAACCAGCTAAGTCCTAAACACTAAAGATGCACTACCCCTTGTGCGGTTGTCTTTGGCAGTTGAACTTAGCTGGACGGTGACAGGTATATCATATCACCAGCCCAATCGCTAATCCAAATAATTCAGTGTGGGACTGACTATCTTCCATTGAATATCGGCAGATAGCGGCCCTACAACCTTCAGATCATCAGATGCCGATCCTACTCCCACTTTCTCTACCAAACTACCCCCACAGATCAGATCCCTTGAAGGGCTCGTGAACTTTAGGAAAGCATTTAAAACATACCTGTTCACCTAGTTTAAAAGAGAAATATATATTGGAACCTGATCATCTGTACTTGGCATTCACATTGTATTTATAAACATTGACATGTTGTAACATTGATTGTATATTATGTATGTTTTAACCTGTATATCGTCCTGACTACCTATTAAGTATGTTAAATAAATAATGTGCTGTTTAGAAGATTGGAGGCTGTTCCGGGCCTTGGAAATAGCGCTATCAGCCCCTTAGAATGTAAACCCTCTGGAGACTGTGCACAACTACACTTCTCCCTCCGTAATCGCGGGGGATGCGGGCAGAACTAGCCGTAAATACCGAAAAACCGCAAATAACTTTTTGCATGTTATTTGCGGTTTTTTCGATAAAATAGACCTGAAAAAGATAATAAACCGTGAATAACCCGACCTGCAATTTGCTCCGTTAGAACATCCAGGAGCAGCGATTTCCAATGTGAAAATGCCGGGTTCCAGTGATGAAAATGAGGGGGGCAGAGTCAGCAAGCCAAAAAATTGCGAAATAAGCGAATCTGCAGATACGGAAACCGTGGATTCGGAAGGGAGAAGTGTACTTAAAAAAAATATTAGGCACAAAGCAAATCCCCCACCCTCTTCTGACCCTTCCAAGAACCCTACTAGGTTTTACATCTTTTCATTTTACGCCACCTTTTTCAATAGCAACTCAAAGTGAGTTATATTTAGGTGCATGAGGTATTTTCCTATTAGAGGCAAGGGAGAGTTACATGGCTTGCCTAAGATCACAAGGTGCAGCAGTGGGATTTGAACTAGAGAACGACATGGGGACAAAATTTTCCCTGTCCCCGCAGGAGCTCAATTTCACCATCCTGCCTCCTCAAGTTTTGTCGCTGTCCCTAACCCCTGCCAATTCCTGTAAGCTCTGCCTTAACTGCACAAACCTCAGACACTTATGATTTTAGGTTCAATAATTTTTTATTGAGTTTGAAGAATAAAATATACATAACAAAAATCTTACAAAGAATAGTATCTCAACTCAGTTAAAACAATGTGGATATATAAATTCCAATAAATGAACAATCAATTATCACCACAACTTATGATTTTAAAGTGTTTGAGGCTTGTGCAGATGAGGACGGAGCTTAGGCATTGGTGGAATGAGGCATTATGACATCACAATCGGAGCTCTAGAATGTTACTACTTATGATTTTAAAGTGTTTGAGAGGACGGAGCTTGTAGGAAATGGGGCAAGGACAGAAAAGAACTTGCGGGGACGAGATGGGAAATAGAGTTAACATAAGAACATAAGCGTTGCCTCTGCTGAGTCAGACCATGGGTCCATCTCGCCCAGCAGTCCGCACCCGCGGACAGGGAAAAATTTGTCCCCGTGTCATTCTCTAATTTGAATCAGACACCCCTGGATGTCATGCACGGGTCTCTAACCACCAAGCTGCTCCTCCACACTCTTTGTAACTCTTCAATGAGTTATTTATTCTGAGCCATCAGAGCAGCAAACAAAGCCCAGAATGACATCGTTTAATCTAATCTAATCTAGTCTTCGGTTTATATAGCGGGTCATCTCCCAGCGGAGCTCGACTCGGTTAACAAGCAATTAAAGACCAGCAAACAAGAGCATAGGAGAAAATAAGTATTGTAGAGCAATCAATTTGTTGAATCTTTAGGTAAACTGTTCAAGTGCTGTGTAAATAATAAGGTTTTTAGGACTTTACGAAATTGTTGTAACTGACCTATCAATCTGACAGAGTCAGGAAGCCCATTCCACATTTCTACCAATTTATAAGCGAAAGATTGACTGAGTTTCCCGGCCGATTTAATTCCTCTGAAGGAAGGGAACAGTAGTTTATATCTCTGTGTAATGGCAAGATCTAAGAGTATTCCAGTATAAAGGGACCAATTTGTTTATTCAATTTTCTATACCGTTCTCCCAGGGGAGCTCAGAACGGTTTACATGCATTTATTCAGGTACTCAAGCAGTTTCCCCCCCTCTGTCCCGGTGGGCTAACAATCTATCTAATGTACCTGGGGCAATGAGGGGATTAAGTGCCTTGCCCAGGGTCACAAGGAGCAGCGTGGGTTTAAACCCACAACCTCAGGGTGCTGAGGCTGTAGCTTTAACCACTGCACCACACATTCCCCCTATCCATAGAGAAGCTTAAAAATTACACTAGTCTCCATTTTTTGCTCTGTGCTACATTCAAGCTAGACATATTCTTCGATAAGTGATTGTTTGAACAATACACCCTTGGCTGATCTACTGACATCCTGCCCTCACGACTCCCCCGTTGTGCATATTATGGAAACCACTTAGTTATAAGCGGGTTAGAAATCTCTTGCACAATCATTATAAGCATATGGCTGCAGGTCTGGGGCTGCCGATTGCATGAGAGATGGAAGTTAAAAAAAAAAAAAAATGCAGGGGCAGCATATATATCCCACAGAAGCAGCGTAGAAAAAAGCAATTGCATGGTTTGCTGGTAATTCTCTACCCTTCTCCTCTGCTGATGGCATCAATGGATGCTTATGTTGTGTCCACAATGCACTGCAATAAGGCACACCTATGATTGATGCTCATGCATGCCTATGCTGTAGCATTTCCTGGCACATGCGCATTGAACTATTCTGCACTTTCTCCAAAGACTGATCTGATGGAATTTTCCATGGACCTCCGTGGGGCTCATTTGCATGCAAAGTTTTTGCAGCATTGCTCATCTTTTTGAAATTGGAAAATCTGCTGGCACTACAACGAGCCATGGGATTTGAACAGTAAGTTTAGAACATTAGGGGCCCACTGTCTGAGAAAATGCAATAAATAACTCATCGAAATCACTAACAAGCCCTTACACCTACAGTTTACTACAGGGGTCCCCAAAGTCCCTCCTTGAGGGCCGAATCCAGTCGGGTTTTCAGGATTTCCCCAATGAATATGCATGAGATCTATGTGCATGCACTGCTTTCAATCCATATTCATTGGGGAAATCCTGAAACCCGACTGGATTCGGCCCTCAAGGAGGGACCCCTGGTTTATTATCAGATTATGGAGTCTAAAATTCCTCTTTAGAAAGTTATTTTCATAAAAATTCCTCCAAAATCCCTTTCGTACAACTTCCATAGGGGTAGCAAAATTGCCAGATCTAAAGAAAAGTCAGCATTTGACAACTAGAGTCTATATAACTAATATGAACTCAAGTCCTAAAACATATGCCTCAAGAAATTGTATACTCCATATAGTGCAATCAGAGTCTGTCATGTCTCTTCCATAAAAACATTCAGATACATTGAACACATGGCAAACACATACACACAAATTACTGAATGCGGGAAATATGAATCTTCAGAACAGCAACACAATTTTAAAAAGGTTTCCTGCACCTCCAGGAAATTATAGGCCAGTGAGTCTGTCATTGGTGCTGGGCAAAATGGTAGAGACATATTGAGGAAATCAGAATGTCATGGGATATAATGTCCCATTATGGACTAAGAACTGATTACAACATAGAAAAGAGAGAGTAGGTTCAAATGGCCAATATTCTCAATGGAGAAGGATAAATAGTGGGGATCCCCAGGGGTCAATGATCTAGAAATGGGAATAACTAGTGAGATAATATAAATTTGCTGATGACACAAACTTGTTCAGAGTTGTTAAATCGCAAGAGGACTGTGAAAAATTGCACGAGGAGCTTGCGAGACTGGAAGACTAGGCGTCAAAATGGCAGATGATGTTTAACGTAAACAAGTGCAAAGCGATGCACGTGGGAAAGAGGAACGCAAACTATAGCTATGTGATGCTGGGTTCTACGTAAGGGGTCACCGCCCAGGAAAAGGATCTAGGCGTCATCATTGAGAATACCTTGAAACCCTCAGCTCAGTGTGCGGGGGCGGCTAAGAAAGCAAACAGAATATTAGGAATAATCAGGAAAGGAATGGAAAACAAAGGTGAAAATGTTATCATGCCTTTGTATCGCTCCTTTGTGTTGCCCCGCCTTGAATATTGGGTGCGATTTTGGTTGCTGCATCGGAAAAAAAAAATACAGCGGAATTAGGAAAGGTACAAAGAAGGGCGATGAAAATGATAAAATAACTTCCCTAGGAGAAAAGGCTAAAATGGCTAGGGCTCTTCAGCTTGGAGAAGAGATGGCTCGGGGGAGATATGATAGAGGTCTATAAAATACAGTGCTGAGTGGAGTGAAACAGGTAGATGTGAATTGCTTGTTTACTGATTCCAAAAATACTAGGACTGGGGGGGCATGCAACAAAGCTACTACAGACGCTAGCGTTTTTAGCACACGCAGCAGATTAGCGCGCTAACCCCACGCTATGCAGCTAGAACTAACGCCAGCTCAGTGCTGGCGTTAGCGTCTAGCACGCGCTATTCCACGCATTAATGCCCTAACGCAGCTTAGTATAAGGAGCCCTAAGTGGTAAATATAAAACAAAAACGGAGAAAATATTCCTTCACTTGCGTAATTAAACTCTGGAATCTGTTGCCAGAAAAATGCGGTAAAAGCAGTTAGTTTAGCAGGGGGTTAAGAAAGGTTTGGCTAATTTCCTAAAAGAGAAGTCCATAGGCCATCATTAAGATGGCTGGGGAAATTCCCTGCTTCTTCCTGTTTTGCTCTTTGGAATCTTTGACCCTGGCTTGGTCACTGTTAGAAACAGACCTTCAGTCTCTTCCAGTATGGTGACTCTTCTGTGTTATTGTCCCCAAGCTTCAAATCTGTGCTAATGCATAAGATTCTTTCTGGCAAGAAACAGTCAACTTGATGCACTGCAAATACTGCCTTTGTGGCAAAGGGAAAGTGCAGCAAAACGCTACAAAAGCCAAACTCTTTGAGCAAAGCCCCTCCGGTTTTCCTTCTTTTTCTGGCTTCTGGAAGGCTGAGTCGATGCCAAGAACTTGCAAAGTTTCTAAAAGCGGCTGAGGCTGAGATTTGAGCAAGTGCTTTTCCCAGGCAGCCTGCCAGCTCCGCACAAGCCCAGCTCGGTGTCCTCGCCGCAGAGAGCTGCCCCCGGGAGACAGTCGCAGAAAACTGCAAAGCCAAGAATGCCTCCCAAAGCGCCCGAGAGTTTCTGCGCGCTTAGGAAAACGTTTGGGGGGGGGGGGGTTAGTGACTGATTTCTTGATTTTTTTCCCCAGTGCATCTGCAACCAGGATATCTGTCTATGTGTCACAGCTCACGATCCGTTGCAGCCAGACAGGTGCATTCCCGGCTCTCCCTGGTGCTGACCATTTGCGCTGCTTCCAATCCCAGGGGCAGGTAGGTCACCAGGAAAACATCTGCATGAGGGCAAGGAGATGCGATCCCTGGGTGCGCATCTGGAGATGAGAACGTCTCCGCCGTGTGTTATGCGTGTAGAGAGTGTCCAGGCTCATTTAATTCATCGAACAGATTGGTGCGATTCATTTGGGAAACACTGACCCACCTTGGCATTTTCCACTTAGACATTTCACCCTCCCTCCCCCCCCCCCCCCATGCACACAAAATGAACGAAATCCAGCATGGATAAAGGAGGAAGGAATGTTTTTTTTTTCTCCGGTATCAATCAGCATTTCCAAAACAGTAGTTTAACCCTCTGCCAAAGCCCTCTCTTTGGCTAACTATGCATTCCCCCCCACCCGAGAATCAGCTCAATCCATGCCGAGCAAAACTTGCACTTCATCCCGGACTCTGCAGCCACTTTGGGGAACTTTGCATCTCTCTCTCTCCTTAAAGCATTCCTAGCAAACAAAGAGAGCAAAGGACAAAATGCCACACATACCTGTAGCTGACAGCACATCAGCAGGAAATGTAAACATCTGGAGAGGGAAAAAGCAACAGAAGAAATGATGTGGTGAGAGGCAGCTTTGAAGGAGAGCAAAACACACATCTGGCAGTTTCCCTTCCAAGCGAGGGAAACCACTGCTACAAGATGCCTTTCTTACATGCAAGCGCAGGCTGAAAAGAGCGAGCGCATCGCGGAGGAAGGAAGGTGGGCGCCTTGCAGCGCCACAAGTTCTTCGCTCAAGGCTAGGCGGCCCCCGGCACGTGACTAAGCGGCTCGGCGCGCCTCCGTCAGGCATCAGAGCCTGGCCGCGGCGCCTAAGCGAGCCTGGGCGCGCTCTCAGCCCTGCTGCTGCTGCATCCTCTCCTCAGCATCAGCCCTGATCTCTCGCTACCTAGTTCCCCCCCGCCCCCAATCTCTCCCTCCCTCCCTCTCTCCCTCCCCGATGTGGCATTACCTCCGAGTCCTGCCCATGGTCTCTAGCTTTCGGCCATCATTTGACCCCGATCTCAGGCCAGTCTGCACCTGTGAACCCGGCTTGCCTCTCCTGCGGGAGACAAATGGTGACAGTAGAAGGAAAACAAATTAAAACGTGAAGAAAAAAAAAAATAAGTCATTCCAGTTGTTAGATATCCAGGGCTGGCACAGGGACTTTTAAAATGCCGTGGATGGAGTTTATTAAAAAGGAATGTTCTCAATTTGGGGATTGTAAAAAAATTGTAAAAAGCAAAGAAAAGTTCAAATTTCTAACATAAGCCATGAATCATCCTTACCCCCCCCCCCAATCAAGACTTGAGGGGCTCCGAGGGCCAAAAGCTCAAGCAGAACCCTTTTGCAAGGGATCCTGGCTCTTGCCACCCCAGGGCTTCCACACTTCCTGTTGATTGGCAGCGGCTGGATTATCATTAGCCCAGATCCCACACTTAATAACAGCTTTTGCGAGACGCTGCCAAATTACTAGCTCTTCCAGACAGTGCAAGGCCTTGACTTTGGCTCGCCTCTGTGGATTAGGCGTTTACCCAGGCTGCAAGTGTTAGAACAGAAACACTTACTTTTCAATTCTCTCCTAATCACCCGCAGGGAACACATTTACATAGGTTTAGAGATGCATTCGTTTGGGGGGTTTACAAAAAGCAAAGCTGAAGGGAGCTGTCAAATCATTGACTTTCATAAAAATTCTTTTTTTTTTTGCTTGCAAATATCGTTTTAAAGTGCTACGAATATGGTGAGCCTTGAAAATATTGTACAGTATCAAGTTATAGGGATTCTTGGATGTATTGAAGGACTCAAAATGCACTTCAACCCTGCAAACAGACCACATTACAGAAATCATTCTGACATTCACTTAACTGGTAGAGAATTAAAGCAGTTTGTAGAGGGGATTTTTGTTTCTGCCAGCTCATCTACGTTTTGATATTAATGTCAGAATGGGGTTTTAGGTTCTTTTTTACTATAAAAACATTGGCTCAGCCTGCAAGCCCTAAATATTAAGTATTCAAAACGCTGTGCTTGCCATCTAGTGGAACAAGGGTGTCATTGCAGCCATCACCCGCACTCACTGCATTCTTACAATGTCAACAACCATTGTGTAAATAAACGGTTTAAAAATAAAATGGGTTTTTTTTAAAGTCAGTATCCAAATTGTGAGTCAAACGCTACTTATTCCTGGGAGATTCAGAACAATTTGGAAATGACTCGTCTATTACCTGAGCCAGTGCAGCTGTTGCCTTCACTGTTTCTCTCCCCCTGTTTAAGATCCTCTCTTCAAAGACACAATTGGCAGTGTTGCTCAATCATGAAAATGTTTTTTGTTTGGGGGGGGAGGGGGGGTTAGCAAGTCTGCCAGATTTTTATTGGCAGTCTCGTATTTTTATGGATAAATGTTGCAAAGATGCCATTTTAAGCACAGCTGGACTTGGTAGGCTGACATTGTGACATAGTGGTTAGAGCTACAGCCTCAGCAGCCTGAGGTTGTGAGTTCAAATCCTGCATTGCTCCCTCTTCCTCTGGGCAAATCACTTAATCAGAGGCAGCCCTACAATGAAGCCCACTGAGGCTGCAGTTGAGGGAGGGGCATCGTCCTGCCAACCTTCTCTGCCGCTTCCCTAGCTGGCATCTAATGCTTTCACCTTTCTCTCCACAATCAGCATTCTACCCCCTTCCCCCACATCTACCTTTCTGTAAAAGTTGCTGGGCAACGGTAGCAATTCTTTGCCGCCGGTCCCTGTGTCTTCACTGATGCCCACCCTCTCTGACAATTTTATACTTCCATTGGGGCAGGCTGCAGTGGAGAGAAGACACAGGAACCGGAAGCAGGGAATTGCTACCGCCATCCGGCAACTTTTACATAAAACTACGGGTAGATGCGGTGGTGGGAAGTAGAATGGGAAAAATGCCAATTGTAGGGAGAAGAGTGAAAACATTAGATGCCAGGAAAGCAATGTTACTTAACGTAACAGTTGTTATCCAGGGACAGCAGGCAGCTATTCTCACTAGTGGGTGATGTCATCCGACAGAGCCCCGACACGGACATCTTGAAAGCATGTCTTGCTTGAAGAAACTTAGAAGTTTCGAGATGCCCGCACCGCGCATGCGCCAGTGCCTTCCCGCCCGATGTACCGGGCGTGTCTCCTCAGTTCAGGTAGCTAGCCTGAGAAGCCAACCCAGGGGAGGTGGGTGGGACGTGAGAATAGCTGCCTGCTGTCCCTGGATAACAACTGTTACGGTAAGTAACATTGCTTTATCCCAGGACAAGCAGGCAGGTATTCTCACTAGTGGGTGACCTCCAAGCTAACCCCAATGGGATGGTGGGAGAGTTGGCAATTTCAAGAGAATAAATTTTGTAACACTGTTTGGCCAAACTGTCCATCCCGTCTGGAAAAAGTGTCCAGACAATAATGAGAGGTGAATGTATGAACCGAGGACCAAGTGGCAGCCTTACAAATCTCCTCAATCGGTGTCGATCTGAGGAAGGCTACAGAGGCTGCCATTGCTCTGACCTTATGGGCTGTGACCTTATAGGGAAGGGATAATCCAGCCTGGGCATAGCAGGAAGAGATACAAGCCGCCATCCAGTTAGAGATGGTGCGCTTCGATACAGGTCGTCCCAACTTGTTTGGATCAAAGGAGACGAAAAGTTGAGGAGCAGTTCTGTGAGGCTTTGTGCGATCCAAGTAGAAAGCTAAAGCACGTTTACAGTCCAGAGTGTGCAAAGCAGCTTCCCCAGGATGAGAATGAGGCTTTGGAAAGAACACTGGAAGCACGATGGATTGGTTGATGTGAAATTCAGAGACCACTTTAGGCAGGAATTTCGGATGAGTACGAAGAACCACCTTGTCATGATGGAATACAGTGAACGGTGGATCCGCCACTAGGGCCTGAAGCTCACTGACCCGGCGAGCAGATGTGAGGGCCACCAGAAAAACCACCTTCCAGGTGAGATACTTAAGTGGAGCCTTGTTGAGAGGTTCAAACGGAGGCTTCATGAGATGAGACAGGACAACATTGAGATCCCAAACCACAGGAGGAGGTTTGATAGGAGGGTTGACATGAAAAAGACCTTTCATAAATCTGGAAACCACAGGATGAGCAGACAAAGGTTTCCCCTGTAGAGGCTGATGGAAAGCCGCAATAGCACTCAGGTGGACTCGTATGGAGGTAGACTTGAGACCAGACTGAAATAGGTGTAGAAGGTAGTCCAATACAGAAGAAAGGGAAGCTCGCTGAGGTTCCGTGGCATTGGAAATACACCAGGAGGAGAATCTAGTCCATTTTTGGGAGTAGCATTGTCGAGTAGCAGGCTTCCTGGAAGCCTCCAAGACCTCCCTCACTGCTTGAGAAAACTGGTGAGGAGTTATGTTGAAAGGAACCAAGCTGTCAGGTGGAGGGACTGCAGATTGGGATGAAGGAGTGAACCTTGATGTTGAGTGAGTAGTGAAGGAAACACTGGAAGAAGTATGGGCTCCCTGCTGCTGAGTTGAAGTAGAAGGGAGAACCAAGGTTGTCTGGCCACCGAGGAGCAATTAGAATCATGGTGGCATGGTCTGATCTCAACTTGACCAGAGTCTTCTGAATGAGAGGAAAAGGAGGAAACGCATATAGGAAGCGATTCCCCCAATCCAGCAGAAAAGCGTCTGCCTCGAGGCAGAGAGGAGTGTAGATCCTGGAGCAAAACTGAGGCAGCTTGAAGTTGTGGGGGGCTACAAAGAGGTCTATCTGAGGTGTCCCCCACTGTGCAAATATCTGATGAAGGGGTTTGGAATTGAGCGTCCATTCGTGAGGTTGGAGAAGACGGCTCAATTTGTCTGCCAAGACATTGTCCTTCCCCTGAATGTAGACAGCCCTGAGGAAGGTGTTGTGGCGGACCGCCCAATCCCAGACTCGAAGAGCTTCCTGGCAGAGGGAGGCCGAGCCCGTGCCCCCTTGCTTGTTTACATAATACATGGCGACCTGATTGTCGGTGCGAATTAGGACCACCATGTCGTGAAGCAGATGTTGAAAAGTCTGAAGAGCATTGAAGATGGCTCTGAGCTCCAGAAGATTGATTTGATGGAGTCGTTCCGCACTGGTCCAGAACCCCTGAGTGCGAAGACCATAGGTTCGATGAATCGGTCGTGAGAACTTTCTGGTGGGGAGGAGAGTGAAACAGCAAACCTCTGGATAGATTCGAAGAGGTCATCCACCAGAGAAGAGACTGCCGTAGAGCAGGAGTGACTACAATGTGGCGGGAGAATGGGTCGGACACCTGAGTCCACTGAGATGCCAAGGTCCATTGAGGAATTCTGAGATGTAGTCTGGCAAAAGGCGTCACATGAACTGTGGATGCCATGTGACCCAAGAGGACCATCATGTGTCTCGCTGATATGGACGGGCGAGAAGACACCGACTGGCAGAGTAGAATAAGAGCATCCATGCGCTGAGGAGGAAGGAACGCTCGAAGTTGGATGGTATCGAGGACCGCCCCGATGAAGGGGAGAGTCTGGGTGGGCTGAAGATGTGACTTGGGAAAGTTGATCTCGAAGCCCAAGGTCTGCAGAAAACAAATCGTAGTCAAGGTTGCCGAAATGACCTCTGGGGCCGACGGGGCCTTGATGAGCCAGTCGTCGAGGTATGGAAACACCTGGAGACCCATGTTCCGGAGTGCAGCGGCCACCACCACCAGACACTTCGTGAAGACTCTGGGCGAAGAGGAAAGGCCAAATGGAAGCACTCGATACTGCAGATGTAGATGTCCCACCCGAAATCTGAGGAACTTGCGGGAGGCCGGATGAATCGGGATGTGAGTGTAGGCCTCCTTGAGGTCCAGAGAGCATAACCAATCGTTCTGCTCGAGGAGGGGATAGAGAGAGGCAAGGGTCAGCATACGGAACCGCTCCTTGACCAAAAACTTGTTGAGGACTCGAAGGTCCAAAATGGGCCGCAGATCGCCCGTCTTCTTCGGAACCAGGAAATATCGGGAGTAAAACCCTTGGTTCTGCTGATCTAACGGGACTGGCTCGACGGCCCGAAGCCGAAGCAAGGCCTGAGCCTCCTGGAGAAGAAGGGCGGTCTGCGTTAAGTTGGAAGGATACTCTCTTGGAGGGTGGTCCAGGGGGACCCGTTGGAAATGAAGAGAGTATCCCTCTCTTACGATGGTAAGGACCCAAAGGTCTGTGGTGATTGACTCCCATCGATGACAAAAATGAAGGAGACGACCCCCTATGGGAAAAACAGGGGAAGACAGAACGTTGGTTATGCTCCCTGGAAGAGAGTCAAAAGGGCTGAGTAGCCTTGGGTGCAGCCGTCATCTGAGGCTTCTGCTGAGTCTTTTGCGGAGGCTGTCTCTTCGCAGGCTGTCTCGCAGGAGGAGTCTGCCTCGGTTGATAACGCCTCTGGTAGATTTGAGGCAGTCTAGAAGGACGAGACTGCTGAGGCTTCGGCTTAGGTCGTAGAATAGACTGAAAAGACTTCTCATGGTCCGAAAGCTTTTTAGTAACAGTCTCGATAGACTCATCGAACAGATCCGCTCCCGCACAAGGCACATTAGCAAGTCTGTCTTGGAGGTTCGGATCCATATCAATAGTGCGAAGCCAGGCCAGGCGACGCATGGCGACCGAACAGGCCGCAGCACGTGCCGAGAGCTCAAAGGCATCGTAGGAGGATTGCATCAGCTGCAGCCGCAACTGGGACAGGGTTGCCACCACCTCCTCAAACTGGAAACGAGCCTGAGCATCGATGAAAGGGATGAATTTGCGGAGCACCGGCAAGAAGAAATCCAAATATGAAGAGAAGAAAAAATTGTAATTGAGCACTCGAGTCGCCATCATCGAGTTTTGGTAGATACGTCTACCAAACTTGTCCATCGTTCTCCCCTCCCTGCCCGGAGGCACGGAAGCGTAGACCTGGGAAGGGTGAGAACGCTTGAGAGAAGACTCGACCAGAAGGGACTGATGAGAAAGTTGAGCCCCTTCAAACCCCTTATGGTGAACGATGCGGTATCGAGCATCCAGCTTACTGGGAACTGCAGGTATGGAATACGGTGTCTCAAAACAGCGCATGAAAGTCTGGTCCAGCAGCTTATGCAGAGGAAGCCGAAGTGTCTCCGCCGGAGGGTGAGGCAAATGCATAGTGTCCAAATACTCTTTAGAATATTTGGACCCAGTGTCCAAAGTCACATCTAAGTCATCCGCCATCTGTCAGAGAAAGGATGAGAAAGACAGTTGGTCTGCCAAGGCCGGCCGACGAGACGGGCTAGAAGACGCGGAAGCCTCCGGGTCCAGGGAGAGCTGAGATCGGCATGGAGAATAGGAGGCAGATGGTTCCTCATACTCCGGCCCCTCCGGCTGGGACACATCCAACGAGGAGTATCCCAAACGCTGCATCTTCTTCTGCGGAGACACTTCTGAATGACGTGAGGAGTGCCGAGAAGAGTGCCGAGATCGATGCCCCTCCCGGTGACGGGACGGAGAACGAGATCTTCTATGCATCGATTGATCCTTCGAAGCCTCGAAGGAATGGATAGGGCTCGATGCAGTGGATCATAGAGGTGGCAGAGATGCGGATTCACGCAGCGCCACCCATGTCTGGTATGGAGTGCGGAAGAACTCCTCCTGCGATGCAGTATGCCCAGGACTACGATTATCAGGAGCCGCCCTAGCACCCTGCTGGCGTGGAGGAGTGATGGGCTCCAAAGGTGGCATCTCCGGAAGGGAAGCCCTCCTGGAGTATTCCGCCGCCCTCCGCCGATCCCCCTCGTCGAGCAGAGAGATCGAACGACGAGGAAGAGGGGGAGGGGGCGGACCGCCCTCTGAAACCGGGGTCGGAATCTCACCCTGAATGTTGGCGATAAGCCGGGGTCCCATAGTGCGCATAAGCTCGACAAACTGAGCTTCTAGCAGGGATCGAAGCGAAGCCGATATGGAGGGATCCGCACTGAAAGGGGGTCCTCCTGCACGGTCTTCGCGTTCCTTCGTGGCCAAGTGCTTCTGCTTGCTAGCTTTAGGCACTTTGATGACCACGGGAGGGACAGTGGAAGGCGGTACCTGAACCGAGGAGACGGAGGCAGGTGCCGATGCTGAACTCGAAGCTGAAGCCGGGGCAAACGATGCGGGCTTCACGATGCTCGATGCCGGAGTCGCAGACGTAGGTTTCGAATGGACCGGCGAAACCTCTACAGCCGCAGTAGCAGAGATGTCCTTGGCAGTCTCCATCTTGAACATCGACTCCCAGAGCAAGCAGCGCCGCTTAAACGAGCGCGCAGTGAGCGTGGAACAAGGCCGGCACGATTTCGGAACGTGTTCCGGACCAAGACACTGAAGGCAGCGTCGGTGTGGGTCCGTCAGCGAAATCGCACGCTGGCACTTGCTGCACTTTTTAAAACCGGTGATTGGTCGGGACATAGGCCGGAAAATCGACGCTGCAAGGTCGAAGCCGCTAGGCCGCAGCCACGAGGCCGGCCCGGCCGAACCGCCGGAAGAAATAATTATAAGTTTTTTTTGTTTGTTTTTTTAGAAAAATAAAGTAAAATTGAAATAAAGTCAAAGAAATAAACAAAAACGCGGGTTAAAGAAGGCAAAAAACTGAAATTCAGTCAGCGCAGAATGAAGACAAACTTCTCAGCTCCGCGGAAAGAAAAGAACTGAGGAGACACGCCCGGTACATCGGGCGGGAAGGCACTGGCGCATGCGCGGTGCGGGCATCTCGAAACTTCTAAGTTTCTTCAAGCAAGACATGCTTTCAAGATGTCTGTGTCGGGGCTCTGTCGGATGACATCACCCACTAGTGAGAATACCTGCCTGCTTGTCCTGGGATAAGGGAAGCATCAGAGAGGGCCGACAGCAAGCTGCTGCTCCCTCAACAGCGCCACCTGAAGATAGATATTGAACTTGGAGGAGGGAGTGGGAGAAGTTGGACTCAAGTGAGGAAAAATAGGGATGGGCTGAGGGAGGGAAAGATGTCAGATTGGGGAGATGGATGGGGAGGATAGAGGGGCTAGATGGGGAACAAGGAAAGATGGCAGAGGGGGGACAGGGAGAGATAGAAGAGGGGACAGGGATAGACCTGGAAGGATAGAGGGGGCAGGAGAGATAGCATTGGGGAAGGACAGAGGGGACAGGAAAGGGAGAGATAGCTAAAGAGAGGAAAGGGGTTCAAGGAGAGATGATAGAGGGTATGAAAGGGGGAAGAGAGAGAGATGGACTTGGTGGAGGGGGAAATGGAGAGAGGGACTTGGGGGAAGGGGAAAATGGGACTTGGGGAGGGGGAATATGGGAGAGAGAGATGGGGAAGTGGCAAGATGGGAAAGGAGAGAGCTAGGGGATGAGGAGATAAAGTTGATAGGTGAAAAGTATTAAGTAGGGTGAGATTTGAGTGGACAGGGACAAAAAAACAAACAACCAAAATCCCAAAGAAGGAAGGAAAGAGCTAAAAAGGAATAATCAGTATGTCAGAGACAGATACTGTATATTGAGGGAAGAAGGCAGGAGGAGATAGAAGAATTGAAAAAAAGACAACAGCCACTGGAAGCAAAAGAAAGACAGAAAGCAGACAAGTAACTGGAACCAGAATAATAGAGCATGAAACCATCCAGGAAACAAAGGTAGAATATGGAAGATTAGATTTCTACCTACGATAATCTTCTTTCTGTTAGTCCCTGGAGGATTCCATATGCTAGGGGGCTCATAATCAAAACAAAAATATATAAAAAAAACTGGCCTAATTCAGTACTTGGACGACCTAAAATACAGGTCGTCCAAGTGTCGATAATTGAAACCGGTTTTTGGATGTATTCAGACTTTTTAGGCCTCCGAATCCCGCTGTATGCCCAGAGCTCAAAGGGACGGTTTTGGAGGAATGGTTAGGGCGGGAGGTGTGCAGGATGTGGGCCAACCTAGACTTAATCATCCTGCAGCAATAATCAAAAGTTTTACAAGGTTGCATGGACGGAACTTATACCTTGTGACTTAGATAAAGTTAAAACAGATATAAGTGCCATATCGTGTTGCCACTGTTAGACCATTCTTCAAGCTTCGCCAGGTCTTTCTTCATGTTATTCACACCATCCGGCATGTCTACTCTATTGCAGATTTTCATCTCATACCCAACAACCCTTCAGCAATATCGCTTATAAAAATGTTAAAAAGAACAGGCCCAAGAACAGAACCTCGAGGCACACCACTAGTAACATACCTTTCCTCATTGATCACTACCCTCTGTCATTTTCCACTCAACCAGTTCTTGACCCAGCCCATCACTTTGGGACCCATTCCAAGGGCACTCAGTTTATTAGACGTCTATGTGGAATACTGTCAAAGGCTTTGCTAAAATCTAAATATACCACATCTAGTGCACATCCTCTATCCAATTCTCTGGTCACCCAGTCAAAGAAATTGATCAGATTTGTCTGACAAGACCTACATCTAGTGAATCCATGTTGCCTCCAGTCCTGTAATCCACAGGATTCCAGAAACTTGACTATTCTGTTTTAAAAATGTTTCCATTAATTTGCTTATCACAGAAGTCAGATTTACCGGCCTGTAATTCCCTACTTCTTCCTTACTTCCATTTTTGTGGAGAGGGACCACATCCACCCTTTGCCAGCCCTCCAGTACCACTCCTGACTCTAAAGACTCATTGAAAAGGTCAGTCAACGGAGCTACCAGAACTTCCCTAAATTCCTTCAGCACCCTAGGATGTGCACCATCTGGCCCCATTGCTTTGTCTTTATTTTAGCTAGCTCCTCACGAGCACAACCCTCTAAAAATCGATCAGTCTATTACTCCTCCAGCTCTATTCATGTTTGTCTTCTGTGGTCCCGCTCCCGGCGCTTCAGCCGTGAACACAGAACAGAAATATCTGTTAAGCAATTCGGCCTTTTCTTTATCAGCTTCTACATATTCCTCCTCTTCACCTTTATCTCAAAATGCCACTTTTGCACTTCTTCCTATCACTAATGTATCAAAAAAGGTCGTTTCATTTTACTTTCAGGTATTTTTTCTTCCATTTGCATCTTTGCTTTCCTGACTACAAGACCAGCCTCTCTTAACGTTTCCAGATATTTTTGCTAGTCTTCCTCTTTCTGCAATCTTTGGTAGTTTATGAAAGCTAACCTCTTATTCCTTACCTTCTCAGCTACTACTTTTGAGAACCAAAATGGCCTTCTTTTCCTCTTACTTGCCTCACAAAAAGGTTTGTTGCCCTTACAATCGCTCCTTTCAGTTTTGCCCACTGCATTTCCAGGAGGTATTGATGCCTCTGTATAAGACTCTGGTAAGACCTCATTTAGAACATTCTGTACAATTCTGGAGGCCGCACCTTCAAAATGATAAAAAAAGGATGGAATTGGTCGAGGAAGGCTACTAAAATATTGTGTGGTCTTCGTGATAAGGCATATGGGGAGGGACTTAAAGATCTCAATCTGTATACTTTGGAGGAAATGTGCATGAGTCAAGTCTCTTTCATTTGAAAGAAAACTGCAATGAGAGGGAATAGGATGAAGTTAAGATGTGATAGGCGCCGGAGTAATCTGAGGAAATACTTTTTTACAGAAAGGGTGGTAGATGCGTGGAACAGTCTCCCGGAAGAGGTGGTGGGAACAGAGACTGTGTCTTAATTCAAGAGGGCCTGGGATAGGCACGTGGTATCTTTTGGAAAAAGAGAATGGTTATGGTGGATGGACAAACTAGATGGGCCATTTGGCCTTTATCTGCGGTTGTTTCTAACAATAAGCAATAACAATGCATGAGTACCCCTTACTTGACAATACTGTTTTGCCCATAAAAACTTGAAACATCAGGACGTTTTCTCTACCAGAAAGTGCTTTTAGTGTGATATTTGCACCAATACGGGCAGCTGCAACAAAGGACCACTTTGCTATTTAGTGACACCCTTACTGGAGAAAGCAGTGGTCATTGGTGCGTGTATGAAGGGGCATGGTCGAAGGGGAAGGTCTCACCCCTCTAGATCGCCTTCCGAGCCAGGTCTCCATAGGTAAGTGGAATATCAAAGCTTCTGCAAAGCAACCGACTCCAGTCTTGGGCCCAATAGATCCACATGTTTGCTCCATTGTGATGGGAGGCCAAAACACCATCTCTTCTACTGCAGCAGCGTCCTTTTCATCGGGCAATCAAACCCCATTACCCCAACCTGTATTGATGAAGGGATTGGTACCTCCTGAAGGAGGTACCAACCTTGTTGGAGCAGTGAGAACACCTACAAGTCTTTCCTGTTTTTTCTTTGGGGGTCCAATCACTTTTTTTGTAACCTATACCAGTTAAACAGTCTGCTGCTTTTCTTTTTAATTCTGGTACTGTTTTGCCTAAGCTCAATCATGACATCCCACTGGAAGATATTTTAAAGACTGAATAGAAACTAACAGCAGATAAAGGCCAATGGCCCATCTAGTCTGCCCATCCACAGTAAGCATTATCTTTTTCTCTCTCTGAGAGATCCCACATGCCTATCCCTCTTCTGGGAGACTGTTCTACACATCTACCACCCTTTCTGTAAAAAAAAGTATTTCCTCAGATTACTCCGGAGCCTACCACCTATTAATTTCAGAATGGAATGGAAAATACTTTGCAAGAAACATTGGGTCAGTTATGCAAGTTCATGGAAGATTCTTCTAGGAAATTTGCTGAACACGAACAAAAGATTAAGAATTGAGCATCAAATTTTAAATACCAACTCTAAGATGGCTACTTTACAATCAGTTACTCGTTCATCAGTAAAAGATAGCTTAACAGTAACATAGACAGGCTGAACACTCTCATATGCCCAGACAGCTCCCCTCATTCACAGCAATAGAAAGCAGAGATTGTTCAGGCCATAACTTCATGAAGACATCCTAGGAAGCACCTGAGTCTTCAGCACTCTTTGGGCCTTTCTTCCCATCTTGAGGCACCAGCTAGGGAGTTTACCCAAGTCTCTATAGTGGCTTGCCATGCCACCCTTTCAAGCCATATCACAGCATCAGTCCATTCAAATAGCTGCCCAAGATTCATCAGTCCTCCTGCCTTGCACACCAACTAGGACAGTCTATTGCCTGTGAGACCAGTCTCCTTTTGTGGCAGAATGTTTTAGGGCTTGGGGCCTCTGCCACAACCCAAGTAAACTGTATGACTTTGGTCCCAATTAAATCTCACCATTTTCTCCAAGACCTTCTGAAAGTCATTGATAAGCAGATCTGTGGCTATGTTGTAGAGGAGAATCCAGTCCATGAGGTAGTATCCAGGGATGATAGGGGTAACCCACTCATGTCAGATCTTGCCCCAGGCCAGGCTCTCTGTCCACAATCCAATCTGGTGATTTATTTTTCACACCAGAGCCCAGAAGTCATGTTGTAGGTGGGAAATTATGTCAAACCCAAGGATTAGTGTGTCTTTGAGGATGGATATCTCAAAAAGGTTTCTTTGCTGTTGAGCTAAACTGTCAGCAAGATGTACCAATGTCATTGTCTCCTAGATGCATGAGTAACACGTCTGGAGGAATGTTCTCCAGCAGATCAGTGGATTATGATTGTGATGTTGTGCCTGTGTAATTTTACCTCATGTTAAATGATATGTTAAACTGTAAAAAGGCAAACGTAAGTTTAAGTTCCGTGAAAAGTGTATGGATTTCATATACTCGTGTATAAGTCATGCCTACAAATTAGTATGTGAGACCCTTAGGATGTGCTGATGAGTATTGGTATTATGCATACATAAATTATCTGTGTAAAGGATTGCATAACACATAAGATACTAGATCAATTAAGATCACTTTACAGATAAAAGACAACAGTGCTCTGGAGACACCTCTGTTGAAAGCAGCAGTGATACCGCATGCGATGAGATGATCAACTGGCCCTGCTCCCCAACCTGGCTGATATAGATACTCGCTATGTTCAAAAGCTTTTTAGTATGCCAACCAAGTAGACAGTGCAAGGGCACCAGAGATTAGCAGCTCAGCTGTTCATTTTCCAGCCTTCAAAGCTCTGCGGAGATTGGAGTTCACTTCAAATCTGCTGTAGGAGTGAACTGTCAAAAAAGGGAAAATTGTAGACGAGAAAGGGCATCTGCTATTCAGTTGTCAATACCAGGAACATGCTTCACCTGTGCTGTGATATTTTCATGCAAGCGGCACAGCATGAAAACCCTGATAAGCTATGCCACATGGGAGCAATGGACCGTCTGTCTGTTGATGGTCTCAACAATTGCTGTGCTAAGACCAAACGATAACCTTGTTGGCAAGCCTGAGACCCCATACATGCAATGTTGCAACAATGGGGATCAGCTAGAGGAAGGTGATACTTCTGGTGAGGCCCGAATCCATCCATGCTTGTGGCCATGGGGTTGCAAACCAGGCCCCTTTGCAGTAGGCACTACACTGCACCGCACCCCACCACCCTAGAGGTTGATGTTGATAGAAACATAGAAATAGACGGCAGATAAGGGCCCACGGCCCATCTAGTCTGCCCACCTTAATATCCCTCCCCTACCTTTGCCCTGTGAATAGATCCCATGTGCTGATCCCATTTGGCCTTAAAATCAGGCACACTGCTGGCCTCAATCACCTGTAGTGGAAGACTATTCCAGCGATCAACCACTCTTTCAGTGAAAAAGAATTTCCTGGTGTCACCTCGTAGTTTCCTGCCCCTGATTTTCAACGGATGCCCTCTTGTTGTCGTGGGACCCTTGAAAAAGAAGATATCTTCCTCCGCCTCGATGCGGCCCATAAGATACTTGAACGTCTCGATCATGTCCCCCCTCTCTCTGCGCTCCTCGAGCGAGTATAGCTGTAATTTGTCAAGCCGTTTTTCGTATGGTAGATCCTTGAGTCCCGAGACCATCCGGGTGGCCATTCTTTGCACCGACTCCAGTCTCAGCACATCCTTGCGATAATGCGGCCTCCAGAATTGCACACAGTATTCCAGGTGGGGCCTCATCATGGATCTATACAATGGCATAATGACTTCCGCCTTACGACTGACGAAACCCCTTCGTATGCAGCCCATGATTTGTCTTGCCTTGGACGAAGCCTGCTCCACTTGATTGGCAGACTTCATGTCCTCACTGACGATTACCCCCAAGTCTCGTTCTGCTACCGTTTTTGCTAGGATCTCGCCATTAAGGGTATAAGACTTGCATGGAT
Organism: Geotrypetes seraphini; assembly: GCF_902459505.1. NCBI lineage: Eukaryota > Metazoa > Chordata > Amphibia > Gymnophiona > Dermophiidae > Geotrypetes > Geotrypetes seraphini. The sequence goes on along the minus strand of NC_047101.1, from coordinate 29,887,145 downwards.
TCTGGTTGCCCAGGTGCATAACTTTGCATTTTTTGGCATTGAAGTTGAGTTGCCATGTCCTAGACCATCGCTCCAGTAGGAGTAGGTCGTGCATCATGTTGTCGGGCACTGAATCTTCATCTGTTGTGCATTTGCCCACTACATTACTCAGTTTGGCGTCATCGGCGAATAATGTTATTTTACCTCGAAGCCCTTCTGCCAAGTCTCTTATAAAGATGTTGAATAGGATTGGGCCCAAGACTGAGCCCTGTGGTACTCCACTAATCACCTCCGTCATTTCGGAGGGGGTGCCGTTCACCACCACCCTTTGGAGCGTACCTCCAAGCCAGCTCCCAACCCATTTCGTCAATGTGTTACCTAATCCTATAGAACTCATCTTGCTCAGTAACCTGCGGTGTGGTACGCTATCAAATGCTTTGCTAAAGTCCAGGTACACGATGTCCAGGGACTCCCCAATATCCAGCTTCCCCGTTACCCAGTCAAAGAAGCTGATCAGGTTGGATTGGCAGGATCTCCCCTTAGTAAATCCATGTTGTCGGGGATCCCGTAGATTCTCCTCATCCAGGATCTTATCTAATTGGTGTTTGATTAGAGTTTCCATTAGTTTGCTCACTATCGATGTTAGACTCACTGGTCTGTAGTTTGCTGTCTCCATCTTTGAGCCTTTCTTGTGGAGTGGAATGACGTTAGCCGTCCTCCAGTCCAACGGGACGCTGCCTGTACTAAGGGAGAGGTTGAAGAGCGCGGACATTGGCTCCGCCAAGACATCACTCAGCTCCCTAAGCACCCTGGGGTGCAGGTTGTCCGGCCCCATTGCTTTGTTAACCTTGAGCTTTGACAGCTCACCGTAGACACTGCTGGGCGTAAACTCAAAGTTACTAAACGGGTCAACTGAGCCAACCCTTGTCTGTAGCTGAGGGCCGAGCCCTGGCGCTTCTCGGGTGAAGACTGAGCAGAAGTATTCATTTAATAGTTGGGCTTTTTCCGAATCCTTTTCCACATAGTCTCCGTCTGGTTTCCTAAGACGTACAATCCCGCCTGAGTTTTTTCTTCTATCACTGATATACCTGAAGAAGGATTTATCTCCCTTCTGGATGTTCTTTGCTAGAGACTCTTCCATGAGGAATTTAGCCTCCCTGACTGCTGTTTTGACGGCTTTTGATTTGGCCAGGTAGTCTGCTCTACAGTCCTGCTTCCCTGATTGTTTGTAAGAGATGCTCGACATTAATTGAGCCTGAATGAGTGTTAAGCTACTAGTCAGAGGAATTGAAGCCAAATCTGGAGGTCACATTTCATGGGGTGGGAGATTCTCAGGTGGTTATTCTTGTGTCTGATATCTGCCGTAGCAGCTGACAATCTGCAAACAAATATCCTGGCACAGTGATAACTTGGCATGTGAAGTTCAGTGAGCCAACGAGGGACTGCATTTGATAGAGTGAGTTTTCAAGTCCATTAGCTTATCTTCAGGCAGTCTGGTTGACATCTTTGGGGAGTCAATTTCAATTCCTAGAAACGTGATTACTTGACAGGGTCTAGCAGTTTTGCTGCCAGCAATAGGCACTCCAAATTCATTGGCAACAGCCAAGAGTGTCAAGGATCTCAGTGCAAATCCCTTTTTTGAGCAGCCAACAAAGAAAAAAAATCATCCAGATAATATGCAATGATCAATTGGTATTCTTTGGGATACCACCCAGAACAAGATGCTGAAAGTCTCAAAAAGGTTGCAGGATACCATGCAGCCCGTTGGCATACACTTGTCAAAGAAGAATAGATCGCCATAGGTGAAGCCTAGAAGCAGGAAACAGTCAGGATGGATAGGCAGTAAGCAGGATGATTCAATATCTACTTTTGCCATCAATGCCCCAGAACCAGCAACTCTGACCATTTTCACAGGTGAGTCAAAGGACATGTACTGTACCAAAGTGGCACTCTCAGGGATTAAATTATTGAATGACGCGCTGGAGGGCAGTGAGAGATTGTGAATTAAGCAAAATTTTCCTTGTTCTTTCTTCAGGACTGCTGAAAGTGGTGACACAAGCATCCTTTGGTAATGAGACTTGATGAATGGCCCTGCAACTTAGTTCATTTCAATTTCTCGAAAGGGTCCAGAGAAGTGCAACTAAAATGGTTAAGGGGCTGGAGGAGTTGCCGTACAGCGAGAGATTAGAGAAACTGGGCCTCTTCTCCCTTGAAAAAAGGAGACTGAAAGAGGACATGATCGAAACATTCAAGATACTAAAGGGAATAGACTTAAAACGAAAGGGGATAGATCCCGTACAAACGTAAGGAAGTTCTTATTCAACCAGTGGTAGAAAACTGGAACGCTCTTCGGAGTCTCTTATAGGGGAAACCACCCTTCAGGGATTCAAGACAAAGTTGGACAACTTCCTGCTAAACTAAAATGTACACAGGTGAGGCTGGACTCATTTAGAGCACTGGTCTTTGACCTAAGGGCCGCTACGCGAGTGGACTGCTGGGCATGATGGACCACGGGTCTGACCCAGCAGCGGCAATTCTTATGTTGCCAGTTTGTTTGCAAATCACCTTGACTAGGTGAAGTCCTGGAGAGATATTTCTCATATTTAGTGCTGGAGGGATAGTTCTATGAAATGGTATGATGAAGCCCGATTTGAATCCTTGTAATAGTATGTGGACTTTGGGTATTGCTTTATGTTTTGGCAGTATGTTTTGCGAAAGGATTGATGTGGGAGATCTGAGGTAGGTCTCAAGCTTTGGAGCTTGTTCCTTGCTTAGTCTAAGTTTTTTTAGGGCATAAGGAGAGAGGCTGCACTGATGGCAAACAGATGTTTGAACTTGGATTCTTGAATGGTACATGCTGATGTTATATTTCCAACATACATTTCATGAAAGGACAGACCTCCCTGTCTTGACTCCTGTGCTGTTTTCTGAAAGGAGGAATGGATAAGGACACCTGCACTTTGGTTGAAGACGTTCCTCAGTCAGAGACCACTTTCGTCCATGTCCCAGGTCATATTTGGGCTTGATTTCATCTTGCTCCTGAAGCGTTTGTTGTAAGCAAGCCAGGCTGGACTTTCATGCTTCCAAGATATGCTATTAAGTCTCTAGATAACACAGCATAGGATCAAACAATTTGGGTCTTTTCTGCTGGCAATGTTCATCATCCTGGCAAACAGCACCCAGCAGGCCAGATTGTGCGAAATGGGCTGCTTGTGTTCAGTTGGTAGATCCCCTTTCTTTGCTCTTTTCTTTTTGCATGTTTTTTAGGTCTGCCTTCAGCAAATTTCAAGATAGCAAAGTATTCCCATCAAATCATCTTTTCTCTATGAGATTTTGGCATTTCTGCCATAGTTGCTCTGGTGGTATTCCAAAGGAACAAGTCAGTGCAGGTGCGCTGGATTAGGCCTGAGATTCTCATCCAAAACATTGCCATAAAATTTATCTTCAACTTGAGAAAATAAGACTCAGTCACAACCTTCATCAAACAAATGCACTGGCTACCCATTCCATCACGAATACCATTCAAAATAACTTGCATCATTCACCGCATACTTTATGGAAACTCTGTGGCCCCACTCATCCAACTCTTCTCAATAGCATGGTTTACTTCCCGCAGAATCCTCAACCAGATGCTACTAAATCTCCCATCCACTAAAGATCTTAAATATAAATGAGTTTTCCACTCCATGCTTACCTTCCTAGGAGCCAAAACTTGGAATGGCCTTACAGAAAAGGCCAGAACTGAACCTTGCCACATCATCTTCCGAAGAAAACTGAAAACCCATCTGTTCAATACTTAATCTCCTTTACCCTCTCCTCTCTCCCCTTCCTCTCACCTCTCTTTAGTCACCTTGAGCCTGCACAAATAGATTAGATTCTTGAGCAAGGGAGAGGAGGATGAAGAGGACCTAGCCCACTTGTACCTTTTACCCTTTTTCTTTCATGGTGCTTTGGCCTTGGTAGTCTTCTGAGCTGGCTGTCCTGTGGTTGCTGGCAATGTGCTATTATCACTGTTCCAACCACTGTGTGGGACACTGTCTAGTCAAGTAGGATTGCTTGTAATGTAGTGTTGAGCTGGTAGATGTTGTGATAGCATGATCCAAATTCTTGTCCACAAGTAGTAGTTGAGACTAAGAGCGGTGCCCTCAAAGTGAAACCAGTTGTTTATCTTGCTTTCGAACTTAGCATAAAGTATCAGAACCCTATCTGCCATGACTGGTAGCAGATTGTAGGTACTCAGAGTATGGAGTTCTGGAACGTTCCATGAGGCTTCATTTACTCCCCCCCTCCTTTCTGGCACCCACCAATCAGGGCTGGGATCCCCTGCCCCTGATGTCTGTAGTGACATCACTGAGGAATATGAAGTTGTGGGAGAAGGGGGCAGAGCAAGGGCCAGGCTTCCTCCAGGCAGTTGTCATGTTACTTGTGGTATGCTCTGGAGTTGTTTCACTGTCTGGCCTACAAGCTAGACTAAAAGACTTGGAGAGCTGGTTTAGGGCAAAAAAAATTTAAGATTTTTAAATTTTTCTGTAACCCATTACCTAGCTCCTTGGGAATTAAAGATATACTTTTTTTTTTAGTTAATGTTTATTTATTGAATTTTATGAAAAATACAAAGTACGGAATGAGACATTCAAATGCAATGAATAATAAAGATATGCAAAAAAGTCAATATCAATGCAAAAGGAATAAGGCAATATAAACCTTGAACAATCAGCCGTAGGGTCAAAAAATTCACAACAGCATATCTAATACATTAAACAAAATCCTAACTACATAAAGAGCATGTTCAAAAAAATATATATATATATAATAAATAATGAGATGGAATAAATAAAATATAAATGGAGGAAAATAAATAAATAAGTAAATAAAAAGAGAAGGGAGGGGGAGTAGAAAAGAAATGGAAGGAGGGTGTCCACTCAAGGGAGAGAAGAATGCAAATAGAGTTTCAAAAGATTCCATCTGAGTTGAAAAAGATGAAACTTATTGGAAGACTTAGCCAAATATGCTTCAGTTCTGTAAGTGAGGCAAACAAAGTTCCACCATTGGGAATGTGAAGCTTTGGACAAGTCTTTCCAAAAATTGAAGATAGTCTTTAATGCTAAGGCAAGTAAAATGTCAAACAGAAAATAATCTGAATCTGGAAGGTCATCAGGGATTGCAGAGGATTTCAATAGAAGCATTTGGTAGGTCAAATGAATATTAATACGAAAAACTGAACATATTGTGACCCAGACTGAGAACCAGAAGGAGGTAAGTGAAGAGCAGGAAAAAAGGAGGTGTTTCAGAGTACCAACCTCTGTGTGACAAGTCCAGCAGTTACTGGAGTAAGTAGGGTTGATTTTATGGGATTTGACCGGGGTCCATGGTGCTCTGTGGAGCAGAAAAAACATGTGTTGAAGAAGTGATGCTGAGCGAGACGTACGAAAAGTGGATCTATATATCATATTCCAAGTTTCATCAGTAACTGAAATCCCCAGATCTGATTCCCAGGAGGAATGCAGAGAAGTCAATGAGGAGGGGAGAAGGGATTTGAGAAGCTTATAAAAATGCGACGCTGTGTGACCTAGGGCCAAGAATTGCTGCGAAAGGAGATGAAGAGAGGGAGCAGACATAGATGATAATGGGAGGAGACCTGATTTTTTGAGGGAAGATTTCAGTTGTAGCCATTTATAGAATTGTGATTCATTAAGCGAAAAAGAGACCATAAGTTCTTGGAAGATGAGTCGTCCCATTCGGATGGCAAAGGGATCCTAGGTCCCATATTTGTTTTTGGAACCAGGAAGGCCAGGATATGGACTTTTTATCAATTAAAAGATATTTATTGAACCATAGGGGACACAAAGAGGATTTATTCCAGGGAATGTCCATGAAAGGGCATCAAGATCGGTTAATACTCTATGAGTGGTTGCGACAATGGGGTTCGTGGAAAGATTCGGGAAGTTTTTAGTACCCATTAGTCTAATTAGTGGGAAAGGAGACATTAAGGAAGTTTCTAAGCGTAGCCAATTGGGGCAATCGGAAGGGGAGGAAGAGGATGCAAGCCATTCAGCTCCTTGCCTAAGAACGAAGGCTTTATGGTAATTGTGGAGATCAGGGAAATTTACTCCGCCCTGAAGTGTGGGGGCTTTAAGCTTTTTAATAGAGATTCTATGGGGTTTGTCATGCCATAGGAAGCGTAGCAATTTTGATTCCAATTTTTTGTAGAAAGCAGGGGGGAGTAGTAAAGGAAACATGTTAAAGATATGTTAATTTTGGTACCACGACCATTTTTAAAGAATCTAGGCGGCCCCACCAGGAAAGGTGTAGAGGCGACCAGGATGATAGAGTAGAGGAAACCTGATTAAGAAGAGTGGAGCAGACTAATTGGGTAGTGGAGGAAAGATCCCTATCAAAAGAGAGTACAAGATATTTAATTCCATGAGAGACCCAAATGAAAGGTTGAGATGAGTGAGAGAAGGGAAGACAAGTCATTGAGAGGCATGAGTTCTGTTTTATCCCAGTTAATTTTGTATCCTGAGAGTGAAGAAAAGGTAGAAAGATATACTTTAAGGATATTTTTCATTAGACCACCTAGAATCTCTGGAGGTATTGAATACTATTTACCTACCTAGAACAGTTAAGGTGGTTCATGAGGAAGGGGCCCTTGATTCTATTACATCTCCTGATAGTGTTAGATGTCTCTAAAGTTTTAGAATCATCTCTTGTAAGAGAACTACTTTATTACTATTCTTCCAGACAGAACAAAAGTAGATTATTCTTAAAGCTTATTTTCCTAAGAAACATTGATTATGTTGTGGACAGGCTGTACAAATATTTCCTGACGAAGCCAGGATTACTCAGAGCTTTCTTACAGCTGAAGCCACAAATTTTGGCTATGGGAGCTACTTTTTTCTTACAATTTCCCTGTGGATGGCTGGTTACATATCAGGAAATTAAGTATATTTCTTTGGATCCTGTTCCTGTAGATTTTCATGATTACATATTTCTTTAAGATCAAGATTGAGGTTAGTATATTGGGCTCTAAGAGCTGCATTCTGTATAGGACACCCAGTCTCAACAACCACCTAAGCTACTTTTGAGAATCACACACGGGTATCCTATATAGAATCGTCTGTCCCTCTAACCCCACCTAACTACCCCGATTCTCTAACCAGTATCCATGCCGCAGGCGCCGGTTAGAGAATCACATTGCCACTAAGGGAAGAGTGGGAGAAATGCTGGACTATGGGGAAGAGTGCAGCAGGGAAGAGATAGGGCGATGTCAGGCTAGGAGGGTGGAGATGAGATGCTGGGCTATAAGGGTGGCAAGGGAATGGATAAGAGGATAGATATAATAGAGGGTAGAAATATGGTAATGGAGGTACATTGAATATGAAAAGGAATGGAAGGCTGAGGAAGGAATGAAATGAAATGGGGAATGGGAAAGAAGATAGAAATTTGATAGGTAGCTGAAGTGGAAAAAAAGAAGGGTAAGAGGCAGAAAGAGCTAAAAGAAATGAACAATACGTCTGAGGCAGGTGTAGCGAGGGAATAGACATTAGAGAATAGAAAAGACAAATGGATAGCAGACACTTTAAGGAGAATTAGCAGACAACAGGAAAGCAGAAAAAAAAATCTGGAACCAACATGATGGAAAAATAAAACTTCCAGACAACAAAGATAGAAGAAAAATATTTTTATTTTAACTGTTTTAAATGGAATATGGATAACTAGTGTTTAAGCCCGTTACATTAACGGGTGCTAGAATATATGCCTGTCTGTCTTTATTTATGTCTTTCTTCCTTTCTTTCTGTCTCTCTCCTTCCTGCAATTTTTCTCTCCCCCTGGCACCCTTTGTCTGTCTGTCTTTCTCTCTCTCTGGTCCCCTGTGTCTTTATTTCTGTCTGTCTCTCTCCCTAGCCTCCTTTGTCTATCTGTCTTTCTTTCTGTCTCTCCCGCCCCCCCTCTCCTTTGCAGAAGCAGCAGTGATATTTCCCTTCCCCTCCAGGTCCCTGCTGAAGCAGTAGCATTTCTCCCCCCCCCTTTCCTTTGCAGAAGCAGCAGTGATATTTCCCTTCCCCTCCAGATCCCTGTGAAGTAGTAGCAGCATTTCCCCCCCCCCCCAACCACCATTCCCTTCTCTCCCCCCCCCACCATTTTCCTTTGCAGCAGCAGCAGCGGTATTTCTCTTCCCCTCCAGGTCCCTGCTGAAGCAATAGAAGCATTTTCCCCCACCCCCCATTCCCTTCTCTTACCGTGAGCTGCCCTGCTCCGTTCGGCCCCCTCCCCCCTTCTCTTCCCTTGTGCTGGCCTGCTGCAGCTGAAGGTTTTTTTTCCAATGGCTCTTCTCACGATCCCCGTGGTGGCTGATCCTCCTGTAAAGAGCAGCCTGCGATGGTGTCTGGCTTTAGCGAGGTTCGTTACAGCCTGCCGCGAACCTCAGCAGGCCGCTTTGAACAGGAGCGGGAGCGGTTGTTGCGGGAAGGGGGGTCAGCGACGTGCAGGCCGCTGTGAACAGGAGCAGCAGGGCCATGAGCCCTCCTCCCACCATCACTCCTGTCGCTCGATGCACCTAACTGGTGCATACGCCTCAAGCCGCGGCCACGGACTGGCACAGCACACATCAGGTCCCCACAGATGAGCCGCCGCTGCTGACGACCAAGGTAGGTGCTGGGAAGAAGGCTGGGGACTCACGCATGCGCACTCATGCGGCCATGGAACTACAGATCATGGAAGCATGCAAATAGGAGTGCGCATGCGCGAGTTAGCCTTTTATTATACAGGATTAGCAAAAATAGCTTAAATTTTGACAAATAAACTTGCAGAATTTGCTAATTTTGTGCAAAGAATTCTGCCAGAAGTAAACAAAGAGGGAGAAATCTTGCATATGGTGGAGGGGAGGGATACATGCATGGATGAGAGAAATGTTGGGCATAAGATGGAGGGCAGGGAGATGGTGCATGGGGAAAAATGTTGCACATGATAATGTGAGGATAGATGCTGTATGGAGGAAAATAGAGGGCACAAGGCGGGTGGGAGGGGGAGGAGAGAAACACAAATGTTGGATATGGTAGTGGAAGGGAATATACAGAGATGAAAGATGAATGGTGAGCATGGGGAAAGAAGAAAATGTCAAATGGGCAGGAGACCCTGGTGAGCGAGTTAACAGAAACCAAACAGAAACCACAGCTTGGGACCAACATGATTTGAATAATAAGATGGCCAGACAACATGTAGAAAAAATAATTTTATTTTATATTTTGTGATTACAATGTGTCAGATTTGAAATGTGTATCTTGCCAGAGCTGGTATTAGCGAGCATGAGCTAGGACCTAACAGAGAGAGAAAAAGAATATTTTGTTTTGTTTACACAACAGCACCAGCATGGGGTTGGAGAGGTGGGGTGAAGAGGCTACAAAATAAATACGCCAGGCCATTTAAAACAAAACAACACCTGATTGGGCAAGAAAAGTGAACTGAATCAAATTAAAAAAAAAAAATCATTTGAATTGGGCAGCACTACTTTGCAACAGAAATACTTTAAAAACAGCAGGAAATATTTTCTCACTCACCTTTTAAAAAAGGTTTGTGAAGTTCCTGGAGGAAAAGTCCATATTCTGCTACTGAGACAGACATGGGGGAAGCCACTGCTTGTCCTGGATCAGTAGCATGGAACATTGCTATTTGGGTTTTTGCCAAGTACTTGTGACCTGGATTGACCACTATGAAGACTGTATATAGTGTTAGATAGAGCTTTGGTCTTTATAAACTGATCAGTACTTGTGCTTGAAAACAATCACTGCAGGTTCCTTTCTCATAGAATCTAGCATCTGTACACAAGTTTGATTGTGTCTTAATCATATCCAACAAAGCCTGGAAATTCTTTAAAATCACCCAAATAGTATCCAAGCCAGAATATGTACAATTTAAATAACGAAAGCCCATATCTTACCTTTAAGCAAAATTGCCTTCTCTGTGGTAAGCGGACACCAGCCATGTCTAAAAATTTAGCCCCGAGACCAGAGCAGACTATAACCAAGCCACCGCTAAGAGGAGGAAGGAGAAATTAGGTTCTTACCTGCTAATTTACTTTCTTTTAGCCTCTCCAGACCAGCATAGGTTAATCTTACAAACAGGTTATATCTCATCATGGCCAGCAGGTAGAGACAGACAAAACTTTGGAATAGTACATATCATGTGACTCCTCCCCAATTACCTCAGTCTGCCGAATAGCCAAGCAGAACTAAGAATTATAAACAAAAAATAGGACTCCGAATAGGAGTAACAACTAATAAAAATAGGAACACTGTTGGAAAATGCAAAGGAACAAATGCAAATAGAAAGGTCCCCGCAGCTCACCAACTACGCCAGCTGAGCCACAGCTGCTGTTCTTATATCTCCCTGGCCTTAGAAAAATACTAGAAACCACAGAAAAACCAAAATCTGCACACGCAACACCTACAAGAATACGACAAGATACCAGGTGAGGTCCTATGCCGGTCTGGAGAGGCTAAAAGAAAGTAAATTAGAAGGTAAGAACCTAATTTCTCTTTCTTTAGCAACTCTCCAGACCGGCATAGGTTAATCTTACAAGCGAAACGTAGCAAAGCAGTCCCCATCATGGGTGGGAACCCCAAAGGGTCAACACCAGAACTTGCTCACCGAACACTGCGTCCAGACGTGCCTGAACATCCACACGGTAGTGTCTGACAAAAAAATGTAAGGAAGACCAAACAGCAGCTTTACAAATACCCACTGGAGGCACCAGCGAAGACTCAGCCCAAGTGGCCTGATCCCGAGTGGAATGAGCCTTGAAAAATTCCAGAAGAGGCTTTTTCTTAAGAATGTAAGCAGAAGAAATAGTATCCTTGATCCAGTTCGCAATGGGAGCCTATGAAGCGCCATCCCCCTTACGAAGACCCACTAGTAAGACAAACAGATGATCTGATTTTCTGATCTCCTGGGTCCTCCACACGTAGGCCTAAAGGACCCGATCAACATCCAATTTGCACAACTGTTTCTGCTCAGAACCCTTCCGACTACCTAGCACTGGGAGGACCACCGACTAAGTGACATAAAAAGGAGAAACTATCTTTGGCAGACCCCGCTCCCGAGAAAAACCTCCAGGAAGGGAGACCTGCAAGAGAGAGCCTGCACCTCAGAAACATGTCAAGCACAAGTAATAGCCACCAAGAAGACCGCATTAAGAGTAAGGTCCTTCAATGAGCAGGCACCCAAAGGCTCAAATGGGAACATACCAGCCCAGACAGAACCAGATTCAAATCCAAAGAGGTAACAGACAGTCGCACGGGAGGATTGAGCAACTTGGCCACCCACAAGAAGTGAACATCAGGCATGATAGTTAGACGCTGATCCCATAACCCACAAAAGGCTGACAGGGCCGCAAGTTGAACCAGAGAGAAGACCAAGCCAGGCCCCTGTCCAGGTCATCCTGCAAGAACTAAGAACATGCTGCTGGCCATCGTGCCCAGCAGTCCACTCACGCAGTCCAATACACAGGGCGGTCCCTCTGAAAAAAAGCCCACCATGAATGTATCCTCGCTGGTAAACAGAAAAAAACAGTACCAGCGGCCATCCCCTCGAGAGGATCCTGGAGGTCTCCCCAAGTTCTTCTCTGGTGCCTCCAGTGGATATCTGTAAAGCCGAAGTTTGGTCTTCTCTGCATTCCTTTGTGCAACACTACTGTGTGGACGTTCTGGCACATCAGGACGTGGTGTTCAGTAAGTGTTTTCTGATGGCGGTACTCCAAGGGTCCCACCCATGATGGGTACTGCTTTGGTACGTCCCATCAATAAACTGTACTGGTCTGGAGAGATACTAAAGAAGGCAAAATTAAGCTCTTACCTGCTAATTTTCTTTCTTTTAGACTCTAGTCTGGTAGAGTCCACACCCTATATGTCGGTTGATCTGTTCTTTCACGATTCATGTAGTGTGATTTTTTTTTGTACAGGTTCTAGTAGTTGTATAGGGTCAGGGAGGTTAAAAACAGCGGCTTTGGCTCAACTGGCAAGCTGTGGGGACATTTGCTGAAGGGGCTTTTTTCTAAACAATTTCCAAGTCTTGTTCTATGTATGTTATTCCTGTTAGGGGTGTTGTTACTATTATAATTAGCACTTCTTAGTTAGACAATTGAAGGCTCTCTTCACACCAGCATTGCCTCAGGATTTTTTTTTTCTGTCAGAACAGACTCCACTTCTCTTAGCCATATGCCTTGCCGGTATCAGTGGCAAGGCTTACAGCTGAGGCACCTCTACAAAAAACTTTGGGGAGATGGACGAAATGGGGGGGGGGGGACTCAACTCATGACCCATCGAGTGACACCCCTGAGGTCGGACAGACGGACCTCCAAAAGGGTCTCAAGCTCAGTCCAGCACTAGATGGGGACAAGAAGGCCACTAAACTTCAAACAGCTCTACACTAACCAAAAGAAGACTGGCACCTGCTTGAGACTGAGAACAAGACTGGTTATGTTAAGGGGAAGCACAGCAACTTGTATCAATCTGCTGGTCATGGTGAGCTATTACCCATCAGTGAACTGTACCAGTCTGGAGAGGTGCTAAAAAATTAAAAAATAAGGTAGAGAGTGTCTCGCAAACTTTGTCAAGCCATAGCACATTAAACATAGTGGATGTGGCTTGAGGCATTCAGAAGTGCACAGATGTCAATGCGTCACACACACAGCATGACATCACATTGATATCAGCGCATGTGCAAAGGCCCCCCAGATGGGCCCTGAGCTGCCAGTGGTGGATGCCAGCAGGGAAGGGGCGCAGAGAGGGGCTGGCGCCAGCTGATTGTCTACAAGATTTGCCTCTTACCACTTGAGGCACATCCTGTAGGCAGTCAGCTGGCACCAGCCCCTCTGCTCCTCCCCAGCAAATCATAGCACACCTGAAATCTCAGGAGGTACAGCTTGCGACACACTGAGGTAGAGAATAATAGAAAACAAACAAGTATGTAAATAATAATAAAAAAAAAAAAGCAGGAAGGCAACTCGAGGGAACAAAGTTTAGATACATCATCTTCACTCAGCAGAAAACGAAAAACTGATGACCTCGCAAACTGGCATCGGACGGGAAGGCACATGCACAGTGCAGGCAGTCTCAAAGCTTTGCTTTTTACCAATGTCTGTGGATAACATCACCCACATGTGAGAATATGCTGCCTGCTTGCCTAAGGCTAAAGTTTGCCTATCCTTTGATGCTTTATGTCCTGATGTACTTTTTTCCTTTTCAACGTAGTTTTTTTCCAGACATTTTTTCTCCAAATAACTCAGTTTCATCTGATCGGCCTGGTGTATAACCTTCCTCAAGGATTAACATTTCAGGAAATGCACTCTCAGCACTTACATTGGCATTTGCCACTACACCTTGTACTTTAGTGTTGTGAAAATTTGCTCTCACTTTAAAGCAACTAAACCAGCACCTACTGGTTACAAATTCTTCATTCCAACTTGCAGAAGATTATCTTCCTCAAGCAACTTAACTGCTGAAGGTACATATCTCGGGGACTGCTTGGTCTTAAAATTCAGCAGGGTCCTAAATGGCAATCCAGACTTAAGCAACTGTGCTTAATGGTGGTGAAGTAGCAGCCAGGTGGAAACAACCACTAACATGAACTGGAAACAGAGGCTCAGACAAATTCAGGACATAGAGCAACTGCAATTGGCATAACAGGTGTCAACTCAACATGAAATATGGACACACCTTGCTTTTGTTTTTCAGAATGGGAAGGTTAGGTATTCCACAGAGGAGGGGGTTTATACCATGCTAATTCAGCATTCCTTGAAGAAATCACACTGGATGCCACTAGTGGACAGCAGGGTTGAGGGGTTTGTTAGTGAAGGTAAGATTTGTTTATTAGAAAAAATTTACAGTACTGACAGAAATTTTAGTTTTCATATGTATGCTCACCAACTTGGAAGTTATCAAACAATCAGCAACTTGGCAATTACTCCTGCTACCTTTTCAAAAAATGTAAACTTTATCAAAATACTAAATTTTATTTTCACATTTACATTTTTCTCCCTAACTTTCCCAATCTGATTACCACAACCTTATGCCTTAACATAACATTCCACACAGTTAAAATGTACAAAAGGGTGGAATTACATATTTTAAAAGTCAAGTCATTTTGGACAACACTCAGTACAGGGATTTAGACAACTGATATCAGGCCATAAGGAAAACGTTCTCCCTCGGCATTTATTTAAAAAAATGAAAAAAAAGATAGGACAGTAACAGATCCCAGAAAAATAAAACCACACATTTAACCATTATTTTCCATCCTTCAGAGTCTGCCTCCATTTCCAGAGATCTTGAATCATCTGAAAGACAAAAATGGAAGATCAGGTTTTCACCTTCAATAATCTTTGTTAGTCCCATTCCAGATTCAGTACTCTAGGTTAATATTCAACTTTTTGATATCTATGGACTGGCAGAAAATAATTATTTTGTGGATCTGCACCGGTCTGCAGACCGGAAGTTGAAGAACATTGGGCTAAGTCATGGGCCAGACCCTGCCCACCTCCACCCCAGACCTCGCCCCCACCCCCATAATAGTAGTAATTTTAACATCATTTTTTCAATTCATTTTTCATATATATATATACACACACACACACACACAATATAATCGTATTAACAGAATTAAACTATACAAAGCACACTGCTTCTCAATATTCATTCCTACCAGAACACAGATAACCCCATGCAAATACAGGACCAAAAATGTAAGAGAGAAGGAATCCAGTTCAGGCGCAGTATGTGCGTAGGAGCCTCTGCCCAAAGCTTTGGCCACTGCAGTACTGAGGAAGAGGGAGTCAGCCCTAAGACAATGCTGCATCGATCGCACTATGGACCGGTGGCTGAAAAACACTGTCAGGAGCTCGATGCACGTGCTGGCCCTGTGGACCGGCACCGGTCCACAGACCGGCGGTTGAAGAACAGTGCCCTAGATGTTCAATCCCTTCCCGCAATCCGGGAGTTGCAGAAATCCTAACACTTTTCTGAGCACATGCTCCTCCCACCTTAGAGTTAGAGCCCCTTGCAGTTCAGTCCCAAAGCCAAGCAACATAGCTGAACAAATCCATGACAAGAAAGGGGGGGTGTTACTGGGGGAAGCTCCCCATCAATAAACAATTTATGGTCTGCTCAGCAAAACATGTAAATAAGCAATAAACTGGTACAAACAGAAAAAGTGAGAAACAACGCAAAACTAACCTGCTGTATGCAACGAGTACCCACATGAAACAGCCTTCGACAATATGCATACTCGCAGAAAGCAGTTACTTACCATAACAGTTGTTATCCAGGGACAGCAGGCAGATATTCTCACACATGGGTGACGTCACGGACGGAGCCCCACAGCGGACAGCCTCGAAAGCAGACTTGCTTGAAGATCTTTACAAGAGCTTCCGAGTGCTGCACCATGCATGCGCATGTGCCTTCCCGCCCGAACTAGGGGCCGCATCTCCTGTGAGGATCCTCAGTTCAGATACCTAGCCAAGAAGCCAACCAGGGGAGGTGGGAGGGTCGTGAGAATATTTGCCTGCTGTCCCTGGATAACAACTGTTACTGGTAAGTAACTGTGCTTTATCCCAGGACAAGTAGGCAGCTTATTCTCACACATGGGTTACCTCCAATCTAAGTATAAAGAGACGGAGGGAGAGTTGGCAATTTAAGAAAAAAGATTTTGCAAAACAGATTGGCCAAAATGGCCATCCCTTCTGCAGAAAGTATCCAGACAGTAATGAGAGGTGAATGTATGAACCGAGGACCAAGTGGCAGCCTTGCAGATTTCCTCAATAGGAGTTGATCTGAGGAAAGCTACAGATGCCGCCATCGCTCGAACTTTATGGCCCGTGACTCGACCCTGCAGAGGAAGACTAGCCTGAGCATAGCAGAAAGAGATGCAAGCAGCTATCCAGTTGGAGATGGTTCGCTTCGAGATAGGACGTCAACTTATTTGGATCAAAGGAGATGAAAAGTTGAGGAGTTGTTCTGTGAGTTTGAGTGCGTTGTAGGTAGAAAGCCAAGGCACGTTTGCAGTTCAAAGTATGAAGTGCCACTTCTCCAGGATGAGAATGAGGCTTCGGAAAAAATACTGGCAGAATAGATTGATTGAGATGAAATTCTGAAACAACTTTAGGTAAGAATTTTGGATGAGTACGGAGGACCACCTTGTCATGGTGGAAAACTGTGAAAGGTGGGTCCACAACCAAAGCTTGTAACTCACTGACTCGTCGAGCAGATGTGAGGGCAATCAGGAACACAGCCTTCCAAGTGAGCTTTATCAATTGGTTCAAATGGAGGTTTCATCAGTTGAGCTAAAACAACATTGAGATCCCACACCACTGGAGGCGGTTTCAGTGGCGGATGAACATTAAAGAGACCTTTCATAAATCGGGAAACCATAGGATGTGCAGAGAGAGGTTTCCCATCAAGAGGCTGATGAAAAGCAGCAATCACACTGAGATGGACTCTAATAGATGCAGACTGAAGTCCAGATTGCGATAAGTGAAGTAAATAATCCAAAACAGAAGGAGGTAAGACGTTGGCTCTAACTGACGGGTGGAACACCAGGTAGAAAATCTAGTCCACTTCTAGCCATAACACTGCTGAGTGGACAGCTTTCTGGAAGCTACTAAAATATCTTGTACAGACTGAGAAAACTGGAAAGAGTCGTTTAGGTTTAAAGGAACCAAGCTGTTAAGTGTAGCGACTGCAGGTTGGGATGGAGTAAGGAACCCTGACTGAGTAAGCAGAGAGGGAAAAACTGGTAGAAGCAGAGGCTCCCTGATGCTGAGTTGAAGTAGAAGGGAGTACCACGTTTGTCTGAGCCACCGAGGAGCTATGAGAATCATGGTGGCACGTGAAGACTTGAGGTTGACAAGAGTCCTGAGAATCAGCAGAAACAGAGGGAAGGCATAAAGAAACTGATCCCTCCAGTCCAGGAGAAAAGCATCTGCCTCAAGACGCTGAGGGGAGTATATCCAGGAGCAAAATTGAGGCAGCTTGTAGTTGAGGGAGGATGCAAAGAGATCTATCTGCGGGGTCCCCCAGCGAGCAAAAACTTGACGAAGTGTGGGAGAATTGAGTGTCCATTCGAGAGATTGTAGAAGGCGACACAAGTTGTCCGCCAGACAGTTGTGTTGACCTTGAATGTAGACAGCTCTGAGAAAGATGTTGCGATGAATCGCCCAAGTCTACATCCTCAGAGCCTCCTGGCACAGGGAATGAGAACCCATTCCTCCCTGTTTGTTGACATAGTACATGGCCACCAGGTTGTCCGTCCACATGAGAACCACAGTGTCGTGAAGAAGGTGTTGAAAAGCTTTGAGAGCATTGAAAATCGCTCTGAGTTCCAACAGATTGATATGACGACAGTCCTGCGAAGTCCACAGACCCTGTGTACGAAGGCCGTCAACATGGGCTCCCCAAGCGTAAGTGGATGAGTCCGTGGTGAGTACTCTCTGATGAGGCAGAGTGTGGAACAGCAAACCTCTGGAAAGATTGGAAAAGAGCATCCACCAGTGGAGAGACTGCTCCAACAAAGGAGTTACTGTAATCTGTTGAGAAGGCGGGTCGATCGCCTGTTGCCACTGGGATGCCAGAGTCCACTGAGGAATACGAAGTTGAAGTCTGGCAAAAGGAGTCACTGTAGAAGCCATGTGGCCGAGTAGAATCATCATTTGCCTTGCAGAAATAGATGGAAGACGATACACCTGATGACAAAGGCAAATGAGGTTATCTCGACGTGATGGAGGTAGAAACGCTCTGAGGCGGACAGTATCCAGGGTGGCCCCAATGAATTGGAGAGATTGAGATGGGGGTCAACTGGGATTTTGGGAAGTTGATTTCGAAGCCCAGACTTTGGAGGAATAGAATAGTTTGTTGGGTCGCTACAATAACCCCTTGTTGAGATAGGGCTTTGATTAGCCAGTCGTCGAGGTATTGAAAAACTTGAAGTGCGAAGAGCTGCAGCCACCACCACCAGGCATTTTGTGAAGACTCTGGGGGGAAGAGGCGAGTCCGAAAGGAAGGACTCTGTATTGTAGATGAAGATCTCCCACCTGGAATCTGAGATATTTGCGAGAGGCTGGGTGAATGGGGATATGAGATCCTCTTTGAGATCCAGCAAGCACATCCAATCTTTCTGATTCATCAGGGAATACAAGATGGGCAATGAAAGCAACCAAAACTTCTCTGACCAGGAATTGTTGAGAGCTCCGAGGTCCAGAATGGGTCGCAGATCCCCCGTCTTCTTTGGAACCAAAAGTAACGGGAGTAGAACCCCAAGCTCCGCTGAGAAAGAAGTATTTCCTCGACAGCTGGAAGGCGAAGAAGAGCCTGAGCTTCCTGAAAAAGAAGAGGAAGTTGTGACCGATTGGAAGGACACTCTCTTGGAGGGTGATCTGGAGGTACTTGAAGGAAATGAAGAGTATCCCTCTTGCAGAATGGTGAGAACCCGGAGGTCGTATGTGATCATTTCCCACTGATGGTAAAAATGGGAAAGATGATCTCCTATGGGCAGAAGAGAATTCCAATGCAGGGAGGTTGGAATGCTCAGGTTGGGAACGTCAAAAAGACTGAGCTGGCTTGGTGGCAGCAGGCGTTTGAGACTTCTGTTAACGTTGCTGCTGCTGAGGACGACGAGGTAGAGGCCTGGAAAAAGCAGGAGTCATTTTCTGAGGGTAACGACGTTGTGTCTGTTTGTATGCCCGAGCTGGAGGTGTCTTGGGCTTCGGTCAAATGAGAGAAGCAAAAGAGCGCTCATGTTCCGAGACACGCTTAGTAGCCGCTTCAATGGAATCATGAAATAATTCATTACTCTGACAAGGTAAGTTGGCCAATCGATCTTGAAGATTGGGATCCATGTCAACAATATGTAGCCAAGCCAATCTACGCATGGCTACAGCAAAGGCAGATACTCGAGATAATTCAAAAGCATCATAGGAAGCCTGTAGCATGAAGAGTCTCAACTCAGAAAGAGTCTTGAGGATTTTCTTAAACTCCGGAAGACGTGCTTTGGAAATGTCAGGATAAAAGGAAGGTAACAATTTCAAAAAATGGTTGAAATAGGTAGTAAAAGTGTAATTATAATTAAGAATCCTATTGGCCATCATCGAGTTTTGGTATAAACGACGGCCAAACTTGTCCATGATGCAACCCTCCCTGCATGGAGGTACTGCAGCATAAAGCTTGGAAGGATGAGTCTTTTTCAAAGATGATTCCACCACCAGGGACTGATGGGATAATTGAGATTTTTCAATCCCTTGCAGGGAACAGTACGGTATCTGGATTCCAATTTGGATGGAATAACCGTAATAGAATAGGGAGTTTCCATATTCCGTATGAAAGTTTGTTTAAGGACTGGAGTCATAGGTAATCTCAAAGTCTCTTTGGGAGGATGAGAAAGTTCCATGTCCGCTAAGTATTCTGGAGTATACTTAGAATCAGAATGAGGGCCTGTCCCATATCAAAAACAAACTTAGCAAAAGAAGTAGATTTTGAGATGGAGGACTCATCTGGAGAAGGAGTACGAGACCTTGGAGCCACAGAATCGGAGGGAGACGCTTCTCTAGAGTATTGAGACAAAGGTTCAGACTCGAGATGCATGGTAATTGAAGAAGCTGCACTATCTACCTGAGGTGGAGTCATCGAATGTTTGCGCTTCAGACTCCTCACTGGTGATGTTCCCGGAGTTCGAGGCACAGAATGTGTCGAAGCAGGAGGAGAAGAGTCCCGTACCGTTGGCTTCGATGGAGGAGTCCTTGTTCTTGAGAAACTCCGAGTCGAGGCCTCTCGGGAT
The DNA here is from genome assembly GCF_902459505.1 of Geotrypetes seraphini. Lineage (NCBI taxonomy): Eukaryota > Metazoa > Chordata > Amphibia > Gymnophiona > Dermophiidae > Geotrypetes > Geotrypetes seraphini. The sequence continues at coordinate 29,867,348 of NC_047101.1, read as the reverse complement.
CAAGACTTGTGTGTCGCTGTCTAAGAACGAGACACAGACGCCTCGGTATCCATAGAGGGAGACTGGCACACAGATGCCTCTGTACAAAGTTTTGAAGAAAAATGTCTCGAATGCCTCGAGCGATGCTTCGGGCGAGGCAGGAGAGACATCGGTGGAGGCTCAGGCGAAGAGTCACTGGAAGAGAGTCGCTTCGGCTTACGAGCTCTGCCTCGAGGCACTACCACTGGAGGATCAGATTGATGCTCAGGCTGGTCCCTAGGAGGCAGGGTCGAGGACGGAACAAGTTGAGCCACTGTCGAGGAAATCTGTGTGGTTAAGATGGTCTTCAACATGTCCTCGAACATCGGCACCGAGACAGCGGGATCCGGTCTCATAGGTGCAGCAGTGCGCTCCACTAGGGGCAACCTCGAAGATGAGTATTCCCTACTCTTGGAGGCACGCTTAGGAAGTCTCAAGGATGATTCTGGTGGCTTCTTAGGCACGGTACCTGAAAGAGAGACAGAAGACTTGCCCAGCGAGGATATCTTCACCTGAGGCACCGTCGAGGCCTTCAATACCGAAGTCGAGGCCTTAGCAGGAATGATAGCCAGGGTCAAGGCCTTCGAGACCGAAGCTCCAGCTGAAGTCAAGGTTGAGGCCTTCGAGACCGAGGCAGCTGTCTAAGTCAAGGGCAAGGCCTTCGAGACCAAGGCCGCAATGGAAGATGGGGTCTTTGAAACCGAGTCCGACCCCGGGGCCGAGGTTCTTCCCAGGGCTTTGCTCCATGCCGCCAAAAAGTTGTTTAAATTGGTCGCACCGATGACGAAAGGCCCTAGACTGAAGAGTCCAACAGCAGGAACAATCTTCAGGAGAATGAGAAGGCCCCAAACAACGCAAACACCGAGAATGAGGGTCGGTGATGGAAATTGTCTTTTTACACTGGCTTCAGTGTTTAAAACTGGTAAGGGGCCGGGACATAAAAAAATTAAAGTCCGTGTCAAACGATGCGAGCGATTGGGCCTAGGCCCAAAGCCCGCTGACCGGATGAAAAGAGAAGTCTTATTTTATTTTTAATTTTGTTAAAGAAGAAAATAAACACACAGCGACCGAAAAATAAAACAAAATCAGCCGCGGTGAGAGAAGGCAACGAAGTTTGCTGCAGAGTGAAGATGAAGAGGACTTCTTGGTTCCGCAGAAAACGTTGAACTGAAGATCCTCACAGGAGATGCGCCCCCTAGTTCAGGTGGGAAGGCACGCGCGCATGCGCGATGCAGCACTCGTAAGCTCTTATAAAGATCTTCAAGCAAGTCTGCTTTCAAGGCTGTCCACTGTGGGGCTCCGTCAGTGACGTCACCCATGTGTGAGAATATGCTGCCTGCTTGTCCTGAGATAAAAGCAAACGCCCCTCAGAATCAGTCTACTAGCTGGAAGCTTTTAGGGACAATAACCAGGCAGAAAACAGATGATTCAAAACTAAGCTTACACAGAGAGGGTGGGTGGTACTGAATCCTCCAGGGACCAACAGAAAGATTCAGCATGCTAGGTCAGTGTTCAACCTTTTCAAGTTTATTCAATCTTTGATATACTGTTTAACAAAAACATACCTAACGGTTTACAAATAGAGTATTGTTAAAATAAAATAAAAACTTTAAAGTGGGGGGATGACAAGACAGATAAACTTACTGGGATAAAAAGGAAGGTGTGAAAAGAAGAGTTTAAATACAATGTCAAAAATAAAAACGAAAAGGGAGGGAAAAAAACAGGAGGACCGGCGGAAATAAAAGAATTATTTTGTGGACCGGCAAATTACTAAGACTGAAATAAAAAACCCAGTTTCCACCCCATCCCCACGAGCTCAGTTTCTGCAAACTATCCGATCCCATCCACACAAGCCTCAGTTATGATTTTATATTGCATGTATTTTATTAAAAGTATAAAAATAAATAATATTCTGTACAATTGTCATTTTATAAATACAAATACAGAGCAAGGCTCAACAAAACCCGTCTCCTCTCCCCTTCACATATATTCCCTCTATCAAGAAAACTGAATAAGCCAAATTACAGAATGCTACACAGAAATATCATGCTAAAAGAATACTGCAGTCACACATGACAGGAATAGTATTAGGGGAGTGCAACTAGGCATCTGCCCTCTGGTCAGAGAACCCTAAGCAGTCCAGCCTGAGCATAGCAGAAAGAGATGCAAGCAGCCAACCAGCTGGAGATGGTGTGCTTGGAAACTGGATGTCCCAACTTGTTTGGATCAAAGGAGACAAAAAGTTGCGAAGATCGCTGTGGCTTAGTCCTTTGCAAGTAGAAAGCCAAAGCACACTTACAGTCCAGAGTATGAAGAGCTGTTTCTCCAGAATGAGAATAAGGCTTTGGAAGAAACACTGGAAGAACAATGCATTGATTGAGATGAAATTCTGAAGCCACTTTAGATAAGAATTTAGGATAAGTACGGAGGACCACCTTGATGGAATACTGTGAAAGGTGGGTCCGCTACTAAAGCTTGTAGCTCACTGAATCTGCTAGCAGACGTGAGAGCAATGAGAAAAACCACTTTCCAAGTGAGATATTTCAGATGAGCCGAAGATATTGGTTCAAATAGAGGCTTCATCAACATTGAGATCCCAAACCACTGGAGGCGGTTTGAGAGGTGGCTTAACACTGAAAAGTCCTTTCATGAATCTGGAAACCACAGGATGAGCAGAGAGGGGTTTCCCTTCTATAGGCTGATGGAAAACAGCAATTGCACTGAGATGGACTCGAATGGATGTTGATTTGAGGCCTAACTGAGATAAATGCAACAGGTAATCCAAAACTTGAGACAAGGAGGTAGATTGAGGCTCCTTGTGATCATTGGTGCACCAAGCAGAAAACCTAGTCCATTTCTGGTTATAACATTGCCTAGTGGTCAGCTTCCTGGAAGCCTCTAAAACAGGGGTGCCCAATACATCGATCGCGATCAACCGGTAGATCGGGAAGGCAAAGCCTGCTTGTCCTGGGATAAAATAGACTCTGCATGAAGCAAAAATGAAATCAGGAAGAAAAACCCCTGGGGGTCCCATGTGACTCCCTGCCACAGCAGGGGACCCAGCAGAAATCTGCCCCTGTGTTTCCAATACAGGGGGAAGGTCACCTGAAGTTGCAGACAAAATGGAGGGGCCTGTCTGTAAAAATGGCAAAGTTCCCACCAAAAATAACCCCTCCAGGGCCTGTAGTGGCTGGGAAGCCTGAACTGTCCCAGCCGCTAAAGCAGGCAAGCCGGCATCAGCTGTTAAAGAAACAGCTGAGAGGGAATCCCTCCGTGGGCAGTGGGGGAAGATTGGGCCTCCCTGCTGACTTGCGAGGCACTAGCGTCGGGGAGCCCTTGACGACTGCAGCTACTGCCAACGAGGCTCTATCACCGGCACCAGCCTGAACAGCTGTTTTCAGGCTGGCCGCGAGTGCCTCATGTCTGGACCAAATTGTACACCTCTTCCCCTAAGTGCTCGATTGCTCCATACGCAACCTAGCTAGAAGAAAAAGTGTCAGTTAGGTGAGAAAAATACAACAAATTTAAAGGGAAAGCAACCCTTCAGACTGGCACTACCTCAGGATTTTTTTTTTCTCTTTACAGAACAGACTCCACTGGTTCTCAAAGCAGTATGCCTTGCTTAAATTAGGGGGCAAGGCTTACTGCTGAGGCACCTCTAAAAAAATGTTGGGGTGGTGGAGGAAAGTGGGGGAGGGACCCAGCACAAGACCCACTGGGTTTGACACCCCAAACAGGGCCCACCCAAGCTCTATCCGGCACAAAAACAGGGACCAGGATCCCTAAACAAATTCCAACAGTTCCTCACACCTGCTGAGACTGAAAGAAGACTGATAGGAATAGGGGAAGGTACTTTTTATGTATTATTCCACAGTTTTGTTTCAGTCTCCACCTGCTGGTCATGATGAGATATATACCCATTTGTAAGATACCTATACCGGTCTGGAGAGTTGCTACAGAAATATGTCTTCACTCCACTCCACTCAGGCCCGCGGGCCAAATTTGGCCTACCATTCCTTCCCTCCCTCCATCTCAGCTTTCCGGTCTCATCTTCAAAGCAGCCTGCAAACCTAGCAGGCTGGAGAGATTGTAACCCTATACTTCTACTAAAACTAAGGGGTCCTTTTATTAAGGTGCACATTTAGTGCACGCTGAATTGGTTAGCATACCTTAATAAAAGGACCCCTAAGTATCTTAATAGATTTTGGCTCATTATGTGATTGAGTTTCACACCGCTGGTCTAGAGTGTCTCACATATTGCACTGGAAAAAGCAATGTTACTTACCGTAACAGTTGTTATCCAGGGACAGCAGGCAGCTATTCTCACTAGTGGGTGATGTCATCTGACAGAGCCCCGATACGGACGTCTCACAAGCATGTCTTGCTTGAAGAAACTCAGAAGTTTCGAGATGCCCGCACCGCGCATGCGCCAGTGCCTTCCCGCCCGATGGTCCGGGCATGTCTCCTCAGTTCAGGTAACTAGCAGAGAAGCCAACCCAGGGGAGGTGGGTGGGACGTGAGAATAGCTGCCTGCTGTCCCTGGATAACAACTGTTACGGTAAGTAACATTGCTTTATCCCAGGACAAGCAGGCAGGTATTCTCACTAGTGGGTGACCTCCAAGCTAACCTCAATGGGATGGTGGGAGAGTTGCCAACTTAGGAGAATAAATTTTGTAACACTGTTTGGCCAAACTGTCCATCCTTCTGGAGAAAGTATCCAGACAATAATGAGAGGTTAATGTATGAACTGAGGACCAAGTGCCAGCCTTACAAATCTCCTCAATCGGTGTCGATCTGAGAAGGCTACAGAGGCTGCCATTGCTCTGACCTTATGGCTGTGACCTTACAGGGAAGGGGTAATCCAGCCTGGGCTTAGCAGAAAGAGATACAAGCCGCCATCCAGTTGGATATGGTGCGCTTCGATACAGGTCGTCCCAGCTTGTTTGGATCAAAGGAGACGAAAAGTTGAGGAGCAGTTCTTTGTGGTTTGGTGCGATCCAGGTAGAAAGCCAAAGCACGTTTACAGTCCAGAGTATGAAGAGCCGATTCTCCAGGATGAGAATGAGGCTTTGGAAAAAACACTGGAAGTACAATAGATTGGTTGAGATGAAATTCAGAGACCACCTTAGGCAGGAATTTCGATGAGTGCGAAGGACCACCTTGTCATGATGGAATACTGTGAAAGGTGGATCCGCCACTAAGGCCTGAAGCTCACTGACCCTGCGAGCAGACGTGAGGGCTACTAGAAAAACCACCTTCCAAGTGAGAAACTTTAGCGGAGTCTTGCTGAGAGGCTCAAAAGGAGGTTTCATAAGCTGAGAAAGGACAACATTGAGATCCCAAACCACTGGAGGAGGTTTGAGAGGGGGATTGACATGGAAAAGTCCTTTCATAAACCTGGAAACCACAGGATGAGCAGAGAGAGGTTTCCCTTGTAGAGGCTGATGGAAAGCCGCAATAGCACTCAGGTGGACTCATATAGATGTAGACTTGAGACCAGACTGAGACAGGTGCAGAAGATAGTCCAAAACAGAGGATAGGGAGGCTCGCTGAGGCTCCTTAGAGTTGGAAACACACCATGAAGAAAATCTAGTCCATTTTTGGGAGTAGCATTGACGAGTAGCAGGCTTCCTGGAAGCCTCCAAGACATCCCTCACCGCCTGGGAAAACTGGTGAGGAGTCACGTTGAGAGGAACCAAGCTGTCAGGTGGAGAGACTGCAGGTTGGGGTGAAGTAGAGATCCCTGATGCTGAGTAAGCAGTGAAGGAAACACTGGAAGAAGGAACGGCTCCCTGCTGCTGAGATGAAGTAGAAGGGAGAACCAAGGTTGTCTGGGCCACCGAGGAGCTATCAGAATCATGGTGGCATGGTCGGACTTCAGCTTGACCAGAGTCTTTTGAATGAGAGGAAAAGGAGGAAACGCATACAGAAAGCGATTCCCCCAATCCAGCAGAAAGGCATCTGCCTCGAGACGAAGAGGAGTGTACCGTATTTTCGCGCGTAATACGCGTTTTTACCTACCGCGCATACCCCTCGCGCGTTATACAAAATTTTTTTACATAGTTCCCACCCCGCCCGACGCCCGATTCACCCCCCCCCCCCCCCCAGCAGGACCGCTCGCACCCCCACCCCGAACGACTGCTCGCACGCGCTCCCACCCGCACCCGCATCCACGATCGGAGCAAGAGGGAGCCCAAGCCTTCTTGCCCGGCCGACTCCCCAACTCCCCGACAATATCGGGCCAGGAGGGAGCCCAAACCCTCCTGGCCACGGCGACCCCCTACCCCCACCCCGCACTACATTACGGGCAGGAGGGATCCCAGGCCCTCCTGCCCTCGACGCAAACCCCCCTCCCTCCAACGACCGCCCCCCCCCCCAAGAACCTCCGACCGCCCCCCCCAGCCGACCCGCGACCCCCCTGGCCGACCCCCACGACACCCCCACCCCCCGTACCTATTCTGATTGGCCCACGCGCCTTAGGCCCCACCAGTAGGCGGAGCTTTGGGACGGATGGGCCAATCCGGCCTCATTCCGTCATTGGCTGCCTGCCGGACAGGCGGGTTTGGCTCCCGTCTGTCCGGCCAACTACCAAAGGTACGGGGAAGGGGGGTGGGGGTGTCGTGGGGGGTCGGCCAGGGGGGTCGCGGGTCGGCTGGGGGGGCGGTCGGAGGTTCTTGAGGGGGGGGGCGGTCGTTGGAGGGAGGGGGGTTTGCGTCGAGGGCAGGAGGGCCTGGGATCCTTCCTGCCCGTAATGTAGTGTGGGGTGGGGGTCGCCGTGGCCAGGAGGGTTTGGGCTCCCTTCTGGCCCGATATTGTCGGGGAGTCGGCGGTCCTTCGGGGTGGGGGTGCGAGTGGTCCTGCCGGGGGGGGGGGGATGTATCGGACGTCGGGGGGGGGGGCATCAGGCTTTCAGGATGGGGACAGACCTTCAAGGGGGACAGGCAGACCTTCAAGGGGGGACAGGACTTCAAGGGGGACAGGCAGACCGAAGGGAGTGAAAAAGCTATAAAATAAACCCACTAGCGTGTCAATGTGTTGAGAGGAAGAGGTGGTCTGGGAAATTCTGCTGAGAAAACTCCGGGTCCATTTCCACCCCCCAGTTACCCTAGTCCACTCCACTCAACTGGTTCACATACTGAGTGGGTCTTTGGGTGTTGTTCCTGGGATCTCTTTCAGTGGTTTGTCAGTATCTCCTTGTGGTCCAAGGAAGGAAACTTTGTTAACCTTAGCATTGACCTTCAGAATATATTTGTAACAGCGCTGCTTGTGTGGCATTACCGTAGGCTATGTAGTGATGGAAAGAAAAAAACAGACCTTTGCACATTTTTGCACTAGGTATATGGTATGGGTATTCCTGCACAGCTAAGTCCTTGTGAAGTTACGGTACCTTGTTCTTTCTGTATTTGACATCTAGCAAGGTCTCTGTTTGGAAGGAATGATTTAAGTTATGGTAAAAGCAGATAGCGTTGCTGGTTTTAAAAAGGTTTGGACAAATTCCTGGAGGAAAAGTCCATAGTCTGTTATTAAGACATGGGGGAAGCGTCTGCTTGCCCTGGATCGGTAGCATGGAATGTTGTTATTCTTTGGGTTTTGACCAGGTATTTAGTGACCTGGATTGGCTACCATGAGAATGGGCTACAGGGCATGATGGACCATTGGACTGACCCAGTTAGGCTATTCTTATGTTCTCATCTGTAGGGGCCTTTGTTTTCACTTCTTATTTTAATGTATTTTTTCTGGAAACTTATCAGTGTTTTTTATAATGGGAACAAAAATGGAAGAGAATTACCGTAATGTGTGTGGAATGGGGGGGGGGGTTGTTTAACTACCATAATTTCTTCAGCTAAATACCGGTAATTCAATCCACCTCAACCAGACATAGGAGAACTCACGCACCATTGACACACCCTCCAACCAAACACGTGAAAAGAAAAAAACTGTTCATTCTTATAAACAACCTTATAACTTTTAATCTAGAGTTAGTGAGTATGAATTCAGCAACAAGAACAGAAACATGTTAATTCTTATAAACTATAACATTAACCGGTAGATCAAACGAAGTATGGAAGACAAAATAATCTAAATACAGTTACCGTAATTACGGTAAAGTTGTAAATAAACAAAGTTTACAGGTTTATTCAGTCATCATCATCACAGTCATCTGAATCCTTGAATCCATCAAAATCCGAATTGTCATCATCGTCATTAAATAAACTGAGCACGGCCTGCAGACGATCCTCGTTTATTTCCGAAGTGATATCGTCATCATCATCATCGCTGATATCCATGTTGTTGCCTCCTTCCGCTGCACTGGTAGTACCCGTAGTGTCATTGGTTTCATAAACAATGCCCGCTTTTCTAAATCCGTTTCGAATGGTATCTGGTTTTATTTTGTCCCATGCTGAAGCCACCCACTTGCAGACTTCTGTGAAAGTTGCCCGCTTCTGCCGCCCCGCGGGTGTGTACTCGTGCGTGCCGCTCTGCATCCACTCCTCCCACTCCTTTCTAATAAAAGTCTTGAATGGATGATTCACTGCGATGTCAAGTGGTTGCAGCTTACACGTCAGGCCTCCAGGTATCACAGCGATGTGGGCACGAGTAGAATTAATGTAGGCCTGAACATTTTTTTCTTTGTGGGCAGCCATGGCATCCAAAATTAACAAGGATTTTTTTGCAAAGAATCCACCCAGTCTTGCCCTAAAGCATTTATCTACCCACAATCTCATTACGTCGCAGTCCATCCATCCCTTCTTGTTGCAGTGCACAACCACACTGGTGGGCAGCTTTTCACGGGGCATAGTGACCCTTTTGAAAATGAGCATGGGCTTTAACTTAACCCCGCTAGCTGAGCAACCAAGAACGACTGTAAAACACGTTCTTTCATGCCCAGTTGTGGTGATGGCAACAGATTTAGTACCTGTGGGGGCTATGGTTCTTGTTGCTGGAATGTCGAATGCCATTGGAATTTCATCCATGTTGATGACGTCCTTTGCAGTGATGCCAAGTTCAGATATTTCTTTGGCGACAAAGTCACGGAAATCAATCAATTTTTGCTGCCAGTCATCTGGAAGTCGCTGGCCAACAGTTGTTCTCAATCTAACTGATAGTCCGTTCCTTTTCATAAATTTTGAGATCCATGTGAAGCCAGCTTTGAAGTCGGGTATTCCTCTTCCATTGGCAAGTAGTTTTGCCTTCATCTGAATCGCAACAGTAGAGACTGATTGATTTTGCTCCCTTCTCGCCAGAATCCACTGCTTCAAGTCATCCTCCAGCTGAGGCCATTTTGGTTTGGCCCCACGACGTGCCCGTTTGCGCGGATTGCATTTCTCCAGTTCCTTCTTATCTTTTCTCCATTCACGCACCGATGTTTCTCCAACATCGAACTCTCTCGCTGCGGCCCGGTTGCCTATTTCCTCAGCTTTCGCAACGACTTGAAGCTTAAAGTCCACTGTATATGACTTTCGTCTTATTCCTGCCATTATGGCGGTACATTTAAATTTAATTGATAAACTCTACTACCGGGTAGATAAATGCAGAATACCAATCTGAAGAGATCAAATTAAAATGTGGGCTCTACATGCAGCATTAATCTTTTATAGGCTTACCCAAAGGCTGAGATGCTGTTGTATAGTCAAAATAGTATTCACTGGGCAAATTACAAGGCCAGATAGAGGGGGGGCCACAGCCACGTGGTGAAAAGCACACCACCAGAAAAACAGCCTTGGTGAAAACTAAGCGGCAAGCATGCTCAGACCATTGCGCATGCTTACAGAGCCGGAAGCAGGGCAGGGCGGGCGAAAGGAGAGTCGGGACAGCGCACGGAGAGGCGGGGCAGTGCACGGAAAGTCAGGGAGGGTGAACGGAGAGTCGGGACAGCGCACGGAGAGTCGGGGCAGTGCACGGAAAGTCAGGGAGGGTGAACGGAGAGTAGGGACAGCGCACGGAGAGGCGGGGCAGTGCACGGAAAGTCAGGGAGGGTGAACGGATAGTCGGGACAGCGCACGGAGAGTCGGGGAGGGCGAAAGGAGAGTCGGGCTGCATGCGCGGTATACCCGTGAGCGCGGTATACAAAAGTTTTTGTACATAAAATCGTGGTTTCTGCGCGCTATACCCGTGTGCGCGTTTTACACGGGTGCGCGTTATCTGCGTGAAAATATGGTAGATCCTGGAGCAGAATTGAGGCAGCTTGAAGTTGTGGGGACCCGCAAAGAGGTCGATCTGAGGCATCCCCCAAAGTGCAAATATCAGATGAAGGGGCTTGAAATGGAGTGTCCATTCATGAGGCTGGAGAAGACGACTTAGGTTGTCTGCCAAGACATTGTCCTTCCCCTGAATGTAGACAGCTTTGAGGAAGGCGTTGTGGTGAACCGCCCAATCCCAGACTCTGAGAGCTTCCTGGCAGAGGGAGGCCGAGCCCGTGCCCCCCTACTTGTTGACATAATACATGGCGACCTGATTGTCTGTGTGAATGAGGACCACCATGTCGTGAAGCAGATGTTGAAAAGCCTGAAGAGCATTGAAGATGGCTCTGAGCTCCAGAAGATTGATTTGATGGAGTCGGTCCGCACTGGTCCAGAATCCCTGAGTGCGAAGACCATCCAGATGAGCTCCCCAGGCATAGGTCTATGAATCTGTCGTGAGAATCTTCTGGTGGGGAGGAGTGTGAAATAGCAAACCTCTGGATAGATTCGAAGAGGTCATCCACCAAAGTAGAGACTGCCGAAGAGCAGGAGTGACTACGATGTGCCGAGTCAACGGATCTGACACCTGAGACCATTGAGAAGCCAGGGTCCACTGAGGAATTATGAGGTGAAGTCTGGCAAAGGGCGTCACATGAACTGTAGAGGCCATGTGGGCCAGGAGAACATCATGTGTCTCGCCGATATGGACTGGCGCGAAGACACCGACTGGCAGAGGTGAAGAAGAGCATCCAGGCGCTGAGGAGGAAGGAATGCTCTGAGCTGAATGGTGTCCAGGACCGCCCCGATGAAGGGGAGAGACTGGGTAGGCTGTAGATGAGATTTGGGGAAGTTGATCTCGAAGCCCAAACTCTGCAGGAAGTAAATAGTGGCCAGGGTCGCCGAGATGACTTCTGGAGCCGAGGGGGCCTTGATGAGCCAGTCGTCGAGGTAGGGAAATACCTGAAGACCCCGGGACCGGAGTGCAGTGGCCACCACCACCAGACACTTCGTGAAGACTCTGGGAGACGAGGATAGGCCTAACGGAAGCACTCGGTACTGCAGATGTAGATGTCCCACCCGAAATCTGAGGAACTTGCGAGAAGCCGGATGAATGGGAATGTGAGTGTAGGCCTCCTTGAGATCCAGAGAGCATAACCAGTCGTTCTGCTCAAGGAGGGGATAGAGAGAAGCTAGGGTCAGCATGCAAAATCTCTCTTTGACCACGAACTTGTTGAGGACCCTGAGGTCCAGGATGGGTCGCAGATCGCCCGTCTTCTTCGGGACAAGGAAGTACCGGGAGTAAAACCCCTGGTTGCGCTGGTCCACAGGGACCGGCTCGACGGCACGAAGCCGGAGCAAAGCCTGAGCTTCCTGAAGAAGAAGGGCGGTCTGAGTCAAGTTGGAAGGATACTCTCTTGGAGGGTGGTCCGGAGGAACCCGATGGAATTTAAGAGAGTACCCTTCCCTGATGATCGTAAGGACCCAGAGGTCAGTGGTGACAGCCTCCCAGCGATGACAAAAATGATGAGAGGCGCCCCCCGATGGGAAAAACAGGAGGAGGCAGAACGAGGTTGGTTACGCTCTCTAAGAGACAGTCAAAAAGGCTGAGGAGCCTTGGGGACAGTAGACGGCTGAGGCTTTTGCTGAGCTTTCGGAGGAGGCTGCCGCTTCGCTGGTTGCCTCGCAGGTGGAGCTTGCCTCAGTTGATAACGCCATTGATAAATCAAGGGCGGTCGAGAGGGTCGAGACTGCTGAGGCTTAGGCTTCGACCGAAGAATGGACTGAAAGGACTTTTCATGATCAGACAATTTCTTCGTGACTGTCTCGATGGATTCGTCAAAAAGGTCCGCCCCAGCACATGGAACGTTTGCCAGCCAGTCCTGAAGATTCGGGTCCATGTCAATAGTACGCAGCCAGGCCAAACGGCGTATCGCCACAGAGCAGGCAGCAGCCTGGGCCGAGAGCTCGAAGGCATCATAGGAACATTGCATCAACTGAAGACGAAGCTGGGACAGTGAAGCAACTACCTCCTCGAACTCAAAACGAGCCTGGGACTCGATGTAGGGCGTAAACTTCCGAAGTACAGGAAGAAAGAATTCCAAATAAGTGGCAAAGTGGAAATTATAATTCAGAACTCGGGACGCCATCATAGAATTCTGATAGATGCGTCTTCCAAACTTATCCATGGTTCTGCCCTCGCAGCCCGGAGGCACCGAAGCATACACCTGGGCTGGATGAGACCGCTTGAGAGAGGATTCGACCAGAAGGAACTGATGCGAAAGTTGAGGACCCTCGAAGCCCTTATGATGCACCGTGCGGTACCGAGCATCCAATTTTCCAGGGACCGCAGGGTTGGAGTAAGGAGACTCAAAACATCTCATGAAAGTCTGGTCGAGGAGCTTATGCAGAGGCAGGCGCAGGGACTCGGCTGGGGGATGAGGCAAGTGCATGGTATCGAGGTACTCCTTGGAGTATCGGGAACCAGAATTGAGGGTAATGTCTAGGTCATCCGCCATTTGTCTTAGAAACGAGGAAAAAGACAGTTGGTCCGCCAGTGCCGGTCGTCGAGAAGGACTGGAAGAAGACGAGGCCTCGGGTTCCACAGAGGCCTGCGAACAACAGGGTGAGTGAAAAACCTCGGTGTCCTCGAACTCCGGACCCGGAGGAGGAGACCCAGCTGAAACAGAGTACCCCATTCGAGGCAATTTCTTTTGGGGAGAGACGGTCGAGTGCCGAGAGGAATGCCTCGAAGAGTGCTGGATCGATGCCCCTCTCGATGCCTGGAGGGGGATCGAGACCGCCGGTGAGAATACTGATCCCCAGAAGCCTCCAAAGAGCAGATAGGACTCGAGGCCGTAGATCGGAGAGGCGGAAGATTCGACGCCTCCCGCGACGATGCCCATGCTTGATAGGGGGTTCGGAAGAACTCGTCCTGTTTCTTGCTATGCCCAGGGCTGGAGGTCCCGAGGGTGGATGCCACTGTGTCATGGGGAGGGGTAATAGGCTCCAAAGGAGGCAAGTCACTAAGGGAGGCCTTCCTCGAGGGGATCGGCTCCAAGTTATGCATGTCGCTAAAGGAGGCCTTCCTCGAGGGACCGGCCATCGACCGCCGCTCCTCCTCGCCGAGCAACGAGGTCGTGCATCGCGGAGGAGGAGGAGGGGGCGGGCGGCCCGCCCCTCGGAATCGGAACTGGGAGGTCACCCTGGATCGTGGCAATCAGCCGGGGTCCCATGGTGGTCATGAGCTCCACAAACTGAGCCTCCAAAATGGACTGCAACGAAGCCGATATGGAGGGATCCGCACCAAAAGGGGGCCCTTCCGCACGGTCTCCGCGCTCTTTCGGTGCCGAGTGCTTTTGCTTGCCAGCCTTCGGCACTTTGAGCACCACCGGTGGAACTGTAGGGGTCGGTACCTGTTCCGAGGAGACGGAGGAAGGCACCGGCGCCGAGGCCGAAACCGGAGTAAACGATGCCGGTTTCAGAAGGCCCGAAGCCGCAGGAGAGGCAGAGGGCTTCGCAGACGGAGTCGAAGCACCAGTCGATGTCGAAGCCAAAGGATCCAACACTGCTTCCATCTTGAACATCGACTCCCACAACAAACAGCGGAGTTTAAACGCACGCGCTGTGAGAGTGGAGCAAGGCCAGCACGATTTCGGAAGGTGGTCCGGACCCAGACACTGCAGGCAGCGTCGATACGGATCTGTGAGCGAAATCGCGCGCTGGCACTTGCTACACTTTTTAAAACCGGTGATCGGCCGGGACATAGGCCGGAAAAGCTCCGCCGCAAGGTCGAAGGCGCGGGGCCCAAGCCACGCGGCCGACCCGGTGTTGGAAGAAAAAAATTTTTTTTTTAAAAGAAATCAAAGAAAGAAACAAATGCACGGCAAGAGCAAAAGAACTCAAACTGCGGCGATGCAGAAGGCGAAAAAACGGGTTCAATTGGCGCAGAATTGAAGTAAACTTCTCAGCTCCGCGGAAGAAAAAGAACTGAGGAGACACGCCCGGACCATTGGGCGGGAAGGCACTGGCGCATGCGCGGTGCGGGCATCTCGAAACTTCTGAGTTTCTTCAAGCAAGACATGCTTGTGAGACGTCCGTATCGGGGCTCTGTCGGATGACATCACCCACTAGTGAGAATACCTGCCTGCTTGTCCTGGGATAACATACATATCCTCTCTCCCCAAGCAGCTAAATGTTACAAGGATCTCCTTAAATTCAGCAACTAAAACCACAGCAAATTTCAACTACCATATAAAACAAAGAACTCCAAGGAATCGAACAAGAGAAAGCAGAGAAAAAGGTGAACAGTTAGATCAACTGCAATTCCCTGACCAACTAAAGCTTAAATGAGCATGTAAAGAGCAGGACAATTTCATTATAGTATTCATATACTTACTTTCTCGTCAGGGGTTCTGAAACCATTCTTCACATAGTTGACAAACTTGGGCTCCAATTTTGGAAGGGACCCTCCCTGTTGAGGATAAACAGTTTTAGAAAACATATGAAAAGAAAAGACAGAACACCTTACATTATCCTGATCATGTTACTCTGGTCTCACTGGTTTTCTATTGAATACCATGTTCAATTAAAAGTCCTATTTAAGTATTTAAGGCATTTAGGTCAGGGACTCCCATCCTTCTTAGTCTCTCTTACAATGCCTTGCACACCACTCTTTTACAGTCCTTAAATGCAGAGTAATGCATTTGGGGATTAATAATAGGAAGGAACCGTATATGCTGGGAGGAGAGAAGCTGATATGCACAGACGGTGAGAGGGACCTTGGGGCGATAGTGTCCGAAGATCTAAAGGCGAAAAAACAGCGTGACAAGGCAGTGGCTGCTGCCAGAAGGATGCTGGGCTGTATAAAGAGAGGCGTAGTCAGTAGAAGGAAGAAGGTGTTGATGCCCCTGTACAGGTCATTGGTGAGGCCCCACTTGGAGTATTGTGTTCAGTTTTGGAGACCGTATCTGGCGAAAGACGTAAGAAGACTTGAGGCGGTCCAGAGGAGGGCGACAAAAATGATAGGAGGCTTGCGCCAGAAGATGTATGAGGAGAGACTGGAAGCCCTGAATATGTATACCCTAGAGCAGTGTTTTTCAACCGCTGTTCCGCGGCACACTAGTGTGCCACGAGATGTTGCCTGGTGTGCCGTACGGTCAGGGCCGCCATCAGGGCAGTACCACCAGTGTAGGGAGAGGGGCGGTCCGCCCCACGTGGACAGGAGAGAGCTGGACGGGGGACCCGCAGAGTTCAATACATCTCGAGCCGCGAGGCTCGTCTTCTGTTCCTGCCTGCCCTGCAGCTAACATATAGCCGATCGCAAGCGTTCCCCGATGTCAGCGCTGACGTCGGAGGGAGGGCTTAAGCAAAGCCTGCCCTCCGACGTCAGCGCTGATGTCGGAGAATACTTCCGTTCGGCTATTTGTGCACGGCAGGGCAGGCAGGAAGCAGAAGACAAGCCTCGCGGCTTGAGCTTCGTTTTGCTGAGAAAGTTGCAAAGATGGGCTGGGAGGCAAACACGGAACACAAAAGGGGGGAGGGAGTGCGTTTTGGACACAAGGCATGAACTTGGGAGAGAGGAAGGGAGGGAAAGAGATGCTGAGGTGGGGGAGGGAATGAGTGTTTGGACACAGAAGGCATGGACTTTGGAGAGAGGAAGGGAGGGAAAGAGATGGTTGTGTACACGGGGAATAGAAGAAAGGAGAATTTTTGGTCATAGGGAGGGAGTGAGGTACAGATAGTGGCATACGAGGGTGGGGGGGGGGGGCGGTCTGCCCCACCCTGGGTTTACGTCCCAAGGGGGTGCACAGCTGGCCACCCTCCAGTGTTGTCCCTAGGCCGGCAAACTGCGGCTCTTTAGCCACTTGAGTGCCACCGCCGCCAACGGTGTTGTTGGTGGTGGCAGCATTATAAAATACTTTCTTTGTGTTTATTTGATTCCTATTCAAGAGAATTACTTTATATATAGTCAATATAGGCACAGAGTTAAATTTTTTAACATTTTCTAATGGTGGTGTGCCTCGTGATTTTTTTCATGAAACAAGTGTGCCTTTGCCCAAAAAAGGTTGAAAAACACTGCCCTAGAGGAAAGGAGAGACAGGGGAGATATGATTCAGACGTTCAAATACTTGAAGGGTATTAACGTAGAACAAAATATTTTCCAGAGAAAGAAAAATGGTAAAACCAGAGGACATAATTTGAGGTTGAGGGGTGAGTTTGAGGTCAGGGGCAATGTTAGGAAATTCTACTTTACGGAGAGGGTAGTGGATGCCTGGAATGCGCTCCCGAGAGAGGTGGTGGAGAGTAAAACTGTGACTGAGTTCAAAGAAGCGTGGGATGAACACAGAAGATTTAAAATCAGAAAATAATATTAAAGATTGAACTAGGCCAGTTACTGGGCAGACTTGCACGGTCTGTGTCGGTGTATGGCCGTTTGGTGAAGGATGGGCAGGGGAGGGCTTCAATGGCTGGGGGGGGTGTAGATGGGCTGGAGTAAGTCTTAACAGAGATTTTGGCAGTTGGAACCCAAGCACAGTACCGGGTAAAGCTTTGGATTCTTGTCCAGAAATAGCTAAGAAGAAAAATGAAAAAAAATAAAATAAAATTTTTTTTAAATTGAATCAGGTTAGGCAGACTAGATGGACCATTCGGGTCTTTATCTGCCGTCATCTACTATGTTACTATGTAAATGATTGTATGGTCCTTCCTGGAGCATGTCTAGGTTCAGAAAGAAACCACTAGACAATGATTTCTATTTCATTGCTCTAGCCTTTCTTTGGAATTACCTTTTGCAATTTATAGTGAATTATCCCTGGAAAAAATTCAAAAGAGCCATTAAAACAGGAGGCCTATGGAACGTGACCAGACTGGAATCAGGCTGAGTTGGGTGACTGTACTATAAATTTAGTATTTGTGTACCTTATGTTGGCTGAATTTCTGCTTTCACTATTTTTTTATTTTTTTTTTTAAATAAATCTTTATTCATTTTTACATCTTACATCAAGTGTATAAATAATGTACATGTAATAATGTAATGTAGTGCCGACCCAAGATCGCAAAGCAAAGGAACCACTGATGGGAGGCACGAATCGGAACATGCAAGTAAGCCTCCGTCAGATAGAGAAGTCAGGAATTCCCCCGACTAAACCGCCAGAATGACAGATCAAGATCTCCACGCAGAACACGGAGAGCCCTGTTAACCTCCTTCAAGTCCTCTCTTTCTTGGGAACCACAAAGTAAATGGAATACCAGCCGGTGCAACATTCCTGAGGAGGAACTGGAACTACAGCTTTGAGCTTGAACAGCCTTAAAGCGTCTGGCAAAAGACCCACTTCTTCCATGCCGCCTGGCAATGAGAAGCAAAAAAGTGATTCGGCAAGGCACCAGAAATCTCCAGAGCATAACCGTTGCGAATCACCTCCAGGACCCACTGATCTGTTGTGATCTCGGCCCTGCCCTGGTAAAAAATCCCAGGGGCACCTTAGATCCTGTTAAGGTCTGAACCAACTTGTCCAAATGCTCACTAAACAAAAAAGACCTCCAAAAGGGAAATCGTCAGTTTATCCTTAGATGTTGCATCCACCAACCAAGCCTGGAGCCACAGGGTATGATGAGCGGCCACCCTGAGAGCCATGGACTTGTCTGATGCCCACAAAACAGATCATACTACTCTAAAGGATCCAGAGAAGAGCGACTAAAATGGTTAAGGGGCTGGAGGAGTTGCCGTACAGTGAGGGATTAGAGAAAATGGGCTTCTTCTCCCTTGAAAAGAGGAGACAAAGGGGACATGATCGAAACATTCAAGATAATGAAGGGAATAGACTTAATAGATAAAGACAGGTTGTTTCACCTTCTCCAAGGTAGGGAGAACGAGAGGGCACTCTCTAAAGTTATAAGGGGATAGATTCCGTACAAAAGTAAGGAAGTTCTTCACCCAGAGAGTGGTGGAAAAATGGAACGTACTTCCGGAGGCTGTTATAGGGGAAAACACCCTCCAGGGATTCAAGACAAAGTTAGACAAGTTCCTGCTAAACCAGAACATACGCAGGTAAGGCTAGACTCAGTTAGGGCACTGGTCTTTGACCTAAGGGCCACCCCGGGAGCGGACTGCAATGGACCACTGGTCTGACCCAGCAGCACTGGTCTTGCATGGCATCTGAGAGATAAGCACCCATCTCAATTTTAGCTATTTTCTGTTCCACCAAGGACCACAGTCAAGGACACGCTCGGCCCACCGAAAAGAAGCCCAAGCTACCAGACCGTCACACATTGCCACCTGGACCACTGGTAGGGCAGTGACATCAAAATTCTGCATAAGAAGAGACTCCAACCTACGCTCCTCCGAGTCCCTCAAAGCTGAACCGCCCTCAACCAGCACCATATGCCATTTCACGATGGCCAAACCACCACCCTCTGGGATGGGATACAGGCGAGCCAGAGCGCACAAAACGAAAGGGCAACTCTGGTAACTTCCATTGCGCAAGCACAATATCCCAAATATCCTGATGCATAGGAAAAGAACGTGAGGCTGAGCGGATCTCCCGAATGAGGGGGATCCACCACATGTAGGGGCTCCTTCATGTCTTCCTCGAAGCGCAACACGGAGAAAACCTGGAATAAGCTCCTGGAGTTCTTCCCGACACCGACACATCCTCGCCAGCTGGCGGAACTGAAAACCTCTGCCAGCGGCATCCGTCCCACTGAGAGGATCCTGGAGGTCCACCAAAGGGTCCAGGTCCTCAACAAGTGAAAACTTCTCCCCATACAAAAAAAAAAAGTCTTCGTCCCAAGAGACCCTCGGCCGCTTGGACGAAAGAGGAGGAGACGTGGATGAAACCGGCGCTGAGGGGTGCCAAACCAGAGTGGATGCAGAAGGAACCCCCTGACCACCTGAAGATAAGCCTTGCACAAAGCTAAAACAAAATCTGGGGAAAAATCCCTGGCAGCCCAATGGGACTGACTGCCGAAGTAGAGGACCCATCAGAAGCCTGCCCCTCTATCTCCAATACAGGGGGACGGTCACCTTAGGCTGCAGAAAAAAGGGAGGCGCTTCCCACCAAAAACGGAGCAAAGTCTGCTGAGAAAAATTCCCCCAAGGCTTGTAGCGGCTGAGAAGCCTTAACTGTCCCAGCCATTAAAACAAACAAGCAGCGAGTCCCCAGTAGCATCGGCAATAAGGGAAACCTTATTTCTCTGACAGTCAGCAGCTGGGGGAATCTCTGTGTGGGTGGCAAGGGAAGCCTGGGCTTCCCTGCTGTCAGTTGCCAGGGGATCCCTGGACGCCAGCTCCCAAAGCCAAAGAGGATTCCCCTTCGCTGCAGCGGCCGGCACACTGCGAACACAGGCCAGCTGCATCAACCTCACATCTGGCACACAATAAGCACTTTTTCCCTTTAAACGTGCTCATTGTGCAATACGCAACCTAGCTAAAAGAATCAGTTACAGACAATTGAAGGCTCCCTTCAGATCGGCACTGCCTCAGGATTTATTTTTTTTCTGTCTGAACAGACTCCACTGCTTAAGCCATAAGCCTTGTCGGTATCGGTGGCAAGGCTTACAGCTGAGGCACCTCTAAAAAAATTTAGGGGAGGTGGAGGAAATGGGGGGAGGGACTCAACTTGTGACCCGAGTGTGACACCCCCCCCAAGGTCGGACAGACCCCCGAAAGGAGCCCCCAAGCTCAGACCGGCATGAGATGGGACAAGGAGCACTAAACAAATTCCAAAAGCCCTACACTGACAAAGGGAATCCTGGCACAGCTTACCAACCTGCTGGAGACTGAGAACCAACTGGTTTTATAGAGAGAAGCACAGCTATTAGTATTACAGCCAAAAGGTTTGTCTCAGTCTCCTCCTGCTGGTCATGGTGAGCTATTACCCATCAGTGAACTGTATAGGTCTGGAGAGGCGCTAAAGAAAGAATACTTTTTTACAGAAAGGGTAGTAGAGGCGTGGAATAATCTCCTAGTAGAGGTGGTGAAGACAAAAGACTGTCTGAATTCAAGGAAGTGTGGGACAAACATGTGGGATCTCTTAAAGAGGATAATGGATGCTGTGGATAGACAGACTGGATGGGCCATTTGGCATTTATCTGCCATGTTTCTAGAATATCAGAGGCTAATTTGTTTTTTTTTTTTTTTAAATCTTTATTCATTTTCATATCTTACATCAAGTGTAAAATAATTATCACAAAAATTTTTAACAAATCACTTGACAATCTTACTTATAAACCTTAAAGTATAAAAGAAATCCTTCCGCCCCATTAAGACCATACTCTTCAAGAAAACCCTGAAAAAAGAAATACCGCAAGCTCCAAACTCCACCTCTCACTAAAGCCAACTACCCCAAACAAATAACCTATCCATTTCTTACTCTCTGAAAATGACCAATTTTTATTTATTTATTTTTGTAAGCTCTTGTTGTAATACATCCTAGATAATTCTTCTGTAATTCGCCTTGAACTGCAAGGTAATGCCGGAATAGAAATCCTTAATGTAATGTAATTAACAATAAATCAATTAGCAAAAATCATATTTCCAAATCCCACCCCACCTATATCTTATATAATAACAAGGTGTTTAAGGTGTCTGATCATTAGAATATGTAATCAATGGCCCCAAAATCTTTTTAAAATTATGATAATTCCCTTGCTGTATAGCAAGGAACCTCTCCATTTTATAAATATGACAGACTGAATGCCACCAAAAAGTATAATTAAGTTTAGTATAATCTTTCCAATTTCCAGTAATATGTTGCATGGCGACCCCCGTCCGTATCAATAATAGTTTATTATTATTTGCTGAAATCGGACTCTTTAAATCTCATAGATGTACCAAATAATATAGTGTCATATGAAAGTGCAACATGATTTTCTAACAATGTATTAATTTGGGACCAAATTAACTTCCAAAAGGCATTTACATAGGGACAAAAAAAAATTAAATGATCTAAAGTCCCCGCTTCTAAACTACAATGCCAGCATCTATTGGACCTAGAGCTATCCAACTTCTGTAAACGAACTGGGGTCCAAAAAGCTCTATGCAACAATAAAAAAAAAAAACAACAGGTCTGTCTCATAGATGCTGACCTTGTAGTTCTTATTCTCCAACACCAAAAACGTGGCCATTGAGAGGCAGAAATTTGATGCCCAATCTCAATGCTCCAAATATCCCTAAGACCAGTTTTCTGTTTTTATTCAAATATCCATACAACAATTTATACCACTGTGCGGCTTGGTGACCCAAGAAATCCACCTGAAAGAATAGGAATTCCAAACTATACTGAGCATTAAGAACTTTCCATTCAGGGAACCCTTCCTGAATAGCCTGCTTCAATTGCACCCATTTGAAATTTTGTGATTTATTTAAACCATATTTATGTTGCAATTGTGAAAAACTAAGCAGTGACCCATTTAGAATAACATCATTTAAAGTCCGTATACCTGCAATAATCCAATGCTTCCAAACGATTTTAAATCCGCCAATTTTGATCTTGGAGTTTACCCAAATGGATTGATTTAATGATTTAGAAATTGGATCTCATTTGATTGTGGTTACCTTTGTGCATTTTATCTTGTCTGTTACTCTCCAGGAGTTGATGCCTTTGCAGTCCTTGCCAAGACACTGGCTGTGGCAAAATCAAGTGAATGCCCTTAAAGATGCAATGTGATGATGTATGGATCTGGCTGATACATGAACTTGCACAAAACTCACCTTTTCTAATGTTGCCTGAATCTTTGCTTTAATCTCCTCTATTGACAAAGGCTGTTTTGGTGACTTTGGAGTCTGCGGCTTCTCCTGTTTTTTTTGCCCAGGAGTCTGAAAAAGACAACTATTTTTAGAACAAAAATACTTGCAACTCATAATTGAAGGGTATAAGATGAAGTTAAGAGGTGATAGGCTCCGGAGTAATCTAAGGAAATATTTTTTTACAGAAAGGATGGTAGATAAATGGAACAGTCTCCCAGAAAAGGTGGTAGAGACAGAGACTGTCTGAATTCAAAAGGGCCTGGGATAGGCATGTGGGATCTCTCAGAGAAAGAAATAATGGTTACTGGGGGATGGGCAGACTATATGGGCCATTTGGTCTTTATCTGCCATCATGTTTCAATGTTTCGGGTTCCCCCCTCTTTATAGCTTCTTGTGACACAAGGTTCACAATTTCAGAAGGACATTCAGAACACTGCAAACTACTTGATCTTCTATAAACCTTTCAAAAGCTTAACAAATTAATAGATGTGCATTTAAATCCTAAGCCTACCATAAACATATCTGTCTATCATCCCTTCAATAGTCCCCTACTTCATCCCCCTCTAACTCCCTTCATGAGTACTAAGTTCAGATTCCCCCCTTTGTCCTATGCAATTCCACCCCATCAGCCTCCCCCCAATTCAATACATCAGCACTATGTTCTGACAACCCTTTGGATCTGTCATAATTAGATTGTAAGCTCTTCTTAGCAGGGACCATCTCTTGTGTGTACAATGTGCAGTGCTGCATACGTCTGGTAGCACTATAGAAATAATAAATTGTTGCCGTCATTCTGGACAGACAGGTAATATCCCAGTGTCCATGAACCATGCAGAAGGAATCCACTCTGGCTTTTGAATTCCTCCTTCTTCACTAGAGGGCTCTGCTGCCCCCTTCAGTTTTGTTCCAAAGCAAGGAACAGCCCCTTCTAAAAACACATGTAAAGGAGGGGTATGGGGAATATTCCTGAATGCCAAGTCTGTTCTACTCTGAAATTATAACATGTTAAAAAATGATCAAAAAAGCTAAACAATCATGCCAAACATTAATGGAGCTCAAATATCCCAAAGTGACCTAGCAACAGACTACTATTCATATTCTTAACATCTGACTGGCATCCACACTGATAAGTTTGGATACAAACATTCTGAGTGAGACAATAGGCAAGCACAGGAAATAGATGGGTAGAGGTCCAGAATGACACCTAGCTACTTGAAAAGATATTAGCATGCTAAGAACCTAAACTCTTACTAGCGCAATAGGTGTGTCATTCTGGATGTATAAAAAGCAGTCTCAGAAATCTAGGGCAGGACCAGCTTGTAACATCAGGGACCTAAGGGGGGGGGGGGGGAGTCCTCCCTGGTCACTATATCCACTCTGTAAAGAATGTATGGAGGACCAAGTTGCTGCCCTACAAATCTCCACAGGGGAGACTGCTCTAGCTTCTGCCCACGATGAAACTACACCACTAGTTGAATGGCCCTTATAGAAACAGGGGACTGTTTCCACAAATATATGCTGACAAAATGACCCTATAAATCCATCTGGAAATCATGGCCTTGGAAGCGGGCGCACTGCATCTAGCTAGATTTGTAAGCAAACAAATACGCCTGATAAGCCAGATTCTCAAAACTTTAACGTGGTCGCTAAACTGGTTTCCAACGGTTTAGCAGTGGATTATCAAAACGACTTTAACGAGCTTTCTAGGAGTCTCCAATCCTGCCATGCAAATGGGCTCTTCAATAATGAAATGAGCACTCCAGTAGATTCTTAAAATCGCCGAACCATTCTCCAAGAGCGGTGTCAGCTTTTAGCGACAAAAATCAGCAACTGGTAGGGGGTGCCGGTACAGTGACAGCACTGTTAAAAGTGCATCTTGTGGCATGTGCTCTGACTGTGGCTAATGAAAAAAAATAAGAATCATAAATTGCCATCTATTTTATTTTTTAGTGGGTGTAGTAAAAGCACCCTGCTGCCGTCGTTCAACACCCCCTCCAACTGCCTAATATACTTAGTAAAGTCTTTCTGGATATCTTTTTATGGGAGGCGTTTTCTTTAGTGAGCTATAAGACTCAGTCACAGATAAAGTAAGTTAACACTGAGTGAGAAGCTGTGCGTCGTGGACGTCTTCGGTACTGATCCGATGAAGATGATGAGAATCGATCAGTATCTTTCACTTCAAAGCATAAGATCGATGCGATGGGGAACGATACCTTGGCAGTGAACACCATGCTGAAGAGCAGCAAGGGCCACAAGAGTAAACAGATGCTAGGAATTAAAAACAGGATGGTAAACAAGACAATGTTATAATGCCCCTGTATCGCTCCACGGTGCAACCTTATCTGGAGTATTACATTCAATTCTGGTCTCCTTATCTCAAGAAAGATATAACGGCACCAGAAAAGGTTCAAAGAAGAGCGACCAAGGGATAAACTCCTCTCGTATGAGGAAAAACTAAAAAGGTTAGGGCTCTTCAGCTTGGAAAAGAGATGGCTGAGGGGAGATATGATTGAAGAACAGGTACATTAATCTGATGCTTAATCTCAAAGCTCCAAATATCCCCAAGTCCATTTTTTGGTTTCTTATTCAAATAATTAGATAATACTTTATACCACTGTGCAGCCTGGTGTCCCAGAAAGTCTGCCTGAAAGCATATGAATTCCAAGCTAAATTGATTAAGTGATTTCCATTCAGGGAACCCTACCTGAATAGCCTGCTTCAATTGCAACCATTTATAATTTTGTTTTTTATCAAGACCATATTTATGCTGCAACTGTGAAAAATCAAGCAGCTTACCATTAGAAATAACATCCTCTAAGGATCTGCTTTAATCCAATCCTTCCAGGCAATCTTAAACCTGCCTATTTGAATCTTGGAGTTTACCCATATAGTTTGACGTGTAGACTTTCCAATAGGAACAGGAGTTAATTTATCAACAAATCGTATAGTTTTCCAAGTGTCCATTAATATTTTGTTATCTTTTCGTATTCTAGGCATTTTGATACTAAGAAGAAGACCAAGTCTAAGTGGAAACATGAGCGATCTTTATATCCATAACCAATCCGGAAGCTGTTCCAAGAGCTCTGGGAGGACCCAATACATACCTTGGCGCATAATATAGGATTGATGATACCTATAAAAGTTAGGGAAATTTATCCCTCTCTCCTTAATTGGCTTTTGTAAAGACACTAAAGCAATTCTTGCAATTTTACCCAGCCAAATAACTTTTATCAGAATACTATTCAACTTTTTATAAAAAGACCCCTGAAAAAACACTGGTATCATACCCATTTGGTAACACACTACAGGCAATATCATCAGCTTAATAGTTTGAACTCTTCCCCACCAAGATAAATACAAAGGATTCCATTGCTCACATAACTCTGTTACTTTTTGTAATAAAAACTTTTCATTTACTTTCATTCTCTTCAAGTGTATTTTTTAATGAAATACCCAAATATTTTATACCATCCTCTTTCCAAATAAAAGGGAATGAATCAAATAACCTTCTTGTACAATACACATTCACAGGAAGAACTTCTGATTTAGTCCAATGTATTTTATATCCTGAGAATTTCCCAAATGCAGTGTTCTCCCCAGCACTTTTCAGCCGGGTGCTCCGCCCAGCAAATTTAGATTACCGCCCGGCTGTCATCTGCCGAATCCTGCTGCCACCACTGCTTAAAGCGCAGCCTGAAGAGCCGCCGAAAGACTCCCACCGGACTTTAAAATAAACAAAACCCAGCAAGCGACTCGAACCCGGCTTCCCTCCGAAACCGGAAGTTTCGTCGAGGGGGATGGGGTTAAGAAGAGAAGCCGGCACGGACCATTAGAGCACCGGAGCATGCGGGAGATAGGCCTGCGACGGAGGGAAGCTTACTTGCTCTTGCTTACTTCAGGCCTTTCTCGCTGTCGGGTCCTGCCTACTTTCTGTTTCCGCAAAGGCAGGACCCGGCAACGAGAAAGTCCCGAAGTAAGCAAGAGCAGCAAGTTGTAAGCTTCCCTCTGTCGCTGACCTTTGGGAGATAGGTCAGCGGCGAAGGGAAACTTGCAACTTGCCTTTGTCTGTAGCGAATCTGCCAGGTGTGTGAGACAGCGGGGGGGGGGGGGGTTAATGGGAGGAGAAATGCTGCTGTACCCAATTAGAGGGGGAGGGGGAAGAGAAATGCTGGTGCTTCTGCTGTACCCAATTGTGGGGGGGGGGGGTGTTAAGAGAAATGCTGATGATGCTGCTGCTGTACCCAATAGGGCGAGGGGGAAGAGTCATGCTGCTGCACACAATTAGGGGGGAGGGTGAAGAGAAATGCTGCTTCTGCTGTACCAAATTGGGGGGAGGAAAGAGAAATGCTGATGATACTGCTGTACCTAATGGGGGGAGGGGAAGAGAAATGCTGCTGCACCCAATTGTGGAGAGAGAGGAAAGGAGGGAGAAGGAAGATCAGGAAAAGGAGGAAAGAGATGCAAAGACCATGGGAGGGAGGGAAAGGAGATACCATACCATGGAATGGAAGAGAGAGATGTCAGGGCATATGGGGGGGGAGGGGAAGCAGGGCCAGATTAAAGGATAGGCCCAGTAGGCACAGGCCTAGGACCTGAAATGGTCAGGGGGGTCCCGCCAGTGCTGTGCTTTGGGGCCTCACCCTTGCTGGATTCGCTGGCAGCAGCAGCCTCATCATCATCCTGGGCACCCCCCCCCAACCCTTTCTGACCCTCCTACCCTCATCAGTGACGTGCCAGAGGGAATCACGGCAGGAGAAAGCCCTGAAGCAGCCTGCTTAGAGTAGAGCAGTGCTGTTTAGAGTCTCGTGATGGGAGGAGGAAGAGATAGGAAGGTTGTGGGGGGGAGAATAGCAGTCTGCCCCGGGTACTCAGCCTGGCATCATGAACTTCTTCGGCTAGCAACAGCATTTACAATTCACTGCTGTTGCCAGCTTCAGGCCTTCCTCTCTGCCGGGTCCTGCCTACTTCTGTTTCTATGAAGGCAGGACCCGGCAGAGAAGAAGGCCCGAAGCTGGCAACAGCAGCGAATTGTGAATGCTGCTGCCTGAAGAAGTTCATGATGCCAGGCCTTGGGTGACAGAAGGAGGAAAGGGAGCAGAGGGGGAGAGACTTGCTGCACCCAACTGGAGGGAGAAAAAAGATGAGGGAGGGAATGAAACGAGATGCCAGGGAGGGAAGGAGGAAAGTATGCCAAACCAAGGGAAAATGAAGGGGGAAAGGAAGAAAAAGATGTCAGAGCATGGAGGGAGAGGGAGAGATGGAAGAAAAGGAAAGAAGTGAGATGCCAGAGAATCAGGGAAGGGAAGATACCAGACTGTGGGGTGCGAAGGAAAGAAAGGAGAAGAGAGAGTTCCCAGAGCATAGGGGACGGGGTGTTGACAGAGAGAAAAATAGAGAGGTGGCAGAGCTGAAATCAATCATGTATAAAGGAGAAGAGAAGGGGCACAGGATAGACAGTTTATTGAAGGAGCATAAAAAGAGGGAAGATGCCATATGGAACGGGGAGAGGGTGGATAGTGGATGGAAGGGGCTGATGCTGCATGGAAGACAGAGCGGACAGATGCTGGCTAGAAAGAAGAGTGAAGACAAGATGATTAAAGCAGAAACGACAAAAAGGTAGAAAAAAATTTTTTTGTTGCTTTACGTAGAATCAAGTAGTATTGTATCTATTGATTAAAGTTTATAAATAGGAAATGGAAATAAGGCAGTTTTTTGGGGACCAAACCCCTTTCCTCAGGTCAGGACAGGATACCATACCATAACAGCAGGGGTGCCCAAATGGTCGAGCGCGATCGACCAGTAGATCAAAGGCAATATGAGTCAATCGCGCTGCCTTGGCAATTTTTTTCTTCCTGCCTCCCTGAGCCAGGCCAGGTGCATACAAGCGCCGGACTCATAAGACTTCATCTCTGACGTCAATTCTGACGTCAGAGAGGAAGTTCTGGGCCAGCTAATCGCTGCCTGGCTCTTCCTCTCCGACGTAAGAATTGACATCAGAGGTGAAGTCTTGTGAGTCCAGCGCTTGTACATTCCTGGTCTGGCTCGTGGAAGCAGGGAGAAATCGGCATGGTGGCTTAGGGGGTAGGGAAAGAATCGGGGAAGTGGAGAAATCGGCGCGATGGCTTGGGGGGGGGGGCAGGGGGTGAGAGAAAGAAAGAGAGACAGAAAGAAAAGGGGAGGGGCAGAAAGAAAAAAATATTGGATTTATAGTCAGAAGAAGGAAGTGCAAACAGAGACTCATGAAATCACCAGACAAAAAGGTAGGAAAAATGATTTTATTTTCAGTTTAGTGATCAAAATGTCTGTTTTAAGAATTTATATCTGCTGTCTATATTTTGCACTATGGCCCCCTTTTACTAAACCGCAATAGCGGTTTTTAGCGCAGGGAGCCTATGAGCATCGAGAGCAGCGCAGGGCATTCAGTGCATCTCCCTGCTCTAAAAACCAGTATTACAATTTAGTAAAAAGGGAGGGGGTATATTTGTCTATTTTTGTATAGTTGTTCCTGAGGTGACATTGCATAGAATCGTCTGCCTTGACCTCTTTGAAAACCCGCGGAATATAAATGATAATTAACATTTTCTCTGCGTACAGTGTGCTTTGTGGGTTTTTTTTTAATTTTATTGTTGGTAGATCATTTTGACTTGGTCATTTTAAAAGTAGCTCGCAAGCCCAAAAAGTGTGGGCACCCCTGCTGTACAGTCATTTCTTGTATGACTGGATGAGCTATATTTATCTTTTTTTTTAGTTGTTTAAATTCATGCAGAAATAAATGGCTAGATTGAACATAATGATTTCATTAATGCCTTTCCCTTTTTTAGACCTCTATACCATTTGAAAGAGGGCAAATACTTCTTAAATTTAGTAAAAATATTCTGGTACAAGTGTCAAACCTTAAAAAAGGAAGTCATATTGAGCATTGGAAAATAATAATAATAATTAACTAATAAAAATAGTATACATTTAGGGCTCCTTTTACTAAGTTCCGATAGTGGTTTTAGTGTGCGCTTAGCGCGCGGAGGAATTGCCATGCGCGCTAGATGCTAACACCAGCATTGAGTTGGCGCTAGTTTTCCCACGTAGCGCAGGGGTTTGCACGCACTAAAAATGCTAGCGCACCTTAGTAAAAGAGGGGGTTAATTTTCCCCACCACCAAATTTCCCCATCCCGCCCCACCTGGCTATTTTTTCATGCCACCCGGCTGGAAAAAATTTCTGGGGAGAACACTGCAAATGTATCAATCAATTCAAGTAAACATGGAATGGTTAACATAAGAACATAAGCAATGCCTCTGCTGGGTCAGACCTGAGGTCCATCGCGCCCAGCAGTCCGCTCACGCGGCGGCCCAACAGGTCCAGGACCTGTGTAGTAAACCTCTATCTATACCCTTCTATCCCCTTTTCCAGCAGGAAATTGTCCAATCCTTTCTTAAACCCCAAAACTGTTCTCTGCCCTATAACGTCCTCTGGAAGCACGTTCCAGGTGTCGACCACACGTTGGGTAAAGAAGAACTTCCTAGCATTCGTTTTGAATCTGTCCCCTTGTCCGGTTGTTTACGGATTTCTCAAATGAAGCAATATATAATCTGCATAAGCAGATACCTTATATTCAATTCCAGAACATGGAATACCCTGTATGTCCTTTACTTGTTGAATAGCTAATAACAAGGGTTCAAGTACTATATCAAAAAGTAAAGGAGATAAAGGACAACCCTGCCTAACTCCCCTTTGCAATTTGAAACAATCTGAAAAATTATTATTAATATATAAATGAGCAACATGGGAGCTATACAGTGCTTGAATCATTTGTATAAAACCAGATCCAATACCAAACCAATCCATAGCTTGATACATGAAATTCCACTCTACACGATCAAAAGCTTTCTCCGCATCTAAGGATACAGAAAAAGCCGGATCATCAATTGTTTTTGTTAGATATAACATATGAAATGCCAATCTAGTATTATTGGAAGAGTGTCTCTGAGCAACAAAACCTGTTTGATGCATACCAACTATATGAGAAAGAAAAGCCTTAGCCAAACGTAATGCTAAAATTTTAGCTAACAATTTACCATCTACATTTATTAAAGAAATAGGCCTGTAGTTTGAAACCAATGTAGGCTTTGGCTTTGGTAAAACAATAGTCAAAGACTCTGCCATAGTGCCTGTAATACAACCTTTATTTAGTTGAGTCTGATATAAATTTAGTAAATAAGGTAATAGGGTAATTTGAAATGCTTTATAAAACTCTACCGTAAATCCATCACCACCTGGAGCGGTCCCATTTCTAAGGTACTTCAATGCTGTTTGTAACTCTTTTAGTGATATAGGCTCCTCTAAACCTCTTTTTATATGATCAGGAACTTTAGGTCCCTTAATTAAACTCAAAGCATTCAAACCATCCTGTTCTTTTCCCAAATAAAACTCAGAAGAATAAAGGGTTTTATAATAATTCAAAAACTGTTTTAATATATTTTCATCCTTAATTGCACATATTTTCTCCTTTCTTTTCTTTACCTTTAAATAATTTGCCAATAATCTTCCCACCTTATTTGACCTACCATAATACAATGCTTGCTGAAAGAAAATATCTTTCTTTACTAATCCAGAGGAAATCTCATTATATTTACATTTTGCTTTCAATAGAGCTTGAAGTGTAGCCTGCTCCCATTTTTTAATCAATTTTGATTCTAATTCTTTAATTTCTTTTTCTAAAACAAATTGCTTTCTTAATTGTTTCCTATTATACACTGAGAATGAAATAATTTGCCCTCTCATGGTTGCTTTAAAAGCATCCCATAAAGTTACAGCAGAAATTTCCTCTGAATTAAGCAAAAAATATTCATTAATTTTGACCTGAAAATCTTCACAGAATTTTGGATCCGCAAGCAATGTATTATCAAATCTCCAAACAGGTTTAGAAGTATCTTGATCTACAAAATTTAAAGTTATCCACACTCCTCCATGATCTGACAATATTATTGGATCTATAGAAGCTTGTGTAACCTTCTATACCAATTGATCAGAAACAAAAATATAATCAATTCTAGAAAAAGATTTATGAACATGTGAACAAAATGAAAACACCAGATCATTAAAATGAAGAATACGCCATATATCTTTCAAATTACACGATTGCACAAAATTATCTAATCCTAAAGATTTTACAATCCTACCAGGCTTTTTATCCAATAACGGATCTATAACAGCATTGAAATCCCCCGGCACCACCAAATTAATAGTAGCCAGCGGTAAAACTAATTGTTGTAGAGATTTAAAGAAATCAATTTGATTCGAATTAGGGGCATATACATTGAACAACGCCACAGTAGCATTGCCCATGCTCATATCAACATGCAACCATCTTCCTAGAGGATCCGCCTTAACCATGCTAAATGTTGCAGAACATTTTTTATTAACCAAAATTGCTACTCCAGCCTTTTTTCTTATTGCAGGTGCATAAAAACATTGTTTCACCCAATTACCAGATAACTTCATAGATTCTGCTCCAGACAAGTGCGTCTCCTGCAAAAAAACAAACATCTGCGTTCTGCTGTTTAAGATAACAATACTTTTTTCCTTTTAATCGGATGATTTAAACTAAACTAAACTAAGCCTTAGGTTTATATACCGCATCTTCTCCACTGAAGTGGAGCTCGACACGGTTTACAGAGTTTAAAAAATATGGGAAGAGAGAAGAGAAAGAGTTTACAAAGCATAAAAAGAGGGGATGTAATCAGGAGAAGAGATTATTATATGCTAGAGAAAAGCCAGGTTTTCAGTTGTTTTCGGAATAGTTGGAGGGAGCCCAGGTTCCGCAGCGGGACAGTGAGGTCGTTCCAGAGGCGGTGATTTTGGAGGAGGGATCTACCCAGTTTACCTGCATGGAGGATGCCGTGTAGAGAGGGGAAGGATAGTTTATGTCTGTGGGCAGATCTGGTGGTAGTTGGTGTCGGGGCGAGGAAGGATAGAGGGATTAGGGGCGGAAGGATGCCGTGAATGATCTTGAAAGCCAGGCAGGAGCATTTGAAATGAATTCTGGAAAGTACTGGGAGCCAGTGAAGATTGGTAAGTAGAGGGGAGACGTGGTCATATTTGCGTTTAGCAAAAATCAGCTTAGCCGCAGTGTTCTGGATAAGCTGGAGTCTGCGAAGACTTTTTTTCGTTAGGCCTAAGTAGATGGCATTACAATAATCGAGTTTGGATAGGATGATGGATTGTACAAGGACGGTGAAATGCTTTTGGTGAAAATAGGATCTAACTTTCCTCAGCATGTGGAGGCTGAAAAAACAAGATTTTGCCAGGGAATTCAGGCGATCGTTGAGGGAAAGGGAGGAGTCGATAGTGATGCCAAGGACCTTGCTTGAGAACTCAAGGTAACATAGTAGATGACGGCAGATAAAGACCCGAATGGTCCATCCAGTCTGCCCAATCTGATTCAATTTAAATTATTATTATTATTATTTTTTTTTCTTCTTAGCTATTTCTGGACGAGAATCCAAAGCT
The DNA here is from genome assembly GCF_902459505.1 of Geotrypetes seraphini. NCBI lineage: Eukaryota > Metazoa > Chordata > Amphibia > Gymnophiona > Dermophiidae > Geotrypetes > Geotrypetes seraphini. The sequence continues at coordinate 29,834,897 of NC_047101.1, read as the reverse complement.
TTACCCGGTACTGTGCTTGGGTTCCAACTGCCGAAATCTCTGTTAAGACTTACTCCAGCCCATCTACACCCTCCCAGCCATTGAAGCCCTCCCCTGCCCATCCTCCTCCAAACGGCCATGCACAGACACAGACCGTACAAGTCTGCCCAGTAACTGGCCTAGTTCAATCTTTAATATTATTTTCTGATTCTAAATCTTCTGTGTTCATCCCACACTTCTTTGAACTCAGTCACAGTTTTACTCTCCACCACCTCTCTCGGGAGCGCATTCCAGGCATCCACCACCCTCTCCGTAAAGTAGAATTTCCTAACATTGCCCCTGAATCTACCACCCCTCAACCTCAAATTATGTCCTCTGGTTTTACCATTTTCCTTTCTCTGGAAAAGATTTTGTTCTACGTTAATACCCTTTAAGTATTTGAACGTCTGAATCATATCTCCCCTGTCTCTCCTTTCCTCTAGGGTATACATATTCAGGGCTTCCAGTCTCTCCTCATACGTCTTCTGGCGCAAGCCTCCTATCATTTTCGTCGCCCTCCTCTGTGTGGGTAGGGTGAAGAGGGCGGGCAGGTGAGCTAATTTTGGGCCGAGCCAGAGTAATTTTGTTTTTGATTCATTTAATTTCATCTGTACTGAGAAGGACCAAGCGTGAAGTCTCATTATGCATGATGTGATGTTCTCTTGGAGGTTTGTAAGGTTTGGATCTGTTTCGAGGAGGATGAGGATATCGTCTGCATATGTGTAAATTGTTTCAAGGGGGGATAGTTTAAGGAGCTTCAGGGAGGTCATATACATGTTGAAGAGAATAGGGGATAGGGGAGAGCCCTGTGGAACACCACAGGATGGTGTCCATGAAGCGGATTTGGAGCCGTTTGTGTTGACAATGTAGGAACGATCACGAAGGAAGTTTGAGAACCACTTTAGGACAGAAGAGTCTATCCCAATCTCGGAAAGTTGGTAGATTAGTATGTCATGATTTAGGCCAATAATGTTTATTGAGAAGATTTTAAAAACCATTATAAAACCAAAAAGCACAGTTACTTACCGTAACAGGTGTTATCCAGGGACAGCAGGCATATATTCTCACATGTGGGTGTCGTCATCTACGGCGCCCCGATGCGGAAGCATTTTCAAGCAAACTTGATTGAAGATTTAAGTTTGCTCTGCTGCTCCACGCATGCGTGCCTTCCTGCTCCACTAGGGGGTGCATCCCCTCGTGGTCTCCAGTTCACTTAACTAGCCAAGAAGCCAACCTCGGGGAGGTGGGCGGGTTGTGAGAATATATGCCTGCTGTCCCTGGATAACACCTGTTACGGTAAGTAACTGTGCTTTATCCCAGGACAAGCAGGCATGATATTCTCACATGTGGGTGACCTCCAAGCTAACTGCAAAGGGATGGAGGGAAGTTGGCAATTTAAGCAAATAGATTTCGCAGTACCGATTGGCCGAACCGGCCATCGCTTCTGGACAGTGAGTCCAGACAGCAGTGGGAGGTGAAGGTATGAACCGAAGACCACGTGGCAGCCTTGCAGATTTCCTCAATAGGTGTGGATCTGAGGAACGCTACGGAGGCTGCCATCGCTCGGACTTTGTGTCCCGTTACTCGACCATGCAGCGCGAGACCAGCCTGAGCATAGCAGAAGGAGATGCAATCGGCCAACCAGTTGGACAAGGTGCGTTTGGAAACTGGGTGACCTAACCGGTTTGGGTCGAAGGACAAAAACAGTTGTGGGACTTTCCGGTGTGACTGAGTGCGTTGGAGGTAAAAGGCCAACGCTCTCTTGCAGTCAAGAGTGTGGAGCGCCACTTCTCCGGGGTGAGAGTGGGGCTTGGGAAAAAACACAGGTAAGACAATGGACTGATTGAGATGGAAATCAGACACTATTTTAGGTAAGAACTTTGGATGGGTGCGGAGTACCACCTTGTCGTGATGGAATACCGTGAAGGGTGGGTCCGCTACCAGAGCTTGTAGCTCACTAATCCGCCGGGCGGAAGTGAGCGCGAGTAGGAGAATTACCTTCCAAGTGAGGAATTTTGGATGGCATTTGTCTAGTGGCTCAAATGGAGGTTTCATGAGTTGAGCCAGAACCACGTTAAGGTCCCAAACCACCGGGGGAGGTTTGAGAGGGGGGTGGACGTTCAGCAGACCCTTCATGAAGCGAGAGACTAAGGGATGGAGCGAGAGGGCTTTCCCTTCCAGGGGCTGATGAAAGGCCGCAATCGCACTGAGGTGTACTCGAATGGAGTTGGTCTTTAGGCCGGAATGAGATAATTGAAGTAAATAGTCCAGGACCAGAGGGACGGGGACCGACACCGTGTCCTGGTTGTGGGAGGAGCACCAAGTTGAGAATCTTGTCCACTTTTGGGCGTAGCAGGTTCTCATCGAGGTTTTTCTAGAGGCCTCCAATATTTCCTTGACTGATTGAGACACGGGGAGAGCAGTCAGGGGGAGAGAAACCAAGCATTCAGATGAAGAGACTGAAGATTGGGATGTAACAGTGAACCCTGACCCTGTGATAGTAGAGAGGGAAACAGAGGCAGAGGCAGTGGATCTCTGACACTGAGTTGAAGTAGAAGGGAAAACCACGGCTGGCGTGGCCAGCGGGGGGCAATCAGGATCAGGGTGGCTTGTACTGTTTTCAGGTGGACCAGCGTCCGCAGTATCAGAGGAAACGGCGGGAACGTGTACAGGAATCTTCCCTCTCAGTCGAGGAGGAAGGCGTCGGCCTCGAACCGGTCCAGGGAGTGTATCCGGGAGCAGTAGAGAGGCAGCTTGTGGTTGTGAGGGGACGCGAACAGATCTATTTGAGGCGTCCCCCACCGTTCGAACACCCATCGTAGGGTCTGAGAGTGTAGTGACCACTCGTGTGGCTGGAGGAGGCGGCTGAGTCTGTCCGCCAGACAGTTTTGTTCTCCTTGTATGTACACCGCTCGAAGGAAGGTGTTGTTGGAGATTGCCCATTTCCAGAGGCGCAGGGCTTCCCGACAAAGGGGCCAAGACCCTGTCCCCCCCTGTTTGTTTATGTAGTACATCGCTACCTGGTTGTCGGTTCGGATGAGAACCACTCGGTCGTGGAGCAGATGTTGAAAAGCTACAGCTGCGAGATAGATGGCCCGAAGCTCTAGCACGTTGATGTGGCAGCGACGGTCTTGTGCTGACCACATCCCTTGGGTGCGTAGGCCGTCCAGGTGGGCTCCCCAAGCGTACTTCGACGAGTCCGTGGTGAGTACCTTGCTGTGGGGTGGGGTGAGGAAGAGCAAACCTTTGGAAAGATTTGAAGAGTCGGCCCACCAGCGGAGCGATCGTTGCAATGAAGGAGTCACTGTCACGGGACGGTCGATCGGGTCCCGGTCTTGACGCCATTGAGACGCCAGGGTCCATTGAGGAATTCTCAGATGGAGGCGGGCGAAGGGTGTGACGTGGACGGTGGAGGCCATGTGGCCCAGGAGAGTCATCATCTGTCGGGCTGATACCGAGGTCAGCCGGGAGATCCTTCGACTCAGACTTACTAACGCCTCTCAGCGTGGAGGGGAGAGGAAGGAACGGAGGCGAACCGTGTCCAGCGTGGCCCCGATGAACTGTAGGGACTGCGAGGGGCGTAGTTGGGATTTTGGGAAGTTTATTTCGAACCCCAGACTTTGTAGGTAGGTAATAGTCTGTTGGGTCGCTGAGATAACCTCTTCCCTGGACGGGGCTTTGATTAGCCAGTCGTCTAGGTAGGGGAATACCTGGAGGCCCTGGGGACGTAAGGTTGCTGCGACCATCACGAGGCACTTGGTGAAGACTCGGGGTGACGATGCTAGGCCGAAGGGGAGGACTCTGTATTGTAGGTGCCAGTCCCCCACCTGAAAGCGTAAGAACTTGCGGTGGGTGGGGTGCACTGGGACATATGTGTACGCCTCCTTGAGATCGAGGGAGCAGAGCCAGTCGCCCTCATCGATCAGGGGATAAAGTGTCGGTAGGGAGAGCATCCAAAATTTTTCCCGTACCAGAAATTTGTTGAGGCGTCTCAAGTCTAGTATTGGGCGCAGGTCTCCCGTTTTCTTTGGTACTAGGAAGTAACGGGAGTAGAAGCCCTTCCCTCGTTGGTCGAGGGGAACCTCCTCCACTGCTCTCAGGCGAAGCAGGTCTCGAGCTTCGAGAGGAGTAGGGGTAGCTGAGTCCGGTTGGGAGGGCAGTTCCTTGGGGGGTTGTCCGGGGGAATGGCCCGAAAGTTGAGAGAGTACCCTGATGAGATCACGCCAAGGACCCATGCATCCGACGTGACTTGTTCCCAGCGAGGGTAAAAGGCTTTGAGTCGACCCCCGATGGGAAGGAGGCCTGGGACTATGGCGGAGGGGATGGTTTAGTGGTCGTAGGCGGTTGGGATTTGGGCATGGCCCTGTGGTGGGCTTGCGGACGCCTGGGTGGGGGCCGCGAGAAAGCAGGGGTGGACTTTTGTGGGTAGCGGCGCGGAGGGGCCCTATACGGCCTGGCCGCTGGCGGTTTGGGCTTTTGCCGGACAAGGGAGGCAAACGAGCGTTCATGTTCGGAGAGGCGTTTTGTAGCCGCCTCGATAGTGTCATCGAACAATTCCTTTCCCACGCAGGGGAGGTTAGCCAACCGGTCCTGTAGGTTGGGGTCCATGTCGACCAGGCGCAGCCAAGCTAGTCGGCGCATGGCGATAGCGAAGGCTGCTTCTCTGGAGGAGAGTTCGAAGCCATCGTAGGCCGCGTGGAATAGATGAAGGCGCAGGTTGGAGAGGGACTCTAAAAGCAGGCCGAACGTTCCTTGTCGGGAGGTCGGGAGGTCAGTCTCAAAGGCTCTCAGTAGTCCAATGAGGTGTTTGAGGTAGGATGTGAAGGTGAAAGTGTAGCTTTGCACCCTAGAGGCCATCATTGCGTTTTGGTATAGTCTCCTGCCGAACTTGTCCAGGGTTCGGCCTTCTCGGCCTGGGGGGACCGCTGCTGAGACCCGGGACGGGTGAGCCTTTTTCAAGGAGGATTCTACTAGCAGCGATTGGTGGGAGAGCTGTGGTTGCTCGAATCCCAGGTAAGGTACTGTGCGGTACTTGGCCTCCATTTTGGAGGGTACGGCCGTGACCATGTAGGGGGTCTCCAGGTTCCTAAAAAAGGCCTGTTGAAGTACCGGGTTAGGTGGTAAGCGAAGGGACTCTCTGGGCAGTGATGGCATATCCAGTTCCGCCAGGTACTCTTTAGAGTATCTGGAGTCGGACTGGAGGTCTAAGTCCAATGCGTGGCCCATGTCTTGGACAAAGCGAGTGAAGGATGGGCGAGATGTCCCCGGGGCCCCGTGCGGGGTCGGGGAACGAGACCTTCGTCGTGTGGAGAAGGATAGGGAGGCTTCCCTCGAGTATCGAGGTTCATGTTCCGATCCGTGCTCCGAGACTGGGGACGCACTGTGAGAGTGTTCCGGGGTTGTCGATCTTCGGCGTCTCGAGGGGCTCCTCGGAGACGATGCCGGAGTTAGGGGTACCGATCGATATCGGATCGGTGACCTCGATCCGGACTCCCTCGGAGAATACGTCCGCGGGGGAGTTCGGAGGATGCGCGGGTTGGAGAGTGATAACTCAGCCACCCTTAGTGGTCCCGTACGAGGTGTGGGAGAACGGCCTCGTAGAGATGGTGAACCTCGGGCCTTCTTGGAGGTACGGCGGTTCGAGGTTTCTGTCGTTTTAGCCCGACGTTTTGCCCCTCGGCGGACTGCGGAGGGGGAACGTCTCGGGCGCCTCGGCGAGGAGTCTGAGGAGGATGGGATGCAGCGAGGATTGCGCACCTTTCCTCGAGGTTGATCGGTGCGAGGCTCAGGCTGGTCTGGCCCGTTCGAGGTCGAGGCCGATTGAAACTGGGCCATTGCAGTGGACAGCTCCGACGTGATCATCGCTCGGAGTAGGTCCTGGAAGACGGGCACGGACAGCATGGAAGGCATGTCCACTGCCTCGGTGCACTCCACCTGGGGCGACCTCGTATCAGAGTATTCCCGTGTGGTGGAGGCACGGCCCGAAGGCTTGGAGGGCTTAGTCGCTGTAAGCATGGGATTTCCGCCATGCGTCGACGTTGTCCCCGAGGTTGGCTTCTTCGCTGTTACAGAACCTGAAGAGGGAAGAGGGGACTTACCCGGGGCCGAGGCTTTCTGTTGTCCCGAGGACTTCGGGGTCGAGTCTCGAGGTGATGCCGAGGTATCCGGGGCCGAGGTCAAGGCCGGGGCCGAGACCGGGGCCGACCTCGAGGCCGAGGTGGAGGGTTGGTCCGGAGTGAAGAGGTCCGCCATGCGGGCTTTTCTTCGGCGGAGAGCCCTGTTTTGGAAAATAGCGCACTGGGGGCAGGAGTCGGTTGGATGAGCTGCCCCCAGACAGAGGATGCACCGGCGATGCGGATCTGTGAGAGAAAGAAGCCGCTCGCACCGGGTGCACTTTTTAAAGCCGGTCAAAGGCCGGGACATTAAATCGAAAGTGGCCGCGGCTCGATTAGCCACGCGGCCACGGGGACCCGGAAGCCTCCGGGTCGTCGAAAACGAAGCAGGAATCAAGTAAAGTTGTAAAGAATTCGCGCACAGCGACTTAATCGAGAAAAAACAAGAAAAAATCGCGGTGCTAGAAGGCAGTTGGGGCAGAGCCTGAGAAACACGGCTTCTAGGCTCGCGGAAAATTTTGAACTGGAGACCACGAGGGGATGCACCCCCTAGTGGAGCAGGAAGGCACGCATGCGTGGAGCAGCAGAGCAAACTTAAATCTTCAATCAAGTTTGCTTGAAAATGCTTCCGCATCGGGGCGCCGTAGATGACGACACCCACATGTGAGAATATCATGCCTGCTTGTCCTGGGATAATATACTATCTAAGAATCTCCACTTCAATAACATTCTATATTCCTTTTCCTTATTCCCATATTCCAAATTGTCCCCCCCTGCCCTCCCAAACCCCCCCTCCCCCATCTATATCATAAATGCAAACTTCAATACGAACATATAGGCTAAGCAAAAGATAAGACTCCCTGCAGGCTAACATCCAAACGATTTTTTTTTTTCCTTTTAAGTTATATAAATCTTTCAGTAATATAAAGAAAGCCTAAGAAAAAGAAGAAAACCACTATTTCCCTTCCCTTCCCTTCTCTTTCTTTTTCCCTTTCCTCATTATTCTACTATATAAACTAACTATCCCCATCATGATCAAAGAGAATATAACCATCCATTCTCATTTTCTTTTGCTTCTGGCATTTCCTGTCTTTTTATTTTCCTCTCTCCTTTCCTTTTTTCTTTCCCTTTCCTTCTTTTTTCCTTCTTTTATTTTAAAAGAAAGAATACAAGAATTCCAATAACAAAGTAATAAAAAAATAAAAAAACAAACCATAATACCCACTTTTTAAAACATAGCCTTAGAGCAAAAATATAATATACATACATGAGCCCTCAAATAAAGTAATACTCTAAGGTATTAAATAGCTCCAACACCATTGGTTCACAGATGACATTTAGGCAAGCTTAGCAAGTATATGATGACACATAAATATCAGTTTCAATGAGCTTTCCAGATATTCCACTAATTCTCACAACAACCAATTGTGTGAATAGCATAAATCTGTAGAATATTCAAACGTTCATCCTGCAGCAGATTTGTATAGCAACTTATTCCTTCTGCTAAAGATCAACTAGCTGATAAATGATTCCAAACATAAGGAGAAACGTATGGTATTTGGCAAAAAGCAGGCCGTATCATACAGACTCTACTTTTGATTATAATTCAACATACTACAGTAAATTATATCTCCCCATATTGCAGAAATATTTCATCATTTGACAGTATCATTCCGTCAGCCTGTTAACGGTTCTTTATAAAAAGTCTATTCCAACATCAGTGCATTGTATAACTTATTTAGAGCATATGCCATTGCTATTCAACTGTATATTTAAGATCCACAGACATTCCAATTACATATTAGAGCAATCATCAGAAATTTCCTCTTCACATTTTCTACTTCCCAAAAGGAAATGCATCCGACTTTCTCTGTACAATTAGGCCAATATGACATTTTCAGGTTTCTTAACCTTAAGCTCTGAGCAGGAAAAAACATTGTAGAACGAACTGAAGTAGAATCTTCATATACTTTAAATGTTAGAATGTTAGCCATAGAACCAAACTGCAGCTTTACCCAACGGAATATAGCAGATTCAAAAAAATAAGATATTTTCATCTTTTTAAGAGAAATATGTAAAATATATCAAACAAATAAAGTAAAAAAACAATATATATTTCTCCTTTTCACCCTCAGGTATTCATAGGTGTTTCAGATTTTTCCAAGAATTCTTTTAATTTTCCTGCATCATTAAAGCTCAATGCATAGTTGCTGGATATACCAGTCCAAAACGAGCTCCCATTGCCCTTAACTGTGGGCGTAAATCAAGCAACTGCTTCCTTTTAAAAGCGGTCGTTTTGGCAAAGTCAGGCATAATAAATATTTTTGCATCCTGACACTTAAGGTTCTTATTTTCCTTTGCTAAATTTAGAATTTCTGTAACCTGCTGATACCCGAGTACTTTGAAAATTAATGGATGTGGACCTTTTTGAGTATTCAGCCTCTTCGTTGGAATCCTATGAGCTCTCTCCAGCTCCAACGGAAATTTGTTCTGAAGTGGCAGGATTTTCAGCAAGAAATTAGTTAAAAAAGTGATTGGATCATTTTTTTCTATCCCTTCCGGTAGCCCAATCACCCTCAAATTATTTCTCCTCTCACGGTTCGATAGGTCCTCAATCTCTTGCTTTAATAATTCAATCTCCCTGTAGTCTTTCTTATGCTATACTAACTCCACTTCCGTGCTTTCCAACTGTTTCTCCACACACTCCAGTTTTAAATCTACTGCATCCATCCTTTTTGTCAAACCCGCCACCTCTCCCTTTAACCTCTTTTATGTCTTTTGAATTTTCCAAAACAATATCTCTGATGTTCTTAATTTCCCTCATTAAATCTTTATTATCAACTTCATCCGACAGCAGTGGCACTAACAAGGGGGAAGTTGATTCAATTTTTGATTTCTTAACGCTGCCTGAGCCCGCTCCCGCCGAGGAAGATTTATTTTGCTTACCCAAAGCCATACTTTAAACATATATACTTCCGGACTCGACTTTTGGCTAAAATTTACACTCTATTTTTTCAAAAGTTAGCCCGACAGCATGGAGCAAGTCAGTTACCCAGCCATCATCGTTCGCGTCGAAGCCACGCCCCTCAAAGCTGAAAATTTTTTTTGTGTAAAAATAGTATGTGTAGAGAAGAAAGAGGAGAGCTAAGACCATTAGGCTGGCTGAAGAAAAAAACTGAGTATCTAGGAGTGGAGCCATGAAGGCAGGAATCACTGCACATGCTCAGTAAGCCAAAAGCTTACTATTACTAGGGTAGAGCAGCAACATACAGGATCAGTCTGAGGACCTCAGCAAGTGTGCCTGTATCTCCCCTGCTTGTCTCCAGGGAGGGAACCCCCCCCAAAAAAAAAACCCCTACCACTAGTATTCCAACTAGATCATATTGGACTATACTTAAGTCAAAGCTCTGGTACAAAGGTACTTCCAAAACAAATCAAAAAGGTATTCAAAACTGCAGAAAGCCTTCCTGGAGCAATGTAGAAAAAAGACTGGTATACAAATCAATTAATGGCTTAATTTTGCTGTTAAAAGCACTAGAGTGAATAAAATCAGGTAGACCTGCTTAACCCACCATTTTTTTAAGATGTTCTTTTCCCTCATACCACAGCAATAAGGCAGTTCGTATCAACTCACCGTTTGCTTAAATGCTGGTGTAGTCGCCTTGCTGGCTTTCCCATTCTGGCTCGCCTTCTGTGGAGTCTTTGCTTTAGAATCCTGGGTGCATGAATATAAAAAATGTTGAGGTTTAATCATAGAAGCCCTTACAGAACATACAAAAACTGAACCTACAAAGGCTCAACCCCCAAACTATGCCTCAGTGTTGTAACTGCTATATGGCTAAAGCTTGCCCATTTTGATTCTATATAGCAGAAAAGAAGAGATCTTTTTTTATTAAAATTCTTTATTCATTTTTCCATCTTAATCAAGTACACAATAATATATCAGTTAAAACTTGAATACATCACTTGTAGGACGTCCTGCGTGCTTGTACGTGATGAGCGTGCTGTCGGGGCAACGGCTGACTTAGGAGAGGAGAGGTGAGGCCGCACGCATACTCGCTCAGGATGGTGGCCAGCTTGGATCGGGAGCCAGGAGGCATCGGCCGAAGCGGGAGGGCAGCCGCACGGGGACCCCGAGGGAAGGAAGCCACCACTTTGGAAGCACTGCAGCACCCACAGGCAGGTACTCACCCCTGGGCCACCATTGCAAACAGAGCTCGTTTATCGGGGCAGTGCTCGGTTTGCGAGACAAGTTTGCTGAGTGTTTTGCTCGTCTTGCAAATCACTTGCAAACCGGTGCACTCGTAAACCGAGGTACCACTGTACAAGAAAAATGCTGATTTCAAGAGAATGAGCAAGAGCTGTCTTGCTCAATGCTAGCTTTTTCACTTTTGATACAAATATCTGTTTAGATTTCAGCAGCCAGGGCAACCTCATTTAGCTAAAGCAATTATCACACAAGGACACTGGCAAATTTATCTTATGTCAGGAGGAAAGAATCTTGCAAGCATTAATAGCAGACTTTAGCTGTGACTGCAATATAGGGAGGATCCATAGCACCAGTGCTCCCCAGTGATCAAATAACTAAGAGAACAAAATGATGAAGTGTACCCCTGAAAATCTCAGAGAAGGTGGGAGCCGACAGGCCTTGAGCAAGTGCCTCACGTCTGGAGCACAATGAGCACTTTTTCCCTTGTAAAGTGCTCATTGCGCTACACGCTAGCTAGCTAAAAGAAAAGTGCTGGTTAGTTAGAAAATACAGTAAAATACAACAAATTTAAAGGGAAAGGAGAAATTAGGTTCTTACCTGCTAATTTACTTTCTTTTAGCTTCTCCAGACCAGTAGAGGTTAACTTTACGATTGGGTATATATCTAATCATGACCAGCAGGTGGAGACTGAAAACAAAACTTTGGGACAGTATATCCTAGCCCCTCCTCTCTATTTCCCTCAGTCTGCCGAATAGCCAAGCAGAACCAAGAACTGGAAAACAACAGAGAGAAAAAACAATACTCCGAAAGGAGTAACAAATAACATACCCAAAAATGCTGTTGGAAAATGCAGAGGAGAAATTCCCGAAGGAATAAGGTCCCCACAGCTCGCCAGCTAAGCCAGCCGAGCCACAGCCGCTGTTCTTCAATTCTCCCCGGCCCTAGAAAAATACTAGAACCCGCAGCAAAAACCAAAAACTGCCCGCGCAACAGCCCCAACAACAACAACAGACAGGGTGGGGACCTCTACTGGTCTGGAGAAGCTAAAAGAAAGTAAATTAGCAGGTAAGAACCTAATTTCTCCTTCTTTAGCACTCTCCAGACCAGTAGAGGTTAACTTTACGATTGGGACGTACCAAAGCAGTCCCTCTCACGGGCGGGACCCCCGAAGGGCCGATACCAGAACACGCTCACCGAACACCGCGTCCCGACGCGCCTGAACATCTACCCGATAATGCCGAACAAATGAATGCAAGGAGGACCAAACCGCAGCCTTACAAATATCCACCGGAGGCACGAGCGACGACTCAGCCCAAGAAGCCGCCTGACCCCTAGTGGAATGAGCCTTGAGAAACTCCGGAACCGGCTTCTGACTCAGAAGATAAGCGGAAGCAATCATCTCCTTGATCCAACGCGCAATAGTAGCCTTAGAAGCGCCAGCCCCCCGACGAGGACCCGCCAGAAGCACAAAGAGATGATCGGAGCTCCGAAAATCCCGGGTCCGCTGCACATAAGCATGGAGGACCCGACCGACATCCAACTTGCGCAGCTGTCGTTGCTCAGAAGAACCCTCCCGACTGCCCAAGACCGGGAGGACCACCGATTGATTGACATGAAAAGGAGAAACTACCTTCGGCAGAAAGGAAGGAACAGGCCGCAAAACAACCCGCTCCTTCGAAAACTCCAGGAAGGGAGCCCTACAAGAGAAAGCCTGTAGCTCAGACACCCGTCTAGCGGAAGTAATGGCCACCAAAAAGACCGACTTCAGCGTAAGGTCCTTCAACGAACAGCCATCCAACGGCTCGAAAGGAGGGCGCACTAGAACAGAAAGAACCAGATTGAGATCCCAAGAGGGAATCGAGGGCCTTATGGGAGGCCTGATCAACTTGGCCGCCCTAAGAAAGCGAATCACATCAGGAATGGCTGACAACCGCTGACCTGTCACCAGCCCCCGAAAAGCCGACAGGGCCGCCAGATGAACCCGAAGAGAAGACCAGGCCAGGCCCCTATCCAGGCCATCCTGCAAAAACTCTAGAATGTTAGGCAGAGAAGCGCGAAAGGAGACCACTCCCCGCGCTCGGCACCATTCCTCAAAAAGACGCCAAACCCGTACATAAGCCCGAGAGGTAGAAAGCCTCCGGGACCCCAAAAGTGTAGAGATCACCTTGTCGGAATATCCCTTCTTACTCAGGCGGCCCCTTTCAAGAGCCAAGCCGTAAGACAAAAGGGAGACGGGTCGAACATGGGAATGGGACCCTGCGTCAGAAGATCGCACTCGAGAGGCAGAGGAAGAGGATCCGCCACCAGATGCCTCACCAGATCCGCATACCACGGACGACGAGGCCAATCCGGAGCCACCAAGACCACCAGCCCCGGATGGCGAACAATGCGAAGCAGTACTCTGCCCACTAATGGCCAAGGAGGGAACACATACAACAGCCCCTCCGTTGGCCACGGTTGGACCAGAGCATCCAGACCCTCGGCCAGACCGTCCCTGCGACGACTGAAGAAGCGGGGTACTTTGGCGTTGCCACTTGTAGCCATCAGATCCATCAGGGGCTGCCCCCAAGCACGCACTAGCAACTGAAACGCCTCGGCGCCGAGACACCACTCTCCCGGATCCAAGAAGTGACAACTGAGGAAGTCCGCCTGAACGTTTTCTACCCCGGCAATGTGAGAGGCCGAGAGGTCCAGAAGATGCGACTCCGCCCAAACCATGAGCCGAGCCGCCTCCTGCGCCACCAGAGTGCTCTTGGTGCCCCCCTGACGATTGACATAAGCCACCGCCGTGGCATTGTCTGACAGGACTCTGACCGACTTGCCCAACAAAAGGGAGTGGAAAGCCAACAGCGCCAGCCGGACCGCCCTGGTCTCCAACACGTTGATCGACCAGGAGGCCTCCTCCGTGGACCAGGTTCCCTGAGCTGAGTGACCCAGACACTGGGCCCCCCAACCCAGGAGACTCGCATCCGTAAGGAGCACCGTCCACTGCGGAAGATCCAGACCCACCCCCTGAACTAGGTGAGGGGTCCGGAGCCACCAACGCAGACTGCAGCGCGCCAAGCCTCGCAGGGGAACCGGAACATCCATCCCGTGCCTCTGGGGAGACCACCTCCGGAGCAGAGCATACTGGAGAGGACGCATGTGGGCCCGCGCCCACCTCACCACGTCCAGGGACGCCGCCATCGACCCCAGGACCTGGAGGAAATCTCGCGCCCGAGGACACCGGGACGCCAAAAGCAGGCGAATCTGAGACTGCAATTTGCTCACCCGGGCCTCTGGGAGGAAGACCTTCCCCAAGGAGGTGTCGAACAGCACCCCGAGGTACTCCAGACGCTGAGCCGGAACCAACCGACTCTTGGAAAGGTTGACCACCCAGCCCAGCGACCGGAGAAACTCCACCACCCGAGCCGTAACCCGGGAGCTTTCCTGCAACGACTTGGCCCGAATTAACCAGTCGTCCAGGTAGGGGTGTACCAGGATGCCCTCCGACCGCAAGGCTGCCGCGACGACCACCATCACCTTGGTGAACGTCCGGGGAGCCGTGGCCAGCCCAAAGGGAAGCGCACAGAACTGATAGTGCCGACCCAAGATCGCAAAGCGCAGGAAACGCTGATGAGAGGCCCGAATAGGAACATGCAAGTAGGCCTCCGTCAGATCGAGAGAAGTGAGAAACTCCCCCGGCTGAACCGCCAGAATGACCGACCGTAGCGTTTCCATACGGAAAGAGGGAACCTTGAGAGCCCTGTTGACCCCTTTCAAATCGAGGATGGGCCGAAAAGTCCCCTCCTTCTTGGGCACCACAAAGTAAATGGAGTACCTGCCCGTGCCCCACTCCGGGGGGGGCACTGGAACTACTGCCCTGAGATCTAGCAAGCGCTGAAGGGTCTGGCGAAAAGCCTGCGTCTTCCCCGGAGTCTGACACGGAGAAGCGAGGAAAAAATCCGGCAGAGAGCGGGCGAACTCCAGGGCATAACCGTCCCGCACCACCTCCAGGACCCACTGATCGGACGTGATCTCGGCCCATCTGGGAAAAAAGTCGCGCAGCCGGGCCCCCACCGGAACCAAGGGGGGCGCCGGCAAGGCGTCATTGTGCAGGACGGGAAGCGGGGGAACCGGCGGAGGGGTTCCCTGCCCCCCGACGGGCCCCCCGAAAGGGCTGCATGCGCTGGAAGAACCGACCCCGGGAAAACCCCGGAGACTGGAAAGAAGCAGCCCCACGCCCAGGGCGATACTTGCGAAATTCCCGCAAACGCCCCCGGGCCGCACCACCCCGAGACGCCGGGCGGGCACGGTCCTCCGGCAAACGGGGAACTTTGAGTCCGACAGAGTCTGAATCAACTTATCCAAGTCCTCTCCAAATAAAAACGACCCCCGAAAGGGAAATTTAGTAAGCTTAGCTTTGGACGCAGCATCCGCCGCCCAAGCGCGCAGCCACAACACACGCCTTGCGGCCACGCCAAAAGCCATGGACTTAGCCGAGATCCGCACCAAGTCATACAGAGCATCCGAGAGGAATGAGGCAGCCATCTCAATCTTCGCTACCTCCTGATCCACCAGAGACCAGTCGTCAGACTCTCGATCCAAGACCCGCTCCGCCCACCGAAACACGGCGCGAGCGACCAGTCCCCCACAAATAGCCGCCTGGACCCCAAAGGCAGAGACTTGAAAATTTTGCTTAAGGATGGTCTCCAATTTGCGCTCCTCAGAGTCCCGCAAGGCAGAACCGCCCTCAACAGGCACGGTATGCCGCTTGGAAATAGCCGAGACCACCGCATCCACGACTGGCGAAACTAACGTAGCCCGATCCCCTTCAGGAATGGGATACAGGCGAGCCATGCTGCGCGCCAGCCGAAACGGCGTCTCCGGCGTTTTCCACTGCTCAAGAATAATATCCCGAATATCCTGATGCATAGGAAAAGAGCGGGAAACGGAACGGATCCCTCGTAACAGAGGGTCCCCCACACGCGGAGTCTCCGGCGGCGCGTCCTCAAAACGCAAAGCCGAAGAAACCTGTTGAATAAGGTCAGGCAGCTCATCTCTCTGAAAAAGGCGCACCACGGACGCCTCGTCACTGGAGAACGGGAAACCCGACAACCCGCCGCCAGCTTCCGTCCCCTCCAGAGGGTCCTGGAATTCCTCAGAAGGGTCCAGGTCCTCCTCCAGACCGACACGTTCCTCCGACCACAAATCCTCGTCCCACGACACCCGCGGACGCTTGGACAAGAGAGGCGGCGGAGGGGACGTCACGTCAGACAAGAGAGGCAAAGCCGCAGGGAGCGCGGAGGAAACCCCACCCCCCGAGACCCCCTGGGCGCAACCGGGACCCCCAGCCGCCTGAAAATAGGCTTTGCATAATGAAAAGAAAAAATCAGGGGAAAAACCCCCCGAGGGTCCCAAGGGACTCCCTGCCACAGCAGGGGACCCAGCAGAAACCTGCCCCTGCTTAGCCAAAACAGGGGGAAGGTCACCTGAGGTGGAAGACAAAATGGAGGGGCCAGACAGAGAAAATGGCGTCTTTCCCGCCAAAACAGCTCCCTCCATAGCCTGCAGCGGCTGAGAGACCTGAATAGTCTCAGCCGCTAAAACAGGCAAGCCGGCATCAGCTGTCAAAATATCAGCTGAGAGGGAATCCTCTAAAACCCGACCGTCGGCGGCTCGGGGAATCCCTCCGTGGGCGGACGGAGAAGACCGGGCTTCTCCACCGTTCCCTGCCGACTCGCGAGGCACCATCGGCGGGGAGCTCTGGGCGCCTGCAGCCGCTGCCGACGGAGCTCCTCCACCGCACCGGCCTGAACACCGCTTGCACAGGCCGGCCGCGAGTGCCTCGCGTCTGGAGCACAATGAGCACTTTTTCCCTTTAGAAGTGCTCATTGCTCCATACGCGACCTAGCTGTAAAAAAAAGTGCCGGTTAGTTGAAAAAATACAGTAAAATACAGTTTTCTTAAAGGGATACAACCCTCCAGACCAGCACTACCTCAGGATTTTTTTATTTTTTTTTTTTTACAGAACAGACTCCACAGGCTCTCGAAGCAATATGCCTTGCTTGATTTAGGGGGCAAGGCTTACTGCTGAGGCTCCTCTAAAAAAATATGGGGAGGTGGAGGAAGTGGGGGGAGGGACCCCGCTCGTGACCCGCCGGGTTTGACACCCCCGAGGTCGGACGAACCCCCAAACAGAGTCCGTCCAAGCTCCGTCCGGCTAAAAACAGGGACAATAAACCTCTAAACAAATTCCAACAGCCCTACCAAGGGAGATGGGTACAGATCACTCAACACCTGCTGGAGACTGAAAGAAGACTGAGGGAAATAGAGAGGAGGGGCTAGGATATACTGTCCCAAAGTTTTGTTTTCAGTCTCCACCTGCTGGTCATGATTAGATATATACCCAATCGTAAAGTTAACCTCTACTGGTCTGGAGAGTGCTAAAGAAGCAGCATTTTAGACCGGCACTGCCTCAGGATGCTTTTTTTCACAGAACAGACTCCACTGGCTCTCCAAGTAGTATGCCTTGCCTGAATTGGGAACAAGGCTTACTGCTAAGGCACCTCTACAAAATTTGGGGGGGAGGTGGAGGAAGGGCAGGAAGACCCGCCGGGTGCGACACCCCCACCAAAACAGGGACTAGGAGCCCTAAACAAATTCCAAGGGGAGATGGATAGAGCTCACCAAAACCAACACCTGCTGAGACAGAGAAGTCTGAGATATATAGGGAAGGGACAGCTATTATGTATCATACCAAAGTTTGGTCTCAGTCTTCACCTGCTGGTCATGATGAGCTATTACCTATCAGTACATTGGGGTCTATCAGGTGCTATAGAAAAGCACAGTTACTTACCGTTAACAGATGCTATCCAGGGACAGCAGGCAGCTATTCTCACATATGGGTGACGTCATCCAGAGCCCCGATGCGGATGCCTCACAAGCAGACTTGCTTGAAGAAACTAGAAGTTTTGAGTCGCCCGCACCGCGCATGCACGAGTGCCTTCCCACCCAGTGCACAGGACACGTCTCCTCAGTTCAGATAGCTAGCAGAGAAGCCAACCAGGGGAGGTGGGAGGGTTGTGAGAATAGCTGCCTGCTGTCCCTGGATAACACCTGTTACGGTAAGTAACTGTGCTTTATCCCAGGACAAGCAGGCAGGTATTCTCACATATGGGTGACCTCCAAGCTAACCAGAATGGGATGGTGGGAGTGTTGGCAACTTAGGAGAATTGTAATACTGTTTGGCCAAACTGTCCATCCCGTCTGGAGAAAGTATCCAGACAATAGTGAGAAGTGAAGTTATGAACCGATGATCAAGTAGCAGCCTTGCAAATCTCCTCAATCGGTATCGATCTGAGGAAAGCTACAGAAGCTGCCATTGCTCTGACTTTATAGGCTGTGACTTTACTGTGAAGTGGTAATCCAGCCTGGGCATAGCAGAAAGAGATACAAGCCGCCATCCAATTAGAGATGGTGCGTTTAGAAATTGGATGTCCCAACTTATTTGGATCGAAAGAGACAAAAAGTTGAGGAGCAGATCTGTGTGGTTTGGTGCGTTCCAAGTAGAAGGCCAAAGCACATTTACAGTCCAGAGTATGAAGAGCGGATTCTCCAGGGTGAGAATGAGGCTTTGGAAAAAACACTGGAAGTACGATAGATTGGTTGAGATGAAATTCTGAGACCACTTTAGGTAGGAATTTCGGATGAATACGAAGAACCACCTTGTCATGATCGAATACAGTGAACGGTGGATCAGTAACCAAAGCTTGCAGCTCACTGACTCGTCGAGCAGAAGTGAGGGTAATGAGAAACACCACTTTCCAAGTGAGATACTTCAAATGAGCCTTATCAATTGGTTCAAATGGAGGCTTCATGAGTTGAGAAAGGACAACATTGAGGTCCCAAACCACAGGAGGCGGTTTGAGAGGAGGTTTGACATTGAAAGCAATGTTACTTACCGTAACAGTTGTTATCCAGGGACAGCAGGCAGCTATTCTCACTAGTGGGTGATGTCATCCGACAGAGCCCCGATACGGACGTCTCATAAGCATATCTTGCTTGAAGAAACTTAGAAGTTTCGAGATGCCCGCACCGCGCATGCGCCAGTGCCTTCCTGCCCGATGGACCGGGCGTGTCTCCTCAGTTCAGGTAGCTAGCCGAGAAGCCAACCTAGGGGAGGTGGGTGGGACGTGAGAATAGCTGCCTGCTGTCCCTGGATAACAACTGTTACGGTAAGTAACATTGCTTTATCCCAGGACAAGCAGGCAGGTATTCTCACTAGTGGGTGACCTCCAAGCTAACCTCAATGGGATGGAGGGAGAGTTGGCAACTTAGGAGAATAAATTTTGTAACACTGTTTGGCCAAACTGTCCATCCCGCCTGGAGAAAGTATCCAGACAATAATGAGAGGTGAATGTATGAACCGAGGACCAAGTGGCAGCCTTACAAATCTCCTCAATCGGTGTCGATCTGAGGAAGGCTACAGAGGCTGCCATTGCTCTGACCTTATGGGCTGTGACCTTACAGGGAAGGGATAATCCAGCCTAGGCATAGCAGAAAGAGATACAAGCCGCCATCCAGTTGGAGATGGTGCGCTTCGATACAGGTCGTCCCAACTTGTTCGGATCAAAGGAGACGAAAAGTTGAGGAGCAGTTCTGTGTGGTTTGGTGCGATCCAAGTAGAAAGCCAAAGCACGTTTACAGTCCAGAGTGTGAAGAGCTGATTCTCCATGATGAGAATGAGGCTTTGGAAAAAACACTGGAAGCACAATGGATTGGTTGAGATGAAATTCAGAGACCACTTTAGGCAGGAATTTCGGATGAGTGCGGAGGACCACCTTGTCATGATGGAATACTGTGAAAGGTGGATCCGCCACTAAGGCCTGAAGCTCACTGACCCTGCGAGCAGACGTGAGGGCCACCAGAAAAACCACTTTCCAGGTGAGATACTTAAGTGGAGCCCTGTTGAGAGGTTCAAACGGAGGCTTCATGAGTTGAGAAAGGACAACATTGAGATCCCAAACCACAGGAGGAGGTTTGAGAGGAGGATTGACATGGAAAAGTCCTTTCATAAATCTGGAAACCACAGGATGAGCAGATAGGTTTCCCTTGTAGAGGCTGATGGAAAGCCGCAATAGCACTCAGGTGGACTCTTATAGATGTAGACTTGAGACCAGACTGAGACAGGTGTAGAAGATAGTCCAACACAGAGGATAGGGAAGCTCGCTGAGTCTCCTTGGAATTGGAAACACACCAGGAAGAAAATCTAGTCCACTTTTGGGAGTAGCATTGTCGAGTAGCAGGCTTCCTGGAAGCCTCCAAGACATCCCTCACCGCTTGGGAAAACTGGTGAGGGGTTACGTTGAGAGGAACCAAGCTGTCAGGTGGAGAGACTGCAGATTGGGATGAAGGAGTGAACCTTGATGTTGAGTGAGTAGTGAAGGAAACACTGGAAGAAGTATGGGCTCCCTGCTGCTGAGTTGAAGTAGAAGGGAGAACCAAGGTTGCCTGGGCCACCGAGGAGCTATCAGAATCATGGTGGCCTGGTCGGATTTCAACTTGACCAGAGTCTTTTGAATGAGAGGAAATGGAGGAAACGCATACAGAAAGCGATTCCCCCAATCCAGCAGAAAGGCATCTGCCTCGAGGCGATGAGTAGTGTAGATCACAGTTCTTCAACCGCCGGTCCGCGCAGGGCCGGCAAGATTGACTCACTTCAACTTCCTGCCGGTCCACGCAGGGCCGGCAAGATCAACATCTGAAGCATGCGCTGGGCTGGAGAGATCTTGGGGAGCCTCCAACAGTGGCTTTCTCCCCTCTCTGCAACTCTCCTTTACTTCCCAGTGCAGCGATTCACGAAGGCAGCCTCGGGGCTTTTGCTGAGTCGCAGCTGCCTCTGATGATGCAACTTCCTCTTTCCTCAGAGGCGGCGCGACCCAACAAAGGACCCGAGGCTGCCTTTGTGAATCGCTGCGCTGGGAAGTAAGAAGAGCTGCTGGGAGGGGAGAAAACCACTATCAGAATCTGGGAAGCTGCTGGGCAGGGGAAAAAAGGGACAACTGCTACTGGAGAGGGAGAAGGAGAGATGCTGCTGGGAGGAGAGAAGGGAAATGAATCTGGGAAGCTGCTGGGCAAGGGAAAAAAAGGGACAGCTGCTACTGGAGAGGGAAAAGGAGAGATGCTTCTGGGAGGAGAGGAGGGAAAGGAATTTGGGAAGCTGCTAGGCAAGGAAAAAAAGGGACAGCTGCTACTGGAGAGGGAGAAGGAGAGATGCTTCTGGGAGGGGAGGAGGGAAAGGAATCTGGGAAGCTGCTGGGTAAGGAAAAAAAGGGACAGCTGCTACTGGAGAGGGAGAAGGAGAGATGCTTCTGGGAGGGGAGGAGGGAAAGGAATCTGGGAAGCTACTGGGCAAGGAAAAAAGGGACAGCTGCTACTGGAGAAGGAGAAAGAGAAATGCTTCTGGGAGGGGAGGAGGGAAAGGAATCTGGGAAGCTGCTGGGCAAGGAAAAAAAAGGGACAGCTGCTACTGGAGAAGGAGAGATGCTTCTGGGAGGGGAGGAGGGAAAAGAATCTGGGAAGCTGCTGGGCAAGGAAAAAAGGGACAGCTGCTACTGGAGAGGGAGAAGGAGAAGGAGAGATGCTTCTGGGAGGGGAGGAGGGAAAGGAATCAGGGAAGCTGCTGGGCAAGGAAAAAAAGGGACAGCTGCTACTGGAGAAGGAGAAGGAGAGATGCTTCTGGGAGGGGAGGAGGGAAAGGTAATCTGGGAAGCTGCTGGGCAAGGAAAATAAAGGGACAGCTGCTTCTGGAGAGGGAGAAGGAGAGATGCTGCTGGCAGGGGAGGAAGGGAAGAGAGTTACTGCTGGACAGGAGGAGGAGGGAAGGGAGAATGAAACAAGGAAGGAAACAGCTGGCAGAGAGATTAGAGGAGGGGAAGGGGAGACACAGGCATGAGAAAGTAGAGAGATTGATGATAAGAAGGGGTCAGCAGAAAAATAAGCAGAGAGGGACAACGATGATAGATCTGGTGTATGAGAGATAAAAATGAAGAGAGCAGTGAAGTTGGAATGAATCATGTAAAAAGAAGAGAGGGGGCACAAGCTGGATGGAAAGGGGAGAGGGGCATAGAAAGAAGACAGATACCATATGGAAGGGGGAGAGGACAGACAGTGGATGGAAGGGGCAGATGCTGGATTGAAGAGACAGAGAGGGCAGACGCTGGAAGGAAGAGAGTGAAAAGAAGATTGAAAGCAGAAACCAGAGACAACAAAAGGTAGAAAAAAATAATTTTATTTCTATTTTGTGATTAGAATATATCAGATTTGAAATATATATCCTGCTAGAGCTGGTGTTAGACATAACTGGGGACTGCAAAACCCAGGTAGTGCTTCTTTAGCTTCCAGCTGGCTTAGGGCGCTCTCTGACCAAGGGGCAGTTGCCCTAGTTGCACTCCCCTAAAACTATTCCTGTCATGTGTGACTTCAGTATTCTGTTAGCATGATATTTCTGTGTAGCATTCTGTAATAATTTGGCTTTCAGTTCAGTTTTCTTGATAGTAGAGGGGATATATGTGAAGGGGAGGGGAGACAGGGGTTTTGTTGATCCTTGCTCTGAATTATTTGTATTTATAAAATGACAATTCTACAGAATATTGTTTCTTTTTATACTTTAATAAAATACATTCAATATAAAATCATAACTGAGGCTTGTGTGGATGGGATCAGATGATTTGTGGGGACCGAGCTCGCGGAGATGGGGCGGAAACAGGGTTTTTAAATTTTAGTCCTAGTAGTTTGCCGGTCCACAAAATAATTCTTTTTTTTCTGCCGGTCCACGGGTGTAAAAAGGTTGAAGAACACTGGTGTAGATCCTGGAGCAAAAGTGAGGCAGTTTGAAGTTGTGGGGAGCCGCAAAGAGGTCTATCTGAGGCGTCCCCCACTGTGCAAAGATCTGATGAAGGGGGTTGGAATGGAGAGTCCATTCGTGAAGCTGGAGGAGACTACTCAAGTTGTCTGCCAAGACATTGTCCTTCCCCTGAATGTAGACAGCTTTGAGGAAGGCATTGTGGCGAACTGCCCAATCCCATACTCTGAGAGCTTCCTGGCAGAGGGAGGCCGATCCCGTGCCCCCCCTGCTTGTTGACTTAATACATGGCGACCTGGTTGTCTGTGCGAATGAGGACCACCATGTCGTGAAGCAGATGTTGAAAAGCTTGAAGAGCATAGAAGATGGCTCTGAGCTCCAGAAGATTGATTTGATGGAGTCGGTCTGCACTGGTCCAGAATCCCTGAGTGCGAAACCCATCCAGATGAGCCCCCCAGGCATAGGTCGAGGAATCGGTTGTGAGAACCTTCTGGTGGGGAGGAGTGTGAAACAGCAAACCTCTGGATAGATTCGAAGAGGTCATCCACCAAAGTAGAGACTGCCGAAGAGCAGGAGTGACTATGATGTGTCGAGTCAACGGGTCTGACACTTGAGTCCATTGAGAAGCTAGGGTCCACTGAGGAATTCTGAGATGGAGCCTGGCAAAGGATGTCACATGAACTGTAGAGGCCATGTGG
This sequence comes from Geotrypetes seraphini, assembly GCF_902459505.1. Taxonomy (NCBI): domain Eukaryota; kingdom Metazoa; phylum Chordata; class Amphibia; order Gymnophiona; family Dermophiidae; genus Geotrypetes; species Geotrypetes seraphini. Next base: position 29,812,013 of record NC_047101.1, on the reverse strand, counting down.
CCCAGGAGGACCATCATGTGTCTCGCTGAGATAGACTGGCGAGAAGATACAGACTGGCAGAGATGAAGAAGAGCATCCATGCGCTGAGGGGGGAGGAATGCTCGAAGCTGAATGGTGTCCAGTACCGCCCCGATGAAGGGAAGGGACTGGGTAGGCTGCAGATGAGATTTGGGGAAGTTGATCTCGAAGCCCAAACTCTGCAGGAAGCAGATTGTGGCCAAGGTCGCCGAAATGACCTCTGGAGCTGACAGGGCCTTGATGAGCCAGTCGTCGAGGTAGGGAAACACCTGAAGACCCCGGGACCGGAGTGCAGCGGCCACCACCACCAGACACTTTGTGAAGACTCTGGGACACGAGGACAGGCCAAAAGGAAGCACTCGATACTGCAGATGTAGATGTCCCACCCGAAATCTGAGGAACTTGCGGGAGGCCGGATGAATGGGAATGTGAGTGTAGGCCTCCTTGAGATCCAGAGAGCATAACCAGTCGTTCCGCTCGAGGAGGGGGTAGAGAGAAGCAAGGGTCAGCATGCGAAACCTCTCCTTGACCAAAAACTTGTTGAGGACACAAAGGTCCAGTATGGGTCGCAGGTCGCCCGTCTTCTTCGGGACGAGGAAGTACCGGGAGTAAAAACCCCGGTTGTGCTGGTCCACTGGGAACGGCTCGACGGACCGAAGCCGAAGCAAAGCCTGAACTTCCTGAAGGAGAAGGGCGGTCTGCGTCAAGTTGGAAGGATACTCTCTTGGAGGGTGGTCCGGAGGGACCCGATGGAATTGAAGAGAGTATTCTTCTCTTACAATGGAAAGGACCCAGAGGTCGGTGGTAATAGCCTCCCATCGATGATAAAAATGATGGAGGCGACCCCCGATGGGAAAAATGGGAGGATGCAGAACGAGGTCGGTTATGCTCCCTGGAAGAGAGTCAAAAAGGCTGAGTAGCCTTCGGTGCAGCCGGCGGCTGAGGTTTCTGCTGAGCCTTCTGGGGAGGCTGTCTTTTCGCCGGTTGTCTCGCAGCAGGAGTTTGACGAGGGGTGTAGCGCCGCTGATAAATCAAAGGCGGTCTAGAAGGTCGAGACTGCTGAGGCTTGGGCCGAAGGATAGATTGGAAAGACTTTTCATGATCTGAAAGTTTCTTGGTAACAGTCTCGATAGACTCGAACAGATCGGCGCCCACACAAGGCACATTGGCAAGTCTGTCTTGGAGGTTCGGATCCATGTCAATTGTGCGAAGCCATGCCAATCGACGCATAGCCACGGAACAGGCGGCAGCACGTGCCGAAAGCTCGAAGGCATCGTACGAGGACTGCATCAGCTGGAGGCATAGCTGGGAAAGGGAGGCTACCACTTCCTCGAACTCGAATTGAGCCTGGGAATCAATGTAAGGAGTAAACTTGCGGAGTACCGGCAAGAAGAACTCCAAATATGAAGAAAAAAAGAAATTATAATTGAGCACTCGAGAAGCCATCATAGAATTCTGGTAGATTCTCCTACCGAACTTATCCATCGTCCTTCCCTCTCGTCCCGGTGGTACAGAGGCATAGACCTGGGAGGGATGAGAACGTTTGAGAGAGGACTCGACCAGCAGGGATTGGTGAGAGAGTTGAGCGCCCTCAAACCCCTTGTGATGAACAATACGGTATCTGGCATCTAATTTGCTCGGGACCGCAGGAATGGAGTACGGCGTCTCAAAACATTGTCTCGGAAGTATCAGTGGGAGACACGCTGGGCTCCAGCGACCACAACATGGTATGGCTCAACCTCAGGAAAGGCTTCTCTAAATCAAACACAGCAACGAGGGTCCTCAACTTTAGAGAGGCAGATTTCGACCACATGAGAAAATTTGTCCATCAAAAGCTGCAAAACCATACAGAAACTGACAACCCGGAAAATATGTGGTCAAACCTAAAATCCATCCTGAACGAAGCATCTAGCCGCTACGTAAAAACAGTAAGCAAACGCCGGAGAAACAAAAAACCACAATGGTTCAACAAGGAAATTTCTGACCTCATTAAAATGAAAAAAGAAACATTTATTACCTACAAACATCTTGGGAAAAGGGAGGCAAAAGAAGACTATCAGGCCAGATCTAAGGCTGTCAAAAAGGCAGTCAGGGAAGCCAAACTTCAAACAGAGGAAGATCTAGCACGGAACATTAAAAAAGGGGACAAATCCTTCTTCAGGTACATTAGCGATAGGAAGAGAAACAAAAATGGAATAGAACGCCTTAGGAAATCAGATGGAAACTACGCAGAATCTGATACTACCAAAGCAGAACTGCTAAACGAATACTTCTGCTCAGTATTCACCTGTGAAGCACCGGGAGATGGTCCGCAACTACAAATAAGAAACAGCCAAAATGACCTGTTTCGTGATTACGAGTTTACACCTAGTAATGTCTACCACGAACTTTCAAGACTCAAAGTAGACAAAGCTACGGGGCCAGACAATCTACACCCCAGGGTACTCAGAGAGCTGAGTGAAGTTCTGGCTGAACCACTATCCGTACTCTTCAATCTTTCCATGCGCACGGGAATAGTACCCCTAGACTGGAAAACAGCTAACGTAATTCCACTCCACAAAAAGGGCTGCAGAACGGAGACAGGAAATTACAGACCGGTGAGTCTTACATCCATAGTGTGCAAACTCATGGAAACACTAATCAAACAGGAACTTGACAAAATTCTAGATGAAGAAAATCTACGTGATCCACAGCAACACGGATTCACCAGGGGAAGGTCCTGCCAATCTAATCTGATTGACTTCTTTGATTGGGTGACCAGGCAACTGGATGCCGGTGAGTCCCTTGACGTGATATACTTGGACTTCAGCAAAGCTTTTGATAGCGTTCCACACCGCAGGCTGTTGAACAAACTAAAATCGATGGGATTAGGGGATACATTCACAACATGGGTAAGGAATTGGCTAGATGGTAGGCTTCAAAGGGTGATGGTAAACGGTACCCCCTCCAAAACGTCAGCAGTGATGAGTGGAGTACCTCAGGGCTCCGTCTTAGGGCCGATTCTATTCAATTTATTCATAGGAGATTTGACCCAAGGACTTAGAGGAAAAGTATCACTGTTTGCCGACGATGCCAAACTATGCAACATAGTTGGCAAAAGCAGTGTGCCTGACTTTATGACGCAGGACCTAAGACAGCTTGAACAGTGGTCATCAACTTGGCAGCTGGGCTTCAATGCTAAAAAATGTAAGGTAATGCACCTAGGCAAAAAAAATCCACACAGAACTTACACACTAAATGGTGAAACCTTGTCCAGGACCACGGTGGAACGTGATTTAGGAGTGATCATTAGCGACGATATGAAGGCTGTAAATCAAGTAGAGAAGGCATCGTCCAAGGCAAGACAAATGATGGGCTGTATCCGTAGGGGTTTTGTCAGCAGAAAACATGAAGTCATAATGCCGCTGTACAGATCCATGGTGAGACCTCATCTCGAGTATTGTGTTCAATTCTGGAGACCACACTACCGAAAAGATGTGTTGAGAATTGAGTCGGTTCAGCGAATGGCTACCAGGATGGTTTTGGGGCTCAGGGAACTCACGTATGAAGAAAGGTTAAAAAAACTGCGGATGTACTCACTGGAGGAGCGAAGAGAGAGAGGGGACATGATTGAGACCTTTAAGTATATTACTGGGCGTATAGAGGTGAAAGATGATATCTTCAGTCTTATAGGGCCCTCAGTAACCAGAGGTCACCCGCTGAAAATCAGGGGAGGGAAATTTCAGGGTGATGCGAGGAAGTACTTCTTCACTGAAAGGGTGGTAGATCATTGGAACTAGCTGCCTCAGAGGGTGATTGAGGCCAGCAGCGTGTTAGATTTCAAGAGAAAATGGGATATTCATGTGGGATCTCTGAGAGAGTAGGAGTCAGGGGGTGGGTCATTGGTATGGGCAGACTCGATGGGCTGTAGCCCTTTTCTGCCGTCAATTTCTATGTTTCTATCTATGTTTCTATAAATGTCTGATCCAGCAATTTATGGAGAGGAAGCCGAAGAGACTCCGCAGGAGGATTAGGCAAGTGCATGGTGTCGAGATACTCCTTAGAATACCGAGACCCAGTGTCCAAAGTCACATCCAAGTCATCAGCCATTTGCCGAAGGAAGGAAAAAAAAGACAACTGGTCCGCCAGTACCGGCCTCCGAGACAGACTGGATGAAGTGGAAGCCTTCAGGATCCAGAGAGACTTGGGAGCTAAAAGGAGAATAAGAGGTAGATGGTTCCTCGTACTCCGGCCCCTCCGGGGGAGATAAATCCTAGGAGGAGTACCCCAGACGTGGCAGCTTCTTCTGCAGCGAAACCTCAGAATGGCGCGAGGAGTGCCGAGATGAGTGTCTGGATCGATGTCCCTCCCGGCGCCGGGAGGGAGAGCGAGAATGTCGATACTTCGCATGGTCCCCCGAAGCTTCCAGCGAATGAATGGGACTGGAAGCGGTAGAGCGAAGGGGCGGGATGGAGGCCGTCTCACGCGATGCAGCCCAGGCCTGGTATGGAGTGCGGAAGAACTCTTCCTGCGATTTACTATGCCCAAGACTTCGATTATCAATCGGGGGAATAGCACCGTGTTGGCGCGGAGGCGTAATGGGCTCTAAAGGAGGTATGTCGCTAAAGGAAGCCCGCCTCGAGGGACCGGCCGCCCTTCGCCGCTCCTCCTCGTCAAGCAACGAGATCGATCGACGAGGAGGAGGAGGAGGGGGCGGCCCGACCCCTGGGATCGGGACAGGGAGGTCACCCTGGATGGAGGCGATTAACCTGGGCCCCATAGTCTGCATGAGCTCGACAAACTGAGCTTCCAGCAGGGACCGCAGCGAAGCCGATATGGAGGGATCCGCACCGAAAGGGGGTCCTCCAGCACGGTCTTCGCGCTCCTTCGTGGTCGAGTGCTTCTGCTTGGACGCTTTCGGCACCTTAATGACCACAGGTGGAATAGTGGAAGGCGGTACCTGAGCCGAGGAGACGGGGACAGGCACCGGCGCCGAACTCGGGGTCGAAGCCGGCTTCAGAAGGCCCGGAGTAGCAGGAGTAGTCGTTGGCTTCACATGGACAGGCGAAGCGGCCGAGGAAGTCGAAGCCGAAGGTTCTTTAGCAGCTTCCATCTTGAACATCGACTCCCACAACAGACAGCACCGCTTAAACGCCCGCGCTGTTAGAGTGGAACAAGGCTGGCACGATTTCGGGAAATGTTCTGGACCAAGACACTGCAGGCAGCGTCGATGCAGGTCCGTCAGCGAAATCGCGTGCTGGCACTTGCTACACTTTTTAAAACCGGTGATTGGCCGGGACATAGGCCGAAAAAGCTCCGCCGCTAGATCGAAGGAGCTGGGTCTGAGCCATGTGGCCGACCCGGCCGACTCGCCGGAAGAAAAAAATTTTTTTTTTTAGAAAAGAAAGAAAGTACACGAAAAGTGTAAAAGAAACCCAAAATCGCGGAATTTAGAAGGCAAAAAACGGGAATTCAGTCAGCGCAGAATTGAAGTAAAACTTCTCAGCTCCGCAGAAAGAAAAGAACTGAGGAGACACGCCCGGTCCGTCGGGCGGGAAGGCACTGGCGCATGCGCGGTGCGGGCATCTCGAAACTTCTAAGTTTCTTCAAGCAAGACATGCTTGTGAGACGTCCGTATCGGGGCTCTGTCGGATGACATCACCCACTAGTGAGAATACCTGCCTGCTTGTCCTGGGATAAAAGTCCTTTCATGAATCTGGAAACCACCGGAAGAACAGAGAGGGGTTTCCTTCAATAGGCTAATGAAATTGCACTGAGATGGACTCGTATGGATGTAGACTTGAGGCCAGAGTTGGAGAGGTGCAAAAGATAATCTAAAACAGATAAGGAGGAATGTTGAGGTTCCTTATGATGAGAAAAACACCATGTAGAAAATCTAGTCCATTTTTGGTGATAGCACTGTTTAGTGGTAGGCTTCCTAGAAGCTTCAAAGACAGCTCTAACAGATTGAGAAAACTGAAGAGGAGTTATGTTGAAAGGTACCAAGCTGTCAGGTGTAAAGACTGCAGGTTGGGATGAAGCAGAGATCCTTGACTCTGTGTAAGCAGAGAAGGAAAAACTGGTAGACGGTATGGTGGCTGTTTCTTCAAAGGAGGGTGAGTGTAAGGCGCCGGCTTTGGAGGAAAACGCCTCTGGTAGATAACAGGAGGACGTGTAGGCCTAGAAGGAGCTGGCTTAGGCATTGGTCTGACTATGGAGGCAAAAGATTTAGCATGGTCAGACAACTTTTTGGTGGCTGCCTCGATGGACTCATCAAAAAGCCGCTGCTCGGGCAGAGAGCTCAAAGGCATCATAAGATGACTGTAGAAGATGGAGACATAACTGAGAGAAAGAAGCAATGATTTCTTGAAATTCAAAATGCATGCTATTATCCAAGTAACTCAAAAATTTTGGCAGAAGAGACAAAAGGACCCTCGAAGACATCATAGAATTTTGGTAAATGCGACGTCCAAATTTATCCATGGTCTTTCCCTCTCAGCCAGGAGGAACTGCGGCATACACTCTGGAAGGGTGGGATCTCTTTAAAGAGGATTCCACGAGCAAGGATTGATGTGACAATTGGGAATTGTCAAAACCTTTATGATACTCCGTTTTATATCTGGCATCCAACTTTTCTGGAACTGCTTGACTGGAAAAAGGAGTCTCCATGCATCTAGTAAAAGTCTGATCAAGAAGCTTGTGTAGTGGCAGCTTGAGAGACTCAGCCAGAGGTTGAGGAAGGTGCATGACCTCGAGGTATTCTTTAGAGTACTTAGAGCCAGTGTCCAGTGGAACGCTCAAGTCCACAGCCATCTGTCTCAAAAAAGAGGAAAAGGATAACTGGTCTGCAGTTGCACGGCTTTGAGAAGGACTCGATGATGTCGAGGCAGTTGGAGTCGAAGAAGAAGCAGCCTTGGCAGGAAACTATGGTACGAAGGAACCTGGAGACTTGGATGAGGCACTGGACATCGGGATATCCTCGAGAGCCGGTATCGGAGACTTGGAACAAGGAGTTAGAGGTCTTGTCGAGGCCAGAGAGGACCGAGGCTTTAAGGTATGATGTCTCGAAGAATGCCTCGAGTGATGTCGAGAACTGTGTCTCGAACTGGATCTCGAAGATCAAGCAGAGGTTGCCTCAGAAGCAGTAGATTATGGAGGAGCCCTGAAGCAACTTCGAAAACTGGACCCCCTTGGTAGAATGGGAGGTATCCTGTCGATGCACTCGCACAGACTCTACTCTATGCGTTTCGTGCTTGGAAGCCCGACCAGACACTCGCAGAGACTCCGCTCCCTGCATCGAGTTTGGAGGATCAGACCGGGGCACAGGTGGCTCGACCTCGCGGGAGACTTCTGCATGCCCAAGCTGAAGCAGAGTGAGCAGTGTGGGTCCCATGGTAGTGAGGACCTTAATAATCTGCTCCTCCAATGAGGTCTGGGACATAGCCGGCAAGGAGGGTACTGCGTCTGAAACCGGCCCACCTGCCTTGGCTGAAGGGTCCCACACAGTGGGTGTGAGAGTGTTTTGACTTGGGAGGCTTTGACACCTTAATCACCACTGGCGGAACCTATCTGACCTGAGGAGACAGGAGAAGATATGGCAGCCGAAGAAGTCGAAGCAAGAGCCGCTCCAAAAGACAAAGGTCTGATGAGGCTCGAGGTGGAAGCAGCAGAAGCAGAGGTTTCGACGGGGGTCGATGCTGAAGACACCTTCAATGCAGAAGATTAGTAGACTCCATCTCGAAGAGGCTATCCACCAGGAAGCAACGAGGCTTAAGTGTTTGGCAAGGCAGGCACGAAGTAGGATGTTTCGGCCCAAGGCACTTGAGGCAGCGTCTGTGAGGGTCCATAAGAGATATCGTGCGCTTGCACTTGCTACACCATTTGAAACCGGTAACAGGCTGGGGCATAGACAAAAATACAGCCGACGCAAAGTCTAAGCCCACGAGCCTGTACCGGACGAACGGACATAAGTAAAAAAATTTTAAAGAAAAAAAAAGACGAACACAGCAATTCGTGAGAAAAATAAAACACAAACCGCGGTGAGAGAAGGCATGAACAACGAAGTTACCGGAGAGAGCCAAAAAGACGGACCTCTCGGCTCCGCGGAAAACTAAGAACCGAGTTGATGCGCCCTGTGCGGGAAGGCACTCGCGCATGCGCAGTGCGGGCGACTCGAAACTTCTAGTTTCTTCAAGCAAGTCTGCTTGTGAGGCGTCTGCATCAGGGCTCCGTCGGATGACATCACCCATATGTGAGAATACCTGCCTGCTTGTCCTGGGATATCAAAAGCTTTGTGTAAATCTATCCTCAGCTAGAGACCCGCCAATTACTCTGACAATCCCCACTACCATCAAATGGGATAAATTTGAAGAGACTGACATTCAAGAAATAGAGCATGTTGGTCAAAACTTTGACAATATCTTGTGCTAGTAAGAATAATAATTTTATTCTTGTATACCGACAAAGCCATGGTTGTTCGAGGCAGTTTACAATAAGAAGAGTTGAACAATCACAAAGAGTGAAGTAGTCACAATGTTAAATCATCGGATACATGTATGCAGAATAGTAGAGATAATGAACTACAAATTAGGTAACAAATCGGTTAAACAGTTTCGTTTTTACCAATTTTCTAAAACTAAAATAGGATGAGGAGTGCATAATAATGTTAACCAGCCAATCATTCAGTTTACCTTCTTGGAAGGCTAGAGTTCTGTCCAGGAATCTTTTATATCAGCAGGCCTTTATTGTTGGATAGATAAACATGTGGATTCTACATGTGGGCCTAATAGCACAGTCCAAATTAAAGTGGGAAGCCAGGTATAAAGGGGCCAAACCAAAGATTGATTTGAAACAGACAAGAAAATTTAAACAGAACTCTGCTTCCAGGGGCAGCCAATGAAGTTTTTGATAATAGGGAGTTATATGTTCCCATTTTTTTAAACCGAAAATCAGTCGTTCTGATGAATTTTGAATAACTGAGTCTTTGAAGGGTTTTCTTTAAAGTTCCCAGATAGATGATGTTGCAATAGTCAAGCATACTTAGAATAGAAGATTGCACCAGTAAACGGAATGATGCTGCATCAAAGTATTTTCTGATGGTTCATCGGGTATACTTTTCAGGCTCACTACAGATATTTCTCCTATATTGTTGAAATTGCTTTTGTGTCAGGGTCATTTCCCAATAGCTGTAAGGCTGGCACAGTACGACCTGTTTTGAAAAGGTCTGACCTTTATGATAGAGCGCTCATGACCAGTTATAGACCTATATCAACCTTGCCTTTTATAGCTCGGGTCATAGAGAAAATTGCCCTCTCGGTTAGAGAAATTTATTGATGAAGCTAAATGTTTTCATAAAATTCAGAAAGAATCAGTGTTGAAGGAGAAATTAAGTTCTTACCTGCTAATTTACTTTCTTTTAGCTTCTCCAGACCAGTAGAGGTTAATCTTTACAAATGGGTATATATCCAATCATGACCAGCAGGTGGAGACTGAAAACAAAACTGTGGGACAGTATATACTATACTCCCTTCTCTATTTCCCTCAGTCTGCCGAATAGCCAAGCAGAACCAAGAACTGGAAAACAGAAAGAAAACAATACTCCGAACAGGAGTAACAATTAACATACCCAAGTGCTGTTGGAAAATGCAGAGGAGAAATACCCGAAGGAAAAATGTCCCCACAGCTCGCCAGCTAAACCAGCCGAGCCACAGCCGCTGTTCTTCAATTCTCCCCGGCCCTAGAAAAATACTAGAACCCGCAGCAAAAAACAAAAACTGCCCGCGAAACAGCCCCAACAACAACAACAACAACAACAGACAGACAGGGTGGGGACCTCTACTGGTCTGGAGAAGCTAAAAGAAAATAAATTAGCAGGTAAGAACCTAATTTCTCCTTCTTTAGCACTCTCCAGACCAGTAGAGGTTAATCTTTACAAATGGGACGTACCAAAGCAGTCCCTCTCACGGGCGGGACCCCCGAAGGGCCGATACCAGAACACGCTCACCGAACACCGCGTCCCGACGCGCCTGCACATCAACCCGATAATGTCTAACAAAGGAATGCAAGGAGGACCAAACTGCAGTCTTACAAATATCCACTGGAGGCACGAGCGACGACTCAGCCCAAGAAGCTGCCTGACCCCGAATGGAATGAGCCTTGAGAAACTCCGGAACAGGCTTCTGTCTCAGAAGATAAGCGGAAGCAATCGTCTCCTTGATCCAGCGCGCAATAGTAGCCTTAGAAGCGCCAGCCCCCCGACGAGAAACCGCCAGAAGGACAAAGAGCGCTGGAAGAACCGACCCCGGGAAAACCCCGGAGCCTGGAAAGAAGCAGCCCCACGCCCAGGGAGATACTTGCGAAACTCCCGCAAACGCCCCCGGGCAGCGCCACCCCGAGATGCAGGGCGGGCACGGTCCTCAGTGAGAGACCGGCCCGAGCATAACAGAAGGCAATGCATGCAGCAAGCCAGTTGGAAAGCGTCCGTTTAGAGACAGGGCGACCTAAACGGTTAGGGTCGAACGATAGAAAGAGCTGAGGGGATGAGTGGTGAGCCCTGGTACGATCAAGATAGTAAGCAAGGGCACGCTTACAGTCCAGCGCATGCAGTGCCTGTTACCCAGGATGAGAGTGGGGTTTGGGAAAAAAGACAGGCAAAACAATGGACTGGTTGAGGTGAAAGTCCGAGACCACCTTGGGAAGGAACTTAGGATGGGTGCGCAGAACACCTTGTCATGGTGAAAAACAGTGAAAGGTGGGTCGGCAACCAGTGCATGCAGTTCACTAACCCTCCTGGTAGAGGTGATGGCAATGAGGAAAAGCACCTTCCATGTAAGAAATTTGAGTGAAGATGTGGCAAGAGGCTCAAACGGAGGTTTCATGAGGGCTGATAAAACCACATTCAGGTCCCAGACGACTGGAGGAGGCTTCAGAGGTGGTTTGACATTGAAGAGGCCTCTCATGAACCGGGAAACCAGGGGATGAGCTGTGAGAGGTTTTCTGAGTACTGGCTCATGAAACGCATTGATGGCACTGAGGTGAACTCTTATTGAGGTGGACTTGAGTCCAGCGTCAGATAAAGAGAGCAAATAGTCAAGTACAGTTTCCACCGCCAAAGAGGTGGGATTGTGGTGATGCAGTAGACACCAAGAGGAGAACCGGGTCCACTTCTGATGGTAACATTGGAGGGTGGCCGGTTTTCTGGAGGCATTCAAAACATGACGGACAGGCTGAGAAAGATTTTCTGGAGAGGTCAGCCCGAGAGAAACCAAGCTGTCAGGTGGAGCGAAGACAGATTGGGATGTAGTAGAGATTGATGCTGCTGTGTAAGTAGAGTAGGAAACACAGGAAGAGGGATGGGTTCCCTGGAGCTGAGCTGGAGCAGGAGAGAGAACCAGTGTTGGCGAGGCCACCGAGGAGCGATGAGAATCATGGTGGCATTGTCTCTGCGGAGTTTGGACAACATCCGCAACATCAGAGGAAGTAGAGGGAAGGCATAGAGAAACCAACACGTCCAGTTGAGCAGGAACGCATCCGGGGTCAGACGATAAGGAGAGTAGAGTCTTGAACAGAAAAGGGGCAGTTGATGGTTGTGAGGAGCTGCAAAGAGGTCCACCTGAGGAGTGCCCCACCGGTCGAAGATGGAGTGGAGTGTGGTCAGATCCAGAGTCCACTTGTGAGGTTGAAGGATGCGGCTGAGATTGTCGGCCAGGGAGTTCTGTTCACCCTGGATGTAGACAGCCTTGAGGAAGAGATTGCGGGCCGTGGCCCAGGTCCAGATGCGGATGGCCTCCTGACAGAGGAGGGGAGAACCGGTGCCGCCCTGCTTGTTTATGTAATACATGGCGACTTGGTTGTCTGTGCACATGAGAAGAACCTGAGGGTAGAGAAGGTGTTGGAAAGCTTTGAGGGCATAGAACATGGCCCTGAGTTCCAGGAAGTTGATATGATGTTGACGTTCCTGGGGGGGTCCAGAGACCCTGTGTGCGAAGTTCTCCCAGGTGGGCTCCCCATGCGTAGGGGGAAGCATCCGTGGTGATGACCATGGAGTGAGGGGGTAAATGAAAAAGTAGACCCCTGGAAAGATTGGATGGAAAATCAGGGGCGGGAAATTGCACGGCGTAACTTAAGAAATTCCTTGGGAGGTTGCTCAAAGTCTAGGGCATCGAGAAAAGCCTGGGACTTTTTAGAATCGGACTCTAAAGGAATGGAAAGAGCAGCCGACATCTCCCTGAGGAACTTGGTAAAAGAGGACTGTTCGGGCTTCGAACCGTGTCAATCGTGGAGTGTTCCTCGTCCGTCGAGGAAGCGTCTTCCTCGGTACCGTGTGGGGATTCTTCCCATAAGTCAGGGTCCCTGATGTCGGGGTGTGCACGGCGGGTCATCGGTGTGGAGGGCTCGGCATGGCGGGTCTTGGAGAGAGACTTGCCGAAGTGGACCGAGGTGGTACCGGGAGAGGAAGACCGGTGCTGTTCCTGATACCGGGAAGGGTCGGCATCGGAACGGGCCTGTACCGCAGGTTGGGAACGGTGCGGTTCAGCCGAGAGCACCGGCATGGAGGTGTTAAGCGGTACCGAGGGGGTCAACACCGATGGGATCGTGCGAGGCTCGGACCGGTCTTGCACCGAAAGGTGTGAGGCCAGCAGTGCCGGCAACAGTTGTTAGAGTTGTTGCTGCAGCTGCTCCTGTAACTGGGTCTGGAGTATGGCCGCGATGCGGTCGTCCAGGTGAGGCACCAGTACCGCTTTTTTCTTTTTCGGTACCATAGGTGCCGCTCTACGCTCTGGCGATGAGGAGGCCGATGATGAGGCACTCACCGATATCAGAGCGGAGCGTTTGCGGGGTCGGTGCGGTGCCGGGAGGACCGGCGTCGCAACTGTGGCAGGAGGGCGCTCAAGGGAAGTGGAAGGCTTCTTAGCCGGCTTACCTGGGGCCAGCGACCCCAAAGAAGGATCTGGTGGTGTCGAAGTAGTCGGTGCCGACTTTTGAGATGCTGTCGACGTCGCGGCAGGTTCCATGGCAGATCCGGTGCCGAAGAGAAGATTTTGCTGGATCTGACTATTTTTTAATGTGCGCTTTTTAAGAGTCGCACAGCGGGTGCGGGTGTCAGCCCGATGCTCCGGACCCAAGCACTGCAGGCACCAATTGTGCGGGTCGGTGAGAGAGATCGGGCGTGCACACCGCTGGCACTTCTTAAAGCCCGGTTGAGGGGGCATGAAGGGAAACACGGCCTCCGCAAAATCGAAGCCGGAGGCCCGTATGGTGGCAGTAGGCCCCGCCGGGGCCGGGCCGAAAAAATAAGAAAACTGGACGAGTTTTTTTTTTTTTTAAATAAAAGCAAAGGAATCCGAAAGGAAAAAAAGAATCAAAGAACAAGAAAAAATACGCGAGCGGGAAGGCAAAAAATAGTTTTTCAACAGCCGTTGAAAACACATGCGTCTTCTTCGCTCCGCAGAAACGAAGAAACTGGGGACCACGCACTCCGCCGTCGGGCGGGAAGGCACTCGCGCATGCGCGGTGCGGCCAACTAGAACTTTCTAGTTAAGATGTCCGTACCAGGGCTCCGTCGGTGACGTCACCCATGCGTTAAGAATATGCTACCTGCTTGTCCTGGGATAATGATTAGATCTATATTCAAAGTGTTAGAGCCTTCTTCCCTAAATATTTTGATCCTTTCCCTTGTGATTTCCTGCATTGATTACTGTAAGGGCATAACCAAAAGAGAAATAAGACGACTCCAAATTATACAGAACACTGCAGTGAAGATCATATTCAATTCAAAGAAATTTGATCATGTTACTCCCCTCCTTTATAAAGCACATTGGCTTCCGGTTGAACATAGAATCACATATAAAATTATTTTACTAACTTATAAAACTAGACAAAATAATCAACCAGAATTTATCAATAATCTGCTTATTCCCTATAGTGTCTAAAAATTTGCTATTTGTCCCATCTTTGAAGTTTATTAATACAATGAGGTCAACCATTTTTTCTGTCACTGCACCATCTCTTTGGAACAATATTCCTGTCTACTTACGGGAAGAGTCAAATCTTAATCATTTTAAAACAAAACTAAAAACATTTTTCCTTGATGCTTTCGAGACCTAAATGCCCTTTTTAGGGCTACATAGTTTTAATTATTATTATTTTTTAATTTAATTTAGTTTTTGTTTTTTTTTACACCCTCCCTTTTGTTCTTTCCCTATATGTTCTCTTTCTTACTTGAAAAATTGTAGTTCTGTCCTTCCTCCCTCTTGTTTCTGTTTGTCTTTTGAATTGTTTTTTTATGTTTTGAATTATGACTTGTTTCTAAAGGATGTATAGTCACCCCATATATGTTTTTAACATAATGTTCACCGCCTAGAAGGTTGATTGGGCAGTTTATAAAATTTCTGAATAAACTTTAAACTTAAAAGTAGTGAAATATATGGATGAACCATTCAGTTCTTAACTACCATCATTTACTGTGTGTGTATGTTACATACTATTTTCACTGGAGTTTCTTCATCCTCCTCATCTTCATCTTCATCATCTCTGTAACAAAAAGATGTCGCACTGTTAGTTGTTCAGGGATCACCTTTTCAAAAAAGCACTAGCACAGAGCTACCTACAATTTACAAAAGACCTTAAAAAGTTTGCTGAAACATTACCTATTTTAGGGAAGAAATATGATGAAATGTTTAGGCCACTTTAAAATGTCATAGCATATGGGGCCTCATTTACATGTAACCAAGGTTCCTGCCCCTATTTACTCTTATCATTTTCTATATCACAAAATTAGTAAAATTGGTTAATAAAAGTATGCATTCAGCTGGATCAACCCTTAGACAATGTTCCTCATAGAAATTCATGAACTGAGCATTTGAAGTTAGGACACAACATGGTGGCCTGGATTAGAATTGGTTGACCTTTTAAAAAATCATTTTAGAAGCCCACAAAATGTTTCATGCAGTGTTCTCCCCAGAAATTTTTTCCAGCTGGGTGGCATGAAAAAGTAGCAGGGTGAGGCGGGATGGGGAAATTTGGTGGTGGGGAAAATTAACCCCCCTCTTTTACTAAGGTGCGCTAGCATTTTTAGCGTGTGATAACCCCCGCGCTACACAGGAAAACTAATGCCAGCTCAATGTTAGTGTCTAGCGCGTGGCAATTCTGCACGCGCTAAGCGCACGCTAAAACTGCTATCGCAGCTTAGTAAAAGGAGCCCTAAATGTATACTATTTTTTTTTTTAATCAATAAATGTTTATTGAAAAGTTTTGGAAATATACAAACCATACCATGAATATCATGGACAACAGAACATACAGCCATCAATCAGAGAGCACAGCAATAAATCTACAAATCACAGAAGTACCCCCAACTATACAATCAAGCCCCTGATACCCAGCAGCAACCAGAACTCCACAAATCCCTCCCCCCCACCCCCAAGCTCCACCTCCAGCAAAGAGGGCCCCCAGTTGGTTCTTCATGAGAGCCCCCTCAGTCCTCAACCCCCCCCCCCCAGAAATAAGCTCAAGATAAAGATGTAATTTTATCAAGGATTCGTGTCCAAGTCCGGGTATCTAATATAATAAAATGGTAGGACGCGCATGCGCACTAAAAAAATCGTGTTCCCTGAGCTGTCCCGTTTTTTTTAGTGCGCATGCGCGGGTTGCACATCACCAGCCAATCGCCTCCACAGGCCGGACCGCAGCCAGACGGACCGCGGGAAGGGAAAGGGGGAGGGGAGGAGGGCTTCGAGGGAGCCGGCTGTCGGAGGAGGGCAGACGCGGGCCCAGGAGCAAGTCCAGCTGTAAAATCCTGTCCCTTAAGCTGCGGCGGCGGCTTTGAAAACGGCTCCCTTAGTTCTTTGTTCGATTTTTTTTTAAAGTTTAACGCTGCCGCCGTGGCTCCTCTCACGATCCTGGCCTGTGTCAGAGAAGGCTTCCGACGCAGGCGGGATCGTGAGAGGAGCCGCGTCGGCATCTTTAAACTTTAAAAAAAAAAAAAAATCCAGCAAATAACTAAGGGAGCCGTTTTATCTGCATGCTGCTACGAAGGAACAGGTGAAGGGGAGGGAAATGCTGATGCTGATGCACAGGGAGCAGGCAGGCATGGCAGGCAAATAGGGGGAGAGGGAAAGGGGCTGCTTTGGGGGTAGGGGTGTGTTGGGGCACACAGCAATCATGGGCAGGGGATCACAGAGCAGGCAGGCATGGCTCAACAAGGGGAGAGGGAAAGGGGGCTGCTTTGAGGTGAGGGGTTTGCTGGGCCAACAGCAATCATAGGGGGGAAACAGAAGGGGGCCACGGAGCAGGCAGGCATGGCACAAAAGCAGGGGCATTGGAAAACGGGGCTCTTTTGGGGGGAAAGGTGTGCTGGGGGCACACACCAAGAGATAGGCAGGCATGGCGCAATGGAGAAATACAGGAAGTCAGGGCACAAGGCAGAGACACAGACAGAAAGAATGACAGACAGACAGACAGCATCCTAGCACAGAGAGAGAAAGGAAAAAAAAAACAGTCTACTCTAGCACCCGTTGGACAGGGGGGAGAACGAAAGAGATGCTGATGGGCAGGGGGGGTGAAGAAAAAAGGAACGGAGGACTAATGTTGGACAGGGGGAGAAGGAAACAGGTGCTGCTGGACAGGGGGGAGGTAAAACAAAGGGAGAAGGGCTGCTGCTGCATAAGGAGAGCAGTGAAGGGGTGGTGGTGGACAAGGGGAGGTAAAAGGAAGGGAAAATGGACAGGGGGAGCAGGCAAGGGGTGGTGATGGACAACCAAGGAAAAAGAAAGGCAGAAAGAAAAAAGCGGCTAAGGAGAGAGAGAGAAAGAAATAAAGACAGACACACACATGTTCTAGCACCCGTTAATGTAACGGGCTTAAAGACTAGTAAGTATAATAATAGCCATGACGCTTTGCTATAGACAGTTCCATATTACTGTCCATACTGCTATAGACAGTTCCATATTACAGTTCCATCCCCTGCAGCAGCGGACTTTTATTCTTCCAGAGCCCAGCAGAGGAGAGGAAGCGTGGGAGCCCTGCTCCGCCCATCCCCCGACCAGCAAAAGACCCGATTTCCCCTGCAGCAGCGGACTTTTATTCTTCCAGAGCCCAGCAGAGGAGAGGAAGCGTGGAAGCCCTGCTCCGCCCCTCCCCCGACCAGCAAAAGACCCGATTTCCCCTGCAGCAGCGGACTTTTGTTCCTACAGAGCCCAGCAGAGGAGAGGAAGCGTGGGAGCCCTGCTCCGCCCCTCCCCCGACCAGCAAAAGACCCGATTTCCCCTGCAGCAGCGGACTTTTGTTCTTACAGAGCCCAGCAGAGGAGAGGAAGCGTGGGAGCCCTGCTCCGCCCCTCCCCCCGACCAGCCAGGGACCCCCGCAGCAGCGGACTTTTATTCTTTTATTCTTACAGAGCCCAGCAGAGGAGAGGAAGCGTGGGAGCCCTGCTCCGCCCCTCCCCCAACCAGCCAGGGACCCGATTTCACCCCCTGCAGCAGCGGACTTGTTTCTTACAGAGCCCAGCTCACACAGCCTCTTCTCTTCAGAGCAGCCCCACTGAAACCGGGCGCTGCTCCAACGAAAAACAGACCCCTGCCGTAGGGAAGGAACTTCGGGCCGCGTGGGAGCCCAACTCCGCCCCCCGAAGCCCCCTGCAGAGCAGCTCACACAGCCTCTTCTCTTCAGAGCAGCCCCACTGAAACCGGGAGCTGCCCCCCCCCCCCCCCCCCGAAGTCCTGAACAGATCAATCTTTTTTGATCAGACATACAACATAACCCATCTACCACAAAACAACAAGATCTATCTCCCTCACCAATAACAACAGGACAAACGACTTTTAGAATCAGTCCAAACCCCCACCAACTGCCACTAAAGATGAAGCTATCCACACAAACACATACTCAAGCCACCCTAATAATAATCCTCCTCATCACCAGCTGGAAAGTAGTAGCAAACAACTTATACACCACACCCACAAGCTCCTCTGTAACCAATTTCCAACTCCATAACGGCAGAACCTTCTTAACAAGAAACTCGAACCACCAGACCAGCACCCAACATTCCATCACCACAACCTGGAGAAAAAGAACAACTCCTCCCAAGACCAAACCTAAACCTCCTCCCAAAACACTCATCTACCCTGAAACGACCCACAAGAATCAAACAGAAACCACTACTCTAACGTGTGCCTACCTAAACATCAGAGCCTTAGGATCCAAAACTGAACATATAAAAAATTGGTTAAAAACCGAAAACCTAGACTGTCTCTTCCTCACAGAAACCTGGCTAACCTCAGACACAGACCCCAGAATAACAGAGGTATGCCCGCAGGGGTACAAAATAACAGTGACCTGCAGAGAGAAAAAAAGAGGAGGAGGACTAGCAATAATATTCAAAGACTCCCTAACCCTAAATATACAAGAAAAAACATCCACCACACAAATGGACTTACTTGCCTGTCATCTCACAAGCTCCACACTAAAAAACTCACTAGCATGCATGCTCTGTTACATAACACCGGGAAATTGGACCACAACGAGACCTGAATTTGAAAACTTCATCTACCAAAACTCCTTAACAGCAGAATATAACCTTATCCTAGGAGACCTAAACCTCCACCTAGAAGACCCAAAATCCACACCAGCAAAAAACTGTCTAGCATTTCTCAATGCCTTATCCTTCCAAATCCTAGACCCACAAACCACTCATGAAAAAGGACATCAACTAGACATTGCAGCCTTCATGACCCACCAATCAACCACCCCAGTAATTCAAACACCCAATGGAACCTGGTCCCCATCCCTCTGGTCAGACCACTACACTTACAATTTCAGCATTAACTGGACCAAGAACAAAACCACACCTAAATCTCAAAAAACAACATACACCTCACGCAAACATATCGAGCCAACTGTATTCTGGAAAAAAATAGATGAAACACTCCAGGACTGCGACCCAAAAGACTTCATCTCTCACTGGAATTTTCTAGCCACCAACACCCAGGACGAACTAGCCCCACTACAAACCAAAACTAGAACCAGTAGAAGATCAGACCAATGGTTTGACAATGATCTGCTCCAACTTAAAAGACAATGCAGAAGATTAGAAAGAAAATGGAGAAAAACAAACCTAGATCAAACGAAAACCGCCTGGAAAAAAACTAACAAACAATATAAAATCCTACTAAAAGACAAGAGAAAAACTCACTACACAAACCTAATAGGCACAGAAACCCAAAGATACCAAAAAACTATTCAAAATATTAAAAGACCTAACGGACACCAAACCCTACACGATAACCAACAACAACCCAACCCCCTATGCCACCCTTCTAGCAGACCATTTCAAGAACAAAATCACTAACGCCAGAGCCACCCCCAACTTTACCCCATCCCACCTAAACGAAATCACAACCCAACCCACGGATAAAGAATCTACTACAGCGGACAGAACATGGTCTCAATTCCCCAACATACAATGGTCCGAATTCAATAAACTCTACAAAAAATACAGCCACGCCTCCTGTGACCTCAACCACTGTCCAGCATATCTCCTTACCACCTCCAGTATAAAATTCCGTACTCTACTTCTGCAATGGATACAAACAACACTCAAAGATGGCTTTTTCCCTACTGACTTCAGCGAAATTATCATCACCCCAATTCAAAAAGACCCAAAAGGACCAACAGACCAACCATCCAACTTCAGACCCATTGCCTCTATACCGCTATATGTCAAAATTACAGAAGGCCTAGTAGCCAAACTCCTCACAAACTATCTAGATGACCATAACCTACTCCACCCCATGCAATCAGGATTCAGAACTAACTTCAGCACAGAGACACTCCTGGGCTCCCTTATGGACACAGCCAGACAACACCTCAGCACAGGAAAAAAAATGCTTCTCATACAACTGGACCTAACTGCAGCATTCGACCTAGTTGATCATAACATCCTTCTCCAAATCTTGGATGCAATAGGTATCTCAGATACAGTATATTCTTGGTTTGAAGGCTTCCTAAAATCCAGAACCTACAGAGTAAAATCAAACAAAGAAAAATCAGATCCTTGGTCAAACCCTTGCGGCGTACCACAGGGATCCCCATTATCCCCTACTCTCTTCAACCTATACACTGCCTCTCTCGGGGCATACCTGGATAACATAGGCATTACCACCTATAGTTATGCGGATGACATCACCATCATCATACCATATGATCAGCCAAAGACCACCATGACAAACATAATACACCAAACAATAGAAACAGTTACAACCTGGATGAAAGAACACAAACTAAAACTCAACCCAGATAAAACCAAATTCATCCTCCTCGAAAATGACAAAGTCCCAACCATAACCAATTTAGAACTTAACTCAATCAACTACCCAATCCAAACCACCATAAAACTACTAGGAGTGACAATAGACAGATGCTGCACTATGCAACTGCAAATAAATAAAACCATACAGAAATCCTTTGCAATAATGAGAAACCTGAGACAAGTCCGGAAATTCTTTGAAAGATCACAATTCCAGCTCATAGTGCAATCCCTAATCCTAGGATTGCTAGACTACTGCAACATCCTCTACCTCCCCTGCCCTGCCACGATGACCAAGCAACTACAAACAATCCAAAATACTGCTCTGAGACTCATCTACTCACTGAGGAAACATGATCATATCACAGAAGCCTACATCAACTCACACTGGCTACCAATCCAAGAAAGAATACTATTTAAATTCTACTGCATGATATTCAAAACCCTAAATGGAAACAGCCCAGCCTACCTAAACAATCGCCTCATCCAAGCAACCTCAACCAGACATAGAAAAACGCACTCCCCTTTCACACCTCCCCCGATCAAGGAAGTAAAACGGTCAAAACAATACGACGGCCTCCTAGCCACTCAAGCTGCAAGAATGGATAACCAAATCTCCAACCTACTGTTAACCACCCCAGACTACAAGATTTTCAGAAAACAAATAAAAACTATACTCTTCAAGAAAGCCCTGAAACAGTCCTAACCACACCCACTCTTAAAACCTCTTACTCTTAACAACACTTTTACCTATCAAATGCTCTCTAAAACCCATAATCTCACCATATTCTTACCTCCTAAAGACCTCCAATTCCCTTTGGTAACTCTTTATCCAATGTTTATTACCTTAAAAAATTCAATGTCATCGCTTATTCAACTCCTTTTAATTTGTATGTAATTCCTGTTTTTTTAGTTGGAATGTAATCCGCCTTGAACCGCAAGGTAATGGCGGAATAGAAATCACTAATGTAATGTAATGTAATGTAATTACAAATAAACTGAAGTTTAACAGTCCATTCCAATTGAGTGGGTGCCTGCCCCTGCTTCCAACGAAAATTGAAGAAGGGAAAGTCAACGATCCTGGTGGGAGACTCGATACTGAGGCATGTGGACAGCCACATAGCAGGAGGGAGAGAGGATCGACTGGTGACCTGCCTCCCAGGAGCGAGAACCAAGGACATCGTGGACAAAATTGGGATGATCCTGGAAGGAGCGGAGACGGAAGAGACCGCAGTAATGATCCACATTGGGACGAATGATGTCAGCAAGAGAGACTACAGAAGAGGCACGCTGATAGAACAGTTCAAGATTCTGGGAAGGAAGCTGAAGATGAGGGCCCAGAAGATAGTATTCTCAGAGATCCTACCGGTACCGAGGGCAGATGTGAAAAGGCAGGAAGAACTACAATCAATAAATGCGTGGATGAGGAGATGGTGTGAGGAAGAAGGATTCCTTTTCGTGAGAAACTGGACAACGTTCTGGGGCAAGAGCAAGCTCTACAGGAGAGATGGACTGCACCTGAGCACGGCGGGAACAAGACTTCTAGCAAACAACGTCAAGAGAGGAATAGAACAGGCTTTAAACTAAGAGAAAGGGGAAAGCCGACAGTCGACCTAGCGTCGATGATTCGGAAGAAGGTATCCCGTGAAGATACTGAGGGGAAAAAAGGCAGGGAAGAAACAAGAGACAAATTACAGGAGTCAACTAACCCAGAAGAGGAGGTTAGAAAGATTGTAGCAAAAGAGAAGACACCAAAGACCGAAGCACAGGGAAAAGAAATGAAGACGACAAAATGCCAGGATCTAAACTGCATATATACTAATGCAAGGAGTTTAAGTAACAAAATGGGGGAACTAGAAGCCATGGCCAATGCAGAGGACATAGACATCATTGGAATCTCTGAAACGTGGTGGAATGAGGAAAACAAATGGGATACAGCACTGCCGGGGTACAAGCTCTATCGCCGGGATAGGTCAGGTCAGAAAGGAGGAGGAATAGCCCTATACGTAAAAGAAAGCATACAATCGACAAGAATGGACACAGCGGAGATGATCAACAAACTGGAATCGCTATGGGTTAAAATACCGGGTAGGAAAGGGCATGAAATAAAGATGGGCCTATACTATCGTCCACCCGGGCAAACCGGAGATAGCGATAAAGAAATGGATGCCGAGATGAAGCGAGAATGCAAAAGCGGTTACACAGTTGTTATGGGAGACTTCAACTATCCTGGGATAGACTGGAGTCTTGGAAGCTCAAGATGCGCTAGGGAGACAGAATTCCTGGAGGCTATACAAGATTGCTTCATGGAGCAGCTTGTTAGAGAACCGACGAGAGGAAATGCCACTCTGGATTTAATCCTAAATGGACTAAGGGGACCTGCAAAGGAAGTGGAAGTAGTGGGACCGTTGGGAAACAGTGATCATAATATTTACAAACGAAGACACAACCAACATACCAGAACCTGAACAAATCTTCAATGGAAATCAAGCAGAAAAATTAACATCCATGGAAGTGAGCCTTGATGATGTACACAGGCAGATAGAAAAACTTAAAACTGACAAATCCCCGGGTCCGGACGGAATCCATCCCAGGGTTCTGAAGGAATTAAAGGAGGAGATAGCGAAACTACTGTAGCAAATTTGCAACCTATCCTTGAAAACAGGCATGATCCCGGAGGATTGGAAGATAGCCAATGTCACGCCCATCTTTAAAAAGGGATCAAGAGGTGACCCGGGAAACTACAGACCAGTGAGTTTGACCTCGGTTCCGGGGAAACTGGCGGAAGCACTGATTAAAGAACACATCGATGAACATCTGGAAAGAAACGAACTTTTGAAAATAACCCAACATGGTTTCTGCAGGGGGAGATCGTACCTAACGAATTTATTGTACTTCTTCGAAGGAATTAACAAACGGATGGACAGAGGAGACCCCATAGACATCATATACCTTGATTTCCAAAAAGCCTTTGACAAGGTGCCTCACGAACGTCTACTCCGGAAACTGAAGAACCATGGAGTGGACGGAGACGTACATAGATGGATCAGAAACTGGTTGGCGGGAAGGAAACAGAGGGTAGGGGTGAAAGGCCACTACTCGGACTGGATGAGGGTCACGAGTGGTGTTCCGCAGGGCTCAGGCCGCTGCTATTTAATATATTCATAAATGATCTAGAAACAGGCACGAAGTGTGAGATAATAAAATTTGCGGACGATACAAAACTATTTAGTGGAGCTGGGACAAAAGAGGAATGTGAAGAATTGCAAAGGGACTTAAACAAATTGGGGGAATGGGCGGCGAGATGGCAGATGAAGTTCAACGTTGAGAAATGTAAAGTATTGCATGTTGGAAACAGAAACCCGAGGTACAACTATACGATGGGAGGGATATTATTGAATGAGAGTAACCAAGAAAGGGACTTGGGGGTAATGGTGGACATGACAATGAAGCCGACGGCACAGTGCGCAACAGCCGCTAAGAAAGCAAATAGAATGCTAGGCATAATCAAGAAGGGTATTACAACAAGGACAAAAGAAGTTATCCTGCCATTGTATCGGGCGATGGTGCGCCCGCATCTGGAATACTGCGTCCAATATTGGTCTCCGTACCTTAGGAAGGATATGGCGTTACTCGAGAGGGTTCAGAGGAGAGCGACACGCTTGATAAAAGGGATGGAAAACCTCTCATACGCTGAGAGATTGGAGAAACTGGGTCTCTTTTCCCTGGAGAAGAGGAGACTTAGAGGGGATATGATAGAGACTTATAAGATCATGAAGGGCATAGAGAGAGTAGAGAAGGACAGATTCTTCAAACTTTCGAAAAATAAAAGAACAAGAGGACACTTGGAAAAGTTGAAAGGGGACAGATTTAAAACGAATGCTAGGAAGTTCTTCTTTACCCAACGAGTGGTGGACACCTGGAATGCGCTTCCAGAGGGCGTAATAGGGCAGAGTACAGTACAGGGGTTTAAGAAAGGATTGGACAATTTCATGCTTGAAAAGGGGATAGAAGGGTATAGATAGAGGATTACTGCACAGGTCCTGGACCTATTGGGCCACCGCGTGTGCGGACTGCTGGGCACGATGGACCTCTGGTCTGACCCAGCAGAGGCATTGCTTATGTTCTTATGTTATGTTCTTATGTTCAATGAGCAGCTATCAAGCATTTAGCCGCCGCCAGGCCCCAACGTCGGATCTTAGTTTGCCATGAATATAAACATACATTGTAAAGGCCTAGCAAGCACCTTTGCGGAGAAAAAGGCAATAATATTTGTAACAATTGTGATAAACACCCCACCACCTGCCTCCAGAAAGGCTGTAGGACGGGACAGGCCCACCAGATATGCAAAAATGTCCCCAAGGCCATCCCACATCTCCAACACAAAGCTGAAACACTGGGATACATATGGTGAAGACGTTCCGGCGTATAATACCACCTCAGTACCACTTTGTAGGCATTTTCCTTAATGAGTGCACACGAGGTGGCCTTGCCTACTTCAGTAGTGATCAGAACCCACTCCTGAACAGAAAATGTACAGTTTAAATCCATCTCCCAAGCTCGCTGATAAAGAGACGGAAAGGAATAGGAGCCCCGAATATATTGGTAAAGAACAGAGATAGGCTTAGGAAGGCTCTTAAGAGTGAACCACATGTGAGCAAAGGGATCAATAGACTGAAAGGACCCCCGATCCCACTCCCGAGAATGAAGAAAATGACGTATTTGAGAATAGGCTAGAAAATCTCCTCTGGGCAAGGCAGCACTAAGCCGGAAGGTTTCAAAAGACATCAGGACCCCCTTTTGAAGCACATCCCGAAAAGTATGCAACCCTAATTGTGCCCACCGCACAAATGCAGAACTCTCCCCTCCAGCGGGGAACAGGGGCTCCTCCCGCACCACCCCCAAAATCGACGGAACCACCCCCCCCCCAACGGCGACGGGTATCACACCACACTTTCAAAAGATGTTCCAGAAATGGGTTTCCCGGAACCACGAACCTCCTAGTACCAATGGAAGAAGACCAAAGCAAATACTTAAAACAGGGGCGCCCCACAAAGTGTTGTTCCAGACGGACCGCCAACTTATACTCTGCAATCTCCCAATCCAATAAAAGTCGCAATTGAGCTGCTCGGAAATACCAAAATAAATTCGGTACCGCACGCCCCCCACTGGTCCTGGCCACCCACAAAGCGGCCCTAGAGATACGAGAAGGCCTCCCCTGCCAAATAAAGCGAAAAAACAGAGTATGCAACTGTTTCAAAACTAGAGTAGAGACCGAAATCGGTAATGTTTGGAAAAGAAAAAGCAAGCGGGGTAAAACATTCATTTTAAGAACTGCTATGCGACCCCACCATGACAACCAAAACCCATTCCAGCGTTGAATATCATTCCTGATCTGTTGAATAAGCCGCGCATAGTTAACAGTAAACAATTGGGATAAGTCCGCAGGTAAACGAATCCCCAAATAACGGATAACCCCAGGCGCCCAGCAGAAAGGAAACCGGACCGCCAAACGAAGTTGGTCTTCTTCTCCCAAGGTAACACTCAACAGTTCAGATTTATCCATATTCACCGTAAATCCCGAAACCCTTCCATACTCCAAAAAAAGGTCAACTAGAATCGGCAATGAAACTTCCGGGTCCCGAACATACAATAACACATCATCGGCAAACAGTGCTAAACGATGTTCAAGATCTCCCACCTTCACCCCCAATAAATCCCCATGTTCCCGAATACAAATGGCTAAGGGTTCCATAGAGAGAGCAAACAACAAGGGAGATAAAGGACAGCCCTGTCGAGTGCCTCTCCCTATGGAAAAAAATTTGCTATAAATCCCATTAATACGCACAGTAGCCTTAGGAGCCCTATAAAAGGCTTGCACCCAAGCCAAAAAGAAAGAGCCCAGCCCCATCCGATGCATTACCTGCCATAAAAATTCCCATGCCACTTAATAGAAAGCTTTCTCTGCATCAATCGCCAAAAAGGCAATTTTTGCAGAAGTCCGCTGTGCAGCCCACAAAAGATGCAACGTTCGTCTAATATTATCACAAACCTGCCGCTTTTGAACAAAACCAGATTGATCCAAATGTACCAGAGAGGGCAGTACCTTTCCCAAACGAAGAGCCAAAACTTTCGCTAGAATTTTTGCATCAGTATTCAATAACGAAATCGGTCTATACGACCCACACCCAATAGGATCTCTGCCCGGCTTAAGCAAGACCGAAATCCCTGCCTCCCCCATTGAATTGGGCAACGGGGAACCTCCCCGTACTCCATTCGCTACACGGACCAATAATGGAGCCAGAATCTCACGAAAAAGTTTATAAAATTGATTAGTATACCCATCTAGCCCAGGCGATTTACCCAACTTCAAATTAGCAATGACTCCCAAAACTTCCCCCAATTCTATAGGCTCAGTAAGCAAATCTCTATCAGTGTCCGAAAGCTGTGGTAGCCGCAACACAGAAAGGTACCCCTCAATGGCAGTGGAAGCTCGCCCCACCGATGGCCGATACAAGTCTGAATAAAAATCGAGGACTGAGCTAATAGCCGAATCGGTACAATGCACAGTGCCCGCAGAATCCCGAATCTTTGTAATAGTCGCTCTCACCTGCTTCAGCTTAATAAGTCGAGCTAAGCGAGATCCAGGTGTGTTATTATACTCATAAACAGTTTGGCGTAGGCGCAACCGCAAGAACTCATACTCCTCCATCTGTAGTAAGGAGAGTTCCGCACGAACCTTAACAAGATGTTCATATACTAAGGGGTCCCGATGTCTCTGATGCAACTTCGTCAATCGCTCCATTTGTTCATGAAGTGCTAAAGAACGCTGCGCCCGCAAACGCTTTCGGCGAGCACCCCATTTAATAAAAACACCACGTACCACCACCTTCAGTGCATCCCACAGAGTCGCATCAGTGACCGTATTGTTATCATTATGTTGAAGGTACTGAGCCACGGTCGCACCCACTTCTCGAATTACAGCTGGATCTTTTAATAAAGACTCATTAAGTCTCCAAAAACGACGTCCCACCCCCTCCCAATAACCTGCACAGGCTACCCACACTGGCGCATGGTCAGAAATTTGGATAGCACCAATTTCGGCCTGTCGAATCCCGCCCCAGGAATTACGATGAACCCATACCCCATCAATTCGCGCATACGATCTATGTGCATGAGAGTAGTGAGTGTAAGAGCGCTGCGCCGGATGAGACAACCTCCAACTGTCTACCAAGCCCAGAGAAGAAAACAAAAATAGAAGAGCCTTTCTAGCGGCCCTAGTCGGAGAACGAGTCCCTCCCACAGAGTGATCCAGATGAACATCCGGGGTAACATTAAAATCTCCACCCAGATAAACAGAGCCTTTCACAAAACCCACCAATTCAGTTCTAAGGGACCCAAAATATTTTGCTTGACCAGTGTTGGGACCATACAGATTTATAATAGTGATGGGACGTCTCTGTAAGGTAGCCACTATAGCCAAACATCTCCCTGCCCCATCCCGAAAGACTTGTTGAACCACTAGACCCAGTCCCTTTCTAACCAATATGGCCACCCCTCCCACCCTCTTCCCCGGCACCGACCCCTGGTGGGTCCAGATTTGATCAAAATAGGGAGATTGTAGGACTGCTACATCTCAAGGCCTTAAATGTGTTTCCTGGAGTAAACAAACATCCCATTGCAAGCGTACCAACTCTTTAAATACAATACTGCGCTTACCCGGACTATTAAGTCCATTAACATTCCACGAACCTATAATGAAGAGCTTATCACCCTCCTTCCCTGTCCCGCTCCCCACCCTAACCCCCCCAGATCCCACCCCCCTCCCCCCTCCCCTGCGCTGTTTCGAATCCCGAGCCTCAGGATTCGCCAGCGTGTAGAAAGTGCAATCCTCCCCCAAAGGCAATCATAACTCATCCATAAAGTCAATGAAACTTCCAACAAATGAATTCCCCCACAGTCACAATATGCCACTCCACCCCTCTCTATCCTGCACTCATCTTCCAAGCACTCCCCCAACCCCTCACACCCCATACTTGCAAACACTGAACCCACCAGATCCCAACAACCAGAGAACCATACAACCTCAAACTTACACCATGAGAACAGTACGTAATAAACCAAAAAGCCCCAATCAAAGGGAGCAATTTCAAACCAATGTCTCCAATTCTCCCAGGCAGTTCCAAGGGCCTGCGCTCAACAGGCCCAATCAAAGCCCAGCAGCGAGGCAGATCAAAATAGTGTTACCAGTGTCCAAACACGTTCAGGCCTGGGATTTCGCAGATTTCTTGCCAGAGCGCAACGCTGTACTCCAAGGCTCACTTTGCGCAGAAGTGGATGCTACTGCCGGAGGTCTGTTCCCTTCCATCGGAGTCCCGCAGCCCAGAGCTCTCATCTCCGCCCAAGCTTCCGACACTGTGGTCACTCGCCGAGATGTGCCATTAATGGTCATCCATATGCCAAAGGGGAATAGCCACCGATATTTATGGCCTCCAGAGCGCAGCACTTGTGTAACATCTTTAAACGCTCTGCGCTTCTGCAAAGTAGACCACGCCAAATCCTGGAAAACTCCCACGGCCAGATCTTTCCATCGGAGAGCTGCTTGTCTGTGGCCAGCCAATAAAATACGTTCCTTCAGTGTAAACTCCCCAAAGCAGGCTATTATATCTCGTGTGCCCTGGGAGCTCCCAGACTGCGGTGGGCCTGCACCAAAACGATAGACTCAGGGACTTCAGCTCCATCAGCCCTCAATAGATGTGCACAAAAGGCTCTTACCACCTCTTTACTGTCCCGAAAAGCTTCCGTTTCAGAGATGCCTTTGAACCGCAGGTTGCATCTCCGAGAGCGGTTCTCCAAGTCTTCAACTTGTGCCTGTAGTTCCCGGAGCTCAGTCGATAGGCGACCCATAACATCAGAGGTAGTGGATACTGTGGTAGTAAGAGCAGCTACGTGGTCCTCGGAAGCTGAAACACAAGCTCCCAGCTCACTGACCTCCGTACGGAGCTCTGCAATTGCCGCCCGCACATCTCCCCTCACCCCAATTATTTCAGCTTTCAGCTCCATAAACCAGGCAGCCATTGACTTTTTCGGTGCCTCTCCAGCCTCCCCCGCTGATCAGAGATGCCTTCGTCTTCCGACTCAGACTGAGTCGCCGGCCCGGCAGCCATCTTTTTTTTCTCTCCCATGCCACTCACCACCTCCGGGCCCGATTTTTCCGGCGGATCGCTGAAAAATTAAAATTTGTCCAGGCGTTTACGAGTCACCATTAGCAGGGGGACCCCGGCAGCCGAAAATAGTGGCAAAGAAACAACGCTGTGGAAGCGCCACTCGCAAATTTTCACAAAAGCCCGACGGAGCTTCTGCTTCACGCTGCCATTCAGCGAGGTGACGTCACTTCCCCCCGTGTATTATTTTTATTAATTATTATTTTCCAATGCTCAATATGACTTCCTTTTTTAAGGTTTGACACTTATGCCAGAATATTTTTATTAAATTTAAGAAGTATCCAATTCTAGAAGGGAATAATTAGATATTTGCTTTTTTTCTAATGGTATAGAGGTTTAAAAAAGGGAAATGTGTTAAGAAGTCATTAGGTTCAATCTAGCCATTTATTTCAGCATGAATTTAAACAACTTAAAAAAAAGATAAATATAGCTTATTCAGTAATACAAGAATTGGCTCTACAGCACCTCTAATGTTTTGATCACTAGTTTCCACATAATTTATGGAAAGGTGTTACTGAAACTTAAAGGAGACCTGTGTGATTGATCTTTATCTGCTACTTTTTTATTTTGCTGTAGAGCAAAGTGAGATCTAGGGCAAAACAGTTTAGGTAAAGATGCAGGTAATAATTAGCAATGTATTAAAAATATTTTATTTTTATTTGCTTATAATGTCATTGGAAAGCTGCTTGATGTTAATACAACTTTAATTTAATTCTTTATAGTGTGTGTGTAGGGGGGAGGGACAAGTAACTTTATTTCAAGGATAAGCTGCTTGAAATTTGTTTTAATTTATGGGGATTTTGCTAAGTTCTTGTGATCTGTATTATTCACTGTTAGAAAGAGGATATTGGGCTTGATGAACCTTTGGTCGGTCCCAGTATAGCAATGCTTATGTTCTTATGTTTTAATCATTAGACTACTCCTCTACCTCATGTCTATGTGGTCATTTTATAAGACTGCTCCTGCGGAAAAGATATCCTTGTTCCTTCATTGTCCAATTCAAAATTTGGACATTTCAGCTTATGAATGTTTATGCTGAATGTCACAGCACATGGATGTGTATTTCTCATGCATTTTAAAACAGGCTGTACAAGAGAAATGGACATGCATATCTGATGTACGAACTTAGATGTTTTTATTCTGAGTTTGACCTTTCTGAAATCTTAACAAAAAAGGTCATCAGAAATACAGCAAACGACACAGATACTTAGAGTATGTATATATCATGACGTGAATGACTACCATACTTTGGATACATGTCTTTTATCCAGTGGAATTAAATGTGCCCACCCCTCCGACCCCGTCTCCAAATAAAAGTGAAAAAAAATTCTGAGGTAGTGCTGGTTTGAAGGGTTGCTTTTCCTTTAAATATGCTGTAAATTACTGTGTGTTTTTTTTTTTCAACTAACCTGCACTTCTAGTGAGGTCGTGTATGGAGCAATTGAGCACTTCTCAGTGGAAGAGTTGCCGCGGAACACGACATCTAAGGAGGCATACAGTTTGCGATACACTGGTTTAGCATGTCTCACCTATTGCATTGGAAAATGTGCTTGTCTTTGTTTTGTCAATCATTTCCTTCTACTCCCAGGAAGCACTCAAGGAACACATCCCAGCTGTGGGGGGGAGGGGGCCAATACAAGGGGACAAGTTAGACAGAAAACTAAGCACTTAAGCCACCAGAAAAGTAGCTTTTCTTATTGGGCCAAAAGGACAAATTCAAACCAGGCCAGACTCAAGGGCTACACAGGAACATACCATCTGTGGAGAATATTGGAAAGTTCTGGGCTGCACGATATTTATGATATTACTTAGCAATACAGTTTTACCTGCAGTAGGCCACATACCCACTTACCAGGAATGGACTCCAGAACTAAGAAAGAGGGACCAGAAAGCACAGTTACTTACCGTAACAGTTGTTATCCAGGGACAGCAGACAGATATTCTCACACATGGGAGATGTCACCGATGGAGCCCCGCAGCGAACAGCCTCGAAAGCAGACTTGCTTGAAGGTCTTTATAAGAGCTTCCGAATTCTACACCGCGCATGCGCGCGTGCCCTCCCGCCTGAACTAGGGGGCACATCTCCTGTGAGGATCCTCAGTTCAGATACCTAGCCAAGAAGCCAACCAGGGGAGGTGGGAGGGTTGTGAGAATATCTGCCTGCTGTCCCTGGATAACAACTGTTACGGTAAGTAACTGTGCTTTATCCCAGGACAAGCAGGCAGCATATTCTCACACATGGGTGACCTCCAAGCTAAGCATAAAGGGACGGAGGGAGAGTTGGCAAATTAAGAAAAAAGATTTTGCAAAACAGATTGGCCAAAATGGCCATCCCTTCTGGAGAAAGTATCCAGACAGTAATGAGAGGTGAAAATATGAACCGAGGACCAAGTGGCAGCCTTGCAGATTTCCTCAATAGGAGTTGATCTGAGGAAAGCTACAGATGCCGCCATAACTCGAACTTTATGGCCCATGACTCGACACTGCAGAGGAAGACCAGCCTGACCATAGCAGAAAGAGATGCAAGCAGCCATCCAGTTGGAGATGGTTCGCTTCAAGATAGGACGTCCCAACTTATTTGGGTCAAAGGAGACGAAAAGTTGAGGAGGAGTTCTGTGAGGTTGAGTGCGTTGCAGGTAGAAAGCCAAGGCACGTTTGCAGTTCAAAGTATAAAGCGCCACTTCTCCAGGATGAGAATGAGGCTTTGGAAAAAATACTGGCAGAACAATAGATTGATTGAGATGAAATTCTGAAACAACTTTAGGTAAGAATTTTGGATAAGTACGGAGGACCACCTTGTCATGGTGGAAAACTGTGAAAGGTGGGTCCGCAACCAAAGCTTGTAATTCAATTACCCCCAGAGACCCAAATATAGAAAAAAACGTAAAAATTTTTTTTCGAACGTTCACATGTTGTTATAGGAGTCTTGTGATCCCTAAATCAGTGTTTTTTTTTATTTTGACATTTTAGTAACTTTTGGGGAGGATGTTGTAAAATTGCAACGCTGGGCCTGTAAGGTAGCAGAATTTCAATAGTGTCACTCTCTCTCTCTGAACACATGTAAGGAATAATTAAAAGTTTATTTGTACTTTACAGCTTATAAAGACCCACCTAAGTTTATGTATATACACAACAACAATAGTATAATAAAGAAAAAAGTAATTTTTATTATCAATTTAATACAAAAAATGAGTATCATATAAAAACGCAAATTTTTCCCTGTGAAGCGCCCATTGACTTCTATCAGCGGTAATCAAGAAATTTCGTGTTTTTGCACAAAAAATTTCATGTTAGCGCAAATACGGGTAAAAACGGCCATGCTATGAAATAGCACTTGTGCTATCTTCATAGCACGGTTTTGTGAATCGAGCCCTATATGTGCATGTTTTATTTGTTCATTTATTCAGTTATGGTAGTTCCAAAAACAGTTATTTTGCTCTGAAAAGCACAGGCGAACATTGCACTTCCTGCAAAGTGTGTTGGTATAGCCTTTTGCACAGTGTCGGCACCGTCCTCTATCGGCTTTGATGGGAAAATGTCCAATCATGTCCTTGCAAACTTCCTTTGGAGGGTGTGCATTTGACTTTTTGGCTGTCATGGCAGCTGAAGAACCTCCATCATCTGTAAACTGCCTCTTTTGGGAAGTCAAGGTGCCCCCTCTTGATGAAACTGGGCTTGCAGATGGTCGCCCTCGCTTTGACACTGACCCAGCCGTTCCGATCAGGATAAGAGAAGATGCCAACTGGGCCTGAAACATTCTCCTGTTTAGCATCTGTTTCTTTGGGATATCCAAAGCTTTGCAGTCCCTTTTGTACAGGAGCCAAGCATTGATCACAGCTAGGTTAATGGTGTGCCAGAAGATGTAAAGGTACCAGCAGTAGGACTTCAGTGGAAACTTGTATTTTGCTGCAAATGAGTCTAACAAATCCACTCCGCCCATGAATTTGTTATAGGCAGCCACGATATAAGGCCTCTCAACTTCAACAAATCTTTTGGCAGTTTTGTCCCAGCGTTGAATCTTCTCCACTGGTTGTGGGCCAGCAAAGGAAGACACAAGTGTAACCTGTCTGTTGTCAAACCATTTCACAGCACAAATGTTGTGATTTGACTCCACTCTGACATCAAAGCTTCCTCTTCCCTTTTTCTTCAAGCTTTTCTCATCCTCAAGATTACAGTTTGGAAGGTGCACTTGTCTGGCTGTTCCTGTGTAATGAATTCCACAATCCAGCAGCCTAACTATCAATGGGATGCTGGTGAAAAAGTTGTCTGCATAGATCTTGTAGTTGTGACTATGTGGAAGTGTGGAAGCAAGTTTCATCACAACATCCCCTGATAGTTCAAGTTCAGATCTTGCCCGTATTCCATTCACACTGCCTTGGTACACATCAAAATCACAAAGTATACCAGAGATTCCAGTCCTTGCCCACAGCTTGAACCCCCATGGGTTTGGCTTGCCACGCATGTACTGTTTGATGCTGCTGAATTTCCCCCTGAAAGGGATCATCATTTCATCAACAGAGTTATGTTCTTCAGGGACCACTTTTAGGCATTTCTCTCTGAAAGCATCAAGCCATGGTCTGAGTTTCCAGAGTTTGTCACTTTTTTGTTCCATCTCAGACACGGTTAGATTGTTCACAAAATGTAATGATGTCAACAGAGACTGGAATCTGTTTCGTGACATTACATCAGCGACAGGACTGTATCTTGTGTCTGCTTCCCAGTACATACGGACTCCAGGCATTTGGACAAGACCCATCTTCAGATACATGCCAATCATCTGCTCTATTTCCTTTGTGTTTGTGTTTATAGATGATCCTTTCTTCTGAAAACTGTACTGATTTGTGTTATCTGCCAGAGCGTTGATCATATCTTCTGTCACAAACTTCTGAAAGTACTCCAGTGGTGTGCAGAGGGAATGGACATCATTACTGACATCCTGACCAGAAAAATCAGTACTGGGAGAGATGAAATTCTTTTTCAGCCATCGATATCTGTCACGGGGCCCAGTCTTGGCATCAGGATGTTCTGCCTCTGTTGGGATGATTTGAACATCAGAAGTTAGGTGGTCATCGGGTAATTTATTTTCCTTGTCCACTTCACCGATAACTCCATATTCCTCTTCGTCACTTGAATCTGTGTCAAAGGGCATTTCCAAGTCACTGTCCCCATTCTGGATGGCCTCAATTACATCCTGCACACTATACATGATTTGGTTTTTCTTGGTTTCAGACATTCTGAAAGTTGAAAGAATAGCTAAGTAACTACAAAGCAAATTAACTAATTATGCTAATGCAAAGATTCACACTTTACATTCCACAACTTCTATCAAGTAGACCTATTGTTCAATTAGACATGCAAACACTTTAATCCTCACCTCCTGGAGATTTATCACCTTCTCAAGTTTAAAGTGCAGACAAAACCTTGCTATCACTTTGACCCACTGTTGTAAAATTACAACATAGAAATAACCAGCTCTAAATCTCTTAAAATCAGTATATTCAATGATGTCATAAAATCTGCATGATCTACACATATTAATGATCACATAAAAAAATATTTCAAGCTTTTTACTTACTTTAGTCCTGATGTATCCCGTCCAAAACAACAAGATGATATACTCCAAAGCAGGCAACAGGGTTGTATGACTTCATGGCCAGATAAACAGACCTATTTACACATTCAACCATCCAATGGTGTTGCAGAACTGAACAATAGGTTCTATTAGTAATGTACATGAAGTTTTAAAAAGAAAAAAAATGGGGGAGGGTTTATTTTGTAGCCTTAAATGTGATGTTGTAATATTACAACACTGGTTCTCAGGGGGTTAACTCGAGCAAATGTGAGGGCATTCAGGAACACAGCTTTCCAAGTGAGATACTTGAGGTGAGCTTTATCAATTGGTTCATATGGAGGTTTCATCAGTTAAGCTAAAACAACATTGA
This sequence comes from Geotrypetes seraphini, assembly GCF_902459505.1. Lineage (NCBI taxonomy): Eukaryota > Metazoa > Chordata > Amphibia > Gymnophiona > Dermophiidae > Geotrypetes > Geotrypetes seraphini. The sequence goes on along the minus strand of NC_047101.1, from coordinate 29,776,548 downwards.
GATCCTATACCACTGGATGCAGCCTAAATGGTGGAGGAATATTAAAGAGACCTTTCATAAATCGGGAAACTATAGGATGTGCAGAGAGGTTTCCCATCAAGAGGCTGATGAAAAGCAGCAATCGTACTGAGATGGACTCTAATAGATGTAGACTGAAGTCCAGATTGCGATAAGTAAAGTAAATAATCCAAAACAGAAGCCAAGGAGGTAGACGTTGGCTCTGACGGGTGGAACATCAGGTAGAAAATCTAGTCCACTTCTGGCCGTAACACGGCCGAGTGGACAGCTTTCTGGAAGCTACTAAAATATCTAGTCCACTTTTGGCCGTAACATTGCCGAGTGGACGGCTTTCTGGAAGCTACTAAAATATCTTGTACAGACAGAGAACTGGAAAGAGTCATTTAGGTTGAAAGGAACCAAGCTGTTAAGTGTAGCAACTGCAGGTTGGGATAGAGTAAGGAACCCTGACTGAGTAAGCAGAGGGAAAAACTGGTAGAAGCAGAGGCTCCCTGATGCTGAGTTGAAGTAGAAGGGAGTACCACGGTTGTCTGGGCCACCGAGGAGCTATGAGAATCATGGTGGCACGTGTTGACTTGAGGTTGACAAAGAGTCCTGAGAATCAGCGGAAATGGAGGGAAGGCATAAAGAAACTGATCCATCCAGTCCAGGAGAAAAGCATCTGCCTCTAGACACTGAGGGGAGTATATCCGGGAGCAAAATTGAGGCAGCTTGTAGTTGAGGGGGGACGCAAAGAGATCTATCTGCGGGGTCCCCCAGCGAGCAAAAACTTGACGAAGTGTGGGAGAATTGAGTGTCCACTCATGAGGTTGTAAAAGGTGACTCAAGTTGTCCGCCAGACAGTTGTGTTGACCTTGAATGTAGACAGCTCTGAGAAAGATGTTGCGATGAATCGCCAAGTCCACATCCTCGTAGCCTCCTGGCACAGGGAATGAGAACCCGTTCCTCCCTGTTTGTTGACATAGTACATGGCCACCTGGTTGTCCGTCCGCACGAAAACCACAGTGTCGTGAAGAAGGTGTTGAAAAGCTTTGAGAGCATTGAAAAGCACTCTGAATTCCAACAGATTGATATAACAACGACAGTCCTGCGAAGTCCACAGACCCTGTGTACGAAGGCCGTCGACATGGGCTCCCCAAGCGTAAGTGGAGCAGTCCGTGGTGAGTACTTTCTGATGAGGCAGAGTGCTGAGGCGGACAGTATCCAGGGTGGCCGCAATTAATTGGAGAGATTGAGGTCAACTGGGATTTTGGGAAGTTGATTTTGAACCCCAGGCTTTGGAGGAATAGAATAGTCTGTTGGGTCGCTGCAATAACCCCTTGTTGAGAGGGGGCTTTGATTAGCCAGTCATCGAGGTATGGAAAAACTTGAAGACCTTGAGTGCGCAAAGCTGCAACCACCACTACCAGGCATTTTGTGAAGACTCTGGGGGAAGAGGCGAGTCCGAAAGGAAGGACTCTGTATTGTAGATGAAGATCTCCCACCTGGAATCTGAGATATTTGCGAGAGGCTGGATGAATGGGGATATGGATATAAGCCTCTTTGAGATCCTGCGAACACATACAATCTCCCTGATCCATCAGGGAATACAAGGTGGGCAATGAGAGCATCCGAAACTTCTCTGACCAGGAATTTGTTGAGAGCTCTCAGGTCCAGAATGGGTCACAGATCCCCCGTCTTCTTTGGAACCAGAAAGTAACGGGAGTAGAACCCCAAGTTCCGCTTAGAAAGAGGAATCTCCTCGACAGCTCGAAGGCGAAGAATAGCTTGAGCTTCCTGAAAAAGAGAAAGTTGCGACCGAATAGAAGGACACTCTCTTGGAGGGTGATCTGGAGGTACTTGAAGCAAATGAAGAGAGTATCCCTCTCGCACAATGGTGAGAACCCAGAGATCTGAGGTGATCATTTCCCACTGATGATAAAAATGGGAAAGACGACCCCCTATGGGTAGAAGAGAATTCTGATGCAGGGAGGTTGGAATACTCAAGCTGGGAACGTCAAAAAGATTGAGTTGGCTTGGTGGCAGTAGGAGTTTGAGACTTCTGTTGATGTTGCTGCTGCTGAGGATGACGAGGTGGAGGCCTGGAAAAAGCAGGAGTCGTTCTCTGAGGATAACGACGTTGTGCCTGTTTGCCAGAGCTGGAGGTGTCTTGGGCTACAGTCGAATGAGAGAAGAAAAGAGCGCTCATGTTCCGAGAGATGCTTAGTAGCCGCTTCAATGGAATCATCAAATAATTCATTACCCTGCCAAGGTAAATTGGCCAATCTATCTTGAAGATTGTGATCCATGTCAACAAAACGTAGCCAAGCCAGTCTACGCATGGCTACAGCAAAGGCTGATACTCAAGATAATTCAAAAGCATCATAGGAAGCCTGCAGCATGAAGTCTCAACTCAGAAAGAGTCTTGAGGATTTGTTTAAACTCCGGAAGACATGCTTTAGAAATGTCAGGATAAAAGGAAGGCAACAATTTCAAAAAATGGTTGAAATAGGTAGAAAAAGTGTAATTATAATTAAGAACCCTGTTGGCCATCATCGAGTTTTGGTATAAACGACAGCCAAAGTTGTCCATGGTACAACCCTCCTTGCCTGGTGGTACTGCAGCATAAAGCTTGGAAGGATGAGCCTTTTTCAAAGATGATTCCACCACCAGGGACTGATGGGATAATTGAGATTTTTCAAATCCCTTACAGGGGACAGTACGGTATCTGGATTCCAACTTGGATGGAATAGCAGTAATAGAATAGGGAGTTTCCATATTCCGTATGAAAGTTTGTTTAAGGACTGGAGTCATAGATAATCTCAAAGTCTCTTTGGGAGGATGAGAAAGTTCCATGTCCGCTAAGTATTCTGGAGTATAGTTAGAATCAGAATGAAGATCCAGCTTGAGGGCCTGTCCCATATCAAACACAAACTTAGCAAAAGAAGTAGATTTTGAGGTGGAGGACTCATCTGGAGAAGAGCCACAGAATAGGAGGGAGACGCCTCTCTAGAGTATTGAGACAAAGGTTCAGACTCGAGACGCATCGTAATGGAAGAAGCTGCACTCTCTACCTCAGGTGGAGTCATCGAATGTTTGCGCTTCAGACTCTGCACATGCAAAGTCCCTGGAGTTCGAGGCACAGAATGAGTCGATGCAGGAGGAGAAGAGGCTCGTACAGTTGGCTTTGATGGAGGAGTTCTTAATCTTGAGAAACTCCAAATCGAGGCCTCTCGAGACAGAGACTTGTGTTTCGCTGTAGAAGAACGAGACACAGACGCCTCGGTATCCATAGAAGGAGACTGGGACACAGATGCCTCTGTACAAAGCTTCGAAGAAAAATGCTTCGGGCGAGACGGGAAAGACTTCGATGGAGGCTCCGGTGAAGAGTCACTGGAAGAGACTCGCTTCGGCTTACAAGACCTGCCTCGAGGCAACACCACTGGAAGCTCAGGTTGATGCTCAGGCTTGGTCGAGGAGGGAAGAAATTGAGCCACTATCGAGGAAATCTGTGTGGTTAAGATGGTCTTCAACATGTCCTCGAACATAGGCACCGAGACAGGGAGATCTGGTCTCGTAGGTGCCGTAGTGTGCTCCAAGGAGGGCGACCTCGAGGATGAGTATTCCCTACTCTTGGAGACAAGCTTAGGAGGAGGTCTCAGAGTCTGGTGGCTTCTTAGGCATGGTATCTGAAAGAGAGAACATAAGAACATAAGCAGTGCCTCCGCCGGGTCAGACCACAGGTCCATCCCGCCCAGCAGTCCGCTCCCGCGGCGGCCCAAACAGGTCACGATCTGTCTGTATCACCAGAAGGGGCTCCCTTGCCACCTTGGTTTCTCATTTAAGTCCTGTCTTCCTATCGAAGTCCTAACCCTCCTGTCTTCCTATCGAAGTCCTAACCCTCCGGTCTTGCACATGCACGACCTGGTTTGGTTTCTATACTCATTACCTGGTTAGCTTTCTATACTTGTGTTACATCCCAGCTCCTCCCTCAGTATCCCATGATCCCTTTATCCTTCAGGAATCCGTCCAATCCCTGTTTGAATCCCTGTACCGTACTCTGCCTGATCACTTCCTCCGGTAGCGCATTCCAAGTGTCCACGACCCTTTGGGTGAAAAAAAACTTCCTTGCGTTTGTTTTGAACCTATCTCCCTTCAGTTTCTCCGAATGCCCCCTCGTATTTGCTGTCCCCTTCAGTCTGAAGAATCTGTCCCTATCTACCCTCTCTATGCCCCTCATGATCTTGAAGGTCTCTATCATATCTCCCCTGAGCCTCCTTTTTTCCAGAGAGAAGAGCCCCAGCCTATCCAACCTCTCGTCGTATGGGCAGTGTTCCAGCCCTTTTACCATTTTCGTTGCTCTCCTTTGGACTCTCTCAAGTACCGCCATGTCCTTCTTGAGGTGCGGTGACCAATACTGAGCGCAGTATTCCAGATGTGGACGCACCATCGCTCGATACAATGGCATGATGACTTCCCGTGTTCTGGTTGTTATGCCCTTCTTTATGATGCCAAGCATCCTGTTGGCTTTTTTCGAGGCTGCTGCGCACTGTGCAGATGGCTTCAGTGATGCATCCACCAGCACACCCAAGTCTCTCTCAAGTCTGCTGTCTCCCAACAATACCCCCCCCAATTTGTAGTTGAACAACGGGTTCTTTTCCCCTATATGCATGACCTTGCATTTGTCCACGTTAAAGCGCATTTGCCATTTGTTTGTCCAGTCTTCCAGCTTGTCCAGGTCTCTTTGTAGGTCCTCACACTCCTCCCTGGTCCTAACTCTGCCGCACAGTTTGGTATCGTCTGCAAATTTTATAACCTCGCACTTTGCCTCCTTTTCCAGGTCATTGATAAATATGTTAAAGAGTAACGGCCCCAGCACCGACCCCTGTGGTACACCGCTTGTGACTCCCCGCCAGTCAGAATATTGACCCTTTACTCCGACCCTCTGCAGTCTGCCCGACAACCAGTGCTTGATCCATCTGTGCACATCCCCTCCCACCCCGTGGTTCCACAGCTTCTTAAGCAGCCTTTCATGTGGCACCTTGTCGAAAGCCTTTTGAAAATCGAGGTAAATGATGTCTATGGGTTCCCCATTGTCCACCCGACTGCTTATTCCCTCAAAGAAGTACAGAAGGTTCGTTAGGCACGACCTTCCCTTACAGAATCCGTGCTGGCTTGTTCTCAATAGGTCATTCTTCTCGATGTGCTCGCAAATGCCGTCCTTGATCATAGCTTCCACCATCTTCCCTATAATTGAAGTCAGGCTCACCGGCCTGTAGTTCCCGGGGTCACCCCTCGATCCCTTCTTGAAGATAGGTGTGACATTCGCCAATTTCCAGTCCTCTGGTACCTCACCAGTTTTCAAGGATAGGTTGCAAACATGCTGGATTGTGCCCGCTATTTCTTGTCTTAGTTACTTCAGAACCCTTGGGTGGATCCGGTCCAGGCCCGGTGATTTGCCGCATTTTAGCCTGTCTATCTGTTTGAGGACATCCTCCTTACTTACCTCTATGTGATCCAATTTTTCAGCCTGTTCCCCACTCATGAGCTCCTCTGAGTCCGGTATATTAGATGTGTCTTCGCTTGTGAAAACCGACGAGAAGAACGTGTTCAACCTCTCAGCTACCTCTTTATCCTCCTTAATCACTCCCTTCCTATCCCCATCGTCCAACGGCCTTACCCAGCAAGGACATTTTCACTGGAGGCACCGGCGAGGCCTTCAAGACCGAAGTCGAGGCCTTAGCAGGAATGGAAGTTGTGGTCGAAGTCTTCGAGACCGAAGCTCCAGCTGAAGCCGAGGCCTTCGAGACCGAGGCGGGTGCCGAAGTCACGGTCGAGGTCTTCGAGACAGAGTCTAATGCCGAGGTCAAGGCCTTGTCAGGGGCTGGCTCCATGCCGCCAAAAAAGTTGCTGACGCTGGTCACACCGACGATGAAAGGCCCTAGACTGAAGAGTCCAACAGGAGGTACACTCTTCAAGGGAATGAGAAGGCCCCAAACACCGAGAATAAGGGTCGGTAAGAAAATCATCTTGTTACACTGGCGACAGCGTTTAAACCCGGTAAGGGGCCAGGACATAGAAAAAATAAAGTCTGTGTTGACTGATACGAGCGAGTGGGCCTAGGCCCAAAGCCCGTGGACCGGACGAAAAAAGTATTTTTTAATTTTTTTTTTTTAAATACTAAAGAACAGAAGAAAAGCACAGCGACCAAGAATAAAACAAAAAAACAGCCGCGGTGAGAGAAGGCAACGAAGTTTGCTGCAGAGCGAAGATGAAGAGGACTTCTTGGCTCCGCAGAAAACGTTGAACTGAGGATCCTCACAGGAGATGCGCGCCCTAGTTCAGGCAGGAAGGCACACGCGCATGCGCGGTGCAGTACTCGGAAGCTCTTATAAAGATCTTCAAGCAAGTCTGCTTTCGAGGCTGTCCGCTGTGGGGCTCCGTCGGTGACGTCACCCTTGTGTGAAAATATGCTGCCTGCTTGTCCTGGGATAAAATAGCCCCTTAGTTACTAAGCAGTTTTAAAACCTGAAGCAAATACAGCATGGTAAATACTTACTCATCATCCTCTTCATCAAATTCATCATCATCTTCCTCTTCATCTTCCTCATCATCCTCCAATTTTACCTTTTTCTAGGAAAAATGTTTTTACAAACCCCTCAGTTAAACAATTCAGCTTTTAAAGTCATGGATAAAGTCATCCAAATACAAACACTCGAGCTTAGGAGCAACCTTCAAAATGTTGCTATAACTGCTACCAACAGAAAGATATGCAGACCTGGGATCAAGAGGTAAGATTAATAGGGCCACGGACAGGAGTTGCTATACTAGGACAGACCAAAAGTTCATAAAGCCTAATATCCTGTTTCCAAAAGTAGCCAACCCAGGTCACAACTGGCAAGATCCAAGGATTAAGGAGAAATTAGGTTCTTACCTGCTAATTTACTTTCTTTTAGCTTCTCCAGACCAGTAGAGGTTAACTTTACGATTGGGTATATATCTAATCATGACCAGCAGGTGGAGACTGAAAACAAAACTTTGGGACAGTATATCCTAGCCCCTCCTCTCTATTTCCCTCAGTCTGCCGAATAGCCAAGCAGAACCAAGAACTGGAAAACAACAGAGAGAAAAAACAATACTCCGAAAGGAGTAACAAATAACATACCCAAAAATGCTGTTGGAAAATGCAGAGGAGAAATTCCCGAAGGAAGAAGGTCCCCACAGCTCGCCAGCTAAGCCAGCCGAGCCACAGCCGCTGTTCTTTAATTCTCCCCGGCCCTAGAAAAATACTAGAACCCGCAGCAAAAACCAAAAACTGCCCGCGCAACAGCCCCAACAACAACAACAACAGACAGGGTGGGGACCTCTACTGGTCTGGAGAAGCTAAAAGAAAGTAAATTAGCAGGTAAGAACCTAATTTCTCCTTCTTTAGCACTCTCCAGACCAGTAGAGGTTAACTTTACGATTGGGACGTACCAAAGCAGTCCCTCTCACGGGCGGGACCCCCGAAGGGCCGATACCAGAACACGCTCACCGAACACCGCGTCCCGACGCGCCTGAACATCTACCCGATAATGCCGAACAAATGAATGCAAGGAGGACCAAACCGCAGCCTTACAAATATCCACCGGAGGCACGAGCGACGACTCAGCCCAAGAAGCCGCCTGACCCCTTGTGGAATGAGCCTTGAGAAACTCCGGAACCGGCTTCTGACTCAGAAGATAAGCGGAAGCAATCATCTCCTTGATCCAACGCGCAATAGTAGCCTTAGAAGCGCCAGCCCCCCGACGAGGACCCGCCAGAAGCACAAAGAGATGATCGGAGCTCCGAAAATCCCGGGTCCGCTGCACATAAGCATGGAGGACCCGACCGACATCCAACTTGCGCAGCTGTCGTTGCTCAGAAGAACCCTCCCGACTACCCAAGACCGGGAGGACCACCGATTGATTGACATGAAAAGGAGAAACTACCTTCGGCAGAAAGGAAGGAACAGGCCGCAAAACAACCCGCTCCTTCGAAAACTCCAAGAAGGGAGCCCTACAAGAGAAAGCCTGTAGCTCAGACACCCGTCTAGCAGAAGTAATGGCCACCAAAAAGACCGACTTCAGCGTAAGGTCCTTCAACGAACAGCCATCCAACGGCTCGAAAGGAGGGCGCACTAGAACAGAGAGAACCAGATTGAGATCCCAAGAGGGAATCGAGGGCCTTATGGGAGGCCTGATCAACTTGGCCGCCCTAAGAAAGCGAATCACATCAGGAATGGCTGACCAACGCTGACCTGTCACCAGCCCCCGAAAAGCCGACAGGGCCGCCAGATGAACCCGAAGAGAAGACCAGGCCAGGCCCCTATCCAGGCCATCCTGCAAAAACTCTAGAATGTTAGGCAGAGAAGCGCGAAAGGAGACCACTCCCCGCGCTCGGCACCATTCCTCAAAAAGACGCCAAACCCGTACATAAGCCCGAGAGGTAGAAAGCCTCCGGGACCCCAAAAGTGTAGAGATCACCTTGTCGGAATATCCCTTCTTACTCAGGCGGCCCCTTTCAAGAGCCAAGCCGTAAGACAAAAGGGAGACGGGTCGAACATGGGAATGGGACCCTGCGTCAGAAGATCGCACTCGAGAGGCAGAGGAAGAGGATCCGCCACCAGATGCCTCACCAGATCCGCATACCACGGACGACGAGGCCAATCCGGAGCCACCAAGACCACCAGCCCCGGATGGCGAACAATGCGAAGCAGTACTCTGCCCACTAATGGCCAAGGAGGGAACACATACAACAGCCCCTCCGTTGGCCACGGTTGGACCAGAGCATCCAGACCCTCGGCCAGACCGTCCCTGCGACGACTGAAGAAGCGGGGTACTTTGGCGTTGCCACTTGTAGCCATCAGATCCATCAGGGGCTGCCCCCAAGCACGCACTAGCAACTGAAACGCCTCGGCGCCGAGACACCACTCTCCCGGATCCAAGAAGTGACGACTGAGGAAGTCCGCCTGAACGTTTTCTACCCCGGCAATGTGAGAGGCCGAGAGGTCCAGAAGATGCGACTCCGCCCAAACCATGAGCCGAGCCGCCTCCTGCGCCACCAGAGTGCTCTTGGTGCCCCCCTGACGATTGACATAAGCCACCGCCGTGGCATTGTCCGACAGGACTCTGACCGACTTGCCCAACAAAAGGGAGTGGAAAACCAACAGCGCCAGCCGGACCGCCCTGGTCTCCAACACGTTGATCGACCAGGAGGCCTCCTCCGTGGACCAGGTTCCCTGAGCTGAGTGACCCAGACACTGGGCCCCCCAACCCAGGAGACTCGCATCCGTAATGAGCACCGTCCACTGCGGAAGATCCAGACCCACCCCCTGAACTAGGTGAGGGGTCCGGAGCCACCAACGCAGACTGCAGCGCGCCAAGCCTCGCAGGGGAACCGGAACATCCATCCCGTGCCTCTGGGGAGACCACCTCCGGAGCAGAGCATACTGGAGAGGACGCATGGGGGCCCGCGCCCACCTCACCACGTCCAGGGACGCCGCCATCGACCCCAGGACCTGGAGGAAATCTCGCGCCCGAGGACACCGGGACGCCAAAAGCAGGCGAATCTGAGACTGCAATTTGCTCACCCGGGCCTCTGGGAGGAAGACCTTCCCCAAGGAGGTGTCGAACAGCACCCCGAGGTACTCCAGACGCTGAGCCGGAACCAACCGACTCTTGGAAAGGTTGACCACCCAGCCCAGCGACCGGAGAAACTCCACCACCCGAGCCGTAACCCGGGAGCTTTCCTGCAACGACTTGGCCCGAATTAACCAGTCGTCCAGGTAAGGGAGTACCAGGATGCCCTCCGACCGCAAGGCTGCCGCGACGACCACCATCACCTTGGTGAACGTCCGGGGAGCCGTGGCCAGCCCAAAGGGAAGCGCACAGAACTGATAGTGCCGACCCAAGATCGCAAAGCGCAGGAAACGCTGATGAGAGGTCCGAATAGGAACATGCAAGTAGGCCTCCGTCAGATCGAGAGAAGTGAGAAACTCCCCCGGCTGAACCGCCAGAATGACCGACCGCAGCGTTTCCATACGGAAAGAGGGAACCTTGAGAGCCCTGTTGACCCCTTTCAAATCGAGGATGGGCCGAAAAGTCCCCTCCTTCTTGGGCACCACAAAGTAAATGGAGTACCTGCCCGTGCCCCACTCCGGGGGGGGCACTGGAACTACTGCCCTGAGATCTAGCAAGCGCTGAAGGGTCTGGCGAAACGCCAGCGTCTTCCCAGGAGTCTGACACGGAGAAGCGAGGAAAAAATCCGGCAGAGAGCGGGCGAACTCCAGGGCATAACCGTCCCGCACCACCTCCAGGACCCACTGATCGGACGTGATCTCGGCCCATTTGGGAAAAAAGTCGCGCAGCCGGGCCCCCACCGGAACCAAGGGGGGCGCCGGCAAGGCGTCATTGTGCAGGACGGGAAGCGGGGGAACCGGCGGAGGGATTCCCTGCCCCCCGACGGGCCCCCCGAAAGGGCTGCATGCGCTGGAAGAACCGACCCCGGGAAAACCCCGGAGACTGGAAAGAAGCAGCCCCACGCCCAGGGCGATACTTGCGAAATTCCCGCAAACGCCCCCGGGCCGCACCACCCCGAGACGCCGGGCGGGCACGGTCCTCCGGCAAACGGGGAACTTTCGAGTCCGACAGAGTCTGAATCAACTTATCCAAGTCCTCTCCAAATAAAAACGACCCCCGAAAGGGAAATTTAGTAAGCTTAGCTTTGGACGCAGCATCCGCCGCCCAAGCGCGCAGCCACAACACACGCCTTGCGGCCACGCCAAAAGCCATGGACTTAGCCGAGATCCGCACCAAGTCATACAGAGCATCCGAGAGGAATGAGGCAGCCATCTCAATCTTCGCTACCTCCTGATCCACCAGAGACCAGTCGTCAGACTCTCGATCCAAGACCCGCTCCGCCCACCGAAACACGGCGCGAGCGACCAGTCCCCCACAAATAGCCGCCTGGACCCCAAAGGCAGAGACTTGAAAATTTTGCTTAAGGATGGTCTCCAATTTGCGCTCCTCAGAGTCCCGCAAGGCAGAACCGCCCTCAACAGGCACGGTATGCCGCTTGGAAATAGCCGAGACCACCGCATCCACGACTGGCGAAGCTAACGTAGCCCGATCCCCTTCAGGAATGGGATACAGGCGAGCCATGCTGTGCGCCAGCCGAAACGGCGTCTCCGGCTTTTTCCACTGCTCAAGAATAATATCCCGAATATCCTGATGCATAGGAAAAGAGCGGGAAACGGAACGGATCCCTCGTAACAGAGGGTCCCCCACACGCGGAGTCTCCGGCGGCGCGTCCTCAAAACGCAAAGCCGAAGAAACCTGTTGAATAAGGTCAGGCAGCTCATCTCTCTGAAAAAGGCGCACCACGGACGCCTCGTCACTGGAGAACGGGAAACCCGACAACCCGCCGCCAGCTTCCGTCCCCTCCAGAGGGTCCTGGAATTCCTCAGAAGGGTCCAGGTCCTCCTCCAGACCGACACGTTCCTCCGACCACAAATCCTCGTCCCACGACACCCGCGGACGCTTGGACAAGAGAGGCGGCGGAGGGGACGTCACGTCAGACGAGAGAGGCAAAGCCGCAGGGAGCGCGGAGGAAACCCCACCCCCCGAGACCCCCTGGGCGCAACCGGGACCCCCAGCCGCCTGAAAATAGGCTTTGCATAATGAAAAGAAAAAATCAGAGGAAAAACCCCCCGAGGGTCCCAAGGGACTCCCTGCCACAGCAGGGGACCCAGCAGAAACCTGCCCCTGCTTAGCCAAAACAGGGGGAAGGTCACCTGAGGTGGAAGACAAAATGGAGGGGCCAGACAGAGAAGATGGCGGTTTTCCCGCCAAAAAAGCTCCCTCCATAGCCTGAAGCGGCTGAGAAACCTGAATAGTCTCAGCCGCTAAAGCAGGCAAGCCGGCATCAGCTGTCAAAAAATCAGCTGAGAGGGAATCCTTCGGGGAATCCCTCCGTGGGCGGTTGTGGAAGACCGGGCTTCCCCACTGCTCCAAGCCGACTCGCGAGGCACCATCGGCGGGGAGCTCTGGGCGCCTGCAGCCGCTGCCGACGGAGCTCCACCACCTCACCGACCCAAACCGCCGAGTTCAGGCCGGCCGCGAGTGCCTCGCGGCTGGACTAAAATTGTGGCCTACTCCCCCGGAGAAGGGCACAATTGCTCCATACGCGACCTAGCTATAAAAAAGTGCTGGTTACATGAAAAAATACAGTAAAATACAGTTTTCTTAAAGGGAAACAACCCTCCAGACCAGCACTACCTCAGGATTTTTTTTTTTTTTTTTTTTTTTTTTTACAGAACAGACTCCACAGGCTCTCGAAGCAATATGCCTTGCTTGATTTAGGGGGCAAGGCTTACTGCTGAGGCTCCTCTAAAAAAATGTGGGGAGGTGGAGGAAGTGGGGGGAGGGACCCCGCTCGTGACCCGCCGGGTTTGACACCCCCGAGGTCGGACGAACCCCCAAACAGAGTCCGTCCAAGCTCCGTCCGGCTACAAACAGGGACAAAAAACCCCTAAACAAATTCCAACAGCCCTACCAAGGGAGATGGGTACAGATCACTCAACACCTGCTGGAGACTGAAAGAAGACTGAGGGAAATAGAGAGGAGGGGCTAGGATATACTGTCCCAAAGTTTTGTTTTCAGTCTCCACCTGCTGGTCATGATTAGATATATACCCAATCGTAAAGTTAACCTCTACTGGTCTGGAGAGTGCTAAAGAAAACAGATTTTATGCTACTTAACCTAGGAATAAGAAATGGATTTCCTCAAGTCCATCTTAATAATGGCTTATGGGCTTTTGTTTTAGGAAATTATCCAAACCTTTTTAAAACCCTAAGCTAAATGTTTTTACCACATTGTTTGGCAAAGTTAAATGAAGAAATATTTTCTCCAGTTTTAAATCCAAGGTGATTTTTTTTTTTTCAATTCAGATTTTTTTAAATCAAATTCTTCTTTGTATCGGCTGGGAAGCTTGAACTGTCACTAAAGCAGGCAAAAGCCAGCATCAGCCGTGAAAGAAAACTGATAGGAAATCCCTCCATGGGCAGCAGGGGAAGACCGGGGTTCCCTGCAAACCGCTGCCAGCTCGCAAGGCACTAGCGGTGGGGAGCCCTGGCTGCAGATGAGGCTCCTCCACTGCACCGGCCCGAACATATATTTTCAGGCCGGCCACGAGTGCCTCGCTTCTGAACCAAACTGAGCAACTCTTTCCCCGAGAAGTGCTCAATTGCTCCATACGTGACCTCGCTAGAAGTGCCGGTTAGTTGAAAAAAAAAAAAAACACAGTAATTTACAGCATATTTAAAGGGAAAGCAACCCTTCAAACCGGCACTACCCCAGAATTTTTAACAGAACAGATTCCAATTGGCTCTCTAAACAGTATGCCTTACCACCAGGGGGGTAAGGCTTACTGTTGAGACACCTGTAGAAAAATGTTGGGGAGGTGGAGGAAAGGGCGGGGGAGGGACCCAGCTCTCGACCTACTGGTTTTGACACCCCCGAGGTCAGACGGACTCCCAAACAGGGTCCACCCAAGCTCAGTCTGGCAACAAAAAGGGACATAAAGTCCTAAACAAATTCCAACAGCCCTACCAAGGGAGATGGGTACAGCTCACCACACCTGCTGGAGACAGAAGACTGAGTTAATTAGGAAGGAGTCACATGATATGTCTCAGTCTCCACCTTCTGGTCATGAGATATAACCAGCTTGTAAGATTAGCCTATGCTGGTCTGGAGAGTTGCTACAGAAAAAACCTGATTATAACACAAAAGAGAGCTTGATCTGAAAGAATGTCATGGATTGCAGAACATGTCAAGAGGTAATCAAAACTCATGAAACCCTTACCAGTGGCGATTTTGCAGCTAGACCAGCAGCTGCTCTTTTTGCTGCAGATTTAGGAGTTTTCACATCATCCTTCTCCTCTTCATCCTCAGATGACTCTAGATCTTCTTCTAATGCTAACAAAGCAAAGAACTTAATGAATACAACACCCATCACATCTCTATTATTAGTAGGGCAGCCATTATAAAAATATAGCTTCTATTTCTAAGGTATCCAGGCAAGATATAGGCATGTTATTTCATGAATCAAGTATAAAACTAGCTTTCAGAGAAGATGCTCTCAAAATGAGGTTGTGTGAGAATTCAGGGGATAACCAGGTGTAACACTTCACATTTCTTCATGAAAAAGCATCACAGATAAACGAAAACCTCCTATAGCAAGGACTCAAGTGTGGCTGGAGTCTAACATTCTGTAGGAGGTATAACTGAGCAGACTGGATAGTAATGATTATACTGCAGACTGTTAGTAACCAAGTTGATGCCAGTAGGCTACAATTCCCCCCCCCCCAACCAGCTCAGTGCCAACAGGTTGGTGGCAGCTACCGTATTTTCACGCAAATAACGCGCACCCGTGTAAAACGCGCACACGGGTATAGCGCGCAGAAATCACGATGATATGTACAAAAACTTTTGTATACCGCGCTCACGGGTATACCGCGCATGATGCCCGACGCTCCTTTCGCCCGCCCTGACTTTCCGTGCGCTGTCCCGACTCTCCGTTCACCCCCCCTGACTTCCGTGCACTGCCCTGACTTTCCGTGCGCTGTCCCGACTCTCCGTTCACCCCCCCTGACTTTCCGTGCACTGTCCCCCCTTGAAGTCCTGTCCCCCCTTGAAGGTCTGTCCCCATCCTGAAAGCCTGATGCCCCCCCCCCCAACGTCCGATACATCCCCCCCCCGGCAGGACCACTCGCACCCCCACCCCGAAGGACTGCCGACTCCCCAACAATATCGGGCCAGGAGGGAGCCCAAACCCTCCTGGCCACGGCGACCCCCTAACCCCACCCCGCACTACATTACGGGCAGGAGGGATCCCAGGCCCTCCTGCCCTCGACGCAAACCCCCTCCCCCCAACGACCGCCCCCCCCAAGAACCTCCGCCCGTCCCCCAGCCGACCCGCGACCCCCCTGGCCGACCCCCACGACACCCCCACCCGCCTTCCCCGTACCTTTGTGTAGTTGGGCCAGAAGGGAGCCCAAACCCTCCTGGCCACGGCGACCCCCTAACCCCACCCCGCACTACATTACGGGCAGGAGGGATCCCAGGCCCTCCTGCCCTCGACGCAAACCCCCCTCCCCCCCTAACGACCGCCCCCCCAGCCGACCCGCGACCCCCCTGGCCGACCCCCACGACCCCCCCACCCCCCTTCCCCGTACCTTTGGTAGTTGGCCGGACAGACGGGAGCCAAACCCGCCTGTCCGGCAGGCAGCCAACGAAGGAATGAGGCCGGATTGGCCCATCCGTCCTAAAGCTCCGCCTACTGGTGGGGCCTAAGGCGCGTGGGCCAATCAGAATAGGCCCTGGAGCCTTAGGTCCCACCTGGGGGCGCGGCCTGAGGCACATGGTCGGGTTGGGCCCATGTGCCTCAGGCCGCGCCCCCAGGTGGGACCTAAGGCTCCAGGGCCTATTCTGATTGGCCCACGCGCCTTAGGCCCCACCAGTAGGCGGAGCTTTAGGACGGATGGGCCAATCCGGCCTCATTCCTTCGTTGGCTGCCTGCCGGACAGGCGGGTTTGGCTCCCGTCTGTCCGGCCAACTACCAAAGGTACGGGGAAGGGGGGTGGGGGGTTGCCAGGGGGGTCGCGGGTCGGCTGGGGGGGCGGTCGGAGGTTCTTGGGGGGGCGGTCGTTGGGGGGAGGGGTGTTTGCGTCGAGGGCAGGAGGGCCTGGGATCTCTCCTGCCCGTAATGTAGTGCGGGGTGGGGTTAGGGGGTCGCCGTGGCCAGGAGGGTTTGGGCTCCCTTCTGGCCCGATATTGTCGGGAAGTCGGCGGTCCTTCGGGGTGGGGGTGCGAGTGGTCCTGCCGGGGGGGGGGGGGGGGGATGTATCGGACGTCGGGGAGTCGGCCTGGCAAGAGGGCTTGGGCTCCCTCTTGCTCCGATCGTGGATGCGGGTGCGGGTGGGAGCGCGTGCGAGCGGTCGTTCGGGGTGGGTGTGCGAGCGGTCCTGCTGGGGGGGTGAATCGGGCGTCGGACGGGGTGGGAACTATGTTTAAAAACTTTTGTATACCGCGCTCACGCATATAACGCGCGAGGGGTATGCGCGGTAGGTAAAAACGCGTATAACGCGCGCGTTATATGCGTGAAAATACGGTAAATAGTCTGTTTTTGCATTTATGAATTTTATAAATCATAATTACAAAAAAATAAGGAAAACTAGGAATAAATCTTACATTAAAAGAAATCTATGAACATTATACCAACTTGAGTTTAAAGCAGCTAACAAAAAAGGCTGAACCACCTTCAAAAATTCTATAAAATCTACTATCGAAAATTACCATACTCAATATAAAATTTCCTGAATAGAAAAGTTAAATTTTTTAAATATAGCATAACTAGCTTCTTGTCTAAAGAGAAAGTGGAAGAAGAATTCCATATAGAAGCTGCCTGATCAGATGAGCCTAACAATCAATGGCAACAATCATTCACTGTATATTCATCCAGCCTCCGTGTATTTAGTCTACAATCAAAGTCAATAGGATCTGGATATATTTATCTTATTTCCTCAATCCTCCTTATTTTCATAGGAAGCCTCAGCCCCACCACTCCACCGCTGTACTATCTTGTAACTGCGGGATTATTTTTTGGGGCCGGTTTTTAGATGATATTTTTGTAATTTGGCAGGATACCAGGGAACAGTTGGACCAATTTTTTCAATATTTTAATTCTGTTGATTCTAACATTAAATTTACTATGACATGCCACCAGACACGAATTGAATTCTAGATATTACTATCTCAATACAGGAGGGTAAAATTCACACCTCACTTTATAGAAAGCCCGTAATACAATACTTTATTTTGATAGCTTTCACCCTTTTAAGTTACGGTTTAATTTACCTGTGGGTTAATTTTTGCGGATCCGTAGGATATGCTCCTCTTTGGAAGAATATAAGATCCAAGCTACTCTCTTAGCGGATAGGTTAAGGAAGAGAGGATATCCTGAAAGATCGTTCAGACAGGCACACCTGAGAGCAAGATTTGCCCAAAGGGAATAATAATAATAATAATAACAGTTTATATACCGCAATACCGTTAAGTTCTATGTGGGTTACAAAAGATTAGTGGAATACAAGTTGAGTTGACGTACAAGTTGAATTAATTTAAGGGATGTGGGAACAATGGGGAGAAAGGGCAAGAGAGGGAAGTGGGTCAGCTGTATAGGTATTTCAGAAATAGGTGGGTTTTGAGGCGTTTCCTGAATACCTCATAAGTGGTGGGCAATAGGAGTTGTTCTAGGTCTTTACCCCATAGAGCAGCCTGATGTGAGAGAAGATGCTCATGGTGTTTTTTTAGTTTGCATCCTCTAACCGGGGGAGAAACGAAGTGCGAGTGGGAGCTTCTCTTGAGTTTGTTGGCTGAGGAGAATAGGTCAGTGATGTATTTAGGGGTTAGACCGTAAAAAACTTTAAAACAGATGCAGGCGACCTTAAACTGGAACCAGGGCCATCTCAGAATACTACAAGTGAATGTTTGACATGTGTTTTGCCATATTCCAGAGCGGCAAAACTGATGGTGGATCTTTTGAGGAAATATTGGTTTATCGTACAAATACATAAACCTCTTCAAGAGTTTCTGATGATTGCATACTCTAGGGGAGTGAAATGTAACTCTCAGAAGTATGGGGTTAGATAAAGAAAGGGAGAGGGTTGCGGTAAATCCCAGTGGTGCCCGTCTACTATTGAAGGTGATTTGTGGAACGTTCCAGGTAGAGAGATTATTTTGAAGTCTAGAACACCCACTGACTGCAATACGCAGGATGTGATCTACGCGATAGTTTGTCCTTGCGACCTTATTTATATAGGTCACACAAACAGGAAGATACGGATAAGATTAACGGAGCATAAGTCACGTATCATTAATAAAGTAGCTCAAGCCCCCTTAGTAGACCACTGGCGTACATACAACCATACAGTTGAGGAGATACGATGACGTGTCACTGTGATTGGGTGGGATGGATGGAAAGATCAGAAAAAATTGAATGAGAGTGAACAACGATATATTTTCACCCTTGATACAGTGGAACCTATGGGTTTGAATAGCGAGATTGAATGGGTGACTGATTGGATGAGTTTCGAGTGAATGAGACAGAGGGCATGCACATCAATTAAGCATGGTGGGAGGATTTAAACCCGGGGAAAAACGCCGCCACCATCTTTCTCATACACCTAACGTGAAGTGCATTCGGATGACAGCAGCGACCTCAGTGAGTCTAATTTATAAGATGGTTATTAAAGGAAACAATTGAGGTTGAGTTTAACAGAGGGGTTAGTTGAGCAAAAGTGTTTGGTTACAACTTTCTTCTCTTTATTGTTTATGGAGATCCTTGATACAGCTCTTTGTGAGCGAAACATGTCGGGCCAGACTCCCCAGGTTTTGGCTGAAATGGAGCTAAGTACTGAAGCACTTTATATTTATATATAAGATATTTATTTTCTATTTATTCTTATTGGATTAAACTTGCACAAACGATACCTTCTAAATATTGGAATGGACAGCCAATGAGGCACCACGTAATCCTTCCCGCTGTTATAAGATAATATAGCGGTGGAGTGGTGGGGCTGAGGATTCCTATGAAAATAAAGAGGATTGAGGAAATAAGATAAATATATCCAGATCCTATTGACTTTGATCAGATGAGCCAGCAGAGAGTAACCACGTCCCACCTCCTAATCAACCACCAGCTCAAAGACCCTCTCCCCCATAATCTTCACAGCCCTTATAAGTGAAGGCATCTACAGCTGCTGCATCTAAAGTCACATCTGTGGAAAACACAAACACCACACAAGCGGACATCATGCAAGTTGCACCTGTGTATGACAACATCTTGTCCAATACTCACAAGATGGAAGAGCATGAAGTCATGTGTTAGGATGGCTGTTGCATAGGTGTGCTAAGAGCATTCACGAAAGTTATTCTGCCGTTGTATTGGGTGATGGTGCCCCCACATCTGGAGTACTGCGTCCAATATTGGTTGCCATACCTTAAGAAGGGTACTCGAGAGGGTTCATTAAAGAGCAACGAGATTGATAATAGGTATGGAAAACCTTTCATATGCTGAAAGATTGGAGAAACTGGGGCTCTTTTCCCTGGAAAAGCAGAGGCTTAGAGGGGACATGATAGAGACTTACAAGATCATGAAGGGCATAGAGAAAGTGGAGAGGGACAGATTCTTCAAACTTTCGAAGACTACAAGAACGAGGGCATTCGGATAAATTAAGAGACAGATTCAGAACCAATGCTAGGAAGTTCTTCACCCAGAGGGTGGTGGACACCTGGAATGCGCTTCCAGAGGGCATGGTAGGACAGAGTATGGTATTGGGTTTCAAGAAAGGATTAGATGTTTTCCTGAAGGAAAAGGGGATTGAAGAGTATAGATAAGAGGATTAATATGCAGGCCTGGACCTGATGGGCCGCCGCACAAGCAGACTGCTGGACATGATGGACCTCTGGTCTGACCCAGCAGAGGCACTGCTTATGTTCACTGAATTTGCACCATTCTGAAACCCAGCAGGTTGTAGAGGCAAGATGCCAACCCTGGAGCTGGTGAGTAAATTACAGTGCAGCCAAAACAAAGAGTAACAAGACTATTGCTAAAAGGACACAGGAAACAGATAGCCATACAGGAGCATGCTGCAGATTTCAATGATGTAGAACTGCACTGTAAAACAGGAGACTGGGCCAATACAAAAGGGTTTAACAGGACCGTATAAGATTCTGTAGCTCAGTCTCATCTGCTGGGTCATACACCCACTCATTAGAATTGTTCTGAAGGGAAGGAATAGGTAGTGTGTCATGCTTTGCCTCCATCCATATAGTGCTAGGCTGCTAGAACCCTTTGTTGACTGGACCTCCCAACACTGAGCAGAATTAAACCACTGCCAATGGTACACTTAAAATATAAAGCCTGTTTCACAAAATCTAGCCTACCAAGCTGGGACCTCTTTATATTTTTGTGCTTAAAAACTGAAACATGGAACAACCATGTTGGAATTGAATTTTTCTTTTTTTGGGTGTAAACTCCATTACTCAGCCTTTTAAGATTTAGTTTTTATGCACTAAAGAATAAACTCATCAGCTTAAGAATTTCAAAAATTCCCCAATTTTTAAAGTATTCTTAAAGATTTCAACCAAGATCCTTTTCTCAACATTCATTAAGAAGCACCACTTAATTAATTTAAGTTTACAGTAACTGACCATACTTGAGTTTGTGGGTGCTTAGCAGCAATGTAATCCATTTGTGTTTTCTGGCCAGTGGGGGGGGGGGGGGGTATTGTTTGAGGCCACTCACTGCAAAAGCAGCTTGCCCAACTAAAATTCACCTTGAGACAACAAAATCTATTGCTTTGACTCACAGCTTACAACATGTATTTATACTGTATATCACAAGCTTGACGCAAGGAGTGAGCAAACCATGTTTTAACAGAATATTGTTTACAGCCTTGCCTGGTTCACTAATAAAATGACTTGGCACCAAGTACTTGCCTACTAAATGTTGTCCACTTATGTACACAGGTCCTGAACCGGATTTTAGCCGCAGAACTACTGGTGGGGTAATCTCAAAGCCACCTAAAGAAACCTGAAATAAAAAGATTTTAGGTATTTGCCAACAGGTAACTGCAGGACTTATTACACAACTTTCCTTACAGTTATACACCAACTGCTCTTAGAGCAGTTTCTTCTTCAGTCTCCTTCACCCTTAGTTATGCACTATTTCCTCCTTAAAACTTTAGTTATGCACTCTTCCAGATATGGGCAAAGTGGGTTTGGGTAATACAGTACTCCCCTGACATTCGCGGGGGTTCAGTTTTTTGCAGGGGAGCCAGGAGAGGAGCACCGGCAAGTGAAGGAAATCACTCTTGGTATGCTCCAACCGCCTCCTCTTGTACTAAAGTCGGGCCTCACCAATCAGGAGCTGCTTTGATTTTTTTTTTCCTATCACAATACACTTCACTGACTTTCTAGACCATATGCCTTGCATGTATCAGTGGCATGGCTTATAGCTGAGACACCTCTAGAAAAATTTTGGGGAGGTGGAGGAAATGGTAAAAGGGACTTAACTCATGACCCGTCCAGTGTGACACCCCCAAGATCAGATGGACCGCCAAAAGGGTCCCCCTAAGTTCAATCCAGCACTAGAGACAAGATGGCCACTAAATAATTTCCAACAGGCCTACACTAACCATTTTCAGGGAAGACAAGAACAGCTTACCACACCTGCTGAGACTGAAAACAGACTGGTTAGACTAGAACAGACATGTTAAACTCTGGCCCGCAGAGTAATAAAATTTGGCCCGCCAGAAAATTCCTGCTGTTGCAACGATTTGGCCCGCTGTTCCATCCCTCCAGGCTTCCTAGTTCTCCCAGCTGCCTGCACCCTGCCTGCCGCCAGCGTAATCACAGCTGCCGTTGCTCTTCATGAGCATCTGGGAACTCAGGAGGAAGATTCGGACATTAAAGTAACCTGCAGAGGCTTTCTGTTTTTCTTGCCCTGCGCCTTCACTCTGGGAGCGTTTGCTTGTGTGAGGTCATCTGACCTGAAGAGAGCATGGTGTCTGCAGCTCAATGAGCACTGGAGCTCGGTGTTCTTATTTTGGCCAAAGCTGCATGTGCCATGAAGCCGGCAGTGGATGAAATGTTCCCAGAGGGTGCGGGGCCCTATGTAGACCTGGATGAGGTGAGGATAGGTGTCAGGAAACATCACAACAGATGAGGGATCATGAGTGGGCTAAGGAAACCGTTACAACTGTTGTAATTGGTACTAAATAGCTTGTTGTAGTTAATTGGCTAAAGGCTGTACCTTTAATTCTGTGCCTTACATTTGAATATGTAATATCCATTATATAAGTAGATCAATAGTTTTCTGTTACTTCAAGGTAAAGGTAGTCCCAATTTCCATGACAGCGTGATTCCTTTTACATCTTACGCTTTGCTCTTTTTTTAAAAATTTGAATAATGACCAGACAACTAAAGGTAGAAAAAAATAATTTTATTTTCTGTTTTGTGATTACAATGTTAGATTTGAAATGTGCATCCTATCAAGCGTGAACTAGGTCCTAAAATTTTGTTTACATCACAGAGCCGGCGTGGGGTTGGAGAAGTTGTAACCATATTCTTCTACTGAGACTAAGGGGTCCTTTTATTAAGGTGCGCCTAAATCAGTTAGCGTACCTTAATAAAAGGACCCCTAAGTATCTTAATAAATAATTTGGCCCAAGACTTAACCTATGTTTTAGATTTCGGCCCCTTATGTGATTGAGTTTGACACCCCTGGACTAGAGGGAACCACAGCTATTAGTATTACAGTCAAAGTTTTGTCTCAGTCTCCACTTGCTGGTCAAGGATTTCCCATATCAAGAACGCCTAAGCAGGCTGCAGTTATATTCTCGAGGAACACAGAGAGAGGGTAGACATGATAGATGTTCAAATATCTTACAGGCCGTGCTGAGATGGAAGAAGATATCTTTTTCCTTTCAGGTCCCACAGCAACAAGAGGGCATCCACTCAAACTCAAGGGTGGGAGACTTCATGGCGACATCAGGAAGTACTTCTTCACCGAAAGAGTGGTTGATCGTTGGAATGGTCTTCCACGTCGGGTAGTCAAAGCCAGCAATGTGCTCGACTTCAAGAGATGATGGGATAAACATATTGAGTTCACTCTGGGGAAATGCTTAGGGGGAGGGTTGAGTGGACAGACTTGTTGGGCCGTCAGCCCTTTTCTGCCGTCATACTCTATGTATGTGTCATACTCTATGGTGAGCTATTACCCTTCAGTGAACTGTACCAGTCTGGAGAGATGCTAAAGAATGAATATTCCTGCCTTGGGTGAATCAAAAATTAAAGGCAATTGTCAAATTACACGATAACCAGAACAGAGCTAATGAAATGCAACAGTCATGTGAAAAAATGAGGACATCCCATGAAATATTCAGTTCTTTCTTAAGAAATATTCACATATCGATGTCAAATCTTTTTTTTATTTATCTCATGAGGAATAAATTAGGACACCCTACACATTAATAACTACCCCCTTTGGCTGAAATAACTGCAGTGAGACGCTTCTTATAGCCATCTACCAATCTCTGACATTGATCTGAGGAAAGTTTGGCCCACTCATCAATGCAGAATTCTTACAGCTGTGAGATGTTTGGGGGGGTATCTTGAATGTACAGCCCTTTTCATTCAGAATTATGGTACAATCCCTTAAACTGGTCTATCTGTCAATTTCCCAGAAGAACTTGCAACGATTACAACTGGTACAAAATGTGGCAGTTAGGCTGATTTTTGGGCTGAAGTTCAATCATGTAATTACTTCCTACCGACTCCTGCATTGGCTGCCGATGGATGCACGTGTGAAGTTTAAGTTTGGATGTTTCTGCTTTAAGGTACTTTTTGGCCTAGCCCCCAGATATAACACTGACCTCTTCTCTTTCTCAACCAATGAATATATGAAAAGCTCAAACTTGAATTTTGTTTCCCCAACGGTTAAGAGGATGTAAATTTAAAAGACATCATCAACATCTCTTCTCATATCAGGCAGCACTATGGGGTACAGATCTGAAAAAATTACTCTTGCAAAAACTTGTGGGGAATTTAGGAAACACCTAAAAACATATCTGTTCCTAAAGTACGTAGGCAGCTGTACTGCACATTCTTTCCCCACAATAACTGACCGCTAAACTTTAACTCTTAGTACTATTCAATCTAACATTTTTTAATCATTGTACACCGCATAGAACTTCACAGTCCTGTGGTATATAAACTGTTATTATTTTCAAATCACCCCACAGCATCTCAATAGGATTAAGATCAGGGCTGACTCAGCCACTCCAGCTCTCCATTTCTTAATTTTCAGCCAGCCCTTGGTGAATTTACTGGTATGTTTTGTTTCACTGTCGTGTTGCAAGGTCTAGTTCCGCTTCGGCTTTTTCTTAGATGGTCTCACATGTTCCTCAAGCACCCTCTGATATACAGTAGAATTCATGGTGGATTCTATGATGGTGAGCTGACTAGCTCCTGCTGCAGCAAAGCATCCCCAAACCATAGAAACAGAAACATGATGGCAGATAAAGGCCAAATGGCCCATCTAGTCTGCCCATCCGCAGTAACCATTCTCTCTCTCTCTCCAAAAGATCCCATATGCCTATCCCAGGCTCTTTTACATTCAGACACAGTCTCTGTTTCAGACACCTCTTTTGGGAGACTGTTCCATGCATCTACCATCCTTTCTGTATTTCCTTAGATTACTCCGGAACCTATCACCTCTTAATTTCATCCTATGCCCTCTCATTGCAGTTTCCTTTCAAATGAAAGACTTGACTCATGCGCATTTACATTATGTAGGTATTTAAACATCTCTATCATATCTCCCCTCTCCCGCCTTTCCTCCAACGTATACAGTTTAAGATCTTTAAGTCTGTCCACAAACACCTTATGATGAAGGCAACATACCATTTTAGTAGCCATCCTCTGGACCGACTCCATCCTTTTTATATCTTTTCTAAGCTGCGGCCTCAAGAATTGTACACAATATTCTAAATGAGGTCTCACCAGAGTCTTATACAGGTGCATCAATACCTCCTTTTTCCTACTGGCTATTCCACTCCCTATGCAACCTAGCATCCTTTAGCTTTCACCGTCATCTTTTCAACCTGTTTGGCTACCTTGAGATCATCACATACAATCACTCCCAAGTCCCGCTCTTCTGTCCTGCACATAAGTTCTTCACCCCCTCCATGCTTCACGGTTGGTATGAGGTATATTTCCTGGAATACTGTATTTGGTGTACACCAAACACGTCCCCTTTTTTGGTGTCCACAATTTAATTTTAGACTCATCTGTATGTAGA
Organism: Geotrypetes seraphini; assembly: GCF_902459505.1. Taxonomy (NCBI): domain Eukaryota; kingdom Metazoa; phylum Chordata; class Amphibia; order Gymnophiona; family Dermophiidae; genus Geotrypetes; species Geotrypetes seraphini. Next base: position 29,751,609 of record NC_047101.1, on the reverse strand, counting down.
ACACTATTCCAGAATTCCTGGTTTGTCTACATTCTCTTTGGCAAACTTCAGTTTGGCCTTGATGTTTCTTAGAAAGCAAAGGTTTCCTCTATGCACACCTCCCATGAAAGTTAAATTTGTGCAGTCTCTTTCTGATTACAGAAGCTTGCACTTTCATATTAACATTAGCAAGAGCATGCTGTAGGTCCCGTGATGATATTTTAGGATTTTTTTTTTTAGCATCTTGCGGTCTGGTCGTCAACTTGCTTGGATGGCCAGACCTGGGCATGTTGGCAGGTTTGGTTTTTTTTATGATTATATATTTATTGAATTTTTCAATATGATCAAGCATAAACTTGTACAGAAAGGAAATTCAGCAAGAAATTAATACAAATGTAAACATATATAAAGAATATCAAATATAAGCATAAATTTCAACTCAAGTCCTCAAACTGATCCAAGACGGGTAATAGACGAATCAAAGTAATTACATTTAACAAAGCAATAACTAGTTGAATGAGATTAAAGCACCCTTTCTTAAGCTAAGCACTCTACCTTCTCCAGACATGCAGTTGAGAGAAAGGTTGTCAGTTGAGATGGCTCAAGGAAGACAAATTTATGAGAACGATAATTAATTACACAGTTACATGGATGTCGCAACTAAAAGGTCGCCCCCAGGGATATAACACCAGGTTTCCTTAACAAAAATTCTCTTCTCCTTCTCTGCGTATCCTTAGCCAAATCTGGGAACATCTGAATTTTACAACCTAAAAATTATTTTTGTTTATTTTTAAAGAAAAGTCTCAGCAACCAGTTTTTGTCTGGTGCGAGAGCTACTGTCAAAAGTAAAGTAGCTGGGGTCACTAATTCTTTATCAGATATTTCCAAAATTAGATATATTCATTAAATCAAGTCCCAATTTCTGTTGTTGTTATTGGTCCTGAGTCTTATTTGGAAGATAATAGACCTGCGTAAATGGTGGTAATGACTCTTCAGAAAGCTCCAATACTTCCGTCATATAGCGTTTCAACATTTCCCTGGGGGCTATCATAGGAACCCTGGGGAAATTTATCAATACGAGGTTATTATTACGAGAAAAATTTTCCATTGCCTCCATCTTCCTTCTTAGGTTAGTATTATCTTTAATTAATGACCTTTAATTCTTGATGGACATTCTGTACTGAAGTATTAGAGTCCTAAAGTCCAGTCTTTAAAACTGTGAAATGGCTAATATCAATTTCTTTCAAGATCTTTTTAAATCCTTTTACCAGACTTATAAGCTGCTGCAATCTTCTTTCTGAAGGCCTCAGACAGCTTTTTGTATCTCACCATGGAGTTCATTCTAAATGTCTGAGGTTTAAGGAGGGCAAACCTCCTTCAAAATGCTGAGTAATATTGTTCTGATCATGTGCACACCTGATGTGATGCCCCTGTGTGTGATTTGAACCAATTTAAGTGGGAGGATATATGGGAGTGCCTAATTTATTCCTCAGTTAGAATACACATTTTTGTGGATATCTTGTTTCATGAGTAAATCAAAGAAAATGTTTGGGGGGTTTTCCTGCAATATTCCCCCCCCCCCCGCACTTACATGCACCTGACCATAAGACGCATCCTAGATTTAGAGGATGAAAACAACCCATTCTGAACCAAATTCTCCACCAGGCTCTGCACCCTGTCCCACCTCCCTTTTAAAATCGTCCTTCCCCCCAGTTATAAATTCCTCCTTCGCTGTATGGTTGCCTACTCCAACCTTGCAGACAGCGGCGCAGTCACCTCTAGCCTGGCCCTGCGCCACCTCTTCGCGAGTCCTGCGAGAACTGACGGCAGCCATTGAGGAAGCAGCGCGTGGCCAGACTGGAGGCAAAAAGTTCCCTGCGCCACTATCCGCAAGATTGGAGGCAGCCGTACAGCAGGAGAGGGATTTAAAACGGTACAGGGGAGGGAGACATGGTTTTAAAAGGAATGGAGGCAGCCGTACAGCAAAGGAAAGGCAGACGCGTGGAAAATTCGCTCCTGCAAATACACCACTAGGATTTTTAAAAGTTATATTCACTTCATAAAACACACAGGCTTTTTCACCCACTTTTTTGGAGAAAAAAATGGTACACTTTCTTTTCCAGAGATTAAAAAAAAAAAAAAGATTTGACATCGATAAGTAAACATTTCTTAAGAACTGAATATTTCTTGGGGTGTACCAATTTTCTCACATGACTGTATGTACACTGCCTACTGGATAATTCACACACAATGCAGCATTCGATCTTTAGTCATGTGGCAGCCACGAGGTCAGAAACATGGATGCTCCACTGCAAGAGTGACCATCAAAAAACAATGTGCAGTAGTGCATTTTCTTTGGGAAGAGGGCGTGAAGCTGCAGATAATAAATTCTAATAAAAAATTTTTTTAAACTGCCTTTTCATGAAGATTCAACCAAAACAGTTTACAATGCATTGAATAGTAATCAGGTACTCAAGTGTTTTCCCTATCTGTCCCAGCAGACTCAATCTAACTCTGGTATCTGAGGAATGTTATGTGACTGCTTAGTCATAAGGAGCAGGCTGGGATGGCGCCCCCCCTCAGGGTGCTGAGACAGTAGCTCTAACCACTAAGCTGATTCTCTCCTCCAATCACATGGAAGTGCAAGTTCAGATTTTTTAATACTGTCTTCAGTTACTGTAAATATGTCCTTACCGTTGGCTGAACAGATGCCTTCAAAGATGCGAGTGTGACTTTGATATGTTTTCCCTCATAATTAAGACCTTCTGCTTCTACAACATGCAGTTCATCTTTGGCCCCAACACCTAAACTGACCTGTAAGGGTAAAGAAAGATTATATATAATAAGATCTCAACACAAATACGGGTTACTTATAAGCCTGAAAACAGCATGCTTAGAAGAGAGCTTTGGCCTGCAGACAGTTATTTATCCTGGGCCCCCCTTCAGCAACACTTCCATTGGAAGGAGATGGAAGGATAACAGTGCTCCCCTAACCCAAGGTTTGCTCACCTCTGATTAATGAGCAGAGCTTACCAAGGATATGTGGTCAGAGTAATCAATAAATCCGGTTTTAAAATATGGCCATCAAAGGCAGTAAAGAAGCACTCAATGTAAGACTAGGTGACTATTAAATGGCAGAGCTCAAGTGAACAAGATCACTCACCAGCAGGGGAAAAGGATGGAGAGCAAGAAATAGCTTTATTCACATTGGCGAATGTGACCCAGACTCGGACCAGAGGTCATGGCCTGAAGCAGAGAGGGGACATGGCCAGGACAAACGTCAGAAAATTCTGCTTCACACAGCGAGTGGTGAACGCCTGGAACTCTCCCAAAAGAGATGGTGGAGGAAACTACCATTCTAGGATTTAAGGGAAAATTGGATGCACATCTTCTTGCAGGACACATTGAGGGATACGAGTGACTAAGGTATGCACCAGGGTACGCCTGGCTGAACCTCCGCGTATGCAGATCACCGGACTGAATGGACCCCAGATCTGATCCGGTGCAGGCATTTCTTATGTTCATTTAAGATGTACAAACTGTTTTGGATTTTTTTTTCCCCACTAGTCTCAAACTCGAGGCCCACCAGGTACTATTTTGAGGCCCTCGGTCCGTTTATCATAATCCCAAAAGTAAAATAAAGCAGTTTCTTTATCATGTCTCTTTAGCTATAAAAAGAAAGATTTATCAACTAGAAAGAGTTTTACCTCCTGCAAAATTGTCATTTCTTTAATATGACATTAAAATAAAGCCGTTTCTTGATCATGTCTCTTTAGCTACAAAAGGAAAGATTTATCAACTAAATAGAGTTCTACCTGCTGCAAAATTGTCATTTCTTTAATAAGACATGAACTCTTTTTTTTTTCTGAGGCCCTGCAAAGGCTCCGAGTTGGAGATCCCCGAGCTAGCGGCTTGCACAGTCCCACAGTAGATGAGGGCCGCGAAAGAGCCACTCCGCCCAGCCCCTTTCTTCTTCGCCTCACTTACTGTTCTGAGGGAGAGCTGATGCTCGTTCTCGTCGTCTTCCATGGCGAACTCGAACTCCTTCTTCTCCGCCTTCAGTTCACAGCCTAAGAGGACACAAGAAACGCGTTGGAAGACGTAATCGAGCGACCTCAACGCCTCGTCGGAGCGCTTTGGCGAAGGTAACGGCTCCGTCCGCGACGGCACGTTACAAAAGAGCCTCGGAAGCCCGACACGTGGGGGGGCGGCCGCGGCCTATACGGCAGAGCGCGGGCGCAGGGCCGGCGAGAGCGCGAGCGTCCCCCCCCTCCCTCCCTCCCCTCCCCCACCGCGGTCGCTGCCCACGTTACCGAAGAGAAAATTCTGCGGCCTCAGCTGCGCCATGCTCTCCACGTCCATGCTGTCCTCCATGACTGGGCCCGGCTCCGTCTCTGCGCACGTCACACACCGGCGAGGGGGGCACGCTGAAAGAGCGCGAACGCCCCCCCGCGCGGCCATTTATAGCTTCGGCTGTCTCGCGAGAGCAGGCGCCCGCGCGAGCTCTCGCGCAAGGCAGAGCGTGCGAGCGCGGGAAGTGAGCGGAAGCGCTGTCCCAACCGGCGCCACTGGCCACGAATGAGTCTCGCTCCGGCACCAAAATACCTTAGAATACACATTTCATAGGAAGTACCTAGAAGTGGACAGGACACGAATTTTTTTTTTTTTTTTTTTTATTTCTAATAAATGTTTATCATTCCTTCAAAATAAATTTTTAAACAGGACTTATTCATAGATTTTGTTTAGAATTATAGGAGTTTTGATTGAGCACAATTAATTTATAACGTTTTTGAGCACAATTAAACAATGTTTTACTATGAATTCAACTGCAAAGAACATCCTCCTACATCACATTTTTCATTCGCATAAACATTTTATCATTCCTCCAACATATATTTTTATATATCTAAACTATTTTTCCCTATATCCCCCCTTATTACTTTATATATATATATTAAAATCATTCCAATTTCCCTCCCTACCCTAGAATGAAAGGTGATATAAAACATCAAATAAACAAAAATATTAAAAAAAAAAAAAAAAAACAAACACATTTATTTATATCTAATATAAAGTATTAAGAATCATACTTCTTGCTTTCGAGGATAATTTTTGTATATAAGGATCCCAGATTTTTTAAAATAATCATGTTCTTTTAGGAAATTTACGAACCTCAAAAACCTCAAATAAAATTAAACGATGGAATTGATTCCTCCAATGCCAATAATTTGGAGGATCTTTTTGTAACCAATATTGTAATATGCATTTATAACCAATCATACATGCTTTTTGAAAAAGAATACATCTTTCATGTCCAAAAACCCCACAAGCTGCTGCCTTACCAAACAACACACCTTTTGGAGATTCAACCAATTGACAATTCCATAATGACCCCAAAAATAATAGGATGGCAGACCAGAAAGATTTGATCAGATGACATTTCCAAAACGCATGAGACAAAGTATTGGAATCCTTCTCACATTTGATACAAATAGAAGAATTAACTAATCCTGCATGAAATGCTTGTACTTGTGAAAAAAATGCCCTATGTAAAACTATATATGTACATTCTCTCAAAATATATCCTGTAATAATTTTAGGCAAACAATGAATAGCTTGACTGAAATCTTGAAGTGATAATTTAATTCCCATTTCATCACTCCACTTTTGTATAATATTGTAATATGTTCTATTTGGAATCAAACTCCACCACAATTTATGTAATAAAGATACCGAAATAGGAATATCATTACATTGGTTAAAAAAATTTAAAATTAATTGGTCCACTGGGTCCCCTGCTCTACCCCCGTTCATTTACTCTGCTTATTTAATTCTTTATTTCCACTTCATTTCTTTTTGTCTTTTAATTTAAAATTCAAAACAACAAAGGGCCCCTTTTACTAAGCTGGTTTTAGCACGCGCTACAACGCTAATGCCTCCATACAGCTTGCATTACTATTTTTCAGATAGCGCGTGCTAATCTTTAGCGCACAATAAAAACGCTAGCACACATTAGTAAAAGGAGCCCAAAGATTATCATACCAGTGCCAGTGTACACTTGTTCTTCTATGCAACCTCCAAACATCTCTGAACAAATCCCCCCTTCCTTCCAGGAGGAAGAGATCTTCAGCTGGCAGTGCTTTGGGAAGCCCACCAATTTATATTTTGCATTTGGGTAAGAGGCATGGGGTAGGGCGGGAAGAAAATTTAGTGCCCAACATTTTATTGGACTAATTCATTTCTCAATTAGCTTTCAAACATTAAAACATCTTTCTTCAGGTCAGTAAACTATGCTGCTGTTACAGTATCCCTGGCAGACCTTAGGAAATTGGAAGACTGGGCATCCAAATGGCAGATGAAATTTAATGTGGACAAATGCAATGTGATGCACATTGGGAAGAATAACCTGAATCACATTTACCGGATGCTAGAATCCACCTTGGGGATTAGTGCCCAAGAAAAGGATCTGGGTGTCATCGTAGACAATACAATTAAATCCGCCCAATGTGCGGTGGCGGCCAAGAAAGCAAATAGAATGCTAGGAATTATTAAAAAAGGGATGGTTAACAAGACTAAGAATGTTATAATGCCCCTGTATCGCTCAATGGTGTGACCTCATCTGGAGTATTGCATCCAATTCTGGTCTCCTTATCTCAAGAAACATATAGTGGTGCTAGAAAAGGTTCAAAGAAGAGCGACCAAGATGGTAAAGGGGATGGAACTCCTCTCATATGAGGAAAGACAAAAATGGTTAGGGCTCTTCAGCTTGGAAAAGAGACGGATGAGGGAAGATATGATTGAAGCTTACAAAATCCTGAGTGGAATAGAACGGGTACAAGGATCGATTTTTCACTCCATCAAAAATTACAAAGTCTAGGAGATACTCGATGAAGTTACAGGGAAATACTTTTAAAACCAATGGGAGGAAATTTTTTTCACTCAGAGAATAGTCAAGCTCTGAGAGTGTAGCTGGTTTTAAGAAAGGTTTGGACAATTTCCTGGAGGAAAAGTTCATAGTCTGTTATTGAGAAAGACACAGGGGAAGCCACTGCTTGCCTTGTATTGGTAGCATGGAATATTGCTACACCGTGGATTTTGGCCAGGTACTAGTGACCTGGATTGGCTACTGGGCTTGATGGACCATTGGTCTGACCCAGTAAGGCTATTCTTATGTTCTTTTTTTATAAAAATTATTTATTAATTTTCAAATCACATACAAAAGTGCACAGATTCTATAATCTATATATATAAAATCGGAGGTATGTATGTGTGTATGTGTGTGTGTGTATGTGTGTATGTGTGTATGTGCCACGATCACGCAAAAACGGCTTGACCGATTTGAACGAAACTTGGTATGCAGATCCCTCACTACCTGGGGTGGTATGTTCTGGGGGTCTCGCGGCCCACTTGCACACGTGGGCGGAGCTACAAACAGAAAATCAGATTTCACCCATTCATGTCAATGGAAAAAATGTAAAAAGCTGCCATTCTCACAGTAATTCAAAACCGGCTTGACCGATTTGAACGAAACTTGGTATGCAGATCCCTCACTACCTGGGGTGATATGTTCTGGGGGTCTCGCGGCCCACCTGCACACATGGGCGGAGCTACAAACAGTAAATCAGATTTCACCCATTCATGTCAATTAAAAAGCTGCCATTCTCACTGTAATTCAAAAACGGCTTGACCGATTTGAACGAAACTTGGTATGCAGATCCCTCACTACCTGGGGTGATATGTTCTGGGGGTCTCGCGGCCCTCCTGCACACGTGGCCGGAGCTACAAACAGTAAATCAGATTTCACCCATTCATGTCAATGGAAAAAATGTTAAAAGCTGCCATTCTCACTGTAATTCAAAAACGGCTTTACCGATTTGAACGAAACTTTGTATGCAGGTCCCTCACTACCTGGGCTGATATGTTCTGGGGTTCTCGCGGCCCTCCTGCACACGTGGGCGGAGCTACAAACAGAAAATCAGATATCACCCATTCATGTCAATGGAAAAAATGTAAAAAGCTGCCATTCTCACAGTAATTCACAAACGGCTTGACCGATTTGAACGAAACTTGGTATGCAGATCCCTCACTACCTGGGGTGATATGTTCTGGGGGTCTCGCGGCCCACAACTCTATGTTGCTTGCTCAAGGGTGGGTTCACCCAAGAATTTATATGTTCTTGCTCCAGGAGGTGAAACTAAAAATTTTGTTTATAATCACGTTTTGCGTTAGTTGTATTGTATTCATTTTGTCAAATATTTCACATTATAATTTGAATATTGTACTTTTTATTAAGCTGTAAAAAAATAATTTCATTCACCACTATAAAGTATCTTTATTTGAATCCATTTACAGTGTTATTGCTATAATTAAATACCCGTGCAACGCCGGGGCATCAGCTAGTTAGTTATAAAATCTTACTTTTAACCTTCACAACAAGACTAAATAATCAACCGGAGTTTATTAACAGACTTTTAATTCCGTATACTTCTTTAAAATCGCTTTGTTCAATGTCACAATATCAGCAGCAGTGGAGATCAACTGCTTTTACACCTAAGCAGCAACGAGACCAACCACAACCACCGAGAGCACACAGACCCGATACTACCAAGAGTGTGAACTCTTCCCCCCCCTGCAATCCGCTAAGAAGATCGACTGTCGGCTCCGGGCGGCTTTCCCGCAGAGGAGAGAATCCTGCATTCACCGTGGGCCTCATCTGGGGCAGCCTCCTTGGAGCGGCTGGGGCACGGGCAGTGTGTCTGGGAGGGAATGCATGGATGGAAGAACATCTCAGGGGAGGAGACATAGGCATCCTGGGACTGTCGGCCAAGTCTCTTCCCTGAAGAAGCCCTTTCTGGAAACGTCAATCGCTCCTCCTACACTTACTTGCTCCACTTCATCACTTCATCATGCTTCTATTCCTTTCTCTCCTCTCTTCTACCTTCCAAAGTATTTAGATCAATGCTGTCTTGTTAAAATGTTTATTTTATTTTTATTTTTCCTCTAACTCTACTTTTCACTTCTCTATTACCCTCCAGGTACTTTAGTTAGATTGTGAGCCTTCGGGACAGTAAGGGAATTTTTCAAGTACCTTTCTTATTTCTAATCTTAATGTATATTTTCTGTAAACCGCTTAGAACCTAACGGATGTAGCGGTATATAAGAAATAAATAACATAACATAACACAAAAATCTTCTCGTCATACCTTCTTTAAAATTAATCAACACGTTGCGTTCCAATAACTTTGCTGTCACTGCCTCCACTCTCTGGAATTCACTGCTCAATCATTTGCGCAGTAAATCCGAATAAAACAATTCATATCAAAATTAAAAACATTTTTGTTCCAGGATGCTTTGGACAATAACTGTCCTCTTAAGGACAAATACAAACAAATTTTATCACCTTTTACCCTAACCTATTGCATTTTCCTTTTTTGTTTTGCTTTTTGTTTCACGATTGTAGTTCTCTCCTTTCTTTCCTAATGTCTGAAGTAAGTCCATATGTCTTATTATGTGTTTTATTAAGCCACTTTGGTTTTGTCTAGTATCCCTGACTTTTAAACTGTTTTTATGTAAATATGATATTGTACACCGCTTAGAAACCTGATTAAGCGGTTAAAAATTTTTTTTAATAAACTTGAAACTTGCTCAGCCAAAGCTTCCCCTCTGATGCGAGCCACCCCAGGTGGAAACAGGAAGCTGCGTCAGAGGGGATGCTTTGGGATGAGCACCACTTACAAGATAACGGTTGCTGAACTTGCTGTTGGAAAAAAAAAAAAAATCAGAAAGCAAGGTGACCCACGAAGGTGAGGGGAAGGGAGATTCCTAGGGCAGCTGATCTGTTCGCTCTCCTTCAGCCGGGCCCCCTGACAACTTCGAGCCCTAGGCATGTACCTACTGGGCCTACCCTTTAATCTGGTCCTGCATGTGGAATATATGTGTGGCTCCCTGAAAAAAGCCTCCGTTTAGGATTACCATATTTGTAAAGCCCAAAAAAAGAGGATACGTGGCCCCGCCCCTTCCCCTCCCCCCTCACCTAGGCAGTTGCCTGCTGTATGCAGTCAGGGTCTTAGCAAACTATAATTGCATTCCATGCAACTTGCCCTCCATGGCATCCCATCCTTTCTTGTGTTGCACCCATGATATATCAGACTTTCAGTTGCGAGTGGAGAGAAGCAACCCTTGAGTTGATAACCATGTGGAAACAACATTAAACAGTCCTCTAGCTGTTAACAGATCTGAAGCATTGAAAACACCAACAAAACAAAACAATGCATTTTTCTAAAAATTGATTTTCATACATGTTCTTCTGCTGGGCTTTTTACACGATTTTCTGAGGATTATATGTTCATGTTTATTTTATTTTTTTATTGAATTATGTATGTAACGATATGTAAATTGTTTAGGTTTAAACAGTATACAAATTTTTTAAATAAATAAAAAAAAATAGAAGGCACTATGGGCTTTATTTCAAAGTCTAGCAAGGGAAACTATCTTTCTTTTCTGACCATAGTCAGGTTCAGTACCTCTCCCTCCCAACTTTTTAAAAACAGCGAATGGTCACATATACCATGTTTCCCCGAAAATAAGACCTACTCCGAAAATAAGCCCTAGCAGGATTTTTGGGGTAGGTTTTAATATTTTGCCAGCAATTTCCCTTTCCTCCCTCCCATCCCTTAAGCAGCAGAACCCTTGATCAAGCACCGCCCCCCCCCCCTTGAGCACCCGCCATGCAGCCGAACCCCCAGGACAAAACTCTGCCTTGACTTACACGTTTGAGAGGGCCTCCTCCTAAATATTTGAGCCCTAGGCCCATGCCTAGTTTGCTTATGCTTTAATCCTGCCTTGGCTCGGGATTAAGAAAGATGAAACAGAGTTCCTGGTCAGAAGAGCTAACCAAGTGAGGTGTAAGGAGATAGAATGGGCTGCCTTTCGTTCAGCTCCTGATTCGGAAAATGAAACCCAAAGTGGCCTCACTGGTTTAGAGTTTGTGGCAGGAATTGGAGACATGTGCCTTTAAGGCAGCCCAGGAGTTCCCACCCCTTTCCTAGGAGAGAAGGGTGGGGTTTCGGCTCAGCTGAGCAGAGCCCGCCTGTGAGGGTGTTGTGGGGGGGGGTGTGGGGGTGTGTTTTTAGGGAAAAAGTTCAGTTTACAGTAAAATGTGGAGGGTTACAAACCCCCCATAACGCGGGCGCGATGTCTATTAAGTAAACTGGGGGGTTCCCCAACAAAAACCCCCGTCGGAGCCTCTAAAAATTGTAATTTAGAGTGGCACGGCGGTGCGCTGCGCTCAATTGTCGGCGCACACTTTTGTCTTTGGCGCCGTTGTCTATGAACCCAAAGGCACGCCCAGACAATTGAGCACAGCGCGCGCCGCCGCGCCGCTCTAAATTACTGTTTTTAGTGCTCCGACGGGGGGGAGTGGGGGGGGAGTGGGGGGGAACCCCCCCACTTTACTTAATAGACATCGCGTCGCATTGTAGGGGCGTTGTGGGGGGTGTGGGGGGTTGTAACCCCCCACATTTTACTGAAAACTTAACTTTTTCCCTGTTTTTAGGGAAAAAGTTCAGTTTACAGTAAAATGTGGAGGGTTACAACCCCCCAAACCCCACATAACGCCGGCGCGATGTCTATTAAGTAAACTGGGGGGGTTCCCCAACAAAACCCCCCGTCGGAGCCCCTAAAAATTGTAATTTAGAGCGGTGCGGCGGTGTGCTGCGCTCAATTGTTGGCGCGCACTTTTGTCTTTGGCGCCGTTGTCTATGAACCCAAAGGCGCGCCCAGACAATTGAGCGCAGTGCACGCCGCTGCGCCGCTCTAAATTACTGTTTTTAATGCTCCGACGGGGGGGGAGTGGGGGGAAACCCCCCCACTTTACTTAATAGACATCGCGTCGCATTGTGGGGGGTGGGGGGGGTTATAACCCCCCACATTTTACTGAAAACTTAACTTTTTCCCTGTTTTTTAGGGAAAAAGTTCAGTTTACAGTAAAATGTGGAGGGTTACAACCCCCCAAACCCCACATAACGCCGGCGCGATGTCTATTAAGTAAACTGGGGGGGTTCCCCAACAAAACCCCCCCGTCGGAGCCCCTAAAAACTGTAATTTAGAGCGGCGCGGCGGCGCGCGCTGCGCTCAATTGTCGGCGCGAAAGAGCAGCGCTTCCGTTCAGTGAGGACGTGGGGCAGGCACTCCCTCTAGTGGTCGGCTCGGGAAGTTTTGCCTTGGCTGCACGCGGCAGGCTGAGCCCAGGTGTCTGCAATCAAAGAGCGGGGGCTCGAGCGCGGCTGAAAGATTAGGTGCTGTGAAGAAACGGACATGGGGGGGGGGGGGGGTTTCCTCTACGGTTATTTTCGGGGGTGTTTTTTCTTCTCGACCTCCCCCCCCTTTTGGCGTATGATAATAAACCATGGTTATGAAATCCGACTGACCTTTCTGAATTCCACTTCCCTGGTATTGTCCAGTCCAGGAGGGTGAGTATTTTGCATTTGGACGAGTTTCATTTCCTTATCACTGTGGAGCTGATGAAATGAGCTTTATTTATCTTGTGCTTGCTTCTCTATGGAGAGCCCAGTGAAGCTGGAGGAGTGTGGCACAGTGGCTGAGGTTCTGGGTTCAAATGTCATGTTTCTCCTTGTGACCCTGGGCAAGTCACTTAGTCCCCCCCCCCCCGCCCCAGGTACATTAGATAGACTGGGACAGAGAGGGAAAATGGCTGAAGTACCTGAATGTAAACCACTTAGGCTATAAGTGGTATATAAATAGATTAAACAATAGGTATAATACAGACCCACAAGAGAACCACAAATAAAGACTGTTTGTTTGGTTTTGAAACCTTTATTCTGGGCCTGAGTGTCCATTCGTATGAACGCCATTCTGACTTATTGGAACTGTATCTCAGTCAACTTTCCTGAAGGGTCTTCCCTTTTCCCAGGAAAGCCATGCCAAGGCCTAGAGAAGTCACTGCATAGGCAGGAGCCAGCAGTGGGACACAAGGGAGACTCCTGGAGCAAGGAAATCCTAAAAAGAGGAGGGGGGGGGGGAGTCTAATAGCAAGAGTCTGCATGAAGCAGCCACCTGGCAAGGAGATGGAGGGAACCCAGGGTTAGGGTTACCATACAAACCCAGACATGTCCTCTTTTTAGAGATTAGTCCAGGTGTCCAGATGGTTTTTCATAACAAGGCAGTCTGGCCGGGTTTAGCCGGTTTGCAAGCTCACCCAGTTGAGCAGGGCCGGCTTACATCCCCAGACTCCACCGCTCTCCCGCCTATACGGGAACAGGAAGTCACGGCAAAATGAAGGTTTCTGGGGCAGATTGATGGCGGGCAGGCTTACCTTGTTGTCACTGCCGGCTGCCCAAAGATTCAAAATTGCAGCAGCCGGGGATTAGGTAGATGAGAGAATTGAGATAGCCTTCCCCAAGTTGTTCTTAGCCTTTTTCAGTCTCTACACTATATACCCAGGCTTTATCCTGTCCTATAACTTTTATTCACTTGGTGGCCCTTCCCTATCTCCAGCCTATCTGTAATGGTGTGGCTGCCATCAGCCTAGGCCTAGCTGCACACTTATTTATTTATTTAAAAAATTTACTACTCGCAACCATCCAAGTCTGAGCGAGTTACATCCAACATACATAATTAAAACAATGTCACAACCTACAAAAAGACATAAAACCAAATCATTTCAGAAACTATAACAAAACAATAATATTCTTCATAACTCAGTCATTTACCAAAACAAACGTACACAACACAATAAAAAAAATATTCACTTGAATAATTCCTACTGAATCATTTACGAAAACATTTCTAGAAAAGCAAAATCTTAACTAATTTCCTGACTTTATTTCTACTGTTGGACCGGACTGGACTAGATGCACTAATTGTGAGACTGGTAAGAGGCGGGGGTGGGTGGGGTAACGTGTTTTCTTTATTGTCTTTACAAATATAGTAACTCTACCCAGAGTGGTTCAACAGAGGAAAATTGCAGAGACTTTGCTTTTTGAAAGGTTTCCCAGGAAAGATAGAGTACTAAAACTCCTTGAGAGAGACTGCTGGTCTGAAACATGATGGCAGATAAAGGCCAAATGGCCCATCTAGTCTGCCCACCCGCAGTAACCATTATCTCTTTCTCTGAGAGATCTCGCATGCCTATCCCATTTGAATCCTGTTGACTGCCAATACACCTAAAGCTATATGTAAATAGTTTGGCGTTTCTACTGTCAACTGTTTATTAAACGTTAAAGTTTCAATTGCAGCTTGGCCTCCTGCTGGTTTACTGCGAAGCTAGGGACCTGTGCAAGAATGAGGGTTGTGTTTGAACCTGGGATTAGAAATCCTCTGGCCTACTGGAGTTATCCAGTAGAGAATGACACGGTGACAAAATTCATCACCGTCCCCGTCCCCGCGGATAACCGCCGGAAATAATCCCATGTCATTTTCTAGTTTCTATTTCAACCTCAGTCCTTCTACACCAGCATTCTTCAAAGCAAAGCTTGAGGGTCATTGGTTGTGGCAATTCATACTTTGATTCTTCCCTCTCTCCTTAAAGAATAACATGAAGATGGTTTCCCGCGGTTATCCGCGGGGACGGGAACGGTGATGAATTTTGTCACCGTGTCATTCTCTATTATCCAGCCTATGCCAAGCTCATGAAAGAACTAAGTGACTGAGAGTAGAAAATAAATCTTCAATTTTTATGTGGGCAGCCCCCTGACCCCCCTCCCCCGAGAAGTTGTCTAGTACACCTGGACACCAGGGCTACATATGTAAACCACTTTGATTGTGGTTATACAGATGTTCTAGCTTAAGTCCTGCAGCTTCTGTGCCACCTTGGAGGAGAAGGAAGAAAACCTTCTTAAAGGGCAGTGAAGTAGGAAGTAATCCTATCGCTAGGACCTACCCACCAGGGGATGCAATATCCTCTCACACTGAGGATCTGTCTCCAGGGACTTCTGCCTAGAAGGGAAGGGTTAGGGCAGCCATTGTAGTAGGATATTAGATCATTAGGCATGTAGATATTGATTGATAGATTGATTGTTAGGCCCTAAGTGATATATAAATACTAAGTGGTTTACATTCAGGTACTCAAGCATTTTCCCCTCTCTGTCCTGGTGGGCTCACACTCTGCCTAATGTACCTGGGGCAATGGGGGATTAAATGACTTGCTCAGGACCACAAGGAGCAGCGTGGGATTTACTAACTTTACAATCTATTGTATAAAAATGTTTTCAACATTCTATGAAATTTCCAATGGCCTCTACTTTATCCTCATCCTCTCGACCTATCTGCTGCCTTTCATACTGTCTATCACCACCTACTCCTCGATAGGCTGTCCTTGCGGGGATTCCAGGGTTTTGTTCTCTCCTTGTTTTCTTCCTATCTCTTCCATCATACTATCAGTGTATGTAACGGTAGATCCTCCTCCACTGCTATCCCACTGTCTATCTGTGTTCCTCAAGTCTCTGTCTTGGGCCCTCTCCTCTTCCCCCATATGTACCCGATCTCCTGTACACTGATCTCCCATGGTTTTCAATAGCTACCTTTTCACACCAGATATCTCTACAGGAATTCAGGCCCGAATTTCAGCCATCCTGTCTGACATTGCCACTTGGATGTCTCACTGCCATCTAAAACTGAATATGGCTAAAACTGAACTCCTTATCTTTCTGCCTAAACATACCTCTGCCTTCCCGCTATTCTCTATTTTTGGGGATAGAAACATAGAAACATAGAAATAGACGGCAGATAAGGGCCCACGGCCCATCTAGTCTGCCCACCTTAATGTCCCTCCCCTACCTTTGCCCTGTGAATAGATCCCATGTGCCGATCCCATTTGGCCTTAAAATCAGGCACGCTGCTGGCCTCAATCACCTGAAGACTATTCCAGCGATCAACCACTCTTTCAGTGAAAAAGAATTTCCTGGTGTCACCTTGTAGTTTCCCGCCCCTGATTTTCAACGGATGCCCTCTTGTTGTCGTGGGACCCTTGAAAAAGAAGATATCTTCCTCTGCCTCGATGCGGCCCGTAAGATACTTGAACGACTTGATCATGTCCCCCCTCTCTCTGCGCTCCTCGAGCGAGTATAGCTGTAATTTGTCAAGCCGTTTTTCGTATGGTAGATCCTTGAGTTCCGAGACCATCCGGGTGGCCATTCTTTGCACCGACTCCAGTCTCAGCACATCCTTGCGATAATGCGGCCTCCAGAATTGCACACAGTATTCCAGGTGGGGCCTCACCATGGATCTATACAATGGCATAATGACTTCCGCCTTACGACTGACGAAACCCCTTCGTATGCAGCCCATGATTTGTCTTGCCTTGGACGAAGCCTGCTCCACTTGATTGGCAGACTTCATGTCCTCACTGACGATTACCCCCAAGTCTCGTTCTGCTACCGTTTTTGCTAGGATCTCGCCATTAAGGGTATAAGACTTGCATGGATTCTGGCTGCCCAGGTGCATAACTTTGCATTTTTTGGCATTGAAGTTGAGTTGCCATGTCCTAGACCATCGCTCCAGTAGGAGTAGGTCGTGCATCATGTTGTCGGGCACTGAATTCTCTTCTTCCCTGTTTCATCAGCTCACATCCTTGGGGTAAGACCCCTCTCTCTCCTTCTCCACTCAGATCCAATAAACCACTAAAACCCGTCACTTCCTCTATAATATTACCAAAATCCGACCTCTCCGAGCACACTACCAAAACCCTTATCCACGCTTTCATCTTTCACTTAGACTATTGCAACATACTCAGGTCTTCTGTTCAACCGTCTTTCACTCTTGTGCAAATTTCAAGAAACCTGTTTTATTTTGTTATTCTTGTATGTGTGTACTTTGATACTGAATAAATATATTTCAACATAAAGTGATATGGCCGAAGTTTGAGTCAAATGACTTAGCAGTAGTTCTGAAACAGAGTTTGATCATTGATGACGATCATTCCCCGTAAGTGAGGATGTTAAATTGTGGCATACTTCTTTAACACCTGCACTTGATGCCGTAGCTCCACAGGAATCAATTATTGATCGATCAAATTTGATGACTTGTCCATGGAGATCAGATGTGGTTGTTCACGTAAGAAGAGAAGTTAGGAAAGCTGAGAGAAAATGGAGAAAAACTAGGGATCTAGATGATAAAGATGGATTTAGTATAAGATTCATGGAATATAAAATGCTGTGTGATACTGAGCGAAGCAGGTTATTTTCGAGAGAGAATTACTAATGCACAGAATAAGTCTCGGGAGTTATTTTAAGACAGTTGAGACAGTTAAATTCTTATTTCAAGGGTACTACCATTCTAATAGTGATGAACAACCAGATGCTAATTAATATGCTGGCTATTTACAGAAGCAAAATTGGGGGAGGTTGGGCATAGTGATTTCATGGGAGAGAGGGGTATAGAGAATGATGAGGATGAATCAACTGAATTGTGGCGATCCTTTGATCTTGTAACTAAGGAACATATTAGTGAAATAATTGCTCATATTTCTCCGACTCGCGCTGTTTCGGATCCTTGTAATTCAACTATCTTACATCAGATACCTTCCACACCAAGCTCCTTTGTTGCTTCCATGTCAACAAATCATTAACAGACCTATCGAAGGCATGTAAAGAATCTACTGTAACTCCAGTATTAAAGAAAAAGGGATTGAATGTAGAGGATTTAAAAAAATTTTCATCCTAGTTCTGTTGTTCCGTTCTTGGGAAAGGTAATTGAGAAAGTAGTGTTGAATCAATTAAATGATTGCATATTACAAAAAAAACTGTCTTGATGAGTTTCAATTTGGATTCCGACATGCACATAGTGTTGAATTGTTAATGATCTCAGTGTTAAGAGTTTATGATATCCCTGGATGTCTCTGGTGCATTTGGAAATTTTATTGCTGAATTTGAAACAGTTAGGATTAGTAGGAGATGTCTTAAAATGGCTTACATCTTATTTAAAAGAAAGAGCTTTGCGGGTGAGGAGCAGGGATATGGTGTCAAGAATAATGGAAGTTAAAAGATAGGGCTGACCCTTGCAGGACCCATCGGTGATGCGGTTTAACATCTATATGGCTTCATTGGGGAAGAAGTTCAAAGAGATGGGTGTGCAGTACAGAATATACGCTGATATTCTGTTCGTCTTCCTGATAAGACATTCATAGCACAGAATTGTTTGCAAAGGTACTGGGTGGATGAACATGATTTGAAACTGAATGTTAATAAAATTTAGGTAATGGTGGTGAAAGGTCAGACAATTTTGAGTTGGAGAGTGTGGTTGTTGTGGGGGAGAAATTACCAGTAAAAAAGCAGATAACTATTTTGGGAGTGTGTTTTAGATAGTTGTCTGACAATGGAAAATGTTCAGGGTGGGCTATATGCAACTTCAAATGCTCTATAGATTGAAGCCGATACTACCTGCATTTGATTTTTGTAGCGTGGTTCAAGCATTGATCCTGAGTAGAGTGGATTGTTGTAATTAACTCTACCTGGGAGTTACAAAAGGGAAGTTGAGGGCTTTGCAGATACTTATCAACTCTGCTGCAAGATTAATCACAAGGGTTTCAAGGAGTACTCGTATAACTCCTGTGTTGAAAAAAATTGCACTGGCTAACCATACAACAAAGACTGCAGTTTAAGATTCTTGCAATTATCCATCAGATTGTATCGTGCTTCTCCAAAGATTATACAGGAATTCTTTGAAATTTATAAACCGAGAAGAGAGGATCTGTAAATGGGATGGAATTAAGTTTGGAGGGTAGAATGTTGATTATGCATGTTAGGATTGGAGCATCAATGATGCCTGTGGCTGGTGTAGAACTATGGGATGTCCTTCGATTCTGTATTGGGAGGATCAATTTTAACAAAATGCTGAGAACGCAATTATTTGCTAATGCTTTTCTTTGCTAATGCTTTTTCCATCTGAAAATATCCTCTTCAGAATACTCTGATAGTAATGTATGAGTTAAAAGCTTGTTTGCATTTCTGAACTGTTTGAATTTGATTTGTTCTGCCTGTATATGTTTGGATTTTTTTCCATCTACCATGGAATGGATTGTTTGATCTAATGCTTTTTTGCTTCCTTAATTGTTGAAATCTGATTTGACTTGATATATTACAGCAAACCCAACCAAAAGAAAAAACAGAGGTCCAACCGTCTGCAGTAAAAAACAATCCAGAGCAAACAAAGCAAAAAACTGCAGACTTTGTACACGATGCAGGCAGACTTTATTTATAACAAGTAAAACATTAGTTTAAAAACCTTTTACCAGGTGAGGGACCCAACACGGTCCGTGTTTCGTATAATCTTCATCAGGGGTCCTTTTAGATAAAAAGAGAGAAAACAATCAAAAGAATAGCCTTGGACAAATAGCAGTGAGCGACACGCAGCAGCATTTTCAGTGTGTCACCAGCGTTTCGAATTTCCTCAGCGTGTCGCTCACTGCTATTTGTCCAAGGCTATTCTTTTGATTGTTTTCTCTCTTTTTATCTAAAAGGACCCCTGATGAAGATTATACGAAACACGGACCGTGTTGGGTCCCTCGCCTGGTAAAAGGTTTTTAATCTAATGTTTTACTTGTTATAAATAAAGTCTGCCTGCATCGTGTACAAAGTCTGCAGTTTTTTGCTTTGTTTGCTCTTGACTTGATATATTGTCATTTTTATATGGGGGGGATGTTAATGGTGTTTAGTTATGTCTGTTATATGTGGAAATCGCAAGGAACTTAAGATATTATGTATATGTTATGTAAACCGCATAGTTGTATGCGATATATCAATTTTCAATAAATAAGTACTTGTTGAGTTTGTTTTGGGGTTTCCAGTTCAGTTTTGGTATTCATATTTCTGGTTTTAATTTGTGATCCATTGTTCTGTATTTGGTGGTCTGCGTGTTCTTTGTGAAGAAGTCATTTTTAAAATTGTTTTATACTTATATGGTAGTGATGGTGGGTATGGAAATTGGGAGAGGGCCCCCTCCTTAATGTCTGCCCTGGGCCCCAGCATGTCTAAAACCGGCCTGGGCAGAGCTCCATAGTTTTAATGCGTGGATGAGGCGATGGTGCAGGGAGGAGGGCTTTAGATTTTTTAGGAACTGGGCAACATTCTGAGGAAAGGGGGAGGCTTAGTCCTAAAGATGGGCTCTACCTGAACCAGGCAGTACTTAGCAAGGGAGGTTGGCAGTGGTGCTGTGCCATGCTCCCCCTTCCTTGCCTCTTGAGTGTCCCTCAGTCTTCCCTGTCACTTGGGGGGCCCCCCCCCCCCCGTACCTCTTGAATCTTGAAATGTTCACCAGTGCGAGCAGCATCTTCCACCTGCTGCTCACTCTGGCCTCAGATTCCTTCTGAAGTTACATCCTGGGCCTGCAGGATGGACTGCCCCAGGCACCATCTTGGTGGGGGTGTCAGCTCCTTTCTTCCCCAGTCATTCCCTGCCGCTCCTCTGCTTTGCATGCGCCTTCTCTCCCCCTCCCCCCCCCCCACACCTCTAACTCTTCACCAGCATGAGCAGCTGCTCGCACTGGCCTCGGCTCTCCCTCCTGAAGTCACTTCCTAGTCATGGGGTTGATGGGCTCCAGTAGGAACTAGGTGAGAGATGGGGGGGGGGGCCCCCCTCAGAAAAAATATATATGAAAATGTGTAACAGCAGTGCTTTTGCATTCACTGTGAAATGTTAGAGCAGAACTTTATCCTTGTCAATGAAATGTTAGGCTAATAGCCTTGACTGTCCCTGAGAATGAAACGTTTATGTTTACAGTTTCATTGCTCTGTGCCCTGATAAGAAAAGCAAAACTGCTTGTTTATGAAATGTACATTTTAGACATCTGTAGAAACCTTGGAGCTAAAAAGAACAAATGTTAAGCAGTGTAGGGAACTAAGAATTGAAAGAACACATCCTTTAGATGCGGAATGGGTGATGGGTAACCAGGATCAAATATGCTTTATTACGTAATGGGTTTAATACTATATCATCACATCTGATCCTATCTAGTTCTGATGCCTATGTTTTGTTTTGTTTTTCCTGCATGGTAATGGGTTTTTGTTGACCTGAAAATGGCCTAACTATTGACAATGAGAATTAATGATGTATTGTACTGTACAGCATTGCATGTGTCTGGTAGCGTTATAGAAATAATTAATAATAATAATAATAGTAGTAGTGGTAGTATCAGATGTTTGACCACTGCTTGTGTAATTTTGATCTGAATCCTAATAAAAAGCACAAAGCTGGCAGGAATTCTTTAAGACCAACCTGAGGATTCAGTTGCCTTTAAACTGACCAGATCCTGCCTTCGGAAAGCTTTCATGGGTTACATTGATCCGTGACTGTGTGTGTGTGAAGTTTTGCTTTTTTTTTCCTCTTAGCACTCCAGCACAGGGACTAAAATCCTGGCTTGTTTGTGGCGCTGTGGGGATAAAGACACTGACGGGGTGACAGAGAAAGAGAAAGAACATGGAGGTGGAGAGCTCAGATGAGGATGGGGGTGAGAGAGAGGTTCAGAGTGCAGCTGAAAAGAAAGAGAGGGTTTGTGTCTGTATACAGATAGGAACAGGGACAAGAGGAAATGTAGACATGGGTGTGGGGGGTAAGGACACAGATGTTGAACATGGAAAGGGGACAGGGAAGAGGCTGGAAAGGAAAGGTAGGGATGCAGAGGGAATGCTGGTGGATGTGAAGAGAGAAAAATAAATGAAGCAGAAGATGGCACTCAAGGACTGGGGAACAGAGTAGAAGATGGTTGGGTCTGTGTGTGGGGGGGAGGGGGCAGAGCAGAAGATGGATGGGCCTAGGGTTTTGAGGGAACAGCAGAAAAGGACTAGGGGTTAAAGGAGAAGGATAGCAGCAGAAGATAACTAGGACGTGGTGACTCAGTGATGAGGAAACAAGAGGCACTGGAGGATGAGTCTAGAGAATGGAAATGCAGGACTAGAGTGGGGCAATAGGAGACTAGAGAAGGGGGGAGAGAGGCAGCAATAGGAGTGCTGGAGAGTGGAGAAAGAGAGAGAGATGGGAATGGCTGGTGGGTGGGTAGATGAGAGGTGAAAAGGAGACCAAAGACTAGAGGGTGAGAGAAAGGAAGAATGAGAGGATCAAATGGGGTGATGGAAACACAGAGAAAAGTGGGGGAAAAACATAAAAGGAAAGATTAGTAACAGACAAATGTAGTGAAGGAATGGAAAGGAAAACCTGATAAAGACAAAAGGAAAGTGGGGAAAAGACTGGAACTAGCCCTAAAAGGAAGAAATAGATTCTCAGACAACAAAAATAGAAGAGACATAGAACAAGGGCAGATAGTGGATGGGGAGAGAGGGCAAAGAGGGCAGATGCTGGAAGGAAGGACAAGCGTGACTAGAAGATGAGAAAAGCAGAAACCAGAGATGACAAAGGTAAAAACATAATTTCCTGGGTTTTTTTT
The DNA here is from genome assembly GCF_902459505.1 of Geotrypetes seraphini. Taxonomy (NCBI): domain Eukaryota; kingdom Metazoa; phylum Chordata; class Amphibia; order Gymnophiona; family Dermophiidae; genus Geotrypetes; species Geotrypetes seraphini. Next base: position 29,729,238 of record NC_047101.1, on the reverse strand, counting down.
CCTTGCTAATAAATGTTTATAAATAGGAAATGGAAATAAGGTGATCTCTTTATTGGACTAATTTTAATACATTTTTGACTAACTTTCAGAGGCCAAAACCCCCTTCCTCAGTTCAAGACAGAATACTGAACAGCAGTATGCTGAACTGACCTGAAAAAGGAACTTTTGGCCTCTGAAATCTGATGTAATTGAAAAATGTATTAGTGGTATTATAATATTTTCCATTTTTGTTGTACTGTATTTCTACTTGTTAATTTTTAATGATTGGTATTTGTACAGTACTAGGGGATATGCATCACTCTTTCTATTTCTGTGATGTTGCATTGTATGCAGAATCTGGCTTCTTGGTGGTTCAGTTTGTTTGATGATGTCACTGTATGCTAATATTCCTCAGTTGGCTGCAATTCACATTATCAAACAAACTCTTCAAAATAGGAATATCAGTTTACACATTTCAAATCGCTTCATTGTTATATTTGCAACCATTGCTCTCACCCAAAATTACTTTTGCTTTGAAAGTAAACACTACGGGACATATTCTATAAATGGCATCCAATTATAGGCGGCGGTGGGCATCCTCCTGCTGTCTAACCAGCCAATCAGGATACTTGTTTTCTTAAAAAAAAAAAAAAAAAGTACCCGAGGTAGGCTGCCTACACTGTAGGCGTCTGTCTAGGTTGAAGAGATGCATAGGGACGCTTAAGCTCACCAAAGGCTGGGCTTGGGCGTGTTTTTGCCTGGAAGTGGCTCTAGGCATCTGAAATGTAGGCCATTGAAATGCTGACCTACATTTCAATTAGACGCAGCTGCTAAACTGATCAATGCAAGGAAATCTCCCTGTTGCAGTTAGCTGAACAGCCGCGGCAGGGAACCCCCGATCCTCACTGCAAATCGGCCAGCAGGAGGGATGCCCACTCCCTCACACCCACCCCTGAATCTTCTCCCCCCTGCTCACTGTCCACGGTAGGAGGGATGCCCATTCCTCCTACTGCAAATAGAGAAACAATTCCCAGCAGGAGGGATACCCACTCCCTCCTGCTGGCACCCACCAACATCCTCGGCAGTAAAGATGCCCACTTCCTCCTGCTGACAACCCTCCCCCATACCTTTAACAGGAAGGCTGGCCGAAGGGATGCCTACTCCCTCCGGCCAGCAGGCCCACCTCTTCAGAATGACAGGCCTTCCCCTTCTCGGTGCATCATGGGATGCACCGGGGAGGGGCCTAAGGCTCTGATTGACCCAGGTGCCTAAGGCTCCTCCCATATGAGGGGTTTTAGATACCTGTGCCAAACGGAATCTTAGGCCTACTGTACTTCCCAGTGCATTCTGGGATGCACTGGGAGTGGCCTAAGACTTCAATTGGCCAGATCCCTAAGGCCCCTCCCAAATGGTACTTTTTAGCCAATTGGAGTTTTAGGCCCCTCCTACTGCATCCCAAGATGCATTGGGAGGGGGAAGGCCCATCATTCTCAGCACACAACCCTATAAGCAGGAGGGAGAGAGCTTCCCTCCTGCCGATTTATGCAGTGGAAGGTACGGGGGTGTCTGGTGATGTAGGGGATGTGTCATGATGTCGGGTGGTGTCAGGTGAAAGGGGCAGAAATGTGTGTGGGGGGGGGAGATGGGGGAAGAGCGTAGGGCTCTGCAGCTTAGCTGATCCTGGCAGGGGGAATCTCAATCAGCTGAGCTGATTTTGGAGATTTATGCCAGCTGAGCTGATGGAGATTCCTCTGTTGTAATCAGCTGATGACAAGCTCTCAAGGTGCTGTTTTTCCCCCCATCTCTGGGGAGAGGGGGGTTGGTGACCACTGGGGGAGTAAGGAGGGATCATGCCTTAATCCCTCCAGTGGTCATCTGGTCAGTTTGGGCAGCTTTGAGGCACTTAGATGCAACTAAAACAGGTCTAACTGCCAGTGTCTTGTTCTCTAGGAATGCTTTGGTTATTGCTGCAATATATCAAGATTTAAGCTCGTCCAATTCCCACCCATAACACATCTACCAACAAGCCCCTTTGAGCTCCGGACTTAGAATTGCAATTCTGTTCCCTCTTACCTTGTGTATTAGTTGGTCTGTAAGTCTATTTGTGTAACCCATTATTTTAAATTGTATCGTATGTCTAAATATGTTTATATTTTTATTAATTTTGTACCTCGCTTAGTAAAACTAAATAAGTGATTCATCAAACTAAAATAAAACTTGAAACTTGAAGTGCTTCTGCACATCCAGAAAGTTGGTTTTGATTATAGGCACTTAGACGACCCTGCTATTAGGACATCCAAGTGCCGACTTAGGCAGGTTTTTTTACATTATAAAGTTTTAATTATTCCCCTCGCAGTGTTCTTCTTTCTGTTGTTTTCTCCAGACATAAGAGATGCCGCTGCCCAGCAGTCCGCTCACGTGGTGGCCCTTTTGGTCAAAGACCAGTGCCCTAACTGAGACTAGCCTTACCAGCGTACGTCCTGGTTCAGTAGGAACTTGTCTAACTTTGTCTTGAATCCCTGGAGGGTGTTTTCCCCTATGATAGCCTCCGGGAGAGCGTTCCAGTTTTCCACCACTCTCTGGGTGAAGAAGAACTTCCTTGCGTTTGTACAGAATCTGTCCCCTTTCAACTTTTCTCTTTTCCTTTGGCTAGTAGTCGCATCAATGAACCAGGGATTATTTTTCTGTTTCACTTTGACAAGTTTCGCTCGGGCTATCTTGTCTAGGACTATTGTAGTGAGGTGCTGCCAGGAGGTTATGGTCTTCTCTACAACGTTCAGGGTTCCAGTTGGTTCATGACTTCATTCCAGAACTTCTCTGATGGTATCTTATTCTAAATCTCCTTATATAACTCCTCTTTGGCTGCTACTATTTTTCTATTAGGCACCTAAACCTAGAAGATTAGGAGATGATGGTCTGACCAGATGGTTCCCAGCTAGCATGGTCTATTAAGGGAAAATTTAGTCCTTCAGATATGGTACAGATGAAGTCTAAACTGAAACCACCCTTGTGAGTTGGTGTTGGGAGTAGGTTATCTTAATTTAGTTGAGTCGGTATATTCTTGAATGCACAGACTTTAGGATCATTGTGCTCTTCTATGTGCAGGTTCAGTTGCCCAAGAATTACCAGCTCAGAGAAGACTATGGTGCAGTGTGAGATCAGGTTAAATATTTTCTTACACTGTTTCACTTGCTAGGTGGCCTCTAGATCAGGACTATTCCTGAGTCTTTTCCACCTTCAGGATTGTTTAAGCTTAGACCATATATTCTAATCCTGTATTAGCTTCATGGAGAGAAATGATCTGTATAATAAGAGTAAGCCTCCACCTCTCTTTGACTTTCATGGGCTGTGTATTAGCTTGTATACAGGTGGGCAGAGATCAAATAAGATTGGTGAGTTATCGTCTTGGATCCAGGATTCTGTTATGTCAACAATGGCATAAAAATAAAACTTTAAATGACTGCATGCATATTAATGCGTTGAGTGGTGCTTAAGATGGTGACTCCAGCTGTGAGGAACTAAGGCTACTCCTGCTCTGTGTTCCAGGTATGGCAAGACAAATTGTGATGTGCTGGAGATGGCTTTGATGGCAACTCTAGTAGTTAGACTGTAAGGCCAAGGCTAGGTGGACTTCTGTGATCTTGAGTTCCATATATGGCAAGACGGATCAAAATAAGCCGGAGCAGCCTTTGACAGCAATAAGCTGCTTTGCTTGAATCACTTTTGTTTCTTTAAAGTAAAGGTGAGTGAGATATTGTCTCATGCATATTCATTAGGAATATGTTGAAAACCTGACTAGGTGAGGGTCCCCCAGGACAGGTTTAAGAACCACTGCAATAGAGCCTAGGCTAGGATTCTGAAACCTGGTGTAAATCCCTGTGCCTAAATTGGGTATATTCTGTAACCATTGGGAGTGTGTGGTGCAGTGGTTAGAGCTACAGTCTTTGCACCCTGAGGTTGTGGGTTCAAATCCCACACTGCTCCTTGTGACCCTGAGCAAGTCACTTAATCTCCATTGCTCCAGGTACATTAAATAGAATGGGAGCCCGCCGGGAGAGTTGGGGAATAATGCTTGAGTACCTGAATAATTTGTAATCCACATAGAATTGTAGGATATGCAGAATATAAATTATTAAAATAAAAAATAAATTGTTGGAATGCCCATGCCCCACCCATGCCCCCTTTTCAGATGCACTCTAGAATTTATCAAATAACCCTAGCAAGATGCATACATAAATTCAAATTATCCGTGGTTATTCAGTTAAATTCAGTGTGGAATCGGAGGGCTCACCCAAATTTCTGCACACAATTTTGAGCACCATATCTGGGAGTACGTGTTGAATTTAGACTAGGTCTTTTTTGGAGGATTTTTTTTGTGTCTATGATTGAATTTTAAAAACCCCCAACATATATTGATATTCCATAATATGTTAATATTAATATTATTCACAACTTTATTTAATACTGAATCGTACTTGTTCAGCCTTGATCCACAGTGTCAATTTGCGGCGTTGTAGGTAGCTCTGGCGCTGTGACTAATCTTTAAATTTAATCTGGGTGAAGCAGGATTTCCTTTCTCGTTCGCAAATTTAGTTATTTCAGATCTTAAACAACAATTTCAGAAGCGATTTGCTGATTTGGATGCCATTGCTAAGGAAATTAGACTGTTTCAAAATCTGTTTGATTGTGATGGTGCTGATGTCCCAAGTCAAATTCAAATGGAAATTATTGAACATCAGGCAAATGAACATATTAAAGATAAATATAAGGAAGGAAACTTGATCGTTTTGTGCTATTTTTTTGTGTTTTTTTTAAATTTTTTGAACTCTGAGCAGTTTCCAAATTTGAAGACATTTGCTTGTAAATTTATCTCCATTTTGGGGACAACATATCTTAGCGAACAAATTTTTTCCCAAATGAAATATATCAAGTCGAAATACAGGGCAAATTTATCTGAACATTCAAAGTCACTACTTGTAATGAGCATTTCAAAATTTGAACTTCAGTTTAATAAGATTTTAAAAACACAAAAACAGTTCCATCATTTACATTAATGGTTGTATTATAATTTGTGATGAAAATATGAGAATTTGCTGGTAGTGTTCATTGTCATTAATATACGATAATTTAATCTCACATAATCTGTAACTAGTTTATAAAATTGTCTGCTTTCAATAAAACTCATATCTAGTTTATTTTTTACTATGGCCTGGTGAATAGTGCCCTCATGGTGAAACATTTGGAGACCCCTGGTCTAGAGGAGAGAGGGGATATGATAAAGGTGTTAAAGTACAGGAGGTGAGCCTTTTTCAAATTAAGGAAAATTCCAGAAGGAGAGGGCATAGGATGAAGTTAAGAGGTGATAGGCTCAGGAGTAATGTAAGAAAATACTTCTTTACAGAAAGGGTGGTAGATGCCTGGAATAGTTTCTTGGTGGAGGCAGTGGAGATGAAGACTGTTTCTGAATTTAAGATAGCTTGGGACAGGCATGTGGGATCTCTTAGGGAGAAGAGAAGATAATGGATGGTGGGGAAGGGCAGACTGAATGGACCATTAGGCCTTTATCTGCTGTCATGTTTCTGTTCCTACTCTACTCAGTATTTTGTATTCCTCCCTCCCTCAGTCATCTGTTCTTCATGCTGAAGAGCCCTATCTTCTTAAACCTTTCCTTGTATGAAAAGAGTTTCACCGAGGAGACCATCGTGCTAATTCTACATCCTGCTGAAAGCCCTTTAACTTCTGATTTGGCTTTACTGTCAGATCTTTTTATGCTGCATCCCATTTAATGTGAAGTAATAAATGATCATCCATCCACAAAAGAAGGCCATGTTTTAGTAGCAATTAAACTTTCCAGGCTCAGATGTGATGGGTCTCTGCAGTGTTTATCAGAACCAATGGTGGTGGTGTTGCTTTAGAGGTAGGAACTACGGTATTCTCAATTCTTATTTTGAGCAACGCTATTAATTAAACTAATCTATACAGACATCCTCTCATATCCTCCCAGAATGTACTAAAATTACCCACAAGTTCCATTACAGAGGGCTAAAGTCAAAAGAACTTGCTATGTATCTTGTCTTTCTTTAAATAGACTGTAATGTCCTATGGGCACATTCTTGTGCTGAGCATTTTAATGAAGTTCCAGCAGGTGGCAGCATTGTACCTGGTATTTAACAATGCTTGTGCTTCTTAACACAATGCCAGAAGAATGGCACCTCCAGCTTTAGAGAAATCACTAGTATTGTGCCAGAGGTGTTTACATTAAGATGTTTTTCTTTCTTTCTGGCAGTTTCCTCCTGGTCAAAAAGAACAACTTCTACTGAGATTATAATACACTGAAGCTTTATTCACATCTCTAAGTTTTTTACAATTTTAATTATACAGAAAATCTGGTAATTGAAAAGTAAAAACCACAACCCAAAAATGTTTGCATTATTTCCCAGAGAAGTGGTTTCTTTTTATATATACTGTATATCTTCAAGATAATTACAAGGTAGAAGAAAAAAAACACCAATCTTTATTAATCTTCCAGTACCTGTATCTCAAAAAGGTTTTGAAAACGAAAGTCTCTCCAATAAGGAAAAATCCTCACAAACAAGGCCAACAGAAGTGAGAAGTCTCACATAAACATTTAAAAATTGAATATTCAATGAATACAGCTCCAAAACAAGTTCAAATTGCCCTCTCAACTCTATTTCTACTTTGTTCCATCTGGTTTCACCCCCCCCCCCCCATGGACTTCTTCAGGTAGCATCATGTTAAAAGAAAATATTAACGGAAATATCAGTAAAGTAATAGAAATTCTATATTTTCATCACAAACGTACAATGTCAAAAGGAGCACTGCACATCCCACACATGGCAGTGTGGTGAACATCCAAACAGATGCCACTGCAAGCCACCAAACAATTTTTATAAATAACACAAACTTGAGCTGGGGAAGAGCCAGCTGTAGGTACCAATGACATAGGAAAATATGGGAGGGAGGTACTGGAAGCCAAATTTAGGCTCTTAGGTAGAAAACTGAAATCTAGATCCTCCAGGGTAGCATTTTCAGAAATGCTTCCAGTTCCACACACGCAGGATCCAAAAGGAAGGCAGAGCTCCAAAGTCTCAATGCGTGGTTGAGACGATGGTGCAGGGATGAAGGATTTAGATTTGTTAGGAACTGGACAACCCTCTGGGAAAGGGGGAGTTTGTTCCCAAAGGATGGACTCCACCTTAACCAGGATGAAACCAAGCTGCTGATGCTAACGTTTAAAAAGGAGATCATAAGAATATAAGATTAGCCTTACTGGGTCAGACCAATGGTCCATCAAGCCCAGTCCCATTCTCATGGTGGCCAATCCAGGTCACTAGTACCTGGCCAAAACCCAAGGTGTAGCAATATTCCATACTAACAATCCAGGGCAAGCAGAGGCTTCCCCCATGTCTTAATAACAGACTATGGACTTTTCCTCCAGGAATTTGTCCAAACTTTTCTTAAAACCAGCTACACTATCCACTTTTACCACAACCTCTGGCAATGCGTTCCAGAGCTTAACTACTCTAAAGAGTGAAAAAAATATTTCCTCCAATTGGTTTTTAAAGTATTTCCCTGTAATTTCATTCAGTGTCCCCTAGTCTTTGTAATTTTTGACGGAGTGAAAAATCGATCCACTTGTACCTGTTCTACTCCACTCAGGATTCTGTAGACTTCAATCGTATCTCCCCTCAGCCTTCTCTTTTCCAAGCTGATCATTAATTATAATGGAAGGCCTTGTATTCAAAGTCCTAACCTCATACCTAGAAACCCACAACTTACTCCACCCTACACAGTCCGGATTCAGAACCAACTACAGCACAGACACCCTCCTAGGTTCTCATGGACACCGCTAGACAACACCTCTCCTCTCCACAGGCAAAAAAATGCTGACTATTCAACTAGATCTCTCCGCAGCTTTTGATCTGGTGGACTATGACATCCTTCTACAAATACTAGACTCGATTGGAATCACAGGCAAGGTACTATCATGGTTTAAAGGATTTCTACAATCCAGAACCTACAGAGTCAAAACAAATAATGAAAAATCTGAACCATGGTCCAACCCGTGCGGAGTACCCCAAGGTTCACCTCTATCACCCATGCTATTCAATCTATACATTGCCTCCCTCAGCTTCCACCTAGATAAACTAGACTTAACCTCTTACAGCTATGCAGACGACATTACAATCCTCCTTCCTTTTGACCAACCAATACCCTCCATGGCAGACATAATGCACAGAACACTCGAAATAATAGCAACATGGATGAAAGAACACAAACTAAAACTAAATCCAGACAAAACAAACTTCATTCTACTAGAAAACAGCAAAACCACAACCATAACAAACCTAGTCATAAACTCTGTCTCATACCCCATTCAACCCACTTTAAAACTCCTGGGAGTGCTGATAGACAGACGCTGTACCATGCAGCCACAAATCAATAAAACCACTAAAAAAATAATTTGCAGTTATGAGAAACCTAAGGCAAGTTTGAAAATTCTTCGACAGAAAACAGTTTCAACTCGTAGTACAATCCCTAGTCCTAGGACTAATAGATTACTGCAACATATTATATCTCCCATTCCCAGCAAACATGATAAAACAACTTCAAACAATACAAAACACAGCCCTAAGACTTATCTACTCGATGAAGAAATACGACCATATCACAGAGGCATACCTCAAAACACACTGGCTCCTAGTCCAAGCGAGAGTACTCTTCAAATTCTACTGCCTACTATTCAAAGCCATAAATGGAGACAGCCCAGAATACTGGAATAATTGACTAATTCAATCCTCCTCAACCAGACACAGGAGAACCCACACACCATTCACGTACCTGCCGACAAAAAACGTCAAACGAAAGAAACCGTATGACAACCTCCTAGCTACTAAAGCTGCAAAACTGGACCACCAGCTCTCCAACCTACTAATCAAGACCACAGACTTCAAAACCTTCAAAAAGAAACAAAAACACTACTATTCAAAAAATACATTAAGCTAAACTAATACAACCATACTTGACCCAAGCACCACCTGTAACACACCCTGATCCTTACCATCTTAATAAAGTTCCAGACTACTTCTTATGTATCTCCAATCGACCCAATACCTGTAAACTGTAATAATTGTAATAATGTAATTAATGTAATCCGCCATGAATCGCAAGGTAATGGCGGAATAGAAATCACTAATGTAATGTAATGTAATAACAAAAGAACAGTATGTAGAAATTATTTTTTTCACATATGCTGATGACATTACCTTTCAGTTTTCTAATAGTTGAGAATTAAGAACATAAGAATTGCAATACAGGAACAGATCAAAGGTCCATCAAGCCCAGTATCCTGTTTCCAACGGTGGTCAACCCAAGTCCCAAGTACCTAGCTAGATTCCAAGTAGTAAAACAGATTTTATGCTGCTTATCCTAGTAAATAAGTAGTGGATTTCCACAAGCCATCTCAAGAATGGCCTATGGACTTCTCTTAGGAAATTATCCAAACAGTTTTTAAACCCTGCTAAACTAACTAATTTTCACCACATTCTCTGGCCACATAAGAACATAAGAATAGCCTTATTGGGTCAGACCAATGGTCCATCAAACCCAGTAGCCCGTTCTCATGGTGTCCAATCCAGGTTACTAATACCTGTCCAAATTACACGTTGCATAAATAAATATTTTCTCTGGTTTGTTTTAAATCTACTACTTAGTAGCTTCATAGATAAAACTAAAGTGCGTTCATTGGGTCCTGCTTCCTTGATTCCAACATATGATAAATTTATTATTCATAGAAATGTCACTACATTTGAACCATCTTTGAGCACACTAGGTGTGATCCTAGATTCATTTCTTTCCATAGAGATTCAAACCAATCTCTTGGTGAAAAAGGGTTTTCATTCTGTAAGAAAACTACAAAGTATCAGAAAATATTTTTCAGCTAGCTAACCTATTTCGGATAATAGTCCAGGCTTATTATCACCTTCTTTATGCAGCCTGTTATGTGAAATTACAAAAACTCCTCCAGTTGCTTCAAAATAGTGCAACAAGGCTGCTATGAGGTATGTCAAGCTCAAAATTGGACAGCATTAAGCCCTTTGGTGCTTAAACTGCAGTGGCTTGTTTTTTTTTTTTTATTAAACCTTAGATCTACAATATTTACAGATGGCCCCCTTGCTATATGAGTCATTTCATAATTCTCTCTAACACAAGTAGGTTATTGCGTAACAATGACCCATTGTTTTTATACTTTCCTTTAGCCAAGAGAGCCTTTGGCTAATCAAGCTGTTTTAATGTGGAATTCCCTTCCTTTGCATTATATACATTTCCATAAGGAGTTGAAAATTTTTTAAAAATTTTAACATAAAATAATGCTTAGGGGTTTTTAAAAATTCTGTTTTGATTTATTATTTTAATTTTTTACTCATATATATATATATATATATATAATAATAAAACCCTAGAGCGCGCATGCGCTGTTGAAACTTCGTGATTCCTGGCGCCATGAGGTGTGCTTCTATGCCAGTCCTCACAGCGCTAGCTGGAGATGCGTGCGGTGGCTGGAGGCACGTGACTGTGCAGCTCTGTCAACGGTGCCTGGCGACGACTGCCTTAGAGTCGAGCCTACGGGCTGCCGACCCCGCGGTACCGCGCCTGGTCGCTGGCTGAGGTGGCGGCGTGGGGTACTGCCCGAGCTGCTGGATGCTTCACATGTTCCTCGATACAGGGGCGGGAGTGTGGAGATCGGGTTCGGGGAAGAGGAAGGTTGGTTGTTGTGCACTGAAAGGGTAAGGGAGCTGGCCAGAAACAAACATGCTACTGCACAGAGAAGTGGGGGGGGGGGGGAGGGGAGAGAAATGCTACTGCACAGGGAAATGGAGGGGGGAGGGAAATGGAGGGGGGAGGGAAATGGAGGGGGAGGGAAATGCTGCGGTTACACAGGGAAGGGTGGGAGGGAAATGCTGCTGCTGCACAGGGTAGTGGGGTGGGGGGAGGGGAGGGGAGGGAAATGCTGCTGCTGCACAGGGAAATGGAGGGGGAGGGAATGTAGGAATGCTGCTGCACAGGGAAGTGTGGGAGGGAAATGCAGCTGCTGCACAGGGAAGTTGGGGTGGGGGAGAGGGAAAGGGGACCAGAGAACAAACTTGCTTTGCTTTAGGGGGGAGGGGTGTGCTGGGGGGCAGGGAGCAATCTTGGATTGCTTTGGGGGGGAGACAGAAGGGGGTCACGGAGAAAGACAGACAGACAAAGGGGGCCAGGGAGAGCCACAGACAGAACGAATGACAGACAGACAGCGTCCAAGGAGAGAGAGACAAAGAAAACAAAACAGACAGACAGACATCTGCTCTAGCACCTGTTAATGTAACGGGCTTAAAGACTAGTATATATATATATATATATATATATATATATATATATATATACCTCAAAACATTATTAGGATAAGGGCTTTGCCACATAATAATCAAAGGAAAATACAAAATCTAGGTCAAAAGATCTCCAAATTTAACATTGCTCAAACTCTTATAATAGCCCACATATGGAGGGGGGAGACAATTCACATCTTAGAGAGAATTTTATAAAAAAGGAAAAATACACATCAAATTTGTAATGAAACTTCTTAAATTTTTCTACATGGACCTTTCTACCTGGAGTCAATTGGGGTTGCTTCACGTCGAAGCACTAGACATTGTGACTCCTTTTCCCTCAACAAAAAATTGCAACTGGGATGGTTTGAAAAAAACATAGGAATCTTGTTCCAAAAGGATCATCCATTTATAGGGATATCGGAGTTGAAATTTTGCTCCCAGTGCAAGCACATATTGTTTAATTCAAGGAACCTCTTTCTTCTTGTCTGAGTTGTTTTTGAAACATCTGGGAACATACAAATTTTACTTCCTAAGAAGGACACTTCTCTAAAAATTAGTAAAGGAGGGGGTTAAGAGACTAGTCATTACTAGGAAGTACAATAAAATCAACTAAAATAATCAAAAGGAAGCTCTTCTGAGACTATTTTTTTAGAGAAGTGTCCTTCTTAGGAAGTCCTCAAGAGCCACAGGTAGGTCAGGTTTTCAGGATATCCACAATAAATATGCATGAGATAGATTTGCTTCTCAAGGAGGCTGTGCATGCAGATCCATCTCATACATATTAATATTCATTGTGGATATCCTGAAAAACTGACCTGCTTGTGGCTCTCGAGGACCAGCATTGCCTACCCCTGGCCTAGGCTATATTTGGCAGTATTGGTAGACATTGGAATTGAATGGAGAAAGTACTCAGTGGACCAATGAGAAGCTCAGTTGAGTTGACCTATTTACACTGTGCTGTCTATCAATACAGCATTTTTTGGATTATCCACTGCTGAGTGATCCGCATCTTTTTCCTCATGACTCCTACATTTGGATCCTTAACAGAGCCCTGCCATGGTTGCAGAGTGGGCCTTTTCACCAGATTTTATTCGGCTCCTCTGAAAGGCATATTCCTCAGAGCCCGCTCGTTTGATGCAGCCGGTGGGCGCATCGGGAACTTTTCTGTCTGTTGTGCCTATGGCGAAGCTTCCTGTTTTGGGAGTCCTCTCATCTGGCTATGCCAGACTTTGATTGCAGTAGTTGTCATGCAGATATTATGACTCTTCTGTCTTCTGCTGCTGTCTTTATTTTGGATCCGGCTGAAGCCTTTGCTGAGACTGGTCTCCTCGGCCGCCCTGAGTGTCCGGATTTGGGTGCTGACCCTTTTTCACAGACTTTAAGCAGGCTTCTGTCCTTCTCTATATGGATGATGTTCTGAAAGAGCTCCATTTGGATTCTCCACCTTTCACTTCTCAGGCTTTGGTCCTGGACCGTTCTTCTGTGCCCTTTATTCCATTCAGTCCACAGCTCCTTGGTCTGGTTTCAGAACAATGTGATACCCCAGAAAGCTCTTTCCAACCTTCTAAAGCTATGTCTAAGCTTTATCACCTGGATCCTGATTTTTGGCAGGTTTTGAACAGCCTGAGGTAGATTCTGCTATGGTGTAGGTTATCCAGCGCTTAGCCCTCCCTAGTGATAGGGGAGTGAGGTTTCAGGACACTCAGGATTACAAAACATTCTTTTCTAGTGGCATCTTCAGATAGCCAAGTGGCGGTGACTGCTTCCTTTTGTGGCGTGTGCCTGCCATTCCAGCCTGCACAAAGCATCGTATGTGGAGGTGCATGTTTGTCCTCCACTGGTGATAGTTGGTGTGGATTAGGTGTCGGTTGCCCTTTATGATCTCATTCAAGTTCTTAGTACATTTTCTGCTTGTGCAGTGTCTGCGCACCGGACTCTTTGGATTTGTCTTTGGACTGGAGACGCTACCTCAAGGATCTCCTTAAGCAGATGTCTTTTCAAGGGCCAGCTTCTTGTTGGCATAGGTCTGGATTACCACTACACAGGTGTTGCTAAGCACCGCCCTAAGTCGCTCCCTGTGATCAAGTTTCGCTGGATGTTGGGTTGTGGGCTCACTGCAGGGCCCGCTCCATTATGGGTCAGTGGACTCCTGGTCTGAAACGTTGGTTGACCAATTGTCTGGAGCTTTGGGCAATTCAGCTGGTGCTATTTGCTCTGTAGCCCCTTCTTATAGGACCAGCGGTGCAAGTTTATCTGACACCACAACGGTGGCATACGTACATCACAAGGGAGCTCTAGCGCTCTTTCTTGGGCCAGAAAGATCGTCTGTTTTCCACTGGGCAGAAGTACATCTTCTGTCTTTCTCGGCGGCCCATGTGACTAGAGTCGACAATGTTCAGGCAGACTTCCTCAGCCGACAGTTAATGAACCCAGAAGCATGGTGCCTCTTGCAGGAAGTGTTCCATCTGATAGTACTACTGAGGTTAGCCCCAGAGGTACTTCTTGGCTTCAGCAGAGAACTTGAAGGCTGGTCGCTTTTTCAGTTAACGAACAATGAGAAAGCTAGGGCCGGATGCCTTGGTTTGGCTCTGGCTGGCTCATGAGCTTCAACATGATTGTGCTAACAATGGAAGTTTTTTTCTAGAGTATTCTCAGTTTAAATGCTAAAAAACCCAAAACCCAGCCCTGAAGAAAGCTTCTGAAATGCGTTGGACGGGGTGAAGATATATGCTACAACACAAAGATAAGTGATAGGTTGAACAGACTTCTAAATCATATCTTATGGAAAAGCGGAGACTTAGAGGAGACATGATAGAAACCTTTAAAATCCTGAAGGGCATAGAAAAGGTAGACAGGGACAGATTCTTCACAATGTAGGGAACCACAAGTACAAGGGGGCACTCGGAGAAATTAAAAGGGGACAGGTTTAGAACAAATGCTAGGAAGTTCTTTTTTACCCAAAGGGTGGTGGACACATGGAACGCGCTTCCGGAGGCCGTGATAGGCCAGAGCTCGTTACAGGGCTTCAAAGAAGGTTTGGATAGGTTCCTAGAGGATAAAGAGATTGAGGGGTACAATAGGAGTTGAGCTAGGTTATAGGAATAGTCAGGGACCACTGCACAGGTGATAGGCCTGAGGGGCCACCGCGGGAGCGGACCGCTGGGCGGGATGGACCTCTGGTCTGACCCAGCGGAGGCAAATTCTTATGTTCTTATAGATCCTATATAAAGTTGTAAAAGAAGCATGGACCTGTGAAGATGGGAGCCAGAGTGAGTGATGCTACCACATGGCAATCTGACGTCCAAAGAGATTCAGATAACTAAATCCTGTAGAATAAGATGTTGCTTATAAGTCACAGTGAGTTGTATATTGCTGAATTGCATTACTATAACAGTTGATGAGTAACATGGTGTCCAAGGGGTTAAGAGCACGAGAGTTCCCACTCACTCATTTTGAAGGGGAAAAGTTTACTTGCTATCATATGGATAAAGAAAGCTCATGAGTGAATCCCTAACTTTGTATCCTAAGTTATTAATGTATTGATTCTGTACAATTGCTGGAAGGGACTTATGTCTACAATTTTTAATTTTGACAATATGAGCTTCAGTTACCACTTCCACTTCATATAAATTTGCTCTCTATGCCATGATGGTGAACTGCACGGTCGAAACCTCTGCCTTTTGTGCTTTTGATTTGGGCTGAGGTATTCAGGGATTCAGAACTGGGTTTGTATTAATGCACTTTGTTCTCACAATATGTTATTTGCTAGTACTGCTACCAAATGACTTGTGCTTGCATTTATGGTTATTTGGGGAATCGCTGGGCTACAGATTGATTGAATTTCTAGCTGGGGCTTGCTAAGCTCTTAAAGTACTAGGGTCAGCTTCATGCAGCTATTCACAACAATCATTCTGCTTCTCAGCTTGAGGGCTTATTCTGTGCTCTTCTGTCTCTTTTCTCTAAAAACATCTTGGGGGTCAATATTCAGCAGCATTTACTCGTACATGGGAAAGAATGGCTTCTACCTGCACAAGTGCTGTTCGCAAGGGCCACTCACGGATTTTAAGTGGCATTATCTGAAAATCTTTTCTGACTATCCTGGCATTCAGAAAATGTCAGGGTGGTCTAGGGGTGAAGCCAGAATAATCTAGGTAATTTTATCTGGATGGTTATTTAGGTACCATATCTGGATATTCGGTGACCCGTCAAATGTGCATACGTGAGATGTGAGCCCGACAATTGGCCACTATTTTGTCTTTGTGAGGGTTACAAAGTAACCCTCTTTTTTTGAGAGGGGGGAACTCCCCCCCCCCCACTAGACTTAAAAGATTCACTTCCTATCTAGTGTTAGGGTAAGGGTTACACGATGATTATTGGAAGCCTTTTCATAACTGGATATCTGGAAGGCTCTGATTTGCTCAGATTCCTCAGGACCCATCAGCGCCTCAAGCCCTTCCCAAGGGATGGGGGCTGAGGAGTCTGAGCAAATCAGGGCCTTCAATGTATGTACACTTCCCCCCTCAATATTTGCGGGGGTTAGGGGGCAGAGCCTGCCCGTGAATATTAAAAAAAAACTGCCAATAACTTTTAGGGCTGGCTTTGACCCACCCCTGCCTCCCTCCTGAGTCCTGGACCTTCCCCAGACCTTACCTGGTGGTCTTGAGACTACAACGGGAACTTGCAGCAGCCATTTTGATGATGTCTCTGCACGGGTCAGGAGCATAGGAAGATCGATTCTGCCCCGCGTCACCGCTAGAACACCAGGTAAGGTCTGGGATGCAGTGTTTCTTTTCCCCCCAAAAAATCACGAATAACCGAATCAGCAGGTACTAAAACCGCAGATTCGGAAGGAGAAGTGCATACCTTTCACATTTCATGGAGTGCAATTGACGGGGCGGCATTGTCCTGCATGCACTTGTCCCTGTGCGCAGTTGTTGGAGCGTAATTTTCGTGCACGGATTTGTCGGTCTACCAGATATTCAGTGTTGGTATCTAACTGTGCCCTGGCGCTGAATATCCAGGTATAGATTGAAATACCATGGGTCTGAAATCACTGTCTGTGGTGTTAAAAAAACAGGGACCTTATTTCTTTCTTATATACCAGATGCAAGCCCGCAGGCTTTGTGGTGTACATTTGGCCCCTAGTGGGCTCACAATCTAGTTTTGTATCCGAGGTAATGGCGGATTAAGTACCTCGCCCAAGATTGCAAGGAGCTGCAGTGGGATGTGAAGGATGTGAACTAAGCTCTGCTGGTTCTTAGCTTGTTGTCTAACCATTAAGGACTAGCTCCAATATATGGCATCCAATGTTAGGCACTGGGATGATCCATGCTACGTTAGTATTCTATGCAGAGTACACTTTATCGAATACTATCTTAGCACACTAATGCTTGCGCTCAATTGATGGTCCTAATTGCTGGGAGTGCCTATGACTCACCTATGCCACATCCCCTTTGGAGTTTCATGCTATGAAATTTAAATGTACATGTTCTAGAATAGGGCAGAGAACAGATCTGTGCAAAACTCCTAATTCCTACAAAGGAAGTGCTTGTTAACTGTTAATTAGTTTGCCCATGGATCTGAGAATCATGCCCATATACAATTCAGTGATTCCCATGGATGGAATGCAAAGATACCGGGCCATAATCTTTTTATGAAGGATGGAGATGGTGGAAAAGGTGGAGGAGGAAATCTGTATGTTAGAAACAATATCCAAGCAACTGAAATGTAGGGGGGCCGAGGGAAAAGAAAATTTAGCGGCCGCAGCAGGGCACCCGTCCCCCCCTGCAAAGTCAGCTGGCAGGAGGGATGCCCACTCCCTCTTGCTGCTGGCCCCATCATCCCCCAAACCCCACCAAATACTCCCTGACTCTACACGTATGACTCTCCGACACGTCCAAGATCCCCCTGCTACCTCCTCGAATGCCCCCTGTACCTTTATCTGATGGCTAAAAGGGATGCTCACTCCCGCCTACCGACAGGCCCACCACACCAAAATGGCAGGCCTTCCCCTTCCTGGTGTCTAAGGCCCCTCCCTTAGGAGGCGCCTTAGGCACTTGGGCCAACCAGAGTCTTAGGCTTCCTTTCGGGGGTTCAAGCAGGAAGAAGTGGGCATCTCTCCTGATGGCCAACTTTGCCGGGGGGGGGGGGTCGGGTTCCCTGCCGCAGCTGCTAAACTGATTGCCGCAGGGAGATTCCCTTGCGGTGATCAGCTCAGCAGCAACACGATTCTCTAACTGGCACCTGTGACATGGATGCCAGTTAGAGAATCGCGGTGGTTAGGTGGGGTTAGGCGCCTATCAGGACAGTCATAATTCTATATAGGACACCATGTGCAATTCTCAAAAGCCGCTTATACAGAATCAGGCCCAGGGAATAAGATGATCAGAAAAATAAAATCACCAGATAGCAAAGGTAGGAAAAATGTTTTTTTCAGTTTAGTGATTGAAATATTTCAATTTTTAAATTTTAAAACTTGAACTGTTCAAGAAGAAATGCATTGCTTTCTATTTCTGTGTGCAAGAGTCTGCAATATTAGAGTTTCATTTGTGTACAACAGTGGAATGAATGAAGTGGAAAATCACTGGACTAGTGTTTAGTCCTCGATGGTGACTGCTGCATCTTTGTTGATCCCAAGGAGTACAACAGATTTTATGCTGCTTATCCTAGGACTAAGCAATGGATTTCTCCAAGTCCATCTTAATAATAGCTTATGGACCTGTCATCTAGTAAATTATTCAAACCTTTTTAAAACCCTGCTAAGCTAACTGTTTTCACCACATTCTCTGGTAATAAATTCTAGAGTTTAATTACACATTGAGGGCTCCTTTTACAAAGCAATGGTAGAGGTTTCTCTCATAGGAATTCTGCAAGCGTTGGATCATTTACCTTGTCGGCCCATGGTAGAAACTTCTACCACATCGCCTTGAGCTTCTATAGGAATGTGCGACTCACAAATGGAAGATTAGATTAGACCTTTGTAAAAGCCAGTAGGAGTGAAGAAATATTTTCTCTGGATTGTTTTAAATGTAGAAACATAGAAACATAGAAAAATGACGGCAGAAAAGGGCCATAGCCCATCTAGTCTGCCCACACTAAAGATCCCCTTCCCTAAATTTATTCTCCCAGATATCCTATATCTCATCAAGTCTGCCTATTCTGATGACTCTCCCCTGGTGTCAGGTCAAAAGCGCGCTGGGACAAAGGTGTGCACCGCTCAAAATTACTGTTTTTAGGGCTCCGACGGGGGGCATGGGGGGGAACCCCCCCCACTTTACTTAATAGACATCGCGCCGCGTTGTGGGGGCATTGTGGAGGGTTTGGGGGGTTGTAACCCCCCACATTTTACTGAAAACTTCACTTTTTCCCTGTTTTTAGGGAAAAAGTTAAGTTTACAGTAAAATGTGGAGAGTTACAACCCCCCAAACCCCCCATAACGCAGGCGCGATGTCTATTAAGTAAAGTGGGGGGGTTCCCCAACAAAACCCCCCGTCAGAGCCCCTAAAAACTAACCAAAAATAATATCAAACGCCTCCAACGGGTCCAAAATGCAGCCATCCGCCTCCTACACAACCTCAACTACCGCGATTCCATCTCCCCGGCACTCCATGCTGAACACTGGCTCCCAACGCTGTACTTTCAAAGCCCTAACAATTGCCCACAAGAGAATCTACTCCACCACCCCCTCCTACATAAAATCCAAACTTCCCATCTACAACCCCACTCGCACCCTCCGCTCAAAGTCAGAGACACGCCTATGCGTCCCCCCCGGAAGATCCTTGCTCACAGAAACTGCCCACAAACGATCCTACAGCCACTTCATTCCACACCTCTGGAACCAACTTCCCCCCCAACTTAGACAACAGAACTCATTATTAACATTCCGTAAATCGGTAAAGACCCTCCTCTTCAATTAAAAATCTCCTCTGTCTCTCCCCCCATTAGGCCCCACCCTCCACTCTCCTATCTCCTTCCCGAAATTCCAGTATGACCCTCTCTTACTCTATCCACTAACAAATTGCACCTATACGCTTATAACTTTCCTTAAATTAAACTACTGTATTTCCCCCTTCTCTCTCTCTGCTTAATCTCCCTGTATTTAATTCTCTCCAAAAACTATAAATCCAATCACCAAACCTGTTGTACTACTTAAATGTCTAGTTACTCCGCACTGTGTATGTTCATTTGTAAACCGTTCTGAGCTGTTGGGAGGACGGGATAAAAATCTAAATAAATAAATAAATTAAATAAATAAAAAAAACAGTAATTTTGAGCGGCGCGCACCTCCGCGCTGCGCTCAATTGTCTGGGCGCACCTTTGTCTTTCGCGCCGTTGTCTATGAACCCTCTCCCCCCACTATTACCTTCTTAGAGATCCCACATGCGCATCCTTTTTATTCTTAAAATCTGGTATGCTGCTGGCCTTGACCACCTGCACAGGAAGTCTATTCCAATGATCAACCACTACGTAGTAGCTTCATTCCATGCCCCCTAATCCTAGTATTTTTTTGGAAAGAATAAACAAGTGATTCATATCTACCTGTTCTTTTGGATTTCAGTTTTAATTTTCCTGATCTCAGTGTTTAGATCTCCTGTGACTGAAGACTAGAGTTAAATGGTAAAGGGGCAGGGACTTTCTGTGGTTACGATCAAAGTAAAATGGAATTTAGTAAATGTTATATTTCCTATTTGGAATTTCTGTTATTTTATATAATTTCAATATTTCACTGGCTTTGCTGTACAAGTATTTTGCTTAATTTGTTTTGGAATGATTGCATAACATTTTAAAATTAATTATTCTTCTCTATAAAGTCTAACAGCTGGTGTAATGCTAAATTCTTCATAATTTTTGCAAGAAAAGGTAACAATGAATGACTGTGACCTGTGCATGGTGGCAGCACTGTCTTTCACTATAGCTGTCTGACAGTAATCCAATATTTCTACTTGCAAAACTTCCAGCTGGTTTACAAAAGCAAATCCTCCTCTTTAAAGCGTGGGTTTTGACCATCATAAGCAACAGGTTTCTATTTATGATAAAGGACCCTCTGACTGACTTTTCTAATTATGGTTAATTCAGGCAGACATTAATAGAATTAAATCATTAGTAACTGGATGTCTCTATTGAGTTATTGAACTTCAGAGGCTGCGAACAGGTGCTGGAGGACATAGAAAATTTATTGCCAGCTCTGGGTTGGAGCAGAACAAAAAAATAAATTCACCATCACCTGAAAATGAATTGTTCTGCTTTCCGCAGTTTCTAGGAAGGCTTTTAGAAATGATTCTCCATTTGTCACCTCTTACTATACCTTATTCTCCTAGTCAACTTTTTAAGATCAATTAATGATTGCAGAATCTGCTGAATTAGAATCGACAAGCAATTGGGTGGGGGGGGGGGGGTTGCTGCTCCTTTTTATTGGAATAAATTTCCCTTACATTTATGCACGGCGGGTTCATTTAAAAATGTCAAGGTCTTATGGAAAACTTGGATTTTTGAGCAGGCTTTTTCCTTTGAATGGATCTATGGAACTGGCTCCTGGCCCTCACCTGTTTCCTTTTTTCTTTGATTGAATGATTGCCCTTTACCATTTATATATTAAAATTCCTTTCTATTATGGTTTTAGTCTTCCTAAACGTTAGGCACACTTTTATAGAATACGCCCACTCCATGCACAATTTAGGCACAGGCATTTAGGTCTGATTTTCCTTGGCCTAAATAGGTGCCTAGATGTTATGCTAAACTAAACTAAGCCTTAGGTTTATATACCGCATCTTCTCCACTGAAGTGGAGCTCGACACGGTTTACAGAGTTAAAAAAATATGGGAAGAGAGAAGAGAAAGAGTTTACAAAGCATAAAAAGAGGGGATGTAATCAGGAGAAGAGATTATTATATGCTAGAGAAAAGCCAGGTTTTCAGTTGTTTTCGGAATAGTTGGAGGGAGTCCAGGTTCCGCAGCGGGACAGTGAGGTCGTTCCAGAGGCCGGTGATTTTGGAGAGGAGGGATCTACCCAGTTTACCTGCGTGGAGGATGCCGTGTAGAGAGGGGAAGGATAGTTTAAGTCTGTGGGCAGATCTGGTGGTAGTTGGTGTCGGGGCGAGGAAGGATAGAGGGATTAGGGGCGGAAGGATGCCGTGAATGATCTTGAAAGCCAGGCAGGAGCATTTGAAATGAATTCTGAAAAGTACTGGGAGCCAGTGAAGATTGGTAAGTAGAGGGGAGACGTGGTCATATTTGCGTTTAGCAAAAATCAGCTTAGCCGCAGTGTTCTGGATAAGCTGGCCGCTAAGGTTATATAGCGGGAGCCTTTTATAGAGTCATGCTAAGCGTCGTGCTAATTGGTGCTCATTTTTGGCACCATATATAGAATTTGGGCCTGAGTGCGTAAGTGCTGGGCACACTCGTGCCTCACTCAGGCACCTCCCACATCCACACACCCCTAGATGTGTTGCACTAAAGGAATTATGCACTAGGGTTATAGATTGGTAAGTGCAGTTACGCCTATAACAGCAAACTAGTGGCAATTAAAACCAAGTAAGGCCAATTATTGATTGTTAATAAGAACATAAGAATAGTCTTACTAGATCAGACCAATGGTCCATGAAGCCCAGTAGCCTATTCTCACGCTCCCTAATACCTGGCCAAAACCCAAAGAGTAGCAACATTCCAGCAACTCAAACAATAGCAAGATTCATGTGTGAAGTGTGTTAGATGTTTTTGTATCTCCCAATTCATTGCGAATGAAACATAAGAATAGCCCCACTGGGTCAGACTAATGGTTCATCAAGCCCAGTAGCCCATTCTCACAGTGGGCAATCCAGGTCCCTAGTACCTGGCCAAAACCCAAAGAGTAGCAACATTCCATACAGAATCCCAAGGAATAGCAAGATTCCGGAATCCCAAAGAGTAGCAACATTCCATGCTACCAATCCAGGGCAAGCAGTGGCTTCCCCCATGTCTTTTTCGATAACAGACTATGGACTTTTCCTCCAGGAAATTGTCCAAACCTTTCTTAAAACCAGCTACGCTATCCGCTCTTACCACATCCTCTGGCAATGCATTCCAGAGCTTAACTATTCTCTGAATTTAAAAATATTTCCTCCTGTTGATTTTAAAAGTATTTCCCTATAACTTCGACTGTCCCCTAGTCTTTGTAATTTTTGACGGAGTGAAAAATCGATCCACTTTTATCCGTTCTACTCCACTCAGGATTTTGTAGACTTCAATCATATCTCCCCTCAGCCGTCTCTTTTCCAAGCTGAGGGGATAACTCTGCTCTTTAGTCTTTCCTCATATGAGAGGAGTTCCATCCCATTTATCATCTTCGTTGCTCTTTGAATGTTTTCTAGTGCCGCTATATCTTTTTTGAGATAAGGAGACCAGAATTGAATGCGATACTCAAGGTGAGGTCGCACCATTCAGCAATACAGAGGCATTATAACATTCTTAGTCTTGTTTACCATCTCTTTTCTAATAATTCCTAGCATCTTGTTTGCTTTCTTAGCCACAGCCACATATTCGGCAGAAGGTTTCAGAGTATTGTCCACGATGACACCCAGATTTTTTTCTTGAATGCTGACTCCCAAGGAGGTAACTATGATTTGGATTATTCTTCCCAATGTGCATCACTTTGCATTTGTCCACATTAAATTTCATCTGCCATTTAGACGCCCAGATTTCCAATTTCCTAAAGTTTTTCACAGTCCACATGCGTTTAACAACTTTGAAGAGTTTAGTGTCACCTGCAAATTTAATCACCTCACTCGTAGTTCCAATTTCCAGATCATTTATAAATAAGTTAAATAGCACTGGTCCCAGTACAGATCCCTGTGGCACTCCACTATTTACCCTCCTCCACTGAGAAAAATGGCCATTTAACCCTACCCTCTGTTTTCTATCTGATAACCAATTCCTAATCCACAATTGAACTTTGCCTTCTATCCCATGAATTTTTAATTTTCTCAGGAGCCTCTCATGAGGAACTTTGGCATAAGTTTTCTGAAAATTTAGATACACTATATCGACCGTCTCACCTTTAGCCACATGTTTATTCACACCTTCAAAGAAGTCCAGCAAATTGGCTGAACCTATACTGACTGTCCCATTAGATCATGTTTGTCTACGTGTTCCACAATTTTATTTTTGTCATTGTTTCCACTATTTTGCCTGGTACTGAAGTCAGGTTTACCAGTCTGTAATTTCCTGGATTTTCCTTGGAACCTTTAAAAAAAAATAAACATAACATTGGCCACCCTCCAATCTTCAGGTACTACAGATGATTTCAGTGAAAGGTTACAGATTATCAATTTCATGTTTGAGTTCTTTCAGTACCCTGGGATGTATACCATCCGGTTTAGGTGATTTATCACTCTCTTTAATTTGTCAATTTGGCTTAGTAAGTCTTACAGGTTCACCGAGATGTCTTTCAATTCCTCTGCCTCATCACTCTTGAAAATAACTTCGGTTCAGGAAGATTTCTTACATCTTCTCCTGTAACGACTGAAGCAAATAATTCATTCAGTTTCTCCACTATGGCCTTATCCTCCCTGAGCTCACCCTTTACTCCTTGATCATCCTAATGGTCTCACAGATATGAGTGGGTAATGTCTGCTGGGCACGCTCGTGCATTTAGCAGTTTTGAACCCTGGTGAACTCAGATAAATCTTTCTTATGAGTTCCTACCTACTGATTCAACACCCTGTAAGTAACATCCTAACAATATCTCACTTCTGGCTCACCACATATTAGCTTTCCCACGTATTCACCATTATAAGACCCCCAGGGACCCCTGAAGAAGACTTTTTGTCGAAATGTGGACCGTGTTGGGTCCTGCATCCCTAGCGGACTAAGTCCTTTAAGGCTTTTATGTGGATGATTTTAGTGTACCTTTGAAACTTTGACATTTTCAAATAAAGTCCATTGAGGAACATCGTCATTCCACAGAGTTTCTTTTGGTTTCTTCTGGATTTTCTTCTCTGTGAATATTTTGGGGCCATTTTTTTTTGTTTTTGTTTGGAGAATAGAGAGCAGGTCTGAATTTGTTGCTCACAGATTCCCTTACAGGTTTTCTGCTTTTGATGTACCTAAAAAAAATTATTACTATGAGTTTTTGCCTCTTTGGCAAGTTGTTCTTCATATTCTTGTTTAGTTTTCTTTATCAGTGCTTTGCATCTAACGTGCCAGTGCTTATATCTCTTCTTATTTTCTTAATTGGGATCCTTTTTCTATTCCTTAAAGGATGTTTTTTTGACTGTAATAGTCTTTCACTTTCTCGGGTGATTGATTAGAAATCTTTCATCTCATTAATTAGTTTGAAGTGGGTTGGATTGCTGTATATGATTTTCCTGCTTCACCCAAAATTAAGATCAGGGTAGTTGAAATCACCCATTATTCTACTGTTGCCCAATTTGCCAGCTTTGCTAATTTCTGAAAACATTTCTTCATATGTTTGCTCATTCTGTCCTGGGGGACAGTAGTATAACCCTACCTTTATATTCCATAAGGATTCTACTTTGCTATCTGTGTTGTGCAGAATGTTTTTTTGTTCAATTCAATTCCTTCTTTAACCCCCCCTCCAATTTGATCTACTCTATCATTGTGATATAACCTGGGTAACACTGTCCCATTGATTGTCTTCCTTCCACCAGGTCTCTGAGATGCCTAGGTAACTGAAGGACGGACCCTTATTTTGAAGGAAACAGGGTTTATTAAAGGACCCAACATGGCTCATGTTTTGCAAAGTGCCTCCATCAGGAATCCATATCTGCAAATAAAATACAACAATGATTTATTGTACACATGATTAAAAAAATATAGCATAATAATAATAAAAACACAAAAATCAACGTGAACTTGAGATATTAAAAATGTGTAATGTGCTCAGTGGTATAAATTATTATCTGAATTATTGAATAAGAAACCAAAGACTGGTCTTCGTGACATTTGGAGCATTGAGATAAAGCATCAGATTTCTGCATCTCAATGGCCACGAATTTGGACTTGGAGGATGAGATGTACGGCGTCTGCATCTATGAGACAAACATGGTTTTATTTGTTACATAGGGCTTTTTGGACCCCTGTTCGTTTACAGAAATTAGATAGTTCGAAGTCTAATAGATGCTGGCACTGTCATCTTGATATAGGGACACTGGATCATCTACTTGCCCCTTGATACTTAAATTTTGGAGATCCATTTAGAGTCAAGTGAATAATTTATTGGAAAATTCAGTGGCGCTGACGTACAATACTGTGCTATTTGGCACGTCAATGAGGGCTAAAAGCCAAATATCTTCTAATAATAATAAACTTCTATTTATTATGACAGGGGTTGCCATACAACTTATTATGAAAAACTGGGACCGGTTGAATTATACTTTATGGTGGAACTGTTTATGTCATATTTTTAAAATGGAGCTTGTGATAGCCATACAGCAGGGGCATTATAATAAATTTAAGGATATTTGGGAGCCATTAACAAAATTTTGTAAGGAATGATTATTATTTTTTCCCTTTGAATATACACGGGTGGGGTGGAGATACTTTGATCTATTTAGGGTTGAGGGCAATTGATGGGTGTATAATGGGGGGGGGTTGATATATAATTGTTATAAAATATAATTTGATAGAATATTAAATGCTGTTAAAGTGTAAAATGTTTCTATATTATGTTGCACTTATTGTTAGTTTTAAACTGAATAAAGAATTAAAAAAAAAAATGTGTACAGATCCCATATGGGTGCAGGCCTATAGACAGATTTGTCTTTATTATATTCTTTCCATAATGCCAGTTTTGGTTCTGTATGCCTAAGTCTAGTGTGTTTTCTGTATAATGATATAAGCCTAACAACATTTCTTCAAATACTTATACACACACAAACATATGTATCTCATCTTTATTTATACATGTCTTAAAGGTGATTTTTCTGTTGTATGTATGCATCTTTATTTTTACTTTTGATCTTTATTTATTTATTTTAAAAATTTATGAATCGCTTAAATCTAAGCGATGTACAAAACATTTACGTCCACAATTTCAAGCACAAACAAACATTATAAAATGCAGTAAACAAATGTCTTCCCCCATAAATTTTCTCAATACAGAATTCTTTAAATCTAAAACAAATAACCACAAGGTTAAAGAAAGGCATCCAGAAATAATTGTTGTGATACACTTGGGATCTTAATGTCCAAGAAGCCATTTGTGCTTGAGGCTCCATATGATAACTCTGCACATTTTACGTCTGGTGGAATTCTACACAAAAAAATTCAAAATTCTGTGCACAAAATTGGCAAGTTTATGAAAATGTAAACACTATTTTTGCTAATTATTATCCAGAATTTCAATGCAATCCAGTATTTTCATGAAATGATAGCACTCAGTTTGTGACTCCATGCTCTCCCCCCTCCCCCCTTGTAAGGGGTGACTGAATGAATGGGAAGAAAGCAGCCTATTCTCGCCAATCCCTCACCAGTCATGTAGCCAGCTCCCTCCCAACAAATCTGTTCCTCAAACCAGTTAGACAGCCCTGCTTCCTCTTCTTAATCCACTTGCCTTCCTGCTCTCTCCATGTCGCAATTCAATTTGCCTGCATTCAAGCAGTCAGCCAGCTGTGCTCCCCTCCCCACCATCTGAGAGGTGGGTAGCAGGTGTACATGCACAATTACCTTGGGACATCTGAACACAACCCATGTTAAGCTGTTGTGGCCATGATTCTATAAACAGCGCCTAAGTCCTAGGTGCCATTCGATACCATTGCCAATCATCTGCTGGGTGCCATAGAGGACAGGAGATTGCGATGTCTAGCCCTGCACACCTGGCGGGAACTGCTTCGGCCTAATGGCCTGTCCTAGAGCCGGAGGATCGGGTGTTTGAGTTGGCCACACCTGATGTCAGGAGATCAGATGGTGCATCAGATGTCAGAGAGGCTATGGAGGGGGAGCCCGTGGATGCTCTAGTCAGCTCCCTTATGGTCGGTGGATCTACTATGGATCTCCTTTCAGTTGTTAGCCCTTTCCTGCACTTGGGATTCAAAGATCATTTTTGGCCAGTGACAGACTAACATCGAGGGATCCCCTCAACCATTGTATCCTGCTGTTGCCTTACACTGAACTGAGTCCAATTGCGTACCTGGTATTAAGAAAGGTTTGGAGGAAAAGTCCATAGTCTGTTATTGAGAAAGACATGAGGGAAGCCATTGCTTCCCCCGGATCGGTAGCATGGAATATTGCTACACCTTGGGTTTTGGCCAGGTACTAGTGATCTGGATTGGCTATCATGAAAACAGGCTACTGGGCTTGATGGACCATTGGTCTGACCCAGTAAGGCTATTCTTATGTTCTTATTGTGATCCCATCTGGGACAGATAGTGAATATCTATCTTTAATGCTAACAATTTTCCTTGATATTTTCCTTATGTATACCACCTAGGCATTGCAAGGCATTGCGCGGTATATAAATAAAGACCCCAAACTAATTTAAAAAAATTACTGTGCCCCAAACTATCTGCAATCGTTTTTTCATATCTATAGCAGGAACACAGACTTGCCAACCAAAAAGGAAAATTTAATCGGTAGTAGTTCTTCCAGTTACAGTTTATCCCGGTCATGATAAAGAAAAGACGACATTTATATTGCTCCATAGGGGGTATAACATGTAATAATGTTTCACAAATGACCGCCTCATAAGTCAGTGGCATTGATGTTATTAATCTTATCCCAAATTGACCTCCAAAAGTTAAGTATCAAAGGACAATAGAACAACAGATGATCCAGCATCCCGATGTCTAGATGACAGTGCCAGCATCTATTAGAGTTAGAACTATCTAACCTGTGTAACCTAACAGGGGTCCAAAAAGATCTATGTAACAGACTAAACTAAGTTTGTCTCATAGATGCTGATGCTGTACATCTCATCCTCCAAATCCAAATGTGCGGCCTTCGAGATGCAGAAATATACTGCTTAATCTCAATACTCCAAATGGCACGAAGACCATGTTTTGGTTTTTTTATTGAAAAAATCAGATATTAATTTGTACCACCTGGCAACCTGATGTCCTAGAACATCTGTCTGGAAGGCAAGGACCTGCAAACTATAATAATTTTTTAGATTTTGCCAATCAGGGAACCCCTTCTGAATGGCTTGCTTCAACTGCAACCACTTATAATTTTGAGAGTTAGCAATACCAAATGTTTGTTGCAGTCGTGAAAACTCAAGCAATTTCCCATTTAACGCAACGTCTTCTAATGTACGTATACCTGCCTGCATCCATTTCTTCCAGACGATTTTAGACTTGCCTATTTAAATCTTGGAGTGTAACCATAAGGATTGATAAGTGGATTTCTCTACTGGAATATCTGTTAATTTGTTAATAAATTTCAAGGTTTTCCAGGTGTCACTTATAATAAACTAAACTAAACCTTAAGTTTATATACCGCATCCTCTCCATAATTATAGAGCTCGGCACGATTTACAAAAGCTTAATATAAGGAAGGAACAACATAATGGGGCTGGAGGTTGAGTATAGGGGGAAGAGAGCCTTACATTTTTGTGAATAGCCTAGTTTTTAGATGCTTTTGGAATAGTTGGAAGGAGCCCAGATTCCTTAGTGGGGCAGTAAGGTTATTCCAAAGTTCAGTGATTCTGAAGAAGAGAGATTTCCCTAATTTTCCCGCATAGAGGATACCTTTTAGCGAGGGGAAGGATAATTTAAATTTTTGGGTGGACCTGGTGATATCGGGACTCAAGGAGTTCCAAGATAGTGGAATTAGGGGAGGGAGGATACCGTGTTAGATCTTGAAAGCTAGGCAGGCACATTTAAAATGAACCCTGGAAATTATTAGAAGCCAGTGACGTTTGGACAGAAGAGGGGAAACATGATCAAATTTGCTATTGTCCTTTACATAACTGGGTAATCTGATACTCAACACATGAAACAGTCGCAATGGGGACATCAATTGCCATTCTATGTATAACCAATCAGGGAGATTTTCCATGAGCACGGGGAGGATCCAATACATACCCTGATACTTGATGGTACCTATAAAAGTTGGGAAAATTTACCCCACCCGCCACAAATGGTACTAAAGCAATTCGAGCAGTTTTACCCAGCCAAATAAATTTAATAAGAATACTATTTAATTTCTTATAAAATGACCCCTGAAAAAAACCTGGTAATATACCTCATTCAACATACCTTCCTCCCTCCATTGCACACATCAGAGTGGTTCACATTTAGGAGCTGAGTGCTAATTCTCAGCACAAGGCTCATAAATCTGGGCAAATGAATGGCATGCCTAAATTTAGAAGCATAACTTTTAAGCTTCTAAATTAAGATGATTTTTCAACTGAAAAGTTATGCTCCTAAGTTTGACTGAATATAAGGCACACACTTAGGGGGCTGGTTGGTGAGGCCCCACTTGCAGTATTGTGTTCAGTTTTGGAGACCGTATATGGCGAAGGACGTAAGAAGACCTGAAGCGGTCCAGAGGAAAGCGACAAAAATGATAGGAGGTTTGTGCCAGAAGACGTATGAGGAGAGACTGGAAGCCCTGACTATGTATACCCTAGAAGAAAGGAGGGACAGGGGAGATATCATTCAGATGTTCAAATACTTGAAAGGTATTAACGTAGAACAAAATCTTTTACAGAGAAAGGAAAATGGTAAAACCAGAGGACATAATTTGAGGTTGAGGAGTGGTAGATTAAAGAGCAATGTTAGGAAATTATACTTTATGGAGAGAGTGGTGAATGCCTGGAATGTGCTCCCGAGAGAGGTGGTGGAGAGGAAAACGGTGACGGAGTTCAAAGAGGCGTGGGATGAACACAGAGGATCTAGAATATTAAATATTGAACTAAAGCCAGTACTGGGCAGACTTGCACGGTATGTGTTTATATGGCCTTTTGGTTGAGGATGAGCTGGGGAGGGCTTCAGCCCATCTACACCCTCCCAGCCATTGGAGTGAGTTTTGACGGAGACTTCAGCAGTTGGAACCCAAGCACAGTACTGGGTAGAGCTTTGGATTCTTGCCCAGAAATAGCTAAGAAGAAAAAATGTTAAAAAAATTTAAATTGAATCAGGTTGGGCAGACTGGATGGGCCATTTGGGTCTTTATCTGCTGTCATCTACTATGTTACTATGTCGTAGGAGCATAAATCTAGGAGCTCAGAGCATTGTCTCACTTCCACTAAGCTTACATTTATTAATGAGTTTGGCCTGACATTTTCAGTGAATAAACCAGCTATCCTAAAAGGCAACACGTCATGCTCAAAAACCAATTGGTCCAGTAATAGGACATTGTTAGCGAGAGGTCGATGTTACTGTTTAATAAATTGGTGTCTTATTCATTTCATCCCAGAGCAGAATTACCCATTTGTAGCACTGATGCAAGTGAGGCTCCTACAAACATGAAACATGATTCTTTCAGCTCTGCTGTGATCACGGGCGGGATGTGTCTGCATTGATCTTAAATCGGGACATTTTAGCGCAAGGTTTATTATTCATTTTTGAGAATTGCAGAGATTTTTAGGCATAATGACAAGAAAAGAAGAATTTAAAAAGCACTTAAATGTGCATAAGTTAATCAGAGGGATCCTCAGGAGACAGAGGAAATTTGGTAAAACAGGAATTATAAGGATCATTTAAACTTACTTTAGACAGCAGTGATGATAAATGGCTTCATGATTTAGAAGGAGCTTTTAACACCAGTGATGCTAAGTACCACTTTAGAGCTCATGGACACTGCACAGCAATGACGCTCAGACCAATTTCATTAGATTTTTTTTTTTTTTATACAATAATCCAACCATTTGCGCAGTGAAGAGACAGACTGGGAATAGAGGCTGAGGTGTCCAAAATGCATTTAAAATTTTGGACAAAATGAAATGAATACATTGTAACAAGCAGATCGCCCACAAGCTTCATTCCTGGCACACCAAAACATGAGAAATATCAACTTCCCACATCTCTGAAATTTCCAAACATGCAAAAGTACATGCATGAGAAACTTGATTGCTCCCCTATAAATTTAGTTTTATTTTAATTTATGGAGGATAAGAAATTCTACATGACCAAATTTAAAAGGATTCTTCTAGCCTTATTTTGCAAAGCAAACTAATCATGATATAGTTTTTAATGGGAAAAAATTGTTTGAGGTTAGGCAGAGATTTAGGGGGAAGTATACAGTACAATGTGCTGGGCCTCAGCTCAGAAGACCTTGCTTTCACATGAGTTTTGTGGGTTTGAAATTCAGAATCTGCTCTAGTCCTCTTTGTTGCTATTTATCACAGAGGATGTCTTCTGTCTGTCTACGTTTGCGTTTTTTCTCTCATACTCATAGAAACATAGAAAATGATGGCAGAAAAGGGCCATAGCCCATCAAGTCTGCCCACACTAGTAACCCTCCCCAAACTACCCTCCAAGTGGTCACCCTCTGATGGTATCACCTCTACACTACCCTCATAGAGATCCAACATGGGCATCCCATTTTTTCTTAAAACCTTGTACGCTGTTGCCCACGATTACCTGCACCGGGAGTCCGTTCCAATGGTCAACCACTCTTTCTGTGAAGAAATACTTCCTGGTATCCCCATGAAATTTCCCGCCCCTGATTTTCAGCGGATGTCTTCTTGTGGTCGAGGGTCCTATGAGAAAGAAAATATTGTCTTCCACCTCGATGCGACCAGTGATATACTTAAATGTCTCAATCATGTCACCCCTTTCCCTAAGTTCTTCAAGAGAGTAAAGCCGCAGTTTGTTCAGCCTATCTTCGTATGAGAAATCCTTGAGCCCCAAGATCATACTGGTGGCCTCCTCCCTTCTACTGGTGTAACCCAACTGTTGCAGTAGCAAGCCTCAGCATAAGACCACAGACAGCAACTTCCTTTGAGATCTGGTCTGGATGAATCCTTCCCTGAATCCCATCTGTGAATTTTGCTGCTGCATGATGATAGGAATCCTCTTCTTTATCCTAGCAATGTATGTTGCCTCTATGGTATCCTTAACCTCCACTGGCTGGACAAGCAGAAGATAAGAATATAAAAGCCATATTGAGTCAGACTAAGATCCATCAAGCCCACATCCTTCTCCAACAGTGGCTAATCTGGGTCACAAGTATGGGCAAATCCCACAAAGTGATATATTTCTTATTCTTTATTGACACATTTCTTCCTGGGATGAGAAAAGACAAGCAGGCTCCCCACGCTAGAAACTGCTAGCGCAGTTTCATAGAAGAGGGGGTAAGTGTTTCACCCCACTCATGATTATATAAACTAATCTTATATTCTCTCATTCATCCCCTTTCCAAACTGAAGAGACCTAACCTGTTCAGCCTATCATCCTTCCAATCATTGTTCCCTCTAACCCAGGGATCTCAAAGTCCCTCCTTGAGGGCCGCAATCCAGTTGGGTTTTCAGGATTTCCCCAATGAATATGCATTGAAAGCAGTGCATGCACATAGATCTCATGCATATTCATTGGGGAAATCCTGAAAACCCGACTGGATTGCGGCCCTCAAAGAGGGACTTTGAGACCCCTGCTCTAAGCTGAGTGGGAGTCCTGCCAATTTGAGGTGCTGTTTCACTATCACACTTTGGGACAGGCAAACTCTGCAGGACTCTAGGGAACCCTCATAAGAACATAAGAATTGCCACTGCTGAGTCAGACCAGTGGTCCATCATGCCCAGCAGTCCTGTCACTATTAACCCCCCTCCCCTCCTCTTCCCCCCCACACATATTGGCAACAATGCGGTTGGAGAACTCCTGTTCAGCTTAAAGGGCACAATGCCTCCAAGCCTTCTGTTGTTAATTTCAGAATCCTCTGCAGCTCCACTATATCCCCCCTGAGATGAGGTAACCAAAAGTACTGTATATCCAACAACATCCATGTTGCAGTACACTAGGGACTCATACAAAGCATACAATATTCTCAGCCTTGTTCTCCATCCCCTTTAGAATAATCTTTAACATCCTAGTTGCCTCCTCAGTAGCCATATTTACTTACTCCACTGACACTTGGAGCTCTGCCTTCTGGATGCCAGCTTCACAGAAAAATAAAACCATAAAACCACTTTACTTCTGAAAATCCCCCAGCAGCAGTACAGCAAGCCTCCATATCACTATCTTTCCACATCCTGCGCTCATCCCCACCCTTCTCACCATAATCCACCCTCCATCCTCTGATAGATGCCCCAGCCCTCACCCTCTCTTCCATCCTAACACCAAACCACACCAGCTGGGGAGACTGGATGCAATCACTCACTTTAGCTTTCTTCCAACTAATTTTATCACTTTATCACAGTCTCCCTTCAAAATCAAGTGCCACAGTGGTAGTCCCCTTCAGAGATGACAAGTTTGTGATCGCTATAGACCATCATCACCCCCCACACAAGACCCTGAGCACTATCAAAGGCTAGATCCAAAGTACTGTCCCCTCTAGTTAGATCTTAGACCAGGAATTTCAAGAAGTAGCCAACTACGATATCCCCACATGTATTTATTTAATTTGTTTTCTATCCCGCTGTCCCCAAAGAGCACACAACGGGTTACAAGTTAAACATACATAATATCAGTACAAGATTACTATGCAAGTTTCCATCCTAGTTGGCACAGATTAGGTGTAGTTATCCTTACGTGACACAGACTGGTTCAGTTACCAATATACAATTCTTTGTAGTCCATGGATCAAGGGCAGGGGGTCAGATGAAAAGGCATGTTTTTATTGCTTTTCTGAAGTTTCAAGTTCAAGTTTCAAGTTTATTTACATTTGATATATCGCTTATAAAAATATCTAAGCGATGTACAATTAAAAACCAGCAGATTGTGGCATTACATGTAATTTCACTTAAGTTAGACAATTTGACAAAACAATGTGGACAAACATGATTGGGTAGGAAGGAAGGGGAAAGTTACAATTGCATTATTTGTTAGAATTTACATAGAATGGGTAATACAATAGGTATGATTAGAATGAAGCAAGAGAAAAGAAAATTAAAAACATGTAAGAATATAAAATAAATCATTTCATAAATCAAATGCATCTTGAAATAGGTAGGTTTTTAATAATTTTTTAAAAGAAATAAGATCTTTTTCATTTTTAATAAAATTTGGTAGGGAGTTCCACAAGGATGGAGCAACCACTGAAAACATATCTTTGCGTCTAGTGTCGATTATCCTTAATGAAGGAACTGAAAGCTGATTAGATAAAGATGATCTTAAGGATCGAGGAGGATTATATGGAACTAACATTTTAGAAATGAATAGGGGTTCATTTGAGATTAATGTTTTGAAAACTAGAAATAATGTTTTAAAAGTGATTCGGTGAGAAATTGGAAGCCAGTGAGATTTGATGAGTAGTGGGGTAACGTGGTCGTATTTTTTAGCTTTGTGAATTAATTTGATTGCGGTAAGTTGAGGAGACCTTCAAGAGATCTGATCTGTGATGGCAGTCGATTCCAGTGGCTCGGTATGAAGTGGGAGTAGGACCGTTGTTTGGCAGTTTGTAGTTGAAGGGCACGAGCAGGGAGCGTTTTGAGGCGTATTTCATCCTGGGAGCAGAGGGAACTTCCCAATGAGACATTCATCCAATCAAAAAAGGGGGCTTCTGAAGTCTTCCTTACTATATAAGGGGTTAAGTACTTCTGTGCATGAAAGACCAAGGCCTGAGTTGATCATTTCTGATGATCTTAAGATGACTAGAGAGGTAGAACAGTTTAAGCTGGAGTACTTAGAAAAAGGAATGGTTAGCAAGAAAAAGGAGGTGATATTACTACCTGGTGAGACCATATCTGGAGTACTGTGTACAATTCTAGAGATCACACCTTCAAAAAGATATAAATGGTCAGGTCTTAATTTCTGCTAGAACAGGGTGGGATGGAATTCCAGCATTTCTGGAACTCAGAAAGTTTTGTCATCTAACCTTCACCCCTCCTCCCCGCAGACTGGCTTCCATTCCTTCTTGTCCCCTCCCCAGATTGTGACTGGTATCTCCCCCTATCTCTCAAAGTTGCCCCTCATGAATCTTTAAAACTTTTATCCTGTTGTAGAGGTCACTGGCAGTGATTCATACATGCTACTTGTGGCTGTCCTCAGAGTATTCCCTTAAGCTGGGAAGCATCAGAAGGAATGCTTTGGGATCAGCTACAAGCAACAAGTATGAGTTACTATTCATTTCTGGTGACCTCCACAATAGGGTAAAAGTTTTAAAGGTAGACAAGTGGATGGGTGGAGGGACCATTGAGAGACAAGGGGAGATGCTATGGAGTCGGATGAAATACACCCAAGGATATTGAAGGAGCTCAAAGCAGTTCTGGTGGGCCCTCTTAAAGATTTGTGTAATAGATCCTTGGAGACATAGGATGTTCCATAGGACTGAAGAAGTGTGGACATGGTCCTTTTCCACAAAAAATAAGTGGGAAACTGCAGGCTAGTAAACTTCAGTTTGATGGTTGGAAAAATAATGGAGACACTACTGAAAGAAAGAATAGTATAATTTCTGTAATCTAAGGGTTTACAAGATCCAAGGTAACATGGTTTTACCAAAGGAAAATCATGTCAAATGAATCCGATTGATTCCTTTGACTGAGTGACCACAGAACTGTATCAAGGGCATGCGCTAGATGTGGTCTATTTGGATTTTGGCAAAGCCTTTGACACAGTTCTTCATAGGAGTCTCATGAGCAAATTGAAAAGGGTGAAGTTAGGAAACAGAGTGGTGAAATGGATTAGAAACTGGTTTACTGATGACTGAGGGTGGTGGTGAATGGAATTCACTCAGAGGAAAGAAAGATGAGTAGTGGAGTGTCTCAAGGATCAGTGATGAGGCTAATTCTATTCAGTATATTAGTGAGCAACAATGCCAAAGGGTTTGAAGGAAAAGTTTGCCTTTTGTAAATGAAATGAAGATTTCCAACAGAGTGGACACCCTGGAGGAACTGGACAACATTACAGAAAAGGTGGTAGATGCATGGAACAGTCTCCCAGAAGAGGTGGTAGAGACAGAGACTGTGTCTGAATTCGAAAGGGCATAGGATAGGTACGTGGGATCTGTCGGAGAGAGAAAGAGATAATGGTTACTGCGGATGGGCCGTGTGGCCTTTATCTCCGGTCATGTTTCTATATTAATAAACAATACAAATTACTACTAAAGGACAAAAGAAAAACACATACACCAATCTAATAGGCACAGAAACCCAAGATACCAAAAACTATTCCAAATATTAAAAGATCTAACAGACACCAAACCCTACATGACCACCAACAATACCCCACCCCTCTCAACCACCCTCTTAGCAGAACACTTCAAGAACAAAATTTCAAACACTAGAGCCACCCTCAATTGTACCTCATCTCAACTAAACAAATTCACAATTCTTCCCACAGAAATAGAATCAACTGCAGCAGACAGAGCATGGTCCCAATTCCCCAGCATACAATGGTCAGAACTCAATAAACTCTACAAAAAATACAGCCACGCATCCTGTGACCTCAACCACTGCCCTTCATATCTCCTTACAACCTCTAGCACAAAATTCCGCTCTCTACTTCTGCAATGGATACAAACCATGCTCACAGATGGCCTTTTCCCAACTGACCTCAGCGAAATCATCACCCCAATCCAAAAAGACCCAAAAGGATCAATAGACCAACCATCCAACTGCAGACCCATTGCCTCAATACCTCTATACGTCAAACTAACAGAAGGATTAGTAGCCAAACTCCTCACCAACTATCTAGAAGACCATAACATACTCCACCCTATGCAATCTGGCTTCAGAACCAACTTCAGCACAGAGACATTACTAGGCTCCCTTATTAACACAGCCAGACAACACCTCAGCACAGGAAAAAAAATGCTTCTCATACAACTGGACCTGACTGCAGCATTTTACCTGGTAGACCATGACATCCTACTACAAATTCTGGACACAATAGGTATCTCAGATAAAGTATACTCTTGGTTTGAAGGCTTCCTAAAATCCACAACATACAAAGTAAAATCAAATAAAGAAAAATCCGAACCTTGGTCCAACCCATGTGGTGTACCACAAGGATCCCCACTATCCCCTACTCTCTTCAACCTATACACTGCCTCTCTTGGAACATACCTGGATAATCTAGGCATAACCACCTATAGTTATGCAGATGACATTACCACAGTAGCGACCTGGATGTAAGATCACAAACTGAAACTCAATCCAGAAAAAACTAAATTCATCCTTTTCAAAAATGACAAAGTCTCAACCATAACCAATATAGAAATCAACTCAACCAACTATCCCATCCAAACCACCATAAAACTACTAGGAATGACTATAGACAGATGTTGCACCATGAAACCGCAAATAAATAAACCAATACAGAAATCCTTCGCAGTTATGAGAAACATAAGACAAGTCCGGAAATTCTTTGAAAGAACACAATTCCAGCTTATAGTACAATCCCTAATCCTAGGCCTAGTAGATTACTGCAACATCCTCTACCTCCCCTGCCCGGCCACTATGACCAAACAACTACAAACAATCCAAAATACAGCCCTGAGACTCATCTACTCATTGAGGAAACTCGACCATATTACAGAAGCATACATCAACTCACACTGGCTACCAATACAAGAAAGAATATTATTTAAATTCTACTGTATGTTATTCAAAACACTAAATGGAGACAGCCCAACCTACCTGAACAACCGCCTCATCCAAACCACCTCAATCAGACATAGAAAAACACACACCCCATTCACCCCCCCCGATCAAATAAGTAAAACGGAAAAAACTATACGATGACCTCCTAGCCACTCAAGCAGCAAAACTAGATAACCAGATCTCCAATCTACTGAGATCTACCTCAGACTACAAGATGTTCAGAAAAGAAATAAAAACTATACTCTTCAAGAAATTCTTGAAACAGTCCTAACATCACACTTACTATCCTACCTCCTTCTTCCAGCCACACTAAAACTACTGGACTTCTCTTTACCTCTCTAGAAATGACAAATAATCTTCCATTGTAACCCACCATCTATAATTCTTTTGTAATCCGCCTTGAACCGCAAGGTAATGGCGGAATAGAAATCTCTAATTGTAGCAAACTGCAGGGTATTTACCATTGTACAGGATGAAATGTAAGTGTTTGGTTATTTCTCAGATCAATGCCCACTGAGACTCACCCAACAGGAATCTCCTGGTTCCTAGTCCAGGTTTAGAAATGTGATATGAGAGCACTTTACTATGAGGGAGTGCTGAAAAGTTCTCAGCCCAACCAACCAACTTCCTAAATTCTGAGCCTTATTTTGTCACTGTAGCTGAAAAGAGTCTTATCTTATTTCCAAAAGTGCTAATTTGCAGAAACAAAATTCTGGGTTTTGACATTGTTTCAGATTATTGATGGAATCATATCCACGTCGTTCTCTTCTTGGTTGGGCTGAGAATTTTTCAGCACCCCCCTCGACATGCTCACTGCATGTGTCTGAATCCTGCTGAAATTTTAACTCTTCTATCTGCTTTTTGTTCTCCCTCCAGCCTCCAATTCCATAGAACCCCTTGGTAGTGCAGACAACGAGGGTTACAAGCAGAGCGCTGCTGCTTGTGTAACATACTGCAGAGAGCTCAGAATTCAGAGTCCTTTAGGAAGGAGTGGCCCGGTGGTTAGTTACAGCCTCAGCACCCTGAGATTGTGGGTTCAAAACCCACGCTGCTCTCTGTGATCCTGGGCAAGTCACTCAATTTTCTGTTGCCCCAGGCTCATTAGATTGTGAGCTCACTGGGACAGAGAGGGAAAAGTGCTCGAGTACCTGATTGTAAGCTGCTTAGATAAGCTTTATAGGCGGTCTATAAATACCTAATAAAATAAATAGAACTTGGCTCCATCCCTTTAATCGACATCCTCTGACTTTCCCCCCATGTTGAGACTGTCAGCTATTTGGGAAGGAGATATTGAAACTATTGGAATTATTGTAGTCTATAAAGCGTTTAGTGTTGAAATCGTAACTGTGAGGTGCCAGACTAATACCTGCTAAAACCTGGTGTCAATACCAGTGCCCAGGTTGGGCGTGATAAGACGGTATTCTATAATTCTGTGTGCAACCTTTCAGGACGCCCATGGTCACAACTCATTTTCAGATAAGCGCTAGGAGAGTTAGTGCTGAGCCTTATAGCTTGTGCCCAGTTATGAATGCAAATCCTAACTGTTTCCAATGGGCTGCAATAATTGCTGACTTATGTCCAACTATTGCTAGTTAAGGGCTCATGAATCAATTAAGTTGTGCACACAACTTGGGCGTGTGCCCAAATTGCAGTGTACAACTTTGGTCTCCCTAGAATCCAGAGGATAATGTGTTTTTACAAACTGCAAGTTCCCCCTGAACGCTATTTGCATGAGCATGCTACTCCTATGTGCTTTTACTAAGAGGTGCTAATTGCAAAAGTAGCAGGTTTGGTTTTAAGGCCTTTTCTGTTTCTTTCTAGGTACAGTGATACCTTGGAATCTGAACGCCCTGCACGTTGTTTGTGTGCACGTTTCCCCAGCGCTTGGGCCACCCAAAAGTCGTAATAGAAGACCCAAAAAGCAGCAGAAAAACTTCCTGGGACAAAAAGGTGAGCAGGAGATGAGCAACTGTTCCATTACTCAAATTAGTAGGTTGTAGGAGTATCGGTGACATTTACAGACAATGATTCACACAGTTTTTCCACTTACAAGAATGCCAAAATGGGGCAGTTTTAGGTTGTAAACAGTTTTCCATATTCGGTTGAGGACATAGATAACAAAGACAAATGCAACCACTAAGCACACTCTGACCTGTTAAAATTTGAGTTTGTGGGGTCCAGGATCGGATTAATCCAGTTTCTATGATTTTGAATGGGAAAAATTGTCTTGGAACTTGAACGTGGTTCTGGAACGGATTAAGTTCGGATTCCAAGGTATCGCTGTATTTTACAGGTTTTGTACACTAATAATGCCTGAAAAAAGCGAAAATGAAAAGCCCATAAAAAGAAATGTGTTCATCTTGAAATTAGCGTGCTTTAGAAAAATTAACTGACACAATTTACACTGTAGGTGTGTCCCAAGATGAGATAGGCACACACTAGTGCTTACCCCTATATGCGTAAATATATATCACAGATGTGCTGCTTAATAATACTGGGTGTGATATTTGATTAAATCTGTGAATGGACCATCCCTGGATTTTCAGCAGCAAGAAACGTATTTCTTTTGTTTTGTTTATTTATTTATCTATTTTTTACTGAATTTATATATGTTTTTGATATTGTAAGCCTCTTAGTGGTGCAAGTTTTTAAATAAATAAACTGCATTGTGACCACCATAGTGCCAGAGTAGTCCGGGGGCAGAATCCGGGAAGGATAGTGTCTGTTTAACTAATCAAATCTGTAGGAGCGCACAGAAGGCAGCTCTGACTTTGCAAGGTCGCACGAAGTATCAGATTTACCCACATAACTTCCAGGTGCCACCAAAGACCCAGATAATCAATGCCGGTGCCCTGGCTTTCCTAATCAACAACAAATTCTTCTCTGAAAAATGCACTTAGAGGTGCATGTCATGATAAAATAGCGAAATGTCAACAGATAGACAGGGAAGTGTATGGAGTAGCCTACTGGTTAGTGCAATGGACTGTGATTCTAGGGGCCTGAGTTTAACTCCTTAGGAACCCAAGCAAGTCACTTAACCCTCCACTCCCCAAGTACAAAAAAAACCCAACAAACAAAAACTTAACTTGTGAGCCCACTAAGGACAGAGAAAGTACCTGCATGTAATACAGCACTGCATAGCACTATAGAAAGGATTAGTAGTAGTAGTAAGAGAAAGTTCTAGTAAGTTTCAAGCTTTATTAAAATTTGATAAAATGCTTTTATAATAAATTCAAAGCGATGTACATTAAAATTAATCACATAGAGACATACAATGGACTAACTATAGACGTCGTACATGAAAAGGTGGGGAAAAGGGTAGAGCTACAATTTCAAAAGAAAAGAACAATTAAGGGAAGAAAAAACATTGAGGAAGGGGGACCCTGTTAGCCAGATATAATTATTAATGGCAGAACAAAAGAAATCAGTAGATTTATGCTAAGCTAATTCCCGAAAGCATCAACAAAAAGGAAGCTTTTTTAATACTGATTCTTCTGAAAGATGAATAGGTAAATCATTCCATTGCTGGGGTGCTATAACCGAAAATATTTCATTTCGCCTTGTAATATCTAAACAGTACTTTTTCTTTCTACAAATAAAACAAGCAGCCACACTGGAAATCTAAGTAATCATTTCTGTTTTCCATCTGTATAGCGGGGTCTACTATTTCTATTAATCAGATGCTGCTAGGACCATGTACAAGTGTTTTATCTCTTCTCTTTCCATATTGAATAATTTCAAACTTCTGCCACTTGTGTTTGTCATTGAAATCATTGCACAAAGCAGGATGCAGCCAAAGGCAGAGGAGAAATGCCAACATAAAATAGTCCCTATACAAATGGAGCAGAACAAACCTACAAGAATGAAATAAAACATAAAATTGCAGACAGCAAAAATAGCTCAAAAGAGACGTAGACATACTGTACATGATAACATAAAGAATACAAAAATACATCACACTCAGAAATAATCAGAATTGGCTGAGATTAGGATAATCAACCACTGTGAAACATGAGAAAGCCATAAAGCAAATCCCACAAAATCATATTTTAAGCTAACATTGTACAGCCATTTCTCGTAAAAGGTCATTTACTAAGATGTGTCCTGCAGTAGGCTGCATGTGCTAGCCATTAGTAAATGATTCTCATTATGTTGTTATGCTTTCATCTTAATATAACTGACTATGGAGATCACATTTAGAAGCCTTGTACAACTTTTACATTATTATTGATTGATTTTGATATACGTACTGCCTTTACCAATTAAGGACCTAAGCGGTGAACATAATTCCTTAAAAACAAACCACAGAAAGGAAAGTCATGCCAATATCAAAAGAAAAGTTCCAGAGATAACACACATACAATCATGCAATCTTTTTTAAAAAGTCACTAAAAACAAACAGAATTAATATCTCAATCTGTCTCTCCAGGGGACCTATCCCTGCCCTCTACCAGGTTTATTCAGCTGGGAGAAAAAGTGTGTTTTTAATAGTCTTGAAACGGGCAAAAGATGGTTCCACTCTGATGACATTGGGTAGAGCAAGAAATAGA
Source organism: Geotrypetes seraphini (assembly GCF_902459505.1). Lineage (NCBI taxonomy): Eukaryota > Metazoa > Chordata > Amphibia > Gymnophiona > Dermophiidae > Geotrypetes > Geotrypetes seraphini. The sequence continues at coordinate 29,686,688 of NC_047101.1, read as the reverse complement.
CCCCACCCCTTTTTTGACTAAACTGTTTTTACTACGAGTTATGACGGTAACGGCTCTGACGCTCATAGGAATTCTATGAGTGTAGGAGCTGTTTCCGTCACAGCCAGCACTAGAAACCTCTCTATGTTTTAGTAAAAGTGGGGTGGAGGTGTGTGGAATGTTGAATGCCTAGTAGACTCTAAGTGGGCTTGCCGAGGATTTGGAATAACCATTCTATTTTAATCTAATGCCGAGAATATGGAAAGAAGTGTAGGGAATGGTGGAAGATGAGACATTTGCGGGGTATAAGAAACAACATGGTATGGTATATGATGACACACGTACCTGTGTGAAAAGCCTGTAACATAAGAATGGCATTTAAACTTAAACACACAGTGTTTACACTTATCAGTATCCTACACATGTAACCAAGTATTTAGAAAGCTGGTAGAATCCAAAATGCACAGTTTAAAAGGAGGTTTAGTGTGGACCTAGCCTGAAAAGTATGTTTCCAATTTTCAACCCAGAAATCCATGCACACTTTATACAATCTAGACCAGTGTTTTCCAAGTACCTCTTTGCCAGTCAGGTTTTCAGGATATCCACAATGAGTATGCATGAGATCAATTTGCATGTAAGGAAGGCAGCGTATGCAAATCAACGTCATTGTAGATATTCTGAAAATCTGACTGGCAAAGGGACTGATTTGGGAAGCCCTGATCTAGAGCAGTGGTTCTCAACTGAGTCCTCAGGACACAGTCAATCCAGCATGTTTTCAGGATACCCACAATGACTATGTGTACAATGGAGGCAAATTTATCTCATACATAGTTGGTGTGGATATCTTGAAGCTAGCTTGGTGTGTTCCAAGGACTTGGGTAAGAGCCCTGAGCTAGACATTGCCATTTACACCTGCTCATGTGGGCCTGGGATTTGCTGGAGTGACTGAAGCTTACCTGCTGTAAAATCCAAAATTGAGAGCTTCAAGGTTTGTAAAATCCAGCATTTGTACATGTAAATACCAGCATGTACACCTTCAAAACCCTGAGCGATGATCATGCTCTTTTCTTTTTAACATGTTCCTTTGTACAGCAAAATACATGAGCATTTCCTCATGTCCTTATACAGAGGGTTATTCAAAAGTTTCCACACTTTCATATTTTCACAGGACATGGGGTAAGAGGGTGTGTTGTCGAATGGCAGTCCGGCAAGCCGGCTCACCTTGCAAATAGTGATGTAATTTTGCTTTTGACATATTTAATAAACAGTGTTTTCAAAAAAAATAAAAGTGTGGAAACTTTTTGAAGATCCCTCGTCCTTTCTTTTTCCAAATACTTTGGAAATTGTGGACAGTCACGCCTGAATACCCAGGTTCAATATGGAAAATCATTTCACAAGGTAGGAGAGGTTTATGCCTGATTAAAATCGTACGGCTGAATATTAGCATTGACTACTCCAAGGTAACATAACTCAACAAAAACTTATCTACTGCAGCTACCTCTCGGTTCAGAGCAGTTAAGAAAAGATAAAATTAGGTGATACAAAAGCAAACCCAGAAACTATCCAGGAACCACAGACATTTAACGCCAGGGCTCAGGTAACCAGGCATGTTGGACTGCGCATAATGCGGTACGTTAGACAGATTGTGAGCCCACCGGGACAGATAGGGAAAATGCTTGAGTACCTGATTGTAAAAACCGCTTAGATAACCTTGATAGGCGGTATATAAAATCCTAATAAACTTGAAACTTGCGGTCCTAACATCAGGGCACAGCCAAACACTTAGATGGTGCCACTGGATATCCAGATGTAATTCTGACCATCACAGGCTGCCTATCAAAGGGCTCTTTCCTTGCCTAGATATTAGGTTTGACACGTTGTCACGTTTAAAGCGAGGATCACTTCCTTTTCAGTGTTGGCTGTTTTTGCTGCAGTAGTTAAGTTACAAAAATTCATAAAGAAATCCTTCACTTTGAATGTTAAGGATGCTCCCCCTACTCACCTCCCTCCAGTAGAATTGAATACATTTATGGGTTTATATCAGGGATGCACAAATTGAGTGCTCTAGGGCAGCAAGCAGATCAGCTTTTCAGGATAGCACAAGTGAATATGCACATATGAGAGGAATTTGTATATAATGGTGGTCGTATTCTTGCAAATCGCTCATGAATATGTATTGAGGATATCCTGAAAACGTGACTGATCTGCAGCCTTTGGTTTCTATTCTGGAGAATTAGTGGCTGGGCATCTCACAACCTCCACAGAAAATGGCAGAATCGGCCAATCTAATTGGCTGGCTTGTGTAGTTCCAGTGAGTACTGCTGAGGTGGTAATGAGCGGTATTGCAAGGACTGGTCCCACTCTCCTCCAAAGCCATAACTTTTCTGTTTGTCTTGAAAACCAGTGCAATAAATTCAGGAGAAAACTCATAAGACCATATTTATAAGCAGCCTTGGAGACCGTTTAGACTTTGGGTGACAGTTCCATTTCTTGCGCTGAAACAGCAAAAAGGTTCTTCTCCCCTAGGTGGGCAACTGAAACAGTTCTGCCATCTCAAAATCATCTCTGCCAACTCAGACTATGCAACTCTCCAAGATACACCCTTTGCCCTGTTCAGCTGGAAAATATATTTCTGTGCCTAAAATAGAGGGTAACATCGATCCAGAAAACAATTTGACTCTGGCCAGAAATAAAACTTCTTTACTATGTTGCTATGTTAGTCCAGTCGGGGTTACTCTAGTAAAAATGACCATCACCTTACTTCACCAGCCGGCGGTAGAAACCTTTTCCGCAGCTTTGTAAAAGCCAGCGTAATTTTGTATCTGAGGCAATAGAGGGTTAAGTGACTTGCCCAAGATCCCAAGAATGAGTGGGTGGGTGGGGGAGGGGGTAATATTTCATGATTTCTTTTGCTTAGGAATAATTGTTGGGTATAAGGGAGGGGGAATATTTGATGAGAGTTCAAATTTGATGATATATTAAGTGATGTTAAAGTATAAAATGATTATATTTTATGTTACACTTATTGTGAGTTTTAAAAACGAATATAAAAAACCAAAAACAAAAACTGAGTGATAAACATTTTTATTTACTTTGACATCTCCTAATATTATTTCCCCCTTATTATTGAACAGAAAACTGAGAAAGGAGGTGGGCAGAAATGGCATTTGCTAGCATTTGTGATTGTCTAAAGTTGCTGCTTTTCAGGACGGCTCTTCAGAGCTAAACAGTTCAGACTGGCCACCTGATTTTTAGTACCGTGTTTTTCTCACAGACACAGAAAGAGAGCACAGTCTTAGTGAATCAGGCCCTTAGGTAAGTGGCAGAGTAAAATGATTAGGGAATTCTTGGAGCAAGAAATCGAGCCTTACCTTGATGTCTGACTTGGCTGACTCTTTTAATGCCACTGGGTTGCGCATGACAAAATGTTAAATGTCGTAGTCCGGCCCCAGAGACTTGCAACGTTCTGAACTGTTCCCTTTTTTTGTGTGCCTGCGGATTGATTGACTTTTGAGGATCAGCAATTTGGGATAGAATTTAAGAAAAAGGAAGAAGACTCTGATTTTATTTGCTGTCCTGTGACTAGATTTATGCAACATTAGGGACAAATTGGAGAGATTTACAGAATTGCCAAAATGGTTCTCAGCAGAGGAGTGAGGCCTAATTCTTTAAGACAGAGAACTGGGCTCTTTTGGGTCACTTTTTAATAGGATGTAATGTGCTTAAAATGGCAATTAATGAGATGACTGTAAGAAAACTCATGGCAATTCTCCCTTTCCTCTCATTGGCACCAACCAAAGCCAGGACTAGTGTTCTTAGAGTGGGACGATTAGTATTTAACTGTTTCTTAGGAAGCTCATCATGCAAAATGGAATCCACAGATAGTGGGATAACAAATACTAGTGAGAATGAATGATCCACTCTTCTCTTGTACAGCAGACACATCCTGAGGAAAGCAAAGACGTTCTGAGAAGCAGAAAACTGTCCACACTTCAGAGCCACAGCTCTTTTGTGCTGTGATGAGATAATGTAACGCAGAAACTAAAATGACGCTTTTATTCTTCTAGTTAATGTGTTCCAGCATTGTTTTATAGGAATATCCGTAGCCTTCTATCCTCCTTTTATCAACATGTGCTACCCCTAAGACTGTTATTTTAGAGAATGACACTGGGACAAATTTGTCCCTGTCCCTGTGAGTTCTGTCGCTGTCCCTGTCCTTGCCCCATTCCTGTAAGCTCTGCCTGAACCGCACAAGCTTCGAACACATGACTGTAAAGCATTTGAGGCTTGTGCAGATGAGGGCGGAGCTTAGGCATTGGTGGAATGAGGCATTATGACATCACAGTCGCAGCTCTAGAATGTGGTGTCAGGTCAAAAGCGCGCCGGGACAAAGGTGTGCCCAGACAATTGAGCGCAGCGCGGAGGCGTGCGCCGCTCTAAATTACTGTTTTTAGGGCTCCGACGGGGGGGGCGTGGGGGGGAACCCCCCCACTTTACTTAATAGACATCGTGCCGCGTTGTGGGGGCATTGTGGGGGGTATGGGGGGTTGTAACCCCCCCACATTTTACTGAAAACTTCACTTTTTCCCTGTTTTTAGGGAAAAAGTTAAGTTTACAGTAAAATGTGGAGGGTTACAACCCCCCATAACACCAGCGCGATGTCTATTAAGTAAAGTGGGGGGGGGGTTCCCCAACAAACCCCCCCCCCCCGTCGGAGCCCTAAAAACAGTAATTTAGAGCGGCGCGCACCTCTGCACTGCGCTCAATTGTCCGGGCGCACCTTTGTCTTTCGCGCCGTTGTCTATGAACCCTAGAATGTTGATACTTTATGATTTTAAAGCGTCTGAGGCTTGTGCAGATGAGGATTACAGGAATGGGGCAGGGACAGGAAAAGAATTCGCCAGGATGGGACGGGGAAATGAGTTCCAGCGGGGACAGGGAAAAATTGCTCCCCATGTTATTCTCTAAGGCCTCCTTTTACTAAGGTGCGCTAGAGGTTTTAGCATGCGCGCTACATGCTAACGCCTCCATAGAGCTGGCGTTGATATTTTCCGTGTAGCGTGCGCTAAAAACGCAAGCACACCTTAGTAAAAGGAGCCCTAAGTTATTTTACTGTCAACCTGAGTTAGTAGTAGTTAGGTCTCATGGCATAAAATGGGACCAGTGCTAGAATAGCACAGAATTTGTGGTAAACGAGCTTATTTTAACCTTCGCGACACCCCTAGCTCTCTAATTAGAACGCTTAACATGTTTTCTATTTTGCTCAGGGTGAAGGGCTAAGGCAATAGGAGGTTAATGGACCCCTTGGCCAAGATCAGCACAACCTGAGACCCAACTCTCCTGATTGTCAGCCCCCACCTCTGATCACGTGACTTTAATCATACACAGAGCAATGGTTATATTTAAAGAGAAATTTTATTTACACATTTCAGTAAAGTACAAAGTATAATACATCGTCTATGTCCACCTCAACTCTTTATTATATGAAACATAAGGCGCTTTTTCAATTATGATTTCTTTGAATAACCTTATTCTTTGTCTAGTCCTGTGTACCTAAGCTGAAACAGATGTTAACAGCTGGATACCAGGTTAGCAGGAAGATCAGAAGAATTTTCACATTACACAACTGAACTCGGTTTAACTTTCTGCTGCTTTTAGAAATGTAATTTTTAAAAATTCTTCCAAAATCAGACTATTATTAAGCATTTGTTCCTCCATTTACATCAGATATGTCTAGTATGACATAAATAATAATAAGCAACACTATATATGTGGCTTTGTTATATTAACAGTTCTGAGAATGTCAATGCAGAAATAAATTAAATGAATATTTTATACAAAAAAATCTTCATATTTACCTTCCAATGGAGCATCAATATTTTTTTTTATACAAAACTAGCTCAGAGTGCATCAGATTTGTGTCTGTCCACTTCTAGACTGACTTGTCAGGTGCTTCAGGAAATGGAAAACAAATAGGTTGTTCCTTTTCCCCCCAAATGCCACTATTTCTTCCCTCAGTCACCCAGAGTTGAAGGTTTGGCCTTCCAGGGCCTTTCTTCCTTCTCTTCTTTGAGGCTGTTGCATTCAAGAGGGGCCAAGATGGCATTTCAGGCAATAGGTTTATGTTCGCTCAATTTGAGTCCGGCGCAAAGAACCATCGCAAGAAAATCCCAAGGAGTCGGGAGAGCCGGGGCTTGTGCAGTGGTTGAGAAATTGCGCTCCGTTCTCCAGCCCGCTGCGCTGGAATGGCCCCGAGCCGATCAGCTGTTCCTCGTTGCACGGTGTCGCTCCCGGCCCTGCGGTGCTCACACTAACGAGGTGACGGGCGGGATCTTGGCGACCTCCTCCTCCCAGGGCTGCAGATTTTGAAGGGCGTAGAGAGAGGAGTTATGGAGGCACAGAGGGTCCGGCTGGATGGAGTCATTCAGGGACTTCTGGAATGCATCGTGCTGGAGCTGCAGCATCAGTCTGCTGGCCTGCTGTCTCTCGGCTTCCCTCTCCTCAGCCGTCTGCCTCCTACGGGACAAACGAGAAGTGATGGCACTCGGGAAGGAAGGCACTTATTAGGCGTGTAATAATTATCATCATATCATAATAAGAGAGGAGAGGAGAACCAATGGCTAAAACGTTTATAACATAGACAAAAAATATAGAGCAAGCCTAAAATCCTTTTTGTACTGGACCCTTGGATATCCTTCCTCACTCCTATTTAGTTTATATGGCTACATGTGGGGGGGGGTCCTTTTTGTTGTGGGATATAATTATTATCATAAGCAGAAACATCTTTCTAATCATTAGGAAATGTCTACTATTAGCAGTCACTAACTTTAACCCAAGAAAGACAGGACTTTTGTTTAAGGTCATGCAAATACGCTTATTTTGGGCAGTCCGATCAGGTCTACTTTTATCAATGAGAGAGCACTGGACAGACGATATAGGTCTAGAAAAAAGAACCAACGGGGCTGTTCCTGAGAAAGTCAAACCAATTTCCAAGGAAGACACCCTCAACTTCCCCTCCCTTAAAACTGTATCTTCTTTCCCATTTTCCCCTTTCCTTTACCTTCGTTAAGAATGTATATTTTCATTATTTTTTAAGTCTGAATTGCTCTGATGCTAAAACAGATGTTTCCATGCTGTCGTGCGTCTCTTATACAGGAGCTGTGACAGTCGATCGGATTCAAAACAATCACCATTGAATAATCCCACTATTTATTTAAAGACCATAGCAATATAAAATAATTGTATAAAAACAATAATGAAATGTACGAATTTGCCGGGCACAACATTTTTCACGATTCAAACGACCTATAAGGTGTGGTCTCGCCCTCGGAAGCCCTGTTTTGCTCATTCTCCGCCAGGCCAGATGTGGCACATCTGGGAGCCTTTTTATGTTGCAGCAAATGAAATACATTCCGATATTGTATGTCCAAATAGCGGACAGGGCCAAAGAGATGGCCAATTTCTTGGATGGCATAGCAAACACGGAGAATTAATTTTCTGTTTGTTCATTCCTTTAATTTGCGGAAGAAATGAGAAGGCAGCAAACTCGCCCCTTCCAAAAAAAAAAAAAATCCTGACTGCTAGATCAGTTTCTGGGAACCCCAGTATGACTCTTTCCAAGCACATCACATTTGCAAAAGCAGGGCATAAAATGAAATGTAAACTGGCCAAGGATTGTGGTTTGCAAGGTTTTACTCAATTCCTAGCACACAATCTTTGGTGACTTCATGCACCAGGATATCCGATTGTAGCTCTTGGAGAACTCTCCTAGCTCTTTTCCTGCAAGCCACTAATTCGACCCTCACAGAAAGAAAATTCTAGTTTTCATGTATGCTCAAAACCCCCCCCCCCCCAAGGTATCTGGTTATGATTTTAGGGACTGTGCATCCCACCTCATGTTAGTCATTGCATTATACATGCATTCTTGATTTTTATTATAATAATATTAATATCGATAGTATAGTTTTAGAAAGATATATAAAATATTATCAATAATATTTAAATATATATATATATATATATCGACTCAAATATAGGGCTTATTTAGTTAATTTTCTAATGTTTTATTGTTTGATTTAGTTTTAAACGCCGATAATGCAGTATTTGAATACACCCATTACAACCCTACATAATTACAACATGTGCCTAGTATGTGAGAATTATAAAAACAAACCAAAAAACCCCAATAATAAATGTCAAAGAAATTATGAAAAACTTTCAGTTGGTAAAGCAATTTTAAAGTTTTCACAGAATTATGATAAGTACAACCATTTCGAAAAGATCTGAAAACTTGGTTATTTTCAAAGATGTAAATTCCGCTCCTCTCCATACTTTTCCAAATCCATATTGTATCCATTCTCCTTTCTAATTTTCTTGTAAACCGTGCCGAGCTCTACTGTTATAGAGAAGATGCGGTATATAAGCCTAAGGTTTAGTTTAGTGAAAGAATTCGTATTGTATAAAATCTTGGTACAAGGTTTGAGATTTCAGGTTTCTTTAATATTATAGACAGAAAAAGGTGAGAAGTAAATGAACAGAAAAGAAATAATTCATTTCGTCAAAATCAAACTCCTTTGTCCCAGTACAACCAACCCTGTCCAGCTATTTCAATCTTAAAATCCAAACGGAAGATTTACGGTATTTGATTTAAATATATTCCACTGCACAGAAGACCGCAGTCGAATTTCTAACAAGGTTTTGGTTTTAACGTCTTGCAAAATGTTATCGAAAATTGCATTTAAGTATTATTTATCACAAAGATGCTTAAATGCATTGAGAAGAAAATTCAATTCTCATTTTTAAAACCACGGATGGTTTTTACTCACTAAATCTACTACTAGCTCGCAATAGCTTATAATGTATTCCAATTAAGAAAGCATCACTAAACATTTTGTTGCTTTCACTCTGTTTAAAACACTTAATAATTCAGACTGGAGGAAATCAGAAAATACAGGTTCATGCCATTGCTAAGAAAACTTTCCCAGCAAGAAAATGTCCCCTCAGTATGTGGAATAGAATTTATTGAAGAAGTATTGTGAGGAAGTCTCACAAAATAATTTATTAGACAAATACGTATTCATGGTATGAGATGAGGCAATCAGAATAAATTCTGAATCGCAGATGCAATGTATAAATGGATACAAAATAAATATTGCATTTTCAGAACTGTCTGGAAGAAGAAAACGAGAAAAAAAAATGTTTGGAAAGAGCTAAAAGTTGTGAGTTTGTTTTTGTGCATCTCAAACTTGATTCCCAAAAAGGAAAAAAGACCCTTAACAATGTGTTGACATAATCCCATATTAATTTTGACTGTTAAAACTCACCAGGCTTTCTAAGTTTAAAACCTTCTTGCACTGTTTTTTTCATGTTAGCATTTATTAAATATGTGCCATGGGCTATGGTAAGGAGTAGGAGGGAGTCTCCAGAGGGGTCTAAAGGGAGGGAGACTTCGCTCCGCAGGATGTTAAGGTGTTCTGAGACCAGTAAAAGTGGCGAGAGAGACTCTCCCCCGGGATCCCCAACCTCCCAGCCCCTGGTCTCACCTCCATTTGGTCCTGCGGTTCTGGAACCAAGTCTTGACCTGGGCATCGGTCATCTTGAGGGATTTGGCCAGCGCCGCTCTCTCGGCCGAGGCCAGGTACTTCTGCCGGTGGAAGCGCTTCTCCAGCTCGCAGATCTGCACCCGGGAGAAGGAGGTCCGCGGCTTCTTTCGTTTTGGCGGGGTCCGGTTCTGGTAGGGGTGTCCGATCCGGCGGGTCACCGTGAAGGGGGTGAGTGCAGCCGCTGCTGAGAGAGCAAACCAGACTCTCAATTGAGGTGGTATATGGAGAGAAGAGGAAAAAAAAAAAAGGAAGGGGAAAAAGCGCAGGTAGAGAGATAAAAAAGAAAACCTTAGAAGCCTATAAAGGAGGGAAACGGGGAGGCCAAAAAAAAAGTATTAAGGAAAAATGAAAAATAAAATAAAAATCACCAGACAGATGAAAAAACGGATAATGTGACCCTCTTCCCTCCCCCCCCCACACACTATGAACCACCTATAAGAGGGCTGGAAGAGTGGGGGAGGCAGAAAATTGGAGACAGAGGTAGGCAAGTCTAAACTCTGGAGAGAGATGCCACTATATATTTCAGGAGAGATGAAAAGTATCCGGTTTTGCTCTCCCAGTGCACAGGTAGGCAGGGCCCTTCACCCCGGGAAGCTGCTTGGAGCCGGATTACTATTTTCCCAGGAAAAATACACAAAATGAGCTTAAAAGGCCTTTTTGGTACTGCATTTGAAAAGATTTAGCTCTAAAAGATGCTTTAAAAATTAAAAAAAGTTGATTAATAAAAATAGTGAGACTAAAAAACGCCCCCAAATGTTTCCAGACTCAAGATTTAAATGATTTCACCTTCATTTTAATGAACGGGTTGCATGCTGTTTTTAGTTTCAGAATTTTGCATTTCTGCTGCTTTATAATTCTTCCTTAGCCATCCTCTGCTTTCTTCCTAAACATTTTGAAAGGGCTGATGCAATTCATAATAGATGGCGGATGGATGGCAATTATTTCTGAAAAGCCCATCGTACCTAGATCTATTTATTGGCTGTGCCGTTACTATGGGCTGCACAAGCCACTATTTCTTTTTGCTAAACTGAATCTCTTTCATCATTTCTAGAAGAGACATCATTATTTACGCCTTGTTCTACCATAAGCAGTTTATTGTCTCTTACGTGTTTCGTTTCCATATAATTTACAGTCTTAAATCATATGTATTATTATGTTCTAGCTAAAGGTATATCAGAAGAGCAACAATCTGATGCCTAGAAAAGCCAAACGACTGAAATTAGGGATAAAAGCCACATATTTATTTTCATCAAGTACATTTATCCATCTTTTCGTTTGTTAGTTGATGCAGAATTATTAATTACACACTAATAGTCTGAAAGGTTTTGCAAACGAATGAGATCGAGATTGTATATAAGTCCGTCTATTATTGTAGCAAAAGTATGATGGACCGCTGAAGAAGAGAATGATGTGGAGCCACGAAACTTACAAGTTCTTCTACACTTTTCGTTTAATTTCATATCATTCAAACAAAAAGTGTCATGAAAAGCGTGGAATAACTTGTAAGTTTGGTGGCTCCGCATCATTCTCTTCTTGGTTGGGCTGAGGACTTTTCAGCGGCCCCTTCTAATGCAGAACTTCACTCATGTTTTTAAATAATTCCTTTAAAAATCCAGTTCTGGGGAAAGCAGAATTATTAAATCGCAAAATAAAATAGTTATTTAGCATCCTGTTTGAAATGGTTATTTAGGCCTTTTTTGGATGCTGGCATCTGGGAGTTATCACTGTTTTTGAGTTACTGCTTATCTGATGGGAGGAGGGCAGTTTGTTGTTTCATTAATAATCCTTACCTGTAAATCTCTCCTTCACAAATCTCCTGCTGCTTTCCATCCACGGGAAATTGAGGCTGCCAAGGCCGGGCACAGCTGGCATAGCCGGGATGGCGCTGGGGATGGGAGGTGGCACGGCACCCGGGAGAGGTCTGTGAGCTGGCACTCTGATCACTCCAGCTGGAGCCAAACTCAGATTCACACTGTAAGATCCAGAGTCTTCAAAGGGCACCCCGATGCCAGGGAAGGAAGCTGGCAGAGAGGGGTAAGGGGCGCTTGATCTGCTCACGGGACTTCCTAGGTAACTGCTACTCTCCGATCCTCTGGGAGCAGACTGGGACGAGTTCTCCTGATCAGAACTATTTAAAATCTGATCAATTCCAAAGCTGATGGGTTCGTGTTGATGCTGGGTCTGTGTGTTAGTTGGCTGATCCATCCTCAGTGAACAGAAATATTGGCTCAGGGGGAAAAAAAGCCGCTCTGAATTCTCCTATAAAATTCCGGTCCTCCTTTACAGTAGATCCATGAAGGTCCTGCTGTATGTCAGACTGAAACTTTGCCAAGAGTGGTCCAACCCGACAGGCTCTGTGTCATCTTTTTTGAAACAAACCTCGAGTTTCTGCTTCTAATTTCTTTCTAGCAGCTCTCATTGGTTGGAAAAAGCAAGCCTTTGCTCTCCCATTGGTTCCTGCATTTCTGTAAAGGGCTAATTCATTGAAATAGGAGCTTAGGGACTGTTCCAAGGTGACATCATTTTAACAAACGAACAATAGGTCAAATTTATTAGCTAAGATAATATGTGGGCTGATATTCCAGTTATCCCGTGTGATTGTTTTTTTGTTAGGAATATCAGCACCTTTTAAGAGTTGAAGTAATGTTTGAATTGCAAAAGGTTGTTCTTTTTTTTACCTACAGAGATCAAGATCGTACCGTAATGAGAATCTTTGGGGTTTTTTCCCCAATGTACCAACATTAGAATTTCAGCATGTAATTATAAGTAGCAAAGCGATAATTCCTAATGAACTCTGTATATAAAATTATTCTTTTGCATGCATTCGTTCAGTATCCCTATTTCAGAAGTTTAGTTTTATTATGCCTTTACAGTTTTTCTCGCCTGTTAAGTATCTTCCTACGTGGGAAATGCTTTCCACTTTATTTAACACTACATTTCAACACAATGGAAATTACGGAAGTTTCAATATTTAAAATAAACCCGTTTCATTTGTTTCCCCCAAAACTTAAAAATATAGCATAATATTCTGCTTATTACATTAATATTTATGTACTATCTTTTTTTTGACAGCAGAAAATTTTCTGTGTGTGAGAGAGAATAAATTGTATCTATGCTTGTGTGTGTGTATGTATAAATATATATGATTATTTGGATTTTTATATATGTGATTTGGATATATAGATTTTTATATATATGATTATTTGGATAATAATGATTATTTGGATTTTTATATATATATATATAAATCCAAATAATCATCTTCAAATCTCTTTTAAGTAAGCACAGCTCTAGAGATATCTAAATGCTTCTTGCATTACAGTCTATACACATTCAACAACTAACTACAAAAAGTGCTTTAACGCATTTTCAAACGTGAACTTTTAAATAACGTCGAGTGCATTCTTAATTAAGATTCAGATACTTTGCTAGCAAATTCCTTTTCTGGTATTCTAACATTTTAATTTACGGTTAGAAATCCAACAGGGTAGACCTTTTTATTTTCTTGGTTTTTATCAAGGAGTGTCGTTTACAACAATACAGCCCAAAGCTGACTTAATATATAAAGAAAGAAATCTGTATTTTCCACTTTGTGTTTCAACATAATTACTGGAGAAGACTTCCTATTAACAGAGTTTGAAGACGCTCCCTAGCACCCAAATTGGACTAAAGGCGTTAAAAATTAAATAAAGTTCAAATGCATTTACTTAGTTTTCCCTTTATAAAGGGAAATGAAAACAGGGAATAGAATTTTCCTTTTAATAGATTGTAATGGTATTTGATCAGCACCTGCTAGGGCTGATGTTGTGATTTGGTAAAACAGTGACAAGCGGAGAGTTTATTAGGTTTTTTTTTTTAAGCAAAGGATTCAATTACCCCAACAGAGTGAATAATTTAAATGGCAGCAGTAAATGCAAGCAGACCTGTAGAGCTATTGAATAAACTGTATTTGCAGGAGAAATATTGCATGATGGACATGATAAGGAAGAAATAAATTTAAGAGGAGATGTCGGTTTTCTTTCGTAGGGAAATGTACTCGCATTTGCGTTTAGCCCGGAAACTTTGGGAAAGGACGACATACTGCATATCCAATCATATGAAGTCCAACACCCCCCCCATCTTTAACAGAAATAACTATAAAGAGAAATAATCAAATCAATTAACATACTTTTGAATTTCGGCTCAACAGAAGCCAGATGTTTCACAAAAACTATGCAGTACTTTAGAGATTTTTTTTTTGTTTAATGCCAAAACATTTCAGGTCATTAAAAGCCCTTTAAAAGCATTTAAACAGAATACAATGACAATACAGCATTAAACAAACAGAAATAGATATTATAAAGACTTTAAGCAAAAAAGACATGAACAGTGTAAAACGCCAGCCACAAACTAAGCCATCATTGCTGTTTGATTGAGGATAACAATCGTACGTAAACATTCACGTTAAAATACGGTATTGAATAGGTGGATTAATAGTATGATATGTGCACGATCTCTTTTACTTGTCCAGCTTAAGTATTAGTATTTTTATTGAGAATTTTTAAAATACAAAAATATATGATTTTTATATGTCCAGCTTAACAACTATCATAAAAAAGTTTCTGTTGACAACGTTCGAAGACCCTGACCTGTTCAGGTGAAAACTTTAAAACAGACGTAGCAAAATTTGCCTTCTTTCTCGAGAAAGAACTCGAGGAACAATTAAAAGAAATTCTTTTTAGGCAAATGAAACCTGCAAAAGAATAGGGTTTGTAGAGTTTGCTTGGATTATTGTGAAAGAAAAAAAATATGCAGGCGTTTGGTGACATGATAAGGGAGAAGAAAATCATTTGGGGAAATGGATTAAAAATAAAATAATTTGTTGGGGAAGAGATCAGTGAATCATTCCATGTTATCTTAGTGTTACCGATAAAAGTGACATGAACTATTACTTAAACCCCCCTACTGAGTTCAAAAGAAAGGCAAAGAGCTTGGGATTATTTACGATTCATGACTAATATAAACTTCTTTCCTTTAATCCATAAAGTCATTCCTAACATGGACGGGTTGAGGATCAATCATATCATTAAAATCTGCTTGGAAGGAAGAGATCTTTTTCTCTGGAAGGTCTTGGAATTCTAAGTGCTGTCTAAATTATTCTAGGGTGAGGTCTACGTTATGGTTTTTCTAAAATCAGTAAAGATCCCCCCCCCCCCGCCAAAGCTCACTTTTTATTATAATTCTGGCCTTCTCAAAGTACATTTACACAGATGTATAATATTTAATACTTTAATGGTGCATTACAGTAGGTCTGAAACTAAGATGATCAGGAAAAGCGGAATTTTATCTTGGCCAAGTAAGTAACTTATAAAACACTTTTGCTTCACTTGTGAAAGTACTTATCACTTAAACAGCTACATCTCTTCAAATGAGCAGGCAAACTGGAATCGAATGACCCTTTTGTGACAATGTCCCTGGTGAGTTTCTCTACTTATGCTAGAATCGTGCGTGGAAATTTCAACCTGTGGTGTAATTGCATCTGGATAGCGGAACAGAAGAAGTTGCGCTTGTAAGAGATGAACTTGCAAAACATGGACAAAAGTGCAGATTAAAAAATTGAACAGGAAAAAGGGGTGGCACGAAGTGCTGCTATTTTGAATAAATATTTGCCCCTATTGATAATTATTACAAGTAAACAGAAAAAAAAGTGTGTAGTTTTTTCTGGTATATTTTTAAATAGTGCCCATGCGATGATTATTCTTTGATGCTCCTGATCAGGATGTGGCCGGGTAGGCTCAAAGAGCCCTAATTGGATTTTTTTTTTCCGCTTGCTCTCGCGTGTTTAAACTGACTGATCATTAGTTCAAGCTCTATGGAGTAGAGCTAATTGGATTTACAGGATACCAGCAAGCTGCTATGCCAGCTTTCAGTGAGGAGCCTTCTAGCTTTGGAGAAGGAGAGGGGGGAAGAGAAGGGTGAAAAAACACCCTCCCTAGATTTGCCCCCAAGGCATCGCTATTAAGAGCCCTCAGTCTGACTTTCAACCCCATTCCTACTCAATGGTCAGAGGGAAACAACCCCCCCCCCTAATGTTTGGTCCCGAATCAGGGCAGGCTTTGTTAGAGAAAATTGCAGCTTGATCTGCATAATGGGGGCTCTAGCTGCCCAGGGCGATCTTTTTATTGCATGCGTGTCTGCTGTTATCAATTCTGCGAACAATTTCACAGGGAGGCTGGCAGACTTGTGCTGGAATAATATGCAAAGATGAGCCCTGAATAATGAATGATGTGCTTTTAAACCAATTCCAAAGTGTCTGTGATAGTACAATATGAAAAGGGCTGGTAAGTAATAGTGCATTTAAAAGGCTCGAGTATGTTTTTATTACTATATTTAAAAAGATATCTATATTATTTTGCGGAATGGATAATACATCACAAAGTCTTCGATAATCAGCTAAACAATACATTTTTCTTCAGAAAAAGAACATGATGTTTAACAGTTAAATGTCTACTCGAGCGCACAGCTTGGTAACGTTTGGCTACCTTATTAAATATTAACTTTATCTTAATATTGGCTTTTAAATTTAATATGTTGACGTTCTGCAGTTTTACTTTAATTATGATCTATAATTAATAGACTAAGACCTATATTATCCTAAACTACTAGTAAACTCCAACCATTTTTCTTGCGCTACGTAACCTTTACTCGTTTGGGATTTTAAGCTTAGTAGGCATTTTAGTGATCAGCCAAGTTCTCAGAAGGATTGGCTTGGGTTGTCTTGGACCACTGGCAGATTATTGTGGAGCAGCAAATGATTGCACAAGTTCAAACAACTCACGGAAAAATCAGCGATACACCTAAAAATAAAAATAAGAAAAGTAGGTGTAATCTCGGAGTCTTATCCAGTACTGGGCTTTGAAAATTAACCAGTTTTGGTTATGAAGCCACTGAAAATGTGTCCTGGGAGGAAAAGCAAGGCTTTACTGAAATGTCCCTATTAAATTCAGCTGCTGATTGCGGATCCTCCAAAGGGAAAATGGCTCATTTATTCTGCCAAAGGTTGGGGGGGGGGGACAGGTAGGGGTTTGGGTTGCTTAATGTATTGTCCCTTCTGAAGAGTGATAAATGAAAGGAACAAGTGCCATTTCACCTAACTCCAGGAAAATTCAGCTACAAAAGTGCCAGAATAGTGGGGGAAGGACCACAGTGCCCGGCCTTGTAGAGGTCTCATCAGCACCCTTCTCCCCCCCCATCCCCAATTAGCACCGCTTTGTCATCTCAATAGTGAGTTAAAATTTGTGGATCCATTGAGTTTTCATCAACTAGCCATAGGGCTACCAACAAATATACGGTGAGCTCCTATTACCTGTATTTAATGTCCTGCCCGGCCTCTCTCCCTGGCTATTTGCCTCTAGTCTGTGTACTGCAGACTCAAAGATTCATGAATTAAATGTGGGTACATAGGCTTTATTTCTTATTTCCAGTTCTTTCCTCTGCAGGGGAGAAACCCGGGTTTTCCTTTCCAAGTCTTCACAGCACAGATTTCAGCAAAAGCAGAAAGTTTGGGAACATTTATTGATGGTGGACACTTTGTTTTACTGACAGAGAAAAACAGGTTTGAGTGACAAAGCTTTCCATTTCTTTGTTTTTATAATTAGTGTTGCGGTTCGATTTCTGTTACCAGGTCAGCTACAGGAAAAATAAAATCCTTCAAAGTAGTGATACATGTGAAACCACAGATCTGGGTGCTAGAAAGTTATTGCATTTCACAGTCATATCATTTGCTTCTGATTATAAATGTATTTAAATAATAATGAGCAAGCAGACAAGCCACTTCACCCTCCATTGCCATCTAGGGATAGAAAGTACCTGCATACAATTGTGTACAGCGCTGCGTACGTCTGGTTGAGCTACAGAAATCATTAATAGTAATAGTAGTAATTTTGTTTTGACAAACGAAAATTGCCACACCATCTCCTTTTACGAATAAAGCTGATGATATCAACATGTTTGCAACTTCGTAAGCCCTCAGCAGACAACCCAGTATCCAAAGAGTTCCACACACGTCTCTGGCCCTGGCCACTCTCACCCTTAACACCCATAACCCATAGGCCCTCACACTTTTCAGAGTTGGACATCCCCCTCTTAAATTTCACCATTGTTAATGGGAAACCACTATAAAAATGTTGTGTAAAAAGGTAAATTGCAAGTTAAAAAGCTGAAATGTTCTTGGAATGTAATACAAATGCACTTCTTAAAATTCAGTGAAATATAGAAACCTAAATTATCCATGGAATGTGTTTAATACCTTGCAGTAATTTAAAAACAAAGAGCCATGGTGACCAGAGAAGTCACCGATGCTACTTGTGAACTTAGGTAAGTCATTTCCATTGCCTTGGGTACAAACTCAAAGCCACGCACAACAGCCTCTAGCAGATGGGTTTTCAATGCAAAAGCAATACAAAAGAAAACCCATGCAGCGATGCTTGAATCAAATCATATTGAAATTTTATGCACGGTGAAATCATGCTATTAAAATAGAAAGTGGGGGGGAGGACAGTGCACAAAGGCTTTTTTGCGCATGCCCAGATGAAAACGGACGTGTCTGCACACATCAGTCAGTGCTTATTCTTCTTCAGTGCCAAAATACATATAAGCTTCACATACTAACCCATGGAATATTTGCAAGGTTCATATTTAGGTGTAGAAGAACAGGGGTGGATGTGTGCTTTTGCCCTCAGTTTCACTGGGAGGTTTCTTACTTCCTGTCTGTCTTTAAAACTTTTTGTGAAAGAAGATAAAACCAGCAGTTCAATCTGAAAACTTGACAAGAAATTCCTGAAACTCATCAACGTTGCCCTTGTCCTGCCGATAACTTTTCAGTGCGAATGAACAAAGAGAGGCAAATGAGATGTCGTAAATCAACCCAACAGTTACTTTATTAATACAAATAATAAAGAGACATAAAAGTCTATGGTTTAATATCCATTATGTTGACCAGTCTTTCTATGAATGTCACAAGTCTGTAATTGAGGACCTATCCTTATAAGAAAGGTCTTCTAAATTGTTCGAACTAGGATCCCGGTTTCGGCATCGGAGGATGCCTTCTTCAGGGAATTGTGAGATCACTGTTAACGACGATATGAATTGAATAATCTTGTAAAAATAACAGCGGCTCAGCCGGGGCGGGACGGCGTCTTCCACAGTAAAAATCGCACCAAAAAGCCGCTGTTATTTTTACAAGATTATTCAATTCATATTGTCATTAACAGTGATCTCTCAATCCCTTGAAGAAGGCATTCTCCTCTACCAAAACCGGGATCCTAGTTGGGATTCAAGACAAAGTTAGGCAAGTTCCTGCTGAACCAGAATGTATGCAGGTAGGGCTAATCTCAGTTAGGGCACTGGTCTTTGACCTGGGGGCCGCCTCAGGAGCGGACTGCTGGGCACGATGGACCACTGGTTTGACCCAGCAGCGGCAATTCTTATGGGACAATTTAGAAGCCCTTTCTTATAAAGATAGGTCCTCAATTACAGACTTGTGGCTTTTCTTAGAAAGACTGGTCAACTAATGGATATTAAACCATAGACTTTTATGTCTTTTTATTATTTGCATTAATAAAGTAACAGTTGGGTTGATTTACGACATCTCATTTGCCTCTCTTTGTTTGCATTGTTGTATTTTGAGGCAAATTTCTTCTTTCTCCTGCATTGCTTGATAACTTTTCAGTGCCAAAAGCCATCGTTTTCATTATATAGTGCAGCATTTCTATCTGCGCATTGCAAGGCTACTGGCCTCATTAACATCATTTAAATACATTTCAAGGCAATTTGCAGCCATCTGTGTTGTGCAATTTAGCACCTGCACTCAGTGATATAGTAAGGAGGGGGGCGGACCCCCCAAGCACCGTCTTCGTGGGAGGCACCAGTGCCTTTCTTCCTCTCCATTCCCGTGGACCTCTTTAAATGTTCACCGGTGTGAGTTGCATCTTCCACTTGCTGCTCGCACCGGCCTTGACTTCCTTCTGACATCACTTCCTGGACACGGGACCATGATGTGACCTCAGAAGGGAGCTGAGGCTGGCGCAAGCAGCGGGTGAAAGATACTGCTCATCCTGACCATTTCAAGAGGTATGAGGGGGATGGGGGATGCTCAAGCAGCAGGGAAGAGTGTGGGGGAGCGCTCAAACAGTGAGTCCTACTCCTGTCTCCAAGTTTATTAAGTGCTTGCCGTACAGCCATTTGAGCAGATAGAGGAAGACTGAATAGAAGGCACATAGACTTCAGAAAAACATACTATAAAACAAAACAATACCCCTCGCGCACCTCTATTCAGGATGTTGTTTTGAATTTTCAGAGTGTCTCAAGAAAGGGATATGGGGGTACTGATTGACAGTACCCTAAAGCCATCGGTACAATGTGTGGCGGCGGCGAAGAAAGCAAACAGGATGTTAGGCATAATTAAGAAGGGGATCACGGGTAGATCGGAAGATGTCATAATGCCACTTTATAGAACAATGGTCAGACCACACTTAGAATATTGTGTCCAACACTGGTCTCCATACCTCAAGAGGGATATAACTCTGTTGGAGAAAGTGCAGAGGCGAGCCACGAAACTTGTCAAGGAAATGGAGCATTTGAGCTATAAAGAACGACTCAGGAAACTGGGATTGTTTACCCTCGAGAAGAGAAGACTGAGAGGGGATTTGATAGAGACTTTTAAAATATTAAAAGGATTTGATATAATAGACCAAGAAGCAGCATTGCTAACATTTTCTGATGTGACACGGACAAGAGGTCATAGCCTGAAACTGAGCGGCAGCAGGTTCAGGACAAATGTCAGGAAGTTCTGTTTCACACAGCGAGTGGTGGGTGCTTGGAATGAACTCCCAGAGGAGGTTGTGGCGGAGACTACTGTACTGGGATTCAAGCGCAGGTTGAATGCACACCTTCTTGCATATCATATTGAGGGATACGGTAAAGTCGGGTCTCCAAAAAGGAGTACCTAAATGCGCCGCCACGTGTGTGGAGCACCGGACTAGATGGACCTCGGTCTGATCCGGTGAAGGCGTTTCTTATGTTCTTAACTGTTTACGTGGCAATCCATTAACTTATTCTGTTGGAAAGATTTGATATGTGAGGGTAAATCAAAAAGTAAAGGCAAAATAAATTTAATGGCTTTAATAGAAGTAACTGTGAGCAATTGAACATATCGCTTTTCCACATAGTCCCCATGCAAGACAACAGATTGTTGTATCATTCAACTAGCTTCTGCATTCCTTTTTCGTCTGCTCCTGAAGCCTGGTGAACTCCGCTTCCTTTACTTCATCTTTAGAGTGAATCTGCGCCTTTGCAGCGTCTCCTTCAGTGGACCAAAGTTGTGATGATCGCTAGGCCCCAGATCCGGGCTGTAAGGAGGATGTGGAAGACATTCAAACCCAAGCTGTTGCATTGTTTCTTCTGTTGCTGCTGCTGTAAGAGGACATGCATTGTCATGGCGCAGAAAGACTGTTTTGGACAGCATTCCTCTTCTTTTGCTGCGAATTGCAAGTTTAAGTTCACTTCGCAGCAATGCACAGTAATTTTCACTCTTCATGGTTTGCCCATTCACTTGAAAATGCACCAGAATAAGACCCTTCATGTCCCAAAAAAGGTGAACATGATTTTCTTGCAGGAGGGCACTACTGCATGTTGTTCCTCGATGGTGTAATCTTGCAATGGAGCGTCCGTGTTTCTGATCTCGTGGCTGCCACATGACTAAAGGCCAAGCGCTGCACTGTGCACGTATGAACTATCCAAAAGGCAATATATGAGTACATATGTTGCATTTTGTTAACTCTGTTCCGTATATTTTAACAATTGCCTTTAATTTTTGATTCGCCCTTGTATTTCTGAATTTCATGCTTCAGAAAACAAAGAACCTTGAAAAAATGATTCCTTAAGAGAAGTGGGATAAGAACATAAGAAGTTGCCTCCGCTGAGGCAGACCATAGGTCCATCCTGCCCAGCGGTCCGCTCCCGCGGCGGCCCATCAGGCCCATTGCCTGAGTAGTGGTCTATACCTATCTATACCCTTCAATCCCTTTTTCTTCTAGGAATCTATCCAAACCTTCTTTGAAACCATTTAATGTTTTCTTGTCTACAACAGCCTCTGGAAGCGCGTTCCATGTATCCACCACCCTCTGAGTGAAAAAGAACTTCCTAGCGTTTGTTCTAAACCTGTCCCCTTTCAATTTCTCCGGGTGCCCCCTTGTACTTGTGGTGCCCCATAATTTGAAAAATCTGTCCCTGTCTACTTTTTCTATGCCCTTCAGGATCTTGAAGGTTTCTATCATGTCTCCTCTAAGTCTCTGCTTTTCCAGGGAGAAAAGTCCCAACTGCTTCAATCTGTCGGTATATGGGAGATTTTCCATTCCCTTTATCAGTTTAGTTGCTCTTCTCTGTACTCCCTCAAGTACTGCCATGTCCTTCTTGAGGTACGGCGACCAGTACTGGACACAGTACTCCAGATGCGGCCGCACCATTGCACGATACAGCGGCATGATGACTTCCTTCGTCCTGGTCGTAATACCCTTCTTAATGATACCCAACATTCTGTTTGTTTTCTTTGAGGCTGTGGCGCACTGCGTCGATGCCTTCAGTGTTGCGTCTACCATCACTCCCAGGTCTCTCTCCAGGTTACTGACCCCTAGTGGTGTTCCCCCCATTTTGTATGTGAACATTGGGTTCTTTTTCCCCACGTGCATGACCTTGCATTTCCCTATGTTGAAGCTCATTTGCCATTTTTCGGCCCACTTTTCCAGCTGCGTTAGATCCTTTTGGAGATCTTCGCAGTCTTCCCTGGTTTGAGCCCTGCTGTATAGTTTGGTGTCATCTGCAAATTTAATGACCTCACACTTGGTTCCCACCTCTAGGTCGTTTATGTAGATATTGAACAGGAGCGGTCCTAGCACCGACCCCTGCGGAACTCCGCTCGTGACCCCTTTCCAGTCTGAGTAATGGCCCTTTACGCCAACCCTCTGCTTCCTGTTTGCCAGCCAGTTTTTGATCCATCGGTGGACCTCCCCTTGCACCCTGTGGTTCCATATCTTCTTAAGCAGTCTCTCGTGTGGTACCTTGTCGAAGGCTTTCTGGAAGTCAAGGTAAATGATGTCTATAGATTCCCCTTTATCCACCTGGCTGTTCACCCCCTCAAAGAAGTACAATAAGTTTGTGAGGCATGACCTGCCCTTGCAGAAGCCATGTTGACTCGGTTTTAGCTGCCCATTTTTTTCGGTGTGTTCACAGATGCTGTCTTTAATCAGTGCCTCCATCATCTTTCCCGGGACTGAGGTCAGGCTCACCGGCCTGTAGTTTCCTGGGTCGCCCCTTGAGCCCAGGAAACTACAGGCCGGGATGGGAGACTTTATTTAAGATATACAGATCAAGAAAAAAAGAGAGAAATCTCACTGTAGCATCTGTTACTTGCTGCCAGGTGCGCTATCTTCCAGCTTAAGAAATCAACAATTCAGGTTTCATGGCTCAGGCTTTAGAATGCTAAACTCCCGGTCTGTGGCTCTGCATTGCAGCTTACCCTGTTCTACCTCCTGTCTCCATTAAGAACATTTAATAGCTTATTGTCCTGCTACATATTGTAATTTGATATTTATATTCTAAATTTTTGCAATAAAAATATATCTGGATAAGAAGTAGCTTAGACCTCTTGG
The DNA here is from genome assembly GCF_902459505.1 of Geotrypetes seraphini. Classification (NCBI taxonomy): domain Eukaryota; kingdom Metazoa; phylum Chordata; class Amphibia; order Gymnophiona; family Dermophiidae; genus Geotrypetes; species Geotrypetes seraphini. Next base: position 29,663,422 of record NC_047101.1, on the reverse strand, counting down.
GGGATTTTCCTGTAAACTGCAGCCCCCACCAAGAAGTCTGTTTCATCCCTGTGAAGAGAGACAGTAAATGCATTTTCTAGTTCACAAACAAGGTTTAAACTCTTCATCCACAGTGTTATTGAAATTAATGAATGTAATAATTACATGTATTTTTTTATGAATGCAAAATTTCATTAAATTCTAGAAATTATATTTGCGTTTAAACATAATGTTCTTCACAAATCACCCATATTATTATTTTCAATCTAGGTTTTTAAAAATTTTATTAAGGTTTATATAATAGACAGAACATATAAGAAAACAATGTTCGATGGGATTAAATAATAGAAGATGCCATAACATATATGTAATACTCGATATAACTTGAATGTGAAGCTCAGATTTGTATAAGTGTAAATAAGCTTTCTCTGATAGCCACATATTTCCCCTAGGAACACAGACATTGTACATTTTTTTCTTGCTGGAACCAAATCATGTTTATATAATATACTCACAGTATTCCACCAAAAATGAACTTTAAAAATACTGTTGTCCCTCTAGTTCCATATGATCATGTACACTGTTATAGAAAGCAGTTTCTTGTGGAACTGTGATAAATTTAAACTCGGTACACACTATTTCAGTCCTGATGTATCTTACTAGAGGATTACGATGTGGGGTAAAGGGTAATGGCAGTTGATATATCATTTACATGGGGTATGGTAAAATGGGGGCGACAAGACATTTTTTTTGTGATAGGAAGAAGTGCAAAAGTGGCATTGTGAGACTCAAATGTGATGGGGAGAAATATGTAGAAGCGGATAAAGATAAGCAATGAATTGCTCATCTAAAAACTTCTGGAATCTCCTTCCCTTCCCTCCCCCATGCCCTGGCATCTCTGTCCTTTCCTTCCATCTATTCCTCTCCCTCCATGCTCTGGCATCGCCTCTCTCCTTTCTTTCCCTTGGTCTGGCATCTCTGTCTCCTTCCCTTCATGCCCTGGCATCGTTCCCTCCTCCTCCATGGTCTGGCATATCTTTTCCTTCCTTTCCCTCCCTCCCTTTCCCCAGTTGGGTGCAGCAATTCTCTCCCCCTCCACTCCCCTCTCTCCCTCTCTTTGTCACCCCTTCCCGGTTGGCAGCACAGCATTCACAATTCACTGCTCTTACCTGCTTTGGGCCTTCCTCTTTGCCGGGTCCTGCCAACATGTAAACAGTAGGTGGGACCCGACAGAGAGAAAGGCCCGAAGCTGACAAGAGCAGCAAATTGTGAATACTGCTGCTGCCAGAAGAAGTTCATGACATCAGCCCTTGGAGCAACCCCCCCCCCCCCAGCTTGGTACGCCACTGCGGGAAGGTGAGAGGAAGGGAGGGAGATGGACAGAAGGGGACGAGATGCCTGGGCTGTATGCTGGTCTTGATTATGTGAGGTCCCAAAAGTATTGGAGATGCTTGGGCACCCACAGCACCCATAGAATTGGTGCCTATGCCCCTGTATAAGACTCTGGTGAGATATCATGTAGAATATTGTGTACAATTCCGGAGAACGCACTTTCAAAAAGATATAAACAGGTTGGAGTTGCTCCAAGGAAGGCTACTAAAATGGTCAGAGGTCTTCATCATAAGGCTTATGGAGACAGAGTTAAAGATCTTAATACATGGAGAAAATGTGGGAGAGGGGAGATATGATAGAGACATTTAAGTATTACTTACATGGCATAAATGCACATGAGGTGAGTCTTTCATTTAAAAGGAAGTTCCAGAATGAGAGAGCATAGGATGAAGTTAAGAAGTGATAGGCTCAAGAGTAACCTAAGGAAATACTTTTTTTTAACAGAAAAGGTAATAAATGCTTGGAATAGTCTCCCAGTAGAGACAGTGGAGACAAAGAATGTCTGAATTCATGAATGTGTGGAACAGACCCATGGGATCTCTTAGGGAGAGGAGAAGATGGTGGATCTGCAGATGGGCAGACTGGACAGTCCATTTAGCCTTTATCTGCCATCATCTGTCTATGTTTCAGTGGGAATTGAACTCACAATCTCAGGGTGCCGGGGCAGCTGATCTAAGCAGTATGTATTTTTATGACTGATCAGTCCTAGGAGTAATAGAGGGACATATAATTAAGAATGGAGTAGATCAGTGAGTTTGAGTATTTCAACAATATTTTCCTGTACCTTCAACAAGAATAAATGAAAATATGGGCAAGAATATCACCTAGAAGAGCGAGATGTACAGACAGAATCTAATCTAATCTAATCTAATCCTTAGGTTTGTATACCGCATCATCTCCACGTTCGTAGAGCTCGACGCGGTTTACAGTAGGAGAAATAGGAAGGAACTACAAAAGAGGGTTAGAGGTAGAAGTGTGAAGAATGAGTAGAGGATATCAGCTCCACTCTAATTCATTTGACTGGAGTCCACAAAATACATAGACTGAATCAATCTGTCTGAATATTTCAGCTAATGAAATCATGTATTTCTAAACCTTGATTTTTGGGAAAATTAAATTTTCAGGGCAGTTTCTTTGACATTTTTTTATTCAAGTTTCTCATTACATTCAATGTGAATGATGGAAATACAGAAATAAGTCCTCGCTTAAAAAGAGAATTTAGCACAAAAAATAAGAAATTCCAAACTTTAGCCCACAAATATTACGAAGGGGAACCAAAGAAGAAGGAAATTCTTTTCACTTGTCTAGAGGGATTTCAGCTAGCTGGTTAAGGAACTTCCGAGGGAAGACCAGTGGACAACAGGAGCTTCTCTTGCAACCCCAAATTCTAACAGCTGTTTGGGGTAAAACTCTATTTACAACTTCCTGTTTCTACTAGGGCAGGACATGGCAGAGGAGAGGTTTCCTGTTTAGCTGCAGGCAGCCTGTAGAGGGAAAGGTACTGCAAAGGGTTAGGGTTAGGTTAGAGGGGCGAGAAAGGGAAAATGTTACATATGTAGTAGAGGGGAGGGAGACATGTTGGGGGAATAGGGGTGCAAGGGGAGAATTATGGAGGAAGGGAGAGATGTTTGACCCAGGGCACAAAAGAGGGGGAGAGAGAGGCAGAGATGTTGGACATAACATAGCATAAATCTTTATTTATTTACCGCAAAAGCCTTTCAATTTGAGGCAGTTCACAAACAATAATGCATCAAATACTAGGTGCTTAACAAGTATCCCTAACTGTCCCTAAGGCTCACATTCTAACTAAGCCCCTGTATGAACAATACTTAACGTACTAAAAGTTTTTAAAAATTAAGCTAGAATAAAACAAAAAGTAGGAAGAATTGAATGAAAATGGAACCCAGCAGAAATAAAAACAAACTAAAGTAAGAACCAATGAAATAAAACGCCTCTATACAGCTGGCGTTGGTATTTTCTGTGTAGCACGGGGTTAGCACGCATACCATCGTAGTGCGTGGTAAAAATGCTAGCACACCTTCGTAAAAGGAACCCTGAATGTGGTGGAGCAGGAGGACAAAACTCCAGTAAAGGCTCATTGACCTCGATGCAAGGAATGAAATGGCAGGTAGACGGCCAGCAGCTGCATGGTGGATCAAAAAATGTAAGTCTCCCTCCAACTTAGGAATCAAGGAAACTCTTATATCTTGGCATCCCAAGTCCTTTAAATTTTCTTCACATTTCTACCTCTAACCCTCTGTTGTAGTTCCTTCCTATTTCTCCTCGCATCAAGCTCTACGAACATGGAGATGATGCGGTATACAAACCTAAGGATTAGATTAGATTAGATAACTCACCTGGACAGATGGTGTACATACCAGGATACTAAAAGAACTCAAACATAGTCTGTTATTGAGACAGACATGGGGGAAGCCACTGCTTACCCTGGATTGGCCACTGGGCTGAATTGGCTACTGGGTTAGATGGATCATTGGTCTGACCCAGTAAGGCTATTCTTATGTTCTTTGGATGCCTGAAAATCAGCATTTAGATATCCATATTGCATCGACATCCAAATCACAATTTTGTAAACCCAAGAAATGGACATGTTAAACTGCAATATGTCTTTGCAGCAAGGGGGCATGGTCTGGTCATGTTTTGGATGGGACTAAAGAGGGGCTAACTGATTTCAGAAGGAGAATGGATGCCCATATCAAAAAATATGGACAATGTTATGCAGACCTGGTACTTGGCCCGTCCAGGTGACAGATTGAGCAGCTTTCCACTTGAGGGATTAAGGTATAGTGAGTCACCTCCTTAATTCCTCAGTGGTTGTCGTCTCCTCCCTTCCCCTCCCCTAAATGTGAAAGTAGCAAGGGATTTTGGACTATAAATGTTCATGGTACTAAAATCTTTTCTAAATTGACTTCTTAATAGACTTCAATGCAGAGCTGAGGAGAACCTAATGGTTTAGTGTAGTGTAGGCTCAATTCCCATTTCAGCCCTTTGTGATTTTTTTTAAAATTGTGAGTCCTCCAGGGACAGAAAAATACATTCTGTACTTGAATACATAAGAAACCTGCAAGCCTGTCCCTGGAGGACTCAAAATTAAAACCCCCCACAGAGAAGTGAAATGGATTTAAACTGGGATTTCCAGTTTAAACCTGGCGTAAGTTTTAGTCACCCATATCCTTCTATGCCTCTCGTAAGGAGATGTGCATCTAGTTTGCTTTTGAATCCTAGGACGGTCGATTCCACAATAACCTCCTCCGAGAGAGCATTCCAGGTGTCAACCACTCTCTGAGTGAAGCAGAACTTCCTGATATTAGTCCTGAACTTATCCCCCCTTAGCTTCATTCCGTGTCCTCTTGTCCGTGTCAAATTGGACAATGTAAATAGTTTTTTCTGCTCTATTTTGTCGATTCCTTTCAGTATTTTGAAGGTCTCGATCATATCCCTCGCAGTCTCCTTTTCTCAAGGGAGAACAATCCCAGTCTCTTAAGTCGATCCTCGTATTCCAGTTTCTCCATACCTTTTACTAGTTTTGTTGCTCGTCTCTGCACCCTCTCCAGCAGTTTTATATCCTTCTTTAGGTTGGGAGACCAATGTTGGATGCAGTATTCCAAGTGGGGTCTGACCATTGCTCTATAAAGCGGCATTATGACCCTCTCTAATCTACTCGTGGTTCCCTTCTTTATCATGCCCAACACTCTATTTGCTTTCTTTGCTGCCGCCGCACATTGTGCTGACGGTTTCAGGGTCCTATCTGTCAGTACACCCAGGTCCTTTTCTTGTTCGCTCTTACCCAGAGTTGCACCTGACATTCTATACTCGTGTTCCTTATTCTTTCTGCCTAAATGCATTACTTTGCATTTCTCCACATTAAACTTCATCTGCCATTTCTCCACCCATTTCTCTAACTGATACAAATCGCTCTGGAGTTCCTTGCTATCCTTTTGCAATCCGATTGCCCGGCATAGCTTTGTGTCGTCCGCAAACTTGATGATCTCACTGGATGTTCCTTCTTCTAGGTCATTGATATAGATATTAAATAAAATCAGCCCAAGTACCGAGCCCTGGGGTACACCACTAGTCACTTTCTCCCATTCGGAGAACTTCCCATTTATGGCCACTCTCTGTTTTGTGTTCTCCAGCCATTTGCCTATCCATCTTTGTATATCCCCCTTTATTCCATGGATTTGTAGTTTCCTGAGAAGTCTTCTGTATGGAACTTTGTCGAACGCTTTCTGGAAGTCTAAGTATATTATGTCCACTGGTTCTCCACTATCAATTTGTTCGTTCACGGTCTCAAAAAATTGAAGTAAATTCGTTAAACATGATTTCCCTTTCCTGAAGCCATGTTGACTGGCTTTCATCAGGTCATGTGTATCTAAGTGCCGGACTATGCTATCTTTAATCAGTGCTTCAACCATCTTTCCAGGGACAGACGCAAGGCTCACAAGTCTGTAGTTGCCTGGTTCTCCTCTCGATCCTTTTTTGAAAATTGGCGTGACATTCGCTATCTTCCAGTTGCCCGGTATCTGTCCAGTTCTAATTATCAGGTTGGCAAGTTTTTGCAATAAATATACTACACAGTAGCTTCATCGCATGCCCCCTAGTCGTAGTATTTTTGGAAAGACTAAACAAGCAATTCACATCTACCTGTTCTTCTAAACTCATTATTTTATAGACCTCTATCATATCTCCTCTGAGCCATCTCGTCACCAAGTTGAAGATCCTTAGCCATTTCAGTCTTTCCCTCCCCTTTATTATTTTTGTTGCTCTTCTCTGTGTCTTTTCTAATTCTGCTATATCTTTTATGAGATATGGTGACCAGAATTGTACACAGTATTTGAGGTACGGTGACACCATGGAGTGATACAAGGACATTATAACATGCTCATCTTTGTTTTCATTCCTTTCCTAACAATTCCTAACATTCTGTTTGCTTTCTTAGCTGTCGCTACACACTGAGCAGAGAGTTTCCTGACTCCTAATGTGGAACCCTGGCCTGCATCATGTAGCTATAGTTCAGGTTCCTTTTTCCCACATGCATCACTTTGCACTTACGTTAAATGTCATCTGCCATTTTGATACACACTCTCCCAGGCTCGCAAGGTCCTCTTGCAATTTTTCACAATCTTCTTGCTTTTTAACCACTTTGTGTCATCAGCAAATTTAATTACCTCACTAGTCATTCCCATCTCTAGGTCATTTATAAATATGGTAAAAAGCATTAGTCCCACACAGGATCCTGGGGAAACACACCATCCTTCTAACCTTACAAGGTCTACAACTGTGGAATGCCCTGCCATGAGACTTTTTCTTGTATGGTTTATTGCAAAGATTTTTCACGCCACTTTGTTTGCTCCACAGCCTTTTTGGTTATCTGCTCAAAAACATGTACATTGGTTTTAGTCTACACGTTTACCTGTGATCCTTATATCAACCAGACCCCTGAGGAAGATGTGTTCGCCGAAACATGGACTGTGTAGGGTCGGTAGGACAATTACCGGTACATGTGGCCTATAAACTTGGATTTATATTTGTATTTTTAGGGTTTTATTGTTAAGAATGAATAATAAATCATCTTTCAAAACATCCACATCTACAGTTTTTTTTTGTTCTCTTTGGCTGGATTGTTCTCACTGTGGAATATTGGGTCGTCTTTCTGTTTTGTTATTGCAAAGAGGAACAGCCATCGTTCCTTTTGCTATGCTTATTTGAATTTTTTGTATAAACCTTTCCTGTTATACAGTTCAACTCCTGAGGAAGGCTCTACAGCCAAAACGCTGTCCATCTTAGGTAGCAGTTAATCAAGGCTTTATTTTTCTTCCATGTTTGAGTCTCAATATTTTCAGTAAAGGACTTGCTGTTGTCATCTTGGTCTGGGTGTGCAGTCATTCCCGCTGGTTCTTGTTCATCCTGCCATGAGATCATCATTTAGAATGGGATCTTTCGGATTTTTGCAAAAAAAAAAAAATTGGATTGATTTTTGAGCAGCACAGAGTATAGGAATGACTTAGAGAAGAGAGCATTCAGGTTGTACGTAGTTTCTTTTATGATTTCATGAAATGAGTTTCATTTGTGTCTCTTTATGTGGATGCAGAGATAGGCAGGCAGGCAAGAAATGACATGAATGGATTGTAATGGAAGCTCGCATTGGCTTTGATTGCACATGCTGATGTATTTGTAGCTGTATTCCTCTTTGTGGCTCTGTGTGAGCATTTTCAGTAAGTTTCTACATATACTGAATGTATCGCTATTCTTCTTAATCCCCCTTTGCCCCAGGTACATTAGGAGAGATTGTGATCCCACTGGGACAGATAGGGAAAATGCTTGACTACCTGAATGTAAACCAGTTAGACTATAAGTGGTAAATGAATACTAAAAATAAATTTTAAAAATTTCTCTCCGTGTATCTGTCTCTAATTCAGTGTTTCCATGATCCTCTTTTTTAGCATCTAGGTGCCTGGGTAGTTGTACTGAGTACAGCAACAGTGTCCTGTGTTATTGAGATTTGTTACCTGATCTCCCGACAGCACAGAAACCCTCTGTAGGCAGCAAAGCTGTGAGTTGTGGGTTCTCACTCATCACCCACTTACAATTTCTCCTCTTTCAGAACAGGAAGGAATGCAAATAGAGCGGTTTGTAGATAGATGCAGAGGAGAGGAGGGGGCAGCGAGGCTTCTCTGTCATTCTTTTTTGCTTCTCCCACATTTCTGACACTTTCTTCAGGTACAGCATTAGCCCTCCCTATTCTTTCAGCAAAACAACATTAAAGGCGATCCAGATAAAAGCTAATAAATATTTAAACAGCACAGAAATTCTTGTTCCAGAAGCAATGTGAACTTATTTAGAAAGTTTGAGTGTCAGGGCCAGACTGGTGACTCAATTGCAAGTGCTGTTCAGAAGACCCAGGTTTGATTCTCAGGTCTGGCCTTTTCTTCCTGACTCATTCAGAGCATAGGGGTTGGGCAGGGGAAGAGAATGCCAGCCATTGCACCATGGTGACATCTCCTGGCTGGAAGTAGAAAATGTGGGGCTTGGCTTGCAGCTAATAATAGTCAGAGAACTGTAAAGAAAAGGTCATAACTTCCGCCCCACCACCACCACACCCACACACTCCCCCCCATACACCCCTACCCCCCACACACATACTCACCCCCCCACGCACTCCCCACCCCCCACACCACCCCTACCCCTCTACATACACCTCCCCACACACATACCCGCCCCCCACCCCTCCACACAATAGGAAAAATTGTTATTTAAAAATCTCTTATAATATAAAACCCTTCCAAAATTTCAGCAATCCTCTTTGTGATTACTGTTGAATAACCTCTGCTCTATTGATTATAAGAGTCTGATATATCTGTTAGGTGGTGAGCACACAGTCTCTCATGGCTGGCTTTTATTTTCTTTCTAAATTTTACTTCTTTGCTCTTTAATAGATAAATACAAGGAAAGACTCGTACTTACTCTTTTGTACAGTATCTTGTTCCTTCCAGGAAGGCAAAATGAAAGACTCAGATTATCCCTGTCATCTTCTTAGCAGCCTGTAGATACAAGGGAAAAGCACAATTTGAAGTGTCTGTGTACAAATGCTAGAAGTCTAAAAAATAAAGTAGGAGAATTAGAATATATAGCACCGAATAGATAGATAGAATTGAGATAGATAGAATAGGCATCTCGGAGACCTGGTGGAAGGAGGACAATCGATGGGACACTATTACCTGGATTCAATTTATATCACAAGGACAGAGTAGATCAAATTGGAAGGAGAGTTGTGCTATATGTTAAAGGGATTTGAATTAAACAAAACAAACATTCTGCATGACATATAGCAGGATGGAATTCGTATGGATAGAAATTCCATGTGCGAAGGGAAGAAATATACAAGTAGGGTTATACCACAATCCCCTAGGACAGAATAAGCAGACAGATGAAGAAATGTTTTCAGAGATTAGGAAAGTTGGTGAATTTGGCAAAAGTATAATAATGGGTGATTTCAATTACATATAGAAAGAGAGTATATGCTAGACACTAAATTCAGACAAGCTAGATTATAAAGAACCCTTATCAATCAAAACAATAATCGAGGAGCACCAAAATAAATATTGGAGAAAAAAGGGCCTCAGCTAAAAGGGTCCTCAAAAGACCTCCAATGAGGTGCTGCAACTCTACTGAACATTTGTTCTAATTAATCAAAGTCCAGTTCCAGTAATTAATGTTTCCGTTAGGTTCCAACTTTTTGATAGCGAAATGGGGATTCCCTGTGGGGTTTTGAAGAGGACTTGCCCTGACACATACCAAGGATGTAGTACCAATACATTAATAATTATTTGTAATCTATCGGCCTTAGGCAAGGGAATTAATTGAAGAGGTATGTTTTTATTGATTTTCTAAAATTGAGGAGTCCTTTAAGAGATCTGATCTGTGGGAGCAGTTGATTCCAGTGGCTAGGTATGAAGTGGGACTAGGAACGTCATTTGGCAGGGCTCAACCAAGAGACATTTTCAGAGAGTGGAGGAGCCTGTTCGGCATGTATGGAGAAAGTTTAGTTGACATGTAGTCCTGCTCCATGTCATGCAAGGTTTTGAATGCCCTTGAAGACACAACGTTTGGCTATGGGCAGCTAGTATGCTGACGATAGAGCCTGGGAGACAGGGTCGCAGTCATGGAGGCATTTTTAGAAGTCTGATTGTTGCATTTTGTACACGCTGGAGATGTCATATGTTCTTTGCCGCAACACCATTGAATAGGGTGTTGCAGTAGTCCATGCAGGAGAGGACTAGAGCATAGAGTATTTGGGTGAAGTCAGACTTTAAAAAGTCATTCCTTATTTTTCAGAGTTGATGTAGGTAGTAAAATGAGGAAGATACCACCTGAGAGATGTGGTTGGAAAGCGACAGGTTGGAGTCAAGGAGTATTGCTAGGCTGCGTGTTTGGTCCTTTGCAGTTATGTCCACCCTCTCCTCTCCTTCTCCCTTTTCTTTTTTTTTCTCTTACTGTCCTATTGAATGTTGTAGTTCCTTTCTTAGCTTTTGTTTTCAGCAATGTAAACCTCCTTGATTCACACCCTGAAAAATGGTCTACCAATCATGAGGTAAATGGAAAAAAATCAACAGAAAGGGCATCTACAGTCATGTGAAAAAATTAGGACACCCCATGAAATATTCAGTTTTTTCTTAAGAAATGTTCACATATCAATGTCAAAAATTTTTTTTATTTATCTCTGGAAAAGAAAGTGATGTAATTGCAGGTAAACCACAAAAGTTTTCCTTGATTTACTCATGAAACAAAAGTTATCCACAAAAATGTGTATTCTAAGTGAGCAATTAGGACACCCTAATAGCTCGTGTTACCCCTCTTTGGCTGAAATAACTGCAGTGAGACACTTCTTGTAGCCATCTACCAGTCTCTGACATTAGTCTGAGAAAAGTTTGGCCCACTCCTCAATGCAGAATTCTTTCAGTTGTGAGATGTTTGAGGGGTTTCTTCCATGTACAGCCCGTTTCAAATCACCCCACAGCATCTCAATGGGATTAAGATCAGGGCTATGACTCGGCCACTCCAGGACTTTCCATTTCTTAGTTTTCAGCCAGTCCTTGGTGGATTTACTGGTATGTTTTGGGTCACTGTCGTGTTGCAGGGTCCAGTTCCGCTTCAGCTTTAATTTTATTTTACAGATGGTCTCATATGTTCCTTAAGCACCCTCTGATACACGGTAGAATTTCATGATGAATTCTATGATGGTGAGCTGGCCAGGTCCTGCTGCAGCAAAGCATCCCCAAACCATGACACTTCCACCTCCATACTTTACAGTTGGTATGAGGTTCTTTTCCTGGAATGCTGTATTTGGTGTACGCCAAACATGTTCTCTTTTCTGGTATCCAAATAATTCAATTTTAGACTCATCTGTCCATAGAGCACTATTCCAGAAGTCTTGGTGTTTGTCTACATTCTCTCTGAAAAACTTCAATCTGGCCTTGATTTTTCTCTTAAAGAGCAAAGGTTTCCTTCTTGCACACCTCCCATGCAAGTTAAATTTGTACAGTCTCTTTCTGATTGTAGAGGCATGCGCTTTCACATCAAAAGTAGCAAGAGCCTGCTATAGGTCCCGTGATGACATTGTAGGGTTTTTGGAGACTTCTTTTAGCATCTTGCGATCTGCTCTGGGGGTCAACTTGCTTGGACGGTCAAATCTGAGCATGTTGACAGTTGTTTGGAAAGTTCTCCACTTGTACACTATTTTCCGGACCGTGAAATGGATAATGTCAAATTCTTTCAAGATCATTTAAAATCCCTTATCAGACTTATAAACTGCTACAATCTTCTTTCTGAAGGCTTCAGACAACTCTTTGAATCTCACCATGGTGTTCACTCTCACTGCAGAAGTCATGAACACACCAAACTAAATGTCTGAGATTTAAGTAGGGCAAACCTCCTTAAAAATGCTGAGTAATAATGTTCTAATCATGTGCACCTGTGTGCGGTTGAGGATATATGAGGTGTCCTAATTTATTCCTCAGAATACACATTTTTGCAGATATCTTGTTTCATAAGTAAATCAAGGAAAACTTTTGTTGTTTACCTGCAATTATATCACTTTCTTTTCCAGCGATAAATAAAACAAAGATTTGACATCATAGTAGATGACGGCAGATAAAGAACCGAATGGTCCATCCAGTCTGCCCAACCTGATTCAATTTAAATTTTTTAAATGTTTTCTTCTTAGCTATTTCTGGCCAAGAATCCAAAGGTCTACCCGGTACTGTACTTGGGTTCCAACTGCCGAAATCTCCATTAAAACCTACTACAGCCCATCTAAACCCTCCCAGCCATTGAAGCCGTCTCCACCCCATCCTCCCCCAAAGGGCCATATACAGACACAGACCGTGCAAGTCTGCCCAGCGCTGGCCTTAGTTCAATATTTAATATCATTTTCTGATTCTAGATCCTCTGTGTTCATCCCACGCTGCTTTGAACTCACTCACCATTTTCCTCTCCACCACCTCTCTCGGGAGCGCATTCCAGGCATCCACCACCCTCTCCGTAAAGTAGAATTTCCTAACATTGCTCTTGAATCTACTACCCCTCAACCTCAAATTATGTCCTCTGGTTTTACCATTTTCCTTTCTCTGGAAAAGATTTTGTTCTACATTAATATCCTTCAAGTATTTGAACGTCTGAATCGTATCTCCCCTGTCCCTCCTTTCCTCTAGGGTACACATATTCAGGGCTTCCAGTCTCTCCTCAAACGTCTTCTGGCGTAAGCCTCCTATCATTTTTGACACCCTCCTCTGGACCACTTCAAGTCTTCTTACATCCTTTGCCAGATACGGTCTCCAAAACTGAACACAATACTCCAAGTGGGGCCTCACCAATGACCTGTACAGGGGCCTCAACACCTTCTTCCTTCTACTGGCTACGCCTCTCTTTATACATCCTTCTGGCAGCAGCCACCGCCTTGTCACACTGTTTTTTCACCTTTAGATCTTCGGACACTATCACCCCAAGGTCCAAGTTTATTATACGATTTGATTAATCGCCTATTCCAAATTCTAAGCGATGTACAGCTAAAAATTACAAAGTTAGGGGAAACATACACAACTAACAAAATTATTACTAAACATATTAAAATATCATAAAATACATAACATAAAATAACATGACTAAACATAACTAACAAGACTAGGAAACCAAGGAGGCATGGGGGCCCCTTCTGGTGATTTAGACAGGTCGTGAACTGTTTGGGCCGCCGCGGGAGCGGACTGCTGGGCAGGATGGACCTATGGTCTGACCCGGCGGAGGCACTGCTTATGTTCTTATGTTCTTATGACTATTTTTACATACAAGATCAAATAATGGGAAAGTTGCAGGAAGAAATACAATTGAATATAAAATAAATAATTAAGGTTAATAATACATTGGGAAAAGGGGAAGAAATTTATTGTAATTTAAGGAGAGATTAGAAACATAAAGAATTCAGTTAATTACTGAAAGCGTCTTTAAAAAGGAAGCCCTTAAGTTTGCTCTTAAATTTGTCTAGAATTCTTTCTTCTCTTAGGTAAATTGGCAGGGCATTCCAAGCTTGGGGAGCCGTAACTGAGAAAATAGAATGACGTCGTGTACTTTTAAAGAAGGAACGACCAATAGATGTTGTTCTGTTGACCATAATACTCTCGAAGTAGTATAAGGAATTAAAACTTTATGCATATCTGCTTCTCTCCTTCCAGCATATACGGTTCCTTCCGATTATTAATCCCCAAATGCATTACTCTGCATTAATTTGCATTGAATTTTAGTTGCCAGGCTTTAGACCATTCCTCTATCTTTTGCAGATCATTTTTCATATTTTCCATTCCCTCTTCGGTGTCTACTCTGTTACAAATCATGGTATCATCTGCAAAAAGGCACACTTTTCCGTCTAACCCTTCAGCAATATCACTCACAAACATATTGAACAGGATCGGCCCCAGCACCAAACCCTGAGGAACTCCATTACTCACCTTTCCTTCCTCCGAGCGACTTCCATTAACCACCACCCTCTGGCGTCTGTCTGACAGCCAGTTTCTAACCCAGTTCACCACTTTGGGTCCTAACTTCAGCCCTTCAAGTTTGTTCAACAGCCTCCTATGAGGAACCGTATCAAAGGCTTTGCTGAAATCTAAGTAAATTACATCTGGCATATGTCCTCAATCCAGCTCTCCGGTCACCCAATCAAAAAATTCAATCAGGTTCGTTTGACAAGATTTACCTTTAGTAAAGTTAAGTTGCCTCTGATCCTGTAACCCATTAGATTCTAGGAAATTCACTATCCTTTCTTTCAGCAACACTTCCATTATTTTTTCACCAACTGAAGTGAGGCTCACCGGCCTGTAGTTTCCTGCTTCGTCCCTGTGACCACTTTTATGAATAGGGACCACATCCGCTCTCCTCCAATCCCCAGGAACCACTCCCATCTCCAGAGATTTGTTGAACAAGTCTTTAATAGAACCCACCAGAACCTCTCTGAGCTCCCTCAGTATCCTGGGATGGATCCCGTCTGGTCCCATCACTTTGTCCACTTTCAGTTTTTTAAGTTGCTCATAAACATTCTCCTCCATGAACGGCGCAGAATCTACTCCATTTTCTCATGTAACTTTGCCAGACAATCTCGGTCCTTCTCCAGGATTTTCTTCTGTGAACACAGAACAGAAGTATTTGTTTAGCACATTTGCATTTTCCTCATCACTCTCCACATATCGGTTCCCAGCATCTTTTAGTTTAGCAATTCCATTTTTCATCTTCCTCCTTTCACTAATATATCTTAAAAAAAACTTTTTGTCTCCCTTTTTTACATTTTTAGCCATTTGTTCTTCCGCCTGTGCTTTCGCCAGACGAATCTCTCTTTGGCTTCTTTCAGTTTCACCCTGTAGTCCTTTCTGCACTCCTCTTCTTGGGTTTTTTTTTAAATTTATCTTTATTCATTTTTAAACTTACAATAAGTGTGATAATAAATAAACACATTTAAACATTGAATATATCACTTAGTATTCGGCAATAATACAATCAAATAATCTTATCTCCCTCCCTTCCCACCCTTTCACAACAAGTAATTAAAATACTTTATATAAGATGTTATACTAAAATTTCCACCCTCCCCTTCCCGAAAATTGAACTTGTAAAATTTAAAGGAAAAATGGCATCTATTCATTACAAAATTTTGTTAATGGCTCCCAGACATCTTGAAATTTCTTTAAATATCCTCTCTGTATTGCTATTACTCTCTCCATTTTATAAATATGACATAATGAATTCCACCAAAAATTATAATTCAATCCAATCCAGTTTTTCCACTTATAAGTAATTTGTTGAATGGCAACCTCAGTCATTATCAGCAATAGTTTGTTATTATTTGAGGATATCTGACTTTTTGCCCTCATTGACATACCAAATAATACAGTATCATATGATAATGCCACTGGATTTTCTAATAAACAATTAATTTGGCCCCAAATTGATTTTCAAAAAGTCATAACAAATAGACAATAGAATAATAAATGATCTAAAGTCTCTGCTTGAGATGACAGTGCCAACATTTATTAGACTTAGAGCTATCCAATTTTTGTAACCAAACAGGGGTCCATAATGCTCTATGTAACAGAAAAAACCAAGTTTGTCTCATAGATACAGACACTGTACATCTCATCCTCCAAGTCCAAATTTGTGGCCATTGAGATGCAGAAATTTGATGCTTGATCTCAATGCTCCAAATGTCTCTCAGACGAGTATTTGGTTTCTTTTTAATTAATCCAGTTATCAATTTATACCACTGAGCGGTCTAGTGTCCCAGGTAGTCCACCTGAAAGCATAAGAACTCCAGACTATATTGATTATTAAGATTTTTCCATTCAGGGAACCCCACTTGAATGGCCTGCTTCAGTTGCAATCATCTAAAACTTTCTGATTTATTGAGACCATATTTATGTTGCAACTGTGAAAACTCAAGCAGCTTACCATTAGAAATAACATCATCTAATATACGTATACCTGCTATCATCCAATACTTCCAGATGACCTTAAATCCGCCAATTTGAATCTTGGAGTTCAACCATATAGTTTGATTTGTTGATTTGTGAATTGGAATAGGTATTAAATTACTCACATATCTTAATGTTTTCCATGTGTCTACTAATATTCTATTATTTTTATATAATCTAGGCATTTTGATACTAAGAACATGGCATAATCGCAGAGGAGACATGAGTTGCCATTCCAACGTCAACCATTCTGGGAACTTCTCCATGAGCTCTGGGAGGACCCAATATATACCCTGGTGCATAATATAGGATTGATGATGCCTGTAAAAATTGGGAAAATTTACCCCTCCCTCTGTAATCGGCTTTTGTAAAGATACTAAAGCAACTCTAGGAGTTTTACCTAGCCAAACAAATTTTATAAGAACACTATTTAATTTTTTATAAAAGGACCCCTGGAAAAAAAAAAACTGGTATCATACCCATTTGGTAACAAACCACTGGCAAAATCATCATTTTAATAGTTTATACTCTCCCACACCATGAAAGATGTAAAGGATTCCATTGCTCACACATTTCTGTTACCTTCTGTAATAAAAAATTTTCATTTACTTTCATTGTTTCTTCCAGCGTATTTTTGATCCAAATGCCTAAGTATTTTATTCCATCTTCTTTCCAAAGGAGAATGAATTAAACAGACCTTTTGTACAGTGTACATTAAGTGGAAGAACTTCTGATTTACTCCAATTTATCTTGTATCCTGAAAATTTTCCAAATTTCTCTATCAATTCTAACAAGCTTGGAATGGTTGTTTCTGGATTTCTCAAATGAAGCAGTATATTGTCTGCATAAGCAGAAACTTTATACTCTCGTTCTGAATAAGGAATACCCTGTATCTCCTTCACTTGCTGAATAGCTAATAACAAGGGTTCTAATACAATATCAAAAAGCAGAGGATATAAGGGACAACCTTGTCTAACCCCCCTCTGCAAACAAAAATGCTCTGAGAAATTATTATTAATATACAGTCTAGCAACAGGGGAGCTATACAATGTTTGAATCATTTGTATAAATCCTGAACCTATACCAAACCATTCCAATGCTTGATACATGAAGGTCCATTCAACTCGATCAAAGGTCTTCTCTGCATCCAGGGATACAGAAAAAGCCGGATCATTTAAGGCATCCACAATCTCCCTACTTCTTTTCGATTCCGCAGACGGAACATTACAGTCCGCATCTGGCAGGTTGAAATCTCGCAAAAGCAGCACCTCCTCTTTCCTTCCAAACTTTTGGATCTCCACAATCAGATCCTTATCAATTTGCTGCGATTGAGTCGGAGGTCTGTAGACTAGAGAGCTGCACGGGAACGGGGATGACGGGAATCCCGCGGGACCCGCGGGGATCCCGCGGGTTCCCCCTTTGGGTCACGGGGATCCCGTGGGGACGCCCCCTAGGGTCACGGGGATCCCGTGGGGACGCCTCCGAGGGTCGCGGGGTTCCTGCGGGGTTGGATCGCAGCGGGGTTGGTCGAGCCGCGAGGGTAGTCTCCTTCTCCTTACCTGCCCTGTCGCAGCACACATCCGAACGGAAATCTTCCCGATGTCAGCGCTGACGTCGGAGGGAGGGCTTAAGCAAAGCCCTCCCTTCCTCCGACGTCAGCGCTGACATCAGGAAGACTTCCGGTCGGCTGTGTGCGGCAGGGCAGGTAGGAAGAAGGCAATGGCGTACGAAAGAGGGGGGAGGGGGCGGACCGCCCCGGAGAATGTGCACAGCCAGTCAGATCCCCCGATCGACCGACAACAGGCCCGGCCGACAAATCTCCCTGCCCTGTAGCCGCGAATCTAAATTACCTCTTACAGCAGCTTCACTACTCCAGCTGCTGTAAGAAGGTAATTTAGATTCGCGGCTACAGGACAGGGAGATTTGTCCGACCGGGCCTGTTCTGTTGTCGGTCGGGTGCAAAAGCGCCACAAAGGTGGAGGCAGGGAGGGAGGAAAGGTGGAGTGGAGAAGAAAAGACGCTTAAGGGGGGAGAAGGCCGCTGAAAGTACTGGGGAAGACAAAGGGGTGGAAAAGAACGCTGAAAGGACATGGGGTAAACGGGAGAAAGGGGGGGGAAGGACCCTGAAAGCACTGGGGAAGACAAAGGGGTGGAGAATGCCACTGAAAGGACATGGGGAAGGCAGAGAGGGGAGAAGGATGCTGCCTGACAGGACATGGGAAAGATGGTGGGGGAGAAGGACACTGAAAGGAAATGGGGAAGAGGGAATGGGAAGAAGACGCTGGCAGGGAAGAAGACAGAGGTGCCAGACTATGGGGGGAGCGGAGGGAAAAAGATGGGTGCCAGACCAATTTGGGAGGGGGGAGAAAGGGAGAAGCACAGTAACAGAGCAAATGGAAGACACAGAGAGAAGAGAGGCAGTGGATGGAAGGAATTGAATGAGAACATGAAGAAAGCAGAAACCAGGCAATAAAGGTAGGAAAAAAATTATTATTATTTTTTTTTTTTGCTTAAGGATAAAGTAGTATATTAGTTGTGTTGATAAAAATTTATAAACATTAGAGGCTCTGGTAGAAACCCGTTTACAAAGTATGTATTCTTCCCAATTAATATTTCCAAATTAATAAAGTCTTTTTGCTTATTTTTAAATGGGTTTCTACCAGAGCCTTTAATTCAGTAGCATAATTAAATGAAATAACTATTTCTGTAGTTT
Organism: Geotrypetes seraphini; assembly: GCF_902459505.1. Lineage (NCBI taxonomy): Eukaryota > Metazoa > Chordata > Amphibia > Gymnophiona > Dermophiidae > Geotrypetes > Geotrypetes seraphini. Next base: position 29,644,810 of record NC_047101.1, on the reverse strand, counting down.
ATAGGGACAGGCGGGGACGTAGGGGATTCCTCGCGGGGACGGGTGGTGATTCCTCGCGGGGACGGGTGGGGATTCCTCGCGGGGACGGGTGGGGACGGAGGGATTCCTCGCGGGGACGGGTGGGGACGGGTGGGAGTCCTCACGGGGACGGGTGGGGACGGGTGGGACTTTGGCGGGGACGGGTGGGATTTCTGTCCCCGGCCAACTCTCTACTGTAGACTACACCCACATAGATAGAAGTTCCATCTACTCTTTTCAGAGCGATCCATATCGCTTCTTCCTCTCCCCAGGTCCCTTGCATTTCGGTCGCTTGCATATTGATCTTTACATAGAGAGCTACTCCTCCACCTTTATGACCATCTCTGTCCTTCCTAAAAAGATTATATCCCGGTATGTTTGCATCCCATCCATGTGATTCACTGAACCATGTCTCTGTGATAGCGACAATATCTAGATCTGCCTCTAACATCAGGGTTTGCAGATCATGAACTTTGTTGCTTAGACTGCGAGCATTTGTGGTCATCGCTTTCCAGCTATTTTTCAGTGGTAATCTCCTTTTACGTGTAGATTTTTGTTTCGTTTCACTTTCCATTGCAATGCTAAGAAATGAGTTGCTGATGTTGTTTACATTGCCATCTTTACTACTATCACATCTTTTCTTTTGCCGGGGGTGGTCTCTAGAATTGTCCTTCATACATACACCACCCCCACCTTCTCGTTTAAATGTCTAGAAACATATTGTCTAAATTTCTCCGCAAGGTTTCTTTTTCCTACTGTAGTAATATGTAGCCCATCAGTGCGATATAGCTTCTTGTCCTTCCATGTATTTTCCCATTCTCCTGTATACCTGAAGCTTTCTTAATGACACCAGGCTTTGAGCCATCTATTAAAGTCCTCTGTGTTTACTCTTTGCTCTTTCTTTCCATATGTAGGCAGTATTTCAGAATGTGAACATTTCTTAAGAAAGAACTGAATATTTCACGGGGTGTCAATTTTTTCACGACTGTACATTTTGTAGACACGAAAGAAGGGTTATTTATACAATTACACAATCACACAATCAAAAAGCTCAATATTTAAGCCAGGGCTTCCCAATTGTATCCAGGTGACCCACAGCAAGCTCAGTTTTTCAAGATTCCAAGTTTCAAGTTTATTTAAAATTTCTTATACCACCCAATCAACCTTCTAGGTGGTGTACAAAGTCATAAAAACATACTTTGACTAAAATACATATTTAAGGTGACAAAACATCATTAAAAATAACAATAATAACCCCCCCCCCCCCATTTAAAACAAAGACAAACGTGAACAAAAGGTAACAGGGCAAGAACTGCAAAAATCAAGTAGAAAGAATACATATAGGGAACAAAACAAAAGGAAGGGTAGCTAAATATAGAATCAAGCTATGTTGCCTTGAATAGGACATTTAGGTCTCAAAGGCATCAAGAAAGAGGAATGTTTTTAACTTTGTCTTAAAATTATTAAGAATTGATTCTTCCCATAAATGGGATGAAATATTATTCCAAAGAGAGGGAGCGCTAATAGAGAAGATGGTAGACCTCATTGTGTTTATATACTTCAGAGACGGGATAGATAGGAGATTTTTGGCAGTCGATCTTAGAGTCTTAGAAGGATTATAGGGGATAAGAAGATTATTAATGAATTCGGGTTGGTTATTTTGTCTAGTTTTGAAAGTGATTCTGTGTTCTACTGGTAACCAATGAGTTTTATATAAGAGGGGGATGACATGTGCAGACAAACAATGTGCAAATTTCGGGTCTCCAGTGTAAGTAAATTTCACTCCTATTTGGTCTTGAAAAACCACATGGAAATGTATCTTTTCCAGACTGAATTTCCACAATTCTATCACAATTAGTAGAGGTTGTTTTTAAGAAAATAGGTGATATCTATTGTCTTTAATATTTTATGGAATGTTTTTTTTTTGTCTGCCCACTGCATTGTCATCTCTACAAAAGCAGCAAAAGATTTACGGTTGCATAGCAAGAGATAATGAAATAGGTCAGATGTCCTGGCACAATATGTGATATATTTCTACAATACAATGCTGCAGTGCTTTCATTAAAGCTGGTGAATTCTTTGAGCTTGGATATAGAAAGGCAGCTAACCAAGGACAACTAATAAACTCACTTCTTAGAGGCAAACTCCCGCAAGAGTTCAGTCTCAGAATCCATCAGTACTACACAGCTACTCATTAGAACAAGTCTTCTTCGGCCTTGAGATCAGACAGCTCTCTCTTTTAGGCACTGGAGTAACAACTGTATGAGAGTCATGGGGAGAGTTGCCAGAACAGGCAGGTCTGGTTCTTGCCTTCCAGTGGTTGCTTGTTTTATTTGGGTACACTAATATAAGTCAAGTGAAAGATCTATTGTAGCTTCTGGATAGGAATCTTTCCTGGAAGTTATTTAATAATGGTCCTGATACATATAAAAACTTTCTAAGGTAGAGAAATACCCAAAGGGCTGCTATAAGATTAGGTAATTATTAGCTAACATCTACACAAAAACTGTAGTGAAAAATCTGTACCAAAATACCACTCGCCCATGTCCCCTTTTCTCTCCTTAATATTTCTTCCCCAGCCCATTTACTCCCATAACCCTCTCACACATCTTTCCCCTTTAGTCCTCATCCTTGTATCCCTCAAGCCATTCCCAACCCTGTCCCTTTTTCTTTTCTCTTCCAACATGAGACCAACCCTATCTCTCAACTCCAAACCCAAACCTTCTGACCCTCTTTCATTCAATCCCCAATCTATATTCACAGTCTCTTTTTCTCAGCCTGACTCCAGCACTCTGCCCTTCCCAAATGAACCCAAGTACCATTCCTCTGTTCATCTTACATAAGAACATAAAGAGTGCCATCTCCGGAACAGACCCTAGGACCATCAAATCCGGCGATCTGCACACGCGGAGGCCCCGCCAGGTGTACCCTGGCATAGTTTTAGTCCCCATATCACTCTAAGCTTCTCATAAGGAGATGTGCATCTAGCTTACCCTTACCTATGTCATCTTATGCCACTCATAAGGAGATGTACATCTAACTTACCCTTAAATCCTAGAACGGTGGATTCCGCAATTACCTCTTCTGGGAGAGCATTCCAGGTGCCCACCATTCGTTGCGTGAAGCAGAACTTCCTGATATTCGTCCTGAACGTGTTCCCCCTTAGCTTCAGTCCATGTCCTCTTGTCCGTGTCACATTGGACATTGTAAATAATTTTTTTTCCCTGCTCTATTTTGTTGATTCCTTTCAGTATTTTGAAAGTCTCGATCATATCCCCTCGCAGTCTCCTCTTCTCAAGGGAGAACAATCCCAGTTTCTTAAGTCGTTCCTCGTATTCCAAGTTCTCCATGCCCTTTATTAGCTTCGTTGCTTGTCTCTGCACCCTCTCGAGCATTTTTATATCCTTCTTTAGGTATGGAGACTAATGTTGGACACAGTATTCCAAGTGTGGTCTGACCATCGCTCTATAAAGCAGCATTATTACTTTCTCCGATCTACTCGTGATTCCCTTCTTTATCATGTCTAGCATTCTATTTGTGTTCTTCGCTGCTGCTGCGCATTGCGCCAACAGCTTCAGGGTCCTATCGATTAATACGCCCAGGTCCCTTTCCTGTTTGATTTTTCCCAGAGTTGCACCTGACATACTATACTTGTGTTCCTTATTTTTATCTGCCTAAGTGCATCACTTTGCATTATTCCACATTAAACTTCATCTGCCATTTATCTGCCCAATTCTCCAATTGGCCCAAGTCGCTCTGGAGTTCCTCACTGTCCTTCTGCGATTTGATTGCCCGGCATAGCTTTGTGTCATCTGCAAACTTGATGATCTCACTGGATGTTCCATCGTCCAGGTCATTGATGAAGATAATAAATAAGATGGGCCCAAGTACCGAGCCCTGGGGCACACCGCTAGTCACATTCTCCCAGTCTGAGAATTTCCCATTTATGCCCACTCTCTGCCTTCTGTTCTCCAGCCATTTGCCTATCCATCTTAGTATATATCCTTCTATTCCGTGGCCTTGCAGTTTCTTGAGGAGTCTTACATGTGGAACCTTGTCGAATGCTTTCTGAAAATCCAAGTATATAATATCCACCGGTTCTCCATTATCAATTTGTCTCTTCACTGTCTCAAAAAATTGAAGTAGGTTCGTCAAACATGACTTCCCTTTTCTGAATCCATGTTGGCTGGCTCTCATCAGGTCATGTGTGTCTAAGTGTCGGGTTATGCTATCCTTGATCAGCACCTCAACCATCTTCCCAGGGACCGACGTGAGACTCACAGGTCTATAGTTGCCTGGTACTCCTCTTGATCCTTTTTTAAATATTGACGTGACGTTCACTATTTTCCAGTCATCCAGTATCTACTTACAAGTTCCTCCTCTGCAGTGGAATAGGATGGGGTATCAAGGCGAAAGCTCCACATAGCATTAGCAACTTGGAAGTTTGGAGAGGTAAAGCGAGTGGCTTCCTCAACTAAAAAGGTACAGGGGCATATCATGAATATTGCAGCATTCACATCTATCCCCAACTGCACATCAACATGTGGGAAATTCAGCGTAAATATTGGAACACCCACCACCTCTAAAGGATGAATAAGTGCCGCCATCCGTGACTGCTGGCGTTGGTGCTGATTGGAGGAGAACTGTGAGCCTCATTACTGTCTCTGTCCACCCAGGTCTGTTGTCTACAACCCCTCTCTGGTTTTACCATTTTCCTTTCTCTGGAAATGATTTTGTTCTACATTAATACTTTTCAAATATTTGAACATCTGAATCATATCTCCCCTGCAGTGTCCCCTCTAAGCGGGCGGGTGGTGTGAGCAAAATTTTTTCCCCGTGCGCTAAAAATATCGGGCGCCAGCGCCAACTCGCCCGATTCTCCTCTCGCCGCGGCCTGCCATCTCCGTACGCCGTGCGCTGTGACGTGACATTGTGCGCTGCGAGGCAATATTTTGTGCGCCAGCGCACGCCAGCGCAGCTTAGAGGGAACACTGCCCCCTGCCCCTCCTTTCCTCTAAGATATACATATTCAGGGCTTCCAGTCTCTCCTCATACATCTTTTGATGCAAACCTACTATCATTTTCGTCGCCCTTCTCTGGACCGCTTCAAGTCTTCTTTTGTCCTTCGCCAGATACGGTCTCCAAACCTGAACACAATACTCCAATGACCTGTACAGGGGCATCAACACCTTCATTCTTCTACTGGTTATGCCTCTTTTTATGCAGCCCAGCATCCTTCTGGCAGCAGCCACCGCCTTGTCACACTGTTTTTTCATCTTTAGATTTTCGGACACTATCACCTCCAAGGTCCCCTCCCCCTCCATGCATATCAACCTCTCACCTCCCAGCATATACAGCTTCTTCTGATTATTAATCCCCAAAAGCAATACTCTGCATTTCTTTGAATTGAATTTTAGTTGCCAGATATTAGATAATTCCTCTAACTTTTGTAGATCCTTTTTCATGTTTTCCACTTCCCCCTCGGTGTCTACTCTGTTACAAATCTTGGTATCATCAGCAAAAAGGCAAACCTTTCCTTCTAACCCTTCAGCAATGTCACTCACAAACATATTGAACAGGATCAGCCCCAGCACCGAACCCTGAGGGACTCCACTACTCACCTTTCCTTCCTCCGAGTGACTTCCATTAACCACCACCTGTCTGTCCGTCAACCAGTTTCTAATCCAGTTCTCCACTTTGGTTCCTAATTTCAACCCTTCAAGTTTGTTCAAGAGCCTCCTATGAGGAACCTTGTCAAAGGCTTTGCTAAAATCTAAGTAAATTACATCTAGCATATGTCCTTTCTTCAGGTACTCTCCCATTTTATTAAAGTCCGTACGTTTGAAATCTAGGACTTTTAGTATCGTGTGACCGCCCTCCATTTTACCATTATATCAAACCAAACCGTTTGATAATCACTACTTCCGAGTTGAGCACCCACTCGTACATTAGATATACTCTCCATTTGTGAGGACCAGATCCAATATCACTTCTTCCATCTTGGGTTCTGTCAGTCGGAGTTGGAGGTCTGTAGGCTACACCCATGTAGATAGAAGTTCCATCTTCTCTTTTCAGAGTGATCCATATCGCTTCTTCCTCTCCCCAGGTCCCTTGCATTTCAGTTGCTTGGATATAAATCCTTAAATCTCTGAACCACGTCTCTGTGATAGCAACAATATCCAGGTCTCCCTCTAACATCAAGTCTTGAAGATCATGAACTTTATTGCTTAGACTGCGAGCATTTGTGGTCATCGCTTTCCAGCTATTTTTCAGCGGTAATCTTTTTTGTATAGTTTTTTTGTATCGTTTCACTTTCCGTTGCAACGCTAAGAAGAAGAGTTGCTAATATTGTATGTGTTGCAATCTTTACTTCCATCACATCTTGCCTTTTGCTGGGGGTGGTCTCTATAATTGTCCTTCATACATACGCCACCCCCACCTTCTAGTTTAAATGCCTAGAAATATATTGTCTAAATTTCTCCAGATCCCTCGTTTCTCTCCATTTCCTCTCTGCTTTCCTAACCTCTTCTTACCTGAACAACCATGTCCGATATCCATGGACATAGCGTCATAGATGAACGGTCAATAATTGATTTGTGTGGGGCTACTACATCAAGAGCAGACATTAAGGAGGAGTGCCATAGTTCCACATCCTCATTTACAAGACAATTATCATCCACAATCAAATTCTGTTTCAACATCACAGCTAAATCGCTCAAACTTACAATGGAAGCAGTACGTATACAATGATTTCATGCATATTCATTATGGAAAAACTAACTGGTTGCTTACCCTTGTTTTAGAGGGAGAGGGTGGGTCATGTTTGGATTGTTTTGTCCCTATTATGACTGCAAATGCAGAATAAATTTTATGTTGTTTGCTTCCTCATAATTAGTTTGTTGTTTGTGGTGTATAACTTGAGTCTGCAAGAGTGAATATTCCTTTAACATTAAGCTGCAGCATTAATTTTGAGCACTCTCTCGTGCAGGACCGCTTTTCTTATGATTAACTACCTGAAACTGAAAAAGGTCACATAGGGTACTAAAGAGCTTACTGCTAGAAGGATGTGGGAGAGATTTGCTCTCTGAGGAACAAACACTGCAAGTGATATCAGCTGGGCAAAGGCACATCAGGCCAATACCTAGATTCCAACATGCTTAGGAGGCCCTGGGCAGTGGAACTGAAAAGGTACGACGAGATATAAATAAAGCTATTATTATTGTACTGTTTTTCCTAAGAAATGCTTCACCCAGCCGAAGTTAGCATGTGCAGGAATCAGACACCCCTTGTGAATGAATGCGGCCTCAGGGTGGTTATGGCACTTGGTTTCTCTATCCAGTGTGGCCACCTCACACAAGACAGGTTGTGTATATAATGTATGATGCTGACTTCAACAATCCAATGTTGCATCTGGTTATCGGTGTCACCCAATATGACATCATGAATTATACATATACAGACCAATATAATGTTAATCTAGCCAGATTTCCAAATACTGCTGTCAAATCATTTCTGTTGCCCGGTTTACCACTGACTGACTGACTGACAGTGACTTTCATGTCTCACATGGAATCAAAAGCTACAAACAGGATTTTGCAGCACTACTGAAAATGGCTGTTGGCAAAGAAACTGAAATCATGATTCTGAAGAAGCAGCAGTCTTTAACATTACTAATTGTTGAGATAACCAAATTGTTTACCTGTAGCTGGTGTTCTGCATGAGAAAGAACCTTCAGCTTAGATACATCTGGAAGTTTTTGAGAAGTTTGCAGCTCTCAAGGATGAATTCCTTCAGTCCTTACTAAAGCTGATACTTCCCAGACCAAAGTATTTTAGTCTGTAATCTTTGAAAATGAAGATGCAGAACGGCAGGGTAGCTTAAAGGTTAATGCAGTGGGCTGAGCACCTGAGGAACTGTGTTGATTCGCACTGAGGCTCCATATGATCCTGGGCAAATCACTTAACTCCCCCCCCCCTTTTGCCCCAGGTACAAAACTTAGAATGTGAGCGTAGTAGGGACAGAAATAATAATAACAGTTTATATAACGCAGGACCGTGAAATTCTATGCGGTTTACAATGATTAAAAAATGCTACATATTGAGTGGAGTTAACAAAGTTAAAAGCTAGTGATTAACATCTCTAGGGATCAGTTATTGTGGAATAAGACTGTGTAGGTTAGTTGCCTAAATACTTCAGGAACAGATATGTTTTTAGGCGTTTCCTAAATTCCCCATAAATAGTAGGCGTAATAAATTGTTCCAGATCTTTACCCCATAATGCTGCCTGATGTGAGAAAAGATGTTGATGATGTCTTTTTAAATTTACATCCTCTAACTGGAGGGGAAACAAAATTCAAGTGTGACCTTCTCTTATGTCTGTTAGCTGAGAAAGAGAAAAGGTCAGTTATATATTTAGGGGCTAAACCGAATAGTACCTTAAAACAAAAACAACCAAACTTAAACTTCACATGTGCCTCCATCGGCAGCCAATGCAGAATGGTAGGAAGGTGTTACATGATTGAACTTCTTCAACCCGAAAATCAATACTGCTTTGGGTTTATTTATTTATTTCCAGTGCTTGATATACCACAAAGTCCATAAAGGTGACTATGCCGTTAACAATTAAAAACAAAAAAATAATCAGGAGATGAGACAAGAGGGAGGGGAGACGAGGTGAAGGAGTGAAAAAACCTCAGGCCTCATTGAACAGATGAGTTTTGAGTACTGTTTTGAACTTTGGACAGGAAGGTTTCATATGGGAATGAGAAGGCTTTATAGTTCCAGTGGGTTGGACTAAGGTAGCTGAAGCTGGTCTCATGAGACTTATTTTAACAGAAGACATGGAGGGACAGGACCATAAGTAGATTAGCATTAGACAACGGAGGGAACGTGTTGGGGCCTAGGGAATAAAGAGAGAGTTGAGCTATGCTGGATCAGATTTGAAGACCAAGCAGAGGAGTTTTGAATTTAATGTGGGCTGATACTGGAAGCCAGTGTTCCAAAGAGAGAAGCGGGATAGTATGGTCAAAGCGGTAAGCAGAGTGAAGGAGTTTAACAGCAGTTTAAAACTTTTGAGTGAACCAAGAGGAAGACCAGAGTATAAGGAATTACAATAATTCCATGTGAGAAATAACAAGGGAAAGGAAAAGGGTGTGAATAAGTAAGTGGTGAGGTCAAATAGAAAGTAAAAAATGATGCCCAAGATGTTGACAATATCAAATCCATGACTCTTTAGCCTTCTGCAGGACTTGATTTTTCAATGTGGATCCTAAATGCTTCACTTTTATTAAATCTAAAGAACTCTGCTGACTGGATAATAACTTTCTTTTTACCTCATACTACCTTGGATTTGTCTCGTCTCTACCAGTTGTAACATTTGTACTATCAGTACCTACAGGGAAAAAGGGCTGTGGCTCACAGGTTGAGCACCTGCCTCTGCACCCAGAGGTTGTGAGATCAAATCCTAGTGCTGCTCCTTGTGACCCTGGGCAAGTCACTTCATCCTCCAGGGCCCACCACATTGAATGTCAGCTTTGAAATGCCAAAGCCACAAAAAAAAAACAGTGTACACGTCCCTCATTCTCTTACATGACTACATAATTTCATGGTAGAAAAAACCCTTGAAAAGGTCAAAGCAAAATTAAAAAGCTACTTATTCAGGGATGCCTTTAATTAATCTGATTTTGGAGTCCATCTGACATCTCCACTTGAAATAGGCAAGCTTTGATCAATCAAATTCCATTCTGCTATTTTTTCCCTTTGTTCTCTTTTCTATACTAATTTGTAGTTCTTCCCTCCATTTCCATCTCATTGAAAGTGTGTCTTTGATTCCCCCCCAAATTGTCTCCCCCATTTTTATAGTTCATCGCTTTGTAATCTATGAAAAAAGCGATTTTATCAAATCCTAAAGAAATTTGAAACTAGAATTCTAACTGAGCTGGCGCCCTCTTTGTCCTTTCATAGTATATGAGTAATTATTTCTAATTTGAAATATTGTTTTAGATAATCTGTCAATATGAATGTCTGAATAATAAATTTAAAAAATACATAAAATTTCTTTGAGAATTTTTGCAGCAGAAGATGATGAAAGAGTTGAATAGTCTCCCGGTATAAGTGCTGGAGTCAAAGGTGGGATAGGCAGATGGGATCTCTTAGGGAGAGGAGGATATGGTGGATGCTGTAGATGGGCATACGGGATGGGCCATGTGGCCTTTGTCTGCCATCATCTTTCTATGAATACATTTTTGCACCATGGATTTCTTATTTTGATGTTATAATATGACTTTTTCTTGGCTTATATGTAAAAAAAAAAAATCTTATTCTTATTATTTTATGAAATAGCAGCACAAAAGTAACTAGAATATGGCTGCAGAGATTTAGCAACTCAGGAGCTGGTGGAGATTTATGTGATTGAAATATGCAGAGAGTTTAGCATTTTTTTAACCTCCATGGACAAATGACGGTATTTATGCTTTGCTCAAATGCTTCCTCCAAACCTGCTTCTTCTTGGATCATGAAAACGCCCACATCTTCTCATCACTCCACATACTTTTATGAAGTGAGTAATTTGATAAGAGGTTTCTTAGGCACTTACCACAAAGTTCACGCATAAAGAAGATACTTCATAAAATGGCCTCCTTATATCACGGCCTATTTTATAAACCTCCATTTCTGCCCATAAATCTCTGTTTTACATGCAGAAATGCCTTGCAAAATTCTCTCCTTAATGTACTAATGCAATGCCTAAAACTTTGAAGGTCTCTCCTAATAGATGGAGCAGGTTTCCTCCTCCCGTCCTCCCCATGCTTCTGCTTTTGTGACACTGTGTGAAAATGTCACGCTGATCCCCCCCCTCTTTTCTCCTGTGACTTTTTGCTTTGTACCCTGTCGCTTGTACAGTCAATGATTGACCGTGACTTTGAAATCATCATAGCACTGTTTCACACTTCAAATGCAGCTATATCTGATATTGGACAAATAAATAAAATTAGAACATGGTCTTAGTTTAAAGTTCTTAGCGAAGAGAAAAATATCTTGCATGAAATAAAAAATGCAGCTGGAAAGAAAATGGCCATATTGGATCATAACAATGGGGTGAGTGCAAGACAGCCATTCTCTGCAGTCACTCGGAAGTGGTCCGTTTTTAACTTTGCTCTATCCTGCCCGAATCTGACACTTTCTAGCACTTTCGTTAGGCATGTTGAATGAGGATGGATGTTACAGGTACCTTTATGGATTATTTATCTGACTAGAGCGTATGTGCCACTCTTATGAATAACTTATGACTTTTGTTTGTGGAAATTTAACTTACATATTTTATTACATTTTCTGGAATGGTCTGTAGAATATGGTCAAGGAAATACTCTTAAACGCAATCTAGGTGATGGAACATAAAGCATGCACAAACATTTTCAAATATGGAAAAGAAACATTATTACTCCATCATTTGAAAGCTTTCCTGTCATCATAAACTTCTGGCTCAAAAAGATGCTAAAATATCTAAACAATTATTTTAAGAGCATACTTATCTTAAAAGTGTTTCCTTTTGCTGCAGAAATGCATTTTTTTCATAAGCTCAAAATTGAATATATGGATGCTTGTGTCCTGTTTAGTATAAATATTTGGTTTCAGTTGTATTCAGTGCTTGAGATTTTTATTTTCAGGGTCATTTCTATACAAGCTTATTTTTAAAGCATCAGTATTTGCAAAAGAAAAAAAAAAAAGGACAAATATATTTTAGATAATTCAGTTGGCAGCCAAACAAATAAAATCAAGATGTCGCGTCTGCTTTCAAATTTGTATTTGATTCCCGAGGAGATATTTGTTATATTTCTGCTGGTGCATATGACTGGTTTATTTAGAGTAAGGAAATCATCTGAAGATATGTTATACACACACTGGTAAAAACAATGAATTCTCTTTATAGGCAGATGTAGTAATTCTTCTAATAGGTTAACAGCTACACCGAGTACCATAATTCTCTTAGTCTAGTGGCAGTGCTATCTAGTGCTTTCTCAATACATCTGTCTTTTAATGAAAATAAACATATACAGTATGTGAAGCTGTAAATACAAGTTTCCAAGTTTCTTTTATCTTTGATATACTGCATCAGGCAAAATATCTATGTGTTTTACAATTATGTTAGAAATAATATAGTAATTTTAGGAAAGAAGTATGTAATCATTTTGAAGATGAGAGAGAATAGTAAAAAGAAGGAACTACACATTTCAATAGGAAAGATGGGAGTAGAAAGAGAGAGGTTGTCTTGCCAAGCTGATCCCCATGGAGGTACTGTGTGTGAGAAGAAGGGGGAATATGGGGGAGGGGCTCAGTCAATGGCATCAGAAAATAAGGTTTTCATAGAAACATGACAGCAGATAAAGGCCAAATGGCTCATCTAGTCTGCCCATCTACCATAACCATTACCTCTTTCTCTATCCGAGAGATCCTATGTGCCTTTCCCAGGTAGAAACATAGAAACATGATGGCAGATAAAGGTGTGAGTTTTAAAGCCTTTGGGGTTAGGTTGGAGTCTTATGTTATTAGGGAGAACATTCCAGAAATTTGAGCCGATAACTGAAAAAATACGTTCTCTAGTGGATGCATAAGTGATATGTTTTAGAGGCGGGACTGTAAAAAGATTTTGCTGGAGAGAGCGAAGAATGCATGATGGTAAGTATGGTTTCAGAAGGTTATCAAGGTAGATCAGACAACACATTTTGAAGACTAGGAGCAAAATTATATGCACAAGCAGTAAGCATAGTTATATTTCTAATTGTAAGTCTAGAAACTCAGGTGTCCTTATTTTGAGAGAGGATTCTCAGATGTTGCTATAGCATCCAGCTTTGGAGCCATAATGTCCTTAGGTGGTTATTTGGAACTGTCATGATTCTACCAAGGAGGGACGTAACCAGAAGCCAATTTTTGGGGTCCAAATATTTTCTCCTCCACAAGAAAACATCACCTTTGCTGGCAGGGGTGTCATGCCCCGCAAGCTGAAGAGCCTGTGCATTTAATTCTGCTGGCACACTTCGGCTGTTAATGCTGGCTTTCCCACACATACTCAGTTAGACCTGAACTGTGCAAGCATGAGGCAACTGCCTTTAGTGGCTGAAGCATGCCTTCTGTATTAAGGTGATGCAGAAGGCAGAACTCTGATAGGTGACACCTTCAGCTGGAGGGGTTTGACCTCCTTGCTATACATGAAAGTGGAGGGGGCCGGAGCCTAAAGTGAGGGATCCCAGACCCCCTGTAGCTATTCCACTGCTACCAGGACCACTGACACTTATAAGTACAGTGGAGATTCCCCCCCTCCTCCCCCAAGATTATCATCAGGAAGTTACCTTTCTCAGAAATTATCACTTAGTGTGATGATCACCCTTTTTCAGATCTTCTCCTTCCTCTATATCGCATCCCATTCACTTCTACTAGGGGCAGAGGGGTATCTTTGTGACGTGCATGTTTATAGGGATGTAGGAATGTGTGGGGGTTGGATATGAGTACTGGGGTTGAAATGTGAGGGGAGTGTGTGTGGCCTTCCATCTAGTTAATCATACTCTCCTGTTCCAAAGGGTGGGTTCTTTTGGTATTGCAGCCACAGTACTTGAATGGTCCAGATCTTTTTTAGTTGACCATTTACAGTCACACATCTAACCACTCTCTGTGCCATTAAAAAAATAAAAAAATTAAAAAAACAGCCCCAGGCAGACCCGTTGGTAACACAGTTACCGACATGTCTAGACCTGTTGGTTTTTTAGGATTGCTAAAACCCTTGCTTTTTTTTTGGTGCATAGTCAAGCAATATTAGTGCATCAATTACTTGGCTACTTTGCATGGGGTTTTAGCTAATTTGCATGGCTGGATCGGAAAATGGGCAATCGAGGGAAAAAAACACACGGTGAGCTGTTTTGTACATCAAGTTGGCAAAGGCGATCATCACTAAAACTGTCAAAACAGTGTAGCATTAGTGCATCTGGGCCTATATCTTCTTCTTTCCCTTTTGACCATGGGGGTCCCCCAAGGTTCTATTTTGGCCCCTCTTCTTCAATATTTTCCCATTAGCACATTAGCACTGATTGTTCAGAATTATGGGATTAAAGCTTCCTGTTATGCTAATGACACCCTTCTATAAGTTTCATTTGATCCTTCACATATTGATCTAACTTCTGTCTAGCAATGCCTTAATGCCATTTCCTCCTGGTTATTAGCTAACCAAATCTAAGACAGTTGTGATGTAGTAAAAACAGTTAGCTTAGCTGGATTTAAAAAAAAAGGTTCAGATAAATTCCTAAAAGAAAAGTCCATAAGCCTTTATTAAGATGGACTTGGTAGTAAATCAGAAATTCTTTCACTTAATGTCCACTGTACAAAATGTTTATTTGATTAATTTCCCTTTCTTTGGAAGGAGGATGGAATAAAATATTTAGGCATTTGGATTAAAAATACGCTAGAAGAAACAATGAAAATAAATGAAAAATCTTTATTACAGAAGGTAACAGAAATGTGTGAGCATTGGAATCCTATACATCTTTCGTGGTGGGGGAGAGTCCAAACTACTAAAATGATGATTTTGCCTGTGGTTTGTTATCAGATGGGTATGTTGCCGGTTTATTTTCAAGGTCCTTTTATAAAAAATTAAATAGCATTCTTATAAAATTTATTTGGCTGGGTAAAACTCCTAGAGTTGCTTTGGTATCTTTACAAAGGCCAATTTCAGAGGGAGGGGTAAATTTTCCCAATTTTTATAGGTATCATCAATCCTATATTTTGCGCCAGGGTATGTATTGGGTCCTCCCAGAGCTCATGGAAAAACTTCCAGATTGGATGTGGTTAGAATGGCAACGTCTGATAAAAGGTAAGGAAAACCTTTCATACGCTGAGAGATTGGAGAAACTGGGACTCTTTTCACTGGAGAAGAGGAGACTTAGAGGAGTTTATGATAGAGACTTACAAGATCATGAAGGGCATAGAGAGAGTGGAGAGGGACAGATTCTTCAAACTTTTGTAAAATAAAAGAACAAGAGGGCATTCGGAAAAGTTGAAAAGGGACAATTTTCAAAACGAATGCTAGGAGGTTCTTCTTTACCCAACGTGTGGTGGACACCTGGAATGCGCTTCCAGAGGGCGTAATAGGGCAAAGTACGGTACTGGGGTTCAAGAAAGGATTGGACAATTTCCTGCTGGAAAAGTGGATAGAGGGGTATAGATAGAGGATTACTGCACAGGTCCTGGACCTGTTGGGCCGCTGCGTGAGCGGACTGCTGGGCACGATGGACCTCAGGTCTGACCCAGCGGAGGCATTGCTTATGTTCTTATGTAACTCATGTCTCCAATGCGCCTTTGTCCTATACTCAGTATCAAAATGCCTAGATACAGTAAAGATAATAGAATATTAGCTGGTACATGGAAAACATTGCATTATGTAAGTAATTTAACAACTATTCCACTTTATAAATCTACATATCAATCTTTATGGCTAATCTCCAAAATTCAAATAGGCGGAGAAAAGGTCGCCTGGAAGCATTGGATGAAAGCAGGAATATATTTATTGGATGATGTTATCTCTAATGGTAAATTGTTTGAGTTTTCACAATTGCAACATAAATATGGCATCAATAAATCAGAAAGTTTTAGATGGTTGCAATTGAAGCAGGCCATTCAGGCGGGGTTCCCTGAATGGAAAAACCTTAATGATCAATATAGTATGGAGTTCCTATGCTTTCAGGCGGATTTCCTGGATTACCATGCTGCCCAGTGGTATAAATTGTTAACTGGACTGATTAAAAAGAAACAAACACTGGTCTGAGAGACATTTGGAGCATAGAGATCAAACATCAAATCTCTGTGTATAAATGGACACAAATTTGGACTTAGAGGATGAGATGTACAGTGTCAGCATCTATGAGACAAACATGGTTTTTTCTGTTACATAGAGCATTATGGACCCCTGTTCAGTTACAAAAATTGGATAGCTCTAAGTCTAATAAATGTTGGCACTGTCATCTTGAAGCAGGGACTTTAGATCATTTGTTATTCTATTGTCCATATGTTATAGCTTTTTGGAAATCAATTTGGGACCAAATTAATTGTTTATTAGATAATCCAGTGGCATTGTCATATGATACTGTGCTGTTTGGTATGGCAATGAGAGCAAAAAGTCAGATTTCTTCAAATAACAAATTATTACTTATAATGACTGGGGTTGCCATTCAACAAATTACTTATAATTGGAAGAACTGGAGTAGACTAAATTATAATTTTTGGTGGAATTCTCTATGTCATATATATAAAATGGAAAGATTTATTGCAATACAGAAAGGGTGTTTTAAGAAATTTCAAGATGTGTGGGAGCCATTAACAAAATATTGTACTGATTAAAGGATATTTTTTCCCTTGAATTTACAAGTTCAATTATGAGAGGGAGAGGGAGGGTAATTTATTATTACAAATCATACAAGGTATTTGATTATATGATAAGAAAGGGTGGGAGATAAGAGCTTATCATTTGTACCATTGATGATTATTAAGTGATATATTTATTGTTAATTTGTTTGAATATATTGTCACAGTTATTGTAAGTTTGAAAATGAATAAAGACTTAAAAAAAAAAAAGATGGACTTGGGGGAAAAACCATGGCCTATTCCTAGGATAAATAGCATACAATGTGTTTTACTCTTTTAGGATCTTGCCAGGTACCTGTGACCAGGATTGGCCGCTGTTGGAAACAAGATACAGTTAAACCTTGGTTTGCGAGTAACCCGGTTTGCGAGTGTTTTGCAAGACGAGCAAAACATTCTCGCAAAACTTGTCTTGCAAACCGAGTGTTGACTCGATTTGGGAGCACCCACCCCGAGAACCGGCATTGCTCCCCCCCCCGCTCGAATCAGCACCCCCCGCCCGCCTAACTTTAACTCACCCCCCGTCTGGCACTGGCACGCAGCCCATAGGATGTGCCGGTGCCGCTTGAAGATCTGCCTGCCTCTGCCGGCTTTGAGCATGCATTTGCGCATGCTCAAGCCCTTCTAATTCTCCCTCTCGCCGAGATTCTCTGAAATTTCCTGTTCTCGTGGGGGGGATGCCGATTTGAGTGGGGGGGAGCAATGCCGGTTCTCGTGCCGGTGCCAGACGGGGGGGGGATGAGTTCAAGTTGGTCGGGTAGGGGGTGCCAGTTCACGCGGGGGGGGGGGGGGGACAGCACCGCTGGCCTCAGGGGGAGGGGTGGGAACGTATCAAAGCGAGTTTCCATTATTTCCTATGGGGAAACTCACTTTGATATACGAGTATTTTGGTTTACGAGCATGCTTCTGGAACGAATTATGCTCGTAAACCAAGGTTCCACTGTACTGGGCTTGATAGACCTTCGCTATGTCCCAATATGGCAACTCTTATGTTCTTAAGTTATTCATAAACACTTTCTTCTGTGAACAGTGCATTAACAACTCTAGTCTCATATGTACCTTTGCCAACCAATTGTGGTCCTTTGCTTGGAGTTTCTTCAGTGAACACAAAACAGAAGTATTTGTTTAGTTCATTTGCTCTTTCAGTCTCACAATTCCATTTTTAGCCTTGCTCCTTTTACTAATATACCTGAAAAAAGTATTCTCTCACCTCTTTACATTTCTAGCCATTTGCTCTTCCGCTTGTGCTTTTGCCAGACATGTATCTCTCTTGGCAGTATTCCTTTCTGTGCTGCTCTTCTTAAGATTTTTTGTATTACACATCACCTCTTTGGCCTTTTTTGTCTCAGCCACTTGTTTGGAGAACCATATCGATTTTCTTTTTTTCTCACTTCTATTTATTTTCCACACATAAAGGTCGGTAGACATTTTTATAGCTCCTTTCAGCTGGACACTCTTTCCACTGTCGCATCCTATCAACTCTTTCTTCAAGTACTCTCCCATTTTACTAAATTCAATATGTTTGAAATCTAGGACTTTGGCTGCCCTCCACTTTAGCTGTTATATCAAACCAAACTGTTGGAAGATCACGATTGTCCCAGTGGGCAGCCACTCTGATATTAGATACATTTTCCCCATTTCTGAGCACCTCATGGGGTCTGTCACCATTTGCCTGAGAACATTTTTCAAGGCATCCATGATTTCTCTACTTCTTTCCGATTCCATTGAAAGCACCATCATTATTCTACTGAATAAAAGCCCTCTTGATTGTTAACCCTATCTTAGTACACCTGTTCATACCCATTCCAACCAGTCTACAAGATTAGCTGTATGCAACTGAGGAGTATTCTTATTGGATGGTCTATGTATAAATAACAAACCCAAGTGTGGCTGGGACTATAAGTCTCAGTAAGTCAGCCAAGTTCCCTATCAAAAACTGTTCTGTAGGAGGGGCAAGCAATGAGACATTGTGATACAATCAGTTTCATAGTAAGGGAGGGGGCAGTCCACCCCAAGCGCAGTGTTGGTAGGGACACCAGCACCCATCCTCTGTGCATGTGCCCCTTCCCTCCCCTTGTACCTCTTTAATTTTCCCTGCTCCAGCAGCATTACGAACTTGCTGCCACATCAGTTTTGCCTCTCTCTGACATCACTTCTGGGCCCTGTGCCTACAAAGTGACATCGGAGGGATAGCCGACACAATGCGGGCAGCAAGTGTTCACCATTTTCATTCCCAGAAATGCTGCTCTTTTACTCTTCAGGCCACTTGCAGTGTGACTGAAGTAAACATTCTGCCTTTGGCAACCCCAGAAGCTTTCTCTCTGCTACTGCTTCCTGCCTATGTGGGGACAGGAAGCAGCAGCAGAGGGAAAGCTTCTGAACCACCGAAGGCAGTGTGTATACTTCACTCATGTTGCCAGCGGTTTGCTGAGAATGAGAAAGGTAAGCAGGTGCTGGATTCTGCCAGTGGGGAAGGGGGACTCCAGATAGGTGCATGGGCTGCCCAGAAGGTGTCCGCAGGTTGCCATTGGCTCGTGGGCCTTGGATTGAAGACATAAGAACATAAGAATCGCCTCTGCTGAATCAGACCATAGATCCATCGTGCCCAGCAGCCCGCTCCCGCGGCGGCTCTCCAGGTCAAAGACCTGTTAGTGATCTTATACATACAACATTTTGCCCTGTATAGTATCCCTCTAACCATACCCCTCAATTTCCTTTTCCTTTAGGAATTCATCCAATCCCTTTTTGAACCCCAAAATCGTACTCACCTCTACCACCTCCTCTGGAAGCGCGTTCCAGGTGTCCACCACCCTCTGAGTGAAGAAGAACTTCCTAGCATTTGTTCTGAATCTGTCTCCCTTCAATTTCCTTGAGTGCCCTCTTGTTATTGTTACCCCCGCAAGTCTGAAGAATCTGTCCCTCTCTACCTTGTCTATACCCTTCATGATCTTGTAAGTTTCTATCATGTCCCCTCTTAGTCTCCGCTTTTCCAAGGAAAAAATCCCCAGCACTCCAGCCTCTCCGCATATGAAAGGTTTTCCATGCCTTTTATCATTTTTGTTGCCCTTCTTTGAACCCTCTCGAGTATCGCCATATCTTTCTTAAGGTACGGCGACCAGTATTGAGCGTAGTACTCCAGGTGCGGGCGCACCATCGCCCGATACAGCGGCAGGATAACTTCTTTGGTTCTGGTAGTGATACCTTTTTTGATAATGCCCAACATTCTGTTCGCCTTTTTAGAGGCCGCTGCACATTGTGCCGCCGGCTTCATTGTTTTATTCACCACGACCCCCAAGTCCTTTTCAAGGTTGCCTTCCCCAAATACCTTCCCCTCCATCGTGTAGTTGTACATCGAGTTTCCTTTCCCTAAGTGCAAGACCTTACATTTCTCTACATTGAAGCTCATCTGCCATCTATTTGCCCAATCACTCAGCTTGTTCAGATCCCTTTGCAGTGCTTTACATTCCTCAACAGTTCTAACCCTACTGGAGAGTTTTGTGTCATCTGCGAATTTTATAACTTCGCACTTCGTCCCTGTTTCCAGGTCATTAATAAATATATTGAACAGCAGCGGTCCCAGCACTGACCCCTGTGGGATGCCACTCATGACCTCTTTCCAGTCAAGACCACTGCTTTAATATAGGGTGACTGATTATACACTCATTCTGCAGCTGTACTAGCTTGCTACACACACTGTAACTTATATTAGTTCCTTATATCAACAAAGCATTTGCCCTGAGTGTAGCACCCATCTGTCTCTTCCAGTTGACTCTGAACTACCCATCTTGTCCTCATCTATATAGTATATCCGCACTTGGCCCCTTGGCTACATATCAAGATGGTTTCATTGTATTGTAGGAACAACATTAACATCATATCTATGTATCCTATTAGGTCTTAGTATTATGTTAACTTTGTTTTATATCTCTGTTGTTTGAATTTCAGTGCTATTAAATGTCTATAATTTCCGATACCGTTTCATGGTTATCCAATTATTAGGTTTCCATTTGCTGTTTACAAGTTTACCTTATTTATTGTATTTATACTTATATTGGGTCATTTTTTATCATTTTAATTATTCATTATATTTTAACCAAATATAGAACATAAAATACAAAAACTACCCTCTCCGTTCCCCCCACAGGACTTGACGCTCAAGCTGAGATCCAATTAGATACACACAGTCACGACTGACAAAAAAAATCCATTGGAGGCCACACTTTTTAAAAAAAAAACAAACTGTCAAACTCTTTGCATCTTAAGTGCAGCAACTTCTGAACCAGAAGAACATTATTCCACCAAGCATTCATCGACAGTGCAGTGTTACCTTTTCACTCAGACAATGTAAGTTGAACAGCCACATCCATAGGCGTATCAAACAGTTTTGCTCTATCATAAGAATATAAGAACATAAGCAATGCCTCCACTGGGTCAGATCTGAGTCCATCGTGCCCAGCAGTCCGCTCACGCGGCGGCCCAACAGGTCCAGGACCTGTGCAGTAATCCTTTATCTATACCCCTCTATCCCTTTTTCCAGCAGGAAATTGTCTAATCCTTTCTTGAACCCCAGTACCATACTCTGCCCTATTACGCCCTTTGGAAGCGCATTCCAGGTGTCCACCACATGCTGGGTAAAGAAAAACTTCCTAGCATTCGTTTTGAATCTGTCCCCTTTCAACTTTTCCGAATGCCCTCTTGTTCTTTTATATTTTGAGTGTTTGAAGAATCTGTCCCTTCATAATCTTGTAAGGCTCTATCATGTCTCCTCTGAGTCTCCGCTTTTCCAGGGAGAAGAGCCCCAGTCTCTCCAGCCTTTCAGTACATGAAAGGTTTTCCATGCTCTTAATCATTCGTGTCGCTCTCCTCTGGACCCTCTCAAGTATTGCCATATCCTTCTTAAGGTACGGTGACCAATACTGCAGTACTCCAGGTGCGGGTGCACCATTGCCTGATATAACGGCAGGATGACTTCTTTCGTTCTTGTTGTAATACCCTTCTTGATAGTATCCAACATTCTGTTTGCTTTCTTTGAGGCTGCTGCGCATTGCGCCGTTGGTTTCATTGTTGTATCCACCAACACTCCCAAGTCCTTTTCAAGGTTACTTTCCCCCAGAGCCAACCCCCCCCATTTTGTAGCTGAACATCAGGTTCTTTTTCCCTATATGCATGACTTTGCATTTCTCTATATTGAAGTTCATCTGCCATTTATTCGCCCACTCCTCCAATGTTGTCAGGTCTCTTTGCAGTTCTTCACATTCCACTATAGTTTTAACCCTGCTACAGAGTTTAGTGTCATCTGCAAACTTCATAACTTCGCACTTTGTCCCCACTTCCAGGTCATTTATAAACACAGCAGCCTGAGCACAGACCACTGTGGGACACCGCTTGTTACCCTTCTCCAGCCTGAGTAGTGGCCTTTCACTGCAACCCTCTGCTTTCTGCCTGCCAACCAGTGTTTAACCCATCTATGTACGTCCCCTCCCATCCCGTGGTTCCACAATTTCTTAAGTAGCCGCTCATGAGGTACCTTGTCAAAGGCTTTTTGAAAGTCAAGATATATGATATCAATGGGGTCCCCTTTGTCCATCTGGCTGTTTATCCCTTCAAAGAAGTATAGTAAGTTCGTTTGGCATGATCTTCCTTTGCAGAAGCCATGTTGGCTCGCTTTCATTAACCCATTTCTTTCTACATGCTCACAGAAACTGTCTTTTATCCCAGGACAAGCAGGCAGCATATTCTTAACGCATGGGTGACGTCACCGACGGAGCCCCGGTACGGACCTTTTTAACTAGAAAGTTCTAGTTGGCCGCACCGCGCACGCGCGAGTGCCTTCCCGCCCGACGGAGGAGAGCGTGGTCCCCAGTTTCTTCGTTTCCGCGGAGCAAAGAAGACGCATGTGTTTTCAAAGGCCGTTGAAAAACTAATTTTTGCCTTCCCGCTCGCGTATTTCTTCACTTTTTTTCCTTTTTCTTATTGGATTCCCTTTATTTTTGTTAAAAAAAAAAAAAATAAAACTCGTTGAGTTTTCTTTATTTTTTCAGGCCGGCCCCGGCGGGGCCTGTTGCCACCATACAGGCCTCCGGGTTCGATTTTGCGGAGGCCGTGTTTCCATTCATGCCCCCTCAACCGGGTTTTAAGAAGTGCCAGCAGTGTGCACGCCCGATCTCTCTCACTGACCCACACAATTGGTGCCTCCAGTGCTTGGGTCCAGAGCATCGGGCTGACACCTGCACCCGCTGTGCTACGCTTAAAAAGCGTACTTTTAAAAATCGGCAGATCCAACAAAATATTTTGTTTGGTACCGGATCTGCCATGGAACCGGCTGCGACGTCGACGGCACCACAAAAGTCGGCACCGACGACATCGACACCACCGGACCCTTCCTCGGTGTCGTTGGGCCCAGGTAAGCCGCTAAGAAGCCTCCCACTTCCCTTGAGCGCCCTCCAGCCACGGTTGTGACACCGGCCCTCCCGGCATCGCACTGGCCCTGCAAACGCTCCGCTCCGATCTCGGTGAGTGCCTCATCATCGGCCTCCTCATCGCCGGAGCGTAGAGCGGCACCTATGGTACCGAAGAAGAAAAAAGCGGTACCGGTGCCTCCCCTGGACGACCGCATCGCGGCCATACTCCAAACACAGTTACAGGAGCAGCTGCAACAACAGCTCCAACAACTGTTGCTGGCGTTGCTGGCACTGCACCTTCCGGTACGGGACCGGTCCGAGCCTCACACTGTCCCATCGGTGTCGACCCCCTCGGTACCGATTAATACTTCCATGCCGGTGCTCTTGGCAGAAACACCTGCAGTACATACCCGTGATGCTGTCGACCCTATCCGGTCCCAGGAACGACATCGGTCTTCCTCACCCGGTACAGCCTCGGTGCGCTCAGGCTTCAAAGACCCGCCATGCCGAGCCCTCCACACCGATGTCCAAACGTACGTACCCCGACGTTAGGGACCCAGATTTGTGGGAAGACTCCCCTCACGGTACCGAGGAGGATGCTTCGTCAACCGACGAAGAACCCTCCATGACCGACACCGTCTCCAAACCAGAGCAATCCTCTTTCTCCAAATTCCTTAGGGAGATATCAGCAGCTCTTTCCATTCCCTTAGAGTCCGACTCTAAAAAGTCTCAGGCTTTCCTCGATGCCCTAGACTTTGAGCAACCTCCCAAAGAATTTCTGAAGTTGCCCGTCCACGACATCTTACGGGAAACTTTCTATAAAAACTGGGAAGCTCCCCTCACGGTTCCTGGAGCCCCTCGTAAATTGGATAGCTTGTACCGGGTTATTCCAATCCCAGGATTTGATAAGCCTCAATTGCCCCACGAGTCCCTCCTGGTGGAATCTACTTTGAAAAAATCTCAAGGTTCCAGTGTTAATGCATCTACCCCTCCTGGCAGAGAGGGAAAAACCATGGATAAATTTGGTAAGCGCCTTTTCCAAAATGCCATGTTAGCCAATAGAGCCAACAACTACACCTTCCACTTCTCCTTCTACATGAAGCATCTGGTACAACAGCTCTCCTCCTTACAGAAATACCTTCCTGAACGTAAGGTCCCTCTTTTCCAGCAACATATTTCCAGCCTCCTCCAACTCAGGAAATTCATGGTTCGCTCCATCTACGACTCATTTGAGCTGACCTCTCGTGCATCTGCCATGGCGGTGGCCATGCGACGTTTGGCATGGCTGAGAGTCTCTGACCTGGACATTAAACACCAGGACCGCCTGGCTAACGCACCTTGTCTGTGTGATGAACTCTTCGGAGAGTCCCTGGACTCAACAACCCAGAAACTCTCAGCACATGAGACCAGGTGGGACACTCTGATTAAACCTAAAAAGAAGACTCCACCTGCTCGCACCTACAGACAGCAGTCTTCCTACCAGCACAGGTTCTCGGCCAGACCTCTCAACCCGCCTCAACAGCAGCCTCGCCGACCTCGTCAACAGCATCAATCTCAGGCTCGCTCACAGTCTCACCAACCTGCCAAGCCTCTCCCTCCGTCAAAACCATCTCAGCCCTTTTGACTTTTTCCTCCAGGGCATAGCCAGTCTCCCATCATCATTGCCTCTTCCTCAGCCTATCGGAGGTCGCCTCCAAATCTTCCTCAGCCGTTGGGAGGTCATCACATCAGACCAATGGGTCCTCAACATCATTCGCCACGGCTACTCTCTCAACTTCCAGACTCTTCCACCAGACAATCCTCCCGTAGAGTCTGCTTCTCACTCCTCCCATACCCCCCTCCTCCTGAGGGAGGTCCAATCCCTCCTTCTTCTCAATGCCATCGAAGAGGTGCCTCCGGCCCAAAGGGGTCAGGGATTCTACTCCCGCTACTTCCTGGTTCCCAAGAAGACAGGAGACCTTCGTCCCATCCTCGATCTCAGGGACCTCAACAAGTGTCTGGTCAAGGAGAAGTTCAGAATGCTCTCCCTTGCCACGCTTTACCCTCTTCTCTCTCAACACGACTGGCTATGTTCCCTGGACCTCAAAGAGGCCTACACTCACATCCCAATCAATCCGACTTCACGTCGCTACCTACGGTTTCAGATACAGCACCGTCACTATCAGTACAAAGTGCTACCTTTTGGCCTCGCTTCATCGCCCAGGGTGTTCACCAAGTGCCTTATTGTGGTGGCGGCCTTCCTCAGGTCTCACAACCTCCAGGTGTTCCCCTACTTGGACGATTGGTTGGTGAAAGCGCCTGCGTCTCCACTTGTGCTATAAGCCACTCATCACACCATCTCTCTCCTCCATCTCCTGGGGTTCGAGATCAACTACCCCAAGTCGCATCTGCTTCCCACACAGCGACTTCAGTTCATTGGAGCAGTTCTCGACACCACACTAATGAGGGCGTTTCTCCCCTCCGACCGTCAACGGACCCTGCTCCACCTCTGTCGTCAGGTGCTCCTTCATCACTCCATTCCTGCCCGACAGATGATGGTCCTCCTGGGCCACATGGCCTCGACGGTCCATGTGCTTCCTCTGGCGTGACTCCACCTCAGGACACCTCAGTGGACTCTTGCCAAACAATGGTCACAGACCACCGATCCTCTTTCTCATCCCATCTCTGTGACATCGTCTCTTCAGCAATCTCTTCAATGGTGGTTGAACTCCTCAAATCTTTCCAGGGGTCTACTCTTTCATCTACCCCCTCACTCCATGATCGTAACCACGGATGCCTCCCCCTATGCGTGGGGAGCTCACCTGGGAGATCTACGCACCCAGGGACTCTGGACCCCTCAGGAGCGTCAACATCACATCAATTTCCTGGAACTCAGAGCTCTCAAGGCCTTCCAGCACCTTCTCTGCCCTCAGGTTCTTCTCCTGTGCACAGACAATCAAGTCGCCATGTACTACATAAACAAGCAAGGCGGCACCGGATCTCGCCTCCTTTGTCAGGAGGCTCTCCGCATCTGGACCTGGGCCACGGCCCGCAATCTCTTCCTCAAAGCTGTCTATATCCAGGGCGAACAGAACTCCCTGGCCGACAATCTCAGCCGCATCCTTCAACTTCACGAGTGGACTCTGGACCCTTCAACACTCCACTCCATCTTTGCTCGCTGGGGCACTCCGCAGGTGGACCTCTTTGCAACACCTCACAACCATCAGCTGCCCCAGTTCTGTTCCAGACTCTTCTCTCCTCATCGTCTGACCCCAGATGCATTCCTGCTCGACTGGACAGATCGGTTCCTCTATGCCTTTCCTCCACTACCTCTGATGTTGCGGACGTTATCCAAACTCCGCAGGGACAGGGCCACCATGATTCTCATCGCTCCCCGGTGGCCTCGCCAACACTGGTTCTCCCTCCTGCTTCAGCTCAGCTCCAGGGAGCCCATTCCTCTTCCTGTGTTTCCTACTCTACTTACGCAGCAACGTCAGTCTCTACTGCATCCCAATCTGTCTTCGCTCCACCTGACAGCTTGGTTTCTCTCGGGCTGACCTCTCCAGAGAATCTGTCTCAGCCTGTCCGTCGCATTTTGGATGCCTCCAGGAAATCGGCCACCCTCCAATGTTACCATCAGAAGTGGACCAGGTTCTCCTCTTGGTGTCTACTGCTTCATCACGATCCCACCTCATTAGCGGTGGAAACTGTACTGGACTATTTGCTCTCTCTGTCCGATGCTGGCCTCAAGTCTACCTCAATCAGAGTCCACCTCAGTGCCATCACTGCGTTTCATAAGCCTATCCTCAGAAAACCTCTCACGGCTCATCCACTGGTTTCCCGGTTCATGAGAGGCCTCTTCAATGTCAAACCGCCTCTGCAGTCTCCTCCTGTCGTCTGGGACCTGAATGTGGTTTTATCAGCCCTCATGAAACCCCCTTTTGAGCCTCTTGCCACAACTTCACTCAAACTTCTAACCTGGAAGGTGCTTTTCCTCATTGCCATCACCTCTGCCAGGAGGGTTAGTGAGATGCATGCACTGGTCGCCGATCCACCGTTCACTGTTTTTCACCATGACAAGGTGGTTCTGCGTACCCATCCTAAATTCCTTCCCAAGGTGGTCTCGGTTTTTCACCTCAACCAGTCCATTGTGTTGCCTGTCTTTTTCCCTAAACCCCATTCTCATCCTGGGGAACAGGCGTTGCACATGCTGGATTGTAAGCGTGCCCTTGCATACTACCTTGACCGTACCAGGGCTCACCGCTCGTCCCCTCAGCTCTTTCTGATCTTCGATCCTAACCGTCTAGGTCGTCCTGTCTCTAAACGGACGCTTTCCAACTGGCTTGCTGCCTTTATCGCGTTCTGTTATGCTCGGGCCGGTCTCTCACTGGAAGGTGCTGTCACGGCCCACAGGGTCAGAGCTATGGCTGCTTCTGTGGCTTTCCTCCGTTCCACGCCCATCGAGGAAATCTGCAAGGCTGCCACTTGGTCCTCAGTTCACACGTTCACTACTCACTACTGTCTGGATGCCTTCTCCAGACGGGATGGACACTTCGGCCAATCTGTGTTACAAAATTTATTTTCCTAATGGCCAACCATCCCTCCTCCCTCTCTGTTAGCTTGGAGGTCACCCATGCGTTAAGAATATGCTGCCTGCTTGTCCTGGGATAAAGCACAGTTACTTACCGTAACAAGTGTTATCCAGGGACAGCAGGCAGATATTCTTACGTCCCACCTTCCTCCCCGGGTTGGCTTCTTAGCTGGCTTATCTTAACTGGGGACCATGCTCTCCTCCATCGGGCGGGAAGGCACTCGCGCATGCGCGGTGCGGCCAACTAGAACTTTCTAGTTAAAAAGGTCCGTACCAGGGCTCCGTCGGTGACGTCACCCATGCGTTAAGAATATCTGCCTGCTGTCCCTGGATAACACCTGTTACGGTAAGTAACTGTGCTTTATCATTGCTTCTACCATCTTGCCTGGCACTGAAGTCAAACTCACCAGTCTATAGTTTCCTGGATCTCCTCTCGATCTCTTTTTGAAGATAGGTGTGACATTTGCTATTTTCCAATTCTCCGGGATCACCCCTGTTGCCAAGGACAGGTTGCAAACTCTTTGGAGTATTTCTGCTATTTCGGTTTTCAGTTCCTTTAATACTCTTGGGTGGATCCCGTCCAGGCCTGGGGACTTGTCGGTTTTCAATCTGCCGGAGTACATCTTTGAGGCTTACTTCTAATGTCGAAAGCCTTTCCTCTGGGTCTCCGTTAAAGATTTCTTCGGATTCGGGTATATTGGATGTGTCCTCGCTTGTGAAGACTGATGAGAAGAACACGTTTAATTTGTCAGCCACCTCCTTTTCCCCCCTTATCGCTCCTTTTATGTTTCCATCATCTAACGGTCCCACTGCTTCCCTCGCCGGTTGCTTCCCTTTAATATATCTATATAAGATTTGAAATTTCGTGTTTCCTCTTTGTATTCTCTTTTTCTTTTTTGACCACTCGGTGACATTCTTTTTGATGTTCCCTGTGCTCCTTCCTGTTTTCCTCGGTTTTGTCCTTTTTCCACTTCTGGAACGATAGTTTCTTGTCCTGTATCGCTGCCCTCACTGCATTGCTTATCTACACCGGGTCTTTTGTTCGATTTTTTTTGCACCCTTTTCTAAATCTTGGGACGTACAAGTTCTGTGCTTTCTGTATCGTGTCCTTGAATAGGGACCAAGCTTGCTCCACGGTCTTTGCTTTTCCTGAGCCTTTCCTGAGTTTCTTTCTTACCATTGCTCTCATAGCGTCGTAGTTCCCCTTCTTGAAGTTGAGCGTTGTTGCTGTGGTTCTTTTCCCTTTTGATGTTCCTACTTCTAGTTTGTACTGGATCATGTTGTGATCACTGTTTCCTAGTGGTCCTATTACTTCCACTTCCTTTGCAGGTCCCCCCAGCCCGTTGAGTAGTAGGTCTAGAGTCGCATTCCCTCTCGTTGGTTCCTTGACGAGCTGTTCCATGAAGCAGTCCCGCACAGCCTCTAGGAATTCCATTTCCCTTGCATTGTTTGAGTTTCCGATATTCCAGTTTATCCCAGGGTAGTTGAAGTCCCCCATTACCATGACATTTCCGTTCTTGCATTCCCGCCTTAGTTCCGCTTCCAGCTTTTGTCTTTTGCTTTTTGTTTGTCCAGGTGGACGATAGTACAGTCCCAATTTGACGTCAGGCCCATTTCTTCCTGGTAATTTAACCCATAATGATTCTAATCCGTCTGTCTCTGGTGCCGTATCCATTTTGGTCGAGTGAATGGTGTCCTTTATAGTGCTATTCCTCCACCCTTCTTTTGTGTCCTGTCTTTTCGATAGAGTTTGTACCCTGGTAGTACTATGTCCCATTTGTTTTCCTCGTTCCACCATGTTTCCGTGATTTCGATGACGTCCAGGGCCTCTTTTTTGGCCATGATTTCTAGTTCCCCCATTTTGTTCTTCAGGATCCTTGCATTTGCATACAAGCAATTTAGGTCTTGGTTTTCTCCTTTCTCTGTTGTTCATCCCTGTGATTTGTTCCTCTTGTCGTCCCCTTTTCGAGCTGCCAGACCCCGAGTTTAGTTCATTTCTTCCTTCTTCTTTGGCGCATCTTTTTTTGCCTCAATTTGTTTCCTCAATTCCACCTGTCCCTCTAGCTCTTGCTGTTTCCCATTGCCTTTGTTCGCCAATTTCTCTTGTTCCTCAGGCTCCAGTTCCTTTTGTTTCTATCCAGCATTTCTCCTGCTCAGGTGAAGTCCGTCCCTCCTTGGTTCAAAAGATGGAAAAAAGCAACTGAACACAGAATCACAATTTTATAAGTTCGTTCAGCCTGAATAATTAACACATTTACTCCCTCTACTGTGGTCCGGAGCACTAAATGCTCGGACGCTGCTCCAATGCTCATAGAATTCTTCAAGCATCGGAGCAGCATCAGAGCATTTAGAAACCTCTACCGCAGCTTAGTAAAAGAGGGCTTTATTTATTTCTTGGGATTATTATGAAAAGATTTACCCAAGGTAATTTACAGCAAGTACCAGTCAACATTAAACCTACAATTTTGTTAACAGCATAACAGTAGTAAAAACCCAAATATTGAGAGATTGCTATTTTATTTCTTTAAGATCTTAGGAATTTAACTGGCAGGAGAGGCTCCTACATGGTTAAATCACCCATTTGGGGCTATCTGCTGATGTTCAGCGCCTCTTAACTGGACATTGGCATTGAAGGTCAGAATGACTGCCTACCGTCAGTCAAAAATGGCTATTTACTTGGCTGTTTAGGTGGCCAAATAGCAGTCGTATCATTAACTTAACTGGGTAAAGCCGAATAGCTGGCACAATTCTGGTGCCCACATCTGGCCAGGCACTGAATATCTAGGGAATAAAGCTGTCGACAGTGAAAAAAATCACTGACCACCGAGGCTGAATAATTACTCCTTCAAAGATATTCTATGATAACATTTGACACTTTAAAGTGGGTACATGGTAAATAATAGATGGAAGAGTAAAGAAAGGCTGAGTGGTCCCAGAGGATTAGAGTAGGGTAGAAAAATACAGGTTGGTTAGTCTGACCTCTGTGGTGAGTAAATTAATGGAAATGCTTCTAAGATGGAGAATAGTGAGGTTTCTGAAATCCAAATGTTTGCAATATCTAAGGCAGCATGGTTTTACTAGAGGCAGGTCTTGTCAAACTAATCTGATTCATTTATTTGACTGGGTGACCAGACAGTTGGAGCACTAGAAGTGATGTATAAGGAAAGCCTTGTTATATAGTTCTGCATAAGTGACTTCTAAATAAACGGGGTGCTCTTGGTATAGGGTCTACAGTGACCGAGCGGGTTAGAAATTTCTGCTTGAATGAAAGGTGACAAATGGTGATGATAAATGGAGTTCACTCTGAGGAAAGGGATGTTACAAGTGGTGAGCCACTATGATCCAGTTCTTTTTTAACAATTTTTCAAGTTTAAGTTTCAAGTTTATTTAAAATATCTTAAACCACCTAATCAGACTTCTAAGTGGTGTACAATAATAAAAAAAATTATACAAAGTACAAGGTTAGAAAAATTAGGGATTGTTAGTTCAACGAGCAATATTGTGGAAAGGCTATTTAGTAAACGTTGCTTCTCTGTGGATGATATCCAAATCCGCAATAGGATAGACATCCCTGACAGAGTGGCTCGTGTGAGATGGGATCTAGCAAAGCTTGAAAAATTCTCGAATTTTGAAGATATGTTTTTATGCTTCAAAGTGCAAGGTCATGCATTTGGGCTGCAAAACCTCAAGGGAGCAATAGAGTAGAGGGAGTGAAATACATCTTGGGGGTAATTGCATGGGATGATCTTAAGGTGGCCAAACAGGTAGAAAAGGTGATGGCAAAATCCAGAAGGATCTTGGGTGCATAGGGAGAGGAATAACAAGCAGGAAAAAAGAGGTGATAATGCCTCAATGTAAGTATTAGTGTGACCCATAGATACTAATCTGGTATGCAAAAGGGAGAATGAAGAAAATGCCAACCTGGTATCACCAGCAAAGAGAAATGGAAATGGAGATGTAAGGATATTTAAAAGCAAATCTGCATTTTGCAAATTCAGGTTTATTGTGGGCCCTTTGGAGGATCACATTATAAATGTTTGTTGTACTTGTAATACCGACTTGTATATGTTGTTATCTTATAATATATGTTTGTTTAATTATAATCTGCTTAGGTATAAGTAGGATGTAAACTTTTTAAATTCATAAATAAACTTTGTGTAGTGCAGGTCAACTCACATTTGTACAGTAGGTAATGGGGGCAGAGTCACAATTTTGTATATCCATGCCTTGAATCTAGAAATGATTTCTGCATTTGTTTAGATATTTTATAAACACACGTAAGTGCCTTCCTGCCTTCTTAAGCTAGGTGCCCTGTTACAAAAATACCCTCAGTGATTAGAGTACAGTAATCTCTAAATCCCATCTTCAAAGGAATTTCTGCTGGAGAACAAGGGATTTTAAAAGACTGTAGTGGAGACTTTCCTTCTTTTCTCTTTTAATCTTTTTATTCACTTTTCATGTAAGCAAATACACATAGCGTATAACCAAATCATAAAGGACGAGTCATAAATCCCCTGTCCCCCCATCCCACCCTCCTTCCCACTCATTAAGCTTTTGTTTACACTATTTACATTATTGTTTACACTTTTCATATTATGTAGTATTATATATTACACTTGATATAATAGTCTGTTATTGAGAAAGACACACGGGAAGCCACTGCTTGCCCTGTATTGGTAGCATGGAATATTGCTACATCTTGGGTTTTGGGCAGGTACTAGTGACCTGGATTGACTACCGTGAGAATGGGCTACTGGGCTTGATGGACCCAATAAGGCTTGTCTTTGTATCAGTTTACATTTTGGCTCTTTTCTCCCTTTTTACATTCCATATTTCTTTCCTCAACCTGTTTCCCCTCAGAAGCCCTTAGCTACAGAGAGAGTGCCTTAGCAACCTTCTTAGTAATCTTCTGATCTGTTTTTTTCCTGTAGCCTATTGGTTGCCTAAGCTTCTATATCTCTTCACTCAGTTTAAATTTCACCTGTGCTATATATCTATTCCCTCAGCCTCTCCCTCACAACCCCTTATTGGATGGCTAAGCTTTCTTTAGAATGTCTGACCAAGTTTAAATTTCAACTGTGTTCACCCTTTTTACATTCCATATCTCTTTCCTCAGCCTGTTTCCCTCAGAACCCCTTAGCTACAGAGTGAGTGCCTTAGGAACCTCCTCAGAAACTTTATGTTTTGCCTTTTTCCTGTTGCCTAAGCTTCTATATCTCTGCCCTCAGTTTAAATGTCAGCTGTGTTCTAAAATCTGTTTCCTCAGCCTCTCCCTAACAATCCCTTATTGGCTGGTTAAGCTTCCTTAGGAATATATGACCAATGGGTTGCAAGGGGAGACAGGAGCATTACCTATAGAGATAGTGCCTTAGCTTAGAAATATTTAGTCCTTAGAATGCTTAGAAATATTTAGTCCTGTTTTTCCCTGCAGTCTATTGGCTTGCTAAACTTCCTTAGGAATGTCTGACCAATGGCCTGCAGGGGGAGGTAGGAACACTGTAAAAATCCCCCTTTTGACCTCCTAAGAACTCCAGACCTAGCTAATTCACTTTCACACACCAAAAACTGTACATTGACTTGGCTTTATCAAAATCCTTAGAGATGTACATAAGAACATAAGAACTGCCATCTCCGGATCAGACCTTTGGTCCATCAGGTCCGGCGATCCGCACACACGGAGGCTAAGCCAGGTGTACACCTGGCGTAATTTTAGTCACTCGTATCCCTCTATGCCTCTCGTAAGGAAATGTGCAACTTGTTTGCTTTTAAATCCTAGAACGTTGGATTCTGCAATAACCTCCTCTGGAAGAGCATTCCAGGTGTCCACCACTTATTGCGTGAAGCAGAACTTCCTGATATTTGTCCTGGACTTGTCCCCCCCTTAGCTTCAGTTCATGTCCTCTTGTCCATGTCACATTGCAAATAATTTTTTTTCCAACTCAAATTAGGACACTTATACAACATATGTGAGAAAGTACCCAAAGTGAAAGGATTTTAAAAGAAGTACATGTGGGGAGTAGAAATCCAAAGAAGACATACCGGTAAGTGTTAGGAGGTGAGAGGCTGATATGCACAGACAGAAAGAGGGACTTGGGGGAAGTCACTGCTTGCCCTGTATTGGTAGCATGGAATATTGCTGCACCTTGGGTTTTGGCCAGGTACTAGTGACCTGGATTGGCTACCACGAGAACGGGCTACTAGGCTTGATGGACCATTGATCTGACCCAGTAAGGTTATTCTTGTGTAAGATGTTGGTGGCAGAGTATAACACTGATTAAGAGATGTAGTTGATTGTCTTGGGTTGTAATAACATCTAGGAGCCTGCAGTTTTGTTGATTTAGAGGCTGAGAGAGTGGTTATACTTTGTTCATGCCTGGTGATCTTTTGCGTGGCCTCTTCAATTTTATCCTCAAACAGTTCATCTGAGGATCTGAAGACAACAAAACAGTGTGACAAGGTGGTGGCTGTTGCCATAAGGATGTCAGGCTGCATAGAGAGAGGCCTAATCTGCAGAAGAAAGGTGTTGAAGCCCCGGTACAAGTCATTGGTGAAACCAAAATTGTCAATTTTCATAATACCCTCCCTCATCCTGTTCATCCTTTTCCCCCCAGTTGCACAGTCCCCTTCATTTCTCCCCTGTGGCACCTTCTACACTTTCAATTTGCCATCTCTCACTAATCTTGCCATCATAGTAGGCTCTATGAAATCCTGTACATCACCTTGTGAAAAAAAATCCATTCCGGTTCTTAATACTTTCCTCCATTCTATGGTCACCACTAGTCTTACTAGTCATGTCCCCTCTATATGGAAGTCCATAACTATCTATCCTACAATCAATGACACCACTACTACTCTTTCTTTCTGTTCTAACTTTAGACTAATAGCCAATCTCCCAGTTGTTCCAAAGATAGCTGAGACAATAGTTCTCAATCAACTTCAAAACTTTCTGGACAAAATCAATTGCTTATGCCCAAAACAAACAGGGTTTAGAACCTACTACGGTACAGAAACAGCTCTACAATATCATATCAATCTAAGTCAGTTCTAGTTCTTTCTATTGATATCTCTGCACACTTTGTGTTATACCCCCACATTACTGGGAGCAGACTGTTTATATTGAAGCGTCTGTTTAATATTACTTTATTACTGTTGTGCCTTTAAGAATGAGACCCTCAGCTCTCCCTGTGTATTATGGGACTCTTCTTAGTGACTGTTGACCTTCTAGCACACTGGGTTGGTTGCCTCTGTGTTACTCTTTCTCTGCTGAGTGGGCCCGACTCCATGTTAAGGTGATCGTATGGGTTGAGAGAGCTCTATTCTCCATCAGTGCTGCTAGTCTCTAAGTATAGATTACTATTGCTAATTTCTGAAGTACAATATTATCATTAACAAGTGCTGAATACACTCCCAGCTAGAGTGTGGGACTATTTGCAGAAGGTAAAATTGTTTTAAAGTAACTGAACTGTAAGTTTATTTTCTTTATTTTGAGTTCTGTATTAAAGAAGATTGCTTAAGGACAGTGGCGTACCTAGGGTATGTGACACCTGGGGCTGATCATTTCTTAACTCTCCCCCCCAATATAAAAAGGGATCAAAGGAGCACCATCTAGGAGCTACACCTGGTATGGACCACCCCCCATTCTGCTCCATTCCGTGCCCTCCCCCTTGGGTTCGCCACTGCCTGAGGAAGGGGATTTTGGTCTCCAAAAGTTAGTAAAAAATGTATTAAAATAAGTCCAATAAAAAGATTACCTTATTTTCATTTTCTATTTTTAAATGTTTATCGATACAGCGACAATACTACTTTATTGTAAAGCAACAAAACATTTTTTTCTATCTTTTACCTCTGGTTTCTGCTTTCTTCTTCTTCTCTTCACTCTCCATTCCATCCAGCATCCGCCTTCTAAACTAAACCTTAAGCTTATATACTGCATCTTTTCTATAGAGATAGAGCTCAGCACAGTTTATAAGAGTTTTAAAGAAAGGAAAATATAATAAGAATTACCGTATTTTTTGCACCATAAGACGCACCCTAGATTTAGAGGAAGAAAACCCAAGAAAAAATATTCTGAACCCAGCCCCCTAGAAAAATAGACAAATATACTCAGCAGGCGGATTTTGATCACTAAATTGAATCCTACCTTTGTTGTCTGGTGATTTCTAGTTGCACTAGATAGTTCATTCGTTCTTTCTTTCCTTCCTTCCTTTCTCAGGCCCAATTGTCTCTTTCTATTCCCTCCCTCCCTCCTTCCTTCCTTCCTATGTCCTGATTTTGTGCCCCCTCCCCCTCACTGCCTTCCAGCCTTTGTCCTTCCTCCCTCCCTCCACACCAAAGCCTGCCTACCTTCCTCCCTGCCGTGCTGATTCCTCCTCCCTGGTCCGCTGCTCGCCCACTGTTGCCGCCACTCCACTAAGCCTGCCTTCCTCCTTGCCGCGCTGATTCCTCCTTCCTGGTCCACCACTCACCCACTGCTGCTGCAACTCCACAAAGGGAA
Organism: Geotrypetes seraphini; assembly: GCF_902459505.1. Classification (NCBI taxonomy): domain Eukaryota; kingdom Metazoa; phylum Chordata; class Amphibia; order Gymnophiona; family Dermophiidae; genus Geotrypetes; species Geotrypetes seraphini. The sequence goes on along the minus strand of NC_047101.1, from coordinate 29,608,930 downwards.
GGGCCATAGGCGTACAATCGGGCCCAAAAGCCTTCCCCCTATGTCAATTCTGACATTAGAGATAAGGTCTGGACCAGAATTGATGTCAGGGGAAGACTTGTGGGCCCGATTGCACGTTGATAGCCCTTCCCTTCCTTTTCTGCGGCAGTGAGTGGGTAAGAGGGTGACGAGCAGCAGCAGAAAACTGGGGGTGGGCGGGGGGGGGGGGGTGGAGGTGTATTCGCTCCATAAGACGAACCCACTTTTAAAGTGCATCTTATGGAGCGAAAAATATGGCAGTGATTATATAGAGAGCAGCGGAATTTACATTTTTGAAAATAGCCACATTTTCAGATGTTTTTGAAATAATTGGAAAGATCCCAAGTTATGAAGCCGGACAGGAAAATTATTCCAAAACTCAGTGATTTTAAAGTAAAGAGATTTCACTAATTTTCCAATATAGATAACGCCTTTTAACGAGGGGAAAGATAATTTAAGCTTTTGGATAAATCTGGTAATATCAGGTCTCGCAGAATTCCAAGATAGAGGTATTAAAGGAGGAAGAGTACCATGCAAGATCTTAAATGTTAGGCAGGCACATTTAAAGTAAACTCTAGAGATTACTGGGAGCAAGTATAGTTTTAACAAAAGCGGGGAAACATGATTAAATTTGCTTTTTGCAAAGATTAACCTAGCTGCAGTATTCTGGATCTGTTTGATCTTTGAGGACTTTTCTTGGTTAGACTTAAATAGATCGAATTTACAATAATCCAACCTAGAAAGAATGATTGATTGTACAAGGACAGCAAAATGTTGTTGGTGGAAACAGGATCTCACTTTCCTCAGCATATGGAGACTAAAGAAACATTTTTGTACCAGAGAATTAAGATGGTCATTAAATGAAACTATTGAGTCTATAATGACATCAAAACTTTACTTGAGAATTCAATCTGCAGTGAAGATCTAGAGGACAATGAAATGGACGAAGGTAGTTGATCTAGTTTTGGGCCAAGCCAAAGTAGTTTTGTTTTTGATTCATTCAGTTCATTTGCACAATAAAGACCCAAGATTGACGTTTCATTATACATGCTATTATATTCTCAGTGAGGTTTGTGAGATTCAAATCTATCTCAAGAAGGACAAAGATGCCATCTGCATATGTATATAATGTTTCAAAGGGAGATAGATGGAAAAGTTTTAAAGTAGACATATAGATATTGAAAAGAATAGGGGACAGAAGTGATCCCTGCGGGACTCTGCATAACGGCTTTGAAGAAGATGACATGGTGCCATTCATATTAACAGTATATGAGCGAGATCGTAAGAATTTCGAGAACCAGTCTTAAGACTGTAGAATTAATCTCAGAAAGTTGGTAGATCAAGATATCATGGTGAACGATGTCAAAGGCTGCAGATAGATTGAATTGTAATAGGATTGCAAATTTATTATATGAATGTAGTTGCTGAACCTTTGAAATTAGTGAGACCAATAGAGATTCGGTACTGAAGTTGGATCTGAAACCATATTGGCAAGATAGAAGAATGGAAAATCTCTCTAAGTATGATGAAAGCTGAGCAGGTATGATAGACTCTAGCATTTTGGTCAGGAGAGGAATATTCGCTATAGGTCGATACCTAGATGGTGAAGATGGGTCTAGATCAGCTTTTTTCAGTAATGGGGTCAGAGCAATGTGACCCATCTCTGCAGAAAATAGATCTGATAGTAAGGCAAAATTTATAAGTTTGGTAAGAGATGAAATAGCCTGGGTGGGCATTTTCTCATATTGGTATGAAGGAAACAGATACAAGGATCTTAGTTTGTGACACAATTTTGAAACCTGAGCCTCAGATACATACTCCCTAGATTCTGTCTACTGGAATAAGATTAGTGTCACTGGTCACCAGAGAATTGTAAGAGACTAATGAGGGAAAAGAGTTTCTTATAGCAGCAACGTTTTCTTTCTCTGTCCCTTCCATTTTTCTCTTTCTGTCTCTAATCTCTCTCCCATGCTCCCTTCTCCTTTCCTTCCCACTCCAACTTACCTCATGGTCTGGCATCTGCTTCCCTTACCTCATGCCCTGGAATCTCTTTCCTCTCTTCTCTTTCCATCTCTCCATCTCCCTCCATGCTCTGGCATCTCCTTTCTTCCTCTCCCTCCCTTCTTCCCAATGATCTGACATCTCAGTCTCCTTCCCTTCTTTCCCCCCATACTCTGGCATCTCTCTCCTCCTTCCCTTCCATCTATCCCTCCCCTCCATGCTCTATTTCCTCTTTCCTTTTCCTCCCTTTCTCCCTGGTCTGGTATCTGTCACCTTCTCTTCCTTCACCCCCATGCCCTGGCATCTTTTCCTCCCCCTCCATGGCCTGGCATTTCCTTTCCCTCCCTCCTTTTGTTCCCCATGGTCTAGCATCTCTCTTTTGTCTCCTCTTCCTTCCCTGATCTTCCATCTCCCTCCCTCTCTCTCCCCAATTGGGAACATTTTTCTCCCCCTCCCCTCCCCTCTCTCCCTTTGTCAGCCTCCAATTGGCAGTGCAATTGTGCTTTCCTCTCTGCCAGCTACTGCCTTTGCAGAAACAGGAAATAGGCAGGAGGAAGGCTCGACAAGAGTAGTGAATTGTGAACACTGCTGCTGCTGCCAGGAAGAAGTTCATGACACTGGTGCCAGCCCTCGGAGAAGTTGTGAGAGCACTCTCTTATGAGCTGCACCCCCCCCCTTGGTATGCTACTTCATAAGGAATTAAGAGTCCAGTTTGATAATATTCTGGAGACCACAGTGCTAATGTGTTTAAGCTGACTGGTATTTTATTATCTAGATTACAAAATATGGCTATGTCCTTGTTTGGTTTAACAATTCATATTTCACCCATCGCACTTACACTGTCCACTCTTTCCATACCTCTTCCCTACCATTTACCCAGTTTCTGGAAATCCCCATGGTTCCATTTTTGATTAACATTTATTTGGCATATTTACTTATCATACGTCAATCACTGGATTTCACATCATTTGTCTATGCAGACGCTATCCAGATCTTATGCATGATAGACTCCACTAGTTCATCACTTATCAGTTCAATACATAAGATTACTAACCATCTGATTCTTAATCTAGTCAAATCTAAAGCTTTAATCTTTTCCAGACATCAGATAACATCTATGGTCACTCCAATTATATTCTCTCCTACTCCTGTTACCTGGGTTACCTCCACCAAGGTATCAGGAATGATCCTAGACTCGTCCTTATTCTTTGCAGCTCAAATATCTTCCATCTTTCAACAATCAATCCACAAACTGTGACTCATATGCTCAATATACTCCTTTTTATAACCCTCCTCTCTCAATGTCCTTGTCCACTCTTACTAGAACCAGCAGACGATCAGACCAATGGTTCAAAAGACAATGCAGACAACTAGAAAGAAAATGGAGAAAAACTAACCTAGATCACATGAAAACGCCTGGAAAAAAATTAACAAACAATACAAACTACAATTAAAGGATAAGAGAAAAGTACACTACACCAACCTAATAGGCACAGAAACCCATGACACCAAAAAACTATTCCAAATATTAAAATATCTAACAGACACCAAACCCTACATGACCACTAACAATACCTCCCTCAGCCACCCTCTTAGCAGAACACTTCAAGAATAAAATTACAAATGCCAGAGCTACCCTCAGTTGTACCCCATCCCTCCTAATTGAATTCACAATACATATCACAGAAAAATAATCAACTACTGCAGACAGAACTTGGTCCCAATTCCCCAATATACAATGGTCCGAACTCAACAAACTCAACAAAAAGCACTGCCACGCATCCTGTGACCTCAACCACTGCCCACCATATCTCCTAACAACCTTCAGCACCAAATTCCGTACTCTACTCCTACAATGGATACAAACCATGCTCACAGATGGCCTTTTCCCAACTGACCTCAGCGAAATCATCATCACCCTGATCCAAAAAGACCCAAAAGGACCAACAAACCAACCATCCAACTACAACCCCATTGCCTCAATACCTCTATATGTCAAACTAACAGAAGGACTAGTAACCAAACTCCTCACCAACTATCTAGAAGACCATAACATACTCCACCCCACGCAATCTGGCTTCACAACCAACTTCAGCACAGAGACATTAGGCTCCCTTATTGACACAGCTAGACAACACCTCAAGCACAGGAAAAAAAATGCTGCTCTTACAACTGGACCTGACCACAGTATTTGACCTGGTAGACCATAGCATCCTACTACGAATTTTGGACACAATAGGTATCCCAGATAAAGTCTACTCATGGTTTGAAGGTTTCCTAAAATCCAGAACATACAGAGTAAAATCAGATAAAGAAAAATCAGAACCTTGGTCCAACCCCTGTGGCGTACCACAAGGATCCCCATTATCCCCTGCTCTCTTCAACCTATATACTGCCTCCCTCGGTAATGGCAAGGTAATGGCAAGGTAATGGCGGAATAGAAATCCCGAATGTAATGTAATGTAATATACCTGGACAAACTAGGCATAACCTCCTATTGTTATGCAGACAACATTACCATTCTCATACCTTTTGATCAACCAAAGCTCGCCATGACAGACACACTACACCAAACACTAGAAACAGTATCGACTTGGATGAAAGATCACAAACTGAAACTTAACCCAGCCAAAACAAAATTCATCCTCCTCGAAAATAACAAAGTCTCAACCATAACCAATATAGAAATCAACTCAATCAATTACCCCATTCAAACCACCCTAAAACTACTAGGAATGACAATAGACAGATGCTGCACCATGCAACCACTAATAAATAAAACAATACAGAAATCTTTTGCAGCTATGAGAAATCTAAGATAAGGGGGGGCGCTGTTGAGCCCACACGAGATGGCAGCATGAGATCTGAGCTCCCATAATCTCCCGCTGAAAAACGCTGCAAACTGCATCTAAAAGTGAGCAAAACTGAAACGGAAGATCGCACTCGATCGCGCTACAGGCGGGCAATATTAAAATCAAATTTTGCCGATTCCAGCTCTGGTGATGGCGGACAAAAAAGTGGGTAAGCGGCACAAGCCAGACCCTCCGTCCCCGTCCAAAACTCCGCTCCCCGTCGCGCCGGAAGACACGAACCGCGAGATTCTAAATGAATTAAGAGAACTAAAAGAACTAGCAGCTGACACAAAAACGAGCACTGATGAAATAAATGAAAAATTGTCTGCTCTAACTGCTGATCTCTCTCAAATTCAAACACGTGTTACCACCTTAGAATCCAAGATGGAGGCGTCCTCAATACAAATCACTGAGCTCCGCAGACAAACAAATCGAATTAACCTACTTGAACAAGAACTGGAAGATAGTAATAACCGCTCCAGGCGCTGTAATCTGCGTATATTAGGTATTTCTGAAACTGTTCGTGATTGTGACCTAATAAAGCATCTTGAAACACTGCTGCCCAAACTGCTTGATATTACCTTCCAGCGTGACTTCGAAATTGAACGGGCTCACAGAGTACCCTCTGCACGCATGCCTGCTGACCGTCGACCCAGACCAATTGTTCTCAAGCTGCTGAGGTACCAGCATGTGCTAGATATACTTCAAAAGGCGAAGATAAAATCTCCAATCCAGCATGAGGGATCCACAATTTTGTTCTTTCCAGACCTGAGCAAGACCACGGCCTCTAAACGTAAACAACTCCTCTCATACAGGCCACAACTCAAAGCCCTGAATGCCAGATTTGGCATGATGTACCCAGCACGTCTGAGAGTGACATTAAATAACCAAACTAAAGATTTCACTGCCCCTGATGAGCTGGCTACATATATTGAGCTCCACTCACCAACACCGATAAATCAGGTTTGACTGAATACATGAATGTGTATATGAAGGACTTAGTGTCCCTCAGGATTTCATCTAATTCATCTGTAGTTTTACTGTTTCCTGTCCGTCTCCGGACATTATTACTACCATAATAAATTAGGTGCCTTTACATTTTCTGTTTTTATATTGCTCATACACAAATAATGTTATGATAACTTACGTTTGCATGTTGAAAATACTGACAAGTTTGGGAGTTTAGGTTTTCCCTCTCTGCCTCTCTGTTACCTTAGCTGCACCCACGCTGTGTTATAGAAGTGCACACTATTGCACCGTTATGCACCAGATGTACAGCTTACAGATAAATATGTTATGGTTTTTTCTTGCACTGCTCTTGACATGTATAAATGTACTATATGATACTAGTCTCATGATTCTTACCCTGTTATTGGTATGCATATCTGAATGTAGATCAACATGTGCTATTATACTATATCATCACAATGTCTTTTAATATTGTTTCATTGAACACAAAAGGTCTCAACAACAAAGTGAAAATGAAAAAAATCCAGTCATATATTGATAATTTTAAACCAGATATAGTTATGCTGCAGGAAACACATCTGAATAAGGAAGCTTCCTCGAAAGTTCTTTTTCCATGGTCATTCAAGCCTTTTTACTCTCCTGCTTACGATCGCAAGGGTGGAGTGATCACCTTAATTCGTAATAGATCAGACATCATGATAATTTCTTCAACTGCAGATCTTAGTGGAAGATGGGTCAAAGTGAACCTCAAATTAGCAGGTGAGAATTATTGCCTGATGAATATCTATGGCCCTAATGCAGATAAACCTGACTTCTTCCATGAGATAAAGGCAACAATTCTGGAAGAAATTGATTCAAAATTGATTTTGGCTGGAGATTTTAATATGGTACTTAATCCGAAAATGGATAGAAAATCTAACTGTGCATACAAAAAAACCAAAGCCTGGTATGCAGTACAGGATCTAATATCTGATTCTTCACTTATTGATATCTGGAGACATATGCACCCTAATGACAATTCTTTTACATTCTTCTCTCCGCCACATTTATCCTATTCTCGAATTGATATGTTTTTGATTAGTGAATCCCTAACTAATTTAGTTGTGAAATCTGATATATCTTCTATATGTGTCTCTGATCATGCTGCCATCACCATCTCACTCAAATGCGGGTTGCCTTCCTCTGTACCCAAACAATGGCGCTTTAACAACTCGCTTCTGCAGGATCCACTCTTCTGCGCCAAAATGAAAGTCCAGATAGCAGAATACTTTCAGTATAATAAACCTGAACACACCTCCTGGACATGTTGGTGGGATGCCTTCAAGGCATACGTCAGAGGCATCACCATTACTTATTCGGCACATAAACACAAACAGTTAAAGGAGAAAACAAATCTTATTGAAAAAGAGATATCTAATTTGGAGAACCAACACCAGAACACACCTTCAGATGTCTCTGTCTTGATTCAACTCAATAAAGCAAGATTTAGATACAACTCTCTACTAAGTCAAAGAGCGTCGCAGGAGATAATACAGCAATCAGCGTCTTACTTTGCAGGGAGCAACAAATGTGGTACTTTATTGGCCAAATATCTTAAAGGACGCAGAGAGAAATCCACTATCACATCCATTAAATTGGATACGGGTGTTGAGGTCTCTGATCCATCAGAAATATCCCAAGCTTTTATGGGATTTTACCGTACTCTCTATACATCAGAAATCAGTTCTCCGCACAAAGCTATGGAATTCTTAGAAACTATACCACGTAATTGTCTCTCTTTAGAAGACAATGAAATGTTGGATGAACCAATAACGCTCGAGGAAATATCTTCAGTGATAAAATCCATGGCACTCAAAAAATCTCCAGGACCTGATGGTCTGACTGTGGAATACTATCGTGAATTCCAGGATGACCTGGCCCCATATTACTTACAATTTATCGAACATCTCATTGCTACTGGTGAAGTTGCTGGATCATTCACTGAAGCGACTATTATAGTCCTTCCCAAACAGGACAAAGATAAGAGAAGTATGTCCAACTACAGGCCATTGTCATTGATCAATGTAGACGCGAAGATATACGCTAAATTGTTGTCTACTCGTCTGCAAAAAATCATCACCAACCTTATCGCAGCAGATCAAACTGGTTTCATCAACGGTCGGTACTCTTGTGAGAATGCTCGTACGTTCTCTCATGTTCTTGCACAGGCACATGCCCAACAACAGGATATTATTGCTGTGGGTCTAGATGCTGAGAAGGCATTTGATCGTATTGAATGGCCTTTCTTGTTCCACGCATTACGCTGGTATGGCATCTCTGAGAACTACATCTCCAAATTAAAAGTTTTATACACCAAGCCTTCCACTAGAACATATATAAATGGGCATCTATCGAATTCTTTCCATCCAACTAGAGGGACCAGACAGGGATGTCCCCTCTCGCCACTCCTGTTTAATCTGGCACTTGAACCATTGTTACAAAGCATACGGCATAATCCTAGAATCACTGGTCTCAAGATCGGAAGCCATGAACTTAAACTGTCAGCGTATGCGGACGATGTCCTGTTGTATATGACTCCTGCTTCTTTCCCTCACCTGCTGGAAACCATTACGAGCTATGCTGCTGTCTCCGGATACAAATTAAACACAGGGAAGACGGAGGTGATGCCGATTACATGCCCGTCTGCTGAATACGACATAACTTCTTATGGAGTTAAATGGTCTTCTTCTTCCATGAAATACTTGGGAGTGCTCTTTGGCCCAACCATATCTGAATCCATACAACTGAATTGCGCTCATCTACTGGATACCCTTAAATCGATTGTAACTAAATGGTTCCCCTTAAAAATGACATGGTGGGGGAGACTTGAAACTATCAGGATGATGTTGACCCCTAAAATTAATTACGTTCTGTATATGTTACCGTTTCAACTGCCCTCTCACTTTTATAAACAAGTGGACTCTATACTTATAAAGTTTTTATGGAATTCTAAACAGCCACGAATCGCCTTAAATAAACTGAAGGCACCACGTAAATCTGGAGGGGTTAATTTTCCGTCTTTTTTTCACTATCATAACGCATTCCTCATGAGACAATGGTCGCTGGCTCATTACCTAAAGATCAGAGATCTGAATCCACCAACATGGATTCTGATTGAACGTGAAATGTACGGTGAACAACGACTTCAATTTCTGGCAGGAGTGCTTCTGACTAAAAAAGACTCCATGGACCCCATTCTCCAGGCGTATAAATCAACTGTACATAGTCTTGACTTAACTTTTAAGAATAGATGGGAATCGTCGACTTTAATCCCCCTTTGGAGTAACGACCACTTCAAAATTCAAAACTTACCAGTGTCCTGGAAAGAATGGAGAGACTGTGATATTTGGACTGTACAAGATCTTATAACTTCAGATGATTGGTCTCCGTTTCAGTCTCTTACGGATAATAAAGGCCTTCCTGCTACCCAACAATACAGATGGTTACAACTGATGCACTGTATTCGAAACTCCATGCCCAAGATCCTTACATACAACATGGACCCGGGACTGCGTAGTTTCTTACATAGGGATACTGGGCAAGTGCTCACTGCGTCAATATGGTATAAAATCTTACAGATGACGGCTTTCCCTGGTTCTACAGAATTGGAACAGAAATGGAATTACAAACTCAGTCTCCCATCTGATGCTATCGATTGGGAGGAGCTATGGAAGAACTTCTTCAAAGCTATTCGCTCAGCATCACTATTGCAATCCATCTTCTTCGTGTTCCACAGAGCTGTATGGACACCACAGCTAGCCCATAAAATCAACTCGACGACTTCATCTCTATGCTGGACCTGTAATACATCCGAGGGCTCCTTGGAACACTTACTTTTCTCATGCTCACACATACAAAATTTTTGGGACAGAGTTTGGAAAACCATCTGTGAGGTTCTACAGATCAATGATACGCTGTCACATGCTACACTTATTGGTATGAGTCAAACATTGTCGACCCCCATGTCTAAGTCTTCGGAACGCTTATTCACCATAATGGTGGCAATAGCTATACAAACGATATTATTCTGCTGGAAAGACCTTACTAAAGTAGATTTCCATATGTGGTGGAATGCTCTTTGCATCACTGGTAAATATGAAAAAATTTACGCTGAACAAACTCAACTAATGTATAAATATTATGATATCTGGCAACCATTAATAGACTACTGCTCTAATTGACCTTTTGTGTCTCTGGTATATGGATATTTTCAAGGACATTCTTACTAATCTTTTTCTATGAGATAGATTTGTATTATGTATAGCATTTTCTTGTGCAAGATTGAGCTGTGTGAGAGCTAAATGTGATTTAACTGTACATCTATTACTATGGTGTTATTCTCTTATTGTATTACCATAAATAAAAATACTTGAACTTAAAAAAAAAAAAAAGAAATCTAAGATAAGTCTGAAAATTATTTGAAAGAACACATTTCCAGCTCATAGTACATTCCCTAATTCTAGGTCTACTAGACTATTGCAACATCCTCTACCTCCCCACCCCTGCAACAATCCTATATAATAAAATGCTAGCTGCGCATGCGCACTCAGACCTGCGTGATCTGTGATCCCTGATCTGTGATCCGTAGGTCCGTGGTCACAGTGCGTATGTGGCGGCGAGATCGTGAAAGCACAGCACAGCCGGCGACTCCCCCCTCCCGCCCTCACTCACTGCCAAAACCACCACCTCCTCCTTCTCGCTGGCTCACCCGCCTTTAAATGGAGAGAAAAGCGCTGCACCGCGCTAACGCTGGCTTTGCCGTCTTCTGTCCACTGCGGCCCGCCCTCTCTGACTACTTCCTGTTCCGCTAGGGTTGGCCGCAGTGGATAGAAGACGCTGTAGCCGCCGATCTCCGTTCCTCCAGCGGGGGAGGGGGGTCTGGGAGGAGAGGGATCGCGGCCGCTCAGCGCCCCCACCGAGGAGTCCAGCAACTTTACACTGCCCGAGTCATTTGTCGCCCCCCCCTTCCCTTCCCGCGGGCCCGACTGGCGATTTAAGCAGTGTGTGCAGTAGTCTTCACACGCTGCTTCGGGCCCTTCTATTGCCCTGATTTGCTCCGGACGTGCCAGAGTAAATCAGGGCAGTAGAAGGACCCGAAGCAGCGTGTGAAGACTGCTGCACACGCTGCTTGAATCGCCATGTGTAGTTGGGCCCGCGGGAAGGGAAGGGGGGGCAGCAAAGGACTCGGGCCTGCGTTTATAGTCGCGACTGTGGGAAGGGAAAGGGGGTAGAGGAAACGCTAATGCTGCTGCACAGAGAAGTGGTGTGGGGGGAGGGAAATGGAAGGGGGAGGGAATGCTGCTTTGGACAGACAGACAGAGGGAGGAAGGGAGACAGAAAGAAAAGAAGAAAGACACAGGGGCAGGTGCACAGGGAACTGGTGTGGGGGGAGGGAAATGGAGGGGGAGGGAATGCTGCTTTGGACAGACAGACAGAGGGCGGAAGGTAGACAGAAAGAAAAGAAGAAAGACACAGGGGCAGGTGCACAGGGTCCTGGTGTGGGGGAAGGGAAATGGAGGGGGAGGGAATGCTGCTTTGGACAGACAGACAGAGGGAGGAAGGGAGACAGAAAGAAAAGAAGAAAGACACAGGGGCAGGTGCACAGGGAACTGGTGTGGGGGGAGGGAAATGGAGGGGGAGGGAATGCTGCTTTGGACAGACAGACAGAGGGCGGAAGGTAGACAGAAAGAAAAGAAGAAAGACACAGGGGCAGGTGCACAGGGTCCTGGTGTGGGGGAAGGGAAATGGAGGGGGAGGGAATGCTGCTTTGGACAGACAGACAGAGGGAGGAAGGGAGACAGAAAGAAAAGAAGAAAGACACAGGGGCAGGGAGATACACAGAAAGACAGACAGACAAAGGGGGCCAGGGACAGAGACAGGCAGAAAGACAGCGGGAGTCGCATCAGGAGGGGTGCGGGATGCGGCAGAGGGAACTTTTCCAATGGGTGCAACTGGGCGGCTGTCGGGAACCTCTGATCAGGGGCAGAGCAAGATAAGTGTATCATAGGGATAAGAAGGAGGAGGGGGGGAGAAAAAGGAAGGGACGCCTACTGCTGGACAGGGGGAGAAGGAAAGAGGTGCTGCTGGACAGGGGGGAGGTAAAACAAAGGGAGAAGGGCTGCTACTGCATAAGGAGAGCTGTGAAGGGGTGGTGGACACAGGGGAGGTAAAAGGAAGGGAGAATGGACAGGGGGAGCAGGCAAGGGGTGGTGATGGACAGCCAAGGAAAAAGAAAGACAGAAAGAAAGAAAGCGGCTAAGGAGAGAGAGAGAAAGAAATAAAGAGAGACACACACACATATATTCTAGCACCCGTTAATGTAACGGGCTATAAGACTTGTGCGTAAATAATTACAAACAATTCAAAATACAGCTCTGAAACTCATCTACTCATTGAGGAAACATGACCACTTTACAGAGGCATACATCAATTCACACTGGCTTCCAATTCAGGAAAGAATACTATTTAAATTCTACCGTATACTATTTAAAACTATAAATGGAGACAGCCCAACCTACCTGAACAACCGTCTCATCCAAACTATCTCAACCAGACATAGAAAAACACACTCCATGCACACACCCTCCAATCAAAGAAGTTAAACGGAAAAAACTATACGATGGCCTCCTAGCCATTCAAACAGCAAAACTAGATAACCAAATCTCCAATCTACTGATAACAACCCCAGACTACAAGATGTTCAGAAAAGAAATAAAAACTATACTCTTCAAGAAATCCCTGAAAAAATCTTACCACCACGAGTACCTTCCTTCTTCCCATCTTCTTCCTGACTCACCAATACTACCTGATCTACTCTTTACCTTCACAAGAAATGACCAGTGATCTTCTTTTGTAATCCACCTTCTATAACTCTTTTGTAATCCGCCTTGAACCACAAGGTAATGATGGAATAGAAATCTAATGTAAGGTAATTCCTTTTATAGGGGAATCAAAATCAAGAATTGTAAGCATCTCCAGATCATCTAAAATACTGCCAGTGTTATGTTTGTTTGATTAGAGGATTGGATTGGTGGACAGTATGGGTTCTTTCTGTGGGAGCACTGTTAAAACTTATGATGGGTTTATATTTGGCCCTCCAGTGTTGCAGGCTTTGTTTAGAATTTTAAGTCTGTCAAGTACGTGTTTATTGTGTTTAAGTTTAGATATATGTGGGTAGGATGTTTGAATAAGGTATGCAGGTGGTTGGCTGATTACCTTCTTATCTTTTGGGTAACTGGATGTTAAATGTGGTTGGAACGTGTTTACATACAACTGTTTTTCATGATCTACTGAGGAAGCCAAGTGTGAAACGGGTCCCGTTGGGATCATGATTGAGCTAAAGTCTCACTGTTATTTGAAGCTAAGTGCCACATTTACAGCCTTTACAGCATATTTACGATATTTATTGTTTTAATATGACAAAAGGTTCACATTAGGTTGGAGGTAGTGATCGACCAGTGATTACAAAGGAACCCACTGAATGGACCAGTTCTGGCTACTCTATAATGAGTTGGGTTAAAAGTTTGAGGTTTCACCATTGTTGAACTGAAGAATATATATTGGGTAATGTTGTGAAGGCTCAGTTTTACCACCTTTTTTTGTATTGATAAACAATAGGTTGTGATTCTTGATTATCAATAATTTCACCCCACATTTTTGTAGTTTGTTATTTTTGATTTTCTAGTCGGGTTATTTTGTCTTTGTTTTAGTTGTTTGAAGTACTAAAGCCAGAGTCAGGCAGACTTCTGCTGTCTGTGTCCCATATTTGGCAATCTGATTTAGAATGGGCTGGAAAGGGCTTTGATAGCAACTTCTATAGTTTATCACACAAATGATAAGATGAATTTGGATATGTTGGAGTGGTCTTCAATGCCAACTCCAGTATTTGCAACATAAAGACAGTGACTAAGTTCTATGGCCATGGTCAAGTAGTTTGCATCACATTCATTGTTGGTTTAATCATGATTTGATAATGAGTGTGACTGTTGGGCAGACTAGCTGAACCATTCAGGTCTTTATCTGCCATCATTTACTATGTTACTATTTGTTGGAATATCAACTGTGGCATATGAAATGAATCAAAGTATTGCAGTCCTGTTTCCTTAAGAGCCCTGAAGACATTTCCCCCCTCATTTAGGACAAGCCTGAGACTGTGACACAGAGATTAGTTTCCCTCGGTGGTGAGGATACTGGAAAGATTTATAGAAGCATACTCATATCATGAAAGTATAAAAATTAAAGTACATCATGACAAAAAGGAACTCATCATTTCTCTTCGAAAAGTACCATTGTTGTAAAGCACCTATACACTGCTGCACCTGTTTCTTGTGTTGGTAAAATGTCTATGAAAATAACAGGTAGATTTCAATTCAGCCCAGCATCGCTACTCCACCTCCCCCCCCCCCGGTACACGTTAGTATACTGTCATATACTGTAGCATCCCACATGCGTTGGCATTGTCCATCTAACCATATAAAGGACTTTGAAAATTATGCTCCACAAAAGGTAATGCAGTCTCCCCAGATTCCAGTCTTCTACATCCCAGGACTGGTTTATACGTGGAACACAGCAGCAAAGCCTGCTTCTTTATTGCCACTGTTGCATACTGCTGAACTTTAATTAAATAATCCCAATGCATAGAATCTAATTAACAGATCATCTCTGATGGTTCCTATAAAAAATGTTTTTATAAGTGAATAGAGTTGATATAGTTGATTGAGATAGCTTGTTTCTGTTAATTAGATTATATGTGTTGGGATTATTTAGTCATACATAGATATTCCCCTGCTTTAAATAATTGCTTGACCTTAATAAGTGATTTATCGGAACTTTAATTAAGTCATACGGACAAGGTTAGCGATACTCAGCTACTTGTGTACTAGGGAAATTTGCATTGAATATTCAAATAGAAACTGTGTAAATAGCAAAGTGCCTGTTGACTTTGTATCTGCTGCTTGTGTAGGTGGAGGAGTGAGTCAAAATCATGCTTGACAATGTGGAAACACAAATTGTATACATGAAGATTCCTGTCCTGATCTGAGCAGCCTCTTTTTAATGCAGCTAGAACTGCTTGTGTACTTGTAGCTGCTCTCGGTTGTATCATTTTTACCCCAGGGCTAGATATCTTTGAAAATTATCCTCTTGCTGTTAAGATTACGAATGGCCAAAGGAATAGAGGGAAAAGCATTACTCAGTATTTAATATTACTGGGCTTCCAAGATGGCCTGCTATTTTGCATGAATAGACAGAATGACATATGATCATTAGAGATTTACGGCACTTGGCATAAGTATTAGCAGTATGTAGCTCAAAGAAGAGCAACCAAGATGGTAAAGGGGATGGAACTCCTCTCATATGAGGAAAAACTAAAACAGTTAGGGCTCTTCAGCTTGGAAAAGAGATGGCTGAGGGGAGATGTGATGTCTACAAAATCCTGAGTGGAGTAGAACGGGTACAAGTGGACACCTATTTTCCTTTATAGAACATTGTAAGATATGTGTAACTATGTCATAATTAGATTTTAAACTCTTTTGAGAACGTACACAGGTAAGTTTAGATTCAGTAGGCTCTGGTCCTTTACCTAAGGGCTGTCACGGGAGCTGCTGGGCACGATGGACCACTGGTTTGATCCAGCAGAGGCAATTCTTATGTTCTTAGTAGTAGTAGTAATCCATCCCTTTACACATATCTTACAAAGTACACATAGGCAGAGTCTGGGCAGGACTCACATTTATTTAAATAGTAAGTTATCATTTATGTGTGTTTTTCCCAAAAATTTAGGAATGAGCTCTATGGCCGACTTAAGTGCTCACACATAATTATGCTAATATTCTATAAAGGAAAATAGGTGTCTTTGCTCCTTTATAAGAAAGGCTCCTACCATGTGCCCTCTGGGTGCCTGTTTATAGGCTATAGTTATAGAATTACCTCCACAAGTGGATAAAGCTCAGGGATATAAAATGGATGTTCTCCAGGAAGTTGTTCCTGACCTTTTTTGAACCTCAGCTACACTAACTATTTTTATCACTTCCTTTGGCAATAAATTCCAGAGTTTAATTACGCAACAAGGGCCAGGTTCTATAAATGGTGCTGTAATTTTCTCTGTTTTTTCTTCGCTGTAATTGAGGCCGCCTAGCAATACCTAACTAAAATCTGTGCCTAACCTAAATTAATTCAATTAACTTAAGTGGCATGGTAATTGACCGCACCATTTAAGTTAATTGAATAATTAATTAAAACATTAAAATTAAGTTAGGCACAGAATTCTGTGCAGGTCTAGCACTGTGGCAGGTGTTGAGGGGAGGGGAGGTTAGTAGAAGGGGCAGGGGGAGGGAGGGGAGGGAGAAGCAGCCTGGTTGAGAGTTCAAGGTGAATCTTCTGAATCTTATTGTAGAAGAACTCTGCCATTGTCTGGGGAGGAATTGAAGGAGGAGATAGGCGGTGAGGGTACTTTGAGTAGGGAGTTTAGTGTGGTAAACAGACAGCGAGGATTGGAGCTAAGAGAAGTGGTTAAGTGGATATAGTATTCTTGTTTGGCCAGCAAGAGGGACAACTGGAATGATGTCAGCATGAATTTGAAGTGTATGAAGTCAGTGAGCGCACATGATTTAAGCCAGAGACATTCAGTATAACGGGCACATGAGCACAGGTAGTGGATTGCGGGGAGTGAGCTGAGGTTGGGGTTTGGCACACCTAACAGGACGTGAGATTTTAGAAGCAAGGATATCTAGAGCAGAGGAGAGAATGGTATTATAAGAGAGGATGGCTTTGTTGACAGACTTATGTGATATAGTAGATAGTTGGCCAGATTTGGGGGGTAGGGTAATGAATAGTGAATGTTAACAACTGATGGTCAGAGGAAGAGTGATATTTCAGAATTTTGTGGTTGAGCAGTTGGAGGAAAGAATTAGGTTTAGGCAGTGTCCTTTCTGGTGTACAGGTGATGGAGAACAGCAGGAGATTGTTAGGGAAAGGAACTTGGAGGCAAAGAAGTCGGAGGGGTTATCGAAAAGGATATTGAAGTCACCGAGGATGAGGGCTCATGGAAGGAGGAGAGCCAGGAGTCAAAGTCGGTGAGGAAGAGTGGGATGCTTCTGGGGGTCAGTAAATGACTGCTACTTGGAGAGATAGGGGAGCAAAAAGACAGATGGAATGGACTCTACCCTGACTCCACCCAGAGGACAACTCCTGGATACCCCAAGATCCCCCTGCCACCCCTAAACCTCCCCGTATCTTTATCTGATGGCCGGCAAGAGGGATGCCCACTCCCTCCTACCGCTAAGCCCGCCACTGAAAAATGGCAGTACGATTCTATATAGGATGCCCATGTGCAATTCTCAAGTCTTAGGCAGCTGCTGAGACCTGGTGTCCTATACAGAATCAGGCCCTAGAAGTGTGCATGGGACATAATCTGGTCCTATCCCCATGTGTCCTTAGTTTGGATCCATCCCTACCCCATCTCTAGTTGATTCTTTTCCATTCCCAGCCCATTCGTGGCATAAATGAATCTTTTGTCATCAATACAAGGGATTTCCTGTGGTCCCCATCCCCACACACACTTCTGCTTCCACGTCTGAAGGATGCAGTTTGCTTTCCTTCCCGCTCTCATCTCCATTACACCACTCTCCAAGTAGCTGAATTATAGATTAATGAAGTGAAAGTTAGCACCATCATTTAATTTAACAGGGTGTCAGTATTTGTAGATGTACTTCACTGCTATTGTGGTTAACAATAAGAAATACAGCTCTGGTATCAGTATTATGTTCAAATTCCAGAAGTCCTGCCAACAGGCTGTCTTATTACTGGCATTCTGAGGCCTGTGAGAGAATCCCTCACTATTACAGCTTTTCAGGTGCATTTATCAATCCTTCATTTAACAAATTCAGAATCAGGAGGAGGTTAGACCCCCACCTGGAAACACAATTATTTTCAGAACATAAAGAATTCCATTTAGCATTGTTAACCTGTTGCTGAAACTGCTTCTGAATGCTGTGGAAATTCTAATAATAAGGACAGCATAATTTTGAAAAATTGTACCTTTGTTATCATTTATCATCTCATTGAGTTGCGATCAGTATAATGGCAATTGTAAGAACATTTGGCCCAAAATTCACAGGAAGTTCCACATTTATCAGTGGCCAGGGAATGTATTGTCAGAACTTACAGTGATAGTATCAGGCCCAAAATCAGAATAAACAGCTTGATATATTCCATATAGAAACAGGCTGGGTTTAAAACAAATCAAGGGCAGGCCCAAAAACCATATAGATGAGATGCTATATAGCCACTATCTGGATAACTTATGTGATTAGGAGAGCTGGCACTATATGACAACTTATCCTCCTGATATTCAGCCACCAGTGGTAAGCATTTTGCTGCCCACCATCGGCATTATGTCTAGATGTTTAATATCAGGCTTCATCATTGAATATCCTTTTTTTTTTTTTGCCAGCTAACATATACAGTGATTGGCTAAGGCCTGGATTCTCTATATGGTGGCGATATTGTTGGCCACCGATCATGCAATGGGATCATATAGAGAATCAAGCCTCTGGGAAAGATGAACACCAGAAATGTAGGCCACGGTTTTTCTCCAGCTTCAGACGGCATTCCAGCGGAATTCTACAAATCTTTTACATCTACTATACTTCCGACTCTTATCATACTATTTATTTATTCATTTTTCTATAACGTTCTCCCAGGAGAATTTATTCAGGTACTCAAACATTTTTCCCTGTCTGTCCTGATGGGCTCACAATCTACCTGGGGCAATGGCGAGATTAATTGACTTGCCTAGGGTCACAAGGAGCAGTGTTGGTTTGAACCCACAACCCCAGGGAGCTGAGGCTGTAGCTTTAACCACTGCACCACACTCTCCCCACACTCCAATCAATAATGCAACAGCCTTCTAATCTGGGAAGATTCTTGGAAGCTAATATAGTGGTGATCCCAAAACCAGGAAGAGACTCACAACTGTTTTGTGCACTAGCCTTGAGAAAGTGATAGAAGCTACAGCCCATCAAGTCTGCCCACTCTGCTTACCCACCCCCTGCTATGCCCTAATGACCCAATTTCCTTATCTTGACCCTCGTAGGGATCCCACATGGGTATCCCATTTATTCTGCCTCGATCACCTGCACTGGAAGCTTGTTCCAATGATCAACCACTCTCTCTGTGAAGAAATACTTTCTGGTGTCGCCATGAAATTTTCCGCCCCTGAGTTTGAGCAGGTGCCCTCTTGTGGCCAAGGGTCCCTTATTCATCGAGATCAAGCTGGATTCTTGAAAAATAGATTTGGATCAGACAACTCTTGTTTGTTTTGTCATGTTATCCACTCTGCCTGGTCGAGACCCCATCTGGTTCTTTCTGTCTCTCTGGGTGTGGAGAAGGCATTCGACCAGGTAGAGTAGAACTACTTATTTACTATGTTGGATTTTTTTGGCTTTCCAGTGCAGTTTGTAAATTTGCTCCATATACGTTACTCTTCTCCTTCTGCTAGAATCATGGCTAATGGAAGTTTATTTGAACAATTTATCTTGAACTGTGGCACTAGATAGGGGTGCCCTGTTTCACTTTTGCTCTTTGACTTAGCTCTTGAAACCCCCTGTTAGCTGATATTAGATGTAACACTAATATTTGAGGTGTTCAGTTTGGGCATCATGAATATAAACTTGACGACATTTTATTATTTATCGCTAATCCTGAAACATGTTGGGTTGTTAATGGGCGAGGCCTTATGCATCTGGGCCAATCAGAGCCTTAGGCCCCTCCCTGGTGCATCCCAGAATGCACCAGGAAGGGGAGGCCCGCTATTTTGGCGTGGCAGGCCTATTGTTTGAAGAGTGTATGCATTCCTCTGCCAGACTTTCATCTTAAAGGGTGTGGGAGGAGGCTGGGGGGTGCCAGGGAGTCTACAGATAGGAGGGGGCCTCTGGACAGGGGTGTTGCCAGGTGGGGAAGAAGTTACTGGGGGGTGGGTGGCGGCAGAAGGGAGTGAGCATCCATCCTGCCAGGGATTTGTCAGGGGGGGAGGGGGTGTTGGCGGTTCCAGCAGGAGGGAGTTAGTATCCCTTCTGTCAGGGGGTTTGGGATGGTGCTGAAAGGGAGTGGGCTGCAGACAATCGCAGGGGGATTCGGGTGTGGTGGCAGGAGAAAGTGGGCATCCTTCCTGCCGTGGACATTTTCTGGGGCTCGGGGGTGGTGGTGGGAGGGAGTTGGAATCCCTCTTGCCAGTTGACTTTAGCTGGGGGGTTTCCCTGCTGTGACCGCTCAACTGATTGTGGCAGGGAGATTTCCTTGCCATGATCAGCTTAGCGGCCATGTCTATTTTGCAGGCCTACATTTCAGGCATCTACTGCTGCTCTAGGGAGATGTCTAGGGCTGTTTAAATTCCCCCAAGGCCACTTCCGGGCAAAGTCATGCCCAAGAGCTTAATTGTCCCGATATATCTCCCTGCACCTGTGATAGAAGACTACAGTGTAGTTGGCCTGCCTTGGGGTTTTTAAAAATATTTTTAAGAAAACGTGTGTCCCAATTGGCTGGTTAGACAGCAGTAGGATGCCTACTGCTTCCTACAATCAGGACGTCATTTATAGAATTTTCCCCTTAGGGCCTGTTTTAGAAAGCCGCGGCTACAGCGCGGTAACGGCCCTGAAGCCCATAGAAATTTAAAGGGCTTCGGGGTGTTGCTGCGTGGCTTTGTAAAACAGGCCCTTAGTGGGCACACATTTCCTTCTCCCAAAGGATGCAAATTCAAAAGATTCCTCAACAGAACACTCTCCTTTCAAATAGGGATCTGGAACAACACCTTAAGTGACATAATCCTAAACTCACTAACATATCATGCAGTCAGAAAATCACTAAAAACCCACCTGTTTAACAAATTTATCTGATCCTTCAATTCTGCTCAACACCTACCACACTTTACACATCCCCTCCCTCTATCTGTCTATCTACCCCTCCCAAATCTGTTACCTCACTGTCCTTACAGCTCCACTTGTTATATAACGTCTTGAACTGAAAAGGTATGATGGGATATAAATAAAGCTATTATTATTATTAAAAGGCCTCATAGAGCAGCTTGTCTTGTGTACGCATTTTTTCTTTTTGCATATTTTTGTGGTGCATCTGTCTTTCTTCTTATCATAAATACACAGGGATTGTAGACTCATATATTTGACTCTTAATGGTATTGTTTACCTAAATTTTTCTTTTTCTTCCCAACATGGGCTTGAGATGAGTTTTTTGCTTGTATGTTTCTTTTTTCTTTTATGATTATTTTTCTCACTTATTCATGATTTCTTTATATGTTTATTTTGAAATTATAATATTTCAAATATTGTGAATATTAAACAAAAAGACTATTCCTGCTGGGCACATCAGCTCTTTCACTTTATAATTTGAACTATTTGATAAACCACACAGCTGTACAGAACATAAAGGTGGTATTATAAGCTGATGTGGTTGCAGTAATAAATAACAAATAGTAAGAATTATTTGAACACAACAAGAAGGAGGAAATGGGGGCCTAGCTCACAGAGTACAAAAGGAAAGAGCAGCTTAGTAGAACAATAAGCATCCCAGAACATATGAGTCTAATGGAACTGAACATAAAAATGAAGGAGTGAAGGAAACGAATCAATACTGACTGGGAGAAGAAATAAAACCAGGTAGGATGAAACATTAGGTGCTCTGGACAAGCCATGTTTTAAGATCAGATCTAAATTTTTGGGTTGACGATTCGGAACAGAGATTTAAAGGGAGCAAATTCCATAAAGATGGGGCCAGACAAGCAAATGTTGTAGAGTGGGAAGAGTCTAGGCTGAGTTTCACAGCAGGAAGAATGACTAGCATGTTGTGAAGGAGGAATGCAGAGTGCATGAAGGCTGGTCAAGAATAAACCCTGAGGATAACCCATACAGAAAGCTTTATGTACGAGCAGGAGAATTTTGACGGGAAGTGCTGTTCAGAAATGAACGGAGTGACATGATCAGATTTATTTTTCTTGTAGAGCAATCCAACTGTAGTGAGTATTTTGCAAAATACTTGGAGAATTGTGCGCATCCTATCTCGATGCTCTTGTCTATGCAAAATCAGGCTTTGATTGACTTAGCTTTCTAAATGTTTGGTTTAATTTTTGGCCTACTTGAAATCCTCATGTATGTTACCTGGTTTGCTTGCTTGCTCTGACTGTGTCTGTTTACCCATGGAATTCCTTTGAAAAGTGTTCCTTAAAACAAATCTTGAGACATTGAGGGCATGTCAAAGAGCACATCACACAAATTCCATCTAACAACATGAGATTTCAAATATAAATTATTAAGGTAGCACACACACAGATGGTGCAGGAAATAAATATCTTAAATAGTTGATGTCCAACATACTAAGTGTGTGGCGATAGATACTAAGAGTATCTTATAAAGCTGGACCAACGAAATCTGTGATAGACTGAGGCTGACAGAGAATGACAGATATAGAATTGGAATCGGGCACATTTCATAAATCTTCAGTAATATACTGAGAAAATGCGGTCTGTTGATTAGAAGGTCTGGAAACTTGATATATAGGACCTTTAAAAAAATCATGGTATCTGCCTGTCCATCAATCATTGATTCTCTTTAAGTGGTTGCTATAGCACAAGAGCTTCTGGCCTCCAAGAAAGCATGGGTGACCGCTTAGGAGAGGGCCCTGCAGTGAAGGAATAACTTAGAGGTTACATCAGGGTTTAATTCTTGCATCTCCAACTAATGTGCCTTGTGACCATGAACACGTCACTTCATTCATTGCCTCAGGTACAAACCTAAGTCCCTATAACAACAGGTTTGTATACTAATTTATCATAGGATTGACTAACTCGGTATCTCAGAACTGCAGATGAATGTATCCCTTGATAAGTTTACTTTGTATTGGTGCAGTCAGGAATATTGCATGTTCCATGCCACAGCAACACAAAGATAGCAGGCCCCAACATGGGCCTCTATCTCTTAATGGGACCACTGAATATTTCAAATAGAGCCCACCCCAAATTCAGTTTCAGGTCTGCCTCTGGCCACCAATTGGCTATGCTGGGGAGGGGGGTGGGCAATGGGCAGAATGGAGCAATGGATGGGAAGGGCAGATCAATGGGTGGTGCTGAGTGAAGCATGGGCAGAGTGGGGTGAACTGCTAAATCTCCCGCTGAGTGGGTTGGCCCCCTTGGCAGCTCTACGATTGTGCAGCTGAAAAACAAGAACTTATTCAAAATTCAAATGTGTTGACATTTTTACTTTGGACCCTTGACTGTTGTGTTAGTAGCACATATGAACCTCTTGCAGAAAAGAAGGGTTGTGTTTGATGCTTTCATTATGAGACCCAAATAAAACCAGAAACACACACACTCTGTATAGCACATTATAAGAGCTATACCAGGAGAGGAAGTGGCATGGAGGTAAGAGCAATTCGCTGAGAGATTGAAAGCCAAAATTAAATTCCTCGAGTTCCTGGGCAAGTCACTTTATCCCTCAAATTCTATAAAAGGCACCTCATGTCATACTGGCTTAATGTGGATCTTCCCAGCATCAAACTTTGGGTGCCATTTACCCCTAAAATTACTTCCAGTGCAATAGGTGAGTCATTCTAGACATGTTATCTCCCAATTGCCATAAGCCATCTGCAGAAGGAATCCACTCGGACTTTTTCTCCTCTACCTCACTGGGAGCTCTACTGCCACCTGTAGTTTTTCCCTTCTGCTCATGAGCCTGAAGGAGTGTTTCTGTTCTGCTCTCCCCTTTTTCTTATTTTCTTTGATGTTTTTTTTAATCTTCTTCAAGGTTTCTTGTACTCGGAGCGTTCTCTTCAGCTCTGCCTGCGTAAAGAAGTTGCAGACTACAGTCTGCAGCTGACAGGCCGATCCCTGGTGATATCTGTTGACCAGCCTGCATTAGTTTCTTTGGAGCTCAGGGCCATCCCTGCTTTTCTTCATCTACTGTTTAGCAGAAGTTTGAGCGCAGGCTGTTGGGCACCCTTAGGAAGCTCAGTGGTGTCTCATGGGGTTCCGGCTGCATTCTTCACCTCCACCCTTCTGTTCACATGTCTTTCGATCCACGGGGATGGTCAGGCACGGTTTCTGACCAGCAGCCCGAAGATCAGCGTCAATGAAGCATTCCCAGCATGAAGCAGTGATTCGTCTCCTTTCAGCTGCTGTAAGTGAGCAGAGGACGAAACGAAGTTATTCAGAAAGTGAAAACGCAGGGGGATTGCAAAGATCTGCAACGTGACATAATCAGGCTCGAGGAGTGGGCATCGACATGGCAGATGAGGTTCAACGTGGATAAGTGTAAAGTGATGCATGTCAGTAACAAAAATCTCATGCACGAATACAGGATGTCCGGGGCGGGACTTGGGAATTTTGATCGACAAGTCGATGAAGCCATCCATGCAATGTGCGGCGGCGGCAAAAAGGGCAAACAGAATGCTAGGAATGATGAAGGGGATCACGAACAGATCAGAGAAGGTTATCATGCCGCTGTACCGGGCCATGGTGCGCCCTCACCTGGAGTACTGCATCCAGCACTGGTCGCCATACAAGAAGAAGGACACGGTACTACTCGAAAGGGTCCAGAGAAGAGCGACTAAGATGGTTAAGGGGTTGGAGGAGCTGCAGTCAGTGAAAGATTAGAGAAACTGGGTCTCTTCTCCCTCAAACAGAGGATATTGAGAGGGGACATGATCGAAACATTCAAGGTACTGAAGGGGATAAACTTAGTAGATAAGGACAAGTTGCTCATCCTCTCCAAGGTAGGGAGAACGAGAGGTCACTCTCTAAAGTTGAAAGGGAATAGATTCCGTACAAATGTAAGGAAGTTCTTCTTCACCCAGAGAGTGGTAGAAAGCTTGAATGCTCTTCCGGAGTCTGTCATAGGGGATAACACCCTCCAGGGATTCAAGACAAAGTTAGACAAGTTCCTGCTGAACGGGAACTGATAGGGCTAGTCTCGGTTAGGATGCTGTTCTTTGACCAGAGGGCCGCCGCGTGAGTGGACTGCTGGGCATGATGGACCACTGGTCTGACCCAGCAGCGACAATTCTTATGTTCTTATGAGGCAGGCTATAGCACATTTCCAGCACAGTGAGTAAGATTGTCATAGCCTGTGAGGTGAATTGGGGGGTCAGAAATTTGAAAATTCGAGGGTTTCTGCATGTTCCCCTGCGGTCCCCTAGTAAGACATGTCTCTGGGCTCCAAGCTTTATCTTATAGAGAGCCTTTCCTGAGGATCTGAGACTGAAATTTCTCTCCTCACAGTTCCTTTGTTTCTGCCAAAGGTGGCGTCGTCATTCCATTTTAATCAGGAAGTATGCTTACCTGTTTTTCAGCCTACTGGCTCTAAGTTGAGAATGACATGGGTATAAGTTTGTCCCCGTAGGAACTCAATTTCCCCGTGAGTTTTGTCATTGTCCCTGTTCCATTCCTGTAAGCTCTGCCTTAACTGCATAAGCCTCGAACACATGATTTTAAAGTGTTTGAGGCTTGTGCAGATGATGTCAGAGCTTGCAGGAATGGGGCAGGGACAGGAAAAGAACTTGCCAGGACAGGATGGGAAAATGAGTTCCCTCAGGGACGGGGGAAAAATTTGTCCCTGTGTCAATCTCAGTTCTAAGTAGCAGGACCACATTTTGAAGAAGTGGATGTGTACAGAGTTCTTCTGCATTATCTAGAGGTCACAAATGAGTTTTGCCTCTCTGACCATCTATTTGTGCTGACTCATTCTTCTAAGCGGGGCTTTCCCACTTCCAAGACCACTTTTTCCAAATGGGTCCCTAAGGCCTTTCGTCAGCCTACATTCTATGCAGTAAACAGTCTCCTGTTTCTGTTAAGGTGCATTCTACCAAGAGTATGGCTTCCTAGTGGGCCGAGACTAGGGTGACCTCCCCTCAGATTTGTAGAGCACCTACATAGTCTACACTGTTCATGTTTGTCAAATTTTACAGAGTGGATGTGGTGGCAAGACAGGAGTCTGGGTCCACAGTCTTGAGGGTCAGTGCAGTCAGGCTGCCCTAGGAGTTTAGGACTGTTTTTGTACATCCCACATGTCTACAATGACTCACCTATTGCATTGGAAAGAGATTGTCCTTACCTTAATGTCTTTTCCAGTAGATAGGTGAGTCTTTGTAGACTTCTGCCCTGTCCTTCCTGTGCCTGTGTTTATGCTTCTCCAAGTTTGTATCTGCATGCCAGTCAACTTTTGAGCCTTGATGTATTCTGTTTGTTTTAAAATGATATTTGAACATTCATTCTCATTTATGGCAGTTTTGATTTGGAATGATTTACCAGTGGAAATTTGTGGTTTGCCATCTTATTTTTTATGTTGTTGTCTCAAGACTATATTTTTCTAGATCTTTGAATTAATGTTAAATTTTTAAAATTTTGTTGTAAGAAATTGTGAACCACTTCAGATCCTCATAAGAGAATAGAGGCAGTATAGAAATCTGATAAATAGAATAGAATGAGGTATTTCTTAAAACCCCAGATACACAATATCAATTGACTCATCTTTAACCACATGTTTATTCACTCCTTCAAAGAAATGTAGTAGATTGCTGAGGCAAGATTTCCCTTGGCTAAATCCCTATTGATTTTGTCCCATTAAACTCTGCCTATGTGTATGCTTAGTAATTTTGGTTTTGGTTTTTATAATAGTCTCTACTTTATCTTCCCCCAGCCTCAGGTACCCATTTAGATTGTAAGATGTTTTGAAAACGGGCATATTGGGGGTAATTCTTTAGCTATAGGTGGCAAGTATATGTCCTTTTAGTATTCTTGCCTAGAATTTTGATAGGTATGTAATCAAATTTTAAAATGTAGGTCTTCTAGTCAATTATGCGTGCATGTGAACACATCTGCATAGAAATGAGGGGGTTCTGGCTACATGCTATTCTGTATATGCCGATTCATACTTTGCAGTTGGAAGAGGTGCATAGATGTTATAATTTATGTATGTCTTTCACAATCTTGGCTTTACATCAGCTGCATGGTCATGCATTATAGCTGTAACTGCTTTTACCTGTTATGTAAATATTAAGTACATATTTTTCTTTATAGACTAGATTCCAAGTAGATGCATTCTTGGCACCTACTGTTACAGCATAACCCTCATTTTAGTTGAATATGCCTTATTAATTTACTCCTAGGGGACTTCAGCACAAAAAATTATTTGAAAATTTTACACAATTCAGCACACTCATTTTCTTGTGCATTTTCCCCCAGATACATACATTCTCCAACCACTTTTTTTCTACCCTATGAAACATACATAATATCTACCTTTCTCCAGTCCCTCCCATCCACCTTGCTTCAGCACCCCCCCCCACACACACACACTCAGTGTCATCCACCATTTTTCCAGCTTAACCCAGACTCTATCAGCCTTTTTCCAGGCATCCTTCTTCCCTCTCTGCTTGCCTGCACAAGCACCACTAAGCGTGAGAGAAGAGCTGCTTCCTCCTCCTCTGCCATCGGACCTCCATATAGCTAGCTATATGGCTTAAAGGAACTACTGGGGACCAAGGCAGCTTTGTTCTGTACTACAGTGGTGTGTTTGCAGGTAGGCAGTAGAGAGGGAAGCAGTGAGCTGGATACAGAGCATATTTTGTGCTGTGCTCTGCAACTGTAGACTGTGCAGAATTCTCCCGGGAATACTACCTGTATACCTCCATATGTCCAGTAGCAGTGCTAAAATGTGTTGTTATGGAGGAAACAAGGCTGTTTTCTCTTTGTGCTTACCTTGAAACAAATAAATCCACAGTTTCTTAAGAACTTTTATCTTATGCCAACAGCCGGATGGAAAATCATTTACTCCTACGACCTTCAATGCAAACAGCGTTTATTTTGTTCTTTGGCTAAGCCCTTTGCTAAACCTCTTCATACATGTATATATGTATAAGAATAGAAATAATTAAATTTGATAGAAATGATGTAAAGGTCGTTTAACCTAAGACTCTGATTTTTACATCATTTTCATTTACAAAATCCTTACAGGAGGCCAGAGATGCAAAAATGCACAATGTATTAAAAAAATAATTCCAGTCAGAGCCAACATCTATTGAACAGCTTGCAGTCCAAAGCCTTCAGCCCACACAGAGCTATGACATACGCTGGTTGTGAGAGCTGATGTCAGCTCATCATATCTAAGCTGCCAGCTTCTGTACTTCCATCGCTTCGCATAACTTCTGCCATATCCCGCCGAAAGACAGACATGTTCTGTGTGAATCTGCATAGGTAAAGAGAAATGCAAAGAAAGTACACTTAGTGAAATGTCTTCATTTCTCAGACAACATGTTGAAGTAGCTTTTTAAAAGGTATATGCCAATGTAAAATGGTCTGACTGAATAGTCCCTTCTTCAAATGTGCTAGCAGTAAAGTGAGAGAAATAGGTGCACATGAGATTTCAGAAAGTACACAGGCTATTTTGCTCCCTCCCTTCTCTGCTGTACACACAAACAGCAGGTCTAATATACCTGGATGCTTTAAACCTGTAAACTTTACACCTACTCACCTGGAAAACACGGGTTATTTCATTTCAGAATTGGTGCAAAGTATATAGGCTATTGGCAATTGCTTACTTAAGGAGTAATCTTCAGTGACCCATATTGTTGAAAAGTAGACTTTATGTTTTAAAAAAAGCACCACTCTTAACAGCTTTCTGGACAGATAAGGATTTTATATTTAATTACCTTCTTTTTAAATCCAAGCTCAAAGTGAGTTATAATCAGGTATAACAGCATAGTTATTTCTGCCCAAGAAGGAACAAAGTTATCAAGCTCCATTAGCGTTTAAGTCCCATTATTTGCCCCTTAATGCGACTTAAAGGTCTATAATACAGCTTGTGTTACACTAACGTGGTGATAGTCAACATGGGTTACACAGTAATGAGATGCAAATGTATGTAAAGCAGCTCATTACTATGTAAAGACCATAATGCAACTTCCGGTGAACCACAAATCAAGTTATGACTCTAAAATGAAGGTAACCCCCCCCAACCATCACCAAGTGAGATCCTATCACCCCCTGATGCCATTCCCAATCTAGCCTGACTGAGGTGGAAGGGGGAATGGGTGCTGCACCTGACAGAGGGGAGAGGGAAGAGGACTGGGTGCAGAGCCTGATAGGGAGAGGCAGGTGGAAGGGAGTTGGAAGTTGGGAAGGTAAGGAGGACAGATGCTCAGGGGGTTGGGAAAGACAAATACAGGGGCTGGGGGGTAGGAAAAGAGAGATGCTGCACAGGTGGAGTAATAGGAAGGGAGAAAAAGAAATGCTGCCAGTGGGGGAGGGAAAAGGAACAGATAATTGTTGGACATAGGTGTGTGGCGTGAGAGGGAAAGAGAGATGATGTATATGGAGAAAGGAAGAAAGAGGGATAATTGTTGGACTTGATAGTGGTAGAGATGAGGGAGGGAAAAATGCTACACTTGGAGGGAGGAGAGATGACGGAGAGCGAATGTGGCCCCTATTCACAAAAGCGGTCACAGGGATGAAGCAGGAAACTACAGGCCGGTGAGCCTCACTTCAGTTGTTGGAAAAATAATGGAAGCGTCGCTGAAAGAAAGGATAGTGTACTTCCTTGAATCTAATGGGTTACAGGATCCGAGGCAACATGGCTTTACAAAAGGTAAATCGTGCCAAACGAACCTGATTACATTTTTTGATTGGGTGACCAGAGAGCTGGATTAAGGACATATGCTAGATGTAATTTACTTAGATTTCAGCAAAGCCTTTAATACAGTTCCTCATAGGAGACTGTTGAACAAACATGAAGGGCTGAAGTTAGGACCCAAAGTGGTGAACTGGGTTAGAAACTGGCTGTCGGACAGATGCCAGAGGGTGGTGGTTAATGGAAGTCGCTCAGTGGAAGGAAAGGTGAGTAGTGGAGTCCCTCAGGGTTCGGTGCTGGGGCCGATCCTGTTCAATATGTTTGTGAGTGACATTGCTGAAGGGTTAGAAGGAAAAATGTGCCTTTTTGCAGATGATACCAAGATTTGTAACAGAGTAGATACCGAAGAGGGAGTGGAAAATATGAGAAAGGATTTGCAAAAGTTAGAGGAATGGTCTACTGCCTGGCAACTAAAATTCAATGCAAAGAAATGCAGAGTAATGCATTTGGGGATTAATAATTGGAAGGAACCGTATATGCTGGGAGGAGAGAAGCTGATATGCACGGACAGGGAGAGGGACCTTGGGGTGATAGTGTCCGAAGATCTAAAGGCGACAAGGCAGTGGCTGCTGCCAGAAGGATGCTGAGCTGTATAAAGAGAGGCGTAGCCAGTAGAAGGAAGAAAGTGTTGATGCCCCTGTACAGGCCATTGGCGAGGCCCCACTTGGAGTATTGTGTTCAGTTTTGGAGACCGTATCTGGCGAAGGACATAAGAAGACTTGAAGCGTACCATCTCCAATTGGATGGCGACTTGTATCTCATTCTGCTATGCCCAGGCTGGATTTCCTCTTCACAGCCCATAAGGTCAGAGCAATGGCAACTTCTGTGGCTTTCTTCAGATCTACACCTATTGAGGAAATTTGTAAAGCTGCCACTTGGTCCTCGGTTCATACCTTCACTTCTCATTATTATCTGGATACTTTCGTATGACAATTGTTATGTTTTTATATTTATGCTGTAATACTGCAGGATCCTTCACTACTATCATTGTGCCATTACTGCTGTTCACTGGACTTGTTGGGATCATGCTCATAGCAGTTGTACTTGTCTGACTTTGCAAACTTATGCTACTGCATGAAGATGTAACATAATAGCCAGGACCCAGCGCTTTTCATATAGGAGATTATGGGCCAAGTGACTAATGCATTCCTAAAGTGTTGTTCTTGTAAAGTCAAACAACCCAAATATAACCATAATATTTATGTAACTTCTACAGGCTTGTGATGTCACTGAAGCGCTTTTCTCTATCTATTCAAGCTGGGTAGTATGTCACAAAATAGACCTACAATACACATTGTCTATGCTGAAGAATGCATTCACAACTCACCTGTCTCTGTTCTTGACCAAAAGATTTTGTTCTACTCCTTCCATTAAATTCCGAAAACACATATCTAGGATTTCTCGTTTGCTGGCAGGTTGACTGTTAACCAAACTCACTCTTAGTTCACTGAAGTACTATGAGAAAAGGCAGAAATGATTATAAAACAACTTCTAAAGATAAAAAAAATCTCATTTTAAAATACAGAAAATTCCTTTGGTGTTTCCCCTTTTTATTTTACTGCTTACCAATAAATATGAGTGGCATCTCTTATGGTATGGACCTTGATAGTGTCTAGAGAATGGCACGAGGGACTTCAAGGTAAAACTGCATTATTTGCCGATGATGCTAAACTGTGCAACGTAGTGGCAAAGGCACCGTGCCTAACACTATGACGCAGGACCTACTTTTACTGGAACAAAAGGATTATCAAAAGGATAAGCTGAGAATAGAGTCGGTTCAGCGAATGGCCACTAGGATGGTCTCAGGGCTCAAGGATCTCTCCTATGAAGAACGTTTAGGTAGGTTGCATCTATACTCTCTCGAGGAACGCAGAGAGGGGGGAGATATGACAGAGACGTTCAAATATGTTACTGGCCGTATTGAGGTGGAAGAAATCATCTTTTTCCTTACAGGACCTACGGTAACAAGAGGGCATCCGTTAAAAATCAAGGGTGGGAGATTTCATGGTAACATTAGGAAGTATTTCTTCACTGAAAAGGTGGTTGATCATTGGAATGATCTTCTATTTCAGGTAGTTGAGGTCAGCAACGTGCTCGATTTTAAGAAAATGTGGGTTCACTTCGAGGAAGTGCTTAAGGGGGAGGGTTCTTGAGTGGCAGACTTGTTGGGCCGATGGAGCTTTTCTGCCATTATATTCTATGTTTCCTTGCTGGAGGCAACACTTAGAGGGAACTTCTAGGACAGTGTGCCTATATTTACATGAAATACATGCCTATAATTTGGGCATGGGCACCTATGGCAGCCATGAAGCTGGTGCAAGTGCTCGCATGTAAATGCCAGAAATATGTAAATAACTAATTGTTATTTAGGAGGCAATTCTGAGCACTGTGGCAGGGTGCAGGGTCAGTGAGTATTGAACCTCGCCCTCAACACAGCCCAGCCAAGCGGTATACTAGAGTGGTCAGTGAGCTTTATTCAAAAATAAAGCACTGCAAACGTTTGCTCAAAATTTTCAGCATTCAAACAAATCATAAGTTTATGGAAAAGTGTTCCACTTCACACTTATGCAAAAACAGTCCAAAACAAAATAAAACCAATATCACAAGTTTGCAAAGTATTGGTCTCATACTTTTCACACAGTCCTTTGCAAGTGTGGCTACATTATCAGCTGTTTCAATTATCAGTCTCTGCACACCGAGTTTAGGTAATTCACTCTGACAGTTTCCACAACTGACTGCCTCTGCTAGTACCACCTTAAATGTGGTGCAATGTCCTTAACAGCAGGAGGATAGGGAAGTTCCCTTCCCCCTACTTCAACAGTACTGCAGTGTGAGGTTTTGTCATAGGTGTAGCCAGGGCAGGATTAACCAATAGGCCAAGTAGGCACGTGCCTAGAGCCCGAAATGGTCAGGGGGGCCTGATGAAGGAGGGCATCAACATTGTTTTTTCCAAACAGTGATGGGCCCCTCCAGCATCGATCGGCAATACGGCCCCCCCCCCCGAACAGCAATGCGGGCCCCACCCCGATTGACAATGCAGCTCCCACCCATCGACGGAAAGTAAGACAAGTAAGCAACGCGGGTAAGAAAGACAACAGGAACTGTAATTGTGCAAGCGGTGCTACTTGCCCAAAGCTTCCCTCTGACGCAGCTTCCTGTTTCCGCCTAGGCACATGGTGGGGTGGGGCAGGGCAGGGGGGCCCAGTGTACTTGTGTGCCTAGGGGCCCTCGACAAATTAATCCTGCCCTGGGTGTAGCTCTCCTCCCAGAACATATCCTGATTGCATAAAGCCGTATTTTCTTCACTATCAGACACTGTTAAATCCTGAGACATTTCTATGTCATAAGGAACGTTTTCCCCTTCAGACAGGTAGATTATAGTTATGTACCTTGCTGGTTGTTTGATGTTGCAGGGGCTAGGCAGCTAGGAAGTTTCACTTGCCTTTTAGTGTTGTCCTGCTGTCTCTGCACAAGCCTGGTCTCATGCCTTAGGTCCTGCCTCTCTAGCAGTGAACACTCAGCATTTATGCAACAGAGCTGTGCAGCCTAGCTCTCAGATTGGGTGCTCAGCAGATTGCTCAATTAATTTCTCTGCTGAGTGCTTTACTCCAATTTTCATGTATTCTTTACCCATGGAACTCCAATTTGTATGTAACTTTTCTGTTTTATGCTTCCTGTAATTCGCCGACTGTCCAGCCTTCTTTCAATGTGAACCGCCTAGAAGTCACTTGACTATGGCGGTGTAGAAAAATAAAGTTATTATTATTATTATTAGAAGTGGGTGCAAAACCTATCCTTGTTAGTTGCTCTTCACTGTGGCTGTTCAAAGACAAATAAACCTCAGTTCCAGTATTATCAGGCCAGCCGTAGGAAGTTAGGTGGAGCTGAGCCTAATTAAACCCGGGCACGTGGCAGTACAGAGGAGCGGAGGAAGCTGTGAGAGAGAAAGAAAGGAGTAGAGCAGAGCAGAGCGGAGGAGACAGAGAGAGATAGCAATGAGGAGCGGACAGAGCAGAGCAAGCAGAGGGAGAGGCAGACAGAGCGGAGAAAGCAGAGTTAGCAAGGAGAGCAGCGGACCGAGCAGAGTCGAGGGGAAGAGGCGAGAGATAACTCCGTCTACCCCCGACGTCACCAGCCGAACTCCCCCATATAAGGGGAGGAGCCAATGGGGCACAACCGTTCGGCGCGCAGCGAAGGTGAGCGCAGATGCTCAAGGCCCAGCAGAAGAGGAGGCCGATCTTCAGGCACCGGCACCAAGCACAGGACATGCCGGTGCTGGTGCTCAGATGACAGTAAGAAGCGGCGAGGGGGGGGTGCCCAATCGCATCGGGGGGTGCTGGATCGCGGCGGTGGGGTGCCCAATCACGGCGGGGGGGGGGGGGGGCGGATCACGGCAGGGGTGTGTGTGTGTGTGTGCAGGATCGCCGGGGAGGGTGCCAAATCGCAGGGGGGAGGGTGCTGGATCGCAGGGGGGCCTTCGGGGGGAGCAATGCCGGTTCTCGTGGGGGGGGGGGGGGGGAAGTATCAAAGCGAGTTTCCATTATTTCCTATGGGGAAACTCGCTTTGATAAACGAGCATTTTGGATTACGAGCATGCTCCTGGAACGGATTATGCTTGTAATCCAAGCTACCACTGTAGTTACTTTATTTCATATACCGCCATTACTGACAAAAAAAAGTCAAAGCGTTTACAAAATGTAAAAACAGGGAGTAATTTAAAACCAATAAAACAAATGGAGAGAAAAACAAACTGGTTAACAAAAACATGACACAAATAGGCAAATGAAGGCAGAGAAGTTTACAGTGTTAAAAGGACTAAAACAAATAGGAGCACAACAAAAATGAAGGTAAGTTAAAGAGGAGTATCAGTAACCAAGTGAGATGACTGTGAAATAGAAGAAGAATATTAGGAATTGGGATTAAACGCCATCTTGAAGTATTATGCTTTCATTCGAGACTTAAATGTCATAAAAGATTTTTCAGAATGCAAATAGAGTGAAAGAAAGTTCCAGAGGATAGGTGCCATTACGGAAACACTAGAATCTCTATGCATGTCCAGAAACATCTGCCAGAAGGACAGAATAGACAATAAATGCTGATGAGAGGAATGAAGATTCCTCTTAGGCGAATGAGTCAAGTGACTAGATAAAAATAAGAGAAGACCAGAAGTCAACATCTGGAAAGTGAGAGTGTTATATTGAAGGGTATCCTAAACGAAATTGGGAGCATATGTTCAGATTTGAGAAATGGAGTTACATGGTCGAATTTTGAACGTTGGTAAAGAAGCCTAAGTGTGGTGTTTTGCACAAGCTGGAGTCGGCACAACTGTTAATGTGGGAATCCAATTAATAACAAGTTACAGTAGTAGAGTCTAGAAATTACCAATGAATGCAAGAGGATACATAAGGAGTTTTAACTTAGTAGACACCTAACTGAGTGGAGCTGACGAAGATGAAGAAACTATGTTGGAGATATTTGAGTGAAACAACAATGTAGTATCGAGTAACACCAAGAATTTTGATGGTTGATGAGTATTCCAAAGGACATCCTTTTAAACTGAAACAGAAACTAGGACATGGGAGATTCTACACGTTTTTAATTGGGGAAAATACCATAGTTGAGATTTTCTGAGAAATTTACCCTCTTAGCCTCTACTATGTATCTAACTCCTTCTCTTATCCTAGCCTCTCTATGTATCTTTCCCTAAAATTTGTAACTTCCTGGAAATGTCCAGCCATCTTCAATTGTAATCCGCTTAGAACTGCAAGGTACAGGTGGAATAGAAGTCTCTAATGTAATGTAATGTAATGTAAATCGAGAGATAGTCATTAGGATCATTGTAATTGAAAGGATGCAGTAACTGAATGTCATCAGCGTAAATGAAAAAGGTGAATCCTAGAGCCTATAATAGTAAAGTTAAAGAAGCGAGAAAAATATTAAAGAGAATAGACCTGAAGATGGAACCCTGTGGGACACCAGGTAGAAGTTGAACCGGCATAAGAAACAGAGTAAGTCTGGTCAGCCAAGTAAGGAATAAACTAAAAGACCTTACCTGTAATTTGCAGGGTTCCTCAACTGATCCAGTAAAATAGTATGATCAACCAAGTGAAATGCTGCAGTCATGTCTAAAGAAAAAAGGACATCACGATTTCCATCTAAGATTGTTTGCATATAGTTAGTCAGGCCTAAGAGAGAATGGTCAGTAGAATGATGTCTACAAAAGCCTGTTGGGCATGAGGGAGGGCATTGTTCGATCAAAATAGTCAGAGAGTTGCGCAACTACCTTCTCTAAGATTTTATATAGAAAAGGTTAGAAATAGGCCTATAATAGGCCTCAGCTTGGTTGGATTGCAGAGATTTAAAGAGTAACAATGGCATGCTTCCAAGATGGAGGAAATGTTCCCGAATTGAGGCTAATAGATACAATGGCAAGAAATGGAGACAAGAGGCAAGTAAGGAAGAAGTAGGGAATTACAGGCCGGTAAGTCTGACTTCTGTGATACACAAATTAATGGAAACACTTTCAGAGAATAGTGAAGTTTCTGGAATCCTGTGGATTACAGGATCAGAGACAACATGGATTCACTAGAAGTAGGTCATGTCAGACGAAACTGATCAATTTCTTTGACTGGGTGTCCAGAGAATTAGATAGAGGGAGTGCGCTAGATGTGGTGAATTTAGATTTTAGCAAAGCCTTTCACAGTATTCCACACAGACATCTAATAAATAAACTGAGTGCCCTCGGGATGGGTCCCAAAGCAACAGGCTGGGTCAAATACTGGTTGAGTGGAAGGTGACAGAGGGTAGTGATCAAGGGAGATCACTCTTAGAAAAGGGATGTTCTTGGGTCTATTCTTTTTAACATTTTTATAAATGATATTGCTGCAGGGCTGTCGAGTAAGATATGCCTCTTTGCGGATGATACCAAAACCTGCAAGAGAGTAGACACCTAGGATGGTGTGAATAACATGAAGAAAGACCTGGTGAAGCATGAATAATGGTCTGAAATTTGGCAGCTAAAATTTAATGCTAATAAATACAAGGTCATGCATTTGGGCTGCAAAAACCCGAGGGAACGGTACAGATTAGGGAGTGAAAAGCTTATGTGTACGACAGAAGAGTAGGACTTGGGTATGATTGTATGTGATGATCTTAAGGTGGCTAAACAGGTTGAAAAGTTGTCAGTGAAAGCTAGAAGGATGCTAGGGTGCATAGGGAGAGGTATAGCCAGTAGGAAAACGGAAGTATTGATGCCCCTGTATAAGACTCTGGTGAGACCTCATTTAGAATGTGTACACTTCTGGAGGTCATACCTTCAAAAAGATATGAAAAAGATCAAGTCGGTCCAGAGCAGGGGTCTCAAAGTCCCTCCTTGAGGGCAGCAATCCAGTCGGGTTTTCAGGATTTCCCCAATGAATATGCATGAGATCTATGTGCATGCACTGCTTTCAATGCATATTCATTGGGGAAATCCTGAAAACCCGACTGGATTGAGATCCCTGGTCCAGAGGAAGGCTACTAAAATGGTGCATGGTCTTCGTCATAAGGCGTATGGGGACAGACTTAAAGATCTCAATCTGTATACTTTGGAGGAAATGCGGGAGAGGGGAGATATAACAGAGAAGTTTAAATACCTAAGTAATGAATTGTAAATGTGCATGAGTCGAGTCTGTTTCATTTGAAAGGAAGCTCTGGAATGAGAGGGCATAAGATGAAGTTAAGAGGTGATAGGCTCAGGAGTAACTTAAGGAAATACTTTTTTACAGAAAGGGTGGTAGATGCGTGGAACAGTCTCCCGGTAGAGGTGGTGGTGACAGAGACTGTGTCTGATTTCAAGACAGGCATGTAGCATTTCTTTTTTTTTTCTTCTTCTATTTAGCAGATCGCATTAAGGACATCCAAACTGTGCCTAAGTTCCATCCATAGAACTCAGGTCTATCTGAAGCCTAAACCATGCTCAAAAGTAGACTTCCTTACAATGCCTATTAGACCTAGTTTTACAATTGCTATGCAGTTTGCTAGCTCACTCTGATCAGTTTCTGCTGCAGTTTTGGTTTCAGCAGGGACTGAAAAAAATCAATTTGTCAGTCTCTACCTGCATCCTTCACTGATCCAAAAATAACTGCTCATAGCAGATTAAACAAACAAACAAAAAAACATAATACAATAATGGCCTCATTTGCTAAGCTGCAATTAGTTTTTTGCATGGTAACCCCCCCCCCCCTCGAAATTCTGCATTAAGTGTTAGAGGCATTTTCAGCTTTTTGTTGTTCTTGGAGGAAAAGTCCTTGGTCTGCTACTGAGGTAGACATGGGGGAAGCCATTCCTTGACCTGGGATCTGTAGCTTTGAATGGTGCTACTGTCTGAGTTTATTTGAAGCAGGATACTGGGCTAGATGGACCATTGGTCAGATCCAGTTCTTATGTAAACATCTATGGTGGCCTCACTTACATATCCTAAATATCATTTTGCTGTCCTAGCTTAATATTTGCTCTGCCAGGTGCTGATTTTTAGCAATTTGAAACAAGCTGTTTACCAGAAATTAAAAAAAAATATGGAGGGGGGGGGAATAAATTGCGCCTATTATGAGCAAAATGCTCTTCTTAAAGAGGAACGTGAATGCATTGAAACGAGCTATTTTTCACTTTCATAATGATTCACTGACTTACACCAGGTAGAAAATTAGGTTTTTTCCCCTATCTCAAAGTATGAAATATTGCTTCCAACTGTAAAATATGATATTGTGATGTCACAAGTTTTTCTTCTAAACATTGAATTTGCCCTTATTTCCTCTCAATCATTTTAAAAGAACTGCTATCTTTTATAGAGCTTGGATTTAAATCACAATAACAGAGAAGATGAATGGCAGTGCTATTGGAGATGGCTAAAATTGGATCCTTCAGTGCAGGTGAGTGATGAGACAGCTCTTCGCTCCTTGATATATTTTCTTCTTGTATTAGTTTCTTCCCAGGACTGGGATTTCATTTTGAATTTTAATGTAGGCAGCTGACGCTAATCTGAGTGTCTTTGTCTTTTTCTTTTTTTTTCCCAGCACCATCTTATTCTGTAGACAATTCATTCCTGGAAGCAGTAATACACTGCTGCTTGCAACTGGCCAACAGATAAAACAGCTCTGCAGCAGAACTTTTATTGTTTGGGAACAGATTAATCCACTGGTCAGTATATTGTTCAAGAGAACAAAATCTTTCTTTAACTAATTTTTTTATATTGTTCCTAAAATACTTACTTTGATCTAGCACAACCATGCAGGAATCTCAAGTTCAATTCCTGAAACCAGCTACAACCCCAGCCTCTAGGAAGGGCTGATTCATGCTTTTGTATGGGGTTCCAGGTAGGTCGCAGTCAGATGATTGCTGGTGAAGTGGTTGGTAAAACAGGAATAAGAAAAGGGGAGAAAATCATCAGGCAGAGTGTTAGTGGGGTCACATTGCAATACAGCTGGAACAGGAAAAAGCTGACAAGTGATTGTATCCATACAAGCCTTCCAGCTTCATGATTTCTTCTGTCTTTGGACTAATTGCCTCCATACATTGTGCAATGTGAATACTAAAGAGACTAGGTGCTTTGTTATTGATGTGAAGGTAGCTCTAGTAATGAAGCTGTGAGTCTAAAATCAAAGATTTGTAGACTTGAGATTTAAATATTACAGAAACGCTAACCATAAACCAGCAGCTTAGTTTATTAGGAAACGGGGCCTTGACTGGCCTAAGTTGGCTCTGTATAAGGTCTATAATTTTTTTTTAAAATTGCTGTTCTATTCTTGAGAAAAGGGATAATTGGGAAGAGAAAATGGAAGATTGGGTTCCTACCTCAATAATTTTCTTTCTGGTAGATGTATCTAGGAGTCCTGACTATAGGTGATTTTTCCATACTTACAAGTTGTATTGCAGAGGGATGAAATTTACATGCATCAGAGCAGGGCGTCAGGATTCCTAGACATCCACCAGAAAGCAGATTGAGGTAAGAACCTAATCTTCCATTCTGGTGCAATGTGTCTAGGAGTCATGACGTACCAAAGCAGTCTCTTGAGACTAGGGTAGGACAGATGAACCTGTCTTTATAACCTAGGACCCAAAACTGGAATCCTCTCGTGCTGCTACATTCACCCTGTAAAACTTTGTAAATGTGGACCATGTAGTTGCTCTACAAATTTCTTCAGGAGGAATTGCCCATATCACCACCCATGAAGAGTGTGCTATCAAGGAAATTGGCAGCTGTTTACGACAGCCAATGTGTGCTAATGAAATAGCCATAGAAATCTATCTGGAAATGGTCACCAGAGAAAAATATTTCTTCACTCAACATGTAATTAAAGTCTGGAATTTGTTGTCAGAGAATGTTGTGAAAGCAATTAGCTTAGCATGGTTTAAAAAAGGTTTGGCTAATTTTCTAAAATTAAGCCATTATTAAGATGGGAAAATCCACTGCTTATTTCTAGGATAAGTAGCATAAAATCTGTTTTATTCTTTTGGAATCTTGCCTGGTACTTGTGAACTGGATTGGTCACTGTTGGAAAAAGAATACTGGGCTTAATGGACCTTTGGTCAACTCTTATGTAGGTTCAATTATTATTAGGGCTTATTTCTTGCATAAAAGGTTAAGTTTTATAGAGTAATTAAATGATATTATATACCAGGAGGTCTATATTGTTCTCTCAAAGATGCTCAGCACAGTGATTGGCAGTGAGTTAAACCAATACCTTAATATCCACCAAGAGGAGATTCAAGACTCTAGTTCCAATTGTTCTTTAATGCAATAAGCAAAAAATAAACACAAATGGAGATGCAGCTGAAACAACCCAGTGTCCCAGACTAGAGGGGTTGGGGGATCAGATACTGAAGCTTGCTGGTGAATTGTATGATACTTAAGTGAAAAGCAAGGATCGCGTGCCAAGATAGGAGAGTCAAACTAGTCAAACCACAAATTAATGAGAAAGTAAAGCAACTTGTAGTTCAAGGCACAATTGAATTGATATGTAGCAGCATAAAATGCACACATTCAGATTGAGAGCAGAACAAGCTTGATATATGAGAAACTTGATAATTGACTCTTAGATTACAATGGCTAAGGAGTAGAAGGGATCCAAGATGGCTGCACGTTAGATTGGTTCCTTGTACCTCTTACACAAAACCGGTTAATACTACTGCTGTTTTCCTTGATTGTGACTGTTGGATCACGATCTTTACCTGTAATGCCTCATACTAAAAGGAAGGGAGCTCTGAAACCGAGTCCCTCCCCATTCAGAAGCTCAACCCCGGTTCTGCAACAGACCTTGGATCGGTATCTGGACCAATTACTCATCAAGTCTCTGAGAAAAGGGGGCCCTGCTGTAAATGAGGACGATGGAGTGTCCAGTTTCTTGGGGAATTAAATATTGCTGTCCCCTCCAGATTCCAATCCACTACCGTGTCCGACTTCAATGCGGGTTACACTGATGGTGATCCCAGGGGTGGAAGTCGCCGGTCTGGGCTCAAGCCAGGAGGGAGGAGCACCTGTGAAAATGAATGCCGTGGATCAAACCATCAGGAGCAACGACGGATATTTCCCTGCTTCTAACTCCACCGGCGGTGACTCTAGAGACGATTTGGCAGGCCTTACAGAGGTTCGACGGAACGCTGACAAAATCCACGCAAGAGGTACTTAATCTCTCAGTGAAAGTTGATAACTTGTCTAAAAATATGGAAAAGATTAAACAGGACTTTACTGACCAAATATCACAGGTTAATTCTGACACACAAGATCTAAAAGAAGTAACAACTATGGTTAAGGGTAAGATATATATACATATTGAAAACTGGAACAATTTGAGAACTATAACAGGAGGCTCAATATACGGGTTCTGAACTTCCCTAAATCACCAGCCTTAAACCCCATGGATTACTTAAAAAAATATCTAACTGAAATATTAATGATTCCTCAACAAGCTATTCCCCCATTCAGCAAGATATATTATATTCCTGGATCTGTTACCAAGGCTGATAAGGAAGGAAATTCAGTTGAAGAAATGAAAGATCTATCTGCCATATTGGACGAATCCCTTTCTGAAGTAAAAGAAAGGACGACACTACTTGTTTCTTTTGGTATTCGAGCAGGACTTGAAACTTTACTTTCAAAAATCTCATTTACTCTTTTCTGGGCCAAGAATCTGGATTTACTCAGATATTTCTAAAACTACATAAGATTGCAGAAAGGAGTCTTTGTCTATGCATGATGAAACAAAAATATTGGGGGCCTCTTATTTACTAGAATACCCCTGTAAATGTTTAATTTGTTATCTAGGGATTAAGTATACCTTTTTTGTACCATCACAGTTAAGAGCCTTTCTAGACCTGAAAAAGATCTCTAGAGATATATAAGAACATAAGAAGTTGCCTCCGCTGGGGCAGACCAGAGGTCCATCCTGCCCAGTTGTCCGCTCTCGCGGCGGCCCATCAGGCCTAATTGCCTGAACAGTGCCCCTGACTAATTTTGTAACTGCCTCTAATCCTATCCCTAATACCTACCTCTACTTCTATCTGTACCCCTCAATCCCTTTGTCCTCCAGGTACCTGTCCAGACCCTCTTTGAAGCCCTGTAGCTTGCTCCTGCTTATCACATCCTCCAGTAGCGCGTTCCATGTATAAAACTAAAGGGATGAGACTTATAGATTTGGTTATTCGTAAGCAGCTTTCCTAAATAAATAAATATTTCCTTTGTAGTCATCTCCTCCATGGGTTTAATGGATCCCTTCTTCCTTTATGGTGGTCTAAGAAAGGTAGAATGTTGATTTCGGCTGTTTAATTTTTCTTTTTTAAATACTTTTACTTCTTGCATTTTTGTAACAAGTGTTCTACTTGTGATGTTATTGTAAATTGAATTTAAAAAAAAAAAAAGATTACAATGGATATACTTCCTCCCAGGGAGGCAACTGCAACAGGGGTAATCTGCAGCCTTGAGTATTATGATGGGGAAAGGGAGGGAAGGGGTAGTGATGGAGAAAGGAGATTCCTAAGTCTCTCAAGAACACAGAGCTCATGAGAAATATTTTGTTTTGGAGGCTGCTTTATGGATGGCTTTATGGAGAATACAAAGCTGTGCTATCGAGATATGGAGGAGAAATTATACATAACTGGCAATTCTTACAAATGATATTTTGCAAGCTATGGGATGCAGAAACTTAGGGCCTCTTTTACGAAGCCGTTTAGCACGTGCCGCTGTGATAAAGGCCCCAAAGCCCATAGAGATTTAAAGGGCTTCGGGCTGTTGCTGTGCGGCTTTGTAAAAGAGGCCCTTAGAGTTTGTTTCCTTAATTTTAAGGGACTGAAAATCCCAATGTAGAGGCAGCTGCTCATCTGAAGTGGGATATAGCAATAATAAGGAAAATGTACCTTACACAGAGGGTCATAGGTTTACTTAGACATAAAAATTACTCTCATATATTACATGAACTATGTAGTAACCACAGGGATAGCAGACTGTTAGTGATTTATAATTTATATTTAATATCCAGTGTGGTATAGGAAGACTGATCAAAAAAAAGGTTCTAGAGGTGGTTCAGGAAATTAAAGACTGGTGAGTCTAATGTTGGTGCCAGGCAAAATGGTAGAGGCTATTATAAAGAAAAATATTGTAGAGCATATATATAACAATGGATTAATGAGACAATGCCAATATGGATTTAATCAAGGGAAATCCTATCTCACCAATCTACTACTTTTCTTCGAAGGGGTGAATAAACATGTGGATAAAGGTTAACCAGTTGATATTGTGTATTAGGATTTTCAAAAGGCATTTGACAATGTACCACATGAAAGACTGCTGAGGAAATTAGAAA
Source organism: Geotrypetes seraphini (assembly GCF_902459505.1). Lineage (NCBI taxonomy): Eukaryota > Metazoa > Chordata > Amphibia > Gymnophiona > Dermophiidae > Geotrypetes > Geotrypetes seraphini. The sequence goes on along the minus strand of NC_047101.1, from coordinate 29,565,532 downwards.
GTCACGGAATAGGAGGTAATCTCCTATTATGAATTAAGAACTGGTTAAAAGATAGAGAACAGAGATTAGGGTTAAATGGTCAACAATACCTTAGTCAGTGTGAGCACAGAGATTAAGTGCCGATCGCAGCCCAGAAAGCCCATCGTCGGCTTTGGCTGAGCAGACTTGCCACAAGAACAGCAGTGTGCATGAAAGACACGTGGGCCTGATCCAGCCCAGCGCTGGGAAAGATAAGTATTTATCATAACAGTATTAGTAACATTATATACTGGCACACAATCTGGATGCAGTCCAATTAAATTAGTGGGGAGCGATTTTATGGTCGCTCCCGACACAGCTGTTCTTTAGGAGTTTAAAGTAGGGCTCCCAGCGCATGTGGATGGAAATTTATTGAAACATTTGAATATTTGAAAAGTATCATTGAAAAAATATTTATTACTGAAGATAGAAATACTTGGAGGATGGTTTTTTTTAATGCCGATGATGTAACGCTAATAGTAGCCTGAATGCTTATAAAATTAGCAGCAGGCACGAGTCTGAGGCTTTTTCTCCCCCTTTACAAGATTCCTGAAGCCTAGTAGTGGCTTTTTGAGTTTTAAGTCCACAGTGCGTTGTTGAGCCTTAGGAAGAGGTTTAAAATGATGCTATTGTAAAGGAGTAAAAAAGTGAAATCTCTTTTTTTTGAGAACAGGATTTGCACTAAGGGTATTTGAGTTTTTTGATTATTACAGTCCCTTTGTGTTTGTGAGTGGGGAATGAGTTAAATAGTGGGGATCCCCAGGAGTCTGTGTTGGGACTGCTGATTTTTAACATATTTATCAGTGATCTAGAGCTAGGAATACCTAGTGAGATAATTAAATTTGCTGATGACACAAAGTTGTTAAACTGCAAGAGGACTTTCGAGACTGGGAGACTGCGCATCAAAATGGCAGATGATGTTTAATATGAGGAAGTGCAATGTGATGCATGTGGGAAAGAGGAACGCAAACTACAGCTGTATGATGCAGGGTTTCATGTTAGTCATTAGGAGTCACCATCCATGAAAAGGATCTAGGTGTCATTGTTGAGGATAAGTTGAAACCTTCAGCTCAGTATGTAGCAGCAGCTAAGAGGAATTATCAGGAAGGGAACGGAAAACAAAAGATGAGACTGTTATAATGCTCTTGTAACGCTCTGTGGTGTGATCACACCTAAAAAAACTGTGTGCAATTCTAGTCACTGCATCTCAAAAACAATACAGCAGAATTAGAAAAGGTACAGACTAGGGTGATGAAAATGATAAAAGGGATCGGACAACTTCCCTATCAGGAAATACTGAAGCAGAAAATGCAGTGAAAGCTGTTAGCTTAACAGGGTTTAAATAAGGTTTGGATAATTTCCTAACAGAAAAGTATGAAAGCAAATCTGTCACATTATGAGGATATATCTGGATGCAAGGCTTACTGTGCAAGCTCATATATTGCAGGTGATTAAGGTTGCTTTTTTTCCAACTACGAGTATTGTCTAGAGTAAAATGTATGATGGCTGTGTCTGATTTTCAGACAGTAGTACAGAGCTTGGTAATTACAAAATTACACGTTTGTAATGCATTGTTCTTAGAGATTGTAAAATACAGAGAGAGTTAAGGCATTGCAGGTTGTGCAAAATACTGCAGCAAGACTGATCTCAGGGGTGTCTAGGTATGTGCATATTTTGCCAGTACTAAAGCAATTACACTGGTTACCAATGGAGTTCAGAATTGAATATAAAGTTCTGACAATTGTTCATCAAATTTACAGAACAGCGGCTTGGTATTTGACACAGGTACTGAGGAGGTATCTGCTAACATGCTCACTGAGATCACAAACGGCAATGAGATTGTCAATTGAGTCAGTAGGAGAAATACATTAGCCCCCTCTTTTATAAAACCATAGTGCAGTTTTTTTGTGCCGAAGCAGTGACAACTCCGATCCTATGAGCATCAGAGCTGTTACCGCTGCAGTCGGCGCTACAAATCGCGCTACGGCTTTGTAAAGGGGGTGGGTGGGTATAAGAGAATAAAGACAACAGCAATATCAGTTGGAGGTTCACGACTATGGAATTGTTTGCCAGATAGGAATTGAAAACGTATTTATTTGTACAAGTGAGATAATTGAAAGCGGGAGTGATGATGTAGTTTTGTCATTGTTATGAAGATCATGTGTTTGTTTTATTGTAATCCGCTTAGGCCTTAAGAGGAATAGAAATTTTAAAAAATAAATAAATAAAATGGACTTGAGAGAAATCCACTGCTTATTTCTAGGATAAGCAGCATTTTATTTATTTACATTTCGTATATACCACTTGTATTCGAAGCGGTTTACGTTCAGGTACTCTATTTTACTCTTAGGGATCTTGCCAGGTACTTGTGACCTGGGTTGCCCACTGTTGAAAACAGGACACTGGGATCAATAGACCTGTCTGTCCCAGTATGGCAACCCTTATGTTGCTATGTATGTTCTTATGGGATCAATATTCAGCCAGATGTGCTCAGCATTTTGGGCTCTGGCATTTAATTTCCAGGTTTATGGAACTGGTTATACCATAACTGGCTAAGTATAATATTCAGTACTAGCTAATGCCCCGGCGTTGCACGGGTATTTAATTATAGCAATAACACTGTAAATGGATTCAAATAAAGATACTTTATAGTGGTGAATGAAATTATTTTTTTACAGCTTAATAAAAAGTACAATATTCAAATTATAATGTGAAATATTTGACAAAATGAATACAATACAACTAACGCAAAACGTGATTATAAACAACATTTTTAGTTTCACCTCCTGGAGCAAGAACATATAAATTCTTGGGTGAACCCACCCTTGAGCAAGCAACATAGAGTTGTGGGCCGCGAGACCCCCAGAACATATCACCCCAGGTAGTGAGGGATCTGCATACCAAGTTTCGTTCAAATCGGTCAAGCCGTTTTTGAATTACTGTGAGAATGGCAGCTTTTTACATTTTTTCCATTGACATGAATGGGTGAAATCTGATTTTCTGTTTGTAGCTCCGCCCACGTGTGCAGGTGGGCCGCGAGACCCCCAGAACATATCACCCCAGGTAGTGAGGGATCTGCATACCAAGTTTCGTTCAAATCGGTCAAGCCGTTTTTGAATTACAGGGAGAAAGGCAGCTTTTTACATTTTTTCCATTGACATGAATGGGTGAAATCTGAATTTATGTTTGTAGCTCCGCCCACGTGTGCAGGTGGGCTGCGAGACCCCCAGAACATATCACCCCAGGTAGTGAGGGATCTGCATACCAAGTTTCGTTCAAATCGGTCAAGCCGTTTTTGTGTGATCGCGGCACATACACACACACATACATAAACACATACATACCTCCGATTTTATATATATAGATTTAACTAGCTTTGGGGTCCCACATAAAAACAAGAATGACTTTTAAGCAGTCTTATGTGGTGACCTTGGCTGACTCCATCCTGGAATGTTCCCAAAATAGCCATTTTTTTGTCTTTATTAGCATTTTCCATTTTAATAACAGAATCAAAGAAGGAAAACAAGAAATCTCTATTTTCAAATCCAAAATAATAAGGAAATAAGATTATGATGAAGCCCATATCAAAGGTGGAAATATCTGAAAACACCAAGTACAAAGGAAATAAATAAGCAACAAAATATGACCTCATAAGTAGCAGGAAAGTACAGCCAATATCTTACATGGAAATAATGAATTAGAAGCTGAAGCTTCGACTGGAAGAAAATTTTCTAAATGCGTTGGATCAAGAAAAACTGAAGAATTCTCTATTAAAAGAAGCTAATAAAGTAGCTCTGAATAGTCTCCTTGAGATGACTCTAGAAATTTAATCCCCCTTTTTACAAAACCGCTTTTTAGCGGAGAGAGATATGGAGCCAAGTGGGGCTGGCGATCTACCTCTGACCCCTCCACGATCTACAGGGGGTTTTGTATAAGGAAATTTGCATTGTTAAAAACTCAACTAGGTATAACTATGCTTCAAAGTCTTTATGGTACTGCACCTGAGTATTTAAGTGTAGATTTATAGTTGCAAAATATCATTACGAGTGAATGATAAGAGGAAGGTGTTGGATCCTGATTTCAGATGAATTTGCCATTCTGTGACCAGCAATTGTGCTTTGTCATTTTAGCATCTCAGTTATGGAATACTCTCCCTGGACAATTGTGATTTTGTACATCTTTCCCATCGTTTAAGAGAAATTTGAAAACTCACCTCTTCGTATAAACTTTTTTGGCCTCTTGAAAGACACAATAAGGACTGTGAAGCCCAGAAAGTCCAAGAAGGCAGCACAAAAGGAGCTTAAATGTATGTACACGAATGCCAGAAGCCTGAGAAATAAAATGGGGGAGTTGGAGACACTAGCAGTAGCAAGACGCGAAGAAACAGACATCATTGGCATAACAGAAACATGGTGGAATGAGGAAAATGAATGGGACACAGTACTGCAGGGATACAAGCTTTACAGAAGAGACAGAATAGGGCAGAAAGGGGGGAGACATTGCCCTATATGTCCAGGAAGGAGTAGAATCTACTGGAGAAGGGAAGGCGGAGGAGAAAAAGAAACTGGAGTCCCTCTGGGTAAAGATCCCCAGACAGAATGGAGCAGACACAAAAATAGGTCTCTACTATCGACCCCCAGGACAGACAGAGGAAACAGACTCCGAGATGATAGAAGAAATAAGACATGAATGTAGGACGGGCAATGTAACGATCATGGGAGACTTCAACTTCCCAGGGACAGACTGGAACCTAGTAACTTCAAGCTGCGGCAAAGAAATAAAGTTCCTGGAAATGATGGGTGACTGCTTCCTAGAAGAAATGGTAGGAGAACCGACTAGAGGAAACGCCACCTTGGACTTGGTCCTAAACGGCATAACTGGGCAAACAAAAGAAGTAGAAGTCACGGTCCCGCTGGGGACGAGCAATCACAGTATGATCAACTTTAAACTCGACATCGGGAAGGGGAAGCGAACCAAGACCCTAACTACGACCTTTAATTTTAAAAAAGGAAGATACGATAACATGAGAGCCATGGTAAGAAAATGGATCAAGAAAAGGATAGCCAAAATCGAAACGGTAGAGCAAGCATGGTCCCTACTAAAAAATACTATCACCGAAGCACAGAATCTATACATTCCGCAGAGAGCCAAAGGAAGGAAAACTAAAGCCAAAAGAGAACCAGCTTGGCTAACCAAAGAGGTGAAGGATGCAGTTAGGGAAAAGAAGGACTCATTTAAAAAATGAAAATGCGAAAAAACAACCGAGGCTTGGAACAGTCACAAAGACGACCAGAAGAAGTGCCACAAGGCGGTGAGAGAAGCCAAAAGGGCCTATGAGGAAAAGATAGCCCAAGAGGCCAAAAACTTCAAACCCTTTTTTAGATACGTTAAAGGGAAGAAACCTGCAAAGGAGACAGTGGGCCCTCTCGACGACTAAGGAAGAAAAGGATACAAAGAGGACAAACAGATTGCAGACAGATCAAATTCCTTCTTTGCATCTGTCTTTACCAAGTAAGACGCCACATCAATATCCGAAATAGTGAAAGTTTTCAAGGGGGAAATAGAGGAGAGCCTCACCATAATGAAGGTGAATCTGGACCAGATATACTATCAGACTGACAAACTAAAAAGTGACAAATCCCCTGGCCCAGATGGAATTCACCCGAGAGTATTAAAGGAACTAAAAGGTAGAAATCGGAGAACTACTGCAATCCCTCGCTAACATGTCAATTAGAACTGGACGGATACCAGAAGACTGGAAGATAGTGAATGTCATCCCAATCTTCAAAAAAGGATCAAGGGGAGAACCGGGAAACTATAGTCTCACATCGGTCCCTGGGAAAATGGTTGAGGCTTTGATTAAAGACAGCATAGTACAGCATTTGGATAACCATGACCTGCTGAGAGGTAGTGCTTGACGAACTTACTTCAGTTTTTCGAGAGAGTGAACAAACAAGTCGATAGTGGAGAATCGGTGGACATAATATACTTGGACTTCCAGAAAGCATTCGACAAAGTACCTCACGAGAGACTTATCAAAAAACTACAAATTCATGGAATAGAAGGGGACATACTAAGATGGATAGGAAAATGGCTGGAAAACAGAAGACAGACAGTGGGCATAAATGGGAAGTACTCGGACTGGAAGAAAGTAACGAGCCTCAGGGCTCGGTTTTTGGGCCTATCTTATTCAATATCTTCGTAAATGACCTGGAAGAAGAAACGACCAGTGTTATCATCAAGTTTGCAGATGACCCAAAGCTATGCCGGGCAATCAGGTCACAAAAAGACAGTGAGGAACTCCAGAGAGATTTGAAACAACTTGAGAGATGGGCAGAGAATTTGCAGATGAGTTTTAATGTAGAAAAATGCAAAGTGATGCACCTGGGCAGGAAAAACAAGGAGCATGAGTATAAATTGTTAGGTATAACATTGGGGAAGAGTGAACAAGAAAAGGACCTGGGGGTACTGATAGACAGGACCCTGAAGCCATCGGCTCAATGCGCAGCGGCGGCAAAGAAAGCTAACAAGATGTTAGGAATGATAAAGAAGGGAATCACGAGTAGATCAAGGGAGGTCATAATGCCGCTTTATAGAGCAATGGTCAGACCACACTTGGAATCCTGTGTCCAAAACTGGTCTCCATACCTGAAGGAGGATATAACACTGCTGGAGAAGGTGCAGAGGCGAGCAACGAAGCTAGTAAAAGGTATGGAGAACTTGAGCTACAAAGATCGCCTCAGAAAACTGGGATTTTTCACCCTTGAGAAGAAAAGACTGAGAGGGGATCTGATAGAGACTTTTAAAATACTAAAAGGAATCGACAAAATAGAGCAAGCTTACATACCAGCAGGGGGAAAGAGTGGTGAGCAAGAAACAGCGTTATTCACATTGGCAAATGTGACTCAAACTCGGACCAGAGGTCATGGCCTGAAGCTGAGAGGGGACATGGCCAGGACAAATGTCAGAAAGTTCTGCTTCACACAGCGAGTGAACACCTGGAACTCTCTCCCGGAAGAGATGGTGAAGGAAACCACCATTCTAGGATTTAAGGGAAAATTGGACACACATCTTCTTGCAGGACACATTGAGGGATATGAGTGACTAAGGTATTCGCCAGGGTATGCCTGGCTGAGCCTCCGCGTGTGCGGATCACCGGACTGGATGGACCCCAGGTCTGATCCGGTGCAGGCATTTCTTATGTTCTTATGATAGCTGTATATTTTTCCCCACAGTTTAAGAAAATTCTGAACATTTACCTCCTTGTGTGAGCTTTTACAGTCACTTGAAAAAGATGGTATTGGATTAAGAATAGTTGTTGCATACAATTTTATAAATGATGATGTGTTGATTTTAAGATTGTATGCTTGGCTATGGTTGTATTTATTGTAAACCACTTAGTTATAAAATATTAAATAAATCAATAAATTCAAATGTCACAGTCCTGGTGCATAACGTTCAATCCAGTGGTGTACCAGGGACGATGATCTGGCTGGTGAGGGGGCAGCTTTAAGTACCCCATTCCTCTTAATGTGAGAATCAGGACCAGGTAAAAAATTCAGTAATAAAAAACGCAAGTAAGCCTCAAGAAGAGCTTCATAATGCTTACTAGAGTTGTGTCGCCATCTTGGACATGCCCTCTTAAGAATGAGTAAAAAGCATGTTCACCAGCTTCCCAACACATTTTGAAAATGATGTCCTTACTTCATATCTGCTAAGTATCAAAACTGTCCTCCCCATTATCTCAGTGGAAGTATAGGTATGTCTTGCTCTTCATGGGGACGGCTATGCTGGACACAAAATGCTCAGACATTTGGATAAGGCTAGGCTTTTAGTACTAAACTTACCTTCTCGTTGAGAAGAATAAGACCAAGCAATGGCCTGGAGACTGACCACTGGTTTCTGCAATCCTCAAAAATAATGGTGTTCATCAAGATTGACATCATCTGCAAGAATAAAACATGTTATCTTGAAATATCTCTTGGAATAAAGAGTCCATTTAACAAAAGAGATAAAGTTTGTTTTTTTTATTAGGAATGGGCTGCCATTTTCAACGTCATGGGTAATGTCATATCCCATCTCATTGAATGTTATTAAGAAACAAAAACGAGAAGAAAAAATACATTTCATGTTTTGCTTGCTTGCTAAGAATAGTGCATACTTCTTCAAAGGAGTGCAAACTATTTGGAAAGAAGGCACACTCTTTTAAAGGAACGTGCACTCTTTTCTTGATAGCGCATCCATTTGAACCATTGTGCACATACAGGAACCGCTGCATGTGCGCGAATAGTGCACATATGCATGCACTGATAGGTATATTAGTGATAGAAAGAAGTGCAAAAATGGCATTGTGAGACACAAAGGTGAAGGGGAGAAATATGTAGCAACTGATAAAGCTGAATTGCTTAATAAATATTTCTGTTCTGTGTTCACAGCTGAAGCTCAGGGAGCGGGACTGCAGAATGCAAATAAGGATGGAGGTACGATTTTCAGTGGATTGTGTTCAAAGAAGCTAGCTAAACTAAAGCGATGAGGCCGGATAGTATACATCTGAAGATACAGAAGGAACTTAGAGGAGTGCTGGCAACTCCGCTGGCTGAACTTTTCAATGCTTCTCTAGAATCGGGAGTGGTACCGGAGGATCGGAGAAGGGCAGATGTGGACCCTCTCCACAAAAGTAGAAGCAAGGAAGAAATAGGGAACTACAGGCTGCTTCATCTGAATTCTGGTAAGTAAATTAATGGAGACACATTTAAAACAGAGAATAGTGCATGCAGTTTCTGGAATTACAGGACCCAAAGCAACATGGATTCACTAGAGACAGGTTTTGTCAGATCTGATCAATTTCTTTGACTGGGTAACCCGAGAATTGGATAGATGGAATGTGCTAGATGTAGCATATTTAGATTTGAACAAAGCCTTTGACAGTGTTCCACACAGACGTCTAATAAATAAAGTGCCCTCGGGATGGGCCCCGAAGTGACAGACTCGGTCAGGAACTGTTTGAGAGGAGGGTGAGAGAGAGTAGTGGTCAATGGAGATCTCTTTGAGGAAAGGCATGTTACCACTAGTGTGCCTCAAGGTTCAGTTCTTGGGCCTGTTCTTTTTGACATTTTTATAAGTGATACTGCTGAAGGGCTGTCAGGTAAGATTTATCTCTTTGCGGATGATACCAAAATCTGCACTAGAGTAGACACCCCTGATGGTATGAACAACATGAGGAAGGACCTAGCAAAGCTTGAAGACTAATCTGCTAAGATTGAAGTTGGACTGGAGGACCTAGCAAAGCTTGAAGACTAGTCAGCTAAAATTGAAATTGGACTGGAGGAGCTGAAGGGTGCCAAGATTGAGGATCTGCAGCTGTCGGCATGAACTTGCCTGGTGCAACTTGGTTTGGGACTGCCTCCTATATCAATGTTACTACAGCCTTGCACTAAACAGAGACTAGACTGAACTGATATTATGATTAAAAAAAAAAAAAAATTGGTCTTAATTTCTATTTTATTTTTCTGCTAGGGTTTTTATTCATTTTTGATCTAATCTTTTGCTCTTTCCTCCTTTTTATTCTATCCTTATTTACAAAATGTTGTTTTTTTTCTTAGGCACGTTTAGTTTAGATTATGAGCCTGTCTGGAACAGAGAGGGTAGTTCAATGTGCCTACTGTATTTAATTTTGTAAACCGCATAGTACTGAAAGGCTTTTGGTAGTATATAAATAAAAAATTGTTATGTTATGATAGTATGTGATCTATTCTATTCTCTATTCAATTCTCTATACCGTTCTCCCAGGGGAGCTCAGAACGGTTTACATGCATTTATTCAGGTACTCAAGCAGTTTTCCCTCATCAAAAGGTGGCCAAACAGGTTGAAAAGGTGACGGCAAAAGCTAGGGTGCATAGGGAGAGGATGACCAGTAGGCAAAAGGAGGTACTGATATCCCTGTATATGACTTTGGGTGAGACCTCATGTAGAATATTGTGTACAATTCAGGAGACCACACCTTCAAAAAGATATAAACAGGATGGAGTCTCCATGCTAAGAGGCACCGAAGGACCAATTTGCAGACCAGATTTGCAGTCGAGGGAGGTCTGCTGTCTCCCTGGAGCCAGGATCCGCGACATCACCACCAGTATAGACAAACTTCTAAAACCTACTGACCATTTCCCTATGTTTCTCATTCATGTAGGTACCAACGATACTGCCAGAAGCACATCAGACAGCATCCCTAAAGACTTCGAGGCCCTGGGAAGGAAGCTAAAGCAGACAGGAGCACAGGTGGTCTTCTCATCAATCCTCCCGGTAAGAGACAAAGGCAGAGACAGAGAGGAGCGCATCCATAGGACCAACGAGTGGCTTCGCGAATGGTGTTTAGAGACGAACTTTGGATTCCTTGACCACGGAGCAGCGCTACAAGGACTACAGGGACCTGATGGACTTCACCTAACAAAGAGAGGCAAGAAAGTTTTTGGACATCGACTAGCACATCTACTTCGGAAGGCTTTAAACTAGGTAAGTTGGGGGAGGGTTCACACATACATACCAGAGCAGTAAGGATCCATCCTGGAGAAGCAAGTAAAACCCACACTTCCGAGCCTAAGGTAAGTACCCATAGTATACACACTTCTGAGCCTAAAGCAAGTACACTAACGGGGATAGGCATATCATCACAAATTTGGAGAGCAATGTATGTTAATGCACACAGCTTGGGCAACAAAATCCTGGAACTAGAAACAGAAATAAGGAATGCAGACCTTGACATAGTAGCGATATCCGAGACCTGGTTCACAGACTCGCATGGGTGGGATATGGTTATACCAGGCTACAATCTACTTCGTCGGGACAGAGAAAGCAAATTAGGAGGGGGGGTAGCACTATACACTAAGGATAATATCAAAACTACCAGGATCACAGAGGTTAGATACACAGGGGAATCACTTTGGGTAAACCTGACCAGAGGGAACGAAAAATGCCTTTACCTTGGTGTGGTATACAGGCCTCCGAGACAAAAGGAAGACAAAGACAAAGAATTGATTGAGGACATAGAGAACATCACTTTGCGTGGTGACACAGTACTGTTAGGCGACTTCAACATGCCAGATGCAGACTGGAACACCCTCTCAGCAACTACGAGCGGTAGCAAAAGAATAATAACCTCCATTAAGGGTGCACAACTAAAACAAATGGTATTAGAGCCCACCAGGGAAAAAGCAATACTGGACCTGGTACTCACAAATGGAGACAGTGTCTCGGAAGTATCAGTGGGAGACACGCTGGCCTCCAGTGACCACAACATGGTATGGCTCAACCTCAGGAAAGGCTTCTCTAAATCAAACACAGCAACGAGGGTCCTCAACTTTAGGGAGGCAGATTTCGACCACATGAGAGACTTTGTCCATCAAAAGCTGCAAAACCATGCAGAAACTGACAATCCGGAAACTATGTGGTCAAACCTAAAATCCATCCTGAACGAAGCATCTAGCCGCTACGTAAAAACAGTAAGCAAACGCCGGAGAAACAAAAAACCACAATGGTTCAACAAGGAAATTTCGGACCTCATTAAAATGAAAAAAGAAACATTTATTACCTACAAACATCTGGGGAAAAGGGAGGCAAAAGAAGACTATCTGGCCAGATCTAAGGCTGTCAAAAAGGCAGTCAGGGAAGCCAAACTTCAAACAGAGGAAGATCTAGCAAGGAACATTAAAAAAGGGGACAAATCCTTCTTCAGGTACATTAGCGACAGGAAGAGAAACAAAAATGGAATAGAACGCCTTAGGAAATCAGATGGAAACTACGCAGAATCTGATACTACCAAAGCAGAACTGCTAAACGAATACTTCTGCTCAGTATTCACCTGTGAAGCACCGGGAGATGGTCCGCAACTACAAATAAGAAACAGCCAAAATGACCTGTTTCGTGATTACGAGTTTACACCTAGTAATGTCTACCACGAACTTTCAAGACTCAAAGTAGACAAAGCTATGGGGCCAGACAATCTACACCCCAGAGTACTCAGAGAGCTGAGTGAAGTTCTGGCTGAACCACTATCTGTACTCTTCAATCTTTCCATGCGCACGGGAGTAGTACCCCTAGACTGGAAAACAGCTAACGTAATTCCACTCCACAAAAAGGGCTGCAGAACGGAGACAGGAAATTACAGACCGGTGAGTCTTACATCCATAGTGTGCAAACTCATGGAAACACTGATCAAACAGGAACTTGACAAAATTCTAGATGAAGAAAATCTACGTGATCCACATCAACACGGATTCACCAGGGGAAGGTCCTGCCAATCTAATCTGATTGACTTCTTTGATTGGGTGACCAGTCATCTGGATGCCGGTGAGTCCCTTGACGTGATATACTTGGACTTCAGCAAAGCTTTTGATAGCGTTCCACACCGCAGGCTGTTGAACAAACTAAAATCGATGGGATTAGGGGATACATTCACAACATGGGTAAGGGATTGGCTAGATGGTAGGCTTCAAAGGGTGATGGTAAACGGTACCCCCTCCAAAACATCAGCAGTGATGAGTGGAGTACCTCAGGGCTCCGTCTTAGGGCCGATTCTATTCAATTTATTCATAGGAGATTTGACCCAAGGACTTAGAGGAAAAGTATCACTGTTTGCCGACGATGCCAAACTATGCAACATAGTTGGCAAAAGCAGTGTGCCTGACTCTATGACGCAGGACCTAAGACAGCTTGAACAGTGGTCATCAACTTGGCAGCTGGGCTTCAATGCTAAAAAATGTAAAGTAATGCACCTAGGCAAAAAAAATCCACACAGAACTTACACACTAAATGGTGAAACCTTGTCCAGGACCACGGTGGAACGTGATTTAGGAGTGATCATTAGCGACGATATGAAGGCTGCCAATCAAGTAGAGAAGGCATCGTCCAAGGCAAGACAAATGATGGGCTGTATCCGTAGGGGTTTTGTCAGCAGAAAACCTGAAGTCATAATGCCGCTGTACAGATCCATGGTGAGACCTCATCTCGAGTATTGTGTTCAATTCTGGAGACCACACTACCGAAAAGATGTGTTGAGAATTGAGTCGGTTCAGCGAATGGCTACCAGGATGGTTTTGGGGCTCGGGGAACTCACGTATGAAGAAAGGTTAAAAAGACTGCGGATGTACTCACTGGAGGAGCGAAGAGAGAGAGGGGACATGATTGAGACCTTTAAGTATATTACTGGGCGTATAGAGGTGAAAGATGATATCTTCAGTCTTACAGGGCCCTCAGTAACCAGAGGACACTCACTGAAAATCAGGGGAGGGAAATTTCAGGGTGATGCGAGGAAGTACTTCTTCACTGAAAGGGTGGTAGATCATTGGAACGAGCTGCCTCAGAGGGTGATTGAGGCCAGCAGCGTGTTAGATTTCAAGAGAAAATGGGATATTCATGTGGGATCTCTAGGAGAGTAAGAATCAGGGAGGGGTCATTGGTATGGGCAGACTCGATGGGCTATAGCCCTTTTCTGCCGTCAATTTCTATGTTTCTATGTTCTATGTTTCTATGTTTCTATCCAGAGGAAGGCCAGTGGTCTTCATCATAAGTTGTAAGGGAACAAACATAAAGATCTCAATATGTATACTTTGGAGGACATGCGGGAGAGGGGAGATATCTATTTGGCATAAATATGCATGAGGCAAATCTTTTATTTGAAAGGAAACTCTGGAATGAGAGGGCATAAGATGAAGTTAAGAGATGATAGGCTCAGGAGTAAGCTAAGCAAATACTCTTTTACAGAAAGGGTGGTAGATGCATGGAATAGTCTCAAGGTAGACATGGTGGAGATAAAGACTGTGTCTAAATTCAAGAAAACATGGGACAGACACATAGGATCTCTTAGGGAGAGGAGGAGATAGTGGATGCTGTAGATGGACAGACTGGATGGGTTATTTGGTCTTATCTGCCATCATATTTCTATATGAGTTTTGATATGGAAAAGGCATTCGATTGAGTAGTGTGGGACTTTATATATTGGGTGTTGAGAGCTTATGGTTGTAGTGTCCCAATGACTCGAGTGTGGGCGATTGGTAAGTATTCAGGTCTTTTTCCAATTCAGAGGGGCACACATCGGGGATGTCCCTTTTCCCTCTTATTATTTATGCTTACTCTGGACCCACTATTGCAGAAAATTCAAACATATCCTGAGATTCAGTTATTTAAGAGGGGCCCTGTTCATTTCAAGCTAGCTGTTTTTGTAGTTGACCTCTTGGCTTTCCTCCTTCATCCTCAGTGTTTTCTTCTGACTTTATTGGAAAGTATGCAAGAGTATAGAGATTCTTCTGGGTTTCAGTTAAATTCAGATAATTCTAGAGCAGTTGGCTAGTTCGGAGGAATTGTGAAGGTCCTGGGACATGATTTTCCTTTACGATAGCCAGGAGAATCCTTCCATTATTTGGATATTTGCTTCTCTTTATCAGCTTAGCTTGCACACACTGCTTAGAGATACTAAGACTCAGTTAGAAGCCTGGATGGCTTTGCCTCTATCCTTCATGGGTCGAAATAGTCTTTATAAATGGTGCTTTCCCCAGTGCTTGCTTATGTTATAAACTCTCCCCATACAGTTACTTAAAAAGAATCTATCCTAGTTTTTATGGAAATGTAGGAAACCATCCGTTTACGCGGCGGCCCTCTGATCAAAGATCAGTACCTTGAGACTAGCCCTACCTGAGCATGTTCCGGTTCAGCAAGAACTTGTCTAACTTTGTCTTGAATCCCTGGAGGGTGTTTTCTCCTATGACAGACTCCGGAAGAGCGTTCCAGTTTTCTACCACTCTCTGGGTGAAGAAGAACTTCCTTAATAGAATCTATCCCCTTTTAACTTTAGAGAGTGCCCTCTCGTTCTCTCTACCTTGAAGAGGGTGAACAACCTGTCCTTATCTACTAAGTCTATACCCTTCAGTACCTTGAATGTTTCGATCATATCCCCTCTCAATCTCCTCTGTTCGAGGGAGAAAAGGCCCAGTTTCTCTAATCTTTCACTGTACGGCAACCCCTCCAGCCCCATAACCATCTTAGTCGCTCTGTGCTTTCGAGTAGTACCGTGTCCTTCTTCATGTATGGCGACCAGTGCTGGACGCAGTACTCCAGGTGAGGGCGCACCATGGCCCGGTACAGCGGCATAATAACCTTCTCCGATCTGTTCGTGATCCCCTTCTTTATCATTCCTAGCATTCTGTTCGCCCTTAATTTGGGAGACAACACCACATTACTAGAAACAGTACAGACTTCCCTAGGTGTCCAGTTCTTCAAACATGCACAATTCATCAGGCTCCATTTCAATGTCATTTACCAACAGTTCTTCTGGCATTTCAATGAGTTTAACTGCCTGGGATCTTCTAAGAGAAAAGCAGTCACAGAAGCAGCTCCTTCTTTGCCTTGTTGCTCAGCATAGAAAGAGCTATTCAACTTGCTCCAAAGCCACACTGATGTTCCTAGTGGGGACTAGCCAGTTTTATTATCTATGTTGCATTATTAGTTAAAGTAGTCTGTGAAGAGGTTGGTCTCTATCCCTTTCTTGAACTTTTTGGTGTCCTTTTCTAGTTTTAATTCCTTTGGAAGGGAGTTTCACCATCTTGGAGCCATCCCTGCAGTCCAGCATATTTCTTACCCCCCGCCCCCCCCCCCCCAAGGGTCCGGTGCTTTCTTATTCAGGGCTGCTGGAAAGTCTCCGTGCCGTTGGCAGTGAGTGAACTAAACATGCATCAATCCGGAAGCTTTTCCTCAGCAGGGGCTTCCCTGTGACAATATCCATTACTGTTCACTCATGCAAATTCACTGTGGAAATCCCAACTGGATTACGACCTACTAGGACTGACTTTGATCAACCCTGATCTAGAAGATAAGCTGAGGTTGATATCTTGAATATATATTATGAGAACAGTATACTGTATGCGCGGCAGTGCCAAAGAAAGCAAATGATAAAGAAAGGGTGGTCGATCATTGGAACGAGCTGCCTCAGCAGGTGATTGAGGCCAACAGCATGTCAGATTTTAAGAGAAAATGGGATTTTCAAGTGGGATCTATAGGAGAGTAAAAGTCAGGGAGTGGGTCATTGGTATGGGCAGACTCGATGGGCTAAGGCCCTTTTTCTGCCGTCAATTTCTATGTTTCTATGTTTCTATGAGTAGATCGGTGAAAGTTATAATGCCGCTTTATAGAGCAATGGTTAGACCACACTTGGAATACTGTGTACAACATTAGTCTCCCAACTTAAAGAAGGATATAAAACTGCTGGAGAGGGTGCAGAGACTAGCAATGAAGCTAATAAAACATATGGAGAACATGGAATACGAGGAACGACTTAAGAGACTGGGATTGTTCTCCCTTGAGAAAAGGAGACTACGAGGGGATATGATCGAGACTTTCAAAATACTGAAAGGAATCGACAAAATAGAGCAGGAAAAAAAATTATTTACAATGTCCAATGTGACACGGACAAGAGGACATGGACTGAAGCTAAGGAGGGACAAGTCCAGGACAAATAGGAAGTTCTGCTTCACGCAACGAGTGGTGGACACCTGGAATGCTCTCCCAGAGGAGGTTATTGCGGAATCCACCATTCTAGGATTTAAAAGCAAACAAGATGCACATCTCTTTACGAGAGGCTTAGAGGGATATGGGTGACTAAAATTACGCCAGGTGTACACCTGGCTGGGCCTCTGCGTGTGCAGATCGCCAGATTTGATGGACTGAAGGTCTGATCCAGAGATGGCAGTTCTTATGTTCCCAAATGCACATATTTTCCCCACAACTGTACCAAAGACTATATGCAGTACTGGTCACAACATTTCAAAAACTTTGGTGAAACTAGACAAGGAACAGAAAAGGGAAACCAAAATGATAAATGAGTGAAACAGCTTCCATACTGGGACAAACCGAAGGTTCATCAAGTCGAGTATAATGCTTCCAACAGTAGCCAACCCAGGTCACAAGGAATGAAATAGATTTTATGCTGCTTATCCTAGGAATACATAGACAATACAAAACCCAGTCATACTTCAAAGATTTTTTGCTTTATTCTTAGATTTATGCTATATTGTATACTAAGTTTCTTGGATGAACACACAGCTGTCAGGGTATATCATTCCTGCTTTCCACAGCCTTTTATCTTCATTGATCTATTTTCATCTTTGGAGGTTGCTACCATTAGAACTACATTGCTGGTGATGTTTGTGTTTGAATTTGACCGCATAAATGTTTTGAAGCTTTCTTTTAGCAGCTTGGACTCACAGTTTCTAGGATCTAAAATAAGAGTTTTTCCTGACTTAGCACAGGACACACAGAAGAGGCGTAAAGCCTTCCTGGCACTTAGGGTTCGGGTTCAGTCTATATCTGCTAATTTTGTGTTAAGATTTCTTTGTAATTGTTATATAATGTAGTTCTGGAGGGTAAACAGTATCAATTCTTTGAACTTAGGCAACTTGAGGAATTTTTATTTGCTAGGGATGGAAGTCACTAAGTCCTCTATAGCCCCAGGTACATTAGATAGATTGTGAGCCCACCGGGACAGGAAAATGCTTGAGTACCTGATTGTAAAACCGCTTAGATAACCTTAATAGGTGGTATATAAAAATCTAATAAACTTAAATTAATGTTATAGTGTAAATCCTATATGTTCACTGTTTGATTGGCTGGGAGGGAGTTCTCAGCGCGTTCTTTCAGTGTTGAATTCTCTAAATATTATTGAGATTTTTTTAAATCTAAATCTTGGATCATAATTACTTAGTGGACGTAAGTGGTATAAATGCTTTTTTTGCTTGTAAACTGATATTTAAAACTCAACTATGCGGTACAATACCAGTATCGATGCCATTTCTGTTTTTGGATCTTTAAACATCAGGCACTGCTTGTAACAAGTTGTCTGCGAGTTTGGAGAAAGGGAGTGTGATGGACAGGTTCACGATTTTTGAGTTTTTTATATTTTAGTGGTTGAGGATGCATTAAATGAAATGAAATTGTCCTAACCATCTTACGTTTTTTACAGACCACGCTTCATTTGAATTCAATTTGGAACTTACCTCTTTATGGGTTTTCTGAGGCAGCAACTCTGCGAAACGCAACAGGACCCTAAAGCAGTTTGAAAGTCCTTATTACAACCATAAGATAAGTGTATTTTTTGCATTGTAAAAGCTGAAGATTTATTCTATCATTGAACATGGGCGATGAGTGAGAGTGCAGTTACAGCCTTGGAAACATTCTGGTGTTAACTGGTCTGACTCTGAGCACTGTTCTAAATGTTTTGTTGAAATCATTTATACCACATGCTTTGAATGACTGAATGCCACTTTACTCATATCGTTTTGAAGAAGAGTTTTTCTACTTCCCTCGGTTTTTTGAGATAATAAGAAGAGCCCAAAAAACAATCAAATCACTGTTTTGAGTCATCTTGCAAGTGTTACTCTCTTTACAGATGTATTTGTTCTCCTTTTTCTATGGCCTTCAGGATCACAGGTATACATAGGACAGAAATAATCCACACCTTCAGCTTCCATTATCAAGGTCACTGAGGACTATGGAACAACTGCTTCTGATTTATACTTCAGTGATATAACTAAAGCTTAATATAAAGTGACAGTAATTGATGAATCAGCATAAACCTACTTAGTGTTATCATACTCAGCTATTTAAAGAAACCACCCTGTCCTAATGATATGATATGAAATCCTTCAAAGTCAGCAAAACAATGATATCACTGCAACTTTCATTACTGTATTGTTTTAAAAACTGGCTATTTGTTGAACAAATAAGTTAAAACAACATCATGTGCATTATAATAGGAAGGATATGAAATTCAAGACCCAGACAATAAGCTTTTTTGTACCCAATTGTGATATGTATTGAAAACACAATCACAATTTCAATACCATCATCTCCCCTTTGTTCTCATTACTGTATCCCTTCCTGTATTTAATTGTAGTATAGTTCTGCTAGGGCAAAAACATACAGAACAAGAAAATGTGCAGAGATGATTAACAAAAATAATTATGAGCATGGCATGCTTTCCTTTAGAAAGAAGGCTCAATTGCTTACGACTCATGGCTTGAAGAAGTCTCAACTGAGTGGTGACATTGTGAAAAGATAAGAATTGCTAGACTTGGTTAGATCAAAGTCTATTTAGTGCAGCATCTTGTTTCCAGCAGTGGCAGAT
Organism: Geotrypetes seraphini; assembly: GCF_902459505.1. Lineage (NCBI taxonomy): Eukaryota > Metazoa > Chordata > Amphibia > Gymnophiona > Dermophiidae > Geotrypetes > Geotrypetes seraphini. Next base: position 29,546,349 of record NC_047101.1, on the reverse strand, counting down.
CCAGGTCAGGATCCCAAAAAGTGGCACAACTCCATGCTACTTATCCCCAGGGATAAGTAGTAAATTTCCCAAGCTATACCTTAATAAAAGTTTATGGACTTTTCTTCAAGTAATTTGTCTAAATCTTTTCTAAACCCAAGTACATTACTAGTTTTTACCACATCACCTGGAAACAAGTTCCAGAGCTTAACTATGCATTGAGTGAAAAAACTATTTCATCTGATTTGTTTGAAATGTACTAAAGAGTCAACAATTGATTCACATTTATCCATTCCACTGCACTTGGGATTCTATAGACTGAAGGCTATTGGTGTAGGGGCATGTCTTTTCCAGTGAATGGAGGGCAGTGGAGTTGGAGGGCATGGGTTGTGGTAGACTTGGGGGTGGTGTCAGGAGGTTCTTTTCATGGGGTGGGTGGTTGATGTCTGGAGTGCCCTCCCGAGGGAGGTGGGGACAATGATGGAATTTCAGGGTGTATTTAATGAACATTGAGGATCTCTATTTGAAAATGGTGTAACCCCCCCTTCAAACAAATGGTTGCATGTAGGTTTGATCTGTCAAGTGGTGCTTAGATGGTGACTCTGGCTGTGAAGAACTAAGATCTGTGCTGGGCAGACTTGTACAGTTTGTGTGGAGAGGGTTTCAACAGCAACTCCAGTAGATGGAATCTAAGAATAGTGCCAGGTGAACTTCTATGGTCTATGTCCCAGAAAGACAATAATCAAGTACTTTATATCACATTCATTGTTGGTTTAATCATGAATTGATAATGAGTGTGACTGGGCAGACTGTTTAGGTCTTTATCTCTCATTATTTACTATGGGGTCATTTTGAAAAGAGAAAACCATCAAAAAATGGCATTTTATTTGCTAAAATGTCCAAATTTCCGTTTTCAAAACATATATTTTAGACAATTTTCAAAGCAATGGGACTCAATCGACCTAAAAAACAGGTTGTCCAAGTGCTGATATAATCAAACCTATTTTTAAGGCATAATCCAGGGACTTTTAAGGCTTCTGAATGCCGCTATGCGCCAGAGGTAAAAGCGGTGTATCTGGAGGAGTGGTTAGGGCGGGATGTGGGTTGACCTAGACTTAGTAGTCCTGCAGGGACAATCGAAGGTTTTACGAAACTTTCTGGATAGAATTTATACATTGTGACTTCACAATGTGAAAACAGGTATAAGTGAGCAGATAACCACTGCAGAGACAAAGTAAAGACCCCCACACACTTCTCCAGTGTTCACTGACCCCCCTCACATCCCTGCAAAGATTGGAATAAAAATGTACATACCTGTCTCCAGAGCATCAGCACCTAGTAGTTTAGTAGAGCTGCACACAGGTCTCTTAAATAGCCTGAGGGAGTGGGCTAGTGAGCCATAGAGAAGAGGACCCAGGCCCATAAGCCACTCTAACCACTACATTTATGGTAGAAAATGTGCACCCACCCAAATCCCCCCATTAAGGTGCCACCTGCAGCCATAAGGGCTATTGGGTTGTAGACATGTGGGTATAGTGGGCTCAGCATAACCTATAAGGGGAGTTCTGGTGAGATGTATATGTGGCAACCTTTTTGTGAAGTTCACAGCAATGCCCTGAAAGGTACTCCACTGCTTTATTGCCATGTTTGGGTGGCCAGTCCATCAAAATGCTGGCCCCTCCCACGTCCAAATGGTCTTGTTCTGGGTGTTTGGGACTTGGACAAAATTTTTGTTGAGAATGTGGTATAAAAGATAGACGTATTGGCGGTCTGGACAAACAGTAGCCTGGATGTCCAGATATACAATTTTCAGAAAAAAAATATTTTAGACTTATTTTTCGAGAATAGGCATTTTCCCACTGCCAACTTTAGGCGTCTAGTGTTGTATGTCTCAATCGGACTTAGATGTATGTTTTGATTATGCCCCTCCACTTGCTTGATGAGTGTCAATCTCAAGGGGTCATATTTTTGGTGGGATTAGAGAGGATTTATAATTTGAACATTTTTCTGCAATAATGGAACATCGCAGAAAACATCCAGAGCAAAAATTGAATGTATGAGACTAGACCTGTTTCAATAACAAATAAGTGCCAAAAAGGTAGCCTTGTACAAAGCTGTGGTAGTGATTCTACAGTAAATGCACTGAAGCCTATTCAATTCCAAGACAATGCAGACGTCTTGAAAGAGAATGGAGAAAAGACAACCAAGAACATACAAACAAAAGCTAAAAGAAAAAAGAAAATCATACACCAGTCAAATAGGCACAGAAATCCAAGACACCAAAAAACTTCAAACTACTAAAGGAACTCATAGACACCAAACCCTACCTAGCCACCAAAACCGACTCTCCCCCCAACAGCAAATCAACTGGCTGAATTCTTCAGAAACAAAATCTCAACAGCCAGAAAAACTTTCACTGGGACTCCAAGCCATCTCTATGAAATCTCACTACCTACACCCGTAGAAAAAGAGGCCTACGCAGCAGACAGAAACTGCTCAGACTTCCCAAACTTACAATGGCCTGACCTAGAAAGATTCTACAACAAATACAATCATGCAGCCTGCAACCTCAACCACTGCCCCCCATATCTGTTAAAAGCAGCCAGCACTAAATTCTGCGCCCATCTCATGCGGTGGATCAGTTACATGCTCAAAGAGGGCCAATTTTCACAAGACCTATCTGAAATCATCATAACCCCTATCAAGTTTCAAGTTTTATTTTAATTTGATGAATTGCTTATTTAGTGATGAATTGCTTATAAGTGAAGTACAAAATTGATAAAAGTATAAACATATTTTTAAACATACAAATAGATTTACAGACCGACTAATACACAAGGTAAGAGGGATCAGAACTACAATTTAGTGTTTCAAAGTACAGAAGAGAACCATATCCTGAAAGACCCAAAGGGAGCAACAGATCAGCCATCCAATTACAGACCTATAGCCTCAATACCGCTATATGTCAAGCTAATGGAAGGCCTCATAGCAAAACTTCTCACCTAATATTTAGAAAACCACAACATACTCCACCCCTCACAATCAGGCTTCAGAGGCAACTACAGCACAGAAACACTACTAGTCTCCCTCTTAGACACAGCCAAACAATACCTAAGTAAAAGCAAAAAAATGCTACTCGATCTCATAGCCCGTTCCTGCAAGAAGTTATCTTACAAGTCTGCCTAACTCCATTTCAAAATCCTTTGTTCAATTTTTTGTATATGTTTTAATAGATCCTCAGAGGGCTCAGAGGGATTTTTTTTTATTTTTATTTTTTTTTCGTCGGTGACGCACAGGTTGATGAATGTGGTTACTTTACGGGAGTGGGAGCCTTGACAAAGCCCTGGTAGACAGACGGGCGAAACATGTTGGACATTTATGATTCCACCCTCCCGACTAGCGTCAATTAAAAAGCTAAGTACTTTTGATATACTTATACTTTAATCATATTTAAAAACGTATGTTATACGCAATTCAAAAGACAGGTCCAGTGACGAAAGGGTGCATAAAGCCCCGCACTATGAAATATATTTGAGTGCGAGGTGGCCCTCTGAGGATCTATTAAAACATATACAAAAAATTGAACAAAGGATTTTGAAATGGAGTTAGGCAGACTTGTAAGATAACTTCTTGCAGGAACGGACTGATCATGCTAATAGCCTCCATTTAAGAAAATAAGTGCTGAGTTTCTCATCACTCGATCTCACAGCGGCATTTGACCTAGTAGATCACAACATCCTTCTACAAACATTGGAGGCAATAGGAATCACAGGCAAAGTCTACAATTGGTTTGAAGGATTCCTCCGCTCAAGAAAATACAGAGTTAAAGCAAACAAGGAACAGTCATAATCCTGGAACAACCCCTGCGGAGTCCCCCAAGGCTCCCCACTATCTCCAATACTCTTCAACTTTTACATAGCCACACTTGGCACACACTTAGATGAAATAGGCAGAACTTCATACAGCTATGCAGATGACATCACCATCCTCCTGCTCTTCGACCAAACCAGCCCCAACACAACGAACAAACTACACACTGCATTAGAAACAGTGTCAAAATGGATGAGAGACCACAAATTAAAGCTGAATCAAGACAAAACCAAATTCTTGCTTCTAGAAAAAAACAAAACCCCAACCATAACAAACCTAGAAATAGACTCCATCACATACCCCATGCAGCCCAACCTAAAACTGTTGGGAATAATGATAGACAGGCTGCACCATGCAACTTCAAATCAGCAAACGATCCAGAAGGCATTCGCAACCATGCACAATCTAAGGCAAATCTGAAAATACTTCAACAACGAACAATTCAAATTTTTGGTACAAGCGCTAATCCTAGGACTCCTGGACTATTGTAACATCCTATACCTGTCATGCCAACCAACATGCTAAAAACAATTACAAACAGTCCAAACTACAGCTCTTAGACTGATTTATTCGCTGAAAAAAATATGACCAAATTACCACCTCTTTCTGAGAGTAACACTGGCTCCCAGTACAAGCACACATACAATACAAATTCTACTGCACCCTATTCAAAGCCCTAAATGGAAATGGACCAAGCTATATGAACAACCACCTTATCAGGAAAAACACATCCAGACCAAGGAGAATTCATGCACACTTTACCCACCCTCCAATCAAAGGTACACAAAGCAAAAAAAATACGATGTACTATTAGCCACCAGAGCAGCGAAACTAGACCGCCACCTCCCCAATCTGCTGACTATGACACCCAACTACAAAACATTCAGGAAAAAACTTAAAACTTTTCTATTCAATAAATTTGTCAAATGATCTAACTAAACCTGATCGACCCCCCCCAGATCCAGATGCATTCTACATCTACCGTATTTTCACGCATTTAACGCGCGCGTTATATACGATTTTTACAAACCGTGCATAACCTTGCACATTATACATGTGAGCGCGATGTACAAGTTTTTTTTTTACATAGTTCCCGACGTCCGATTCACCCCCCCGCAGGACCGCTCGCACCCCCACCCCGAAGGACCGCTCGCACGCACCCGCAACCCCACCCCGAAGGACCGCTCGCACCCCCACAGCCTCCCGACCCCCCCCATCATGTAGAAGCTCCTACTGGTGTCCTGCTGCTTCCTCTTGGCGATCCCAGCCCTTCTGTGAGCCCTGCGCCTGCGCTGTTTCCTCTTCCGGCGGTCCCGCCCTTTCTCTGACGTCAAGCCCTCTTGCCCCGTTGACTCCCCGACTCCCCGACACGATCGGGGCAAGAGGGAGCTAAAGCCCTCTTGCCCCCCCGACACGATCGGGGCAAAAGGGAGCCCCCAAGCCCTCTTGCCCCGCCGACTCCCCAACTCCCCGACAATATCGGGCCAGGAGGGAGCCCAAGTCCTCCTGGCCCTGGCGACCCCCACCCCGCTAGTTGTTCAGGCCAGGAGGGAGCCCAAACCCTCCTGGCCACGGCAACCCCCTACCCCCACCCCGCACTACATTACAGGCAGGAGGGATCCCAGGCCCTCCTGCCCTCGATGCAAAACCCCCTCCCCCCAACGATCGCCCCCCCCAAGAACCTCCGACCGCCCCCCAGCCAACCCGCAACCCCCCTGGCCGACCCCGACACCCCCACCCCCCTTCCCCGTACCTTTGTGTAGTTGGCCGGACAGACGGGAGCCAAACCCGCCTGTCCAGCAGGCAGCCAACGACGGAATGAGGCCGGATTGGCCCATCCGTCCCAAAGCTCCGCCAATCAGAATAGGCCCGGGAGCCTTAGGTCCCTCCTGGGGGCGGATCCTTGGGCACAGGCTGCTTAGACTCTTTACCATAAACTGACTCAGACCACACAGGGATTCTCCTTCAACTCGCAGAGATCTTTAATCTTGGGGTGGCAAAGGGCTTTCTACCTAGACATCTCAAAATGGCTCAGATTATAGTGCTTCTGAAGCCCGGTAAAGATCAGACTTTGCCAGAGTCCTATAGGCTGATATCCCTCCTCAATTTTGAAACTAAGCTTTTGGCAAAGATTCTGGCCAATAACTTGGCTAGAGTAAGAACATAAGAAGTTGCCTTTGCTGGGTCAGACCAGAGGTCCATCGTGCCCAGCAGTCCGCACCCGCGGCGGCCCATCAGGCCCATGACCTGTAAGGTGATCCTTTTCCAAGCCCTTTAATCCCTCTTATCTTTCTATCTATACTCTTTCTATAACCTATCTCTACCTCTATCTGTATCCCTATCTGTATCTCTAATCTCAGAACAACAAGTGGGTTTTGTGAGGGATTGCTTCGTGTCTAAGAACATCTGCAGGATTTTGATGGCTTTGGAGAAGGCACTGATGGATAGGACCCCCTCTCTGCTCATTAGTTTTGATGCTGAAAAGGCTTTTGATCGAGTGCAGTGGAGGTACCTGTTCACTGTGCTCAGGGCCTATGGGGTGGGGCCATTCTTTTACAGTGCTGTTCAGACTTTGTATTGTGACCTGGAAGCTCAGATTCCAGTCAATGGGATGCTTTCGGTGCCTTTTAAAATATGCCAGGGGACGAGACAGGGATGCCCCTTATCCCCATTACTGTTTGTACTTTCCTTGGAGGAAGGGGAGGGGACTAAAAGCAGAAATAGTTACCTGTGCAGGTACTGAACTACTGATCTAAAAATGAAGGACTAACACAGTAGGCAATCTAATGAAATAATTTAGTTTCTTAACATACGTTTTGACATAATTTCTGCTGAGTGGAACTGATCATATTCTCAGATAAAAGTGCAGAGCAAAAACATGTTACTTATTGCCTTTGCAAAAGTAATGGTGAAAAGTTAATTGTATAAGAGATTAAAACAAAAGTATGTTTTGATATCAATTCACTCATTGCCTTCTATTATATATAGTTTATCTACCTTTAAGTATATCTGTACAGAGCTGCGTACAACTGGCATGCACTATAAAAATAATAATAGTGAACCACAGTAGCAAATCTGAGATATATTACATTACATTACATTAGTGATTTCTATTCCGCCATTACCTTGCGGTTCAAGGCGGATTACATTCAAACTAAAAAACAGGAATTACATACAAATTAAAAGGAATAGAATAAGCGATGACATAGAATTTTTTAAGGTAATAAACATTGGATAAAGAGTTACCAAAGGGAAGTGGAGGTCTTTAGGAGGTAAGAATATGGTGAAATTATGGGTTTTAGATAGCATTTGATAGATAAAAGTGTTGTTAAGAGTAAGAGATTTTAAGAGTGGGTGTGGTTAGGACTGTTTCAGGGCTTTCTTGAAGAGTATAGTTTTTATTTGTTTTCTGAAAATCTTGTAGTCTGGGGTGGTTAACAGTAGGTTGGAGATTTGGTTATCCATTCCTGCAGCTCGAGTGGCTAGGAGGCCGTCGTATTGTTTTGACCGTAATATAGTAATGCACTGCCACAGTTAATAACACACTTCTGTTGCACCATCATGTTCTAGACAATTTTTTTTCATTTGCAGCTCAAAGGGAGCTACTGAAAGTTTCATTATATTAAATAACAACATTGAAAAAATATTACTGTGAAAGATACACAATTGGACTGTTTGTCTTCTCTGCATGGTCAATATACACTTGTGGGTATATATGCTCAATTTAAATATCCAGTGACAAACAGTGCTGAAAATCACTTTATTTCAAATTAAGATACATGGAAATAGCATGATGTAATGCAAAAACAGTCATCTCAGCATGGCTCAAGGAATATCATATTCCTCAATGAAATAACACTAGTGATAAAAGCACAAACTCATCCTGTCTGGTTATGAAAGCAAGCTACAATAAATATTATGTTTCACAGTACATGTATTGCCCTGGCTGTTTGAGGTTCAACTGTTTAATAGATATAATCAGTCATAACATTTTCTCTGGTTTCTTACAGTCATTCTTTCTGCTGAATTCAAAACTTATCCTGAGAACCATATTGAGCTTCTGAACAGAAATGTGAATTTTCTTTCAAAGAAGCTGAGCAGTTCACTGGGTGTGGGGCATATTTTCTGGGTGACAAGAAACCAAGAAATGGACAATAGGAGAATGAACTAGCGCAACGGAGAAGAGTATTGAAATTATTTATTTTAAGAAGTATGACAGCACTGCACGAGCACAGTTTGGGGACAAAAGAATTGTATTGTGGACTGCAAAACCTCATCGTAGAATACCACCGCGGAGGATAAAGTAGCGATCTTGAGTTTGTTTTTGTTTTTTGCTTGGATTTTATTGGCATTAGAGAACAATTCAGTAAATAATATCTTATGTAAAGGTAGGATGATGGTTCCCAGCAGTCACACACATGGTCTCAGCGCATAGCTAATGACCTGGGTACAGGAGCACTGAGCACATTGTAAAGATACCTTTCACGCAACAAAGTTTTTATTGGTAGCAATGAAATTTATGTAAGTAGTAGCACTTTAGCATACAACAAAAAGAGCATATTTAAAAAACCCAAACAAACAAGAAAATAAAAGGCAAAAAAATCACAAACAACGTAACAGCATTATATAAGTTGGAACCCTTACCAGATACCGGGAAAATGTGCTGCAGACTGCCACAGCTCCTCTCAAGGAGATGACCTCTGCCACCAGAAAAGACTCTATAGCTGCCAATCAGGCCGCAGCCGGACTAAGCCTCAAGCCCCGTGACCAGGGTTCAAATGCCGCAAAAGGAGGGAGGAAAACACAGCTGACACCACATCCACTTGGAAGAAACACAATCGGTGCCTAAACAGCCTGTGCTGCACTCCTGATCAAGTCATGGAGTGAGCAAACAGCAGGGAAAACCCCTGAGCTCAGTTCAAGCAAACTGGCTGAGCAGATCCCCGCAGGAGTCACCTATCAGCTGCAGACCGAAGTCTGCTCCTCTCACGAAGGCAAGATAGTCACTGGAGCTGAACAGAAACAAAAAAATCCCCTGAAAAACAAAAAAGAAGACCAAGCAGCTCAAAGTTGTTCCTGCAGGCTTGCTTGCAGAAGAAATAACTGACTAGAGGCAGCAGAGAGCAAGGAGGAGGAGGTGGTGCTGAAAAAAATTTCAGTATCTCCTGCAACGGACTCACAGGAGCGGATGCAAGACCCTTGGTTCAGTATACTATCCCTATTGCACCGGAATATTTTATTAAAGATGTACAGGAAAGCTTCTGTTTACTTTACAGGTAGAGAGAAATCAATATTCATACTAATTCTGTAAACACAAAAGAGTCATTGCCTCAAAAATGAATGTGACTCTTGGACAGACTGGAAGGACCACAAAGGTCTTTCAGTGCCATCATTTACTACGTCACTAAGAATGGCTTTGCCTGCAGGGCCACAGCACACGACGGTTTCTTGGCTCATTTAAAGAGCAATAACTTTATGCTATCTTCAGTAGATGCTTTGTATGAATGTTCTTGGGAAAAAGTGATACTAGTTCTAGTCCTCACAAATGGAGAGAGTATCTCTAATGTTCGAGTGGGTGCCCAACTGGGAAATAGTGATCATCAAACGGTTTGGTTTGATATAACAGCTAAAGTGGAGGGCGGCCACACAAAACTCAGAGTCCTATATTTCAAACGTACAGACTTTAGTAAAATGGGTGCGTACCTGAAGAAAGAGCTGTTAGGATGAGAAGACATAAGGGAAGTAGAAAAACAGTGCTCTAAGCTAAAAGGAGCAATAAAAATGGCTATTGAACTTTATGTAAGGAAAATAAATAAAAACAAGAGAAAAAGGAAACCAAAATGGTTCTCTAAACTTGTTGTGGAGAAAGCACAGTTACTTACTGTAACAGGTGTTATCCAGGGACAGCAGGCAGATATTCTCACATATGGGTGAAGTCATCCACAGAGCCCCGATGCGGACAGCTGCACAAGCTATCTTGCTTGAAGAACTTTAGAAAGTTCACAACTGCCGCACTGCGCATACTTGAGTGCCTTCCTGCCCGACATAGGGCACACGTCTCCTCAATTCAGGTAGCTAGCTAAGAAGCCAACCAGAGGAGGTAGATGGGTTGTGAGAATATCTGCCTGCTGTCCCTGGATAACACCTGTTACGGTACGTAACTGTGCTTTATCCCGGGACAAGTAGGCAGCATATTCTTACGTATGGGTGACCTCCAAGCTAACCAAAATGGGATGGTGGTAGTGTTGGCGTTTAGGAGAATAAATTTTGTAATACTGCCTGGCCAAAGTGGCCATCCCACCTGGAAAAAGAATCCAGACAGTAATGTGAAGAGAAAGTATGAACCGAGGACCAGGTAGTAGCTTTGCATATTTCCTCTAGAGGAGTGGATCTATGAAAAGCTACAGAAGCTGCCATTGCTCTAACTTTAGGGGCTTTGACTTAACCTTCCAGTTGCAGACCAGCATGAGCATAGCAAAATGAGATGCAAGCAGCCAACCAGTTGCAGAGTGTTCTTTTGGAAACTGGATGTCCCAACTTGTTTGGATCAAAGGAGACAAAGAGTTGAGGAGAAGATCTATTAGACTTAGTCCTTTGTAAATAGAAGGCCAAAGCAGGCTTGCAGACGAGAGTATGAAGAGCTGTTTCTCCAGGATGAGAATGAGGTTTGGGAAAAAACACTGGAAGTATAATTTATTGATTGAGATGAAATTCTGTAACAACCTTGGGTAAGAATTTTGGATGGGTGCGGAGTACCGCCTTATCATGATGGAATACTGTGAAAGGTGGATCCATTACTAAAGCTTGTAGCTCACTGACTCTGCGAGCAGATGTGAGAGCAATGAGGAAGACTTCCAAGTGAGATATTTCAGATGAGCTGATGACATTGGTTCAAATGGAGGCTTCATCAGTTTATCAACAACAACATTGAGATCCCAAACCACTAGAGGTGGTTTGAAAGGTGGTTTGACATTAAAAAGTCCTTTCATAAATCTGGAAACCACAGGATGAGCAGAGAGAGGTTCCCCTCTAGTGGCTGATGAAAAGCAGCAATTGCACTGAGATAGACTCTAATGGAGGTGGATTTGAGGCCAGATTGAGACAAATGGAATAGGTAAACCAGCACTGAAGACAAGGAGCTAGACTGAGGCTCCTTGTGGTGAAAATTGCACCAAGCAGAAAACAGAGTCCACTTCCGATTGTAACATTGCCTGATGGCAGGTTTTCTGGAAGCATCTAAAATGTCTCTGACAGACTAAGAAAATTGAAGGTGTGAAGTCATGTCGATAGGAACCAAGCTGTCAGATGTAGAGACTGCAGGTTATGATGAAGAAGCGAACTGTGACTCTGTGTAAGCAGAGATGAAAATACTGGAAGAAGAAATGGCTCCCTGCTGCTGAGCTGAAGTAGAAGGGAGAACCAAGGTTGTCTGGGCCAACGAGGAGCTATCATAATCATGGTAGCATGTTCCTGTTTGAGTTTGACAAGTGTCTTGAGAATGAAAGGAAATGGAGGGAACGCATAGAGGAACTTGTTCATCCACTGCAGGAGAAAAGAAGCTGCCTCCAGTCAATGAGGAGAGTAGATTCTGGAACAGAACTGGGGCAGCTTGTTGTGGGGAGATGCAAAAAGATTTATTTCAGGAGTCCCCAACTGAGAAAAAAATGTGATGGAGAGACGGAGAATTGAGTGTCCATTCGTGAGATTGCAGGAGACGTTTCAATCCGCTAATGAATTTTTCTCTCCTTGAATGTAGATAGCTCTCAGAAAAATGTTGAGGGATTGCCCAATTCCAAATCTTTTGAGCTTCCTTGCAAAGGGGAAGAGATCCTGTTCCTCCCTGCTTGTTCACATAGTACATAGCTACTTGATTGTCTGTACGAATGAGCACAACTTGATTATGAATAAGATGCTGAAAAGCTTTGAAAGCATTGAAGATAGCCCTGAGTTCCAACAGATTGATGTGATTGCGACGATCTGTGGTGGACCAATGCCCTGAGTACAGAGACCATCTAGATGAGCCCCCCCTAAGCATAAGTTGATGAATCTGTCGTGAGAACCTTCTGGTGAGGGGGTGTTTGGAACAGCAAACCTCTGGAAAGATTGGAAGAGAGCATCCGCCATTGAAGAGATTGCCGTAGAGAAGACGTCACTGTAATGTGCTGGGGGAGAGTGGGTCGAAGGCCTGCAACCACTGAGAAGCTAGGGTCCACTGAGGAACTCCATAGTGATTTGTGTCAGTTAGAGAAATGGGCGGAGAAATGGCAGATGAAGTTTAATATGCAGAAATGCAAAGTAATGCATTTAAGCAGTAAGAATAAGGAACACGAGTATAGAATGTCAGGTGCAACTCTGGGTAAGAGTGAACAAAAAAAGGACTTGGGTGTACTAATAGATAGGACCCTGAAACCGTCAGCACAATGTGCAGTGGCGGCGAAGAAACCAAATAGAATGTTGGGCACGTTAAGGGAATCACGAGTAGATCAGAGAGGGTCATAATGCCGCTTTATAGAGCAATGGTCAGACCCCACTTGGAATACTGCGTCCAATATTGGTCTCCCAACCTAAAGAAGGAGTTGCTTCCAATCCAAGAAAGAATCCAATTCAAATTCTACTGCATACTATTTAAAACCCTACACGGAGACAGCCCATCATACTTGAACAATCGCCTCATCCTAGCACCCACTACCAGACACAGAAAAACACACTCCCCATTCATACCCCCCCCAATCAAGGAAGTAAAAAGAACAAAACTACACGACCGCCTCCTAGCCACTCAAGCCGCAAGGCTGGACAACCAGATCTCCAACCTTCTGATGACCACCCCAGACTATAGGACGTTCAGAAAAGAAATAAAAACCACACTTTTCAAGAAATTCCTGAAGCAGCAATAACATCACGACCTCTTAGTAACTCTAAAACCGACATCTGATCTACCCATTACTGCACTAACAACAACAAAAGAACCTCCACTATGACCAACTATTAATTCTCTTACAAACCACCTCACCCTCAACAACCCGTCAATGTTTATAAAATCTACAACTTACCTCTCTAGCTAATCATTGTAACTCTGTATTTTTTAAATTAACCTTTTGTAATCCGCCTTGAACCGCAAGGTAATGGCGGAATAGAAATCCCTAATGTAATGTAATAAAACTGCTGGAGAGGGTGCAAAGACGAGCAACAAAACTAGTAAAAGGTATGGAGAAACTGGAATACGAGGATCGACTTAAGAGGCTGGGATTGTTCTCCCTTGAGAAAAGGAGACTGCGAGGGGATATGATCGAGATCTTCAAAATACTGAAAGGAATCGACAAAATAGAGCAGAAAAAACTATTTACATTGTACAATTTGACACGGACAAGAGGACACGGAATGAAGCTAAGGAGGGACAAGTTCAGGACTAATATCAGGAAGTTCTGCTTCACTCAGAGAGTGGTTGACACCTGGAATGCTCTCCTAGAGGAGGTTATTGCGGAATCGACAGTCCTAGGATTCAAAAGCAAACTAGATGCACATCTCCTTACGAGAGGCATAGAAGGATATGGGTGACTAAAAATTACGCCAGGTGTACACCTGGTAGGGCCTCCGCGTGTGTGGATCGCCGGACTTGATGGACCGAAGGTCTGATCCGGAGATGGCGCTTCTTATGTTAAGTGTGGCAAAAGGAGTCATATGAACTGTAGAGGCCATGTGACCTAGGAGAATCATCATGTGTCTCGCTGAGAGAGAAGTGAGGGTTGATACTTTGTGGCAAAGTTGTATGAGGGTATTCTGACGCTGCTGGGGAAGAAAAACTCTGAGTTGCACAATGCCTAGAAGAGCCCCAATGAACTGCAGAGTTTGAGAGGGCTACAGTTGAGATTTGAGAAAGTTGAGTTCAAATCCCAAACTTCGCAGGAACAAAATAGTCTGTTGTGTCACTACAGTAATCCCATGAGACTTTGGGTCTTTGATGAGCCAGTTGTCCAGATCTAGAAAAACTTAGAGTCCATGACTTCATAAAGCTGCTGCTACCACTACCAGGCACTTGGTGAAAACCCTGGGAGATGAGGCCAGGCTAAAAGTTAGCACTTTGTATTGGTAATGATGATTTCCCACCTGAAATTTGAGGAATTTGCGAGAGGCTGGATGAATGGAAATGTGAGTGTAAGCCTCCTTGAGATCCAGAGAGCATAACCAATCGTTGTGATCCAGAAGGGGATACAAAGACGCTAGAGACAGCATCCAAAATTTTTTTTTGACAAGAAATTTGTTGAGAGCTCTGAGATCCAATATTGGACGAAGATTTCCTGTCTTCTTCGGGACAAGGAAATAATACCCCGTGTTCTGCTGTTCCAGGGGAACTTTCTCGATGGTGTTGAGAGTTAGCAGAGCTTGCACTTCTTGGAGAAGAAGGGAGGTCTGCGACGAATTGGAAGGAAATTCTCTCGGTGGGTGATCTGATGGAATCTGAAGGAAATGAAGAGAATAACCTTCCTTGATGATTGTTAGCACCCAGAGGTTGGAAGTGATGAGTTCCCATCGGTGATAATAATGGTGAAGACGACCTCCGATGGGAAGAGGAGAAGACAGAGACATGGATTGATGTTATGCTCTGGCTGAGATGGTCAAAAAGGCTGTGTGGGTTTGGCCGCAGCCAGTGTCTGAGGTTTCCGCTGATGTTGCTGAGGCTGTTTCTTCTGCAGTGGTCTGGAATAAGGTGCAGACTTTGGGGGGAAGGGGGGATAACGCTTCTGGTAAGAGGAAGACAGTTTAAATCCCCGGGCAGCAGAAGGTTTAGGCTTGGGTCTAAGCAATATGGCAAACAATTTTTCTTGCTCAATCATTTAATAGCAGCCTCAATGAATTCCCCAAAGAGTTTATCTCCAAGACAAGGGATGTTTGTCAATCAGTCTTGGAGATTAGGATCCATATCCACAATTCTTAACCATATCAACTGTCACATGGCCACTGAAAATACTGTGACTCATGAAGCCATCTCAAAGGCATCATACACTACCTGTACCATGTGTACTCGAAGTTGTGTGAGAGTATGATGCATTTGCTTGAATTTTCATAGACGATGAGAGGATAGATATTTGAAAAATAATGGCATGGTCTTAACCCAAAATTTCAAATATGATGTGAAAGTTGAGGCTTTTCAAAACCCTTACAATGAACAACCCTGAATCTAGAGTCCAGTTTGGCAGGAACTGCTGGAACCAAGTATGGAGTATCCAGATTTTTTTCAAAAAGTGTGTTTAAAGATGCCATTCATGGGCAGCTTAAGTGACTCCTTAGGAGGATGAGACTGCTCCAACTCCTCCAAATACTCCTTAGTATACTTGGAATTGGATTCCAGAGTAATTTTAAGGTCCTTACTCATTTGGTGAAGAAATCTGGTGAAAAAAACTGGTTCAGATGGCAAAATTTCTCTTTGAGGAGTGGAAGAGGGAGAACCTTTTGCCACCGAGTAAGAAGGTGAAGCTGCAAGAGCTTGCTGGAAATGAATGTCTGGATCCTCAGGCATTGATGAAGAAAAATAGCGCCCCCTAGAGTGTTGTGGCATGGAAGGAGAGGGTGATGCAGAACGTTTCCTCTTAGCAGAATGTGCAGGTGAAAGATGTTTAGATTTGGAAATTTATTTTCCTGATCTAGAAAATGGAGATGAATGTTTAAAGAGATTGATGGCGCTCTGATGGATGCTGCTTCGGTGGAAGAGTCCAATGCCTCGATGAGCGTTTAGGAGATGATGACCGCTACCTCAAAGATTGATGCTAAACAGAGGATGATCTCTGCCTTGAAGATCAAATCTTAGGAGAGGATGATCTTTTCCTAAATGATCGATGTGTAGGAGAGGATGATTCCTGCCTCGATATCGAGGCAAAACTGATCAGTGCTTTTAAGACCGATGCTATTTCGATGCAGGCAAAGAACTTCATTGGAGAACGTTGCTTCGAAGAACAATGCCTCGGTTACTTAGATCGATGTGAAGCATGAATCAATGATGAGGAACGACATCGAGGCAACATCGATGACTTGATACTTTACAGTGGTACAGAGCTGGTCTGTAAATAAAGGCATAGACATGGGATTGAACTTGGCAAACATGTTACCAAACTCCTTGCGAAAGAGAGCATCGAGCATCTTTAAGGTCATGCACCGATACCGAAGGTGTAGACGGTATCTGTGGTGCTGCGGTGCGCTCCAGGGAAGAAGACATCGATGATGATGCTCCCCGAAACTTGGAAGCAAGCCACATAAGAGGTCTCTGAGCAGCTGGTATGAATGGGCTCGATACCTGTAGGCCTGAGACTCTGCCTGGGAAGCTGGTGGCTTCTTAGCTAGCTTACCTGACTGAATTGGTGACATCGATTTGGACATCAACCCAAGTGATGTCGATGTTTATGATGTCTTGCCTGATGATGATGGCTTGGTCATCGATACAGGCATTGAAGCCGAAGCCGATGTTGATGGCTTGCTTGGAATCAAATCTATTCTGACGATCTTACTCTGTTGTAAACACCAGTTCTTCAAAGATCTTTTCTGTAGTGTGGCACAGCACGCGCACGACTCCACACAGTGGTCTGGGCCAAGACACTGAATACACCAGTTAAGGGTGTCTATTAGCAATATTGCGCGCTGGCATCGACTACACTTTTTAAAACCTGTAATCAGACCTGATATGAAGGGGAATACTCCTCAGCCAAATCAAACGAATGCAGAGGTGATAAAATAGGCCCTGCCGTCAAAAAAACCTGAAAAAAAATTAAAAGATCCTTTTTTAAAAATTTTAATAAAGACAAAGAAAAAAAGAGAAGACACAAAAAAACTGAAGTGAAAAAATGATCTGTGGCTGAAAGGCACAAATTTACTCACGCAGAACCTTGAAGTAGGGACTTCTTAGCTCTAGAAAAACTAGAACTGAGGAGACACGCGCCCTAAAAGTCAGGTGGGAAGGAATTCACGCATGCACGCTGCAGCAGTTGTGAAGTTCTTCAAGCAAGATTGCTTGTGCAGCTGTCTGCATTGGGGCTCCGTGGATGATGTCACTCATACTTGAGAATATGCTGCCTGCTTGTCCTGGGATAAAATAAAGGCAAAAGAGCTGACATTTGTGAAATATAAAAATACCCAAGAAGAGGAGTACAGAAAGGACTACCAGGTGAAACCGAAAGAAGCCAAGAGAGAGATACGTCTGGCGAAAGCGCAAGCGGAAGAGCAAATGGCTAGGAATGTAAAAAAGGGAGACAACATTTTTTTCAGATATATTAGTGAAAAGAAGAAGAGTGTGATGAGGAAAAAGCAAACACGTTAAACAAATACTTCTATTCTGTGTTCACAGAAGGAGATCCTAGAGAAGGACTGAGATTGTCTGGCAAAGTTACACGCAAGAATGGAGTAGATACCGTGTCATTCATGGAAGAAAGTGTTCATGAACATCTTGAAAAATTGAAGGTGGACAAAGCAATGGGACTGGATGGGATCCATCCCAGGATATTGAGGAAGCTCAGAGTGGTTCTGGCAGGTCCTATTAAAGATTTGTTCAACAAATCTTTGGAGACAGGAGTGGTTCCTGGGGATTAGAAAAAAATGGATGTGGTCCCTATTCACAAAAGTGGTCGCAGAGATGAAGCAGGAAACTATAGACCGGTAAGCCTCACTTTGGTTATTGGAAAAATAATGGAAGCATTGTTGAAAGAAAGGATAGTGAAATTCCTAGAATCAAATGGCAAACGGGTTACAGGATCCGAGGCAACATGGTTTTACGAAAGGTAAATTATGACAGACGAATCTGATTGAATTCTTTGATTGGGTAACTGGAGAATTGGATCAAGGGCATACGCTAGATGTAATTTACTTAGATTTCAGCAAAGCCTTTGACATGGTTCCGCATAGAAGGCTCTTGAACAAACTTGACGGGCTGAAGTTAGGACCCAAAGTGGTGAACTGGATTAGAAACCAGAGGGTGGTGGCTAATGAAATTTGCTCGGAGGAGAGAAAGGTGAGTAGTGGAGTCCCTCAGGGTTTGGTGCTGGGGCCGATCCTGTTCAATATCTTTGTAAGTGACATTGCCGAAGGGTTAGAAGGAAAAGTTTGCCTTTTTGTGGATGATATCAAGATTTGTAACAGA
The DNA here is from genome assembly GCF_902459505.1 of Geotrypetes seraphini. Classification (NCBI taxonomy): domain Eukaryota; kingdom Metazoa; phylum Chordata; class Amphibia; order Gymnophiona; family Dermophiidae; genus Geotrypetes; species Geotrypetes seraphini. The sequence goes on along the minus strand of NC_047101.1, from coordinate 29,528,381 downwards.
GTAGACACTGAGGAGGGAGTAGAAAACATGAAAAAGGATTTGCAAAAGTTAGAAGAATGGTCTAATATCTGGCAACTAAATTCAATGCAAAGAAGTGCAGAGTAATGCATTTGGTGATTAGAAATCGGAAGGAGCTGTATGTGCTGGGAGGTGAGAGGCTGATATGCACAGATGGGGAGAGCAGTGGCGTACCTAGGGTATGTGGCACCCGGGGCCCATCATTTTTTGACACCCCCCCCCCCCCTCATGTAAAATTTTTTTTTTTTTTTTTTTTGCAATAACCATGAAATGGAATAAATGGTCAGAATAGAAACAGGCAGTGAAAATTTTCTTTTTTTTTTTTTTTTCCAAAGTATTTTTATTGAGAATGGCAAAAGGTCCAGACAAGCAACCATGGTCTGTACAGAAACTTATACATTATCAAAAAGAACACAGAATGAGAGTAACAGCAACAACAAGCATGAACAAGCCTCTCCCAAGAGAAAATTGCCAATGAGAGGCATAGCAATACACAACAAAAGGCCAAAACTTGGGGCAAGCAAACAAATCCCACCCCAGAACCCACAAGAATAATAAGCCGGACTAGACCCTCAGCCATATTTTATAATGAAAAAAACCCCCACAAGCAACAACACCCAGACCGCTCACCAGACACACCAATCCGCACAACAAGCACCCAAGAAACACCCAGCCACCACCCAGACAAAACTACCAGACACACCTACCCCACCAAGCCCAGACCCAACCCCCCCTCCCCAGAGAGTGCAAGCGCAAAGTGGACCGTGAAAAGGGCAGCTGCAGAAGTGGAAAGCCCCAGATAAGTAGGTTAGCTAAAGAAAGCCCACAGATAGAAGAAATCAGGATAACAGAAGTTCCAACAAATGCTCCCACAGAAAATTTTCTTTTATTGAACCTCATTTATGTAACCATTATTCCAAACATAACATAACATAAATTATGTCTGAATTGTCATGACATCAGAAGTACATATGGAGTAGTTGCAGGTGATGCTTGGGACAGTTCTGATTATGTTAGTTTGGTTTTATGTGTTTTTTTAATAGAAGGGTTTTTATTTCTTTTTTTAAGGTTTTGTAGTTTGTGGTCGAGGTCAATAGGTTGTAGAGTTGGGGGTCAAGTGTTGCAGCTCGAATGGCTAGGAGGTTGTCGAACAGTTTTTTTCTTTTGACGTTTTTGGTTGGAGGGTGTGTGAATGGTGCGTGAGTTCTCCTATGTCTGTTTGAAGTGGATTGAATTATTTAGCTGAAGAAATTAGTTACCCCCCCCCATTCCACACACATTAATTCTCTTCCATTTTTGTTCCCATTATAAAAAAACACTGATAAGTTCCCAGGAAAAAAATACATTAAAATAAGAAGTGAAAACAAAGGCCCCTACAGATGAGAACATAACATAAGAATAGCCTAACTGGGTCACACCAATGGTCCATCATGCCCAGTAGCCCATTCTCATGGTAGCCAATAGTGCTGCCCGATTCAGAGAAAAATATTTCATTCGATCCGATTCACCCTGTTGAATCGATTTTTCGATTAGATTCACTGTTAATGACACCGCTTTTTAAGTTTAAACAAAGTATAACAATAAATTTCACAACAACAATAAATTTCACAAAGTACTTAAAAAAAAAAAAATCACATTTTTCCATTAAAGCAGTTCTGGAGACATTTGCTTGAACAGTCTTTTTTCCCAGTCCATAAGCAAGCAATATGAAAAAGATTTCCTTAATTATCTACTCAAACATTTTTGCTATTTACTTTCATTGTACCTATACTATTATTCAGTAGAAAAAATGGACTTAACTGTGCAGGAAATGAATCTCCTCATACACCCACCATATAGTGCAAAAATGTGCAAAGGTCTGTTTTTTTCTTTCGATCACTACATAGCCTAATGCCACACAAGCAGCGCTGTTACAAACATATTCTGAAGGTCAATGCTAAGGTTGACAAAGTTTCCTTCCTTGGACCAGAAGGAGATACTGACAAACCACTGGAAGAGATTCTAAAACAACTACCCAGAAATAACACCCAAAGACCCACTCAGTGTGTGAACCAGTTGAGTGGAGTGGACTAACTGGGGGTGGAAATGGGCCCAGAGTTTGCTCAGCAGAATTTCCCAGACTACCTCTTCCTCTCAACACACTGACATGCTACCACCACCACCAACACTAGGAACACCTCACCGAGTATGCCAGCAATGCTTATAAACTTTATAAAACACATTATTATATTTTCTTATAAAGCATATATTTTAACTGAACTCAGCCTTGCCATTCACAAAAATAGAAAAGTTCCCATTTCAAGCTGTCTCATGTACACTTTTCAAATCTAACATATTGTAATCACAAAACAGAAAATAAAATTATTTTTTCTACCTTTTGTTCTCTGATCAATATTCAAATCTTGTTGGTCCCAGGCTCTTGTTGTCTTGCTTGCCAGGGTCTCCTTTCTCCGTGCTAACCATCCGTCTGCCATCTCTGTTCTCCCCTTCCGTTTCCCTTCCCTCTCCCGGAGATCTGGCATCTTTCCTTTTTTTTGTCTCCATCCACAGATTCACCTTTTCTCAACTCCCCACCACCCCAGGATCCACCATCTCTCCCTTTCTGTTCCCAACTATCCTCCTATCCAGTATCTCTATCCCCCCTCCACACCATCCCCTGTTTCCAAGTTCTCTCCCTTTCTGTTCCTTCCCTCCCTAAATCCCATTATGCACCATCTCTCTCCCACTCCTCTGTTTTTAGACCCATTATTTCTAACCCCCAAAGTCTGGCATATGCATGTATCTTTGAACCCCCCCTTCCCTCTCTCCCTCTGTGTACTTTTACACCAGGACCCCCCTCCCCCGAAGGTCTGTCCCCCCTCCGAAGGGCTACACCCCACCCCTGAAGACCTGCACCCCCCGAAGGACTTTACCTCCCCCCCGAAGGTCTGTCCCCCTCTGAAGGCCTAAACCCCACCCCTGAAGGACTGCCCCCCCCCCCCCGAAGGCCTGCACTCCCTTGAAGGTCTGCACCCCCCCCGAAGGCCTGTCCCCCCCCTTAAAGGCCTGTCCCACCCCCTTGTAGGCCTGTCCCCCCTTTAAGGCCTGCCTGCCTGCCTTTCCCCCCCTTGAAGGCCTGTCTCCCCCTTGAAGGCCTGCACCCCCCTTGAAGGCCTGCACCCCCCCTTGAAGGCCTGCACCCCCCCTTGAAGGCCTGTCCCCCCCTTGTAGGCCTGTCCCCCCCTTGTAGGCCTGTCCCCCCCCCTTGTAGGCCTGTCCCCCCCTTGAAGGCCTGCCTGCCTTTCCCCCCTTGAAGGCCTGCACCCCCCTTGAAGGCCTGCACCCCCCCTTGAAGGCCTGCACCCCCCCTTGAAGGCCTGCCTGCCTTTCCCCCCTTGAAGGCCTGCACCCCCTTGAAGGTCTGCACCCCCCCAAAGGCCTACACCCCCCCCCGAAGGTCTGCACCCCCCTGAAGGCCTGCCTGCCCCCCTTGAAGGCCTGCACCCCTTGAATGTCTGCACCCCCCCCCCCGAAGGCCTGTCCCCCCTTGAAGGCCTGCCTGCCTGCCTGTCACCCCCTCCCCCTTGAAAGCCTGCTTGCCTGCCCGCCCGCCCCACCCTGAAGGCCTGATGCCCCGACCCACCCCGAAGGACCGCTCGCCCCCCTGGCCTCCCCGCACCACCTATGAACAGCCGCAGCAGGATCGCGAAGTCAGCGTCGGGTACCAGCCCTAAGGGGGTGTTCCCGGCCTTGCCGTTCAGTCCCCCGCCACCCCCGAAGGACCGCTCGCCCCCCTGGCCTCCCCGCACCACCTATGAACAGCCGCAGCAGGATCGCGAAGTCAGCGTCAGCGATCCCTGCTGCTTCCTGCGCCACGGTCCCGCCCCTCCTCTGACGTCAGAGGAGGGGCGGGATCGCGTCGTAGGAAGCAGCGCAGGGATGCTGACGCTGACTTCGCGATCCTGCTGCGGCTGTTCATAGGTGGTGCGGGGAGGCCAGGGGGGCGAGCGGTCCTTCGGGGGTGGCGGGGGACTGAACGGCAAGGCCGGGAACACCCCCTTAGGGCTGGTACCCGGGGCGGCCCGCCCCCCCCGCCCCCCCCTAGGTACGCCACTGGGGGAGAGGGACCTTGGGGTGATAGTGGCTGAAGATCTAAAGGTGAAGAAACAGTGCGACAAGGCGGTGGCCGTTGGCAGAAGGATGCTAGGCTGTATACAGTAGAAAGAGGCATGACCAGTTGAAGAAAGAAGGTGTTGATGCCCCTGTTCAGGTCGATGGTGAGATCCCACTTGGAGCACTGTGTTCAATTTTTGAAACCGTAACTGGCGAAGGACATAAAAAGACTTGAAGCGGTCCAGAGGAAGGCGACGAAAATGGTAGGAGGTTTGTGCCAGAAGATGTATGAGGAGAGACTGGAAGCCCTAAATATGTTTACCAGGGGTGCCCACACTTTTTTTGCTTGCGAGCTACTTTTAAAATGACCAAGTCAAAATGATCTACCAACAATAAGCACACTGCACGCAGAGAAAAAGCATAGTTACTTACTGTAATAGGTGCTATCCAGGGACAGAACACATATAGGTGACGTCACCAACGGAGCCTCGATGCGGAAGCCTAGCAAGCAGACTTGCTTGAAGAAACCAGAAGTTTCGAATCAGCCACACCGCGCATGTGCGAGTGCCTTCCCGCCCAGCACAGGGCACGTCTCCTCAGTTCTCAGTTTTCCACGGAGCCGAGAAGCCCGTCTTTGACTCTCTGTGTTTAACTTACTTACTTCATGCCTTCTCTCACCACGGTTTGTGTTATTTGTCTTCACGAATCGCTGTACTTACTTTATTTATTTTATTTCTAGTTAAAAAAAAAAAAATTATTTCCTCCGTTCGGCTGCTGGGGCAAGTTGCTCGGCCACAGCCCAGGGGCTTCGACCTTGCAGCGGCTGTTTTTCCTTCTATGTCCCAGCCAGCTACAGGCTTCAAGAAGTGTAGCCAGTGCCAGCGTGCGATTTCTCTCACAGACCCACATAGCAGGTGCCTCAAGTGCCTTGGGCCACATCACCCGAAGTCGTGCGAGCGCTGTGCTACTCTTCAACCTCGAGCCCTTAAACGTCGTCTACTTTCAGTGGAGAAGCTCTTCCAGATGGATTCGACCACTTCCTCGACTCCGAAGCCGACCTCGGTCTCGCCTTCGACTGAGGGCCCTCCTGCCTCCACTGCTTCAATCTTGAGCCTCATCAGACCTTCCTCGTTTGCAGCGGCTCTTTCATCGACGACGTCTGCTGTATCTTCCCCTGTAACCTCAGGCCAGATAGCTCAGCAGACAGTTCCACCGCTGGTGCTTAAGATGCCTAAGACTTCTAAGTCGAAGCACATATCCACTGCCTCGGTGGAACTTCCAGCCAAGGCAGGTGGTCCGGTTTCAGACGCGGATCCATCCTTGCCGGCTTCTTTCCAGACCATGTTACAGCAGCAATTTGTTCAGTTCCTCACCAAAATGGGACCGAAGCTAGCTACTCTAATCCAGCCTGGGCATTCTGCAGACTCCCGCGGGGTCGAGCCTCTTCCTATGCCTCAGTCTGAGTCTACACACTCTGCAGGGAGCAGAGTCTCTGCGAGTGTCTGGTCTGGCATCTAAGCATGTAAAGCAAGGAGCAGATTCTTTGCAAGTGCCTCGGCAGTAATCCTCACACTCCATACAAGGAGCAGTCTTTGGGAGTGCATCGAGGTTCCTCCATCAAGCCTCTGGAACTTCGATCCACAGCCTCCAGTCCTATACATTCTTTGGTGTCATCGGCTGCTTCTCTTTCCAGGGCAAAGTCTCCTCGATCTTCGAGATCTGCTTCCAAGCACCGTTCTCACCAACGATCAAGACCTTCATCGAGGCATCCTTCCAGGCATAGTTCTTCTAAAGAGCATCCTTCTTCAACTAAGCCTCGATCTACATCTACTTCTACTAGACCACTGACTCCTCGATCGAGGTCTCCACTTCCACTCAGCGGTTTTGATTGCTTCATCCAAGTCTCCCTATTCTTTTGATGCCTTTTTTTCCAGCCAAAGCTTCATCTTCGACTCAGGCTGCCTTGATTGGCCTTAGTTTCTTCAATGTATACCCATTATTTTCTGATTAGAGATCCTCTGTGTTCATCACACGCTTGTTTGAACTCTGTCACTGTTTCTTCTCCACCACCACCCTCGGGAACGCATTCCACGCATCAACCACCCTCTCCATAAAGTAGAATTTCCTAACATTACTCTTGAATCTACCACTCCTCAACCTCAAATTATGCCCTCTATTTGAACATCTGAATCATATTTCCCCTGTCCCTCCTTTCCTCTAGGGCAGTGGTTCCCAAACCTGTCCTGGGGGACCCTCAGCCAGTCAGGTTTTCAAGATATCCCTAATGAATATGCATGAGAGAGATTTGCATATAATGGAAGTGACAGATATGCAAATCTCTCTCATGCATATTCATTAGGGATATCTTGAAAACCTGACTGGCTGGGGGTTCCCCAGGACAGGTTTGGGAACCACTGCTCTAGGGTATACATCAGGGGTGCCGAAAAGGTTAATCACGATCGACCATTAGATCGTAAAGGCAACGCGAGTCGATTGCAGAGCCCATCTTGGGCTCCACGATAGACTCGTGTTGCCTTTGCATTCTCCATGTTCCCTGATGCCACAACAGGCCAGCAGTGACTACAGAAGCGCCAGGGACGCCAGCCTCCCCCCCCAACTTTACAGAATCATGGCTTTGGAGAGTCCCTGTTGCTCAGCTGATGGGGGTGGGGGGAATCCTCCTGCTGCTCTTGGTTGCTGTGGTCTAGAGGTTGAAATGTAGACCTGGGTTTTCCGGACCTACATTTCAGTCGCCTATGTTGGTGCGATTCTGTAACCGGCAACCTGGAATGATTGAGGTGGCCACCGACTTGGGCGCCGGTTACATAATCCAGCCCTTAGTGCTCCGGGATGTGGTAGAAACCTCTATCACAGCTTAGTAAAGGGGGAAGGGGTAGGGGGCTAAAAGCAGAAATAGTTGCCTGTGCAGGTACTTTACTACTGATCTAAAAATGAAGGACTAACACAGTAGGCAATCTAGTGAAATAATTTAGTTTCTCAACATACAGTAACGTCTTGACATAATTTCTGCTGAGTGGATCTGATCATATTCTCAGATAAAAGTGCAGAGCAAAAACATGTTACTTATTGCCTTTGCAAAAGTAATAGTGAAAAGTTAATTATATAAGAGATTAAAACAAAAGTGTTTTGATAAGAAAAATGAAGAGGACTATCCAGAATCAGATGAAAGACCTAAAATGGAGATTAGACTGCAACCCATATTTACAATAAGGATCTGAAAAAAAGGACAAATGAATACCTGCAACAAAACCACAGTTCTGTGACCTCCTTTCAGATTGTCATGGTTGCTGAAGTTTAAAAGGTCTTAAAAAATGAACACAAGTGTCATGCAGGTCGATTTTGGTAAACAATACCAAGAATGTCTTTATTTGGGCTTTACTAGATCTGATAGTTTAAAAATGTGAACCTGATCCATTACAATTTTAATTTGTATTTGTGATAGTGTGAAAAACTCTCTGCAATCAATGGGAGAGAAAGAGATTAGTGTCATTTATCTTTTGAAGACATTCCTCCCTGTGTCAGCTCTATAGTCTTATCAAAATCTTAGGTAGACAATGATAAGTTAAAACTTCCCTAGCAATTTTTTGTATCAAAATCCTATAACATTAATTGCTAACAATAACCTTATTGAACTGGTACAAATATCACCATGTTTAAATGAAAACAAACTTTCAGGTGGTTAAAAATATTTACGCATATACGGATGCATCACAGAATGAACACATTTCTGAGACCTCTATTCCACACAATCATGTTAAACACTGCTGAATAACCACAAGTTCAATTTAATCATTATATAACTATACGAGTATACTAAAACAACTAATATGTAGTGGGTAATTCTGAAAGGGGCATGTACTTTAAGCAGAAAGGGGGGAGGGGGCGAGCTTCATCAAAGTGTAGCAAAAGATCGCCCTTTACTGCACTTTGATTCACTGCAGGATTCAGCAACCTGCAGGGTCCCAGTACTGCAGGTTGTTGAATCCCTCCTTACAACAACACTGCTTCTGATCCTCCTTGCAAGCAGCATTCTTCCCGCGGCCCAATGCTCCCGGGCTGTATAGACAGGAAAGAGACTTGGGAGTACTTGTAGACAAGTCAATGAAACCGTCCGCGCAATGCGTGGCGGTGGTGAAAAGGGCAAACAGAATGCTAGGAATGGTTAAGAAGGGGATCACAAAGAGATGTGAAAAGGTTATCATGCCGTTATACCGGGTCATGGTGTGCCCCCACCTGGAATACTGCGTCCAACACTGGTTGCTGTACATGAAAAAGGGCAGTACTACTCAAAAGAGTCCAGAGAAGAGCAACAAAAATGGTTAAGGGACTGTGGGAGTTGCCATACGAGAGGCTAGAGAAACTGGGCCTCTTCTCCCTTGAAAAGAGAAGACTAAGAGGGGACATGATCGAAACAGTCAAGATATTTAAAGGAATTGACTTGGTAGAGAAAGAGAGATGGTTCACCCTCTCCGAGGTGAAGAGAATGAGAGGGCACTCGCTAAAGTTAGAAGGGAAAAGATTCTGCACAAAAACGTAAGGAAGTTCTTCTTCACTCAGAGAGTGGTAGAAATCTGGAACGCTATAAAGGAGGCTGTTATATGGAGAAACACCCTCCAGGGATTCAAGACAAGGTTGGATAAGTTCCTACTGGAACAGAACATACACAGGTAAGGCTAGACTCATATAGGGCACTGGTCTTTGACCTAAGGGCTGCCGCATGAGCGGACTACTGGGCACAATGGACCACTGGTCTGACCCAGCAGAGGCAAATCTTATGTTCTTATGTCCGTCCCCCCCTGTAAACCCCCACTTAAAACCTCCCCACCATCCCAGCCCCTGTAGGACTACCTGTGAAAGTGGTCTGCAGAGGGGATTTGGGGGTGGGGGGTGGAATCATTCAGGGTTCTGAGCAGGTCTGAGGATTTTCGGGCAAGAGTGAGGCCAAGTCGCTCCTGCCCAGTCCAGCTCCTTGCTACAAATCTTGAATTCTCCCTGGACCACCAATGCTATTTCACAAGTAGCATCAGGGGGGGGGGGGGGTCCTAGGGCATCCAGGGAGGATTTTAGGTAGCAGGCACAGTCAGGACTGGGGGGAGGAACCCTCTCTGTGTGGCTCAATGCTCTCAAGTGTAAAAATGACCCCAGCAAAAAGCTGGGGTTATTTTACTGTTGTTACAGCACGTCACATCAGGGCATTTGCATACATACGGACTCCCACAAGCTGAGGACTTCTGCATCTGTTGACAGTTAGTGATATGTGGTTGCACTGGTCAGGCAACATGTGCACATGTGCAAGCAGGCTAGAAGGAAACTCAGGCTTTGGCTTCCAACCTGCACAGCTATGAGAGAGTGGAATTAGTGATTCAGGCCAGAAGAGGGAAACAGCAGCATAGTTAGGAGGGGTAGGGGAAATGGAAAGTGGTACAGTTGAGCTAGGCCCTAAGAAAGGCAACCACCATACATTTAGAAACAATTAAAAAAAAAAATCCTTTATCTAGACATCCAGGCCATTGGGACACCCAGACTGGCAGAATCTTCAAACCACATTTTCGACCAAAATTTCATCCAAGTCCCAAGCACCCAGAACAAGACCATTTGGGCATGGGAGGGGCCAGTCCTGTAATGGACTGGCCCCCCAGACATGGCAACAGAGCAGTGGGGCACCTTAGAGGGCACTGCTGTGAAGTTCACATAAAGGGTGCCAGATAAACATCTCACCAGAACTCCCTTATAGGTTATGGTGATCCCCCCAAACCCACTATACCCACCTGAATAGCCCTTAGACTGCAGGTGGCATCTATATGATTTTTGGTGGGCTTACATTTTCCACCATGAATGTAGTGGTTAGAGTGGCTTATGTTCACTAGCCCACCCACCAGGCTACTTAAGTGTGCAGCTCTACTAGGCTTTCCTATACCAGGTGATGTTCTGGAGACAGGTATTTACATTTGTATTCTGATCTTTGTGGGTGGGAGGGGGTGAGTGAGCACTGTGGGAGTGTCTTACCTTGGTCAGTTTGGGTACCTCTGTGGCACTTAGACCCTTCTAAAACAGGTCTAGTTCCAAGTTTTAAAGTTGTGTCCAGGATGTCTGGAAAAATGTTCGACTATCACTGCAAGACATCGAGACCACCCAAAGCCCAACCATAACATGCTTCCACCATGTCCATCTCATGCTCTGAATGTATAGAAGCTGGAACACCTTGCTAGATGGACAGAAAGACTGTTTTGATTTTCGGCACTTGGATTGATTAGAATGTCCAAGTGCTGATTTAGGATGTTTTTTGGACGTCTATGTTTTTTGATTATGGGCCCTATTTGCTTTGCCTGTTTTCAATGTACCATTACTACGTTATAGCTGACTTCTCATAAACTTTTTAACCACTCCATAACCTGATGCTTGTGCTAGGTTCATCTAAGCATAGCCCTGGTCCTGCCCACCCCTGGGTTGTGGGCTCTGGCCAGCTCTTCAGAGTTGGGGCACTCACAACCAGGGCTCACAAAAAGATATTTCTAAGTGGGGCAGTTGAACGTTCTCAAGCTGGGTGCAGGCTGGAGGATCACAATCCTGGAGCTCAGTTACATTCACTCAGTCCTTCACTTACGAAACTCAGGTACAACTGACAACTGGAACTTTTAATTTAACTAGATTGAAGAATCAATGCAGAAACTACAACTCAGTTCAAGTGTGGAATACACTGGTTTCAAACAATTCAAATTAAAGTCACTGCAAAACTATTTGTCTTTTCTCCGCTCTGCCACCCACGTGTTGTCTCTGTCCTCTTTTGCTGAACCTCTTGTCTGCTCTTTTGCAAACTCCTTTTGACTCTCTCCCCACAAGAAACCAACACCTTCAGGAGTCTCCCTTGGTAGTACAGATCCTCTCTCCCCTTTTAACCTATCCGCCTCCCACCCAGGAAGGGGCCACCAACTCCACCCAGACTGTTCTGCTATCCACAAACACACACACAACACACACTCCGTGACCTCCTGGAAAATTCCACATCCCACCACTCTACAGCAGATGCATTTTCCAGGGTGTCACATAATATTTAGAATCTCTATAATATGAAATACAAAACAATCTTTTTATATTCTGCTGCAAAGCTCTATGTGTTGGATGGTTCTGTTACTTCTGCACAGCTACAGCTACAGATAATCTGAACCACTTCTGGCTTTAGAGAGGGACTTACAAGGGAGAAATGCTTCATGTGTGAACTGTTACCTTGAGGTAGAATATCAGAGTGGAAGGATCACATGACAGGATCTATGAATTTCTTGAAGTTAATATTTTATTTTGCCAGTGGCTGCTTTTATGCTCTAGCCATTTGTTAGAACTTCCAATAAATTGTTAAATATTAATTCTATGTTGATTGCAATTAGCACAAAACAAAGCAAGGAGAACTGCAGTAACTTGTACAATGATACAGGCAAAGTTTATTAAAATTATTGCGGTTAAAAACAACACCTTAAAATTAAACCACGGGACCCAACACGGTCTGTGTTTCAGTACACGCCTTCTTCAGGGGTCCTAGGTTGGAAAGGAGTCAAATTGAACCGCAAAAAGCATGCTGAAGCCTGTGTGAAGACGAACGTCGAAGAGCAGCTTGTATGTGGGCTGATAGATTTTGAAAAAAGAAGGCGTGTACCGAAACACGGGCTATGTTGGGTCCGTGGTTTAATTTTAAGGTGGTGTTTTTAACCGCAATTATTTTAATAAACTTTGCCTGTATCATTGTACAAGTTACTGCAGTTCTCCTTGCTTTGTTTTGTCTTCGACCCTTTTACTGCAGATTTTGTTGGTTCTTCCTTTTTTTGTTTGGATTGCAATTAGCACACCATATTAAAGATTTATTTTAAGAACTACATTTTGAACAAAAAATTCCAAACACCAACCATATAAAAAGACAGATAATATATACTGTATTTTGTATATTAAAAAGAGATTTTGCTTTCTGCCTCATTCTTAGAAATATTTTCATAAGATCTCCTTCCAAATAATAAAGAATTCAAACCATGTACTTTTCGATTCCACGTGCTTGGAAAGAAATAGATATCATGTATTGTTCTCATTTAATTACTCTTAAGTGCATGCTATTTAGTATTCATTACTCCAGAGCCAATCTGAGCAAGAGAGGAGAAATGGCTTATTCAGAAAGCCACCCTGCCACTCACTGCAACAGTTATCTAATATACACAAGTTAATAAAGCAGATTAATCTACAAGTCCCTTTAAGCTATCGTACGGTTTCAAACAACTGCCTCTTTGACCTTTGACCCTCCTGCTGTGCACCAGTAGCAGGTGCCAGCTGTAGGAAACCACGACTGCAAAGTCTTTTCTTGCTGTGCTCCTGACCAGCAGCTGACCTGGTAGGAACGATTGTTTCAAGTGCTGGTGCTGGCCTAAGGGCTACATAAACCAGTAACTGCTGAACAAAAGCATACATGCACCAGCTGCCTGGCCTCAGGCACCAGGTTCTCCAGGGGCACCTCCAGTGCTGCAGCCTAACACTCGCTTTCAGCTGTTTGCTTTCATATGTACCGTACACTCTCGACTTGTTACTCCTGCAGAAAGAAGTACTCTTTTTTTAGCTCAGTGCCTGCCTGGTTATGATGAGTAATAAACATGGCAACTAAATACAAGAGCAGACTAGCACTAGAACAAAACTTCCACAGTCATATGCTAAAATGAGCTCGCACTAACCAATCATACGCCATAAGGAGACAATATTCAATACTTATGCCAGCAAGCATGTACTGGTATGACAATATCCCCTCTTTCCAAGATCATGTGGAGAGGGACAGATTCTTCAAACTTTTGAAAATTACAAGAAAAAGAGGGCATTCAGAAAAATTAAGAGGGGACAGATTCAGAACCAATGCTAGGAAGTTCTTCTTCACCCAAAGGGTGGTGGACACCTGGAATGTGCTTCCAGAGGGTGTGATAGGACAGAGTACGGTATTGGGGCTCAAGAAAGGATTAGATGATTTCCTGAAGGAAAAGGGGATAGATAGAGGATTACTATACATGTTCTGGACCTGGGCCATCGCGTGAGAAGACTACTGGGCATGATGGACCTCTGGTCTGACCCAGCAGAGGCACTGCTTATGTTCTTATGTTCTAAGTATTTTTTTTCTTTGATAGGACTGACTGTTTTGGGGTGTTGTTTTTTAGCTTCAACAGTTTTTATTAATGACTTCACAACAGTACAATAAAGAAAATAGAATATTACAATTGTCATCCAATTTTTGTGTGTAAGTACAACCCTCCCTTCTCTCTCTTATATTCAAATCTGTCTTATTTAAACATAACAAGATGAAAATTTAAAAATACCATACAATCACCACTATAACTGGTATGGCTCTACAGATTGAACAATGTTGTACTGTATACTGTACAGGACTGTTCTTGAAGTTCTATCTTGTAAATTAACGTCCAATCTATTAGATCAGTGTTTTTCAACCTTTTTACATCCGTGGACCGGCAGAAATAAAATAATTGTGGACCGGCAAACTACTAGGACTAAAATTTAAAAACCCCGTTTCCGCCCCATCTCCACAAGCTCGGTCCCCGCAAAGCAACTGATCCCATCTGTACAAGCCGCAGTTATGATTTTATATTGAACATATTTTATTAAAGTATAAAAAGAAACAATATTCTGAACAATTGTGATTTTATAAATTCAAATATACAGAGCACGGACCAACAAAACCCCTGTCTCCCCTCCCCTTCACATATATCTCCTCTACTATCAAGAAAACTGAACAAGCCAAGTTATTACATTACATTAGTGATTTCTATTCCGCTTGTGCCTTGCGGTTCTAAGCGGATTACAAGTTAGAAGACTGGACATTTCCAGTAGCATTGCAGTACATATAATCAAGAAGGTATCCAGTTACAATTATTAGTCTGGACTTTTCCAGGAGAAATTGATAGCAGGTAGTAGATAGTGATAGGTTGTTTAGACGAATAGAGATAATACTGTCCGGGTGTTGCTGGTGGAGGTGATGGAGGTGGTCATGAGAGCATTTTCTAGTACTTTTGTGAGGTTATGATGATGGGAAGTGTTTTTTGAAGAGATGAGTTTTGATTTCTTTTCGGAATACTTTAATGTCTATTGATTTGGTCAGTAGATTGGTGATGGTAGTATCGATCTTTGCTGCCTGTGTCGCTAAAAGGCTGTCGTATAGTTTCTTTCGTCGTGTTCCTTTGAGAGGGGGGTGAATGAATAGGCTCTGAGTTCTCCTTAGTCTGTGTGAGAGGTTACGGTGTAGTCTGTTGTTTAGGTAACTGGGGGCTGTTCCATGTGTTACTTTGTATAGTAGACAGTAGAATTTGAACTGGGATCTTGCTTTTATTGGTAGCCAGTGTGAGTCTAGGTATGCTTTGGTGATGTGGTCATATTTGCCGAGTGAGTATATGATTCTGAGGGCTGTGTTCTGAACTGTCTGTAATTGTTTTATCATGTAGTTTGGGCATGACAGGTATAGGCTGTTACAGTAATCTACAATACTTAGTACTAGGGATTGTACTAATATCTTGTATTGATCTTTGTTGAAGAATTTTCTTATTTTTCTTAGGTTACGTATTGTGAAGAAAGCTCTTTGGATGATTTTGTGGATTTGAGACTGCATTGTGCAATTTCTGTCTAGTTGTATTCCCAGGATCTTGAGTGTACTTTGCATTGGGTACTTGATTGTATTTAATTCTAGTTCTGTGAGAGATGGTTTTTTTTCCTTCTCTAGTAGTAGGAATATTATAGAATGCTACACAGAAATATCATGCTAACAGAATACTGCAGTCCCCAGTTATGTCTCTAGCAGGATATATATTTCAAATTTGATATATTCTAATGACAAAATAGAAATAAAATTATTTTTTTCTACCTTTTGTTGTCTCTGGTTTCTGCTTTCATCTTCTTTTCACTCTTTTCCTTCCAGCATCTTCTCTGTCTCTTCAATCCATTTCATCCACTGTCTGCCCTCTCCCCCTTCCATATATATCTGACTTCTTTCTATGCCCCTCTCCCCTGTCCATCCAGCCTGTGCCTCCTCTCTCCTTTTTACATCATTCATTCCTTTTTATATCATTCATTCCAGCTTCACTGCTTTCTTCAATTTTATCTCTCCTACACCAGATCTAGCATTTTTATCCCTCTCTCATTTCTCTGCTGACCCCCTTTCCAGCATCAATCTCTCTCTACTTTCTCATTCCTCTCTCTCCCCTTTCCCTCATCTGATCTCTCCATTCCACCCTGACCCCCTTCCCCTCCTGTAATCTCCCTGCCAGCTGTTTCCTTCCTTTTTTCTTTCTCCCTTCCCTCCTTCCTTTTTACCTTCCCTCCTCCCCCTATCCAACATTAACTCTCTTCCCATCCCTTTCCCTCCTCCCCTCCCAGCAGCATCTCTCCCTCCAAGTCCAGTAGCAGCTCTCCCTTTATCCAGCAGCTTCCCAGCCTCCTACAGTGGCTTCCTCCCCTTCCAGCAGCTCTCAGGACTTGCCTGCAGGAAGTTGCCGGTGAATCACTGCCCTGTCAAGTAGGAGAGATGCTGGGAGGGGAGACAGCCACTGTGAAGGCTCCCCAGGATCTTGCTCGTACACGCTGACCATCTCCCTCCACCTGCACCTGTACCTGCAGCTCTCTCCATTCCACTTGCACCTTCCCTGTGGCCCTCTTCAGCAACTCGGCAGGGGCGGCGATCAAGACAGGCTGTCGACGTCGGGACTTTCACTCTCTGAGTCCCGCCTATTTTGTTTCAACTTCCTGTTTCTGAACAGGCGAGACTCACAGAGAGAAGGCCCCGCCGTTGGCAGCCTATCTTAATCGCCCGAGGCTGGGAGGAACGGCAGTCGGCAGGAACTTGAACTGCCGACTTGATCTCGCCGGCCCTGCATGGACCGGCAGAAATTTTCTGCAGACCAGCACCGGTCCACGGACCGGTGGTTGAAGAACAGTGTATTAGATGATGCCTTAATAATCACTTTGTTTTATATCCTGCCTAGAAAATGGACTCTAGCCAAGGAGGATTTTTATGAATTTTTATTAACAAACTCAATAGCGGGTTGTTATAATTTACTGATTGGCAATTTTAATATTCATCTTGAGCAGGTAGATCAAACAGAAATTAAAGATTTCTGGTCATTTATTTCTTTATTAGGTTTTTTCTAACCTGCTTCTGAAAAGACCCACCAAAAAGGCCATCAGTTAGATTTGGTCACTTTTTCTTCTAAAGAATTATTAAATCTAGGATTTGTTGGATGCAAGCTAACTGGTCTGACTCCTTATGGTCAGACCACTAATTATATAATTTTGATTTCAATTGGCAAATAAAAAGAACCCAAGCAAAAGCTAAAGAAAATAAAAAAAATATTAAATTCCAAGCTAGCAGAGGTTTGATCAACCCAGTGAATTTTGGTCTCATGACATTATTTCAAACCCAAACGATGGTACCCCTTTTGTGGATTCCTGGACAAATATTAATACCCAAATTTTAAATGAAATGTCCCCCATTAAACTGAGAAGAAAGAGACAAAGAAACTTAGATGGGTGGTTTGATACAGACTTGCTAGTTATAAAAAGGGAATTAAGAAAACTGGAAAGACAGTGGGTAAAATCGGGAGACATAGAACACAAGGTGGCCTGGAGGTTAAAAATAAAAGAATATAAAAATCTGATTAAAGAGAAACGTCTAGCTTTTTACGCTCAAAAGATAGGTAACCCATCTATTAATAGTAGGAGCCTTTTTAACCTGGTCAATGATTTATATGATATAGAGATATTCACCGGTTCCACAGAAGAATCCACTCTCTCTGCAGATGTGCTGGCAGATTTTTTCAATAATAAAGTACATAAATTGAGGACTACTCTAGCAGCTTCTACCAACAATTATCTTAGTTTCCCTGTTTTTCAGAGTTTGGAGGACTCTAGAGTTGATATGTGCTGGGATAAGTTTGCAGCTCCTAACTGGCAAACTTTCTGTAAGTTTTACAAGTATGCAAACTCTTTTTTGTAGACTGGACAGCTGTCCCACAAACATCATGAAAGATGCCTCTGTCACTTTCAAAGTTAAACTTTTCAACTGGGTTATCTCCTTACTGTCTAATGAGACTTTTCCGGAGGAGCTAGGTCAGATATTGATTCGACCAATTGTCAAAAATTCCAAAGAATCTATTACCTTGGCTTCTAATTATAGGCCCTTTGCTAGCATTCCTTTGTTTACGAAATTGCTTGAGGGTCTGGTTAACTTGGACCTGACTACCTATTTAGATAAGTTTAATTTATTACATGATAACCAGGCAGGTTTTCGGTCAGGTTTCCGTACCGAAACAGTCATGGCTTCCCTGTTAGATTATCTCCACGCATTATTTAGTCAGGGTACAAGCGCTTTGATTTTGCAACTTGATTTAAGTAGCGCTTTTGATCTGGTCGACCATACTATTTTAACTGACTGCTTAGAATCTATTGGTATTTCAGGAAATGTCCTGAACTGATTCCGAGGTTTCCTGGGCAGTAGATCGTACAAGTGCTCAAGGATGATAAACTCTTCTTATCGTTGGGTAAACATATGCGGGGTTCCTCAAGGCTCACCTTTATCTCTGACCCTGTTTAATATTTACCTTGCATCACTGGGAAACCTCTTGCAAAGATTAAATCTTAGGTTTTATATTTATGGTGACGACATCACTATAGTCATCCCCCTAACGTGTCTGACAGTTGAGATAACAAATTTTATAGCAACTATTCTGAAAAAGATTGAATTCTGGATGACTGATTTCAAATTGAAACTGAACCCTGAAAAAACTAAATTTTTTCTTGCAAGTCCTAGTGACAAGATTAAAGAATCAATGATACATCTGAATGGTTTTGACTATCCTATAGAACAGTTCATAAAAATATTAGGAGTGATTTTAGATCGACAACTTACCTTAGAACAACACACAGATTTGTTACTCAGGAAATGTTTCTTAGTTCTTTGGAAACTCTGAACCATTAAGAAATATTTTGATATAGTTTCCTTTCGTTTGTTAGTTCAGTCATCGATATTGAAGTATCCTTGATTATTGTAATCTACCTGGGCGCCTATAAGAAAATCTTTAAAAAACTAAGAGTGGTTCAAAACACTGCTGTCCGACTGATTTTCGGTCTGAAAAAATGGGAGCATGTTACTCCTTATTACCAAAAATTACACTGGCTACCGATTGAGGCTAGAGTTTTATTCAAATTTGAATGTATTTGCTTCAAATCAATCTTCGGTATGTCCCCAGGTTACCTTGTTTCCCATTTCTCTTTAAATCACTCCAATAAGCCCACATGTAGAGTCCAATTATTCACATATCCTACTGTCAAATCGCACCTCAATAGCCTGTGCATATATGAACATAAGATCGATAAGCCCAAAGGCAGACCTAATCAAGGACTGGATAGTTAAATAACAACTAGGCTCCTATTCCTATCTGAAACCTGGTTAACCTCTGACTCTGGCCCTTGCATAACAGAATTCTGCCCTAAGGGATATAAAGTAGAGCTAGTCTGCCGAGAAAAAAAGCGAGGGGGAGGATTAGCAATCCTAGCCAAAAACAATCTCAACATAAAAGTCCTAGACAAACTCACTACCCCCGATCTGGATCTTCTAGCCTGCCAACTATCTGGCGATACACTCAAAGACACCATAACCTGCATTCTCTGATATATAGCCCCAGGAAAATGGAGCGCAATCACTCACTTGAAGACTTCATCTTCCAGAATTCTCTAACATCAACCTACAACCTGCTACTAGGAGACATAAATCTCCACCTTGAAGACCACACCTCCAATCAAGTTGAAAGCATACTCGCCTACCTCAAAGCTCTAACCTACCAAATACTCAACCCCCAAACCACACACAAAAAAGGCCACCAACTAGATATTGCTGCATACATGACCCAACATCCTCATTCACCTGAAATCCACATCTCAAATGGATCCTGGAACCCCTCCTTCTGGTCAGATCATTATAAATACACCTTCAATATCAACTGGGCCCAATGCAATTATAAACATAAACCCCACAAATCCCCCATCAAAACCCATCCAAAAATTGAACCAACCACATTCTGGGACAAAGCAGACCCCACAATCGAATCCATAGACCCCAAAGAATTCATACCGCAATGGCAAACATTAAGCGAAACAATTCTAAATGAGCTAGCACCAATAAAAACAAAACACAAAATCTGCAGACATTCTGACAAATGGTTCGACTCCGAACTTCTTCAACTCAAAAGGCACTGCAGACAACTGGAAAGAAACTGGAAAAAAAATAATCAAGATCAATGCAAAATAGCATGGAGAAGTCTAATCAAACAATACAAGACCAAACTCAAGGAAAAAAGAAAAGATTACTACTCCAACCTGGTAGGCCTGGATTCTATAGACTCAAAAAAACTATTCAATCTAGTAAAAAAACCTCACCGACACCAAACCTTACCTAGCAGCTCAAGGAAAGCACCCACCAATAGCCACTCAACTCGCAGACTACTTCAAAAACAAGATTACAACAATCAGGACTATCTTCAATAACACATGCCCCCACCTCGATGAGATAATAACAAACCCCCCAAAAGGAGAAGCCATTGCAGCAGACAGGATCTGGACCGAATTTCCAGCAGTACACTGGACAGACATGAATCGACTATACAAAAAATACAGCCAAGCCTCATGCGACCTGAACAACTGTCCCACTTATCTGATAACCAATGCCACCCCCAAATTTAGAGCCAGCCTCATGCAATGGATCCAAATTACACTCACTGAAGGTCAATTCCCGCAGCACCTAGGAGAAATCATAATCACTCCAATTGTGAAAGATCACAAAGGCCTAATAGATAACCCCGCTAACTATAGACCCATTGCTTCAATACCAATATATGTCAAACTAATAGAAGGACTAGTTGCACAATACCTCACTAATTACCTGGAAGACCACAATCTTCTCCAACCCTCTCAATCGGGGTTCAGATCCAACCACAGCACGGAGACTCTACTAGTAACCCTACTAGACATAGCCCGACAGCACCTCAGCAAAGGAAGAAGGATGCTGATAATTTAACTTGATCTATCTGCAGCATTCGATCTGGTTGACCACACCATTCTACTACAGATACTAGAAGCCATAGGGATTTCAGGCAGGGTACATAACTGGTTCCAAGGATTCCTGAAATCCAGAACATATAGAGTAAAGTCAAACGATCTTAAATCAGAACCCTGGTCCAACCCCTGTGGAGTTCCTCAAGGCTCACCACTCTCACCTACTCTCTTCAACCTCTTTATCTTCTCTTGGTTCTACCCTAGATAACCTAAATGTAACTTCATTTAGCTACGCTGACGACATCACCATACTTCTACCCTTCAATTCTCCTGACCCCACTTCTACAGAAAAATTGGAAAAAACTCTACAAGCAGTGGAAAAATGGATGGCAGACCACAAACTGAAGCTGAACACAGACAAAACAAAATTTCTACTGCTCGAAAAGGACAAAAACCCCTCCATCACAGAACTAGAAATAAATACCTCCAAATACCCTATACAACCCACCCTTAAACTCCTAGAAATAACAATAGTTAGATGCTGCACAGTGCAGGCCCAAATCAACAAGACCACCCAGAAAGCATTTCTAACCATGTGCAATCTACGAAAAATCAGAAAATTCTTCGACAGAGAGCAATATAGGCTCATAGTCCAATCCCTAGTCCTAGGTCTATTGGATTACTGCAACATCCTCTATCTACCATGCCCTGCTATCATGATAAAACAACTACAGACAATCCAAAACACTAAACTCAGATTGATCTACTCGCTACAAAAATTTGACCACGTCACCACTGCCTACCTAGACTCACACTGGTTACCAATACAAGCGCGAATTCAATTCAAATTATACTGTCTATTACTCAAAGCAATTAATGGCACAGCCCCCAATTACCTAAACAACCGCCTGAACCAAAACCTCACCACTAGACAAAGAAGAACTAAGACTCCATTTACCTACCCTCCACTCAAAGGCACCCAGCGCAAGAAGATGTTTGACAGTCTACTAGCGACACAAGCAGCGAAACTGGACCATACCATCTCCAACCTGCTGATAACAACAAGCGACTTCAAATATTTTCGTAAAGAAATCAAAACCCAACTATTCAAAAAATTTATCCAGATGTCTTAACTCTAACCCTGGATTCCCCTCCGTGTAATTCCCTCAGCCTCTCCAGTTATCCTTACTCTTCAAAGCCTCAAGCATGTCAACTGCTTCCCAAACTGTATATATACTGGAACTGCACTATTTCCAATTTGTACATCTCCCCAAATTGTAAATCTACTGAAATAGCCCAATCTTCCTTGCTGTATCCCATTCCCAAAACTGTAATTCACCAATCTTCTTGTAATTTCTCCTGGAAATGTCCAGATGTCTCTTTTGTAACCCGCCTGCAAGGTACGGGCGGAATAGAAGTCAGTAATGTAAAGATTTCTCAAGAGAACTCTCTCTTTCCAGGCAGCCAAAATGAACACCTGGTTTGGCAAAATCATGCCAAGAGTCTCATCCTATTATTTCTTTAGAAAACTATTAAAATCACAACTAGTTGACAAATTTGTAACCCAAGCTTCCTAATGCTTTTTAAATACATGTATTGTGTACATTCTAGAAATTGATGTATCTTTTTAACTATATATTCGCTGTGAACTGCCTAGAACCATTCGTGGTCTGGCGGTATATAAGAATAAATTATTATTATTATTTTTATTATCTCTTGTCCTCCCATTATAATGGATTTGTGACAATTTTCAATCTGATTGTTTCCTTGTGAAATTATTTATATATTTCTTACTAGAACTGGATATTTTGTTCTGTACAAGTATATTTTGTTTGGTCATTATAATTTAAATCTCAATAAAAATAAAGGAAATAAAAAGCATTATTAAAAGTCACCACCAAAATTGCTTTAGATACTTCAGAACCAGGTTCAATATTCCAATTAATCCACCTTAAAGATCTTCCTCCATGGACAGACCACACTGTTTATAGTAGTATACATAAAGGATAAAGGGTATATCTTGTGAAGATAAATGAAGAATTCAGAAATACATTTTATTACCACATCCTCTCAGAAGATAAAAAACTAATCAAACTCAAATTCAAACTCCTTCTACAATAGCTCAAGTTTTGCATTTATTCTAGAGAGATCTTTAATCATGGTCACTTGAGTTTCTTGACACTGCATCACTGAAACTTCCAAAGTTTCCAGCCTTCTTTCTAATATACTGTATTTGCCGGCGTATAAGACAACTGGGCGTATAAGACGACCCCCCAACTTTTACAGTTAAAATATAGAGTTTGTTATATACTCACCGTATAAGACTACCCCTTCTTCCGCACACCTTCTGCACAACAAATATTATGTTCCATGGCAAAGTTTACAACTTTAAGTTTAAAACTTGCTTCATATTTCGTTCTTTTTGCTGGGGCCATAATAGAGTTGATAGGGGTTTGACTGCTGGACATTTTCTATACTGTACTGTACAATGGTGAAGTACCGTACTGTGGTTGGCTGTATACAAACCTGATTTGATTGGTGCCCTCCCTGTCTCCATCTCACTAGCAGCAGTCTGGTCCACCCTTATCCATATATGGATAGTACCATACCATACGGTACTTTATCAGTACTATAGTTGCACTATGTATTTTATTACACACTGCCTTTAATGTAAACTGTAAAATTGCAGGACATCAATGGGACAGGAGTGCCAGCCCTACACAGCGGCACGCCTCCTGCTCGCCCCCGCAACTTCCTTAAGGGCTAGACTCCACACACGGCCGCATGTGCGAGAGACGTAGTAAAGAGAAAAGGGGTGGGGCCAGAGCGCCGCTGCTTCCCGCTGCGCAGGATGAAGGAGCTGGCACCCTTGTCACACTGATGTCCCGCCATGGCCCCGCTGATGTCCCGGCAGGTTTACTAGTACCGTAAGCACCGTAAGGAGGTAAGGAAGGAGATGTTAGGACATGTAAAGTAAGGGCATGTAAACAGTACCCGGCGTATAAGACGACCCCCGACTTTGGGGAGGATTTTAAGGTACTGAAAAGTCATCTTATACGCCAGCAAATACGGTACTAGTCTTTTTACTAAGGTGGGGTAGCCATTTTAGCACGTGCTAAACGCTAACACGCACCAACGCATCCATAGGATATAATGGACGTGTTAGCACAAGTTAGCGTTTAGCATGCACTAAAATGGCTAGCGTGCCTTAGTAAAAGGACCCCATATTAATCTTCTGAACTTGACCATCAACATGGGAAACATAGAAAAATAGAAACTTGATGGCAGATAAAGGCCAAATGGCCCATCCAGTCTGCCCATCCATAGTAATCATTATCTCTTCCTCCCTCTAAGAGATTCCACGTGCCTATCCCACGCTTTCTTGAATTCAGACACAGTCTCAGTTTCCACTACTGTTCCACGCATCTACTACCCTTTCTGTAAAAAAGTATTTCCTTAGATTGCCTTGATGCAATGGGAATCTCGGGAAAGGTAAAGAAATGGTTTCAAGAATTCCTAACAAACAGATCTTACCGAGTAGCCAGCAACAGAAATCACTCCAACCCATGGAAAAACCCGTCAGGGGTACCCCAAGGCTCCCCTCTATCACCTACATTATTCAACATCTACATAGCATCCTTAGGTCACCGAATACTAAAATTAAACTTAAAGCACTACATATACGCAGACGATATATCTATCCTAATCCCCTTAAATGACATCTCAACTGAAATTATAGATAACCTCTCGCACACAATGATAGAAATCGAAAAATGGACCACCAACTTCAAACTGAAATTAAACACAGAGAAAATAAAAGTCTTCTTGGCAAGCCCCAATGACAAAATAACGAGAACATCATTAAAAGTAAACGACCATGAATACCCGATTTCCAAAACCATAAAAATTCTGGGTATCACACTAGACACGCACTAGACCATGGCTGATCACACAAACTTAACAGTGAAGAAATGCTTTTATACACTATGGAAGCTAAGGACTATTAAAAAATACTTTGACACAACATCCTTCAGGTTACTGGTACAATCGCTGATCCTATCCACACTGGACTACTGCAACATCGTCTACCTGGGTATCCCACAAAAAACAATAAAGAAACTGAGATTAGTGCAAAACACTGCAGTTCGCTTAATCTTCGGACTGAGAAAACAAGACCACATTAGCCCATACTACAAAAAATTGCACTGGCTACCAATGGAAGCATGAATACAGTTCAAATTTGCATGTATCTGCTTCAAACAAATCTGGGGCCTAGCACCTTCCTACCTGCAAACACACTTCACTCTACACAACTCCAAACGAACAACCAGAAACAAAAACATCTTCGCCTATCCTAAAATCACTGGCTGCAAATACAAATCCTTCCTTGACAGAACCTTCATGTTCCAAGCTAACAGACAACAATCCTGGCTGGGAAACTACATAAATAAAACCAGACAGACCTACAACGCATTCCGAAAATCAATCAAAACCACTCTGTTTGACAAATTCATCACCTAAACAGACCGACCTTTGCTCACCACGCTTTTTCCCCTACAAACTCAAAGCAATCTCTCAGGCCCCCCCCTCACTTCCCTTCCATTACAACCCCTCTTACTTTTCCTCCCCTTACTACCCTTTTCTTTTGTAACATTCCCCCTCATGCATTTGTAATTTGCTAAATGTCCAGCCTTCTTTCGATGTGAACCGCCTAGAAGTCATCTGACTATGGCGGTATAGAAAAATAAAGTTATTATTATTATTATTACCTCTTAACTTCAGCCTATGCCCTCTCATTCCAGAGCTTCCTTTCCATGTAGGTATTTAAACATCTCTCAAGAAAAAAAAACCCCAGAGTAGTAACTAAATCAAAAAATTCAGAAGTTATATATATTACTCACCAGAGGTGGGCTAAACACTCCCGATAAGCATTTCACATAAAAGGTGGAGAAAAAGCCTCAAAATTCAAATTAACAGCAGTCCATAATCAAAACTTGATAAACATTCAATACTGCTTCATTTCTTATCATAGGCAAAAAACTCCACCACCACTGAAATGAATTTATCAAAGGGTGAAAAAACCCATCACTGTGCACAGGAAAAGAAAAAACAAAACAGTTTACTTAGCTTTGGAAACATGGTCGAGAACACGCCATAGATGAAAACGGCTGGCCAGAGAAAATATTGGTGGTGCTCACTAGATGAACCTTTCACAAACCATGTCCTCTTTTAAATTCCAACAAGTCCTTGTTTCGCCTCACACAAGGCTGCGTCAGGGAATATAATGCAGCTCAAAACTCTGTTCTCATTCCATGCACTTCGGCACTAGAATGGCCGTTGCTTAAGAAGCCAAAAAATTATTATGCCTCTCCAAGTGTTCACCTAACAGTATTCTATAATGTGAACACTTATTTCACATAGTACTTATCTGCAAAGGGGTGTTCACCAAGGGAGGTTTATGCGAGAGGTATAGGTATATCAAACAATTACACGCGTACCTTATAGATAGTGTAAGTGTCACATTTATTCATGTGTGTATACACCTGCCATAGACATGGTATAATGTGGGCATGCCTGAGGGGTCCTTTTACTAAGCTGTAGTAAGTACCAATTCATGCTTATAGCAGCTTAAAAGGGCTTACCTCGGTAAGTTTCAAATGTGCATGTACGGCCAAAGGGACACGTCTGAAGGTGGTGTTTCTTTGCTATCAATTAGTGTGCTTACTCTGCCCAAAGCTTAGCACATGAATCTTTACCACTTGTAAAACAGGTGGTGGTAAGCACTCGCATGCTAATTTTTGACCATGGCCATGGCCATTTTCTGGCTGTGGTAGAAATAGCATTAGTGCACACAAAAGACCTGAATAAGGGTGCGCTAAGGCCACTTTCTACCACAGCTTTGTAAAAGGACTCCTGAATGTCGGTGCATAAATGCCATTTTATGCTAGCATTCAGTAACAGAATCTGAGCGTTCAGATGTAGAATTTGCACTCAGTGCTTCTTTTTGGTGCCTTACACAGACGTGCCTCTTTAGTGGCTGATACTATTGTTATATGTATATCTGGTGGTAGTAATTACATTGTACATATATTTAGGGCTGGTACCTAGCCTGATAGCAGATGTTGTAGCTGCATTTGAAAAATGTGATTGCTACCACCGCTGAATACCGACTCCAATATGTTCAATGAATATAGAGGAAAAAGAAGGGTAGAATGAGGATAGTAGAGAGGGAGACTAAGGGATCTTAGGGTAGGGTAGGAGCTATCCTAATTACAGCTACAGTATGACTTCTATTCATATCCCCACACTTTTTCTCTTCCTCCTCTCTCTAGTCCAGTGGTTCTTAACCTTGTTGGAGGTACTGAACCCCACCAGTTTCATATGCGTGTTCACCGAACCCTTCTTTATTGGAAAAATAAAATATGATTTTTACAAATTCAAAACATAGGTATACAGTGAGGGAAAAAATAATATCAATTTTGAAAACAAAAAGTTCTCCTATATTTCGAATAATAATAACATAATAATGAAATTTACTGCAAATCAGTGTGACTTCTGCTGTTGCCTCTCAGAGACCAGTTCAGAAATGCGCGGCTTTACCTTGGCAAGTGCCACTCTCATGTCATTTTCGCAACAAAGTCTGTTCCTTTTCTTCGTTTTTATGTCCAGCATCCTCGAAAAGGATTGTGCGCTATATGAGTCGGAGGTGTGTTTTGACCTCCGCCGAACCCGCGAGACTGACTCACCGAACCCCTGGGGTTCGGTCGAACCCAGGTTAAGAACCACTGCTCTAGTCCATTCTCTTCCCCCCCTTCAAGTGCCAATATACATGTACTCTCCCTTTCCCAGCTCCTTTTTCAAATTCCTGATTCCTGTCCTCTAGCTCCTCCTTCTTACAACCTCCCAGCCCTTCTTTAGTCATCAATTACATTGCCTTCTCTCTTCTTATGCTCATGGAACCAGAGGTGGGTTGAAGCAAATAGCAGGAGCTTCGGCTGCAACCTCCTCCCATGTTGCCTGAGGCTCAATTACTGCTTTCAACCATTTAGAATACCCATAGTACCAAGCAGTGCCAATCAAAAGGTGGCCTCTGCCCAACCTCTGACACAGAAAGGATTAAAAGGAAAGGGTTGATCAGAGCAGAGAGATGAGGAATTGGTAGATAAAGGGGGAAAGAGTTATAAACGCGCGTGCTGGTAAGGCACCTCTTCATTCTGGCTTGGACCCTGGCTTCCTGCAGTAATACCATTGAGATTGCCAGTTCCTTTGCTAGGGAATGCTTTTGCGGCTTATAAGATATCACTTTTGGCATACTGCAAGACTATTTAGATCTCTATTACATTGGCTACTAAAGAGTTACAAGAGGAACAAATGCTTGAACTAGTTAATACTGGCAATATCTGTGCATCACTTTAGCTTAAAGAGCTGACAAAATCTCTCTAAACTCTGAATACAATTAGTCATTAGGGTCTAGTTTTTCAGCACTGTTAAGTAATTTGTAACCCTTTCCTTTTAATAGGGTTAGGCATTACTTAACTGGGGCAGATGTCTTGAAAACTGAAACCTCTAGTTATGAAGCAGCAACTTTGCCCGATAGTCAAATCATCTATGAAAAAAAAAAAAAGTGTTTAATGGCCAGCCAATGCATAATCAATGGCTTACTTTTCATTTGAGTGTGAAAATGAGAATAATCAAATATGGTATCCCTCTGGTCAGATCTACGGACTTTTAAACTCTTTCTATGGAAGAACTGATTTATAACCCAGTCGAAACGAATGTAAACATTTGATCAACCCCCAAGCAGCCCACTCCCTCTGTCTCAAAAGCAATCCCTCCAGGCTATTAGCTCTGTCCAGCTAATCCTTTCCTCCTGTTCCTGCCTGCTGCTTTTACCCCAGCCCTCCATTCAGTCCAACAGACTCAGAAGTAATTTTATACGCAGCAGAGAGCAAGTGGAATTGATTTTCCACTCAGCGCTCAGTTCCCATCTGAATAATTATCAATTTTACTGCCTCATAAAGGGGAAGAGTCAAAATTTCAAATCAATTCAAAACAGCTTCTGAGACTAGAGAAACTATGCATGAGAAGAAAGGTCAAAGTTGTCAGCGACCCAGGGAGATGATGTCAGGTAGTAATACACTGAACAGTTGACATCAGAGGCACTCAATATGATATGACTAGTACTAATGCAAATCATATTTATGCTGACTACTGGAGACCAGTCATTAATATTTAAAACCAGATCTAAAAGCCTGCACTCAAATACATACAGTGTATAGCAGTGGTAATGAAGTTAATAAAGATATATCACTGCTTAGGCACGGCTATAAAACTGAAGGATTACTAAGTACAGCACAAAGATGGAACAGTCCACCATTGCAAATGTCTGATCTAGCTTCTAAGTGCAGCTGCCATGCAAGGTAGGAAAAAGCACAGTCACAAAGAAGCATTTAAAGGAATGTCAAATCTATTTAATCTGATATATACACATTGTTCAAACGACGCTTCATAATTTGTACAGGTTAGAATACTTTGATCACATGCTACTGGAGTATTTTCATCTGCTGCTGCTGCTACTTTCTTACCACGGATCAAAATCCATTGTGTAGTTTGTAATGCTACAATCCATGTAGGAAACACAAGCCAATAAATCCCAGGATGCTGTAAGAAAGGAAGCCTTTAAGGCACCAGTGTCTCCTTGAAACATTATTAGGATGTGTCAATTTTAGGAGTATCTTCAGAAACTGCTTAAAGTAAATCTTTCCTACATCAAATCACAGTTGAAATATGTAGAAATTAAGTAATATTTATTTGAATGCACAAATAGTCTAAACCAGTGGTTCCCAACCCTGTCCTGGAGGATCACTAGGCCATTCGGGGTTTCAGGCTAGCCCTAATGAATATGCATGGAGCAGATTTGCATGCCTGTCACTTCCATTATATGCAAATCTCTCTCATGCATATTCATTAGCGCTAGCCTGAAAACCCGAATGGCCTAGTGGTCCTCCAGGACAGGGTTGGGAACCACTGGTCTAAACTACATCTGTAGCCACATAATTTTCTTTAAAATGTCATTTATGCAATTAATTTAATGTTACTTAATGTTTGCTTCTATTGTGGTTCATGAGCTCCCTGCTGACCATCTGACCCATAATACAATGTTCCCTCCTCCCCAGATTGTACACCTGACCAGCAGCCTTCTATGGATGGATGGATGGCCAATCTGGAACCACCATGGGCTTGCTCAGAAATGCCTTATCTTTGCTGTTGTCATGGTACAGGTAAGAGGAGTCTGAGACTCCAGAACTCCAGTCAAATAATTGGGTGAGTGCAGTCGCCTCAGTGTTGATGGATGGTGTCTTCTCACTTCCTTCGCCTCTGTTCTTTAATATCTTCTTTACTGCATCTCTTATTCCTCTTCACTGCACAACATAGCTTGCGGAACAGACTTACTGTAACCATACCAAGGTGACCTTCTCAATGCAGGCTCTTCATACTGTTCTTTCAACATAAGAATGGCCTTACTGGGTCAGACCAATGGTCCATCAAGCCCAGTAGCCCGTTCTCACGGTGGCCAATCCAGGTCACTCGTACCTGGCCAAAACCCAAGGTGTAGCAATATTCCATGCTACTGATACAGGGCAAGTAGTGACTTCCCCCAACTGTTTCTCAATAACAGACTATGGACTTTTCCTCCAGGAACTTGTCCAAACCTTTCTTAAAACCAGCTACACTAGCCACTCTTACCACATCCTCTGGCAATGTGTTCCAGAGCTTAACTATTCTCTGAGTGAAAAAAAAAATTTCCTCCCATTAGTTTTAAAAATGTAAAGTGCTCACCGTTCTGAAGTCCTTCGGGGTTTGTCTTCTGTCCTTCCCCCTCATACTGACATGGTATTCCCCCAGATGTCTCCATGGGGGCCCTTGAAGTATGAGCCCCAACCTCCAAGCTCTCCTGTAGATCCTTCCTTGCCTCTGGAGAGGATAAAACCTCTGAATCCGGGGTTTCCCCACCCCTGGGAGAGCTGGTTATCTGAGGCTGTGGGGGCGGTGCCCTAACTTCGGGGCTTAGAGTAGTATTAGGCCCAGGAGTATCCACCACGGGTTCGCCTCCCTGTGTCCTCAGCAGGCCGCCATCTGACGTTGCAGTGACCTCCTGCATGCGCCACAGAAGATCTTGTATATTTCTGAGACCCGGAGCTCCAGGACGCCACGAGGCAGAAGCAGCACTCCGGCCCCGACTCTTAGGCATCGCGGTAAGTGGTAGAAATTATTCCGAACAAACGCTATTCTGGGACAAGCAGCTCAGCGCGTCCTGCTCTCAGTCGCCATCTTGGATCGCATAGTAATGTTTTTTGTGCCTCAATTATCAATTTATCTTACTTATTTACCCATATTAACACTAACACATTATGTTTATATTTATTAAAATTTGATATACCACCGCAACAGACAACAGTTCACAGCAAGTAAAATTATGTTAAAAAAGGAAAGCCACTGAATATACAGACCTAACTAAAATAAGAAATACAATTCTATCTTGCTGTATTTACAGGTTAATCCTTGAAAGTCACCAAAGAAGATCAGTAAATATGATCATTTTGAAGAATATCATGTCCAAAAGCCAATTTAAAAAAATAATAATAATAATAATAATAATAACTTTATTCTTCTATACCGCCACAATCTTGCGACTTCTAGGCGGTTTAAAATCAAGAGAGCTGACATTCAGTGAATTACAATATGCAGACAGTCAGAGGAAATACAGAGAGCAGAGACTTCAAGAGAGCAAGAATATAGAAATACAATTTGCTGAGCAAGAGTATAAGATATACAGTTTGGTAGGTAATGTACGAGAGGACCTGTTTGGAATAAGCCGCATGTTTCAGAAAATACGGTGAAAAATTACGTTTTAAAGGCCTTTAAATTCGGTGCCAAGCAAATCTGACTTGGAAGCTGATTCCATAGCCTAGGTGCCAGATCAAAAAAAAAAAAAAAAGACAGAACGGGTAAACTCCCACTGCTAGTCCTTTTGATGAATGGAATTACTAACCTATTATCTTAAAGTGATCTTAATGTATGCAATGGAGAATATGGAATAGTTAAGGAGTTTAAATAACTAGGCTGTTGCAAATGAAATGATTTAGGTGTCGGCATCAAGATTTTAAATTGAGCCCTATAAGGTATTGGTAACCAATGATAATGGAGAAACAATGGTGTAACATGATCAAATTTACTTTTATGATCCAAATGTTTATTGCTGTATTTTGTAATGTTTGAAGAAATCTAAGATTGAATTTAGATAATCCAGCATACATGATATTGTAATAATCAATTTTAGAAATAAGAAAAGCATGTATTAATGTCTGAACATTTTTATTATCAAAATAATGTGTAATAGAACAAAGAGATTGGAGACCAATCAAACCATTTCTCATTAACTCTGAAATTTGATCATAGAACACAGAAATATGATGGCAGATAAAGGCCAAATGACCCATCTAGTCTGCCCATCTACAGTAACCATTATCTTTCTCTCTCTGAGAGATTCCAGTCTTAGCCAGCAATAAAATATCATCAGCATAACAATATACAGTACCTTGACACCAATTTCTTCAATAATAGTACGGAGCAAGAAAAATATTAAACATAACAGGCGATAAAGCTGGACAACCACAAGGCAAAGTAAAAAATAAAGAAATAAACCAAGCTAAAACGTTAGAGTCTAGTCCAGTATTGGCTAATTTGTTAAGCAGTAACTGATGATTGACTAAGTAGTCAAAAGATGAAGCTAGATCTAATGAAACCATCAAGACAAGGGATTCATTCTCCAGTTTCCAAAACATTTTAAAAAACAACAAGTTTCAGTACTATGATATGTGGTAAATTCTGCCTGTTTTGGATATAAAACATTAGTTTTTTCAATGAATGCTGTAAGTTGGTTTAGTGAGTCTGTTCTGTAAGCTATGTTGTGTAGTGAAGAGGCAAAGGACAAAAGACAAATCCACCAAAAGTAAACCAAAGCAAAAGCAGAGGAGATGAAGACACAAAGCAGTCTATGGCAGTGGCTTTTAAATCTGTCCATGGAGACCACCAGCCAGTTGGGTTTTCAAGATATCCCTAATGAATATGCACGAGGCAGATCTGCATGCCTTTCACCTCTATCATATGGAAATCTGCCTCATACATATTCATTAGGGATATCTTGAAAACCCAACTAGCTGGGGGTCTCCTAGGACAGATTTAAAAGCCACTGGTCTATGGCATTCAACTAGATGAATTTATTGAATGACAGGTGACTCAACTCAATTCGTGTTTCAGCCGTTAGGCCTGCATAAGGAGGATGGTTTGTTGATGAAAAATATAATCATAGTACAAACAGCAACTCTTTGTAAAAACGCCAAAATGACTGTAAGCAAATGTTCCAATGTGACCCGAAATGCAAAGCAAACACTGTAACTGAACTTCAAAAAGGGGAAAAGACGATATTGTCACTACTCTCAAGTATCTCCGGTGAAATTAAAGAAAAAAACTCAAGGGTTACCTTCAAAAGCTAATCAAAAAATATATTAAGTTAGTCCAATAAAAAAGGTATCACCTTATTTCCTTTATGTTTTGTTTTATTTCTATATATTACTTTTAAAAGCGGACTAACATGGCTACAACACCATTTTATTCTAGATTACTCACTTAACTACCATTAGCCAGACTCTGTTAGTATTTCATGATGGGAAATAAATGGATTAGAGTATTTGAGAATTATTGGCAAGAAAATGCAAAAGGGGTATATAAAACTGGACTTTTCAAGAGAAGCCCTTTTTTTTTCCTGTAATGAAAGCTTTGGTTACCTGCTGGAGTACATTTGGGTTCTGTTGCATGAAGTGCAGCAGCCTCTGTCCATCCTGTGAGAGTTCTCGTCGCCTTAATGATTTTTTCCCTTCTTTTGCAATATGTTTGAAGAGGTAGGTGAGGATGTAGTCTAAACAAGCACAGCAGCTGGAGGACACAATTGTATCTGTAGAAGGGCAAAGTCCCAAGGAAAAAAAAAAGTTTGGAATTTCTGCCCACTGTGAACCACGGAGTCAACTATGACAGTCTTATCCAATCTCAAAATGGCACACTATGAAACTACCAGACATTCAGCATTGGTTTTCATTTCTCCTAACCTATGGAATGATCTTTCTCCTCTTATTCGCAATGGTTGGATTGCCCTTTTCCATTGAGAATACCAACCATTTATGTCTTTTAACCTGTTCTTAATCTATAATAGGACTTTATATCTCCTTCCCCCATCAGGTTACGCAATGAGGGTTTGATTTTGGAAGACACTAACAAAACTGCTCTGATAGCAAATCAATTGATTAGATGAAGGTACCATAACAGCCATTGAGGAAATAACTTGAATGAGTAAAATAACCCAAAATTGAAGGGCAGTAGCAGATAAAATCTAAGCATGGCTCCTACGCTTTATTGTAGAGATGGTGTTCACAGGGTGATATCCAATATAATACAACTGGGTAATTGAATAAATTGAATATTGTTCCAAAGGGAATGTAGCACAAACAGCAAAAAAGGAACAATAATAGTTATTAATACAGTTTCAAAAATTCCCTTTTGAATTAGGTACCCAACTGACAAGTCTGTCACACACAGCATTAGCGGGTTCTCTGAGGAAGCCAGGACGGCGAAACGCGTCAGAACCCCGCTGGGTCACCGCTGCAGAGACATTGAAACTAAATCTGTTTACTTATATGAGCTTTTCACAAAACTTTGGACTTTGGACTTTATTTTCACATTATGGAGATTTAAGAATTACTTATGAATCTATGAAGTTATTTAAAAATCATTTATTCTAACAAGATGGTGCAATGATTGATTCTATGAAAGTTTATAAAAGGGTTTTTCCCTATGCTGAGTTATTTTACTCTACTTTTGGATTCTAAACGCCATTTTTGAAACTGTATTAATAACTATTATTGTTTCTTTTTTTCACAGGGTGATATCTTCATTTGTTTTATGGCATACATATCACTTACCATTGGGGCCTGAAGCAAAATGAAACTCAGCATAGTGTAGGGACCTTCAGTCAATGCAAACCTGCTGTCAGAGTAGTTGTATTTACCTGTGTGCTACAGTGGGTTTGAAGAATTTAAGAAAACAAAAATAATTTTTAAAGGTATCTATGTATATTTATTTGCGAGAGGAGAAAAATGTAAATAGTTGTTCCAGTGCATTAGGAATGGTATGCTGAACCTTAGGATACTCTGTCCAGTCTCATGAGCATACTGCAGAAAGATGTCAGTCACAGCTTTTGAAACCTCCTCCTTCTCCCAGGAGTCTGCTGCCCCCTTCAGTTTGTTTTTCTGTAGGCAAGCATGAAAGGTGTCTGCTGATTGGCTTATTTATTTTTGTGATAGTTTTGCAGTTTTTCGCTTTAGTCAGTCTTTTTCATGAAATCAGAGATTCCTTTTGATAAGGGTCTACTCTGCCTACTTGGAGAGGAGCAGATTTCAAGTCTGCAGCTGACAGGTGTATCCTTCAGGGACCTGTTTCAGCCAGCCTGCTGAAGATTGGTGGAGATCCAAACACAAAGGTCATGAGGAAAAAAAGTCACCACTAGGAATATGTCATCAAATGGAGTCTTTATTGGGTCTGGACTCAACACGGCAGTGTTTCGACACCTAATTGCCTTTTTCAAGAGTCAAGATACTTATCTTTAGCACACCAATGGTTCTACAAAGTATAATACTATCTGCCTCAAGATGCAGGGCCTTGCAATTGGTCCAAAATGCAGCTGCCAGATTAGTGATGGGTATTCCTAGAGGTACATATGTTTCTCCTGTATTAAAAGCCTTACATTGACTACATGTCAAATTTCAGATTTAGTTTAACATATTATCATTGGTCTAATGATTTTGAAACAGGTCTTGTCTGTATATTGTCCAAATCATTGTCTAAGATCAGAGTCAGGAATGATTCTCTCTTTGCAAGAATGTCATGCAGCTCGTTATCAACACAAGAAACTGGCTACTTTTTCTTGTGAGTCACTGCTGGGAGAATAAGCTTTCAGGTATATTATATTGTTGTGTCTCCAGAAGAGGTTTTAATAAACTACTGAAGACATATTTGTTTGCACAATCATTTTAATTGATTTGAATTTACTGTTTTTGAATGTTTTTGTTCTGATGAGATTTTGCATGTTTTTAGTGTACTCCACATAGGTATATGAGGAATATAAAATTTTAAAATAAATGCACAAGAAACAGGGCTTTTCAGTAGAAAAGTAGTTCTAGAATGAGGGTCTTACTATGAGGGTGAAAGGGGTTAGACTTGAAAGTAAAATAAGGGAATATTTATTTACAGAAAGGGTGATGAGTGGTACAGCCTTCTATTGACGGTGATGGAGATGTGAACAGTATCTGAACTCAAGAAAGTATATGATAGTGTGAGTGAGACTGAAGTGTGGAGACTCCACAGACACAGCCAAACAACGTGTAAAAGTAGAACAAAATGAGGGGGGGTGGTGGTCACGTGATGCGCTCATCTTAACTAGACGTGTGCTGCTGAGCTCCGTGGTTTCTCTGAGAATATCTGCTCATTATCTGCCCTTTTTTTCTACAATTTGGGGGTATTATCGATCCAACTCAAGGGCGGCTACCAGCGATGCTGATCTGCCGCTCCGGAAAGGTGGTATGCTGGCAAAACCACCGAAAGTTGTAAAAAGTAAGCCCCTCATGCCAAACTCTAAAATGGTGTCAGCACCAGTTTCTGACCCCTCTAATGTGGATGAATGGCCCAAGAAATCTCCCGTCTAGTCACCACAGCATTAGAAGACCGGTTAAAAAAAACTACAATCTGCGGTTGATGGGATTAATGAGAAGTTTGATGCTCACTCCCAGCGCCTAAGAGAGGTCGAACGTCGTATATAAGAAAAGGAAGACAAGGCCCATTGGGACCACGAGCTGGTTGAGCGGCTGCAAACACGGGTCCTTGCTCTTCAGGATCGACTGGACAACCAAGAGAATCGGCAACACCGCAATAATATCAGAGTGGTGGGTTTCCCAGAAACGGTTACTGACCTGTATGAGTTTTTTCACACTTGGTTGCCGGCCCACCTGGTACTCTCCACCACTAACACCACATACATTTGCGAACGGGCGCTTAGGATTGGCACCAAGCCCCAGGACTCAGCCAAACCCCGGGCTGCCATTGCCCGATACCTCAACTGGTTCAAATCCCACGCTGCTCCTTGTGACCCTGCCTAAGTGAGCAAGTGAAAACACCGCTGAGTATGTTTGAAATGTTGAAGAATGAATTCTACTGGCTGTTCTTTTGAGTTGTTATTATTAATGATGCTATCTTGTGGTTTTCTCTAAGGAAGAAGTCCGTTGCCCTGACGCAGCTGTAATAGTGAAATGCCTGCTAGCTCTCGTTGGCAAGAACAGGACTGGGCTGAGACAGTACAAACAGAAAACACTCAAGAATTCGGATCTAGATAAGTTTTTTGTAATTATAAAGGTTTTTTTTTTTACTATTGTGAATGGTTTGAATAGCTGACAAAGACATATTTGCCAACTACCTATCCACTTAAAGGACTGTGAGCCCTGTTCTAAGTTCTGGCTAAGGACAGGCTTGGACAAGATGTGATATAGGTTTCTACCACGGGCAGGGGCGATATATACTCCACTGCTCAAAGAATTCCTATGAATGTTGGAGCATTTACCTCACCAACCCACAGTAGAAACCTCTACCATGGTTTTGTAAACGGAGCCTTAAAAGACTGTTGAACCCTGTGTTTGGTGCATGGCAGCCTCAGACCAGAGCTAGCACTTGGAAGCCTGCATTCCCAGGCCCAGTTACGGATTTATATTTAAAACCAAGAGACTTTGCTTCTTTATCTGAGCCTGTGAAGTAACAGACTTGGGGCTTGTTACCAATAAACCTTTTTGTTGTACCTTCAGAGTGTGTTCAGGTGGGGGTTGTGTGCACAGGCACAGGGCCTTATCTTAGAGAACCATCCAGTCTCCTACAGACTGCCTATAGGATGGAGGTAGAATTTGCTGATTAATTATTTCTCTCTTTTTAAATTTGTTAATTTTTTTTACTTTGATAAAAAAAACAAACCAAGCTTGTATATTAAAGGAAAGAAAAATTTGGTCCAAATTCTTTAGCATACAAAAATAGGGATTAAGGAAAGGAAATCTGCCATACAAGGAAATAAAATAATAAGTAAAGACGAATTTGAGGGAATCTGAGACAAGCTGGTTAAGAAACTCCACTGTAGATTGTTTAACCAAGAAAGAAAGGATTTTCCTTCGCACTCAAAAATTCTACAAGTTAGCTTGGTTCAAAACAGAAAATCTTTTCTATCATAGATAAGAAAAAAACAACAAAGTCCCTTCTAGGGCCAGAACCCTTGGCCTTAAAGACAAGAAGAAATTCCTTCTCCTGGTTTGGGTCAAATGATAAAAAAATAATAATAATAAAAAAAAAAAAAATCTGGAAATATGTGAATATGAGAACTAGAAAATAACTCATTTAAATGCCTGAAGTAAAATCTCAAAACCGTATTGTGGTCAGGCTTCAAACGCAAAAGTAGCTAAGAGGGTAGATTTGCCCGTTACTGCATTTGCCAGAATATAAGTAGCATTTTTTATACAGAATCTTCAAAGCAGACTAATATAAGAAATTTATGAAAAGTCTGCCTACCCAACAGGACAAGCGGTGTATATATTAACTGGAAAAATTAAAGAAGTAGGTATAATTATGTTCATTTATAAACAGACTAGGGAGAAGATAAATAAATAAATTCATAGTATAACTAACAGTGTATAATATACCTCCAGAAATTTCTGGACTGTTTGAAACTGACACTGAGGATGAGGACTTTGAGGGCTTTTCATACCAAATAAATTTGCAGATTTATTAAACAATCTCTGAATGTAATAAACATACATTACTGAGATAAATGTACTTATTAATATGTTCCATACAGTTTGTTTTAATATTTATGACCTAATCTTAACCACCGAATTAGTAACTGTCAGCATATTTTGGGACTGATCTCAAAATCAGTACATTGCATGTGTTCAGGGGCATGACCTAAATAATGGAACGACTTATTTATTAAGTTTATGCAATATTTTTTTTAACCATTTTTAAACACTGGGACTTACAGTTTGGAAGATATGGTATTGGCTCAAGAGAATACTGTAGGAATTTAGTCAGATTCAAAGTTTCCAGTCAAGGGCCTTGCTGGTTACTAGCTATACCAGACAGAAAACCAAAAGACAGATGCCATCTTGACCCCCGTCCTCTGTTTTAAGTTAATCTCTTTTTGTTATTAAGTAGACCTTAAAGTGGGGTTACAACAATTATAGCAATGCCCCTCACTAATTTGAGGACTATTAGGCAGTTTAAATTCTATTAATCACAGACAGATTTACAGTTGCTGTGACTCAAGCATTGGTGATTTCTAGGTCAAACTACTGTGTATCTGTTTATGTTAGGATGACTAAGAATTACAGAGAAGCTGAGCGTATGGGACTATTTATTGCAGATTAATGAAAGCCCTTCTTCACTGGTTACTACAAGCTTAAAGGCCTTAAATGCACTGTCCCTAGCTACTTGCTAGACAAAGTGGAAAGAGGCTATTCATTGGTTGAAAATTGCACAGTCTAGTTAAAAGCTCATTTCCCGAGAGTTTCATAGGACACTGACAGCCTGTGAAGAAAGGAGAAAACTTTCCCCAATTCTAGATGATGTGAAACTATCTAAGGAGTGCCTATAGTTTAAACAAATATACTCAATGCTCATTTGTGTTGGAAGGGTATGGATTGGAGTGGATATTCAGAATAGCGAGAATCTCAGCTGAGAAGTGATCTATATAATTGGGTATATAATTTTGTAATAATTGGATTTTCAATTGTTCAATTATAAACCATTTGGGGGTTTTCAATAAAGCATCACATAAAAGTTAACATATTTATGTTTTAAAATAAAAAAAGAATATTACTATTTTCAAAAATGTTCAAAATGAGGAACGGGGAAAGAAGGTACCAAGCCTCGAAGCAACGCAAAACTGACAAGAAGAGGCACTGGAGTTGTCAAATCCAACCGAATGGTCAGAAACCCTTTTTTTGCAGTTTGTATCAAAGTTTAAAACAAGCAAAGTTCCAAAA
Source organism: Geotrypetes seraphini (assembly GCF_902459505.1). NCBI lineage: Eukaryota > Metazoa > Chordata > Amphibia > Gymnophiona > Dermophiidae > Geotrypetes > Geotrypetes seraphini. The sequence continues at coordinate 29,489,004 of NC_047101.1, read as the reverse complement.
GACAAAGTCCCGACTAGGATCTGAGTTTCGGCGATACCATCGCCTTCCTCAGGGGACAGTTGTAAACTGCGCATGTAAACGCATCGGCGTTTCTTCATCCAAAAGAAGCACCAAAAGTGAGGAAAAACATAATATAAACAAAGGCATAGAAAAATAACAGCCAGCAATGATCTGCCAAAGACTCACAGCAAGAGAAAAGACTCAGTAGATTAAGAAAGAATAAGCATAAAAAGACATCCTATCGAATACATTTTGCAATAACGTAACTGAGATGATTACAAATACTCAAGTACAAATACTCAAATCCCTTAAAATCTGTCCTTTTGGCTTCTGTTTGTTCTTCAATCTTGCTAAACTTTACAGTATGTAAAGGGCATTACCCCCCCTCCACCGAAAGCTGTTGCATTGTTCTTTCATCTGGGTAATATTCTATTAATCAGATAAGAATTAGAAAAGTGTAGCAGAGACATGGTGATAAGATGTTATGCAGGTTCCATTAAAAGGTTTCAAGCCACTGAGTCAGCTGAGGAATAGCCAGGTAAACACTTTAGAGAAGAATGTTGGCGTGGACATATCCTTGCAATAAAAGCAGGCATGAGGGCTTCCATTAAGCCTGATTTACAGCTAGGGGCTTCTAAAAGAGTAAGTACTACATCACCGTCTATTAGAGAGTATGATATCGCAGAGGGCTGGCAGGGTGTCCAGCCGGAAATGATCAATAGACGAGAGGAAGAATAGGGTGGGGGGGGGGGGGGTTGATCTCCTAATCCAGCAACATCAGCTGTTGTCCTCTTTCACTCAAATGCTTTGCTCCCATGGAATCATAACTGAAATCTCCTTGCAATTCCCCATCAATGAAAGGTCAGCTCTTTTAGTTTTATAAAGAATGCTGAAAATGATTTATATGATCTAATCTGTTTATAAGACATTTTATTGCCTCACATTGCCTGCAGCTGTGTATTGGTGTGCCAAGGCTACAAAGGCTGATGTATGCTTGTAAGGATTAAGTGGAATTTCTTCTTTAGGCTTTAAAACTTTCCACAGTTAAAGAATTGTTCCCTGAACCTGAAAAGCTAATCACCTGGAGCTTGGGATTGGAAGAATAAATAATTAAGTAAAAAATCCACCTGGGTCAATTTGATGATCAGGGAAAAAAAAACCACCTATATTTGACTTTTTTGCTCAAGTTTCAACTCTCAGCTTCAGGCTTTGAGCAACTTACACCACTTCTAAGGACAACATCTCATGGCCATAAGATGGCACTATTGGAAGTAACTATTTTAAAAGCTGCATCCTTCATTTAAGACCACAGGAGGGTGCTACAGTACTTTTTTTTTTTTTTTTTGCTACTGGTAAAATAATCATAAACCATCTGAATTTGAATGAACGGAAAGAAGACATTACTAAAGAGAACTAAATGAAACGATGGAAGGAAATACAGATTGAAACTTTTATAAAATAATGAGAAATTGTATGTGATTTTCTAATACTGTAAATGATAAAAACATCATAGGGTCAATATTCAACAGCACGGTCTGTGTCTGTATATGGCTGTTTGAGGGAGGATGGGCTGGAGAGGGCTTCAATGGCTGGGAGGGTTTAGATGGGATGGAGTAGGTTTTAACGGAGATTTTGGCAGTTGGAACCTAAGCACAGTACTGGGTAGAGCTTTGGATTCTTGCCCAGAAATAGCTAAGAAAAAAAATTTAAATTGAATCAGGTTGGGTAGACTGGATGGACCATTCGGGTCTTTAGCTGCCGTCATCTACTATGTTAATATTTTTAAACACTGGCCTCAGTATTTTAAAAAAATGTTTGCTCAATGGCACTGAGCATTTATTACATAAGAACATAAGAATAGCCTTACTGGGTCAGAACAATGGTCCTTCAAGCCCAGTGGCCAGTACTAGTACCTGGCCAAAACCCAAGGAGTAGCAATATTCCATGCTACCGATCCAGGGCAAGCACTGGCTTCCTCCATGTCTTTCTCAACAGACTATGGACTTTCCCTCCAGGAAATTGTCCAAACCTTTCTTAAAACTAGCGACGCTATTCGCTCTTAACCCTGCTGACTGCCTGCTCATTCAGCCCTCATATGGCTAGGCCTAGACCTTTCAAGGGAAAGGCATTGGGACTTGTATACCACCTTTTTGCAGTTATACAACCACACTCAAAGTGGTTTACATAAAGGTACTTCAAGCATTTTCCCTATCTGTCCCAGTAGGCTCACAATCTACCTAGGGGCCGCCGCGGGAACGGACTGCTGGGCACGATGGACCACTGGTCTGATCCAGCAGCGGCAATTCTTATGTTCTTATGTACTTGGAGTAGTGGAAGATTAAGCAATTGCCCAGAGTCACAGGGAGAAATGCTGAGGCTGCAGCTCTGACCACTTCAACAGGCCTAATGTAAAATGCCATTCATATTTCAGCTGAATATTGCTGCAATAAAAATACTGGAGCATTTGGAGGTGTGGCCTAATGGCTAGCACAGCTGCCTCAGCACTCTGAGGCTGTGAGTTCGATTTCCACCTCAGCTCCATATGAGTCTGGGGAAGTCACTTAACACTTCATTGCCGTGTCTAAAATATGTAAACCATTTTGATTGAAACCACACAGAAAAAGTCCCATCCCCTTTACTTTTATCCTATTTGTTTCCTGTTCTCCCTTCACCCTATACTATACAATTCTGGGCCAGCGAGAATCATTTTTGGTTGGCACTATCCTGATACAGGCTCATTTTCAAAAAAGACAGACATCCAAAGGACAGCGTAAACCAGCACTTGGATGTCTTACTATTCAAAACACCCAAATGGGTATTCTTTAAACAGACATTCCATGTGTCTTTCTGGTCTATTTCTCTCCAGTTCATCTAATTCTTAGGCATATTTTGGGCAGGCTTAGGACTTGATGTCTTACAGGGATAATCAAACCTGTAACAAAATATTTTTTTCCCCCCCAAATCTTTATTCATTTTAACATAGATGTTTGGGCTAGACCTGTTTTAAAAACGAATAAGGATCAAAAAGCTGACCAGATGACCACTGATGGGATTAAGGCATGACCCTCCCCCCCAAGTGGTCACTGAACCCCTCCTACCACCCAAACATGTGAAAAAAAAACACCTAGGTCTCTACGTTCTGAGAACTTAGCGTTATTAAAAACAAATGCTAATCCAAAATATGCTGAGACCAGTAAAATGGCCTTTTGCTGTGCAGGGGTCAATTACAAAAATGTTATGTTGAGGGTAATTTCAGAAAACTATTAAAAATGCAGTTATTTGTTAATGCATTTTTCTAGGAACTGATCTTTTGATGGTAACTTTATGTGATTTTTGATGATTATATGTTAATGTTTGTTTGATTTTATTGAATTATGTATGTAACGATGTTTAACGGTATATAAATTTTTAGAATAAATAAATAGTATTTTCCAGCCTGTATGACAGTCATATGGCTCACATAAATCTGCACAACAGAGAGTTACCGTTTCAAGTTCAAGTTTCAAGTTTATTAGGATTTTATATACCGCCTATCAAGGTTATCTAAGCGGTTTTTTACTCAAGCATTTTCCCTATCTGTCCCGGTGGGCTCACAATCTATCTAATGTACCTGGGGCTATGGAGGACTGAGTGACTTGCCCAGGGTCACAAGGAGCAGTGCAGGGTTTGAACCCACAACCCCAGGGTGCTGAGGCTGTAGCTTCAACCACTGCGCCACACACATTTAAAGTCCCAGGTACAGATGTCACTATAACTTGCTTATGTTGTATCTATACCTACATACAGATGACAGCTGCAGACACAAAGGCTATTGTAGGGTATAGGTGGGTGTAGTACGTTTTGGGTGGGTTATGGAGAGCTCACCATACAATATAAGCAGGTTAGATTGACATGTGTACCTTGGACTGCTGGCTGCTTGGACATCCAAAAAGCTTGTTTTTATGTGTTTTTCATGTGGACGTTTTTATATTTGAGAAAGGCCAAAAAAAGATAGACATACTAAGGGCCAAAATGGCTAGATAAGTTATAAAAAAAAAAACAATAGACGTCTTGCTGTTTTAAAAATGAACATTTTCTCTACTGGATTTCTAGATGTCTTTCCCAAAATGACCAAACTCAGATTTAGATGTCCTATCAAAAATGCCCCTCACAGTGATTGAACATCAGTGGACAGCGTATTAATATTTTGGTATTTATTTGGTTTTCTACTATTGTGGCTTACAAAAAAGAAGATGGATTATAGCAGAAACAGAGTCAGGATGAAGAAACAGAATAATGATGGGAGAGTTCAATTTTTACCCTAGAACTGATTGGGTAAATGTCATTTCAGCACACAAGGGACTTTCCAGAGAGTTAAACTGTTTTGTGACTAATCAGCAATTTTTTAAACTTAATTTTGAGCGGTTTTGAGGGTTTCCTAGTGTTCCCCTGGGTTCCTCCACTTGAAATATACTATTTTCTGAAATTTTTCTTTTCGGGAAGGTCATTTTTATCACTTTTTTGGGTGCGAATTTGGATCTGGCAGCCATCTGGGATATTTAGCAAATTTTTTTTTTTCCCCAACTTCTCCCTGCTTCTTCAAAATTTTATTTTCTGCCAGGAAAACTGCTGGAATGGAGTCCTCAGGGTCTTCTAGTATGAATTCATATAAACTTTGTGCAAATCTGCTGCTTTTAGAGCGTCCGTGCGGCACAGTTGTGGGGATGGTAACTTTGGGTTCAGCCTCCCCTCTGCAAAAGCAGGTAATAACATGCTCAGCTAGCTTGTTGGGGCTTGGGTCTGTGCCTTTATCAACCAGCCGTGAGGCAGACCCTCCGCAGCCTAAGAAGCGCAAGTCTAACTCATCTAAAGGTGATTCTATGCCCCAGGGTCCAGATATCTTCTCAGAGTTCATGAAATTTTTGTGGTCCGAGTTTCAATCCAGGGGTCCGACTGCTGGATGTTCATTTGTTGCCCTTATGACATCGCATAGTGCCAGTATCTCCTCGGGGATGCAGGAGTCTCAGGCCACCCCGGCTGTACCTTCTTCACAGTCTGTTCAGGAGGCTCCAGCTGCAAATCTGGACCTTGCTGATCATTTATTCCCCGTATTAGAGGATCCGGATTGAGATGCTGGATTTGCGGATCCCTTCGGGGCTCCGGATCCTGGAGAAGATCCGACTGTGGTGTGCTTGTTTAAAGTTGCGGCGCTTCCTGACTTGATTGCTGAATTTTTGCAGGAATTGGGCTTAGATGACAAGCCCACTCCTTCTTCCACTTCATAGCTCTGCTGTGTGTGCGCCCAATCAGCAATTTTTCCCTGGCATCTGGATTTGAGTTTTTAGAGCCTGTCAGCTCTTCTTACTCACAGTACTGAAGACAGATGTTGCACCTGCTTTCTAGCCTCTGTGAAAAGCCAGAGTCAGAACTCACTGCCATACTGCTGGAAAGGCTGTTACCAAGCTGATTATTTGGGCTGCCAGTTAGATCCATTGTCTGACTATGCGTTCACCCCTGCAGACCACCAACTAAATACCAGGACTGTACGGAGGCGCAAAAACGCAGCCTGCACGCTGTGGAACGCTGCTGAGCCCCCTAAGTATGGTGAATGGTCTGCACTCAATCCCCCATTTAACAGGGAGTGAGATCAGGTCAGGGATGGCCCTGAGCTCCAAGGAAGACTAGCAAACCAGCTAACAGGTACCCCAAAGGGATTGGCTTGTCAACTACAGACCGAAGTCTGTGAATTCTCAAGCAAGTAGCTTTTCAAATTTCTTGAAACGCGAAAGAACCGTGAATGTGGACGAAACTACATCGAATTAAAAATAATAAATGTGGGAGAGCAGAACTGCATGCAGAAGAGAAAGACTGATGGGAGGAGCTAAGTTAGCCTGTGAAGTACTCTAGAGGCAGACTGGAAAATCTGGAATGGCTCTCTTCTGCAGTCCATGCGGGTAAAGGGAAATATCCCTATGGTCCAATGTCTCACCTATTGCACTGGAAATATATATATCCAGTGCCGCTGTTTCCAATGTATAGTAGCACTGAATATTGGCTTGGAAAATCTCTTATTTTTATCATACATAACTACATTTTAATTATGCAAAACTATTAAAATTAATGTAAATATGAAGCAGAAATTTCAATCTTTTGTTTCAAAATCTACATCACATTAGGTTACATGTTGGGATTAAAAACAGCTCCAAAATGATTGATGTTGATGTGTTCCATTCTTTAGCAGTTTAAGTAAGTGTGGCATAAGAAAAGTCTTCTTTCCTGCCGGTGCACACAACAGCTATTTTGTTCATTAGCCAAGGCAGTGGACTTACACACTGTACTAAACTCCGGGAATTAATGGTTAGTTTTAGTTTCTACGTATGTATAACATAAGAAAGAGCAAGATCAGAGGTAGCAGTGTAGAGGAGAGAGGGAAAGAAAGCCAGAGCTTAACTGCCAGGAATTGTCTTTTTTTAGCCATTTTTCTTGAGGACTTTGTACACAGATTTCCTTGGTACCTGCACAGAATGCCACTTACCTAGAGCTGTAAGTCCCTCAGATATTGATGTAAGGATATACATTAGAACATGTGGCTCTAGGCTGGTAATGAAGCTCATGTGGTCCTGGGTGAGACACTCTAAGAGTGGGTAGTAAGACTGGCTCAACTTTCGATATTGCTGAAAAAAAAACCCAACACAGTTTGAGTGATGAGGAAGACATTTCTAGATCAGTCTCTAAACAAGTAACAGGCCAGTAGGAATATCTGTGGTTACCGGATGGAAAAGACTTATCAAATCATGTTTCACAATGTACTGTAGAAATGCTATATGTAGTAGGAACTATATTCCTTATGCTGTAATTATAGCACACATCACCTGTTTAATGGCCATTTTAAAGCTCTCATTTCATAGAAATTAATTGTGTGTCTCCTCCTCATCATATGGCTTCATGTTTCTATTTCTAAATATCCTCTTTCAATGCTCTCCTTTTCTGTTTTCAAATTTATCAGGATTTCTTCTTTACTTCATTAATGTTTCTATACCTTGGCCATTTTTATATTCTTCAACATAAAAAAATGCTGGAAAGTATACATAAATAAAAACAGTACTTTGAAATCCTCAGCTCAGAGTACAGCAAATCCTAAGAGCTTTGAGCTCAGTAGTTCAATTTCCCACTGCCAATAATGGCTCCTTTCAGTTCTGCTACTTCAGATCCTGCGTTGTATACGAACTACCCCTGGATTTTGTATACTGCAACCAAAGTTGATTGCCAATTTACGCAAACTTGTTTAACAAGCCAATCAGTGCTGATAATTGGCAATTAATAAAAATATTGGCACTAATTTGAATTACATACGCAACTTTCTAAGTATATTCTATAAGGCAGTGCGAATAAGTTGGTAAATAAATGGTGTGCAGATCTTAAAAGGGGGTGTGGTCATAGGAGGAGCATAGGAGGGTCTTGGATGCAGGCATTTTGGACTGGTTTTCATTGGCATAAACTGTGCCTAACTCCGGAAGTGGCTTATAGAATTGTGCTAAGTGCTGACCATTTCAGCAATAGATATAGAATTTACTCCTAAGTAAATTTAACTAGTTACTGCACTTAAGTAAAGGTTTTATCACCTTTACTTGTAAAGAAATACAGAATAACAATTGCTACTTTTACTGAAATAATTGAAGAACTGCCACATGTGACAGACCGAAGGTTCATCAAGCCCAGTACTCTGTTTCTAACAGCGGACAACCCAGTCACAAGTACCTGGCAAAATCCCAAGGAGTAAAACAGACTTTATGCTGCTTATGCTAGGCATAAACAATGGATTTCCCCAAGCTCATGGACCTTTGTTGTAGGAAACCATCCAAACCTAAAGTTAACGGATTTCATCACGTTTTCAGGCAATGAATTCCAGTCCTATTCCAGTTTATTTACACATTGAGTGAAGAAATATTTTCTCCAGTTTGTTTGAAATCTACTACTTAGTAGCTTCATCGCAGGCCCCCTAGTCCTAGCATTTTTTGGCAAGAGTACACAAGCACTCCACTCAATATTCTATAGACCTCTATCAGATCTCCTTTAAGCCATCTCTTCTCCAAGCTGAAGAGCTCTAGCCGCAGTTATCATGGACGACTTCAATTATCCGGGGAGACCAAGTTCCTGGATGCTATAGGCGATTGCTTCCTGGAACTTGTCAAAGAAAATACGAGAGGAAATGCAATTGTGGACTGAATTCTAAATGGACTACGAGGACCGGCGCAAGGTGTAGAAGTAGAAGGGATGCTGGGAAGCAGTGATCACAATATGATTCACTTCAACCTGGACACGAGGGCAAAACATCGATCCACAACAATGGCCACGGCATTGAACTTCCGAAAAGGGAATTATGAAGGGATGAGACTCATGGTGGGAAAGAAGATAAGCACTGTAAAAACGCTAGAGCAAGCATGGTCCCTTTTAAGGACACAGTTACTGAGGCGCAAAAAGCACAGTTACTTACCGTAACAGGTGTTATCCAGGGACAGCAGGCAGATATTCTTAACTGATGGGTGACAGCACCAACGGAGCCCCGGTACGGACAATTTTAGAGTGATTGCACTCTAAGAACTTAGAAAGTTCTAGTTAGGCCACACCGCGCATGCGCGAGTGCCGTCCCGCCCGATGGAGGCGCGCGGTCCCCAATTAAGATAAGCCATCTAAGAAGCCAACCCGGGGAGGTGGGTGGGACGTAAGAATATCTGCCTGCTGTCCCTGGATAACACCTGTTACGGTAAGTAACTGTGCTTTATCCCAGGACAAGCAGGCAGCATATTCTTAACTGATGGGTGACCTCCAAGCTAACAAAAAGAGGGATGGAGGGAAGGATGGCCATTAGGAAAATAAATTTTTTAAACAGATTGGCTGAAGTGTCCATCCCGTCTGGAGAATGCATCCAGACAATAATGAGATGTAAAAGTATGGACTGAGGACCAAGTAGCAGCCTTGCAGATTTCCTCAATAGGAGTAGATCTGAGGAAAGCCACAGATGCTGCCATAGCTCGAACCTTATGGGCCGTGACAGAACCTTCCAGTGTCAGTCCGGTCTGAGCATAACAGAACGAGATGCAGGCAGCAAGCCAATTGGAAATCGTTCGCTTAGAAACAGGATGACCCAACTTATTTGGATCAAAAGACAGAAAAAGTTGGGGAGATGATCTGTGAGGCTTAGTGAGCTCTAAATAGTAAACAAAAGCACGTTGACAGTCCAAAGTATGCAAAGCCTGTTCTCCTGGATGAGAATGCGGTTTCGGGAAGAATACAGGTAAGACAATGGACTGGTTAAGGTGAAAGTCAGAGACAACCTTAGGAAGAAACTTTGGATGTGTACGCAGAACCACCTTGTCAAGATGAAAAACAGTGAAAGAGGGATCTGCAACCAGAGCATGTAACTCACTGACCCTCCTGGCAGAGGTGAGAGCAATAAGGAAGACCACTTTCCAAGTGAGAAATTTGAAATGAGCTGTGGCCAAAGGTTCAAAGGGAGGCTTCATTAAAGCGGAAAGAACCACATTAAGATCCCAGACAATAGGAGGAGGCTTGAGAGGTGGTTTCACATTAAAAAGCCCCCGCATAAATCTGGAAACCATAGGATGAGCAGTAAGAGGCTTTCTGTGAACAAGTTCATGAAAAGCAGTAATGGCACTGAGGTAGACTCTGATAGAGGTACACTTGAGACCAGAGTTAGACAAAGAAAGAAGATAATGTAACACTAGTTCTACTGCTAGTGAAGTTGGATCATGATGATTCAGAATGCACCAGGAAGAAAATCGAGTGGGCCATCGTGGAGCAATGAGAATCATGGTGGCTTTGTCCCTCTTGAGCTTGAACAAGGTTCTTAACATGAGAGGTAGAGGAGGAAAGGCATAAAGGAATCAACCGGTCCAATCCAGGAGAAACGCATCTGCTGCCAGACGATGAGGGGAATAGAGTCTGGAGCAAAAGTGGGGCAGTTGATGATTGTGAGGAGCCGCAAAAAGGTCCACTTGAGGAGTGCCCCATTGATCGAAAATGGACTGGAGAGTCATTGGGTTGAGAATCCATTCGTGAGGTTGGAGAATTCTGCTGAGATTGTCTGCTAAGGAATTCTGCTTCCCCTGAATGTAGACAGCTTTTAGGAATAAATGGCGAGCTGTCGCCCAAGACCAAATCTTTTGGACCTCCTGACACAACAGGCGAGAGCCCGTCCCACCCTATTTGTTAATGTAGTACAATGTAACTTGATTGTCTGTGCAAAGCAGTAGTACTTGAGGAAAGAGGAGATGCTGAAAGGCCTTGAGGGCATAAAACATCGCTCTGAGTTCCAGGAAATTGATGTGATGCCTCTTTTCCTGGGAAGTCCAAAGACCTTGAGTTTGGAGATCGTTCAAGTGAGCTCCCCAGGCATAAGGGGATGCGTCTGTGGTGATGACGAGATGATGAGGAGGCAGATGGAACAGAAGACCTCTGGAGAGACTGGAAGATTTCAACCACCATTGCAGAGACTGTCGAAGAGACGATGTCACAGATATGTATCACGAACAAGGATCCGTCGCCTGGGATCATTGGGTAGCTAGGGTCCATTGAGGAGTGTGCAGGTGAAGACGTGCGAAGGGGGTGACATGAACTGTCGACGCCATGTGACCCAAGAGTACCATCATTTGTTTGGCAGAGATGGAAAATTGTGGGAGCACCTGCTGACAGAGATGAAGAAGGGTGTGAAGGCGGTTGGAGGGAAGAAACGCCCTCATGAGAACAGTGTCCAATATCGCTCCAATGAACTGAAGTCGCTGAGTTGGAATGAGATGCGACTTGGGCAGGTTGATCTCGAAACCCAGAATTTGGAGAAACAGGATGGTTTGGTTAGTGGCAAGAAGCACTGCTTGAGATGAAAGCACCTTGATTACCAGTCATCCAGGTAAGGGAAAACTTGGAGATTGTTAGAGCTTAGAAAGGCGGCCACTACAATGAGACATTTTGTAAATACCCTGGGAGAGGAGGCCAGACCGAAGGTTTACACCTTGTACTGGTAATGAGAATGATTGATTAGAAATCAGAGGTACTGTCTGGACATCAGATTTACTGGGATATGTGTGTAGGCCTCTTTGAGATCCAGGGAGCATAGCCAGTCGCCCTGAGTGAGAAGAGGGTAAAGTGTGGCAAGAGAGAGCATTTTGAACTTCTCCTTGACCAAACATTTGTTGAGATCCCTGAGATCTAATATGGATCTGAGGTCTCCGGTCTTTTTGGGCACTAGAAAGTACCGGGAGTAAAATCCCTGCCCTCTCTGATCTAGAGGGACTTCTTCGATGGCATTTAGAAGAAGGAGAGATTGAACTTTCTGACTTAGAAGGAAGGACTGAGACGTGTTGGAAGCACACTCTTTTGGAGGACTTGTTGGTGGAAGAGTCTGAAAGTTGAGGGAATATCCATGACGGATGATGGAGAGAACCCACTGATCTGTAGTGATGAGTTCCCAACGGTTCAGAAAAAACTGTAGACGTCCCCTGATGGGTTGAGCTAGAGGAGATGAAGAGGGAAGACTGGCTATGTCCTGGAGAAGGAAGTCAAAAGGGCTGAGTAGGCTTAGGCTGAGCAACAGGCTTCACTGGTTGTTGCTGCTGTTGATGAGCCTGCTGCTGTTGTTGTTGACGTTGCCTCCAGGGCTGGGGATGAGGAGGATGAAGAGGACGAGCTGAAAAACGACGTTGATAAGACGTCTGCTGTCTAAAAGGACAAGTAGGTGGGGGTTTCTTTTTGGTTTTCAATAAGGTATCCCACCTGGTCTCATGAGCAGAAGTTTCTGGGTGGTGGTATCCAGAGATTCTCCAAACAGCTCGTCACCCAGGCAGGGAGCATTGGCGAGGCGGTCTTGGTGGTTTACATCAAGTTCTGAGACGCGGAGCCAAGCCAAACGTCTCATAGCGACAGCCATAGCTGTAGCCCTGGAGGTGAGCTCAAAAGTATCGTAGATGGAGCGGACCATAAACTTCTGGAGTTGGAAAAGACTGGAAGTACATTGCTGAAAATCAGGCAGCTTGCGTTCCGGGAGGTACTTCTGAAAAGCAGCAAGCTGCTGAATAAGATGCTTCAGGTAGAAAGAAAAATGGAATGCATAGTTACCTGAACGATTGGCCAACATAGCATTCTGATATAACCGCCTGCCAAATTTATCCATGGCCTTACCCTCTCTGCCAGGAGGGACAGAAGCGTATACACTAGAGCCCGCAGTTTTCTTCAGGGTCGACTCCACAAGCAAAGATTCATATGGGAGCTGAGGCTTGTCAAACCCTGGAATGGGGATAACCTTGTAAAGAGAATCCAGCTTTCTAGGGGCTCCTGGAATGGTTAAAGGAGTCTCAAGATTTTTATAAAAGGTTTCCCTCAAGATATCATGTAAGGGTAATTTGAGGAATTCTTTAGGAGGTTGATCAAAGTCCAGAGCATCAAGGAATGCTTTGGACATTTTAGAATCAGACTCCAATGGGATAGAAAGTGTGTCTGACATTTCTATGAGAAATTTTGTAAAGGAAGACTGCTCTGGCTTACTATCAGGCTCCTGAACAGATGGATCAGCCTCATCAGATGAAATCTCGTCATCGGTGCCGAGAGGTTCATCAGAATCATCCCATAAGTCAGGATCACGCACCGAAGGAAGTCAGCCCTGGGAGACAGGAGTGGATACATCTCCATGTCGGGTTTTGCGTACCGACTTGCCCGATCGCATCGATACTGTACCTGGGGAAGTATGGAAAGCGGTACGGAGGTTCGGGTCAGAGAGCGGTACCGGCTCGGAGACCGAATGAACCGCCCGATGCAAGGTTTTCGGTTCCGCCGAAAGAACAGGCATGGATACCGAAGAGGCAGAATGCAACAGTGCCGATAAGGTCGATGCCGACAAAATAGGCTGGTCGGCAACTGGCACCGGAGGCTCAGAGGGTACCGACACTGGAAGGTTCGGAGTCAAAAGAGCCGGGAGGAGTTGCTGTAACTGTTCCTTAAGTTGAACTTGGAGGATGGCCCCGATGGCATCGGTACCGCTTTTCTTTTCTTCGGTACCTGTGGTGCCGCTCTACGCTCAGGAGAAGATGATGCCGATGACGAGGCACTAACTTCAATAGGAGCAGAGCGTTTACGCGGCCGGCGCACGGTCTGCAGGACTTGGCTCACTGCTTGGTCGACTGGCGGGCCCAGGACTGTAGGGGATGGCTTCTTAGCCGGCTTACCTGGGGGGGTGCGATGCCGAAGACACGTCTTGCGGTGTTGAAAGACGATTTCGATGACGCAGCCAATGTCGGGGTCGATGTCGGTGGACCCTCCATGGCGGCACCAAAAAGAAGTCGTTGCTGAAGTTGGCGATTCTTCAAGGTTCATTTTTGGAGAGAAGCGTAAAGGGTGCAAGATGAAGCCCTATGATCCGGACCCAAGCACTGAAGACACCAATTGTGCGGGTCGGTCAAGGATATAGGGCGTGCACACCGCTGACACTACTTAAAGCCCGGTGAAGGGGGCATGAAGGGAAAAACGGTCGCCGCAAAATCGAAGGTCGAGGCTTTGATGTTGCCAACAAGCCCCGCCGGGGCCGACTGAAAGTCGAAGAAAAAAATGATAATTAAAAAAAAAATAATAATAATAAAAGGAGAAAAAAAGTGAAAGAATTTCACAAAAATACGCACGAGCGGGAAGGCGAGGAAAAAATTTTCAACAGCCGTTGAAAAAACACGTCTTCTTAGCTCCACGGAAACTAAGAAACTGGGGACCGCGCGCCTCCGTCGAGCGGGAAGGCACTCACGCATGCGCGGTGCGGCCTAACTAGAACTTTCTAAGTTCTTAGAGTGCAATCACTCTAAAATTGTCCGTACCGGGGCTCCGTCGGTGCCGTCACCCATCAGTTAAGAATATGCTGCCTGCTTGTCCTGGGATAATCTATATATCCGGCATATCAACAAGGGATCCAAGAGGAAAAAGAACAAGGAACCGGCGTGGCTCACTATAGCAGTGAAAGAAGCAATCAGAGAAAACTTCTTTTAAGGAATGGTCAAAAACGGACGAAAACTGGAAAAAGCACAAACAACATCAAAGAAGGTGTCATAAGGCGGTGAGAGGGGCCAAAAGAGACTGTGAGGAAAAAATAGACAAAGAAGCGAAAAACTTCAAGCCGTTCTTTTGATATATTAAGGGGAAACGACCTGCAAAGGAAGCGGTGGGGCCTTGGATGACCATGGAATAAAGGGAGCGCTAAAGGAGGACAAAGCCATCGCTGACAAACTGAACACATTTTTTGCATCTGTATTTACCAAAGAGGATATACACAACATACTAAAAGCCGACAGGTTATACGCAGGAAACGATGATGGGAAACTGACGGGACTGACGGTCAGTCTAGAACAGGGATTTCAAAGTCCCTCCTTGAGGGCCACAATCCAGTCGGGTTTTCAGGATTTCCCTAATGAATATGCATTGAAAGCAGTGCATGCACATAGATCTCATGCACATTCATTAGGGAAATTCTGAAAACCCGACTGGATTGCAGCCCTCAAGGAGGGACTTTGAGACCCCTGGTCTAGAAGAAGTATGCAGGTAGATTGATAGGCTTAAAAACGATAAATCGCCTGGACCGGTTGGCATCCATCTGAGGATAATCAAGGAACTGAAAGGGGTTATAGCTGAACTGTTTCAACTAATAACCAATCTGTCAATCAAATCGGGAAGGATTTCAGAAGACTGGAAAGTGGCGAATGTTACGCCGATCTTCAAGAAAGGTTTGAGGAGAGATCTGGGAAACTACAGACCGGTGAGTCTGACCTTGGTACCGGGAAAGATGGTAGAGGTGCTGATAAAGGACCGCTTCATTGACCACCTTGACGGACACAATCTGATGAGGACCAGCCAGCACGGCTTCAGCAAAGGAAGATCTTGCTTGACGAACTTGCTGCACTTCTTTGAGGGAGTTAACAGGCAGACAGACAAGGGTGACCCGGTCGACATTGTATATCTGGATTTTCAGAAGGCGTTCGACAAGGTCCCGCATGAACGACTACTTTGAAAAATTGCGAGCCATGGAATCGAGGGTGAAATACGTGGATTAAAAAGTGGTTGGTGGATAGGAAACAGAGAGTGGGGGTAAATAGACAATACTCAGACTAGAAAAGCGTCAGTGGAATACCGCAGGGTTCAGTGCTTGGACCCGTGCTCTTCAACAAATTAATAAACGACCTGGAAATTGGTACAACGAGCGAGGTGATAAAATTTGAAGACGATACCAAGTTATTCAGAGTAGTGAAGATGCAGAAGGATTGCTAAGACCTGCACCATGACAAACACGCTCGAGAAATGGGCTGCGACATGGCAAATGAGGTTCAACATGGATAAGTGTAAGGTGATGCATGTCGGTAAGAAAAATCTTATACACGAATACAGGATGTCTGGTGTGGTACTCAGATAGGCCCCCCCAGGAAACAGATTTGGGAGTACTGGTCGATAAGTCGAAGAAGCCATCCACGCAATGCAGGGCGGCGGCAAAAAGAGCAAACAGAATGCTTGGAATGATTAAGAAGGGGATCACAAACAGATCAGAGAAGGTTATCATGCCGCTGTACAAGGCCATGGTACGCCCCCACTTGGAATACTGCGTCCAGCACTGGTCGCCGTATTTGAAGAAGGACACAGTACTACTCGAAAGGGTCCAGAGAAGAGTGACTAAAATGATTAAGGGGCTAGAGGAGTTGTCATACAGTGAGATTTTAGAGAAAATGGGCCTCTTCTCCTTTGAAAAGAGGAGACTGATAGGGGCCAACATATTGTGTTCAATTTTGGAGGCCACACTATCAAAAGGATGTGCTGAGAATGGAATCGGTTCAGCGAATGGCCACTAGGATGGTCTCAGGACTCAAGGGTCTCCCATAAGAAGAACGCCTAGGTAAGTTGCAGCTATACACTCTCGAGGAACGCAGAGAGAGGGGAGACATGATAGAGACGTTCAAATATGTTACTGGCCGTATTGAGATGGAAGAAGACATCTTTTTCCTCATAGGACCTACGACTACAAGAGGGCAGCCATTAAAAATCAAGGGTGGGAGATTTCATGGTGACATCAGGAAGTATTTCTTCACCAAAAGGGTGGTTGATCGTTGGAATGATCTTCTACTTCAGGTAGTTTAGGCCAACAACGTGCTCGATTTTAAGAAAAAATGGCACAAACGTGGGGTCACTTCGAGGGAGTGTTTAGGGGGGAGGGTTATTCGAGTGGGCAGATTTGTTGGGCCAAAGGCCCTTTTCTGCCTTCATATTCTATGTTTCTATAAAGACAGGTTGTTCACCCTCTCCAAGGTAGGGAGAGCAAGAGTGCACTCTCTAAAGTTAAGAGGGGATAGATTCCATACAAACGTAAGGAAGTTATTCTTCACCTAGAGAGTGGTGGAAAACTGGAACGCTCTTCTGGAGGCTGTTATAGGGGAAAACACCCTCCAGGGATTCAAGACAAAGTTAGATAACTTCCTGTTGAACCGGTACGTACGCAGGTAAGGCTAGACTCAGTTAGGGCACTGGTCTTTGACCTAAAGGCCACTGCGGGAGCAAACTGCTGGGCATGATGGACCACTGGTCTGACCCAGCAGTGGCAATTCTTATGTTCTTATCTCATCTTAAATTTTGCTTTCAGTGAATATATCCTATAAGAATAGTAGAGCTGCCCATGGTTGTTGAATTGGTTACTGATATCCAGCCAAACAGAACACTAATGAGTTGGGTCACGGTTAAAGCTGAGATGATGCTGGTTTCAATTTTTGGTTAACATCTACCACAACGGACTGCTGGTCATCCCATGGAAAATTTTACATTGGGGTGGCTTTTGCAGAATACTTTGGAAATTGTGGCTGTCCTGACTTGGACATCTCTTTTCTGACCTAGTCATCTTATGCAAAGAGGTGCTTTAAATTTTCTAAGAAAACCAGATCCACAGATAGCAGCCTAAGGCAGGACTAATCATCAGATGGGACTTAGGCAAACAAGTGTATTGGGCCCCTCCTTTAAAATATAACCTATTTTGAGCCCTATCTAACCAATGAACACAATACTTTAGCTTCTCTACATCTAATAATAAAAATATTCTAGATCCCAACAAGCACTTTCCCTAATCTCTAAAACTCCTACCTGCTTTCTATGTATTTAGGCGCTGTGAGATTTCTTCAGGATCTGATGGCTACAGTAGGGACCTGAAGACATCAAGGAGGCAGTGCTCAGTGGCAACTACTGATAATACCTCTTTTTTGGGGGGATGTTCTTAGTGCATGCTTTTATTGGATGGATGAGTTCCAAGTTTCCTTAAAAATTTGATTAAACGTCTATCGAAAACTAAGTATTTTACACATGTAAAATTAAGGGGGGGACGCAAATTTAAAAACAAAATAACATTTTTAAAAACAAAAACATATGACAGGACACATAATAATGGATACATTGAACACTAGGAAAAGGGGAAGAACTACAATGGTTTCTAGAAAAGAGAACTATTTGTTTCCTGTTTGAAGTGCAGGCAGGGATAGATTAAAGTATATCTAAAGGACCTCAGAAACCTTTCAGTTCTATAGACCTAGTTTACCTATGCCTAGTCCTGCCCTGGAGCAGCCTATGGCTCTCTGATGCCACCATTATACTGTATTTTACTCTAAGCAAAATCTGTTTGGGTTGTCCCCAATGTTTGATCTCTCTCCGTGCTGCCATTTTCTTCTTCAGTCCTTTCATGTATCAGCCTCTCTCCTCCTGCCACTTGGCATTAATACCCTGCCTCCTTTTCCAGTTTCTTTGTCACTATGCTACCTGCCTTTTAATTATTTACCTTTCTTCTCTTCAAGTTGTGTCTCTTTCTCTCCTCATTTTGTCTTGCTTTTTCTCCACATCTAAATCTGCCTTCTTTCCTAATTCCTATTTGGTATTGCACTGTTTTTGGCACGTGTGCAAAGTATAAATCTCAGGGATTTAGGGGATTCAATTTTTATAAAATATGAAGCACATATTTTCAAGTGGGAATTCTAAGTTATAGCTGAAAAAAACCCAGAGGAATTCACATTTTTGAAATATCATATTAATAGTGGTGCTAAGAAGAATTAGAACACTTCTGATAATATGTGGTTCCTGCAGCCCATGTACAAATCTCTACGATACTTTAGTTGTATTACCTTGGCTAGTTTCCAAAATCATTCATGAGTATATTGTAAGGTTTGTCTGGAAACAAAGGGGTGCTAACTGCACTCCCCTGCTAATAATCCAATAAACTTAAGATTCATTAACTTTAGATTAGAAAATGCCAGTGTTCATTTTATAACTCTCTACAGGGATAATAGCTCTACAAGCATCTTTTTCTCGTAATTTACCTATGCCAAAAATACCATATTGATATATGACATATGGTTAGCCTCAAAATAAATGACATAGGTAGATGGCACCTTATAGACAAAATGGACTTTGAAAGCTCATGCGTTAATAACTTGGTTAATCTGAAAGCCATCTGCCTCTTCTCATTTTTATATACCAGACATGGCTTTTGTTCCTGGCAATCTAACTGTTCTGTTATCTAGGTGGTGCCATCCATTCAAATGTGGACATATTTGTTGGATAAAAACAAGAGATGCTATTGTATTTCTATATGCTATCATTATCGAGTATAGACAAGTTATTTTTTATCAAAGACATGAAAGTTCTGACTGTTTTCAATATTCAGCTACATACTAAAGTTTCTCTTCTTTGAACATCTCATAAGAACATAAGATTTGCCATACTGGCCAGACTAAAAGGCCAACAAACCCAGTATCCTGTCTCCGAAAGTGACCAATCCTTGTTATGTGGCATAACCCCAAAACATAACTAGATTCCAAGACTCTTATTCCAAGGATAAGCAGTGGGTTTCCCAAGTCCACCTTAATAATATCTAAAAATTTTTAAAAAAAATTATATCCTCAAGCAACAAATTTCAGAGCTCAACTGTGCACTGAGTGAAAAGAAGATATTTCCTCTAAATTGTTTGAAATGTACTACTAAGTAATTTCAATGCGTCTCCTAGACTCTGTACTTTTTGAAAGAGTGTACATGTCATCAATTTTCGTGTATACTTATGAAAGGAATTTTTAAAATTAAAGTAGAATTCTGGAATCTCTTCGGGGCACAAGGCACACAGTTTGAGACACAGTGACCTAGAGTATAGAATCTGGAAGGGACGTAACAAAGAAATGTAGCTGTATACTTTTCTTTATAGAATGCTAACTTAACAGGTCAAATTTGCACCTATGTTTCAGATGACAGCACTTACATAAGGTGTAAATGCTTGTGCCTGGATGAGTATACACTACAGTATTTTATAATATATGTGTGTGTAAATGTGTGTGCACTGCTCATGCTTGGCCCAAACTCGGTTCATAGACAAAAACGTGCGACGACAAAGGCGCACCGACAACCCAGCGCAGACAACTGAGTGCAAGGCGGAAGTGCGCCGAAGAAAAACAGTATTTTAAAGGGCTCCGACGGGGGTGTGTGTGGGGGGGGAACCCCCCCCACTTTCCTTAATAGAGATCGCGCCGGTGTTGTGGGGAGTTTGGGGGGTTGTAACCCCCTCATTTACTGGAAACTTAACTTTTTCCCTCTTTTTTAGGGAAAAAGTGAAGTTTTCAGTATAATGTGGGGGTTACAACCCCCCAAACCCCCCACAACGCCGGCACGATCTCTGTTAAATAAAGTGGGGGGGTTCCCCCCACATCCCCCGTCAGAGCCCTTTAAAATACTGTTTTTCTTCAGCGTGCTTCCACCTTGCGTTCAGTTGTCTGCGCTGGGTTGTCGTCGCGCCTTTGTCGTTGCGCGCTTTTGACCTGTCACCCCCAAACTTTGCTCACTTCTGGGGAAAGTGCATGCCATAAAATATTGGTGCATATTTATAGAAAAATGGTCCATATAAACATGTACTTAACTAAAATACCAGCATGTATTTACATTCTTGCCACCTCCTAATAGAATTACCATCGAGATGTTGCATCATGTGGTGACTATGGGCTAGATTCACTAAAGATAGTGACTCAATCGCTGTTGGTTGATTCTCTGTCCAATTTTCCAGCAGTGACTGATTCACTATTAAGTTTGCATGCAAATGATTTGCACGGAGATTGCCCTGATTGGCTCAGATTGCACGGAGATTGCCCTCCTGTAGGTGAGGCCTGAGGTATCTGAGCCAATCAGGGACTTCCTTAGGAAGGAACCTCGGGCTATGATTGTTGCTGCCACAGTATTCCTAGCGCTAGATGATCTGGAGAGGGGAGGAAAACCTAAGTCAAGAATCAATCCCAGGTCCCTTAAACAAAATGGCCTACTTTTAGGTAACAAGAATATGTAGAAATGCTAGTGTTCTAGTCATTTAAGCCTATATGTTAACACACATGCTGGCCTACATTTCAAATAGACACGGACGCTAAACTGATTGCGGCAAGGAAATCTCCTTGTTGCGATCAGCTGAGCAGCTGCAGCAGGGAAACCCCTCCCCTGTTAACCTCTCTGGCAGAAGGGATGCCCAGTCTCTACTGCTGCCACCTCCAAAATAACACCCGGCAGGAGGGATACCCACTCCCTTCTGCCGGTATCCCCCCAAACACAAGACCTCCCCAAGCTCCCCGAACCCCCCACCTTGACCCCCCCAAACCCCGCCCCCACAGTACACCCAGATCCCCCTTACCTTTTTCAGGAAGGCCAGCCAGAGAGATGCTAACTTCCTCTGGCCGGCAGGCCTGCCTTTTCGAATGGTGGGCCTTTCCAGTGCATCCTGGGATGCACCAGGGAAGGGACCTAATGCCCTGATTGGCCCAGGCGCCTAAGGCCCCTCCCAAAGGGTGCCTGGGTCAATTGGAGTCTTAGGATACACTCAGTGAATCCCAGAGTACACTGGGAAGGAGGCCTAAGACTCCGGTTAGCACAGGAGCCTTAGGCCCCTCCCATAGGAGAGGCCTTAGATGCCTGGGCCAACCAGGGCCTTAGGCCCCTCCTCAGTGTAGTGAAGGGAAAGGCCCACCATTCTGAAGAGGAGTAGCTATCCCTCTGGCTGGCCTGTCTAAAAAAGGTATGGGGTCCGGGTGGGCTTTGTGGAATTGGGTGGATCAGGTTGGTTTGGGGATCAAGGAGTCATGTATTCGAGGAGGGGGTGCCGGCAGGAGGGAGTTGGCATCCCTCCTGCCTTGAATATTGAGGGGGTGCCAATAGAAGGGATTGGGCATCCCTCCTACCAGGGGTTGTTCAGGAGTGGGTGCCAACAGGAGGGAGTGGGCATACCACCTTCTGGGGATGTTGGGGGGGTGCCTCCCTCCTGCTGGAGATTGTTTTTTTTTGGGGGGCGGCAGGAAGGAGTGGGTATCCCTTCTGCTGGCTGACATGCGGTGGGGGTCGGGGGTTTCCTGCCACGCCCAATCAGATAATCGCGGCAGGGAGATTTCCTTGCAGTGATCAGTTTAGCATCCAGTGCATTTCAGGCGCCTAGGGAGACACCTAAGGCAACTTAAGCTTGCCCACTTCCGGATGAAACCACGCCCACGCCTAGCCTTGGGTGAGCTTAAGTGTCCCTAGGCGCCTCTCTGCACCCACAACAGACCTACAGTGTAGGCGGCCTGCCTCAGGGTTGTTTTTTTTTTTAAAAGAAAATGTGCATTTCGATTGGCTAGTTAGACAGGGGTAGGATGCCTACTGCTGCTTACAATCGAGATGCCGTTTATATAATTTGCCCCAAGGTGTGTGTGCCAAAAATAACTGCTGTGTTGTGTGAACAGCTACGTAAGAGAAGGAAAATAGCACAGGTTCTTTTAAAAATCTAATGCATGTGTGTACTCTTTTCTTCCCCCAACCTAAGCATACCTCTAGGAATGCCTCCTCAAAGGCTGTTTAAAACACATATTGAATTGTGTACTGTGACAGGGAGAATCTTGTCATGCTGGAAGAAACCATGCAGTGCTCTAAAACTATCCCTAAACCTACCCCTAGAAGCAGGCAGGTTGGGGACACTGCCCTGCAAAATTTATCCCCAGTGAAAGGTAACCCAAAAGTGACCCAATTATACTTGCCTAGTTCTAGTGTAGGGAATGCTAAAGGCAAAGAACTACAGGTACCAGCATGCACCAGGCAGGTGATAATAAAACCCATAAAGGGATTAGCTCCTGCAATCAGCTCTGCTGGGGCAGGGTTAGTGAGCAGGGAAGCTATCTAGGCTCATTAGCAAAGCACCAGAGAACCACAGGAGTTTTGAGAGGCAATCAACCCCATGCTAGAGAAAAGGGTGTGGTCTCTAGGCCAAAGAGGCAGCCACAAACTTACAGCATTCCCGAATCCTTAGAGGGAGGCAGACCTATGCAAGCCTGGATTCAGAAAGCAGAGACCAGCATTTCCCAAAGCAAGCAGGTAGAAAACCTCAGAACTAAAGCCTCTTATCATGCTTCTGAAGATATTGAATATGATGAGGAAATGCCAGAAGAAATGTTAGTAGGAGATATTGAAATGGAGCCTGAGGAATTAGACATATTTGAAGGCATGGTCACAGAATAACAGTTGTGGGAAGTAGAAAGCTATGTCTGATAATGTGCTGTTGCCTCATAAAACAAAGTACCAGAACAATTAAGGAGTACTGCTTCTGACTTAACTAAAAGTATCAGAAAAGATAAGAATCCCATACTCAGGGTGAGAAGGATAATTACACCCTGAGAATTGCTCCAGAGGCAAGCTGTTTGAAATTGCCTGTTTTTTCTTGAACTGTAAAGTGAATAAGCATGGTGGGCTAACAGGCTGTTTAGCCACCAATAAGAGGGTTTTTTTTGTTTGTATGTTTTGAGTTGCACTACATTATAAAGCCAGAAAATAAGGTCAACTTAAAATTCACACAAAACACCTGTGTGCTGGACCATTTTATCTGATGCAGACACCCCTCTACCCTCCATGCCTTATTCAACCGCTTGGCTGAGGCATGGATGACACAGGTCAGGACTCTGGCTAATCCTGTCCTGGTCTTACCCTGTCACAGTACATAATGATGTAATCTGCATAGATACTGATAAGGGAGGGGGAGGAGAGAGAGTCCTCTATGAAACTAGAGGTGAAGACAGAGCCCCCTGAAAATCCCCCAGAACAATAGGCCAATAAACACTACTAAAGGCCTAAGATGGATGAAAATGCTCTGACTAAAGCTGTCGGCCTTTGCACAATCTAGGTTTGCTGAAATCAGCAAGTCAAGCGAAACTTATTCTTTTACATGGTAACTGGTACCACCTCTGCTGTAGTGCCATAAGAACAGGGAAATGAACATAAGAAGGAATAAGGAGATGTCCTGACCAAAAATATATCATTTGCGAGATACATCCTGGAATGGGCGGATCCTTACTGGAACCTTTGCTCAAAATTGATGATTTGATATTAAAATGGCATTTGATGGGAATAGATAGTTATTTTAGTAAACAGGGTGTGCGTACAGTATGACACAGATAATGGTGACTAATTAATAAACTGATAAATGTAATTACGTTTGCAAGTGACCAATAAAAACTAACAATATGATATGTACCAACATGGCCTCAGGCTATCAGGAATTGTATAAAAAGACAGTCTTTTTGATTAGGTAGGCAGGACAGATCCGAGATCTCAGGCCTGATGATCCTATGCTCTGTTACTCTATATGCTGAAAGATTTATTCTTATAAGCTGTTATTGATTTATTAATAAAAATATATTACTTATACTGTGGTACTGTGGCAAATAAAATCAAGTATTTCACCTTGACAAAGAAGAAACTCCTAGCTTTCCAACGTATAACACTATCAATTCTGTGAACCAAACAGTACTGTAAACATGGCTGAGTCTGAGGTAGTATCATAGACTTCATAGGAAGTGTCCCAGGATGAATAATTGCTTACCAGCAAATCACTGTGGGATACTGAGAGCAGCATTTTGACAAAAGCCTGGAGAACGTTGTCAAAGTGGTTGTCCCCATACAACTTGAAAACGCCAAAGCTGACATAATTTCCACACAAAGCAGACTTGAGTGCTGAATAGCAGATGGAAATGCCCTTGAGTTTCAATGCATAAACCTGATCTTTTGGGATGGCTCCCAAGGAAAGGATCTGATTTCCTGTTTTCCAAAAGAAAGGGAAGAAAAAATGGTATATTACAAATGTATGTCATATGTTAAGTTAGTTTTCATTTTTTGCTTTTCATAATTTTATAATTCATTTGAACTAGAAAATATACTTTTAATAGTTACAAATATTTGTATAGAAAGGTAATAGCGGGGATGAGAACTTCTCCACTCAAGATGTAGAGGTTATTCTGCTCAATGCTGGCCCTTCTTCCTTGTTCATAGCTCATATATATCATCTCCTCCCTTGTCTTCTATCTCTCTAGGGGCTCTATGTTCTTTGTTGATCTCTGCATCTCTTGTTTCTGAGAGTTTTTAACCTCACCTCTTACAATCTTTCTTTACATTTTCTTTCCCTAGCAACCAATCAATTTTATGCAACACGTTTTGTTTCCTAGTTATAATCTGAGCCATACCCTGGACTTTGTGTTCTCCCATCCCCATTACCCTCTCAACCCCCTACGATTTCCAGCACACCTTTCAGCTCTGGGCTGTCCTGTTAGTGTCTCCCATTATAAAAGTTTTTCATTAACCTCAAACTGGAGTTTCTTGATTCTCAACTTGAAGCTTTACCAACCTTCTCTTCTACAGATCCACTTGAACCTCAACATTCCACTTTATCATCCTCCCTCACAGATATCCTGGATAGCCCCCTTGCATCATACAGAAGTATTTAGATGAAAACAATTTCATTCAGGATTATGGCCATGGTCATTGGAATGGGGGAAGCCACAGGGGCCATAGCCTCCAGGTACCGCAACAACAGCTTACGCACGTCCAAAGACCGCAACACCCAGTCCTGCTCTGATTCATATGAAAAATGGAAACCACTTTCGGAAAAAAAGAAGGAACAGTGTGCAGGACCACACCAGAATCTGTAATACACAGAAAAGGATCCTGGCAGGAGAGAGCCTGAAACTCTGTGGGCTGAGGTAATGGCCACTAGAAATATGGTCTTGATTGTATGATCCACAAGGGAAACCTGTCCAGAGGCTCATATGGCAGACAAGCCAGAGAGTGGTGAACTAGTTTAAGATTCCATGTTGGACAGGGAAGGCGCAGCGGAGAATGAAGCCTCAGAGTGCCACGCAGAAAGCAGGCTACATCCGGATGAGCTGCCAAAAAGCCTCTCAGAGAAGGACAGCCTATACATACGAGCCTGGAAATCTGCACCCTGAGAGAAGCTACCACTAGGCCCTTCTTCAGGCCACCATGCAGAAACTCCAGAACATGAGGAACTGACAGAACAGATGGGCCCACTTGTCTAAGGATGCATCAGGTCTGATAACATCTCCAAGCCTTCGCATAAGCAGCCATTGTGGATTTCCTTTTGCTGAAGAATAGCCCAGGTTCAGATCCTGCATCGCAATTGGACCCTGCATGAAAAGGCAAGGATGACAAAATAGCCGGAGCCCCCAAATCCCGCTGGAGCCTAATCAAGTTGGCATACCACAGCCACTTCGCCAACCGGGTGTGACAAGCATCACCGGACCCCTAGAAGGGTGGGATCTATTCATAGGCAACAACTTGGGCATGTGATCCTGCATACTGGCCATGAAGTCATCCAGACCCTGGCCGAACAGCAGCTGTCCCTTAAAAGGCAACTAGCTCAAGGTCGCTT
This sequence comes from Geotrypetes seraphini, assembly GCF_902459505.1. Taxonomy (NCBI): domain Eukaryota; kingdom Metazoa; phylum Chordata; class Amphibia; order Gymnophiona; family Dermophiidae; genus Geotrypetes; species Geotrypetes seraphini. Next base: position 29,463,257 of record NC_047101.1, on the reverse strand, counting down.
TAGAAGATGAATCGCCAGACTACTGCTGGATCTAGAGCATCCAGTGAACCAAAACAGAATAGGCAGAAAGCTTAGTAAAGACTTTCAAGATGTCATACAGGACATCAGCCATATAGTCCTTTCCCGAGAGTAGGAAATCCAAATCACAGAGCACCAGTGTGTCAGGATCATGGTGGAGCTTGGAATAGCATGCCGGGCCACAAAAGAAGAGACTGACGCCACCTTAATGCCAGTGGCCACTGAATCAAATAGACACTTAAGGATGAAATCCACACATCATAGAAACATAGAAGATGACGGCAGAAAAGGGCTACAGCCCATCAAGTCTGCCCACTCTGCTTACCCACCCCCTGTCTATGCCCTAATGACCCAATTTCCTTATCTTGACCCTCTTAGGGATCCCACATGGGTATCCCATTTATTCTTAAAGTCTGGCACGCTGTCTGCCTCGATCACCTGCACTGGAAGCTTGTTCCAATGATCAACCACTCTCTCTGTGAAGAAATACTTTCTGGTGTCGCCATGAAATTTTCCGCCCCTGAGTTTGAGCGGGTACCCTCTTGTGGTCGAGGGTCCCTTGAGAAAGAAAATATCATCTTCCACTTCGACACGTCCCGTGAGGTACTTAAATGTTTCGATCATGTCTCCTCTCTCCCTACGTTCCTCAAGAGTGTAGAGCTGCAATTTGTTCAGTCTCTCTTCGTACGAGAGACCCTTGAGCCCCGAGATCATCCTGGTGGCCGTCCGTTGAACCGATTCAATTCTGCGCACATCTTTACTGTAATGTGGCCTCCAGAATTGCACACAGTACTCCAGATGAGGTCTCACCATGGCCCTGTACAACGGCATTATGACTTCAGGCTTTCGGCTGACGAAACTTCTATTGATACAACCCAATATCTGCCTTGCCTTAGATGAAGCCTTCTCCACTTGATTGGCAGTTTTCATGTCTGCACTGATGATTACTCCTAAATCTCGTTCTGCTGAAGTCCTAGTTAAAGTTTCTCCGTTCAAGAAGTACGTCCTGCATGGATTTCCGCTTCCGAGGTGCATGACCTTACATTTCTTAGCATTGAAGCCTAGCTGCCAGGTTGAGGACCAACTTTCCAATGTAAGCAGGTCCTGCGCCATATAATTCTGTAAACTGCATTCACTTACTATATTACATAGTTTGGCGTCATTGGCGAATAGTGTTATTTTACCTTGAAGCCCTTGAGTCAGATCCCCTATGAATATGTTGAAAAGGAGTGGACCCAGGACTGAGCCCTGCGGCACTCCACTGGTCACCTCCGATGTTTTAGAGAGGGTACCATTAACCACCACCCTCTGAAGTCTGCCACTCAGCCAATCATTGACCCATGCAGTTAGTGTCTCTCCTAACCCCATCGATTCCATCATCCATCGATCCTAAACCTCCTAAACCTCCACTCCTCCATCACTGCGCCTCCAAGGAATCCATCTTTGGGGAAGCAAAATGTTTCTTAAGTGCATCCACCATGGGATAAAGCCATGGCACGAGCACATTTCAAGGGACCCTCGGGTGTCTCCCAAATATCCGTAAGAATCCGATCAGGAAAAGAGGAGGATTGTGGTCTCTGGTCACTCATGACTGCAGCTTTAATTCCTGGAGAGATTCAGAGATCAAATCCACAAGATGCGCATGCTCGAAAAATCTGCGCACAGTGGGATCCTCCCCCAAATCAGGGGTTCCGTACTGATCCGAATCCTGGAGATCCACCAGATCTGCTACATCTGCGGCTGCCATGGTGCCCCCCTGCAGAAGCAGAGGTAAGGAAATCATATCTGGCACAATGGTGGGTACTATCAGCTTACCTACTGGCACTCCCAAGGGGCGGCAAGAGAAAAGACCCTGGTCCATTGGAGCAGAGGTCCCTGTTGCTGGCATTGAGGCCGGCGGAAGTGAGACAGGCAGAAACATTTTAGCCAAGTATGGCTGAAACAGTATATTAATAAAAATCCAGGGAAAACTCATCCTCTGTGGTGGGAGCTGATCCCTGCGGTCTAGTTTTGGAAAGTTTGGAGGATTTACGAGGTTTATCTCCTGAGATGCACTTGTGTTTTGCTATAGCATCACCTGTGCAATCCCTAGAGCTCCCAATGCCATTTTCGTGTAAGTCAGTGCAAAAGGCACTAGAAGACCCTCTTTGGAGGTCGAAGGCATTGAATCCGGGTAAGTCTCATACCTCTTGTGGGCCACAGCATTCGTGGAACATGGCTGTGCATCCAACAGCCATCCACCGCAAATAAGGTATGAATCCATCATATCCTGCCCTAGGGAGGCCACCTGGAAAGTATAAAAAATAACTTTAAAATTAAATCGGGAAAAATCCAAGATGGCTGCAGCAGGTGCCGATTTTGACTAAAAATAGCCCAGGAAACCCACAGTGGTGGGGTGTGGAGGAGGGTAGGGCATACAGAGAAACCACCCAAATCCCCCTTTTTTAAGACCCCCCCTAAATTGCTTATTTAGGCTGTCAGCCTGTACACACAGTGACATGTGCTGAATGGGAAACAATGCAGACAGAGCTGAAACAGCTCATAAGGAGATCCTCTGACTTAAATAGTTGGAAAGCTGTAATTTGAGTTTTCTGGCTGCCTCACCAGCCAGACCTCCATAGCTGGGTAACTCCACTACCCTCGGACATGTCATGCAGACACCAGGCAGAGGAACACAGTCTGGCTCCAATCCTGGACGCGCCTCCACAGAACCACGCAGCCTGCGCTCTACCCACTAGCGGACAAACTGGGATGAGCAAGTTCCGAAGGTCACTGAGCCCTGATCTGATGTGCAGGCTGTCCGAAGGGTGTACTGACAGACAGTGAATCCCCAAGAAGCAGACTTTTCCAAAGGTCTGTGATCTCCCACAGTCAGAGCTGTCTCCACAGGGAACCTCCGCAGCACGAGGGTAAAAACTGCGAATGCATAGACTGAAATTACATGAAATAAAACATGAGCAGAAAAGACAAGCTCCTACAGCCTGGATTGTAGGAAGGAAAACTGATTCTTACAGGGACAGTGAAGTTTTTCACCTCCTTGGCAATTTTTTCCTCGTAGTCCCTTTTGGCCCCTCTTACCACCTTATGGCACCTGCTTTGATGTTGCTTGTGCTTTTTCCAGTTTTTGTCCTTTTTGACCTTTTACATTCTTTTAAACAAAGTCTTCTTGTCTCTGATCGCTTCCTTCACCGCTATAGTTCACCGGTTCCTTGTTCTTTTTCCTCTTGGATCCCTTGTTGATATGCGGTATATATAGATTTTGCGCCTCAGTGACTGTGTCCTTAAAAAGGGACCACACTTGCTCTATCGTTTTTACAGCACTTATCCTCTTCTTAATCTTCTTCCATACCATGAGTCTCATCCCTTCGTAATTCCCTTTTTGGAAGTTCAGCGCCATGGCCATCATTCTGGATCGTTGTTTCGCCCCCAAGAGCAGGTTGAAGCAGATCATATTATGATCACTGTTTCCCAGAGTCCCTTCTACTTCTACACATCTCATGCCGGTCCTCGTAATCCATTTAGAATTAAGTCTAGAATTGCATTTCCTCTTGTGTTATCCTTGACAAGTTGTTCCAGGAAGCAATCGCCCACTGCATCCAGGAACTTGGTTTCCCTACCGCAGCCGGAGGTGCCTAGGTTCCAGTCTATCCCTGGGTAATTGAAGCCACCCATGATAACTGCATTTCCTCCCTTGCAGTTGTGTTTAATCTCAGCCGTCATTTCTTCATCAGTTTCTTCAGACTGCCCAGGGGGACAGTAGTAGATGCTGATCTTTATTTCCGTTCCATTTGTTCTCTGAATTTTCACCCATATAGATTCTAACTTATTCTTCATTTCCGGCGTGTTCATAAAACACCCCTTTTGTTTCACAAGTTGTCAAAGTTCTTAAAGAGATAGAGGCTCGTCCAGGAAGATGTACAATAGAACCTTTCACCATATTGATGAAGTTATCCCCATACATTAGGACTATGTAACTTTCTTGTCCTTAGAGAAATGTAATTCAACGTAATAAAATAAATTACCTTGTATTACAAACATTCATATAACAACTTAAATAGAGGCAAAAATTAAGAAAAATGATTTTTTTTTCTTATTTTATTGCCTCAATTTCAGTTATTTCTCCATCCATTTTATTCTTTTCTTACTTCTTCTCTCATTTTTTTTCTATAAGCTATCTTGACCTCCAAAACCTAGATGTGGTTCTTCTGCTCTCAAGTGTCTTTATTCTTCCTAGAGGGTGCTGAAAATTTCTCAGCCCAACCAAGAAGGGAATGATATGGAGCCCTGAAACTTACAAGTTACTCTACATATTCACCCCTAAGTTAAACACACTTGGCACATTGTGTCTGAAGTTTCTATAACCCTTCCAAAAAATACCCTGTCTGGTCACTGAAATACTGCTCCACTGCTGCAATCACCTCCGAATCATTTGAAAATTATTGCCCTTTCAAACTCTTTTTAAGGTTTGGAAACAGAAAATAGATGGAGCGTAGGCGAGTAGGGTAGATGGTCTATCTATGCAATAAAACTCCAACTGTGTCAAAATATCTATCGCTTTGCCTGCCTTGTGAGCAGGTGCATTGTCTTGCAAAATGAGAACTCCTTTCCGCAGCTTCCCTCTTTTTTTGTTCTCTTTCAATGGCTCCTTTAATCGGTATACTAGATTAGAAAATTCTTCTTAATCAGTAGACAATACTCATTTCACAAGGAGCACACCCAATAACCATGAACACTAGCACTATCAATTCAAATAAATATTATGTTTATATGTGTACACATATAAACATAATATTTATTTGAATTGATAGTGCTAGTGTTCATGGTTATTGGGTGTGCTCCTTGTGAAATGAGTTTGTAGTCATAAACTATGAAGGCATACCAACCAAAAGGTTGAAGCTCTATGCTTATAAATGCTCTCACTTTTCAGAGGGCTTGATTGTGCCCTATCACGCACACCATCATAGGATACACAGTGTGTACAAATTTAAATCAAATTAGTGCACAATGAAGATGAAGTAAAAATAAAACTAAAATGTGCTCCCTATGAAATAATAATAGTCTGCTGCTGTTAATAAGGCAGGCAAAAAAGAGCATTTATCTTGCAAAAGTTCATCCATGGTCTCTTTCAAACAGTGGTTTGCTAGAGAACATCAACTTCTTTAATCGGCACAGCAAGTTACAGTAATTTCCTGCGCTAACTGTTTGGCCCCTTGGAAGATAGTCAGTCATTACAACACCTTCCTGATCCCAAAACACTTTGACTATGAACTTTCCTGCTGACTTTTGGGTCTTGAATTTCCATGGCGAACTGTCTTGCATGGAATATTGTTTTGTCTCAGGATCATAGTGGTGTAACCATATTTCATCAACAGTAACTAGTCATTCCAAAACGTAGCACCAGTTTGCTGAAAATGCTGTAAAATCAACATGGATGTGCCCACTCGACCTCATTTCTCATCAGCATTCAAATATTTGGGTACCCACTTGGCTGACAGCTCGTGAATAATACATCCATCACTTTCCTTGGATATCTATAGTGTCTCAGCAATTGTTTTAGCTGAAATTCGCCAACCTGACAAAATCAGGTCATGGACATGGTCAATAATTTCAGGAGTTAACACCGTTCGAGGCCTCCCAGACCTTGCTGCATCTTCAGTCTCAAAATCTCCATGCTGAAAGTTTGCACATCACTCCTTCACTGTGGAGTATAAGGTAAAATTACATCCTTACTTGATAATTTTCTTTCCTTTAGTCACAGATGAATCCAGAGACTAATGAGATTACGTCCATCAACCAGCAGGTGGAGATAGAGCACCGAGCTGACCTCAGGTATATCTTGGATGCACAGCCTCCTGGCCAACCAGTATAGGTCTTCTCAAAGCAGTTGAAATAAAGCACATAAAAGACATGAAACATATGAAACTTTCCCTTACGTGTGCTACTCGAACCACTGATGCTATCAAATAGAGAATGCAATTTCACCCGAAAAGCATACCCAAATTGCGCCTGAGAGCAACAAACCTCGCAACAGGGTGGGGCTCTGGGTTTATCTGCTGTGACTAAAGGAAAGAAAATTATCAGGTAAGGACATAATTCCACCTTCTTTGTCATCAACAGCAGATGAATCCAGAGACTAGTGGGATGTACCAAAGCAGTCCAACTGTAGGGAGGGAAATAAACAAGTGAACTTGAAATCTCCCATCCCCAAATCCTGCCCTGCAGCACATGTCCAAGGAGATACGAATTCCAGAGAGTATGTATCCCATGATCATACAGAGGCTAAACCCCATAGCACATGTAAGCAGGAACAATCCTCGCCTGAGAGCACCACGCTGCGGAATTCACAGCTACAGTGCCCCTCCATGAATAGAATGAGTGCAAAGCAGCCTCCTAACTTGACTACCAGGCGCCAAATAACCTCCTGTGGAATGAAACCATCATGTCTGACAATGGTCCTTAGCTGATGGCAAAACCCATGAGCACCGCCACAGACCAGACCCTCTCCCCTCGCAAGGTTCTAGGGCATCAAGCCTGGAAACATGACAAGACTCTCCCTCTAACTGCAGCCCTCTTAAAGCACAAAGCTCCAACAGGAGGCAAACTGCTGACCAAAGTCAAGAAGAATGCCACGAAGTAACAAGCATCTTCCCCTGAGTCCCAAGGAGATACCATGGCAACCGCAAGATCTGAGGCAGCTGATCCAACTTCTAGTCCACTCTTCCATATGTAGGAACCAAGAAGGAGTGGAAAGAATAAACTTTGACCAAGAGAGAAAAAGCTGTAAACTAGTCCGCAACTAGCCTAGCCACAGCTGTCAGCCAGCCCAGACTAAACAAGGCACAATAGGCCGTAAGCAAAATGGGGCCGGCAGGAAAAGGCAGCACTGCCTGAGACGGTGTCCTTCCTCCAAGAGGAGAAAGATTGATGGTGGCGGTAGCAGCAGCTGCGACAAACCCCCCTCATCTGAGCCGCAGCGGGAGGGAAGGGCCTCGGCTGACCGCCCTCAGGGCCTCCTACCACTGCTGCCCAACCTCGCTGCAACCAGTGGTCTCCGGCAAAGCACAGTCACCATGACACCATACTCACCCGGACCAGCGCAGGGAGCAGTAGGCAGCCTTGCTAACCCCCTCCCGTGTCACTAACGGTTCTTCAGGGAGGAGGAAGGGGAAGGGATCTGGGAGAGCCCAGGTGTTGCTCCCCAATGTTGGCATCGTATAGCCAACATCTCGCAGCTCAACTGAGGCCCAAGCCGCAGGAACATTTCTTCACTGAGGCCCAAGCCGCAGGAACATTTCTCCACTGAGGCCCTAGCCTCAGGAATATCTCTTTTTTCTGATCCAGGAAACTGAAGCCGGTAGCTACCAAGCCTGGCTCGAAATCCACTGTAGCATCCAGGAGCTGTGAGGTACCCCTATAGTCCAGAAGGCACTACGTACAATAGGGTTAAGGGACCTGGGGGGGGGGGGCCCAGGTGTTACCTTTGAAGAAGGTGAGGTAGGGACACTGGGAGGGTCCAGGTGTACCTCCAAACTTGGCACCGTTCAGCCACAACACCCCTCCTTCCAAACATCCAGGCCTGGAACTGAAGCCAGGAGCTGTAAGGAACACATCCATGCAGCCTGCTGGAGATAGAGTACTGTATACTGGTTGGCCAGGAGGCTGCGCATCCAAAATATATCTGAGGACAACTCAGTGCTCTCTATCACCACCTGTGGTTGATGGACCTAATCCCTCTAGTCTCTGGATTCATCTGCTGTTGATGACGATGAAAGGGCATTTGTCACTCAATGTCTGCATCATACATTCATGGATTTCCTTTGGAGTTTTCTTCTAAATGAATAGGAACTTCATGGTGGCTCGGAGTGCCACACTTGAAAATTTCACACTTTTCACTGACATGGTTAAATCAATGTCAAAACACAGGAAGGAAGGGATTGGGAAATGATATACCGCTTGGACAAGATGTATTAAGTGGTTTGCAGTCAGATACTCAAGCATTTTCCCTGTCTGTCCCAGCAGGTTCACAGTCTATCTAATGTACCTGGGGCAGTGGAGGATTTAGTGACTTGCCCAGGGTCACAAGGAACCGCACGGGGTTTAAACCCACAACCTCAGGGTGCATTACTATTTTGCAAACTGGCAATTTGCAAAATAAAATAACACTCTTTTCAGCTACAGTGGCAAAATAATACTCAGAATTTATGCTGAGAACTTTTCAGCACCCCCTCGTACTTTATTCCATTTTACCCCTTCTCTCCCCAACCTCTTCTGCTACTACCTGCCTGTACTTTTCCTGTGTCTCAAGCTTGAAATAGTGAACCTAACCCCCAAGGCTGCTCTTCTGATCTCATTTTCTGACATCTTTCCTGTATCCTCCTTCTCTTAGGATCGCCTGCCCTTTTCTCATCTTTATTCATTCTTCCTCTCTCTTCATCTTTCTATCTATCTTTTGCCAACACTTCTTCCCTCCCTCACCTTCTTTGAGCTCCTTCTTCTGGCATTGTATACTAGGTTGGTAGGAGAAGTAACAGACACTGGCTACAGCAATATCAGTGATTGGGATATATTATCATGAATTCATGGTGAAAAATAATCAAAGCTAATTGGGAGCCCTGACTGTACACAATACTACTGTTCTAAATCACCTGCAGAGGTACAGGTTAAAAAACAAAACAAAAAACATTTTACTATGCCTTATAGACATCATTCCTGAGTGGTAGAAATCTGGAATGCTCTTCCGGAGAATGTTATAGGGGAAAACACCCTTCAGGGATTCAAGACAAGGTTGGGTAAGTTCCTACTGGAACAGAACATATGCAAGTAAGGCTAGACTCAAATAGGGCACTGGACTTTGACCTAAGGGCCGCCGCGTGAGCGGACTACTGGGCACAATGGACTACTGGTCTGACCCAGCAGCGGCAATTTTTATGTTCTTATGTGGGAGGGCAACTTTGACCAGAAAAACAAACCTTGCAATCAAGATCAATTTTGAACATTATGGTGACAGCTGCTTTGTGTTCCAGTGTTGGCCCATTTGAGTGAAAGTTCACTGACTGAGTAGAGCTTTTATTTTCCTGTCTTCCATGCGAATATACTTTGACTTTTCCACTGCTGCCCTAAACAGTGGACTTAAACTACTGTATGTCACACTGTATACCACCAGACATTCAGGTAAACAAATAAGCTCTCTGTCATATGATTTCTCAGCTGAAATGTCATAGAAATAATAAATGTGGCTTTGTTGGCTTCTACAATCCATATGGTTACAGCTGAACAAATGGCAGTTTTTTCAATAAATCAGAAAAATTTAAAGCAACTGTCTGTAAAATAACTGTCAGTAGGTAAGAAACATAGAAGCAATCTATATACAGTATTTTCCATGAGGTTATTCTAAAGATAAAAACTGCTGTTGTAAGATCTTGAAAGCTTCTCCAACTTCATGTATCAAAGTAAATCAGGGTTTTTATTGTCATCAGGGACCAAAGTATAAATAAAAGGAAGACATGTGAAAGGTAACCTCATAGGGGGCAGACAGTTATGATAAAACTGAGGAGGCCCTACATGACACAACTATTGCCTAAATACATGTGAACCTCTAATAAACCTAATAATTTCTGGTGACGAGAAAGGTGTCTAGTGGATAAAACTGAGCAAAAAGGCACTATGAGACATAAAAAATGTTACCAGGGTTTTAGGCAGTTCTGTAGCTTTAAAGGCAGTAGAATTACATTAATTGCTACTCTTGCTATATCCCAACACCAATGACAGAATGTAAAGTGCTATCTAATCTCCTCTGTACGCAAGACTGTATCATCTACTGTACATTAGGCACAGGGGACTCAAAGTAGAACTGTACTACATTCCCTTAATTAAAATATATATCAAGCCTATCCAAGCCACCCCCGTCAGTACTTCAGTAAATACAATCGAACAGATTTAAGAATGATCACAATCCAGAGCTCCTTAAACACATGCCTTATAAGCTAAGCACATATAGGAAAAATGGAATTTGTAATTCTGGGTTTCAGACTAAGCTTGAGCCTTCAAAATCTAAACTTAACATTAAACTATAACATATATCCTAGGAAGTGAAACATTTCTAATTTTTATTCTGCCACTTATAATCTATAATTTCAGGCAAGTCAGTTTCTTTCTGTCCTTCAGTTACTCCAGCTTCAATTGGCTAACATAGGGGAAGATTAAAGGCATATGTCTAGAAATAGTGGGTTATTCTCCTCTAGTCATGAGTTGTGTAGAACAGTGTTCTTGAACCGCCGGTCCATGGTGCAATCAATGCGGCGTTATCTTCGAACCAGCTCCCTCTTCCTCACTGATTCAGTGCACAAAGCCACAGGCAGTGGCTCCTACGTGCGTCCTGCGCCTGAACCGGAAGCCTTCTCTCTGACATTGCAATGTCAGAGGGAAGGCTTCCAGATGAGGTACGGGACGCGCAAAGAGCTGCTGCCCGCAGCTTTGTGCACTGCATCAGTGAGGAAGAGGGAGCCGGTCTGAAGATAACACCGGGGGCAGCATAAAATGACCCACGACTTAGCCCAGTGTTCTTCAACCGCCGGTCCATGGAACGATGCCGGTCCACAGAATAATTATTTTATTTCTGCCAGTCCATAGGTGTAAAAAGGTTGAAAAACACTGGTGTAGAAAACATCTACATTTTTTTCTCTCTCGGCTCTGGCATCACTTGACAGTGCTCTAGCAAATCAGTTTCTACCAGTGCAGATGGCAATCACTATAAGAGGAGAAATAAAAAGGCAGGATATGGGGAAATTCCCCAACCAAGCCAATTGTTCTCTGCTCTGCAACGATTAAAATATAACCAATCAATGCCAATAGGAACATAACTTAAAACAAGGTGGAAACAAACAAACCACCTACCTGAGTGCAACCAGCACTAACACTTTTGCCACTCAGTCTCTCACTTATCTTTTTGCAATAGAGAGTTAACTCATCACTCTTCTGGCCTGTCTGTCAGGAGAAAAGAAAATAACTGGAAATACATACCTATCTGAGACAGTAAGCAGGCAAAATGAAATCTAACAGGGTGGGCCTTCAAGTCTCATATTTCTTTCTATTAGAAAGAAGATTATCAAGGTAAGAACCTAATCTTCCCTTCTAGAGCAAAAGGCATATGAGGTTTGAATTAGTGGGAGTACCAAAGCAGTCCTATAAGTCTAGGGTGAGACAGATATGTTTGCTGCCAGCACCAAGGAACCAAAAGGGATGTCCATTTATGCCGCCATATCCACCTTGTAGATTTCATGAAAGTATGTAGGGTGGACGACATAGCCACTCTATAAATCTCTTCGGGCGATACTACATGGGACTCCGACCATGAGGAAGCCATACTCCTTGTAGAGTGTGCGCTCAAAGAAATCGGTGGTCATTTACCACCCCTGATATACACTGAAGAAATAGCTAAATGAATCCATCTTGAAATGGGAGCCTTAGAAGCCGGTATCCCCAGGAGGCTAGGACTTATTTCGAGACAGACAAAAGGACTTATTTCGAGATGACAAAAGTTATTGTCACCTCGAAATAACACAAAGAGGACTCTCTTGATATTCAGTAATGTCAAAATGTTGTCCTTTCCCTTCATACACGTGGTATGGAACGCAGGTAGTCGGACTTCCTGATTTATGTGGAAGATTGAAACCACCTTTGACAGAAAGGAAGGTACTGTGGATGAAATCCCAGTCTCAATAAATTTGAGGAAAGGCTGTAGCTCCAGGACCCTTCCACTGAGGTGATAGCTACTAGGAAAACTATCTTAATGGCAAGATCTATCAGTGACACCTCTTATAAGGGATCATACAGGGCCTTACTGAGAACATGCAAAACAATGTTAAGAATCAAAGTGGGAAACTGCTGTCTCACAAGGGGATGTGGCTGCAAAGTACCCTTCAAAAATCTGGTTATATCAGGATGAGTAGCCAAAGAAACTTTCTCCACTGGAGCCCTAAAGCACGAGAAACCTGCCACCTGCACTTTGAGGAAACTAACCGCCAGACCTTTCTCAATGTCGTCATGAAGAAACATCAGGACCACTTACATTGGAATCCTAAAGGGCTCCACATTCTGCTTCACACCAGCACTAAAACATTTTCCAAGCTTTGGCATAGGCTGCAAAAGTCACTGGTTTCTTGTTCAAAGATGCTTTTGAAACCTAATCACACATATTAACCCTAGAATTATTTCTTCAGGCTTCTTTCTTTTTTTTTCTTTCCTCTTCTCTCTTTCCCACCCTCCTGGTTTGTTCCTTTCTCATGTCCTTTTTATTTTAATGTAATGTATCCTTTTACCGTTTTCCTTTTTGTGTCCAGTGGTGTCTGTTAATGGTTTCAATAATTCATGTAAGTCTCCCCTAATTTTATATTTTTGTAAAATCTAATATAATAAAACCCTAAGGCACGCATGCGCACTCCCACCTGTGTGCTCCCGTTTTCTGTGAGCTGTAGGGCACCGCAGGTAGGAGTTCGCATGCGCACAAATCTCTCTCTCTTTCTCTTTCCCCCTGAGGCGGATGTCGGCTGCGGTGGCTGTCGGCAGCTGCAGACCGCAGTGGCTGTCGGCGGCTGCAGGCCGGGCTGCAGGCTGTGGCGGCTGAGCACGGAGCCACCAGTAGCAGGTGGCGGTCAGCCCGAGAAACCCATGACCTACAGGCCGGGCCGAAGTTTAAAGTACTGAATGTAGGAGGGGCAGGAGAAGCTAGACTCTGGGAAAAAATGATGATGCATAGGGAAATGGAGGGAGAGAGAATGCTGCGGCTGCTGCACAGGGAAGTAGGGAAGGAGATAGGAAGAAAGACACAGGGGCAGGGAGAGAGACAGAAAGACAGACAGACAAAGGGGGCCAGGGAGGGAGAGAGACAGAAAGAAAGACAGCAGGAGGAAGAGAGACAGAAAGAAAAAGACAGGGGTAGGGAGAGAAACAGAAAGAAAGACAGACATGTATTCTAGCACCAGCGGGAGGAAGGGAGACAGAAAGAAAAGAAGAAAGACACAGGGACAGGGAGAGACACAGAAAGACAGACAGACAAAGGGGGCCAGGGAGAGAGACAGACAGAAAGAAAGATAGCGAGACAGAGAGAGAGACGGAAATAAAGACAGACAGACATATATTCTAGCACCCGTTAAAGTAACGGGCTAAAATACTAGTTTTTATATAAACTGCTTAGAATTAAAATAAGCGGTATATAAAAATATAATAAACTTGAAACTTGATCAAGGGAAGATCTTGCTTGACAAACTTGCTGCATTTCTTCGAGGGAGTAAACAGGCAAATAGACAAGGGTGACCCAGTCGACATTGTATATCTGGATTTTCAGAAGGCGTTCGACAAGGTTCCGCATGAATGACTACGAAAAATTGTGAGCCACGGAATCAAGGGTGAAATACTCACATGGATTAAAAACTGGCTGGCGGATAGGAAACAGACAGTGGGGGTAAATGGACAATACTCGGACTGGAAAAGCGTCACGAGTGGAGTATCGCAGGGTTCGGTGCTCGGACCCGTGCTCTTCAACATATTTATAAACGACTTGGAAATTGATACGACAAGTGAAGTGATTAAATTTGCAGACGATACAAAGTTATTCAGAGTAGTGAAGACGTGGGAGGATTATGAAGACCTGCAACGTGATATAAACACACTCGAGAAATGGGCCGCAACTTGGCAAATGAGGTTTAATGTGGTAAGGTGATGCATTTCAGTAACAAAAATCTTATACATGAATACAAGCTGTCCGGTGCAGTACTTGGAGAGACCCCCCCAGGAAAGAGACTTGGGAGTACTGGTTGACAAGTCAATGAAGCCGTCCGCGCAATGTGCGGCGGCAGCAAAAAGGGTAAACAGAATGCTGGGAATGATTAAGAATGGGATCACGAACAGATCGGAGAGGTTTATCATGCCGCTGTACCAGACCATGGTACGTCCTCACCTGGAGTACTGCGTTCAGCACTGGTTGCACATGTAGAATGACACGGTACTACTCGAAAGGATCCAGTGAAGAGTGATCAAAATGGTTAAGGGGCTGGAGGAGTTGCATATAGTGAAAGGTTAGAGAGACTGGGCCTCTTCTCCCTTAAAAAGAGGAGACTGAGAGGGGACATGATTGAAACATTCAAGATAATGATTGTTCACCCTCTCCAAGGTGGAGAGAACGAGAGGGCACTCTCTAAAGTTAAAAAAGGATAGATTCCATACAAACGTAAGGAAGTTCTTCTTCACCCAGAGAGTGGTAGAAAACTGGAACGCTCTTCCGGAGGCTGTTATATTGAAAAACACTCTCCAGGGATTCAAGACAAAATTAGTTAAGTTCCTGCTGAACCAGAACGTATGCAGGTAAGGCTAGACTCAGGGCACTGGTCTTTGACCTATGGGCCGCCACGGGAGCAGACTGCTGGGCACAATGGACCACTGGTCTGACTCAGCAGTGGCAATTCTTATGTTCTTAGGAGGGTAGCTATGAGCATCTCTGAGTGCACTCAAGAGCCATGCTATAAGTCCAAAGCATTCTGGATCCTCCATGGCAACTAAACCTACGAGAGAAGATTTGGATGAAATTGCAGTTTGAGACTCTTGTCTCTCTGCAGCCGAACCAGATCTGCATATTACTGCCAACAAAGTCAATCAGGAGCCACCAGAATTACTAACCCGGGGAGGGGGGGGGGTCATTAATCTTCAAATGTCTTGGCCTATCAAGGGCTGAGAGAGATTTGAATCCCCACCTTGTTTAGGTGTGCTGCTGCCACGACCATTATCTTGGCAAAATTCCGAGGCATAGTTAGTTACCAGAATCTCAAGAATTTCCTTTGATCCAGAAATATGGGAATATGTAAGTAAGCCTCCGTTAATCTAGAGAGGCTAGAAACTCCCCCAGAGCAACTGCAGCTATGACTGAATGAACAATTTCAATCCAGTCAGGGCATTTTCAGTCCTGCATTGATGGACCTCACATCCAGGATTGGTCTCCAGTCATTTGAGTTCTTCTTGGACATGATAAAGTATATGCAGTATCTGCCCAAGCCCGATTCTTTGGTAGGTATGGTTTCTACAGCCTGAATATCCATCAGCTGTTGTATTGTTGCTCAGAACATGACCTCCTTTTCTGGCTCTGTTCGGTCAGCGAGTCCAGAAAGAGGTCCAGCAGAGGATTAAAAAACTCGAACTTGTAGCCCTCTTAAATTATGTCCAGTATCCATATTTGAGCAAATCCTCATCTAGGCCTCACAGCAAACCAACAACCTCCCTCTTATCTACAGGGGTTCGGCAGCTGGTGTGGTGTCATTGTGACTTCTTGGAGGCTGCTGCAGAGTGCAACCCAGAGGGCTGAATTCATTTGGAACCTCCAAATCTCTGCCAAGATCCTTACAACAATCTATAAACAGAGGACCCTGCTGAGGACTGAAGAAACTGTCTAGAACCATGAAAGATACCATGACTTACCCTCAGGGGTACATGGTCTTCTATATGGCAAAGACTTAGGGCAACAAACTGTCACACTGGTCATAAGGTCATCCAGCCCCTTACCAAAGAGCGTTTGACCTTAGAAATGTAGCCTGCTCAAAGTGACCTTGGAAGTTGAATCTCCCACCCATTGCTGATTCAGAGCATTCGACGGGCAGACATAAAATAAGCAGACCCTAACAATATCATATAGAGCATCTGCTACATAATTCACCACCAAAAGCAGCAACTGGGGGTAGGCATCAACCTCCGCCGACAGAGTCCAACTCAATCTGGTATGGTAGGCATATATAACCAAAGTAACCATAGCCACTGCTTTTAGTCCCAAAACAAAGACCTCAACCTGCCTTTTAAGAGCTAAATCCGACTTTCAGACTTGTACATCCTTTAAAATCACTTTGAGCTAGACAAACAGTTGCTGAAAATAATTGTAGTACTGTGCTTGCTTCAACTGAAAACCGCAGCTGGGGAATGGAGAAAACCTCTGGCTCAGACAAGCATATAAAAATAATCCAGATGCTTGTTTCTTTGGGCTTCCAGTCTTTTACTATTAATAATGTAATTTCATATACCTCTTTTAGGACTGTACTTTCCATTTTTACTTCAATCCTAATTCCTATTTTAAATGTAAACTGCATAGATGTATTTGCCAATGCATTATATCAAGTACTAAATAAACTTGGAAACCCTAAGAGAGCCCGAGACCCCAGAACATAGATGGCACCCAAGAGAGCTTTCAGGACTGACAAGGGGCCTGCACAGCCTGCACTTAGGCTTTGGTTCCAACTGATAGCAAGCCATGCTACGAGAGCAGGTAGGTGCACTTGAAAAGGGTTGCCCTCCCAGCTACAAACTTTTGCCAAGAGAGTCTGTGTCTTCTCCCATGTAGAGCTGCACTAGTAACACTGGGGACCTTTGGTGCACCAAAAGCCTCTAAATCTGGATACAAAACCCCCAAAATAATAAAGTAAGATCAGAGCAGATCTGAAAGACATCTTCCAACTCGCTTGTAGAAGGAAAAACTGAGGAACTAGAGCATTACCCAGTGATGCAGGAGGTGGAGCTGAGAGAGAAAAAAAATGTAGATGTCTCCTACACAATTCTGAATAAAGAAGAATAACCCACTGGTTCAAGACTCATATTGCATTTTGCATTAGAAGCATCATTATGGGGTGGCTGGGGCTGTATCTCTCTCTCTCTTTTTTTTTTTTTTTTTAATAAATCTTTATTAAATTTTCAAAATACAATTATGCATGGAAGTAATTCATATAAATATAATATTACAAAAAAAGCTTATAGATATTAATAAGCAATTATTTCCCCCCATCTAGTAATCAAGATGGCATCAGGTGCACAGCAGCAATGATTCTAATCTGTTCAGTTTGATCTGCAGGATGCTGTCTACAGAGCACTGCACATTTCAAACATCATTTATTTGAACTGTGTATTTAAAAAATGGCCACTATGATCCTTAGCCTTATTACTACTAGGGTCAAGGCAGCTTTTTTTGAACCGTGGCTGTAAGAATAGGAGCAAGTGGGGATTGCTCTTGCTCCCACTAGACACCAGGATCCCCAATTAGGACGAAAATGGGGATGGGGAATTGAGAGTGTATGCCAGTGGGGGGACTCAGTGAGGGGGGTCATTGTTGCTATCTGGGAGGGGGCTTGGTGCCTTGGGGAATCAGATGTTTTGGGAGAAGTTTGTTGTTGCTAGGGAAGGAAGTGAATGCCGTGTGTGTGTGTGGGGGGGGGGGGAGGGGGATTAGAAGGCTGGCAGGGGTGATCATGGGTCCTGTACTTAGGGAGGAGTTGATGGGGTCCATGTCTTTGAGTGTGATGGGGAGAATGGAGCTCTATAATTAGGGCATGTGGAAGGGGCGCTAGATGTTTGTTTTTCTCACAAGCAGCTTTTCTTTTTGCCAAACATTTTGAAAACTAATCTCTCCAAAACTTTTGCTATTACTTTCTTTAGTTTTTATTTCATCATTGTAAACTTTCTTTATTTAATTGTTGTAAACCGAATCGCGCTTCCTTAGGTTGATGACCCGGTATATAAAGTTAAGCTTTAGTTTAGTTTGAAATTGCTGCTCTTGCTGGACTTATGGGGAGCCATCAGCATGTCATCCCACACCTATTTTACAAGCAGCTCTATGTTTACTGAGCCTCTTGTAAAATAATGATGGGATTCTCCACATCTGAACTCTCCTCAACAGGTCCTTGGATATATTTGAAGCCACTGTAATGTAGCACATGGTGCTCTAACTCAGGAGACTCAAGCCCGAGACCTATGCTAGAATGGTCAAGGTACCTATGAAGATTCTACTTGGCAAAAGAAAACTGGCAGTGCCAAAAAAAATGGATTCAAGTGACTTAGCCTGTCTTTTATGACTTACAGTTTCACTTTTAGATTAAATTACTCACTTTTTCCAAATCCAATATCAATATGAGTTACAATCAGGTACATATATTTTTCTTTGTCCAAGTCCGATAATCTAAATGTGATCATCTCTTTGGAAAGATGACTAAAGTAGTGGATCCACAATGTTGAGAATAGCCCATTTTCATGTCATAGGCCTATAAGAAGTCTCAAAAAGTTACATTTGAGGTTTTGTCACTTTTGTATTTTTCACAAAAAGGATGGGGTTTGTACTAGAGAATGACACGGTAACAAAATTCATCACCGTTCCCGTCCCCGCGGATAACCGCAGGAAATAATCCCATATCATTTTCTAGTGTCTATTTCAACCTCAGTCCTTCTACACCAGCATTCTTCAACGCAAAGCTTGAGGGTCAGTGATTGTTGCCATTCATACTCTGATTCTTCCCTCTCTCCTTAAAGAATGACATGACGATGGTTTCCCGCGGTTATCTGCGGGGACGGGAACAGTGACGAATTGTCACCGTGTCATTCTCTAGTTTGTACAAATAGTTTGTTCTAACAGAATTCATTAACCTCTTTTTTTGTTTGTTTCTGATGACTTTAGTCATCTTTTCCTAGAGATGGTCACAGATTCTACTTGAGGAAATGGCAGATAAAGTGACCAGAAGTGTCAACTAGAGAAGCAAGATTTGAACCCCAGCTTCCTTGGCCTGCTACTCTACTTAAGTTATGTCTGTCATGGTCAAGTTACTCATTAGTGGCTGTGCTTTCTGCAGTACACTCAAATGAAAACAAAAGTGTTAAATGTGATATGTAGTAGAAGAGGAAGTCATACCTACCATAAGTACAGATCATTTTACTGGCTTCTCGGAAAAGCAGAATGCCATTAGGAGAGGACACATCAAAATTCAAACGCTGTGACCTGAAAATGAAAGCAAAACTAGAAATGGATGCGTTTCGGTAAATATTAACACTGTCTCCAGAATGACCTAATTCTGATCATATTTGTACACCACTCATAAGGTCTAGTAGGTATAACACAGTTGTGCTATAAGAGAAAAAACTGTTTGTTTATTTAGTGGAAGTTTAGATGATTAGCATCAAAATCAGTCGCAATTTGGGAGTGGAAGGTGTACTGTAATTATGGCACATTGTAACTTGTTAATTGTATATTATGTATGCTAACCTCGGGAGGATGGGATAGAAAATGAATTAAATAAATAAATAACAACTTTGAGTAGTTTACGTGATGACTTATTGAGATTTAAAATCGTTTTCCACTGGAGCAAATTACTCAAGCTGCCATTTGCTGGAGAGCTCACTAGTACCCCCTCCCCTCTAAAGCACATCATTATCCTCAGCAAGAGCTGAAAATACCCCTTCCAGTTCCCTACAACATGGAATTACACTGGTTGAGGGTGGAACTTTGGCAAGTTCATTTATTTCTTTGTTTTGAGTTCTGTTTGGTAATGTTCCAAGACTACTGTGCTAGAAGTTTAACTGCAGGTATCCTCTGGAAGAGCCAGAATAGGATGACTTCCCTATGAGAAAAGGCTAAAGCAGCTAGGCTCTTCAGCTTGGAGAAGAGTTGATTGAAGGCTTATAAAATATTTTGTGGAATGGAATGGGAAGACGTGAATTGCATCTTCAAGTTCACCTGCCTTTGCTTCAAAACGCTAATGGGTTCATCCCTAATCTACCTGTCGCGTTATTTTGTGTTTCCAGGCACCACTTGCACACATAGTGCCTAACTATTTACCTTCCCCTCCCTGAAGGGCTGTCTACAACACTATCATTCTAAGCTGGCAAATGGAATAAATGTCTAACCACCCTCATTACAAATGCTCCCTCCTACCAACTCTTCAGGAAATCAATTAAAACCTATCTCTTTGATAAATTTCTCCGACTCCATCCCACCTTGTTATATATATCACTGAATTACCAGCTGTAAATTTGACATATTTCCAGATATACCTATCCTCTCTCGGCTTACTAATGTAATCGAAGTTTGTTACCAATGTACTTGACAATATTTTCTGTAACATTGCTGTATATGTATAGTCTCTTCCTCTGTAAACCGCTCTGAACTGCTTGTGGTATTGCGGTATACAAATAAAGCTATTATTATTATTTACTCTTTCCAAAACTACTAGATAGAGGGTTAGGGTTAGGGTTGCTATTAAGTAGTAAATTTCAAATAAACCCTAAAAAATATTTCTTCACTTAGTGTAATTAAACTCTGGAATTCATCATCAGAGAATGTGGTAAAAGCAGTTAGCTTAGCAGGGTTTCAAAGGTTTAGAGTATTTCCTAAAAGAAAACTCCATAAATAAGATGGATATGAGGAAATCCCACTGTCTATTTTAGGATAAGCAGCATAAAATCTGCTTCACTCATTTGGGATCTTGCCAGGTTGTTATTTTTATTTTTCTTCTGTTTGTGTGAGTATACTTCTAGCCTGTCTTTAATTGGAGCTCCTTTCAAAAACCTTTTTAGTAATTGTACACCGCCTTGGACCATGCACTGAATAAAGCAGGTATATCAAGAATCAATAAACATAAACAAATTTGTGACCTGGACTGGCCACTTTTGGAAAACAGGATACTGGGCTTGATGGCCCTCCGGTCTGTCCCAGTATAGCTACTTTTATTTTATTAAGACATTCTTAAGGTTATTAAATTCCAATGCTCCATTCCAAGAAGAGGAACCTGTGCAGAGTGCAAAATATATATATGTTTTTTTAAATTTTAGTATTTATACACTACTTATAGCCTAAGTAGTTTATATTCAGGCACTCAAGTGTTTCTCCCTATCTGTCCTGGTGGGCTCACAATCTGACTAATATACATGGAGCAATGGAGTGCTAAGTGACTTGCTCAGGGTCACAATGAGCAGCACTGGGATTGAACCTGCAACCTCAGGGTGCTGAGGCTGCAGCCCTAACCACTAGGCCACTCCTGCACTCTGACTAGATGGATCATATGTCTTGATATAGAACATAAGCAATGCCTCCGCTGGGTCAAACCTGAGGTCCATCGTGCCCAGCGCATTCCAGGTGTCCACCATACGTTGGGTAAAGAAGAACTTCCTAGCATTCGTTTTCAGCTTTTCCGAATGCCCTCTTGTTCTTTTATTTTTCGAAAGTTTGAAGAATCTGTCCCTTTCTACTCTCTCTATGCTCTTCATGATCTTGTAAGTCTCTATCATATCCCCGCTAAGTCTCCTCTTCTCCAGGGAAAAGAGTCCCAGTTTTTCCAATCTCTCAGCATATGAAAGGTTTTCCAAACCTTTTATCAGATGTGTCGCTCTCCTCTGAGCGCTCTCGAGTATCACCATATCCTTCTTAAGGTACGGCGACCAATATTGGACGCAGTATTCCAGATGCGGACGCACCATCGCCCGATACAACGGGAGGATAACTTCTTTCGTTCTGGTTGAAATACCATTCTTGATTATGCCTAGCATTCTGTTTTCCTTCTTAGCGTCTGCTGCGCATTGTGCCATCGGCTTCATTGTCATGTCCACCATTACCCCCAAGTCCCTTTCTTGGGTACTCTCCTTCAATAATATCCCTCCCATCGTATAGTTGTACCTCGGATTTCTGTTTCCCACATGTAATACTTTACATTTCTCAACGTTTAACTTCATCTGCCATCTCGTCGCCCTTTCCCCTAGTTTGTTCAAGCCCCTTTGCAATTCTTCGCAGTCCTCTTTAGTCCGAGCTCCACTAAATAGTTTGGTGTCGTCTGCAAATTTTATTATCTCACACTTCATCCCTGTTTTTAGATCATTTATGAATATATTAAATAGCAGCGGCCCGAGCACCGAGCCCTGCGGGACCCCACTCGTGACCCTCCTCCAGTCCGAGTAATGGCCCTTCACTCCTACCCTCTGTTTCCTACCTGCCAACCAGTTTCTGATCCATCTATGTACGTCTCCTTCCACCCCATGGTTCTTCAGTTTCCGGAGTAGGCGTTCATGGGACACCTTGTCAAAGGCTTTTTGGAAATCTAGATATTTGATGTCTATGGGGTCTCCTTTGTCCATCCGTTTGTTAATTCCTTCGAAGAAGTGTAATAAGTTCATTAGGCACGATCTCCCCTTGCAGAAACCATGTTGGCTGGTTATCAGAAGTTCGTTTCTTTCAAAATATTCATCGATGTTTTCGTTTATCAGTGCTTCCACCATTTTCCCCGGAACCGAGGTCAGACTCACCAGTCTGTAGTTTCCTGGGTCACTTCTTCATCTCTTTTTAAAGATGGGCGTAACGTTGGCTATCTTCTAGTCCTCTGGGATCATGCCTGTTTTCAGGGATAGATTGCAAATTTGCTGCAGTAGTTCCGCTATCTCCTCCTTTAATTCCTTCAGAACCCTTGTGTGGATTCTGTCCAGACCCGGGGATTTGTCAGTTTTTAGTTTTTCTATCTGCCTACGTACATCTTCAAGGCTCACTTCCATGGATGTTAATTTTTCTGCTTGATTTCCATTGAAGAATTGCTCAGGTTCCGGTATGTTGGATGTGTCTTCGTTTGTAAATACAGATTTGTCAGTTTTTAGTTTTTCTATCTGCCTACGTACATCTTCAAGGCTCACTTCCATGGATGTTAATTTTTCTGCTTGATTTCCATTGAAGAATTGCTCAGGTTCCGGTATGTTGGATGTGTCTTCGTTTGTAAATACAGACGAAAAGAACATGTTAAGTCTTTCTGCCACTTCTTTCTCCTCCTTCACCACTCCCTTCCTGTCTCCGTCGTCCAGCGGTCCCACCTCCTCCCTAGCCGGTTGCTTCCCTTTAACATATCTAAAGAACGGTTTGAAATTTTGTGCTTTCCTGGCTAGCCTCTCTTCATACTCTCTTTTGGCTTTTCGAACCACTCAGTGACATTCTTTTTGATACTTCCTGTGCTCTTTCCAGTTCCCCTCGGTTTTGTCCTTTTTCCATTTCCTGAATGAATTTTTCTTATTGCCTATCGCTTCCTTCACTATTTTAGTTATCCACGCCGGGTCTTTTGTTCAACTCTTTTTGCACCCCTTTCTGAATCTGGGGATATACAGATTTTGTGCCTCGCTCACCGTGTTCTTGAGAAAAGACCAGGCATGTTCTACCATTTGCCATTTCTTGGAAGTGTTCCTAAGTTTCTTCCTTACCATTTCCCTCATTGCTTCGTAGTTTCCTTTCCTGAAGTTGAAAGTTGTCGTTATGGTTCTCTTTCTTTTCGGTATTCCTACCTCAACCTTGAACTTGATCATGTTATGATCGCTGTTTCCCAACAGTCCCACTACCTCTACTTCCTTTGCAGGTCTCCTTAACCCATTTAGGATTAGATCCAGAGTGGCATTTCCTCTCATTGGTTCTCTAACAAACTGCTCCATGAAACAATCTTGTATAGCCTCCAGGAATTCTGTCTCCCTAGCGCATTTTGAGCTTCCAAGACTCCAGTCTATTCCGGGGAAGTTGAAGTCTCCCATAATAACCGTGTTACCGCTTTTGTCAACATTTACTTTGTTATTATCTTACTATAAAATATACCTAGGTGGTTGGACACTAATCTGCTGCATGCCTCATATTCTGACAATGTGGCTATGCCCATTACCCCTCTCTTCAAGTCACTTCATTGGCATACAGTTCAAACTCCTCTTACTGATCTACAAGTGTATTCTCCTCATATTCCCCCCACCAGTTAAGTCTCTCTTATCTGTACCCTTCTCCTCTACAGTCAGCTTCAGACTCCATCCCTTTTACTTTACTGCACCATATGACTGGAACAAACTGCCTTACTCGGTACGCCAAGCTCAATCTCTGGTAGTATTCAAATCCAGGCTAAAAGTCTACTTCTTTTAAGATGCTTTCAATTCCAAACTCCAACCCATCTTTCTTATCATTCCCTCTGTAATTTCCCCTCCTGAGCACTCTGCATTGATGCACCTTCTTGTCCAATCTGTCTATCTTGACCAGATTGTAAGCTCTTTGAAGCAGGTACTGTCTCTTCTCTATTTTGATGTACATGGCTGTGAATCAATAGTGGTGCTATAGAAATGATTCATAGTAGCAAGAGTAGCTTCCTAGATCACTTGCAAGCCTCCTTATTGTCAGAATTTCCTACATTGCTCATCTTTCCTTATAAGCCTGGTTAACACCTTCAAATGTAACCACAGCTTCCCTTCAAATACAAATTTTGACAGTGGTTAAAGCAGCTTTAATGCCTTGAGCCACTAACAGAAATAAGTAGCAGTGCTAGTAATTATGCTCCATATATTCTTTCTTGGATGATTTGGTTCAACATTCTTGTCTGCATGTTTTAATAATCTCCTGCCTAGATTATTGTACTACTATATACTAGGAACTATCAACTTGCTAAAAGTACCTCTAATGGATCCAAAATTTGGCCATTCGGCTATTAGGCCATAAGCATAATTTTGATTACAACAACTCCTTTTTATTCTAAAATCATTAGTTTCTGGTTTTTAGAGGCTACATTTTTGAAAGAGTTTAGTCCAAAGACACAAGGCACACCATATGGGCTCTCCACTTTATCTGTCTTCTCTCATTACACCATATATTCTTGTTAGGATATTACATTCACAATTCAAATATCACTTTCACTAAATGTCTTTATAGCACCATCCCTAATGGCTGCAAAAACACGAGGGAATGGTACTTTAGGGGGTGAAGAACTTTTGTGCACAAAAGAGGAGCAGAACTTGGGAGTGAGATAGTATGTGATAAACGTAAGGTGGCCAAAAAGGTGAAGTGAAAGCTAGAAGGATGCTAGGGTACACAGGAAAAAGGAGGTAAGATCTCATTTTGAATATTGTGTACAATTCTGGAGGCCACACCTTCAAAAAGATATCACCAAGATGGAGTCAGTCCAGAGAAAGGCTACTAAAATGGTCATACTTAAAGATTTAAATATGTATACTTTGGAGGAAAGGCAGGAGAGGGGAGATATGAAAGAGACATGAGGCAAGCTCCAGAATGAGAGGGCATAGGATGAAGTTAAAAGGTGATAGGCTCAAGAGTAATCTATGAAAAAACTTTTTTACAGAAAGGATGGTAGATGTGTGGAATAGGCTCCCAGTAAAGGTGGTGGAGAAGTGGGATCTCTTAGGGAGAGGAGATAGTGGATGCTGTGGATGGACTGACTGGCTGGGCCATTTGGTCTTTATCTTCCATCATATTTCTATGTTTCTAATTCATCTGAATCTTCATATAAAATTTAGGACTGAGATTAAGACTTATTTGTTTACTTGAGTTTCTGGTGGGCAGTAGGCTCCTTGGGGATTTATGGGTTGTGGCTGGTGACAACTTTATCTACACCCTTCTTCTCCCTCCTTTGTTAGGCTTCCCTGTTAGATGTTTGGAGGTCTTTTCTTTTTCTCTCATTTTTAAAAATGTATTATAAACCATTGCTATTATGAAAAGCAATATATGAAGTGTAAATTGGATCTGTCCACAGCGTCATAAAAATATACAAAAAGCTGTATTCTAAAAATAATCAGAAGTTAGAAAGGGGGACATTACTTATAAAACTGAATGTACACCGCTTCAATAGCCTTCAGGCTTACAGGTGGTATATAAGAAATTTTAGATCAATAAATAGCAAATGTTAGCACAGCTTCTAGTGTCGTAATAGACTGACTCTCACCTGTTCTGTAAGAGCTCTGCCATCAGCTTCATGATGGGAGTTGTGCATGCTGGCTCTCGGTACCACAGCTCAACAGCCTTCTGGAGAATTGGAAGGTATGAAGTGTAGCTTTCATAATAAGTTAAAGAAGGTAATGAACAAAAGCAAAGCTAACAGAAGATCTACTGTTTCATTCTTTGATAAGGTTGTTTGTGCTGGTATTCATAGAACAAAATGAAATTGGGAAACCAAAACGATATCATCATCCCATGATAACCTGATCTTTTATATGAGAAACTGAGGCAAATAATAACTAACAATTTGAATTACAATCCATCAGAAACAGTTATCATCAGTCTTGGTTTTCACCTTCCATCTTTATAAGCTGCATGGGCTTCTACTGGCACTCAAAAATACACAAGTGTCATGCAAAGCCATATGAGGGAGGAGGGGATTAGAGACATCAAGTTTCAAGTTTATTTAAAATTTTTTATACCGCTCAATCAGACTTCTGAGCGGTGTACAATAAAAATACAGTTTTCAACAAAAGTTAAGGTTTGCATTTGACAAGTAAAATCTACGTGACATACTCAAAGACAAATGGGAACAAATGGAAAAAGGGGTAGGAGAGGCCCAGTTTCTCTAATCTCTCATTGTACGGCAACTCCTCCAGCCCCTTAAACATTTTAGTTGCTCTTCCCTGGACCCTTTTGAGTAGTACTATGTCCTTCTTCATGTACGGCGACCAGTGTAGTATTCCAGGAGGGGGAGTACCATGGCCTGGTATAAAGACTTGATAACTTTCTCCGATCTGTTTATGATCCCCTGACTTCAGTGCCAGGCAAAATAGTGGAAACAATTACACAGTAACATAGTAAATGATGGCAAATAAAGACTTGAGTGGTCCATCCAATCTGCCCAAACATATATGCTCCATAAATTAATTATTTAGTTTAAACGGTCTTTTTACTTAGATATTTTTGGGCTAGAAACCCAGAACCCTGCCCAGTAGTGTGCTTAGGTTCCATCTCCATCAAAGCTCACTCTAGCCCATCTTAACCATCCCAGCCATCAAAACCCTCCCCAGCCCATCCTCAATTGAATGTCCATATACTGGACACAGGCCGTGCAAGACTGCCCAGTACTGGCCTTAGTTCCTTCAATGTATACCCATTATTTTCTGATTAGAGATCCTCTGTGTTCATCCCATGCTTATTTGAACTCGGTTACCGTTTTCTTCTCCATAACCTGCCTCGGGAGCGCATTCCACGCATCAACTACCCTCTCCGTAAAGAAGAATTTCCTAACATTACTCTTGAATTTACCACCCCTCAACCTCAAATTATGCCTTCTGGTTTTACCATTTTCCTTTCTCTGGAATAGATTTTGTTCTACGTTAATATCTTTGAAGTATTTGAACATCTGAATCATCTCTCCCCTTTCCCTGTCCCTCCTTTCCTCTAGCGTAGTGGTGCCCAACCATGGAGGACCACCAGGCCAATCGGGTTTTCAGGCTAGCCCTAATGAATATGCATGAGAGAGATTTGCATATAATGGAAGTGAGAGGCATGCAAATCTGCTCCATGCATATTCATTGGGGCTATCCTGAAAACCCGATTGGCCTGGTGGTCCTCCAGGACAGGGTTGGGAACCACTGCTCTAGTGTATATATTTTCAGGGCTTCCAGTTTCTCCTCATACGTCTTCTGGCGCAAACCTCCCACCATTTTCGTCGCCTTCCTCTGGACTGCCAGATATGGTTTCCAAAATTGAACACATTAAAAAATAAAATTGTGGAACATGTAGACAAACATGATTTAAAGAGACAGAGTCAGCATGGGTTCAGCAAAAGGAGATCTTGCTTCACCAATTTCTTTGACTTCTTTGAAGGTGTGAATAAACATGTGGATAAAGATGAGCCGGTTGATGCAGTGTATGTAGATTTTCAGAAAGTTTTTGACAAAGTTCCTCATGAGAGGCTCCTGGAAAAATTACAGAGTCATGGGGTAGGAGGCAATGTTCAGTTGTGGATTAGGACTTGCTTATCAGACAGAAAACAAAGGATAGCGTTAAAAGACCATTTTTCTCCTTGATGGAGGGTGAATAATAGAGTGCCACAGGGATCTGTATTAGGACAGGAGATATTTAACATATTTATAAATTATCTGGAAACTAGAATAAATGAAGTGATTAAATTTGCAGATGACACTAAACCAATGTCTTCAATAATTTTTAAGTTGGGGCTACTTTGGATTCTAATGAGCTGAAGGAGAGTCACCAAATATCTTCTCATGACACTGCTGACCATTGTGTGACAATGACCTCCACCTCCACCAGCCACCTTCAAACTTAATTGAGGAGTATCTTCAATGTTGGAAGAATGTTCTGTTCCAGTAGGAACTTATCTAACCTTGTCTTGAATCCCTGAAGGGTGCTTTCCCCTATAACAGCCTCCGGAAAAGCATTCCAGATTTCTACCACTCTTGTACGGAATCTTTTTCTTTCTAATTTTAGCGAGTGCCCTCTTGTTCTCTTCACCTTGGAGAGGGTGAACAATCTCTATTTCTCTAAGTCAATTCCCTTCAATATCTTGAATGTTTTGATCATGTCCCCTCTCAGTCTTCTCTTCTCAAGGGAGAAGAGGCCCAGTTTCTCTAGCTTCTCATTGTACGGCAACTCCCCCTAGTCCCTTAACCATTTTTGTCGCTCTTCTCTGGACCCTTTCCAGTAGTATTATGTCCTTTTTCATGTACGGCGACCAGTGTTGGATGCAGTATTCCAGGTGGGGGCATACCATGGCCCAGTATAAAGGCATGATAACCTTTTCAGATCTGTTCGTGATCTCCTTCTTAATCATTCCTAGCATTCTGTTAGCCCTTTGTGCTGCCGCCTCGCATTTGCAGACAGTTTCATTGACTACAAGTACTCCCAAGTCTCTTTTCTGGGGTTCTCTCCGAGTATAGCTCCGGACATTCTGTATTTGTGCATATGATTTTTGTTACCGACATGCATCACCTTGCACTTATCCACACTGAACCTCATTTGCCATTTCGCAGCCCATTCCTCGAATGTGTTTATGTCTCATTGTAGGCCTTCACAGTCCTTATGTGTCCTCACTACTCTGAATAACTTTGTATCGTCCGCAAATTTAATCACCTCACTTGTCGTGCCAATTTCTAGATCATTTATAAATATGTTGAAGAGCACAGGCCCGAGCACCGAACCCCGCGGCACTCCACTCGTGACGCTTTTCCAGTCCAAGTATTGTCCATTTAACTCCACTCTGCCAACCAGTTTTTAATCCATGGTTTTTAATCCTCGATTCCATGGCTTGCAATTTTTCGAAGTAGGCTTTCATGCGGGACCTTGTTGGTAAGTTTTAAGAAAAGATTTAAACTTAGAAATTTTCAAGTTCATTTCCTTGTCATTTTAGCCATGTTATACTCTTCTTTTTTTAATGTGAGGTTTAATCTTCTGGGTTTAAGGGATTGAAACATTTCATGTCTACTCCTCCTGCACCCCTTCTTATTATACAGGTTCTACAGCTAAAAGTGTATTTCAGATTCATAATAGACTGACTATGCAGATTGAATATGAATTTAATAGGCTAACAGCACAACAGTAGCGAAATGTACTTCAGCAGGAAAAAGTGGCAAGATAATGATCATCTGTTTTAAATAGGAAGTGAATTACCTACACAATGATTTAAATAGTGTAACAGTGAGGATAAGATATGCACATTAGAAATCCAGGGCTACTCTCTCTTTCTGTGATATCAAGAAGAAATCAGATAGACAACATGCTTTCCTTGACTCACTTTCAAATTACATCAGCACAAAGTGAAGTAACAATGTGATTTGTGTTTATATAATGATTAATTTTGTAATGGAGAATTTTTAGCTGTATGTATAAATTATGGCTCATTGAGATTTGAGTGTTCTATTGTTTTTCCATTAGAATTGTTATTATTGAGATGTTGTCTCTTATAATGTTTTATGAAGAAAAAAAAATAACTTTTGCTCTTAATCTTTTCTTTTCTATTTTTAATGGAGTTCTTTTCTTGATGAATGCAAATTATACATTGTAAACCGCTTGGATCCTTTTAGGCCGTTATGCGGTATATAAAGTTTTTAATAAACAAATACAGTATCAAGCATCCCAAAACAACTAAAAACCTGAAACTCAACAATGTCCATTACCGTTCTTCTGAAATGGGGATGTGTCAAACATGCATAAAATATCAAATGAAGTAGCAAAATGCCACAATAAATTATCAGTAGAACATCAGTGTAAAGTGAAATTTCAGATACACCGCTAAGTGGTGCTACACAAATTAAAGAATACAGAAGACCTCCACATTTATGAAGGTGCAAAGCAAATAAACTTCACTAAAAATGGAATCTTCATGCACAGAATCAGACTCGATCTTAGAAAAATAAGAAGCTCTTATGCATAACTGTAAGCGCTCCCACACTGTGGAATACTTAACCTCTAACCTTGAGACAAGAAAAGAATCTCAATAACTTTTCAGAGATGCTTTAAGATTTATACTTAATTTTTTTATTCAAAATCTCAGACGTCAGGCCTTTCATTAATGATTCCTTTTGCTTTTTACCTCCCCTTTCTTTTATTTTATGCAATGTATCCTCCCCATTTGCCCATCTGTATCATGTTGTGTCTGTATGGTAATTGTGAATTGTTCCCTTTATTTAATTTTTTTTTAATCTTTTTAAATCTTTGTATTAATTGGAAACTGCTTTGACTATAAAAGCAGTATATCAAGATTTAAATAAACTTGAATAACTTTCATCATTTAATTACATTTCATTCATTTGTGAAATATTTTGAAGAAAAGTACAACCCACAAATGTTTATAAAAACGTAAAAGTGGCTTACTGCATGAACTCCCCCCTTCCTTTTTTTTTAAACTAGAAAACACTTTTTGCTTTTCCTCCAAATATATGCCTTTATCCTCTTGCCTGAAGGAAACCTATAAATCTTGTCTCAGTTGAATGAGCACCATTTATCATATTCATTTTCTTGTCAATACAATTATGAAAAGCCTTTGGCCCTTTGCCAAGGAACCCGATTTGCTAGGGAAACCCAATTATTATAAGGAAGCATGGAATTAAACACAAGGGCTCCACCTCACTATTCAGTCTAACATTGTTTCCACTAGAAGGAGTTCTATGACCCCTGGCCTTGTTTTCATGTTCAACTTTCCTAAAATTAGTTCTTCTCATTCTTACTATCAGCTGTTTGGACAGTAAACCCCAGAGTTATTCTAAGTTTGTATTATAAGATAGTAAACAGTACAGAATATACATTTTTAAAATAAACAACAAATAATAAATATAAACAGCTTTAAATGTATTTTCTAAAGGCAAGTAAGTACTTCTGTGCCTTTACAAAATAGGATTTGGCACCAGTCCCAGCAGCATGCAAATGCTGGCACAAATTTACACTTTGCTTTGACGTTGGTATAAATGTGTGGGTATTCTACGCATGTACTCACACATACTCATGGCACAACTTTGCTCCTCCTTCATACAAACTGTTTCCTAAGATTCCCTACATGTAGCACATGTGGTAGGAGCTCTCTTGTCACTACGTGTGCTCAGTATGCAGTGGAGGCTAAGAAAGCAAATAGAATGTTAGGAATTATTAGGAAAGAAATGGAAAACAAAAATGAGAATACTGCGTGCAATTTTGGTCACCTTATCTCAAAAATAAGATATAGCGGGAATTTTCAATATGACATCTAAATCTGATTTTTGATGTTTGGGGAAAAACATTCAAAAATCAAGTAGAGAAAATGGCCATTTTCAAACCTGAAAAACATCTGTTTTTTTCCCCAAACATGACCCATTTCCTAGATGTGTTTGACCTCAGTGCATCTATCTTTTGAACCCTTTTTGAAAAACAAAATGAACAATGCACAAAAAGCAGCCATTGTGATGTAGAAGGAGCTAGCCTTTTTAGATCAGCCTCACACAAATCCCAGCACAGCAGTGGAGCACACTAGGGGGCAGTGGCACTGCAGTGAACTTCACATAAAAAGTTCCAGGTACACACTTCGCCATAACCCACTTACATTGTGTGGTGAGCCTTCCAAAACTCATCCAACTGTACTGTATACCACCCATGTAGCCCTGACTGACCTGGTAACACTGTTCTCCCTTAATAATGCTTGGGAAGCAAAACTTAGCTGTTTACCAGCATGGCACATAGGTCTGCGGGGATGTCTTATGATTCAATAGCAAGTGATAATTTAAGTCATTGTTGCTAAAGAAAATTACTAATGAAGTATGATTAAACAGAAACTATGTGACTTGAATAGAACCAATAGAATATTGCTGAAGAATGCAATTTGTAATTGGCTCCTAGTGAAGCAATTGTAATCTAATTGGAAGATGTACTAACTATGTATGTTTAAATAACGAATTAATTAATTAATGTCATAATCCCAATAAAATGGCCAGTCACTTATAATTGGGTGAGGTGGGTGAGACTTTTTGGATGTTGTCCTACCAGTTCGTAGGGTGCCAAAAAACTCCCAAGGCCTTGAATGTTTAAACTACATTTTTGTGTCTGGTAGTTTTTTTTCCTTGGCCTTCTCTGGAGATAGAGATAAGAACTGAGGGGGTATGCAGCCTGTTCATGTAGTTATTTGGACCAAACAGTTTGGTGTTGTATGCAGATCTATCTCTGTAGGACGTCAATGAATTTATATTCAAGTAAGACCAAGGTCCATAGGTTTTTTTTGAAACAGCATGATAAGGAACTGCAGGCATTATTAAGAGAGGCTGCAAGATATATTAAGAGAAGCTGTAGGTTAGTGTTATATTAAGAAAAGCCAAGGGGGCAGGTGTGGCTTTTACTGATCGGGGTCATGTCCATCTCTTGATGGTACTCAGTGATTAATGAAATAAGGTTACCCCCTAGATGGCATGATGTCTGTGGGGAGCTATTACAGTCTGTGTACCAGGCAAGACATGATAAGAGGCATGGATAGAGAGATTTATGTGTGTATTGAGCTCAGTGTAAAGACGTTTTAATGTAAGATAGTAAAATCAGTACACTGTAGGGAATACTAATGGATGCTTCAAGGGTTAAAATTAAATGATAGTGACAATATTTTTGAGTACTCTATTTAAATTGTTACATTCTTTCTTATCACTACTGAAGGTAGCTGAGCCATCTCAAATCCAGGAGCCTTTTGGATACAATATAGTGTGTCCACCTTCTTGGGTACAACCTGAGGGGAGTTTCACAGTTCTTCACCAGTGCATCTTCCAGGGTAGGGTGCAATGATACTGTAACCCCTTCTTTGAGAAAAGAATCAGTCCTAGAGAGAGGTTTGCTGTCTGCCTGGAGCCAGGGTCCGAGATGTCACCGCCTGTCTTGATAGGCTTCTCAAGCCCCAAGATCACTTCCCCATGGTCCTCATCCACATTGGCACAAACGACACTGCTAAGAACACCCCGGAGAACATAACTAGAGACTTTGGAGCCCTGGGTGAGAGGCTGAAGCAGACAGGAGCCCAGGTGGTCTTCTCCTCGATCCTCCCAGTTAGAGGCAAAGGAAGTGCCAGAGATGAGCATATACTGAGGACTAACGAGTGGCTTCAAGGATGGTGCCGGGAAATAAACTTTGGATTCCTGAACTATGGAGAGGCGTTGCAAGAACTTCAGGGACCAGACGGACTCCATCTGACCAGCAGGGGTAAACACGTCTTTGGACACTGACTAGCCTGCCTGCTTCATAGGGCTTTAAACTAGGTAAGTCGGGGGAGGGTACCCACTCAGATACAAGTGCAGTAAGGAACGATCCTGACGAGGTGAGTCGAAACTCCGATTCTAAGTCCAAAGTAAGTGCCCCCATGCAAACAATTCTCTAGGAATCACACTACCCCAGGTGGGAAACTCCCCACAGGGACTTAGCAATCACGGGGTATGGAGGGCTATGTATGTTAATGCAAACTGTTTAGGCAATAAGATTCTAGAATTAGAGACCGAAATAATGAATGCCGCCCATGACGTGGTGGCAATATCTAAAACTTGGTTCACAGACTCTCATGAGTGGGATATGGCTATACCGGGATACAACTTATTTCGTCAGCACAGAGAGGGAAAGTCAGGGGGAGGGGTGGCACTGTACATTAAAGAATACATAAAAACTACCAGAATCACAGATGTCAAGTACACCGGGGAATCCCTCTGGGTGAACCTGGCCAGAGGCAGGGAAAAATGCCTGTATCTTGGAGTAGTATATAGACCTCCAAGACAACTGGAAGACAAAGACTCCAAATTAATTGAAGACATAGAGAATATCACTCTACGGGGAGACGCTGTTCTGCTAGGGGACTTCAACATGCCTGATGCAGATTGGAACTCATACTCAGCAACAACCAGGGAGCATGACTCAAACAAATGGTATTGGAACCCACTAAAGCCCAGGCGATCCTGGACCTGGTACTCACCAACGGGGATAGCGTCTCGAAGGTCTCGGTAGGAGATAAGCTAGCCTCCAGCAACCACAAAATGGTGTGGTTCTACCTCAGGAAAGGTTTCCCTAGATCAAACACGAAAACAAAAGTACTCAACTTCCAAGGCACTGACTTCGAACGCATGGGAGATTTCGTCCACCGGACACTGCAGAACCAAGCTACGACCGATGATGTGGAAGCTATGTGGTCATCCCTGAAATCTACCATACATGAAGCGACAAGCCTCTACATTAAATCAGTACACAAACGGCAGAGAAACAACAAACCCCAATGGTACTCCGCAGAAATCTCGCACCTCGTCAAGGAGAAGAAAAAAGCATTTATTTCCTACAAACGAACGGAGACTAGGGAAGCTAAACTAGAACATAGGGCGCGGTCTGCAGCGGTCAAAACGGCAGTCAGGGAGGCCAAACTTCGAGTGGAAGAGACTCTAGCAAAGAACATGAAGAAAGGGGACAAATCCTTCTTCAGGTATATTAGTGATAGGAAAAAGAACACAGACGGGAACCAGATGGGAACTGCGCAGAATCAGATTCCAATAAAGCAGAACTACTGAATGAATACTTCTGCTCGGTCTTCACCTGTGAGGCACCGGGGCACGGTCCGCAGTTGCAAGCAAGGCCCAGCGTGGAAGACCCGTTTCAGAATTTCGAGTTCACACCTGGCGACGTCTACTACGAACTGACAAGACTCAAGATGAACAAAGCCATGGGACCAGAGCTGCGTGATGTCGTGGCATAACCGCTATCAGGACTCTTCAATCTTTCCCTAAGTTCCGGGAGAGTCCCCATAGACTGGAA
This sequence comes from Geotrypetes seraphini, assembly GCF_902459505.1. Classification (NCBI taxonomy): domain Eukaryota; kingdom Metazoa; phylum Chordata; class Amphibia; order Gymnophiona; family Dermophiidae; genus Geotrypetes; species Geotrypetes seraphini. The sequence goes on along the minus strand of NC_047101.1, from coordinate 29,428,441 downwards.
AACAGCTAACGTCGTTCCACTGCACAAAAAGGGTTGCAGGGCAGAGGCTGCAAACTACAGACCGGTGAATCTCACATCAATAGTATGCAAACTCATGGAAACACTAATCAAACGTAAATTAGACGCAATCTTGGATGAGGAGAATCTACGGGATCCCAGTCAACACGGATTCACCAAGGGTAGGTCCTGCCAATCCAATCTCATCAGCTGGGTAACAAAACAGCTAGACTTGGGAGAATCCGTGGACGTCATATACCTAGACTTCAGCAAAGCTTTCGATAGTGTCCCGCATCGCAGGCTGTTGAGCAAGATGAAATCAATGGGGCTGGGAGAAACACTAACTACATGGGTCAATGACTGGCTGAGTGGCAGACTTCAGAGGGTGGTAGTTAATGGTACCCTCTCTAAAACATCGGAGGTGACCAGTGGAGTACCGCAGGGCTCAGTCTTGGGCCCGCTCCTTTTCAACATATTCATAGGGGACCTAAATCAGGGGCTTCAAGGTAAGATAACGTTATTCGCTGATGACGATAGTATGACACAGGACCTACATTTGTTGGAGCTTTGGTCCTCGACCTGGCAGCTGGGCTTCAATGCTAAGAAATGCAAGATCATGCACCTCGGCAGCAGAAATCCGTGCAGAACTTACACCTTGAGTGGTTAGACCTTAGCTAGAACTTCAACAGAACAAGACTTGGGAGTGATCATCAGTGCAGACATGAAAACTGCTGATCATGTGGAGAAGGCTTCATCTAAGGCAAGACAGTTGTTAGGTTGCATCCGCAGGAGTTTCGTCAGCCGGAAGCCTGAAGTCATAATGCCATTATATAGAACCATGGTGAGACCTCATTTGGAATACTGTGTGCAATTCTGGAGGCCACACTACCGAAAAGATGTGTTGAGAGTAGAGTCGGTGCAACGGATGGCCACCAGGATGGTCTCAGGGCTCAAGGATCTATTGTACGAGGAAAGGCTGAAAAATTTGTGGCTGTACTCACTCGAGGAACGTAGGGAGAGAGGAGACATGATTTAAGTATATTACCGGCCGTATAGAGATGGAAGAAGAGATTCTCTTTCTCAAAGGACCCTCAGCCACAAGAGGGCATCCGCTCAAACTCAGGGGCGGGAAATTTCATGGCGACACCAGGAAATATTTCTTCACCGAGAGTGGTTGATCCTTGGAACGAGCTCCCGGTGCAGGTGATCGAAGCAAACAGCATGCAAGAATTTAAGAGCAAATGGGATGCCCATGTGGGATCCCTTAGAGGGTTAAGCCAAGGGAACCTGTCACCAGGAGTGGGATCCCTAGGATAGTAGACTTGGGGATGGGTCAGTAGAGTGGGCAGACCCGATGGGCTATGGCCCTTATCTGCCGTCACCTTCTATGTTTCTATCTCAGCCCTAAGCCCTTCCTCAGTTTCCAAATTAAATGGGGTACACTTCTGAAGCCATCTCCCTGACAAAACTAATGAAAGAGAGAGCCAGGTTTGTTTATATTTATGTTTATTATTGTTTGATATACTGCTTTAGCTAGCTAACTTGGTCAGGTACTAGTGACCTGGATTGGTCACCGTGAGAAAGGGCTACTGGGCTTGATGGACCATTGGTCTGACCCAGTAAGGCTATTCTTATGTTCTTATAACATTTGTATACTGCATTACCCTTCAGATCTATGCAGTTTAACAAAAGTAAAATATTGCTACAACACAGAATGAAATACATTTTCAATCTTTCAATAATTTCCTAAATATATGTCTTTAATAGTTTCCTAAAATTTTGATATGATGTAGATTCAAAGAATAATTGATGAAAATCAGTATCCCAAGTAGCTGCTTGAAATGAGAGTAGTCAATTATGATATCTTTTAAAGCAGCAACTTTTGGGTGATGGAAAATCAAAAAGAGAAGCTATCCGAGTATAACATCTATGATGGAAAAAAATAAATTGATCAACTAAATAGGCAGGAGCCATACCAGATATTACTTTGTAACACAGGCAACTGAACTTAAACTGCACTCTAGCTTCCATGGGGAGCCAATCAAGCTCCTTGTAATAAGGCGTTATGTAGTCCAATTTTTTTAAATTTAAAAATCAGGCAAATCGCTGTATTCTGTATTAATCGAAGTCAAGCCAGGTTTTTTTGGTTGACTGCCAGATGCACAATATTGCAATAGTTCAGAGTATTCAGGACAAAAGATTGAACCAATAGTCTAAACGATTTGTCATCAAAATATGATCTAATCAGTCTAAGTTTCCAAAGCACAAATGAATAATCATAGAAAAATTCCTGTCCAAATAAGACACCTAATATTTTAATGCTGAATAGAATGCGATAAGTAATCGTACTTAAGATCCCACTATTTTCTTCACAATTATGTGGAGAAGCCAGAAAAAGTTTAGTCTTATTTGGATTTAACTTCAATTTGAAATCACTCATCTAGTTATCAACTATTAGAATCACTGAAGATATGAACTGAGTGACTACAGATAATTGAGAGGTTAAAGGAATTATGATTCTATCATTAACATAACTATACAGTATAGTTCAATTCCTAGATTTGCCAATCTTGTCCCCCAAAGATGCTAGATACATATTGAACAATGGCGAAAGAGGGGTTTCGCTGTGAAACACCACAGGAGTTGTCTCATGTACAAAGCAGGTTACAAAAATGATTAAAAACAAATAATATGTATAAGAAAAGAATGTCATAAATGATAGGAAAGGGATCATTCAAACAAGAGAGAAGAGAGGTAAAAAAGGATGGGGGGAACCAAGTGAACCAAGAATCTAAACTGTACCAGACAGTGGTTATAGTAGAGATCAGGGGGGGAGTGAATTACATAGTGAGAGAGCAAGAAAATAGAAAGTCAATTGACAAGTAGATTCCCAATAAGCTAATTTAGGAGAGGGCTGCAATAGTTGGTGGGAGTCGAGAGAATGCAAGGTCCTGGTAGAGACTTTCTTCTCTCTTGAGGTGGTAAAGGTTCAGAAGGGACTGAATATGACTTCTCCTCTGAGAAGGAATGTGTCCCCTCATCCAAATCCCATGAGTGGTCTTTTCTCCATAATCCAACAGAACTAAAAGGGTCTCAGCTTGCCTCTGCTAAATGGGTTGATGCCCATGCCCCAAAGAGTACCAAGGTACAACTTTACCATCAGACTCTGGGGAAGCTACTACTACTTATTTCTATAGTGCTGCCAGATGTACATAGCGCTATAAATTAAACATATAAGAGACAATCTCTGCTCATCAGAGCTTACAATCTGATCAAATCAGACAAACAGGATAAGTAGGGGTTAGGTAATTTCTCTCCCTCCCACCCCCTCCCCAGTGTCAAGGACAGCACTATATGAGCTGTTGCCAACACCAGTACCTCTCAGGGCATCAACACTGAGGATTGCTCCAAAGGCTTAGAAGGAGTCTCAGGGGGGAGCAGGGGCCAGGCCTCCTCTGGCACAAGTGTCCTCAATGCCTGGGTTGTAGAATCTCTCTGAGAATGGCTCTATACTACTCATCGGAGATAGGCATCGCAAAAGCTAGGGAGCTGATCCAAGCCAACCTGAGTTAATGCTGAATCAGAATGGGAGCCTAGCTGCCCAGAGTCTGGCACACTGGTACCCCCACAAGAGAGGGGGAGCTATACTTTTGATGGTGGTACTTCTTGGGTATCAGGGATCCTGAAGTCTTGGCATTCCTGGCACAATGAGTCAAAGAGGATGATACTCGTGCTTCTTGGGCTTCCCCCAGCGCTCAGCATAGGAATTGCCGCTGCTGAGTCAGACCAGTGGCCCATCGTGCCCAGCAGTTCACTCACACTGCGGCCCCCAGGTCAAAGACCAGCGCCCTGAGACTAGCCCTACCTGTCTACATTCTGGTTCAGCAGGAATTTGTCTAACTTTGTTTTGAATCCCTGGAGGGTGTTTTCCCCTATGACAGACTTCGGAAGAGCGTTCCAGTTTTCCACCACACTCTCGGTGAAGAAGAACTTCCTTATGTTCGTACGGAATTTATCCCCTTTCAATTTTACAGAGAACCCTCATGTTCTCACTACCTTGGAGAGGGTGAACAACCTGTCCTTATCTACTAAGTCTCTTCCCTTCAGTACCTTGAATGTTTCGATCATTTCCTCTCTCAATATCCTCTGTTAGAGGGAGAAAAGGCCCAGTTTCTCTAATCTTTCACTGTACAGCAACTCCTCCAGCCCCTTAACCATCTTAGTCGCTCTTCTCTGGACCCTTTCGAGTAGTACCATATCCTCCTTCATGAACGGCGACCAGTGCTGAACACAGTACTCCAGGTGAGGGCGCACTATGGCCCGATACAGCAGCATAACCACCTTCTCTGATCTGTTCGTGATCCCCTTCTTTATCATTCCTAGCATTCTGTTCGCCCTTTTCGCCGCCGCTGCACATTGTGTGGATGGCTTTATCGACTTGTTGATCAGAACTCCCAAGTCTCGTTCCTGGCAGGTTTCTCCAAGTACCGCCCCGGACATCCTGTATTCGTGCATGAGATTTTTGTTACCTACATGCATCACTTTACACTTATCCACATTGAACCTCATCTGCCGTGTCGATGCCCATTCCTCGAGCCTGATTTTGTTCCCTTGCAGATCTTCACAATTCCCCTGTGTCTTCACTACTCAGAATAACTTCGTATCGTCTGCAAATTTAATCACCTCACTCGTCGTACCAAAGTCCAGATCGTTTATAAAGATGTTGAAGAGCACGGATCTAAGCACCGAGCCCTGCGGCACCCCACTGGTGACACTCTTCCAGTCTGAGTATTGTCCATTTATCCCCACTCTCTGTTTCCTATGCTTCAGCCAGTTTTTAATCCATGTGAGAAGTTCACCCTTGAGTCCATGGCTTGCAATTTTCCCGAAATAGTCATTTATGTGGAACCTTGTCAAACGCCCTTGTCTATCTGTCTGTTTACTCCCTCAAAGAAGTGCAGCAAGTTCATCAAACACGATCTGCCTTTGCTAAAACCATGCTGACTGGTCCTCATCAGCCCGTGTCCGTCAAGGTGATCACTGATGCGGTCCTTTATCAGCAACAATCATCTTTCCTGGTACCGAGGTCAGACTCACCAGTCTGTAGTTTCCCGGATCTCCCCTCAAACCTTTCTTGAAGATCAGTGTAACATTCGCCACCTTCCAGTCTTCCAGGATCTTTCCCGATTTGATCGACAGATTGGCTATTACTTGAAGCAGTTCAGCTATGGTCCCTTTCAGTTCCTTGATGGATGCCTTCCGGTCCCGAGGATTTATCAATCTGCCCACATACCTCCTCTAGACTGACCGTCAATCCTGTCAGCATTCCGTCTTGTTTCCAGCATATAGCCTGATGGATTCCGATATGTTGTAAATCTTCTTCGGTAAATACAGACGCAAAAAATGTGTTCAGTTTGTTGGCGATGGCTTTGTCCTCCTTTAGCGCTCCCTTTATTCCATGGTCATCCAACGGTCCCACCGCTTCCTTCGCGGGTCGTTTCCCCTTAATATATCGAAAGAACGGCTTGAAGTTCTTCGCCTCCTTGACTATTTTTTCCTCGTAGTCTCTTTCGGTCCCTTTTACCGCCTTATGGCACCTGCATTGATGTTGTTTGTGCTCGTTCCAGTTTTCGTCCGTTTTTGATCTTTTCCATTCCTTAAATGAAGTTTTTTTGTCTCTGATCGCTTCCTTCACCTCTACAGTGAGCCACGCTGGTTCTTTGTTCTTTTTCCTCTTGGATCCCTTGTTGATACGCGGTATATATAGATTTTACGCCTCGGTGACTGTGTCCTTAAAAAGGGACCAAGTTTGCTCTAGTGTTTTTACAGTGCTTATCCTCTTCTTAACATTCTTCCCTAACATGAGTCTCATCCCTTCGTAATTCCTTTTTCAGAAGTTCAGTGCCATGGCTGTCGTTTTGGACCGATGTTTTTCCCATGCGTCCAGATCGAAGTGGATCATATTGTGATTGCTGTTTCCCAGCGTCCCTTCTACTTCTACATCTTGTGCCAGTCCTTCGGTGCTGACAAGGATGATACTGAACTTGTACGCATCCTTGGTGTCAGGTCCGATGCAGACTGGTCTTGGGCCTGACTAACAATGTCATGAGAGATGGTGACCTTCTCAATGCTGGTGAACTCCCACTTGTGTTCCCAATGCCTATGCAGCCACCCAAGTCTCCTCACAGAATCATTTAGGAGCTCCTGATGCAGGCAGATATACTTAAACATACTGGATAGAATTTAAATGATCTGCTTCTTGGATCTTTTGGTTATACCACCTGGTTTAGACTGGTTTTATGGTTATTTGATGTAAACAAAGTTTGGAATTTCTGATCTCTACCACTTTTTGAACTACAGTATTTGTTAACAGTTAGAGTACCTTTTAATCTTTGTTGGTTCTTTTACGTACTCGTCTAATTAGATAAATTATGAACATTTATTATAGCATTACTTTTATGGGTATGTGCTCATCATATCTGTGTGTGCAAGCAGTGTAGAAACTGAAAGTGACCACTCAGAGTATTTTCAAATGCCATGCTCACAGTTAAGTATATTGCAAGCATTGTTCTTTCATTTCTAGCTGATTACACATTAGTTCATTTAACTTTGTTTCCGCTTCCCCACTGTGTCACACTATTAAACTAATGCAGGAGACCTGCTACCCCTCTGTGCACAGTACTGACATTGTCATAGCATAATAAGGATACATCCAGTCGAACAGCATGGTGTAGCTGGTCTTTGTATTCAATGCAAAAGCAATTCCTCGAAGATCTCTTGCCAGCCCGATCAACATACGCTGTCAGTAGGATAGAGAGACAGTAATTGATTTTCACGTTAGCACTGAGCAGATGGAGTAATAATCAGCCAATAATGACCAAGTGGCATATCACTAGGTTAATTTGTTGGCTTACAATTCTGACTTAAAGAGGCATCCACAGAAAGCTATAAATACTCTAAATGTGTAATAAATAAAACATTTGTAAGCACAGTGGTTAATGAGCTTCGAATACTTAGACAAGAATCACATTTACTAGTTGATAAAAAATGGTCTGCCTTATAAATCAGTACTTTATTTTATGTGCAAATGTTAAATCCTGTCTGTCTGCCTATATTTTCCTTATATGGTGTTTTGAAACAGAAAATTTTATCCTAATCATATGTTTTAGCTTGAAAATACTCTTCAGTAGAAATACACAATTTTTCACTGCTTTAATTTTTCTTAGGAAATCAATATTGCTGTTAGATTGGTCAGTCTAATGCAGATATTATCCTCATAATTCTCCTATATAATAACAACAAAGGAAAACAAGGTGAAGGGTCATTGTGCTTTGTCTTTAGAATTAAGATGGCTGTCTTCCTCCTTACAGCACACTCTTAATTCTGGAGACATGTCTTAATAACCTCTAAATAGTTCCAACAAAAGAGCCATGTCAGAGGAATGAGCTGGCCCCAAGGTGTTTCAAGTGGAGTGTTTTCATCTGCCTTTATTGCTCTATCCCTCTCCAGAATTAAGGCAATAACCTGTGATAAATTATTCAGGAACTGCTACAGGGATCAAGGCAAAATCATTCTGTTAAAGTGCTGTTTGCAACATTTGGCACTTAGAACAAAAACTTTTAATGTGTGCATGCTGAAAATCAAGGATTTTAAATAATTGAACATGATGGAGTTTTTATGAAGCCAGCTAAAGATAGTAGGTTGCAATTTAACCACACCCCTTCCTTGGAAGGGGTTTGAAATTCATTCTTATTAGCACGGGTGATGTCATCAGCAAAGCACCAGAACTAATAAGGTTACTAGTGGTGCCTTGCAACACATGTTCAGGACCAAGCCACCTGCTAACACACTAGTCTTGTGTTGAGGTTATTTTTTCCCATCCTCCTCCTCACACCTGAAGGTTAAAATAACATTACAATCTAGAGGTCATTTAACTGCTCTGGTGCATCAACTCAGACTGGAAAAAAAGTACCTGTAAGCCTTCTGCTTGATTTTAAGTGCAAAAAATATTTCAGTAAGGAAAAAGAAGACTTATTATATTATCTGGACAAAAATGACTCCGATTGAGCTGAATTTGGCAGAATTACGTTATTCTCTTTGCTATTTAACAGAATGCCATCCCACAGGGTAGTGAGGCTATAAGCAAAAACCATGATTGTCCTTAGCATTTATAAATGGAAGAATCTGAAATCATCTTCCTATATATTTTTCAGACATCTAAAAAGTAAAAATGCCAATTCTACAAGTCCCATTTCTACCAATCTCTTATGGAAGTTATTTCTTTTTATTATTTGCTTGCTAATAAAGCACAGTTACTTACCGTAACAGGTGTTATCCAGGGACAGCAGGCATATATTCTCACATGTGGGTGACGTCATCTACGGAGCCCCGGCGCGGACAGCTTTTCAAGCAAACTTGCTAGAAGTTTCAAGTTTGCACACTGCACCACGCATGTGCGTGCCTTCTGCCCACTAGAGGGCGCATCCCACCTCGTGGTCCTCAGTTCCATAACTAGCTTAGAAGCCATCCCCGGGGAGGTGGGCGGGTTGTGAGAATATATGCCTGCTGTCCCTGGATAACACCTGTTACGGTAAGTAACTGTGCTTTATCCCAGGACAAGCAGGCATGATATTCTCACATGTGGGTGACCTCCAAGCCAAACCAAAAAGGGCAGGTGGGAGGATGGCAATTTTAAGAAAACAGATTTTGTAAAACTGACTGGCCAAACCGGCCGTCACTCCTGGACAGAGTGTCCAGACAGTAGTGAGAGGTGAATGTATGAACCGAAGACCAAGTGGCAGCCTTACATATGTCTTCCATCGGGGTGGAACGGAGGAAGGCTATCGAAGCTGCCATTGCTCGGACCTTGTGCCCCGTGACTCGACCCGGGGGAGGAAGGCCAGCCTGAGTATAGCAAAGGGAGATGCACGCCGCCAACCAGTTAGACAGAGTGCGCTTGGAAACTGGGTGCCCTAATCGATTGGGATCGAAGGACAAGAATAATTGCGGGACCTTCCGATGGGACTTGGTGCGTTGAAGGTAAAATGCCAACGCCCTCTTACAGTCAAGCGTGTGAAGCGCCGTCTCGCCAGGATGGGAGTGGGGCTTAGGGAAGAACACAGGAAGGACAATGGACTGATTGAGGTGGAAATCAGAAACAACCTTCGGGACAAACTTAGGATGGGTGCGGAGGACCACCTTGTCATGATGGAATACGGTGAAGGGTGGGTCCGCAACCAAGGCTTGTAGTTCCCCAATCCGCCTAGCGGAGGTGAGGGCAATCAGAAACACCACCTTCCAAGTCAGAAATTTCAAGAGGGACTTGTTGAGTGGCTCAAAGGGTGGTTTCATCAGTTGAGCTAAAACCACATTCAAATTCCATACGACTGGGGGAGGTTTGAGCGGGGGACAAACCCTGAGTAATCCTTTCATGAAGCGTGTCACCAAGGGATGGAGAGACAGAGGGCGTCCATCCAGGTGTTGGTGGAAGGCGGAAATCGCACTAAGATGGACACGCACCGAAGTGGTTTTCAGGCCAGAGCGCGACAAATGGAATAAGTAGTCCAGAACCGAGGGTACCGGGGCCGATACCGGGTCCAGGAGGAAAGAAGAGCACCAGGTGGAAAACCTGGTCCATTTCTGCGAATAGCAAAGCCTCGTCGAGATCTTGCGGGAGGCTTCCAGCACTTCCCTCACTGATTGAGACAGGTCCGGAGGGGTCAGGGAACAAGAAACCAAGCTGTCAGGTGCAATGACTGCAGATTGGGATGTAACATGGATCCTTGATTCTGAGATAGCAGAGAAGGACCGACAGGCAGAAGAAGGGGTTCCCTGGCGCTGAGTTGGAGCAGTAGGGAGAACCAGTTCTGACGCGGCCACCGAGGAGCTATGAGAATCATCGTGGCCGTGGACGATCTGAGGTGTACCAACGTTCGCATGATCAGAGGGAAAGGAGGGAATGCATAGAGGAACTTCCCGTCCCAATCGAGAAGGAAGGCATCCGCCTCCAGACGATCCCGCGAGTACATCCGAGAACAATATAGTGGTAGTTTGTGTGCCTCCGGAGAGGCGAACAGATCTACCTGTGGCGTTCCCCAGCGAGCGAAGACCTCGTGCAGAACTGCTGAGTGTAGAGTCCACTCGTGGGGTTGCAGGAGTCGACTGAGTTTGTCCGCCAGACAATTCAGTTCCCCCTGGATGTAGACCGCCCGGAGGAAGATGTTCCGGGAGGCCGCCCACTCCCAGAGGCGAAGGGCCTCGGAGCAGAGGGGCCACGACCCCGTTCCCCCCTGTTTGTTCACATAGTACATTGCTACTTGGTTGTCCGTGCGGACGAGGACCACCTGGTCCTGTACTACGTGAACGAAGGCTCGAAGTGCTAGGAAGATGGCCCGAAGCTCTAGCACGTTGATGTGACAGCGACGGTCCTCCGCCGACCACAGGCCCTGTGTGCGAAGACCGTCGAGGTGGGCTCCCCACGCGTAGTCCGAGGAGTCCGTGGTCAGAACCTTGCGAAATGGGGGAGTGCGAAACATTAGTCCCGTGGACAGATTTGAAGAGTCTGTCCACCAACTTAGCGATTTCCGCAAAAGCGGAGTCACCGAAATGAGGCGCGACTCCGGATCGCACTCCTGGCGCCATTGTGATGCGAGTGTATACTGAGGGATCCTCAGATGCAGCCTCGCAAATGGCGTGACGTGTACCGTCGAGGCCATATGGCCGAGCAGCATCATCATGCGCTTGGCCGACACCCTTGGTAGTTGAGAGACCTGGCGGCTCATCCGTACCAAGACTTCCAACCGTTGGGTCGGAAGGTAGGAGCGCAGGCGCACCGTGTCCAGCACCGCACCTATGAATTGAAGAGACTGAGCCGGCCTCAACTGAGACTTTGGAAAGTTTATCTCGAATCCGAGGGTTTGCAGGAAGGCAATAGACTGTCGGGTCGCTGAGATAACCTCCTCCCTGGTCGGGGCTTTGATGAGCCAGTCGTCCAGGTAAGGGAACACGTGGAGCCCGCGAGACCTCAGGGCTGCCGCCACTACTACCATGCACTTCGTGAATACTCGTGGGGACGCGGCCAGGCCGAAGGGCAGGACTCTGTACTGGAGGTGTAGGTCTCCCACCTGGAATCGTAAGAATTTTCGGCAGGTGGGGTGCACCGGGACATGGGTATATGCTTCCTTCAAGTCGAGGGAGCACATCCAGTCCCCTTCCTCCAAGAGAGGATACAAGACCGGGAGAGATAGCATTCGAAATTTCTCCCTGGCCAGGCATTTGTTGAGCTTCCTGAGGTCGAGTATGGGGCGCATGTCCCCGGTCTTTTTTGGGACCAAAAAGTAACGGGAGTAAAATCCCGTCCCCCACTGGTCCTTGGGGACCGGCTCGACCGCCCGAAGCTTCAGGAGAGCTTTGGCTTCGGTCAGAAGGGTCGGTAGTTGCGACCGGTTGCACCAGGCTAAACTTGGGGGACTGTCCGGTGGTGAGGACACAAAATTGAGCGAGTAGCCTTCGGAGACGATCCGGAGCACCCAAGCGTCTGAGGTAATCGCGGTCCATGCCTTCCGGAAGGACCGAAGACGCCCCCCGATAGGAAGGGGTTCTGGTGAAGGTGCGGAGGGGAACCCGCCCCGTCCGCTCAGCCCGTCAAAAGGAAGGCGCGGGCTTAGAAGGGCCCTGCGCCGGGGCTTGGGTTTGTCCCCCTCTGCCTCGTTGAGACGAACGTCTCGGAGGCGGTCTTGAGAAGGACGGGGTCGACTTCTGGGGGTACCGGCGCGGCGGAGGCCGGAAAGGTTTCTGTGGCGGGGGCCTAGGTTTGGGGCGGACCAGGGATGCTAAAGAGCGTTCCTGTTCCGACAACCGTTTGGTCGCCGCCTCCAAAGACTCGTCAAATAACTCGGACCCCACACAGGGCAGGTCTGCAAGACGTTCCTGCAGGTTTGGGTCCATGTCGAGGGTGCGAAGCCAGGCCAAGCGGCGCATGGCCACTGCGAGGGCCGACACCCTCGAAACCAGCTCAAAGGTGTCGTACACTGAATGGAAAAGGTACAACCGCAATTGAGACAGGTTGGACATAAACTTATCGAATCCTGCTCTTTTGGAGTCCGGTAACGAGTTCCGATATTGAGGAAGGTCCTTCACCATCCCACGCAAGTAGGAGGAAAAGGTGAAGGAGTAATTTAGAACTCTGGTGGCCATCAGAGTGTTTGAATAGAGGCGACGGCCAAACTTGTCCAGGGTCCGCCCCTCCCTGCCGGGTGGAACCGCCGCAGAAACCCGTGAGGGCTGTGATTTTTTAAGGGCAGATTCCACCAGGAGGGACTGGTGGGAGAGCTGCGCCTTATCAAACCCTTTCGGGGGAATCGTCCTATACTTTGATTCCATTTTTGACGGGACAGACGTGCCTGTAAGAGGGCTCGACAAGTTCTTCAGCCAGGTCTGCAGGAGGACACTGTTGAGAGGGAGTCTAGGTACCTCTCTAGGGGGAGTGGGAAGGTCCTGTTCCTCTAGAAATTCCTTGGAATATTTGGAACCTACCATCAGGTCAATCCCCAGGGCTTGGGCCATGTCCTGGACAAAAGATGAGAAGGAGGACGGCCTAGCCTGGGGGGACGGGGTTCTCGACCGTCCCACCGAGGAGCGGGGGGAGGCCTCATGGGAATACTGAGGATTCCTAACCGATCCTGAATCCCAGGATCCTCTCTCCACGGCCCTCGAGGGGGAGGGTGAAATCATCCTCCTAGGGGAGTCCCTGGGGGAGGATCCCGGGGTCCGTGGGGTCCTCTCCCGTTTCCTCGGCGAGGCGGCGCGGGAAGACTTTCCCCGAGGTGAGCGGAGGAGCCTCGGATTATCGAGGCGCAACTCCGACACCTGCAGCGCCTCGCCCCCGAACGACGAGGAACGATCGCGCCGAGGCGAGCCCCGGGGTCGCTTAGGCTTCCTCGATCGGCGCCTCGTCCGAGGTCGCCTCGAGGGCGAGGCGTCCGGGGAAGATCCCGAAGCCGAGGAGGAAAGTCGGCGCACTCTGCGGAACTTTTCTTTTGGGCGGACACTGCGCTCAGGAGGCTCCCCCGAGGTCGAGGTCCGGGGCGGGGCCGAGACCGAGGTGGACGGGGCCGCAATACCCGAGACCGAGGTCGCCGAGGCCGGGGCTCCCGAGGTCGAGGGAGCCGAGACCGGGGCCTCCGAGGCCGAGGGCGCCCCGGCCGAGGTCGACGTCGCCGGACCCGCAGCACGCTGCAGCACTTCCAGGGCTCCCGACAGCTCCGATGAGATCAAGGCTCGAAGGAGATCCTGGAAGGCCGGAATCCCCACGAAGGTGGGGAGTTCCGAGTCCGGGGCACACTCCCTGGAGGGCGACCTCGGTCTCGAGTATTCCCTCGGGGTGTGCGGAGTCGAGGTCCGATGCGGGGCCGGGGTCGACCCACCCGCTTTGGCCTGACTCGAGGATGGCTTCTTTGCTGAAGGGGATGGAACAGAGGACTTACCCGAAGCTGGCTTCGATGACGACGGCTTCGAAGATGAGGGCCGAGGCGACGCCGAGGCCCCCGAGGACGCCGAGGCCGAGGTCAAGGCCGGGGCCGAAGCCGGGGCCGACGTCGAGGCCTTGGGCGGCGCGTCGACGGCGAACAATTCCGCCATTCTGGCCTTACGGCGACGGAGGGCCCTGTTCTGGAAGGTAGCACAGCGATCACACGAGGCTGTTGGATGTTCGGGCCCAAGACAGACAATGCACCACCGGTGAGGGTCGGTGATGGAGAGTAGTCTCTCACACCGGCTGCATTTCTTGAATCCCGTAACAGGACGGGACATCGACGAGAAAAAGAAGAAGGCCGGGAACGACCGACGTTCCCCGGCTCAGGCTTCCGGGAGCCCCCGGAGCCCAACGAAAAACAATTATTATTTTTTTTTTTTTTTTTTTTTTTTTTTTTTTGTAAGACGGACGAAAAATAAAGCAGCACCGCGATTAATCCGATCAATAAACAAACTAAACGCGGCAGCTAGAAGGCAAAAACACTGGAGCTCAGATCCACAGGGCTTTCTTGCTCCGCGGAAAAATTTGAACTGAGGACCACGAGGTGGGATGCGCCCTCTAGTGGGCAGAAGGCACGCACATGCGTGGTGCAGTGTGCAAACTTGAAACTTCTAGCAAGTTTGCTTGAAAAGCTGTCCGCGCCGGGGCTCCGTAGATGACGTCACCCACATGTGAGAATATCATGCCTGCTTGTCCTGGGATAAAGCATTAGATTGAGTTCTTCAGTGCTAGCTTAAAAGCACCAACTAGCTTATACAAATCAGACAGATGGTGCTTACAGTAGAATTTACTAAAGGTCTGTCACAACAAATGCAGCCAAGCTGCATATTTAATCACTACAGAACCTTGTCTACCTGCAGCTGCCAACTGCTAATCCAATTTCCCTGATAAATGTGGCAAGAGACACGATCAGCAATAAAGAGCATCTAACTCCATTTTCCTGCAGGGCGTCTTTTGATGAACATTGAGAACAGGAGCAGGGAGGAGAGAGCACTGCATGGCCTGGCCTGGTGGCAGCTGCATGCCTTCTGCAGGCACTGTTCTCAGGTTACTCACTTAATTCTGCCACTATCATTACGTTGCTATTGATCTCAGTTGCTGTTGCCTAAACTCTGGCTGAAGCTGAACCAGGCAGTTATCATGCATCAAACTTGCTCAAAAGCCTGGAGATTTCCCCTTAATTACTTGTGATTTTATTTGCAAATACCATTAAAGTGTAATCAAGCAGTCACTTTCCAGGGTTGTTAAGAACTTGCTGGTTTAGGGGATATATCTCTAGAACTCCATTAAAAAATAACTCTAGCAAGCTAGTTGCTATCAATCTAGACAAGATTACATCAAAAGAGTGTTTGAATGTAATGAAAATACACAAATCAGTTGAAGTACTTTTCACCTTTACCTTGTAGGCTCACAGGATAAGATCAATATCAGCTTAAAAAATGACAAATTCTAATTACTTGTCTCATTAACACATAGAAGACTTTAAGTCAGAATAAATCGGAAAGAAGTAGGGAGACTGTGGATACCTTTCAAGAGGCTCTGCTCAGACAAATGGTGACGGAACCCAAGAGGGAAAAGACGATACTAGATCTGGTCCTCACAAATGGAGAGAGTATCTCTAATGTTCGAGTGGGTGCCCACCTGGAAAATAGCTATCATCAAATGGTTTGGTTTGATATAACAGCTAAAGTGGAAGGCGGACACACAAAACTCAAAGTCCTAAATTTCACACGTACGGACTTTAGTAAAATGAGAGCGTACCTGAAGAAAGAGCTGTTAGGATTGGACGGCATAAAGGAAGTGGAAAAACAGTGGTCTAAGCTGAAAGGAGCAATAAAAAGGCTACTGACCATTGTGTGAGGAAAATAAATAAAAACAAGAGAAAAAGGAAACCGAAATGGTTCTCTAAACTTGTTGCGGAGAAAATAAAGGCAAAAGAGCTGGCATTCATAAAATATAAAAATACCCAAGAAGATGAGTACAGAAAGGACTACTGGGTGAAGCTGAAAGAAGCAAAGAGAGAGATACATCTGGCGAAAGTGCAAGCGGAAGAGCAAATGGCTAGGAATGTAAAAAAGGGAGATAAAATTTTTTTCAAATATATTAGTGAAAGGAAAAAGAAGAAGATGAAAAAGGGAATTGTTAGACTAAAAGATGATATGTATCGATATGTGGAGAGTGATGAGGAAGAAGAAGATGAAAAAGGGAATTGTTAAACTAAAAAATGATATGTATTGATATGTGGAGAGTGATGAGGAAAAAGCAAACATGTTAAACAAATACTTCTGTGTTCACGGAAGAAGATCTTGGAGAAGGACCGAGACTGTCTGACAAAGTTACACACGAGAATGAAGTAGATACCGTGTTGTTCACGGAAGAAAGTGTTTATGATCAATTTGAAAAATTGAAGGTACACAAAGCAATGGGACCGGATGGGATCCATCCCAGGATATTGAGGGAGCTCAGAGAGGTTCTGGCGGGTCCTATTAAAGATTTGTTCAACAACTCTTTGGAGATGGGAATGGTTCCTGGGGATTAGAGAAGAGTGGATGTGGTCCCTATTCAAAAAAGTGGTCGCAGAGATGAAGAGGGAAACTACAGGCCGGTAAGCCTCACTTTGGTTATTGGAAAAATAATGGAAACATTGCTGAAAGAAAGGATGAAAGGTAAAACATGCCAGACCAATCTGATTGAATTCTTTGATTGGGTGACTGGAGAATTGGATCAAGGGCATATGCCAGACGTAATTTACTTAGATTTCAGCAAAGCCTTTGACACAGTTCCTCATAGAAGGCTCTTCAACAAACTTGACAGGCTGAAGTTAGGACCCAAAGTGGTGAAATGGATTAGAAACTGGTTGACGGCCAAACACCAGAGGGTGGTGGTGAATGGAATTTGCTCAGAAGAGGGAAGGGTGAGTAGTGGATTCCCTCAGGGATCGGTGCTGAGGTCGATCCTGTTCAATATGTTTGTGAGTGACATAGCCGAAGGGTAAAAAGGAAAAGTTTGCCTTTTTGTGGATGATACCACGATTTGTAACAGAGTAGACACCGAGGAGGGAGTGGAAAACTTGAAAAAGGATCTGCAAAAGTTAGAAGAATGCTCTAATATCTGGCAACTAAAATCAAGGAACTGAAAGGGGCTATAGCTGAACTGCTTCAACTAATAGCCAATCTGTCGATCAAAAGGCTGCTGCGTGAGCAGACTGCTGGTCACGATGGACCACTGGTCTGACCCAGCAGCGGCAATTCTTATGTTCAATGCAAAGAAGTGCATAGTGCATTTGGGGATCAGAAGGAGCCGTATGTGTTGGGAGGTGAGAGGCTGATATGCATGGATGGGGAGAGGGACCTTGGGGTGATAGTGTCTGAAGATCTAAAGGTGAAGAAACAGTGTGACAAGGCAATAGCTGTTGCCAGAAGGATGCTGGGCTGTATAGAGAGAGGCGTGATCAGTAGAAGAAAGAAGGTGTTGATGCCCCTGTACAGGTCAATGGTGAGGCCCCACTTAAGAGTATTATGTTCAATTTTGGAGACTGTATCTGGTGAAGGACATAAAAAGAGTTGAAGCGGTCCAGAGGAAGGCGACAAAAAAGGTAGGAGGTTTGTGCCAGAAGACGTATGAGGAGAGACTGGAAGCCCTGAATATGTATACCCTAGAGCAGTGGTAGGCAAACTCATTAGTCAAAAGAGCCAAAGACCAGCAGTAACAACGATTAAGATTTCTTTTGAGAGCCATACCCAGCGCCCGCTTGCGCTATGATGGCTACATCAACCCGACTGACACCCTGCTTGCTCGCACGTAGTCAAAATCAATTCGTGGCAGAGCCTAGAGAATGACATGGGGAAAAAATTTGTCCCCGTCTCCGCAAACCATCTGATCCCATCCACACAAGCCTCAAATAGTTTTATACTGAACTTATTAAAGTATAAAAAGAAACAATATTATGTACAATTGTCAATTTATAAGTTCACTCTCTCTCCACTTCCCTTCAGCACAGGTACATAAAAACAGGCAAGCAATTTTATATCATTTTCATTCTATTCATTCATAGAAATTCAAGTCTAAACAATGCCAGTCACATAACAAAACATGATTTTACAAAAATAATTCCCTACACAGTCAAGCCTGCAAGGATTACTAGATGTCTTTCAGCAGCTCCCCTCCCTCCCTCCCCCTTACCTTCATGGCCAAGTCAAAATGATCTACCAACAATAAAATTTTTAAAAACACAACACAAAGCACATTGTATACAGAGAAAATGTTAATTATCATTTATATTCCGTGGGTTTTCAAAGAGATCAAGGCAGATGACTTTATGCAATGTCACCTCAGTAACAACTGTACAAAAACAGACAAATATACCCCCTCCCTTTTTACTAAACAGCGATAGCGGTTTTTAGCACAGGGAGCTGCGCTGAATGTCCTGCACTGCTCTTGATGCTCATAGGCTCCCTGCACTAAAAACCGCTATTGCGGTTTAGTAAAAAGGGGCCATAGTGCAAAATATAGACAGCAGATATAAATCTTCAAAATGGACACATTTTGATCACTAAATTGAAAATAAAATAATTTTTCCTACTTTTGTTGTCTGGTAATTTCATAAGTCTCTGGTTGCACTTTATTCTGACCGTGCATCTAATATTTCTCCCTTCTTTCAGCCTCCTGTATGCTTCCTCTCCTCCAGACCTCATTCCCTCCCCCAACTTTTTCTTTCTTTCACCTTCACCCTTCTTTCTCTCTCTCTCCGTGCCCCCTTTCTGTCTGTCTCCCTGTCTTTCTGTCTCCCTGCCCCCCCTTTTCTTTCTTCCTTTCTCCCTGCACTCCCCCAAGCCACCGCCATTGTGGAACAGCCGCCACTGCCACCTGGGGAACAGGCCACCACTGCCATCGGAATGGGCTGCCACTGCCGCCATAGGGGAACAGGCCGCCGCCGAGTTCTGAGCTCTCCCTGCTTCCCTTCTACATACATAGGACACTGAAGTGCCGGGCTGACTAACCTTCCCCACCCGACGTCAATTCTAACATTGGAGAGGAAGTTCTGGGCCAGCCAGGCAGCGATTGGCTGGCCCAGAACTTCCTCTCCAGTGGTGAAGGTTGGTCGGTCCGGCGCTTCAGCATCCTCTTTACGAGGAAGCAGGTTGGGCACCCCTGCTCTAGCTAGCTGAGCCGCGAACTGCACTCAAATAGCTAAAGAGACGCGGCTTGCTGACCACTGCCCTAGAGGAAAGAAGGGACAGGGGAGATATAATTCATACGTTCAAATACTTCAAAGGTATTAACATAGAACAAAATCTATTCCAGAGAAAGGAAAAATGGTAAAATCAGAGGTTATAATTTGAGGTTGAGGGGTGGTAGATTCAAGAGTAATGTTAGGAAATTCTTCTTTACGGAGAGGGTGGTTGATGCGTGGAATGTGCTCCCGAGGCAGGTGGTGGAGAAGAAAACGGTGACAGAGTTCCAACAAGCATCGGATGAACACAGAGGATCTCTAATCTGAAAATAATAGGTATACATAGAAAGAACTAAGGCCAGTACTGGGCAGTCTTGCATGGCCTGTGTCCCATATATGGACATTCAGTTGAGGATGGGCTGGGGAGGGTTTCGATGGCTGGGATGGTTAAGATGGGCTGGAGTGAGCTTTGATGAAGACTCCAGTAGATGGAACCTAAGCAAACTACTGGGCAGGGCTCTGGGTTTCTGGCCCAGAAATATGTAAGAAAAAAGACCATTTAAACTAAATTAATTTATGAAGCATGTATGGTTGGGCAGATTGGATGGACCACTCGAGTCTTTATCTGCCATCATTACTAAGTTACATAATCTCTCTTCCAAACAGTTATTATAATAGAAGAAGTCAATATTTTCATTAATGTAGCACATTAAACAGTTCATACGAAGCTGATTGACATGAAAAACGAAAATGTAAAGTTATATGAATGTTTTGCATAGTATTTAGTTTACACCCAATAGATAATAAGATAAGTGTCAAGTTTTGTACAAAAGGCAACAGCTGAGACATGCTATAAATTCCAGGAAGAAACAAAACCGGTTCTGGGCTTTTTGGGGAAAATGGGATAGAAAACAAATTAAATAATGAATTAAATAATTTTTTTCCATGAATAGGAAACTCTGTCTCCTTAATTTAGGACAGAAACACTCAGTTTTTTGCCATTCAGAAAGGCATTTCAGCAGACTGGAGTCTGAAATAGTCATATAAGATGAGGAACAACATCCTCTTTTCCATTCAACACTATACAAGAGACTTAAACTGCAAACCTTAAGGTGCCAAATATTCAGACCCAAGGCAGAGGTACTCCAGTTAGGAGATGAAAATTCACAGATAACTCTCAAGTACATAAGCAAAACTGGGAAAGAAAGTTTCATGGAGGAAAAATGGATTCACACCCAATCATCATTCATGCTGTTCTTTGGATTTAACCACATCCTTCAATTTGGTAAACTACCGTATTTTTCACTCCATAAGACACATTTCTTTCCCCAATTCCAATTCCTAGGGAGCGAATACCCAACTCCCCCCCTCCGCCAATTACCTTATTTAGACTGCCACCCGTCCCTCGCCCACTGCTGCTGCTACTGGTCACTCGCTGCCGCCATAAGTAGAGGAAGGGAAAGGCCAGGCGGATGCTGTGGTTACACGCCACCGGTCCAGATGCCTTACCCCTGATGTCAAGTCTGACATCAGAGAGAAGGTCCAAAAGTAATTTAGATCAGAATATATAACAGAATATAATCTAAAAGAAAACTAGAAAGATAAAATATGCTATTAATATTAACTTCAAATAGGTGAGCCTCTAAGGTATTGCGTGAACAACCAAGTCTTTAGATCTTTTCAAAATTGTTGTAGCTGACCTATCAATCTTACAGAATCAGGAAGTTTATTCCAAATTTCTACCAGCTTGAACGTCATAGATTTACTAAGCTTCCCAATGGATTTAAGTCCTTTCGAAGAGGGAAATGATAATTTATATATCTGTGTGCTCCTCGAATAACAAGTTCTAGTGGTATTCCAATATAAGGGAACTAGAGAATCAAATATTCCATACAGGAATTTAAAAATAACGCTTGCACACTTAAACTGTATCCTAAAACAAACTGGGAGCCAGTGAAGCTTTCTCAGCAAAGGAGAGACATGGTCACACTTTCTTTTTCCAAAATTAAGTTTAGCTGCTGTATTTTGCATCAACTGTAGCCGATCTAGACTACCCTGTTTAATACCCAAGTAAACAGAATTGCAATAAACCAGTTGGGCAAGTACAATAAATAGACTGTACCAACAATGCGTAATGTTCTTGATGGAATAATGATCTAACTTAGCACTTCTTTGCCAAAGAGTTTATCTGATCATGAAATGTAAGTGACGAGTCCAAAATAATACCCAGGATTCTGGAGGAGAAGTCTATATGTAATGTAACAGCGACAGGGAGGTTTTCTAATCTAGGCCTGATCCAGAGAAGTTTGGTTTTTGATGTATTCAATTTCATTTGAATGGACATTGCCCACACCTGCAATTTGGAAATACAACAATCTATGCCCAAGGCCAAATTGCTAAGATCAGGACTGATCTCCAATAGAATGAAAAAGTCATCCACATAAGTAAATATAGTCTCTGCTGAAGTAAGACAAAAATTTTTCAATGAGGTCATGTAAATGTTAAACAAAATTGGCAACAAAGAGGAAACCTTGCGGCACCCTACAGTTAGGTTTCCATGAAGATGAAACCTCACCCTCACAGGATCGCAGTGGAAGGAATTTGCTAAACCAATCCAAAACCACATGGTTTAAGCCTATATCAGATAGCATAAGAATTAAGATGTCATGGGACTACTTCAAACGCAATAAAATTGCAACAGCACTGCACATTTATTTTGCATCTGTAAATTTTGGATCTTTGAAATTAATGACAATAAAAGAGTTTCTGTGCTGAAATTTGGTCTGAACCCATATTGAAATGACAATAAGATAGAAAATTTCTCTAAATAATTGGAGAGTTGACTAGAAATAATTGATTATATCATTTTTGTCATTAAAGGTATTTTCGCAATTGGGCGATAATGAGAGGGCACCGAAAGGTCCAAATCAGCACTTTTCAATAAAAGCGTTAGAATTATATTGCCCATACTCAATGAAAATGACCATTACTGAGAAAATGATTTAATAATGAGGTCAACCAAGTGATAGCCTGTGGGGGAATATCCCCGTAAAGATAAGAAGGAAAAGGATCCAAATTGCAACTGCATCTTTTCAATTTTTCACACAATCCTAAAACTTGAGATTCTGAGACTGGGTCGAAAACATTCTAAAAACGATCCATAAAAGTTACTGTTAACCCATTAGAACCTAAAGAAAAGTCATCAGGGTTAATGGCAAGAGAAATATCCCTAATAAGTGTAATTTTACTGTTAAAGAATTCTGCTAACTCCTCGGCTGTTAGAATGCAATTTTGTTTCGGTCTTGTTTTTACTGAAATCAATGAGCACCAGAGTTTGAAAAGGGCGCTACTTTGATTGTTTGATCTAGCTATTTTAATGCCATAATAATTTTTTCTTGCGGTCCTGATCTCTAAATTATATTTCTTGATGTCAGCTCTCCAGATCCTCTTATCTGAATCTAAGTTAGTTTTTTTCCATTTACATTCCAATTTTCTACATCCCGGTTTTAACTCTCGATGATAAGCTGAATACCAGGATGCTTTCCATGCATAGCTCATCAATTTAGTTGTTAAAGAGGGATAAAGTTTCAAAAGTACTTTCAGATAATCCCATACATTCTTTCCAAATGTTTCTGATAATGTATAAGCAGAAATACATGGTAATATTTTTAGTAAATTAGACCAAAAAAAGCTCTGAATTGATTTTTTTTTCCTGGTGATTATAGTTTGTTTCTGCTGCTCATCATCATTAAAAGGACACATACAAATCAGAAGACAGAAGTCCCCAAGAAAATGATCTGACCAAGGAACTTTCTGGTTTGTTGGTATGAGTGATCTGTGAATGCGCTTCCGGAGGGTGTGATAGGACAGAGAACTTTACAGGGTTTCAAAGAGAAATTGGATAAATTCTTGAAAGAAAAAGTTATCGAAGGATATAGATAGGGAAGATATAGGATAAAGAAAGGGTACAGTTAGAAGGATATAGATAAGGAAGGATAAAAGGGATTGAAGGATATAAAAGATCACTTACATGTCATGGACCTGATGGGCCGCTGCGGGAACGGACTACTGGGCGCGATGTACCTCTGGTCTGACCCAGCGGAGGCAAATTCTTATGTTCCAGAGGAAAGCTATTAACATGGTGTGTGGTCTTTGTCATAAGGCATATGGTGACAGACTTAAAGATCTCAATATGTATACTTTGGAGGAAAGGCGGGAAAGGGGAGATATAATAGAGACATTGAAATACCTACGTGTCGTACATGCACATGAGTCAAGTCTCTTTCATTTCAAAGAAAGCTCTGGAATGAGAGGGCATAAGATGAAGTTAAGAGGTGATAGGCTAAGGAATAATCTAAGAAAATACTTTTTTACAGAAAGAGTGGTAGACGCGTGGAACAGTCTCCCGGAAAAGGTGGTGGAGGCAAAGACTGTGTGAATTCAAGAAATCATGGGATAGGCATGTGGGATCTCTTAGAGAGAGGAAAAGATAATGGTTACTGTGGATGGGCAGATTGATTGGGCCATTGGTCTTTATCTGCCATCATGTTTTTATGAAAGTGGGAGACCTGTAAGTACTTGTTTACAGACTTCAAATCCAGAAAGGACTCCAATATTCTGTGCCTTTCTTTGGCACTATGAAGTATAAAGAGTATCTGCCTGAGCCCAATTATTCTTTGGGAACTGGTTCTATGATGCAAATAGCTAAGAGATGTACTGTCGCTATGACTCTGGCCTCCTTCTCCAGCTATTCAGCAGGAGAGTCAAGGAACAGATCTGGAGGGGGCCAAGAAAACACAATCCTGTGCCCCTCCCTGATAATGTCCAGAACCCAGCGATAAGTTGAAATCTGTTCCTATTTTCCCCGTAATGCTGACAGCTGCCTCCACGATAAGAGGAGGAGTGGCTGTCATCCTGCCAACATTGCTGCTTCTTGGAGCCAAGCCACCATGGGAATCCAAGGGCTGATGGTACTTGTAACTGCCACATCTCTGCCTGGACTTCTTAAAGGGCCTCTGAGAGGAGTAACCAGAGGAAAATTTGTGGGATCTCCTAGAGGCACAAAAATTGCCCCCAGTATTGCAACTACTCCTACTATCCAGAAGGAATTTGGGAAGGTTATCTGACACACTGGCCATGAGATCATCTAGCCCAGGAGTAGGCAATTCCAGTCCTCGAGAGCCATAGGCAGGTCAGGTTTTCAGGATATTCACAATGAATATATATGAGATGGATTTGCATGCACTGCCTCCTTGAGATGTAAATCTATCTCATGCATATTTATTATGGATATCCTGAAAACCTGGCCTGCCTGCGGCTCTCGAGAATCGGAACTGCTTACCCCTGATTTAGCCTTTTACCAAACAACATCTGCCCCTTGAAGGGTAATCTACTGAGCATGGTCTTGGAGGCTGAGTTACCTGCCAATTGTCAGATCCAGAGCATCTGGTGGGCAAAAATGGAGTAGGCTACAACCCTACTCAGGACTCTGATGATGTCATAAAGAACATTGGCCACATAATCCACATCCTCCTTAAATATGTGGGGACAGGAAACCCCAAGCTCTAAAGGAGTAGCCCATAGTGTGATATTGCAGGCCTGGGACATGAAGGAGGTAGCTGCTACAGCTTTGATGCCCAAAGCCAGCACTTCAAACTTTTAAGGATCACATCTATGTTACGTTCTTCAGCATCACTCCACCTTCACTAGGAAGGGAGATATGCATGGTCACTTGTGCCACTGGTGGAGTCTACCTTCAGCTATAGAAACAGTTACTGGAAATCTGATGCCTTAAAGATAGAGCCTAGACATAGCTTTGGCCACCTTAAGGGAGCCTTCACATGCCTTCCATTGGTCAGTGACTAAGGTGGTAAGATCTGGATGAATAGATAAAAGGTTTGTCTGTGCATTAGTGCCACACATGACAGTGCACTGTGAGGTGAAGGGCTGCTGGGCATCGAGTTTCAGAAATTGCATGGGAAACTGAGCTGACCTGAAAAGGTGGTGCAAAGAGGGATCATCACCATGATCTGCTGCCGCTCCTGTCCCTTGGCTACTGATCCCCAAAAGGGCTCTCACATCATCCACCATTGCATAAGAGCCCCGCAATAATAAAGGAATGGAAAGGGACTTCCAATCATCCTAGTCCAGCTGTGAAGGGTCACTGACATGGGAGCCAGCCTAGCGGGGATGCCTGCTTGGGAGAAGGATCTCCCTTAGGCAGAGCAGATGCGCTCAAAGGCAGTGCAGCACTTCCTGGTCCAATTAAATAGGCTTTCCATAAGAGGCTGACAAAATCAGAGAAGCTTTGTATCAGGGGACCTGAGACTTCTGGCACAACCCCAGATGGGGCAAGAGGAGATATATCCGCAAACACGTGCTTGTTTTTGCCCCATTGTTGCTTGGATCATCCAAGCAGGATCTCTTCCCCTTAGATTGGATTGTCTGTGATTTCAGGGGTTCCAAGGCCTTATTACCTTTGTTTTCTGGTCATTTACTTCTCTGGTTTCTGCTTTCCTCCGTCTTAAGTCTCTTGTCAGGATTTTTCTCTCCTCCTTTTCCTTTTGGCTTTCAATTTATTTTTCTACCTCTATGTCCAGATTAACTCTTTCTATCTAGTCGAGTTCCCTTTTTTTTTAAAGTCTATTGACAGCTTTCCAGCTCTTTCCCTCACCGTAGATCTATTTTACTTCCCTTTATTCTCGTCTTTCACTAACTCTGCCCTCTTTCTCTCCCCCTTCTAGTGTTTGCCCCATATCTGCCCTTTCTTCCCCTTACATCATTATCGCCCTCTTTTCTGTCTCTCCCCTCAAATATCTGCTCATTTCTCTCCCCTCTTCCATCCAGCATCTTCCCCTTCTATACAGCATCTGCTTTCTCTCCTCTCCTTTCCATCCAGCATCTCCGCACTCTCTCTCCCCTTTCCATACAATCTGCCCCCTCTCTCCCCTTTTACTACCCCCTTCCATCATCTCCTTCCTATCTCCCACTCTTCGATTCAGGGTTCTGTCTTCCTCCTTCTATATAGCTTATTCCCCCCTCCCCTTTCTATCCAGCATCTCCCCTCTCTCCCCTTCTATTAATATTTTTTCTCCTCTTTCTATTTCTTCCCTTCCATATAACGTCTGACCCTTCCTCCCCCTCACGTTCCATCCAGCATCTCCCCCTTTCACTTCCACTATTCCATCATCCCCCTCTTCTCTGTACCCATCCCATTTGCCTTCTTTCCCATTCTATCTAGACTCTGTCTTCCCACTTATGTACAAAATCTTCCCCCCTCTCTCCCCCCACCCCAAACCATTTTCACCATCTTCTGCCCCTTCTCTCCTCCTACCACACTCCCACAAATGTATACCCTCTCTCCCCACTCCTTTTCCACCAGCATCTACCCCCACCCATTTTCTACCAGTATTTGCCCCCTCTCCCACCTATCCCACATCCACCAGCTTCTGCACCCTCTCTCTCCTCCACCCCACCCCAAACCATTTCCAACATTCTGCCCCCTTTCTCCCTCATCTATCTTCCACCAGCATCTGCCCCACCCCATTTCTACCAATATCTACCTTCTCTCTCTCCCACCTACCCCACATCTACTAGCGTTTGCCCCTCTCCCCCCATCCATCAGTGTTTGCCCCGTAACATCCCCAGCATCCCCATCATTGCTGCTGCTCTCCTGAAGCTGCAGCAGTGGTAAACTGCCCCAAAAGAAATATCATCGCAGAGGGTGGGTGGGCAGTTTGGGTATGTACAGGAAGGGCTAGCTGCCAGTTTGGTTCAGTTTGTTGCTGCTGCTTCGAGAAAGCAGCAGCAGCAGTAGTGGCAGAAGGTGTTGGTCCCTACCCTACCGGCTGTGCGGTGAGGCTGAACAGTTGCATTGCCTTCTGCTAAAAGGTGCGTGGCCACCTAACTGCCTAGCTTAGAGAGAACATTGTTACATAGTGATCTTTTCCTCCCATGATTTGTTTGTTGTAAATTGCTTTATCTGTGAAAGGTGGTATATCAAAAGCAAAATAAACAATCCAGGGTTTCACAAAAGAAATAAAGACTTGGAGTTTCCAGTTTGAGAAAGAACATGAGGGG
The DNA here is from genome assembly GCF_902459505.1 of Geotrypetes seraphini. Lineage (NCBI taxonomy): Eukaryota > Metazoa > Chordata > Amphibia > Gymnophiona > Dermophiidae > Geotrypetes > Geotrypetes seraphini. The sequence continues at coordinate 29,401,661 of NC_047101.1, read as the reverse complement.
TCTTGTTGAGAACTCTATAGAGTCCTTCAGCCAGAGAACTAGAATTCTTTCCATCAGTCACACTTTACTTTCCCACACTCAACTAAAATAACCCAATTCAATCAATAGCCAAGGAATTCTAATACACTAAACTGTCTTCATGTACTATTTCAAATCAGCAAGTCTTGTTTTAAAATATACTGTTGTTTTCACATAAGCAGCTTGCTGCACTTAAGAAATTTACTAATAAAACATAATGCTGTGTTAGATATTATGGTTGTGCCACAGCTGAACTGACTTGTCAAATCAATCCTAATATGACTCCCACAGGCATATAAAAACATTATTTAGCTATCAGTTATCCTAATCACTTTGTCCAGTTTCAGCATTCGGTATTTCAAGCTGAGTTCCTATTTAGACATATATGCTGAGCCTTTTAATAAAGTATTGATTTATGTATTAAATTTTGGTTTCAAAAAGTTCTGGACTGTGTAATGTCCCAAATCTGTATGTTTGCACAGAAGAAATGAATATGTTTTATGGCACTTTATTTCAGAGTGTAATTTATTGATGGCAAAGACACATGCACCCCTTTATTACATAGTAACAAAGCAAATGATGGCAGATAAAGACCTGAATGGTCCATCCAGTCTGCCCATAAGTTATACATAAAAACATGAGAATTGCCGCTGCTGGGTCAGACCAGTGGTCCATCCTGCCCAGTAGTCCGCTCACGCGGTGGCCCCCCAGGTCAAAGATCAGTGCTCTAAATGAGTCCAGCCTCACCTGCATACGTCCCAGTTTAGCAGGAACTTGTCCAGCTTAGTCTTGAAACCCTGGAGGGTGTTTTCCCCTACAACAGACTCCGGAAGAGCGTTCCAGCTCTCCACCACTCTCTGGGTGAAGAAGAACTTCCTTACATTTGTATGGAATCTATCTCCTTTCAACTTTAGAGAGTGCCCTCTCATTCTCCCTACCTTGGAGAGTGAGAACAGTCTGTCTTTATCTACTAAGTCTATTCCCTTCAGTATTTTGAATGTTTCGATCATGTCTTCTCTCAGTCTCCTCTTTTCAAGGGAGAAGAGGCCCAGTTTCTCCAATCTCTCACTGTACAGCAGGGGTGTCCAACCTTTTGTCTTCCCTGCGCCACATTGGGCAAAATATTTTTCTGGGGACGCACAAACGTTGCAGCAAGACAGAGGAGGGAGCTAGCAAGACGGTAAACACCCGGGGGCAGCAGAGGAAAACACTGAATCGCCCTCAACTGGGGCTGAACAAAATACTTCACGGTGCTGCATGCGGCCCTCGGGCTGCAGGTTGGACACCCCTCCTGTACGGCATTAAAAATACATGATTAACATAAATATAACATAAATCTTTATTTATATACCGCAAAAGCCTTTCGGTTTGAGGTGGTTTACAGGAAAAATGGCTGAGGAAAATCAGCGAGCTACAACAATGGAGAAAGGACTGAAAATTGTATAGATTGCATAGACAGTGGTTAAGCAGGGTTTTATAAAGAGCGAGATAAATATATAGGTAGGATTGTTCATAGTCTTAGAGCAACAACGTGGAATAGTCAGTGCATCACTCGCTTGGCTACTTTGCATAGGGTTTTAGTTAATTTGCATGGCCAAATCGGAAAATGGACGATTAAGGGGAAAACACACGGTGAGCCGTTTTGTGAATCAGGTTGGTAATAGCGATCATCGCTAAAGCTGAGCTTCTTGGTTGCCGCCCCGATGGACTCATCGAAGAGGTCAGTACCAGCGCATGGCACATTGGCGAGCCTGTCCTGGAGATTGGAGTCCATGTCGATAGTCCTGAGCCACGCCAGCCGGCGCATGGCCACCGAGCATGCTGTAGCCCGAGCCGATAGTTCAAAGGCATCGTAGGAGGATTGTATCAATTGTAGCCGGAGTTGGGACAACGAGGCCAGAACCTCCTGGTACTCAAACTGTGCTCTGGGGTCCAAATAGGGAATGAACTTCTGGAGTACAGAAAGGAAGAATTCAAAATATGTGATGAAATGGAAGTTGTAATTCAGAGCTCTGGAAGTCATCATGGAGTTCTGGTAAATTCTCCTGCCAAATCGGTCCATGGTCTTGCCCTCCCTACCAGGTGCAACGGTGGCGTAGATCTGGGAGGGGTGAGACCGCTTCAGTGAGGATTCCACCAAAAGGGATTGATGGGAGAGTTGGGAACCGTCAAACCCTTTATGGTGCACCGTGCGGTACCTGGCATCCAACTTGCCCAGCATGGCGGGGATGGAATAAGGTGTTTCAAGGCACCGCACAAAGGTCTGATCCAGCAACTTGTGAAAAGGAAGTTTGAGGGACTCAGCAGGTGGTTGAGAAGGTGTATAGTCTCCAGATATTCCTTCGAAAATTTAGACCCTGTGTCCAGTTGGATGTCAAAAATCAGCTGCCATCTGCCGGAGGAACGAGGAGTAGGACAGCTGGTCGGCCAGAGCAGGGCCTCAAGAAGGATTCGAGGACAGCGAGGCCTCTGGATCCAATGAGGACGGGGATTGTGGTAGTGATAAAGACCCCAGCGTGTCCTCGAGCTCCGGCATCGGAGGGGGTGAAGTAGCCGGTGGGGAATACTCCAGAAAAGGCTGCTTCCGATGAGGCGAGGCGTGTCTGGATGAGTGCCTTGATGAATGCCTCGATCGATGATGCAAACTGTGCTTGGAAACCGGCCTCGATGGACGAGGCGAGTGGGTCTTCGCTGAGGCCCCCAGATAGTAGATGGGGCTGGAAGCGGTTGACCGAAGCAGAGGTGGTTGGCTGGGATCACACCTAGGTACTCGTAGAGGCTCGAGTCTCTGTATCGGGTGAATCGGCTCCAACGGAGGCACTCGCAAAGACTCTGCTCCTTGCATCAAGTGGATCGGTTCCATTGGAGGCACTCACAAAGACTACTCCTTGCATCAAGTGAATCGGTTCCAACGGAGGAATGGGCAAAGACTCTGCTCCTTGCAATGCATGCATCGATGCCAGATCAGACACTCGCAGAGACTCTGCTCCCTGTAGAGAGTGTGTGTACCGCTGAGGCACCAGAGGCGGCTCAACCTCGCGGGAGGCCTCCGCGTGCCCAGGCTGGATTTGGGAGAAAAGCTTAGGCCCCATAGTGGTAAAGAGCTCAATGAATTGCTTTTCCAGTAAGGTCTGGAACGAGGCTGGCAAGGATGGATCCGCATCAGCAATGGGACCACCTGCACGGGCCTCGCGCACCTTAGGGGCAGTGTGTGAGTGCTTGGGCTTAGAAGCCTTGGGCACTTTTAGCACTACTGGTGGAATGGGCTGCTGTGCTACCTGACCTGGAGAGACAGAGGAAGGCATTGCAGCGGGCGCTGGAGTCTGAGCCGGCACAAACGATGCAGGCTTGAGGAGACTCGGGGCCGCAGAGGCGGGAGGCTGGAGAGCTGCGCATGATGTTGGAGGTGAAGGTCCCTTCGATGAGGACGGCTCCGTCGAGGACTCCATGAACAGCGACTCCCACAAGACGCATCGATGCTTGAAAGCACGTGCGGTGAGTGTGGAGCAAGGCCGGCATGAGTTCAGAAGGTGTTGAGGCCAGAGACACTGAATACAGCGTCGATGAGGGTCCATAAGCGAAATCGCACGCTGGCACTTGGCACACTTTTTGAAACCGGTGATAGGCCGGGACATAGGCCTGCCCGGTCGAACGGATAGAAGAAATTTTTTTTTTTTAAACAATAAAGGACGAAAATAACCCAAAACCACGGACTTTAGAAGGCACAAGTGAAAAAACTTCATGCAGAGTCGAAGACGGACTTCTCGGCTCCGCGGAAAACTAAGAACTGAGGAGACGCGCCCCATACTGGGCTGGAAGGCACTCGCGCATGCGCGGTGCGGGCGACTCGAAACTTCGAAGTTTCTTCAAGCAAGACTGCTTGTGAGGCGTCCGCATCGGGCTCCTTTGGATCACGTCACCCATTAGTGAGAATACCTGTCTGCTTGTACTGGGATAATTACTGACATTTTTGGCTTCACCCAGAATACTTTTTGGTTATGTTTGATAGAAGCGTAGAGTGATAACCATTGGGGACTCCATGTTGAGGGGCACCGAGGGACCAATATGCAGACCGGATTTGCAGTCGAGGGAGGTCTGCTGTCTGCCTGGAGCCAGAATACGAGATGTAACCACCTGTCTTGATAGACTTCTCAGGCCCCAGGACCACTTTCCCATGCTGCTCATCCACATCGGGACGAACGACACTGCCAAGAACACCCTGGAGGACATAGCTAGAGACTTCGGAGCTCTGGGAAAGAGGCTGAAGCAGACAGGAGCACAGATAGTATTCTCTTCAATTCTTCCTGTTAGGGGCAGAGGAAGGGACAGGGACGAACGTATCCTGAAGACGAATGAGTGGCTTCAACGATGGTGCCAGGAAATGAACTTCGGATTCCTGAATCACGGAGAGGCACTACAGGGACTACAGGGACCAGACGGACTCCACCTGACCAACAGAGGTAAGTATGTCTTCGGACACAGACAAGCCCACCTACTTCGAAGGGCTTTAAACTAGGTAAGTCGGGGGTGGGTACCCACTTTTACACTGGAGCAGTAAGTAACAATCCTGATGGGGCGAACCAAAACTCCGCTTCTAAGTCTGAGGTAAGTACCCTTATTGCAAAAGAATCGCTAGGTGACACTTTAATTCAAATGGGTGGCTCACTACAGGAGCTTAGTAATCAGAAAGAGTGGAGAGCTATGTATGTTAATGCACACAGCCTAGGGAATAAATTTCTAGAACTAGAAACAGAAATAGTTATTGCAGACCTAGACGTAGTAGCAATATCCAAAACATGGTTCACAGACTCTCATGGGTGGGATATAACTATACCAGGATACAACCTGCTTTGACAAGACAGAGAGGGTAAGTTAGGAGGAGGGGTAGCATTTTACATCAAAGAGAACATCAAGACAACCAGGATCTCGGATGTCAAGTATACTGGGGAATCCATCTGGGTAAACCTGGCCAGAGAAAAAAGCCTGTACCTTGGAGTGGTATACAGGCCTCCAAGACAATCGGAGGACAATGATGCAGAATTAATTGAAGGCATTGAGAATATCACCTTACGGGGGGACGTTGTTCTGGTAGGAGACTTCAACATGCCTGATGTAGACTGGAACACACTCTCAGCGACAACTTGTGATAGCAGGAGGATATTAACGTCCATGAAGAGAGTACGGCTCAAACAAATGGTACTAGAGCCCACTAGGGCCCAGGCCATCCTGGACCTGGTACTTACGAACGGGGAAAGAGTCTCGGAGGTCTCGATGGGAGAAACGCTAGCCACCAGTGACCATAACATGGTATGGTTTAACCTTAAGAAAGGCTTCCCTAGATCACACACTAAAACAAAGGTACTCAATTTCCGGGGCACTGACTTCGCACGCATGGGAGATTTCGTCCATCAGATGCTGCAGGTTCAAGAAGTAACTGATAATGTGGAAGCTATGTGGTCAACCTTGAAATCGACCCTTCATGAGGCAACTAAATGCTACATAAAATCAGTAACCAAACAGCAAAGAAAAAAGAAACCCCAATGGTTCACTGATGAGGTCTCGCACCTCGTCAAAGAGAAGAAAAGAGCATTTCTCTCATACAAACGCACGGGGGAAAAAGAAGCAAACATTGAATGCAGGACAAAGTCTGCAGCGGTCAAAACAGCTGTCAAGGAGGCCAAACTTTGAATGGAAGAAACTCTAGCGAAGAACATTAAGAAAGGGGACAAATCCTTCTTCAGATACATTAGCGACAGGAAAAAAAACGCAAACGGGATAGTACGCCTTAGAACGCTGGAAGGGAACTATATGGAAACAGATTCCGATAAGGCCAAACTACTGAATGATTACTTTTGTTCAGTCTTTACCTGCGAGGCACCAGGGCACGGGCCACGGCTGGAAGCAAAGCAAAGCATGGAAGACCCATTTCAGAATTTTGAGTTCACACCAGCTTATGTTTACAGAGAACTGTCAAGACTCAAGGTGAACAAAGCAATGGGACCGGACAATTTGCACCCAAGAGTGCTCAGAGAGCTATGCGATGTTCTGGCGAAACCGTTAGCCATGCTCTTCAATCTCTCCCTAAGTACGGGGAGTCCCCCTGGACTGGAAAACAGCCAACGTTGTTCCTCTGCACAAAAAGGGTTGCAGAGCGGAGGCTGCGAATTACAGGCCAGTGAGTCTCACATCAATAGTGTGTAAACTCATGGAAACTCTACTTAAAGGTAAATTAGACACGATATTGGATGAGGGAAATCTGAGGGATCCCTGTCAGCATGGATTCACTAGGGTCAGATCATGCCAATCCAATCTTATCAGCTTCTTTGACTGGGTGACAGGAAAGCTAGACTCGGGAGAGTCTCTGGACATAGTGTACTTGGATTTCAGTAAAGCTTTTGACAGTGTCCCGCACCGTAGACTATTAAACAAGATGAAATCGATGGGGTTAGGTGAGAAACTAACTGCATGGGTCAAGGATTGGCTGAGTGGAAGACTTCAGAGGGTGGTGGTCAACGGCACCCTCTCTGAGACATCGGAGGTGACTAGCGGAGTGCCGCAGGGATCGGTCCTGGGACCATCCCTTTTCAACATATTCATAAGGGACTTGACCCGGGGGCTTCAGGGTAAAGTAGCACTGTTCGCCGACGACACCAAACTGTGTAATATAGTAAGTGAAAGCAATCTCAAGGATAGTATGACGCAGGATCTGATCACGTTGGAAAACAGGTCCTCGACATGGCAGCTGGGCTTCAATGCTAAGAAGTGTAAGGTCATGCATCTCGGCAGCAGAAATCCATGCAGAACATACACCTTGAATGAAGAAGCACTAGCTAGGACTTCAGAAGAATGAGACTTGGGAGTAATCATCAGTGCAGACATGAAGGCTGCCAAACAAGTAGAGAAGGCCTCATCCAAGGCAAGGCAAATGATGGGATGTATCAAGAGAAGCTTCGTCAGCCGCAAACCTGAAGTCATAAGGAGAAATTAGGTTCTTACCTGCTAATTTACTTTCTTTTAGCTTCTCCAGACCAGTAGAGGTTAACTTTACGAATGGGTATATATCTAATCATGACCAGCAGGTGGAGACTGAAAACAAAACTGTGGGACAGTATATTCTATCCCCTCTTCTCTATTTCCCTCAGTCTGCCGAATAGCCAAGCAGAACCAAGAACTGGAAAACAGAAAGAAAACAATACTCCGAACAGGAGTAACAATTAACATACCCAAAAAATGCTGTTGGAAAATGCAGAGGAGAAATACCCGAAGGAAAATGTCCCCACAGCTCGCCAGCTAAGCCAGCCGAGCCACAGCCGCTGTTCTTCAAATCTCCCCGGCCCTAGAAAAATACTAGAACCCGCAGCAAAACACAAAAAACTGACCACGCAACAGCCCGAACAACAACAATAACAACAGACAGGGTGGGGACCTCTACTGGTCTGGAGAAGCTAAAAGAAAGTAAATTAGCAGGTAAGAACCTAATTTCTCCTTCTTTAGCACTCTCCAGACCAGTAGAGGTTAACTTTACGAATGGGACGTACCAAAGCAGTCCCTCTCACGGGCGGGACCCCCGAAGGGCCGACACCAGTACACGCTCACCGAACACCGCGTCCCGACGCGCCTGCACATCAACCCGATAATGACGAACAAAGGAATGCAAGGAGGACCAACCCGCAGCCTTACAAATATCCACTGGAGGCACGAGCGACGACTCAGCCCAAGAAGCCGCCTGACCCCGAGTGGAATGAGCCTTGAGAAACTCCGGAACAGGCTGCTGTTTCAGAAGATAAGCGGAAGCAATCGTCTCCTTGATCCAGCGCGCAATAGTAGCCTTAGAAGCGCCAGCTCCCCGACGAGGACCCGCCAGGAGGACAAAGAGATGATCGGACTTCCGGAATTCCTGGGTCCGCTGCACATAAGAGCGAAGGACCCGACCGACATCCAACTTGCGCAGCTGCCGTTGCTCAGAAGAGCCCTCCCGACCACCCAAGACCGGGAGAACCACCGATTGATTGACATGAAAAGGAGAAACAACCTTCGGCAGAAAGGAAGGAACAGGCCGCAAGACGACCCGCTCCCTAGAAAACTCCAAGAAGGGAGCCCTACAAGAGAAAGCCTGCAGCTCAGAAACACGCCTAGCAGAAGTAATGGCCACCAAAAAGACCGCCTTCAAAGTAAGGTCCTTCAAAGAACAGTCGTCCAAGGGCTCGAAAGGCGGGCGCACCAAAACAGAGAGAACCAGATTAAGATCCCAAGAGGGAACCGAGGGCCGTAGGGGAGGCCTAAGCAACTTGGCCGCCCGCAAAAACCGAATCACATCAGGAAGAGCCGATAAACGCTGACCTGACACCAACCCTCGAAAGGCCGACAGGGCCGCAAGATGAACCCGGAGAGAAGACCAAGCCAGGCCTCTATCCAGGCCATCCTGCAAGAACTCTAGAATGTTAGGCAGAGAAGCGCGAAAAGAGGTCACTCCCCGCGCCCGACACCATGCCTCAAAGAGACGCCAAACCCGCACATAAGCCCGAGAGGTAGAAAGCCTCCGGGACCCCAACAGTGTAGAGATCACCTTGTCTGAATATCCCTTCTTGCTAAGGCGACCCCTTTCAAGAGCCACGCCGTAAGACAGAAGGGAGACGGGTCGAACATGGGAATGGGACCCTGCATCAGAAGGTCGTCCGAGAGAGGCAGAGGAAGAGGATCCGCCACCAGGTGCCTCACCAGATCCGCATACCTCGGACGTCGAGGCCAATCCGGAGCCACCAGCACCACCAAACCCGGATGGTGAACAATGCGAAGAAGCACTCTGCCCACCAGCGGCCAAGGAGGGAACACATACAACAGCCCCTCCGTTGGCCACGGCTGGACCAGAGCATCCAGACCCTCGGCCAGACCGTCCCTGCGACGACTGAAGAAGCGGGGCACTTTGGCATTGCCACCCGTGGCCATCAGGTCCATCAAGGGCTGCCCCCAAGCCTGCACTATCAACTGAAACGCCCCGGCGCCGAGACACCACTCTCCTGGATCTAGGAAGTGACGACTGAGGAAGTCTGCCTGAACATTTTCTACCCCGGCTATATGAGAGGCCGAGAGGTCCAGCAGATGGGACTCCGCCCAAACCATGAGCAGAGCCGCCTCCTGCGCCACCTGAGTGCTCTAGGTGCCCCCCTGACGATTGACATAAGCCACCGCTGTGGCATTGTCCGACAGCACTCTGACCGACTTGCCCAGCAAAAGGGAGTGGAAAGCCAACAGCGCCAGACGGACCGCTCTGGTCTCCAACACGTTGATCGACCAGGCGGCCTCCTCCGCGGACCAGGTGCCCTGAGCTGAGTGACCCAAACACTGAGCCCCCCAACCCAGGAGACTCGCATCCATCAGGAGCACCGTCCACTGCGGGAGATCCAGACCCACCCCCTGAACCAGGTGAGGGGTCCGGAGCCACCAGCGCAGACTGCAGCGCGCCAACCCCCGCAGGGGCACCGGAACATCCAAATCTTGCCTCTGGGGAGACCACCACCGGAGCAGAGCATACTGAAGAGGACGCATGTGGGCCCGCGCCCACCTCACCACATCCAGGGACGCCGCCATCGACCCCAAGACCTGGAGGAAATCTCGCGCCCGAGGACACCGGGACGCCAAAAGCAGACGAATCTGCGATTGCAACTTGCTCACCCGGGCCTCTGGAAGGAAGACCTTCCCCAAGGAGGTGTCGAACAGAACCCCAAGGTACTCCAGGCGCTGAGCCGGGACCAACCGACTCTTGGAAAGGTTGACCACCCAGCCCAGCGACCGGAGAAACTCCACCACCCGAGCCGTAACCCGGGAGCTCTATTGCAACGACTTTGCCCGAATCAACCAGTCGTCTAGGTAGGGGTGAACCAGGATGCCCTCCGACCGCAAGGCTGCCGCGACGACCACCATCACCTTGGTGAACGTCCGGGGAGCTGTGGCCAGACCAAAGGGAAGCGCACAGAACTGATAGTGCCGCCCCAAGATCACAAAGCGCAGGAAGCGCTGATGAGAGTCCCGAATGGGAACATGCAAGTAGGCCTCCGTCAGATCGAGAGAAGTGAGGAACTCCCCCGGCTGAACCGCCAGAATGACCGACCGCAGAGTTTCCATGCGGAAAGAAGGAATCTTGAGAGCCCTGTTGACCCCTTTCAAATCCAGGATGGGCCGAAAGGTCCCCTCCTTCTTGGGCACTACAAAGTAAATGGAGTACCTGCCGGTGCCCCACTCTGGAGGGGGCACCGGCACCACTGCCTTGAGATCCAGCAAGCGCTGCAGGGTCTGGCGAAAAGCCTGCGTCTTCCCTGGAGACTGACATGGAGAAGCGAGGAAAAGGTCCGGCAGAGAGCGGGCGAACTCCAGAGCATAACCGTCCCGCACCACCTCCAGGACCCACTGATCGGACGTGATCTCGGCCCACTTTGGGAAAAATTCGCGCAGCCGGGCCCCCACCGGAACCAAAGGGGGCGCCGGCAAGGAGTCATTGCGCAGGACGGGAAGCGGGGGAGCCGGCGGAGGGATTCCCTGCCCCCCGACGGGCCCCCCGAAAGGGCTGCATGCGCTGGAAGAACCGACCCCTGGAAAAACCCGGAGCCGGGAAAGAAGCAGCCCCATGCCCAGGGCGATACTTGCGAAATTCCCGCAAACGCCCCCGGCCCGCGCCACCCCGAGACGCAGGATGGGCACGGTCCTCAGGCAGACGGGGAACCTTAGAGTCCGTCAGAGTCTGAATCAACTTATCCAATTCCTCCCCAAACAAAAAAGACCCCCGAAAGGGAAATTTAGTAAGTTTAGCTTTGGACGCAGCATCCGCCGCCCAAGCGCGCAGCCACAAAATACGCCGCGCGGCCACTCCAAAGGCCATAGACTTAGCCGAGATCCGCACTAAGTCATAAAGAGCATCAGAGAGGAACGAGGCCGCCATCTCAATCTTCGCCACCTCCTGATCCACCAGAGACCAGTCATCAGACTCCCGATCCAGGACACGCTCAGCCCACCGAAAAACGGCGCGAGCAACCAGCCCCCCACAGATAGCCGCCTGGACCCCAAAAGCCGAGACCTGAAAATTGAGCTTAAGGATATTCTCCAATTTGCGCTCCTCAGAGTCCCGCAAGGCAGACCCGCCCTCAACAGGCACGGTTTGCCGCTTAGAAATCGCCGAGACCACCGCGTCTACGACTGGCGATACTAAAGTAGCCCGATCCCCCTCTGGGATGGGATACAAACGAGCCATGCTACGCGCCAAACGAAACGGCGCCTCCGGCGTTTTCCACTGTTCCAGGATAATATCCCGAATATCCTGATGCATAGGAAAAGAGCGGGAAACGGAACGGATTCCCCGAAGCAGAGGGTCCCCCACCCGCGGAGTCTCCGGTGGCGCATCTTCAAAAAGCAACACCGAAGAAACCTGTTGAATCAGGTCCGGTAGCTCATCTCTCTGAAAAAGGCGCACCACCGACGCCTCTTCGAAGGAAGACGGGAAACCCGACAACCCGCCGCCAGCGGCCGTCCCCTCAAGAGGGTCCTGGAACTCCTCCGAAAAGTCCAGGTCCTCATCCAGACCGACACGCTCCTCCGACCATAAATCCTCGTCCCACGACACCCGCGGGCGCTTGGACGAGGGCGGCGGAGGAGGGGACGCCACAACCGACGAGAGAGGCAAAGCCGCAGGGAGCGCGGAGGAACCCCCACCCCCCGAAACCCCCTGCACGCAACCGGGACCCCCAGCCGCCTGAAAATAGGCTCGGCACAAAGAAAAAAATAAATCAGGGGAAAAACCCCCCGAGGGTCCCAAGGGACTCCCTGCCACCGCAGGGGACCCAGCAGAAACCTGCCCCTGCTTTTCCAAAACAGGGGGAAGGTCACCTGAGGTGGAAGACAAGATGGAGGGGCCAGAGTGAGAAGATGGCGTCTTTCCCGCCAAAACAGCTCCCTCCATAGCCTGCAGCGGCTGAGAGACCTGAACAGTCTCAGCCGCTAAAGCAGGCAAGCCGGCATCAGCTGTCAAAAAATCAGCTGAGAGGGAATCCCCAAAAACCCGACCGTCGGCGGCCCGGGGAATCCCTCCGTGGGCGGATGGTGAAGACCGGGCTTCCCCACTGCTCTCTGCCGACTCGCGAGGCACCGTCGGCAGGGAGCTTTGGGCGCCTGCAGCCGCTGCCGACGGAGCTCCTCCACCGCACCGGCCTGAACACCGCTTGCACAGGCTGGCCGCGAGTGCCTCGCGTCTGGAGCACAATGAGCACTTTTTCCCCTTAGAAGTGCTCATTGCTCCATACGCGACCTAGCTATAAAAAAGTGCCGGTTAGTTGAAAAAATACAGTAAAATACAGTTTTCTTAAAGGGAAACAACCCTCCAGACCAGCACTACCTCAGGATTTTTTTTTTTTTTCAGAACAGACTCCACAGGCTCTCGAAGCAATATGCCTTGCTTGATTTAGGGGGCAAGGCTTACTGCTGAGGCTCCTCTAAAAAAATGTGGGGAGGTGGAGGAAGTGGGGGGAGGGACCCCGCTCGAGACCCGCCAGGTTTGACACCCCCGAGGTCGGACGAACCCCCAAACAGGGTCCGCCCAAGCTCCGTCCGGCTAAAAACAGGGACTATAGACCCCCTAAACAAATTCCAACAGCCCTACCAAGGGAGATGGGTACAGATCACTCAACACCTGCTGGAGACTGAAAGAAGACAGACTGAGGGAAATAGAGAAGAGGGGATAGGATATACTGTCCCACAGTTTTGTTTTCAGTCTCCACCTGCTGGTCATGATTAGATATATACCCATTCGTAAAGTTAACCTCTACTGATCTGGAGAGTGCTAAAGAATGCCACTTTACAGAACCATGGTGAGACCTCATCTGGAATACTGTGTGCAATTCTGGAGGCCACATTACCATAAAAATGTGCTTCGAGCCGAGCAAGTCCAGCGGATGGCCACTAGAATGGTCTCCGGACTCAAGGGTCTCTCATACGAAGAAAGACTGGGCAGATTGCAGCTCTATACTCTAGAGGAGCGCAGGGAAAGGGGTGACATGATTGAGACATTTAAATACGTCACAGGTCGTGTCGAGGTGGAAAACGATATATTCGTTCCAAAGGGACCCTCGGTCACAAGGGGGCACCCGCTCAAACTCAGAGGAGGGAAATTTAGTGGTGATACCAGGAAGTACTTCTTCACAGAAAGGGTGGTGGATCACTGGAACAAACTTCCGGTGCAGGTGATCAAGGCCACCAGCGTGCTCGACTTTAAGAATAAATGGGACATCCACGTGGGATCCCTACGAGGGTTGAGCTAAGGAACTGAGTCATCAGCACTCAGACTTAATGGGGTGGGTCAGTAGAGTGGGCAGACTTGATGGGCTGTAGCCCTTTTCTGCCGTCATCTTTCTATGTTTCTATGAATAGTTGACTCCTAATTTTCTGAAGCTCTTGATACTAAACGAGATAAGCAAAATCAGTGCCAACTTGGGATATAAGCTTTGGGTGGGGCGGTGAGGGGGAGCATGAGTTCACCATCATGAGTATAGCAATGATAGCAAAATTCTTTATAACCACATCATGTCGGACGTGGGACATCTCTCCTGTCTAAAACTGTAACCTATGTAAAAGCTGGCTCTGAATGCCCTGGAAGACTGAAGGAGCAGGTAGAAATTGACAGGCAAATAAAAATGCAGCAGAGTAGGAAAACTAAGACATACAACATGTGATTTTAAAATGTTTGTTTTGATAACAAGTGTTAGGTATCTTTTCTTATTAATGAAACAAGCCTACCTTTGCCTCCTCCTGTTTATAATTGTTGTTGAATATTTGAGCAACTGTTTCAAAAGAAGTTGTAATGGGTAACATGAAATTTTCAAATTCATCTTCATCTTCACCTGTAGAAAATAGAGACAAAAAGTTCAGGTCTAACAGATTTCATAGCTCCACCTTCTTTATATGAATGAAATTCCAGCTTATTACTTTATCAATTCTGAAGGATAGTCTTTGCTTATGGCTTTCATAGCTCGTTCTAACATTAGTAAAAATATTCAAGTCTGTTTTCAACAGCTGCTATGATTGATTTTTTTTTTTTTAAACATGGCTATGGCATTTAAAAACCATATATAATTGTGGCTGCTATAAAGATAGATAGTGGCACTGGATATACATATGGGGTAGTTCTATACTTGGGAGCTCCCATATAAGTACATTATGGGGCATGAAATAGGAGATTATTCTATAAGAAAATTAAGGTGCCTAATTTCCTTTATAGAATGCACAAAACTTACAGTATTCTGTAACCCTTCCGATGTATTACCCATATGTATGCTCCCCTTGTAAATATGAGCTATTCAAGATAGCTATGCATTTACAAAATAAGCGATTGACTCTCTCCAATCAATCCCATCAAATTGTATTTACTTTTAACTGCTGGGTGTAGTTCTACAGTTTTGTAAGCTTGAACCTGCTGATAGAGATAGTTTCTGGCAGGCAGGCAGAGCAGGGTCTGGCTTAGTCTCCATTCCCTCCTGCCCGTCCTTCTCCCGCTCACTCCTAGCTCATTTCTATACTTATAGTCTTAATTTATTGTCAATTATTCTAATTAGGACAACAGGAGAGCTCTTTATTTCACTATCAGTAAAGAATCAAACAAATTAGCATACAATATAACACTAAGACTATCTAAGAAACAAACGCTAAATAAAACATTTAATAAAATCCTAAGGCTCTCTATACTAGTCTAATATATTCCTAGTAGATTAATAAGGTTAATTAATTAATCAGCTCAATAACAAGATGCAGACAGTCCAGCAGCAAGAGGGTTGCTATCCAGTCTTTTGCATTGAGTGTCACATGTATGATTTTCTGCCGGTTGGCGAGAAGTTATATGTGTGTGCTCGCTGCAAAGAGCTCCTAGCTCTCAGAGAATGAGTACGTTCCCTTGAGGCTAGAGTAGCAGACTTGGAGGAGCTGAGGGAGACAGAGAAGTACATAGAGGGATGTTGCAGAGAAGTCCCAACTCCAGTCTGGTAGACCCTTAAAGGAGAGAGGTCTCCTAGAAGGAGAGCATTACCCTGGTGAAGTAGGAAATAATCCTGTAGCTAGGACCTGCCCACCAGGGGAAGCAATATCTTCTAGCACCGAGGATGTTTCTCCAGGGGCTTCTGCCCAGGAGGAAAAGTTAGGACAGCAGTTGTAGTTGGTGATTCGATTATAGGCATGTAGATAGCTAGGTGGCAGGTGGGCATGAGGATTGCCTGGTAACCTGCCTGTCTGGTGCGAAGGTGACGGACCTCACATAGAAACATGACGGCAGAAAAGGGCTATAGCCCATCAAGTCTGCCCACTCTACTGACCCACCCCATTAAGTCTGAGTACTAATGACCTATTTCCTAAACTCGACCCTCGTAAGGATCCCACTAGGGCATCCCATTTATTCTTAAAGTCAAGCACGCTGGTGGCCTTGATCACCTGCTCTGGAAGCTTGTTCCAGTGATCTACAACCCTTTCTGTGAAGAAATACTTCCTTACGTCACTATCGAATTTCCCTCCTCTGAGTTTGAGCGGATGCCCCCTTGTGACCGAGGGTCCTTTGAGAAAGAAGATGTCTTCTTCCACCTCGACACGTCCCGTGATGTATTTAAATGTCTCAATCATGTCCCCCCTCTCCCTGCGTTCCTCCAGAGTGTAGAGCTGCAATTTGTTTAGTCTTTCTTCGTACGAGAGACCCTTGAGCCCCAAGATCATCCTAGTGGCCATACACTGAACCGACTCAACTCTAAGCATGTCTTTACGGTACTGTGGCCTCCAGAATTGCACACAGTACTCCAGATGAGGTCTCACCATGGTTCTGTACAGTGGCATTATGACTTCAGATTTGCGGCTAACGAAGCTTCTATTGATACATCCCATAAGTTGCCTTGCTTTGGATGAGGCCTTCTCCACTTGTTTGGTGGCCTTCATGTCTGCAGTGATGATTACTCCCAAGTCTCTTTCTTCTGAAGTCCTAGCTAGTGTTTCTCCATTTAAGGTGTAAGGTTTGCATGGATTTCTGCTACCGAGATGCATAACCTTACATTTCTTAGCGTTGAAGCCCAGCTGCCATGTCGAGGACCAGTTTTCCAACGTAAGCAGATCCTGCATCATACTATCCTGCAGATTGCTTTCACTTACTATATTACATAGTTTGGCATCATCAGCGAATAGAGTTACTTTACCCTGAAGCCCTCGGGTCAAGTCCCTTATGAATATGTTAAAAAGGAGTGGACCCAGGACCGAGCCCTGTGGCACTCCGCTGGTCACCTCCGATGACTCAGAGAGGGTGCCGTTGACCACCACCCTCTGACGTCTTCCACTCAGCCAATCATTGACCCATGCAATTAGTGTCTCACCTAACCCCATCGATTTCATCTTGTTTAATAGTCTACGGTGTGGGACGCTGTCGAAAGCCTTACTGAAATCCAAGTACACTATGTCCAGAGACTCTCCCGAGTGTAGTTTTCCTGTTACCCAATCAAAGAAGCTGATAAGATTGTATTGGCATGACCTACCCCTAGTGAATCCATGTTGACTAGGATCTCTTAGATTCCCCTCATCCAAAATAGTGTCTAATTTACATTTAAGTAGTGTTTCCATGAGTTTACACACTATTGATGTGAGACTCACTGGTCTGTAATTCGCAGCCTCCGCTCTGCAGCCCTTTTTGTGTAGAGGAACGACGTTAGCTGTTTTCCAGTCCAGGGGGACTCTCCCTGTACTTTGGGAGAGATTGAAGAGCATGGCTAATGGTTCCGCCAGGACATTGCATAGCTCTCTAAGCACTCTTGGGTGCAATTTGTCTGGTCCCATGGCTTTGCTCACCTTGAGTCTTGACAGTTCGTTGTAAACATCAGCTGGTGAGAACCCAAAATTCTGAAATGGGTCTTCCTTGCTTGGTTTTGCTTTCAGCTGTGGCCCGTGTCCAGGTGCCTCGCAGGTAAAGACTGAGCAGAAGTAATCGTTCAGTAGTTTGGCTTTTTCGGAATCTGTTTCCACATAATTCCCGTCTGCTGTTCTAAGGCATACTATCCCGTTTGTGTTCTTCTGCCTGTCACTAATATACCTGAAGAAGGATTTGTCCCCTTTCTTAATGTTCTTTGCTAGAGTTTCTTCCACTCGAAGTTTGGCCTCCCTGAATGCTGTTTTGACTGCTGCAGACCTTGTCTTGTATTCAATGTTAGCTTCTTTCTCCCCGGTGCGTTTGTATGAAAGAAATGCTCTCTTCTTGTCCTTGACTAGGTGTGAGACCTCATCAGTGAACCAAAGGGGTTTCTTCTTTCTTTGTTGTTTATTTACCGATTTTATGTAGCGGATAGTTGCTTCGTGTAGTGTCATTTTCAGTGTTGACCACATAGCTTCCACATCATCCGTTGTTTCTTGAGCTTGTAGCGTCTGGTGGACGAAATCACCCATGCTTGCGAAGTCAGTGCCCCGGAAATTGAGTACCCTCGTTTTTGTTTGTGATCTAGGGAAGCCCTTTCTAAGGTTGAACCATACCATGTTATGGTCACTGGTTGCCAGCGTTTCTCCCACCGAGACTTCCGTGACGCTTTCCCCGTTCGTAAGTACCAGGTCCAGGATGGCCTGGGCCCTAGTGGGCTCTAGTACCATTTGTTTGAGCTGTACTCCCTTCATGGACGTTAATATCCTCCTGCTACTACAAGTTGTTGCTGAGAATGTGTTCCAGTCTACATCAGGCATGTTGAAGTCCCCTAGCAGGACAACGTCCCCCCGTAAGGTGATATTCTCAATGTCTTCAATTAATTCTGTGTCCTTGTCCTCCGATTGTCTTGGAGGTCTGTATACCATACCAAGGTATAGGCATTTCTCTCCGCCTCTGGCCAGGTTTACCCAGATGGATTCCCCAGTGTACTTGACATCTGTGATCCTAGTTGTCTTGATGCTCTCTTTGATGTAAAGTGCTACCCCACCTCCCAACTTACCCTCTCTATCTTGGCGAAGCAGGTTGTATCCTGGTATAGTTATATCCCACCCATGAGAGTCTGTGAACCATGTTTCGGATATTGCTACAACGTCTAGGTCTGCATTTACTATTTCTGTTTCTAGTTCTAGAAATTTATTCCCTAGGCTGTGTGCATTTACATACATAGCTCTCCACTCTTTGTGTCTACTAAACTCCTTTAGAGAGTTACCCATCTGAGTTAGAGTGTCTCCTAGCGAATCTTTTGCAGCAAGGGTACTTACCTCTGACTTAGAAGTGGAGTTTTGGTTCACCTCATCAGGATTGTTACTTACTGCTCCAGTATATAAATGGGTACCCTCCCCCAACTTACCTAGTTTAAAGCCCTTCGGAGCAGGCGGGCTACTCGGTGTCACGCGTCACACAGATAGGATTTTAGATAGTGCTGGGGAGGAGACAGCTGTCCTGGTACATGTAGGTACCAATGACATAGGAAAATGTGAGAGGGAGGTTTTGGAAGCCAAATTTAGGCTCTTAGGAAGAAAGCTGAAATCCAGATCCTCCAGGGTTGCATTTTCAGAAATGTTCCCAGTTCCATGCGCAGGACCCAAGAGGCAGGTAGAGCTCCGAAGTCTCAATGTGTAGTTGGGACGATGGTGCAGGGATGAGGTATTTAGATTTGTTAGGAACTGGGAAACATTCTGGGAAAGGGGGAGCTTGTTCCGAAAGGACAGACTCCACCTTAACAGGGATGGACCCAGCCTGCTGGCGCTAACGTTTTAAAAAGAGATAGAGCAGCTTTTAAACTGAGTTGTGGGGGAAAGCCGACAGTCGCCCAGGAGCAGATGGTTCGGTGTGAGGTATCCTTGAAGGATACTATTGAAACAGGATATTTAGATAGTCCCGGTAGAGAGGTTCCAATAATGGTGAAAGAAAGCTAGGAGGGTTTAAGAGGAAGGCAGAATAAAACACCAGTGTTACCTGGGTACAAATTATATCGCAAGCATAGAGTAGATCAAATTGGAGGGGGGGTGCTATATGTTAAAAAGGGAAATGAATCAAATAAAATAAACATTCTGCATGACATACATAGCAGTGTGGAATCCTTATGGATAGAAATTCCTTGTATGAAGGGAAGGAATATAATGATAGGGTTATACTACCGTCCCTTGGAACAAAATGAGCAGACATATGAAGAAATGTTTTCAGAGATTAGGAAACCTGGAGAAATGGGCAACAGTATAATAATGGGCGATTTCAATTACTATATATTTCAAAAGAGCATAATTCAATTATCAAGGAAAAAATAAAATTATGCTTGATACAATAAGAACCTAAGAATTGCCGCTGCTGGATCAGACCAGTGGTCCATCATGCCCAGCAGTCTGCTCACACGGCGGCCCTCAGGTCAAAGACCAGTGCTCTAAATGAGTCTAGCCTCACCTGCATACGTTCCAGTTTAGCAGGAACTTGTCCAACTGTCTTGAATCCCTGGAGGGTGTTTTCCCCTATAACAGACTCCAGAACTGCGCTCCAACTCTCCACCATTCTCTGGGTGAAGAAGAACTTCCTTATGTTTGTAAGGAATCTATCCCCTTTCAACTTTAGAGAGGCCCTCTTGTTCTCTCTACCTTGGAGATGGTGAACAACCTGTCTTTATCTGCTAAGTCTATTCCCTTCAGTATTTTGACTGTTTTGATCCTGTCCCCTCTCAGTCTCCTCTTTTCAAGGGAGAAGAGGCCCAGCTTCTCCAATCTATCTCTGTACGACAACTCCTCCAGCCCCTTAACCATTTTAGTCTCTCTTCTCTGGACCCTTTCAAGTAATACCGTGTCCTTCTTCATGTACGGCGACCGGTGCTGGACGCAGTACTTCAGGTGAGTGCGCTCCATGGCCCGGTACAGCGGCATGATAACCTTCTACAATCTGTTAGTGATTCCTAGCATTCTGTTCGCCCTTTTCGCCGCCGCCGTGCATTGCACGGATGGCTTCATTAACATGTCAATCAGAACTCCCAAGTCTCTTTCCTGTGAGGTCTCTCCAAGTACTGCCCGAACATCCTTTATTCATGCATGAGATTTTTGTTACCGACATGCATCACTTTACACTTATCCATGTTGAACCTCATTTGCCATGTCGATGCCCATTTCTCGAGCTTGATTATGTCACGTTGCAGATCTTCGCAATCTCCCTGTGTCTTCACTACTCTGAATAACTTTGTATCGTCTGCAAATTTAATCACCTCACTCGTCGGACCAATGTTTAGATTGTTTATAAAGATGTTGAAGAGCACGGGCCCAAGCATCGAGCCCTGCAGCATCCCACTGGTGACGCTCTTTCAGTCCGAGTATTGTCCATTTATCCCCACTCTCTGTTTCCTATGCTCTAGCCAGTTTTTAATCCACGTGAGTATTTCACCCTTGATTCCATGGCTCGCAATTTTCCGAAGTAGTCGTTCATGTGGAACCTTGTCGAACACCTTCTGAAAATCCAGATGTACAATATCGACTGGGTCGCCCCTGTCTATCTGCCTGTTTACTCCCTCAAAGAAGTGCAGCAGGTTCGTCAAACAAGATTTGCCTTTGCTGAAAACGTGTTGGCTGGTCCTCATCAGACCGTGTCCGTCAAGATGATCAATGATGCGGTCCTTTATTTCCCAGTACCGAAGTCAGACTGTAGTTTACGCCAGGCAGTGTCTACTGTGAGCTGTCTAAACTCAAGGTTAACAAAGCGATGGGGCCAGACAACCTGCACCCCAGGGTGCTCAGGGAATTGAGTGATGTCTTGGCGGAACCACTATCCGCGCTCTTCAATCTCTCCCTTAGTACAGGTATAGTCCCGTTGGACTGGAAAACGGCTAACGTCATTCCACTCCATAAAAAAGGTTGCAAAATGGAGGCTGCAAACTATAGACCGGTGAGTCTCACATCAATAGTGAGCAAGCTGATGGAAACTCTAATCAAACATCAATTGGATACGATCATGAACGAGGAGAATCTACGGGATCCCCGTCAACATGGATTTACTATGGGGAGATCCTGCCAATCCAACCTGATCAGCTTCTTTGACTGGGTGACGAGGAAGCTGGATGTTGGGGAGCCCCTGGACATCGTATACTTAGACTTCAGCAAAGCTTTCGATAGCGTACCACACCGCAGGCTGTTGAACAAAATGAGTTCTATAGGATTGGGTGACACTTTGACAAAATGGGTTGAGAACTGGCTTGGAGGCAGGCTTCAGCGAGTGGTGGTGAATGGCACCCCCTCTGAAATGACAGAGGTGATCAGTGGAGTGCCGCAGGGATCGGTCTTGGGCCCGATCCTGTTCAATATCTTTATAAGAGACTTAGCAGAAGGGCTTCGAGGTAAAATAACGTTATTTGCAGATGACGCCAAGCTATGCAATGTAGTAGAAAGGAGTGTAACGATCAAAAACTCAATGTCCGACAATATGACGCACGACCTACTCCTATTGGAGCGCTGGTCTAGGATCTGGCAACTAGGTTTCAATGCCAAAAAATGCAAGGTCATGCACCTTGGCAACCAAAACCCATGCAGAAGTTACACCCTTAATGGCGAGATCCTAGCAAGGACTGTAGCAGAACGGGACTTAGGGGTGATCATCAGTGAAGACATGAAGACTGCCAATCAAGTGGAGCAGGCTTCATCTAAGGCTAGACAAATCATAGGGTGTATACGTAGGGGTTTCGTCAACCATAAGCCTGAAGTCATTATGCCATTGTATAGATCCATGGTGAGACCCCATCTGGAATATTGTGTACAATTCTGGAGGCCTCATTACCGGAAAGATGTGCTGAGACTAGAGTCGGTCCAGCGAATGGCCACCCGGATGGTCTCAGGACTCAAGGACCTCCCATACGAGGAACGGCTGGATAAGTTGCGGCTATACTCACTCGAGGAACGCAGAGAGAGGGGAGACATGATCGAGACGTTCAAATATCTCACGGGCCGCATCAAGGTGGAAGAAGATATCTTCTTTTTCAAAGGTCCCACGACTACAAGAGGGCATCCGTGGAAAATCAGAGGAGGGAAGCTGCACGGTGACACCAGAAAATACTTTTTCACTGAAAGAGTGGTGGATCGCTGGAATGGTCTTCCACTTCAGGTGATTGAGGCCAGCTGCGTGCCGGATTTTAAGACCAAATGGGATCGTCACGTAGGTTCTCTTCACAGAGAAAGGTAGGGGTGGGTCATTAAGGTGGGCAGACTAGATGGGCCGTGGCCCTTATCTGCCGTCTATTTCTATGTTTCTATGTTTTAGTTTCCCGGATCTCCCCTTGAACCTTTCTTGAAGATCAGTGTAACATTTGCCACCTTCCAGTCTTCCGGGATCTTTCCCGATTTGGTCGACAGATTGGCTATTAGTTGAAGCAGTTCAGCTATGGTCCCTTTCAGTTCCTTGATGGATGCCTTCCCGTCCCGGGGATTTATCGTTCTTAAGCCTATCAATCTGCCTGCATACCTCTTGTAGACTGACCGTCAACCCTGTCGGTTTCCTGTCTTCGTTTCCAGCATATAGCCTGATGGGTTCTGGTATGCTGTGTATATCCTCTTCGGTAAATACAGACACAAAACATGTGTTCAGTTTGTCAGCGATTGCTTTGTCCTCCTTTAGCACTCTCTTTATTCCATGGTCGTCCAACGGTCCCACCGCTTCCTTTGTGGGTTGTTTCCACTTAATATATCGAAAGAACGGCTTGATGTTTTTTGCCTCCTTGGCTATTTTTTCCTCATAGTCTCTTTTGGCCCCTTTTACCACCTTATGGCACCTGAGTTGATGTTGTTTGTGCTTATTCCAGTTTTCGTCCGTTCTTGACCTTTTCCATTCCTTAAACAAAGTTTTCTTGTCTCTGATTGCTTCCTTCACCTCTACAGTGAGCCACGCCGGTTCCTTGTTCTTTTTCCTCTTGGATCCCTTGTTGATACGTGGTATATATATAGATTTTGCGCCTCAGTGACTGTGTCCTTAAAAAGGGACCAAGCTTGATCTAGATTTTTACAGTGCTTATCCTTTTCTTAATCTTGCAGACACAACATTATTTTTTATTATTGGGACTTGGGAATTAAAATTTTTGTATACCTTAGAGGAGAGTCAGTATGGAGATATATCATAAATGTAAATATGTCCAAAGTATAAATGCAGAAGAGAGCCTCTTTTTCCAAGTTCAATATTTTTTATTGAGTTTTTTGAAAAAATATAAGAAACAGTTCAAGTACAGGGTATCAAAAAATAAAACAAAACATTTAGTATAACAAATATTCAGTTACATTGTACAATGTAGAATTGAATCGTTTTAAAAGATCTAAAGTACTAGGACTGTTCATGAAAAAATAATAAAAGAAAAGATAAGAGGAAAGAGAAATTGAAGGAAGAAAGAAAAAGAATAAAATGAGGAAAAAGATGAAGGTAAAGAAAAAGAAGAGGAAGAGGAAGAAGAAGAAGAGAGGAGTGTCTATGAAATAGATTGAACATATGAGTCTAGGAATTTCCAGGGTGATTTACATTGTATCAAACTTTTGGAAAGTCGAATTATATTTTTCTTTTCATAAGCATATGATTCAAATTTATGATACATGCTCAAAGAATTCCACCAAAAGGTATAGTTTAGTAATGAAGAGAACTTCCAATTTTTCAAGATGTGCATAAGGGCAGTCACAAACATTGCATCAATGAGTTTAGGAGGACAGTTAGACTGTGTAAAACAAGGGTGTTGAGATCGGAGAATTATAATGTCAAAGGAAATTTCTTCTGAACAATTGGTAATAGACTTTATGGTGTCCCAAATGCACGTCCAAAAGGAACGAACTTTAGCACAGTGGAAAAGCATGTGATCAAGAGTCCCAGCTTCTTTCATACAATTCCAACATATAGAGTCTTGTTTTAGGTTAGCTTTCCACATCCGAAAGGGTGTCCATACCGCATTCCACATAATGAAGAACATTGATTGTGAGACTCTGGATGATAAAAGAGGTCGGTTTGTCGAGGATCAGAAGAGTTCCCAGTCAACATCAGTAAGTGAGGTTGTCAGCATAGATTCCCAATGTTTCATGGAATGAGAGGAAAATGTGAAAGAGTGATCTCTTAGAATACTATAAAAGAGAGATATCGCTTTACCTTTTGATATAGCCAATGTGGACCAGTGATACAAAGTGTGAATGGATGTCATATAATCAAAGCGTATAGACATAGAAGATAACGTCTTAGTAAGAGAAAGCCACTGTGAGTAAGCAGAAGGAGACAATGAGTAAGTAGAGCAAATTGTGACAAAGGGAACAAACGAAGTGAGAGTGGTTATCTGATGGAGAGACCACAAACCAGCTCGCTGCCACCTTTTCCATGAAAGAGATTTACTATTGATTTGGATTTTGGGGTTATTCCAAATGGACAAGAGTGGACTGTCTTTAATTGAAATCTCTGCGATTGCGTCTAGTATATGAAGGGCATGCTGCGTTGCACTCAATAAGGAATATTTTCTCAAAAGTTTGGGCACTGGCACCGTCAACAAGCATGAAACATGTAATGGTGCACATAAAAACCGTTCCAGGTCAAACCAGGTTGGTGAGTCTTGGGTACTAGGGTTAATAATCCAATAGGCTCCATATTTGGCCAATGATGCGATATAATAAAAATGAAAATCTGGTACATTCAAACCCCCATTAATTTTAGAGGCTTTCAGCTTGTCGAGAGCAATACGAGGTTTTTTGTTATTCCACACAAAGTCAGATATTTTCTTATTCAACCAATGAAAAAATTTCTTCTTGCATAAGGAGGGAAGCATTGAGAGGGTATAGTTTATCTGAGGAGTAAGGGTCATTTTGATGGAAGCCGAATCAACCGTGCCACTCAACGGTAGAAGAACCAAGCCGGATCCAAACACACCAGAGAAAATGGCGACGGGAATCGACGAAGCCTCATTCGACCTGCTCTTAAAAGAAATGAGGTCAATTCGGATCATAGTGCAAGAGCAAGTCGAGGAAACAAAGCTTCTCCGTGGGAAAATTGAAGAACTAAACTCTCAGTTTGTCGACGCGCGCCATCGACTTGACGCTCTTGAAGTAAAAACGGCTGATCTGCAATCAACACAAACGCTAGTAAATAAACATGAAAAATTGATTATCACCCTGCAACGAGACATGGAAGACCTTTCCAACCGCAGCAGAAGATCCAACCTGAGAATCATTGGATTACCTGAATCAACAGAGGGCTCTGATATGATTTCCTTCTTGTCTAATTTTCTGCCTAAAACTCTCGGTCTTGTCTTCTCTCCTCCATTGGAAATAGAGCACGCTCACCGTGTACCTTCTCATCTTTCATCACATGCTTCCTCTCCTCGACCCATAGTGGCAAAGTTGCTCAGATTTCAACACACGTTGCAAATCCTTACAGCTGCAAAATCTAAACCTCAACTCCTCCACCAAGGTAGAAAGTTCTTTATAGTTCCAGACCTGGCCAAATCCACGGCCTTGAAGAGAAAAGCATTTCTTTCCCATCGACAGGAGCTTAAAGATATAGGAGCCAAGTATGGTCTTATGTACCCAGCAAGGATGAAAGTGACCTACAACAACCGCACATCTTCATATACTGACCCTAATGACTTAGTTGCATTTCTGGAATCTTTAAAAATGCGCTGACATGATTTGCTGCAAACATACTCACTTGTTTCTCAGTTATATCGCAAATATTGATAAGCACACCAATTTTCAAGTTATTGATATTGTATGGGTGTGGGGTTCTTTGCTAGCTTTCCCATTTGTGTTATATCTTTGTGCTCACAGGAGCACCCATAAAAATTTTTAACTCTATGTATGAGAATGTGATCCTTTGTGATGATATTTTTTACTTTTTCTCTACTACCTTTACGCTCTTTCTTTTACTTTCTGACAGGAGTGTCTACCTCAAACATTCTCTTTGCTATATACACACATTGAACATGTGCAAAATATACTGCAATATAGTAATGTATTTAAAAGATTATGGCTGACTTGCATATTTTTTCTTTTAATGTGAATGGACTAAATCATCCCATTAAGAGGAAAAAGATAGCTAACTATATTTTTAATAAGCACCCTGATGTGGTTTTTTTTACAAGAGACTCACCTGCCTCTCGCTGCTGCCTTAAAATTTCAATTAAAGGGATACTCCTCTCACTTTTATTCTCCTGCGACCCAGCGTAAGAAAAATGGAGTCTCAATATTTTTTCATGATAAACTCTCTCCTGTAATTCACTCTTCTACGACGGACAAGGATGGAAGATGGTGCTTGGTGCACGCTGCGTTGCACTCAGTGAACTTTGTGTTCCTTAACATTTATGCTCCAGTCCTAGACCACCCAGAATTTTTCCAAGACCTTCAGATGGCGTTAGTAGAATACAGTTCTTGCTCTTTAGTACTTGGAGGCGATTTCAATCAAATTCAAGATATTTATATTGATAGATCATCTTCTTGCAAACCCTCCAAATCCAAGTCATTCACAGCCTTACATGCCCTTAAAGATGCCTTCTCCCTTGTAGATCCATGGCGTTTGTTTAATCCAAAGGGTAGAGAATACTCTCACTTCTCACCACCTCATAATACCTACTCAAGAATAGACTTCTTTCTTATATCCTCCTCTCTCATTCAGGACCTGGCAAACAATGTTATTCATCCAATTTCTCTTACAGATCATGCGGCCACCTCCCTACACCTACTTATCTCTGCCCCTCGCAAAGAATCTTCTTCTTGGGGACTAAACAATGCTTTACTCTTAGACTCAGAAATAGCTGACAAAATTCAATCTTTCACTGCTGAATTCTTTGAACTTAACTCCAAAGATCCAGAAATTTGCCCATCCATTGTCTGGGAGGCTTATAAAGTCTCCCTTAGGGGTGAACTTATCAATCTTGCCTCTTGGAAAAAGAAACAATCCATGAAAAAAGAGAAAGACTTAGAATCTTCTATCAAAGAGTTAGAACTACAACATATGTCTGCCCACTTACATGATCCATCCATTTTTCAACGTATACAAAATCTTAAATACGAATTTAACACTTTAGTTTCCAGTACTGCTAGACGAGATATTTTTATCTCAACCTCTGGACATTATATGGGAGACAACCTTATGGGACGCCCTTTGGCTAGATATCTTAAAACTAAATCCAAACGCCTACATATCACAGCCATTCAAAACCCATTGGGGCAGATGGTTAAAACCCGGTCTCTGATCTCTTCTCAGTTTGAAAACTTCTATACTACTTTATATAAATCTGATTTTTCTGCTTCAGAATCGGGGATAGACTCTTTTCTTGCTTCTTTGGTTCATCCGACCTTATCGGACTCTGTGAAATTGAAACTGGACTCTCCCATTACTGTATCTGAAATAGAAGCCGCAATATCATCTATGCCTACCGGCAAAGCCCCAGGTCCTGACGGGTTTACCAATGAATTTTTTAAGCAGTTTCGTAATCTTCTGGCTCCTCATCTTCTTTCTTACTATGAATTCCTCCACTCTGATCCAGACAAACAATTCAACTTCACTGAGGCCACTATAGTAGTCATTCCCAAACCTGACAGAGACCCTACCTTGGTTAAAAACTTTCGCCCCATTTCTCTTCTTAATTTAGATTACAAGATCATGGCAAAACTTCTTGCACTGAGACTCAACAAAGTGATCCCCTCTCTTATTCACAAAGATCAAACGGGGTTTATTAAACAAAGGTTTATAGGAGACAATATACGCCTCTTTCATCATATTAATGCCCATGTTAAAACACTCTCAGATCCCATAATCGGCTTGGCCATAGATGCCGAAAAGGCCTTTGACCGAGTTGAATGGCCTTTTCTATTCCAAATTTTAAAGTGGTACAACTTTGGCCCGTTCTATACAGATTGGATTAAAACTTTATATCATCAACCCACAGCTCGCATTTTAATTAATAATTCTCTCTCCAACAAATTCTCCCTACATAGAGGCACTCGCCAGGGCTGCCCTCTGTCGCCGCTGCTTTTTAACTTAGCGTTGGAACCTCTCCTCTCTGCTATCCGACAATGCCCAACAATAACAGGAATTGAAACCACTTATTGTCATATCAAATTAGCAGCATACGCTGATGATGTCCTTCTCTTTATCCGAGATCCTGTTGCTTCCCTTCCCTCACTCGTTAATATTGTCTCTCATTACTCCAAGCTTTCTGGATACTCAGTTAACTGGGAAAAATCAGAAATTTTCCCTCTTAATGATCTCATTTACCCCTCAGATCTCGCCCAATTTCCCTTCACGTGGTCACACGGAGCTGTAAAATACTTGGGAGTGTTAATACATAAAGATCCGATTCAAACTCAAGATCTAAACATATCTAAAATTAAAAGTTTAGTTCTTAACACCCTGTCTCGTTGGTCTCCACTCTTCCTTTCATGGTGGGGCAGAATAGCTTCCATCAAAAGAGAGCCTCTTTTAATAGAAAGAAAGCCACAGAACAAGGAGTTATAGTTATCAGGGTAAAAGGTGCTAGATTCAGGAATCCGCTAGTGAATTTCCACAGGTTTCATTCCCTCTGCCCAAAGAAAGTGCGCTACTGCACGTTGTTCTTCAATGGTACAATCTTGCAATGGAGCATCCATCTTTCTGACCTTGTGGCTGTCACATGACTAAAGGCCGAGCACTGCAATGTGTGTGCACGAACTGTCCAACAGACAATGTACGAGTACATATGTTGCATTTCGCTAGCTCTGTTCCAGTTATTGTGTAATTTAATAATTGCCTTTATTTTTTATTTGTCCTTGTATGTGGGAGAATGGAAACTAATAGGAGTGATGGCAGATAAGACCCATAAGGCCTATCCATTTGATCTCAGCGTTCTCTTCACTTCTTCTAAATTAGAGATCTTTTTCTCTTATCCCAGGTGCTCTTTATGGCGTGGAAATACACTGCACTGCTATCCAGTTTGTTTCAGGCTATGTTTGTTTATAGATATTTTATTATATTAGTGACAGCAGATATGTATCTCCTGTCAGCTTTTCAGGCTATAGTTGATGCACTCTTTGCTGCCAAGTAATACATAGCTAAAATAAGTATTTAGAAAGAATAC
The DNA here is from genome assembly GCF_902459505.1 of Geotrypetes seraphini. Lineage (NCBI taxonomy): Eukaryota > Metazoa > Chordata > Amphibia > Gymnophiona > Dermophiidae > Geotrypetes > Geotrypetes seraphini. Next base: position 29,372,616 of record NC_047101.1, on the reverse strand, counting down.
TGGGAGCTCAATTCAAAAGTATATTAACTAATTTTTGATGTGTCTGGTATACATCTCAGTATACTGAACCCACTAAAAAGGGAGATTGCCAAGTTTATTAAAAATTTGGTGTCTTGCAATTCAGTATTAACCTTCTAAGCAGTTTACAACACTAAACAAATGTGTATGTCCTGCTGCTATCTAAGGGTGATGCACTGACTTTTTTGTATTAATACATTTTTATTAAAATTTTTCTTAATGAATAACAGATAAATAAAAGATTATACAACCTTCAATAACAATCTATATAGAGCCCTTTTGGTCCAGCGAGATCATGCTCACTTTTATATGACCCGTTGGGCACAAAGTCTGGATACATTTGTTTTGAGTATCCATTGCAGTTTATCTCAATGAGAATGGATAGAAAATCTTTTGCCAGTGGTATCTGATCCCAGCATGTTTGTCCCGATCGTTTCCTGGTTCTACTAATTTGTGCTGGAGTCATTGTGGGGCATGAGGCACATTTTTGCACATTTGGGGTTTAGGGATATTTTGCAGGACTCTTACCCTTGCCAGGCTGCCTATTGTTTTTTACATGTACAACCTCCTCATGTGTCTCAGATGGCGCATAAGTTTGCTGTAGCCTTTTTTGTTGTAGCAAAGCTTACGTTGACACAATATTGGAAGCGCACAAAGACTCCACTGCTTGAGGTAGTGTGTGCTAAATTAGATGATGTCATTTGTTTCAAGTTTTCTTTATTTTTGATATACCATTTATCAAACAGATATCTAAACGTTTTGTTTCTTTTCATAAAGTATGGAACTTGTATATAGATTGGTGACACTTGTAGCCTAAACTTTGAGTTGGCACTTGAGAAAGAAACTGGGAGGAGGGACTAGTGAGGGGGTGAGTGGGGTTGGTTTTTGTATTGTTTGTTTACATGGGTTCTTTATATTTTGCTTTATAGCTGGAATATTTATTGCTATCCCCAAGTCTGTAGGGGTTCATGCTTGTATTGTATGTGTTGTTTATAAATACAATTTTGAAAAAAAGAAAAGACCCCCCCCCCAATAGCCTGTTTCCAAAAAAGCTGGGCCTTAGGACACTCCCAACAAATATGCTGAAATGTGCCCAATTGACCACAGGCCCGCCAACAAAGAGAAGAACCTGTGCCAAACATGGTGAAAGGCATTGAGGAGTATAATACCACTGATAAAGTATTTTATAGCCATTCTCCACCATAGTACTAGCCTCAATAAGGACTAATATTTTCTCCCAACATTAGGGCCCAAAAGAGCCTCCCACCAAAGCTGATATTTAGTAGGCACTGGGTCATGGAGTATTAAAGCCATGTAAAACCTAGATATATTTCCCCCCCCCCACCATGACTCTCACCCAACACTGTACATTCCAGATGGGACACCTCATGGTGCAACTCAGATTGAGCACGGCATTTAATAAAATTAACCACTCGATGACATTAAAATAAATCTTTCAATTCCAGGCCATATTCATCACTTAAGTCCCTAAAGGTTCTCAACATACCATCGCCATAGGTCTGACCAAGGATACAGAGGCCTCCCACGGCCCAAGCATGAAAAACTAGATCAATTAAGTCAGAATCAAAATGAGGTGCATATTAAATAGAAACATATAAACATGGCGGCAGATAAAGGCCAAATGGCCCATCCAGTCTGCCCATCTGCAGTAACCATTATCTCTTCCTCTCTCTAAGAGATCCCAGACTTTCTTGAAATCAGACACACAGTCTCTACCACCTCTACCGGGAGATTGTTCCACGCATCTACCACCCTTTCTGTAAAAAAGTATTTCCTTAGATTACTCCTGAGCCTATCACCTCTTAACTTCTTCATCCTATGCCCCTCTCATCTCAGAGCTTCCTTTCATATGAAAGAGACTCGACTCATGTGTAGGTATTTAAACAACTCTCAAGCTCAACAATGTAGTAACAAAAAAATAAAAAAACTCCAACAATGTTACTCACCAGCAGTGAGGAAACCCACTATAGATCCACACATTTTTCTGAAGGAATACAATTTGAATCCCTGAAGAATCCTGGATGTGGTGAAACAAGATCTTGTTGAGAGTCTCTTTGGCTCTCTTGCTGGCTCTTTTTGAGTAAGGTGCTGTGAACGATCATCTAGATGAATATGGAGCGATGCCGGTATCATGAATATAGCTGCTGCAGCAACCGTCTGGCGTTTGAGCTAAGTAGAATTTTTCCTTAAATATGTATTTTGAAATTGAAAGTGCACAGTAGTGGTGTTTTTCCCTATTAGATCCTTACATTCGTTGGGTGTGAGTTTTTTATGCCAATGACAAGAGCAATGTCAGCTTAAAAATCTATACTGATTGCTGCAAGATATTTATTACTTGAAGCTTTTTCTCCACCCTTTTCTATTAATGTTGATCTATAGTGGTTTTTCCCACTGCTGGTGAGTAACATTGCTGATTTAAACATCTCTATCATATCTCCCCTCTCCTGCCTTTCCTCCAAAGTATGCAGATTGAGATCTGTAAGTCTGTCCCATAACCTTATGACGAAGACCACGCACCATTTTAACAGCCTTCCTCTTGACCGACTCCATCCTTTTTATATCTTTTTGAAGGTGCGGCCTCCAGAATTGTGCACAATATTCTAAATGAGGTCTCACCAGAGCCTTATACAGGGGCATCAATACCTCCTTTTCCTACTGGCCATACCTCTCCCTATGCACCCTAGCATCCTTCTAGCTTTCACCGTCACCTTTTCAACCTGATTGGCCATTTTAAGATTATCACATACAATTACATCCAAGTCTTGCTCTTCTGTCGTGCACTTAAGTTCTTCACCCCCTAAACTGTACCGTTCTCTCAGGTTTTTGCAGTCCAAATGCATGACCTTGCATTTCTTAGCATTAAATTTTAGTTGCCAAATCTCAGACCATTCTTCAAGCTTCACCAGGTCTTTCTTCATGCTATTCACACCATCCTAGGTGTCTACTCTATTGCAGATTTTGATATCATCCACAAAGAGGCAAATCTTACCCAACAACCCTGCAGCAATATTGTTTATTAAAATGTTAAAGAATAGGCCCAAGAACAGAACCTTGTGGCACACCACTGGTAACATCCCTTTCCTCAAAACAATCTCCATTGATCACTACCCTCTGTCGCCTTTCCTCAACCAGTTCTTGACCCAGCCTGTCACTTTGGGACCCATCCTGAGGACACTCAGTTTATTTATTAGACGTTTGTGTGGAACACTGTCAAAGGCTTTGCTAAAATCTAAATACACCACATTTAGTGCACTCCTTCTATCCAATTCTCTGGTCACTCAGTCAAAGAAATTGATCAGATTTGTCTGACAAGACCTACCTCTAGTAAATCTATGTTGCCTCTGGATTCCAGAAACTTCACCATTCTCTGTTTTAAAACATAAGAACAAAAGAATTGCCGCTGCTGGGTCAGACCAGTGGTCCATCATGCCCAGCAGTCCGTTCACGCCATTGCCCTAACTGAGTCTAGCCTTACCTGTGTACGTTCTGGTTCAGCAGAAACTTGTCTAACTTTGTATTGAATCCTTGGAGGGTGTTTTCCCCTATAACAGCCTCCGGAAGAGCGTTCCAGTTTTCTATCTCTCTCTGGGTGAAGAAGAACTTCCTTACATTTGTACAGAATCTATCCCCTTTTAACTTTAGAGAGTGCCCTCTTGTTCTCTCTACCTTGGAGATGGTGAACAACCTGTCTTTATCTGCTAAGTCTATTCCCTTCATTATCTTGAATGTTTCGATCATGTCCCCTCTCAGTCTCCTCTTTTCAAGAGGCCAAGTTTCTCTAATTTCTCACTGTACGGCAACTCCTCTAGCCCCTTAACCATTTTAGTCGCTCTTCTATGGACTCTTTCGAGTAGTACTGTATCCTTCTTCATATACGGTGACCAGTGCTGGACACAGTATTCCAGGTGGGGGCGTACCATGGCCCGTTACAGCGGCATGATAACCTCCATTAATTTGCTTACCACAGAAGTCAGAATTACCGGCCTATAATTCCCTACTTCTTCCTTACTTCCACTTTTGTGTAGATGGACCACCATCTGCCCTTCGCCACCATCTATCCAAATACTTCCAAAGCTGCTTCAGGAGGGAGGGATAATTAGCCAAGATCCCTCGTTAAGTTAACCCTCGTTAAGTTGGCCCATCAAAAAGAATAATGGGAGGAAATGGCCGTCTTATCTTGGGAAGCTAAGGTCAGGTCCAAAATCTTGGACTTTATCAGATTAAGCCAGAGATCTGACCATAATGAACCAGCTCATCCATCACTGCTGGCATTGAGGTCTGAGGATGTGTTAGGAGATACAAAACATCATCCACAAATAATAGTAATTAATGCTGAACACCCTCACAACTAAGCCCTTTAATATGATTGTTAGTGTGCACTAAATGAAATAAGGGTCCCTTAGATAGAGCAAACCCTTCCAGGTCCCCTTCCCCAAGGAAAAGCTATTGGTGTACATCCCATTTATCTGAAGACATGCCTTAGGGTCAGTATTTATATCATGTGGCTCAAGCTAAAATCTCCCTGAAATGCCCACTAACTCCAAGACATGGAAAATATAGGGCCAAGATGCCCAAACGCTTTTCCAAAATTAGCGCAGGATCTTTGCCCCGAGAAGCCTTCCATATAAGATAACATACTCTACGAATATTGTCAAAAGTTTGGCATCCCCTAATAAAGCCCGATTGATCATTGTTGACCACTGGTGATATCATAATTTGCAATCTATTAGCCAAAATCTTACTTAATATCTTATAATCAATGTTCAACATGATATTGGGTGGTACGAATCACAACAGGTTGGATCTTTACCCAGCTCCAGTATGACTGTGATACCCGCCAACCACCATGACTGGGGGGGCATCGACTGCCCTCCATCAAAAGAATCTAATTCGTCAAGGGGTGAACCAAATGGGCCCGAAAGATTTTATAGAATTTAGTAGTGAAACTATCGAGCCCAGAGACCTTTCCATGGGGAAGATTTTTAATGGCCTATTGAATCTCTTCCACCTCTTATTGGGTACGACAAAAGTCCTGCCTCCACTCGGGACAATTTAGGCAAACCAAAGGACAAGAAAAATTGTATATCAGCTTTAGCGGCTTGTCCCTCAGAATCATATAGCACACGATAAAAGTGAAGAAATGCATCATGTATTTGTGAGGGAGAGACACAGAATCTGCCGTGATCATCCACTATTTTTAAGATCATATTCCAAAAATGTTTCTTCTTCAACTTATGAGCCAATAGCCTCCCTGCCCAATTACCAAATTAAAAAAAAACAAAAATCCTCCTGCTGAAGAGCTAACAAGTTGGTTGCAATTTCCTCCAAATCAAACTCCTTCAACTCAGCGCGTAAGGTAGCAACAAGCATGTCCATATCTGACACAGACATACCCTTCCCCTGGTCAGGTTCTAGTTGATATAATTGTATACGCAGAGATGCTTTATTTCTGCACTCTCTCTCTGTGTCGGTCAATTCCCAAAGACCCCTTAAAACTGCTTTGAAGCCTTCCCACAATGAAACAGGAGAGACCGCAGTAGTATCATTAAATTCAAAGTACTCCTTGATATATTGTTCAGCCAATTGGACATTTTTAGGATCCAAGAGCAGGGCATCATTTAACTTCCAATAATTATGCCCTATACGCCTTCTATCCTGGAAGAGGAAGAATGGATGTACTTTGCAGCTTAGGAGGGGCTCAGAACCGCTGCTGTACTGTTCCCTCAGGGTGGAAGGGAGGGGTGATTTGTGGCTCAGGACTGCTGCTAACATTTTTCCTCTGATTGAAGGAGGGAGAATATGAACTTCTGGCCCTGGAGCAGGACTCCATAGATTATTTGGATAATATGGGAAGGGATGGGAGGGAACAGTGAGAGAGATGGGAGTAGGGCTGAAGGGGAGGATGAATTTTAAGAAAATGCTGAAAACAATTATTTGCCAATGCCTTCTTATGCTAAGGTATATTTCAGTTGATAATCACCTTTTAGGATTCTTTTGACAAGCAATGTATGATTTTTGATTGTATTTCTGAATTGACTGAATTTGCGCTCTATCCCTGTTTATAACAGGGACAATTAATGGTAAATCACAGGGAAACAACATTTTATGTATGTGATATGGAAACCGCATAGTTGTATGTGGTATATATGTTTTAAAATAAATAAATAAATAATAGTTTTCACATATTAGCAAAGGGAAGGAGCACTGAATTACTAACAATACTTTGCTCACTGGGAGGATGGATACACAACGGGGTTTTTTGACCTGCTTTTTCTTATCCTTTTAATTTAGATCTGTTATTTATGCTGCTTAGCACAAATGGAGAGTGTAGCTACTGTATTCAACAACTGAATTTTGCTACTGAATGGATCATTTCTGGCCCAACCTCTCATTTGTCTGAAATACCACTCCCTTTAAAAGGGATAAAACTTGACCATATGCTTATTTATATCTCAAAAAGTTTATCCATTGACTGCTGTGGAAAAACACACTTATGATGCCAACCGCTTACGTGATTGACCTACTATATTACTAAGAAGATTTTGGTTGCATATAACCAAGATGTAATATAAAAATGGATTAAGATATGTAGACACCACTATGGTCTCCACTGCCTTACCCAATTCCACCATGAGAAGCCGAGTCAGAGCAGTGTAAAATGTAGTCCGGCATCGCAGGTCACTAAGACTGAAGTTATCATTTACACCCAAAAAGGGGAAGTGTTTGCTCTGTCCAAACAAAAAGCAAAATGTTTGATGACATTATAATAATCATTTGCAGTATTAAAGTCCTCTCATACCTCCAGAAACTCACCGTGTGATTCTGGAGCATGAATTTCACAGCGTCAATCTTCACCAGCTTTTTTAAAAGAATATAGGTTATGGAAGTTAAGGACACTAGTCTCTGACAGAGTATAATGACATGATCAAACCCAATATTAATGAAGTACAACTATTTACACTGCTAATAGGAATCATTGCAGGATTATCATGCATACAAGTGGGTGATCACATTTCTGGGACAAATAACAACCCAGTATAAAGTTATGTAATATTATATTATGCAAATTGGGTTTTCTATTCCGCCTTTACCTATTTAGTTCAAGGTCGGATTACATTACAAGAGGTTGGGTCACTTACTCAGGAAGTTACTATGGACAGGTACATTAGTATAGTTACAAATACATAGTGGGGGATGCACTAAAGTCAGCAATCGTAGCTAAATCTGTTTTTAAAGCTTTAGGGACAATCGCTGTTACTAACCCGAGCCCTGATTGGTCAAACCAACAGGGCCTTAGGCTTCTCAAGTTTCAAGTTTAATATATCTGATATATCGCCTATAACCCTGGATACAGAGGGAGGTGCCTAAGGCCTGATTGCTCGGACACCCTTGGGAGGGACCTTAGGTGTCTAAACCAATCAGGGCCTTTGGCCCCTCTCTGTGCATCACATGATGCACTGGGGAGGGGAAGGCCCATCATTTAAACACGTGGGCCTGAAGCAGGAGCCCGAGAGTGGGCTTTCTGCTTCCAACATTTTAAAAAGGTACGGGGGGGGGGGGGGGGGTTCGGGAGTGGGGGTAGTGCATCCAGTGGTAGGAGGGAGTGGACATCCCTCCTCCCATTTTGGGGGATTCGGAGGAGGACAGTGGATGGGGGACTTTTTTTTTTTAATGGGACAGATTGTGTGTGTGTGTGTGACACACCCACAATATCTGTGCCATTAAAAAACAGAAGCCCTAACAGCAGTGAGAGGAGGCTGCTTACCCTGTCACTGCTGTTAGGACTCTGCGCATGTGGTCAGTCGCTCACTGAGTGATTGATTGGTTGCATTTGCGTGCAAATCATTTGCATGCAAATTTGATAGTTCGTCGATTGCTGCTGGAGAATCGACCAGTGATTGAGTCGGTATCTTTAGTGCATCTAACCCATAGTTACAAGTTCAAGTAGGTTATCTTTGGCTCATCCTTATGTCCCAGGAGTTGCATTAAAAAGAAGTTTATGCATGTGCAGCCTTTACCATGTAGAGTGGTTTCCTCAGCTTCTCAATTAGTTCCATAGTTCAAAAAATTACAACTCTTAGGGAGAAGGGAAAGATTGTGTGCCTGACAATCATTCTGCCTATAGAAAACACCTATTAAAGGCAAACAACAATGCATTTGCCATCGACCAGTAGAACCGAGTCAGGCACACAGCTCTTTATGTATTATCCACTGCTCAGGAAAAGCCACACATCAAAATGGTGGGAGAGATGCGGTAAGAGGAAACAATAGATTTGTCTATTTTCCCCAGTGTTTGTGTTAGTTTTAATTCTATGGATCTACATAGATTAGATCTATCGTATCTGAAAAGTTTGGTATTCTTTCCTTGATAGTCCTATTGTGTTTTATTGTAAACTGCCTAAATCTGTGCAGGCTTGGAGATTAATAAATTGTATTACATAGATTTGCCTGCACAGCATGACCAAATGCAGTGTCTATGATTGTGGACTGGTCCACACACAGTATGAGATGAAAGTATGACACAACGATCCAGATCATTGCTTTTCAAATAGGAAATGTGAAAGAGTCAGGGATTCTCCCTCAATAATGATAGTATACCACCAGGCAGCAGGTAGGCTGGCCCACTTCGATGATGCGATGTAGGCCGGCCTATCAAAGGCCCCGAGGCTGCCTCATGAAACCGCGGCTAAACTACTGCTTAAGGGCAGTTGTGTGCCGAAGTTAAAAGCACACAGAGTTGCCGCTGCTGGTCTGGGGGTATGAAGACAAAGGCAGGAGCAGGAGGCATATGTGGCAGGAGTCCCGGCATAGCGACGGCAACAGGAAGTTGCATGTCAGCTGATCCTGGCACCTTTTGTTGCAGCGGGGATCCAAATCCTTCATAGACTGGCAAGATTTTTTTGCGGACTGCCACCGGTCCGCGGACCAGAGGTTGAAGAACAGTGCTCTAGACTCAGACAAATCTCTGCTGAGTGGAGCTCTGTAGTGGCCCCCCTCCTTAAACCTGCTAAAAAGGTGCACCTCTCTCTGGGCTCCCCTTAAATGTGACCATGCATTTGGGCCTGCCACTGCATGAGCAGAGTTCCATGTGTGCTTCTCCACCATGGGAAAACCATCTACAAATGGCCTAATCTGAATTTCAGTCTGCCACTGCTTTACAGCTCTGTACCACCACACCCTCTCCCCCTCCCTCCCCCCCTCCAACAAAAAGGCTGCATCTGCTTCTGGCACCAACAAACCCAAGTCATCCAGTCCAGTAAGGAGATCACATTCCATTCAAGCTGCAACCTAACTCCAATTCTTCAGTCTACTTTAGCATCAGGAAATCAACAAAAATAAAAATAAATTTTACTTTAGTGCTGGGATACATGGGTACAAGAGAAAAGTAATGGTGGTGAGGAGAGGAAGGGTTGGGTAAATAGGGGAGATTGACGGTAGCAAGATGGGAAAAGGGAGGGAATGGATGTGCATTTGTAAAAAGGGACAGTAGGGTAGAGATAACAAGGATGTGGATTGAATGTTCTTTCAGGGTTTCTGCACTTGGCATCATCATTAGGATTACCAGATGTCAGATTTTGGAAAGCCCCAACCTCCTGGCTGCATTTGGAGGGCCATGCACGGATGATGTCACATGCTGCCTGGAGGTCAGAAAATAAAGATGACGCTTTGGGGGTGTGGGGTCAGAGGTGGAACAGGGCGTGGCTAGGGTTGAAACAGGGCGGAGCCATGTGTCTGGGTTTCTCCGGACAAAAAAAATCTAGTAACCCTAGGTATCATGCTTGTTGCAGGTTTCTGGGTCTTGCTGCGTCTTGTTATGTAGAAGCCAACATTTCAGCCATCATGCTGTGGCTTTCTTCAGGGTATGCTGTGAAGTCTGCAGTTTGTCTTTGTAAATAGTGGATTTACCAACTTGCTTGGGAACAGGGCAGTGAACTGGTCACCATTTTGAATTTCGGTGGGAAAATCTGTTGGCCTCTTTCTTTCTCCATAGAATGGAAAAGTCTCTAGTGAATTTAAAGACGTTTTATTTGTTATCCCACTCTCTTAGAATTCCTCAAATCCACACTCCACCAGACCCCCCCAAAAACTGAAACTATCATTCCCCTCTATAAAAGGTATATCCCGCGCAGGAAAACTTGGAACATCCCTCCCCTTTAGAACCACAGAACTCTGGAACAACCTCTCATCCCCACTCAGAAATTCAAGCTCCTTCCAATCCTTCCGCAAACACTTGAAAACTTGGCTCTTTTCAAAAAGCTAATCACCTCCCATTCTCTAGCATTTTGTACCTCTCTATCTTCTTAGTCTCTCTCCTATATCCTCTCATTGTAGTTCCTTTCTTTTAATTCTGTAAACCGTGCCGAACTCTGCGCCTGCGGAGATGGCGCGGTATACAAATATATAAATATAATGTATTTATAACAAATACATTAAAATAGCAATTACTTAATAAACTTCAAAACACTTTAAAAAAAATCTAGAAAATCAGCATTAATATACCTCCCTAAACAAAAACATTTTCAATAGAATCTTGAAACAGTCAACGTCACCAAACCCTCATAGTTGCTCAGGTAATTGGTTCCATAACTGTGATCCATGTACATAGAATATAGATTTCACATATTCTTTGCGGTGAATTTCACAAACAGATGGGATCACCAGGGTATTACTGTTTAAGAAACATAAGTTCTGTGTTGGTCGATAAATACAAAGGGAGTTATATGTTCTTTCAGGGTTTCCGCAGCTGGCATCATGCTTGTTGCAGGTTTCCGGATCTCACTGTGTCTTGTCAGGTAGAAACCGACATCTCAGCCATCATTCTGTGACTTTCTTTAGAGTATGCTGTGAGGTCTGCAGTTTGTTTTTGTAAATAGTGGGTCCACTGACCTGATTGGAAACAGGACAGTTCGTTGGTCACCATACAACGAGGTACTCTGAGAGCTGCATTGAGGTGCTTGAGGTCCAAGATCAGCTTCCAATCCTTGGAGTCTTTCTTGGGGACGGCAAATTATATGGCGTATCTTTCCAAAAACTGAATCTGCATCTGGCACACGTTCGATTGCTTGAATGTTGAACAATCTGTTTAGGGTCGCTTGGGCATGGGAAGCTCTTTCTGGTCAGCCCACTGGGGGGTCCACGAATCAGGAAGAGAGAGGACGGACAAACTCCAACTTGTAGCCATCCTTGATATCCTCTAGCACCTATTGGTCGATCGTGATAGCTTCCCATGCCTCCAGGAAGGCCTGCAGCCTGCCTCCTATCTTGCACAGAGGGACTGGAAGCCAGGTATCATTGTGATTTCCTAGAGGTGGAGCCCTGAGACTTTCTATTCCCGGTAAACCTCTATCACGGACTCTGAAAGGATGTCTGGGAAGAGGACCCAGAGGAGAAAAGGCACAAACAGTGTGAGCCTTGAAAGGACCTACAAGTTTGTCCTTTTGCAGCCTTACATGGAGTCTCCAGCTTAATGTCAGATCCACAAAATTCGGTGGGCAGACAGAATAAGCAGAGACCTTGCCCACTACCTTAAGCAGGTCATACAGAGCATCAGTCAAGCATCAGACACATAGTCCACTCCTACTAGCCACAGATGGGACAGTGGTTCCGAAGTAATATCTCCTGGGTTACTCAATTTAGAATGGCATGCTTGAGCAACAAAGGAGGCTGCTGAAGAAGCCTTAATTGCCAGAGTCAAGGCCTCAAACTACCTTTTGAGCAATATGTCCACCTTGCAATCCTATTGATCCTTGAGCACTATGCCTCCCTCGTTGGGTAGGGATGTGCACTTTGTCACCTGAGCCAAAGAGTTCACTTTAGGCATAGAAATATTTGCTGGAACTCTTGGTCCATAGGATATAACTTGGACATTACTTTTGTCACCTTAAAGGAGCCCTCAGGGTTCTCCTAGTGCTCAGAAATCAGACCCTTTATATCCAGATGCCACGGAAAGGCAGTAGGCTGACAGTGCATTCTGCTGAGCAGAGAACACTGGATAGTAGGCTGAGGAGGATCAATTTTGAGCTCCTTCAAAGACTCAATAAGAAGGTATGTCAGGGCAGCAGACTTGAACAGTCTGCTTACAGAGGGGTCTCTAGCCCTGGTCCGCAGCAACACTTAGTCCCTGATCTACTTCATACAGCTCCGCATCATCCTTGCTGGGGGCTTCACTCTGGGAAAGAGGAAAAGTGTCCAGGTCATCATCCTCAGTGACCCCAACCAACCAAATGTCAGAGACCAGGGGAGATGAAGGTCTCCTTGGCAGAACAGATGAGTGACTATGGGAAGGCAGCGCTGCCGGTTGCTCTAGCTAAACTAGAAGGCATGCTAGCGTTGCTGACATAGGCTTGCCAGAGCAAGTTCACAAAGTGAGGCATAAAGTGCATTGAGGAAATTTTGGAAGCTGGTTGAGCTGAGAACTTTTCAGCGCCCTCTCATATATCAAGTTTATTTTAAAAATTTTATACCGCTCAATCAAACTTCTGAGCGGTGTACAAATAAGTAATAATAAGGAACAGACAATACAAATTTACATAATATATAAATAATAATGTAAATCATTTTGAGTAAAACCACAGAAAGGTGGTATATCAAGTTTTATCCCCATTCTCTTTCTTCACATTTATTCCACATCAATTAAAAAATCATGCCAAAATGAGTGCTATAAATGTCTGTGTTTGTTCCTGCTAGGTAGGAGACACAACCCTTGGAATACCTAATGTTTCTGACAGAGATGATCAGAAAAATTGCTCTTTCTCCGTAGTAATTTTTTTCCAGAAAAATGCAGAGTTCTTTGCAGGAGGGTTTCTTGTACTAACAAAGTGACAGATCAACTGCAGCTCTAGAAAATGATCATGCAATTACTAATATTCTCATTAGTATTGTTATATTAAAGAACAATGTCTAATGAGAAAGAAAATTAGCCAGTATTAACCACAGCATCCATCCATGGGGAAACACGATTGCAGTGCTGGTATACCAGTGCAAGCCATGCATATTCCATTATGTAAATGAATTCAGAGATATTTCATGAATGATCAGCTAGAAGGGACATAATGATTTATAATTCAAATAACTGAGCATTAAAATCAAATTGGGCTAATATATTTCTAAATATGCAAAGCCTGGAATATCTGTAAAAATAATTTAAGGGCAGTACAATGGTACAAATCACATATTGCCTTTTTATTGTCTAAAATTGGCTTCAGTTTTATTTTAACTGTGATGCAGCATAATTATCAGGATAACTATCTTTTATGTGTGGGAGTATGGGAGAAGTTGTTTTAGTTACAGGAAATTTGAAGATTGCAGTGTTGATTTTCTGCTTATTTAAAGATTCCAAGAACAAGAATTCTTAATAAATAAATAAATATTGCCACAAATTTATATACAAAGGTTATTATAAATTAATGCTCTACTCATTTACTACAGGGGGCTATGACATTGCAAATATAACTTTTTAAAAATATTAAAGACTAGTTTTAATAGATGGGGCTTTGATAATAGCAGCAATCAGCTATACAATTCTACTTCAGGCTTGAAATTCCTGCAGTCATATTACAAAGATGTGACAGTAGAAAATGCTTTAATAATGCAATATTAGGAGACAGATTTCTACCCTTAAAGTACAAACCTTCTCCCCCAATCTTCCTTCTATAATTTTTAAAATATATGACAACTCCATAGTCATAATTCCCGACAGTATGTGTGACCACAGTGTTCCTTAACAGTAATATTCTGCAGATGGGCATTTGGCCTTTATGTGCCATCATCCAAGTTTCCAAGTTTATTAAATGTCTTGATTTATCGCCTATTCACATTTCTAGGCGATGTACAAATTAATATCATTTACAATAAATACAAATACAAAAAAAAAAAAAAATTAAACCTTAAATGGGATTTAACTGACAATACTAAAACATAAGGAAAATTATTTAATTCGAGGGTTACATACAGTTATTATGTTTAAAAATTCAAGGGAAATACATTGGGATGGGTAAACAATAAATTCAAAGAATTAGCTTGACAAGCAGAGAGATTTATTCAATAGTAGACTTAATCATTAAATGCATCTATAAATAAGAAGCTTTTAAGAAGAGCTTTAAATTTCTATTCTTTAATATAATAAGCACTGTCCTTCTGATGTGAACAAGGTGGTGATGACTGAATCACACCTTCTGCACCAAAAGGTCTACGGCAGAGAATTTTAAAAACTGATTTACTTTTTTTCATTCTTAAAATACAATCATAGCCTTGTGCATGATGCCCGTGGAGGATGAAACTCGAGGACCAGCTAGAAACAGCTGTATTGCATTTTGCAAAGCTGTGGATGGTGGATTTCAATATTTTAAAACTAATCCAATGTGAAAAGGCCAAAGTTTGCAATGCCAAGAACTACTTACAAAAACACTTCATATGTTAGAAATAAAAAGTGCCGCAGCATTATTATTTATTAAAAAAAGGGGAAAACAAATATTGGTTGAGTTTTTAATAGAAAAAAATACATATCTTTAAAAGCCAAAATGACCACTAAAATTGGACTGTATATCATTTTCCAGCAAGAAGGAAAACAGCCTCGACAGGTGTAATTTATCATTTTTCTGATTTAATACCAAAGAAATATATTAAAATAATAAAAAGAATCCTGAAATCCTCAAAATTTGTAGTGATAAATAGCCCTCCCTGCCTTTATTACATTATACCTGCTAACAGAAATATTGCATGCTGGATTTTGCCAGACAAGGACGATTATTTTCCAATAAAAAGTTGCATATTAAATTTCAGCACAAAAGTGGGTGTCTGATACTTTTGAGATCTTTTATGGTTTTGCCTAGGAACACAATTTTAAACGTTAACTGGTCCAAACACATTAGCACCAGAAAGCCAGCAGGGATCCTGCTTCTCTATTCATCCCTCCCCTGCCCCCCCCCCCCCCAATCTCCAATGCCAAGATCAACCTTCTCAGCACTGACTTTTATTTCATCTTTGTAAATTCATTCTTTAAAATAGTATGATCAGTACGCCATTTTGATGCCTAACACTTTTTGTGATGTGTAATGATAAAATTAAATGGCCAAATGTGGTGGTTATCCAAAGATTATGGACATCACAGGAAAATGTCTAAACAAACTACGGGCTCCTTTTACAAAGGTGCGTTAGGGCCTTAACGCGCGGAATAGCACACGCTAAGTTGCCGCGTGCGCTAGACCTTAACAACAGCATTGAGCTGGCGTTAGTTCTAGAAGCGTAATGTGGGTTTAGCACGCGCTAAAAACGCTAGCACACCTTAGTTAAAGGAGCCCTATATAATGCAAGATGAGTAAATAAATACTAAAGGATGCAGAAGCAGCCTAATAGGGACAACTAGGAATCCCACTTTGGCTCCTTATGATCATGTGCAAGTCACTTAGGGCCCCTTATACAAAGCTGGTAAACACACTGAAGCTTTTTAAATCCCTTTAGCCTTCAGTGCATTTACCACGCTGGCCCTCATTATTGGACTTGATAAAAGAGGTCCTTAATTCTGTATTGCCTAAGTATAAACTTAGATTATAAGCCTTCTGGGATCTGGAAAATAGCCCATGAGCCAAGTGCAGACCTCAGGGACCTTTTGGGCGGCCTTCGCAGTCAAACTCAACTTTCTATTTCCTTGTCCTCCCTTCTTTCCCCACTTCACAAGTCTACCATCCCTTCCTCCCTGCCTGCCTACCCAATGCTCTTACAAACAATCATCTTCCTGGCAGCAGTTCAGCCAGGCTCTCTCTGGCCAACCCCAGAGGTCTTATACACCGTCTAGACATTTGTTTTGATAGACGGTATACCAAAAATAAAGAAACTTGAAACTTGAGTGCCCCTTTCATATGGTAACAGGAAGTTGTTGCAGAGAGTGTCTGACTGAATCGCTGCCGGGAAGTTGATCATCTATAAGAGCATCAGGGTGGCAGAAAGTAGGCAGGCAGGCAAGGATGCCGGACTCACAAAGTGGGAGGGGAATGAGGACAAGAAAAAGAAAGATCAACCTAAATTGAGCAGAAGGGGGTAGTAGGGGAGATACCACACTCTGGAAGAGCCTGGAATGAATGATATACCTTTTGATCAACCCAAGCCCTCTATGACAGACACACTACACCAGGGGTGTCCAATGTCGGTCCTCGAGGGCCGCAGTCCAATCGGGTTTTCAGGATTTCCCCAATGAATATGCATTGAAAGCAGTGCATGCACATAGATCTCATGCATATTCATTGGGGAAATCCTGAAAACCCGACTGGATTGCGGCCCTCGAGGACCGACATTGGACACCCCTGCACTACACCAAACACTAGAAACAGTAGCAACATGGATGATAGATCATAAACTGAAGCTGAACCCAGACAAAATAAAATTCATCCTCCTCAAAAACAACAAAGTCTCAACCATAACCAATATAGAAATTAACTCAATCAATTATCCCATTCAACCCACCCTAAAACTACTAGAAATGACGATAGATAGATGCTGCACCATGCAACCACAAATCAATAAAAACAACACAGAAATCATTTGCAGTTATGAGAAACTTTAAGACAAGTTCGAAAATTATTCGATAGAACACAATTCCGGCTCTTAGTACAATCCTTAGTCCTAGGTCTCTTAGACTATTGCAACATTCTCTACCTCCCCTGCCCAGCAACAATGATAAAATAACTACAAACAATCCAAATCACAGCACTGAGACTTATATATTCATTGAGGAAACATGACCACATCACAGAGGCATACCTCAACTCACTGGCTTCCAATTCCAGCAAGAATACTATTCAAATTCTACTGTCAACTATTTAAAACCATAAACGGTGACAGCCCAACCTACCTGAACAACCGCCTCATCCAAACTACATCAACTAGACACAGGAAAACCCACACTTCATTCACGCACCCTCCAATCAAAGAAGTCAAGTAGAAAAACACTATATGATGGCCTCCTAGCCACACAAACAGCAAAATTTGACAACCAAATCTCCAATCTACTAATTATGAACCCAGATTACAAAACATTCAGAAAAGAAGTAAAGACGCTACTTTTCAATAAATTCCTGCAAACGACTTAATACCACTAGCTCCTTCCCACTTCCCAATACCTTCTCAGTTCCCCAAAGCAACCTCATCTACTCTTTATCTCCTCTAGAAATTACCAGATATCTTCTTGTAATACGTTTTTTATAATTCTTTTGTAATCCGCCTTGAACCACAAGGCAATGGCGAAACAGAAATCCCTAATGTAATGTAATGCAATGATATCAGAGGTGAAGGGGCAGTGGGGCTGCTTAATGTGGGATGTCGTTTTAAAGGACAGAGAGAGGTAAGAACCTGGAAATGGTGGGGGGAGGTGATTGATGAGGAATGGAAGTAAAAAAAAAAAAAAAAAAAAAAAAGGAAAGGAGGAGGAAAACCTGTAGATTTGGTACTTACCTTGATAAAACCTTTTCCTATAGATTTGGTACTTACCTTAATAAAACCTTTTCCTGTAGATAGGGATGGTATGCCAAACCATTGGGTTGTCCATCTATGCTTGTGAGCATACTACAGAAGATGTCAATCACAGTTTTTCAACTCCTTCTCCATGGTCTCTGCTGCTCCCTTCAGTTTGTGCAAAAGCTGGCAAGAGCCCTACAGAAGAAGAGGAGGAGGAGAAGTAGCAAGGGGAATTCCCCCCAACCAGGTATCTGAAGAAACAGTAATGTAGTTAAAACATTTAACAAGCCTCTGAGAGGAACAATGAATGTATGAAAATACAAGTTAAACAAGAAATATAAACAGCCTGAACATTTATGGAGCTCAACTATTCCTCCTTTGTAATCTAATCCTATATATACAGACTCTTCATAATCCAATAATCTAACAGTAAAATCTTAGCTATGGAGCTGACCATTAAGCTTGAGTCAAAAGCAGGCACATCAGATTAATTGTTGGTTGGGGGTTCAGCATACCATCCCTATCTACTGGAAAAGATATTATCAAGATAAGAACCTAATCTCTTTTTCCAGTGCAATAGGGATGGTATGCTGAATCATAGGGATGTACCTAAGCAGTCCCCAAAGTCTAGGGTGGGAGAGATGAGTCTGCATGGAACTGCGGCTAAACTAACGCTAGCAGCAGCTGAGTGGGGAAGTTAAAAGCACGCAGTGAGCTGCCGCTAGGGAGAGGAGGGATACTGCTGAACTGGCAATTCCATCAGGCAGCCTTGGGGCCTTTGCTAACCCGGCTTGCTTCCAATGATGCAACCTCCACTTTTGTCGGAGGTGGGTTGGCCTAGCAAAGGTCACACAGTAAGCTGCTGCTGTTCGGGGGGGAGGGAGGCTGGGGAGAGAAGACAAGGAAGGTGGGAGATATGTGATGGCAGGAGGGAGACATATAGTGCTGGCACTGCGTATAGGCAACGGCAGAAGTAAGTTGGGAGACATACAGCACCAGCGCTGCATACCCCCTACAAGCTGCTCGTGTACCTCTACGGGTACGCGCACTGCATGTTTAGAAACACCGTTTTACACTGTTTTAGAAAGAAATTCATTTTTTTCTATTTCTCTGTTTTTGTACTGCATATAGAATCTGGCATTTTAGGGTTTCAATTGTGTACATTAGTACTTTTAGCTTGTGGGCCTGTGTTTAAAGAGAGGTTTTCTGTTTTTTTGCATGTATGACCAAGGTTAGGTGTTTTGGTGGGGATGGAAATCAAGAAGCATTGGTTGGTGTCATGGTCTCAAGCTATGTTCCCTCTAAGCTGATGAAGGTATTGACGTCTCTGAGAAAAGGGGATGGGGCATCCCCCATGTGTGCAACATCCTTTTGTTTGATACACCTGAGAGAATTAGGAGAGAAATAGAAAAGGATGATGGGCAAAGTGAGGGAGAGAGGAAGAAAGCATATTATGGCACATTACTAAAATGCTTTAATTCAGAGACTGCTTTAGTTAGAGACTGGAAACAGTATGCTGAGTGCAGGCTTTTCTGATACCAGTGAAGCAAAGAGAAGTATCTAATACTGGTCAAGGTCTAAAGTCTGGAAAACAAGACCCCCCAAGGATGTGGTCGCCATAATATAACAGTCATAAATAACAGAAACACAGGCTAGTAGTCAAACTGTTCCCTTGACAATGCTTATCTGTTTTTATGAACTAACATTTTTCACTTACCAAGTTAGGGGAAAATATTGATCAAGCTTATAGTTATGAGAAACCATGTGATTGTAATTAACGGAAGTGCATTGCTGAAGTATGCAATTTGTAATTGGATGATATTTTTGAGCTTGTAATTTTAATGGAGATTGAATTAACCATGTATGTTTACTAATGAATAAGATGATGTCAGGATATCAATAAAAGGGGTAATCCCCAGGGTCTGGGGTGGCTCTTAGTTGGAACACTGCCATTTCGCAGTGCCAATTTTATGTGCCACTTTTATCCCTGGTGGTCCAGAGGTGCAGCGGGCAGGAGCGAGCTTTCCGCACTCCTGCCCGCTGCTAACCCGGTCGATTGCGGCTGGTTTCTTCTGCCGCTGAGTGGCAATGAGCAGGAGCATGCTTTGGCGCTCATGCTCGGCCTTCAGTGATTTCTTTGATTGGCTCCCGCAAATTCTCACGAATCGTAAGAATTTGCAGGAGCCAATCAAAGAAATTGCTGAACGCCAAGCATGAGTGCCAAAGCAGCTCCTGCTCATTGTTGCTCAGCGGCAGAAGAAGCCTGCCACAACTGACTGGCTTATCTTACCGGTGCCTTTTTAAATCATCCCCACCTTAAATACCTCCCTCACTGGACAGCTGCCTGCTGCCTCCTCCAATCTCACGGCCAGTGGTGCAGGGCTTCCAGCCTGGCCTCATGCCACTTCCTAAATGGCTTCCATCAGTTCTCGCGGGGCCAGGCTGGATGCTGAAAAGATCGCTCCTTCCCTGCACCACTGGCCGAGAGATTGGAGGAGGCAGCAGGCAGCTGTCCAGTGAGGGAATTATTTAAGGGGGGATGATTTAAAAAGGTGCCGGTAAGATAAGCCACGGCTAATACCATGGGGCGGCTTATCTACCAGCTTTAAAACACATATCTGCATTTGCTGCGGCCTATATAATGGGGCAGCCTATCATGTAGGGCAGCCTATATATGGGGAAATATGGTAATAGAGCTGAAATCAACATGAAAAACTGATTTAGAAAAATGTGCTGTTGTCAGATGATTCCGAAAAATTTTTTTTGCAGCCTTGTGTAATCAATAGTACTGGGGATAAAAGAGCCCAGAGTGGCCTGAAGGCCAAAAATTGAAAAATTGATCAAAATGAACCAAATTCCGATAAATATGCATGAGTCAAGTTTCTTTCATTTGAAAGGAAGCTCTGAAATGAGAGGGCATAGGATGTCTAAGGAAATACTTTTTTACAGAAAGAGTGGGAGATGCATAGAACAGTCTCCTGATAGAGGTGATGGAGACAGAGACTGTGTCTGATTTCAAGGAAGCCTGGGATGGTCACGTAGGATCACTGAGAGAGAGGAGATAATGGTTACTGCATATGGACAGACTGGATGGGCCATTTGGCCTTTATCTGCCATCATGTTTCTATTTTCTATGAAAACAACAACAAACTATGAAAAAAATAATGAAAAATAAGTATAGGAAGGCACAAAAAGCAGTTACTTACCGTAACAGGTGTTATCCAGGGACAGCAGGCAGCTATTCTCACATATGGGTGACCTCCAAGCTAACCAGAATG
The DNA here is from genome assembly GCF_902459505.1 of Geotrypetes seraphini. Lineage (NCBI taxonomy): Eukaryota > Metazoa > Chordata > Amphibia > Gymnophiona > Dermophiidae > Geotrypetes > Geotrypetes seraphini. The sequence goes on along the minus strand of NC_047101.1, from coordinate 29,351,851 downwards.
GGATGGTGGGAGTGTTGGCAATTTAGGAGAATAAATTGTGTAATACTGTTTGGCCAAACTGTCCATCACGTCTGGAGAAAGTATCCAGACAGTAGTGAGAAGTGAAGGTATGAACCGAGGACCAAGTAGCAGCTTTACAAATTTCCTCAATAGGTGTAGATCTGAGGAAAGCTACTGAAGCTGGCATAGCTCTGACCTTATGGGCTGTAACTGTACTGTGAAGGGATAATCCGGCCTGGGCATAGCAGAATGAGATACAAGCCGGCATCCAGTTGGAGATGGTACGCTTAGAAATAGGATGGCCCAACTTATTTGGATCAAAGGAAACAAAAAGTTGAGGAGCAGTTCTGTGTGGTTTGGTGTGTTCCAAGTAGAAGGCCAAAGCACATTTACAGTCCAGAGTATGAAGAGCTGATTCTCCAGGGTGAGAATGAGGCTTTGGAAAAAACACTGGAAGAACAATGGATTGGTTGAGATGAAATTCCGAGACCACTTTAGGGAGGAATTTAGGATGAGTACGAAGAACAACTTTGTCATGATGGAACACCGTGAATGGTGGGTCAGCAACTAAAGCTTGCAGCTCACTGACTCTTCGAGAAGTGAGGGCTATGAGAAACACCACTTTCCAAGTGAGATACTTTAGATGAGCCTTATTAATTGGTTCAAATGGAGGCTTCGTTAGTTGAGTAAGGACAACATTGAGGTCCCAAACCACAGGAGGTGGTTTGAGAGGAAGTTTGACATTGAAGAGTCCTTTCATGAATTTGGAAACCACTGGATGAGCAGAGAGGGGTTTCCCTTCAATAGGCTGATGGAAAGCCGCAGTTGCACTGAGATGGACTCGGATAGATGTAGACTTGAGGCCAGAATGGGATAAGTGCAAAAGGTAGTCCAAAACAGAAGATAAGGAGGAATGCTGAGGCTCCTTATGATGAGAAAAACACCACGTAGAAAATCTAGTCCATTTTTGGTGATAGCATTGTCTAGTGGCAGGCTTCCTAGAAGCTTCTAAAACATCTCTTACAGATTGAGAAAACTGAAGAGGGGATATGTTGAGAGGTACCAAGCTGTCAGGGGTAGAGACTGCAGGTTGGGATGAAGCAGAGATCCTTGACTCTGTGTAAGCAGAGTAGGAAAAACAGGTAGAAGGTAAGGCTCCCTGCTGCTGAGTTGAAGTAGAAGGGTTGTCTCGGCCACCGAGGAGCAATTAGAATCATGGTGGCATGATCATTCTTCAACTTCAACCAGAGTCTTGAGAATGAGAGGAAATGGAGGGAATGCATATAAGAAGAGATTTGTCCATTCCAGAAGAAAAGCATCTGCCTCGAGGCGATGAGGAGAGTATATCCTGGAGCAGAACTGAGGCAGTTTGTAGTTGTGAGGAGCTGCAAAGAGGTGTTCCCCACTGTGAAAAAATGTGATGAAGAGGCGTGGAATGGAGAGTCCATTCATGAGGTTGCAGAAGACGACTCAAGTTGTCCGCCAAGCAATTCTTCGCCCTTGAATGTAGACAGCTTTGAGGAAGGTATTGTGGCGGATTGCCCAGTCCCAAACCTTCAGAGCTTCTTGACAAAGGGAGGCAGATCCCGTCTCTCCCTGTTTGTTGACATAATACATGGCGACTTGGTTATCCGTCCAGATGAGGACTACCTGGTCATGAAGAAGATGTTGAAAAGCATTGAGAGCCTTGAAAATCGCTCTGAGTTCCAACAGATTTATGTGACATTGACGATCCATACTGGTCCAGTGGCCTTGTGTATGGAGACCATCGAGATGAGTGCCCCAAGCGTAGGTCGAAGGGTCTGTCGTGAGGACCTTCTGATGGGGGGGGGGGTTTGAAAAAGCAAGCCTCTGGAAAGATTGGAAGAGAGAATCCACCAACGGAGAGACTTCTTCAATGAAGGAGTGACTGAAATGTGTTGAGAAGGAGGGTCGCAAACTTGCGTCCATTGAGATGCCAGTTGTCCACTGAGGAATTCTGAGGTGAAGTCTGGCAAAAAGAGTCACGTGTACTGTAGAGGCCATGTGACCCAGAAGTACCATCATGTGTCTCGCTGAGATGGAAGAGCGGGAAGACACTGTTTGACATAGTTGAAGAAGAGCTTCCAGTCGTTGTTGTGGAAGGAATGCTCTGAGTTGGACAGTGTCCAGAACAGTCTGTGAGGGTTGAAGCTGAGATTTGGGAAAATTGATCTCGAATCCCAAACTTTGTAGGAACCAGGTAGTCTGTCGGGTCGCTACAATAACCCCTTGAGACGTGGAATCTTTGATGAGCCAGTCATTGAGGTAGGGAAACACCTGAAGACTATGATTCTTTAGAGCTGCGGCTACCACTACCTGGCACTTGGTGAACACTCTGGGAGACGAGGCCAGGCTGAATGGTAGTACTCTGTATTGATAATGCAGTTTCCTAACGGGAGGTCGGGTGAATGGGGATGAGTATAGGCCTCCTTGAGATCCAGAAAGCATAGCCAGTCGTTCTGCTCAAGAAGGGGATAAAGGGATGCCAGAGACAACATTTGAAACTTTTCTTTGACTAGAAATTTGTTGAGAGCCCTGAGATCCAGAATGGGTCGCAGATCGCCCGTCTTCTTCGGAACAAGGAAGTAACGGGAGTAAAACCCCCTGTTCTGCTGTTCCAAGGGAACTGGTTCAATGGCATGGAGACAAAGCAGAACTTGAGCTTCCTGAAGAAGGGTGGTCTGGGAAGGATTGGAAGGATACTCTTTTGAAGGAAGCTCTGGTTGAATCTGAGTGAAATGAAGAGAGTATTCTTCCCTGATGATGGTAAGCACCCAGAGGTTGGATGTAATAGTCATCCATCGGTGATAAAAAAGATGGAGACGACCTCCTATTTTGAAAAAAGAAGGCAGAATCAGAACGGTGAAGGTTATGCTCTGTTGTAAACAGTCAAAAAGGCTAAGAAGCCTTAGGTGCAGCAGAAGGTTGAGGTTTTTGTTGCTTCTGAGGCTGCAGTTTCTTAAGAGGAGGGAGAGTATAAGGAGCCGGCTTCGGAGCAAAATGCCGTTGATATATAAGAGCAGGGTATGCAGGTTTGGCAGGAGCTGGCTTTGACTTGGATCTGACAATAGAAGCAAAGGATTTTTCATGGTCAGACAATTTCTTGGTGGCTGCCTCGATAGATTCATCAAAGAGGTCACTGCCCTCACAAGGAATACTAGCTAAGCGGTCTTGAAGATTAGGGTTCATGTCAATGGTACGAAGCCAGGCAAGACGACGCATAGCTACAGAGCAAGCAGCCGCTCGGGCAGACAACTTGAAGGCATCATAAGATGACTGGAGGAGATGCAAACAGAGTTGAGACAAAGAAGCAAGCACTTTTTGAAATTCAAAGTGCATTTGAGTATCCAAATAATTCAAAAACTTTGGTAGTAGAGAAATGAGGAACTCAAAATAAGTAATAAAATGGAAATTATAATTGAGGATTTTAGAAGACATCATAGCATTCTGATAGATGCGACATCCAAACTTGTCCATAGTTTTTCCCTCCCTGCCAGGGGGAATGGTGGCATAAACCTTGGAAGGATGGGACCTCTTCAAGGAGGACTCAACAAGCAGGGATTGATGAGATAACTGTGAGTTGTCAAAGCCTTTGCGATGTACAGTTTTATACCTAGAGTGCAACTTTCCTGGAACAGCTGGTATGGTATAAGGTGTTTCCAGGCATCGACCAAAAGTCTGATTCAAAAGCTTATGAAGAGGAAGCTTAAGTGACTCTGCCGGAGGTTGAGGGAGATGCATGACTTCGAGATATTCCTTAGAGTATTTAGAGCCAGTGTCTAATTGAAGATCCAAGTCCACAGCCATCTGACGAAGGAAAGATGAGAAAGATAGCTGATCCGCCAATGCTTTGCCTTGAAAAGGACTCCAGGATATCGAGGCAGCTTGAGTCGAAGATGAAGCCTCAGCAGGAAAAAAGGCATCAAAGGAACATGGTGACTTGGACGAGGCAATCGAAACTGGGATATCCTCGAGGTCCGGCATTGGAGACCTCGACCGAGGAGTCAGTGGTCCAGTCAAAGATGGGTAGATCAAGGCTTAGTTGAAGAAGGTCGTTCTTTAGAAGAACTATGCCTGGAAGGATGCCTCGATGAAGGCCTCGATCATCGGTGAGAACTGTGCCTGGAAGCAGATCTTGAGGATCGAGGAGACTTCGCCTCGAGACTGAAGCAGCCGATGCTATCAAAGAATGGATAGGACTGGAGGCTGTAGATCTAAGCTCCAGAGGCTTGATGGAGGAACCTCGATGCACTCCCAAAGACTCTGCTCCTTGTATAGAGTGTGAGGATTCCTGCCGAGGCACTCAAAAAGAATCTGCTCCTTGCTTCACGTGCTTGGATACCAGACCAGACACTCGCAGAGACTCTGCTCCCTGCAAAGAGTGTGGAAGGTCAGACTGAGGCAAAGGAAGCAGCTCGACCTCGCGGGAGTCTGCTGAATGCCCAGGCTGGATAAAAGGAAGCAGTTTTGGTCCCATATTTGTAAGGAACTGAATAAACTGCTTCTCTAACATGGTCTGGAAAGAAGGCGGCAAGGATGGATCCACGTCTGAAACCAAGCCACCTGCTTTGGCTTGAGGTTCCTTCAAGGTAGTGCGAGTGTGCTTCGACCTGGGAATCTTAGGCACTTTAATCACTACTGGTGGAACCGACTGCTGAGCTATCTGACCTGAGGAAACAGGGGAAGACACAGCAGATGTAGTCGAAGAAAGAGCCGCTGCAAACGATGAAGGTCTGAGGAGGCTCAAGGTGTAAGCAGTAGAAGCAGAAGGAACCTCGGTAGGAGTCGAGGCCAAGGACGCCTTTGAAGTCGAGGGATCAGTAGAAGATTCCATCTCGAAGAGCTTGTCCACCAAAATACGACGACGATTGATAGCACGAGGCTGAAGCGTTTGGAAAGGCAGGCACGACCTAAGATGATGTTTCGGCCCAAGGCACTTAAGGTAGCGACGGTGTGGGTGCGTAAGAGAGATCGCGCGCTGGCACTTGCTACACTTCTTGAAGCCCGTGGCAGGTCGAGACATAGAAGGAAAAATAGCTGCCGCAAGATCGAAGCCCTCAGGCAGTGGCCAAGCGGCCTGTCCCGAAAAACGGACGGAAGAGAAAAAAAATTTTTTTTTTTTTTTTTTTACTGAAAATGAAAGAAATAAAAGAAGAACAGCGATTCAAGAGGAAAAAAATACAAACCGCGGTCAGAGAAGGCACAAAGTAACAAAGTTAAACGCAGAGAGTCAAAGACGGACTTCTCGGCTCCGCGGAAAACTGAGATCTGAGGAGACGCGCCCTGCGCTGGGCGGGAAGGCACTCGCGCATGCGCAGTGCGGGCGACTCGAAACTTCGAGTCTGCTTGTGAGGCGTCCGCATCTGGGCTCCATCGATAACATCACCCATATGTGAGAATACCTGCCTGCTTTCCTGGGATAATAAAGGTTACCATTCAATTTGAAGAGAACTGAATTCAGTTTTTCCAGCTCTGCAGAAAATGAAGAACTGATGGTCCTGCGAGTTGGCTTTGGGTGGGAAGGCACAGGTACACACACGGTATCAACAGTGCCCCCCAAATTTAAAGTGACAATGCACTTGGTAGTGTCTGTACTGGGTTCTGTGGATAATGTCACTCACATGTGAGAATATAATGCCTGTTTGTGCTCAGAGAAAGGTAGTACAGGTCCTCATCGACTTACGACCGCAATTGGTTCCAACTGACAGGTCACAAGTCAATCTGGACGTAAGTCAGCCTATACTAACTACAGTATTTTTTACCCCTCCCCACGTACCTTTTCCCTGGTGGTCCAGAGGTGAGGGGTAAAAAATAGTATGGGCTGGGATGGGAGATGGGGGAAACGCATCGTAAAGTCGAACCCGTCGTAAGTTGCATAGGTCATAAGTTGACGAGGACCTGTATATCAATCTAATATGACAGTGCATTAATTTTCTCTTCTTCATAAATAAAAAAGGGAGGTCTATTTAAAATAAAGTAACAAACCCTTACAAGGTTTGGACTGAGGTTGAGGTGATTTTTGTATCCTTTTTGTCTTGCAGCAAGATGACTACGGAAGAAGTCTATATTGAAAGGTACCAATAAACTACGACATCCATCTTTTGTGGAAGTTCATCACATATATAACACAAAGGATATCCAACAGACAGATCATTTAGAAACTGCAGGGTTCTGGAAATCACAGTCTCACATCTTCCCCAATATTTCAGATTCGTGACACTAGGAATATAAAAAAAAACAAATATTCAGATTTTTAGTAAACACTCGTCTGATATGTTAAAGGAATGGACCTTAATTTTTATCATATTACTTCAAGCTGAGGCAGTTCTGAGTGGTTTAACCATTAACTGCATTGCTGTGATCATATGCACTTTGGAAAATAAGAACCTTATTCCTGATTTCATCTATCCCAGATGATAATAGGAGAGCCAATACAATTACTGTTATAAAGATTATTGTTATTAAAGATGAAAAAAATCATTTGCTAGCTTAAGAAATTGTGAACATAACCCGGTCTGCAAAAATGAGTTAGATATTATTGTCATTTGGATTTAGCTCACACCCTTTCAGTTGTAGTTTGAGGTACGTTACACATTCAAATACAGCCAATATTTCATTTTCTTCACAAAGCTTACAATCTAACCCCCCATTTTACTAAACTGTGGTAAAGGTTTCTACTAGAAAATGACACAGGGACAAATTTGTCCTCGTCCCCGCAGAACTCAATTTCCCCGTCCCATCCCCGCGGGTTTTGTTGCTAACCATGTCTCATTCCTGTGAGCTCTGCCTCAACTTCACAAGCCTTAAACACTTATGATTTTAAAGTGTTTGAGGCTTGTGTAGATGAGGGCAGAGCTTGAAGGAATGGGGCAGGGACAGGAAAAGAACTCACTGGGATAGGGAAATTGAGTGCCTGTGGGAACGGTGACAAATTTGTCCCCGTGTCATTCTCTAGTTTCTATCATAGCCTGGGGCACTAAATTCTCTGGGCCACCTGATGGTGGGGGTTGTCTGAAGTTGCACCATCCGTTGTGCTCCATCCTACCCCCCCTCCAATGTCCGGCATCTCTTCACTTCCCTTGTGTGGGTCTGGCATCTGTCTATCCACTCCCTGTCATTGCTCCTGTGAACGCTGTAGTGGTTCACGACAGAGGCAGCATTGAAGGCTGTGCTCTGTCTAATGAGGCCTTTCCACTGCCACATCCTACCTCTTTGATGTAACTTCCTGTGAGCGGGATGCAGCAGAAGAAAAGCCTCTTTGGACAGAGATCAGACTTTGCACTGCCTATGTTGCAACCCACTGCAGCATTTGCAGGAAGAGAAGGAAGAAAGATGCCAGATCTGGGAGAAGGGAGAAAAGTATTATGTTATGTTCAGAATTTATATCCTACCATTACCTTGATGAAGTTGGTTCAACTAAATAGAGCATCAAAACAAAAAATACAGTATAAACATACAATATTACAATACAAAATCACAAAAATAAGATTTGTGAAATAAATACAATTTCAGCATCTTTTTAAAATTAATATAAATAGAAAACAGCCAAATATTTAAAAGCAAAGAGTTTCAAACTTTCACTGAAATATATAATTTATTATGAACAGATTTAACTCTCATTTCTTTCACGAACGCAAACGCTAGAAGGCAGCAATCAACATTTTAATAGATATTAGCATTACCCAACAAATGAAGCAATGTTAAAAAGCTTTCTGGTAAAACCCATGTAAAACTTTTAGTGTTAAAATCAGAGCTTAAACACAATTTGAGCCTCAATGAAGAAGCATGACACCCTTACACTTACGAGAGGAAAGCCGGGCGTTACACTTGTCCCGAGCTAAGTACTATACAGCATAAGTTAATGCGTATACAATTTCACAATTTATTTACTGCTCACAGAGAAAATAAGTCGTTTATCAATGACAGCCCTGTTATAAGCCTAGTAACTAAGATGCTCTGGTTAATGGCTTTGGGCACTTGAGATATAGAGTCTTAGTCTCTACTTATGAGCAAGTTGGGATCTTTTTGCTCTACCATTGGCCTTCTTTTAGGGTTTTGAGTAGTTACACTTACATTTTTTACATAATTGGAAGCAGTCTTTTGAATTAATAATCTAGACATCAATTCTGTTGAAATTTCTATATAAAGAGAGTTACAATAATTAATTGGGATAAAATTGTTAACTGATCAAGTTATTTTAACACATTCCAGGGGCTCACTTTCAAAAGAGAAAAACATCAATGAAATGGCATAAAGTGGCATTTGGATGTTTTCTTTGCTAAGATGTGCAAATTGCCAATATTGAAATATTTCTTACGCTGTTTTTCTGCAATGCTTCTAAATCTCGAGGGCATGTTGGGGGGGTGTTTTGGGAAGGATTCGAGTGGACTTATAATGTGGATGTTTTTCTGCAATAATGGAACATTGCAGAAAACATCCAGGGCAAAATTTGGATGTCTGAGGCTAGACCAGTTTCAATAAGAAATAAGTACCAAAACGGTGGCCAAAATGACTATATAATAACTGAAGGCATGAAGTCATGCCCCTCCCCCCTTTAATCTCCCAGTGGTCACTGACCTCTCCCATCCCACAAAGATATGAATGAAACAGTATATACTAGGGATGTCCAACATCTGCCCTTGCCAGGTCCGGTTTTCCCAAATAAATATGCATAAGATCTATTTGCATATAATGGAATGTGCATGAAAAATAGATCTCAAGCAAATTCTTTGGAGAAATCTTGAAAACCCAACTGGATTGTGGCTCTTGAGGACCAACATTGGACAACCCTGGTATATACCAACCTGTAAGACAGGTTCAGATATTATGGCCAGTCCTATTACAGCAAGCAGGTCTCTGGAGTAGCTTAGTGGTTGGTACAGTGGACTATAGAGAAAGGGACCAGGACCATATTTCCACTCTAACTACTACACTAAAACCCATTCAAAACCTACTGTACCAACATATACTGTAGGTGACACCTACAGGCATAAGGGCTACTGAGGAAACAAAAACATAGAAACATGGCAGTTAAAGGCCAAATGGCCCATCCAGTCTTCCCATCTCCAAGAGATCCCACGTGCCTGTCCCAAGATTTCTTGAATTCAGACACAATATTTGCCTCCACCACCTCTACCGAGAGACTATTCCACTCTTCCTATAAAAAAGTATTTTCATAGATTACTCCTGAGCCTATCACCACTTAAGCTCATCCTATGCCATCTCATTCTGAAGCTTCCTTTCAAATGAAAAAGACTCACCTAATGGGCATTTATGCCACATAGATATTTAAACATCTATCTTATCTCCCTTCTCCAGCTTTTCCTCCAAAGTATACATATTGAGATCTTTAAGTCTGTCCCAATATGCCTTATGACGAAGACAACCGACCATATTAGAAGCCTTCCTCTGGCCTGACTCCATCCTGTTTATATCTTTTTGAAGGTGTGGTCTATTCTAAATGAGGTCTCACCAAAGTCTTATACAGAGGCATCAATATCTCCTTTTTCCTACTTGCAAATTCCTCTCCCTATGCACCCTAGAATCCTTCAAGCTTTCGCCGTTGTCTTTGCAACCTGTTTGGCAACCTTTTTTTTTTTTCCCAATTCTTTATTCATTTTCATATCTCATAACAAGTATACAATAATCATTCAATATTCATACAATTCACTTGTATACTTCATATAATATTAAATCTTATATCATCCCCCCTCCCCTTCCACACATATCAACATTTTATTTGAATCTCACACATTATACCCTCCCAATCCCATATCATATTATTCTTCTATAAAAAAAAAAGTGTCTAATCATTCGAATATTCAATCAATGGCCCCCAAATTTTTTTAAACTTGTTATAATTTCCTTTTTGCATAGCAAGAATTCGTTCCATTTTATAAATATAACATATAGAATTCCACCAAAAAGTATAGTTAAGTCTTGAATAATCTTTCCAATTTCTAGTTATATTCTGAATGGCAACTCCTGTCATAATCATTAGTAATTTATTATTATTTGCTGAAATTTGACTCTTTGCTCTCATCATTGTTCCAAACAAAATTGTATCATATGACATAGCAACTGGATTTTCTAGAAAATAATTAATTTGAGACCAAATTGACTTCCAGAAGGCGTTAATACAAGGACAATAAAAAATTAGATGATCCAAAGTCCCTGCTTCTAGATTACAGTGCCAACATTTATTAGATCTAGAGCTATCAAACTTTTGTAAACGTACTGGGGTCAAAAGAGCTCTATGCAACAAAAAGAACCAAGTCTGTCTCATAGATGCCGACACTGTACATCTAATTCTCCAAGACCAAATTCGTGGCCATTGAGAAGCAGAAATTTGATGCTTAATCTCAATGCTCCAAATGTCTCTTAGACCCGTTTTTTGTTTTTTATTTGTAAAACCATATATCAATTTATACCACTTAGCGGCTTGGTGACCCAAGAAATCCGCTTGGAAACATAGGATTTCCAAACTATATTGAGTATCAAGATCTTTCCATTCTGGGAACCCCTCCTGAATAGCCTGCTTCAGCTGCAACCATTTAAAACTTTGTGACTTAGTAAAACCATATTTATGTTGCAGCTGTGAAAAACTAAGCAGCTTACCATTTGAAATAACATCATTTAAAGTTCTTATTCCTGCAATGATCCATTGTTTCCAGAGAATTTTATGACCGCCTATTTTAATCTTGGAGTTTAGCCAAATGGATTGATTTAATGATTTAAAAATTGGAATAGGTGATAATTTAGTAACATATCTCAAAGTCTTCCAAGTATCAATCAAAATTCTATTCCCTTTGTATCTATTAGGCATTGGTATACTCAAAAGATGAACCAAATGTATAGGAAACATGAGTCGCCATTCTAAATACAACCAGTCTGGGACATTCTCCATGAGCTCTGGAAGGACCCAATACATACCCTGTCTTAAAATATAGGCTTGATGGTACCTATAAAAATTTGGAAAATTTACCCCCCCTTCCACAATTGTTTTTTGTAACTTTACTAAAGCAATTCTAGGTCTTTTCCCCAACCAAACAAATTTTGTAAGAATACCATTCAACTTTTTATAAAATGACCCCTGAAAAAAAACTGGTATCATATTCATTTGATAACAAACCACAGGCAATATCATCATTTTAATTGTTTGAACTCTCCCCCAACAAGATAAATATAAAGGATTCCATTGCTCACACATTTCCGTTACTTTCTTTAATAAAAGTTTTTCATTTTCCTTTACTGTATCCTCAATATTACTTTTGATATTGATTCCTAAATATTTTAATCCATCTTCTTTCCAAACAAATGTAAATGAATCAAATAATCGTTTGGTACAATGTACATTAAGTGGTAGCACTTCCGATTTGCTCCAATTAATCTTGTACCCAGAAAACTTTCCAAATTTTTCAATCAATTCAAGCAAACATGGAATAGTAGTCTCTGGTTTCCTCAAATAAAGCAGAATATCATCCGCATAAGCGGAGAGCTTATATTCCCAACTTGAAAACGGAATTCCTTGTATCTCCTTTGCCTGATTAATAGCTATCAACAAGGGTTCCAGAACAACATCAAAAAGCAAAGGAGACAAAGGACAACCTTGTCTAACCCTCCTTTGTAAACTAAATCTATCCGATAAATTATTATTAATATATAGCCTAGCACCAGGGGAGCTATACAATGTCTGAATCATTTGAATAAAACCAGTCCCTATACCAAACCATTCTAATGCTTGATACATAAAAGACCATTCAACTCTATCAAAGGCTTTTTCTGCATCCAAAGAAATTAAGAATGCCGGATCCTGAATATCTTTTGTTAAATTTAAAGTATGAAAAGCCAGTCTGGTATTATTTGAAGAATATCTTCTTGCAACGAATCCTGTTTGGTGAGTATCAATAATAAAAGGGAGAGCTTTGGCCAATCTTAATGCCAAAACTTTGGCTAAAAGTTTACCATCTACATTAATTAATGAAATAGGCCTGTAGTTTGATACCAAAGTATGATCTTTGTTTGGTTTTGGTAAGACAATAATTAATGAATCTGCCATAGTACCTGATATACAACTTTTATTCAGTTAGTATTGATATAATTTTAACAAATAGGGTAACAAAGTATTTTGAAATAATTTATAGAACTCTACCGTATATTCATCACCACCTGGAGCGGATCCAACTCTAAGAGACTTCAATGCTGTTTCAAACTCTTTTAAAGATATAGGTTCTTCTAAACTTCCTTTTATATGTTCAGGAATTTGAGGCCCCTTAAGTGAACTTAAAAATTCCAATCCATCCTTTTCTCTATCTCTGTAAGATTCAGAAGAATACAAGTCTTTATAAAAACTAAAAAATTGTTTTAGAATCTGATCAATTTTATTATGTGATTTTCCATTTTTATCTTTTATTACAACAATTTTTGTTCTTCTTTTCCTTGCTTTAAGATAATTTGCTAGCATCCTACCCGCCTTATTTGAATTTCCATAGTATTGAGTTTGTTGAGAAAATAAATCATTCCTTACAAATTTAGAGGATAACTCATTATATTTAACTTTTGCTTTTAATAATAATTGCAAAGTATTCCACTCCCATCTATTAATTAAATTACTTTCCAATACTTTAATTTCCTTTTCCAAATCAACAAATTGTTTCGTAAACTTTTTCCTAACGTATGCTGAATATGAAATAATATTCCCTCTCATGGTTGCTTTAAACGCATCCCATAATACTTCCATATTTATATCATTAGTATCATTAATTTGGAAGAATTCAATCATTTTTATTTTAAAATCTTCAATAAAATTTGAATCTACTACCAAAGAATTATCAAATCTCCAAACCGGCTTAGAATAATCCTTTTCACCATCCTTTAACTCAATCCATACAGCACCATGATCAGATAAGAGAATAGGATCTATAATAGCTCTTATTACATTTTTCGCTAAATTATTTGAAACAAAAATATAATCAATTCTTGAAAAAGAATTATGGACCTGTGAACAAAAAGAGAATTCCCGATCATTAAAATGAAGAATACACCATATATCTATTAAATCACAAGATTTTACCAAATTATCTAGCCCTAATGATTTCATAACTCTACTTGGATTTTTATCCATAATTGAATCCATTACAGCAGTGTTTTTCAACCTTTTTTGGGCAAAGGCACACTTGTTTCATGAAAAAAATCACAAGGCACACCACCATTAGAAAATGTTAAAAAATTTAACTCTGTGCCTATATTGACTATATATAAAGTAATTCTCTTGAATAGGAATCAAATAAACACAAAGAAAGTATTTTATAATGCTGCCACCGCCAACAACACCATTGGCGGCGGTGGCACTCAAGTGGCTAAAGAGCCGCAGTTTGCCGGCCTAGGGACAACACTGGAGGGTGGCCAGCTGTGCACCCCCTTGGGACGTAAACCCAGGGTGGGGCAGACCGCCCCCCCCACCCTGGTATGCCACTATCTATACCTCACTCCCTCCCTATGACCAAAAATTCTCCTTTCTTCTATTCCCCGTGTACACAACCATCTCTTTCCCTCCCTTCCTCTCTCCCAAGTCCATGCCTTCTGTGTCCAAAAACCCATTCCCTCCCCCACCTCAGCATCTCTTTCCCTCCCTTCCTCTCTCCCAAGTTCATGCCTTGTGTCCAAAACGCACTCCCTCCCCCCTTTTGTGTTCCGTGTTTGCCTCCCAGCCCATCTTTGCAACTTTCTCAGCAAAACGAAGCTCAAGCCGCAAGGCTTGTCTTCTGCTTCCTGCCTGCCCTGCCGCGCACAAATAGCCGAACGGAAGTATTCTCCGACGTCAGCGCTGACGTCGGAGGGCAGGCTTTGCTTAAGCCCTCCCTCCGACATCAGCGCTGACATCGGGGAACGCTTGCGATCTGCTATATGTTAGCTGCAGGGCAGGCAGGAACAGAAGACGAGCCTCGCGGCTCGAGATATATTGAACTCCACGGGTTCCCCGTCCAGCTCTCTCCTGTCCACGTGGGGCGGACCGCCCCTCTCCCTAGACTGGTGGTACTGCCCTGATGGCGGCCCTGACCGTACGGCACACCAGGCAACATCTCGCGGCACACTAGTGTGCCGCGGAACAGCGGTTGAAAAACATTGCATTACAGCATTGAAATCTCCAGCCACCACTAAATTAGAAGCAGCCAGTGGCATTAAAATTTATAGTAGGTTCTTAAAAAACTCCATCTGATTCATATTAGGAGCGTAGATGTTAAATAAGTCCAGGGTATTATTTTCCATGCTCATTTCAATATGCACCCACCTTCCTAATGGATCCATTTCTACCATCTTAAAATCAGCTGTACATTTTTTATTAATTAAAATGGCCACTCCAGCCTTTTTCCCATTTGCTGGAGCAAAAAATACTTTTGAAATCCATCCCCCTTCCAGCTTTCTAGATTCTATTGTGGACAGATGGGTCTCTTGGATGAAATATACATCCGCCTGTTGCTTTTTAAGGAAATTTAACATTTTTTTCCTTTTAATTTGGTGATTCAGGCCATTGACATTTAAAGAGTAGAATTTAGTCTCCATCTTTCAACTCAATAAAATTCCAGCATTGACACTCCAGTTTATATAAATGAAATTGATTAGACACCATCCTTCCCATAACATCCATAAAATATAAGAATATGATATAATATCCCCTACTACACAGATATTCTTTCCCTTTACTCTTAAATATCCCCCCTCCCCATATCCCTCCCACCCCTCCCTTCATTATGGATAAACTTGAACCACGCATAGGATATGCAACCACTTCCACCCCCCAGGCATTTATACATTGTCTCCCACATATAAATGTACTTTTTCCCATCTTATATCTTACTACCATGACATATTTTAAATATTAACATAACCATTTATTTCATTATTTTTCCATACTTTTATATAACCCAATTTCCAAAATGGTCAAATACCACCTTTACCTTTTTATCAATTCTCTTTTAAATCTTTTAAGTTCCCCCATATTCAATATTAATAAATGAACATTTCAAAACTTTACATATTTTATAAATCCTCCTTAAGTTCATCTCATATTCCTCCCTCCTCCCACTTTCACAGCATAAAGCACAGTTACTTACCATAACAGGTGTTATCCAGGGACAGCAGGCATATATTCTCACACATGGGTGACGTCATCTACGGAGCCCCAGCGCGGACAGCTTTTTCAGCAAACTTGCTAGAAGTTTCAAGTTTGCACACTGCACCACGCATGTGCTAGCCTTCTCGCCACTAGAGGGCGCATCCCCACCTCGTGGTCCTCAGTTCCATATCCAGCAAAGAAAAGCCATCCCCGGGGAGGTGGGCGGGTTGTGAGAATATATGCCTGCTGTCCCTGGATAACACCTGTTACGGTAAGTAACTGTGCTTTATCCCAGGACAAGCAGGCGTGATATTCTCACACATGGGTGACCTCCAAGCCAACCAGAAAAAGGGTAGGTGGGAGGATGGCAATTTAGGAAAACAGGTTACGTAACACCGACTGGCCAAACCGGCCGTCACTCCTGGACAAGGAGTCCAAACAGTAGTGGGAGGTGAATGTATGAACCGAAGACCAGGTGGCAGCTTTACATATGTCCTCCATAGGAGTAGAACGGAGGAAAGCAACCGAAGCTGCCATCGCCCGGACCTTATGACCCGTGACTCGACCCGAGAGCGGGAGACCAGCCCGAGCGTAGCAAAAAGAGATACAAGCAGCTAACCAGTTGGACAAGGTACGCTTGGAAACCGGGTGTCCTATCCGATTAGGATCAAAGGACAAAAATAATTGAGGAACCTTCCGATGAGACTTAGTACGTTGGAGATAAAAAGCCAACGCCCTCTTACAGTCAAGCGTGTGAAGCGCCGTTTCACCAGGATGAGAATGGGGCTTCGGAAAAAATACCGGAAGAACAATGGACTGATTGAGGTGGAAATCAGACACAACCTTAGGCAAAAATTTGGGATGGGTGCGAAGAACCACCTTGTCATGATGAAACACCGTGAAAGGAGGGTCCGCCACCAAAGCCTGTAGCTCGCTAATCCGACGAGCGGAAGTGAGCGCAATCAAAAAGACTACTTTCCAAGTGAGAAATTTAAGAAGAGCTTTATCGATAGGCTCAAAAGGAGGTTTCATCAGTTGAGCCAAAACCACATTAAGATCCCATACCACAGGGGGAGGCTTGAGAGGAGGATGCACATTCACAAGACCCCTCATGAAACGAGAAACCAGAGGATGCAAAGAGAGGGGGCGACCCTCGAGATGTTGATGAAATGCAGCAATTGCACTAAGATGTACTCGAATGGAAGTCGTCTTCAGACCAGAATTCGACAGATGCAACAGATATTCCAGGACCGAAGACACAGGAACTGAACCCGGGTCCAGGTGATTGGTGGAGCACCAAGAAGAAAATCTGGTCCACTTCTGGGAATAACAAAGCCTAGTCGAGACTTTGCGAGAGGCCTCTAGGATTTCCCGCACTGAGTGAGAAACCGGAATCGAAGTCAAGGGGAAAGAAACCAAGCGGTCAGATGTAACGACTGAAGATTGGGATGTAACAGCGAACCCCGACTCTGAGACAGCAGAGAGGGAAAGACAGGCAGAAGCAGAGGCTCCCTGACACTGAGTTGAAGAAGCAGGGAGAACCAGTGTTGTCTTGGCCAACGAGGCGCAATGAGAATCATAGTGGCATTGGTCGATTTCAGATGAACCAGCGTTCTCAAAATCAGAGGAAAAGGAGGGAACGCATAAAGGAACCTCCCCTCCCAGTCGAGAAGAAAAGCATCGGCCTCGAGACGGTCCTGGGAGTACATCCGAGAACAGTAGAGGGGTAGTTTGCAAGTCTCGGGCGAAGCAAACAGATCCACCTGAGGAGTCCCCCATCGGTCGAAGACCTCGCGTAGAACTCGGGAGTTCAGCGACCACTCGTGCGGCTGGAGGAGACGACTGAGCTTGTCTGCCAGACAATTCAGCTCCCCCTGAATGTAAACCGCCCGCAAGAAAATGTTCTGAGAGACGGCCCATGTCCAAAGCCGCAGGGCTTCCTGGCACAGAGGCCAAGAGCCCGTCCCTCCTTGCTTGTTGACGTAATACATTGCCACCTGGTTGTCTGTCCGAACGAGAACCACTCGATCGTGTAGGAGGTGGCTGAAGGCCCGAGCGGCCAGATAAATGGCACGAAGTTCCAACACGTTGATGTGACACCGACGATCCGTGGCCGACCATAGGCCTTGCGTTCGTAAACCGTCCAGATGAGCCCCCCACGCATACTCCGAAGAGTCCGTGGTCAGGACCTTGCAATGCGGAGGGACGCGAAAGAGCAAACCCCCGGACAGATTGGTAGAGCTGGTCCACCAACGGAGCGAGCGTCTGAAAGACGGAGTCACAGTCAAACGTCGAGACAGTGGGTCGCGGTCCTGACGCCATTGCGAGGCCAAGGTCCACTGAGGAATCCTCAGGTGCAACCGAGCAAATGGGGTCACTTGGACCGTCGACGCCATGTGCCCCAAAAGCACCATCATGCGTCGAGCCGACACTACCTGCAGTTGCGAAACCTGCTGGCCCAGGCGAAGCAGGGCCTCCAGTCGTGGGGAAGGAAGGAAGGCACGGAGGAGAACCGTGTCCAGCACGGCCCCTATAAACTGGAGGGATTGAGTCGGCTGCAAGTGAGACTTGGGAAAGTTCACCTCGAACCCTAGACCCTGAAGAAGCGTGATAGTCTGTTGGGTCGCTGAAATAACTCCCTCCCTTGTCGAGGCCTTGATCAGCCAATCGTCCAGATAGGGAAAGACCTGCAACCCCCGGGAACGCAGAGCAGCCGCGACCACCACCATGCATTTCGTGAATACCCGAGGGGACGAAGCCAGACCGAAGGGTAGTACACGGTATTGTAGGTGCAAATCCCCGACCTGAAATCTTAAAAACTTCCGAAAGTCGGGATGCACCGGAACATGGGTGTACGCTTCCTTCAAATCGAGGGAGCACATCCAGTCCCCCTCGTCCAGCAGGGGATATAGAATCGGAAGCGATAACATACGGAACTTCTCCCGGACCAGGAACTTGTTGAGCTTCCGGAGGTCCAAAATGGGGCGCAAGTCCCCGGTCTTCTTCGGGACCAAAAAGTAACGGGAATAAAATCCCCGGCCTCGCTGATCGAGAGGCACCCTTTCGACCGCCCGAAGGCTCAACAAGGCCCCGGCTTCCTCTCGGAGAAGGGTCAACTGGCTTCGATTGGACGGGCACGCCCCGGGGGGCATGTCTGTAGGCTGTCTGGAGAAGTTTAACGAATAGCCCTCTGAGACGGTCCGGAGCACCCATGCGTCTGACGTAATCCCAGACCAAGCCTTGGCAAAAGCCGTGAGCCGACCCCCGATGGGGAGGGGGTTGAGCGACCTCGCGGCGGGGGCCAGCCCCCGGCCGCTCATCCCGTCAAAAAGACGGCGCCGGCTTGGACGCCCCTTGCGCGGCGGGTTTGGCGGGTCCCCCTCTACCCTGTTGGGTAGGACGACGGGGTGGAGGCCTCGAAAAGGCCGGTGTGGATTTTTGAGGGTACCGCCTAGGCAGCTGTTTAAAAGGTCTCTGAGCCGGCGGCTTAGGCTTTGGACGAACCAGAGACGCCAGAGAGCGCTCTTGCTCAGAAAGCCGCTTGGTGGCCGCATCCAGGGAGTCGTCGAATAACTCCGACCCGACGCAGGGTAGATTGGCCAAGCGCTCCTGCAGGTTGGGGTCCATCTCGAGGGTCCTTAGCCACGCCAGCCGGCGCATGGCTACCGCACAAGCCGAGACCCTCGAGGCAAGCTCAAAGGCGTCATATACCGCATGAAACAGATAGAATCTGAGCTGGGACAGGTTCGACGCAAAGGTGGCAAATTTATCCTTGTGCGACTCCGGAATCACCCCCTGAAAATCCGGCAGATCCTTGACCATGGACCTGAGGTAGGAAGAGTAGGCGAAAGCATAGTTGAGGACCCTTGTGGCCATCTGGGAATTCGCGTACAGACGACGGCCGAATTTATCTAGGGTCCGACCCTCTCTGCCCGGGGGGACAGCGGCCGAGACTCTAGAAGGCTGCGTGCGCTTAAGAGCCGACTCCACCAAGAGCGACTGATGGGAGAGTTGCCCCTTATCAAACCCTTTAGGGGGAAGGGTCCGGTATTTGGATTCCATCTTGGTGGGCACTACCGCCACTGTAAGAGGGGTCTCAAGGTTCCGCAGCAAGGTTTGAAGGAGGACCTTGTGAAGCGGGAGGCGGGGGGATTCCCGCTGAGGGGCAGGAGAATCCTGTTCCTCCAAAAATTCTGTGGTATAGTGTGACCCTGCCGACAGGTCCACCCCCAAAGCTTTCGCCATGTCATGGACAAACTTTGAAAAAGAAGATGTCCGTGCAGGCGGGGAGGGTGACCGAGACTTCTCAACGGAGCCGAAAGGAGAGGCCTGGCGAGAATACCCGGACTGTCCCCCGGACTCCGAACCCCAAGAGGTACGCTCCCGTGACCTCGAAGGAGTCGGGGACACCGTCCGGCGAAGAGACCCCCGCGGGGAACCCCCCGGGGTACGGGGTATGGAGGCCCGTCCCTTCCGCCTCGGTGAGGAGGCACGGGAACTCTCCCTGAACGGGGACCGCAAAAGATCTGGGTTGTCGAGGCGGAGTTCCTCGACACGCAAGGCTCCGGTCTCGGGCGGGGTCGAACGACGACTCCTCAGAGGCGAGGCTCGAGACCGCTTAGCCTTTTTAAGGCGGTGCTTCGCCCGAGGCTTACTCGAGGGCGAGGAGCCCCGTGACGACCTCGGGGACGAGGAGGAGGAGATCCGGCGTACCCGGCGCTGCTTGTCTCGGGATCGCACACTGACCTCGGGCTGTCTCACCGGGGTCGGATCCGAGGGAAGCGTCGAGGTCGAGGCCGAGGGAGCTTCGGCCGCTGAGAGGCCGGTGCCCGAGGCCGAGGTCACCAACTGCGGGGCCCCAGAGACCGAAGGCGAGGCCGAAGCCTGCTGCAAGGTCTCAATGGCCCCGGAAAGCTCCGAGGAGATCAAAGCGCGAAGCAACTCCTGGAACGCCGGGATAGTGAGACCCGGAGGCAGCACCTGGGGGCGCTCCGCAGAGGGCGACCTCGGTTTCGAGTATTCCCTCGGGGCTAACCCCTTCGACACCTTGGGCTGGGTCGAGGTCGACGGTCCCGCCGACGACGAGCCCGAGGATGGCTTCCTGTTAGATGAAACTGAGGAAGGAAGTGGAGACTTACCCGGGGCTTGCTTCTGCGAGGCAACCGACTTCGCGGGAGCCGAGGGGTCCGAGGTCGAGGCCGAGGTCGAGGCCGGGGCCGAAGCCGAGGCCGAGCTCGAGGCCTTCCCCGTCGGGGTATCGACGGCAAAGAGATCAGCCATGCGGGCCTTGCGACGAGTAAGGGCCCGTTTCTGGAAGGTGGCACACTTAGGGCACGATGCTGTCGGGTGATGGGGCCCCAAACACCGAATACAGCACCTGTGAGGGTCAGTGATGGACAAAAGTCTATCACACTTACCACACTTCTTAAAACCCGTTACGGGCCGGGACATGGGCCCAAAACAAGGCCGGGAACAAACGAGGTTCCTCGGCCACGGCTACCAGGAGCCCCCGGAGCGAAATCAAAAATGAAATTTTTTTTTTTTTTTTTTTTTTTTGAGAATTAAAGAAAACAAAGAAAGAAAATAAACGTAGCGCAGCGACCGCGTCGAAAATCCGAACACAGCCGCGGCGACAGAAGGCAAAAGTAGCACAATTTTATCCACAGGGCTTCTGGCTCCGCGGATGAAAATGAACTGAGGACCACGAGGTGGGGATGCGCCCTCTAGTGGCGAGAAGGCTAGCACATGCGTGGTGCAGTGTGCAAACTTGAAACTTCTAGCAAGTTTGCTGAAAAAGCTGTCCGCGCTGGGGCTCCGTAGATGACGTCACCCATGTGTGAGAATATCATGCCTGCTTGTCCTGGGATAATATCTATATTTCTTTTAATTTATTTATGAATATGCTTCTTTAAATATATTTATATTAGAATTCTAAACCATTTCATTCAATTTCATATTCACTACATACATACATAAAAGAAGAAATGTAACATTTTCATAAATCCTTAGCATTCCATCCATTCTATTCAAGTCTTACTTTTATATTCCACTCCTATTAATATATTTCTGTCTTCTAAACCTTTTCTTCCTTACATAGTCATTGGTTCAGAGTTATTCAGAAAGTCTTTCAACTTCCCTGGATCCTCAAAATATAGTGATTTACTCCCATAGGAAATCCTCATTTTTGCAGGGAAATATAAACCGTATCTATATCCTTTGTCTTTAAGCTGTGGTCTTAACTGCAGAAACTGCTGCATCAATGCTGCTGTATTTTTTGCAAAGTCAGGCAAAAATAATAATTTTGATCCTTTATATGTCAAATTTTTGTCTGCTTTTGCCAACTTCAGTATTTCAAAGGCTTGCTGAAACCTTAACAGTTTAAAGATCAGCGGTCTGGGCTTTGACTGACTTTCTGACCGTTGGAACGGAATTCTGTGTGCCCTTTCAATTTCAAGAGGTTGTTTTGAGTTCAGCTGAAAAAGTTTTGGTATTAAAGTCTCCAGAAACTTTATGGGATTATCTCCCTCCAATTTTTCCGCCAGCCCAATTATTTTTATGTTCTTCCGACATCCACGATTCTCAAAATTTTCCAGTTGTTGTTGCATCTCTGAAATGATTTTTCTTTCAGATTTAAACTGAACCTCTGTTAGTTCCAACTGTTCCATTTTTTTTCCAGTGTTGTCACTCCAATTCCAACTGCTTATTTATGTTGACAACCTCTTCCTTTACTTCCTGTATGTAATCTGTGTTCTTTTGTAGCATCTGCTGTATTTTTTCCAGCGCTGTCATCACTTCTTTTTTATCAATTTCTTCCTCATCCGGGAGTGCAGTCTTTGCCGGCGTCACATGATCATGCTTGACACGCTTAGCAGTGCCCACAAAAGCCGTCTCAAGTTTCGTCTGCCTTGAAGTTGCCATCCTCTGACTTTATAGTAAGTTCTTTTGATACAAGAAACTTTATTTTACAGCAAATTCTTCAGAATTAGTGCCTGGGGGAGCAGAGCAATGTGATCACACCTCCATCTTGTGCGTGTTCCAAGCCACGCCCCCCCTGTTTGGCAACCTTAAGATCTTCACATACTATCACACTCAAGTCCCGCTCCTCTTTCATGCATAAAAGTTCTTCACCCTCTAAACTGTACCACTCCCTCGGGATTTTGCAGTTGAAATGCATGATCTTGCATTTCTTAGCATTAAATTTTAGACTAGGGAACACTCTATGAAGTTACAGGGAAATACTTTTAAAACCAATAGGAGGAAATTTATTTTCACTCAGAGAATAGTTAAGCTCTGGAACACGTTGCCAGAGGTTGTGGTAAAAGTGGATAGCATAGCTGGTTTAAGAAAGGTTTGGACAAGTTTCTGGAGGAAACGTCCATGGACTGTTATCGAGAAAGACAAGGGGGAAGCCACTGCTTGCCCTTGATCAGTTTCATGGATTGCTGATATTATTTGGGTTTTTGCCAGGTACTTACAACTTGGATTGGCCTCCGTAAAAGACGAGATACTGGGCTAGATGGACCATTAGTCTGACCGAGTAAGGCTATTCGTATGTTCTTATACAGAATGTCTTCCGCATATCTAGTCCATGCCAAAGTACATCCAAAAATGTCATCAAGGTCTTCACATTGTGCCTTTTCCTGAATCCATACTGATGTTTATCTAGCACAGGGGTGCCCACATATTTTTGGCTTGCAAGCTACTTTTAAAATGACCAAGTCAAAATGATCTACCAACAATAAAATTTTAAAAAACACAAAGCACACTGTACACAGAGAAAATGTTAATTATCATTTGCATTTGGTTTTTTTTTTACAGAGGTCAAGGCAGATGACTTTGAAATAAGCAATGGCACCACAGTAACAACTATACAAAAATAGACAAATATACCCCCTCCCCTTTTACTAAACCTCGATAGCGGTTTTTAGCACAGGGAGCTGCGCTGAATGCCCCTCGAGTTCCTGACGCTCATAGGCTCCCTGCGCAAAAAACCACTAGCACGGTTTGGTAAAAGGGGATCATAGTGCAAAATACAGAAAGTAGATATAAATTCTCAAAACGGACACATTTTGATCACTAAATTGAAAATTAAATTATTTTTCCTACCTTTTTGTCTGGTGATTTCATGAGTCTCTGGTTGCACTTCCTTCTTCTGTAAATCCAATATTTATTTATTTATTTCTGCCCCCTCCCCTTTTCTTTCTGTATCTCTTTCTTTCTCTCTCCCCCGCCCGCTCTTTATTTCTGTCTTTCTTTCTCTCTCCCCCTACCCCCTCTTTATTTCTCTCTCCCCCTGCCCCCTCTTTATTTCTGTCTTTCTTTCTTTCTCCCCCTGCCTGCCTGTCTTTTTTTCTCTCTCCCTGCCCCCCCCACCCAAGCCACCACGCTGATTTCTCCCTGCTTCCCCGAGCCAGGCTTGGCACATACAAGCACCGGACACATAAGCCTTCACCTCCGACATCAATTCTGACATCATAGAGGAAGTTCCAGTCCAGCTAGGCAGCAATTGGCTGGCCCAGAACTTCCTCTCCGATGTCAGAATTGACGTCAGAGGTGAAGACTTATGGGTCTGGCACTTGTATGCGTTTGACCTGGCTCAAGGAGGCAGGAAAAACAAGATCGCAAAGTCAGCGTGATCGACTCGCATTGCCTTTGCGATCTACTGGTCGATTGTGATCCATCATTTGGGCACCCCTGCTCTAGGGACAGTGCTGGCTCCAGGTGGCTTTTCTGAAAGTTTATAACCAAGCCCAGGCTCTGCAAAAGCTGAATCACAGGCTCCACTGCTGTCCTTCCCTCAGATTCAGCAGAGCTTGAATCAGCCAATCGTCTAAGTAAGGATGCACCTATATCCCCTCCTTGCGAAAGTGTGCTGCTACTATGACCACCACCTTGGTGAAGGTGCATGGCAACGTAGCCAGTCCACACAGAAGGGCCAAGAAGTGGAAGTGCTCCTCCAGAGGCATTGAATGCCACCATTGCTATTTGATGTGCATTTGTGTGGGAGGAGATTAAAGAATACTCCACACTCTTGCATCTCTCTACTCTGCCTGCCTCATGAATCCTGTCCCTTCAACACCACACTCCCCACAATCTTTCACTTATTTCAGCCACACATTTGCTCTTCTTCTCCACTCTACTTCCACACACTCATCTTCTCTCCCCAGTTCTCACTTTCCAGTTCTCTCTTCTCCACCAATGTCCATGTTCTCTCCTCCTACTCACTTGCCTACTCCCATGTTTTCTCTCAATACTGTTTTCTGTTCTTATGCTGTTTTCTCCATTCGCTTAACCCTCTGCTCTGTACCTCCCTCTCACTGTTATTCCTTCTCTCTTTCCTTCCTGGGTCTACAAAAGAAGTTGTCATTCAGAGGGAAGCTTTCAAGATAGATATATGTCTTTTTGAAAGTGGAACCTGGCAATTCTAGCTAGTGTTATTTAATCAGTTCTTGGGTCTTCAGCTGGCATGAAGTAGCAGCAAGACAAGTTGGAAATAACTCCCTCTTCAATTTGTTGCACACTCTGGTGCAAAAATGAGATTCAGGGTACTGTTTAGGAGATTTGGTACATGAGCCTTGTGTGCCTAATGCTAATGATACCCTTACCAAAGTCCATATTTCACGAATGTTCCTGTATGGTGTTAGAAACACTATGCTGCATAGCATGCTGTTTTATTGGATGACACATTTGGTGTCCACAGAATGAATAGGATCTGAAATTAAGGTCATATATTATTTTATGGAAGAGTAGAGGTATTAAATCAGATATTGCCAAATGGCACCCTGACTCTAACCCCAGAACCCTGAAAAAAACTTGTTTTAACCCCCCCTCACCCAATTTTGTTTTTCAGGCTGTCAGCCTGTTACTCACTGTGCACACTGTGTGCTGGGAGCTGCAAGTGCTGAAGCTGCAGACAGCTTACAGAGAGAACTCACACAACAAGCCTGGAATACGAACTGCTAGTCTCTTCAGACTGCCTCTTGGGCCCCAATGAACTGACTGGAGACCTCAATGCCCACCAGACCTTGCGTAGGCAAATGGGGGGGAGGGGGAAGAAAGCAGTCAGCCCCAATCCTGGAACCTCCCCCCATGCAGCCTGCATTCAAGCCCATTGCGGATGAAAACTGTGGTGTGCCCTGCTCCCAAGGGATCAGTCCCTGAGCTCCTGGACTATTAGTGCAAGCTGTCCAAGTGGGTGCACTGCAAAGCAGGCTGTCCCTTGGATGCAAACTTCTGACCTGAGAGTCTGCGCTCTCCTGCAGCCAGAGATGTCCTAAGACAAGGATCCTTTGCAGTACTGAAAAGCCTCGCAAATATTACAGTACATTTATAGACCACAAAACCTTCCCAATCGATGCGGTTTACATAAGCATGAGACTATACAAATCAGCGAATTACAAAATTTGTGACTTATTCATTTCCCAAAAATCTTACAAACAAAGACGTTTTCAATAGTTTTCAGAAGTGCAGATAGGAGCCTGAGGTAGCAAACAAGATACGTAACTCAGAATCCTGACTGGCTGCCTGGAATGCAATCGTTCGATGTAAAAATTTATTGTATAGGAATCACACACTGAAGGAAATACAAACATCGAAGTAATCCACAGCGGACTTCCTACTTAAAGAGCGCAAATTGATCCAGCAAATAACTAGGAGCTTGACTGTGTAAGGCTTTATAGCATAATGTCCCAAATTTAAGTAATACTCTGGCCTCAAAAGGCAACCCATGAAGCTCTCTATAATAGGGAGTAACGTGATCTGACTTTCTCAAATTAAAGATCAGACGTACAGCTACGTTTTGAATCTTGTGTAATCTATTCTAGATTTGAACGTAGACCTGCAAGATGAACAGATTTACAACAATCCAATGTACTGAGAACCAAAGACTGAACCAACATTCTAAATTCAGAGGGACTGAAGATAGACCTAATCCTGCTCAGCTTCCATAAAATAAAGCAGCATTTCTCAACCAAGGCAGTAGTAAATGTTTTCATAGATAAATTCTTATCCAAATACACACCCAGGAATTTAATTTCTGAGTTGATTCTATAAGTAATCCCATTTAATGTCAAAACTTTTTCTGTAGTTTTGTTAGGAGAAGCACAGAAAAATTTAGTTTTTCTGGGTTAAGTTTT
The DNA here is from genome assembly GCF_902459505.1 of Geotrypetes seraphini. Lineage (NCBI taxonomy): Eukaryota > Metazoa > Chordata > Amphibia > Gymnophiona > Dermophiidae > Geotrypetes > Geotrypetes seraphini. Next base: position 29,325,580 of record NC_047101.1, on the reverse strand, counting down.
AATTTGTGTTCCCTCATCCAGTTGTTCACAGTAAGAAAAATCTTGTTAACAGAATTTAAAGATGCTGAAAGATCAGAACGGTAAGCAAAAATCAAATTTAAAAGAAAAATAAACACAAGCAGAAAAGACAACTGAGGATATTGGAGCACAGGAGGCGGGGCAATAGAATGCCACTTTGTCTTTCTACAAGAATTCTCGCGAAAAGGGGTTGACTACCTGAAGGTTCAGAAAAAAAAGTTACGCCGTACTAAAACAGATATTGCCATAGCTAAATTATAGGGGTTTGCGAGCTGGGTGCTCACCAAAATTCCCCTTGAGAGAATCAGATTGGTCACAGTGAAAACGGGCCGTTTTCTCATTTTATTAATAAAGTCAAACCTTGGATAGCGAGTAGCATGGTTTACGAGTGTTTTGCAAGACGAGCAAAACATTTTCTTCAATTTTAACTCAATAAACGAGCGTTGTCTTGCAGTACGAGCACAAATACGTGTGCCACGTCAAATACGCACAATATATGCGTGTCACATCACTGATCACGTCTGAACATAATACATGCACCCACAGTTCAAGCGCATATACGCATCTCATGCTGAGTGCGGCTGAACGTAATAAAAGCTTCACACCCAATTCACCCGCCCTATAGTGACTGTTTGAAACGAGTGAGATCTTGCAATCCAAGTACATAGGTGGTCTTCTCCTCGATCCTCCCTGTAAGAGACAAGGGAAGAGCCAGGGAGGAGCGTATCCAGAGGACGAACGAGTGGCTACATGAATGGTGCAGGGACATGAACTTCGGCTTCCTGGACCATGGAGAGGCACTAAAGGGACTGCAGGGACCAGATGGACTCCACCTGACAAGGAGAGGCAAGAACGTCTTCGGACATCGACTAGCCCACCTCCTCCGAAGGGCTTTAAACTAGGTAAGTTGGGGGAGGGTACACACTCATGTACTAGCGCAGTAAGTAATTTTCCAGGAGAGGTGAATCGACACTCCATTTCTGAGACCGAGGTAAGTTCACACAGTAAAAACAATCATACAAAAGCCACTCAAACTCAGGTGGGAAATTCTACACAGGGTCTTAGCAAACATAAAGTATGGAGGGCTATGTATGTTAATGCACAGAGCTTTGGCAATAAAATTCTAAAATTAGAAACAGAGATAACGAACGCCGACCTCGATGTAATAGCGATATCTGAGACTTGGTTCACAGACTCACATGGGTGGGACATGGCTATACCAGGATACAACTTACTTCGTCGGGACAGAGAGGGAAGGATAGGGGGTGGGGTAGCACTATACACTAGAGATAACATCAAAGTCACCAGAATCACAGATGTTAACTACACCGGGGAATCACTCTGGGTGAACCTGGCCAGAGGAAACGAAAAATGTTTGTATCTGGGTGTAGTATACAGGCCCCCAAAACAGCAGGAAGACAGGGATATGGAACTAATCAAACACATTGAGAACATCACTTTACGCGGGGACACGGTTCTGCTAGGGGACTTCAATATGCCCGATGCTGATTGGAAGACACTTTCCGCTACTACCAGCGGCAGCAGAAGGCTTTTAACCTCCATAAAAGGGGCGCGACTCAAACAAATGGTGCTGGAGCCCACCAGAGATCAGGCGACACTGGACCTGATACTCACCAACGGAGAAAGCATTTCAGAAGTTTCGGTAGGCGATACAATAGCCTCCAGCGACCACAACATGGTATGGTTCAACATCAAGATAGGCTTCACTAGATCAAACACAGCAACAAATGTCCTCAACTTTCGGGGCACTTACTTTAAACGCATGGGAGACTTCGTCCATCAGGCGCTACAAAACCAAGCTGAAACCAATAATGTAGAGGCTATGTGGTCAATCCTGAAATGCACCTTGCATGAGGCAACAAACCGCTATATAAAAACAATAAGCAAACGACGGAGGAAGAACAGGCCCCAGTGGTTCTCTGCAGAGATCTCGGATCTTGTCAAGGAAAAAAAAAAGCTTTTATTTCCTACAAGCATACAGGAAACAGGGTGACAAAAGAAGACTATCTGACCAGGTCTAAAGCAGTCAAAGCGGCAGTCAGAGAGGCCAAGATTCAAACAGAAGAACAACTAGCGAAAAACATTAAAAAAGGGGATAAATCCTTCTTCAGATACATTAGCGACAGGAAACGAAACACAGATGGGATAGTACGTCTCAGGAAAACAGACGAGTCCTATGCAGAAACGGATTCTGATAAAGCCAAACTACTAAATGAATACTTTTGCTCAGTCTTTACTTGTGAGGCGCCGGGGACCGGTCCACAACTGCAAGCAAGGCAAACCTCGGAAGACCCGTTTCAAAACTTCAAGTTTACACTCAGCAGCGTCCATGGCGAACTATCAAAACTCAAGGTGAACAAAGCCATGGGCCAGACAATCTACACCCCAGGATTCTTAGGGAGTTGTGTGATGTCCTGGCGGAACCGCTATCCGTGCTGTTCAATCTTTCCCTAAGTACCGGAAAAGTCCCCATGGACTGGAAAACAGCTAACGTCATTCCATTGCACAAAAAAGGTTGCAGAACGGAAGCTGCGAATTACAGACCGTTCAGTCTCACCTCAATAGTGAGCAAACTCATGGAAAGACTTATTAAACAAGAATTAGATACGATCCTGACCGAGGAGAATCTACAGGAGAATCCCAGCAGCATGGATTCACAAAGGGAAGGTCCTGTCAATCCAATCTGATCAGCTTCTTTGACTGGGTTACAAGGAAACTGGATATGGGGAAGTCTCTAGACGTCGTGTACTTGGACTTCAGCAAAGCTTTTGATAGCGTCCCGCACCGCAGATTGTTGAGCAAGATGACTTCGATGGGATTGGGAGTGATATTGACGACATGGGTCAATGACTGGTTAAGCGGTAGAATTCAGAGGGTGGTGGTTAACGGTACCCCCTCCAATACATCAGAGGTGACCAGTGGAGTGCCACAGGGATCGGTCTTGGGACCGATCCTTTTCAACATATACATAAGAGACCTGACTCAAGGGCTTCAAGGTAAAATAACACTATTCGCCGACGACGCCAAACTATGCAACATAGTAGATAACATTACCTTACCCGACAGTATGGAGCAGGACCTGCTCTTATTGGAACATTGGTCCTCGACTTGGCAGCTGGGCTTTAATGCCAAAAAATGTAAGGTCATGCACCTTGGCAGCAAAAACCCATGCAGAACTTACACTCTGAATGGTGAGACCTTAGCTAGGACTAGGGCAGAACGAGATTTGGGAGTAATCATTAGTGAAGACATGAAAACTGCCAAGCAGGTGGAGAAAGCTGCATCCAAGGCTAGACAAATGGTGGGATGCATCCGTAGAGGTTTCGTCAGCCGGAGGCCTGAAGTCATAATGTCCCTGTACAGATCCATGGTGAGACCTCATCTTGAATATTGTGTTCAATTCTGGAGACCACATTATCAAAAAGATGTGCGGAGAATCGAGTCGGTTCAGCGAATTACCACCAGGATGGTCTCGGGACTCAAGAGCGTCCCATATGAGGAAAGACTGAATAAACTGCAACTATACTCGCTCGAGGAACGTAGAGAGAGGGGGGACATGATTGAGACTTTTAAATATATCATGGGCCGCATCGAGGTGGAAGATGATATCTTCTTTCTTAAAGGACCTTCAACCACAAGAGGTCATCCGCTGAAAATCAAAGGTGGGCAATTTCATGGCGACACCAGGAAGTATTTCTTCACCGAAAGGGTAGTCGATCATTGGAATGAACTTCCATTGCAGGTGATTGACACCAGCAGCGTGCTCGATTTCAAAAAGAAATGGGATATGTATGTGGGATCTCTAGCCGGGTGAAGTCTGGTGGTAGGTCATTAGCGTAGGCAGACTTGATGGGCTATAGCCCTTTTCTGCCGTCATATTCTATGTTTCTATGTTTAAGTACTGTTTTTTTCTTTAAAATTTTGGGGATGTGGAACGAATCATCCAAGTTTCCATTATTTCATATGGGGAAATTTACTTTGTTATACAGTACGAACGCTTTGGATTACAAGCATGCTTCTGGAACAAATTATGCTCGCAAACCAAGGTACCATTGTACCTGTACAATTATTTATACTAAAATGCTATACTGATGCACAGGTATTAATGCTAAACACCCAGCGTCACAATGAAACCAAAGTACATCAGAGAATTGGTTTAATGTCCTCTATAACACAGTCATGGATGCAATCATCAATATGGGCTACAGTTAAGAGGAAACATTTTATTAAATTATTATAAGAAGCAGCCAAATAGGAAAAATCACCACTGAATAAAGTTTCAAATATTGAGAGAAATGTTACTTCCAGGTTCTGCTTATTTAGTTTTACTAAAAAGCCAAGAGGCAAACAGAACAATACAGAATAAGAGAAGAAATAAACATTGTGAGAGGCACAGGTCTTGCTGCTTTAGCTTCCTGTTTCCAGGTTGAAATTGCAACAGACAAAAGAAAGGGTGTTTGTTACCTCTTTAAGTTTTGACAGGTTTGTGATCTCTCACAGTGAAATGGGGTCATTTCCCTTTTAAGAAAGAAAGGGGGAGGAGAACTAATTGAGAGAAATATGGAAGAAGTGTTGTAGAAGGGCAGGTCCATTAGACTGTAAGCTCTTCTGAGCAGGTACTGTCTCGTACATGTTTAAAGTACAGCGTTGTGTGCACCTGGTAGAGCTATAGAAATAATAAATAGTAGTAGGAAGCACAGATGGGCCCATAAAAGTAGTCCTTAGACTGAAAGCAGGCAGAAGGAAAAATGGGGGAGAATAAGAAAGAGCCACAGCCTGACCTGATGAGTAAGCAGATGAATGGGACAGGAGGAACAAGAGAGGAAAAGGTATTTTTAGTCATGGACTTTGGAAGTTTGTTGAACTGGAATACTACTATTACTAATATTTATCATTTCTGTAGTGCTACTAGACCTACGCAGTGCTGGAAGACAGGATTGTAAGGTCAAGTTAAAGTTTGTCCTAGGGTATAGTGGCTACTGGGCTGAAGCTCCTGCATATCTTGCTTAAAAGGACTCAGTCTGGTATTTGGAGTGTAGTTTAAGGAAGGCTGGAAAGAGACCCCCCCCCCTGAAAAAGTGCCAGTCTATCCAAATGGGGTACTTTGGGGTGGTTATTAATTAACATTTAGGCAGCATCTACTGGGCATGATTATGAAAGTGTATTTTAAATTGCATCTGGTGAGTCAACTTTATCACGGGACAATTATAGAACCATTCTTCAAATGACAGTGCTATCGACATTATTGGGCCTCCCTCTGGTGGTGTTAAAATCTTTGCAGATAGCACAGAACTCTATTAGAGTGCTATTTTGGCTTAAGAAAAACGAATATGTAAGTGAATACTATCTTAAACCTTTCTGGCTTAAGATCAAATTCAGAATCAGATACAAACTCTTATTGGTAACCTATTTAATTGTGCAAGGATGTGCTCCACAATATCTGGTTGAATGTGTACTGCCATATACTCCCCTTCAAAAGCTGTGTTTAGCTATGCCTCATGACTTGTCCAGACTAGTGTTCTTCAACCGCCAGTCCATGGACCGGTGCTGGTCCGCAAAAATTTCCTGCCGGTCCATGAAGGATTTGGGTCTCCTCCACAAACTGTATACTGGGCAGGAAGAGAGGCTCCATTGCCAGCGTCAGCTGACTTACAACTTCCTGTTGCTGTCATGTATGCCGGGACTCCTGCCGCGTATGCTTTCTGCCTTTGCCGGGATTCCATCTGCTTATGCCTCCTGCCTTTGCTACGTATGCCGGGCCTCCTGCCTTTATCTTGTCTTCACACTTCCGGACGAGCAGTGGCAGCTCTGTGTGCTTTTAACTTCAGCACACAGCTACTGCTTGCAGTAGTTTAGCCGTGATTTCATGAGGCAGCCTCGGGGCCCTTGCTAGGTCGGTCCACCTCGCATCATCGAAGCGGGCCAGCCTAGCAAAGGCCCCGAGGCTGCCTGATGAAATCACATCTAAACTACTGCTAGCGGAAGCTCTGTGGCGAAGTTAAAAGTACACAGAGCTGTCACTAGGCTAGAGAGAGGAAAAATTTGCTGGAGAGGGAAGGGAGAATGGGTACTCCTGGACAGGGGAGGAGGGAAAGGGAAGGGAAGGGAAGAGAGAGACTGTTGGATAAGGGGAGGAGGAAAGGGAAAAGGGGTACTGCTGGACAGGGGAGGAGGGAAGGGAAGAGAGTTACTGCTGGACAGGGGAGGAGGAAAATAGTAAGGAAATAGCTGGCAGGGAGATTAGAGGAGGGGAAGGGGTCAGGATGGAATGGAGAAATCAGATGAGAGAAAGGGGAGAGACAGAGGAATGAGAAAGTAGAGAGAGATTGATGCTGGGAAGGGGGTCAGCAAAGCAATAAGGAGAGAGGGACAAAAATGCTAGATCTGGTGTAGAAGAGATAAAAATGAAGAGAGCAGAATGAATCATGTAAAAAGGAAAGAGGGAGGCGCAGTCTTGATGAACAGGGGAGAGAGGTATAGAAAGCAGGAAGATACCATATGGAAGGGGGAGAGGGCAGACAGTGGATGGAAGGGGCAGATGCTGGATTGAAGAGATAGAGGGCAGATGCTAGAAGGAAGAGAGTGAAAAGACGATGAAAGCAGAAACCAGAGACGACAAAAGGTAGAAAAAAATAATTTTATTTCTATTTTGTGATTAGAATATCAGCTTTGAAATATGTATCCTGCTACAGCTGATGCTAGATATAACTGAGGAGTGCAAAGCCCAGGCAGTGCTTCTTTAAGCTTTCAGCTGGCTTAGGGCTCTCTCTGACCAGGGGGCAGTTGCCCTAGTTGTACTCCCCTAACACTATTCCTGTCATGTGTGACTGTGGTATTCTGTTAGCATGATATTTCTGTGTAGCATTCTGTAATAATTTGGCTTATTCAGTTTTTTTGATAGTAGATATATGTGAAGGAGAGGGGAGACAAAGGTTTTGTTGATCCTTGCTCTGTATTATTTGTATTTATAAAATGACAATTGTACAAAATATTGTTTCTTTTTATACTTTAATAAAATACGTTCAATATAAAATCATAACTATTTGTGAGGCTTGTGCGGATGGGTTCAAATGGTTTGCAGGGACCGAGCTCGCGAGGATGGGGCGGAGATGGTTTTTTAAAATTTCAGTCTTAGTAGTTTGCCGGTCCATGAAATAATTCTTTTATTTCCGCCAATCCATTGGTATAAAAAGGTTGAAGAACACTGGTCTAAACCATCCAGAAGGGAAGTTAGACTCAGACTGAATGCTGGAGCTTTTTCATTTCTACACTACAGGGCCTGAAGAGTGGAATAAGTTCCCATCTTACATCAAACAGCAAAGAAATTTGGGTGCTTTTGAGAAACTGTTGAAATGCCACCTGTTCTATATTATGAAATATTTGAGCTGAGTGGGCGGTTGAAGTGTTGTTGTTTCGCTATGTAATCAATGCGGTAGGCTTTGGTAAGGAAAGATTGTTGTCTCTTTAATATTTGTTCATATGCCTTTATTTTTTATTTACTATGAATATGTTGAACTTTTAATTGTTGTATAATGATTTTATTTTGTATGTTATGTTGTGCTCTGCTTTGTGAAAGGCAGATTAACTGTATCCATCACATCTTGTTTGTCTGTCTTGCATGTTTAGATTGTAAGCTCTTCCAAGCATAGACTGTTTTCTTACGCTTTGTGACTTTGTACAGCGCTGCGTGCATTTGGTAGTATAAATAAAACGAAAGCTGATTTGCCTAAGAGGCAAAGTCTGAGAGACTACTTAGAATAAACCGGTGAATTTAAGCATTGCTGGTGCTTGTGTGCCTTTGCTATGCTCCAAGTAGTAGCAGTATATGCTGGTGGGAGAGGCCATTTGAGAAGTGGAAAGAAATTCACACCGAGTGGACAGTGTCTGGGAAACAAGGACTGCTGCTGCTGATGAACTGAAAAGCACAGTTATGTACCATAACAGGTGTTATCCAGGGACAGCAGGCAGATGTTTTCACTTGTGGGTGGGTGACGTCACCCACATGTGAGAATATGCTGTCTGCTTGTCCTGGGATAAAATACTATATGCATAGACTATCCTAGGCTCTGAAGGCTGCTGACCAGTCCTGTTTCCTAAACCAAGGGAAGTAGGCTCTCAAGTGGTCATGAAGACCTTGAGCTTTGCGACACTTACCGAATAACAAAACAATAATGAAATGTAAATACTTTGTTAGATTGCCAAGGTATATGTCCTGCAACAGGGGTTTTGAAAAACAGAGATATTACCATTTAATTTCTATGAAAAATGCCTATTGGGAATAAGTGCAAGAGCTTGATATACATGCATGTCATATCTACAGACAGCTCAAAAAAATAATGGTACCATTCCCCACCAAGTTCATATTTCAGTAAGCTACTCCTGATAACTGAACAAAAGAAATATTTTAATTTAAATCTGTGAATCTGATTATTCTATTTGTTAAAGCTCTTCTCATTTACTTATGCAAGTATATAGACACATATATTAATGGTTTATACATACTTGCATCAGAACAATAAAAACTGTAGTGTAAAAATGCTCCTAAATAAATAAGTTTCTAAAACAGAGGAGACAGAAATTATTAATTATATTATGATATTATTAATTGCTTTGGAGATAAATTATTCACTGTTGTACCTGTCACTACCTAGTAGGATGAACAATGCTAATTGAATCAGAAGGTTTATATGCCACATATTTTGGCAAATCCTCTAAAATGGCATAATTAATAGGCCAAACACAGGAAGTGAACTGGTCACTTTGGTTCATTTTTTCAGAACAGATACATCTAGATTAGGCTCTAACCCATTAGACCTTAAGGGCTAGATGCACTAAAGATAGCGACTCGATCACTGTTGGCCGATTCTCCAATAGTGATCGATGCACTATCAAGTTTGCATGCAAATCATCTGAATGCAAACGTACCATTTCAATCGCTCAGTGAGCGATTGACACATGCGCAGAGCCCTAACAGTAGTGACAAGGGAAGCAGCCTCCTGTCATTGCTGTTAGGGCTTCTGTATTTTTTTAATGGAACAGATGTGTGCGAGCTAAACATGCACAACCTGTCCCATAAAAAAAGCCCCCCCCCGCCCAGCACCATGCCCTCCCACCTGAACCCAGCACCCCAAGCTACCATCCACCCTCCACCCCGTGGCAAAATGGCAGGAAGGATGCCCGTTCCCTCCTGCTACTGAAGGAACTTCCTCCACCCCGCCACCCGAAAAAAAAAGGCAGGAGGGAAGCCCCTTCCCCCTCCAGATTCCTTGCCCTGTACCTTAAAAGTTGGAAGCAGGAGGTACTGAAAACACCTCTTCCTCCCTCAACGACGACACTGGGCCTTAGGCCCCTCCCTGGTGCATCACATAATGCACAAGGAAGGGCCTCAGGCCCCTCATCAGGGACTTCCTTGGGAAGGAGCTTACAGAAGTCCCTGATTGGGACCAGATTGGCTAATCAGGGACTTCTTTAGGCTCCTTCCTGAAAGGAGGGGCCTGAGGCATCTGAGCCAATCAGGGCCTTAGGCCCCTCCCCATGAATCACTGCTGCAGATAGAAGGCCGCAAAGCGGCCTGTTTAGAGCACTGCCGCAACCGCTGTTTTGGGATGCCTCAGAAGTATGTCATTCTCACGATAGGTTGGTAGGGTTCTGTTGCACAAGGGGATGGGAGGGAGGGATAGAAAGATGCTGCAGAGGGAAGGCCAGCCCCAGCAGGGAAGGCCACGAAGCAGCCCTTTCAGAGCGCTGCAGCTGCTTTAGAAGGCCTTGGAGTAGAGGTATGTCAGGTTTCACTGGGATGGGAGTCGCTGAATTGACGAATCCAATTTTTTCGATATGTATTTATCTTCCCCTCTTACTGCTGATGGTGGGCAGGAGCCAAAAATAGTGGAAGCCTTCTCAAAGCAGGTATGCAACCTTTATAGAATTGGGCCCCTTATGTGTGTGGTTAATTTATTTTGAGCAAAAGCCAATAACTTTGCGCTGCTAAGATGACCAACTGTTTGCCTCTCTTCATGGCAAAATGATCTAGTCTTATTTTTTTTTTAATCTGATTGCATGCATACATATTGAGAGTAATTTTATAAAAGGGCATCTACGTTAATTGGGTTTGAATGTATCTATTTTTAGTCAGTTTCAAAAGACAAACAGACGCCTATGTGTCTTTATAAAATGCTAGCACAAATCCTGCAAAGATCATATCTACATTGAAGGTGCAGATATTTTTGCCTCTTCAGGAGCAATTGTAAATTTTAGTGTGTGCTTTGCATGTATATTTTATAAGGTATAAACAAAGGAAGGACTGGAGGTATATACAACTGTAAGACAGAATAAACCGCACTCCAATAAACCGGTAGATACCATGTTTCCCCGAAAATAAGCTTCAACATGATTTTTAAAGATGCTCCTAATATAAGCCCTAGTTAAGAACGACCCCGCAGCCCCCCGACTCCATTCCTAGTTAAAATAAATAAATAAATAAACCTTTATTGAATTAGGTATAAACTAACATGCTAAAACTATGATGTGCCCATATGAGTCAGCAATGCATGTGAGGCTCAATATGCTGTTATTTTTATACATTGTAATGATTTAATAAACTATCAAAATATTTATTTATTTATTCCGTTTTCTATACCGTTCTCCCAGGGCAGCTCAGAACGGTTTACATGAATTTATTCAGGTACTAATACATTTTCCCTGTCTGTTCCAACAGGCTCACAATCTATCTAATGTACCTGGGGTAATGGGGGGGGGGGATTAAGTGACGTTCCCAGGTTCACAAGGAGCAGCTGATCGGTTGAGCCACTCGAATGATGTACAATCTACAGAAAATAATTAGAAGTGATATATGGAAATTAAGTAAGAAAGAGAGGAAGGTAAAGAGAGAGAGAGGAGGGGAGGGAAATGATGTGGAGGGCCATTTTCAATATGACGTCTAAATCAAAGTTTAGATATTTAGCAGAACATACCCAAAAATTCAGTACCAAACATGGCCATTTTCAAAACTGCAAAACGGCTATCTTGTTTTTTTCAAAAATGGATGTACTTGTGATCAGTGCATCTATCTTTCTGAACCATTTATGAAAATATACGTCCCAAACAAAAACACATAAAACAAACCATTGGGATTTAGCAGGGCCAATCATTCTTTTGTTTTGGTTTTTTTTTAAATCATTTTCATAATACATTCAAGTATAAACTTGTACAGATAGCAATATAAGATCCAAAATGGTCGCACACTGATCGGGTGTGAGGCATGTCTGGGAGCTCTCTATTGGAAAAACTTTTTTTTGCTTATCTAATTTACCTTGGAACGATGCCGAAATGGAGAGAAAAGAGCTCTGCTGGGGCCTCGCGGGGCTCTTCGGCGACCGGATTAGGTTACATCGAAGACCTCCTACGTCGGATACCGTCGGAGACGCTCCCGCTGGAGACGCCACGAGTTAGCAGATCTGCGGCATTCTCCTTGGGACTTGATACTACTCTAAGCCCTGACGCTAGGGCACCGCCCCCACGTCCTCAGAGCACCAGCTCGCCGTGGATGGAGCAGTCTGAGGGGACTCAGTTACTGCAACTCCAGGAGGCCGGAGAGAATGAAGAAGGTGGAGTTGAGCTGGACACCATGTCTTCGGAGGGTGGTCCGGAATTGAGCTCTGAAGTTGGGAGTCAGCAAGGGGGCGTGAAGATCCAAGGAGACGACGTGAAGGGAAAGCAAGGAACTGGAGGGTTTTTTTTTTCCTACACTTTGCCTCCTGCCAGTCCAGACCCCAGGACCTTGTAGCTACTCTGCCTACATTAATTAATCCCCTTTTTCAACATTTGGAAGAAAATGTGAAAGCTCAAGGGTCAGATATTAAGAATTTACTAATGCAGATTACAGAATCCAAAACTTCCTTAATAAATGTCAACCAAGAATTGGATGTTTCTAAAAAGACTCAAGAAACTTTGATAAAGGATAATATTAACTTGAGAAGAAAATTAGAGTCATTACAAAACTCATCATGCTCAAATAATATCAGGTGGTTAACTTCCCTAGGAGTGTTTTGTATACTCCAAGGGAATTGGTGAGGCACTTTCTGGAAGTTCTGGAAATTCCAGAGGAATTATTACCTACTTTATCTCAAGTATATTACTTTCTGGGGAAATTGCAAACTCAGCAGCAAGCAATTGCTTCTGATATGAATGCAACAGCACTACTTGAAGTTTCAGATACAGAAACAATTACCCCTACTACATTTCTATTGACGGTGGCTATGGCCCTTGATAAAAACTGGCTTATGAAAAATTTCTTCAAACATGCAAAAAAAATTTCTAGGTTTAAAAGTACAAATGTATCCAGTTTAAGTAGGGATACCCAAAGATGATGCAAGGAGTTTCTATTATTAAAACCTGGGGTTATTGCACTGGGGATGACCTTTTTCCTATGTTACCCATGTAAATGTGTGGTTCATTATTCTTTTCAGAAATGTCTTTTTTGAACCTTTTCAGTTAACGACTTTCCTTTCATTGTCGCGATTGGAGAAGGATAAAGTTAAAATCTAAAGCCCTAATTTTTTATGTATAAGAGCTGATTAATTCAATTGAATACCAACCTGATCATGTATGCTATCTTTAGTTATTTATTTCCTTTTTTTCCCTCTCCGCTCTCTACTTTTTGGATCACTTCTATTGGGGACTAGAAGTGATTAAGTAAAAAATGTATCTTTGTTATTTATGTATTGAATTATGTATTTGATTTGGTCTTATATTGCAATCTGTACAGGGCCAATCATTCTTAATAGAGTGACCACAGAGACATTACAGCAGAGCAGTAATGCACCCTAAAGGGCGCTATAGGTAACCTCACACAAAAAGTCCCAGGTACATATTTCATCATAGCCCCTTTTTTTGTATGGTAAGCCTTCTAAAACCCACGGTACCCAACTGTACACCACACCAATAGCCCTTATGCCTACAGGTGTCACCTATATGTAGGTACAGTGGGGTTTGAAACAGAGAGTTGTGTGGGGACAGAAATCCCATCCGTCCCCACCAGAATCCCCTCCCTTCACCCCATAAAAGTTGCCTGTCCCCTTAGTGCATTGCATTGCATTTCATTCATTAATTCTCAATAAAAAAGAGAGTTTGAAGACTCAGCTCTTTCTTCGGCTCCAGTATCCCCCTAACCCTAACCCTGTCCTAACTTTATAAGTTAATTACCTGAACCAAAGAGATTCCACAAGGAAAACTATTCCTCCTCCATCTCCCCAGGTCTTCCTGTAAATTTATTCTGATCAAACTTTTTTTCTCCTATCTAGCCCAAATCACTCTCTCTCAACCTCCTCCCCCCCACCTTTATCCTTTTAGCCTCTTTTCACACACTCCTCTTCCTCATGGTTTCTCTCTCATTCCCAATCCTGATCATCCCCTAGTTCAGGGGTAGGCAATTCCGGTCCTCAAGAGCCGGAGCCAGGTCAGGTTTTCAGGATATCCACAATAAATATGTATGAGATGGATCTGCATGCCACTGCCTCTTTGAGATGTGTTAGGTTGCACAAGCTAAACAGTTCTAAATCTAACAGATGCTGGCATTGTCATCTGGACATAGGGACACTGGATCATCTGTTGTTCTATTGTCCTTTGATACTTAACTTTTGGAGGTCAATTTGGAGTATGATTAACAACATATTGGAATCATCAATTCCACTGACGTATGAGGCAGTCATATGTGGAACGTTATTACATGTTAAACCCCCTATGGATCGTTATAAATGCCGCCTTTTTGTTGTCATGACTGGGATAGCCATGCAGATGGTAAGCCGAAACTGGAAGAACTATGACCGTCTAAATTTTCCTTTCTGGTGGGCAAATTTGTGTCCAAGCTATAGATATGAAAAAATGAATGCTGATAGTTTGGGGCACAGTAATTTATTTAAGCTGGTTTGGGGGCCATTGACATCATATATTACCTTACTATATATAGTAGGTCTTTGATTATGAGTCAGTTTTGGTTTATTTTTGTACACATCCAGGAAAGGGAGGGGGGCCATTTCTATCCTAATTTGACTTTTGAGTATGTCTACCTGGGGTGGGAGGAGGGTGGGAGGATATTTTTAACCTGAATAGGGTAAGGTTATTGGGATAGTCTATGTTTCTGTGTTTTATTGAATAATCATTGATTGGGGGGAGACAATGGTTGGTTATGCATATTTGTAAGTTGAATGTGCTTTTATTAACTTATTATATGATATATATTTGTGTTTTGCACTTTTGAAGTTTAGAAAATCAATAAAGAATTTTTTAAAAAAGTTCTGATCAACATAATTTTTAAAATTTGCTCTTTCAGAACCCTAAAAATGGACAAATTTTTATTGAATTTTAATAAGCACACAACAGCACAAAATGAAGAGTATGCACCACAAACGAGTAGTGAATATGCAAAAAAGAGAAAATATCGTAAATATGACGATAGTTATTTGGACTTTGGCTTTACGTCAACAAATGTTAACAGAGAAGAAAAAACAATGTATAGTATGTTTAAAATTTTTGCCACCAGACTATATGCTTCCAAGTAAATTGAAGCGTCATTTAGAAAACTAATCATTCACATTCGATTAATAAAACTCGTGACTTCTTTACCAGAAAATTAAAAGAACGAAAAGGACAGCAAGGTACATTTTCTCGGCATTTGTCAATACCAAACAATATTCTGCTAGCCTTATACAAAGTTGCATATAGAGTTGCTAAGTGTAAAAAAAAACCCCATACCATTGGGGAACAACTGATTCTACCTGCTCCTATAGATATGGTGAACATTATGATCAGCAAATCTACGGGGAAAGTACTTTCAAATGTACAGTATCTTTATCTAATAATACCTTCAGTTGGAGAATTCAACATATGTCAGAAGACCTCAATGACCAATTGATTGAAAAACTAAAAGAAAGGGAATTTGGCTTGCAGTTGGATGAGACCACGGATAATAATAAGGATGCACATTTGATTTGTTATATATGTTATATTTGTTATATATGTTATTGTATTTCATTACCCTGCCTTTCCCTTTGTTTTCCTTTTCTGTTTATTCTGTTAGTCGTTAATTTAATATGTTTTGTTCAGTGTCCATCTGTCTTTTATAACCCCGGTATTATCTGTAAATTGAATGATTTGTTCATCGCTTAGATATTTGAGTAAGAGATTAATCAAATACTTAATAAACTTGAAACTTGAAATGTCACTGTGGAAGAAGTTCTTTTTTGTAAAAAAATAACTGCAAGTGCAAAGGCTCGGGATTTGTTTGAGATCCTAAATATATTTATGACTGAAAATAATTTAGATTGGACAAAGTGTATTGGGGTCTGTACGGATGGTGGTCGTTCGATGTCAGGCCGTTATGGAGGATTACAAGCATTTATTCGAAGAAAGCGCCAGCTGAAATGTGGACCCATTACATAATACATGAGTCCTACATTGAATTTGGTCCTAGAACACGTAGTTGATGTGATAAACTTTATAAAAACTCACCCAGTAAAAGCAAGATTTTTCAAAAATTGTGTGAAGATATGGGAGCTGAATATATATCTTTATTATACTACTGACACTCACGCTGGCTTTCTTGTTGCAATAAGTTAGCTCATATATTTCAATTACGACAAGAACTCTACATTTTTCTTGAAGAAGAAAAACACGAGTATGTCAAAAACTTTGTAGAGACAGAGTTTTTGATGAAACTGGCATCTTGTGTGAGATTTTTGAAAAGTTAAATATGCTGAATCTCTCCTTGCAAGGAGACAATATGCACATTTTGAAATTGATTAAGAAGATTTCAATTTTCAAAACAAAATTACAATTATGGTGGAGAAAAATGCATGAAGACGGTGGCAAAGATTGCTTCCCCTTTTGCAGCAGTTCATGATCTCCAATGAAGTTGTTTTGTCTGACAATATAAAATCAGTTTTTGAAGATCACCTTTCAGAAAGTATCAAATGGCTTGAAATATATTTTCAAGAACATGATCCCATGAAATTTGCCTGGATTCAGGATTCCTTCAGAGCCAAACTTCCAGCTGTCTCATTCAGCTTTCTTGTGACAATATGCTCAAGACACGATTTAGCAGCATGGATATTACGGAATTTTGGTATTCAGTAAGAGATGAATATCCGCTGTTAGAAGTCGAGAACATAGAATCTTAATTCTGTTAGCAACATCCTATTTATGCGAGATTGGGTTTTTGGAGCTCGCTGTGATAAAAAGCAAGTACCGAGCGAAAATCAATGTGGAACAAGAAATAAGATTGGCCTTAAATATGGTTCCAAGGTTTGAGAAGATTTGTAATGAACAGCAAGCTCATCCATCTCACTAGTTTGTGATTATTTTTTTATATTGTTGAATTTTTTCAAATAAATAATTCAAGATTATTGTGATAACCTTTATGATAAGTTGTTTGAATTTTTAAAATTAATAATCGTCTCAAGCTAACAATTGTCAGGTATGTATTAGATTACAGAACTATCGTTTGACCTAGGGAGTCATGGAAAAATTTTGAAACATTACGTGAGCTGAAAACAGAAAAAGTTTGGGAACCACTGTTCTAGAGGGTATCTAGTTGGTGTAAGTGGGAGAGAAGAGCATTCCAAAGGGTGGGACCAACTGCTGAGAAGATGAAATGTGTGTCATAAGTTATCTGCCTAAAGGAAGGAATGACTAGAATGTGTTGTTGGGATGAGTGGAGTCTCGCATTTAATCAGGGACATTACTACAGATGACTGAACACATATTTTTACCTTTCATAAAAAACCTTTTTATTAAGTGGGAAATTATTTCTGTTTTGTGTTTTCGTTTAACGTTGACAAGGTACAATATTAACCCTGGCACATGATATAAGGGTGAGAAGAATGTTCTTCATACTCTAGTTCCATTGGACCTTATTCTCTGGTTAAAACTTCATTGTCTTCTTCCCCCTCATGCTTCACCTCCAGATCACTGGCTGTTCTGAGGCCTGCAGGAGTTGTAGGAGGAGGTGAACCCACTCCGTGATAAGTTATGAATATGAGAAAGAAAATGGAGCAATTAAAACAAGGACTGCATATGCAACAGAACAGACATACACCACAACATGGGAAAGTATAGAAGAGCTAGGTGTATGGTAGCTTGAAGTTGTACTTACCTCTCTCTTTCAAGCAAATGATCAGTTCCAGAAATTAACCCTCTCTTTCGGTATGGACCTATAGGTGCTTAGCTGTTTGCTTTGGTATGTGAAGTCAGCTGTGCTGTTCTTTGGGAACAAAAACTGGGAAGATTTGATCTTACAGGTGAAGGTAAGAAATAAAGAATTACCTCATGCTTCTTCTTTAAAGGTACTGGGAGTTATTTTGGAGGAAGAAGACATTTGACAACAGCAGATTTCCCAAGTGGTAAATCAAGTGTATGCTGAGATTGCTTTGTTAAAAAAAAATCTACTTTTAGAACAATTTAGATCATAGTACAAACCATTTATAATCAGCTACGTTAACCGCTCTTACCACAACCTCTGGCAATGCGTTCCAGAGCTTAACAATTCTTTGAGTGAAAAAATATTTCCTCCCATTGCTTTTAAAAGTATTTCTCTGTAATTTCATCGAGTGTCCCCTAGTCTTTCTAATTTTTGATGGAGTAAAAAATGGATTCATTTGTACTTGTTCTACACCACTTAGGATTTTGTAGACTTCAATCATATCTTCCCTTAGCCATTTCCAAGCTGAAGAGCCCTAAACTCTTTAGCCTAGATAGCAAGTAACACAGTATAGCTGCAATACAACACTGTGAAACAGCATGGACCTTTGCCTGCCTCTTTCTATCTTCATGTAGTTTGATATACAGTATTTTTCATAAGCTGGTACTGCATTGTTTCTCCTTTAAGGCATCACAGAAATGTGAAACTACAGTCTCAAATTGTTCTCAGCTCCATTTGCTTCATGTTATCAGAATTTTAAACTTTAGTGGTATTTACTAAATTAAGGCCCACTAGGATTTGCATTTTATTTCCACTAAGGGCTCCTTTTACTAAGGTGCGCTAGTGTTTTAGCGCACGCACAGAATTACCGTGCGCTAAACTGCGCGGTACACTTCTAGAATAATGCCAGCTCAATGCTGGTGTTAAGGTCTAGCGTACGTTCTTCCGCACGTTAAGGCCCTAATGCGCCTTTGTAAAAGGAGCCCTAAGTCTACAATTTCCCTTATTACTTCTAGCAAAAAGAATAGCAAATAAAAAACTGATTTCATGGTAGTAAACTATTAATTGAACTTGAACTCTTCTGCCTATTTTCATCATACGTAACACAAAATCACAGATTGATTGTTTAGTTTATAACCTATTCAAATAAAAGTATCAGTACAGTCATGGATTACTGATAATTTTAGCAAGTACAGTACTGATTATAGCAATTTGCATCCGAGAAAGATGGTGCAGATGCCAGGGTTTCATTCCTCTGCAGTTTGAGGAGATTAGCAGGGTCCAAGTGTACTTGGGAAGGAGTGACAATTACTGCCACTATTGTACTAGTTCCAGAGTGGTGCTGATGCATAACCTCAGAGGATTAAGACAATAAGAGCTTGTCTCAGCCCCAAGGCCTTTGAGCTACTCATGTGGCCTGGGCAGGGGGAAAGAGGCAAGTTGTGCTTTATTCAGTGACTTGCTGTCATATCCAAACTACAACCAGTATTCTGCATTTGCGCTGGTAATAAAGTTCTGCTATGAAACTTTGTAAATCATGAAAAAAAATGTGATCTGTAAACATTAACAGACAAATTATCTAGAAATGTGTAATTCAATTACAGACTCACACTTTTGCCATAAATGTTTCCAGCACATGGTTGTCATCTGTTATCCCTAACATCTCCGACATGCGAGCATATACCTAGGAAAAAAGAAAACAACATCATTTTAAAATCTTTTTCAAATATGAATGCATGACGTAAGGGTAGCAGTATTACTTCACAGTAGCTAACGCTCTTCCTTGTAACTTTAAGAAAATATTCATACTGCATTCCATTTACCTAAATCAAGGCTTTAAAGAGTTTCAACTTTAGTGAATAAAAATAATCAGATCCTATGTTTAAAGAAATATGACTCATGCTACTAGAGGACTAAATAAGCTCCTTTTATATGAGTTTTTAGGTTGCCCCTGCTTAGAATTATTTTACATATCACCAGGTTTCCTCATGAAGTATTTTGGGCAGGAATGTTGTCAAATTTTAATCAGTATCTTACGTAAAACTATGTGTATGTAATGTTATTAAAATTATGAATGTGTATTGTAAACCACTTTGAACTGGAACTCCCAGCAGCCATTTCCTCATGGCGATCTGCATGGGGCAGGAGCGTAAGAAGATCTCTCCAGCCCCGAAAGTCCTCTAGACCAGTGTTCTTCAACCTTTTTACACCTATGGACCGGCGGAAATAAAATAATTATTTTGTGGACCGGCAAACTACTAAGACTGAAATTTTTTTAAAAAACCATCGCCACCCCGTCCCCGCGAGCTCGGTCCCACAAACCATCTGATCCCATCCGCACAAGCCTCAAATAGTTATGATTTTATATTGAACATATTTTATTAAAGTATAAAAAGAAACAATATTCTATACAATTGTCATATTATAAATACAAATAATACAGGGCAAAGATCAACAAAACCCCTATCTCCCCTCCCCTTCACATATATCCCCTCTATTATCAAGAAAACGGAGTAAGCCAAATTATTACAGAATGCTACACAAATATCATGTAACAGAATACCACAGTCACACATGACAGGAATGGTGTTAGGGGAGTGGAACTAGGGCAACTGCCTCCTGGTCAGAGAGAGCCTTAAGCCAGCTGGAAGCTAAAGAAGCACTGCCTGGGCTTTGCACTCCCCAGTTATGTCTAGCAAGATACATATTTCAAATCTGATATATTTGAATCACAAGATAGAAATAAAATTATTTTTTTCTACCTTTTGTCGTCTCTGGTTTCTGCTTTCATTGCCTTTTCACTCTCTTCCATCCAGCGTCTGCCCTAAGAACATAAGAATTGCCACTGCTGGGTCAGACCAGTGGTCCATCGTGCCCAGCAGTCCGCTCACACGGCGGCCCTCTGGTCTAAGACCAGCACCCTAACTGAGACTAGCCCTACCAGCGCATGTTCTTGTTCAGCAGGAACTTGTCTAACTTTGTCTTGAATCCTTGGAGGGTGTTTTCCCCTATAACCACGCCACCCAGCCACGCCGCCAAAGCCCCAGAGGAGACCATCGACCCTGCCTGCAGGGCCAAACGAGCCCCTCTCCGCCTCCCCCACAGCCGGGAGAGGAAACTTTTCAGTTTTTTTCTATTTTTTACTTTTGTTATCTCTCTTCCCTTCTTCAGCGACGGGAGCCAGCCCGCGCCACCAAAGCCACAGAGGAGACCATCAGCCCGAGTTGAGAGGAGCGTGGGACCACTGCTCCGCCCCTCTCCCGAGCAAGCAGGAGACCTCGAACTTAAAAAACCTAAAACACCAGCGACGGGAGCCAGCCACGCCGCCAAAGCCCCAGAGGAGACCATCGACCCTGCCTGCAGGGCCAAACGAGCCCCTCTCCGCCTCCCCCACAGCCGGGAGAGGAAACTTTTCGGTTTTTTTTCTATTTTTTACTTTTGTTATCTCTCTTCCCTTCTTCAGCGACGGGAGCCAGCCCGCGCCGCCAAAGCCACAGAGGAGACCATCGGCCCGAGTTGAGAGGAGCGTGGGAGCACTGCTCCGCCCCTCTCCCGAGCAAGCAGGAGACCCCGAACATTTTTGCTGTTGTTCTTGCCGCAGCTCGGTGGACCGCGTGCCGCCAAGAACCGCCCCTGCACAGCCGGAGAGGAGTGTGGGAGCACTGCTCCGCCCCCTCCCGAACCAGCAGGAACCCGACTGCGAAGCACCTGCGTGAAGCACCCGCACAGGCAGCCTCCGATACCAGCCTACCGACCACAGAGCCTTGCCCAGACCACAGAGACAACCACTGATCTCCACTACAGTCACAGTCCCAGCAGCCCGACAAAGACACAACTGTCTCAACCCCAAAAAGGAACTCCTTCCCACGAGACAGACCCAACAGCACCGACTATCCAGCCTCCCGTTCTCGTGGTTATAAACCAGATAACCCTAACCGGACAAGTATTACTGTTACTTAATACTCTGTTATATAGCCTTGCTAGACCTGTACAGATTATAGCACCACTGTATTGAAACTACATTGCTTATCCTTTCTACATTGTTTAACCTACAGGATATTATACAGGAATCTACTAAACCGCTCTCCGACCCGTGAATCTAGTACCCCCCCCCAATTACCGTCCCCCCTGCACTAATCCTGACCTCCCTAGCAAAAACACAATAAAAAAAATTAAAAAAAAAAACATAAAAAAAAAAAAAATAAATAAACATCCTGAGTCATCTTGCCCCCTTTTTTCCCCCCTATAATCACCCGCAGGAAACTCCCCAACTTCTCCAACCGCAGTTGGACGAGCCCTTCACAATGGCCAGGCCAAACACACACCAATGCGCAGTTCTACTTCTACTCCTCTTGCTCTCTTCCAGGCTCTGCAACGCAGACCACTCCAATGCATCCCCCATTCCCATCCACTTTACGCTGCACCGATCGGTAAAACCCAGAACCCCTACATACACTCTCCACTCCACACAAGACCACCCTCACACCTATTCGCCCAACAGCCCCCCTCACCACTACAAACCGACCAAGCCCCACCCAAAAAAACCAAGAACACTAAAAAAACTGGCGTACTCCCACTACTCCCCACCCAATCACACCAACCACCAGTCCCTACAGGGCTTTTACCTGAACATCAGATCAATGAGGAATAAAGCCACACTAATCAAAGACTGGCTGACCGAAAATAACCCCGACTTTGTCCTTCTCACAGAAACCTGGTTGCTTTCAGACAAAGACATCATCATTAAAGATTGTCTACCACCACGATTTAAGATACTCTCCCTAGCCAGAACATGGGGAAGAGGAGGAGGACTAGCAATAATCTTCCGAGACCACCTCAATGCTTCTATTCTCAACACAACCTCTTCGCCCAATTCTGAAATTCTAACCATCGCCCTAGCATCAACATCTCTGCCCTCCTCACTAACCATCACTTTATTTTACTTACCCCCCAAAAAATGGACTACGACCAAAGACGACTTCGCTGAATCACTACTTACCAATTCTCTAACAAGCCAATACAACCTACTGTGTGGGGACATCAACATACACCTCGAGCAAACTGACCAACCTGAAATCTCAGATTTCTGGTCATTGCTCTCCCAACTAGACTTTGACAAACACCCCCCGATCAAAACCCACCAAAGAGGACATCAGTTAGACCTGGTAACTCTATCCTCCAAGGAACAGGCCAATCCCACTTTTTATTGGAAACAAGGCAGCTGGTCAGACTCCCTTTGGTCCGACCACCGCCTATGTAGCTTCACCATTGGATGCCAACTCAAACCTCCTAAAAGCGGCAAAACAAGAAGCATCAAAACCCACACTACCAGAGGAAAGATTGACCCAATCGAATTCTGGTCCCATTTCGAAATCAACACCAATCCAATAGAAGATACGGAACAAATCATGACCTCCTGGAAACAAGATAGTACCAACATACTAAACGAGATTGCCCCCACAAAAACCCGCAGAATAAGAACCCCTAACCAAGAGGGCTGGTTCGATCCTGAACTGCTGCTATGCAAGAAGGATCTCAGAAAAGCCGAAAGATTATGGCAAAAATCCGGAACCTTAGAACACAGATTGGCCTGGAGGCAAAAATTAAAACAGTACAAAACCCTCACTAGTGAAAAAAGAAAAAATTTCTACTCCCACAAAATCGGTAATCCTAAAACCAATAGCAGTAACCTCTTCAAACTGGTCAACGATCTATACAACATAGAAACCTGCACAAACCTACACGAAGAATCCACCTTAACCGCCAACACCCTTGCCGACTTCTTCAATACCAAGATCCAAAAATTAAGAACAACACTACCCGCCAGCACCAACCCCCTCGAGCTCTTCCCCATCCTCACAGACATGAATCGATCAAACCCAGATCCTGGAGCCAGAGTCGACCTTAGTTGGAAACAATTCGCATTAACCGATTGGCAAACCTTCAATACTAACTACAACAAGTATACTCACTCCTACTGCCATCTGGACACATGCCCACCAAATATCATGAAAACTGCCCCCCCCCCCCCCATTTTAAAGCAAAAATGTTGACATGGGTTAATCACCTACTATCCAAAGGAAACTTCCCGTCGGAGCAAGGTCACATAATGATTACCCCAATTTTAAAAAACGAGAAAGAACCACCTAACTCCCCATCTAATTATAGGCCGATCGCCAGCATCCCCCTATTTACCAAAATAGCGGAAGGGTTGGTAAAGGCGGAACTTTCCGCATACCTTGAAAAATTCAACATTCTATGTGACAACCAATCAGGATTTCGCGCGGACCACAGCACTGAAACCATCATAGCCTCCCTTCTCGACTACCTCCACACGCTCTTCAGTCAGGGCTCAAGTGCCCTGATCATACAATTCGACCTGAGCAGTGCTTTTGACCTGGTCGACCACACCATTCTCCTTGAATGCCTAGCTCACATTGGCATCTCAGACCAGGTCCTCAATTGGTTTCAGGGGTTCCTACAAAATAGATCATACAAGGTACTCAAGAATAACTCTTTCTCTTACTGCTGGGACAACACCTGTGGGGTCCCGCAGGGCTCCCCCTTATCCCCCATCCTCTTCAACATATACCTAGCCTCCCTAGGTAAACTCTTACACAACCTAAATCTCAAATTCTTCATTTATGCAGACGATATCACAATAGCCATCCCACTAACCAACTTCTCACAAGAACTACTCGACCACATCACAAACATTCTCAACCAGATAGAACTCTGGATGCTATCATTCAGACTGAAATTAAACCCCGACAAATCAAAATTTTTCCTAGCCTCCCCCAAAGATAAAATCAAGGAAACCACAATTCAACTAAAAGGAGTGACCTTCCCCCTCGATCCGACCATAAAAATTCTGGGAGTCACGCTGGACAAAAACCTATCCCTAAATAACCATACTGACCTCATCGTTAGGAAAAGCTTCTCGGTACTTTGGAAACTTCGCACCATAAAAAAATACTTCAATGACACTGCATTCCGTCTACTTGTACAATCCTCCATCCTCAGCATTCTCGACTACTGCAATATCATCTTCCTCAACGCCACAAAGAAAACTACCAGGAGACTAAAAATAATCCAAAATACCGCAGTGCGCCTCATCTTTGGCCTAAAGAAATGGGAACATGTCACCCCTTTCTATCACCAACTACACTGGCTACCCATTTGAATCTAGAGTTCTTTTTAAATTCGCATGCTTCTGCTACAAATCGATTAACGGCTCTTCTCCAAGTTACATAAATACCCACTTTAACCTTTACTGCAATAACAGGACATCACGCAGAATTCAACTGTTCACCTTCCCTTCGCCAAAACACTGTCCTCTCAAAAGATTCCTCGATAGAACTTTCGCCTTCCAAGCAGCCAAGTCGAACCCATGGCTAGCCCAGATGATACTCGAGGCCCCCACTTACCTTGCCTTCAGAAAACTACTAAAAACTTACCTATTCAGCAAACACAACCCTTAATATTCCGTTCACCCCACATAACACTTACCCCACCCCTGCCCCCTTCCTCCTTCACCAGACCCTCCCGTCCACACTCTCTACTTCCCTTATCTAGTTCGACCAAACCTGCAATCTCTGTTATACTGATGTAAATCTTCCCCTCATTGCAGACAGTTGTAAATCGCTGTAATTTCACTGCTGACTACTGTAAATCGTTGTAATTTACCGTAAATCTGCTTGTAATTTGTTGTAAATCTGCTTCAAATTTTGTTGTAAATCTGCTTGTCAATGCAGATCATTTGCTAATTGATGTAAACCGCCTAGAACTCACTGGGTATGGCGGTATATAAGAATAAAGAAAGAATAAAGAAAGAAAGAATAACAGCCTCTGGAAGAGCGTTCCAGCTTTCTACCACTCTTTGGGTGAAGAAGAACTTCCTTACGTTTGTACAGAATCTATCCCCTTTCAACTTTAGAGAGTGCCCTCTCGTTCTCCCTACCTTGGAGAGGGTGAATAGTGTCTTTCTCTACTAAGTCTATTCCCTTCAGTATCTTAATCGCCTCTGTTCGAGGGAGAAGAGGCCCAGTTTCTCTAATCTTTCGCTGTACGGCAGCTCCTCCAACCCCTTAACCATCTTAGTCGCTCTTCTCTGACCCTTTCGAGTAGTGCCATGTCCTTCTTCATGTACGGTGACCTGTGCTGGACGCAGTACTCCAGGTGAGGGCATACCATGGCCCATAACCTTCTCTGTCTCTTCAGTCCAGCATCTGCCCTTTCCATTCACTGTCTGTCTTTCCCTGCCATCTCTCCTCCTGCCCCCCCAAAAAAAATTTGGTCTGGCATCCATCATATTCCTTCTGTTCCTCTCATGGTCTGGCATCTCTGTCCTTCCCTCCCCCCTGTGGTTTTTAGCATCTCTCTCTTCTCATTTCCTCCACTCAGATCTGATATCGTTCTCTGCTCTCTCTTCCTTTTTCTTTTCTGGTCTTCCTTCTCTATTTTCTGCCTCCATCTAAATTAAATTCTTTCTTACTATTTAGTCCTGTTTCCCTCTTTTCACTGTGTCTACCCACAGCTGGTCACCCCTTTCCCTCACCCTTCCATAATCTTACTATTTTCTTCCCCCTTTATTTATCTCCTCCTTCCATCCAGTATGTGTTCTTTCCCCACTTCCATTCAGCATCTGCTCTCCCCTCTCAACTGATATCCATCTGCCTTCTGCTCTCTCTCCCTTCTTCTCACTTCCATCATTTGTCCCCTTCTCTCTCTCATCTCCTCCATTCCATCATCTTCCCCTTCTCTCTCCCCCCCCCAACTTCCATCATCTGCCCCCCTTCCCCTCACCTTTGCGGGTCACTTTCTTTCCCCTGAGGGTGGCTCATGTCAGAGGGGAAGCTTTGGCCGAGCAGAACTGCTTCCACTGTTCCTTGCAACTTACTTGATGTCGATGCTGAGGCCCGTTGCCGTTTGAAGAAAAAAAAAAAGGTGGAAAAAAGGGAGACCTCAAGGACAGCTGCTCTTTGCCCTCCTTCAGCGGCCCAAGAGTCTTTAGGCAAGTGGCAGCTCTGTGTGCTTTTAACTTCGGCACAGAGCTGCCCCTAATCAGTAGTTTAGCGCGGTATCATGAGGCAGCCTCGGGGCCTTTGCTAGTTCGGCCCACATCGCATAATCGAAGCGGGCTGGCCTAGCAAAGGCCCAGAGGCTGCCTCATGAAACCGTGCTAAACTATTGATTAGGGACAGCTCTGTGCTGAAGTTAAAAGCACACAGAGCTGCCGCTGCTGGTCTGGAGGTGAGGAGACAGGGCAGGAAGCATACGCGGCAGGAGTCCTGGCGAAGGCAGGAGTCCCGGCACAGCGATGGCAACAGGAAGTTGCAAATCAGCTGACGCCAGCACCTTTCGTTGTGGCAGGGACCCAAATCCTTTGCGGACCGGCAAGATTTTTTTGCGGACCGGCACCAGTCCGCGGACCGGCGGTTGAAGAACTGTGCTCTAGACCACCAGGTAAGGCCGGGAAGGCGGCAGGGAGGAAAAAAAGATTGATTTTTTTTACATTAAGACTGTTTTTTTTATTTTCCCCCTCCCCAGAAAAAATTGCGATTATATGAAACCGCGAGTGCAGGAACCGCGAATGGTGAGTGGGAAGTGTACTTCATTTATAGGTAGAGAGGAACTATATAGGACTTTATCCCGCACAACTAACCCAGCTGGGGATAAAATTATTTAGTTACGCAGACGACTTTACAATCATTATCCCATTCGCTACCTCTCTCTCGGAAGTCACTCCTTTGGCAACAGAAGTACTAAACTCGATGGAGCAATGGATGACTGAATTCAAACTGAAGCTTAATTCAGAAAAAACAAAATTTTTTGTAGCTTCGCCACACCCACTTGACACTAAAACATCACTGTGCATCAATAAGCTTAGTTACCCCATCCAACCCACTATGAAGGTATTGGGTGTTACATTGGACCAGAGTCTAACCATGAAAGACCAGGTGGACTCCTTAGTTAGAAAGGGTTTTTTTACTCTCTGGAAGCTTCGGTCCATCAGAGCATATTTCGATGTTTCATCATTTAGAATCTTAGTACAATCCCTTATACTAAGTCAACTAGATTATTGCAATATCGCCTACCTGGCAATTTCCCAGAAGAATATGCGGCGATTACAATTGGTGCAAAATGTGGCAGTCAAAGCTAATTTTTGGGTTGAAGAAGTTCGATCATGTAACACCTTCCTACCGACTTCTACATTGGCTACCGATGGAGGCACGGGTGAGTTTGGATGCTTTTGCTTTAAAGCACTATTCAGTTTAGCCCCTAAATATATAACTGACCTCTTCTCTTTCTCAAACAACAGACATAAGAGAAGCTCACACTCGATGCACCAGGGAGGGGAATACCCAGTTTAGACGATGCATCAGCAGCTGAGATGAGGATGTCCATCTCCGTCCAGCTCATCTGTTCAGGTAAGGGGGAGGGGTGCAGGGGGTCACTACTAGTCACGGTGGGTAGTTTAGTGCAGCAGGAGAGAGTGGGCATCTCTCCTGCTGCTGGGAAGGAGGGGGGGGGTGTTTGGGTCAGGGCGCAGCAGAATTTTTAAAATTATTTTTTATTTAGTACAGCAGGAAAGAGTAGGCATCTCTCCTGCTGCGGAGAGGGGGGGTCGCGGACAGGATTTTAGAGAAGGGGGTGTGGTGATGCAGTGAAGAGAATGGACATTTCTGCCACTGTATCACAACACAGGGGCAGTGGGAGAGTGTGGAGGTTTTTAAATTTTTTTTTCTGCGCATAAGTAGGAAATCTTCGCTGCTGTCTGCCAATCTTATTTGCATTCACAATTTTTTAAGCATGTCTCGGGTTTTTAGATTTGGCTTTTTGAAAATCCTGGCCTCAGACACTCCAATAAGAAGCTGTGGTGTCCAACTTTGTCATGCAGTTCCCTACTTTCCAGGGGTTAATGTAATCATGAGTCCATAAAACTTCCTATTAAACTAGCTTTAAATTACTTGTTTCAGTTCCTCAAAATTGTAAATAAATACAGAGCAGGAAAAGGCACTTATCTTATCCATGAAATTTACAATTCTGCGGAATTTAAAGCCAGTTTAATAGGTTGTTTTTTGGACCCATGATTACATTATCCCCCGGAGAGTAGTGAACTGCATGACAAAGTTGGACACGACAGTGTCTGAGGTCTTTTTCCTCCTTTTAAGAATTATTTTGAAAAATGTGTTATGAAGGCAATGTTATACGATAATTTGAAAAATATTTAAAACATAAGTAAAATTTATATATTTATATAACTTATAAATATATTAATAACTTATAAAATTACCCTTTTACTGTATATGATAAATTATTTGGTTATCCAAAGTAATCATTTTACATAACTTTCACTACAAGAGACTTTCTAAGATCTTTCGGCCAATTTGCATTAGGAATAATATTTTAAATAGCAATTTGTCAAAACGCTCCATCATGATAACTTGCCTTGGCTAGAGAACTACACTAAAGCAGTCCAAGAATACTGGGTTGTCAGCTCATGCTCACCCCCCTCAGAGAGCATTGCAGCCGCAGTTCATTTTGAGAAAGAGCTGCCCTTTAATCCACAATTATCCTTCTAACTCTTACCACGCCTTTTATCATCCATTAGCTTTGATTCCCATTATCCCATCAAGAACTGTGTCAACGCTTATGACCCTGGGGATTTTCCTCAACTGCCTGGACTTGACAGCCAAGCTGGAGCGCTAAACAGGATCATTAGCTCTAAAATCCACTTATCTGATCCACTGAATAGTAAATTGAAAAGCTCATTAACAGCAACAATCTGATTTGTTTGCAGACTTGAGCTGCTGCTTTTGGAACACTGTATGAATACAGTCTTTTCCTACTGAAGACAAGTACACAGATTAGGAAAGACACCTTACTATCCAGAGCAAGAAAGAGGGTCAGGACATTCTGTAGCTACAGAAACACATTTCTCCAAATGCTTGTTACACTGTGCCCACTCTACCTTAGAGGTGTCAAACTCAATCACATAAAGGGCCAAAATCTAAAATACAGGCTAAGTCACGGGCCAAATTTTTTATTAAGATACTTGGGGCTAGATTCACTAAGCCCACGATCATGTACCGACCTAATTCACTAACCTCTGTGCTGATCATCATCTGATCCGCGCATGCAAATGAGGGAAAATGGCATGCAAAGTAGGAAAGACACGATTCACTAAACTAAAGAAGGCTGGCCGATCTAAAAACAAGCAACTGGTGAGGACCAGTTGCTTGAGCAAAAACCCTGCTCTATGCCACAACACTCCTGCTCGCCCTGCCCCACTCTCTCTGCCCCATGCTGGCCACACTGCTCTCTACCCCGATTCTCCTGCTTGCCGCCCTGCTCTCACTGCCCTGACTCTTGCTGGCCACCCTGCTCTCTGCCCCGACTCTCCTGCTTGCAACGCGAGCCTGTGACTTGAACCTGCGGGTTAAAACCACAGGCTCACAAGTAAAAAAGAAAAGAAAAAAACCCAAAAAACACAGACAGCAAACACATGCGCAGACCATCTATAGGCAAAATAGATGGTCTGAGCATGCGTCGGGATCACTCTCCAGCGATCCATGTCGTCGGTGAGGGGCGTGTCTCCGATTGCCCCCATTTGCATGAGGGCGTGTTGTGGATCAGACGGCCTGCCTCAGATCGCCCACAGATCGGTGGGCTTAGTGAATCTAGCCCTTAGTCTTAGTAGAAGTATAGGGTTACAATCTTTCCAACCCCATGCCAGCTCTGTGGTGTAAACAAAATAAATAAACTTTTCCTCTCTTTTATCTAACACCAGCTCTGACAAAGTACACTAATAATTCCTAGCATCCTATTTGCTTTTTTGGCCGCCGCCACACTGGCTCTATAGCTCGAATATCCAGGAAGCATTGAACAGTAGCTTGGACCTTGTGCACCTTGTCCAGGTGCCCAGATGGAGAATCCACAAACCAATCTGACAGAGGTTGAGGAAATTCCAGCTTGTAGCCTGACCAAATAATTTGTGTCCAGGCAGGCAGAAACCCGAGAGCTGACCTCGTTATCTTCAGAGGGGCAATCGGCTCCCTGGCATCATTGTGTCTTTCAGGCAGATCATGAAGGTTGGGTAGCAGGAGTCTGGGCATGCCTGTAGCCCGCATACCGACCCTGGGAACTCTGTTAAGATCTCTGTGACAAGGAAGGAACATATGGCTCATAGTCACAAAAATTTAGCAGGAGCCACGGAAATTAGAACGCTCTACTATCAGGTTGCATCTTCGGGCAATGGTCCACCACTGAATCCATGAGGTCATCCAGGCCCTTGCCAAATAGCAACTGCTCCTTGAAAGGCAGCCGCACTAAAGTTGCCTTTGAGGTAGAATCACCAGCCCACTGCTGAACCCACAGCATTCGGCATGCTGAAATAGAATATGCTGACACCTTTGCCAGCACTTTCAAAGGGTCATATAAGGATCTGCCATGTAATCCATCTCAGCTATCAGAAGCCGAGGAGGAGGATCCACCACATCAGTCTCCAGCATACGCAGACAAGAGAGGCAGGCGCGTGCCATAAAGGGCATCACCACTGATGCTTTAATGCCTTAATTCACCATCTCAAAAATTTTCCTGAGGACCACATCCACACAGCGGTCCTGCATATCCTTTAATACCACTCCCCCATAACTGGGAAGAGCGGTGTGCCTAGTCACTTGAGCTACCAAGGAATCCACCTTGGGCTGTGCCTGAAGCTGCTGACACTCTGGTGCCATTGGATACAAGCGGGACATAGACCTATCATTTCTCAAAGGAACTTCTGGAGAGTCAAACTGCTCAGACCATACAACTCATCTCCAGATGCCAAGGAAAGGACTCAGATTGCGAGAACAACCTGCAAAGCCAGGGAGAAGAAGAAGTAGACGGAGCTGGCTGAACGGCCAAGTTCAATTCCTGCAATGATTCAGTTATCAGATTAGGATCCGAAGCCTCTAAGGGATCCGTGGATCCAGTACCCAAGTCTGGATCGCCTAATCCGGAAAAGGCAGCTCTATCAAACAAAGGATCAGAGAGGTCAGGATCAATCGCCGGATCCCCCAGAACAGCAGTCGAAACATGAACAGGTGGAGCGGGCGGAGGAGAAAACCCTGAGGGCATCCCATCACCCACAGGGGGGAGCAGACTTTCTAAGGGGGCCCTGGTGTAGAAGTACACGGAGGGAGGGAAGGGGGGTTCAAAGACGTGCATATGTTAGATTGGGGGAGCGAAGAAATAATAGGTCTAAAAACAAAGGAGAGTGAGAGAGATAGTGGACAATGAGATTTAGGGAGGGAAGGAACAGAAAGGAAGAGAAGTTGGACACAAGGGATGGTATGGAAGGGGGGTGGAGGATAGAGATACTGGATAGGAGGGTAGTTGGGAAGAGAAAGGGAGAACTCGTAGACCCTGGGGTGGTGGGGAAGGAGTGAGAGATGCAGGATGAAAGGGTAATTGAGAAAAGGAGAGATGATGGATCTGGGGATGGTGGGGGTCCATCGCTGCAGCTGTGGGGATGGAGATGAAAAAAGGAAAGATGCCAGACCTCTGGGGGAGGAAAGGGAAACAGAAGGGGTGGGCAGAGATGGAAGATGGATGGTTAGCACGGAGAAAGGAGGAGACCCTGATCAAAAGACAACCAGAGCCTAGGACCAACATGATCTGAATAATGACCAGACAACAAAAGGTAGAAAAAATAATTTTATTTTCTGTTTTGTGATTACAATATGTCAGATTTGAAATGTGTATCCTGCCAGAGCTGGTATTAGACCATGAAGGTGAGCTAGGATTTAGCATAGAAAAGAAAATAAACAAACAAAAAAAACTTTTCCTTACACCACAGCGCCAGTGTGGGTAGGAGAGGGCAAAGGGAGTGAAGATGCTATAAAAGAGGTGAAGAGGCTATAAACTAAACCCACCAGGATGTTTGAAAAAAAACACCAAATTGGGCAGGAAAATCGAATCAAAAAATCGATTCAATAGGCTGAATCATTTTTTTTTCCCTGAATGGGAAGCACTAGTCTGCAGTCACTCCTGAGTTCTTGCTTGGGAGGGGCTACAGCCAGCCGGCCACTTTGGGCTTAAAATTATATCATGATCTTTAGTGATTCATAAATCCAGAAAGATAATCTCTGAAGGGTGACAAGTCATACTGAACTGAATCCTTTGATGTCTTCAATTCAATCAGTTTAAAAACTCATCAAGCTGCAATTTTGATCCAGTCTAAATCAAAAAAACATCTATGAACCTCACCCCCAGTTTGATCCATACAGAGAAATCATTGGTCTTAATCCATTTCTACTCAAAAGTCTTCATAAACAAATTGGCTCCAATTGCCACTCTGATTACAAAAGAAGGCGCCAGTCTTACAAAGCAAAGAATGTCCACATAACTAAAAAGTCTTACACTGAGGTAATTCGGGATGTAATCAGTGTGCATATGGAAGAACTCACCAACCACTGAAAGCTGCCCTGAACTTATTTACTTCACTATTGATTTCTTTATTTGAAAATTAATAGCTTAATACTGAATGGAAATAGCATCCTTTGCCAAAGAAGTTTTATTACCTTCAAGGTTTTTGGTGATGTTATTGACAAAATAGCTGCCATTGCCTGAAACTCCATCTGGATCCTTCTTTATTAAACTGAAACACTCCGGAAATCTGTTGAAAAATCCGATCATCATACTGAAAACATTTTTTAGTCATAGCAATCTCTATCAACTGGATCAAAAAACTTGTGGGGATCCTTCTCCCTACTGATGCGGCCTTTAACTCTTGAGATAAGATCATCAATGCCTCATCCTGGGGTATCAATGTATAGGAATTTAACATCTAGAGTCACTAGAAAAGTGATCTCAGAAACTATTTTAGCCAGAAAATGTGAGGAGTCTCAGATGTATGAAAAGCACTGTGGCAAAAGAGGTCACAAAACAAACAATCAGCAAAAATACGTAGAAAGGGGCTCCAAAAAGGACCTTTTGCTTGACACAATTGGCCCACCTGGTGGATGGCCTAGAGTTTTATGTACTTTAGGGAGAAGGCAAATCACAGGGATACATGGATGTGACATTCAAAAACAAAAATTTGTAAAAAAAATTGTAAAAAAAGGCCTTGGTCTAAACCTGCTCCACTGAGAGTTTTAATTTGAGATTGCAAACCAAAGATGGGATCCAAGTCGAATTCACAATAATTATTTGACAAGTTGATGTAACATTTCAACCTCATAATCACTCTAAAAGCACAACTGCTTCTCCTTTGTCCGCACTACAGAAAGTTGATAAAAGAGATCCCATTGGAGCTGGTGGAACCCATTTAGAATTATTGTGATATGCAAATCTATCTCATGTATGTTCATGAGCAATGGTTGAGAAACCCTTTTTAGATGATTTTAGATGATCATAATTTAGATGATTTTAGACCTTAGTTTGCTAATAACTGATGCAGGAGACCATACCATGTTATTTTGTGCATACCATAAAAGCCTAAACTGCATACATAACTTTCTCATTTAAATTAAAACATTAAGTAATTTTTAGAAGTATTCTTTCTGAGAATTTCTCAAAATCAGTTCCTCCTTTCTCTTTGTATTTGACTTTAAAACTCCCTATTACACAAAGACAACAATAAATTTCTGAGAAATAAATGCACCAGTACTATAAAAATTAAATTTTTGATTGCTGTGTTAATACAGTCCTTAGCCCTGTGTATTCCTAGTTTTGTCTTTGGCACTGTCATTATAATGCCAAGAAACTAATGATATTGATTCTTAACTCTGAAGCAGATTACAGAACTGGGAAAGCTGGAATATTAGCT
The DNA here is from genome assembly GCF_902459505.1 of Geotrypetes seraphini. Taxonomy (NCBI): domain Eukaryota; kingdom Metazoa; phylum Chordata; class Amphibia; order Gymnophiona; family Dermophiidae; genus Geotrypetes; species Geotrypetes seraphini. The sequence goes on along the minus strand of NC_047101.1, from coordinate 29,291,534 downwards.
CCTAAAGGTTGTATGTCGACATAATGACAGTTACAGAAATTCAATAACAGCACTGTATGAAATCTTCTCAAACTCGCTGCATGAAAGAAATTAAACAGGAAAAGGCATTTCTCACACTTTGCTGTTGAAGATTTGCAAGGCAGTGCATCTGTTACAGTGTTCTAACCAATTTCTACAACTAATTCAAAGAATTATTTGGCATAAACAAAAGGCATAAAGATGGGTATCATTTTCATAATGCGTTTTATCATTGATAAAGACATATTTAGAGAACCTCAAAGCTAGTTTAGATCAATAAAAGTCAAGGAAACATTTTCCTATGCCTTCATTTTGTTTTGTGTGTCTTTGACTAATTGGGTTCTTTACCTGTAGTTTTTCTCACTAGTCTTCCCTTTCCTCACTCCCCTTTCATATGCTATTCCCTCAAGCCTCACCATCATTCTTCTCAGCTTGAACCCAACTGCTCTCAGCTCAGTTGTAATGGTGTCTGCTCTCAATCTGATTTGGCAGACACAATCTCATAGTAATGTAAGTTGTTTTGGTCTTTGTCATGTACTATCTACTCTGCCCAGAGGTGATTAGGGTTATAACTGCCACTCAAAACAAGGCCCCCTCCCTCACCAGATACCTTTATTTAGGCAGGGTTCCACCTGCAGCTCCATGTAGGTTACTCTCATCTCTTCTTTGAAGGACAGTCATTTCTCTGCTGCTCTAAGCTGAGATGACCAAAGATTAGTTTCAACCTCTGTGCTAGTTCATTTCTTTCCCATTTTTATCTCCACCGTCTTTTCTAGAAGCATATTCCAGATGTTGCTCCTTGAGTCATTTCCATGCAGCTTCATATCATGGTCTCTGGTCCTAAAGATTCCTTTCCCTATCTTTAGAAAGGATTAATTTCTTGCATATTAATACCTTTCAAGAATTTCAATGTCTATCCCATCTCTTCTGGCCTTACTCCCCTCTAGGATATTTAGGTTTTCAAGACTCATCTCATGGGTCTTCCTGTGTAGATCCTTCACATTAGAGAAAATGCTTAAGTACCTGATTATAAAACCGCTTAGATAACCTTGATAGGCAACATAAAAAAACATAATAAACTTGAAACTTGATCACTTTCGTTGTTTTTCGTTAAATCACCCCTAGCCTCTTCACATTCATTTATTGGAATTTATGTAAGAAGAAACTATATCCTTACTGAGAAACTGGAAGGTTCTGCTACTACCTGCAGGAAGCTCAGTTCATCAGGGAACCTTGACAAATGAACCTCTGACTTCCTACCAGAAGGGGTCAATATATTACACCAGACAAGCTGGTTGTTGCCATTATTGTATAGTGGCTGATGCCATCTTGTTCTTGGTAAATTTGTACTTAAAATTAGTCTTTGGCTTCTTTGTCAGAGATTGGTCTGCTTATCTGGAGTGTTTTGTGTTCTGGATTCCCTGCTGCATTCTTCCTGAATTTCTGATCCTGATTTGGTGGAAACCTTTTTGATCTACAATAATTTCAATCCCTTTCTGGAATCCACCTTGCTCCTGATTTGACTGTTCTTAGTAAATAGCCATGTTTTGCTTTCAGTCTATGTTCCCATGGTATCCAGTATTCCTTACTAGACTCTGGGTTTTGAGCAAATAAGCCCTCGCAACCACCAGCACCATATGGCTCAAACAGAAAGAAAAGTAGCCACTACAAACAGAAGAAGGTAGCCACTACAACATCCAGTGGAGAGTTTTTGCAGGCCTTCCTGCTCATTGTTCCTTGGTTCTCCTTACTGACAAGATCAGGCACAGATCGTACCTCAAAAACTGGACATGGTATTCCAAAGTAAAGCATCATTAGGCTCCCGAGTTGATGGGGATAAGATTTTGTTTATATTTGCCATAAAGTTACTTTGAGGTTGAGGTTGGGGCTGGATAGTGTGAAAATTTAAGTAATCTGAAGCAAAGTCTATACAGTGGTACCTTGGATTACGAGCATTATCCGTTCCAGGAGCATGCTCGTAATCCAAAATGCTCGTTTTATCAAAACAAAGTTCCCCATTGGGGATAATGGAAACTCAAATGATTCGTTCTAGAACCCCGGGATCTATACCTGTCGGGTGCCAGTTGCTGCAGCGCCATCTCCTCCGTCGGTCATCTGAAGAAGAACCCCACAGTGCCACTTCGGGGGGGGGATGCCAGCCGCCGGAGAACCTCGCAGTGCCTTCAGAGGGATGTCTCCTCCATCCACGCCGCGCACGACACACACAACGCTGATGATTGACACTGTGCGCGTCACACACAACGCGCAGGCGGGACAGCACCCGGCCGTGCAGGCCCAGGCAGAGGTACTCCAACCTGCCGAAGGCACCCGATGTAGACGGCTGGCCGGAAGAGGAATCCCCCGAAGTGGCGCTTCCTGGACTGTAAGTGCTCGTTGATCAAGGAAGTGCTCGGTTTGCGAGTCAAAAGTTTGCTGAGTGTTTTGCTCGTCTTGCAAAACATTCGCAAACCGGGTTACTCGCAAACCGAGGTACCACTGTACATGAAATGTGATTACATTGGTGATTGTAGATTTTAACTCAGTTCAGTTTATTGTTTGTTCCATCCTTATATTTTTGTGGTTTTTTATGTTAAATGATAAAAGATTTTTGAAATTAGGTTTTGCTTTATTAAGGTAGGAAGAGTAAGCCTTTGTTTTGGGGTCCCATCATCCATTAAGTTATATATTTTTTCAATTATATGGAATATATGTTTTTAAAGATCACATTTGTCTATAGGTGTCTTTATAAAAAGTATAAATTTAGGAGCATATAGTTGGCAACCAAAACATAGGTACCTAAGTGAAGTACTGCATATGTTTTTAAAACTGAATTTTAGATGCTAGAAAAAATTCTTTTGATGGAACAGTATAATACCTAATTTGTAACATCTAAATTAAATTATATCATGCCATAGAGTTAACAATAGAGCATAATGCAATACAATTCATTTTACTTTTCATCTCGAATGACACTTTTCAGCTGAGGATTTTATTTCTTAGAGAAGTCAAACATAAGCAAATGTTTCAGTCACTGTTTACTTACTTTGCAACCAGAATATGGAATAGCTTACCTATATTTATCAGGACTGAGGTAGGCTATATGAGTTTTTATTTGACAAAGTTTAATGAGTTGTTTAAGATATATATCCCCATATTTTCTGATTGGGCTTCTTATTGTAATAAATAAGACAAAAAAAAAATCAAACTCATGATCTTATCCAGCTATTACCTATAATACAAACAGATTTGCCCAATATTACCACCCACATCACAAACCATTAATTACTTTCCCCTATTTGCCCAACTGATGCAACCTGTATTAAACTTTCTAAGTGAGGTGGTTCCAGAAAAATATATTCCTTTCTCTGAAATTTCACCTGACACTGTCTAGGAAATCTCAGGGGGAAAGTCATACTTAGGGCTAATTCCCTAAGTCTCAATTTAAGAAACCTCCCATTGGATAAATTGGGTCCTACGAGATACATAAGGGTAAATGTAACTAGGAGAATCAAAGAAAATTATCAATATTTTATCTTTATCTCCACTACAAAAAAAGTAAACCATAAGGGAACTTCTTAATGCAGATTCTTGTATGGATGTTTCCAGCATAGTAGTTAGATCAACTACTAGAACCTTATCCATCCCTCGACCTATAATATTTTTAAGTGAAACCAACCCTTCCTTTGGTCCTTTAAAATCTAATAACTGGGCTCAAAAAAAAGGAAATTTTTATTTTGATAAGAAATAAGACATTTTGTAGGAAATTTAAGCAAAAAGGTAGCCCCAAGTGGCCCCACAAGGCCAAGAACTCCTTTCTGCGCCTCTGGGTTTTCAGAGCTAAATCTGGAAAAATTCTAACATTTGAGCCCAAAACTTGTCATTAATATGACGGAAATATAAACGTAAAACATATTCCCTATCACTTTTCAAGGCTAGAGTCAATAATGGAGTGGTTCTATCCGTAACTACCGCAAGAGAACTTTCCCAAAATAAAGACAATCAACATTATCTTTAGGTTTTTCCTTAGGAGTAGTCTCCCCCTGAGGTCTCCTAATATCTAAGTAATAAGCCCTAACAATTGGAGGTAAATTTTCCATTGCAAAGGCAAGGACTTCTTGAAAATATTTTCTCGCCATCTCAACAGGTGAAATGATGGGACATTTAGGAAAATTCAAAAACCTTAAGTTATTTTTCTTAAGTGAATTTTCAAAGTTCTCTAATTTACGAGAAATAAAGGATCTTTCCTTAACCAGTTCCAATTGGACAGTCTTTACTTCCTTCAAATTTTCTTCTTGTTTCTCCAATTTCTTACTTAGTTTAACTAGTTGCACTCCTTGATGCTCCACTTTGGAATAGATAGTTCCATAGTCAGTTTTGATAGTGGAAAGACTCAATTTAAGGTTGGAGTCCATGAAAGATATGGCCTGCCAAAGTGCCTCCATATCAATTTTCTCCGTTTTTTTACAGCTTCCCAAAACTGTTATTTCCTCCAGAAGCTCCTCTCACCTCTCCTTCCACGGTAGTAGGGGTTAGCTGACCAACATCTCCAGCACCATCCTGCTGAAGCTCCAGTGCTGGCATCCCTCCTCTGCTGGAGTCCAGTCCTCCCTCACCAGGCTGCTGAGCTCCTGCAGCTCCCTGCACCAACAGATTTCTGGGTTGGGGAGGAATTAACCTCTGCTCCGGGCTCAGAAACGCCCGGGCAGCTCCTGCACTAAGATCCCCCGAGAGCTCTGGGTTCACCTCCGAAGTAAAGTGGGTCTCCACGGCTGAACGGACAAAGGCATGCTGAATCATGTGCTGCGGAGTCCTGGACACCAGAGGGTTAGGGCGAACAGTCCCCTTTCTCTTTCCCATACCGGGTTAGAGTTGCGCTTTAGCGGTAAGTGGCCAAAAGACAAAAAAAAAAGCTCCACAGCTCGCTGCCTCCCATTCAGACATCCATCCTCGACGCCATCTTGATTCTGCTTTTCCTATTTATATTCTGTTTCCACATTGCAGATTATGACTAGAATTATGTCATATCATTATAAAAAATATTCTCAATAAAAAGAAAAGAAATGTTGGTGAGACTTCTAAGCTAGAAACTTCTTTAAAAACCTTTAAATTTGACTGACACTTTGGAGAATTCTGATACAGTGTCATCTATTTCTAAAATCTTGGTTGTGTCTTTATTGTTAATACCTGACAGTGACTGGTTACTGAAAACCTTTAAATATTGAGAAGAAAAGTTTCTGAACCTTCAGATTAGAATTTTTCAGATGCAATTAAGGATATTTCTGTGACACTGTTGAGCATTTCTCCTTCTGAAACTAAGTTAGTCAAGTCCTTATTTTTTCCTAAATTTTCTCTGTAAATATATTATTAAGAATAAGTTTGTTAATTTTTTTTCTTTCTTTTTTCTGCCTTTTTAGCTGCTAAAAGAATGAAGATGCTTATTGTGATAATATCCATAGGAAAATTCTTATTGATCAGTCTTTTTTTCTTTTTGATTTCTTGCAAATAATTTAAATTAGATCTTTTCTAATATTGATGACTTTTAGTGGAACAGTGCAAATTAGAAACTTCTTCAATAATTGCTTTAATTTCATTGTATACTTTTCTTTAAAGTGTTGATTGTAAAATCTGAAAAAAAGACAAATATGCAAATTTGAACATGTGACCCCCCCCACTTAAATTTGAACATGTGACCCCCCCACTTCTGGCTGACCAACACTGGCTACCGATAGCATACAAAATTAAATTTAAGGCTCTTCTATTACATTTTGATGCCTTATGTACTTGTTTTCAAATGGTATTAAGCAGATCAACGTATTACTTACATACCTGCCTGTATTTTAAATTCATTGCAAAGCAATCTCCCATCGGTCTCAGCATCCCCCAAGGATGCAGTCAGAGATCATATCGTATTATTTCCTCTTCCTTAGTGTTCCAGAGTATATTCTAAGCTTAAAGACAATCTTAAAGCCTGGCTCTTTGGGCAATTTCCCTTTACTGGTGTCTTGCAAATTTCCTTTTTTATGGTTAAGATCAATCTGATGTCCCCTACCCTTCATTACCACTACTGTATTCATGACTATGAAATAGTTGTATTATCAGTATGTGTGCTATTATATTTATTTTAATATTTTTAGAATTAAAACACGATTGTTTCAAAAATATCTTAAACTATGTATTATCAGTACACTGCTTTGCTGTATGTTATAAAAAGGTACTTAAGCAAATGATTAAACCACACTAAACAACTGGTAGAGAAGTTTTTGTGGACACTAGTCCACACCATATTTATGTCTGTATTAACCACCTTTATAATGAGAGTATTAGGTTTAGCTTGACACAGCCTACATCATGTTAACAGTGTAACAATTCTAAAATAACCAAATGTAAACATAAAATACAATCAATGAGGTAAATCTGGAGAAAGGCAAATTAAATCCTAGAAAAAAGGACATCATCAGAAATAGAACATTCATAACAAAAATATGATACAAGACAATAGAATACAAATGATACATCATAATAGGCAGCATGAAAACCAAATGTTGCAAGAATACTACAATTTTATGATAGACTCACAACAGTTTGAAAGAAAATCCTTGCGTTTCCCAGTCATTCAACACTGGCACATAAGGGGGAGGGGGAGAAATTGTAATGCATGAGAGCAAATCCTGGAGACTGTCCATTTCTTTGCTGATGCAGTATGAAAGTGTCAGAAAGATCATTTAGGGAGTTTTCTTCTACAATGATATTTAAGGCCACTTTATGCAACAGCTCATCCCTTTTATCAAAGATAAGGATGAGAGAAAACCATGTGCGCATAATGAAGCTAGAAATTAGAAAAGGAACATCTACCACCCATTGGATACTGCAGATTAATTCCGACAGCAAAACCCAAATATAAATTATACACACATTAGGCACACGGCCGAGATGAATCACATATAGGCCGCTAGAGTTATGCTGAATAGTGTAAATTCTTAATGCAAAGGAGTTCATCCCTGGTCCCTAAGGGAAGCAAACTGTCTGGTTTTCAGTAGAAACTACTGTCTAGAAATGAAACTGGCTTTCAGTTCAAATGCAGGCAAATATGTCGGATGAATTTGCATGTTTGCAGGCCTCAACCGCCATAGTAGTATGCTCTTGTAAGTGTTTTGAAACAATGTACATATCAAGGAGCCTAAGTTCAACAAGATTACATCTTCCAGAACGTACAGTAAAAGTCTTAACTAGAAAAAAGTATCCAAAACTTAATAATCCACTTCTTTTAAATTAAAGTTCTGCATCCAAGTCCTCCTTTCATATTGGTCCCTAGGCAGCAGGCGTTATATCAAACATTGCTAATACTAGCGACTGGAACAGCACTCCTGGGCACGCCAGAAATAAAATAATTGTTCAACGTAAGCAGACTCTCCTGAAATATTGGCAGCATTGCCTGTAATTATAGACATCTGTCACTGCTCGCCACTCAGCGGTAACCCTGACATCAATATACAACTCTAACACTCAACTGCCTGCAGGCAGAGCAGTGGAGACCAGGCAAATCATCTGCTTCATCCAAACGATCTGTCAAAGATTCCCCGCCACAAAGAGCTCTTATGCTTTGTATCCTTAGGATAATATTTTGATTTATTTTAGACCCACTAATATTTACAGGCCAGGCAATCTACTATAATAAAGAATCCAACCTTGTGGCTAATGGAAACGTTTGCTCTTAGGAATCAGCATGAAAGGTCATAGCTCAGCACGCAAATTTCAACATACAGCTACTTCTCTTCCTGGCTTTCTTTCTTTCGCTCTCTTTAATAAATACATTTATTTATATGCAATTGGTAGATAACAGATACCATTTCTGCAAAGATATAAACCTCATCTACCAAAAAGATTGCCCGTTAAGTAACTATTTTAGTAACCCTTTTGCAGGGATGTTCTGGTAATTTGGAGTTCTGATATCTAAATATGGCGTGGCAGGATATACATTTCTACAATGAGCATTTCATTCTAACTATTATATTTTTTCTATATGAAAGCATACTTCTAGAAACTGGTCTATCAGCCATCTAATGAAGAAATTCTTCTAATGGACCATTGATTCTCGGAGAAGAGAAAAGCTATATTTTACCAGGGAAATGAATGCTACTGTTTTTGGTTTTTATTGTTTTTCGGGTTTTTTTTTGGGGGGGGGGGAAACCCCAAAACTATGATCTAATTCAAATAAAAATGTCTACTTAAGATCTATTTAAACTAAAATTTGGATACATTTATACATTTGAACATGCAAATCTTTTTTTATTGCAAATATAATCTATCAAAACAAATGATTTAATTAAGAATGAAAATACATTTATATGGTTGGGTTTTGGGGTGGTTTTTTTTTAGGTTTTTGGGTATCGAAAGAGAATTCCTACTACTGCCACAGCAGCCTGTTCTGCAGAGAAACTATTAATTACTAGACAGTCAGCGAACAAGTGAGCTGCATTTTAAAAACCCCTTTAAAATACAATTGCTAAATGCCTTACAGTGCTGTAATGCGAGACAGGTTCAAATCTTATTACTTTGCTGAAATTAAAACCTAAGTTTTAATACTGTTCAAGTCGAACAATGATTCCACACTTTATTGCTTTTGAAATCCCTTGATGATCATAGGAAAAAAATGCCCTCGAGAAAAAAGGCTTTCTCTTCGATAAACAGAAAATACAGTTTGCACTCTTAGCCTCTTTGTCATCACAAAAAAAGGATTTAATGCCAATTCTTTAAAAAAGAAGACTTTTTTCCCCACAAAATGTGCACCTTGTGTGCCATTTGTAAAATCAGTTCACTTTCTTTTATTTATTACTGCAGTGCGGCAAGGCAATAAAGCAGCTACCAATAGCTAATAAATTACATGCCTTTTAAAACAATTCTCTAGCTACAGAAAACATGTAACTACACAGGTTTACATTTACATGGTACAGAAGACTGCAATTTATGACCTATTGTGCTCATTTCTACAATTATGCCCAGCAAATCAGGGTGTAAATGTACGAATAGGAAAGATATCGCTTCCAAAACCATACGCTTTTCTAAGGATTTATAAGATTTACACAGAACTATTCAATATTAGATATCTGAATGATCTAACATACAACATGCTCAATGAAAGGAAGACAAAGGCTGAAAAGATTTCTTGGAAAAAGTCGATGAAATTTTGAGGTCGTTTCTGAACCTGGTTTAATAAACTGAAAAAAGGCATTAATACTTCATTATATTGTTTTTAATTATCATCCTTTTCCCTAGCAGGCATTTTCGTTAAGTGTGACAGTTAAGCATTCCAGAGGGCTTTCAATGTTGTTTGCAACATGTCATTTCTGCAAAAAGCAAAACAAAGCCAGGATATTTTTTGGAAAAGCTGAACTCAAAAGTTATCATGGTAGAAAATATTCTTGCCTGGCTGATGTCATAATTAGTTTTTCTTCCCTAATTGTCAAACAGTTAGATAAAATTGCTATCAACCACAATTGCTTAGCAATAGAAATTCCTAGTATGACCAGGGTTACCAAAGAATCTGGGCACACGTAATCCAGTCAAGATAATTTCACTGTGCCCAGCAACCAAAAGAAATAGTTCCATCTACTCAGGATAGGATCAGCTAAGTTAACCATTGTATGCATATATTAAGTATAATACAGTGTTACATAGAAACATAGAAACATAGAAATAGACGGCAGATAAGGGCCCACGGCCCATCTAGTCTGCCCACCTTAATGTCCCTCCCCTACCTTTGCCCTGTGAATAGATCCCATGTGCCGATCCCATTTGGCCTTAAAATCAGGCACGCTGCTGGCCTCAATCACCTGTAGTGGAAGACTATTCCAGCGATCAACCACTCTTTCAGTGAAAAAGAATTTCCTGGTGTCACCTCGTAGTTTCCCGCCCCTGATTTTCAACGGATGCCCTCTTGTTGTCGTGGGACCCTTGAAAAAGAAGATATCTTCCTCCGCCTCGATGCGGCCCGTAAGATACTTGAACGTCTACTTTACGGAGAGGGTGGTGGATGCCTGGAATGCGCTCCCGAGAGAGGTGGTGGAGAGTAAAACTGTGACTGAGTTCAAAGAAGCGTGGGATGAACACAGAAGATTTAGAATCAGAAAATAATATTAAAGATTGAACTAGGCCAGTTACTGGGCAGACTTGTACGGTCTGTGTCTGTGTATGGCCGTTTGGAGGAGGATGGGAAGGGGAGGGCTTCAATGGCTGGGAGGGTGTAGATGGGCTGGAGTAAGTCTTAACAGAGATTTCGGCAGTTGGAACCCAAGCACAGTACCGGGTAAAGCTTTGGATTCTCGCCCAGAAATAGCTAAGAAGAAAAAAAAAAAAAAAAAAAAAAAATTTTAAATTGAATCAGGTTGGGCAGACTGGATGGACCATTCGGGTCTTTATCTGCCGTCATCTACTATGTTACTATGTATGTCTCGATCATGTCCCCCCTCTCTCTGCGCTCCTCGAGCGAGTATAGCTGTAATTTGTCAAGCCGTTTTTCGTATGGTAGATCCTTGAGTCCCGAGACCATCCGGGTGGCCATTCTTTGCACCGACTCCAGTCTCAGCACATCCTTGCGATAATGCGGCCTCCAGAATTGCACACAGTATTCCAGGTGGGGCCTCACCATGGATCTATACAATGGCATAATGACTTCCGCCTTACGACTGACGAAACCCCTTCGTATGCAGCCCATGATTTGTCTTGCCTTGGACGAAGCCTGCTCCACTTGATTGGCAGACTTCATGTCCTCACTGACGATTACCCCCAAGTCTCGTTCTGCTACCGTTTTTGCTAGGATCTCGCCATTAAGGGTATAAGACTTGCATGGATTCTGGCTGCCCAGGTGCATAACTTTGCATTTTTTGGCATTGAAGTTGAGTTGCCATGTTCTACTAGATATATTGATTATGCAGAAAATGTAAGTGGGGGAGTTATCAAGGTGCAACAAAAGGCATGTTTGTACTGCACCTTGGTTTACCATGGGGGTCAGCAATCTGAGGTCTAAGAAGCAGTGTTATTCCAAAGGCATTGGACCTCAAAGTTGCAGCCCAATAATCCTGGGCCTTATCTATCAGGGGCTGTCAGAAATCCCTCTCCCCAGCCTCCCCGATCAAGAGCCCACCATTATTTGTGTTGGCGATATGGTTGTCATCAGGGAGCAGCGATTCTCAGTAGTAGTCTAAGGGTCATATTTTGCATCTTATTACTATGTAACCCACAGCAACCTAAATGGCACTGCAGTAAGATAAAGGGCCCTAGAATAGCCTGACTTAAGTCATGCTTAAGGGGGAAATAGCATGGCTTAAGCCCTAATGCAGTATATGCACATTTTATTTATTGCACAAAAATCTGAAGGCATTAAATAATATCAAATACCTTATAAATATATGATGGTAATACCCAGTGACGTAGCAAGGGTAGGAGGTGCCTGCCCCCTCCTCTTCACCACCACCCCTCGTTCCTTCCATGCCTCCCCCATACCTCTTAAAATCTCCACCTGCTACTCACGCTGGCTTTCCCTCTGACCTGTGACCCGGGAGCCAGAGGAAACCAGGCCAGCACGAGCAACAGGCTAGAGTGTGGCATCAGGGGCAAAGAGGTGACGGCACCCCCACAAAGAGAGTGCCCAGGATGCCCCCCCCCAAACACACACACACACTAGTAATAGCAAACACATGAAAAGCATAAACACAAATCATAAACCTATAACCCCTACAACATCAAAAATAAGAGATAACAATAAAAATTCTAAAGACCTCAAGCACTTATTTCATAAAAAACAATCTAATTTGAATTCTTTATTGCCATTTATACCAATCATATTAAACCTAAATGAAGTGTAGTGCCAGAAACCTACATAAAGTCATGTTTTAATACAGCACACCAGAAAGCAGGCCTGCTGCTAAAAGCATAGCATTCCAAATAGACTACAGGGAGCACCAAAACCCCAACTTTCATGACTATGGAATGGAAGCAATTTAAATGTTGTGGCAGCCAAAATAACATTTCCTGCTACTTAGTTGACAATGAGCAGATGCTGCTGAACCTCAGCGAATTAGGTATCTTAGGAAATGTGCTGAAATGATTTAATGGCTTTTTGTCTAGTTGATCATACAGTATGAAAGTTCAAAACTCGGAATCAGATCACTGGCATCCCATGTGTGTAGTTCATCATTATGACCAAGGAAAACCTTTACCAGAAAGCTATAAGTTGGTGTGTGAGTCAGCGATGGCGGAATGGGATCGAGCCAATGGGAATTAGGGCTCCATATGATGACATTGAACTGCTGTCAACTCTCAACACATAGCCGAATAAAACTCTTGCAAACAAGGTGCTCACAGCCATTTCCAGACATCTATGGTTTCTGTCTGAGCACCTAGAAGCAATTCCCTTTTCTGATGACAGAATTGCAACAGAAAAAAATTCATATGATGCCAAACTTACAACATCCACAGTTGCCAAACATTCCACAACTCAGGCCTACAGACCTTTGAAAGTCTCGATTGAAGGAGGATCAACAAAAATGAAAACTTTCCTGAAGAACCATCCCACAGAGTGAACTGACGATCCAGTTCTGAAGGAACTTTGGACTTGGGCATCCTAATGATGCAGCAGAACAAGAGATAAACCTCACTAAAAAATACAATGAAACTTTGACAAAAGATAAAGAACAGAAGCAATTTGTTCCTCGGCTAGTGGACAGCCACCAAAAGAAGTTTCCTTCTGTATCAAAGGCATCACAGACCACTGATTATTTGTCAAGTGCACAAGAATTAAGCTTAACGGTAGATTTAAAAACAAAAACAGAGAGGTGGGGCAACCCCTTAAACTTTGTTTTAAGTAAAGTTTGTGTGTTTTTCATTTTTATATAAAGGGATAAAATTATCCTTGTGGACAAACAAAATGTGTTAATTTTTTGGACCACCCTAGTGTTCAAGGTGATTTAATACTTTGGAATGAACCTCAAATGAAATCAAATTGAATACTAAACCTCCTAGCTAACAAACTGGAGGATTTGAATTTAAAATTTGTAAGGAATTTAATACATACACATAAAAGTGGAGGGTTTTTTATGATCAATGATAAGAGCTCATAAGACATTCTACATCTTTTTAAGCATGTATATTGAGGTCTTTTTCTCCACTTTGATAAGTTTAGACATTTGGAAAGTGTGCTGGAACCTACGGCCTCTTTTACAAAGCTGCGCTAATGGCCACGAAGCCCCAAATAGCCACCCTTAACCTAAGGGCCAAGAAAGCCTGATCGTGCTTCTGCATATTACAAGAAAATTCAGGAAATATACTATACATACCTTTGATCCCATAAACTACTGTTAGAAATGAGGCGAGCCAAGATTCCAATTTAGATCTTAAGTCAGCCTCAGACATCCTCGGGCAGCTCACACATATAGCTGGACACTCATTAAACATGATCCTCGTACCAACTTCGCAGAAAGCGGAGACTTAGAGGAGACATGATAGAAACCTTCAAAAAGGGCATAGAGAAGGTAGACAGGGACAGATTCTTCAGACTGTGGGGAACCACAAGTACAAGAGGGCACTCTGAGAAATTGAAAGGGGCCAGGTTTAGAACAAACGCTAGGAAGTTCTTTTTTACCCAGAGGGTGGTGGACACATGGAACGCGCTTCCGGAGGTTGTGATAGGCCAGAGCACGCTGCAGGGGTTCAAGGAAGGTTTAGATAGGTTCCTAAAAGATAAGGGGATTGAGGGGTACAGATAGAAATAGAGGTAGGTTATAGGAATAGTCAGGGACCATTTCACAGGTCATAGGCTTGATGGGCTGCCGCAGGAGCGGACCGCTGGGCGCGATGGACCTCTGGTCTGACCCGGTGGAGGCAACTTTTTATGTACTTAAAGATCATAGTAACATAGTAGATGACGGCAGATAAAGACCCAAATGGTCCATCCAGTCTGCCCAACCCGATTCAATTTAAATTTTTTTTTTTTTTTTTTTTTCTTAGCTATTTCTGGGCAAAAATCCAAAGCTTTACCCGGTACTGTGCTTGGGTTCCAACTGCCGAAATCTCTGTTAAGACTTACTCCAGCCCATCTACACCCTCCCAGCCATTGAAGCCCTCCCCAGCCCATCCTCCACCAAACGGCCATACACAGACACAGACCGTGCAAGTCTGCCCAGTAACTGGCCTAGTTCAATATTTAATATTATTTTCTGATTCTAAATCTTCTGTGTTCATCCCACGCTTCTTTGAACTCAGTCACAGTTTTACTCTCCACCACCTCTCTCGGGAGCGCATTCCAGGCATCCACTACCCTCTCCGTAAAGTAGAATTTCCTAACATTGCCCCTGAATCTACCACCCCTCAATCTCAAATTATGTCCTCTGGTTTTACCATTTTCCTTTCTCTGGAAAAGATTTTGTTCTACGTTATTACCCTTCAAGTATCTGAACATCTGAATCATATCTCCCCTGTCTCTCCTTTCCTCTAGGGCAGGGGTGCCCAATACGTCGATCACGATCGACCAGTAGCTCAGGAAGGCAACGTGAGTCGATCACGGAGCCCATCCCGGGCTCCGTGATAGACTCGTGTTGCCGTCCTGATCTACGGGCCGATCAGCCTTCCTCTCCAGTGTTCTCCCTAGGGCCTTTTAGCTGGGCGGTCCGCCCAGCTGTAATCTGCCGCTGCTTAAAATTAAAAAACCCCCAAAAAAACCGGCTTGGAGATTTCAGCCCGTAGCGAACTTATGCTCCGGGCTCTAACGTGTGCGTACCGGCTTCTCTTCTCTTCCCTCCGAAACCGGAAGTTATGTCCGGGGGGGGGGGAGGGAAGCCTGCCGCACATGTTGAGAGCCCTGAAGCAAGCGTTCGCTACGGGCTAATGCGAGAGACAGGTTAGTGAGGCATTTGTTCTTCTTCCTGCCGGGTCCTGCCTACTTTCTGTTTCCGCGAAGGCAGGACCTGGCAGCATTTCCCCCAATAGGTTGATCACGATCTTGGGCTGATCAGCCTTCCTCTTCCCAACGGCAGAATTGACGTCGGGGAGAGAAATGCTGATTGGCCGAAGCAGGGAGAGCTTGGGGCCTGTTATTGGTGGCGTTTGGGTCCTGGTCCCCGATGGCAATGGCAGTGGCTTGGGGGAGGGCAGGGAGAAAGAAAGAAAAAGGGCAGGCAGGAAGACAGAAGGAAAGAAGAGAAACAGAAAAAAAAGAAAGGGAGGCAGAGAGAAAGAAAGGGCAGGGAAGAGGAAGGAAAAGTTGGGGGAAGGAATGAGGTCTGGAGGAGAGGAAGCATACAGGCTAAAAGGGAAGAAAGATTGTATGCACAGTCAGAAGAAGAAAGTGCAACCAGAGTCTCATGAAATCACCAAACAAGGTAGGAAAAATGATTTTATTTTAAATTTAGTGATCAAAATGTGTCTGAATTTATATCTGCTGTCTATATTTTACACTAAGGTCCCCTTTTACTAAACCGCAATAGAGGTTTTTAGCGCAGGGAGCCTATGAATGTCGAGAGCAGCGCTGGGCATTCAGCGCAGCTCCCTGCGCTAAAAACTGCTATCGTGGTTTAGTAAAAAGGGAGGGGGGTATATTTGCCTATTTTTGTATGGTTGTTACTTAGGTGATAGTGCATAGAGTCATCTGCTTTGACCTCTTTGAAAAACCCTGGAATAGGAATGATAATTAACATTTTCTATGCGTACAGTGTGCTTTGTGTTTTTTTAAAAATTTTATTGTTGGTAGATCATTTTGACTTGGTCATTTAAAAAGTAGCTCACAAGCCCAAAAAGTGTTGGCACCCCTGCTCTAGGGTATACATATTCAGGGCTTCCAGTCTCTCCTCATACGTCTTCTGGCGCAAGCCTCCTATCATTTTCGTTGCCCTCCTCTGGACCGCCTCAAGTCTTCTTACATCTTTCGCCAGATACGGTCTCCAAAATTGAACACAATACTCCAAGTAGGGCCTTACCAATGACCTGTACAGGGGCATCAACACCTTCTTCCTTCTACTGACTACGCCTCTCTTTATACAGCCCAGCATCCTTCTGGCAGCAGCCACTGCCTTGTCATGAAACTTTGCTCAGATGTACTTCGGTCCTTGGCATAAAATTCTTCTGATGAACTTTAAGAATTATAACTCTTCATTAAAGTAGAATGATGATGGCATCCAGACTACAATATTTAGTACTGATAGAAATACATTTTTACATTATTCCAGCTGTCAGCTAGAATCACTGAAAAATAGTCTTCCCTTCTCACAATTTTTATGTTTATTGCAGAATTTGTTCTAAAGGAGAGAAGCATGAGCAATCTAAAATTTTGATAAAGAGATGATTAGAGAAAGGATGTTCCAAAAAGTTATTAAAGCAAGCATTATACAATGATCACTTATCTTTTCTTCCATAACCATTAAGAAAGGGGTATGGTTGAGTGATAATGACATGTATAATGCACTGTTCTGCTGATGCCTATAAGGTTGCATTGGAAGATGGTTGCAGTATTCCTATGTTTACTGACAAGGAGATCAGATTGGTCTATTGCAGATGGAGGAGTGTAAAATAACATTTAAGCTCAGCAATATTGCCAAACAGAAATTGTGATTGAAAAGATAAGTTATAAACCATGACAAAGATGCAAAATTTGTGAGATCACGATAACTGAAAGTTTTTACCAATCTAAATGATATATTCTTCATCATCAAACAACTTGTTAAACAGAGTTCATGGTTTGCTATATACAGTGTCCTTGTCTGAAATGGTATAGATCAGACAAACCTTGAGAAAGTTCAGCATATGAATAAGTGGACATAAGAGTATATGTTACCACTGCAGGTGTTGGACTGTATTCTACAGTCATGGTTGTGATACCACAGGAATCTCAAGTAGTTTCTGTCGTTGCCCTATGTCATGGAGGTTACCTTCTTTCCCATATGCTTTGCCCAGCTAGTTACGGAGGTGGTGTTGGGCTGCTACTCTCACCTTCTTGTACCTTTCAACCCCTTCTTGTACCTCAGTCTCACTGCTTCACCTCCTTCAAAGTCCACTCCATCCATCTATTCACTCCTCTACCTCTCAGAATTGTGGTCATTTATCAACCCCCTGACAAGTCCCTCTCTTCCTTTATCACAAACCTCAACTCCTGGCTTTCCTTCTTTCTCAAATCCTCATTCATGGTGACTTCAACATACATGGTAACAATCCCTCTGACTCTTACACCGCCAGGTTCCTACCTCTAATATCCTCATTCAACCTTCAGCTGTACTTTATCACCCTCACACCAGAATGACCACTGCCTTGATCTTGTCCTTTTCTACAACTGCCTGAATGTTAATCTCTCCACCTCAGTTTTCCCCTCTCTAACCATCACCTGATAACCTTCACGATTTATCACCCTCCCCCTCCCAATCTCCACCAAGATGTTTAGAAATCTTCAAGCTATTGACCATTGCGCTCTCTCCACTACTGTATCACACCTCCTCTTGAACACTATGCTGTGTAAGTCTGTCAAACTGTTCCTTCCTATAATACCACTCTCTCCTTACCTCTAAATACCCTTGACCCTCCCATCTCATGTTCTGTAAGGCACACCAAACCCCCAACCCCGTCTGTCCTGTACAAATGTTATGTTATATTATGTTTTATTTAAGATTTAATACAGATGGTCAAACAAAACAAGTGGTGTATTTAATTCTGTACCCATGTGGGTTATGTTACATAGATTAGACATAGTATGCACCAAATAGCCCAGCATTTAAGCAATATCAAATTAGGAAGGGTTGAAGCACCTCTAGTGCAACATTGGCAAGTTAAATCATAAAACAGAAGATGCAAGGTTTGAAGTGCTATAAGTAGTTACCAATAAGAGAGGAAGAGATATAACATCGAGAGAATAGCATTTAATTTTTGAGTGGAACACGGTGGAACCTAAGGTGTTAAACAAAGAATGTGAATGGGCAGGACTGGGTTGAGAAATAATGATTTTGACTGGTAGGTCTGAATGAGTGAGGGACCCAATAGGAACTCGGAAAAATCAACACAACACAACTCATATGTTACAGTAGGAGCAGTGAGCATATGCACAAGGAATTTCTAAAACTGAACAAGGTTCATCTCAGCTTTGATATTTCAGACAGTTTTAGCAGTCATGAAGGAATTTTGATACCTGTGAGTTCTGGGTTGGGTTTAAAAAAAGAAGAATGTTAATGTTTAGGAGCACAAGAGCATAGCCATTCAAAGTCATTAATAGCAATGTAGCTGGGACCCCCCTCAGCCCTTGGGGTAACATTGTGAGGTGTCCAGAGGGGCCTCACCCTGAACTGAAAAGGGGGGGGGGGGCTGATTAATGGATTCTCAGCAGAAAGGAGCATAGTTTGGAGTTCTTGGCAACAAGGACTCCTGGGTGACCCTCAAGGGGAGGAATGCTAGCCTAGTGCCTAACCTTCAGTCTACAACCCACTTTCAGCATCCAAGCTCAGACTGATGGAGTAGGTAGGTGGGGGGCAGGAAAACCTGAACAAACTCTTCAAATTTAGAAAGATGTCTGGACATCCAGACAGTCCTCTAAAAAGAGAACATGTCCAGATAAATCCAGATATTTGGTAAGCCTACTTGTATCCCCTTCTCCCCCAACATTCCTTAAAAGCCCACACACACCCTGATATACAATTTAACAACCCCATCCCACCCTAGACAGCCCCATTGACTTTTATCAATAGTTCTTGGTACCTAGTGGGCAGCAGGAATAATCCCTGGACACTTCTGCCCCTATCGTTGGCCCAGGTTCAAGATGGCATTTCGGACCCCTTAGCCTTAAAGTAATGGGGGGGAGGGGAGGAGATGGAAAGGTTATTAAAGGAATGGTGAGGGACTGCCAGGAAAGTAGGAAGATACTTTAACGCAATGTTTCTCAGTTTCTTCAATCCAAGTACCCCCTAAGCCTAACAAATATAAACCGAGTACCCCTGCCCAAGTTCCGCCTCAGACCCACCCAAGCTCCACCCTTGACCCCACCCCCATAATAATAGTACTAATTGTAATGCAATTTCTTCCATTCAATTTTCATATACATACATAATGGTAACCATAAAATTAAAAAAAACAAAGCATAATGCACATTAAAAAATGTTAATTATTTATGTTCTTTTTTTTTTTTTTTCAAAGAGATCAGGGCAGATGACTTTAAAATATGCAATGTTACCTCAGTAAGAACTATAGAAAAATAGACAAATATAGTGCAAAATATAGACAGCAGATATAAATTCTCAAAACAGACACATTTCAATCACTAAATTGAAAATAAAATAATTTTTCCTATCTTTCTGGTGATTTCATGAGTCTCTGGTTACACTTCCTTCTGACTGTGCATCTAATATTTATTTATCTCTGCCTCCTGCATGCTTTCTCTCTTCCCGACCTCATTCCCTTCCCCAATCAACATATCTCTCTCTCTCTCTCTCTCTGTCACTCCATGAATCCAACTTTTCTTCCTCTCTACTCCACCCCCATTGGTAACATGTCTCCCTCTCTCTCTCACTGTCCATCTGTCTTTCTCGTATTCTCTCTATTACTGCAAAGGGAGTGGGGAAAAAGAGAGAGAGATCCATGATGCATCTCTTCCACTCCCTCTATTGCCACATCCAACATCTCTCTCTTTCTCATCCCCTGGATCATGTGCAGCATTTTTCACTATTGCCCACCAGCCCCATGCCCATTTCTCCTTATATCATCCCTCTCCAGCACCATGCCACCTCTCTCCCTCCCCTATGCCCATTATTTTTCCCCTTTAATCTGTCCTTCTGTTCCCTCTCCACCACCATAGCCAACATTTCTCCCTCTCATCCTTCTCTTCCCCATGCTGTCTCTGTGCCAAACCATTTTCCTCTTTCTTCTTTTCCCCATGTGATCATCCCTTTCCCTCTCACTCACACACTCATGCCCAACAATTCTCCCAAGTTAGTGCTTGCTTCCTTCCTCCCTCCCTTCTGTGTCCCATGTTCATGTCCCCTCCCTTCCTTCTGTGTCTCGAGTTCATGCCCCCCTCCCTGCCTCCCAGGCTTTATCCCATATCCCCCCTCCTTTCTCCCTTTGTCCCACAATCATGTCCCCTCTCTCCCTTACTTGCTACAGTGTGTTCACTCCCTTCAGGGTCATCCAGTTGGACTGCTCCTTCCTGCCCTCAGCAGCACAGGGATGCATCACAGGCAGTGGCTCTTACACGCTGCATGTGGCTGACCCACAAGCTTTCCCTCTGATATCAGCTCTGATGTTGGAGAGAAGGCTTCTGGGGGTCAGCCATGTGCAGTGTGCAAAAGCCGCTGCCCGCAACGCATCCCTGTGTGGCTGAAGGCCGGAAGGAACAGCTCTGAAGGAGCAGCTCTGACATCGAAGGGAAGCCTTTTTGGGTCATCTTCGGCAGAGGGGGGTGGGCAAGAAGGAGGGCATGGGATACCTGGCGGCAATTAAGGAGGAAGGGGGGCGGGAGACCCGCACAGTGGCACACTACCCCAAGATGTGGCTCGCATACCCCTAAGGGTACACTTACCGCATGTTGAGATACTCTGCTTTAAGGAATATCAAATTGTGATAGGTGCCATCAGCCCTATCTGCAGTCACGATATAGCAGAGTAACTTTACTGCAGAATTGGCCATGCACACTAATTCACGTAGTAACTGCTTACCACATTTAAGTAAACATGCCGTATTCTTTCAAAATAATATGCTATTTATAAGATCAGAACTAAACAAAGTACAAAATGATTACCCTTTCCATAGAGAATTATTTTGTTGCTCATTTTCAAGACATGTTTTGATAAGTATTTCACAAAAATGGTATCAATGATTGTTATATATATATATATATAAAAAAAACCAAACTACCTCCTTCAATCATGATCACTTTTAATAAAAAGTTTTGTTGAATGGGGAAATCACTAAATATGATACATACATGTATGGAAATGGACCACAGATTGTTTTGTTAGATTTGCAAACAGAACATCAAGACTGACAAAACAGTACGAGAAACAAATTAATTCAACATGGCAAATAAATCCTCCATAGCACCTGTCTTCCAAAGTAGAAGGAACATCAGCCCTGCACTGATTATTTCTTTCTGACATGATTTATCGCTTACTATTCCTTAAACTTGATAAAGCAAATTAATCTTTGATTGCAGGAACCACAGGAGGTTGTCATTAGTCATGTAATTTGGTAAGGCTGCATACATTTCATTTACCAGTCACACAGAAATGAAACCCCAGCAGCAATCACTGGCTATGCTGCAACTTCTGGTCCCATCTACCAATCACAGATGAGTAGGGAATTCACTACAATCACAATCACAATGACCAACTAAGAAAAAAAGAACATATTCCTTTCAGTGAGACTGGTTGGCTCAGAGGCCTGGCACTGGGATGCAGTGGCTCAACATTCATGTCAGCAGTCAATATCTGAAAGCATGTATGCCTCTTGAGTTCTGAACCTGTGTTAGTTCTCAACGAATGCATGGCTATCAATGAAACCAACAAATTACTATTTCTGTTCTCATAGACAACTGCAACAATCAAATTAGTATTTAATTTGCAACATAAGTGGAAATGTCTACAAGGATTAAATACTCGTTAAAACAAAACATTCTGCCATCTAGAAATGATACAGTCAGAATAAGGGTGAATGTGAAAGTTTAAGGAATAGTAGGCGATAAATCATGTCAGAAAGAAATAATCAGTGCAGGGCTGATGTTCCTTCTACTTTGGAAGACAGGTGCTATGGAGGATTTCTTTGCCATGTTGAATTAATTTGGTTCTCACACTGTTTAGCCAGTGAAATGTGCTGATGAGTCAGTCTGTGTACGGGGAGGGCAGATGAAGATTCTGTAGCAGCTACTTGCTACTAATGGTCAATCTATTACTCCTGGTGGAATTCTGCACAAATATTTTTTAAAATTCTGCATTTATAATGTTTTTGCATAGAATTTCTCTACCATAAAATTCCCTCTTCTAATTCTGCCTCCAAAGTCTCTTCCCACATGCAGTACTCCCATCTCCAAGGTGGAATTGAGGCATAAACAAACTAGGCATACATCTTGAGCCCAAATATCTAGGAGGACCCTCTCAAATGTGCTAATTCAATGGCTCTGAGGGCAGATTTTGCCCTGGTAAGCAAGGTTACCATATCTGTGAAAACAAAAAAGAGGACACATGACCCCACCTCTGGCCTCACCCATACCCTGCCTCCCACTGGTCTCGGTTTTACCCCTGCCTCACCCCTTCACCTTTTACCCATTTCCTCAGTCCCCCTTCCCATCCTTTGTACCCTTTTGGCCCTCATCTATCCTCCACTGCATCTCATTACCCATTCAGTACCAGCTCAATCTCTATCTCTCCTTCCTTCCCTTGCCTCCAAGGATATTCTATCTCTGTCCCATATTCCACCTCCATCCAGCTTCTTTTTCCTTCGTTACCCTTTCTCCTGTACCCCACCACAAGACCAATCTCTCTCTCTCTTCTCTCCCCTTCCCCACCCATGGTACTACAACTCTCCTCCTCCCTATTCCAGCATCTGCTGCTCTCTCCCTCTTCACCCAACACCAGAGCCTGCACCAATTCAAACCCTCATCTCCCAGCAGGATCTGAAGACCTCTCTCTCTCCAGCTCCCGACTCCCTCATCTACCTCCAATGAATCTTCAAGCAGGCCAGCAACAGCAAGAAAGGAAGCCTACTGCCACCAATCTATGTTGGAATCTGCCTCTCTGCAAGTCCTGACTATCCAGGAACAGGAAATCCCTGCAGAGAGGCAGTTTCAGGGGCAGACTGGCAACAGCAGGCTTCCCTCATTGCAGCTGCCAGTCTGCCCGAAGATTCAATTTAGCAGCTGGGCAAGAGGGAGGTAGTGGAGTCAGAAGTGCCAAAAAAAACCATACTCCTGTAGATTTCAACCCCTTCTCCCACCTCAATCTCACTCCTCTCCCTCCTTTGAAGTCCACTCCATCTGTCTGTTCAATCCTTTACCTTTCTGAGTAGAAGTCATTTACCAACCCTCTGATAAGTCCCTTTCTTCCTTTCCTTTCTCACTGACTGACTTAAGACACAGTTGTTAGAAGCCCAACAGGAATTGAATGAGCTATTGCATCGGGAGGGGGGGGGGGGGGGCAGGCTTATTATAAATTCCAGTTATTTTGCTTTGCTAATAAAAGTAGTAGGTTGATGGCACGTTTGGTAAAGTCGCACATGGGGTCTGAGGGTATTAACACTCTCAGAGATCCTCAGGGTGTACTTCATCATAAGACTGAGGAGGTTGGTGACATCTTACAGAATTTTTTCAAAACTCTGTATGCCTCCCCAGGGCCTGGAGTTCTTGATGGGCAAGTGTACTTGGATACTTTAGATTTGCCTAGCCTGTCTCCTCGAGACTCGGCTGCTTTGGAGTGATTGGTTTCTGCTGAGGAGGTGGAGTGGGCGTTTCAGGCAAGTCCCCTGGGAAAAGCGCCAGGACCTGACAAGTACTGGGGAGAATTTTATAAATTGCTAGTGGCTGAGATTTGTCCGGTGTAGGCAGAGGTTTTCAATTTGAGTGTGGCTAAGGGTTTACTTCCCCGTTACTTCAATCTTGCGCAGATTATTGTTCTTCTAAAGCCGGGGAGGGTTCCCACTTTACTAGAATCGTATAGACCAATTTCTTTATTGAATTATTAGGCTAAACTGTTAGCTAAAGTTCTTGCTAATCGACTGGCCCAGGTACTTCCCTCTTTGGTGTAGGAATAGCAGGTAGGATTTGTGCGTGATCGACTGGTGTCTAAGAATATACGAAGAATCTTGCTAGCCCTGGAAAAGGCTCGTGTGGACGGTATCCCCTCCTTGCTTATTAGCTTTAACGCCGAAAAAGCATTTGATCATGTGAGGTGGGGGTACCTGTTTGCTGTGCTCTGGGCTTATGAGTTGGGTCCTTTCTTTTTTGGTGCCATCCCAGTGATCCTGAGTTGCAAACACTGGTGAATGGGGGTCTTTTGACTCCCTTTGTGATTCGGGGCACTCAGCAAGGATGCCCTTTGTCACCGCTTCTATTTGTGCTTTCCTTAGATCTCTTGATTAGGGAGTTACAATCTAATGTGGAAATTGGCGGCTTATTATTGGGAGCTACTCATTTTAAAGTTGTAACGGTTGCCGACGACCTCTTGGTTTACTTGACTAACCCACACCAATCCCTGCCAACTTTATTGGAAAGCTTACAAGAATATGGTGATTTTTCTGGCTTTACTTTGAACTTGGGGAAGTCTGAGGCATCAGCTTCCTTGGAGATGCTTCAGGGATCTTGGAGGGGGGGAGCATTTCCATTGAAATGGGCTGGGACCTCTTTGCGGTACTTGGGAATCAGGCTGTCCATGGAGGTTAAACAGCTCTATCGCCTGAATGTAGATAAATTGCTTTCTGATACCAGAATGCTTTTCGTTAAATGGCAGGACTGGCCACTTTCTCTGATGGGGTGGGTACATCTCTTTAGAACAGTTTTATTCCTGAAATGGATTTATGTTCTCCAGACTCTTCCTTTGTGTTTATTACAGAAGGACATTAGGGCTTTATATTCAATGTTATCGAAGTTTTGTTGGGAGGATGGGGGGGAGAAGCCTAAATTGGGATGGGATATGCTGTTGGGACTTTGGACTCGGGATGGATTTGGAGAGTCAAACCTACTTTTCTATAATTAGGCTGGTTTACTATCTCATATTCGGGATTGGATCTTGGGCACTGTATACAGATCTGACACTGGAGCAGGATTATTTTTTCCCATCCACCTTATTTATCTTCTCCATGCACGTCTTCCGGAGTTGCCTTGACAGTGTAGAGGTAGTGCTCTTTTTAGGCCCCTTTGGGTGATGTGGCTGTGGATACTTCCTTTATGAAATCAGGATCCCTATGTTAGTGTCCTGCTGCCTTTGGTAAGATTTGTCTTTTCCCCTTTGGGTGACTCCTTCGGTTTTTGGTAGGTGGTGGGCTGAGAATCATATGCACTTTTGCAGGATGATGGGGCACCCATCTCATGTGATAAGCTGTTGCAGAGGGGAGTGTCACGTCTTGGACTTCTTTATGCCTATTGTCAGATGGGGTACTATGTGGTTTCTCTTCCCGTGGGCTCCTTATCTAAGGATTTGGGGATTTGCTTTCGGGCCTTTCTGGAGGTGGATCCAGAGACCAAGATCTCAATCTCATATTTTCATAGACAGCTCACTGAACTTAGTTCCCCTAGGGATTTTTTTCTATCTTAGGGGCTTGGCAGCATGACTCAAGGTGGGAACATAGAGGAAATTTCTTGCTCGGAGCTCTTAAAAGGACTCTGGGTTTGGTATATAATGCTGAGCTTAGGGAATGTCACTATAAAACCCTGTTGACAGCATATGTTTCCCAAAGTAAGGCTTATTGGTGAATTCTTATTTTCATGGCCTCTGACTTTGTACAAGCATTCAGGTGTTTGGTTTTTTTTTTGGTGGGGGCTGGCTTCCTTTCTGAGAAGGGTTTTGCAAGTACCTATTTCTGTGTCTGCACTTTCCATGTTGTTTGCTCAGTTTTCTATGCTTTCAATGTATACATATCGGCAGAAAAACTTTCTTGGTAAATGTTACATTTTGAGAAAAGTATATTTTGAATCATTGGATGTCTGATGAACCTCCCTCCTTTTGGTACTGGAGAAACAAACTGCATGAACTGATGGGATGGGAGGCCCAGTTGGTTTACTCCTCTCACAGAAGAAGCAGAGATTTTGTCAATTCTTGGACTTATTTGAACATTTTGACTCCAGGGAGTCGAAGTAGCATCTTAAATCGACTTCAGCTGTATACTACTCCACCTAAGTTCTTTTGTAGGTTGGATGGTTGGGGAAATGGAGGGGAGGGGGTGGGGAGGGGTTTCAGGTGGAGAAGGGGGGCTTGGTTGGGCTGTGGAGGATATCAGAGTGCAGTCCGCCATGGCAGGTAGATCTTATTGTATAAGCTTGACTGTGTACTTGCCTCTGTTTGTGGTTTCCTTTTAATAAAAAGATTTGAATGACCTTGATAAGCACTATTTCAAATTGTACTGCAGATTTGTCATTCAACATCATTATAATGCGTTCTCTCCATCCATGCTTTATCAACTGCTCATATGAGCTAAAGTTCATAGATATCATGTTATCTGTTGGTATAAAACGAGTCCTACAAAACTGGAAATCTGCTTGTTCATTAAATTTCACGTTTTGGTGGAATTCTATTTACCTATGCAAACGCTATGAACAATATGCTATTGACAAATCATACTCTCATTCAACAACTTCAACCCAAAATATACCCACTGACATTTATTTACAATCTGTTTAGATAATTACTATTTTATTCTATTGAATTTTGGTGACCATCCTGATATGTATCTATATACTACTAGACTTTTGTGAACTGTTATTGTTACATGATGTTTATTATTTCTGTTATTCTTCAATAAATAAAATGAACTAAAAAAATAAAAAAAGATTTGAACATAAAAACTATACAAAATATGAGATTGCTGCGGAATCGAAGCAATGACCACAAATGCACAGTCTAAGCAACAAAAATCAGGATCTGCAAGCTCTAATGTTAGAGGCAGACTTGGATATCATTGCTATCATAGAGACATAGTTCAGTGATTCCCACTGAAATGCAGGGATCCTGGGGAAAAGAAGAAGTGATATGGATTATTTTGAAAAGAGAAGATAGAACTTCTATCCACTTGGGTTTTGTCTACAGACCTCCAAACTCAATCGCAGCAAATTGACAAAGATCTGATTACGGATATATAAAAGTTGCTGGGTGATTTCAACCTGCCAGATGCAGACTGGAAAGTTCCATCTGCGGAATTGGAAAGAAGTAGAGAGATTGTGGATGCCTTTCAAGGGGCTCTGCTCAGACAAATGGTAATGGAACCCACAAGGGAAAAAGCGATACTGGATCTGGTGCTAACAAATGGTGACAGTGTTTCTAATAACCGAGAGGGGGCCCACCTGGGAAGTAGTGATCATCACACAGTTTGGTTCAATATAACAGCCAAAGAGGAGGATGACTATACAAAACTCAAAGTCCTGGATTTCAAACGTACAGACTTTAGTACCATGGGAGAGTACCTGAAGAAAGAGCTGATTGGATAGGAAGACATAAGAGATGTGGAAAAACAGTAGTCCAAGTTGAAAGCTGCAATAAAAAGAGCTACTGACTTTTATGTGAAGAAAATAAATAAAAATAAGAGAAAAAGGAAATCAATATGGTTCTCCAAACTAGTGGCATAAGAATTGGCGTTAATGAAATATAAAAAAAAACTCAAGAAGAGGAGTACAGAAAGGAATATCAGATGAAACTGAAAGAAGTCAAGAGAGATACGTTAGGCGAAAGCAAAAGAGCAAATGGCTATAAATGGCAATAAATACAAAAAAGGGAGATAAAATTTTTCAGGTATATTAGTGAAAGGAGGAAGACAAAAAATGGAATTACGAGACAAAGAATGTATGAACTCCTATGTGGAGAGTGATGAGGAAAAGCAAATGTGCTAAACAAATACTTCTGTTTGGTGTTTATAGAAGAAAGGAGGAGGAATACAACTGGTCAGAAAAGTTATACCTAAGAATGGAGTGGATACCGCACAGTTCATGGAAAAGTGTTTATGAACAACTTGAAAAAAATGAAGATGGACAAAGCTATGGGACCGGACGGGATCCATCCCAGGATATTGAGGGAGCTCCAAGAGGTTCTGGCGGATCCTCTTAAAGATTTGTTCAATAAATCTTTAGAGACAGGAGAGGTTCCGCAGGACTGGAGAAGAGTGGATTTGGTCCCTCTTCACAAAAATTGTTGAAGAGATGAAGCGAAAACTACAGGCTGGTAAACCTCACTTCAGTTATTTGAAAAATAATGGAAATGTTAATGGTAGTGAAATTCTTAGAATCTAATGGATTACAAGATCCGAGGCAACAAGGGTTTACTAAAGGCAAATTGTGCCAAACAAATCTGATTGAATTTTTTGACTGCATGATCACAAAACTGGATAAAGGACATGCGCTAGATGTAAGATTTCAGCAAAGCCTTTGACATGATTCCTCATAGGAGGCTCTTTAATAAACTCCATGGGCTGAAGTTAGGGCCCAAAGTGGTGAACTGGTTTAGAAACTGGTTGATGGACAGATGCCAGAGGGTGGTGCTAAATGGAATTCACTCAGAGGAGGGTCAGGTGAGTGACATTGCTGAAGGGTTAGAAGGTAAGGTTAGCATTTTTGCAGATGATACCAAGATTTGTAACAAAATGGACATCCTGGAGGCAGTGGAAAACATGAAAAAGGATCTACAAAAGTCAGAAGAATGGTCTAGCGTCTGGCAACTAAAATTCAATGCGAAAAAGTGCAGAGTGATGCATTTGGGGGTTTAGAAATCTAAGGGAACCATATGTGCTGGGAGATAAGAGGCTGATAAGCACAGATGGAGATAGGGACCTGGGGCGATTGTGTCTGAGGATCTAAAGGCATCTATACAGTGTGATAAGGCAGTGGCTGTAGCTCGAAAGATGCTAGCCTATATAGAAATTAGAGTAACCAGCAAAAGGGAGGTGCTGATGCCCCGGTATAGTTCATTGGTGAGGCTGCACTTGGCAAAGGATATAAAAAGACTTGAAGCGGTCCAGAGGAAGGGGACGAAAATGGTAAGGGGTTGAACAAAAAGAAGTATGGGAAGAGAATGGAAGACCTAAATATATATACTCTGGAGGAGAGGAGGGACGGGGAGATATGATACAGATGTTTAAATACTTGAAAGGTATTAATATAGAAACAAATCATTTTCAGAGAAGAAAAAAATAGTAAAACTAGAGGGAATAATTTGAGGTTACAGGGAGGAAGACTTAGGAGCAATGTTAGGAAATTCTTCATGGAGAGGGTTGTAGATGCCTGGTATGCCCTATAATGGAGAGGAAAACATTGATAGAATTCAAAAAAGCGTGGGATAAAAACAGAGGATCTCTAATTAGAAAACGAAGGATATAAATTAAAGAACTAAGGCCGATATTGGACAGACTTGCATGGTCTGTGTCCCATATATGGTGATTCGGTGTAGGATGAGCTGGGGTAGGCATCATTGAGAACTCCACTAATTTGGAACATAAGGATGTTACTGGCCATACTTTACGGTAGATATCCTGCAAACAACAGTATGGTTGGATAGGCTGGAGTGGGCTTGGATGGCAACTTCAACATTTGGAACCTAGGACACTACCAGACTTTATAGTCTATGGCCCAGAAATATAAAAGAAGAGACAAGGTAATCTAATCATGTATTTTTTAATGAGTATAACTTATGGGTCATCATTTACTATGCTACTATAATGACCCTAGTAGAATATGAGACATATAGCAGTGTTTTGAACAGATGGAAGTGGAGAGTCATGGCTTAGCAGTAGACCAGTGAGCATATTGCAGTAATCCAGATGAGAGATGATGAGGACATGAGGATGTTACTGGCTAGACTTTATGATAGATATCCTGCAAACAACGGGATGGTTGGATATGCTAGAATGGGCTTGGATGGCAACTTCAGCATCTGGAACCTAGGACAATACCAGACTTTACATTCTATGGCCCAGAAATATAAAAGAGACAAGTTTAATTTAATCAGGTATTTTTTAATGGGTATAACTTATGGGCAGACTTTATCTGCCGTCATTTACTATGAGGTTTTTTTCTCCACTATTATTATTGTTATTTTCTCCATTATTATTATTAAGTGTGGAAGTGACTAATAGGAGGGCTTCAGGTTCACTATTTAGTTTGGAGCAGGCTGTTTGATAGTGTGTGATTTCTATTTCTCAACATTGACTGGATAAATGTTACATCAGGGAGGTAAAATTCCTAGACGTCACAAATGAATACTTCTTGGAGCAACTGGTCCAGGACCTGACAAGAGGGGGAGCTATTTTAAATTTGGTCCTTAGTGGAATGCAAGTCATACGGCTTCTTTTACAAAGCCGAGCTAGCGACTGCGCTGCGCTAACAGCCCTGAAGCCTGTGCGGCTTTGTAAAAGAGGTCGATAGTACAGGAGGTAACTGTGTTGGGTCCACTGGTAAAGAAATCTACTGTAGCGGCATTTAATTTACAAAAGGATGCCGATGATAAAATGAAGAAAATAGTTTAAAAGAAACCAGGCAAAACAGTTTTCTCAAAAGTTGAAGACCTTATTGATACCAAGATTGAAGGTTTCTAATGAATGAAGGTCAAGAATACTAAGGGACAGCCTTATCTAGAGTTTGAATTTCAAGTAGAAACTAGATCAGTGGTCATCCTAGTATAGTGAACTTCATTTCAACAGGGTCCCATTGTTTCTAAAGTGTTACAGTTACAAAGGAATGTCTGGCTATTAATTCTGGTTTTCAGTCAGCACAAAAGACAACAGAAATAACCATGCTACCATTTAGTCAATGGGAAGTCACTGAGAAATCAATATTTGAATTTTAGAATCTCTGGAATTCTCAGCTCTAACCAATAATACACAGAAATTGCAAAACCCAAACATTCTGCCTTGCAATGAAAAACAGTGAAACAAATATACTTCTGCCAATTATTTTTGCCACAAAACTCTATGCTAACTAGTTTAATTACGCATATACAATTTGCAATGCATTTTAAACATCAAACCATATGTCATTTTCAATGACAAATTTAAACTTTATTCAATTCAGAATAGATGTTTTATTTTCAGTTTTCCTCCAGCAGTGAGCTATGCAGTCCTGACTGTCACTTCCCTCCTTGACCTGTCACCACAACATCTAGCGACTTAATGCAGGAATATTCCACAATGTAATTAAGTCATTATGAAAATATGAACAGAAGAGGAGACGCTTTCAGTATACCAAAAAAATTGTAATTACAACACATCTTTTTCTAAAGATGTCTCTTACAATTAAATTGTCCCAGTGAAGAGTCCAGGGGAAGTGAGTCACTTGATTAAAAGCTATAAAAGCAGCAAGAGCTCTCTTCTCAGTAACACTGATATATCAGAAGCCACAACAGCTACTAAATTCTGATAAAAGCTAAAAAAAAATTTATGTTGGTAATGACATCTTTTCCATAGATAATTAAATGTTTATTTAAAATAAAACAAAATGACAAGATAACTTACTATTTACATATAAATACACACTGATTTGCTCCATGGCAGAACAATGAATGTTATCAATTGAACATTAGCAAAAACAACAACCACCACAAAAAAAGTGAATGTTTATCATCTGGGTTATAGCCCGATTAATAGAGATAAATGATAAAACATAATCAGCATCTTAATCATTACATCTGAATTATAGGAAGCACTTAATTACTCTCATTTACTAGGTGCAATCTAATGAAGGGGCATTAGCCAAATGAAAAGAAATGCTATACAAACAAACAAAATACTTACACTATCATTAAAAAGAAACTCTAACAGTGCAGGTGACAACATGTGCAGGATAAATTACCCTAATGTTCTAAATGCTGAGCTGTCATCAGATCCCCTGGGAATGCAGACTGACCCTGCTATCATCAATCACTTGGCTCTACTGTACGGCTCCTTATTACAGAAGGTAGCCATCATGTTGCTGCCAGAGATGAAAAGTACATTCTTTAGAATGGAAATGGCCATATAATGCGTTAGTGCTACTACTATATGATCCTGTCCTTCCATGCCATCACTTCTGATCATGGGGAGCTGGTTAAGAAGTTGCTTTCACACTGTGGAATATACAGAGAGAAGAACGTTTCTGTATTAAGCAACTTTTTCCTGGAAAAGTTGAAGAAATGGTCGCAATGTATGCGAACAGGCTAAGTCACCCAATATAAAGATGAATTGCTTCAACAAAAATACTGAAGACTAACTATGAAGTCACAGCCTCTACATACATTATAACAGGGAACGGGAGCTTACTCAGGACATCTAAGGAACCCATGGGTAGAAAATTCTGGCTCAGTTGGCATTTAACATATGAACATAAGAATAATCAGACCAATGGTCCATCTAGCCCAGAATCATTTCCACAGTGGCCAATCCAAGTCTAAAGTACCTGGCAGAAATCCAAATAGTAGCAAGATTCTAAGCTACCAATCTCAGGGCAAGTAGTGGCAGACTATGAACATTTCTTCCAGGAATTTATCCAACCCTTTTTTAAAACCCAACTTCACTAACCACTGATTAACTACTTTAGTACCATCTATGAAAGCTTATTGTTGAAGATGAATGCCAGGTCAATTTCTCCTGTGTGTTTCATGATCAGAACAGCAAATCCAATGTTTGTTTAACTGAAAATGGTCCTGTCCTGTCCATTTAAGTGCATCAACTCCTATCAAATCAATTTTGACCTTTTTCCATTTGATCTTCAACAATTTACAATTTTCCTTGATTCATACTTTGAACATTTCATGTTCCCACATTGAGAATATCGTTACATCTTCTGATCCAGCAACATCAGCATCAGGATGACTTAGGGGCTTTGCTCCATCAGCTTCATAAACACTGTGCATACTCTGGGTAACCATCAATTCTTTTCTAGCAGCAAGGTGAGCATCGTCTGACCTAGGGGACCATTCTACAGGGAAAGCTGATAAATATTACCTTATTCCAAATATATGCTCCGACGACAAATTCTGAAGATGAGAATGTGCCATTGTTCTATGAACAACTTCAAAATGTAATAGATCAAACGTCGAAACAAGACCTACTGGTCATTATGGGGGATATTAATGCAAAAGTAGGAAGTACATCTGAAGAGGAAGTGGTGGAAAAGTACAATATAGGAGAAAGAAATGAAGTCAGCGATAATTTAGCACAGTTTTGCAAAACCAATCAACTATCTGGATTTTCAGAAGGCATTTGACAAGGTTGCACATGAACAACTACTTCGTAAAATTGCAAGCCATGGAATCGAGAGTGAAATACTCAAGTGGATTAAAAACTGTCTGGAGCATAGGAAACAGAGAGTGGGGATAAATGGACAATACTCAACTGAAAGAGTGTCACCAGCGGGGTGCCGCAGGGCTCGGTGCTTGGACCCATGCTCTTCAACATCTTTATAAATGATCTAGACAATGGTACGACGAGTGAAGTGATTAAATTTGCGGATGATACGTAGTTATTCAGAGTAGTAAAGACACAGGGGGATTGCAACGATCTACAAAGTGACATAATCAAGCTCGTGAAATGGGCATCAACATGGCAAATGAGGTTCAACATGGATAAGTGTAAAGTGATGCATGTTGATAAAAAAAACTCATGCACAAATACAGGATGTCTTAGAGAGACCTCCCAGGAAAGAGACTTGGGAGTTCTGATCGACAAGTCGATGAAGCCGTCTGCACAATGCACAGCGGCAGCAAAAAGGGCGAACAGAATGCTAGGAATGATTAAGAAGGGGATCAAGAACAGATCGGAGGCTATCATGCCACTGTACCGGGCCATGGTGCACCCTCACAAGTTCAAGTTCAAGTTCACTTTATTTTTGATGAATCGCCTATTTAAAACATTCTAAGCGATGTACATTTAAAAACAAGTTATAAGAGAACATTCAGACATATTAGTAAAACATTAAAAAAAACACAATAAAACACGTATTTGTTAAATAATTAAATAATACATTAAAAACAAACATGAGAAAGGGAGGAAAGGGGGGAAAAGTTACATATTTTCTAATGGTGAAGGAAAAAAAAACATATATTAGGAAAAAAACATAAAGAGGGGTTGTAAAATAAGAGAAAAATTATTCATTAAAAGCATCATTAAATAAAAAAGTTTTTAAAAGTTTTTTAAAAGAGATAATATCTCTCTCCTTTCTAATAAAAAGAGGCAGAGTGTTCCAGAGTTGGGGAGCTAAAACAGAGAACATATCGTTTCTCCGTGTTCCCACAATTTTGAGTGAAGGGACCAAAAGTAATTCTTGTTGTGATGAGCGAAGAGTTCGATTAGAATGATAAGGGATAATCATTCTAGATATAAATTGAGGGGTGTTATATATTAGAACCTTAAAGACTAAAAATGCTATTTTAAAAGTTATGCGATGATTAATAGGTAGCCAGTGTGATTTAATAAGAAGGGGTGTTACGTGGTCATATTTTTTTGCTTTATGTATAAGTTTTATGGCCGTATTTTGGATTATTTGAAGTCTTTTCTTTTCTTTTTGGGAAATATTGTATAGCAAAGAATTACAATAATCTAATTTGGAAATGATCATGGAGTGGACAAGGATATTAACAGATTTTGGTTCTAAGAAGGATGAAATGGATCTTATCAGACGTAATTTATAAAAACAAGATTTAACCGTTTGACTTATATGATCATGAAAAGATAAGTTCGTATCAATTATAACTCCTAATATTTTTATGGATGAGACAGATTCAATTGGATTATTTTCAAGCAAAAAAGGAGAAATTAGTATAATGTCTTTTTTCCATGTAAATAACATTGTTTGTGTTTTTTGTCGCCATACATGAAGAAGGACACGGTACTACAAGAACGACTAAAATGGTTAAGGGGCTGGAGGAGTTGCCTTACAATGAAAGATTAGAGAAACTGGGCCTCTTCTCCCTTGAAAAGAGGAGACAGAGGGGACATGATCGAAACATTCAAAATACTGAAGGGAATAGACTTAGTAGAGAAAGACACTATTCACCCTCTCCAAGGTAGAGAGAACGAGAGGGCACTCTCTAAAGTTGAAAGGGGATAGACTCCGTACAAACGTAAGAAAGTTCTTCTTCACCCAGAGAGTGGTAGAAAACTGGAACGCTCTTCCGGAGGCTGTTATAGAGTAAAAAACCCTCTAGGGATTCAAGACAAAGTTCCTGCTAAATGGAATGTACACAGGTGAGGCTGGACTCATTTAGAGCATTGGTCTTTGACCTGGGGGCTGCCGTGTGAGTGGACTGCTGGGCACAATGAACCACTGGTCTGACCCAGCAGCGGCAATTCTTATGTTCTTATGATGCTGGTGATGAGCGTTGTATAATCTGCATAGTGCAGGTTCTTTATATTTTGGCCACCAACTTTGAAATCAATACTCTCTACTTCCAAATTTGTTTTTCTGAAGATGTCTTCATCATAAAGGTTGAACAGATAAGGTGACAAAATGCATCCTTGCCTAATGCCATGTTTTATTGGAAACCAATCAGTGTCACCATATTCTGTTCTCACTGCAGCTTCTTGATTTTCATAGAGAGTCTTTATCAGTTATATGTTTGGGTATTCCCTTTTGTGCTAAAGTTTATAATGATTCACATAGTCAAAAGCTTTGAAGTAGTTGATGAAGCAAAAGTATAGGGGCTTTGTTATTCTTTGCTCTTCTCTAATATCCATCTAACATTGGCAATAATGTTTCTTGTATAAAGGCAGAATATAAATAATAAACTATAAACTACAATTGAAGCTTTATCAGACAATATGCTATCTGGCATTGATAGTATTTTAATTTAATTAATTAAAGGTTCAGAAGGTGCTATCTTGGCTCTCACTTGACTCACATAATGTGAAGTTTACTATAAATATGACATGGATGCTATTCACAAATGTCTTGGACATGTCCTTATTTTTATTTTATTTTGTATGATATACTATATACAGGTCCAGATTACTGTCTACATTTTTCTCATTTATTCCCTCTACAATGTTAAAACAGCCAAACAGAGACATACCGAATATACTCGAATACAAACCAAGAGTTTTGGGGCCCAAAATGGTGGGTCTCGGTTTATATCTGAGTCCTCTGGTCTGCGCCAACCCTCCACCCCCATCTGTTACAGGCCTCCTGTGGGCTTGCCTGAAGCCCTACTGGTCCAGCGGTGAGCCGGGACAGGAGCAATCCTTCCCGCATCCTGTCCCAGCTTACTCTAAACCATGCCAGCTCCATGACGCCCTGCAGACCTTACCTTTAAAGCCCAGGTAGTCTAATGGTGAAGCAGGGTTGGAGCGATCTTCCTTTGATCCTGCCCCATGAGAGCTGCGATCAAAAATGCCTGCCACAAGTTCTCGTTGCAGTCTCACAAGTTCCCTTGTGAGAAAAAAGGTTACCTTGGTTTATGTTTTAGTTGATTTATATTCGAGTATATATGGTAATCCAAGGTCACACAAGAGGTTTCCTTTTAGTTTGCACAGTTGTTTATGCTTCTGTGGAAGGCTCCATGGAAGGTTATAATGATCGTATTTTTCATAACTGGTTGAAATTGACAGTCTTGCTGGTCATTGAGCAGCTGTAGAGCTTCTGAATAAATGAGAACAATGTTTCACCACCATACAGATTAAACAGCCATGTATGTTTCTCTTCCTCCAAGCTAAAGAACCAGAAAAGCAGGCAAAAATAACTAGCAATGAGAACAAAAACAGAGGATTCAACAGCACAATGCCATTATTGATCACATTACAAGTTTTCTTTTTTTTTTGCAAAACTATATCATGTCATTTATGATGTGCAGTGCCACCGATACTGAATAAATATGAAATATTAGGACCTTGGTTCTCAATTCTGTCCTCAGGGACTTCCAACCAATCACAGTTTTTCAGGATATCTGCAGTGAATAATTTGCATGCAACTGAGACAATACATGCAAATCTACCTCATCCATATTCATCGACCCATACTTAAAAGGAAATATCCAGATAGTTGTGCTAGCCAGTACTAAATGAGATAATGCTGTTCAAATAAGCTTTCCAAATCGCCTTTGCACTCTGGATAGAGGGGGACAGTGGTTGTATGGAGTGACATGTTATCCAGTCCACTATCCAGATAGCTTTCTGAATGAAAGGGCCCTTTTACTAAAGCTTAGTGCATGCTAAATGCTAAAAAGACCATTTTATATTTATGGGCTTCTTAGCAATTAGCGTAAGCCAACGAAGGTATGACAGAAACCCCTCCCCCCCCCACCATCTGATCACATGCATGATTAATTTAAATATCACATCAGGCTTTTATAACAAAAGTTTCAAGTTTCAAGTTTATTGGGATTTGTTATCTACGCAATATCATATATTTCAATGCGTATAATTGTTTTTTAAAATAACAATTAAAAAATTGGGGAGGACATAAGATAATATAAATAAATTTTCATTCTATTACAAACTGTTACAAAAGGCAAAGGGGGTGAACTACAATTTTTAAGGAAAGAAAAAGAAACATTTAAGGAAAAACACATATGGTGGGATCACATAACCAGAACATAAAATAAAAGAGAGAATATTTTGGCGACCTACTCATAAAACTCATTAAAAACTAGGATTTAGTACTTATAGATAATGTTTTCTATGCTTCGAAAGCATCCTTGTACAAAAAGCTTTTAAGGGTGCGCTTGAATTTTTCTAAAGAAGGTTCAGTATGTAAATATAGTGTTTAAATATTGTCCTAACTGTGGATATCCTAAAAAACCAACTTCCTCAGGACTGATTTGAGAATTGCATAGGAGTAGCCATATAACTCCTGTGTTGAAGAAACTACACCGGTTACCTATGCAACAAAGAGCGCAGTTTAAGATTATTGCGATTATACATCAGACATTGTATCCTGCTTCCCCAAAGATCTTACAAGAATTTTTTCAGATCTATAAACCGAGAAGAGAGCTTAGAGATGTAAATGGGATGTAATTAAATTTGGAGGGGAGAATGTCGACTAGGATCGGAGCATCAATGATATCTGTGGCTGGCGTAGAACTAAGGAATGCCTTGCACGGGGAGAATACATTTTAAGAAAACGCTGAAAACTCAATTATTTGCCATTGCCTTCTTATGCTAAGGTATAATTCATTTGATAATCACCTTTTAGAATTTTTTTTGACAGCAATGTATGATTTAAAGCAGGGGTGTCCAACCTTTTGGCTTCCCTGAGCCGCATTGGCAGAAAAAAATGTCTCTGGAGCAGCACAAATGCGCAAACACTGCAGCAACACAGAGGAGGGAGCCGGCAAGATAGTAAACACCCGGGGGCAGCAGAGGAAAACACTGCATCGCCCTTGACCGGGGCCGCACAAAATACTTCACGGGGCCGCATGCGGCCCTCGGGCCACAGGTTGGAGACCCCTGATTTAAAGCTTCCTTGTATTTCTGAATTGATTGAATTTGCGATTAATTATGTTGTTTAGACATGTCTATGTTATATGTGGTAATCGCAGGGAAACAAGATTTTATGAATGTGATATATAAATTTTTTAATAAATAAATAAATATCAGCCATCACTAATTCCAAACTATCAGGCTGTAACTGTCGTCAAAGGCCCGACTATGAATTGGATTGGGACCAAAAATGGACCATAGTGCCAATTCTAGCCTACTAAAGAATAAGTGTATGGGCATAAAAAAGTAAAACCCCTAAAGGGTTAATTTTATAGCAGGAGCCTAAGTCAGAAATCCAAGAAGGTACCTCTTTCATCAAGGCCCAAAACCAAAACATCTTCTCACACTTATTGAAAAACATCTGGAATATTCAATGTTTTAATAGTATTCATGAATTATTTGGAATTGAGAGTTTTGTGTATTGTGATGCTTGAAGTGTGATTGTGTTGCTGTTTGTTTAACACTAACTTCCCCTTTTACAAAACCGCAGAAGCAGTTTTTAGAGCAAGCTGGCGTGCTGAATGCTTTGTCAGAGTCCTATGAGCGTCGGGAGCAGCACAGAGCATTTAGCATGCTGGCCTGCGCTAAAAACTGCTTCCGCGATTGTGTAAAAAGGGGGGGGAGGGTAAGATAAGTGCTTTGCATCTTGGCATTTGAAAATTATACACATTGAATGCACACACAGAAGTACTGGAACTTATGAATATAGCAGTAGGTGGTGGTTCAATAAACTCAATGCGCAAAAGTGAACTTGGAAGCCTCTGCCATGATAATTCCAGATTCTTGGATTACTGGTTATAAAACAGGTTTTATATATAGAACTATTATGAAATTACTCCTCAACATTTGCACTATTATAAATGCATTAGGCAAGGCAGATGAGGAAAGTAGGAACTGGGACAGAAGCTGATGTGCAGAAGTTTTGGGAAAACAAGAGCAGAGTCGGAAGTTAACACAGCAACGCTGGCTTCCTTTTACTTGCTGATGACTCTGTAAAAATGTTTTTCCAATGATTTTAATATAGAACATGACAATGTACCAATAATAAGATCATCAGGAAGTCAATAAATTATTCCTCAATTAATGTTCCAAAGTGAGCAATAATCAAGCAGCCTTAAGGTCTTTGTACATTTGCAAATGGTTACTATGCATTACAATAAGGAATGAAACTCATATCACATACCACTCAATATCTGATTTAATTATATTTACAAATCAACACAACTAATAACATCAACAGAGAAAAAAAGAGAGAGAAATTCTATTGAGTAAAATTTCCAAAGCATGGATTTTAAGAGAATATGAAAGGCAACATATTTAAGCTTCCGCCTAAATTTCTGTTGCTGTTTTCATCTTCATGCATTCTGCAGCAGACTCAGCTCTATTTTCGTGGTTCTATCCCTCAAGTAAGTAGACCAAGGGTTCAAAAACTAGTTCTCAGGACACACCTAGCCAGTTAGGTTTTCAAGATATCTACAATAAATATCCATGGTAGATTTGCATTCGGGAAAGGAAGGGCATCCAAATTTATATCAAATGCATATTCATTGTAGTTTGGTGCTGCCCGATTCACCAATTCAAATCGATTCATTTTCTTTAAAAAAAAAATAAAAAATCAGGCTTTCTGATTCACTGACCAACCCTCCTCCCCGCATACCCATTCGAACCGCCGACCGCAAACCCTACATACCGGTACCTCCCTCCAAATCAGTGTCGGGCCAGCAGAACTCTGAACAGGCTGCTTCGGCCTTGTCCGCCGGTGAATTCTCTCTGCCGCGTTACTGATGACATCATCAGTGGCACGGCAGAGAGAATTCACTGGCAGACAAGGCTGAAGCAGCTTGTGGAAGCAGATCTCCTAATATTGGGTCATCACTTGCCGGGAGCCATGTTTCTGCCAAAAATACTAATGTTGGTTTCTTTTCCCCTATCCAATCTCTGATTAGTTGAGCCTTATTTAACATAGTAACATAGTAACATAGTAGATGACGGCAGATAAAGACCCGAATGGTCCATCCAGTCTGCCCAACCTGATTCAATTAAAAAATTTTTTATTTTTATTTTTTTCTTCTTAGCTATTTCTGGGCGAGAATCCAAAGCTTTACCCGGTACTGTGCTTGGGTTCCAACTGCCGAAATCTCTGTTAAGACTTACTCCAGCCCATCTACACCCTCCCAGCCATCGAAGCCCTCCCCTGCCCATCCTCCTCCAAACGGCCATACACAGACACAGACCGTACAAGTCTGCCCAGTAACTGGCCTAGTTCAATCTTTAATATTATTTTCTGATTCTAAATCTTCTGTGTTCATCCCACGCTTCTTTGAACTCAGTCACAGTTTTACTCTCCACCACCTCTCCCGGGAGCGCATTCCAGGCATCCACCACCCTCTCCGTAAAGTAGAATTTCCTAACATTGCCCCTGAATCTACCACCCCTCAACCTCAAATTATGTCCTCTGGTTTTACCATTTTCCTTTCTCTGGAAAAGATTTTGTTCTACGTTAATACCCTTTAAGTATTTGAACGTCTGAATCATATCTCCCCTGTCTCTCCTTTCCTCTAGGGTATACATATTCAGGGCTTCCAGTCTCTCCTCATATGTCTTCTGGTGCAAGCCTCCTATCATTTTCGTCGCCCTCCTCTGGACCGCCTCAAGTCTTCTTACGTCTTTCGCCAGATACGGTCTCCAAAACTGAACACAATACTCCAAGTGGGGCCTCACCAATGACCTGTACAGGGGCATCAACACCTTCTTTCTTCTACTGACTACGCCTCTCTTTATACAGCCCAGAATCCTTCTGGCAGCAGCCACTGCCTTGTCACACTGTTTTTTCGCCTTTAGATCTTCGGACACTATCACCCCGAGGTCCCTCTCCCCGTCCGTGCATATCAGCTTCTCTCCTCCCAGCATATACGGTTCCTTCCTATTATTAATCCCCAAATGCATTACTCTGCATTTCTTTGCATTGAATTTTAGTTGCCAGGCATTAGACCATTCCTCTAACTTTTGCAGATCCTTTTTCATATTTTCCACTCCCTCTTCGGTGTCTACTCTGTTACAAATCTTGGTATCATCTGCAAAAAGGCACACTTTTCCTTCTAACCCTTCAGCAATGTCACTTACATACATATTGAACAGGATTGGCCCCAGCACCGAACCCTGAGGGACTCCACTAGTCACCTTTCCTTCCTTCGAGCGACTTCCATTAACCACCACCCTCTGGCGTCTGTCCGACAGCCAGTTTCTGACCCAGTTCACCACTTTGGGTCCTAACTTTAGCCCTTCAAGTTTGTTCAACAGCCTCCTATGAGGAACTGTATCAAAGGCTTTGCTGAAATCCAAATAAATTACATCTAGCATATGTCCTCGATCCAGCTCTCTGGTCACCCAATCAAAAAATTCAATCAGGTTCGTTTGGCACGATTTACCTTTTGTAAAGCCATGTTGCCTCGGATCCTGTAACCCATTAGATTCAAGGAAATACACTATCCTTTCTTTCAGCAACACTTCCATTATTTTTCCAACAACTGAAGTGAGGCTCACCGGCCTGTAGTTTCCTGCTTCATCCCTGTGACCACTTTTATGAATAGGGACCACATCCGCTCTCCTCCAATCCCCAGGAATCACTCCCGTCTCCAGAGATTTGTTGAACAAGTCTTTAATAGGACTCGCCAGAACCTCTCTGAGTTCCCTTAGTATCCTGGGATGGATCCCGTCTGGTCCCATCGCTTTGTCCACCTTCAGTTTTTCAAGTTGCTCATAAACACCCTCCTCCGTGAACGGCGCAGAATCTACTCCATTTTCTCGTGTAACTTTGCCGGACAATCTCGGTCCTTCTCCAGGATTTTCTTCTGTGAACACAGAACAGAAGTATTTGTTTAGCACATTTGCTTTCTCCTCATCACTCTCCACATATTTGTTCCCAGCATCTTTTAGCCTAGCAATTCCATTTTTTATCTTCCTCCTTTCACTAATATATCTGAAAAAATTTTTATCTCCCTTTTTTACATTTTTAGCCATTTGTTCTTCCGCCTGTGCCTTCGCCAAACGTATCTCTCTCTTGGCTTCTTTCAGTTTCACCCTGTAGTCCTTTCTGCTCTCCTCTTCTTGGGTTTTTTTATATTTCATGAACGCCAACTCTTTCGCCTTTATTTTCTCAGCCACTAGGTTGGAGAACCATATCGGCTTCCTTTTTCTTTTGTTTTTATTGATTTTCTTCACATAAAGGTCCGTAGCCATTTTTATCGCTCCTTTCAGCTTAGACCACTGTCTATCCACTTCTCTTATGTCCTCCCATCCTAACAGCTCTTTCTTCAGGTACTTTCCCATTGCATTAAAGTCCGTACGTTTGAAATCTAGGACTTTAAGTATCGTGCGGCCGCTCTCCACTTTAGCCGTTATATCAAACCAAACCGTTTGATGATCGCTACTACCCAGGTGAGCACCCACTCGAACATTAGAGATACTCTCTCCATTTGTGAGGACCAGATCCAATATCGCTTTTTCCCTTGTGGGTTCCGTCACCATTTGTCTGAGCAGAGCCTCTTGAAAGGCATCCACAATCTCCCTACTTCTTTCCGATTCCGCAGACGGAACATTCCAGTCCGCATCCGGCAGGTTGAAATCTCCCAACAGCAGAACCTCCTTTTTCCTTCCAAACTTTTGGATATCCACAATCAGATCCTTATCAATTTGCTGCGATTGAGTCGGAGGTCTGTAGACTACACCCACGTAGATAGAAGTTCCATCTTCTCTTTTCAGAGCAATCCATATCGCTTCTTCCTCTCCCCAGGTCCCTTGCATTTCGGTCGCTTGGATATTGATCTTTACATAGAGAGCTACTCCTCCACCTTTATGACCATCTCTGTCCTTCCTAAAAAGATTATATCCCGGTATGTTTGCATCCCATCCATGTCCATTTCTTACGGATCTGATATTCAAATAAAAACAAGAAGTCTCTAAGTAATCTGTGAGTGAATTTAGAGTATTTTAAAGGCAGCAAAGTTCTACTATTTCTATCGTATACTTTAGTAGAATGACGTTGAGTTATTATTAGTTTAATCGGGAAAGAACCTATATCAGTGCAATCTATTAATGTCTGA
Source organism: Geotrypetes seraphini (assembly GCF_902459505.1). Classification (NCBI taxonomy): domain Eukaryota; kingdom Metazoa; phylum Chordata; class Amphibia; order Gymnophiona; family Dermophiidae; genus Geotrypetes; species Geotrypetes seraphini. The sequence goes on along the minus strand of NC_047101.1, from coordinate 29,248,329 downwards.
GTTGAAGAAGTAGTCTTAACATATCTTTCTGTTAATTGACCTAGTAGGGGGAAGAGTGTGGCACAGTGGTTAAAGCTACAGCTTCAGCACACTGAGGCTGTGGGTTCAAACCCACTCTGCTCTTTGTGACCCTGGGCAAGTCACTTAATACCCCCCCATTGCCCTAGGTACATTAGATAGACTGTGAGCATTGTTCCCTCTAAGCTGCGCACACACAACTTGCCAAACCCACGCACACAAATTAAAATAGCGCGCACAAAAAATAAATTTTTGCCTAAAATGATTTTCACTGCTAAAATGAAATGTTGCAGAAGACCAGCTGTTCCGATTTCCCATTTATCACATTTACTGAAGCGCTATAATATAAATTTTAAGTCATTCATGTGATTCCGTTATCTTTGGCAGCTGAACTTGACATGTCACATGCCCCATAGGACCATAGCCTAAGGCCCATAGGATATGAAATACTTCCAATTCTTTGACTTCCTGAAGTTCCGCCATATTGTTTATTTCGTGGAATCGTAGTGTGCAGCGTGGTACTGCGGTTGTATAACTGTATTCGTTTATTAAATTGCAACCAGATATAACTCTTAAAATGTCTAAACCGCGAATGGTGAAAAGTGTAAAACACAAGAGAGCTGCAACAGCTTTTAGGTCTGAATGGCTTGAAGAAATTGTTGAAACAGAGATACTGGAATCTCGAAATACAATGCGTGTTCGACTGTGTGAAATATTTAGCTATGACGAAGATGATGGAGTTGTGTGTTGTTATTGTCAAGATGCCAAAGCAACTGGAAAATTCTCTACTGGAAAAATATGGGATGATGTTAGGAAACTGGACTTTCTGAAACGTCATCTATAAAGTAAATCTCATACCGACAGTATTAGGAAACTCAGAAGTAAAAATCTGAATTTAAGAGGGGGACTGTTTAACATGTTGCTTGAAAGCCCAACCAAATAAGAAAAAAGGCAAATTAGTAATGAACGGAAGCATTCCAGTCTTGTCGACAGTATTGTGCTGGCCATTAAGATGAATATCTCAATGCTCTCTGTTCAAGATATCAATGAGCACATGGCTAAGTATGTTAGTATACCTGATAGCTGGAGAAGCAAAAACTATGCGTTTGAATTTCTTGGAATTATCAGTGGCATCGTGCAAGATGATCGTATGGCAGACATTAAATTAGCAACGTATCATACGTTAACTGTTGATGAAAGCACTGTCAACAAGTACTTAATACTCTACTTTAAGTATCGGCCAGTCAATTCAAATGAGTATAGGACATCATTTGGTGGGATGCTACAGTTGGAAGCATGTGATGCTACATCAATAGTAACAGCAATTAGGGAATTCTATAGGAAACATGAACTTGATCTGAACAAAATGGTTATGTTAACCTCTGATGGTGCCTCTTATGTTGGGCAAAATAGATGGTGTTGCAGCACAGCTGAGAAAAGACATTCCACATTTAGTGCAGCAACATTGTGTTGCATATCGGGAAGATTTGGGACTTTCTGATTCATGGAAAGAAGTAAAATTGATGAAAGAAGTAGAAACTGTAATGAGAACTGTGTACACAAACACCTGTTGGTCTTCTACTAAACAATGCAAATTTCAAGAGATAGCAGATGCATCTGAATGTGAATAAATTGCTTTCAGACCTATGAATGAAGTATGCTGGTTATCTAGACACTTTGCACTTAAAGCAATTATTTGAAATTATGATCCCCTTTTAAAATATTTTGAAGATGACAAAGATAATGATCCTATTGCAAAGTACTGCTAAAGAAGCTGAACAGTGAACAATTTCATATTACACTTGAAGTTTTGAATGATGTCTTATCAGAACTGGCTTCCTTAACCATGGCATTTCAAAAACGTGGTTTGACACCATTGGAAGCTTATCATCTTGCACAGGGTAAATTGAACAAACTTTGAATGCAATACTTAGGCGACAAGGTTAAATGGAGTGATAAAGTCAACAGTCTTCTTGACAACAGGATGAGGTCTGGAAAAAAAGTTTCAGTGGATATTAATTCCATATTAACCTTCGTCAACATCCTATGTTTGCATCTGGGTGAAAGATTTCCTGAATATGAAACTGAGGAATGGTCTGCTTTTGACTGTACAGCAATATCACAACGCGACTTTGACTTCGGAAATGGACATATCAGATCTCTTTGTTTAAAGTATAAACAATTTCTTCCGGAGGAAAGGGTTATTATTCAGCGATACAATGACTTTAAATTCCTTATTGCAGAAAAAATCAAAAGCAATCTGAAAAATAGCTTTCCAGATATGACGAAATTTGCATTTCAGAATGATCAATTTGCAGATTTAGCAAAATTGATGGACATTGGTGCCACATTCTTAGCATCTAGTTCAGATTGTGAGCGTGGTTTTAGTCTAATGAACAATTTGAAGACTAAACAAAGGAATCGTTTACATTTAGAAATGCTGATGCATGTTAAGAGTCACCTTCAAGATGGAGGCTCAACAAATCTTGACAGAATTTATTCGGACTGGATAAATATGAAATATCGCAGGGAAAAACTTTGAAAACTAAATTGCTGTTATTTTCTAAAAGTATAAAGTACAATGATACCTTATTTATAGGTAGCGCTCAATGAAACATTTCAATGAAACATGTTTATTGAAATGAGACTTTATGTTACATAAAGTGTAACTAAAATTATATTGTGTTTTCGTTAATTCAGACTAAACTCAAAGACCTGCCCATAAATGAACTCCGGGCCCTCTGGCAATCATTTTTATAGCGCACACAAATTTAGTTTTTCTTTAAAATGCGCACAGATGAAATTTTTTTGCACACAGCCTATGAAAAATTAGAGGGAACATTGATTGTGAGCCCACAGGGACAGAAAGAAAAAATGCTTGAGTACCTAAATAAACTTATGTAAACCGTTCTGAGCTCCCCTGAGAGAATTGTATAGAAAATTGAATAAATAAACAAACAGATAGATAGTATTACCAGTAAATCTAGTCTTATTCACATTCTAAGTCCTTACTCCCCGCATACACTCCAACCCCCCCCACCCCCTCCTCCCACTCCCCCCCCCTCCTCTAGTTTCCCACTCCCCTCCATCTTATCGTCCAACCCAACTATGATAAACCTGTGCCTCCTTCTACGCTACCTGCAATTCCGATAAAAAATTTTTGTAAATCCGGGTTCAGACCGGATCCTAATGTAACGAATGTAAACCGCCTAGAACTCTTTGGGTATGGCGGGATATAAGAACCTAATAATAATAATAATAATAATAATAATATATGTCTTAGCATTCTGAGTGCTGTATTAGGTAGAACTAGGTGGGAGGTATTGTTTATACAATAGATAATATAGTTATAACAAACTTTTGGCTGTCCTGTCTTTGCAGGGTATTTGGTTCTTGTAGGGTAAGTTTTTTGTTTTTTTTTAGCAGATTTTGTAGTGTCTGAGGGACTTGTTTGGAAAGTTTATTGTGACTGTGCAATTTGCTGTGCAAAAACGTGTACTAAGAAACATAGAAACATAATGGCAGATAAAGGCCAAATGACCCACCTAGTCTGCCCATCCATAGTAACCATTATCTCTTTCTCTCTGAGAGATCCCACGTGCCTATATCAGACTCTCTTGAATTCAGACACAGTCTCTGTTTCCACCACCTCTTCCAGGAGACTGTTCCAAGCATCTACCACCCTTTCCGTAAAAAAATATTTCGCCAGATTACTCAGGAGCCTATCACCTCTTAACATCACCCTTTCATTATAGAGTTTCCTTTCAAATAAAGGAGACTACTCATATGCATTTATATTACGTAGTTATTTAAACGTCTCTATCATATCTACTCTCTCCCGCCTTTCCTCCAAAGTATGCAGATTGAGATCTTTAAGTCTGTCCCCATACAAGTTTCAAGTTTCAAGTTTCAAGTTTAATTTTTATTTGATGTATCGCTTATTACAAACTAAGCGATTAACAAAGTATAACAATCATCGTTAAATTATATAATATTGAACACAAAAGGGGTAAAATAACAGTAAAATGATATTTCTTTAACTAATAAGAATTTGACAAACAAAACAATAATGACAGACCATGACACATATGGAATAAACATAAGGAATTAAAGTTACAAAAATATTTTCCCTAGGAAGGGAGAAAGAGAGGTCTGAATGGGGAGGGAAAAAACAGTGGGACGGGATAGAAGGTGCTCTGTTCGAAATTGGCAATGAGATGAGTTTAGAGATCAAAAGATAATTTAAAAATACACCTTATCACGAAGACCACACACCATTTAGTAGCCTTCCTATGGACCGACTTCATTCTTTTTATATCGTTTTGAAGGTGCGGCCTCCAGAATTGTACACAATATTCTAAATGAGGTCTCACCAGAGTCTTATACAGAGGCAACACCTTTTTCCTACTGGCCATACCTCTCCCTATGCAACCTAGCATCATTCTAGCTTTAGCCATCATGTTTTCAACCTTAAGATCATCAAATACAATCATAACCAAGTCCCGCACTTCCGTCGTGCATATAAGTTCTTCACCCCCTAAACCAGGTATCTCAAAGTCCCTCCTTGAGGGCTGCAATCCAGTCGGGTTTTCAGGATTTTCCCAATGAATATGCAATGAAAACAGTGCATGCACATAGATCTCATGCATATTCATTGGGGAAATCCTGAAAACCCGACTGGATTGCAGCCCTCAAGAAGGGACTTTGAACCCCTGCCCTAAACTGTACCATTCCCTTAGGTTTTTGCAGCCCAAATGCTTGACCTTGTATTTCTTAGCATTAAATTTTAGCTGCCAAATTTCAGACCATTCTTCAAGCTTCACCAAGTCTTTTTTCGTGTTATTAACACCATCCGGTGTGTACTTTATTACAGATTTTGTTATCATCCGCAAAGAGGCAAATCTTACCCGACAACCCTTCAGCAATATATCATTTATAGAAATGTTAAAAAGAACAAGCCCAAGAACTTTGAGGCACACCACTGGTAACATCCCTTTCTTTAGAGCGATCTCTATTGATCACTACCCTCTGTCGTCTTCCACTCAACCATACCTTTGGCTTGTGCTGCCCAAATAGGTGGCCCTGGTGATGTTGACAGGAGGTGGAGTTTCAGCTCCCATGCCTCTCTCCTGCTTCATGGTCCCATTGGGACAGTTCTCGGATGGACTAGAGCTGCCCTGAAGAATGTGACTCTGGCGTCCCTGGTGACGTTGGCAGGGGCGGAGCTTCAGTTCACTACCATGTCTCTCTCCTGCCTCATGGTAGACCAGGGCTGCCCTGAAGAATTTAATTGGTGAATCCATCAGCCCTTGTGACATAGGCAAGGGCTGAGCTTTGGCTCCCTTGTATCTCTCCTGCCTCATGGTTCCATTGGGGCAGCTTCTGGGTAGACTGGAACTGCCCTGAAATGCTTAATTGGGTAATGTTGGGGAGGTGCAAAGCTTTTTAAATTTGGTCCCGTTGGGGTTGATCATGAGTTGGTATGAAGGTGAGAGTCTGAAATATTTATGTAAAGAAAAAAACACAATATTGGCTTTTCCTTTAAGAAATTCAAGTGAGAAACCCAATCATCCTAAAGGCAAACATTTTAGGAGAAGTACCAATGGGTGTCACTAAATATAATAGACAGATTTTCAGTTTGCTTCTTTGCACGAGAAAAAAAAAATGAAGATAGTGCTATCAGTTCTATAAAGCAGTCTCCTATCCTCTGTCCTCAGTGATAATACTTGATAACCTAAGTTATTACACATTCTGTTACAAATCAAAGTTCAAAAGGCTAATTAAAGCTTGGCCACATGAAACATTGCTATTATGTCTATTTAATTAAGACACAGTGCATGTATTACCAAAAGACACTGACAGATAAACTGGGTGCTCAGTCACAAGAAGCATTAGTTTTCCATTCTATCTACTTAATTCTTAGCTTCAGAGCTGGCACACATGCCTGCCACAATATTTTACTACATAATGCCAAGTGCATTAAATTATTGTTCTTAAAAACCAAGTATTTCTTCATCTTACCAAATTCAGGAACTAATGTGTCATTCTATAATGCAAAATAATATTTAATATGTAAGTGTATCCCAAGCTATGACATTAAAAATCATCAAAGTAATATACCATATTTTTCGCTCCATAAGATGCACCCAACCATAAGACGCACCCTATATTTAGAGGAGGAAAACAAGAAAAAAACCAAACATTCTGAACCAAATTCTCCCTGCCAGGCTCTGCACCCAACTCCACACTCCTTACCAGGCTCTGCACCTTGTCCCCCCTCCCTGCCAGGCTCTGTACTCTGTCCCCCCTCTGGCGGTCTAATAGTAGGCTGTCCAAGTGGGTGCACTACAAAACAGTCTGCTCCTTGGAAGCAGACCCTCGACCTCAAAGTATGCACTCTCCTGCAGCCACAGCTGTCCCAAGAGTGGGATCCTCTGCAGCACCTAAAAGCCTCACAGTCCCCAAAATCCCCAAATTAAGTTGAAAAATAAACAAGAGCAGAAACAATTGGCTCCTACCATCTCACTTGTAGAGAGATAACTGAGGAATTGGAAGACAGCTTAGAAGGATGGGAGGTGGAGCAAAAAACTGCTAATGTAGCTCCCTATAAGAATTCTCATGAGAAGAGATTGACTACCCACACATTCAGCAATGGAGTGTCTATTGCACTAGAAGGGGACTGAATAAATCATGTGTAAAACATGAAGCTACAGAATATGTTCTAGACAAACCATTTAAAAACCTGAAGCACTTCCCAAAGGTGCAATAATAGCACCTGCATTATTCTTGTACATAAAAGACTGATAAGAACTGCCATTTAAGTAAATTCACTAGCAGCCAAAGATCAGAAAAATCTTCATGAATACTGAGAAATAAATTGGCAGAAATTAAAAGCATCAACAGCTATGGTTGTGATCTAGAAAACTAAACTAGAAATGGTAGAATGTTGATTTCCCAGGAATTGATTAAGGAATTTGCAAGATGCCAATAAAGCACACATGCACAAAATTATCTCTTTCTCAACTACATTATAGCAGGAAGCCACTGGTCAAACTTCTTTCTAATACAAATGCAAAGTGTTCTGTTGCAAGCAGAATACTGGGGAAAGATGCTGACACTGTCAGCAGGTACTTTCCCGTAAAAGCATGAAGTCCTTAAACAGCACCAAAAAAAAATAAAAAACCCACCCCAAAAAATAAATAAATAAACACTACCGTCCATCATCTTTAAAACCTATTGATTTCTAGTGAAGATTTAAAAGGCTGTTTACTTATTTCCTTTCATTTCTGTCAGAACTGTAACAGTTCTCTTCCCACTGAATAAACCTCTCATGATCCTCCTGGTGATTAAGGTCAAAGAAAATGTCAAACTCCTAATGCTAAGTGCTTTCACATTAAAAATTAACAACAAATCACCAAGTAAAATCCAAACAATAAGTCAGACATGTAAACAGCATAGAAAAAAGGCCACAGTGACCAGCCCAAGTACAGCTACCACAAAGGTACTATTGCTCAACATCTTTGTATTTGCCTGAAAAAGGGGGCTTGGCTATTAACTTGCTATGTTGTTTTCCTATATAGAAATGGACTACTGTTTTATTTCCATACCTTGCCCATTAAATAGCTCTATACTACTTTGAAATCAGGCACAATTTCTGTTTCAACTTGAATTTACAATCAACCTGGCTCAAGATCTCCAAAATAGTAGCATCTTAAAGTACCAACGTTTAGGATACGAAATAATTCTGTACAAGAGTTTCAGAAACAATAGCTTTGCCTATAATGCAACAGGTAGCGAGTGGCCTGTACACAAAGGGAAGTTGATATTCTTACCTTGATAATCTTCTTTCTAGTAGAATCTTGAACCACTGGGTTATTCTATTCACCTTTAGTCCCAAGTTGTGTAGAAGGAATCATCTACATTGCTTTTCTCTCTCAGCTCTACCTCCTGTCTCGCATGGTTGTGCTGTAGCTCCTTAGTTTGTATTCAAGAACTTGACAATTACTAGAAGAGAAGCAATAAGGAGGCAGGATATGGGGAACTCCCTAAACCAAGCCAACAACTGAAATGCACACAAAAAAAATATCAATGCCAATAGAAACATATTCTTCAACAATGTGGATCTGAACCAGCTACTTGCCTCAGAGCAACCATCACTAAAACTTATGTAGTTCTCACAGGCTTTCATTTGACCATTGCAACAGAGAGTTAGCTCATCATACTTCAGGCCTATTGGACAGAAGAAAATCCAGCATCTGGAAATACCTATCCGTCTGAGCCAATAAACAGGATAAATGCAATCCGACAATAATAACCTAATCTTCCCTTCTAGTGCAAAAGACATATGAATCTTGAACCAGTGGAACATACCAAAGCAGTCCAGAGTCTACAGTGGGGCAAATGAGCCTGCTGCTAGCACTGAGGACCCAAAAGTGGTGTCTAGGAACGCTGCTACATCCACCCTATAAACTTTTGTGACAGCATGGAAGGTGGACCATGTAGCAGCCTTATAAATCTACTTAGGCAGAACTGCCCGGGACTCTACCCATGAATAAGCCATACTCCTCTTAGAGTGTGCTCTCCACAAAAAAACAGTGGTTGCTAACCACACCTGATGTACCTTCCAGGAGTCTGACTTGTTTCTTTAGTTGTCCGTATCGAGCGCATACGTAAGACTGCCTCCCAGAGGGAAGGTAGTCATACATATGGCAGACGGTGCAGAAAACTGAGTAGCTCAACATCTTGCTTCCATTGCTGCCTGCTTGCTAGTCTGCTGTGCCTGTCCTCTGCACCTGTTGTGTCCTCTGTGCCTGCCTGGCTGTGTGTCCTCTGCGCCTGCTGTGGTCTCCTTCTGCACTCCTTTAGCGGTGACTCATCCCTTCTCAAGGCCCTTCGCAAAGGCGCTCTCATTAAGGCAAGCACCTTTAATGCTCGCCTTTGACACGCACCGTTGGCCTCTTCCGTTTTAAGGGGGAGCTTCAGTGGGCAACGTCGGGGTGGGTGGGAGGAGCTAACTCTCGCGATTCCCCCTGTGGCCTCCTGCCTCTGCTTCCCTGGTGCTCCTCTCTCCTGCTTTGCTTTTTTGTTTCCCTCTCCCTCTGCTGCTCTGACTCCTGCTCCTCTCTCCTGCTTGCCTGTCCAAGCCCGATCAGCTCTGCTCATTGACCCCTCCCCTTTTAAGGGGGAGCTTCAGTGGTCGATGTCAGGAGTGGGCGGAGTTAACTCTCATGATTCCTTCTGTAGCCTCCTGCCTCTGCTTCCCTCGAGCTCCTCTCTCCTGCTTTGCTTTTTTGTTTCCCTCTCCCTCTGCTGCTCTCTTACTCTGTTGCTCTCTCTGACTCCTGTTCCTCTCTCCTCCTCTTTGAATAGGAAGATAGAACAACTGGAGAACTTTAACTGCAGATTGAAAATTCGTTTGTTAAACTTTCCTAAATTACCAGTAATGTCTCCTCTAGATTTATTTTAAAAATACCTGCAGTTTTGAAATTTCCCCTGGAAGCTTTTCTGCCATTAAATAAAATTTACTATTTGCCATAAAAAAAAACAATAGCTGCAAATCCAGATATGGAACAAATACAAACTGACAGGAAAATCTTAATATTACAGACCTGCTTGAAACAAGTATTACAGAAACAACTAAAAGAACTACTTTATTTGTTTCCCTTGTATTCGAGCAAGATATTAATGCCATATTTTGATTGTATTATCGCAATTCACAAGTATTGTTCTATGGTAAAAAAGTTTGGATGTTTCTGGACTTAACCTGTCAAACACAAGAAAGAAGGAAACTATTTCTTGCAATGAGATCTGAGGCATTGAATATTGGTTCCTCATTTCTCTTGGCATATCCATGCAAGTGCATGATTAAATATTTGGGAATGAAATACATTTTCTACACACCAGAACAACTGAGAACATTCTTGGATGTGAAGAAACTGGTGACGTAAATGTTTGGGACAGATCAAGAACCGTTAAGCCACTTCCTTATTCTTTTGTGGTCTTAAATGTGATTTCTTGTCTTTACTAAGACCTGTCCTCCTTATTAATGGGGGGGTCTAAGGAAGATAGTATATAATTTTCATGTTAATTGAAAATTTCCTTTATTACTTTGATTTTCTTTCTTCATTTCTTGTGCAAGAATTATCTTCTTGAATTTGTTAAATTTCAATAAAATAAAAGAATTTAAAAAAAGAAAAGCTGAGGGAACAGGGAGAATGATGAAGTAAGAGGGGGAGGAGTTTAAGTCTCTAAAGTTTGAAGTGTCCTACAAAATCCTGGCGGGTAGATGGAAATAACCCACTGGTCTTGGAATAAAGTGGGATTATACAAGAACTATTTGTGACTTTGTATGGTATCCCTTAGTCTTTGTACTTTTTGAAGGAGTAATCAATGCATACCCAGGATTTTATAGCTCACTTTCATTTCACCCCCCTCAGCTGTCTCTTCTCCAACCTCTCTACCCTTTAGTCATAAGGAAGTCATTCCATCCCCTTTCTCATTTTCATCTCTGTACCTCTTAATTCCACTATAATTTTTGATCGAAGTAGCAGAATGATCCTTTTTGAAATAATTGAAATTGCTTTTGATAGATGTATATATTTATCCATTGTATTTTGTGGTATTTTTTAAAAACCATCCTATAAAGTATTTAAGTACCAAAGCTAAGATCAGAGGGCCAGCCCTGACTCACAATTTAAAAGGAAACTGAGAAATCCTATATACAGTATATTTTATATTGAGGGGTAAATAAGAACATCTACTCAATTTTCCAATACCATAACTACTAAAGAGCTTGGCAGCAGTAATCATTTGATACCAACCACTAACAGTTTAAGAAAAAAAAAATTACTTAAGAGGTAGTGAAGGAATAACAGGCAGGGAGCAATTTAGCAAAGCCATTGGAGAGGAGAGACTGGAATGAGACGTAGGAGGAGAGACTGGAAGCCCTGAATATGTACACCCTAGAGGAAAGGAGGGACAGGGGAGATATGATTCAGACGTTCAAATACTTGAAGGATATTAATGTAGAACATAATATTTTCTAGAGAAAGGAAAATGGTAAAACCAGAGGACATAATTTGAGTTTGAGGGGTGGTACATTCAAGAGCAATGTTAGGAAATTCTACTTTACGGAGAGGGTGGTGGATGCCTGGAATGCGCTCCCGAGAGAGGTGGTGGAGAGGAAAATGGTGACTGAGTTCAAAGAAGCGTGGGATGAACACAGAGAATCTAGAATCAGAAAATAATATTAAATATTGAACTAAAGCCAGTACTGGGCAGACTTGCACGGTCTGTGTCTGTATATGGCCATTTGGGGGAGGATGGACTGGAGAGGGCTTCAATGGCTAGGAGGATTTAGATGGGCTGGACTAGGTTTTAATGGAGATTTCGGCAGTTGGAACCCAAGCACAGTACCGGGTAGAGCTTTGGATTCTTGTCCAGAAATAGCTAAGAAGAAAAAATTTAAATTGAATCAGGTTGGGCAGGATGGACCATTCGGGTCTTTATCTGCCGTCATGTACTATGTTACTATGAGAGAGATGATGCCTTTCAAAGGTCACACAGGTACATGTCAAACACATGCCCAAGCATTATGCTGTATATATGCATATATCTTCCACAGGTGGATGTTCACATGGACTCACACTTATGAGTGCAAGATAAAGAACTGTCTAAGCTACAAGTGCAACTCTAGCATTTAGTTATACACATTTACATCAACCCAATGACTGGCATTAAGTACGGTACTTGCACCTAAAATGCACATAAACATATATAGTCTATTCCTCACTCTTCTTAGGTGCCACTTTACAGAACTTCTCTCTTTGAAGGTAATTTTGTAACAGAGCGTCCATTTTATAAAGGCAACATAGGTGCTTATTGCTTTTATGGATTAGATACCCAGAGCCACAAAACTAAGTGCCAGTCTCAGTATTACACAAATCCTCAGTTCCAATGAAAGTGTTTCAAATGCTGCAGTATTTATGGGCATGAGTAGGAAAAGGATGTTTATCAGTTTGCCAGGGAGAAAAGGGATATGTGCTTGTTTCAAATTTATTTAAAAATTTCTTATACCGCCTAATCAAACTTATATACATACATCTTGTGGCACATCCGGAATCTAACCACGGTACACTATTGTGTCATGGCACACTGCTCTAAGGATTGACCAAGTGCGTGCAAACTTTTTCTCATGTGACCACAGAAGACAAACATGAATAGGACTGGGCAGTTTTTTTCCTGGACATCCTGGGTCTTTAAGCAAAAAAAACAAAAGCAAAAAAAAAAACCACAGGGCAGAAAAACGTGCCATTTGTGAAATGATGATGCCATCTTGTGGTTCCTGGATATACTGCTGTCCTACTGTTTTCTATTGCTGTATGCTTATCTAGAAATGTTTGTGTTTAGTGAGTCTGGTAAAATTTTCCTCACATTGCAATATACACTTAGCAGGAGAGGATTGGATAAAAAATATATTGATTCAGTTTATGTGACATAAGAACATAAGCCATGCCTCTGCTGGGTCAGACCAGAGGTCCATCATGCCCAGCAGTCCGCTCACGTGGCAGCCCATCAGGTCCAGGACCTGTATAGTAGCCCTCTATCTATACTCTTTTATCCCCTTTTCCTTCAGAAAACTGTCCAATCCCTTCTTGAACTCCAATACCGTACCCTGTCCTATCACTCCCTCTAGATTAGAACATAGTAAAAACTCATCAAGGAAACTTTGGTGGTCATTCACACAAATACTGTGTTTTTTAAAAATCTTGTAAATGTCACAAATAAATTTGCAATCAATCTTCTCTTTTGTCAGAGTGGTACAATAGTTATGGGAAGGGCAAGCTCCAGAAATCACATACATGGCTCTCTACCTGGGCAAAAGTGATGTGTGAGAACTCCCAAACCTATATGTGAAAAGCAGTATCTCTCTTGTATTCCATTGCTCATACTTTTATCGGCCTCAACACAGAAATGTTTCTGGGGCCGCATAAGGCCAGGGGATGTAAAAATTAACATCATTTTGCATTTTCAAAACATGCAAAAAAATAAATAAGAGCCTCAGCTACTTTTTTTTAGCAATTTATGCTCATACTGTCCACTCTCAAAACTGGTGTAAAATTCAAGGACTCTTCATCTGCCCACAGGGGTTTGAAAACTTTACTATGAATGCAAATCTGACAAGTGCCCTATTTCACTCCTCCTGAGTGTTACTATGATTCAGTCAATTTGGTAAAGACAGACACATTAAAAGGGTATTTAAGAGTAGAGAAAACATGCCATACAGAACATAAATACCATAAGCTATTTCTAGACAATTCATCAGAAAAAAAAGTGCTCAAGATTATTTGCCTTCAAAAAGCACAGTACATTCTAATTAGATTGGCAGTGCACATACAAATCACATTTACAGGCTAACAACAATAAAACTGAAGTACCAGTTAAATATCCAAAATAATTAAAGGAATCATTTTTAGACAAGCATAATTAGCTAATTCACTTTACAAACATTTATTAAAATGAATTCACATTTTATTATTCCATAGGTAGTTACACAACTGTGTTTGTGCTGGAAAAAATAATGAAACAAATTCTTAGGATCCAGCCCTCCACAATTAAAACGAAGGCTCCCCAAGTAATATCAATCTAGCATAGACTAATTAAGTTTGCTTTGATAACCATTCATTTCTTGTACTGCCTCTGAGCAAATTGTTTATTGGAGAAAGTTATTTTACACAAATCAAATCAAACCAGGTAAACCATTATCTCTGAGAGAAACTTCACCCATCTGTCAATTAATCCATCTCTTTATTCCAACACCTTTTGGTAACCAGCAGCTCAAATTATCAACAATTTAGATAATAGAAGATTCAATTAGAAGAGTAAATTTATTGATGGGTTTGATAGCACAAATAAATAAGGAATTTTCTCCTTCTTACATTTGCAAAACAAGCCAAAATGATAGAAGTCTGGAACAATGCTAATTTGAAAAGATAAAGTCTCCCTTTATAAAATTATCATAAATTCAAGAAGTGCCAGGTTATCATGTGTGATATCAGAAGAGTTCTATCATATGTGATAGACAGTTGGGGGAAATGATGACCAAACTAATGTTGAGTAACAAGCTCCATTATCTCTATGATCAATGGTCACTGTAAGTCAGTGTCTCGTAATCTTTTTCTAGCCCCAACACAAACTCAAGGCCGCATCTAGAGAGCCTCTAAGTATGTGTGGAAGTTGACTGATGACATCACATGCATATGCATGACATCAACACATCAACGTCCATGCATGCTCTCCAGATGCGGCCCTGAGATCAGGGGCCTTCCAAAACCCAGAAAAACTGCCGGGATTTGGAAATCCCTCCATCTAGTAACCCTAAAATTCCATTTATAGAGGGGCAGAAAGGAAGAGAGACGCTGGTGCTGATAGCAGCTGTGACAGACTTACATACATGATGTATCTCTTGTGGCACATCCAGAATCTGACCACGGTACACTATTGTGCCATGGCACATAGTTTGCGATACACTGATCAAGTTTCAAGCTTCAAGCTTTATTAAACAAAGTTTCAAGGCGATGAACAATAAAAAACAAAAAACAAAACACCAATAGGTTGATTTAAGGATTGTCCAAGTGCGGGCAAAATTTTTCTCATGTGAGCAAGAGTATGACTACAGAAGACAAACATGAATAGGGATGGAGGAGTTGTAGAACCTGATCGATTTTCAGAGGGTTGTGTTCGTGAGGAGATAGCTAAAATAAGGGTAGACAAAGCGATGAGGCTGGATGGTGTACATCCGAGGGTGCTGAAGGAACTCAGGGAAGTTCTGGTAGCTCCGCTGACTGACCTTTTCAATTAGTCTCTGGAGTCAGGAGTGGTACTTGAGGACTGGAGAAGGGCGGATGTGGTCCCTCTCCACAAAAGTGGAAGTAAGGAAGAAGTAAGGAATTACAGGCCAGTAAGTTTGACTTCTGTGGTAAGCAAATGAATGGAAACACTTTTAAAACAGAGAATGGTGAAGTTTCAGGAATCTGGTGGATTACAGGACCGGAGGCAACATGGATTCACTAGAGGTAGGTCTTGTCAGTCAAATCTGCTCAATTTCTTTGACTGGGTGACCAGAGAATTGGATAGAGGGAGTGCGCTAGATGTGGTGTATTTAAATTTTAGCAAACCCTTTGACAGTGTTCCACACAGACATTTAATAAATAAACTGAGTGCCCTCGGGATGAGTCCCAAAGTGACAGGCTATGTCAAGAACTGGTTGAGTGGAAGGCGACAGAGGGATCAATGGAGATCATTCTGAGGAAAGGGATGTTACCAGTGGTGTGCCTCAAGATTCTGTTTTTGGGCCTGTTCTTTTTAAATATTTTTATAAACAATTGCTGAAGGGCTGTTGGGTAAGATTTGCCTGTTTGTGGATACCAAAATCTGCAATACAGCAGACAACCCGATGGTGTGAATAACATGAAGAAAGGCCCAGCAAAGCTTGAAGAATGGTGTGAAATTTGGCAGCTAAAATTTAACGCTAAGAAACGCAAGGTCATACATACATGCATTTGGGCTGCAAAAACCCGAGGGAACGGTACAGTTTAGGGAGTGAAGAACTTTTGTGCACGACAGAAGAGCGGAATTTAGGTGTGATTCTATGTGATGATCTTAAGGTGGCCAAACAGGTTGTAAAGGTGATGGCAAAACCTAGAAGGATGCTAGGGTGCACAGGGAGAGGTATGGCCAGTAGGAAAAAGGAGGTATTGATACCCCTGTATAAGACTTTGGTGAGACCTCATTTAGAATATTGTGTACAATTCTGGAAGCTGCATCTTCAAAAAGATATAAAAAGGATAGAGACTTTTAAATACCTATGTGATATAAATGCACATAAGCTTGAGTCTCTTTCATTTGAAAGGAAGCTCTGGAATGAGGGGACAAAGGATAGAGTTAAGAGGTGATAGGCTCAAGAGTAATCTAAGGAAATACTTTTTTACAGAAAGGGTGGTAGATGTATGGAACAGTCTCCCGGAAGAGGTGCCGGAGATAGACTGTGTCTGAATTCAAAAAGGCCTGGGATAGGCACAAGGGATCTCTCGGAGAAAGAGATAATAGTTACTGTGGATGGGCTGACTAGATAGGCCATTTGGCCTTTATCTGCCATCATGTTTATGTTTCATCTAACTGGGATGGAACCAGGCTACTGATGCTAACATTTAAAAAGGAGATAGAGCAGCTTTTAAACTGAGATGTGTGTGAAAGCTGACAGTCGCCCAGGAGTGAATAGTTCGGTGTGATGTATCCTTGAAGGATACTACTGAAACAGGATATTTGGAAATCCCAGTACAGAGGTTTAAATAATGGTGAAAGAAAGCCAGGATGGTTTAAGAGAAAGGCAGAGTAAAAGACTCAATCTTCCCTGTGTTCTCAGCAGCCTGTAGTTACAAGGAAAAAGCACAATTTGTATACAAATGCTACAAGCCTAAAAAATAAAATAGGAGATTTAGAGTATTTAGCACTGAATGATGAGGTAGATATAACATGCATCTCAGAGACCTGGTGGAAGGAGGGCAATCAATGGCACAAATTATATCGCAAGGATAGAGTAGATCAAATTGGAGGGGGAGGGGTACGCTATATGTTAAATGAGGAATTGTTGGGGATTTTCATGGGGGGATTTGGGGATGGAAGAGTGGGGGGATGCGAAGGGTGGGGAGCGAGTTGGATGGATGAATGAGGGGAGTGAGTGTGTATGAATGGTCTGTTTGTTCACCTGATGGGGTACATTTTCCTTAGGAGGTTCTAGCTGGCTCTGAAGGGGGTAGGTCAGCCAGCGGGGGAGAAGGGAGAGATGGGTGGTAAGATGAGAGGTAGGTCAGGGAATTGATCAAGTTCTTTCTAGTAAAAAAGTCAATTATCAACAACATCTGCTATATCATTGGGATCTTGGAATGTCAATGGACTTAATGATAAAGACAAGCATAGTATTATTATCAATGAGTTAATGCGTTTACAATGAGATATTGTTTTATTACAGGAGACCCATTTGAAATGTAGAGAATTTTATATGCTTCAGTCTAAGCATTACTCAGTCTTGGGGCTTCGTGGCCTGGAGGGTAAGGGACGGGTGGGAGGTATTGCTACCCTTATACATACATCTAGCCCTTTTATATTGTAAGATGTTTATAAAGATCAACAGGGACGGTGTCGTCCAGTAAAAAGAAAATTAAAAGGCCATCAGGTTACTGTAATTAATATATATGCTCCAAATGTATGCCAAGAAACTTTTTAAAAATCTCTTTCTGAGCCATTAAGTGCATTTATGAAAGGTACAATATTTCTTGGGGGTGACTTTAATGTCATCCCAGACCCTAATTTGGGTTCGATTGGATTTTACAAGTGTCCAGTAAAGATTATTGAAATCTATATTGGTTTATAATGACATCAAGATGATAACTTAATAATCAAGACAACAATATGACTATACTAGAAAGATGAACTAGAGATTAAGAGTGGGAGAGGGGAGGGATTAGGACGAGAACAACTGTATGTTTATTTAATATGATTGTTGTTCTAATATGCTGCTTCAAATAGCCTAGGAAGGCTTAGAATTTGTTAAACATACAAACAAAAATTTGTATTTACAATATATTAAGTGCCTGGTGGTACGTTCATGTATCAAGAGAGAGGTGGTGGAGAGTAAAACTGTGACTGAGTTCAAAGAAGCGTGGGATGAACACAGAAGATTTAGAATCAGAAAATAATATTAAAGATTGAACTAGGCCAGTTACTGGGCAGACTTGTACGGTCTGCGTCTGTGTATGGCCGTTTGGAGGAGGATGGGCAGGGGAGGGCTTCAATGGCTGGGAGGGTGTAGATGGGCTGGAGTAAGTCTTAACAGTGATTTCGGCAGTTGGAACCCAAGCATAGTACCGGGTAAAGCTTTGGATTCTCGCCCAGAAATAGCTAGGAAGAAAAAAAAAAAAAAAAAAATTTAAATTGAATCAGGTTGGGCAGACTGGATGGACCATTCGGGTCTTTATCTGCCGTCATCTACTATGTTACTATGTTACTATCAAAGAATTGAGTGTTATCTGCATTGATACATAAACTTCTTTGGAGACTTGTGATAAAGAATTAACAAAAGCATGTTTGGTCTTCTGCAATTGGGATTCTAACAGCACTATTCTGGCGGCTACACATTGCACTACAGCCAATATAACAAAGGATCAGTTTCATGTAATACCCAATCCTCCCACTGCACTACATGATAATCCTTAAACTACTGATTTTGGGTCAAATATGCTGGAAATCTCAAATTTCTAGATTGTTGATAATACAGCATGGGTTCTAACTCCACATACACTGAGTGATCAGACACTTCCATGGCCATGCAGGAAGCAGCACAGGACCGGGCTGGAGATCGAAAAGATCGTTCCTGCCCTACACCGCTGGCTGTGAGATTCCATGAGGCAGCCGTCCAGTGAGGGAGGTAAGGGGGGGGATGATTTTAAAATATAGTATAGGCCGCCCAAGTTACTGGTAGATAAGCTGCGGCTAATACAGTGGGGCGGTTTATCTACCAGTTTTAAAACTCGCATAGGCATTTTCTGCAGCCTATACAAGGGAGTGACATATATGTGGGGAAATATGGTACTTGTTCTGCGGCTTTGCATTTTACAACTGAGAAAACCCCCAAATTCAGTAAGCCCTTACAGGAACTACAACTTCCAGGATAGGCACATATGAAACCTACATGCATGGACACCAACTGTAATTCAAAACAGGTAGTCTATGTAGTCCGATGTCCCTGCCCCCTATTCTATGTGGGGTGCACGACTAGGAGTATTCAGACTCGAATTGGAGCACATATTAGCAGGATCCGATCAGCTGGTGGATACATGCGTTAAATACTCTACAGTGTAGAGTCTACACCCTAAAGGACTCAACAATGAGATCGAGTAGTTAGCCTTCCTTTGAAGTACCGTATTTTCACGCAGATAACGCGCACCCGTGTATAACGCGCAGAAACCACGATATTATGTATAAAAACTTTTGTATACCGCGCTCACGGGTATAACGCGCATGCTGCCCGACTGTCCTTTCGCCCGCCCCGACTCTCCTCTGGCCACCCCGACTCTCCTTTCGCCCGCCCCGACTCTCCGTGCGCTGTCCCGACTCTCCGTTTACCCGCCCTGCCCTGCCCCCCCCCCCCCGGCAGGACCACTCGCACCCCCACCCCGAAGGACCGCCGACTCCCCGACAATATCGGGCCAGAAGGGAGCCCAAACCCTCCTGGCCACGGCGACCCCCTACCCCCACCCCGCACTACATTACGGGCAGGAGGGATCCCAGGCCCTCCTGCCCTCGACGCAAACCCCCCTCCCTCCAACGACCGCCCCCCCCACAAGAACCTCCGACCGCCCCCTCATAAATGCTTTTATTAGAAGCATATGGCTTGCCCACTAAATATCCTCCCTTCTGGAAGACACAGCAGAGAGTCTAATAAGAGCCCACGAGATACAAAAGTTTTTCTACATAGTTCCCACCCCGCCCGATGCCCGATTCACCCCCCCAGCAGGACCGCTCGCACCCCCACCCCGAACGACCGCTCGCACGCGCTCCCACCCGCACCTGCGATCGGAGCAAGAGGGAGCCCAAGCCCTCTTGCCTGGCCGACTCCCCGACAATATCGGGCCAGGAGGGAGCCCAAACCCTCCTGGCCACGGCGACCCCCTACCCCCACCCCGCACTACATTACGGGCAGGAGGGATCCCAGGCCCTCCTGCCCTCAACGCAAACCCCCCTCCCTCCAACGACCGCCCCCCCCCCAAGAACCTCCGACCGCCCCCCCAGCCGACCCGCGACCCCCCTGGCCGACCCCCACGACACCCCCACCCCCCTTCCCCGTACCTTTGGTAGTTGGCCGGACAGACGGGAGCCAAACCCGCCTGTCCGGCAGGCAGCCAACGACGGAATGAGGCCGGATTGGTCCATCCGTCCCAAAGCTCCGCCTACTGGTGGGGCCTAAGGCGAGTGGGCCAATCAGAATAGGCCCTGGAGCCTTAGGTCCCACCTGGGGGCGCGGCCTGAGGCACATGGTCGGGTTGGGCCCATGTGCCTCAGGCCACGCCCCCAGGTGGGACCTAAGGCTCCAGGGCCTATTCTGATTGGCCCACGCGCCTTAGGCCCCACCAGTAGGCGGAGCTTTGGGACGGATGGGCCAATCCGGCCTCATTCCGTCATTGGCTGCCTGCCGGACAGGCGGGTTTGGCTCCCGTCTGTCCGGCCAACTACCAAAGGTACGGGGAAGGGGGGTGGGGGTGTCGTGGGGGTCAGCCAGGGGGGTCGCGGGTAGGCTGGGGGGGGCGGTCGGAGGTTCTTGGGGGGGGGGTGGTCGTTGGAGGGAGGGGGGTTTGCATCGAGGGCAGGAGGGCCTGGGATCCCTCCTGCCCGTAATGTAGTGCGGGGTGGGGGTAGGGGGTCGCCGTGGCCAGGAGGGTTTGGGCTCCCTCCTGGCCCGATATTGTCGGGGAGTCGGCCGGGCAAGAGGGCTTGGGCTCCCTCTTGCTCCGATCGCGGGTGCGGGTGGGAGCGCGTGCGAGCGGTCGTTCGGGGTGGGGGTGCGAGCGGTCCTGCTGGGGGGGTGAATCGGGCGTCGGGCGGGGTGGGAACTATGTAAAAAAACTTTTGTATACCGCGCTCACGCGTATAACGCGCGAGGGGTATGCGCGGTAGGTAAAAACGCGTATAACGCGCGCATTATATGCGTGAAAATACGGTATCTAGAAGGGGTGCATGGCTTTTCTTACTAGGCAATAATTCATTCAATGTCTACTCCGTTAAAAAGTTAAGAGCTGGCAATTTTGAGATATTTAATTTTTGACGCCATCACGTTCAAGCATCATTCACATGATCTCTGTGTAGAGTGGAACTTTGGCGGTGTTTTTTTGTCAGTTGTAAAATGCAAAACTGCAGAACAAGTACTCTGACTTTTTATCCAGTATGTATGTTTTCTGCTTCCTTTCCAGTTTGCTTGTAGCATTATTATTTTGCATATGAAGTACTTTGAAATGAGTTTTACATCAGATTCCTTTTGCCAAGAAGCTCCGCGAGGGAGGCAAACACCTCCCATTAGAGCTTAACTACTCTGAGCATATTGGAGCGACATCAATCAGTGTACTGATTTCATTTCCTCTTTACCTCAAAAGTATACAGATTGAGATCTTTAAGTCTGTCCCCATACGCCTTATGACGAAAACCACACACATTTTAGTAGCCTTCTTCTGGAACGACTACATCATTTTTATATCTTTTTGAAGGTGCGGCCTCCAGAATTGTACACAATATTCTAAATGAGGTCTCACCAGAGTCTTATACAGGGGTATAAATACTTCCTTTTTCCTAATGGCCATACCTCTCCATCTGCAACCTAGCTTCCTTCTAGCATTCGCTGTCACCTTTTCAACCTGTTTGGCCATCTTAAGATCATCACATACTATCACACCCAAGTCCTGCAATTCTGTCGTGTACTTAAGTTCTTCACCAGCTAAACTGTACCGTTCCCTTGGATTTTTCCAGCCCAAATGCATGACCTTGTTTTCTTAGCATTACATTTAAACTGCCAAATTTCAGACCATTCTTCAAGCTTCGCTAGGTCTTTCTTCATGTTATTCACACCATCCTGAGACTGAGTTATTAATGAAAAGGAGAAGAAGATAATACGGTGCTGGTCACCTGTGTATTTTAGGGTTTGTATTTCTTGTATTATGGGAGTTTTTGTATGGGAAGTTCTGTATTGTGGGAGTATATATTGTTGATGGTGTATGTAATGTTATAGTTTTTGTACGTAAGTTTGTAACCTGCCTTGGGTAAGGGCAGGATATAAATGAATAAACAAACAATCCTGGGTGTAAACTCTATTGCAGATTTTGGTATCATCCTACTTCTTCCTACTTCCACTTTTGTGGAGAGGGACCAAATCTGCCCTTCTCCAGTCCTTCGGTACCACTCCCGACCCTAGAGACTCATTGAAAAGGTCAGTCAGCAGAGCCACCAAAAATTCCTTAATTTCCTTCAGCACCCTTGGATGTACACCACCTGGCCCCAACGCTTTGTCCACTTTTATTTTATCTAGCACCTCACGAACACAAGCCTCTGAAAATCAATCAGGGTCTACCAGTCCCCCATCCCTATTTATGTTTCTCTTCAGTGGTCCTGTTGCAGGTGCTTCGGCTCTGAACAAAGGACAGAAATATTTGTTAAGCAATTCAGCCTTTTCTTTATCAAGTTTTAATAAAATTTGAAGGATCGCTTAATCATAATACAAAGCGATGAACAAGTTTAAAAACATGTAGTACATTTCTCATTACAGGGAGACGACCTCATTAACGTAGGCCAACCAACAAACAAAACAGACCCTAAGGGAAAATGAGGGAAGAAATACAATATTTTGACAATAAAGGAGACGAGTAAGGAATAAAACAATAGGAGAGGAAAGACAGCGCTCAAATCTGTTAAAAATTAACTAAAATAGTGATGGAGTTCTTAAAAAAAAATAAATAAATAAAATATTAGCAGATAAAAGCATCTTTAAAAAGAAAGCATTTCAACTTGCTTTTGAATCTGTCTCCCCTTCACCTTTTAGTCTCACAATGCCACTTTTGCACTTCTTCCTATCACTAATATAACTAAAAATATTTTGTCTCCCGTTTTACCATGTCCGCTGTTTTTTTCTTTCATTTGCATCTTTGCTTTGCTGATTTAAATTTTCCATATATTTTTGCCTGTCTTTCTTTTTCTGTGATCTTTTGTAGTTTATGAAAGCTAACCTCTTATTCCTTACTTTCTAAGCTACTACTTTTGAGAACCAAAGTGGCCTTTTCCTTTTACTTACTTGCTTCACAAAAAGAATTACTCCTTTCAGTTATGCCCACTGTATTTCCACTCCTTTCAGATGTTCCCAGACAACAAAGTTAGTTTTTTTTTAGGTCTAGAACCTTTGCTTTTGAATGAGCCCTCTCTATACCCATCTTAATATTAAACCGTACCATGCAGTGATCACTGGATGCCAGATCACTCACTGTAACATCAGAAACACTTTCTCCATTTGTAAGCACTAAGTCCAGTATGGCCTCTTCCCACGTGGGTTCTATTACCAACTGCTGGAACAGTTCTCCTTGTAGAGAATCCAGGATCTCCCTACTTCTAGAAGACCCCACAATAGGGATGCTCCAATTAACATCTGGCATGTTAAAATTACCTATTAGTAAAACTTCCCCTTTTTTAGATATATTCTAAATGTTTACTATTAAATCTCTGTCCGCTTTTTCCATCTGTAAATATATTCACCATTCCCTCTTTCCAGATTGATCCACAGTGCCTCTTCCTTGCCCTGTAGATCCTGCAATTGTGTGGCTTTAATATGATTTTTAACATATAATGCTACTCCCCCTCCTTTTCTTCCTACCCTGTCTTTCCTGAATAGATTATAGACCGGTATAACTACATCCCAGTCATGGTTATCCATAAACCACGTCTCTGTGATCGCCACTATATCCAATTCATCTTCTAGATCCAGAATCTTGTTTTCCATACTTTGAGCATTAGTATATACGTGATAGGACAAGGAGAAACACTGGCTGCATGGATAGAAGACTGGCTTAGCGGCAGACTTCAAAGGGTAATGGTAAACAGTATTCCATCAAAAACGTCGAGTGACCAGTGGAGTGCCACAGGGATTGGTCTTGGGTCCGATGCTATTTAATATCTTTGTAAGGGATCTAACTCAGGGACTTTGAGGCAAAATTACATTATTTGACGATGACGTTAACTGTGCAACATTGTGGGCAAGGCAACAGAACCTGACAGCGCAACCAGGCTCAACACTATGGAGCAGAACCTACTTTTACTAGAACAATGGTCCAGTACTTGGCAACTAAATTTTAATGCCAAAAACTGTAAGGTAATGCATCTTGGTAGCAGAAATCCATGTACAACATACACCTTGAACGGGGAGAACTTAACAAGAACTGTTGCAGAAAGGGACTTGGGAGTAATCATCCGGGAGGATATGAAAGCTGCCAATCAGGTGGAGAAAGCTTCAGCCAAGGCTAGACAAATGCTGGGTTGCATCAGAAGGAGCTTTATCAGCCAAAAGTGTGAAGTCATACTGCATTTATACAGATCCTTGGTGAGATCTCACCTAGAGTACTGTGTCCAGTTTTGGAGGCCACACTATCCAAAGGATGTGAAGAGAATGGGGTCGATCCAGAGAATGGCCACTAGGATGGTCTCGGGACTTAAAGATCTCCCATATGAAGAACGTCTGAACAGACTGTGCTTGTACTCTCTTGAAGAGCACAGAGAAAGAGGGGACATGATAGAAACATTCAAATATATCACGGGCCGCATTGAGGTGGAGGAAGAAATCTTTTTTCTTACGGGTCCCACGGCGACAAGAGGGCATCCGCTAAAACTTAAGGGGGGAAGATTTCATGGTGATACCAGGAAATACTTCTTCACTGAAAGAGTGATTGATTGATTGATGGAATGGTCTTCCACACCAGGTAGTCGAGGCCAGTAACCTGATCGACTTCAAGAGATGATGGGACAAACAGGTGGGGTTGCTGCAGAGTTATACTTAAAAGATGGATTCTCAAAGGAGGGAGGGTTCTTGAGTGGGCAGACTTGTTGGGCCGCTGGCCCTTTTCTGCCATCATACTCTATGTTTCTATGCTTTCCAGACATTGCCCCCTTATTCCAACCATATAGAGGTATTCAGTGATTTACTTACCTGGGGACTTTTATCACTTCTAATTTAAAGCCCTCTTCAGTAAATTAGCCCGCCTGCTGCCAAAGATAATTCTTCTCTGCTTTGATAGATGCACACCATCTCTACTCAGCAGTCCTTGGAAAATCATCCCATGGTCCAGGTAGCCAAACGCTCTCGACGACACCATCCACGTAGCCATGCATTCATCTGCAGGATGCAAACTTCTTTGCCCTGGACTTTACCCTCACAACAGGGAGGATGGACAAGAATACGATCTGTGCACCTGTCTGCTTCACCTTCTCTCCCAGAGCCACAGTCACTTTTGACAAGTTTGCAGGGGTACCTGGTTGTATCGTTAGTGCCAATGTGGATGAGCAACATGGGATAGTAGTCATCAGGCTTGATGAGTCTCGGCAAGCTCTCCGTAACATCTTGGATTTTGGCACCAGGTAGACAGCATACCTCTCGTGACATGTCTGGTCTGCAGATAGACACTTCTGTACCCCTCAGAAGGGAATCGCCAACTACCACTACTTTACACCTCCTATTGGTCACGGATCGAGTAATTTTAGGGATCTCAAGCTTTGGTCCTTCCTCTCCTTGGGATGCTCTCATCTCCTCCACTTCCAGGGCAGCAAACCAGTTCTTCAGTTCAAGGGCGGGGGGGGGGGGGGGGGGTCACAATACCAATTTTTCAGTGTTCCGTAATCTGAGTCCAGCTGCCTTCCCTCAGCACAGTCTCTTCTTCCCTACTGCTGGAAATCTTTGACACCTCATGAACCATTTCATCGATGTACCTCTCAATCTCACTTAATCTTCTCTCTTAATCTAGCCACTTTCTCTCTCTGTTCTTTTCCTTCCTTTATGAGGGATTCAAGCTGAAGACAGCTTGTACATGGAACTACTTCTGGGTAACATTTTCTGTCTGTACAGTGACTGAAGTTGTAACCTGAGCAGCAGCTTTGGTGATACAATATTTCCCAGCCATACTGTAGTGCAAAAGTACTTACACCTGGAAGAATAAAGAAAGGGCAGAAAAATCCTACCAAAGTAATGTTCTCTTCCTGGTTGGCTGAAGAGGGGGGTGAGATGGAATTAAATTAACACCAGAGCCTTTCCTCAATAGCTGTTTGTGCCCCAATCTGATATTATGCCCTGAAATGCAACCTAAAAACACTAATCCTAGGCTAAAACATTGTTTTGTATTAATCCCTAACAGAGACTCTAAAGGGTACACTATTGTCTAACTGATTTTGCTGAGCTAATAGAAGAACTACAATGATGTAACCTACTGAAACCCAAGTTTATCTTTCCCAGACAGTAGTTTACAGGTTGCTGTAAAAACTAGCTTTAATGCAGAGCCTCTACAACCTCTCTCTTAGAACCAGGCTTACTGAGGGTAGGCACTAGGCCAGCATGCCTCTCCTCAAGGGTCCCTGTGGAGTCTGATCTCTTAAGAAAGTCCTCAGAGGAATTCGTTATCGGATAGAAAACAGAGGGTAGGGTCAAATGGTCATTTTTCTCAATGGAGGAGAGTAAACAGTGGAGTGCTGCAGGGATCTGTACAGGGACCGGTGCTATTTAACTTATTTATAAATGATCTGGAAATTGGAATGACGAGTGAGGTGATTAAATTTGTAGATGACACTAAACTGTTCAAAGTTGTTAAAACGCTTGCAGAATGTGAAAAACTGCAGGAAGACTGGGTGTCCAAATGGCAGTTGAAATATAATGTGGACAAATGGCTCGACTGCTCTGCTCAATTGTGCATTGTGATCTGTCTGTACCGTCTGTGCGGGAGTTAAGGCTTACCTCTTCCTGAAACAGTCTTTCACTGTAATGGCCCCTGGGAGCGGAACAACTTTCCAGGTTACATTCGCCAGCAGAAAAATGTACAGAACTTTAGGAAACGGCTGAAAAGACATCTGTTCTGTGAAATGAAATATAGGGTCTAAGTTTGGCTGAGGGAGAAGGAGTGATGACTCTCTTGAGTGCCGAATGCTGGTCACAGAGGTGTTCGATGGTCTGGTTTGTTTTATTTGGTATAATGATGTGTTACTGAGGCATCTTGTATGACTTATGGAATCTTATATTCTGATGTTTATTTTTAGTGGGTTTGACCAGTTGCGGCCTTAAATCATATTCGTCGCTGATGCAAAGTGTATGTTATAGGTAATTTGATTTGATATGTAAGTATGCAATTTATTATAGTGTGTCCTTGAAGTGTTTTGTATAACAAATGTAAATGATTTAATTTGTATGTTAGTATGTAACTTGCCCTGGATAAGGGCGGGTGAGAAATAAACAAACAAATACAAAGTGATGCACATTGGGAAGAATAACCCAAATCATAGTTACCAGGGTCCACCTTGGAGATTAGCGCCCAAGAAAAAGATCTGGGTGTCATTATAGACAATATGATGAAACCTTCTGTCGAATGTGAAGTAGCAAAACAGCAAACAAGATGCTAGGAATTATTTTAAAAAAATTGCCTCTATTGCTGCATGGTGCGACCTCACCTAGAGTATTGCGTTCAATTCTGGTCTCCTTATCTCAAGAAAGATATAGCAGCACTAGAAAAGGTTCAAAGAAAAGCAACCAAGATGATAAAGGGGATAGAACTCCTCTCGTATGAGGAAAGACTAAAAAGGTTAGGCCTCTTCAGCTTGGAAAAGAGACAGCTGACATATGATTGAATTCTACAAAATCCTGAAAGAAGTAGAACGGATATAAGTGGATCGATTTTTCACTTGGTCAAAAATTACAAAGACTAGGGGACACTCGAAGTTAAAGAGAAATACTTTTAAAACCAATAGGAGGAAACATTTTTTCACTCAGAAAATAGTTAAACTCTGGAATGCATTGCCAGTGGTTGTTGTAAGAGTGAATAGCGTAGCTGGTTTTAAGAAAGGTTTGGACAATTTCCTGGAGGAAAAGTCCATAGTCTGTTATTGAGAAAGAGATGGGACAAGCTACTGCTTGCCCTGGATCGGTAGCATTTAATGTTGCTACTCTTTGGGTTTTGGCCAGGTACTAGGGACCTGGATTGACCACCTTGCGAATGGGATACTGGATTTGATGGACTATTGGTCTGGCCCAGTAAAGCTATTCTTATGTTCATTGATTCACCTCACCTCAGCAATGATTTGGTCTCTTGTTAACGAATGGACCAATCACCACTAAGGTGTACTGAAAGTATACTGACAAGGAAAATGCCAATCCTTGCTTAGTTTTCAATACTGAATGGGGATTTGTCCCATCACCGACAAACAAGATGCAGTGAATAAATTAAACATTTGTATCCAAAAAGGCAAGTATTACCATAAATTTGTGTGCAAATATTCTGTCCAATTGTTTTTTTATTTTACAGTCATTTGCGTTGCATTTTTCAAATTGCACAGTGTTTATTTTTAGTTGTATTAAAGTATGCACTGATGCACTCCTCCTCAACATTATAACTTTATTCTTGTATACCGCATTACCATGGAAGTTCTATGCGGTTAACAGATGAAGAGACTGTACATTTACAGCGAAGTTACATTTTCGGCGATGTTACATTTACCGTTGAAGTTATTTTTACAGCTAGGTTACATTTGCAGTGAAGTTACATTTGCTGTAAGTTACATACAGCGGTATTACATACAGCAGTGTTACATACGGCGGTGATACATACTGTGGTGTTCGATAAGGCAGAGCAGAGGCATTTAGTATGGGGAGTAACGAAGACGGGATAATTAGTTAGATTGCCAGAAACCACAAGCCCTTTACTAATCAAACAGGCTGATTTCTCTCAAACTAAAGGCCTTCTTAATGATAAGTTGAACAGGTGCATAATGCATGCGTTACCATTAATCCCAGTGAAGAAACATGATCATTCCATACCAAGAAAGGTGTAGAGGTCATTAGAATCCAAGAGTAATGTATAGCTATGGTCAAAAGGACTTAATAGTAGTTTTCAAATGTCTGCACGTCTTATTTTTCACTGTAAAATCAGGATTTGCAAGAGAACAGAATTAAAATTCTGAGGAAGAAACATTCTGAAACACGTTTTGAAGGAGTGGGGGGTAGAGATTTCCAAACTCCTGACTCCAGTCACATGTGTATACTCTTTGTCAGAAGGTTCATAGATACTGTAGGTTCATAGATACTGAATAGAGAAATTCACAGGGGCAGTACTAATTTCAGGCCTGCAATTTTCAAATACCTCTGTTTTGTAATAGAAGTTAGCTAACACCCAGTTGCTGTGCATTATTGTACCAGTAAAACATCTAAGTCAACTCTATCAGAAACAGTGGAAAACATGCAGAAAAACCTCCCCAATATAAAAAATGTGTCTTAGAGAAAAACACATCAATAGCTTAGGAAGGCACAAAACATTAGCAACTGTCATAGTGAAAGGCAAACCTACATCCTCAGGCAAAAATCCTCTTCTATGTCTGCACTCTACTTCACCTTAATTGATTAACTGCTCTTGTGTCCATTAAGGTGAAACACCCCTCTGATGCCAAAGAAACATGCCACTTTTACAATGCTATGCTGGCCTGACAGCTTCGAAAGGCTTGAATCAGAGTCTCAAAAGTGAGCATAGTAAAAAGTGTCTATGTTCTGGGACACCTTTAGCAAAGGAAGGAATGTCCAAATAACATCAGGCCAGGAGCTCAGCCTCTCACAAGGAGGAAGTGTCAAAAACGCAAAACAAACATTTAGGGCTGTATGTTTAAAACACATACACAAATATTTCTGACAAGGCTTGTGAATGCAGAGCTTTTTCTAAAACATGTGTAGTGCCACAAAAGAATGACATGTAGCCAACTGGACTTTGCATGTTTATATAGTGCTACTAATAATGAGTGAAGATTTTGTTATATATTTAAACATGACACCCAAATAAGTAAGTGGGATATATTTTTGGCATTTCAAAGTGGCTTCCTTATTTGAGAGGTACTCAAGTTCCCCAACAAGCTCAGGTCCAGGAATTGCTGTATTGCTGTTCTAATCTACCTTGCTCATTTACACATCAATCCACTACTTATATATGTAAACATTACATAGAAAATGATGGCAGATAATGACCTAAATGGTCCATCCAGTCTGTCCAATAAGGTGGCCAGAGTCATACCTGTCTCTCCTTGCAGGTTATACCCTCTCTACACTCATTTTGGTTGTGTTTCCTCCTTCTATATAGGAGCCTGTGTTTATCCCTCATGGTTTTTGAATTACATCTATTTTTGCCATTCCAGGCATCTACCACCCTCTCTGTGAAAAAAGTATTTTCTGTTGATAGTCTGAAGTCTACTACCTTGCAACCTCAATTTAAATTCCCTAGTTCTACTGCATCCCTGCCTCTATAAAAATATTTATTTGTATATTAATACCTTTCAAGTATGTGTGGTCTCTCTCTCCTGAACTGCCTTTCCTTAATTTAAATTTTTTGCATCCAAGATTCCATCAGTTTTAAAATAGACTCAATTATTGGGGTAATATGGGATAAAGCTGAATTACAAAGAATGATGATCGCTATGTCGTTGGCATAACTAAATAGTCTTGAGCCCAATTTGGTCAGATGAAACTCCAGAGAAGATGGATACACATTAAATAATGTGGGGGAAAGTGGGGAACTCTGAGGGACCCCACAAAGGTTTTTCAAAGCTGGTTGTTAGACTTAACCTGATAGAGTCTTGATCCAATGAGATCTTGAACTGTATGCAATGGCAGATAGGGAGCCAGTGAAGTGACTTAAGGAGAGGGGTGACATGAGCATAGCAAGGTTGGTAGAAGATGAGTTGTGCAGCAGAGTTTTGCACAGATTGCAAGGGGGAGAGGCGACATTGCGGGATATCCAGTTAGAAGTAATAGAAACATAGAAATAGACGGCAGATAAAGGCCACGGCCCATCTAGTCTGCCCACCCCAATGACCCTCCCCTACCTATCACTGTGAATAGATCCCACAAGTCTAATAGAAACATAGAAGTAGATTGCAATAATCTAAGCATGAGGTTAAAAGAGCTTGGACAAAGGTCCGAGTAGTGTGCTCAGAGAGGAAGGGGCGAATTTTGGTGATATTGAAGAGATAGAAGCAACAGGTCTTAGCAGGTCTTATGCGTAGAAAAGGAGAGGATGGAATCGAAGACCACTCCAATGTCACCAAAGGCCAAAACAGGTAGAATATAAATTAGTAAGCTACACTAAACATATACTATGCTTGAACATTCAAATTGTAATGATGTTGACAGTTCCAGTTAATTGACCTTTTAGGTCCTTGAAGGCATCACATCCACATGAGTAAAATCAATGTGTCATTTGCCAAATGTGATGGGTGCTGTTTCAAATGATCTCCTTTGTTTCTCCTGCATCTTCTGCTCAGTACAGAGCTACTGGATATAGTATAAGCTAGCATAGCCTTCAAAAGGAATTGAGTACATCTGAAGAAAGTGGATAAGTCAATATTAATTGCATCTTTTGCCTCTGTCTGAAGAGATTCAGGAGCCAGATGACTCAACTGTCATCATTTTGCCTCAACAGTCAAGCTATAAGGGTCGACTATAAAGATGCTAAGCTCCTACATACATTATCATAGGGTTGGGAGATGAGAGTTTTAGTCAACTTAAATCTAATTCTGTGACACCAACTTTAATTCAAATATATCTCCATCTTAGATAGGTCAACTGGAAAGGAAAGCACAATCCTCTTCTTGCCGATTTTATGAAGGATATTGTTAACTTTGAGGAATTAGCATAGAATGTCTTTCAGCTGTATGTAGTGAACAACAAAAGATATGGCCATTTAAATATCTCAAAACAACAACAAAAAAGGAACAATAGTGAAAGTTATAAATATCTTTCTAGAGCGGCGCTCAGACTCCAAGAATGGAACTTGAAAGTTCAGCGTGGGGACCTAATCCCTACAGAAACTTTCAGTGAATCTATCATTGCACCGTCTAATTTGAAAGGTTATAAAATAACTTCATGAAGTGGTAAATGATTTTTAACTCTCAAAAAGTGCATAAATGTCCAGTGCTTAACAAGTGCAAAGTTCAAACTACTTAGCTTCAATGCTTAAACAGCGATGGTCCGGCGGGGTTCTGACGCGTTTCGCCAAACCGGCTTCTTCAGAGAACCCGCTGTGCTGTAAGCCTCAAATATTAATACTCCCTAGTTCAAAAAGGAAGGACTCTCTCATATCCTACAGGTTATAGTGAAAGTTATAAATATCTTTCTAGAGCGGCGCTCAGACTCCAAGAATGGAACTTGAAAGCTCTCATATCCTACAGGATATGAGAGAGTCCTTCCTTTTTGAACTAGGGAGTATTAATATTTGAGGCTTACAGCACAGCGGGTTCTCTGAAGAAGCCGGTTTGGCGAAACGCATCAGAACCCCACCGGACCATCGCTGTTTAAGCATTGAAGCTAAGTAGTTTGAACTTTGCACTTGTTAAGCACTGGACATTTATGCACTTTTTGAGAGTTAAAAATCATTTACCACTTCATGAAGTTATTTTATAACCTTTCAAATTAGACGGTGCAATGATAGATTCACTGAAAGTTTCTGTAGGGGTTAGGTCCCCACGCTGAACTTTCAAGTTCCATTCTTGGAGTCTGAACGCCGCTCTAGAAAGATATTTATAACTTTCACTATTGTTCCTTTTTTGTTGTTGTTTTGTTATACTCACTTTGGAACAATATTTAGTTTACTCATTTACCCAGTTGTTGATATTGGGCATTTAAATATCTCAACAAAAACAAAAAAGAAGACCAGACATTCCACAGTGAGAACAAACCAACAATAGAAACAAAAAGACTGTGAATGTAGATGTTCTGAAAGATGATTTATTATTCGTTCTTCACAGTAAAATCATAAAAATACAAATATAGGTCCAGCCGGACAATCACATGTGTACTATATCTATATTCACAGTCTTTTTGTTTCTATCATTTAAATATTTCTGCAGAACCACATTTGTGATAGTAATACACACTATGGACTACGTAAATTCTATAAAAGGTGCTGAAAAAATAGCACCTAAATTAGCCGCATATTGCACCCCCCCCCCTCCCTTATTCCAAAACTGCACTCATAAATTGCAGGAATGTTCCTGATCTGTCTATGACCCCTCCCATCACCACACTGCCTTTTTGAAAGCACATGTAAAATTTAGACGCAGATCACATGTATAAATTTTGGTGTATTGGGCAATTTTTAGCACTTTTTATAGAGTTTCGAGAAATACAACTACAAGGATCTTGAAAGTTAACAACTCTTTTAAAAAGCAGTGGATAGTAAGCCTTACCTCTCCAAACCCGACTTAACCCAGCTCATCTATGCCTATGTACTTTCTAGGCTAGGCTATTGCAACTTTCTCTTCAAAGGCATCACAACAAAGGAACTCAAACGGCCCCTGCAGGTCCAAAATGAAGCAATCCGACTCCTATACGGCCTTAACTAACGTGACCCCACCTCTCCAACTCTCCAAGCAGAACATTGGCTACGTATCGGGAAACACTGCATCTTCAATGCTCTAGTAATTGCTCACAAAAGATTCCACATAACCCCTACATACATAGCTTCCAAACTACACCAGTACACTCCCAATCACCCCCTTTGCTCAACCGTGGAAAGATGAATCCCCCATGGAAAATCCCTCCAGATGGAAATGGCCCGGAAATGCTCATTCAGCCATTTCATCCCTCAACTCTGGAACCAGTTACTTAATCAGATAAGATCTCAGAACTCACTGATGACATTCCGGAGAGCAGTGAAGATCATAATTTTCAGCTGAACTGTGACAAGCAGCAATACCATTCTTTTCATCTAAACAGACTCTGACAGACTGTCCCCCTCCTTTCTGTAACCTGCCTTTGTGCCCCTGTATTTAATGACCAATCTCAAACTTAATCTCTGTGAAATTTCAACAATTTTCTCCCGTTGTACCCACTTACCTAAGACCTGTCATATCCCCACTTTTGTATAATGTTTGCATTGTGAATGTCCTGATGTAACCTGTTCTGAGCTTCGGGGAGGACAGGCTTTAAATCGAAATAAATAAATAAATACTAGCTAAGCCAGAAATGTATCTGAACACCTCAACTATTCTCAAACACAATGTAGGAGATATAGAACCTCTCAGTCAAATCTTTAAGTCCAGTTCAGGGATGAAGGAATTAATATATAGAGAGAGAGTGCCAAGATTTAATAGACCCATTTATGGGTTTTGCTATTTAGAAAATTTCAAATTTCTCCAGATATTCATTCTTTGGGGCTCAAAACCAGTGGAGGTGAATCAGTCCAATCAAGGCCTCTTTGCCATTTGTAAAGCAGGCAGAAAAAAATGACCCTTTCCACCACAGCTAGTTATGTTCCACATAACAAGCAACGTCAGGCACTGTTCAGTGTGGTCAGACTCTAAGCATGTCACTTCTATACCAAGTCCCTTTCAAAGGCTTTACCTCCAGGGTTGTTTGTAAGCAATTTCTGCTTTCTGGTAAAAAAAAAAAAAACCAAGAGAGAAAAAAAAAAGGCCTGCTAAAACAGCAAAAGAAAGCATGCTTTATCAAACATTTTTAGCCTTGAATATCAGACTCCTGCAAAAATACTCTGATATTCTATTAACTGACAAGTCCTTATTTTCCTCACATTTTTCATCCCATAATGGTTCAATAATCTTTCCTCACTAAAGCACAATAATGGTCAGTCTATGATCTACCTATAGTTGTCTGGTGTCTATTTAGTTTTATAGTAAGTCAGCAATTTGAGAATATGGTAATAAAGCTTCGATCACATTAACGATCTATGATGGGATGTAATTTCTCAGTGCTAATGGGTTACAAACATTATTGCTATGATGATGGGAACACCATTGATTCATTATCTACCTGCAATAATATTTAAATAACTTCACAGTGGTCATTATTACTAACTCCTGTACAGGCAGCTAACAGCCATCATGTTTCTAAATATCTAAATAAAATCTCTGTTATATAAGAGTCCACACAATAGAAAATGCTGCATTTGCTTCCCTAAATCAATGTTTAAAGTTCAGATTACTGCATTGAACTGGTTCTCTGAAAAGAAAAGCCATTGATTTTAATCTGCTTGAAGCAATCAATTACTCCCTGTCTTCTTTATTCCAAACTGTAATGAAAACTAAACTCCGTCGTCTTGAAAACTAAATGTGAAGATGATCATAAAGCAGGATTTAAACGCCATGGATTATTCATATCTACCCATTTAGATTTGCCATTTCCATTATGAGTACATTTGCCATGAGCGTTTAATGGACATCTAAAAGGGAATTCATTAAAGGAGAAGCTGTTGGCAGCACTTATGGGCTTCAGACTGCTTTATGCTTTCCTTTAATAGCTTGCTATTATAAAAGTGATATATTGCGCTCATCCCATCAGTAGTTTGCAGAAAAGATCTGTAAGAGATAACAAATCCTTTTGAGTATTGTCAGACCGAAAACTAAATCAGAAGTTTAAAAAAAAAGCAGCCAATTACTATTCTAACAATACATTGTCACTGACCTTTCACTTTAATTTTCTCACTTTGAGCTCTGCAAGTTGTTTTGTGTTTTTTTTTTAAATTGAGAATGGGTATATATATTTGTACAATAAAGAAACAAGCTCCAGCATCACAGACTTTTCACCGTCTAACATGAGCAATTATGGGACTTTGCTCAAAATTTTTGAGTATATTCAATTTACAATAAGCTTGGCAGGGTTTCAAAAATTTCCAGTGATTGCATATTTCTCATTTACAGTATATTGGAATATCTATGAATGTCTCCCTCATCACAACACCAGAATCATACTGTTTGCTCCATGATATTTCTCACATTGCAGTCAAATAGAATCAGTAGGGTGGAATGTTCTTTATTCCTGCTACATATAAATGGAACACTATTTTGCAGGGCTCTGTCCTGGGACCACCTTTTTTTCCCCAACTACATTTCTTCCTTTGGTACTCAGTATCACCTCTATGCCAACAACTTGCAGATCTCTCTCTCTCTACCTGAAGTCTCAACAGACATTCAAGCCCAGGTCTCAGCATGCTTGGACATCGCTACCTGGATGTCTCACCGTCATCTAAAATTAAACATGGACAAGGCTGAGCTCCTTATCTTTTCTCCTAAACCCACCTCTCCTCTTCCACCATTCTCTATTTCTGTGGACAACACCCTCATCCTCCCTGTCTCATCAGCTTGCAACCTCAGGGTAATCATTGACTCATCTCTCTCCTTCTCTTCACAAATCCAACAAACTGTCAAAACCTATTACAGTAAAACCTTGGATTGCAAGTAACTTGGCTTGCAAGTGTTTTGCAAGACAAGCAAAACATTTTATTAAATTTTAACTTGATATACAAGCAATGTCTTGCAATACAAGTACATACAGTATACACGCGTCACATCATCATAACTGAGCCGATGGTTCTTCTTTCTCTGACGCTGTGGGAGTGTAGTGACTGTTCTAAATGAGCGAGGTCTTGTAATACAAGTACGTATAGTATTTTATATTAAAGGTTTTGGGTTTTGGAACGAATCACCTGAGTTTCCATTATTTCTTATGGGGAAATTTGCTTTGATATACCAGTGTTTTGGATTACAAGCATGTTTTCAGAACGAACTGTGCTCGTAAACCAAGGTTTTACTGTATTTCTCTCTCTACATTGCTAAAATTTGACCCTTCCTTTCTGAGCACACTACTAAGACCCTCATCCAGATCCTCATCACCTCGACTACTGCAACCTGCTTCTCATTGGTCTTCTGCTAAACTATCTCTCTCCTTTTCAATCTGTTCAGAACTCTGCTGCATGCCTCATATTCTGCCAATATTACTATGCCTACACTACCCCTTCTTCTCAAATCACTTCATTGGCTTCCTAACCGTTTCCGTATACAGTTCATACTCCTCTTACTGACCTACAAGTGTATTCACCCTGCAGCTCCTCAATATCTCTCCTCTCATTTCTCCCAACGTTTCCCCTGGGTACTCCACTCATCTAGTAAGTCTCTCTTATCTGTACGCGTCTCCTCTACAGCCCATTCCAAACTCCGTTCCTTCTACTTTGCTCCACCTTATGTTTGGAACAAACTGCCTGACTCAGTATGTCAAACTTCGTCTTTGGCAGTATTCAAATCCAGACTCAAAGCCCACTTCTTCGAAGCTGCTTTCAATTCCAAACTCCAACCCACCTGCTAAGCCCCAATAGTTGTCTTCTCATTCCCTCTGTAACACCACCACCTAAGCACTGTCTATAGATGCACCTTTTTGTCCAGTTTGTCTGTCTTAACTAGATTGTAACCTCTTTCGAACAGGGACTGTCTCTTCCATGTTTTTTAGTGTATAATGATGCATATGTCTGGTTGTGCTATAGAAATGATCAGTAGTAATAACTTGGCCTTTGCCTCTATGTAAATGAGCTACTGATACATGGTCTCCTAACCAAATTGCTTTCGTTATTATTTTTGAGTATAGCATTGTTCTTCAATGGAAGACCTTGGACCTTGAAAACCTCTGGGGTGGCCCCATAACCTTTGTTTTTTTTCCCTCTACTTTGCATGCTTACCCAAGTTTGTAACAGAAATAGGAGTGTGACATAAATGGGGGGGGGGGGAAGAGAGCCCCATTTTTGAATGACATGGTATTTCTCAACAGAAGGTGGCAATGCATTTGGAAATATCCACCCCATGATGATACCCCCATTGAAAGGCTTGAAGGCAGGCCGCTGTGGATGGATTTCATTAACATATACTGGTCACCAGTGTTATAACTCTGCATGAGAAGATATTTGACTGCTCTCCTTCAGCTCATTTGGATCCAAAGTCGCCCGACTTAAAAATTAGTGAAGACCACTGGAGTACAGGATATTTTATTTTATCTTATATATTCTGTTTAGGAAGGAATTGGTAGATTACCAGTTTCAATTTCAAGTTACTGTACTTTTAAAAAATCTATAACATAACATGAGGCTTAAGAGCTGTTGTGTCAGGTCAAGAACATATTTAGCAAGGATCAAGCAATTTTAAGACCATTCCCAAACTGAAGAATCCATGTGATTCTCACTTAAGCTATGCAATAGATTTGTCAGCAGTTTGCTTTAGAAATTGTATGATTCAAAATGAACATTAGCTAGGTGGTACAGCTATTATGCAAACACTAATGTCCCTGGAATCACAAATTGTAATCATGTGTGAATAGACCTAAAATGTATTTCCCTAGCACTTCAGAAATCAATCACTCTGCAAGTAAAGGTTATTACATTTTTATGTCTGCCAGGGATGGTATTAATATTGAATCATTTAAATATTATTGTATAAATATTGCTCATAGCTTAATAGCAATAGATGGAGGCTTCTCCAAATTATTGGCTCTAGACAGTAATTATATCCAGTGCCTAATGCTGCAGTTAATGGACACACACGTTTCAATTATAATTGAAATGCCTAAACATGATAATGTGCCTTTATTACCAGCTAAAAATTAAAGTGGAGTTATAGCCAACTGTAGAATAGCAGTACACTATTTATAAAAATTGCTCAATTTGTAACAGGAAAAAAATATTGTGTAATAGCAAGAAACTTTATCAGAACCAATATGTTGATTAATTGTTTGTTTAAAATAGTGTATCACAAACTGTGTGCCACAGCAAGCTAGTGTACCTGCTGAGATTCCAGAGGAGAAAGAGAAGCGCTGGCCAGCTGACTTGCCTCTTGCCGCGTATCTCCCTGGACTCCAGCCTTCCGCGTCTTCTCCACACCCCCAGAACAGCAGCGGCCGCTCAGTGTGCTTTTAAACTTAGCCACAGAGCTGCTGCGAGGATTCATTTAGACACGTTTTTCATCAACAGCCTCGGGGCCTAGCAAAGGCCCTGAGGCTATTGATGAAAACCGTGTCTAAATTAATCCTCGCGGCAGCTCTCTGGCCACGTTAAAAAGCACACTGAGCTGCCGCTAGACAGGAAAAGTACTGCTTGGCAGGGAGAAGAGGGAAAGGGAAGGGAGAAGGAGTACTGCTGGACATGGGGAGGGGAAGAAGTGCTGCTGGACCTGGCAGAAAGAGAGGGAAAGGAAAGATTCTACACACTGGAGGGGAGGGTGAGATGGTGGATGGGGAGAGAGCATATTAGCTGTGAGTGGGGTTGGGAGGAGGGAAGGAAGGAAAATTGTTACAGGAGGAGTGAGAGTGATGAGTGAGGGAGAAATGATTAGAGTGATGAGAGAGGGAGAAATGGGCAAGGGGTGGAGGAGAGGGAGAAATGGTGCATGGGGAGAGAATACTTATGAGGAATTTAAGAAACGTCTAAAAAAACACACCTGTTCCTAAAACATCTTGACAACTGATTCACTTATCTCTTTCCCCTCAATAGCGACCTACTGTCCTTTTGATCACTTTTCTCAACAATTAATTTCCTGTCTTATTACTTCTCTTTCTTCTTCCCCTCTTGAAGTCAGTCAATTTGTACCTTTGCTTAATCTTTTGTAAACCGCATAGAACTTCACAGTATTGCGGTATATAAGCTGTTATTATTATTATTATTAATATGGGTTGGAGAGTAGGAAGGAAGATGTCACTCAAGAGAAGAGGCAAGGAGAGAGAGAGAGAAAGTGTGGAGGAGGCAGAAAGGATTGGACTCATGGAGAGTGCGAGATGGATGGGGAGGACAGAAAGGAGAGAAGGAGAAATGTCACACTCGGGGGAAGGGGGAGAGGGCAGAGAGTGAAAAGTTGGACTCGTGGAGGGAGAGAGAGAGATGTTGGTTAGGAGAGAGAGAGATGTTGGTTAGGGGAGAGAAGGAGGACCAGAGGAGAAGCATGCAGGAAGAAAAGAGAAAAAAATGTTAGACTGGTGGAAAGGAGGGAGAAATGTTGGACTGGGAAAGGGGCCAGAAAGGAGGAAGGGAAGGGAGATGGACTGTAGGGGGCAGAAAGGAGGAAGGGAAAGAGAAATGTTACTGCTCTGACTTGAAGAAAAAGGTTTTGGCCTTTGAAAGCAAACTGGAAAATGTATTTAGTCTAATAAAATGGTATCATCATCATATTTTCCATTTTTTTGTTTTATTTGTATCTGGTAACCGATAGTGTAGTGATTGGACTATGTCAGTTTTTCAAATTTACCTCTGCTTTGTTTATATTTGCTCCATACAGGACGACATGCATCACTTTTCTCTCTCTCTGGTATTGCATTTTGAGGTTCAGTTTAATATTAGTTTGCATATTTATATTTTTAATTTGTGGTTAGTATTTTATACGGCATGAAGGTTTGTCTGTGTTCTGTGTATATGAAATATATAGTTTGCCATTAGCATTAACCGTGTAGGATGGATCTATAATAGTTTGGTTCCTTTAGTTTTCCAATAGGGTTTACTGATGTCCAATTTGTGGAGCTGCATTTTGCTAAGTAAGTGCTTCTTATGTGACTCATGGAAGTTATGCTACTATTATGGTAAGATAGAATTGCTTATGTCTTGAGTGACATTTGTACTGTTTTGAATTACTTCACTGTATGCCTTTACTGGATTTTGATCTCATCTTTCTCAGTAATAGCTTGAGGTAGGAATTTTTCCACCCCTGGATCAAGAAGATCTTCTGCAGCATGAGAAAGAAATCATGCAAAGTAAGGGAAAAAATACTAAAAATTAAAGAAAAATAAATGAGCAGAAAAGACTAGCTCCTACTGTCTCTCTTGTAGGAAGACAACTAGAAGTTGGAGGGCAGTCTAGAGGTAAGAGAGAAGGAGTAAAACTATACAAATGAAGCTTCCTACAAGAGATCTCATGAGATGGGATTGACTACCCAAGAGTTCAGGAATAAAGTGGGGTTGAACAAGAATTAAATTTGCTGATGACACAAAGTTGTTCAAAGTTGTGAAGTTACAAGAGGACTGTAAACCATTGAAAGAGGACCTTGTGAGACTAGGCATCAGAATGGCAGACGACGTTTAACGTGAGCAAGTGCAAAGTGATACATGTGGGGAAAAAGAACTCAAGCTATAGCTACATGATACAGGGTTGCATGTTAAAAGTCACTGCCCAGAAAAAGCATCTAGGTGTCATTGTTGAGAATGCGTTCAAACCCTCAACTCAATGTACAGCGGTGGCTAAGAGAGCAAATAAAATGTTAGGAATTATCATGAAAAGAATGGAAAACAAAAATGAAAATGCTGTAATGCCCTTGTATCGCTCTGTGGTTTAGCTGTACCTTGAATACTGTGTTAAATTCTTGTTGCTGTATCTCAAAAAAAAGATCTAGCAAAATTTTAAAAATTATAGAGAAGGGTGATAAAAGGGATGGGATGACTTCCCTATGAGAAAAGGCTAAAGTGGTAGGGCTCTTCAGCATGGAGAAGAGACGGCTCAGGGGTGATATGATGAAAGTCTATAAAATACTGAGTGGAGTGGTATGGGTAAATGTGAATCGCTTGTTTACTCTTTCAAAAAATACTAGGACTAGGGACATGCAAAGAAACTACTAAGTAGTAGATTTAAAACAAACTAGAAAAAATATTTCTTCAAACAACATGTGATTGAATGTGTAACTGAACCGGAGAATGTGGTAAAATCAGTTAACTTAACGGGCTTTAGAAAAGGTTTGGATAATTTCCTAAAAGAGAAATTTATAGGCTATTATTGAGATGGTTTGGGGAAGTCCCCACTGCTTATTCCTGGGATAAGCAGCATAAATCTGTTTTACTACTTGGGATCTTGCTAGGTACTTGGAACCTGAGTTGGTCACTGCTGGAGACAAGATACTGGGCTTGATGCACCTTCGGTCTATCCCAGTGTGACAATTCTTACGTTCTTATGTAGATTGTGACACATTTTAAAGGACCAAAAGACATCGTAAATGAGCTTTAAGATTTTGCAGACCTAAAAACAAGGTCTGAATGTTTTCAAAAGCTCATATACAACATATTTTAAAAGGAGTAAGAGCCTATGAAGAGTATAGTTTTCTTCAGGACCAATACAATTGATAGAACTCTATATTCATAAATGTTTACTACATATTACTCAATTTCTACTGTACAAAATGATTGCACATAAAGACATTAGTTTCTTCTAATGTTCCTTGCTTTTTTCACACTTCCTGTTTGATCTCTGGCTTTACAAGGACTTCTCTGCCACTAAGGAAACTATACCCTTTTCCTGAAACTTTAAAAATTAATTTGAGCTGTTCTGGCTCCTTCATGTCTTTTGGGACACTGTTCTTTTCTACCTATCCATTCTTATGCAGGGATGGAAACAAGTTTGTGAAAAATATTAAAATGTAGAAAGAAACAGAGAGTGGAGAAAGAAGCAGCAGAAATCAAGAAACGCCAGAGTTCATATCCTACCTAACTTTAAGAAAATCACTTAATCCTCCATTGACTTAGGTGCCAACTTAGATGTTAGCCCATTGGGACCAGAAAGCACAGTTACTTACCGTAACAGGTGTTATCCAGGGACAGCAGGCATATATTCTCACATGTGGGTGACATCATCTACGGAGCCCCAGCGCGGACAGCTTTTCAAGCAAACTTGATTGAAGTTTCAAGTTTGCACACTGCACCACGCATGTGCATGCCTTCTCGCCCACTAGAGGGCGCATCCCACCTCGTGGTCCTCAGTTCCATAACTAGCAAAGAAGCCATCCCCGGGGAGGCGGGCGGGTTGTGAGAATATATGCCTGCTGTCCCTGGATAACACCTGTTACGGTAAGTAACTGTGCTTTATCCCAGGACAAGCAGGCATGATATTCTCACATGTGGGTGACCTCCAAGCCAACCAAAAAAGGGCAGGTGGGAGGATGGCAATTTAGGAAAACAGATTACGTAACACCGACTGGCCAAACCGGCCGTCGCTTCTGGACAAAGTGTCCAGACAGTAGTGGGAGGTGAACGTATGAACCGAAGACCAAGTGGCAGCCTTGCATATGTCCTCCACAGGTGTAGAACGGAGGAAAGCCACAGAGGCTGCCATCGCTCTGACCTTATGCCCCGTGACTCGACCTGGGGGCGGAAGACCAGCCTGAGCATAGCAAAAAGAAATACAAGCAGCTAACCAGTTAGACAAGGTGCGCTTGGAAACAGGATGCCCTAAGCGATTAGGATCAAAGGACAAAAACAATTGAGGAACCTTCCTATGAGACCTGGTGCGTTGAAGGTAATATGCTAACGCCCTCTTACAGTCAAGCGTGTGAAGCGCCGTCTCGCCAGGATGGGAGTGGGGTTTCGGAAAGAACACAGGAAGGACAATGGACTGATTGAGGTGAAAATCAGACACCACCTTTGGTAAAAATTTTGGATGTGTGCGGAGAACCACCTTATCATGATGGAACACCGTAAAAGGAGGGTCCGCAACCAAAGCTTGCAACTCCCCAATCCGTCGTGCGGATGTGAGAGCAATCAGAAAAATCACCTTCCAAGTCAGAAATTTCAAAAGAGACTTGTCGATTGGCTCAAAGGGAGGTTTCATCAGTTGAGCCAAAACCACATTCAGATCCCACACGACGGGAGGAGGCTTAAGAGGGGGACAAACCCTGAGTAGTCCCTTCATGAAACGCGTCACCAAAGGATGGAGCGAAAGAGCACGTCCATCCAGGTGTTGATGGAAAGCCGAAATGGCACTGAGATGAACACGCACAGATGTGGTTTTCAGACCAGAGTTAGACAGGTGCAATAAGTAATCCAGAACCGAGGACACCGGAACCGAAACAGGATCCAGGTGAAAAGATGAACACCAGGTGGAAAACCTGGTCCATTTTTGAGAATAACAAAGCCTGGTCGAAATCTTGCGGGAGGCTTCCAACACATCCCTCACGGATTGAGACACACGGGGCGAAGTTAAGGAGCAAGAAACCAAGCTGTCAGGTGTAACGACTGAAGATTGGGATGTAACATTGAACCTTGACTCTGAGACAGCAGAGAAGGAAACACAGGTAGAAGTAGAGGATCCCTGGTACTGAGCTGAAGCAGCAGGGAGAACCAGTGCTGACGCGGCCACCGAGGCGCAATGAGAATCATAGTGGCCGCGGACGATTTGAGACGCACCAACGTTCTCATGATCAGGGGAAAAGGAGGGAACGCATACAGGAACCTCCCTTCCCAGTCGAGAAGGAAGGCATCTGCTTCCAGACGGTCTCGGGAGTACATCCGAGAACAATACAAGGGCAGTTTGCGGGTTTCCGGAGAGGCAAACAGATCCACCTGCGGGGTCCCCCAGCGATCGAAAACTTCGCGCAGGACTCCGGTGTTTAGCGACCACTCGTGCGGCTGCAAAAGCCGACTGAGTT
This sequence comes from Geotrypetes seraphini, assembly GCF_902459505.1. NCBI lineage: Eukaryota > Metazoa > Chordata > Amphibia > Gymnophiona > Dermophiidae > Geotrypetes > Geotrypetes seraphini. The sequence continues at coordinate 29,204,280 of NC_047101.1, read as the reverse complement.
TGTCCGCTAAACAGTTCTGTTCTCCCTGAATGTAGACCGCCTGTAGGAAGATGTTCCGGGAGACCGCCCACTCCCAAAGGCGAAGAGCCTCCGTGCAGAGGGGCCAAGAACCCGTCCCACCTTGCTTGTTCACATAGTACATCGCCACTTGGTTGTCCGTACGAACGAGGACTACCTGATCTTGGAGTAAGTGGTCGAACGCTCGAACTGCCAGAAAGATGGCACGAAGTTCCAGCACGTTGATGTGACAACGACGGTCCTCGGCAGACCATAGACCCTGCGTCCGGAGACCGTCGAGGTGGGCCCCCCACGCGTACTCCGAGGAGTCCGTGGTCAGAACCTTGCGAAACGGAGGGACGAGAAACAGTAAACCCCCTGACAGATTGGAAGAGTTGGTCCACCAACGTAGCGATCGTCGCAAAGGAGGAGTCACCGTAATGAGACGAGACACCGGATCGCGATCCTGACGCCACTGAGAAGCTAGGGTCCACTGAGGAATCCTCAGGTGTAGCCTGGCGAAGGGAGTGACGTGGACCGTCGATGCCATGTGGCCCAGAAGCATCATCATGCGCTGGGCCGACACCACAGACAGTTGAGAGATCAGACGGCCCATCCGCACCAAGGCTTCCAACCGCGGAGGCGGGAGGTACGAACGCAGGCGCACAGTGTCCAGCACTGCGCCTATAAACTGAAGGGACTGGGCCGGGGATAACTGCGACTTGGGAAAATTTATTTCGAACCCCAGTCTCTGCAGGAAGACGATAGACTGTCGGGTCGCTGAGATAACCCCCTCCCTGGTCGGGGCTTTGATAAGCCAATCGTCCAGGTACGGGAAAACATGAAGCCCACGAGATCTCAGGGCTGCCGCGACCACAACCATGCACTTCGTGAAGACTCGAGGGGACGAGGCCAGGCCGAAGGGCAGGACCCTGTACTGAAGATGCAGGTCTCCCACCTGGAACCGTAAAAATTTTTGGTAGGCGGGGTGCACCGGAACATGGGTGTACGCTTCCTTCAGATCGAGGGAGCACATCCAGTCCCCTTCCTCTAAAAGAGGATACAAGATCGGGAGAGATAGCATTCGGAACTTCTCCCGGACCAAGAATTTGTTGAGCTTCCTGAGATCCAGAATGGGGCGTAAGTCCCCTGTCTTCTTTGGGACCAAAAAGTAACGGGAGTAAAAACCCTTCCCCAGCTGATCTTTGGGGACGGGTTCCACCGCCCGAAGCTTCAGCAGAGCCCTGGCTTCGGCCAGAAGGAGGGGAAGTTGTGCTCGATTGAAAGAGGCAGCCCCCGGGGGTTGATCCGGTGGCACGGACACAAAGTTGAGCGAGTAGCCCTCGGAGACGGTCCGGAGCACCCAAGCGTCTGATGTGATCTCGGTCCAAGCTACATAGAAGGACCGAAGACGCCCCCCTATGGGAAGGGGTTCCTGTGAGATCGCGGAGGGGAACCCGCCCCTTCCGCTCAGCCCGTCAAAAGGAGGGCGCGGGTTTGGAAGGACCCTGCGCCGGGGCTTGCGTCTGTCCCCCTCTGTCTCGCTGAGATGGGCGTCTAGGCGGTGGCCTAGAAAAAGCCGGGGTAGTCTTCTGAGGATACCGGCACGGAGGAGGACGGAAGGGTTTCTGCGGCAGGGGCCTAGGTTTGGGACGGACCAGGGAGGCCAACGAGCGCTCCTGTTCCGACAACCGTTTGGTCGCCGCCTCTAATGACTCGTCAAATAACTCGGACCCCACACAAGGCAAGTCTGCAAGACGTTCCTGCAGGTTTGGGTCCATATTGAGGGTGCGAAGCCAGGCCAGACGGCGCATGGCCACTGCGAAGGCCGACACCCTCGAAACCAGCTCAAATGCATCGTACACCGCGTGGAAGAGGTACAAACGCAATTGAGACAGGTTGGACATAAACTTGTCAAATCCTGCTCTTTGGGAGTCCGGTAAGGAGTCACGATATTGAGGGAGGTCCTTCATCATGCCACGCAGATAGGAGGAAAAGGTGAAGGCATAATTTAGTACCCTGGTGGCCATCAGGGAATTAGAATAGAGGCGACGGCCGAACTTGTCCAGGGTCCGACCCTCCCTGCCGGGTGGAACCGCCGCAGAAACCCGGGAGGGCTGTGTCTTCTTAAGGGCAGACTCCACCAGTAAGGATTGGTGGGAGAGTTGCGCCTTCTCAAACCCCTTAGGGGGCACCGTCCTGTATTTCGCTTCCATCTTGGACGGGACAGACGGGACTGTAAGAGGGTTAGCCAAATTCTTCAGCCAGGTCTGCAAGAGGACTCTATTTAAGGGGAGCCGAGGGACCTCCCTAGGTGGGGTGGGAAGGTCCTGCTCCTCCAAAAATTGAATACTGAGAACCCACCATGAGGTCCAACCCCAGGGCTCGGGCCATGTCCTGAACAAAGGTGGAAAAGGAGGACGGCCTGGCGGGTGGGGAAGGGGTTCTCGACCTCCCCACCGAAGAAAGGGGAGAGGCCTCGTGGGAATAATGAGGATCCCTGGTCGACCCCGAGCCCCAGGATCTCCGCTCCAAAGGTCTCAAGGGGGAAGGAGAAATTCTCCGCCTCGAAGAACCCTTAGGTGATGACCCCGGGGTCCGGGGGGCACTCTCCCTCTTCCTCGGCGAGGCGGCCCGTGAAATCCTTCTAGGAGGAGACCAGAGAAGCCTCGGGTTATCGAGGCGCAACTCCGATACCTGCAAAGCCTCGCCCCCGAGCAGCGAGAAACGATCACGCCGCCGAGGCGAGCCCCGCGAGTGCTTCGGCTTTCTCGAGCGGCGCCCCGTCAGAGGTCGCGTCGAGGGCGAGGAGCCCCGGGAAGACCTCGAGGAGGAGGAGGAGGAAAGGCGTCGCACCCGGCGCATCTTGTCCTTGGGCTGCACGCTACGCTCAGGCGGCACCCCCGAGGCCGAGGTCGAAGGCAAGACCGAGGTCGAGGTCAATGGAGCCTCAATACCCGAGGCCGAGGCCACCGAGGTCGGGGCCTCCGAGGTCGAGGCAGCCGGGACCGAAGCCCGCTGCAGCACTTCAAGGGCCCCCGACAGCTCCGATGAAATTAGAGCTCGGAGGAGGTCCTGAAAGGCCGGAATCCCGACGAAGGTCGGGAGTTCCGTGTCCGGAGCACACTCCCTGGAGGGCGACCTCGGTCTCGAGTATTCCCTCGGGGTGTGCGAGGCCGGGGTCCTAGGCGGGGCCGACGCCGACCCACTCGCCTTAGCCGGGGCCGAGGATGGCTTCTTAGCTGTCGGGGATGGAACAGAGGACTTACCCGAAGCAGGTTTTCCCGAGGGCGCCGAGGCCGAGGTCGAGGCCGGGGCCGAAGCCGACGTCGAGGCCCTTACCGGCGCGTCCACGGCAAACAACTCCGCCATTCTCGCCCGTCGGCGGCGGAGAGCTCTGGGCTGAAAAGTAGAACAACGGTCACAAGAAGCTGTCGGATGATCCGGGCCCAGACAAATAATGCACCACCGGTGAGGGTCAGTTATAGAAAGCAACCTCTCACACCGGCTGCATTTCTTAAAACCCGTCACAGGACGGGACATGTACGAGGAAACAGGCCGGGAACGACCGACGTCCCGCGGCCACGGCTGCCGGGAGCCCCCGGAGCCCAACGAAAAGAAAAATATATATATATATTTTTTTTAAACGAACGAAATTAACACTAAAATGAAAATAAAGAGCACCGCGATTCGAAAAAGTACGCAACGCGGCGGCAGGAAGGCAGCAAAATTGGAGCTCAAATCCACAGGGCTTTCTGGCTCCGCGGAAAAAATTGAACTGAGGACCACGAGGTGGGATGCGCCCTCTAGTGGGCGAGAAGGCATGCACATGCGTGGTGCAGTGCGCAAACTTGAAACTTCAATCAAGTTTGCTTGAAAAGCTGTCCGCGCTGGGGCTCCGTAGATGACGTCACCCACATGTGAGAATATCATGCCTGCTTGTCCTGGGATAAAAATATTTACCATACTAAATGCAACCCGTCTTAAGCCAAAGACAAATAAATATACATTTAATAAATCTGGATTTTTGAAGAAGACAATTTGTCTGTAACCTGAATGATTTATAAAGCGTGACTTAAGTAAATGCCTGTACTGTCATTCGGACTAATCACATGCATTAAAAGATCTACAGAAAAGACTTTATCCCCCTTCTACTAAACCGCACTAGTGCTGAATGCTGCGCCCGACATTCATAGGAACTCTGTGAGCGTTGGGAGCAATGTGGGGCATTCAGCACGGCTCCCGGCGCTATAAACCACTAGCACAGTTAACACAAGTTACTGCGAGAAAACAAAACCAATAGAAATTGCAATTCAAAATTCATCTTTAAAAAGGGATCAAGAGGTGACCCGGGAAACTACAGACCAGTGAGCCTGACCTCGGTTCCGGGGAAAATGGCAGAAGCACTGATAAAAGAAAACATCGATGAACATTTTGAAAGAAACGAACTTCTGATAACCAGCCAACATGGTTTCTGCAAGGGGAGATCGTGCCTAATGAACTTATTGCACTTCTTCGAAGGAATTAACAAACGGTTGGACAAAGGAGACCCCATAGACATCATATATCTAGATTTCCAAAAAGCCTTTGACAAGGTGCCTCATGAACGTCTACTCCGGAAACTGAAGAACCATGGGGTGGAAGGAGACGTACATAGATGGATCAGAAACTGATTGGAGGGTAGGAAACAGAAGGTAGCACTACTCGGACTGGAGGAGGGTCACGAGTGGTGTCCCGCAGGGCTCGGTGCTCCGACAGCTGCTATTTAATTTAATATATTCACAATGATCTAGAAACATGGACGAAGTGTGAGATAATAAAATTTGCGGCGACACCAAACTATTTAGTGGAGCTCGGACTAAAGAGGACTGTAAAGAATTGCAAAGGGACTTGAACAAATTAGGGGAATCGGCGACGAGATGGCAGATGAAGTTCAATGTTGAGAAATGTAAAGTTTATTATTGTAAAACACTTTCACGAGAAAACAAATGATGTCAAGTACAGAGTGTAGACAGAGCTGCTTTAGTCATAGGGAGAAAGTTCAGACTGAACTCGAGGAAAAGCCTCAGACAGGGGCCCTCCCACCACCACAATGGTGGATAAAGGTGGTAGGGTGGTAACCTCACTGGCAAAAACCTCTGTGTACTCCCAATTATGAACAACTATAAGCAGGGCTGTCTAAGCTTGATAGAAGAAAAAACTTTCTACTTATCTCTCAATTGACCGGTACACCTTGCTGCCTCAGGGTGTAATCAAGGTCCGATCAAAAAACTTTTAGTAGGACGCCATACCATCTCAATCGATCAAAAGATCAAAAAAGATTTCTGATCTTTTGATCGATTGAGACGGTATGGCGTCCTACTAAAAGTTTTTTGATCGGACCTTGATTACACCCTGAGGCAGCAAGGTGTACCGGTCAATTGAGAGATAAGTAGAAAGTTTTTTCTTCTATCAAGCTTAGACAGCCCTGCTTATAGTTGTTCATAATTGGGAGTACACAGAGGTTTTTGCCAGTGAGGTTACCACCCTACCACCTTTATCCACCATTGTGGTGGTGGGAGGGCCCCTGTCTGAGGCTTTTCCTCGAGTTCAGTCTGAACTTTCTCCCTATGACTAAAGCAGCTCTGTCTACACTCTGTACTTGACATCATTTGTTTTCTCGTGAAAGTGTTTTACAATAATATTGATTTTTTCACGAATCCGAGTATTTGTGCTATATATTTAGAGAAATGTAAAGTTTTACATGTGGGAAGCAGAAACTCGAGGTACAACTATACGATGGGAGGGATGTTATTGAAGGAGAGTACCCAAGAAAGGGACTTGAGGGTAATGGTGGACATGACAATGAAGCCGACAGCACAGTGAGCAGCGGCCGCTAAGAGAGCAAATAGAATTCTAGGTATAATCAAGAAAGGTATTACTACCAGAATGAAAGAAGTTATCCTGCTGTTGTATCGGGCGATGGAGCGCCCGCATCTGGAATACTGCGGCCAATATTGGTCGCCATACCTTAAGAAGGATATGGCGTTACTCGAGAGGGTTCAGAGGAGAGCGACATCTGATAAAAGGGATGGAAAATCTTTCATACGCTGAGAGATTGGAGAAACTGGGTCTCTTTTCCCTGGAGAAGAGGAGACTTAGAGGAGATATGATAGAGACTTACAAGATCATGAAGGGCATAGAGAGAGTAGAGAGGGACAGATTCTTCAAACTTTCGAATAATAAAAGAACAAGAGGGCATTCGGAAAAGTTGAAAGGGAGTACTTCTTTATCCAACGTGTGGTGGACACCTGGAATGCGCTTCCAGAGGACGTAATAGGACAGAGTACGGTACTGGGGTTTAAGAAAGAATTGGACAATTTCCTGCTGTAAAAGGGGATAGAGGGGTATAGATAGAGGATTACTGCACAGGTCCTGGACCTGTTGGGCCACCGCGTGAGCGGACTGCTGGGCACAATGGACCTCAGGTCTGACCCAACGGAGGCATTGCTTATGTTCTTAAAACACTGCCAGCCTGTCAAGGATAACACAAAGTGGTAATTTATCTCTACCATATTTTAATATAACACATTACACAATCCTCACGTGTTATATTTCCTTTCATTATACAAGGAATGGAAGGATTTGTCTTTGCTTTGGCATCAGCTACAAAACAGAAAATCAAATTACAGAAAATGCATGAAATAATTTGTTTTCACTTGAAATTTGTGCAGATCACCACTGGTTAATTAGAAAGAAAGCTGGGGAATTAACTTGTTATGATGGGTTTTTTTAAGAAACCCTATATATTAAACCTAAATGACAGGCATTTCATGTCATCAGAAAAATATTCAGTTCAATTAAAAGTAATTGATGCATAGTGAAATAATTCTTCCCAAAGCTGCTGTAAAATCCTCAAAAAATAAAACTACTTAATAATTTCCATTTCCTACAGGCTACAGAGAAGCATTATTGCATATTAAAAATTGGAGTGCTGTTTTTCCCAGAGGTGAAAGAAAGTTATTAAAACAACCTATTTATTGTTGATGTAACTATCCATTCGTGCCTGGCAAAAAATAGGTAACAATTGAAGAACATTAAAATAAAAAAGCTAATTAAGGTGCAATTAGTATTTTCAGTATTTTGGTAATTAGGGTTAGTTGGCTATTTCTTTTGACAATTTTCATAGCTGCACTCCCGCACTCTTTAATAAGGAACTAAAGCTCTTGAATCCCTGATGTCTATGGAGTTAGTGACCACTACTCTACTACATTACTCCCATTCATCACTGCCTCTTTACCAACAAATTAATCTCGCCCTGTAGCTATGTTGATCTACTTTATATCAATTTCTTCATCCATATGAGCTGAATATGTATGGCATTAACCTCATTAACTAGTTGGAAAAAAGTTGAATTAAAATGAGATCTAATTTCAAGTACAAGGCACAATTTCAAAACTGCCTGCTAATTTCCACCATCTGTCAGTGCAGCAAGTCTTTACTAATTTGTAATTAAATCAAACAATATACAACCATGCAAAAAGGCTACTTAGTAAAAAGCTTTAAGGTACCATATATCACTGAGGGCTCCTTTCACAAAGCCACAGTACAGATTTCTACTGGGGGGCGAGCCTGTGGTAAAAGCCTCTACCATGACTTTGTAAAAGCCAGCGTGAAACATTTAAAATCACTCTCCATAATTTACTATACAAAATGTCTCACAGTTCTGCATATTACAGTGACCAACAAGTTCATGAACGTTCATACAAAATTTAGGTGTGCAAAAATCTATCCATCAGAACTAAATTAATTAATTTATTTAATTTATTTCAATTTCTAGCCCATCCTTTCGGAAGCTCAAAATGGGTGACAAAAAAATAACATTCACAGTAAATCAAACATTCAATAGTAAGTCAAGGACATGACTTGACACGAGACATAGTGTACATAAGAGGAGCGATATAATGAGGTGTCTGTCTTCTGGCGTCTGTTCAGTTGAAGAGGAGGGTTTTTTCACTGCTCTTCGAAATACCATCCCTGAGTTCTGTGATCTTATTTGTTCAGGCAGCTGGTTCCATAGCCGAAGGATAAAGTGGCTGTAGGAGAGCTTACGAGCTATTTCCATCTGGAGGGACCTTCCTGGGGGGGGGGGATGCATAGTTGTCTCTCTACTTCAGAGTGGAGCAGGTGGTTGGGGGTGTACTGGTGTAGCTTGGATGTAATGTAGGTGGGGGTTATGTTGTGGAATCTTTTGTGAGCTATCACCAGAGCCTGAATATGCAGTGTTTTTTGACAGGTAGCCGGTATGGTGGGATCACAGTAGTTGTGACCATATAGGAGGCAGATCACTGCATTTTGGGCTCAGAGGCGTTTGAGGTCCTTTGTTGTTATGCCATTAATTAGGGAGTTGCAGTAGTCCATTCTAGAGTACATAAGCGTACATGAGTGGAGCTAGGTCGGGTTTAGAGAGGTATGGTTTGATCCTTCGTAGTTGGCGTAGGTAATGGAAGAAGTGGAGATCACCTGTGAGATGTTGGCAGAGAGGGGCAGGTAAGAGATGAGTGGTTTTCCATTGTGACAATTTATAGGTATTGGCTGAAAGTCAGCTAAAATATCATTACCATAGTTTGGGGAGGGGAACAGACTGCCAAAGACCACAAATTCAAGACTGCAACACAGTCACCTAAGAGTCTTTATACAGCAGCAGACGCAACAGTGGTTGGCACCATTTTTTCAATGTTTTTATACACAGAGAATCATCATCTATTTTGTATATTACTCTGCTTCAATGTTTTCATCAGCAAATCTGACTCTTGATGCAGGCCAGTTGGCTGAAACATGACTCATGTCAAATCATCTTAGCTTTTCAACCCTGTTGTCCAATAAAGTTTGGTTTGTTATCTACACCTTGCCTACTTTGCTGTCCATTCCATTGTTTTCTGATGGTATTTTACCCATAGAGGAGCTTTGTTCTTCTGTCATTTCTACAAACTTTCATCACCATTATATGCAGTGGAAAATGCTTTGAAGACTGGCTACTGCACCTGAATCCACAAGTAATACCTCAAAGAATGTCACTGAAAATGCAGCACTGATAAAGGCAAACTTCAAACTCTGAACTAAATGCACCCCCCTAAATGCTAAGAACATAAAAATAGCCTTATTAGGTCAGACCAATGGTCCATCAAGCCCAGTAGCCAGTTCTCATAGTGGCCAATCCAGGTCACTAGTACCTAGCCAAAACCCAAGGAGTAGCAATATTACATGCTACCGATCCATGGCAAGCAGTGGCTTCCCCCATGTCTTTCTCAATAACAGACTATGGACCTTTCCTCCAGGAACTTGTCCAAACCTTCCATAAAACAAGCTACACTATCCGCTCTTACCATATCCTGTGGCAACGTGTTCCAGAGCATAAGAAATAGATTTCTTACCATCCTCAGAAGCACCTTTTTTGCATCACCTAGGTCTTAATACTTTGTACAGCTAAGCTGATGGCAGAAGTGTCCCATCACTATGCCTTCGGAAAAAATTGAGAAACCTACAACCCCTGAAACCATCAACAAAGTAGACCATTTTGAATGAAATAAAGCAACTGCTGTCAAATTATTGATAATGGTTAGATTGCAAGCCCACTAAGGACAGAGAAATATAGAACCACTTTGGTTGTACCACAGAAAGGCAGAATAGCAAATCTTGGCACAAACCCTTCTTGGCACAAAAAATGTTAAGCATAAACCTCTCAAGGCAAATTACAGAAATAAGTGTCATCCAGACACACCTGGCTGAATGCCAGTTTATCACCTCTGCTACCTATAAATTGTCACAATGGAAAACCACCCATCTCTTACACAATTTGATGCTCTAAATCACCAATGCAACTACAAGCAAGAACATTCCAAGAATATTCCTGGTCACCATGATCTCCAACTAGGAGTTGGGCCATGAAGTTGTAGACCATCCCCCCCCCCCCCCCCCACACACACACACACTCACAATTTCAATCTCTTTATAAGAATCGACTGAAAATCCATTCCCTTCATTGGATACTAGATTCCTCGCCCCAAAAATACACTACTGAAACAGTTCAAAAAGGTTTCCCTCATCATCTAGTGCAGTGATTCCCAACCCTGTCCTGGAGGAACACCAGGCCAATCGGGTTTTCAGGCTAGCCCTAATGAATATGCATGAGAGAGATTTGCATATGATGGAAGTGATAGGCATGCAAATTTGCTTCATGCATATTCATTAGGGCTAGCCTGAAAACCCAATTGGCCTGGTGTTCCTCCAGGACAGGGTTGGGAACCACTGATCTAGTGACTAATAAAACAAGACATTGGCAGCCTCCACACAATTTCTCTGCTCATGGGATTCAAGACTGCATTGCCTGGGGCATCATCTTTTTGGTGCATTTAACCTATATCAAACTTATATTCATCATCATCATCATTGATATCCCATGAGACCAATTTTAGATGATTCTGGTGTAATATTCTCTCTAAATCTCCTCTACTTCTATGCTTATATACATTCCTCTGTTTTCCTAAAATTTGCATTATCTGGTACAGTATCATTTCCCAGATATTTTGAATTTTGTGCCACCCTCAGTAACTTTGTTTTCTTGTCAAAACCTAATTTCCTACATTTGAAACAGATCCGTGAACATGTTTATCAAATGCTTTCTCTATTTTCTGACCGGTTCATTCAGATGCTTCAGCAACTATTAATCTTGCAACAAATGTCACAGAGTCACCAGAGTACTCAACCCAGAGTAATAAATTTATTTAGAGGTTCGCAAGGGGTATCAGACAGCCCTACAAACTGATACAGTTTGAAGGGAAAAGTTCCTCATATATCCCGCGGTTCCTCCTCCTCCGTATTTATGCTTTTTCTAGTAAATTTCTTATTATACTTTTTATATTATAATTTATTTTTCATTATAATTAATTTTTCTACAAACATTGTAACTGCTGGAGCTGATTTAATAAATACTTAGCTTTCAGCCTTGTTACCAATCCCCTGAACGCCAACGCGTTTCGAGTTCTTTGTCAAGGCGACATGGGGAAAGCTGAAATTCAAAACATAACGTAATTAGCAAACCGCTAAAAAGTTATCACTACTTAAAAAACAGCCCTACTAAGGTTTCAATATCATAGCTTACCTACTAAGGATAATATACTCTGCATACCGCTACTCAGCTTATCAACAGACAAGCCGCCGCGTTCACCCTCAGGACTTAAAAAACCCCCACCAGGGATGACGACATATTTAGGGGAGGAGCTACTCACATCATACTGACCCAAAATTTAAAGGGACTGCCACACTTAAAGTTCCGATTGGGCTAGCCAATCGGAAGACTCGTTAAGCCCCTTAGGAGATATTTTGTCTAAAATAAACATCCAGCGGAGTTCACATCGGTTTAACTTCCGAGCAGTGTTCCCACCCTCCCACCCTACATTGATATAATCTAGAACCCGCCATTTCAAATCCATTAATGTGTGTTTACAACTTATCCAATGTCGGACAAGTGGGGAAGATTCATTACGGGTATATACTCTAGATTTATGTTCTGTTAAACGGACCCGTATAGAACGGGTCGTTCTCCCTACGTATAACTTGGGGCAGGGACATTGAATAACATATATTACATTCCCAGTATTACAGGTGGTGTTATGTTTAGTTTTAAATATCTCCCCCGTACTTGGGTGAGTCCAAGTTTCACCAGATATGGTGAATTCACACCATTGGCATTGACCACAGGGGAGGTGATTCCCATCGTGGGCAAAACTTCTCTCCTGAAATTTGGTATGATTAACATATTCACCCAGGTTTCTTCTCCTTCTGTATGAACTAATCGGGTGATCATCCAAGGTAGGAATTGCCAACCTAGGGATATGCCAATGTTTTTTAACTATCTGGGAAATTTGGTGAGCCAAAGTGGAAAACTCCTGAACAAAGGTCACTGTGTCTAAGGGATCTTCATTCCTAATGGTGTCCTGTAGCAGCCACTCTCTATGAGCATATTTAGCTCTTTTATATGCATTATGCACAATATCATAGGGATATCCGCGTTGATAGAATCTTCCTTTCATTGCTCTAGCTTGTACCCGGAAGTCATCTATATTATGGCAAATTCTTCTCAGCCTCAAAAATTGGCTGATCGGTAAACTTTTCTTCAAATTCTCCGGGTGGAAGCTGTGGAACCGCAAAAGACTATTACGGTCAGTGTTTTTTCTATATAAAGACATGGATAGACGAGTACCTCCCACTTTCTGTATTAAAATGTCCAAAAACGGAATCTCATGATGTTTAATAATAGCAGTAAATTTGATATTATTATCCAAGGTGTTCAACACCTCAATAAACTCAGTCAATTCTTTTTCAGTAGAGGTCCAGATGCAGAAAATATCATCGAGAAATCTTCTCCAAATTTTCACATGTCCAAATTTCCAAATTTTAACACTGCTCAGAAGTTAAACCGATGTGAACTCCGCTGGATGTTTATTTTAGACACAATGTCTCCTAAGGGGCTTAACGAGTCTTCCGATTGGCTAGCCCAATCGGAACTTTAAGTGTGGCAGTCCCTTTAAATTTTGGGTCAGTATGATGTGAGTAGCTCCTCCCCTAAATATGTCATCATCCCTGGTGGGGGGTTTTTAAGTCCAGAGGGTGAACGCGGCGGCTTGTCTGTTGATAAGCTGAGTAGCGGTATGCAGAGTATATTATCCTTAGTAGGTAAGCTATGATATTGAAACCTTAGTAGGGCTGTTTTTTAAGTAGTGGTAACTTTTTAGCGGTTTGCTAATTACGTTATGTTTTGAATTTCAGCTTTCCCCATGTCGCCTTGACAAAGAACTCGAAACGCATTGGCGTTCAGGGGATTGGTAACAAGGCTGAAAGCTAAGTATTTATTAAATCAGCTCCAGCAGTTACAATGTTTGTAGAAAAATTAATTATAATGAAAAATAAATTATAATATAAAAAGTATAATAAGAAATTTACTAGAAAAAGCATAAATACGGAGGAGGAGGAACCGCGGGGTATATGAGGAACTTTTCCCTTCAAACTGTATCAGTTTGTAGGGCTGTCTGATACCCCTTGCGAACCTCTAAATAAATTTATTACTCTGGGTTGAGTACTCTGGTGACTCTGTGACATTTGTTGCAAGATTCTTCTAACGAGTAGCAAGAGGAATTGGTGCGTTTATGGCTCAGCAACTATTAAGCATGCTTCCTGTAGTTTTTGTTGATGTTCTCTGAACCACTCATCCTTACTCAATTCCAATGCATTAGGATCACTCAAACTGAACATTTCTTCATATGGTAACAAATTTCCCTTCCCTAATAACAAATATGCAGGGGTATACCCTGTGGTACTGTGAATCGTACCGTCATAGATTTGATTCACCTCAAGCAAATAATTGGATCGTCTTTCCTTTTTATATTCATTTAAAGTTCTCAGAATCTGGTGCATTGTCTGATTATATCATTCGCAATGACTGTTGCTTTCAGGATGATAGGGCATGGTATCTTAAAAAAAAAAAAAAAATTATTCCATACTACTTGCAGATTTCCTTAATTCTCCTTCAAATTCTAATTCCCTGATTGGTATGTATTTTCTTAGGGCAACCATATATTGTGATCCAATTTTTAATCAACACATGGGCAACTGTTTTAGATGTTTGATTCTTGGTGGCTTCCGATACTGTAAATCTTGTAAATAAATCGGTAATAACTAGGACATTTTGTAAACCTTTACACTGTAAAATCCAAAGTGAAAACATCAAGAGGTTCCTTCACACTAAAACTTTGCTCTCTGTTCTCTCTTTGCATTGTGAAAAGGGGATAGAAGGGTATAGATAGAGGGCTAGTATAAAGGTCCCAGACCTGATGGGCCGCCGCGTGAGCGGACTGTTGGGCATGATGGACCTCAGGTCTGACCCAGCAGAGGCACGGCTTATGTTCTTATAAATCTCTACTGGATTTACTCACGAAACAAAAGATATCCACAAAAATGTGTATTCTGACTGAAGAATGAATTAGGACACCCCCACATTTCCTCCCACTTAAAGTGGCTCAAATCACACACAGGCGTATCACATCAGGTGCACATGATTAGAACATTGTTACTCAGCATTTTGAAGGAGGTTTCCCTACTTAAACCTCAGACATTTATCCCCTCTTCTACGAAACTGCGATAGCAGTTTTTAGAGCGGTGAGCCACGCGCTGCTCCCGACGCTCAGAGTTCCTAGGAGCCGTGCTGAATGGCCTGTGCTGCTCCCAACGAGCAGGACAGGCCATTCAGCACGGCTCTCTGCTCTACAAACTGCTAGTGCAGTTTAATAGAAGAGGGGGTTAGTTTGGTGTGCTCATAACTACTGCAGTGAGCGTGAACACCATGGTAAGATCAAAAGAGCTGTCTGAGGCCTTCAGAAAGAAGATTGTAGCAGCTGATAAGTCTGGTAAGAGATTTAAAAAGATCTCAAAAGAATTTGACATTAGCCATTCCACGGTCCGGAAAATAGTGTACAAGTGGCGGACTTTCCAAACAACTGCCAACATGTCCAGGTATGGCCGTCCAAGCAAGTTGACCCCCAGAGCAGACCGCAAGATGCTTAAAAAAAAAAAAAAAAGTCTCCAAAACCCCTAAAATGTCATCACAGCAGGTTCTTGCTACTGTTGATATGAAAGTGCATGCGTCGACAATCAGAAAGACTGCACAAATTTAAGTTGCATGGGAGGTGTGCAAGGAGAAAACCTTTGCTCTCTAAGAGAAAAATCAAAGCCAAACTGAAGTTTGACAGAGAGAACGTAGACAAACACAAGGACTTCTGGAATGGACAGATGAGTCTAAAATTTAATTATTTGGACATCAGAAAAGAGGACATTTTTGGCGTACACCAAATACAGCATTCCAGGAAAAGAACCTCATACCAACTGGGAAGCATGGAGGTGGAAGTGTCATGGTTTGGGGATGCTTTGCTGCAGCAGGATCTGGCCAGCTCACCATCACAGAATCTACCATGAATTATACCGTGTATCAGAAGGTGCTTGAGGAGCGTCGGGACCATCTGTAACAAAATTAAAGTTGAAGCAGAACTGGACCCTGCAACACGACAATGACCCAAAACATACCAGTAAATCTACCAAGGACTGGCTGAAAACTAAGAAATGGCAAGTCCCTGGAGTGGTCGAGTCAAAGCCCTGATCTTAATCCCATTGAGATGCTGTGGGGTGATTTGAAACGGGCTGTACATGCAAGAAACCCCTCAAACATCTCACAGCTGAAAGTATTTTGCATTGAGCAGTGGGCCAACTTTCCTCAGACCAATGTCAGAGACTGGTAGATGGCTACAAGAAGTGTCTCACTGCAGTTATTTCAGCCAAAGAGGGGTAACACGAGCTATTAGGGTGTCCTAATTTATTGCTCACTTAGAATACACATTTTTGTGGATATATTTTGTTTCATGAGCAAATCAAGGAAATGTTTTGTTATTTACCTGTAATTACATTACTTTCTTTTCAGAGATAAATAGAAAAAGATTTTGACATCGATATGTGAACATTTCTTAAGAAAGAACTGAATATTTTCATGGGGTGTCCTAATTTTTTCACATGACTAGTTCTTAGAATGTCCTATCAACAATTTTTACGTACAACTACTTCATAAATGAAAGAACCATCTCGATAATTTTCCTATATAAGATGTTATCTCTATCAGTTTGTTTCATTGATTCCAAAGCTTTCTGAATTGCCAAACACAATGTTTTAAATCTGGTATCTCATCATTTTGAATAATCCAAATTATTTCTGCCAACTCCTCATCCACACTATTTGCTAGATCAGCTTGGGTTCTAATATTACATATTTTCTCTCATTATTTGAAGTAGATTTGAAAATTAAATTCTCCGTTTACTGCTTCCACTTTATTAACCTTCTTGGTCAGTTCAAATAAATCTTTCCAAGCATTTGACTCTACATCCACCAAATCCCAATCAACCTTCAGAGGAAGAATTTCTTCAACCAGTTGCATCTGACATTCCAAATTTATTTCCAAAGTTTTTTACATCTGGAAATTCAATGACACGAGGCTTATATAATTCAGCTACATGCATCCTGGTTGGGAGTACAATGTCTTTATCACTGATGTTAATCATCTTCACAGGAAGAACCCTTCCTTCAGGCACCACCAGAGAATTGGCCACAATTATTCCTAAAGGCAGGTTCATAGCTATAGTGGCAGTAAACAGCATATTCTTTACTCTATTACATATTCCAACTACAATTCTCTCAGATATTGCCAAAATAATATTTTTCACACTCCCAGTTGTTTTTACAAATACTAAAAGTTCATCAGCAGCAGCCTCCTCATACTCTTTGATTTCTTGGTTAACCGCTATAACTTTGTTAAACTGAAACTTGGCCATTTCAGATTTGTTATCCAATGATTGCAGGATTTGGGGAAAAATTCCCCTTATGCTTCACTATATTCATGCCAATTAACTCAAGCATATATTCTTCCCTCATCTCTTCTGACTGTTGGAAGTCCTTCATAATGAAGATATAGCTATCTGGAATATCTTGTTCTTCAAATTGCACCTTCAAGTTACAAGTTTAATTAAATTTTGATATACCGACCATCGACGTACACCTGGCCGGTTTACAAAGCCTCAATGCAGCTTAATACTGGATAAGATGTGCCACTCACTGCTTCCAATTTCATCCATCCCGCTTCCTCTAACCTCTCTGAGATGTACGAAATTCTTGATAAATTTAACTTACTACTAACTACTACTACTCATTTCTATAGTACATTGTCAAATGAACTGGATCCAAAGTATATGCAAATGCACACCTTGTAGCCACTGCTGTGTCCTGCTGAGGTGCCCACGCCACACCAAAGGAGTCCCCAGACTCAGTATGCAGATGTTTAGAGCCAGTGTCCAGAACAGCCTCTGGGCAAGACTTTTTGTCCATATGGACCCAGGCCATCTCTGCAGCCCTGGAGGACCCGGAGGAGGCAAAGCCCAAACTTCCTGCCCCCTCCCCCAGCGTGATGTAGCAGGCGGTACGCCTAATACCTAAGCAGAGCATAGTAGAACATACACAATAAAATATCAATGACCACATTATTAAACAACAAAATATCCACAATCCTCAGCTGGCCAGCTGAATATATCATATACCAGCAGATCAATCAAAAAATGCTTCTAGAAAAAGTGCATTTTTAAAAGCTCTTAAATTATGCAGTACCCCAAGATAACTGCAATATTCTTGGCAGTGTATTCCACAAAAGTGAACCAATAACCGAAAAAGTTTCAGCATATCTGTTGCAACCACATCAATAGACAGGCACATCCCTTCTTCTGCTCTCAAATGTCTCCCCAGTTGATATAACGCCAAGGCACAATTGAATACAGTGTGTGATGAATCAAAGACAAAACTTTATACTGTACTCAAAATTCCACTGGAAACCAATGCAGATGTTTTAACACAGGTGTAATGTATATCATGATACCCCTATCAACAATCTTGCCACCACATTTTAAACAAGTTGATTAAATACAAAGCAGCATCTCATCCTCATGTGTAACCATCTGAAGACAACAAAACCAAATATCTTTTACATTAAACTAGTATGAATATATATATATATAAAGAGTCAAATTTACATTGTAAGCATGAGCTAGAACAATACATCAAGCATCCACTACAGACTCATGTCATGAGTATATTTTTTCGGTAATGGTAAAGACTTACCTTGGAGGTTCGTTGCAGCTGGTCTCCCACATAGGTTTTTCGAAACTGATCCAAAAACCAGAGATTTGCAAGTTCCACTTTTTCATTTCCAGACTGTGGCAACCGGGCATCAGTCAGGGCTATCAACTGGAAAACTCTTAGATAAAAGAAGGACATGAAAAATCCATAAAATCAGACTTCTGTACCAACACAAAAGAGCATACTTAAATGCAATGTGTTGAATTTTTATGTTATCATAGATAGATATGATATATGATATAATAAAATAAAATAAGAAAAGAAAAGAGCAGGGAAACAATAATGTTTCACATGGTATCTTTAAATATGTTTTTAAACTATTGAATGTTGGTGGTCTGGAGCTGTTGAAATCGTTGGTGCACTTTTACGTTTCTTCACAGAGTTTACGCTCTAGAGATACCGTATATTCTCGAATATAAACCGGGATTTTGGGGCAAAAAATTGGCCCAAAAATGAGGGTCCCGGTTTATATTTGAACCAATACACCCCCTTCTAAAATTATTGCAGGCCGCCCCCGCCGCCAGGCTCTGCACCCTGCCGCCCTCCTTGTCCTCACAAGAGTTTGCAGGAACCATTAAGGAAGCCGCTCAGTACTGAGCAGCAGCGCCAAATCACGCGTCTGCTCATGCTTCTCAGCAGCTGAAGACACTCAAGGCAGCCAGTTAACAGTGGGACAGGAACTTGGAAAGTTCGCTCCTGCCCGCTGTACCTCCACCGATGATCATCAGTAGAGGTATGAGGCTAGGACAGGGAGGGCGGCAGGGTGCAGAGCCTGGGAGGGAGAGAGGGTACAGAGTATGATAGGGGAGGGAAGAAAGGGTGCTGAGTGAAATGCCCGACAGGGGAGCGAGGGAAAGGTGCTGGGTGCAGTGCCTGACAGGGGAAGGAGGGAGGGAAGGAAAGGGACTGGGTACAGTGCCTGACAGGGGAAGAAGGGAGGGAGGGAAGGAAGGGTGCTGAGTGCAGAGCCTGACAGGGGAGGGAGGGAGAAAGGGAAGGAAGGGTGCTGGGTGCAGAGCCTGACAGGGGAGGGAGGGAGAAAGGGAAGGAAGGGTGCTGGGTGCACAGCCTGACAGGGGAAGGAGGGAGGGAGAAAAGGAGAGAAGGGTGCAGTGCCTGGCAGAAAGAGCTGAGTGCAGAGCCTGACAGGGCAGGGCACTTGAATATTAAGCTGCCCGACTTATATTTGAGTCAACCATTTTTTTTATTTTTTTTTTTCCTCCTTTTTGAGGGTTAAAGGGGGGTCTCGACTTATAATTGAGTACATACAGTAAACTTTGTCTTGATGTGCCTTCCCTGTCGGTGGTTAAACTTTTGAGTCACCGTAAAGTGATGTTTTCTGTTCAGGGTCCTTTTTGTTGGAACAGGCTCTCTATGGATCTTAGGCAAGCATCATTGGTTTTACAGTTTAGAAAAAAAGCTGAAAACTTTTATTTTTGCATGCTTTTTCAACCAGTGGCAGCGAGTAATTAACTAGCAGTCAAACCTCAATCAAGTAAAAGTAATGGAGATATTTTGTTAGTGTTTGTTCATTGTTGGTTGTATTGTTATATGTTCATTTGTTGTATTGTAATATGTTCATTGTATTATGTTGTTTTGTTGTTTTATTGAAATATGTATTGTATGAATTTGGATGTTTTATTGTACTCTGCATAGAATTTCAGGATATGTGGAATATAAAATTTTAAACTAAATAAATAAATAAAATAAATCAGTGCTATGGGTTAATAAAGTCAAATAAATAATTAAATATCCATGTAGAACATAAAGGTATTTTGTCTGTGTCTCCAGCGCTTTTGTTCCTCTTGAGAAAGAGTCTTTTTGAAACACGATCTGTGTCGAGGAAGTTGAATTTGTCTTGGATTGACTACATATTTATTGAATGATGAACTTAGACTTTTTATCACAATGTGAAGAAATTGGGACTCGTTAGCACACGGAAACCACTCTCTTCCAGTTGGTCAAAAACTTGTGGCATGTTTTGTTTATTGCCCTCCATTTGGACTACAAATGAACTACAAGAGCATATGCTGACTTATTTAAGAAAAGTAATTTATTTTTTTGGTATATGAGATCATTTGCTATTATTATGATTGAATTAATGGAGGTAGTAGTGCTGAATATATTTTTCTTGCCTTCTATTGGTTTTTTGAGTATGTTTCTATTATAGAGCATAATCAATTAAATTGTCTTGCGTATTCATTTTTGTTTATTTGAATTCTCTTGTATGATTTCTTTGAGAATTTAGCTATTTACTTTTCAAGTTTCAAGTTTATTTAAGATTTCATATACCACCCAATCAGCCTTCTAGGCGGTGTACAATGTCATAAAAACATGTATTGACTTAAAAACATATTCAAGATAACAGCACTTCATTAAAAACAATAACAGTTATTAAAAACATTTAAAAACAAACAGGAACAAAAGGGAAAAGGGCTAGAACTACAATGATTAAGCAGAAAGAAAACATATAGGGAAGAAAACAAAAGGAAGGGTGGCAAAAAATAAAATAAAACTATGCAACCCTGAAAAGGACATTTAGGTCTCATTTATTTGCATTTATTTGTTGGAACAAAGTTCTGCCAGAAAAACCTCCACAAAAACTGTTAAGCTTCTTAATGAAAAATTCAGTCATATGCATTCAGACACTGCACTTTAAAGTTTTAGACATGATCCTAATGCTGGCTGCGACACTAGTACTAGTGCTTTTAGTAACTTTACTTTTAATCATATCTAAACAATGTATTGAATACCATAAGTCCATATTTGGGGGTGGAAAAAGGGCATCTTATGGAGTGAAAAATACAGGAGCTGGTTGGGATTTGAACTTATGACCTCTGGAAGAGGAGCACAGAGCTTTTACATATTGAGCTATAGCAGCTTCCAGACAGGTGTGTCTAATGACTGCCCTGTGATATGATAGCTTAGAGATCTGCTAAGCTATCATATCATAGGGCAATCAGTTAATGGATCTTTCCCTCTAATTAGCAAATAGCATTACTGTTTACCCAAAAAAATAGAAGGTTTTGCGGAGTTCCCCAAGGATCCCCTCTATCCCCAACTCTCTTCAGTCTCTATACAGCCTCCCTCAGCTCTCACCTGGACAAACAAGGCATAACCTCTTACAGCTATGCCGATGACATTACCATTCTCATACCCTTTGATCAACCTGAACTCTCCATGACGAACACAATATACCAAACACTAAAATCAATAGCAACCTGGATGAAAGATCACAAACTGAAATTGAACCCAGATAAAATGAAATTCATCCTCCTAGAAAACAACAAAATACCAATCATAACCAACATTGAAATCAACGCAATCAACTACCCCATACAAACCACCCTAAAACTGCTAGGAATAACTATCGACAGATGCTGCACCATGCAACCGCAAATCAATAAAACAATACAAAAGTCATTCTTAGTCATGAGAAACTTAAGACAAGTTCGGAAATTCTTCAAGAAAACTCAATTCCAGCTCATAGTTCAGTCCTTAATACTAGGCCTACTTGACTACTGTAATATCCTCTACCTCCCATGCCCTACAACCATAACAAAACAACTACAAACTATCCAAAACACAGCACTAAGACTCATCTACTCATTAAAGAAACATGATCACATTACAGAAGCATATCTCCAATCGCACTGGCTTCCGATCCCAGCAAGAATACAATTTAAATTCTACTGCCTACTATTTAAGACATTATACGGAGACAGTCCAAACTACCTGAATAACCGTCTCATCCACAACACCGCAACCAGACATAGGAAAACTCACACCCCATTCTCATACCCCCCCAATTAAGGAGGTCAAACGGAAAAAACTATATGATGGCCCCCTGGCCACTCAAGCAGCCAAACTAGACAACCAAATCGCCAATCTACTGACGGCATCCCTGGACTACAAGACTTTTAGAAAAGAAATAAAGACCATACTCTTCAAGAAAACTCTGAAAAAAGAAATAATACTGCAAGTCTCAAACTCCACCTCTCACTAAAACCAACTACCCCAAACAAATAACCTTATCCATTTCTTACTCTTTTTGAAAATGACCAATTTTTTTTTTTTTTTTTTGTAAGTTCTTGTTGTAATACATTCTTTTGTAATCTGCCTTGAACTGCAAGGTAATGGCGGAATAGAAATCCCTAATGTAATGTAATGTAATATCTTTGTATTGATGTGCCCTGTTTACGTGGTGCCTTATTAAATGTATTTTGAGCTTAATAATGCAAAAATAAAAACCCAGAGAGCTATTTAGCGGATCGCATTAAGGACGTCCAAACTGTGCCTAAGTTCCATCCTTAGAACTCGAGTCTATCTGAAGCCTAAACTATGCTTAAAACTAGACTTCCTTACAATGCCTATAAGACCTAGTTTTGTAATTGCTATGCAGCTTGCTAGCTCACTCTGTAGCACACTGGTTAAACCTACAGCCTTCTACCCTAATGTTGCTGGTTTGAATCCCAGATACTCTGTCTGTTAGAAGAGAAATAAATAAAAGCATTAAACAGATCCAACTCCTAGTATTACAATTATAATGAAAAACAGCACAAAATTGTCATTCTAATAATATAATAAAACATTATAACATTAAGGACATTGTTTGGACGTCTAAATCTACCTAAAACCTGATTCTCTAAAGCCGTGGTTCCCAACCCTGTCCTGGGGGACCACCAGGCCAATTGGGTTTTCAGGCTAGCCCTAATAAATATACATGAGAGAGATTTGAATATAATGGAAGTGGCATGCATGCAAATCTGCTCCATGCATATTCATTAGGGCTATCCCAAAAACCCAATTGGCCTGGTGGTCCCCCAGTACAGGGTTGGGAACCACTGCTCTAAAGGACGCTTAAAAATTTAGACGCCTAAACAGTGCTGAACTCCTCTGAACACGATTCTACAAAGGATGCCCAACTGAGGTGCCTAAACGGTAAGGTGACCATATGTCCCGTTTTCAACGGGACAGTCCCGTTATTGGACCGACCATCCCATTGTCCCGAACCACCGCTTTGGGACGCCGAAATGTCCCGTTTTCAGGGACAGCGTCCTGAAGCTGTGCGCGGGGACAAGGGGACGGTCGGTCCAGCGCCAAACCCCTGCAGTGTTCTCCTCGCCCTGCTAATCCTGCTGCTGCCGCCGATGCTCCTTCCCGGGCTGACTTCAGCATGCAAACTAAACTGAACCCACGCTCTGGGCTCTAACGTTTGCGTGCCGGCTTCCCTTCTCTTCCCTCTGAAACCGGAAGTTACGTCCAGGGGGGGAGGAGAAGAGAAGGGAAGCCGGCACGCACACGTTAGAGCCTCGGAGCAGGAGTTCACTAAGGGCAGTGACAGAGGGAAGCTTACAACTTGCTTCGGGCCTTCCTCGCTGCCAGGTCTGACTCCTGCCTACTTTCTGTTTCCGCGAAGGCAGGACCCGGCAACGAGGAAGGCCTGAAGCAAGGAAGAGCAGTAAGTTATAAACTTCCCTCCATCGCTGATGGTCAGCGATGGAGGGAAGCTTGTAACTCTGCCGATGGCAGGGATGGGAAGAGAAATAATGCTGCTGCACCCAAGGAGGGGGGAATAGAAAACATGCTGCTGCTGCACCCAAGGGGGGGGAGAAAAAAGCTGCTACTGCACCCAACTGGGAAGAGAGAAGGGAAAAGGAAGACCAGGGAAGGGAGAGGAGAGGAAAAAGATGCCAAGACCATGGGAGGGAGGGAAAGGAAAGGAGCTACCAGACCATGGAGGGGGGAGAGATGTCAGGGTATATGGGGAGAGGGGGAGAAGACAGATGCCAGACCAGGAGGAAGGAAGGAGAGAAAGGAAGAAGAGATGCCAGATAATGGAGTGGGAGGGGGAGATGGAAGGAGAGGAGAGAGATCGGAAGGAAATAGAGATGCCAGACCATGGGGTGGAGTGGGAAGGAAGGAAAGGAGAAGAGAGAGATGCCAGAGCATAGGGGAGGGGGTGGAGACAAAGACTGGAAGGCAGTGATGGGGACATAGGAAGGAGGAACCGAGGACACTAAGGATATAGGAAGGGGCACTAAGGACATAGGAAGGAGGCACTGGGGGCACTAAGGACACAGGAAGGGGTACTAAGGACATAGGAAGGAGGCACTGAGGACATAGGAAGGAAGGAGGGAGGGAACAGAAAGAGACAATTGTTGGGTCTGAGTGCAGAAAGAAAGAAATGAAAGAAAGGATGCACAGTCAGAAGGAAACGCAACAAGAGACTCATGAAATCACCAGACAGCAAAGGTAGGAAAAATGATTTTATTTTCAATTTAGTTATCAAAATGTGTCAGTTTTGAGAATTTATATCTGCTGTCTATATTTTGCACTATATTTGTCTATTTTTCTATAGCTACTGAAGTGATATTGCATATTTTAAAGTCATTTGCCTTGACATCTTTGAAACCCCCCAAATATAAATGATAATTAACATTTTCTCTGCGTATAGTGTGCTTTGTAGTTTTTTTTAATTTTAAGGTTACCGTTATGAATTAATATGAAGATATTATGTGTACATGAAAAATGAATGGAAGAAATTAGGGGTGGGATTGGAGGCAGGGCTAGGGCAGGGTTGGGGCGGGGCTGGGGCGGGACTGAGAATTAATAGATGTCTCCTTTTGATGAAAAAAATAAATGGTCACCTTACTAAACGATGCCTAACTTTAGATGCATTTTGTAGAATCAGGGCCTTAGTGTTCTCTTAGGTGAGACCTAGACAACTGCAACAGTCAGATACAATTGGTATTTTTCTATTGCCGGAAGATTCAAGATCTAAGTTTGCATCTGAAGCAACTTGCCCAACATCATAGAAAGCATTAGTGGGATTTGAATATTGGCTTTCCTGGTACTCAGTCCACTTCTCTTCCCGGAAGCACTGATAAAAGAAAACATTTTGGAAGAAACGAACTTCTGATAACCAGCCAACATGGTTTCTGCAAGGGGAGATCGTGCCTAACGAACTTATTGCACTTCTTCAAAGGAATTAACAAACGGAAGGACAAAGGAGACCCCATAGACATCATATATCTAGATTTGCAAAAAGCCTTTGACAAGGTGCCCTATAAACGCCTACTCCGGAAACTGAAGAACCATGGGGTGGAAGGAGACGTACATAGGTGGTTCAGAAACTGGTTAGCGGGTAGGAGTGAAGGGTCACTACTCGGACTGGAGGAGAGTCACGAGTGGGGTCCCGCAGGGCTTGGTGCTCGGGCCGCTGCTATTTAATATATTTATAAATGATCTAGAAACAGGGACGAAGTATGAGATAATAAAATTTGTGGACGACACCAAACTATTTAGTGGAGCTCGGATTAAAGAGGACTGCGAAGAATTGCAATGGCACTTGTACAAACTAGGGGAACGGGCGACGAGATGGCAGATGAAGTTCAACGTTGAGAAATGTAAAGTATTACATGTGGGAAACAGAAACCCGAGGTACAACTATATGATGGGAGGGATGTTATTGAAGGAGAGTACGCAAGAAAGGGACTTGGGGGTAATGGTGGACATGACAATGAAGCCGACGGCACAGTGTGCAGCGGCCACTAAGAAGGAAAACAGAATGCTAGGCATAATCAAGAAGGGTATTTCAACCAGAACAAAAGAAGTTATCCTGCCATTGTATCGGGCGATGGTGCGTCCGCATCTGGAGTACTGCATCCAATATAGGTCGCCGTACCTTAAGAAGGACATGGCGTTACTCGAGAGGGTTCAGAGGAGAGCGATGCGTCTGATAAAGGGGATGGAAAACCTTTCATACGCTGAGAGATTGGAGAAACTGGGTCTCTTTTCCCTGGAGAAGAGGAGACTTAGAGGGGATATGATAAGAGACTTACAAGATCATGAAGGGCATAGAGAGAGTAGAGAAGGACAGATTCTTCAAACTTTTGAATAATAAAAGAACAAGAGGGCATTCGGAAAAGTTGAAAGGGGACAGATTCAAAATGAATGCTAGGAAATTCTTCTTTACCCAACGTGTGGTGGACACCTGGAATGCACTTCCAGAGAGCGTAATAGGGCAGAGTACGGTACTGGGGTTCAAGAAAGGATTTGACAATTTCATGCTGGAAAAGGGGATAGAGGGGTATAGATAGAGGATTACTGCACAGGTCCTGGACCTGTTGGGCCGCCGCGTGAGCAGACTGCTGGGCACGATGGACCTCAGGTCTGACCCAGCAGAGGCATTGCTTATGTTTTTATGTTCTTAAACTACTCCTTTGTGAGGAAGAATGAGGTAAGGAAAATCAAAAACACAATCTTCTCTTGCCGGGGTCCAGACACTTTCCGATTGTGCTAATAACGAACCTGATACAACTCCTTCAAGCTTGGGTGGCTTATTAAGGAAGGAAGGAAAAATAAATAAATAAATCATAACTTAGATGAGATACACAAATGTTCACTTTTACAATTCCGGTGAATCGACCTCTTGTCGCACAACTAAAGTCTAACATGTACATAGAATCAGGTATATTACAGAGACCATAACATCAGATTGCCTCTTACCCACACTTTGAAAATAAATCATTTTGTCTGTCTAACCCTACAAGGAGTTTGAATTAAACTGCTCTCTACCCTTTTGGTGGCTAATGCATCTAATTACCGATCCCGGCCTTCCTAAAACAGGAACGTTTCTCTTCACATAGACTATGAGCTGTATGCCCTAAAACAGCAAGTACTGCAAGTGACAGACAGGCCACCTAGTTAGTAAAAAGGATGCTCTTTCTCTTCAGGTTGCTGCCTAGAAGAGTGGGAAGGGGTCAGAGTAAGCTCTCCATGTCTGGCAATAGGAAAAGAAACAGGCCAAAGCCTGAAAATAGGTCTGAAGACAAAACGGAGCTAAAATACCAATAAGAGAAGAAACAGAACAGACTGCCTTGCAAGCTTCTCTGCTCGCTCGGTCTCTTCCAAATTCCAGTCCACCTGATTGTCTGCCACCTTCAGGAACAAACGATAACAGCAATCTTACAAAAGGTTCAGACAAGGAAGAACTAGATGCTGTGATTGAAGCAATGCTAGTTTTCACAGATAAAGCAAAGTTACATGTCTATAACAGGTATTTTCCAAGGACAGCAGGCACACATTCTTACATGTGGGTTACGTCAGCTACGGAACCCAGTACAAACACTACCAAGTACACTGTTACTTTAACTTTAAGGCATACCAGTGCCTTCCTGTCCAACGTTGATTTGCAGTAACATTGCTAAGAAATCAACCAGAGGAGGTGGGCAGGTTGTGAAAATATATGTCTACTGTTCTCGGAGATCACCTGTTATAGATAAGTAACTTTGCTGTCTCCAAGGACAAACAGGCATTATATTTTCATATGTGGGACTCCCAAGTAGCCAGGATCATGGTTCTGGATGAGAATACTGAATATATAAAACATAAGCCTAATGAAACCCGAGTGAGTTGGAGGGAATGTTGGTAAAGGGGATGAAAATCCTGAGTGGAGTAGAACGGGTACAAGTCGATCGATTTTTCACTCCGTCAAAAATTACAAAGAATAGGGGACACTTGATGAAGTTACATAGAAATACTTTTAAAACCAATTGGAGGAAATTTTTTTTCACACAGAATAGTTAAGCTCTGGAACGCATTGCCAGAGGATTTGGTAAGAGCGAATAGCGTAGCTGGTTTTAAGAAAGGTTTGGAAAATATTCTGGAAGAAAAGTCCATAGTCTTTTATTGAGAAAGACATGGGGGAAGCCACTGCTTTCCCTGTATTGGTAGCATGGAATATTGCTACACCTTGGGTTTTGGCCAGGTACTAGTGACCTGGATTGGCCACCATGAGAACGGGCTACTGGGCTTGATGGACCATTGGTCTGACCTAGTAAGGCTATTCTTATGTTCTTATCAATGATAATAAAACCCAAAAATGGACGCACACTCCTACCTCCGTGATCCGTAGCTCCGTGGCAGAGACATGGTAGTAGCGGTGCGTGCACGTGTGGTGGTTTTAAGCACATGCCTCCGTATGCGCAGTAGAATAGAACCGCCAAACAGGGAGGAACTGCATAGCAAGGGAAGCATCTCAACGCAGTGGTAGCAGGAACCGCCAAGCAGGGAAGCATCTCGGCGCAGTGGAACTGCCGAGCAGGGAAGCGTCTCAGGGCAGTGGCAGCAGTCCTGACCTGCCAACCCCCCATTCCATACCCAAAGCAGCAGTGGCAGCGTTGTAAACAGGCTGTTCACGGCAAGCCCTGGCAGGGCCTTTCCTCTGCTGCATCACTTCGGATATGGTAGAGGAAAGGCCTTGTCGGGGCTGGCCACAAACAGCCTGTTTACAATGCTGCCACTGAAGAAAGAAAGAAAGAAAGACAGACAGGGGACAGGGAGACAGAAAGAAAGACGGGGCAGGGAGAGATACAGAAAGAAAGAAAGGGGGCAGAGAGAGAAACAAAGAAAAGATGGGGCAGGGAGAGAGACAGAAAAAGAAATTCTACACATCTATTCTAGCACCCGTTAATGTAACGGGCTTAAACATTAGTGTTATAATAAAAGAACAGCAGTTCTTACAACTGAAAAGTTAAAATGCTGTATATGTAGCCACAGTCTTTATGTTAAAACTGAAGAGCGAAGGTTTTAGAACTGGTACATATGCATGCAGGAAACTATTTTCCCCATGTCTCAATCTACTGTTCTATCTGCATTTCTCCCTCACTTTTTATTTGTTCCTTCAAACTTTCCTCCTTTTTGTTGCCTTCTCTCTGCATCCCTATTTTCCAATGTCTACCCAATTAAGAAAGTAAGATGATAAAATTATTGTCATTACAAGAATTTGATGGTTTTTGTTAAGCTGTTACTTTTAAATCACATAGGGGCTCATTTTCAAAGCACACAAAGTATTATAGAAACCTATATTTTGTGTATCATAGTAAAATAGCAAATGACAGCAGATAAAGACCTGAACGGTCCATCCAGTCTGCCCAATAGTGAAACTCATTTTAAAAATACATGATTTGATTAACTTGTTTCAAGTTTATTTAAAAATTTGATTTGATCACAATATCATAATCCAATGCGATTTACAAATAGTAATAAAATCAGGGTAAAAAAAAAGAAAAAATAAAACCACACAGTTGTTAAAACTATGACACTACAGGACACAAGAGGAAGATAGGTTTAATTACAATTCATAAACAAATAAAATGAACACAAGGGTTAAGACAATAGAATGGGAATCACTTAATTTTCATTTAAAGAATAAAATTCTAGTCTACTAGAGGATGTTTTAAGTTATATTGATTTCATGCAGCTCAGTAGAAGATGTCCTTAAAGAGCCAGCTTTTCAATAGACCTTTGAACTTACTAAGTGATTTTTCTTCCCTAATATAAATTGAAAGAGAGTTCCAGGTTTGAGGCCGTAACAGAGAAGATCATGTCCCTCCTCGAATAAATGAATCTTACTGAGAGGACAGATTTCTCCTCAGATCTTAAAGATCTTGTTGGAGCATAAGGTATTAGAAGTCTTTCTAAGAATGCAGGAGCTTTAGTCATTAACGTTTTGTGTGTAAGCAATGTTATTTTGTATGTAATTCTAGTTTACGGGTAACCAATGTGCTTCTTTCAATAGGGGAGTCACATGATCAAATTTTTTTCTTTTGGTAATTATTTTTATTGTGGTATTTTGTAGGATTTGTAATCCACGTATTTCTTTTAAAGTTATTCCCTTGGACAAGGCGTTACAGTAGTCTATTTGTCTCTTCTTTGATACTTTTTGACTGTAGCCTGTAAAGTCTAGTATTGTCCTTAGCTCCAAATGATAAAGTTGTCATCAAAGCTCACTTCAGACTATCCAACCATCCCGTTGTTTGCAGGATATCTATCATAAAGTCTGGCCAGCAACTTCCTCATGTTCAATATTAGTAGCGTTCACTTTGATGTCCACCCCAGCCAATTCTACACCTAATCACCATATATGGGACAGGCCATGCAGGTCTTTCCAATACCGGTCTTAGCTCTTTAATTTACATCTTTCGTCTTCTAATTAGAGATCCTCTATTTTTATTCCATGTTTTCCTCTCCACTACCTTCCCTCGGGATGGCTTCTTATTCATTGATGCTTTTAGCTAATTATCCTACTATTCTTTTCTTATTGAACCCTTAGTCCTTTTGCTTTTTCCCATATATGTTTTCTTTTCTGTATTTATTATAGTTCTCCCCCTATCCTTTTGTTCTTATTACATTTATTTTGTGTCTTTTTCGTGTATATGTCGTCTGTTTAATATTGTTGTTTTAATTCTGTTTTTATCTCTGTTCTTATCCCTATTTTATTGCTGTAATACGCTTAGTATTTTGATAAGCGTTTTATCAAATTTACAATGAACTTGGAAACTTGGATCTACCACCACCCTCTCCGAAGAATTTCCTAACATTGCTCCTAAGTCTTCCTCCCTGTAACCTCAAATTATGCCCTCTAGTTTTACCATTTTTTCTTCTCTGGAAAAGTTTGGTTCTATATTAATGCCTTTCAAGTATTTAAAAGTCTGTATCATATCTCCCCTGTCCATCCTCTCCTCCAGAATATACAAATTTAGGTCTTCCAGTCTCTTCTCATACTTCTTTTGGTTCAAACCTCTTACCATTTTTGTTGCCTTCCTCTGGACCGCTTCAAGTCTTTTTATATCCTTTGCCAGATATGGCCTCCAAAAGTGAACACAATACTCCAAGAGCGGCCTCACCAACAACCTATACATAGGCATCAACACCTCCCTTCTTCTGCTGGCTACGCTTCTTTCTATACAGCCTAGCCTCCATCTGGCAACAGCCACCGCCTTATCACACTGTTTAGATGTCTTTAGATCTTCACACACAATCACCCCAAGGTCCCTCTCTCCATCTGTGCTTATCAGCCTCTCACCTCCCAGCACATATGGTTCCCTCAGATTTCTAAACCCCAAATGCATCAATCTGCACTTCTTCGCATTGAATTTTAGTTGCCAGACGCTAGACCATTCTTCTAACTTCTGCAGATCCTTTTTCATGTTTTACACTCCCTCTGGGGTGCCCATTCTGTTACAAATCTTATCATCATCCGCAAAAAGGCTAACCTTTCAGCAATGTTGCTCACAAAAATACTGAACAGAATTGGTCCCAGCACCAATCCTTGAGGCACTCCACTACTTACCTGACCCTCCTCTGAGTGAATTCCATTTACCACCACCATCTGTCATCTGTGTATCATCATGTTTCTAATCCAGTTCACCACTTTGGGCCCTAACTTCATCCCACAAAGTTTGTTTAAAGGCTTTACTATCAAAAGCTTTACTGAAATGTAAGTAAATTAGATCTAGCACAAGTCCTTGATCCAATTCTCTGGTCACCCAGTCAAAGAATTCAATCAGATTTGTTTGGCACAATTTACCTTTAGTAAACCCATGTTGCCTCAGATCTTGTAATCCATTAGATTCTAAGAATTTCACTATCCTTTCCTTCAGCAACGTTTTTATTATTTTTCCAATAACTGAAGTGAGGCTTAACGGCCTGTAGTTTCCCGCTTCATCTCTGCAACCACTTTAGTGAAGAGAGACCACATCCGCTCTTCTCCAGTCCTCCGTAACCTCTCCCATCTCTAAAGATTTATTGAAAAAATCTTTAAGAGGACCCGCCAGAACCTCTCAGAGCTCCCTCAATATCCTGGGATGGATCCCGTCTGGTCCCATAGCTTTGTCCATCTTCAATTTTTCAAGGGGTTCATAAACATTTTCTTCTGTGAATGGTGCAGTATCCATTCTATGCTCAGGTGTATCTTTGCTGACCAATTGCGGTCCTTCTCCAGGTTTTTCTTCTGTGAACACCAAACAGAAGTATTTGTTTAGCACATTTGCTTTTTTCTCATCACTCTCCACATAACATTTGGTACCTTCTTTCAATCTCGTAAATCCATTTTTTGTCTTCCTCCTTTCACTAATATATCTGAATAAAAAATGTTGTCTCCCTTTCTTATATTTATAGCCATTTCCTCTTGTGCCTGCGCTTTCACCAGACGTATCTCTCTCTTGACTTCTTTCAGTTACATCCGATATTCCTTTCTGTACTCCTCTTCTTGAGTTTTTTAATATTTCACAAACGCCAATTCTTTTGCCTTTATTTTTTCCGCCACTAGTTTGGAGAACCATATCAGTTTCCCTTTTCTCTTGTTTTTATTTATTTTCTTCACATAAAGGTCAGTAGCTCTATTTATTGCACCTTTCAGCTTGGACCACTGTTTTCCATTTCCCTTATGCGTTAACATAAGAACATAAGATTTGCCGCTGCTAGGTCAGACTAGTGGTCCATCGTGCCCAGCAGTCCGCTCACACGGCAGCCCTTAGGTTAAAGACCAGTGTCCTATTTGAGTCTAGCCTTACTTGTGTATGTTCTGGTCCAGCAAGAACCTTTTCTTGAATCCCTGAAGGGTGCTTTCCCCTATAACAGCCTTTGTAAGAGTGTTCCAGATTTTTACCACTCTCTGGGTGAAGAAGAACTACCCAGAACTTCCTTACGTTTGTACAGAATCTATCCCCTTTTAACTTTAACGAATGCTTTGAAAATGAGCCTCTTAATCACTGTAGTCTATATATATATATATATATATATACATACATACACACATACATACACACACACACTTACCTACAAGATAATTCTCCATCCATGCCATCATGTTCATCAGTACTGGTATATGTTAATCTTCCTCCAATAACAGTTCCAACAAGATATATCAACCATGCCAGACGTCCTATTGATGAAGAATGAAAGCAAAGAATTATAGTACACATGCTCTTAAAATAAAACTGCAATGAGCTTTAGTACTGCTGTCTACGTAGTATTTACACAATAATCTGATAAATGACTTATCAATCTTAAAAAAAAATATGCAAAAAGAAGTTTAGTTATTGTACTGGCTGCTAGCCAGAGGCTATAAGCTTTAGAACAAGATATGGAGGTCAATGAATAGCTCTCAGTTGGAGAATATTAAAACTTAAAGTGAGAAACACATAATGGAGAGAGTATAAGAGAAGAAACATCATCCAAAATAATGGCACGTCCCAGCCAATTGAGGCAATGGCTCAGGAATCTAGCAATGATTATTTTGGTCAATCACTAAGGGTTGTCTGTCAGGAACAGCCCCTAGACAATTAAAGAGCACTATTTAGCACCAATATTCAATGATAGACTGACTAAGTTTAGTGGCCAGATAGACCCCATTAATAGCTATAACAGT
Organism: Geotrypetes seraphini; assembly: GCF_902459505.1. Taxonomy (NCBI): domain Eukaryota; kingdom Metazoa; phylum Chordata; class Amphibia; order Gymnophiona; family Dermophiidae; genus Geotrypetes; species Geotrypetes seraphini. The sequence continues at coordinate 29,171,309 of NC_047101.1, read as the reverse complement.
CAGTCAGCCAATGAATATCAGCTTAACTGGCAATGTGAAAAGCAGCTCCCCCACCCCCCCTCCTGAAATCCAATGTCAGTCACCAGAAATGGCCCAGCATTGAATTTCCAGGTTCTCCACTGACTGCAGGAGATTGCCGGGCTGACTCCCATGGGCTGATTATCGGACTCCACGTATAATTTAAGAAGAGGCCCTAAATGCCGGGCTCCTGTGGACATGTGTTCTGGACTTGCCCCAATATTCGATCCTTTTGGAATGCTATTTTTCTTTTTGTTGAGCACATTTGGACCATTACAATTCAACGCTCTCCATTGTTTTTGTTTGGAGCTGTTCCCCATTACTACCCTCGTCAAAGGGGGGATGCTTCTTTCCTTAAGTGGACTGTCCTTATTGGACTGAAATGCATCTTGCTGAAATGGCTTGAGAGTGAAGCCCTGGATTACTCTCTTTGGCGATGCCGGATGATTACCCTTCTGTTGTGGGAACAGAGAAACGTGACGGACTTTACTTTTCTCCCAGGGTGCGTCTTTCAATGTACACGTGACTGATCAATCACTCAGTGAGCGACTGACACATGCACAGAGCCCTAATAGCAGTGACAGAGGAAGCAGCTTCCTGTCACTGCTTTTAGGGCTTCTTTTTTTTTTTTAATAGCACAGATGTGTGTTATACATGCACAATCTGCCCCATAAAAAAAGCCCCTTCCCCCAAACCAATCCCCTCCCCAAAAATAGGCAGGAGGGATGCCCATTCCCTCTTGCTACACAGAACAAACCCACGCTAGGAGCCCCTGAGCCACCGTCCCTCCCCCCAAAAAAATGCAGGAGGGATGCCCACTCCCTCCTGCCACCAGACGCCCCCCATCCCCTGAACTTCCCCTTACCTTTTTAAAAAGTTGGAAGCAGGAAGCCCGCTCTGAGGCTCCTCCCTTGGACCACTAGTCCTAAATGACGGGCCTTCCCCTCCGCAGTGCATCATGCCTTAGGCAACTGAACCAATCAGTGCCTTTGTCCCCTCCCTGTCATTTAGAACTGGTGGGCCCAAAGCAGTTTCCTGCTTCCAACTTTTTTAAAAGGTACAAGGAGGTTCTGTGGGGGGGATGTCCAGTAGCAGGAGGGAATGGGCAACCCTCCTGCCATTTTTTGGGGGTGACGGATGGACAGTGGCTGAAGGGTTCCTGGCGCGGGGAGGGGGGAGTATGGCACAGGGATGCTCTGTGTGGCAGGAGGGAGTGGGCTCCCTCCTACCAATTTTTTCTTGTGCTGTGTTTGTCGGAGTCATCGGGGAGGGCCGTCATTGGTGGTGGGGGACTTTTTTCTTTTTTAATGGGACAGATGTTTTGCGTAACACATGCAAAATATCTGTGCCATTGAAAAAAAATGAAAACACAAAAAAACAGGCAGACCTATCAGTAACACAGTTACAGACAGATTACAGACAGGTCTAGACAAGTTGGTTTTTCCGATCACTAAAATCCCATTTTTGGTTTTTTGGAACAATCAAGCAATGTTAATGCGTCAATTGCTTGACTACTTTGCATGAGGTTTTAACCAATTTGTATGGCTGGATTGGAAAATGGGCAATTGAGGGGAAAAAACACATGGTGGGCCGTTTGGGTATTGGTCAGTAAAAGTGATCGTTGCTAAAGCTGTGAAAACAGGTTTAGTGACGATCGTTGACTTTAGTGCATCCAGTCCTTAATCTTCTAGCCAAGTAAATATCTCCACTAAATGAGTAAATCCAATCCAATGTAATCCATTACCCCAACTCCATTCTAGCAGAGGTCACACCAGATTTTTAGCAGCACTCTGTAGTTAAATGCCAATCAAAATTTGGGGGAAGGCCTGCTCACCACAATTACTGGGCAGGAGAGTCTCCTACCCAGTTAAATTGTTCGATATCTACCCCACATTATTTGGGCAGAGTTTCTCTAAGGATACAATAAGGCTTGATAAATTGGGAGTTTTATTTTATGACACGATACTCAGGTAAAAGTACTGTTATGAAACCAATGGATTAAACTGCATTCAATTATTTCTCGGTTCATGCATGCTCCGATTTGACCCGTTTTGAATAAAATGCTTTATTAAATTCCCTTGTGGCCTCCAATTATGATCCTGTTTCTAATCTCAGTTTCTTTTCTAAACTTACTGAAAAGATTGTCTATATCCAATTGGCTTCTCATAATCTCATATGGTCAAATTGCTGGTATTACACTCTCTATAAGGAAGGCTTTTTATCTACACACAGTACTAAGACAGTTATTACAGCTTTACTGAGCACTCTACATTTCTCTTTGGACTCAAATTCACATTATTCTGTAATCTGCAGCTTTTGACTTGGTGGACCATTCCCTTTTACTCTCCAGTTTATTTGATATTGGAGTTAGGGGTATAATTCTTTCCTGGTTCATATTTTTTATTGAAGGTTTCATATTCACGGTTTCTACAATGACACCGACGTCTTCTAAACTTTCCCTCACTAGCGGAGTTCCTCAAGGATTTGCCCTTTCTCCATTGTTATCGTATATACTCAACTATAAGTCGTTCCGAATATAAGTTGAGACCTCCATTTTCCCCCCCCAAAAAGGAGGGAAAATGGTTGACTCGAATATAAGTCAGGCAGCTTAATATTCCAGGCTCTGTACCCAACCTCCTCCCCGCCAGGCTCTGCACCCAGCCCACTTCCTGCCAGGCACTGTACCCAGCCCTCTTCCCTCTCTCCCTCCCTCCCTTCCAAGCTCTGCACCCAGTCCCCTCCCTCCTTTGTCAGACTTTGCACCTAGTCCCCCTCCCTCCCAGGCTCTGTACCCTGTCCCCATACATCCTCTGCCGATCCCGCACTCCTGCCTCGCTGCTAACCCGGTTGGTGGTGGCTGCTGCGATATCGGGTTTCTTCAGCCACTGAGAAGCACTGAGCAGGAGCGCGCTTTGGCACTCCTGCTCGGCACTGAGCAACTTCTTGACTGGCTCCCACGAATTCTCACATTAAGGCATAAGCAGGTAGTAGCATTTACACATTATCTCATCATTTACAAACAGTTGCATTCTTGAAACCTAACCTAACATAAGCACAGAGCTCCCGGCAAAGCATTCCAAAGCTTTATCCTACTGCATTCCAAAGCTTTATTCCATTATCCTACTGACAATATAGTGTCATTAATTTGGGAATGAGAGATTATTATCCTAGTATCCAATCTTAATTTCATACTATGTTCTGACCTGAAACACCTTCTAGGACAATAAATTTCAAAAAAACCTTGCAAAACATTAGGAAATGCCTGGGGCTCATAATCAAAACAGAAATACATCTAAAATCCGCCCAAATCAGCACTTGGATGACCTAAAAGGCAGGTTGACCAAGTGCCAATAATCAAAATGGATTTTTAGATGTATCCAAAAACATTTTAGGCCTCTGAGTCCATCACTTTGCTGGCCCCTCCCATGTTCAAAAGGTCTTGTTCCAGACGTTTTTTTGGCCGAGAATGTAGTATAAAGATAGATGAACTATCGTTATGGACAATCAAATGACTAAACGAAGAGGTAGACGATTTTTGAAAAATAAATTTTGGGATACATTTTTCGAGAATGGACTTTGGACACTGTCAACTTTGGGCAACTAGTGCTCAAGGCCCAAAACGGGCAGATGTTTGTTTTGATTATGCCCCTCCACGTATTTTGGTATTAGATCTCTAGTGTGTATCTAGTTAGGATAAAAATTTGTATTAAAAAAAAACTTGCACTATTAAGGATAACAATGGCAAATTGTAACCCTGTAAACTCTATATTATGTTTATTGGAATTAGACCCCTACTATGTATCAAATTAGGACACAATCTTGTATCGTAAACTTGCACTGTAATGATGTCATTTTGTAACCTGTTAACTGTATTTTATGTATGTTTAATCTGTAACCCCATTCTGAGCTCTTTGGGGAAAATGGTATAGAAAACAAAATTATATAAATAAATAAGCAACCCAACACTAATATGATTTGAGTCTTTGCCATATTTAATTTCAGATGGTTTGCTCTCATTCACTGACAGTCTACCAAATGTGTCCTGTAACGACTTTTCAATATTTATCAAAAACTGAATATTGTCATCGTCAGTCCAAAAAGTTAAATTTAAGCAATCATTTCTGTTTACATACATAGTAACATAGTAAATGACAGCAGATAAAGACCTGAACATCTATTCTGTCCAACAGTCACACTCATCATATATTCATGTTTAAATTGTCTTTTCTTTAATATTTCTGGGGAATAGACCATAGAAGTCCACCTGGTACTGTCTTTAGGTGCCCACTGCTAGAGTTGCCATCGAAGCCCACTCCAAACTATCCTAACCATCTTGTCACTGCAGCTTCTATCAAAGCTTCCCCTAGCTCATCCTAAACCAAATCACCATATACGGGACACAGAATGTGCGGTATTGCCCTGTACCACCCGAGGGTAATCAAGGAACTGAAAGGGGTTATAGCTGAACTGCTTCAAATAATAGGCAATCTGTCAATAAAATCAGGAAGGATTCCGGAAGACTGGAAAGTGGCGAATGTTACGCCAATTTTCAAGAAAGGTTCGAGGGGAGATCTGGGAAACTACAGACCAGTGAGTCTGACTTCGGTACAGGGACAGATGGTAGAGGCTGATAAAGGACCGCATCACTGATCACCTTGACGGACACTATCTGATGAGGACCAGCCAGATCTTGCTTGACAAACTTACTGCACTTCTTCGAGGGAGTAAAGAGGCAGATAGACAAGGGTGATCTGGTCAACATTGTATATCTAAATTTTCAGAAGGCGTTCGACAAGGTCCCGCATGAATGTCTACTTCGAAAAATTGCAAACGATAGAATCGAGGGTGATCCTTGTCCAATCCATCATCCTCTCCAGATTGGACTATTGCAACTCTATCTACTTAAGCCTAACTAAGAAAAACCTCCACAGACTCCAACGGATTCAGAATTCCGCGGCCAAGCTCATCTTCGCTAAAAGTAAATTTGACCATGTCTCCCGCTCCTGGCCAAGCTCCACTGGCTTCCGATAATCGCCAGGGTCCACTATAAATGCGCCTGTTTAACTTTCAATATCCTATATGGTATCCTCCCTCCCTTTATCCCTCTTTCTTGGAATTCCTCAAACCCTAATACCACCAGATCCTCCCACAAATTAAAACTATCCTTCCCCTTGCTAAAAGGCATTTCCCACACAGGAAAGCTAGGGACCTCCCTCCACTTCAAAATCACTGAGCTCTGGAACAACCTTACTTCCCCTCTTCGGAACTTGAGCTCTCTCCAAGTTTTCCGCAAACATTTGAAAACCTGGCTTTTCTCAAAAAATGTAAGTCTCCCTTCAACTTAGGAATCAAGGAAACTCTTATATCTTGGCATCCCAAGTCCTCTAAATTTTCTTCACACTTCTACCTCTAACCCTCTGTTGTAGTTCCTTCCTATTTCTCCTACTGTAAACCGCGTCGAGCTCTACGAACGTGGAGATGATGCGGTATACAAACCTAAGGATTAGATTAGATTAGATATACTCACATGGATTAAAAATTGGTTGGCGGATATGAAACAGAGAGTGGGGATAAATGGACAATACTCGGACTAGAAAAGCATCACAAATGGAGTGCCACAGGGTTCGGTGCTCGGGCCCGTGCTCTTCAACATATTTATAAACGACCTGGAAATTGGTATGACGAGTGAGGTTATTAAATTTGCAGACGATACAAAATTATTCGGAGTAGTGAGGTCACAGACGGATTGCGAAGACCTACAACAAGACATAAACACACTCAAGAAATGGGCCACGAAATGGCAAATGAGGATCAACGTGGATAAGTGTAAGGTGATACATGTTGGTAACAAAAATCTTATACAGGAATACAGGATGTCTGTTGTAGTACTCAGAGAGACCCCCCCCCCTCCCTCCCAGGAAAGGGACTTGGGAGTACTTGTAGACAAGTCAATGAAACTGTCCGTGGCGACAGTGACGAAAAGGGTGAACAGAATGCTAGGAATGATTAAGAAGGGGATCACAAACAGATTGGAGAAGGCTATAATGCCGCTGTACCGGGCCATGGTGCGCCCCCACCTGGAATACTGCGTCCAACACTGGTCGCTGTACATGAAAAAGAACATATTACTACTAGAAAGGGTCCAGAGAAGAGTGACAAAAATGGTTAAGGGACTGGAAGAGTTGGCATACAATGAGAGGCTAGAGAAACTGGGCCTCTTCTATCTTGAAAAGAGGAGACAGAGGGGACATGATCGAAACATTCAAGATATTGAAAGGAATTGACTTGCAGTGGAAGATTGGATGCTAAAACACAAACTGAAACTGAATTCAGACAAAACAAATTTCCTACTACTCGAAAAAGACAAAACCCCATCCACAACAGAATTAGTAATTAACGCCACCAAATACCCCATCCCTCAAAATCCTTGGAGTGACAATAGATAGATGCTGCACAATGCAGACACAAATCAATAAAACTACGCAAAAAGCATTTTTCACCATGCGCAACCTCTGAAAAATAAGAAAATTATTCAAAAAAGACCACTACAGGATCATAGTTCAATCCCTTGTCCTAGGACTAGTGGACTATTGCAACATCCTCTATCTTCCATGCCCCACAAACTTGCTAAACCAATTGCAGACCATTCAAAACACAGCCCTCAGATTGATCTACTCCCTCGGAAAATTTGACCATATCACCAATGCCTACCTAGCCTCTCACTGGCTACCAATAAGTGCCCGAATCCAATTCAAATTTTATTGTCTACTATACAAAGCAATAAACGGATCCGCACCCACCTACCTTAACAACCACCTTAATTTCAATTGCTCATCCAGAACAAGAAGAACCAAGAACCTATTTGCCTATCCCCCATTCAAGAGAACTCAGCGAAAGAAGATGTATGATGGCCTCCTAGCAACACAGGCAGCGAAACTGGACCCCTTTATCTCCAATTTGCTGTCAACAACTATCGACTTTAAATCATTCCGAAAGGAAATCAAAACCCTACTTTTCAAAAAAACTATACAACCTCCCAATCGAACCTAACAAGCAACCAAGCCTAAACCCTTCTCCTAAATTGTAATTTCCGGCATCTATTATGTAAGCATCATCCAATTATAACTTCCTAGAAAACCCCAGCTATCCCCCCTCTATTCTACGTCTGATCTGTATACATCCCCTGAATTGTAACTTCCTGGATATGTCCAGCTGTCTTACACTGTAATCCGCTTAGAACTGCAAGGTAAAGGCAGAATATAAGTCACTAATGTAATGTAATGTAAGAAAGAGATACTGTTCACCCTCTCCAAGGTGGAGAGAATGAGAAGGCACTCTCTAAAGTTAAAAGGGATAGATTCCGTACAAATGTAAGGAAGTTCTTCACCCAGAGAGTGGTAGAAATTGGGAACGCTCTTCCAGATGCTGTTATAGGGGAAAACACCCTCCAGGAATTCAAGAAAAGGTTAGATAAGTTCCTGCTGAACCAGAACATACGCAGGTAAGGCTAGACTCAATTAGGGCACTGGTATTTGACTTAAGGGCAGACGCGCGAGCGGACTGCGGGGCACGATGGACCACTGGTCTGACCCAGTAGCGGCAATTCTTATGTTATGTATCAGCTTTAGTATGTTTTATATCATTCATTTTCTACCTCCGTGTTCATTCCACGCTTTTTTGAATTCCATCACTGCTTTCCTCTCCACTACTTCCCTCGGGAGGGCATTCACCACCCTCTCCATGAAAAAGAATTTCCTAACATTACTCCTAAGTCTGCCACCCCACAACCTCAATTCATGCCCTCTAGTTTTACCATTTTCCTTTCTCTGGAAAAGGTTTTGTTTTTATATTAATACATTTCAAGTATTTAAATGTCTATATCATATCTTCCCTGTCCCTCCTCTCTACATATTCAGGTCTTCCAATGTCTTAAAGAACATAAGAACATAAGAAGCGCCATCTCCGGATCAGACCTTCGGTCCATCAAGTCCGGCGATCCGCACACGCGGAGGCCCTGCTAGGTATTCACCTGGCTTATTTTATAGCCAACCATATCTTTATATGCCTATCTCAAGGAGATATGCATCTAGTTTGCTTTTGAAACCTAGGACTGTCGATTCCGCAATAATCTCCCCTGGGAGAGTATTCCAGATGTCAACCACTCTCTGTGTGAAGCAGAACTTCCTGACATTAGTCCTGAACTTGCCCCCCCTTAGCTTCATTTCATGTCCTCTTGTCCGTGTCAAATTGGACATTGTAAATAATCTTCTCTGCTCTATTTTGTCAATTCCTTTCAGTATTTTGAAGGTCTCGATCATATCCCCACGCAGTCTCCTTTTCTCAAGGGAGAACAATCCCAGTGTTTTAAGTCGATCCTCATATTCCAGTTTCTCCATACCCTTCACTAGTTTAGTTGCTCGTCTCTGCACCCTCTCCAGCAGTTTTATATCCTTCTTTAGGTAGGGAGACCAATGTTGGACGCAGTATTCCAAGTGGGGTCTGACCATTGCCCTATAAAGCGGCATTATAACTTTCTCCGATCTACTCGAGATTCCTTTCTTTATCATGCCCAACATTCTATTTGCCTTATTTGCCGCTGCCACGCATTGTGCCGACGGCTTCAGGGTCCTATCTATCAGTACACCCAGATCTCTTTCTTGTTCACTTTTCCCCAGAGTTGCACCTGACATTCTGTACTCGTATTCCTTATTTTTACTGCCTAAATGCATTACCTTGCATTTCTCCACGTTGAACTTCATCTGCCATTTCTCCGCCCATTTTTCTAACCGACACAAATCGCTCTGGAGTTCCTCACTGTCCTCCTGCGATCTGATTGCCCGGCAGAGTTTTGTGTCGTCTGCAAACTTGATGATCTCACTGGATGTTCCGTTTTCCAGGTCATTGATATAAATATTAAAAAGGATCGGCCCAAGTACCGAGCCCTGGGGCACACCACTAGTCACTCTCTCCCAGTCGGAGAACTTCCCATTTATGCCCACTCTCTGCTTTCGGTTTTCCAGCCATTTGCCTATCCATCTTTGTATATCTCCCTCTATGCCATGGCTTTGTAGCTTCCTGAGAAGTCTTTCGTGTGGAACTTTGTCAAATGCTTTCTGGAAGTCCAAGTATATTATGTCCACCGGCTTTCCACTATCAATTTGCTCGTTCACGGTCTCAAAGAATTGGAGTAAATTCGTCAGACACGATTTCCCTTTCCTGAATCCATGTTGACTGGGTTTCATCAAGTCGTGTGTGTCCAAGTGCTGAACTATGCTATCCTTGATCAGTGATTCAATCATCTTGCCGGGGACAGACGTAAGACTCACAGGTCTATAGTTGCCCGGTTCTCCTCTCGATCCTTTTTTGAAAATTGGCGTGACGTTCGCTTTCCTCCAGTCGTCTGGTATCTGACCAGTTCTGATTGACAGGTTTGCAAGTTTTTGCAATAACTCTCCAATTTCAATCTTCAATTCCTTCAAGACTCTCGGGTGAATTTCATCCGGTCCAGGTGATTTGTCACTTTTAAGTTTGTCGATCTGATAGTATATCTGGGCTAAGTCCACTTCAACTGTGGTGAGGCTGTCTTCTATTTCTCCTGCAAACACTTTCTCCGCTTCAGGTATTGTTGAGGTGTCCTCCTTCGTAAAAACGGACGCAAAGAAGGAATTTAGTTTGTCTGCGATTTGTTTATCTTCCTTGATGTACCCTTTTCTTCCCTTGTCGTCCAGGGGTCCCACTGCCTCTTTTGCAGGTTTTTTCCCTTTCACGTATCTAAAGAAGGGCTTGAAGTCTTCTGGTACATCTTTTGGTACAAACCTCATACTACTTTTGTCGCTTTTCTCTGGACCGCTTCAAGTCTTTTACATCCTTAGCCAGTTATGGCTTCCAAAACTGAACACAATACTCCAAGTGGGGCCTCACCAATGACCCGTACAGGGGCATCGATACCTCCTTTCTTCTGCTTGTTATGCATCTTTCTATATAGTCCAAAATCCTTCTGGCTAGAGCCACTGCTTTGTCACACTGTTTCGTTGCCTTCAGATCCTCAGACACTATCACCCCAAGGTCCTTCTCCCCATCCATGCATATCAGTCTCTCACCTCTCAGCACATATGGTTCCCTCAGATTTCTACCCCCAAATGAATCACTGCACTTCTTCGCATTGAATTTTAGTTGTCAAACATTAGACCACTCTTCTAACTTTTGCAGATCCTTATTCATATTTTCCATTCCCTCTGGGGTGTCCACTCTTACAAATCTTGGTATCATACGCAAAAAGGCATATCTTACCTTCTAACCCTTCAGCAATGTCGCTGACAAATATAATGAACAGAATCGGACCAAACACCAATCCTTGTGGCACTCCACTACTCACCTTTCCTTCCACCGAGCAAATTTCATTAACCACCACCCTCTAGTTTCTGTCCATCAACCAGTTTAGGAGAGGCATGACTGTCTTAAGCACTTTAGAAAGAATACAGGTGACTGGAAACACATGTTTGGTTTTATTCGGGAAGTATGTCTCTTCTGTTAAAAAGTGAGAAGTTTTACCATTACTTTCATGAAAAAATCTTGGATCTACTCTGTAGAGTCACACAGTAGGCTTGAGTAAAAAGAAGAATTAATTTATCGCAAGCCCTCTGTTACATACATTTCCTATAACATTAGAATGAATGCATCACCTTTCTTAAGGGTCCTTTTACTAAGCTGCAGTAAGTGATAACATGCTTACTTTACTGTGAAAGGGCTTACTGTGGGAGTGGGACCCGCTCAAGCATGCTGTGGCAAATTCCTAATCTAGGCAAGCTAACCGCATGCTAAAATATTATTTTAATTTTTCAGCAGAGAGAACATATCTGGGGTGGTTTGGGGTGGAGAATAGCTGTATCTGTGCTAATCAGATAGTTAAAGCTACATTACTACACATTAAGTGATTAGAGTAGGATTAGGGTCTGAGCCCTTATTATCTACAAAACAGATATCAATAAGGGATCAAATGCTAATTTTTTTTTAATGGCTGTGTGCTAATATAGGCCCCGATTCACTAAAGTCAATGATTCTGCTAACTGACCCGATTCACAAAATGGTCCACTGTGTGTTTTCCCCCTCGATCGCCCATTTTCCAATCCGGCCATGCAAATTAGTAAAACCCCATGCAAGATAGCCAAGCGACTGATTCATTTACATTTGCTTGGCTATTTTGCGTCAGGTTTTACAATCCTAAAACACGACTGCTGTAGACCCGTCAGTAATTGTGTTACCAACAGGTCTGCCTGGGTTTTTTTTTTTCTTTGTTTTTTTTTTCCATGGCACAGATATTTTGCGTGTATTACACACGCAAAATATCTGCCCCATTTTTTAAAAAATTGAAAAAAAGCCCCACCACTAGCAAAAGTCCTTCCCCAACGACCCCCAACAATCGCGCTCCCCCCAACATGCAGCATCCTACAAATGACAGGAGGGACGCCCACTCCCTCTTGCCACCGCAATGCCCCATCCCCGGTGTCCATACCTATTGCGTTGGGGGATGAACCGCAAACACCTCCTGCTCTTGCTCTGCCTGGCCTTCTACGCCACTGGGCCTTAGGCCCCTCCTCGTGCATCATGTGATGCACAGAGAGGGGCCTAAGGCCCTGACTGGCTCAGATGCCTCAGGCCCCTCCCAAGGGAGAAGCATGAGGCATCTGAGCCAATCAGGGCCTTAGGCTCCTCCCCATGCTGAAGTGTTTGAGCCAATCAAGGCCTTAGGCCCCTCCTTGTGCATCACATGGCCAGGTGGAGGAGCAGGAGGTGTTTGCGGTTCCTCCTGCTCCCAACACAAAAGGTATGTACACCGGGGCAGGGAAGTACAATAGATCAATTCAGGTGGAATTCAGTGACAACCTTTGGCAAGAACTTTGGATGAGTGCGCAGCAACACCTTGTCATGGTGAAACACTGTAAATGATGGATCCGCTACTAAAGCTTGAAGTTCACTTTCTCTGCGAACAGAAGTTAGAAAAATGAGGAAAACTACTTTTCAAGTGAGATATTTGAGATGAGCTTAAGTCATTGGTTCAAAAGGAGGCTTCATTAATCTAGCAAGTACCACATTAAGATCCCAAACTACTGGAGGTGGTTTGAGAGATGGTTTCACATTGAAAAGTCTTTTCATGAATCTGGTAACCACAGGATGAACAGCAAGAGGTTTTCAATTCACTGGTTGATGAAAAGCAGCAATTGCACCGAGATGGACTCTAATGGAAGTGGATTTGAGGCCAGAGTGTGATAAATGCAGAAGATAATACAAAACTGAAGAAAAAGTGTAGGATTTTGGATCCTAGTAAAGCATGCACCAGGCATAATAAGCCTGAGAGATACCAAGCTGAAGGTACCAAAGACTGAAGGTTGGGGTACAGAAGAGAACCATGACTGTGTGAGAAGATATGGAAAAATTGGACGAGGTAGTGGCTCCTTGATACTGAGTTGAAGCAGAAGGGAGAAACATGGTTGTCTGGGCCACTGAGGAGCTATCAGAATCATGGTGGTAGACTGCTATTTGAGCTTGACAAGCATTTTGAGAATATGAGGTTAAGGTGGAAACCCATAGAGGAGAAAAGCATTTGCTTCTAGGCAATGAGGAGAATATAGCCTAGAGCAAAAGCGGGGCAGCTTGTGGAGAGGAGTAAACAGGTCTACTTGAGTCTCCCATTGAGAAAAGATGGGATGGAGAGCTGCTGAGTTCTTATCTCTGCGGAAAACTAAGAACTGAGGAGTCGCGCACCTATGTTGGGCAGGAAAGCACTCGCGCATGAGTGGTGTGGTCAGTCACGAACTGTCTACTGAGGCTCCATGGATGACGTCACCCACATGTGAGAATATGCTGCCTGCTTATCCTGGGATAAGAGAGGTTACTCGGCATTCCAAAAATTAGTCATAGAACTTGCAAACAGCAAGCTGAAGCCTGTCTCACAGTACTCACTGAATGACGTCTTCCGAGACAAGTCCGTGGAATGGTGTTTGAGGAGTTATACTGTGAGTTATACTAGCCTGAATAATGGTACATGCACTTTCATTGAATCATCAATAAGACAAGAGTTAGCATGGCTCACCTGTTGACATCATATAATAGAACTGGTTCTTGGAAGCATCTTCACCCAACTGTTTGGAGTTAGTAGAGGACCACATGTTGCAGTATTCAAAAGATTTCAGCAAAATTGGCCATACATAGACCAGGAATAATATAAGGTTGCTGCAAATGATATGTTTGATGTAGACACATCAGTCTTTCTAAAAGAAATTACAACTTTCTGCAGAACAGTCTTGAATGCATCACATCCAAAGGAAGACTACAAAGAGCTTCTTGAGTTCTGTTTAATTTTTCTTGGCAGCTGCCTGATAAAGCAAAGCCATCATTTTGAGAACTCAGGGTCTTCCACCATGAATAGTGAATGGTGAAGGCTAGTGCTGCCTGATTCGCATCGATTCACCGATTCACTTTGGGTGAATCGACTCAAATCGATTTGTTTTTGTAAAAAAATCGAACTCACCAATTCGTCGGCCCCCTTGCTAGAGACCCGTTCGGGCTTTCCCTCTGCCACCGGAATCCTTCCATCTAATGTAATCTAATGTTTTGTGAAACCGGAAGTTATATCAGAAGCAAGGACTCCGGTGTCAGAGGAAAAGCCAAGTAGACCTCTGCATGCAGAAAAGCGGCAACAAGGTGATTTTTAATTGGTTGGCTGGCAGCAGATGCCCGTAGTTGGGAAGAGAAAGGGAGAGCTGGAGGAACCTGGGGTGGTATGGAAGGAGGGAGAGATAATGAATGAAAGGGTAGTTGAGAAAAGGTGGATCTGGGGATGGAGATAAAAAAAGAAGGAAAGATGCCAGACCTCCGGGGGAAGGAAGGGAAACAGAAGGGGAAGACATGAAGAAAGAAGGAGACCCTGGCAAGCAACTTATCAGAAGACAGCCAGAGTCTGGGACCAACAAGATCTGAATAATGACCAGACAACAAAAGGTAGAAAAATATAATTTTATTTTCTATTTTGTGATTACAATATGTCAGATTTGAAATGTGTATCCTACCAGAAGTGGTGTTAGACCGCAAACGTGAGCTAGGATTTAACAGAGAGGAAAAGTCGTTTTTATTTATTTTGTTTACACCACAGCACCAGTGTGGGTAGGAGAGGGCAAAGGGGATGAAGAGGCTATAAAAGGGGTGAAGAGGTTATAAAATAAACCCACCACACACCCATTTAGGCAGGAAAATCAAATCGAAAAATCGATTTAATAGGCTGAATCGAATCAAAATATTTTTTCTTGAATCGGGCAGCACTAGTAAAAACTGCCTTATTCAATAAAATCATTACCTAAAAAAGTATCTACACCTAACACTACATATGTCCACTCCTGCTTTTAAGTCTGAAATGACTAACATTAAATTTTGAGGCCTTTTTAAGTTTCTGTTTGCTGTATTTCACTGCCTTTTGTAAGATTCTATATGCTGTCTCTCTCTACCTTTTTGTAAGACTCTATATGCTCTTTGTAAGATTCTATATGCTGTATCCCGGATCTTTTGTAAGATTCTATATGCTTTTTTGTAAGTTTCTAAATACTGTATCCCGGACTTCTACATATTGTAACTCGCTGACTGTCCAGCTCTCTTCAGTGTGAACCGCCTAGAAGTCTCACGACTATGGTGGTATAGAAGAATAAAGTTATTATTATTATTATTAGTGAAGGCCATCTCCAGTATTAAGGTATTTCTGTTCCAGCAGCAGTTCTATCTTACAGTCAAAAGAGGCAGGGCATCAAAGAACTGGTTCTCTTTGTTAGCCTCATCTACATCTGCTACTGGCATGAAGCACCTCTTCCTGTGAAAGCACTACTAAACAGCTTTCAGAACTCCAGAAATATCCAAACAAGGCCGTGTCAACAACATTCACCAGACATCTGTGACACTTGTCAAAAATTATGGCTGTTCTGACCTTTTTTGAAGACAAACTAAGCAACAAAGTAAAGTCAAAGATGGCAGCAAACCTTCAGCTTCCACAATCCACAAGTTCAGCGAAAAATCTCAACTGCCCTCCCGAGTCACGCCGCTGGGCACGGTCTGACCCAGCGGCAGCAGTTCTTTTGTTCCCAATCAGCTAGCATCGTGTATAACAAAGAGAGCTTACGTCTTCTTTGGTGTTCTGTCTGAACACAAATGGACAAGAAAAGGCTCAACAATTTCTGGTTAATGATCCAGCAAACTGGAGAGATGATCCAAACTACCAGTATTTGAAGCAGTCAGCATTATCAATAACAGTAGTCAACAACCCAGCTGAAAGAGCAATTGCCTTAATGCAGTAATATAACTCAAGTATCTCAAAGAATGAGAAGCAGAAGCAGCTACTCTTTGCCTTGCTCTAAAGCCCCACTGACGAATACTGACTTAATGTAAGACTACCATTCAGCATTCGCACAAAACAAGCATTTTGTATTTTTGCAGAATAGTGACATTAGTTACGAGTCATCAATGAACATTGAACAATACATTATTAAGCCAACAAGCCTATGCTCAGCTGTAATTAACAGTATGTATTGTAACTTCTTTCCATGTGCATCTGCTCACAATTCAGGCTTAGATGGAAAATATAAACTGTACTTGCATTTTATGTATTACATTTAAAATCAATTTCTAAATGTTTACCAAAAGGCTTATAATTTGTCGCAATTAACAGTGGCCAGCCATAGAACAAAATAGACTTGTGGAGGTCAAGTCCAATGAACTTGAATTTTTTGGACTGCCGTAATAGATATACTGTATACACACAAACCAGGGTAAATCAAAAAGTAAAGGCAAAATACATTTAACGGCTTTAATAGAACTATGAGCAATTGAACATATCACCTTTCCACATGGTCCCATGCTGTGTCGTTCAACTAGCTTCTGGTTTTTCAGCTGCTTCTGAAGCCATGTGAGCACCGCTTCCTTTACTTCATCGTGCTTTGTCTTTTGCTCTCCGGGTCATGGTGATTCACCCATGTCTCGTAGCCGGTGACAATTCTCTCCAGACTACTTGGATCTTCTTCATATCATCTCAGGAATTGTGCATATCAATAAGCTGTTTGGGAACCCATCGTGCACAGACTTTCCTGTTTCCCAAGTCATCATTCATTATGGCAAACGCAGATCCATAACTGATATCCAAATTTGCAGCCAATTGAGACACTGTTATACATCTGTCTTCTCTAATCAAGGAATCTGCCCTGTCAATGTGCTATTGTGTGCGTCATGTTGATGGGCAACCAGAACAATCTTTGTCAGCTACACCTGTTCTTCCTGCTTTAAACCTTTTTACCCACTCAAACCTTTCATTGATTCACTATATGTCCATACTGAATCAATATCAGACAGTGAATTTCCATAGGTTTCACTCCCTCTGCCCAAAGTGCACTACTGCACGTTGTTCTTCGATGGTGCAATCTTGCAATGGAGCGTCCATGTTTCTGACCTCATGGCTGCTACACGACTAAAGGCCAAGTGAATGGACAAACTATCCAACAGGCAATATACATGTACACATGTTGCATTTCACTAGCTCTGTTCTGGTTAACATGTAATACAACAATTGCATATATGTCTGTTTTTTATTTATATGCAGAGCTGGCGTTGAAGTCAAAGTTTCAGTGTACCAACTCCACAGCCTGACAAAATGGGCAAATTTATGTGAGATTTTTCAATTTTATACGGTTGTTTTTAAATGGTTTGTTTTTTTAAAATATATTTTGTGTCACAATGAAATGTTCATTTATTAAATAATTTCCCTTCAAAATGTACTCTCCAACTAGACATCATAGTTTGAAATCTTTTCTCAGGTTTTTCAGACACCATCCAATTTGTCCAATACAACTACTACTAATCTGACCGTTACACAGCAAATCATTTTCACCACACTCAATATCCTTCAGCTTACTCTGTCATTAGCTTTGATATTTTCAGCATCTCCATCATGATAATATCAAGTGCAACTTCCCAAAACTGCCACTCTGTACATGACCTGTCGCATAAACTATCATTGCCACAGCTGAATAACCACCAACAACTGACCAAACAAACCTAAACAACAAGAAATCTTCTGGCAAATATCAGTATTTTGGTGTGGCTTTCCAACAGGGTCAAGGATTGGCTCTGTTTTAATATCTACTCCAGCTACAACAATTCTGAACTAAGAATCTGGTAGTTACTGAATCAAATCCTGACATCAGAGACTGGTATGTCAGCCTACATTTCAGGATAAGAAACTGAACTACAGTATTATTCCAGGATTTTTTTTTTTTAATGTTCTCTCCCTCTTAATCCTGCACATAGTATGAGTTTTGTATAATATCCCATAATTTTTGGCATGTAAGAATATTTGGTTGTATAATTCTAGAAAGAAATATTACGGAATAGATTAATAATGGTATATACACACAATCAAAACAATTTATTTTATTTCTGAACCTTCAGGGGACCACTGAAATTAATATTTCAAAATCTCCTACATGTTCATTCATATCAATACAATTGGAATATTAAGCTTATAGTGTTTTTTTCTGACATATATATGTACAAAATGGTGAAAAGTGAAATCAACTTTATTAAAAGGTAGAAGGATAAACTCCAAGTTGTTCTGTTCTTTTGCAAGCCTTAAATCTCATTTAAATATTTGATTATGTAATATTGTGCCAGGATTTCTTCTCATTATACTTTAAGATCCTCTTTTAAACTACTATGCATTAAGAAACTACACAAGAAACAATGCAAAAATGATATAATGGTACAATTTCAAAATGATATAATATTTACCCAAAAGTATAAATCTGGCATAAGGGACAAAAACATGCAGAAAAATAAAAAAAATAAAGAAACCTGCCAATTTAAAACACAAGTAAAATGCACTGGAGACGTTTACCAAATTACTGTATAGTATAATTTGACAGTTAAGCATTAAAACTTCCAACTTGTATCTCTTGACAATCATTTTTACAAAATTGAAATACCAAGTCTTAAATTTCTGCAAGGAAAGCGCCAGTCCTCCCCACCAATAAACTCAGCAGTCATCACATGTGAGATGATATTCTGAGCTACTATAGACCACAGACAAAAAAAAGGAAAATTGTTAAACTGTAAGCTTTTCACTGTTGCTCCTGTTCATTCATACTCATGGCAGGTAATAAATATTTCATACAAATAAATCATTTGATACTTGGTACAAATGGCTCAAATGTTTGACCTCTTTCCGTTAAAAAAAATTATTTATACAATTTTAATGTTACAACACCCAAATATTATACTTGTAAAAAAATATAGTGCATATTGCAATAGAAAAAAAAAATATAGGAAAATATCAATTTTAGAATAATAGATAGCTTTGACCTCTTTTCAATACAGTTGTACCTCGGTTTGCGAGTGTTTTGCAAGATGAGCAAAACACTCAGCAAACTTTTGACTCGCAAACCGAGCACTGCCCTGATCAATGAGCACTTACAGTCCAGGAAGTAACGCTTCGGGGGATTCCTCTTCCGTCTTCTGGCCAGCCTTCTATAACGGGTGCCTTCCGCAGGTTGGAGGACCTCTGTCTGGGCCTGCGCGGCCGGGTGCTGTCTCGCCTGTGCATTGTGTGTGACGCGCACAGTGTCAATCATCGGGGTTGTGTGTGTCGTGCGGGTGGGGCAGCGCTCGACTGCGTGGGCATCCGACGTGGAGGGCTGGCCGGCGGATGGAGGAGGTATCCCTCTGAAGCAGCACTGTGGGGTTCTCCGGCGGCTGGCATCCTCCCCCACCCCCGAAGCGGCACTGTGGCATTCTCTGGCAGCTGGCATCCCCCCCCCCCCCCCGAAGTGGCACTGTGGAGTTCTCCGGTGGCTGGCACCCCCCCCCCCGAAGCGGTACTGTGGGGTTCTTCTTCAGATGACCGACAGAGGAGGCAGACGGAGGAGATGGCACTGCAGCACCCGGCACCCGACAGGTATAGACCCCGGGTTCTAGAACGAATCGTTGCTGTTGCCACTATTTTCTATGGGGAACTTTGTTTTGATAAACGAGCATTTTGGATTATGAGCATGCTCCTGGAACGGATTATGCTCGTAATCCAAGGTACCACTGTATCCTTAATCACATTGCTGAGGAAACGAAGAGGAAATTATGCTTGTTGGCAGATGATGGTAAAAATCTGTAACAGAACAGACACACCAGAAAAGGCAGATATAAAGTGAAAGAATTGTCAAGAGGTTGAAAAATGAACTTCAATGAAGCAGGATCATGTGTTGGGATGGGAAACTAGTTCCCACATTAGAACGCAATCCCAGATTCACAGTGATGATGTGGAACAACTGAAAGAAATCTTGGTGAATCTGGAAGATATACTAAGCCAAATCGACAAGTTAAAAAGTGATAAATCACCTGGACATTCCAGAGTACTAAAAGAACTCAAACATGTAATTGCTGACCTGCTGTTAGTGGTCTGTAACCTGTCGCTAAAATCATCTGTAGTACCTGAAGATTGGAGGGTGGCCAATGTTGTGCCAATCTTTAAAAAGTGTTCTAGGAGAGATCTGGGAAATTACAGACCAGTAAGCCTGACTTAAGTGCTGAGCAAAATGGTGGAAACGATTATAAAAAAATAAAATTGTGGAACATGTAGGCAAACATGATTTAATAAGACAGAGTTCAGCCTAGGGAGATCTTCCCTGCTTGACTTCTTTGAAGGTGTGAATAAACATATGGATAGATTGTAAGCTCTTTCGAGCAGGGACTGTTTTCTTCTTCTTCGTGATGTCTGGTAACGCTATAGAAATAATTCATAGTTGTAATAGTAGGATAAGGGTGAGCCAGTTGATGTAGTGTGTCTAAATTTTCAGAAAGCTTTTGATAAAGTTCCTCATGAGAGGCTCCAGAGAAAATTAAAGAGTCATGGGATATGTGGTAAAGTTCTATTGTGGATTAGGAATTGGTTATCTGATAGAAAACAGAGGGTAGGGTTAAATGGTCTTTTTTCTCAATGGAGGAGAGTGAACAGTGGAGTGCCACAGAGATCTGTAGTGGGACTGGTGCTATTTAACTTATTTATAAATGATCTGGAAATTGGAATGATGAGTGAGATGATTAAATTTGCATATGATACTAAACTAATTAGCGCCCAAGAAAAGGATCTGGGTGTCATCGTAGATTATACGATGAAACTTTCCACCCAATGTGTGGCAGCGACCAAAAAAGCAAACAGGATGCTAGGGATTATTTAAAAAGGGATGGTTAACAAGACTAAGAATATTATAATGCCCCTGTATCACTCCATGGAGTATACTCCATCTGGAGTATTGTGTTCAATTCTGGTCTCCTTATCTCAAGAAAGATATAGTGGCACTAGAAAACGTTCAAAGAAAAGCAACCAAGATGATAAAGTGGATGGAACTCCTCTCATATGAGGAAACACTAAAACGGTTAGGGCTCTTCAGCTTGGAAAAGAGATGGCTGAGGGGAGATATGATTGAAGTCTACAAAATCCTGAGTGGAGTAGAACACGTACAAGTGGATTGATTTTCACTCCGTCAAAAATTACAAAAGCTAGGGGACACTCGAAGTTACAGGCAAATACTTTTAAAACCAATTGGAGGAAATTATTTTCACTCAGAGAATAGTTAAGCTCTGGAACGTGTTGCCAGAGGATGTGGTAAGAGCAGATAGTGTAGCTGGTTTTAAGAAAGGTTTGGACAAGTTCCTGGAGGAAAAATCCATAGTCTGTTATTGAGAAAGACATGGGGAAGCCACTGCTTGCCCTGTATCGGTAGCATGTAATATTGCTACTCCTTGGGTTTTGGCCAGGTACTAGTGGCCTGGATTAGCCACTAGTGAGAACGGGCTACTAGGCTTGATGGACCATTGGTCTGGTCCAGTAAGGCTATTCATATGTTCTTATGACTTGGATATGAAGCCGTATCCTACAAGTCATGTTTCGCCAGCTGCTGAGGTAAATATATTTAGCAATGTGAATCAGAATAAACTGACAGGGTGGATGAGCTAGTTGATCTTTGTCTTCTGTCATCTATATCTTTGTCTTCAGTGAAAGGAGGAAGATGAAAAATGGAATTGCTAAACTAAAAGATGCTAGGAACTGATATCTGGAGATTGATGAGGAAAAAGCAAATGTGCTAAACAATTACTTCTGCTATGTGTTCATGGAATAAAATCCTGGAGAAGGACCGAGACTGACTGGCAAAGTTACCCGGGAAGATAGAGTAGATTCTGCGCCGTTCACGGAGGAAAGTGTTTATGAACAATTTGAAAAACTGAAGGTAGACAAAGTGATGGGACCAGATGGGATCCATCCCAGGATACTGAGGGAGCTAGAGAGGTCCTGGCGGGTCCTATTAAAAGACTTGTTCAACAAATCTCTGGAGATGGGAGTAGTTCCTGGGAATTGGAGAAGAGCGGATGTGGTCCCTATTCACAAAAGTGGTCACAGGGATGAAGCAAGAAACTACATGCCGGTAAGCCTCACTTCAGTTGTTGGAAAAATAATGGAAGTGCTGTTGAAAGAAAGGATAGAGAATTTCCTAGAATCTAATTGGTTACAGGATCCGAGACAACATGGCTTTACTAAAAGTAAATCTTGTCAAACGAACCTGAATGAATTTTTGGATTGGATGACCAGAGAGCTGGAGCGAGGACATATGCTAGATGTAATTTACTTAGATTTCAGCCAAGCCTTTGACATGGTTCCTCATAGGAGGCTCTTTAAGAAACTTGAAGGGCTGAAGTTAGGGCCCAAAGTGGTGAACTGGATTAGAAACTGGTTAACAGACAGACGCCAGAGGATGGTGATTAATGGAAGTCGCTTGGAGAAAGGAAAGGTGAGGAGTGGCATAGAGTGATACGGGTAAGGGTAAATTAGATGCACATCTCCCTTGAGAAGCATACAGTGATATAGGGACTAAAACTATGCCAGGGTACACCTGGCGGGGCCTCAGCATGTGCGGATCACCGGACTTGATGGACCCATGGTCTGATCCGGAGATGGAAATTCTTATGTTCTTATGCTCTAGTGGAATCCCTCAGGGTTCGGTGCTGGGGCCGATCCTGTTCAATATGTTTGTGAGTAACATTGCTGAAGGGTTAGAAGGAAAGGTTTGCCTTTTTGCAGATGATACTAAGATTTGTAACAGGAGGGAGTGGAAAACATGAAAAAGGATCTGCAAAAGTTAGAGGAATGGTCTAATATTTGGCAACTAAAATTCAATGCAAAGAAATACAGAGTAATGCATTTGGGGATTAATAATCGGAAGGAGCCGTATATGCTGGGAGGTGAGAGGATGATATACACAGATGGGGAGAGGAAGTGATAGTGTCCAAAGATCTAAAGGCAAAAAACAGTGCAATCCAACCCTTCCCCTTCCTCCTAGATAAATTCTCCCCCAAAACCTCCACTTAAATAATCTCTTCCTCCCCAAAACACCAACCAAGTATTCAGATCCCTGAAATGTAACTTAATCTTATTTGTACTCTAACTGTAATCTATTTGTTATATCACACAGTAACGTACAGTTAATTTAATATCCAATTTGCAAGTACTTCCAGAATTAATCCAGGTACCTCTCCTCCCTTGTAACAAAAAAAAAAAAAAAACAACCCCCCCCCCCCCCACAAAACTGTTGTAATTTCACTGGAAATGTCCAGTTAGCTCTTTTGTAATCCGCCTTGAACTGCAAGGTATAGGCGGAATAGAAGTCCCTAATGTAATGTAATGTAACAAGGCGGTGGCTGCTGCCAGAAGGATGCTGGGCTGTATAAAGAGAGGGTTATCCAGTAGAAGAACGAAGGTGTTGATGTCCCTGTACAGGTTGTTGGTGAGACCCCACTTGGAGTACTGTGTTCAGTTTTGGAGACCGTATCTGGCGAAGGGACACAAAAAGGCTTGAAACGGTCCAGAGGGCGATGAAAATGATAGGAGGTTTGTGCCAAAAGACGTATGAGAGACTGGAAGCCCTGAATATGTATACCTGAGAGGAAAGGAGGGACAGGGGAGAAATGATTCAGAGGTATTAATACAGAACAAAATCATTTCCAGAGAAAGGAAAATGGTAAAACCAGAAGACATAATTTGAGGTTGAGGGGTGGTAGACTCAAGAGCAATGTAAGGAAATTCTTTTTTACAGAGAGGGTGGTGGATGCCTGGAATGCGCTCCCGAGAGAGGTGGTGGAGAGGAAAACGGTGACAGAGTTAAAAAAAGCGTGGGATGAACACAGAGGATCTAGAATCAGAAAATAATAATATTGAAGAACTAAGGCTAGTACTGGGCAGACTTGTCTGTATATGGCCTTTTGGTGGATGATGGGCTGGAGAAGGCTTCAATGGCTGGGAGGGTGTAGATGGACTGGAGTGAGCTTTGACGGAGACTTCAGTAGTTGGAACCTAAGAACAGTACCGGGCAGAGCTTTGGATTCTTGCCAGAAATAGATAAGAAGGAGAAGAAAAAAAAAAACACAACACAAATTTTTAGATTGAATCAGGTTGGGCAGACTAGATGGGCCATTCGGGTCTTTATATGCCGTAATCTACTATGTTTTACTGTATTACTATGGAGGAGTAGCCTAGTGGTTGGTGCCGTGAGCCGAGAACCTGGGGAACTGTGTTTGATTCTCACTGCAGCTCCTTGTGACTCTTGGCAAGTCACTTAACCTTCCATTGCCCCGGCTACAAAAATAAATATCTGTATTGATTATACCCACAGAAAGGCGGTATATCAAGTCCCATCCCCTTACTATGGACAAATTATCCATTGAGACCTTTTTCTTTGCAAGTTTCTTATCTTCTTCGATGTTAAAATGAAAATACTAGTTGGTTGTGTCATGAAGGTCACTTATACTCTCTCCCAGCTCAGTACTGACATCAGTCCCTTCCCTGTTCAATAGTTCCAAATGTTATCAGTGGAAAATAGTTGTCATTTTCAAGCAGAGAAATATTGAACCAGAGAGACAGGTATTTTTAATTGTTGTTCTGAGAGACTCAAGTTTATTAATGCTTGGTATACTGCTTTACATTCCTAAGCGGTTTACATCCTACTTTGTTAAAAATTAAAAGTATGGGGTATTACCTACATAATAAAAATGTTAAACAAATCATACACAAAACCAAACAAAATAAAAGGGAGGGATCCAAGATGGCCACTGGATAGGTTTGGTGAGTTACATGCTCCTGTGGGTTTGCTCTGGAAATCAGCTTTTCGTTGTTCTTGACATTTTCATTTGAATAATGCCAAAGAGGAGGGGGAGAAGTGCTACCAGTGCCTCGCAACGCTCCGGGATCGCCGTCTTTGGGAACATAGAGAAACTCATGCAGCGCATGCAGGGCATACCGGGTATCGTCAGTGACTTCCCTGCTGGAGACACTGCAGAGAAGCGAGATGCAGCATATCTCCCAGAGTTTGGAAACAACTCTCAGTCCTGACATTAGCACCACGCCCGCATCCGCAAACTACCAGTTCCTCGCGGGCAGAGAAGCTTCCAGGAATCGGAACACAACCTCCCTCGGAGGCACTTGAAAATGCTTCTAGAAATAATAATCTTAGATTGATCAATATCCCTAGGATTACTACAATAATTCCTAGGGAAATGTTGAAACATTACTTGATTGAAATAGTGGAGGTCCCTGAGGCTTCATTACCTCCCTTCACAGAAGTTACATGCCCAAATGGTCGATCGCGTTGCCTTTGCAATCTTTTTCTCCTTGCTGCTTCCCCAAGCCAGGCCTGGTGCGTACAAGCGCTGGACTCACAAAACTTCATCTCCAACGTCAATTCTGAAGTCAGAGAGGAAGTTATGGGCCAGCCAATCATTGCCTGGCTGGCCTGGAACTTCCTCCACGACATTAGAATCGATGCCGGAGGTGAGGTTTTGTGAGTTCAGCGCTTGTACGCGTCAGGTCTGGCTCGGGGAAGCAGCAGGGAGAAATTGCGTTGGTGGCTTGGGGGGGGGAGTAGGGAAAGAATCGGAAGTGGAGAAATAGGCACGATGGCTTTGGGGGGGCAGGGGGAGAGAGAAAGAAAGGCAGAAATAAAGAGGGGGTACCGGGGGAGAGAGAAAGAAAGGCAGAAAGAAAAAGGCAGAAAGAATGAAATATTGGCTTTACAGAAGGAAGTGTAACCAGAGACTCATGAAATCACCAGACAAAAGGTAGGAAAAATGAATTTATTTTCAATTTAGTTATCAAAATATGTCCGTTTTGAGCATTTATATCTGCTGTCTATATTTTGCACTATGGCCCCCTTTTACTAAACCACAATAGTGGTTTTTAGCGCAGGGAGCCTATGAGCATCGAGAGCAGCACAGGGCATTCGGTGCAGCTCCCTGCACTAAAAACCGTTATCGCGGTTTAGTAAAAAGATAGGGGGTATATTTGTCTATTTCTGTATAGTTGTTACTGAGGTGACATTGCATAAAGTCATCTGCCTTGACCTCTTTGAAAATCCATGGAATATAAATGATAATTAACGTTTTCTCTGCGTACAGTGTGCTTTGTGTTTTTTAAAATTTTACTGTTGGTATATCATTTTGACTTGGCCACGAAGGTAAGGGGGAGGGAAGGAGGGGAGCTGCTGACAGACATCTAGTAATCCTTGTAGACTTGACTGTGCAGAGAATTATTTTTGTAAAATCATTTTTTGTTATGTGACTGGCATTATTTAGATTTTAATTTCTATGAATGAATAGAATGAAAATAATATAAAATTGCTTGCTTGTTTTTATGTGCATGCGCTGAAGGGAAGTGGAGAGAGAGTGGGCTGAAGACGGTGAAGGAAAATATGGAGGAGAGAGTGGGGAGAAGACGCTGATTTATAAATTGACAATTGTACAGAATATTGTTTCTTTTAATACTTTAATATAATAAGTTCAGTATAAAACTATTTGAGGCTTGTGTGGATGGGATCAGATGGTTTGCGGGGATGGGGACCGAGCTCACGGGGACAGGGCGGGGATGAAGACAAATTTTTTTCCCTGTGTCATTCTCTAGGCTCTGCCATGAATCGATTTCGACTACGTGCAGGTGAGCGGGGTGTCAGTCGGGTTGACGTAACCATCGTAGCACAAGCAGGCACAGGGTATGGCTCTCAAAAAAAATCTTAATCGCTGTACTGCTGATTTTGGCTCTTTTGACTAATGAGTTTGCCTACCATTGCTCTAGGGCAGGGGTGCCCACACTTTTTGGGCTTGCGAGCTACTTTTAAAATGACCAAGTCAAAATGATCTACCAACAATAAAATTTAAAAAAAACACAACGCACACTGTACACATAGAAAATGTTAATTATCATTCCTATTCCAGGGTTTTTCAAAGAGGTCAAAGCAGATGACTCTATGCACTATCACCTCAGTAACAACCATACAAAAATAGACAAATATACCCCCCTCCCTTTTTACTAAACCACGATAGCAGTTTTTAGAGCGCAGGGAGCTGCGCTGAATGCCCAGCGCTGCTCTCGACGCTCATAGGCTCCCTGCGCTAAAAAACTCTATTGCGGTTTAGTAAAAGGGGACCTTAGTGTAAAATATAGACAGCAGATATAAATTCAGACACATTTTGATCACTAAATTTAAAATAAAATAATTTTTCCTACCTTGTCTGGTGATTTCATGAGTCTCTGGTTGCACTTTCTTCTTCTGACTGTGCATCCAATCTTTCTTCCCTTCTTTTAGCCTGTATGCTTCCTCTCCTCCAGACTTCGTTCCTTCCTCTCTCCCTGCCCTTTCTTTCTCTCTGCCTTCCTTTCTTTTTTTTCTGTTTCTCTTCTTTCCTTCTGTCTCCCTGCCTGCCCTTTTTCTTTCTTTCTCCCTGCCCTCCCCCAAGCCACTGCCATCGGGGACAAGGACCCAAACCGCCACCAATAACAGGCCCGAAAGCCGACGACGCCCCAAGCTCTCCCTGCTTCGGCCGACCAGCATTCCTCTCCCCGACGTCAATTCTGCCGTCGGGGAGAGGAAGGCTGATTGGCCCAAGATCACAATCGACCTATTGGGGGAAATGCTGCTGGGTCTTGCCTTCGTGGAAACAGAAAGTAGGCAGGACCCGGCAGCAAGAAGAGCAAATGCTTCACTAACCTGTCTCCCGCCTTAGCCTGTAGAGAACGCTTGCTTCAGGGCTCTCAACATGTGCGTGCCGGCATCCCTTCTCTCCCCCCCCCCTCCCGGACATAACTTCCGGTTTCGGAGGGAAGAGAAGGGAAGCCGGTACGCATACGTTAGAGCCACGGAGCATAAGTTCGCTACGGGCTGAAATCTCCAAGCCGGTTTTTTTTAATGTTCAGCAGCGGCGGCAGCAGCAGATGACAGCTGGGCGGACCGCCCAGCTAAAAGGCCCTAGAGAGAATACTGGAGAGGAAGGCTGATCGGCCCGGTAGTTCAGGACGGCAACACGAGTCTATCACGGAGCCCGAGATGGGCTCCGCGATCGACTCGCGTTGCCTTCCTGAGCTACTGGTCGATCGCGATCGACATGTTGGGCACCCCTGCTCTAGGGTATACATATTCAGGGCTTCCAGTCTCTCCTCATATGTCTTTTGGCGCAAACCTGCTACCATTTTCATCGCCTTCTTCTGAATCGCTTCAAGTCTTATGTCCTTCGCCAGATACGGTCTCCAAAACTAAACACAATACTCCAAGTGGGGCCTCACCAACGACCTGTACAGGGGCATCAACACCTTTCTTCTTTTGGTTATGCCTCTCTTTATACAGCCCAGCATCCTTCTGGCAGCAGCTACTGCCTTGTCGCCCTGTTTTTTCGGCTTTAGATCTTCAGACACTATCACCCCATGGTCCCTCTCCCCCTCCGTGCATATCAGCCTCCATTTTACCTACCACCACCTTTGTTCCAGGTCTCCCTCTCTCTCCCTCCTCTGTTACGATCTTCCATCTCTCTGTTCTTCCTCAGGGTCTCTCCCCCTGTCTGCACCTCCCATAGTCCAGCATCTGCCTCCTGTCTTCCCTCTTTGGTCCTGGCCTCTCTGTCTTTCTTCTGCTTACAACCCCCCTGTCCGTCCGCCCCCCCCCCCCATTTTTCTCTGCCTCTCTCTCTCTCTCCTTCCTTCCTCCCTCCTTCTTATGTCCCCCTCACTGCCTTCCAGCCTTTGTCCCACCCCCTCCCCCGAAGCCAGCCTACCTGCATCCCATCCGTGCTGAAGCCTGGCCTACCTGCCGCCGATTCTTCCTTCCCCCCGATCCACTGCCAAAGCCAGTCTGCCAACCTCCCCTCCCTCCCTGCCGCGCTGCAGCCTGGCCTACCTGCCGCCGATTCTTCCTCTCCCCCATGGTCCGCCACCGCTCGCCACCCACTGCTGCAGCAAATCCAAGAAGGGAAGAGCCAGGCGTGTGCAGCACCGCTAGCCCACAAGCCTTCACCCAACATCCATTCAGACGTCTTCAAGAAGGTCCAGGCTAGCCATTGGCTGGCCTGGACCTTCTCTCCGATGTCAGAATTGACGTTGGGGGGAGGCTTGTAGGCCGGCGGCTTGCATTTGCTGCACGTGTCTGGTCCTTCTCTTCCTGCAGTTACGGTGGCGAGCATCAGGCAGGGAGCGGCTGCGGGTGGCGGTCAGCCAACGTACCCCCAACCTACAGGACAGGCAATTTTTGGGGAGGCCATGGCCCCTGCCCTCCCCCATTCCAACGCCTATGCTACAACCACTTTATTAGCAGATTTTGCTTTCTTCTGTTCCTGTTTCTAAAGCTCTGAAATTCTCATACAATACTATTCTTTCTACAACTGCTGAGCTAGACAAATTCAGTTTTCCCTTTAAAAAACAATAATTATTGCTGTAATAATCTGTAATTATGGTTTATACCAGCAATAATCCCAATGGTCATTAGCATAGATCACAAGTAATCGTTAACCACTGCTAATGACCAATTTCTTGGGGATTATTGTTTTAGAAAACCACAGCCACACCACTACAGCTAGAGAGCACAAGACAACATCATGCAAATGAGATTCTCAAGGAAAATTAACCTATTTCATAACATTAAAAGCCATTAAACATCTAAATTAAAGTACATATAACCAGGGGATATAAATTTCATTGTTCCATAACAAAGTGTTTTGCCTACACTAAAAAGAAATTCCAGAAATTGCTGTAGATCCTTTTATAATACCACCTTTGGGAGCAGATAAAAATGTTCTTATAATGTTCACCAAATGCATTCTGTAATATATATATAGGCTCTGGCTGGCAGTCAGGCAATTCTGAGTAGTTTTGTAAACACCATTAAAGAGGTACTTCTTGTTGAAGTGCCCCTTTTGAAAAGAAATAGTGATTGGCAGGCTTTTTAAAAATTGTTATTGCGCAGCTGGGTGCTGCCCTGGAATGCTTCTAACGGAAGCAAGAAATCTCTTGTTTTAAAAGGCTGACATACAGCAGCTGAAGGGCACAGTGGGGCCAGGTTAGCAATTATAAGTGTGCCAGCTCCAGCCCTGCATTTCTTTAGTACTAACAAAATAGTAAAGGAGAAAAAGTAATACTAGACATGATACAGGTAGCTAGGCCCAGTACTTAGAACGGGCAATGTCTGTACATAGTTAGCATTACTAAAAGATGCTATATCGGGCAATGGTGTGCCGCATCTGGAGTACTGCATCCAATTTTGGTCATCGTACCTTAAGAAGGATATGGCGATACTCGAGAGGGTTCAGAGGAGAACGACGCGACTGATAAAGGGTATGGAAAACCTATCGTATGCCGAAAGATTGGAGAAACTGGACCTCTTTCCTCTGAAGAAGCAGAGGCTTAGAGGAGACATGAAAGAGACTTATAAGATCATGAAGGGCATAGAGAAAGTGGAGAGGGACAGATTTTTCAAACTTTCGAAAACTACAAGAACGAGAGGGCATTCGGATAAGTTAAGAGGGGACAGATTCAGAACCAATGCTAGGAAGTTCTTTTTTACCCAGAGAGTGGTGGACACCTGGAATGCGCTTCCAGAGGATGTGATAGGACAGAGTACGGTTTTGGGGTTCAAGAAGGGATTAGATAATTTCCTGAAGGAAAAGGGGATAGAAGGGTATAGATAGAGGATTACTATACAGGTCCTGGACCTGATGGGCCACCGTGTGAGCGGACTGCTGGGCGTGATGGACCTCTGATCTGACCCAACGGAGGCACTGCTTATGTTCTTATGTTAGACTAAAATATATTAATAATGCACACTAGTATGTATTAATCTGAAAAAAAGGTCCCATTTTATACTTTAACAGAACCCATAAGTGTAACCAGCCACCTTTTAATGGCCAAAATAGGGTAATTGCAAAAAAAAAAAAAAAACACCTCAATTCACTGGAAGCCTTAAAGGCAGAGCTATATCTTATCTTCAGAATCACTCACATAAATGCAAAGCTGAACAAATCACAGGCATCATCGCGGCTAAATTTTATATAGGATGGCAGCCAAAATATGCTATTGCTCAACTCTGTAGCCTGTCTGCTCTCCTACCTGAGGCGATCACTCAGATCACCCTCCATCATTCCCAATGCTGCCACCATTCAGCTCTTCCTCCCTCCTGATGCCATCACTACTCAGCTGTAGTTTCATATTGGATCCACACATTCAGATCAGAAAACCAAGCCCAGCTAATTAAGGCTAATTCAAGCATGAAAACCTTACCACTTCTTGCTGGCCAGGTAAAATTGATGGCAAAATCTGGGCCCACATCTTAGTTTCTCCTTTGCTAATGAGTCTAACACCAAGTGTTTTGGCTATGAAAATTCCACAGTAGTTGAGGTAAAACAAAGTTGCCTACCTTTAAAAGAGTATTCTCTGTGAAAGTTAGAAAATCGACCATTTAGTGACATCATGCAGCAGCACAAACATGAACTCTGGAAAACCCTATAAACCTTATTGTTTATTTATTTATTACAGGCCCCCTTTAGTCCTACATAACAGAAAAAGTCAACTCCAAATGGAAGAGGAATTCTTGGTGACAAACCTGCAGACCCACTGTAAATAAGCAGAATGACTCAACACCACCATTGGAAAGCTCTAGTTAAGGGTTACCTTCCCACAAAAAAGGAATGTTAACAGGTAGGAAGAGATAAAGAGGTGTCCCAACTATGAAAACAAAGTAACACCAATATTCAGCGCAAGTTAACTGGCTGGGACCAGCCGTCGACCGGTTAATTCGTTTCTCAGTGGCTAACTGGGCATTTCCAGCGGCACTTAACCAGTTATCGCAGAAAAATAAACTGTGATTTTGGGAGAATTCTGGGAGCATAACCGCTTAAGTCCCAATGTTTGGAACTTAAGTAGTCAGTTTTAGAGGGCAAATAAGACCACATAAAAAACAGGCCCATCTTTGCCCACTACGCCATGGCTGATTAAGTCTGAATATTGCCTAAAGCAGCCATGCACTAGTCAGCGTTTAAAAACGTAGATATTCAATTCCAGTCAGCGGAAACAGCCCAGTATTGAGTACTGATGGTGGTCAGTCATGCTGCTGCCTGCTTCTGGCTGAATATCAGGTGGAATAGAATTTCCCTTATGAAGAGAATACAGAGAAACACGCGTAGCATACGACATATAGAAATGGATTGGGAAATTTCTGCACAACAGCTGCTGAGCAGAAAGTCCTGGGCATTACTATGAAAAGTCTTCCAGCTTGTTCCAGAGTACCTAGGATATTGTTTGCATCGGCACCATCACATGTTGTCACCCACTTGCAAGGTCAATTTATCATGCTTATAGAGAATTAAATTACCACTGGGAAGGTTCAATGTATTCTTGATATTTATAACACACATTTGTAATCACTGACCTTCTTGCACGGTTATCTCAAGAGGATTCCTGTTTGGCAAATGCAATAGTTTTTGGTAGTTCTGTGCAGTTTGGTCAAATAGCTGAACAAGAAGTGCACATGATTTTTCATATTCACAGCGACTGACAGTACACAGCTGTTCCAGTTGTTGAAATATGGTAGCTGTATCATCCAGTGGATCATCCAGGCCATCTCTGAAACATATACAGCATTATTAAACTAAGTATATTCAATAACTCTTGTTATTGGCAACCAAGATGAGAAACTCGGGTTCAATTTGCAAAGTTAATAACAAGTCTCTATAACATCTTACCACTGTCACTTCCTGATGCCCTTCTGGCATGCAAAGGTGATGAAGTAGCCCCAAACAGTCCATATTCTCAAGGTCCACAGATATAAATGGGTAGGAAGGATTAATCTGCCAAAAATCAGCCTGATCTTTCATTGGTATTTATTTAATTTACTTTTTAAAGAGACCACTGGAAAAATTTGAACCTACTGAGAATAACTCCAGCTTTTGCCCCTTAGCTAGAATATGCCTTCTACACGCCTTTAAGGTCATTAAGGCACTCCCAAGAAGCATCCCTAACTAAAGGACATCACATGACATGTTACTCATCAGTGAGCCTTCTCTGGAAAAGCCTCCCACACTCCGGAATGAATGCACTGAAAGGATTTATGTAATGTAGGTGAAAGTTTGGCTCCTCTCCCAAGCCTTTAATGCAGTGTCTCGCAAACTATTTCCAGCCACGGCACACTAAACAGGTGGCTGTGGCTCGAGGGCACCCAGAAGTGCGCAGACGTTGATGTGATAACGTCACGCGCATACATGACACCATCACGTCGTCATCTCCTTGCAGATGGGGCCTTCAGCCAGCAGTTGGGGGGTGTCAACGGGAGAGGTGTGGAGAGAACTGCCGGGGAGGAGGAAAGGTGCCAGCTGTTTACAGGACATACCTCTCTCCACGAGAGGTACATCCTGTAGGCAGTCAGCAGGCGCCATTGACTCTCCTCCTTGCACACTTCGAATCTTGCCACAGCACACAGTTTGTGATTCACTGCCTTAATGGGAGAAGCAATTACGTAGCTTCCTGATTGCATACCTGAGTACTAACAGTGACTGGCACAGTGCAGCAGAACTTGCTTATTCATTCCTATCCTTGCTGAGATTATATTCATGCATCCTTTTGACTTTATGTGCAACTTTCTTTAACTTAGTCTTCTGAATTTCTAACTCATTACTGTATTTTAATGTTTCATAAATTTTTATATACAATTATCCAGTTAGTAGGAAAGGAACTACAAATCCTTAGAGAAAGTAAAAAGAGGGAAAAAGGGAAGGAAAGGAGATCACAAGAATAACTGGTGTCTAGCCCATAAACTCAGCTATCCAGGACAAATGCTAATGCATTGCAAACAGATGAGTGTCCCATACTTGCTTAGCACCTATACTGTCTATTAAGACATTTTATGGCATATTATGTAGTTATTTGAATATTTTTATTGCTGCAATTGTCTGTTGCTAGTTGTTCAAATTATTTTTGCTATATACAACCTTGGGTGAATTTTTTCCCCCCCCCCCCAAAAAAAGGGCAGTAAATCATAATGCCATATTTTTCGCTCAATAGGACGCACTTTTTTTTCCACCCAAAAGTGGGTGGAAATCTCAATGCGTCTTATGAAGTGAAGGTATAAATTTTGTTATCCTCCCCCCCGTACCATTGTAAAACCCGCCCACCCACCCGTCCACCCGCTGCCGCATCACAATTTTTTTTAACCCCCACTTTTAAACCCTCCCAGTCCGTCCGTCCACCTGCCCACCCACCCGCCTGCCATCACCTCTGCCGTCGCTGTTGCTTCTGTTTTATCTGGTGGTACAGTGTCCAGCCAGCTCATTTCCCCAGCAGTGAAACAAATTGGCAGCGTGGCCATCAGTTGCAAGCTTTACACTCTACTGCTCGGCCCCGTGTTGCTTTCCGAATGGCTGCAGTAAGTTCTTGGCAGCCATTCAGAAAGCAGCATGGGGCCGAGCAGAAGACCGTAAAGCTTGCTCCTGACGGCTGCACTGCTGATTTGTTTCACCGCTGGCCTAGAAATGAGCCCTGAAGAGCGAAAGCTGCCGCGGCAGGCAGGGAAGGAGCGAAGCTGGCTGGAACTTTTTGAAAAATTTAAAAAGGTACAGGGGGCTTGGCTGGGGCTGGCTTGTTGGCCTAGAGCTGGCTGGTTGGCCTGGAGCTGGCTGCCTGGCTTGCTTGGGGCTGCCTGGCTTGTTTGGGGCAGGCTGGCTTGTTTGGGGCAGGCTGACTGTCCTAGGGCTGGCTGGGGTCAGGCTGGCTTGGGGCTGCCTACCATTAGACGTGCCCACCACTAGATGTGCCCTGTACCCTGTCACGGCCTACTACTAGACCACCAGAGGAGGGACAGGGTACAGGATACACCATTTGGTTCAGAAATTTTTTTCTTGGTTTTTCCTCCTCTAGAGGTGGGTGCGTCTTATGGTCAGGTGCGTCTTATGGAGCAAAAAAATACGGTAATTAATACTGAGCTGGAGAAGGCATGGACATATACTTTCCTTGTCCAAGATTAGATCGGAGTAAGGCACTAATCACCTAAGCAGAGCCCTGTTGCGAGTCCAATCCTAGCCTGCTCCCTGTGACTCTGGACAAGTCACTTACCCCTCCATTGTCCCAGGTACCACAGTTGGATTGTAAATCTGCCAGGACAGATAGGGAAAATAAGAGTACCCAATTACTATTCAGTGTACTGTAAACCACTTTGGGCGAATCTCTTCAGGAAAAGGCAGATAATAAATCTCAAAAAATAAATAGACTACCCTGGGCACTCCCAGTTCTAAGGTAATCTGTACCTTCTTAAAAGACAGGTAAGATACATAAAGATCTAGGCAAAAAATGTTGACCCCTTTAAGCCTGTGTGTGCAAATTATAGCAGTGCTTCTACCATGCCTAGCTCAAAAAATATGGCATCTTCACTAGACAATCAACAAGTCCATCAACAGAACAAAATATTTTTCCATGTTGGGGTACTACTCGAAAGGGTCCAGAGAAGAGCGACTAAAATGATTAAGGGGCTGGAGGAGTTGCCGTACAGTAAGAGATTAGAGAAACTGGGTCTCTTCTCCCTTGAAAAGAGGAGACAGAGAGGACATGATCAAAATGTTCAAGATAATGAAGGGAATGTACTTAGTAGATAAAGGCAGGTTGTTCACCCTCTCCAAAGTAGAGAGAACGAGAGGGCACTCTCTAAAGTTAAAAGGGGATAGATTCCGTACAAACGTAAGGAAGTTCTTCTTCATCCAGAGAGTGGTGGAAAACTGGAACGCTCTTCTGGAGGCTCTTATAGGGAAAAACACCCTCCAGGGATTCAAGACAAAGTTAGACAAGTTCCTGCTAAACCAGAACGTACGCAGGTAAGGCTAGACTCAGTTAGGGCACTGGTCTTTGACCTAAGGGCCGCGGCGGGAGTGGACTGCTCAGCACGATGGACCACTGGTCTGACCCAGCAGCAGCAATTCTTATGTTCTTATGTTTGTCTCGTCACACCTTTCCTGGCCCTAGAAACATTATTCTGTCTACACACTTTGCTGAAAACATTGCTTCATATTTTTCCAATAAGATATTATTCCTCTGGTCATCCATTTTTGTCTCCCTCCATTATCTCTTTTCCTCTATCTCCATCTGGACACACTTCTCCCTCCTCTTGATTTGACTTAAGGTGGCATCATCAATTTTCCGATTTGGGTGTCTGCCAGGTACTTTGGCCTAGGTTGGTCACTCTAGAAACAGGATACTGGGCTACTATTCTTAATTTCTTATGCTCCTCCAAGGGAACCACCTGCTCCCTTGGCTGGTTTAAGATTACATCCCTGTGAAAGGGTGAAGTTCCTGTCACAGGCCAGCAATGGGAAATTGAGCAGTGGAAAGGAGATCATTTGAATACAAGAGCTGCAAAGGCACCTGGAAGTTGTCCACGCACCACGCACTCTGAGTGGAAAAGGGTGCTGAAAAGAACAGCTCCAGGACAGTGAACCGAGAAAAGTAAAAACTCCTTTGGTGGCCAGGCAACCTTCAGAAATGCTGGCTTCAGCCTAACCCTCAGTAAGCCTGATAGACTGGCCTATCCAGCAGAGCTTGGTGTCTAAGAGGGGGCTCAAGCTTGATGACAGGCAGAGGGTCTGGAGGAGTAACCAGGGGTGTAAGTGACTGGGAGAGTCCTCACAGAGTAGTTGAGGGATGGGAAGGAGTCCTCAGAGACACTGGCTGGGAAGGAGTCCTCAGTAAATGTGTCTGGGAAGACAACCAAAGGACTGGAAGAATCCTCAGTGCATGTGACCAGGAAAAGCTGACTGAGCGATTGCAAGAGGGTCTGGAAGAAAGAGTAGCTGGAAGGCCTGGTAGAGCCTGGAGTCTACAGTGGGTTTAAGTTTGACAACCATTGAAGTTTCCAGGACCTGTGGGGACCCAAGAGGCCAAGGAGTATAGAGACCTGCTATGGCCCCAAAAGAAGAGCTAGAAGAGTCCAAGGTCCTAGGCTGACAGAGACTGGTGAGTGACTAGCAGAGGGACCAGCAGAACTGGTGGCAACCAATGGAGAGACCAGTAATGGTACCAGGAGCTGTCAGAAGATCCCGTAGGAAGCAGCCGCACGGAGGTCATTGGCCAATAGTGACTGGTGAGTGACCAGCAAAAGGACTGGTGAGGCTGGTAGCGACCGTTGGAGAGACCGGTATTGGTACCGGAAGCTGTCAGAAGATACAGCGGGGCAATGAGGGTCAGGGAGGACCCAGTAGTGACCATGAAGACCTGGAGGGACCTGGTCAGGTGTTTTAGAAGTGTGTGAACAACAGAAGTTGTGTTCTTGTTTTAACATGAGGCATCAAAGACTTCCAACAGCAGGGAAGAAGAGATTGTGCTGAGGGAGGATAGCTAGACTCAGATTACGGGACCCTGCAGGATTGATACTGTGACTCCAACTGCCCTTGAGCTGAAGAACCTGTATGTAGTCCTGGAAGTGGAGATGAGAGCATCCCAGGGACTGGAAGGATCAAAGCTCGAAATCCCCAAAGTTGCTGGATCCGTGACCACTAGGAGTGTAAGTTAGTGATGGTTGGTACTTCCTTCTGAGGGGTACAGAGATGTCCATCTTCAGACCAGACATGATGTCCCAGGAGGTATGGTATGCTGTCTGCCTGGTGCCAAAATCCAAGATGTTACAGAGAGCTTGCCGAGGCTTATCAAGCCTAATGACTATTATCCAATGCTGCTCAACCACGTTGTTACTAATGATACTGTGAGGTACCCCTCCAAATGTATCAAATGTGACTTTGTGGCTCTGGGAGAGAAGATGATGCAGTCAGGTGTGCAGGTGGTATTCTCGTCAATCCTCCCTGTCGAGAGTAAAGGGCCTGGGTAGAGAGGTTTACATCCTGGAGATGAATGCATGGCTGCGTGGATGGTGTCAAGAGCATTTTGGCTTCCTGGACCATGAGATGATTTTCCAAGGGCTTTTGAGCAGGGATGGTGTGCATCTATCAAAGAAGGGAAGAAGTGTCTTCAGCAGCATATTGGCTTACCTACTGAAGAGGGCTTTAAACTAGAATTGTTAGGGCAGGGTAATCAAAGCCCCCAGGTGAGTATAAGCACTCGGGTAAGTGAATCACTATATGCCTCTACACAAATGGGAAAAGGGGGCAATGTATAGAAAATAATATATATTAATGCTTGAAGTATGAGAAACAAGGTTTGGGATCTAGAGGCTGTGATGGAAGAGGCTGAGTTGGATTAAGTGGCAATCATAGAGACATGGTTCACAGAGAACCATGAATAGGATATAGTGATACCTTTGAATTGGGTTTGGAGCGGGGAAAATCTTAGACCCCTGAACGTCAACGGTACTTGTTTCTTTGGCAGCAATGCTTTACCATTTAACCCGCTGCCGGGGGGGGGGGGGGGGGGGGGCATGAATTTGAGACCTTGTCACATGCTTTCATTCATTTTCTTTTTCCTTTGTGGTGGGCAGCAAACTGGGAGGAGGGTATGTTTCAGGTAAGGATGTGTGAGGGTTGGATGTTGTGGTATGCTTGTTGCGGCTTTGAGCTGTTGGTGGAATGTTTGGATGTTTGTGTGAATAGGGGGAGCATGGGTGTGTGATGTTCTGGGAATTATTCTTTTTTTTTTTTTTTAATAAATATTTTTTATTCTTTTTTTAAATTCTTACATCAAGTGAAATACATGTAATACATTCAATTATGAAAAAACACTTGAAATTATTATTAAATGTTCTTACAATGTGAATTAAATAAACCCTTTATCAGAATTTTATATCATATTAATATTACAATAGTTTTCCCTCCCTACCCCTTCTATATGTTCTATACATGTGTTATTATATCTGATCAGTAGAATAATTTGTCTGGGAATTATTCAAAATCGGGTGATACAGATGTCATGCCTAGGTTCTTGAACATTATTTGGCTCCATTTTCCAATGGGTATGTTATTACTTGGGGGTGGGGGACTTCTCTCTACTCCCAGTTTTGTACTGAAGTGTTTTTGTATATACCACATCTAATGTATTGTGTTCTTTATCTTGTACATGATATTCTGTTGTCTTAATAAAGATTTTTTTTTTATAGGATATAGTTATACCGGGCTATAATCTGTTCAGAAAAGATAGGGTAGGAAGGAGGGGAAGTGGCATTATATGTTACAAGTATAAATCATATTAAATCCACACAACTGTAGGATCTGCAGGGTAAGGAAGCAGCACTTTGGGTCAATCTGGAAAGAGGGAATAGAAACGTATTTACATTGGTGTGATATACAGGTCTCATTCACAGACAGATGAAGTGGACAGAGATTTACTAGTAGACATTCAGAATATAGCTGTAAAAGGGGAAGTATTAATAATAGGTGATTTTAACATGCCAGATGTTGATTGGGGTCTCTCTATTGCGGGTTCTTCTGGAAGTAGGGAGATCCTAGATTCTCTACAAGAAGAACTGAGCCCTAAAACCAGAATGGAGGTTATTTTGACCTAAAACAAATTTTAATGATAGAATGATGTGGTTTGCTGTCAGTGAATTATAATGAATTTGACTCTCTGGTAAAGAGGAAAATTCAGTTTCTAAAACTTGGTACCGTTTCTTGGATTGTGACAGACAGATATAGATATATATTTATTTATATGTATATCTTTCCAAAGGCATAAGATTGTTATTATTTAAATTTATCACAATAAAAGAGGAATATCTTTATAAAATTAATTAACTTCCATACTTTTAATAGCCTTTAAAATGTGTTTTTTTTCTTTAAGTAACTATTACTGCTTACACATTACCATCGGAATCAATCAAGAAAGCTGGCTGCAAACTACTTTCCAGGAAGAAGACCCCCTTCATTTGGTGAAGGTGCAAAAATAGTGCCAAGTTTCAGACTGCACCACTCCTTATACCAGTGATGACATCTCTGATTTGTCAGTTCTCTGTCTCCATCTTCTGGTAGGTAGGGGACGTAACCCACTCATTTAGACTCATAGCAGGATAAGGAATAAAAATGAGATTTCTAATATAACTATTAAAACCCAAACCCTAAATCTAAAAAATATATATAAAGGAGAGATTAGGAAAACGCAAATTATAAATCAACATTCTATAACCATATGGAACAGGTTATTTCAATATATTCATCACTGCCATCCTGCGTTAAAGTAACCTGTTCCATATGGCTGTAATTTTTAATTTCAGACTTACTAATTTTCTCTTTATATTTATTCATTTATTTATACTGCACTTAAACTAGCCTACTCTTCTACAAAGCCATGCTAGCAGCTGCCACGCAGTAACGTCCCCGAAGACCATAGAGATTTAAAGGGCTTTGGGGCTGTTGCCGCATGAAAGCCGCTAGCACGGCTTTGTAGAAGAGGGGGTAAGTATATTTCAGTAGTAACATCCACAATTAAAACAATTACCGTATTTTTCGCTCCATAAGACGCATGTTTTTTCCACCCCAAATTAGGTGGAAATCTCGGTGCGTCTTATGAAGCGAAGGTGCAAAATTTTAATCCCCCGCACAGCTGCAAACACCCCCCCCCCCGCACCAGCTTTTTAAACATCTCCCTCCGCTCCCCACCCGGTACAAATGCAAAACACCCCCATGGCCACACCACCTTTTTAAACACCGCCCCCCCTGTACAATTGCAATCTCCCCCCGCGCCGCAACTTTCAGCCATACCACCTTTTAAAAACAAATCCCCTGCCGCCGCCACTGTTGTTGCCGCCACCGTATCTTTTTCAAGCCTAGTGGTCCAGTGTATATCCCTCGCTAAACGGCTCTGTATCATTTCCCAGCAGTGGGCGCAAGAGTCAGGAGCGCAGCGGTCAGGTCCAAGCTTTACACGCTCCCGCTTGGGCCCGTGCCACTTTCTCTGAATGGCTGGCGGCAGTTCTCGCAGGACTCATGAGAACTGCCAGCACCCATTCAGAAAGCGGTGTTTGGGATATTAATGTGGTACTTGCTAGATTGATGAAGCGTCCTTTTAAACCAATGACTTCAGCTCATCTCAAATATCTCACTTGGAAAGTAGTTTTCCTCATTTCTCTAACTTCTGTTCGCAGAGTAAGTGAGCTTCAAGCTTTAGTAGCGGATCCACCATTTACAGTGTTTCACCATGACAAGGTGGTGCTGCGCACTTATCTAAAGTTCTTGCCAAAGGTCATCACTGAACTCCACCTGAATCGATCTATTGTACTTCCCTGCCCCAGTGCAGCAGTTTGAGGCTTGTACAGTTAAGGCAGAGCTTACAGGAATGGGGTAGGGACAAGGTCAGTGACAAAACTTGTGGGGACGAGATGGGAAAATTCAGCTCCTGCGGGGACGGGGAAAAATTTGGCCCTGTGTCATTCTCTATTATATATAACAGGAGGTAGGAGCATGCCGGAAGGCACAGAGGAAGACGATTAAGGAAGTTAAACAAATTTGTCAAATAAATGGGTTTTTAGTGATCTTCTTTATGATTGGTATGACAAATGGTTAAGGAGTAAGTCACTTAAGAGTACTGTTCCAGATTCCTGCTTGAAAGGAAAGGGTCTTGTCGAGGAATCTTTTGAATTGGCATCCTTTGGGAGTCGGAAAGGCGAATAGTATTTTTTTTTATTTACCGTATTTTTCGGACCATAATATGCACCCACCTGTAGAGGAGGAAATTCAAGAAAAAAAAAATTTGGTTCAGAATTTTTTTCTTCTTGGTTTTTCCTCCTCTACACATAGGTGCGTCTGGTGGTTTGGTGCTGGGAAGCCCAAAGCCTGAAATAGCCCAAAGAAGCAACCCAAAGCCCGAAGCTGCCCGCAGCCCAAAGAAGCAGCCCAAAGCCCGAAGCTGCCCGCAGCCCAAAGAAGCAGCCCAAAGCCCGAAGCAGCCCGCAGTCCAAAGAAGCAGCCCAAAGCCCGAAGCTGCCCGCAGCCTAAAGAAGCAGCGTGCCGCCTGAAGCCAGAAGAAGCAGCCTGCAGCCAATTACAGAGCAGTGCGGGACCAGGCAGTAAGCGCAAAGGTCGCACTCCTGCATTGTGCATCGTTCTGCACAGAGGCAGCAGTCCAGCAGGAGACCGCGCTGTACCGGGGGGGGGGGGGGCTGCTTCACTCTGCTGCTTTGGGCTTCCCAGCACCAGACACACCTATGTATAGAGGAGGATAAACCAAGAAGAAAAGAATTCTTAACCAAAATTTTTTTTTCTAGGTTTTTCCTTCTCTACAGGTCCGAAAAATACAGTAGTTATACTTGTTCTTCAGTGATCTAGGTGTGATCGTTTACACCAGCTCTTTCATGCTGTGGTGGCACCTAGAATATAGGGACTTTTTTGGGGAATGAGAATACTCTGTAAAGAAAAGTAGGCACT
This sequence comes from Geotrypetes seraphini, assembly GCF_902459505.1. Classification (NCBI taxonomy): domain Eukaryota; kingdom Metazoa; phylum Chordata; class Amphibia; order Gymnophiona; family Dermophiidae; genus Geotrypetes; species Geotrypetes seraphini. The sequence continues at coordinate 29,129,582 of NC_047101.1, read as the reverse complement.
TACTTTTCTTTATAGAATAGGTTCCACATAGGCACCCTTTTATAGAATTACTTTGTTTTAAAATACAAAAAACATACATGCAATTGACTGCTGCCTCCAATTTAAAGAATTAAACCAAGCAAATTAAATTAAAACTGTAATACCTTACAATTACAGGAACTGATTCAAGTCTAGAAGTAATATAAGCTTTTGTGACCTCTGGTGCATAAGTATCTAATAGGTGAGGTTCTGTTGATTTCACAAATGGTACCGATGCCACCATTCTCTGCCACAGAGTTAGAAGGTAATGAACACTGTTTGGAGCAAACTCCCAATGCTGTATTAGAAAACAAAAAAAAAAGAAAGATGGCAACATTTACAAGGGAAACTGTTAAAAACTGTGCAAACATAAAATCAGAGAAGGGGAGTCATTTGGTTAAAAAAACATTTCCAAAATAGCATGCCACATACACATATACATATAAAAGCACGCATAGGTAGCAGAACTCTTACTACCAAGTGGTGAGGGGAGAGACATATCACCCCCCAAAAGGCTGATCACTACCACCTCAGTTTCAGGCACTTCCAACTCACCCCCAGCAACTCTTAGCAGAGGATGAATTCTCCAGGGAAGGGGCAATAATGGAAAAATCCATTACAGTGAAAAACCACCTTACAGTACTCTTGTGTTGCACTGGAACAATGTGTACTTACCCAGAGACACGTCTTCTGCTCCTCTTCCCTCTTTTATCATTGTTGACATCCTGATTTTAGGCCCTCCCTAGCCTCTCCAAAAACACCCTCACAACACCCCCCCCCCTTTGCTATTTACTTGTAGATGTACTGCAGCATTGAATATCCCTTTTATGCCTTGCAAAATTGGATTTAGGCATTTCGAGTCATCTGTATGCTTTGAAAATAAGATTCTATTCCATCCCTTATAATGTCCAGACTTCATCCATACATAGAAGAATTGGCTGAATAATACAACTGAATAATTTTAATGGCAGTTTTATTAGTTGGATCAAGGCCTAGGCAGCCTTTGGGACTGGGGAGTGTGCTGTGGGAAACATCACTTTGGCTTCTACTACTGCATTCATTGTGTGCCATTCTGTTGCCATCCCAAACACTTCTTTGTAGAAATACCACAGACAAGCAGCAATCCTAGGTATACTTTAAAATGTTTTTTAATGGGTGTTAAATCCCAATAGTTACACACATGTGTAGCAATCTCTGTTCTAGAACGTATACACTTATCGGGAACTGCTAGATATATGCGTAAGTGGCCATTTTACAAGGGAAAATATATTTTCCTTTCTTTTTAACTTCTGCTGTGAACACATATCAGTTGCATCCACTTAAGTGCCCAGTTTTAAAACTATTCTCAACCCTGGTAGGGCTAGCGGATCCTCCCAGTGTGCCCATTTGTGTCTGCCTATCTGTGGTCCTCTCCCTATTTCCTACCCTGTCAATCCTATACTTGTTTGAATTTTGCCACTGTTTTAACTCCTATAATCTGCCATACAGTGAGAGATTAGAGAAACTGGGTCTCTTCTCCCTCGAACAGAGGAGATTGAGAGGGGACATGATCGAAACATTCAAGATAATGAAGGGAATAGACTTAACAGATAAAGACAGGTTGTTCACCCTCTCCAAGGTAGAGAGAACGAGAGAGCACTCTCTAAAGTTGAAAGAGGATAGATTCCGTACAAACGTAAGGAAGTTCTTCTTCACCCAGAGAGTGGTAGAAAACTTGAACGCTCTTCCGGAGGCTGTTAAAGGGGAAAACACCCTCCAGGGATTCAAGACAAAGTTGGACAAGTTCCTGCTGAACAAGGATGTACGCAGGTAGGGCCGGTCTCAGTTAGGGCACTGGTCTTTGACCTAAGGGCCGCCACAGGAGCGGACTGCTGGGCACGATGGACCATCCAGCAGCGGCAATTCTTCTGTTCTCTAGAAGTCAGTTCTAGTTATCCACTGTTCTCTTAAAGAAAAAGTATGGGGTCTTAGGCCCATTTACCATATTTCGATGCAAGACAGTTTTTAAAATGAGATTCAATCCAAGTACTTCTGAGTGCCTTCAACATCACTCTGACAAAATACTTTTTATACATCTTTACAACATTTTAGCAGCTATGAAACATGTTCACAAGCTTTAAGAAAAACAGAGCATTAAGATGGCAGAATGTAAGATAGCTGATGTAAAAGCACAAGGGAAGGATGGGAGGAAAGATAAACAAATTTCAGCAAATATGGAGAAGTGTCAGAGCCATACGGAACCTTCTTACCTGGAGACTAGTGATAGTGAAATTGGCAATCAGTCTGATAACTTCCGGATATTCTTCCACAACTACTAGTTCCCCCAGCTGGTAGTTTGTCTTTAGGCGAGCCAGAAACCGACAGAATTCATGGTAATTCCCAGGATCTGATAAGCCCTGAATTACAGGAGAAATAAAATAAAGTTGAATCGCAGTATTTTGTCTGTCCTATATCTTGCAATTTTTCAAGAACCATGCTATTTTGGCAACCCCAGATTCTACACAGGGCAAAGTAACTCATTAACACAGGACTATCTTCAAAACTGGGGAACTTTGTCTTCAGCATTTGACAGGTAAGTCTCACAAAAAGCTCCGTAATAGTTCATGCTCCCTGCTGAACATGTCTGCATGTCAGCAACAACTACAGACAAAGCAGATATTTTTGGCACAACACTGTCAGAAGTCAAGAAGTCAAAATTGTGCACTTTTTAAATGCCCTGGAACCGAAACAGAACTAGTCAATTTGCATAAAAACATTATCCTTTTAAACCTTGATAGGGTTACAGAGTTTCACAAGCTTCTTATTAGACCCACTTCTTTGACAGAGTAACAGAAACGAGTCATCAAGGTTGCAACATAACATAGGCAGAAAAAATACAAACAACAATTGGCCATTTCCCTTAATCCCAGTTTATTTTATCCACATCAAACTAATACAAAATAGGCCTGCTTACTCAAAAGTAGTTATCTGGATTTGCATTCTCTACCTTAGGAACAGTTATTCTTCCATTCAACAAAAAATTAATTAAAATATTCTGTAGGTAAGAGATACTGCTGCTTTAAATATTACCTTCATTATTACCTCCCTCATACAATGCAAGATTAGGTTCTTACCTTTGGTAATCTTTTCTGTTACATACACTCCAAAGTTTGTATAATAGGTGATCTACCAAAGCAATGGCAATGTTTAGGGTGGGACAGAAGAGCCTGTCCGCGAAAACAAGGCCTCAAAGATGGCATCAGACTGAGCTGCCACATCCTCTGTAAAACCTCATGAATGTGTGAAGAGAAGACCAAGCAGCCGCTCTACAAATCTCGACTGGATAAACAACTCGAGACTCCACCCACAAAGCTGTGACATCCCTAGTCAAGTGAGCTTAGAGAAACCAGCGGCTGTTACCACAAATGATGTAAGTCGATGAAATGGCTATGTGAATCCATGTAGCAACAGAGGTCTTGGATGCTGGCCTACCTCACCTGGATTGACTAGTCAAAACAAACAGATGCTCAGAAAGATGGAATTCATTGGTCATTTCTAAATAGTGGAATAAGACCATCCACACATCTAGTCTCTGTAAGATCTTATCCTTCTACTCCGACCCTGTGGGACGAAAGGCAGGCAGAAAAACTTTTTGGATGGAGTCAGTCTAGAGGAAGGCTACTAAAATAATAATAATAACAATTTATATACCGCAGGACCGTGAAGTTCTATGCGGTTTACAATTATTAGAAATGTTACAGAGAATGAATAAACAAAGTACAGACTTAGTGATTGATAGTTCTTGCGATCGTTTGTTGAGGACTAAGATTGAATAGGTTGGTTTCCTAAAATGGTATGTGGTCTTCATCATAAGACGTAAGGGGACAGACTTAAATATCTTAATCTGTATACCTTGGAGGAAAGTCGGGAGAGGGGTGATATGATAGAGACATTTAAATAAATTACTGCAGCAAGTGGAGAAGTAGTGGAGTTTTTTTGCCTATGATAGAGTAATAATGGCTAAAGAACTCTTTGGGTTGCCGTCTGCATATAAAATTAGTTGAGGCTTTTTTTCTCCACTTTACTTAAATGGTTTTTCAAAGGATAGTTCCACCACTTGGCTTATAATATTTTTGCAACAATTTTTTTGCTGCAGTAATTTATTTAAGATTGTTATTGTTAGTATTGTTTCTAGAGAGACATTTAAAACACCTCCGTAAAGTAAATGCACATGAGTCAAGTCTCTTTCTTTTTTTTCAATTCTTTATTTAAAAATTTTAACAATTTTGACAATCTTATAGTCAAAAAAGAAAAGACTTCTTGTTAACAAACCTTGATCAATGAAATATAACATAATTTCACAGAAGAAAAGAAAAAGAAAGGGAAAATTTTCACCACAAGAAGTGGGTAGTCCATAATATATGGAGACGGAGTTAGGTTTGCTGAAATATAAAACCAAAAAACATAAGGAAAACTAAAGATGGGGGTAGATGGCTCTCGAATATTTCTTAATTGAGCTAGATGACTTCAATAGCAAACTCATGTTATATAGTAATAGACTGCCCTTTGGCGGAAATAAATTTTGATAGGTGCTATGGTTCATAAAAAACATACCTATTTTCCTTGAAATTCAAAACACATTTGCAAGGGTATCTCAGGACAAATGTTGCCCCTAACTGGAGGACCTGAGGTCTCAAGATGAGGAACCGCTTCCCTCTCTTCTGGGTTGAACGAGACATCTTGATACATTCTTATTACATTAGATAAAAAAGGAACATCTTTATATTTGAAAAACAATTTAAGCATCCATTCTTTATCTGCATCTAAAGCGAATTGTACCAATAATGTTGCTGACACCCGAGTCTCAGTATCCGATCTCTCCAGGAAATTAGATAAGTCCAAACTTTAGAGTTTAGAGATAAGTCCTAATTTTAGAGAGAGGCGGATATGAGGCTTCTGGCACTTTCAAAATTTCGTTCATATATCTTTTAAACATAGCTATTGCTGTTATTGCATTTTGTTTAGGAAAGTTAATAATCCGCAAATTTGATCTCTTAGTGAAATTTTCCAATGTTTCTTGTTTAAAGTGCAAACTTGCACTGTCTTTAACCCAAGTCAAAGCTTAGGTCTCCAAAGATTTAACTCTAACTTCTATTCCATCTAATTTGTTTTCCAAAGCCAATGTCCTTGTCTTTAATTCACGGCTTTCTGAAAGTGTCATTGTACATTTTGTGGACAATTGCTCCATTTGATTGCCCAGAACGAGTTGTAAATTAGATATTGCATCCCAAATTGTTTCCATATTGAAAACCTTCGGCCTCTGTAATGGAACAACCTCGGTTCTAAGGCCCTTGGTAAAAATCACAGTACGAGTCGAGTCTCTTTCATTTGAAAGGAAACTCTGCAATGAGAGGACATAGGATGACATTAAAAGGTGATAGGCTCCAGAGTAATCTAAGGAAATACTTTTTTACAGAAAGGATGGTAGATGTGTATAACAGTCTCCCGGAAGAGATGGTGGAGACGGAGACTGTGTCTGAATTCAAGAGGGCCTGGGATAGGCACGTGGGATCTCTCAGAGAGAGAAAAAGAGATAATGGTTACTGCGGATGGGCAGACTAGATGGGCGACTTGGCCTCTATTTGCCATCATGTTTCTATGTTTGACGTGGAAATCCAAAATTACTTTCGGAAGAAAGGAAGGAACTGTATGGAGGAAAAACCTGTCTCCGTGATCTGGAGAAAGGGCTCTATAAGAGAGCCTGAAGTTCAGAAATATGATTTGCTGAAAACAATCGCCATGAGAAACACTATCTTGACCATGAGGTCCAAAAGAGCTACATCCTTAAGCAGTTCAAAATCTAATCTAATCTAATCCTTAGGTTTGTATACCGCATCATCTCCACGTTCGTAGAGCTCGACGCGGTTTACAGTAGGAGAAACAGGAAGGAACTACAACAGAGGGTTAGAGGTAGAAGTGTGAAGAAAATTTAGAGGACTTGGGATGCCAAGATATAAGAGTTTCCTTGATTCCTAAGTTGGAGGGAGACTTACATTTTTTGAGAAAAGCCAGGTTTTCAGATGTTTGCGGAAAACTTGGAGAGAGCTCAAGTTCCGAAGAGGGGAGATAAGGTTGTTCCAGAACTCAGTGATTTTGAAGTGGAGGGAGGTCCCTAGCTTTCCTGTGTGGGAAATGCCTTTTAGCGAGGGGAAGGATAGTTTTAATTTGTGGGAGGATCTGGTGGTATTAGGGTTTGAGGAATTCCAAGAAAGAGGGATAAAGGGAGGGAGGATACCATATAGGATTTTGAAAGTTAAACAGGCGCATTTATAGTGGACCCTGGCGATTATCGGAAGATATGTTTTTGACTATGGAAAAGCAAGTTCTGAATGTGATTCCAAAGGGCTATGCTTTACTTCGCTTACTGTATAGGTTAAACACCCCCCCCATCCCCCCGACAATCTCTGACTTCAGAACGGTTGTTCAGTCATTGCTCCTGAGCAAGTTAGATTACTGTAATTTGCTATTTCTGGGTTTGACGAAAACCCAGCACTGCAGGTATTGATGAATTCAGCGGCTAGGTTGATTAGTGGGATTTCAAGAACAGCACATATAACTCCCGTATTAGAGGCTTCGAAAGGAAGCCCCTTCATCATAACATTTAGATTCTACATAGGAAAAATTTAGATTCGCAAATGAAGCATCTCCCCCCTGAGAAATCTGATCACATTTGGATGAGCCATAAGTGAACTGAAAACACTGAGCACTCTAAAACAGGAAAGGCCTGTTTCCTGTACCTTGAGGGAAGCCATTGTCAGGCTTTTTGCCAGACTGGCCTGCAGGAAGGCTAAGACCACCTGAATGGGAACACACAACTGCTCCACCTGGTCTCTGGCACACAACTACTGGAAAGCCCTCCAAGCTTTGACATAAGCCACCACAATAGAGGACTTCTTGCACCTGAAAAGAGTGGCAATGACTACGTTGGAGTACTCCCTTTGAATCAAGGCTTTGCACTAAAGAGCCATTCCTTAAGATCAAAGTGTTGGGGGTTCTCCATAGAAACCAGCCCCTGACTGAGAAGGTTGCAATGAAGACAGAGCTTGAGGCTTCTGACCTGCTGAATACGGACAAGAATCATGTACCACGGACCTAGGTTACTAGGATCATCAGGCCTGGATTAGTCTCGATCCTGCCTATGACTCGACCCACCATGGGCCAAAGTGGAAACATGTAAAGGAGTTCCTGAATTGGCAATGGCTGAACTAACGCACCTAGACCTAAGATTCCTGGCTCTTATCTTTAACTGAAATGCTTGATTTTGATTTCCTGGCTGAAGCCATCAAGCCTTTGTTGGTCCACCCCAACGACGCACAATGAGACAGAATGCCTCCAGCAAAAGAGACCACTTTCCCGGGTCCAGGGCTTGGTGACTGAGAAAGTCTATTTGCACATTTTCTACTCTGGCCACGTGCGCCGCAAAGAAAGCACTTTTGTCCATCAAACAGCATCCATGCTTCCCAACTCAATTTATTTATTCAATTTTCTATACCGTTCTCCCAAGGGAGCTCAGAACGGTTTACATTAATTTATTCAAGTACTCAAGCATTTTTCCCTGTCTGTCCTGGCAGGCTCGCAATCTATCTGATGTACCTGGGGCAATGGGGGGATTAAGTGACTTGCCCAGGGTCACAAGGAGTAACGTGGGTTTGAACCCACAACCCCAGGGTGCTGAAGCTGTAGCTTTAATCACTGCGCCACACACTCCCTTCACACCTCTAGTGCACCCCCCCTCCTTGCCGATTTACATACGCCACTGCAGTGGCATTATTGGAAAACACCCTTACCACTAGTCCTTCCAGGGTGTAGAGCTCTAAACATTAGCCATAAGGCACAAAGCGCTAGATCAGTGTTCTTCAACCTTTTGACACCTATGGACCGGTGGAAATAAAATAATTATTTTGTGGACCGGCAGTTAAAGAACACTGGGCTAAATCGTGCCCTTCTCTACCCAATCTCCGTCCCAGACCCGGCCTCCATAATAGTACTAATTGTAACACCATTTTTTCCAATCATTTTTCATATATACACACACACAATATAATCGTATTAACAACACATAATGGTTAACCACAAAATTAAAATACACAAAGCACACTGTATGCTTTTCAACATTCAATCCTACCAGAAAACAGATAACCTCATGCAAATGCAGGACCAAAAACTAAAAGTACTAATATTTACAAACAAACCCTAAGATGCAAGATTCTGCAAGCAGTGCAACCCCAAAGGAAAAGAAACAAATGCATTTTTTCCTGACCAGACAGCAGATGCAAATCAATCACTAAATAAAAATATAAAAGCAATGCCCCTACTGTTGTTGTCTCTCTCCTTCCATGCTATGCCTTGCCTTCTGGCCTGCTCCCCAGTGTTATCTTCGGGCCAGTCCACTGTGCGATCAACACGGCATCTTCGGGCCGGCTCCCTGAGTGTTGCATTGCACAAAGCTGTGGGCAGTGGCTCCTAATGCGCGTCCCACGCCTCATCTGGAAGTCTTCCCTCTGACGCTGCTATATCAGAGAGAAGGCTTCTGGTTCAGGCGCAGGATGCGCATAGGAGCCTTTTCCCTTTGTGTGTCACCCATATGACGTCCAGTACCCATTGGTCCGAGAAGATCGGTTCCCATTCCCATCGAAACACCAACAATCGGCCTCCAATGTGAAGAAAAACTGAAGTTCTAGCATTATAGGGACTTCTTGGAGGACTAACTGGTGCAAGAACTTGAAGCCTGCTGGCGTCAGGGGTTGCTATAGCACTGTCTGTATCCTTGGGAAGATCTCTGGGAGGACAAACCTGTGGTGGTCTGGCAGAACCTGCATGAGGGACGAAAAGTACTGCAACTCCCCCCAGGGGGGACGACGAGTCCTGCTATCCAGGAGAGACATAAGAACATAAGACCAGTGGTCCATTGTGCCCAGCAGTCTGCTCCCATGGTCGCCCTTAGGTCAAAGACCAGAGCCCTAATTGAGTCTAGCCTTACCTGCGTACGTTCTGGTTTAGCAGGAACTTGTCTAACTTTGTCTTGAATCCCTGGAGGGTGTTTTCCCCTATGACAGACTCCGGAAGAGCATTCCAGTTTTCTACCACTCTCTGGGTGAAGAAGAACTTCCTTACATTTGTACGGAATCTATCCCCTTTTAACTTTAGAGAGTGCCCTCTCGTTTTCCCTACCTTGGAGAGGGTGAACAACCTGTCTTTATCCACTAAGTCTAGGCCCAGTTTCTCTAATCTCTCACTGTACGGCAACTCCTCCAGCCCCTTAACCATTTTAGTCGCTCTTCTCTGGACCCTTTTGATTATATTGTGTCCTTCTTCAAGTACGGCGACCAGTGCTGCACGCAGTATTCCAAGTGGGGGGCGTACCATGGCCCAGTACAGCGGCATGATAACCTTCTCCGAACTATTCATGATCCCCTTCTTAATCATTCCTAGCATTCTGTTTGCCCTTTTCATCACTGCCGCACATTGCGCAGACGGCTTCATTGACTTGTCGATCAGAACTCCCAAGTCTTTTTCCTGGGAAGTCTCTCCAAGTACCGCCCTGGACATCCTGTATTCGTGTATAAGATTTTTGCTACCAACATAAATCACCTTACACTTATCCACGTTAAACCTCATCTGCCATGTCGATGCCCATTCCTCGAGCCTGATTATGTCACGTTGCAGATCTTTGCAATCCCCCTGCATTTTCACTACTCTGAATAGCTTTGTATCGTCCGCATATTTAATCACCTCGTTTATAAATATGTTGAAGAGCTCGGGTCCAAGCACCGAGCCCTACGGCACCCCACTGGTGACGCTCTTCCAGTCCAAGTATTGTCCATTTACCCCCAATCTCTGTTTCCTATGCACCAGCCAGTTTTTAATCCACTTGAGTATTTCACCCTCGATTCCATGGCTCGCAATTTTCCGAAGTAGTCATTGATGCAGAACCTTGTCAAACGCCTTCTGAAAATTCAGATATACAATTTCGACTGGGTCACCCTTGTCTATCTGCTTGTTTACTCCCTCAAAGAAGTGCAGCAAGTTTGTCAAACAAGATCTGCCTTTGCTGAAACAGTGCTGTCTGGTCCTCATCAGACCGTGTCCGTCAAGGTGATCAATGATGCGGTCCTTTATCAGTGCCTCTATCATCTTTCCCGGTACTGATGTCAGACTCACCGGTCTGTAGTTTCCCGGGTCTCCCTGCGAACCTTTTTTGAAGATTGGTGTAACATTCACCACCTTCCAGTCCTCCGGAATCTTTCCCGATTTGATCGACACATTGGCTATTAGCTGAAGCAGTTCATCTATAGTCCCTTTCAGTTCCTTGATGACCCTCGGATGGATACCATCCGGTCCCGGGGATTTATCGCTCTTAAACCTATCAATCTGCCGGCATACCTCTTCTAGACTGACAGTTTACCCTGTCAGTTTCCCATTTTTGCTTCCAGCATAAAACCTGATGAGTTCTGGTATGCTGTGTATATTCTCTTCGGTAAATACAGATATAAAAAAAGGTATTCAGTCTGTCAGCGATTGCTTTGTCCTTCTTTAGCGCTCCCTTTATTCCTTGGTCATCCAACGGTCCCACCACTTCCTTCGCAAGTCGTTTCCCCTTAATATATCAAAAGAATGGCTTGAAGTTTTTCGCCTCCTTGACTATTTTTTCCTCGTAATATCTTTTGGCCCCTTTTACCGCCTTATGGCACCGAGGTTGATGTTGTTTGTGCTTATTCCAGTTTTCGTCCGATTTTGACCTTTTCCATTCCTTAAACTAAGTTTTTTTTGGTCTCTGATCGCTTCCTTTACCTCTACAGTGACCCAACACGGTCCATGTTTTGGAGAAACACTCCTTCCTCAGGGGTCCTAATTGTCCTATGCTTCACTAGTTGAAAACCATAATGATTACAATGATGATGAATAAAATCCGGAAATTCCTCTCTGCAGTTTCTTTTTGTTTTTGATTCTACCTGTTCACTGCAGACTCGTTGGATTTTTTTTCTTTGTTGACCCTTGAGGGGAGGTATGCTGGCCTAGTGCCTAACCCTCAGTAAGTCTGGTTCTAAGAGAGAGGGTATAGAGGCACAGCATTCATTACTCATTAAAACAAACTAAATAAAGCATATAAATTATCTTAAGGCAGAGAATACCAGTCTAATATACCCAGTACCTTAATAGGATTTAATTAGGTAGCTCAATAATAATAAGCAGACAGTAGTCCAGCAGCAAGAGGGGAGCTATCCAGTTTTTTGCACTGTTACATGTATGATTATCTCCCAGTTGGTGAGAAATTGCATGTGTGTGCTTGCTGCATAGAGCTCCTGGCTCTCAGAGAATGAGTCCGTTCCCTTGAGGCTAGAGATGCAGACTTGGAAGAGCTGAGAGAGACAGAGGTACATAGAGGAGACCTACAGGGACTTTGTAGAGTAGTCCTACTTTTAGTATACGTGTTGGTGGATCCTCTTCTGCTGTTACCATGCTAGCAGTTGGCATACCCCAGGGTTCTGTTTTAGGACCTCTTCTCTCTCTCTCCTCCCATTGCTTCCAGTATCACCTATATGCTGATGACTCCCAGATCTATCTCTCTACACTCAAAATTTCACCTAAAGTCCAAGAAAAAGTATCTGCCTGTTTGGCTGACATTGCTGCCAAGATGTCCTGCATCATCTGAAACTATGTGATTATCTTCAAAGTAGGGAGGCCGACGGCATTTCCTATCAGTTGGAAATTGGACACACCAGTGTGAAATGTTGACTCTTTCAAAAATTTGTGGCATGCATAAACACCGGAGATGGAAGTGGACTGGGAACTTTGCTTGATAACTCAATAGGCTTGCTGCCATTTACAATCTCAAGTGATAGAGCCAATTCTATTTTCGGGTTTTCTAAGGAAGAGATTGAAACAGGGCCATGTCAGGACTCCCGAATTATTTTTGAGATAAGTGGCAAACATCTATATATTTTTTGCATATATCTCTTGGTCACATTATACATTTGAAGAAGAAATCTCTGTACAAAAAAATATAAAACATTCAAGTCATATGCAATGATTGGAAGGTGAGCTCTGCGATGGGGCTTCTCTCCACAGAGCTTCATGTTTCTGAGCATATGTGAATGTGAAGTGTTTCTTTACTGATAAGTTACTTTGAATTTGCTACACACTATATGAGGAAGACATATTTTTTGTGTTTCAACATTTTTTCGCTCTCATTTTTTGAATTATATTCTCTGGTTTGCTGTTTGTATTGACGGGGTCATCTGAAACTAAACTTGTCTAAAACGGAGCTGTTCCTCTTTCCTCCTAAACCCTCTGCTCCTCCGCCTTCATTCTCCATCTCGGTAAAGAATACTGTCATCATTCTAATCTCCTCTGCTCATAACTTTGGAGCCATCTTCGATTTCGACCTCTCATTCTCTACGCACATCCAACAAACTATTAAGGCCTGTCGCTTCTATCTCTGCATCACCACCAAAATTCACCCCTTCCTCTCTGAGCACACTACCCAGACCCTTGTCCACGCTCTCGCAACTTCACGCTTAGATTACTGCAATCTATTTCCAATTGGTCTCCCACAGTACCGCCTCTCTCCCCTGCAATCTGTGCAAAACTCTGCTGCACAACTCATCTGCTACAACCTCGCTACACTCATGTCACCCCTCTCCTTAAAAAACTTAATTGCTGCCTATCCACCTTCGCATACAGTTCAAGTTCCTATTGCTGACCTATAAGTGTGTTCATTTTGCTGTCTCTCAATATCTCTCCTCTCTCATTATACACCTTCCAGAGAACTCCGTTCCTCAGATAAGCTGCTCTTAGCAGTACCCTTCTCCTCCACTGCCAATTCCAACTTTATTTCTTTCATCTAGCTGCTCCCATGCTTGGAAAAAATTACCCAAATTTGTCCGCCAAGCCCCTTCCTTTACCTTGTTTAAAAGCAGACTAGAAACCCACCTTTTTGATATAACATTCAATCCATAACCCTACTTCCCATTACCCACCAACCCAGCCAGCATATTACCCATTTCCCTTAACTGAATCCATGACATTCTATTTGCCTGTCTTGTCTGTTTAAATTGTAAGCTCTTTCGAGCACAGACTGTCTTCTTTGTGACTCTGTACAGAACTGCATACGTCTGGTAGCACTATAGAAATAATTAATAGTAGTAGTAGTGGTGGTATTTGGGGTTTTTCCAGGTACTTGTGACCTGGATTGGCCTCCTTGAAAACGGGATACTGGGCTAGATGGATCATTGATCTGATCCAGTAAGGCTATTCTTATGTTCTTATAAATGGAGGGGTAATCAGCCAGATTAGGGCTCCCCAAGGCATCCTGCTTAACTGTTCCACAAATGGAATCAGTGAGTGGCTGATGACAACAGAGGCATAATATCATGTGCCAACTAAGGGAATCTTGAGAGTACCCAAGAAAGGGACTTGGGGGTAATGGTGGACATGACAATGAAGCCGACGGCACAGTGCGCAGCGGCCGCCAAGAGAGCGAATAAAATGCTGGGGATAATCAAGAAGGGTATTACAACAAGAACGAAAGAAGTTATCCTGCCGCTGTACCGGGCAATGGTGCGTCCGCATCTTGAGTACTGCGTCCAGTATTGGTCACCATACCTTAAGAAGGAAATGGTGTTACTCGAGAGAGTTCAGAGGAGAGCGACACGACTGATTAAGGGGATGGAAAGCCTTTCATACGCTGAGAGATTGGAGAAACTGGGTCTCTTTTCCCTGGAGAAGAGAAGACTTAGAGGGGATATGATAGAGACTTACAAGATCATGAAGGGCATAGAGAGAGTAGAGAGGGACAGATTCTTCAAACTTTCAGAACATAAAAAAACAAGAGGGCATTCGGAAAAGTTGAAAGGGGACAGATTCAAAACGAATGCTAGGAAGTTCTTCTTTACCCAACGTGTGGTGGACACCTGGAATGAGCTTCCAGAGGACGTTATAGGGCAGCGAACGGTACTGGGGTTTAAGAAAGGATTGGACAATTTCCTGCTGGAAAAGGGGATAGAGGGGTATAGATAAAAGATTACTGCACAGGTCCTGGACCTGATGGGCCGCCGCGTGAGCGGACTGCTGGGCGCGATGGACCTCAGGTCTGACCCAGCGGAGGCATTTCTTATGTTCACATGTGCCACATCACATAGTACATGCACGCTCCTCTTTTGGTAATCTGGCACAATCAACACATGAATTAAGATGATTAGAGGCTGAGGAGTCCTTCTCTGTCAATATTTTACAAAATCAAGAGGTTTTGAGGCAGGAAAAAAAAAAGATAAGAAAAAAATTTTTGAAAATCCAAGATGACCACCACTGACAGAAAAATTGTATCAAAAGTGGCCCGTAAAAAGAAAATGAAAAACCAATAAAATGCTGAAGTAGGGGTTTTGGAGGTGGGTGATCTGAACTCTATCCCTAGAAATCCCCGATAATGACTTTGCTAGGACCGCCTGCCCTTACCACCCCTCCCCCCCCCACAATTTTCCCATAGGAAATAATGAGGCTGTACTCATTCTCTGCAGTGCCTGCCTCTGTCTGCTCTCTCTCTGCAGCTAAAGTGAAGGAAAAGGAATTTCTCCCTCAGAATTTTATCAAACAGTCCAATCTTCAGGCTGCCGGTCAGACAGACCTTGACCAAAACCTCTGCCCCACGGAATCTGGGCACATGAGCAGGGGTGGGAAAATTCAGCCTGCGCCCTGATACACCAAGGGCTCAAGATACAATCAACCTGCGCTTAAGCCTCTGAAAGGCTCAGAGGGCAAGTTGCTCCCAGGGGACCAGACTCCAGCTCTGAGGTGGCACACAGCAGGTTGGCTCCACAGGTCCACCCAAAGCTTGCCCTGTGAAGCCGCAGTCCAGCTCTGTGGAAACTACTTCTTTTCCCAGGCAAAGAACCCTTGAATAAGGGGTCTCAGGGCACCAAAGCCTCTGGAAGGGTCGAACTTACGTCGGAAATAAGAAAAATAAGCAGAGCAGATCAGAAACATTTCTGCACTGTTCGCTCATAAAGAAAAAACTGTAGGGGGCTGCTATATAGGAGGAGCCAAAAACAATGTGTTTTCACAGATACAGATTGAACACTTATCGTACAGACTCCGGAGTGGATGTAACAAAGTACAAACACCGAGCTGAATTGTTTTGAAACATTTATCTCTCATTCCAAATTCCTCCCTCAAAGTTTCAATATCCTATGATACAATTAAAATGTTTAGAAATACCTGAGGATTTTCAAGGATCCTTTTTACACCTTTGATTAAATTGCCAAGATATTTGGCACGTTCTGGATTGCTGAACAATGATCTCCTCACAGATGCAAACTGGACTAAGCAGGATAGTGCCTAAAAAGTGAAACATGGGCAGCTTTAGAACATAAGACTCCTCCTTTATATCCTCAAGACAGTTGGCCAGTTTAACCCTTGCAACAGAAATCCCATTCTATAGCTCAGATTTGCTAATTTACAGTTTGAAAATAAATTGACAACATTACATAAATCCAAGGAGATTCAATTAGCAAAAAAATTCACATAGATTTCAACTGTTGAAAGCTGTGGCACTATGACATTTTAATACATATAGTACAGACTCCAAGGGCAACAACAAAAGATTAGGTTCTTACCTTTGCTAATCTTCTTTCTTGTAAATCCACACTCTATTCCTAGACAAGTGGGTTATACATACCATGTCCCGAGACTGCTTGTAGGAAGCCTCATTTACATAATTTTTCTGACACTCCCCTCTTACCTCAGGACTGCTCTCTGGTCTCCAGTTCATGCAAAAGCAGACAGTGAACCTGTAAGGAATACAGACAAAAGGGAGAGGTACGGGGAAATTCTCTGACAAACAAGTCTAATCTGCTCATAGCATGAAATTTCATAACAATCATGAACAATTGAAAAAGGTTAACAAACAGTATAAACCTGAAAGACATTGTGCTATAAGGAGATGCAGCCTGTACTAACAGAAGGGGGCACCACAGTTAGGGGTCCCCGAGGCAAAATGCCGTTTGGATGGTACTCTTAGAAAGCCTGGTCAAGAAACCATAAGTTCAGCCTACAAGTTCTTATCGAGGCAGAAAATTGGCGAATCAGCAACTCCCAGGGCAAGTTTCAGGAATAGAGTGTGGATTTACAAGAAAGAAGGTTAGCAAAGGTAAGAACCTAATCTTTCATTCTTATACAATCCCACTCAGCTTCTGGACAAGTGGGTCATAACAGAGCAGTCCTGTAGAATCAGGGTGGGACTGATGAGCCTGCTGCCAGAACTGAAAGCAGCATACTGCTTGGCTGCCATATCGATTCTGTAACGAGAAGATGTGGAAAGCAGAAACCAGACAACAGAGGTAGAAAAAAATGTCTATTTCTTTTCTTTAGGATAAAATAGTATTGTAGCTATGTTGATAAATGTTTATGCACCTAATGAAACTTGTGGGAAAAATTCACTAAAATTGGCTTTCAAATATGAATTACATGCAACTCAATGCCTTAATCTATGATATAACCACCTGTTGGTAGCAAAATAAGCTATTTTTAAAAACATTTTTAACCTATTATTGTGCTCAGTCACCTCCACCACAATCATAACTAGGGTAAGTACCAGGACCAGGATTCTCAAAGAACCGTCACAGTACAATGTTGTTCCTCTACCTGCTATTGTATACATTACACAGTTGTAGTTATTCACTCACTCCATGATATATTACGATATCTGTATTTAAGCTAAAGAAAAAGTGCCAATATAGATTGCACTTATCCGTTTGTTCCGGTGTCGAAAAACGATGCTGTCTGGGTTAACGGCACATACAAAGGCCTTAACGTTTTAATTATGAACTTTCAGATACCTAGAGCAATCCATCCGGTGTGCCACAAGGGTCTCCGCTATCTTCATTGCTCTTCAATGTCTAGGCACGCAGCTAACCCAGTTAGGGATAAAACTATTTAGTTATGCAGATGATTTTACGATCATCATCCCATTCGTTAATTCTATCTCTGAAACTATTCCTAAAGCTTCAGAAGCCATAAAAGTGATGGAGCACTGGATGACAACCTTTAGGCTCAAACTTAATTCAGAAAAGACAACTTTCTTCGTTGCTTCGCCACATCCGCTTGACACCAAATCACCACTATGTATCAATAATCTTAATTACCCTATCCAACCTACCATAAAGATACTAGGTGTAACTTTGGATCAGTGCCTAACCATGAGAGACCAGGTAGACTCCTTGATCAGAAAGGGATTTTTCACTCTCCGGAAACTCAGATCCATTAAAGCTTATTTCGATACAGCGGCATTCAGAACCCTAGTCCAATCCCTCGTACTGAGTCTACTTGACTACTGTAACATCGCCTATTTAGCAATTTCCCAAAAGAACATGCAGCGTTTACAATTGATGCAAAATGCAGTGGTCAAACTGATCTTTGGGCTGAGGAAGTTTGACCACGTGACACCCTACTACCGGCAGCTGCATTGGCTGCCAATGGAGGCGCGCATAAAGTTTAAATTTGCCTGCTTCTGCTTTAAAGCACTACACGGACTTGCCCCTAAATATATAACTGACCTTTTCGTCTTCTCAGCCAACAGACACAAGAGAAGCTCACATTCCAACTTCGTTTCCCCCCCAGTGAGAGGTTGTAAACTGAAAAAACACCATGAACATCTTCTCTCGCACCAAGCAGCATCATGGGGTAAAGACCTAAAACAATTGCTTTCGCCCACTACTTATGAGGAATTTAGGAAACGTCTGAAAACACACCTGTTCCTAAAGTATCTAGACAACTGATCCTCTCTTCTCTCTCCCCTCTATAGCGATTAACTTGTTCTATTGATCACTCTCTCCTCAAAAATGGATTTACTGTCCTATTAACCCTCTTTCTTCTTCCCCTCTAAAAGTCAATCAATTTGTACCTTTGCTTAATCTTTGTAAACCGCATAGAACTTCACGGTATTGCGGTATATAAGCTGTTATTATTATTATTATTATTATTATTAATAATGCTGCCTCATTTGTTGATTATGAGAACATCAAAATCCTGCTGCTGCTCTGTGTTTGCAATCCATAGAAACATAGAAACATAGAAATAGACGGCAGATAAGGGCCACGGCCCATCCAGTCTGCCCACCGCAATGACCCTTCCCCACCTAACTCAGTGAATAGATCCCACGTATCTATCCCATTTGGCCTTAAAATCAGGCACACTGCTGGCCTCAGTGACCTGAAGTGGAAGATTATTCCAGCGGTCAACCACTCTCTCAGTGAAAAAGAATTTCCTGGTGTCACTGTGCAGTTTCCCTCCCCTGATTTTCCACGGGTGCCCCCTGGTTGCCGTGGGACCCATGAGAAGGAAGATATCTTCTTCCACTTCGATGCGACCCGTGAGATACTTGAACGTCTCGATCATGTCTCCCCTCTCTCTGCGTTCCTCGAGTGAGTAGAGCTGTAACTTATCCAGCCTTTCCTCGTAAGGGAGATCCTTGAGACCAGCGATCATCCGGGTTGCCATTGTCTGCACCGACTCTAGTCTCAGCACATCTTTTCGGTAATGCGGCCTCCAAAATTGCACACAGTACTCCAGGTGTGGTCTCACCATGGATCTATACAATGGCATAATGACTTCAGGCTTACGGCTGACGAAACTCCTGCGTATGCAACCTATGATTTGCCTTGCTTTGGAGAAAGCTTGCTCCACTTGATTGGCAGCCTTCATGTCCTCACTGACGATCACCCCTAGGTCACGCTCTGCTTCAGTTCTTGTTAGGATCTCGCCATTTAGGGTGTAAGTCTTGCATGGATTATGGCTGCCCAGGTGCATGACTTTGCATTTTTTGGCATTGAAGCTGAGTTGCCAGGACCTAGACCAGCGCTCCAGTAGTAGTAGGTCGTGCATCATGTTGTCGGGCATTGAGTTTTTGTCTGTTGTACTCTTGGCCACTACATTGCTTAGTTTGGCGTCATCAGCGAATAGTGTTATTTTACCTCGGAGACCTTCTGCCAAGTCTCTTATGTAGATGTTGAACAGGATCGGGCCCAGGACGGAGCCCTGTGGCACTCCACTGATCACCTCCGTCGTTTTGGAGGGGGTGCCATTCACCATTACCCTCTGAAGCCTACCCTCAAGCCAGTTCCCAATCCATTTCGTCAGCGTGTCGCCCAATCCTATAGAACTCATTTTGCTCAGCAACCTGCGGTGTGGTACGCTATCGAATGCTTTGCTGAAGTCCAGGTATACGATGTCCAGGGACTCCCCAACATCCAGCTTTCTCGTCACCCAGTCAAAGAAGCCGATCAGGTTGGATTGGCAGGATCTCCCCTTAGTAAATCCATGTTGACGGGGATCACGTAGATTCTCCTCGTTCATGATCGTATCCAATTGGCATTTGATTAGAGTTTCCATTAGTTTGCTCACTATTGATGTGAGACTCACCGGTCTGTAGTTTGCTGTTTCCATCTTGGAGCCTTTCTTATGAAGTGGAATGACGTTAGCCATTTTCCAGTCCAACGGGACGTCACCTGTACTAAGGGAGAGATTGAAGAGTGCGGATAGCGGTTCCGCCAAGACATCACACAACTCCCTGAGCACCCTGAGCATCCATCAACAACTGTCTTTGAGGTCCTATTCAGTGATTGCCCACTGCCTGTGATTACCCAAACACAAAAAAATCTATTCCAAAAATATCCAAAATTGAAATAAAACACAAAAAAGAAAAAATAAATCTCTTGGTACAGCTATTTGCTATAAATACTTTAAATAACTTATCTGTTGAACCATTTATCTCTAGTAAGCTCTACAACCCAAGCTGGGTTTCACCTTTATCTTTAGGGAGAACAACCCTAGGAGGAATTCTTGGCTGACCAGCCACTCCTGGGATTCATAAACACAGAGGAGCAGCAGGATTTCAATGTGCTCATAAAAACAAATGAGGCAGCATTAAGACCCTATCCCCGCAAAGAACAACTTTGGACTTTCTGAGGAAGGCTGCGTTGAGTGAATCATTTGTTTACTCTGTCCAAAAAATACAACAACTGGGGGACATGTAATAAATTTAAAACAAACCACAGAAAATATTTCTTCACTCAATGTTTAATTAAACACTGGAATTCACTGCCAGAGAATGCAGTAAAAAGAGTCAGCTTAGCAGGGTTTAACAAAGGTTTAAGTGATTTCTTAAAGGAAAAGTCCATTAGTCATGATTAAGATGGACTTGGGAAAATCCATTGCTTATTTCTAGCTTAGCAGCATAAAAATCTGTTTTACTCTTTTGGGATCTTACTAGGTACTTGGCCCTGGATTAATCACTGTTGGAAACAGGATACTGGGCTTTAATTGACTTTTGGGTCTGTTCCAATGCTTATGTTCTTATGACTCCCTAATTAGTGGCTATTGTACCTATGCCCCTATAAAATCCAACATCACTCGTATGTGAGAAACAATGTCCTGTTTGTCCTCAGAGTACCATATATAGTTGAATATAAAAAATATGATTATAACAGCAAGTCAAGTTGTTCTGGCATCTGCTTGGAAACAACCAGATCTTCCAGTGTTCTGAGTACTGTTGACCAAAGTCCAATTTATACAACAAATGTCAAAATTAACTGTGCTTCAGAGATACAGTCAAACCTCGGTTTGTGAGTAATGCGGTTTGCAAGTGTTTTGCAAGGCGAGCAAAACACTCGAGCAAATCGTGCCTCGCAAACCAAGCGTTGACTCCATTTGTGAGCACCCCCAGAGAAACGACATCACCCCCCCTCCCCCCCAGCGAACTGGCATCTCCCGTGTCCAAACACATACCCCGATCTAGCACCGGCAAGGACATGCCGGTGCCAGTGCCTGAAGATCCTACCTCTTGCCTGGGATGTGGTGGGGTGAGGTGGAGCAGCGCAAGTGACCTCGGGGGGGGGGGGGAACCAATCAAGCAAGTTTCCCTTACTTCCTATGGGGAAACTCGCTTTGATATACAAGTAATTTGATTTACGAGTATACTTCTGGAACGAAATATGCTCGTAAACCAAGGTTCCACTGTACATAGTTATAATACCATTTGGGGTACATATGAAACTTGGATTAGCTCCCAAGGGAGTATTCCTATTGATTTCTGAACTATAGCTTCTTATATCTTTATACCTAATGAATCTCCTGCACACATTCACTCACTGGGGCGGGAGGGGAGAGGTGGGGAGGAAGGGAGGGTTGGGTTATAGAAGACATATAGACGATTTGATATTCTTAGTATGTATTAAGAAATAAGACATACAATGAATCAATGTATTGTTCTATGTTTGATTATACAAGATAGATGTTTTAAATGTATTTAAATTACTAATAAAGCAATTAGAAAAAGAAAAAAACAACAACAACAACAAAACGATTATAAACCGAAGTAACCTTACCCCCCCAAAAAAAGGGGGAAAAGGTTCAAGCAAATATAAACTGGGGGGGTTATATTCAATTGCCCTGCCTTGCACACAGCCCTCCTTCCTGCTCACTTCCTATGCCCACTACTAGCCTCCCTTAAGCCCTGGTAGTCCAGTGGTGAGCAGGGACAAGAGCGATCCTTCCCGCGTCCTATCCCGGCGAACTGTTAACCACCCCGCCACCTGGACCCGTTGCAGGCCTCCCGCTGGCCTGATTAAGCACCCTGTTAGTCCATCAGTGAGCTGGGACAGGAGCAATCCTTCCAGGGCTGTGGAGTCGGTAGATAAATCCTTCAACTCAGATTCCTCAATTTCTGGTACCCACGATTCCGACTCCAGGTATCCAAAATGTCTCCTACTCCAAAGCCCTGAATCCTTCCCATGTCCTTTCCCAGCCAATTGTTAACCACACCACCTCCCTCCCAGACACCTCTACCTCTAAAACATACCTTTGAACCCTGGTGGTCTATCTTCATTCGCTCCTACCCTGTGCAGAGCTGCGATAGAAATTGCTGCTGGGAGTTCTTGCAGCATTCTCACAAATTCTCTTGGTCGCAAGAGACTGCTCCAGGAACTTGTGGCAGCCTTTTCTGATCCTGGCTCACCGCTAGACCATCTGGACTTAAGGCAGGCCTGCAGGAGGCCTGCAATAGGTTCCGGGTGGGAGGCGAGGGAGTGCGCAGACCTGAGGACCCGAATATAAATCAAGACTCCAATATTTGGGCCATTTTTTGGCCCAAAAATCTCAGTTTATAATCGAGCATATACGGTAAAATTATACCATGCACAGTACATGTTAATGAGAGGAAGGAGACACCTGGCACTGAAAAGATCCCCCCTTTTTCTGTTTTTAACATTCCCAATTTAGAAATGAATAAAATTTCCATGTGCACTCTACAGAGTAAAATTATTTAACTGCTAGCATCTCCCAAATACAGCAAATATATTTAACACTGCAATTTAAAAATTACTTACTAACTGTGACAAAAGTGGAGGGAGGGTATGATACAAATCGAAAAACAAGTCCAAGGTCTCTGGTTCTAAAAAGACTGAGAAGAAAAATATAGTTTAATTCATTTGCTGCATTTTCCATAGATGTAAAGGGGCATGTGAACAACAATTTTATAAGAATAACAGAAGAAAAAAAACAAAAAACAAACTACTGTAAGCGTTTAGCCTGCTTTCTAAAACAAAAGAAGATTATGCGCTTGTAACATGTTTGGGTTTATGCCCTACCAAAGTTTCAGGACATGTCCTCCAACAGGGCTTATTTTGGGGATCATGTACAAGTGTCCCAAAAAGAAGGCTCTATTATAGGTGGAAGATCTTTAATTAGACTAGAAAATATACTCCAAGTATAACCAAGGGTCTAATTTATGTTCACCCAATATGCCAAACATTAAAAAGAATTTTATATAAATAAGGTTCCCAAGTACCTGCAATACAGTTGAAAATCACTATAGTGATTTGCTGATAAGAATTAGCTAAATAGTTATATTAAGACTAACTCTCTTCAGGTTGTCCCTCCCTATTGGTGATGAATTGACGTGAATGTACACAATTTTTTAAAACTCCAACTGCAGGGTTGCAGCATGTAAGAGCAGCCCAGCAAACAGAGGTTGAGGTTATCACTGAAGCATACAACATTAACAGTAGATGCCCATCCTTTTATTCCTAATATAGTTTAGTGTTTATTTGCTGCTCGGATGCAAGAAGTAGGCAGAATGCGGTTAGACAGAGGATGAAGAACAGAGATGTACATTATTCTTTCACACACCATCCACTGGAAGAAAGGCTGCATTCTTTTCCCATTACCAGATGAATTCAAAACAAAGAGAAAAAAAACCCTTGCTACAGTGACAGGAAAATCAACTTACGCCTCATAAAATCTTACTTGTTGCTGGATTTTTCAAGCCTTGGCTATAGTTGTGTATTCCACTGAGACTTAAATCATCATCTCAGAGGGATGCAGAGGGAAAATTGTTCCAAGTACATTTGCAATTTGGACCTAACCTCACCGGAGCCCCAACCCACCTAGAAGAGAATGCCCCCCCACAGAAAGAGAATCAGCTGCGGTAGACAATGTCCGACCTTAACAAACTCTACAAAAAATACAACCATGCAGCCTGCGACCTCAACCACTGCCCTCCATACCTATTAAAATCCTCCAGTACCAAATTCCACGCTCTCCTCTTATAATGGATACAAACCATGCTCGCAGATGGCCTTTTCCCGCAAGACCTCAGTGAAATCGTCGTCACCCCGATCCTAAAAGACCCTAAAGGAGCAACAGATCAACTATCCAACTACAGACTAATAGCCTCAATACCACTTTATGTCAAATTAACGGAAGGCCTGGTAGCCAAACTCCTCAGCAACTACCTAGAAGACCACAACATACTCCACCCTACACAATCTGGTTTCAGAACCAACTACAGCACAGAGACACTCCTAGGTTCCTTCCTGGACACAGCTACACAACACCTCAGCACAAGTAGCAAAATGCTGATTATACAACTGGTTCTCACTGCAGCATTTGACATGGTGAATCACAACATCCTACTACAAATATTAGATACAATAGGAATCACACACAAGGTACACCCATGATTTCAAGGATTCCTACAATCCAGAACTTACAGAGTAAAGTTGAACAAAGAAAAATCAGAACCTGCGGCGTACCCCAAGGATCTCCATTATCCCTAACTCTCTTCAATCTCTACATTGCATCCCTCGGCACCTGCCTGGACAAATTAGGCTTAACCTCCTACAGCTATGCAGACAACATCACCATTCTCCTTCCTTTTGACCAACCAACGTTCTCCATGACAGCCACACTACACAGGATACTTGAAGCAGTAGCAACATGGATGAAAAATCACAAACTGAAACTGAACCCAGACAAGACAAAATTCATTGTCCTCAAAAATAATAAAATCCCAACCACAACAAATCTAGTAATAAACTAAATCACATACCCCATATAACCCACTCTAAAACTTCTAGGAATGACGATAGACAGATGCTGTGCCATGCAACCACAAATCAACAAAATACAAAAATCATTTGCGGTCATGAGAAACTTAAGGCAATTTAGAAAATTCTTCAACGGAACACAATTCCAGTTCTTGGTCTAGTCCCTAGTTCTAGGTCTTCTAGACTACTGCAACATACTCTATCTCCCTTGCCACCATGATAAAACAACTACAAACAGTTCAAAACACAGCGCTTAGACTTATCTATTCACTGAGGAAACACAACCACATCACAGCGGCATACCTCGACTCGCACTGGCTCCCAATACAAGCAAGAGTATAATTCAAATTCTACTGCCTACTATTTAAAACCATAAACGGAGACAGCCCAGCCTACCTAAACAACCGCCTAATCCAAACTACCTCAACCAGATATAGGGAGAACCCACAAACCGTTCACACATCCCCCAATCAGACGTGTCAAACGAAAAAAACTGTACGATGGCCTTATAGCCACACAAGCAGCAAAACTAGACTACCAACTCTCCAATTTACTGATAACGACCCCAGACTACAAATCGTTCAGAAAAGAAATAAAAACCATGCTATTCAAAAATCATTGAAGACAAACACACACCGCATGACTCATCCCAATTCTCTGAAGCAACTTGCTCTAATCTTCAATTCCTCTGGAAATGGCCAGATAACTCCTTTAGTAATCCACCTTGAACCGCAAGGTAATGGCAGAATAGAAATCACTAATGTAATGTAAAATTCAGACTATATTTCGGTTACTGGTAATTTTATACATTTGATCTAATAAAACATTTTAAGGTGTGCTAATCAACTTAATGTGCTAATTTGTAGATTAATGTGTATCAGATTTAGTGCACATTACTTAAAAGGCATGTTAATGGAATGCATGCTAACAATGAACATCCCTGTGTCATTCTGACCTGTGGGCTATATTTTTGTTTATTAGATGTAATATGAAACAGGCTTTGATTAGATCTATGGATATGAAACATTCTGCTCTTACTCATCCTCCAGGTTGTTGGAATCTGCACGGTACAAAGATCATCTGCAGATTCATCTGCTGAGCTACCAATGAAGTCAAAGTTAAGACAATTGATGACCAGTTTCAGAAGATGCATTACCAAACTTTGCTGGCTTTGATCTTGAAGATTTAAAGGTTTTGCCAGAACCTAAAAAATATAAATGATTCTATTTGTTATTAGGAAATATATAAATAAATAAATAAGTGAACAATGGCATCATTAAGACAAACAGAAACATGATGGCAGATAAAGGCCAAATGGCCCATCCAGTCTGCTCATCCGTAGCATCCACTATCTCCTCCTCTCCCTAAAAGATCCCACATGCCCATCCCATGCTTTCTTAAATTCAGACACAGTCTTTGTCTCCACCACCTCTACTAGGAGACCATTTCAAGCATCTATGAGAGGCATTAAATAATGTATCTATCTGAGCATGAAAGAAAGTAACAAGCATGTTGAAACAAGTTTGTGCATGTTGTGTTTCAAAGTTACTCATGCACAGTTAGAGCTTAGTGTGAGTAACATTCAAAGAGTCAAGATGCCAGGAGAAGGGGCGGGACCGCGGCAGAGGAAGCAGCGCAGCACAGGGCTCAGAGAAGGGGCGGGACCGCCGGCAGAGGAAGCAGCAGGGCTCACTGGCATCGGGAAACAACGGTAGGCAGCTTCTCCGTGCAGGGGGGGGCTGGGGAGTGCGAGCGGTCCTTCGGGGTGATGAATCGGACATCGGGGGGGGCATCAGGCTTTCAGGGTGGGGACAGGACTTATTTTGTGGACCGGCAAACTACTAGGACTAAAATTTAAAAACCCCGTTTACGCCCCATCTCCGCGAGCTCGGTCCCCGCAAACCATCTGATCCCATCTGCACAAGCCGCAATTATGATTTTATATTGAACGTATTTTATTAAAGTATAAAAAGAAACAATATTCTGAACAATTGTGATTTTATAAATACAAATATACAGAGCACGGACCAACAAAACCCCTGTCTCCCCTCCCCTTCACATATATCCCCTCTACTATCAAGAAAACTGAACAAGCCAAGTTATTATAGAATGCTACATAGAAATATCATGCTAACAGAATACTGCAGTCCCCAGTTATGTCTCTAGCAGGATATATAATTCAAATCTGATATATTCTAATGACAAAATAGAAATAAAATTATTTTTTTCTACCTTTTGTTGTCTCTGGTTTCTGCTTTCATCTTCTTTTCACTCTTTTCCTTCCAGCATCTGCCCGTTCCATCCAATGCCTGCCCTCTCCCCCTTCCATATGTATCTGACTTCTTTCTATGCCCCTCTTCCTTGTCCATCCTCCTCTCTCCTTTTTACATCATTCATTCCAGCTTCACTGCCTTCTTCGTTTTTATCTCTCTTACACCAGATCTAGCATCTTTATCCCTCTCTTATTTCTCTGCTGACCCCCTTTCCAGCATCAATGTCTCTCTACTTTCTCATTTCTCTCTCTCCCCTTTCTCTCATCTGATCTCTCCATTCCACCCTGACCCCCTTCCCCTCCTGTAATCTCCCTGCCAGCTGTTTCCTTCCTTTTTTCTTTCTCCCTACCCTCCTTCCTTTTTTTCCTTATCCCTTCCCTCCTCCCTCTATCCAACATTAACTCTCTTCCCATCCCTTTCCCTCCTCCCCTCCCAGCAGCATCTCTCCTTCTTCTCCCTTCCCTCCTCCCTCTATCCAACATTAACTCTCTTCCCATCCCTTTCCCTCCTCCCCTCCCAGCAGCATCTCTCCTTCTCCCTTCCCTCCTCCCTCTATCCAACATTAACTCTCTTCCCATCCCTTTCCCTCCTCCCCTCCCAGCAGCATCTCTCCTTCTTCTCCCTTCCCTCCTCCCTCTATCCAACATTAACTCTCTTCCCATCCCTTTCCCTCCTCCCCTCCCAGCAGCATCTCTCCTTCTTCTCCCTTCCCTCCTCCCTCTATCCAACATTAACTCTCTTCCCATCCCTTTCCCTCCTCCCCTCCCAGCAGCATCTCTCCTTCTTCTCCCTTCCCTCCTCCCTCTATCCAACATTAACTCTCTTCCCATCCCATTCCCTCCTCCCCTCCCAGCAGCATCTCTCCTTCTAACTCCCTTCAAGTCCAGTAACAGCTCTCCCTTTTCCAGACCTTCCCAGCCTCCTAAAGTGGCTTCCTCCCCTTCTAGCAGCTCTCGGTACTTGCCTGCAGGAAGTTGCCGGTAAATTGGAGAGCTGGTGGGAGGGGAGACAGCTACAGTGAAGGCTCCCCAGGATTTTGTTTGCACACGCTGACCATCTCCCTCCACCTGCACCTGCAGCTCTCTCCGGTCTAATCGCAACTTCCCCGCGGCCCTCTTCAGCAACTCGGCAGGGGCGGCGATCAAGACACGCTGCCGACGTCAGGACCTTCACTCTCTGAGTCCCGCCTATTTTGTTTCAACTTCCTGTTTCCGAACAGGCGAGACTCACAGAGGGAAGGCCCCGACGTTGGCAGCCTATCTTGATCGCCTGAGGCTGGAACATTAATCAGCAGGAACCGCAGTCGGCAGGAAATTTAACTGCTGACTTGATCTCGCCGGTCCTGCGCAGACCGGCAGAAATTTTCTGCGGACCGGCACTGGTCCGCGGACCGGCGGTTGAAGAACTGTGCACTAGATTACGTGTACATGAGCTGTGTATACTGCATAGCTTTTGTGGGCATGCACCAGGAATGTTGTTACCCCTTTACTGAACAATGCTCAACATAGGCTTTATATAAAGCATGATAAAATTTTAAAATGCATCATGTATGCGAGAAGGGGAAACTAAAGGTCTTCCATGGTCATCCACTATTTTAACAATCATGTTCTGAAAACATTTCTTCCTCAATTTATGGGCCAAAAGCCTCCCCGCCCAATTATCGGATTCAAAAAACTTTTGCATGGAGCATGTGACCATATATGAGGCCTACACTTTTGAGTAGAAAAAAATGGAAGGACTATCCCACTTGCAGTCAAATTAAAAGCTCTGCAAACATCCCGCACAGTATAAAAATGGTATTCTAAAGAAATTCAGAAGCAGATAGGGAATCACATTTGGCTTAGCAGATTTCTTGTATGGAAGGGTGGCCCTATGAAAGTGTGGGCAGCTGAAGACAGACGCCATTTAATTGCAAAGGTGCAACACCACTCTCCCACTAAGATATACTTGCTGTTTCCAGAAGGAAAAAACAAACTTTCTGGCTGTAACAGCAAGAGAACATGGTGTTGTACAAGAGGGGAGGGGGGGGGGAAGGTCTCAACCTGTCTGAATATTCCCTCTGGAAACTACAATCCCTTCAGCTGCTACAGTTTATACAGAATCAAAAATGAGGTCTTTCCCAAACTCAACTAGAAACCACATTTCATCAGGACCAGCAGCCGGCCTCACAATAACTCCTTCCCATTCTTCAGAGACACCTTAACACCAAGGGAAATCACTCTCAGGGAGTAAAGGAGAAGTGAGAGGGAAGAGTCAGACTCCTCCAGTTATTCCCCATTTTCTTTGCCTTCTAACTTAGCTCAATCTAACCAGCATGAACTGACTGAGAAGCATATTTGGACTATCTCGGTCAGAGCCTACAGTGTACTGTCATCACTTGCTGGAGACAGAGAAATACTGAATGGCTGTGCCTGTACCGTGCCTGTAAGGTGCAAATCACCCAAACCATCCGCTGGTTAACAGGCCTGACCAACAAGCTCTGGATCAGTCTGTTGAGGATGCCAAAGTAGAAAGTTTTAAAATTGTGGTCTGGCATAATAGAATATGTGCTGCAGTAGCACAAATGAAAATTTTCCAAAGGTTGGAAACCTGAACACCGGCTGAAAAGCAGGCAGAAGGCAGAGAGGAGGTAAGAAGACCTCAGGAGAGAGACAGGAGACAAAAGGCAGGGAATAAAAGCGATCCACAGCAGGGGCAGCGGCGAGAGTTAGCTCCGCCCACCCCCAAGCATCAGCGAGGTCAGAGCCCGAACTCCCCCTTGAAAGGGGGCGGAGCCAACGGCGCCCAGCACACGCTGACCTGAACACCGGCTGAAAAGCAGGCAGAAGGCAGAGAGGAGGTAAGAAGACCTCAGGAGAGAGACAGGAGACAAAAGGCAGGGAATAAAAGCGATCCACAGCAGGGGCAGCGGCGAGAGTTAGCTCCGCCCACCCCCAAGCGTCAGCGAGGTCAGAGCCCGAACTCCCCCTTGAAAGGGGGCAGAGCCAACGGCGCCCAGCCGTTCGGCGCGCGGCGAAGGCGAGCGGTAAAGGCGTTCGCCTTAGCGAGAGCGCCTTTGCGAAGGGCCTTGCAAGGGACGAGTATCTACTATCAAGTATCTACTATCAAGAACACCGAGGAGGACTGAACAGTAAGGAAGCGACAAACACAGAAGGTAAGGAAGAGACAGACGCCAAGGGAACAAACCCACACATACAATCAAGGTGAGGTAGAGCGGAGACAGCACACACAAAAGACACAGCAAGGCAAGCAACATAAGGAAGCAGCAGGCAAGGGACACAAGCACACACGAGGGAAGCAAGAAATGGAAGCCCAAGGAAGACAGAAGGTGAGCTTTCCGGTCTTCTGTATCGGCTGCAATATGTATGACTACCTCCCTTCGGGGATCCAGGCATACATTTGCAATCGATGCATGGAGATGGATAGCTTGAAATGTCAGGTAAGACTATTGGAAGGAACAGTGATGGAACTCGAAGACAGAATCCGAGCACAGGAGAAGATTCTAGTGGAGTACAGCCCAAACGACGAGGTCAAGGAACTAGAAATGTTCATAGAGGAAGCTCATCAGCACCACGTAGAGATCCCAGGGCTGGAAAACTGTACTCAGGAAACCCATGTGAGGAGAGAAGACACCCATGCAAACACAGAAGAAACCGAAGACGAGGTAGGAGACAACCGCACACCAGGAGGAATAGTGAGAGCACAGGAAGACATCCCCCCACCCAAAGAACAGGAAACAATTTCAAGAGTATCATTGGAGGAAGAAGACTGGCCCTACTCCAAGGACGTGGACCTACGCCCCCCAAGGAACTCCCGAATAAAGAAGATGGGGATCATCGTAGGCAACTCCATTATACGACATGTGGACAGCCACACCGCAGGAGGAAGAGAGGACAGAGTCGTCACCTGTCTGCCTGGAGCAAGAGTGAAGGATGTGACCAACAGGATCTCCAGGATCATAGATGGCGCAGGGGGAGAGGACACCGCTGTGCTTATCCACGTGGGAACAAATGATGTGAGCGGGCGGAAGTATGACAGGGAAGAGCTGAAGGGCCAGCTCCGCTCACTCGGAAGACAACTGAAGATCAGGGAGGTGAAGGTGGCCTTCTCTGAGATCCTCCCAGTACCAAGAGCGGATGGAAAGAGACAAGGGGAATTGCAAGTAATCAACGCCTGGATGAGACGATGGTGCGAAGAAGAAGGCTTCGACTTCGTGCGCAACTGGACGGCGTTCTGGGGAAAAAGCAAGTACTACAGAAGGGACGGACTACACCTCAACAAGGAAGGAGCACGAGTTTTGGCAGGCAACATGAAGAAGGCAATCGAGAAGGCTTTAAACTGAAAGATAGGGGAAAGCCGACAGTCGACCACCGGTCGATGGCACGGATAGCAGGATGCCCCGGCGAAGAAGCCAAGGACTACTACTCCTACACAAGAGAAGACGACCTCACAGCCAATAAGGGAGAAAAAGCAGGAAGGGACAACTCAGACACAGGAGAGGACGACCACACAGCAAACAAGGGTGATAACACAGGAGCAGTAAAGGATACCGTAATTGAAACTATAGGGACGGCCAAGAGTAGAAGGTCCAAAAAGGTAACACAAAGGGAACTTAGATGTATGTATACAAATGCTAGAAGTCTAGGTAACAAAATGGGGGAACTAGAGACAATAGCGAGACATGACATATTGGATATCATTGGCATAACAGAAACATGGTGGAATGAAGAAAACAAATGGGACACAGTACTACAGGGATACAAACTGTATAGAAGAGATCGAGTAGGGCAGAAAGGTGGAGGTATTGCTCTATATGTTAAGGAGGGAATAGATTCTGTTGAAATGGTTACAACAGAAATGAAAGAGAAGCTTGAGTCACTCTGGATCAAAATTCCTGGTCAATATGGCGCAGATACGAAAATTGGCCTTTACTATCGTCCACCAGGACAGGCGGAGGAAACTGACTCAGAAATGATGGAGGAAATCAAACAAGAATGCAAGACGGGCAATGTAATTATATTGGGAGACTTCAATTTCCCAGGGATAGACTGGAAACTAGCAACCTCCAACTGCGGCAAGGATGCCAAGTTCCTGGAGGTGCTAGGGGATTGCTTCCTGGAACAAATGGTAAAAGAGCCGACAAGAGGCAACGCCACCTTGGACTTGGTCCTAAATGGCCTCACGGGACCGATAACAGAAGTGGAAGTCGTGGTTCCACTGGGAACGAATGATCACAATGTAATCAACTTTAAACTTGACATCGGGAAAGGGAAACATGCCAAAACCTTAACCACCACCTTAAACTTTAAAAAGGGTAAATACGATCGCATGAGGGCCATGGTAGAAAAACGACTAGAGAAGATGGTGGACAAACTTGAAACGGTAGATCAGGCATGGTCCCTACTGAAAAATACTATCACAGAAGCACAAGATCTCTACATTCCGAGGATTTCCAAAGATCGGAGAACAAAGAGCAAAAGAGAACCGGCATGGCTTACCATACAGGTGAAGGAAGCCATAAAAGAAAAGAAGGACTCTTTCAAAAAATGGAAATGCATAAAGACAATCGAAGCCTGGAACAAACATAAAGATGATCAGAAGAAATGTCACAAGGCGGTGTGGGATGCCAAACAGGATTATGAGGAAAAAATAGCCCAGGAGGCCAAAAACTTCAAGCCCTTCTTTAGATACGTGAAAGGGAAAAAACCTGCAAAAGAGGCAGTGGGACCCCTGGACGACCAGGGAAGAAAAGGGTACATCAAGGAAGATAAACAAATCGCAGACAAACTAAATTCCTTCTTTGCGTCTGTCTTTACGAAGGAAGACACCTCAACAATACCTGAAGCAGAGAAAGTGTTTCCAGGAGAAATAGAAGACAGCCTCACCACAGTTGAAGTGGACTTAGACCAGATATACTATCAGATCGACAAACTTAAAAGTGACAAATCCCCTGGACCGGATGGAATTCACCCGAGAGTCTTAAAGGAATTGAAGGTTGAAATCGGAGAGTTATTGCAAAAACTTGCAAACCTGACAATCAAATCTGGACAGATACCGGACGACTGGAGGATAGCGAACGTCACGCCAATTTTCAAAAAAGGATCGAGAGGGGAACCGGGCAACTATAGGCCTGTGAGTCTTACGTCGGTCCCCGGCAA
Organism: Geotrypetes seraphini; assembly: GCF_902459505.1. Taxonomy (NCBI): domain Eukaryota; kingdom Metazoa; phylum Chordata; class Amphibia; order Gymnophiona; family Dermophiidae; genus Geotrypetes; species Geotrypetes seraphini. The sequence goes on along the minus strand of NC_047101.1, from coordinate 29,096,717 downwards.
GATGGTTGAAGCACTGATCAAGGATAGCATAGTCCGGCACTTGGACGCACACGACTTGATGAAACCCAGTCAACATGGATTCAGGAAAGGGAAATCATGTTTGACGAATTTACTCCAATTTTTTGAGACCGTAAACGAGCAAATTGATAGTGGGAAGCCTGTGGACATAATATACTTGGACTTCCAGAAAGCGTTCGACAAAGTTCCACACGAAAGACTTCTCAAGAAACTACAAAGCCATGGCATAGAGGGAGATATACAAAGATGGATAGGCAAATGGCTGGAAAACCGAAAGCAGAGAGTGGGCATAAATGGGAAGTTCTCCGACTGGGAGAACGTGACTAGTGGTGTACCCCAGGGCTCGGTACTTGGGCCGATCCTTTTTAATATTTATATCAACGACCTGGAGGAAGGAACATCCAGTGAGATCATCAAGTTTGCAGACGATACAAAACTATGCCGGGAAATCAGATCGCAGGAGGATAGAGAGGAACTCCAGAGCGACTTGTGTCGGTTAGAAACATGGGCGGAGAAATGGCAGATGAAGTTCAATGTGGAGAAATGCAAGGTAATGCATTTAGGCAATAAAAATAAGGAATACGAGTATACAATGTCAGGTGCAACTCTGGGGAAGAGTGAACAAGAAAAGGATCTGGGTGTACTGATAGACAGAACCCTGAAGCCGTCGGCACAATGCGCGGCAGCGGCAAAGAAGGCAAATAGAATGTTGGGCATGATAAAGAAAGGAATCTCGAGTAGATCGGAGAAAGTTATAATGCCGCTTTATAGGGCAATGGTCAGACCACACTTGGAATACTGCGTCCAACATTGGTCTCCCTACCTAAAGAAGGATATAAAACTGCTGGAGAGGGTGCAGAGACGAGCAACAAAACTGGTGAAGGGTATGGAGAGACTGGAATATGAGGATAGACTTATAACACTAGGATTGTTCTCCCTTGAGAAAAGGAGACTGCGTGGGGATATGATCGAGACCTTCAAAATACTGAAAGGAATCGACAAAATAGAGCAGAGAAGATTATTTACACTGTCCAATTTGACACAGACTAGAGGACATGTAATGAAGCTAAGAGGGGACAGGTTCAGGACTAATGTCAGGAAGTTCTGCTTCACTCAGAGAGTGGTTGACACCTGGAATGCCCTCCCAGAGGAGATTATTGCGGAATCGACCGTCCTAGGCTTCAAGAGCAAACTAGATGCATATCTCCTTAAGAGAGGCATATAAAGATATGGTGGACTATAAATTACGCCAGGTGTACACCTGGCAGGGCCTCCGCGTGTGCGGATCGCCGGACTTGATGGACCGAAGGTCTGATCCGGAGATGGCAGTTCTTATGTTCTTATGTTGTGACAATCCTGCTGTTCATATCTATGTAGTTTTAGTGCTGCAATAAGGCTATAAACAAATGTAAGTTATTTCCAAATTTGTCAACTCCAATAAATAATAACAGAAGACAGAATCATGACACTTTCATTACTCTGTCCAAATTATACATGATTTAAAATGAAAGAAGATAATGCAGTCAGTAAATCACAAAAATTATTAACATGGATACAAGGAAAGCAAAGTTTTAATTATTGCCACCTGATAGACTATGTGAATTATTATTATTTTACATTTACAGTTTTTCCAAGAAATGTTTTGGTCCAAGATCCAATCCCTATCAGTGTGCCATACGGAAACATCACAATAGATTTTGAGCTAGCAGCTAAACTTTGAAAATGAATTCAGACTTAAATGGTGCATTTTGTTAAAGGATAAGTTTAGGAGATTGAGAAATATGGGTCATAAAATTCTGTTCTATGCACCCATATTCAAAATAACCACAGCAGTTGCATAGAATGGCACATTCAACACTTGCATCCATGAAATTTAAAATGGGATATATAGTAGCTTTAAATTGAGTATGGATACTTTAAATAGCCAAAAAAAGGCAGCATATAAAAACATACAAGAGGATGCATTTCAAAACCCACCATCCTGGCCAAAATAACCAACAGAAAGATCATTTTCTCTGGTATTTATCCAGGTAGATTATCTTGTTTGAAAACTGTTCTCCTCCAAGCAGGAGGCTGCTTTAGAGCTTCCCCTGCTGCCTCCTGCCGCTCAGCAGTTCGGGGCAGAAAGAGGTTTTTACGTATTTTTAATGGGCCCATTAAATTTAAAAAAAAAAAAAAAAGTTCTACTGGGAACCCAAACCCCCCTCCCCTCAAACTTTACAAAAATAAAATTGGCAGAGAAGCCCACTTCTTTCTTGCTTTGGCTACCCGGATCCCCCACCTTTAAATTGCTGGCTGGGCTAATCAGGGCCTTAGGTCCCTTTCCAAGTGCATCCTGGGATGCACTAGGATGGGCCCAAGTAATTGGTTCAGATACCTCAAGTCCCTCTTAAGGGAGGCCTTAGGTGCCTGGGTCAATCGAGCCCCTTCCATTGTATCCCAGGATGTACTGGGAAGGAGAAGGTCTGTCATTTTGAAGAGACAAGCCTGCCGGCAGGAGGAAATGGGCATCCCTCCTGACAATCTACAATTAAGAGGTGAGGGGTCAGGGGTTCGTTGGGGGCCCTGGTGGCAGGAGGGAGTGGGCATCCCCCTTGCTGATCTTTAATTTAAAGGTCGGGGGGGTTCACCGGGGGGTGCCAGCGGCAGAAAGGACTGGGCTTCCCTTTTGCCGATTTTTTTTTTTTTTTAAGTTCAGAGAGAGAGGGGAGCATCATTGGGGGGGGGGTTGTTTCCCAACATTACTTTTTTTTTTTTTAATGGGGACAGATATTGTACATGTGTAACACATGTAGAACATGTGTGCCCATAAAAAAAAAAACAAAAAAAAAAACCGGTTCACGGAAGTTTCGCCCCCCACATTTCGCCCCCAGCAATTCGCCCCTCACATTTCGCCCCCGCACATTTCGCCCCCCGGATGTTTCGCCCCCACACATTTCGCCCCCACACATTTCGCCCCCCGGATGTTTCGCCCCCACACATTTCGCCCCCACACATTTCGCCCCCACACATTTCGCCCCCACATTTCGCCCCCCCACATTTCGCCCCCACATTTCGCCCCCACACATTTCGCCCCCGTCTCGGAGCGCAAATCCTTACCTCGGAGCGCAAATCAGTCCAGCTACTGTTGTGAGCGCGAGAGAAGCCAAGGGGGATCGAGGCTTCTGGAGAGATGCAATCAACTGCAGCATTAGACAGCTGTATTAGAGAAGGGTGGGATGTGTGTGCTGAACACGGCTACTTTCCCCTCCCCCCATACACGCCAGTGATTATCCAAGCAGGAGCACCTGGCCAAAGCGAGACAGCGTCCCGCGAGAGCTGTGCGCGAGCGAAGCCTAGGGGGGGTAGGTCAGTCCAGCTACTGTTGTGAGCGCGAGAGAAGCCAAGGGGGGGTAGGGAGTCGAAGTCTGGGGATGAAGGGGGATCGCGCACTTGGGCCAGAGCGAGACAGCGGAAAGGGAACATGAGCTGTGCGCGAGCGAAGCCAAGGGGGGGTAGGTCAGTCCAGCTACTGTTGTGAGCGCGAGAGAAGCCAAGGGGGGGTAGGGAGTCGAAGTCTGGGGATGAAGGGGGATCGGGGCTTGGGCCGAAAGGGAACATGAGCTGTGCGCGAGCGAAGCCAAGGGGGGGTAGGTCAGTCCAGCTACTGTTGTGAGCGCGAGAGAAGCCAAGGGGGGGTAGGGAGTCGAAGTTTGGGGATGAAGGGGGATCGGGGCTTGGGCCAGAGCTCCGTGCTATGTGTGTCATGCACACATGGAACGTTAAACATCGACTCCCTACCCCCCCTTGGCTTCGCTCGCGCACAGCTCATGTTCCCTTTCCGCTGTCTCGCTCTGGCCCAAGCCCCGATCCCCCTTCATCCCTTTCCGCTGTCTCGCTCTGGCCTTCGACTCCCTCCCCCCCTTGGCTTCGCTCGCGCACAGCTCTCGCGGGACGCTGTCTCGCTTTGGCCAAGCCTCGATCCCCCTTGGCTTCTCTCGCGCTCACAACTCCCTCCCCCCCTTGGCTTCGCTCGCGCACAGCTCTCGCGGGACGCTGTCTCGCTTTGGCCAAGCCTCGATCCCCCTTGGCTTCTCTCGCGCTCACAACAGTAGCTGGACTGATTTGCGCTCCGAGACGGGGGTGAAATGTGTGGGGGCGAAATGTGGGGGCGAAATGTGTGGGGGCGAAATGTGTGGGGGCGAAACATCCGGGGGGCGAAATGTGTGGGGGCGAAATGTGTGGGGGCGAAATGTGTCTGGGGGCGAAATGTGAGGGGCGAATTGCTGGGGGCGAAATGTGGGGGGCGAACCTTCCGGATCCCAAAAAAACCTGCTGTTCAGTTTTTTATAAACACTACCAGCACCTTCAGACCTATCGGAGATTTCAGTGTGTTACTTCATTTTGTGCATCATCTGGGAACTGATTGGAGTGTTCATTTTAATACTGATGAGCTCATTGTAATTTATTAACATACGATTAATGGAGGCTGCTACAAACCACAGAATAGACCATGATTAACCATTTTGGGCATCGATAGCTGAAACACTTCAATGGGTTAAAACTGGAACCTGTTTAGTTGATCGTTAAAGGCACAGTGAGTTTTGAGCCTATGGGCCTATGTGCTTATAGACAGAAACTAATATGCAGCTATAAGGGCTATTGAAAACAACCCACTAGATGACTGAAAGAGTAACCAGAGATGGATGATTTCTTTATTGTTTAAGTTCACTGCATGGAGAAGATTTTCACTAATCTGTGCTAAATATTCTAACTAGAAACTGATGGGTCAGTGAATATCTAGATAAGAGTACAAAAATTCTTCCTGATATCAGGGCAGTGTGAATGTTGCACTTAACTCCACTGCAATATTCAACTGCTACCCATATAGCTATGTGGATAGTTAGAACAGCAAAAAGGCTGGACACTAAGACATCACCAAATCTTTCACAGTTTTACAATCGTTATTCTTTTAAGCTACATTACCTCTTTTAGAAGTGAGCATGCTAGAACTAAAACATCCTTTAAAGAAGAATCGCGGAATGAGATGGCTGTTTTTCGGTGCTTAGAAGAAGGTCTAGAATAGTCAACCTTAGAGGGGAAAAAAAAGAGGGGGTTAATATAGTGATTCTCAAATCTGTTCTGGAGAACCCCCAGCCAGTTGGGTTTTCAGGGTATCCCTAATGAATATGCATAAGCCAGATTTGCATGCCTTCTATTTCCGTTATATGCCAATAGGGATATCTTGAAAACCTGACCGGCAGAGTATCCTCCCAGGACAGGGTTGAGAACCCCTGGGTTAGTACAATAAGATAGATTAAAAATATTAATATAGAACATTTTTCCCAACCTTTCCAGGACCAAGGCACGCCTATTTGAACAGAAACATTATGGGCCAAGTTCTATATGCGGTGATAAGCACAATTGTAATAAAGTTAGAAGGGCTTTATAGAATTGCGCTTAGCACCACACAAGGTTTCAAGGTTTTATTAAAATTTGATTTGATCACAATAGATGCAACTTGTAGGTACTCTGAACTAAGCGCCTTTTTTGTGCACAAGGCGTCTTTTTTTGCACTATTTATAGAATCACGCTGAATTAGGTGAAGATGTGACGTCAGTGCATTATGATATGATGTTATGTGCGTAGGGTCAAAAAAAATGGCAATTCACTGAAGGCAACCAAATTTTAGCTTGGGTGACCAGGCTCCTTTCCAGGCTATTCCTTCACAAGGAGCAGCAATATTTTATCATCCCGGGCCACAGAAGAAGCTATCTCCATTATAGAAAGAACTGGGAGAGACTTACTAGAGAGTAGAATGCACAAACCTTCCTGAGAGATGAAAATATAAAAAATGGCAGAGAGAGGTCATCTCCCCAGCCCTCCGCGCAGAGCACTGGCTTCTGATCAACTAACTCTGCGCATTCAAGGCCCTGGTAATAGCGCATAAAAGAATATACGTCACCATCCCAGCCTACATAGGATCCAAGCTAACCCTATACATCCCCACCTGCCTCAAGTTTCAAGTTTATTAGTAATTTTGATTAATCGCTTAATCATACTTCAAAGCGATGAACATAAATAATAAACATTAAAAATGACAATATTAAAAAGTAATACAATATTTAACAGACTTAAAATCAAACCAGACTATTCACAAACTTCACAAACAAGAAAAAAGGGAAAAAGGATTTGAACTACAAAGTATTATAGAAAGAATAGTCAGGGAAAAAACACAGGGTAGGGGATATAAAATTCATTAATCAAAATCAACATAATTAATAAATCTACTCTGAAACGGAGAAAGCCTATGCATCCCCCCAGGAAGGTCTCTCCTATCAGAAACTGTCCGCAAACGCTTCTACAACCACTTCATCCCCCAACTCTGGAACCAACTCTCCCCGCAAATCAGATTACAGAACTCATGGATGACCTTCCAGAAAGCTGTAAAGACCCTTCTCTTCAACTAAAATTCCAACTGCAATCGACCCCCATTGCCCCCTAAAATTCCCCCTTCCTCCTGCACTCACTTCTCCATTCTTAATAGAGAATGATATGGGGGACAAATTGTCCCTGTCCCCGCCCCTTCCCCGCAACCATTGTCCCTGCCCCGCCCCCATCCCCACAACCACTGTCCCCGCCCCGTCCCCACGACTACTGTCCACGCAGCATCCATACAAGCCTCAGTACTGCAATATTTAGCTTATTCCTTCCTTATAAATCAAAGTTCTGGCTGCTGGACTAGAGAGAGAGATGTTCAGCTGGCAGGGCTTTGCTTATAAATTTTTATCAACACAACTAATATACTACTTTATCCTAAAGCAAAAAAAAAAATAAAAAAATTTCTCTACCTTTGTTGTCTGGTTTCTGCGTTCCTGATCTTCTTATTGAATTCCTTTCATCCACTGTCTGTCTTCTCTCTGCGTCTTCCATTTGCTCTATTACTGTGCCTCTCGCTTCCCCCCCCCCCATTGGTCTGGCATCCATCTTCTTCCCTCCGCTCCCCCCATAGTCTGGCATCTCTGTCTTCTTCCCTTCCAGCGTTTAATCCCCACTCTCTGTTCCCCATTTTCCTTCAGCGTCTTCGCCCCACTCTCTGTTCCCCATTTCCCTTCAGCGTCTTCTCCCCACTCTGTCTTCCACATTTCCCTTCAGCGTCTGTTCCTCTCCACCCCCCTTCAGCATCTGTTCCATTCCTTTCCACCACCACCCTTCCCTCTCGCCACCCCCTTCAGTATGTGTGCCTTTCTACCACCCTTCAGCACCTCTCGCACGGTCCGACCATCTCCCTCTCTCTTACCTTTGTGGCGCATTACAATGTAATTTGTGCATGCCGCCGGAGCCTGTGAGCATGGTCTCCGTCCCATCCCCACAAAACCATCTCGCTTCTGTGTTCCTATTTTCCCCATTTCTAATATCTCCCCTCTATATCAGGCATTGTCCCCACTGTGTCCATATACCATCCCCATATATGTTCCCTTTATGTCTCTGTCCCTATGCCCCCATGCACATAATCTCCCCTCTGTTACCTTCCTATGTCCAGATTTCCCCTCCCTTCCACACTGTGTCTCTTCTCTCCAACCCCATCTAGCTTCTTTTCCTCTTTCTCCCCCTCCATCTAGCTTCTTTCCCTCTTTCTCCCCTCCCCCACCCCCGATGCTTCCAGCATCTGGCTCACCTGCCTGTCCTCCCTTTTCTTTCCTGCCTGTGGGATTAATATTTCTCTCCCTCTTCATCCCCTTGGCCCAACATATCTATTTCCCTTTCACTCCCTCCTTCCTAGTGTGAGAGAACATGCGCGATCATGGATTGCGCGGTCCAGAAGCCCCCTCCCGATCACCACGTTCTGCCATCTCCCTCCCTCCACCTCACCTTAGGTGCCGAGTCCGATTTTAATTCTTCTTCTCCCAGTCGCACACTTTCGATAAGCCGCGTGCGTGGCTGCTTGAGCTGTTTAATCTTCTCCTGACCCAACTTCTTGTTTCCGGTTGCGTCAGAGAAGATTCAACAATTCAAGCAGCCGCACCCGTCCTCAACTTAATGTCCATATACGGGACAAAGGCCGTGCAAGCTGCCCAGTACTGGCCTTAGTTCCTTCAATGTATACCCATTATTTTCTGATTAGAGATCCTCTGTTTTCATCCCACAACTCTGTCACCATTTTCTTCTCTACCACCTCCCTCAGGAGCACATTCCACACATCAATCACCCTCTCCGTAAAGAAGAATTTCCTAACATTACTCTTGAATCTACCACCCCTCAACCTCAAATTATACCCTCTGGTTTTACCACATTCCTTTCTCTGGAATAGATTTTGCTCTAAGTTAATACCTTTCAAATATCTGAACGTCTGAATCATATCTCCCCTGTCCCTCCTTTCCTCTAGGGTATACATATTCAGGGCTTCCAGTCTCTTGTCATGTGTCTTCTGGCGCAAAACTCCTACCATTTTCGTCACCTTCCTCTGAACCACTTCAAGTCTTTTTATGTCTTTCTTCAGACACTATCACCCCAAGGTCCCTCTCATCATCCTCTCGCATCCCAGCACATACGTCTCCTTCCGATTTCTAATCCTAAATGCATTACTCTGCACTTCATTGCATTGAATTTTAGTTGCCAGATATTAGACTATTCTTCTAACTTTTGCAGATCCTTTTCCATGTTTTCCACTCCCTCCTCGGTATCTACTCCATTACAAATCTTGGTATCATCCGCAAAAAGGTAAAACTTTTCTTCCTACTCTTCGGCAATGTCACTCACAAACATACTGAACAGGATCGGCCCCAGCACTGATCCATGAGGAACTCCACTACTCACCTTTCCCTCCTCCGAGCGAATTCCATTAACCACCATCCTCTGGCATCTGTCCATCAATCAGTTTCTAATCCAGTTCACCACTTTGGGTCCTAACTTCAGCCCATCAAATTTTTTCAAGAGTCTTCTATGAGGAACCATGTCAAAGGCTTTGCTGAAATCTAAGTAAATTACATCTAGCATATGTCCTTGATCCAATTCTCCAGACACCCAATCAAAAAATTCAATCAGATTCATCTGGCACGATTTACCTTTAGTAAAATGATGTTGCCTCAGATCCTGTAACCTATTTGATTCAAGGAATTTCACTATCTTTTCTTTCAGGAATACTTCCATTATTTTTCCAATAACCAAAGTTAGGCTTACCGGCCTGTAGTTTTCTGCTTCATTTCTATGACCACTTTTGTGAATAAGGACCACATCCGCTCTTCTCCAATCCCCAGGAACCACTCCCATCTCCAAAGATTTGTTGAACAAATCTTTAATAGGACCCGCCAGAACCTCTCTGAGCTCCCTCAATATCCTAAGATAGATCTCGTCCAATCCCCATCGCTTTGTCCACCTTCAATTTTTCAAATTGTTCATAAACACTTTCTTCCATGAACACCACAATATCTACTCCCTTTTTTACATTCCTAGCCATTTGCTCTTCTGCTTTCACCAGACGTATCTCCCTTGGCTTCTTTCAGTTTCACCTGGTAGTCCTTTCTGTACTCCTCTACTTCGGTATTTTTATATTTCACGAATGCCAGCTCTTTTGCCTTCATTTTCTCTGCAACAAGTTTAAAGAACCATTTTGGTTTCCATTTTCTCTTGTTATTTATTTATTTTCTTCACATATAGGTCAGTAGCCATTTTTATTGTTCCTTTCAGCTTAGGCCACTGTTTTTCCAATTCCCTTATGCCATCCCATCCTAACAGCTCTTTCTTCAGGTACGCTCCCATTTTACTAAAGTCCGTATTTTTGAAATCTAGGACTTTGGTTTGATATAACAGCTACACACAAAACTCAAACCGTTTGATGATCGCTATTTCCCAGGTGGGAACCTCTCGAACATTAGAGATACTCTATCCATTTGTGAGGACCAGATCTAATATCGCTTTTTCCCTCATGGGTTCGATGATTTTGTTTTTAAACCATCTTCTCCCAGTCTCTGGCTATACTTCCTTCTGCCTGTGCTCTTAACTGTGTATCCAGGGCCACCTTATCCATTTGCTGTTTTTCTCTCCTTCACTATGTCATACATTCATCTTTATCATTAACTTTTTAACATTCAACTTTCTTCCATTTTTTTGCTTTCTTCTCAAAATCTATCTACTTTTCCAAGTCTTCCCTTCCCATCTATGTGTACCATCTCCTCCCTCTTTCTTATCCCCTATTCCCATCTATCCATAAGAAGCATTTCTTCTTATCTCTTCCTTGCCACACCCATTGCTGTGCACCATCTCCTCCCTCTGTCTCCCCTACAACCCTGTGCATCATCTCATCCCTATCCCATGGTCAGACAACTCAGTCTTCCTTCTTCCCCCCCTCATATTGCCCAACATCTTTCTCCTCCTTCCCATAAGCTGGAATCTCTCTCCTCTCCCTTGATCTGGCATCTTGTTTACCGCCCTCTTCCCAAGGTATAACATCTCTCTCCTTCTATCTTCTCCTTTCTGCGGTCTGGCATCACTCCTCCTTAGTCTGGTATCTCTCTCTCCCCTCTTTCCCATTACGTGGTCTGGCATCTCTCTCTCCTTCCCATTCCAGTGTTTGAAATCTCTATCTTCCCTCCTTCCACCACTCTTCTCCAGAATCAGACATCTTTCCCTTCTTTGAATCATCTCTCCTCCCTCCCAGTGTAACATTTCTCCCTCCTCCTTCTCCACCACTATCATGTCCAACAATCATCCCCCATATATGCCATCTCTTTCCCTCCTACTCCACACACCTATTTCCAAGAATTTTTTTTCTCTTCCCTCACTCACTGGCAGCATCTCCCTATCCCTCCCTTCCTAACCTCCCAGCTCGTGCATCCTCTGTCCTTCCCAAGCCCCTCCCAGCCCGTGCAGCCTCTGTCCTTATTGCTTTCCCAACCCCCCTACCCCACAGCCTGTGCAGCATATCCTTCCCTCATTTCCAACCCCAGCCCTCCCCCCCTCAGCTGGATCCTACGGTATGACAGTTTCCAACTCCCCCACCTACCACTTCCCTGCTGCTAAAATTTAAAATCTTCGGGCAGCTGACGTGAAGCCAGCCTCCTGCCGGCTTGCCCCAGAAGTTTTCTTTCTGCAGCACTTCCTGTTCCAGCATAGGCAGGATGCTGCAGACATAACACTTCCGGTGAAGGCCAACTGCGGGAGGCTGGCTTTGCGTCAACTGCCTGATGATTTTAAATTTCAGCCGTGGGGAGGTGGTAGGTGGGGGAGTTGGTACTTAAGGAGGTTTCTGGAGAGTGTAATGTCAAGCACAGAATCACCGCAGGCCACATAAAACAGCCAGGCGGGCTAGATTCAGCTCACGGGCTTTGTGTTTGACACATGTGCTGTAGAGGTATTGAGTGATTTACTTACCTGAGGGCTTATATTCACCTGGGGGCTTTGATCACCCTGCCCCATCACTTCTAGTTTAAAGCCCTCTTCAGTCGATTACTAAGCCTGCCACTGAAGACACTTCTTTCCTTCTTTGATAGATGTATACCATCCCTGCCCAGCAGCTCTTGAAAAATCATCCTATAGTTCAGGAAGCCAAAACATTCTCAACATAGCCACACATTCATCTCCAGGATGCGTGCTTCTCTGACCTGGCCCTTACCCTTGACAGGGGGGATGGCTGAGAATACCACCAGCGCACCTGACAGCTTCACCTTCTCTCCAAGAGCCACAAAGTCATTTTTGATACATTCGCAGGGGTTCCTGGCAGTATCATTAGTGCAAACATGGATGAGGAGCATCAGATAATAGTTATCAGGTTTCATGAGTCTTAGGAATCTCTCTGTAACATCTTGGATTTTGGCACCAGGTCTGTAATCTGAATTCAGCTGTTTTCCCTCAGCACAGCTTCTTCTTCTCCACTGCTGGAAATCTTTGATGCCTCGAACTATTTCATCGATGTACCTCTCATTCTCATTGATGTTTCTCAGTTTTGCCACCTCTTCTCTCAGGTCCTTCACTTCCTTCAAGAGGGATTCAAGCTGAAGACACCCTCTGCCTGGGTAACATTTTCAGTCTGCACAGAGACAGAAGCTGTAACCTGAGCAGCAGCTATGGTGGCATGATGTTTACCAGCCATACTGTGGTTGCAGAAGTATTAACACCTGAAAGAAAAAAGAAAGAGCAGAAAAGTCCTACCAAACCAATGCCCTGTTCCTAGTTGGCTGAAGAGCCAAAAACGCTCCACCTCGAGGTGGGCGGGAAGGAATTAACCTTGATCCGTGATATATTGCAGACTCAAGATATTTGTGGTGAGAGAATTGTTTCCTGTAAGTTTAAAATTTCTGCATTTGTGGATGATCTTCTCATCCATTTGACTAACCTGGAATCCTCCTTAGCTGCACTGTTGGACTTGTTTGCCGAGTATGGCAAGTTTTCAGGTTTGAATTTAGATAAATTGAATTTAGATAAGTCTCTGGCCCTTGCTACTTTGAGGGACATTAAGAACCATTGAAATAGACGGAATCTTCTTTTCATCATCTAGGTGTGCAGCTGACATCAATCACCTTGTGGCTTTGATAGTTTGTTCCGAAGTGGCTTTATGTGCTACAACTTTTACCAATTCAATTGTTGAAAATAGATTTGGGCGCTTTAAATAGGCTTATATCTAAATTTATTTGGGGGAAGGGGAAGGGTAAAAAAATCTCCAGTTGCATTTTTTTTAGTAGGGACTTGAAAGCAAGGAGAGTTAGGTATACCTGATATGCAGAAATATAATCAGGCCTGCTTACTAAGATATTTTAGGGATTGGATTTTAGGACAGGATGATTATATTTGCTTTGGTTATAAGTTAGCATCTATATTCTCTTCTTCAGGTTCCTTGGTTCTTCCTTCCTTGTGAGTGTGGCATAGTGGTTACAGCGACAGCCTCAGTACCCTGAGGGTTGTGGGTTCAAACCCCACACTGCTCCTTGTGACCTTGGATAAGTCACTTAATCCTCCACTGCCCCAGGTACATTAGACAGACTGTGAGCTTGCCAGGACAGATAGGGAAAATAGTTCTGAACTCCTTTGGGAAGACAGGCTAATAAAATGGAATAAATAAATCTGCACTCAAGTGTGCTGCTGGATTCATTATGGGATGTTTGGAGAGTCCTGGTTATTACATTACATTACATTAGTGATTTCTATTCCGCTTGTACCTTGCGGTTCTAAGTGGATTACATTAGAAGATGGCTGGTCATTTCCAGGCGATGACAATACAATACTTTACATTACTTTAAAAACTTTGCATACCTTACTTTACATAACTTTGCATACATTACTTTACATAGATTTACGTAGATTTACTTTGCATTACCTTACAGTACTTACATAACTTTACATTACATTATTTTACATAGCATAACTTTACATTACAGAAAGCTAGATTCAGTTTATAAGTAGAGGTATCGGACATTTTGAGATATTTAGTGGTTACAATGTTTCCGGGTATGTATTGAAGTATCGTCATAGAGACTTGATTAGATGTTGCCTGAAAGGGAGGAATTGCAAGGAAAGTGCGGTAGGGATAGGAAATGAGGGGAGATTAGGTTGTTGGGATGTGTTTTTTGAATAGATGGTTTCGGAACGCTTTATAGTCAGTAGTTGTGATCAGCAGCTTGGAGATGGTGGGGTCAAGTTTCGCTGCCTGTGTAGCAAGTAGGTTGTCATATAGTTTTTTGCGTCTAGTGCCTTTGAGTGGGGGGTAGGTGAACGGGATCTGGGTTCTCCTTATTCTGGGTGAAAGGTTTCGGTGTAGGCGGTTGTTTAGGTAAATAGGTGCAGTTCCGTTTAGTACTTTGAATAGTAGACAATATAGTTTGAATTGGGTTCTTGCTCATATCTGTAGCCAGTGAGAGTCTAGATAGGCATTGGTGATGTGATCATATTTTCCTAGCGAATAGATGAGTCTGAGAGCTATGTTCTGTACTGTCTGTAGTTGTTTAATCAAGTTGGTGGGACATGGTAGATAAAGGATGTTGCAGTAGTCTACAAGTCCTAGCACAAGTGATTGGACTATGATCCTGTATTGTACGTTGTCAAAGAATTTTCTTATTTTCCGCAGGTTGCGCATGGTGAAGAAAGCTTTTTGGATAGTTTTGTTGGTATGTATCTGCATTGTGCAGCACCTGTCTATCATTACTCCCAGAATTTTGAGCGAGTCATAATTTAAAGAAGACATACTCACAACCAGGTTGACAGGGTTGATAGACGCCATTAGACACTGGTTGAGCACCCCTGACAGGGCACCATCAAACATAGCAAATATAGTCTCTCTTTTTTTTTGTAAGGGAAAGAAGAAAAAATAGAGACCCAGCTAGACCCTCTAACATACTCACAAACTGTCGTCAGGGCTTGCAAGTGCAGAGAGATGCCGGTAAAAACCGGTTGCTCAGCGCTATGAGGGCAGAAATGCAACTTAGAAACTGTGGAGTCCCATTTTTTTTTTAAGGAAAAGAAGAAAAATAGGGACTAAGTCAGACCCTCTATCATAGGAGGGAGGGTGAGGCAGGGACCTGGGGGGGGGGGCCCAGGTGTAACCCCTAAAGCCGGCACCGTTCAGCCGGACACCCCTGTCTCACTGAAGAGGAAATCTCAACAGGAGAAATAGTACTGACAACTCATTGAAGAGAAAATCTCAACAGGAGAAATAAGGTTCCAGTCACAGCCAGAATCCAGGAGCTAGTTGAATAGTGACTTTCACCTGCTGGGAGATAGAGAATACTGGATAAACAGGAGGAGTGCCAGCCAATAGGACCACCTGTTAATCAGTTTCTCTATCTCCGCCTGCTGGTAGATGTGGGCTATCTCATTGGTCTCTGGATTCATCTGCTGCTGTTGCTAGGGAAAAAGAGGGAAGTCCCATCCCCTTTACCCACCAGAAAGGGGCAAAGCTCTAATTGAGGACTGTGCAAAGGCTTAAAAGGCACATAAGAGCACAAAATTAATGAAAAAAAAAAACTTAAGCCAAAAACTAGTCAAATAAAAGGAAAGCTATTAAAAACAAACTGACTTACAATTGAAGGAAAAGGTTCTACTCATTAGGAAAATTGAAAACTTGGAAAATGCAAATAGGAATTTGAACTTGAGACTTTTAAACTTTCCTGTTTCCAAATTTCAATCGCCTAGGGATTTATTTCATTCCTTTTTAAATATAGTTTTGAAATTTCCTGAAAATAATATGCCACCGCTACAAAAATTATATTACCTAAACTTGCCAAAAGAGGATAAAGAAAAGAGGAATGCAATACCAGGAGAACTGGATCTCACTGGCATGCTGGAAACATCTCAAGAGGAAATTATGGTTAGAGCTACTTTACTGGTAACTTTTTTTGTCTTTCTTCAAGATAATGAAGCAATTCTTTGTCTATTTTATAGGACTGAAAATGTGGAATTTCATGGATTCAAAATTTCTATTTTTCCTGATGTATCAAAGTGGACGCAAGCCAGACGTAAGAAATTCTTGGCCTGTCGTCAGTCTGTTTTGAGTTTAGAAACAACCTTTTAATTACGTTTTCCTTGTAAATGTTGCATTACATATCAGAGTAATAGATATATTTTTCATGAACCCGATCAACTGCAATTCTTTCTTGAAGGTAAAGCAACTATAAGAATTCCAGAGACTTCCATGGAATCAGCTATTAGATAATTGACTCCAACTGCACTCTGTAATTTTGATTTAATTTAGAAATATTTCCTGGAATCCAAGTACCCTTGGAAGTGATCGATTCTCTCTCCTCAAAATGTAGACTTTAGTCATAGTCACTAGTGTGGAATTATTTCATAATTTGTATTATTTGTTTCCTGTTTTTGGATTGTTATATTTCCTTTCAAGTATTGATTATTCAACTTGTAAAAGCATAAATAAATAAAAAACAAACAAACTGAGGTAAATGAAGAAAAACCTATATGCCATGGCCACAGGCATTCGCACCCTGAATGAAACCTGCACCCAACATCCCCACTCCATCGACCTAGCAGCCTCCACGTGGTACTCCAACATCCAATCCCTCTATAACAGCCTTGCCCAGACAAAAACAACTCGAATAACCACCAATAAAACACCTGCTCCCTAGTACACCAGTGACCTCCGATCCATAAAATGATCTCTGAGGAAAGCAGAAAGGAATTGGATCAAACACCCAAATTCAGAAACCAAAGCCCACTGGAAAAGCATATCCATCACCTACAAAGCTGACATCCTAGAAGCGAAGAAAGCCTACTACTCTCGCCTCCTACAATTAGCCCCTGCTAGATCCAAACAACTATTCACCCTCACAAACCAATTCTTCACCAGCGCCCAAGGAAAAAACCACACCAACCAAACAGAACTTGATAGTGAGACTCTCTCGAACTTCTTCCAGTCCAAAGTACAAACCATCCGTAATAATCTTGACACCAACACCAACCCCACTCCTGCACACCCCCAGCCTAACCCAAATACACCATCCTCTACCACTCTCCCCCAATTTGATATGGCCACCCATGCCGAGGTTCTCGGAATCCTGAGAGAACTCAAACCCTCCAACACCATCCTCGATCCCTGCCCATCCAGCCTTCTGCTGCCCACAGAAGACGCCATGGCAGAATCCATCCTCCCCATCATTAACACCTCCCTCTCCACAGGGACAGTTCCCCTCAGCTGGAAATCAGCTATTATCAAACCCACTCTCAAAAAACCCACCCTTGACCCTAACGAACCTGGCAACTATCCAACCTCCCATTTGTCTCCAAACTCCTAGAACGAATTGTGCTCCGTCATAGAATTGTACACCCTTTCATAGAAGAACAAGCTGCTTTGTCCCCTGCTCAATCCAGCTTCCGAACAGGCCACAACACCGAGTCAGTATTCCTAGATATCATCGATGACAGCTGGTCAATACTCGACAAAGGCAGCAATGCCCTACTAGTCCTACTTGACCTCAGTGCTGCCTTTGACATGGTCGACCACCACCTCCTCATATCCAGACTCTATGACCTTGGAATCAAGGACTCTGCCCTCCAATGGTTCACCTCCTTCCTCCACCAAAGGACCCAAACTGTCCTACTAGGGACGCACAAATCTAACCCCAAGCCTATCAAATATGGCATTCCCCAAGGCGCCCTTCTATCCCTCCTCCTATTCAACCTCTACATCAGACCTGTCATTGATATAGCGCAGAAGTACAACATTAAAATTCACTCCTATGCTGATGACAACCAGCTGCTCCTCCCACTAGGCGAAAACCGATCGTCCCAAATTGCTAACCTCCAACACTGCCTCTCTGACATGAAAACCTGGATGACAAACAACAAACTACAACTGAACGCCTCTAAGACCGAACTCTTATGGATCAGGAAAAAAAACACCAAATACATACGCCCAACACTATCATAGGACTCCACTCTACTAACGGCAACAGATCAAGTACGCAGCCTAGGAGTAACCTTAGACGGACACCTATCCCTATCCACCCACATATCCCAAGTAATCTACTACCTCCGCCAACTGAGAAGGATCAAACCCTACATCTCCACACCTGACCTAGCCCAACTCCTCTAAGCATATGTCCTCTCCAGAATGGATTACTGCTACTCCCTATTTAATGGAATAACCAAAAAAGATCTCAAGCGCCTCCAACGGGTCCAAAATGCAGCTATCCGCCTCCTATACAGCCTCAACTACCATGATCCCATCTCCCCAGCACTCCGCGCTGAACACTGGCTCCCAATTATCCAACGCTGTGCATTCAAGGCCCTGGCAATAGCACACAAAAGAATTTATGCCACCACCCCCTCCTATATAAAATCCAAGCTACCCATCTACATCCCCACCCGCACCCTCCGCTCAGAAACGGAGATACGCCTATGCATTCCCCCCGGAAGGTCCCTCCTCTCAGAAACCGCCCTCAAACACTCTTACAGCCACTTCATTCCCCAACTCTGGAACCAACTCCCCCCTCAACTCAGACTACAGACTCACTAATTACATTCCAGAAAATGGTAAAGACCCTCCTCTTCAACTAAAGGTCACCCTCAGTCTACACCCAACCCCTTAAACCCCACCTCTACCCTTCTTTCTCCATTCTAATCTTCTGCCTAAATTTCTGTATAGTTCACTCTCAGCCTATACTCAAATAACTCGTATCTAAACTAAACTACTTATATTTAAACTACTGTTCTTAATTTGCTGTATAGTCCCTATATTTAAACTGCTGCTCAGTCTCGTATGTCCAAGTATTTAAATCTACTGTATAATCTTGTATGTCCAATTCACTCCATTGTGAATGTTTACTTGTAAACCGTTCTGAGCTACTGGGAGGACGGGATAAAAATCTAAATAAATAAATGAGAAGGTACTGAAAAAAAAATATGCTTAAGAGAGACCATGAAAACACGACTTCTCAGTTATGTGGAAAAGATTCAGACCGAGGAACCTGCGCTTATGCATCAGACCGGAAAGCACCTGTGCATGTACAGTGAGACACTTAGAATTTCCCAAAAGGTACAAAAGAAGGATCTGCCGGACAGCAGGGGAGGTGTTTAGAGTAGGATATGGGAGTTTTAAGAGAGAGAGGAGGGGAAGAGGGAACTTGCCATTGCAATGGACCAGGTGAAGCACGCTTTCAGCGCCCCGAGCCAGTGCACAACTGATCCATGCCTTGAGCCAGCCCTGTTGCACAGACTAGATTGTAAAACTCTCTAGAGCCCAATATTTACAAATGATAAGCAGTAGAAAACAACAGGCAGAGGCAGATAACCAAATTGCCCAGCTTGCACTCTTTTTCCCTTTCACTTGAATATGCAGGCTGTCTGGACACAAGAGAGTTTAAAAACTCAGTTCTAGGACATTAAGAGAATTGTGACTTCAGACTTATTAGGACTACTGCTCTGATCTTGTGAGCTACTACATCAATTTTATATAACACAAAGGAAAATGTAGGGGAGAAATCAGTGCCAGTTAGCTTGGAAACTGTAAAGAATTGCAAGAAGCAGCTGTTTTCTAGTTAAGGATCAGCATATACAATTTTAATATAGTGATGACATCATAATCCTAATGATGAAATCATTCTGTCACACCTTGGAGTTCTCAATATTACTGGCTGCCAAGAGATACTCAGACTATGGAGGCTAAACACCAAATTCACCTCAGCATGCATGAAACAAAAGGAAATACATACCAAGTTCATTTCTTGAGTCAGCTCTGAAAGGATCATGACTCCAATCACACAGTGGTCCACGGTGCCCTGCAGCAGACAGATGTAAACATACCACTACTTGTCACACACAGACTTTCTCTTGACTTTGGTTCTGGACATCTACAAAACAAGCTGTTTTCTTAGGCAAATTAAATGTGCTTCTTTAAATGTAATATTCAGTTATACTTACCTGTGAGAAATGAAAATACTAATATATTTTCTAATGGTGTTAATTGTTGGAAAATAATGTAAAGGTAAAGGTGTGAACATATAAAGCAGGGGTGTCCAATACATCAATCGTGATCGACCGGTAGATCAGGAAGGCAATGCGAGTCGATTGCGGAGCCGATCCCAGGCTCCGTGAAATTCGTGTTGCCATCCCGATCTACCAGACCGATCAGCCTCCCTCTCCCAGATGTCCCCCACCAGTCATCACTTCACACACACCCATTCTCGCTGCACCCTTCCTTGTCCAACTGCCAGAACCCGTCTTCCCTCTCTCACTTTCTCCCGTACACTCTGATAAGATTGGGGATGATATCACTTCCTTCGGTAGGGGGGGGGGTCTAGGGAAGTCACAACCCTGGAGAGCTGAGCGCCGGCTGCCCCTGGCAGAATCAACAGAGCCGCCAGACTGGAGAAAGGTGGTCAGGAGCGGGAGGCGCTCTGCCCAAAAATGCCGGAGCTGCTGCTCTGAAATATTGAGCCTGAAAATGGGAAGTTGAGGTGGTTCCTATTGGGGGGGCTATGCATTCTTGTAAAGGCCATGCTGAAAGGAGACTGGAACGGCTCTCATGGAAGGATTTATAGACTGGATTTCTCTTGTGCCCAGGCTTTTTCTGTTCCTCGGCCCTGGATGTCTGGAAATTTGGGCCTGCAGAAGCCTCACACTGACCAGCAGATCCGTCGTTTGAGACCACTGAGATGCAAGGGCCCACTGAGGAGTGCGAAGGTGTAGTTATGCCAGTTATGCACAGTGGAAGCCATGAAGCCGAGCAGAACCATCATGTGTCCTGCAGTGATGGATTGAAGAGGAAGCAGTTGCTGACAAAGGCAGATGAATGCGATCCGGAGGGAGAAACGCTCTCATGAGAGTGATGTCTAGGATAGCTCCAATGAACTGAAGACATTGAGTCGGAATGAGATGTGATTTGGGGAAGTTGACTGAATCCTAGAACCAGAAGAAAAAAAATAGATGGTTTGAGATGTTGTTTGGACCACCTCCTGAGAGGATACAGCCTTGATCAACCAGTCGCACAGGTAAGGAAAGACTTGGAGGCCTGGTGAACAAAGAGATGCAGCCACTAGAGGATCCTGTTCAGAGTCCCCCCACAGGTCGGAATCCTGAACAGAATGGAGCCAGTGCCGAGTCCTCGGTGTCGAAGGCTCAAGATGTTTAAGCTTCTGCAATGCCTTCCGGGACCATATTGGAGTCGACTTGGGCGATGTTTGTGTCGAGGACGACTGGTGTCGGCGAGTCGATGGTGCTGGTTCTCTGATGGGCAGCATCCGCACTGATGGAGACTCCACTGCAGGTTCAACCGGTGTCGTGGGCTCAGACCGGACTGGCACCGGGGGAGTCAGTGTTGACACGGGCAGAAGTTGGGTCGGCACCAGCATTTGAAAATGCTCACCCAATTCCTCTTTAAGCAAAGCACCGGTACCGCTGGTTTTTTTGCCGATATCTTCAGTGCTGCTCTACACTCCAGCGATGAGGAGGCACTCACCGATATCAGAGCAGAGTGCTTTTTGGGCCTCTTCGAGGTCGTCAGGACTTGGCTCACTGCTACTTTGACCTGAGGCCTAGACGGGGTGGGGGGAAGGCTTTTTAGCTGGCTTACCCACAGAAGACTCCAACACCAGAGTTGTTTCTGTCGGTGTCAAATGATGTGGTGTCGCCTTGGCCAGTGCCGATGAAGTCGGTATTGATGAAGACTCGCCTTCCATTGCAACAATGAAAAGTAATTTTTGCTGGATCAGGTGGTTCTTCAATATTCTTTTTTGAAGGAAAGAACAGTGTGAGCAAGTTTCTGGATGGTGCTCAGGCCCCAAGCACTGGAGACACCAGCGATGCAGGTCAGTTACTAGGATGGACTGAGCATAGTGACCGCACTTTTTTAAACCCGTCTGTGGGCGGGACATCGACGGAAAAACAGCCCTGGCTAAGGTCAAAGTCCGAGGTCAAGGTGGTCGAACAGGCCCCGCTGGGCCGAAGGCAGCAAAAGAAAAAATCTCATCCATTGAAAAACGCGGAAACTAAAAAACTGTGAGACCGTGCACCTATGTCAGGCAGGAAGGCACTCGCGCATGTGCACTGCAGACTATCGCAAACTTTCTAAAGACTTAAAGTGGCGATGCACTTTTAAAGTGGTCCTTATCGGGGCTCCATCTGCGATGTCACCCATCAGTGAGAATATGCTGCCTGATTGTCCTGGGATAAACACCGCTACTATCAGGTGGCACAAAATACACACTTTCTTATCACTCTGTGTGCTTTTACACATGGAGTAATTTTATATTTTTTATGTACAAAATCCTTTATAAAATTACCCCCTAAAAAACTTCCTGTATACCTATTGTCCCTTTATCAGCTTCTAGGTAAGGACCACTCTCTTATTTGTGGTAAAGCGAAGACATATACAAAAGTTCCTTCCCAGGAACTCTCTCAAATTTTATTTATTCTAGATTTATGTTGGTACAGAATAACACAAACCTAGAGAGATTATTTGGGGGGCCAATTAACTAAGGTATACGAGAAAGGTCTTAATGAATGGTCCATGTTGTGCAATTCGCATACATGTGCATGTTTTGTCTCAAATTTTTAAATTACCCACAAAAATAGGAGAAAATATATGACGTTCTGAAAATCAAATAAGCATTCCATGTTTCCTTTCCTTTACAGCTACAAATGCTTGCACTGTGAAAAAATACAAATTCGATTAGCCAAACTGAAGAAAATCTTCAGACAGGCCATTTTGCCTGGATAAACAGCTTCTAAAATGGTCCTCTTCATCTATAACATATGAATTCATTGATCATTGAAAGAGCCACTCAGTTTCATGCCTGATAAAGTGGCCCCATAAGATTATCTGACATCCTGCAGCACATAGTATGTTCTAAAACGTTTAAATAAGGTAATCATAAGGCCATATTTCTTAGTGCTTACGAGAAAAACAGCCTCTGAATTGCCTCATATCACTGTTTATTGTACTTTCTTTAAAGAAATACCCTTCTGCAGATCCATTTTCATGGGATATTAAGGCCTTGTCCTTTCCTCTCCTTAAGCACTTCAGAAGCAAGCTTTCAATAGGAACATGTTTGTGAAGTGCCTCTTCCTGGGAAATTCCAGCATTACTGAAGAAAATCTTAGCTAAAGACAAAAAGCCACATTTGAGACTTTCAAAACAGAAATCAAGAGATTAGGTTCTTACCTTGATAAAGCACAGTTACTTAGCTGTAAGAGGTGTTATTCAGGGACAGCAGACAGATATTTTTACATTTGGGTGATGTCATTTACAGAACCCTTAGGGGGGTTGTGGGGGATTCAACCCCCCACATTATAGCCTTCCTGCCCACTGCCAGCTTGCGAGACCATCAGATCAGTAACAAAACCAAGTAGGGAATGTTGGCGGGTTGTGAGAATATCTGTCTGCTGTCTCTGGCTAACATCTGTTACAGGTAAACAACAGTGCTTTATCCCTGGACAAGCAAGCAGCATATTCTCACATGTGGGGACTTTCCAGCTAACAAACAGGGCTGGAGGAAAATTGGCTTCTAATTGAAGATTAAACTTTGTGGCCAAACTGACTATTCCGCTTGGTAAGATTTTCCAAACAATAGTGGGGCGTGAATATATATACTGAGGACCAGATGGCTGCTTTAAAGATGTCTTCAGTAGGAGTGGAGCACAGATGTGCTCCTGAAGTCACCATGCCTCACACCTTATGTGCAGTTACTCAACCCTTTAGCGTCAGACCAGTCTGAGAATAGCAGAATGAGATAACATAACATAAGAATTGCCACTGCAGGGTCAGACCAGTGGTCCATCATGCTCAGCAGTCCACTCACACGGTGGCCCCCCCCCCAGGTCAAAGACCAGTGCTCTAAATGAGTCCAGCCTCACCTGTGTGCGTTCCAGTTTAGCAGGAACTTGTACAACTAAAGATATAGTCCACAATCCATATGGAGATTGTTCTCTTGGTTACAGGGATTCCCAGCTTGTTTGGATCAAAAGACAGGAGTATATTTTAAATTTTTTATTTTAGATACCTGCTCGATAAAAGGTATATCAAAAATAAAGAAACTTGAACTTGAGTAGCAAGCTAGAGTGCATTTGCTGTCCAATGTGTGAAACACTTCCTCAACAGGGTGATCATGTGGCTTTGGGAAAAAATACTGTAAGACTGATGAACTGGTTGAGAGGAAACT
The DNA here is from genome assembly GCF_902459505.1 of Geotrypetes seraphini. Lineage (NCBI taxonomy): Eukaryota > Metazoa > Chordata > Amphibia > Gymnophiona > Dermophiidae > Geotrypetes > Geotrypetes seraphini. The sequence continues at coordinate 29,073,123 of NC_047101.1, read as the reverse complement.
CCAAAACAACTTTTGGGAGGAAATTTGATGAGTTAGAAGAACCATCTTGTCAGGATAAAATGTAGTGTAATGATTGTGAATCTGCTAATAGCATCTGGAGTTCACCGACTCGGCGTGCTGATGTGAGAGATCATGTGATCATCTGTCCCTGTCCAAAACTTTGTTGGGCAGACGTCTCGACATTTCAGGACATAATTAGGGGAACATAGAAGCAGCATTACACATTCTAGAGCTGAAGAGCCTGTTGTACAACACTGGGAGCAGACACATCATGAGATGCATGAACTTCGGTATACAGTGATTGATCATATCCCCCCTCCCCCCCCCCACTGTGCAGTGGGGGGGGGCATGACAAAGACTCTGCTATTGTGCAGGGAATGGATTTTTAATCTGAGTACGGAAGAGCCTAGCAGGATGAATGCTAAGGTTCAATGGTGTCACTTTTTTTGAGCCTTTGTGCATGCATTGTGGCTTTAAATTCATTCCTAAAGTCAATTTGCAAATGGGTCTGTTTCTCTGCTCCAACTGGTGCAACTGGGAGTGGGCTGGGTTTAAGAGAACAGCTATGCCTAGCAGCCATCTTTGTGTGGGCATTCTAAGCACGGAGTGTGATGAATTAAGCAGGTTAAGCTGAGTGATAGAACGTTTTAGAATGCTATTTTTGTTGTTTTGCACTTATTCAAACCTGTTTCCCTGATGCAGTCTTCTGGCGAAACGCTTGGCCATCGTTGGTCGGGCGGAGAGCTTGATGAGCCATACACACTTAAAACAAAAGTGTTGCATGTTTAATCAACCTAAAAGTTCCAATTTAAAGTCCAATGCAAAACAAATAAAATTATTTTTGTGCCTATATATGAGGTTTTTATGCCAATGAAGTAATCTGCCCTTTCCAGCCTGAGGAGTGTTTTTCTCCTTGACAGAGCCCCGAGGCTTAGCTTTTGCTTATTTACATCTAGTCTTTGATATTTTGTTAGATTGACTTTGGGAGATTTGACCACCACTATTTACCCTTCTCCATTGAGAATACTGACCATTTAAACCTACTCTCCATTTTCTGTCTTTCAACCAGCCCTTAATCCATAACAGGATGTTACCTCCTATCCCATGACTTTCTAATTTCCTCAGAAATCTTTCATGAGATACTTTGTCAAATGCATTTTGAAAATCCAAATACACAATATCAACCTGCTCACCTTTATCCACATTTTCATTCAGCCCTTCAAAGAAATGCAGTACTGTAGATTAGCGAGGCAAGATTTCCCTTGACTAAATCCATGCTGGCTTTCTCTCATTAATCCATGTTTATGTATATGTTCTAAGACATCAATAAAGAAAAGAATCCTTGTGGTTCAAAAAGTTTAACTACACCTCACAAAAAACCACAGAAACATGAAATACAGCTGTGCTATGAAAACGGAGTGGTATGCCTCAAAAATTGGAGCTTTAAACCCAATAGCAGGGTTTTTTGTGAAAACGTTTTATCTACTCCACTCACATCATAGGCTTCCAACCCCCTCCTAACTACATTATTTTATTTAATATTGTTCCTTTTCTTTTATTCATTAAATTTTCAAAAACAACTTTTTTCTAAAAAAAGGCAGGATATTCTCTCTCTCCTTACTGCCTATATGCACAAATCTTTATACACCACACAGAGTATTTCAAAATGGAATCGGCAGACAGTGCAAATGCAAATATATGTCAAGACTTTCAAAAAACTTTCAATATGAATGAAGCAGCACTTAGAAACGCTGTGTTGTTTCTTTAAGCGTTTCACTGTTGGACTAAGAGCTGTTGCTTGCTAGCTTTATTTCATTTTGATCAAAATGAAATACTCTGTGTGATGTATGAAGATTTGTTCTAAGTCTCCTAGGTTTAAATATTTGGATCCATTAACTTATCCACCTTTGGCTACATCTTTTCCTGAAGATTTTTTTGACCTAGACATTCAAGAAGCAGCTTCATCGTGGAATTCTACTTTAACCAATCATTTCACTCCATCAACTTCTTCCTATAATGAATCTACGATTAAAAGCTAGAACCAAGCATAAGAATCCTTGGTTTCATTCAGGCTAATTTCGTTATGATCTCAGAAGTATAAGGCAGAGCGTTCTTGGCGGAAAAATCGTATGTTAGATTTATAAAGAGTCAGCAAATTATTACACTAAGACTAAGGAAATACAATTGACAAAGAAAACATTTAATGCAAAATTACTAGCTAAAACCAAAATTAAAACTAACAATATTTTCCATTACTTCTTCCAGTACTTCTATTAATAAAATTGATGAAAATCTTATGCCTTCAGCAGAACACTTTGCATTTTATTTAAAGAGTAACGTTATGAATCTTCAAAAGTCGATCACTAGCAATACAACTTCTATTCCCGAGTTTAATCCAAATTTAGGAATGGCAAGGTGGTCTTCATTTTACATTCTTTTCTTGACACAATTTTCCAAAAGGATTTCACAAATTCATCTTACAACATCACTATCCAACTCTTGTCCATCTAACTGGTTGAAGATTGACAGAAATGGTCTCATGTCTGTAGCTTTATATCTGGTAAATCTTAGCCTCTCTTCAGTAATTGTCCCTTTAACTTGGAAGATTGCAAACATGTCTCCTATTCCAAAAAATGTTTCAAATTTGGGCCTTAACGCGTGCAATAGCGTGCGTTAAATTCCCACGCACGCTAGCCGCTACTGCCTCATTTACAGCAGGCGGTAGATTTTTGGCTACCGTGCGCTATAGCACGCAGTAATTTTGTGCGTGCGCTAAAAACCCTAGCGCATCTTCATAAAAGGAGGCCTTAGTATTTCAAAAATTACTGAAAAAATTGTTTTTGAACAACTGTTGGATCTCATTGAACACATCACAGTACAGAAACTGCAATATCAGCCCTGAATAGTGAACTGCATTCACACCTGAACGCTGGAAAAACTGTCCTGCTAGATTCTTGATCTATCAACTTTTTTAGTTCAATAAGTTTTATTGAGTTTGATCTATCAACTTTTGATCTTGTGAATCACACATTATTAATTTCTCAGTTATCTTCAATAGGTATTTGTGATACAGTTCTAAATTGGTTTAAATTGTACCTCACTGGCAGAAAATTTAGAGTGTCTAATGCAACATCGTCTTCGTCCTTGTTTGAACTGAACTGTGGGGTTCCACAAGAGTCAATTCTTTCACCTCTGCTATTTAATATCTTTGTAAGCCTACTTGCAACTCTTATTCAAGAATTTCAAATTAAGGTATTTATACTTAATATGCCAATGATATCTTGTTGATCTTTGTGACCTCCCCTTTCAATTTCAATCTAGTTCTATTACAACAATGTACCGATGCAATCTCATCTTGGTTTAAAATTCACAGGATGATACTCAACCCAGCAAAAATGACTGTTTGTTGGATACTGGTCTGATGTCCCAATCCGAGATTAATATAAATCTCTTTGGAACTGACCTACAACCAGTTAATTCTTTTCGTTTAGGAATCACCTTTGATTCATCACTTTCTTTTGAGTTGCAAATTTCACAAGTAGTTAGGAAAGGTTTCCATTAGTTACATAGAATTTGATCCATTAGTCCTATCCTAGATTTTCAAGTTCAGCATACGCTTATTCATGCATTTGTGACATCATGAACCGATTATTGCAACTCAGTTTATTGTGGAATCTAAGTCATCTAACCTACATAGTCTTCAAACTCTTCAGACCTCTGCAATGAGGCTACTTTGTAAAGCAAAGTTATATGACCACAAATCTTTAGGTGAAACTGCCTAAGCTTCCACACAAGAGGAGGCCATTTCTCTTGTCAAATGCACTTTCAAGGAGCAGGCAGTTTGCTGCAACCGATGTAGGCAGAGGATATAGCTCTATGAATCCATCTAAAGATGGTAGCCTTGGAGGAAGGCCTGCGTCACCTCACCCGATTAGTTAACATGAAAAGATGATCTGACACAAACTCATTGGTTACCTCCAGGTAACGTAATAGCACTCTGATGTCCAAAACTTTTGGTGTGCTTCTGCTAGGCCAAAGGGAAGTGCTAAGAATTGATAGTGATTTTCTAGTACATGGAGTAAGGAATTTTCTTTGTTCCACAAAGATGGGAATGTGAAGGTAAGCTTCAGTCAAATCTAAGACAGTCAGAAATTCTCCTGGCTGCACCATTGCAATTACTGAGCGAGTGGTTTCCATTCGAACCAAGGAACTCAGAGCCGCGCTGACATGCTTGCGATCCAGAAGGCGCCTCCACTCCTTTGAGCCTTTCTTTGGCACAACAAAGTATATGGAGTATCTGATGGAGCCCGAGTCATCTGGAGGAACTGGTTTTATGGCTTGGATATCTAGTAATCTGTGAAAGGATCCCCAGCTCTGGCCTCTAGGTGCTCAGGGTCTGCTGTCTGGTAAGGATTTAGGCTGGCAATCTTGGACATTGGCCATGAGATCATCTAGGCCCTTGCTGAATAACATCTGTCATCAAAATGGGAGCCTGCTGAGCATCACTTTAGAGGTTGAATCACTCGCCCATTGTCTGATCCAAAGCATACAACAGGTGACAATAGAAAAGGCAGACTTTCCCCATGACTCTGATAATGCCATAGAGGGCATCAGCTATATAGTCTATTCCTGCCAGCAGCGCAAGCTAAGGCAGGGGTTCAGAGTCAGTCAGGCTCTGGCTTCTTAGTCTAGAGTGTGCAGCACATACTACCAAGAAGCTGTGGCTGCAGCCTTGACCCCTAAGGTCAAAGCCTCAAACTGCCTCCTGAGGGCCATATTCACTCTGCAGTCCAGTGGATCTTTTAAAACCACCCTTCCCTCACTGGGTATTTGGTCATCTGGGCTCCCAGAGTCTCCACTTTTGGCATAGTAAACATGTGCTGGAATTCCTGATCCATGGGTTACAGTTTAGTCATGGATTTAGCCACTCTCGGGGAGCCTTCATGGGTCTCCCAAGGCTCTGTGATTAAGACGTGGGCTGAGCGTGGACTCCACTCAGAAGAGAACTGTGAAGATGGGGTTCGTGGAGGGTCTATTTTTAGTTCTTGGAGGGACTCGGTAATGATCTCCATTAGGACCAAGGAATTAAAATGTTGGCGGACGGAGAGATCTGCTCCCTGATCTTTAGCCAATAATGCTTGGTCCTCTGAATGAGAAGCTGAGTCGTCCAAGTCTGTCTGCAGGACCATCATAATCCTGAATAGGCTCCGCTTTTAGGGAGGAAATGCTCCGAGACTCCAACAAGATCTGTGTGTTGATCCTTTCATCTGCGGACTAGACTGGTGGGTTTCTGCCTTGTGCATAAGCCTGCAAGAGGAGATTAATACACTCTAGGGTAAAGACTTGTGAGAGCAAGTCACCTTGCCCCTTAGGGTGGAGCAGACGCCTTTCTTGGGCTGCAAAACTTCTTCACCCTAATATTGTGCGAAACGCTATCCCTGGACTCTAGAAGGTGCTTCACTCCCCTTGACGGGCCCATCTGCCTTTCTTCAATCCTAGAGGCCTGCATAGGAGCTAAGTCCGAAACTCCCACTCCTCTTTCCTGTGCCACACGACACGTGGCGCATGGACACTCTTCAGCTGCCCATCGAGTGCTAGGAGGAGAGAAGCTGATATGCACAGACGGGGAGAGGGACCTTGGGGTGATAGTGTCCGAAGATCTAAAGGCGAAAAAACAGTCTGACAAGGCAGTGGCTGCTGCCAGAAGGATGCTGGGCTGTATAAAGAGAGGCGTAGCCAGTAGAAGGAAGAAGGTGTTGATGCCCCTGTACAGGTCATTGGTAAGGCCCCACTTGGAGTCGTGTTCAGTTTTGGAGACCGTATCTGGCGAAGGACGTAAGAAGACTTGAAGCGGTCCAGAGGAGGGCGACGAAAATGATAGGAGGCTTGCGCCAGAAGAGGTATGAGGAGAGACAGGGGAGATATGATTCAGATATTCAAATACTTGAAGGGTATTAACGTAGAACATAATCTTTTCCAGAGAAAGGAAAATGGTAAAACCAGAGGACATAATCTGAGGTTGAGGGGTGGTAGATTCAAAGGCAATGTTAGGAAATTCTACTTTGCGGATAAGGTGGTGGATGCCTGGAATGCGCTCCCGAGAGAGGTGGTTCAAAAGCGGGAAGAATCACGTGGTGCCTTTCATCATTGGTCTTGAGATATATATATATATCTATATATATAGCTTTGTTTGTTAAATCATTTTAAATAGTATAAATAATATGAAAAAATATATATTTATGTATTTAAATACTAGTATAAAGCACTTATCTCAGCCTTAGAACAGGAGTTATGCCCCAACATGTTTCGCACATATCGCGCTTTGTCAAGGGGCTCCCGGCGCTGTGTCTGTCATCCGACTCCCTATATTATGTGAAAGGAAGGGGGTCGGCAAACAGACACAGCCCCGGGAGCTCCTTGACAAAACATGTGCGAAACATGTTGGGGCATAACTCCTGTTCTAAGGCTGAGATAAGTGCTTTATACTAGTATTTAAATACATAAATATATATTTTTTCATATTATTTATACTATTTAAAATGATTTAGCAAACAAAGCTATATATATATATATATATATATATATATATATATATATATATATATATGTCGAGACCAATGATGAAAGGCACCACGTGATTCTTCCCGCTTTTGAATGGTTTACAGCGGTGGAGTGGTGGGGCTGCGGTCTCCTTATAGTGAGATATCTGATACTAGTGATGACTATCATATTTGGAGCTTGGAGTTCGTGATAAATATTTTTGATATAGCTTCTGAATGAGAGATTGATAAGTATTGCCATTTTTCTGTACTATGTTAAATAAGGCATGATATAGGGGTATTAGGGTCTGAGGACTATCCTAATTGATTTTGAGGCAACATGAGGTATTTTAAGAAAAGTTTGGGAACTTGGGGGGGTGGGGAGAAAGGAGAAAAAAAAAAATCTGGAAATCCAATATGGCCACCTTGGCAGCATTTTGGCTTTAAAACGCTTCTAGGCTGACCAAATATAATTAAAAATAGAATTTTAGATGGGAGGTGGGAACAAGGCTCTATTTGTAGAAATAGTGAAAACAGTTTTTCAGACTCTCCCCCCCTGATTTTCCCCATACGCTATCACAGCCTGTACTCACAAACCATGTGCAGGGGAAAAGGCGTTGTAGCCTGCCTCAACTTCTTCAGAGAGTAGCTAGAACTGGAGGAATTTTCTGCCTTAAGCCACCAGTCAACTATCACACTGAGATCTTTGGGCTACCAGTCGGACCTCAGGCAGACTGAACTTACACACACACACACTCCTCCCGAGGACCCCAGTGACCACCGTAAAGAGAAGGGGCGGAACTGCAGCTGGAACTGTGAGCGCCCCCAAAGGACACAATTGATGCCTAAAACAGCCTGCACTCAAGCCCCTGACCAAGTCAAGGAAGTGATAAAATACTAAGGGCCCAGAATTCTGAGCTCCACAAATATTCAGCAAGCTGGCTGAACAGGTCCCCAAAGGATGCATCTACTAGATGCAGACAGTCTGCTCCTTGCCAAGCAGGCACAGCCGGTCCTGGAGTCGCATAAAATCTGTAAACAACTGAAAAAACACTGCAAAAATAAAGAAATAAAAGGAGCAGATCAGAAAGACACCTTCATGCTTGACTTCAGAAGAAAGAACTGAAGAGGTCTGCAGAGACTGGGGAGAAGGAGGAGGCGCTGAAAAGCTATGATTGACATCTTCTGCAGAATGCTTGCAAGTAGACAGGCAACCCTACTGTTCAGCATACCATTCTTATTACACAAGAAAAAGAGATTATGCTCTTACCTTGATATCTTTTCCAGTAGATAGGTGAGACATTCTAGACAAGTGGGTTGTATCCCAATGGCCGCATGCCATATGCAGAAGGAAGGAATCCAATTTTTTCTGTGACTTTCCTGTACTTCACTGGGAATTATAAAACCACCTATAATTAGTACAGTTATTTTATTTGATATACTACCATTAACAACAACAAAAAAAATCAAAGCGGTTAGTACCCAAGTACAAAGAGCTCCAAGAAAGTATGTGAAGTAGGGACCACAAACATTCCCAAAATCAATTGTTCTGCTCAAAGGAACACAAGATCATCAACTCCAAACATCTAATAAAGGCATCAAAGGAGCTTAGAAAGGACTCCTGTATGCACATAAACATATATACAGAATCCTTCAAATCCCCGAGGAGCTGATTGGCATCCAAGAACAACTTGGAGAAGCAAACAGAATGAGATAGTAGGTAGGGCAGGAAGGAAAGGGCATGAGTCTAGAACGTCTCAACTATCTACTGGGAAAGATATTTTCAAATATCATTTGCCAGTGCAACAGGTAAGACATTCTAGACAAGTGAGACATACAAAAGCAGTCCCAAAGAGCTAGGGCGGGCTGACTGCATTGGCCTTCAAGACCAAGGACCCAAAGGCAGAGAGTCCTGTCTTGCTGCCACATCCACTCAGTAAAATTTAGCAAATGTGTGCTAAGTGGACCACGTCGCTGCCCTGCAAATCTCCACCGGAGAGAGACTGCTCTAGCTTCGGCCCATGAAGAAGCCACACTTCTGGTAGAATATGCCTTTACAGAGATGGAAGACTGTTTCCTGGAAAGAATGTGGGCTGATGAAACGGTCTTTTGGATCCATCTGGAAATAGTGGTCTTGGAAGCAGGAGTGCCCCACTTAGAAGAATGAGACAGTTTTCAAGTTTATTCATCATCTGATATACCGTTTATCAAGAAATAACTAAACGGTTTACAATAATATAATATACTGTACTTAAAAAAAGAAAAGAAAAAGAAAATCAGTTGAGAAAAGAAAGAAAATTTAAAAGGGGGACATGTAAAGACAGAGGCCATGAGGAACAATAGGGAGGAAAGGGAGTTGGAAAGCAAAAAATACATCAAAGTTAAAAAAAAAAAAAAAAAAGGAAGGGAAGAGAAAAGGGAGGCTCTTTGAGGCAGCAGCTTTAGGCTTAAAGGCTGCTTCAGTGGTATATATAGATTTTGTGCCTCAGTGACTGTGTCCTTAAAAAGGGACCAAGCTTGCTCTAGCGTTTTTACAGTGTTTCTTAATCTTCTTCCCCACCATGAGTCTCATCCCTTCGTAATTCCTTTTTCAGAAGTTCAGTGCCGTGGCTGTTGTTCTGGACCGATGTTTCTTCCCTGAGTCCAGGTCAAAGCAGATCATGTTGTGATCGCTGCTTCCCAGTGTCCCTTCTACTTCTACACCTTGTGCTGGTCCTCGCAGTCCATTTAGAATTAAGTCTAGAATTGCATTTCCTCTTGTATTTTCTTTTACAAGTTGTTCCAGGAAGCAATAGCCTAAAGCATCAAGGAACCTGGTCTCCCTAGTGCAGCCAGAGGTGCCTAGGTTCCAGTCTCTCCCCGGATAGTTGAAGTCACCCATGATAACTGCGTTACCTCCCTTGCAGTTGCGTTTAATCTCGTCCCGTCATTTCTCCATCAATTTCGTCGGTCTGCCCTGGGGGTGGGTAGTAGATGCCAATCTTCATTTCCAGTCCATTTGGTCCCGGTATTTTGACCCATAGAGACTAACTTATCCGTCAGTTGTGGAAGTGCACACCACAGCCACAAAGAGGGAGTAGACGGAGCTGGCTGAGTGACTAAATTCAACTCCTGCATAGACTCCAAAATGAGGTCTGGCAAAGCCGCAGACTTAAATGCAGAAACATGGGATTGTCCCCTGGTTCTAAAGCCTCCGAGGGATCCAAAGATCCAGCATACATGTATGGGAGCACAATGCCTGAAAACAAGGAGTTGGAAAGCTGCTCATCATCATAAGTATCCCCCAGGTCAAGGGAAGCCTGCCCGTGAACAGCGGCTGATTGCAATGAAGTTGTACCCGCAGAAGCAGTGCCAGCAAAAGACAAGTTAGAGGCAGAGTGGGAATGTGCAGGCAAAGAATAGCTGCTCTGAAACCCACTCCACAGATTTCATGAAATCCGTGAAAGCCTCCGGACCCTAGGGCACAGAGACACCCTTAGATGACTTTACCTTGTGTTTCTTGGGCTGCGGAAGGTCCATGTCTGTCTGCATGGAACCTTCAGCCCAGCTGAGCCCCAAAAATAGAGAAGGTCACCCCAACAGGCTAACTGAGTGTTTTCTCACCTGCTTAGTCAGGGGGGTGAGGCTAAGCATTGCGCTGCCACCTCCCCAGTTGTGCCACACAGCATGTGGTGCAAGGACACTCCTAAGACCCTAAATTTGCACAATCCTGGCAAGAATTCACAAGAGGAGAGCCCAAAGACTCCATCCCAACAGGTTGAGGCAAAAAAGCACAGTTACTTACCGTAACAGGTGTTATCCAGGGACAGCAGGCATATATTCTCACACATGGGTGACGTCATCTACGGAGCCCCAGCGCGGACAGCTTTTTCAGCAAACTTGCTAGAAGTTTCAAGTTTGCACACTGCACCACGCATGTGCTAGCCTTCTCGCCACTAGAGGGCGCATCCCCACCTCGTGGTCCTCAGTTCCATATTCCAGCAAAGAAAAGCCATCCCCGGGGAGGTGGGCGGGTTGTGAGAATATATGCCTGCTGTCCCTGGATAACACCTGTTACGGTAAGTAACTGTGCTTTATCCCAGGACAAGCAGGCATGATATTCTCACACATGGGTGACCTCCAAGCCAACCAGAAATAGGGCAGGTGGGAAGATGGCAATTTAAGAAAACAGGTTACGTAACACCGACTGGCCAAACCGGCCGTCACTCCTGGACAAGGAGTCCAAACAGTAGTGGGAGGTGAACGTATGAACCGAAGACCAGGTGGCAGCTTTACATATGTCCTCCATAGGAGTAGAACGGAGGAAAGCAACCGAAGCTGCCATCGCCCGGACCTTATGACCCGTGACTCGACCCGAGAGCGGGAGACCAGCCTGAGCGTAGCAAAAAGAGATACAAGCAGCTAACCAATTGGACAAGGTACGCTTGGAAACCGGATGTCCTATCCGATTAGGATCAAAGGACAAAAATAATTGAGGAACCTTCCGATGAGACGTAGTACGTTGGAGATAAAAAGCCAACGCCCTCTTACAGTCAAGCGTGTGAAGCGCCGTTTCACCATGATGAGAATGGGGCTTTGGAAAAAATACCGGAAGAACAATGGACTGATTGAGGTGGAAATCAGACACAACCTTAGGTAAAAATTTGGGATGGGTGCGAAGAACCACCTTGTCATGATGAAACACCGTGAAAGGAGGGTCCGCCACCAAAGCCTGCAGCTCGCTAATCCGACGAGCGGACGTGAGCGCAATCAAAAAGACTACTTTCCAAGTGAGAAATTTAAGAAGAGCTTTATCGATAGGCTCAAAAGGAGGTTTCATCAGTTGAGCCAAGACCACATTAAGATCCCATACCACAGGGGGAGGCTTGAGAGGGGGATGAACATTCACAAGACCTCTCATGAAACGAGAAACCAGAGGATGTAAGGAGAGGGAACGACCCTCGAGATGATGATGAAATGCAGCAATTGCACTAAGATGTACTCGAATAGAAGTCGTCTTCAGACCAGAATTCGCCAGATGCAACAGATATTCCAGTACCGAAGACACAGGGACTGAATCCGGATCCAGGTGGTTGGTGGAGCACCAAGAAGAAAATCTGGTCCACTTCTGGGAATAACAAAGCCTAGTCGAGACTTTGCGAGAGGCCTCTAAGATTTCCCGCACAGAGTGAGACACCGGAATCGAAGTCAAGTGGAAAGGAACCAAGCGGTCAGATGTAACGACTGAAGATTGGGATGTAACAGCGAACCCCGACTCTGAGACAGCAGAGAGGGAAAGACAGGTAGAAGCAGAGGCTCCCTGACACTGAGTTGAAGAAGCAGGGAGAACCAGTGTTGTCTTGGCCAACGAGGCGCAATGAGAATCATAGTGGCTTTGGTCGATTTTAGATGAACCAGCGTTCTCAAAATCAGAGGAAAAGGAGGGAATGCATAAAGGAACCTCCCCTCCCAGTCGAGAAGAAAAGCATCGGCCTCGAGACGGTCCTGGGAGTACATCCGAGAGCAGTAGAGGGGTAGTTTGCAAGTCTCGGGTGAAGCAAACAGATCCACCTGAGGAGTCCCCCATCGGTCGAAGACCTCGCGTAGAACTCGGGAGTTCAGAGACCACTCGTGCGGCTGGAGGAGACGACTGAGCTTGTCTGCCAGACAATTCAGCTCCCCCTGAATGTAAACCGCCCGCAAGAAAATGTTCTGAGAGACGGCCCATGTCCAAAGCCGCAGGGCTTCCTGGCACAGAGGCCAAGAGCCCGTCCCGCCTTGCTTGTTGACGTAATACATGGCCACCTGGTTGTCTGTTCGAACGAGAACCACTCGATCGTGCAGGAGGTGACTGAAGGTCCGAGCGGCCAGATAAATGGCCCGAAGTTCCAACACGTTGATGTGACACAGACGATCTGCGGCCGACCATAGGCCCTGCGTTCGTAAACCGTCCAGATGAGCCCCCCACGCATACTCCGAAGAGTCCGTGGTTAGGACCTTGCAATGCGGAGGGACGCGAAAGAGCAAACCCCCGGACAGATTGGTAGAGCTGGTCCACCAACGGAGCGAGCGTCTGAAAGACGGAGTCACAGTCACGCGTCGAGACAGTGGGTCGCGGTCCTGACGCCATTGTGAGGCCAAGGTCCACTGAGGGATCCTCAGGTGCAACCGAGCAAAAGGGGTCACTTGGACCGTCGACGCCATGTGCCCCAAAAGCACCATCATGCGTCGAGCCGACACTACTTTCAGTTGCGAAACCTGTCGGCCCAGGAGGAGCAGGGCCTCCAGTCGCGGGGAAGGAAGGAAAGCCCGAAGGAGAACCGTGTCCAGCACGGCCCCTATAAACTGGAGGGATTGAGTCGGCTGCAAGTGAGACTTGGGAAAGTTCACCTCGAACCCCAGACCCTGAAGAAACGTGATAGTCTGTTGGGTCGCTGAAATAACCCCCTCCCTTGTCGGGGCCTTGATCAACCAATCGTCCAGATAGGGAAAGACCTGCAACCCCCGGGAACGCAGAGCAGCCGCGACTACCACCATGCATTTCGTGAACACCCGAGGGGACGAAGCCAGACCGAAGGGTAGTACACGGTATTGGAGGTGCAAATCCCCGACCTGAAATCTCAAAAACTTCCGAAAGGCGGGATGCACCGGAACATGGGTGTACGCTTCCTTCAAATCGAGGGAGCACATCCAGTCCCCCTCGTCCAACAGGGTATATAGAATCGGAAGCGATAACATACGGAACTTCTCCCGGACCAGGAACTTGTTGAGCTTCCGAAGGTCCAAAATGGGGCGCAGGTCCCCGGTCTTTTTGGGGACCAAAAAGTAACGGGAATAAAATCCCCTGCCTCGCTGGTCGGGAGGCACCCTTTCGACCGCCCGAAGGCTCAACAAGGCCCCGGCTTCCTCCCGAAGAAGGGTCAACTGGCTTTGATTGGACGGGCACGCCCCGGGGGGCCTGTCTGTAGGCTGTTTGGAGAAGTTTAACGAATAGCCCTCTGAGACGGTCCGGAGCACCCATGCGTCTGACGTAATCCCAGACCAAGTCTCGGCAAAAGCCGTGAGCCGACCCCCGATGGGTAGGGGGTTGAGCGACCTCGCGGCGGGGGCCCGCCCCCGGCCGCTCATCCCGTCAAAAAGACGGCGCCGGTTTGGACACCCCCTGCGCAGCTGCTTTGGCGGGTCCCCCTCTACCCTGTTGGGTAGGGCGACGGGGTGGAGGCCTCGAAAAGGCCGGTGTAGATTTTTGAGGGTACCGCCTAGGCGGCTGTTTAAAAGGCCTCTGAGCCGGCGGCTTAGGCTTTGGACGAACCAGAGACGCCAGCGAGCGTTCCTGCTCCGAAAGCTTCTTGGTGGCCGCATCCAGGGAGTCGTCAAATAACTCCGACCCGATGCAGGGTAAATTGGCTAAGCGCTCCTGCAAGTTGGGGTCCATCTCGAGGGTCCGTAGCCACGCCAGCCGGCGCATGGCTACCGCACAAGCCGAGACCCTCGAGGCAAGCTCAAAAGCGTCATAGACCGCATGAAACAGATAGAATCTGAGCTGGGACAGGTTTGACGCAAAGGCGGCAAATTTAACCTTGTGCGACTCCGGAATCACTCCCTGAAAATCCGGCAGATCCTTGACCATGGACCTGAGGTAGGAAGAGTAGGCGAAAGCATAGTTGAGGACCCTTGAGGCCATCTGGGAATTCGCGTACAGCCGACGGCCGAATTTATCAAGGGTCCGACCCTCTCTCCCCGGGGGGACAGCAGCCGAGACTCTAGAAGGCTGCGTGCGCTTAAGAGCCGACTCCACCAAGAGCGACTGATGGGAGAGTTGCCCCTTTTCAAACCCTTTAGGGGGAAGGGTCCGGTATTTGGATTCCATCTTGGTGGGCACTACCGCCACTGTAAGAGGGGTCTCAAGGTTCCGCAGCAAGGTTTGAAGGAGGACCTTGTGAAGTGGGAGGCGGGGGGATTCCCTTTGAGGGGCAGGAGAATCTTGTTCCTCCAAAAAGTCTGAGGTATATTGCGAGCCTGCCGACAGGTCCACCCCCAAAGCCTTCGCCATGTCATGGACAAACTTGGAAAAAGAAGATGTCCGTGCAGGCGGGGAGGGTGACCGAGACTTCTCAACCGAGCCGAAAGGAGAGGCCTGGCGAGAATACCCGACCTGACCCCCGGACCCCGAACCCCAAGAGGCACGATCCCGTGACCTCGAAGGAGTCGGGGACACCGTCCGGCGAAGAGACCCCCGTGGAGAACCCCCCGGGGTACGGGGTATAGAGGCCCGTCCCTTCCGCCTCGGTGAGGAGGCACGGGAACTCTCCCTGATCGGGGACCGTAAAAGATCTGGGTTGTCGAGGCGGAGTTCCTCGACCCGCAAGGCTCCGGTCTCGGGCGGAGTCGAGTGACGACTCCTCAGAGGCGAGGCTCGAGACCGCTTCGACCGTTTAAGACGGTGCTTCGCCCGAGGCTTACTCGAGGGCGAGGAACCCCGTGACGACCTCGGGGACGAGGAGGAGGAGATCCGGCGTACCCGGCGCTGCTTGTCTCGGGATCGCACACTGACCTCGGGCTGTCTCACCCGGATCGGGTCCGAGGGAAGCGTCGAGGCCGAGGCCGAGGGAGCTTCGGCCGCTGAGAGGCCGGTGCCTGAGGCCGAGGTGACCACCTGCGGGGCCCCCGAGACCGAAGACGAGGCCGAAGCCTGTTGCAAGGTCTCAATGGCCCCGGAAAGCTCCGAGGAGATCAAAGCGCGAAGCAACTCCTGGAACGCCGGGACGGTGAGACCCTGAGGCAACACCTGGGGGCGCTCCGCAGAGGGCGACCTCGGTTTCGAGTATTCCCTCGGGGCTAACCCCTTCGACACCTTGGGCTGGGTCGAGATCGACGGTCCCGCCGACGACGAGCCCGAGGATGGCTTCCTGGTAGATGAAACTGAGGAAGGAAGTGGAGACTTACCCGGGGCTTGCTTCTGCGAGGCAACCGGCTTCGCGGGAGCCGAGGGGTCCGACGTCGAGGCCGAGGTCGAGGCCGGGGCCGAAGCCGAGGCCGAGCTCGAGGCCTTCCCCGTCGGGGTATCGACGGCAAAGAGATCCGCCATGCGGGCCTTGCGCCGAGTAAGGGCCCGTTTCTGGAAGGTGGCACACTTAGGGCACGATGCTGTAGGGTGATGGGGCCCCAAACACCGAATACAGCACCTGTGAGGATCAGTGATGGACAAAAGTCTATCACACTTACCACACTTCTTAAAACCCGTAACGGGTCGGGACATGGGCCCAAAACAAGGCCGGGAACAAACGAGGTTCCTCGGCCACGGCTACCGGGAGCCCCCGGAGCGAACGAAAAAAGAGTATTTTTTTTTTTTTTTTTTTTTTGAGAATTAAAGAAAATAAAGAAAGAAAAGAACGTTAGCGCAGCGACCGCGTCGAAATTCCGAACACAGCCGCGGCGACAGAAGGCAAAAATAGCACAAATTTATCCACAGGGCTTCTGGCTCCGCGGATGAAAAAGAACTGAGGACCACGAGGTGGGGATGCGCCCTCTAGTGGCGAGAAGGCTAGCACATGCGTGGTGCAGTGTGCAAACTTGAAACTTCTAGCAAGTTTGCTGAAAAAGCTGTCCGCGCTGGGGCTCCGTAGATGACGTCACCCATGTGTGAGAATATCATGCCTGCTTGTCCTGGGATAATTGCAGTTTTGGAAGCTTAGGAAGCTTTTGAAATAAAGATCGCAAAACAATCCAAGATGGCCACCATTATGAAATCCGCGCCAAAATCGTGATTTCTTTTTCAATAAAGCGGAACACAAAAATAGCAATTTTAGGATTTTCCAGGTGGGGGGACACGCAGAAACTTTAACAACTGCCATACACCCCCCACCAAATGTGCTGCAGTATGCCTCAGCTCTCCTAAAGTAGCTGGAATCAGAAAATCATTGCCTCAAGCTGGGAACGCCTCTGGCTGATCTTCTGGCTGCCATTCAGATACAGTGTCTGACCATACCTCCACCCTTGCGGACCAACAGACGAGTACAGGAAAGGGCATAAGTGAAAAAAAAGCAGCCGGCACACTGTGAGACACCACCAAGAATCCTAGGCATGCCTAAGTCAGACCATATCAGCCCTTACTACAGAAAACTTCACTGGTTGCCAATAGAAGCGAGAGTCATCTTCAAATTCGCCTGCCTCTGCTTCAAAACCTTAACTGGCTTGTCCCCGATATATCTGTCTCACCACTTTGCGTTCCCAGGCACCAATCGAACGCGCAATGCCTATCTGTTTGCTTACCCATCCCCAAAGGGATGCACTTACAAAAGATTCCCTAATAGAACTCTCTCATTCCAAGCTGGCAGATGGACAGATTGCCTGACCACCCTCATCTCATCTGCCCCATCTTACTCATCCTTCAGGAAATCTCTCAAATCTTACCTATATGATAAATTTCTCGAACCCCTCCCCCCCAAATAACCAAACTCTACCAGAATAACCAGAATGTAACTATCTTTGCATAGTAATCCTTTCCACCGCATTATATAGTCTCTTGCATCGTATCCTGTTCTATAAGTCTCTCGCACTGTATTTTCACTGTATAAATATCTCCGCTGTATATGTACAGACTCTTGCATTGTAAATCTGCTTTGTATCTTCGCTATATAAACACCCATGCTGAATATGTACAATCCCCTGCATTGTAAACTGCTCTCAACTGCATAGTACATTCCCTCGCATTGTATCTTCGTTGTGTATGTACAGTCTCTTGCCTTGTAAAGCTCTGAACTGTTTGTGGTATTGCGATATACAAAAATAAAGTTATTATTATTATTATTACTCAACCTCTGTTCGGCAGTAAGAGGAAAAATGCGGGGACAGTTCAGAGTTCCAAAGAAACCAATGCAGGCTGGCCAACAATTACCCTCTGGGATCGGCCCGTCAGCTGAAGACCGAAATCTGTGTATTCTCAATTCAGGCAGAGCTTAGAATCGCTTTGAGCACAAAGAAAGCCTGACAAGGGGACGAAAACACCAAATAAAATAAGAAAAAAGGGAGAGCAGAACAGAAACACTCCTTTAGGGATGCATGCAGAAGGGAAAAACTGCAGGTGATGCTATAGCTCCCAGTGAAGTACAGGAAAAGTCGCAAATAAAAAATCCAGAGTGGATTCCTTCTACATATGGCATGCAGCCATTGAGATATAACCTACTTGTTTAGAATGGGTCACCTATTGCAGTGAAAACACTGATATTATTAGAGGATGTGGAAACCAGAGTAACAGAAACCTATCAATCAGGTTGCTTACCTGCAGAAACTTTTTTACATCAGCAATAACATCCTGGAAGATCAGCTGGTCTTTCTGAACTTCAAACCATCCTAGTTTTGTAATCCTGGCAATTACTTGAACAAGAGCTTGGATCACAAATGGAGCTAGCTTGGGCTGAGATGCTGTATAGTTCAGAATATAATTTCCTGAAAAATAAACATATAAATAAGGCATGACAAACACAAACACATTAAAAGCAAACAGAAAAGCATAGTTACTTACCGTAACAGGTGTTATCCAGGGACAGCAGGCAGATATTCTCTACATGTGGGTGACGTCATCCACGAAGCCCCGACGCGGACAGCTTTTCCAGCAAACTTGATTGAAGATTTCAAGTTTACTGGTACTGCACCACGCATGTGTGTGCCTTCCCGCTCCACTAGAGGGCGCATCCCCTCCTCGTGGTCTTCAGTTCAGATAGCTAGCAAAGAAGCCAACCCCGGGGAGATGGGAGGGTTGCGTGAATATCTGCCTGCTGTCCCCGGATAACACCTGTTACGGTAAGTAACTGTGCTTTATCCCAGGACAAGCAGGCAGCATATTCTCTACATGTGGGTGACCTCCAAGCTAACCACAAAAGATATGGAGGGAAGTTGGCAATTTAGGAAAACAGATTACGCAAAACCGACTGGCCAAACCGGCCGTCGCTCCTGGACAAAGTATCCAGACAGTAGTGAGAGGTAAAGGTATGAACCGAAGACCAAGTGGCAGCCTTGCAGATCTCCTCAATTGGCGTGGACCTGAGGAAAGCGACAGAAGCCACCATCGCTCAGTCTTTATGTCCCGTGACCTGACCATGCAGCGAAAGACCAGCCTGAGCGTAGCAGAAGGAAATACAAGCAGCCAACCAGTTGGACAAGGTGCGCTTGGAAACAGGACGTCCCAACCGATTAGGATCAAAAGACAAGAACAACTGAGGAACCTTCCGATAAGGCTGGGTGCGTTGGAGATAGAACGCCAACGCCCTCTTACAGTCAAGAGTATGAAGCACCACCTCCCCAGGATGAGAGTGGGGCTTCGGAAAAAACACCGGAAGAACGACAGACTGATTAAGGTGAAAATCTGACACCACCTTAGGCAAGAACTTGGGATGAGTGCGCAGGACCACCTTGTCATGGTGAAAAACAGTAAAAGGTGGGTCCGCGACCAAAGCCTGCAGCTCACTGACCCTGCGAGCAGACGTGAGGGCAAGCATGAAGATCACCTTCCAAGTAAGGAACTTCAGATGAGCTTTGTCCATGGGCTCAAAAGGAGGTTTCATCAATTGAGCGAGGACCACACTGAGATCCCAAACCACAGGGGTAGGCTTGAGAGGAAGATGGACATTCAAGAGACCCCTAATGAAACGAGAAACCAAGGGGTGGACAGACAGCGACTTTCCATCAAGCTGCCGATGGAAGGCGGCAATCGCACTAAGATGGACACGAACAGAATTGGTCTTGAGGCCAGACTGAGACAAATGAAGCAAATAATCCAAAACCGAAGACAAAGAAGCAGACAAAGGTTCCACCTGATTGGACGCACACCACGTGGCGAATCTAGTCCACTTCTGGGCATAACACTGTCTAGCAGAAGCAATAGAAGGTACAGCAGTGCATTCCACCGAGGGCAACCTCGAGGATGACTATTCCCTGGAGGCAGAAGCACGCTTGGAGGGCTTGGACAAGACCTAGGGGAGCGCACTCCCATCATGGATGGCCGGAGACTCCGAGGCCGGCTTCCTTGCCAGCGCTGACCCTGAAGAAGAAAGAGGGGACTTACCCGGAGCCGAAATCTTCGAAGCCGGGGTTGAGCCCTTCGAGGTCGAGGTCTTAGCTGAGGCCGAGGCCGGGGCTGACGTCGAGGCCGAGATCGGAGCCACCGGCTCTCCAGCAAAAAGTTCAGCCATGCTGGCCCGCCGCCGCCACAGGGCACGATTTTGAAAAGTAGCACACCAGGGGCAAGCGTCGGTCGGATGATCAGCCCCCAAGCACAAGACACACCACCGATACGGGTCGGTGATTGACAACAGCCAACCGCACTGGGTGCACTTTTTAAACCCGGTAAGAGGCCAGGACATAGAGGGAAAGAAACGGCCGCGGCAGAGTCGAGGCCAGGCGGCCATAGCAAACCGGGAGCCCCCGGATGCCGAAGTCCAAAATCATGGAAGTCAAAAACTTTTTTTTTTAATGAAAACCCCTTAGGCAAAAAGGCGCACAGCGACTCCGAGAAAAACAAAGAAGCCGTGGTGCTAGAAAGGCACTTTAACACGGAGAGAAAAACAACAGGGCTTTCTGGCTCCGCGGAAAACTAAGAACTGAAAACCACGAGGAGGGGATGCGCCCTCTAGTGGAGCGGGAAGGCACACACATGCATGGTGCAGCACCAGCAAACTTGAAATCTTCAATCAAGTTTGCTTGAAAAGCTGTCCGCGTCGGGGCTCCGTGGATGACATCACCCACATGTAGAGAATATGCTGCCTGCTTGTCCTGGGATAATGTAGACTATGCACATACTGAAGCAGATTTACAATGATCTTGCAACATTTTTGGAGTAGATAGTTGCACGAGGATAGATAAAGCTTGTCCCGCTGGAATCAAATCCGTCCCCGCCTGTCCCTGCAAGTAATCTCTTCCCATCCCTGCCCATCCCTACTGGAATCAAATCCACCCCCGCCTGTCCTTGCAAGTAATCTCTTCCATCCCTGCCCATCCCCATAAACTTCAGAAGTAGTTATTTCATTTAAATATGCTACTAAATTAAAGGCTTTGGTAGAGACCCATTTACAAATAAGCAAAGACACTTTATAAATTTGGAAATATTAATTGGGAAGAATGCATACTTTGTAAATGTGTCTCTGCCAGAGGCTCTAATGTAAATATAAAATATAAATACTCCAGCTGATGAGGACCCTCAAACTATGTCAGCTGAGGACTTCCTCTGAAGGTGGCCTTGAGTCCCTTTTGCCAACTTTGGAAGGCAGCAGCATCATCCCCGAATCACAGATGGCACCTCAGTAGCTCAGGGATGCTACCAGCGACTGCTTTGCTTGGTGGAGGGAAGCTCTGGACTCCTATGGAGGAGGTCCTCAGTTGGCGATGCTTGGGGTCAGCAAGTACTTCAACACTGGAGAAATAAAACCAGAAATGCATTTCCTTTTTTACTGAACACAATAAAAAGACATCTGCTATATATATTTCCCAAAGCTAACATATTTCATTCAATAAATTCCTTTCTTTACCTTTGTTGTCTGGAGATTTATTTTTCCATCAAGTTGGTTCCAGTGCTGTCCTGGTCTTCTGCAAATACTTCAACTGGCTGATGTTCTTTTTTTCCTCCTACCACAGTCCCAACATTTCTATCTTCCCTCTCTCCCTTCTATCCTGGAACATTCTCCCTCTTTTTCCCCTCCCTACTCTTGCACAGCATTTCTTTCTCTCTCCTCCAGCCCCTTGTGCAACATGTCTCCTTCTCTCACACTGTCCACCATCTCTTACCCTCTCATTCCCTCCCTTGCTGTAAAGGGAGTGGAAAAGGAATGGGGGGAGAGCGCGAGGGATCCAAGGTGCATCTCTCACTCCCTCTACAGCCACGTCCAACATTTCAACCTCTCTCATCCCCTGGCCCTTGGGCAGTATCTTTTGTCCACCCCCACCAGCTCCCATGCCCAACATTTCTTCTATCAATCACCCCCCTTCCAGCGCCATTTTGCATTTCTCCCTTCATTCCCTCGACCATGTCTATGATTCTTCCCTCTTGCATCTCTTTCCATCTGCCCCACCACAACAACCAATATTTCCTGTCTCCCTCCTTTCCAGGTCTCTGCACCTCTCCCTCCCCCCAAACCCATAGCCAAGACACTATCCCCTCTCCAGGCACCATTTTCTCTTTCCCATTTCTGGTGACATCTGTGAAGATGACGATCGGCGTCGAGAGGTCGATGTCGGTTCCTGTACCAGAATCGGTGCCACTACTGGAGACTCCTGGGTAGGTACAACCGGAGTCGAAGGCTCAGACTGAACCGGCCCCGAGAGAGTCGATGTCGACATGAGAGTCGACATAAGTAGCCGAAATTCCTCCCGTAAGTCCTCTTGCAGCAATTCTGTAATCCGCTGCATTAAAGGAAAGCACTGGATCCACGGTTGGCCTAAAAGCCGGTACCTTCGGCACCGCTCAAACGCTCTGGAGAAGAGGATGCCAGTATCAAGGCACTCATCAATACTGAAGCGGAGCTATAGTTGGGGCTGCTAAAGGTAGGCAGGACTTGACTCACTGCTACTATGACCAGAAGCCCAGAGGGAACAGGGAAAAGCCTGGCAGCCAGCTTACCCACTGTGAGGTGCAACACTGAAGACAGAAAGAGAAAATCCAGTCTCGGTGCCCATGTGGTCGGTGCGGGCTTGAGTAGTACAGCTGGTGTCGGAAATGCAGGGGGGCGCTGGATTTCTGATGGTGCGGAACTGGAGCTGCTGCTGAAGTGGAGTGGGAATGCTCTGCTGAAGAAAAAAGCAGAGGAAGCAAAAATTGGCAAGGTCGAGGGCAAGACACTGCAAGAAAAAGCAGTGGATGGCGGTGACCACAAGTGCCCAAGCACAGCAATTGTCTGTGTTGAGAACTATCTGCAAGAGGGACAGTAACGGTAAGACAGCCATAGGAAAAACGAACGCTATGGCGATCCATAAGAGCCCGTCGAACCCAAGTCCACAACAAAAATAGATATCTCTTTCGTCCTTTTTTTTTTTTTTAGTAAAACTGAAAAGGACAAAGAAGAGAACTGACTGAAAAGTCAGAAGCCGCGAGAGCGGGAAGGTAGCGAAACAAAAAAATTTTTCAACAGCTGTTGAAAACGCAACTTCTTAGCTCCGTGGAAACTAAGAAGCTGAGGAACCACATGCCCTACGTCGGGCAGGAAGGCACTCCCACATGCATGTTTGGGCTATCGCGAACTTTCTAGAGTTTTAAAGTAGTGATGCACTTTTAAAGTAGTCTGTACCGGGGCTTCGTCGGTGCCATCACCCATACGCGAGAATATGCTGCTTGCTTGTCCTGGGATAAGGTGTAATTTGTCAGAGTGATATTGTTCCTATGGATTTCTTAGGAGTCAAAATACAGTTGGACCGTATTAAATGGATGCCACTGGAAGAAACTAGCCTTGAGGCTAAAATGGACTTAACAGCTACTCAAAGGCCAAAACTAAAAAGAGGGTAGGAGACCCACTCTGAGGAAAATAAAACCCTCAACTTCTGCGAAAAAGAACCGAGAAGACAAACTAGTTTGGGAAAGGACTCTGATGTGGTTACAGGAAATAACCATAGTCTTAACCCAAAACCCAAGTCTACTGATACCAGTGGTAAAGTGTCCAAAGGTCAAGTGCGCCAGAAACCAAAAGAGGTGTGGATCCAGAACTCTAAGGATGGAGGAAACTCAGAACCTGACAACCAGTAGCCTAATGAATACCATGGACTATAGAATAAAGAAGAAATGGGCTCAGCAGGAGCCACGATGGTACAAGCAGATGTCTGGAAATCAGACATCCAAGTCTGTAACAAAGACAGTGCCCACTATCCATGCAGTGCTATAGCTATCAGGGTGGATATACAACAGCACTGCCCAGTTAAGCACCACTGAATATCTGCGGCTGGGATGCTGAGCAAGGTTTAAAGCAGCTAAGAACCTTTATAGATTTGCTAATTTACTTTTTGACATTCACAGCAAAGCAGTGTACAAAAGTTAAAACAATAAATAAAAACATACAAGCCATAAACCTAATAGCATCTGCATCATACAGTAATATTTTAAATAACCCCATCATCAAAATAGCTAACAACCAAAACATAAAAACAAAGCAAAAATCCCTGGGAATATCCATATCATGCAATAGAACTATAAATAACCAAATTCCAAAACAAGGGGAGGTAAACTAATGAGAGTGCAAAACTAATACACAGGATAAACTAGGTCTTATTGCTGAATCTTCATATACCAAAGATTTACCTGGAGTGAACATAGAAACATGGAATGATGCCTATCTAATCTGCCCAAATTACTTCCTGCCATATGCATTTGTTAATCTCAAACTTTTCTTCACTTATTCATAGCTAAATATCCTCTGCTTTCATCCCATCTTCACATTTTTGTATCACTACTGAAAAGTTCATCCATACATCTACCATGTGCTCTATGAGCTGTTTTCTGAGCTTCTTCCCAGGTCTACTCTCTTGGAGCTTCACAGCATGACTTTCTGTTACAGAGAAGTGCAATAATATACTGGCAATCAAACTCCTTCAGATACGCAGAATAAACAGTAAGCAAACCCTTCAGTGAGCTGTTCTTTTTCTCTAGTCTTCAGTATGCCTTAGGGAATGTGTACACATCCTTCATCATGCTCTGTGCTGGTGTGTTCCTAGCAATTGACTCATTGCAGGATGTTTGTTTTTAGAACCCAAGTATCTATGGTGTCTCTTTACTTACGGATATCAATCCTCTGTTCAATGGGTAAAGGATTGAGTCTGCTGACAAGCTTTGAAAGGCATGTTGCTGCAAGGAGCTGAGCATAGGATGTCTGAGGGGAAAAAGACAAAACATAAGATTGAGAAATGTGAAAGCACTGAAAAAAATAGACACATTGGAAAAATGGGCTTCCCCCCCCCCCCCCCACAAAAGCTACAAATGTAAAAATAGTAAATTTTCCAAACAAACACTTTCCTTTTTGATGAGCCTACACAAAAATACCACAAATATCAAGGTGCTTCCTGCTAACAATCACAAATTGGTTTTACAAAGCAAGGGTCACTAAAACAGGAAAAATATCATGTTCTGATTTGATAGAGCACTAATCCATAAATTAAAGATGCTACAGGAATCTTCTTTCTAGTTAGGTACCATTGACTCATGTTTGAGTCCTAGTGACTTGATGAATTACAGATCTAAAAATAGATTGGTTTTGTGCTAGTCTGGTAAGGTCCTCCAGTATCATCCCCATGGATGTTTCAATATGTCCAGCCATCTGACTGCAGGTCGCCCTCTTTGCATGGTTCCTTCAATCTTTCCAAACATGATGTCCTCCTCCAGTGATCTCCGACGGTGTGACCGAAATAAGACAGTCATAACTTCATCATTTGGGCTTCGAGTAAAATAGCTGGTTTGATCTCTTCCAGAATCGATTTGTTAGTTCTGCTGGCAGTCCACGGCATGCATAAAATCCTTCTCCAGCACCAAAGCTCAAATGAGTCAAACTTCTTTCCATCTTGTTTCCGCAGTGTCCAGCTTTTGCATTCATAATTGGCCACTAAGAAAACAAGTGCATGGACAAGTGCAGGATCTTTGTTTGGAGTGTAATTTCCTTGTCTTTGAATACTTTGTCATGAGCCTTCATTGAAGAGCGACCAAGTGCTATTCTGTGGAGAATTTTTTCCCTGCTAGTTGCTTCTTGGTTTATGAAAGAGCCGAGGAGACTGAAATCCTCTACAACTTCTATTCTATCACCTTCAAACTCAAAATCCTCAAGATGATCATGATGAACACAAAAAATGATGTTTATGTTTAGTTCTAATCCCATGTTATGACTTTCAGCTTTGAATTTTCTCTGTAGATACAGCATGTCTTCTTTGCTGCTAGTAATGAGCATTGTATCATCTGCATAGCACAGGTTGTTTATATTTTAGCCACCATCTTTGAAACCGGTGCTCTTTCAAATTTGCTTTTCTGAAGATGGCTTTGCCGTAAAGGTTGAACGGGTAAAGTGACAAAATGCATTCTTGCCAGACACCCAAGTTTTATTGGAAAGCAATCATTGTTGCCATATTCAGTTCTCACTGCAGCTTCTTGATTTTCAGAGGCTCTTTATTAGCTGAGTTATGTGTTTGGGTATTCCCATTTGCGCTAGAGTTCTCCATAGTTTATCATGGATCCACACAGTCAAAAGCTTTGCTGTAGTCAATGAAGCAAAAGTATAGGGGCCTTTGATAATCTTTGCTTTTCTCCAATATCCATCTAATATTGGCAATGTCTTTCGACCTTTTCTGAAACAAGCCTGAACTTTGGATAGTTCTTGCTCACCATTTAATTATAATCTTCGTTATATTATTTTCTAGAAAAGCATACGACTCTTGAACCAGTAGGTTATTCACCTCTAGTCCGAGTTGTGTAGAAGGCATCATCTAAATTTTTTCTCTCTCAGATACCGAAGTGCAGAGCGGCCTGCGAGGTTCACTATAGCCGGCCGCGACCCTCAGCAGGCTTTTTTGAAGAGGAAGGCAGACAGAAGAGCCACTTTGGTAGACTGGATGGAGGACTGCTGCTTCAATGCCTGGAGGAGCTGGAGAGCAGGGAGGTCCGCGTTTTACAATTTCTCTGCCGGCCACTGGCACAGCTAAGCGTGCATGCGCACTCCTGCCGGCCACGGACCTACGGATCAAGGAAAACTTGGTAAAAATATCTTGGAGACCCACTAGAAATGCCATTTTCAAGTCTCCAATGACCTCATACTTCAAAGTGCCTAGAAAGGTCTTGATGTTCTAATCATCTTTTAGGTGAACTAAGTGAGCCAGTGGAAGAGACAGGTATTTGTTCCCATTATGAAGCAACACAGCATTGATGCTCTTGGATCAGCTGTCAATGAAGAGAAACCACTTTAAGGTTACAGGTAATTTCAATTGCCTCAAACACACTGGTCACATTGTGGCAGAAGTAGAGCCCATCTTCATGGATGAAGAACTGGAAAATGCTTGGTGGAACTTCCTCTGATTTGTACATTTTCATCCAACAAGTTCCACTGCTTGAGCCTAGACGTCAAAAGCTCAGCATCAGAATTGGCAAGACCAAGATCTCTAGCTAGCTAAACTAAACATGGACAAAGTGAAAGGGCCAGATGGTATATATCCAAGGGTACTGAAGGAACTTAAGGCAGTTCTGACAGCTCCACTGGTTGACCTTTTCAATGCTTCATTAGTCAGGAGTGGTACTAGAGTACTGGAGAAGGGCGGATGTGGTCCCTCTCCAAAAAAGTGTAAGTAAGGAAGTAGTAGGGAACTACAGGCTGTTAAGTGAGTGACTTCTGTGGTAGATAAATTAATGGAAACAAACACTTTTAGGACAGAGAATAGTGACGTTTCTGGAATACAGTGGATTACAGGACCGGAAGCAACATGGATTCACTAGAGGTAGGTCTTGTCAGATAAATCTAATCAATTTCTTTGACTGAGTGACCAGAGAATTGGATAGAAGGAGTGTGATAGATGTGGTGTATTTAGATTTTGGCAAAGCCTTTGACAGTGTTCCACACAACCATCCAATAAATAAACTGAGTGCCCTCGGTATGGGTCCCAAAGTGACGGACTGGGTCAGGAACTGGTTGAGTGGAAGACAACAGAGGGTAGTGGTCAATGGAGTTTTCTCTGAGGATAGGGATGTTTCCAGTGGTATGCCTCAAGGTTTGGTTCTTGGGCCTGTTCTTTTAAACATTTTTATAAACGATATTGCTGAAGGGTTGCCGGGTAAGATTTGCCTCTTTGCAGATGATGCCAAAATCTGCAATAGAGTAGACACGCCGGATGGCGTGAACAACATGAAGAAAGATCTGGCAAAGCTCGAAGAATGGTCTCAAATTTGGCAGCTACAATTTAATGCTAAGAAATGCAAGGTCATGCATTTGGGCTGCAAAAATACAAAGAAATGGTACAGTTTAAGGGGTGAAGAACTTATTTGCATGACAGTAGAGCAAGACTTGGGTGTGATTGTATATGATGATCTTAAGGTAGCCAAACAGGTTGAAAAGGTGACTACGAAACCTAGAAGGATGCTAGGTGGCATAGGGATAAGTATGGCTAGTAGGAAAAAGAAGTTATTGATGCCCCTGTATAAGACTTTGGTGAGACCTCATTTAGAATACTGTTTATAATTCTGGAAGCTGCACCTTCAAAAAAAAGATATAAAAAGGATGGAGTTGGTCCAGAGGAAGGCTACTAAAATGGTGTGTGGTCTTCATCAAAAGGCATATGGGGGACAGACTTAAAGATCTCAATTTGTATACTTTGGAGGAAAGGCGGGAGAGAGGAGATATGATAGACATTTAAATAACTACATAATTTAAATGCGAGTCTTTCATGTATTTATTTATTTATTTAGTCAAATTTCTAGCCCATCCTCCCAAAAGAGCCCAGAACGGGTTACAAGTTTACATACACAGTAGAAGGTTTAGCAACAAGATTACAACAGATAGACAGAACAACTAATCAAAAGGATGAAGAGCTGTAGTAGAAATTCCTATGTACATGTTTTGGGTACTGTGCACAGTAACATTACAAACGATGGGCAACAAGGATACAAATTCACATATAAGATAATTCAGAACAGCAGATTAAAGTAAACTCTGCAATGAGAGGGCATAGGATGAAGTTAAGATGCGATAAGCTCCAGAGTAATCTAAGAACATAAGAATTGCCATCTCTGGATCAGACCCTGGGTCCATCAAGTCCGGTGATCCGCACACGCGGAGGCCCCACCAGGTGAACCTTGGTCTAGTGGTGGTGGAGACTGTCTGAATTCAAGAGTGCCTGGGATAGGCACATGGGTTCTCTGAGAGAGAGAAAGAGATAATTGTTACTGCAGATGGGCAGACTACATAGACCATTTGGCCTTTATTTGCCATCATGTTTCTAAGTTTTTTATCCATTAAATCCAAATCAAGGCATTTTTGAAGAGAGCTGAATAAAAATTCAGGGAACCCTAGAAATCACCAAATCTGCAATTAAAGACTCCCCCAATTTCTCCCATAGACTTCAATAGATTTACTATACTCAGTTATACTGGTGCAGTGCCAACATCAGCTGAAACATTAGCTGGGATATGGAGAAGAATCCTTCCTCAGACAAGCATATATGCATAATCCAAATGCTTATGTCTTCAGGAGGCCAGTCAGATTCTGAGAGAGAGCCTGAGAACCTAGACCACCAAAGCTCCACATGTATGTTCGGGGTGGGGGGATACAGGTGGCACCCAATAAAGTCCTCAGGACCAATACAGGGCTACAAAGCCCGTGCTCAAGCTCTGGTTAACAACCAGGAACAAGCCTTTCTATTAGGAGAGCGGTCGTCCCCAAGCAACCAAAATTATTAAAGCAGCCTAGGCAGAGTAGGTGACCTGTAAAAGGGTTGCCCTCCCAGCTACAGACTTCTGATCATAGTCTGTTTACTCCTTGGCAGAGCTGCCCCAGTAACAATGGGGATATCTGGAGCCCTGAGAAGTCTCAAAATCCAGATAAAAACCCCAAAATAATAAACCAGAATCAGAGCAGATCAGAAAGACAGACACCTTTCAACTCGCTTGTACAAGGAGAAACTGAGTGGCTACAGCACAGTCCTGTGATGTACGAGGTGAAGCTGAGAGAGAGAAAAAAAATGTAGATGTCTTCTACACAACTTGCAAGTAGAACTGAATAAACCACTAGTTCAAAACTCATATGCCTTTTGCACAAGAAATAAACCTTTGTTCAAGCTGACTGCAGGGTCTCATTTGCAAATCTAAATGCAACATAAACAATCTTTGTTTTAGGCATGCCATTCAATTTTTGTTTTACTTATGTTTACAAGTAACTTGTGTTAGTCTAACTTTAGAAGAAGTCTAGTGAAAATGTTTTCCGCTGCTCCGTTTACAAGACATGAAAAGTTGGAAAGAAAGCTAGAAAGAAATGCAGTTAATATTAACACTTTAAAAATATAAATATAAGTTAAAAAAAAATCTTTTCCACATCATGTCTGGTATTTCACCTATCTACTTCCCCTCTCATCAGGAAGCCACCCCATACAGCCTACACTACTTTTCCCTCAGGACCCACACATTCTTATACCTAGCACATTAAAATATAAGAATAACCATACTGGGTCAGACCAATGGTTCATCTAGCATAGCATCCTGCTTCCAACAGTGGCCAATGCAGGTCACAAGTACCTGGCAGATTTCCAAAGATTCGTAAGATTCAGTGCTACTGATTCCAGGGCAAGCAGTGGCAGTCGAGTTCCCTTCCATTATTTAACAATACTTCCCTGCATTTGCCACTAGCAGTCAGCACATGATCAAGAGTTGGTCCAAGCTATGCCTTTCCAAAAGTGTTCATTCAACAGCAATCCCACACAGGGCCAGTGTTAGGCGTGCTGGGGCCCAGAGCAAAAACCTGGAGAGAGCCTCAAAGCCTTCTTCAGCACTGGACAGGCTTGGAGACCAAGTGATTCAAGAGCCCATGGTAACGGCTTTGGTTGCGCCCCCTACCCTTCTCACATACAAACTCTCACTAGCCCCCCTACACAACAGCAAAAAGTCCAGACTTACAGTTCCTTGCTCCAGTAACAGCTGGCATTTGCTAAGACATTCTGGGCTTTCGATGAGCTCCAGGAGCACCTTCTCTGCTTGTACCCGCTGCCCTAAATCTGTGCCTTCATACAGCTGAGTGCATAAAACTTCCAGTTCAGACAAACTCTGTAAATAGAAAGACATATAGTTATCTTCAAAGTTCAAACAAAAGATAACATGACTGCCAGTATGGCTGAACGTTGCACACCTATTATTCTGTATACTGGATCACCTCAGGAAGAAGAATATTCGTGGAAGTAAGACTGGGAAAATGTGTTTCTTTCAGTTTTATATTTACAAATGAATTTCATAAAGTGACTCAAGACACAAAGCAACTGCTATGGGTAGAGCTAATTACATGAATACTATACTGAGTGGAGGGCTAGAAACGGAGTGTGAAATTAAAAAGTGAACACATCTGCCCTGATTTTCTTTAATATATAGAGCTTTTATTAAGTGAATTCAATTGGACCCTCAAACATCATTAAAACAGCCAAGATACCCAGTGGATAACTCTTCTAAAATTGTCTATTTGATGGCTGGGTCTACAAAAGAGAAGGTATAGGGCACAGCCAATTCCTTAATTGGAGCTCAGTTTTAAAAAAAAAAACCCATAATATAGGGGAAAGATTTATTTATTCATTCATTTTTCTATACCTTTCTCCCAGGGGAGCTCAGAATGGTTTACATGAATTTATTCAGGTACTGTTTTCCATCTGTCCCGGTAGGCTCACAATCTATCTAATGTACCTGAGGTAATGGGGGACTAAGTGACTTGCCTAGGGTCACAAGCAGCAGCGTGGGTTTGAACCCACAACCTCAGGGTGCCAAAGCTGTAGCTTTAAGCACTGCGCCACACTCCTTATCTTTCTATTTTTAGTACTCAGATATGTAGACTAGGTAGGATTTTTTCTACAGACAAGATTATTAGAAGTATGACTAGTCCAAGGGAACTTATTTTTGGTGCATGAACTTTACATTTGGATAACAGCATAATCTAAGGGATGGATGTTAGTCCAAATTGTGATCAGTTAGCTAATTTCTTTAAGGGTACTAGTGTTTACGGGGTCACCTTTGTGGGCCTGAGGCCTACCAGCCTCTGACTCAGCGACATGGTTTCTGCAAAATACCCTGCCCTGAAGTTTCCCAGATTATGTACTATATTATCAATGACACTCCTTGCCTGAATACCATCTTCGTCTACTGTTTACTATGTGGACCTGGGGGTGTATAAGGGTCCCAGCTGTAGTCCAAACTTGGAAGGCAACATTGCATCAGAATCAGTTTAGCAATGAAGAAAGAACTGGACTACCGAGCAGGCTGGTTTCTGCTTGGGGTAGGGAAAACCATGAGTAACAGCTAATGAGAGACACTGTTCCTGTTCTTTTTGTCAGACAGGCACTCTGAGGAGTTGCAAGAAGGAATTAGTGCATCTGTACCCATGCCCAATCAAACTAACTACATTCTGAGCCTCTCTGTTTATATAGCTTACACAGAAGACACTGCAAGCACAGTTTATGCTCCATATACACTTCTCCCTCCGTATTCGATGTGATAGGGGATTAACAGAACTGCAAATACAGAAAAACTGCAAATAACTTTTTCATATGTTATTCGCTGATTTCTATTAAAAACCATTGTGAATATGGTGAAACCGCGAATAACATGGTCGGAGACCTGACCTGTTCCTGAAGGAGAGACAAAACACAGTGAAGAAAGTGCTGGGAATCAGCGATTTTCTCTGTAAACGCTTGGAATCAGTAATTTCTCTATGCAAGCTGATGTAATTTGGGGGGGGGGGGGAAGAGCCAGCAAGCTAAAACCCGTGAATAATGGAAACCACGAATGCTGAAACCGCAAATACGGAGGGAGAAGTGTATGGCAATTCAATTTAGGATGGGTTAGAGAGGGTTTTGACGGAAACTAGAAATTTGGAACATAAGGTCAGTGCTGGGCAGACTTTTCTGATCCGTGTCCTACAAATGACAAGATGGTTTGGATATGGGGTCAAGATGGCGTCAGGAGCAGATGTGCATGCTGAGCTGCAAGACTAATTTGGTCCCGAACCAACTCTTCTCCAACTTACCGGTCCTGCGGTGTAAGTTTGCATGATGGGAAAGAGGAAAGGTTTAACGCGGTCTGTGCCTCCAGCGACCGTGACTCCGAGGGGGTTGGTTCAGACCACTTTGGACGGTCTGGCTCGGCTTGCTACACCGAGGACGCAGCAAGCATCAGGAGAACCCCCACCGTTGATGGAGGATCTTAGCGGCAATGGGGCAGTGTTAAGCCCCGAAGGAAGACAGGCACCTAGCCAGCCCAGAACCACCAGTCCCATGTTGCAGGCAGTGCCGAAGTCCCCAATAGAGGAAACGGAAGCAAGTAGCCCTGGAGGAGCGGCTGGGAGACCCTGTGGAGTTGAAGATCAAGCCGGAGATTCTACACCGATCTCAAGCATGGAGACTGAAGAAAAGAATACCAGGGGAGAAGTGATCATTTATGGAAGGTTAGAAAGACCTCCTGTCGTGAATATGGAGGAAATTTGGAAGGCAATGGAAATTATGGATTCTAATCTTCAGAAAGCAGTAGCAGTTTTGAGGAAAGATAATGTTGCTATTAACTCTAAAGTAGAACACCAAGAGGGAACCCTGAAAAATTATGGTGAGATTATTCATAGACATGAACAACAAATTTCACAAGTTAAAGATCTTCAATTGGATATTGTTAAAGAAAGGAATGTTATTCAGAAGAAATTAGAACATATTGAAAATTACCAAAGAAAAAATAACTTGAGGATTTTGAATTTCCCTCGCTCACCAGTAATCTCAGCTATTGAAATGATTCGCAAATATATGCGTGAAGTTTTGCAACTACCTAGTGAAAATTTACCACCAATTGTAAGAGCGCAATATTTGTCTATTAAAACTAATGTAATTAGTTCTACACCAACACAGACTGAGGTTCCTGGTACACAAATTGACTTAACAAATTTCTTAGAAAGCTCTCTTGATGTAGTAATGGAAAGGACTACCCTTCTGGTGACTTTTGCTCTCGAGTTTGATAGAGATTTAATACTTAAGACTTATTTCAGAAATATGAATGTTCAATTTTTGGGTTCAACCATAAGTATATTTCCTGATTTTTCAAAGGCGACACAGAAGAGAAGAAGTGACTTCTTGGTTTATAGACCGAGAGTCATATCTCTAGGTGCAACCTTTATTTTGAAGTTTCCGTCAAAATGTTATGTTACTTATGGTGGGAAAAATTTTCTTTTTTTTGAGCCCAAACAACTGTTAGAATTTATTGTGGCTAAAGAAGGTAGTGAAATCATAATTGATTCTGTTGCCGTTCCAAAAGAGTAGCGCGAACTGGTAGCTTCCTGCGCCCTTTGTGAATGCTCCTAAGATGATAGATTGTTATTTCATTCTTTTTATTTCTATTCTTTGACTCCATATTATTTGTGGACTAAATAATAATGTTTTTTCTTTTGTGGGCCTCCACGTTAGATTATTTTATTCTTGGAAATAACAAATCTGTGATCGAGTATGTTTATTATGCTTGTATGATCAATTAAAATGATAAATTAAAAATTAAAAAAAAAAAAAAAAAAAAAGATGGTTTGGATAGGCTGGAGTGACAACAGCTCCAGTAGTTATAACCTATGGACAGTACCAGACAGATTTCTACAAACTACATCCCAGAAATGTCAGAGAATTTTTCATCATGAATTAACAATGAGTGTGACTCTTGGGCAGACAGGATGGCCCATTCAGGTCTTTATCTGCTGTCATTTACTGTGTTTCTACGAGAAGTCCAAAACTTTTTTTCCAGTTGACAGGATCCAGACACTGATAGTCCCATTCATTCAGTCACATGCTCTGTTCTTTTTTCCATCAGTTAAAGGATGTAAAAGTAAGAAATATCTTGACCACACGCTGGCCTATCAAGCAGCACATTATGACAAAGATTTTCAACATTTAATACGTACATCTTTTTCTTATGAACAATTTAGAAAACAACAAAGCTTCTCTTTTCAAAAGTTCTTACGAATAATTTAAAACAATTTACATAAGAACATAACAATTGCCACTGCTAGGTCAAACCAGTGGTCCATCATGCCCATCATGCTCATGCAGCGGCCCACTGGCCAAAGACCAGTGCCCTAACTGAGACCAGCCCTACCTGCAGGCGCTCTTGTTCACCAGGAACTTGTCTAACTTTGTCTTGAATCCCTGGAGGGTATTTTCCCCTATGACAGACTCCAGAAGCGCATTCCAGTTTTCTACCACTCTCTGGGTGAAGAACTTCCTTACGTTCGTACGGAACCTATCCCCTTTCAACTTTAGAGAGTGCCCTCTCGTTCTCCCTACCTTGGAGAAGGTGAACAACCTGTTCTTATCTACCAAGTCTATCCCCTTCAGTACCTTGAATGTTTCGATCATGTCCTCTCTCAATCTCCTCTGTTCGAGGGAGAAGAGGCCCAGTTTCTCTAATCTTTCACTGTACAGCATCTCCTTTCCAAAATTTCTGATCCTATATTTTCTTTTGATAATATTTTGTAAATCGCATAAAACTTTTGTTGGTTATGCAGTCTAGAAGTCCAGTGTTATGTTATATTATGTTATAGGACGCCTGGTCTCAAAAGCTGACGGGTGTCCTATAGAGAATCCTGATTTTCTAACCAACCTCCATGTTACAGACGCCGGTTAGAGAATCAGGTTGTAAGTAGATACAGCCGCTGAGCTTATCACGGCAAGGGATCTCTCTGCCACGATAACTTTAGGGGCCGCTTGTCCCGGCCGAATGATCGGCGGTAGGAGGGTTGCCCACTCCATCTTGCCAGACCCCCCCCCCCCCCCAAAATAGATCACCACAAACCCTTTTAGCTTCTGTTTAACCATTTTCCTCATTTTATCGTAGTCACCCTTGTGAAAATTAAAAGCTGCTACAGTATATTTCTTTAGCGACGTCACTCCAGTTATCAGCTCAAATTTTATCATATTATGATCACTTTTTCCCAGCGAACCCAATACAGTTTCTTCCAGTCCTATGTCCTGCATTCCACTAAGGGAAAAATCTAAAATAGCTCCTTGTCTTGTTGGGTCCTGGACCAATTGCTCCAAGAAGCAGTCATTTATGACATCTAGGAATTTTACCTCCCTAGCACTCCCTGATAACATTTATCCAGTCAATGTTGGCATAGTTGAAATCTACCAAACACAGGAATATGCCTTTTAAGGTACCTCAGAAGCTCCCTTCTTCACTACAAGGTCCCCCCCACCAAAAAAAAAAAGGAAATCTACCAATCCCAACGACCTAATAATCACAACAAGTTTTGAGAAGTGGAGAAAAACCTCTGTTGAGTTTCATAGGTTAAAAAAATCCACTTCTCAAACCAACTTCAATGTAATGCTGTCTTAAGTAATGTTTTAAATCAGTGTTCTTCAACCGCCATCCATGGACCGGTGCCAGTCCGTAGAAATTTTCTGCCGGTCCACAGAGCCGGCACGTGCATCAGGCCCAATCTTCAACCACCGGTCCGCGGTGTGATCGATGCGGCAGTCATCTTCAGTTGGCTCCCTCTTCTTCACTGCCGCACTACACAAACCCACTGGTAGTGGCTCCTACAGGTGTCCTGCGCCCAGGATGGGCTCCACGATCGACTCACTTTGCCTTGGCGATCTACCGGTCGATCGCGATCGACCTAGTGGGCACCCCTGGTGTAGTTTAATTTTGTGGTTAACCATTATGTATTGTTAATAAGATTATATATATCACCTCCCTAGGCGCCTGCCTGGACAAACTAGACCTAACCTCTTATAAGCTATGCAGACGACATTACCATTCTCATACCTTTTGATCAACCAAAGCCCTCTATGACAGACACACTACACCAAACACTAGAAACAGTAGTGACCTGGATGAAAGATCACAAACTAAAACTGAACCCAAACAAAACAAAATTCATCCTCCTTGAAAATAACAAAGTCCCAACCATAACCAATATAGAAATAAATTCAATCAATTACCCCATTCAAACCACCCTAAAATTACTAAGAATGACGATAGACAGATACTGCACCATGCAACTACAAATAAATAAAATACAGAAATCTTTTGCAGTTATGAGAAACCTAAGACATGTCTGAAATTCTTCGAAAGCACACAATTCCAGCTCATAGTACAATTCCTAATCTGAGGTCTACTAGACTAATGCAACATCCTCTACCTCCCCTGCCCTGCAACAATGACTAAACAATTACAAACAATTCAAAATACAGCTCTGAGACTCATCTACTCATTGAGGAAACATAACCACATTACAGAAGCATACCTCAACTCACACTGGCTTCCAATTCCAGAAAGAATACTATTTCAATTCTACTGTATACTATTTAAAACTATAAACGGAGACAGCCCAACCTACCTGAACAACCGCCTCATCCAAACTACCTCAACAAGGAATAGGAAAACTCACATTCCATTCACACACCCTCCAATCAAAGAAGTTAAACGGAAAAAACTATATGATGGCCTCCTAGTCACTCAAGCAGCAAAATTAGATAACCAAATCTCCAATCTACTGATAACTACCCCAGACCACAAGATGTTCAGAAAAGAAATAAAAACTATACTCTGCAAGAAATCCCTGAAAAAGTCTTAACACCACAAATACCTTCCTTATTCCCATCATCTTCCCAACTCCCCGAAACTGCCTGATCTACTCTTTACCTTCACTGGAAATGACCACCTTCTATAACTCTTTTGCAATCCATCTTGAACCACAAAGTAATGGCGGAATAGAAATCTCTAATGTAATGTAATATATATGATAAATGAATGGAAAAAAGAGTGTTACAATTATGGGGGGGGAGATTGGGCGGACATGGGCGGGATCTGGCCTGTGGCTTAGCCCTGTGTTCTTCAACTACCAGTCTGCGGACCAGTGCCGGTCCACAAAATAATTCTTATTATTTCCGCCGGTCCATAGGTGTAAAAAGGTTGAAGAACACTGTTTTAAATAATATCGCTGTAACTAGAACTCATTGTCAGTTGGGACACTTTCACAGTTGGAGCGCATTAGAAGTTGGTGAGACAAGCTCGCAACTTCCAAATATCTGGCACAAGCACGCTAAAAAAATAGCATGCAAGATCCAAGTTCAAATTTTAAAAAAAGTGCCCAGTTCAATTATAATAATTTCAGAAGAATTAAGAAACAGTCAACTTAGGTGCACTTCAGCTCTGCTGGAATCCACATGATGCCAAAACTTCAAATTGTAATCTAGGGGCGTTGCAAACTAAAATATCCAATAGAGAAATCCCTATTTTACCAAGCTACATCAGGGGTCGAGTCTTACTCAGGACAAAGACATCCAAAGCTGAGCACAAACTCCAATGCAGAGCAAGGAAAATAAATTTCAAAAACTGAAAACAGTGGTGAAATTTATTTCCCTTGCTTTGCATTTGAGTTTGGAAAGGCAAGGAAAGACAGATGCTGCACCGGGCTGAGAGGGGATTGGGAAGGGAGGGAAAGAGATGCATGGGTGGAGTGGTGGGGAGGGAAAGAGATGCTGCCGATGAGTGAGGGAAGAGAAAAAGAGAATTGTTGGACATAGGTGTGTGGAGTGGGAGGGGAAAATGGTATACATGGGGAAAGGAAGAAAGAGAAAGAATTATAGTGATAATGATGAATTATAATGATAGTGGTGGAAAGGGGAGAGGGAGAAATGATACACTGGGAGGAAGCAGATGTGACTCAAAGAAGGGAGATATGTCAGATTCCGGAGAAGGGTGATTGAAGGAGGAAAGATATGCCAGACCACTGGAATGGGAAGGAGACAGATGTCAGACCATGAAATGGAAGGAGGGGAGAGAGATATGCCAGACCATAGGAAGGAGATGGCAGACCATGGAATGGAAGGAGGGGAGAGAGATATGTCAGACCGCAGGAAGGAAAAGAAAGAAGATGTTAGACCACGAGAAGAGGAGGGAAGGAAGAGAGCCGCAAGATCATGGGAGAGGAGAGAGAGATTCTAGGCTACAGGAAGGAAAGGAGAAAGATGCCAGACCATAGGAGGGGGGAAAAGACACAGATGTCTGACCACGAGAGAGGGATGAGATGGTGCACAGGGATAGACGGAAAGAGGAGACAGAGGGAGGAGATGGTGCACAGCAATGGGTGTGGGAGGGAAGAGATAAGAAATGCTTCTAATGGATAGATGGGAATAGGTGAGAAGAAAGGAGAGATGGTACAAATGGATAGAAGGGAAGACATGGATAAGTAGATGGATTTTGATAAGAAATCAGAAAAATGAAAGAAAGTTGAATGTTAAAAGTTAATGCTAAAGATGGATGCAGGAGAGAAAGTGAAGAGAAAAACAGCAAATGGATAAGAAGGCCCTGGATACACAGTTAAGAGCACAGACAGAAGGAAGTGCAACCAGAGACGGGGAAAAATAATTAGAAAAATAAAATTCACCAGACAACAAAGGTAAGTGAAATGATTTTTATTTTCAATTTAGTGATTAAAATGTGTCAAGTTTTGAGAATGTATGTCTGCTGTTTATATTTGCATTGTTCAGGAAGAAATGCATTTGTTTCTATTTCCCTGGGGTTGTACTGGGTTTCTATTTCCCTGGGGGTGTATGCAGTCTTGCATCTTAGGGTTTCATTTGTATACATTAGTACTTTTAGTTTGTGGTCCTGTATTTGCATAGCATCTGTGTTCTGCGTGTGTGACCAAGACCAGATATTCTGGTAGCAATGAATGTTGAGAAGCATTGTGTAGTTTAATTTTGTAGTTTAATGTGTTGTTACTGTTCATACCTATACCGGAGAAAGGTGATGCCAAGGACTGTAACAATTACAGAACACACCCGCAAAATATTGCTGAAAATGCAATGAAGGCTCCAATCATACATTGGGCAAGAACTATCCAAAGTTCAGGCTGGTTTAAGAAAAGGTCGAGGAACAAGAGACATTATTGCCAGTGTTCGATGGATATTTGAGAAGAATAAAGCATACCAAAAACCCAAAGACAACTCAGCTGACAGAGAACCTATATGAAAATCAAGAAGCTGCTGTTAGAACTGAATAGGCAACAGTGTCAGTCACCTTATCTGTTCAACCTGTACACAGTGAAAGCATCTTCAGAAAACCAAACTTGGAAGAAGAGAGTGTCGGTTTCAAAGTTGGTGGCCAACACATAAACAACCAGCAGCAAAGCAAACATGCTTGTATCTAATTAGAAAAGTCAAAGCCAAAAGTCAGAACACGGGATCCGAAGTGAAGACAAAGAGGATGAAGATCTTGATCTTAAAGGGGATGGAATAGAAGTTGTAAACAAAGAAGCAACTAGCAGGGAGCAAGTACTCCACAGACAAGCACTTGGTTGCTCTTTGATGCAAAAGAAGATGGATTCATTTGAGCTTTGGTGCCCTAACAAATCGATTCTAGAAGAGATGAAAGTGGATCAAAGGAACCAGGTGAAGATGGCTGGGTTGACTTGTTCGGACTGAAGCAAACAAAGCATTCCGCTGGCCTTTGAGCCGAGCAGGCTCTCCCTACCCGCTGCAGATGAATGGATTCATTGCTTTGGTGCAGCTGCAAAGGCGGGCGGGTAGGCCGAGGCCGAGGCCCAGTCCCGGCGGTCGAGGGAGGCCGCCGCGGCGTCCTCGCGGGGCTGCCCGGGGCCGGGGGAGAGGCAGCGGCGCGTCAGCACCAGCGACCGGGCCCGCGCTCTTGCCGCTTCCCCTCCCCGCCACTAACCTGTAGCTGCTGCTGCTGCTGCTCCGCCGCCGCCGCCGCCGCCATAGTCTGCAGGAGAGGAGAGCGCGAGCTGGGGCTGCGCGCGCTCCTCCAGGTGGCCGTCGCGCGCCCCGACTGTGCCTTAATGGCTTTCACCTGCGAGACTCGCGCAAAGCAGCTGCCGCGCTTCCCACCTGCCTCGCGCCTTCCCCTACTAGGTCTCAGGGGGCAGCGTCGCAGTGGCGCGTGAGTCGATGGTCCCGAGCATTACGTTTACTTCTACGTTTGTCAAAAAACATAAACACAAACATCTAGAAACAGAGAGCAACTGATTCGTGAAAAGAAACATGTTGATTATTTGACCAAACAATCGAGAATGAGCGCAATTAATGACAAGATTGCGGTTGCATATGTTACACAATACCAGATAGGACATAGTGTCACATGCGATCATTACAGCTGTCACACAAACCTGATGGTTGCTGAGCCTGTATTTATTTTTTTTAATTTTAGACACCTAATCCTAAATGAGTATTTTTTTCTCACCCACTTCTGGAGCTTGGTAATTGCTATAATGCTTCTTGGCCAAGAACATCCTACCTTTTGTTATTCTATTTATAATCAAACAATGTGCTAACTTCACTTTCATTTTAATCAACACTTGCCACTGAGAATGACAACAAAAAACCTCACTCCTAAACCAAGTATGTTGGGCAGATGATCTTAAGCATTAGCCCTATAGCAGAGATTATTTCAACACTTTCATTGTGCCAGAAAACCTCTTTCTGGAGTACCGTATTTTCACTCATATACCGCGCACCCGTGTAAAATGCGCACACGGGTATAGCGCGCAGGAAACTGTAATTTATGTAAATACATTTTTATATACCGCGCACACCCGTATACCGCGCATGCCGCCCCGACTCTCCTTTCGCCCGCCCCGACTCTCCTCTGGCCACCCCGATTCTCCTTTCAGCCGCCCCGACTCTCCTCTCCCCCTTGAAGTCCTGTCCCCACCCTGAAAGCCTGATGCCCCCCCCTCGACGTCTGATTCACCCCCCCCCCCGCAGGACCACTCGCACCCCCACCCCGAAGGACCGCTCGCACGCACTCGCACCCCCACCCCGAAGGACCGCTCGCACCCCCACAGCCTCCCGACCACCCCCCCATCATGTAGAAGCTCCTACCGTTGTCCTGCTGCTTCCTCTTCCGGTGGTCCCGGCCCTTCTGTGAGCCCTGCGTCTGCGCTGCTTCCTCTTCCGGTGGTCCCGCCCTTTCAAGGGCGGGACCGCCGGAAGAGGAAGCAGCTCAGACGCAGGGCTCACAGAAGGGCCGGGACCGCCGGAAGAGGAAGCAGCAGGACAACGGTAGGAGCTTCTACATGATGGGGGGGGGTTCGGGAGGCTGTGGGGGTGCGAGCAGTCCTTCGGTCTGGGGGTGCGGGTGCGAGTGCGTGCGAGCAGTCCTTCGGGGTGGGGGTGCGAGCGGTCCTGCGGGGTGAATCGGACATCGGGGGGGGGGAACGATGTAAAAAAAAAATTTATACAATGCGCTCACGCGTATAACATGCAAGGTTATGCACGGTTTGTAAAATCGTGTATAACGCACGCGTTATATGCGTGAAAATACGGTACATTGGTCTAATATGTAGAAGCAATAGACATAGGTGTGCTTTCAAAACAGGCCTAGGTTTAAATAGAGGTTAAAGAATGACAAGGGGAAAAAAATATGTCCCCGTCACTACCCCGTCACTGGACCACCATCCCCGTCACCACCCTGTCCCCACTGTCCCCTTCACCGCCCCGTCCCCGCAGCATCCACCCTTCCCTCTCACCACCTCACCACCCTTCAGCGGCCTGAGAATCTCCCTCCCTCCCCCTTACCTTCGCGACATAAAGAAACTTAAGAGAGGGAAGGCGTGCA
Organism: Geotrypetes seraphini; assembly: GCF_902459505.1. Taxonomy (NCBI): domain Eukaryota; kingdom Metazoa; phylum Chordata; class Amphibia; order Gymnophiona; family Dermophiidae; genus Geotrypetes; species Geotrypetes seraphini. The sequence continues at coordinate 29,031,312 of NC_047101.1, read as the reverse complement.
GTCACCGATAGCACGCATGGCCCCTTCCCCCCCTCCCTCCAGCCAAATCTATCTCCCTCCCTCCCCCTTACCTTTGCAGCGCTATAGAAAAGAAACTGATCCAGCAAAGCCTGCCTGTGCCGCCCTGCAGTCGTGTGTGTGTGGGCGGAAGCTTCTCCTCTGACAATTGTCAATTTTATAAACACAAATAAAACAGCAAAGTTCAACAAAACCCATCTCCCCTCCCTTTCCCAAACATTCCCTTCACTATTGTGAAAACTGAACAAACCAAATTACTACAGAATGCTACATAGAAAAATCAAGCTAACCGAATACTTTAGTCACACATGGTAAGAATAATATTAGGGGAGTGCAACTAGGGCAACTGCCCCCTGGTCAGAGAGAGAGCCCTAAGCCAGCTGAAAGCTAGAGAAGCACAGCCTGCACTTTGCGGTCCCCAGTTATGTCTAAACCAGCTCTAGCAGGATACATATTTCAAATCTGAAATATTCTAATCACAAAATATAAAATAAATTTATTTTTTCTTTTTGTTGTCTGGTAATTTTATTCTTCAAATCACATTGGTCTCAGGCTTTGGTTTTAGGTTCCTTCTGTCTTCATTGTGGCATGGCTGGCTCCTGAAGGTAAAATAGGCGCAAGAGGAGCTGGGGAGAAGATGCCGAGTCTGACATGAGCACAATTTTTTTACCACAGGAGTAATACTTTTCACCGCATCCACAGGGCGGTAAAAGGTCTTGTCCCCATTCCTGCGGTAAACTAGTTGCAAATGTCTCCATTCCTGCAGATTTATTGTGGTGACCTGCGGTTTACCGCAGTAAACAGTCCCTATGCCATTCTCTAGAATAGGTAACATGACCATTTATTTTTTCCCTCAAGACGGGACAGGCCCCCCTCCCTCCCTCCCCAGATCTCCGAAACCCCTCCCCCCCCAGAACCCATTAAATATAGTGCAAAATATAGACAGCAGATATACATTTTGATCACTAAATTTAAAATAAAATCATTTTTCCTACCTTTGTTGTCTGGTGATTTCAGAAGTCTCTGGTTGCACTTCCTTCTGATTGTGCATCCTTTCTTTCTTGTCTTTTTCTTTCTTTCTGTCTTTCTCTCTACTTGCCTCCCCCCCCCTTTCTGTCTTTCTTTCTCTCTCTCCCTGCTCCTCCAAGCCGCCAATGCAGCAACAGGCCAGGTGTGCCTTCCCCCCTACCCCCCATGTCAATTCTGACGGTCAGAGAGGAAGTTCCGGGCCAACCTGAAACTTCCTCTCCGACGTCAGAATTGACGGGAGGGGGAGTGGGCAGGCTTGTGCAGTCACTGCACACACTTGACCTGTTGCTGCATCGGCATTGGGGAAGCAGGGAGAAATCCTGGGCTCTGCGATCACCTATCCCGTTGTCCCCACGCACAGCTTTGGGATACTCTTTCTGAAAATGGGACATTTTGGTATCCCAAAGCTGTGGGTGGGGACAATAGGACAGGCTGTTATTTTTGAAATTTTCAATAAAGAGTTTTGGAAAATAATAAAAATGGGATGGTCCTGTTCAATACAGGACATATGGTCACATTAAGTATATCTTGATTAACTTGCATCTGAGCCATCTTCTCTTTATTTAAAGTATATCTGAGTAGTATAACACAGCAATCAATTCCAGACACGCTGCAAGTCAGTTTATGCTAATACATATGGTATATCAGACATCCCCCCCCCCCCCCCCCCCCCCCGAGCAGCATAACTCTTAAGGGTTTAATTCCTCATTCCTCCCAATATGTCAAGAGCTTTCTTTTATAAATTTATTTTATCAGTTTATATCATTCACTTATTTTATAACTTTAATACTTTCAGTAAGTATATCCCCTTAACCAACGCGTTTTGCTTTTTCTTTATCAAGGTATGGGGAAGCCATTTGATTCATAGTCAACTTTTACATGCCATCGGCCCCATACCTTGATAAAGAAAAAGCGAAACGCGTTGGTTAAGGGGATATACTTACTGAAAGTATTAAAGTTATAAAAAGAGCCCGAGAGTTGGTCTCGATGGGCGACTATAACGAGGGACTGGATGGCCTAGGTTGGTCGCCCATGGAGAATCAGCTTATAGCTGATGGGAAGGGGTGGGGAGGGGTGGAGGAGGAGCTGGGCATGATGGGAGGAGGTGGAGCAATATGTGTCTCTGTGATTCAGGGTTTTTCCTGTTCATCAGAGGCAGCTTTACTGTGTTCCTGGCTCTGTTCCCTGTTTACTACCCTGCAAAACCTTTGCCCTTTCCTTACTGTTCCTTAAACTTGGACGGGGGTTTCACAGGGCGAGGGTTGCTGTTTAGTTGCAGCTGTTTGCCTGGTGGTGTGTGCAGGCCTTGGCTAGGCCTCGTGTGCTGGCTGTGCATGGGGTGTGTGGCTGGGTGTCGTGGGAGATGATGATGCATTTTGTTGAGTTTGTGCAGGGGTCGGGCCTGAGGGATAGCCAGGGGTCAGTGGGAATCGGTGGGCGTGGTGAGTGTCGGAAGAGCTGGTAGCTTTGCACTTCGGGTGTCCTACTGAGCGCTGTCTTGTGGGCGGGAATCCATGTTGTTATCCTCAGCCTGCGCGCGGTGGTGCCTGGGGGGAGCGGCACGCCGGACCTCTGGTTCCGCAGGCAGCTCCCTCCTGTTTTAGCGGCTGGCGGTGTCGGCCGTCCCGACGGTGTGCACGATAGCATGGCACGCTTTGTGGGAATTCGCCTCCTTTGTGCTTGTTTTGGGGCTTGTTCCGTGCTGCGGACAGGAACGTGTGCATGCTGTGGGGTTCACATCGGCGTGTGGCCATCGGGTTTTGTGGTGCAGGGTACAGATGCCCCTCTCCCGGCTGCCTTTGTGATGGATCCCGAAGTGCTGGGGGCTGGAGTGGGGGGTGTTCGTTGTGTGCTGCCTGTTTCTTTGCAGGGTTGCCGGGGAGGGGGTGCTGGGTCGCCGTCTTGCGTGCCTCGAGGGCAGCTGTTCGGCCTTGTGGTGCGGGCGCTGTGGAGGTGGGGCGGATTTTGGATCCCCTTTTTTGCAAGACCAATTACTGTCTGTTACTACATGACCTGGTGCTACTAGCATAACCAGTCACAGCTGTCTTTCTCCATATACTCAACCTCTCACCACTATGTACCATATGATTATCCTTCTACCCCAGATATAATCCTTCCCTACTTTCACACCGTAAGTTCTCCACATGCTTAACCTGCTCTCACACCCTTAACTAAGTTTCTTACACTCAGCTTGCACTGACTACACAACCAATCGCACTCCACCTCTACCCATTCCTATTGATCGCTGACGGCCCCTAGCTGCCACTCCCAGTCAGGCATTCAGTCCCTACTTCTCACAACCCGAACCGCACTTCCCATCACACAACATGGCAATCTGCAATAAACAGCAATTACTATTAGGGATACTATACCTATTATGCTCCAAATGCTGGGGCAATGAAGACAACCCCCCCCCAACCTATGCACACCTACCCCATCCCCTGGCTCAGACCAGTCGAACTAAATAAGCCCTCCAACCCCCTCCAACTACTACAAAACCAGCCAAGACAAGACCTTCATCAAATCACAGTATTAAACACCACCTGCAAACACCACAAACCACACAGGAACAAGTTCTGCAACAGAAACTTAAAAAAAACTAACATACTCCGAAATCCCTACAGCAAATAGTTACGAAAACATTAAGGGATACTACCTAAATACCCGCTCCGTGAGAAACAAAGCCCACATAATAAATGATTGGATACTACAAACAAAACCTGATCTCCTGTTTCTGACAGAAACATGGATGATCTCTGACACTGACACCATCATGAAAGAAATCCTACCTCAGGGATACAAAATTATCCCACTATCAAGAAACTGGAAAAAAGGAGGAGGACTAGCGATCATCCTAAAAGAACACTTCGACTACATCAAGACCGACTCCAAATCTTCAGAAAACCTTGAAATACTAACTTGCAAAATCACTAACGCACAGTTAGAAGAATCACTGATCACAACTCTATTCTATATCCCACCCAAAAAATGGTCAAACGCAAAAGAGGAATTTGCCGAATTCCTTACCCTATCTACCCTAAAAGGATCATATAACCTGCTTCTGGGAGACATAAACACTCACCTAGAACAAAAGACAAAACCAGAAATAACCGAAATCGCCAACTTCCTAATGTCACTGGACTTTCCTAATCCAGACGCAGAAATAACCCATGATAAAGGACACAAACTAGACTTAATCACCTTCTCCCACAAAGAAACAATAGACCCCAAAATTCAATATTACCCAGGACCCTGGGAAAAATGCATCTGGTCAGATCACTACATTGGCAAGTTCAATTTACACTGGCTAAAACAGAATACACAACAAAAACACAAAAACGTCAACACGAACACAATAACCAGCTGTGGCATTATTAACCCAACCGAATTCTGGACCCACTACAAGTTACAGCCCATAACCAATGAAATTCAGGACTTCTCCACAAGATGGGAAACTTACAGCAAAGAACTCCTAGACCAAATAGCACCATATAAAACATACAAAAAGAAAAATAGACCACCAAATGAATGGTTTGACTGTGAACTACTAACCACCAAACAGGAACTAAGAAAATTGGAGAGAATCTGGCAAAAAACAAACAATGAATCAGACAAGACAAGCTGGAAGCAAAAAATGAAAATATACAAAAATCTGATCAAAGAAAAACGCACTAAGCATTATGCAAAAAAAATTGGTACTTCAAAAATAAACAGCAAAGAATTATTCAAGCTAGTAAAAACAACTCAAATACTGAAAAAGGACAACGAACCCACTCCATCAGCACAAACCCTAGCCAACTTCTTTCAAAATAAAATCGCTGAACTAAGAGCAACTCTACCCTCAACCACAACAAATGCTCTTCAATACCTCGAACCCCACGACCAAGACACCAGAGTAGACATGATATGGGACCACCTCGAATACCCAAACTGGCATCAGTTCCTAAATTTATTCAACAAGTACACCAAATCTAACTGTCTACTTGACGCATGTCCCCCAAAAATTATGACAGTTGCCCCTCCAGAATTTAAAAAGGAACTATTCGCATGGCTAACAACCGCCCTTACAAGCGGAACATTAAACAAAAAAATGGGTCACATACTAATCACTCCAATCCCTAAAGATCAGAAAACCTCTTTAGCACTGACATCCAATTTCAGACCCATAGCAAGCATTCCCCTTTTCACAAAGATACAGGAAGGATTGGTCAACCTTCAACTAGTAAACTACCTGGACAAATTTAACATCCTTAGTGAACACCAATCAGGATTCAGGAAAGGATACAACACAGAAACTGTCTTAGCCTCCTTACTGAACCACCTCTATGATCTCTTTAGCAAAGGCAAAAGCGCACTGATTCTATAATTAGACCTCAGCAGCGCGTTCGACCTGGTGGACCATGAAATCATGCTACTGTGCCTTGAAGTAATGGGAATTTCTGGAAAGGCAAAGAAATGGTTCCAAGAGTTCCTAACAAACAGATCCTACCGAGTAATCAGCAATGGAAACTATTCCAAACCATGGAAAAACCCGTCAGGCGTGCCTCAAGGTTCCCCACTATCGCCCACCCTTTTCAATATCTATATCGCCTCTTTAGGCCACCTCTTACAAAAACTAAACTTAATACATTACATTTACGCAGACGACATATCCATTCTAATCCCCTTAAACGACATCACAAAATAAATTATAGACAACCTCTCAAACATAATGACCGAAATCGATAATAGACCACCAATTTCAAACTGAAACGAAACGCAGAGAAAACAAAAGTCTTTCTGGCTAGTCCAAATGACAAAATTACGAGAACATCGATAAAAATAAACAATCACGAATACCCAATATCCAAAAACATAAAAAATACTCGGTATCACTCTAGACACACACCTAACTATGACTGACCACACAAACTCACTAGTGAAAAAATGTTTTTTCACGCTATGGAAACTAAGGACCATAAAAAAATACTTTGATCTAACATCATTCAGGTTGCTGGTACAGGCACTGATCCTATCCATCCTGGACTACTGCAACATCATCTACCTGGGTATCCCACCAAAAAACAATAAAAAAACTGAGACTAATTCAAAACACCGCCGTTCGCCTAATTTTCGGACTAAGAAAAAGTGACCACATCAGCCCCTACTATAAAAAGCTACATTGGCTTCCAATAGAAGCTCGAATATTATTCAAATTTGCTTGCACCTGTTTCAGGCAAACCTGGGGACTAGCTCCCTCCTACCTACAATCTCACTTCATCCTATACAACCCCACCCGTACAACCAGAAACAAAAACATCTTTGCATACCCAAAGATTACAGGCTGCAGATACAAATCATACCTGGACAGAACCTTTAAGTTCCAAGCGAACAGACAGCAAGTTTGGCTGAAAAACTACATAAACAAACGCAATCTGACATACAGTGCATTCCGAAAAGCGATCAAAACCGCCCTCTTCCCCAAATTCATTGACTAAAACTGTCCCCTCCCCCACTAGGACGTCCCCGCTGTAAACGCCTTTTCTCTCTCTCAAGAAGCTCCTTTCATGTATTCAGGTATTCTCTACCCATAGAACTCCACTTAATATGTTAGTACCAAAGCATTCAGGTACTCACTATCCATAGAACTCCAATTAATACATAAGTTTCCCTTTTAGATTATTGTTTAATATTTAGACTCATTGTATGGTATTGTACTTAGACTTACTGTATTGTATTGTATTTAGACTCATAGTAATGTATTGTATTGTATTGTATTGAGACTCATTGTTCGGTATTGTAAGTAGACTTATTGTATTGTATTAAGACCTTTTGTTATTCGCTGAATGTCCAGCCTTCTTACAATGTAAACCGCCTAGAAGTTGCCTGACTATGGCGGTATAGAAAAATAAAGTTATTATTATTATTATTATTATTTCATGTGTCTCAAACAACAACAAAAATTTAAAAAAATATCAAATCAAATCAAAACCAAACCTCATTAAATCTTGTTCCTCAGCCTGTGCCTGACTGGGGGGAGCTTGGGGCGTGGTGGATACAGCTTCTGCCTCAGCCCCTGCCCTGGGGGGTTTCCTGCCATGTGGCTCCTCTCAGTTGCTCTTGCACATGGGCGCTGCTCTTACGTGTGGGCTTAGGGTCTGTGCGGCGGAAGTCGGGGTCTTTCCGTTGGAGGGCGGTTGCCTTGGAGGCAGGTGGGGGAGTTAGCACTGGTGGCTCGGTGCACTAGGGCCTTGTTCCCCCTTCTCTATGGGCTTGCCTTTGGACTCCTGGTGAGTCGGCTCCTTCAACTTGTTTTTCCTTATTTCCTGGGGCAGGGGTCCGGCTGGGGGGGGGGGGGGGCTTGGCCTGGAGGTGGGGATGACAGTAGGGGCTGAGGCCATGGTGGGTGTTCAATCGGGTGTGGGTGCTTTGGGAGTGGGTCTGGGGCGCTCCTGGACAATTGCTGCTTTTCTTTTGGTTTTGTTTCAGGTCTGGCGATGGCAGTCTCAGGGGTTCATCTCTTCTTCACTGGTGGTCTGTGGACAGAATATCAGATCTTTTGGTGCCAGTGTGCGACGGGGTCAGCGGGCTTGGTGGTTGCTCCGAATGGCGCCACTGCCTCACAGGTTTCTCTTTGCTTCGCTGCTGAGCAACGGCTAGGACTGTCAGTGCCGTTGGTGACTGTGACCCTGGACGACACGGATTACAGCGGGAGTCAGCAGACGCATTGGTTGCTTCGAAAGGCGCCATTCTTTCTTCCGGTCTGGTTTTGGGATCGATGAGAGACTGGTGGTTGCTTCGAGGGCGCCACTGCTTCGGTGGCATGCCCTTTTGCCAGCTGTCTGCAGGACATGGAGTTGTTCTGTGGCAGCGAAATGTGGCTTGGTTGGTGGCCTGGCTTCCTCTTGGGGGATTGGGCTGATCTGGTGCTGTGGACCCCCTGGGGGGGCAGGATTGGGGTGGTTCTGTGGCTCCTCGGAGGTTGCAGAACTGAGGTAGTTCAGCGGACTCCCTGGGGGTGACAGGTCCAGGGTGGGGTTCGGCGAACTCCCTGAGGTGGGAGGACCAGGATGGTTCTGTGGACTCCTCAGGGGGGGCAGGACTGAGATAGTTCTGGGCCACCCCGGGGCCGGGGCCGGGGGGTTGTAGGGACCTCCCGAGGGGGTGTGACCGGGGTGGTTGGGGACACCCATACGGGGGCAGGACCTGGGGTAGTTCTGGGGACTCCTGATAGGGCGGGACCGGGGGTGGTTCTGTTAACTCCTGGAGGAGAGGGCCCGGGCAATGGTTCTGTGGACTCCCTGGATGGGCTAGTGCTGGCATGGTTTGGATGGTGTCCTTGGGGCTAGCTGGGGTAGGTTCTTTGGTATCCAAGGATGGGGCGGGCCTGAGGAGGTTCTGGTGATCTCCTTAGAGCACGTTTAGGAATGGGTATGGTTCAGGGACCTCCTAGGGAGGACTAGGTCAGTCTGGGGGTTTTCCAGTGCGGGATGGGTGGTGCTGGTTGCATGCCGCTGGAGAGGTGCGTGGCGACGGCCTGAGTTCCATGGGTTTGCGGTGCCCTACCCCTGGGGCAAGGGGCGGTGATGGCTGGTTGGTGCTGGTTCGTGGGGGTTGCTGCGGTGCGGGGGGCTGAGGGGCCCTGGTTCCGATGCTGAAGGACTTTATTCCCCTGCCCTGCATGTGGGGCTGTTTTGGGGTGCATCGGTGGCGGGTTGTGGTAGGATTAGGTGGTTTGGTGGTTTTTTGGGGGCGGGGGTCCAGGTGGTGCGTGTGCTCGTTGATGGCTGTAGCAGAGTTGCTATCATGGTTCCTCCGGTGCTTGGCTCCTGTTTGGTTGTTTTCAAATTTCCGACCATGCGTTGACTTGCGGTTGGTCTGGTGGTGGCAGGAGTGGGTGGTCCTGGTTCTTTGGGGCATGGGCTGTATGGGGGCCTGCGTGATATGGGGTGCGGTCCAGGCTCCTCGGTCTGCGACCCTTTCTCTTCCCCCTCCTCCTTTGGCTGGCTTGCCGCTGTACGTGGCGCTGTTCTTGGGTCATTTTGGGTAGGCAGGGCTAGGGTGGTCCTGCAGTATCTCGCATTAGCTCTAGGTATATCTGCTAGTTCCCTGGTGGTGGGTCCCGTCCTGAGTTTATGGACACCCCCTTTTGGATCAGGGGTTTTAATCGGCGGCACTGTCGGGTTGGAATAGGGTTGTTTGGTGCATGCCCTGGTGGGGCTGTGTTGGGGGGAGGCGCATTTTGGCTTTGGCTAGTCGTTGTCAGGGGTTGTGTGTTCCGCTGAGGATTTTCCCAGAGTGTGGATAGGTTTGGGGCCACAAGTGGTGTGAGTCGTCCGCATTTCCTGGAAGGTTTTTCGGGGGTGCAGGCTCATCGGTGTGCGAGTGGAAGGGCGCTGATTTGTGGCGGTTACAGTGCGGGGTGTTACTGCTGGCCTTGTCCTGGGGGTAGGGGATGGTTCTGGCTATTCTTCGGCCATTCTTGTGGTCTTTATTCCTTCGGGCCCCTGGGCTTTGTGGGGTTCAGCCCAGGATTCAGTGGCGGTCCTGGGTGGTGGTCTACCAGTATTACGCATGAGTTTGATGGTTCCGGTTGGGTGGGCTTGCTTGCCGTTGGTGGTGTCCTTGGCAGTGCCCCTCTGGGGGGTGCTGGCCTTGTGGTTGCTTAGTCGCGGGGCTGGGGGGGGATTTTCAATGCCTCACTTTCCTGGGGGGCCGCAGCTTTGTTTTTGGGTGGGGGGGCCTGTAGTTTACAGGCCTGTGGCGGTGATCCCGAGCTACAAGCTTTGGCTCATCAGAAGATGAGCGGTTATGTGGTAGTGTGATCAGCTGAGGGATGACATCATGGGTCATGTGACCCGGCAGGGGGTGCATGGAGGTACGTGCCTTACCCCTGCAGGCTCATCCGGGGATGAGCCGTTAGGGGGAAGTGAGCTCAGGGGAGCTAATGGGCTTTTAGCCACGTGTCACGAAAAAGGGGCATGGAGGTCCATGCCACCCCCTAGACTCTTGCTTCATGGCGGGGTAAGGTGGAATTTAATTTTGATTTGTCAAAATTGCAATATTTTGTAGCTCGGGAGGTGACGCAATTGAATTGCTTATTTACTTCTTGTCCCAATAAACAAAGCTGCGGCCTGGTTATGACCATCAATAAGAGTCTGTGATTATTTAAGGTTGTCATTATTGTGGAGGTTATAAGGGATCTGATAAACAGGAAAGCATTGAGATTTGGTGTACATAAAGGTAAGAGGGTGATGGGTGAGGTGGGGCGACAACTGGGCCATTCCAGATCCATACGTTAAAAATAAGTGAATGATATAAACTGATAAAATAAATTTATAAAAGAAAGCTCTTGACATATTGGGAGGAATGAGGAATGCTTAAGAGCTATGCTGCTCGGGGGGGGGGGGGGTCTGATATCCCATATGCATTAGCATAAACTGACTTGCAGCGTGTCTGGAACTCATTACTGTGTCACATAAATCTAATCTAATCTAATCTAAACCTTAAGTTTATATACCGCATCATCTCCATGAGAATGGAGCTCGACACGGTTTACAAGAACTTAAAATAGTGGGTAGAGAAGAAGAAAAAGGATTACATGAACTTATGTGTAGAAGGGGGGAGAGAAAGGGGGGGAAGGATAGAGCTACAATTTGCTGAAAAGCCAGGTTTTCAGTTGTTTGCGGAATAACTGAAGGGAGCTCAGGTTCCGCAGTGGGGTGGTGAGGTCGTTCCAAAGACCTGTGATTTTGAAGAGAAGGGATTTTCCCAGTTTGCCTGAATAGTGGATGCCGCATGGAGAGGGGAAGGCTAGTTTGAGCCTTTGGGCAGTTCTGGAGGAGTCGGGACTGGAGGAGTTGAAAGACAGTGGGATAAGAGGAGGCAGGATTCCGTGAATGATCTTGAAAGCCAGGCAGGAACATTTGAAATGGATTCTGGAGATTATTGGGAGCCAGTGAAGTTTGGCAAGGAGTGGGGAGGTATGGTCAGACTTGCGTTTTGAGAAGATCAGTTTGGCTGCAGTATTCTGGATTAGCTGGAGTCTTAGAATACTTAGAATAAAGTATAGACAACTACTTCTGCTTCCAAATTTTGATTCATGCCAGCACATTGGTGCCTTGCCCAGAGTCAGAGTAACACTATATTGGTCCCTAGACTAACATATATTTTTAGGTCCCCCAACTAGGACCCCCTCACCCATCATTATTTTACCTTTCCAGAAGTAGCAGGGAAAAGTACAGAGCCTGGCTGTAGGTATGATAGCAGTAATAGTTTGGGAGTGAGCATAGGGACTATGCAAGCACATGCAAGTTCCCACACCCCCCCCGCCACTGCAACAGGGATGGGCCATGCGTGTGTAGCGACTGCACACAGCCAGACCTCTAGCCTTTCCCTGATGTCAATTCTGACATCGGAGAGAAGGATCCAGACCAGTCAATTGCTGCCTGGCTGGCTTGGAACCTTCTCTCTTTAGATATGTCAGAGGGAAACAGCCAGCTAGGGAGGAGGTGGGACTGCTGGACGACGGAGACAGGAAGGTAGTGGTGAAGGAGGAGAAAGAAGTAGCAGAAAGACAACATGTTCTTTTTGTCTGTATTTACAAATGAAGACACATCCAACATACAGGAACCTGAGCAAATCTTCAAGGGAGATCAAGCAGAAAAATTAACATCCATGGAAGTGAGCCTGGAAGACGTACGCAGGCAGCTAGAAAAACTAAAAACTGACAAATCCCCTGGTCCGGACGGAATCCATCCAAGGGTTCTGAAGGAACTAAAGGAGGAGATAGCGGAACTACTGCAGCAAATTTGCAATCTATCCCTGAAAACAGGCGTGATCCCGGAGGACTGGAGGATGGCCAACGTTACGCCCATCTTTATAAAGGGATTAAGAGGTGACCCGGGAAACTACAGACCGGTGAGTCTGACCTCGGTTCCGGGGGAAAATGGCGGAAGCAGTGATAAAAGTACACATCGATGAACATTTTGAAAGAAACAAACTTCTGATAACCAGCCAACATGGTTTCAGCAAGGGGAGATCGTGCCTAACGAACTTATTGCACTTCTTCGAAGGAATTAACAAACAGATGGACAGAGGTAACCCCATAGACATCATATATCTAGATTTCCAAAAAGCTTTTGACAAGGTACCCCATGAATGCCTACTTCGGAAACTGAAGAACCATGGGGTGGAAGGAGACGTACATAGACGGATCAGAAACTGGTTGGTGGGTAGGAAACAGAGGGTAGGAGTGAAGGGCCACTACTCGGACTGGAGGAGGGTCACAAGTGGTGTCCCACAGGGTTTGGTGCTCGGGCCACTGCTATTTAATATATTTATAAATTATCTAGAAACAGGGATGAAGTGTGAGATAATAAAATTCGCGGACGACACCAAACTATTTAGTGGAGCTTGGACTAAAGAGGACTGCGAAGAATTGCAAAGAGACTTGAACAAACTAGGTGAATGGGCGATGAGATGGCAGATGAAGTTCAATGTTGAGAAATGTAAAGTACTACATGTGGGAAGCAGAAACCCAAGGTACGGCTATACAATGGGAGGGATGTTATTGAAGGAGAGTACCCAAGAAAGGGACTTGGGGGTAATGGTGGACATGACAATGAAACCGACGGCGCAGTGCGCAGCGGCCGCTAAGAGAACTAATAGAATGCTAGGTATAATCAAGAAGGGTATTACTACCAGAATGAAAGAAGTTATCCTGCCGTTGTATCGGGCGATGGTGCGTCCGCATCTGTAGTACTGCGCCCAATATTGGTCGCCGTACATTAAGAAAGATATGGCGTTACTCGAGAGGGTTCAGAGGAGAGCGACACGTCTGATAAAAGGGATGGAAAACCTTTCATACGCTGAGAGATTGGAAAAACTGGGACTCTTTTCCCTTGAGAAGAGGAGACTTAGAGGGGATATGATAGAGATTTACAAGATTATGAAGGGCATAGATAGAGTAGAGAGGGACAGATTCTTCAAACTTTCGAAAAATAAAAGAACAAGAGGACATTCAAAAAAGTTGAAAGGGGACAGATTCAAAACGAATGCTGGGAAGTTCTTCTTTACCCAACGTGTGGTGGACACCTGGAATGCGCTTCCAGAGGACGTAATAGGGCAGCGTACAGTACTGGGGGTTCAAGAAAAGACTTTACAATTTCCTGCTGGAAAAGGGGATAGAGGGGTATAGACAGAGGATTACAGCACAGGTTCTGGACCTATTGGGCCGCCGTGTGAGCGGACTGCTGGGCACAATGGACCTCAGGTCTGACCCAGTGGAGGCACTGCTTATGTTCTTATGTCAGAATTGACGTCAGGAGAAGGCCTGTGGGCTGGATGTGTGAAGTCGCTGCATATGCCTGGCCTATCCCAGTTGTTGCGGCGGTGGCACGGGGATAGGAATGGAGCATGTAGGGTTGCAGGGTCAGCTTCTGGGATGGTGCAGGGAGGAATAGGCAGTGGCAGTGGCTTCAGCAGGGGGGACGGAGAGAGAGAGAGGAAGAAAACGTTGGGGGGAATGGAGTGTGGCAGGTGGCAGGGTCAGCTTCAGGGGTGGGGTGGGGGCAGGGAGAAATCAGTGGCAGTGGCTTCAGTGGGGGGGGGAAGAAGGGAGAGAGGACAAAAAAATTGGGGGATATTGAGTGTGTCGGTGGCAGGGTTGGCTTTGGGGGCGGGGTGGGGAGGCAGGGTTAGTAATAGAAAAAGTTGGATTCATGGAGGGACAGAGAGAGGTCCAGGAACCCCAGGGGCATGTCTTCTCCTTTAGCATGGTGTTTGAGGACTGAGTCCTACTGTTTCTAGTAAGGTTTCCGTGCTTAGGTGTCTTCTGAACCCTGATTGGGCCAGGTCTAGCTTTGATGAGTTTTCTAGAAAGTCTGATAAGAACATAAGAATTGCTGCTGCTGGGTCAGACCAGTGGTCCATCGTGCCCAGCAGTCTGCTCACACGGCGGACCATAGGTCAAAGTCCAGTGCCCTGAGTCTAGCCTTACCTGCATACTTTCTGGTTCACCATTAACTTGTCTAACTTTGTCTTGAATCCCTGGAGGGTTTTTTCCCCTATAACAGCCTCTGGAAGAGCGTTCCAGTTTTCCACCACTCTCTGGGTGAAGAAGAACTTCCTTACATTTGTACGGAATCCATCCCCTTTTAACTTTAGAGAGTGCCCTCTCGTTCTCTCCACCTTGGAGAGGGTGAACAACCTGCCTTTATCTACTAAGTCTATTCCCTTTCATTATCTTGAATGTTTTGATTTTGTCCCCTCTCATTCTCCTCTTTTCAAGGGAGAAGAGGTCCAATTTCTCTAATCTCTCACTGTATGGCAACTCCTCCAGCCCCTTAACCATTTTAGTCGCTCTTCTCTGGACCCTTTCGAGTAGTACTGTGTCCTTCTTCATATACGGCGACCAGTGCTGGGCGCAGTATTCCAGGTGAGGGCGTACCATGGCTCGGTACAGTGGCATGATAACCTTCTCCAATCTGTTTGTGATCCCCTTCTTAATCATTCCTAGCATTCTGTTTGCCCTTTTCATTGCCGCCACCGCTGACTCCCCTGGATGACCACTGACACGTCCTTCTCAGACACGGGAGCTGACAACATCTGTACCACCATGTTATCCAAGTACATGGCGCTATCCAATTCTGGCTCCAAGGGTTTAGCATATAAGGTTTGATAAAATGCGTGAAACACCTCCACAATTTCCTCATCAGTTCTCACCAACGTCCCAGCCCCCGAAAGAAGCTGAGTCACCCGCATAGAATCACCCGAATCTCGAACCAAATTGGCAAGAAGCTTCCCACTCTTATTGCCCTGGACATGAAATCGATATTTAAAGAAATGAAGAGATCTCATCGTTCTAGAGTGAAGCAACAAGAGCTTCCCTCCTTACAGTGGGGTTGCATTCTTTCACTTGTTTTTCTAAGCGTAAAATCTCTCTATCTAGTGCCTTTTTCCGAAAGCTGACATATGCGATAATCTCCCCCACAACACTGACTTGGCTGCTTCCCAATACAGGATAGGATCATGTTCGTGAGCAGCATTATGTAGCTTATAATCTTTCCATTTACCCAACAGGAATTCCTGAAACCCAGGATTACGGTACAATAAGGGAGGAAATTTCCAACAAGGCAGCCGAGCTCCAGATATGCCCACCTCCAAAGTACACCATATGAGAGATGATCTGACACTCTAAGGGCCTATACCCGCCATTTTTGTGTTAGAGAATAAAGTTGTAGAAATTAACCAGTAATCAATGCGGTTTTTGTAGTTTTAATGGGGCAACCTCTTATAGACTACAGTTCAGTGCCTCGTCCCAGAGTTCCACCTGTTCTGTAAGGTCAGTGATCTTGGCTTTTACTTCTCTGAGGTGTGTCTCCAGTCTGTTTTTGAATTTGGTGCTGTTTATGAAACCTCTCCCTATTCTTTGTCTTGTTCCGGAGGGTTTTGGTTGTTTCCTACTTTCTGGTTGCCTTAACCCAAAGCGTATTAGGTGGAGGTCTGTCTATAACACTTTCATTGATGTGGGGTTGCAATCCCCTATATCTTCCTCTCTGCTAAGCAGTACATCTAAAGTGTGTCTTTTAGTGTGTGTTTTCTTCTTCACTGTTTGGTGTAGTCCTAGGCCTTCCAGTTGTTGGACTATCTGGTTTTTTTGGCATGCTGGGTCATCTACATATAGATTAAAGTCACTGCATACCCAGAAAGAGGAGAGTTTTAGATTGACTTCTGCAATGTGGTTCATGATAATTTGCCAATCTTCTGTGTCTAGGATGGGAATGACATATAACACCATTATACCCATGGTGTTTGTTTCCTACTCTAAGAAGTAAATATTCTACTCCTATTGGCTGGACCATTTTCATTTGTTGGAATCTCAGGTTAGATTTGTGTATTACTGCTATACCCCCTCCTCGCTTACCTATTTTGTTTTGGACCATGATGTGATAGTCTGGTGAGTATGCTTCGCTTATGATGACCCAGGATTCTGTTATCACTAAATAGTCCAGTGTATGTTCCTCTGCTATCTCAATTCCCATCTTGTTCATGAATCTCGTGTTTAGTAGGCCTTCTCTCCATGCTGTATTATGCTTTTGAGCTTGCTGGTTGGTGTGTATTGGTTGTTTAAGAACATAAGAAGTTGCCTCCGCTGAGTCAGACCAGAGGTCCATCCTGCCCAGCGGTCCGCTCTCGCGGCGGCCCATCAGGCCTAATTGCCTGAACAGTGGTTTTGATTTTTTTGTATTTCTTTATTGCCAACCTTCTGCCTGTTGGTATTGATCGTATTAAGCTCTTTCCAAAGCACATTATTTGTTTGGTAGCGTTGACCTAGTGAATCTTTCTTATCCGAGTACTGTGTCTTTGTTATAGTGTCTAGTATATATGGCTTAAATTAGCATTCAGTGGGGTTAAATTAGAAACAGAGAAACATGATGGCAGTATGGCCCATCCATCGCCAAATAGCCCATTCAGTCTGTCCATCTGCAGTAACCATTATCTCTTCCTCTGTCTAACAGATCCCATGTGCCTATCCAACACTTTCTTGAATTCAAAGTCTTTATCTCCACCACCACTTCCAGGAGACTGTTCCACACATCTACCACTCTTTCTGTAAAAAAAGTATTTCCATAGATTACTCCTGAGCCTATCACCTCTTAACTTCATCCTATGCCTTCTCATTTCAGAGCTTACTTTCAAATGAAAGAGTTGACTTATGCACATTTACACCATGTAGGTACAGTGGCGTACCTAGCATATGTAAACCAACACTTTCAATTGGTGACTACTATAGTTGTAGGACAAAGTAGTAATAAAGTTTTGCAGAAAATTATGTGAGACAAGTACCTAGCATATGTGACACCCGGGGCCCATCATTTTTTTGACACCCCTCCCCATCTATATGAAAAATATGATTTTTAGTAACAATCTACATATTGCACTACAAGAGTGTACCTAGGAAAAGGCAGCATCTTAAACACTGCAGTGAGCACTAGAACACCAACACATACATTGTAAAACTAAACAAACCAGATCCTGCACAGTCAATTGATCCTGTACAGTCGATGCTATCAGAAAGCCATGTCCCTTTCATACACACAGACAGATACACCCTTGCCCAATATGGAATAATCACAAACTAAAAATAGAAATATGTAGACAAAAGTTAAATTGAACTGCCAAGAAACCAGACTCTGCATACAATGCAATACCACAAAAACAGTAATACATGTCCTCTAATACTGTGCAAAATATAAAGACAGTAAATGTAAATTTGAAAAAACTGATACATAACAATCACCACTTTACAAATTAACAAATAAAAATAAAACAAATAATCTAATCTAATCTAATCTTTAGGTTTGTATACCGCATCATCTCCACGTTCGTAGAACTCGACGCGGTTTACAGTAGGAGAAATAGGAAGGAACTACAACAGAAGGTTAGAGGAAGAAGTGTGAAGAAAATTTAGAGGACTTGGGATGCCAAGATATAAGAGTTTCCTTGATTCCTAAGTTGGAGGGAGACTATGAGAAATAAGAAAATACCATTTTATTGGACTAATCCCCGTAAGCTCGGTCCTCATCCCCACAAACCACCTGATTCCATCCACACAAGCCTTGAATTGTTTTATATTGAACTTATTATATTAAAGTATAAAAAGAAACAATATTCTGTACAATTGTCAATTTATAAATCAGCGTCTTTTCCCCACTCTCTGTTTCCCATTTCCTTTCAGTGTCCTCAGCCCACTCTCTCTCCACTTTCCTTCAGCGCACGCACATAAAAACAAGCAAGTAATTTTATATAATTTTCATTCTATTCATTCATAGAAATTAAAGTCTAAATAATGCTAGTCACATAACAAAACATGATTTTACAAAAATAATTCCCTGCACAGTCAAGCCTGCAAGGATTACTAGATGTCTTTCAGCAGCTCCCCTCCCTCCCTCCTCCTTACCTTCGTGGCTAAGTCAAAATGATCTACCAACAATACAATTTTAAAAACACAAAGCACACTGTACGCAGAGAAAATGTTAATTATCATTTATATTCAGTGGGTTTTCAAAGAGATCAAGGCAGATGACTTTATGCAATGTCGCCTCAGTAACAACTATACAAAAATAGACAAATATACCCCCTCCCTTTTACTAAACCGCGATAGCGTTTTTTAGCGCAGGGAGCTGCGCTGAATGCCCCACGCTGCTCTCGACGCTCATAGGCTCCCTGCGCTAAAAAACGCTATTGCGGTTTAGTAAAAGGGAGCCATAATGCAAAATATAGACAGCAGATATAAATTCTCAAAACGGACATATTTTGATCACTAAATTGAAAATAAAATCATTTTTCCTACCTTTGTTTGGTAATTTCATCAGTCTCTGGTTGCACTTTATTCTTCTGACTGTGCATCCAATATTTCTTCCCTTCTTTCAGCCTCCTGTATGCTTCCTCTCCTCCAGACCTCATTCCCTCCCCCAACTTTTTCTTTGTTTCATCCTATCCCCTTCTTTCTTTCTCTCTCCATGCCCCCTTTCTTTCTGTATGTCTGTCTTTCTCTCTCTCTCTGTGCTCCATTTCTTTCTTTCACCCTGCCCCCTTCTTTCTCTCTCCATGCCCCATTTCTTTCTGTATGTCTGTCTTTCTCTCTCTTTCCGTGCTCCATTTCTTTCTTTCTTTCTTTCACCCTGCCCCTTCTTTTTCTCTTCATGCCCCCTTTCTTTCTCTATGTCTGTCTTTTTCTCTCTCTCCCCATGCCCCATTTTTTTCTTTCTTTCACCCTGCCCCGCTTCTTTCTTTCTGGCTCCCTGTCTCCCCCCTTTCTTTCTTTCTCCCTGCCCTCCCCCATGCCACCGCCACCATGCTGCCACCACAGCCGGGGAAAGGCTGCCACTGGCCATCGGAAACAGGCCGGGGCCAAATTTGCCCTGCTTGTTTCCCGCGGGCCGACCAACTCTGGCTGTCCGACGTCAATTCTAACGTCGGAGAGGATGTTCCGGGCCAGCCAGGCAGTGATTGGCTGGCCCAGAATGTCCTCTCTGATGTCAGAATTGACGTCGGACGGCTAAAGTTGGTCGGCCCGTGGGAAAAGAAGCAGGGCGAATTCGGAGGGAGGGAGAACTGGCGCCGGCTTCTTTCTGATGACGGCAATGGCAGCCTTTCCCCTGTGGCAGGCCAGCTGTGCACCCCCTTGGGCCCGTGCACCCGGGGCGGACCCCCCCCCCCAAGCCCCCCCCTAGGTACACCACTGTGTAGGTACTTAAATGTCTCTTATCATCTCTCCCCTCTCTTGCTTTCTTTCAAAGTACACATATTGAGATCTTTAAGTCTGACCCCATACACCTTATGACGAAGACTGCACACCATTTTAGTAGCCTTCCTCTGGACTGACTTCATCCTTTTTATAGGTGCGGTCTTCAGAATTGCACACAATATTCTAAATGAGGTCTCAACAGTCTTATACAGGGGCATCAATACCTCCTGTTTGGCCACCTTAAGATCATCACATACAATCACACCCAAGACCTGCTCTTCTGTCATACACATAAGTTCTTCACCCCCTAAACTGTACCATTCCCTCATGTTTTTGCAGCTCAAATGCATGACCTTGCATTTCTTAGCTTTAAATTTTAGCTGCCAAATTTGCGACCATTCTTCAAGCTTTGCTAGGTCTTTCTTCATGTTATTCACACCATCTGAGGGGTCTACTCTATTGCAGATTTTGGTATCATCCACAAAGAGGCAAATCTTACCCGACAGCTCCTCAGCAATATCATTTATAAAATGTTAAAAAGAACAGCCTCAAGAACCAAACCTTAAGGCACACTACTAGTAACATCCTCAGAGTGATCAACATTGATCACTACCCTCTGTCGTCTTCCACTCAACCAGTTCCTGACCCAGCCTGTCACTTTGGGACCCATCCCGAGGGCACTCAGTTTATTTATTAGACACCTGTGTGGAACACTGTCAAAGACTTTGCTAAAATCTAAATACACCACATCTAGCGCACAGTCAGATAAATTATTATAATCTAGTAAACATCCAGGTTGACATACTAGTTTAGTATTCAAGCAGTTACCTGTCATTTCTAGCAGTCATAGCTTTGAGTTCATTTTGCATATAAGCAGCAGTAACCTTAAGTTATTCTCGCATATAGCAGTTCATCTAAGTTATTCTCGTATATGCACTGCAAAAGTAGATTTAAACTAGTGACATACAGTCAGTAAGCAGTTCATTTATTAATTCTAATATACCAGCAAGCAGTTAAGTTATATTAGCATGCACGCTGTAAAGTAACTTCAAGCAGAAGCAGTTCATTTTGATAATCCTAGCATAGCAGCAGTCAGATTTAATCTGCTCCAATTAATTTTAAACAGTTAGCAGTAGGCAAGCTGTAGCACTTGAGGGGGGAGCTATCATACAGTTTAGGATGGAGGGCTGGCATATGGCTTAGGTGAGAGTGCTAGCAAGCAGGCAGTGAGCAATTATACTGTAGTTCCTCGCTGTGCAAAGGAATGCGCCGTTGACTTGCACCTTTGGGGATGCACCACTGGGCCTGTGGCTTTAAGGAATGTCAGGGGACAGAGTGTGCCTCCCATGCCAGCCCGACTCCCCACTCCTCCGGGGCTGATGTTCTTCCTCGTTGTGGCAGTGGAACTGCCCTTTAACTTTTAAAACTGGTGCCACTGCTCTGCTGTTTGAGAACCTCAGTGCAGGTTCTATTTGTTACACATTATATCAATGCTAAATCAGTTGCGAACAGATTGCATGTGTTTAGAGATTTTATAGAGAATAACTAACCAGACTTTCCTCATATGTCTAAAATTTGGCTTATACTTAATAATGATCCCTGTTTAAAAGAACTCTGTCCAGTAGGTAACAAGATCATACAGCTGCCCGGAAATAAGCCTGAAGGTGGAATAGGTATTATAAGAACATAAGAACATAAGCAATGCCTCCGCTGGGTCAGACCTGAGGTCCATCATGCCCAGCAGTCCGCTCACGTGGCGGCCCAACAGGTCCAGGACCTGTGCAGTAATCCTCTATTTATACCCCTCTATCCCCTTTTCCAGCAGGAAATTGTCCAATCCTTTCTTAAACCCCTGTACTGTACCCTGCCCTATTACGCCCTCTGGAAGCGCATTCCAGGTGTCCACCACTCGTTGGGTAAAGAAGAACTTCCTAGCATTCGTTTTGAATCTGTCCCCTTTCAACTTTTCCAAGTGTCCTCTTGTTCTTTTATTTTTCGAAAGTTTGAAGAATCTGTCCCTCTCTACTCTCTCTATGCCCTTCATGATCTTATAAGTCTCTATCATATCCCCTCTAAGTCTCCTCTTCTCCAGGGAAAAGAGACCCAGTTTCTCCAATCTCTCAGCATATGAGAGGTTTTCTATTCCTTTTATCAAACGTGTCGCTCTCCTCTGAACCCTCTCGAGTAACGCCATATCCTTCTTAAGGTACGGAGACCAATATTGGACGCAGTATTCCAGATGCGGGCGCACCATCGCCCGATACAATGGCAGGATAACTTCTTTTGTCCTTGTTGTAATACCCTTCTTGATTATGCCTAGCATTCTATTTGCTTTCTTAGCGGCTGCTGCGCACTGTGCCGTCGGCTTCATTGTCATGTCCACCATTACCCCCAAGTCCCTTTCTTGGTTACTCTCATTCAATAATATCCCTCCCATCGTATAGTTGTACCTCGGGTTTCTGTTTCCCACATGCAATACTTTACATTTCTCAACGTTGAACTTCATCTGCCATCTCGCCGCCCATTCCCCCAGTTTGTTCAAGTCCCTTTGCAATTCTTCGCATTCCTCTTTAGTCCCAGCTCCACTAAATAGTTTTGTATCGTCCGCAAATTTTATTATCTCGCACTTCGTGCCTGTTTCTAGATCATTTATGAATATATTAAATAACAGCAGTCCGAGCACTGAGCTCTGCGGAACACCACTCGTGACCCTCATCCAGTCCGAGTGTGGCCCTTCACCCCTACCCTCTGTTTCCTACCCGCCAACCAGTTTCTGATCCATCTATGTACGTCTCCGTCCACTCCATGGTTCTTCAGTTTCCGGAGTAGACGCTCGTGAGGCACCTTGTCAAAGGCTTTTTGGAAATCAAGGTATATGATGTCTATGGGGTCTCCTCTGTCCATATTTTTTAACATTATTGTAATAGAATCGCTCAGCTCCCCTATATTGGAGAATTTTTTCATGTAAGTTTAAGATAATAATAATAATAATAATTTATTTCTTATATACCGCCAAAGCCATGGTAGTTCGAGGCGGTTTACAATAAGAAGAGCTGGACAATCAGCGACATAGTTACATTGAAGAAGCAATGAATAAGATGAGTCATTTCAAGCCTCAATATGTGGTACTGTGACCTATTGCCTGCCAGGAAAATGGGCCTCTGCGAATGAGAGTCTATACGAGTATATTTCTAGACAAACAATCAATTCAACATATAACTTTTTTATTTATTGGAGATTTTAATTTACCTTTGGAAAGTGTAATTGAAAATAGGGTTCTAGAATTTTTAGATCTTTTGAAGGATTTTAATTTGACATGGCTCCATCTTAAGATCTCACATGAAAAGGCCATTTATTGGATATTAAGTTTTTTCAGGTGATGGATTACAATTTTTTTATTTAATTTTTGTGTGTCAGTTCCATGGTCAGACCATTATTTATCAGATTTTTACTACACTGTGGAAAGATAAGAAGGTTTTAAGCAATTCTGTAAAATCTCATTATCAGTCAAGGGGGAAATGAATTCTAGTATTTGGGGGGATAAAGTAAGTAAATTATTTGATGACAATAAAGGCAGTTGCAAAATAATGGTAGTTGACAGAAAATTAGTAAAGATATTTTGGATGAGATGGGTTTGTTTCATTTATAATATTGAATTTGTGTTTTATTTTATTTCAATTATTAGTGACTCCTGAGGAAGAGTGTGAAACTCGAGTCAGGGGGCTCGGTTTCTCATTATGGCATTCAGCTGGTTTTAAACATAAGCACTTTCAGAGTACTAGCACTTTCACGATTTTATTCTTTGGCTGCCGTTACATCCATCAAGAGGCCTCCAGATCACGATTTCAGATAATTTACCTGTATTCAGTGGTGTTTGAATTGGAAAGCAATATGGTAACTTCAGCAGGCAAGGGACTGTAAAGGCAATGATGATCCAATTGGCAACCATAGTTTAGTGATTACACTGTACAGTTTTGGTTGTAGGGTCTGAGCACTTTACACAATTAATTTAATTAATTAATTAATTAATTTATTTATTTAATAATTTATATATTTAGAGCTGTGATAGTTGATTGAAATCCAATTAAGATTAGAAATTTGAGCTGATATCTGGAATGACATCACAAAATAAATCTACTATAGAGGCAAAAGTATCAGTTGCAAAGGTTAGGACCATAAACCAGGCTTGGATGTTATTTAAAAATACCTTCGTGGAAGCCCAGATCAGATGTATTTTATGTATTAACAAAGGTGGAAAGAGGAGGAAATGAGAACCAGCATGGTTAAAAAGTGAAGTGAAAGAGGCTATTAGAGCCAAAAAAAACATCCTTTAAAAAAATGAAAAAAGGATCCCAATGAAGAAAATAAGAACAGACAAAAGCACTGGCAATTTAGATGCAAAACATTGATAAAGAAAACTAAGAAAGAATATGAAGAGAAACTTCTAAAGAGGCAAAAATTCATAACTATTTTTTTAGGTACATCAGAAGCAGAAAACCTGTGAGGGAATCCATGGGACCACTGGATGATCAAGGAGCAAAAGGGATGCTCAGGGAGAATAAGGCCATAGCCGAGAGACTGAATCAATTCTTTGCTTCAATCATTACGGAAGAAGATATAAGAGATCTACCTGAACCAGAAATGGTTTTCAAGGGTGATGATGCTGAGGTGTAGGAATGTCCCGCGATGACTATGTCTGCCGGCTCTGCTCGGAAGAAGTAAGTGATGTTGGAGGGGGTGGACTGGCAGCCACAGTCATCGTGACACCTTGCAGCAACTCCCCACATCTGCCGGTCCACCCTGCTCCAACATCATTTAGTTCTTCTGAGCAGAGCCAGCAGCTGCAATCATCGTGGGACCTTGCTGCATGGCATTGGGATGGAGGGAGAGAGAAAGGAGCAGGATATTGGTATGGAAGGGTGGTGGAGGGAGAGAAAGGGGGCAGATACTGATGGAATTAGTGTGCAGGGAAAGGAGAGAGACATAAGGGGAAGGATACTGGATGGAATTGTGTTGGAGGGAAAGAAAGGGGCATATGCTGATGGAAGTGGGGGGAAGGGTGAGACAAGGGGCAGATACTGATGGAAGAGGGGTGGATGGAGAGAGACAGGGCAGACATTGGATGTTAGTGGAGAGGGTAGAGGGGGAGACTATGCTGGATGGAAGTGCGGATGGAAGAGAGAAGGGAGCAGATGCTGGATAAAGGGGTAGAGAACGATGGCACATGATGGAAGGAGGGGGATAAATAAAAAGAGGGCACATGATTGAGGGAAGAGGATTGAGTTAGTGAAATACTGGAGGGGGTGAGGGAAAGAGGTGGCAAGCTGTAGGTAGACAGTGAAAATGGAAATAAATGACAGGGTAGTATGAACGTAATCTAGATAGATGCAGAAAACAAATTGAGAAGGAAGATGAGCGAAGGTAAGGGAGAGCAGAGAGTGAAATGCCAGACCATGGGGGTGTGGGAGCGGGAAGAGAAGAAGAGGAGAGAGATGCCAGACCATTGGAGGAGGGAAAGGAAGAAGATGAATGCCAGACCAATGGGGGTGAAGGGAGAGATGGAAGGGGGAGGCATATAGTTTCTGGAAGGGGCATAGAAGGAAAGAAGATGCCATATAGAAGGGGCAGAGAGAGAGCAGACAGCGGATGAAAGGAAGAGAGTGTCAAGAAGATGAGGAAAGCAGAAACCACGGAAGACAAAGGTAGAAAAAAATATCTATTTTTTTTTTTTTTGCTTTAGGGGACATGTATCGCTGTTTCTGTGGTGTTGCATTATATGCAGAATCCAGCTTCTTGATGGTTCAGTTTAACCTTTGTCTACATATTTCTATTTTATCCCCCCTTTTACAAAACTGTAGAGTGTTTTTTAGTGCCGGCCATGGTGGTAACAGCTCTGATACTCAGAATTCTGTGAGCGTCTAACCTGGTACCACCGTGGCTAAAAGCCACACTACATTTTTGTAAAAGGGGGAGGGGTTAGTTTGTGATTACATATGCCATACTAGGCGAAGGTGTTTTCTGTGTTCTGTGTATTCGAAAGATATAGTTTTCTGTTAGGATTGACTGTGCAGGATTGATCTGTACTAGTCTGGATGAATTGATGTTGTACTGCTCACTGCAGTATGTAAGATGCTGCCTGTTCCTAGGTACACTCTTTTGCGACGTGTGGATTATTATTAAAAATCATGTTTTTCATACATATGGGGGGGGGGTGTCAAAAAATGATGGACCCCGGGTGTCACATATGCTAGGTACACCACTGTTGTGTTCAGTTCTGGTCTCCTTATCTCAAGAAAAATATAGCAGCCCTAGAAAAGGTTCAAAGATGAGCGACCAAGATGATAAAGGGGATGGAAGTTTCAAGTTTCTTTATTTTTTTATATACCATTTATCATACAGGTATCTAAACAGTTAAAAATAAAATAGAATATAAAAATTTAAGAAAAATAAAAATAAAAGCATGTCTAAGCTAAAAGGAGGGAAGCACTTACGTACTGACATACATGATACAAAAGGGAGAAAATTGGAGAGGAAAATTATTTAAATACATCAAGATGGAAAAAAAAAATAAAGGGGATGGAACTCCTCTCGGATGAGGAAAGACTAAAAAAGTTAGGGCTCTTCAGCTTGGAAAGAGATGGCTGAGGAGATATGATTGAAGTCTACAGAATCCTGAGTGGAGTAGAATGGGTACAAGTGGATCGATTTTTCACTCCATGAAAAATTACAAAGACTAGGGGACACTCAATGAAGCTACAGGGAAATACTTTTAAAACCAATAGGAGGAACTATTTTTTCACTCAGAGAATAGTTAAGCTCTGGAACGCATTGCCAGAGGTTGTGGTAAGACTGGATAGTGTAGCTGGTTTTAAGAAAGGTTTGGACAATTTCCTGGAGGAAAAGTCCATAGTTTGTTATTGAGATAGCCATTAGGGAAGCTATTGCATGTCCTGGATCGGTAGCATGGAATGTTGCTAGTCCTTGGGTTTTGGCCAAGTACTAGTGACCTGGATTGGCCACCATGAGGACAGGCTACTGGGCTAGATGGATCATTGGTCTGACCCAGTAAGGCTATTCTTATGTTCTTAGAAGGAAAATTAGTAGAAAATCATATGCACAGTTTTTTGATTGAATTATTACTATGAATTAAAGACTTGTTAAAGGTTGGAAAGAAAATGGAGGAAATATTCATCAGATACATCAAAGAAAGAATAGAGATTAGTAATATGAATTTATAAATTAAGATTGACAGAGTAGAAAAGAATGTTATACTAAACTAATAAATACTGAAAACTTAAAATCAGAAGAAACAGTATAGTCTGTTAGATCAATTGACTAATGTTGATGAAGAGGGATAGAACATTGGCTCCAACTGAGTCTGTATTGACAATATTTTTTAAAATAATATAGAATACATTAAATGTAAACAATTGCAGGTACAGAATATTCCTTAGTGATACCTTCTGATTTCAGGGTTGCCCTGTAGTTTGACCATTAAGGGCTGGATTCTAGAAACGGCACTGGTACCAACAGCTGCCTAAAAAATGGCCACCAATCGCATGTCTATCACACACATAAGAACATAAGAATTTGCTTCCGCCGGGTCAGACCAGAGGTCCATCCCGCCCAGCAGTCTGCTCCCGTGGCGGCCCTTCAGGTCTATCACCTGTGCAGTGGTCCCTGACTATTCCTATAACCTACCTCAACTCCTATCTGTACCCCTCAATCCCCTTATCGTCTAGGAACCTATCCAAACCAATAGAAGCTGAGATGAAGCGAGAATGCAAAAGCGGTTACACAGTTATTATGGGAGACTTCAACTACCCCGGGATAGACTGGAGTCTTGGAAGCTCAAGATGCGCTAAGGAGACAGAATTCCTAGAGGCTACACAAGATTGCTTCATGGAGCAGCTTGTTAGAGAACCGACGAGAGGAAATGCCACTCTGGATCTAATCCTAAATGGGTTAATGGGACCTGCAAAGGAAATGGAAGTAGTGGGACCATTGGGAAACAGCGATCATAACATGATCAAGTTCAAAGTTGAAATAGGAATAGGAAAGAGAACCAAAGCGACAACTTTCAACTTCAGGAAAGGAAACTACGAAGCAATGAGGGAAATGGTAAGGAAGAAACTTAGGAACACTTCCAAGAAATGCCAAACGGTAGAACATGCCTGGTCTTTTTTCAAGGACATGGTGAGTGAGGCGCAAAATCTGTACATCCCCAGATTCAGAAAGGGGTGCAAAAAGAATCGAACAAAAGATCCGGTATGGATCACTAAAATAGTGAAGGAAGCGATAGGCAATAAGAAAATTTCATTCAGGAAATGGAAAAAAGACAAAACTGAGGAGAACTGGAAAGAGCACAGGAAGTAACAAAAAGAATGTCACCATGTGGTTCGAAAAGCCAAAAGAGAGTATGAAGAGACGCTAGCCAGGGAGGCACAAAATTTCAAACCGTTCTTCAGATATGTTAAAGGGAAACAGCCGGCTAGGGAGGAGGTGGGACCGCTGGACAACGGAGACAGGAAGGGAGTAGTGAAGGAGAAGAAAGAAGTCGCGGAAAGACTTAACATGTTCTTTTCGTCTGTATTTATGAACGAAGACACAACCAACATACCAGAACCTGAGCAATTCTTCAATGGAAATCAAGCAGAAAAATTAACATCCATGGAAGTGAGCCTTGAAGATGTGCGCAGGCAGATAGAAAAACTTAAAACTGACAAATCCCCGGGTCCGGACAGAATCCATCCAAGGGTTCTGAAAGAATTAAAGGAGGAGATAGCGGAACTACTGCAGCAAATTTGCAACCTTTCCCTGAAAACAGGAGTGATTCCGGAGGATCGGAAGATAGCAAATCTTTAAAAAGGGATCAAGAGGTGACCTGGGAAACTACAGACCGGTGAGTCTCACCTCAGTTGCGGGGAAAATGGCGTAAGCACTGATAAAAGAAAACATCAATGAACATTTGGAAAGAAACGAACTTCTGAAAACAAGCCAATATGGTTTCTGCAGGGGGAGATCGTGCCTAACTAACTTATTGCACTTCTTCGAAGGAATTAACAAACAAATGGAGACAAACAGAGGAGACCCCATAGACATCATATACCTGGATTTCCAAAAAGCATTTGCCAAGGTGCTGCATGAGCGTCTACTCCGGAAACTGAAGAACCATGGGGTGGACGGTGATGTACATAGATGGATTAGAAACTGGTTGGCAGGTAGGAAACAGAGGGTAGGGGTGAAGGACAACTACTCGGACTGGAGAAGGGTCACGAGTGGTGTTCCGCAGGGCTCGATGCTCGGGCCGCTGCTATTTAATATATTCATAAATGATCTAGAAGCAGGGACGAAGTGTGAGACAATAAAATTTGCGGACGACACCAAACTATTTAGTGGAGCTCAGACTAAAGAGGACTGCGAAGAATTGCAAAGGGACTTGAACAAACTAGGGGAATGGGCGACGAGATGGCAGATGAAGTTCAACGTTGAGAAATGTAAAGTATTGCATCTGGGAAGCAGAAACCCGAGGTATAAGTATACGATGGGAGGGATGTTAGTGAATGAGAGTACCCAAGAAAGGGACTTGGGGGTAATGGTGGACATGATAATGAAGCAGACAGCACAGTGCGCAGCGGTTGCTAAGAGAGTGAATAGAATGCTAGGTATAATCAAGAAGGGTATTACAACCAGGACGAAATAAGTCATCCTGCCATTGTATCGGGCGAAGGTGCGCCCGCATCTGGAATACTGCGTCCAA
The DNA here is from genome assembly GCF_902459505.1 of Geotrypetes seraphini. NCBI lineage: Eukaryota > Metazoa > Chordata > Amphibia > Gymnophiona > Dermophiidae > Geotrypetes > Geotrypetes seraphini. Next base: position 29,002,273 of record NC_047101.1, on the reverse strand, counting down.
TATTGGTCACCGTACCTTAAGAAGGATATGGCGTTACTCAAGAGGGTTCAGAGGAGAGCGACGCGTCTGATAAAAGGGATGGAAAACCTTTCATACGCTGAGAGATTGGAGAAACTGGGTCTCTTTTCCCTGGAGAAGAGGAGACTTAGAGGGGATATGATAGAGACTTATAAGATCATGAGGGGCATAGAGAGAGTAGAGAGGGACAGATTCTTCAAACTTTCAAAAAATAAAAGAACAAGAGGGCATTCGGAAAAGTTGAAAGGGGACAGATTCAAAACAAATGCTAGGAAGTTCTTCTTTACCCAGCGTGTGGTAGACACCTGGAATGCGCTTTCCGAGGACGTAATATGGCAGAGTACGGTATTGGGGTTTAAGAAAGGATTGGACAATTTCCTGCTGGAAAGGGGGATAGATGGGTATAAATAGAGGATCACTGTATAGGTCCTGGACCTGTTGGGCCGCTGCGTGAGCGGGCTGCTGGGCACGATGGACCTCAGGTCTGACCCAGCAGAGGCATTGCTTATGTTCTTATGTTCTAATTAATGTAGTGTTCCTTTTACTAAGCTGCGATAGTGGTTTTAGCGCACACTTAGCATGCGCAGAATTGCCTCACGCGCTAGACGCTAACGCTAGCATTGAGTTGGTGTTAGTTCTTGGCGCGTAGCGTGGGGTTAGCGCACGTGACAATGCAGTGCGTGCTAAAAAACGCTAGCACACCTTAGTAAAAGGAGCCCTTAGACCAGGGCTGCCCAAATCTGGTCCTCGCGATCTACTGACAGGCCAGGTTTTCAGGATATCCACAATGAATATGCATGAGAGAGATTTGCCTGCCCTGCCTTCTTGGTATGCAAATCTCTCTCAGGAATGTTCATTGTGGATATCCTGAAACCTGGTCTGCCAGTAGATTGCAAGGACTGGACTTGGGTAGGCCTGCCTTAGATTTCTGAACTGTTGTCCTTTTTTGCTGATGTAACGACAAAGAAGAAACATTAAGACACTCAAATATCATACCTCCTTTACGACAGGAATCTTAGGACCATTAATAATGATCTTCTCCAAAAATAGGATTTGTGTTTTAGATGTATTAAGCTTAAATTTATTAATAGTCATCCCAGTATTAATTGTACCTAAGCAAAATGTCAAAAATTCAATAGCAGTAGGAATCGTGCCTGTTACAGGAAAAAACCCCAATTGTATATCATTGGTATAAATCCTATAATCTACACTTAAACAGGCCAATAAGTGACAAACAGGGACAATATAAATATTGAATAAGGCAACGAAAAGAGCAGCACCTTATGGTACCCCTGAGAAAATGCTTTCCAAGAAGAGTAATTTAACCCTCTGCTCTCATGATGTGTTAAAAACAATCTACACCACTCCAAGACACAGCAGTGATTCCTAATGACTTCATTCAGGCTAGGTTGAATAGTGTCGAATGCTGCTGCAATGTCCAATGTTGTCATTAAATATTAAATGCTATGATCAAACATCATCATCTCATTTAATAATGTTTCAGTAGAATGGAGGGAGAGTGTGGCGCAGTGGTTAAAGCTACAGCCTCAGCACCCTGAGGTTGTAGGTTCAAACCCACGCTGCTCCTTGTGACCTTGGGCAAGTCACTTAATCCCCCCACTGCTCCAGGTATGTTAGATAGATTGTGAGCTCACCAGGACAAACAGGGAAAATGCTTGAGTACCTGAATAAATGCATGTAAACCGTTCTGAGCTCCCTTGGGAGAACAGTAGAGAAAATTGAATAAATAGAATGCTTTAATCAAAAACCAAATTGATGACAGTCAGGGACCTTATATTCATCTAAAAGTTCTGCAACTGATAACCCCCCTCTTCTAGAAAGCCGCGCTAGTGGCTGCCACGCAGTAACGGCCCCAAAGCCCATTGAGATTTAGGGCTCCTTTTACAAAGCCACGCTAGCGAGTTTAGTGCGTGCAACTTTTAATCACGCACTAACCCCCACGCTGGCTGAAAAACTACCGCTTGCTCAAGAGGAGGCGGCCAGAGGTTTAGCGTACATTAAATCGCTAGTGTGCCTTTGTAAAAGGAGCCCTTAAAGGGCTTCAGGCCGGCAGCCGCTAGCGTGGCTTTGTGGGAGAGGGGGTTAGTTACAAATACTAAGAAGTAGGACAATAATTCTATTGCAGACTGACATCCAGTTTTTCTTTTTAAGTGCATTAGGATATACACCTTTTTTTTTTTAGTTCAATTTGTTTATTAGAAATTTTAGTAATACAAAGAGAACAGCACTAACACAATGAAACTGTGGCAATATAGAAATAGATGAAAACTGCAAAAAATAATCTATCCAATTAGGAATATCACAATATAAAGGAAATGATTGTCATTCGGGCCTCTAGGGTATACATATTCAGGGCTTCCAGTCTCTCCTCATACGTCTTTTGGCGCAAACCTCCTATCATTTTCGTCACCCTCCTCTGGACCGCTTCAAGTCTTCTTACGTCCTTGGCCAGATATGGTCTCCAAAACTGAACACAATACTCCAAGTGGGGCCTCACCAACGACCTGTACGGGGGACTCAACACCTTCGTTCTTCTACTGGTTATGCCTCTCTTTATACAGCCCAGCATCCTTCTGGCAGCAGCCATGGCCTTGTCGCACTGTTTTTTCGCCTTTAGAACTCTGGACACTATCACCCCAAGGTCCTTCTCCCCATTTTGGAAGCAGAGAATTGTTGAAACAGATATGGAAGAGAGCAGTAGAAAAATAAGGGATAGTTTTTCTCAGAGCTGCCAAGTTACCCAAGGAAGATTTTAGACCAGACCTGAATTTCTTAAAAAGCCCCATTGTGGTGCATTATGGAACCCGTATCACTGATTTAAATGATTAGTATTGGGACTACAAGTACCAAATTGTTTTCGACTGCAAGTTCATAACTGGCACTGGCTAAAAAGGTTTGGCATAGGACAACTGTAAAAGTGATCATTTTATTTCTTTCCATAATACATCCATGCTTTATTCAAATGTAAACTATTATCTCTGCTTTAATTTTTGATGTTATAGTGCCATCATGTGGCTGGTTAATTATAAAACATGTGCTTCATCATTTCATTCTCCCAATTTAGACCAGAAGCTCCCAACATGTGTATGTGTACCCCAAGAAGTATGTGGCACTAGCATGTCTCCCACCTTCCTTCTTTCCCCTGTGCAACAGCTGCCATCATTTTGTCTCTTTCTTCCCCCTCACCCCTGGCCAAACAGTGCTCTATCCTTCTTCAAACTAGCAACAACAGCTAGCTCTCCACCCCTCCCCCACAGAACTAGCAGCCGCTCTCTCTCTCTCCCTCTCTGTGTTTTAACTTGCCTGCACTGCTGCCAGTGATGTCAGCAGGGTGATTCACTCAGACAGCCTCAGGATCTTTGCTAGATTGTAGTCTGCCTCTGATGCAACTTCCTCTTTCCACAGATGCGGGCTGTGTCCTGTGGCTGCCTGAGTGAATCACTGCACTGACGTTATTGGCAGCAGTGCAGGCAAGCTAGAGCAGCAACAGCTGCTGCTAGTTGGGAGGGGTGTATGGAGAAAATGCAGCAGCTCCTGCTGCTGCTTCTAGTCCAGGGGAGGGGTAGCTGCTGCTGCCATTTTGGGAGGGGGGCTGCTGCTACAGGGAAGGGGAGCTGCTGCTGGGAAGGGGGAGTTGGAGCTGGTGATGAAGGAAGGAAGAAATTCTACTGCTGATCAGGGGAAGATGGAGCTGGTGGGGAGGGAAGGGAGAGCAGCTTCTGCTGCTGGTTGGGATCAACAGGTCAATATCATCCAGCTTTTCTTCTAATGCTTGCACTTTGCTTTGTAATGTGCTCTACATTGTCCTCCAGCACCGAGACTGTTGACAGCATACAAAAAGGGATTCTAACACCATTGCAAGTGCACAATTGTTGAGTTGCCTGAATTAAGGGTCTAAAATGCCAATGATTAGAGAGGGGCCCAGGAACTCAAGGCACACACGTCTACTCTTTAGCTCAGCATCACTTGACTCCCCAAACATAAGTTAATTTTAAAGATAGACTGAGAAGATGAAAGGGATACTAGATGGGGATGCAGGTGCCTCCTACAGCTATGGGGCCCAGGAAGGGCAGCCCCCCCCCCAAGCACTTGCTCTATCTGGGTGCCTAGATTCTATACTCGTGTACAGTTGTGACTCAGTGTGAGTCTAACATTCCTAGAAACAGGATGTCAGGAGAGTCCTCGTGCAAATCAAGAAAGAAACTGCTAGATTTGGAGCACCATTCAATAATAAAATTTCTCACAAATGAAGGGAAAAAGGCAAAGGAAATTCATGAACATATGACTACAGTTTGTGGTGAGTCTGCCTCATCATCCTACAAAGTAACATTTTGGAGCAAGCAGTTTAAGTAGGGTAGAGAGTACATTGAAAATGACCCCCACACTGGATGGCCTGTGGAAATGGAGTCAATGCAGTGGAAGCAGAACTCATCCCCCACCCCAAAAAAGTTGAAGACAGAAAAATCTACAGGCAAAGTCATGGCAACTGTCTTCTGGAATGATGAAGCAGTAGCAGAGGGAAAGTTTCCAGCCATGGAAGGCAGCATGTTAACTTCACTCAAGCTGCCGGCAGTCCAAAGAATGAAAGAGTGACTGCAGTGATGAATCCCACCATCCACAGATCCACCATCTCTCCTTTACACAACTACCCTTTCATCAAGCATCTCCCTCCTTCCCCACAACCCCAGGGTCCACCATCTCTCCTTTTCTCTTCCCAACTACCCTCCTATCCTTCCCCACAACCCCCTTGGGTCCAATTTCTCTCATTTTCTTTTCCCTCCCTCCCTTCATCCTATTGTCCACCATCTCTCTCCCTCTCCTATTTTCAGACCCATTATTTACATAAGAACATAAGAACATAAGAAGCGCCATCTCCGGATCAGACCTTCGGTCCATCAAGTCCGGCGATCCGCACACGCGGAGGCCCTGCTAGGTATACACCTGGCTTATTTTATAGCCAACCATATCTTTATATGCCTCTCTCAAGGAGATATGCATCTAGTTTGCTTTTGAAGCCTAGGACTGTCGATTCCGCAATAATCTCCCCTGGGAGAGTATTCCAGATGTCAACCACTCTCTGTGTGAAGCAGAACTTCCTGATATTAGTCCTGAACTTGCCCCCCCCTTAGCTTCATTTCATGTCCTCTTGTCCGTGTCAAATTGGACAATGTAAATAGTTTTTTTCTGCTCTAATTTGTCGATTCCTTTCAGTATTTTGAAGGTTTCGATCATATCCCCACGCAGTCTCCTTTTCTCAAGGGAGAACAATCCCAGTGTTTTAAGTCGATCCTCATATTCCAGTTTCTCCATACCCTTCACTAGTTTAGTTGCTCGTCTCTGCACCCTCTCCAGCAGTTTTATATCCTTCTTTAAGTAGGGAGACCAATGTTGGACGCAGTATTCCAAGTGGGGTCTGACCATTGCCCTATAAAGCGGCATTATAACTTTCTCCGATCTACTCGAGATTCCTTTCTTTATCATGCCCAACATTCTATTTGCCTTATTTGCCGCTGCCGCGCATTGTGCCGACGGCTTCAGGGTCCTATCTATCAGTACACCCAGATCCCTTTCTTGTTCACTTTTTCCCAGAGTTGCACCTGACATTCTGTACTCGTATTCCTTATTTTTACTGCCTAAATGCATTACCTTGCATTTCTCCACGTTGAACTTCATCTGCCATTTCTCCGCCCATTTTTCTAACCGACACAAGTCGCTCTGGAGTTCCTCACTGTCCTCCTGTGATCTGATTGCCCGGCAGAGTTTTGTGTCGTCTGCAAACTTGATGATCTCACTGGATGTTCCGTTTTCCAGGTCATTGATATAAATATTAAAAAGGATCGGCCCAAGTACCGAGCCTTGGGGTACACCACTAGTCACTTTCTCCCAGTCGGAGAACTTCCCATTTATGCCCACTCTCTGCTTCCTGTTTTCCAGCCATTTGCCTATCCATCTTTGTATATCTCCCTCTATGCCATGGCTTTGTAGTTTCCTAAGAAGTCTTTTGTGTGGAACTTTGTCAAATGCTTTCTGGAAGTCCAAGTATATTATGTCCACCGGCTTTCCACTATCAATTTGCTCGTTCACGGTCTCAAAGAATTGGAGTAAATTCGTCAAACACGATTTCCCTTTCCTGAATCCATGTTGACTGGGTTTCATCAAGTCATGTGTGTCCAAGTGCTGAACTATGCTATCCTTGATCAGTGATTCAATCATCTTGCCGGGGACAGATGTAAGACTCACAGGTCTATAGTTGCCCGGTTCTCCTCTCGATCCTTTTATGAAAATTGGCGTGACGTTCGCTTTCCTCCAGTCGTCTGGTATCTGACCAGTTCTGATTGACAGGTTTGCAAGTTTTTGCAGTAACTCTCCGATTTCGACCTTCAATTCCTTCAAGACTCTCGGGTGAATTTCATCCGGTCCAGGGGATTTGTCACTTTTAAGTTTGTCGATCTGGTAGTATATCTGATCTAAGTTCACTTCAACTGTGGTGAGGCTGTCCTCTATTTCTCCTGTAAACAGTTTCTCCACTTCAGGTATTGTTGAGGTGTCCTCCTTCGTAAAGACAGACGCAAAGAAGGAATTTAGTTTGTCTGCGATTTGTTTATCTTCCTTGATGTACCCTTTTCTTCCCATGTCGTCCAAGGGTCCCACTGCCTCTTTTGCAGGTTTTTTCCCTTTCACGTATCTAAAGAAGGGCTTGAAGTTTTTGGCCTCCCGGGCTATTTTTTCCTCATAGTCCTGTTTTGCATCCCTCACCGCCTTGTGACATTTCTTCTGTTCATCTTTATGTTTGTTCCAGGCTTCGGTTGTCTTCGTGCATTTCCATTTTTTGAAAGAGTCCTTCTTTTCTTTTATGGCTTCCTTCACCTGTATGGTAAGCCATGCTGGTTCTCCTTTGCCTTTAGTTCTCCGATCTTTGGAAATCCTCGGAATGTAGAGATCTTGTGCTTCTGCAATAGTATTTTTCAATAGGCACCATGCCTGGTCTACTGTTTCAAGTTTGTCCACCATCTTCTCGAGTCGTTTTGTTACCATGGCTCTCATGCAATCGTATTTACCCTTTTTAAAGTTTAAGGTGGTGGTTAAGGTTTTGGAATGTTTCCCTTTCCCGATGTCAAGTTTAAAGTTGATTACATTGTGATCACTCGTTCCCAGTGGAACCATGACTTCTACTTCTGTTATCGGTCCGGTGAGACCATTTAGGACCAAGTCCAAGGTGGCGTCGCCTCTTGTCGGCTCTTTTACCATTTGCTCCAGGAAGCAATCCCCTAGCACCTCCAGGAACTTGGCCTCCTTGCCGCAGTTGGAGGCTCCTAGTTTCCAGTCTATTCCTGGGAAATTGAAGTCTCCCAATATAACTACATTGCCTGTCTTGCATACTTGTTTGATTTCCTCCATCATTTCTGAGTCAGTGACCTCCGCCTGTCCTGGGGGACGATAGTAAAGGCCAATTTTTGTATCTGCGCCATTGTGACCAGGAATTTTGATCCAGAGGGACTCCAGCTTCTCTTTCCTGTCTGTTGTAATCATTCCAACAGAATCTATTCCTTCCTTAACATATAGGGCAATACCTCCACCTTTCTGCCCTTCTCGATCCCTTCTATATAGTTTGTATCCCTGTAGTACTGTGTCCCATTTGTTTTCTTCATTCCACCATGTTTCTGTTATGCCAATGATATCCATGTTCTCATGTCTTGCTATCGTCTCTAGTTCTCCCATTTTGTTTCCTAGACTTCTAGCATTTGTATACATACATCTAAGTTCCCTTCGTGTTACCTTTTTGGACCTTCTGCTCTTGGCTGTCCTTACAGTTTCATTTACGGTATCCTTTACTGCTCCTGTGTTATCTCCCATGTTTGCTGTGTGGTCATCCCCTCCTGTGTCTGAGTTGTCCCTTCCTGCTTGTTCTCCTTTGTTGGCTGTGAGGTCGACCTCTCTTGTGTATGAGTAGTAGTCCTTTGTTCCTACGTCGGGGCATCCTGTTGTCCGTGCCATCGACCGGTGGTCGACTGTCGGCTTTCCCCTGTCCTTCAGTTTAAAGCCTTCTCTATTGCTTTCTTCATGTTGCCTGCCAAAACTCTTGCTCCTTCCTTGTTGAGGTGTAGTCCATCCCTTCTGTAGTATTTACTTTTTCCCCAGAACGCCGTCCAGTTGCGCACGAAGTCGAAGCCTTCGTCTTCGCACCATCGTCTCATCCAGGCGTTGATCACTTGCAATTCCCCTTGTCTCTTTCCATCTGCTCTTGGTACAGGGAGGATTTCAGAGAAGGCCACCTTCACCTCCCTGATCTTCAGTTGTCTTCCGAGTGAGCGGAGCTGGCCCTTCAGCTCTTCCCTGTCATACTTCCGCCCGCTCACATCATTTGTTCCTACGTGGATAAGCACAGCGGTGTCCACTCCCCGTGCGCCATCTATGATCCTGGAGATCCTGTTGGTCACATCCTTTACTCTTGCTCCAGGCAGACAGGTGACTACTCTGTCCTCTCTTCCTCCTGCGGTGTGGCTGTCCACGTGTCGTATAATGGAGTCGCCTACGATGATCCCCATCTTCTTTATTCGGGAGTTCCTTGGGGGGCGTAGGTCCACGTCCTTGGAGTAGGGCCTGTCTTCTTCCTCCAATGATACTCTTGAAATTGTTTCCTGTTCTTTGGGTGGGGGGACATCTTCCTGTGCTCTCACTATTCCTCCTGGTGTGCGGTTGTCTCCTACCTCGTCTTCATTTTCTTCTGTGTTTGCATGGGTGTCTTCTCTCCTCACTTGGGTTTCCTGAGTACAGTTTTCCAGCCCTGGGATCTCTACGTGGTGCTGATGGGCTTCCTCTATGAACATTTCTAGATCCTTGACCTCGTCGTTTGGGCTGTGCTCCACTAGAATCTTCTCCTGTGCTCGGATTCTGTCTTCAAGTTCCATCACTGTTCCCTCCAATAGTCTTACCTGACATTTCAAGCTATCCATCTCCATGCATCGATCGCAAATGTATGCCTGGATCCCCGAAGGGAGGTAGTCATACATATTGCAGTCGATACAGAAGACAGGAAAGCTCATCTTCTGACTTCCTTGGGCTTCCATTTCGTGCTTCACTCGTGGGTTATCTGAGTGATTTGTTGTGACCTACTGCTGCTCTTTTTCCTACTGATCCTACCTCCCCCTTACCTTCTGACTTCCTGACTGCAGTCTTCCTATTTGAGTGAGTCTGTTTGTGTTACAGTGCCTGTACCTTTGTGTGCTTGTGTTCCTTACCTGCTGCTTCCTTGTGTTTCTTGCCTTGTTGTCTCTCTCGTGTGTGCTGTCTCTGCTCTACCTCGCCTTGATTGTATGTGCGGGTTGGTTTCTTTTGTGTCTGTCTCTTCCTTCTCTTCTGTGCTTGTCGGTTCCTTACCGGTCTGTTCTCCTCTGGTGTTCTTGAGAGTAGCGCTCGTCCCTTGCAAGGCCCTTCGCAAAGGCGCTCTCGCTAAGGCGAGCGCCTTTACCGCACGCCTTCGCCGCGCGCCGAACGGCTGGGCGCCGTTGGCTCCTCCCCTTTTCAAGGGGGAGTCCGGCGCTGCCTGTGACGCGTGGGGGGGGGGGCGGAGCGAACTCTCGCCGCTACCCCGAGCCTACTGTCCTCCTACTTCCTTCGGTGCTCAGCACCAACGCTGCCTGCCTCCTCTGCTTCCTGCTCCCCTTCTCTTCTCTCTCTCTTCGGCACCGCGTGTGCCGCGCTGGCTCCTCCCCTTTTCAAGGGGGAGTCCGGCGCTGCCTGTGACGCGTGGGGGGGGGGGGCGGAGCGAACTCTCGCCGCTACCCCGAGCCTACTGTCCTCCTACTTCCTTCGGTGCTCAGCACCAACGCTGCCTGCCTCCTCTGCTTCCTGCTCCCCTTCTCTCCTCTCTCTCTTCGGCACCGCGTGTGCCGCGCTGGCTCCTCCCCTTTTCAAGGGGGAGTCCGGCGCTGCCTGTGACGCGTGGGGGGGGGGGGCGGAGCGAACTCTCGCCGCTACCCCGAGCCTACTGTCCTCCTACTTCCTTCGGTGCTCAGCACCAACGCTGCCTGCCTCCTCTGCTTCCTGCTCCCCTTCTCTCCTCTCTCTCTTCGGCACCGCGTGTGCCGCGCTGGCTCCTCCCCTTTTCAAGGGGGAGTCCGGCGCTGCCTGTGACGCGTGGGGGGGGGGCGGAGCGAACTCTCGCCGCTACCCCGAGCCTACTGTCCTCCTACTTCCTTCGGTGCTCAGCACCAACGCTGCCTGCCTCCTCTGCTTCCTGCTCCCCTTCTCTCCTCTCTCTCTTCCGTTTATCCTCCCCCCCCCAACCTCAGTCCAGAATATGCCCCTTTCTTTGGACTCCCTCCTGCCCTCCATATACTTCTAATGGCTACACCAGGAGGGCCCCCCCAAAGGCCGGCCCCAAACCCCCTTCTCTCCACCATCATCCCCCTGGCCTCCCAGTCTAACTTTAAAAATTAATTACTGGTGCACGTTCCCTCTGCTGCGGTCTCGCCCCTCCTCTGACATGACGTCCTGTTTGGGTCTGGGATGGACCTTGGCAGAGGGAACATACAGCACAGGCTGACTCAGGTTCAAAGGGCTCTCTTTAACTATAGGAACTGGGACAGTTTTAACTCTGACAGCGTCAGATGGGGGATTTCTACTTGGGACAGGCAGCTGCCTGTCACAGTATATAACACATCAGTAAAAACAGACATGTCAAAATCTGGCCCGCGGTGTAGTAAAATTTTGCCCACCAGACGAATACCAATTTGCACTGAAGCAGACCCGCCGGCAGAAGGAGCACACGTTGCCTCATTGACGTTCATGCAACAAAATTTTAATACTGTATTTCCATCTTTAGACTTGTGGTCATTAGTGACGAACGCCCTACTCATCTTCCCAAATCTTGGTTCCAACATCCCTCAATGGCATCAACGCCAACATCATTACTATGTGATGTTGATGGATGCACAGCTTGTTCTAGAGTGGTAGAAGTCGGGGCACCTCCTGTCTTCATGTCTTCTTCACTCTCGCTTTCATCACTGCTTTTTTCTATTTTCTTCCTCTTCATTGTTGAAATAGCAAAATTAATTATCTATTTGAAAAAAATCAATATCAAGAATCAAAAATTGGATGACCTTAAACTCCAACTGAACTTCTCAAAAGCAGAATTACTTTGGATCAGAAAAGAAAAATGCACATACAATCACATCTTCTTAAACTGAGAATCGACTACCCTGACTGCAAAAGACCAAGTAAGGAGCCTAGGGATTATTCTTGACTTGAATCTGTCATTCTCCAACCACAAGCACAATGCTCCTTTTAGATGTTTTAAATATGCAAGCCAAGGAGCATAGGTCTTTAGCCACTCGCATCTGAATGTTCTTTTCAACTGGACAGCATCTTCTGAAAAACTGTGGTTTCCTCTTCTTTTTATTACCTCTGCCAACTCCGAAAGATAAGAAACTACTTCACTGAACAAGACTTCACTCTATGCTTTCATCCTCACTCGCTTGGATTACCGCAATGTATTATTCAATGGACTAACAGCGAAAAACATTCAACTTCTTTAGTGATTTCAAAACGCAGCAATCTGCCAACTAAAGAACCTGCAGGCCCATGACCCTGTCTCCCTACTCTGACGTTGGCCCACTGGCTACCCATAAACAAACACTGCATTTTCAAGGACCTAGTTATAGCATATAAATCCTTCCATAATTTGGTGTCCAGCTACTTCTCACACAAAGTTCCACCCTACACCCCCAAGAGATCGCTCTGCTCCCAAGATGAAATACGATTACAAATATCCCCAGGCCATGTCCTCTATCTCCAAACTGCCCCAAAAAGATCCTACTCCCATTTCTTACCAAACTTTTGGAATAATCTACCTCTTCACATCAGATCCCTTCAGAGCCTTCTAAACTTCAGAAAAGCTATAAAAACCTACCTCTTTGACTAGCCTCACTTAAGCTTCCTCAAACTAAATTTCCTCTCCCTCCATAACTGCCCTGAGGAATCCTCTATAGACTACGGCCAATCCAACGGATACAGTTGTTATAGGCCATCTTTGTATAAACAATGCCTGTAGGCGGGACTCCATGGTAGCCAAACTACATGACACATCTCTTATGTCTACAATACACTAAGCTAGCTCAATTCCTATGGAACATATGTGTTAGATTGTATGTCACAATTTGTCTGTCATGTCTATGTTAAGCCAGTTCAATTCCTATGAAACATGTGTTAGATTGTACTATCAGATAGTCTCCTCACACTGCACACCCTGATTACAATGTCATGACACTATGCACCGCTGAACGGTAACTCTATGTACTGTTATTGTAATCCTATGTAATGTCATTTGTAACTTTGTGAATATTAATTTGTAACCCGTTCTGAGCTGTTGAATGTATGTAGCTCAAAGCTTTCATAAGTTATCGTAGAACAAACACACATTACACACACACCAGTTTGAGTCCTGAACTAATAGAAACTCACTTTGTTCATTTCAATGGGTTTTGATTGTCATGAATGTGTTTTTTTTTAGTATTTCTGGGAGAGAGGAAGGAAGGTGATAAGGGGGGGGGGGGGGGGTTTGATTATATATTTTGGTATTGTATTGTTACAATGTTTGTATTTATAATGATTATATTATTGTAATATCTATATTGTCACATTGATATATTACAATGTTTGTAGTTACATTTGAAAACTAATAAAATATAACAAACAAAAACTACCTACAAATGTTACAATCACAAGATTTAAAAAAAAAAAAAACAAACCTACCTCCAAAAATGTCCTTATATCCATTGTTTCACTAATTCACTTACAACACCAAAAAACAAATAATTAAACTACCGTATTTTTCATTCCATAAGTCATACTTTTTTCCCCCAAAAAAGTAGGTGGAAAAAAGGGTGCATCCTATGGAGTGAATATCCAACCCCTCCCCCACCTTATTTAGATCCTCTGGCGGTCCTGCCCTTCCCTCCAGCTGACTCCCGAACTAGCTCAGACAGGCAGGGCCCCCCCGAACTCCCCCCATAACTTATTTTAGTTGGTCTGGTGGTCCTGCCCTTCACTCTGGCTGAGTTAAGCAGCATCAGATCAGCCCAAAAGGCAGGCGCAAGCTTTTTGCACGCTGCCTTGCTCTGCACTGCTCCATGAATGGCTGCAGTCATTCCTCCTGCCATGATCATTGCCGGGGATGGGTGTGGGGGGGGGGGGGGGGGTGAGAGGGGAGGAAACCAGTTGCCTGGGTCGCTGAACTGATTGTGACAGCCGTGATCAGCTCAGCGACCTGATCCAGAACTTATACCTGTTTTGACTTGGTCTAAGTCAAACGTATAAGTTCTGTCCAGGCAACCTGTTAAACTTTTCGATTATGGCTGCCGGACAACTAAGTCTAGGTCGGAACCACATCCTGCCCTACCCACTCCTCAAAAAATGCCCCTTTTGCTCTGGGCGCATAGAGGCAGTGAAAAGGCCTAAGCTGGTTTTAGATATGTCTAAAACCCTGTTCGATTATCAGTACTTGGACGACTTGTCATTTTGATCGTCCAAGTGCTGATTTAGGCGGGTTTTTAGACATATTTTAGTTTTGATTATGTACTTCTTATTACTCAGGAGCAAAAAAAAAAAAATTGTTACATAGTGCTATGTGGTTTTTCTTCCAGCTCAATCCTCTTTTCAAGGTCTCTCTTTGCCTTCCTTATCCCTTGTCCTGGGATTGGTAGCATGGAATGCTGCTACTATTTGGGTTTCTGCCAAGTACTTGTGACCTGGATTGGCCACTATGTAAACAAAATACTGGGATAGAGGAGCCATTGCTCTGACCCAGTATGGCTATTCTTATGTTCGCTGCCCCTTACTTCTGACATAATAATTGCCTTCCACTCCAAGGACTTTAATTTGCAACTCATTGCAAAATGTTATCAGTCCAAGAAACAGTTAATCAATCTGCAGTGATCTCCACAATGGCAAACAAAAGGACAGATCAGAAGAATTTATTCCAAACAGGCTTTATTCACAACTACTGTACCAATATCCAGAATGCCACATGGGAGCTGCATTAGGGGCAAGTAATAACCAAGTGATATTATAAGGCAGCTTCACCAACTTGATTCAAATGGTGATCCTCCACAAAGCAGCATAACTCAAGCTACAAGACAAACAAGAACAAAAACAGTAGTGTATTTTAATCAATTAATTTTGTGAAGTTTCACAGTGCTCACAGTTGCAAGCAAGAGGCTGATCTCTGGGTCAAGTCTGATGTAGCTTTTCTCAGCCAGTTCTCTCAATCATTGCTTATGGACCTTCTCAATCATATATCTTACTAACATATATTATGACTTGAAAATGCACTTATCTCAATGTTTTGTTGGTGGTGGGTTCTGACGCGTTTCGCCCAAACTCTTCTCAAAGATCATAGTCTGTACAAAAGAATTTGGAAAACATATTACTATCAGATTATCTAATGTTACTTACAAAATTCTTGCAAAAAAAGCTTTTGGCGGCTCTATAGGTCACCTCTCATTCGATTGTTTAAGATGTCTTCCACACAAATGCCAAACTCCCATGTTTGCATTTAAAACTCCTTACGAGAAGTGATGTCACAGAGTTACTGGAAAAACAAAAATTCAAAACAATGTCAAAAAATTTTTGTCAACAATGCTAAACAAAATGCAACAAAGCCCACCGCTCGACCTTGCAATTAAGGCTGAGGGGGGGACATGGTTTGCCACTCATAGATCCACCACTGTTCTTTTTTTCCAAAGTACTGTTGCCATATTTCATCCTCTTGTCAGAACTGGAGCCTCTAGAATTACGAACTGCAAATCCGCAGTGCTGTGTACTTTGTCTATCCAATGTTGTGTCAGTGGGGCCGCAGTGTCACGTCTGCAAATCTTACTCAGATACTCAACAATTCTGGTCTGGATAGATCTGATGGTGTGCCCTACATAAAGTAGGGAACTTGAACACTTAATTAGGTACACAACACCTTTAGTATTACAATCTGTACTCCCTTGTAACTTATGTTCTTGCTGTAATTGTTGGTTTATAACAGATGCAACCTCCATAGTATGACAGCATACAGAGCACCCACATCATCTTCTGTGTCCATTCTCTCTAGAATTGTCTTCATCCGTCTGATGTTAAAAATACAATCTAGTCACCAATTCCCATATGTTTCTCACGAAAAAGCAAAACAGGGTACAGCTTGAAAGATTTCAAGATGCTGCATGATGTGCCAAAATTTCTTGATAATCCGTTTTATTTGGAAGGCCTGCTAGAAGTATGGTAAGACACACACCAGCATCATGAAATCTTTTGTGAGTAACATTAGATAAGTTGATGGTGATACGTTTTCTAAATTCTTTTGTATAGATTACAATCTCTAAGAAGAGTTTGGGAATCGGGTTCTTTGAAGCAGCCTTTGGCGAAACACATCAGAACTCACCACCGACAAAACATTGCGATAAGTGCACTTTCAAGTCATAATATATGTTAGTAATATATGATTGGGGCATTTCATAAGCAGTGCAATGATTGAGAGAACTAGCTGAGAAAAGGTACATCAGGCTTGACCCAGAGATCGACCTCTTTTGATTGCAACTCTGAGCATTGGGAAACTTCACAAAATTAATTAGTTAAAATACACTGCTGTTTTTGCTCTTGTTTTTCTTGTTGTTAGCACATTTGGAAATAGATTATTCCTGAATTTGTTTTGGGTATCCATTCCAACATAACTCAAGCTGCCATTCTGTGAAGGATCAGCATTTGAATCACCCTGATGCAGTACATATGAAGGTGAAACACTACCATGTTGGGCATTATGGATATTGGTGGTGGTGATTAAAGCCTGTTTGGACTCAGTTCTTCTGATCTACTCTTTTGTTTATCCTTCCTATCAGTGCCTGAGTGGCGATTGGTTCAGTCATTAGTAGGAACAAGCTGCATAGGCTCCCATACTGATCTGACGACTTGACCCCTCCCCCCTATCCTGACTAAATAAAAAATCTCTGTCATCTAGTGGCACTCCCCATACCTCCTGGAGGTACTGCCAATTCCCCCCCAACTCAACCTCTCTCAAACCTTGTTGTCTAGTTGCACCCCCTTCCCTCTCAAAAAATATATTTCTGATGTCTAGCATCACCTAGCCAGCCACCCTCCCTCTCCCCCAAGTATCCCTGACTCCCCATCATACTTCTTGGGGATGCACCATACAGGGGCCAGTCTGCCATATAAGGAAAATTTTCCTTTCTATGCAAACTGGCCCTTCCAAATATATCCCCAGGTGCTGGCAGCAGGAATAAGTGGACATTACTCTTGCTTCTTTAGGTACAATAGCGGTAAAGAAGATGGTGGGTGCCATTATTATTTTGAATCAGGGGAGGGAAGGTGGAGCAGAGGGGAGGGAAGGTGGAGCAGAGGAGATGTCTAATGGTTAGTGCAGCAGTCTTAGAACCAGGTGAACTGGGTTGGGCTTCCACTGCAGCTTCTTGTTACCTTGGGTAAGTCACTTAATCTTCCATTGCTCCAAGTACAGAAATAAGTACCTATATATAATATGTGAACCACTTTGATTGTAAGTTCCACAGGGCTCCCCACTCTCCCCTCATTTTTCAGTGTCTATATGGCATCATTGGGAAATATTTAAAATTGAAATCATATAGATACGCAGATGACATTACAATTATTATTCCCATAACCTCACCGACTCAAGATACAGAACAATTCATCGCATCTGTCCTTACTAAGGTAGAACAATGGACTATGCAATTTAAATTAAAACTCAATTCGGATAAAACCAGTTGTTTCAGGAAGCAATCGCCTACAGCATCCACGAACTTGGTCTCCCTACTGCAGCCAAAGGTGCCTAGGTTCCAGTCTATCCCTGGATAATTGAAGTCACCCATGATAACTACTTTGCCTCCCTCGCAGTTGCATTTAATCTCGTCTGTAATTTCTCCATCAATTTCTTCAGACTGCCCTGGGGGTCGGTAGTAGATACTGATCTTTGTTTCCGTTACATTTGTTCCCGGAATTTTGGCCCATAGAGACTCTACCTTATTTTTTGTTTCCGGCGTGTTCTCTCCGGTAGACTGAATTCCCTCTTTGATGTATAGGGCAATACCCCCACCTTTTTGACATACTCTGTCTCTGTGGTATAGCTTGTATCCCAGTAGCACAGTGTCCCAGGCGTTTTCCTCATTCCACCATGTTTCCATGATGCCAATGATGTCAAGGTTATCTTTTTGTGCTATAGTTTCCAATTCTCCCATCTTATTCCTTAGGCTGCTTGTGTTCATGTACATACACTTGAGTTTGCAGCCTGTTACTTTTTTGCATTTCTTTCCCTCTTGTGTCCTTTTTTGATCCGTCAGGATTTCTGTCTTGCCTATGATCCGGTGAGTCTTCCCCGCTATCTTCTGGTTATACCGGTTCCCGAACCATCGACTCTTGGTGTCGGCTTTCCCCTTCTTCCTAGTTTAAAAACTTCTCAATTTCTCTCTTGATGTTGCTTGCAAGTAGCCTCGTTCCGTCTCCACTGAGGTGGAATCCATCCTTCCTGAATAGCTTGCTCTTCCCCCAGAATGTTGTCCAGTTGCGCATGAAGTGGAATCATTCTTCCTCACACCAGTGCCTCATCCATGCATTGACTGCTTGTAGCTCCATATGCCTCTTCACGCCAGCCCTGGGTATCAGCAGGATCTCTGAGAACAATACCCTTGGTGTTCTGGTCTTCAGCTTCCCTCCTAGAATCCGGAACTGGTCCTTCAGTCCTTCCATGCTGTAGTTCCTGTTGCGGTCTGTTTTGAGTCTTTATGGTCTGCATGAAGAACAACACGATAGACTTTCTTATCATTTGTTTTCTACTTGGGCTCTGTATCTGAATGTTGTGGTTTTGTTTTGTGTTCAATAATTTCTAAATATATATTCAAAATAATCAATTGAATGACAGGAAAAGAAGAACTACAGAAATGCAATTCTCATAAGAAAATAGGAAAAAAGGAAAATTATCTTCCATATTTGCCTACAATATATATTGAGGGCTCAGATGAGTAACTCATATAAAATACTAAAATATCATGAAATAAAACACATTACAGCAACAGCTCCTGCATTACAGCTGCTTGAGACCTGAAACAAACAAACAAACCCAAAAACAAAATGCACCAAAATAATATAACATATTAGAACAATATTTGGAATATTCTGGAAATATATGCAAGTACTTTGACACTTGGCTCCCAGACACCACCATGTTCAGCAACAGTGTAACAGAAATCTTGTGGTTAATGGCAACCATAAAATTATTGCAATCAGGAAAAATAATCTGATCCTTAAATAATCGCAGTGGGCATTCACTAGAAAGGCAATATGTGTTCAACAAAACCATGTACAGATTGTTAATATTTAGAAGCAACACTAAACTGTTGTGAAACATTTTGTAATGCTCTATCTCAGCCTCCAACACTAGAGGGCAGTGTCCTGTCATTAAAGAAACCACTTCTGGCTTGAAGTCAGATGCTGTGGTTTTTACATTTATTTTCCCCCAGTTCAAACATTTCTTTTATAATTTATTTTAAAAAGAGGATTTATTTATTAATATTTCATCATTGATTTTAAAATATTATTAACAGGTGCATACCATAAGTGAAGCAAGAGCATTCCTTTGTTATCTACAAAGAGTAACTGTGTAATTTAGAGGAGTCCTTGCTTTCAGTACAAAGCTTGAGTGAAGAAATCTGCAGACTGTACAGTAAAGCTGTAGCTGCCCAAATTACTTCTCCAAAGTCACCTATGTGTGGCACATGCATATATGTGAAAAGCCATGTGATTTTCTAAGTACTTGGTCAAAATAGTCCTGACATAAAAGCTCTAAAGAGTACAATCTTCAAAAAAAGGACCCGCTTACCAGTGATGTACCTAGCAAGGCATGAAACTGGGGTGGAGCACCCCCTCTTCCAGCCAGAGAACCCCCCTACTCCATGCAGTGGGAGGGTGTGTGGAGAAGTCGTGGGGCCACAAACGTCCTGCGCACGGCTGTCAGATCTGCCGGTTCCCTTCCACAGAACAGGAAGTAGACATCAGAAGGGATGGGGGCCAGCAGATTGCAGGTGTGCAACTGTTCAAGCACCCCTGAACCCTCTGCACCTGGGGTGGACCACCCTGCTCTTGGTATACTACTGCTACCTACAATTTGGCCCCTGACAAATGAACCACCCAACTGTTTTATTACCTGTACTGCTGTTGCTGTAAGCTGATAATAATAATAATAATCAGGTTATATACCGCAAGGCCGTAAAGTTCTATGTGGTTTACAATAGTTAAAAAAAACAAACAATAAAAGAAGTTGAATTGAACTAAAAAAGTGAAAAGCCAATAATTAAAGATACTAAAATAATCAAAATAGTGCATAATAACATTTTTACGAATTAGCTGCCTAAATACTTTGAAAACAGATATGTTTTTAGATGTCTCCTAAATTCCCCATAAGTGTCAGTAAGCAAAAGCAATTGTTCTAAATCCATACCCCGTAACGCTGCTTGATAGGAAAAAAGATTTTGATGATGTTTTTTAAGTTTACATCCTATAACAGGCGGAGGAGGTACTAGCTCAGGGTCATTCTTAGGCAGGGGTGATACTAGTGGAGAGAAGTAAGTATCTGGGGGAGTGATTTTTGTACACTGTGACAAGGACAAGTTCAAAATTTAAAGTATGAAAATTTCACAAGTAAATAAAAGGCCTTTTTCCTCATGAAAAATCCTGTATAAAATTAAATCCAATAATATATAAATCTATTTAAAGTAATTTCATGATGACTACCTTGAAAATCAATTAGAGACAGATTTGTAAACTATTCAACTACGTATATTGGCAATTGTAAGAGGTTCCTATTCAGTTAACCCTTACTTCTTTAATCTTAGTGTTATCAGCCATACTCTGTATTTCTTTAACAGCTTTCTTTAATAACATGAAGTAAAGAATAAACACTCACAATTGATGACTTCAAGGCAGTTCAACTCTGTCACAGAATCTTCATACTTTACCAGCTTTCCCTATCCAAAAAAGGAGCTGGGAGTGTGTCCAAACCTTGTGAAAATAACACTGTTCTTCAGACTTTGATATAAAACTAAGCTGTGCTAGATTGTTAGAAATAAAGAGTGAAAACTTTGTGGGAGAACAATGCTAAATTGAGATTCTCATACAGCCATGTGGTCTATAAATATGGCAACTGTTCTCTCTCAGACTGAACAAGAAGGGGGGAGGCTTGAGCTCTGTGGTTGCAGCCTAGCTCTCTGGGAAAAGCAAAGCCCTTTGGGAATTTAATTCCACAGAACTCATACATTGTAGCATAAACCCTTATACTAGTTCTTATACAAGAAACTGAATGCCCTCATAAAATGGGGGTAGAACAGTTTGCAAAATACATGTGTATTTTAGGGAAAGGGATTGGTACTTATATGCTGCCTTTTTGTAGTTATATAACCACAATGAAAGAGGTTTATATACAGGTACTTCAAACATTTTCCCTATCAGTCCAGGCAGGCTCACAATCTATCTAATGTACCTGGGATAGTGGAGGATTAAGTGACTTGCCCAGGGTCACAAGGAGCAGCACTGGGTTTGAACCCACAATCTCAGGGTGCTGAGGCTGTAGCTCTAACCACTACACCCAGTGGTGTAGTAAGGGGGTGGCAGTGCAACTGCCTCGGGCGTCGGCAACTCTTCACCCCCCACACCACACTCATGCCCTCCCTTCCCCCATCTCCGTACCTCTTCAAATCTTCATCAGCATGAGCAACTTCTTAGGCCTACTGCTCACACTGGCCTGGCTCCCCTCTGAAATCACTTCTGGGTCATGGGGCCAGGAAGTGACATCAGAGGGAAAGCCAACGCTGGCACGAGCAACAGGCCGGAGAAGCTGCAAAGATTTAATGAGGTACGGCGGGAGGGTGCGAGTGTGGTGTGTGAGGTGGGGAGGTATGGAAGGAGCAGAGGTGGAGATGAGGGTGTGGGGGCGCGAGGGAGCCACTGCTCTGGGTGCCTCCTACCCTCACTAAGCCACTGACTACACCATACTGTCCTCCATTCACTATGGGCCTGATATTCATAGTGATTTAAGCAGGCCAGAAAGGGAATTATGCCCTGATATTCAGTGTTGGTGCTCAGACAAGGCCTAGCACTGAATATGGGGGAATAATTTAGCCGGCAATAATCAGCATTTAAAAAACGCTGACCATTGCCAGTTGAATATTGTGGGGTATATGCTTCTACACTCATAGAAAATGTATATGCTTTTATACCTGCTGGGGCATGTGTGAACTTGTGCTTTGGCATTAGTGTACCACAGGGCTCATTCTGGCAGCCTATTTTATAAAGACACAGAGAAGCTAATGCTGACTTAATAGAACAGGCTAAAACTAGAAATTTATTTGGTCTTATCACAATGGTTTCCAGTTATAAATCAAGTCAGTCGGTCTTCAATATATATGTAACCCCTAGACTTCTATAGTACCCTGTGCCAACTTACATAGGATCCAACTCTTCAAAATGGTTGGGGGTACTCAACTTGGCACAAATTACCAGGTTTATATAAAAGGAAATGAAAGCATGGTGGGTTCTCAACACAACTGGTCAGACTGTCTAAATGAAGAGTACAGCAGTTGATCCCACACAGGCAAAACTTGTGGCTACATAATCCTACCAGTCTCTCTCCCAACCTTAACCCAACTCATCGCCACAGCTTACCATCTTACTCCCAAGCCCATCTACACCACCCCCGCACTATGCCCTCCAGTGTGGCTCAGTTGAGGATGATTTCTTATAGTCATCCATTTGGTTAACAACATTGTATTTTGACACAGAATCATTGATAACATTTCTTATTTGGTCATCTGATGTGGAATCTTTGGGGCTAAGCACTTAAACTAAACTAAACTAAACTAAACCTTAAGCTTATATACCTCATCTTCTCTATACAAGAGTTTTACAGAAAGGAAAATATAATAAGAATTAGTGATTATATAGAGAGTAGCGGAATTTACATTTTTGAAAATAGCCACATTTTCAAATATTTTTGAAATAATTGGAAGGAGCCTATGTTACGCAGCTGGACAGGAAAATTATTCCAGAGCTCAGTGATTTTAAAGTAGAGATTTCCCTAATTTTCCAATATAGATAATGCCTTTTAACGAGGGGAAAGATAATTTAAGCTTTTGGATAGATCTGGTAATATCAGGTCTCGCAGAATTCCAAGATAGAGGAATTAAAGGAGGAAGAGTGCTATGCAAGATCTTAAATGTTAGGCAGGCACATTTAAAGTAAACCCTAGAGATTACTGGGAGCCAGTGAAGTTTTAACATAAGCAGAGAAACATGATCAAATTTGCTTTTTGCAAAGATTAATCTAGCTGCAATATTCTGGATCTGTTGAAGTCTTTCAAGACTTTTCTTGGTTAAACTAAAATAGACTGAACTGCAATAATCCAACCTCGAAAGAATGATTGATTGTACAAGGACAGCAAAATGTTGTTGGTGGAAACAGGATCTCAATTTGGGGCTGATTATAGGATGCCAGTTTTAGCAACCACCTAAGAAACGGCTGAGAATCACTCATCGATGTCCTATACAGACATTGTGTCTGTCTTGAAGAACAGACATCTTACCTTCTCTCCCCCCAATTCTCTAACCAGTGCCTATATCACCGGTGCCATTTAGAGAATCATGCCTGCCTGATTGCAAAGATAGACAGCTCATCCACCTATCTTTGCTGAGGGATCCCTTGCTATCAGTTGATCAAGTGGGCATCCCTCCTGCTGATCGCAAAGGTAGGTATTTGGGAGGGTCCTCTGTCACAGCCGGTTCAGCTGATCGTGGCAGGGGTATTTTCCCCTCAATCAGCTGAGCAAACAGGATCCTCCGAAGCTAGCTCAGCTGATCGGGGATTCCTTTGCCATGATCAGCTGAGCCGGCAGTGGTGTCTCATAATACTCTTGACCCGCTTCAATCAGGCTTTTGCCCTCTCCACTCTATGGAAACTGCCCTTGCTAAAGTCTCTAATGACCTGTTCCTGGCCAAATCTAATGGACTCTACTCTATCCTCATTCTTCTCGATCTGTCTGCTGCCATCGACACTATTGATCACCGCTTCCTTCTCGACACATTGTCCTTGCTGGGATTCCAGGGTTCTGCTCTCTCTTGGTTTTCTTCCTATCTCTCTCGTCATATCTTTAGCGTATGTTACGGTAGATCCTCTTCCGCCACCATCCTGCTATTATTGGCGTACCCCAAGGCTCTGTCCTGGGCTCTCTCTTCTTTTCCCTATATACCTGCTCTCTTGGTACTCTGATTCCTCTCATGGTTTTCAATATCACCTCTATGCTGGCTACTCCCAGATCTACCTCTCCACGCCAGATATCTCTGCGGGAGTTCAGGCCTGAATTTCAGCCTGCCTGTCCGACATTGCCACTTGGATGTCTCGCCGTCATCTCAAACTGAATATGGCTAAAACTGAACTCCTTATCTTTCCGCCTAAACCCGCCTCCCCCTCTCATCGTTCTCTATTTCTGTGGATAACGCTATCCTCCTCCCTGTCTCGTCGGCTCGCAACCTTGGAGTGATCTTTGACTGTTCTCTCTCCTTCTCTGCTCAGATCCAACAGACCACCAAATCCTGTCACTTCCTACTCTATAATATTACCAAAATCCGTCCTCTGCTCACTGAACACACTACCAAAACCCTTGTCCACGCTCTTGTCACCTCATTCTTAGACTACTGCAACATACTTCTCTCGGGCCTCCTGTGTACCCATCTCTCGCCTTTTCAATCCGTTCAAAATGCTGCTGCGTGACTCATATTCCGTGAGAGCCGCTATTCTCACATTACCCCTTTCTCAAGTTGCTTCATTGGCTCCCTGTCCATTTCCGAATACAGTTTAAACTCCTTTTGCTGACTTACAAGTGCATTCGCTCTGAAGCCCCCCAATATCTCTCCTCGCTTATCTCCCCCATGCTCCCCCCGTGATCTCTGCTCATCAGGCAAGCCCCTCTTATCTGTACCTTTCTCTTCCACTGCCAACTCCAGACTCCGTCCCTTCTTTATTGCGGCGCCGTATGCTTGGAACAGGCTTCCTGAATCAATATGTTGTGCTCCGTCCCTGGCAGTATTCAAATCCAAGCTAATAGCCCACTTTTTTGAAACTGCTTTCAACTCTTAACTCCCACTCACTGCTGTCAGATACCTATACCCACTATAATCTCCCCAACCCTGAAATGTCTGTCTAAATTAGATTGTAAGCTCTTCTGAGCAGGGACTGTCTATTGTGTGTTAGAATGTACAGCACTGCGTACGCCTTTCAGCACTAAACTAAACTAAACCAAACCTTAAGTTTATATACCGCATCATCTCCACAGAAGTGGAGCTCGACACGGTTTACAGGAATTAATAAAGAAAGGAACTCCAATGGAAAGAAGAAGGGCTTGGTAAAAAGGAAGGAAAGAGGGGACTTAGTATAATGGAGAGGGAGGGAGCACTATAGAAATAATAAATAGTAGTAGTAGTGTCTACTTTTAGGATTAAAATGTAGGCCATCATTTTGCTAGCCTACATTTCAGGCATCTGTTGCGGCTCTAGGGAGACATGTAGGGATGCTTAAACTTGTCCAAGGCCACTTTCAGGTGAAACTACGCCTACGCCTAGCCTAGACCTGCGACATATGTTTAAAATGTAGGTGACTTTACTCCGTGTCCTGATCGACTCCTACCACCGCCTACAACTGGGACGCCCGTTTATAGAATCAGCCCCTTTAAATCCATGCAGTTTGACTATCATAAGTTTTCATTTTTGGATGTCCCTGTAGCCAGTTCATTAGTTACCACCATTTTCAGGAAACCATTGGAACAGAACAATTTGAGAGCCATCGATTTTGCAGGTTGAGAACTGCTCTACCCCTAGGTCAGTTTTTGAGGGTTAGGTATCAAGTTTCAAGTTTTATTCGACTTTGATGAATCGCTTATTTAGTTTTACTAAGCGAGATACAAAATTGATAAAATATAAATATATATTTTTACACACAATTTAAAATAATGGGGTAGACAACTGGACATACAGACCAAAAGGTGAGAGGGAATAGAACTAAAATTCAGTGTTTTTAAAGGTCAGAGGAGAGACATATATTAATCCAGAGAGGAACATAAAGTCCAGTCCAAAATTCTTATGCAAAGATTTAGAGAAAAAGAATATCCACATATTACTACTGGAGCTGCTTATTTGAGTTTTATTTACTAACCAAGATCTATTATTGGAGTATTCATATAAGGCCCCTTTTACAAAGCCTCAGTAGCAATTATGACACAGCTCTCTCCATTCCTATGGGCTGCATTGTATTTGCTGTCAATGGACTTGCTACTACGGCTTTGTAAAAGGGGCCCATAATTTGCCAGTATTGGCATGTAGGCATGTATTACAATTACATCAAGCTCTACAGGTAGAAATTTCCGAGATACAGTGGTCAGGTCAAATTTAACATTCTCTCCTAGTCATGTTAGAGAACCACAATCTTGCACCATGTGGACTAACCCCTAACATAAATGCCATTCATTACTTCTAATCAATCCTACAGCACAAAAAAGGCTCAGTAGATGAGGTGTGCTTTTGGTCTTTTTATTAAAAACAAAATCTCTAAATTTGTCAAACAAAATGGTACACAAACGGCCATTTGATAACAGTGATCATGAAGGTGACTTCCCATACAGCAAGGCCTAATCTTTGTTCCTGCTCCAGTCTCTATATGGATTAGAGCAATACCATCAGCAGGATTACTACAGGGCTCAATATCAGTGGGGAGAAGCTGAGTCCGTCCTGGATTTACTCTCAGTACACATGTGGGTTTGGAAGTCCTGCTTCTATGGAATGAGAGTAAGGCCAAGACGAACTGAACCTCTTCTGCAGATATGAACTCTGTGTTAACATTCAACATTATTTTGCCAGACAGAATTTTATAATCATTTTAACACAATTCTGCTAAAACAGTTTATCTTTGGAAAAATATTTGAATGGAATCCACACAAAAGTCCATACCACAACATCACACGATATTCTGGTTGAATTCAGCATTTTAAGACGCTTGTGAGCATTGGAGCTAAGTCCAAACCAAGTTACCTTTCCAGTCTTGTATTGCCAGTGAGGAGTCTGACATTTGAACAGTTTCTTTTTTGCCTATCTATGTATAAAGAGCAGAAGAGTCTGCATTATGTCATGCCAGTATTCCACCATCTTGAGTAGTTTTTCCTTATGTTAAAAGTCCAAAGGCAACCATCAGGCTTGGTACTTTTCTATCCTCTCTTTTCTGTCATTTCTGCTAGTCATGTTGTCATGTCTGACTGAAACAAATGTGTGCATTTTTAGTTGGCAAAGGTGAATGCAAAAACTTCCAAGATGAAGAAGTTACTATTCATTTCAGCATGAACGTTGCAGGGCAGGCAAGAATGATGTTTCTTTTACCTGCAACTTAAATACCAACATAACAACTGCTGTGTAACAGATAAATAAAGTCCTGACAGTTCCTAACGTATCAATACATTTTTACAGTAAAACATGGCTTATTAACTGAGCAATCTGATTGGTTGATATTTTTATTTATTTGATATTATTTGATTTTTTTAATATTTTGCTATCCTCGCAAATACTACTTCATATATAAAATCATTTTTATATTATCACAATGGAGAATTTGCTACAATTTTGAGTCTAGTATTACTGTTTTGTTGATATTCAGGATCAGTGACTTCTTTCATATATTTCAAAGGCAATCGTAATTTGTCTATGCAGCCAAACTGAGAGAGATTCCCTTATTCAGACTCTATGGAGTCACATTCTGCAACAGTGGGAATCTGACATCACTTTCAGCAATATGAGAAAATTCATATCCTAGTTAATATATCTGTTGATTAATTTCCTAACCACTAATATAATAAAGAAATGCTATCTTATACAAT
The DNA here is from genome assembly GCF_902459505.1 of Geotrypetes seraphini. Classification (NCBI taxonomy): domain Eukaryota; kingdom Metazoa; phylum Chordata; class Amphibia; order Gymnophiona; family Dermophiidae; genus Geotrypetes; species Geotrypetes seraphini. The sequence continues at coordinate 28,975,263 of NC_047101.1, read as the reverse complement.
ATACTTTTATATATAATGTAGCATACTGATACATAGGAAAGTACCCCTGGATATGCTCTCTTTTACAGCTAACGTGTTGGTAACATTTGTCATTCTGTGATTCCAGCGTATATGAAGCATAACAGACAGGGTTATTAACAGTGTTACATTCTCATATATATTTCATATTATTTTCCTGGAGAAACCACAGTGTGGAAATATTAGCTAGTAAAGCAACAAAATTTATCACAGCTTTTAATGCAAGTCCTGACAATATTGCAATGAGATTTCTAGGCTTTAAATCTGGCACATCTTATACTAATCCTGTGTAGCAGTCAGTACATCTGTTGTCCAAACTGGTGTCCTCTGGGAAGATGTGGTGACGTAATATTACACAGAAAACACAAGTCCTTCTTGATACTTTGATGGCTTTTTCCCAGAAATCACAATAGAAATTTGTACACATGAAACACGAGATGGGTTACAGCTTGTGGGTGAAGTTATCAAGCAGGGAATGAAACACTTTATCACCAAAACCTGCCTAGAGAAAACACATCATGTTCCTTTCTTACGAAAATATTCTGTATGTCCAAGTCTGGAAAGTGCTTTGGCATGAAGAAGTCATGCAATCATTCATATCCCCTATGCCAAGGCTCTGTGGCCATGACCCTCTGTGGGGCTCCAGTGTCACATACTGAAAGAAGTCTGGCTCAGGGTAGCCACTTTGGTTATGGCCATCCATTGGAGTTTCCAGGTCAGAGCAGGTGTTTTGTTATTTCTTCTTTACCCCCTCTCGCCCTCCATAAGAACAAGAATAGCCATACTGGGTCAGACCATCTAACTGGGTCCATCTAACCCAATGTCCTGCCTTACCTCATTGGGGAAGTACTATCTACATACATCACTATCCCCTTCTTTTACTAAGGCGGACGCTAAATGCTAACGTGCCCATTATATTCTATGAATGCCTTAGCATTTAGCGTGCCTTGGTAAAAGGACCCCTATATGGCAGCAACTGTGGAATGTCACAGCCAGTGTATGCTTACAGTCTTTTCCTCCTCCCTCACAAGGAAAAGTCAGGCTAGAGGATTGCGGCTGCTGCTGGTTTGTGGTAGAATCATCACTGGGCATAAAACAGTGGGCATAAAACAATGGGGAAAAGGTCTCGCCACCTTGGTTTGCTTGGATCCGTCATGATAAATGCAGATAATTCTGAAGAGATTACACTATCTTTAATCAATAACATCTCAACAAATAAATTAAGATTTTAATGTTTCTTTTGGAGATTTAATAGAAAGCCCTGAGGAAATCTGTTAAAGAGAGTTACTTAATATGAAATAAAATGTAAGGAAGAGGTTTTAAATATAAAAGACACAGCTTGTGTTATAGGGATGTGCTTTCTTTTGAATTGACACAGAAGTAAAGACAAAAATGTTTTTGTTTGTGTTAAGAATAAATTGTCCTTCATGTAATGCACACGAAACAAGAAATCCCTGGAAACAAAATAGAATTTAGCCTCTACACAATGTGCGTTTGTGTGAAAGAACTAGTTTTGCTACATGGTATTCGTGACGTTATAAAATAAGGTACAGAAAATAGTCTTGTCTGGGTTCCAACTGTGGCACACTTAATTTTCCCCTAATAAGAGCTGCAAGCTGACTGCTGTGTCTCATGGGCCTATGGACACTTTTGGAAGCAGCCTGCTGCAATGGTTTCTTCTCCAGGAGGCTGAACTGGATGTGACTCTTAGCCTGGAGCAATGAGGTCCTCCAGGGGAAGCCTGATGATGAAAATAGTGCTGATGCCAAAGGTTCCCCCTGCTCAAGAGGAAGAGTTGGCAAGTCCGAATGGAGCTGTGGGAAGGGTGCTGGGTAGAGTTACCATATGGCTCCAGAAAAAGGAGGATGGATTGAGATATCTGGGTTTTAATTCCTCGTTTTCTGCTAAAGGGAACATTGATTCCCCTCCTGCTGGATTGACACCGATTGTTTAATATTAAGACATTATAGGAAAATCTTGTGTGCATCAAGTTAGATGCAGGATGCTGCACAGAAATTTGACAGCTCTACTCAACTGGCCTTATTTCAGCAGGACTTGGTGGAAGCAGTGGTGTGCTGTGAGGGGGTTCCGGGGATTTAGTGAATCCCCAACTCTATAGCCTTGCTTTTTTATTTACTTTTTGCTTGATATAGTTTGATTTCTTAAGTAGGCAGCCTGCTCAACCAGTCAAACTGCTTCAAACAAAATAAGCAGGGCTCTTGGGCTGGGGATCCCCTGAAGCCCTGTCTGATCTGAATTTGATTGGCTAAGCAGCATCTGCCTGTTGCCTTTTCAACCAATCTAATTCAGAGCAGTGCCCTCAGGGCCTTTATAAGGTGGGCTAAATCCCCTGAAGGCTCTGACTGCACTCCACTGGGTGGAAGAGAAGAACAAACAGAAGGAGTATATGCAAAGGGATTTGGGAATGCTTCGAAGGAAGATGGAGGCTCTGGAGAATTCCTTAATGTGACAAAATGTATGCCTTTTGAACTTTCCCTGGGTCCTAACTATCTCCTTGGTAAAGATATAAAAGAATATGTAGTGAGTGCTTTGAAAATTCTTGTAGAGTCCATACCACCTGTGTAGAACCTATTATTTACCCCAAAGGAAAAAGGACTCTGGGGACTATGGACACCGTTCAGTTGACTGAATAGCTTGGAGTTGATGGAGTTTTTGTAAAATTCAGGAATTGATCAAGTGGCAACTTCTGCCTTATTAAGAACTTGTACTTTGGACTCAGACAGGATTTAATTTGGGCGAGAACAGTCTGGAACACAGTTCCATGACTTTCTTTCAGACTTAAGAACAATCCATTCCAGGCCTTTCCCTTCCAACAGCCTCCAGAGAAGAGGAGAATAGGTTGTGAGCCTGGAGCATAGCAGAGAAGACTTGTTGTAATCCCTAATCTGTCACCTCTTCTCCTGTTTCTCTCTCTCCTGGCCCACCCAAGCCTTTCCTGGCTCCACAGTCCCACTTCCTTGTTATCTGAAAATTAAGCCCTGCAGGTAGCGGCTCGTTGGTGAAAATATTTTTTACGTAAAGATGTGAGAAGCAATTCTATACAGGGCACATAAATATACGCATACTAATTTATAGACTAGGCGCACTTAAGCATATCAGTGATGTCACAAATTGTCATGTATGCGCATATGTTCCAGGTTATTGTATAAAACCGACATGCTAGCTGAATGGCGCATAAGCTAATGGGCCCTACCAATGGGAAGAGTAAAGGCATGTCATGGAAAACAGGAAGATGCTTGGGTGCACAGGGAGTATGGCCAGTAGGAAAAAAGAAGTGATAATGTGGTTATATAAGCCTTTGGTGTGCAATTTTGGAGACCACACCTTAAAAAAGATATAAATAGAATGGAATCAGTCCAGAGGGTCTTTGTCATAAATTGTATGGGGACAGACTTAGAGAACTTAATATGTATACACTGGAGGAAGATGGGAGAGAAGGGATATGATAGAGCCATTTAAATATCTCTGTGGCATTAATGTACAGGAGGTGAGTCTTTTTCAAATTAAGAAAAATTCAGAAAGGAGAGGGCATAGGATGAAGTTAAAAGTTGATAGGCTCAGGAGTAATGTAAGAAAATACTTCTTTACAGAAAGGGTGGTAGATGCGTGGAATAGTCTCCTGATGGAGGTGGTGATGAAGACTGTATCTGAATTCAAGATAGCTTGGAACAGGCATGCAGGATCTCTTAGGGAGAAGATAAGATAATGGATGGTAGGGAAGGGCAGACTGGATGGGCTATTAGGCCTTTATCTGCCGTCATCTTCCTATGTTTCTAAAGTTAAGTGCCCGGTTACGAGTGTTTATTATATGAGGGTTCTTTAAAAAGTTACTGCACTTTAATATTTTCATGAGAAATAGTTGGGGGCGGAAGAAAGTAGGACAGTAGGAAAATGTATCGCAAAATGGTGATTTTGTGGTAATGTGATGTATTTAATAAACAGTATTTTTAAAAAAAAATAAAAGTGTGGAAACTTGTATATTGTGTTTGTTTATTTTGTTAACCACCTAGAATTTAGGATTGAGTGGTATATAAAAATAAATAAATAAAAGTAATTGGTGAGAACAATCAATAATTGGCCTTAGCAGGCACCTGTTGGCACAAATAACTGGTTATGCCCATATCTGATCTGCACCTGTGCAGCCAAAGGAGGGGCATGGGCGAGGCATGTGCCTTCCCAGGATTTAGGCGTGAAGTTATAGAATATTTTAATTTCCTCACCGAACTAAAAGGCCTAAACCAGCGCTTAATCAGCTTCTGGCAGGTGTTAAAGCCTGAATTCTCTACATGGCGCCATTTTCAACGGCCATCATTTAGAGAATCGCTCCTTCGGGTAAGGTACGCGCTGGAAATGTAGGCCAAGGTTTTCAAGGCCTATGTTTCTGGTGCCTACCTTTGATGTGAATTGTGCCTATGTAGGTGTTTTACAGCGTCATTAGCCAAGCCTTCGGTAGGGTTAGACATGATTTCAGCACTGTTTTTTAGGCACTGGTAGGTGCCTTGAAATTTGTTTTAAAAGGTCTTTTAAATGGTGTTTTGCTTTTAACTTAGGTGCCAATAGGGTGCCTAAGTTAAGACACCATTTATAGAATATAGGCCTAAAGCTATGTGTGATCATAATATTCTAGAAAGACATTTATAGAATACTGCTTTTATCAAATTTGTGCTTACACGCATAATCCCAGCACCTAACTTTGTATGCCCTGTACAGAATTCCCCCCTTTGGGCAGTTTTCAATGGTTTGTATGCGTGTGCTTTCAATTTGACAATCTGTGAGCAAAAGAGATATGAAATTTGCTGTCATCTACTATTATCTATTGCAAAATTTCATTTCCCTTCATCGAAGCTGAAGGCATTTAAAAACACAGGCAAGGATGATTCTGTAATAGAAGCTATTTGAGAGTACTATAGGGAAAGTTCCCTTCCACTCACAGTGGCTCGGTCTAATTGCTGCTCCTATGCAGAAATTCCCTTTACCGTCCAGCTTAGGATATGAGCAGGTGAGTCTCCCTAGATCCCCATTTATACAGTGAGGGATTGCAGCAAAAGTGAGCTACTATGTGTGCTTAGAGAAGAGACTCACCTCAGATCCTGGAAATATACAGTTTACTTAGAGCACAGACTGCCTTAGTAAATTTAGAACTGGTATTTTAGCAACAAGACAGTTTTTCTCCAGTTGATGCGTCATCCTTCCAAGGAAGAAGTACAGATTGGTAGAATGTACTTTTGCCATGTGGTAAGCTGTTATTGTCCATGCAGAGCCAGCTCCTGGCACAAGGGACTCTTAAGCAGGATATCAGCACTTCTTTGCAAACTCCCTGGATAATATTCTTCATGTTTTAAAGCCAAAGTCTCATTATTTTAGTATTAAACTACTGCATGCTTCCAAAATGAAATCATATCCAGTAGATGATTCTTAAGGGGAAGAAAGTATGCTTTTTTTCCTATTTCTTTCGCATTTCGAGATGAGACACTGATAGAAAACTGTCCCACGATGGATGTTCAAGACATGTAAGATGCTCTTGTAAACAACAGAGACAAAAAAGGATATTTTCTGTCTGAAGCCCTCAAAAGTCTATGGCAGTACAGGGCCTGTTCACATCACATTTTCAAAGAGCTGTAAGGACCTCATGATGTTGTCATCCTGGAACAAGATAAAACGGAGCTTCATGTAAAGAATAGTCAACAGTATTTAATTTATTTGGTTTCTATGTGCCCGTTCTACCCTAGCTGAGCTCTCCATGATACTCAACAATCCATACAGAGAGACAAGTGGTACATCTTGAGGCATTCTCGATAGGGAAAATGTTTGAGTACCTGATTGTAAACCACTTAGACAACCTTGATAGATGGTATATAAATATTTAAAATAAATAAAAATGTGCTGCCTTTCTGTGATTACAATCAAAATGGTTTACATATTATATACAGGTTCTTATTTTGTACCTGGGCAACAGAGGGTTAAATGTTTTGCCCAGAGTCACAAGAGGCTGCAGTGGGAATTGAACTTGGTTCCCCTGGCCCTCAGGCCACTACACTAAGCATTAGGCTACTCCTCTACTCCTTACATGTTGGGTATGATAAATCCTTCCATTTATAGGAGAGCGGGTTATGAATGAAAATCATCAACTACAATATCTATTACAGTTCTATAAGGTTAAAGGGTCTGTTCCTCAATCTCTCAGCATGAGGCAGAGAGAGAGAGAGTCTGTACTAGATTGGAGGGTAGAGGAGTCCTTCTATTTGGAGGTGTGGGATGAGGGGATTAATCTGTGCTGTGGGCAGTGGGAGAGAGGGAAGAGGAGGCATGTTTGTAAATTCAGTGGCAACTGGGCTATAATTAGGGAATGGTACGTTTTCTAACTTGAGCAGATGTTCAACGGCTTCCCTTCTCTTTCTTATCTCCTCTGTGGCAACACCAGCATGCTTATCATCACACCCATAATGGGGCCTTGAACATCTGTGTATGCTCAAAGCCTGACAAGTCCCTAACAAGTCCCTGAACATCCTGTTTCTGAAAGGGCACAATCTGGTGGGCCTTGAGCATTCAATGACAGTTGTGTTGACAAGTTGACGGACAATTTAATACCAGTACCTCTATGGATGGAGTAAAGAAGAGAAGGAAAGCCACTGAATATCTTCAGGGAATATGGGTAGATGTTGAATACCATGAGGTGGGGGAAGAAAGTCAGGGAAAGAAAGAGATGCTGGATACCCCAGGGTTAGGAGGGAGGTAGGAAAAGTAAAAGATGTTGGACACCAATAGGGGGTGGTATGAGGTAGGCAAATGGAAATGCTAGATTTGGAGTGGGTTGGATGGAGAGCCTTGAGCTGCCTTGGGATAGGGAGATACACATATAAAGTTTGCCTAGCGTGTCAGATATAGTTCAGCTGGCTCTGCATGTTGGAAATAAATCTTTGCATGGGTGGAAGTAGAGAGGTTAAGCTTTACCAGATGGAGGATATGGGTAATGTGGTGTAATGGAGGTATGGTAGGGGAAGCATGTGATGAAGCCTGGAGTGAGGTAGCAGAAGTAAGAATGTGTTGCTATTGTGCTATGGCAGTTAGGACTGTCTTCATGTGAAAGTGTGGAACTTTGAGTGCTATATTGATCTAGAATGGGTCTCCAATTATCTGAGCCTTTCTTTGGTACGATCTGATGATATCCGTGCCCAGGACTGAACACAGTCCAAGAGCTGTCCCTCTATCTTGAGCGGAACTGCTCCAGACTTGGCATCATTGTGTCTTTTTGGAAGTTGAAACAGTAAGAGAACTGGAGGCTTGGCTTCACTAGGATACTTGGAAGGATCTCTGAGAGGTGGTTCCTCCTGAGTACTGCCGAAAATGCCTGGAGCCAGAGAAATTAGAGTACCCTGAGTTTCTAGAGGTTCTGGGTCTGCTGTTGGGCAAAGATTTTGGTTGATGATCCGCTACACTGGTCATGAGATCATCCAGTTCCTTTCCAAACAACATTTGTCCCTTGAAAGGAAGTCTGCTGAGAGTAGCTTTGGAGGTGGAATCACCAGTCCATTGCCTGATCCAGAGCATTCTGCGGGCTGAGATCAAATAAGTGGAAACTTTGCTTATAACATAGTAACATAGTAGATGATGGCAGATAAAGACCCGAATGGTCCATCCAGTCTGCCCAACCTGATTCAATTTAAATTTTTTAATTTTTTCTTCTTAGCTATTTCTGGGCAAGAATCCAAAGCTTTACCCTGTACTGTGCTTGGGTTCCAACTGCCAAAATCTGTTAAGACTTACTCCAGCCCATCTACACCCTCCCAGCCATTGAAGCCCTCACCAGCCCATCCTCCACCAAACGGCCATATACAGATACAGACCGTGCAAGTCTGCCCAGTACTGGCCTTAGTTCAATATTCAATATTTAATCTTATTTTCTGATCTAAATCCTCTGTGTTCATCCCACGCTTCTTTGAACTCAGTCACAGTTTTACTCTTCACCACCTCTCTCGGGAGCGCATTCCAGGCATCCACTACCCTCTCCGTAAAGTAAGTTTAAGTTAAGTTTAAGTTTAAGTTTATTAGGATTTGATATACCACTTATCAAGGTTATCTAAGTGGTTTTTTACAATCAGGTACTCAAGCATTTTCCCTATCTGTCCCGGTGGGTTCACAATCTATCTAACGTACCTGGGGCTATGGAGGACTAAGTGACTTGCCCAGGGTCACAAGTAGAATTTCATAACATTGCCCCTGAATCTACCACCCCTCAACCTCAAATTATGTCCTCTGGTTTTACCATTTTCTTTTCTCTGGAGGAGCTGAGGGAGGAGCTGGGATGTAACACAAGTATAAAAAGCTAACCAAGTAATGAGTATAGAAACCAAACCAGGTCGTGCATGTGCAAGACCGGAAGGTTAGGACTTCGATAGGAAGACAGGACTTAAATGGGAAACCAAGGTGGCAAGGGAGCCTCTTCTGGTGATACAGACAGGTCGTGACCAGTCTGGGCCGCCGCGGGAGCGGACTGCCGGGCAGGATGGACCTATGGTCTGACCCGGCGGAGGCACTGCTTATGTTCTTATGTTAATACCATTCAAGTATTTGAACGTCTGAATCATATCTCCCCTGTCTCTTCTTTTCTCTAGGGTATACATATTCAGGGCTTCCAGTCTCTCCTCATACGTCTTCTGGCGCAAGCCTCCTATCATTTTTGTCGCCCTCCTCTGGACCGTCTCAAGTCTTCTTACATCCTTCGCCAGATAAGGTCTCCAAAACTGAACACAATACTCCAAGTGGGGCCTTACCAATGACCTGTACAGGGGCATCAACACCTTCTTCCTTCTACTGACTACGCCTCTCTTTATACAGCCCAGCATCCTTCTGGCAGCAGCCACTGCCTTGTCACACTGTTTTTTTGCCTTTAGATCTTCGGACACTATCACCCCAAGGTCCCTCTCCCCGTCCGTGCATATCAGCTTCTCTCCTCCCAGCATATACGGTTCCTTCCTATTATTAATCCCCAAATGCATTACTCTGCATTTCTTTGCATTGAATTTTAGTTGCCAGGCATTAGACCATTCCTCTAACTTTTGCAGATCCTTTTTCATATTTTCCACTCCCTCTTCGGTGTCTACTCTGTTACAAATCTTGGTATCATCTGCAAAAAGGCACACTTTTCCTTCTAACCCTTCAGCAAAGTCACTCACAAACATATTGAACAGGATTGCCCACCCTACTCTACCACACGCGCGCCCCTTCCATTCCTCCGTACCTCTTTAACATTCGCGGCATGAGCAGCAACCCCAACCTGCTGCTCACGCCAGCGTTGGCTCTTCTTCTGACATCACTTCCTGGACCCATGCCTAGGAAGTGAAATCAGAGGAAGAGCCAACACTGGAGCAAACAGCAGGCTCATGCTGCTCATGCTGGGAACGTACGGGGGAAGGGAAGGGGTGAACGTGTGTGGCAGGAGGGGGTAGGATGGCAGAGAAGAGGGCAGGGGAGGGGCGGCACTGCCCCAGGTGCCTCTCACCTTAGCTACACCACTGTCTACCTGCAGTTGAGTCAGCAGGGGAGATACGTTGTCCACAACTATGGAATTGTTTGCCAGGTTATCTAAGAATATGTAAGTAATTGAAAACGTATTTATTTGTACAAGCATTCTATTAGAGTGAGATAATTGAAAGAGGGAGTGATGATGTAGTTTTGTCATTGTTATGAAGATCATGTGTCAGATTTTGTGTTTGTTTTATTGTAATCCGCGTAGGCCTTAAGAGGAATAGAAATTTTAAAAATAAATAATCAATCAATCAATTAGGATGCCAAGGAAGCGAAGAAGACTGGGCTCTCACTCTTCTCATTATAGAACAGGGAACAGATGGGACCTGCTGGGAGTCCAAGTTTAACTCCCACAGAAAATTAGTAATAAGATCCAACACAGCTGAGGGTTTGAACAGATGGAGGACTATGGGATCATCCCCTTGATCGAGGGCCACTGCTGGATCTAACGCACACACACCTGTCTGCGACCCTGCATCTCTTGACATAAGAACATAAGTATTGCCCCTGTTGGGTCAGACCAGAGGTCCATCATGCCCGGCAGTCCGCTCACACGGCGGCCCCTCAGGTTCATGACCTGATAGTGCTCATAACCTAAAATTCTCATATTCTTTTCGCTTAATGTCCTGTCAAGTAGCCCTCTATCTGTACCCTGCAATCCCCTTCGCTTCCAGGAAGTCATCCAGTCCCTTTTGAACCCCAGTATTGTACTCTGTCCTATCACCTCACTTGGAAGCGCGTTCCAGGTGTCCACCACCCTCTGAGTGAAGAAGAACTTCCTTGCATTCATTTTGAATCTGTCCTCTCTCAGTTTTTCTGAATGACCTCTTGTTTTTGTTGTCCCCGCTAGTCTAAAGAATCTGTCCCTCTCCACCTTCTCTATGCCTATGAATCTCCCTCAGAAAGGCCCCCTAGATCCTGGCCAGCTTCATAGTGAGGCAGATGCACCCTGGCAGCCCCTCCCCTTTGTGTACCTTCAGCTGCACTGCTAGACTTCCCTTTGTAAATTCGGCTGTCCTGAAAACCTCATCAAATTAACAAGTTCCAAGGAAAATGCTGTACTAGGCAGTGCTGAGTCTCCTGTAAAGGACTCCAGCTTATGTCTCCATGCCCCTGCATTTAGGACACTTACCATTCTGGGGCTCTAGAAGAAATTTAGCCCCCCACCAACAGGCTTCCCGCCTGTTCATTGGCCCTAGAGAACAAAGGGGAGGCTAAGCCAATTATTCCTGCCACCCCTACAAGCACTTCATGGCACATGGCTCAAGAGTGCTCTTTGGGCACCCATCCAGTGCAAACCTGGCATGAGTTAGGGTTAAAAGAGCCAGAGGACTCCATCCCTGTCAGTTCTGAGGCATAAAGTGATTTGAAGCTTTTAGAGAACATTTTAAAAAAAATCAGAAAATCCAAGATGTGGCAGTGCTTTGGCGCAAAAAAAAAAAAAACAAACAGCTCCAAAATGCTTAAATAGAAAAAAAAAATATAGAGATTTTAGAGGTGGGGGAACCTAAATGGACAGGCAGAAACCTTAAAAAATAAGATTTATAGACCCCTCCTCTCCCATGACAATGTGCTGCAGCCTGCCTCAGCTCCAAAGGTAGCTGGCTCTGGGAGATGAAATCACTGTCTCAAAATGAAACATCCTTCCAGTGCTGAATTTTCGGTGTCTGACTGAGTCTCCAACCCCCACGAATGCAAAAGGGGGGAGGCAAAATGCAGCCAGTACCCTGCGAAACCCTGATGAGCTCCCTATGGATGCTTAACAGCCTGCGCTCAAGCCCCTGCAATGCAGTAGGTGAGCAATAGTACAAGGGGAACGGAACTTGAGTTCCAAAAAGACTTCTACAGGCTGGCCAACAAGTACCACAAGGGATCGGCCTGTCATCTGCAGGCTGTAGTCTGCTGCTCCTCCATTCAGGCAGAGCTATACCCTCGACTAGGGGAGCTCTTAGTTTCGAAGTGAAGCAAAAAGGCCATGAAAAAACTGAGAAGACTGACAAAAAAAAGCAGAGTAGAACAGAAAGACTCTTTCCGGCTCACTTGCAGAAGAAAAAACTGAAGGGGGGAAGCAGAGCTCCCTGGTGAATTAGGAGGGATTCAAAAGCTTGCAAGCACTGGGATATTATTCATCTGTCCAGAATGACACACCTATTGCACTAGAAGTCAATTTAGGTACCGCTAAGCATGATTCTACAAAAGATGTCTAACTTTGATTGACATGCAGCAGGTACCATTTTGCTAGGCACCTACCAAGTTACCTATTGGTCACAGGATCACATATAAAATTTTCCATTTGACTTTTAAAACCTGTATTATTAATTGACTATTAATCCCCTACAATCCTTCTAGATCCCTATGTTCGGCTTCCCGTCACCTTCTATCTGTTCCCTCCATTAATCATATCTATACATTGCGCACATCCATCTTTTCAGTTACTGCCCCGTCGTTGTGGAATTCTGCTCCTATCAATTTAAGAGAGGAAACGTCACTGAGCTGGTTTAAATCTAAATCAAAGGCATTTTTATTTAAAGATGCATTCAAGGTTTGACCGTCTGCTAGGACGATTAAGACGTTTTTAATAGTACTAAGTAACTGAACTCTCCCCTTCCTTAATTTCCTATTTTGGTATTGTAGGTCTTCCCTTTCTCTTTCCTATTGTATCTGTAAGTTTATTTGTCCTATTGGTGACCCTTTGTATAAAACCTACTTATTTATTATGTACACTGCCTTGAAACTCTGTATAGGCGATCTATGAAATTTTTAATAAAACTTGAAACTGGCATCATTTATAGAATCTGGCTCATAGTGCCTAAGTGAAAACTGGCTATTTTGGGGGCATTCCAGGGGCAGAGTTGGCACTCCAAGATCAGTGTTAGCTGGTGCCACATACATGGGATATTAATGCTGAAGCCCCAGTGTAGACCGTCGCCAGTTGAATACAGGCCCCAAAGTTAAGTATGAAAAGGGGGAAGTGATGTGTTTGGAGAAATGTCAGGGGAGGAGAGGTGAGTTCGTTTTGTATTATATTGTAAGTGGACCCGTTTGGACAAATGAGAGGAGGGAGGCTGCATATGTTCGAGAACTGTATACATGTCGGGGAGATTTTCTGTGTATCACTGTAAGGCTGGGGTTAGTCAGACAGCAAGTACATTTGCAAAAAGAGAATGGACACTTATATATAAATATACGTTGCGGAATGCAGATACAATTAGTTTTACCTCTTGGCAGGATTCCATAAACTCATCCAAAGTTACCACTCCATCTTTGTTCTTGTCCATTTTCTAGAAGATTTAAAAAAAAAAAAAAAATTTCATTTGCAAACGACAAGAAAACCATCAGAAGCATGTTGTACTCTCTGATCACAGACTGAAATCAGCCAAGGTAATCAGCCTCTAAATTCTGGGAACACCAGGGCTGCTAATGCTATATCAAGCCAGACTTCCATGCAGGGCTGGCTTCCTGGGTACACCTTATACAGTGAGGTACACTGCGACACATAACCAGTCATACTGGTGGTCAATGGGATGCAATCTCTTAAAAATAATATTTTGCAGAAAGGGGCATGCGTTGGTGCCAAGAAGAAAAGAAAGCCAAATGGGGAAACAGGAAAAGAGCAACAAGAAATGTTCAGCAAAGCAATAAACCAAATCCAGGTATTGACTATTCATAGGTTGGAAAAGCTGGGGACTCTTACATCCCAAACAGATATGTTCAGGTCACTCTAGCCAGGGGTAGAAGACCTTTAGAAATGTATTGGTCCATATTGAGCCTGCAGGACTCAGGCCCAGATTCTCTATAGGGTGTCAATATTGGAGGCCAATGAAAAAGCAGCCACTGATCACGTGTCAATCATATGATGGTGCCCTATAGAGAATTACACCTCCGCAAAACATAAGTCAGGGTTTTCCAGGCCTACATTTCTGGCATCTGTCTTTGTTGTGAATCACACCTACGTAGATGCTTTAAGCCATGTAACACCACATCCAGCATTAGCCACACCCATAGTGGCATTTGGTGGCCTAAAGCACTTACATAGGAATGATTAAAGCACGTATTGTTTAGGCAGTACTTAGAACATAATAACATAAGAATAGCCTTACTGGGTCAGACCAATGGTCCATCAGATCCAGTAGCCGTTCTCATGATGGCCAATCCAGGGCCGCCGCGTGAGCGGACTGCTGGGCACGATTGACCTCAGGTCTGTCCCAGCAGAGGCATTGCTTATGTTTTATGTAGTACCTGGCCAAAACCCAAGAAGTAGCAATATTCCTTGCTACCGATCCAGGGCAAGCAGTGGTTTCCCCCATGTCTTTCTCAATAACAATTTAAGTGATGTCTATAGTATAAAATGATTAATTTATTCTGTTTTCCACTTATTTAAATGTGATTTAAAAGTGAATAAAGAATATTTAAAAAAAACCCTAAAACCAGACTATGGACTTTTCCTCCAGGAACTTGCCAAAGCCTTTCTTAAGCTGGGCTGTATTTGTTTTAAAGCACTAACAGGCTCAATTCTTGAGTATCTTATGGAATCTTTTATTATCACAAATTCTAAACATCGTAGGAAAACTCACTTGTTGTTTTCTTTCCTTTCTGTGAAAGGATGTAATGTAACTACAAGAAATTTCAGGAACGACTACTATCTTTTCATGCAGCCTCATGGACTAGAGATTTAGCTTATATATTTACATTCCCAACTTCATAACAATTTTGGCATGCCTTAAAAACGTATCTTTTTAGGGAACACTTCGGAAGTTAGAAATCGGATGTCTATCCATTTGTATTCCTAGTCTTTGTGAACCGCATAGAACTTAATGGTATTTGCGGTATACAAGTGAGTTTTATGTTATGTTAAAACCAGCTATGCTAATCTTATTATAGGCAGTACTGAATTCTTTCTCTCTGTAATCTTATGGCCATTAACCAATTATAACAACCAATTCTACTATAACTGCTGCGTCTGTTACAAATCTTTATTGTAAGCCGCATCGAATCCATGTAGAAAACTGTGGGATATAAGAAATGGTATGATATGGGATGAGATCTTGTTTCCAAACATGGCCAATCTAAGTCACAAGTACCTAGCAAGATTCCAAAAGAGTAAAACAGATTTTATGCTGCTTAATCTAGAAATACGAGCAGTGGATTTTCCCAAATCTATCTTAATAATGACTTATGGACTTTTTTGTTTTAGGAACTTGGACAAACATTTTTTAAACACTACTAAGCTACCTACTTTTTCCCATATTCCTGGAAACAAATTTCAGAGTTTAATTACACTTTCAGAAAATAAATATTTTTTTCTAATTTGTTTAAATGTACTGTACCTGTGAGAGATATATCAATCAACATGCAATGTTTCACTCAGCTCCTTACTCATACTGTGCACTTAGCCTTTTTGAATGTGTTGATTTCTGAAATGTGCCCCCTCTATGCACTAGAAGATAATCATGCACTCTTGCATGTCCTTATACATATTTTACAAAAGGCTCTGCATTTTGCTGGGGCACAAACACCCTTACACTCATAGACAACGTCTGCAGCCTAGGAGAAACTCTTGACTCTAACTTATCAATGACAGATCACATATCTAAACTAGTATCATCCTCCTTCTACTACCTCCGCCAGCTATAAACTATACGTGCATACTTCTCAGAACCCGAATTTGCCCAACTATCCCGCGTAGACTATTGTAACTCTACTAGTGTGCCTGCCTACCAAAACTCTCTCCCGCCTCCAAAGGGTGCAAAACGCTGCAATCCGCCTTCTGAAAAACCTAGGCATCCCCAACCATGTTACCCCTGCATTAGCTTCCATGCACTGGCTGCTCATTCAAAAACGCGGCGCCTTCAAGGCCCTGGTCCTCACTTTCAAAACCTTCCATGAAACGATTCCGTACTACATGAAAACTAAACTACAAATCTACTTCCCAAAGCGACTGACCATACCTCCTGGCCGCTCCCTCAAAACTTAAACAGCCCACAAACGCTCCTACTCACATTTCATACCCAGACTTTGGCACACCATCCCCCCATCTGTTAGATCACTAGATGGACTCTGGAACTTCAGGAAGGCCATGAAAACCTTCCTCTTTACAAACGGAGAGACTTAAAGTCATTCACCCAGAAATGCCACTTAGTTAACGCACCTACGCCACCTAATCTTAACAGATGCTACTTAGTGTATGCGTTTTATTGTCATGTCTATATTGTAATTTATGTAAATTATGTCATCTCTGTCCTTTCTTGATTACTATGGATGTACTTTGTAACCCGTTCTGGGCTCCTTTGGGAGGATGGGCTAAAAAAATTGAATAAATAAATAAATAAAATCCTTTGAGCAGTAGAAGAATCCTTTACTTTCTTGAAGAATATGAGCATCGTAAAACCAATAAATACTGATGTTGCTGACCCTAAAAGTCCATTCCAAGTCTACTGTTAATTACCTGGAAGAATATGTCTACATGCTGCCTCGGAGTATCTTCCTTAAGGACAGGGTAGGTATATTTCCCCATCATGTCATAGATTGCTTTAACAATATCCATCATTTCCTAAAGGAGGAAGAAAAGAAAGTTATTGCCTAAACTTCCTGACAAGCTACTCTTCTCATTGCTTTGAGCATCCTGCTGCCACCATTGCCAATATCTTACCAGACATGAGATCTACAGTGGAAGCCAATTGAACATGAAAAATTTACTATCTGAAGAAATTTTCTGTATTACTGTAGATCAGCTGTCTCAAACACGTGGCCCGCGGGCCGCATGTGGCTCTCCAGGTTTTATTTGCGGCCCGCGGTCTGGACAGGATCTTTCTCTTCCTTGGAGCAGCAGCGTGTCTGGCCGGTTCGTTCCGTTCAAAGCCGCGGGTTGACGGCTCCTTGCGCTATCTACTCCTGCATCGGAAGCCTCTCTGACATCATAACATCAGAGAGGCTTCAGACGCAGGCGCGGATCTCGCAAGGATCCGCCACCCGCAGCTTTGAACGGAACGAGCTGGCCAGACACGCTGCTGCTCCAGTGGCGTACCAAGGGGGGGGGGGCGCGGTCCGCACAGCTGGCCACGCTCCACTGTTCTCCCTAGAATGCAGCTCGTCTAGAGCGGTGGTGCCCATCCTGCTTCCCTTCCCTTCTCACCGCTGCCATCGGGGAACAGGCCGGCACCGTGCTCTTTGATCTCTCTGCTTCTCTCGCTGCCCGAGGTCAATTCTGACTTTGAGAGGACGTTCTGGCTAGCCAATCGCTGCCTGGCTGCCCGGAACGTCCTTTCCGACGTTAGAATTGACGTCGGGCGGCAAGAGTTGGTCGGCCCCGTGGAGAAGAGAAGCATGGAGATCTTGGCCTGTTCCCGATGGCGGCAGCAGCAGCAGCCTATTCCCCGGCAGCGGTGGCATGGGGGGAGAGCAGGAAGGAAGAAAGAAAGAAGGGGGGGGGGGACAGGGAGCCAGAAACAAAGCAAAAAATGGGTCACGGAATCAGAGAAAGACAGACATAGAGAAAGAAAGAAAAAGTTGGGGGAGGGAATGAGGTATGGAGGAGAGGAAGCATACAAGAGGCTGAAAGAAGGGAAGAAATATTGGATGCACAGTCAGAAGAATAAAGTGCAACCAGAGACTGATGAAATTACCAAACAAAGATAGGAAAATGATTTTATTTTCAATTTAGTGATTGAAATGTGCCAGTTTTGAGAAAGAAAAGATATTAAACTTTAAATGTGAGTGCTGCAGAAAAAATAGAGTACTTGGAGGGCCGCAGAAAAACTAGTTAATGTCTTATTAAAGAAATGGCAATTTTACATAAGGTAAAACTCTTTATAGTTTATATATCTTTCCTTTTAACTGTTAAAGGAAAGTTTTATAAACTATAAAGAGTTTAACCTCATGCAAAATTGTCATTTCTTTAATAAGACATGAACTATTTTTTTCTGCGGCCTCCAAGTACCTACAAATCCAAAATGTGGCCCCGCAAAGGGTTTGAATTTGAGACCACTGCTGTAGATGTATTAGACTCTGTAGACCCTGTCTAAAGTTAGACAGAAAGCACACACAAAAATGCCAGTATTCTAGTCCGTTATGAACAAAAACATGTGTAAAGATAAATAATCCTGTAGGTGTGTGCATATCTTTGATACATGCATTTTGCAGGTGGTCATTCATATACTGTAGGTGGAGTCTGGGCAAAACTTGAACATTTACCCCCAGCTCCATGGTATATGGCTTATGTAGACTTATTCCCAGTTCTTTAAAGCATGGGTTTTCAGGACTCAGGACCCATCTAGCCAATCAGGATATCTCATGCATATTCATTGTTGAGAACCCATGCTATAAATAAAGTGGGTACCTACAAGCTTTCCTTTCTAGAACAGGCTTCAAATGGGAGATCTATAAGTGTCTACATACAGGCACACATTTATAGAATTGCCCGGTATCCCCCCAATTCTCTAAATGGCACCTAAAGTTGGTGCAAAGTTACAAGCAGTTATGCACAACACAGAATTAGCTAACTGACACTTAAAGATATGAACCAAAAACTGGCCTTAACAAGCACTAATTAGTAGTTGCAAGTGTATTTAACTTCTATCCCCTAGCCCTTAAACCAGTGTTTCTCAACAGGTGGTACGTGTACCCCTGGGGGTATGCAGCATGGCTGCTGCAGAGAATATTCCCTGCCCGCCCATCTGTCAAAGCCACATTGCCGCTGGCGGGGATCCCTCCTTGCTGCCTGCACTGCCCGCTGAAGGTGTTCCACAGGATCCATGCCCACCCCCCTCTCCTCCCACCATCTCGAAGCCGACCATAAGAGGAAAGCCTTCCAGGTCAGTGGGGGGGAGGGGGGAGGGAAGGTTCCCAGTTATCTCCTTGCCATACTCGCTCCTTCAGTGGCTTGCTGTGGGGATGCGCAGGCGGCAGCGGTTCACACACTGCATGTAACTGACGCAGAAACCTTCTCTCCAACATCAGAGTTGATGTTGGAGGGAAGGCTTATGGGTCAGCCATGTGGTGTGGGTTTTTTCAGTTCACTGTAAATACTGTATATATATATATATATACTGACAAAATTAGTAATTTGGATCACTTTTATTATATAAGTAATAATGAACTTGTTTGCAAAATCAGAAAACTGATATCCTATATAATAAAACCCTAAGCGCCGCATGCACACTTAGGATTTCGTGTTCCCTGCCGCTGTGGTGTGTGATCCGTGGCCAGATTCTATTTTAGAACGCGGCGGCAGGGAACACTCTGGAGCTTCCCCCCTCCAGCCCTTACTCACTGCAAAACAAACCGCTGTCGCCACCGCCGTTCCTTCTGCTCCCCTCTTTGGAGTGTGCAGTGCAGGCCGTGCACGTGGACCTGGAGGCGCACCGAGAGGGTAACGGGGTTCCTGGGCAGCTGAGCGCAATCTCTGGGTGGCCGCAGCCTCAGCAACCGCCGGTCTTCCTCCCAGCTCGCGTCCAGAGCCTTTCCGGCACCACAAATTTCATGTCCAGTCCACCCCCAGCAACAGGTTGAGTGCCACTTCGGCCTCGAGGCCCAAAAAGTGCAGGTCCAGGGCGCTGCTGCCGCCCAGCAACAAGGGGACGCAAAGGCAGGCGAGGAGGAACAGCGGCGGCCTCTCTTTCATGCTTCCTGGAAGCAGCCTGTATTTTCCTGGCTCTGCCGGTGACTTGCCGACCTGCATACCGGCGGGGAGCGGATAATGTAAGGAAGACGCCCGACCCGCAGAAGGGGAGGGGGAGAAGAGGATATGAAATCCAGGGAAGAGCAAGGGAGAGGGCTGATCTTTTACCTGAGGGAAGAGGTAATGAGACAGCTATACTAAATTACAGGGGCCAGAACTGGGAGGTGAGAGATAATGCATCTTAACAGGTAGGGAGAGACCTTGATCAAAGGGAAGAGAATGAAATGGGGCAGATGAACTGGAGGGGGAGAGGGAAAGGGGGATGCTTTGGTGGAGGGGTGTGCTGGGAGGCAAACAGCTTTGTTTTGGGGGGGAGAAAGAAGGGGGCCACGGAGAGACAGTCAGGGAGGAACTGGAGGGGGAGAGGGAAAGGGGGCTGCTTTGGGGAGAGGGGTGTGCTGGGAGGCAGACAGCTTTGCTTGGGGGGAGAAGACAGAAGGGGGCCATGGAGAGACAGTCAGGGAGGAACTGAAGGGGGAGAGGGAAAGGGGGCTGCTTTGGGGGAGGGTTGTGCTGGGAGGCAGACAGTTTTGCTTGGGGGGAAGACAGAAGGGGGCCATGGAGAGACAGTCAGGGAGGCACTGGAGGGGGAGACGGAAAGAGGGCGCTTTCTAGCACCCGTTAATGTAACGGGCTTAAACACTAGTCGGATATAACTTAAAACATTTTCCTCCTTGATTTCACATAAGCCA
This sequence comes from Geotrypetes seraphini, assembly GCF_902459505.1. Lineage (NCBI taxonomy): Eukaryota > Metazoa > Chordata > Amphibia > Gymnophiona > Dermophiidae > Geotrypetes > Geotrypetes seraphini. Next base: position 28,955,331 of record NC_047101.1, on the reverse strand, counting down.
AATCATGAATTGTATCCTCAAATGATACACTATGAAGCTTATCGCTATGAACATTGGAGCTGTTATTGCCACGGCCGTATTTCCTCACACTGGGATTTCTTTTTTATTTCATTTTAGACTTTTAAAAATTGTTCAGGAACCTCTGCACAGAAATAGCCTTTCAGTTGTTTAACCCTTATCTGAAAACTGACATTTGTTTTTCTTATTTTGGCATTCTACGGTGCTGCAAATCAGAACATTATGTGAAGAATTCAGTGGTACCCCACTAATATGTCAAGGGTTTAATGAGCTTATCAGAGAATCCAGAATTATTCCCCACTCTGCCAATTGTCTGAGTCAACCAGGACAGGAAGAGACAGGAATGGAAGTTGTATGAATGCCTGAAAACAGTGAGTTCTAGATGCAGAAAAAAAAAATGCAGCCCAATATTGAGTGATTAACAGTAATATGGCGTTCTGTGTCTCTGCTTTCATTTTCCCAGCCATCCTACGATGTTCAGTCAAATTACTCTCTGTAGTTCAGAGGAGAAATATTAGAATTCTTTGTGGGTATTTGTTGCAATCAAGTTTCTCACCTCCTTGTTTATATATCCATCCTTGTTGATGTCGTACAAATTAAATGTCCATCTTAGTTTTTCATGGACTGTTCCTCTCAGCAGAATTGACAGAGCCATAACAAAATCCTGATAAGAAGGTATACAAGGTTAATAGTAAATGAGACATGCAGTAAAATGTGTCTTAATAACCAGAACACTCTAGACAGCTCCAATGTTGAAGATGTGAAAAGCTTTAGGGACAAGGAGTGGTGTGTTGGTTTAAGTTCAAATCTTTAAAATGGTGTCCCGTGGGGGTGCCGAGGGGTCCCTGGTAACTTTTGAATGTGTATGCGCAAACCATGCATTAAAATATTTATCTTTTTATTTTGCAGAGGGGGCAGGTCTCTGTTAGGGTTACCAAATGTCCAGATTTCCCTGGACGGCTTTTCAAAACCCTGGAAAATGTCTGCGTTTAGAAAAGCTTCTGGCAACGAGCAACATCGTGATGACATTCAGGCATGCGAAGATGCAATGCGGTGATATCATTGTGTCACACCAGCGCATGTGCGAATGTCATCCGACATCGCTCGTTGCTCGTGCAGGTCAAGGGGGGCAGGGCATGGGGTGGAGCCATTTGGAAACTCTGGTAACCCTAGTCCTGGCGGAAGGGGCTCACACACTAATGCCACTTGCTGATGGGAAAGTAAGCGTGGGGCCATTAATGGAAAACTAGAACATGTGGTCAAAATGGCCTTAGTGCAGTTTGTTAAGTTTTCAGAGGACTCCTAATCCCAGTCCTGAATGGATGCTGCCATTTTCAGAAGGGCCCCTGTCAGGATTATATGAAGCCCTACTTCGATGAAGGACATTTAGAAAAGAAGATTTCAAGTTGAAATTTTAGAAAAATAAATGTTTGGAGGTAGGTAATAATATCTTTTTGGCATTTGTTGATATGTAGTTTTGGTTTCCTGACATGTCAGTTTTGATCGTGAATTTTTTTAAACATCACCTGTTCAGGGCTAACTGCTAATTTTTAGTGCCAAACTGACCCCCCCCCCCCCCCAGCTATTTTGGTGCTGATATTAAGCACTTAACCAGCCAGGTTAAAGTCATAAATAGGACTGCATAAAAGTCAGTGCTATCTTTATGCAGTGCCCCATTGCTGGTTAAGTGCTAAGTAACGCCCTTCACTGGCCAAGGGCCCCTTTTACGAAGCTGCGGTGGTGATGCATCAAAGCTCATAGGAACTGGATGGACTTCAGTGCGTTTACCGTGGCAGCATCGCTACTGCACCTTTGTGAAAAGGGGTCCGAAGCATTAGCTGGCTCTAGAAACCCACAGGTTCAATTCCAGTGCCCAGAAATGGACCACCATTGAATTTCTGGGTGATTGCATCTTCCGACTGAGAATTTACATACTGTTTCTAACATGTTTTGCACACTGCTTTATTAATATACAATTTTCATCAAATGTAGGAACTAGCTTTATTTGATGGAAACTTACCTCAAACTTAACTGATCCAGTCTGAGCCGTGTCAAAGGCATTAAAAAGATAATGGGCATACATACTTGCATCTGGAATACATAAATACAGGAGAACTAGTGATTATCTTGAAGTTCCTATAACGGGGCCCATGATATATAACCACTGCAGAATATAACAACATAAGAGAAGCTGTGATGAGTGAAGCAGCCTCCTGAGTCTAGCACCAAACAAGGCCCATAGCGTAGTGAGGGTGAGAGGCACCAGGGATGGTGGTGTCCCTCCCCTGCTGGCGCACACGCATCCCTTTTCATTAACTTCTCCAACACGAGCAGCATGCCCACGTCGGTGTCAGCTTGCCCTTTGATGTCACTTTCTAGGTGCGGGACCCGGAAGTGATGTCAGGGACAGCATTGATGCTGACACGGGCAGCAATGTTGCTCGCACCGGAGAAGTAAAAAAGGGTATGGAGGAAGGCAAGGGGCACCCACGGCAGGGGAAGAAGCGGGAGGAAGTGGGGTGCCGGCACCCCTAGCAAGATGGTGGACTGCCCCTTCGCTATGCCACTGACAGGGCGTAAACATAGATTTATTTTTCATCGCTCAATTCTAAGTATAAGCTGTGCCTTTCCCAAATCTAAGTACTTTCCCCCTATTAATATCATTTGTGTACTGGAGATAGGGTGCTAGGCTTCAGGAACCATTTTCACCGACTGGTTCTGTCCCCACAGTTATTCAAAAAGATCTCTTCCATTTTAGCAGCTGCTTTTACAAAGCCCATTCAGTTCCTCAAAGAACAGGTTCTTATTTTGAACCTGGGGCAATGGAGATTTAAGTGATTGCCCAGGGTCACAAGGAGCAGCCCTGGGATTCAATCCTACAACCTTTGGGTGCAGAAGCATCTCTACCACTAGGCCACTCCTCAACTGGGACAGGACTCACTACTGCAGCTTTGTAAAAGAGGACCTACATTCTGTATATCAGCTTACTGTAGAACTTTCCCAGCTGTGGGTCACGACTCATATTTGGATTCACAACCTAGGTGGGTGCTTTATAGATGCATCATTATTAGGTAATTTTGGGGTGGATCACAATTTTATTTGACCAGAATCATGGAGTCACAGCCACAAAAAGATTGGAAAGAATTGGCTTATAAGATATGGATGTCCTGGTCAATATATATATAGAGAGAAACATGATTTCAAATAAAGGCCGAACGGCCCATCCAGTTTGTCCTTCCACACCATCCATTATCTCCTCTTTTCCCTAAGAAATCCCACATACTTGTCCCATGTTATCTTAAATTCAGAATCAGTCTTCATCTCCACCACCTCCACCTACCATCCTTTCTGTAAAGAAGTATTTTCTTACATTACTCCTAAGCTTATCACCTCTTAACTTCATCCTTCGCCCTTTCTTTCCAGAGTTTCCTTCATTTGAAAAATACTCTCCTCCTGTACATTAACATTATAGAGATATTTAAATATCTCTATCATACTCCCTCTCTCCCGTCTTTCTTCCAGAGTATGCATATTAAGTTCTCTACGTCTGTCCCCATAAGATTTATGACAAAGGAAGACATACAGTATGTAATGAAAAACAGAAAAATCACTTTTTTTTAAATTGCAAAACTAAAACAATCTGCTCTTGCTGATTTCTTTTAAGTAGAGCAAAAGAGCCTGGGAACCCATTTGTACTGTGTAACCACGCTATCAACAATGGCCACGGTTTTGGGGTTGGAAACTTCAGGAGAAGCAGCTGAATCCTTACTGCATGGATTATTTACTACATAAGTATTTGGACTTAAAATCTAATTATCAACTGGATTTGCCATGACAACTGCTGGGACGTTTAAACTCAGTCAGGACATTAATGTTTCATATTTAGGAGTAGAGTTTTTTTATGACCACAGATGTTAGGTTGTTCGTACAGTGGTTGCACAACAGAAGTGGGCTTCCTGAAGTTTTTCCTTTTTAATTGAAATCAGTATGTAGAAATGGTATTTTTCTTATTTTAAGGTACATTGAATTACAAGGCAAGGAAGGGGATGGAATCTGATATACCATGGTTTGCATATTGTACTTATTTTGTACCTGGGACAATAGAGGATTAAGTGACTTGCCCAGATTTATGGGGAGCTGTAAACTAAACTAAACTAAACTAAGCCTTAAGTTTATATACCGCATCATCTCCATTATCATCATCTGTAGTGGAAATTAAACCAAGTTCCCCTGGTTTTCAGGCTACTCCTCCAACAAATTTATGTATTATAAGAACATAAGAATTGCCACTGCTGAGTCAGACCAGTGGTCCATCATGCCCAGCAGTCCGCTCACGCGGCGGCCCTCTGGTCTAAGACCAGCACCCTAACTGAGACTAGCCCTATCAGCGCACGTTCTTGTTCAGCAGAAACTTGCCTAACTTTGTCTTAAATCCTTGGAGGGTGTTTTCCCGTATAACAGCCTCTGGAAGAGCGTTCCAGCTTTCTACCACTCTCTGGGTGAAGAAGAACTTCCTTATGTTTGTACGGAATCTATTATCCTTTTTCAACTTTAGAGAGTGCCCTCTTGTTCTCCCTACCTTGGAGAGGGTGAACAACCTGTCCTTATCTATTAAGTCTATCCCCTTCAGTACCTTGAATGTTTCGATCATGTCCCCTCTCAATCTCCTCTGTTCGAGGGAGAAGAGGCCCAGTTTATCTAATCTTTCGCTGTACGGTAGCTACTCCAGCCCCTTAACCATCTTAGTTGCTCATCTCTGGACCCTTTCGAGTAGTACCATGTCCTTCTTTATGTATGGCGACCAGTGCTGGACACAGTACTCCAGGTGAGGGCTTACCATGGCCCGGTACAGCGGCATGATAACCTTCTCTGATCTGTTCGTGATCCCCTTCTTTATCATTCCTAGCATTCTGTTTGCCCTTTTTGCTGCCGCCGCACATTGTATGGACAGCTTCATTGACTTGTCGATCAGAACTCCCAAGTCCCTTTCCTGGGAGGTCTCTCCAAGTACCGCCCCGGACATTCTGTATTCGTGCATGAGATTTTTGTTACTGACATGCATCACTTTACACTTATCCACGTTGAACCTCATCTGCCATGTTGATGCCCATTCTTCGAGCTTGATTATGTCACATTGCAGATCTTCGCAATCCCCCTGCGTCTTTACTACTCTGAATAACTTCGTATCATCCGCAAAATTAATCACCTCGCTTGTCGTACCTATGTCCAGATCATTTATAGAGATGTTAAAGAGCACGGGTCCAAGCACCTAGCCCTGCGGCACCCCACTGGTGACGCTCTTCCAGTCCGAGTATTGTCCATTTACCCCCACTCTCTGTTTTCTATGCTCCAGCCAGTTTTTAATCCACGTGAGTATTTCACCCTCAATTCCATGGCTTGCAATTTTCTGAAGTAGTCGTTCATGCGGAACCTTGTTGAACGCCTTCTGAAAATGTCGACCGGATTGCCCTTGTCTATTTGTCTGTTTACTCCCTCAAAGAAGTGCAGCAAGTTCGTCAAACACGTTCTGCCTTTGCTAAAACCATGCTGACTGGTCCTCATCAGCCCGTGTCCATCAAGGTGATCAATGATGCTATCCTTTATCAGTGACTCTACCCAGTGGCGTACCAATAGGGGGGCAGGGGGGGGAGGTCCGCCCCGGGTGCAAGCCCTGAGGGGGTGCTCCCGGCCTTGGCGTCCAGTTCCGCCCCCCCTGCCGTCCGGATTTTCCCCCCGGCCCCCCCATCACCGTTTGAGGCGGAGAAGCAGCCCGCAGCGGGATCACGATGCCAGCGATCCCTGCGTTGCTTCGGCGCTGCTTCTTCCGCCGCGGTCCCGCCCCTCCTCTGACTGACAGGCAGAAGAAAAATATTGTATAGGCCGGGGACATGAGACAGCAGGAAACAGGAACTTTTCTTCCTTCTATTTTTGTGAATGGCAAGGCTGAGGATGTCAGAGAGTTCAGTTAAAATATGTGCTTTATAAGAAAATATAATAATGTGTTTTATAAAGTTTATAAAAGGTAGAATGGGGACGGGAGGGAGGCAATATTGAAGAATTTTTGAATTATAAAGAACAGCGTTGGATCCATACCCTAAATACAGTGACCCCACATGGCTTAAATGCCGAACTAGAGTGGGGTTCTTTGCTGTAACATTCTTATGAATTAGTAAACATCAAAGTGAGGAGGTAGCCGAAACTTAGGCTTTTCTTCTTTAATTTATAAATTTGAATAGTTTAGTATCGGCAAACCCGGATGACGCGTTAGTAACGTAATGACGCAGTCACGTTCAAGGAGGGTCCCGGTCTCTTTAAAATCTTAGCAGAAACGCCGCCGCCATATCTGTAGGACAGAGTGGTCGCAGGTTTGGCGGTGAAAACTATAAGTAAGCAAATAGGTAGGACAGCTTAGAAAGAAATGTACTGCTCTAAGTTCTGTCTCTATTTTTCCAAATAGTAGTTGATAGCTTTTGTTTTATTTCTAGGGGTAAAGCCTTGATAAAGCTCAAGGAGCGAAACATGTCGGTGTGATGTTTCCCCTAGCCAGAGACCACAAGTTAAAGCTAAGTACTTAAAATAATTTATTATAAAAATATATATATAAAAAACAAAATATTACAAAAGCAAATATATAATCATATGAGATTGATATTAAATAAAGGGAACCAATGAGGAGCTGGCACATAAATCTTAGAGCTATGAAATCTATTTGAGCTCTGAGTGGTGGCGCTGAGGATCCCATAAAATATCAATAGACTAAGGGATGCAACAAAGCTGATAGAAAGTTACACTATCAGGTGAGAAGTGTTTGTGAATCATAGCTCCCTGAAAGGATATAAGTTGTGCATTTGAGGATTTATTGAAGCTATGGCACAAGAAGAAGTTGAGTTCGGAGGCTATTCGGAAGAGCAGTTTCAACATGTCATACAAAGACCTGCTCTTCTCGATGATCAAGAAGAAACCTCCTCACAGGCATCGTGGTTGGATCTTGAACAGACACACAAACGCTTAATTAGGGCTGAATTACATGGGAGCACAATAGTTCAGTACCTTAAGAAAAGTATGATCCCTCGAGGATTACGAATACTGAAGGAGCCGAAAATAATGACATCAGATAAAACCTTCATGGATAAGTGGACAGCGATATTAAATCGCTGTTCACGAGATCTAATGATCCTGCTAGTTGAAACAACATCTGACATTGAGTTAGATCTAAGATCTAAAACTGTCTCTATGGAATTACAAATGAAAGATCAGATAGAGAAGGAAGAATTTGAGAAAAAACGAAATGATCTCGAGGACCTTTTGGTCCAATTTAAAGATTCTACGAAACAAACTAAAATAAGAAAATGGAAACAAGACGAAAAAGATTACCATATGGGACGAGTGTACTCATGGAATAAAAAAGTCATACCTATGATGATAAAAAAGAAAGTAGCATTTACTGCCTCTTCTGAGGATTCAGATGTCACTAGTGGGGATTCAATTGAAGCACCTTCAACTAAGAGTTCGGGGGACGATGGACGGATAAGAGGGGGACGTCAAAGAGGAAGATCCAGAGGAGCCCAGAGAGGCCGGGGAAAATCAGGGATCAATGGAAAGACGAAATAAATACTACAGTAGTCAACATCTCCACTACCCCGCTTACTAATGATCAACTAACAGTCTTAGAATTAGGGCTGAACTATGTAATAAATCAATATCCTGATTTTTTTCAGCTGAAACTGTTCTTTTTTAAATTTCTAAGGAAAATACAATTAAAATTATTTTTTCTAAATAAGGAAGGTCTTGAGACAAAAGATGAGGGCTCTATCTGTAAGAAAGAATCAAAGTGGAATCCTCCGGGTCCTCTTGACCCAGCTGTGGAAACGTTTCGAAATTTGGTTTTGGCAGGGTTTTCAATGTTTGAAAAATTATTTTCTCATAGACAGGTCTCTTATAACTTAACGTATTCTCAACATAAAGCTCTTATGCAATTAAAAGAAAAACGAGATTGCATGATTTTAAGAGCAGATAAGGGCGGCGCCACTGTCATCCTCAACAGAGAGAATTATTTAAAAGAAGCGTTCCGTCAATTATCGGATACTATGGCGTATAAACCAATTTCTCAAGATCCAGGAGGCCCATTGATGAAAATAGTTTTTGACTGGGTTACTGCACATTATTAAAAAGAAATACTGACTAAAAAAGAATATCAATTCCTTTTGGAAAAATATCCACGCACACCTAATATATACTTTGTGCCTAAAATACATAAGTCGTTAAAGGATCCACCAGGCAGGCCCATAGTAAATACAAGACAGTCTTTACTGGAACCCCTATCCAAGTTTATAGACGTTTTCCTAGCTAAAGAAGCAATAAAAACAACTTCATATTTGAAAGATTCCTCTCATCTACTTCGGATTCTCTCTCAGGAAATTTCTGTCAGTTCTGGAACTTTTCTAGTGACACTGGACGTAGTATCCCTATATACTAACATCCCCCAAAGTGGCGCTATAGCTATTATTCAAGACACCCTTCAGAAAAGAGAAGGTACTCAACGTATCACCACTGAATTTTTGATACAGCTAGCCCGGTGGGTGATAGAAGAAAATTATTTTGAGTTTGAAGGGGTATTTTATAAACAGATACAAGGAGTGGCGATGGGGGCCACGTTGGCCCCATCAGTAGCTACGCTGTATGTGGGACAGTTTGAAGATACTCACATCTACACCTCAAACTATTTTCAAAATATAACATTATGGAAGAGGTTTCTGGACGATATTTTTTTCTTGTGGGAGGGTTCTGAAAGTCTCTTGGTTGATTTCTTAAACTGGATCAACACTAGAAATCCCCATCTTCAATTTACCCCTTCTTATAGTTTAGACAGGGTAGAGTTTCTTGACTTACTTATAATAAAAGAAGAATCTCGGCTGAAAACAAAACTTTTCAGAAAATCAGTGGCGAAGAACACGTTATTGCACTTCTCCAGTCACCATCCATACCATTTAAAATTTAATTTACCGGTGAGTCAATTTTTAAGGCTCCGAAGAGTATCATCAGATTTATATGATTTCATGGAATCGGCGGAAGAGTTGAAACTCCGGTTTAAAACTAGAGGATATCCTGCAAAATCTATCAAACAAGCGTTCACAAGAGCCAAATATGCAAATAGAGAACTTTTGATATCTGAAAGGGAGCCAGAAGAACAAAATGAAAGATTAATCTGTGTGCTGCCATATTCTGAGGCGGCAAAAGAGCTCATTGCTAATATAAGAAAATACTGGCATGTTCTGCAAACGCATGAAATATTTAGAGAAATTCCTATGTTTGCCTTTAAGAGAGGAAAAACTATTGGGCAAGTTCTAATCCAACAGAAATTAGGGAACTATAGAATAAATCAGACAGGATATCACACGAGTTGTGGGCACTGCCAATGGTGTTCCATGACCATCATGGGCACCACATGGAAAGACCCTCAAACGGGGAAAGTAATTACAGCAAATACTAATACAACTTGTCAGTCAACTCACGTTGTATATATCATAGTATGTCCGTGCAGTCTTGTATATGTGGGTCGTACTTCTAGACCCATACATATAAGACTGAATGAACACAAATCACGTATAAAAACAAAAAATATACAAGCTCCAATGGTAGAACATTTTTTACAACATCAACACACTATAGAGCAAATACAATGGCGTATAATTGAAAAGGTAGAATGGGGACGGGAGGGAGGCAATATTGAAGAATTTTTGAATTATAAAGAACAGCGTTGGAACCCTAAATACAGTGACCCCACATGGCTTAAATGCCGAACTAGAGTGGGGTTCTTTGCTGTAACATTCTTATGAATTAGTAAACATCAAAGTGAGGAGGTAGCCGAAACTTAGGCTTTTCTTCTTTAATTTATAAATTTGAATAGTTTAGTATCGGCAAACCCGGATGACGCGTTAGTAACGTAATGACGCAGTCACGTTCAAGGAGGGTCCCGGTCTCTTTAAAATCTTAGCAGAAACGCCGCCGCCATATCTGTAGGACAGAGTGGTCGCAGGTTTGGCGGTGAAAACTATAGGTAAGCAAATAGGTAGGACAGCTTAGAAAGAAATGTACTGCTCTAAGTTCTGTCTCTATTTTTCCAAATAGTAGTTGATAGCTTTTGTTTTATTTCTAGGGGTAAAGCCTTGATAAAGCTCAAGGAGCGAAACATGTCGGTGTGATGTTTCCCCTAGCCAGAGACCACAAGTTAAAGCTAAGTACTTAAAATAATTTATTATAAAAATATATATATAAAAAACAAAATATTACAAAAGCAAATATATAATCATATGAGATTGATATTAAATAAAGGGAACCAATGAGGAGCTGGCACATAAAGCTTAGAGCTATGAAATCTATTTGATCTCTGAGTGGTGGCGCTGAGGATCCCATAAAATATCAATAGACTAAGGGATGCAACAAAGCTGATAGAAAGTTACACTATCAGGTGAGAAGTGTTTGTGAATCATAGCTCCCTGAAAGGATATAAGTTGTGCATTTGAGGATTTATAAAGTTTATAAGCATTGCTGGCCTACCCGGTGAAGTGTTCCTAATGGTGTTGGTGGTGGCAGCGTGTCAATGTGTTGAGAGGAAGAGGTGGTCTGGAAAATTCTGCTGAGCAAACTCTGGGCCCATTTCCACCCCCTAATTAGTCCACTCCACTCAACTGGTCTTTGGGTGTTGTGCCTGGATAGTTGTTTTGGGATCTCTTCCAGTGGTTTGTCATTATCTCCTTGTGGTCCAAGGAAGGAAACTTTGTTAACCTTAGCATTGACCTTCAGAATATGTTTGTAACAGCGCTGCTTATGTGGCATTAGGCTATGTAGTGATCGAAAGGAAAAAACAGACCTTTGCACATTTTTGCACTATATGGTAGGTGTATGAAGAGATTCACATTTCCTGCACAGCTAAGTCCTTGTGAAGTTACCTTGTCCTTTCTGTATTTGATATCTAGCAAGGTCTCTGTTTGGAAGGAAAGATCTAAGCTTAAAAATGAAGTGGCCAGAAGTTATGGTAAAAGCAGATAGCGTTGCTGGTTTTAAGAAAGGTTTGGACAAATTCCTGGAGGAAAAGTCCAAAGTCTGTTATTAAGACATGGGGGAAGTGTCTGCTTGCCTTGGATCGGTAGCATGGAATGTTGCTACTCTTTGGGTTTTGACCAGGTACTAGTGACCTGGATTGATTACCATGAGAATGGGCTACTGGGCATGATGGACCATTGCTCTGACCCAGTTAGGCTATTCTTATGTTATGTTCTCATCTGTAGAGGCCTTTGTTTTCACTTCTTATTTTAATGTATTTTTTTCTGGGAACTTACCAGTGTTTTTTATAATGGAAACAAAAATGGAAGAGAATTAATGTGTGTGGAATGGGTGTGTGGGGGGGAACTAATTTCTTCAGCTAAATAATTCAATCCACCTCAACCAGACATAGGAGAACTCACGCACCATTCAAAAACGTCAAAAGAAAAAAACTGTTCGACAACCTCCTAGCCATTCGAGCTGCAACACTCGACCCCCCAACTCTACAACCTATTGACCTCGACCACAGACTACAAAACCTTCAAAAAAGAAATAAAAACCCTTCTATTCAAAAAACACATAAAACCGAACTAACACAATCAGAACTGTCCCAAGCATCACCTGCAACTACTCCATATGTACTTCTGATGTCATGACAATTCAGACATAATTTATGTTATGTTTGGAATAATGGTTACATATATGAGGTTCAATAAAAGAAAATTTTCACTGCCTGTTTCTGTTCTGACCATTTATTCCGTTTCATGGTTATTACAAAAAATATTTTTTTACATGGGGGGGGGGGTGTCAAAAAATGATGGGCCCCGGGTGCCACATACCCTAGGTACGCCACTGACTCTACCATCTTTCCCGGTACTAAGGTCAGACTCACCGATCTGTAGTTCCCTGGATCTCCCCTCGAACCTTTCTAGAAGATCGGTGTAACATTTGCCACCTTCCAGTCTCCCAGAATCTTTCCCGATTTGATCGACAGATTGGCTATTAGTTGAAGCAGTTCAGCTATGGTCCCTTTCAGTTCCTTGATGACCCTCAGATGGATGCCATCCGGTCCCATGGATTTATCGCTCTTAAGCCTATCAATCTGCCTACATACCTCCTCTAGACTGACCGTCAATCCTGTAAGCTTTCAGTATTCGTTTCCAGCATAGACGGAAAGCTGACAGGATTGACGGTCAATCTAGAGGAGATAGACAATGTCAACATAGCTGCTGTGAGAATTAACATGACATTACAATGCAGTAGAATTCTGCAGAAGTGCACCAAACGTTTTCAAAAAGGGGTGAATATCTGTTACTAATACTAATACCATTGATTATTTCTATAGCACTACCAGATGAATGCAGCACTGTACATAAGAACATAAGAATAGCCTTACTGGGTCAGACCAATGGTCCATCAAGCCCTATTCTCACTGTGGCCAATCCAGGTCACTAGTACCTGGCCAAAACCCAAAGAGTAGCAACATTCCATGCTACCGATCCAGGGCAAACAGTGGCTTCCCCCACGTCTTTCTCAATAACAGACTATGGACTTTTCCTCCAGGAAATTGTCCAAACCTTTCTTAAAACTAGCTACGCTATCTGCTCTTACCATAACCTCTGGAAATGCGTTCCAGAGCTTAACTATTCTCTGAATCCCTGATCAAAAGAACTTAAAATCTAATAATGACAGATAAACAGGGCAGAAAGGGTGAATCAGTTAGGGAATTAGAAGGGGACTGATGAGGCAGATAGGGTAGGGCACTATAGAGGAATGACAAGCAGACATGAGTGCATTGAAAATTGGTTGAGTTAGGATTTAAATGCAGCTTCAAAAAAGAGGGCTTTCAACATGGAATTGAATACTGCCAGAGATGGAGCCTGACTTATCGAGTTAGGCAGGTTGCTCCAGGCATACAGCACAGCAAGGTAGAAAGGACAGAGTTTGGAGTAGGCAGTAGATGAGAAGTGTACCGACAAGAGAAACTTACCCAATGATTGTAGTTCCCGGGGCGGAGTTTAAGGAGAGGTAAGAGAGGAGAGATACTGAAGAACTGCAGAGTGAATACACTTATAGGTCAATAAGAGGAGTTTGAACTGTATGAGGAAACAGACAGGGAACCAGTGAAGCAATGTGAGGAGAGGGGTAATGTGAGCATAATGACACTGGTGGAATATGAGGCATACAGCAGAATTCTGAACAGACTGAAGGGGAGAGAGCTGGCTTAGCGGAGGAACTGGTGAGAAGCACATAGCAGTAGTCCAGGAAACAGGTGACATGAGCGTGGATGAGGGTCTTGGCAGTATGTTCATAAAGGAAAGGCCAGATTTTAGTGATGTTGTAAAGAAAGAAACAACAGGTTTTGGTGGTCTATTGGATATGTGATGAGATGGAAAGAGATGAGTCAAAGATGACCCCAAGTTTGCAAGCTGACGAGACAGGGAGTTTGAGAGCATTATCCATTGAAATAGAGAATGGAGAAAGGGGAAAGGCAGGTTTAGGAAGAAAGATAAGGAGTTCAGTCTTGTCCATATTTAATTTTAGATGGTGGCGAGACATCCAGGTAGCAATGTCAGACAGGCAGGCCGAGACTCAGGCCTGGATTCCTGTAGAAATTTCAGGCGTAGACAGGTGCAAGTCGTAAGAGGTCCCGGGACATATCCCTAAGGTATACTGACCAATAGCAGAATGGTGAGGGAGGAGGATCCTCCAGAGTTTATGCTAAAAGTGTGATGGAAAAGCTAGAAAGAAAACCATGAGATAACAGAGCCCTGAAACCCAAGTGAGGGCAGTCTTTTTAGAGGACTGTCTGGGATCCTGGACAGACTTTCCAAAACCTAGCATTTGTCCGAGTTTTGGAAAGCCCCGAGCTCTAGCCGCATCTGGAGGGCATCTGAGCATGTGCAGATGACGTTACATGACATTACAGTACATTTATAGACCGCAAAACCTTCCAGATTGATGTGGTTTACTTGGAGAAACCCCCCAGGAAAGAGACTTGGGAGTACTGGTTGACAAGTCGATGAAGCCGTCTGCGCAATGTGCAGCGGTGGCAAAAAGGGCAAACAGAATGCTGGGAATGATTAATAATGGGATCACGAACAGATCGGAGAGGGTTATCATGCCGCTGTACCGAGCCATGGTACGCCCTCATCTGGAGTACTGCGTTCAGCACTGGTCGCCGTCCATGAAGAAGGACACGGTACTACTCGAAAGGGTCCAGAGAAGAGCGACCAAAATGGTTAAGGGGCTAAAGGAGTTGCCATACAGTGAGAGGTTAGAGAAACTGGGCCTCTTCTCCCTTGAAAAGAGGAGACTGAGAGGGGACTTGATCGAAGCGTTCAAGATAATGATTACCATACCAGTGCCAGTGTAGGTTTAGCCCTAATCATCTATGAACAAGTCCCCCTTTTCTTCCCTTCCCACCTACTTGCTCAGGACTTTAACTCTGAACCTTTTCCTTACGTATATAAAAGTGTTCAAATGCATTGTAAAGCAGTAACACTGTCTGAAACATAAATTTAACATTAATAACCAAGTTTGCAACTCCTCTCAACTGCTTCACTCTGTGTCGTCCAACTTTAACCCATATGTACAGTACGTATAAACAACCAAATCTGTAACTCCTCTGGTACGTTCCACTCCATTTATTTATTCATTTAATTCGATTTCTATCCCGTCCTCCCAGTAGTTCAGAATGGGTTACAAGCAAACATTCACAGTGGAATATATTTGGACAGTACAAAGACTGGTCGCCATACATGAAGAAGGACATGGTACTATGCGAGAGGGTCCAGAGAAGAGCAACTAAAATGGTTAAGGGGCTGGAGGAGTTGCCATACAATGAGAGATTGGATAAACTAGAAACATAGAAACATAGAAACATAGAAATTGACGGCAGAAAAGGGCTATAGCCCATCGAGTCTGCCCATACCAATGACCCACTCCCTGATTCTTACTCTCCTAGAGATCCCACATGAATATCCCATTTTCTCTTGAAATCTAACATGCTGCTGGCCTCAATCACCCTCTGAGGCAGCTCGTTCCAATGATCTACCACCCTTTCAGTGAAGAAGTACTTCCTCGCATCACCCTGAAATTTCCCTCCCCTGATTTTCAGCGAGTGTCCTCTGGTTACTGACTAGGTCCTCTGGTTACTGACTAGGTCTCTTCTCCCTTGAAAAGAGGAGACTGAGAGGGGACATGATCGAAACATTCAAGATAATGAAGGGAATAGACTTAGTAGATAAAGACAGGTTGTTCACCTTTTCCAAGGTAGAGTGAACGAGAGGGCGCGCTCTAAAGTTAAAAGGGGATAGATTCCGTACAAACATAAGGAAGTTCTTCTTCATCCAGAGAGTGGTAGAAAACTGGAACGCTCTTCCGGAGGCTGTTATAGGGGAAAACACCCTCCAGGAATTCAAGACAAAGTTAGACAAGTTCCTGCTGAACCAAAATGTACGTAGGTAAGGCTAGACTCAGGGAACTGGTCTTTGACCTAAGGGCCGCCGTGTGAGCAGACTGCTGGGCATGATGGACCCAGCAGCGGCAATTCTTATGTTCTTATGTTTAGGATCATACACTTTTACATCAAATTATATTTCTACTTAGGGCATGATTCACTAGAACCTCTCTCGTTATATGGAAATGATCTTGTTAAATCTGGTCATTAGTTCAATATAAACTGTATTTTAATTAAGCCAATGATAATATAATTGCACAATCAAACTTCAGTCTCCACAGAAAGAGCAAATGTTGCTTAACAGATGAGTCAAAGACTGTTGTACAGCTGTTAAATCTTTCCTTTCTGACTGCTGTCCTGCAGGGATCCCTCGGTACTTTCATGCTTGGAAATTGCTGTTTGCTGGCTTAGACTGGATTTAGAAAAGAAAGTGTTAACTTGTTGGTGACACCTGACTTCAAAGACACTAAGGCAGTCTCTTTGTGCTGGGGTCCACTGTCTTGCTTGATGCTACTATACTACTATTGACTGTACGAAACAGAGCATAGCAGTTTACAATCTAAAATAAATTGACTTAATTGGAAAAGAACTACAATTTGTGGTAGAGGCTGAGCCTGAGGCTGCATTGAAAGCTGAGATTGGAGGTGAATTTCCAAAGCTGCTACTCGCCCTTCCCTTGACCCACCCAACTCATCTTTTCTTTGTCTGGTACAGACTGCAGGTTTATGAGTCAGTTCATATAGTTTTATCCAATTAGATAAAACGGTCCCTATCTTTCATCGTTAGACTAATTTTTTCCCATGTGCAGTGGCTTAGTAAAGGGGAGCGGACCGTCCCAGGTGCTGTCTTGGCATGGGCGCTGGCACCTCTTCTTGAGGAATGGTATGAGACCAATAAGCAAAGAGACCTCTGGGCCCCCAAGTCGATATAGTACCTGTGATTTAACGTGGTGTAGCACAGGACCCCTAAGGAAGGTCTAAGTTACTGAACAGCAGAAGTACTGGGATGGTTCAACAGACTCTCCAATGATCGAGTAAAGCCAGCAGGATGATTTACTATTTATTAGTGTCCAAATCGGATGTACAAAACCCAGTACTGCGTTTCGGTGCACAAGGTACTCCTTCAAACACACACTAGCATGAAATGCGTGAAAAAACATGGATCGTGTTGTGTGCCTAGTATATTCATTCTACCTGGATTTTGCTGCCTCATTCTTTTTATTAAAGTGGCTTGATTTTGGACTCCTGCTCTCATCCTGTTTGTGGCCCTTCCACTTTTTGTAGTACACAAATTAACCACTCACATTTTTTAAAAAACTTTGGTTGCTTTGGGGTTTTTTGTAGTCAGATGTTCAGTGCCAGAATTCAAATACTGGCCAGCACTGAATATCCGGGTATAAGTTGCCAATTTTTAACTATCCAGTTAATAGCAATATTCAGACTGGTACCTGGACAGGTAACCTGGCATAGTTAGGATGGTTTCTTTTCTGTCCTCACTTTATCCAGGCAGTTGCCCAGTTAGCTCCATCAAAGCTCTGCCCAGATAGTGCCAAGATTGTCTGACCAGATATTCGGTGACATTATCTGGCTAATGCTCCTTGAAATCAAGATATGGACTTTGTCAGCAGGACTTTTTCAAGTAGGATCTGTTTCTAGGTTTTAAGATGCCTAAAACAATGGAAGGTGAAGGCTTTCAAGATATCATTCCAAAATATCACTGCTTACACCAAAAAGTGCCAAAGCCTACCTTTTAACAATTGTTTAGCACAAAAGAATCCTACTCACCTCCATGGGGAAAGAACTGAGAGTAGATCTGTTTAAAAGTGTCTTCATTAACGACGCCACTGGGACATTCCTGTGCACAGAAAAACACAACATCCAGAATCACAATATGTGCGGAATACAGTCACTGGACAAGGAAAGAATTCTAGTTAAGGTTCTTTAACATCTGCATTAAACTCAAGACTAGAGAATGACACATTTTTCCCCATCCCCGCGAGTTTTTTTCCTGCCTCTGCCCCATTCCTGTAAGCTTCGTCCTCATCTGCAAAAGCCTCAAACACATTAAAATCATAAGTGTTCGAGGCTTGTGCAGTTAAGGCAGAGCTTGCAGGAATGGGGCAAGGTCAGGGACAGCAACAAAACTTGTGGAGACGGGTCGGGGAAAGATTTGTCCCTGTGTCATTCTCTACTCAAGACCTCAAAGTAATATACAGATACAAAGACTGTGAGTCCACTAGGAACAGAGACAGCATGCAATCTATAAACTACTTTGGTAGCACCGCAGAAAGGTGGCTTATCAAGAATAAGGCTAATAATAATCAAGAGAATCTTACTGTGTATACCCCTATAGCTATTATTCGATCTAACTTTAGAAGAGGGAGGATATAATATTTATTTATTTGGTTTTATATCCCGTCCTCCCAGGAGAGCTCAGAATGGGTCACATACATAACAAAGCATGGTAAAAAACATAACATGACAATGGTATGGTATGACTTAGCATGACGAGCATTGTATGAATAGGGTTACCAGATTTTCCCATAATATCAAAATGCACATCCCTGGGAGCTGGACAGATGGAAAGTCGAAGGAAATATGGAGAAATACTTCCTTACTGAGGGGCTGGAGGATGCTTGCAGAGGCAGTAATGACAAGCATCCTTTGGCCTAACATAGAGGACAGTGGTAAGAAGATGAATGGGGGAGTCAGAATAGATACAGAAATGTTAATGGTCATTTACATGGGTCAGTAAAGCCAAAAACGTTGGTATTCAGTGCAAATTAGCTTTATAATGTCCAACTTAATAAAAGAAGATGGGGTTGATCAACACGTAACTAAAGCAGGGCCAATATAGTTGGGGAAATTTTCAAGAGGGGCGTTCTAGGGGCAGAGATGGGGAGCAGCTGGGAGTTATGAGGTGCCAACAATATTTAGTGCCAGTGCCCACATAGCTCATGGGACATGTAGCACCTAAATATACTTTCCAGCTACATGTAACTAATGGAGAAATGGCTGCTGGCAAGTTAAATTACATGTTCAAGGATAACTGGCCATTTTCCCTTATATTTAACTGGTTAGTGCCACTGAAAATATCCAGTTAGTGCCTATCTGAAAACTGGCTATTTTGGGGGTGTTCCAGAGGTGGAGTCAGCACTTGGCCATTTAAATGCTGATATTCAGTTCTATCTTTTTGCAGTTAGCTAGTTCCTGAAACCCAAACAGTCAATGCCAGTGTCTAGACATGGTCTGACACTGAATTTCCAGATTTAACGCCAGTGGCGATTAGCAAAACGCTGATTGCTGCTGTCTGAATATTGGGTCCTATGGGCCTGATTCTATATAGGATGCTCAAGTTCAGGAACTACACTGGCTACCCTTAACAAAGAGAACACTTGAGACTGATGTGATGCTTTAATGCTTCACCTTCATGTGTACACCGAAAGAAGTTACATGAATCCACTTTCGCATTCCAAGGCCCCCAAAATTTGTAACACTCCCACAACATTTGCGTCAACTGGACACATATCACAACTTTAGGAAATTGCTAAAGACTCGTCTTCTCTTCTGACCTATAATTCGAACTGCAGAGACATTTCTAAACCAATTATTCAAAATGTAATGACATTTCTGTCTCTTCAATCCTGCAGTTCATGACCACTGATTAGAAATTTTGTTGTAACCGCATTGAATCCTTGTTGAAACATGTATGGTATGGATCTGTGCGGAACTTTGTTTTTAATTAGCTTAATCAGCATGGTAATTAACTGTGCTGGTTTTCAGCCAATCAAAAAACATTAATAAAACAATTTAAGAGGTCGGTCCCTAACTCTTAGGATGCCTAGCGATGCCTAAGTGGAGGCATCTTTCCAGACCTAAGGACACCTACTGACATCTATCTGAAAAAGTAGGCATGGTTAGGGGCAGAGAACAGGCATGATTGAGTTAGACATTGTTAGGCATCCGCTGTAGGCGCTAGTGAAAACTTGGCCTAATGGAGCAGTGCCTACCTTCGGGATGCCTGTCTGAGCAGGCACCGCTAGGTGTGATTCTATAAAAGACATCTAGTGGTTCATTGAAAACTGTGCCAAGTGGCGCCTATAATGTAGTTGCCGTTTATAGAATCTCCCAAAATTGAGCAGAATGTAGCTTAAAATGAAATGAGAAGGGCCAGGTCATTTGCCAAATCTGACTTCCATATTCCTTTAAAATGCGTTGCATTCCTTACATTTTTGAATCCTCTATAGAGCACCTGCAGCTCCCTCTTTGTGAAATTGGTTTGTGCCTCCAAGGGTTCCAGTCCTTCTGGCCGGTAACAAACCATTGTCATTTCTAGTTCATCTTCAACTTTATCTACAGGAAAAACATGCAAAGAAAAAGAAATATTTATGCAGAGAATTTGCCTCGGTGATACAGCTGTGTTAAGTCTACTTGAATGCACAGACTTTATTTCTGCCTGGGATAACCCATGGACACACCACCATTACCTCTTCCTCCCCCCGCTCCTCACAAAGCATGTCTTGATCAGCAAAGCAAAAGCTTTGTTGTTAATTTGTTCTGGACTTTGTTTTCGTGTTCGAGATGATCTCACAAACCAAATGTTGAACATTCTGCTGGTTTTTGTGTGTGTGTTAAATGTTTTATGCAGAAAAATCCCTCAAGAGATTCCACAAACAAAGGAATACCATCATTTTATATCTGGAATCTCTAATCTTTGGTACTGCAGAAAACATTAAGCATAAAATAATAATGGGGAGAGGAGAGTATTTGTTTTGACTACGTGCACATTCCAGCAAAATTTGCTAAGTTATTCAATGGGAAAATTTTTTTCCAGTGCCTCAGCATGTACGTGCTCAGAATGAAATGCTCATTCTCAATGCAGTGCACAAGGTACTCATGTATTTGATTTGCAATGCAGACCACTTATTGTTACCTTACTTCAATACATTTTGTTCTAATTTCTCCAAATTTCTAATTCTAAACTCTGCTGATGTCATCATTTTTCCAACCGTATCAGAAAAAACACGCCTTTAATTTTGTATATATTTTGCAAAAGCATCAGTCGCATAATTCCTCTTTGCTCAGAACTTAAACTGTAATCTAGCTCTTTTGGAAACTTGGCAAAGGCTGAGGGATTCGTATTGCTTCTGTCTGTCAACCCTGTGCCTGAAGGACAAGCAGGGAGATGGTGGCATGATCCTACAGAGTGGAAGCACTGGAGAAGAGACTGCAATCTAAACACATGCTTGACACCACTTAAAACATGGTAGGGGCAATTTTATCATTTGGCACCACAAGGGGGTGCACTTGGCACCAGTTCTATGATGATATTTCTGTGTGTCTAAGACATTGCAAATCTGCTTTAACACAGCAAAAGTTAGGTGCAATCATCTACACCAGGTCAATGGCTGGGTGAGCCTTGATGTGGCAAGCAACATATGCAACTGATAGTATTTTATAAGTTGTGCGTGTTGTTTGGCAACATGTCCATGGCCTGCCCACAAGTGTGGCCCCCTCCTATCAGGGAAGTCTATAAAAATTAGTAGCCCAAATCTGGCACTCTTTATAGAATAGTGTTGAGCTCATCTTCAAGCACGACGTCTTATGCCAGATAAAACATGATGTAAATCCAGATGTGGCCCTGGCAGGGGTATGGCCAGGTTGGGGGTATTCACAGTGTTACCCCAACCTGTCCATACCCCTGCCAGGGCCACACCTCCTTCTGAGAGGCATGTGATCAAATTTAGGTGCTGATTGTTACAGAATAGTGCACAGCCAGATCAGTGCCAAATAAGTGCTTGTTAACTCCAATAATTAAATCAACAGCCCCCTCTTTCTTAATCCCTCAATCAACAATGCCCCCTGCCAGTGGTTTATTGTGTTTGTTAAAATTGCACTTTTTACAATATAAATCAAAGCAATGAACAATAAAAATTATACATCAGAAAAGAATGCCAAAAAATAGAATTGAACAGTAGGCGCCCCAATTCCCCTGACCACAGTAGGCCATAAGAACATAAGAATTGCTATACTGGGACAGACCAATTATGTTGAAATCCTTTTATTGAACCAAGGCAAAAACAGTCAATATAAAACAATGACAGAATTTTCAGATGCTAACCACTACCCTGCACACCCATCCACCACCCCTGCACCAAATAGTACAATATGTACTGAAATGAGTGAGATCATCCAATAACAGCAAACACATCAAACATTCAGCAAATAGTTGCATTTTCATGAAGGAAGAGAGTCCCAAAAAGCCCTCTAAGTTTGTTGAAAAGTCCTCCACTGTGGCGAGTCAAAAGCTCGAATTTGCATCTGTTCCACTTTAAGTAAGCCACTGTTGTAGAGATGGGGGTTGTTCATCACATTCTTTCCCAATAAGATGGTCTTCCTCAGAAAAGCATGATAACCCTTCGGTGTTGAAGATTGTAAAGAAAAATCATCAAAAAATAAAATAAAGCGTCAAGCTTAACTTCACAGTTCCAAAGAGATGAAATATAGGAAAGCAAAGTCTTCCAGAAGTTGTTGACCGGAGGACACAACCAAAACATATGGCCAAGTGTTGCTTCTGCTTGCTGACATTTAGGACAAGTGCCAGACAAAGAAAGCCCCCAACAGGTGGCAATATATAGTCTCATTGCAAATTTATAGTGGAGTTCCCAATGCAGCATATTATACTTGGTGTTATCCACATATTGAAAGTGGAGGGACAAATCCATGTTCCAAGCTGCTGCATATTTAGTATAATCCAGTTCTGTGCAAGGGTTCTGAAGATATCTATGATGAAATAATAATGGGACCTTCATCTGGGCCCCCGATGCATACACTGCAGCTAATTCCTCATTTACATCCTCGGTATGGTCTTACCAGGGGAGGTTATGGATATAATGAAGTTGAAAAAAATGGAAACTCATTGTGTGATCTCAAGGCATACTCCTTTTGTAGATCCACAAATGGCTTCACTTGACCGTCCTCTGTGAGCACACGAAACAGACAGTGAAGACCCTTACGGCTCTGCTGATAAAAAGCAGTTCCTTTTTGGCCTGGTACAAATGGAAAAAAATGGAGAAACAGAGGTGGAATAACCCTGACGCTTATCGACCCATCTCCAGGTCGCCACTGCAGAGGGCAACAAGTGAGTCAACTTTAGGACTGGAAGTAGAGAGCCAGGCCTATAGGATCCCAGAGATGTAACAGAAAAATCTTGTGCATCTCGATACCATATGGCATAAGACACAGTCAAATAGAGCATATTCAAAAAGCCAAGATCACTTTTGCGATTAGGGACTTGAATAACAGCAAGAGGAAGGCGAGCTCTCCTCCCTTGCCAGATGTAACCCTGCAAAAGCTTATGCAACTTCTGTTCATCTTTAACTTTCAAAAACAAGGGGTGCATCTGAAACACATAAAGTCATTTAGGTGCCATAATCGTATTAAACAAGTATATGCGGCTAGTGGCATAGCGGGGGTGGATGGTGCCCCTCTCCCACCCCCCCTGCTGTGGATTTAGGAGATAATGTAGGAAGTCCGCTTTGTTCTAAATACTGTAGGTCTGAATCTCAATACAGTCTCCTGAGATCCTTCCGCAGAGAACAAAGATTGGAAAAAATCTACAAAGAGTTGTGCAATGTCCTCAGGTTTATTGGTGAGAGCCCCCTGTGGTGTATGCAAAGTGGGTATGGTATGAGTTCCCCCACTACCCTTAACCACTCATGCCAACAATCTACCTGCCCTATTACCAAATTTATGAAGCCTGCCTTTCCTATATACAGTAAAAGCAGGTGGGTGGTGCATTCATGGATGAGGGAATCCTACACCACCTGCACGGTATGCAAAGAGCAGGGTTGCGAATAAACCGGCATTTTGCAGCCCAGAGCTGGGACTCCAACTGCAAGATTCCACAAGCCAGCCGTTTATTATGGGCACTAACATATGCTATGATGCCCCCTTAATAGTACTTTAGCTGTTGTCCAAAATAAGGATGCTGAGACATCTGATAGAATACAGGCAGATGAATATCAATCCAGACCATACAATGATCAGAAAGTTTTTGTCCTGGAAGGTGCTCCAGTAAACCAATAAAGTGAAGACTTTCTCTCCAGGAGCGATTTTCCAAATCCTCCAGCTTGTCAGTATGCTCATGCGCGCTGTTCTTTTGTAGCATGTGTCGAATCCTCCATAGTGGACACACGATTTTTCCATTCAACGTTCAGTCTCTCCCAGTAAGGATTCCAAATGGGTTATCTGGTCGGACAGTCGCTCTATCTGAGGGTGAAGGGCACTCAAGTCTGTTCAGGTAAGTTGTCTCAATTGCTAGTCAGCGAATGCCGCAGCTGCGAACATTAAGGAGGCCACCATATTGTCATCAGTACTATGGGCCTCATCTTTGTCTTTCTTGGCACTTTTGCTAGCCATCACTCCTCCAACTGAGTGAAAATATTTGTCCATAAAGTGCGAACTAGACGCCAAGGGTCGATAGGAATTGTCAGGAGGCAGAATAATTCTGAAAAACTAGCGGTGCAAGGCCCCAGGAGCATCATGTGTTCTCCCCTCAGAGGTTAATTATACATTGTGTGAAGAAATATTTCCTCTGGTTTGTTTTAAATCAACTACTTAGTAGCTTCATTGCATGCCACCTAGTCCTAGTATTTTTGGAAAGAGTAAACAAGTGATTCACATCTACCCTTTCCATTCCACTCAATATTTTAAAGACCTCAATCATATCACTCCTGAGTCATCTCTTCTCCATGCTGAAGAACATAAGAACATAAGAAGTTGCCACCACTGGGTCAGACCAGAGGTCCATCATACCCAGCGGTCCGCTCCCGCGGCGGCCCATCAGGTCTGTGACCTGTGAAGTGGTTCCTGACCATTTCTGTAACCTACCTCTACATCTATCTGTAACCCTCAATCCCCTCATCCTTTAGGAACCTATCTAAACCTTCCTTGAAACCCTGTAGTGTGCTCTGGCCTATCACAACCTCCGGAAGCGCGTTCCATGTGTCCACCACCCTCTGGGTAAAAAAGAACTTCCTCGAATTTGTTCTAAATCTGTCCCCTCTCAATTTCTCCGAGTGACCCCTTGTACTTGTGGTTCCCCACAGTCTGAAGAATCTGTCCCTGTCCACCTTCTCTATGCCCCTCAGGATTTTGAAGGTTTCTATCAGCCTTAACCACTTTAGCTTTCCTCATGGGGAAGTCATCCCATCCCTTTTATCATTTTCATCGTTCTTCTCTGTACCTTTTCTAATTCCGCTATATCTTTTTTTGAGATAAGGCAACCAGAATTACACCCTGTATTTGAGGTGTGGCTGTACCATAGAGCGATACAAAGGCATTATAACATTTTCCTCTTTGCTTTCCATTCCTTTCCTGATAATTTCTAACATTCTACTTGCTTTCTTAGCTGAGGGTTTCAACATATTCTCAACAATAACACCTTAATCCTTTTTTGGGGCAGTGACTCCAAACATGGAACCCTGCATCACATAGCTATAGTTTGGGTTCCTCTTTCTCACATGCATCACTTTGCATTTGCTCACATTAAACATCATCTGCCATTTTGATGCCCAGTTTCACAAGGTCCTTTTGTGATATAACAACTTTGAACATTGTGTCATTAGCAAATTTAATTATCTCACTAGTTATTTTAGCACCGCCAGTCTGTGGACTGGTGCCGGTCTGCAGAAATTTTCTGCCAGTCCACAGGGCCGGCACATCCATTAGGCAGAAGACAGTTTTCATCAGCCGCCAGTCCATGGTGTGATCAACGTGGCATTTTGGGGTCGGCTCTCTGAGTGCTTGTAGTGCAGAAAGCCGTGGGAAAAAATTCCTACTGCATCCTGCGCCTGAACCGGAAGCCTTCTCTCTGATGTTGCAACATTAGAGGGAATGCTTCCAGATGAGGCATGGGACGCGCACAAGGAGCCGCTTCCCACAGCTTTGTGCAATGCAGCACTCAGAGAGCCGGCCCGAAGATGCCGCGTTGATCGCACTGTGGACCGGCCCGACGATAACACTGGGGGGCAGGCCAGAAGGCAAAGCATATGGAGGGAGAGAGACAACAACAGTATGGGAAATGCTTTTATTTTTTTTTTAATTTAGTGATTGATTTGTCTGTTCTTTTCCTCTGGGGTTGTACTGCTTCCAGAGTCTTGCATCTTAGGGTTTGTTTATAAATATTAGTTCTTTTAGTTTGTGGTCCAGTATTTGCATAGGGGGTTATTTATGTTCTGGTAGGAATGAATGTTGAGAAGCATACAGTGTGCTTTGTGTATTTTAATTTTGTGGTTAACCATTATGTGTTGTTAATACGATTATATTGTGTGTGTGTATATATATGAAAAATGAATTGAAAAAATGGTGTTACAATTAGTACTATTATGTGGCCGGGGTCTGGGGCAAAGATTGGGTGGAGATGGGCACGACTTAGCCCAGTGTTCTTCAACTGCCAGTCCACAAAATAATTATTTTATTTCTGCCGGTCCTTAGGTGTCAAAAGGTTGAAGAACACTGCTCTAGATCATTGATAAATATGTTAAAAAGCAGTGGTCCCAGCACAGAACCTTGAGAAACTCAACTATTTACTGAGAATAGTGACCATTTAAACCGACTGTTTTCTTTCTTTCAACCAGTTCCTCCTATTCCATGACTTTCAAATTTCCTTAGAAGTCTTTTTTAGAGGTACTTTGTCAAATGCCTTTTAAAAATCCAAATACACAATATCAACCAGCTCACCTTTATCCACATGTTCATCTACCCCTTCAAATAAATGCAGTAGATTGGTGAGGCAAGATTTCCTTTGACTAAATCCATGTTGGCTTTCTGCCTGATTAAATTCCTCTGAATATTGGCTGCAAAATAGAGAGTGACATGGTAACTGTTACCGTGGGAATTCTGTGGTTACCACGTTAATTTCCGAGGTAACAGGAACCCATTGGTAGGTTTGCCCGGTATTATCATGGTAATGGTTGGCCTTTCCATGGTAGTGCGGCAGAAACGGGAAACACTTCCTGGTAACACCGCAGTAATGAGGACCGAAGGCACCCTCACTTGACGCCGACCCTCCCCCCTGTACCATACTTTATCACTTTATCGGCATCGGGGTTGCATCATGGGGGGTAGGTGGGAGAGATGGATAGCAGGGGGGAGAGATGGCTAGCTGGCCAGATGGCAGGGAGGGAGGGAAGGATGGATGGCAGGCAGAGCAGAGGAAGGGGGCAGGGACGTAGCAATGGGCGGGCCTGGCAACCCAACCCACTCGCCCACCCAGCAGCAGAGAACTTAGGGGAAGCAGGCTGGATCCTGCAGTTCCTGCACCTCCTTTTCTTCACTCTCACCAGCCGCCTTCAATGGGTCAGAGTCAGTGGCAGCCATTGCTACAGGCTGCCTGCCGGTAACCCGGAAGCCTTTCCTCTGCCACTGTTACAATTTCCTATTTCTGCCCAGGCAAGATGCGGCAGAGGAGAGGCTTTCGTATTACTGGCAGGCAGCCTGTAGCATTGGCTTCTGTGACTTTGACCCATTGAAGCCCACCAGCGAAGAGTGAAAAGAGGGAGGTACAGAGACCATGGGAGCCCAGCTTGCTCCCCTGACACCAGTAAGAGAGTTAGCTGTAAGTGTGGTAGGGATGTATAGGAAGGCAACTGCAAAGGGGTAGAGAGGAGCGAGAAAGTGAAAATGTTACCATGGGGTTCAGGGGAGGGAGCAAGATCGCAAGGAGAGGGGCAAGGGAGGAAGAAATGTTGGAGAATAAGGGTGCATGGGGAGAGAGAGAGAAATGTAACAAATTATGGTGAACAGGAAGAAGGGAGAGATGTTTGACCCAGGGCACAAAAGAGGAGGAGGGAGATGGTGGATAGTGGATATTGGGAGAGAGGCAGAAATGTTGGACATGGCAGAAGAAGGGAGAGAATGCTGCATGGGGGAAGGGAGAAGAAAGATGTTGGACCAAGGGTGCAAGGGGGAGAGAGAGATATTGAACATGAATGTGTATGAGAAGGAGGGAGAGATCCACAACAGGTGTTAACTTTTTAATATAGCAACTGTAATACTGTATGTTAGTTTTTGAAATTTATATCTACTATTTTTATATTTTGCACAGTACAGGGGGATATTACTTTTTATTTCTTTCTTTGATGTTGCATTGTGGCTTCTTGGGGATTCAATTTAATATTTTTCTATTTTAATTTGTGGTTAGTTATTCTATACTGGGTGAGGGTCTGTCTGTGTTCTGCACATATGAAAGAGATATGGTTTTCTGTTAGCATAAATTGAATAAATAAATCTGTCCTGTTTCCTATTCTATAACATGCATGCCTCAGTTTTATGGCTCGCAACTCAAAAGGGGTCATTTCCAGAACTTAGTCAAAGGAGCTCAGAAGGGATTACAAATCAGGTACTCAAGCATTTTCCCAATTTGTCCCAGTAGGCTCACAGTCTATCTAATGCATCTGGGGTGGTGGAGGATTAAGTGCTCCTTTTATCAAGCCGCACTAGCGGGGTTAGCGCATCGGACATTTCATCAAGTGATAACCCCTGCAGCTGGCTAAAAAACTAATGCCTGCTCAATGCAGGCGTTAGCGGCTAGCGCGACAGGCGGTTTAATGCGCGGTATTACATGCGTTAAACCCCTACCGCAGCTTGATAAAAGGACCCCTAAATGGCTTGCCCTGGGTCATAAGGAGCAGTACAGAATTTGAACCCACAACCTCAAGGTGCTGAGACTGTAGCTCTCATCACTACGCCACACTCCTAATGTCTTTCCACTCTTTCCACATTTAAGTAGGGCACTGGCATTAGACAATATTTCAGCAGGTATAAATTCAGTGCCCAAACTTAGATACGAGATCCAGGCTAGGCTAGTACTAATTTAGAATAAATCTTTTTGGGGCCTAACATTGGAGATCATTTACTGAATCTGGTCCTATGTGTTTAAAGATTGTACATCTATGTTTCAACTACTGGCATTTGTTAGTTTGTGCTGAAGAAACATTTATTCAATTAAACTGAACTGGGGTGTATCTTTTAATCATATGTCTTGGGCCTTGGAGAATTCCTTTCTCCCATCAAAATGAGAGTTTCCTTAAAGGCCTGAAGACCTATTTGATTGCAAGATATCTCTTTCACTCTGACGGATGAGCAGATTTTCTATGCTTTTATGTTTTGATTTTAATGTAAGATTGGAATTCCCGGAGATGGCCAGCCTTTTATTAATTTGGAAATCACAATTAACTCCTATTAATGCAATGCAAAATATCCGTGCCAGGTCTTGCATAGAGACCTGGATCCTAGTGAGCACCCCTCCCCACCCCCAGCTACTATGTATGCCCAGAAGGGTGGCCACAGTTAGGAGAGGATACTGCTCTTTTGATGCGAGTGCAACTGAATGGTGTTGTTCTTTAGTTGAGAGGACATTGGATCATTTTTTAGACAAAGATGTGCAGAATGGCATTGCTCATTAGAAGAAAGGGTGTCATATTCTGTTGCTCTTCAGATGAGGTGAAAGTATCACAGTTTAGATGAGAAAGTGTTGAACAGTACGGCTTTTTTGATGAGGGCACTGCATTGCGTCCTTCTTTAGATGAGGAGCTGGTGTCTGCTGTTACTCTTAAGATGAAAGGGCATAGAAAGATATCACCTTTTAGATGAGAGGCTTTAGGTGATATCACTCTCTAGATAAATGAGCATTGAGTGGGTCTGCTCATCAGGTGAGAGGCATTCAGTGCGATCCCTCTTTAGATGAGAGGGTCTTGTTTGCTGTTGCTTTCAGATGAGATGGTATTATATAATAATGCTGTTTTGATGAGGAAGCGTTGAATGATACTGCTCTTAAATGAGAGGCCATTGTATGTTGTTGCCCATTAGATAAAAGGTAGATTGGGCAGGGGTTGCTTTCATTGTGCTACCCAATGGGCAGAGAGGTTTGTGGCATCACTCTTTAAATGTGAGTGAGTTGTATGGTTTTGCAGTTTTGATGAAAGTGAGTTGCATATTGCCACTCTTTAAATGGAGAAAACTTTGTATTGCTGATTTGTAGTTGGGACAGGTGACTGGTATGACATCAGAGATGCTATAGTACCTTTAGTTTGGTTCTGACATGCTCCTTAAACAGAAAGCTGTGTTCTAGAGAAACAACACACACAAGATTGCTTTTGTAGTTTGACAGAAGAGAGTGCATGGATGTAGAATGGAAGAATCCTCCCCTTAAGAGGCAGGACAAGGTATTCATAGAAACAAAGAAACATGACAGCAAATAAAGGCCAAATAGCCCATCCAGTCTGCCAATTCACAGTAACCTTTATCTCTTCCTCTCTCTAAGAGATCCCATGTGCCTATCCCACACCTTCTTGAATTCAGACACAGTCTCGGTCTCCACCACCTCTGAAGAACATAACATAAGAACATAAGCATTGCCTCTGCCGGGTCAGACCAGGTGTCCATCATGCCCAGCAGTCTGCTCCCGTGGCGGCCCCCCAGGTCCATGACCTGTAAGTGATCCTTTACCTAAATCTTTTATTTCCTAATCATTTAATATCCTGTATAGTAACCCTCTATCTATACCCTTCAATCCCCTTCTTCTTCAGGAAATCATCCAATCCCTTTTTGAAACCCAATATCATACTCTGTCCTATCACCTCTTTTGGAAACGCATTCCAGGTGTCTACCACCCTCTGAGTGAAGAAGAACTTCCTAGCATTTGTTCTGAATCTGTCTCCTTCCAATTTTTCTGAATGCCCTCTTGTTTTTGTTGTCCCCGCTAGTCTGAAGAATCTGTCCCTCTCCACCTTCTCTAAGCCTTTCATGATCTTATAAGTCTCTATCATGTCTCCTCTAAGTCTCCGCTTTTTCAGGGAAAAGAGCCCCAGCTTCTCTAGCCTTTCAGCATATGAAAGGTTTTCCATGCCTATTATCATCCTTGTTGCTCTTCTCTGGACCCTCTCGAGTATCGTCATATCCTTCTTAAGGTACATGCATCTACCACCCTTTCTGTAAAAAAGTATTTCCTTAGATTACTCCAGAGCCTATCATCTCTTAACTTCATTCTATGCCCTCTCATTGCAGAGTTTTCTTTCAAATGAAAGAGACTCGACTCATGCGCATTTACACCACGTAGGTATTTAAATGTCTCTATCATATCTCCCCTCTGTCCCCATATGCCTTATGACAAAGACCATACACCATTTTAGTAGCCTTCCTCTGGACTGACTCCATCCTTTTTATATCTTTTTGAAGATGTGGCCTCCAGAATTGTACACAATATTCTAAATGAAGTCTCACCAAAGTCTTATACAGAGGCATCAATACCTCCTTTTTCCTACTAGCCATACCTCTCCCTATGCAACCTAGCATCCTTCTAGCTTTCGCCGTCACCTTTTCAACCTGTTTGGCCACCTTAAGATCTTCACATACAATCATACCCAAGTTCCCACCTTTACATGCCATTGGCTATCAAAAGACCGACAGCATGTAAAGGTGACTATGAGTAACATGGCTTCCCCATACCTTGATAAAGAAAAAGCGAAACGCGTTGGTTAAGGGGACATATCGATTTAAAGGCTGAAAAACGAAGTTATTTAAATTTAATTATCTACATTATTTAAAGTTATGAAATAAGTGAATGAATTAAAATGATAAAATTAATTTATATATAAAAAATCGCTCTTGCCATACTGGGAGGAATGAGGAATTATTAAACCCCAGCGAGTTATGTTACTCGGGGGGTGGTCTGATATCCCATAGGCATCAGCATATGTTTACCTGCAGCGTGACTATATTCAATACTGTCTTATACTGCTTCAAACACATTGGAATTAAAAGAAGATGGCTCAGTTCCAATAAATGAGGCAGACCATTCTGATCAATCACTCAGAGCTAGACACACCATGTCAAAGTAGCATCTCAGCAGGGACAGAGCTAAGGTCGGGAAAGATTAGAGATTTTCTTAGAGGTAAAAAGGAGTATTAGTTTGTGGTATTATCTAGGATTATTCCAGTTTTAATCTGTGTGCTTAAGTGGCTTTTACTCTTCAATCCACCTAAGTAATGCACTTACATTTATTTCATTTACTGGGATTAATTTAGATTATAAAAGAAAGTAGAACAGATATTTGGGCTCAGGGTGGAAGGAATTTAATTTCAAAGTGTTTTGATTTTATAGGAATTTCTTTCAGGTTCCTGGGTCAAGAATTGTGAGATAAATATATTTAAATGAACATTTTTCTTGGTTGTTTCCTTATATTTTGTGTTTATATAAATGTGGCCTTTTCAACCATACTTTTTGCATCAGGATAAACTGCGTATTGTGGAGAGTCAGTCCATCTGTCTATCTGCATTACTTTGCTTGTGTATGTACAAACAAAGCTATGCACAGGGACAGCAGACGAGAGCAGGAGACAGCAGAACTGAGTTTTGAATTTATTATAAACTGCTCAGATCTGATGCAAGTGTGGTAAAGCAATTGTACTAACAAACAATAAAACAGGCACCTAGAGCAGAGTTCAAATGATCCCTTGAAGATGTACATATGCTCCGTGCTTATCTGCATGTTTCTTATGAAGCACATGTGTGTGTCACAGCTCTGCCCATATTACACTCCCAAGGAATGCATGGCACGGACACTGTCACACATGTATATACCTGCAGAATTTTAGAAGAACAATTTTCCATGTTCACATGGGGGAAAATGGTTTATCCAATGGTCTGCACATTGCATGACTGGGTTATTACACGCTGATGCAGATTTGGAGTGTGATAAATTGCTTTGAACAGAGCCAGCCTGCTTTGGTTAATGAGGCGAATGGTTGTTAGTAATGAATGCTTGCACTAATTAGCCTCAGCATGTGTGTTTATGGCCAGTTTATAAATCCTCACCTTAACAGATATTATGTCAGTACTTGTTTCAAAATTGTCCAACTGAATCTCTCCATCCCCCTGAGACTGTCAGAGAGTGTTTTTCCCCAGGAGACTCTCAAAATACCCTTCCCTATGAGATTCTTAGAGAACACTCTCCCCCGAGGCTGTTACAGAATACTCTCCTCCATTAGACTGTCAGAGAGTGCTTTTCCTAGGAGGCTGTGAGATAACACATACCCCCATGCAGTGCTGGGTAGTAACCAGTTACAGTACATAAGAACATAAGAATAGCCTTACTGGGTCAGACCAATGGTACATTAAGCCTGTTCTCACAGTGGCCAATGCAGGTCACTAGTACCTGACCAAAACCCAAGGAGTAGCAGTATTTCATGCTACCGATCCAGGGCAAGCAGTTAGGGTCAGCCAGCAGAAGTATCCGTATACATTGCAAACTTTGTCTGCTGGCTTCTAAGCAGACCTACAGTTGTGCAACCAATACTACAGCAAATCTTAAGAAGCACCTGCAAAACATCCACCTAGATGCATATGATAAACTGCCTTTGTTGAAGAGATCAGCAAGCTGTTCTTCGTCAGATGCATCAGAATCCCTGCCAAGGAAACAGCAAACTTTGGCTGCTTCATGAGTAGTAACAGGGACATCATTGTGTCACAAAAAAGGGTCAATAATCTCATCATGAATTATATTATTGGGGACATGCAAGCCTTCTCAGTGGTCAAGTCACCAGAATCCATTGTTGGTCACTGGTCTTCAACCAGGCAAAACCGTATTGACTCACAAGGGTCTTACTGGACACATTGAGGACCAGTATCATAAGATGACAGATGAAGTTCTGCTTCACGCAATGAGTGGTGGAAACCTGGAATGCTCTCCCAGAAGAGGTAATTACGGTATCCACCGTTCTATGGTTTAAGGGTAAGTTAGATGTACACCTCCTTATGAGTGGCTTAAGGTGACATAGGTAAGGGTAAGCTAGATGCGCATCTCTTATGAGAAGCTTAGAGTGATATGAGGACTAATACTATGCCAGGGTACACCTGGCGAGGCCTCTGTGTGTGCGGATCGCCGGACTTGATGGACCTAGGGTCTGTTCCAGAGATGGCACTTCTTATGTTCTTATGAACTTCAGAATAAGCTGTCACTTGTGACTTAAGTCTGCACAACAGCTGACATATAGACCTCCGACAACAGAAGTTTTTTTTGGAGTTACCTTACACTGGATTGAGATCAGCACATTGGAATGAAAGTCTGCAGCATTGGCATGTTCACGTTTGCGAGGATGATATACTTTTAACCTGATTGCATCCAAACTCGAGAAGATCAGATCCATTCCAAATTTCGTTATCACTGACAAAGTTCTCTGAACAGTTACTGACAACAGATCAAACTTTGCTAAGGCATTCGAGGTATTCTCGGAGACAGAAACAATGGTCGTAGAACCAATACAAATTGTGCCCTCGACAATGGAGAGGTGACCTTAACAAACATTGCAGACATCCTAGATAACCAAACAGATGCAGAAGCAACAGAGTATGCACTTCCATCTCACCATTGTTGTAGTGCCCACCCACTTGATTGTTATGTCCGATTCAGAAGGGGACAATGAAGATGCTGTAAAACCTTGGCAAAATGCAGTGTCCTCTGGAACATTTCTTTTGATCCATCGGTTATGGCAGGAGGGTTAGAAGTCCTTCAAGGGATCTGATGTATGGGGGCAGTTGATTCCAGTGGCTCGATATGAATTGTGAGCAAGAAAGTTGTTTGGCAGTTTGCAGTTGAAGGGCATGGCCAGGGGGCATTTTGAGGTATATTTCATCTTGGGAGTGGCATGTACTAAGGAAGCTTGGCCATCAAGTAGCCTGGTGTCATGTCCAGTAAGGATTTAAACGCTAGCAACAATAACAAAACAACTACAAACAATCCAAAACACAGCACTGAGACTCATCTATTCATTGAAGAAACATGACCACATTATAGAAGCATATCTCAAATCGCATTGGCTTCCAATCCCAGCAAGAATACAATTTAAATTTTTACTGTCTACTATTTAAGACTTTATACGGAGACAGCCCAAACTATCTGAACAACCACCTCATCCACAACACCTCAACCAGACATAGGAAAACTCACACCCCTTTTCATACCCCCCAATTAAGGAGGTCAAACGGAAATAACTATATGATGGCCTCCTAGCCACTCAAGCAGCCAAACTAGACAACCAAATCGCCAATCTCCTGACGGCATCCCTAGACTACAAAACTTTTAGAAAAGAAATAAAGACCATACTCTTCAAGAAATCCCTGGAAAAGAAATAACTCCGCAAGTGTCAAATACTGCCTCTCACTAAAGCCACCTACCCAAAACATCTAGCCATACTCATTTCTTATTATCTTTGAAAATGACCAGATATCTTTTTGGTAAGATATTTTTGTAATACATCCTCGATAATTCTTTTGTAATCCGCCTTGAACCGCAAGGTAATGGCGGAATAGAAATCCCTAATGTAATGTAATGTAATGTGCACGACAGAAGAGCGGGACTTGGGTGTAATTGTATGTGATGATCTTAAGGTGGCCAAACAGGTTGAAAAGGTGACAGCGAAAGCTAGAAGGATGCTAGGGTGCATGGAAAGAGGTATGGCCAGTAGGAAAAAGGAGGTATTGATGTCCCTGTATAAGACTCTGGTGAGATCTCATTTAAAATATTGTGTCCAATTCTGGAGATTGCACTTTCAAAAAGATATAAACAGGATGGAGTCAGTCCAGAGGAAGGCTACTCAAATGGTGCATAGTCTTTGTCATAAGGCGTAGGGGACAGACTTAAAAATCTCAATCTGTATACTTTGGAGGAAAGGCAGGAGATGGGAGATATGATAGAGTCATTTAAATACCTATGTAATATAAATGTGCATGAGTCGAGTCTCTTTCACTTGAAAGGAAACTTTGCAATGAGAGGGCAAAGGATGAAGTTAAGAGGTGATAGCTCCAGAGTAATCTGAGGAAATACCTTTTTATAGAAAGGGTGGTGGAGACAGAGACTGTGTAGTACAGGCATGTGAGATAGGCAAGTGGGATCTCTTTGGGAGAGGAGGAGATAGTGGAAGCTGCAGATGGGCAGACTGGATGGGCCATTTGGCCTTTATCTGCTGTCATATTTCTCTGTTTTCTGTGTTATAAGGGAGGTCAGAGGGAGAGGTGAACAGCAGGTAAGAGATACTGCTCATTGCAAGCGATCATTTGAAAAGGTAGGTGGGGGCAAAGAGGATGGCGCCCAGGGTGGTTCACCCCCTACCCCCTCACTATGCTACTGAGAGTAACCATAGCTCAGACAGAACACATTTCCAGAAGAGATAAGTATTAACTGTGTTCCTATAATCCATTTATGGTTTGCTTAATTGCAAATAATACAAATGGAATGAAATGAAATAGTTTAGTATAAGTAGGTCTCTGCAGAAATAAAATTCTACAGCATTAGAAACAAAACAGGATAAAGAAGTCATCTTGCTATTGTTGTCAAGGCAGAATTATTTTGCTTACAGAATCAGAATGTTTTGAAATAAACCTACCTATAGGGCACTTCAGAGTTGAGAGTAATCCAAGATAAGATAGAAACATTTTGTACAAATGCTGTTCTTTTATACCCAACAGTCTGAAATGAATAAATCCTATGAGAAATTACCTTGCTTGGTATAACTAGACAAATATGGACACTGTACCATATTATAGAAGGAGAGGAAAGAACTCTTGACTTTACTAGTAAAATATAATCTAATATGGGTGAGGAATTATCAGAGTCTTCTGCTCAGGCCAATGTTCTCTGCTTGCAAGATGAGCCATAATGCATTAAAAATTGTTTTAAAATAATAACTTTAAATAAATTACATCTGGCTTTTCTCAATACTTGGAACAATGCTACTGAAATGTGACCTCTAACATGTAGCTGCCTTTATCTCTTCAGAGCTGGTTCCTATTTTTCATGGAATTTTGTCTTGTCAAATCCATTAGCGTTCTTTCAGTGTCTTCCTAATCTAGTCTAGTCTAATCTTTGGTTTATATACCGGGTCATCTCGTGGTAGAGCTCAATCCGGTTCACAAATAGTTAAAATCAGGTAACATATAATGTGAATCATGAGAAGAAAGTGTTAAAACACTATAAGTTTGTCAATTCAGAAGATAAGTTATTAAGATACTGTGAAAACTATAATGTTTTTAGGACTTTACGGAATTGTAGATGACCTATCAATCTAACAGAGTCAGGGAGTTTATTCCTCAGGGCAGCAGTTACAAATGCTGGAGCCCAGGGCAGAAAGCCACCAACAGGCTGTATCTCCTGATGGTCTAGTGCCCCCTGTAGCATGGCAGACAAGGGCAACTGCCTTAACACCACCAAAAGGAGACAGTGGTGCTTCTAAGGGACAATACCATCACCATGGGCCTGATAGATCACACTGACTGCCTTCAGGGAAGACACCCCAAGCATCAGAACCACCTGCAGCAGTGGTACCAAAAAATCTTCAACACATGCTCATTTCCCATAGAATCACATTTTAAATTCTTTTTCTTGCATTCAGTGCTCAGGCCAATCACTCTCCCTCGTTTATTGACAGACTTCTGATCCCGTACACTACGATCATCTCAGCAACATCTTCTTACAGTTCCATCCATTCATCAGTTATTTAATGACACAACACGCAAAACCCTTTATTCTATAGTCACTCCCACACTATGGAATGCCCCCCCCCTCCCATAGCGCTAAGACTGGAAACTAATTCTAATCATTTCAAATCTAATCTTATAACCTTTCTCTTTAAAGATGCTTTTGAGATTTAGACAAATGGTTCATTCAAGTCTTCCCCATTTCCATATTGTTCTTTCCAATGCCTTCTCATTTTTATTTTAAAAACTGTAACCCTCCCCTTTTCCCTCCTGTACCTTGTCTTGCCAATTCATCTGACACCCCACACACCCCATCATCTGACAACCCCTATAAATTCTGATGAAAGATCAGCAGGAAGGAAGTCCACTCCCTCCTGCTGATAGGGCCGCCTCTTCAGAATAAGGGCCTTCCCCTCTCAATGCATCTTGGGATGCTGTGGGAGGGGCCTAAGGCCCTAATTGGCTCCACATTGAAGGCCCTCCCATAGCATCCCAAGATGTATTGGAAGGCTCATCATTCTGAAGAGGCGGTCCTAACTTCAAGTGTGGCTTATAGAATTACTAGTTTTTTAGCCCGTTACATTAAAGGGTGCTAGAATAGATGTGTAGACTTAGGCATTTCTTTCTTTCTGTATGTCTGTCTTTCTTTCTCTCTCCCTGCCCCCTTTCTTTCTTTCTGTCTGTCTTTTTTTTCTGTCTCTCTCCCTGCCTCCTGTCTCTGTCTTTCTTTGTCTCTCTCCCCCTGTCTGTCTTTCTTTCTGTCTCTCCCTCCTGTCTAGCAGCATCCCTTCCCTGCTCCCCCTGTCCAGCAGTAGCCCTTCTCCCTTCCTTTTACCTCCCCCTGTCCAGCAGCACCTCTTCCCTGCTCCCCCCTGTCCAGTCCTTCTCCCTTCCTTTTACCTCCCCCCTGTCCAGTAGTACCCCTTTCCCTTCCCTGCTCCCTGTCCAGCATCCGCTAGGCCGGGCAGCCTCGGGGTTTTTGCTAGGCTGGCCTGCCTCCCATTATCGAAGTGGGCTGGCCTAGCAAATGCCCCGCGTCTGCTTGATGAAACCACGGCTGCTACCGCTGCTGGTCCAGGGATGAGAAGAAAAGGTGTCCCAGCAGCAGCAGCATAGTCAGAAGGCAGAAAGTCAGCCAGTGTCGGAGATCGGGGCAGGAAATCAGCTGAGGCAGGCACTATGCATGCGCGGCACGGAAGCACGGATCACTGATGCACGGAGTTTGAAGTGCACATGCACGCTAAGGGTTTTATTATAGTGGATAGAATAGTACTTTTTGGTACTGATGTTTTGGGATCCATATTTAAAATTTAGCCCTGCATATCTAGACAGGAGGGGGATCAGCCAACTGTAACACACAGGACTCAACCTGATATGTGTCTTACCCCACGAACTCCAAGTGTAATATTTATAGAATTCACTGATAAACTACTCATGAAAACCATCACACACTGTCTCAGAATAGAAACCACAGCACACCTCATTAGCAATCTCTACTCAGTAATTGAATGGGAAGTTGTGTCCAGTATTTTATGATGTGTCAAAAGCATCACAAAACACCAAGATGTTTGGAGAATTTTCTTATTCTCTTTGTGGTTCCTATGCCTTTGAGATAGTCAAGCGCCCTTGGTTAACTTCCATAAACTGAAATCTTTGTATAATTAATGTCTCTGAAGTGATCTTCAAAGGTTGAGATGACATTTAGAGGAGCGAAAATCTTCCTGGACTGTGTACTAAGGAGAATGGAGCTCCTTTTTTATGCAAATTTAATGGTCCAATAATATAGAGTTCTACTTTAATTAAATGCATTTAATATTTATTTGGGATTTCAGGATGCACCTGGTTTTAGAAAACCATGACCTGAACTTTTAAGACTAATATCTTGACTAGGCAGGTGTCTAAAAAAGCAAATAAATCAAATTTGAGCATAGTCCTTATCCTAATCCCATATGATCATGGCTTAGTGTCAAGTCACTTAATCCTCCATTGCCCCACCAAAAAGTAGTAGAAAAGTCCTATTCCCTTTGCATGAAAAAGACACTTAGGAGTCCTTTTACTAAGCTTAACGCAGCTTACAATGGCGTACCACAGGATGCTATATTAGTGCACACCAAAAGATATTTTTTCTTTTTCTGGGAGGGATGGAGAGTAAGCGTTCCTGCACTAATCAGTCAGTTAACGCTG
This sequence comes from Geotrypetes seraphini, assembly GCF_902459505.1. Taxonomy (NCBI): domain Eukaryota; kingdom Metazoa; phylum Chordata; class Amphibia; order Gymnophiona; family Dermophiidae; genus Geotrypetes; species Geotrypetes seraphini. Next base: position 28,916,093 of record NC_047101.1, on the reverse strand, counting down.
GAATACCACACGAGTCCTTACCGCTTATAAAATGCTCATGTGGTGCAATATTTTAATTGCTGTGTGCTAGTATTCTTAACATGCATCTCTTTTGTAGGTGGTAAGGGCCCCATTATCCTGATATTAAGCAGTTAGTGTAGGAATACCCAGTGGTGGGACCTGGCATCGCCCAGCTCTCTGCTCCCTGCCATGCTGTGTGCCCCCTGCGTACCTCTTGAAATGTTCTCCAGCATCAGCAGCATCTTTCATCTTTGCTTCCTTATTATGTAACGTCTTGGTCTCGTGACCAGGAAGTGATGTCAGAAGGGAGTGGAGGCTGACATAAGCAGCAAGTGGAGGATGCTGCTTGCACCAGGAGAGGCGTCGGCAACTCCATGAGCATGACACCCAGGGCGGTCCATTCCCTGCAACCCCCCCCCCCCCCCATTGCCTGACACAACTCATAAAAAGCATGCTGCTTTAGTTCTTTCCAGGATTTATTGGAAGTTGGGAGACAAGGTTTTCGGGTCACAGCTGCAGTGGGTACTGCTATCTTCACTTGTGGTAGAGTTGAGGATATGAACCCCATTTGTTCCAGCCTAGCGACGTAGTGTCACTGCTAAGGAGTTGAATGGACTTGTGGGCATGAACAACTTGGCATCACTGTGGGAGGTTCAGTAGGTAGATGATGAGGTGACTGAAGGCAGCAAATGAGAAATTTGGGGCAGTTGACAGCTCTTGTTACTACTGGAAGTGGCATTTGGTTGATAATTTTATATTACATTACATGTCATTTCTAGACCGCAAAACCTCTAGATCGATGTGGTTCACAAAACCAAGAGCCTGTACAACCACAGTGATCTACAAAATGTCCATTGTAACACTTAATTTCCTACAAAATCTCACCAAAAAATAGATTTTAATAATTTTCTAAAATGAATATACAGTACTAGTCGTTAAGCCCGTTACATTAACGGGTGCTAGAATTTATGTCTGTCTGTATTTTTCTTTCTGTCTCTTTCCTCCCTCCATTTCCCTGTGTAGCGCTGTCTCTGCTTTCTTCCTCAGTCTGCACTCTCAAGCTGTAACATTACTGCTTAGCTTTTTCTCCCTGCAAGCATCTCTGCTCTTTTTCTCATCCCCAGTCTCTTTGCTATTTTTCTCTTCTTGCAGGGGTCTCTGCTCTCCTTTCTCTATATGTTCCTGATTCCTGCAAACTTCTGTTTTCTCTGTATGCTCTTGATCCTGTGTTTCCCTGTAGGTGTCTTTTCCCTTTTTTTTTTTTTTTATTCCTTCTTCATGTATGGTTGATTTATTAAAATTTTTTTTTATTTTTCCTATTTGTTGCATGCCTGTCTCCTTGGCCGCTGTATGTTTCTAATTTTTTGCTTTGTGTGTTTGTTTGTGTTTTTTTGCTGATTGTCTACTTGGTCGCTGTCAGTCTGTCTGTCTCATTGGCTGCTGTATGTCTGTATGCCTTTTTTTCAGTCTAACTCCTTGGCCACTGTATGTCTGGAAGGTTTTTTTTCCTGAATTTATCCTTGGGCATTGTAATTTTTATTTTTTTCTGTTTGTCTCCTTGGCTGTTTGTATTTTTTTGCTGTCTCTCTGTCTGTCTACTTGGACGCTGTATGTAAGTATGTCTGTCTCCTTGGCTGCTGTATGTCTGTTTGTCATTTTTTTTCCTGTGTCTCTCTCTCCTTGTCCTCTGTGTTTTGTTATTTTTTCAATCTGTCTCTTTAGCCCCCTGTCCTTCTGTGACTGTCTGTGTGTCTCTCTCTACTTGTGCACTGTTTGTTTGTTTTTTTCAATCTCTCTTTAGCTCCTGATCCCCTCTCACTGACCCTTGCGCGACTGCATGTAATTCCGGTTAGGTTTCCATGGCAACCCTGCTCGTGGGTCTGTGAGTGTAGGGCCGTTTTGTCGGGTCTGGCGGCGCCGGGTTGGGAAGAGTCCTGGCTCCTTTTTTGGTTTGGGCCCGTGCAGAGGGGCTCAACAGTGCACAACCACCTTTCCTTCCCTCCCTCCATCAGGTGCAGTGCAGCTCCACCAATGTTAAAAGCAGCCGCGTCGAAATCGGAGCCCTGCCATGCCGTAGCACTTTCCCCTCTGCCTTGGTCCCGCCCCTTCTCTGACATATGGGACCGCGGCAGAGGGAACGTGTTACGGTGGCGCAGGGCTCCAATTTCAAAGCAGCTGCTTTTAACATAGGCGGAGCTGAACTGTACCTGATGGAGGAAGGGAAGGAACGGTGGGGCAAATTTGGTCAACGGCAGGAATTGTTTGGCGGACCAAGCACTGTGAAACCGTGAGGAAGGCCGCCGCAGCCTCACAGCTAGGTAGGGGGACAACAATGGCGCTTATGCTCAAGCCCCCGCCGCAGCTCCTCTCTCGATCCTGGTGCGGTTCGAGAGAGGATTCGTGGCGGCGGCTTGAGCATAAGCGCGATTGTTGTCCAAGTAGCCGAGTTTGGTGACGTAAACCCGCGCATGCGCACTAAAAAAAATGTGACGGATCAGGGAACACTTTTTTTTTTAGTGCGCATGCGCGTCCTACCATTTTATTATATTAGACTAGTCTTTAAGCCCGTTACATTAACGGGTGCTAGAACATATGTGTGTGTGTCTGTCTTTTTTTCTCTCTCTCTCCTTAGCCGCTTTCTTTCTTTCTGCCTTTCTTTTTCCTTGGCTGTCCATCACCACCCCTTGCCTGCTCCCCCTGTCCATTTTCCCTTCCTTTTACCTCCACTGTGTCCACCACTACCCCTTCACTGCTCTCCTTATGCAGCAGCAGCCCTTCTCCCTTTGTTTTACCTCCCCCCTGTCCAGCAGCACCTCTTTCCTTCTCCCTCTGTCCAACATTAGTCCTCCGTTCCTTTTTCTTCACCTCCCCTGTCCATCAGCATCTCTTTCCTTCTCCCCCTGTCCAGCAGTAGGCATCCCTTCCTTTTTTATCCTCCCTCCTCCTTCTTATCCCTATGATACTCTTACCTTGCTCTGCCCCTGATCAAAGGTTCCCGACAGCTGCCCAGTTGCACCTATTGGAAAAGTTCCCACTGCCGCATCCCGCACCCCTCCTGACGCGGCTCCCGCTGTCCTTTCTGTCTGTCTCTGTCCCTGGCCTCCTTTGCCTGTCTGTCTTTCTGTGTATCTCCCTGACTCTGTGTCTTTCTTCTTTCCTTTATGTCTCCCTTCCTCCCTCTGTCTGTCTGTCCAAAGCAGCATTCCATCCCCCTCCATTTCCCTCCCCCCACACCAGTTCCCTGTGCACCTGCCCCTGTGTCTTTCTTATTTTCTTTGTGTTTCCCTTCCTCTCTCTGTCTGTCCAAAGCAGCATTCCATCCCCCTCCATTTCCCTCCCCCCACACCAGTTCCCTGAGCACCTGCCCCTGTGTATTTCTTATTTTCTTTGTGTTTCCCTTCCTCTCTCTGTCTGTCTGTCCGTCCAAAGCAGCATTCCCTTCCCCTCCATTTCCCTCCCCCCCCCACCAGTTCCCTGTGCAGCAGCATTAGCGTTTCCTCTACCCCCCCCCCCCTTTCCCTTCCCGCGGGCCGGACTACAAAGGTGGTGATTCCAGCAGCGCTTGCATCAGTCTCCACACGCTGCTTCGGGCCCTTCTACTGCCCTGATTTACTCTGGCACGTCCCTGATGACATCATCAGAGACGCGGCAGAGCAAATCAGGGCAGTAGAAGGGCCCGAAGCAGCGTGTGGAGACTGATGAACACGCTGCTGGAATCGCCATTCGGGCCCGCGGGAAAAGAAGGGGGTGGGCGTCAAAGGAGAAACGGAGATCGGCGGCGGCGGCAGGAGAAACGGAGAACGTCGTCTGGCTGCGGTCCGGCTTGTGGAGGCGATAGGCTGGTGACGTATTAGCGCGCATGCGCACTCCTTAGGCCACAGACCTACAGCGCACGGAACACGCAAATAGGAATGCGCATGCGCGAGTTAGCTTTTTATTATATAGGATGAGCATGACAAGGAAAACAAATTATGAAGCTCAGTGTCCCAGCTACGTGTAAAAACTTTTTTTAGACACAGCCTTGTACGGAAGGAAACTCAAATAATGATGTGGCTCGTAAGGGTCGATCTGCCTAACCATGTATTTTATGTATTTAATACAGCCGTATCCCTGTTTTGCCACATGATTCTGTGTCTTGTTTATGAATGCTCACATTAAGCGAAGCTCCAGATTTCAGCTGGGACTGAGTAAAGAGGCTGAAGAGAACCTTTGACATTTCCCACTGCTATAGGAGGCATTAAAGACAAGAGGTAGAAAGGTGGTGGTTGTGGGGAGTTGGGTGGAGGTTTTGCCACATTTACTCCAGTTTAGTGAGATTTTGTGTAGTTGAATTTTGGCTTAGGAGGCCATTTAGATTTCTAGTGACACCACTGGGGAGTTCAATGCTCAACTGGGCATGAAAGTGCAAAGGTACCTGGAGAGACCTCCCAGGAAAGAGACTTGGGAGTTCTGATCGACAAGTCGATGAAGCCGTCTGCACAATGCGATGCGGTGGCAAAAATGGCGATCAGAATGCTAGGAATGATAAAGAAGGGGATCACGAACAGATTGGAGAAGGTTATCATGCCGCTGTACTGGGCCATGGTGCGCCCTCACCCGGAGTACTGCGTGCAGCACTGGTCGCTGTACATGAAGAAGGACACGGTACTACTTGAAAGGGTCCAGAGAAGAGCGACTAAAATGGTTAAGGGCTTGAGGAGTTGCCGTATAGTGAGAGATTAGAGAAACTGGGCCTCTTCTCCCTTGAACAGAGGAGATTGAGAGGGGACATGATCGAAACATTCAAGGTACTGAAGGGAATAGGCTTAGTAGATAAGGACAGGTTGTTCACCCTCTCCAAGGTAGAGAGAACAAGAGGACACTGTCAAAAGAAGATCGATTCCGTACAAACGTAAGGAAGTTTTTCTTCACCCAGAGAGTGGTAGAAAGCTGGAACGCTCTTCCGGAGGCTGTTATAGGGGAAAACACCCTCCAGGGATTCAAGACAAAGTTTGACAAATTCCTGCTAAACTGCAACGTACACAGGTGAGGCTGGACTCATTTTAGAGCACTGGTCTTTGACCTGGGGGCCACCACGTGAGCGGACTGCTGGGCACGATGGACCACTGGTCTGACCCAGCAGCGGCAATTCTTGTGTTTATGTTCTTATGGTGCATTCATTTTAGCTAGCATAACACCCTTTAGCCAGGCGGATGAAGGTGGCAGAGGAGAAATGTGGAGCAGCTGACAGTTCTCGTTACTGGCATCACAAATTGCAAGCTCAGTTTAATTGAATATCAAGCTAATTAGTGCAGATAATTGGCAATTTAACAAGCAATTATCAGCATTAATTAGAATCAATTATTGGTTATGCGTCCAAATTGTACACCTGAGTCAAAAAGGGAAAGTAGATTGGGGTGTTCCTTCAAATTACATGTGCAATTATAGAATTAGGGTCTTCAAACCTGTTTTTAGACATTTTTGTTGATGCAAGTGGTTACACCTATATTTAGTGACATTTCCCAGGCAAAAGTGCTATTCTATAAACAGTGCCTAACTTATCCCCCCTCTTGTTACAAAACCGTAGCATGTGGTAACAGCTCTGATGTTCGTAGAATTCCTATGAGCGTCAGAGCTGTTACCGCCACGGTCGGAGGTAAAAAACGTACTACGGTTTTGTAAACAGAGGAGGTGGATGGGTTAAAGCGCAACTTATGGAACAGCGCTTTTTTTAGCACCAATTTTTGGGGTGCCATAAATAGAATTTAGCCCACATTCTAGGCTGGAAAGGAGGTGTATTTCATAATAACTGGAACTTGGCTTAATAATGCTGTTTTATCACATGATTGTGTGTTTGTTGTTCATTAAATGTAGGATTCTATTTGCAGTTAGATTACAAAACTTTCAGAAAGGAAATAAAAACCATGTTATTCAGGAATATGTCAGGCTAAGTTAATGCTGCCTTATAAGATGTACTGAACTGTGACTTCGCTGGAAATGACTGGTGTCTCTCTTATTGTAACCCATCTAGAACTGCAAGGTTAAGGCAGAATAGAAGTCAATAATGTAATTTTGCATGGCCATCATCACACAGTTCTGCCCTTGGAATCCAGAGTCTACTGCCTGCTTATGAAAACTGCAGGGAAATACTTTTAAAACCAGAAGTAGAACATATTTTTTTCACTCAGAGAATAGTGAAGCTCTGGAACGTATTGCCAGAGGATGTGGTAAGAGCGAATAGTGTAGCTGGTTTTAAGAAAGATTTGGACAAGTTCCTAGAAGAAAAGTCCATTGACAAAGACAAGGGGGAAGCCACTACTTGCCCTAGATCGGTAGCATGGAATATTTCTACTCCTTGAGTTTTGGCCAGGTACTAGGGTCCTGGATTGGCCACTATGAGAACGGGCTACTGGGCTTGATGGACCATTGGTCTGACTCAGTAAGGCTATTCTTCTGTTCTTAAAACAGAAAATCTTGGCAAAATGGTTAAGATCGCCAGAAAATAGTGTAAAATGAACAGCACGTATTTTTTACATTTCATGAAGTATCAGGTACGACCCATAGGTCATTGAAATGCTTATCTGAATTTGAAGCCATGCCAGTAATGAACACAAAATATTTGTCAATAATAGAAGACCCCTCACCCTTGGCAACAGAACCCTTTGATATCTACTGAGCTCATATTTTCTGTATTTCTAGTTACTGTTACTTGGGGTGGACCAGTAGGTTTAGATTTATTAAGATTGGCCATTGTGCCTTTCTTGATGAGCACGTGAAAATGATTTACAAATTAATAAACAAAGCAGAAAAGAACTCCAAAACAGATTGGAGAGAGGAACTAAGGGAAGGAAGACGGTTGGTAAACCGAAGGGTCAGTGATGAATGTTCACAAACTTTGCTTTTGATGTGAAAGCTTTCTACCCAGCCCTGCTTGTGATATGGGGTAATATTCATTAAACACAACCACAAGCATGCGTTGTCAGCCAGAATTTCGTGGAAGTGTTTTTCTTAGTCACAAGCTCATATAAAACACTGCTGGACCAAACTTGAAGTCTATAAAATTAATCATCAGAGGAAAATAATCAGATACTTCTACCAAATTAACATGCCTCTAAATTTTAGAATCTAAAAGCTTCACGTAATTTCAATTCTTGCTTAAGCACCATGCATAACAAATAAGTCAGTCAACTTTATCGCTTGTCCTCTATATCTTCCGCTGGAGAGATTGTTAATCAGACCCCCAGTAATTAGCAACCAGAACACAGTACAAGTGGACTGATTTAATTGAAAATGTACGAACTGATAATAGGTTTTTTTTCATTCTAAAATAAGTTGACTTAGCAGTTTCCTGATTCACGAATGCATTGATTCTGGTTTCTAGCTCCTAAGACAGATAATGCAGGAGAGTATGAAAGAACAGTAAATGTAATGAAGAATGGATCAAATAACCAGAAATTATAATTACAATGATGTGGGATCATTGTTTTGCAAAATCTGAGGAGAAATTGACAAAATTAGCCTCTAGTCCCTGATTTTCAGTTGGCAGCGGGCCGTACTTTGAACCCGAATATTTGATGCCAAGCCATATCCAGTGACTGGCACTGAATATCCAGTTTTTTCAATGCCAGCTAGCACATGGACAGTTAAGGCCATCTTTAGATTTAACCAGCCAAGGACAAAATAGACCTGCATTGTATGTGGCCTTATTTGCCTGCTAAGCCTGACCCCTTCAGTTTTGAATATCGAGGCTGCTTTTAACTCTTAACTTCCACTCTCCATAAGGTAACTAGGTCAATCCTACATATCATTTTCTCTGCAAGAAACTCCCCAACCCCTATCGGTCCCATTTGGTCTGTCTGTCTGTCCTAATTAGATTGTAAGTACATGCTAAATGTACAGCGTTGCATAAGCCTTTTAGCTCTATAGAAATGCTAAATAGTAATCAGTCACACCCCCTGGAACACCCTCAATCTCACTGGCTTATTTTTTCACGCTAACTGGGCATTTTCAACAGTGATAACTGATTAAATATCACTGAAAATGCCCAGTTAACTGTTAAGATGTGAGTTAACCAGTCGTCAACTGAATCCAGGAAGGAGTGGCCTAGTGGTTAGAGCTACAGCCTCAGCACCCACACTGCTCCTTCTGACCCTGGGCAAGTCACTCAATTCTTCATTGCCCCAGGTACATTAGATAGATTGTGAGCCCGCTGGGACAGATAGGGAAAATGTTTAAGTACCTGGTTTTAAACCACTTAAGATAACCTTGTAGGTGGTATATAAATGTCTAATAAACTAAAAAATAAATACAGTGGTACCTCGGTTTGCGAGTAACCCGGTTTGTGAGTGTTTTGCAAGACGAGCAAAACACTCAGCAAACTTTTGACTCGCAAACCGAGCACTGCCCTAATCAATGAGCACTTACAGTCCAGGAAGCGCCGCTTCGGGGGATTCCTCTTCCGTCTTCCAGCCAGCCTTCTACATCAGGTGCCTCCCACAGGTTGGAGGACCTCTGTCTGGGCCTGCGTGGCCGGGTGCTGTCCCGCCTGAGTGTTGCATGTGACGCGCACAGAGTCAGTCATCGGCGTTGTGCGCGGCGTGCGGATGGGGTGGCGCTTGGCTGCGTGGGCTCGGGTGAGGGCTCTCCAGCATGCGAGGGGCATCCGATGTGGAGGGCTGGCCGGCGGATGGAGGAGGCATTCCTCTGAAGGCACTGTGAGGTTCTCCAGGGGCTGGCATCCCTTCCCCCCCCCGAAGCGACACTGTGGGGTTCTCCAGCGGTTGGCATCCCCCCCTGACGCGGCACTATGGGGTTCTTCTTCAGATGACCGACGGAGGAGACGGCGCTGCAGCACCTGGCACCCGACAGGTATAGATCCCGGGTTCTAGAATGAATCATCTGAGTTTCCATTATCCCCAATGGGGAACTTTTTTTGATAAACAAGCATTTTGGATTACGAACATGCTCCTGGAACGGATTATGCTCGTAATCCAAGGTACCACTGTAAATATATTGCAGTTCTATTTCTCTGGCTTAGGTCATCATCACATTCATATTCATTCTGTTACATCTACTCTGGATTCCGTACGTGCAGTGATCAATTCATTCCCACGAACTGGACTTGCAGAAGTGAGAATACTTTCTGGTTTGAGCACCTCCCATATGGAGGTGGAGCCAAGTGCACCCTCCAGTTTTTCTTCTGCAAGTGAACTGTACAGAGGTGTTTCTGATCTGCTCTGTTTAGATTTTTTTTCTTTCTTTCTTTAAAGAACTTATTATCTGCTATCTCTTAAGTGGCTTACAAGTAAACATACACAGTAGAGATCAAATTTACCATACATTTTCCAATACATTATAACCATCAATCAGCTTTGTTTACATTGTTCAACATAAAATTGTAGTCATTCTCAAATATTTTATTGGATGTCAGAGGGACAGCTAAAAGCTAAGATGAAAAAATGAGCCTTAAGTAATTTTTGAAATAGCAGTACATTGTTACAAAAACGTATTGCTCCGGACACACCATTCCAAAGCACTGGATCCACAATTGAAAAACAAGACTTTCTAATGGAGGCATACTTAATTTCATCCCTTGTTCTTGATTCTAACAGCATCAAGGCTACGCATCATTATATATACTTAAAGCAGCTCAGGGGAGGAGCATACTTCACATCTCCCAACCTCAAACTGGTCTGAAAGCAGTCATAATGCTAACAAGCTTACCCTTGCTTTTTAAACACACCTAGAAAACGACCTCACCAGGCCACTCCAATCATGGCCCCCTCTCCTTCTGCAAAGATCTTACGTCAAACATACAAAATGGGATCTCCCAACAAACTCACTAACATTCAATTTATCACAATATATTATACTCAGAATATCAAATCATTAGTCATTTGATTTATTTAATTTAAATACATCCTAAAAACCAATTTTATTTTCAATATCATTATATAAAATAAACTCATTAAATTACTACTAAACAAAATATTTTTAAAGTGCAAAGTGTGATCAAGTGAAAAGCTGGGCTAAGTTACAATTGTCCTGCAAAACCAATTAGTTAGAGTCATCCATTGATCTTCAAAATTCATTAAGATGTTTAGTTCATTGGAAAAAAAATGAATACACACTTAATTCAAAGACGAATCAGTTAGAGTTCCTTTACTTTTCTTCTTCTGCCGCAGTCCAAAAGCTTAACCCAAACAGTGTTCAAAGTGTTCAAAATCCATTAAAATCGTCGTGTTCTCTGCATTGGAACCAGTCCTATGATTACTCTCTTAAATCAGTATTAGCTTCCAAAACAACGGTTCACTCTCTTTAATCAACATTAACCTCCAACTCCAGTTGAGTTCCAGTTGAGCCCGTCATCAGGGAGGTATATAATGTAGATAATGTTATTGCCCTTAAGACAATTTTGTTTCTCATTAGGGTGGCAGAATGTTTTGCTAGAAATTTTTTTAGAATGTTTAATTTTTTTAAATATTAAAATTGAAAATTTGAAAATATATCATGAAATATATTGTGAGAATCCCATACACATTAGTCTCTTCATTGATATCTTATCCAGGAGTATTAAAGCCATGCTGCTCCATAATGGGAACAAGTACCTGTCTCTTCCACTGGCTCATTTAGTGCACCTCATAGAGGATTACAACAGCAACAAGACCTTTCTAGGCAACTTGACGAATGATGAGTATGGCTGGAAGGTCACTGGAGACTTCAAAATGTTAGCATTCCTAATTGGTCTCCAAGGCGGCTTTACCAAGTTTCCCTGCTATACCTGCTTTTGGGACAGCAGGGACACAAAGATGCACAATCAAAGGTGGGATTGGCCACAGCAGACCAAGTTCTCTGTAGGGAGAAACAAAATAGGAACCACTACTTGACCCCTGTAAGGTGCTGATGCCACCTTTGCACATCAAATTGGGCCTAGCTCTTGATAAGGAGTCAGCAGCCTTCAACTACTTTCAAGACATCTTCCCTAATCTGTCTGAGGCAGAGGTTAAAGCTGATGTCTTCATCAGACAACAGATAAAGAAGATCCTGGAGTGCAAGGACTTTCCCAGAAAGCTAACTAGGAAGGAGAAAGTAGCTTGCCCCGTTATGCCCATGCTACACCCCAGCTTCACCTTACCTCCCTTAGTCTGCTTGTCTCAGTGGGGAGGGTATCCGCGCATGCCCCAATGCGATCTGCTTTTCAAAACTTGGACAAAGTGTCAGGTTTTGCAAAGCCATCCGGACGCTTTGACATGCCCTCTAAAAAGAGGACATGTCCGGGTAAATCCAGGCATCTGGTAACCCAATTCCTGGGCAATCACAAAGCTGAAAATTATGTGGAATTGGTTGAGAATCTGGTAAAGAATTACAGTAAAATGGGCTATAGGATGTCTCTGGAAGTCCATGTCCTAGATGCTCATCTTGAGATATTCAAGAAGAACATGGGAGCATACTCAGAGGAACAAAGTAAGCGCTTCCACCAGGATATACTAGACTTCGAAAGCCGCTACCAAGGACAATAAAATGAGAACACGATGGGAGACTACATATGGGGGCTGATTCGTGAAAGTGACACAATATATTCACAAATCTCAAAAAACTACTGATTTCTAAAATCTTCTGTGGTCATCTTTGTATAACTTCAGTATAAGTACCTGTTAATTATGATTCATATGTTGCTTTTTATGACTTCCTAAGCATGAAAAGATGAAAATTCAGCATTTTTACATTTTAAATAGGTAAATTGCAAACTATCCTGACTATCCTGACCAAAAAAGCAAAGTTTTATGGAAATAACAAAACAGTTTCTATACTTTTAAAGTATGAACAATTAGAAAATTATACTCACTGCCCAGGAACAAAATTCACATTGCATAGTATATCAAACCAGAAACAACTTGGGGGGATAGCGGGGAAGGAGTTTTCAAGGCTTTTCCTTATGTTTCACTGTACCTACATCTAGAATAACATACATCATTGGTGCATCAGAGCTCCCTCACAACCAAATGAAGTTCAGAACAATAAGTTTAAGTTCATCGGGGACCAATATATTTTGATTCATTGGTTTATTTTTCAGATTCAGCTTGGCACGCGCCATGATTTTCTGAGCAAGTGCATTATTTAAACTTTACTTAACTCTATAAATTATTGAAGTCTTATATGTGTACTCTATTTAAAGATTTAAAGAATAAGGATCACAGAAGCTGTATTTGCAAATGAATGTCTCCAGTCTGAATTTATGGGCACTGCAATGGCTTTTATTTATACCCAGGCAGTATACTCACAGATAAGGTTCAACCTTTCTTTTCCATTGCCTGTTTAATTTGAGATAAGAGAAAAATGTGAAGGCTTAACAAAAGTGACTGCATGAGGTTTAAGAAGAGAAAACATCGCAGAGCGCTCTGAAGATTTGTAATGCAGACATAGAACAACATACTGAACAAAACCGTATTCTAGTTCTTCTGACAAAATAACCTCTCGGATTGTCAGTCAGTGCCGGGGAGCTGTCAATAATGCTGGTGGTTAGGCTAGCGTTTCTTAGGACTATTTTAGGAACAGATTTTAGGTAAAGTTCAAACAAATAAAATCATCATTGTTCTGCATTTGTTTTTCCATCTAGATCTATTTTTTTTTTGAAATTCCAACTCATTAAAATTCAGTGCTGGGATTTGATGTGATGAACCTTCATTTGCAGCTCTGAGAAGCAGGTTTTCCTTCTTTTATATCTGCTACCACCTTCAACTACTGGTTGTGTCTTCTTTCTTTGACTGCCTCCAGCTCATTTGGAACCAGTGATGGGATCATGACATTGTGAGCCTTCATTCACAATTTTCCAGATGTTTTCTCTTTAATTGACTATGCATGCCCACTCTTGGGCTCCGGCTATCCCTGACCAAAGATTTTCTGCCTCATTACAAAGGTGAACGGGAGAGGGGAGAGAGAGAGAGAGAGCTCTGGGCAGGGCTGGGAAGGGAGGGAGAACTGCCCGACCTGAGAACCAAAAATGCAGACTGATCTATTCCCTGAGCAGTCTAGCTTTTTGGATTTCTACTGTATGTTGTTTGCAGTTTTCTTCACAAACAAAATCTCAGTTAGTTGCTTCTGAGTCCAGTGTAGCAAAACAGAGAAATTATGTTTTGGAGTAAGAAGTGTAAAATATTAAGGAGATGCAAGCTTCACTGGTGGTAGATATGATGGCTATACTGTACATTGTAAAATGGAAAATACCGAGAACAGAGCAAGACATTTTTAAACTTAAGAATATTGTATTAGCCACAGGTTTATGTCTTCAGTCTTCCATTTTTTTTGTTGCATTTGTTCCCAATGATTTTGCCAATGCAGTAAAGTGTACTAGGCTTTTCCCACTAGCTTGCTAGGCTTTAACCAACAATTTTGTAAAAATCACAAGCAAACCATGCACAAAGTTTAGTGCATACACCAGCACATTTAAATTTGTGGTAATAAGGCTATTGGCTATTCTACACAGATGCACAGAAATACACAGAAGACCAAAACGCTGCATACAGCTTAGAATTTTGTGTTAGCAATAATAAGGATATCATGCCTATTTTTTTGTATTGTGAGCATAAGGATCTGCTACTTTTTAGAGAAGGGATGCTCAAAGGGTCCATGGGCCACTCGGGTTTTCATGGTATCTCTGATGGGTATGCATGCAAGAGATTTGCATGTCTGTCATCTCCATTGTAGGCGAAGATCTGCAATGTGACATAAACACGCTTGAGAAATGGGCCGCGACATGGCAAATGAGGTTCAACGTGGATAAGTGTAAGGTGATGCATGGCAGTAACAAAAAATCTTATACAGGATGTCCGGGGCATTACTTGGAGAGACCCCCCCCAGGAAAGAGACTTGGGAGTACTGGTTGACAGGTCGATGAAGCCATCCGCGCAATGTGTGGCAGTGGCGAAAAGGGCGAATAGGATGCTAGGAATGATTGGGAAGGGGATCATGAACAGATCAGAGAAGTTTATCATGCCACTGTAGTGGGCCATGGTGCGCCCTCACCTGGAATACTGCATCCAGCACTGGTCGCCATACATGAAGAAGGACACGGTACTAGTCGAAAGGGTCCAGAGAAGAGCGACTAAAATGGTTAAGGTGCTGGAGGAGTTGCCGTACAGCGAGAGATTAGAGAAACTGGGCATCTTCTCCCTCAAAAAGAGGAGACTGAGAGAGGACATGATTGAAACATTCAAAATACTGAAGGGTGTAGACTTAGTAGATAAAGACAGGTTATTCACCCTCTCCAAGGTAGAGAGAACGAGAGGGCACTCTCTAAAGTTGAAAGGAGATAGATTCCATACAAACGTGGGGAAGTTCTTCTTCATCCAGAGAGTGGTGGAAAACTGGAATGCTCTTCCGGAGGCTGTTATAGGGGAAAACACCCTCCAGGGATTCAAGACAAAGTTAGACAAGTTCCTGCTGAACCAGAATGTAAGCAGGTAGGGCTGGTCTCAGTTAGGGCACTGGTCTTTGACCTAGGGGCCACCTTCATGTATAGCAACAAGTGTTGGATGCAGTATTCCAGGTGGGGGTGTACCATGGCTCGGTACATCGGCATGATAACCTTCTCCAATCTGTTTGTGATCCCTTTCTTAATCATTCCTAGTATTCTGTTCGCCTTTTTTGCCACCGCCGTGCATTGCGCGGACGGCTTCATTGACTTGTCGACCAGTACTCCCAAGTCTCTTTCCTGGGGGGTCTCTCCAAGTACTGCACCGGACATCCTGTATTCGTGTATAAGATTTTTGTTACTGACATACATTACCTTACACTTATCCACGTTAAACCTCATTTGCCATGTTGCGGCTCATTTTTCGAGTGTGTTTATGTAATGTTGCAAATCTATAAAACATTATTAGCCAGTCACTGTTTATCTCTGGAAGTGAACAAGGAAAAACAGAGGTACTCATATATACTCGAATATAAACCAAGATTTTTGGGCCAAAAAAATGGCTGGGGGTCTCAGTTTATATTTGGGTCAGCGCTGACCCGTCCCCTCCTGAACCTGTTTGCAGGCCTCTGCTGGGCCTGCCATGAGATCTGGTGATCCAGCAATGGCTGGGACAGGAGGGATCCCTCCTACCTCCTGTCCCAGCCGATTCTAATTATTTTTATCTCCCTCCTACCTTCCCGCGGCAGGAGCAACCTTTCTTCGCTCCTGCCCGTGCAGAACTGCTAATTGGCTGTCGCAAGTTCTCGCGGTCCCGTTTATATTCGAGTTTATACGGTACTTTTGGGGATCTATGAGCACTTGTAACTCAGACCAAACAATGTTGGAGGCTGGATGATGAGCTTGATGGACCTTGGTGAACTCAGCATGGCTATTCTTTTCTTTGTCTCCCTACCTCTCTGCTCACTTTGGTTTCTGACTTCTACGCTGCTGTGCATCTGGAGTCAGAGAGCCTGAGAGAGTTTTAAAACTCAATTCTCTCTGTCACTGAGGCAGAAAAAAATATCATTTCTGTCTCTTGCTCAGAGCTTAGCCCCTGCTGTTTCTTTCTACTCCTTCAGTTTCTATGGATTTAGTAGCAAAATAACCCTTAGTGATACAACTTGTTTGCCAAAAGATTATAAACTGGTATTTCTTCCATCTCCTTCACTCACTTTGCTGTGTCTGGCCCTATAGACCGCATTGTAACTGAAAATGAACAGCATTGCTCTGTGCAGGTTATATCATTTAAATTTATGACCAAGTTGCATTGTGAACTACCAGACCACTTTGACATACTTCCTGTAAGTCGTAGTTCTACTCTTATTGGTTTTCCCCATGGCATATGATTTCCTGTTCCCACTGGCTGAGACTTTGTCCCAATACTTGTGAGCAAGGAGAGAAGCAAATCTTCATTTGTGCCTGAGCCTTGCTAGGCATCTGCTCCTAGCCAGCTCCAGTGGCTGATTTTCCAGCCTCTCTAATCTGAGACTCATTACCGCAGGGTCCTTCTGGTTCAGTTGCATCTCAGCTATAAAGCCCGGATTCTCTAACCAGTGCTGCCAATTGCGTGTCAACCACAGAATTACGCCTTTGGCAAAGATAGGCACCAGAAATGTAGACCAGGGTTTTCCAGGCCTACATTTCCTCTGTAGGTGCTGTAGGCCTAAAGCGACCTAAAGTGCCGTTTTTTCAGGCACCTTAAAATTCAGTTTAAAAAGTCATTTAAACAGTGTTGTTGTTTTTTTACTGAGTTTGGGCATCTACCGGCACCTAAAAAAAATCGATACCGGTTAGAGAATCCAGGCCCAAGCGTTTATTTCTTTTTCTTTATTTGTATATGACATGATCCTAAACCAGTCCAGCCACCACTGCCACTGACTAGGTATCCTTGCTTCAAACCTTCCATCCCTCCCCTCCCTCACACTATCTCCGATGTCTACACCCTTATGCTTTCCTCCTTTTCTTATGAGTGCCCCTCGGTTCTCTTGTATGTACAATTATGCATGTACCTCTAATACACTAGGATTATATCATCTCAACCCTACAGTATATACAATGTACCTTTATTCCTATACCCCAATCATAGTGAATGTACTACTGGAACCCGTTTTGGGCTCCTGGGTAGGATGAGATATAAAATTGAAATAAACAATACTAAATAAAGACCAATTGGAATGAGAGGCTGAAGTCTTCTCATGGTAGTGTTAAAAATACTGTACTGCAGAGAGTGGTTTACCTGACTGGCAATAATTGTGCTGGACATCTTTGTACGGGCAGGAAAGACATGACATGATTAATGTAATCATGTATTTTTAATGGGTATAACTAATGGGCAGACGGGATGGACCGTTCAGGTCTTTATCTGGAATCATTTACTATGTTACTACTCTGATAGACCATATGGAGCGGCATTTTCGATGACATCTAAATCTGAGTTTAGATGCTTAGAAGAAAACTTCCAAAAATCCATCTATCTTTTTGTTTCAAAAATGGCCTTTTCCTAGATGTGTTTGTCCTCAGTGCGCCCATATTTTGAGCCTGAAATATGTATGTAATATTGTGAACTGCCTTGGATAAAGGCAGATTTAAAATGTTTTTAATTAATTAATAATAATAATAATAATAAAAAAAGAACTATCCAAATGAAAAATGTACAAAAACCAGCCACTGGGATGTAAGAGGGTCCAGCACTCTTAGTAGACTGGCCCCACAGTGAACTTCACAAAAAAGGTTCCAGGTACACCTCTCACCACAACCCCTTTCCATTGTATGGTGAGTCCTCCAAAACTCACCTGAAACCTACTGTGACCAACTATATATCACCCCACTAGCCCTTATGCCTGCAGGTGTTACCTATATATCGGTACAGTAGGTTCTGGAAGGCTCACACTTTATATTAACTAGATTGGTCTGGGGGACTGGGAGGCTGTCCTTCTGTACGGTCCACTGCACCGACCACCAGACCTTCCTCCAGAGACCTGCTGGCTGCTCTGATAGGACTGGCTATAACATCTGAAGCTGTCATACAGGTTGCTATGTACTGTTTCATTCACATCTTTGGGGGGGTGGGAGGGGGTCACTGACCACTGGGGGAGTAAGGGGGTCAGTTTGGCTACCTTTTAGGCACTTATTCTTTGTTAAAACAAGTCTAGCCTCAAACGTCCAAATTTTGCCCTAATCCCACTCAAAACAGACAAACCGTCTACAAATTGTATTTCAAAAATGGCAATTTGGACGTTTTAGCTAACAAAACATCCAAATGCTACTTTTTGGACCTTTTTCTCTTCTGTCTCTGTGTTTCTGTGAATGGAGATTCTATGTGTTGACACTGAAAAGGCCCTCTTTCGTTATGTTTTTACCACAAGAGGTCTGTAGTACTAATATGAGGAGACATCCCACAAAATGAATTGGTAGTACAAGTAAAAAACTGGAGGAAACTTTTTTCTATCACAATACACACTGAAGCTGTTGAATCTGGCCAAGGCAATTTGCATAGCTAGATTTAAAAGGGTTTAGATGAGTTTCTGAAAGCCAAGCCCGTAGGCTGTTATGAATCATTAAGACCTGGAAAAGTCTTTGCTGATCTCCGGGTAAAAGCAACAAGGAATAGATCTACTCATTCGGACACTGCTGAGTACTTGGGACTTAGATGGGCAACTCTCATAGACAGACAGAATGCTGGGCTCAATGGAACTTGGCACGTCTTATGTTCATTGCCTTATGCACTCTCAATTTTGGTAATTAAGTGTGATCTTATCTTTGTTCTATAAACAGGATTGATTTCTTTTCTTTCTGCATTTATAACATTATTCTGTAGTCTTTCTTCATCTCCTTTACTGAACATTCTATAAAATTATTTGTTCAGTACTTCCGTTTTTTCTTGATCGACTTCCCAATATCCCTCTCCTCTGCCTCTGTCATTTATATTCACTCTTTTTCATTGGGAGCTCAAAGTACGTTCAATGCAGATACAATCCCCAGAGGGCTTAACAGTCTGAGGACGTCATTTACTAACCTACATTAACAAAGTAAAGTGCATTAATGCAAGTTATTTATTGATTGATTTTAAGTCATTTATAATCTGCCACCCGATATGTAAAGCGATAGAGTCAGATGAATCTACAACTAAAACCACACAATACATAATAATTACATTCCAAGCACTTTAAACTCTATCTGCAATGCTGGCATAAAAGGATACTTTTGACCTTCTTTGAAAAAGTTAAAAGATCGGTCTCTAACTGCAGTTCACATGATATCACAGTCCATAATAGCAGATCTGCTTTGGAAATTAGAACATAAGAATAGTCATACTGGGTCAGATCCAATGGTCTATCTAGCAGAGCAGTGGCCAATCCAGGTCATAAGTACCTGGCAGAAACCCAAATCATAGTAACATTAGACTGCAATACTGAGAATTCAGTTGGTGAGGGTTAGGGGTCATCATTGGAGAACAGCTACTTTGGCCTCAAAATATTGCAAAGTCAATTTTGCCTTTATCTCTTCAGTCTGTACAGGCCTAGCTTACAAAACATTCAGAAAATCATTCTGATCGATATTCCGCAGTATTTAACCAGCCGGGAATTGCTCCTGGTTGGCTAAGTACCACTAAGACGGCTAATTACTGATACTCAGTGGGAGATAATGGCTATCTCCTGTTGAATATCCCATTCAGTGTATTGGCCAGTGGCTAATTATGTCAAAAAACATAGCCAGTCAGCACCAATATTCAGCAGCTCATTGGTTAAATTCAGCAGCCAGATAGACCCACCTAAAAATCAGGTCTATCTTTGGCCACTAGGCCTTAGCCTGCCAGCTGCAGAATAATGGCCTGAAGTCCACGTTGCCAAACCTTAACCCACTAATGCAATGCCAGTGACTGAATATGGCCTCAGTACAGAATATCCACCTCCACTGCCAACCATGGGAGGTAACTAGGCTGCTTCCCAAGGTCTGAATATTTATTGACTCGTTCAACCTTGAAATAAGCACAAAGGATCTTTAAGGGAGAGCAAGAAACTGGAGAGCACAGAAGTTGGTATGGATGGACAAAGTGGACAGTCTTTAGCCATCATCATTTTCTCTGTTTCTGTGTACTAATTCAAGTAAGAATGAACAAATTTATTATATACCAAAAAGTAATCTTACTCATACATTAGAAGCAATCGTTGTATCTCGCTAATATTTCAGAGATAAACCCCATCGCAGAGCTTACCATCCAGTCATTGCATATGGTAACATTTATTGCAACTTGGAATGAATAAGCTACTTATCTTAAATGGGACTTGAGGGGTCCCGACGCGTCCCTATTTCGATCATTCCTCAGGAGACCCGAATTAAAGAATTCTCAAATGCTACTTCAAAAGTCAGTCTCAATGGTGCTTATAAAGGCTTTCAATTCACTTACTCTGAGGCGTGGCTGTTTGCAATGTTACATCTCTACAAACGTGAAATAAACGCCGCCAGGACTCCCACTAAAAACTGGAATCACGTGGGCAGACGTACCAACGTGATGACGCATGAATTCAAAAGTCCAAAGAGTTTAGAATCAGCTAGCAGAGGATGTGTACATTGCCGGCACTGTGCTTCTGCTATCACCACCCATCCATAAGCAGTGCCTGCGAGATTTCGAGGCATTTAAATTTAACTTATTCAGGATTGAACATAAAACTATATAAATATTTAAAATGGCAATAGCTTCGTCAGTTAAAATGAGTGCTTCATATTTTTGTGCTCTGATGGGAAAATGCACTTCGTTTTGAATAACAGAAGTCTTTTATATAGCGGATTGCATTACTTTGATGCCAAAAATAATTTTGGAAGATCCAGCCAGAAATGAATAAACTGAAGGGACAAAGACACACAGAGTCTGAACAAGCAAAATGTGTTTGTGCCTATAGGGAGCTGTTTTTTGTTCACTTCCCTTGTGCCAAAAGTGAAACACTTACAATGCCAAAGCACATGAAAAATGGTTCTTTACTCTCCTGCATCCTGATTTAAACGATACAGTTGAATATGAAGAAGGGGAGTCCATTTGGTTGTGAAGATCTGGGCTTGCAAAGCTCAGAACCTGGCAAGGTTGAAGTAGCTCTCCATTCATTCAAGCTAAATAGATTGTGGGTGCAATAAGAACAAGGAGAGATGAACGAGTCGAACCAAACAGGAGGGGAGCAGCAACTGACCACCTCCTCCACTAAATGAATGAAAACCATAGGATTTGGTTTCTCCAAAATAAAAATAATTACAAGATCAAGGAAATTTGATCCTATTAACCACAGAATCACCTACAAATTAGGATTAATAACATTCAAGGTACAACTGTTTAAGATCCCACTATTTTTGGATATAACCTCTTCCATACCCTAAGATTGGAGGATAATAACCTTCTTACTATGCCGTCTTTAAGAACCATAAATACTAGGCATAACCCTCTCTTCCCCTCAAATTTGGATGAGAAAACCCTAGATAAATTCAAAGGGAAATGAAAAAGCCACCTCTTTAGGGCTGCCTTTAATTATGTTTTGTATAGTTTTATGTATGTATATTATATAAACCGTTTAGTGCTAAACGGTATAGAAATTTTTTAAATCAATAAATAAAACTTCCAATTCACGCAAGACCTTCCCTAATGTTTTACTCCTTCTTCGTTCTCTTTCCTATATTGATTGTAATTCTCCCCAATTTCCTTTCGTTTTATAGTCTACCTTGTCCGAAGTAAGTCATTGTCTCCCTAACTAATTGTCTGTTTTCCCCATTTTATTGTACATCGCTTTGAAATTTTGAAAAAGCGATTTTATCGAATTTTTAAATAAACTTGAAACTATGGCTCAGGGTCATTGACCTGTGGGTCTCACCTTTGCCAAATGCTCATAAAGTTAAGTGAGAGAGCTCCTTACATCAGAAATCTTTCTTGTGATCTGGCCAAATCTTACCTGGCTCGTAGTAGCTTTCTTGCTATTACAGTCAATTCACAAAGTTTTTGAACTTGAAATGAGTCAGCTATAAAAGTATAGATCTTGATTCCACCCGAATTACAACCAACCTGGAACTAACAATAAGAGTTGTGACATCCTAACCCATTTGTAGTTAGATGGGCTTGACCCATAAAGCACTTCATGGAGGCATACCCTTGTATCTTTCAAATTTAATATTGGCCTGTACACCTACAAGACCCCTCTGATCAATAGATGTGCACTGCCTAGTTTTTCCTCCTCTGCAAAAGGAGTCTAGGACAGTGGTTCTTAACCTTGTTGGAGGTACTGAACCCCACCAGTTTCATATGCGTGTTCACCGAACCCTTCTTTATTCCCTTAGTTTTGCCGGAGCTAGACTAGAATTACTCAACTTGGCATTGCAAATCATGCAATTAGGACGCTGACTCCCATCACGTTCCGTTATACATGTGAATCCATATTGTACATATTCGTCCGACCACTTTCGTAATTTGCTCAACATAGTTAGTAAGGGATTAAAATATTAAGATAGGTATCACACGACGTACCATCACAACAGTTACAATTCGACTACTGTGCGCATCAAATCCCCTGCAGCACAGATAGGCCAAGCGATGTTGCGTGATCTCCTGCAGCCAATTATGGACAAGCGGGGCGTATTATTTTGAATCATAAGCGCTTCGGTCACGTTCAATCATCTATCAGTTAAATCACAAATTTTGATCAGGAATTGATTGATATATATAAGGCGTTAGTTACAGATTGATAGATCAAGAAACCGAGTACACGATCAGTCTTGATCAAAATCACTGAATAACTGATAGATGATTGAACGTGACCGAAGCGCTATATGAGTTGGATGTGTGTTTTGACCTCCGCCGAACCTGCGAGACTGACTCACCGAACCCCTGGGGTTTGGTCGAACCCAGGTTAAGAACCACTGGTCTAGGAGAAACTCAACTTTTTTCTTCCTCTGTCCTACCACATTCTCCTTCCCTTTTACTAAACCGGAGCTGTGCTGAATGTTACACGCTGCGCCCAATGCTCACAGGAACTCCAGGAGCGTTAGGAGCAGCGTGGCGCATTCAGCGCGGCTCCCTGTGCTAATAACCGCTATTGCGGTTTAGTAAAAGGGAGGACTTTTGTCTTTCCCAGCATTTTTTAGTGCAGCGTATGGTTCATCCAGCTGAGGATTACGTGTTACATCTGATTAATGTTTTTATGAGTTTTTGTGCAATAATTTTTGTAGTTTTTAAAACTCAGAATGAATGACTTCCTTTTTATTAGCTTGTACACTGTCTTGAACTTTGGAAGGGTGGTATAGTAAGTTTTAAAATAAAGAACAAACAAAAGAAAAAAAAGCTAGACGTAGCTATCAGACCTTCTCTGCATTTACTAGGCTACGACCATAGCATTACTTCCCAGTCTCTTTTTGACCCATGGGTTAATGATCTGCCACCTTATGTAACTGGGAGATGGTGATGTAACGGTATGTCAAAGTAGAAGGATTAAGCACTCAATTCTGCACATGGCATCCACAATTTGGCGCCATAAACAATCGACAAAATAGAACAGGAAATTAAGTTATTTAAAATGTCCAATGTGACACGGACAAGAGGACATGGACTGAAGCTGAGGGGGGACAAGTCCAGGACAAATATCAGGAAGTTCTGCTTCACGCAACGAGTGGTGGACACCTGGAATGCTCTCCCAGAGGAGGTTATTGTGGAATCGACCATCCTAGGATTTAAAAACAAACTAGACACACATCTCCTTACGAGAGGCATAGAGGGATATGGGTGACTAAAGTTACGCCAGGTGTACACCTGACTGGGCCTCCGCGTGTGCGAATCGCCGGACTCGATGGACCGAAGGTCTGATCCAGAGATGGCAGTTCTTATGTTAACCCTGGTATAAACCCCCATGGCTAACTTAGGTGCGGGATCACCAGAATTCTAAAATACTGCATACAAATCCTAGGACTACCCTTGAAACCCCCCCCCCCCCTCCTCCCCATGGCCATGCTCCCTTTTTAGATCCATGTGGAAAAATTTACTTACACATCTTTATAGAATAGCGACTATAAAAATGCACATAAAAATTCCAATTAGCGCCAATAATTGTTAGCATCCAGTTATTAGCATTAATTGGCTTGTTAAGCAATTAACCAGTTATGTGCTGCTGAAAATGAGCATTTAGCCCTGAATAGATGGGTCCAACGTGAAAAGAAAAAGGGATGATTAGTTTTAATAAACTTCATTTGTTTTAGAGGCTGATGTGTACAGTCCCCTCCCCACTTGTTTTTTGTTCTGTTTAAGCAATCAGGAGCCATTTCTGGCTGGTTAAATTGCTTTGAATATTGATGCCTTAATGAAATTGTAAGTAAACATTTATGCACTTAGCTCTAGTAAATTTCTAAAGAGGATAATTTATGGGCACAGATCATAAAATTAGGAGCATAGAGGTGAATGCAATGGGATAAATTCTATATGACACCCAAAAAATTGGCGCCAAAAAAGCGCTATTCTTTAAAGTTAGATGTAATGTATATACTCGAATATAAACTGAGATCTTTGGGTAAAAAAAAGGACAAAAATGGGGGTCTCAGACCTGCCCCCCTCACGAACCTGTTTACAGGCCTCTTCCAGGCCTGCCCTGATGCCTTCTGGACTGGTCTAGTGGTGGCCAGGACAGGACAAGAGGGATCCCTTCCGCCTCCTGTCCCAGCCAATTCTAATTATTGTCATCTCCCTTCCGAGTTTCAAGTTTCAAGTTTATTAGGATTTTATATACCGCCTATCAAGGTTATCTAAGCGGTTTTTACAATCAGGTACTCAAGCATTTTCTCTCTCTGTCCCGGTGGGCTCACAATCTATCTAACGTACCTGGGGCTATGGAGGATTAAGTGACTTGCCCAGGGTCACAAGGAGCAGTGCGGGGTTTGAACCCACAACCCCAGGGTGCTGAGGCTGTAGATTGTCACAAGCCCGAGTCCAATGCCGGCCTTGTGCCAGGGAAGAGTCACAAAAATCACTCCCTGAAACTAGTCCGGGCCAACCATGTTATCCCTGATAGACAAGAGCAAGAACAGGTAGCACAGGCTGTGTTTAAACCTGAGGCAGAACACAGCCTGATGAAAACTGGTAAGGGCTCTTTAAATCCGCCATTTTTGTGTCAAGCTGGCTAAGCAGGGGAGAAGGAAAACACAGCTGAAGGAAGTTCAGCCCCGGAGTAGGGCTGGGCGTGGTACAGCAGCTTGGCAGCATTTAGAGGGCTGGCTGACCAAGAGGAAAGGAGACAGAGGAGAGGCTCTCATGTGGAAGGAGTCTCCTAGTCCCCCTGAGCCAAGGGACATTGAGATGTTGGACACTGAACTAGAGGATACAACCTTGGAAAATCCTAAAGGTGAAGCTATGGAGTACAGCACTTTACCTGAGGTGGGAATGGGTGAAGAAATGGAAACTGATTAATTGAAGTTGTTGTTTTTTTTGTGCTAAGTTTTGTGGAAAGTTTCCATTTCCATTGAGCATAAGTATTTTACTGAAGTATGCTAACTAAGGGAATGTATGCTAGCCCAAGGTGTGCTTGTATGAGAAGTTTTATTTCTCTTGCTTACCAAGAGTGCTGCTGTGGAAGGAACTGCAGCAGGTTCTTATTCAGAAAGTGTAAATATCCGGTAAGCTTGAGACAGGATTTACACAGCACCAGGGTGAATAGTTTTCAGAGTTTTCTTTGTTTGAGAGTCAAGGACTGTTAGAGACTCTGCTACACCTGGGACATTGCTAAGAAACTTTGGAACATGATCCAGACCAGGCTGGTTACTATTTTGTTTGTGTTATTTTTGCCAAAGACCATTGGAATACAATTTCTTTTGATGCATTTTTTTTGGACTTGTGAATTGAACAATAAATTTAATTTTTGTTATTTCATAACTTACCTGTGTGAGGCCATTCTGATTAAACTCATAGGATAAGTTTTGCACAACAGGGACTTCCTCCATCTTGGGGAAGCACGCTGGGGAGAATATTGTAAGCGTGGGCCGGTTACCGCGAGCCTTGAGGGCCGGCCACGCTACAAGATCCAACCACTGCGCCACCTCCAGCGGTGAAAGACGGCAGGAGCGACCTTCTTTCACTCCTGTCTATGCAGAGCTGCTAGCTAATTGGCTGCCGCGAGTTCTCTGGTTGGACTATTCGGGTCTTTATCTGCTCTCATTTACTATGTTGCTATGTAAATAAAGTCTTGCGTAGTCCATCCAGTCTGTCCAACAGTCACATTCATCATCAAGGCAATCTTGAACCAACAATCTAGTAATTATTCATTTTACTTGGTAAGTTTCTCTATAAGATGTCCTCCCCTCCCCCCCTTCATGATAGGCAAGACCTGTCCATACTTGCTCCTGATCTGTTTTGCATAAACTTAAAGTAGGGATTAGGATAAGGACAGGATTTTATATACCTTTCTATACTGAAAATGAAAAATATATGATCTAGAGGTCCTTATTTGTACCTGGAGTAATGGGAATCAAATTCTGTTCCCCAGACTCATGCTCCAACCATTTCTCTGCTTCAGTATAATGAACCCATATTGTCTTAACCAAGACAGATTACTACAAGAACAGAAAGGAACAAGACTCCATTAAGTTTGGAGATATATATCTAGCCACTGTCTAAAGAGAAAGATCAACCTTTGTAATTTATGAATGCTTTTAAAAACAATTTCTAGGTTTATTCCTCCTAGTTTGGAAAAGATCATAACATCAAACTGCAAAATTAAACATTTTGGCAGAACACCTAAAGCTGAGGGTTTCCTTGAAAAATCAGCACAGAGTGATTCAGACTTAGATATCCTGATAATGGAGCTAAAGAGTTTGGAAGCTGAAAAAACCTCTGGGCTCCTAAAGGCAGCTGTCATTTTAAAAAATCAGGAAACAATCTCCCAAAGATCATTCATCCCTAGTATAAACCAAAAGCCTTCATTTTGTCCAGGATTATACCGCCTTCCTCTGACAGAAGGTTGAAGCACTTCACATTCCTGAAATCATTAAAACACATACGAAAAAGAAACAGAGATCCATTTTGATAGAAAAGAGCCAACCAGTCGTGCTTAAGAATGCAAAACACATACACACTTCAAGTTAAAAGTTGAAAAAGTTGACACCCATGCTCATTCCAATTGCTATCACTGTGCAAAATAATGAGAAAGTTCATTTCGTATTTGATATCATAGAAAAATGAAGGCAGAGAAGGACCATGTGGTCTATCCATGCTATCTACTATCCCTTCCTCTCCCTTAGAGATCCAAGGGAACGGTACAGTTTAGGGAAGAAGAACTTTTGTGCACGAAAGAGGAGCAAGACTTGGGTGTGATACTAAGTAATAGTCTTAAGGTGGCCAAACAGGTTGAAAAGGCAATGACAAAAGCTAACAGGATGCTAGGGGGCATAGGGAGAGGTATGACCAGTAGGAAAAAGGAGGTTCTGATGTCCCTGTATAATACTTTGGTGAGACCTTATTTAGAGTATTGTGTGAAAAGATATAAAAAGGATGGAGTCAGTCCAGAGGAAGGCTACTAAAATGGTACATGGTCTTCATCATAAGGTGTATGGGGACAGACAAAGATCTCAATCTGTATACTTTGCAGGAAAGGCAGGAGAGGGGAGATATGATAGAGACATTTAAATATCTACATGGCATAAATGCGCATGAGTCAAGTCTCTTTCATTTGAAAGGAAGCTCCAGAATGAGAGGGCATTGGATGAACTTAAGAGGTGATAGGCTCCAGAGTAGTGCTGCCCGATTCACCGATTTGAATCAGGTGAATCGATTCAATTTTCTAAAAAAATCAGCCTCCCGATTCAATGACCGACCCTTCCCCAGTGCCTTCCTAAAGCAGGAGCTGCAGCGCTGCCTCTTGCTGGCTGTCCACTGCCGCTCCTGCTTGAGGGGGGAGGGTCAGTCAGAAAGGCCTCCTCTAGCTTCCCTGCTGTTACCTCCCTAAGGCTAACACAGGAGCCTGCAGGCTCGTTGGTGTTATAGCGATCCCTCAGCTGCCCGTTGTCCTCAGCGGCACGTTCTATCTGCTATGTCCTGCCCCTGTTCTGACATCAGGGACAGGATAGCGGCAGAGAGAACGTGCCGCTGAGGACGACAGGCAGCCTCAGGGATCGTTATAACACTAACGAGCCTGCAGGCTGCCGTGTTAGCCTAAAGAGCGGGGAAGCTCGGGGAAGATACAGGCTTGCGGGGGGAGCAGGCATTCGTGGCGGGGAGCAGGCTGAAGAGTGCCTTCATGCTAGGGGGGCAGGTCTTTGCAGGGGAGAGCAGGTCTTCGTGGTAGGGAGCAGGCCGAAGAGTGCTTTCACTGCAGGGGGGCAGGCCTTTGCGGGGGGAGCAGGTCTTTGCGGCAGGGAGTAGACCGAAGAGTGCCTTCATGGTAGGGGAGCAGGCCTTTGCGGGAAGAGCAGTCTTCGCGGTGGGGAGCTGGCTGAAGAGTGCCTTCACTGCAGGGGGGCAGGTATTTGCGGGGGGAGCCGGTCTTCGCGGCAGGGAGTAGGCTGAAGAGTACTTTCACTGTAGGGGGGCATGCCTTTGCGGGGGGAGCAGGTCTTCACGGCGGAGAGCAGGCCTTCATAGCAGGGAGGCAGGCCTGTGCAGAGGGAAGAGGAGGAAGAGTTCCTTCATGGTGGGGAGGCAGGCCTGTGCAGAGGGAGGAGGAGGAGGAAGGAGTAAGAAAGGGGAAGGGAGATGCCAGACCTGGGGTGAAGGGAAGAGAGAGGCCAAACCAAAAATAGGGGGAGGAAAGCAAAGGAGAGATGCTGGACTAAAGGAGAGAGGGAGAAGAAATGCAAGACCACAAGGGGAAGGGTACAAGAGGGACAGATACTGCTCCAAAGTAGGTGGGCAGGGTGCAGGATGGCAGGAGAGATAGTAGGAGAAAGTCTGTACCTGGGGAAGGGGATACAATAGGTAAGGAAGAGAGAAAGAAGAAGCTGGATATGGGGAGAGATAAGATGCTGGGCATGTAGGGAGCATAGGAACAAGGACACAAGGGGGACAGTACTGGAGAGGAGAATAGGGACAGGGACACAGAAGAGAGATGCTCGATGAAAGGGTAGTTGAGAAAAGGAGAGATGTTGGATCTAGGGATGGTGGGGTCCATCGCTGCAGCAGCGGGAGGATGGAGATGAAAAAAAAGAAAGATGCCAGACCTCCGGTGGAGGAAAGGGAAACAGAAGGGGAGGACAGAGGTGGAAGATGGATGGTTAGCATAGAAAAAGAAGAAAGAAGGAGGGCCTGATCAGAAGACAACCAGACCAACATGGGACCATGATTTGAAAAATAACCAGACAAGAAAAGGTAGGAAAAATAATTTTATTTTCTGTTTTGTGATTACAATATGTCAGATT
The DNA here is from genome assembly GCF_902459505.1 of Geotrypetes seraphini. NCBI lineage: Eukaryota > Metazoa > Chordata > Amphibia > Gymnophiona > Dermophiidae > Geotrypetes > Geotrypetes seraphini. The sequence goes on along the minus strand of NC_047101.1, from coordinate 28,887,301 downwards.
TGAAATGTGTATCCTTCCATAGCTGGTGTTGGATCGCGAACACAAGCTAGGAATTAACAGAGAGAGGAAAAGTATTTTTTGTTTGTTTATTTTGTTTACACCACAGGACCAGTGTGGGTAGCAGAGGGCAAAGGGGGGTGAAGAGGCTATAAAATAAACCCACAAGGATGTTTGGATAAAACCAGGGCAGGCAAATCGAATCGAATCAAAATTTTTTTTTCCTGAATTGGGCAGCACTACTCCGGAGTAATCTAAGGAAATACTTTTTTTTACAGAAAGGGTGGTAGATATGCAAAATAGTCATCCACAGAGGTGGTGGATACAAAGAGGCCATCCTCACAAACGTATAGTATGAAGCAAAAAGTGAACTAACCAAAATACACTTTTTTTACAGTTGCCGCTTGTCAATACATTTAGGATACTTTCAATTATGCAGTGCCCCTAGCCTTGATAAAGCTCTGCGAAACGCGTTGGCAGAAGGGAGTATTGAATTGCATGGAACGCTGGAATATGTTCCTTCATTACCTATTATGAATTGAAGACACAGCCTTTTAAAGATAAGTTCTTTAAAACTTTAGATAGAAGCACTGATAACTATGATAAAGAAAAAAGCATTTTAAAAATTTTTCTATAAAAAGCATTACATTATGATGATTGGGGATGTATGAAGAACTGACAGACCGTGGAAGCGCTCTTGCTTAAACTGGTCATATCTGACACCCCAGGTCTCACTCACCATAAGTGTATTTTGGATACAAAGAGGGGCATTTTCGATAGGACGACTAAGTCTGAGTTTGGACATTTTGGGAAAGATGTTCAGAAATCCAGTAGAGAAAATGTCCATTCTTAAAACAGCAAGACGTCTATCTTTTTTTTTTTAAATGATCTATGTAGACATTTGGTCCTTAGTACGTCTTATCTTTTTTGGCTAATCCTGAATATAAATACATCCACATGAAAAACATACAAAAGTAAGTTTTTCAGACCTCAAAGCATCCAGCATTCTTAGCAAACTGTTCACAGAGAGCTTAGAACAGCAATAGGGCACTCTAGGGGGTCCAGCAGTGACTGTTACATTTCAAATTCCCAGGCACACATGTCACTATAAACTGCTTACATTGTATGGTGAGGCCTCCAAAACCCATCCAAAACTTACTGTACTCACCTGTACACAATAGCCCTTATGCCGGCAGGTATCATCTTAATGTAGGTACAGCAGGTTTTGGAGGGCTCATCATACAATAGAAGCAAGATATGGTGACATCTGTACCTGGGACTTTTAATGTGAAATTCACTAAAGTACTTCTTAGAAGAGCCCCTCAGCTCTCTGGGCTCAAATGTCTGTGTTACCATCTGAAGCTGCTAGGACTGAAAACTTCTCAGTATCACCTTGTAATACAGGCTAGAATGTACTTCTTTTTAAACATCTTTGAGTGGTGGGAGGTGGTCGGTGACCACTGGGTGAGTAAGAGGGGGGGGGGGTCAAGCCTTAATTCCTCTAGTGCCCTTCTGGTCAGTTTGGGCACCTTCTTAGCATTTAGACACTTTTAGAACAGCTGTAGCTCCAAATGTAAAGAAAAAAGCCCAGAACCTTTTATTAAAGGTTATTAAAGATTATACCTGATGAGTGTCCAAGTTCTAAGCCCACCCAAAACACACCTCTAACATGTCCCCTTAAGATTTGGGTGCACTGGCGACAAAACAACCAGAAAGATGTGTAAAAGCCTGTTTTGAGAATGCCCACTTGGACATTTTGAGTAGTAAGACATCCAAATGCTGGTTTATGCTGTCTTTTGGACTTCTATCTTTTATGAAAATGAGCCCAAAAGACTGTGTCTGAATTCAAGAAAGCGTGGGACAGGCACGTGGGATCTCTTAGGAAGAGGAGGAGATAATAGATGCTGAGAATGGGCAGATTGGCCTTTATCTGCCATCAAGTTTCTCTGTTTCAATATACTTGTCCCAAGCTTTCTTGAAGTTTCCAGTCTCCACTAGGAGGCCATTCCAAGCATTCAGCACCCTTTCCGTCAAAAAGTATTTTCTGAGGCTACTTCTTAGTTTATCCCATTTCAACTTCATCCTATGCCCCCTCATTCCAGAGTTTCCTTTCAATTAAGGGACTTGCCTCATGCACATTTATGCCACATAAATATTTAAACATCTCTATCATAACTCCCCCTCCCACCTTTCCTTTTAATAGCTTTCCTCTGGACCGACTCCAACCTGTATATCTTTTAGATGGTGAGATCTATTTAGAGGCAGCAGTAACTTGTAAAATGGACGATATTTGGAAGAGAGAATTGCAGATCAGAGGACTAAAGTGGTGTCGAATAAACAACTAAAACTGTAGCTTGTCTGTCATCTTTACTAGATAAGTTCTGTGGTGAAGGGGCTATCACATATGAGCATGGTGTTGCCTATACCGAGCAGTGCTGAACAAGCTGTTTTAGAAGTAATGATGCAGGACCATATTGTTCTTAGAAGAAAATTGAAAAACTTAAGAGAATATGAACTTGAAATTAATTTGTTTTCCATGAACCGAAAATGTTTCTACAACTGAGGGTAGTGATCAGTGGAGATCGCTCTGAAGAAAGGGATGTTACCAGTGGTTTGCCTCAAGGATTTGTTCTTGGGCCTGTTTTTTTTTACATTTTTATAAACAATATTGCTGAAGGGCTGTTGGGTAACATTTGCCTCTTTGTGGATGATACCAAAATCTGCAATAGAGTAGATACGCCGGATGGTATGAATAACATGAAGAAAGACCTGGCAAAGCTTGAAGAATGGTCTGAAATTTGGCAGCTAAAATTTAATGCTGCAGCCTGGGCCCGCCCCGCTTTTTGAATGGCTGCAGTCAGTTCTCAAGAGTCTCGCGAGAACTGAAGCAGCCATTCAGAAAGTGGGGTGGGCCCAGGCAGCAGCACAGAAAGCACGCTCCTGTCGGCACATACACCCCTGGACCACCAGGTTTCAGGGGGCGTTTAAAAAGACAGTGTGGGCAGGTGAGGGTGTTTTAAAAGGAAGTGCCGGCAGGTGGGACGTGTTATTAAAGGGAGGCGGGGGGTCATCTTCACTCCATAAGACGCATCCACTTTTCCACCCCCTTTTTGGGGGTGGATAAAGTGCATCTTAAGGACCGAAAACTACGGTACCAGCCAGAAACCCAAAGAGTAGCAACATTCCAGAGCTGCTATTGTGATGTCATACTACCTCATTCCAACATACCAGAAGCTGACAGGTTATACACAGGAAATGTAGCCGGGAAACTGACAGGGTTGAGGGTCAGTCTAGAAGAGGCATGCAGGCAGATTGATAGGCTTAAAAATGATAAATCCACTGGACCGGATGGCATCCATCCGAGGGTAATCAAGGAACTGAAAGGGGCTATAGCTGAACAGCTTCAACTAATAGCCAATCTGTCGTTCAAATCAGGAAGGATTCCGTAAGACTGGAAAGTGGTGAATGTTACGCCGATCTTCAAGAAAGGTTCGAGGGGAGATCCGGAAAACTACAGACTAGTAAGTCTGACCTTGGTACCGGGAAAGATGGTAGAGGTGCTGATAAAGGACTGCATCATTGATCACCTTGACGGACACGATCTGATGAGGACCAGCCAGCACGGCTTCAGCAAAGGAAGATCTTGCTTGACGAACTTGCTGCACTTCTTTGAAGGAGTAAACAGGCAAATAGACAAGGGTGACACAGTCGACATTGTATATCTGGATTTTCAGAAGGCATTCGACAAGGTCCCGCATGAATGACTACTTTGAAAAATTGCGAGCCATGGAATCGAGGGTGAAATACTCACGTGGATTAAAAACTGGCTGGCAGATAGGAAACAGAAAGTGGGGGTAAATGGAAAATACTCGGACTGGAAAAGCATCACCAGTGGAGTGCCGCAGGGTTTGATGCTTGGACCCGTGCTCTTCAACATATTTATAAACGACCTGGAAATTGGTACGACAATCGAGGTGATTAAATTTGCAGACGATACGAAGTTATTCAGAATAGTAAATACACAGAAGGATTGCGAACACCTGCAACATGACATAAACACGCTTGAGAAATGGGCTGCGACATGGCAAATGAGATTTAACGTGGATAAGTGTAAGGTGATGCATGTTGGTAACAAAAATCTTATACACGAATACAGGATGTCCGGGGCAATATTCGGAGAGACCTCCCCAGGAAAGAGACTTGGGAGTACTGGTCGACAAGTCAATGAAGCCTTCCGCGCAATGTGTGGTGGCGGCAAAAAGTCGAACAGAATGTTAGGAATGATTAAGAAGAACAGATCGGAGAAGGTCATCATGCTGCTGTACAGGGCCATGGTAAGCCCCCACCTGGAAATCTGCATCCAGCACTGGTCTCCATACATGAAGGACACAGTACTACTCGAAAGGGTCCAGAGAAGAGCGACTAAAATGGTAAAGGGGCTGGAGGAGTTGCAGTACAGTGAGAGATTAGAGAAACTGGGCCTCATCTCCCTTGAAAAGAGGAGACTGAGAGGGGACATGATCGAAACATTCAAGATAATGAAGGGAATAGACTTAGTAGATAAAGACAGGTTGTTCACTCTCTCCAAGGTAGAGAGAATGAAAGGGAACTCTTTAAAGTTAAAAGGGGATAGATTCTGTACAAACGTAAGGAAGTTCTTCTTCACCCAGAGAGTGGTGGAAAACTGAAACGCTCTTCTGGAGGCTGTTATAGGGGAAAACACCCTCTAAGGATTCAAGACAAAGTTAGACAAGTTCCTGCTGAACCAGAACGTACGCAGGTAAGGCTATTCTCAGTTAGGGATTAGTCTTTGACCTAAGGGCCACTGCGTGAGCGGACTACTGGGCACAGATGGACCACTGGTCTGACCCAGCAGCGGCAATTCTTATGTTCTTATGCCTAAGAGCCAACCTCATCAGTGAGGTCACAATGGCTCAATTGTCCTATACTTGGCTCATATAAGAACATAGGGATTGCTATACTGGGACAGACCAAAGGGCTATCAAGCCCAGTATCCTGTTTCCAACAGTGACCAACCCAGGTCACAAGTACCTAGCAAAATCCCAAAGAGTAAAACAGATTTTATGCTGCTTATTCTAGGAATAAGCAGTGCATTTCCCTAAGTCCATATTATTTGTTTAAAAACTTGAACCCCGCTTAAACCTAAATGGTTCATAGAATACATACATAATCATAATAACAATACAACAATAAATAACTTATATTCATATAAAATTCCTCAAAAGCAAATGCCTCTGTAAATAAAGTTGTCTTCAACACGCTCTTAAATTTCTGCATATCAGAAAGCAATCTAAGTGGCCCTGTCAAATTATTCCATAAAAGCACTCCTGCCAAAGAGATTGTTGAAGCTCTTATTTTTGCATAGTGAACACTAACAAGCCCATCACTGACCAATCTTAATATCCCCTCTAACCTTAAAGGTCTGCATGACTGACACACTTTTTTTTTAGGAACTTATCCAAACCTTTTTTAAACCCTGCTAAGCTAGTTTCTAAATGTGCTCAACTCAGAGTGTCATTTATAGAATAGTGGCTAGCATTAATTTTATTGGTGCCATATATGGAATTGTGTCCATCAGATCTACTTTTAGTTGGTTTGAGTGAAAGCAGCTGTCAGACAACTAGTTTAGCTGGACAGATCTCCAGGTATGCTGTTTTGAAAGTTGACCTTTTAATCAAACTGAGCCATTTGTAAACAGGAGCTTCTGGGATTTATAGCCTTAGAAAGCTGATTATCACCACAGCAGTAAAACTGATAAAGCTTTCCTCCCTTCAGCCCTCATGTTGTTAAAGAAATGAGTTTAGCCAGTTCAGTATTTGTGGCCTGCAGTGTTTTAGCAATTGTCGTCACATCTGAAGAAAAGGGCTGATGTGGTCTCATGGGCTCATCTATAGCATCAGATTTGCATTATTCATATGTTCATCTGAGAACAACATGAAAGAGGATAAGATGCTGTCTCATTTCTCTCTTTATCTTTCAGACTTCTCTCTTATGCCCAATGGTATCTCCTTTCTATTTCAGAGAGAATGAGGGGACTTCTCGTATATTAAAACAGTGCTCAGTACAGAACAGTTCAGGGCGACTCCTTTGGCTTCGATATTAGTGCCAGTTCTTCACATAATTTGATGCAGATTTATGCATGTTTATGACTAAAACGTGGGCCAGAAGTCAGCACAAAAGTTAGCTGCTCTGTGTACAGCTAAGGAGCGTAATGTTTAGCACTAATTTTACCGTTTAACTCTAAGGGTCATCCAGTGCATTGACTATTGGCTGTGGTTTTAAATCAGTCGACTAGCTTGGCACATAGTCATTTAGTACAGTTTTATTTCCTTACATTTTTATGGCTCTATCAATGAAGTGACACTGTGTAGGGCATCATAAATATACATTAAGAACTATTATACATTTTAAAGCAGTATCACATCAACCAAATGCTTTCAAAATCATGCTGGTGGCTTTTATGAATAAACCTGGAAAGAGAGGTTAATTTGTTTTGCTCTTTAACCAGAGCTTTAATCCTCACTCTTTCCTGTGTATTTTCCAGATTCTCAGAAATCACCCTCAATTCAAGACTCAGGGCTCCTTTTATCAAGCCACACTAGCGGTTTAACGCGTGTAATAGCGCGCATTAAACCGCTGACCACACTAGCCGCTAACGCCTGCCTTGAGCAGGTGGTAATTTTTTGGCCAGTGCGGGCGTTAGCGTGGGATTAAAAGTCACGTGCGCTAACCCCGCTAGCGCGGCTTGATAAAAGGAGCCCTCAGTCTCAGTCTTAGCTTAAAAAGAAAGTAAGAAGTGGATGCTGAAATGTAGAATTTTTAGACTCCACTTCCTCATTTTTAGCCAATGCTCCTTGTAGCAATTTGTAATGAAAGAGAATCGTGAATGCTGAAAGGAGAAGAGAAAAAGGACAACTCCCAGAATGCAATTCTCTAAGGGCACAAGCTGCACATACTCTGTTAGACACATATTAATCCCTGTTTTGTTTCATGAGGTGCCTGCTCAGACCTTAGATCACGTTTAGCCTTGCAAAACATATGAGCTTAAATTTGAAAAAAAATCATGCTTTCTTCTGATCTGTATTGGTTGTTAAATAAATGACATTTTTCCAAATGATTTCAGAAAACATGACTTTTTCCCTTTCAGCAAAGTAATGTATGTGATTCATTTGTCTTCAGCACCTGACCTCAGTGGTTTCAGATGGCAGGTGGCTTAGCTAACTGATAGATCAAAAGTAATAAGCCATCCTAAAGAACATGCTTACAGGATTAAGCAGAGAAAAAATTTAAGCGGAGCTAGTGAAGGAAATATGGCCCTTACAACTTCAGAATTAGATAATGAGGTTGGATAGTTATAACAAGAAACACCACCTAGAGCCCTGTACGTCAGTGGCGTACCTAGCATATGTCCGGAGAAACCCAGATGTTATGAAAACTCAATGTGTAATAGGATAAACACTTTCAAAAGGAGTATGGTAAAGTCCAATAAAGTAAATCAAACAAACACAGCATAGACCAGATCACTCCAACATGAAGGAAAAAGCCTTAGAAAAGGCCCTCCCACCTCACCAAAACGGCTTAAAGAGGCAGTCGAGCGGTCACCTCACTGGCAAAAAACCTTCAATTTATGTTCATGTCTTATGCTGTGCTGTATAATGCCAATGAACATTAAAGATAGAGGAATCAAATCCACTTATCCTGCTGATCGGTACACCAACGGTGGCCAGCGTTTCACATTTTCATGCTGCCTCAGGGTGTATCCCGACCGATCAGACTCTATTCAAAACGGACGTCTCCACGTCTCAGTATGAAATGACTGTTACAGGGGGAAACCGATCTGGTCTATGCTGGTCTATCTGGTCTATGTTGTGTTTGTTTGATTTACTTTATTGGACTTTACCATACTCCTTTTGAAAGTGTTTATCCTATTATCCTAGTACCTAGCATATGTGACACTCGGGGCCCATCATTTTTTGACACCCCCCCCATCTGTATGAAAAACATGATTTTTAGTAACAATCCACACGTCGCACAAGAATGTACCTAGGAACAAGCAGCATCTTACATACTGCAGTGAGCAGTACATCAATAAACCCATTGTAAAACTAAACAAGCCAGACTAGAACAGATCAATCCTACAGTCAATCCTAACAGAAAACCATGTCTTTCGAATACACAGAACATAGAAAACACCTTCGCCTAGTAAGGAATATGTAATCACAAACTAACTGTATAGAACTGTAACTTTATAGAACTGTAGTGTGGTTTTTAGCCACGGTGGTAACAGCTCAGACGCTCATAGAATTCTGAGCGTCGGAGATGTTATCACCACGGCCAGCACTAAAAAATGCTCTACGGTTTTGTAAAAGGGGGGATAAAATAGAAATACGTAGACAAAGGTTAAATTGAACCACCAAGAAGCTGGACTCTGCATACAATGCAAAACCACAGAAACAGTGACACATCTCCCCTAAAGCAAAAAAATAAATAAATAGAATTTTTTTTTCTATCTTGTCTTCTCTGGTTTCTTCTTGTCACTCTCTTCCTTCCATCCACTGTCTGTCCTCTCTCTGCCCCTTCTATATGGCATCTTCTCTCCTTCTATGCCCCTTCCAGAAACTTTATGCCTCCCCCTTCCATCTCTCCCTTCATCCCCATTGGTCTGGTATCCATCTTCTTCCCTTCCCTCCTCCAATGGTCTGGCATCTCTCTCCTCTCCTCTTCTTCCCTTCCCTCTCCCACACCCTTATGGTCTGGCATTTCACTCTCTTCTCTTCCTTCCCCCACTTCCATCAGCAACTGCCCCCTTTCTTTCCCTCCAACCTAATTCAATCCAGTATCCTTCCCCCCTTATGTCTCTCTCCCCTTTCCCTGCTCACCAATTCCATGAGCATCTGCCCCCCTTTCTTCCCCTCCAACCCAATTCCATCCACTATCCTTCCCCCTTATGTCTCTCTCTTCTTTCCCTGCACACCAATTCCATCAGCATCTGCCCCTTTCTCTCCCTCCACCACCCTGACCCCCCTTCTCTCCCTCCACCACCCTTCTATGCTCCTCTCTCCCTCCAAACGAGCAAGGTCCCGTGATGACAAATTTTGCTGCCTCTGCCTCCGGAAGACGTAAGTGATGCAGAGGGGATGGGCTGGCAGACGCAGGGAGTTGCAGCAAGGTCCCACGATGACTGCAGCTGCCGGTCCACCCTCTCTGACGTCACTTACATCCTCCGGAAGCAGAGGCAGCCGAAACAGTCATCGCGGGACCTTCCTACACTTCAGTGTGGCTGCCGATTCTGCTTTGGAATAAGTACGGCAACCGTGCTGAGGTGCAGGTCCCGTAGAAGAGCAGCGTGGGAGGATCTGGCCGGTTATGCACCCCCTAGGGCTGGCACCCGGGCAGTCCGCACCCCCCGCCCTTGGTACACCACTGCTGTACATTTAATTTTTTTAATCCCTTGTCAGTTACACAACAATATCTATTCTAGCTTCATGTAGATCATCATTGTTTTTCATTATGTCCTTTTAAAACTGAGACTAATAAGTATAAACAATTTCTCATGAATTGGGCACCGCTGCGTTGGTCCATGCAGGGAGCACATGGTGATTCAACCATGGTTATCACACTACTGAGGAATGGAGATTTCATAACAAAAAGCAAGAGGCTATAGCAACAATCCCCCCTCCCAAGTATAAAACGAAAAGCCTAGACCACACTGAAACACAAAGCAAAGTTTGGCTTATAATACCGGCAAGAAAGCAAGGTGACATTTTCCAGACTCTGGATTAAGCTCTGGGATCTTTGTGTAAAGTCATTTTCCGTTCGTTGCTTGCTGACATTTCATCAGAGATTTCAGTAAAATTCTGGATTCCCTGCCTTTCTCTAATCATTGAATTAAAATGCTCTCTTCCCCGTGAGAATCAGCAAAACCCCTATAGCCTGAGGTTAGTCCTCAAAACAGTAAGTGGTGAGCCGGGTATCTGGAAAAGAAACCATCTTCTAACACATTTAGCCGATTCGTGATTATGGTCTCGGAAAACCTGCTGAGCAACACTTTGCAACATTTGGGCAAATGGTTCTAGAGCTGGGGCTAAACTACTGTAACGACTTTCCTCATCCTACACGAGAACCTTCAAAGCGAAACTGAAACATAAGGAGAATCGTAAAAGAAGTACCAAATTCTTACCGTCCGACAGGTCGATGAGTCCCAGGTAGTGCAAAAGTTTCAGAGAGGAGCAGACCACCACCACGATCCCTAACGTCTGCAACCCCTCCGACTCTCCGTCATTCCACATCGTTGGCGATCGCTCCGAGATGCCCAGCGAGGCATTCCCAAAACAAGTGACAGGTAGTGAAGGCTCGGAGCTCATCTGCGGGGAAGCGTTTCTCCTGCTCTTCTGCCAATCTATGCTTCATTTTCTCTCTCTCTCTTTCTCAATGTTCTTTTTTTTCCCCCTTCTCCCCTCCCTTCTGCAGCATTTTCTTATTCTTACGCTTATTTTCAGAAGAGCTCTCTATTTGCGTCTTTTCTTGAGAAGAGTTAACTTGGATGCTGTCTCTGCCCTGGAACTCGCTGCTGTCTTGGTTGCTTCGTTGCTATCAGTTTCACTGCAGTGCACAAAAGAGGAAACATGATTTCTCTCTGTTAGAAGCTCTTGAAAAATGACAGTCGTAGCTTTTCTATTTGACTGAAGTTTTTGGAAGTTCCTAGAAAAGATTCATTTCAGGGGAGAATTGTAAAATAAAAGTGATAATCTCCAAAACAAGTTTCAATATCAGTAGAGCTTCTAATTTCAGGTACAGGTTGGATAAGTTCAGGACAATCCTGACTTTTCTGCACTGTTGACTTAAGTAGCAAAAATGTACCCAGCAATATTATGTTTGGCTCAAAGATGACAATAAATGTCGATTTTTGCACTGTCAATGAAAGAAGAACACATAAATTTACAATTTTATAAATATAGGCAGTTCCGGGGTTATGAACGAGTTATGTTTTTAAAGCTGTTCCAAGTCAGATTCTGCTCCCAGCTGACAAAAGGGCCAACTGTCCCTCAAAAGGTACAGCATTCACAACCACACACTGTTCTTAACGTGGCCATGCCTCATTCCTGAATCTGCCCCACTGCAAATACTGCTTAGTTAAATGAAATGAAGCCATGACTGCGTTCTTAAGTAGAAGTTGTACTTGAGTTGGGCTTCTGTAACTCGGGGACTGCCGGTACCTAAGAACACAGTCCTAGTAAGATATGTGCAGCCATTGTGATCACAAGGCACAAGGGAGGCGAGGAGCACCCAGTCTATTGCCTCTCCCCATGTCCTAATTGCTTGTTGAGCTGCCTCACAAACAGGAAATTCAGGCTGGTCTCACAGCTTCAAGTCCTGGGAGGCGTTCCACACTTCCTACATTTACTTACGTGGTGAATCCTCATTAGAAAAATTGAAAAGTTCATTCAAACGTCACTTGTATAAAGACGCATTTGAGACATAGATAGGACAACTCAATCTATTATTAATTCTTATGCTCAAATACCTAATCTTAATCAGACCTTATGTATGGGTCACAATCTCCCCTACCCTCTCCTTTAGGCTTAGCCATATTTTTAAAATTATTCTTCATTATCCTCCGGATGTTTTTTTTCCCTAAATGTACCTTTATCTTCTTTAAAAAGATTGTAGTTCACCCCTCTTTCCTTTTGTATCGATAACTATTTATATGTATACATTGTACGTTTTGTTTTATTTTTGTCTCCCAATTTTAAATTGCCATACGCATTGAAGTACTTGACATTGCATGTACAACAAACTTTTAATAAACTTGAAACTTGTGTGGTTCAAGTTCAAGAGTTTGATTTGGAAAATGCTGGAATTTACTAATAAAGTCTTTTGCTTTTCTGCACAGAATGAATATTAATTCCTACCAGTGCTGATACACTGAAGGATTAAACTAAGGCAAGCTTTTCATCTTTCTGTCTAAGGACAGAAAATATAAAATTATATAGTTCCACCCTCAAACCTAGACTCCACATCTGAAAGAAGTGGCCATTTCTAAAACAAACTTACAAACCCAGGTTGATCAGCGAGTTGGGGTAGAAAGAGCAGCTGCAGTAAAAGCAGAGAACTCAAGGATCCATCAGCATGGAACATAAGAACATAAGAATAGCCTTACTGGGTCAGACCAATAGCCCATCAATCCCAGTATCCCGTTCTCACGGTGGCCAATTCAGTTCATTAGTACCTGGCCAAAACCCAAGGCATAGCAATATTCCATACTACTGATCCAGAGCAAGCAGTGGCTTCCCCCATGTCTTTCTCAACAACAGACTATGGACTTTTCCTCCAGGAACTTGTCCAAACCTTTTTTAAAACCAGCTACGCTATCCGCTCTTACGACATTGTCTTGCAATGTGTTCCAGAGCTTAACTATTCTCTGAGGGAAAAAAAATTTCCTCCTATTGGTTTTAAAAGTATTTCCCTGTAACTTCATCAAGTGTCCCCTAGTCTTTGTAATTTTTGAAGGAGTAATTTTTGATGGACCTACCAAAGACAAGAGAAGTAATTTTCCATGGCTTCTTTTTGGAAACTGACCTCATTTGGGGCAACTTTATAACAGGAAGCGTATAAAAAGGCCCCTGGAGAAAACTTGGTAGGAAAGCACAGTTACTTACCATAACAGGTGTTATCCAGGGACAGCAGGCAGATATTCTCACACATGGGTGACGTCACTGATGGAACCCCGGAACGGACTCTTGAAAAGTGAATTGCCACTTTAAGTTTTAGAAAGTTCGTGATCAGCTTGCACTGCGCATTCGCAAGTGCCTTCCTGCCCAATGTAGGCGCGCAGTCCCTCAGTTAAGATAAGCCAGCTAAGAAGCCAACCATGGGAGGTGGGTGGGTTGTGAGAATATCTGCCTGCTCTCCCTGGCTAACACCTGTTACGGTAAGTAACTGTGCTTTATCCCAGGACAAGCAGGCAGCATATCTCACACATGGGTGACCTTCAAGCTAACTAGAATGGGATGGTGGAAGAGTTGGCCTTTAAGAAAATAAATTTTGTAATACTGACTGGCCGAAGTGTCCATCCCATCTGGAGAAAGACTTCAGACAATAATGCGAGGTGAATGTATGAACTGAGGACTAGGTGGCAGCTTTACAGATTTCCTCAATAGGAGTAGATCTAAGGAAAGCACCAGAAGCTGTCATAGCTCGGACTTTGTGAGCTGTGACACGACTCTCCAGGCGCAGTCCAGTCTAACCATAGCAGAATGAGATACAGGCAGCTACCCAGTTGGAAATCATACTCTTGGAAACAGGATGCCCCAACTTATTAGGATCAAATGAGATGTAAAGTTGAGGAGATGTTCTATGTGGCTTTGTCCTGTTGATGTAATAGGCCAAAGCACGATTACAGTTGAGTGTGTAATGTCATTGCTCCTGAATGAGAATGAGGCTTAGGGAAAAAAACTGGGCGAACAGTCATCCGATTGAGATGAAACTCTGTAACAAGTTTAGGTAGAAACTTTTGATGTATGCGCAGAACTACTTTGTCATGGTGAAAAATTATGAAGAGTGGATCTGCCACCAACGCTTGTTTTTGGGTTTTTTTTTTTTGTAAATCATGTTTATTGAGGTCAACCAAAGAAACATAACTCACTGACCCTCCTGGCAGAAGTGAGCGAGATAAGAAAGACAACTTTCCAGGTAAGAAACTTGAGATGAGCCGTGGCCATTGGTTCAAATAGTGGCCTCATTAAACTGGAAAGAACTACATTAAGGTCCCAGACTACAGGAGGAGGTTTGAGAGGTGGTTTCACATTGAAAAGTCCTTTCATGAAACTGAAGACCAAAGGATGAGCAGTAAGAGGTTTTCTCTCAACTGGCATGTGAAAAGCTGTAATAGCACTGAGATGGACTCTGATAGATGTAAATTTGAGTCCAGAGTCAGACAGATGAAGCAGATAATCCAACACTAATTCCACTGACAAGGAAGTTGGATCATGATGATAAAGGAGACACCAGGAAAAAAATCAAGTCCACTTTTATTGATAACATTGTTGAGTGGATGGCTTCCTGAAGGCATCAATAATATCGCAGACAGGCTGAGAGAGATGTAATTCATATGGATTCAGCCTGAGACAAACCAAGCTGCCAGGTGTAACAAATGCAGGTTGGGATGTAGAAGTGATCCTAGTTTCTGAATAAGAAGTGCAGGAAAGATTGGTAGAGAAATTGGCTTCCTTGTGCTGAGCTGAAGTAGAAGGGAGAACCCATGCTGCCTGGGCCACCAAGGAGCAATGAGAATCATGGTGGCTGACTCTCATTTGAGTTACAACAGAATTTTTAACAGGAGAGGAGTTGGAGGGAATGCATATAAAAACAGGCCCATCCAATCCAGGAGAAACACATCGGCTTCCAGACGGTGAGTAGAGTAAAGTGTGGAGCAAAACTGGGGCAACTTGTGATTGTGATGGGTTGCAAATAAGTCCATCTGAGGAGTGCCCCATTAAGCAAAGCTGAGATGGAGAGTCGCAGAGTTGAGAGTCCATTCGTGAGGCTGAAAAATTTTGCTGAGGTTGTCTGCCAGGGAATTCTTCTCTCCTTGAATGTAGACAGCTTTTAAGAAAATGTTGCGAGCCGTCGCCAAGAGCCAGATTTTCTGAGCTTCCTGACATAACAGAAGAGAGCCCGTGCCTCCTTGCTTATTTATGTAGTACATAGCTACTTGATTGTCTGTGCGAAGGAGGAGGACTTGAGGACTCAAGAGGTGCTGGAAAGCTTTGAGAGCATAAAATATAACTTGGAGCTTGAGGAAATTGATGTGAAATTTCTGCTCCCTGGCAGACCAATGACCTTGTGTTTGAAGGCCGTCTAGGTGTGCACCCCAGGCATAAGGAGATGCATCTATCGTTATCACCTTTTGGTGGTGGTGGTGGTGGTGGGGGGGTAAGTGAAAAAGGAGTCCTTTGAATAGATTGGAGGAGGTCATCCACCATTGAAGCGACTGCTGAAGATATGATGTGACAGAAATATGTTGAGAGAGATGATCTAATCTAATCTAATCTTTGGTTTATATACCAGGTCATCTCTCAGTGGAGCTCGACTCGGTTCACATATAATTAAGACTAGAGTACATAGCAGAAAACAGGAGAAGGAAGAACTAATTAAAAACTAAAGTACATAAGAAAAGCATAAGAAAAATAACTATAATATTATCATTTCGTTGAGAATGTAGTTAAATTATTTAAAAATCGTGAAACAATAAAGTTTTCAGGAATTAAAGAAATAATAATAATAATAACTTTATTCTTCTATACCGCCACAATCGTGCGACAACTGAAGAGAGCTGGACAATCAGCGAGTTACAATATGCAGATAATTAATGAAATTACAGTATACAGAATCATGGAAAAGCAGCAATTACAATATACAGTTTGTTTAGAAATTCAGAGGGGTCCTTTTAGACAAAGTGGCGAAATACATAGTACAGTTTGTTTAGAATTTTTTCAGGGGGGACATATTAGGAAAAAAAAAGGAAATAGTGATTAGTGTAGTTGAAGTTTAGGTGATATATTTGTCGAATAAGGCAGTTTTTATGGTTTTTCTAAAGGCAATGTAGGTCAGTCTAGCTCCATTTATGTAGTTGTCCAGCCAATGTTGTTGTTCTATCCAGGAAGGTTTTGTATTTACAGCCGGTAATGCTTGGATATGCGAATAGATTGCAATTTCTGGTTTGCCTCGTGGGACTGTATAGTACGAAGGCCCATCTAGTCTGCCCACCTGCAGTAACCATTATCTCTTTCTCTCTCTGAGAGATCCCACGTGCCTATCCTAGGCCCTTCTGAATTCAGACACAGTCTCTGTCTCCACCACCTCTTCTGGGAGACTGTTCCATGCATCTACCAACCTGTCTGTAAAAAAGTATTTTCTTAGATTACTCCGGAGCCTATCACCTCTTAACTTCATCCTATTATGCCCTCTCATTGCAGAGTTTCCTTTCAAATGAAAGAGACTCGACTCATACGCATTTACATTACGTAGGTATTTAAATATCTCTCAAGATAAAAAAAGTAGTGAGAGTAAAACCAAAATATTATAAAAAAATGTCACTCACCAGCAGTGGGCTACCTCTCTACAATCCAACATTGAAATTCAAAAACAGGTGGAGAAAAAGCCTCAAAAACGTTTTTAGCATACAGCAATCATTGATGATTCACAGCTGGCATTCTTTTTCTTATCATAGGCAAAAAACTCATACCTGCAGCACAATGTAAAAAGATCTAAAAGGGGAAAACCCCACTACTGTGCACAGTATTTTTAATTCTTTTTTATATATTTAAATTTTTAAATTCATTTTTATAATACACTTTTCTGTAAAAACTTTTCAACCTTTTTATATATAAATATATGAAATATAAAGTTCAAAATGCAAAATCGCTGAAAAAGGAAGCAAAATACTTAACTCTGGCGCCAACACATTCAGTTTCTTCAGGGATTCTCAAAAAAGCTTCCAACAGCCACAAAATTCTCCTTAAGAAATTCTCCAAACAGCTTCCAACAGTCAGAAAGTTACACACCAGCTTCAAACTTGCACAGTGGCACAGAATAACCAGGAAGTAGAAACAGCAGGGTCAGGACTAGCTTCCGGGACATTCACTTCCGGTATGAAATCAGATATTAGTAAAAGGTACACCACTCAATTTTTTGATTTAATCCAAATGGCCATAAAGTATTCTGGAAAAAAATCTATCTTTGTTCACATTGGTGCAGTTTCCTCCTTATGTTCCCTTGTCTCTCTGAAAAAGCTGGAGCTTCAGCCGGTCTTTAGGAGGCTAGTCATAATCCAAAGCCTCCAAGAACTCCTTGCTATGCTTGGAATCCACTTCTAGCGGGATGGAAAGATCCTCAGATATCTGACAGAGAAATTTAGAAAAAGAGGACCGCTCAGAAAAAGCAGAAGGTCTTTGAGGTGATTGCAGAGGTGAGTCTGAACCAGAAGAGTCTTCATTTGCAGTCGAGAGTGGTTCTTGTTCCGAGTCTCCAAATAAATCCGAATCCTGTATGGAATGAGGACAGTGTCGAAGACTCGGTATTGAAGCCTCGAGATGTTTGGTCTTATGAGAGTGCTTCCGTAACTAAACCAGAATAACCTCTCTCAATGTTTGAGGCGAGAACAACTGGTGCCTTGTAGATGGATCAATTGACTCTCATATCGATGGTCTGCGCACCGGTGGAGCATCAGATTGAGATGCGGTTGGTGTTGTCCTTTTCTCAGACTGAACCGCCTGGAAAGTTGGTGTCGACATGGCCTGGATAGCCGGTGTCAACATGGCCATAATTTGAGTCAGCACTGAAATTTGAAAATGCTCACCCAATTCCTCCCGAAGCAAATTGTCAATCTTTTGCTTGAGGGAGAGCACCGGTACTGCAGGCTTTTTCGCCTGTACCACTGATGCGGTGCTCCAGTCTAGTGATGAGGAGACTGATGTCGAGGCACTCACCGAAATAGGGACCAGGTGCTTACGGGACTTTTTCGAGGTCGGCATGGCTCGACTCAATGCCACTTTGACCAGAGTCCCAGATGGGGTAGGGGAAGGCTTCTTAGCCGGCTTACCCACTGGATGTTGTGACACTGGAGATGTTTCTGCTGGTGTCGATGAGTGCGGCGTCACCTTGGTTGGTGCCATCGGTGTCAGTAGTAATGTCGGCTCCCTCTCCATAGTGACACCGAACAAGTGTTGTTGTTGAAGAATACGGTTTTTCAAAGTCCTTTTTTTGAAGTATTGAACAACGAGTACAGGTTTCTGGACGGTGCTTGGGCTCTAGACACTGGAGACACCAGCGATGTGGGTCATCCACAGAGATGGGCCGAGCACAGTGACTGCACTTCTTGAATCCCGTCTGCAGGTGGGACATCGAAGGGGACACTGCTTTGGTGAAATCGAAGGCCCAGGTGGTACAACAGGCCCCACCGGGCCAAAAACCTGCGAGGGATAAAAAAAGAGATTTTTTTTGTAACCGAAGTAACTTGAACTAACAGAAAAGAAGAAAATAACACCAAAATGACTAAAAAGTCACTGATGCGAGAGCAGGAAGCAAAAAAGTTTTCAACGGCCATTGAAACACATCTTAACTCTGTGGAAACTGAGAGACCGCGCACCTATGTCGGGCGGGAAGGCACTCATGCATCTATGGTGCGGGCTGATTGTGAACTTTCTAAAACTTAAAGTTGCAATTCACTTTTCAAGTGTCCGTACTGGGGCTCCATCAGTGATGTCACCCATGTGTGAGAATATGCTGCCTGCTTGTCCTGGGATAACCTATTTTATAAAGAAAGTACAGGTCTAGGATTTAGGCCTAAGCACTTGTTACTAAGTGGCTGATGCATGCATGTAGTTAAGAGCAAGCCGGGCTCTACCCAATTCTGGAAAATATGAGCTATGTATTATTTATTTCATATATGTATAACCCCCATCCTCAGTTCACATAAAATCATCAACTAAAAGTAATCAAAATAAAACATAAAACCAAACTTTACGTCATACACAATAACCATGAAAAACAGAATAAAAAACAAACAAACAATAAAACCATCACAAAACAGCAAAACTAAATAAAAAAACCTCGCCAAAAAATAATCTCTCTACCTGCTTTTTAAAGTCATAATAAAAGGGTTAAATGAAAAGTAATGCCTCTACCTCTATAACTTTTGTTTAAATGAAGATATTGTAATGAATAAAAATGAAAACAATGTTTGAAATCTGCTCTTTTATTACATATAGTTATTTTCTACATAGTTGCTACCATACATTTCTGCCATACCTTAGTTGTGGATGTTCTCTTGATTTGAAAAATGCTTACTTGTCCTTTAATACAGTACCTGCCATCTTGACTTGAACAAAACTGGACAAGCTGACTGAATATTAGCAATTTAACCACTCTATTCTCTACAAATATGTTAAGGGGCACCTTTCAGATATAACATGGTATATTCTGAATACCCTGCTGTTGAAGGTATCATGCTTTAATCCACAGTGGGTATCACTTTGGGGATTACTTTGCAAGAGTCAGGATTTTGGTAAATAAAAGATGCAAATCTCCTATAAGGAGGAAGATATTTACTCTAAACTTACAGTAGTGGTGGAGATAGTTGAAATCTCTTGTTAGAAAATATATCCCAAGAAGACCTCCCCTTTGTTCAGGGAGAGATTATTCAAAGGGATAACCGGATGAGATGGAAAGAGGGCCTGGATTCTCCCATCAAATGTCTTACAGACAGAAGTCAGAATCCTCTGGATTCTATATAAAAGTCATCCAAAGTTGGTCATGAAACCAAGATGCACATGCAAACTATTAGTCAATTGGCTACTAATGACCAATTATTGGCGTTAATTGGATTTAATTGGCATTAATTTCCATTTATGTGCACATCTGCCTGTCCAGAGTGTCTCGTGCACAGCCCAAAAGGGGACATGGCCTTGGAAGGGCCATGGGTGAGTCAGGGGTGTTCAAAATGTCCTCTCCACCCCTCCCCCTGCTTCTTCTGTGCCCTCATGCTACACTCTCACCGTCCCTTCCCACACCCATACCTCTAAATCAGCTTCTCCACCTGCTGCTCGCGCTGGCTTTCCCTCTGACGTCACTTCCTGGCCCCGTAACCTGGAAGAGATTTCAAAGTGAGCCAGGCCTACGCGGGCAACAAGCTAGAGTAGTTGCTCGTGCTGGTGAAGATTTTAAAGAGGTACAGGAGAGGGTGTGAGTGTGGTACAGAGGGGTGGCGAGGTGCTGATCCTGCCCCCCCCCCCACCCCCCATACTATGCCACTAATCAACATTAAGTACTATTCTATAAAGGGTGCTCAGTTCAGATAGTGCAGATTTTTCCAAGCCCTGAAATTTGAGCACCAATCTGGCCCAAACAGCTCCTATCTCTGACAGTCTCTTCCTCTACTGGTTTCAGTCTGAAGTTTAAAAAATACAGGATCTGATGGGTCCTGATAGTTTTCTTTTATTCAAAGCTGGCCAAGGATGAGGCAGTTACAGGTAAGATCAAAGCAAGGTAGGCCTCAATTTCTCTTCTAGAAATCATTCTGCTGTGCTCTGGAAGTGTTGAGAGGAGCTGAAGACGCATCTGTTCTATCTTACAAAGTTTCATAATTGATAAATGCGTCTTCTTGGGACGTTCTTGGCTCGCTGTCCTATTTCTTTCCAAGAGAACCAGTTCAATGATCATCTTCAGAAGCTACCAGCTTTTTAAATTTATGAAGCACATGTAATATGAATGTATAACTGAGGTTTCTCAGTTCATATTCTCCTGAGACAAAACAATCCACAAGCTTGTCATTTTTGTACATTTTTTCAAAGAAAAAAAACAAAAATCTCAGACAATATTTGCTCTGTTAATGATCTGGCTATGAGCACTGAATCACTCCAGGGTCCAGAGAACTTCCAGCTCCACCTGATAGGAGAGGAGTACTGTTGTCTGTGCTGATATTCAGCAGCACTCTCAGTGCCGGACCTAGTCAGCATGATTTCCCTGCACAGGAGCCCTCTCATCCACGTAAATCACACTGAATAGTCATTCCCCTATATCTGTATTTTGTATTTGTGTTTCTATGGTCTGTGATAAATTTGTGTGTTTTGATCTGTGTACATCTGTGTTGTGTATTTGTATCTGTGTGTACATGTATGTGTTGTATGGGGCTCAGCTTCTGTGTACTCAGTGAGTTTTTATGAGTGTGTATGTGTTTGGATTGTGCGAGTGCTTTGTGTTTGTGACCAAAGGAGAGAAAAAAGAAGGGAGAGGCACGTTGAAAGGAGCACAGAGCCATAGGTACAACTGAGTGAGACGGACAGAAAGCCCAGGGTCACCCACTGGTAGGAGCCACCTGCTGTTGGACCTCCTCTTCACATTGGCTCCTGGCACCTTATTCTGTGCCCTCACCATATGGCTCCAGAAAAAGCAATGGAAGTAAAACCCAGATGGCTCAATCCGTCCTCCCTTTTCTGGAGCCATATGGTAAAACCCTACTCATGGTCCACCATAACTCTGTTCCTCTCTCCCTTTCCTTCCACCCCCCCCCCCACCCCAAGTCAGTAATTAGATGTTATCAGTAATTGTTTAGCATTCAATTACTCACTGTAACACAGGTTCTGCAAATCTCAAAGTGCAGAACCCAAAAGAGGGTGTGGTCATGGACATTCCCAAAAGTTGTGTAATGTGGTATAGAATTTAGTGGAAGTGCACCAAGATTTCAGTGGGGGGGGGGCAGGAATTGGCACAATACCATGTGTACAAGTCCTCACATTTATGCTTGTGGTAATTTTGAGCATCGGCCCCCATGTTAGATAAAGTTGAATGGAGTTGAGCAGCAGTGGAGAAATATGACCGGGACAGTGATGTACTAAAATGCCTAGATTTTCACACAGAGAGGTCTATATGCGTACAAATATGCAAGATGGCCCCAAATAATAAAAAAGCTAGTACTTGGGGCGTTTGCTGGTAGGACCCAGTTGCAAAAATATGCACATAATTCGACTAGTCTTTCTAGTAAACTCTTGTATGTAGTCTGCTATATGTAAATGTTTATGCAAATTCATTCATAATTTGCTGTGGCGATGCACAACTCCAGCAACTTCTTTATAAATCTAAGATCTGAGGCAACATGGTTTTGCTAAAGGTAAATCATGCCAAGTTTCTTTAAAATTTGTTAAACTGCCTGTACAAAGTTTCTAGACGGTGTATAATTAAAATGGGTCTTTTACTCTTTACGTAAAAAGACAATGAATACATGACCTAAATTTAGTCAGACAAACATACAGATACATTAGGCGAAGGGCAAAAACTACATTATAAAAAATGAAAGGAACAAATAAGGTAAAAACATGAATCTGGAAAACATGAAAAAGGATCTGCAAAAGTTGGAAGAATGGTTTCATGTCTGGCAACTAAAATTCATTGCAAAGAAGTGCAGAGTGATACATTTGGGGAGAAGAAATCCAAGGGAGCTGCAAATGCTGGGAGGTGAGAGGCTGATATGCATTGATAGGGACCTTGGAGTGATAGTGTCTGAAGATCTGAAGGCAACGAAACAGTGTGACAAGGCAGTGGCTTTAGCCAGAGGAATGTTAGGCTGTATAGAGAGTGGTATAACCAGCAGAAGAAAGGAGGTGTTGATGCCCCTATACAGGTCATTGGTAAGGTCCCACTTGGAGTATTGTGTTCAGTTTTGGAGGCTAAATCTGGCAAAAGATATAAGAAGACTTGAAGCAGTCCAGAGGAAAACAACAAAAATTGTAGGGGGTTTGAACCAAAAGATGTATAAGAAGATACTTGAAGACCTGTACCATTGGGAAGGACAGGATATACAACAAACCAAATAAATACTCAAGAGTTGAGAAGGGATACAGGTGATATGATATAGACGTTTAAATACTTGAAAGTTATTAATATAGAACCAAATCTTTTCCAAAGAAGGGAAAATGATAAAACTCTAGGGCATAAATTGAGGTTTCAGGGTGGTAGACTTAGGAGTAATAGTAGGAAATTATTTTTCATGGGGAGGGTGGTTTATACTTGTACCTGGAATGCCCTCCCAAGAGAGATGGTGGAGATGAAAACAGTGATGGAATTTAAAAAAGCATGGGTTGAACACAATGGATCTCTAATGTGAATGTGAAGAATTAGGGCCAGTACTGGGCAGATTTGCAAAGTCTGTGCCCCGTATATGGCAATTTGGTTTAGAATGGGCTGAGGAGGTTGTATTATCAAGAAAGGTATTACAACCAGAACGAAATAAGTTATCCTGCTGTTGTATCGGGCGATGGTGTGCCCGCACCTGGAATACTGCGTCCAATATTGGTCGCCATACCTTAAGAAGGATATGGCGATACTCGAGAGGGTTTAGAAGAGAGCAACACGTTTGATAAACCAAAGCAGCTAAACTAGACAGGCAAATCACCAATCTGCTATCTACAACCACAGACTACAAAACCTTCAAAAAAGAAACTAAAACCCTACTCTTCAAAAAACACATAAAACCTGTTTAACATGATCAGTTCCTTCCCTAACTCCACCTACCACACACTCCACCCATATCTAATCTAAAATGTTTCTTATTACCTAACATGTTGCTCCTTAAGTTCTTGACAATTCTTATGTAATGTTACAATTCTTGTAACCTCCTGACAACTCTTGTGTAATCTGCCTTGAACCGCAAGGTAATGGCGGAATAGAAAGCACTAATGTAATGTAATGTAAAAGGTATGGAAAACCTGTCATACGCTGAAAGATTGAAGAAACTGGGGCTCTTTTCCCTGGAGAAGTGGAAACTTAGAGGGGACATGATAGAGACTTACAAGATCATGAACGGCATGGAGAAAGTGGAGAGGGACAGATTCTTCAAACTTTCGAAAACTTCAAGAACGAGAGGCCATTCAGAAAAATTAATAGGGGA
Source organism: Geotrypetes seraphini (assembly GCF_902459505.1). Taxonomy (NCBI): domain Eukaryota; kingdom Metazoa; phylum Chordata; class Amphibia; order Gymnophiona; family Dermophiidae; genus Geotrypetes; species Geotrypetes seraphini. The sequence continues at coordinate 28,863,840 of NC_047101.1, read as the reverse complement.
CAGATTCAGAACTAGTGCTAGGAAGTTCTTCTTCAGCCAAAGGGTGGTGGACACCTGGAATGTGCTCCCAGAGGGCGTGATAGGACAGAGTACAGTATTGGAGTTCAAGAAGGGATTAGACAATTTCCTGAAGGAAAAGGGGATAGAAGGGTATGGATAGAGGATTACTATACAAGTCCTGGACCTGATAGGCTGCTGTGTGAGTGGACTGCTGGGCATGATGGACCTCTGGTCTGACCCAGCAGAGGCACTGCTTATGTTGTTATGTTCTTATGGGAACTCCAGTAATTTGGAACATGAGGATGGTGCTGGGCAAACTTTTACGGACTGTATCCCGTACATGTTGAGAGGGTTTGGATAGGCTGGAGTGAGCTTCGATGGCAGCTCCAGTAGTTGGAACCTAAGGACAGCACTGGATTGACTTCTACGATTTATGACCTAGTAATATCAAATAAAGTATAACTATTGGGCATATTGGATGGACCGTTCAGGTCTTTATCTACTGTCACGTACTATGTTATGTTACTTTGTTACTATAAAGTCATTTGAAGGAAACTTATGCATATAAGGCTTCCACTAGGTCTTAATAAGAACATACATAAGAACATAAGAAGCGCCATCTCCGGATCAGACCTTCGGTCCATCAAGTCCGGCGATCCGCACACGCGGAGGCCCTGCTAGGTATACACCTGGCTTATTTTATAGCCACACACCAAAAAGTATTCCAATAAATGCTCACTACTATGGAGAAGAATAGACTAGAGATAAGACAATGTAGTTATTTGGAGAAAAGACCTCAGTTTCCTCATCAAGAGGTCTCTATGTCTGCCGTACACAACTTAAAGCAGCATAGGAGAAAACATCCCGGGTCAGAAAAACTCCACTACATACTACTAGTTTAATAACTATTAATTGGAATCAAAAAAAACTAGTAGTGAAAAAAACTTATCTCTTAATGTCTCAATTCTCCAGGTGAGACAAGAATCCGGTTAAATAATATAGAAATGTCACAGAAATCTTCGTCCATTAAGACCCCCGACAGGCCCTGTTTCGCTATCGCTGCATCAGGGGAAGTCTCTAGAAATGTGACATAAAACGTTGCTCTACAGATTCACATTTCTAGAGACTTCCCCTGATGCAGCGATAGCGAAACAGGGCCTGTCGGGGGTCTTAATGGACGAAGATTTCTGTGACATTTCTATATTATTTAACCGGATTCTTGTCTCACCTGGAGAATTGAGACATTAAGAGATAAGTTTTTTTCACTACTAGTTTTTTTTGATTCCAATTAATAGTTATTAAACTAGTAGTATGTAGTGGAGTTTTTCTGACCCGGGATGTTTTCTCCTATGCTGCTTTAAGTTGTGTACGGCAGACATAGAGACCTCTTGATGAGGAAACTGAGGTCTTTTCTCCAAATAACTACATTGTCTTATCTCTAGTCTATTCTTCTCCATAGTAGTGAGCATTTATTGGAATACTTTTTGGTGTGTGTCTTATTAATATTCCACTTGCTATTATATATATTTTTTATTTTATAGCCAACCATATCTTTATATGCCTCTCTCAAGGAGATATGCATCTAGTTTGCTTTTGAAGCCTAGGACTGTCGATTCCGCAATAATCTCCCCTGGGAGAGTATTCCAGATGTCAACCACTCTCTGTGTGAAGCAGAACTTCCTGATATTAGTCCTGAACTTGCCCCCCTTAGCTTCATTTCATGTCCTCTTGTCCGTGTCAAATTGGACAATGTAAATAATCTTCTCTGCTCTATTTTGTCGATTCCTTTCAGTATTTTGAAGGTCTCGATCATATCCCCACGCAGTCTCCTTTTCTCAAGGGAGAACAATCCCAGTGTTTTAAGTCGATCCTCATATTCCAGTTTCTCCATACCCTTCACTAGTTTAGTTGCTCGTCTCTGCACCCTCTCCAGCAGTTTTATATCCTTCTTTAGGTAGGGAGACCAATGTTGGACGCAGTATTCCAAGTGGGGTCTGACCATTGCCCTATAAAGCGGCATTATAACTTTCTCCGATCTACTCGAGATTCCTTTCTTTATCATGCCCAACATTCTATTTGCCTTATTTGCCGCTGCCGTGCATTGTGCCGACGGCTTCAGGGTCCTATCTATCAGTACACCCAGATCCCTTTCTTGTTCACTTTTTCCCAGAGTTGCACCTGTACTCGTATTCCTTATTTTTACTGCCTAAATGCATTACCTTGCATTTCTCCACGTTGACCTTCATCTGCCATTTCTCTGCCCATTTTTCTAAACGACACAAATCGCTCTGGAGTTCCTCACTGTCCTCCTGCGATCTGATTGCCCGGCAGAGTTTTGTGTCGTCTGCAAACTTGATGATCTCACTGGATGTTCCGTTTTCCAGGTCATTGATATAAATATTAAAAAGGATCAGCCCAAGTACCGAGCCCTGGGGTACACCACTAGTCACTTTCTCCCAGTCGGAGAACTTCCCATTTATGCCCACTCTCTGCTTCCTGTTATCCAGCCATTTGCCTATCCATCTTTGTATATCTCCCTCTATGCCATGGCTTTGTAGTTTCCTGAGAAGTCTTTCGTGTGGAACTTTGTCAAATGCTTTCTGGAAGTCCAAGTATATTATGTCCACCGGCTTTCCACTATCAATTTGCTTGTTCACGGTCTCAAAGAATTGGAGTAAATTCGTCAAACATGATTTCCCTTTCCTGAATCCATGTTGACTGGGTTTCATCAAGTCGTGTGTGTCCAAGTGCTGAACTATGCTATCCTTGATCAGTGATTCAATCATCTTGCCGGGGACAGACGTAAGACTCACAGGTCTATAGTTGCCCGGTTGTCCTCTCGATCCTTTTTTGAAAATTGGCATGACGTTCGCTTTCCTCCAGTCGTCTGGTATCTGACCAGTTCTGATTGACAGGTTTGCAAGTTTTTGCAATAACTCTCCGATTTCAACCTTCAATTCCTTCAAGACTCTTGGGTGAATTTCATCCGGTCCAGGGGATTTGTCACTTTTAAGTTTGTCGATCTGGTAGTATATCTGATCTAAGTTCACTTCAACTGTGGTGAGGCTGTCCTCTATTTCTCCTGTAAACAGTTTCTCCGCTTCAGGTATTGTTGAGGTGTCCTCCTTCGTAAAGACGGACACAAAGAAGGAATTTAGTTTGTCTGCGATTTGTTTATCTTCCTTGATGTACCCTTTTCTTCCCTTGTCGTCCAGGGGCCCACTGCCTCTTTTGCAGGTTTTTTCCCTTTCACGTATCTAAAGAAGGGCTTGAAGTTTTTGGCCTCCTGGGCTATTTTTTCCTCATAGTCCTGTTTTGCATCCCTCACCGCCTTGTGACATTTCTTCTATTCATCTTTATGTTTGTTCCAGGCTTCGGTTGTCTTTGTGCATTTCCATTTTTTGAAAGAGTCCTTCTTTTCTTTTATGGCTTCCTTCACCTGTATGGTAAGCCATGCCGGTTCTTCTTTGCCTTTAGTTCTCCGATCTTTGGAAATCCTCGGAATGTAGAGATCTTGTGCTTCTGCAATAGTATTTTTCAATAGGCATGCCTGGTCTACTGTTTCAAGTTTGTCCACCATCTTCTCGAGTCGTTTTGTTACCATGGCTCTCATGCAATCGTATTTACCCTTTTTAAAGTTTAAGGTGGTGGTTAAGGTTTTGGCATGTTTCCCTTTCCCGATGTCAAGTTTAAAGTTGATTACATTGTGATCACTCGTTCCCAGTGGAACCATGACTTCTACTTCTGTTATCGGTCCGGTGAGACCATTTAGGACCAAGTCCAAGGTGGCGTCGCCTCTTGTCGGCTCTTTTACCATTTGCTCCAGGAAGCAATCCCCTAGCACCTCCAGGAACTTGGCCTCCTTGCCGCAGTTGGAGGCTCCTAGTTTCCAGTCTATTCCTGGGAAATTGAAGTCTCCCAATATAACTACATTGCCTGTCTTGCATACTTGTTTGATTTCCTCCATCATTTCTGAGTCAGTGACCTCCGCCTGTCCTGGGGGACGATAGTAAAGGCCAATTTTTGTATCTGCGCCATTGTGACCAGGAATTTTGATCCAGAGGGACTCCAGCTTCTCTTTCCTGTCTGTTGTAATCATTCCAACAGAATCTATTCCTTCCTTAACATATAGGGCAATACCTCCACCTTTCTGCCCTTCTCGATCCCTTCTATATAGTTTGTATCCCTGTAGTACTGTGTCCCATTTGTTTTCTTCATTCCACCATGTTTCTGTTATGCCAATGATATCCATGTTCTCATGTCTTGCTATCGTCTCTAGTTCTCCCATTTTGTTTCCTAGACTTCTAGCATTTGTATACATACATCTAAGTTCCCTTCGTGTTACCTTTTTGGACCTTCTACTCTTGGCTGTCCTTACAGTTTCATTTATGGTATCCTTTACTAATAGAAAACCTGTTTATGCAAAATCAGTATTTGTACACAAAATTTGGAAACAGTGCCAGCTGCTGCAGTAGAGGAAGTTTCGGTAAGCAAATCTACTGACAACAAAGCCAGATAAGTGAATTATTAAAGAAGACTGCACTCAGGAAAGTTCATGCCATTGTTGTGGTTAAAGAGGTTTGAAGAAGGGTGTTGATAATTTGAAGGATAGAGTTTCACAATAAATCCAATCCACCACAACATTTAGCAGAAAGGTTGAACTTGTACTTTTTCTTTTCATATAGAACTGATAGAGAAATCAGAACTACAAGTCTAAGCAGCTGGGGGGGGGGGGAGGGGGTAAAACTTACCTTGAACAAACAGAGCCAGCTGCCAATCCTAGATCAAAATGCTAACAAATTAAGGGAAGAGCATGAATGAAAAATTGGAAATCAAGAAACAGACAAAGAAGGAATCAGAAAGCCTAGGAAAAAAGTGAATCTATAATAACAGTGCAGACCAGATAACTACCTCCACGTGTAATGAAGTCTTCTGAGAGGACTCAGAGATCAGGACCTTTAGGGACCCCTAAAGAAGCCAGTTTTGTTGAAGCACGGACCGTGTTGAGTCCATAGTCCCCAATGCTCTGGGTCCTAGATATTTCTTCATGGACTGTGTTTTTAAATAAAAGCCTGCATCTTGAACCTCATTCTCTCCATAGTGTTTTTGTTCTTGTAAGACTTCCATTTCTGTGGAGGACTAAGGGTCAACCTTTTGTTTGCACAGCAGCAAATAATGCAAATTTGGTTGAGATACGTATGTGAAGGAATCTATAGCTTGCTATTGAACTGCACTGAATGGGGAACTCTCCAGGCAAGTTAATTATGCAGTGATGGTGACATCCAGGAGAAAGAGCTTCTTTGTCTCTGCTTGTGCCATCTCTTGCAGCTGACTGGTTGTTGGCAGGAGAACCAATACATTGCAGGGGTTTCACGTTATGACAAAGAGGAAAGTGGGAGAGAAAGCACAGGAGGAAGATGTGGCAGAGAACACCGGTGCTAGGTAGAAAATCTAGGGGTCCTAGGCTGTGGGGAGAGGAGACAAGCAAACTTGAGGAGGTAAGAAACATTTCAGCAGATAAAGAGATCAAAGAAGGGGTGAAGATTACAGCATTTAGATTGTATCTTTATAGGATGAATATGGAACGTAGAGGGAGGGAGACAGGACAGAGAGGAAACAGGAGGATACTTGTGCCATCAATGGAGAAGTACCTTCCTGTCAGGTGGGGGTGCCATCAAGATGGATGTTTTCTTGCTTCATGAATGAATGGGAGTCCATGTGGTGATTTCAGAAACTGTTAATGCCTGGCAGGAAACGTGTTGCGGAATCCACCGTTCTAGGATTCAAAAGCAAACTAGATGCACATCTCCTTACAAGAGGCATAGAGGGATATGGGTGACTAGAATTACGCCAGGTGTATACCTGGCTGGGCCTCCGCGTGTGCGGATCGCCGGACTTGATGGACCGAGGGTCTGATCCGGAGATGGCAGTTCTTATGTTCTTATGTGAGGGAAACTCCTCCCTTGTTCAAGTCCTTCCCTTCCACCATCATTAACCTAAAGCTCATCAATCCCCCCCTCCCCAATTCCAAAGTATGTCGAATGGATCAAGTACCTGCATTTATGAAAAAAATATAGCGGCAAGTGATGTGACAGTTAATTGAGTCATTTTTTTTCCTACAGCCTGATTGGATACTGTATAATGAATAGTCAGGAACACAGTTTCACAGAAGCCTCCCCTAGGATTAAAAATACAAAGCTGGTGATGTCATCCTTGGGGATTAGAAATGTGGAGAATAAGAAATCATCAATGTTATGTTATTCCTGTTGAAAGCAAACAAACTCAGAGAAGTAGCACATTCCCAAGCCTCAGACCATTCTAATTATGCTACTGTACTAAGCATAATCTCCCATGTGTCAAGTAATTGTCAGATCTCATAAAATTAAACAGGCGCAGAATATCGAGAGCAGAAGCCAAAGCTGATTTTAAGTGCCCTTCATTGATAAATTGTCAAAATTCTGCTCATGTAAACACACAGTGCATTTGTCAGGTGTCTGGAGCTCTGCCCATATGCACACATCTGCTAAGCAAGAGAAGAGCTTCTGTTGTTTGCCTGGCATTTATGAATTCTCTCATTTCCGTTCTTTCTTTAAGTCCTGCTATCTGAGGAACGTTGGCTGTTTTGATGGGGTAACCTTTGTTGCTCTGTCTCTTATGGCATCACTAAGGGGTCCTTTTACTAAGCTGCCGTAAAAATAGGTCTTATTGCACTCTTACGCAGGCCTTTCCTGTATGCTAAGGCCATTTTTAACATGACGGCTTTTTCCTATTTTTTTTGCTTTAAAGCAAATGAGCTAATGTTGCAATTAGTATGTGGGTCGCTCTGCGAGTCTATTAGACTTTTCACTGCTTCACTGAAGGACACCTGAGCATGTCCTGTGGTACTGCATTTTTTTGCTGTGGTAGGTGCATGTTAGCACCTAACACAACTTAGTAAAAGGATCTCTAAGATAGTCACATTTTTTGTCAATACATTTTTTAAATAGTAAAATCTACAAGTGGAAGAGTTTCCTCATGTCATGTCCTACACACTGACATGTGAACAAACACAATTTTAGTATCAGTGTTTGGGACCTGTTCTGGAGGGCACAAGAAAGAAGTGAGCTCCATATCATTATATGGTGAGCCCTCCCAAACTCTCCCAAAACCTACTGTACCCACCTGTCTACCACACCAATAGCTCTTATACCTTCAGGTGTCACCTATAAGGCAGTACAGTGGGTTTTTGTGGGCTCACACTTTTCACCAGCTGTATACTAGTTAGGGTGGCATATGGGCCTGTATTCTCTTCTGCACTTGCCACCAGGCTACTCCAGAGACCTGCTTGCAGCTCTACTAGGACTGGCCATAGTATCTGCAGCTGTCATAAAGACAGATATGTATTGTTTAATGCAGATATTTGGGGGATAGGAGGGGATCAGTGACCACAGGAGACTGTGTGAAGGCAACATGTTCATCCTTCCAATGGTCATCTGATCAGTTTTGGTACCTTTTGACCCCTATTCGCAATTAAAAATAGGTCTAGCCCAAAACGTCCAAATTGTGCCCTAGATGTTTTATAAAATATTTGATTATCACCATAAAACATCCAAGTGCTAAGCCTGCCTTAATCCCACCCAAAATACGCTTCTAACATGCCCCCATAAGATTTAGATGCACTGGAGACAAAATGAACCGAGAGATATCTAGAAAGTCGGTTTCTTAAATGTCCATCCAAGTACCGGTTTATGCCAATCTTTTGGATGTCTATCTTTTTTGAAAATGAGCCCCATAGTGTTTTGAATATGTGAAATAGGTTATTCCTCGATGTACCAATACATTATAATCAAGATATGGTATCATGCTGCAAGATCTTTCAATCTAAGAAAGAATAGAAGGAAAGTATCCTCACAAAATCTTTGGAGAACCAGAGGAGTAAGGAATTACACCAAATACCAAATGCCTTTATTCTCAAAAGTCCAAAAGGAACAGCATTTCTGCATGTCATCTGGCAGCTTCCATTCCACTCCTGACACAGGCATCACTGTCAAAACAAAGCTACATCAAGTCTAACACTTAGTGTTACTGTACATGTAGTTAACCAACCACCCCTCTTACAAACCCACGAAAGTGGTTTTTAGTGCAGGCTGGCATTCTGAATGCTCTGTGCTGCTCCCGATGTTCATAAGAAGCAGTTTAAGTGGAGTAGAGGGTCCATTGAGGAAATGTGCAAGAAAATCGAGAATTAAATTTTGTCAGACAGACGAAATAAGATTTTCCGAAAAGCTGAAGAAATGGACATCATGGCAGGTACAATTTGAAAAATAATTCATGAAAAGTTGGGCATGTCCAAGCTTAGTGCAAGATGGGTTCCAAGAATGCTGATGTCATGTCAGAAGGCCACGAGGCTCTAGTGCTGTCAGGAGAACTTGCAGATGCTCCGTGAAGACCAAGTACATTTTTCCATCATTTGGAGAAGAGACTTAGGTCTATCACAGAGATCCTGAGTCCAAAATGGAGTTAATGCAGTGGAAGCAGAAGCCATCCCCATCCCCAAAAAGTTCAAGACAAAAAAATCTGCAGGCAAAGTCATGGCAACTGTCTTCTGGGATGATGAAGGACTTTTGCTTCTGGAGTTCATGACACACAAGACAACCATAACCGGGGAGAGTTACGCCAACACAATGATCACTTTGTGGAAGTCAATCAAGGAGGAAAACTCACAGCAGGCGTGCTGCTTCACAACAATGCACCAGTGCACATATCATGACAATCAAAGGCTGCCATCCAAGAATGTGGGTTTCAGCAGCTGAACTATCCACCCTACAGTCCTGACCAGTCCATGTTTGAAGAAATCTCTCCATGGACAGTGGTTTTCAAGTGATGATGACGTCAAGGAAGCTGTGACGTCCTGGTTTGAAGGTCAAACAGAACAACTCTTTTCAAAGGGGTTAAAGTCATTGCAGGAAAAGTGGATGAAGTGTAAGGAGCAATCAGCCAACTATATTGAAAAATAAAACAAAATTTCCTACTGAGGTAGATAAATTATTGAACACCCCTCATAACACTGCATTCAGTCTGAATTTTTAGGGATTTGTCTGATTGTTTCTGTTTCTAATTTGTGATCCCTTTCCTACTTGTGTGATAGAAGTGGCATTTTAGGGGCTGATATTTAAAACCATTTAACTGGTGCTGCTGAATATTCCAACAAAAAGAAAAAGTGAAACCAGCTCTTTTGTGGGCTGTCCGGAGATGGAATTGGTACAAAGTCCACACTTAACTAGATAAGTGCTGATATTCAGGACTTAACTGGTTAAGTTAACTGGCCAAATAGCAGTCCTAACTGGCCAGTTTCACTTAACTGGTTAAGGACTGAATATTGGCATAAGAACATATGAATTGCCGCTGCTGGGTCAGACCAGTGGTCCATCGTGTCCAGCAGTCCGCTCACGTGGAGGCCCTTAGGTCAAAGACCAGTGCCCTAACTGAGTCTAGCCTTACCTGCGTACGTTCTGGTTCAGCAGGAACTTGTCTAACTTTGTCTTGAATCCCTGAATGGTGTTTTCACCTATAACTGCCTCCTGAAGAGCGTTCCAGTTTTCTACCACTCTCTGGGTGAAGAAGAACTTCCTTACGTTTGTACGGAATCTATCCCCTTTCAACTTTAGAGAGTGCCCTCTCATTCTCTCTACCTTGGAGAAAGTGAACAATCTGTCTTTATCTGCTAAGTCTATTCCCTTCAGTATTTTGAATGTTTCGATCATGTCTCCTCTCAGTCTCCTCTTTTCAAGGGAGAAGAGGCCTACTTTCTCCAATCTCTCACTGTACAGCAACTCCTCCAGCCCCTTAACCATTTTGTCATTCTTCTCTGGATCCTTTCTAGTACCGTGTCCTTCTTCATATATGGTGACCAGTGCTGGACGCAGTACTCCAGGTGAGAGCGCATCGTGTTCCAGTACAGTGGCATGATGACCTTCATCGATCTGTTTGTGATCTCTTTCTTAATCATTTATAGCATTCTGTTCGCCCTTTTCGCCGCCGCCGCACATTGCGCAGACGGCTTCATCGATTTGTCGATCAGAAATCCCAAACCTCTTTCCTGGGAGGTCTCTCCAAGTACCGCCCTGGACATCCTGTAGTCGTGCACTTATCCATTTAACTACTGACCAGCTGCACACATCTGTATGGCACTGCAAGTGATGCAGAATTCTGCAAGGATGGTGGCAGGTGCTGTGAGGTTTGTACAGGTCACTCCCTTCTTGCGCTAGCTTCCATGGTTTCTAGAGTGAAATGATGTAATGTGCTGACCCTTACTCATCAGGTTCTATACACTTCTGCATCTTGGCATTTTTCTCAGATGTTGCAGGTTTATAGTCCAGTTAGTTTTTGAGGTCAATTGGATATTTCTGAATTGTGACCTCTTTGATATGAGAGATCAGGGCAGCTGCCTTCTAGTACAGAATCATCCGCCAGGGTATTTGCAGCTTTGCTCAAATTTAAAGCAGTTTATAAAATATTTGAAAATGCATTTGTTTTTACTTGAATTAATTCCCGGTTAAGCAGAATATGAAGTATATTTCATGACTGTCTTTGCTGTACTCCACCTAGTTATAAATATTTTAACATAAACAAATAAATTTAATGCTAGTGACCAGACATAGCCCAGTATTGAGTATCCAGGCATAAAGCCAGGGAGGTGAAAAATTGCTGACTCTGCTGGCTGAATATTTACTCCGTAGTGTGTATTTTCGAGGCAGGGATCTATTGCAGTGCTGATTGTTCTGCTTTCCCATTAGAAGTGTCTTGGTATTGAAGGGTCTCTGTCTCCAAACAGACTTCTTTAGCGCACACCTTGACAGGAATGAACTTCTCTCTTAAGTCAGGTTCAAGGGCCTGTAGACGTATCTGCAGTTTTGCACTTCCATAACCAGAATTGCTATTATTTGAGTCTTGGGAGTTGGTGCTGTTTTGGTATGGTTCTGAGTACAAAGGATGGCTAAAATTGACTGTTTTGGAATTAGTGAAATGTTGAATGAATGTATTAGATTTATTTCTTTGTTGATACTAAATAAATTCAACTTTACTAGCATTACCGTGAGGCTAACTTACTGTGGTGGTCACAAATTTTGGGGAGTTTAAAAATGCATTTATATTACAGTAGGAGCCTAAGGCATTCAAAATGTTAATTCTGTCCCGAAAGGTTCCATGAGAATTCATCTAGGGGAAGGAAAAGAAACAGAGAAAAATGACAACAGATAAAGGTAGTATGGCCAGACAAATATTGGTGGCAACAGAGGTAATGAGGGGTAGTGGTATGTCCAGGGGAAAGGAAGAAAAGGGGATGCTGGATACCTGGGAGATAGTAGGAAAGGGAAGAAGAGATGCTGGACTATGGGAGGACTGGAAAAGAGGAGAGATGCTGGATAGGGAGCAGAGGGAAGGGGAGGGAGACAGAGAAAAAGAAGGCATTAGTGTGAAGCTGGGAAGGGGACAGAGAGAGGAATAGGAGGATGGATTGAGGGAGATGGAAAGCTGTAGGTAGATGAAGTAAAATGAGTTAGATTGAGAACTGAAAAATGAGAAGCAGAGATGAAATCTGAGTGGATAGAAAAGGATAAAATAAATATAAAAAAGCTGATCAGAGTCAGAGGAAGAAGTAAAGATAGGAGACAAAGAAATGGAAGATGTTAAGAGAAGACAGAAACCAGAGGCCAGGAGTGTTACATTTCATTTCCCCTTTCATCTGTATTTAATATACTGCTAATAATAAAATAATATCTAAGGGGCTTACATTAATAAATATGGTCATAGGGAAGAACCTGTGAGCACTGAGGAAAACCTGCAGAGTCTGGGGGCAGATAAAGACAGAGGCAGACTGGCACAGGTTCCTGCACAAACCAGACCCAGTGCACAGTTCTCAGACTGGGCCCAAGCTACCTAATGCCTGTTTATTGTTTCCTAGCATGAAGTCTAGTCCTTTAAAATCAGGACTACAAATCCCAACTAAACTAGGACAGGTAACTTCAAAACCCAGAGGTGAAACAGCTTCAGCCAACCTGGTTTAAAGCAGCCCAGTACACAGCCACCACAGAATGATTTCTAATTCCACCTTCCTCCCTTCCCGGTCCTGGGGTTGCCCCTATCCTGGAACGCAGGAAATCCTCGCAGACATCATTGATGGGAACAGGAATGCGGGTTTGGGGCCAGCAGCAGGCAAAAGAATATAGTAAGATGCTGAAACAGATGAACTGGTTCAGCATCATGTGCCTCCCTGCAAAGCATGCTGAGTTTGTAGGAAGAGGGATAGTTCCAAAAAGACCCCTGGCCTGTAGCTGCCATGCGAGAAAGGTCTAAAACAGCCTTAGCATCTACCAGAGGCCTAACATCCAAAGGTAGGGCATTACTAAAAAAGAGAGGGAGGCAGGGGAAGTCCAAAGCTTGGTGTAGTCTTCTTTTTGGGTTTTCCTGTACATGCGACATTGTTAGGTGAACTCTGGACCAGGCATAACCTATGGGGCTGCTGATGTCTCAGGCTCGGTGCCTCACTTGGTCCATAGGTTAAGCCGTCCCTAGTCATTTCTAGCAGGATGATAAAGTGTGGTTTCTTTGTTTTAATCCCACACATGTTGCTTACCATTGGCAGCAAAAAGTTCCACTTTGGTCTCATCACTCCACAAAACCTACTATCATATTTTCTACTGTCCTCTACAAGTTTCTTTGCAAGTGCATGGGGCTCATTTTCAAAAAAGATAGATATCCAAAAAATGGCATAAACTGACCCTTGGATGTCTTACTAGTCAAAACTTCCAAGTGACCATTTTTTTAAACTTTCTAGACATCTTTCTGGTTGTTTTATCACTAGTGCATCCAAATCTTAAGGGGGCGTGTTTTAGGTAGGCTTAAGGTGGATTTAGGACTTGACTGTTCTGCAGGGATAATCAAACTTTTAACAAAATGGCCAGGACACCATTTAGATATTTGAAACTAGACCTGTTTTATAAAACAAATAAGAGTCAAAAAAGGTACCCAAACTGACTAGATGACTACTGGGCGGATTAAGACATGACCCCTCCATACTCTCCCATTAGTCATGGACTCCCTCCCACCACCCAAAAATAGGGTCACCAGACGTTTTGGAAAGCCCCGAACTCCAGCTGCATCTGGAGGGCCTTCAATGGATGACATCACACACATCTGTGCATGCTGGAGGTCAGGAAAAAAGAGATGCATTTTTTGGGGGCAGGGCTGGAGGCAGAACAAGGTGTGGCTGGGGCCGAATGGGGCGGGGACATGTCCAGGTTTGTCCTACCCAAAGATGTAAAACAGACAGTACATACCAGCCTGTATTACAGCTTCAGATGGCCACACAGACATAGCTCAGCAGATCAGAAGGGGTTCTGCAGTGAACTCCACATTAAAAAGTCCCAGGTACACATCACTATAACCTGCTTATATTGTATGGTGAGCTCTCCACAACCCACATAAAGATGACACCTGCAGGCAAAAAGGCTATTGTTGAGGTGTGCACTACATGAAACCATTGGGCACACAGAAACTAGTGAAGGAGTAGCCTAATTCTTAGTACAGAGAGTTGAGAGACAGGAGACCCTGGTTCAGAACTCACTGAGGCTCCTTGTGATATTGGGAAAGTCACTTAACCCTCCACTGTCTCAGGTATAGAATTAGATTCTGAGCCCTCTAGGGTCAGGGAAATACCTAGTGTTCCTGAATGTACAGTTAGCAGTTAGCTTAGCAGGGTTTAAAAAAAAAGATTTGGATAGCTTTCTAAACAAGAAGTCTATAAGCCATTATTAAGTTGGATGTGAGGAAATCCACTGCTTAGTCCTTGGAAAAGTAACAGTATAAAATGTTTTGCTCTTTGGGATCTTGCCAGGTACTAGTGACCTGGGTTGGCTACTGTTGGAAACCAGATACTGGGGCTTGATGGACCTGCGATCTGTCACACTTTGGCAGCTCTTATGTTCTTATGTAACTCACGTTGAGCTACTACTGAAAAAAGTATGAACTAGCCTTTTACAAAAATATAGCATGGTTTTTAGTGCCAGCCGCAGAAGTAACAGCTCCGATGCTCATAGAATTTCTATGAGCATTGGAGCTGTTACTGCCGCAGCCAGTGCTAAAAACTGCATTTCGGTTTTGTAAAATAATAATAATAATTTATTTTCTTGTATACCGCCCCACCAACAGTTCTAGGCGGTTCACAACAGAAAAACTGAGACATTTCAGTAAAAATACAATCTCATATATCAGGGGGGAGGGGTGGTAAATCCAAATAAATACTTTTCAATTTGCTGTTCTTATGTACTTTATGAATATGATTACAATTGTTCTTGTATGTCAAAATACTTTAATACATTTTATCTATATTCTTTAGACAGCAGAATTTGGAAAATGTACAAAGGTATGGAAACTTTTAGAAAACACTGCAACTCAAAGGTCTACATAAAATCTTTTCAATGGAAAGGAAATTCAAGCACAAGAGGCTTAGAAGTAAAGTAGAAAAGATATCTTCAGAGAAAACTGTTGGATGCATGGATTATCTTCCAAGTGTAGGTGGGGGAGAAAAAACCCCAGTAACATTTCAAGAAACATGAGATAAGCAAAGAGGATTTTTAATTAACGAAGAGCACAAGGGAAGACTGATCACATGGCGCCTACGGCAATGTACAATAAATTCAATTGGCCAGAATAGATAGGATTATGGAACTTATATGCCACTAGATTCACTTTCTCTGTTTCTGAGACTCAGTTTATTCAATTTGGCGCTGTTAAGAAATGTCCCTCTTTTCAGAGAGAGAGAAGGAATGAGTGAGTGAGAAAGGGAAATGAAGACACAGGTTGGGTTAGGTGCCAAAGACAGACTAGATTGAGGAGAATGATGAAGGCTGAGGTGAGCAGAGAAATGGGAGAGAGATCAGGAGGAGCCCCCCCCCCCCCCAATGTTCTTATTTAAAACCTTGCTTCCTTGAGAAGGGTTGTTGTTCCCTGGCTTAGTCCAATTGAATGGTTTAAGTAGAAAAATAACTAGATTAAACAACATGAGATCTGTGAATTTGGACCATAGAAACACTAAGGGGTCCTTTGACAAAGCTGCAGTAGCAAAATAGCATACTGTAGGGCGTTCTGAGACATATCATGGTAATTTTGCCCTGGGCATGCGCTACCTGTGCGCTAAAAAATATAGATGTAATTTTTTTTATTTTTCCAAATACCAGACATGTCTGGGGGATGGATTAGTTGCTTAGGACAAATACATTGTTGCACACTAAGCAATTGGTGCAGTAAGGGAGAGTGTGGTGCAGTAGTTAAAGCTACAGCTTCAGTACCCTGTGGTTGTGGGTTCAAACCCATGCTGCTCCCCCCAACCATTGCCCCAGTTATATTAGACAGATTGTGAGCCTGCCAGGACAGACAGGGAAAAATGCTGGAGGTCATGAATAAATTCATGTAAACTGTTCTGATCTCCTCTGGGAGAATGGTATTGAAAAATTAAATAAATAAGAGGTGGGCCTGCTAGCTGGATGGAGTAGGCATCTTCTGGCTGGCCTTCATGACTAATGTAGGGCGGTGGGGGGGGTCATCGGGGTCACTACAGCAGTTACGGGTAGTGAGCATCCCTCCTGCTGCCAGTGGTGTGTGTGTTGGTTGGGTTGCTTGACAGTGGCAGTGGGAGGGAGTGGGCATCCTTCCTGCCAATCTTCAATTTGGGGGTCTTTAAAAAAAAAATTGGTGGGCGTATTTTGTGAATGTGCCTATTGCTATCAGAAATGATCAGCACATGTAAATTTAGTGACCCTTCATGACTCTCCACGAACCTCATTTGCATGTGGATTTTTTAAAGAATGACTCGCCTTTTTGAAATCATTAAATAGCGGCCGTGATAGAGGCCCATCAGATTTTACTGTGAACATTAGAGAATCTTCCATGAAGAGCTGCTCTTCATGGAAAGGTGGATTTTCCTGGCAATAAGGGCTCATGCACAAATAAACATAGAAACATAGAAACATAGAAAGGTGACGGCAGAAAAGGGCTATAGCCCACCAAGTCTGCCCACTCTACTGACCCGCCCTATCAAGTCTGAGTGTCTTACTAGGCCTCTGTAGGGATCCCACGTAGATGTCCCATTTATTCTTAAAGTCAAGCACGCTGTTGGCCTTGGCCACCTGCTCCGGAAGCTTATTCCAGTGCCCTACCACTCTTTCCGTGAAGAAATACTTCCTAATGTCACCCCTAAATTTCCCTCCTCTGAGTTTGAGCGGATGCCCTCTTGTGGCCGAGGGTCCCCTGAGTAGAAAGTTGTCATCCTCTACCTCGACACGACCCGTAATGTATTTAAACGTTTCAATCATGTCTCCCCTCTCCCTGCGTTCCTCCAGAGTGTAGAGCTGCAGTTTGTTCAGTCTCTCCTCATACGAGAGACCCTTGAGCCCCGAAATATTCCTAGTGGCCATCCACTGAACCGACTCGACTCTAAGCACATCTTTGCAGTAATGTGGCCTCCAGAACTGCACACAGTACTCCAGGTGAGGTCTTACCATGGTTCTGTACAGTGGCAATATGACCTCAGGTTTCCTGCTTACGAAACTGCCATTATTGAAAAATTCAGAAAGTTGGCCTTATTGCATGGGAATGACCCAAGTGAGGGCGCACTAGGGCCACTTTTTGGTAAAAAGGCCTCTACAATATAGGGACTTGTTTTTTTGGAAGTATTCCCACAAGATGTCAAATAAAAAACATTTTAAGACTAAAACCCACAATGTCACCAAAAGCAGCAGAGAAAGTAAAAGCTTTGTTATTTGCACAGCATTTAGCAAGATATTCACCTTTAAAGTTTATGGCCCTTGAACTGTGATTTGTCTAATGACATGAGATGGTGGCCATTATCTGTGGAATGGATGCCCTGGTATGTGTATTGGTAATTCTTATATGGCTTATTGCTTTTAATTGTAGATATTTATTATTGTTTTAATGTTTCAATATGTATTCATTTTTACTGGTTTATGCACATTTGGTTGTCCACTTGGAAATTTTGAGGGCAGATAATTGTTTTAAATAGAAACATAGAAACTTGATGGCAGATAGAGGCCAAATGGCCCATTATCTCTTTCTCTCTCCGAGAGATCCCACGTGCCTATCCCACGCCTTCTTGAATTCAGACACAGTCTCTGTCTCCACCACTTCTTCTGGGAGACTGTTCCATGCATCTACCACCCTTTCTGTAAAAAAAGCATTTCCTTTGATTACTCCTGAGCCTATGCCCTCTCATTCCAGAACTTCCTTTCAAATGAAAGAGACTCAACTCATGCACATTTTCACCAGGTAGGTACTGTAACATAGTAACATAGTAGATGACGGCAGATAAAGACCCGAATGGACCATCCAGTCTGCCCAACCTGATTCAATTTAAATTTTTAAATTTTTTCTTCTTAGCTTTACTCAGTACTGTGCTTGGGTTCCAACTGCCGAAATCTCTGTTAAGACTTACTCCAGCCCATCTACACCCTCCCAGCCATTGAAGCCCTCTCCAGCCCATCCTCCACTAAACGGCCATATACAGACAAAGACCGTGCAAGTCTGCCCAGTACTGGCCTTAGTTCAATATTTAATCTTATTTTCTGATTCTAGATCCTTTGTGTTCATCCCACGCTTCTTTGAACTCAGTCACAGTTTTACTCTCCACCACTTCTCTCGGGAGCGCATTCCAGGCATCCACCATCCTCTCCGTAAAGTAGAATTTCCTAACATTGCCTTTGAATCTACCACCCCTCAACCTCAAATTATGTCCTCTGGTTTTATCATTTTCCTTTCTCTGAAAAAGATTTTGTTCTACATTAATACCCTTCAAGTATTTGAACATCTCTATCATATCTCCCCTCTCCTCTAAAGTATACATAAGCCTTATGATGAAGACCACGCACCATTTTAGTAGCCTTCCTCTGGACTGACTCCATCCTTTTTATATCTTTTTGAAGATGCAGCCTCCAGAATTGTACACAATATTCTAAATGAGGTCTCACCAGAGTCTTATACAGGGGCATCAATACCTCCTTTTTCCTATTGGCCATACCTCTTCCTATGTACCCAAGCATCCTTCTAGCTTTTGCTGTCTCCTATTCAACCTGTTTGGTCACCTTAAGAGTATCACATACATTCACACCCAAGTTCCGCTCTTCTGTTGTGCACAAAAGTTCTTCACCCACTAAACTCTACCATTCCTTCGGGTTTTTGCAGCCCAAGTACATGGCCTTGCATTTCTTAGCATTCAATTTTAGCTGCCAAATTTCAGACCATTCTTCAAGCTTCTCTAGGTCTTTCTTCATGTCATTCATGCCAAGAACACATTCACCAAAGAACTATTGTTCTATGACAGTCATAAGAACATAAGAATTGCCATACTGGGCCAGACTGAAGGTCCATCAAGCCCAGTATCCTGTTTCCTACAGTGGCCAACCCAGGTCCCAAGTACCTAGCTAGATCCCAAGTAGCAAAAACAGATTCTATGCTGGTTATCCTAGGAATAAGCTACGGATTTCCCCAAACCATCTCAATAATGGCCTATGGGCTTATCTTTTAGGAAATTAGCTAAACCTTTTTTAAACCCCGCTAAACTAACTGATTTCACCACATTCTACAGCAACAAATTCCAGAGTTTAATTAACGTTGTGTGAAGAAATATTTTCTCCAGTTTGTTTTAAATCTACCACTTAATAGCGTCATTGCATGTCCCGTAGTTCTAGTATTTTTGGAAAGAGTAAACAAGTGATTCACATCTTTCCTTTCCACTCCTCTCATTATTTTCATATCACCCCTGAGCCGTCTCTTCTCCAAGCTGAAGAGCTCTAGCCGCTTTACCCTCTCCTCATAGGGAAGTTGACCCATCCCTTTTATCATTTTTGTCATCCTTCTCTGTACCTTTTCTATTTCCTCTATACTTTTTTGAGATATGGCAACCAGAACTGCACACAGTTTTCAAGGTGCAGCTGTACCATAGAGTGAAAGGCATTATAACATTTTCATCTTTGTTTTCCATTCCTTCCTTGATAATTACTAACATTCTTTTTGCTTTTTGCTTAATGTACCAGTACCACTGCCGCTTCACATTTAGCTGAGGGTTTCAACATATCCTCAACGACACACAGATCCTGTTTCCTGGGCAGTGACTTCCAATGTGGAACCCTGCATCATGTAGCTATAGTTCGGGTTCCTCTTTCCCACATACATCACTTTGCACTTGCTCACATTAAACGTCATCTGCCATTTTGATGCCCTGTCTTCTAATCTCACAAGGTCCTCTTGCAGTCTCAAGCATCAGGAGAAACAAAACTGTCCTCTTTAATTTTAGGTAATTCAGCTGACACAAAGGTGACCAAACTGTCCAGATGACCACTTCATGCATCGAGGTAAGACATCCCCACACTCCCCCAGTGCTCACTGACCCCATTCCACAACACAAAAATGAGAACAAAAAGGTACATACCTGACTCTAGAACATCAGCATCTGGTATGGGGGAAGCCTAGTAGAGCATCATGTGTGTAGAGTTACCTGGTGGGTGGGCTAGTAAACCATAGAGGGAGGACGCAGGTCCATAAGGCACTATAATTAGAGAATGACATGGTAACAGAATTTGTCCCTGTCCCCATCAATAACCACGGGAAAATATCTCAATGCCATTCTTTAAGGAAAGAGGGAAGAATCTGAGTATGAATGGCCTCAGCCACTGACCCTCAAGCCTTGCATTGAAGAATGCTTGTGTAGGACTGAGGTTGAGATAAACACTAAAGAATGACATGGGATGGTTTCCTGTGGTTATCTGCGGGGATGGGGACAAATTCTGTTACCATCTATGGTATTAAGTATGAGCCCATCCAAACCTACTCAAAACCTACTATACTGCCATATAGGTGTCACCTGCAGCTTTAAGGGCTATTAGGGTGGTAGACAGGTGGATATAATAGGTTTTGGGGGAGTTTTGGTGGGCTCACCATAAATTATGAGGGAGTTATGGTGATATATACATCTGTCACCCTTATGTGAAGTTCGCAGCAGTGCCCTCTATGGTGCCCCACTGCTCTGCTGGGTTGTCTATGTGGCCAGTCCATTACTATGTAGGCCCCTCCCACCTATTTTGTAGGTGGTAAGGGCTCCTGTATAGTTAGTGCAGGAATGGCCGCTCTCTGCCCCTGACGTGTTCCCTCCTACCCCCCCAAAATTGTTACCATACAGTTAGAATGTGCACATGGCAAAAGAAATCCAGAATGCTTTAGAATGTCCTGCGATAGATGTGAGTGCTTAACACAACTTAGTAAAAGGGCCCCAAGGTTAGTTGGCATGCTCTTTCATCAATGGCAGGATGAAGCAATGTACTGTCCTAGCCTGAGGAAGAAGGTTCTGGCTTTTGCAAGAGGAAAAAAAAAAAGTACTAAATTAGTTCAGTAAGAAAGGTATCATCTTATTTCCTGTTTTGTACTATTTCTTGCCTTTAAAGTGGACCACCCTACTTAATCCATGATAAAGCTGAAATATGGCATTACTGACATTGTCCATGGTGTTTTATCAGGATA
The DNA here is from genome assembly GCF_902459505.1 of Geotrypetes seraphini. NCBI lineage: Eukaryota > Metazoa > Chordata > Amphibia > Gymnophiona > Dermophiidae > Geotrypetes > Geotrypetes seraphini. The sequence goes on along the minus strand of NC_047101.1, from coordinate 28,843,278 downwards.
TATAATATGCTTCAAATGAGGGCACAAAGATGCTGGAGGAATCAGTTTTCAGGATTACAGTGAAATGAGAAAACCCTTCTTATGAGGCTGGCAATCAGTCTGGATGGCAGGGTAATTTCAGTTTTCTTCCGCACCTTGAAACACTGAATAATTCCAATTGTTTGGGGGGGGGAAATGAAGAGCATGTGGTCCTGGTAATCAGTCTTTCCTGCTCTGCTCACTGTTCACCAAACACTAACCAGGGCAATAAGGAGAAGAAATGGCCCTCCCTAGTTAATCAGTCACTGGAGGAAGTTTGTGTTAGAGCTTCCGAATGCAAGTTTAGTGCCAAATTTGAGCTCCCCAACGCAATAAACAAATAGCACACACTAATAGCAAGTGCACACTGTCAGGAAAAGAAAAACCCAACAACACAGCACAGTGTGTGAACTGGGATTGATGGAAAGTAGAGCAACTATGGCATAAATCTGTGACTTCTGGCAGTGATAATGGGAGGGGGTGGAGGGCCCGCTGGCACCTCTTCTCCTCTCCGCTCCTCCTCCTCCTCCACCCCCATATCTCCACTCCAACCTGCTGCTTGTCCCAGCCTCGGCACTCCCCTCTGGCATTACTTCCGGGTTCCACAACTAGGAAGTGATGTCAGAGGGACAGCCGCCACGGGCAGCAATTTGGAGATGCTGCTCACGCCAGGGAAGCTAAACAGGGTGAGGGGAGGCGCTATCGCCTCAGTCGCCTCCCACCCTCGCTACGCTAGTGAATAGAGGAGCTCTATATGATATTGATAAGAACGCCACTGATTGAAAAAACACAAATGATTTGGGTTGTAGCAAAATTCAGTACTATCAAACACTGTTCCTTCTAAGCTGAGTGCGAGTCCTCCACATAGGGGTGGGTGGGTGGGTGCTCTGTCATTACCAGCTCTGCAGGTCTCCAGGGAACAGTGCTAGCACGAATGCTGAGCAACCATTCTATTGGCCCGCCAACAGCTAGCTTGCTGCTTTCAAAGCAAAATCCTCCAAGTTCTTTCAATACATATACTGTAGGTAGATCTAAAATCATCATATAAGCAGGAAATATGATACAAAAATTCTCTATAGAGCGGATGCAAACTGTGTTAAATGCCAAACTGCTCTGGGCACTTTCTTTTCTAGACTCTTGAATGAAATTATCCAGCACGTTTGGTGGAAGAAGTACAGTTTTTGATGAACAGGGTTTGTCACATGCAAACCCATATCTGGTGGGTAAAAATCTGTGCCTCAATATTGGTCCTCTACAGAGGTCCCTATGATTCAAAACTGGTTTCATAAAACACATGAATTATTGAAATTTGAATGGGAATGAATGGGTAGTAGCTGGGATATAAGTAGGTGTGTGTATGGGGGTTTGACTAGGAACTATTTGGAAAATAGAGGTGGTTTAACATTTTGATGTTTTAATGTTTCACACTATAATTTGATATATGATTCTTCTGTGCATTATTAATTGCTAGTTTTGGATGTCATTGATTATTGTATTGCTACCTTTAATAAACATGATATATATTAAAAAAAAAGTTTGGACAAATTCCTGGAAGAAAAGTCAATAAACTATTATTAAGATAGACCTGAGGAAAGTCACGGCTTATCCCTGGGGGTAAGCAGTATGGAACCTTGCTGCTACTTTTTGGGATTCTGCAAGTACTAGTGATCTGGACTGACCACTGTTAAAAACAGAATATGGGTTAGATAGACTCTTGGGGCTCTTTTACTAACTATGCTAGCAATCCTAATACGGGTCTTTCTTGCATGCTAAGCCCATTTCCAGTGAAGCCATAAAACAAAGGTATTTTTCTATTTGTAGACTTTCTGGCTGTGTGTTTGATTTTCTTGAATCTCCTGATCAATTGCAATTTTTCATGCATAAAGCAAATCAATGAAAGGGCCCCTTTGTCTGAGCTACTACTGGCAACTCTTATATTCTTATGTAAGTTTCAAGAACGGAGCATTATAAGAAGTGGAAAAATGGTTCAGAAAGCTGCTACTGGAGCAGATCGGGCAGGCTTCACCGCAGCCACCTAAGCTACCCAGTGGAGAGTATATCAATCAGATGTGAGCTGTGGCCCATGGTCGCATGTCCGAAGGGGCATGGCCAAAGGGGCAGGACACGCCCCTTATGAGCCACAAGGAGCAGAGTCCAGGGATTAATGTTGTGCTTCATTATGGGGAAGAGGAAAGTTAAAATTGAGCCATCTCAGGTGACCTCAGGACCAATGGACAGACATCTTGAACTCCTATTTTCACCATTGATAGAAAACAAGGTAATCATGTCATCTCAAACTGTGTCTCTCTCCTCTGGGGAACCATCACCTCTTCTTCAACCGATACTTAATTCCTCTGGGAGTTTAATTGATTCCCCTAAGATTGGGGAATCATCATATTCTCTCTTACAATTTCCTCATCCAACTGACATTATAGATTCATCTCAGGAAGGCGCTAAGTCCTTAGGAGCACATCCTTTGACTCCGGTTCAAATAGTACCGGCGTCTAATAAGGAAGTCCTCCCTAAAGACAAAGTAATTACTTTGAACAATGTCTGGCTTGTGGTCAATAGGATTGAGTCCTCATTACACGCTACTGTGTCTAATTTATGTCAATTATCCTCAGATATAACTGTTAAAGTAAATGAGTAACTATCTCAGATAAAGTCCTTGGAAAATAAGGTAGAAAAATTGGAAGGTACAGTTAATATTTTTACAGCAAACAGCTATGGCATACATAAATGGAGAAAACAGAACTTAATGAGACAAAAGAATTTTAGATTCCTCAACTTTCCTATCTCATACTATATGGCACCCTTGGAACTCCTAAGAATGTACCTGAAGGATATTTTACAATATCCTCAGGTGGATACTTTTGTACCGGGTAATCTATATTATATTCCTAGGAGTTCCAAAGAAATAAGGGAAGAAGGAGAAAATGATAGACTGGTGTCACAAGATAATTTGAACATTTCCCAATTTTTGGAATCTTCCAAAGATTTGATAACTAAATGTGCTATTTTATTGGTAACTTTTAAATCAGAGATGGAAAAAACAACAAATTCTTAAATTTGTACTTTGTGAATAAGAAAGCACTGTTCTGTGGACAATTGAATATTTTCCCGGATATGCCCAGGCAGACGCAATTTAGGAAAAGGCAATTTCTAAAGCTTAGACCTAAAGTCTTAGCAGTGGGAGCTGCATTCTTCCTAAAGTTTCCGTGTAAGTGCCTTGTAACATATAGGATTGAAAAATTTGTTTTTGTGGATCCATTACAGTTGGAGAATTTCTTGAAAGATAAACCTGTGCAGAAAATTTCAGATACTAATTTGATTGAAGATAAAAAGTGACATATTTAACTGAGGCCTAATTTGCCTACCAGGAATTCTCTATATCATTTTTTTCCTTTATATGACTAAAGTGAAGTAGTATTTGGCTCCATTAATGTGGACTGGAATTGATATTCTTTGTTTGCCTGATTAGATTTTGTTTTATGTATAATACTGTTTAATTTTCCTGTATTTTGTTATCTTTAGTAACAAAAACCAATAAAGTATAAAATTTTAAAAAAAGGCAAAATGGTTCCGAGGAAACATTTCTGCACTAAAAAGGCTAGAGTCCTGGAATAATCCATCAATAGACATGGTGGAAACCCATATTTGACAAAATCTTCTCAGACCACAACTCAAAGCTTCTTTATTGCATATCAAGTATCCGATCTCTGACTATTTGCTAAAACAAACACTTGCCCTTATGACAAAGCAAAGGAGGAAATGAAAAGAAAGCTTATGATGTGCACATGGAGTTCAAAATAATGATAAGCACCTCTCATTTCCTGTCCTCTACTCCATCTCTTCTTTTATCAGACAAATACGACATGTTATTTCTGTTGACTTTCAATAAAATGGATAGAATCTGTATTGAGTCGTTGTGCTGCTCCTGCACAATGCATTTCCCATCGGACTTTTAGTACAATCACAGATCACAAAAAAGACAACTAAGCCTGACAACTAATGTTCGGTGATAGATTTACACCTGTGGAGACCTGGTATAATGCTGGCGCCAAGTTAATTGTGGATATGACGTTATTCTATAATATTGCACCTAAGTTTTGGGAACGCGTCTCCCATAGTTACACCCCTCTTCAGTTATGCACTATGAAATTTAGGAGTGGATGTTAAAGAATAGCGACTAGGGCAGATGCCTTGTAAACAAATTAATTAATGCACGCTTCTGCCCTGTGTGCCCAAATTTGGGTGACTTAAGTAGAATCTGTGGGTATTAGTCTAAAGTAAATAGTTATGAAAGATGATTTTGAAGAGCTTCTTGTTATTTATGGAACAAATTTACTAATTTATTCTTAAGTTTTGCAGTTCCATGAGTTTACAGTCAAATTCATTGGAAGAACTGAAGGGAGAGTATGAGAATAAAGGATTAAGGAGGGAATGAGCCGAAGAAGCAAAAGAACAGACATGAAGGAGAAAGGGATGACCTAAGCAAAGGAGGGGTGGAGATAGATGGCAATGTTCTGTTGTAGATTACAAACTGGTTATCGGACAGAAAAGAGGTTACACAGGTTAAATGATCATTTTTCTGAATGGAGGAGGGTAAATAGTGGAGTGCCACAGGGATATAGTTCTATTTAACATACTTATAAATGATCTGGAAATTGGAATGACAAGTGAGGTGATTAAATTTGTAGATGACACAGAACTATTCAAAATTATTTGCATGCAGATTGCAGACTATGAAAAATTACAGGAAGACCTTAGCGCAGGGGTGTCAAACTCTGGCCCGTGGGCTAAGCCTGAGATTTGGTCCACCGTTCCTTTCCTCCCTCCATCCCAGCTTCCGGTCTCATCTTCTAGGCAGCCTGCAGAGGATCGCCGGTCGGCTATAGCGATCCTAGCAGGCTGCCGTAGCATCAGCAGCACGTTTCCTCTGCTGCGGTCCTATATGTCAGAGGTGTATACAGTGGTCATCTGGTCAGTTTGGGCACCTTTGTTGCACTTAAGATGCTTCTAAAAGAGGTCTAGTTCCAAAAGTATAAGTTCTGTCCAGGATGTCTTGAAAAATGTTTATCGCTGTAAGACATCCATGTTTAACCTGCTCTTAGGCACGCCCAAAGCCCACCCATAGCATGCCTCCACCACATCCATTTCTTACTCTGGATGCACAGAGTCTGAGACACCTCGCTATATGTCCAGAAAGACAGTTTTGATTATCAGCACTCGGATGTTCTGATGATTAGGACGTCCAAGTGCTGATTTAGAATGCTTTTTGGGCATCTATTTTTTTTTTTTTAAATTATGAGCCTGAATATGCTTAAATCTTCTGCAGTAAGTCTGAATCATTGTTCATTATTACTTGGCATTTTGTATAGTTCGGAAGTGAATGATATTCCCTGAACTCATCCTGCAATGGCCAAAAAAGCAAACAGGATAATAGGAATTATTAAGAAAGGAATGGAAAATAAGACCAAGAATTTTATAACGCCTCCATATCACTCCATGGTGTGACCTCACCTTGAGTATTGTGTTCAGTTCTGGTCACACAAAACACACAATAGGGGATTAAATAATCCAGTACCCTTATTACATACAAAAAACAAATCTTATAAAAGATATAGAGGAATTGGAAAAAGTTAAAAGGAGCGCAATCAAAATGATAAAGGGGATGGAACACCTCTCAGATGAGGAAAGGCTAAGGTTAGGGTTCTTCAACATGGAAAAGACAACTGAGGGGAGATATGACTAACGTCTACAAAATCCTGTAGAACGGGTAAAACGGTGTAGAACGGGTAAAAGTGAATCAGTTTTTACTTGTTCAAAACGTACAAGGACTAGGGAGACATTTACATGGAAATACTTTTAAAACAAACAAATAGTTAAGCTCTGGAACTGGGTATAAAATAAAGTTGGACAAGTTCCTGGAGGAAAAGTCTGCTTTTGAGATAGACATGGGGAAAGCAACTGCTTGCCCTTGGCTCAGTAACATGGAAACTTGCTCCTATTTGGGTTTCTGCCAGGTACTTGTGACCTCGATTGGCCGTTGTTGGAAGCAGGATACTGGGCTAGACTGACCATTCTCATGCTTTTTGTTAGGGTTATATTATTCAATTGTTACATGTGCTCCTAGTTTTATAACTTCCCTAGTATGAATATTATTATACTGTACACTGCTTAGATATCAAATAAAGATGAACTATTTAAAGTAACCTGCCTTGATGCTCACTGACCAGAAAAAGGGTTACAGCTTCATCTTAAAGTGTAATCAGAGGAACGATGGTCTATTAAAATGCGTGGAGATCTGCTTCCATGTATGTTCCAAAGGAAACATAAAAATAGATCAGGATGTGGTCAAAATTAATCTGCTCTTTTTCTACCCAAGGGAAAAGAACCATGAAGATCTATCCTGTTTAGCGTTGGGTCATCTTGGGTATTCCACAGATTAAAACGTCACATATGTTGCCTACAAGCTGCTGCATGACTATTTAAGCAGCATGCCTGAGAAAGGTCACCAAGTGCCCACCTTTCTTCCTCCTAATCACACTTCTTTCCTTCCAAAGGTGATTCTCAGTAATGCATACTGATGGATGTTTCTGCCCTTATGGCCTTTCCAGAAGGCTCAGAGATGCTTTTTCTTTTCTGTGTGTCTTTTATTGTGATCAGTCCTATATTCTCCTTGGTGGTCTGAAAGTGTGTAAGTCTTTCTTTCTCTCTCTCTCCCTTTGTCTGAATCGATAATGAGGGAATAAATTGGACTGCTGCTTCTGCTGAGTAGATGCCAGCCAACTTGCTCTTTCCGAACTCTTGTGAATTCAAAATTATTCCTGTATGACCTGAAATTCTATTACTTAATATGACATATTTCTCCAATCCAGCAGTCTGTCAAACTTTTTCAGAAATGGAAAATTTCAAAAATTGTCACAGGATAAGTTCAGGAAATATCATTTACTTCAAAAACTGTGCAAAATGGCAAGTAATAATGAACAATGACTCAACTCACAGCCCCCACTAGAATCCTGAACTAAAGACTTTATTTGCAGTGATGGGCTCCTAGATAAACTGCTCAAGTCCAAAGCACTTTATCTCATATTACCAGTGTGGGAGAGTGTGGTGCAGTGGTTAAAGCTAGAGTTTCAGCACCCTGGGATTGTGAGTTCAAACCCACGCTACTCCTTGTGACCCTAGGCAAGTCACTGAATCCCCTCATTGCCCCAGGTACATTAGATAGATTGTGAGCCCACTGGGACAGACAGGGAAAACTGCTTGAGTACCTGAATAAACTTATGTAAACCGTTCTGAGCTCCCCTGGGAGAATGGTATAGAACAGTGTATCGCAAATGTGTGCCGTGGCACACACATGTGCCTTTTGAGATTTTAAGTGTGCCGCGGCTCACAGGGCAGGAAGAGAGGCTCCAGCGCCTATGTCAGCTGACTTTTACTGTCGCATTGCGCGAATCTGCCGGGACTCCTACCTTCGTCTCCAAACCCCCGGGACTCCTGTCTTCCTCGTCTCCGCGCCCCCGGACCAGCAATGGCAGCTCTGTGTGATTTTAACTTTGGCACACAGCTGCCACTAGCAGTAGTTTAGCCCGATTTCATCAGCAGCCTCGGGGCCTTTGCTAGGATGGCCCATATCGCATCATTGAAGCGGGCAAAGGCCCCAATTCTGCCTGATGAAACCGGGCTAAACTACTGCTAAAGTGGCAACTGTGTGCCGAAGTTAAAAGCACAGAGTGAGCTGCCACTAGCATTCACAGGAGAGGTACTGCTGGACATGGGGAGCAGGAAAGGAGTACTGCGGGACAGGGGGGAGGTAAAATGAAGGGAAAAGAGGTGCTGCTGGACCTGGCAGAAAGGGAGGAAAAGGAAAGGTGCTACACACTGGAGGGGAGGGTGAGATGGTGCATGGGGAGAGAGCATGTTGGGTTGGAGGGTGGGAAGCCACTCGAGGAAAGAGGCAAGGACATAGAAAGTGTGCAGGAGGGAGAAAGTGTTGTACTCATGAAGAGGGCGAGATGAATGGGGAGGACAGAAAGGAGAAATGTTACTCTGGGGAAGGGGGAGAGAATGAAAAGTTGGACTCATGGAGGGAGAGAGAGATGTTGGTTGGGGGAAGGAGGAGGACAAGAGGCGAAGCATGCAGGAGGAAGAGAGAAAAAAATGTTGGACTGGTGGAAAGGAGGGAGAAATGTTGGACTGTGAGGGAGGCCAGAAAGGAGGAAGGGAAGGGAGATGGACAGCAGGGGGCAGAAAGGAAGAAGGGAAAGAGAAATGTTACACTGGGGGGGAAGAGATATCAAACCAGGGAATGGAAGTAGGGGAGTCTGATAGCGCTATAGAAATAATAATAGTAGTACTGTAGTAAAGAGAGATGCCAGATTATGGAAGAGAGATACCAGACTGGGAAGGGGGGAAAGGAAGGAGAGAGATGTCAGACCATGGAAATAGGGAGGGAAGGAGAGAGAGATAGTAGATTTTGAGAAGAAAGCAGAAAAATGGAAATTTATTTATTCAATTTTCTATACCATTCTCCCAGGGGAGCTCAGAACGGTTTACATGCATTTATTCAGGTACTCAAGCAGTTTTTCCCTGTCTGTCCTGGTGGGCTCACAATCTATCTAATGTACCTGGGGCAATGGGGGGGGGGATTAACTGATTTGCCCAGGGTCACAAGGAGCAACATGGGTTTGAACCCACAACCTCAGGGTGCGGAGGCTGTAGCTTTAACCACTGCGCCACACTCTCCCAAAGATGGATGCAAGGCAGAAAGTGAAGAAGGAAAGAAAAACAGTCAATGGATAAGAAGGCCCTTGAAACATAGTTAAAAGCACAGAAAAATAAAGTCACCAGACAACAAAGGTAGGGAAAGTGATTTTATATATAGTGATTGAATTGTGTCAGTTTTGAAAATTTATATCTGCTGTATATATTGTGTGTATATAAAAAATGAATGGAAAGGGGGTGGGATCTGGGGAAGAACTTAGGTGGGTCTAGAGTGGAGTTTTGGAGGTCTGAGGTTGGGGGGTACTCAGTTGATATTTGTTAAGACTTCCTGCTGGCATGCCCTACTAGCATTTCAGGGCCTTTGCGCATGCGTGGATGTCAGCATGATAATATCATGCATGCGTGTGATGTCATCACTGTGACGTCTACGCACTACTTTTGCAGATCCTTTTTCATGTTTTCCATTTCCTTTCTTCTAGCTTTTGCAGATCCTTTTTCATGTTTTCCACTCCCTCAGTGTCTACTCTGTTACAAATCTTGGTATCATCCGCAAAAAGGCAAACTTTTCCTTCTAACTCTTCGGTAATGTCGCTCACAAAGAAACTGAACAGGATCAGCCTCAGCACTGATCCCTGAAGGACTCCACTACTCACCTTTCCTTCCTTCGAGCGACTTCCATTAACCACCACCCTCTGGCGTCTGTCCAACAGCCAGTTTCTGACCCAGTTCACCACTTTGGGTCTTAACTTCAGCCCTTCAAGTTTGTTCAACAGCCTCCTACGAGGAACTGTATCAAAGGCTTTGCTGAAATCTAAGTAAATTACATCTAGCATATGTCCTCGATCCAGCTCTCTGGTCACCCAATCAAAAAATTCATTCAGGTTCGTTTGGCACGATTTACCTTTTGTAAAGCCATGTTGCCTCGGATCCTGTAACCCATTAGATTCAAGGAAGTACACTATCCTTTCTTTCAGCAACACTTCCATTATTTTTCCAACAACTGAAGTGAGGCTCACTGGCCTGTAGTTTCCTGCTTCATCCCTGTGACCACTTTTATGAATAGGGACCACATCCGCTCTCCTCCAATCCCCAGGAATCACTCCCGTCTCCAGAGATTTGTTGAACAAGTCTTTAATAGGACTCGCCAGAACCTCTCTGAGCTCCCTTAGTATCCTGGGATGGATCCCGTCTGGTCCCATCGCTTTGTCCACCTTCAGTTTTTCAAGTTGCTCATAAACACCCTCCTCCGTGAACGGCGCAGAATCTACTCCATTTTCTCGTGTAACTTTGCTAGACAATCTCGGTCCTTCTCCAGGATTTTCTTCTGTGAACACAGAACAGAAGTATTTGTTTAGCACATTCGCTTTCTCCTCATCACTTTCCACATATTGGTTCCCAGCATCTTTTAGCCTAGGAATTCCATTTTTCATCTTCCTCCTTTCACTAATATATCTGAAAAAATTTTTTATCTCCCTTTTTTACATTTTTAGCCATTTGTTCTTCCGCCTGTGCTTTCGCCAGACGTATCTCTCTCTTGGTTTCTTTCAGTTTCATCCTGTAGTCCTTTCTGCTCTCCTATTCTTGTTTTTTTTTATATTTCACGAACGCCAACTCTTTCGCCTTTATTTTCTCAGCCACTAGGTTGGAGAACCATATCGGCTTCCTTTTTCTCTTGTTTTTATTGATTTTCTTCATATAAAGGTCCGTAGCCATTTTTATCGCTCCTTTCAGCTTAGACCACTGTCTTTCCACTTCTCTTATGTCCTCCCATCCTAACAGCTCTTTCTTCAGATACTTTCCCATTGCATTAAAGTCCGTACGTTTGAAATCTAGGACTTTAAGTATCGTACGGCCGCTCTCCACTTTAGCCGTTATATCAAACCAAACCGTTTGATGATTGCTACTTCCCAGGTGAGCACCCACTCGAACATTAGAGATACTCTCTCCATTTGTGAGGACCAGATCCAATATCGCTTTTTCCCTTGTGGGTTCCGTCACCATTTGTCTGAGCAGAGCCTCTTGAAAGGCATCCACAATCTCCCTACTTCTTTCCGATTCCGCTGACAGAACATTCCAGTCCGCATCTGGCAGGTTGAAATCTCCTAACAGCAGAACCTCCTCTTTCTTTCCAAACTTTTGGACATCCACAATCAGATCCTTATCAATTTGCTGTGATTGAGTCGGCGGTCTGTAGACTACACCCACGTAGATAGAAGTTCCATCTTCTCTTTTCAGAGCGATACATATCGCTTCTTCCTTTCCCCAGGTCCCTTGCATTTCGCTGCCTTGGATCCTCCACCTTTTTGACCCTCTCTGTCCTTCCTAAAAAGATTATATCCCGGTATGAAATCTTACATCTCTGTGCATTTTATAACCCATATAACAATGGAAACACATAATGTCCCAAGAAATAATGATGATGATGTAGGATTACACCAAAGAAGTATAACAAATGGAAATGCATCATTTTAAAGGTAGTGCTCTAGAAGAAAATGAAATATTCAAATTACCCTCAGGATAAGTGGGAGTTTGAGGCATTTTGTAAACATGCTTGATCATACTGGATATAATGTAGTCTCTTATACAATCCTGAAGATACTATGAAAATATAAGAACCTCATGAAAAATTACAACATACTTTGTAACCAACAAAACGTGAAAAAATAAAATTATGACCAAGTTTCTCATGCCTGCAAACACAGGAAAAGTCTTTTAGTCCCCCTTCTTGATAAAAATTCCCTTAATATACTAGTTCATTCTCTAGTAATATCTAAACTAGATTATTGCAATTCTCTATTAAAGGGGGCATGCTTAAAAGACATAAAACGTCTCCAACTTATACAAAACACAGCAATTAAGATAATTTCAGGCTGTAAAAAATTTGACCACGTCACCCCATTATTGCAAAAAGCTCACTGGTTGCCTGTTACACATAGGATAACATATAAAATTGCTCTTCTAGTTTTCAAAACTATATAAACCAACGCCCCAGCATTTATAGACAGGCTTTTGATTCTGTATGAGCCTTCGAGAGTTCTTAGATCTACCTCACAGTTTACCCTTAATGTTCCTTCCCTGAAAATAATCGGAACTCACCGTGCTCTTATTTTTTCTGTAACTGCTCCAATGACTTGGAATTCTCTTCCCCTATATCTAAGACTGGAACGAGATTTGCAGAAATTTAAAAGCAGTTTAAAGAGCTTTCTTTTTAAAGATGCATTTAACTGAAAACTAAAATGCCTAACTAAAATGCCTAACTAAAATATAATACTTATTAATTTTAGCTGTCTCCAAAACTAAGAATTTTAGCAGTTTTCTAATTCGACCTTATCTTCGCCAGCAATCCTTTTCTTCTTACCCCCTTATGTACTTCCCTTCTATGTACTTTTTCTTTAAAATTGTAGTTCTCCCCCTCTTCCCTATTGTTTCCTGTGGCTTTAAAAAGCAGTTACCCAAGTATGTCCTGTGATGAATCATGTACATTTGATTTCTTAAAATGTTATTTTTACTATTTGTACAACGCTTTGTACTTCTGGTTAAGCATTTAATCAAACAATATGAATAAACTTGATAAACTTACTAAACCTAGTTATCTTACAAAGAAGAAAATTACAAACTGTTAGTACCGGTAAACAAGTTACAGTTATAAAATTGCTCTTAAAGCCAGACAGCTTCATAACAATTATTGCATCAACTATGGAAGATTATCAGAAAAGAACAGGTACTTTAGTCAACAGTCTGCTGTATGACAAAGAGATTATGTTACAAATTTTATTAAGCAGTAATGGGTTGTAAGTATGTGATACATGGCATAAATTCTAGACAGTGGATATGGACATATGGAGGTAGCTCTCTCAAATGATGTAGAATCTTGGCCCTGGAGTAGCTCTGATTTCGGCATAAGGAGTGCTCTGACCAAGTTCAATAGCTACCTGCTTCTTGAGGACCAGGAAGCTGTAGAACTTGGATGATACTGCAGAACTTCAATAAACTGATGGAATTCACTCCTGTTTCATAAATATGATGTAAACTCTTTAATATTGATGTATCCTTTTATTCCATCTTTTCTTCTCCATGTCTTGCATGTTGTCCATTAGCTTCAGATTTTCATTAGCCTGGGATAAATCTCTCTTCCTGTTGTTTTTCATCCGTACTGGTCCTATTTGTTTCAGTTTCTTTTGACTGCTGCAGGTAACTTGGCTTCTCTAAGACTGTCATTGCTATAAGTTCTTGTTGTTTTCTCTGTTCTTCTATTTTAGTCTTTAGATCATCCCCTTTTCTTCCAGTTTTGAATTTGTAGTGCCCCAAACAATGTACAAACAGCTTTTGAAGTTTCATGTTAATCTGACACTGAGAGGAATTGGATAGAAGATTCTCTACACCTCCCGTCTCCTTCCACGTCATTAACTTTCTTGGGGGGAGGGAGGGGGCAATAGCCACCGTGGTAATGGTGTCCAGGAAATCAGTTAGTTGGCTACTAATAGTACTGCTTCTAAGTTCTTTCTCCATATCAACAAACAATTTCCTCTTTCTTTTATTCTTTTTCTCTGCATTAGCCATAGAACTGTTTTCAAAAGCCATAGGAAGAGAAATTTCTTTACTTATGCCCAGATCATCTTCTTGTTAGTACATCTTGCTTGATACTTAAGAAACTGTCAAGCATATCATCTCCAAATCCATCAAGGGTGAGCAGCAGTCTGTTGTCATACATTACTCCTTGGTCTGCAAAGGGAAATGCAGAATTGTGCTCAGCTTGGAAACTGTTGTTGGAGCTCATTAGCAGGGTCTCATCCAAGATATTGCCTTGTTTGAATATTTCATTTTCATTAGCAAAGCTATCATGAAGAGCACTCTTACCATAGTCTTCTCTCACAGTGATATCTTCTCCTCTGCTCCGGTTCAATGTGAGATGTTCAGCAACATCAAGTTCATTCAAGTCTGGCAGCAGCTGCATGTCAAAATCATGAAATTTTTCTAGTAGTGTTATGGCATTGTTAAGTGGCTTCTAGATTCTCTTCTGGAAGATCAACAATATGTGGAGAAAAGGCAAAGTTCATTTTAATCAATGCTTCATTGCAGTCTGCTAAAAGGTACTTAGCCTTCCTGTTGTAGATTCTGACAACTGCCAGCAGCAAGTTCAATGCAACTGTGACCTTTGGTAAGATAATGCTTTCAAGAGCTCTTTCTAAATTGCATTCAAATACATGAGCTTTTGTGAGTTTTTTGCCCCCCTGTGAGCTGCAAGCCATATTTTAGCTAATGGTCCACGCTTGCTCAAAAGCAAATGTGCATGAAACATATTGTGTGTCCAGAATTAAAATTGTGGTTGCCAGTCTTTGGAGGTCAGTTAGCTTTCTCCTTTAGGGACCCATTGAGAACCTTTTGAGTCTTTTAAGTGCACTTGATGCCATATAGAGCAATTTAATCTCTTCGTGTCAGTGTCCTCCCAGAATTGGGTGTGAAAAAAGGCCGGTGCTGCTGGCATAAAGCAAAGGAAGTGGCTCTTGGGCGCCCTAGGGAGCAATTTGCCTGCTCTGTCAGGGGCTCGGCTCGGTTCCGAATCACCCCCAGTGGCTCCTTCCTGGTAATCCTCAGAGGCTCTTTGAGGGCAACAGTCAGGGACTCTTTCCTGACCAGTGAAATGCCCAGGGTCTCCTTTCGGTTGAGGGGGATGTCAAGGGGCTTTTCTGGTCCCAGGGAAAGGTGAAGAGCTTGCTTTCGGCCTAGGGAAAGTGCCAGTGGCTCCTTCCTTGACAGAGAGACTGCCAGGGGCTCTTTCCGTCTCAGAGAGATGGCGCCATCGTGCGATGGGAGACAGCCGGGGGCCGCACAAGACCGCGTCCAAGCGAAGGCATCTTGCCGGCACCGAGGGACGCTCAAGCTCAGGGGCTGGGCCCGGGCACAGCTCACACTCCGAAGGGCGTTGAGGGACTCGCAATGAGGCGTACACGGGGACACACACGGGCACGGCTGGATTGGGCTCCGTCCGAGCGGCTCCCACTTGCGCAAAGAGACCCCGCGCGCTTCTCCCCGGCTTTGACATGTTCTGAGAGGCGCCGGAAGACACCCAGCGGCTCGACAGGGGCCCGATTTTGGCATCTCAAGCTCTGCGGCTCGCCCATCACCTGCCTCAAAGCTCCTTCGTGTGCTCCAACGATCTGCATTTGCCTGACGAAGGACCGTGGTGGCTCCTCTTGCTTTCATCTTTCAACTGACCCAATGAACGCCTGCAGCAAGAACAGCTTCTTCGCACTTTCTTTTCTTTTTGCCACAAATATCCAGGAGGCTCATAAGTTCATCTCTGATATTGCAGCTTCTCCTGTAATTTGATCTGATCCATTTTTTCTTCATTTCGGCTATGAAAAAGGCACATTTGCTTCCATCACCTAAACTGGAGCTCTCTCTTGCAGGGCCGGATGAAAGAGGCACGTGAAGGAGGGCAGCAACGGAAATCCCCCATCGACGATAAGCAGGGCCCGCGGGGAAGAAACTGTCACTTTCCAAGCGCTGCTGCTGACAAAGCTTCCCTCTGACGTCGCTTCCTGTTTCCGCCTGGGCGCGTCAGAGGGCAGCATGGTCAAGCAGCGGCGCTGGGAAAGTGACAGTTGCTTCCCGCCTTCCCGTCGACGGGGCTGAACAGACCAATGAAGCACATTCCCGCCTTCTGCCCTCATGACACATGAAATGAGATCAAACCAGTTTGAAGCGGAGATGGAGTCAGCTAGAAATAATGGTCCGGAAACATCCATTAATGGCTTTCTGCTCATTCTCATTGCAGAGAAGGGTTTTGCTGGCTGTCACATCTTGAGATTTCCTTTCGAGAGGGACATTCATATATGATTACCTCATTGTTAAACTGGGCATGATGGAAAGATGGTGTTGGGGAAGTGATGATTTCTACATTTATGTTATAACATACCTGCTCTCAAGCAAGCATAAATGCACATAACTGTGTTTGACCAGCAATTTCTGTACTGCAGGCAACCACTGTCTTGCTGCTCTCTTCAGTTCTTAGTTTTTACCATGGAGCTGCTTTCTTGACAATATCCAAATGAATCTTTTCAGCAGTGGGACCTCAGCTGTGGAATTCTATTCCATCGGAGCTCTGACTTGAATCCAATCTCTCTGAATTCCAGCAGTACTTGAGGAGGACACAGTTGTCTCAGATTGCATTTGGCCAAGGAGCCTGACTTCTTTTTATATGAATGTTTTCTGAAAACTTTTTATTTATCAATTTCAAATACATTCAGTCAGCAAATGTGTTATGATAATAAGAATCAAGAAAACCCAGTAAGAAATTACAATTAGAAACAAAAAGTAAATATCATTCACTCACAATATTTGAGGTAAAATGTAGTCAGGGATAGGAGAGAAACAATCAAAGAAAATACCAATATTAACAAGCACTCTCCTCAGCTGCCCCTTCATGTCGGTACTGACCCTTCTTCTTTTACTACATTAAACACCAAGAGTTGTTTAGAGCAGTGTTTCTCAACTCAGTCCTGGAGTAGCCCCTTGCCAGTCAGGTATTCAGGATATCCACAACGAATATGCATAAATTAGATTTGCATACACTGCCTCTATTATATACAAATTTCTTTTATGCATATTCCTTGTGGATACCATGAAAACCTGACTGTCAAGGGGCTACTCCAAGACCGAGCTGAGAAACACTGGTTTAGAGCAAATCTATCTCATGCATATTCATTATATCCTACATTTAAATAGAAAACTATCCTTACAATAAATATACTATAAATATATCCTGAAACTTTGGTATATGAGATTGTCAGTGTGAACCTGGTTTGGATATTTTCTCCTACCGAATTGCCTTCTGAAGTAAAGATATTATGAAGACTTAGATGGAACCTCAGCTCTATTAGCTCCTGAAGACTCCCTGTGAGGCGAAACACGGTCTCGAGTTAAGCAAGTGATTTTATTGGACACAACCAGCTCAGATTGTGGGGAATTATATCTTTATCTGCAATTTGGACAGTTTGTAGAGGTTTTCATACAGCAAGTATTGAACTGGATACAGAGGAATTCGAATAAGTTGTGACACAATGTGGACATATCTAATATTCCTTCGTTGAACGATGAACAGTTATTAAGCTTTTATAGATTATTTGTATGAATTGTAGGGGGGTTCTGTGTGTTAGTATGTGTTAAATTTATACGTGAAAATTGATAAATTATTAAAAAGAATACGAATATTAAAAATAATATATTTATAGTATATTTATTGTAAGGATAGTTTTCTATTTAAATATAGGATATGTTGTCTAATCTATTGATTCGTAAAACTATTGAATTGGTTTGATAAGTCCTAAATTTTATTGATATTTTGGTAATGCATATTCACTACGTACTCTAGACTAGACTACTGCAACTCCCTATTCAATGGCATCGCTGCAATAGATCGAAAATGCCTCCAAAAAGTCCAGAACTTAGCAATTCGGCTCCTATACAACCTCAGCTTCCATGACCCCATTACTCTATGCAGCTCACTGGTTACCAGTCAAAAAACGATGCATCTTCAAAGCCCTGGTCATGACACACAAGAGATTCTACCAAAAAATCCCAGCCTACATAGCATCCAAGCTACGCCTATACACCACTAACCGCCCCCTCCGCTCCAAAGCAGAACAAAGATTCAGCATTCCCGCAGGGAGATCCCTCCGAATGAGTACGGCATATAAAAGATACTACAGCCATTTCCTACCTCAGCTATGGAACCGACTACGCACACAGATCAGGTTGCTAGACTCACTAATGACCTTCCGCAGAGCAGTAAAGACCTTCCTCTTCCGCCAATTGGGCCATTAAAAACTGCCTCCTCAATATACTTCTCCTAGTACTCTTCGCTATGACCAGTCTGGTCTCTACAATAAGCTCTATTATTATCTACTGTAACCTATTTGTTGTCATGATTAGTCTGTTTTCAAACGATTGCGAATGTCTACTTATAACTCGTTCTGAGCTTCTGGGAGAACGGGATAGAAATTGAAATAAATAAATAAATAAATTAGGGATATCTTGAAAAGCCGACTGGCTGGGGTCTCCCAGGAGAGGTTTAATTCATCTCGGAGGCAAGGTTTGGTTGCTGATTCCTATCTCCAGATTGGCCCCACGGGGGAGTGATCCTTCTAGCATTTTCAATATCTCATGTAACATCTCAGTTGGAGAAATGAAAGGCAATCTCAGAAAATACAATTCTGTCAAAATATTCTTAAAAATGTGAGTTAAGACACTTATCTTTAAACTGATATCCAGATGCAGAGTCAACATACATGTTTTGCATCAGGACAAAGTCTGCGTCAGGACTTGGTCTTAGCAATGCTTCAGCAATCCATTCTTAACGCCAATCCTCTATAACATGACGCACGCAAATGCAAGTATTCTATAACCACGCCTAATTTCTGGATACACCCTCAACCTGCCCATGCCCCTCCCATAGCCACACCCTCTTTGGAGTTGCATGCTATGAGCTTTAGGTGCACATGTTATAGAATAGGGCATAGAGCATAACTCCAATAATTGTAGCTGAGTGCAAGCACTTTTGAGTTTTGACAGCTATTGTCCCAATGGTCAGTCCACCTGTCTAGAAGGAATACATGGAATAACTGCTTGTTCATACTTTTTTATAGAGGTTTGAGGGATGCTCAGGCAGAGATTGTCACTTGAATCAGCTGAAATCATCATTTACAGAGTCTGCTGACGTATAGCACAACCTCACAGATACTAGTTGTTCCACTTCTCTACTTTTAGCACCAAAATTGGAATGATGATTATTTAGAGGAGATTCTTAATAGGTTCTTGCAACACAAGTTGGGTTTACTTTTCAGTTTTCACAGCATGGGTGGACTGGTGTCATTGATAAGCAAAGTTACATTAATTTGGGCCTTGAAACCCCAACATTAAAAGTTATTGATTGACTTGAGAAGATTTATGACTTATCTTTGTAGAAGGCTAAAATTTGTCTTTCTAAAGTAAAGACATTAAAATGCATTATAAACAAATTATTTATAAATCTTGATAGACAAGTTGAGCAGAGGGATTTCTTTTTTATACTTAAAAGACAAGTCGATCGTATAAGTGGTCTCTCAGTATAACAATAATGCTTCAGTTACCGTAATGACTATATTTAGAAAAGCTCATTTTCCTTGGGGAGCATGTTAAGAGATTGGGGTGTTCTCTACAGAAGAAAAGGACAGTATTTGGTCAATAGTTAGCCTGCAGCAGCCAGTGCTTTTTAAACTCTGACTGCTGTGGGCCTTGTCTGGATCTCAGCCGGCATTCAATCAGGACCTGCATAACTAGAAAGAGATGCTTCAGCCCCTTTGATCACCTCCCTCTGTTTGGTCCCTGTCCCCCCTCCCTCCCCTTGAAACAAGATCCCAGTCATCGATCAGGGCAGATATGCTGACCCAAAAAACCCTCCCAACACAGCCTGAGAGGAATCCCCATTTCCTCATACACCCCCACAACTAAAAACCTATCTATCACCCTCATAAATGCCAGACCAGTAAAGAAGAAAGGCATCATGCTAAATCACCTCACAGATAAAAACTGGAACATATTCCTGATTACTAAAACCTGGCCTAAGGACAATGATGGAGTTACACTAGGTATATGTCATGTCCCTTAGGCTAGTGTTCTTCAACCACCGGCCCACACAAATTTCCTGCCGGTCCCCAGGGCCTGCATGTGCATCAGGCCCAAAACAGTGTTCTTCAACCACCAGTACACGGTGCGATCGATGCGGCGTTATCTTCGAGCCAGCTTGCTCTTTCTCACTGATTCAGTGCACAAAGCCATGGGCAATGGCTCCTACACGCATCCTGCACCTGAACCGGAAGCCTTCTCTCTGACGTTTCAACGTCAGAGGGAAGGCTTCCAGATGAGGCACGGGACATGCAAGAAGCTGCTGCTCACAGCTTTGTGCACTGCATCAGTGAGGAAGAGGGAGCCGGTCTCAAGATAATACTGGGGGTGGCATAAAATGGCCAGGTGGGAGCAGGCCAGAAGGTAAGGCATAGCATGGAGGGAGGGAGACAACAAAGGTAGCGGGGAATGATTTTATTTTTGAATTTAGTGATTGAATTATGTCAATTTTGAGAATTTACATCTGCTGTCAGTGTGCTTTGTGTAGTTTAATTTTGTGGTTAACCATTATGTGTTGTTAATAAGATTATATTGTGTATCTGTGAAAAATGAATGGAAAAAATAGTGTTACAAATAGTATTATTATGGGGGCGGGGTCTGGGGTAGAGATTGGGTAGAGATGGGCGGGATCTGGCCTACGACATAGCCCAGTGTTCTTCAACCGCCGGTCCACGGACTGATACCGGTCCACAGAATAATTCTTTTATTTCTGCCGGTCCATAGATGTAAAAAGGTTGAAAAACACTGCCTTAGGCTATCAAGAGGACAAATCAATTACAAAGAAATGTACATTGGACTAGATCCCAATGGGTCACATTAGAATAAAAACCTGTATTGAAAAAACATGCACTGTTAAGGATAACAATAGCAAATTGTAACGTGTTAACTATATAATATGTACGTTTAACCTGTAAGCCATTCTGAGCTCTTTGGGGACAACAGGCTAAAAAATGAATTAAATAAATCAGTGCTAGCCTGAGCTCCTACTCCCACCTTGCCATGCTACGCCTGTAGGCCCTTCCCCAATCTTAAAGCACCCTGATGGGGAGGGGGCACTTGGGCAGAAGTGATGCCCACTTGCTCCTGACCATTGCTGGTCTAGCCTCTAAATGGGCACAGCGACCCCTAGCAGCAGTCTTACAGTACTCATGCTATGTAAATTCAGCGGGTATTTTAGGTGGCATGCTGACACATATATGCGTATACAGTATGTTAGTATTTTAAACATTTATGCACAGGTTATAGAAAATAAGAATTGCCATACTGGGAAAGACCAAAAGTCTATCAAGCCAAGTAATCTGTTTCCAGCAGTGGCCAATTCAGGTCACAAGTACCTGGCAAGATCCCAAAAGAGTAAAACAGATTTTATGCTGCTTATCCTTGAAATAAGCAGTGGATTTTCTCAAGTCCATCTTAATAATGCCTTAAAAAATACACATTTTTGCTACTCTTCCCATAAGTAAGGTGTGTGTGTGGGGGGTGGGGGGGGTGGAGGGGGGGTTGAGGCCATGAATTTGTTATACTGTTTTTCTGTGGGTACAATCAAAGTGATTTACATGTACTATAGGCAGGTAATTTTTTCTGTCCCTAGTGCGCTCATAATCTAAGTTCTGTACCTGGGGCAATGGAGAGTGAAGCAACTTGCCCAGGGTGATGAGGAGTTGCAGTGGGAATTGAACCCACTTTTCCAGGTTCTTAGCCAAATGCATTAACCATCTGACACTGTACCAGATTACCTCTGGCTAGCAAGCCATGGCTGTGTGGCTGAAAATCTTATTCAAAAATCATTGCAGTTGTTTTACTCTTCGTGCAAACACTGAAAAGAAAGAAGCTGTGACACTTCTATAAGAGCAAAGTGCACTGAAAGCAAACATAAGAAGTTGCCTCCACTGGGTCAGACCAGAGGTCCATCGCGCCCAGCGGTCCGCTCCTGTGGCGGCCCATTTGGCCTATGACCTGTGAAGTGGTCCCTGACTATTCCTATAACCTACCTCTACTTCTATCTGTACCCCTCAATCCCCTTATCGTTTAGGAATCTATCTAAACCTTCCTTGAACCCCTGTAGCGTGCTCTGGCCTATCACAACCTCCGGAAGCGCGTTCCATGTGTCCACCACCCTCTGGGTAAAGAAGAACTTCCTAGCGTTTGTTCTAAACCTGTCCCCTTTCAATTTCTCCTAGGGCCCCCTTGTACTTGTGATTCCCTACAGTCTGAAGAATCTGTCCCTGTCTAACTTCTCTATGCCCTTCAGGATTTTGAAGGTTTCTATCATGTCTCCTCTAAGTCTCCACTTTTCCAGGGAGAATAGCCCCAGCATTTCCAACCTGTCAGTGTATGAAAAGTTTTCCATACCTTTTATCAGTTTAGTCGCTCTTCTCTGAACTCCCTCAAGTACTGCCATGTCCTTCTTGAGGTACAGCGACCAGTACTGGACACAGTACTCCAGATGAGGGCGCACCATTGCACGATACAGCAGCATGATGACTTCCTTCGTCCTGGTCGTGATACCCTTTTTAATGATACCCAACATTTTGTTCGCTTTCTTTGAGGCTGTCACACATTGTGCTGATGCTTTCAATGTTGTGTCCACCATCATCCCCAGGTCTCTTTCAAGGTTGCTTACCCCTAGCAATGATCCCCCCATTTTGTAGCTGAACATCGGGTTCTTTCTCCCTACATGCATGACCTTGCATTTCTCTATGTTAAAGCTCATTTGCCACTTTTTTGCCCACTCTTCCAGCCTCGTTAGGTCCCTTTGCAGGTCTTCGCAGTCTTCCGCCGTTCTAACCCTGCTGCAGAGTTTGGTGTCATCCGCAAATTTAATAACCTCACATTTTGTTCCCGCCTCCAGGTCGTTAACCCTTTCAGGACCATAAGAATCGTAGGCCAATTTTTGTGGTTTTGACGACATTTTTATGGTAAAAAGGGCTTGCAGATGCCAAAAAATTGATTTTTTTTGTGAAATATCATTATTTTTATTTAAAAAAATCACACTTCTGGCTTATGGACAGTGTGGCAAGTGAATCTTCTCGTCAATCTGGCAACGACGCTAATGAATGAATGTCGGAACCAGTTTGTTTACATAAAGGCAGTATCATATGGAATCCGTACATATCAAATTTAGAACTGTAGACTATCCCAATCAAAATTTATAGGATTTTAAAGTTATGGGACAAATATGTCCCTTGGTCCTGAAAGGGTTAATAAGTATATTGAACAGGAGCGGTCCCAGCACCGACCCCTGTGGAACTCCACTCGTGATCCATTGCCAGTCTGAGTAATGGCCCTTTACTCCAACCCTCTGTTTCCTGCCTGCCAGCCAGTGTTTGATCTATCGGTGGACATCCCCTTGCACCCCGTGGGTCCACAGCTTCATAAGCAGCCGTTCGTGGGGTACCTTGTCGAAGGCTTTTTGGAATTCAAGGTAAATGATGTCTATGGATTCCCCTTTATCCATCTGGCTGTTTATTCCCTCAAAGAAGTACAGTAAGTTCGTGAGGCACGATCTTCCCTTGCAGAAACCGTGCTGGCTCGCCTTCAGCTGTCCATTGTTTTCTATGTGTTCGCAGATGCTGTCCTTAACCAGTGCTTCCATCATCTTTCCCGGAACCGAGGTCAAGCTCACCGGCCTGTAGTTTCCTGGGTCACCCCTTGATCCCTTCTTAAAGATGGGCGTGACATTTGCTATTTTCCAGTCCTCCGGGATCTCCCCAGTTTTTAAGAATAGGTTACATATTTGGTGAAGTGTTTCCGCTATTTCGTTTCTCAGTTCATTTAGTACCCTTGGATGGATTCCGTCCGGACCTGGTGACTTGTCGCTCTTCAGTCTGTCTATCTGTCGGAGGACATCCTCTTGGCTTACCTCTAGTTGGACCAGCTTTTCATCCTGATCCCCACTTATGATCTCCTCGGGTGCTGGAATATTGGATGTGTCCTCTCTCGTGAAGACTGACGAGAAGAACTTGTTTAACCTGTCAGCTATCTCTTTTTCCTCCTTTACCACTCCCTTCTTGTCTCCATCATCCAATGGTCCCACTTCCTCCCTGTCCGGTTGCCTCCCCTTCACGTACCTGAAGAATGGTTTCAAATTTCTTGCTTCCCCCGCCAGTCTCTCTTCATATTCTCTTTTTGCTTTCCTAACCACTCGGTGACATTCCTTTTGGTGTCTTTTGTGCTCCTTCTGGTTGTCCTTGGTTTGGTCCTTTTTCCATTTTCTGAACGATGTTTTCTTGTCCCTTATCGCCTTTTTCACTGCATTTGTTATTCGATTCTTTTTGCACCCTTTCCTAAACCTGGGGACGTACAGGTTCTGTGCTTTGTGCACCGTGCCCTTGAGTAGGGACCAGGCTTTTTCTACGGTCTCCATCTTCCCTGAGTTGCTGCTGAGTTTCTGTCCCACCATTTTCCTCATGGCCTCGTAATTCCCTTTTCTGAAATTGAGTGCTGTCGTTGTGGTTCTTTTCACCTTTGATGTTCCTATTGCTAGCTTGCACTGGATCATGTTGTGATCGCTGTTTCCTAGTGGCGCTAGTACTACCACCTCCTTTGCGGGTCCCCCTAGCCCGTTGAGGATTAGGTCGAGAATGGCATCTCCTCGTGTTGGTTCTGTGACCAGTTGTTCCATGAAACAGTCCCTCATAGCCTCCAGGAATTTTGTTTCCCTCGTGCAGTTTGAGTGTCCAATACTCCAGTCTATTCCAGGGTAGTTGAAATCCCCCATCACCACCACCCTTCCGCTTTTGCATACCTGCCTCAATTCAGCCTCCAGGTCCTGGTCATTTGTTTCTGATTGTCCTGGCGGGCGATAGTATAGTCCCAATTTTATGTCTGCTCCATTTCCTCCTGGTAGCTTAACCCATAGTGATTCCAAGCCATCCGCCCTTACTGTTGTTTCCATCCTGGTTGAAGGAATGGAGTCCTTTATATATAGCGCTATTCCTCCACCCTTCTTGTATGTCCTGTCTCTCCTATAGAGCTTGTACCCTGGTATGACCATATCCCAATTGTTGTCCTCAGACCACCATGTTTCTGTGACTCCAATTATGTCTAGGTCCTCCTTACTGGCTATGACTTCTAGCTCTCCCATTTTGGTTCTTAGGCTCCTTGCATTAGTGTATAGGCAATTTAAGTCCCAGTTGTTTACCTTACCTGTTGGTTTTCCTCGTGGTTTGGTGCTCCTACTGACCCCCTCATGGGCTGCCAGTCCCCGAGCCTCGTTTCGTTCATCCTCCTCCTGTGGTATGTCTGTTTTGTCCTCATCCTCCTCCTGTGGTGTGTCTATCTCGTCCTCAGCCTGCTTCCCCATTTTTGGATATCCCTCTGGCTCCTGCTGTTCTCTCTTCTTCCTGCTCTTTAGTTTCATTTGTTCCTTGGGCCCCTGTATTGCATCTTTGGGTCCTTTTTCCAAAAATTCCCACTCAGTCTCGAGCCCTCTTTTACATGTTCCCAGCTCAGTATCCTTGTTTGATACTCTTGTCCGATGTGTCGATGTCAGATTGTCTATCGGCTTTCCCCTTCTCCTCAGTTTAAAGCCATGTCTATGCTGTTCTGGACGTTGTGTGCCAGCATCCAAAAGAAGCAAGTTGTGCTGGCAAAAAGCCACTGCTACTCCAGTGAATGAGAGAGCAGCACGTCCTGGAGAACAGCCAGACACTCGGAAAAAAGTCATTACCGGGACTGGGTACATGTTTTTTTCCAGCTAGTGTACTCTTCTAGCCGGTGAGGTGTAAGAAAAAATAAGTTTCATAAAACATAACCAAATAGATGGAATATACTGAGAAAAAGAGACCTACATCACTTAATTTAGATGTGAAATTAGGAAGATAAATTTAGCCACACTAGGAGAAACATTTGAGTTCTGGGGATTTACCAACCAATTAGATCCCACAAAACTCAGTCATATACAGAATCAAAGAATGCTCATTTTGTTTTATTGGTACATGAAAACCAGAGTAAACATGTGGAAAAATGTTTAAGTCTGTTTTGGGCCTAGAACGCTAGTCACCCAAAGTCAGAAACGTCCAAAGTCCATTCTCGAAAATAAGTCCAAAATGTTTTTTCTCCATGAATAGTCTACTTCTACGTCCAGCCGTTTGATTGTCTAAACCACCAAGTCGTCTATCTTTATACCGCATTCTCTTCCAAAAAATTATCCAAGTCAAAAACGCCTAGATAAAGATCTTTTGGACATGGGAGGAGTCAGCAAAATGATGGACTGGCCACCCAAACATGGCATGGACCGGTAGTCCTACTCTCTGTCCTTTTTCAATCAGTTCCCAATGCACAAGATGACATTGTCTTATATCTCGTTGTGAGGGAGTTTATAAAACCCTACCTCTTCCCCTGCAGGCTACTTCCCTACAAGGTGAGAATCAGACTAAGGAAAAAAATCACACTCCCCCTGCTGGACACTTACATTACATTACATTAGAGATTTCTATTCCGCCATTACCTTGCGGTTCAAGGCAGATTACAAAAGAGATAAAAAACGGAGGGTTACAATGGAAGAACATTTATCCTTTCTAGAGAGGTAAAGAGTAGGTTATGTAGTTTTTGTGTGGCGGGAAGAAGGAGGGGGGAAGGACGGTAAGTTTGAAGTTAGGGCTGTTTCAGGAATTTCTTGAAGAATGTAGTTTTTATTTCTTTTCTGAAGTTATGGCTGTTTCAGGAATTTCTTGAAGAGTAGTTTTTATTTCTTTTCTGAACGTATTGTAGTCTGGTGTCATTATCAGTAGATTTGGTTATCTAGTTTAGCTGCTTGAGTGGCCAGGAGGCCATTGTATAATTTTTTCCATTTTACTTCTTTGATCGAGGGGTGTGTGAATGGGGTGTGTGTTTTTCTATGTCTGATTGAGGTGGTTTGGATGAGGCTGTTGTTCAGGTAGGTTGGGCTGTCTCTGTTTAAGGCTTTAAATAACATACAGTAGAATTTAAATAGTATTCTTTTTTGTAATGTTAACTTCTACTCTCCACCTCCTGACTTGGACCGGGAGCAGCAGCAGAGGCAGAGCGGGAGCAGTACAGAAGGCACTCAGGGTGTGTGAGTGTGCTCCACCCCTCCCCCTCAACTTTGCACCGTCGAGTTTCACTTGATCTGTTAACTAGACTACAAGACAAGACTACTTGTATACTACCCTGGAAGGGGGAGGGAGGGGAAAAAATAACAGGAAACAGTTGAAAGGGACAGGAAAGGCAGAGAGAGAGAGAGAAATCCTGAAAAGGGGAGGGGAAAACTAACTCAAAGTGCCACCTGCTCTCTTGCAGAACTAACTGGAGTCAACTCCCAGGAAGTCCTAAGGAGCTAAGCTTTATTCCTGTGCTTGTCAAAGCTGAACCTATATATCAGAGGGAAAAAAATCTTCCTGTGTTTTGGGGGAGGGACGCTGAATTGTGGACAAGGCAAGCTGCTGTTTGAGAGACATTTTTTCTTCCGTTTTCCCTTATGGATTAGAAGGGAACTTACTTTGCTTTAAGCCTGTGAGTGAATAGACTTGTGTTGAGAAGAAAATAAATCTCTTTTTTTCCCCTTTGCTGTGTTGCCTATGAGTGGGTTTTGGTTATATGTTGAATCTTTCTGTGACAGCTTGCACCGCTAAATGTCTGGCAGCTCAAACATTGAGTTGGGGATGAGTGGGCAATGTTCCCAGTCCCATAAACACCAGAGACCCCGGTAAGGCCAGGAAGTGGATCATGGATGGAAGTGAGTGAGGAGGTCTGCCAGGGATCCTAACTTCTGATACTCATGGGAATTTGGGTCTTGAGGGGAAGGTACCATATGTTGGATAGTTGCATGGGGGCTTTGCTGTGTGTGAGGATGGAGATGCAATCAGGAGGCATTTAATGTGGAAAGGCTATCATCACAGGGCTACCATTGGGGAAGCTGCTATTCTTGTGTGTGTGTGGTTGTGGTGGTGAATATCTTGTTAGTTTTCACCACCAGCTTTCTAAATTTGCTGCTCCCTATATAAGAGGCCTCCAAATGGTCACCATTAAATACCGTGTAGTATATCTTATATCATCCTAAGGTATCTGTGACCTGGACTGCCACAGTTGGAACTAAGATACTGGGCTAGATGGATCCATGATCGGACCCAACAGGGCAACGCTTACATTCTTATGATAACAATGGAGATACATCTCACTCTTGATGAGTTTATCACACTTATTTGAAGGCTCTTTCATTCTTTTTAGCCTTCTCTCATGCACTAGAACCTCGGTGCCAATGCACTGATCCTGACCACTGCTTTTAAAAGAGACAGCCTGAAAAGGAGACAAGCCAGGTGCTACTATTAGAAGAGAATCTAAATAGGGGCAGAATTTGGAGGCTGGTGACATGGCTGTGATACAAAGAAGAGTCATCCACATAGTAACACAGGACGGCAGATAAAGGACAGCAGATAAAGACCTGCATAGTCAATCCAGTCTGCCCAACAGTTACATTCATTTGAACCAAAATTCTAGTAATTATTCATTTTACTTGCTAAGTTCTCCTATAACAAGGGAAGGCAATTCCGGTCCTTGAGAACTACAAGCAGGTCAGGTTTTCAGGATATCCACAATAAATGTGCATGAGATAGATTTGCATCTCAAGGAGGCAGTGCATGCAAATCCAT
This sequence comes from Geotrypetes seraphini, assembly GCF_902459505.1. Lineage (NCBI taxonomy): Eukaryota > Metazoa > Chordata > Amphibia > Gymnophiona > Dermophiidae > Geotrypetes > Geotrypetes seraphini. The sequence goes on along the minus strand of NC_047101.1, from coordinate 28,815,253 downwards.
CTCATACCTGCCAGTGTCTCTTGAGGACCAGAATTGTCTACCCCTGCCCTTTGTCTTCCCCTCCTCCTGTGATAGGCAAGACCTGTACTCAGATGATAGGAATGTGCTATAAGATGTATACTTGCTCTTGACCCATATGGATCATATGATCCATATTGTAGAAGTCTGTCCAGAATCAGCTTCATCACCCCACTCCTAGAGTCGCCATCAAAGCTAACGCCAGCCTGCCCTGATCTGTCTTGCCATATACTGGACACAGACCATATACGTTTGTTCAGCATCGGCTTCGCTTTCCCACTGCTGGGGCTTCAATTTAAGCACTGCTCTTGCATCACCCACCTTCCCCCACACCAATCCAGAGAAGACAGGCTGCAAGCACAGCTCATTGCTGAATCGCTGCTTTGTCTAGTCCCCTCCATGAGGAATATTGCTTGTCTTGGGGGGGAGGGGACTCTTCAGCACAGGGCCTATGCAGAATTCTTTCTTTTTTAAGCTTGGGACCAGCAGCTGAGAGGAGGTAAGGTGGTGTTGGCAGTGGTCCGGAAGGAGAGAGGTGAGAGATACAGAGATGCTAGAGGAGAAGGTGAAATGAGATGCTGGCCAGCTGGTGGTTGGGAGTTAGGGGGAGGAGAAACACTGGCTTTAACCCTGTGCTTATCCCTTTGCAAATGTGCGCTGTGTAAGTTAAGTGGGCATGTGTAAGTGTAAACATGCGTGCACCAATGCAAGCCTTCTAAACATGAATATGTGTAATACATAGGTAAATCTGAGTGTCCTGGGTATAGATTTGCTCTTTCAGGGTCCCAGCCTAACAGTAAAGGTCATTCTAAGATTCACAATGGGAAAACTAAAGCTGTAATTCACTATTCTCTGCTGCAAAACACAGAGAACATTAAAAAAAAAATACAGAGAAAATAATCTTCAGTATCTGATAAAGCCAAACATGAAGTGCCCTATTGCAGCTGTGAAGATCTATGTAATGAGCATTTGATGAACTTGTGCAACTGCACTGCAGTACAATCCAGAGAGAATCCAACTTTCTTCCATCTAATTTCTACTGAACAACTCAGTACATAAAGTACATTCACTTTCACTGATTTTTGTTCCTTTTGCCTCTGAGTACTAATGCTTTTGGGGTTTATAAGCTACCCTAAATCAGCAATCAATAGGACCTCTTTACAATCCCAGCAAACAGAGCATAGTCTAATTCAAAGTAGCTAAGTTGTGGCATGGATGATATTCAAGGGTTGATTCATAAGTCATGGTAATTATTTTTTTCTCAAAAATGAACAAATATGGAAATCTAATATATACATTTGAAAGTGTGTGACATGTATTTCTTAATGTTGCCACCAGATGAGAGATGAGTGCAGGAGTCTCTGGTAGGGGAGAAGCAAAAAGCATGGCATTTGAAATCATTGTTTTATTAACAAAGATGTAATGAGTATGTTTAACTGTTAAAATCCTTGAAAGAATTGTCATGGCACTGTGCAACAGTTCCGGATGTTTCTCCCGTACTGCAAAAATGACTTGTAGTGTGTTGCTTACAAACTAGATAACACACAAGACAACCTGGTGTAGTGAAGGGGGCGTCAGCACCTCTCCTCCTCTCCACCCCTTTGTACCTCTAACTCTTTGCGGCAGGAGCAACATCTCCAACCTGCTTCTCGTGTCGGTCTCAGCTCTCCCTCTGAAGTCACTTCCTGGTTGTGGGACCATGAAGTGACATCATAAGGAGAGCCAAGGCCGGTGCGGGTAGCAGGTTAGAGATGCTGCTCATGTTGGCAAAGAGTTAGAGGTACAAAGGGGTGGAGAGGAGGAAAGGTGCTGATGCCCCCCTCACTACACCAGGTTACAAAAGAGATGGTCAAAAGTAAAGGTTCACAAAGTAACAGGAGAGAGGTAGTTGCCAGACCAAACCTTGGGCTTCAGTTTCCCAAGGGAAAGAGAAAAAAGCAACACCTGAGCCTACAGAAGTGAACATCAGAGCCAGGCCCACACAGCTGAGACTTATAAGAGAAAAGGGAATCCTTTTAAGGCAGTATCCCATTACACCCTTGAGAGGGAACTTAAAAGCAAGCCTAATGCTTTCAAGGGATAAGGCTTAGGGGAGAGCACCAGCCTTCCTGACAATATGGACGTGGAGATGATTGAAACTCCTGAAAGTGCTGTGCAGTTCTCACCAGGAGAGAGCCAGGAAATTACAGACCGGTAAGCTTGACTTCAATGCCAGGCAAAATGGTGGAAACAATTATAAAAAATAGAATTGTGGAACATGTAGAGAAATATGATTTAATGAGTCAGCATAGGTTCAGCTGAGGGAGATATTGCCTCACTAATTAGCTTGACTTCTTTGAAGGTATGAATAAACATATGGACAAAGGTGAGCCAGTTGATGTAGTGTATCTAGATTTTCAGAAAGCTTTTGACAAAGTTCCGCATGAGAGGCTCCTGAGAAAATTAAAGAGTCATGGGATAGGTGGCAAAGTTGAGATGTGGATTAAGAACATAAGAATTGCCGCTGCTGGGTCAGACTAGTGGTCCATCGTGCCCAGCAGTCCACTCACGCAGCGGCCCTTAGGTCAAAGACCAGTGTCCTATTTGAGTCTAGCCTTACTTATGTATGTTCTATTCCAGTAGGAACTTATCCAACCTTGTCTTGAATCCCTGAAAGGTGCTTTCCCCTATAACAGCCTCCGGAAGAGCATTCCAGATTTCTACCACTCTCTGGGTGAAGAAGAACTTCATTACATTTGTATGGAATCTTTTCCCTTCTGACTTTAGTGAGTGCCCTCTCGTTCTCTTCACCATGGAGAGGGTTATTGGATATATCTTCACTTTGAAATTGGTTATCGGATACACAACAGAGTGTAGGGGTAAATGGTAAATTTTCTCAATGGAGGAGAATAAACAGTGGAGTGCCACATGGATCTGTACTGGAACCGGTGCCATTTAACTGATTTATAAATGATCTGGAAATTGGAATGACAAGTGAGGTGATTAAATTTGTAGATGACACTAAACCAGGGATCTCAAAGTCCCTCTTCGAGGGCCGCAATCCAGTCGGGTTTTCAGGATTTCCCCAATGAATATGCATTGAAAGCAGTGCATGCACATAGATCTCATGCATATTCATTGGGGAAATCCTGAAAACCCGACTAGATTGCGGCCCCTGAGGAGGGACTTTGAGATCCCTGCACTAAACTGTTAAAAGTTGTTAAAACACATGCAGAGTATGAAAAATTGCAGGCAGACCTTAGGAAATTGGACATCCAAGTGGCAGATGAAATTAAATGTGGACAAATGCAAAGTGATGCACATTGGGAAGAATAACCCAAATCATAGTTACCGGATGCTAGGGTCCACCTTGGGGGTTAGTGTCCAAGAAAAGTATCTGGGTGTTATTGTAGAGAATTCAGTAACACCTTCCACCCAATGTGTGGCGATGGCCAAAAAAGCAAACAAGATGCTAGGAATCATTTGAAAAAGGGATGGTTAACAAGACTAAGAATGTTATAATGCCTCTGTATCACTCCATGGTACAACCTCACTTGGAGCATTGTGTTCAATTCTGGTTTTCTTATCTCAAGAAAGATATAGTGGCACTGGAAAAGTTTCAAAGAGTGACCAAAATGATAAAGGGGATGGAGCTCCTTTTGTATGAGAAAAGACTAAAAGGTTAGGAATCTTCACCTTGGAAAAGAGATGGCTGAGGGGAGATATGACTGAAGTCTACAAAATCCCGAGTGGAGTAGAATGGGTACAAATGGAACGATTTTTCACTCCATCAAAAATTACAAAGACTAGGGGATACTTGATGAAGTTATAGAAAAACTTTTAAAACTAATAGGATGAAATATTTTTTCACTCAACGAATAGTTAAGCTCTGGAACGCATTGCCAGAAGTTGTGATAAGAGCGGATAGCATAGCTGGTTTTAAGAAAGGTTAGGACAATTTCCTGGAGGAAAAGTCCATAATCTGTTAATGAGAAAGACATGGGGGAAGCCACTGCTTGCCCTGGATTGGTAGCATGGAATGTTGCTATTCTCTGTGGGATTCTAGAATCTTGCTATTCCTTGGGATTCTGTATGGAATGTTTCTACTCTTTGGGTTTGGCCAGGTACTAGTGACCTGGATTGGCCACCGTGAGAACGGGCTACTGGGCTTGATGGACCATGGGTCTGACCCAGTAAAGCTATTAAGAATATAAGATTTACCACTGCTGGGTCAGACCAGTGGTCTGTTGTGCCCATTAGTCCGCTCACGCGGCAGTCCTTAGGACAAAGACTAGTGCCCTATTTGAGTCTAGCCTTATCTGCACATGTTCTGTTCCAGTAGGAACTTATCCAACCTTGTTTTGAATCCCTGAAGGGTGCTTTCCCCTATAACAGCCTCCGCAAGAGCATTCCAGACCTCTACCACTCTCTGGGTGAAGAATAACTTCCTTACGTTTGTACAGAATCGTTTCCCTTCTAACTTTAGCGAGTGCTCTCTTGCTCTCTTCACCTTGGAGAGGTGAACAATATTTCTGTCTCCAGTAAGTCAATTCCCTTCAATATCTTGAATGTTTTGATCATGTCCCCTCTCAGTCTTCTCTTTTCAAGGGAGAAGAGGCCCAGTTTCTCTAGCCTCTCGTTGTACGGCAACTCCCCCTAGTCCCTTTACCATTTTTGTTGCTCTTCTCTGGACCCTTTCGAGTAATACTATGTCATTTTTCATGTACGGCGACCAGTGTTGGATGCAGTATTCCAGGTGGGGCATACCATGGCCCACTATAACAGCATGATAACCTTTTCAGATCTGTTCGTGATCTCCTTCTTAATCATTCCTAGCATCCTGTTTGCCCTTTTTGCCGCTGCCTCGCATTGCGCGGACGATTTCATTGACTTGTCTACAAGTACTCCCAAATCTCTTTCCTGGGGGGTCTCTTCAAGTAAAGCACTGGACATCCTGTATTCGTGCATATGATTTTTGTTACCGACATGCATTGTTGAACCTCATTTGCCGTTTCACACCCCATTCCTCAAGCATATATATGTCTCTTTGTAGGTCTTCGCAATCCTTCTGTGTCCTCACTATTATTCTTATGTTCTTATGAGACAACCAAATAGGAACCCTCCTAACCGGTGATCTCCCATTACCTGTTATATTGTGAGAAGAAATAGCTCCTTTCCCTACAAATATCTTCTTAAAATGAAAAATGCTTGATTATAAATCAAGAAAATATGACTAGCAATGAAAAAAATCCATATCCAAATAAACATTTTGCAGCAAATTATATAAAAAAGGAAATCAATTTACATTGATTCATATACCCTGATGACAATGAAAACGTGGATAAAATGCCTTTTCATTTATCTATTTATTATGACAGATTGATATCCTTTTCAAAACATTCACTCAAGGTGTTGTACATCATTATTAAACTGGAGAATAGATCATAGGGCAGACTGGATGGAAAATGGGGAAAAAAGATCTGTCTGTGGAAAGCTGTGTACGCAAATGTGAGTCATATGGGAAATAAAGCTCTGGATCTAGACACTGGTGATAGAAGAGGCGGCACAATGAACATTGCGGAAGGCAGTAGAACATCAATGCACTCAATGAAAAACTAAACAAGTTAAATTAGTACAGGTCATTCCTATACAGATAGTTAGTACTAACAGAAGAGAAAACCATGTCTGTTTCAGACATGCAGAACACAGATAGACTCTCATCCAGTAAAGAAGAAGCAACTACAAACTAAAAATAGAAGTATGTAGACAAAAGCTAAACTGAACCCTCAAGAAGCGAGACTCTGAATTCAATAAATAAAAAGAGAAACACTGATGCATATTCCTCTGTACTGTGCCAAATACAAAGGGCTTAAAAGGTCTTACTGCAGGATTCACTGATACATCCTGCTGTAAAAGTCCAATGCTAAAAAAAGTTTTCTTTTTCTCTGAAGGGGCATGACTAGGGGTAGAGAGCGGAGCATGAATCAGTGCAGCCTCATTACCATGTATTAATTTACAGTATTAGTGTGGGATTAGCACGTGATACTCCAGCGTCAGAGAAAGGGCGGGACCGCCGGAAGAGGAAGCAGCGCAGGCGCAGGGCTCACAGAAGGGCCGGGACCGCCAAGAGGAAGCAGCAGGACACCGGTAGGAGCGTCTACATGATGGGGGGGGGGGGGTCGGGAGGCTGTGGGGGTGCGAGCGGTCCTTCAGGGTGGGGGTGCGGGTGCGGGTGGGAGTGCATGCGAGCAGTCCTTCGGGGTGGGGGTGCAGGTGCGTGCGAGCGGTCCTTCGGGGTGGGGGTGCGAGCGGTCCTGCGGGGGGGGGGGGGAATCGGACGTCGGGGGGGAACTATGTAAAAAAAATTGTACAACGTGCTCACGCGTATAACGCGCAAGGTTATGCACAGTTTGTAAAATCGTGTATAACGCGCGCGTTATATGCATGAAAATATGGTACTGCAACTTGCTTCTCACAGGTATTCCACCAAACCATCTCTCTCCCCTTCAATCCATTCAAAATTCTGCTGCACAACTTAAATTCCGCCAGTGTTGTTATGCTCACATTACCCCTCTCCTCAAGTCACTTCATTGGCTCCCTATCCATTTCCACATACAGTTCAAACTCCTCTTATTGACTCACAAGTGCATATATTCTACAGCTCTTCGGTATCTCTCTCCCTATACTCTTCCCAGTTGTGCAGTGGGGCACCAAGTTAGTGGGATTGCTGGCACCTCTCTGCCCCACCCTGACATGCCATGCCACCTTTCCCCATCCCGTACCTCCATATTATCTTCACTAGTGCTAGCAACATCTGTCTGTTGCTTGCACCAGCCTGGTTCCCCTCTGAAAGGAAGTGATGTCAGAGGAAATCCAACGCTGGTGCAAGGAACATGCTTGCAGAAGCCACTCGCACTAGTGAAGATTAAGAGGTACAGGGGGGGAGGGAGAGCGCAAGTGTAGAATGGGGGGTAGGAAGGAGTGAGGGGCGCCTCCTATGCCTATGCCACTGACTCCTCCCTGGGAACTCCATTCATTGGATGTCTCTTATCTGTAACCTTCTCTTCTACTACCAACTCCAGACTCCATCCCTTCTATCTTGCTGCGCCATATGCCTGAACAGACTGCCTGAGTCAGTATAACAAGTTCCATCTGTGGCTTTTAACTCCTAACTCTTACCAATGTCAGTTTTATCATTCCCTCTTGAGCAGGGATTTCCTCTTATATGTTTAACGTACAGTGCTGCATATGTCAGGCAGTGCTATAAAAGTGATACGTAAAAGTAGTGCAACTCCTAGGGCTTTGGCCTTCTGTGACTTCCTCCTGCTCCTTGGCTGACTTCCTGGGGATTCTGAGGACTCCTAGGACACTTAACACCCTGTTCCATTCACCATTGTTTCCTCAGACACATATACCCTGCCTTAAAACTATGTTACCTCTAAACTAATCTTACCTTCTCTTAGAAAGTCCACAATTTAGCTTCCTGCCCCGGGAGCTTATGGTCCTACAAACTACTCATTCCTGACCAATTCATCCTCCCCTCCTAGGGTATCCTTAAGAATGCCAAATAAAAAGTGGTCTTCCGGCTAGGCCTTCTAACCCCCTTTGTCATAGGGCAGTGTTCCCTCTAAGGTGAGCGCATGAGCGATCGCTCACTATTTTCAGTGGCGTCGCTCATACGCTTTCTCCTGTTGCTCACTCGAGGGCGGGCGGAGGTGAGAGGAAGTGGCGGCGGCGGCCTCTATTTTAAAGTTGAAAGATGCAGCGGCGGCTCCTCTCAAGATCCCCGACTGCATCGGACTTCCGACGCAGGTGGGGATTCGTGAGAGGAGCCGCTGCCATGTCTTCAGTGTTGTACCAAGGGGGGGGGGAGGTCCGCCCCGGTTGTGCATCCGCCCTAAGGCTGCAGTCGGAGAGGAAGTTCGGGCCAGCCAATCGCTGCCTGGCTGGGCGGAACTTCCTCTCCGACGGCAGAATTGACGTCGCGGGATTGCTGGTCGGCCCGGTGGGAAGCAGAGAGAGCTTGGGGCAGCCGCGGTGGTGGCTTTGGGGCCTGTTTCCCCCGATGGTGGCAGCAGTAGCTTTGTGGAGGGTAGGGAGAAAGAAAGGGGGCAAGCAGGGAGACAGAAGGGAAACAGAAAAAAAGAAAGGGGGCATCAAGAGAGAAAAAAGAAAGAAAGGGCAGGGAGAGAGGAAGAAAAAGTTGGGGGAGGGAATGAGGTCTGGAGGAGAGGAAGCATACAGGCTGAAAGAAGGGAAGAAAGATTGGATGCACAGTCAGAAGATGAAAGTGCAACCAGAGACTCATGAAATCACCAGACAAGGTAGGAAAAATAATTTTATTTTAAATTTAGTGATCAAAATGTGTCTGAATTTATATATGTTGTCTATATTTTGCACTATGGCCCCCTTTTACTAAACCGCAATAGTGTTTTTTAGCGCAGGGAGCCTATAAGCGTCAAGAGCAGCGCTGGGCATTTAGCGCAGTTCCCTGCGCTAAAAACTGCTATTGTGGTTTAATAAAAAGGGAGGGGGGTATATTTGTCTATTTTTTTATGGTTGTTATTGAGGTGACAATGCATAGAGTCATCTGCCTTGATCTCTTTGAAAAAAATCCAGAATAGGAACGATAATTAACATTTTCTCAGCGTATAGTGTGCTTTGTGTTTTTTAATTTTATTGTTGGTAGATCATTTTGACTTGGTCATTTTAAAGTAGCTTGCAAGCCCAAAACGTTTGGGCACCCCTGAGCTAGAGCATTGAAGCTGTGTATTTCTATTTTATCCCTCCTTTTACAAAACTGTGGAGTGTTTTTTAGCGCCAGCCATGGTGGTAGCAGCGCTGATGCTCAGAATTCTATGAGCGTCAGAGCTGTTACCACCGTGGCTAAAATCCACACTACAGTTTTGTAAAAGGGGGAGGGGTTAGTTTGTGAAGACATATTCCATACTAGGCGAAGGTGTTTTCTGTGTTCTGTGTGTTCGAAAGACATAGTTTTCTGTTAGGATTGACGGTGTAGGATTGATCTGTGCTGGTCTGGCTTGTTTAGTTTTTCAATGGGTGTATTGATGTACTGCTCACTGCAATATGTAAGATGCTGCCTTTTCCTAGGTACTCATGTGTGACGTGTGGCTTGTTACTAAAAATCATGTTTTTCGTACAGATGGGGGGGGGGGGTGCCAAAAAATGATGGGCCCCGGGTGTTACATATGCTAGGTATGCCACTGTATATAAAGATACCAGAAATCTGGCAAAGCAAAAACTTTAAGTAAATTGTTATTTTTCTAAGTTTTGAGTATTTAACCCTCCCACAATCTCACGGGCACTCGTTTCAAGTTTATTGAGATTTTGATTTAAACGCAATATCAAATATTTTCAATGCGTATAACAAAAATAAATTTTGGGAAATAAATAAAACCATTTGAACAATAAACATACAAACATATCCATAGATGATTAAAAATACATAAGGAGTACAAGGATAAACTACATTTGTTTAAAAATGCATCCTCCGTGCCTGCTCATAAATTTGTGGAATATGTAACTTGTCGCTCATGCATATTTTTTTTTGCACACACCTCATCAATCCTTAGAGGGAACATTGGCCGGGACCCTAATCTCGAATTCTAGACTCCCTTCAAACCTCAAATGCTGCTTCTTTTGAACTTTTCCTAGGCCTCTCCGCTTATTTTGCACAGTACAGGGGGACACGCATCACTCTCTCGTTCTCTGGTGTTGCACTATATACAAAGTCTGGCTTCCTGGGGGTTCAGTTTAACTTTTGTCTTCAAATGTCTATTATTTTGGAGAGATCTTCTTTGAAAGGAAAAGACAACAGCAAAATAAGCAGCAGATAAAGACCAAGCAACATCTGAGAAAATCCAGCAGTCCTGGTATAAAAGAAGAAAACTGTCTCTCTTTGGTAAAAGTGGGGAAAGATCCATTTAAAAGCCATAAAGTCATGGACTTAGGAGCAGAGTTAGAGATCAGTTTGTCTGTAGCACTGTGTCCCAATAAAAGTCGAACAAGTACCATTAAAGTTTAAAGCATATGGTATATCCTGTACATGAAAGGGTCACTCAAGGCTAAAACTCTTCATTGGAGCTGAAAAAAGCAAAGAAAATCAATTGGCTATTTCTAGAGTCGACAAGAAGTACCTTGCTGTCGGCATGCAGCACACTAAGCATTGTTCGGTGCAGTATATTATGTGTGTACTGCTGAGATCAATTTCTCCTTTCAGACACAGTCCTGTCAGTAATGCTTACAACATTTGTTTGCCATCCGGTAATGCCAGACTGCATAATACAACTCTTATAGTACTTCAAGGATTTTCTAACCATCTAACAGTGAACTATTTATGCTGAAAAATCTTCTTAAGGAAGTTATGCAGACACCAGCAATTTCCACTGCTGGGCGTGACAGACCTCTGGTCTGACCCAGCAGAGGCACTGCTTATGTTCTTCTGTTCATACCCAACCAGGACCCAATGCTCAAAAGGTTTCTGTGACAAAACTCATTAAAGCAGTCTTACTGGAATGGAAACTCTCCTCCTGAAGTTCAAAAGGGTTCTTTGTGGCTGCTCTCAATCCTCGTAGCAGTCACCGAGACCCTATGCAAATGCATTACAAGGAGCTCATCAGTATTCTAATGAGTTCTCCTTGTGATGCACTAAAAGGAACACACCCCTTTTATGATTGCAATTTTCCGTCAACTCTAGAGCTGCTAGTAGCTGTTTTGGGTGTGTTGTGTAACTCACACAACACATTCACAACAGCTGTGCCCTCCCCAACCCCCCAAAAAGACTTCACCCACCATTCTCCTCTGCCCAGCTGATGGTGGTACCAGAGCTGCAATCAGCTGAGAGTCGGCAGGGGAAGCCTCAATCAGCTGATTGTGGCTAGCCAGCATGGGAAGTCCTGATAAGCTGGATCTCTGAAGCTGGCAGGGGAAACCTTGAATGAGCTAAGCCGACAGCCTCCCCTCTGCCTAGGGGTACCAGATTTTACTTTAGTAAAATCCAGACCCCCAGGCCTGCCCAGTTCCACATCATCGCATCACATCTGTGCATGTGCGGAGTTCCTCCTGCCTAAGCGATTTAGAAGGAATCTTTTCAAAACCCGGACAAAGTGCTGGGTTTTGAAAGGCCGGCCAGACCCTCGGACATGTACTTGAAAAGGAGGACATATCTGGTAAAATCCGGACGTCTGGTAACCCCACCTCTGCCGGCTCTTAACAGATCACAGCTCCAGAACCACCTTAGCTGGGCAGAGGAGGAGAATGGCTGCTACATTGCAGGAGGAGCTGTGCCTAGCGATTGCTCTTCTGAGCAGGTGCCAGGCATAGTTCCTCCCCACTTTCACACAACTACTTCGCCCAAATAGCATGCATATGATTTGCATGTTATTTGTGCATAGCCTTGTAAAAGAAAATCACTCCCAACCTGGTATTTTTTACTGTATTATTGGAGCATATTGCCCCAGACATTGCCCCAGACTGCGTAAATAGAAATCCTAATTTCGCCCCATTAGTAATGCAGCTTTGGCATTGAATTTTGTGTTTTCAACAAGCCATGTGGTTACTGATCATAACTAATTGCTGCTCAGACAGAAAGGGAAGAGTAGAAAATAACAAAGAGGCTATCAGACCAGTTTAGGATGGGATGGGGAGGGCTACGATGGAAACTCCAGTAATTTGGAACCTGAGTGGAATGGAGAATAGTGGATTTGGTCCCTCTCCACAAAAGTGGAAGTAAGGAAGAAGTAGGGACTACAGACCAGTAAGTGTAACTTCTGTGGTAAGTAAATGAATGGAATCACTTTTAAAACAGAATAGTGACGTTTCTGGAATCCAGTGGATTACAGGACCTGAAACAACTTAGATTCACTAGAGGCAGGTCTTCTCAGACAAATCTGATCAATTTCTTTGTAACCAGAGAATTAGGTAGAGGGAGAGTGCTAGATGTGGTGTATTTAGATTTTAGCAAAGCCTTTGACAGTATTGCACACAGGTATCCAATTAAACTGAGTGCATTTGGTATGGGCCCCAAAGTGATGGAGTGGGTCAGGAACTGGTTGAGTGGAAGGCGACAGAGGGTAGTGGTCAATGGAGATTGCTCTGAGGAAAGGGATGCTACCAGTGGTGTGCCTCAAGGTTTGGTTCTTGGGCCTGTTCTTTTTAACATTTTTGTAAATGATATTGCTGAAGGGCTGTCTGGTAAGATTTGCTCCTGTATAAGACTAGTGAGACCTAATTTAGAATACTGTGTACATTTCTGGAGATTCAAAAGATATAAACAGGATGGAGTTGGTCCAGAGTAAGGCTCTAAAATGATCAGTGGTTTTTGTCATAAGGCATACAAGGACAAACTTAAAGATCTCAATATGTATACTTTGGAGGACTGATGGGATAAGGGAGATATGATAGAGACATTTAAATACCTATGTGGCATAAATGCACAAGAGGCAAGTCTCTTTCAATTGAAAGGAAACTCTGGAATGAGGGGGGCATAGGATGAAGGTGAAAGGGAATAGATTCAAAAGTAACCTCAGAAAACTTTTTCACAGAAAGGGTGGTGAATGCTTGGAATGGCCTCCTGGTGAGATGCTGGAGACAAAAAGTGTATCTGAATTCAAGAACGTTTAGGGCAAATATGTTGGTTTGCTAAGGGAGAGGAAAGGATACTAGAAAGTGTGGTTAGGCAGACTTGATAGGCCATATTAGGGTTATCAGATGTCCAGATTTCCCTAGACTGCTTTTAAAAACCCGGCGCTTTGTCCAGGTATTGAAAAGCTTCCTTGAAATCGTGTCCTGCAGGAGGGCATCCGCGCATGCGTGGATGCTACGCGATGACATTGAGTGTGCATGACATTATCACATCACATGCGTGGATGCCCTCCTGCTTGATGAGAGCAGGCAGAAAGGGCTGGGCCAAGGTGGGACTATGGGGCGGGGATGGAACTGGGCAGGCTTGGGGGCGGGTCTAGTGGTCTGCATTTTACTAAAGTAAAATCTGGTAACCTTAGGCCATATGGTCTTTATCAGCCTTCATTTTTCTGTGTTTCTGTTTCTATGAGTACAGTACCGGGTAGACTTTTACAGTCTGTGTATCCCACAAATGACAAGATGGTTTGGTTAATCTGTAGTTAACTTCAATGGCAACTCCAGTAGTTGGAATCTAAGGACAGTATAGGCAGACTTCCATGGTTTATGTCCCAGAAATGTCAAAGAAAAACAATTTAATCATGAATTAATAATGTGTGCGACTGTTTAGGCAGACTAGATGGACCCCATTCAAGTCTTTATCTATCATTATTTACTATATTCCTTTTGGGATCTCCTGCATGTTTCCTATTGACCTCTATTAATTGCTATTGGAGAAAGAATGCTGGACTCAGGATGGTATGATCTATTGCTATGCCCATCCCATGACCCATCCAGTCCTAGAGATAACAGTACAGGGATTCAGAGACTGACCATAATTGCAATAGCGGTCTTCTCACTGAAGTAAATAGCTGGTTCTTTTTCTGTGAAATAGTGTATCCAATCCTACTGCCAATCTGACCTTTAAAATAAATTCATTTAAGTGGAAAGTGCAAGAGGTAGGGATTAAACAATGCATTTAAGAATGCATCCCAGTTACGATAGTCTCAAATTCTTACCTGCTATGCTTATTACAAAGTTTAGCTTCCACAGACCTGGCATCCCTAAGGGAATCTTTTAACCTTTCTCTTAAGCCCTTGCAAGCTGTTTACTATGGAAAGGTCCCTCATATTTAGAAAAATGATTAGGTTTAATCTCTCTGATTTGTAATACACCTCTGGTCTTCCTCTGCTGGAGTCTTTGAAAAGAAATCAGCTTCTAATAGGTTCCTAGCTCTGTGGCCTCTACTATGAAAGTATCTCCACATGTAAACAGCAGCATCTACACATGTAGGACATATGCATAAAAAGTGATTTTAGAGAATGCTGTTTATGTGTTAAGATTCACACCATGCAGAGATTCCAAGTAGATGTGTGTGGTGGATAAAGTAATCCACATGTGTATTCTCAATTTCACAAAAGCATCTATGGGGGAAATATATGTCTACTGGGTCTTATGCCAGTTCAGAGCCACTCACAGATTTTTAAAAATTCTAATTTCACCAGGGCTTTGCCTGAGAAATTAAGGGCATAATCTCCCCATGGTCTATCTCCCCCTCCAGAATCAAACCAAACAAACTGTAGCCTCACTAATTATTTGGTGACACATAGACATACAGGTCTGTAAAATGGGGCAGCTAAATGTGGAAGTGACACCACTTAGATATACAAATATCAGTGAGGGTGGGGGGTGCACTGTTCATTTTACCCAGGGGTATATTTGTAAAATGACTGCTCCTGTAGTTTAGAAAACACTGTGTCAGCAAGCCTTTTCTAAATACTGCTGGAATTGAACACATCCTGATCTGGATGTCTCCATTCCAGTCTTTACATTCTATGTAAAACGGGCCTTTACGTATCAAGTGCAGGGTGTTGAAGATTTCCTGAAATTTACAGGTGTTATAGGTGTCACAGATATGAAAACTGAGATTGTGAATGAATCATAATTAAGTGGACATATTAAAGTTTAGGGAATTAAAATGAGCTCTAGTGGAAAAGTCTGAGGCATTGTAATTACAGATTGAAAAGTTTAAATTGCTATATTTGCACTCTAGCTAAGCTAAGGAAGTTCAGAAGTTTGATTTTGTGACTCTTAAGACATAGGCAAATTTATGTATCATTGTTCATAAGGTTCTCAGAGGAGCAGGAAACTTGGGGTTTTTACAGAATCTATTCCTTATAGCAGGGGTAGGGAACTCCGGTCCTCGAGAGCTGTATTCCCAGTCGGGTTTTCAGGATTTCCCCAATGAATATGTATTGAAAGCAGTGCATGCAAATCAGTGGCGTACCTAGCATATGTGACACCCGGGGCCCATCATTTTTTGACCCCCCCCCCCCTCGGTGACAGGTCAAAAGCGCACAACGACAACCCAGCGCAGACAACTGAGCGCAAGTCGGAAGCACGCCGAAGAAAAACAGTATTTTAAAGGGCTCCGATGGGGGTGGGGGGGAACCCCCCCACTTTACTTAACAGAGATCGCACCGGCGTTGTGGGGGGTTTGGGGGGTTGTAACCCCCCACATTATACTGAAAACTTTACTTTTTCCCTAAAAAAGAGGGAAAAAGTTAAGTTTCCAGTAAATGAGGAGGGTTACAACCCCCCAAACCTCCCACAACGCCGGCACAATCTGTATTAAGTAAAGTGGGGGGGTTCCCCACCAACATCCCCCATCGGAGCCCCTTAAAATACTGTTTTTCTTCGGCACGCTTCTGCCTTGCGCTCAGTTGTCTGCGCTGAGTTGGCGTGCCTTTGTCGGCGCGCACTTTTGACTATGAACCCTCCCCCATCTATATGAAAAATATGATTTTTAGTAACAATCCACAAATCGCACAAGAGTGTACCTAGGAAAAGGCAGCATCTTAAACACTGCAGTGAGCAATAGAACACCAACACATACATTGCAAAACTAAACAAGCCAGATCCCGTACAGTCAATTGATCCTGCAGTCAATGCCAACTGAAAACTATGTTCTTTTCATACACACAGAACAGAGATACACCCTCGCCCAATATGGAATAATCACAAACTAAAAATAGAAATATGTAGACTAAAGTTAAACTGAACCGCCAAGAAACCAGACCCTGGATACAATGCAACACCACAAAAACAGTAGCACATGTCCTCTATTACAGTGCAAAATATAAAGACAGTAGATGTAAATTTGAAAAAACTGATACATAACAATCACCACTTTACAAATTAACAAATAAAAATAAAACAAATAATGAGAAATAAAAAAATACCATTTTATTGGACTAATCTCCGTAAGCTCGGTCCCCATCCCCGCAAACCACCTGATTCCATCCACACAAGCCTTGAATTGTTTTATATTGAACTTATTATATTAAAGTATAAAAAGAAACAATATTCTGTACAATTGTCAATTTATAAATCAGCGTCTTCTCCCCACTCTCTCTTCCCCATTTCCCTTCAGCGTCCTCAGCCCACCCTCTCTCCACTTTCCTTCAGCGCACGCACATAAAAACAAGCAAGTAATTTTATATCATTTTCATTCTATTCATTCATAGAAATTAAAGTCTAAATATTGCCAGTCACATAACAAAACATGATTTTACAAAAATAATTCCCTGCACAGTCAAGCTTGCAAGGATTACTAGATGTCTTTCAGCAGCTCCCCTCCCCCCCTTACCTTTGTGGCCAAGTCAAAATGATCTACCAACAATAAAATTTTAAAAACACAAAAGACACTGTACGCAGAGAAAATGTTAATTATCATTTATATTCCGCGGGTTTTCAAAGAGGTCAAGGCAGATGACTTTATGCAATGTCACCTCAGTAACAACTATACAAAAATAGACAAATATACCCCCTCCCTTTTTACTAAACCGCAATAGTGGTTTTTAGCGCAGGGAGCTGCGCTGAATGCCCCACGCTGCTCTTGACGCTCATAGGCTCCCTGTGCTAAAAACCGCTATTGCGGTTTAGTAAAAGGGGGCCATAGTGCAAAATATAGACAGCATATATAAATTCTCAAAACAGACACATTTTAATCACTAAATTGAAAATAAAATAATTTTTCCTACCTTTGGTAATTTCATCAGTCTCTGGTTGCACTTTATTCTTCTGACTGTGCATCCAATATTTCTTCCCTTCTTTCAGCCTCCTGTATGCTTCCTCTCCTCCACACCTCATTCCCTCCCTCGTCTTGCAAAACACTCACAAACCACATTATTCGCAAACCAAGGTTTGACTCTACTGTATAGCCATTTAGGTAGCCCAGAAGAGCAGAGAAGCTACAGAAGAAATCTCAGAGCTCTACAGGGTGACTAGTGGCGCAGGCTGGTACAGTGTGAGCAGCGTCAGATTTTTGAAATGTGTAAGGCCGGCTTGGCCTGTTTTTCTTACAAGGCCTTTTTTGTCCCTTAGCCCTGTATCTCAGGGCCCTCCACTTGTGGATCTTCTCTCAAATGGAATCTGTAAGCCCTAAAGGATTGAATGCACACATTGTCACAAATCCAGCACTGGAATTAGGTTTGTGCCAGGAAAAGGACAAAAACCCCTAACCTTTAGGAGGGCTGATCAATGTGGCAACCCTTCCAACAGCAGACAGCAAGACTCTAGCCCTTATGAGAGTGCCCAAGAGCAGGAGCCCTGGGAAGAGGGGAGGCAGAATGAGTTTATTAACTTCTCTAAGCCTAGAGCAGCTCCTAGCAAATTGCACCCTAGCAGGCAGACTCCTAATCAGGCTAGTACTCTTCTGCTGAAGCTAATTGAGCAGCAGCAGAAGGCTCAGCAAAAGCCAGCCTATTCCCCACTCAGGTTAGGGCGTGGCTTTCTAAGGTCTAGTAAAATTCAGCAGAGCAAGCTCAACAGAGGCAGTGTGGATCCAGCAGTGGAAGGAGACTTATGGCCAGGAAATGAGATTGAAATGGAAGACTTAGAAGCTTGCCCTCGGGTGAACCAGCTGGTCTGCTCCCAGACAGAGGAAGATATGGACACTTACCTAGAACCTGAGGAGGTGCCTATGGAACAAAGCTAAGTTTGATTTTGGCTTTTTGAATTGCTGACTGTGTTTGTTTTGAATGCTGAGACTTGTGCTGGGAGAGTGAGCTTTACCAAGCTCACTGCTAAGGGACTGTACAATCTTTCAGAGGAAGTATGTTTTTGTCTTTCTTTTCCTCTGTTTGAAGAACTGGGACACTGAGCATTAGTGGGAATTGTGGGGAGAATCCACAGAAGATCCTTGGGCTGGGATTGTGGGGCCAGTATTGGCAGCATTAATTGTGGATTCAGCAATTCCCCACCTCCATCAGTTTACTGAACCCGGTTGGAGAGGCCTAATTAAAGCTAGGCAACTACAGTGTGCTTTATTGAGAGCAATGAACTTTTATGATTAACTGCTACAAAGACTGTGCTAGTTTATCCACGCCTTTTTTGCATTTGTTCTTTTCCTTTTGTGAACAAGCTGATTAAGGACTGTTATACTTACCTGAGGAAAGGCTGAGTGCAGTCTTCTGCAAGACCAAGTTCTGTTTGCATTTGGGTTTTTTTAAATTTTGCCTTAAACTTTGGAGCGTTAGCCACATGGCTGAAGGAAGCTATGTTATGCATTAAAGACTTATTATTCTGAGGAGAACCAGGCTGTTCTGATCTTTATTTTTTTTACTCCTCATATTACCACCAGCATGGCCTTCAACCCGTGAAGGCACGCCAGTGACTGTGTTTTGCACACCACCCGGTAGCCATTCTGACAATCCGGTACCGGGAGTGTGACAACATTGAAAGGGCAGCCTTTTTTAAAATAGGGTTGCAGGTTTGGATAGTGATTGTTGAAGAAAACAGAAATAAAAACAAAATTGATTGGCTGTTGAAAGCTATGGGAGAAGCTTGGCAATACCAGAAGTATATTTCTCAGAGTGTTGGTGGAGTCTTGCATCACTGGAAGAAGTTTTGCATAAGCCATAAAGTCTCTTTGATTTAGAGTGGAAGATTCCTGATGCAGCCTGTCGGATCTCTGCACCGTTGTGTGTGAAAGCTGGTGTGGCAAGCTGCAGTGAGTGTTTGTACCATTGTGTATGAAAACCAGTGAGGTGAGTTTCAGTGGTCGTTGAACTCTGAGACATGGCAACCGGATGGATTCATGACTGCAAGCTAAGTACTTATGTGATTTTGGAGCTGGTGTATCACCTGTATTGTGCTATAGTGTCTATCTACTGAAACCTTGAATTATTGAATCACTTGAAAGGACTATTGAAAAGAAGAATGGTTGGAGGATAATGGGAGGTTTTTTTTTTAGACCTATGAAGAACATCTGAGCTATTTTCTCCCATTTTTTCCCTTTTCTCTTTTTTTTTTTTTTTGTGTTTTTATGGTACATGTGTATAGTTGTGCTGATAAGATAAGATAAGTGGTGAACAGTCTAATAGATAGATGTAGCTGTTTAGCTCATGTATGTGAGTGGATATGTTGACTGAAGTTTAAGAACTTTAGGGGTAATTTTCTTGATGCTTGGCTTGAAGGAAGATTAGTCTATACTGTGCTGCTGAGTGCACCTGCATTCTTGGAGACTTTAATGAAGAACAGTTTGAAGAATTTTCTAACTGGGAGTTTTTTTTGCACATGAAGCCTATCTGAGGCCTTTTCTCCCATTTTTTTGAGTCTCTAAGAAAGCTGTTTAGTAGCTTAGGGTGGATTGAAGCAATTGCATAGTGTTTGACTATTCTCCTGTATTGAATGTGGATAAGATATTGAAATTTGGTGTTTGAAACATATTCATCCTCTAATATAACATAGGGTAATTGAAATCACCCATTATTATACTGTTGCCCAATTTGCCATCTTTCCTGATCTCTGAAAACATTTCTTTATCTGTCTGCTCATTTGGTCCCTGTGAACGGTATAACCCTACCTGAATATTCCTTCCTTTCACACATCCGTATGGATTCCGCACTGCAGAATGTTTATTTTGTTTTATTCAATTCCCTCTTTAACATATAATGCAACCCCCTCCAATTTGATCTACTCTATCCTTGTGATATAATTTATACCTAGGTAACACAGCATCCCATTGATTGTCCTCATCATTCAGTGCTATACTGTATACTCTAACTCTCCTCTTATTTTTTAGGCTTCTAGCATTTGTATAGAGACACTTCAAATTGTGTTTTTTCCTTTTATCTACAGCCAACTGAGAAGATGACAGGAATAATTTGAGTCTTTTACTCTGCCTTCCTCTTAAACACTCCTGGCTTTCTTTCACCATTATTGAAACTTCTCTATTGAGACTCCCTAAATATTTTGTTACAATAGTATCCTTCAAGGCCTGAGTGAAGTAGAAGGTTTTCATGGTAGATTTTAATTTATTAATAATAATAATAGCTTTATTTATATACCGCCATACCTTTTCAGAATGATGTCTCAGGAAGACTATTTCAAAGCAGTGGGGCTACTACTGAAAAATAGAAGTCATGAGTGGAATCTAAGAAAATCTGCATTCTACTACTACTAATCATTTCTATATGCAGTGCTGTACATTAAACATATAAGAGATAGTCCCTGCCTAGGCATAATACTGGGCAGAGCTTTGGATTCTTGCCCAGAAATAGCTAAGAAGAAGAAAAATTTAAATTGAATCAAGTTAGGCAGACTGGATGGACCATTCAGGTCTTTATCTGCCGTCATCTACTATGTTATTATGTGGCAAGCAGTTACATGCGCAGGTTACAGAATACTGTTGTATCATGCATGCCCCACTCGTGCTTTTCCATACACTCCCATGCTATCTAATTTGTGAATGCCATTTAACTCCCTGCTGGCACTTTCCTAGCTCAGTGCTGGTATTCAAGAATAAATGTGAGCGCCTAGATTACAGAACTGTCCTTCTAATGATAGCCTCAGCCTCACTTCAGACACAATTCTATTATGACCATGGATGGCCAAAGGAAGAGGATTAAAACCTTCTGTTGCATTAAAAAAAAAAATAGACTGGAATAATAGATCTTACTTCTACCAATTTTGTGTACATATGAAAAACAGAAAATGCACTCATTACGCCAACTTTTGTGGGACCCGTCTATTTTAAACCACACTATCTGGTGCACATTAGCCGTGCATCCTGTACGTTCACCTACAGTACCTTCTTACCTCTGAGGTGCACCTTTATCAGAAATCTAGGCTCTCTCTCTATATAGTATAGATTTACATTAGAGAATGACACGGTGACAAAATTCATCACCATTCCTGTCCCCGCGGATAACCATCTTCATGTCATTCTTTAAGGAGAGAGGGAAGAATTGGAGTATGAATGGCCACAACCACTGACCCACAAGAATGCTGGTGTAGAAGGACTGAGGTTGAAATAGACACTAGAAAATGACATGGGATTATTTCCCACGGTTATCCGCGAGGACGGGAACGGTGATGAATTTTGTCACCGTGTCATTCTCTAATTTACATCTCCCACCAGTATCTACTCTCCTTAGTGTGCCACTGATATTTTTATTCACCTTTTTCTAGAGCAAAAGTCTGCATGTCAGTTTCACAACAAAACATCTTTGCCTCTTTCCAGATGACGCATAGTGCCTCCTCCTTTCCTCAAAACTCCCTGCATTTAAAATCCTTCACTATTCTGTCACTATGAAGTGCTTCCCCATCCTCTTTTGCTCATATGGCTACTTCCCTCCCAATGGTAGGACTGACTGAACAATGATATCTGGAACTGTCTCAGGTTGATTAACTAAATTCATAGCATAGCTCATTGCTTTCCAGACATCTCCCCCCCCCCTGATATTTAGACTTCTACTGCTCTCTGGCTGATCATCTTACCTTTCTGCTGGACTGGCACTGGGTTTGAAAGGAATGAATGCTGCAGACTATGGCTGTGCTAATGGGCCTAGAACTGGTTTTTGCATTTTATTAGGGACTAATGATTGTCACTGTTGCATGTTCAATGTTCCATCTTATGCGGGGCTCCTTGATTAATTTCACTGCCTTTCATTTTCTTTCTGCTGTGATATGGTGTTTCTTATCTGACAATAGGCTCTCTATATTAAAAATATGATTGCATAGCCCAGAACTGCAAATAGATAATGGATCCAATTTAACACACACACAGACATTGCCATTTCAATATCTATGTATCTGTATCTATATCTATAGTACCATCTATATTTAGGCACGTATATCCTGATCAACCACTACCAAAGCAGAGTGGAAATGAAAAAATAATAAAACAAATGTGAGAACTGAATACCAAGAACCATGGAAAATGCAAATCATTAGTCCCTAGTCACACTCCAATGATTATATACATAGGCATACATACAAATTTCATACACTGTTCATCACATTGGTACTCAGCTGTCAGACAGTAGATCTCCTTACTCTCATCTACTTGTCCGTCTTTCACACACACAATTTTACCCTTATTCTATATCCACGGTTCACGTCTTACACTTCTAAGAGTAATTTTTTTTAATCAGTTATAGGTGGGCCTGGATGGAACTCATAAGGACCTTGAGAAACCCCCTAAGCCCCTACTTGTCCTATTGTCTGTTAATTACTATAAAGCACTGTGTATGCCTAAGTCATAGTAGTAGTAGACAAGCCCACCCAGCAGTAGCACCGCACTACCCTTTCCTCCACTGGCAGCCTGGTATCTTCCCCATTTCTGAGTCCCCTCCCAGTTATAGCAGCTGTAGCAATTCATTTCCGTTGCCTATGTCAACCATCAAGCTTCCCTGTGCTGTGTCCCACCCTCACTGATATCACTTCCTGTTTCCTTATTGACAGGATTTGGCAGAGAGAAGCCTGGCAGCGGCTGCATGCAGTAAAAGTAAATCGCTGTGGCCACCTCTGAGCTACACCAGAGAGAGGGTTCAGAGACAGGGCCACTGGCAGATGAGCAGGAAAGAGGTTAGATATTGGAGGGGGGAATTGGGGAGGTAGAAATAAACCTGTTTTATATATGAGTATCTATGATGGAAGGAGGATCGTGGAAACTGGAAAAAGCACAAGCAACATCAAAGCAGGTGCCATAAGGCATTGAGAGGGGCCAAAAGAGACTACGAGGAAAAAATAGCTAAGGAGTCGAAAAACTTCAGGCCGTTCTTTAGATATATTAAGGGGAAACAACCCGTGAAGGAAGTGGTAGGACCGTTGGATGACCATGAAATAAAGGGAGTGCTAAAGGAGGACAAAGCCATCGCCGATAAACTGAACACATTTTTTTGCGTCTCTATTTACCGAAGAGGATATCTGCAACATACCGGAAGCTGACGGGCTATACGCAGGAAACAAAGACGGAAAACTGACTGAGTTGACGGTCAGTCTAGAAGAGGTATGTAGGCAGATTGATAGGCTTAAAAACGATAAATCTCCTGAACTGGATGGCATCCATCCGAGGGTAATCAAGGAACTGAAAGGGGTTATAGCTGAACTGCTTCAACTAATAACCAATTTGTCGATCAAATTGGGAAGGATTCCGGAAGACTGGAAAGTGGCGAATGTTATGCCGGTCTTCAAGAAAGGTTCGAGGGGTGATCTGAGAAACTACAGAACGGTGAGTCTGACCTCGGTACCGGGAAGGATGGTAGAGGCACTGATAAAGGACCGCATCGTTGGCCACCTTGATGAACTTGCTGCACTTCTTTGAGGGAGTAAACAGGCAGTTGGATAAGGGTGACCCAGTTGACATTGTATATCTGGACTTTCAGAAGGTGTTCGACAAGATCCTGCATGAATGACTGCTTCGAAAAATTGCGAGCCATGGAATCGAAGGTGAAATACTCACGTGGATTAAAAACTGGTTAGCGGATAGGAAACAGAGAGTGGGGGTAAATGGACAATACTCAGACTGGAAAAGTGTCATGAGTGGAGTGCTGCAGGGTTTGGTGCTTGGACTCGTGCTCTTCAACATATTTATAAATGACCTGGAAATTGGAACGACGAGCGAGGTGATTAAATTTGCAGACGATACAAAGTTATTCAGAGTAGTGAAGACACAGAAGGATTGCGAAGACCTGCAACGTGACATAAACACGCTTCAGAAATTGGCTGTGACATGCCAAATGAGGTTTAATGTGGATAAGTGTAAGGTGATGCATGTCAGTAACAAGAATCTTATCCACGAATACAGATTGTCCAGTGCAGTACTCGGAGAGACCACCCCCCAGGAAAGAGACTTGGGAATACTGGTCTGCAAGTCAATGAAGCCATCCGTGCAATGTGCGGTGGCGGCAAAAGGGTGAACAGAATGCTAGGAATGATTAAGAAGGGGATCATGAACAGATCGGAAAAGGTTATCATGCTGCTGTACCGAGCCATGGTACGCCCCCACCTGGAATACTGCGTCCAGCACTGGTCGCCGTACTTTAAGAAGGACATGGTACTACTCGAAAGGGTCCAGAGAAGAGCGATTAAAATGGTTAAGGGGATAGAGGAGTTGTTGTACAGTGAGAGATTAGAGAAACTTGGCCTCTTCTCCCTTGAAAAGAGGGGACATGATCGAAATGTTCAAGATAATGAAGGGAATAGACTTAGTAGATAAAGACAGGTTGTTCATCCTCTCCAAGGTGGAGAGAATGAGAGGGCACTCTCTAAAGTTAAAAGGGAATAGATTCTGTAAAAACGTAAGGAAGTTCGTCTTCACCCAGAGAGTGGTAGAAAACTGGAACGCTCTTCTGGAGGCTGTTATAGGGGAAAATAACCTCCAGGGATTCAAGACAAAGTTAGATAAGTTCCTTTTGACCCAGAATGTATGCAGGTAAGGCTAGACTCAGGTCACTGGTCTTTGACCTATGGGCTGTCGCGGGAGTGGACTGCTGGGCATGATGGACCACTGGTCTGACCCAGCAGCGGCAATTTTTATGTTCTTAGAAATCTCAGAAATTGTTGAAATTTTTTTCAGGGGATACATTGGTACCTCTAATGAAAATACCCAAAGTTTAGGGGTATGATATCAACCAGGTTCAGAGTTAGAGGTCCCTTTATTTTTGTATCAATGGAAGATGTCAAGTGAGGACCCTCCTTGAAACTGGATCAGCTGACATGGAATTACCCAAAAGTGTTCTGAACATCTTTTTTGTACTTTCAATATAACTTGCAATATAACTTGGCATATTCTTGAAAATATTAATTAAATTGCACTCATCTGTGGTCAGAATGCTGACAGTCTGACACTGCCTCAAGATGCCGCTTATCTTGTTAAAACTGCTCTGCGATTCATAAAGAATTCATCAGACTTAAGTCCTCAAGTTTTGTTGATCCATCAACTGCATCAGAGGCTCAACTTCTAATAAGTCCCATCATACAGTCCTCGGTGTCAGATGAATTCCTCATGAATTGCAGAGCAGTTTTTAGAGTGGTAAGCTGTACCTTTTGGCAGCATCAGACTGTCAGCATTTTGAATACAGATGAATACACGTTAATTAATATTTTCAAGAGTGTGCCAAGCTATATTGAAAGTATTAACAGTTAATTGAGAGCACTTTTGCATTTCCAGTGGACAAAAATTGATGTAGAATACTTGATAAAGAGCACTGAAGGTACCTGTATGTGAATCAGTGTGAGCAGCTAATAAGTTGATATTTAAGACTGTTTTAGTATTGAGGTCTTTTATCACTCAAAAAATTTTGTTTTTACTTTTTCATGTTGTCATTATTTGAGAATCTTCTCCTAAGAAACAGGGGTTTTATGTACTTTTGTTCATCGTTTTATAAAGGCAGAATGATTGCCTCTGTCATCTTATAAATTCACCTCCTAAAAGCTCCCACTCAAAAGGAGGCAAGATATCAAAGTATTTAAACAGTATGGCCTAAATTCTCTAAGCAGCACCATATGTTAGGCTGTGGTAGGCGCCCTACCACCTCCTAACTTGTTTTAATTGGTTCAATTGGCACAGTAATTGAAAACCAATTAAAAACGGCATTAAAAAACAGAGGGGCCCATAGATGCCTCCAAAAACAATGCCATTGTCCCAACTAAGGAGGCGTCTTGCGGTGCCTATGGCCACTGTAGGCATGGTTAGGCACCTCTGTAGATGTGATTCTCATGAAAAGTAGGCCTTTCAAACCCCGGCCTACCTTTCATGGCTAGATTTACCCGGACATGGGCCTTTTTGTCTGGGTTTTGAAAAGCTTCCAGCTCGGAATGTTGTCGGGAGGGCATCTGCGCATGCATGGATGCAACACGGTGATGTCATGCGCATGTGTGTGATGTCGTCATGTAACACCTGCGCATGCGTAGGTGCCCTTTCAACGCAGCTCTGAGAACTTGAGGGGGCGGGGCTGGGGTAAAATGGGGCGTGGCATGGGTGGGGCCATGGGTCTGGATTTTACTAGCATAAAATCTGGTAACCTTACATGTAGCCACAATTCTCAGAACAGCACTGTTGCATGACTGACATGCGATCAGCACCGCTTTTGTAAGCAGCTGCCAATGCAGGGACTATTTTTAGAATCTGGACCTATGTGCTAATCCCACCAATTCTCCATCTATTTTCCTCCCCAGGAACTCCTTTAACAGGATGCCTAGTTTAAGCCTATCTTAAAAAGACATTCTGCCTGATATTTGGCAGTAGTTAGCTGGTCAGGAATGGCTCCTGGACGGTTAACTACCACTACACCTGCTAACCACTGATATTCAGCAGGAGATAGTCAGCTATCCTGTTCAGTTTATTAGCTGGTCATTAGCTAGGTCGTGCAACATAGCCGGTGACAACCAATATTTTTTGGCACACTGGCTAGGGTGCGCAGCCAGATGGACCCACCTAAAAAGCAGGTCTGTATTTCGTTGCTAAGCCTTAGCCAGCTAGCCAATGAATATCAGCTTGGCTGGCACATCCACAGCAGCGAACTTTACCCCAGAAATTCAATACTAGTAGCTAAATATGGTTCCAGCATTGACTGCCCGTGGTCTAAATTTCTGGACACACACAACTTTGCCTGTAGCGCCTCTGATGTTCCAAAATTGAGACATACAGGCAACTCTGCCAATGTATTGTAATCCTGAGCTAAAGCACCACGTAGACTGTAGTGCCCAGCTCTCATGGCTGCTTTAGCACGTCTCATGTCATCTTCGGAGCAAACACAGCTTGACTGTATAGCAATAGGGATGTGGGCAGATTTCCAGTAAGGGCACATAACTTTGAAAATATCGGTCAGTTTGTTTTTAAAGTAGGTAACAATTAATTATTAACTAATTAGCAATGTCAAAAGTTCCCGTTCTTGTAGTGTTTGTTATCCCAGTGCATCCAGTGGTTTCAGTGCAAATAGACAGCTTGGGAGGATGCACCATTCTCTGAAGATTGATTCCCTAAGCAGAATCCATACATCATCTAGAACAGAGTGGATGCTCCCAGAAGAACCAGCTCTGTTGGGGAAAATGAGTTATTCATTTCCCACTGGTGTTGCAACCACATGTTTGCAAGAATATCTTTCTAAAACAATGGAAGTACAGGAAGAGCCCCTGCTCTCCTCAAACTAAAAAAAAAAAAAAATCAATGGGGTAGGTATTTTGACTTAATTCTACATTCTTATGCCTCCTTTATTTGCTGGCCTCTCAACATAAATGTGTATTTCATATAGTGCATTTTTTCTACCACATACCAGGCCATTCTTCAGGAGTGGGGTGATCACTGAGGAACCTACCCCATAGCAGTCAGGCTCCCTACAACCAGCCACAGAATCCATGAAAGTATGCAGAACCTGAATTCTTATTAATACCATAGATCATTTTTATTGAGTGGAAAAAAATTTTGGTATAAAGTACCCCCAAATATCCCATCCAGAAAAGCCCTGATTTCAAAATAATTCTCCTTTTAAAGTCATTTTCTGTCTTGTTCAGTGGAAAAATTTTGCGCTTAAAAATGTAGCTGTATAAAAAGATCAGAAATAAAATACTTCTTACGAATTATGTTGTCACACTAGGAGTGGTATTATGACTCAAAACTAAGGGGAAAAACAATAACCCCCCCCCCCAAAGGTAAGTGATATATGAAGGTCCTTAGTATTCATGACTCGTAAATCAGGATTGGTCCTGATTTATATAACTCAAGACTGGTCCTCAGTATGAAGGTCCTCAGTATTCACGACTCGTAAATCAGCGAGTTGTAAGCACCCAACAGGGTAATCAAGCATGAAACATCCTTGGACTTAAAGTGCACTAGTGAGTCAAAATAATTGTGACAAATCAATTACTCCTAATGTGCAAAATCGCATAATAGTGAATTCTGTGATTCAGTGTTCAAACTGGGTGAAAAAACTCTCAATCCAAGCTCCCCTTAGCTTCACTCGTTGCCTATGTTACATTTCAAACTTACTTCAAAAAGGCATAAAATGTACAGATAAGAAAGTCAGACATGTTGAATGTTTGTGCATAAGTAAATTGCTCTACAGAGCTCGGTTTCAGAGAGGAAGATCCCCTTCTTCAGGAGCTGGCACTGAATGTTAGCTGCAGGGATGCTTAGGAGCTGGTGAGGACGCTGAATCTCACAGTGAAAGTGGGGTTTTTTAATTAAGAACAAAAGAATTGCTACTGCTGGGTCAGACCAGTGGTCCATCATGCCCAGCAGTCCGCTCACACGGCAGCCCTCTGGTCAAACCCTAACTGAGACTAGCCTTACCTGCATACGTTCTTGTTCAGCAGGAACTTGTCTAACCTTGTCTTGAATCCCTGGAGGGAGTTTTCCCCTATAACAGCCTCCAGAAGAGCGTTCCAGTTTTCTACCACTCTCTGGGTGAAAAAGAACTTTCTTACGTTTGTACGGAATCTATCCCCTTTTAACTTTAGAGTGCCCTCTCGGTCTCTCTACCTTGGAGAGGGTGAACAACCTGTCTTTATCTACTAAGTCTATTCCCTTTATTATCTTGAATGTTTCAATCATGTCCCTCTCAGTCTCCTCTTTTCAAGGGGGCAGAAAGAAGGAAGGGAAAGAGAAATGTTACACTGGGGGGGGGGGGGGGGAGGAGAGATGACTACAGGAAGGGAGAGATATCAGACCAGGGAATGGAAGGGAGTCTGGTAGTGCTATAGAAATGATAATATTAGTAGTAGTAGAGAGAGATGCCAGACTGGGAAGGGGGGAAAGGAAGGAGAGAGATGTTGGACCACTGGGGGTGGTGGAGGAGGGAAGGAGAGAGATGTCAGACCATGGAAATAGGGAAGAGGAGGAGAGAGAGAGAAAGGAAGGGAAGGCAAGATATGGAAAAGTAGATTTTGAGAAGAAAGCAGACAAATTGAAACACTGAATGTTAACTTAATGCCAAAGATGGATGCAAGACAGAAAGTGAAGACAGAGAGAAAAACAGTCAGTGGATAAGAAGGCACTGGAAACATAGTTAAAAGCACAGAAAAGTAAGTCACCAGACAACAAAGGTAAGGAAAATGATTTTATTTTCAATTGAAATATCAGTTTTGAGAATTTATATCTGCTGTGTATATGAAAAATGAATGGTAAAATTTGCATTACAATTAGTAAAGGGGGCAGGATCTGGGGAAGAGCTTGGGTGGGTCTAGGGTGGAGCTTGGGAAGTCTGTGGTTGCGGGTACTCAGTTGATATTTGTTAGACTTCCCTGCTGGCATGCCCTACTGCCATTTCAGGGTCTGTCATGAGGGCCACTACGCATGCGTGGATGTCAACGTGATGATGTTACACATGTGCGTGATGTTATCAAAGTGACGTCCATGCACTTCTGGGTGCCTCGAGCCGTGGTCACTACCTTTAGTGTGCCCTGGCTTGAGAAAGTTTGAGAGACACTGCCCTAGCTGTTACCTCCTCCCTTATATGAACATAACAATATCAAGGTGGAGGGGGGGGGGGGGAAGCAGTTACTTACCGTAACAGGTGTTATCCAGGGACAGCAGGCAGCTCATTCTGCCTTTATAAAACGATGAACAAAGTACATAAAACCCCTGTTTCTTAGGAGAAGATTCTCAAATAATGACAACATGAAAAAGTAAAAACAACATTTTTTGAGTGATAAAAGACCTCAATACTAAAACAGTCTTAAATATCAACTTATTAGCTGCTCACACTGATTCACATACAGGTGCCTTCAGTGCTCTTTATCAAGTATTCTACATCAATTTTTGTCCACTGGAAATGCAAAAATGCTCTCAATTAACTGTTAATACTTTCAATATAGCTTGGCACACTCTTGAAAATATTAATTAATGCTGACAGTGCTCCCTTTTTACTAAACCTCAATAGTGGTTTTTAGCGCAGGTAGCTGCGCTGAATGCCCCACGCTGCTCTTGACGCTCATAGGCTCCCTGCGCTAAAAACCGCTAGTGCGGTTTAGTAAATGGGGGCCATAGTGCAAAATATAGACAGCATATATAAATTCTCAAAACGGACACATTTTAATCACTAAATTGAAAATAAAATCATTTTTCCTACCTTTGGTAATTTCATCAGTCTCTGGTTGTACTTTATTCTTCTGACTGTGCATCCAATATTTCTTCCCTTCTTTCAGCCTCCTGTATGCTTCCTCTCCTCCAGACCTCATTCCCTCCCCAAACTTTTTCTTTGTTTCATCCTGCCCCCTTCTTTCTTTTTCTCTCTCTCCACACCCCCTTTCTTTCTGTATGTCTAATCTAATCTAATCTAAACCTTAAGTTTATATACCGCATCATCTCCATGAGAATGGAGCTCGACATGGTTTACAAGAACTTAAAATAGTGGGTAGAGAAGAAGAAAAAGGATTACATGAACTTATGTGTAGAAGGGGGAAAGATAGAGCTACAATTTGCTGAAAAGCCAGGTTTTCAGTTGTTTGCGGAATAACTGAAGGGAGCTCAGGTTCCGCAGCGGGGTGGTGAGGTCGTTCCAAAGACCTGTGATTTTGAAGAGAAGGGATTTTCCCAGTTTGCCTGATGGAGAGAGAGAGAGAAAGAAAGGGGCAGGGTGAAACAAAGAAAGAAATGGGGCACAGAGAGAGAGAGAAAGACAGACATATAGACTGTATGCTGACAGTCAGCTATGGAACGGAGATGAAGCAGAGCTTGAGCTTCCTGAAGAAGAAGGGCGGTGGGATGGATTGGAAGGACACTCTCTTGGAGGAAGCTCTGGTGGAATCTGAGTAAAATGAAGAGTATCCTTCCCTGATTATTGTCAGATGTAATGGTCTCCCATTGATGGTAAAAATGATGGAGATGACCTCCTATAGGGGGAAAAGGAGTCAGAGACAGAACGGTGGAGGTTATGCTCTGGTGTAAACAGTCAAAAAGGCTGAGAAGCCTTAGGTGGAGCAGAAGGTTGAAGCTTCTGTTGCTTCTGAGGTGTCTGTTTCTTCAAAGGAGGGCGAGTGTAAGGCGCCGGTTTTGGAGGAAAACGCCTCTGGTAGATAACAGGAGGACGTGTAGGCCTAGAAGGTGCTGGCTTAGGTTTAGGTCTGACTATGGAGGCAAAGGATTTAGCATGGTCAGACAATTTTTTGGTGGCTGCCTCAATGGACTCATCGAAAAGGTCATTGCCCTCACAAGGGATGTTTGCTAGGCGATCCTGAAGATTAGAGTCCATGTCTATGGTGCGAAGCCAGGCTAGACGACGCATGGCCACAGAGCAAGCCGCTGCTCGGGCAGAGAGCTCAAAGGCATCATAAGATGATTGCAGAAGATGGAGATGCAACTGAGAGAAAGAAGCAATGACTTCTTGAAATTCAAATTGCATGCTATCATCCAAGTAATTCAAAAATTTTGGCAAAAGAGACAAAGAAATTCAAAATAAGTGATAAAATAAAAATTATAATTAAGGACCCTCAAAGACATCATAGCATTCTGGTAAATGCAACGTCCAAATTTATCCATGGTCTTTCCCTCCCGTCCAGGAGGAACTGTGGCATAAACTCTTGGAAGGATGGGATCTCTTTAAAGAGGATTCCACAAGCAAGGATTGGTGAGACAACTGGGAGTTGTCAAAGCCTTTATGATGCACCGTTTTATATCTGGCATCCAACTTTCCTGGAACTGCTGGAATGGAAAAAGAAGTCTCCATGCATCTGATCGAGAAGCTTGTGTAGTGGAAGCTTCAGAGATTCAGCCGGAGGTTGAGGAAGGTGCATGACCTCGAGGTATTCCTTAGAGTACTTAGAGCCAGTGTCCAGTGGAACGCTCAAGTCCACAGCCATCTGTCTCAAAAAAGAGGAGAAAGATAACTGATCAGCCATTGCACGGCCTCGAGAAGGACTCGAGGACGTCGAGGCAGCTGGAGTCAAAGAAGAAGAAGAAGCCTCGGCAGGAAACCATGGTGCAAAGGAACCTGGAGATTTGGATGAGGCACTGGACATCAGAATAACCTTGAGAGCCGGCATTGGAGACTTGGAACGAGGAGTTGGTGGTCTTGTCGAGGCCGGAGAGGATCGAGGCTTCAAGGAATGATGTCTAGAAGAATACCTCGAAGTAGGCCTCGAGTGATGTCGAGAACTGTGTCTTGAATTGGATCTCGAGGACCGAGCAGAGGTTGCCTCGGAAGCCGAAGATCGAAGATCTATAGGCATGGAGGAGGAGCCTTGAAGCACTCTCGAAGACTGGACACCCTTTGTAGAATGGGAGGTATCCTGTCGATGCACTCACACAGAATCTACTCTATGCTTTTCGTGCTTGGAAGCCCGACCAGACACTCGCAGAGACTCCGCTCCCTACATCGAGTGTGGAGGATCAGACCGGGGCACAGGCAGCTCGACCTCGCAGGAGACTTCTGCATGCCCAGGCTGAAGAGTAAGCAGTGTGGGTCCCATGTAGTGAGGACCTTAATAATCTGCTCCTCCAAAGAGGTCTGGGACGAAGCCGGCAAGGAGGGTACTGTGTCTGAAACGGCCCACCTGCCTTGGCTGAAGGGTCCCGCACAGTGGTGTGAGAGGGTTTCGACTTGGGAGGCTTCGACACTTTAATTACCACTGGCGGAACCGAGTGCTGAGCTATCTGACCTGAGGAGACAGGAGAAGATATCGCAGCCGAGGACGTCGAAGCAAGAGCCGCTCCAAACGACGAAGGTCTGATTAGGCTCGAGGTGGAAGCAGTAGAAGCAGAGGTTTTGACGGAAGTCGATGCCGAAGACACCTTCGATGCTGAGGGATTAGTAGACTCCATCTCGAAGAGGCTATCCACCAGGATGCAACGACACTTAAAAGCACGAAGCTTAAGTGTTTGGCAAGGCAGGCACGAGGTAGAATGATGCGTCGGTCCAAGGCACTTGAGGCAGCGTCCGTGAGGGTCCGTAAGAGAGATTGTGTGCTTGCACTTGCTACACCTTTTGAAACCGGTAACAGGCCAGGGCATAGACAAAAATACGGCTGACGCAAAGTCGAAGCCCGCGGGCCACGGCTGAGCGGCCTCTACTGGATGAACGGATGGAAATAACATTTTTTTTTAAAAGAAAGAAAAATAACACAGCGATTCGTGAGAAAAAGCAAACACAAACCGCGGTGAGAGAAGGCACAAACGACAAAGTAACCAGAGAGAGCCAAAAAGACGGACTTCTTGGCTCCACGGAAAACTAAGAACTGAGGATACGTGCCCTGTGCGCTGGGTGGGAAGGCACTCGCGCATGCGCGGTGCGGGCGACTCAAAACTTCTAGTTTCTTCAAGCAAGTCTGCTTGTGAGGCGTCCGCATCGAGGCTCCGTCAGATGACATCACCCATATGTGAGAATACCTGCCTGCTTGTCATGGGATAATCGATTTTTTTTCTATTTTTCAGGGAGTACACGGATGGGGGGGGGGGACTCAGTGGGGCTGCATGGGGATACTTTTAGAGCACTTAAGAGTAAATATGTTTTCATTCGGGGAGTAGTTGAGCTCTGGAGCTCATTGCTGGGGAATGTGGTGGTGGTTGGCCTAACTGGGTTTGGGAAAGGTTTGGCCAAATTCCTGGAGGAAAAGTCAATAGTCTGCCACTGAAATAGATATGGGGGAAGCTACTGTTTGCCCTAAGATCAATAGCATGAACTATTGGTACATTTAGATCTCTGCTAGGTACTTGTGACCTGGATTGGCCACTGCTGGGCTAGGTGAATAAGTGGTCTGACCCAGCATGGCCATTCTTACATAAACAACAGAAGTAACAAATGACAATGTAAAAGTACACCAAGGGATGATGGATGTGAGAGGTGGATGGGGAAAGGGATTCAAATAAGTCAAGTAACTTCACATGCTTCTATTTTAATTGGTCACCTTTAAATATGCTATAGCAATGTTTCTCAACTCGGTCCTGGAGTACCCTCTTGCTAGTCAGCTTTTCAGGATATCCACGATGAATATGCATGAAAGAAATTTGCATATAATGGAGGCCAGAGGGCACTCCAGGACCGAGTTGAGAAACATTGCTATATAGCACTAGTCTTAGTACAGATCACTGAAGCATGGCACAATTTTCCTTTCTCCGTTAGGAATCCTGACCATTTCGTCCTCTCTGTCGTATCTTTTAACCAGTTATGGCCATTGCCTCCTATCCCCTGACTTTTAATCTCTTCAGGCGATTCACATGAGAGAATTTATCAAATGCTCCCTGTAAATCTAAATAAGCTGACTCACTTTTATCCACTTGCTTATTTATTCCCTGGAAGAATTATAATAAATTCGTAAGGCATGACTTCCCTTTCTTAAATCCATGCTGGCTCTTCCCCATTGAGCCTTGTTTATCTATACGACCATCTGGCTTATTCTGATGCATGAGTTTCCCTTCAGTTCAGGCTCCTAGAAAAAATATTTTTTCCCTCATTGTGAGAGAAGAGCCCCTGTATATCTATTTACATATCTAGTGAGCCTGAGCTGCATTATAATTCTCCCTGGAATTAATTTGTGGGTAATTTACATCCTTAAATGACAATAATCCAGTTCATGGGAGAAACAGTGGCAGCAAGGGGAAGGGATTTTGAATTCAGCTCATACCCTTTTCAGTAGTAGCTCAAGGCAAGTTACATTCAGAAGCCAAGGTGAGATTTGAACCAGGCTTTGCTGGCTTTTTCAGTCAGCTGCTGTAAGCACTAGCCTACTTTTAAGTCATTTGGCTAGTTTCAGTTTCCTGGAGCCTTTTTTTTTGGTTCATAGTCACAGCGAAAACAGATGTGAGATTTGGACAAGGGGAAGATTCTTAAAACTCACCAGTAAAATCTGGTGACCTGATGTAGTGACCTTATTTTATGGGCAATTCTCAGCATATGAGCATGCAAATTATATGCACACTATTTGTGTGGAGAATTGTCAGTAAAGAGCGGTAGGAACTGTGCCTGGCACATGCTTAAAAGAGCAATTGCTAAGCATAGGATTACCAGATTTTCCGTCTGGAAAATCCGGACCCCTAGACCCAGTCCCGCCCCAAGCTCACCCCAGCCCCGCCTCTAATCCCATCCCCCACTGCTTGCTGTCGTCTGGCAGGACATCCGCGCATGCAAGGATGCCCTCCTGCCTGAAGGAAAGCTTTTCAAAACCCGGACAAAGTGCCGGGTTGTGAAAAGCCATCCGAGGAAATCCGGACATCTGGTATCCCTAGCTAAGCACAGCTCCTCTCTTCTGTCAAAACTGCTCTCCCTGTCCCGATCAACAGCTGCGGGTCTCCCTAAGTCCTGCCGGCTCAGCTGATTAGCAGGGAGAGCAGCAGAAAGAAAAGTTCTCCTTTGTCTACCACTGCTCAGATTCCCTCCCCCCCCCCAACATCCTGTACAAGAGCGGCAGGAGGAATGCCCACTCCCTCCCACCACCACCACTGTAGTCATGCATCCCCCAACACCCCTGAGAAGATCCCAACACCCGTGGCATGAAGGATTCCTACTTCTTCCCGCCATCGGCCACCACAACACTCCCGACAAACAACAGAAGCCTGCGGCAGGAGGGATGCCCACTCCCTCCTGCTGCCAGGGTTCCCCACCCCCCAACAACCCCACTACCCCTGATACCCTCAACCCCTTATACCTTTAGGATGAAGACTGGCCAGAGGGATGTCTACTGGGTCAATCAGAGCCTTAGGTCCCTCCCCGGCACAGCTAGGAAGCTCAGAAAAAACCATGGTGTGCCGTTCTGATAATCAGCCAGTAAAGTACTGCCCCTCTAAACCAGCTGGAGCTGGTTTAGCAACCTTCTTTAAAGGCACTGTAAGTTTTGAGACTCTTCCTCGAAATCAAGTGGGGTCTATGTTAGTATGACAGGATGGGAAAAGGGACTCACCCAGTAGTTCTTATGGCCCTTGGGGGTATTGGTATCACTCTGATTATTTTATTTTATTAATAGATGCTTTAATGTTGTGATATTTGTACCTTTTCTTGTGATAAAGAGTTAACGACTTCCTATAAGCCAAGCAAAAATGATGGAGCCACTGCAAAGGGATGCAGAGGGCCACATGGTGCATGTTTTCAGCTGAAAAAAAGGAACTTACTCCAAAGCTAAAAGAAAAGTGAAATACTGTTATTGTCTATTGCACATGAATAATGAATTTTGGCAATGAATGTGGTCTGTGAGAGTTGACCTAGAAATAAAATACTAGTGCTAAATACCATGGCTGGAAGGTTAATCCATGCATGTGCATTGTTGGGCTACAATAGCATACTGAAGCTGAAAGAAAGATCCTTCAGTAAGATTTGCATATCTGTGAAAACGTGAAAGAGATATTGATGAGAGAAGTTTTGGATTCAAAATATTTATTCTTTGTCCAGCACAACCTAAGTAATGCACCATGCATATTAAATAACCACCTCCGAATTAACACATCTCATTACTTTCTGTTTGAATATGTAAAAGCCATGGAAGTCCATTTCTCTAGTTTCGCTCTGTTTTAACCCCTTCCTTGCTATTGGTCAAAGAAACAACAGCTTTTCTCTAACACAGGAAAATACCTTTTCAAATCACAATATATGCTTTCTGCCTGCACACCTAGGCAAACTATGCGCCACTTTCTACCCAAGAAATGTTTTGCCTACTGGGGGAAAGTTGGGGTGAATATCTGGTCACTAGGGCCAGACTAAAGGTATTTTGGGCTCTAGGCAGCTTCAGTGCATTTGTGATGCAGCAGTGAGCCACAGTGTAACATCATAAAATACACACTCAGTCTTTCTTGCATGAGATGCCTGTGTCCGCCTTTCCCAAGATGGCCTGGAGTACCCCTTTGCCAGTCAGGCTATCCACAATGAATATGCATGAAATAGATTTGCATATTCATTGGAGGCGGTGCATGCAAACGAATCTCATGCATATTCATTGTAGATATCCTGAAAATGTGGCTGGGGGGTACTCCAGAACCAACTTGGGAAACAGTGGCCTGTGAGGAGCATAGGAAACCAAACGGCAGCACTGTCCTGTCCATCCTCCTACCCATGTGGCTCAGAGAGTAACCAGGGAGGAAGGGTGGGTGGCCTGAATCACACAAGTACTGGCTCAAGATCCGTTGGTAGAATTTGATAGGAAATAGCAGTAAAATCAATACTAGAACCCCCTACACTTTCTGAAGCCTAGGCACATGCCTAGTTCACCTGTACCTTACTCCAGTCCAGCTATAATCTCTCAAACTGAAACAAATGCGAGACGTGTTTCAATAATAATGTTCCAGTGTGAGAGATTAGCAGGGAGAGCAGCAGAAAGAAAAGTTTGGGAAAAGCATAAACACCCTCCAAACTAACATGCAACAGAATACTATATCATGCATACAACATGCATTTTCATAGCCTGGACACAGGCAAGAACCAGCCCGTGCTTCTGGGAATTCGGATTTGATATGTATCATTTGCTGGAATTCAAACAACCTGCACTCCAAGACCAGATGAAGGATTTTCATTTCCCAGAGTTATCCATAATCTTTCTTAAAATGGAATGAAATGTGATTCAGGCAGGTTCATGAGGAAAGCAATTTTAAAGGTAAAGGAACAGCCAATGGTCCTGAATCCTTTCGAGAAACAGCTTGTAGCAGAATGCCTTGTGCAGACACTGTTTCAGGACTCTGCGGAATATCTGGATTATTATTAGTTACTGTACATAATCTATTCACTACCTGGCTCTTTGAATACAGGGCTCATTATTTCCGAGCAAATATCTTGGATGTGAATCGATTATCGTTGTGTTTGAATACAGCCCAGACTGAAAATGCTAAACAATGCAGGATGTGCACTTGCTGGGAAAAGGATCTGCTATCATTTGAAAATGTCTCATCATTGTCTTCCTCTTAAGATCCCTCTCAAGCTGTTCTCAAGGGGTTTAGGAATCCTTGCAGCAGCAGGAGCCGAGTCAGGTCCTTAACGCAGGGCTTATGGGGAGCTGACTGCCTCCTCATATTCCCCCATCAGTGCTGTGAAGTGTCATCATCTTAATAACGAATTGCATGGAGCCTGTATATAATCTGCAGAAGGAAATGAGCTGATGGCATCATGATTCTCTGGCTTTTCTCTTTCAGAACCTCATCTAGTTTCTAATATTCACTGTGATTTCAATTTAGCAGCCGTCTCCCACACTAAAAATTACCTTTCCTTCTGACTGATGAGAGTCCAGAGGGCATCAGAATTTAAAAAGTGCAGGGTACTATAAACCCTTGCCATCCCTTCTTGCATGGAAAAATAGGTTGTAGGAAATGTCCCATGGAATAACAGTTGACCCATGCAGTGCATTCAGATAGACTCAAGTTTGGGAAGATTGAAGGAACCAGCTGGCTGGACACATTGAAAACCACCATGGGGATGAAGCTGGATAGGGTTACTAGACGTCCAGATTTCTCCATTTTGAGGACGTGTCCGGGGGTCTGGACGGCTTTTCAAAACTCGGCAGGCAGAATGGGGTGAAACTGGGGGGGCATGGCCAGGGGTCCGGATTTTCCTTTGGGAGGACCTTACTGGACTAGCACAAAACTGATTTTCTTTTAGATTTGTAATTCATCAAGTCACTAGGGCTCGAACACGAGTCGATGGCCCCAAACACACACACACAGACTCATTTTATAACAGAGCATAAAAGAGCAACATAAGAGGCTATGGGGCAATACCATTCCTAGATGCTTCTGCTTAGGTATCCTGAGGACACATGGCAAGAGCCTGTTCTGTCCTGGATACCCAGGATCTCTTATAGAATATTAATGTAACTTGGCATCCAGTGTGCCCAAAAATGAGCGCACAGTTATGGGCACAGAGCTCAGATCTGCGCATAAACTAGCTAGCTAATGAGGAGCTAACAATCATTAGTGGTAATTAGGAGTTATGCGCAGGTCGGTCTGGCACCCTATTCTATAACATGCATACTGACATTTCATAGCACACAACTCCAAAGGCCAGGGGATGGGTCAGGGGCATTTTCAGAGTATTAGCTTAGCGTGGATCATCGTGGCACCTAACTGTGGGCACAAGCAAATGTACGGGTTGGAGTTTTTTTATGCCAATGACTAATTTAATGGCAGCATTGCACTGATAGTGTTTATTACTGCCGGCTTATTTGGAGGCTTTTTTCTGCACCTGGCTGTGTTACACACTTGCACTTTCAACAAGTGAAAGTGTATATCAACAATAGTTATTTATCTTTTGAAAGCCTTATTTTTTGTATATTTACCTAACTTGAATTCCCCCTATGTGTATTGTTACGGAATCATACTTAGGCCTCAACGCTAGGATTCTATGCAAAGGGCAACTAGATGCATCTGTTTAGATCATGGAATTACTCTTCACCTGCTTTTATAAAATAGCCTACCTGAAAGTTATACCCATTCTGAGGCATAAGTAACTTTTGACACGTATGCTGGTATGAATTTTATAAAC
This sequence comes from Geotrypetes seraphini, assembly GCF_902459505.1. Taxonomy (NCBI): domain Eukaryota; kingdom Metazoa; phylum Chordata; class Amphibia; order Gymnophiona; family Dermophiidae; genus Geotrypetes; species Geotrypetes seraphini. Next base: position 28,775,942 of record NC_047101.1, on the reverse strand, counting down.
TACACATATTGGGAGAGCCAATGCTGCCTCTTACTCACCCCACCCCCCATGCTTACACATACAGGTGCTCTATGTTCTGAGGACCAACTATTTTCAGCTCCTTGTGCAGACAAAGTTGGCCTGTTTAACTCATTAAAGGGGAGACTTAGAGGGGATATGATAGAGACTTATAAGATCATGAGGGGCATAGAGAGAGTAGAGAGGGACAGATTCTTCAAACTTTCAAAAAATAAAAGAACAAGAGGGCATTCGGAAAAGTTGAAAGGGGACAGATTCAAAACGAATGCTAGGAAGTTCTTCTTTACTCAACATGTGGTGGACACCTGGAATGCGCTTCCAGAGGATGTAATAGGGGTTTAAGAAAGGATTGGACATTTTCCTGCTGGAAAAGGGTATAGAAGGGTATAGATAGAGAATTACTGCATAGGTCCTGGACCTGTTGGGCTGCCGCGTGAGTGGACTGCTGGGCACGATGGACCTCAGGTCTGACCCAGCGGAGGCATTGCTTATGTTCTTATGTACAAGTTTATAGTTTAATAAGCGTCCAAATAATTTAAAAACAATTATCAGAAAAACAATCCAAGGGTGTATACAATCACAAGTGAACCACTTTCTGAGATAGGCTTTGATTCCACAGTCAGCTACCCACGCTCATTTCACTACCCTCTGGTTCCACACTGCAGATTGAATTCTCAAGCAAAGTTTTGGGCATCATTACTGACTTTACACTTTCCTTTAATGACCATCTCAACTCTCTGGTATGGCCGCACCTTGAATACTGAGTGGAGTGGAAAGGGTAGATGTGAATCACTTGTTCCAAAAATACTAGGACTAAGGGACATGCGATGAAGTTACTAAGTATTAGATTTAAAGTAAACCAGAGAAAATATTTATTCACAAACCATGGAATTAAACTCTGGAATTCATTGCCAGAGAATATGGTGAAATCAGTTAGCATAGCGGGATTTAAAAAGGCTTGGATAGTTTCCTAAAAGAGAAGTCCATAGGCCATTATTGAGATGGCTTGGGGAAATCCACTGCTTATTTCTAGGATAAGCAGCATAAAATCTGTTTTGCTACTTGGGATCTAGCTAGGTGCTTGAGACCTGGGTTGGCCACTGTTGGAAACAGGATACTGGGCTTAATGGACCTTTGGTCTATCCCAGTATGTCAATTCTTATGTTCTTATTAATCATAGTATTCAATAATTTATCAATGAAACTATGTGTGTGGTTCACCCATGCACCATCAAATGCCACCCATGTGAACAAATTTCCTCCAAGGCCCAGGTCCAAAAAATGTTAGTATAGGGTAGTAGTGCCATTGACAGGCATATGAAATGGTGTATATTAAGGTATACTGTACACATAGGGCTTGATTCTGTATAGGTCACCCGGTCTCAGCAGCTATCTAAGCAGCTTTTGAGAATTGTATACGGGCCTAGAATCACGCCTAACCCTGCCTAACCATCCTGATTCTCTAACCAGCGTTCGTGTCACAGGCGCCGTTTAGAGAATCGCATTGCCACTGAGCTGACTGCAGAAGGGAGTCTCACTGCTGCGATCAGCTGAACGACAATGGCAGGGAACCCCTGACACCCCCCCCCCCCCGTTCTGCAAGTTAGCCAGTAGGAGGGAAAAACTCCCTCCCTCCCACCCTACAGTCAATGACAGGAGAGATGCCCACTCACTCCTGCTGCCACCCCCTGAACACATGACCACCCCCAAAACCCTCCCGGAACCTCCCTATACCTTTAATCAGCCAGGCCGGCCGGAGGGATGCCTACTCCCACTGGTCGGCAGGTCCACCTCTTCACATTGATGGGCCTTCCTCTTCTCAGTGCATTCTGAGATGCACCGGGGAGAGTCCTAAGGCCCTGATTGGCCCAGGGGCCTTAGGCTTCCTTCCCAGTGTATTCTGAGATGCACTGGGAGTGGCCTAAGATACCAACTGGCCAGATACCTAAAGCCTACCACTGTCTACAATTGGGACGCCGTTTATAGAATTTGGCCCATAATAATAATAATAACTTTTATTTTGTATACCGCCATACCCAGAGAGTTCTAGGCGGTTCACATCAGTTAAACAAAGTTACAAATGAAGAAGTCGTGGAAGTTAGGAAGTCAGTTAAACCGAAGTTACAAACAATGAAGTCATTGGAGTTCGGAGAGTACAGTAAGAAGGAGTAGGGATACTTTAAAATGCCAATTTTAAAGTATCAAATTTGAGTCTGCGGAGTTTTTGTTCTGGGTTTCCTTGCTTTGAAGGATCACCCACCCGTTGTATACATTTGAAATCCTCCATGTTGCTAAATATGTGTACAATTAGTACTGTATATATCTGCAAATATCACCTAATGCTTGAGAAATGATCTAAACCTGTTGAATCATGGGGCCTGATATCAAGCTTGTGGTGATCAGTGTTTTGCTGACACTCACTGGTGTTAAACCCAGAAATTAAATGCTAGGCCAACATAGCTAAGTAACTGGCTATATGAAGAACGGTCCTATTGGGTTGGTTATCTTAACTGGCTAACTGCTATCTCCACCCCTTGGAATGCCTCCCAAATAGCTGGCTTAAGTACTATTGGGGCATTTTCAGTGGTACTGTCCTGGCCATCTAAATGATTTTGAGCGACTCTATTGGATTTACTCCTCGCTGGACCCTGTCTGTGACTCATACTGTGTAGCACATCAGGTGCATAACCATGCAAAATAAGAACTTGAATTAAACTTCAGGCTAGTGCTAGATGTAAGTTTTTTATTCAGGGTGGCCAGGTGGAGAAAGATTAGATAACTTTCTGATCTTTGGATTGGCCCAGAGCCTTTATGGGAAGTTTTCAGTGTTCTGTTTAAGGACTTTGAAGTTTTTGGTAAAGTGCTAAACACAGCACCCACACTGTGGACACCGAGAACACAGAGCTGGCAAGCACAGACCCCCTGGCTCCAAACCTTTATCTACAATGAGAGTGGGACCCTAAGCAGAGTAGTTCTCCATGAGTTCAGTCACTGTAAGCTCTTTGGAGTAGGTGCAAGCAGCGGACTGTGTACACTAATAATGTCATATATGTGAATAATTATAATATTGATTTCTTACATACCTATGATTAATATGCTTGCCAAATGGACTTGCTGTGTTTGTGAGTATAGAAAGTATCAGAATTCAGCTGCTTTAGTTTTTGGCTTAAATGCAACACTTTCACTGAGGTCCATAATAGAGCAGACTCTGTAACATGAGTTTAGTTTAGCTTGTTTTAGATTTCCTAAACTGCCTTTACTGCAAAACTATAGGAAAAGTGGGGACTCTATTAAAATGATAGGAAAGATTCTTAAAACGTTCACCCATGAAAACAGATTCTAACTTCCACACAAGAACAATCTGTGAACAAGACAAGACAGGCCACTGGTGTCTAATCCATAAGCTACATTTATGCATCTATTCAGCACTTCCACATATTTTCTCCTTCAGAGACCTAGAGAAAGACAGCAGATACGTCCCATAGAGACAGAGGAGTGGAGCTCCAATCCGCCGTCTATTTCGTGACAGTGCTCAAACCAGAGCCCTTAGAGAGAAACAGAATGTGAAATGAATACAAGTGAAGTGTGTTCCGAGTCAGAAAGAAAAGGAAGCATAGCTAAAAGCAGCCCTTAGAGCCTACCTTCATCCCCGACTTCCAGGAGCCCCAGCTGTTCCAAAGCCTTAACAAAGGCAACGATTATTACCAGGACCACAATCATCTCCAACCCTTCCAAGTTCATTCTGAAAGCTCCATCCTGTGAAAGCATCTTTCATTACACCTGCTTTTGGAGGAGGGGGCACTTCCAAGATGAACTTTACCAAACGGCTTTCACAGCCCAGGATTCAGCCTGCACCTGCACAGAAAAGAGGCACCACAGTGGCAGAGCTTCGCCCCCACCCTATGAAACACATCCATTGACAGCAGGATGCAGAGAGCAAGGTATGAAAGTCACATCTTCCCGCTCCTGCTTCGCTCGCTTCTTCCAGATGCTGTGGTCTCTTAGGCAACAGCATGCAACACTATAGAAGTTACTTTCTTCAGTAAATCCCTGACCAGAACCCCAACACTCCAAAGCAATTAGAAAGGTAATTAAATGTGATCGACCCTCCCCCCCACAAAAACACGATAGGTTGTATGAAGCACAATCACTTTGCTGATAAAAAGAACTTCTGTAAAACTTGAAATGCAGGAAAGATATTTTATTTTTCAGAGTGTGTGGAGATATACATCTGGGCATGAAAGAAGCATATTCTTTTATGTTAGAGAACAAAATGATTTTTCTTTGGGCAATTAACCTTTGTCTCACCTGTACTAAATATAGAAAAGCATTGGTTGGATGTGACAGCCAGCTAAGGTATACACACACTGGAATATCAAAAATACAGAAGGCTGTGTGATAGTGGATTGGCATGTTAATAGCAAAGATGGTTACCTGGCTCAGCTTAATCGGTATTGCTCTGGGGCAGAAGTTATTAAACAATAGGTTGATATCAAAAGATGTTCCTAGTTAACAGCTCAAGTTATTAATGTGCGTTGCCGCTTTACTGTGCGTTCATACGGTTAATGCCCCTTATTAATGCAACAGGGCCTAGTTACTAACAGTGCACATTAATGGATGCTAATGTGATAACATGTTAATTATTCCAGCTTTTAATTTGTGAGTTAATCAGACAAATCTGCAGGGCTGAAATCCCCTCCTCACTCCCAAATGAATGTGTAAATTCATCTAGGCAATCTTGTGTGTACGCAAAATTAAACCTGACATAATGAGGCATATTGGAGACTTTTTTGAGGTGCAATTATGCAGAAGGATTGCGAAGACTTGCAACATGTCATAAACATGCTCGAAAAATGGGCCGCGACATGGCAAATGAGGTTTAACGTGGATAATTGTAAGGTGATGCATGTCGGTAACAAAAAACTTATACACGAATACAGGATGTCTGGTGTGGTACTCGGAGAGACCCCCAGGAAAGAGACTTGGGAGTACTGGTCGACAAGTCAATGAAGCCTTCCACGCAATGCGCGGCAGCTGTGAAAAGGGCAAAAACAATGTTAGGAATGATTAAGAAGGGGATCATAAGCAGATCGGAGAAGGTTATCATGCTGCTGTACCGGGCCATGGTACGCCCCCATCTGGAATACTGCATCCAGCACTGGTCGCCGTACATGAATAAGGACACGATACTACTCAAAAGGGTCCAGAGAAGAGCAACTAAAATGGTTAAGGGGCTGGAGGAGTTGCTGTACATTCATTCATTTCTAGTCTTCTGAGTCCCTACACCCCTCGGTGACTGCTTGGCTCCTCACACCAACATCTATTGGTTATACCAACTTTTGGTCAGACTTGTCTGAGGCACTATTTCATTGTAATTAAGATCAGAATCCTCTTTCAAGCATTTTATTTTTCTCCAGCTTTTCTGAAATCTTTATAATTCTAGTTGCTTCTTTCCTCCACGTAGTAACTATACTGTGACATGAAGCATGGAGTTCGACCCTCAAGTCTGCTCCTTATCCTCCTACACCCCTCCTTGGATATCTTTTCTCTTTTGTTTTCCTCCCAATGGTTGGTATTGCATCTGGTTTGAAAGACTTGTGTTATCCTTGAATTTTTACCCTCTTTTTAATAATTGTGAAGTCACTTAGATATTTTTAAAGAGTGACACCTTCCAGAGAATCTTCAAACATTGCTGCTCTCCTCACATTCTGCAAGCATAGAAATTTCGTGATACAAGCTGTTGGCTTGATTCCCAGAATCACTGTTATTAATACAGATATACTTTCAAGGATCTTACCAGGGACTTTTTCATGAAATTTTTCATTTGTTTCTGTTTTTGCAGAAAATGAAATGTTGTTTTTATTTCATTATAAATAAAGAATGGCCCCTCTCCATGTGTCAAAAAAAAAAAAAAAGGCATGGGCAGTATTTGAAGGAAGTGCCATTTGATAAATGGATGTATAGCAGAAAGGCGCCAGTCTTATGGGGCAAGAACAACTAGATATCATTCCTCCTCCATTCCAACATATCAATCCCCTATATGGTACAAGATTAAAATTTGGAACTCAGAAGCTATTTTTTTGAGCCAGAGAAGGGTAGGCCTCAGTGCCTGCTTTTTTTGCGTTGATGTTATTTTTCTTAATTTTTTAAACTTGTGTTTCAGTTACAAGAGACAAAATGAAATAAATACATTAAAATAATTAGGTGTTTTTATAAACTGCCTATCGAGGTTTATCTAAGCAGTTTTACAATCAGGTACTCAAGCATTTTCCCTATCTGTCCCGGTGGGCTCACAGTCTATCTAACGTACCTGGGGCTAGGGAGGACTGAGTCACTTGCCCAGGATCACAAGGAGCAGCGCGGGGTTTGAACCCACAACCCCAGGGTGCTGAGGCTGTAGCTCCAACCACTGCGCCACACACTCCTCCCTAATGAGATGAAAACCAAATAAACATCTCAGTGTGTACCCTGAGCTGGATTTGCTGTAGTTAATCTGCTCACTGATGACTGTAGAGGGTAATTCTAAAAACTGGCATTTATATGTAGGTGTCACAAATGCATCTATAGGAAAAATGAGGACCAGCTGTTTTTTTTAAAGAATAGGCCACACAAGCATCTCTATTTTGGGCATGATCACTTATATCATGGTGTACATGAGTGCTTCTAGATTGTTGAAGAGCAAGCCTAAATCATAATATTCTAGAATTCACGTGTATAATCATGCACCTACCCATGATCCACTCAAAACTCTTTCTACCTGCAAAGCATGCACCATCGAATATTGGTGCGTACTTACAGAATAGTCTGTTGCAGGAAAAATGTCATTCCACGTGAATAGAATTGGCAATTCTTCTCACTTAATATTAGGTGTCTCCTCATAGACCTACTCTCTCAGGGGATCTTTTACTAAGCGGCATCAAAAAATGACCTTAGCATGTCTTTACGCAGGTCTTTCCTGTGCGCTATGGCCATTTTTTCTGTGGCTGGAAAATGGCTGATTTTTCCATTTTCCTTATTAATAGTCATGCACTAATGTTGCAGTTAGCATATACTGTACAGCTATTAACAAAAGTTAGCACATATGTACTTATCATCACACACTAATCCTATGCTAATCAGTTAGTGTGTGATAATGTAGATATGCTAACTAATTAGCAGAGAAACACCAACTCTCTGCCCACTAGAAACATCCTCTTGGCCAAAAAATAAAATATATATTTTTAGCATGTGGTAGTGTGTATACATTTGGAACTCACCCCGGGACACCTGAGCAAATGGATTAAATGTTTTTCTGAGGGGAGAGAAAATGTCACTGATGAAGAAAGGTCAGAGCAGCCAGTAACGAGCAGAAGTGACAAAATCATTGCACACATTTGTCAAATTATGCCTCAAAATTATCAGCTGACTGTGAGAAGCATAGCAGACCAAGTAAACATCAATAGAGAAACAGGAAAATCTGAACTGAAAATCTTGCATGAGAAAGATGTGTGCAAAAATGGTCCCAAAGGAGCTCACCGATGAACAAAGTAAAGGAGAATCGAAGTTTACAAGACCTTTTGGAGAGGCAAGACGATGTTTTGGGCCGTGTTATAGCTGGTCTCAGTCTGATGGGACCAAGGAGGGAGAAGCCCTATTCAGGAGCTGGGCTACAAAGAAGGTAAGTCTGTATGGAAGTGGATCTCAGCAAGGAGAGACTGTATGATTGATCCAGAAGGATGAAGAAGAATTACAAATTTTGTTACCCAAAAGGACTAAATATAACTAAAAGGGACCATAGAAACAGCAGAAGTGTGTGGAGTATTACACTGGCCCACCTTCAGGGGAATATAATAGCCTTACTGGGTCAGACCAATGGTCCATCAAACCCAGTAGCCTGTTCTCACGGTGGCCAATCCAGGTCACTAGTACTTGGCCAAAACCTAAGGCATAGCAATATTCTATGTTACCGATCCAGGGCAAGCAGTGGCTTTCCCCATGTCTTAATAACAGACTATGGACTTTTCCTCCAGGAACTTGTCCAAACCTTTCTTAAAACCAGTTAAGCTATCCGCTCTTACCACATTGTCTGGCAATGCTTTCCAGAGCTTAACTATTCTCTGAGTGAAAAAAAATTTCCTCCTATTGGTTTTAAGAGTATTTCCCTGTAACTTCATCGAGTGTCCCATCCTCAAAACCAAAGTCCCCATGTTCCCCTCCCCATCAAGGTCAAAAGTCTTGACTCTGATGTCCTTCCTCTAGGCCAGGGGTAGGCAATTCCAGTCCTTGAGAGCCCTACCTGGGTCAGGTTTTCAGGATATCCACAATGAATATGTATGAGATGGATTTGCACTGCCTCCTTGAGATGCAAATCTATCTCATGCATATTTATTGTGGATATCCTGAAAACCTGACTTGGTTCTGGCTCTCGATGACCGGAATTGCCTACCCCTGGCCTAGGGGAAGAGGATCAGTTTCACAGGGCAACCTATGATCTTAGGTAGAGGAGGAGAAGGGGAGGAAATTTGAGGGACTTGCTTTTCAGAAGGGGGTAGAATTGCAGGGGTATATCAGATTTGGGGAAACCTGACCAGAAACCTTTTGCGGGTCCAGGTTGAATATCATCTGGGCCCTGTATAAGTTCTGTTGGCCAGCTTCATCTGGTCAGGCCCAGATATTCAGAGCCAGTGCCTGCACATGGCCCGACATGGAATATCTATGGCTAATTTAGTTTACAACGGTCAGCATTTAAGTAATATGGTACAACCTGGCTTCAGCATCATCTCTTAAGTGCAAGCCTCAGCCCCCTTGTCCCAGCCCCATTCTCTCAGTCCCCTTATCCCAGACCCCTTCATCGAGCCCCAGCATCAGACCTCTTTTATCAGTCCCTCTCCCAGCCCCATTTTGTCAGCCCTCTTGTACCAGTACCAACTCCCGTCTTCAGTATGCTCCAGAATTTAAATCTTTGGCATAATAATAGGAGCTTGTGTCTTTGCTCATACCATTTTCTTGTTCTCTGGTGGCTCTGCTACTGGCACTACAGGAAGATTTGGCATTTCCTGATTCTTAAGAGAATAGTGGTGTTGACTGTGTAACCGTACAGAGGTAGTACAGAGAAACAAGCTGCTGTTGCATTGTGATGCAAAAGTGAGACAGTTAGGCAAGACTTTTGTTGCCCTTAGGCAGCGCCTCACTGCCCTGCATAGATCTATCTGCACACGCTGGAGGTAGTGCAGGCAAACATATCCCATCTATATTAATTTGAGAAACCTGAAAACCAGATTGGCCAGGAGGTCCCAAAAGACAGAGGTTGAGACCCATTGTCCTAGAAAACAGCTTTTTAGAGATTGGCATGAAACCACATGCAATCTTGGTTTCAGGCCATTTGCTAGCTTGATTAAAAGAGTAATGTCTGAGTATCGGTTTGTGCTTAGACTAGAGCCTTTTTTTTTTTTTTTTCCAGAAAAACCTCTAGCAATTTTCCAAAGGGCAGAAATCATTAGAAACAGAATTGTTCGTTCTGCTCACTGTTTGTCTCTCAAGAAAGGATGATCATTAATACAAGTGTAAAGGTGCTATTGCAGTTGAGAAGTGGCTTGTACACAGTGCTCCGACATAAAAAATGGCATGACTAATGGAGTTAATTTCAAAGTAGACATTTCAACCAGCTGGAGTCATTGCAAACTACACATGCAATTGTGTCGTGCTTAATTTATGTCCATGTTCAATGAGACATTACCTACATGTTTCCTCTTTATAAATGAAAGGCATCTGCATGCTTTTTAGCTAATGTTTGTGAGGGTGGTAGAGGGGCAAGACCCCCCCTCCCCGAATCTGAAATCTGCTTGTTCTTAGCTCCATTTGATATGACCCAAATTCTACAGAGTCAAGTGGCTGAAGATTGGAAGCTAGACTGCCAAATTCCTTTTGGTCTGCAGTGATTATCTCCCTCCCTCCTGCTTCACGTATGGTAGGTAATGTACTAGGGAGAGGAGGGAGGCATTTGCACCCTAACCTTCACCTGGTATCTCCTCTGGCTCCCTGATCATATTCTAGAGGATCATTTTATAAGGGTAGGTGGCATCAATTTCTGGGCAACCTCAGCCAGAAACCTCAAGAAACTTATTCTGATCAAATACAAATGCATATTTAACACACTAATCACCCTATAATCAGCACAAAGAGCTGGAGTGGGCTTTCAACCACCATCAAGACAGAACCCAACTACTTTGGATTTTGGAGGATCTTTGAGGAAATCGTATACTCCATAGACAAATAACATCAGGCATAACAACAATGAAAATTCCACACTACTGAACACTTATCACATGGTCCTCCTTTATTCTGACAAAGCTGACCCTCCCCATCTGCCCTATCTAGCACTAATAGGTTGTATGTTAATCCACTGTTCTGTCTATCCACTGGTTAACAAGACTAAGAATGTTATAATGCCCCCTGTATCACTCCATGGTGCAATCTCATCTGGAGTATTGCGTTCAATTCTGGTTTCCTTATCTCAAGAAAGATATAGTGGCGCTAGAAAAGGTTCAAAGAAGAGCGACCAAGATGGTAAAGGGGATGAAACTCCTCTTGTATGAGGAAAGACTAAAAAGGTTAGGGCTCTTCAGCTTGGAAAAGAGGTGGCTGAGAGGAGATATGATTGAAGTCTACAAAATCCTGAGTGGAGTAGAACGGGTACAAGTGGATCGATTTTTCGCTCCATCAAAAATGACAAAGACTAGGGGACACTCGATGAAGTTACAGGGAAAAACTTAAAACCAATAGGAGGAAATTTTTTTTTCACTCAGAGAATAGTTAAGCTCTGGAACGCATTGCCAGACAATGTGGTAAGAGCGGATAGCGTAGCTGGTTTTAAGAAAGGTTTGGACAAGTTCCTGGAGGAACAGTTCATAGTCTGTTATTGAGAAAGACATGGGGCAAGCCACTGCTTGACCTGGATCGGTAGCATGGAATATTGCTACTCCTTGGGTTTTGACCAGGTATTAGTGACCTAGACTGGCCACCATGAGAACGGGCTACTGGGCTTGATGGACCATTGGTCTGACCCAGCAAGGCTATTCTTATGTTCATTGTATTTAGATGATCTGCACTTAACATGTTGCTTGCTTTATAACTACAATGTACTCCTAATCACATTGTACTTCTCTTGAATTGTAAGTTGCCTTGAACCTCGTTAGGCATAGAACGACCCAAAAATTGCAGATTAGATTAATTAAAATAGAAACACATCGCCTAAGATGCATTCTGCATACATTGTACTATGCTCATAAAAGGTATTCTGTAAATGGGGCAACCTACGTATTATTAATATCTATGCACCAAATTTAGACTCCCCAGATTTCTTTCATAACTTAGCTAATCATATTTTACAGGATCCTGACACTCCTGTCATTGTAGGAGGAGATTTCAACCTTATTCTTGACCCATTGAAAGATAGAAAATCATACGCCCCATATAAAAAACCTAAAGCATGGTATGCACTACATGATATTATGTCTCAGCTGCAATTGACTGACCCCTGGAGGCTTCACCATAAAGATTCTGATCAATATACGTTTTTCTCTGCTCCTCACTCTACCTACTCCAGGATTGATTATTTTCTTACTAGCTCGTCTATCTTGCAATATATCACCACTTCTGACATCCACTCTATCACAGTCTCTGACCATGCTGCTATCTCTATTTCTTGCTCTCATTTTTCTCTTGCACCTCGCAGTAAACAATGGCGGTTCAATTCCTCACTCCTGGCTGATGCCCAGTTCTCGGATTGCATAAAGGCTGCTATCAAAGAATTTTTTCGTTTCAATATCCCCTCACAAACTAATTGGACTACCACCTGGGACGCTTTTAAAGCTTACATACGGGGCACCATTATCCAGTTCACTGCACGCCTTCATTCTTCTCGGAAACAAACACAACTGGATCTTGAGACTCGTATTAGTGAAGCAGAATCTCGCCACATTTCAGATATTTCTGATATTACAGCCTTGACGAACCTGCGTAATCTTAGACTCCAATACAATTCTTTACTGAGCTCATCTGCCGCTAAATCGGTATTTACCCAATCTTCTGTTTACTATGCGGACAATAATAAGCCTGGTCACTTACTAGCGAATTATCTTAAAAAATCTCAAGACAAATCCACTATATCTTCTCTTAAAGACCCTACTGGTCAATTCCTTACGAACCCCTCTGCCATTTCTTCCACCTTCTATGATTTTTATCAGCACTTATATTCTTCTGAAACCTCTCCTTCTAATGCCCATCTCCAATCATTCCTGTCTTTCCCTCACCCATCTTTATCATCATCGGAATCTACCTCACTTATCTCTGACTTTACATCCCAAGAACTTACAGATGCCATCAATTCCATGAACTCTAATAAATCCCCGGGCCCGGATGGTCTTACTGTTGAATTTTACAAAGCCTTTCTCCCCTCCTTGCTTCCATTCATTCTATCGTTCTTTCGGTCTCTATGTAATCAAGGTAGCTCTACAGGCTCTTTTACAGAGGCTACACTTATTGTTTTCCCTAAACCCGGTAAGGAGCCTCATGACGTTAAAAATTACCGTCCCATCTCACTGATCAATGTTGATGCAAAAATCTTTGCTAAAATTCTTGCTTCACGACTACAGTCTGTTCTTCCTTCTCTCATTTCACCTGATCAATCCGGCTTTCTGAACTATCGGTATTCTTCCAATAACACCCGTTTATTATCTCACATTCTTCATCACTCCTCATCTCATTCTGACCGCCTTTTGGTCTTAGCCCTTGATGCTGAAAAAGCTTTCGACCGTCTGGAATGGCATTTTCTTTTTCATATCCTTCGTTGGTATGGTTTCCCTGAATCCTTTTTATCCATGATTAGAGTTCTCTACTCCAATCCTGCGACACGGATAATGATTAATGGAACTCTTTCGCGACCCTTTTTTCCATCCCGTGGCACGAGACAAGGATGTCCCCTTTCACCACTACTTTTCAATCTTGCCCTGGAACCACTCTTAGCCGCCATTAGACATGATGCCAGAATTGGAGGGTTTCAGTCAGGCCCCTTCTCAGTCAAACTCTCGGCCTATGCCGACGATATTCTCCTTTATGTCACTCCTGAATCCCTAATGTACGTACTTGAACAAATTAACCAGTACTCTGCCATCTCTGGTTATAAATTAAACGTTACTAAATCTGAAATGCTACCGCTCAACTGTATTGACGTGCAATCTGACGCTTCTAAATTCGGGTTTATTTGGTCCCCTACTAAGATTAAATATCTCGGTTTATATTTTGGATCATCAATTGACTCCACCTTGACACTTAATACTGATTATATCTTTTCTATTATCCGTTCTTGCACTTCCAGATGGTCCCCTATGAATCTCTCCTGGTGGGGCAGACTCTCTACCATAAAAATGATGATCACACCCAAGATCAATTACATTCTCAGTATGCTCCCATGTTTCTTCCCTCACTCAGTATATTCACGTATTGAACATCTTCTCTCGTCTTTCCTTTGGCAGGGCAAACAACCTCGCATAGCACTGCGTAAACTGAAATGCTCTAAATTTGAAGGTGGAGTTAACTTCCCTAGTTTTCGGGAATATCACTACGCTTTCTTGTTAGCTCAGGGCTCTATTTGGCTGAATCATTGTTCCTCAAACACATTACCCACATGGTTATCTCTGGAGCATTCGGTGGTGGACCCCTATTATCTCCAGCATGCCCCTGCCATTCCTCTTCCTCCACTAGCCAAACAAAACCCGATTTTGCTTAATACATGGCAAGCGCTACATTTCATAGATTCTATTTCAGAGAAAAAACTGGGCGACTCAATACTAGCACCGATTTGGCACAATCCCAATCTCAAGATTGATAATGCAGTTATGGTTTGGAAAACTTGGCATCATCAGGGCATTTGGAATTTATCTCATCTTATTATAGACGATAAATGGATTACCTTCTCTGATATTATGGCGAAATATCATATTCCCGCCTCTCAATACTTTCGATGGGTACAACTACACCATTGTCTTGCTACGAGGTTCTCTTCACTTTCTTCTCTTCATACTGACCCAGACTTGCACTCTAAGATTCTCTCCTTTTCAGCCTCCAGGGGTCAGTCTTCCAATTGGTATAAATTTATTCAATCTAAATGTTTTCCTGCACTTCCGGATTCCAAAACCAAGTGGAATCAGATGTTGAAGTCTCCTATCACTGATAGTGTCTGGACTACTATCTGGACCAAAATTTTTAAATCCCTTCATTCTGCCTCTCATAGACAAACAGCAATTTTCCTTTACCATCGAGCCTTTTGGACTCCCACTAAAACAGCTAAAGTTGTGAGATCCTCGGATAATCTATGTTGGACCTGCAAATTCTCCGTAGGAACTTTACGTCATATGCTATATGATTGTCCTCATTTGCAGATTTTTTGGGCTTCTGTTTGGCAGATGATTGCAAAACTTTTTGCACTTACTGACCCCTTATCTTTTGATATTATAATTCAGGGATCCCTAGCACTTTCCACACCTCTTTCTATGTATCATGATCGCCTCTTGACCCTTTTGCTATTTCTTGCTCTTCAACTAATACTACAAAACTGGAAAGACTTCACAAAACTTGACTTCAACCAATGGTGGAACTCTGTCTGTCTCCATAATAAATATGAACGCCATATAGCGGAACGCCATAATTCATCGCTTTCCTATACTAAAACATGGTCGACAATGATGGAATTTTGTGGTATAGACCTTTGACTGTATGCTTACTTGATCTCTTTGTATGCTTACTTGATCTCTCTTTTTCTTATTCCTATTACTACTCAATATGATTACTTTGGACATTCCTTCTGTTCTATTTTCCGATATGCTAGCTCTCTGTTTGATTTGGCATAATTACTGTCTGTAATGTTTATTGCTCGCAATGATATTGAAATTGTACTGATTTGTCACATAATTTTTCTCTTCCCTCTTATATCCTCGTTCTTTACTGATAGCTGATGCATTTACGTATGATTGCTGTATTTTACTTTTGATTGTTTTCCTCTGCCCGACCCCTACTCTCATGCAATGTGGTATACTTGATGGTGTCTTTCTTTTTTGATTACTTCCGAAGTTCTCGGAAGCTTCTCGTATTTTTGTTTTTTCTGTATTGCTATTGTTTATAAAACCAATAAAATTATTGGAACTTAAAAAAAAAAAAAAAAAAATGGGGCTCCAAGTTGGAAGTCATTTATGGAATAGCAATTAGCATCTAGACAAAATGTTCTTCATCTAGAGTTCCGCTTTTCAGTGTTTTTGGTTACTGTGGCATGTTAGTTGGACCAAGCTTTGTTTTATCCCAGACCTGTCATCTGAGAACATATACGCCAAAGTGAGCCCTGATGCAGGCGTTCCTCAAACGTTGAAACACAGTGCTGTGTCGGGTCCACAGCTTCTGCTTGTGTCCTTTTATGAAAAAAACAAGTTGGTTTTACATCAGTGTTCTTTAGTGTCCATTCTCACTTCCTCATTGTCCTTTCCCACTTCCTTTTGTACTGCTATTACTCAGATAACATGAAAATCTAAATTTGATTTGTTGTTTTTTTTGTATGGTGACTTTCATGCAGAAATGTTCTAGTTCTGATCTGCACTATGTGGGGAGATAGAATATCAGCTTCCATATAACTAATTTTATTATGACATGTCATATTGAGCTTTTCTTTTGCTTTTTTCTCATTTGACGACAGTAAAAGATAGGGTGCATAGGAAGAGGTATAGCCAGTAGGAAAAAGGAGGTGTTGGTGTCTCTGTAAAACAAAGGTGCCCAATACGTCGATTACGATCGACCGGTAGATCGGGAAGGCAACATGAGTCAATCGCAGAGCCCATCCCGGACTCCGTGTTAGACTTGTGTTGCCGTCCCGATCTACCGGGCCGATCAGCCTTCCTCTCCCCGACGTCCCCCCCGCCGCCCCAAGCTCTCCCTGCAGAAGCGTCGGACCTACCAGCATTCCTATCCCCGATGTCAATTCTGATGTCGGAGAGAAAGTTCTGGGCCAGCCAATTGCTGCCTGGCTAGCCTGGAACTTCCTCTCCAACAACAGAAACCTTCAAGATCATGAAGGGCATAGAAAAAAATAGACAGGGACAGATTTTTCAAATTAAGGGGATCAACAAGTACAAGGGGGCACTCAGAGAAATTGAAAGGGGAGAAGTTTAGAACAAACACTAGGAAGTTCTTTTTCACACAGAGGGTGGTGGATGGATACATGGAACGCGCTACCGGAGGATGTGATAAACAGGAGCACACTACAGGGGTTCAAAGAAGCTTTGGATAGGTACTTGGAAGACAAAGGGATTGAGGGGTACAGATAAGAGTAGAGGTAGATTATAGGGATGGGATTAGAGGTAAGTTATAAAATTAATCAGGGATCACTGTTCAGGCACTAGGCCTGATGGGCCGCCGCGGGAGCGGACCGCTGAGCAAGATGGACCTCTGGTCTGACTCAGCGGGGGCAACTTCTTATGTTCTTAACAGAATTGATGTCGGGGAGCGGAACGCTAGTCAGCGTGACGCTTCTGCAGGGAGAGCTTGGGGGCCTGTTCCCTGATGGTGGCGGCAGTGAACCTAGTGGCTTGGGGGAGGGCAGGGAGAAAGAAAGAAAGGGGGCAGGCAGGGAGACAGAAAGAAGGGGGGACAGGGAGACAAAGAAAGAAGGGAAACAGAAAGAAAGGGGGAATAGGGAGACAGAAAGAAAGGGGGTATGGCAAGAGAGAGAGAGAAAGAAAGGGAGGCAGGAAGACAGAAAGAAAGAACGGGCAGGGAGAAAGAAAAAAAAAGTTGGGGGAGAGAATGAGGTCTGGAGGAGAGGAAGCATACAGGAGGCTGAAAGAAGGGAAGAAATAGTGGATGCACAGTCAGAAGAAGAAAGTGCAACCAGAGACTCATGAAATCACCAGACAACAAAGGTAGGAAAAATGATTTTATTTTCAATTTAGTGATCAAAATGTGTCCGTTTTGAGAATTTATATCTGCTGTCTATATTTTGCACTACGGCTCCCTTTTACTAAACCGCAATAGTGGTTTTTAGCGCAGGGAGCCTATGAGTGTCGAGAGCAGCGCAGGGCATTCAGCACAGCTCCCTGCGCTAAAAACTGCTATCACGGTTTAGTAAAAAGGGAGGGGATATATTTGTCTATTTTTGTATGGTTGTTACTGAGGTGACATTGCTTAGAGTCATCTGCCTTGACCTCTTTGAAAAAACTCCAGAATGTGAATGATAATTAACATTTTCTCTGCCTTTCAGTGTGCTTTTTTTTTTTTTTTTTTTTAAATTTTATTGTTGGTAGATCATTTTGACTTGGTCATTTTAAAAGTAGCTTGCAAGCCCAAAAAGTGTGGGCACCCGTGCTGTATAAGAATCTGATGAGACCTTGTTTATGTAGAATATGGTGTACTTTAAAAAAAAAATATAAACAGGATGGAATCGGTTCAGAGGAAGAATACTAAAATGGTCAGTGATCTTCATCATAAGGCATATGGAGACAGACTTAAAGATCTCAATATGTATACCATGGAGGAAAGGCGGGAGAGGGGAGATATGATAGAGACGTTTGAATACCTACATGGCATAAATGAGGCGAATCTCATTTGAAAGGAAGCTTCAGAATGAGAAGGCATAGGATAAAATTAAGAGGTGATAGGCTCAGGAGTAATCTAAGAAAATACTTTTTTTACAGAAAGGGTGGTAGATGCATGGAATAGGCTCCCGGTAGAGGTAGTGGAGACAAAGACTATCTGAATTCAAGAAAGCGTGGGATGGGCAGATGGGATCTCATAGGGAGAGGAAGAGATAGTGGATGCTGGGGATGGGCAATTTGGCCTTTTTATCTGCCATCATATTTCTATGTCTTGTGGACTGTTTCAGGCATTTGCTACCCTTTCAGTACAGAATAATTTCACATGTTTCGTTTGAATTTTCCTATATGAAACTAGGGATCACAACCCCTTGACCCCTAAAATTCTTTTTCTATGGAAAAGTTTATCTTCTCATAATTTTGTGAAGACTTTTGAGGGAGATTCAAAAATCTTATAGAAGCTGCAGTGATGGAAAGGAAAAATATCGGATTTGCATTTATTCATAGCGATCCTTAAGATGATTCCTTTTCAGCTCCAGTCACAAGTGTTCATGAAGTGTTTCTGATTGATAGTTAACTAATCACTGTAGAGCTATTGATAACAATGAATGAGTGAAGTAATAGGAAATGGAATTACAATAAATCAATGCTCCTGAAAAAAAATGAAAAGGATAAAAACAAATTCCTCACAAAGCTCTTGTTCGGAGAAAGCCTGGTGGGAGTTTATTAACCTTTTAGGTCTAACAGCTATTAACTATTAGCAGGGGAAAGGCATAAGATGGAAAATGGCACTTAAAATCTAATCAAATAGGTCACATCGAAGAACAAGGTGCTCTTGTGTGTCTTGCTGACACTTCCCTTTATCATTGCCCAAAAAAGCAGCATTATTGTAGCAATAAATGGAGATGCAGCAGCTGCTCGACCGGCAGCGCTGACAGGAGGTTAATAGCATGTCTGATAGCTCAAAACACTCCATTTTCCCAGCATCACTTTCTGCGAGATCCGACCAATAACTTGTCTCTTCAAGGTTAGAGTGTTGATTTTTTCCCCTCCTCCCTCTTTATAATTGCGCAATAATATACAGAAACATCGCCTAAATCTATCCAGCTAGACAATCTTTCAGAGTCACTTTCCCCAAACATAAACAGCAGATCTGTTTCTATGGTTCATTATTCATAAACTACACATTGTATTCCTGGTTACCATGTTCACTTGAAAGGTAATAAATAGCAATAGAGGAAAATAAGATGACTAACATTTGTTGGACAAGCTTTCAAAAGCAGAGTAAAAGATGACAATATGAAAAAATGTATTTTATATACTCAGATATATATTTACAGGCATGGTTTCAATTGCTGAGCAAGATTGGCTTCCTCCGTTTTATTGGGTTTTTTGACTAGTAAAGGTCCATCAAAGGTGGCTATTTTGGAAAACATTTTTTCAAAAGGACACAGTTCTTTATTAAGAAATCCTCCTTCTGTAGTTTTGAGGTACAACATAGTTTAAATATACCCCTTTTCTCAGGAATTTTTAGGGGTTTAATTCTTATTAGTACAGCCTTGACTTGAGCAGTCATATTTCCTCTGCAGGACTCCCACTAGAGTCATGGGAAAAAGAATGAGGCAAACACCACCTCTTTAGTATTTGTTTCAGAGGTGTGGGCTCCAGAAGGGCTATCCTAACCCCCCCCCCCCCCCACCAAAAAAAACACAACAAATTATCCTCAGCTTTGGGATCAGTCAATGAACTTACATCAATCCTTTTCAGTCCCAAATGTTATGTAAAACCTTTTAATCAGCAGCCAATCAGTGCTGGGCAGCCACTTCTCTTGCAGTGCTTTATTTTATCATACTGGCCCACCTGCTGCTGCCCTTTACAAATAAAGGTAAAAATGTCTGCATTATGGACAGAACTACTGTCAAGAAAAGTAATCAAGAACTTGTACATGTGTAAGTTGTTCTTGGCTTTATAAGGATTGTTCCCTTCATTCCCTTGCTCATTAGCTACCTCTAACTTCATGTCCTCAGGCTCCTGCTCAGCATTTGTGTTTTTAACCTCTGTCTTAATGAACTGGGGTTCTTCCTGTGTATTTGATTTTCCCTGCCCTTCCTCCTCCTCCTCCTCCTCCTCCTGCCATAGAGGCTATGGGGCTCATTTTCAAAACAGAAAGTTGACTTTTTAGACGTATGTCTAAATATTAAGGGGACATGTAAATGAGATGTTTGGGGTGGGATTAGGGTGGCCTTGGGACTTGGATGTCTTGCAGAGATAATCAAACATTTTTTTAAGACATCCAGGGCATCATTTACACCTGTTTTAAAAGCATGTAAGGGCAGATATAAGCATGACCCCCATTTTCTTATATCACTCCTGAGCCTATCTCCTCTTAACTTTATCCTATGCCCTCTCCTTCTGGAATTTTCCTTCATTTGAAAAGGACTCACTTTCTGTACATTAATGTCATGGAGCTATTTAAACGTCTCTATCATATCCCCTCTCTCCCGTCTTTCTTCTAGAGCAGGGGTGTCCAACCCGTGGCCCGACTTGAGGGTGATGCATCTACAGTCGTTTCTCTGCACAAAGCCATGGGCGGCGGCTCCTCACATGTCCTGCGGCTGAGCTGGAAGCCTTCCCTGTGATGTTGCGACGGCTTCTGATGACTGTAACTCTATTAAACCTTAATTCCTAGTGTAAATTCTCACATCTAGCCTTTTTAAAATTTTGCTTGAAAGATGCAGATTTAGTTGCCCATAGAAAGAGATAATACATAAATGTTTGGGTGTGCCAAATAGTTAATTAACCCCCTTCTCCTTTTTACAAAACCGTGGCATGGTTTTTAGCACCGGTCACGGAGGTAACAGCTCCAACTTTCATAGGAATTCTATGAGCGTCAGAGCTGTTACCACCGCAACCGGCGCTAAAAACCGCACTACGGTTTTGTAAAAGGGGGGTAGGTTAAATATTCCATCTTAGTTTACAGCATTGATCATGATGATGGATAATTGTAACAGCAAAATAGGTTGTATGTATCCTGTCAGCAGGCCAGAAATAAAATTGACCAGAGACATCAATGAGCAGCTGCAGAACATGACAAACTTCCTGGCAATTGTCATTTTAATTTTCTGTTTGTGTTTTTTCAACTATTTCTGTTGCATAGGAACCTTTGCTGAATTACACACATTTGTCCTTTCCAAAGATGAGAAGTTTTCACTTAAGTCAGAAATAGGTAAGTTAATTTGTAACTGGCGTAATAAGCAGTTATATAACCTCATCTGGATCCGTGCTGTTCATTCTGAGCAGACACTGTTAATGAACTTAAGCAGACAGATTGTAAATAGATGTGTCTTGAATTCCTGAACAGAATGGTATGCATGATTACAACGATAGTCAAACATCTATGTGAAATTTGAAAATGAATATGCCCACTGTACTGGTTAAGATAAACTGTCTTCTAATGATGTGTTCTACAATCTAAATAATAATATTGCTGCACCACCTTTTAAAAACAATCCGCCCAATATTCAATGATATTTAGCTGGTCGGGAATGGCTCCCAGCCGGCTACAAACCCTAAGTCAGCCAACTGCCAATATTCAGTGGGAAATGGCCAGCAATCTCCCGCTGAGTATCTCGATCAGTGGATTGGCTGGTGACTGACTATGTCACGCAACATAGCTGGTTACTGCCAACATTCGTTGGGTTGCCAGCTAAGTTTAGTAGTCCAATAAAGCTGCCTAAGAAGCCATTTATCTTTGGCTGTTAGGCCTTCACCAGCCAACTGATGAATATCAACTTGGCCAGCTAGGTCAGATGCAGCTGCAGTTTAGGGTTACCATTTTTGGGGCCACAAAAATCCAGATACATGGCCCCACCCTGTTCCACCTTTGGCCCTGCCCCCACAAATCTCCTCTCTTTTTCCCCAACAAGCTCTGGCTGCATCTGGAGGACCTGGAGCATGCGTGGATGTGTGTGACGTCATCCGTACTAGAGAATGACATGGGGAAAAATGTCCCCATCTCTGCCCCGTCCCCACTAGCTCATCCCCATCCCGTCCCCGTGAGCTCGGTCCCTGTCCCAGTCCCATCCCTGCGAGCTCTGTCCTCATCCTGTCCCACGAGCCATCTGATCCCATCCGCACAAACCGTCTCCCTTCTGTGTTCCTATTTTTCTCATTCCTAATAAGCTATTATTGCTGGGTTCAATTTGATTGGTTGAGCAGGTAGCTGGCAGAAACAATATAGCTTCTGCTGTCTGTCTGCTTAACCACTGAAATGAGAGTAGTGCGGTCAGGACATTCAGGGGTGACTCAGTGATCCCCCTAACCCTGCAGCTATATGCTTTTCTGTTTACTTTTTACTGAACCTAGTTTGGTTGGTTGAGCAGTCAGCCTGCTCAAGCAATCAAACTGCATCTAACAAAAAGTAAACAAACAAAAAAGCTTAGCTGAAGAGCTGGAGATTCACAGAATTCCCTGAAGGCCCTGACTGCACACCATTACCTAGATGTGCATCTTGAAAAGGCCTTTCTGTTCTTGGGAAAAAAAAAAAAAAAATTAAAAGCGTATTCATCTGCCTAAGCATTGTTGATTATTTGTATTTGAGACCTCCAGTCTTATGCACTGTTGCCTGTTTAGACTGTATGCAGTTATAGAAAATAAAAAATTATTTTTCTGTATGGTTGCATTCAGTGGGTTCTCTGGACAGAACTATTTGAGTTGGCAACAGGGGGGCTAGCTAGATATGGAGGGAGAGAAAACCAAAGTGACATTTTCACATACCATGCTCATATCACCCCCCCCCCTCCTTTCTGAAAACACTTCTTAAAATTAGCAATATAAGGAGCATGAACATCTATATACGTATAAAGAAACCCTTCCCCACCAGCTTGTTTCAGCTGCCCAGTAACAATTGATAGCATTTTTCAATAAATTCTGTGTGGCGTGATTATGTAAAGTCTGTGTTATTTTACCATAATGCATGCAGAGTTGTACCAAGGGCTGTGTGAGCATGTGGTCACAAAGGGCACCAATAGGCAAGAGCACAAAAATTGTTCTACACCCACTGTCTTTTCTGACCTGGGAATGTCAAAGTAGGTGGAAAAGGGATGACGCTAGTAAGCAAGTTGCACAGATCACAAGTATAGCTTGGTACAGTCTTGAGAGCATATTACCGCAGGTTGCATAATAATGAGATGTAAAGCATGCCAATATATGCAAAACGCTTTATTATTATGGAAATCAAAAAACACAGTTTGTATTGAACTCTACAAGTTATATTACTCATGGGAAAATAATTGGACAGAATCTGAATATAAACTCTGAAGCTTCAGTTCTGTATCACAAACACTATATTTCCCAATAACAGAGCTATTCCCCTTATAACATGTCATATAAAGAAAATATTCAAATTGTGACTATCACCTCAAGAGCAGCACACACTCTTTCCACTGCCAGATCCTTTGATTAAATCAGATGGGTTTTTGCTTGTGTTTGAGAACATTAGAGGACCTGGAGACGACTTAGTCTAGAGCCAAGGGTCTGCTTTTAAAGAGGGTCAGACACTTCACAAAATAAGAAAATAAAAAGGCATTCAAAACCTAATGCAACAAGCTTACCAAACCTACCCATGCTGGACCCTAGAGCACCAGTATACCTATTAATGGGAAAGTACTGTAGAACAAACTGTACTGTTAACAGATTCCTACACAGACGCTACAACATGCTAGCAGAATTCTTCAGCTCAGTCACACATGTAGAACATGGACATACCATTGTCTGATTAAGAATAGGCAAGCACAAAAAACATGCAGACAAAAACTGAAATGTAGACCCTCCCCTCCATCAAAGAAATCCAGACTCTATAAGCAGGGTAATGTTGGTAAAAGCGAAACATCTTCTCCTGTAATCTACAAAATTTTTAAAAATATATATTTCCCTATGCTTAAAAAGCATTAAATAATATTTTTCAATTCTACCTTTATTGTGGGCATTTCATTTCTTATTGATCTGGTCCCAGTCTTCCCCTCCCTGCCCCCCTTTCCTTGGGTCAGGGAGGGGAATCTGCTCTGTGCCATCCTGGAAAATGTGAAATATCAAGTGGCATGAAATAGAGAGCTGAACGGGGACGACGGGAATCCCTCGGGACCCGCGGGTTCCCCCTTTGGGTCACGGGGATCCCAGGGGGGACGCCCCCTAGGGTCGCAGGATTCCTGCGGGGTTGGATGCACTCGAGCTGCGAGGCTCATCTTCTTTTCCCTACCTGTCCTGCCGCAGCACACAGCTGACCGGAAGTCTTCCACGATGTCAGTGCTGATGTCGGAGGGAGGGCTTAAGCAAAGCCCTCCCTCCCTCCGACGTCAGCGCTGACATCGGGAAGACTTCCGGTCGGCTGTGTGCTGCAGCAGGGCAGGTAGGAAAAATTCAAGGCAGTGGCGTACCAAGGAGGGGGCGGTCCACCCCGGGGCAGCCCTAGGGGGGATGCAGACTTGGCCAGATCCCCTTACCTTCGTGGCGCTTTCCCCCGACCGACCGACAACAGGCCCTGTCTGACAAACCTCCCTGTCCTGTAGCCGCGAATCTAAATTACCTTCTTACAGCAGCTGGATTCAGGGCAGGGAGGTTTGTCGGACCAGGCCTGTTCTGTTGTCGGTCGGGCGAGGAAGCGCCATGAATGTAAGGGGCAGGGAGGGAGAAAGGGAGGAAAGGTGGAGTGGAGAGGAAAAGACGCTTAAGGGAAATGGGTAAAACTGAGGGGGGAGAAGGATGCTGAAAGCACATGGGGAAGACAAAGGGGTGGAGAAGGACGCTGAAAGGACATGGGGAAGACGGGGTGGGGGGTGAGAAGGATACTGAAAGGACATGAGGAAGACAGAGGGAAGAGAAGGATGCTGACAGGACATGGGGAAGATGGGGGGAAGAAGGACGCTGAAAGGAAATGGAGAAGAGAGAGTGGGGCGAAGATGCTGGCAGGGAAGAAGACAGATACCAGACTATGGGGGGAGCGGAGGGAAGAAGATGGGTGCCAGACCAATTTAGAAGGGGGGAAAAAGGGAGAGGCACAGTAACAGAGCAAATGGAAGACGCAGAGAGAAGAGAGATAGTGGTTGGAAGGAATTGAATGAGAAAATGAGGAAAGTAGAAACCAGGCAATAAAGGTAGGAAAAAAATTCTATTTCTTTTTTTTTTTTTGCTTCAGGATAAAGTAGTATATTAGTTGTGCTGATAAAAATTTATAAACATTAGAGGCTCTGGTAGAAAGCCGTTTATAAAGTATGTATTCTTCCCAATTAATATTTCCAAATTAATAAAGTCTCTTTGCTTATTTGTTAATGGGTTTCTACCAGAGCCTTTAATTCAGTAGCATAATTAAATGTAATAACTATTTCTGAAGTTTATAGGGACGGGCGGGGACGGAGGGGATTCCTCGCGGGGTTGGGTGGGGACGGAGGGGATTCCTCACAGGGATGGGTGGGGATGGAGGGATTCCTCACGGGGACGGGTGGGATTCCTCACGAGGACGGGTGGGACTTTGACGGGGACGGGTAGGATTTCTGTCCCGGCGCAAATCTCTAGCATGAAATAAAGAAAGGAGATATGTTGAGATTAAAAGGTTAGTAAACTTAGATCCGTTTTACTGCCTGTAGACTAACATTGCAACTGGGTATTTGTTTTTGAAATGTTAAGCATGGTAAAGAAATGGAGGCTCTACAATATAGAAATGACCTGTAATTGGATTCGATATGATACAGACATTTAAATAAATTATTTAATTATAATACTGTAGTCACATAATATGGGAGGAGGGTGGGAGAAAAAGCAATGTTACTTACCGTAACAGTTGTTATCCAGGGACAGCAGGCAGCTATTCTCACTAGTGGGTGATGTCATCCGACAGAGCCCCGACACGGACATCTTGAAAGCATGTCTTGCTTGAAGAAACTTAGAAGTTTCGAGATGCCCGCACCGCGCATGCGCCAGTGCCTTCCCGCCCGATGTACCGGGCGTGTCTCCTCAGTTCAGGTAGCTAGCCTGAGAAGCCAACCCAGGGGAGGTGGGTGGGACGTGAGAATAGCTGCCTGCTGTCCCTGGATAACAACTGTTACGGTAAGTAACATTGCTTTATCCCAGGACAAGCAGGCAGGTATTCTCACTAGTGGGTGACCTCCAAGCTAACCCCAATGGGATGGTGGGAGAGTTGGCAATTTCAAGAGAATAAATTTTGTAACACTGTTTGGCCAAACTGTCCATCCCGTCTGGAAAAAGTGTCCAGACAATAATGAGAGGTGAATGTATGAACCGAGGACCAAGTGGCAGCCTTACAAATCTCCTCAATCGGTGTCGATCTGAGGAAGGCTACAGAGGCCGCCATTGCTCTGACCTTATGGGCTGTGACCTTACAGGGAAGGGATAATCCAGCCTGGGCATAGCAGGAAGAGAAACAAGCCGCCATCCAGTTAGAGATGGTGCGCTTCGATACAGGTCGTCCCAACTTGTTTGGATCAAAGGAGACGAAAAGTTGAGGAGCAGTTCTGTGAGGCTTTGTGCGATCCAAGTAGAAAGCTAAAGCACGTTTACAGTCCAGAGTGTGCAAAGCAGCTTCCCCAGGATGAGAATGAGGCTTAGGAAAGAACACTGGAAGCACGATGGATTGGTTGATGTGAAATTCAGAGACCACTTTAGGCAGGAATTTCGGATGAGTACGAAGAACCACCTTGTCATGATGGAAAACAGTGAACGGTGGATCCGCCACTAGGGCCTGAAGCTCACTGACGCGGCGAGCAGACGTGAGGGCCACCAGAAAAACCACCTTCCAGGTGAGATACTTAAGTGGAGCCTTGTTGAGAGGTTCAAACGGAGGCTTCATGAGATGAGACAGGACAACATTGAGATCCCAAACCACAGGAGGAGGTTTGATAGGAGGGTTGACATGAAAAAGACCTTTCATAAATCTGGAAACCACAGGATGAGCAGACAAAGGTTTCCCCTGTAGAGGCTGATGGAAAGCCGCAATAGCGCTCAGGTGGACTCGTATGGAGGTAGATTTGAGACCAGACTGAGATAGGTGTAAAAGGTAGTCCAATACAGAAGAAAGGGAAGCTCGCTGAGGTTCCGTGGCATTGGAAATACACCAGGAGGAGAATCTAGTCCATTTTTGGGAGTAGCATTGTCGAGTAACAGGCTTCCTGGAAGCCTCCAAAACCTCCCTCACTGCTTGAGAAAACTGGTGAGGAGTTATGTTGAAAGGAACCAAGCTGTCAGGTGGAGGGACTGCAGATTGGGATGAAGTAGTGAACCTTGATGTTGAGTGAGAAGTGAAGGAAACACTGGAAGAAGTATGGGCTCCCTGCTGCTGAGTTGAAGTAGAAGGGAGAACCAAGGTTGTCTGGGCCACCGAGGAGCAATTAGAATCATGGTGGCATGGTCTGATCTCAACTTGACCAGAGTCTTCTGAATGAGAGGAAAAGGAGGAAACGCATATAGGAAGCGATTCTCCCAATCCAGCAGAAAAGCGTCTGCCTCGAGGCGGAGAGGAGTGTAGATCCTGGAGCAAAACTGAGGCAGCTTGAAGTTGTGGGGGGCTGCAAAGAGGTCTATCTGAGGTGTCCCCCATTGTGCAAATATCTGATGAAGGGGTTTGGAATTGAGCGTCCATTCGTGAGGTTGGAGAAGACGGCTCAATTTGTCTGCCAAGACATTGTCCTTCCCCTGAATGTAGACAGCCCTGAGGAAGGTGTTGTGGCGGACCGCCCAATCCCAGACTCGAAGAGCTTCCTGGCAAAGGGAGGCCGAGCCCGTGCCCCCTTGCTTGTTTACATAATACATGGCGACCTGATTGTCGGTGCGAATTAGGACTACCATGTCGTGAAGCAGATGTTGAAAAGCCTGAAGAGCATTGAAGATGGCTCTGAGCTCCAGAAGATTGATTTGATGGAGTCGTTCCGCACTTGTCCAGAACCCCTGAGTGCGAAGACCATCCAGATGAGCTCCCCATGCATAGTTCGATGAATCGGTCGTGAGAACCTTCTGGTGGGGAGGAGAGTGAAACAGCAAACCTCTGGATAGATTCGAAGAGGTCATCCACCAAAGAAGAGACTGCCGTAGAGCAGGAGTGACTACAATGTGGCGGGACAATGGGTCGGACACCTGAGTCCACTGAGATGCCAAGGTCCATTGAGGAATTCTGAGATGTAGTCTGGCAAAAGGCGTCACATGAACTGTGGATGCCATGTGACCCAAGAGGACCATCATGTGTCTCGCTGAGATGGACGGGCGAGAAGACACCGACTGGCAGAGTAGAAGAAGAGCATCCATGCGTTGAGGAGGAAGGAACGCTCGAAGTTGGATGGTATCCAGGACCGCCCCGATGAAGGGGAGAGTCTGGGTGGGCTGAAGATGTGACTTGGGAAAGTTGATCTTGAAGCCCAAGTTCTGCAGAAAACAAATCGTGGTCAAGGTCGCCGAAATGACCTCTGGGGCCGACGGGGCCTTGATGAGCCAGTCGTCGAGGTATGGAAACACCTGAAGACCCATGTTCCGGAGTGCAGCGGCCACCACCACCAGACACTTCGTGAAGACTCTGGGCGAAGAGGAAAGGCCAAATGGAAGCACTCGATACTGCAGATGTAGATGTCCCACCCGAAATCTGAGGAACTTGCGGGAGGCCGGATGAATCGGGATGTGAGTGTAGGCCTCCTTGAGGTTCAGAGAGCATAACCAATCGTTCTGCTCGAGGAGGGGATAGAGAGAGGCAAGGGTCAGCATACGGAACCGCTCCTTGACCAAAAACTTGTTGAGGACTCGAAGGTCCAAAATGGGCCGCAGATCGCCCGTCTTCTTCGGAACTAGGAAATACCTGGAGTAAAACCCTTGGTTTTGCTGATCTAACGGGACCAGCTCGACGGCCCGAAGCCGAAGCAAAGCCTGGGCCTCCTGGAGAAGAAGAGCGGTCTGCGTTAAGTTTGAAGGATACTCTCTTGGAGGGTGGTCCGGGGGGACCCGTTGGAAATGAAGAGAGTATCCCTCTCTTACGATGGTAAGGACCCAAAGGTCTGTGGTGATCGCCTCCCATCGATGACAAAAATGATGGAGACGACCCCCTATGGGAAAAACAGTGGAAGACAGAACGTCGGTTATGCTCCCTGGAAGAGAGTCAAAAAGGCTGAGTAGCCTTGGGTGCAGCCGGCATCTGAGGCTTCTGCTGAGTCTTCTGCGGAGGCTGTCTCTTCGCAGGCTGTCTCGCAGGCGGAGTCTGCCTCGGTTGATAACGCCGCTGGTAAATTTGAGGCGGTCTGGATGGACGAGACTGCTGAGGCTTCGGTTTAGGACGTAGAATAGACTGAAAAGACTTTTCATGGTCCGACAGCTTTTTAGTAACAGTTTCGATGGACTCATCAAATAGATCCGCTCCTGCACAAGGTACATTTGCAAGTCTGTCTTGGAGGTTCGGATCCATATCGATGGTTCGAAGCCATGCCAGACGACGCATGGCAACCGAACATGCCGCCGCTCGAGCCGAGAGCTCAAAGGCATCGTAGGAGGATTGCATCAGTTGAAGGCGTAATTGGGACAGGGTCGCCACCACCTCTTCAAACTGGAAACGAGCCTGAGCATCGATGAAAGGAGTGAACTTGCGGAGCACCGGCAAGAAAAAATCCAAGTATGAAGAGAAGAAAAAGTTGTAGTTGAGCACTCGAGTCGCCATCATCGAGTTCTGATAGATACGTCTACCAAACTTATCCATCGTTCTCCCCTCTCTGCCTGGAGGAACGGAAGCATAGACTTGGGAGGGATGAGAACGTTTGAGAGAGGACTCGACTAGAAGGGACTGATGAGAAAGTTGAGCTCCCTCAAACCCCTTGTGGTGAACGATGCGGTATCGAGCATCCAGTTTACTGGGGACTGCAGGTAAGGAATACGGTGTCTCAAAACAGCGCATGAAAGTCTGGTCCAGCAGTTTGTGTAGAGGAAGCCGAAGTGTCTCCGCCGGAGGATGAGGCAAATGCATGGTGTCCAAATACTCCTTAGAATATTTTGACCCAGTGTCCAAAGTCACATCCAAGTCATCCGCCATTTGTCGGAGAAAGGATGAGAAAGACAGTTGGTCCGCCAAGGCCGGCCGACGAGACGGGCTAGAAGACGTGGAAGCCTCCGGGTCCAGGGAGAGCTGAGATCGGCAGGGAGAATAGGAGGTAGATGGTTCCTCATACTCCGGCCCTTCCGGCTGGGACAAATCCGACGAGGAGTATCCCAAACGCTGCATCTTCTTCTGCGGGGACACCTCCAAATGACGTGAGGAGTGCCGAGAAGAGTGTCGAGATCGATGCCCCTCCCGGTGACGGGACGGAGAACGAGATCTTCTATGCATCGAGTGGTCCTTCGAAGCCTCAAAGGAATGGATAGGGCTTGATGCAGTGGATCATAGAGGTGGCAGAGATGCGGATTCACGCAGCGCCACCCAGGTCTGGTATGGAGTGCGGAAGAACTCCTCCTGCGATGCAGTATGCCCAGGACTACGATTATCAGGAGCCGCCCTAGCACCCTGTTGGCGTGGAGGTGTGATGGGCTCCAAAGGTGGCATCTCAGGAAGGGAAGCCCTCCTGGAGGATTCCGCCGCCCTCCGCCGATCCCCCTCGTCGAGTAGAGAGATTGAGCGACGAGGAGGAGGGGGAGGGGGCGGACCGCCCTCTGAAACCGGGGTCGGAAGCTCACCGTGAATGTTGGCAATAAGCCGAGGTCCCATAGTGCGCATAAGCTCGACAAACTGAGCTTCTAGCAGGGAACGAAGCGAAGCCGATATGGAGGGATCCGCACCGAAAGGGGGTCCTCCAGTATGGTCTTCGCGTTCCTTCGTGGCCAAGTGCTTCTGCTTGCTAGCTTTAGGCACTTTGATGACCACCGGAGGAACAGTGGAAGGCGGTACCTGAACCGAGGAGACGGAAGCAGGCGCCGATGCTGAACACGATGCTGAAGCCGGTGTGAACGATGCGGGCTTCACGATGGTCGATGCAGGAGTCGTCGATGCAGGTTTCGAACGGACCGGCGAAACCTCAACAGCCGCAGTAGTAGAGATGTCCTTGGCAGTCTCCATCTTGAACATAGACTCCCAGAGCAAGCAGCGCCGCTTAAACGAGCGCGCAGTGAGCGTGGAACAAGGCCGGCACGATTTCGGAACGTGTTCCGGACCAAGACACTGAAGGCAGCGTCGGTGTGGGTCCGTCAGCGAAATCGCACGCTGGCACTTGCTGCACTTTTTAAAACCGGTGATTGGTCGGGACATAGGCCGGAAAATCGACGCTGCAAGGTCGAAGCCGCTAGGCCGCAGCCACGAGGCCGGCCCGGCCGAACCGCCGGAAGAAATAATTTTAAGTTTTTTTTTTTTTAAATAAAGTAAAATTGAAATAAAATTAAAGAAAGAAACAGAAACGCGGGTAATTAGAAGGCAAAAACTGAATTTCAGTCAGCGCAGAATGAAGTACAAACTTCTCAGCTCCGCGGAAAGAAAAGAACTGAGGAGACACGCCCGGTACATCAGGCGGGAAGGCACTGGCGCATGCGCGGTGCGGGCATCTCGAAACTTCTAAGTTTCTTCAAGCAAGACATGCTTTCAAGATGTCCGTGTCGGGGCTCTGTCGGATGACATCACCCACTAGTGAGAATACCTGCCTGCTTGTCCTGGGATAATGATTGTTTTATGTATTACTTGTGTAATTAATAGTGCGTTTTATGCAGTATTTTAATGTTCAATTAATTGTATTGCACTGTCAAAGTTTGAAAATCAATAAAAATTTATAAAAAAAAGAAATGATGACCTGTAATTGGATTCGATATGATACAGACATTTAAATACTTGAAAAGTATTAATGAATAAACAAACCCATTCAACACACAAGACGATTGTAAAAGCAAAGGACAAGAAATGAAGCTAAAAGAAGGAAATTTAAAACCAACATTGGAAATAGTTTCTCTGGGAAAGGGCAGTGGATACTTGGAATGCCTTCCTGGTAGAAGTGGTGCAATTTTAAACACAGAGGGACACTATATGGTGAGACGATGGAATTAAGGTATAGCCCATTTTTGCTCAAAGCAAAACATGAATGACTTCCATGCTTCAAAGCAGCATAGAGGGTTTTAAGCTACATGGAGCAGCAATTATAACCTTCTTAGACAGACTAGATGGTCTTTATTTGCCATCAATTGCTATCTAACTGTAACATTACAAACACAATTGATTATCACTTCTGAGGAAAATGTTTTCATGCACTAATTCTGACATTGCTATGGCTACGTATTGTAACTCAAAGTCATCTGCTTTTATCAATGGCTTAATATTGCGTCTCTTAATGGCAATCTGCCCCGATTCATCTGTACTATCTGAACAGCCAGCGTGATGCTATTCTCAGCCCTTTTACTCCATTCTGACAGAGCTGGAGGCAGATGGCTGCTCTCAGACAGTTGCCAAAGACTGTGATAAGTATTTACTTTTCTGTGAGGTAATTCCACTGTGCTGGCACAGACAAAAAAATCTGTTACTTTTATGAATGCTTTTAGACTATATTTCTTTTCCAATGCTAGATGAATTTAGTGTTTAAAAGGAGAATAAAAGAAATGTAGTAGAAATACCAGTCAGAGTAATATCTAATCATGTAAGAGATGTTTGGTGCCTCTGTTTTGACGTAAATAAATCAAGGTTTTGATCTAATGGAGTATACATTTTTGCTTGCATTAATTTACTTTCAGCTTGTGTCCTTCCCCACCCCCACCCTCACAGGATGAAACCTGGTTCACTCCATGGTCCAGGGTCTACCTTATTCCTGCCCAGGCACCTGCTGCTTCTACAATGGCACCATCTGATTCCTAACAGTAAGGATTAGGCTACCAGATAATTGACCAGCACAAATCACCAGGACCAAATGTACTCATGCACCTATCAGCAACAGTACCTAATGATTGAAGAGTGGCTGAAACACTCTCTAAGGGTGATCCAGGAAACTACAAACTAGTGAGCCTGACTTTGTTACCAGAAACCCCCCTCCCCCCAACTGTAGAAGCTATTTTGAGAAAAAAAAATTCCTGGCCATATGGATAAGGATGAGTCTTGTCAGCGACAGCGATGCACCCAGAGCAACAGGATGGATGCCCACTTCCTTCTGCCTCAGCAAACCTGGTTGTGCATCTGGGCCATCTGGACCCCCCCCCCCCGACACCCCCACCACACATGAAGAGCCTCCCATCCCATCTAAATATTCATGGCTAGCTAGCTAAGTTAGAAATATAGAAACATGATGGCAGATAAAGGCCAAATGGCCCTTCTAGTCTGCCTATCCGCAGTAACAATTATCTCTTTCTTGTAAATTACTTCTGTTTCTCCTACAAATTGTTTAACGTGTATCAACTGTTCTCATCTTTCCTTTAAATAGGGGGAGCTATCCCATGATTCAATTTTCACAATAGAACATAAGAATAGCTTTACTAGGTCAGACCAATGGTCCATCAAGAAATGATTAACTGAAGCAAAGACATGTCTCTAAGATACTACATTGTCCTATTGGTATAGATAATGGGAGGGGGGAAAAGCCCATACGAACTCCTGATCAAAATGAGTAGCTCAAGAGCCCCAAAAGACATGTGAAAACCCTTTAAAAACAGTCAACTGGGGAAGCAAATGATGTCACCAACCAAGATGGCAGTCTAAGTTCGGGGCTCCGTTGATAGCCATATAAATCCCTCTCACTAGCATTTAATTTGTGGCCTTCTGGAGTTGCTTCTGCCCTTCTGCTGTTGGGGAAGAGCAGGGTCCCAGACTATGGCATCAAAAAAAGAAATCAGAAGCAGCTCATGCTTTGACGGAGCAATGGCGCAGCTGCCACGTGCAGCAGTGACATTGACAGAGCCTGCTGGGGACCCACCGGGGAAGTCAGACATCCTGGGGCAGCCTTTCAGACATGGCGGTATGGAAGAATCACTGCTGTAACTGCTTACCAAAGCAGACTTAGCTGCCTGGATGGAGGAGATGAAGTTGGAGATCTCAGCAGTGGCAGTCCAGGTGCGTGAAGCAGTGTGGGAGCTGAAGAGCGACTTCACAAAATGGGAGCCTGTATCGATGTGGTGGACATCCATGTAGAAACAGTGGCGGGGACCCAGAGAGGTGTGGAGAAGGTCCATGAAGAATTGCAGCTGCTTTTGGATAAGGTGGAGGACCTTGAGAACTGTACCCGCAGTAACAACGTGCGGGTGTGGGGAATTCCAGAAAAAAGTGTGTGTGAGAGTGTGTTTGGCAGGTTTGGTTCGTACTGGGGTAAGTCGGGTTTTGCCAGGGAGATGCCCGATTGTGTGCAGATTTGTGTGCATTGGGATCATTAATTAGGGATATGTCCTGTATATATGTGTGGCTATGGGGGATGGTTACTTCCTTACTGAACGTATGGGTGTTCTGTATGACCCCGCTTTGCTGTTTTGAGGATGGGGGTGGATTGTTGAGGAGGGAGTGAGGTACGTGGGGGGTCCAAGATGTTGGACTATGACCATTGTGGGCATTCTTTGAAGCAGGCTAGCGGGCTTAAAATTGTATCTTATAATGTCCGGGGCTGCATAAGGGCCTCTTTTGGGAATTGACCCAAAGCAAAGTCTCAATCTGTTTTTTGCAGGAAGTGCATCTCCTGAAGAGGCATGAACATCCAGCCCAGGACCCTAAATTTCCAGTCTGTTTGGGCCTCACATGTAGGGTCTACCAAAAGATGTGTGGTGGGTATATTTTTTGCAAAGGGAGTGGGGGTGGAGATACATAAAATACAATGTGAACCTCTAGGATGGTATCTGATTTTGGTGGTTTTCATCAATGGTTCTACATATACCCTAGTGAACCTTTATGCTCCTAATGAAAGTCAAGGGTCATTTATTCGCACCCTATTTCCAGGGATTTTGTAGCAGGAGGGAGCATTGATCCTGGGTGGCAACTTCAACCTTACGGTAGTGCTGTGTTTAGATAATTTGGGTGGGGTCGTAACCTATGGGGCTCAAGATCAAAAGGTGCTGCGAGATTTTCTTAAGGTGTTTAATGTGGTTGATGGCTGGAGATAGCTGCATCCACTGGGGTGTGATGATACACATTTTGCTTCCCTACATAATTCTTACTCAAGGATTGACTATCTTTTTATCGAAGTGGATTTGCTTAGAGGGGTTGCTAGCGATGGCATAAATAAAATTTCCTGGTTGATCATGCCCCCATCTGGTTGGTGTTGAATTTGTTGGAGGAAGACTCTGGGCTTACTGGAGATTGAATGATAGCCTTTTGGACAACCTGGTAGCAGAAGTACAGTCTCATATACAGGAATATTTAGACATCAATAGTGAGGGAGAGGCTTCCTTGGAAGCGGTGTGGGAGGGGCTGAAGGCTACATTGAAGGGTCATCTTATTTCAGTAGCAACATATAGGAAGTGGCAGAGGATGCAGGAGCTGACTCGGCTTTATGGTCATATTACGCGTCTAGAAATTACGCACAAACACCAGCCTTGGAATAAGCAAGTAGGGGTTTGAGATATAGTCAGCTAGCCACTATCAGAAGCTAAAGGAACTGCAGAAGGAATTCTTTTGGGAGTGAGAGAGATTTTTGAACGGTTTGTTTCACTGAATACCAGGGGCTAATTTTGCCTGCAGCTGTTAGTGTTAAAAAAAACAAACAAACAAACAAACAAAAAAACCGCTCAACACGGGTTGAATATTATCCCCATACAGCCACAAACAAAAACTGAAATGGCCCCATCCCATCTTCAATCATCATAACTGCATTAAAAATACTCAATATCTGTATGAAACTACAGTATAAACTCTTCACTGCACTACTCCATGAGTCTGAGAGAACAAATATATTTTAAGATGTTTCTTAAACTGGGAAAGATCAGCATGCAGCTACAATCAGGCAACTGATTCCACAGAAATGGGCCAACAGCAAAACATGTGCTTCCTGTGGAACAGAAATAGCGGAGGGGAAATATGATTGAGGTCTACATAATTCTAAGTGGGTAAAACAGGTACAAGTGAATCGTATTTTTACTCTTATCAAAAATTTTCTCTAAGTACAGTATGCTTTGTGTTTTTTTAATGTTGTGGTTACTATTATGTATTAATAAGATTTATACCATGTGTATATGAAAGAAGAAATGTGTATATGTAGAAGAAATTGCATTACAATTTGTACTATTATTATGGGGGTGGGGTCAGAGGCAGAGGTGGGATACTTGGTTGATATTTGTTAGACTTAGGGCAGGGGTAGGCAATTCCGGTCCTCGAGAGCCGAAGCCAGGTCAGGTTTTCAGGATATCCACAATGAATATGTATGAGATGGATTTGCATGCACTGCCTCCTTGAGATGCAAATATATCTCATGCATATTTATGGTGGATATACTGAAAACCTGACTTGGCTCCGGCTCTCGAGGACTGGAATTGCCTACCCTTGACTTAGGGGGTACCTGGCTTGAAGAAGTTGAGAAACACTGCTCTATGCTATAGAAGTTTATGGTTTCAGGACTGAGCTAGGAGGGACTGGCCTGTTTGGTTATTGCTAGAAGAAACCACTTCTGATCCCTTACCACTAAAGCTGGGATAGGAGGTAATGTCCTTTTACAGACTGAGAACTGGTTGAAAGACAGAAAACAGAGAGTGGGTTTAAATGGTCAATTTTCTCAATGGAGAAGGGTAACTAGTGGGGTTCAAGTACCCAATACAAGCAGATATAGAGGTTCACAATTATTCACTACACCACCATGGGAATGGGCTGCTGCCCTATCTGACCTGAAGAGACAGAGGAAGGCATCGCAGCAAGTGTCGAAGACAGAGCCAGTACAAACGAGGCAGGTTTGATGAGGCTCAGAGTAGAAGCTGTGGAAGCCGGAAGAGCTTCGGATGAAGTCGAGGGCGAAGCACCCTTTGACGTCGAGAGCTCCATTGAAGACTCCATGCTGAAGAGCTGCTCCCACAGGATACAACGATGCTTAAAAGCATGAGACTTAAGTGTTGAGCAAGGCCGGCACGATTTCGGTAGATGTTGAGGCCCAAGACACCGAAGACAGCGTCGATGAGGGTCCATGAGGGAAATAGCGCGCTGGCACTTGGAACACTTTTTAAAACCAGTTGCAGACCGGGACATAGGCCGAAAAAGAGCCGCCGCAAGATCGAAGCCACGGGGCTGCGTCCACGAGGCCTGCCCGGTCGAATGAACGGAATAATTTTTTTTTTTTTTTAAAGAAAAGAATAACAAAGGAAAAAAACTGCGATTCGTGACAAACAGAACACAAAACTGTGGTCGAAAGAAGGCACAAGTGAAAATACTTCACGCAGAGAGTCAGACGGACTTCTCGGCTCCTCAGAAAAGTAAGAACTGAGGAGACGCGCACTGCGCTGGGCGGGAAGGCACTCGCACATGCACGGTGCGGGCAACTCGAAACTTCGAGTTTCTTCAAGCAAGTCTGTTTGTGAGGCGTCTGCATCGAGGCTCCGTCGGATGATGTCACCCACTTGTGAGAATACCTGCCTTCTTGTCCTAGGACAAATGCCTATTTTGAGCCATTCAAAACAATAATAGAGCTTCTAAAATAACCACCAATGCAAACTAATTAACATAGATAGTGTAGCCGTCAAGCTCCAGGCAAGGTGGTCTGGGATCACCGGTACATGAAAACTCTTGTGAGCCGCTGCGGGCAGCACAAGGGGGGTATAATACAGCGTTCAGTGCAAGAGACACCATCAAATGCAATAAGCATAGCTTCAATGAAACCAGGAACTTTAATCCTCAAAACCGAAAAAATAACAGAATACTTGTCAGGATGATTCTGTAGGAGCCAACAGGCTTCAAATGCACATTGCAAAACTATGTCAGAAAATAGTCTCTGTGGAAGAAACAAATCAAAATAGTCCAAAATCATATAGCAAAATTTTCCCTTCACAGAGTTAAGTTCACTTTCAGTTTGCAGTCCAAAAAGTGTTCATAGCAAAAGAAAAGAAAACTTCAAAACTAAAGCAATAACTTCAGGCCTGTATCAATTTAGCTTCAAGCCAGTGCTGCTGTACTGACTTCTTCAGCAACCGAGTGCTGGTTAGACAGTGCTCCATGTGGTCTTTAAACTGCCAATAATTAGGCCTACTATCCCACCACAGAAACACGGGGCAAACCCCACTGCCTATGACTATCACAGTCCACTTTTCTAACAAGGAGAGAACAATTAAACTTTCAAAAAGAAAAAAACCCGGGGGCGCTGTTGAGCCCGACAAAGATGGTCGTCTGAACAGCAGGCTCCAGCAACCTTCACCATCTTTTTACTCTCTGGCTGCACTGCACTGGTGTTAGACCCCTCCATCCAGCTCCATCCACACTATAAACGATGGCTACAGCTACTAAGGGCAAAAGGCACAAGCCCGACCCTCCCTCTCCCGCAAAGGACTCTAAATTGGTGACACAGGATGGCCCTGAGGCTCCCTCCATGTCTGATTTGTGGAATGCAATCAAAACAGTCCAGGATCTGATGACTGAGACCAAGGATGCCATCTCTGAGCTTAAAGATGACTTATCTTCAATCCAAACTGAACTGACCACCTTCAAAGTGAAAATAGCTGATCTGGAAATAAAATCAGCAACCACAGATGCCAATGTTAAGGCATTACAGGGCCACGTGAAACGCACGCTGGCCCTGGAAAAAGAAATGGAGGACGCCAGTAATCGTTCCCGCTGGAATAACCTGCGTCTTTTGGGGGTCCCGGAGGGGCAGGAAGGCAATAATATGGTGGCGTTCTTGGAGTCCTTCATCCCCAAAATACTAGATCTGCACTTTAAGCATGATTTTGAAATTGAACGTGCTCACCGCTCTCCATCCTCCAGGTTCCCGCGTGATCGCCGGCCACGACCCATAGTGCTTCGGATCCTCCGCTACCCGCAGGTCCTAGAAATTCAGCAAAAAGCCCGATCACTAGCGCCTGTGACCCACGAGGGAAATAAGATCCTTTTCCTCCCAGATCTGCACAAGAACACTGTTAAAGCACGACAACAACTGCTTGCATTCAGACCACAACTAAAAAAGATGGGAGCCCGCTACGGTCTTTTCTACCCGGCAAGAATGAGGGTAACTTACCTAAATCAAACAAAAGACTTCACTGACCCGGAGCTTCTGGCTACTTACATCGAAGAGACTTCACCAACCCCGATTGACTCTGTGTGAGCCTGTTTCCCTCTGTGCCTGATGCTCATCTGCCATGCTGCCTCTGAAACTGACTCTTTCTACATGTTATTCTAACTCTACAATTGTTATTTCCATGATTATTTCTCTCTCTTTTACTATATATCGCTTGAATGACTCCTTCTCTAATTTATTTTTCATTTTTACTACCATTTTACCTTTCCACTGCATCGCAGGACCTCTAGGCATGTTTGTTACTCTCTTCTTTTTACAGACATGTGACTCTGCACTGCAAGACCATGCACCTCAGCCATTTTGTGTTTTTTTTTTTTTTTTATATATATTATATTATATTATGTTACTGGACTATTATGCTCACTCTACCTGCTAAAACCCTTTGAACCTCTCACTCTTTTTCTTCTCGTTGGTGCGGATGTTAATTGGTAAGCATAATGAAAGTACAGTGGCTTTAAATTTACACTTTTAAATGTCCAGAAACTTAGATGATGAATGTTTACTACATAGGTTTGGTCTTCTGCAATTTTTTCACACATGACTCAATTACTGTGCCACGAATTTTAATCTTTTATTTATTTTATGAATTTCCTTACTTGTATTATCCTATGACATCATAGGCTTTGCTATCTGATGTCATTTATACTAGATCAGAGTGCTAATGTCCTTAGTGGGACACACTGACTGCCTGAGTAGTTCATCTTTCTGTATTATTATGCCTCTCTTTCCATTTATTTATCCTCCTGAACTCTATAATCATTATATATTGTTTTTAGTTTCTTTCATTAATGTTACTTCCACAGCAGGCATTCATGGCTGACTGACATTGAATGTGTCTCTTTATTCTGATGATTCACTTGTTTTAGTGGTTGCTGTGGATTGCCATTGTTGGCATAGTTCATTCATTATAAACACAGCACTTAAACTTTTTGACCTGTTGTTTACTTTAGTTAATTGTGCATGCAGCTAGAGCTACTTTTTGCAATACACTGATCAAATGGTTGCTGAGTTTGTTTTGTTCAACTCGGCTATCTGTCCCCTCCTCGGCCACCCAAAGTTTTTTGCTTGCTGTTTTATTACAGTGGGCTCTTTCTCCTCTCAGGTACATCTCTTACTCCTCTACTATAATCCTTTTGTTGATTTTTCATTTTTGTTATAAGATGCATACAGCTTCTGCTTTTTTTGCCATAGTTTTATTTACAGCTTATAAGTCCCACACCGAATTTTGTCTGGCTTATTTAGGTATCTCAACCATGCTAAATATCATATATCCATGCTTTCAATGTCATTATCAATAACATCTTTAAATATCAAAGGTCTAAATAATGTGATTAAAAAGCGGAAATTATTGTCTTATATTGATGATCTTAAATCAGATATTATTCTGCTTCAGGAAACTCATCTCAATGAATCTAGCTCAAGTAAATTTCTTAAACAAGGCTTTTGTGCGCCATTGTTTTCCCCTGCTCTGAATGGAAAAAATGGTGTAATTACCCTAATTAAACATCATCCATCCATCTCTATTTTATCTAGCTCTCATGATACTTATGGTAGATGGGTTAGTGCCAAACTTTCTATATCCAATCGCACATTACGCATTTTAAATATATATGCACCAAATTTAGATTCTCCTGAATTTTTTCATAATTTGGCCAATCATATCTTACAGGATCCTGACACCCCTATTATTATTGGAGGTGATTTTAATCTTATTTTAGATCCTTCCAAGGACAGGAAATCACATGCCTCCTACAAGAAACCAAAATCATGGTATGCATTGCATGATATTATATCCCAGCTTCACTTAACAGATCCCTGGAGATTGCAGCATACCGCCCTTGATCAATTTACGTTCTTTTCAGCACCACACTCGACTTACTCCAGGATTGATTACTTTCTTGCCTCTTCTTCTATCTTACCTCACATCACCACCTCTGATATTCACTCTATCACAATTTCTGATCATGCAGCTATTTCCCTGACTTGCTCTTACTTTTCTCTTACACCTCGCAGTAGGCAATGGCGGTTCAACTCTTCACTCCTTGCTGAAAACCAATTCTCTGAAAGTATTACTGCGGCCATCCAAGAATTTTTTCATTTTAACATCCCCACTCAGTCCAATTGGATCAACACCTGGGATGCCTTCAAAGCTTTCATACGTGGGACAATAATTCAATTTACTGCTAGACTCCACTCCTCTAGAAAACAAACCCTACGAGACCTTGAATCTCGCATACGTGAAGCGGAAGCTACCCATATTTCAGACATTACTGATATTACAGCCCTGACTACTCTTCGTAACCTTAGAATCCAATACAACTCTTTATTGAGTTCATCTGCTGCCAATTCAGTCTTCGTCCAAGCGGCTTCGTACTACGCAGAAAATAACAAACCTGGACATCTGCTTGCGAATTATTTGAAAAAATCCCAGGATAAAACTACCATATCATCCATTAAAGACCCCGCAGGAATACTTACTACAGATCCTTCAATCATCTCATTCGCCTTCCACAATTTCTATCAAGATCTTTATTCTTCAGAAATCACCTCCTCTGAAGCTAATCTCAATTCCTTCTTATCTTTCCCGCACCCCACTCTTTCTCCTACGGATTCTCTCTCACTTTCTTCTCCCTTCACTTCCCAGGAAATCACGGATGCCATTAACTCCATGGCTCCGAACAAATCTCCAGGCCCGGATGGCCTTACAATAGAATTTTACAAAGCCTTTCTACCAATTTTACTTCCACATTTGCTTCCTTTCTTTCACTTCTTGTGCAATCAAGGTCATTCCACAGGCTCCTTTACAGAAGCTAATCTCATTGTCTTTCCTAAACCGGGTAAGGACCCTCAAGAGGTCAAAAATTACCGTCCCATCTCATTAATCAATGTAGACGCAAAAATTTTCGCTAAGATCCTTGCTTCTCGGCTTCAATCCGTACTTCCTCTGCTCATTTCCTCGGACCAATCTGGTTTTCTAAATAATCGTTACTCTTCTAATAATACCCGACTCTTGTCTCACATTATCCATCACTCATCTTCTCATGCAGATAGACTGGTAATCATGGCTCTTGATGCCGAAAAAGCCTTTGATCGTCTAGAATGGCCCTTCCTATTTCATATTCTACGTTGGTATGGTTTTCCTGATCCCTTCTTATCTATGATTAAAGTTCTCTACTCTCATCCCACAACACGAATTATGATAAATGGACTTCTTTCCCAACCCTTCTCTCCATCCCGTGGCACGAGACAGGGTTGCCCCCTATCTCCCTTACTCTTCAATCTTGCTCTTGAACCACTTTTATCTGCTATACGGAATGATTCTCGAATTGCTGGCTTTCATTACAATGATTTTTCAGTTAAACTCTCGGCATATGCCGACGATGTTCTTCTTTATGTTCATCCAGAATCTATTATCTTTATCCTTGAACAAATTAATCGCTATTCGGCGATTTCTGGATACAAATTAAACATCAATAAATCTGAACTTTTACCTTTAAACTGTATAGATATTCAATCTGATTCTTCCCAATATGGTTTCATATGGTCCCCTTCTAAGATCAAATATCTTGGATTGTATTTTGGGCCCTCTCTCGACTCCACCTCACGACTTAACTCTGACTATATCTTCTCTATTATTCGCTCCTGCACTTCCAGATGGTCCCCCCTTAATCTCTCCTGGTGGGGTAGACTATCTACAATACGTATGATGATCACTCCGAAAATCAATTACATCCTTAGTATGCCTCCCTTTCTCTTCCCTCACTCAATTTATTCTCGTATTGAACACTTACTCACTTCCTTTTTATGGCAAGGCAAACAGCCTCGGATTGCACTCCGTAAACTGAAATGTTCTAAGGAGCAGGGAGGAGTCAATTTTCCTAGCTTTCGCGAATATCACCATGCATTTTTGATGTCTCAGGGCTCCTTATGGCTGAATGTTGAGTCTATGCGTGTAAATCCTACGTGGTTACCTTTGGAACTCTCTTTGGTTGATTCATATATATTGCATCATGCTCCTGCCATTCCTCTTCCTCAATTGGCAAAACAAAACCCGATTATATTAAGTACTTGGCAGGCGATCAATTATATTGACTCCCTTTCAAATATGAAATTGGCTGATTCAGTATCTGCACCTATCTGGCATAACCCCAAACTCAAGATAGGCAACGCGGTGATGGTTTGGAAAACTTGGCAACAGCGAGGAATTTGGCATATTTCCCATCTTTTGACTAATGACAAATGGATTACTTTTTCAGATATCATGGCCAAATATAACATCCCTCCCTCTCAATATTTCAATTGGATTCAACTCCACCATTGCCTTTCTGCGAGGTATCCTTCTCCAACTTCTCTTCATACCACTTCAGACCTACACTCTATGGCTCTTTCCTTCTCTGCATCCCATGGACAATCATCTAATTGGTATAAATATATACATTCAAAATGTTTCCCTGCAATTTCGGCTTCCCTGACTAAGTGGGATTTGGTGTTGCAATCTCCGTTAACTGATCGTAGGTGGACGGAACTGTGGATTAGGATTTTTAAATCGCTCCACTCAGCCTCCCATAGACAAACTGCGATTTTTCTGTATCATCGAGCCTTCTGGACTCCGTCCAAAACAGCTAAAATTAAGAGATCCACGGATAGCTCCTGTTGGACCTGTAAATCCTCCGAAGGCTCCCTACGACATATGTTATTTGATTGTCCCCATTTACAGATTTTTTGGTCCTCTATCTGGAATATGATTACCAAACTTTTTATTATTAATGACCCCTTCACATTGGATGTCTTACTTCTGGGATCCTCGGCACTGTCCTCACCTTTATCTTTGTATCATGATCGTCTTTTGACCCTTTTGTTATTCATAGCTCTTCAATTAATTTTACAAAATTGGAAAGACTTCTCTAACCTCAGCCTCACTCATTGGTGGAATTCAGTATGCCTACATGCTAAATACGAGAAACATATGGCAGAACGCTCTAAGTCACTATCCACTTATGATAATACATGGTCTATACTAATAGACTATTCTACTCAAGACCTTTGAAATAATGCTTATGAGATCATTTATTGATATA
The DNA here is from genome assembly GCF_902459505.1 of Geotrypetes seraphini. Taxonomy (NCBI): domain Eukaryota; kingdom Metazoa; phylum Chordata; class Amphibia; order Gymnophiona; family Dermophiidae; genus Geotrypetes; species Geotrypetes seraphini. The sequence goes on along the minus strand of NC_047101.1, from coordinate 28,732,062 downwards.
ACATCACTCATCAATTTGTTTCAATCTTTCACACTTTTCATTGGTGTTCCTTATCTGATATATCTCAGGAATCAATATGACCCTCTCTCCATTTATAATGCCAGATTCTATTAAGCTTTTGTATTCTCTATGGCTTTACATACTAGACTACATTATGATACTATACATAATTCATGGTCCTGCCATCCTATTTATGTATTTATCTTGCAATGTACTATGACCAGAAGACTGTGTTAGTTTTCTCATTATTATTTGTTGCTTCTATCCTTGAGTATCGATAATATTTCTTATTGTGATATGATGTACTGAAGGGAGCTGTCACTTGGTTTTTCTTGTTAGGCTTCCTCGGAAGCCTTTGTTGTATATTTTCTATTTTATAACTATGAAATCAATAAAAAATATTTTGAACATAAAAAGAAAAAAACCCAAACTTCAAAAAGTCCTTGCCCAGTTCAACAAAAGAGCAACTTCACTCTTCAGCTGGAGTACGAATTATTCAGCTCTTGCAAACAAACAGGCAAAACAAACTTGAAGTATTCTTAGCAAAACATTTAGTTACTTGTTTTTAGGCAGCAGACTTCCATGGGTGCAACTTCATGAGACAACTAAGCACTAGTATCAGGGCTCAGCTCCAGCTCCATAGCATGCGGTTCCTCCAACAGACTGAGGGGTACTTCTTCCCCAACCTCTGTTAACTCCATAGATTCAGGAGTTTGGCTGCTATCAGGAGCTCCCATCCCTGAGCGCTGTGACCTGTCCTGCTGCTGTTCCTCCCTCCTCTGATTCTCCAGAAGCTTAGTTCTCAGGGATAGCAGTCTGCAGCCCCGCCCCAAACCCTCAGGTGGAAAGGATTTCCGGGTAATCACCTTGGGACACAGTGGGGGATGGGAACCTTGCACTCCTGCTCTCTCGCTCCCTCTACAGGACAAAGAAAGAAAGTCCTCTTCTGACTCAAGAAATTGTTTAAATGAAGGAATTTGAGAAGGGTCTGGATTAGAACTGTGCACTGCTCTAGGGACACTCCTAGCAGGCATAGTCTGCTTATCACAATAGTAACACGGCAGATAAAGACTCAAATGGTCCATCCACTTTGCCCAACCTGATTCAATTTTTAAAAAATTGTTTCTTCTTCTTAGCTATTTCTGGGCTAGAATCCAAAGCTCTGCCTGGTATTGTGCATTGGTTCCAACTACTGACGTCTCCGTCAAAGCTCACTCCAGCCTATCTACACCATCCCAGCCACTCCTCAACCAAACAGCCATATACAGACACAGACCGTGCAAGTCTGCCTAGTACTGGCCTTAGTTCTTCAATATTTACTATTATTTTCTGATTCTAGATCCTCTGTGTTCATCCCAAGGTTTTTGAACTCTGTCACCGTTTTCCAGGCATCCACCACTCTCTCCGTAAAGAAGAATTTCCTTACATTGCTCTTGAGTCTACCACCCCTCAACCTCAAATTATGTCCTCTGTTTTTACCATTTTCCTTTCTCTGGAAAAGATTTTGTTCTACATTAATACCTTTCAAGTATTTGAATGTCTGAATCATATCTCCCCTGTCTCCTTTCCTCTAGGGTATACATATTCAGGGCTTCCAGTCTCTCCTTATACGTCTTCTGGCGCAAACCTCCTATCATTTTCGTCGCTTTCCTCTGGACCGCTTCAAGTCTTCTTACGTCCTTCGCCAGATACGGTCTCCAAAACTGAACACTCCAAGTAGGGCCTCACCAACGACCTGTACAGGGGCATCAACACCTTCTTTCTTCTACTCTATACAGCCTAGCATCCTTCTGGCAGCAGCCACCGCCTTGTCACACTGTTTTTTCGCTTTTAGATCTTCAGACACTGTCACCCCAAGATCCCTCTCCCCATCCGTGCATATCAGCCTCTCACCTCTCAGCATAAATGGCTCCTTTTGATTATTAATCCCCAAATGCATTACTCTGCATGTCTTTGCATTGAATTTTAGTTGCCAGATATTAGACCATTCCTCTAACTTTTGCAGATCCTTTTTCATATTTTCCACATTTAAAAATTGACCCCCTCCCCCAAATTTTGAAGTTTTTTTTTTCTCATTCTGTTTGAAAAATGACATTAGACAACAGAGGATATATCAATGACATTTACTTCGCCTAAATACCTCTTAGTCATTTTAGTTTCATTTTATCATCATTAATCATGCCATTGTCACGTATTACTTCCTGATTTTCAAGTGGTCCTTCCTTTTTTTGATCTTAGATCCCCAGTTCTAAGTGGACCCAAAAATGAGATATATGATGTTATACTTTTACACTTTTCTGTTATGAATTCTGCTACTTCTGTTATCAAATATTAATTTCTTTGATCTAATAATCTGACTGAAAACCTGTCAAATAAGAAAAATAAAATCACTGGAATTATTTCTCCTTTTTTGTTGTAGTATGTGGCCTTCCCTCTAGCTGTAAATCTGAATTGCAAACAGAACTGGATGGAAAGAGAATTCCCCAGACTCCAGCTTTGTAAATAATGGAGATGGGTCAGCCCATGTCTTTTTCATTAGCGTCACACTGTGGTAGTGTGGCTGGTGAAAGTGATGAAAAGAAATGAGCTCTGGACTAAACATTTCAATGCCAGCAGCCAATATTCATTACAATAAATTTTTTTTTTTTTTAATCTAGGGCCTCTGTCAGTTGTAGGATATCTCACATGGCAGACAGAATGTCGGATAAATCAGAATGATTTCTTTGATGAGGTGACTACAGTAATAGATTTGGGGATATGCTTTATTTGGATTTTAGCAAACTTTTATACTAACCAAAATGTCTCATATTATCCCATAAAGGGGAATCATAAATACATTGAACACCTAGGGTGGGGTTGGCGAGGGAGGTGGACTAGTACATTCCATTGCTTATTAGGTATTTTGAGCCAATCAGGGCCTTCAGCCCCTCCCACTGCATCTCAAGATGCATTGGGAGGGGGAAGCCCCGTCATTTGCAGCATGCAGCCCTGTAGCTAGGAGGGAGGGAGCTTCCCTCCTTCTGTTTGCTCTTCTGAAGGTATGGGGCATTCTGGGGATGTGGGAGGGAGGTCCAGGAATGCTGGTGGGGGGAATGTAGGGGGGCTGGAGATGTCAGGGGATGTCAGGAGAGGTACGGGATATCAGGGCAATGTCGGGATGTCAGGGTGGATGTGGGGGATATCAGGGCAATGTCAGAATGTATGGCGGATATCGGGGATATGTTGGGATGTCAGGGTGAGAGGTGTAGGGTTCCGCAGCTCAGCTGATCCTTGCAGAGGGAATCCCCATCAGCTGAGCCGCCAGGAATCCCCCAAACCGGCTCAGCTAATGAGAATTCCTTCTGCCGTGATCAGACAAGGTAGTTTGTGGGTACATTTACAAAACTTGCGTTTTTTGCGTGGACATTTTTATTTTTGAAAATGAACAAAAAAGGTAGATGTCCTAAAGACCAAAACTTATCCCTAGCTCATTTTCAAAAATAAAAGATAGACGTTTGACAGCTTTGGAAATTGACATTTTTCCTGCTGGGTTTGTGGACGTCTTGCGCAAAATGTCCAACCTCAGACTTAGGCATATTTTTGATTATGCCCCTCCACGTGCCATAATAGAAACCATGAAGAGGCTTTCTAACCGTGTAATACACAGTCGTATTAGTAGCTAAGGACTAAAAATGCATACCCATGCATGTGGTCCAGAACAAGCATATCGCAGACAGCTCTATCTGTACTTTGAGACCACTCTTATTTACCCGGTTGTTAACACTGGTCTACAGTTTGACAATGTTGATTTATTTAATTCATTTTCTATCCCGTTGTCCCCAAAGAGCTCAGACCATAGAGGATGATTTGTGAATCTTTCATGATTTCTCTTACTGACATTGTCAGTGTAGCTGAGGGGTAGATCCCCATGACCCGCCAGCTAAAGAGTCCTTTCTGGAGTTTCCCCAACCTGTCTCAACTCTGGGGAAGTGGGTGGTATGCTTCCAGCTGCCAATGCCAATGACTGGAGGCATGCTGCTGACTGCCCCAAGGTCGAAGCAGCTGAGGGAATCTCCAGAAATGATTTTTTTAGCTGGTAGGGCTTGAGGATTCCTGCCAGCCAACATATTAATCTTTACTGCTTCAGGGGACAGGGGGAGGGTTAGCAGGCAAAGAAGAATAGTATGGGTCATGCCCACCCAGTCCAACCCCCTAGGCCCATCCAGAAATTGAAATTTGGCTATGCTATTGCATCATTATTAAAATTTGTTTCATAAAACAATAACACGGTTAACAGCGAAGTGATTTTTAGTAGCAAGCAATCTTAAAGTCATTTAATTGTGAACAAAGACAGCTTAAGTTTCATCTTTACAAAGTATCTATAGCAGTACAGATATATAGAAAAGTCTTCATGCAAAAAATACCTACATAGTTTATGGGCGTAATTTCATAAGGACATTTGTCTGCTTTGTATCATATAATCATAAAGCTGTGGTCTGCAAGATATGCTATTTATTGCACAGGAGCTAAAGACTGAAGATTTCTACACTGGTCTTAACTTTGTAAGATACTACAGCAGGAAGAATGCATACTTGCCCTGTTTCCATCCCAAATCCAAATTTCCCCAAGTAGGCTGGTCCTGACTTACCTATAAGAGAAAAGACAGATTAGGAATTAATCGAATGCTTATACAAAATGTCAGCATGTAAAGAAATAAAATACATCATTAGAAATTTTGCAATATTTTTGGTCAAAATAGCTTTGAATGGAAAAGTAAATTATCCATCAGAAAATACATTTTTCTGTTCCAATGCAAGAGCTCCATTTCATTTCAGTATTTTAATTTAAACAGGTTGCTGCAGTTGGGAAATGTACTATATGCCTGGGACAGCAGCAAAGAACTGTTGAGTCTGTTTTCATGGGCCCCATCCCTGTGAACATAAGCCTTTTTTAATGGAAATACAATCCATAGCACACAGTTTCTTCAGATTTACTTCATTTTAAATCAAGCTATTGGTTGTGTCAGTAATACCACAGATCTTTGTTAAGTCTTATCTGATGAGTATCAAAATATTTCATCATTTTAGCTTACAAGGCCTTCAGTTCTTGGATATTTTAAAATTTCATTTTAGTATTCTGTCATATAGCCAATGATGTAGTAGTGCATTTAATATGTAAGTTGATTCTTGTATTTTGTCTAACCAACGTAGCATCCCATTGAATGCAGTATTTATCATTTCCAGAGTGGAGGAGTAGCCTAAAGGTTAGTCAATGGGCTCAGAACCTGGGGAACTCGGTCTGATTTCCCAATGTACCTTCTTGTGATCCATGCAAGTAGGGTTACCATATGGCTTCATAAAAGGGAGTTCGGATTGAGACATCCTGGTTTTATTTCCATTGAAAGCAATGGAAGTAAAACCTGGATGTCACAATCCGGCCTCCTTTTTCTAGAGCCATATGGTAATCTTACATGCAAGTCACTTAACACTCCATTGCCCAAGGTGCAAAGACTTCGAATATGAGCCCACTAGGGACAGAGAAAGGCAGTATACCAAATCCATTAATGGAGCATTTCTTAAAGGGACCACATGTGAAAAAAGAAGCTACTGCCCCCACCCCAACTCTCAGTTTCCCATCACATTAATGAATGCTATCAACTGACATGGACCCATACATATCTCCACGTCCAGGCCTATCTCTAACAGTATAAGGCAGTGGTCTTAATTAATTTTTAAGCTGGAAACACTGTGGATTCTGATGAGCTGAAAGAGAGCTGACAAATATCATCCCAAGGGTGTCAATGACATTCATCCATACCAGCCCACCTTCAAATTTCATTAGAAGTCTCCTTAAAATTGTGAACATTTCCAAAGGCACTCTCATTTGTCTGCTGAGAAATGCCTTTGGCTCATCCCCCATCCACTTTCCCCTTTCTGTTCTGAGCCAGGATAGATTGACAGAATAAATAGGGGGTCCCCTCCCCCCCCCGAAAGACAATGGGGGGGTCACTCCTGAAGACTCTGAGGGCCACCACTAGCCCCCAGGACTTGCTTTGAAGAATACTGGTCTAGATTAAGCTGATAGGGATGGGGACTTGTATACTGCCTTTTTGTAGTGGTTTTACATACTCTGTCCCGATGGGCTCACAGTCTATCTAATGATCAGGACCAAGCTGCAACACCTAATGGCTACCTCACAGTAATATGACTAGGAGCCAGGACTTTTTGCCTAAAGAGTAACGCAGGGACAAAGATTCATCCCTATCCCCTCACCATCCCCACATTTTAATCTCTGTCCCCTCACTGTCCCTGCAGTCTTAATTTTCTTTCCTGCATCTCCCCACTCAAAGCAGAAAGATGGTTTTATTCAACTTTATGGGCCTAAGGCATTGCAAATAAACATTTTAAACCTGTAGTGGTTAAAAACAAACAAACAATTTGTACTTTCATTGATGTTCTTTCAATCAAAATAAAACTTGTGAGGCATGCTGGGTTCTACACTGCACAGAGAAAGTCAAACATCGGCTCAACACCAGAGATATTTTAGTCCAGAAATAATTTTAGTTCAAATTATTCATGCGCAACACATATCAAGAACAGCCCTCAGAATATCACACATGCATAAAATAATGCACAGCAAAATGATACAACATATACAATGGAATAGTATTTACAGTTTTCTGGAAATATTTGGCTCTCAGTCAGCCCTAGCTTCCCAGTCCACATCTTCCTCTTGGCAACCATAAAATAATTGTCTTGCCAAATGGCCTCCAGGCTTCAACTCTGCTAGCCTTTAATTTTCAGTTAAGTTCTCAAACACTAGGTATTATCTATATTAGCTGTACCTAATGGTTAGAACAGCAGGCAGAGAATTAAGGAAAACCAAACAGAACAAAACAATGTTCAGAATCTTCATTTTATTTCTTCAAAACAAGTAAAAATACTGTCCACATTTTATGGAATGGACCCAACACGGGCCGTGTTTCGGTAAGACACCTTCCTCAGGGGTCCTAAGACATTAATATAGAATAACAAAAAATGATAATAAATAACATTGTAACTGAATATTAGACAATAAAAGATAAACAGAATTATTAAAATTATTAATGAATGGGTGAAGTATTTTTAAAAATGTGTATGACAAGACTAAAGGTACCAGAAGATATTGATAAGCGTGTTAAAGAAACATCTATAAGAAGTTTCAAGTTTCAAGTTTATTAATATGTTTGATGAATCGCTTATTAAAATTTCTAAGCGATGTACACTGAGACTTGTTTCTTTAGAGAATTTGACTGGAGGGTACTGAGAGAGGGCATTACATATTAAAAACTTCTTTGAATAAATGGCTCTTAAGTAGGCCCTTCGAACGGTTTAAGTTACTTTCCTCTCTTATAGGAGCTGGAAGGGTATTCCATAGTTCTGGGGCTACCACTGAAAAAATAGTGTCTTTTCGTACCTATTATTTGTAGGGATAGAACTGTGAGCAAGGCAGAATATCAAGACCTATCCCCTTTCCCTTTGAGGTAGATTTTTTGAATTTAGCGAACTAAAGCTACATTCTTTGCAAAAGAAGTCCTTGCACACAACTCAAGGACTGGAATTCTTCAGTCCCCTGTTAAAGGGAACAGCTGTCAATGCCAGTTTGCATCCCAAGCAGCCGCATCAAGAGCTCAGACAACAGCAACAATGAGGTCAGCCACCCGAGGAAAGAAATGGCTCTTTGATTGAATAGTATTTCCATGTTAATGGCTTGTAAGTGCTCCATTGTTTGTAAAGGAGACATTTGCATAACCAACTGATAGCTTCCAAATTTTATCTCATTGTAAAATCTGAGAACGTTACAGAAAACATTCATTTTAGTCAAAAATGTTACTCTAGTCTGGAATTCTGTCAAGTTTATTTCCTTTCGCAATTTGTCAGCTCCTCTGTAATCATGACTTCATTCTAAAAACTATCGCAATTCAGAACGTAACATGCAAACAATTTTTCCAATATACTAGGGATGGTATGCTGAACCATAGGATTGTCCATACATGCTCACGTGCATACTGCAGATGTCAATCAAAGCTTATCAGCTCCTCCTCCCTGGTCTCTGCTGCCCCCTTCAGTTCTTCCTTCTGCAGGTGAGCATGAAAGTGTTGTTCTGATATGTTCCCTTTATTTTGCAGTGTTTTTCAGTTTTTCTGTGTCTTAGCCTTAGCTCTTCCCCCGTGTATCCAGGATACAGAGGGAGCCTAAGGGCTGTGTTTTGTCTGTTTCTGCAGATGCACTCTATGATATAATCGGAGTCATAGGGGAAGTCTCAGCATTTTCTACCTCTGCCCTTTGTATGAATTTGGATCAGGCAATGAATGGGTGATTCGACCTCTAAAGTGATGCTGAACAGGCTCCTTTTCAGGGGACAGATGCTGTTAAGCAAGGGCCTAGATGATCTTATAGCCAGTGTACAAGATTGCCAGCCAAGATCTTTACCAGACAGCAGTTCCCAAGCAGCTAGAAGCCAGAACTGGGGGCTCGCCAGTATTCCATAGAAGCCTCTGTCCAGAGAGCTTTTCAGCGTTCCTGTCAGAAATTCTCTGAGAACTGGAGGAAACCAAGGTTCAGGTTACCACTCTACAGTGCCACCAAAAAAGTCACAATGATGCCAACATTACTCTAGTCTGGAATTCTGTCAAGTTTATTTCCTTTCACAATTTGTCAGCTCCTCTGTAATCATGACTTCATTCTGAACACTCCTCTGAAGATTGGAGATCATCTCTCAAACTATCTGGAGGCTTGGTGATGAATAACATCTGACCGCTGGGTCCTGGACATTATCAAAGAGGGTTACAAGATAGAATTTATGTAACTTCTCTCCGACTGGTTCGTGGATTTTCCGGCATCTCAACCAGAGAAAGTAAAAAGGTCCAAGCAACATTATGAAAGTTATTAGATATTTAAGCCATAGAACCGGTCCCTCCAAAAGTCTTGGGCTCCGGCAGATACTTCATATACTTTGTCATGCTAAACAAAGGCTCAGAGGAATGAAGGCCCATTCTGGATCTTGTGAGTTCTTTGGTTTTGTATGGAGACCGTTCAGTCTGTCATCGCAACGGTGGAGCCAGGAAAGTTTCTGACTGCCTTAGATTTCACATCCTCATCTTCCCGGAACACAGGAAGTTCTTCAAATTTCATGGAGAATCACTACTGATTCTCATATCTTGTAGCGTGGCCGGTCCTCAGAGCTCGCAGTAACCGGCTCACGCTCACAATATTCTCCCCAGCGTGCTTCCCCAAGATGGAGGAAGTCCCTGTTGTGCAAAACTTATCCTATGAGTTTAATCAGAATGGCCTCACACAGGTAAGTTATGAAATAACAAAAATCAAATTTATTGTTCAATTCACAAGTCCAAAAAAAATGCATTAAAAGAAATTGTATTCCAATGGTCTTTGGCAAAAATAACACAAACAAAATATCATAGTAACCAGCCTGGTCTGGATATCTGTTCCAAAGTTCTTTATCAATGTCCCAGGTGTAGCAGAGTCTCTAACAGTCCTTGACTCTCAAACAAAGAAAACTCTGAAAACTATTCACCCTGGTGCTGTGTAAATCCTGTCTCAAGCTTACAGGATATTTACACTCTCTGAATAAGTACCTGCTGCAGTTCCTTCCACAGCAGCACTCTTGGTAAGCAAGAAAAATAAAACTTCTCATTAAAGCAAACACATTTTCACTAGCATACATCCCTTTAGCTAGCATGCTTACCAAAACCCTCATGCCCAGCAGAATTGGAAATATTCACAACTTAATTCCAAAAAAAAAAACAATTCCAAACTAACTGATTTCCATTGCTTCATGCAATCCCACCTCTGGTGAAACACTGTAATCCATATCTTCACATTCTGGATTTACCAAGGTTGTTTCAACTGGTTCAGAGTCCAACATTTCCACATCCCGTGGCTCTGGAGGAATTGGAAGCTCCTTCCACATGAGAGCTTCTCCAGCCTTCCCCTTTCTCTTGGTCAGCCAGCTCTCTAAATGCTGCCAAGCTGCTGTACCACGCCCAGCACTACTCCGGGGCTGAACTTCCTTCAGCTGTGTTTGCCTTTTCCCCTGCTTAGCCAGCTTTCCACAAAATGGAGGATTTAAAGGGGCCTTACCAGATTTCACCAGGCTGTGTTCTGCATCAGGTCTGAACACAGCCTGTGCTTTCTGGTCTTGTTCCTGCCTATCAGGGACACAGTGATTAGCCCGGACCAGTTTCAGGGGATGTTTTCTTTCATTCTTCTCTGGCACAAGGCCGGCATTGGACTCGGGCTTGTGACAATCTTCCCTTTGAACTAGCAACACCACCACAAATTTCACCAAGGTTATGATGGTGGTGGCCGCTCATCTCCGCAGAGCGGTTTGGTAGGTACACCCATATTTGGACAATTGACTCGGAGAGCCATTCTGACTAGATAGAGAAAAGGCAGCAGCGGTGAGACTACATAGTCTGAGATGATTGTGAATTTTCAAAAGAGCCACCTGGTTCAGACACAGTCCCTGGGAACTTTATTCAGCATAGCAGAAGACCGAGTCTTTCTTCCAGAAGCATGCAATCAAAAGCTTCAGTCAGATTACAGACCAGTTGACCAAGCAAGAACCTACTGCTTAGCATTACCTTCAAGTCTTTGGGTTGATAGTGGCCATGATAGAGGTGGTTCCCTGGGCAAATGCACACATGTACCCTGCTCCAGGATGCCTTGTTATCTCGCGTCTCAGAGAGACTCCTTGCAAGTTCTGCTCCCCTGGACAGCGGCAGCCAAGCACTGCATGAGCTGGTGGCACCATCCACAGTCTCTGGTAAAGGGGATCCAGCTTCAGATCAATTCATGGGTTGTCTTTATGATGGATGCAAGCCTTTTTGGCGGGGGGCTCTGTAACAGCAGAAGTAGCCTATCAATAGGATAAGAACATATGAACATAAGCAATGCCTCTGCTGGGTCCATCGTGCCCAGCAGCCCGCTCACGCGGCGGCCCCAACAGGTCCAGGACCTGTGCAGTGATCCTCTATTAATATCCTTCTATCCCCCTTTCCAGCAGGAAATTGTCCAATCCTTTCTTAAACCCCAATACCGTACTCTACCCTATTACGTCCTCTGGAAGCACATTCCAGGTGTCCACCACACGCTGGGTAAAGAAGAACTTCCTAGCATTTGTTTTGAATCTGTCCCCTTTCAGTTTTTCTGAATGCCCTCTTGTTCTTATATTTTTTGAAAGTTTGAGAACAAGAGGGCATTCGGAAAAACTGAAAGGGGACAAATTTGCCACTGCTGGGTCAGACCAGTAGTCCATCATGCTCAGCAGTCCACACATTATTCTTTGTTCAGTGATTTGTTTTAAATTCATCAAAGCAGATCAGCTACCCTATATCCCTCCTTCTCCTCTCTTCTTTTATAGAGCTGTTGCTGGCTTTAGTATGAACTGAAGGGGGCAGCAGAGACCTGGGAGAAGGAGGAGGAGGAGCTGAAAAGCTGTGATTGACATCTTTTTCAGCATGCTTGTGAGCATGCATGGCCAACCCTATGGTTCAGCATACCATCCCTATCTACTGGAAAAGATATTATCAAGGCAACAATCTAATCTTTTTTTTTTTTTTTGCATATTAGACATAGCACATTGAGGGAAAATGGGACAATGGGAAAAAATGCAGGCATAGGCCCTGATGCACAAAAATCTGCCATGCATGTAAGACAGCTTGTAGCTAGTCTTACATGCAAGGCAGCTCAGCCTCTGATGCTCAAAAGGATTCTCATGGGCTTTTACTGATTGCCATAGCAGCCACCAAGCTCATTAGTATTTAAATGAGCTCTCCTTGCGATGCACAAAAGGGAACGTTTTCCAGGAAGTCTGGTGCTGCTTGTGTCTGTTATGTGTGTGTATGTCCCACATTTATGGTCAGAATATAGCTGTCAGGCACGGACCACACACTTGCATAACAGATGCACAACAGCTTCATTCATATCAGGCAGCTAAAACAAAAATGAAAATCACTTTTAAAAACTGCCCGCAAGCTTCTTCGGGCCTGCACAGAAGAGCTGTGACTACATGTGCCAGCATTTTGCTGGCCTACATTTTAAGCGTCTCTTCCTCTACTAGGGAGATGCGTAGGGCCGCCTAGGTTCGCCTAAGGCCCTTAGGCGAGCTTAGGCGTCTTGCGGGCCTCCCTAGACTCCTGGAGGCGCCTTCAATATTGGCAGCCTGCCTGGGGGAGCATTTTTTTAAAAAACATGCATCCCGATTGGCTGATTAGACAGCTGTAGGATGCCTACAGCTGCCTAAAATCGGGACGCACTTTGTAGAATCAGGGCCTATATGTCTAAAATAAGCTACATATAAGTGCTTTCTTGTCCTCTTGAGCTCTTTTAGAATTACCCACATGATCATTGACTGCTGCCTGCCTTTCACACAAAGTCTCCATTTAGCAAAATGACTTATTCAAGATCATCTAACAAGTGCTTGATGCAGAATTCACAATGCTGTGCTCCATCTATAATGAATTTTACCCACGTCAGCATATGAATGACTTAATGTTTGAAAGAATGTAGCTAGGCATCTACACTGCATTTTAACTGGATATTGTCACTAAATAGATAATTCCTCCAGGAGTTAATGGGAAGTACAGTGGACTGAGATTGTGGAAAGCAATTAGTTACACTCCTGGAAGTGATAACTGTTCACACCATCTGCCATGTTAGCGACTACCCACTGATTCCATATATATCGTCCAAAACTGGGAACCCTAACTTGGATGTGGATCCCAGATATGCATAAACAAATTAGTCAATTAGTTGCTAATAACCAATTATTAGAATTAATTAGAATTGGCATTAATTTGGGCTTACACACGCATTTGTCTACATGCTATTCCATAATGCTGCGTACACAAAATGTCTTGCATGCAACCCGAAAGGGGATGTGGCTGTGGAAGAGGTATTCCCACTATTTAGGTGCCGAATACTGAGATTACCTGTTCAACTTGCATGTCATGATTAACACCAGATTTCTGCAGGTATAACTCCTTGCTCCCAAAGTTGGGGGCAGGAATCTGCTTTAAGTGCTTTCTACAATGGGAGCTCAGCCAGCAGTGCCTGGTACAGGATAGTGTTTAGTGCACATTTTTCCTAAATTTATTTTTAGAATTTATACACTGCTCGTAATCTAAGCAGTTTACATCCAGGTACTCAAGTATTCCTCCCTATCTGTCCCAGTGAGCTGGGCCATTGCTGGGCTTGAATCTGCAACCTCAGAGTGCCGAGGCTACTCCTTCACCCCTTAATATACAGTATTATTGCCAATTTTAACTGCTAGGTTCAGTCTCTACTTAAGCCCTGCAAATGTATTTATTTATTTTAAAATGTAATTTAATTTTTATTTGAAAATTTAGTGTATGGCCTTTTGAATAATATAGTCATCATAGCAGTTTGTAAAGCCAAGAAAAATTCTGGAAAGAAACTAATATCAATATCAAACTAATTATCATTGAATTCATGAAATTCAAGGATGAAGCCAAATAGAGCAACATCATTGACATGGTATGGTATTTATCTCATACATATTCATTGTGGGTATCTTGAGAATCTAACTGGCTGCATGTATGTGGTGGTGGAGACAAAGACTGTGTCTGAGTTCAAGAAAACGTGGGACAGGCACATGGGATCTCTTAATGAGAGGAGAGAGAGTGTGGATGCTGTGGATGGGCACACTGGATGGACCATTTGGCCTTTATCTGCCATCATATTTCTATGTTTCTAATGTACTGTAGCATGAAGTTAGAGACTGGGACAATGAAGGCAAAAAAGCCAAGGTTTTTTTTCTGAAGTATCTATTAATTTTTAAACATTCCAGAAGGAACCCATGCCCATTCCAGCAAAACAACCCACAAGGCGTAACTCACAATTTAGGATTCCAGAATGAAGGTTACGAAGGTTAGAAATCAGCCAATAAGCAGTAAACATCCAAAGGAGCCAAAATCTTCCCAAACTGCTGAACCCAACATTCTTCATATTTTTGTACAAGACAGACCCCAGCCAACCATGCATTCACTAACAGTGCTGTACTTTTTCTACTCAGATAAAATGTATTGTAATGCCATGCCCTTAAGGATGTCAAATAACCTTGTCCTGCTCTTTTGCACCAGGTAAAGCAAAGCTCAACCCGAAATCTACAGATATCTTGAACCCTCTTCCAAACCAAATCCCAGTAAGTTCTCAAATTTATGCACCCAAACAACATATAGTATAAGGTACCTTTATCCAACCTACAAGACCAACACAAACTTGAACCACTGACAAACGAGAGACTTTATCAGGCAACTAAGTTTTTACATTAGACTTTTTCTAAGAGTTCTTCAGACACATATCCACTGGTAGGGGGTTCTAAAGTGTGTCAGTCCCCTATTTGGAATTGCTGTTCGCTTGGCAGCGGGAGAGATTGAACATCTGTCCTGCCGTTGTGTTTTTTGTTTCTCTTTTTGTGTTTATTCTGCGCATGTGCCCATCGCTATCACCAGTGATGGATACATGCAAATTTAGTGGGTCTTCTCTATTCTCCACCAACCTCATTTGCATGAGCGTTTTTTAGAGAATGACTCGCTATTTTAAAATTCACTACCAGAACGGCTGCAGTAGCAGCTTGTCGATTTTTTTTTTTAATGTGCTTTTTAAAGAAGCTAGGCCTAGATACATTATGTTAACTGGCTCACCTTTATCCATATGTTTATTCACCCCTTCAAAGCTATGAAGGAAGTTAATGAGGCAAGACTTCCCTTGGCTGAACTCATGCTTACTCTGACCCATTAAACTATGTTTGTCTACGTGTTTCATAATTTTATTCTCTTGCCCGGATCGTTAGCATTGCTAGCAACCAATTATTTTAATTTCCTCTTTCCCCTTTGACTTCTCGGGCTGGAGATACTCATTTGATTTATCTTCCATCTTTTGCAGGTATAAAATATTTTTAAAAAATCTTTATCAACTTCATTTCCGTATCAGGCAGTGTCTATTTGGATTTCTCTTCCTATTGAATTTAAATGGATTCCTTCTTACTTGTTGTTCTGGAAAACACCTTAAGGCTTGATGGACCTATGGTCTGACTCGGCAGAGGCCATGCTTATGTGCTTACCTGTTTAAAAAGTTTCCAATGCAATTTTTTTTCTAATGTAATTTTTGTTCCATAGTGATTTGTTTTAACCTTATGTTGTCTGCTTTGAATCTATTTATTTATTCATTTTTTATATTTCTATTCTGCACTACCCAAAGTTCTAGGCGGATTACAATGGACACATACATCATTAATGAATCAACCTAAGATGGTTAGATGGTTAGCAGAAGGATATCCTTGGGGAGACACCCATAGACACTCAAGAATAGAATGGTTTTAAGCTCCTTTTTAAAAGATCTGAACCTGGAGAGTGTACAAAGAGTTGTGAATAGGGCATTCCAGAGTTTGGGTCCACTAATACTGGAGATCTGTAAGTTTCCAGTGGAACTAGTCATGAGGACAGGACTTCAAGAAGAAAATCGTCCAAGGAATGCGGCATCCTGGTAGACTGGTAACGATGTAACAATGTGGAGATAGGCGGAGGGTGGGGGCTAAGTTGTGGTGAGCTTAAGGGAGTTGGCAGAATACAAATACTTGTATCATTACCGGCACTAATTGTCAACAATTTGGATTTATGTGCACATCTTGCTAGGTGTTATTCTAGAAAGATACCTGCATAAATCTTTGAGCATGCAACTGAAAAGGGGGTGTGGCTGTGAGAGAGGCATGGCTGAATCAGGGATGTTCACTACAGATGAGTGCACAGTTATAAAAGTCAGGAAGTCCATGCCTAGTTCACACATGATTTATACCAGATTTCAGTTGGTCATGGATCCCAGTGCTACACACTATTCTATAAACAGCGCTGCATATGTCTGGTAGCACTATAGAAATAATAAATAGTGGTAGTAATTCAGGGTGCCATAGATAGAATAATGTTCAGCACTCATTTATTTCGATACCCACATTTACTGAATCTAGTTCATTGTGTCTAATATTACATTATTAACATGGCTAAAAGGATTTGTGCAACCTCTCTATTCTCTTTGTGAGGCACCCTCCAGGTAGAGGCTCAAGATAAGGGTTTGCCCTTCAGACTCTGATCTGTTACACGTAGGGTGGGATTTTGGCTGAAGCTGGCGGCAGCTCACCAACTCATTGCAAAGAAAGTTCAATGAAGTCTGTACAATTGTGTTTTAGAGTTTTTGAAAGTCATTTTTAAGATCCCAAGTTTCAAAAAAAATATATACAGTATATGTTTGATGCAATTTGCTTCCAATTTAAATTTTTGGGAAGAGAAACCCTCTGAGTGCCAGTTAGTCCTGCATGGCTTTGCTGAGTATTATAAACACTTCCTGACAGAATTTGATTTGTCTAGAGAATCTCCTTTGTTTAATCCTTGGAAAATAGTCAATAATCAATACTAATCATCCGGGGCTAAACAATTAGTGACAATAAGACTTCTTCCCACTGTCATGGACCTTGGGTATCATGCCAGTACATTCTGTGATGAATGGGGACCAATATTTAGAACACTGCAGACCATGGCATAGTGTCAACTTACAGGATAAATGGGATAATTTCACAAAGTGAACACAAAGGGCTAGATTCACTAAGCAAACCGATCGTGTACCGATCAATTTGCGATCCCTTTGCGTCCCGATTTTACTCCAGCTCGATTCACTTACCTCTCTGCCGATCCGATTCCGATCCACACATGCAAATGAGGGGAACGGCATGTAAAGTAGGCAGGGACGTGATTCACAACACAAATTTTGCGATCCGAGTGGCTAGCCGATCAACCCAAGAAGCGACTGCTGGGGACCAGTCGCAAACATCCTTTCAGACTCTCCAGCTCCATTGCCACCCTGCTTTCTGCCCTGCTCTCTGCAGCTCCGAATCTCTACTGCCTGCCTCCCTGCTCTCCCCCGAATTGCCGCCCAAATCTCTCCTGCCTGCCGCCTGAATCGCTGTCCGAATCTCTCCTGCCCTTCCTCGCACAGCGAGCCCGTGGTTTTAACACACGGTTTAAAAGCACGGGCTCGCTAGGCTAAAAAGTAAAGTATATATATATATAAAAAGGTCACGGCTCAGACGAGTCTTATTAGACTTATTAGGCATGATCCATGCCGGCAGATGGGGGTGTTCCTCCGATCGCTCCAATTAGAATATTACTGCTTTCTGAATCCATTGGACCTGCTTGGATCGGTCACAATCGGGCAGGTTAGTGAATCTAGACCAAAGAGTCAATGATCATTGCAAACAGGCTGCAGGATGAATAGCTGGGTACTAAAGCCAAACTATTCAGTAGTCTGCCTTCTTTTCTCTTTCTCAGCCTTGAACTAGTGAGAATAATAGGGTTAGTGCTGCCCTCTGCTGCTTTTGTCTTGCTTATATGCTTCACCATCCTGCCAGTAGTTTTGAATGTCACAGGCTGTGATTGTTCTGGGCATCAGATCCAAGATCACACAACATGTTTTGAGAAGAAAACACTTTTTCTAAAACATTAAGGGGAACAAAGTTTAAGTCACCATCTGGTAAGAATAGATACTGTACCCAGCAGCCTGAATTCCTATATTTGTGTCCCTATGGGCTCCTTTTACAAAGCTGCAGTAGTGATTTCTGTCCAGCAAATGCAACATGGCCTATTCAGTTCTTATGGGTTGCATTGCATTTGCTGTGCGCGTACTCACTACCATGGCTTTCTAAGAAGGGTCCTATGTTAGCTTCCAAAATTTGTGCCTTATTTTCAGCTGAAAATTCAACTTAATTTAGGAGCTTAAAAGCTATGGGGCTCATAATCGAAAGAGAAAAACGTCCAAAAACTGGCCTAAGTCGGCATTTGGACGATCATAAACAAAAGACGTTCAAGCGCCGAAAATCAAACCGAGTTTGGACATATTTCTAAACAACCTAGGCCTTCATAGTGCCGCTGAACGACCATAGCTAAACGGGGCATTTCAGGAGAAGTGTCGAGGGCTGGGACATGGGCAGGCTTAGACTTAGTTGTACAGCATGTATAACCGAAAGTTTTACAACAGAGCCAAGACGGAACTTGGACGTTGTGACTTAGACCATTAAAAACATGGTCCAAGTCACAAAAAACCACCTAAAGTCACCAGATAAGCACTGCAAACACATAATACAGACCCCCACACACTACCTCAGGGATCACCGACCCCTCCTCCACCCCCATAAAAATTTTATTCACAACTTTAAATTTCAGCCTCCAGACCATCATCATCTGGCCGCCTGGCATAGGAAAGCCTAGTCGTCCAGCCCAGAGGCAGCTTAAGTCGTCTTGGGGGTGGGTTAGGGACCCATAGAGAGGAGGACCCATGCCCATAAGCCCCTGTAATCACTGCATTGATACTTAAACATGTGCACTCCCCTATACACCCCCAAAACCCTTTTGTACTGGCATATAAGTGGCTCCTGCAGCCATAAGGGCTATTGGGGTGGTAGATAAGTGGGTCTAGGAGATTCTGGAGGTGATTTGGGGGTATTTCAGCTATTCTTGTTGCAGGTTTCGAGGTCTCGCTGTGGCTTTCTTCAGGATAGGCTCTGAAGTCTGCAGTGTGACTTTGGAAATAGTGGGTTCACTGACCTGAATGAGAATAGTGCAGTCCACCAATATGAATTATGGCAGGAAAGTCTTTGGTCAGAAATTTGAGTTTTGTTGTGAAAGTCCATAGACTGGAAAAAGTTTCTGGTAGGTTTAAAGATGCAGCGAGACCTGGAAACCTGCAACAAGCACAGTGCCAGCTGCGGAAACCCTGAGAAAACATCCAACCCAGCTCCAAGGGGAGAACGTCTTTAAACCTACTAGAGACTTTATCCATTCTATGGACTTTCCCACCAAAATTCAAATTGGTGGACTGCCTTATTCCCAATCAGGATTACAAAAGAATTACAAAAAACGTATTACAAGAAGAAGATATCTGGTAATTTCTAGAGGAGATAAAGAGTAGATGAGGTTGCTTTGGGGAATTGAGAAGGTATTGGGAAGTGGGAAGAAGCTAGTGGTATTAAGTCGTTTGCAGGAATTTCTTGAAAAGTAGCATCTTTACTTCTTTTCTGAATGTTTTGTAGTCTGGGTTCATAATTAGTAGATTGGAGATTTGGCTTTCAAATTTTGCTGCTTGTGTGGCTAGGAGGCCGTCATATAGTTTTTTCTACTTGACTTCTTTGATTGGAGGGTGCGTGAATGGAATGTGGGTTTTCCTGTGTCTAATTGATGTAGTTTGGATGAGGCGATTGTTCAGGTAGGTTGGGCTGTCACCGTTTATGGTTTTAAAAAGTTGACAGTAGAATTTGAATAGTATTCTTGCTGGAATTGGAAGCCAGTGTGAGTTGAGGTATACCTCTGTGATGTGGTCGTGTTTCCTCAATGAATAGATAAGTCTCAGTGCTGTAGTTATTTTATCATTGTTGCTGGACAGGGGAGGTAGAGAATGTTGCAATAATCTAAGAGACCTAGGACTAGGAATTGTACTAAGAGCCGGAATTGTGCTATATCGAAGAATTTTCGAACTTGTCTTAAGTTTTTCATAACTGCGAATGATTTCTGTATTGTTTTATTGATTTGTGGTTGCATGGTTTGTTGTTAATTCTCCGCCCCTGCCCTCTTAGGATATACGCCAGTGATGCACTTCAAAAAGGCACACCTATGATTAATGCTCATGCATTCCTGTGACATAGCTATTCTGCTCATGTCGCTTTTTTCTATGACTAATCGAATGAGATTATAGAGAGCCTCTGTGAAACTCATTTGCATGCAAAATGGTTTGAATATCAATCGCCGTTTTCAAATTGGACAATTTACCAGCACCACAATGACCCACAAGACTTTAACTGCAATTTTAGAGCATTTGGCTCTTAGTGACTATTCAGCAGACATTACCAGTTATATCACGTTGAATCATATTTAACCGATTAAGCGTTAGTTAACTGGTGAGCGCTGTTTCTAGTCAGTTAAATAACTCTGAATATTGGCCAGTAAGTAGCTAAATGATTTTGAAATCTTAATAAAAATGTTTACCACTTGTAAGTTAACTTTATATACGATAATCACTATGGCGCTCATTTGCAAAGCTGATGGATGCCTCAAAATATTAAAAAAAACATCCGTCTGCCAAAAATGTTCAAACTTCAATTTTTAAAAGGCAGAATTTGGATATCCTACTTTCAAGTTCATCTAAATTGTAAGGGAGCACATTGTGGGAGTGTTTAAGGCAGGGCCGGGTAGGGTCCAAAGTTAGGATGGGAAGAAATAATGAAGTCAAAAAAGAAGAGTGTCCCAAATCAGAGCCCGGACTGAGTAGCTGACCATTGAAGGGATTAAAGCAGAATACCTCATGAATCTACGGGAATCTTTACTGAAGGTTAGCGTTAAGTGTCACATGGCCCATAGGCATAAAGCAGGAAAATACTAAATTTCAGTTAAGTTAGGGTAACCATATGGCTCCAGAAAAAGGAGCTGTTTCTTGTATCTTTTTCATTTAATAAATAAATATATTGTGGTGATGTGCTCAGACCATTAACCCAGTAAATAGTGAAGTCACTATCTTGAGTTTAACAGGGGACCATCATTGCAACCACCTGTCCCCGACCCTCCCTAATTGCTCTTAAACCAGTTCATCAATTATGTTTGTACTTATCTGTATAGAGAGGTTTTTGTTGAACTTGGTCTTGTTAAATCTCAATGGTGACTGTGCTCTAATGAAAATAATGTTGTTTAAAATCCAAAAACGTTTATCTTTGTCCTCATCGTTTTCCGTCCCCCCGACTCGAGTTTCGTCTCCTTCGTCGGGGAGGGACACTAGAAGATCAAATTAAATCAAATTTTATTCATTACTTCTATTTAATTTCAAAACCATATATTTTTACAGTATGATCCAAACTACATCTCATCAAACTGCTATTACAATTCTTAAAATGTTTTTGTTACCTGATACTGGCTAGCTGAGACCAGAATCGTTCAAAATCTTCAGGCCTTCTGAGTAACTTAACTCTAACTGGTTGTTTATATAAGGACCTGAACGGGAAGGGGCTGGACGTATTGAAACCCCGGATGTCATTTCCTTCGGGGACTTACAGCATTATATTATATAGCTAACCACTCTATATCCACATTCAGGCCTTTTGGATGCAGGGTCTGCCAGTTATATATAAACCTCTGTTCTTTCTGGATTAATATCTTCGATATATCCCCCTCTGTGTTGTAAATCTGTATTAACACTGTGTATTTGAGATCTTCCAGTGCATGTGATTTTTCCATCCAATGAGATACCAGGGGGGCGGAGACTCGATTTCTCCTTATATTACTCAGATGTTCTATTATTCGTGTTTTTATCATGCGAATCGTTTGGCCTATGTAAAGTTTTTTACAAGGGCATTGTATACAATAAATAACTTTTTTTGATTCACAATCTGTTCCTGTATTTAATTTAAAATGTCGTCTTTCCACTCCCGGTATCTCTATGTAATCCGTGTGTGATATATAACTGCAGACCCTGCATATACCGCAAGGCCTGTGGGGCATTTTATTTCTGATGTTATGGTGGTTTAAATTGTGTTTTAACTGTTCGCCTATATTTTTTGCTCTAGAGAAAGCAAATTTAGGTTGTTTGTGCAAAGATGGGTAATACTGCAATATTTTCCAATGTTTCAATATAATGTGTTTTATAGCGTTACTCTTGTTGGAATAGGGCATAACGCAAACTATATTTTGCTCTTCTTTCTTATTTTGCTTGTCATGCATTAACCATGATCGGTGACAATTTTTTGCCCTTTTCCACGCTTTCTTAACGGTTTTCGCAGGATACCCTCTCTGAATAAATTTACTGTACATTTCATTAGCTTCTTTTTCAAAATCAGTTTCCTCTGAGCAGATTCTCCGTAATCGGAGAAACTGCCCAGTAGGAATACTGTTTCTTAGTGCCCGTGGGTGAAAACTCTGATACTGTAATAAAGTATTTCTATCCGATGATTTTTTGTGTAGAGTGGTGGAGATATATTGATTTTGTTTAATGATCTTTATGTCTAGAAATGTCACTTGATTTTTATTTGATGTGTATGTAAAGGTTATATTTTCATCTTTATGATTAAGTTCTTCCAGAAATATATTTAAATTTTCTTCTCCACCACTCCACACAAAAAAGATGTCATCTATGAAACGCTTCCAGCATGCAACTGGTTAATGCATGACAAGCAAAATAAGAAAGAAGAGCAAAATATAGTTTGCGTTATGCCCTATTCCAACAAGAGTAACGCTATAAAACACATTATATTGAAACATTGGAAAATATTGCAGTATTACCCATCTTTGCACAAACAACCTAAATTTGCTTTCTCTAGAGCAAAAAATATAGGCGAACAGTTAAAACACAATTTAAACCACCATAACATCAGAAATAAAATGCCCCACAGGCCTTGCGGTATATGCAGGGTCTGCAGTTATATATCACACACGGATTACATAGAGATACCGGGAGTGGAAAGACGACATTTTAAATTAAATACAGGAACAGATTGTGAATCAAAAAAAGTTATTTATTGTATACAATGCCCTTGTAAAAAACTTTACATAGGCCAAACGATTCGCATGATAAAAACACGAATAATAGAACATCTGAGTAATATAAGGAGAAATCGAGTCTCCGCCCCCCTGGTATCTCATTGGATGGAAAAATCACATGCACTGGAAGATCTCAAATACACAGTGTTAATACAGATTTACAACACAGAGGGGGATATATCGAAGATATTAATCCAGAAAGAACAGAGGTTTATATATAACTGGCAGACCCTGCATCCAAAAGGCCTGAATGTGGATATAGAGTGGTTAGCTATATAATATAATGCTGTAAGTCCCCGAAGGAAATGACATCCGGGGTTTCAATACGTCCAGCCCCTTCCCGTTCAGGTCCTTATATAAACAACCAGTTAGAGTTAAGTTACTCAGAAGGCCTGAAGATTTTGAACGATTCTGGTCTCAGCTAGCCAGTATCAGGTAACAAAAACATTTTAAGAATTGTAATAGCAGTTTGATGAGATGTAGTTTGGATCATACTGTAAAAATATATGGTTTTGAAATTAAATAGAAGTAATGAATAAAATTTGATTTAATTTGATCTTCTAGTGTCCCTCCCCGACGAAGGAGACGAAACTCGAGTCGGGGGGACGGAAAACGATGAGGACAAAGATAAACGTTTTTGGATTTTAAACAACATTATTTTCATTAGAGCACAGTCACCATTGAGATTTAACAAGACCAAGTTCAACAAAAACCTCTCTATACAGATAAGTACAAACATAATTGATGAACTGGTTTAAGAGCAATTAGGGAGGGTCGGGGACAGGTGGTTGCAATGATGGTCCCCTGTTAAACTCAAGATAGTGACTTCACTATTTACTGGGTTAATGGTCTGAGCACATCACTACAATATATTTATTTATTAAATGAAAAAGATACAAGAAACAGCAACTGTGAAATTTAGTAGTTATATAATTGAGAGTTGTTCACAGAATACCATTGTATATCTTCCTATCATTATCTAGTCCAGAAAAAGGAGGACAGATAGAGACATCTGGGCTTTATTTCTATTGAAAGCAATCCATCCTCCTTTTCTGGAGCCAATTGGTAACCCTGAATCAGGAGTAGGGAACTCTTGTCCTCGAGAGCCGTATTCCAGTCGGGTTTGCAAGATTTCCCCAATGAATATGCATGAGATCTATTTGCATGCACTGCTTTCAATGCATATTTATTGGGGAAATCCTGAAAACCTGACTGGAATACAGCTCTCGAGGACCGGAGTTCCCTACCCCTGCCCTAAGTAAAGGGCTTTGTTAAGTTTGTAACTAAGGTAAGGAAGGGTTAACTGACTTGCCCAAGATGACTAGGAGCCACAGTAGGATTTGAACCAGATTTACTCCAGTTCTCAGCCCACTAAGCTACTCCTCTACTCTATTTTGATAAATCAATAAGCTTGTGGCATTAAGGACAGGAATTACCTTCTCCTGCCTTAAAGAAGATGAAAAAAGCCTGAAATGCATCATATCTGAGCTCAACGCTGCTACACAATATTAAAGATAAGACAATCTATGCAAAAATCCAGGCCAGCAGTTCTCAATCTAGTCCTTTGATACGTTTATGCTTATTCAGATTTGATAGATTGTCTAAGCCTTAAGGGGTGTACAGCTAAATCTATTAAGTCTAGCTTTCAGGACATCCTCAATGAATATGCATGAGAAAGATTTTCAGGCACTGTCTCTGCCACCTAAAGATCAATCTCATGCATATTCCCTGTGGATATCTTGAAAACCTGAAACAGTTGTGTGCCCCTAAGAATGGATTGAGAACCACTGACTTACGCTGACTGAAACTAAAAAACATATGTCCTCCAGGAATTGGGAAATACCTAGGGGGTCAGTATTCTATGTGAATTAACCGGCCTGAAATGGCTCCTAGCTGTTTGGGGCAACTGGTCATTTTCAGCAACACTTAACAAGTTAGCACCAAACTTAGAACCAGGTATTTTGGGGGCATCCTGGGGAGGAATCAGCACTTGGTGGGTTAAGTTCTGATGTTCAGAACTTAACTGGCCAAGTTATTGTATGCATAGAACCAAATATCAGTCTTGTCTTTATGTAGTAACCCATAGCCAGTTAAGTACTGAATACTGCATTTAACTGGCTCTGCAAACCTGGAAATCCAGTGCTATTGCCCAGACATGATCCGGCAGTGAATTTCCAGGTTTAGCACCAGTGGTGGTCAGTAAAATGTTGATCGCTACTGGTTGAATATCAGACTGTAGTGCAACTCACCTTGAACTACAACTGAAAAAAATGTGAGTGAAATCCAAAACACCTCCTTTCCTTCTTTGAAAAGATAGGAAGTCTGGCATGAATGCATTTGCTATAATGCATTTATGTGCTAGTTTTTCTCTTTCATATTTATTAAGGAAGTCCAGAATATCCAATTGGTTTGCAGCCCTTGAGGACTGACATTTGGGATCCCCAATCTACTTAAAAGATTAGAATCCCTGCAACAAACACACTGCTTAGAGAGAAAGGGGCCACCATTTTACCAATAACATTCCTGCTTTATTCTTTGATTTCCAAAACCTGAAAATAAGCTGTAATTTTTGTTGTTGGTTTGCTACTAAGGATAAAGTTGTTTCTTTCCTGGTTTCAGATTGCCAAAGTAAACTATACTGTTGACTGATTTTGCTGAGCTGTGCTTCCCCCCCCCTCCCTCCCCCCACTCTAATGCTGAAAAGTGCTTTACCAGCACAGAATAAAATACAGCTCATCAATCAATTTGCAATTGCTGTACTTTCAAACAGGATTTGGAATCATAAACTGGCTCTGGAAAGATTGCAATCAGTTAGATGTAAATAAATAAGAAAACACTTCTATGCTCACCAGAGAACCTATAAGAGTCAGTGCATGCTAGGGTGACCATATGTCCCATTTTGAACGGGACTGTCCCTTTTTCAGCACCCCTGTCCCGTTGTCCCCATGCATAGCTTCGGGATGCTGAAATGTCCCATTTTCAGAGATGGCGTCCCAAAGCTGTGTGTGGGGCCAACGGGACAGGGGCTGTCTCCCTGCCCCAGGACTAGCGTTAGGGGGGGAGCAAAAAAGGCAGGGCAGGGCCTGGCCTCCCGCCCCCGCCCCCCTCCCCCCCCCCCCGACTGTCTGGTGAGGTCTTCTTCCCTCCCTTCTACTCCCTCACTACACTCTTGCCTGCAGGCGAACTAAACTCAGGCCGCGGGGCTCTAACACGGCACGCACTGGCTTCTCTTCGCATCTGAAACAGGAAATTACGTCATTCCTGTTTCAGAGGAGAAGGGAAGGCAGTGCGTACCGTGTTAGAGCCCCGCGGCCTGAGTTCAATTCACTTACGGGCCGTTACTGTGGAGACAACAGAACGCTTTCCCATCTCCCACCCACTACCTGCCTCTGCTGGGGTTACCGGGCAATGGAGATGGGCCCAGACCGGAGAGAGAGCTCGTGAAGGTGGCAGACTGCCCGCCACACCCCGAGGGCCACAGCAACTAACAGGTAACCGCCCAGCATACAAAACTCAAGCAGTTGACTTCTAATCAGTCACACTGGATGCTAATCGTTTTGGATTTTCTTTTTCTCCTTCCTGTAAGGATTATTTTTGTACCTTAAGGAAGGAGAAGAAGAAGAAAATTCAAAACGATTAGCATCCAGTGTGACTGACCATTCTACAAAGCCAGGATTTTATGGGCTCTCTTACAAGTGTAGCCAGTATTCAAAGGACCACTTCTAAAGTCCTATTTTTCAATTTTTTTTACCAGCACTCTAAGGCCAACTCTCTAACTGAGTATCTGCATTTACCCATCACTTGCACATGGAGGGGGAAGAAGACATATGCCAGACCAGGGGCAAGGAAGGAGGGAGGGAGAGAAAGGAAGGAGAGAAAATGCCAGATAATGGAGGGGGAAGAAGAGATAGAAGAGGAGAGCAGAGAGGTGCCAGGGTATAAGGGAAGGGAAACTAAGGAGACAGATGCCAGACCAGAGGGAAAGGAAGGAGAGGAGATGCCAGAGCATGGAGGGGGAGGGAGAGGGAGAGGTAGAAGAGAAGAAAATGTGTGTGATGCCAGGCCATGGGGTTGAGTGGGAAGGAAGGAAGGAAAGGAGAAGAGACAGATGCTAGAGCACAGGGGAAGGGGTGGAGACAGAAAAATGAAGAGGGGTGAAGCTGAAATGAATCATGTACAAAGGAGAGAAGGGACACAGGACAGACAGCTTATTGAAGGGACATAGAAAAAGGGAAATTGCCATATGGAAGGGAGATAGAGAGTGGACACTGAGAGAGAGGGTGGACACTGGATGGAAAGGGCAGAGAGAGCAGTAGATGGGAGGGGTGAGAGAGGGTGAACAGTAGATGGAAGGGGTAGAGAGAGGGGGACCGGTGCTGAATGGAAGTGTGGGGGAGAGGGTGGACGGATGCTGAATAGAAGTGTGGGGAGGGGGGAAGACATTGAATGGAAGGGGGTGAGAGGGGAGTAGACGCTGGAAGGAAGTGGAGAGAAGAAAGAAAATAGGGCACATGCTGGATTGAGGGAAGAGGATAGAGTTAGATACTGGAAGGGGTGAGGGAAAGAGGTGGCAAGCTATAGGTAGACACAATGAAAGAGGGAAATTGAGGACTGAATAGTAAAAGAATTTAGACAGAGGCAGAAAATAAATTGAGAAGGAAGAACAGGAGGAAGGGAGCAGAGAGAGAGAGATGCCTGAGCAGGGGGGAAGGGGAGGAGACAGATACCAGACCTGGGAGGAGGAAAAGAGGAAGGAGACAGATACCAGATCTGAGGGGAGAAAAGGAGGAGAGAGATATGCTAAAATCTGCTGGAAGGGAAGGAGAAAGGGAGGCGAGAAAGGGGGGGGGGGTTGTAAGCAGATTAGAAAGACTAGAGAGAGAAAGGCCTCAACCAAAGGGGAAAGACAGGAGGCAGATGCAGGACTATGGGAGGTTCAGACAGAGAGGGAGAGACTCTGGGGAAGAATAGGGAGATTTAAGATCATAACAGAGGAGGGAGAGAGAGGGAGACCTGGAACAAAGGTACAAATGAGAACTGACACTGGATCTGGGGAGGGAAACAGAGGGAAAAGAGAGAGAGACCTGGATCCAAAGGGGATGGGGCTGGATTGTGAAAGAAATGTTGGATGCAAAAGAAAGATTGGATGCACAGTCAGAAGGAAGTGCACCCAGAGACTCATGAAATCACCAGACAACAAAGGTAGGAAAAATGATTTTATTTTAAATTTAGTGATCAAAATGTGTCCGTTTTGAGAATTTATATCTGCTGTCTATATTTTGCACTATATTTGTCTATTTTTCTATAGTTACTGAGGTGACATTGCATATTTTAAAGTAATCTGCCTTGACATCTTGGAAAAAAAACCAAACTCGTAAATGATAATTAACATTTTCTCTGTGTACAGCGTGCTTTGTGTTTTTTTTAAATTTTATGTTTACCATTATGAATTAATAAGATATTTTGTGTACATGAAAAATTAATGGATGAAATTGGGGGCGGGGCTAGAGCGGGATGGTGGCGGGGCTAGGGTGGGATGGTGGCGGGGCTAGGGTGGGATGGGGCGGGGCTGAATATTAATAGATGTCCCGTTTTGATGAAAAAAATAAATGGTCACGTTATGCATGCCACTTCTGTACATTGCAAGAGAAGAGGAGCCTGGCCTTGCTGCGATACACAAACTGTAGCCTCTGGCTTTCTGCAGCAGCCCAGGAATAGATTTTTCTGCATGAATTAGAAAATTCTATGATACATTTGCATAAAATTGGATCAGTTTGCATCAATAATAATAAAACCCTTAGCGCACATGCGAACTTGAAACTCCGTGCCTCCGCATGTGCAGTATACCGCTAAGCAGGGAAGCGTCTCAACACACAACAGGAGCCAGCTTTCAGTGCCCTGCTTCAATTGCTGACACGACGAAGAAGGAACCGGCAGGTTAGACGGTCACCTGGGGGCAGGAGCAAGGGAATCAATCACGAGACGAGGGTGGAGGACAAGGAGAAGAATGATATTTGGGTGGGGGAGGAAAAGGATGCTTTGGGAGTTGGGGCCTGGGTTGGTGAGGAGAAGAGAGAAATGGGATAGCCATTAGAGATTGAGGCTTTTGGTGGGTGAGAGAAGCATGCATTTGGAGGGCAGGTAGGAGAGAAAGAGTACATGGATGGGGTGGGCCACCACCACCTCAATGAGTGAGGGCTAACAGAGCCCCCCAGCCCACCCCGGAGAAAGTGAAAGCACGGTGGAGTGTGGAAGAGCGCGCTGGGACTCAGTTCGGCTCGTCGTGGCCCAGCAATTTGCGAGCTTCCTGCGGAGCAGCATCAGGTGGCGATCCAGCACCAAGAGTGAGCGAACGGGGTCCAGAGGGGAGACGGGATGCGTTTGCTCATTGTGTAGCTGGGCAGGTGTGTGTGGGCAGCTGGCCACAGCTGGATTGAGGAAAGGGCAAGGAATCCCTTAGCTTGCACAGCTGGAAGGCAGCTTCAATGAGGGTCTGGACAGGGAGAGAGACAGAAAGAAAAGAAGACAGACACGGGATGGAGAGAGAGAGAGAGAGAGATAAGAAAGACAGACACGGGATGGAGAGAGAGAAAGAAAGAAAGAAAGACAGACAGACACGGAATGGAGAGAGAGAGAAAGAAAGAAAGAAAGACAAACAGACAGACACGGGATGGAGAGAGAAAGAAAGAAAAAAGAAAGACAGACAGACAGGATGGAGAAAGAGAGAAAGAAAGATAGACAGCGGGAGGGAGAGAGACAGAAAGAAAGGAAGAAAGAGACAGGGGGCAGGGAGAAAGACAGAAAGAAAGACAGACAGACATCTATTTTAGCACCCGTTAATGTAACGGGCTTAAACACTAGTATTAAATAATTAGGTAGTTTTCAAAACTTAATTTGAACATTTTGGAAGCTTCTGGATGAGAAATCTTGCAAGGGATTGTAGGGGAAAAGAACATAAGAATTCCAATACTGAGACAGACCAAGGTCCATCAAGCCCAGCATCCTGTTTCCAACAGCGACCAAGTAGTAAAACAAATTTTATGCTGCTTATCCTATGAATAAGTAGCGAATTTCCCCAAGACATTTCAATAATGGCCTATGTACTTCTCTTTTAGGAAATTATCCAAATATTTTTTTAAACCCTGCTATGCTAATTGATTTCTCCACATTCTTCAGCGACAAATTCCAGAGTTTAATTACATATGGGCGAAGATATATTTTCTCTAGTTTGTTTTAAATCTACTACTTAGTAGGCTTATTGCATGTCCCCTAGTCTTAGGGGTCCTTTAATCAAGGCGCGGTAGGGGTTTAACGCGCAGAATACTGTGCATTAAACTGCCTGCCGCACTAGTCGCTAATGCCTCCATTGACCAGGCATTAGTTTTTTGCTTGATGCGGGGGTTAGCTTGTGATGAAATGTCCGAAGCATTAACCCCACTAGCGCGGCTTGATAAAAGGACCCCTTTGTATTTTTGGAAAGAGTAACCAAGCGATTCACATCTACCCTTTCCTCTCCATTCAATATTTTATAGACCTCTATCATATCACCCTTGAGCCTTCTCTTCTCCAAGCTGAAGAGCCCTAGCTGCTTTAGGCTTTCCTCATAAGGAAGTTGTCTCATCCCTTTTATCATTGTTGTCGCCCTTCTCTGTAACTTTTCTAATTCCATTATATCTTTTTTTTTTTTTAGATATGACAACCACAATTGCACACAGCATTTGAGGTGTAGTCGTACCATAGAACGATATAATAATAATAATAATAATAATTTTATTTCTTATATACCGCTGTACCGTGAAGTTCTAAGCGGTTTACAGTAGAAACAGAAGAAATGCAATAAGTAAGATTAATTAAGATGAAGAGAGAGTACTTAGAGTTCCCTGACTGTCCCAAAGGCTCACATTCTTGCTAAAGTACTTGAGAAAAATAAATTAGTTAGGTTATAAACATAGAGTAGAAGAAGGCAGGAAAACAGTTCATAGGAAAATTAATTTTGAATACATTATACATTATATATTGTTCAAGGCGGAATACAAATTATAGGAGATTTGGACATTACCAAAAGAATTGCGTAATAAAGATTATCTAGATAAATTACATAACAGTGATTCATGTACATTACATGGTGTGGTAGAGAATTCAATTATGAAAATTACATATCAGGGAATCAAGTGATAAGAGAATATAGTGGAGAATATCAGTATATACGGTTTACAGATTGGAAGTTACCTAATAATGACATAAGAAGTTTATTGGATAGTGTGGAAAATGTTTACGGTATATAGGAATCAGAGTATGTATGATAGGAAAGGTTCTAAGAATTGATTAATGTGTTATTCTATAGAGGGATAAAGGGAGGATATTAGTTGGTAATGACGTGTTTTCTGAATAGAAATGTTTTGATTTCTTTTCGAAACACTTTGATGTCTGTTGTATTGATTATTAGTTTGGTGATTGTGGGGTCAATTTTTGCTGCCTGTGTCGCTAGAAGGCTGTTGTATAGTTTCTTAAGACGGGTTCCATTATTAGGTGGGAAGGTGAATAGGTTTTGAGTTCTTCTTGATCTGGATGAGAGGTAGCGGTTTAGGCGGTTGTTTAGGTAACAGGGGGCAGTTCCATGGGTTATCTTAAACAGCAGACAATAGAACTTGAATTGAGTTCTTGCTTTTATCGGAAGCCATGTCTTTTTGGAGTGCCTATGTCTGTAAGTAGGATTTATGAGTGAGTTTTGAGAAGATGTGTGAGTGGGTGTTGAGAATTGTTCTTGGTGCTAATATGTGTTTAAATAAGTTAGAGCAAGCTATCTATCAGCAAGTTGTCTATCAACCATTAAGTATGATTCTATAGTTAAATAAAACAAAGTAAACCAACTGTTAAGTAAAAAACTAGCAGTTAGATATGAGATTTGATCTTTGTGCTAGTATGTGTTTAAACAGGTTAAGGGCAAGAAATCTATCAGTATGTTGATTATCAACCATTAATTATAAGTCAACAGTAATAATAAAACATGGTAAACCAGCAGTTAAATATAACAATGTATAACAAGTTGTTTTGGTCTTCCTGCTGGTTTATGGTGTTAGAAGGCTGTGCGCTGTTGGAATGCTCAAAATTAAGGAGATCCCTCTGGTTTCGGTGTAGTGGCTGAACGCCATGCGCTCCCCCGCAGGATCGGGCTCCTCTCTCTCTTTTTTCTTCTTTCCTGCTCGCTTGAGGAGTAGGCAAGGCTGTATGCAGTTGTCGGATTAAATTCAAAAGAAAACCCGGTGGTTTCGGGGTAGGGGAGGATCGCTTCGCGTTTCCCCGTAGAATCGGGCTCCTCTCCTGCCTTCCTGCTGGTTCTTTAAGCAGGCAAGGCAATGTGTTGTGGGGCAGGTTCAATGGAGACCCCGCTGGTTTCGGGGAAGGGGCGGACCACCTCACGCTCCCCTGCAGGATCGGGTTTCTTTTTCTTTTTTTTTTTTTTTCATTTTTTTATTTTTTCTGCCTTCCTGCTAGATCGAGGATATAGGTGAATTATAACGTTTTTATCATTGTTTAATGCAGGTTTCTGGGTCTTGCTGCATCTTGTCAAGTAGAAACCAACTTTTCAGCCATCATGTTATGGCTTTTTTAAAAAAAATTATTTATTTATGCTTTTTAACTTTTTGAAGAAGACATGATCAAAAAGAAAGAAACGTATACAATGCCAGTTTAACAATTATATTAAGAGAAAGAAATATATTACCATTCACCAGGAAAAAAACAATAATAGTGGCTTGTAGAATTAGTCCACAATTAATGGAGGCTAGAACTGCAAATTTAACTGAAATATTTCAATGGTAATTATTAAAGAAGAAAACAATGATGTGAATGGGTGGGCTTCAAATTTAACTTCTTTGAGCTAATATACAAGTAGCAGGTCTCATCTGATATCTAGTTTGCCCTTTGGCGGAAATAATTTTTTTTTTTTTTTTTTGGCATATCTCTATTGAAATTTTCAAAAATAACAAGTTACAGCAAACAAAATATCCACAATCCCAAAACACCAAAATGTGTATAACAAAAATATTACAGCAAATATCGCATATCATAGAAACAAACCAAAATAAATTAACCCCCCTCCCCCACCCGGGTGGTCCTCCCTAGTGAAATATACCATAGCCAATAAAAGAAAAAAGAAGGAAAGCAACAGGAAAAAGTATAAACGGTCCAGCACTAGCCAGGCATGCCACAGCATACAACTAAGTAACTCACCACACTCATGAAATATATACTCGTCCCAGAGCTCTCAAAGGCAGCCAGGAACACCACTCTCTAATAGCCACGAGGCTAAGTAGTAAATAAATGAAACAGGGCCCTGGCTACTGTTCCACTAATTGATGAACACACTCACCATCATATGCACAAAAACACACCATGCCCCATCTCAAGCCAACCATAACTTTCAACAAAACAGAAACAGCAACCAGCCCATCATAACAAGCAAACACAGTAAAGCATCCAGAGCAGATTAACAAGTCCACAGCAACAAACCAAGAGAAGGCAGTTGAAGAAGAAACCAAGTTTGGAGACTCCTTCGGAAGTATATTAAGAAAGTCTCAAGCTGCATTAATAGATTCCAGCATTTTCCAGCCATCCGAACTAATCACCTTTAGAATGGCCAGGTAGAGCAACATAAATCATTGTTTACAGGCGTGCAGCTCAGAAGAGATGGAAGATGCGTACCATTTCTCCTTCAAAACACAGTGAGTTTTTTTAAAATTTGTATTCATTTAGGATCATGGCCTTGTGTGCGTTGTTGTGCACCTTCACAATAACTACATATGGCTGCTGGCAATTGTCGAATCGTCTTCCCAGGCGATGTGCACGTTCTAATCGCAAGGGCCCAACTCCATCAGCAAGAGGCAATGCCTCACGTAACCAAGTCTCCAAAGTCGAGTTAAGCTTTGTATCAGAAAGACTCTCAGGAAGGCCCACAATACATAGATTGTCCCTATTGGAGCAATTTTTGAGATCCATTTTCTCCGCTTGCGCTGTAAATTGCTCCTGCAGGGTAGTGAGCTCTGACAATGCTGAACCTACTGTATCCTCAACAGCTGCCATGTGGGTTTCCAACTCTCCGGTTTGCCATGTAGTTTCTGCAAACAGCTGTTCCAAGTTGGCCAGAGTGTTGTGCCAGTTGTGGGTCCAAAGCTTGTACCACTGCTGAGGTAAGTAAGTGCACTAATATGCTCCAGTAGTACTGAAAGAGCAGGTTCAGCCAAAGTAGCCGCCATCTTAGGATATGAACTCTGCTGCTTCTCTTTATCTTTCTCTCTGCGATTGTCGTTGCTGATCATCCCCGATTCAGACCGCAAGACAAATTTGCCCATAAACAATAAAAGAGCTTAAAGCCTTCATCCAAGATGCGTAAAGATCAGATGGGGGCGGATGAGGCCTAGGGCCCTGGAGCTCAGCAGAAACACATCCTGTTTCACTCAAACATATCATGTGACCTCCAGCTAGAATTTTTTAAATTAAATAAATAAAAAAAATCAGTGCTGAAAACAACAACGCTTAGCAAGATTCTATAAATCACCTCCTTGTTAGGTGTAGTCATATAGTTCTCATCCACCCGTTTAACATTTAGACACAAGCAGTTACGCCAATGAAAACCAGGTCTTAATACCTGCGTCTACGTTATGTGTGGATTGGCTGTATTCTATAACAGTGTGTATAACTTTTAGGAACACCCATGACCCGCTCATGCCTCCTTTTGAGATTCGCGCACTAGAATTTACACACACTACTTTATAGAATACACTTACAAAGTTGTGCATTTCAATTCTAATTATTACTTGTTAATTGCCAATTGTTGGCGCTGATTGGCATGTTCAACAATTTTGTTGTGTACACAACTTTGGCCACAGTATAAAGAATATGGTCCTTGGTGAAGAAAAACACTTTGGAAACCATGCAGATTTTTTGGAGGAAAGGCAGGGAAGATATGATAGGGACAGTTAAATACCTATGTAGCGTAAATGTGAATGAGGTGAATCTCTCATTTCAAAGGAAACTCCAGAATGAGAGGGCAAAGGATGAAGTTAAGAGGTGATAGGCTCAGGAGTAATCTAAGGAAATACCTTTTTACAGAAAGAATGTTAGATGTGTGGAACAGTCTCCCCTAGTGGTGGAGAGTAGACAAAGCCTGTGTCTGAATTCAAGAAAGCCTGGGATAGGCATATTGGATCTCTTAGGGAGAGGAGGAGATAATGGATGCTGTGGAATGGGCAGAATGGATGGGCCATTTGACCTTTATCTGCCATCATGTTTCTATATTAACTTCAAAAACTTTTTTTCTTTTCATTGACTTAGAGGGTACTTTTTCCTCTTAGACACTTTTACAGTGGTATACTCGTAATTTCAGCATCCTCTAAGCTAAAAAAAAAAAAAGGTGTGAAAGAAAGAAGATTTGTGGGCTAACCGCATGGGAGTGTGTAAATGAATTCTTTTCATGAGTCAGAACCTTCAGATTGAGTGCATATTTTGTTTGAAAGACTGTTGGGTGGTGGGAGTCCCTCAGTTTCCAGGATTACCAGATAAATGACTGCAGAAAGCAAACACATTTATGTCTAGAGACTGTTGACAGCAC
This sequence comes from Geotrypetes seraphini, assembly GCF_902459505.1. Lineage (NCBI taxonomy): Eukaryota > Metazoa > Chordata > Amphibia > Gymnophiona > Dermophiidae > Geotrypetes > Geotrypetes seraphini. Next base: position 28,696,831 of record NC_047101.1, on the reverse strand, counting down.
CTCTTCTGAAATCCAATTTCCAAACTAGGCAGATGAATTTGGATAATACATGAAGCAGCTAGTCTCTGAAACAAAGGCAGAAGGATATTGAAAGACAGAAATTTAGACCTGGCTTGTTCTCCCGCCCCCCCCCCCCCCCCAAAAAAAAATAAATAAATAAATAAAAAAAAAAAAAAAATATATATATATATATATATATATATATATTTAATACTATCTACAGTTGCAAGCACAATCTTGCCAGGTGAGTCAGCACGTCCTGTAGGCAGTCAGCCGTGGCATACCTGAAATCTCAGGAAGCACACAGTTTGAGATACACTGATCTAGGCAAACAAATGACAGGCCAAAATTGATGAGCATAATTTTTAAGATGAATTTTCAGCTGAAAGTTATGCTCCTAAGTTTGGTTAAAAACAGGTCCCAAAATTGGGAGCCAGGGCTGGTTCAACCATTGGGCCAGGTGAGACTCTGGCCTATGACGATAGAGACAGAGGGCAATGAAATCCATGGCAACTGAGCTCACTGCCACCCCCTTCTCTCTCGGTCCAACACTTCTGCCCTCTCCAGCCCCTAGTCTGGCATTGCTCCCTCTCCTCCTTCTCTCCCCCATCCCGCATGCTTGCCAGCAGACTGCTTTTGGCCAGCCCTGGGTCTTCCCTCTGCTGTACCTTGCCTCCAATTTCCTGTCAGCAGCACAAGGCAGAGGGAATATTTAGGGCTGGCCGGAAGCAGCATGCTTTTGCTACCATGCAAGGTAACGTTAGACGGCTCTGGGGGAAGGAGAAGGAGCAATGTTGGTCTAGGGGTTTGAGAGAGAAGAGGAGAAAGCTTAAGCTTTGGGGGTGAGGGAGCCACTGGGGATGGGGTGCCACCATCAAAGTTGGCTCAGGGCATCATAATAGTTTGAGCCAGCCCTGTTAGGAGTTAAGTATTTTCTGAATATTGGGTACTAAGGGCCAGATTCACTAACCTGCCTGATTGGGCCTGATCTGGGCAGATCCAACGAATTCAGCAAACTCCAATATGCAGATGGGGTTGATCGGAGGAACGCCTCCCATCTGCCAGCATGCGCTGGACCTCTGGCCCGGCACTTTTTTTTTTTAACTTTCTTTACAGCCCTTGGTTTTAACCTGCTTAAAGCCTGCGGGTTAAAACCACGGGCTTACACTGCGGGGAACGGTGGGAGAGTCAGGGCAGGCAGGCGATGAGAGCAGCTACAGTTGGGGCAGGCAGGCAGATCAGGGAAGCAGGAGATCGGGGCTGACAGGGCTGAGAGCAAGGCGGCAGAAGGCAATTGGAAAGAGCTTCAGTGACTGGTCCTAAGCAGTCACTTTTTGGGTTAATCGGCCAGCACAGTCGAATCGGCAAATTTGTTTAGTGAATCTTGTCCCTGCCTACTTTGCATGCAGTTCCCCTCATTTGCATGCGCGGATCGGAATCGGATTGCAAAATAGATTAGTGAATACTGCAGGAGGGAAATCGGGTCACAAAGGGCTCGCAAACCGATCTGTTTGTTTAGTGAATCTAGCCCTAGGTTTCCTTCTCCATCCAGCTCTACCCTCCTTTAATGGTTTGCTTACTAATGTAGCCTGAGGTCAGAATAGGAGCCAACTTTTCAACTCACCACAAATTGCCAAGTCCATGTAAAGGAAATGAAAGCATGCTGGGTTCTCAACACAACTGGTAAGGCTGTCTAAATGAAGAGCACAGCAGGTGCTGCCACACAGGGAGGACTTGTGGCTACAAGAAATGCCAGGGTAGCACTGCAAATCGCACCAGTCTCTCTCCATCCTTAAAACAACTCATCACCACAGCTTACCATCTTACTCCCAAGCCCACCTACACCACACCTGCACTTGTTTTCAGCCCACTCTGGTCCATATACAACTCATATTCTCCCCATCCCAGCTAGTCCTCATTAGACCCTTTTCCTTACCTAACCTGCGCACACCATACACTTTTTTTTCTCTCAGGTTATCCTCACTTCTTTTTCAGTCTCTCCCTGCCTTAATGTTTTCTTACTCCTCTCATCTTCCTCTATTTTTCTCTCATTCCTTTGTCCCAATGTAATTTGACTTTAGTTTTAAGATAGGAATGCTTAATACCTCCATTCTATACTTCTCTGCTTTCTACTTCCTCCTGACCTAACTTGCCTTACCCCTACTAATTCCCTCTTTTGATTCCCTCTCACTCTACCTTGCTCAATGCTCCTCCCCTACAGCTAGGTTCACCCATCCTTCATACCTCCTACTGCAATGCTCTATATCAAGGTTTAAGACAAAAAAAATCTGCAGTGCCTTCAACTAATGCAAAACACCTCAATAAAACTTATAAGATCCCATAAATACGACCATGTGACCCCTCCGCTTAAAGCAGCACATTGACTACCAATAACGCACAGACTCATAGTAACATAGTAAATGACAACAGATGGACCTGAATGGTCCATCCGGTCTGCCCATAAGTTGTACCCATTAAAAAATACATGATTAGATTAACTTGCCTCTTCTTTGATATTTCTTGGCTGTAGACTGTAAAGTCTGGTATTGTCCTAGGTTCCAAACGCTGAAGTTGCCATTCAAGCTCACTCCAACCTATCCAACCATCCCGTTACTTGCAGGATATCTACCATAAAGTCTGTCCAGTAACATCCTCATCCTATATAATAAAACCCTAGCTGCACATGTGCACTCCTACCTGCGTGTTCCGTTTTCCCTGATCCATGAGATGTAAGTCTGTGGCGGCAGGAGTGCGCATGCGCGAGTCCCCAGCCTTACAGCACCTAACTACACTCGCGGCAGGACTGGCTGCCAGCGCTGGACTCCCTGCTCTCTCGCGGCAAAAAAACAGTAAGTTTCTCGCGATCTGAACCCTCCCATCCCTTCCCGACATCTGACCGGCCCCCCCTTCCCTTCCGCGGTCCAGACTCCAAACCTGTCTGCAGCACTCTACACACTCTGCTTCGAGGCCTTCTACTGCCCTGATTTGCTCTGCTGTGTCTCTGATGATGTCATCAGGGACGTGCCAGAGTAAATCAGGACAGTAGAAGGCCATGAAGCAGCGTGTGTAGAGTGCTGCAGACGCTACTAGAGTCGGCAGGTTTGTCGGGACCACAGGAAGGGAAGGAGGGGAGGGGGGCAAGGGACTAAGGGAGCCGGACAGACTTCTAGCACCCGTTAATGTAACGGGCTAAAATACTAGTGTTCCATATTAGTGGAGTTCACATTGATGCCCACCCCAGCCCATCCTACACCGAATCACCATTTATGGAGCACAGACCATGCAGGTCTGTCTAATACCGGCCTTAGTTCTTTAATTTACATCCTTTGTTTTTAATTAGAGATCCTCTATTTTTAGCCCATACTTTTTTGAATTCCAACACCTTTCCTCTCCACCACTTCCCTCGGGAGGGCATTCCAGGCATCTATCACTCCACCCTCACCGTGAAGAAGAATTTCCTAACATTGCTCCTAAGTCTTCTTCCCTATAACCTCAAATTATGCCCTCTAGTTTTACCATTTTTTCTTCTCTGGAAAAAATTTGGCTCTATATTAATGCCTTTCAAGTATTTAAACATCTGAATCATATCTCCCCTGTCCCTCCTCTCCTCCAGAGTATACATATTTAGGTCTTCCAGTCTCTTCTCATACTTCTTTTTGTTCAAATCTCTTACCATTTCTGTTGCCTTCCTCTGAACCACTTCAAGTCTTTTTATATCCTTCACCAAATACAGCCTGCAAAACTGAACACAATACTCCAAGTGTGGCCTCACCAACGACTTATACAGGGGCATCAACACCTCCCTTCTTCTGCTGGTTACTTATCTTTATCCCAGGACAAGCAGGCAGCATATTCTCACACATGGGTGACGTCACCGACGGAGCCCTGCAGCGGACAGCCTCGAAAGCAAAAATCTCGATCTTTCGAGTGCTGCACCGCGCATGCGCGCGTGCCTTCCCGCCCAAACTAGGGGAGCGCATCTCCTGTGAGGATCCTCAGTTCAACGTTTTCCGCGGAGCCGAGAAGACTTGTTCCTCTAGCTCTGCAGCGTTGTGCCTTCTCTTCACCGCGGCTGGATATTATTTGGTCGCTCTGTTCGTTTCTCGTTTCTCTTTTCTTTTAATTTCTAAAAATAAATAAATAAATAAATAAATAAAAATAGTTGTGTTTTATTTTTCTTTTGGCATTTGCCGCCGGGTGCGGAGGCTCGGGGCCTAGGCCCATTCTCCTTTCTCTCCGATACGGACTTTGTATTTTCTATGTCCCAGTCCTTGACCGGGTTCAAGCGTTGCTACCAGTGCGGCAGGACGATCTCTATCACCGATCCTCATAGTCGATGTATGATTTGTTTGGGTGACAGTCATCGACCCGAGGATTGTGTGCGCTGTCTGACCCTTCAGCCTCAAGCTTTTCGCCGCCGCTGTGACCGGTTTCTTCAGCTCTTCGCCGTTATGGAACCAGATAAAGCCTCGGCCTCGACCGTGTTGACGCATTCTGCGTCCAAGACTTCGACATCAGGGGTGTCCTCGGGCGTCAAGACTTCGCCCTCGACGCCTGTACCGGCCTCGGTCTCGAAGACCTCAGGGTCCTTGGCCTTGAAGGCCTCGTCGGTCCCGTCCTCGAAGCCTGCTGGGGGTAAGTCTCCTGCTTCCTTTTCAGGTACCATTCCCAAGAAGCCTCCAGAGTCTCTATCTCTGCAAACCGTGACCCCGGGTTTGGCTCCGTCATCGAGGCCTTCAGCTAAGCGTGCCTCCAAGTCTCGGGAATACTCACATTCGAGGTCGCCCTCCTTGGAGCGCATTGCGGCACCTACGAGACCGAATCCTTTTGTCTCGGTGCCCATTTTTGAGGATATGTTGAAATCCATCTTAACTACTCAAATTTCCTTTATCGTGGTTCAATTGGTCCCGTTCTCGACTTTGCTTTCGGTAGACCAGCCTGAGCAGCAGTCTGAGGCCCTTGTGAAGCCTCCTCGGGGCAGGTCTCGCAAGAGGGTTTCTTCCTCGGACTCCTCACCAGATCCCTCTTCGAGGTCGGTGTTGCCTCATCCGAAGCATCATTCGAGGCAGTCAAAGCACCTGGCTTCTAAGCTACCGAAGTCTACAGAGGCTTCTTCGAGGCTGCCGCATCGCTCTCATACTCGACAAAACCAAAGCTTTCTACTGCTCGGACTTACAAACAACCGGCTCGTCATTGTCCTCAGAAGACGCCACCGGCCTTTTCGAGACCTCCTCCTCGACGCCCTCAACAGCATCATCGTCCTCAGAAGACTCAGGCGCCTGCTGCTGCCAAGCCAGCTACGTCTTTTTGACATTCTGGGCTTGAGCATTCCAAACTCCCTGCATCCAAATTCTCTTCTACCCATTGGAGGTCGCCTTTCCCTGTTTTCTTCCCAATGGGAAGGCATCACATCGGATCTCTGGATTCTGACCATTATATGAGAGGGATACTCTCTGCGCCTGCTTCAGGTGCCTCCAGATCACCCTCCAAGAGAGTGTCCTTCCAAGTCCTCGCAACTCCCCCTTCTTCTTCAAGAGGCTCGGGCTCTTCTTTGCCTTCGAACGGTGGAGGAGATTCCGCTCTCTCAATGCAACCAGGGTTTCTATTCCCGGTATTTCCTGGTGCCCAAGAAGACGGGGGATTTGCGACCCATTCTGGATCTTCGAGCCCTCAACAAATTTCTGGTCAAAGAGAAGTTTTGCATGTTCTTGTTACCGACCTTATACTCCCTCATGGATCAGGGGGATTGGATGTGCTCGCTGGACCTCAAAGAGGCTTATACTCATGTCCGAACTTTCACAAATATTTCAGATTCAAGGTGGGGAATCTCCATCTCCAATACAGGGTTCTTCCCTTTAGCCTAGCGGCCTCCCCCAGGGTGTTTACCAAGTGTTTGGTCGTGGTGGCTGCGGCTCTTCGCTCTCGAGACGACTGGCTTATCAAGGCCCCTTCTCTTCCAGCGACCCATCAGACTATTGCATTTCTTCAAAGTCTAGGGTTCCATATCAACTTTCCCAAATCTCAGTTGATCCCATCCCAGTCTCTGCAGTTCTGGATTCTGTCACCATGAAAGCGTACCTTCCACTAGCTCGTCAGGCTACCCTCATTCGGCTCTTGTCAGCAGGTGTCTTGTCTTCCAACCATTTCTGCCCGACAGATGATGATCCTGCTCGGTCACATGGCTTCTAGAGTTCATGTGACTCCTTTTGCCAGACTTCACCTTCGCATCCCTCAGTGGACCCTGGCATCTCAATGGCAACAAGCGCTGAACCACGCCTTCTCGCCATATTGCGGTAACTCCTTTATTGAGGAACTCTCTCCGCTGGTGGATGCTCTCTTCCAATCTTTCCAGAGGTTTGTGGTTCCACAATCTTCCTCATCAGAAAGTTCTCACAACCGATTCGTCCACTCACGCATGGGGAGCCCACGTAGATGGTCTCCGTACTCAAGGGCTGTGGACTTCCGCAGATCGTCGGTGTCACATCAATCTGTTGGAACTCAGCGATTTTCAATGCTCTCAAAGCTTTTCATCATTTTCTTCATGAACAGGTGGTTTTTGTCCGGACAGACCCCATGTCACCCATGTGTGAGAATATCTGCCTGCTGTCCCTGGATAACAACTGTTACGGTATGTAACTGTGCTTTCTTTACAGCCTTGCATTCTTCTGGCTATAGCCACTGCCTTATCACACTGTTTGGATGCTCTATCTTCGCCTGCTGGAAGATGGACACAATCCCAGTCATCTCTGGATTATCTACTGCTCACAAGAAAATTGTTTTATTTTGATTCTGGTTGCCATTTATATATCTGCTTTGAGTATTTATTCAGGAAGGCAAGAAACAACCCATATAAAAAAGCAAAATAAACACTTGCTGTGGTTTGCTTTTTTTCCCTCCAAATAAACATAAAAATGAATAAATTTCTGGAGCTCTGTTCCATGCACTCTGCAATATTGGACAAGGGAAAGTATCAGGAAAACCTAGCTGATCAGATGAAAGGTATGATTGCCATCTAGTGGTGATAGAAAGCTTAAACAAGTTGAAACAAGTTGTTTAACAAATCTGCAGTTCTTCATTGAAGCCCGAGGGACAGAAACAAAATACAGTAGCTTTCACCAAGTTTTTCTTGGGATCTTCATATGATGACCTTATTGTAGAATATCTTTGCCAAATCCCAACAAGATAACACTTAAAATTTAATGTGAAAAGAAGCAAAAAGGCACATTGATAACTGACTACATATTCAAGGTAAAAAGGTGCCCGAGTGCTCTAGGTAACGATGCCTTAGAAATGCTATAAAAGTGGCACCTAGATATTTCAGGGGCAAATATAACTTATGGTATTCTGTAAATTATGTAGGTGAGTGGGAGCCATGTCTACGTCCCACCCATGCTGTGCTCCTGTGTCTGTCCTTTCCAAATCACACCATGGAAGACAGTGGCGTAGTAAGGGGCAGGTGGTCTACTCCGGGCGCCAGCATCCTTCTTCCTCTCTATCCCCGCCTCTTCCCATGCCTCCGCTTGCCACACACACCCCTTCCCTTCCCCCACACCTCTAGTTGTTCACTGCTGTGAGCAAAAACTTAAATGTGCTCCACATGACTGCGTTATCTCTCCTGATGTCACTCCCCTCCCCAGGCAAGACCTGTACCCGGATGATATGAATGTGGTATAAAATACAGTACACATATCTGCTCCTGATCCATCCTGCCATATAGGAAAAGAGATTGTAGAAGTCCACCCTGCCCCACTTCTTGAGTCATCATCAGAGCTAACTCCAGCCTATCCCCATCTGCTTTGTCATATATCTTTATTCAAAGCTTATATACCGCTACTAATGACTGGAGCAATCAAATCTGAACTGTTGACATGAGCTTCTGTAATGGTGTAACTATACAGAGCAATCTATATGAGCTGTTGCAAAGGTGTTACAATGCAACATCCTAGGTAAATATACCATTTCACATTCATCCTATGCCTATACTGTACACACACAGCACATCTCTCAAATCATATATCAAACTAAAAAGATCTTCCTCACAAACTGCCTTCAAAGACTACAATTGATTCAGAATACCACAGCGAAGTTGATCTATGGAAAAAGCAAATTCGACCATGCGACTCCTTTGCTTTTTTCTCTCCATTGACTCCCAGTTTATTTTAGAATTCAGTTTAAATGTTTATGTATTATTTCTAAGATTTTACATGGTATCTTTGCTCCTCTTGTTCCTCTGCTATGGAATGCTTATAGATTTTCATATGCGAGAGGCATTCATTGATTTAAACTTTCTCTTCCTTCTAGGAAAGGAATTCAAGGAGTTAAGAATTTAAGCAGATCTGTGGCGTTTAAATTTCTCCAACTATGGAATGAATTTCCCCTAATTTTGAGGTGTCTCAGCTCCTTCCAACTCTTCTGTAAACTTCTAAACATTTTTTTATTCGCTAAACATTTTGAAAACTAACTCTTGTATTTCAGTTTACTTTATTTTTTTAATTTATTGTTAACCACGTCGAGCTTCCTTTGGTTGAAGACCCGGTATATAAGGTTAAGTTTTAGTTTAGTTTAGTTTAATATAGGATATAGAATATAAAATGTGCCCCCTCCCAAAAAAACCCCAACAAATAAAATCTAATATAACAAATTAAAACAAGCTATACTAAACCAAAAAAAAACCCCCCAAAAAGTAAAGTAAATAAAATTATATATTAGTTCCAAAGTTACTGTCCACAAGAAATCCACCTCATATCACTTCAGCTTCACTAAAGCCCCTCCGGATCTCAGCATGGTAAGATATGTATCCTCCTCCTCAGGGACTCAGATTGACATACAGGATTCTCAACGTCACCCCTGAGCGCCGCTCTGCATCAAGCCATCACCTCCAGTCCAGCCGTTGGAGCCACCAGCCAAGACGATCCGAAGAAGCCGCATAACCCACTGCAAACAGAGTCCACCACATGCAGCAGCATCTACAACTCAACCACACCAGCAGAAAGAGGAGAGACAGCTGGCACAACCCACTGCAAACAGGGCCCACCACAAGTGGCAGCCTTCTCAACTCAGTCCCAGTCATGCCAGCAGAAGGAGGAGACAGCTGACACAAAGCAAAGCCTCAGCCCCAACTACGGACCTCGAAGAGAAGTGAAGCAAAGCCAGTAGGAAAGGCCTCGATAAAAATAAGGCCTCACATAAATGTATTACATTTAACGGATACATTTTAATAGTCAAAATCCGAACTTTAATATTGCTTGTTAAATAGTCAGTTTCATAATATAAAATAAAATTAACCCAAGTAAAAATATCAAATAAAGAAAAAATACAATAAAAGGAACAAAAGAAACCAGAATAAAAGTATAAACAGCAAAATAAATATGAGAGGCACTATATGGACGCCATCTTGTTCCCTATCCCATATATGGGAAAAAGACAGTAGAAGTCTGTTAGAACATAAGAACATAAGAATTGCCTCTACTGGGTCAGACCAGTGGTCCATCATGCCAAGCAGTCCGCTCGCACGATGGCCCCCAGGTCAAAGACCAGTGCTCTAAATGAGTCCTGCGTACGTTCCAGTTTAGCAGGAACTTGTCCAACTTTGTATTGAATCCCTAGAGGGTGTTTTCCCCTATAACAGACTCCAGAAGAGGGTTCCAGTTTTCTACCACTCTCTAGGTAAAGAAGAACTTCCTTAGGTTTATACGGAACTTTAGAGAGTGCCCTCTTGTTCTCTCTACCTTGGAGAGGGTGAACAAGATGTCTTTATCTACTAAGTCTATTCCCTTCAGTATTTTGAACGTTACGATCCTGTCCCCTCTTAGTCTCCTCTTTTCAAGGGAGAAGAGGCCCAGTTTCTCTAATCTCTCACGGTACGGCAACTCCTCTAGCCCCTTAACCATTTTAGTTGCTCTTCTCTGGACCCTTTTAAGTAGTACTGCGTCCTTCTTCATGTATAGCGACCACTGATGGACGCAGTACTCCAGGTGAAGGCACACCATGGCCCGGAACAGTGGCATGATAACCTTCTCCAATCTGTTCATGATCCCCTTCTTAATCATTCATAGCATTCTTTTCGCCCTTTTCACCGCCGCCGCACATTGCGCGGACGGCTTCATCGACTTGTCGATCAGAACTCCCAAGTCTCTTTCCTGGAAGGTCTCTCCAAGTACTGCCCCGACATCTTGTATTCGTGCATGAGATTTTTGTTACCGACATGCATCACTTTACACTTATCCACGTTGAACATCATTTGCCATGTCCATGCCCATTTCTCCAGCTTGATTATGTCCACGTTGCAGATCTTCGCAATCCCCGTGTCTTCACTACTCTGAATAACTTCGTATCGTCTGCTAATTTAATCACCTCACTCATTGTACCAATGTCCAGATCATTTATAAAGATGTTGAAGAGCAAGGGTCCAAGCACCGAACCCTGCGGCACCCCACTTGTGACGCTCTTCCAGTCGAGCATTGTCCATTTACCCCCACTCTTTGTTTCCTATGATCCAGCCAGTTTTTAATCCACGTGAGTATTTCACCCTTGATTCCATGGCTTGCAATTTTCCGAAGTAGTCATTAATGGGGAACCTTGTCGAACGCCTTCTGAAAATCCAGATATACAATGTCGACCGGGTTGCCCTTGTCTATCTGCCTGTTTACTCTCTTGAAGAAGTGCAGCAAGTTCGTCAAACAAGATCTTCCTTTGATGAAACCGTGCTGGCTAGTCCTCATCAGACTGTGTCCGTCAAGTTGATCAATGATGCGGTCCTTTATCAGCACCTCTACCATCTTTCCCGGTACCGAGCTTAGACTCACCGGTCTGTAGTTTCCTGGATCTCACCTCAAACCTTCTTTGAAAATCGGCGTAACATTCACCACCTTCCAGTCTTCCGGAATCTTTCCCGATTTGATCGACAGATTGGCTATTAGTTGAAGCAGTTCAGCTATAGCCCCTTTCAGTTCTTTGATGACCCTCAGATGGATGCCATCCGGTCCCGGGGATTTATCGCTCTTAAGCCTATAGATCTGCCTGCACACCTCTTCTAGACTGACCATCAACCCTGTCAGTTTCCCGTCTTCGTTTCCAGCATATAGCTTGATGGGTTCCAGTATGCTGTGTATATCCTCTTCGGTAAATATAGACACAAAAAATGTGTTCAGTTTGTCGGCAATTGCTTTGTCCTCCTTTAACACTCCCTTTATCCTATGGTCATCCAACGGTCCCACCGCTTCCTTCGCGGATCGTTTCCTCTTAATATATTGAAAGAACGGCTTGAAGTTTTTCACCTCCTTGGCTATTTTTTCCTCGTAGTCTCTTTTGGCACCTTTTACCGCCTGTTCGGCATTGGTCCCACTTTTCCCACTGCTGGGGCTGACATCCAAGCACCACTTCTGCGCATCATAAATGAAGTTATAGTTTTTGATCTTTTCTGTTGATATTATCTTCTTTCTATTTAGGGATCCTTTGTATCTATCCCATGCGTTTTTCTCACTGTTTACCTCCACCACCTCTACAGGGAGGGCATTCCAGCCATCCACCACCTTCTCTGTGAAAAAGTATGGTATTTCCTAGCGTTACTCTTCAGGGCTCCAATCACAACAATCTTCCACATTGCAGCTTTCTTGTTAACAACAGGCATAGCCACACTAGAAAGCAACTCCCTACAGGCGTACTCTGTTTTGCAAGCATGTCTTCAGGGAGAATACAGAGAGAAATTATATGCGACTGCTCCCTTTCTAATGGGTTATGTATGCCGACGTCACATTTAACACTACCTAAACATGAAGTCAGCTTAGTGGAGCTAATCAATGAGGTAATGCACACACAGGATCAGAGAAATGCCTTTCACTCAATGGCAATGTTTAAACCCCTTGCCATACATGTCTGCAGATTAAAAATCCAGCACTGCTCTTTACATCTTAACTGTATCCTTATATCAGTTCTCCTCTCACTCTCAGGGATTTGTTCCAAAACAGCACATTTAAAGGCAGCAAAATCATGACCAAGCTCTTCAAAATGGTTAACCAGTGGCTCCATCGGCTTTTTGGTTGTAACACAATGTCTATGCTCTTTTAAACGAGTCTTCAATTGCATTGATGCCTGGCCAATATATACCAACTGGCATAGACATATTAGGGCATTGATAACATTCCATGAAATGCAGGAAGTACCTGACCTTAAAAGAATAGTTTTGTGTGTCTTCACATCCCAAAACTCAGAAGTCTCTAGCATTAATGCACAGACTGACCAATGGCCACACATCAAATGTTGCCCTTGAGATTGCGTCCTCTCACTTACCCTTGTCCATACTGATGCGGGGCCCAAGATGTCCTTTAAATTTGAATTCCGTCGATAGGAAATCAATACATTAAGATCTTTAACCCCCCTCTTCTACGAAACTGTGTTAGCAGTTTCTAATGTGGGGAGCCGCGCTGAATGTCCCGTGCTGCTCCTGACGCAGAAACTCTGAGTGTCGGGAGCAGCACGGGCCATTCAGCATGGCTCTCTGCTCTAAAAAGTGCTAGCACGATTTCATAGAAGAGGGGGTAAATATTGGATGTGCCATCAATATATGAAGATGTTTCTTAATCACCCCCACTGTTACAGGTATATGTGCGTCAAACTTCAGGATACAAGATAACACTTGTTCATCTTGTTTCTGTCTTTTTTTCTTGTAACAATTCCCTGTGATTGAACATAGCTCTTTTAGCCGCACCCCTCACCAGGGATTTAGGATAACCCCTATCTTCAAACTTCTCTAGCAATCCATCAGCTCTTGTCAAATAATTATCCTGGGATGCACAGATCTTGCGGTATCACAAAAACTTAGAAAATAGAATGTTCTAACACGAATAGTGGAGTGCATGCTTTAAAAATGCAACAGATCTAGAAATGGGAATAACTAGCGAGATAATTAACCCTCCCTTTTACTAAGCCGTGATAGAGGTTTCTATCGTGGTCCGGAGTGCTAAATGCTCCGGCACTGCTCTGATATTAATAGAATTCCTATGAGTGTTGAAGCATTTAGCACTCCAGGCTGCGGTAGAAACCTTTACCACAGCTTAGTAAAAAAAAAAAAATGGGGTGGGGTGTAAATTTCCTGAGAGCACAAAATTATTTAAAGTTGTTAATCGCAAGAGGACTGTGAAAAATTGCAAGAGGACCTTGTGAGACTGGAAGACTGGGCGTCAAAATGGCAGATGACATTTAATGTGAGCAAGTGCAAAGTGATGCATGTGGGAAAGAGGAAACCAAACTATAGCTATGTGATGCTGGGTTCTGTGTTAGGAGTCACTGCCCAGGAAAAGGATTTAGGTGTCATTGTTGAGGATACATTGAAACCCTTAGCTCAATATGCAGCAGCAACTAAGAAAGCAAATAAAATGTTAGGAATTTTCAGAAAAGAAATGGAAAAAAACATAAGAACATAAGAATAGCCTTACTGGATCAGACCAATGGTCCATCAAGCCCAGTAGTCCGTTCTCACAGTGGCCAATGCAGGTCACTAGTACCTGGCCAAAACTCAAAGTGTAGAAATATTCCATGCTATCAATACAGGGCAAGCAGTGGCTTCCCCCAAGTCTTTCTCAATAACAGACTATGGACTTTTCCTCCAAGAACTTGTCCAAACCTTTCTTAAACCAGCTACACTATTAGCTCTTACCAAATCCTCTGGCAATGCATTCCTGAGCTTAACTATTCTCGAGTGAAAAAAAAAATTCCTCCTATTGGTTTTAAAAGTATTTCCATGTAACTTCAATGAGTGTCGCCTAGTCTTTGTAATTTTTGACGGAGTGAAAAATCAATCCACTTGTACCCGTTCTACTCCACTCAGGATTTTGTAGACTTCAATCATTTCTCGCCTCAGCCGTCTCTCCCAAGCTGAAGAGCCCTAACCGTTTTAGTCTTTCCTCATACGAGAGGAGTTCCATCCCCTTTATCATCTTGGCCGCTCTTCTTTGAACCTTTTCTAGTGCCACTATATCTTTCTTGAGATAAGGAGACCAGAATTGAACGCAATACTACAAATGAGGTTGCATCATGGAGCAATAAAGGGGCATTATGACATTCTTAGTCTTGTTAACCATCCCTTTTTTAATAATTCCCAGCATCCTGTTTGCAGTTATGGCCGCCGCTGCACATTGGGTGGAAGGTTTCATTGTATTATCTACAATAATACCCAGATCCTTTTCTTGGGCACTAACCCCCAAGGTGGACCCTAGCATCCCGTAACTGTGATTCAGGTTATTCTTCCCAATGTGCATCACTTTGAATTTATCCACATTAAATTTCATCTGCCACTTGGATGCCCAGCCTTCCAATTTCCTAAGGTCCGCCTGCAATTTTTCACAATCCGCATGCGTTTTAACAACTTTGAACAGTTTAGTGTCATCTGCAAATTTAATCACCTCACTCGTCATTCCAATTTCCAGATCATTTCTAAATAAGTTAAATAGCACCGGTCCCAGTACAGACCCCTGTGGCACTCCATTGTTGCTCTCTTCCATTGAGGAGGAAAAGGTTATAATGCCCTTGTATCGATCTTTGGTATGGTTGCACTTTGAATACTGTGTGCAATTCTGGTTGCTGTATTTCAAAAAAGATGTAGCAGATTTAGAAAAGGTACAGAGAAGGACGACAAAAACGATAAAAGTGATGGGACAACTTCCCTATGAGGAAAGGCTAAAGTGGCTAAGGCTCTTCAGCTTGAAGAAGAGGCAGCTCAGGGGAGATAGGATAGAGGTCTATAAAATACCGAGTGGATTAGGAAGGGTAGATGTGAATCACTTGTTTACTGTTTCTAAAATTACTAGGACTAGGGGACATGCGATTAAGCTATTATGTAGTAGCTTTAAAACAAATTGGAAAAAATATTTCTTTACTCAGCATGTAATTAAACTCTGGAATTCATTGCCAGAGAATGTGGTAAATCAGTTAGCATAGCAGAGTTTAAAAACGATTTGGATTATTTCCTAAAAGAGAAGTTCAGAGGCCATTATCGAGATGGCTTTGGGAAATCCACTGCTTATTCCCAGGATAATCTATTTTACTCTTTGGGATCTTGCCTGGTGCCTGTGACCTGGTCTGGCCACTGTTGGAAACAGGATACTGGGCTTGATGGACCTTCGGTCTGACCCAGTATGGCAATTCTATGTTTTATATTCTTATAGGAGATGTGTTCACATTTTGGCCCCTGTTAGATTTCTACAAATCTGTGAATTTTATTGCGCATAGAGAAAATGAGGTGGCAAGAGCTTGCTTAATATCATACAGGTATCTTCAAATATTTCCTGTTCTGTGATTTTGACTCTCCCATTCTGATAGAAAGTGCTTTGCTGAACATTATAATCATGTTAGAAAACAAATGCTTAGCTGGATCCAAACTAATACAGCATTTGTAGTACTTAATGTTCACAATAAAATCAGTCTCCTTTAGAGATGTGCCAAAACAATTATTTGCTAATAATTCCAGCTAGCAGCATCAAGCATGATTCCTGCCAATTTGGAGAAATTACAGACAGTGGTAGCATGCGATATGTGCAGCAGCTGTGCTGTGCTCATCGGGGGTTCAGACATATCATTTTGTGAGTTGCACTTTTAACTAACCTGTAGCAGGTGAACGCTGAAAGTACAAGGAATGTTCAAGACCACCACAAAAAGTCTGCCAATCATGAATTAAGGCAGTGTATCGCAAATTGTGTGCCTTCATCAGATTTCAGGTGTGCCGCAGCACACTGAGGAGGAGTAGAGGCGCTGGCGCCAGTTGACTGCGTACAGGACGTGCCTGATTCTGTAGACAATCACCTGATCCTGTAGGCAATCAGCCGGCGCCAACGCCTCTCCGGCCTTCTTCCTTGCTGGCACCCCCCACTGGCATCTCAGGGCCCATCTGGAGGGCCTTTGCTCATGCGTGGACATCGATATGATGACATCACACATGCGCATGACATCACCACAGTGACGTCCACGCAATTCCGGATGCCTCAAGCCATGACCACTATGTTTAGTGTGCCATGGCTCGAGAAAGCTTGCAGGACACTAAATTAAGGTGACTCACCCATGTTGTTGCATTGTGTGAAGGCGTATTGCCTCACTGCCTCCCATCAAGATGTTATGTTATATGCAATCTTATATCTCACTGGATTACAGGCAACATATTGTTACATAGAATTTTGTATAGTTAAATATTTTACAAAGAATTATACATGCTATACATTAGGTTATATTTTGTTAATCAGATTTTCTATTCCGCCTTTACCTATTCAATTCACAAGAGGTTGGGTCAGTTACCCAGGAAGTTACAATGGACAGGTAGATCAGTACAGATATTAATACAGTTAGGTCATAGTTACAAATATGTTATGTTCCAGGAATTGCATTAGACAGTTTAGAAATGGGCTTTTACAATTACCATTTCAGTTACTTCAGTATTGGCTCCGTCTCCATACAGAAATGCTTTTAAAAATTTTCAGAATCTGACGTAGTGGTCACAAGATGGTAGTGTATGTGGCAGTTGGTTCCTGCATTTTGCTAATTGTTATTGGATGGATAAGGTCATTTGCCTGGTAGACTATGTGAGGGGGTGCTTTAAAGTTCTCAGCCCAACCAAGAAGGAAATGACGTGGAACCATGAAACTTACAAGTTATTCAACATATTCACCCCTAAGTTCAATATACTTGGTACATCATGTCTGAGGTTTATGTAACCCTTCCCAAGAATATCCTGATGTCAGGTCACTGAAATACTGCTCCACTGCTGCAATCACCTCCAGATCACTTGAAAAATTGTCACCCTTTCAAACTCTGTTTCCAAACCTTAAAAATAGTCAGAGGGAGCATGATGTTTTAACACTGAAACACCAACTGTGTTAAAACATCCATTGTTTTGCCAGCCTTGTGAGCAGGTGTATTGTCTTGCAAAAAGAGAGCACCTCTCCGCAGCTTTCTTCTCCTTTTTTCTTTCAATACCTCCTTTAATCGGCGCAGCAAGTTACAGTAGTATTCTGCATTAACTGTTTGGCCCCTTGGAAGATAATTATCATTCATTACAATACCTTCCTGATCCCAAAACACTGTGGCCTTGACCTTTCCTGACTTTTGGGTCTTGAATTTCCTTGGTCTTGTAGAACCTTAGTACTGTTATTGCATGGCCTGTTGTTTTGTCTCAGGATCATAGTGGTGTAACCGTGTTTCATGAACAGTAACTAGTCGTTCCAAAAAGTTGGCACCAGCTCGCTGAAAATGTTGCAAAATCAACTTGGAAGTGTCCACTCGATGTTGTTTCTCATCAGCTTTCAAACATTTGAGCACCAACTTGGCTGACAACTTCTGCATATCTAGCTGCTCGTGGATTATACACCCAATATGTTCCCTGGATTTCTGTAGTGTGTCAGCAATTGTTTTAGCCTATATTTGACAATCTGCCAAAATCAGGTCATGGACATGGTCAACAATTTCAGGAGTTGACACCATTTGAGGCCTCCCAGACCTTGCTGCATCTTCAGTCTTTAAATCTCCATACTGAAAGTTTGCACACCACTTCTTCACTGTGGCAATCATCATTCAATGTTTGCATCATACATTCCTGGATTTCCTTTGGAGTTTTCTTCTGCAGGAATGGGAACTTCATGATGGCTCTGAGTTCCACATTTGAAAATTCCACACTTTTCATTGATATGGTTCAATCAATGATCTAAAACAATATCAAAACTTAGCATTACGAATCTGCAAATTGGTACTTTGCAAAATAAAATAACACTCTTTTCAACTATGGTGGCAAAATAACGCTCAGAATTTAGGAAGCTGGTTGCGTTGAGTACTTTTCAGCACCCCCTTGTTATGTTGCATACTGAGAATTTTAAGTGGAAAATATTTCTGGTGGAATATCTATTAGAGGCACCCTGGAGTAAGGTGGCCAAATCTGTTAGGTAGGGACATTCCCTGTCAGGATCTTAAAAGCAGTGATGCCTAATTTAAACTTGATCCTTACAGTTATGGGTAGCCAATGTAGTTTCAAATAGTAGGGCTGTAGGTATTCCGATTTCTATATGAGTCTTACTGTTGCAGTTTGAACTAGTTGTAGACGTGATAGCAATGTTTTAGAGCAAAGAACTAGTGTTACATTATACCGTCTTTCTCCGAAAATAAGACCTACCCTGAAAATAAGCTCTAGCATGATTTTCGGGGTAGATTTTAATATAAGCCCTATCCCAAAAATAAGCCCTAGTTAGATCACCCCTAAAGCCCCTCCCAAATATTCCTGCGCTATCCCCCCAAATCTTTCTATTTCTCCATCCTATCCGAACCCCACCAACCTTCCCACTGCGCGACCGACATACCTCCCTCTAAACAGCAGTGTCGGCAGCATTTTAAACGGGCTGCTTCGCGGTCTTCTCCCACCGGGTCTTATCCTCTGCTGCATCATGATGATGTCATCAGCAAAGCGGCACAGGAGGGAGAAGGCCATGAAGCAGCCTGTTTAGAGTGCTGCTAACGCTGCTGTTTGAAGGGAGGTATGTCAGTCTCCTGGTGATGCAGCAGAGGGTAGGACCCGGCGGGAGAAGAAGGTGAAGCAGCCTGTTTAAAGTGTTGCTGACACTGCTGTTTGGACGGAGCTATGTCGGTCTCGCGGTGGGAGGGTTGGCATGGTTCTGATGTAGGGGGATGGGAGGGAGGGATAGATAGAAAGATGCTGTGCAAGAGTTCTGGTGCATGGGGGATGAGAGGGATAAAATGATGCTGCTCAAGGGTTAAACTAAACTAAACTAAACTAAACCTTGGGTTTTTATACCGCACCATCTCCACGAATGCGGAGCTCGGCACGATTTACAGGAAGAAAGATGAGAGAGGAACTACAGTGGAGAGATTAAAGAGTTAGGTGTAAAGGGGGAAGGTGAGAGGCCTAAGAGGGGGGAAGTGTTACAGTTTTGAGAATAGCCAGGTTTTTAGGTGTTTGCGGAAGAGTTGGAGGGAGCTTGAGGTTCGGAGAGGGGAGGTGAGGTTATTCCAGATCTCAGTGATTCTAAAGGGTTCTGTTTCACTGGAGGGAAGGGAGGGAGGGAAGGATAGAAAGTTGCTGCTCAAGGGTTCTGTTTCACTAGGGGGATGGGAGGGAGGGAGAGAGGGATAGAAAGATGCTGCAGAGGGAAGGCACAAGGGGATGGGTGAGAGGGGAGGAAAGATGCTGCACATGTGAGGGAGAGAAAGGAAAGAGGATTGGGGTGGAAAAGAGGAAGGGAGAGATGATCATTGTACATGGAAAAAATAAGACATCCCCCGAAAATAAGCCCTAGTGCATTTTTGGACCCAAAATTAATATAAGACATTGCTTATTTTCAGGGAAACACGGTAGTAGTCTAGAGTAGTATTAGGGATTGCACTAAAATTCGGAAAGCCTCTGTTTTGCAGTATCTTCTGATGGCTCTTAGCTTTCTCATCACAAGGAAAGATTGTTTTATTGATTGTACATAGCTTTTCATGAATAGGTGGTTATCAATTTCTGCTCCTAAGATTTGGGATTGTAGTTTTAAGGGAAAATCTGTGTCAGCTACTGTAATTCTTGGAGAGTTGCATGGGTCAGTTGAGGGTCCTAACCAAAGGAATTTGGTTTTGTTCTTTAGTTTGAGACGGTGGGTTAAAGTCCAGTTTTCTATGATATGGACACATTTTTGGATTGTGGTGAGGGTTTTGACTAGTGCAGCTGTTACATGTAGCATTCCTGTTATGTCCTTTGCATAGGTGAAATGTTTTATTCGTGTAAGATCTAGGTTGAATCCAAAGGATTGCATTAGAAGGTTGAACACTGATGGTGAAAGTGGGAATCCTTGGGGGACCCCACATCAAGTGTAGCATCAAGCATAGCATCAAGTAGTTAGGAAGCCTTGGAACCAGGAGAGGACTGGGCCATGAAGATCTTGGACATTTGATCAAAGTCTACTAGTTAAATTGGATTATGATTGCACTGTGACCCTTGCTTAGTAGTTCTTTGCTGTATATTACTGGTACTGTGACCACCATCTCAGTTCAGTGATTATTCCTGAATCGTGATTGTAAAGGGTGGAAGATATTGAAGCATTGTAAGCAGCATTTGAGTTGTTCTGCGACATATCCTTCCATCATTTTGATAAATAGGGGGATGGAAGTTACTGGCCGATAATTGGTCACATCAGAGGGGCTGAGTTCTGGGTTTTTGGGAATGGGTGTTAAAATAATTCCTCCTCCTGATTTGGAATAAAGGCCAGTTTTTAGGTGATAGTTGAGCCACTGGGTTATTTTTCCTAAGGTTGTTGGGATGGATGCTTTGATCAAGTAAGGTAGGCAGGTGTCAAGGCTGCAGTATGCTTTGGAGTATTTTAGGAAACATAGTAGATGACGGCAAATAAAGACCGAATGGTCTATCCAGTCTGCCCAACCTGATTCAATTTAAATTTTTTTAATTTTTCCTTCTTAGCTATTTCTGGGCAAGAATCTAAAGCTCTACCCGGTATTGTGCTTGGGTTCCAACTGCCGAAATCTCCGTTAAAACCTACTCCAGCCGATCTAAAGGAGGACAAAGCCATCGCCGACAAACTGAACACATTTTTTGCGTTTGTATTTACCAAAGTGTATGTACACAACATACCGGAAGCTGACAGGCTATACGCAGGAAATGAAGACAGGAAACTGACAGGGTTGACGGTCAGTCTAGAAGAGGTATGCAAGTAGATTGATAGGCTTAAAAACAATAAATCCCCGGGATCGGATGGCATCCATCCAAGAGTAATCAAGGAACTGAAAGGGGCTATAACTGAACTGCTTCAACTAATAGCCAATCTGTCAATCAAATTGGAAAGGATTCCGGAAGACTGGAAAGTAGCAAATGTTATGACTATCTTCAAAAAATGTTTGAGGGGAGATCCGGGAAACTACAGACTAGTGAGTCTGACCTCGGTACCGGGAAAGATGGTAGAGGCGTTGATAAAGGACCACATCATTGATCACCTTGATGGACACAATCTGATAAGGACCAGCCAGCACGGCTTCAGCAAAAGAAGATCTTGCTTGACGAACTTGCTGCATTTCTTCGAGGGAGTAAACAGCCAGATAGACAAGGGTGACCCAGTCGACATTGTATATCTGGATTTTCAGAAGGCATTCCACAAGGTTCCACATGAACGACTACTTCGAAAAATTGCGAGACATGGAATCGAGGGTGAAATACTCACGTGGATTAAAAACTGGCTGGCGGATAGGAAACAGAGTGAGGGGTAAATAGACAATGCTTGGACTTGAAAAGCGTCATGAGTGGAGTGCCGCAGGGTTTGGTGCTTGGACCCGTGCTCTTCAATATATTTATAAACGACCTGGAAATTGGTAAGACGAGTGAGGTGATTAAATTTGCAGACAATACGAAGTTATTCAGAGTAGTGAAGATGCAGGAGGATTGTGAAGACCTGCAACTTGACATAAACTCGCTTGAGAAATGGGCCGTAACATGGCAAATGAGGTTTAACGTGGATAAGTGTAAGGTGATGCATGTCGGTAACAAAAATCTTATACACAAATACAGGATGTCCGGTGTAGTACTTGGAGAGACCCCCCAGGAAAGAGACTTGGGAGTACTGGTCGACAAGTCAATGAAGCCGTGGCGAAAAGGGCGAACAGAATGCTAGGAATGATTAAGAAGGGCATTTCGAACAGATCAGAGAAGGTTATCATGCCACTGTACCAGGCCATGGTATGCCCTCACCTGGAATATTGTGTCCAGCACTGGTCGCCGTACATGAAGGAGGACACAGTACTACTCAAAATGGTCCAGAGAAGAGCGACTAAAATGGTTAAGGGGCTGGAGGAGTTGCTGTACAGCGAGAGATTAGAGAAACTTGGCCTCTTCTCGCTTGAAAAGAGGAGACTGAGAGGCGACATGATTAAAACATTCAAGATAATGAAGGGAATAGACTTAGTAGATAAAGACAGGTTGTTCACCCTCTCCAAGATAGAGAGAACCAGAGGGCACTCTCTAAAGTTAAAAGGAAATAGATTTGTACAAACGTAAGGAAGTTCTTCTTCACCCAGAGAGTGGTAGAACTGGAACGCTCTTCCAGAGGCTGTTATAGGGGAAAACACCCTCCAGGGATTCAAGACAAAGTTAGACAAGTTCCTGGTCTTGCATCGTGAGTATGAATTTGGCCAAGTTTCTTCATTGCCTGGGTTCTTCTTCCCAGGTTTCCTTTACCATGTCCAGCATGCGACAGGGCCTCCTCCCATACAACATCTCAAAGGGGGAGAACTCTATTGAACTTTGAGGCACTTCCCTGATGGTAAACAATATGTATGGCAGGAGTGAGTCCCAATTTTTCCTGTCCTCTGTCACAAACCTCCTAAGCATGTGCTTAAGTGTCTTAAACCTCTCGACCAGGCTGTCAGTTTAAGTGTCTGCAACAGGGTATATAACTATCTCATTGTTCTTATCTTGTATTAGGCAGTCACATATTATTAAGAATATTCATTTTCTTCTGCATTTTTGTAATTAAAAGACTTATTGTTACTCTTTGACTTTTGTTAACCGAATCGAGCTCCTTTTGGTGATGACCTGATATATAAACCCAAGTCTTAAATTAGATTATATTAGATAAAAGTGGTACCTTGGTCTGTGAGAATTTCCTTTGGAACGCCCACGTGGGCGAACACTTCCCAAAAGGCCTGGGCTACCGTTGTAATTTTTATATTGCGTAAAGGGATTGCCTCAGGATACCTGGTGGCATAGTCAAGGATGACTAGGATATAGTTGTTCCCACTGGTCATCCACTCCAAGTGCCCCACAAAATCCATAGCAATCCTTTCAAAAGGGACCTTAACCAGGGGGACTGGCACAAGAGGAGCTGGTGGAACCCGAGTAGAATTACTCACTTGGCAGATGGGACAGGCTTGACAAAAAAAGGTCCACCTGTTTATAGATACTTGGCCAGTAAAAGCGGGCTGAAATGTGCTCCTGGGTCTTATCCCTCCCTATGTGGCCTCCTAGCAGGTGACTGTGGGCCAACCGTAGAACTTTGTGTCTGAACAATTGAGGGACTAACAATTGTTCTACTTCCTCTCCCTCCAAGGTCCCCCTATCCACCCGATATACTAAGTCCCATTTAATGTTGAACACTATGGCTGTGAGGAGGAGAGAGCCAGCCACACGATAACACTGGGGGCCATCGGACTGCGGGCTGCATAAAACGGCCAGGATGGAGCCGGCCAGAAGGTTAGACACCCGCCAGAGGGAGGTACAGCATGGAGGGAGGGAGACAACAAAGGTAGGGGGAATGGTTTTATTTTCAAGTTTGAATTGTGTCAGTTTTGAGCATTTTTATCTCCTGTCTATCTTTTGCACTGCTCAGTAAGAAATACATTTGTTTCTTTTTCTCTGGGGGTTGTATCTTGAATCTCGGGGTGTTTTAAAAAAATATATTAGTACTTTTAGTTTATGGTCCCATATTTATATAGGGGTTATCTGTGTTCTGGTAGGGATGAATATTGAGAAGCATACAGTGTGTTTTGTATAGCTTAATTTTGTGATTAACCATTACCATTATGTGTTAATAAGATTATATTGTGTGTGTATATATGAAAAATGAATAGAAAAAATGATTGTTATAATCAGTATTATTATGAGGGCGGGGCCTGGGGGCGGAGATTGGGCGGGGTCTGGCCCGTGACTTAGCCTGTGTTTTGGATTTCGGCCCCTTAATGTGATTGAGTTTGACACCCCTCCTCTAGAGTATACAAGTTTAGGTATTTCAGTCTCTTGTACTTCTTTTGGTTCAAACCCCTTACCATTTTCATCACCTTCCTCTGGACTGCTTCAAGTCTTTTTTATATCCTTCACCAGATATGGCCTCCAAAACGGAACACAATACTCCAAGTGTGGCCTCACCAATGACCTATACAGGGGTATCTTAGGATTCAGGAGACGCATTTAGAGTCCCACTTCAAAATCTGATCGGTCATGCTACACCCTGAGGCAGCAGATTTGTGAAACGCTGGCCAGCGTCAGTGTACCGATCAGCTGAAGGTAAGTTGAACAATTTTTCATCTATCTTTTTGAGTTTTCTACAGCACAGCACAGAGCTTTCTCAGTTTTGATGAAGGTTTTTTACCGATGAGATGACTGCTCAACCACCTTTAATAAACCACTTTTTGTGGAGGTGGGAGGGCTCTTTTCTGAGGCTTTTTCCTTCTACTTAACTTGTTGTGGAGCCTGTGCTGTTTTGTTATCACACAATTTGACAACATATATTTATGTGAAAGTGTTACTGTTTACTATACAGGGGTATCAACACCTCTCTTCTTCTGGCAACGGCATTGCAATTTTTAATATGATATCTGTGCAAATTAATCCTAGTTTGTAGTATCTGGCTTGTTTCTCCAATGTAGCACTCTTCAGGGTACACCTGGCGGATCGCCGGACTTGATGGACCTAAGGTCTGATCCGGAGTTGGCAATTCTTATGTTCTTATATGTTCTTTATGCTTTTTGCATACCATATTGGAAGATGAGCATGTGAAGGGTTCCATTATGCTGAATGCTTTTCCCATGTGAAGGACTATGGGGTTCTGTGAAATATATTGGCAAAGTTTTCAGTTTGGTATATTGTAGGGAGTGGGACGTGTATCATTCTCTTCCTTGTGAGTTTGTGTTGGGATTGTGTTTTTCACCAGTTTTTATTTTAGATTAGGTGGCTTTTGGAAAGCCAACATGGGTGGAACTGGGAATATTTCTTTCAGTAATTCATCCTCCTGTAATAATGGCTGTAGGTATTTTTATAACTTTTCTGTTTTTTTTCCAGCTCTGGGTTGTATATCATAAGAACATAAGAATAGCCTTACTGGGTCAGATCAATGGTCAATCAAGCCCCGTAGCCCGTTCTCACGGTGGCCAATCCAAGTCACTAGTACCTGGCCAAAAGCCAAGGTGTAGCAATATTTCATGCTACCGATACAGGGCAAGCAGTGGCTTCCCCATGTCTTTCTCACTAAGAGACTATGGACTTTTCCTCCAGGAACTTGTCCAAACCTTTCTTAAAACCAGCTACGCTATCCATTCTTACCACATCCTCTGGCAACGCGTTCCAGAGCTTAATTACCAGGGGTATTCTTTCTGTGATTTTTTTGTCTTTGTACTGCAATATGCTTCCTTTGGGTATTTCAAGGGAGGAGATAATATTCTTGGAGATGATTTTGAAGTTGTATAATTTTTGTTTGAAATATTCATTCAGGGTTTTGAGATGTTTATCTCTGTCTCGTGGGCAGATAAGGTGGTATTATATGGCTTGGCTATGTAGAATGGATTTTTTTTTTTTTGGATGTGAGGGGTGGAAGCTGCCATGGACATGGACATAGCTACACCTGTCTATAGACCTGTGAGTCTTAAGTCGGTTCCTGGGAAGATGATTGAAGCACTAATAAAGGATAGCATAGAGCAACACTTGGAAAATCACGACCTGATGAGAGCTAGCCAACACGGCTTTAGGAAAGGGAAGTCATGTTTGACTAATTTACTTCAATTTTTTAAGGAAGTGAACAAACAAATTGATAGCGGTGAACCGGTGGATATAATATACTTGGACTTCTAGAAAGCGTTCGACAAGGTTCCCCACACTTCTGAAGAAACTACAAAGCCATGGAATAGAAGGAGATATACTAAGATGGATAGGCAAATGGTTGGAAAACAGATTGCAGAGGGTGGGCATAAATGGGAAGTTCTCGGACTGGGAAGAGGTGACGAGCGGTGTACCCCAGGGATCGTTTCTTGGGCCCATCTTGTTCAATATCTTCATAAACGACCTAGAAGATGAAACAACAAGTAATTTAATCAAGTTTGCAGACGACACAAAACTATGTCGGGTAGTTGGGTCACAAAAGGACAGAGAAGAACTTCAGAGAGATTTGAACCAGCTAGAGAAATGGGCAGAAAAGTGGCAGATGAAGTTTAACATAGAAAAATGCAAAGTGATGCACCTGGGTAAGAAAAACAAGGAACATGAATATAAAATGTTAGGTATGACACTGGGCAAGACCGAACAAGAAAGGGACCTGGGGATACTGATAGACAGGACCCTGAAGCCGTCGGCTCAATGCGCAGGGAATCACAAGTAGATCGGCGGACATCATAATGCCGCTTTACAAAGCAATGGTCAGACCACACTTGGAGTACTGTGTCCAACACTGGTCTCCCTACCTAAAGAAGGATATAACCCTACTGGAGAGGGTGCAAAGGCGAGCCACGAAGCTAGTTAAAGGTATCGAGAATTTGAGCTACAAAGAACACCTCGGAAAACTGGGATTGTTCACCCTCGAGAAGAGAAGACTGCGAGGAGACATGATAGAGACTTTTAAAATACTAAAAGGATTTGACAAAATAGAGCAAGAAACATCGTTATTCACATTGTCAAATGTGACTTGGACAAGAGGTCATGGACTGAAACTGAGGGGCACCAGGCCTAGGACAAATATTAGGAAGTTCTGTTTCACACAATGAGTGGTGGACGCTTGGAACGCTCTCCCTGAGGAGGTTGTGATGGAGACCAACATTCTGGGATTCAAGAGCAAGTTGGATGCACACCTTCTTGCAAATCACATTGGGGGATACGAGTAAACAAGGTTTCTCAGTAGGGAACACCTGGCTTGGCCTCCGCGAGTGCGGGTCGCCGGACTTGATGGACCTAGAGTCTGATCCGGCGAAGCCATTTCTTATGTTCTTATGTCTGTAGGTTTCCTGTATATAGATGTTGGTATATAGCCATTGTTGATAGAAACTGTGGTGTCAAGAAAGTTGACTTTTTCTGAGTAGTAGTCAATTTTTGAATTTGATTGTAGGATGGTGTGTATTGAAAGAATTGTAAATTTGTTTGAGAGTCTCTTTTCCCTCAGTCCAAATCATAAAAATATCATCAATTTATTGGTAGTATTTTAAGGGTTTTGCCTGATATGTATCTAGAAATATCTCTTCCAGTTCTGCCATGAAGAGGTTTGCATATTGTGGTGCCTATAGCAGTGCCCATGATTTGCAGATAGATGTCATTGTTGAAGCAGAAATAGTTGTGAGTTAGAATGAATTTGATCAGTGTTATAATAGTTTCTGGTGAATACTGGTGGTCCAGGATGGATGTTTTTAGGAATTTTTCATATGTAGACATGCCATCTGCATGGGGAATGTTACTATATAGTGATCCAACATCCACTTTGACTAGCAGCACATTTAGTGGTAGCTGCTTGAAATTGTTTAATTTGTTCAGGAAGTCTGTGTACTAGGGAGTTTTAGAATCTCCTCTCTAAGTCCAGATATTTCCTCTCTGAGTGTGCCAATACCAGATATAACTGGTCTACTACTACCACTCCTACTAATTATTTCTATAGCGCTACCAGACGTCCACAGCACTATGGTCCAGATTCACTAAACTCCCCTACCGATCCGATTCAGGTCCGATCTGTGGCCGGGGGGCTGATTCATGACACGCTCTCATGCAAATGGGGACGATCGGAATCATGCTCCCAACCGACTGTACGGATCGCTGAATTGCGATCCTGACGCATGCACAGACCATCTATAGATGGTCTGCGCATGCTTACAAAGCAGCAAACTTTTTTTTTAAAAAAGGTTTTTTTAACTTATACTTCACGACCCGTAGTCGACATTGTATATCTGGATTTTCAGAAGGCGTTCGACAAGGTTCCACATGAACAACTACTTCGTAAAATCGCAAGCCATGGAATTGAGGGTGAAATACTCATGTGGATTAAAAACTGGTTGGAGCATAGGAAACAGAGTGGGGGTAAATGGACAATACTCGGACTGGAAGAGTGTCACCAGCGGGATGCTGCAGGGCTCGGTGCTTGGACCCATGCTCTTCAACATCTTTATAAACGATCTGGATCTCCTTCTTGGCGATTTCCCTTCTATTTGGCCCAGGATGTGGAATTTCAAACCTTTTTGGAGACTCAATGGGAAGAATTCCTGCAATTTAATGCACAACATCAAACACACCCCATTTTGTTTTGGGAAGCCGCCAAATCTGTGCTTCGAGGTCATATCATTTCCTTCCTCTGTGCCAGACACAAACGTATTCACAGTAGTATTATCACCCTACAGCGTGATGTACGGTTGGGCCGTCGGCCGATCCTGACTCTTAAGACCCCAAACGTCGCAGGTGGCGGAGACGCTTCTCGATTTCTTCTCTCAACTTTATGCTGCACCGGACGAGATCTCTGGGGATCTTATTTCTAAGTTCAATATGTTTTATTGGTTTTATAATATCCATGAATAAAAATACATATACATATATTTGTAGTCATGCACAAGTAAAATGTTTTACAGTGTGTTGATAGCCATCATGAAGAACTACAAGTGCAATGGACACTAAAATACAGTTGAATATCAAGCATAACATATAGAAAAGTGAAGAAATAGAAAATGTCAGTCATAGCTGCAGAACTTCAACTACATCATGCCCTATAGAACAAAAGAGAGAACAAATACCATAAAATAACATGAAATAGAATCACAGTAATTGAGTACAGCACCCCAAATTTTAAGATATTTAGCTAGACAACCATGTTTCTCAGCATAAGCTTAACCTGACAGATCTGAGACCACCACATCTGGTACGATAGATTGCCACTATTTTTCCAATTACATAGGATAGTTTTTACAGTAATGAGGAGCAGGCAACTTAGTAACATTCCAGACCAAGCATCAATGGGCACTCCTAACCCATGTTTACCATATATTATGATTGCAAGGGTGATGCCTTCTCCAATCCCAGTGATCATACATATAGTTTCCCACACTTTGTGCCAGCACGATTTAATATGTGGACACTCAAAAATCATGTGATCCAACGTACCAACTGCCAGTTGGCAAGACCAGCATCTATTTGTTGACGAGTTGGGAAGCTTGCTGAGTTTATATGGTGTCCAGAAGGCCCGATTCAAGAGAAAATATGCCGATTGTATTATATTAGCAGAGTGAAGTGAATGTGTACATTCAGACCATATTTCTTGCCACTCTTGTGGTTCAATATCCACGCCGATGTCATGTATCCATACATCTCTCAAGGCCAAGGAGCTTCGAAATTTAGCATCGATTAGGTAATGGTACCAAAAAGCAGCCTTCCCTTTCTTCTTAGATACAACTACCCGATTCAGAGTCATCAGCGTGGGTTGGGAATCTTGTATCATAGAGGTATTAATGGCAGCTTTAATAGAATGACAAAGTTGTATCTACTTGTAATGTTGAGATGACGACAATTGAAATCTCTCTTGCAGGGTAGAGAAAGGTATCCACTCACCAACGTAAAAAAGTTGGTGAAGGTAGTGTATTCCCGCATTTTTCCATACAAGCCAATTAACAGACTTCCCTTGAATTAAAATTTTCACATTATTCCAGAGGTATATATAAGAGGAGTTTGTCCATTTGATATCCGCAAGTTCATCAGCTACGTGGACAGCTAGCTTGGTGGAATGAGTGGGATCTCTATGTCCATCTTTACTCAATGTAGTAGTAAATATAGCGGAGCGTAGGTCTGTAATACCTAGCGAATCTTTTTCCAGGGAGGACGATAGAGCTTGACACATATTGTGCTGGTCAGAAATCCAAGCCGAGCTTCTTCTCATAATAAATGCTGTGTGGTAGTCAAAGAAGCTGGGGAATTTAACCCCACCCTCAGATATTTCGCCCTTCAGTTTCTTCAATCCAATTCTTGGAGTGGAGTTATTCCAAAGGAACTTAGATAATTGAGACTCAATTTTTGCATACACATGTTTAGGTAAGTACATGGGTAACATACTCAATATATAGTTCACAACTGGAGTTATCATCATCTTGATAGTAGACAAGCGACCCCACCATGTGAGACACAGAGGAGTCCATTTGTTGGTGAGAGATTGAATTGAGTCCATTATATACTTGACGTTATGTTCCACTGTATCTTCTAGAGTCTTACCAAAGAAGATACCTAGGTATTTCATTTTATCGTTAGTCCATTGGAAACCCAAATCCGAAATATCTGTTTTTACTTCAGGGCAGTTGAGAGCAAGAATTTCAGTCTTATTCAAGTTCAATTTGTATCCTGATACCTGAGCGTATGATGATATTACCAGTAAGATTTGCTCAAGCGATGTAGGCGTTACATATAGCAGGATATCATCTGCATAAGCAGTTAATTTGATCTCAGAGCCTCCACATTTGATACCCCTAATGTTTGAATGCGTCCGTATTGCTATCAAGAGTGGTTCTAGTGTGATGTTGAAGAGCAATGGTGATAAGGGGCAGCCCTGTCTAGTCCCTCGGCTAGGTCTAAACGCTTGTAAATACAGACCATTAATGTTTATTTTGGTGGATGGATTGGAATAGAGGACTTTCACCAGAGACAGAAATTTGGATTGAAAGCCAAACCACTTCATCGTTGAAAATAAAAAGGGCCATTCAATACGGTCAAACGCCTTTTCGGCGTCTAAGGCCATAGCTACCAGTTCATTGTCAGAATGATTAGCATAATCTATGATGTGTGCAAATAGACCCGTGTTATCAGCAGCTAAACGGCCAGACATGAAGCCATTCTGATCTGGCGAGATGATATGAGGTAAAACATGCTGAAGTCTCATCGCAAGAACCTTTGCATATAGTTTTGCGTCTATATTAATTAACGACAAGGGCCTATAGTTCTGTACTAATAATTTGTTTTTGTCAGGTTTGGGTAGCACTATTATTTCTGACTATCTGCACTCGTCCGGCATGCCACGTTTGGCTGCGGACGTGGCGACTCGTCTTAACGAACCTCTTCAAGCATTGGAATTACAGGGTGCCATCAAATCTCTTAGGTCGGGTCGGGCTCCTGGTCCGGACGGGTTTTCAGGCGAGTTTTATCGTATTCTCTCTCACAGCATTTGTGGGCCCTTACTCGACTACTACAACGTGGCTATCAATAGGGGTTCCTTTCCTCGCTATGCTAACGAGGTGCTGGTTACTTTGTTGTTGAAACTGGGTAAGGCGGCAGATGACCCGGGGTCTTATCGTCTGATCTCTTTACTCAATGTTGATTTAAAATTGTTTTCTCGTATTTTGGCCAACTGTCTTACACCGCTTCTCCCTTCTATTATCCATGAAGACCAGGTTGGATTTGTTCAGGGTCGGCACTCGGTTCGTAATGTGCGCAAGGTCCTCTTTGCGTTGGCTTATTGCCAGGAGTTGAACATTGACTCGCTGTTTGTTAGCCTAGACGCCTCTAAAGCATTCGATAGTGTTAATTGGTCCTTTTTGTTTCCTACATTAGAACATGTGGGGCTGGGGGGGTTTTACCTTAATGCAATCCGTTCCTTATATTCTAATCCGAGGGCGTCCTTATTGGTTAATGGTATTCGTACGGATTCGTTTCCTATTCTCCGGGGAACTAGACAGGGCTGCCCCCTATCTCCTCTGCTTTTTCTGCTCTTTTTAGAACCCTTACTTTGTACTTTACGTCACACAGATGAGGTGCGGGGCCTTCGGGTTGCGGGTGAGTCCTTGAAGACACTGGCCTTTGCGGATGACTTGTTTTTAATCCTGACCGATCCAGAGGTTTCTCTGCCCCTTGCATTAGACCTTATTTCTGAATTTGGTTTTCATTCCGGCCTCTCCCTGAATCTTGACAAATCTCTGGCTTTGCCTTCTTGTCCAGCGGTTCGTACTTCTTGGCGGAGTTCCTTTCCTTTGAGGTGGGCGGAATCTGAGCTTCACTACTTAGGAGTCCACATTCCTATGGATCTCGCCCGCCTCTACTCCTTAAATGTTGGCTCTTTATTTTCTACCTTTGGGATTCGGCTGCAATTGTGGCGGGGTCTTCCCCTTTCTTTGTTGGGCCGGGTGAGTCTTTATAATATGCTTGTTGTGCCACAGTGGCTGTATGTTTTTCAGGTTCTTCCCCTTTATCTATCTCCCCATGATGAAAAGCGTCTTGAGCGAGTGGTGCAACAGTTCCTCTGCATGGGCAAGCGGGCTCGCCTTCCCTGTAGGAGAACGGCCTCCCCTTGGTATAAAGGTGGTTTGGGGCTGTTGAATCTTTGTTTCTTAACGATTGCTTGTGGCATGCACCACATTAATGACCTTTTTAGCGGCACCTCCACATTTACTAACACCTTCTTGGAACTTTCTTGCTTTACCTCTACCCACTTTAGTGCGTTTCTCCACTCTCCTTTGCTTTCCAAATGGGTTTATGCGCCCAGTGCGTTGTTACATTGCCCCCTTCATCGGGCCTGGCACTGGGTTTGCAGGTTTCATTCCCTTATTCTACTGTCTCTCCCTTTTTACCATTACGTTATAATGCTCGTTTTACTCCTGGGGTGGACAATGCTAGCTTTGTACGTTGGGAAGCAAAGTGGATTCGTTTTTTGCTTCATCTGGTTGATGATGAAGGTCTGATCAAATCCTTTGACCAGCTTTGTGAGGAATTTGCTCTTCCTCGCACGGATGTCTATGCCTACCTTCAGATTCACCATTACATCTCCTTATTGTCAAGTACTCATCTTTCGGCCTCCTGTCGGGAATTGTTGATGGAGGCCTTTACATTTGGTTCCCAACAGCCTGTCCCATTGAAATTTCACCATAGACATCTGAAAGACGAATCCCCTATGCTTGATTGTCTCAGATTGCGGGATGCTTGGGAGAGGGATTTAAATATGGCATTCTCTGATGATGTAATTTTGACTGCCATTAAAAAAACTACCTTTGTATAGTAAATATGCGCTTTTTTGGGAACAACACTACAAATTGACTCTCCGCCTATATGTTTCTCCTCGGAGAGCTTTCCTGGCGGGGCTCTGCCTGTCTGCTAACTGCCAGCGTTGTGGTACCCCAGATGCTGGTCTTGGCCACATGTTTTGGTCTTGTTCATCTATAAGGACCTTTTGGGACGCTGTTTTCCTTTTTGTAGATGATATCTGGAACATTACAGTTCGGAGATTGGCCTTGGTGTTATTTGGAGCCTCCTTGCATTTCCATCCCCGTCGGCCTGGAGCCTCCACATTCCTTCGTTGGACTGTAGTGATTGCTATCAAATGTATTTTGCTTAAGTGGATGGAATGGCTTGCGATGGCGAATCATAGATTCTGTACATGTAGGGTGGGAGGGAGGCAATATATAATATAAACTAAACATTAAAGAACGTCGCTGGATGTTCATTTTGAACACTATGAGCCCTCATGGATTGAACCTCATGAGTGACTGGATGACATCTGTCACATAGCTAGGTTTCGGAATCTCAGTACTGTCATTCGGAGTTTTTAAGTTTTTCAGTTTTGTACTATCTTGATTGGTAGTTCCTTCATTGGTTAAGATGGGTCACATGATAGGGGGCGTGACTATATCAGTTCCACTTTGAACGCCGCGGCCATCTTACTGCTCCGGCAAATAATATAGAGATTTAGCGTTTGCTAATATTCCGGATAGTTCTGGTAAATATCTTATCTTTCATAATTATATTTTAATTTGCATCATTTTTACCGGTCTATTGATGTATTTATTACTATTTACACTCTTTTCAGTTCTCTCTGTCCCCGACCCTGAAGAAAATCTTGAAACGCGTCGGTGAGGAATGAGGCAGACCCGGTTCAAAGCTAAGTTATTTACTATGCACTAAATAAGATTATAATGACCATTATGTTTTACAAATAAGCATTGACACTTTATAAATTATTAGAACTTATTAGAACTTAAAGCAAGCAGTTGCATATTGTTCAAAATTCACAGAAAAAATGTTCCAGTGAGGACAGCTACCACACTACTCTATCGTGTGGCATTCTGAGGAACTAAATGTGATATGAACATATATATAGTGGTGGTCTGATTTTTGGCTACCACCACTAGGCACTTGGTGAAAACTCTGGAAGATATCAGGTCAAAGGGTAGCACTCTGTATTGAAAATGCAGATTCCCCACCCAAAACCTGAGGTACTGACTGGAAGCTGGATGAATGGGGATGCGAGTGTAAGCCTCCTTGAGATCTAGAAAACATAACAAATCGTCCTGATCTAGAAGGAGATAAAGGGATGCCAGGGACAACATGCAAAATTTTTCTTTGACCAAATATTTGTTGAGAGTCCTGAGATCCAGAATGGATCGCAAGTCGCCCGTCTTCTTCAGAACTAGGAAGTGGCGGGAGTAAAATCCCCTGCTCTGCTGTTCCAAAGGAACTTCTTAGATGGAACGGAGATGAAGCAGAGCTTGAGCTTCCTGAAGAAGAAGGGCGGTGGGATGGATTGGAAGGACACTCTCTTGGAGGAAGCTCTGGTGGAATCTGAGTAAAATGAAGAGAGTATCCTTCCCTGATTATTGTCAGATGTAATGGTCTCCCATTGATGGTAAAAATGATGGAGATGACCTCCTATGGGGAGAGGGGAGGACAGAGGCAGAATGATGGAGGTTATGCTCTGTTTGAGACAGTCAAAAAGGCTGAGAAGCCTCAGGTGTAGCAGAAGGTTGAGGTTTCTGTTGCTTCTATTGTTGTTTCTTGGGAGGTGCTTGAGTGTAAGGAGCTTCCCTTAGTGGATAACGCCTCTGATAGGATGGAATAGGTTGATTAGGTTTTGCAGGAGCTAGCTTAGGCTTTGGTCTGACAATAGAAGCAAAGGATTTTTCATGTTCAGACAACTTCTTGGTGGAAGCCTCTATGGACTATCAAAGAGGTCATTGCCCTCACAAGGAATATTAGCCAGACGATCCTGAAGATTGGGATCCATATCAATGGTGCGAAGCCAGGCCAGACAGCGCATTGCTACTGAAAAAGCAGTGACCCTGGAAGAAAGTTCAAAGGCATCATAGGATGAATGGAGAAGATGTAACCTGAGTTGCGCCAAGGTAGCAGTGACTTGTTGGAACTCTAAATGTCTATGTTGATCAAGGTTTTTTTGTAAAACCTGGAAGTATATCAATCAGGTACTTAAAATAAGTAGTGAAAGTAAGATTATAGTTGAGGACTCTGGAAACCATCATCGAATTCTGATAAAGGTGACGGCCAAACTTGTCCATGGTCTTACCCTCTCTTTCAGGAGGTACTGTGGCATAGACCCTGGAAGGATGGATCCTCTTCAATGAAGATTCCACAAGAAGGGATTGATGAGATAGTTGTGAATTCTCAAAGCCCTTACAATGTAGAGTTCTATACCTCGATTCCAACTTGCCTGAAACAGCAGGAATAGCGTAAGGAGTCTCAAGGTTCCGTTTGAAAGTTTGAGACAAAAGTCTATTAAGAGGCAGCTTGAGAGACTCTGCAGGAGGTCAAGGCATACTCACCTCTTCTAAATACTCCTTAGAGTATTTTGATCCAGCGTCTAATTTAAGATCCAGGTCCTCAGCCATCTGACGGAGGAATGAGGAAAAAGACAATTGATCTGCTAGAGCCTGACCTCGACAAGGGCTGGATGCCCTCAAGGCGCCTCGAGTGGAAAATGAAGGTGAAGCTTCTCTAGAGTATTGGTATCCTAACAAATTGACTGGAATGAGGCATTGGAATCAGCTGAGTCTTTGCGATTGGAGTCCTCGAGCGAGGAGTCGGTGGCCTGGAAAAGCTGGAAGGCCTGGACGAGGAAGGCTTCTCTATGGAGGAGGACCTGCGCCTGGATGAATGCCTCGATGAGGGCCTCGATCGACGACAAGAATGCTGCCTGGAAGCAGGTCTCGTGTAAGATCGAGGAGACTTCACCCCATGCTTGGAAACAGGCAATGCCGCTGGTGAATGAATAGGGCTAGAAGCTGTAGATCGAAACCCCATAGACTCAGTAGTTTGGATCGAGGAATCTCAAAGCACTCACAAAGACTCAGCTCCTTGCATAGAGTGTGAAGATTCCAATCGAGGCACTCGCAAAAACTCGGCTCCTTGCATAGAGTGTGAAGATTCCAATCGAGGCACTCGCAAAGACTCGGCTCCTTGCATAGAGTGTGATGATTCCAATCGAGGGACTCGCAAAGACTCGGCTCCTTGCATAGAGTGGAGTACTGTGTTCAGTTTTGGAGACTACACTACCGAAAGGACGTGCTGAGGATCGAGTCGGTTCAGCGAACGGCCACCAGGATGGTCATGGGACTCAAGGATCTCACGTATGAAGAAAGACTAAAGAAATTGCGGCTGTACTCACTTGAGGAAAGAAGAGAATGGGGAGATATGATTGAAACGTATAAGTACATCACGGGACGCATCGAGTCAGAAGATGATATCTTCTGGCTCATGGGACCCTCAACCACCAGAGGGCATTCGCTGAAAATCAGGGGAGGGAAGTTTCATGGCGACTCCAGGAAGTACTTCTTCACCGAAAGAGTGGTGGATCATTGGAACAGACTCCCACTCCAGGTGATAACGGCCAGCAGCGTGACGGATTTTAAGAAAAAATGGGATACTCACGTGGGATCTTTAAGGGAGTAAATTCAGGGGGGGGGGGATACTTGGAATGGGCAGACTTGGTGGGCTATAGCCCTTTTCTGCCGCTTTTTTCAATGTTTCTATGTTTCTAAAAACTCGGCTCCTTGCATAGAGTGTGAAGATTCCAATCGAGGCACTCACAAAGACTCGGCTCCTTGCATAGAGTGTGAAGATTCCAATCGAGACACTCGCAAAGACTCGGCTCCTTGCATAGAGTGTGAAGATTCTAATCGAGACACAGGCAGGGACTTGACCTCGTGTGAGACTGCTGATTGCCCAAGCTGGACTGCAGGAAGCAGAGTTGAGGCAGAACTGTATTTGCTCAGTAATTGAACAAATTCCTGCTCTAAAATGGTATGCAATTGTGGATCTGATTCTGAAACTGGACCACTTGCTAAGGCTAAAGGCTCCGAGGTGGCAGAAGGAGCATGCTTCAACTTGGAGGATTGATGCTTGGATATCTTGAGGACCACTGCAGGAACTTTCTGTTTAGGTATCTGACCTGAGGGAAGCTCAGGGGAAGATATGACAGGTGTACGAGGTCAAAGACGATCCAAACAAGGAAGGTCTGATGAGACTCGAGGTCGGAGTTGTGGAGACAGGAGGATACCCCATTGAAGGCTTGACCGAATCGGAGGTCGAGGGTGTAGCTGAAGATTCCATCCTGAAAAGCTTTTCCACTTGAATCCGACGACGTTTGATGGCTCAAGGTTTCAGGGTAGCACAGCACATGCATGACCGGACTATGGCTAGGCCCGAGACACTGAAGACACCAGCTGTGTGGGTACGTGAGGGAAATCGCCCACTGGCACTGGCTACACTTCTTGAAGCCCGTGACTGGCCAGGACATAGAAGGGAAGATAGTCGCTGCGAAGCCCCACCAGTCAGTCGATGAAAAAAATAAGCCTTTTTTTTACTAAAAGAAAAGAAACACAGCGATTCGGTAATAAGAAATAAAACACAAACCATGGTGAAGAGAAGGCACGAAGTGAACGAAGTTCAGCGCAGAACATCAAAGACAGACTTCTCGGCTCTGCGGAAAACTGAGAACTGAGGAGACGCGCCCTTTGCTGGGCGGGAAGGCACTCGCGCATGCACGGTGCGGCAGACTCGAAACTTCAAAGTTTTCTACAAGCAAGTCTGCTTGCGAGGCTGTCCACATCCGGGCTCCGTGGATGACTTCACCCACATGTGAGAATGGGCTGCCTGCTTGTCCTGGGATATTATCAGAAAAGAAAACAGTTAAGGGTAAATTTTAATATATTTTTGACCAACTATCAGATCATAACCTTCTTTCTCAGGTCAGGACTAGGGAAAGAAGTGTTGGCCTCTGAGAGCTAAAATGTTTTAAGTCCTTTCAATAAAATAGCTTATTTTCCATTTTTTTTATTTGTATTTGTAAGTCTAGATTTGTAATTTACATTACCATCAAGGTAATGTAATGGAGAATTTTTACTCACATCAACTCTGGTCTGCTCGCGAAAAAAGCTATTAAATCTAAAAATTAATGTAATTAGTATGAGATCAAATTTTTTTCCCCTGAATTGGACAGTACTACTGCCACCATGTTGATACACAGACACCTCCAACCTATCCCCCCCCCCCCCCCACACACACACATTGTCTTATTGATCCCATCTCACTCCCCTTACACACAGGTACTCCCTTCACCCTCAGTCACTTAACCATTAACCATTCTGCTGACATCATGCATGGGGGCTTACATCCCATCCCAATGACAACACATTAGGGTAACCCCATCCCACTTCACTGTTCTCACTCACAGGCACCTCTCATTCTGTGCCATCACATTGACACACACAGACCTCCACCCTACCCCACCACCCTCACAAACAAGCACCTTCAGCACCCTGTAAGCAACATGCAAAGCCAAGTTAGTTGAGTTCATTAGAACAAGATGACCAAACTCATGAAGAGAAATAAAGTAAAAGTTATGCACACTGAACTGAGTGAAAAAGTGTTAAAATGCCAGCTGTAGTACAGAATATGAGCTCAAAAGAAGGGAGATAGAAGTTGCATTCAGTACTATAGATGGGGGAAACCACCTACAATGCAGACATCTGCACGCTACAGAAATCTTCACAGCAGCAGAGAAGTTTGCAGTCATGCTTCAGTTGTGACACACATTATTGTCCAATGTAGTATGCATTACAATCAAAATATTATAAAATACTGCAAGATATTGGACTGTACATGACTTGAACTGAATTATTCCCTCTGCTTCGTTAATGAACAGTAATGTATGTCATCATTGTATCTGTAGTATTTTAGCTATCATAATACAGAGAACCTACAGTACTGGATCTTAATCAGAAACTCCCTCAAGCAACAAGCATTAGGGAGACATGCAAACAGAGCAGCCAGATAGCATGGAGGTAAGTCTCAGAAGAGGAAAAGATATGGTCTAGAAGGAAATGAAAAGGCCATACAGAGTGACAGTCTCAGAGCCCAAAGGAAAGGGGCTGATACTGAAATACTGACAGAAAGCTAACGAGAAATGTATATGGAATTTGTATCCTAGTGCGATCCTGATGCCAATGTATGAGTCACAAAATCAGAAAGAGGAAATCCAATACCTGACTTATGGGGGCGGGGGGCGTAGTCCAGAACATACAGTTGACCTGCAAAAGAAACAATGTAGAAAATTCTCACATGTGACACAAACATGGCTTGAAAGTCCCAAATACAGTTTGACGTCATGGGGAAAAGTCGGGGCCATAGTGGGTGCCAAAGAGCTGTTACATTGCAGCCCAGATGGTAATCAGCCACGGAATACAATGTACAGTCAACTTTTAATTTTATCAGGAAATAGCACCTTATATAACCCATTGTTCTAGGAAACCACCACTGGGAAAAGTTGTCCTGCAGAACTTCCCATTCTTTGGATTGAGACCCCTAATGGTCTCACAAAACCTGCATTTGGGGTCTTGACCTGGGTGGGTTCTCCATAGGAGCATCATTTATTCTGCACCTCGGGGGGGGGGGGGGTGTCACACAGTTATATTTGGCTGTGATGATGGGGTCATGACCACAAAAAGATTGATAAGTACTGGTTTAAAGGAATACAAATAATGACAAGTATTATTTTCTAGTCTGTGAAATCCTGTGCAATGAGATGTGTTCATGTCCCTCCAACCCTGTTAATGGCACTTACATTCCTATGATTCTCTTAAAAATGCAGACTTGGCTCTTTGGTTTTGCATCAGTATCTGCTAAACATGTGGCCCTGCTAGTATTGAAACAGCTTTGCCAGTGGAGCTCTGTGTAATAATGTTTGCTGTAGAAAATCCTTTGCTACTGGTGTTATGACACCTTAAGAAGGATGGGGAATCATTCTAGTGAGAATCAGAAAGCCAGACCTGCATTGCAATTGCATGGTGGCAGGATATTGTGCTGTTTTTTAAAAAGTCAGATGCTAGTTTTTACTTCCAGGCAATTATTCAGGGCTGACCCTGCCACAATTTAGACTATATGTCCACCTAGAGAAGCAG
This sequence comes from Geotrypetes seraphini, assembly GCF_902459505.1. Taxonomy (NCBI): domain Eukaryota; kingdom Metazoa; phylum Chordata; class Amphibia; order Gymnophiona; family Dermophiidae; genus Geotrypetes; species Geotrypetes seraphini. Next base: position 28,656,919 of record NC_047101.1, on the reverse strand, counting down.
CATTTGACAGGCAACGGCATGGCAGGAGAGCAGAATCTCATCTTTCCTTCCTCATCCTGTCCTTTGGCCTAAATCTCTCCTCTCTTCCCTTCCTTCTAGTGTGGCAACCACCCAACTTGTTCCCATGCTGACCACAGAAGGATGGTATATTAAATGGATTACCCTTACCTTACCTTATGGAGCCTTTAAGCACAGGGTCACACTCAAGTCCTGCCCTTTCCCGTTGGAAGTCCTGCATCAGAGGGGGGCAAGACATGGCAACATTTAGATGTGGGCAGGTGCTTAAAGGGCCTCATCCAGCACTGTGTCTCCTTGAAACTTCATGTCTAGGAAGAGGTAGAGAAATAGTGGAGAGAGCAGTGCAGCCCCAGGAGGGGGGACAGGAAAAGTGTGTGTGTGTGGGGGGGGGGGATGTTGAATGATGTAGACGGTATGGGGATCAGGGATAGGATAGATGAGGTGTCAAATGAGGGGTTATGGATGGAAAGGGAGATGAAGAGCACTTGGAGAGTAGGGAGGGGAAGGAATAGATAATTAATAGGGAATGGTGACTATTGGGGGCAGGAGATGGGAGTAGGGAGGAGAAGAAGAGATGATAGACAGTGGGGGTGGGGGGTGTACGACCTTGAGCTGCCACAGAGGAATGGGGCAATGCATAACGAAATGTCTACCTAGGGTGTTTGATATCCTCAGGCTGGCCCTGCAACTATGAAACCAGTTCTCCCAAAGAACCACTTGTTGAAGGAGTCTTTTCTAACAACACTGATTTATCATTAGAGATACCCTGTCATTCACAGCTATGAATTCTGTGAGAGGCTAAAGAGATACCATATCATTACAGTGGTAACTTTTTGTTCCATCATCCAACAAGGTCATGCAAAATCTCCAAGGTCTAAAAGAAATCAATTTTTTAAAATCTGAAATGAATTTGTTCCATCATATTCACACTAGACTTTGTGGTTCAGGTCAGGAACCAACTTACTCTACTAATGTATACAATTTCTTACCTCCATGCTGGTTAGCATATCTTTCATCTGCTTAAACACCAATAAACTTCTGTAGCAAAATTACTCGAATGCATCCACTACATTAAGGGCTTCTTTTACGAAATGGTGGTAGAGATTTCTACTATGGGCTGGTGAGATAAATGCTTCGATGCTCTTATGAATTCTTGCTCTTATGAATTGGAGCATTTACCTTGTTGGCTCACGGTAGAAACCTTTACTGCGTAAGACAATTTACAAATAATTCCAATGATCACAACAGTTTATTAAAACCTCACTTTTCATTGATTCTTCTTGAAGATGTAATGTAATGTAATGTAATGTCAATCGCTCCTCCTAAACTTACTTGCTCCACTTCATCACTTCATCATGCTTCTATTCCTTTCTCTCCTCTCTTCTACCTTCCAAAGTATTTAGATCAATGCTGTCTTGTTAAAATGTTTATTTTATTTTTATTTTTCCTCTAACTCTACTTTTCACTTCTCTATTACCCTCCAGGTACTTTAGTTAGATTGTGAGCCTTCGGGACAGTAAGGGAATTTTTCAAGTACCTTTCTTATTTCTAATCTTAATGTATATTTTCTGTAAACCGCTTAGAACCTAACGGATGTAGCGGTATATAAGAAATAAATTACATTACATTCTTCTTGAAGATCTGGATGTTTCTGAATCTTTATAGGAAGGTAATGAAAGCTGAGATTTTAAGGGAAATAAGCAGATGTATAATTTCCTGGATAGGTGTTTTCTGGAATCTGTTTTACTGCTACCCATAGAAGTGTTAATGCTGAGAAAATATAAAAGAACTGAATTGGCCCCCAAGATAGCTCACAGAATTTATTGAAAGGCATAATGGATTAAGGGAGTTTCTTAAAACATCCATAAAATCCAGTGTATAAGATAAGTTAAAAACTATACGATGGCCTCCTGGCCACTCAAGCAGCTAAACTAGATAACCAAATCTCCAATCTACTGATAACGACACCAGACTACAAGACGTTCAGAAAAGAAATAAAAACTATACTCTTCAAGAAATTCCTAAAACAGCCCTAACTTCATACTTACCGTCCCTCTTCCCGCCACACAAACTACATAACCTACTCTTTACCTCTCTAGAAAGGACAAATGTTCTTCCATTGTAACCCTCCGTTTTTTATCTCTTTTGTAATCCGCCTTGAACCGCAAGGTAATAGCGGAATAGAAATCTCTAATGTAATGTAATGTAAATTTGGATACATATTAGTGCAAAATGGAGAGGTATTATATTCATAATTCAGTTTACAGTTTGACCAAATACAAATATTGTTCCGACACTTAGGGCTCCTTTTACTAAGGTGTGCTAGTGTTTTTAGTGCACGCAGGAAATTACTGCATGCTATGCTTCTAGAACTAACGCCAGCTCAATGCTGGCGTTAAGGTCTAGCACACGGGGCAATGTAGCACATGCTATTCCGCGCGTTAAAGCCCTAACGCAGCTTAGTAAAAGGAGCCCTTAATTCACTTGTCAAGAAAAACACATTAATACTATTTTTTTACCTTAAACTTAAGAACCATTTGCAAAATTAAAACATGTTTTATTTATAAGCTAATGAAGTTTGAAGTAGCCAGAAATACATTTTGAGGAAAAAAGAGAATGCTGCTGATTAACAATGCTGTAATCTTGATTTCTCTAAAATATGTTAGATCTCACAGTTGCAATTACTTGCGATACTGTGGGAAAAGATAGAATGAGAAATCAGGTTTATCTGAAAATGTTAAAGAATGAGAGTCTTCATTCAAAAGGAAGAGGTCTTCCAGCTTGAGATGGTGCAAAGGTGAAAACAAGTCTTCTGTAAGATGAAATATGGGACTTGAGGTATAGTTGGTAGCCTCTTTGTAATTTTAGGAGGCTTTACATTATCACTATTATGCTTTATTGATGTTCAATTTGTTGTACTGTTTGTGTATGTACTCTATTGTGTAAATAAATACGTATATATAAGGAGTCACTACAATGAAGCCTCGCTAGTTGACTACTTTATCAGGTTAAAAAAAAGTCTGTACTTCCTACCTTTCCCAAACTGCTAGCAATGAAGAGCTCGATTTTATGAGATGTGTAAGAATTGTGAATTTATTCAAGTCACATCTAAGTTTTGTGGCTTGGTGTGTGTTGTTGAGTAGGAGGTGGTTTGATATTTCACTACCGATGTACCACAAAGCCCTGCAGAACAGCTCATGCTGTGAAAATGACTGCTCTCACTGATAATGCAGAGCACGATTGCATCTGGCTGGGTCTAAGGAAACTTCAAATGTTATTGATTCTCGTTTTCTTTTTCAAACACATCTGTGAAAATAGAGAAACAGGTTGTAGAAGTGAGTGGCCTCAACTGATTATCTGCAGAGAAATCTCTCACCTTACCTTGTCATTTTTATTTATACTGGGGAATATGCTAGCCACGAACTAATTGGACACTTTATTCTCATGCTGATCCTAGATGAGCTACAGAGCATCAGAAACCAATCAATCACCTGATCGACTCAAGCTTCCAAGCAGAGAAATTTCATTTGTTGGACATGACAATTATAAGCCATTAGAAAGTTGTTGTTGAATGTATGCCTACATCAGTGGGGTATAAATCAATCTGTGAATTCACTTTATTGTTCAGGGAGTGACCAGAATCTAATCAAGAAATATATTTCACTAGTTTAATAAAAAGAATACTTGTTTAACATTTTAAATGTATTGGCTTTTATTCCCACACATTCACATGAACGGCAGAGGCAGCTACACTGCTTCAAACATCTCTCTAACTGCACTGCACTCCCCTCCGGATTAAAGCTCATTGGCTCCCTATTGATCACCGTGTTACTTCTAAAACATTACTGTTGATGTTTAAAACAAGAAAAACAGGGCAGCCGGAATTTATCAACAGACTCCTCACCACGCACCCTTTGAACCTCGGATCAAAACTTCTTAGCAGTTCCGTCACTGAGACACATTAATACCAGGAGAAACACTATCTTTTCAGTTGTTGCTCCCTCCCTCTGGGACTCGGTTCCAAACTCCTTAAGAGAGACAACAACTGTGGAGAAATTCAAATCTTCCCTTAAAACATTCCTTTTTAAAGATGCTTTCAAGTTTCAAGTTTTATTTAAATTTGATAAATCGCTTATTACATACTAAGCGAGTAACAGTAAAATATAAAATAGGCTAAGAATTTAATGTACAGCATTAAAATGGGTTAAAACGGACTAACAGACGGACAGACTTGGATACATAAGGAAAAAAAAGAAAGGGAGATAGTTACAAAATTAATATTTTTCATAATTAAAAAGAAAGAAAGAAGCCAAATAAGGAGGGAACATGAGGAGCAGTGTTAGGTGTGTTAGAAATAGATCATTTAAAGATTAAATGCGTCTCTAAAAAGAAAAGTTTTCAAATTATTTTTAAATCTGTTGAGATCTTTGTCTTCTCTTACATATAGAGGTAGGGCGTTCCAGGTTTGGGGGGCCATTACTGAATATATATCATGACGTCTGGTTCCAATAATTTTCAAAGAAGGAACTTCCAAGTTTAACTGTCCTTTCAAGGATTTTTTAAACCTTTATTTAGTCCATTTCCCTTGGACTGACATGTTGTCACCCCATCCTTTTGTATTTTCCTGCTTTCCTCTCTTTCCTTTAAATTATATTGTAGTTCTCCCTTTCCTCTTGTACCAGTTTGGTTTTTGTTTCATCTGTCTTGTCCTGATTGTTGTTGTTTTATTACAGCTGTTTTTGGCTATTATTTGTTCTACCTTTGATTTTATTGTACAACTACCTTGAACTATATGATAAGGCGGTATAACAAATTCTTAATAAAAACTTGGAAATTTTCCATGTGAAAGATCTGTGATTTTTTGGGAATGAAATCTGAGTGCTTTTGAAGATGCTGCTGGTTGATTGACAGAGCAAATGTGTCTGTTATCATAAACAACAACAGGGGGAGGAAGGGCTAATAAATTCTTCAGCTAAGGTAGAATAAATATTTGGAGTAGGCCGGATTACCTTTATGAAGTGATGAGATTAATTGTTGTCAGCAATTACTGAGAGATCCAGCTGTGAGATATCTGAATGAATTACTGTGATAATGAGGAGCTTTGGAACAGCAGTTAATTATTAATCAAGAAAAATTGTTTTGGGTTCTTGTTGCTCTAAATTGTCTGGCCTCTGAGGCACTTCCTTTTACTTATACAATTGTTTTATTTGATATACTGTCATTATTAACAAAAAAAAAAGTCAAATCAATGCGGTTAACAGATGAAAATCAAAGGGAAATAATTTAAAAAACAAACAATAAAATAAACACAACAGGGAAATATATACTGTACAGTTAACAATACAAGCCACAAAATTACAAACAAGGGCATGAAACGTTTACAATATCAAGAGGTATGAACAAGTGGCAGGCCTAAGTCACTAGATGCTGAACGTAGGCAGCAAGGAAATGTTCATTCTAAAAAAAAAAAAAAAAAAAGACGTCCAAAATGAGGTGTTTTTTTAATAGAATGGCCTATCTCCATGTTCAGCGATCTACTTGCCTAGACTTAGGCGAAGAAGGGGCCAGTCCATCGCCGAAAAGCAGAATTCTGTAACGGGCATCTATCAAACACAATGCCGGTTACAGAATCCTGTAACTGTCCCCCACCATCATGGCAGGAGAGATGCCTAATTTCTCCTGCCGCGATCACGACCCCCCCCCCAATCCCCAAGCCCTCCTGCTGAATAATAATAACTTTATTCTTTTATGCCACCATAACCAAAAGTTCTAGGCGGTATACACTAAAAAGAGCGCACCCCCCCCTTCCAATACCGGTAGGAGGGAGCCTAAGCCCTCCTGCCAGAAAACCAACCCCCTGGACCCCTCCCGAACCCCCGAACAAGCCCCCCCCCCCACTATCCCGGACACCTCCCCCCACTAACCTCAAAGTTGGCCGACTGGCTGGATCCTCTGCCCGTCCGTCCGGCAGGCTCGCCATCCTAGGAATGGTAGACCTGCCCCTTTCCGGTGCATTATGGGATTCAAGGGTAAGTTGGATTCACATCTCCTTGCAAATCACATTGAGGGATACAGGTAAACAAGGTCTCATCTGGGAACACCTAGGTCTTCATCAGGAAGCACCTAGTTAGGCCTCCGCGTGTGCGGGTCACCGGACTTGATGGACCAAGGGTCTGATTCGGTGATGGCATTTCTTATGTTCTTATGTTCTTATGACATGACAGTAGATTGTGGGTTGCTGCTCGTATGTTACATAGGTACAGGGGAAGGGAAGTGGCACATACGTGAGGAAGGAGCGGGGCAAAGAGGAGAATGGTTGATTGCACCCTCTCCAAGAAGGTGCCCATGGCAGAACTTCCCCCCCCCCCTTTACTATGCTACTTGGGTATAAATGAGTGAGACCTGGATGTTTTGTAATTCAAAATTCAAAATACTGTATTTTCAAAAATCAATTCAGCATATTTTGAGCAATTAACAAGGTGCACTTCTTAGAGAAATCTGCACAGATATTTTTGTACTACAGGAATTTTCACTGATGAAGAAACAAACAAGACATAAACCACCGCACTGATTGCCAGGGGACAAAAAGCAGCTGTAGGGAACTGTGCCTATTGTATCCATAAGTACTTTTTCTGACCAAAGCAACATAGTTTTTAGAATCCAAAATTGTGCAAATCTCGTACTCCTCCCCCACCATCCTGATCTAGCTCTAATTTCTAGATACCTGTAGTGCATAATTTTATTTGCATTCAAAGCAGACTATTTCCATGGCTAAAATGCTTTTTTACCCATAGGAATGTCTTTGAATAGACCAAGAAGTAGAGAGTAGGGTATGTTTAGTCTTGAAATTTTATTCCCTGATTGCATTTTGCGGTGATGCATTTTATTAGAGTAAATACCTAGAAGGATAAAGATTAAGAGACCTATGAATATTTTAGACTAGGCAAATGAAAATACTGATTCCATTAATTCATAAACCGGAAGGCCTGATTGAAAACTGAACAAGAACTATTAAAGTTTCATTACAGACTCCACAGTGTCAGAGCACAATGTGCTTCCACTGGGAACAGAGAATATTCTTTTCTGTCTTAACAGTGCTCAAGTTAATTGCAGTTTTGTAGTAATACTGAGAAGTTACAATAGAAGTAACAAAATCTCCTGGTCTATCTACAGTAGTGCAAAATTATCTTACAACTTGACAGCTCTTCCAATATTTTAATACATTTTACCATCTCAGCGTAATGTTATTTGAAATCTGCTCATAAATTTCAAACTTACGCTGATTCAGACATTTATCTGGTGCTGTCAATATGTACTTTTTTGTATGGTTTAGTAATAGTAATTTCATATGATTTCCAGCTCATTTTAGGCCATATTCATGCTTTTTATTTTTCGGTTTCACTATTTTTTGTTAATTTATTTTAATACGTGTTAGAACTTTTTAATTTGTGAAACTTGATTGTATGTGCATTAATTTGTATGTTAGTAGGTGTTAAATCACATTTTGAATGAACGTTTTTAATGTATTTAAAAAGCAAACACGAACAGAGCAATACATTGCCAGAGCAGACTGTTACCTTGCTAAAAACACAGTTCATGGCTCTTTGAATTATTCAGTCTTTTAACTACATAAAAAGATCTATTAACACTGCAAAGCAACACATGTACTTTAATCCACTAGCCATTAAGTTGCAGGGAAGGAACAACACCATCTATGTAAAAACAAGTCAAGATGGTTTACAGATTATTTTAAAAAAAGTAAAATTCAGATAAGAGGAACTCCATTACATCATAGGAAAGACACAGTCATACCAAAGTAGAATCCATACAAGTGCTGACATTAAAACATAGTTTTCCTTGGTTATTGTTGTATTATTTTGTATTTCTATATACCAATAAAAATATTGAACACACAAAACACAGTATTTATTCTAAGAAAGAGATATTCCTTTTTGTGTTTGTCATGTTTTATCCCCCATCTGAGATCATGAAGACCCTCTGAAAGCAGCCCTGAAGAAGTGTGTTTCAGGGTTGTTCTGAACTCAGCAAAAGAAGATTCTGAGAGAATAGACAATGGACAAGCATACAAGAGTGAGGGAGTCATAAAGAAAAATGCATTGTTTCTGGTAGATTCTCAATCACTGTGATGGAATTGAAAGAACCAAATCTATGATCATTTGTAGACCAAAGAAAATAAATGGGAATGTAAGGGATGACAAGAGAGGCCAAATAAGGAACCAGTGGAGAGTAAACAGTGGAGTGCCGCAGGGGTCTGTACTGGGACCGGTGCTATTTAATTTATTTAGAAATGATCTGGAAATTGGAACGATGAGTGAGGTGATTAAATTAGTAGATGACACTAAACTGTTCAAATTTGTTAAAACGCATGCGAATTGTGAAAAATTGCAGGCGGACCTTAGGAAATTGGAAGACTGGGCGTCCAAATAGCAGATGAAATTTAATGTGGACAAATGCAAAGAATAACCTGAACCACAGTTACCGGATGTTAGGGTCCACATTGGGGATTAGCGCCCAAGAAAAGGATCTCGGTGTCATCGTAGACAATACGATGAAATCTTCCACCCAATGTGCAGTGGCGGCCAAAAAAGCAAATAGGATGCTAGGAATTATTTAAAAAGGGATGGTTAACAAGACTAAGAAAGTTATAATGCCCCTGTATCACTCCATGGTGCAACCTCATCTGGAGTACTGCGTTCAATTCTGTTCTCCTTATCTCAAGAAAGATATAGTGGCACTAGAAAAGGTTCAAAGAACAGCGACCATGATGGTAAAGGGGATGGAATTCCTCTCGTATGAGGAAAGACTAAAACGGTTAGGACTCTTCAGCTTGGAAAAGAGACAGCTGAGGGGAGATACGATTGAAGTCTACAAAATCCTGAGTAGAGTAGAATTCAAAGAGTAGAGTAGAGTAGAGTAGAGTAGAGTAGAACTCAAAGAATAGTTAAGCTCTTGCCAGAGGATGTGGTAAAAGCGGATATGATAGCTGGTTTTAAGAAAGGTTTGGGCAGGTTTAATGTGTACGTTCTGCACGGATTATTGTTGCCCAGGTCATGCACCTGGGCAACAATAATCCGTGCAGAACGTACACATTAAATGGTAAAACCTTAGCAAGGACTACAGCAGAACGGGATTTGGGGGTGATCATCAGTGAAGACTTGAAAACGGCCAATCAAGTGGAGAAGGCCTCATCCAGGGCTAGGCAAATGTTGGGTTGTATCCGGAGAAGCTTTGTTAGTCGGAAGCCCGACGTCCTAATGCCCTTGTACAGAACCATGGTGAGGCCTCATCTGGAGTACTGCGTACAATTCTGGAGGCCACATTACCGTAAAGATGTACTGAGAGTCGAGTCGGTACAGCGGATGGCCACCAGGATGGTCTCGGGGCTTAAAGATCTATCATACGAAGAAAGACTGAACGAATTGCAGCTATACTCTCTCGAAGAACGCAGGGAGAGAGGAGACATGATTGAGACGTTTAAGTATGTCACTGGTCGTATCGAGGGAGAAGATGATATTTTCCTTCTTAAAGGACTCTCCGCCACAAGAGGACACCCGCTGAAAATAAAGGGCGGGAAGTTTCATGGCGACACCAGGAAATACTTCTTCACCGAAAGAGTGGTTGACAGCTGGAACAAGCTCCCAGTGCAGGTGATCGAGGCCAGCAGCGTGTCGGATTTTAAGAACAGATGGGATGCTCATGTCGGATCTCTAGGAGGGAAAGGTCATCAGAGAGTGATTAAATAGGGGGGGGAGGGGGGTCAGCGGTGTGGGCAGACTCGATGGGCCTCGGCCTTTTTCTGCCGTCACTTTCTATGTTTCTATGTTTCTATGTTCATAGTCTTATATTGAGAAAGACATGGGGAAGGCACTGCTTATCCTGTATTGGTAGAATGGAATATTGCTACAGCTTGGGTTTTGGCCATGTACTAGTGACCTGAATTGGCCACAGTGACAGCAGGCTACTGTGCTAGATGGATCATTGGTCTGACCCAGTAAGGCTATTCTTATGTTCTTATTGATAATGGAAGAAATACAAATTTATGCTCCATAATGATCCAGCATTGATTTGTGACTCCCATTCTTCTGAGAAGGTGGGAGCTACAGAATCAGAGCTGGTATGAGTAAAGAGCTTAACATGGCTTGCTTAACCCAAGGTCTACCATCCATCTCTTCAAAAATTTTCTAGACTGATTAGATCTACATTTGGGTAATTTTAGTAGGATTTTTTTCATATAAATCCTTCATTTTTGGATTGAAAAAAAAAAAACACAACAAAAAACAAGGAAACCATGATTTAACTGGTCAGAAATGACTGCTGACTGGTTATATCACTTGTTTGGGGCTATCTGCTAATGTTCAGCGGCACTTACCTGGTTATCGCTGCTAAAAATTAGCAGTTAGCAGCTAAGCAAAAGCTGGCTATTTGGGGGCATTCTCGGGGTGGAGTTAGCAGTTGACTGGTTAAGTGCTGATATGCAGCACTTAACCATCCAGGGTAACTGCAGAAATGGGACTGTATAAAACACAGCCCTATCTTTGTGGTAGCAGCTAAAGCCCGGACATGGACCAATACTGAATTCAGAATAGCAATGGCAGCGATCACTGTCACTAGCTGAATCTTTACCTCCTGGAGATTACCATTTTAAACTCCCTGTTTAAAAGGCCATGGCCCCTGGATCATATGCAAGTGATTCAAAAACTGGTCAGTCAGCAGACATGGTAAAGGTACTCTCTTTTCCCTCTAAATGTAGCAAGTAACATTAATAATGGAAAGCTGAGTTACTCCACATTATTTTTTTTACCTCTTATCCTGAATGATTTGGGATGGACTGATGAAATGCATATTCTGTACATTCACACACACACACTGCTTTTCTAGGGTAAAATATTACAGGCTCTGCTGCGTGAGGAAGCGTTTTGGCTGTGTGAAGCAGTGAGTCACTTGCGCCCCCAGCTACAATTATTCTCTGCGTACACTCAACGTTAATAAGAGCTGAGCATCTGAAGCCTGGTGCAGTCTGAGCTGCATGTGCTACATACACTGTCAGACCTCGGTTTACTTGACTGCTCCGAGTACCAGAGGGCAAGAGGCACCAACAGACAAGAATGTAAACAACTTGCTATTTTCTTTTTATGTTCTTCAGATACATTAACTGCGACATTTCATAGCTTTTGATTATTTTATTTTTCTAGGCTGCTCATAATTTTCACAGAACTGTACACAGTAAACATATTTTTGTGTTAATGTATCAATAGTATCTCAGTTTCCTCCAGGGCTAAATTTTAAGTGGAAAGAAAGGGAGAGAGATGAAATATGAGAACAGAGACAGTTACAGGCCTAGAACCTGAAATTAGATTATACATTTATGGACTCTTTGAGATAATTAATATCAGCAGCTGCGATTTACCGCACCTTAACTTCAATCCTCGAAACCGCCTCTATCGAAACCCTAATCCATTCACTAGTCATCTCTCATCTTGACTATTGCAACTCCTTATATTATGGGATAACTCAAAAGGAAACACATCGACTTAAGCTTATTCAAAACACAGCCATTAAATTCATACACAAAGCCAGAAAATATGACCATGTCACTCCTCTTCTCCGAGAAACACACTGGTTACCCGTTTCTCATCGCACTACATATAAAATTCTCTTGCTTGTCTTCAAAATAACTCATGCGATCTCCAGCATTTCTCAATAAACACATCATTCCTTATTCTTCATCAAGGGCCCTTAGATCAGCAGACCAGAACATACTGACTGTTCCTCCAATCAAATAGCTTTATTACACTAGAAATACAAACTTCTCCGCCACAGCGCCTACACTCTGAAATGCCATGCCATCTCATCTATGCCATGAAAATTCTCTCAAATTCAAAACCAAATTCAAAACTTTCTTATTCCAAGACGCATTCCATAGCACTTGATAACAACCTTTCTCCAACTGCAGCGCACTCCACATAAAGAACCACTTCTATGAAGCGACCCCCATTCCCTGTTGTTTTTTTCCCCTCCCCTCGTACCTCCCTTTACTTTTATTTTTATGATGTAATTACTAACCCTCCTCACCCCCAACTCCCTCAAGTCCAGGTATGTCAATGTCTTAGTCTTCTTTATGTCTCACCTTTTTCTTTTTACCCCGTTTTTACATTTACTTTTATGCTTTTAGCTTTGTAAACTGGTCAGATGCACGTTGATGGTCAGTATATTAAACTATAAATAAACTTGGTATTTCTTCCCAAAACATTCCATTCCCCTCTATCTAGGTAGTATTGCATTACTAGGGTTACCTCATACCCACTTAAGTTCCACCCATTCCTGCCCCGTTACACCCATGCCACACCCAAGCCTAGCCCTGCTCCCCTCTAATCTTTTGCTTCAGAAACATGACCAGGATATAACAACTTTTAAATAATTACTTGAGAACTTGATAAAAGATAATGTTAATCTTAGAAGAAAAGTGGAAATGCTTGAAAATAATTCACGTTATAATAATTTGAGATTGATTAAACTTCCCTAGGTTAACGTCTGTAACTCCTAGGGAAATGCTTAAAAGATATTTTATTGGAAATTGGGAATTTCGGAGGAAATGTTGCCTCCGTTTTCTTCTGTATATTATCTTCCTGGAAAAAATCAAGTTCAAAAATCTTTACCAAACCAAGAGAGTCTTTAAATGTATCTGAAATGTTGGAAATATCTGATAAAGAGGCAGCAGTGCCATCCACTTTGATCATAAAACATGGTTATTAAAACTTTTCTTCAAAAATAGGCAAAAAGAATTTATGGGTCTTACAGTACAAATGTTTCCTGATTTGACATGAGAGACGCAGAGGCGTCGTCGAGAATTTTTGTTAATGAAGCCTGGGGTTACATTCTTGGGTGCCACTTTCTACTTGCGGCACCCTTGTAAATGTATTGTTCTATATCAAGCTGTTAAATATGTTTTTTATGAACTAAACCAGTTGACAACCTTTTTGTCCATATCCCGTTTGGAAAAAGAACAAACTTGAGCCCTGTTTAGATGGGATGTAAGCCTCAACTCAACACTTGAACCAGCCTTAATTCCTAATAGAAATTTCTTTTGACTTTCGCTAGATTATAACATTTTGGATGTAATTTGAGGACTTAAGAAAACAAAAGTAATTTTAGCTAATTATGCTCGATATTGATTATTATGATGGAATATCTATATGTCTAATTTCGATTTCTGTACAAGTTATGCTTGGTAATTAAGATTGAAAATCTAATAAATAAATAAATAATAAAAATTGTATTCAATTCCTGTTTAAGTTTGCAGAGCTCCTTCTTAATCCTAGCAAGTTGAAGACAGATGGGGCAAGCCTTAAGCCTCCAAATAGTGTGTCTTGGAATTAAACACAAATCAATTGTTTATTCTTTCAAAATGTTCAAAGATTAAGGGATATGTGATGAAGTTATTAAGAAGAACATTTAAAACAAATAGAAAAAAATATGTTTTTTCATTTAACATAGTTTAACTCCGGAATTTGATGCCATATAATATGATAAGAGGAGATTCAACACGGAGACGGAGCAAGTCGCAATGCTACGCTGGCAAAATAATATTTAAACTTGCCTTCTTTTGTTATATTTTCATGCTGAAGCGAAGAGGAAAACAGAGAAGTGGACTTCCTGCCTTCTCTGCTACACCGCTAATATGCCAGTCAGCAATCACCACCTATGCTATTTCAGTTGTACAGGGTGCTCCGACGGATCGAGAGGGGTTGACCTCGACTTCGGACAGTGAAGTTTCGCTGAGCCCAGCTGGTCCGCAAGTTCCCCCATGCCCCGGGATGTTATCAGGGACGCTGACAGCGCTGCAGGAAGTGGCGGAGATGATTCTTACTCCGCCAGCACTGATTAGCTCACCCTTGAACCCAGAGGCAGTGTCATCTTCGCTGGAATTCCAGCTTCGTTCTACAGCGACTGGGGGATCTGAAATTCAGCCTGGCTTGGGAGGTGGAAATTCTAAAGTGGACCCGATGGTTACAGTTTCTTCAATGTCTCTCTACTCTCTTCTGAACCCGCTGAAAAAACCTCCAGTGATAGACATGGAAGCAATCTGGGAGGCTATTGAAAGCCTTCACAAGGTTTGCTCTCATTATATCTCTGTTTCACAAACTTCAACTCAAATAACGAATTTAGAGCTACAAATTCAACATCACGATAAAAGAATGGACAAAGCTGAGAAACAGGTCTCGGAGTTAAAAATTCCTCTAACTTGCATTATAAGGATAAAGCATTGCTGGTTAGGAAGATTGAGAACCTGGAGAATGCAAACAGGAATTTAAATTTAAGATTGATTAATTTTCCAGTCTCCAGACTACAACTACCTAAGGAATTATTTCACCAGTTCTTGACTTTGTCCTAAAGTATTCTGAGACAGTTATGCCTCCACTACAGAAATTATATTTAAATATTCCTAAAGAAAAACAGGATTTGGAACATCAATCAGCAGAACTTATTAAAAGAAATCCTAGAATCTTCACAATTGGAAATTTCTGCAAGGGCTACACTTCTTTTGACTTTTGTCTTTTTACAAGACAAAGAAGCAATTCTTCATCTATTCTGTAGAGCCGAGAATGTTGAATTTTTTGGTAGTAAAGTAACTATTTTTCCTGATGTCTCTAAGTGGACGCAGTCCTGGCGGAAAAAATTTCTAATGTTACGTCAATCTGTATTGAGTTTGGGAGCTACCTTCCAACTGCGCTTTCCTTGTAAATGCTGTATTAATTATCAAGCTACTAGATATGTTTTCTATGAACCTGATCAATTAGTTTTTCTTGGAGGGTAAGGCTGCTTCTGTAGCCCCATAGATGCCTACAGTTATCACTGTCCAGACTGTTTAGTAATATATACAACTGATTTTGATCTGTATATTGTTATGCTTTCCTTTTTCCTGAATTCAACTACCTGTGACTGTGCTTGAATCTCTCTCCTTATTTGTGGACTATTTCCATTGTACATTTATGGATATTATAAGTAATATTTCCTTATTGGATGTTATTTTTCCTTTTCAAAGGTGTTCTTCTTTGATGTTAAATAAAGATAAATATATATAAAGAAAAAAAAAAAAATAATAATTCTTATAAAAGCTAGTGGCATATCTGAGTACCCTTTGTTGGGCTTCTGCTTTGAGGGGTGTTACTATTTTGATCGGTGTTTGCCTATGGGCTGCTCCATTTCGTGTGCCTACTTTGAGCATTTCAGTTCTTTCCTCCATTGGGTTACGGTTTCGCGGTCCCGCTTGGACTCGGTGGTACATTATTTAGACGATTTCCTTTTCGTGGGCGCTCAGGCTTCCGATGACTGTGCTCGTTTGAAAAGCGTTTTTGAGCACATGGATGAGGAGTTCGGCGTTCCCTGGCAGTTGACAAATCAGAGGGGCCAGTGCAGGTACTTACCTTCCTGGGCATAGAAATTGATACACTGGAAATGGTAACTCTGCTTCCCGTGGGTAAAATCGGTCAGATGCTAGATATGATTCAGCAAGTTCTCCGATCGCGGAAGGTGACCCTGAAGACTGTGCAGTCTCCGTTGGGGTCCCTCAATTTTGCTTGTCGGGTGCTTCCCATGGGTAGAGCCTTCATGCGACGGTTGGTAGTTGCTACTGCGGGCATTCGTGATAAATGCCATTTTGTCAGGCTGTCTGCGGGTGTGAGTGCTGATTTGGGTATGTGGGATACCTTTCTGCGTGGGTTCAACGGCACTCTTCGGATTCAGGCCCTCGAGGTGGCTAACTTTGACTTTGAGTTGTTTTCTGACGCTGCGGGTGGTCTCGGATTTGTACTTTATTGTCAGGGAGAGTGGTGCGCAGCGCGTTGGCCGGAGAGCTGGATATTCGGGGTATTACGCATAGCATTACGCTCCTGGAATTGTTTCCACTGGTGGTGGCGTGCGAACTTTGGCCTGCACGCATACGAGATAGGTGGATCGTGTTTTGGTGCGACAAACAGGGTGTGGTGGAGGTAGCGAATAGGCAGAGTACGTGTTGTTTAACGGTTAATGCATTGGTTCGCAAATTGGTGTTGTGTTGCTTGCGGTTAAATCTCTATATTCGTGTGCGACATGTCCCGAGGATGCAGAACTTGATTGCTGATGCTTTGTCTCGCTTTCATTTTCCACAGTTTCGGCGTCTTGCTCCGGAAGCTCGCCTAGAAGGTTCACCGATGCCCAAATTTTTATGGGACCTGGTCAGGACGGAATCTGGGAGATGCTCCGCATGTCCATAGCTTCGTCGACATGGACTCATTACTGTTCTGGCTTCCGATTGGTTGCCACTTTTCTGGAGTCACAAGGCTGGGTCCCGGGTTCAGTTTCAGAGCCGTTGTTGGCGGAATATGTGTTGCATGCTTTCCGATCCGGAAATTCCCGGGGTACTGTTTCGGGGCGCCTTGTGGGCTTTGCCTTTTTCAGTAGAGCCTTCGACTGAGACTGCCCTTCGTCTGGGTTCTTAGTGCGGCGCATGCTGGCTGCCATGGGGCGATTGGTGCCATGTCCGCCTGATAGCCGCTTGCACATCATTCATGACTTGTTGGTGCGCCTTCTGGACGTGCTGCCGGCAGTAACTCGCTCTCCCTTTGAGGGGCGGCTTTTTCAGGCAGCTTTCCCCGTGGCGTTTTTCGGAGCGCTACGGGTGGGAGAGTTGTTGGGAAGTCCTGCTGCAGGAGGCACAGGGCAGGGGTTGCTGCGTTGGCATGTTTGCTTCTCAGGTAACACTTTGCGGGTATTCCTGACTCGATCCAAGACTGATCAGACTGGTAGAGGCCATTTTCTGGTGCTACATCCTATCCCGGGTAGTTTGTCCTGTCCGATTACTTTGATGCGTAACTTCCTTGCAGTGCGAGTTCAGGAGGGGGTTCCCTTATTCCTACATGAGGATGGCTCTTCTCTCACACGTTATCAGTTTTTGGCAGTTCTGCGCTTGGCTCTTGGTAGATGTGGAGAGCTGCCTACTCGTTATGGGACCCATTCTTTCCGTATTGGGGTTGCAACCAGTGCCCATGCCGAGGGATTGTCCGCTGAGGGCATTCGACGCTTAGGGCGTTGGTCCTCTGGGGCTTACAGGGGATATATATGGCCTGTAGGGGGTCTTGGGTGGCATGCGAGGGAATAGGTTCTTTGGGAAGAGGGGTTGTACCAGCGGTGTGTTGACCTGGGGAGGAGACGGTGCGAGAGAAGGGGCACATTGTATCACTAACAGCTAACTGGTATTGTAGGGACTGGGTTCAGTGTGTCCTTTGTTTTGCAGACTCTCTATCCCGGGCCTTTTCTGTTTGGATTGTAAGCCACTCATTTGTGCATCAGGCCGGGGAGCGGGCGCTTATCCGCCCCGGTGGCCTGCATTTGGGCTTGGAGAACATGGGAGTACGCGTTTCCTGGTGGGGGCAGCGGGGTATGCGCTGGCATCAGCTCCTTCCTTTGATGGCTCGCCAGCATACTAACCACCGTCGGCGGGATCTACTGTTGGTTCATCTGGGCGGCAATAATGTGGACTCCATGACGGTCAAGCAGCCAGGGAACCGTATCAAAGATGACCTTCGACGTGTGCTGGACTGGTTCCCCCATTTGCGGCTGGTATGGTCGGATATCATACCCCGCCCGCGTAGATTGGAGTCCCTCAGATGGACCCGAGGGTTGGTTAAAATTAATAGACAGGTGGGTAAGTGGGTGGTTGGTATGGGAGGGGTGCAGATACACCATTCTTGGGTGGATGTGGCTTGTAGGGGTTTGTTTGCAAGGGATCAGGTTCACTTGTCAGCGGTGGGATGGGACTTACTGCTGGATGATTTTGCCACCTGTTGTGAGTCTCACCTTGCTGCCGCAGGTGTGTAGTCGCAGCTTGGGTTTATGGGTGGAGGCCTGCTTGATACAGGCCTTGTGGCAGTTATCCCGAGCTACGGTATGGTGGAGCTCATCAGGAGATGAGCGGGGGGCTGGCAGGTTCTGGTGACTCTGGTTAAAGGGGCATGTTGGGACATGCCACCCCCCAGAGCCTTGCTGGCATGGCAGGGTCAGGGGCCAAATATTATGATAATGGTTTAAGGTGTAGCTCGGGAAACTGTTTTTGTTATGTGAGTGTTAAATTAATTGTTTGTTAATAAACAGAGCTGCGGCTATTTATCCATAAGCGAGTGTGGTTTGGTTATTGGAGTGGAGTTTATGTGTGGGTGGGGTGGGGGAGGGAGAGCGGGCCAATACATATCCCGCTGTTACTTGTAACACCACAAGACAAAAGTTAGAAAATGAATCTTTGCTTAATAATTCATCATACACTAATGATTCATCAAATTCTTAATTGCCCTTACTTGATATCTCTTTTTGCCTAATAGCTTTCCTAATGTTTTCTAGTTAATACTGCATGGCAAAGGTTAAAATTCTGTACATGCCTTGTGTTGAGAAGAAGGAGATTAAAAGCTACAGCAGGTGCATACCAATCAGACATTAAAGTTCTGGGTCAGCTAAAGATCAGTTTTGGGCTGGATAGTACTGGGAAAGAATAAAGGTCTATCAAACCCAGAATGGCAAGAAACATATTTACCCAGACAGCAGGGCACAAGGGTAAAGCAGTCTCCTTGGCAAGGTCAGAGAATGGTCAGAATTCTTTGGTATCAAAGTTACCAAATTTGACAAGCAGTAAAATCTAAAGACAGGTGCAGCAGAGCTGCATTCCGTAGTGCTATTGGCAATATAGTCTTGTATTTCATGGAAACCAATTCCCATGCTGAAGGTCAATTTTATGTACCACATGTTCAGTCCTGGACCAATATTCTCCCAAGACAAGCATATGAGAAGCATCTTTGTTTATGCTTATGTTTTTACAGTATACCAATCTTCACAATAATATCAATGCAATTTACAAAAGATAAGAAAAGGAAAAGAACGCCAATTAAAGAACAAAATAGAAGAAATGAAGAAGCAAAGAAAAAACACAACAAGCAAACTAATAGTTTATTCGTTGCTGCAGGTCTTATTTCCCACAAATTTGAATATAAAGATAAAATGAAAATTAATGGAATGCCAATCTAAAAAGATAAGTCTTCAAGTTTAATAAAAATTTGATTAAAATGCATTATCATAAATTAAATGTGATGTACAAATTTAAAATAAGGGAGTGACAAAGATAATATTTTGGGGGGTGGTTAAGACTTTAACACAGACAAATAAGCAGTGACAGGAACAAAAAGGGGAATGGGAAGAACTACAAAGTGTAAATAAAAGAAGAATAGAAGTAAAAAGGGCAGAGTTACGAGTTGATACTAGCCTAACTCAGGGGTAGGCAATTCTGGTTCGAGAGCCACAGGAAGGTCAGGTTTTCAGGATATCCACAATGAATACATATGAGATGGATCTGCATGCACTACCTCCTTGAGATGCAAATCTATCTGCCGTGATCAGTCTTTTAATGATGCAGAAGGATGCATAAGAAACTAAGAATAGCCATATTGGATCAGATCAATGGTCTATCTAGCCCAGTACCTGGGAGAAATCCAAATAGTAGCAATATTCCATGCTACCAATCCAGTGCAAGAAGTGGATTTACCCATATCTGTCTCTATAACAGACTGTGGACTTTTCCTCCAGGAATGTGACCAAACCTTTCCTAAACTCAAATAACCATTATGTGATAATATTTTTAATCTAATCTAATCTAGTCCTTAGGTTTGTATACCGCATCATCTCCACGTTCGTAGAGCTCGGCGCAGTTTACAGTAGGAGAAATAGGAAGGAACTACAACAGAGGGTTAGAGGTAGAAGTGTGAAGAAAATTTAGAGGACTTGGGATGCCAAGATAAAAGAGTTTCCTTGATTACAAATTTGGAGCCATAGCCTCAGAATAGTTCATAGCAGTTTACGAAACAAAAACTGAGCATACTCAAGAAACATTATGGGACAGATTCTATAAAGGACGCCTATATTAGGCAGATAAATTGGTGTCTACATTAATTATTTAAATGAGCTTTAACAAGCTCATATTTTGGAAAAAAAAATTTGCTATTAGGCGCCTACCTTTTGCATAGTGCCTAGCAGTACATAACAGCTAAATGGGCATGTTTGGGGGTGGAGACAGAGATAGGCACCATTAAACGCGATTCTGAAAAGAACTTAGGCGCCTATAATGTAGGACCTAGCAAAGCTTGAAAAATGGTCTGACATTTGGCAGCTAAGATTTAATGCTAAGAAATGCAAAGTTATGCATTTAGGCTGCAAAAACCCGAGGGAACAGTACAGTTTAGGGGTGAAGAATTTTGTGCACGAGACGAGTGGGATTTGGGTTTGATAGTATGTAATGATGATCTTAAAGTGGCCAAATAGGTTGAAAAGGCAATGGCGAAAAGTAGAAGGATGTTAGGGAGCATAGAAAGAGGTATGGCCAGTAGGAAAATGGAGGTATTGATGTCCCTGTATAAGACTCTGGTGAGACCTCATTTAGAATATTGTGTACAATTCTGGGGACCACACCTTCAAAAAGATATAAATAGGATGGAGTCAGTCCAGAGGATGGCTACTAAAACAACTGGTGGTCTTTGTTTAAAAAAACAAACACATTTTGATGTGGCCCAGTGAGCTCATGAATAAATTGAATAGGATTGGGGATAATGGGGAGCCTTGTGGGATGCCACAGAATGCCTTCCAAGGGTTGGAGTATGTTTCTTGCCTTTTGACCATGTAGTCGTGATTTTGTAGGAAGTCTGCGAACCATTTCAGTACCGTTCCTGTTATTCCGAGAGTTTGGTTAATAGTAATTGGTAAATGATAATGATAGGACTGAAGAAGGAAATTATTAGTAGTCTATGCAGGCTGCTATCCCAGCTGCACCCAGTAGAATGGTGGAGAGGGGAAGACAAATTAAAGAGGACATTTTTATTCATAAGCATCCTTAAATAGGAATGTTTTGCGGGCAGATTTAAATCTATCTAATGAAAGGAGCCTGTCATTGAGAAAATACTGCTTTGGGTAGATTCATATATACGTAATTTGTCTAGTAGTTCAAATATTCCTGTTTCAATGTACTTGTACCAACACTCTGGAATAATTCATCCTTAAACATTCATTTAGAATTATCTGTCGCAAAAATTAAAATAGCACTTAAAACCTATTATTTTCAGTAAGCTTTTCCTTCTAATTAGGTCATCCCTTAAGTACTGCAGTGGCTGAAGCATGACCTGGTGACTGTGAGGGCAATCTGTTTAGTTCCTTCTTGGAACAGTAAAATGAATTTAATTATGTTCCTGCAGAAAAATTAACATTTTTACCAACATCTTCATTGCTGTTCAAGATTTAACACATTTTCCTTCCATTCTTTGATAGCAAACTCATTTCAAAGTATAATTAAAATGTCATTTTGACAAATATTAAATTAATCTCGTCCTATTATGGAATAGTTTACTGCCATAATTATGCATTGATGCCATTGCGGTGGAAGTGTTTGGCTAAACCACAAATATGTTTCAACAATAAAGATAAATAGACTTGGCTTTTGTGTACAGTGTGGTCTTAACTTAAATGAGACATCACCAGAAGAGGAATCCATTTAATTCTTATATATTGTTTGATTACTATTTATTGTGTTTGGAGGAATAGTAAAATACTGAAAGACAGGGGAGGGTGTTAGGTGCCATCGACTCATGTTTGAGTACTAGCAACTTGATGAATTACAGATCTAAAAAGAGATCAGTATTGTGCTAGTTCAGTAAGGTCATCCAGGGTCACCCCATAGTTGTTTTCAACATGTACAGCCATCTGATTCCAGGTCGCGCTCTTTGCCTGATTCTTTCGATTTTCACAACATAATGCCCTTCTCCAATGTTCTCTCTCTTCTGACAGCGTGACCAAAATAAGACAGTCGTATCTTCACCATTTTGGGTTTCGAGTGAAATAGCTGGTTTGATCTCTTCTAGAATAGACTTGTTAGTACTTCTGGTGGTCTACGGCATAAACAAAATCCTTCTCCAGCATCAAAGCTCAATCTTCTTTCTGTCTTTTTTCCTTAAGAGATGTGCAAGTCGGTGCATCAAGTTTCACCAGTATGTTAGAATAGAATTTGCTAATGTTGAGACTTTTCAAAAATATAAATGAAAGGTGCACAGAGTATTAACATTCATTTTAGAAAAATTAATGTGTAAAAGAATTGAGATTCAAAACCAGCACATAACCAGTTATCTTTCCATCTTTACTAACATAACCCTTTGTTATTGTTTATTTAGAGTTTCTATACCAGTTCTAATGATTGCATAGTCAATTCAGAATAGTTTAAATTAGCTTCTATAACAGTATTACGCTACATGAGCTTCAGTAATGGTGTTACTATACATGAGCTACAATTATCCCAATGTTGTCACAGCATCTGGTTCCTTTTGCCACTTTGGCATTTGGGGAGGGGGGATTAAGGTGGCAATCTGGGCTGGTGATGGTGGTCCTGTTTGTCTGTTCTAATTAGAATATAAGCTCTAATGAGCAGGGATTGTCTCTTAGATGTTAATGTACAGAACTGAATATGTCTAGCAGAACTATAGCAATGATAAGTGGTAATAGTAGTAATATCCTCTCCATTAAAGTGATGCTCAATAGCACCTGTTTGCCAAATCTTTAATGTGCTTGGTAATATATGTAAGTCCCAGCACTCATCTTATAAGACAGAAATGTTTAGTCCTCTTCTGAAATGTCTATGAATTCATTCGCCTGCACCTGGGTTTGATATGTGCATATCCTGGCTTTGTAAAATGGGGACTTATGCAAGATAAACATTTAAATGTCACTTTATCAATATTATCAAATTAATAGATCTTGTAAAATGAGGGCCTATAGAAGACTTGAGGCGGTCCAGAGGAGGGCGACGAAAATGATAGGAGGCTTGCGCCACAAGACGTATGAGGAGAGACTGGAAGCCCTGAATATGTATACCCTAGAGGAAAGGAGAGACAGGGGAGATATGATTCAGACGTTCAAATACTTAAAGGGTATTAACGTAGAACAAAATCTTTTCCAGAGAAAGGAAAATGGTAAAACCAGAGGACATAATTTGAGGTTGAGGGGTGGTAGATTCAGGGGCAATGTTAGGAAATTCTACTTTACGGAGAGGGTGGTGGATGCCTGGAATGCGCTCCCGAGAGAGGTGGTGGAGAGTAAAACTGTGACTGAGTTCAAAGAAGCGTGGGATGAACACATAAGATTTAGAATCAGAAAATAATATTAAAGATTGAACTAGACCAGTTACTGGGCAGACTTGTACGGTCTGTGTCTGTGCATGGCCGTTTGGAGGAGGATGGGCAGGGGAGGGCTTCAATGGCTGGGAGGGTGTAGATGGGCTGGAGTAAGTCTTAACAGAGATTTCGGCAGTTGGAACCCAAGCACAGTACCGGGTAAAGCTTTGGATTCTCGCCCAGAAATAGCTAAGAAGAAGAAAAAAAAATAATAATAATTTAAATTGAATCAGGTTGGGCAGACTGGATGGACCATTCGGGTCTTTATCTGCCGTCATCTACTATGTTACTATGTTACTATGTGACCAGGTAAGACCTGGACTGGAGTAGCCTGAGCCCTGACCTGAGTCATCCAAGCCTCAGCCGAGCGGTTGAATGAGGTATGGAGGGGTAGAGGGGTGTCTGCAACAAAATAAAAAGTCCAGTACAGGTTGTCTAGTGCGAATTTTAAAATGACTTTATTTTCTGGTTTTATATTGTAGTGCAATTCCAAAAACATACAAATATTGGTGGCTAAGCCTGTTAGCCCACCATGTTTTATTCATTACTAAAGTTCAAGAAAAACACAAAAATAACTTTTCAATTTCAAGTCCTGGTACCTGCAACCTGCTTGCACTACTTGACAGGTTTCCCCACAGTTCTCCTGTGATCATGTAAATTCAGAAGCAGTGATTCTTAACTCTTCTGTTACCCTTAATTACATCAGAAGCAGTAATTCCTGATCCTTCTAGTATTCTTAATTCAATCAGAGGCAGCACTTCTTAACTTTTCTGATATTCTTAGTCTTGTGAGGCAACACCACCTTATCAAACAGCATTTCTACTTTCCCCAAACTTTACTCTGTAATCATGCTCTCAAACAAGCAGGACTCCTCAGGTTCCATTTCAGCATCATTTGTAAGCATTTCTTCTGGCATTTCTGTATCAAATTCATTATTACATTCAGAAGCATGATTAGAAGTTTCAGTCCTGAGGTTTACTCCTTGCTTTATGTGGGGAATGCTGGTTTCTGTCCTCTGAACCCTGGCTGGCACAGGTCTGCTTCTCTCCAAGGATTCAGTTATCCTGTAAACTTGTGGCTGCCTCTGCCTCTGCCTCATTTGGCCTATAGAACACACCCTTTTCCCTAGCATGGGCTGATTGCCCCTCAAAATACCTGTGGTTCTCTGGTGCTTTGCTAATGAGCCTGGATAGCTTCCTTGATCATTAACCATGCCCCCAACAGAGCTGATTGCAGGACTAATTCCTTTGTTGGTTTTGCTATCACCTGCCTGGTGCATGCTGGTCCTTGTAGTTCTTTGCTTTTAGCATTCCCTACATTAGAACTGGGCAAGTATAATTGGGTCCCTTTTAGGTTACCTTTTATTGGGGATAAATTCTGCAGGGCAGCTTCCCTAACCTGCCTGCTTCTAGAGGTAGGTTTAGGGTAGGTTTTAGAGCACTAAAGGGTTTCTTCCAGCATAACAGGACTCTCCCTGTCACAATATACACATGCAAACTGGTATGTGCATGTCTGATGGTGCCCAGTGCATGTGTATTGTCACCGACGGTCTCAGGGCAATGGGTCCAGGACCGCAGGAACAAGGAATGGCTCTTGTGTGCCACTGCGGGCGACACAAGGAAAAGAAAAGGTTTAGTGAAAGGAACCACAAACAAACCAAGAACATAAGAATTGCCACTGCTGAGTCAGACCAGTGGTCCATCATGCCCAGCAGTCCGCTCATGTGGCGGCCCTCTGGTCTAAGACCAGAACCCTAACTGAGACTAGCCTTACCAGCGCACGTTCTTATTCAGCAGAAACTTGTCTAACTTTGTCTTGAATCCTTGGAGGGTGTTTTCCCCTATAACAGCCTCTGGAAGAGCGTTCCAGCTTTCTACCACTCTCTGGGTGAAAAAGAACTTCCTTACGTTTGTACAGAATCTATCCCCTTTCAACTTTAGAGAGTGCCCTCTTGTTCTCCCTACCTTGAAGAGGGTGAACAACCTGTCCTTATCTACTAAGTCTATCCCCTTCAGTACCTTGAATGTTTCGATCATGTCCCTTCTCAATCTCCTCTGTTCAAGAGAGAAGAGGCCCAATTTCTCTAAGTAAGTAAGTAAAAATCAAAACCAGGACTGGATTTATTCCTCAGAACAAAATAAACAGGCTGCTTCACTCATTTGTTCTTATACCAGTCCTCAAATAAGCAAAAATAAACTTTGTCAGGATTCTGAATTAAACAATAAAGTCCCAAAAACATTAGGGTTGAAATGACTAAATAGTCCCAAAGTTGTAAAATGTCATAAAGGGGGTTTGAACCCATAAACAAGGAACCTTATCTCTAAGCCAAACTGGGCTGTTCATGTAATCAAGAGTTCCAGCCTGTAAAGATCCATCAAAACAAAATCATTCAAGAAGAAACAGTCTTTACTCCTATCTGGAAGACTTTGGCTTGTATCAGTGCGACTGATCCCCCCAGCAGCAGAAGTGCTGGGTCAGGTGGTGTGCTCCACGTGGTGATATACTGCCAACAATTAGGCCCTCAATCCCACCTCATAAACGTGGGGCATACCCCCCCCCTTAACTTGCAAACAGTCACCCTTCCAAAAGGAAGAAAAAGAAAACTTTAAACCAAGACAGCATAAGTCCAGCACAGCTCTCGACAAAAATCCTATCCTGCTTCAGGCACAGCAGAATTAATAAAGAAGGCACAGCAGAATTAATAAAGAGCAACTTCAAAAATAGTCCCAACAGCAAACACAGTTATTTGTAATCCCATTAGGCCTTTCCAACACTTGCCTTAACCCAGCACACCTCCATGGGTTGGACTCCGTTGTGCATCTCAGCAATTGGCTCTGGATCCAGTTCCATGGCTTGTGAGACTTCAGGTGGGTCGGTAGGTAGCTCTGCCCCGGCTTCTGTAAGCTCCAAACATTCTGACAATGGCTGGCCCTGCAGAGCTCCCAGCCCTGAGCTTTGCAGCTGCTGCTGTCCCTAGCTTCTCCCTCTCTGCCTCTCTAGCAGCTCAGACCTCTGGTTTAGGAGCTGGCAACCATGCCCCAAACCCTCAGGTGTAGAGGATATCCGGTTAGTTCCTCTGGGATAGTGTGGGGGAGGGGAAAACTGCAACTTAGCCCCCGGGCTCCCCCTACTGGAGACAGAAGGAAAGTCAGGTAAAATGGCAAACCTGAGTTTTAACCTGCGCAGGCAGAGAACTGTCTGCTCTTGAAAGGGGTCTAATTCTTGGGCCAGACCTAGCAGGCACAGTCTGCATATCACAGTATGAACAATCTTTGCACTTGAAAGAAAACACAATAGTATGGGCAAATGATAACACCCAAATTTTTGTCTTTTTTCCAGCTTGTTTTCATTTGAAAATTCCATGTAACATGGGATATCTTATATTATTGCGAATGAATGCCCATCTCTATGTGCTAATGTTCAATATGGAAAATTAAAGGGAGTCATTAAGAAAGCACTAGTTCTTTTAAATGCTGCAATGTGAAAATTGCACAGAACACATCAAATTACTGCTTTCTGGAGTTAAAATCCCTTTAGGACCTAGAAGCAGAGAAATAACCTATGTGACTCTCATCGTGTCAGCTACTGCTGTCAGTAGGCTGGACACGTCCTTTCTGACATTTCAGTAAAGTGGACCAGCCTCATATTTATCCTGAGCTGTCCTGTACTGCAGATGTTAAGTCAAGAGAAGATTAAATAGCAGCCACAGACAGAGAAATAATGCTGCTTTGAACTGGTAAATCACTTGCCATATGTTCTCATTGCAATGTTGTCAAATCTGGCAACATGCTTTTATGCACCAATCATGCAATCTTAAGCTGGAGATTTGATGAGAGAAAACAGGAAAATGCCATTGGATTTCATTAGAGTCCAGGAAGTAGAAAGCAGAACAGAGAGGCATCTATAAACCACATGATAGTGATTCTTTGCCAAACTCTTCAGGTTTCCAGCTTGCTCTTAATGAATATGCATGAGATACATACTAAGGAGTGAATGAACATATATACCAGGGGTGTCCAACTTTTTGGCTTTCCTGGGCCGCATTAGCTGAAAAAAATGTTTCTGGGGCCATACAAATGCGCAAACACTGCAGCAAGACAAAGGAGGGAGCCGGCAAGACGGTAAACACCCGGGGGCAGCAGAGGAAAACACTGCATCACCCTCGACCGAGGCCACACAAAATACTTCACGGGGCCGCATGTGGCCCTCGGGCTGCAGGTTGGACACCCCTGATATATACTATTCATATTCACCAATGACATTCTAAAAAGATTTTGTAGCCCATTTGAATTGCGGTTTAGTACTTCTCGTCATTGACTGTCTTCTTCGTGACTACAGTGCTGCATATGTCTGGTAGTGCTATTGAAATAATTAATAGTAGTAGTAGCCTGGGGAAATCCACGGCTTATTTCTAGGATAAGCAGCATAAAATCTGATTTACTACTTGGGATCTAGCTAGGTACTTGGGACCTGGGTTTGCCACTTTTGGAAACAGGATGCTGGGCTTGATGGACCTTTGGTCTGTCCAAGTATGGCAGTTCTTATGAACTCAACTGTCTCAACCTGTGTAGAATGATAGATTCAACTCTGGCCACTTTGTTGGGTAGACTAAATGGACTGTGCCAAAATTTACTGTCACTATGTCTCGGGCCAATTTGACAAATTGAAGAATAGCAAATCACTTGGTATACATCCCAGAGTACTGATAAAATTGAAAAATGAACTTGCAGAGCTATTATTAGTACAGTAGAATTCCAATTAACCAGTACTCAAGCAACCGGCACTCTCACCCAACTGGCAAAAAAATTGCTGGAAAAAAAACCATGTAAAAGCAATGAACCCCCTTCCCCCCCACCCAGCCCCGAAGCAGCAGTAGTGGCAGCAGTAGTGGCAGCAGTCCTGAGCCATGAACCCCCCTCCCTCCAGCCCTTCCTTCAGCCCCGAAACAGTGGCAGCAGGCCTAAGCCTCTCCCTCCCTCCAGCCCTGAAGCAGCAGTGGCAGAGGAAAGGCCCCACTGGGTTGGCTATGAGCAGCCTGTTTTCAGCATGCCTCTGCTGACTGGCTGCTACTGCTGCTTTGGTGAGGGGGGGCTAAGAGGCGAGACCCACATGGAGGGAGGGTGGACAGATGGGGGGAGGTGGACCAGAAGTGGGGGAAGGGGTAGTATCCAGCAGGGTGCACAGGAAGGGAGATGGATGGATGCTGAACTAATAAGTGGGGGAAGAATGGGAAAGAAGGGAGGAGAGAAAGTGACCCCGAAAGTAGGGAAGAACAGATGCTGGACCTACAAGTGGGGGTGGGGGAATGATAGAGTGAGGTGGGAAGGGAGACAAAACTATTTATACAGTAACTCTCAAGCAACCAGAAACTACAGTTATCTGGCATCCACCAATCCCCATGGGTGCCAGATAACTGAGAGTTTACTGTAATTTATCTTTAAAATCCAGCATGGTAATGGAAGACTGAAAGGTGACCAATGTAATGGTAAATTTTTAAATGGGTTCCAGAGGTGATCCAGGAAATTATAGACTGGTGAGTCAGTGCTAGGCAAAATGGTAGAGACTATTTTAAAGAATAAAATTACAGAGCATACGTGTATATATAAGCATGGATTAATGAGAGAAAACCAACATGGATTTAGTCAAAGGAAATGTTGCCTCACCAATCTATTATATTTCTTTGAAGGGGTGAATTTCAAAAAAGGCATTTGACAAAAGTACTTCATGAAAGACTTCTGAAAAAATTAAAAAGTCATGGAATAGGAGGTAATGTCCTATTGTGGATTAAGCAGGATAACAAAGTTTAAATAAACTTGAAACTTGAAAGATAAAAAACAGAGAGTAGGATTAAATAGTCAATATCTAACTGTGTCTCCTGTGATCTCTCTATTTGAATACAAGATACAATAAAAGTTTCACATATTTTTGAATATAGTTTAGAGGCCTTTTTGTTTTCAATTAAAAGAGATTGGCAAAATGCCAAAAATTGAGATTCAAGAGATTTGAATACTAATGTATTCAGATTATTTTACAGACATTCTCTAAATTGTGGCCATAAATCTAGCTGCAGATTAGATATATCTTAACAAGAAATGAACTCCTCTGTTGAAAGAAGGTTTCTGGAACAGAGAAACTGAGAGACCAATCAAATACCTATTTATAAATACAGTAAAACCTTGGATTGCAAGTAACTTGGTTTGCAAGACAAGCAAAATATTTGATTAAATTTTAACTTGATATATAAGCAATGTCTTGCAATACAAGTACATACAATATACACATATCACAACTGAGCCGATGGTTCTTCTCTCTCTGACACTGCAAGAGTGTAATGACTGTTCTAAACAAGCAAAGTCTTGCAATACGAGTACAAAATAGTGCTGCCCGATTCACGATTCAAATCGATTCATTGATTCACTTCGAGTGAATCGATTTGAATTGATTTAAAAACAAAAAAATTTGGCCTCCCGATTCGGTGACCGGCCGGTCGCTGCCACTCCTGCTTTAGAGGGCGAGGGGGGAGGGTCTGTCGGGAAGTTATGGTGTCCATTTACCTAATTCCAGCAGCGGAGCAGCCTGCAGAGAGGATTGAAGGTGTTAGTAATCTTTGCAGGTTGCCATCGGCCTTTGGTGCTGTTTCCTCTGCTGCGATCCTGTCTCTGACGTCAGAGGAGGGGTGGGACCGTGGCAGAGGGAAGACAGCTCCGAAGGCTTATGGCAGCCTGCAAAGATCGCTAGCACTGGTGATCCTCTCTGCAGGCTGCTCCGCTGCTGGAATTAGGTAAATGGATGGGGGGGGGGGGGGGAAACACGCAGGCCTTCTGGGGGGGGGAACATGCCTTGGGAGGGGGTGCAGTCCTTCGGGGGAGGACAGGCCTTCAGGGATGGTGGTACAGGCCTTCATGGGGGACAGGCCTTCAGGGGGTGGTGCAGGCCTTCAGGGGAGACAGGCTTTCAAGGGGGGGGACAAGCCTTTGGGGGGATAGGCAGGCCTTCAGGGGAGGACAGACCTTCAAGGGTGGTCGTACAGGCCTTCAGGGGGGACAGGTAGGCCTTCAGGGGAGGGTACAGGCCTTCGGGGGGGACAGGCCTTCGAGGGAGGGAAGGAAGTGGGGGTTCAAAGAGACGTGCATATGCCAGACTTTGGGGGGGAAGAAATAATAGGTCTAATTTTAAAACTTAATCACCTTGCATTTAGATTACATTACATTGTGACTTATATTCCGCCGAAGCCCTTACGAGTTCATGGTGGATAACAATATATTTCTATTACTGGGAACAAACCCAGTTAAACATAACAGAAATATTCAAACAGAGCATTAACAATAGAACATGATAAATTTTAAGTTAATTTTTTTTAACAAGAATTTCTGTAAAAGTTTTCTACAAACAGTATAATAGCCTACTGATCTTATTCAAATATGGAGATCATTCCAGATTAAAGGAGCCTGATAAAAGAAGGATGCCTTCCTTTGAACTAATGATCTAATTATCTTTGGTGAGGGAAATTGAAGATAGAATTGCTTCCGTACAATATGACCTGATCTTCCTGCACTATAATGGTTCCATCACTCACATTCTGACTACATTCACAAATGGTTAAGTTTTGAAGCTTTGTTACTACACCTTATGCTAAATATGAGTTGCTATCCCTTCTCTGAATCCTTATGCTTGATTAAATTATCAGTAGTAGGCTACTGAAACTCAACAACCATTATTACTGTGTTACCTGGTTCTTACCATTTTTTTATGGGAAAGAAAAATTGTTTATATTGTGACAGTATAAAATATTTTAATATTAGCTAGATTTCTGTAGGCTAAAAAATACACACTTAACATGCCAGTTGGGGGATATATTGACAATTTACTCCAAAAAGACAAAGAGGGTTAAGGCCACACACAGAGATAACCATGTAGTTTGAGCAGTACAGATACATCTAAAATGTAAAAGATACTGACGGATAAAAAATAAAGCAATAACAGCCTAAGATATCAAAACACATTGGTGTGACTTTCAAATCTATTTCAATTCTATGGTTGGAATACATGTGATCATATGCCCTGTGTATGGGTTTTCTATACTGAGAGCATCAGAGCATCTGCTCCAGGGTTAGCATCAGTGAGTAAAATCATACTGTGAACCAGCTCAGGCTCGGACAACTAGAGTGCAAATTGCTTTCTAAATAGGCTCTTAATTATTAATGTTGAGATGGCATCTTATGTGCCAGGTCCTGCTTAAATCACTGAAAATTATTGTTACAAAACAATCACTTGTCTTTCCCAAGCAGTAGCCTTAATTATTATAATTCTCCCAATCCCATGAGCCTGACTGGAGCACTTGTTAGCTGCACAGTGTGAGATTTGGTGCAGCTTTGGAAGATTAATCAGCCACCCCAGATGACATCTTCCAGGCTATGGTTCTACAAGCCGCATCACTATCTAGGCTTTAACTCCAATTACCATGTGTGCAGGAGATGGCAGGAGGGAAGAGGAAAGTGGAATTTTCTCCCTTACCAAGTATTAGTTTATACTAGTAAGAAAATATATACACTAGCAACATTTAGGGGAGGTGGGTGGGGGTTGTTATGAACGTGGGCTATTTTTAAGACATGTTATTTTACTGCTAGCTCAGGTTATTTGAGTGAAAAGGTGTGGTGGCCGTCAGTGTTCCCGCTAAGCTGCGCTGGGGTGCGCTGACGCACAAAATATTACCTCGCAGCGCACAAGTTTCTCGTCACAGCGCACACAGTGTAGAGCACAGTTCTTCAACCGCCGGTCCGCAAAAAAATCTTGCCGGTCCGCGAAGGATTCGGTCCCCGCCGCAACGAAAGGCCGGCGTCAGCTGACTTGCAACTTCCTGTTGCAGTCGCTGTGCCGGGACTCCTGCCTTCGCCGGGACTCCTGCCTTCCACCGCGTTTGCCTCCTGCTTTGTCTCCGCACCTCCAGACCAGCAGCGGCAGCTGTGTATGCTTTTAACTTCGACACAGAGCTGCCCCTAATCAATAGTTTAGCGCGGTTTCATAAGGCAGCCTCGGGGCCTTTGCTAGGCCGGCCCACATCGCATCATCGAAGCAGGCCGGCTATCAAAGGCCCCGAGGCTGCCTCATGAAACCGCGCTAAACTATTGATTAGGGGCAGCTCTGTGCCGAAGTTAAAAGCATACAGAGCTGCCGCTGCTGGTCTGAACTCTTGGGCCGCTGAAGGAGGGCAAAAAGCAGCTGTCCTGGAGGTTTCCCTTCCTCTCGCCTTTACAGGTTCCTTTTTTCCACCTTTTTTTTTTTTCCTTCAAACGGCAACGGGCCCCAGCATCGACATCAATCAAGTAAGTTCCACTGTCAATCAAGCGGTTCTGCTCGGCCAAAGCTTCCCCTGTGACATGAGCCACCCTCAGGGGAAAGAAAGTGACCCACAAAGGTGAGGGGAAGGGGGGCAGATGATGGAAGTTGGGGGGGGGGGGAGAGAGAGAGAGAGAAGGGGCAGATGATGGAATGGAGGAGATGAGAGAGAGAGAGAAGGGGACAGATGATGGAAGTGAGAAGAAGGGAGAGAGAGCAGAAGGCAGATGGATGTCAGTTGAGAAGGGAGAGCAGATGCTGAATGGAAGTGGGGAAAGAACACATACTGGATGGAAGGAGGAGATAAATAAAGGGGGAAGAAAATAGTAAGATAATGGAGGGGTGAGGGAAAGGGGTGACAAGCTGTGTGTAGACACAGTGAAAAGAGGGAAACGGGACTAAATAGTAAGAAAGAATTTAATTTAGATGGAGGCAGAAAATAGAGAAGGAAGACCAGAGAAGAAAAGGGAAGAGAGAGCAGAGAATGATCAGATCTGAGTGGAGGAAATGAGAAGAGAGATATGCTAAAAACCACAGGGGGGAGGGAAGGATAGAGATGCCAGACCATGAGGGGAACAGAAGGAAGATGATGGATGCTAGACCAAATTGGGGGGTGGGGGGGGGCAGGAGGAGAGATGGCAGGGAAAGACAGACAGTGAATGGAAGGGGCAGATGCTGGACTGAAGAGACAGAGAAGGTTATCATGCTGCTGTACCGGGCCATGGTACGCCCTCACCTGGAGTACTGCGTCCAGCACTGGTACTTTAAGAAGGACACGGTACTACTCGAAAGGATCCAGAGAAGAGCAACTAAAATGGTTAAGGGGCTGGAGGAGTTGCCGTACAGCGAAAGATTAGAGAAACTGGGCCTCTTCTCCCTTGAGCAGAGGAGATTGAGAGGGGACATGATAGAAACATTCAAGGTACTGAAGGGAATAGACTTAGTAGCTAAGGCAGGGAGAACGAGAGGGCACTCTCTAAAGTTGAAAGGGGATAGATTCCATACAAACGTAAGGAAGTTCTGTGGTAGAAAGCAACATATTTATTTGGCTCATAACTTGCTGGCGCCCGATATTTTTAGCTCACAGTGAAAAAAGTTTGCTCACAACACCCGCCCGCTTAGAGGGAACACTGGTGGCCGTATTAGTTCACTCTTCAAGGTAATATATAGAAATAAAAGAAAAACATAAAAGGGAAAATATAATACCTTTTTATTTGGCTAATGATGTAGTTTATGATTAGCTTTCGAAGGTAACCCCTTCTTCCTCAGATCACCCATCTGTCTCCTATCCAACAAAGATCCCGGCCTTCTTTCTCACCACAAAGTGTCTATGAGTGTCAGGAGTAGCGCAAAGCATTCCAGCCGGCCTTAGCTAAAAAATGCTATCGTGGTTTTGTAAAAGGGGGGGTTAGTCCCCAGAGACGGTCACAAATGGGACCAGTGCCAAAACAGAACAAGACAGTAATAAAACTACATGTCTTGGCAGTAGCCCATATTGAGAACTTCACCCTTATGGCTTTATTATAAATCAGTGGTCTCAAACTCAAACCCTTTGTAGGGCCACATTTTGGCTTTGTAGGTACTTGGAGGGCCTCAGAAAATATAGTTAATGTCTTATTAAAGAAATGACAATTTTGATGAGGTAAAACTCTTTATAGTTTATAAATCTTTACTTTTGGCTAAGTCTTAATAATATTGTAATTTATAGCTAAAGAGACATATGATCAAGAAACTGTTTTATTTTACTTTTGTGATTATGATAAACATACTGAGTGCCTCAAAATAGTACCAGGGCCCCCGGGTTGCGAGTTTGAGACCACTGTTATAAATAATCTTCTTGGAGAGGGGGAACTCTCTTGTTTCGCTGCATTAACGAGGTATGTCATTTTTTCATACTGTTGCAAAAATTATTCAATTTCTCCTATCCTACCGGAAAAAAACCAAATGAATAAATACTGCACCTAAATTTAACAACAAGATTAATTCAGGAGGTAATTTCATGAGAGTGCCTTAGCCTTTCTGCATATATGAAGTATTGTGTTAAGGCACAAACCAGCTTTGTGCTGAGGCAGAAACTATATTATCAACTTTAAAACTCCACAAAAGAAGAACCAGCATGAATAACTATCGACAATGGGGGGAGATACGATGTCATAAGGCCTGCGATAATGGGGATGAGAACTGCAGAACATGTTTCTTGTACACAAAGGCAGTTGTACAGATATCTCCGGTGGAGCAGCAAGAAGTTTGCAAAAGCTAATCAATTCAGTGACATCCTCCCATGTCTTATCAGTAATTTAAGAACAAAGAGGGGATTCAAAGCCCACTAGTTTTAATTGGACTATTGGCAAGGGTACACAACACCATGAATATACAAAATTATTGTCCAATGTGCTAGAGGGCCAAAGAAATATAAACTGGGGCTTTACAGAGAGGAGGGGGAATCACATTTCCTGGGACAGGCATTTTCTGTTATGGAACATATTTGCTCCCTTATGTATGTATTGTAACACTTGTCACATTATATCCTGCCTACATAGAATAAGTTTGTGTTTCATCTCTATTATAATTTTCCTTAGTGTGAATGAGAGTTTTCTAACAGAATAAAGTAGATTATTGGCTGTGAAACCATGGTGTAGTGTATTTTATCAATGGTAGTGCATGTCAGGCATGTGTAGGGAGAGCAACCCCCATGACATTACATTACATTAGTGATTTCTATTCTGCCATTACCTTGTGGTTCAAGGCGGATTACATAGGAAGTTATCTGGACATTTCCAGAGGTATTACAGAGTAGAGCGGATTGTTTCAGGGGATTGAGATGATTCCTGCGGTGATTAGTTTGTCTTCAAGGATTTCTTGAATAGCAGGGTTTTTATTTCTTTTCTGAAAGTTT
Organism: Geotrypetes seraphini; assembly: GCF_902459505.1. NCBI lineage: Eukaryota > Metazoa > Chordata > Amphibia > Gymnophiona > Dermophiidae > Geotrypetes > Geotrypetes seraphini. The sequence continues at coordinate 28,621,423 of NC_047101.1, read as the reverse complement.
TGTAGTCTGGGGTTATGATCAGTAAATTGGAGAATTGGTGGCCTAGTTTTACTGCATGTGTGGCCAGTAGGCCATCGTACAGTTTTTTTTTGTTTGACATCTCTGATTGTAGGATGCGTGAATGGTGTCTGGGTTCTCCTGTGTCTGGTTGTGGTAGTTTAGATTAGGCAGTTATTCAAGTAGGCTGGGCTGTTTCCATTTATGGTTTTAAATAGTAGACAGTCGAATTTGAATAGTATTCTTGCTAGTATTGGGAGCTAGTGTGAGTCGAGGTATGCCGCGGTGATGTGGTGGTGTTTCTTCAGTGAATAGATAAGTCTCAGTACTGTGTTTGTACTATTTGTAATTGCTTTATCATGGTTGTGGGGCAGGGGAGATAGAGGATGTTACAGTAGTCTAGAAGACCTAGGACTAACGACTGTACTATGAGCTGGAATTGTTTTCTATCGAAGAATTTTAGAACTTGCCTTAGGTTTCTCATGACCGTGAATGATTTCTGTATTGTTTTGTTGATTTGTGGCTGCATTCACAGAAGTTTTAGAGTGGATTGACTAGGGCAGTGATTCCCAACCCTGTCCTGGAGGAACACCAGGCCAATCGGGTTTTCAGGCTAGCCCTAATGAATATGCATGAGAGAGATTTGCATATGATGGAAGTGATAGGCATGCAAATTTGCTTCATGCATATTCATTAGGGCTAGCCTGAAAACCCAATTGGCCTGGTGTTCCTCCAGGACAGGATTGGGAACCACTGGACTAAGGTATGTGATTGAGTTTATTACTAGGTTTGTTATGGTTGGGGTTTTATGATTTTCGAGGAGTATAAATTTTGTTTTGTCTGGGTTCAGTTTCAGTTTGTGATCTTTCATCCATGTTGCTGCTGTTTCTAGTGTTCTGTGTAGTGTGTCTATCATGGTGGGTGTTGGTTGACCAAAAGGAAGGAGAATGGTGATGTCATCTGCATAGTTATAGGAGGTTAAGTCTAATTTGTCTAGGCAGGTGCCGAGGGATGCAATGTAGAGATTGAAGAGTGTTGGGGATAAAGGGGATTCTTGGAGTATGCCGCAGGGGTTGGACCATGGTTCTGATTTTTCTTTGATTGTAGGAATCCTTGAAACCATGTGTGTACCTTACCTGTGATTCCTATTGTGTCAAGTATTTGTAGTAGGATGTCATGGTCCACCAGGTCAAATGCTGCGGTGAGATCTAGTTGTATAATCAGCATTTTTCTGCCTGTGCGGAGGTGTCGTCTAGCTGTGTCTAGGAGGGAACCTAGTAGTATCTCAGTGCTATAATTGGTTCTGAAACCAGATTGTGTAGGGTGGAGTAAGTTGTGGTTTTCTAGGTAATTGGTGAGGAGTTTAGCTACGAGGCCTTCCATTAGCTTGACGTAGATTGGTATTGAGGCTATGGGTCTATAGTTGGATGGTTGATCTGTTGCTCCTTTAGGGTCTTTTATCGGGGTAACGATGATTTCGCTGAGGTCTTGTGAGAAAAGGCCCTCTCTGAGCATGGTTTGTACCTATTGTAAGAGGAGAGCGTGGAATTTAGGACTGGAGGTTTTTAACAGGTATGGTGGGCAATGGTTGAGGTCGTAGGTTGCGTGGCTGTATTTTTTATAGAGTTTGTTAAGGTTGGACCATTATATAGTGGAAAAGTGGGACCAGGTTCTGTCTGCGGGGGGGGGGGGGGGGGGGGGAAGGCATTGTGATCTCTTCTAGGTGAGTTGTGGTTTCAGTGAAAGTTGTCCTGGCAGTTGTAATTTTGTTTTTAAAGTATTTAGCTAAAAGGGTAACAGAGGGGGAAGGGATGTCATTATTGGCCAGGTAGGTGTCTGTGAGTTCTTTTAGTAATTGGAATAATTTTTTTGTGTCCTGGGTTTCTCTGCCTATATGGTTGGTGTAGTGTGTCTTTCTTTTTTCTTTTAGTTTTAGCTTGTATTGTTGGTTTAGTTTTCTCCATGTTGCTTTTGTGGGTTCTTGGTTACTTTTTCTCCGTTTTCTTTCTAGTCGTCTGCATTGCCTTTTGAGTAGGAGTAGCTCATTGTCGAACCATTTGGTTGATCGTCTGCTGATTCTGGTTTTTGTTTGTATTGGGGCTAGCTCATCTAGGGTAGCTGTATTTAGACTGCACCATTGTGAGATGAAGTCTTTGGTGTTAAATTCTTGGATTGTTGCATCTGTTTTATTCCAGAATTTGGAGGGGTTGATGTATTTACGAGAGTTGTAGGTTAATCTTTGAGATTTTCGTTTGGTTTCGCCTTTGGTGTATGTGTAGTTGTCTGACCAGAGGGATCGAGACCAGTTTCCATTTGTCCTCTGGGGACTCTCCTAATTCTCATACATTTTCATATTACATATTTTTTACACTGTGAGGGATTAAGGGGTTTTCCTTCTCTAAGACTGCAGCAGCAGGGGGTGTCAGACAAATCAGGGAAAACTAACTATCCCAGAATGCCCTGAGCTTTTCAGCTTCCTGCTGCGATCTGTTAGGAAAGTAATACAGCCCTCCTGAGTCAGAGGGGTGGGGTCAGGCAGGGACGAGTACCTCTTCCATAGACTGGAACCAATCAGGGAGGTCCTTGAATAAGGAGGTCTCAAGGAAGAGACTTCCACTAGAGAACCCTTCCCTAGCCATGGGCTGAGGAAAAGTTCTGGGAAATCAAGAAATCTGGCAAGGACTGCTAGAAGAGTTGACATTACGAGACTTTTGGTACATGGCTGGCTTTGGTGGAATATGTGTGGGTCTGGCTGGGACCAGCCTTTGAACCTTGCTTACGAAAAACGGTTTATCCTTGAGCTGAGAGAGGATTTTATCTTACTAGAGTCTGTGAGGTAATAGACTCAGGTCTGTACTTAATTTAAAAAAAAACTATTATACCTGCAAGAGTGTTCAGGCTGTTTGTGTGATTGGGCATAGGGTCCAGGAAACCCAGACTGGGACATACACCTAGAAGAAGCCTTTATATAATTATGCAACAACAAAATGACATGTACATATTTAAGCGCGCAATGTGGAGGCATTTCCGGGTATGCCATGTGGGCAGAGCAGGGTGGAGTCATCACACATATGTATATTTTGTCAAATGTGTGTACATTCTTAAAGTACATACACACTGAAACAGGTGCAGTCGCTCATTTTGAGTACTTTGGATTATTGCAACATCGTATATTTATTTATATGCAAAGAAAAAGACATTAAGAGGATGCAGATCATTCAGAACTCCGCAGCCCGACTGATATTTAATATAAAAATATTTGATTATGTAACAAAATATTATTGCATATTACACTGGCCACCAACAGAGGCGAGAATATTGTTTACATATTGTTTATATTGGTTGTATCTGCTTTAAGTCATTGAATGGTCTTATACCTAGTTATCTTCTTGATCATTTTGAATTTTTCAATAGAGTGCGCCCTATACGGGACTCGAGGTTGTTTGCTTTTCCTTCCACAAGGGGTTGTCCACCATGAGTATCAAGGTCAGCTGCTAAAGCCTCTAGAAGACCAAGGGGTAAAAGCGATACAAAGGGAAGACAGGCCACAATGAAATGAATTCTTTAGTTTCAGTCTTTACTGATGGATTTATCTGGCTGATACTGGCCCTAGAACCATTCTTTGAGAGTGATGATTTAGAGAAACTGAAGTAAAGACCAATGAGCCAAGAAGATATAATAGAACAAAGTAATACATTAAAAAGTAACAAATCATTGGGACAAGATGGAAAACACCAAAGATTTATTTCTAGTAGTCTATCTCATTTACATAAGAACATAATCATTGCCATACTTGTCTTCCTACTTCTGTATGCTTGTCACAAATGATAGGATGTGTTATTGAGTTTGTAGCTAACTGCTCTCTTTAATAATTTCCTTTTTCCTCTTCTCCTATATCTAGCTTCAGGGCTGAGTTCCCCCCCTACACTTTTACTTTAGATAGTGGACTATAGTTGTGACTATTATGAACTGGTTATTTTTTTGACTGGTATTGTGTATAAAATGACTTTTTCCTTTATATAATTTTTAAAAATGCAAATAAAAATGGTACAAATCCTTACACATCCTTCCTCCTCCCTAAGGAGCTGGATTCTAAGAAGCTTGCAATTTCCCTTTAGGGCAAAAATAGGTTTTGAGCCCAATTTTATAAAGGAATTGAGATTCTAGGTCAAGATGTGCTGTGATCTTGTGTGCATGTATTTGTTGGTATATGTAGCGGAAGCAGCCATTTTACAAATAAGATTTTCTATAAAACGAATGGCTGGAACATGACATCTTCTAGATGGAGTTATCGGCATCTATACATGAAACTGATGATTTCACAACTTCCATCTGTAAGAGGTGCCACATTTTAGAAACCTACATATATAGGTAAGTGCTGCAAATTGCAGTAAATGATGGGAGGCCATAATTTTAACATAGTTTCATTTAGGAGGTGGACAAATGGCTCCCTTAATCACTTGAGGAAAGTCCTAGCTGAAATGAAGGCTTTCATATTTCAACTAGGAGAAAAAGTGCACATGCATTTTTGAGCCTAGGTTTAAATGAGCATTTCAGCTTCTGCAGGGCAGATCTGAAGAAGAAAGGCTACAACCACTGACATGCATCTGCCAAGGAGTGCTGCAGTGGGCTGTACAGAACAGCATTGTAGTCTCTGTGAAATCAGAGAACAATTAAGCTTACAGAGAACTTGATTTGTACTTCCAGCTGGCTTTTGTAAAATTACAGTCTTTCTCCTGCTCTGATGAGGAGCGTTGGGGGACAAAAAGGCATTGCCATGAAATGATCTTCATGAGGAAAAGCTGCTGACTGTACAAGAAAAGAAGACATTCTGATTGCAGAAAGGGAAGAATCACAAAAAAAGAAAACAGAAAGCACATTTCATCCTACAAGTCAAGCAAGTGCACCTATTAGCTACTGAGTTAAAAAAGAGGAAAACATCAGGGCATGTAACTCATTCTACGGCAGAAATTCTCTTCCTGTGTCCTGTTCCAGGACAATACACACAAAGAGGGTTATTATAAAAGCCATATCCATGACTTCCATGTGGAAATACTGGCATTTACACTCTTAAGAAGCAACCAACATAAGAACATAAGCATTGCCTCTGCCGGGTCAGACCAGGGTCCATCGTGCCCAGCAGTCCGCTCCCGCGGCGGCCCCCAGGTTCGTGACCTGTAAGTCCTTACCTAAAATCTTTATTCCCTATTCATTAGTACCTGTATAGTTACCATCTATCTGTACCCTTCAATCCCCTTCTCCTTCAGGAAATCATCCAATCCCTTTTTGAAGCACAATATTGTACTCTGCCCTATCACCTTCACTGGAGTGCATTCCAGATGTCCACCACCCTCTGAGTGAAGAAGAACCAGTTTACATCACTGTGAAGGGGCATAATAAAATAAAAACGTCTAAGTCCCCTTTTGGCCTAAGGCTCTAGTCCAGGGGTGGGCAATTCCAGTCCTTGAGGGGCAGAATTCAGTTGGGTTTTCAGGATTTCCCCAATGAACATGCATGAGATCTATTTGCATGCACTGCCTTCAATGCATATTCATTGGGGAAATCCTGAAAACCCAACTGGATTCCTGCCCTTGAGGACGGAGTTGCCCACCCCTGCTCTAAGCGGCCAAAGAAGGCATCAGGGAAATATCCATTCTCGAAAAAAACATCCAAAATGTGTGTTTTTTTTTCAAGAATGGCCTACCTGTACATTCAAGAATTTAATCACCCAGACCACCACTATGTCTACCTTTAAGCCCTATTCTCGGAAAAAAAAATTGTCCAAGTCCCAAATGCCCAAAACAAGACCTTTTAGGCATGGGATGGACCTGTCCTTTACCTAAAACCATGATTCTCTAACCGGCATCTGTTGCTGCAGGAGGGATGCCCAATCTCTCCTAAGATGCCGACAACCCCTAACCTCCCCACCCCCAGCAATCTTTACCAGCAGGAGAGATGTCCAATTCCTCCTGCTGACACCTGTGAACTTCTCCCCCCCCCAAAAAAAAAAGGTCACCGGCAGAAGGGATGGCAAGTCCCCCCCACCAGTCCCCCCCCACCCCTGATAGTTTGCCAGCAAGGGGGATGCCCAGTCTATCCTGCCAACACCCCCCATGAAAGTTTGCCCCACCCCCACCAAGACTCCTCTACCCCCACCAGGTCCCCCTTAATCCCACCCAGACTCCTCACCCCCAGTCGCACCTGTACGGAGCCAAGCAGCCTAAGCCCACCCACTAGCGGATGAACCTGGGGTGAGCTAGCTCCTAAGGGATGGATCCCTGAGTCCTGGAACAAAGGAGCAGGCTGTCCAGGGGGCGTAGTCAGGCAGTCGATGTCTCTGGAAGCAGACTTCCTAAAAGTCTGCAATCTCCTGCAGCCCAAGACATCCCAGGCAGGGAACACTGAAGCACTCCAAACGCCATAAAAACACACACAAAAATTACTGATATTAAAGAAAAATAAGCACGAGCAGAAAATACATGATCCCTCTGTCTGGCTTATAGGTTAAAACTGATTCTCAAGGAGGCGATGCTGAGATATGAGGGGAGGTGCTGAAGATTCTGAATATTTGTGTCTCCCTATAAGCCTGTCTGGCAAGAATAAGTTCACAATTTGCTTGTCTAGGAATAGAGTGGGATTGTACAAGAAGATTGTTAACCAACTCAATAATAATAATCAAACAGTAGTCCAGCAGCAAGAGGGTTGCTATCCAGTCTTTTGCACTGAGTGTCATATGTATTATTATCTCCCAGTTGGTGAGAAGTTATATATGTGTGCTCGCTGCAAAGAGTTCCTAGCTCTCAGAGAACAATTACGTTCCCTTGAGGCTAGAGTAGCAGACTTAGAGGAGCTGAGGGATACAGAGAAGTACATAGAGGAGACCTACAGGGATGTTGCAGTCTGGTAGGCCCTGTGCTGCCTTAGAGGAGAGAGATCTCCTAGAACGAGAGCATCACCCTGATGAAGTAGGAAATAATCCTGAAGCTAGGACCTGCCCACCAGGGGATGCAATATCCTCTCACACCAAGGATGTGTCTCCAGGGGCTTCTGCTCAGGAGGGAAGGGTTAGGACAGCTGTTGTAGTTGGTAATTTGATCATTAGGCACAGGGGTCCCCAACCACCAGTCCACAGCCCACTATCCTCCATCCCTCAGCGGAACCCCGCTGACCGCCAACCTCCATTCTGAAAAGCAACACTGAACAGGCTATTTTGCTGCCTTCCCCGCCAGGGCCTTCCCTCTGCCACCATGTCACTATTGATGTCATCAGTGATGCGGCAGCAGAGGGAAGGTCCTTCGCCTAAAAGCTGGATTCTGTAACCAGTGTCTGTCAAAAACAACACCGGTTACAGAATCCACACCAACCCTCCCCCACGACATCGGGGCAGGAGGGAACCCAAGCCCTCCTGCACCGTGGCACCGACCCCCCCCCCCCAATTACGTTCGGGGCAAGAAGGAGCCCAAGCCCTCTTGCCCCGCGGTACCCCGACGACATCAGGGCAAAAGGGAGCCCAAGCCCTCTTGCCCCGGGCACTCGCAGCACCCCCCAATTACGATCAGGCCAGGAGTGAGCCCAAGCCCTCCTGGCCTCTCGCCCCCCACCCCCCTACACGATCAGGCAGGAGGGAGCCCAACCCCTCCTGCCCAGGCAGACCCCCTACCCCCCTCCTCCCACTACAATACGGGCAGGAGGGATCCCAGGCCTTCCTGCCCTCGACACAACCCACCCAATGACTGCTCCCCCTGAACCCCCAATCGGCCCACCCCGCTGACCCGTGACCCCCCGCCAACCCCCCACCCCCAATCCCACCCCCCATACCTGTAAAATGTTAGCAGGACGGGGCCTATGGCGCCTGGGCCAACCAAAATAGGCCCGGGAGTCTTAGGTCTCTCCTGTAGGGGGTCGTGGTGTTGGCAGGGGTTCACGTATCGGCAGGGGGGGGCCAATCAGGGTTCAGGGGGGTGGTCGTTGGGGGGGTTGTGTCGAGGGCAGGAGGGCCTGGGATCACTCCTGCCCGTATTGTAGTGGGGGGTGGGGGGTAGGGGGTCTGCCTGTGCAGGAGAGGTTGGGCTCCCTCCTGCCCGATCATGTAGGGGGGTGGGGGGGCGAGAGGCCAAGAGGGCTTGGGCTCCCTCCTGGCCTGATCATAATCGGAGGGTGCTGCGGGTGCCCGGGGCAAGAGGACTTGGGCTCCCTCTTGCCCCGATGTTGTGTGTAGGGGGGTGATGTATCACGGCAGGAGAGCTACCTCATCTCCCCTACCGCGATGCCATCACTCCCCCATTCCGAATTGCCGCAACCCGCGGCAGGAGAGATAGGGCATTTCTCCTGCCATGGGTCGCAGCAGTTCGGGTAGAGGTGTGATGGCGTCGCGGTAGGGGAGATGAGGCATCTCTCCTGCCGCGATCATTGCTGTAGGGGGTAGGCAGGTTTCTGGGGCCGCTGAACTGTTCGCAGCAGCCACGATCAGCTCAGCAGCCCCTTTTTCAGCACTTCGACCTGTTTTGACTTCGTCTAAGTCAAAACGTATAAGTGCCGACTAGGCAACCTGCCTAAGGTTTTGATTATACCTGCTGCACGCCTAGGTGTAGGTCGGCCCACCTCCCGCCCTTTCCCTTCCTCTAAACACGCCTCTTTTTTCTCTGTGCGTTTAGTGGCAGGGGAAAGGCCTAAGCTGGTTTTAGATACGTCTAAAACCAGCTTTGATTATGGGTACTTGGTCGATCAGGCTTTTTGATCATCCAAGTAGCCATTTAGGCCACTTTTTAGATGTTTTTTTAAAATTATGAATCCCATACTGTTGTATGTTCATATTTATGCGCGTTGATTAAAGACTTGGCATCTTGTACATTATTCCTGCAGTTATTTTCTTTGTTTGCTGTTCGACTTATCACTGCAGTTCTGTTGGATTTTTTGCTTGTGTCTACCTTAGAGATCAATCTAAACCAGAAATGGTTTTTAAAGGTGATGATGTGGAGGAACTGAAAGAAATCACCGTGAATCTGGAAGATATACTAAGCCATATCAGCAAGTTAAAAAGTGATAAATCACCTGGACCAGATGGTATACATCCCAAGGTACTAAAATAACTCCAACATGAAATTTCTGACCTGCTGTTAGTGATCTGTAACCTGCCACTAAAATTGTCTGTAGTACCTGAAGATTGGAGGATGGCCAATGTTATACCAATTTTTTAAATCTTCCAAGGGAGATCTGGAAATTGCATACTAGTAAGCCTGACTTCAGTGCCGGGCAAAATAGTGGAAACAATTATTATAAATAAAATTGTGAAACACATTGACAAGCATGATTTAATGGGACAGCTGAGAGAGATCTTGCATCACCAATTTGCTGGACTTCTTTGAAGGTGTGAATAAACATGTGGATAAAGGTGAGTAAGTTGATGTAGTGTATCTAGATTTTCATAAAGCTTTTGACAAAGTTCCTCATGAGAGGCTCCTGAAAAAACTAAAGTCATGGGATAGGTGACAACATTCAGTTGAGGATTAGGAATTGGTTATTGGATAGAAAACAGAGAGTAGGGTTAAATGGCAATGGAGGAGATTAAATAGTGGAGTGCTGCAGGGATCTGTACTGGGACCAGTGCTATTTAACTTATTTACAGTATAAATCATCTTGAAATTGGAACAACTAGTGAGGTGATTAAATTTGTAGATGACACTAAACTGTTCAAAGTTGTTAAAACGCATACAGATTATGAAAAATTGCAGGCTGACCTTAAGAAATTGGAAGACTGTGCGTCCAAATGGCAGATGAAATTTAATGTGGTCAAATGCAAAGTGCTGCCCATTGGGAATAATAACCCAAATCATAGCTACCAGATACTAGGGCCCACCTTGGGGGTTAGCACCCAAGAAAAAGATCTTGGTGGCATTGTAGACAATATGATGAAACTTTCTGCCCAATGTGTGGCACAGGCCAAAAAAGCAAACAAGATGCTAGGAATTATTAAAAAGGAATGGTTAATAAGACTAAGAATGTTATAATGCCTCTATATTGCTCCATGGTGTGACCTCACCTGGAGTATTGTGTTCTGGTTGCCTTATCTCAAGAAAGATATAGTAGAATTAGAAAAGGTGATAAAGGAGATGGAACTCCTCTCATATGAGGAAAAGATTTAAAAGATTAGGGCTCTTCAGCTTGGAAAAGAGATGGCTGAGGGGCAATATGATTGAAGTCTACTCCGGCAAAAATTACAAATGCTAGGGGACACTCAAAGTTACAGGGAAGTACTTTTAAAACCAATAGGAGGAAATATTTTTTTCACTCAGAGTTCTGGAATCATTGCCAGAGGTTGTGGTAAGAGCGGTTAATGTAGCTGGTTTTAAGAAATGTTTGGACAATTTCCTGGAGGAAAAGTCCATAGTCTGTTATTGAGAAAAACATGTAGGAAGCCACTGCTTGCCCTGGATAGCATGGAATGTTGCTACTTTTTGGGGGTTTGCCGAGTATTAGTGACCTGGATTAGCCACCATGAAGATAGGCTACTGTGCTAGATGGACCATTGGTCTGACCCAGTAAGGCTATTCTTATGACCGCATATTTGAAGCTTTGGAATTTTTTAAAAAAAATATGTTCTTTCATGTTCTCCATATAACAGAGCCTGGGCATTACATTTTGCACTCTTGAACAGGGTGCAACAGATGGATAGATAGGGAGGTGACAGTTTACTAACTGTCACCCTCCTTCTCTTAGACTTGGATCCCAACCCCTGCCCACTATAATGCCCTTAACTGTGCTCCTTGATTTTCTCCTGCTAAAGGAGGCCAATCAGACTTTGAAGCCCAGCTCCTCTAGTCCCTGAATGCTTATTTCCTGCTGAATGCTCTTTAGAAGCTAGCTCTGTGAATCTGAGGGGAAGCAGAAATTTAGGAATCTATCTAGGCAGAAAGAAGGAAACTATGCTAAAGTAGAGAAGCACTGTTTCTCTAGAGATCTCTGTCAGCTCCATCTAATACTTTTAATTGACATTTAAATGTCAAACTAGCATGCTAAATGTTATAGGCATTTCATTGTTCGGCCCAGGAGATATATAAACACATCCTAAGCTCTTTACAATCGACAGCATTAATTATAGATGCTCTTTGGTAGGAAATAAATGCAACTTGCCCATTCCAGAGGGATAAGGGTTGTGCATGAGAGCCACAGACTTGCCTTGTTCAGGAGGTAGAAGAAAGATGAGCTGCAGCTCCACTGATAAGAATGGATTGGGGTTTGTTAGGATGTGGTACATTGAGTGCCTCTGATTTTTGGAGATGCCTCTTTTGTACATGAATCCATCCAGTGTAGGGGTTCTCAGCCCAGGCCTTGAGACACAACTTGACAGTCAGGTTTTCAGGATATCCACTACACTGTTTATCAGGCTGAAAAAAAACCCTCTGACTCTTTCAAAAGAGCCAATAGGAGCTCTTTGCTCTTGGCAGTTGGAGGAATCCACACCATGTCTACGATAGCCTCCCTTTTGCTATGACATCAGAGGCCTCTTGCTGAATTTCTGCATCTAGATTCAGTGAACCCAGACAGTGGTGTAGTGAGGGGAGTGCAGTCTGCCCTGGGCGTGGTCTTCCTAAGGGCATAGTGGCACCCCTCCTCCTCTCCGGCCCCCCTCCTCGGAGAAGTTTAAAAAGTATGGGGATAGGGAAGAGGGCATGCACGGCAAGGGGGAGGACGAGGAAGAGGGCAGGGGAGGGGCACCACCACCCCGCCCACTGCTCACCAGAGACAGATTTAGGGAACACAGGAATCCCCCTCCTCACATGAGCATAACAGACTGGAAGTCTCTAATCTATAAACAGTGTACCTAAATCCTCTCATGTGCAAACAAACGGAAGCAGTACAGCCCAACGAGGAAAACTAGAAATTTACATTTATTCGCATATCCAAAAATTACTGGTTACAGATACAAGACTTTTTTGGATAAGACTCTTGCATTTCAAGCGGGTAAGCAGCAGTCCTGGTTGGGCAAATGCATTGGTGGAGCTATGTTGTCTTATGGTGCATTTTGAAAAGGAATTAAGTCAGCACTGTTTGACAAATTTATTTCCTAAATGTGGTTAGCAAAATTTTACACTATGGGGTTAATAATCAAAACAAGCGTCTAAGTCCCCTTTTGGCCTAAGTCCTTAAACGTTCAAAGCAGAAGCAGGGAAAGTGTCCATAACCAAAACAAACGTGCATACAAATCCATCTTGTACATATTAATTGTGAATATCCTGAAAACCTGACCTGCCTGTGCCTCTTGAAGACCAGAATTGTTTGACAAATTTATTTCCTAAATGTGGTTAGCAAAATTTTACACTATGGGGTTAATAATCAAAACAAGCGTCTAAGTCCCCTTTTGGCCTAAGTCCTTAAACGTTCAAAGCAGAAGCAGGGAAAGTGTCCATAACCAAAACAAACGTGCATGCAAATCCATCTTGTACATATTAATTGTGAATATCCTGAAAACCTGACCTGCCTGTGCCTCTTGAAGACCAGAATTGCCTACTCCTGCTCTAGACCAAGGTGACATTTCTTTTATAGACTCATTTTCCTATTTAGTAAGGCAAATCGTTACCAGACCCACATCACTGAAATAATTCTAAAGTTTTCTTTAGCAGAAGTTCTTAATTGCTTCAGTGTTTAAAGATCATATGGGTAATGGGTATTAGATTTTCTTTCCTCCAGCATCATGAAAGATCTGAAAACCTCCTCCAATCCCTTTCGTAGGAAATGAAGCATTCTCTTTACAATATTCTGTAGCCAGGAACTAATATGTTTCACGTAATCAGATTTCCAGAGCGGGCGCCAGCAGACATGAAGTGCAGGCTGTAGTATTTCTGTACTGCCAGTGGCCGTCGATACTGATCTTCTCTCCTGCCTAAGATCAAAGATACCATGGCTTTGGGCCTGCAAAGTCCCTGAGTCACTTAAATGCCCAATTATCTGGAGATATAAAGCCGGTAGCATTTTTATGCCCATTAGAGCTGTCATTAGACAGAAGCAGGGTCTGATGGAGTGGCAAAATGCAGGGTTTACGAGACTGTATTGCTCACTCCCTGGCACCGTACCCTCAACCGACCAAAAAAAGGAAAAGACTATTGATATGTAATTGTAATGTAACCTGATTTATCTTCCAAAGTTACTATGTCCATTCTGTTATTAAGTCTTTACCCTCAATCTGTTTTCTCCAATGTCATGTACCCTCCTGGAAATGTCCAGCTTTCTTCTTATGTAATCCGCTTTGAACCGCAAGGTACAAGCGGAATAAAAATCACTAATGTAATGTAATGTAATGTAATCACAGCAGTCGTACAGCTGTGTGGGGATTGTCTCCTGTCCCACTGTCCTTTTCTCTGTTTATAGTCTACTGGTTAGTGGACTCATGAACTATGGGAGATGCAGATACCAGATGCTAGGACCCACCTCCCAGGTGGTCTGCCCCCATTCAGGTCTAGCATCACTACAGCTCTCTCCCTCCATTCATCCCTGGTATCTCTCTCCCTCCTCCCCCATGCAGCTCTAGCATTTCTTTCTTCCTCTTCCCCCTGTGGGTCCTGTGGGTCTCTCTGCCCTCCCCCCCCCAATGTGGACCTCCAAATTTGCACCAGCAGTGACAGCAATGAAAGCAGGCAGTCTTCTGCTGGATCTGCCAGGGTGTTTCCTCTGCTATGTCCCACCTACTACTACTATTAATTATTTCTATAGCGCTACACAGCGCTGTACAGAATCACAAGGAAGACAGTCCTTGCTCGAAAGAGCTTACAATCTAAACAGAATCTAAACACCTAGAGAAATTTACATTACAGGAGGCAGGAAACTGCAAAGGAAAGGCCCTGAGCTGACCAGAAGCAACCTGGGTTTTGAAAAGCCATCTGAATGCCTGGACATGTCCTTTAAAAAGAGGACATATCCATGAAAATCCAGACGTCTGGTAACCCTAGAGAAGGTGCTTGGATAGTGAGGAGAAATCCCTGACCAAAATGAATATTCCCCTGACACAGGAAATAACACAAAATAAAAAATGTATGTCTAGCCACTCCTAGCCTAAATGTATATGCATACATCTATATCAGCTGTATGGCTGCTGTAAATGGATGCTCTTAAATGTGACATTTATGCACATCACTTCCAGGACTCTATAAGCAGCAGTGGAAATGTTGATACCCTCATGTCCCAGATTCTATATAGTTTGCCTAAAGTTAGGTGCCTAATTTGCTTAATAGACTTAGGGCTAGATTCACAAAGCAAACTGATCGTGTACCCAGTGGCGTTCCTAGGGGGGGCGGGGGGGGGCGGGCCGCCCCGGGTACCAGCCCTAAGGGGGTGTTCCCGGCCTTGCCGTTCAGTCCCCCGCCACCCCCGAAGGACCGTTCGCCCCCCTGGCCTCCCCGCACCACCTATGAACAGCCGCAGCAGGATAGCGAAGTCAGCGTCAGCGATCCCTGCGCTGCTTCCTGCGCCGCGATCCCGCCCCTCCCCTGACGTCAGAGGAGGGGCGGGCCCGTGGCGCAGGAAGCAGCGCAGGGATCGCTGACGCTGACTTCGCGATCCTGCTGCGGCTGTTCATAGGTGGTGCGGGGAGGCCAGGGGGGCGAACGGTCCTTCGGGGTGGGTCGGGGCATCAGGCCTTCAGGGTGGGGCGGGCGGGCAGGCAAGCAGGCTTTCAAGGGGGAGGGGGTGACAGGCAGGCATCCTTCAAGGGGGGACAGGCCTTCGGGGGGGGGGTGCAGACCTTCAAAAAAAAAAAAAATTTTTTTTACATGGGGGGGGGGGGGTGCAGACCTTAAAAAAAAAAAAAAATTTTTTTTACATGGGGGGGGGGGGGGTGTCAAAAAATGATGCGCCCCGGGTGCCACATACCCTAGGTACGCCACTGCGTGTACCGATCGGTTTACGAGCCCTTAGTGAGCAGATTTCCCTCCGGCCTGATTCATAAACTTATCCTGTGATCTGCTTCAAATCCGTGCATGCAAACAAGGGGAAATGCATGCAAAGTAGGCGGGGACGCGATTCACTAAACTTTTCTCCTGACAAACCGACTGGCTGGCCGATCAAGAATAAGCAACTGGTGAGGACCAGTCGCTTGTGTAAAAAAAACTCCACTCCTCTTTGCCTAGACCTGCTCTCTGCCTGCCCCGACTCTCCTGCTCTCTGCCGCCCTTCCCCGCAGTGCGAGACCGTGGTTTTTTTATTTTTTGAGTTCAATATTTTTATTAAGCTTTATGAAAAGATACAGTCCAAAAATGCATTCAGATACATGTACGACACCGGGATCTCGAAACTAATAACACTTAGTGTAACACAGCAGTAACTACAATCAATTGTAATTGGGTTTGAAACCTTCTAAGAGATCCAAAGTACTTGGACTGCTTATAAGAAAACAGAAAGAAAGAAAGAAAGAAAGAAGGAGAGAAAAGAGAAAGGAAAGAGAAGGAGAGAAAGAGAGAGAGAAAGAGAAAGAGAGAAAGACAGGAGTGTCTATGAAACAGAACTAACATAGGAGTCTAAGAATTTCCAAGGTGAGTTGCATAGTGTCATAGCGAGACCGTGGTTTTAAAGCGGGGAAGGGCGGCAGAGAGCAGGAGAATAAAAAATTGTCCACCCCCCCAGCCTAACAACCCCCCCCCCCCCCCCGTACGTAAAAGTTGGGAGCAGGAGGGGAGCTCAGTCCCTCCTGCTCCATAGGTCTGATCCCCCCACCAGCCCACAGCACCCCCGACCGGCCCACCCGTGGTCAGGCCGGCTGGACCAACCCCCCTCCCTGTACCTTTAAAAATATTGGGAGCAAGAAGGGTGCCCAGTCCCTTCTGCTCCATAGGCCCGATCCCCTGACTGGCCCACCAGTGGTTGGGCTGGCCAGACCAACCCCCCTCTCCGTAACTTTAAAAATGTTGGGAGCAGGAGGGATGCCCTGTCCCTCCTGCTCCTTAGGCCTCCATGATATCTTCTCCTGCAGCCCTGACTCTCCCGCTGCCCTGATCTCCTGCCTGCCCCAACTCTCCCACCCTTCCCAACAGTACAAGCATGGGCTTAAGTGGCTTAAAACCACAGGCTCCCAAAAAGTTTAAAAAGAAAGAAATCTCTGCTAGGCCAGGAGGTCCAGCACATGCGCAGACCATCTACAGATGGTCTGCGCATGCACTGGGATCACTATAGAGTGATCCAGGCAGGCAGTTGGGGGCGTGATTCCAATCACCCTCATTTGCATGAGGGTGATTCGTGAATCAGCCCCCTGGACATGGATCCGATCTGTGCCCTTAGTGAATCTAGCCCAAAGTAGTAGGTGCCTACCACCCAACTAATTTTAATTTAGGCCAGTTATGGGGTGCTAATTGCTTGTTATCTGTGCTGATTAAGCTCTTTAAATAATTAAGTTAGGTACCTAGATCAGCAAAGCGTGCCAACCTAGGCGCCAAATTTAGCTGCCTTGTATAGAATCTGATTAGGTGTGCTGTTTCCATTTATAAATGTAAGTATACTTAGTCAAAACAACAAAATCCAAATTGCATCAAAAGGATCAACAAAGGAAATGAAGCAGCAAAACAAGAAAAAGATTGTGTTATAGAATGAGGGGGACTGAAGTAGCCTTAATGATCACTCAGTTTATTCCCAAAACATATATATATTACATTTAGCACTGTAAACTCTGTAGGAAACTTTCATCTGCTGAATCATAGAAAAAAAGAGCCACAAACATGTCACTTTTATTATATGCAAATGTATGCATATATGAGAGAGAACTGGATAATCATTAAAGATGCAAGTTGTAAATTGTTCTAAATAATTCATAAGTTACAGCACAAAGCTACAGATACATTTTGAAGATCACTTCCCTTCAACAAATAAACTACTTTTTGTCAGCTCGTTTCAGATTAACCTGGATCCGGTAAATTTCAGCATTTAAATGATAATAATTAAATTGATAAAATAACAGAAATGAAGAATAGTAATTATTATTAGCTTATTTAAAATTGTTAGCTTATTTCTACATTCCTGGCATCTGAGGCAGGGCCAGATTTATGTATAAACTATGACAAGTTTCAGCTTAGGGCCCTCACACTTGTAGAATGGAAAACTATTAAACCTATAATTTCATTCCTATTTAATTAAGGCAGACCTCTTAAATGTTACAGCTTAGAGGTCATAATTTGTATAAATATGGGCCTGTCTGGGGGATTCCAGAGGCAACTCTACCTTTTTCTATTGAGAATAATATTATAAATAGTGTAAGTGCCTGGACAGGAGATCCAAGATGGCCAACGCAGTTGACTAACAGATGGGTGCTCCATAGAATCTCTTGCTATTTATATTGAATATTCCCCAGTTAGGAGTTGCTCTACAGGAGCATAACAGAGGAACCTTTGCTGCACAACCACTGCAGAGAATGCTGGCAGTGCTTGAGGAGAGCATTTTATTCAATCCGCCAGCCCGAACTTCACCATTGGCTTGCAGCTCACCGACTCTCTTACAGAAGTTGTTGAAATTGATGACCTTTACTATCAGTAGTTGTCCATAAACTTCCGCCACCCTGATTGAAGGTGGGGCTGGTGAACATAAGAATAGCCTTACTGGGTCAAACCAATGGTCTGTCAAGCCAGTAGCCCATTCCCACAGTGGCCATTCCAGGTCACCAGTACTCAGCAAAAACCCAAAGAGAAGCAACATTCCATGCTACCGATCCAGGGCAAGCAATGGCTTCCATGTCTTTCTCAATAACAGACTATGGACTTTTCCTCCAGGAAATTGTCTAAACCTTTCTTATAACCAGCTACGCTATCTGCTCTTACTACCACCTCTGGCAATGCGTTGCAGAACTTCTATTCTCTGACCATTTAACCATACCCTCTGTTTTCTTTCCAATAACCAATTCCTAATCCACAACTGAACTTTGCCACCTATCCCATGACTCTTTAATTTTCTCAGGAGCCTCTCATGAGGAACTTTATCAAAAGCTTTCTGAAAATCTAGCTACACTACATCAACCGGCTCACCTTTATCCACATGCTTATTCACACCTTCAAAGAAGTCAATCCTATTCAATGACTTATAGAGAAGGGGCAGAGCCAGTAAGCACAGTATGGCAGAGAGATTCAGTACCTATCTGGCTCCCAGCTGAGATTTTACCATTTAGGATTGTGTGAAGAGGTACTGTGGAGGATACATCAGAGATGATTACTATTGCTTCTATAAGGAAGTCAATCACCAAACTGACAAAGACTGTAAGTAATAGAATAGATCAAATTGGAAAATCTGTTGAATTCGCAGTAGTACAGGTATCTAAGATTAAAACAGCTTTGAGGTAGGCTTCAGGGAAGATCATAGGAATAGCGAAAACTATGAAAGACCAGAAGGAGATACAAGTGAAACTAAAGAAGAGTGCTATGGACACACAGGCCTGGATTCTGCAAAGTGCGTCCCGATTGTAGGCAGCTGTAGGCATCTACAGCTGTCTAATCAGCCAATAGGATGGCACATTTTCTAAAAAAAATGCTCCCCAGGCAGGCCGCCTACATTGAAGGCACCTCCGGGAGCCTAGGGAGGCCTGCAAGCCCGCCTAAGCTCGCCTAAGGCTAGGCGGTAGCCTTAGGCAGCCCAACGCGTCTCCCTAGTAGAGCGGGAGACACTTACAAGGTAGGCCAGCAAAATGCTGGCCTACATGGTAAGTAGACGTGGCCGCTATACTTAATTATGGCAAGGGATCTCCCTGTTGCAATTAGTATAGCAGCCGTGGCTACAGCTGCCAGTCTCCCCCCCACCTCCATCTGACGACCGCCAGCAGGAGAGTGCCCAACCCCTCCTGCCGGACCCCCTCAATGCCCCCCCCCCGAAGATTGCCAGCAGGAGGGTGTCCAACCCCTCCTGCCAGACCCTCCCAATGGCCCCCCTGAAGATCATCGGCAGGAGGGTGCCCAACCCCTCCCGACAGATCCCCCTCCCAACGAAACACCCCATCCCGGAACTCCCCCTCGAGCTTACCAGCAAGTTGGCCGGATGGGTCCTCACACCGTCCGGCCAGTAGGCCCGCCTCCATCCAAATGAGGCGGGCCTACCCCTCCCCTGCCCAACTCACAGGATCCTAGGGCCTGATTAGCCCAGGCACTTAAGGACCCAGGCGCCTAAGGCCCCTCCACCTTAGAGTTCCTATGAGCGTTGGGAGCAGCGTAGACCATTCAGTGCGGCTCCCCATGCTAGAAACTGTTAGCACAGTTTCGTAGAAGAGGGGGTAAGTTTTAGTTTGTTTTTAATTAAGTGTGTTTTGTGGGATACAAGATAGGTCTTGGAGTCCCCATTCTTGTGGATTCTGGTGACTGGTTTAGTGATTAATTTATGTTAGTTTTGGTTTATTTTATTTTATGGTAAAATAATTTTTATTAGAGCAGACAAAACAAAGATACCAAGATACATTCTAACAAATAGTGCTCCAACAACATTTTAACAGAAAACAATCCCCCACCACCACCCGCTCAACCCCCCACCCCCCTGGACCGGGTTCCCATTGGAACACAAAAGCACCAACTCAAATATAACAGCATTGTTACAATCAGCAGTGATTTATTTTATTTTAAAGATTCTTGGACAGAACTCTTGCCTTCCAGGCAGACAAATGGAACGATTGGCTTAGTAACGTTTTCGCGCTCTCATCATCCTACTTCAATTTTAGAAAACGAGCTTGTTCAATCGATTTGTTAACTAAGAATCTTCTCAGCTCTGCTTACTCAACCAGTAACCCTAATGAACTACATAGCTTTCATATTCCTTCATTATGTAAGATTGTATTGCTGACTTTGACTGTAATCTCTTCGCTGATTGTCCAGCGCTTCTTGCTGTGAACCGCCTCGAACTTCTATGGCTTTGGTGGTATATAAGAATAAATTATTATTAAAGCTTCCTGATGAAGCCTAGGGAGCACAGAAAATCCCTACTTCTACTACTGAAATACAAAGAAATAGCCAATCACTACAAATCATCAATCATCTCCGCCAAAAAGAAATATTATTCCAAGCAGATTAACAAGGCCCAAAATACCTCTACATTATATGCTATTCTTCACTCTCTAAGCTCTAAAGACAAACAATATTGCTCCAGTAATGATACCCTTTAAGCTACAGAATTAGTCCAATTCTTCAATGATAAAATAGACAAATTACAGATAGAACTCTCTATTAACTCTTCAAACCCCTCTTCAGAACTCCCCACTGATATTCACCACCTACCAGTAAGTAAACTTACATCTTTTACTTTACCATCTTTTCCTGACCTACAAAAATATATGCAAAACATGAATCTAAAAGGAACGTCACAAGGAAGTATTCATCCATAGAAACATAGAAACATAGAAATAGACGGCAGATAAGGGCCCACGGCCCATCTAGTCTGCCCACCTTAATGTCCCTCCCCTACCTTTGCCCTGTGAATAGATCCCATGTGCCGATCCCATTTGGCCTTAAAATCAGGCACGCTGCTGGCCTCAATCACCTGTAGTGGAAGACTATTCCAGTGATCAACCACTCTTTCAGTGAAAAAGAATTTCCTGGTGTCACCTCGTAGTTTCCCGCCCCTGATTTTCAACGGATGCCCTCTTGTTGTCGTGGGACCCTTGAAAAAGAAGATATCTTCCTCCGCCTCGATGCGGCCCGTAAGATACTTGAACGTCTCGATCATGTCCCCCCTCTCTCTGCGCTCCTCGAGCGAGTATAGCTGTAATTTGTCAAGCCGTTTTTCGTATGGTAGATCCTTGAGTCCCGAGACCATCCGGGTGGCCATTCTTTGCACCGACTCCAGTCTCAGCACATCCTTGCGATAATGCGGCCATCCAGTACTTCTTTTGGCCCATTTATCCACAGCATGTTAAAAAGCAGTCTGGAGAGTGGAACTTTCCCTGATTCATGGAAATCAGCAATAATTTATCCTAAAATTAAAGATTACAAATCCTATAACTTAAACTGCTCGAATTACCATCCAATATCAAATCTCCCATTCTTGTCAAAACTCACTGAGAAGGAAAAATTATATTCTTAACTGTTAATTTTCTTTCCTTTAGACGCAGTAGATGAATCCAGAGACCAATGGGATAGCACACATCTACCAGTAGGCGGAGATAGAGAAACTGATTAACAGGTGGTCCTATTGGCTGGCACTCCTCCTGTACCTCCAGTATAGCTCCTTGCCCAAGCATCCGTAACCATCAATAGGCATAGCATGTAAAAAACTTCTTTCCCTTAACAAATCTCAAAAGGCAATAATACAGAATACAACCATCAATAATAACAAACTTTGAAAGTTGGAAAAGAAAAAAATCGACAGACAATATCCAGAAAGGGTGGGGCTCTGGACTCATTTGCTGTGTCTAAAGGAAAGAAAATTAGCAGGTAAGAACATAATTTTTCCTTCCTTAGCAACAGCAGCAGATGAATCCAGAGACCAATGGGATGTAGCAAAGCAATTCTCCATCTGGGTGGGAAGCAAACGCCGCCTCCGCAACAACCGAAGCACTAAACGCATCTACTGCAAGCGCCCCCACATCCAACCAGTAATGCTGAGAAAAAGCACTCTCAGAAGACCAAGTAGCCACGAGACAAAACTCCTCCAAGGAAAAAACCTCTGGACAGAGTCCAAGAAGTAGCCATCGTCCTGGCGGAATGGTCATGAATTTCTTTCGCCAACTGCTTCCCTGCTATCAAGCAAGCGTAAAGAATGTCCTCCTGGACCCATCGAGCGATAGAGGCTTTGGACGCCGCCATATGTTTGAGGCGTCGTGTGAAGAATACAAAAAGGTGATCTAAACAACTAAAAGTCGTTAGAAACCTAGCTTGCGGAGAACGCTACGCACTTTCAAAAAATGCAGTAAATAAAAGCACGTCTCCCCATTTCTCCTCCCAGGAAGAAGGAAGGAAAAGTGAGAGTGTCATAAAAGAAAGGATGACACCTCCTTAGAAAGAAATTGTGGTACCGTCCGAACTGACACCCCAGATTTTGTAAATCAGAAATAGGCCAAACAAGGCCTGCAACTCAGAAAACCACCGAGCTAAAGCCATGGCCACAAGAAACCCCGTGTTCAACGGCACAGCCCTTTAGAGTCTCAAAAGACAAGGATGAAATGAGGCCTTTGGTAAACTGCGAAGAAGTACTTAAGACTGTACTCCGGACAGGGCTTTCTAAGAGGTATACATTTAGGAACTGAACTATATGAAGCTGAGAAGTAATTGAAGAACAATATACCTAGCCCTTGTAACAAGCTAAGAATGGCACTTGAAGCTGAAGGGAATTGAACGCTAAGTCTTTGGCCATACACTTGTGCCAAGAAAGAACTCTGGAAGGGTGCAAATGTTGAGAAGTACCCAAGAAAGGAAAAACTCCATAAGGAAGCAGAAGTCACAGGTGAAGACGTTTGTATCGCCTGGATAAGAGAAGAAACAACCTGCTTCGCATAACCTTTACACGTCAGCCATGACTTTTCAAAAGCTAGGTGGCAATACCAAAGTAGTACGAACATCCATGTTGATCGGACCCTAGGTAAGCAAATCCAGAGATACCAGGAAACTCAACAGTCTGGCTGTCGAAAGACTCATCAGATCCGCATAGCAAGGATGGCACAGCCAGTCCAGAGATTCTACAAATACTGTGCCCTGAAAGCGAGCTTGAGATGGCAAATCCAAGCCATCATCAGCCAGGGGCAAACACTGAAAAAAGCCACGCTGCTACCCCCTCTGACTCCTACTCCCTGTGTCCACCGAAGAAGCTAGGAAGCTTAGAATTTTGAGATGAGGCCATGAGGTCTAGTTCCAGGAGATCTCACTTCCATAAAAAGAGCTGGAATGCCTGATCCAAAATTCTCAATATCCAGGATGTAGTAGATTTCACTAGTACTAACCTTTACACTTTCTAGAGCGTACACAGCGCTGTACACTGTAACATACAATAAATGGGCCATGCACAGATTTTGCAGAGAGAAAGTCTATCCAAACTCTTTTCCTGACCCATAAAATGATCTGCCAACAGAAGAGGAAGATGAGGGTCCACCCATTAAAATAGAACCACAACTTTACCCGCCAACTGAGTACATCACCTACTGCCCAGGCTGTAGAGAAATACTCCCATCATAATACTGACTGAAAAGACCTTCAGCGTATTTGTAGAGCTTCGGCAAGGAATCTCTTGTTGGGAGCTGAGGTAGTGTGTGGAGAGAAGCCCCACTTATCTGGAACTATGCTGGAAGATTAAAAGTTAAGTCTCAGGTTTTTTTCCTTTTGGTGCATCTGATTGCTAAACTTTGCTGTTTCCGAGTGGGAGCTTTTTTATGCCAATGATATTATAGTATGGCAGCTTTTTGTATATTGATTGAACTGTGCTGCTACATAATTCAGGCTTTTTTCTCCCCTCATTGTTTTGCGGTTTAGAGTGAGTCTCCTATCAGTGACCACATAACAGTCTTAATTTATTTATGTTTGCATTTATCTACTATTACCACAAGTGGTGATGATTCGATTAAGGTGTCCCACATCCATCTGGATACCTTCAGGTCCAATGGACCCCAACATAGCCACTTTTAGGGATCTCCTTCTACGAGATCTCCAAATGTTAGAGGAAATGTTGTCTTCTAAAAATGTTGTCACCATGTCGTGCCAAGAGTTTAAAGCGCTTCACTCTTTAAAACATGACAATCGCCTAGTTATAAAGCCAGCGGATAAAGAAGGTTCCATTATCATATTGAATTGGAAGCAATGCAAAATGGAGATTTTAGGACAGCTGGTTGAAATAAAGTTTTTTCTATATTCCTAAGACCTACTTTATTTAGGTTTTTATTTTTATGGCTTAAGTATGGCTTTTTATTGAAAAGATACTAGTTTTGAGCATTTGGATTTAAGGGTGTCTGATATACAAATCAATTCCCAATTTTTTGAATTGTTGATACTTGTTACTATCCCTTTTCTGATGACCCTATGCCTACATTTAAAATTGAGATAGGATCAGTGGTAGACACAGCCAAACAAAAGGGTTCTATTACTACAGCTGAGAGTCAATTTCTAGTGTGAACATCCTAAAACACCTATGTTCTATACCAGTGGTTCCCAACCCTGTCCTGGAGGACCACCAGGCCAGTCGGGTTTTCAGGCTAGCCCTAATGAATATGCATGAGAGAGATTTACATATAATGGAAGTGACAGGCATGCAAATCTGTGGTGCAGTGGTTAAAGCATCCTGAGGTTGTGGGTTCAAACCCATGCTGCTCCTTATGACCCTGGGCAAGTCACTTAATCCCCCCCATTGCCCCAGATTCATTAGATAGATTATGAACCCACTGGGACAGACAGGGAAAAATGCTTGAGTACCTGAATAAGTTCATGTAAACTGTTCTGAGCTCCCCTGGAAGAATAGTATAGAAAATTGAATAAATAAATAAGCAAAGATTGTTTTGAATTCTATTGAATGATTGAACAATCTTGTCTGAATTCAGAGATTCCCTCATTTTATTATTTTTTGAGGCTACATTTCTTATATTTCTGCACTGGCAATAACACACGATTTATTAAAAGGTGCTGGAGTTATATTCACTTTAAGGGCCTGTTTTACAAAGCTGCGAGGCAACAGCCCCAAAGCCCTTTAACTCTCTATGGGCTTCGGGGCTGTTACTGCGCGGCTTTGTAAAACAGGCCCTAAGTCTCTACAGGAACACAGTAAGAAGGATATGATATGATGTAAGGAGCGGACTCACAAACATACAATTGATTCAGGAGAAAAGCATGTGAGATACCACTGAGTGTACACTTTCGTGAGTCGTTCCCTTTAAATGAAATACCCTCCTTAAATATTTTTTATTGTACAATTATGTGATTCTGCATTACTTTCAAGTGTGCTGGCACTTTTGTTTGCTATAGTGTGAGCAGGGTGGGCTTTCATTGTGGTGTAGATTTGTGTCCCCCCTTAGTTTGGGGTTTGTGTTGATGAATAACCTCCCACATGAATGCCAAAACAATAAAGATAAGTCTTTCTCCTCAGCTAATTTTAAATGTGCTTCTGTCCCCATTGCTACTGCACATAAAATGGGATAGTGGATTGTTTTATCACAGCGCTGATCTGTACATTTCTCATTGTGTCTTAACTCCTGGAACAGTGGATTATTTTATTCTATCAGAGCTCAACCTGTTTTTGATGGTTTCTCTTCTAAGCAACGAAAGAGTGGATTGCTTTGTCACAGATGGAGAAAAATATAACATCAATCCCATATTTCTAGGCCTCAGCATCCAAATGCAGTCTTTATAGTTCGATATTGTTTGAAAAGTTGACACACCTCAAAGCATTAATCAGTACAGGCAATAGAAAATGTTAAGGGTCTTGAAGGGAGCAATAATTCGTTTATTACAGAGAACAAATGCAGTGCAAGAAATTCATCAGTGTCACAGTTCTGCAGGAAATCTATTACATGTTAGTATCAGCTAATTTAAAGCATCATGCAATGTCTTCTCTGTAACCTTTGAAAAATGGGTTCATGGGAATGTCTGCAAGGTTTTCCTTGGTTTTCATGTAGGACCTTATTAAAGCCTTCTCTAATGCCTCATCTACCATGCTCTCTGTACTATTTTCTAAGAAAACCATCTTTAGCTGCACCCCCCCTCCTTTGCATTTCATTTGCTGGTAAAATGATCCGCACTTATTTATCTTAAATCATTCACATTGCACACATCGAATAAAGTAGAATTCATGAAATGCAAAAGTTGCTTATTTTTCCCTAAGCAAATATTCACAATTTGATTCACATCTTTTGTCCATTCTGTGTTCCCCAGCCACAGAGTAGGATGTTGCAGATTATATGTTGCAGATTATATGTTGCAGGTTATATTTTATTTTGCATGATTGTAATATGAGCTGATTTGCAAAGCCATTTCTATAAGCAAAACATTGCCTTGCTCATTGAAATATATATATCATATCTACCCTACACTAATAACACACCTGTGGCAGGTCCTTCTGGCAATTAAAGAAAAGTGCAAATTCGGATGATTTAAAAGGTTTATATAAAGTATATATTAAAAATAAAACAAAATTGAGGAATAGCAGCATTTTGAAAAATTGACCTATGAGAAGGCAGGCGAGCAACGGAGATTTGTCAGTTTTTAATCTATCTATCTGCTTGCGTACGTCCTCAAGGCTTACCTCCATGGATGTTAATTTTTCTGCTTGATCTCCTTTGAAGATTTTTTCAGGTTCCGGCATGATGGATGTGTCTTCTTTTGTAAATAATAATAATTTATTTCTTATATACCGCTATACCGTGAAGTTCGAAGTGGTTTACAATAAAGATACATTTGACAGTACATGGGATAGAAACGGTTTACAATAAAGATACGTTTAGTCAGTACATGGGATGCAAGTGGTTTACATTAAAGATTCATTTTGTCAGTACATGGGATACAAGTGGGTTACAATACAAGTGGTTTACTATCAAGGTGCATTTTGTCAGTGAATGGGAGAATACTGACGAAAAGAACATGTTTAGTCTATCTGCCACTTCTTTTTCCTCCTTCACCACTCCTTTCCTATCTCCGTCATCCAGCGGTCCCACCTCCTCCCTTGCTGGCTGCCTCCCCTTAACATATCTGAAGAACGGCTTGAAATTTCGTGCTTCCCTGGCTAGCCTCTCTTCGTATTCTCTTTTTGCTTCTCTCATCACGAGGTGACATTCTTTTTGATGCTTCCTGTGCTCTTTCCAGTTCTCCCCAGTTTAGTCCTTTTTCCATTTCCAGAATGAATGTTTCTTTTCTCCTATCGCTTTCTTCACTTCTTTAGTTATCCACGCTGGGTCTATGCACAGGCAGGGACTCGACCTCGTGGGAGACTGCTGGTTGCCCAGGCTGGATTACAGGAGGCAGCGTTGAGGCAGAACCATATTTGCTCAGTAACTGAACAAATTGCTGCTCCAACATGGTCTGGATAGAAGCCTGCAAAGGTGGATCCACGTCTGAACCAGACCACTTGCTGAGGCTAAAGGCTCCAAGATGGCAGTGGAGATGTGCTTGGACTTGGAGGTCGTGGAAAGCTTGAGGACCACCGCAGGAACCTTCTGCTTAGGTATCTGACCTGAGGGGATCTTAGGGGAAGATAAAGCAGGTGTACTCAAGGCTAAAGACGATCCAAACGAGGACGGTCTGATGAGGCTCGAAGTCGGAGTCGTGGAAGCCGGAGGACCTTCGCTGGAAGGTGGGACCGAGGTAGCACTGGAGGTCGAGGGTGTCAGCGAAGAGTCCATGCTGAAGAGTTTTTCCACTAAAACTCGATGACGTTTAAGGGCTCGAGGTTGAAGAGTAGCACATCGCTCGTACGACTTTGGATTCTGGTCAGGCCCAAGGTACTTGAGGCATCAGTGGTGTGGGTCCATGAGAGAAATCGCACGCTGGCACTGGCTACACTTCTTGAAGCCCGTGACTGGCCGGGACTTAGGAGGGAAGATAGCCGCTGCAAAGTCGAAGCTCGCAGGCTGCGGCCGTGCAGCGTGGCCCGCCAGACAGTCAATGAAGAAAAATTAAAACAAATCTTTTTTTTTTTAAAAGGAAAATAAAGAAAGTAACACAGGGATTTGCGACTAAAAAGAACACAAACAGCAGTGAGAGAAGGCACGAAGCAAACAAAGTTCAATGCAGAGCGTCAAAGTACAGACTTCTCGGCTCTGCGGAAAACTGAGAACTGAGAAGACTCGCCCTGTACTGGGTGGGAAGGCACTCGCACATGCGTGGTGCAGCTGACTCGAAACTTCTACGTTTCTACAAACAAGCCTGCTTGCGAGGCTGTCCAGATCTGGGCTCCATGGATGACATCACTCATATGTTGAGAATAGGCTGCCTGCTTGTCCTGGGATAAAAGATAGTACTCACACAACTGCGAGACTTCATGGAAACAAACACCACCCTCTCCAATTTCCAATCAGGATTCAGGAAGCACCACAGCACAGAAACGGTGCTTCTAGACATCATAGATGACAGCTGGAAAATCCTCGATGAGGATAAAGACGCATTGTTGGTACTATTAGACCCGAGTGCCGTCTTTGATACTATTGATCACTCACTTCTATCCAGACTACACTCCATTGGAATCCGTAATGTCGCCCTGGCATGGTTCTCCTCCTTCTTAAAGGAAAGATTTCAGAAAGTACTACTAGGACCCTCCTTATCAGAACCAAAACCTCTCTGCTACGGAGTACCCCAGGGTGCATTGCTATCCCCACCTCTCTTCAACCTGTACGTCAAACCAGTACTCGACACCGCAGAAAAATATCAAATCAAAATCCACTCTTATTCAGACGACATACAGCTCTACCCCTCCCTAGATCAACTTTGAGACGCACAAATCAAAAAACTTCATTGCTGCCTAACTGAAATAAAGAACTGGATGACTGCAAACAAACTACAGCTCAACACATCAAAACCCGAACTTCTCTGGATACACAAGGATTTCTGCACATACCCTCGCCCATCCCTCTCCTGGGGAAATGACACCCTTACAGCCAAAGACAACGTCCGCAGCATGGGAGTGATTCTTGATTCAAACCTGTTGCTCTCAGATCATGTATCAAAATTAGTTTCTTCATGTTTCTATTACCTATGCCAGCTAAAGTGCATCCGTGCTTACCTTTCAGAGAACGATTTTGCCCAGCTACTACATGCGTTTGTGTAATCCCGCTTAGATTATTGCAACATGCTACTAGTAGGTTTACCTGCAAAAAACATCTCCCATCTCCAAGGCATGCAAAACACTGCAATCCGATTCCTGAAAAATCTGGGCTTACCCGACCACGTCATCCCTGCACTAAGATCCATTCACTGGCTGTCTATCCGAAAATGATGCATCTTTAAAGCCCTGGTTCTAGCTTTCAAGACATTCCACAAGATGACACCAAGCTACATAGCATCAAAAATACAAATTTATACCCCCAACTGATCACCGAGATCCCAAACAGAAAAACGGCTAGCCATTCCACGTGGACACTCACTCACTCACTCACATCTGAAACATGATTGGAAGAGCCTTTTCATACCCAGTTTGTGGCACATCATCCCCCCATCTGTCAGATCTTTAAACAGTCTATGGAACTTCAGGAAGGCCTTGAAAACCTTCCTCTTTACACACCCAGCTCCTTAGCTTAAGTCTGCATCCCTGGCTGACCCTTATGTCAGATAACCGGACCAAAAACCCACCATACTTCAATGATGCACAAACCTACAAAGCTATTTTACCTTATGTTAGGCTATGTCCATACGGAAAATGATGCAATTTAAACCACCATAGGCTATGGCTTTTCAGAAAATGCTTCAATTTGAAACACCCTATGTCCACTAAGTCTATATCTCCAAATCTCTAGGGTATGACTACTGTAAAAGCTGAAATTTATACTTCTATGTACACCAAGTTTGTTTTTTCCACCAAAGTTTGTCCTGCATATACTGTGAATGTACTCTTGTAACCCGTTCTGGGCTCCTTTGGGAGGGAGGGCTAAATAAATTTATAATGCATGTAGCTTTTGGGCACTGCTGTCATTTAGTATGTTACAAAATAAACATATGTAACTATATCCTAAAAGAACAAAGCAAATAAAAGTAAAAATACAGCAAAAAAGAAAATAAGGAATCAGGAATCAACCTTCAAATGACCATCATTTGAGCTTATTGGCTTAATCATCCATCCTCATCATCTGCCTCACCCGTAGCTGTTATATATTTGTACTAAGGACAGTTTGAGAGTAATTTACTTATTATCAATGTTTTCTTTCTAATTTTATTGATAGAGCTAGAACAGGGGTAGGGAACTCCGGTCCTCGAGAGCCGTATTCCAGTCGGGTTTTCAGGATTTCCCCAATGAATATGCATGAGATCTATTTGCATGCACTGCTTTCAATGCATATTAATTGGGGAAATCCTGAAAACTTGACTGGAATATGGCTCTCGAGGACCGGAGTTCCCTACCCCTGAGCTGGAAGTATAGGCAGATTAGTGGCTATTTTTGCACAAAAAAAGTTTGCTATGATGGAATCCCATGTAAATTCTCAGAAAGATGGGGCCATTGCATGCAGGCAGTGATTTTGTCAAAGGACCCCTTGTGGGGTCTCCAGTTCCTGGTGGGACAGTGGGAACTTTCTTACCCCCACTCCATCTCTGCAGTGACTCAAGAAATATATATATATTTAAAAAAAAGGTCTTGCCATTAGTAAAGACCCGCCTCTTTAAAGCCACCATAAAACAAAAAGAAGAGGCAGGCCTAGGTACATCCCTCTCACTTCCCATCCCTAGCAGCTTACTATGCTGAACATATTTTCCTGAAAGGGATAGAACAATCTCCAGTCACTCCTGTTCTGCTAGGACCACCTAGTCAAATGGCAGCAGCTGATTCTTAGTGGGGGGTGAGGGTACTTATCAAGCTGCATTAGAACCTTAAGTCATATTATTTGCCCCTTTAATACAGCTTGACGGAGATATTTAAGTTGCCACAGATTAAAGAGTAAGGAGATGCAAAACATGCAAATGCAGGTAAAAGCAAGTCATTACTATGCTACCGTAACACAATTTGCAGTATGCACTGGTTGCTAACCACAAGTTGCATTATGGCCATACAATTATGATGAAATAACTTCAGGCAAAAGTATCAAGATAGCATGGGCAGGAGTGAGTGAGAATCGCTCCTGCCCCAACATCCCGCTAGACCACCATGGAAGCACAATAGGCTTGGGGGTCCTGCCACTGGGTATAGGAGGGGGTGGGTTGTCACTCTTTGGGGTGGGAGAAGAGGGAGGGAGGGAAACACTGATGGCAGGGAAATTGCTGGGTCAAGGGGGGACGTGACAGTGGGGGAACTGCTGGTTCCTGGGGGGGGGGGAGCCTCACAGTGGTGGCAACAGAGAAGGTATGCTACTGGGAGGGAGCTTGAGTAAACTCAAATATAAGCCAAGATCCCCATTTTGTGGCCATTTTATGGGCCAAAAATCTCAGTTTATATTTGAGTATATATGGTAGATTTAATATGAAAGTGCTATTAACTTCCTCATGGTATCTGGGTATGGAAACTGGGAGATTTAGCCCATCTGTTTTTCCCTCACTTTTTTCCTATAGTGGTCAGACAACTTGAGCCCTCTCTCTGATGCTTCCTAACTAAGCGGAAGCAGGAAATTACATCAAAAAGAAGACTCGTAGGTTGACACCAGCAGGCTGATGTCGACTGATACAGAAGAAATTTTATAATACTAGATTGCCGGCTGGGGACAGAACAGGAGCAACAGAAACCTCCCGCAACACACTGGTTAAAAACACTGCGCTAAGATTATTTTACCATGCCAGGAGCTTGGGCCCAATGCTTATTGGTTGAAACCTGTAGGGCCTGTGTCAGCTCCCCTCCCTTATTCCTTTTCCACATTAGTCAACAACCGGCAAGACTGTTTTACCACAAGTTGCTGATTCAAGGTGTGGTAAAAGCTCATCTTCTACTGCTCCTCTTCCTGTTTAATTCATATAAGGACAATTTACATAAAAGTGACCTTCAAAGACTTAAAATATATAACAAAACACATTTGAAGTGTACTTATATTTTTTTTTCAAAAACATTCCTGCAAACTCCTTTTCGTCTGGCCATTTTCACAATGCTGCAAAGTTGTTTTATGGTATCTGAATAATGTTCAATTAAAATAAACTTTTATGCACGAAGGACATTGTGTGATATTTTTATGAAGCTTCCCCTTTTACAAAAGTTTTCACAAAAGGAAATTTGCATATTAAAGCAGTAATTTAGGGTTTGAGGAGGGCAAATTCTATTTAGTGCAATGCATCACTGCCATTAACAGCACTTCTTTGAGGGCTATTGTTGACATTAGCTTGGAAATGTGCACACTGTACTGTGTTATATTCTGTAATTATCAGGCTTGTTTGCATCTTTGGCATACTTAAAATCCTGGTGAATTGGCAGCCTGTTATTTCAGTTATCGATTGTAAAAGCAAAGTTATAAAGTGGCACTAAATCGGATCCTATTGTGTAATGAGTAGTTATTTCTTGCATTGTAATTATAGGTTAAGGAGCAGAATCCTCAGGCTGTAGACTTTAACTTCAGAGGATGCGTGACGTCATTCTTGCAGGTGGAGAAATTCACTTCAGAAACAATCATGTCCCATCTTTGCCAGCCTGACTCCATTTCATCAGGAAATACTAGTCCAGTCCAGATGTTCTGGTTCCTAATCCTTTGCAATCTGATCCTTCTTGTCCTAAGCATATAAGAATAGCCTTACTGGGTCAGACCAATGGTCCATCTAGTCCAGCATCCTGTTTCTGATAGTGGCCAGTCTAGGTCACAAGTACCTGGCAGAATCCCAAATAGTAGCAAGATTCCGTGCTACCAATCCCAGGGTAGTCAGAGTCCATTGAATTCAATTGTGCAGCTGCAAGCATATGTACTTCACATGCTGTGATCTGTGATGTGAAGTAGTGCGATTTGCCATTCGAACCAATTCACTTTGGGTGAATCGATTTGAATCAATTTGCTTTTTGAAAAAAAATTTTCGGCCCTCTTGCTAGAGACCCGATCGGGCTTTCCCTCTACCACCGGAGCTCTTGCTTCTGATGTAAATTCCGGTGGCAGAGGGAAAGCCCGAATAAGTCTCTGCATGCAGATTGGCGGCAGCAAGGCTTTCTCCTTCCCGGCTGGAAATATTTCTCCTCTCCTCCCTGGCCAGGCAAAAGCAGTGATAGAGAATGTAATTCACTACCCTGCTGCTACTCCGGGTGTCTTCTCTCCATTCGGCTGCCCAAGCAGAAACAGGAAGTTTTCACTGAGGGCGGGCCGCAGTGGAGAGAAGACGCAAGGAGTGGTGGCAGGAGTGGATCACTAAATAACTACTGCCACTGGCAACATGTTGTAACGTCAAAATAAAGGTAGATGGGGTAGAGGGGAGATGGACTTGAGGGAGTTGGTGGACTGGAGGAGAGATGGGGAGAAGATGGATGGGAGAGATTAACTTGGTGGAGGGGGGAAGATGGAGGGGGGAGATGGACTTGAGGGAGATCATGGAGAGGAAATGGACTTAGGGGAGAGGGAGAGATGGACCTGGGGGAGTTGGTGGACTGGAGAGGGAAAGATGGGGATAAGATGGATAGGAGAGGTGATGTTGGTGGAGGAGGGAAGATGAATGTTGGAGGAGGGAGAAGGACTTGGGGGAGATCATGGAGAGGGGAGATGGGGGAAGGATAGAAGAAATAATGGATCTAAAAACAGGAGAGGGAGAGAGATGGTGGACAATGGGATTTAGGGAGGGAAGGAACAGAAAGGGAGAGAAGTTGGACACAAGGGATGGTGTGGAGGGGGGTAGAGATACTGGATAGGAGGGTAGTTAGAAAGAGAAAGGGAGAGTTGGTGGGGAAGGAGGGAGAGATGCTGGATGAAAGGTATTTGAGAAAAGGAGAGATGGTGGATCTGGGGATGGTGGGGTCCATTGCTGCAGCTACGGGAATAGAGATAAAAAAAAAAAAAAGGAAAGATGCCAGACCTCCAGGGGAGGGAAGGGAAATGGAAGGGGAGGACAGAGACGGAAGATGGATGGTTACCACGGAGAAAGAAGAAAACGACAAATGGGCAAGAGACCCTGGCAAGCAAGTTATCAGAAGACGTTTGTGTAGAGCCTGGGACCAACATGATTTGAAAAATGACCAGACAACAAAAGGTAGAAAAAATAATTTTATTTTCTGTTTTGTGATTACAGTGTGTCAGATTTGAAATTTGTATCCTGCCAGAGCTGGCATTAGACCACGAACGTGAGCTAGGATTTACCAGAGAAAGGAAAAGTATTTTTTGATTATTTTTTTTACACAGGGGTGAAGAGGCTATAAAATAAACCCACCAGGATGTTTGGAAAAAACCACCCAATTGGGCAGGAAAATCGAATCAAATTGAAAAATCGATTCAATAGGCTGAATCGAATCAAAATGTTTTTTCCTGAATCGGGCAGCAGTAATGTGAAGTATTTATTGAATGATGAACATAAGAACATAAGCTGTGCCTCTGCTGAGTCAGACCAGAGGTCCATCGCGCCCAGCGCCATCGCGGCGACCCATCAGGTCCAGGACCTGTATAGTAATTCTCTATCTATACCCTTCAATCCCCTTTTCCTTCAGGAAATCATCTAATCCCTTCTTGAAACCCAGTAACATAGAAACATAGAAATAGACGGCAGATAAGGGCCCACGGCCCATCTAGTCTGCCCACCTTAATGTCCCTCCCCTACCTTTGCCCTGTGAATAGATCCCATGTGCCGATCCCATTTGGCCTTAAAATCAGGCACGCTGCTGGCCTCAATCACCTGTAGTGGAAGACTATTCCAACGATCAACCACTCTTTCAGTGAAAAAGAATTTCCTCGTAGTTTCCCGCCCCTGATTTTCAACGGATGCCCTCTTGTTGTCGTGGGACCCTTGAAAAAGAAGATATCTTCCTCCGCCTCGATGCGGCCCGTAAGATACTTGAACGTCTCAATCATGTCTCCCCTCTCTCTGCGCTCCTCGAGCGAGTATAGCTGTAATTTGTCAAGCCGTTTTTCGTATGGTAGATCCTTGAGTCCCGAGACCATCCGGGTGGCCATTCTTTGCACCGACTCCAGTCTCAGCACATCCTTGCGATAATGCGGCCTCCAGAATTGCACACAGTATTCCAGGTGGGGCCTCACCATGGATCTATACAATGGCATAATGACTTCCGCCTTACGACTGACGAAACCCCTTCGTATGCAGCCCATGATTTGTCTTGCCTTGGACGAAGCCTGCTCCACTTGATTGGCAGACTTCATGTCCTCACTGACGATTTCCCCCAAGTCTCGTTCTGCTACCGTTTTTGCTAGGATCTCGCCATTAAGGGTATAAGACTTGCATGGATTCTGGCTGCCCAGGTGCATAACTTTGCATTTTTTGGCATTGAAGTTGAGTTGCCATGTCCTAGACCATCGCTCCAGTAGGAGTAGGTCGTGCATCATGTTGTCGGGCATTGAATCTTCGTCTGTTGTGCATTTGCCCACTACATTACTCAGTTTGGCGTCATCGGCGAATAATGTTATTTTACCTCGAAGCCCTTCTGCCAAGTCTCTTATAAAGATGTTGAATAGGATTGGGCCCAAGACTGAGCCCTGTGGTACTCCACTAATCACCTCCGTCAGTAGCGTACTCTGTCTTATCACACCCTCTGGAAACGCATTCCAGGTTTCCACCACCCTTTCATTGGTTCTGAATCTATCCCCTCTAAATTTTTCTGAACGCCCTCTCGTTCTTGTAATTTTCGAGAGTTTGAAGAATCTGTCCCTCTCCACTTTCTCTATGCCCTTCATGATCTTGTACGTCTCTATCATGTCCCCCCTAAGCCTCCGCTTCTCCAGGGAAAAGAGCCCCAGTCTCTCTAATCTTTCAGCATATGAAAGGGTTTTCATACTTTTTATCAGTCATGTCACTCTCCTCTGAACCCTCTCGAGTATCGCCATATCCTTCTTAAGGTATGGCGACCAATATTGGATGCAGTTCTCCAGATGCGGGCGCACCATCGCCCGATACAACGGCAGGATAACATCCTTCTTTCTTGATAATACTTAGCATTCTGTTTGCCTTCTTTGAGGCCACTGCGCACTGTGCTGACGGCTTCATCGTTTTATCTACCAGTACCCCTAAGTCCTTCTCTAGGCTACTTTCTCCCATTACCAGCCCTCCCATTGTATAGCTGTACATCAGGTTTCTGTTTCCTACATGCATGACTTCTTATACAATTAGTATAATGTTAGTAGCAGTAGCACTATTCCCAGGTTTAATTCTCTTTCACTCTGACCTCTGACCTCTGACACACATATTCCAGACAGTGTTTTCCTTTCTCCTGGGTGACTAAAGTGCTTTTCCCTATTTACAGCAAGGTCAGCAGCTGCCATAGATTTGTAGAGTTTTAACCTCCATGTGCATTTCTATTAAGGTTTTCAAGGTTTTATTAAAATTTGATTTAATCACTTATCTAAATTCTAAGCGAGTTTACAATATAAAAAAAGAGAGCATGAACATAATAAAAATGCCATTAACAATACCATTAACACTTACAAAAATAAAACAATTACAAAGAAACATCGACTAATACTTGGCATATTAAAAGGGGATAAATGAGACAGACAGATGGGAGTCAAAAGGGAATAGGATTAGAAATACAATTTGGATAGGAACGAAAGACAAATAAGGGAGTTAAAAAGATACTGTAAAATTTAAGACATATCAGAGAAGAAGGGGGAGGGGGGAATGGAGCAAGGGACTAAAATCAGAAGAGGGAGTCTTTCTCCTTTCTAGAGAATGACACAGGGATGGGTAGCTGCAGTTAACCGCGGAGCTGGTTGGGGATTTAGTCCTCAGGGTGGGGACAGAGCTTATAGGGATGGGGACAAACTTTGTCCCATGTCAATCTTACTTCTTTCTCCAGAATCCCCTCTCAAAAAAAATTACCAAACCCTCTTTCCATGATTTCCCTCCTGCCTGCTACCTAACCATCAATCCTTCTTCTCTATTCCCATCCCTAATCCATCCCAATTCTCCTGTTTTCCTTTTCTTCTTTCTTTCCCATCCCCAATCTAGCTCATTAGGACACTGCATATTCATTTCCTTATTCTGAAGATATACAGTATGTTAGTAGAGACTCTAAAGGATTCCTAAATATTATAACCATTAGTAATGTAATGTAATGTAATGTAATTTATTTCTTATATACCGCTACATCCGTTAGGTTCTAAGCGGTTTGAAGAAAATATACATTAAGATTATAAATGAGAAGTAAGAAGGTACTTAAAAAATTCCCTTACTGTCCCGAAGGCTCACAATCTAACTAAAGTACCTGGAAATTAATAAAGAAGAGAAAATAAAGATGGTTGAAAAAAGAAAAATTCTATGTGAATTTATAGGATGGAAATTAAACTGACAGTGAAGAACTGTATGAAAAATATATATGGAATTCAGTTAGAGAGGGTAGGTTACAATCTATTTATGGTATTTGTTTAATTGGAAGGTGTTAAGGTGGGTAATTTGGGGGAAGGTTATCTGAAGGTAGGTGAATTTTCTGGAGGTAAAAGAGGAGGGGTTAAGATATTTGGATGAATTTTTTGAAAAGCAGGGTTTTGATTTCTTTTCTGAATGTTTTGAAGTTGTCTGATATTGTCATAAGATTGGAGATGGAATGGTTGATTTTTGCTGCTTGTGTTGCTAGAAGGTTGTCAAACATTTTCTTGCGTTGTGTGCCTTTGAGTGGGGGGAAGGCGAAAGGGTTCGAGGTTCTTCTGTGTCTTGAGGTGGAGATTTGGTTTAAGCGGTTATTTAGATAGGAGGGGGAAGAGCCGTGTAATGCTTTGAATATCAGGCAGTAGAATTTGAATTGGATTCGTGCTTGTATGGGTAGCCAGTAAGAGTCTAAGAAGGCAGTTGTTATGTGATCATATTTTTTGAGTGAGTAGATCAATCTGAGGGCGGTGTTTGTATGGTCTGGAGTTGTTTTATCATAGTGGCTGGACTAGGAAGATATAGGGAGTTGTGAAAATCCAGCAGACCTAAGACTAGGGATTGGACGATTAGTCTAAATTGTGCTTGGTCAAAGAATTTTCTGATTTTACGGAGATTTCTCATGGTTAGAAAAGCTTTCTGGGTTGTTTTGTTGATCTGGGGCTGCATTGTGCAACATCTGTCTATCGTAACTCCTAGGAGTTTTAGTTCGGGTTGTATTGGGTATTTGGTATTTTTGATTTTCAGTTCAGTGATGGTAGGAGTTTGGGCTTTTTCGAGCAAAAGGAATTTTGTTTTTTCAGAATTTAGTTTTAGTTTGTGATCCATCATCCATTTTTCTACTGTGTCTAAGGTTGTTTCTAGCTTTGTTGTGGTGGTGGTCTCTGATGGGTCGAATGGGAGGATTATGGTGATGTCATCAGCATAGCTGAAAGATGTGACATCTAGGGTATCTAAAGTGGCTCCTAGGGAGGAGATAAAGAGGTTAATTAGTGAATCAAATAAGGAGGAATGCAAGCATTTGCTGAATAGACCTTTTCAACAGGTAGGAGGGCAACGTCTATCAATGTTACAAAGCATGAAGGACACAACAAAACACATTTTAAGATGACCATAGAGTGTTTGTAGAGGCCTTAGTGCTTCATAGCACATTTTTCATCACTTGGCTAGGGGTTGCCAGTCACTCCTGCCCAGTTAAATAGCACTGAACATGTACCTCATAGCTTTTAAGTACCTATAGATAAGGAAGAACATAAGAATAGCCTTACTGGGTCAGACCAATGATCCATCAAGCCCAGAAGCCTGTTCTCATGGTGGCCAATACAGGCCACTAGTGCGTGGCCAAAACCCAAGGTGTAGCAATATTCCATGCTACCAATACAGGGCAAGCAGTGGTTTCCCCCATGTCTTTCTCAATAACAGACTATGGACTTTTCCTCCAGGAACCTGTCCAAACCTTTCTTAAAACCAGCTACACTATCCACTCTTACTATAACCTCTGGCAACACGTTCCAGAACTTAACTATTCTCTGAGTGAAAAAAAATTTCCTCCAATTGGTTTTAAAAGTATTTCCCTGTAACTTCATTGCGTGTCCCCCTAGTCTTTGTAATTTTTGACAGAGTGAAAAATCAATCCACTTGAACCCGTTCTACTCCACTCAGGATTTTGTAGACTTCAATCATATCTCCTCTCAGCTGTCTCTTTTCCAAGAACAGAAGAATAGCCACAGCTGGGTCAGACCAGTGGTTCATCGTGCCCAGCAGTCCACTCACATGGTGGCCCTTAGGTCAAAGACCAGTGCCCTATCTGAGCCCTAATCATTTTAGTCTTTCCTCATACAAGAGGAGTTCCATCCCCTTTAACATCTTGGTCACTCTTCTTTGAACCTTTTCTAGCGCCAAGAGATATTAATTTGTTGTCCACTGGAAAAAATATATAACTTTCTTTGAAAATTAACTGGGATATTTTTAAGAAGGCAAAAGTGGCAACCTAGAGCAAGGACAAACTGCAGCTCTGTTGTTCTTCTGAATGCTTAAGAAATGCTATGACAAAGCTGGAACTTCAGCTATTGCTAAGGAGGTTTCTTTTACTCCTAAGTTGATACAGTCTACAGTGGAGTCTTATATGATATTACCATCAACCAAGGGTATACTGAGCGTAAGTGAGGATGAATCGACACCCTCCTTCCTCTTGGACAGCAGCATTTTGGTTTCACCTGAGGAACGAGAACCACCAGGGAATCCAGTCAGGCAGTGGGAAAAAGGCACTGATGGGAGACACAGCACATGGAACTGATATCAGAATTACCACTAAGCAAAGCACAGCTGGGGCATACCATAGGAGCAAAGTGGATAGGTAGCTGGACGTTTACTCAGTAGCAAAACCATTTGTAAACAGGATATAATGGAACCTGAGCTTTCTAGACCTTATTCCTAGGATAAACGGCATAAAATCTGTTTTACTTCTTGGGATCTAGCTAGGTGCTTGGGACCTGGGTTGGCCACTTTTGGAAACAGGATACTGAGCTTGAGGGACCTTCGGTCTGTCCCAGTATGGCAGTTCTTATGTTCTTATTTGGGTGTTTCAGTACCTCTCATGCTTTCAATATTTTGGCCCCTCCCTAGTCCCACACAAAATATAACCAGACCACCCCTTATTGCAAATAGCACAAACTATTATTGGTAATGAAGAAAACACAAACAGGAGAATTCTATATATGGTGCTGAACAATAGGTGCTACTTCAGAATAGAAGAGAGTTTTAAAAAATCCAAGATGCCAAAATGGGTCAGGAACAGCATATCTGCATGAAAATACATATGTCCATTTATAGAATAGTGCCTAAGTGTTTCTGCATGGATCTGCATGGGGTCCTGGCCATGGGAGGGGGATGGGCAGGTGAGGGCATTCCCTTAAAATGCACACAATGTCATAGACTGGTGCTGATCCATGTCCAACTTGAACACTGGGATTTACACCTGGTTTCAGCTCCTGTAACTCCACCTGCCCAAAGCTGAGCATGGATCCCAGCATTACTCTGCTCGTTATAAAATGTCTTTCAGCCCTGATTTTGTTTTGATGCTGAATGTTGAACGCCATTTACTGCATCTCCTCTGAAATGCTGTGTTTTTCTGTTTGCTTTCATTAATGAAAGTCTGTCCCTACTTATCAACATCAAAGGTGACCAGTTCTGTATCCTCAGTACTTCTCTTCCCATTTTCTCAAAAAATTAAAGACTAGTATCTGCCAGGAATAAAGTCTAGAATAGTGCTGAACTTTCCCAGCGCCCATTTTTGCGCGCATTTATCATTTAAATTAGAGGCAACATATTCTGAGGTCAATTCTCCTGTTTTTGAGTTTGTATGATTATGATTGGATGTTCCTTCTTTATTCACTAACCCCCCCCCCCCCCCTTTTACTAAACTGTGATAGCAGTTTTTAGTGCAGGCCAGTGTACCGAATGCTCTGCATTACTCTCAACATTCATAGAGTTCCTACAAACGTCGGGAGCAGTGCAGAACATTCAGCGCGCCGTCCTGCACTAAACACCGCTATTGCGGTTTTGTAAAAGGGGAGGGGGGTGAGCAAAGTGTTTTGCTAGATGGACTGTGGAGCTGACTTTGCTTATCCTTATGTTTTATTTTTGTTATGCAAAATTAACCCATTTGGAGACACTGTCCCCTGGAAAATTTTCCATGTTATCTAAAGCAGGATCTGCAACACTGGTGGCAGCTAAAAATAAGGGATCTAGGGTCCTCAAACCTAAATGGTACTTTAAAAGTGGTCCAGCTTAGGGTCCTAGTGGAATGGTGAAGTGGTAATAAAGACAAAGCAGTGAGTTAGGAGGGAGAAGTTTCCTTAGACCTATTTGCCATACATTCCAAAAAGGTGGGTGCAATGCAAATGTCGGAATAGTCCTTGAGATCTTTAGATTGGAAAGATAATGTTTCCCCTAGGTTGTACATTAGTGACTTCTTGGGGTAAATTGCAGGGCTGTGGAGTCGGAGTCGAAGTTGGAGTCGAGGAGGCAGAGACAATTTTGGGTACCTGGAGTCGGAGTCGTGGGTGCCAGAAACTGAGGAGTCGGAGTCAAAAGATTTATCTACCGACTCCATAGCCCTGGTAAATAGTGACACTTACACATGTTGATCACAAACCCAAATACATGGTGATTTTAGAAAGCCACTGTTTATATATCTGGAGATCCACATCAGACAGAAATTTCAAAGAGACCAAAAATGAATGCATGTATTTCTCCTTTTACAAAAGGATTATATGGAAAATTTTAAAATTGGATTTTACACTGGCTCACAGACACAGATTTTTTAAATATGCTTGTCTCATCAAGAGCTTTGCAAGGGGATAAAAGGAGTAAATCTCCTTAGAAACTAGTTGATTAGTTCCACCTCAAAAATGAAAAAGAACATAGAAATTGTAACATCACTATTTAATTGGTGAAATGTATATATAAAGGGGTACATTTTCAAAGCACTTACACACACAAAGTACCATTGGAACACATAGACAGACATGATTTAATGGGACTGAGTCAGCATGGGTTCAGCCAAGGGAGATCTTGCCTCACCAATTTGCTTGACTTCTTTGAAGGTGTGAATGAACATATGGATAAAGGTGAGCCAGTTGATCTAGAAGGACCATTGGGCTAACCCAGTAAGGCTATTCTTATGTTCTATGGTACTTTGTGTGTCTAAGCACTCTGAAAATGACCCCTTTAGGTTCTAAAATAGAGTTGCTACATGTGGAAAAGGTACCATTTGCAAGTGGAAGTTGCCATTTTTACCATTTGTTTTTTTGCAAAATGGCTGCTCCCACCATTCATGCTAGCACATACACCTGCATTTGTCGGTTATAAGTATTTTATGAAAGTTGCCAGAACATTTTGAAAAATTCCACCAGAACTGACCATGTCCTGACCCAGACATCTCAATTCCGATCTCAACATTCTGTGTAAAATGGGACTTCACAGGTCTGTGTATCTTTATAAAATATCAACACAAAATCAGCTGAATAGTGGCTAAACCAGCAAGGGAGGGTTTGTCAATGAACATAGCTGAACTATGCATGTGCTGTAGGTGAATATTTTATAACCTAACATGCATACTTCATGACTCCATTCATGTTCTACCTAGACTCACTCCCCCCCCCAAACAAACCTACCTTCAGGCCATGGATAAATATGTCTTCTTGTCACAAGGCATAATTTTATGCATGTGGTAATTTTATCTCCTAAATAAAAGTATGCTCACTCGTCTTTCTTTGCATTAGGAAAACCAAGTCCAGTTAACAATAATATCAGCACCAATTCTCTGCTGTGCTGGCTCCTAAATCTTGAGCGGACTACACCCACAGGACCAAAACAATCCAGATAATTAAGCAAATATTTCTAGTAGACAGAGTATTCATTAATATCATGGTAGCTAATTGACTGTTTTAAAGGCAGTGACCAATTTGTTTGAGAAGCTGATGAAGAAAATGACTAATTTATAAGATCCTTTCAATTTCCATTTACAACTTTTCTCTTTTTGTAAGTTTCTAGAAACAGTAGGACAATTATTTTCTTTTTCATGTACTATCCTCATTCACGTAACAAGTTCGCAATCCTATTACAATTTGATCTATCTGCAGCCTTTGACATCATTCACCACGATATCTTGATCTACTAACTTTCTGAGATAGGCATTGATTCTACAGTCTTAGACTAGTTCTCGAAATTCCTACGACCTCGCTCATATACTGTTAATATGAATGGCACCATGTCATCTTCTGGGATCACCTCTATCCCATATCCTCTTCAACATCTATATGTCTACTTTAAAACTTTTTCATCTATCTCCCTTTGAAACATTATACACATATGCAGATGACATCTTGGTTCTTCTTGAGATAGATTCGAATCTCACAAACCTCGATGAGAATATAATAGCATGTATAATGAAATTTCAATCTTGGGCCCTTACTGTGCAAATGAAGCTGAATGAGTCCAAAACCAAACTACTGTGGCTTAACCTTAAATTAGATCAACTACTTTCATCCATTTCATTGCCATCTGGATCTTCACTGCAGATTGAATTCTCAAGTAAACTTCTGGGTGTCATTATAGACCCAACACTTTCATTCAATGACCATCTTAATTATCTGGTAAAAAAAAAAAAAAATGCTTCTTTAGTCTCCATATGCTGAGGAAAGTGAGATCCTGCTTCCACCAACAACACTTTGCTGTCCTCGTACAATCAATCATTCTTTCGAGGTTGGATTATTGTAATTTGGTCTATCTAAGTCTAACTAAGAAAAGTCTTCAAAGACTTCAAAAGATACAGAATACTGCAGCTAGGTTGATCTTTGCAAAAAGCAAATATGATCATGTTTCCCCACTTTTGTTAAAACTTCATTGGCTCCCAGTAATCTCTAGAGTTTACTTTAAATGTGCCTCCCTAACATGGCACTCTTGCATGGCACTCTTCCCCCTTTAATTCCTCTATCCTGGAACTCTGTGAGACCTGATATTACCAGATCTATCCAAAAGCTTAAATTATCTTTCCCTCGTTAAAAGGCGTTATCTATATCAGAAAATTAGGGAAATCTCTCTACTTTAAAATTACTGAGCTTTGGAATAACTTTCCTGTCCAGCTGCATAATTTGGGTTTTTTCCAAAACATCTGAAAACGTGGCTATTTTCAAAAATGTAATTTCCGCTGCTCTCCATATAACCACTAATTCTTATTATATTTTCCTTTCTTAAACTCTTATAAACCGTGTTGAACTCTACTTCTATCTAGGTTATAGGAATTGTCAGAAACCTCTTCACAGGTCATGTACCTGATGGGCCGCCGCGGGAGCGGACTGCTGGGCGCGATGGACCTCTGGTCTGACTCAGTGGAGGCAACTTCTTATGTTCTTAGTTTAGTCTAAATACAAGTTATTTGAGCTTAAATACAATTTATTAGAGTACAGGTTGAGAGAGGACTATGCCGAAATTTAGGGAGAAGATAGACAGGAGAGAGAAGAGTAGAGGTGGGGCTAAAGGGGAGGGGTGTAGACTGAGGGTGACCTTTAGTTGAAGAGGAGGGTCTTTACTACTTATATTTAAACTATTGCTCTTAATTTGCTGTATACTCCCTGTATTTAAATTGCTGCACAGTCTTGTATGTCCAAACATTTAAATCTGCTGTATAATCTTATATGTCCAATTACACTCCATTGTGTATGTTTACTTGTAGACCGTTCTGAGCTACTGGGAGGACAGGATAAAAATCTAAACAAATAAATAAATAGTCTGTTATTGAGAAAGACATGGGGAAAGCTACTGCTTACCCTGTATTGGTAGCATGGAATATTGCTACTCCTTGGGTTTTGACCAGTACTAATTACCATGAGAACGGGCTACTGGGCTTAATGGACCATTGGTCTGACCCAGTAAAGCTATTCTTATGTTCTAATGTTCTTATGTATCTCTTTGTATCGGAAGCCTTCAGATCAGAACACTATTTTATAATAGCAAAGTTTTCATCCTAAAGCATTGTGTGATAGCATTCCTGTTGGCCTGTTTCTACTACAGTACTCCCCCGATATTCCATTCCAGGAACCCCCGCAAATCTCAAAAAACCGCGAATACGGTTTTTCATGGGGGAGCCTGAAGAAGGCAGCAGGAGAGCAGCCGGAGCATCGTGAGTGCAGGAAATCATTCGTTGTACTCTCTGACCGCCTCTTCCTGCACTAAGTCGGGTCTTATCCAATCAGGAGCTGCGTGAAACATGTGCACCCCTCAAAACCCTTTTGTACTGCCATATAAGTGGCACCTGCAGCCATAAGGGCTATTGGGGTGGTAGACAGATGGGTCTAATAGGTTCTGGGGGTGTTTTGGGGGGCTCA
Source organism: Geotrypetes seraphini (assembly GCF_902459505.1). Taxonomy (NCBI): domain Eukaryota; kingdom Metazoa; phylum Chordata; class Amphibia; order Gymnophiona; family Dermophiidae; genus Geotrypetes; species Geotrypetes seraphini. Next base: position 28,576,518 of record NC_047101.1, on the reverse strand, counting down.
CCATGACCTATAAGGGAGTTTGGTGAGATGTTTATGTGGCACCCTTTTTCTGAAGTTCACAGCAGTGCCCTGTAAGGTACCCCATTACTCTGGTGCAATGTTTGGGTGTCCAGTCCATCACTTTGCTGACCCCGCCAACGTCTAAAAGGTCTTGTTCTGGGCGTTTTTCATTTGGATTAATTTTTGGACGAGAATGGGGTAAAACGATAGACGACTTAGCAGTCTGGACGATCAAACGACTAGTCGCCCAACTAGATGATTTTCGGGGGGGGGGGGGAATATTTTGGACGTATTTTTCAGGAATGGATATTTTCCTTAGTCGACTTTGGGTGACTAGCGACTTAGGCCAAAAATGGACTTAGACATTTCTTTTTGATTATGCCCCTCCACGCACTTTTGGTTGTGGGTCTGAACACTTCACAATATAATTTTATAATTTACTGATGTCATTAGAAGCAATTGTGAACTGTGATTAGAGTGATAGAATGTTAGTCCATGGCTACAAATGTAGAAAAAGAAAATTGAGATTTTTACAGCTACAAGAAAAATGGCCTTAGTGTAAAGGAAAGACACATGTAACAGCAAGCTAAGGCCTACTTTTACCAAAGCTTAGTAAAAGGACCCCATACCCAGTGAAATCTTTTAAATTCTGACCTCCTAACACTTAAATTTGAGTGTATATTTTCATTAATGGATCAATTTGTAAATCAGTGTTTCTCAAAACGTGCTATGTGTACTCTTGGAGGTACGTGGGCCGCTTGTTGGGGGCATGGCCACTGTGGAGAATATTCCCTGTCTGCCCATCTGTTGAAGTTGCGCTGCTGCCACTGGAGATCCCTCCTTGCTGCCCGCTCCACCTGCTGAAGCCGCTGCCAGGGATCCCTGCCTGCCCCCCTCTCCTCCCTCCCGAAACTGACCCACAGGGCTTCCTTCCAATGTCAGAGCTGACATCAGAGGAAAGCCTTCCGGGACAGCGGGGTGGGGTGGGGAGTTTCCCAGTTACCTACTTGCCGCACTCGCTCCTTCTGCCTTCAGTGGCTTGTTGGGGGGGGGGGGGACACACACAGCTGGCAGCGGTTCACACGCTGCATGTAGCTGACTCGGAAACCTCTCTGATGTCAGAGCTGACATTGGAGGGAAGGCTTATGGGTCAGCCACACGCAGCATGTGAATTGCTGCCAGTTGTGCACCTCCATCTGAATGAGGTAGGCCTACCCCTTTCTGGTGCATTGTGGAATGTACCGCCATTTATAGAATCCGGGCCTGAATCTTTAGGGTACATCTGGACTATCATGGAGTCCCATGCATGCTCCTTAGTACCTAGTTATCATCTCTTGTCAACATTTATGCATGTTTTACCCAGCAATTACAGTACTACAACTTGGGCCTGCACAATGATGTATCAGGCAGTTTCAGTTATACTCTGATTGTCAATAGTGAACCCAGCCTCTCTTTGAACCTGGTGTCAGTTTTACTTTACTTGATGACTGGTCGAATGATTTACCTGAGAGCTGAGTGCTAATTTTGAGGGGTCAGGACAAATAAAACTAATCTTGCCAGTATGCCTCAGAGTCATACAGGTGAAATGAAACTAATCGTATAAAATCAAACTCAGAGTCAGATGGCGCAACAATAAGCATAAGATGTTTATTGACAGAAAATGGCGTTAAATGTTTCTGTTGTGGTGGTAATTGGTGAAGTAAATGATACTGCACGACCCAATAAGTTAATGTTCAGCTTAAAACAACAAATGTGAGCAATTTAAAATTACACATATTAAATGACTATTTTGTAAACAGAGAATTTGACTGTCACTACAAGCAAGCATCTCTGAACGAACAGATTCAAGTTAGTTAGCATCAGATAAGTAAAAACTACTTTGATGTTTAACCTTTTGTTTGTTTATTTATTTAATTCATTCATTTTCAATCCCATTGTCTCCAAAGAGCTCAGAACGGGTTACAGGTTAAATCTTATTTAAAATTTTCTCTCAACTGAAGTATTGATTCTTTCTTAATACTTTGTTTCAACTGTATGTGAACTCTGGTGATCTAGAGTCGGCAAATGTCTGTATATTTGTGTAAAATATTCTAAATTAAACCAGTGTCGTGTTTGCTTTAAATGTCAGATGTGATAATTAAGGCCCTCTTTTACTAAGCCATGGTGCAGGTTTCTTCCGCGGCCCAGGCACTAAATGCTCCAACACTGCTCTGGCGCAATTACATTACATTACATTAGAGATTTCTATTCCGCTATTACCTTGCAGTTCAAGGAGGATTACAAAAGAATTATCCAAGATGTATTACAACAAGAACTTACAAAAAAAAAAAAAAAATTTGGTCATTTTCAAAAAGAGTAAAAAATGGGTAAGGTTATTTGTTTGGGGTAGTTGGCTTTAGTGAGAGGTAGAGTTTGAGACTTGCAGTATTATTTCTTTTTTCAGAGTTTTCTTGAAGAGTATGGTCTTTATTTCTTTTCTAAAAGTCTTGTAGGAGCAAAAGGGGAGTGTTTAAATGAATTATGGATATTAAGTCCACTATTTAAATAATAAGTGGCGCTAAATAGAGAGAAATCTGCATGCAGTGGAGGCAGCACATGAAAATATTAATTGTAGACATCCTGAAAACCTGACTGGCTGGGGTGCTTAGATTCTACCACAGAAAAATGGTTCCCATTACCCTTACCGTGGGTGCCAATAACATTTTGATAGGACTTCATAATTGTAAAGGCAGCTGAAAAGGTGAATTATTGCAGACTCATGCATGTAATTGTGACAATCAACCATTGGATTATAAAAACTACTCTAATAGAAATCCAATTTGATAGACTGCCTTTCATTGTAATGTTTTTTCATGCATCAATATATCATAGCATACTGTTTCTTATATCCCACAATTATCATCAAGGAATCATTGCGACTTACATAAGATTATTAAGGAATCATAACAATAACATCAAGGATCAGTTAATGTAGAGTTCATGTCTTGGATTACAGTGAGAATAGATTTGGCTTTAGCGATTTCCTGAATTGAAGGTAGGAAGGGATCTGTTGCAAACAGACTGGAAGGCAATTCCAAACCTTGGAACCTTGAAACTCAAAGGTAGATTCGAAGAGTAATTTTTTTCCGGATTTGACCTGGAGAGTTTGCAGCGCTGCGTCATTTTTAATTGTAGCATATAGCCACTGTTATGAAATTAAATGCAATTGCCAATATTCCCATTTGTTATTGCACTGTCATAAGAACTCATTGTGCCCCGTCATTTTCTACTATCAATGATAATTTCTATTTCTATGGTATTTATTTAACATAGTAACATAGTAGATGACGGCAGATAAAGACCCGAATGGTCCATCCAGTCTGCCCAACCCAATTCAATTCAAATCCTCTTTTTTTTTTTTTTTTTCTTCTTAGCTATTTCTGGGCAAGAATCCAAAGCTTTACCCGGTACTATGCTTGGGTTCCAACTGCCGAAATCTCTGCTCATCTACACCCTCCCAGCCATTGAAGCCCTCCCCTGCCCATCCTCCACCAAACAGCCATACACAGACACAGACCGTGCAAGTCTGCCCAGTAACTGGTCTTAGTTCAATATTTAATATTATTTTCTGATTCTAAATCTTCTGTGTTCATCCCACGCTTCTTTGAACTCAGTCACAGTTTTACTCTCCACCACCTCTCTCGGGAGCGCATTCCAGGCATCCACCACCCTCTCCGTAAAGTAGAATTTCCTAACATTGCCCCTGAATCTACCACCCCTCAACCTCAAATTATGTCCTCTGGTTTTACCATTTTCCTTTCTCAGGAAAAGATTTTGTTCTACGTTAATACCCTTTAAGTATTTGAACGTCTGAATCATATCTCCCCTGTCTCTCCTTTCCGCTAGGGTATACATATTCAGGGCTTCCAGTCTCTCCTCATATGTCTTCTGGCGCAAGCCTCCTGTCATTTTCGTCGCCCTCCTCTGGACCGCCTCAAGTCTTCTTACGTCTTTCGCCAAATACGGTCTCCAAAACTGAACACAATACTCCAAGTGGGGCCTCACCAATGACCTGTACAGGGGCATCAACACCTTCTTCCTTCTACTGACTACGCCTCTCTTTATACAGCCCAGCATCCTTCTGGCAGCAGCCACTGCCTTGTCACACTGTTTTTTCGCCTTTAGATCTTCGGACACTATCACCCCAAGGTCCCTCTCCCCGTCCGTGCATATCAGCTTCTCTCCTCCCAGCATATACGGTTCCTTCCTATTATTAATCCCCAAATGCATTACTCTGCATTTCTTTGCATTGAATTTTAGTTGCCAGGCATTAGACCATTCCTCTAACTTTTGCAGATCCTTTTTCATATTCTCCACTCCCTCTTCGGTGTCTACTCTGTTACAAATCTTGGTATCATCTGCAAAAAGGCACATTTTTCCTTCTAACCCTTCAGCAATGTCACTTACATACATATTGAACAGGATTGGCCCCAGCACCGAACCCTGAGGGACTCCACTAGTCACCTTTCCTTCCTTCGAGCGACTTCCATTAACCACCACCCTCTGGCGTCTGTCCGACAGCCAGTTTCTGACCCAGTTCACCACTTTGGGTCCTAACTTCAGCCCTTCAAGTTTGTTCAACAGCCTCCTATGAGGAACTGTATCAAAGGCTTTGCTGAAATCCAAGTAAATTACATCTAGCATATGTCCTCGATCCAGCTCTCTGGTTACCCAATCAAAAAATTCAGTCAGGTTCGTTTGGCACGATTTACCTTTTGTAAAGCCATGTTGCCTCGGATCCTGTAACCCATTAGATTCAAGGAAATACACTATCCTTTCTTTCAGCAACACTTCCATTATTTTTCCAACAACTGAAGTGAGGCTCACCGGCCTGTAGTTTCCTGCTTCATCCCTGTGACCACTTTTATGAATAGGGACCACATCCGCTCTCCTCCAATCCCCAGGAATCACTCCCGTCTCCAGAGATTTGTTGAACAAGTCTTTAATTGGACTCGCCAGAACCTCTCTGAGCTCCCTTAGTATCCTGGGATGGATCCCGTCTGGTCCCATCGCTTTGTCCACCTTCAGTTTTTCAAGTTGCTCATAAACACCCTCTTCCGTGAACGGCGCAGAATCTACTCCATTTTCTCATGTAACTTTGCCAGACAATCTCGGTCCTTCTCCAGGATTTTCTTCTGTGAACACAGAACAGAAGTATTTGTTTAGCACATTTGCTTTCTCCTCATCACTCTCCACATATTTGTTCCCAGCATCTTTTAGCCTAGCAATTCCATTTTTTATCTTCCTCCTTTCACTAATATATCTGAAAAAATTTTTATCTCCCTGTTTTACATTTTTAGCCATTTGTTCTTCCGCCTGTGCCTTCGCCAAACGTATCTCTCTCTTGGCTTCTTTCAGTTTCACCCTGTAGTCCTTTCTGCTCTCCTCTTCTTGGGTTTTTTTATATTTCATGAACGCCAACTCTTTCGCCTTTATTTTCTCAGCCACTAGGTTGGAGAACCATATCGGCTTCCTTTTTCTCTTGTTTTTATTGATTTTCTTCACATAAAGGTCCGTAGCCATTTTTATCGCTCCTTTCAGCTTAGACCACTGTCTTTCCACTTCTCTTATGTCCTCCCATCCTAACAGCTCTTTCTTCAGATACTTTCCCATTGCATTAAAGTCCGTACGTTTGAAATCTAGGACTTTAAGTATCGTGCGGCCGCTCTCCACTTTAGCCATTATATCAAACCAAACCGTTTGATGATCGCTACTACCCAGGTGAGCACCCACTCGAACATTAGAGATACTCTCTCCATTTGTGAGGACCAGATCCAATATCGCTTTTTCCCTTGTAGGTTCCATCACCATTTGTCTGAGCAGAGCCTCTTGAAAGGCATCCACAATCTCCCTACTTCTTTCCGATTCCGCAGACGGAACATTCCAGTTTCGCATCCGGCAGGTTGAAATCTCCCAACAGCAGAACCTCCTCTTTCCTTCCAAACTTTTGGATATCCACAATCAGATCCTTATCAATTTGCTGCGATTGAGTCGGAGGTCTGTAGACTACACCCACGTAGATAGAAGTTCCATCTTCTCTTTTCAGAGCAATCCATATCGCTTCTTCCTCTCCCCAGGTCCCTTGCATTTCGGTCGCTTGGATATTGATCTTTACATAGAGAACTACTCCTCCACCTTTATGACCATCTCTGTCTTTCCTAAAAAGATTATATCCCGGTATGTTTGCATCCCATCCATGTGATTCACTGAACCATGTCTCTGTGATAGCAACAATATCTAGATCTGCCTCTAATATCAGGGCTTGCAGATCATGAACTTTGTTGCTTAGACTGCGAGCATTTGTGGTCATCGCTTTCCAGCTATTTTTCAGACTGTAGTAAGATTTCTATGACATTCACCTCCCAGACAGTGTTTGTCTGCATGAAACTTGGAGACACTTAACAAAAGATCAACATTCTCAGCAGGTAGGAAGTGTCAGCTGGCATTGAAAGCTTGCCCTGAAGCCAGAAGCAGCTGTGAAAGAAAATAGTAAAAGAGCAAACCCTACAGAAGTGAGATCAAAAACCAGAAGCAGAGACTAAATAACAGTGGGGATGTAAGGGGAGATACTATGAGTCTCTTTGAGCTCCCCTTTATTATACACCATTTTATGTGAGAATGGAATGAGAAATCAGAACATTTAAACAGTAGGAGAAAATTTGTTATGTTATATTATGTGCAATCTGTAAATTTGGCTTTCATATATGGCAATTGTTTTTGCATATTCTTGATTAAAACATTTTTATTTTGACATTTATAATCTTCTACTGTTAATGTCGTATTTGAACATTTGTCATTGTGTTATGTTTAACTGGGTTTGTTCCCAGTATAATAGAAATATATTGTTATCCTCCATGAACTTGTAAGGGCTTTGGCGGAATATAAGTCAGAATGTATTGTAATGTAATTTCTAATGAATAGCGTTCTTTATAGTGGAAGCTTATTAAAAAAACAACACATGGGCTTTGGGGAATATGCATCACAGTTTAAACAGATGTGCCAGATTCAATACAGAAGCAATTTCTAAACCGGGTTCCGCATCAATCAGGGCAGGCTCACAAGAGCTGCTGGAGATTCTAGCAATCATTGGTTCAAATGGTAGCTTCATCAAACTGGAAAGAACTACATTAAGGTCCCAAACAACAGGCTTGTGAGGTGGTTTAACACTGAAAAGTCCTTTCATAAATCTGGAGACCAGACGATGAGCAGTGAGAGGTTTTCCCTCAACTGGTACGTGAAAAGCTGTAATAGTGCTGAGATGGACTCTGACAGATGTAGATTTGAGTCCAGAGTCAGATAGATGAAGTAGATAATCAAACACCAAATCTACTGATAAGGAAGTTCAAGATTTTCAAGATTTCAAGATTTTATTTTGTCTTGATGAATCGCTTATTTACATTACTAAGTTGGATTGTGATGATGAAGAAAACAGCAGGAAGAAAACCTAGTCCACTTTTGTTGACAACATTGCTGGGTGGCTGGTTTCCTGGAAGCATCAAGAATATGTCGAACAGGCTAAGAAAGATGTACGGCAGATGGGTTCAGCTCGAGAGAAATCAAGCTGTCAGTGTAGTGATTGCAGGTTGGGATGCAGAAGAGATTCCTGATTCTGAGTAAGCAGAGTAGGAAATACTGGAAGAGATATGGGCTTCCTGGAGCTGAGTTGAAGTAGAAGGGAGAACCAATGCTGCCTGGGCCACCTTGGAGCAATGAGGTTCATGGTAGCCACCTCTCGTTTGAGTTTGAACAGAGTCCTCAACATGAGAGGAATTGGAAGGAATGCATATAGAAATAGGCCCATCCAATCCAGGAGAAAGGCATCGGCTTCCAGATGGAGAGGGGAGTAAAGCCTGGAGCAAAACTGGGGCAACTGGTGATTGTGAGGAGCCGCAAACAAGTCCACTTATGGAGTGCCCCATTGAGCAAAAATGGACTGGAGAGTTGTACAGTTCGGAGTCCATTCATGAGGCTGAAGAATTCTGCTGAGGTTGTCTGCTAGGGAATTCTGCTCCCCTTGAATGTAGACAGCCTTCAAAAAAAGGTTGTGAGCTGTCGCCCAAGTCAAAATTTTCTGGGCCTCCTGACACAACAGGAGAGAGCCCATGCCTCCTTGCTTGTTGATGTAGTACATTGCTACATGATTGTCCTTGTGAAGAAGGAGGTAGACTTGGGGGCAGAGAAGATGATGGAAGATCTGAGATCCAGGAAATTAATGTGAAATTTCCGTTCCTTGGCGGTCCAAAGACCCTGAGTCTGAAGATTGTCCATATGAGCCCCCTAGGCATAAAGGGATGCATCCGTTGTGATGACCTTGTGATGAGGGGGTAAGTGAAAAAGGAGACTTCTGGATAGATTGGAAGAGGTCATCTACCATTGAAGCGACTGCAGAAGAGATGATGTTATAGATATATGTTATAGATATATTTTTAAGTACCTTCTTACTTCTCATTTATAATCTTAATGTATATTTTCTTCAAACCGCTTAGAACCTAACGGATGTAGCGGTATATAAGAAATAAATTACATTACATTACATTACATATGTTGTGAGAGACAATCCATCGTTTGAGACCACTGAGAGGCAAGGGTCCACTGAGGTGTGCGAAGGTGTAGTCTTGCCAGTGGTGTCACATGTACAGTGGAAGCCATGTGGCTAAGAATAACTATCATGTGCCTTGCCGAGATGGATTGAAGAGGAAGCAGTTGCTGACAAAGGCGGATGAAGGCCTGAAGGCGATCCGGAGGGAGAAAAGCTCTCATGAGAGTTGTGTCTAGGATTGCCCCAATGGACTATAGACGTTGAGTCAGAATAAGATGACTTCGAATCCTAGAACCTGAAGAAAAGAAATGGTCTGAGAAATTGCTTGGACCACTTCCTGATACAGCTATCCAGGTAAGGGAAGACTTGAAGGCCATGTGATCGGAGAGATGTGGTCACTACAATGAGGCACTTCGTGAAGACTCTGGGAGAAGATGCCAGGCTGAAGGGAAGGACCTTGTACTGGTAGTGACATTGATTAATTTGAACACGGAGGTACTTCCTGGAAGCTGGATGAATTGGAATATGTGTGTAGGCTTCCTTCCAGAGAGCATAGCCAGTCGTTCTGAGTGAGGATAGGATAAAGAAGGCGAGGGAGAGCATCCTGAATTTCTCCTTGACTAGAAATTTGTTGAGAGCTCTGAGATCCAGAATGGGTTGAAATCCTCCCATCTTCTTTGGAACTAAGAAGTAACGGGACTAGAATCCCTGCTCCTGCTGATTGAGGGGAACTTCCTCAATGGCATTCAGCAGGAGAAGGGATTGAACCTCCTGGAGAAGAAGGGAGGACTGTGCAGGGACCAAAGCAGACTCTCTTGGAGGATGGTCTGGTGGCAGGGTGTGAAAATTGAGAATATAACTCTGATGTATAATGGTTAAGACTCAGAGGTCTGATGTTATGAGCTCCCAGTGAGCGATGAAAAGTTGGAGATGGCCTCCGATGGGCTGAGGCAAAGTCTGTAGAATGTTGACATTGGCTATGCTCTGAAAAAACACATCAAAAAGGCTGTGCAGGCTTTTGGGGGGCAGCCTGTGGTTTTTGTTGCTGACGTGGTTATTGTTTCTGTCTCCTGGGTTGATACTGAGAAGAGTCGCAGGTTTAGCAGCAAACCTTCTCTGATAGGAAGAAGCTGGTCTGAAGGGATGAGAAGGTGTAGGTTTCTTTTTAGGTTTGACCAGAGTGTCCCATCTGGTCTCATGAGCGGACAACTTCTGTGTAGCTGTGTCCGTGTAGGGACCAAAAAGCTCATCTCCTAGAAAAGGTGCATTTGCTAGCTTGGCTTGATGGTTTACATCTAGTTCAGAAACACACAGTCAGGCCAGGCGTCTCATGGCTACCGACATTGCTGCATGCACGTGAAGTGAGTTCAAAGGTATCATATGTGGAATGAACCATATACTTTCTAAACTGGAAAAGGTCAGAAATAAAATGCTGGAAAGCAGGAAGCTTACGTTCTAGAACAGTGTTTTTCAACCTTTTTACACCCGTGGACCAGCAGAAATAAAAAAATTATTTTGTGGACCGGCAAACTACTAAGACCGAAATAAAAAAACACATTTCCACCCCGTCTCCGCAAGCTCGGTCCCCACAAACCATCTGATCCCATCTGCACAAGCCTCAGTTATGATTTTATATTGAACGTATTTTATTAAAGTATAAAAAGAAACAATATTCTGTACAATTGTCATTTTATAAATATAAATATTCAGAGCAAGGACCAACAAAACCCCTGTCTCCCCTCCCCTTCACATATATCCCCTCTACTATCAAGAAAACTGAACAAGCCAAATTATTACAGAATGCTACACAGAAATATCATGCTAACAGAATACTGCAGTCAACACATGACAGGAATAGTGTTAGGCTTTGCAGTCCCCAGTTATGTCTCTAACAGGATATATATTTCAAATCTGATATATTGTAATGACAAAATAGAAATAAAATGATTTTTTTCTACCTTTTGTGGTCTCTGCTTTCATCTTCTTTTCAGTCTTTTCCTTCCAGCATCTGCCTGTTCCATCCACTGTCTGCCCTCTCCCCCTTCCATATGTATCTGACTTCTTTCTATGCCCCTCTCCCCTTTCCATCCAGCCTGCGCCTCCTCTCTCCTTTTTACATCATTCATTCTAGCTTCACTGCTTTCTTCATTTTTATCTCTCTTACACCAGATCTAGCATCTTTATCCCTCTCTCATTTCTCTGCTGACCCCCTTTCCAGCATCAATCTCTCTCTACTTTCTCATTCCTCTCTCTCCCCTTTCTCTCATCTGATCTCTCCATTCCACCCTGACCCCCTTTACCCTCCTATAATCTCCCTGCCAGTTGTTTTCTTACTTTTTTCCTTCTCCCCCTATCCAACAGTAGCTCTCTTCCCATCCCTTTCCCTTTTCCTCTTCCCCTCCCAGCAGCACCTCTCCTTCTACCTCCTTCCAGGTGCAATAGCAGCTCTCCCTTTATCCAGCAGCTTCCCAGCCTCCAACAGTGGCTTCCTCTCCTTCCAGCAACTGTCAGTACTTGCCTGCAGCAGTGATTTCCTTAGGCAGCCTAGGGTCCGTTGCCGCCTCTGAGGAAAGGGGAAGTTGCTGAAGTGAATCACTGCCCTGGTAAGTACAGAGCTGCTAGGAGAGGAGACAGCCACTGTTGAAGGCTCCCTGCACATTTGCGACCCCCCCAAGCCGGCAAAAACAGCTTTGCACCACAGGCTCTGCCGCCCAAGACGAGCTGGAGGCCCCTACCCGCCGCATCCTGCACGTGGGTAAACTCTCAGCACAGACGCTGCTGATGGCCCCAATCCACACGCTGACCCCCCCCACGCACGCTGACCATCTCCTTTCTACCTACACTTTCCCCGCAGCCCTCTTCGGCGACTCGGCAGAGGCAGCGATCAAGACAGGCTGCCGACGTCGGGATCTTTTTTCTCTGAGTCCCGCCTATTTTGTTTCAACTTCCTGTTTCCACATAGGCGAGACTCACAGAGGGAATGCCCGACGTCGGCAGCCTGTCTTGATCGCCCGAGGCTGGGAGGAACAGAAGATTTCCGCGAACACCACAGGGGTAGGAAATTTAATGGCGTCGATCTCGCTGGCCCTGCGCGGACTGGCAGGAATTTTCTGCGGACCGGCACCGGTCCGCGGATCGGCGGTTGAAGAACTGTGTTCTAGAAGATATTTCTGGAAAGTAGCAACTTGTTTAACTAAATACTTAAGGTAGAAGGAGAAATGAAAATTGTAATTGCCAGACCGGTTGGCCAACATAGCATTTTGGTATAGTCATTTACCAAACCGATCCATGGCCTTGCCCTTTCTGCCAGGAGGTACAGAGGCATACACACTAGCCCCTGAAGATTTCTTCAAGGTAAATTCTACCAGGACAGACTTGTGTGGAAGTTGGGGTTTGTCAAATCCAGGAATAGGTACCACCTTATACAAAGAATCCAACTTACGAGGGGCCATAGGAATAGTAAGTGGCGTCTCAAAATTTTTGTAAAAAGTTTCCCGTAAGATGTCATGAAATGGAAACTTGAGTTCCTTGGTTGGTTGATCGTAATTCAAGGTATCCAGGAACTGCTTGGATCTTTTAGAATCAGCTTCCAGAGGAATGGACAAAGTCTCTGACATCTCCCGAAGAAACTTGGAGAAAGAGGATTCCTCAGACAATAGAGGAGCCTCTTGAGAAGAGCGGTGAGGGGATTCATCATCTGAAGAACCCTCATCTTCAGACAGGATAGGATCTTGTTCTTCAGAGTCCCCCCATAGGTCTGAATCCTGAACAGACCGAGATTGGTGCCGAGCACTCAGTGTCAAAGGCTCAAGATGTTTTAATTTCTGCAGTGCCTTTCCAGACCACACTGGCGTCGACTTGGGCGATATCTGTATTGAGGACGAACGATGATGAGTCAGAGGTACCGATTCCTTAACCAAAAGTGTCCGCACCGATGGAGACTCCACTGCAGGTGCAATTGGTGTCGAGGGTTCAGACTGGACTGGCACGGAGGGAGTCGGTGTTGACATGGGCAGAAGATGGGTCGATACCAGCATTTGAAAATGCTCACCCAATTCCTCTCTTAGCAAATTGTCTATTTTTTGCTTGAGAGTAAGCACCGGTATCGCTGGCTTTTTGGCCAGTACCTTCGGTGCAGCTCTACGCTCCGGCGATGAGGAGGCCGATGTTGAGGCACTCACAGAGATCAGAGCAGAGCGCATCTTGGGCCTCTTTGAGGTCAGCAGGACTTGGCTCACTGCTACTTCAACCTGAGGCCTAGAAGGGGTGGGGAAGGCTTCTTAGCCAGCTTACCCACTGAAGGATGCGGCACCAAAGATGGTTCCACTGGTGCCGAAAGTTGCGGAGTCGATTTAGACAGCATCACCAACATCGAGAGTGGTGTCAAGTCTCCTTCCATCACGACACCAAAAAGAAGATGCTGCTGAATCAAGCGGTTCATTAAAGTTCTTTTCTGCAGAGAAGAACAACAGGAACAGGTGTCAGGACGGTGCTTGGGCACCAAGCCCTGGTGAAACCAGCGATGCAGGTCAGTTACAGAAATGGGGCGAGCACAACGTCCACACTTTTTGAAACCCGTCTGCGAGTGGGACATCGAAGGGAAAACGACCCCAGCTAAATCAAAATCAAAGGCCAAGGTGATCAAACAGGCCCCACTGGGCCAAACCCGCAAAAGGGAAAAAACGAAAATGGTTACTTTTTTTTTTTTTTACTGAATTCAACTAAACAAACAAAATTAAAAAAAAGATGACTGAAAAGTCAAAGATCCGCGAGAGTAGGATGGCAGAAGAAAAAATTTCAATGGCCGTTGAAAAAACACGTCTTCTTAGCTCCGCGGAAACTAAGAAACGGAGGGACCGCGCGCCCTACATCAGGCGGGAAGGCACTCGCGCCTGCATGGTTTGGGCTATCGCGAACTTTCTAAAGAGTTAAAGTGGCAATGCACTTTAAAGTGGTCCATACTGGGGCTCCGTCGATGAAGTTACCCATACGTGAGAATATGCTGCCTGCTTGTCCTGGGATAATGGAGGAAACAGATGAAGATGAGGAAACTAGGAAAGCCTGACTTAGAGTCAACAGAATTTACATCAAGAAGATAAGAAAAAAAAGACAGAATTCCTCTCAAAAAAAATCCTTGATGCTGGAAACTCCACAAAAACCCTATACCAGATAGGGTATGATTTGTTGGGAAAAAAAACAAAACAACCCAGAAAGAAATCACCACCGAATGCTCCCGAACCAGTACAGACTTCACAGAGAAAATAATGAAGCTAAAGATTAGGCATAAATAACAAAATATCAATAGACAAACATACGAGGGAAACAGGAGACACAATGTAGGAATTCAAACCCATCACAGAGACATAGGTGAAAAAACTACTGAGAAGAGTGAAACTAGGTCCTCCATCTCTCGACATATGCCCAATACATCCAATGAGAGCTTGAAGGCCCAGGCTCGCCTACCTCACAGACTTAATCAATAAATCATTACAGACCCAACAAGTTCCAATTAAATGGAAACTCTCAGTCGTCAAGCCCATTCTGACAAATAAAGAAAAAGAATTAGAAGATGTCTCCAACTACAGACCAGTAGCCAACCAACCATGGATATCTAAACTAATAGGCAAATTAGCTTGTCAGCAAATATCAAACTTCCTAGAAAACTTGTCAAAACTAGACCATGCCCAATCAGGGTTCAGAAGACACCTGAGCACAGAAACTGTACTAGTAACAGTACAGAACTTGGTCCTCAAACACCATACTAAAGGATAAGACATGCTGCTGTGGTTCCTGGACCTCTCAGCAGCCTTTGACCTAGTCCAACAGACACTACTAAAATCAAGATGCATAGAATTGGGCTTCAAAGGAAAAGTCTTGGCTTGGATAGAGTCCTTTCCATCAAAAAGACTAACGAGGATAGAATGGCAAGGGGTACAAGCAACTGGAAAGAATCCAACATAGGGGTACCACAGGGCTGTTCAACATCTTCCTCCAACTACTGGGGAAATTCATCAGAAAACTGGGATGGGAAGGTTACATCTAAGCAGTTGACATCCAATTAATTATCCCACTGAAGAAACAGGACAAACCTAAACAGAGGATAAAGAAAAGTCTAGAGAAAATCTTTTGATGATTCCAAACAAACGGACTTGTAGTTAACAAGGAAAAAAACAGAACTACTTCTGATTAACAAGCGGGGAGGAAATAGACCAAGATACCAACCAACTCTAAATGGCAATACCATAAAATCATCCAAGGAGAGGTTGAAAAACCTAAGAGTATGAATGAACCTAAACCTAGACATGATACCACAGATCCAACGCATCCTGAAAAATCCATAAGGCAAACTCTATTGGGTTAGAGGACTTAAACACAACTGACCCATCAAGCAATGTCCAACATAATAATATCCCTAGTACTCTCTGTCTTTGACTACTGCAACACAATCCTGCTGGGCATTCTGAAATACATGATCAGGCAGATACAAATATTACAAAATGCAGCAGCAAGATTTCTGCTGGGAAAATCGAAACTGACAAGTGCCATCCCACTACTGAGAAAGTTACACTGGCTCCTGATAGACAGCAAGGTGATATTCAAGATCTTATTGCTGACACACAAATTTGTTCACCTCTCAGTACTGCAATATCTAGCAGCCAGACCATATAACCATACACCACCATGCATCTTGCGCTCGAGCCAAGAATACCTTATGGGAATACCTGCTAGAAATACCCTCCTTCAAAGACATCAAATACAAAAGCGTCAGGACAAAAATGTTCTCAGTGATGGCTCCAAAATGGTGGAACTCCCTTCCGAATGAATTAAAACTAGAAAAGGACAGCGGAAAATTCAAGAAAGGAAAAATACCATCCTTTTCATAGACTATTTTAATAATCTAACAAAGAGGGGGATTAGCATCATAAAGGAAATAGCTGGCTACTCCCCACTAAGAACACAATAGGGTGAACACAGTAGATTATACCCAGAAAGGGAATTCATATATTCTCTCCAGCAGTAAAGGATTCCAGGTGATATTGACATTGTAAATACTACTGTATATACTGTCACTGTTATGATTATTGCCAATTTAATAGTCAAACAAGGCTTTTCAGTAAACTAGTTAATTCAGAACACCATGTCCAGAGTAATTTGATTTATTGACCAAGTGAAGAATGCATGTGCAGAATTCTTGCCCACAGCCTCCTCAGCTTCACTAGTCCCAGCCAGTCCTAACCACAAAAATATGGTTTTATAAATAGTCTCATATAGTCTCCAGGCATAGCATAAAATTTGTCTTATATCAGCATCATATTTTTTGTGGAACAGTAAGAGCAGCACATACAGTAAGCCCACAATAGATTTCTACATTATAATGTCAAGTATATTAGAACTGAGTATATAAAGGAATTCATGGTTTATGGAATTGCAATGCTGTAGTCCCATTATTCTGACCAATCATCAGGTAATTTCAGTCCAAATCTGCATGAAAGATAAGTAGCACAGGAGAACATCAGTACAGAGTCAAGGAGATGCATATTATAGTAGCCACAGCTGCTCTGCTTACTGTACAATTATCTGAATTGACTCAGTTTAGAATAACAGATACCAATCTAGCAAAATACTGTGTTAAAGCTTTCAGCAATATAAACACTGCTAGCATACGCATTCCTACTCTTTAGAAACTATGCTTAGGAAGTTTGTATGATATAAGAATAGATTTGATTTTTGTGATGTATCTAATCCAGTATTCGTCTATCTTTAAGAGCAATGCATGTCTGCCTTCTTCTTCTCTTTTGAATGAGTCTATTGAAATTCATGTTATCTGTCTATTATGCTGAATGAAGTCCCCACTGACTATTCAGATGAAACAATGATAAAATGGTGAATTTCTCTTTACCTAGCAGGTATTCTAGTGGATGCAGTTCTTGTGGAGCCAAATGAATCAATCATATTACTCCAGTTCTGTATCAGTGTGTGAGGGTCTTTACTTTGCCTCTGCAGTGATTATCTGGTCACTTTGGATACCTTTTTGACACTTATATCTGTTTTCACAGCATCTAAGTTTCAACCAGGATGTCTAGTAAAACATTTGATTATCCCTAAATCGGCCACATCCCGCCCAAATACTGCCTTGACCACTCCTCCAGATACGCCCCTTTCAGCTCTAGGCGCATAGCAGCATTCAGAGGCATAAGAAATCATGCTACACATCCAGAAAGGCACTTTGGTTATTGGCACATGAACGTCCTATTAGGACGTCAAAGTGCTGACTTAGGCAGGTTTTTAGACATTTTAGTTTTGATAATGAGTCCCATTGATTTTAAGTTATTGTGTCTTGTTTTAAGGTCTTGTTTTTTCCTTATGGTAGTTTTGTTTTAAGGTCTTACATTTACATCAACCAGAATATTTGTTGAAAAAACTTAAATATGAGCTAACAAGATCATTGTGCTTTTCTCAAAAGAATTCTCTTCAGTTACTTAGTCTACAAGAAATAAGACTTACATCAATTGAGAATGAAATTAATGGAAATGTAATTTTGTTCTACTTTTAGGATTGTAATTTTGTCTTGTGCTTATAATTATGTATGTTTATTTTTATGGAAACCACTTTGTTTACAGGCGGTATATACATTTTTTAAATAAAAATTTGAAAGAAAGCTTTCTCCTATGCAGGACCAACACTGGAATTCTTGGCTGGATAGGTTTCAGTTTCATCTTTCCTATTCAACTTTCCAGACACTTGTCAAAAGTGTGTTATTTCTGGAATACTATGCAAACATCTAGGTTACCTTGCCAATTTGTGCTGAGGGAGGCTGTTATTATGTTTAGTGTCATATTGTAACTGTGATAACTGTTATTATTGTACTAGTCTTATAGCCCATTACATTAACGGGTGCTAGAATATATGTATGTATGTATGTCTGTCTTTAATTCTTTCTCTCTCTCTCTATCTCTCCTTTGCGCTTTCTGTCTTTCTTTTTCCTTGGCTGTCCACCACCACCCCTTGCCTGCTCCCCCTGTCCATTCTCCCTTCCTTTTACCTACCCTATCCTGCAGTCTGTCTGTCTGGGTATTTTTTTTTCTTTGTCTCTCTCTCCTTGCATGCTACCTGTCTGTCATTTTTTCTGTCTGTGAATCTCCCTGTACCTCTTTCCTATGTCCTTAGTGCCCCTTCCTATGCCCATAGTGCCCCCAGTGCCCCTTCCTATGTCCTTAGTGCCCCCAGTGCCTCCTTCCTCCCCCCTCCGATGCCAGCCTGCCTTCCATTGAAACCCCCCTCCATTGCCTCCCAGCCTGCCTGCCTGCCTCCCATCCCCCTGAGCAGCATATTTCCATGGAAATCCGTTAAGCCCATTACATTAACGGGTGCTAGAATATATGTCTGTCTGTCTTTTTCTTTCTCTCTTTCCTCCCTCCATTTCCCTGTGTAGCGCTGTCTCTGCTTTCTTCCTCACTCTGCACTCTTCAGCTGTAACATTAGTGCCTTGCTTTTTCTCCCTGCAAGCATCTCTGCTCTCTTTCTCATCCCCAGTCTCTTTGCTCTTTTTCTGTTCTTGCAGGGGTCTCTGCTCTCCTTTCTCTATATGTTCCTGATTCCTGCAAACTTCCCTGTAAGTGTCTCTTTCTTTTTAAAAAAAAAAATAAATTCCTTCTTCAGTCTCAGTTCTTTATCTGAACATTCCCTTCCTCAGTCTCTCCAACTGCAACTCTCTTGCCCTCTGTGCATGTCGCTCCTGATCCCCTCTCACTGACCCTTGGGACTGCGTTTCCATGGCAACTCTGCTCGCGGGTCTGTGAGTGTAGGGCCATTTTTCTTATTTCCTCGTGGGAAGCTGTTTTGCAGGCTAGTGAGTGTGAGGAGCGGCCGGGATCGCGAGTAATGCCCAATGCTTTGTAGCCTGACTCCCTTAGTGGTGTCCAAAGTTATTTTTAAGTTCTGCTTCTCTCACGATCCCTGCCTGCGTCGGAAGCCTTCTCCGATGCAGGTGCGGCTCTTGAGAGGAGCCGCGGCGGCGGCTTAGAAGTTAAAAAATAACTTCGGCCACAACATTACCTTGGGGTCTGCTGAACTTAAAAATAACTTATTTGTGAACATTACCTTGGGTTCCGCGAGTGTGTAGAACCCTGGTGTCCGATCGGGTCCTGTTTGGTCTGCCACTGCCTGGAGGAATTGAAGAGCGAGGAGGCCCGCGTCCACATTATCTGCCGGCTGCCAGGGGGGAAGGAAGAGGGGAGGAATGAGCCTGGCTGAGACTGGCAGGAAGAGGAAGGCGGGGCAGGTGAGCCTCCACCGCAAAAAACTTTAGTGAGGCAGCCAGACCTAACGCGCCTATTATTAACCGGATGCAACATTGGTGACGTACTAAGCGCGCATGCGCACTCTCATGTCCGCGACGGATCAGGGAACACGACTTTAGAGTGCGCATGTGCGACTAACATTTTATTATTATAGATGATCTGGCTAGCGATTGTTATGTATTATTTAATTTTGTATACAGCCTAATAATTATGTAAATGGAGGTATATCAAGTCAAATAAATCTAATCCAATAATGTCTATACCAATGGAATGCACCAAAATGAATAATAATCTTTATTCATAAAATCAAACTAATTAACTGACACAAAAATAAAGATACTGACCTTCTCACCCATTATCATACAGGGCTTTTCAGCTGTAAAATTAAACTGAGTGGTGTCCTGGGTTCACCTCTCAGCCAGCACTCCTTCATACGGTAGTTCTAAATGTCCTGGCATGCACTGCACACAGAGTTTAATCGAAGGTTCTAAATTGAGCAAGTTCACGTTTTCATGCTTTAATTTTTACCAATTCAAATTTTTAATCCACAAAGAGTCTTATGGAATTGTTCTTAATCCTTATATATCACTTACCCCCTCTTCTACTAAACTGCGCTAGCGGTTTATAGCACAGAGAGCTGCGCTGAATGGCCCGCGCTGCTCCCGACACTCAATGCCGCACGTCCTCTTTTTGGACATGAAAATCTGGTAACCCTATGTGAACACAAGAGGCCTGAAGAATTAAATCGCTCTACTCTTCCCTTAGGGTTGTGCTACCTGAATGCATGACCTTGCATTTTGATATATTAAACTTTAGCTATCAAAATCCAGCCCATTTTTCAATCTTGTTAAATCATTCCTCATGATTTCCAAACTTTCTACGTGTCTACCTCTTGCAGTTACAGTGTCTATCTAATCTAATCTAAGGCTTGGCTTTATATACCAAGTCATCATTCTAAGAAAGCTCGTCTCGATTTACAATAGTTAACTTAACCGATAAAATCCATAAAAAATAAAAATTGAATTTCAGAAAATTTAATTATCAAAATGTTTAAATAAAGTGGTTTTAATGATTTATGAAAAAATTGAACCGAACCAGAACTCCTTAAAAGAAGCGGAAGATCATTCCAAAAAAGCAAATCATCCCCAATAACTCATTTGCAGTGTTACTTATGAAAATGAACCGAATGGGTAGCTTAGTGTTCTCACCTGATCCAACTTTTCCTAAAAGGGAAGTCTATAGGTCATCATTGAGATGGCTTGGGGAAATCCACTGCTTATTCCTAAGATAGGTAGCACAGAATCTGTTCTGCACCTTGGGATTTAGCTAGGTATTTGGGGCCTGGGTTGGCCACTGTTGGAAACAGCACACTGGACTAGATGGACCATTGTTCTGACCCAGTAAGGCTGTTCTTATGTTCTTTAGTGACCTAGTTAAAAGAAATTGATTGAGTTCATCTAACAAGACCTAGCTTTGGTAAATCACAATTCCTTAGATCTTGTAATCCAGTGATTCCCAAACCTGTCCTGGGGGAACCCCAGCCACTCAGGCTTTCAGGATATCCACAATGAATGTGCATATTTACTATAGATATTCTGAGAACCTTGAGAATCACTGCTGTAATCTATTAACTTCTAGAAACTACATTATCCTCCATTTTTATTAATTTACCCACAACTGAGATCAGACTAACTGACCTGTGGTTTCTTCTTTTTCCCTACTTCCCCTTTTTGTGAAGAGATTGCACTGTTCTGTTTTCAGTCCTTTGAGACCATGCCTAACTTCATTGGGATGCCAAATATATTTGACACTGGAGTGGCAAGAACTTCCTTAAATTCCCCTAATAACTTTGGGTGTATCCTGTCAACTAGTTTTGCTAATCTCATCTTTGGAGACCGGTTTGAGGTCTACGTTGCACCTCACTTCCATTCCTAATGCTAATGGGTTTTGGGGTCCTACCCCAGATTCTTCTATAGTGAATACTAGATAAAATTATTTTCTTAGTAATTATGTTTTCTCCTTGTACAAGGGGGTGCTGAAAAGTTCTCAGCCCAACCAAGAAGAGAATGACATGAAACGATCTCAAAACACAGAATTTTGTTTCTGCAAATTGGCACTTAACGAAATAAGATAATGCTCTTTTCAGCTACAGTCACAAAATAACACTCAGAATTTAAGAAGTTAGGCCCAGAATCACTAAAGATAGCGACTCAATCGTTGTTGGCCAATTCTCTTGCCTATTTTTAAACAGCGATTGATTCATTATCTTTTTTGCATGCAAATGATAATGCCGGCAGCAATGGCCCTCCAAGCATGCCGCTGATAACATGGCGGCTGCCCAGAGGGAGCACGGCCTTCGCTCCGCCCCATTTCCCGACTTTCTCCGGGTCTCTCGGACATCACTCCTGACGTCAGAGGCGAGGGTCGTGCCCTCATTGGGTGAGTCGGGGAATGGGGGCGGAGCTTCCCCGCTGGCGGGGGATTCAAATACAGAGCGCCAGGGAATAGCAGAAGCCTTTTCTTTCGTGCTCCCGATGCTGTCTGCTGCTATCACGTCTGCTGCTATCGTGGCCCAAAGGCTCTTTTAAGAGCTCCTCTCTCCCAGCTCAAAAGGCGTTTTTAACTCTTCGAGCTCCCGACACTGGGGCTGCTGCTATGCGGCACAAAGGCTCTTTTAAGAGCTCTCCTCTCGATTGGTTAGATCCAAGATGGCCGACAGTCCCAGACGCTGAGTAGCACGCTGGAGAAGACTACTTGAAAAATTTCTTTTAGAGTGATTTACTTACTTGAGATGCCGAAGAGGAGAGGCCGCAGCGCTGCTGGAGCCTTGCGGCGTTCAGCGGTCCCCTCGTTCGGCAATATTGAAGAACTCCTGCATCGGATGCAGGATATCCTGGCAGCGTTGGCACCCCCCCCCCTCCCCCCGCTGGAGACGCCTCAGAGGGGCGGAAATGAGGTGATCTCCTTGGGGCTAGAGACTACGCTGAGCCCCGACGCTAGGGCACCTCCCCCACCTCCTCAGGTTACCAGCTCCCCACGAGTAGAGGAGCTCCCGGAAGAAGGCAAGCACATACCCTCGGAGGCCAGGAAGAACAGAGAGGGGAGCGTGGAGATGGACTCCCTGAGTTTTCAGGTGAGTCCAAGAAGTACCGAGGATTTGGAAACATCAGGGATCATTTCAGCCCAGCAGAAGGATTGCCAGAAACAGCTGATAACCGGTGAGACTATTCAAATTTCTAATCTTTCATATGTTATTGAAAAACCCAGAGAAGTAACACTGGACTCAATCTGGGACTTAGTTGCTGACCTAGCCAAGTCTGTTAAGCCCCAGCTTTTGCAGCTGGAAAATAAAATTACTCTTCAAGAAACTGAGATAAAAAATATAAAAGTTGAAATTGATGAATCCAAGAACTCTATTGTGAATATACAACAGGAGTTAAAAGCATCAAAACAGCTTAGTGAAGCAATGGTAAAAGATAACACAAGTTTGCGTAGAAAATTTGAAACTTTGGAGAACTTTTCTCGTAATAATAATCTCCGCCTGATTAATTTTCCTAAGATAGCCTCGGTGACACCTAGAGATATGTTGAAACGTTATATGGTAGAGATTTTGGGTATTCCAGAGGATACATTACCACCATTTACTCAAGTATACTACCTACCAATGAAAACTACTAAATTACCACTTAAACAACAGGAGGACAATCAACCACTTAATGTTTCAGCAATCTTGGAACTTTCGGATAGAGAGCTTGCATCTCCGGCAACATTGCTTCTTACGGTGGCTCTTGCACCAGATAAAAACTGGTTGCTTAGATTGTACTTTAGAAATAAAATGAAAGAATTTCTTGGACATAAAATATTAATGTTTCCAGATTTGGCACGGGAAACCCAGAGAAGAAGGCGAGAATTTCTTTTGATGAAGCCAGGTGTTATATCTCTTGGAGGGACTTTTTTCCTACGACACCCTTGTAAATGTGTAATTCAGTACCATATGAAGAAATATGTATTCTTTGAGCCATTCCAGTTGACAGCCTTTCTGGCAGGAACTCGACTGGATGAAGGGAAATTAAGCGAGGTGCAGTTGAATAAATGATATCCTTCCTCAGCTAAGGGATTTTGTTTTCCTAATATTTGAATTGATATTTGTTAGCATTTGTTAATATGTCCGCCTCATCCTTCTTGGATCTAATTTAGAGGACTTGAGCTGAATTTAAGCTAAACATTTATTTTTATTTGATTTGATTATTATGTATTTTACCTATGAGTATTATTTTCCTGCTTTTCTTCAACTTTCTGTATCAATATAGTGGATCAATAAATCAAGTGGATACTTGATTTATAAAATGTAAAATTTGATAAATAAAAATTTTTTTTTTTTTTTAAAAAAAGAGCTCTCCTCTCCCAGCGAAAAAGGCTCTTTTAGGAGCTCCTTTTAAGAGCACAGTCTGCGGCTTTGCGGCCCTAAGGCTCTTTTAAGAGCTCCAAGGCTCCTTTAAGAGCTTCGGCTGGGGCTGATGCTTTCTGGCACAAAAGGCTCTTTTAAGAGCTCCTCTTTCCAACAAAAAAGCTCTTTTAAGAGCTACAAGGGCAGCTGGCTGGGAGTGCTCAGCTGTTGCAAAGGCTTGCTCCTGCTTCCCTTTGCTGCTGGTCCCAGCATTATGCCCAGGAAGAACAAGATGACCAGGCAATGCCAGACTACAGTGCAAGAGTCTTCAGATTTGCCTAGAGAGGCTGCCATGCCTCCTCGTTCTTCAGGGCATCCCAGAAGGCAGCCAGAGAGGTACATCAATTCTGCGGATCTTCCTTTGCCTAGGCCCCTTTTGCGCGCCAGCACATGCCCTCCTGCATCATTCAGAGAGTCCTAGGGGAACAGCGCGGATCTGCCAAGCAACAACTCCTCACCCCCAGCTAAAGAATGGGCATCCAGCATCGTGCAGAATGGTGGCGGGTTGTCCCAGTCGACGGAGAGAACCAGTCAGGCCTCACTCCAAACCGACACCCAGCCTGATCTCTGCAACAACAATCCTATTCAAGGAGCGCAACACAAGTCAGATCATCCCACTGGCAGTTCTCCGTTCCAGAGAATCACTGAGACACCGCTCCTCCAAAGCGGCAGGCACCATTCCCCAATGTTCCATCAGGTGTCCTTGTCACACCTTGAACCAACTATCATTACAGGATCAGTAAGTTTAGTGAATCTAGCCCTTGGTTGGTTGGGCTGAGAACTTTTGAGCACCCGTTTGTACACTTTTACATAAGCCTCACTGTTATCATTTAGTCTTAAAATTCTGCATTTGCACTTCCTCCCAAAGTACAGTCTTGTATACAAACATGCTTAAAAATATTCTCCCCCATACTCTCTCTGAACAATCCAATTTCTATGGTATATTAGACTAGAAGTCAATATTTATTTTCATGTTATTGAATTATTTCAGTTTTTTACCATATTCTCAGAGCCTCCTCACATTTAAATATTGTTTTCTGACTGCAATCTCAAGAGGATCTTGCCAAGGCGAAGGAATAAAATTCATACACATCCAGGGATCCCAGAACTTCTGATGTAATTAGAATTTCTCCTAGAGCTAGAAAGAGCAAAAACTCATTTCAGATCCACTGGAGATGCAAAAATCAAAGACTGTGTCATGAAACTGAGAGTCAGCACGTATACTGCTAGGGTTTTGAAGAAAATCTCTTTCACTGCATTCATCTAATCTTTTCTTTAAAAATCCAGTCCTGACTAATAGCTCCAAACTGGTCTGTTTACTAGAGATGTCTATTTCTAATGCTGAGAGCTTTGAAAGATCGTTTATAAAATGCAAAGCAAGACCAGGCATGCATTACCAACTCAATTGCTGCAGTTATACTATATTTCCCTCACTTGGCAATACAATCTCTCTCCCTCAACTTGCTCATGATCAGCTCCATGTTATACAACAGAAGAGTCACAGTACAGTACTTTAGAAAATGAGTCTGAGTGCTGAAGAAAGATACAATTATCATCACCACACAATCCATACCTTTGGAATGACAGAGACAATTTTTTCCCCTTCCCTGCAGGAAATCAATTGTCCCGCCCCCATGAGTTTTCTCGCTGTCGCTGCCCCATTCCTGTAAGCTCTGCCTTAACTTGCACAAGCCTCGGACACTTGTGATTTTAAAGTGTTTGAGGCTTGTGCAGATGAGGACAGAGCTTGCAGGAATGGGGCAGGGACAGGATGAGAAAATGAGTTCCCACAGGGACAGGGAAAAATTTGTCCCCGTGTCATTCTCTACTTTTGTAAGATACTGAATCAATTCATACCTTCAAACACCAATCAGTATCATTATTTTCTTTTTTCTTTTATCTTTTAATCTTATTCTAAGGTCCTTAGAAGTGCCATTCTTAGCCAAGTGTTTTCAATGGCTAAAATATTTGTATACCTATACAGTTAAATCATTTCTTGCAAAATTCAAATAAGACGCCTCAGCCCCACCACTCCACCGCTGTAATGACTTATACCGCGGGAAGCATGTTGTGGAAGCATGTTGTGGTGCTTCATCATTGGCTGTCTATTTGAAAAGCTATTTGTTATTTTAAACTTTTTCTTCTTTCTTTCTTTTTTCTAAATATTATATATAAGAAACTTCATTTCTTGAAATTATAATGTGTACTTTAAAAGTAGATAGTACTTATCTCAGCCAAAACCTGGGGAGTCAGACCCGACATGTTTCACACAGCGGCAGCCTTGGGAGACCCTTGATAAAACACTCGGTTGTGTGAAACATGTCTGGTCTGACTCCCCAGGTTTTGGCTGAGATAAGTACTATCTACTTTTAAAGTACACATTATAATTTCAAGAAATGAAGTTTCTTATATATAATATTTAGAAAAAAGAAAGAAAGAAGAAAAAGTTTAAAATAGCAAATAGCTTTTCAAATAGACAGCCAATGATGAAGCACCACAACATGCTTCCCGCGGTATAAGTCATTACAGCGGTGGAGTGGTGGGGCTGAGGCGTCTTATTTGAATTTTGCAAGAAATGATTTAACTGTATAGGTGTCCAGATAACAGCACTTACTTCGTTTACATCATACCAGTTTGGACAAAATACTTATAATTGCCTTATTTCATTGAGCTTTGAGTTAAAATATTTGTATGGAATTGGCCTCCTCATTTATATTTTTTTTAACAATTTTTCAATATTCCAAAAGTCCTCAGTGCTCTATTTCATTAAATAACTTTAGTTTAAAAAACTACGGTAAAATCCATCTTTTTGTTTTGCTGTTGATATCAGGAAGGGACCTGTCATTTCGACATGTTTCGCCCGAAGGCTGTTTCAAGAAAAGTCCCCTACAACACAAATTTTAATTCAGTGTATTATTATTAACATCGCTTTACTTAAAATTACTAGTATAGTAATAGTATAGGAGCAAACCAGCTGTAAAACAATGTAAAACTGTGTATTTACCCCTTCTGTATTTTTTCTGCACCATCCCGATCTGATAACTGCTTGTAAACCAAGATGGCCGTGAGATAAACCAATAATGACTAAAAGTCAAAAAAGAAAATCGCGAGAGCGGGAAGGCAGCAAAAAATACCAACAGACATTGATGAGCAACTTCTTAGTTCCGCGAAAACTAAGAAACTGAGGGACCACGCACCCTATGTCGGGCAGGAAGGCACTCACGCTGCGCAGTTCGGGCTATTGCAAACTTTCTAAAGATTTAAAGTGGCGATGCACTTTTAAAGTGGTCCGTACCAGGGCTTCGTCAGTGACGTCACCAATTCGTGAGAATATGCTGCCTGCTTGTCCTGGGATAAACCCAGTTTTCCAGCAGAATAGCTTCATGAGTCTTGATCACCTACCAGCAGAGGTCACTTCTGCTAGTAAGCATACCTTCAAGAGTTCTTCTAAATAGAAAGCACAGTGGTTTTTTTGGGGTGGGGGGCATTTTAAATAAGATTTGCTTCTAAGTGTGAAAATAATTTTGAAAGTGGTAAAATACACCTTGTAAAAAATTCCTGAAGCAAGACTGCAATGGGAACTCGCGGCAGGCATTTTTGATCACAGCTCTTACGGGGCAGGATTAATGTGACCATTTATTTTTTTCATCATAACGGGACATCTTCAGTCCTGTCCCCAATCCCGCTCTAGCCCCACCCCCAAACCAGCCCCGCTCCCCAATTTCTTCCATTCATTTTTCATGTACACACAATATCTTATTAATTCAGAATGGTAACCATAAAATTAAAAAAAAACAACACAAAGCAAGTCTTAGGGACATTTGGAGCATTGAGATAAAGCAGCATATTTCTGCATCTCAATGGCCACAAATTTGGACTTGGAGGATGAGATGTACAGCATCAGCATCTATGAGACAAACATGTTTTTTTTTTTTGTTACATAGAAGTTTCTAGACCCCTGTTCGTTTACAAAAATTAGACAGTTCTAAATCTAATAGATGCTGGCACTGTCATCTTGATGTAGGGACACTGGATCATCTGCTGTTCTATTGTCCTTTGATACTTAACTTTTGGAAGTCAATATGGGGACAGATTAATACCATACTGGAGGCATCAATTCCATTGACATATGAGGAACGTTATTGCATATTAAGCCCCCCATGGACCGCTATAAATGCCGGCTTTTCCTTATTATGACCAGGATAGCCATGCAAATGATTACTCACTATTGGAAGAATTGGGCTCACCTTAGTTTTCCTTTTTGGTGGACGAGCTTATGTGTAACTTATAAATATGAGAAAATGAATGCTGGGGCACAATAAGATATTCAAATTAGTTTGGGGTTCATTGACGTCTTTTGTAGATTTGCTATAGTTGTCCTTTATCTTTATTTTTATTTGTTTTTCAGCCACACATCCAGGGGAGGTGGGAGCAGGAGGGGGGTATCTTTTGTTTTGGTATTATTCCTGATGGAAATGATGGATGGGGGAGGGAAGTTTTATTTTTTGTATAGATACTGATTGATTATAAGTGCTTGGTTGATTATCATTATTTGTATATACTGTAAATTGTATTGTACTTTTTGTTGGCATTAAAAACTAAATAAAGTTTAAAAAAAACCCAAAACACAAAGCACACTGTACGCAGAGAAAATGTTAATTATCATTTACGAGTTTTGGGTTTTTTCAAAAATGTCAAGGCAAATGACTTTAAAATATGCAATGTCACCTCAGTAACTATAGAAAAATAGACAAATATAGTGCAAAATATAGATAGCAGATATAAATTCTCAAAACTGACACATTTTGATCACTAAATTGAAAATAAAATCATTTTTCCTATCTTTGTTGTCTGGTGATTTCATGAGTCTCTGGTTGCACTTTCTTCTTCTGACTGTGCATTCAATATTTCTTTCTTTCTTTCGCATCCAACAGTTCTTTTCCGGGCCAGGCAACGATTGGCTGGCCCAGAACTTCCTCTCCGATGTCAGAATTGACGTCAAGGGAGAAGACTTGTGGGCTGGTGCCTGGACCTTCCTTTCCTGTAGTTGCATCGGTGGGTGGGGAAGCAGGGAGAAAGCCCGTTCTCCGTGATCACCTGTCCCATTATCCCCACACACAGCTTCGGGATGCTGTCTCTGAAAATGGGACATTTCGGCGTCCGATGATGTGCATGGGGACAACGGGATGGTCCCGTTCAAAACGGGACGTATGGTCACATGAGGCAGAATCATAGGGAGATCATTCCTGCCCCTCTTCACCACTAGACCACCAGGGCTTTAAAGGTAAAGTCTGCAGGGGTCAGGGAGGTGGGAGAGAGGGAGTGTTTGTATAGAGGCAGCCAGAACAGGACACGGGAAGGATCGTTCCTGCCCCTGCTCACTGCTGGACCACCAGGGCTTCAGGCAGGCCTGTAGTGGACATCAGGGGCTGGGTAGGAAGGATTGGAAGAAAGAAAGAAAGGAGGGCTGGGTGCAAGGCAGTGCACTTTAATATAAATCACCATCACCCCTCTTCATGCTCTAATCCAGGGGTGCCCAACACGTCGATCGCGATCGACCAGTAGCTCAGGAAGGCAACGCGAGTCGATCGCGGAGCCCATCCCGGGCTCCGTGATAGACTCGTGTTGCCGTCCTGATCTACCGGGCCGATCAGCCTTCCTCTCCAGTGTTCTCTCTAGGGCCTTTTAGCTGGGCGGTCCGCCCAGCTGTCATCTGCTGCTGCCGCCGCCGCTACTGAACATTAAAAAAAACAAAAAAAAACGGCTTGGAGATTTCAGCCCGTAGCGAACTTATGCTCCGTGGCTCTAACTTGTGCGTGCCGGCTTCCCTTCTCTTCCCTCCGAAACCGGAAGTTATGTCCGGGGGGGGGGGGGGAGAAGAGAAGCCGGCAAGCACATGTTGAGAGCCCTGAAGCAAGCGTTCGCTATGGGCTAAGGCGGGAGACAGGTTAGTGAAGCATTTGCTCTTCTTGCTGACGGGTCCTGCCTACTTTCTGTTTCCGCGAAGGCAGGACCCGGCAGCATTTCCCCCAATAGGTCGATCGCGATCTTGGGCCAATCAGCCTTCCTCTCCCCGACGGCAGAATTGACGTCGGGGAGAGGAATGCTGGTCGGCCGAAGCAGGGAGAGCTTGGGGCGTAGTCGTCTTTCGGGCCTGTTATTGGTGGCGGTTTGGGGCCTGTTATTGGTGGCGGTTTGAGTCCTGGTCCCCGATGGCAGTGGCTTGGGGGAGGGCAGGGAGAAAGAAAGAAAAAGGGCAGGCAGGGAGACAGAAGGAAAGAAGAGAAACAGAAAAAAAAGAAAGGGAGGCAGAGAGAAAGAAAGGGCAGGGAGAGAGGAAGGAAAAGTTGGGGGTGGGAACGAGGTCTGGAGGAGAGGAAGCATACAGGCTAAAAGAAGGGAAGAAAGATTGGATGCACAGTCAGAAGAAGAAAGTGCAACCAAAGACTCATGAAATCACCAGACAAGGTAGGAAAAATGATTTTATTTTAAATTTAGTGATCAAAATGTGTCTGAATTTATATCTGCTGTCTATATTTTACACTAAGGTCCCCTTTTACTAAACCGCAATCGAGTTTTTTAGCACAGGGAGCCTATGAGCGTCGAGAGCAGTGCTGGGCACTCAGCGCAGCTCCCTGTGCTCAAAAAACTGCTATCATGGTTTAGTAAAAAGGGAGGGGGGTATATTTGTCTATTTTTGTATGGTTGTTACTGAGGTGATAGTGCATAGAGTCATCTGCTTTGACCTCTTTGAAAAACCCTGAAATAGGAATGATAATTAACATTTTCTATGCGTACAGTGTGTGTTGTGTTTTTTTTAAATTTTATTGTTGGTAGATCATTTTGACTTGGTCATTTTAAAAGTAGCTCGCAAGCCCAAAAAGTGTGGGCACCTCTGCTCTAATCATTTAAAAAAGTTACTCCCTCCCAGAAAATAAACCAGCAAAGTAGTTGGGACTTTCTAGGCAAGTGTGTTCTTAATTCTGTGTCAAAGATTTTCAAAAGTGTCATCGCAGAGCTTCAACAAATATTTTCAAGATATCAAACAATATGCATGCAGCGAATTGGTAAACATAGCTTCATGTGCTGCAAAATGGCTTGCTTGTGCTGCAGAATGGCTGGCTTGTGTTCCCCCAGGACATGTCTGAAAACCACTGTTCTATACCAAACCCAATTCATATTTCTCTTAAAGAATGTTTCCTTTTCTAAGACATTATTTTCATGGTTTTGACATCCTCACAGCAGGCTGAATGTTCTGTATTCACTGGACTATATTGGTGCTTTATTGATGGTGCATTGATGCTGGCGGGCTGATTCTAATTCTGCTAAAGTCCTGCAGTGTGCCCACTGCAGCCATGCTTTTCAAAAGAGAAACCTTAAAAAAACAGCAGGTTTCCTCATACTATTCAGAAAAGCTACAAAAGGCAGCATCGATAGAGCAATTTTTTCTTCCCCCATCTAAGATCAGTATCATTTTGACAGATTTATACGGTTAAATGTTTTAAAATCCTATGAACAATGACATCTACCCAATCTCTTCCATTCAATTATCCGTAAAATACAGTATAATAATAATAATAATAATAACTTTATTTTTCTCTACCGCCATAGTCAAACTGACTTCTAGGCGGTTCTCATAGAAAGAAGGCTAGACAATCAGCGAATTACACAATGCAAGAAGAAGGAAGTTACATAATAATTAGGGGAGCATCGGGAAGGAATACATGAGAGAAAGAAATTACCTAATACAAAGGGAAGAATATCTGAGAGAGGTCGTCTGATTAGGCAAGGAATTTGTCAAATAGAACGGTTTTAATTGATTTTCGGAATGTGTTGTAGGTCTGTCTGGCTTTGTTTATGTGGTTTCCCAGCCAGGATTCCTGTCTGTTTGCTTGGAACGTGAAGGTTCTGTCTAGGAAGGATTTGTATTTGCAGTCTGTGATCTTTGGGTATGCAAAGATGTTTTTTGTTTCTGGTTGTACGTGTGGGGTTGTGCAGAGTGAAGTGTGTTTGTAGGTAGGAAGGTGCTAGGCCCCAGACTTGTTTGTAACAGATACATGCAAATTTGAACAGTATTCGCGCCTCCATTGGTAGCCAGTGTAATTTTTTGTAATAGGGGCTGATGTGGTCTTTTTTCTTCAATCCGAAGATCAAGGGAACTGCAGTGTTTTGCATTAATCTTAATTTTTGTACTGTTTTTTGGGGGATACCCAGGTAGGCGATGTTGCAGTAATCTAGGGTAGATAGGATCAGTGATTGCACCAGTAATCTAAAGGATGTTGTATCAAAGTATTTTTTGATAGTTCTTAGCTTCCACATCGTGTAAAAGCATTTCTTCACCAGTAGGTTTGTGTGGTCAGCCATGGTTAGGTGAGTATCTAAAGTGATACCCAGTATTTTTATGGTTTTGGAGATTGGGTATTCATGGTCGTTTATTTTTAATGATGATTTCGTTATTTTGTCGTTGAGGCTTGCCAAAAAGATTTTTGTTTTCTCTGTATTCAGTTTTAGTTTGAAGCTGGTAGTCCATTTTTCGATTTCTATCACAGTGTGTGAGAGTTTATCTATAGTTTCATTTGTGATGTCAGTTATGGGGATTAGGATGGTTATGTCGTCTGCGTATATGTAGTGCTTTAGGTTTAATTTTTGTAGTAGGTGACCTAAGGGTGCGAGGTAGATGTTGAATAATGTGGGAGATAGAGGGGAGTCTTGGGGCACCCCTGATGGGTTTTTCCATGGGTTGGAGTCATTTCCGTTGCTGTTTACTCGGTAGGATCTGTTTATTAGGAATTCTTGGAACCATTTCGTTACCTTTCCCGAGATTCCTATTGCGTCAAGGCACAGTAGCATGATTTTGTGGTCTACTAGGTCGAACGCACTGCTAAGGTCTAGTTGAAGAATCAGTGTGCTTTTGCCTTTGCTGAAAAGATCATAGAGGTGGTTTAGTATGGAAGCTATGACAGTTTCTGTACTGTATCCTTTCCTGAAGCCTGATTGGTGTTCACTGAGAGTGTTGAATTTGTCTATGTAGTCTGTTAGTTGTAGGTTGACCAATCTTTCCTGTAGCTTTGTGAAAAGGGGAATGCTTGCTATGGGCCTGTAATTGGTTGTTAGTGCTGTTGAGGCTTTTTGGGGATAGGAGTAATCAGTATGTGTCCCATATCCTTCTTTAAGGTTCCGTTTGTAAGGGCAGTTGTTAACCAATTGAATAGTTCCATTTTGAAGGCGGGAGGGGGGGGGCAACTGTCATGAGTTTAGGGGAACATTCATTGAATAAACTTAGGAACTGGTGCCAGTTTGGGAATTCGTAGTGATCCCAATTCATGTCTGCTCTGGGAACCTGATCGTGGGGTTCAAGGTATTGAAGTGTATTGGTTGTGGGTTTGGGTAGAGTAGTTCTTAGGTCAGTGATTTTATTTTTTAAAAAGTTAGCTAGGATTTGAGCGGATGGGAGGGCTCTCATTGTCTTTTTTCAGGATTCGTGTAGTGTCTGTTAACGTTTTTACCAGTTTGAATAATTAGAAACATAGAAACATAGAAGATGACGGCAGAAAAGGGCCATAGCCCATCAAGTCTGCCCACTCTAACGATCCCACCCCCTTGAATTTACCCCCCTAGAGATCCCACATGTGTATCCCATTTCCTTTTAAAATCTGGCACGCTGCTGGCCTGAATCACCTGAAGTGGAAGTTCATTCCAACGATCGACCACTCTTTCAGTGAAGAAGAACTTCCTGGCGTCGCCATGAAATTTCCCACCCTTGATTTTCAGCGGATGCCCTCTTGTGACCGAGGGACATTTAAGAAAGAAGATATCATCCTCCACCCCAATACGGCCCGTGATATATTTAAACGTCTCTATCATGTCTCCTCTCTCTCTCTACGTTCCTCGAGTGAGTATAGCTGTAATTTATTCAGCCTTTCCTCATACGGGAGGTCTTTGAGTCCCGAGACCATCCTGGTGGCCATTCGTTGTATTTCTTTACTGTTTATTTTTGTTGAACCAATTTTTTGTGCATAGTGTATTGTGTGTGTTTTTCTTTGATCAGATTTTTGTATATTTTCATTTTTTGTTTCCAATTTGTCTTGTCTATTTCATTGTTTGTTTTTTGCCAGATTCTTTCCAATTTTCTTAGTTCCTGTTTGTTGGTTAGTAGTTCTGAGTCGAACCATTCGTTTGGTGGTCTATCTTTCTTTCTGTATGTTTTGTATGGGGCTATTTGATCTAGGAGGTCTTTATTGAACTTTTCCCATCTTGTTGGGAATTCCTGTATTTCGTTGGTGGTGGGACGTAGCTCATAGTGAGCCCAGAATTCTGTAGAGTTTATGGTACCACGACTAGTTATTGTTTTTGTGTTTTTATTTTTGTGTTTCGGTTGTGAACTCTTTTTTTGCCAATGAAAGTTGAAATTGCTAATATAGTGGTCTGACCATATGCATTTTTTCCAGGTCCCTGTGCAGTATTGTATTTTCGGATCAAGGGTTTCTTTTTGAGAGAAAGTGACTATGTCTAGTTTGTGTCCCTTTTCATGGGTTATCTCTGTGTCTGGAATTGGAAAATCGAGTGACAATAGGAAGTTGGCAATTTCGGTTACTTCTGGTTTTCCCTTTTGTTCAAGGTATATGTTTATGTCCCCCAGGAGTAGATTGTATGGTCCTTTTAGTTTGTTTACGGTTAGGAATTCGAAGAATTTGTCTCTGGCATTTGACCATTTTTTGGGTGGAATGTAGAATAGGGTAGCATTCAGTGATTCTTCTAGTTTAGCGTTAGTGATTTTGCAGGTTAGTATTTCAAGGTTTTCTGATGTTTTGGAGTCTGTCTTAATGTAGTTAAAGGTTTCTTTTAGTATGATCGCTAGGCCGCCTCCTTTTTTTTTTTGTATATGTAAGATGGTTGTAGTTAAAAGAATAAAGATGTCCATTCATTAGGATTAAAATTTTTATGTGAACTTTTGGGATAACAAGTGAAACAGTAAGATAGAACTACTTCTTGTGACTCTGGGCAAGTCACTTGGTCCCCTACTGCGCCGGTATATTATATAGACAGATAGGGAAAAATGCTTGAGTATCTGAATAAATCCATGTAAATTGTTCTGAGCTCCCCTAGGTATAAAAAAATTTAATACATAAATAAGAGAATGGGTTTTGAAAACCTGTTGAGGTCGAGACCGAGTCTGAAATGAATCTGTGCATGTGCGGATGCGACATGGTGACATCATAAGCATGTGTGCGTGCGTGCGACATCATCACATCACATCTGTGCATGCATAGATGCTCTCCAGACTCGGTACAAAGAGACGAGGTTTGCATGGGGTGGAATGGGGCAGGGAGTGGAATGGAGCAGGGTCACACATCTTCTTTTTCCAGATGCAAAATCTAGTAACCCTAGTTCAATAGCTTCATATTACCCCCATATGGGTTTCAAAAGTTCAAAATAAGCATGCAGTCAACTCCTGCCCTGTTTTCAACACTGATTCCAACAGTTTCTTTATTATTCCAGGCTGGCTAAAGGAGGACAAAGCCATTGCCGAGAAACTGAACACATTATTTACCGAAGAGGATATACACAACATACCAGAAGCCAACAGGCTATATGTGGGAAACAACGACAAGAAACTGACTTTGTTGATGGTCAGTCTAAAAGAGATATGCAGGCAGACTGATAGGCTTAAAAACGATAAATCTCCTGGACCGAATGGTATCCATCCGAGGGTAATCAAAGAACTGAAAGGGGTTATAGTTGAACTGCTTCAACTAATAACCAATCTGTCAATCAAATCGGGAAGAATTCCGGAAGACTGGAAAGTGGCGAATATTATGCTGGTCTTCAAGAAAGATTCGAGGGTAGATTCGGGAAACTACAGACTGGCAAGTCTGACCTCGGGACTGTATCGTTGACCACCTTGATGGACACGATCTGATGAGGACCAGCCAGCACGGCTTCAGTAAATGAAGATTTTGCTTGACGAACTTGCTGCATTTCTTTGAGGGAGTAAAGAGGCAGATAGACAAGGGTGACCGGGTCGACATTGTATATATGGACTTTTAGAAGGCGTTCGACAAGGTCCCGCATGAACGACTGCTTCGAAAAATTGCGAGCCATGGAATCGAGGGTGAAACACTTACGTGGATTAAAAACTGGCTGGCAGATAGGAAACAGAGAGTGGGGGTAAATGGACAATACTCAGATTGGAAAAGCGTCACGAGTGGAGTGCCACAGGATTCGGTGCTTGGACCCATGTCCTTCAACATATTTAAACAACATATTTAAACAACTTGGAAATTGGAATGATGAGCGAGGGGATTAAATTTGCAGAAAACACAAAGTTATTCAGAGTAGTGAAGACACAGAAGGATTGTGAAAACCTGCGATGTGACATAAGGAAAAATTATGTTCTTACCTGTTAATTTTCTTTCCTTTAGACGCAGCAGATGAATCCAGATACCAATGGGATAGCACACATCTACCAGCAGGCGGAGATAGAGAAACAGATTAACAGGTGGTCCTATTGGCTGGCACTTCTCCTGTATCTCCAGTATACCTCCTTGCCTAAGCATCTGTAACCATCAATTAGCAAAGCATGTAAAAAAACTTCTTTCCCATAACAAATCTCAAAAGGCAATAATACAGAATACAACCATCAATAATAACAAACTTCAAAAGTTGGAAAAGAAAAAACCGAGAGACAATATCCAGAAAGGGTGGGGCTCTGGATTCATCTGCTGCGTCTAAAGGAAAGAAAATTAACAGGTAAGAACATAATTTTTCCATCCTTAGCAACAGCAGCAGATGAATCCAGAGACCAATGGGATGTAGCAAAGCAATCCTCAATCTGGGTGGGAAGCAAACGCCACCTCCGCAACAACCGAAGCACTAAACGCATCTACCGCATGCGCCCCCACATCCAACCAGTAATGCTGATAAAAAGCACTCTCGAAAGACCAAGTAGCCACGAGACAAAACCCCTCCACAGAAAAAACCTGTGCACCGAGTCCAAGAAGTAGCCATCGCTCTGGCGGAATGGTCATGAAGTTCTTTTGCCAACCGCTTCCCTGCCATCAAGCAAGCATAAAGAATGTCCTCCTGGACCCATCGAGCGATAGATGCTTTGGACACCACCATACATTTGAGGCGTCCCGTGAAGAATACAAAAATATGATCTACACAACTAAAAGTTGTTAGAAATCTAGCTTGCGGAGAACGCTACGCACTTTAAAAAAATGCAGTGAATAAAAGCACGTCTCCCCATTTCTCCTCCCAGGAAGAAGGAAAGAAAAGTGAGAGTGTACTAAAAGAAAGGATGACACCCCCTTAGAAAGAAATTGTGGTACCGTCCAAACTGACACCACAGATTTTGTAAATCAGAAATAGGAATCCCCGCCAAACAAAGCCTACAACTCAGAACACCGCCGAGCTGAAGCCATAGCCACAAGAAACCCCTTGTTCAACAGCACAGCCCTTTAGAGTCTCAAAAGACAAGGATGAAATGAAGCCTTGGGTAAACTGCGAAGAAGTACCTTAAGACTGTACTCCGGACAGGGCTTTCTAAGAGGTGTACGAATATACCGTACCCCATTTAAGAACTGAACTACATGAAGCTGAGAAGTAAGCGAAGAGCAATATACCTAGCCCTTGTAACAAGCTAAGAATGGCACTTGAAGCTGAAAGGAATTGAACGCTAAGTCCTTGGCAATACACTTGCGCCAAAAAAGAACTCTGGAAGGGTGCAAATGTTGAGAAGTACCCAAGAAAGGAAAAACCTACAAAGGAAGCAGAAGCCACAGGTGAAGACGACTGTTATCGCCTGGATAAGAGAAGAAACAACCTGCTTCACATAACACTTACACGTCAGCCATGACTTTTCAAAAGCTAGGTCGCAATACCAAAGTAGTATGAATATCCATGTTGATCGGACCTAGGTGAGCAAATCTGGAGATACCAGGAAACTCAACAGTCCGACTGTCGAAAGACTCATCAGATCCGCATAGCAAGGATGACGCAGCCAATGCAGAGATTCTACAAATACTGTGCCCCTGAAAGCGAGCTTGAGATGGCAAATCCAAGCCATCATCAGCCAGGGGAAAACACTGAAGAAAGAAAAACCAGAGGCGAGAAAGAAGCCACACTGCTACCCCCTCTGACTCCCACTCCCTGTGCCCGCCGAAGAAGCTCGGAAGCTTAGAATTTTGAAACGAGGCCATGAGGTCTAGTTCCAAGAGATCTCGCTTCCATAAAAAGAGCTGGAATGCCTGAGCCAAAATTCTCAATATCCAGGATGTAGAAGATTTCACTATTACTAACATTTACACTTCCTAGAGCATACACCGCGCAGTACACTGTAACATACAATAAATGGGCCATGTTCAGATTTCACAGAGAGAAAGTCTATCCAAACTCTTTTCCTGACCTATAAAATGATCTGCCAACAGAAGAGGAAGATGAGGGTCCACCCATTGAAGTAGAACCACAACTTTACCCGCCAACTGAGTACATCACCTACTGCCCAGGCTGTAGAGAAATACCCCCATTATAATACTGACTGAAAAGACCTTCAGCATCATTCCAGATGAATGGTCTGAAGCTCCAGAAATGGTAGCCTGACCATGCTCCAGAGTAGAAGAATAAAAAAGTACTGAGTCGCTTCTTAAGGCCAGACTCCTGGAGCTGAAGATGGAAGGCATTGAGCCCCCCAATCCGACAGCCCGTGATGTTCGGTGGCCATGAGCTAGTCCAGCAAAGACCGAGGCATGCCTTTGAAAAGAGAAATCTCACCGAGCCACCAAATCATACAGAGTGATGCTTGAGGAGCCTACCAAATAATTGGAGCCCTGAGATACCGGGAACCACCGGAACAAAAGCGACTGCGTTAGAATGGAAAAGCAATCCAAAGTTCCCAGTGGAGTCAGCAATATGGATCCTAGAACCTGTACAGAATCCCATACTCTTGGTCATGGTGACCGAAGAAGAATGCAAACCTGAGACTGTGACCCATTGCCCTAGTCTCTGGGAAGAAACACATTTCTCTCCTATATGAATAAAAACATCTCCCCGATATACCACGCTATGCAAATTCGAAGATTCACATCCAAAGAACTGAGTAAAAGAAACCACCCTTTTCGTGTCAGTCAAATGGCCCAACTGGAAGACGTCCGAATCAAGCAGTTAGTCAAGAAGAAAGTAGGTGAATTGCCTAGTAGCGCCAAAACGGTACCACTGCCCACATTTTCTAAAATGTTCGTGAAGCCTTGGGTAGGCGAAATAGCATGTGCCAAAACCGAAAGCACTGCTCCAAGAGAGGCAAGCAAACCTAGTGCCAATTTGGAGTCCATAGTGAAAATGTAAATATTCTCCCAGTTTTCTGCAGAAATGTGTAACCCTGAGAAACTAATTCAGCAGAATAGGATCCAGCCCCTGTCTTGGGCACCATGCAGTAAGTAGAACAACGTTCCATAGTTCCTGAAGAACTACAAGAACTGCCCTGAGGAACAGTAACACTTAAAAGGGAAACACAAAACATAGAGACTCCAAGAACGAACTGGAAACCTGAGCAGGATGCAAAGTTGCAAGCATCCTGAAAAATGTTCACAGCCCCCTGACCTGACATTATAGCGTCTTCTCCCTATAGGATCTGTAAGAAGAAAGAAATTCTCCTAGGAAAAATCAAGTTTCGCAATGTAAAGAGGAGTATACTGGAACCATGAAAACAGTACGAACTCCATGCAACGTGAGCGAAATGAATGAATACATACTAGACGCAATCAAGATGCTGCATCTACTGCCCCGTGGAAAACAACAGCATCCTAACAGGTATCAGACAAAGCTCACATCGCTAATGAGAGCTTCAGGGATGAGGCTAACAGCCACATAGCGTGCACTTCTCCACAGGTTTGATAGAATAGGTAACTAGCTCCTGGTTAGAAGGAGCTGCACAGCCCTTCCTGTCTGGTTAGGGGGTCTGTCTATCATGTGCCATGAGAAGATGGCGACAGGGGAAACCAGCGTGATAAGCATGGAAATCTGAAGTCCAGGCCCTCTCAGAAATAGAGAAAGAGAGTCCTGGCCGCAGGAAAATTTGAAGTGTCATGCCCATAGAGACAGCTCGAACTTGGAAACTGTTAGGCATATATAAACCATATAAACCTTTAACCATATATATCCTATGCCACTACTAGACACATGCAGCGCAACACAGAGGCCCAAATAAGAAGGACAGTTACCGACAAAGACTCAATCTGCAGGGACCCCAAGAGAGACAATGAGATACATGTGTGAAATACAGGGCACTATCTTACTGCTGATCTCACTGTGCCGTATGTCGACCCAGTCCGGAGACAAACCGAGACTGGGTGACCTAGCATGGGTCAGAGTCTCTCTGGTAATCCCCTTGAGTGCTAACTCCAGAGACCGATTAAACTAGCAGCTTACTTCAAGTGAATACAGCAGGAACACAGACATAGACATATAAATCTGCCCAAGCTTGTCCCAAAGCTGGTGAAACACGTACAACTTGTCTGAACTGAAAAGGAGAGAAGCCGCGGCATACCCTGACCAAAGTCAGCTGTAAATAAACTACCGGAATGCTGCAGTTCTCCCGCCATCGCCAGAGACCCAAGCACACACCTGATTCTCGCTGACACGTGGCCGCTGCATCAACGCATCCTAGAAACATAGTCGGATTCATGCCCTGCAAAATTTACCCTGCTGCGGTCTGCATAGAAAGAAAATCAGACTCGGGGAATAACCAGAAGAACGGTGCGGTGCTTCCCACAGCGCCGGGAAAAACATGGCCCATCTCATGCGCGCTGCTATAAACCGGCACCTGCACAATCAGCTGCACATGGCCATGACAAACACTGACGAAAGAGAGCCTCGGAATAAACAGGACTACTACTGCTTCACTGAAATCCAACGAGGAGAACAAGTGTGAGCATGAAATTGCACCGCTACTGCTGCACTGTAACCAACAAGGAAACCAAACGCATGCATGCAAAGGGCGGGAAAGTCCCGGCTCCCTCAACAGATTTCTAGTCATAAAACTTAGCCTCAATAAAATATCCATTCCTTAAACATATGATGACCGAACCCACTGTATTAAGACTTCCAAAAAGAACCTGAAGTTCAAACAACAGTAAAAAGCACCTACATACTCACAAGCTTATTGTTAGGGCCGGTTGAAGCCAGTAAGAGTTGGTTGTGCAGTACTAACAGAGCAGAATGTAACAACTGTGGTCTCCCTTTTTTTTTTTTTTTTTTTAAACAGAGAAGGGAAAGAAGAAAAAATTAAGACCCAGTCAGACCCTCTAGAAATGGAGGGGGGGGGGGTGAGGCAGGGACTGAGGGGGGGGGCCCAGGTGTAACCCCTAAAGCCGGCACAGTTCAGCCGGACACCCCTGTCTCACTGAAGAGAAAATATCAACAGGAGAAATAGCATCGCCAGCTCACTGAAGAGAAACCTCAACAGGAGAAATAGAATGGCAGTCTCACTGAAGAGAAACCTCAACAGGAGAAAATAAAGTTCCAGTCACAGCCAGAATCCAGGAGCTATTTGAATAGCGACCATCACCTGCTGGGAGATAGAGCATGCTGGAGGAGTGCCAGCCAATAGGACCACCTGTTAATCAGTTTCTCTATCTCCGCCTGCTGGTAGATGTGTGCTATCCCATTGGTCTCTGGATTCATCTGCTGCTGTTGCTAAGGAAACGCGCTTGAGAAATGGGCTGCAACATGGCAAATGAGGTTTAACATGGACAAGTGTAAGGTGATGCATGTTGGTAACAAGAATCTTATATACGAATACAGGATGTCCGGTGCAGTACTTGGAAAGACCCCCCAGGAAAGAGACTTGGGAGTACTGGTCGACAAGTTAATGAAGCCGTCCGCGCAATGTGCAGTGGCGGCAAAAAGGGCGAACAGAATGCTAGTAATGATTAAGAAGGGGATCACGAACAGATCAGAAAAGGTTATTATGCCGCTGTACCGGGCCATGGTAAGACCCCACCTGGAATACTGCATCCAGCACTGGTCGCCGTAGTTAAAGGACACGATACTACTTGAAAGGGTCCAGAGAAGAGCGACTAAAATGGTTAAGGGGCTGGAGGAGTTGCCGTACAGTGAGAGATTGGAGAAACTGGGTCTCTTCTTCCTTGAAAAGAGAAGACTGAGAGGGAACATGATTGAAACATTCAAGATAATGAAGGGAATAGACTTAGTAGATAAGGACAGGTTGTTCACCCTCTCCAAGGTAGGGAGAACAAGAGGGCACTCTTTAAAGTTAAAAGGGGATAGATTCCATACAAACTTAAGGAAGTTCTTCTTCACTCAGAGAGTGGTGGAAAACTGGAACGCTCTTCCGGAGGCTGGTATAGGGGAAAACACCCTCCAGGGATTCAAGACAAAGTTAGACAAGTTCCTGCTGAAGCAGAAAGTACGCAGGTAATGTTAGACTCAATTAGGGTACTGGTCTTTGACTTATGGGCCACCGCGGGAGCAGACTGCTGGGCACGATGGACCATTGGTGTGACCCAGCAGTGGCAATTCTTATGTTCTTATGCCAAGCAGAGATCAGTTATCTCACCTAGACAATCACACTTAGCACTTCCCAGTCTTCCCAGGGCTAGGGAAGCTTCTCTTGGGGCAGTCTATCCACTCCTTCCCTGAACTCCTTATCAGCCCATAGCTAGGGAAACTAAAGTCTCTCAATCCTGGGGACCTCTCTGACTCACTGCACTCTGGGCCATTTACCCTCCTCCCTGCCTGAGACCTGCCCCTGTGACTCAACAGGATTGTCCTTACTTCACTACATTAGCTTACTATTGGGCTAGAGCCCCCTGCTGTGCAGTGTCCTAACTGCAGCCTCAGTGAGAGAGAATCTCTTATTCCCTCACAGGAGGATAGTGATTACAGGGAGTTGATGAAAGAGAATAGAAAACTGGGTAAGAAGTGAGATGGTGAATGGGGGAGTACTAATGGGAAATAGAATTTGGTAGGTAGATGAAAAGTAAAAAGGAGAAGGGTAAGAATGAGAGTGAAATTTGAATGAACAGTGAAAAAACATCTTGGGGTTGTAAGGTGGGAGGTAGGGAGGGGGTGATCCACCCCGGGCGCAGTCTTAGCAGGGATGCCAGCACTTGTCCTCTTTTTAATCCCCCCGCCCTTTCCCTTCCCTCCCTTTGTACCTCTTTAATTTTCCCTGTGCCAGCAGCATTACGAACTTGATGCCTGCATTGGTGTCGCCTCTCTCTGACATCACTTCTGGATCCCGCACCTAGGAAGTGACATCAGAAGAATAGCCAACATGACCTAGGCAGCAAGTTCATGATGTTGTTTCCGCCTGGAAAATTAAAAAGGTATGGGGGAAAGGAAGGGGGCATGTGTAAGGCAGGGGGGAGCAGGAAGAAGTGGGGGGCAGAGAAGAGGGCAGGGGAGGGTCACCTCTCACTTTCACTAAGCTACTGGTTGCTAGTTCAATTTTTGTGATCCTTTTTTCTGCAGTTGGTGAGGGTTTGTTGGGATGATCATAATGACAGGTGAGGAAATTGGAGGGGATCGGAAGGGACACCTTCTTTATTTTCTGACCTGGGCACCAGCATGTCTAACACCAACTCTGACCCTTCTAAGCATCACCAGTTAAGGACATCCTCCAAAGACAGCCTTAACTATCTTCTACCAAATTCTGCAATTGTTAACAGCATCCTTGAGTCACTGACAACTATGTATGCATGGAGCTCAGGGACATTATTGCTGCCTGCTGAACTTGGTAACTGGG
This sequence comes from Geotrypetes seraphini, assembly GCF_902459505.1. Taxonomy (NCBI): domain Eukaryota; kingdom Metazoa; phylum Chordata; class Amphibia; order Gymnophiona; family Dermophiidae; genus Geotrypetes; species Geotrypetes seraphini. Next base: position 28,533,427 of record NC_047101.1, on the reverse strand, counting down.
AGTTCTGGCTTCCTTCATAGTAAGTCTTCTGCGGATTGGGGATCATTATTAGCTAAAGTATTTATATTTTGAGTTGTGAGCTACTAGGTTAGGGCAGAAAAAATGTTGTGCCTACTCACTTTGGTCTCAGGCCCACCCAGAATTGACTGACTGGCTGAACCACTGATCGAAGCTAATACAATGGGCATGCTATTGAGGACAAGTTTTCTGCCCTTGCACTTAAGTGATTTTTCAGCAAGCCCATAAATATTTGTATCTAGGGTCACAGTATAAATTGTGTAGCATGAGTTTAAGTGCATCAGCCCCACAGAGGCTTGGCTGAAAGTTTCACTTCATAATTTCTTCTTCTCCTTTTCCATTGGGATTAAATATGCTGTTACTCTGTCTATATCTAGAATTTATTTTTGTAGTGGAAACCTCTGTATCTGTTGCATATCCAATCCCAATGGAAAACATTAAGAGGAAAAAATGAAGTGAAATTAAATTGTTGAGCCAAGTCTGGTATTTGAGCTATACTGTATTATTACATTATTCACTCATTCTGCTTCACAAATATTACATTACAGCACAGGCTTGCACATGCTGTTAAAGTGCCCGTGAGCTCAGGTTGGTATTTTCACAAACTTGCATTCAGTTTGGGCAGCCAAAATCCATGCAAGATCTATACCCTTAATGGCGAGATCCTAGCTAGAACGGTAGCAGAATGAGACTTGGGGGTGATCGTCGGTGAGGACATGAAGGCTGCCAATCAAGTGGAGCAAGCTTCATCCAAGGCAAGACAAATCATAGGTTGCATACGCAGGGGTTTCGTCAGCTGTAAGCCGGAAGTCATTATGCCATTGTATAGATCCATGGTGAGACCCCACCTGGAATACTGTGTGCAATTCTGGAGGCCGCATTATCGCAAGGATGTGCTGAGACTGGAGTCGGTTCAGAGAATGGCCACCCAGATGGTCTCAGGACTCAAGGATCTCCCGTACGAGGAATGGCTAGACAAATTGCGGCTGTACTCGCTCGAGGAGCGCAGAGAGAGGGGGGACATGATCGAGACGTTCAAGTATCTCATGGGCCGCATCGAGGCTGAGGAAGATATCTTCTTTTTCAGGGGTCCTGCGACAACAAGAGGGCATCCGTGGAAAATCAGAGGCAGGAAACTACGAGGTGACACCAGGACATCAGGAAATTCTTTTTCACTGAAAGGGTGGTTGATCGCTGGAATAGTCTTCCACTGCAGGTGATTGAGGCCAGTAGCGTGCCTGATTTTAAGGCCAAATGGGATCGACACATGGGATCTATTCACAGGGCAAAGGTAGGGGAGGGACAGTAGGGTGGGCAGACTTGATGGGCCATGGCCCTTATCTGCCTTCTATTTCTATGTTTCTATGTTTCTAAGGATAGTTATAGTATATAAATAGAAAGGTCTAATATTCATCAAGTAGCCAGATTCAGGGTACATAATTCTGAGAGAAGGCCTCATGCATACCATCGCCCACCCCCTCCCCTCCACACACACACACATGTGCCGGCCCAAAAATATCTGACACCCAAGGTGAACTTTCAACCATATAGCCTCCATAGTCCAGCATCACCCTTTCCTTGTCTTTTCTTGCATCCCCAAAATGTCAACAATCTCTTAAGTTGTCGAGCATCTCTTTCCTTTTACAACTCCAAAAGGTCTCCATCATCTCCTCCTCTCTCCTTCTTCCTCCCTGATGTCCAAAATCTCTCTCCCCTCTCCTGTATCCAATATCTCTACTTTTCTTTCCTACCCCTCCTCCATGTCCAGCATCTCATCTTCCTCACCTAGGTGTTCAGCATCTTTCTCCTTTCCTATCCCTAACAGCTGGCCAACATCTGTCTCTCCCCCAACAGGTGTCCAGCCTCCTTCTTTTTATCCTACCATTTCTTCTGCAGCCACAAACCTATTTCTGTTTTCCACTTCAAATCTGTCTCAAAAGAATATTCAGCAAGGCAGCATGTCTTCCAACAAGTCTTCAAACACCACACATATATATATAACTTGTAAATCTTGCCCCTTTGATGCAAACTTCCTGTTGAAGATGGTGGAATATGACAGACCTTGAGCACATATGTATGCATGCCATTACACTGACAGTGGTTTGGTGCTTTGTCAGTACCTTGCCAGCTTTGCTGGTACCACATTGCTATCCCCAAAGTCTGCCACCTAAGCAGCTGTCTAGTCCCCCTAGTAGTATGGTTGCCACAAAGTCCACCCACCCACAACATACAGTGGAATGACCAGGCTAGGGGTCCATTGTAACAAAAGCATGTAAAATTTGCACAGATTTTTTAATATGGGCGTTTGTTGGGGGTGGGGGGGGGGCCTCGGCTGTTTTTTGATAGGCCTACCTGTCTTCATTTTTTTTACAGGGCAGATATTTTGCATGTATAACACATGCAAAATATCTGTGCTATGGGGGAAAAAAATTAATAATAAAGACATGCAGGCCTGTCAAAAAACCGGCAGACCTGTCCGTAACTCAGTTACCAACATGTCTGCAGCAGTCGGGTTTGCCAATAGTAAAACCTGATTTGAAATAGCCAAGCAATTGTTAATGAATCAATCGCTTGGCTATTTTGCATGGGGTTTTACTAATTTGCATTGGACAATCGGGATTGGATCGCTACAGGCGTTAGTGAATGGGGTGGAGGAAAATTTGGTCGCAAAGGGCTCGCAAACCAATCGGTACATGATTGGTTTGCTTAGTGAATATAGCCCTTGGTCTTTCTGTCTAAAGCAGCTGCCTCAGCACCCTGAGGTTATGAGTTTGATTCCTGCTGCAGCTCCTTGTGACTCTGGGAAAGTCACTTAACACTTCATTGCCCCGGGTACAAAATAAGTACCTGTCTAAAAATGTGTAAACTGCTTTGATTATATAAATCACACAGAAAAAGTGGTATACAAATTCCTTCCCCCATTCGTGGGCTAAATAGCAAACAAATGATTGTTCATTTTCATTATTTCCTTTAATGTGGATACAGTACTTTTCCACAAATTATTTTCTTTGTAATTTAGGGACTAGCACCCTAGAAGTGGTCTGTGCTAGAATCTTAAGCCTTTGGTAGTCTACAATGTCTGCAGAATCCTTAAAACGTACAAAAGATAGTGTTGGTAGTATTCTGATTTTAGTTCCACCCTATCAGTGGGACAAAGGATATGAAAGAAGGGGAAAGGACAAAATGCATAGCTTAAAATGAGTCATCCTTTGTTGTGAAAGTCTTCTTTCAAAGTGCAGTCTAAGATTTTCCAGCAGTAAGATTAAGTGCACACATGAGCTATTATACTCCGCAGGGTCTACAGGTGAATAACTGCTTTTGAAAACTTTAATTGCTGGTGCCATTATATCACTGCTACATTGTATATGAAATGTCTTCCTTCTTCCTGTACATTTCTGATTGATGAGATAATAAGCACCTCACTCTTGGCACATTGGAACTGATGTGAATATGAAAGCTATTTCATTCCCTTTTTTTATGTCTCTTTGCCAGACTTTTATATTCTCTGATATTGTGCTTTTAATTCAGATGGTCAATAGAAAGAGTGCAATTGCAAGCTGTGAGTCTGGCCCTGCCTCCAGGGTGCTGAACATTATATTCTGGATTTCCAACTCCCACAGCAGTATCTGTGGTTCCTTATCTCTATCTTAGGAGTAGTTTGGCTGCTTGTTGCCACTTTCTCTTTTTCAGAATTTTCCTCCATTTTCTTCTTTCTCCCTACCACAATCTCCCTTTTTTACTCTAAATCAGGGGTGTCCAACCTGCGGCCCCGTGAAGTATTTTGTGCGGCCCCAGTTGAGGGCGATGCAGTGTTTTCCTTTGCTGCCCCCAGGTGTTTACTGTCTTGTCGGCTCCCTCCTTTGTCTTGCTGCAGTATTTGCGCATTTGTGTGGCCCCAGAAACATTTTTTTTGACCAATGCAGCCCAGGGAAGCCAAAAGGTTGGACACCCCTGTTCTAAAGTTTATTTTAACTTCTTTGGGCCTTCTTTCTCCTTTCTCTCTAAAGGAGACTGCTGTAGTTAATCAGCCTCTTTCTTTCCCTTCATTTATTTCTATCTCTCTCTCCTCCACTTCAGTCTGTTTTTGTTGTCTATCCACCCCTCCTCACACAGACATTAGTCTCCTTTTCTCCTTTCATTGTCTCTTCCACATTTCCTTGCTGTTCTTTCTTTTGCCTTTCCCCTGTCATGCTTTTCTTTATACTTTACTCTGATCTTTCATTCTGGATTAAACTCAGTTCTACCAAATTTGGCTCAGCAGGTCTAAAAAAGTTCTCTCACTCTCATCTATGACCCAGCTACAGCATTAGTGCTTTGCTACCTGTTCTCCAGGCTTGTCTTGCATCCTTCACTCTGTTTTCATGCCTTATTTGCACTGAGTCCTCCAAAATAACACATACATGTACAGTACAGGATGGCATGAAAAAGTAGCCGGGTGGGGCAGGTCGGGGAAATTTGGTGGTGGGGAAAATTAAATGTGTACTATTTTTATTGGTTAATTATTATTATTTTCCAATGCTCAATATGACTTCCTTTTTTAAGGTTTGACACTTGTGCTAGAATATTTTTACTAAATTTAAGAAGTATCCAATTCTAGAAGTGAATAATTAGATATTTGCCCTCTTTCAAATGGTATAGAGGTTTACAAAAGGGAAATGCATTAATGAAGTCATTAAGTTCAATCTAGCCATTTATTTCTGCCTAAATTTAAACAACTAAAAAAAAGATAAATATAGCTCATCCAGTCATAAAAGAAATGGCTCTACAGCATCTCTAATAATGTTTTGATCACTAGGTTCCTTCCTTAGGTCTCACTGAGGATATGAAATAGAAGCGATCCCCACTTCCAGACCTCTTCCATATAATTTATGGAGAGGTGTTACTGAGCCTTAAAGGAGACCAATGTGATTGCACTACAGCAAAATAAAAAAGTAGCAGATAAAGATCAAAGTGAGAGCTAGGGCAAAACAGTTTAGGTAAAGATGCAGGTAATAATTAGCAATGTATTAAAAATATTTTATTTTTATTTGATTATAATGTCATTTGAAAGTTGCTTGATGTTAATACAACTTTAATTTAATTCTTTATAGTGTGTGTGTGGGGGGGGGGGGGAACACCTACGTCAACAGTAAAGCTAGAATAGGGTCATTAAATCCAGAGGCGTACCTAGTATATATGACAGCCAGTGCTGATCATTTTTTAACAACCCCCTCCTATATATAAAAAATATATTTTTAATAATAATCCATGAGTCACACAATAAGGATGCACCTAGGAAAAGGCAGCATCTTAAACACTGCAGTTGGGCAGACTGGATGGACCATTCGGGTCTTTATCTGCCGTCATCTACTATGTTACTATGTTTTACTATGAGCACTAGAACATCAACACACGCATTGTAAAACTAAACAAACCAGATCCTACACAGTCAATTGATCCTGTATAGTTGATGCTAACAGAAAGCCATGTCCTTTTCATACACATAGAACACAGATACACCCTCACCCAACATGGAATAATCACAAACTAAAAATAGAAATATGTAGACAAAAGTTAAACTGAACCAAGAAACCAGACTCTGCATAAAATGCAACACCACAGAAATAATGACACATCCCCTAATACCTCCCAATCATGAATCTCCTACTAATCCTATTGATCTACCTAATAAGCGGTAACATCAAAGACGTTCACTCTCTCTACCCTCAATTACAATCCATTCACCACCCAGTTCTATCCTTCCCCCACATCACCAACCTGCAAGAAGACACTACAAATTATATTAATGTTATCTCAAATAAAAAAAGATACCACCGTACCCTTAAAAAAAGACCAAGGGAAATAAAAACCATCAAAACCACTAACTCAACAGTAATTGCTGCAACCACCTCCATCCCATGTGCATATCTTAACACCAGATCTGTTAGAAATAAGGCATTCCTCATAAATGACTGGATCACCAGCAAACAAATAGCCTGCCTCTTTCTAACTGAAACTTGGTTACTGTTTGAAGATGATCCTATTATATCTGATCTTCTACCAAACAATTTCAAAATCCTTACGTTAAACCGCACAGGCAAAAAAGGAAGAGGATTAGCCATAATCCTTAAAGAAGGATTCGAGTTCGAACTTCTAGATTCTAAAATGACTGACAACCTAGAAATCCTAGCCTGTAAAATCAATAATACCCAGCTAGAAGAATCCTTATCCTGCATACTATTCTACATCCCGCCTAAAAGCTGGCCCAAAGCCAAAGAAGACTTCTGCGAATTCATCCTGCACAATTCTATTAGCCCCAACTACAACATCATCACAGGGGACATAAATTTACACCTAGACGAAGAGAACAACACAGACACAATAGAGCTTAAAAACTTCCTAACTCTACTCAACTACAACATCCCCGTACCCACACAAACTCACGAAAAAGGCCATTATTTAGACCTGGTTGTCATGTCCACAAAGGAAAACCTTGACCCATTCATCTCTCTGACTGAAGGCACCTGGCATCACGACATCTGGTCCGACCACTTCACCTATTATTTTAAGCTGATCTGGTCGCACCAAAAATCTAAAACACGTCCGATGATAAAAAAAGAACATCAAACAAGAGGTTATATTAATCCAGAAGAATACTGGTCAGAATACAAACCGCAGACAGTAATCGAGGAAGGAATAGACTTCTGGGACCACTGGAATACAACCAGCACATCCATCCTAGATAAAATCGCCCCATACATAAAAGCAAAAGCAATGCAAAGAAATACAACAAATGGTTTGACGCCGAACTACTAAAAACAAAACAAATAGCTAGGCGACTGGAAAGAATTTGGAATAAAACAGGAGAACTGACAGACCACAACAAATGGAGAGCCTACATAAAAACCTACAAACAACTGATAAAAGACAAACGACAAAGCGTTCTACTCTACCAAAATTAACCTATCCTGCAAGGGTTTACAAGGAATCAATACAAAAGAGTTATTCAACATAGTCACAAATCTATCTGACACCACCCGCCACACCACACCTGAGCACACACGAAGTTACCCACTGCAAATGACCTAGCTCTATATTTTGATTCCAAATCTGATCCGTGCATGCAAATGAGGGGAAACAGCATGCAAAGTAGGCAGGTACATGATTCACTAAACAAACCTGGGACACCGACTGGGCTGGCCGATCAACAGAAGAAGCGACTGCTGGGGACCAGTCGCACACATCTCTGCCAACTCTCCTGCTCCATTGCTGCCCTGCTCTCTGCCCCAATCTTCCAGCCCTGCTATCTGCCCCGAGCTCTGCCCCAATCTTCCAGCCCTGCTTTCTGCCCCGATCATGCCCTGCTCTCTGCCCTGAGCTTTGGATCTCCGCTGCCTTCCCTGAAGTGCGTGCCTGCATGTTTAAAGCGGGGCTGCAGAGATCCAGAGCTTGGGGCAGAAAGCAGGGCATGACTAAGGTGACCATACGTTCCGTTTCCAACGGGACAGTCCCGTTTTCAGACTGACTGTCCCGTTGTCCCGACCCACCGCTTCGGGACACCAAAATGTCCCTTTATCAGGGACAGCGTCCTGAAGCTGTGCACGGGAACATCGGGATGGGCGATGACTTTCCCTCCCTGCTGCGCCGATTCAAACCCCAATCCGCCGCCACTGCTTCTTGCCCTCTTCCCGAAGTCAATTCTGACGTTGGAGAGGAAGTTCTGGGCCAGCCAGGCAGCGATTGGCTGGCCCGGAACTTCCTCTCCAACATCAGAATTGACGTCGGGAAGAAGGGAAGAAGGCAAGAAACAGCGGCAGTGGACTGGGGTTTGAATTGGCGTGACAGGGAGGGAAGAAGGGAGGCTGGCAGGCAGCGGCAGTACACAGGTGGGGCAGGCAGATGGGGGCGTTCCTCCGATCACCCCCATCTGTATATTTTTGTATGCAGAATTCATCGGACCTGGCCGGATCGGGCCCGATCAGGCAGGTTTGTGAATCTAGCCCCTAATTCCCATCAGATAAGTATGCAACTGATAGTATTTTATAAGCTGGATGTGTAACTGCTGGGCACATCCCTGATCCATCCAAGCCACTCCCAGGTCCATGCTCACCCCTTATATTTGCAGGTTATGGATTTGTATGTGCAATTAGCAGAATCCTAAGGGCAGTTAGGTGTGTAATTGCTAATTACTGCCAATTAGCACCAGTCAACACCAATTATAACCAATAATTGGTTGGTAATGTAATTTACAGCTAATTATTATAGTAAGTTATGCATGTAGCTGACTCTCCTGTGTAAGTGTAAGAGGACTACCAAGAAGAAAAAATCTGAAGGCATCATTCTACCTCCTGTGCCTCACTGACTCACTTAGCACCTGAGAGCTAAGAAGCCCTGAGGGATGAGAATTAAGTAGCTGCTCTGAAAAACTTTTCAAAGACGAACAACGTGAGGAAAGAGAGCTGAAGAGAAGAGGAAAGCTCCATGGAGCTCTGCCTACTGTATGTCTGTTTGTTGCCCTCTCTTTCTGTGTTTCCCCATCCGTCTTTGTTTATCTGTGAATGCGCCTGTTTATCCCTATATCCCTATGTGTTTCTATCTGCCTCTGTTTCTCTCCATCTGTGTATCTTTTCCTCTCTTTCTGTCAGTGACTGTTTTGTTTCTATCTGTGTGTCTCTCCATCATTGTCTGTTTATCTCCTGTACCTATGTGTCTGTTACTGCTTTCCCTTCATTATATGTGTGTCTATGTGTGTGTTTTGATGCCAGTGCTGCATCGTAAATTTCCCTTTGAAAACTGGAGCTGGTTAAGTACAAGGTGTAAAGGTATGTTGCATGTAGTCTGTGCACCTGCTTTGTTGCAGGTTGACCAGGTTACCCTTTCCAGTCCTGGTTTTAAAATTATATCCCAAAGTAGTGTAGTATTTGTAGTCCATGATTCTATCCAATGAAATCAGTGCTACATGTCTCATAATGCACCAGGAGAGGCTGGCAGAAATCCAGGACTGGCCAAAAAGTCTCCCTTTTGGAATGGGTAACCTGGTCACCCTAAAGCCATCCAACAGAACAGAACAGATTGCACAATCCAGTCTCTCTACCAAGAAACAAATGCTATGGAAGCTAAGCAAATCATTTTGGCCACAGAGGACTCAATTCAATAAAGGGTGCTCAAACCTTGGTGCTTAAAATTAGCGCCCTCAGTTGTCATTTTATAATGACATATTAGTGTATATCTGTTTATAGAATGCTAGTGTAACTTGGCATTTAGGCACCCATCTGTAGACGTGATCATTTCTGCCTTGTCTATAGCTTGTGCAAATTGGAGAATCTAAATGATGTAATTGGGTGCACAAATTGGAATATTCTATCAATCCCCAATAGCAACCCGCTCCACTCCATAATATCACGAGAACTGTCCAGATAACTCCTTATGTATTCCTAAATTTCCAAATAACTCCTTATGTAATCCGCCTTGAACCGCAAGGTAATGGCGGAATAGAAATCACTAATGTAATGTAATATAATATAATAAAACGTGTTCTAAAATAATGAAGTCCCTGATTGGCCAATACAATGGCCGACCAGGGACTTCCATAGACTCCTCCCTAAGGAAGTCCCTGATTGGTTGGGGTGCCCTAGGCCCTCCAAAGGGAGGAGCCTGAGGCACCTCAGCCAATTAGGGCCTTAGGCCTCTCCCCGTGCATCAGATGATGCGCCGGGGTAGGGCCTAAGGCCTATTGGGCGGCGGCGGTCTGGGGAGCAGGAGCAGGAAGACTACTCTTGCTCCCGAAGATCAGCGTAGGAGCAGGAGGGTCTGGGCACCCCTCCTGCTCCTGAAGATGGCGGCGATCCTTGTCGGAAGGAGCAGGAGGGACCGGGCACCCCTCCTGCTCCCGAAGATGGTGGCGATCCTTGTCAGAAGGAGCAGGAGGGACTGGGCACCCCTCCTGCTCCCAACTATTTAAAAGGTACTGGGGTAGGCCAGGGAGTGGGAGGCCTAGATGCAGGAGGGACTGAGAACCCCTCCTGTTCCCAACTTTTTGGTGCCAGGGGGGGGCCGTCCTGGGAGGGCCGTGCCGTGAGGGGGGCGAGGGCCATGCTGTGCCGGTTGCAGGGAGGGAGGTACGGCGAGTGCTGTGCCAGTCGGGGGCGGCCATGCTTGGGGGCGCTTTTTTGTGAGGGGGTATATTTTTTTGACAGGCCTGCCTGTCTTTTTTATTCATTTTTGGGGGGCAGATATTTTGCGTGTGTAACTCAGTTACCGACAGGTCTGCAGGAGTCGGGTTTGCCAGTAGTAAAACCCAACTCAAAATAGGCAAGCAATTGTTAGTGAATCAATCGCTTGGCTATTTTGCATGGGGTTTTACTAATTTGCATGGGACGATCGGGATTGGATTGCTACAGGCATTAGTGAATAGTGCAGAAGGGAAATCTGGTCATAAAGGGCTCACAAACCGATCGGTACATGATCAGTTTGCTTAGTGAATCTAGCCCTAAGTAAGTCATAGTCTAGACATTTTGAGAAGTGCATCCAAAAATGGGGTCGAGAACTGCAAAATGTTTATTTTGTTTTTTCAAAAATGAGCATTTCTAGACATGTTTGCCATAGGTGCGTCTATCTTCTTTGGCCATTAAAAAAAAGATGTCTAAAATGCACAAAATAAGTCATTTGGATGTAGGAGGGGTCAGCAGTTTTAGTAAACTGGCCACACAGACATGCCAGCAGAGCAGTGAGATATCCTAAGGGGAACTGCAGTGACCTTCACATAAAGGGACCCAGGTACATATCTCACCATAACCCCCTTACAATGTATGGAGAATCCTTCAAAACCCACCCAAAACCTATTGGACCCACCTGTCTACCACCCCAATAGCCTTTATGCCTGCAGGTGTCACCTATGCAGTATATGACACCTGCAGGGTCATCCATTTCTCCTATACATTTTTACAAATGAGAACACTATCCAGATTAAGACCAATGTTTTCAATGTTGGATTTCCAGATAGTGATCCAAAGTCTTGTAGTTTTTGTAATGCTCTATTTCTGGGTATTACAAAAACAAGAGTACATGCCTTGCAGGTTGTACAAAATACAGCTGCAAGGATGATTACAGGGGTGTCTCATTATGAGCATATCTCTCCAGTACTTAAACAACTAAACTGGTTGCATATTGAATATTACATTGAGTATATGATCTTGACGGGCATACATTGTGTTCTTTATGGGGAAGCAGCACAATACTTTATCCAGACCATGAAAAAATATGTTCCAACCCGTATGTTGCGTTCGCAATCGACAAGGAAACTGTCATTCAAATGTGTCTAGTGTGTGCAGTATAAAAAGACCTGGATGTCAGCTATTTCTTCTGAAAGCATATGCGGAAGACAGAGGGGTGGAGAAGGACGCTGAAAGGACATGGAGAAGACGGGGTGAGAAGGACACTGAAAGGACATGGGGAAGACAAAGGGGGGAGAAGGACGCTGACAGGTCATGGAGAAGACAGGGGGGAGAATGATGCTGAAAGCACATAGGGAAGACAAAGGGGGGAGAAGGACGCTGAAAGCACATGGGGAAAACAGAGGGGTGGAGAAGGACGCTGGAAGAACATGGGGAAGACGGGGGGAGAAGGACACTGAAAGGACATGGGGAAGACATAGGGGAGAGAAGGATGCTGAAAGCACATGGGGAAGACAGAGGGGGAGAAGGACGCTGACAGGACAAGGGGAAGACAGAGGGGGGAGAAGGACGCTGAAAGCACATGGGGAAGACAGAGGGGGAGAAGGACACTGACAGGACATGGGGAAGATGGGGGGGAGAAGGACGCTGAAGGGAAATGGGGAAGAGAGAGTGGGGAGAAGATGCTGAAGGGAAATGGGGAAGAGAGAGTGGGGAGAAGACGCTTGCAGGGAAGAAGACAGAGATGCCAGACTATGGGGGTAGCGGAGGGAAGAAGATGGGTGCCAGACCAATTTGGAAGGGGGGAGAAAAGGAGAGGCACAGTAACAGAGCAAATGGAAGACGCAGGGAGAAGAGAGACAGTGGCTGGAAGGAATTGAATGAGAACATGAGGAAAGCAGAAACCAGGCAACAAAGGTAGAAAAAGCATAGTTACTTACCTTAATAGGTGTTATCCAGGGACAGCAGGCAGCTATTCTCACATATGGATGACGTCATCGACGGAGCCTGGATGCGGACGCCTCACAAGCAGACTTGGTTGAAGAAACTCGAAGTTTCGAGTCGACCGCACTACACATGCGCCAGTGCCTTCTCGCCCAGCACAGGGCACGTCTCCTCAGTTCAGATAGCTAGCAGAGAAGCCAACCAGGGGAGGTGGGTGGGTTGTGAGAATAGCTGCCTGCTGTCCCTGGTTAACACCTGTTACGGTAAGGGGGCAGTGACCACTGAGGGAATGTGTGGAGACCATGTATTCATGCTTCCAGTGGTCATCCGGTTAGTTTGGCCCTTATTCATTTTTAAAACAGGTCTTGCCTCAAACATTTAAATGGTGCCCAGGATACTTTATAAAATGTTTGATTATCCCTGCAAAATGTCTAAATTGTAATCCCGCCCAAAACACATCTCCAACACGCCCTATGAAATTTAGATGCACTACTGAGAAATGGTGTAGAAAACTTTCTAGAAAGTAGGTCTTAAAAATGGCAGTTTGGATATTTTGGTGACCCAAATATTCAAGTGCCATTTTATGAAGTCTTTTGGACATGTTTCTTTTTTTGAAATTGAGCCCCTTAATCTTTCTGGATTTATATTCCAGACATACATCCTGAACAATCTCATTCTTTTGGATAGTCCACCTTTGGCATCTCTGAAGATGACAGCTAGGTAACATGATTTATTCATGTCTCCCTGTTTTCCACTGAAATTGACATGTTTTTCACCAATAATTTCCCATTTTTCAACAAATATTTCTCATTCATCTCTAATATTTTCAACAGATACTTTTTGGTTAACTAATGAAATTTTTAGAACATATATTCTCACTTCCTCTTTGTTCTTTCTGTAATTTGAAAACTTAATAAACAGTTTTGAACTCAAAAAGAACATATATTGGACAGCAAATGAGGTTTTTAAAATACTCATTAGTGATCAGAGATGAGAGTCCCTGAGATTCTGCAGTAGCCCATTGATATGCTCTCCTTTCATATGTTTCCTACATGTGACATTCCCTTTGCAACTATGCTAAGGATTGCCTAGGAAACAGAAGATTCACATTTCCCTTGGAATTTCTCCTCATTAAACAACAGATTCAGATGTAGCATTAAAAAGGTCCAAAAAGATGTTTCCCAGCACAGTTCTTGCTCTCAACAGAAATGTGTTTATTTATTCATTCAATTTTTTAGCCCATCCTCCCAAAGGAGCCCAGAATGGGTTACAAAGTACATCCATAATAATCGAGACAGGACAGAGATGACACAATTTACATAAATTACAATATAGACATGACAATAATTTATAATATAGACATGATAATAAAACACATGCACTAAGTAGCATCTAATAAGATTAGGTGGTGTAGGTGCGTTGACTGGCATTTCTGGGTGAATGGCTTTAAGGCGCTTGGTTTGTAAAGAGGAAGGTTTTCATGGCCTTTCTGAAGTTCCAGAGTCCATCTAGTGATCTAACAGATGGGGGGATGGTGTGCCAAAGTTTGGGTATGAAATGTGAGTAGGAATGTTTGCGGGCTGTTTCAGTTTTGAGGGAGCAGCCAGGAGGTATGGTCAGTCGTTTTTCTCCTTGGGACCTCAGTAGTCGCTTTGGGAAGTAGATTTGTGGTTTAGTTTTCATGTAATACAGAATCGTTTCATGGAAGGTTTTAAAAGCGAGGACCAGAGCCTTGAAGTGCAGCGTTTTTGAATGGGCAGCCAGTGCATGGAAGCTAATGCAGGGGTAACATGGTCATGGATGCCTAGGTTCTTCGGAAGGCGGATTGCAGCGTTCTGTACCCTTTGAAGGTGGGAGAGAGTTTTGGTAGGCAAGCCCACTAGTAGAGTATTACAATAGTCTACGCGGAATAATACAAAAGCGTAGAGTAGTTGGACAAATTTGGGTTCTGAGAAGTATGCATATATGGTTTTTAGCTGGCGGAGGTAATAGGAGGATGATACTAGTTTGGATATGTGATCTGTCACTGATAAGTTAGAGTCAAGAGTTACTCCTAGGCTGCGGACGTTGTCTTTGGGTGTAAGGGTGTTTGTGCCCCAGGAAAAGGACAGACTTGGGTATATGCATATATCTTTGTGGATCCAGAGAAGTTCTGTCTTGGATTCATTTAACTGTAACTTGTTCCCAGTCATCCAGGTCTTTATTTCAGTTAAACAAGATTGGAGGTTATAGATTTGTGTGTCTCGGTGACGGCCTAGGGGAAGATAGAGTTGTAGGTCATCAACGAAAGAGTGGATTTTGATTCTGTCTATTCCCGATATGTCCAGTACTGGTTTGACATAGAGGCTGAAGAGGAGATGTGATAGTAAGGCTCCCTGAGGCACGCCATAGTGGAGTGGTTTGGGTTCAGATAAGGATTTTCCTAGTAGGACTCTTTGCGATTTGTCGGTTAGGAATGAAGAGAACCATTGAAGTGGATTGTCACGGATTTCAATGGACTTTAGCCTGGAGAGTGGTTGATGGTGTCGAAGGTGGCACTGAAGTCTAATAGTACCAGCAATGCATCATTTCTGAAATCTAGGATTTTCCAGCAGTCATCTAGGATGTCCAAAAGCACTGTTTCTGTGCTGTGGTGTTTCCTGAAGCCTGATTGGAAGTTGGAGAGCGTGACGTTTGTCTCCATGAAGTCTTGCAATTGCGTGAGTACTGTTTTTTCCAATATTTTTGAGATGAATGGAAGGTTTGAGACAGGTCTGAAGCTGCTTGGGTTGTCTGGGTCCATGGTTGGTTTTTTCAGGAGTGATTTTACTAGGGCAGATTTCCAGCTCCGTGGAACTACACCTGTTGTAAGGGACTCGTTTATAGGGGTAGGATGGATTCCAGGAATACCTCATTTGTGTCCAGGAATGTAGTGAAGGGACATGGGTCCAGGATCAAGGTACAGAGTTGATTATAGTTTTGAGGTCATTGTGGGAGATTGGTTTGAAATTGTTCGAGGTTTCCGCCTTGAGAGGATTGTCATCTTGGGTGGTCTCTGGAATGTATGGGAGTGCTTTGGCCTTTGAGTCCAGGTTTGCACGTATCTTTGATATTTTGTCGTGGAAGAAGGTGGAGAGGGATTCACAGTCTAGGTTCGTTTGCTGGGAATGCATTGGACCTTGGGATGAGGAGAAAGCACAGTTACTTACCGTAACAGGTGTTATCCAGGGACAGCAGGCAGCTATTCTCACATATGGGTGACGTCATCTGACGGATCCTCGATGCGGACGCCTCACAAGCAGACTTGCTTCAAGAAACTAGAAGTTTCGACTCGCCCGCACCGCGCATGCGTGAGTGCCTTCCTGCCCAGTGCACAGGGCGCGTATCCTCAGTTCAGATAGCTAGAAGAGAAGCCAACCAGGGGAGGTGGGTGGGTTGTGAGAATAGCTGCCTGCTGTCCCTGGATAACACCTGTTACGGTAAGTAACTGTGCTTTAGCCCAGAACAAGCAGGCAGGTATTCTCACATATGGGTGACCTCCAAGCTAACCAGAATGGGATGGTGGGAGTGTTGACAACTTAGGAGAATAAATTTTGTAATACTGTTTGGCCAAACTGTTCATCCCATCTGGAGAAAGTACCCAGACAATAGTAAGAAGTGAAGGCATGAACCGAGGACCAAGTAGCAGCCTTGCAAATCTCCTCAATCGGTGTCAATCTGAGGAAAGCTACAGAAGCTTCCATTGCTCTGACTTTATGGGCTGTGACTTTACTGTGAAATGGTAATCCAGTCTGGGCATAGCAGAAAAAGATACAAGCTGCCATTCAATTAGAGATGGTGCGTTTAGAAATTGGATGTCCCAACTTATTTGGATAAAAAGAGACAAAAAGTTGAGGAGCAGTTCTGTGTGGTTTGGTGCATTCCAAGTAGAAGGCCAAAGCACGTTTACAGACCAGAGTATGAAGAGCTGATTCTCCAGGGTGAGAATGAGGTTTTGGAAAAAACACTGGAAGTACGATAGATTGGTTGAGATGAAATTCTGAGACCACTTTAGGTAGGAATTTCGGATGAGTACGAAGAACCACCTTGTCATGATGGAATACATTGAATGGTGGATCAGTAACCAAAGCTTGCAGCTCACTGACTCGTAAAGCAGAAGTGAGGGCAATGAGAAACACCACTTTCCAAGTGAGAAACTTCAAATGAGCCTTATCAATTGGTTCAAATGGAGGCTTCATGAGTTGAGAAAGGACAACATTGAGATCCCAAACCACAGAAGGCGGTTTGAGAGGAGGTTTGACATTGAAAAGTCCTTTCATGAATCTGGAAACTACCAGATGAGCAGAGAGGGGTTTCCCTTCAATAGGCTGATGAAAAGCTGCAATTGCACTGAGATTGGCTCGAATGGATGTAGATTTGAGTCCAGAATTGGATAGGTGCAAAAGATAATCCAAAACAGATGATAAGGAGGAATGTTGAGGCTCCTTATGATGAGAGAAACACCATGTAGAAAATCTAGTCCATTTTTGGTGATAGCATTGTCTAGTTGTAAGCTTTTGAGAAGCTTCTAAAATATCTCTGACAGATTGAGAAAACTGAAGAGGAGTTATGTTGAAAGGTACCAGGCTGTCAGGTGTAGAGACTGCAGGTTGGGATGAAGCAGAGATCCTTGACTCTGTGTAAGCAGAGAAGGAAAAACTGGTAGAAGGTACGGCTCCCTGGTGCTGAGTTGAAGTAGAAGGGAGTACCAAGATTGTCTTGGCCACTGAGGAGCGATTAGAATCATGGTGGCATGATCGTTCCTCAACTTGACCAGAGTCTTGAGAATGAGAGGGAATGGAGGGAATGCATAGAGGAAGAGATTCGTCCATTCCAGAAGAAAAGCATCTGCCTCGAGGCGGTGAGGAGAGTATATCCTGGAGCACCTGAGGCAGTTTGAATTTGTGGGGAGCTGCAAAGAGGTCTATCTGAGGCATTCCCCACTGTGAGAAAATGTGATGAAGAGACGAGGAATGGAGAGTCCATTCGTGAGGTTGCAGAAGACGACTCAAGTTGTCCACCAAGGAATTCTGAGCCCCTTGAATGTAGACAGCTTTGAGGAAAGTGTTGTGACGGATTGCCCAGTCCCAAACTTCCAGTTTCTTGACAAAGGGAGGCAGACCCTGGCCCTCCCTGTTTGTTGACATAATACATGGCGACTTGGTTGTCCGTGCGGACGAGGACTACTGTGTCGTGAAGGAGATGTTGAAAATCATGGAGATCCTTGAGGATCGCTCTGAGTTCCAACTGATTGATATGACACAGACGATCCATACTGGTCCAGAGGCCTTGAGTATGGAGACCCTCGAGATGAGCGCCCCAAGCATAGGTCGACGAGTCTGTCGTGAGGACCTTCTGAGGGGGAATGTGAAAAAGCAAGCCTCTGGAGAGATTGGAAGAGAGCATCCACCAATGGAGAGACTGCTTCAATTAAGGAGTGACTGTTATGTGTTGAGAAAGAGGGTCGCAAACCTGTGTCCTTTGAGATGCCAGGGTCCACTGAAGAATTCTGAGGTGAAGTCTGGTAAAAGGAGTCACGTGTACTGTGGAGGCCATGTGACCCAGAAGTACCATCATAGGAGTCACGTGTACTGTGGAGGCCATGTGACCCAGAAGTACCATCATGTGTCTTGCTGAGATGGAAGAGCGGGAAGACACTGTATGACAGAGTTGAAGTAGAGCTTCCAGACGTTGTTGTGGAAGGAATGCTCTGAACAGCTCCAATGAATTGTATGCAGAACAGCTCCAATGAATTGTAGATTCTGAGAGGGTTGAAGTTGAGATTTGGGAAAGTTGATTTCGAATCTCAAACTTTGTAGAAACCAGGTAGTCCGTTGGGTCACTACAATAACCCCTTGAGAGGTGGAATCTTTGATGAGCCAATCGTCGAGGTAGGGAAATACCTGAAGACCATGATTCCGTAGAGCTGCCGCTACCACAACCAGGCACTTGGTGAACACTCTGGGAGACGAGGCCAGGCCGAAGGGTAGTACTCTGTTTTGAAAATGCAGATTCCCCACCCGAAATCTGAAATACTGACGGGAGGCCGGATGAATGGGGATGTGAGTATAGGCCTCATTGAGATCCAGAGAGCATAACCAGTCGTTCTGCTTGAGAACGGGATAGAGAGATGCCAGGGACAACATTCAAAACTTTTCTTTGACTAAAAATTTGTTTAGAGCCCTGAGTTCCAAAATGGGTCGCAGATCGCCCGTCTTCTTCGGAACAAGGAAGTAACGGGAGTGAAAAACCCCTTTTCTGCTGTTCCAAGGGAACTCGTTCGATGGCATGGAGACGAAGCAGAGCTTGAGCTTCCTGAAGAAAAAGGGCGGTCTGGGACGGACTGGAAGGATACTCTCTTGGAGGAAGCTCTAGAGGAACTTGATTGAAATGAAGAGAGTATCCTTCTCTGATGATGGAAAGGACCCAGAGGTCTGATGTTATAACCGTCCATCTGTTGTAAAAAAGATGGAGACCACCTCCTATAGGTGGAAAAGGAGTCAGAGACAGAACGATGGATGTTATGCTCTGGTGTAAACAGTCAAAAAGGCTGAGAAGCCTTAGATGGAGCAGAAGGTTGAGGCTTCTGTTGCTTCTGAGGTGGTTGCTTCTTCAAAGGAGGGCGAGTGTAAGGCCTCTGGTAGATAATAGGAGGACATGTAGGCCTAGAAGAAGCTGGCTTAGGCTTAGGTCTGACTATAGAGGTAAAAGATTTAGCATGGTCAGACAATTTTTTGGTGGCAGCCTTCATGGACTCATCAAAAAGGTGATTGCCTTCACAAGGGATGTTCGCCAGGCGATCCTGGAGGTTAGAATCCATGTCTACGGTGCGACGCCAGGCAAGACGACGCATGGCCACAGAATAATGTGCTGCTCGGGCAGAGAGCTCAAAGGCATCATAAGATGATTGCAAAAGATGGATACGCAACTGAGAGAAAGAAGCAATGACTTCTTGGAACTCAAAATGCATGCTATCATCTAAGTAACTCAAAAATTTCGGCAGAAGAGACAAAAGAAATTCAAAATAAGTAATAAAATGAAAGTTATAATTGAGGACCTTCGAAGACATCATAGCATTTTGATAAATGCGGCGTCCAAACTTATCCATGGTCTTCCCTTCCCTACCAAGAGGAACTGTGGCATACACTCTGGAAGGATGGGATCTTTTTAAAGAGGATTCCACAAGCAAGGACTGATGTGACAATTGGGAATTGTCAAAACCTCTATGATGCACTGTTTTATATCTGGCATCCAACTTTCCTGGAACTGCTGGAATGGAAAAAGGGGTCTCCATGCATCTAGTAAAAGACTGATCAAGAAGCTTGTGTAATGGCAGTTTGAGAGACTCAGCCGGAGGTTGAGGAAGATGCATGGTCTCGAGGTATTCTTTAGAGCAGTGTTTTTCAACCTTTTTTGGGCAAAGGCACACTTGTTTCATGAAAAAAATCACGAGGCACACCACCATTAGAAAATGTTAAAAAATTTAACTCTGTGCCTATATTGACTATATATAAAGTAATTCTCCTGAATAGGAATCAAATAAACACAAAGAAAGTATTTTATAATTACTTTATTATGAAATATTAAGTAAACAGAATAGTGAAAAATTATAAAATACTTTATTCAGTGCAAAACCTGGGCCTGTTTGGCTGAACACAAAGCTGATATTCTGGCTGGAATCGAAGAAAGACACACACGTAGCTCTTCGTCAACAGCTCTCAGTCTCTCTCTGTATTTGGTTTTTATAGCATACAAAAATAGACAAATATACCCTCCATCCTTTTTATTAAACCACAATAGCAGTTTTTAGCGCAGGGAGCTGCGCTGAATGCCCAGCGCTGCTCTTGACGCTCAAAGGCTCCCTGCGCTAAAAACCACTATTGCGGTTTAGTAAAAGGTGACCATATTGTAAAATATAGACAGCAGATATAAATTCAGAACTGTGCATAGTAAGTGAAGGGAAGTTTTCATCTCTGGGAATTTACCCAGTTAACTATTAAGTTATTTGGGCAAATTCCTTTGAAAACTGTGGTAATACTGCCTCCACTTTGCTAAATTTAAAATAAAATCATTTTTCCTACCTTGTCTGGTGATTTCTGGTTGCACTTTCTTCTTCTGACTGTGCATCCAATCTTTCTTCCCTTCTATCAGCCTGTATGCTTTCTCTCCTCCACACCTCATTCCCTCCCCCAACTTAATGCAGGACTGGAAGTGTAACAGTGATGGGGGACTTCAACTACCCGGGGATTGACTGGAGTATGGGTCACTCCAACTGCACTAGGGAAACAGGATTTGTAGAAGCTGTGAGGGACTGCTTCATGGAAGCAACTAGTCAGGGAACCGACGCGAGGGAGTGCTACTCTTGACCTCATCCTAAACGGATTAGGGGGGCCTGCAAGAAGGGTAGAAGTGGGAGGACCACTAGGCAACAGTGACCACAACACGATCAAATTCACATTAGAAAGGGGGACACCCACAGTAAGGAGGACCGCAACAACTGCGCTCAACTTCAGGAAAGGGAACTATGTTGCTATGAGGGAAATGGTGGTGAGGAAGCTCAGAAACATCCTTAGGATGGAGACTGTAGGAAGCGCCTGGACCCTATTCAGGGACACCCTGCAGGAAGCACAAAGAATGTACGTCCCCAGTTTCAAGAAAGGCGGCAAGAACAAGCGGTCAAAGGACCCGGTTTGGATCTCAACAGAAGTAAAGAGGGCAATAAATGACAAAAAAGTATCCTTCCGGAGATGGAAAAAGGACCCAACGGAGGAAAATCACCAGGCGCACAGGAAATGCCAAAAGGAATGCCACCGAGAGGTTAGAAAAGCAAAAGGGAAATACGAAGAGGGGCTGGCCAGGGAGGCGAAAAACTTCAAGGCATTCTTCAGTTACGTAAAGGGGAAGCGACCAGCGAGAGAGGAAGTGGGGCCGTTGGACGATGGGGACAGGAAGGGAGTGATTAAGGAGGATAAACAGGTAGCTGAGAGGTTGAACACGTTCTTCTCGTCGGTTTTCACGAGAGAAGACACATCTAATATACCGGACTCAGAGGAGCTCAAGAGTGGGGAACAGGCTGAAAAATTGGAACACATAGAGGTAAGTAAGGAGGATGTCCTCAAACAGATAGACAGGTTAAAATGCGGCAAATCGCCGGGCCCAGACGGGATCCACCCAAGGGTTCTAAAGGAACTAAGACAAGAAATAGCGGGCACAATCCAGCATGTTTGCAACCTATCCTTGAAAACTGGAGAGGTACCAGAGGACTGGAAATTGGCGAATGTCACACCTATCTTCAAGAAGGGATCGAGGGGTGACCCCGGGAACTACAGGCCGGTGAGCCTGACTTCAATTATAGGGAAGATGGTGGAAGCTATGATCAAGGACAGTATTTGCGAGCACATCGAGAGAAATGGCCTACTGAGAACAAGCCAGCATGGATTCTGTAAGGGAAGGTCATGCTTAACGAACCTTCTGTACTTCTTCGAGGGAATAAGCAGTCGGGTGGACAATGGGGAACCTATAGACATCATTTACCTCGATTTTCAAAAGGCTTTCGACAAGGTGCCACATGAAAGGCTGCTTAGGAAGCTGTGGAACCACGGGGTGGGAGGGGATGTACACAGATGGATCGAGCACTGGTTGTCGGGTAGACTGCAGAGGGTCGGAGTGAAGGGCCAATATTCTGACTGGCGGGGAGTCACGAGCGGTGTGCCACAGGGATCGGTGCTGGGGCCGTTACTCTTCAACATATTTATCAATGACCTGGAAAAGGAGGCAAAGTGCGAGGTTATAAAATTTGCAGATGATACCAAACTGTGCGGCAGAGTTAGGTCCAGGGAGGAGTGTGAGGACCTACAAAGGAACCTGGACAAACTGGAAGATTGGGCAAACAAATGGCAAATGCGCTTTAACGTGGAAAAATGCAAGGTCATGCATATAGGGAAAAAGAACCCGTTGTTCAACTACAAATTGGGGGGGGGGGGGCATTGTTGGGAGAAAGCGGTCTTGAGAGAGACTTGGGTGTGCTGGTGGATGCATCACTGAAGCCATCTGCACAGAACGCAGCAGCCTCGAAAAAAGCCAACAGGATGCTGAGCATCATAAAGAGGGGCATAACAACCAGGACGCGGGAAGTCATCATGCCATTGTATCGAGCGATGGTGCGTCCACATCTGGAATACTGCGTTCAATATTGATCGCCGTACCTCAAGAAGGACATGGCAGTACTTGAGAGAGTCCAAAGGAGAGCAACGAAACTGGTAAGAGGGCTGGAACACTGCCCATACGCCGAGAGGTTGGATAGGTTGGGGCTCTTCTCTCTGGAAAAAAGGAGGCTCAGGGGAGATATGATAGAGACCTTCAAGATCATGAGGGGCATAGAGAGGGTGGATAGGGACAGATTCTTCAGACTGAAGGGGACAACAAGTACGAGGGGGCATTCGGAGAAACTGAAGGGAGATAGGTTCAAAACAAATGCAAGGAAGTTTTTTTTCACCCAAAGGGTCGTGGACACTTGGAATGCGCTACCGGAGGAAGTGATCAGGCAGAGTACGGTACAGGGATTCAAACAGGGATTGGACGGATTCCTGAGGGATAAAGGGATCGTGGGATACTGAGAGAGGTGCTGGGATGTAACACAGGTATAGAAAGCTAACCAGGTAATAAGTATAGAAACCCAACAGGTCGTGCATGTGCAAGACCGGAGGGTTAGGACTACGATGGGATGATAGGACTTCAATGAGAAACCAAGGTGGCAAGGGAGCCCCTTCTGGTGATTCAGACAGGTCGTGACCTGTTTGGGCCGCCGCGGGAGCGGACTGCCGGGCAGGATGGACCTGTGGTCTGACCCGGCGGAGGCACTGCTTATGTTCTTATGTTCTCCCTGACCTTTCTTTCTTTTTTCCTGTTTCTCTTCTTTCCTTCTGTTTCCCTTCCTGCCCACTTTCTTTCTTTCTCCCTGACGTTCCCCAAGCCACTGCCACTGCCGCTGCCATCGGGGAACAGGACCCACCAATGGATAACAGGCCCCAAAGCCGACGCCGACACATGCTCTCCCTGACGTCAATTCTGCAATCGGAGAGGAAGTTCCGCCCAGCCAGGCAGCGATTGGCTGGCCCGAACTTCCTCTCCGACTGCAGAATTGACGTCGGGGAGAAGAAGACTTATCGGCTCGATAGATTAGATCGCCTAGACAAAGTGAGTCCTGGGTGATCGACTCACTTTGCCTTGGCGAGCTACTGGCGCCCCTGCCTCGGGCCCCCTGTCAGCTCCGGGCCCCTGAATGCAGCACTGGTAGTACTGCCCTGATGGCGGCCCTGCGGCACACCAGGCAACATCTCGCGGCACACTAGTGTGCCGCGGAACAGCGGTTGAAAAACACTGCTTTAGAGTACTTAGAGCCAGTGTCCAAAGGAACGCTCAAGTCTACAGCCATCTGTCTCAAAAATGAGGAAAAAGATAACTGATCTGCAGTGGCATGGCTTTGAGACGGACTTGAGGATGTCGAGGCAATTGGAGTCGAAAAAGAAGGAGCCTCGACAGGAAACCATGGTACGAAGGAACCGGGAGACTTGGACGAGGCACTAGACATCGGGATATCCTCCAGGGCCGGCATCGGAGACTTGGAACGAGGAGTTGGAGATCTCGTCGAGGCTGGAGAAGACCGAGGCTTTGAGGAATGATGTCTCGAAGAATGCCTCAAAGCAGGTCTCGAGTTATGTCGAGAAATGTGTCTTGAACTGGATCTCAAAGATCGAGCAGAGGTTACCTCGGAAGCAGTTGATCGAAGATAGATAGGCGTGGAGGAGCCCTGAAGCAACTTCGAAGACTGGACTCCCTTGGTAGAATGGGAGGTATCCTGTCGATGCACTCGCACAGACTCTGCTCTATGCGTTTTGTGCTTGGAAGCCCGACCAGACACTCGCAGAGACTCCGCTCCCTGCATCGAGTGTGGAGGATCAGACCGGGGCACAGGCGGCTCGACCTCGCGGGAGACTTCTGCATGCCCAGGCTGAAGCAGATTAAGCAATGTGGGTCCCATGTTAGTGAAGACCTTAATAATCTGCTCCTCCAAAAGGGCTGGGGTGTAGCCGGCAAGGAGGGTACTGCATCTGAAACTGGCCCACCTGTCTTGGCTGGAGGTTCTCGCACAGTGGTGTGAGAGTGTTTCGACTTGGAAGGCTTCAAAACTTTAATCACCACTGGCGGAACCGAGTGGTGAGCTATCTGACCTGAGGAGACAGGAGAAGATATGACTGCCGAGGATGTCGAAGCAAGAGCCGCTCCAAAGGAGGAAGGTCTGATGAGGCTCGAGGTGGAAGCAGTAGAAGGAAAGGTGTCGACCGGAGCCGATGCCGAAGACACCTTCGATGCCGAGAGAGTAGAAGTCTCCATCTCGAAGAAGTTATCCACCAGAACGCAACGACACTTAAAAGCTTGAGGCTTAAGTGTTTGGCAAGGCAGGCATGAGGTAGGTTGATGTTTCGGCACAAGGCACTTGAGACAGCATCCGTGAGGGTCTGTAAGGGATATTGTGCGCTTGCACTTACAACACCGTTTGAAACCGGTGACAGGCCGGGGCATAGACAAAAAGACAGCCGATGCAAAGTCGAATTCTGCGGGCCGTGGCCAAGCGGCCTGTACCGGATGAACGGATGGAAGTAAAAAATTTTTTTTTAAAAAGAAAGAAAAAGACTAACACAGCGAATCGTGAGAAAAAGAAACACAAACCACGGTGAGAGAAGGCATGAACGACGAAGTTACCGGAGAGAGCCAAAAAGACGGACTTCTCGGCTCCACGGAAAACTAAGAACTGAGGAGACGTGCCCTGTGCACTGGGCGGGAAGGCACTTGCACATGTGCAGTGCGGGCGACTCGAAACCTCTAGTTTCTTCAAGCAAGTCTGCTTATGAGGCGTCCGCATAGAGGCTCCGTCGGATGACGTCACCCATATGTGAGAATACCTGCCTGCTTGTCCTGGGATAATTGGTTTTTCGTTATTGAGAAGAGAGCCTTCGATCTGCTTGGGACCTTGGAATGTGCTTTCTTTGCTTCATGTGTGGCAAGTTTGTAGTTTTGCAGCAGGTTTTTCCAGGAAGATTTGTCCTCATCACTGAGAGTTTTGCGCCATGTATTTTCTGCTTTTCTGACTCTCCTTTTTTTGTACTCTCAGGTCTTCTGTAAACCAGGGTGAAGAAAATGGTCGTGAGTTAGGTTTGGTCATAGTTAGGTTCTCATAGTGTTTTAATGCCTGAATGCCAAGTCAGTGCTTTCTCTTCTAGGGAGTTTGTGCTTAGTTGTCATTTGGAGATGCCACAGGAAAATGTGGTTGGGTTTACTGACTTTGGGTCGAACGTAATTGTTTCCTGGGAATTTGTTCGGTTTACTGCCTCTTTAACTCTGGTGTGCAGGCCGAACATGATTATATGGTGGTCAGTCCAGGGGACCATGATGTTTGTCGGCGAGGATGTTTTCTGGTCAATTTGTGGACAGACTGGGAGAAAGATTATGTCCAGAGGAATGAGTGGGAGTGGTGACTTGTTGAGTGAGTCCCAGATCTGACAGTGTTTTGATGAAATCTCGTGGGGCGCCAGTGACTACTGGGTAGTCCGCGAAGTTGAGGTCTCTTAGGACTATGATTTGTTTATGGTTTACGGACAGGTTACTTATAATAGTTAGTAGTTAATCGAGCGCAGACATAGTAGAGGAGGGTTCTCTGTAGACTAGTAAGATCATGATTTTTTTGTCGTGGCCTATTGAGAAAACGAGGCAATCTAGGTCTGGTAGTGTTATGGGGTGTATTTGGTGTAGGACTTGGCAATCGCTGCCACCCCTCCCCTCTCTCTTGTTGGGACAGGAGCATGCCAGTGCTTGGTAGCCTTGAGGGCATAACACACCCAAGGTAGCTCCATCGTTGTCTTTGAGCCATATTTCTATCCCTAGTAGGAGGTCCCATTTGTAGTCTGTGATGGCGTCTGTGAGGACGAGGTCTTTGTCGTTAAAGGATCTGGCATTCACTAGGGCTGCTGCGACTTTGTGTGCAATGGGGGTGTATTTGTCAGTTTTGATCTTTATGAGGTTGATTGTCTTGAGCTTTGCACGGTAGCAGCTTCTTAGGTCTCCATATCGGCCCTGGCCAGTGATGGTGGGTATGTGGTATGCCATCACGGGGAGTATGAGTGTGATGGCTACAAGGGGGCACGGTGTATTGGCTTGATTGTGAGTGACACGATCGAGTCTGCGCATGATTTTTGGGCTGGTCCTCCTTGGACCACACAGATGGCCTTTGGGAGAGATTCACTTGCTAGCTGTCCTTTATAGGGCTGAAGGGGAAAGCACTGTGAGCTCTGGGGAAAAAGCAGAGAGAAGGAGCCGGGAGATGAATGTCAGAGAGATGGATTCTCAGTGCAGTCAAGGGGACGACTGGCTTCCTTCCCCTCAATGTGTTGAAGAAGGTGACTGCATGCTGCAACAGGAGTCCCTAAGGGCTGAAGAGGAATGTACTGTGAGCTCTGGGGAGAAGGGGTGGGGTTTCTTACCAGAGAGGATCAGCAGAGAGATGGAGTCTAACTGTGCTGAAGTGAGAAGTTGAACTGCTGAAGCCCCAAGTCCTTTAAAGGGCTGAAATGAAGCAGGGCAAGCTCTGGGGTAGAAGGGGGTGGGGCTTCCCGCCAAAGAGAGCTGGTCAGAAGGTAGAGAATTGGTGCAGTGAGGGGGACGAGTTAGTCTCCCTTCCCCTCACTGTGCTGAGTTTCAAAGATGAGCCTTTGGAGCCCCAAGCCCTTTAAAAGGCTGAAATGAAGCAGCGCAAGCTCTGGGAAAGAAGGGGTTGGGGCTTCCCACCGAAGACAGCTGGTCAGAAGGTGGAGAATCGGTGCAGTGAGGGGAACTTTGGAAATTAATGGGACAAGTCACTTACTAGTAGGTGGCACGTTACACAAACAGAGCAGATTCTAGTAATGGTAAAGAGATATGTGAGCAAAGAGGTATAAGTAGCTTAATATGATGGCTATTATACCTTTTATTCCACATCTCTCTTTACACAATATTCTGATTTATCTTGACCCTGACAAGAAGAGTCATTCTTGGTGGATGGTGACTCTGTCAGGATAGGGAACCAAGTAAACAGCATCAAGTTCACTCTGTTTGCAGGTAAACAGTCCATGAATACTTTTACACTTGAGATTCCTCTCTTTCCTGAGTTTACAAAGGAAACACCATAGAATGAATATCCCTTAAAAAATTAGCTCACAGATCCATAGGTTCAAAGAGCTTGCCAACCTGGAAGCTCTCTGGAAAATTTTAGAATTACCCCATGACTGCAGACTAGCAGAACATGCCAACTTCAGCCAGTAGGATATTATGGTGGCAGTTCTATAAATTGGTGTCTCATTTTAGTGCACCCCCCTCCAAGCTGTTATAGAGTACTAGCACAAAGCTATATTAGCACACCAAAAGTAGGTATATTTATTTAGGAACACTCACTTATACCAGCCATTGACTTGTCATATTTACTACATGCAACATGAACGACTGAGAGCACTCTACGTTGTGTGCATTTTTTGGTGAGTGCCCTCTGTAATAGCCATGATTTTTGTGTTTAAATTTATAATTTAGCTTTTAAACGTGCTTTCTAAATAAATAGTATTTTGAAAAAACTTTTTTGTGTTTCAGAGACATTACCACCTTTGAAATAATAATTTGAATCACAATTTAGGTTCCCTGATGCAGGATCGAAAAGGGCCACGTCGGAACCTTTGATTCAAGATAAGTTTGCTATTATGACTACTTTTGAACTATTATCATATGAGTAAATGATAGACTGTGGATACACAGCAGAGTGAAGATTCTTGAATATCAACTGAAATATATTGAATACATTCCTGGTGCAAGCAGCAACCCCCAAGCTGCTGTCACACCAGCGTTGGTTCTTCCTTTGATGTCACTTCTTGGACCCGCACCTAGGAAGTTATGTCAGAGGGAGAACTGACGCTTGCGCGATAGCAGATAGGGGTTGCTGCTCTCGCCAGGAACGTTACAAAGGTATAGGAGAATGGAAGTGGCACACAGGGGGCAGTAGGGGGTAGGGAATGAGCATGTTGAGGTGGGGATGGAGAAGAGGGCAGGGGAGGGGCACCTCTCACCCTTGCTACACACTTCTATCAGTCTCTAGAGCAAGCAATGGCTTTCATGATGTCTGTCTCAATAGCTTGGGGGGGGATAGGATCAGGATAGAGGATGAAATCAGGTGGGGGTAAGATCACAAGGGAAATGGTTGGGCGAATTTTGAGTGGAACAGGACCAGGTGGAGGGGCAATGAGCTGCACAGTGTCTGTCCTGTGTGTAAAGGTAGGGCCAATGCTGGCAAAAATTTACTACACTTTAGTAACCCAATACCATCATTCTTCTGAACTGTCTGTCTTGTAATAAGCTTTCAGTTTCATTTGGAAACATTTCCATTATTATATTTCAAGTTTTATTTATAATTTGATGTACACGCATTGTTATAAATTCAAAGCATATCACAAATCTAAAATGGGAAAAACATTACTATACATAGACAATATTACACAGACATATAAATGACAGGACTGGTAGAAAATGGAAGAAGGGATGAACTACAATGGTTATAATAAAGAAAGAACATATAGGGATAAACACAACTGATTCCTGAATGATTTGGTGTATTTCAAGGCTCCTGTGACCAGCTTCTCAAACTGTGAACAGGATGCTAACTGGAGCTGATTTTTTGTTCACAGGGTGTGCCAAGGTTCCCTACTTTCCCCCCTCTACCTCCCAACACATCTACTCCCCATGTCCGCCTTTGAGTACATGCAAAGGACGTCAACGCATCACACTCAGTATTGCATAGGCTGAAAACAACAAAGAGGATTTTTTTCACCTATTTTTAGTGTCTTGAGGAAGTGCGTAGGCTTCCATGACTCAAACTTTAACTCAGGCTTCACCATGCTATTACAGCACTTTGTTACATTCAGGCTTGAAATGTGTAAAGTACTCCAAGCTGCTCTTTTCATTAAGGACTGGATGTGAGCCTACCACTGCATTCAGAGGTCAGAGACTAATGAAGCTGTTTACTATAATAATCACAGTACAAACTTTCATTAACTGAGTTAATCAAACATCTTGCTTCCATTCAACACCTTTCATGTAAACAGGAGACTGGTACAACTGAAGTTCTACTTATATAGGGGATAGGGATTGGGACTTTTGTAGTTTACATACAGGTCTATCTCAGGGGTGTCAAAGTCCCTCCTCGAGGGCCGCAATCCAGTCTGATTTTCAGGATTTCCCCAATGAATATGCATGAGACCTATTAGCATACAATGAAAGCAGTGCATGCAAATAGATCTCATGCTTATTCATTGGGGAAATCCTGAAAACCCAACTGGATTGCGGCCCTCGAGGAGGGACTTTGAGACCCCTGGTCTATCTAATGTACCTGGGGCAGTGGAGAATTGGCCTGCCCAGGGTGCTGAGGCTGTAGCTCTAACCACTGTGCCACACTCTCCTCCAATAATATCAGAAGTGAGTCAAGTATAGAACAATGAAGCCATTGTGATATTACTGGGTCACAAGGAACAGCACAGGGTTTGAACCCACAACCTCAGGGTGCTGAGGCTGTAGCACTAACCCAGGGGTGGGCAACTCTGGTCCTTGAGGGCCAGAATCCAATCAGGTTTTCAGGATTTCCTCAATGAATATGCATTGAAAGCAGTGCATGCAAATAGATCTCATGCATATTCATTGGAGAAATCCTGAAAACCTGAATTCCGACCCTCGAGGACTGGAGTTGCCTACCCCTGCTCTAACCACTGCACCACACTCTCCTCCTTACACAGTATAGGATTATACTAGCAGTGATCTGTGGGCTGCAAGCACAGGCAGCACATGTCTTGCTTTCAGGTTGCTCTGCAATTTAGAGGGCAACTTTCAAAGCCATTTATGCAGATAAATTGCTGGATAAGAAGGACCAAACTAAAGTGGCATAGATGGAAGTGCAACTTTCTGGTTTTATTAACAATTTTCTAAGCCTGCATACAAAATTTTTCACATCCAAAAATCTAAATTGAGGTTTCACTTGCAGGTCAAGAATGACTGCTTTGAAGCCAGTACAAATGTCCCTTTGCAGCCTCTGCCAGATTGTAAAATAGCAGCATCACATTGCACAAACGTCTAAGGGCTAGATTCACGAACCTGCCCGATCCAGGCAGGTCCAAAGAATTCCCTAAACTCTAATATGCAGATAGGGGGCGATCGGAGGAACACCCCCATCTGTCGGCACGGATTGCAGGTCTGCGATCCCAACGCATGCTCAGACCATCTGTAGATGATCTGAGCATGCGTCTAGACCCATCCAGCCGTGACTTTTTAAAAAAAATTTTAACTTTACTTCACGCGTGCCAACTCTCCTGCTCTTGCCGCCCAGACTCTCCTGCTCTATGCCGCCTTCCCTGCAGTGCGAGCCTGTGGGTTTAAAGTGGGGCTACACTGTGACGTGCAGCCCTGCTTTAAACCCGCAGGTTCGCACTGCAGGGACGGCTGCAGAGAGAGTCACAATTTCTCTTCCTGCCTTCTCTTTTTCTTTCCTGCACTCTAAAACTTTTCGGTTGTTGGAGCTCGGGGCAGAAAGCAGAGCTCAGAGCAGGGACAGGAGCCACACATTTTTATTCCCCCAGTGCTGCAAATCTCTTCCTACACAGCAAGAGCGGGGCAGAGAGCAGGGCAATGGAGGAGGAGAGTTGGCAGAGACCTGTGCGACTGGCCCCAACAATCGCTTCTATTCTTGATCGGCCAGCCCAATCAGTGTCCCAAATTTGTTTGATGACTCTTGTCCCTGCCTACTTTGCATGCGTTTCCCCTCATTTGCATGCATGAATTTGAAGGGGTCACTGGAGAGATTAGTGAATGGGGCCGGAGGGAAATCTGGTTGCAAAGGGGTCACAAACCGATCGGTACATGAACAGTTTGCTTTGTGAATCTAGCCCTAAGTGGAAGAGCAGTAAATATTTTGCACCCAAGAGTAGTGCTAGACAATTTGCTGTGCTAAATGTTTTGCACACACTATCCCCTGGATTTTATGTATGGTACTGTAAGTTGCACACACAAATTTGGGACAAACATTTATATTCAGACTTCCATTACTTTTCTAAAAAGGGGTTGCATATGTTTTTTTTGACAGTCACCAATGTGTGCTACTATGGGCTAGATTCACTAAACCTTGTGAATCTGTCTTGACGATCGCAAAACCAGTTTTATTGGTTTTGCGATCGTTCCCCGACCCAATGTACTAAACAGCTTCCCGATCAATCTCCGATCCGATCCACCCATGCAAATGAGGGGAAATGGCATACAAAAGTAGGAAGCCATCGATTCACTAAGCAGAAGAAACACCGATTAGGTTTGCCGATCCAAAAAGAAGCGACTGCTGAGGACCAGTCGCTTACTATCCTTGCCGACTTGCCCTCTTTTGCCCGGAGTCAGTATCGAGGTTGCAATCCCATATAAAACAAGCATCAAAACTAAAAATAAAACTGTAAAATATCTTTACATATGTGTAAGAATTCCTTTTTTATATATTCTGTAAAAGGCGCATTGCAAGCCTGTGGTTTTAACCCATGGGTTTAAAGAGTGTTCTCTTCGATAATCTGGCTACACAAAATAATTCACTGCGTCGGTCAGAAATCATTTCTTTTTAAAAATGTCCAACTTGTAGGGCCAGCAAAAATAAACTGCAGCCACCCCTCCCCCTTTCTTTTGAGCTCACTTGTGCTTTGCCGCCAATGGCGTGTAGGAATAAACACCATCTACTACGTAGTAAGGGCAAAGAGCTAGTGCATGCGTAAATTGCATCAATAAACAACAAGGATACTCTGCGCATGCATTTTGATCACTCTTACAGCGATCAGTGGGATTTTTATCGGGCGTGCGTCCGATCAGATCATTTGCATGTAGAATCTGTAGTGAATCGGTTGCTCGACATAACTCGGCCAAGAATCACCCAATAATGATCCAGATCGGTTCGTTTAGTGAATCTAATCCTATGTTATTGCATACTACTGTACTATCATCATTAAATCACACTGGGGATCTTTCTCTAAGCTGTATTAGGGACTAGCTTGTGCCTAATGCAGCAATAAATGGAGTAAAATGGGATCCTGCGGTAGCTGGAAATGTATTCATACTAACTGCACACTAAATCATTTCTTGCACTAACCAGTTAGCACAAGCCCTTAACACCTACAAAATGGTTGGCAGTAAGTGCTCATGCAGTAATTTTTTAAAATGGCCACATTATCAGATGACCATTAATGGGGGAATACAGTAAGCCATTTTTATGTCTGCAGTAAACATGGCCTTGGCATGTGGGAAAGACCTGTTTAAATAGATGCCAACACATAAAAAAGGACCTGTGGTAAATTAATACATGTTAACAGTATTACTGAATGCTGATATATCTCTAAAGTACATTAGTAACGCTAGCTGTATGCTTGCTGTGGAATATAACAATTTCATTATAGGATCAATGAATACATTTCTCATGGCATCTGTTCTACAGAAAAGAACAACATATATTTCTTTACATTAAGCACCTATCAGAGAATCTGTCATGGTGTCTATGGTGTAAAATAGAATAGCTGATTTTTTTAGAACATTTTTCACATTACCTATCCCATACAATATGATAACTGGTTAACATACTTATTTCAATTTAATTACCTGGAAATAGGGACAAAGTGCGAAGTTATAAAATTTGCGGACGACACAAAACTCTCCAGTAGAGTCAGAACTATTGAGGAATGCAAAGAATTACAAGGAGACCTGAACAAACTGAGTGAGTGGGCAAAAAGATGGCAGATGAGCTTCAATGTAGAGAAATGTAAAGTCTTGCATGTGGGGAAGGGGAACCCGATGTACAGCTATACGATGGGAGTTGGAGGGTACTGGGGGAAGGCTGCCTAGAAAAAGACCTTGGGGTTTTGGTGGACAAAACGATGAAGCCGGCAGCGCAATGTGCAACGGCCTCAAAGAAAGCGAATAGAATGTTGGACATAATCAAAAAGGGTATCACTACCAAAATGAAGGAGGTTATTCTACAGCTGTATCGAGCGATGGTGCGCCCACATCTGGAGTACTGTGTCCAATACTGGTCGCCCTACCTTAAGAAGGATATGGCGATACTCGAGAGGGTCCAGAGAAGAGCAACAAGGATGATTAAGGGCATGGTAAACCTTTCATATGCTGAAAGGTTGGAGAAGCTGGGACTCTTTACCCTGGAGAAGCGGAGACTTAGAGGGGACATGATAGAGACTTATAAAATCATGAAAGGCATAGAGAAGGTGGAGAAGGACAGATTCTTCAGACTAACAGGGCCAACAAAAACAAGAGGGCATTCAGAAAAATTGAAGGGAGACATATTCAAAACGAATACTAGGAAGTTCTTCACTCAGAGGGTGATGGACACCTAGAATGCATTCCCAGTGGAGGTGATAGGGCAGAGTACAATATTGGGCTTCAAAAAGGGATTGGATGACTTCCTGAAGGAGAAGGGGATTGAAGAGTACAGATAGAGGGTACAGATAGAGGGTAACTATACCGGTACTAATGAATAGGGAATAAAGAATTTAGGTAAGGACTTACAAGTCACAAACCTGGGTGGCCGCTGCGGGAGCGGACTGCTGGGCACGATGGACCCGTAGTCTGACTCGGCAGAGGCAATGCTTATGTTCGTAAATGTTGCATCTCTAATTGAAAAGTGCTTTTTAGCCTTACATTCTCTATTTGGACTGTTGAACATAAACGCTGTGGAGAAGATGTTCAAGATGCAGGCTTTATTAAAAGTACAGTTCAATAATCCACATGAGAAATGCCTAGGACGCAAATCATTGGGGACTTGGACTCAACACGGTCCGTGTTTCGACAAAACCATCTTCCTCAGGGGTTCCTAAGGGTCCTGATACAAAGACTTGTGGATTAAAGGCTAAAATTGACTCTGGATAAAACACTGCACTTTCGAGGACTTCTCAGCCGTGTTTTATCCAGAGTCGTTTTTAGCTTTTAATCCATGAGTCTTTGTATCAGAACCCTTAAGGACCCCTGAGGAAGACTTTTTTGTTGAAACACAAACCGTGTTAGGTCCAAGTTATAAGAACATAAGAATTGCCGTGTTGGGTCAGACCAGTGGTCCATCATGCCTAGCAGTCCACTCACGCGGCAACCCTTAGGTCAAAGAACAGTGCCCTGAATCTAGCCTTACCTACGTACGTTCTGGTTCAGCAGGAAGTTGTCTAACTTTGTCTTGAATCCCTGGAGGGTGTTTTCCCCTATAACAGCCTCCGGAAGAGTGTTCCATTTTTCTACCACTCTCTGGGTAAAGAAGAACTTCCTTACGTTTGTACGGAATCTATCCCCTTTCAACTTTAGAGAGTGCCCTCTCGTTCTCCCTATTCCCTTCATTATCTTGAATGTTTCGATCATGTCCACTCTCAGTCTCCTCTTTTCAAGGGAGAAGAGGCCCATTTTCTCTAATCTCTCGCTGTACGGCAACTCCTCCAGTCTCTTAACCATTTTAGTCACTCTTCACTGGAGCCTCTCGAGTAGTACCATGTCCTTCTTCATGTACGGCGACCAGTGCTGGACACAGTATTCCAGGTGAGGGCGTACCATGGCCCGGTACAGCGGCAGGATAACCTTTTCCGATCTGTTATTGATCCCCTTCTTAATCATTCCTAGCATTCTGTTCACCCTTTCCGCCGCCGCCATGCATTGCGCAGACTGCTTCATTGACTTGTCAACCAGTACTCCCAAGTCTCTTTCCAAGTAATGCACTGGACATATAGGAGAAATAGAGGACAGCCTCACCACAGTTGAAGTGAACTTAGATCAGATATACTACCAGATCGACAAACTTAAAAGTGGCAAATCCCCTGGACCGGATGAAATTCACCCGAGAGTCTTGAAGGAATTGAAGGTTGAAATCGGAGAGTTATTGCAAAAACTTGCAAACCTGTCAATCAGAACTGGTCAGATACCAGACGACTGGAGGAAAGCGAACGTCACGCCAATTTTCAAAAAAGGATCGAGAGGAGAACCGGGCAACTATAGACCTGTGAGTCTTACGTCTGTCCCCGGCAAGATGATTGAATCACTGATCAAGGATAGCATAGTTCAGCACTTGGACACACACGACTTGATGAAACCCAGTCAACATGGATTCAGGAAAGGGAAATCGTGTTTGACGAATTTACTCCAATTCTTTGAAACCGTGAACGAGCAAATTGATAGTGGAAAGCCGGTGGACATAATATACTTGGACTTCCAGAAAGCGTTCGACAAAGTTCCACACGAAATACTTCTCAGGAAACTACAAAGCCATGGCATAGAGGGAGATATACAAAGATGGATAGGCAAATGGCTGGATAACAGGAAGCAGAGAGTGGGCATTAATGGGAAGTTCTCCGACTGGGAGAAAGTGACTAGTGGTGTACCCCAGGGCTCGGTACTTGGGCCGATCCTTTTTAATATTTATATCAATGACCTGGAAAATGGAACATCCAGTGAGATCATCAAGTTTGCAGTAGAGAGTTGCGCGGGGACAGAAATCCCACCCGTCCCCACCCATCCCCGCCAAAATCCCACCCGTCCCCACCCGTCCCCGTGAGGAATCCCTCCATCCCCACCCGTCCCCGTGAGGAATCCCTCCGTCCCCACCCGTCCCCGCGAGGAATCCCCTCCGTCCCCACCCGTCCCCGTGAGGAATCCCCTCCGTCCCCACCCGTCCCCGCAAGGAATCCCCTCCGTCACCACCCTTCCCTATAAACTTCAGAAATAGTTATTTTATTTAATTATGCTACTGAATTAAAGGCTCTGGTAGAGACCCATTTACAAATAAGCAAAGAGACTTTACTAATTTGGAAAAATTAATTGGGAAGAATACATACTTTGTAAATGGGTTTCTACCAGAACCTCTAATGTAAATATAAAATATAAATACTCAGCTGATGAGAACCCACAAACTGTCAGCTGAGGACTTCCTTTGCAGTTGGCCGGGGGTCCCTTTTGCCAAGCTTGGCAGGTAGCAGTAGCGTCCCTGAGTCACAGATGCTGGCACCTCAGTGGCTCATGGATGCTGCCAGCGACTGCTGCGCTTGGTGGAGGGGAGTTCTGGCCATCTCTAGAGGAGGTCCTCTGCTGGCGGTGCTTGGGGATCCCCACCAGTCACAGCAAGGGTCAACAAGTACTTCAACACTGTAGAAATAAAACCAGAAATGCATTCCCTTTTCTTTTGAACACAATACAAAGACATCTGCCATATACATTTCCCAAAGCTAACATATTTTAGTCAATAAATTCCGTTTTTTACCTTTGTTGTCTGGAGACTTATTTTTCCATAAAGTTGGTCCCAGTTTCTTTTTTCTGCTTTCCCATCTTCTTAAATTCTTCTGTTGCTGTCCATTGGTTCCCCCTACCATGGTCCAGCATTTATCTCTTTCTCATCTTTCGTGCCTGCCCACCAGCCCCACGCCCAACATTTCTCCTTCTATCACCCCTCTCCAGCATTATGCCATTCCCTTCACCACTGTCAAATATTCCTCCCTCTTGCATCCCTTTCAATCTGCCCCATTGTTCCCTTGCCACATTTCTCACTCTCATCTTTTTCTTCCCTATCATATTCTGTACCTTCCTCCCTACGACCAAAAAGTCTCCTCTTTCTTCCATTTGCCATGTGTACACAACCATCTCTCTTTCCCGCTCATTGACACACCCACACCCAATTCTCCCTTTCTATTCCCTCCCCCACCTCAGCATCTCTTTCCCTCCTTTCCTCTCTCCCCAGTTCATGACTTCTGTGTCCAAAAATGCACTCCCTTCCACCACTTCATTCGAGTCCAGATAACAGCAGGGGTTGGAGGCAGCCTGCAGCAAGCCATATGTAGCCGACCCAGAAGTCTTCCCCCGAAGTCAGAGCTGACATCAGAGGGAAGGCTTTGCATCAGTCTGGCGGTGGCTGAGGTGTCAGGTGGGAAGGGGTAGATACTGGATGTAGGAGGTGAGAGGAGACAGACTGTAGATAGAAATGGGGAGGGATCAGACACACTGGATGAAAGGGGAAAGATAAGACAAACTGGAATGCCTGGGGAGAGAGAAAAAGACAGATGATGGATGGAAAGAAAAGGAGAGGGGAGGAAGACATTGAATGGAAAGGAGGAGAGGAAGAGGATACGGATGGAAGGGAGGAAAGAGAAAGATGGAGCAGACACTGAATAGAAGGGGGAGAAAGAGAAATGAAGCAGATGCTGGGCTGAAAGGGGGGAAAGATGGGCAGATGCTGGATGGAAGGGGGGAGAAAGAAGGGTGGATGATGGATGGGATGACAGAGGGGGCAGAAAGGAGGAAGAGAGGAGACAGATCAGATGCTGGGCAGAAGCAGCAGACAGAGGGGCAGATGCTGGATGGAAAGAGGGGGAGGAGCAGATGCTGGATGGAAAGGGACCTCAGGTCAGCATCTGAATGGCCGTGCAAGTCTGCATGGGTCCAAATGGTGCCACACACTGCTAGACCCCCCCCCCCCAGTCCATTGTGCTTTCTAGAAGCCAGTATTGTGGTGCATCCTGGTCCCTGATAGGTTTTCTCCCCCTAGAATGGGACAGACTGTGCTTTTGCCGGCAGAGGCAGAGTGGTGAGCCTTCACGATGTCGCAATTCTTCTACGTCATCACTACTCTGAATAACTTTGTATCATCTGCAAATTTAATCACCTTGCTCGTCTGGGTCCAAGCACCGAACCCTGTGGCACTCCACTCATGACGCTTTTCCAGTCCGAGTACTGTCCATTTACCCCTCATTCTCTGTTTCCTATCCGCCAACTAGTTTTTAATCCACGTGAGTATTTCACCCTCGATTCCATAGCTCGCAATTTTTCGAAGTAGTCGTTGATGTGGGACCTTGTCAAATGCCTTCTAAAAATCCAGATATACAATGTCGACTGGGTCACCCTTGTCTATCTGCCTGTTTACTCCCTCAAAGAAATGCAGCAAATTCGTCAAGCAAGATCTTCCTTTGCTGAAGCTGTGCTGGCTGGTCCTCATCAGATTGTGTCCGTCTAGGTCACATGTGTCAAACATAAGGCCCGCGGGGCCGAATCTGGCCCGCCTGGCTTTTATATGTGGCCCGCGACAACATTCCCGATCTTCCCCTTCTGAGCCCAGCGTGTCCTCCCCTACACACCAGTCCAACACCGCCATACCAGAAAGTCCGCTGGCCTCTGCAGCAACTCGGCAGTGCTTTTCGTGGCTCTCCCTCCTGCCCTCCGTCTGCCGCGGTCCACCCAGGTGGAAACATGAAGTTGCGCATCATTGGAGACAGACCGCGGCAGGCAGAAAGCAGGAGGAGGAGCCACGCACAGCACTCCCGAATCACTGAGGTCGGCATATTCCCTGGCCTGGCACTGACATCGGTCCGGCGCCAGAGGGAAAAATACGATGGGCTGTGAAGAGCGCGAGAGGAAGGGAGAGAGGTTGGACCTGGGGTACTATGGAGAAAGAGAGAAAAAGATACTTGAAGGGAGAACCGTTAGAAAGAGAAAGGGAGAAATGGTGGACCTGGGGGGAGGGAGGCAGGCAGACAGGGGGAGAGATGGGATGTGGGACAGTTGGGAAGAGAAAGGGAGAGAAGTTGAATCTGGAGATGGAAGGTGATGGAGAAATGTTAGGCCTGGGGGTGGAAGGGAGAGAGAGATGCAGCATCTCTTTTTTCTTTCCTTCCATCTCATTGTTCAGCATCAAGGGGGGAGGGAAGAACAGAAAAGAGATGGAACGAAATGTTGGACCAAGAGGAGAGAGGAGAGATAGAAGGAAATAGGAGGCTGGGAAAGGAGTGAGATGGGAAATGGGAGAGCTACAGAATAAGAGAAGATGGGAAAATTGATAGGTAGCTGAAAATTTAAAAAGGAGAAGGATGAGAAAGAGGGCAAGATTTGAGTGGACAGATGCAGAAAATAAAAGAGAAAAGTTTAAAGGGAAAAATCAATATGTTGGAGACAGGGACTGGAGCAAGAAAGAAGAGGAGAAAAAAAATGGGTAGCAGACACTGGAAAGAGAATTAGAAGATAGACAAAATCAGAAAGAGAAACTGGGATCCAAAGCAAAATGACCACACAACAAAAGGTAGAAAAAATAATTTTATTTTCTATTTTGTGATTACAATATGTCAGATTTGAAATATGTATCCTGCCAGAGCTGATGTTGGACAGCAAACATGAACTAGGACCTAAAAGAGAGGAAAAGTCTTTTTTATTTATTTTGTAGCCGGCGTGGGGTTGGAGAGGTTGCATCCCTATACTTCTACTAAGACTAATCCCCTCCTTTGCTGGCGCGCAGCGTGGGTTTTGGCGCTGGCACCAGAGATTGATCCAATGCTCACAGAAGTCCTGTGAGCATCGGAGCTGCCACCGGCGCTGGGGCCCACACTGCGCATCAGCTAAGGAGGGGGCAAGTATCTTAATAAAAAATCCGGCCCACAACTTAGCCTGTGTTTTAGATTTCTGCCCCTTATGTGATTTGAGTTTGACATCCCTGGTCTAGGTGATCAATGATGCGGTCCTTTATCAGCACCTCTACCATTTTTCCCGGTACCGAGGTCATACTCACCAGTCTGTAATTTCCTGGTTCTCCCCTCGAACCTTTCTTGAAGATCGGCATAACATTTGCCACTTTCCAGTCTTCCAGAATCCTTCCCGATTTGATCGACAGATTGGCTATTAGTTGGAGCAATCCAATCTCATCAGCTTCTTTGACTGGGTAACAAAACAGCTAGACTTGGTAGAATCTGTGGATGTCGTATACCTAGACTTCATCAAAGCTTTCGATAGTGTCCCGCATCGCAGGCTGTTGAGCAAGATGAAATCAATGGGGCTGGGAGAAACACTAACTACATGGGTCAATGACTGGCTGAGTGTCAGTCTTCAAAGGGTGGTAGTTAACGGTACCCTCTCTAAAACATCGGAGGTGACCAGTGGAGTACCGCAGGGCTCAGTCTTGAGCCCGCTCCTTTTCAACATATTCATAGGTGACCTAACTCAGGGGCTTCAAGGTAAGATAACGTTATTCGCTGACAACGCCAAACTATGCATTATAGTGAGAGATGGCAATTCACCCGATAGTATGACACACGACCTACATTTGTTGGAGCTTTGGTCCTCGACCTGGCAGCTGGGTTTTAACGCTAAGAAATGCAAGATTATGCACCTCGGCAGCAGAAATCCGTGCAGAACTTACACCTTGAATGGTGAGACCTTAGCTAGAACTTCAACAGAACGAGACTTGGGAGTGATCATCAGCGCAGACATGAAAGCTGCTGATCATGTGGAGAAGGCTTCATCTAAGGCAAGACAGTTGTTAGGTTGCATCCACAAGAGTTTTGTCAGCCGGAAGCCTGAAGTCATAATGCCATTATACAGAACTATGGTGAGACCTCATCTGAAATACTGTGTGCAATTCTGGAGGCCACACTACCGAAAAGATGTGCTGAGAGTAGAGTCGGTGCAACAGATGGCCACCAGGATGGTCTCGGGGCTCAAGGATCTATCGTACGAGGAAAGGCTGAAAAATTTGCGGCTGTACTCACTAGAGGAACGTAGGGAGAGAGAAGACATGATCGAGACGTTTAAGTATATTACCGGCCGTATCGAGATGGAAGGAGAGATTCTCTTTCTCAAAAGACCCTCAGCCACAAGAGAGCATCCGCTCAAACTCAGGGGCGGGAAATTTCATGGCGACACCAGGAAATATTTCTTCACCGAGAGAGTGGTTGATCCTTGGAACGACCTCCCGGTGCAGGTGATCGAGGCAAACAGCGTGCAAGAATTTAAGAGCAAATGGGATGCCCATGTGGGATCCCTTAGAGGGTTAAGCCAAAGGAACCTATCACCAGGAGTGGGATCCCTAGGATAGTAGACTTGGGGGTGGGCCAGTAGGGTGGGCAGACCTGATGAGCTATGGCCCTTATCTGCCATCATCTTCTATGTTTCTATGTTTCTAAGATAATGAACGGAATAGACTTAGTAGATAAGGACAGGTTGTTCACCCTCTCCAAGGTAGAGAGAACGAGAGGGCACTCTCTAAATTTAAAAGGGGATAAATTCCAAACAAACATAAGGAAGTTCTTCACCCAGAGAGTGGTAGAAAACTGGAACACTCTTCCAGAGGCTGTTATAGGGGAAAACGCCCTCCAGTGATTCAATACAAAGTTAGACAAGTTCCTGCTTAACCAGAACGTACGCAGATAATGCTAGTCTCAGTTAGGGCACTGGTCTTTTGACCTAAGGGCCGTCACATGAGCGAAATGCTGGGCACGATGGACCACTGGGCTGATCCAGCAGCGGCAATTCTTATGTTCTTAACCTATAAGGTATGAAAAAAATACTAGATTCCAATGCCCCCGAATTAAAGGAAATATTTAGGGCCTGTTTTACAAAGCCGCGCTAGTGGCTGCTGCGCGGTAACGGCCCTATAGCCCATAGAGATTTAAAGGGCTTCGGGGTTGTTGCCGCACGGCAGTCGCTAGCGTGGCTTTGTAAAACAGGCCCTTAGTGTACCTGAATGTAACATACCTTGACTAACTACAGAAAGGGAATGAGCTAAAGATGATAAGAAACAAAACAAATATACACCTCTTTATTTAACCAAATATTCAATTAGATT
This sequence comes from Geotrypetes seraphini, assembly GCF_902459505.1. Taxonomy (NCBI): domain Eukaryota; kingdom Metazoa; phylum Chordata; class Amphibia; order Gymnophiona; family Dermophiidae; genus Geotrypetes; species Geotrypetes seraphini. The sequence continues at coordinate 28,491,580 of NC_047101.1, read as the reverse complement.
TCTGAACTCCTTAGTTACATTGACTGATTATATTGACATCATCAAAGACGGTGATCCATATATTGCATTCCTATTTGACTACTAATGTTCTTTCTTCCAAAATGGTACTTGACCCTTGACTTTCTGCACCCTAAATACATTATTTTGAACTTTTTGTTAAAAAGTCATATTTACATTCTTCCACTGTCAAGTTTAAGTTTCAAGTTTCTTTATTTTTGATACACTGTCTATCAAAACAAGTGTCTAAACGGTGTACAATATAAAAAGATTGCAAAGAAAACAGTTAAAATAAATAGATAAAAGCAATATTTTATCAGATATTAAAAATCCAGACAAATTTAGGTTAACGTACATGTAACAGAAGGAAAGTAGGGGAGGGAAAGGTTGTTTAAAATACATCAAAGTAAAATTAATTTAAAAAAAGGACAGTAAATGTGGAGTGGCAAAAACATTAGGATGGGAATCACTTCAAAAGAAGCATTAGATGTTTCAAAGCTTCAGAAGAATCAAGGGATTAAGAGGCGGAAGCTGATACTAAAGAGAAAAGGCATCTTTAAAGAGGAAACTTTTAAGTATGGCTTTAAATTTTTCAAGCGAGTTCTCTAATCGAATGTCTAATGGGAGGGCATTCCACAGAGAGGGGGCGGTGACTGAAAAGATGCATTTGCGACTAGTATCGTAAAACAGTTCCTGTATTAACGGTATAGAGAGTAGATTTTGATTATTAGATTGGAGGGCCCTAGATGATGAGTAAGGGATCAAAAGTTTATCTAAGAATGCCGATTGGTTAGAGGTTTTTGTTTTAAAGAAGAGGAGGAGTATTTTATAGGGAGGTGTTGAGTGATAGGTAGACAATGTGCTTTGCGGAGGAGAGGACTAACATGATCAAATTTTTTTTGCATGATAGATTAATTTAAAAGCAGTGTTTTGCAATAGTTGTACACGGCGGATTTCTTTCTGGATTATACCTTGATGGAAAAATTATGTTCTTACCTGTTAATTTTCTTTCCTTTAGACGCATCAGATGAATCCAGAGACCAATGGGATAGCACACATCTACCAGCAGGCAGAGATAGAGAAACTGATTAACAGGTGGTCCTATTGGCTGGCACTCCTCCTGTATCTTCAGTACAGCTCCTTGCCCAAGCATCCATAACCATCAATAGGCATAACATGTAAAAAAACTTTTTTCCCATAACAAATCTCAAAATGCAATAATACAGAATACAACCATCAATAATAATAATAATAATCATCGGTAACTAGCTCCTGGTTAGAAGGAGCTGTACAGCCTTCCTGTCTGGTCGGGGGGTCCATCTAGCATGTGCCATGAGAAAATGGCGACAGGAGAAACCAGCGTGATAAGCATAGAAATCTGAAGTCCAGGCCCCTCAGAAATAGAGAAAGAGAGTCCTGGCCGCAAGAAGATGCAAAGTGTCATTATAGTTCCCATAGAGACAGCCCAAAATTGGAAACTATTTGTACTATCTTTAAGCATACATATCCTATGCCACTACTAGACACATGCAGCGCAGCACAGAGGCCCAAATAAGAAGGACAGTTACCAACAGACAAAGGCTCAAGAGAGACAATGAGATACCCGTGTGAAATACAAGGCACTTTCTTACTGCTGATCTCACTGTGCTGTGATTTGCCGTATGTCGACCAAGTCCGGAGACAAACCGAGACTGGGTGACCTAGCACAGGTCAGAGTCTCTGTGGTAATCCCCTTGAGTGCTAACCCCAGAGTCCGATTAAACTAGCAGCTTCCTTCAAGTGAATACAGCAGGAACACAGACATAGACATATAAATCTGCCCAAGCTTGTCCCAAAGCTGGTGAAACACGTACAACTTGTTTGAACCGGAAAGGAGAGAAGCCACAGCATACCCTGACCAAAGTCAGCTGTAAATAAACTACCGGAACGCTGCAGCTTTCCTGCCATCGCCAGAGACCCAAGCGCGCGCCTGATTCTTGCCGACACGTGGCCGCTGCATCAATGCTCCTAGAAACATAGTCGGATTCAAGCCCCGGAAAATTTACCTTGTCGCATCCTGCATAGAAAGAAAATCAGACTCGAGGAATAACAAGTCTGAAAAAACATGAGCCACAGCACCGGAAAAAACATGTCCCATCTCATGCGCGCTGCAATAAACCTGCACATGCACAATTAGCTGCATATGCCTATGACAAACACCGATGAAAGAGAGCCTCGGAATAAACAGGACTACTACTTCTGCACTGAAACCCAACGAGGAGAACAAGTACGAGCATGAAATCGCACCGCTACTGCCGCACTGTATCCAACAAGGAAAGCAAGCGAGTGCATGCAAAGGGCGGGAATGGCCCGGCTCCCTCAACGGATTTCTAGTCATAAAACTTAGCCTCAATAAAATATCCATTCCTTAAACGTACGTTAACCAAACCCACAGTACTAAGACTCCCAAACAGAACCTGAAGTTCAAACAACAGTAAAAAACACATACATACTCACAAGCTTGTTCTTAGGGCCGGCTGAAGCCAGTAAGAGCTGGTTGTGCAGCACTAACAGGGCAGAATGTAGCAACTGTGGTCTCCTTTTTTTTTTTAACAGAGAAGGGAAAGAAGAAAAAATGGAGAGCCAGTCAAACTCTCTAGCAATGGAGGGAGGGTGAGGCAGGGACCTGGGGGGCCCAGGTGTAGCCCCTAAAGCTGGCACCGTTCAGCTGGACACCTCTGTCTCACTGAAGAGAAACCTCAACAGAAAGCACAGTTACTTACCGTAACAGGTATTATCCAGGGACAGCAAGCAGCTAATCTCAAGTATGGCTGACTTCATCCGATGGAGCCCCGATGCGGACGCCTCACAAGCAGACTTGCTTGAAGAAACTAGAAGTTTTGAGTCGCCCGCACCGCGCATGCGCGAGTGCCTAACTGCCCAGTGCACAGGGCGCGTCTCCTCAGTTCAGATAGCTAGCAGAGAAGCCAACCAGGGGAGGTGGGTGGGTTGTAAGAATAGCTGCCTGCTGTCCCTGGATAACACCTGTTATGGTAAGTAACTGTGCTTTAGCCCAGAACAAGCAGGCAGGTATTCTCACATATGGGTGACCTCCAAGCTAACCAGAATGGGATGGTGGGAGTGTTGACAACTTAGGAGAATAAATTTTGTAATACTGTTTGGCCAAACTGTTCATCCCGTCTGGAGAAAGTACCCAGACAATAGTAAGAAGTGAAGGCATGAACCGAGGACCAAGTAGCAGCCTTGCAAATCTCCTCAATCGGTGTCGATCTGAGGAAAGCTACAGAAGCTTCCATTGCTCTGACTTTATGGGCTTTGACTTTACTGTGAAATGGTAATCCAGCCTGGGCATAGCAGAAAAAGATACAAGCTGCCATTCAATTAGAGATGGTGCGTTTAGAAATTGGATGTCCCAACTTATTTGGATAAAAAGAGACAAAAAGTTGAGGAGCAGTTCTGTGTGGTTTGGTGCGTTCCAAGTAGAAGGCCAAAGCACGTTTACAGACCAGAGTATGAAGAGCTGATTCTCCAGGGTGAGAATGAGGTTTTGGAAAAAACACTGGAAGTACGATAGATTGGTTAAGATGAAATTCTGAGACCACTTTAGGTAGGAATTTTGGATGAGTATGAAGAACCACCTTGTCATGATGGAACACAGTGAATGATGGGTCAGTAACCAAAGCTTGCAGCTCACTGACTCATCGAGCAGAAGTGAGGGCAATGAGAAACACCACTTTCTAAGTGAGATAATTCAAATGAGCCTTATCAATTGGTTCAAATGGAGGCTTCATGAGTTGAGAAAGGACAACATTGAGGTCCCAAACCACAGGAGGCGGTTTGAGAGGAGGTTTGACATTGAAAAGTCCTTTCATGAATCTGGAAACTACTGGATGAGCAGAGAGGGGTTTCCCTTCAATAGGCTGATGAAAAGCTGCAATTGCACGAGATGGACTCGAATGGATGTAGACTTGAGTCCAGAGTTGGATAGGTGCAAAAGATAATCCAAAACAGACGATAAGGAAGAATGTTGAGGCTCCTTATGATGAGAGAAACACCATGTAGAAAATCTAGTCCATTTTTGGTGATAGCATTGTCTAGTTGTAAGCTTCTAGAAGCTTCTAAAACATCTCTGACAGATTGAGAAAACTGAAGAGGAGTTATGATGAAAGGTACCAGGCTGTCAGGTGTAGAGACTGCAGGTTGGGATGAAGCAGAGATCCTTGACTCTGTGTAAGCAGAGAAAGAAAAACTGGAAGAAGGTATGGCTCCCTGCTGCTGAGTTGAAGTAGAAGGGAGTACCACGGTTGTCTCGGCCACTGAGGAGCGATTAGAATCATGGTGGCATGATCGTTCCTCAACTTGACCAGAGTCTTGAGAATGAGAGGGAATGGAGGGAATGCATAGAGGAAGAGATTCGTCCATTCCTGAAGAAAAGCATCTGCCTCGAGGCGGTGAGGAGAGTATATCCTGGAGCAGAACTGAGGCAGTTTGAAGTTGTGGGGAGCTGCAAAGAGGTCTATTTGAGATGTTCCCCACTGTGAGAAAATGTGATGAAGAGACGAGGAATGGAGAGTCCATTTGTGAGGTTGCAGAAGACGACTTAAGTTGTCCACCAAGGAATTCTGAGCCCCTTGAATGTAGACAGCTTTGAGGAAGTTGTTGTGACGGATTGCCCAGTCCCAAACTTCCAGAGCTTCTTGACAATGGGAGGCAGACCCCGTCCCTCCCTGTTTGTTGACATAATACATGGCGACTTGGTTGTCCGTGCGGACGAGGACTACTGCGTCATGAATGAGATGTTGAAAAGCATGGAGAGCTTTGAGGATCGCTCTGAGTTCCAACTGATTGATATGACACTGACGATCCGTACTGGTCCCAGAGGCCTTGAGTACGAAGATCATCAAGATGAGCGCCCCATGCGTAGGTCGACGAGTCTCTCGTGAGGACCTTCTGATGAGGGGGCATGTGAAAAAACAAGCCACTGGAAGGATTGGAAGAGAGCATCCACCAATGGAGAGACTTCTTCAAAGAAGGAGTGACTGTGATGTGTCAAGAAAGAGGATCACAAACCTGCGTCCATTGAGATGCCAGGGTCCACTGAGGAATTCTGAGGTGAAGTCTGGAAAAAGGATTCACGTGTACTGTGGAGGCCATGTGACCTAGAAGTACCATCATGTGTCTCGTTGAGATGGAAGAGCGGGAAGACACTGTATGACAGAGTTGAAGAAGAGCTTCCAGACGTTGTTGTGGAAGGAATGCTCTGAGTTGGACAGTGTCCAGAACAGCTCCAATGAATGGTAGATTCTGAGAGGGTTGAAGTTGAGATTTGGGAAAGTTGATTTCGAATCCCAAACTTTGTAGAAACCAGGTAGTCTGTTGGGTCACTACAATAACCCCTTGAGAGGTGGAATCTTTGATGAGCCAGTCGTCGAGGTAGGGAAATACCTGAAGACCATGATTCCATAGAGCTGTCGCTACCACAACCAGGCACTTGGTGAATACTCTGGGAGACGAGGCCAGGCCGAAGGGTAGTATTGAAAATGCAGATTCCCCACCCGAAATCTGAGGTATTGATGAGAGGCTGGATGAATGGGGATATGAGTGTAGGCCTTCTTGAGATCCAGAGAGCATAACCAATCGTTCTGCTCGAGAAGGTGAAAGAGAGATGCCAGGGACAACATTCAAAACTTTTCTTTGACCAAAAATTTGTTGAGAGCCCTGAGATCCAAAATGGGTCGCAGATCTGAAGGAATACGAGTACAGAATGTCAGGTGCAACTCTGGGAAAAAGTGAACAAGAAAGGGATCTGGGTGTACTGATAGATAGGACCCTGAAGCTGTCGGCACAATGTGTGGCAGCGGCAAATAAGGCAAATAGAATGTTGGGCATGATAAAGAAAGGAATCTCGAGTAGATCGGAGAAAGTTATAATGCCGCTTTATAGGGCAATGGTCAGACCCCACTTGGAATACTGCGTCCAACATTGGTCTCCCTACCTAAAGAAGGATATAAAACTGCTGGAGAGGGTGCAGAGACGAGCAACTAAACTAGTGAAGGGTATGGAGAAACTGGAATATGAGGATCGACTTAAAACACTGGGATTGTTCTCCCTTGAGAAAAGGAGACTGCGTGGGGATATGATCGAGACCTTCAAAATACTGAAAGGAATCGAAAAAATAGAGCAGAGAAGATTATTTACATTGTCCAATTTGACACGGACAAGAGGACATGAAATGAAGCTAAGGGGGGGACAAGTTCAGGACTAATATCAGGAAGTTCTGCTTCACACAGAGAGTGGTTGACATCTGGAATACTCTCCCAGGGGAGATTATTGCGGAATCGACAGTCCTTTGGGTGAAAAAAAACTTCCTTGCATTTGTTTTGAACCTATCTCCCTTCAGTTTCTCCGAGTGCCCCCTCATACCTGTTGTCCCCTTCAGTCTGAAGAATCTGTCCCTATCTACCCTCTCTATGCCCCTCATGATCTTGAAGGTCTCTATCATATCTCCCCTGAGCCTCCTTTTTTCCAGGGAGAAGAGCCCCAGCCTATCCAACCTCTCGGCGTATGGGCAGTGTTCCAGCCCTCTTACCAGTTTCGTCGCTCTCCTTTGGACTCTCTCAAGCACCGCCATGTCCTTCTTGAGGTATGGCGACCAATACTGAACGCAGTATTCCAGATGCGGACGCACCATCGCTTGATACAATGGCATGATGACTTCCCGCGTCCTGGTTGTGATGCCCCTCTTTATGATGCCCAGCATCCTGTTGGCTTTTTTCGAGGCTGCTGCGCACTGTGCAGATGGCTTCAGTGATGCATCCACCAGCACACCCAAGTCTCTCTCAAGTCTGCTGTCTCCCAACAATGCCCCCCTCGTGATGATGTGTTGAGGGCTGGGCACTTGTGTAGTCCCAACCTCTCACAATTGAGGTTTATTTTTCTCCGTTTTATTATTATTATTATTGTTGTTTTGATTTTCTATACAGTCTATGTTATGTCAGCTATTCTTATTTACGTGGCCTGATTGAGTCCCTGCTAATAACTATATTTAACAATACGTATTTAACACACATTTATTGGCTATTACGATTGTATCCCAGAAATTGGCTATAAAATAAGCCAGGTGTATACCTGGCAGGGCCTCCGCGTGTGCGGTTCGCCGGACTTGATGGACCGAAGGTCTGATCCGGAGATGGCGCTTCTTATGTTCTTATGTTCTTATCGCCCGTCTTCTTTGGAACAAGGAAGTAACGGGAGTAAAACCCCCTTCTCTGCTGTTCCAAGGGAACTGGTTTGATGGCATGGAAATGAAGCAGAAGAAGAAGGGCGGTCGGGATATACTGGAAGTATACTCTCTTGGAGGATGCTCTGGTGGAACCTGATTGAAATGAAGAGAGTATCCTTCTCTGATGATGGAAAGGACCCAGAGGTCGGATGTTATGACCGTCCATCTGTCGTAAAAAAGATGGAGACGACCTCCTATAGGTGGAAAAGGAGTCAAAAACAGAACGATGGATGTTATGCTCTGGTGTAAACAGTCAAAAAGGCTGAGAAGCCTTAGGTGGAGCAGAAGGTTGAGGCTTATGTTGCTTCTGAGGTGGCTGTTTCTTTAAAGAGGGCGAGTGTAAGGCGCCGGATTTGGAGGAAAACGCCTCTGGTAGATAACAGGAGGACGTGTAGGCCTAGAAGGAGTGGCTTAGGCTTTGGTCTGACTATGGAGGCAAAAGATTTAGTCAGACAACTTTTTGGTGGCTGCCTCGATGGACTCATCGTAAAGATCATTGCCTTCACAAGGGATGTTCGCCAGGTGGTCCTGTAGATTATAATCCATTTCAATGGTGCAAAGCCAGGCTAGACGACGCATGACCACAGAGCAAGCCGCTGCTTGGGCAGAGAGCTCAAAGGCATCATAAGATGATTGCAGAAGATGGAGACGTAACTGAGAGAAAGAAGCAATGACTTCTTGAAATTCAAAATGCATGCTATCATCCAAGTAATTCAAAAATTTTGGCAGAAGAGAGAAAAGAAATTCAAAATAAGTGATAAAGTAAAAATTATAATTGAGGACCCTCGAAGATATCATAGCATTTTGGTAAATGCGACGTCCAAATTTATCCATGGTCTTTCCCTCCCGGCCAGGAGGAACTATGGCATAAACTCTGGAAGGATGGGATCTCTTTAAAGAGGATTCCACGAGCAAGGATTGATGTGACAATTGGGAATTGTCAAAACCTTTATGAGGCACCGTTTTATATCTGGCATCCAACTTTCCTGAAACTGCTGGAATGGAAAAAGGAGTCTCCATGCATCTAGTAAAAGTCTGATTGAGAAGCTTGTGTAGTGGCAGCTTGAGAGACTCAGCCGGAGGTTGAGGAAGGTGCATGACCTCGAGGTATTCCTTAGAGTACTTAGAGCCAGTATCCAGTGGAACGCTCAAGTCCACAGCCATCTGTCTCAAAAAAGAGGAAAAAGATAACTGGTCTGCAGTTGCACGGCCTTGAGAAGGACTCGAGGACGTCGAGGCAGCTGGAGTTGAAGAAGAAGAAGCCTCGGCAGGAAACCATGGTATGAAGGAACCTGGAGACTTGGACGAGGCACTGGACATCGGAATATCCTTGAGAGCCGGCATCGGAGACTTGGAACGAGGAGTTGGAGGTCTTGTCGAGGCCGGAGAGGACCGAGGCTTTGAGGTATGAAGTCTCGAAGAATGCCTCGAAGTAGGCCTCGAGTGATGTCGAGAACTGTGTCTTGAACTGGATCTCGAAGATCGAGCAGAGGTTGCCTCGGAAGCAGTAGATCGAAGATCTATAGGCGTGGAGGAGCCCTGAAGCAACTTCGAAGATTGGACTCCCTTGGTAGAATGGGAGGTATCCTGTCGATGCACTTGCACAGACTCTACTCTATGCGTTTCGTGCTTGGAAGCCTGACCAGACACTTGCAGAGACTCCGCTCCCTGCATCGAGTGTGGAGGATCAGACCAGGGCACAGGCGGCTCGACATTGTGGGAGACTTCTGCATGCCCAGGCTGAAGCAGAGTGAGCAGTGTGGGTCCCATGGTAGTGAGGACCTTAAGAATCTTCTCCTCCAAAGAGGTCTGGGACGTAGCCGGCAAGGAGGGTACCACGTCTGAAACTGGCCCATCTGCCTTGGCTGAAGGGTCCAGCACAGTGGTGTGAGAGTGTTTCGACTTGGGAGGCTTCGACACCTTAATCACTACTGGCAGAACCGAGTGCTGAGCTATCTGACCTGAGGAGACAGGAGAAGATATGGCAGCCGAAGACATTGAAGCAAGAGCCACTCCAAAAGATGAAGGTCTGATGAGGCTCTAGGTGGAAGCAGCCGAAGGAGAGGCGTCGATGGGTGTCGATGCCGAAGACACCTTCGATGCAGAAAGATTAGTAGACTCCATCTCGAAGAGGCTATCCACCAGGAAGCAACGACGCTTAAAAGCGCGAGGCTTAAGTGTTTGGCAAGGCAGGCACGAGGTAGGATGATGTTTCGGCCCAAGGCACTTGAAGCAACATCCGTGAGGGTCCGTAAGAGATATCGTGCGCTTGCACTTGCTACATCGTTTGAAACCGGTAACAGGCTGGGGCATAGACAAAAATACAGCCGATGCAAAGTCGAGCCGCAGCCAAGCGGCCTGTACCGGACGAATGGACGGAAGTAAAATTATTATTATTATTTTTTTTTTTAAAGAAAGAAAAAGACAAACACAGCGATTCGTGAGAAACTAAAACACAAACCGCGGTGAGAGAAGGCACGGACAACGAAGTTACCGGAGAGAGCCAAAAAGACGGACTTCTCGGCTCCGCGGAAAACTAAGAACTGAGGAGATGTGCCTTGTGCACTGTGCGGGAAGGCACTCGTGCATGCGCAGTGCGGGCGACTCAAAACTTCTAGTTTCTTCAAGCAAGTCTGCTTGTGAGGCGTCCGCATCGGGGCTCCATCGGATGACGTCACCCATATGTGAGAATACCTGCCTGCTTGTCCTGGGATAAGAAAACAATTGCCATCTCACTGAAGAGAAACCTCAACAAGAGAAAATAATTTTCCAGTCACAGCCAGAATTCAGGAGCTAGTTGAATAGCGACTATCACCTAGAGTATGGAACATCTAGTGAGCTCATCAAGTTCGCAGATGACACAAAGCTATGCCGGGCAATTAAATCACAGAAGGACAGTGAGGAAATCCAGAGCGATTTGAGCCGATTGGAAAATTGGGCAGATAAATGGCAGATGAAGTTTAATGTGGAAAAATGCAAAGTCATGCACTTAGGCAGAAAAAATAAGGAACACAAGTACAGTATGTCGGGTGCAACTCTAGGAAAAACCGAACAGGAAAGGGACCTTGGCGTATTAATCGATAGGAACCTGAAGCCGTCGGCCCAATGCGTGGCGGCAGCGAATAAGGCAAATAGAATGCTAGGCATGATAAAGAAGGGAATCACGAGTAGATCGGAGAAAGTAATACTACCGCTTTATAGAGCGATGGTCAGACCACACTTGGAATACTGCGTCCAGCACTGGTCTCCAAACCTAAAAAATGATTTAAAAGTACTTGAGAGGGTGCAGAGATGAACAACGAAGCTAATAAAGGGCATGGAGAACTTGGAATATGAGGAACGACTTAAAAGACTGGGTTGTTCTCCCTTGAGAAGAGGAGACTGTGAGGGGATATGATCGAGACTTTCAAGATACTGAAAGGAATCGACCAAATAGAGCACGATAAAAAATTATTTACAATGTCCAATGTGACACGGACAAGAGGACATGGACTGAAGCTAAGGGGGGACAGGTTCAGGATAGATAACAGGAAGTACTGCTTCACGCAACAAGTGGTAGACACCTGGAATGCTCTCCCGGAGGAGATAATTGCGGAATCCACCGTTCCAGGGTTTAAGGGTAAGTTAGATGTACATCTCCTTATGAGTGGCTTAAGGTGACATAGGTAAGGGTAAGCTAGATGCACATCTCTTATGAGAAGCTTAGAGTGATATGGGGACTAATACTATGCCAGGGTACACCTAGCGGGGCCTCCACGTGTGCGGATCGCCGGACTTGATGGACCTAGGGTCTGTTCCGGAGATGGCACTTCTTATGTTCTTAGAGCATACTAAAGATACAGGAGGAGTGCCAGCCAATAGGACCACCTGTTAATCAGTTTCTCTATCTCCTCCTGCTGGTAGATGTGTGCTATCCCATTGGTCTCTGGATTCATCTGCTGTTATTGCTAAGGAAAAAGGGCATTGCAGTAATCTATGGTTGAAATTACTAGGGAGTGAATTGGGATATTGATAGAGGGGGATCGAGAAAAGAAGAAATAGAACGGATGAGCCTAAGCTTGTGAAAACATTTCTGCATAACTGCACCAACTTGTTGATGAAAGGTGAGGTCCCTGTCTAGAATGACTCTGAGAAGTTTAACTTTACTATCCGTTTGAATTGAGGAAGAGTCGATACAGATGGGTAGATATAGATGTTCATCTGTAGAAGGCGAGAAAAGGACACTGTATTTTCCTCAATCATTATATCTCTGTGAAGAGGCACATTTTCCCTCAGAGCTCCTCCTCAGTGTCAGTTAATAAAGACATTTTAAGAGTGTTGGGCCTAGAAATGATCCATTATTGATCGAACTCACGTTTTCTAATTCTGTTCGCTATTGCCTTGATGTTATGCTGTTACACTGTAGCAGGTTGACAAGGGCAAGTGTGCATTGAATGAAAAGTGAGAAATTTAGGAATGAAGCTTAAGGTGTAATGGAAGCAGAATGATAACACTGTCCGTTGCATTCAGCCATCTTCCAGTTGCCTATAGCAACTCATTCACTCTAATGTTATAATATCTCATCATATCTCTCTTAATATCATATCTCTTATAATATCTCTCTTAATATCTCATATCTCATAATCTCATATCTCTCTTAATATCATATCTCTTATAATATCTCATCATATCTCTCTTAATATCAATAGAGTTATCACATTTGTTTCTTTGAGCATATCCAAAAATATGACATGTAAAGTTAATGCCTTCCCTGATCTCTATGCCATGCATGACTCATCTACTGTCACTAAATAGTATGTTTCCCTGTGTTCTGTTTATATGGCTCAGCAGCAGCTCAATTAAACTTTGATATAAAAGTGACCGTGTGACAATCAAAGAAGAAATCTAAATGTGATATGCAAACAAATGAAATCTTTCTTGAAAATCATGGATTAGCAGTCAATCTACCATGTGTACCACTTACAAAGCAGTCGCAACTCCAATGAGTCCAGATGGAACACCCGCAATGTTATAAAATCAGTAATGGAGAAACATGGCCTAAAGAGCAAGAACTTTTCAGACTGTGCCTGTTTCAGAGAAAACAGAAAGGTCTTCAAATCAGCCGCCTGTCTTAATGATCAAAAATCACCTTAATCAATGTGCAGCACTGAAGAAAACCCACTAGGAAAATCAACAGATGGGAAGCAGAGATGCTGCAAAAAGCAGCAAATTAGCCACAGCATTGACAGGATGCCTGAAAAACTATGAAAACCAATCATCAGCTTCATAAGCCAATTCTGACGGCAAACAGGATTTGGTATGTTCCTTATAAGGGCTCTCTTTTAGCTGATGCCTGGTTAATTCTTGCTGCAGTGACAGAGCTCCTTTAGCTGATCCTGATGTTAATGTCACTGCATACATTTTCTGGTATTCAACAACCCTGCTCCAACTTTTTCCTGTCCTTGCATGGCAACTCACAGAAAGAACAGAAAATTCATGTAGCAAATAACGCTTTGATCAAACAGTTCTGTTTGGCTTTTTTGTGATAAATCAGGCTGTTAGAAACAAGACTTACATCATTTCTGCTTGTTGCCTTGGTATACTATAAGCCCTTCCTGGCCCCGACATCCCAACCCCTCCCTTTCCCTATCTCCCTCTGAAAAATCCACTCTCGTTTAATGCCATCTTTGCCTTCTAACAGATTCCTACATACAGTTACACGTGTGTGTGTGTGTGTGTTTATTCAGACAGATTTTCCATCTGAATGTTGATGTGGGTCTTTCTCTCACAGTAGATGTGCAGAGCATGAGATCTGGAAGTAAACACCTCTGGCACTGGTCTGGACATGGGCTTTGTGTACAGGTATGGGGTGCTCTTCCTTAAACACACTGATGAAAGCATCTCAACCTTTCAGAAGCTTTATGGGAACCAATTATAAGGCGAGGAAGAGAAGCATTATGACTGAAGTTGGCACCCCCTCCTTAAGATACAGAGAAAAACAACAGTCTGCCTAGGAGCTAAGGGCAGAATTTCAGCTGAAAGATGACTAGGTTTCTCGCAGGCAGCACATGGGCAGACTCTGCTGTAAAACATCCAGGAAGAGGGGGGAAAAGGAGGAATAAGAACAAAGAGAAACCTCCCTACCTTTCGAGGGTCTCCTTTGTTTAGTCTGTAGAGAAGAGAACGTCCCCATGACTGCACCCATTTTCAGCTAGCACTTGTTAGAGTTTTTGGTATCTAACCGCTCTGAGAAGAAAAATCAATTCTGATCGTCCACTCCGAAGGGAAAAATGAGAAAGGAAGAAAAAAAATTGCAAAGCTGCAGCTGGAGTATTCAGCAAACGTTGAGCTTTTGCGAGGATTTCTTGTTATTGTTTTCTGTTATTTTCGGTCTACACACATGCACTGACTCACAGGCTATGGAGTTATTATTCAGAGCAGCTCCCCAGTGAAATTTAAATGCTAGGTAGATAGATTCCCTCAGACTAGCATTGGCTGTGGATGCATCACAATATTTATTGGAGAACAGCCACAGAAACACACAGAGCTAAGTCTCTCCCAGTCCTTTGTTGCTGTGAATCTAAAGGAAAAAAATAAAATAAAAAAGCAGCAAATGCTTCTTTCTTCCAAGCATGCTAAACCCCCATCCTGTAGACACGGTAAGGGTCCCTGGGGGCAAAGAGGGGATGCAGGCAAAGGAGCAGAGCTGAGTACTAATCCTGAACGAATGAAAACCCGTGCAGGAGAAACTGACAGCCAAGTGCGTGCCCAAGTCGCAGCTGTGTGCTACTGTACGAGAACTGCCCCAGAGGCATGGCATCTTGAAAGGAAGCAACAATTTTGAAGGCTCATTTCAGTTGTGCAAGCTGTGCAGGTGAAATTAAAGTTCTGCACACACACACTTGCACACAAATTAATGTCAGCCTTGGAAAAAAAATTATCTGTTTTTGATTTACCACTTTTGTGTTTTACAGGTTAGGTGTGTGTGTTATTAGCAGCCAGTGCTTATACAAGGCATTCCGATATTTAAAAAAATAAAAAAAGGTATACATAGGTAACATGGATCAGCATACCGATATTTCTTGTTTTATAATTGTACATGATAAAGTGGGAACACATCTACTTGTAGTTTATAGGGGGATGTGTTTACTGATGATGATGTGAGGGTTAGGATGTGTGAACACGTGATTGATTCTGCATGCAGGTGGATATATGGTTATGTGTAGGTGTCATAATCCTGCATGGGTACTTTTTTCTCACTATTTCATCTCAGAGCTGATGATCTTAAGACATCCATTCATGTAGAAAAGGCACAAGGGAAAGCCAGCAGGATGCTTGAGTGGCCAGCAGAAAAAAAGAGGGGATGCTGCATCTGTGTAAGTCCTTGGTGAGACCTCATTTGGGATACTGTGTGTACCATTCTGCAGACCACACCATCAAAATATTATCAACAAAGAGGACAGTGGGCTGATTGACTGTGAGCTACTTCATTGGCAGGAGCACTATTTGGATGACCAAATGATGTCACACGTGGGCCTCAAGAAGACCTCCAAAGTGCCACTTTTCTTGACAACTGACATTTCTGCTGAAGGTGGTTTCTCTTAGTACATGACAGGGAAAAGGCAGGCTAGAGTTAAGCCACTGGTGACTTCCACACTCACAGTTAAGGGGCTCATAGGCAAGTTTACACCAGTAGCCCCAGTGCTGCCTCTTGGAGTCAGTGTAAATTCTTCACAAGAAGGAGTCTCTTTGAGCTCCACTGAATGTACCCCTCCACTTTTTCTGGAGCTTTCTTTGTTTCTCAAAACATTCCAAGATGAAGTTCAATCTGCTGTTTTGTGGCTCTTCAGTAAAAATGTTTCCTTCAATTTTTTTTTTATTTATTGCTGTTATATTTTTTTAAATTATGTATTTTTTAATTTTAATTATTATGCATCTTTTTTTTTTGTTGTTATTGCTGTATTAGTTTTAGGTGGGGGAAGGGGTGTTATATACCCCCTTTCGAGATTATCTAAGCGGTTTTACAATCAAGTACTCAAGCATTTTGTTCCCTGCCTTGAGCTGTGGTAAGTACAGGTTAGCAATATTTTTAAATAAATAAATACCATACCCCTTGACTCTGCATTACCTATTAAAGATGTTTCATTGACTATGTGAAGGATGGTTAAAAATATGGAGTTCTTGCTTGCTGGTATCAGTTCTTAGCACATTTACCCAACAGACAGTCTTTAAGATGGAAGAGATAAAGAGATGCAGTCTATGCTGTCACCAGTTCACTCAGACTCTTGGAGCTTTAGCTATAAAAAGATAGTTTCATTGTTCATCAGAAACTAGAAGTTTTTTTAAAATTCCCTTCGGAATAAAAATTTGTGTTTATTGAGTTTTCCTAAAACTAGATTTTTGAGTCCTTTTTACTAAGGTGCACTAAATGTCATGCAGCCCACTGAATACCTGTGCACTGGATAGAAACATAGAAACATGGTGGCAGATAAAGGCCAAATGGCCCATCCAGTCTGCCCATCTGCAGCATCCACTATCTCCTCCTCTCCCTATTGGCTATGGCTCTTTCCACCTTCATTGTGAGGTCATAGAACTTTATGGTTATAGAAACATTGGAACATGATGGAAGATAAAGGCCAAATGACCCATCCAGTCTGCCCATCTGCAGCATCCACTCTCTCCTCTTCCTAAGAGATCCCACTGCCTGTCCCACACTTTCTTGAATTCAGACAGTCTTCATCTGCACCACCTCCGCCGGGAGACTATTCCACACATCTACCACCCTTTCTGTAAAAAGGCATTTCCTTAGATTACTCCTGAGCCTATCACCGCTTAACTTTATCCTATGCCCTCCCCTTCCAGAGTTTTCCTTCATTTGAAAAAGAATCACCTCCTGTACATTAATACCAAGGATATATTTAAATGTCTCTATCATATCCCTTCTCCCCCACCTTTCCTCTGGCATACATAAGGTGACCATTTATTTTTTTCATCAAAAGGGGACATCTATTAATTCTCAGTCCCGCCTCCAATCCCGCCCTAGCCCCACCCCAATCCCACCCTAGCCTCGCCCTCAATCCCACCCTAGCCCCGCCCCAATCCCGCCCCCAATTTCTTCCATTCAATTTTCATGTACACATAATATCTTCATATTAATTCATAATGGTAACCTTAAAATAAAAAAAAAACTACAAAGCACACTATACGCAGAGAAAATGTTAATTATTTACATTTGGGGGGTTTCAAAGATGTCAAGGCAAATGACTTCAAAATATGCAATGTTACCTCAGTAACTATAGAAAAATAGATAAATATAGTGCAAAATATAGACAGCAGATATAAATTCTCAATACTGACACATTTTGATAACTAAATTGAAAATAAAATCATTTTTCCTACCTTTGCTGTCTGGTGATTTCATGAGTCTCTTGTTGCATTTCCTTTTGACTGTGCATCCTTTCTTTCATTTCTTTCTTTCTGCACTCAGACCCAACAATTGTCCCTTTCTATTCCCTCCCTCCTTCCTTCCTATGTCCTCAGTTCCTCCTTCCTATGTCTTTAGTACCCCTTCCTGTGTCCTTAGTGCTCCCAGTACCTCCTTCCTATGTTCTTAGTGCCCCTTCCTATATCCTTAGTGTCCTCGGTTCCTCCTTCCTATGTCCCCATCACTGCCTTCCAGTCTTTGTCTCTACCCCCTCCCCTATGCTCTGGCATCTTGTGACCAGTCAGACACAAGGCCTGCCATGGTCCCAGTTAAGTCAGGGAAAAATGTAAAAGTAAAATCCCGGAAGGAAAATGCCAGGATTTCCCAGGATGATAATGTGGGGGATAATGCCAGTGGCCACCAGGAGGAGCCAGATTTATCTGAAGATGAAGGGAGTGAGTTTTGTCCTAGTCACCACCAGGGGAGCTCAAGAGGCCCCTGGTCTTCTGCTGACACCATCAGAACAGGGCACGCCCCTAGGGTAGATAAGCCAGCAGTGGCATTCAAACCAGCAAGCCGGTTAGGGAGGAAGTTTAAGTCTTGCCTCCCTAAGGATCCACCTGGGCCAAGCAGGGACAACAGACTTATACCGATGGAATAATAATAATAATAATAACTTTATTTTTCTATACCGCCATAGTCAGGCGACTTCTAGGCGGTTTACAATGTAAGAAGGCTGGACATTCAGCGAATAACAAAGGTCTTAGTACAGTACAATGCTAATACAATACAATAAGTCCACATATAATACAATACAGTGAGTCTAAATACAATACTATACAATAAGTTTAAATACAGTACCGAACAAAGAGTCTTGATGCCGTACAATAGTCTGGACTGAATGGACTGAGGCTGAACAAGCAGAAGACTTACCATTCCTGAGCGAGGAGCTTATGGACTTCCAAGAAGCTTGTACTGGCTGTGAATCCAATTATCCTGAATTAATGCAGGTGGACCTGGCTTCAAGCCACAAACAGTGAGTGTGATGTGTTTTGGACTGTTTGTGTGCTGTTTTCTGGAATGTTGATTTTGAGGAAGCTGTGAGAGAGTGTGGGGAGAGGTTTTGCTTCCACCTTGGGAGGGAATTTTTGAAAGCCTAACTGTAGGCCTTTATTTTGGCAAAACCTGTTGCACTCTCCTGTTCCTGGCAGACATATACTGTTGCCAGAGGCTATCCTTTATTTTCTTTAATGACTGAGAATTAAGGAAACTAGAATGCTGAACTTTAGTTTTGATTTAATGAAATACCTGCTTTGGAGCAGGCAGAGCTGGCTCTGTAGCGAGCTGAAGTCACAAGAGTAATTGAGACTTATTAAGCAGTGGAAGAAAGTTTGGACTTTATTTTTGGACTGCTTTATTTTCTTGCCCCTTTTGGCAGTTGTGGGTTTTTTTGTCTTTAATGCTGTAAGGAATCCTGATGAATGTAACAAAGTTTGAGGAATTACTTACCTGCCTTAAGAGTTGAGTAAACTGAACTATTGCTCTAAGAAACCATATTGTGGGGACTTTATTTTTGAGTTTCATTTTGAGTGCTGTTGAAGAGTCCGGTCCTGCAGGGTGACTCCATGTCGGGTCACACGCTGTTGCACTGTTTGTTGTAGCCACCAGGATTTCTACAGAGCCCTGCATTGGGCTATAGTGGTGGCCACAATCTCTCTCTTCTCCTTTCCTTCCTTCCTTCCTTCCCACTCCACCCCATGGTCTGGCATCTCTATCTCCTTCCGATCTCTCTCCTCTCCTTCCATCTCCCCTTTCCACTCCATTATCTGGCATCTCTTCTTCCTTTCTCTCCTTCCTTCCTCCTGGTCTGGCATCTGTCTCCTCCCCCCTCCCCCCATATACCCTGACATCTCTCCCCCTCCATGGTCTGGTAGCTCCTTTCCTTTCCCTCCCTCCCACGGTCTTGGCATCTCTTTCCTCTCCTATCCCTTCCCTGGCCTTCCTTTTCCCCTCTCTCTTCCCAGTTGGGTGCAGCAGCAGCACTTCTCTTCCCCTATCACCTCCCCAATTGGGTGCAGTAGCAGATTTTCTCTTCCCCTCTCCCCCCCCTTGGGTGCAGCAGCAGCAGCTTTTCTCTTCCCCCCTCGGGTGCAGCAGCTTTTCTCTTCCCCCCTCCCCCCTTGGGTGCAGCAGCAGCAGCTTTTCTATTCCCCCCTTCCTGCCTTGGGTGCAGCAGCATCATTTCTCTTCCCATCCCTCCCATCGGCAGTCACAAGCTTCCCTCCATCGCTGACCTATCTTCCATAGGTCAGTGATGGAGGGAAGCTTACAACTTGCTTCGGACCTTCCTTGTTGCCGGGTCCTTCCTTCGCGGAAACAGAAAGTAGGCAGGAGTCAGACGCGGCAGCGAGGTAGGCCCAAAGCAAGTTGTAAGCTTCCCTCTGTGTCTCACTTAGCTTCCCTCAGTCGCTGTCCGTGGTGAACTCCTGCTCCCCCCGGGTCGTAACTTCCGGTTTCGGAGGAAAAAAAAGGGAAGCCGCACGCACACGTTAGAGCCCAGAGCGTGGGTTCAGTTTGCATGCGGAAGTCAGCCCAGGAAGGAGCATCAGCGGCAGCAGCAGGATTAGCTGGGCGTGGAGAACACTGCAGGGGTTTGGCGCTGGACCGACCGTCCCCTTGTCCCCGCGCACAGCTTCGGGACGCTGTCCCTGAAAATGGGACATTTCGGCGTCCCAAAGTAGTGGCTCGGGACAACGGGATGGTCGGTCCAATAATGGGACTGTCCTGTTGAAAACGGGACGTATGGTCATCTTAGGCATACAGTATACATATTAAGTTCTCTAAGTCTGTCCCCATATGATTTATGGCAAGGACCACTAACCAGTTTTGTAGCAGCCCTCAGGACAGATCCATCCATCTCCAAAACTGCACACAATATTCTAAATGGGGCCTTAAGGCACTCTAATTCACTGACATACACTAAATCCATTAGCACACATAGGAGTCAACTTTAGAAAATGATTGGGGGGTGCTTATCTCATAACTCATAACAAAAGTTAGTGATGACCAGCTTGTATCTAAATGTCAAGAGCAAGGGGCAGGGAATGTGGACAAATCAAAAGCTAGGAGCCAGCCACTCTCTCCTTCTCCTCCCAGCGTGTCAGCATCAAACTCTCTCTCTCTCCCTCCCTCCATTCAGGCCATTTATAGCACTTTTGTCCAACCAGTCCCTCTTTTCCCTCAGCAATGAAACCTATCTTCAATGTAATTTTCTATTAAAACACCTTTCTATACACTGTAATAGAGCCTGTCTACAGTCAAGATGTAAATATTCCAAGTTCCTGCCCAATAAACCAGCTACAAGACTTAATCTGCTACCTATCCAAGGTTGGCAATGTAAAATAAACCTTACAGAGCTTATCTAGAACCCAAGTTAGGAAAGTTTAGAAAAATTAGCAGTTAAAGAAAGATTCTTGGACCAGGGTTAGCCAGAAAAGGAAGGAAAAGCCTTTATTTTGGTCCAGTGTGAGGGTCATCTTCAATGAACTCTCTACCCCACTTAAACTGCTTGCTTCAAAATCTTATTTTGTAGGATGATAGGGCAGACTCACCATAAACTTCATTCATGCGTTCTTGAATCTCCTTTGGCTTTTTCCCTTCTTTTGTGAGAAACTTTTATCACTGAACTTTGCTAAAAATCTAGCAGTTTCTTATTTGATTTGCATGAGGACTCTCCTGACATCCTGTCTCTTGGAATGTTAGACTCGCACTGAGCAACAACTGTGCATGAGTAACCTTGAGACATCACAACATGCACAGACTTGTTTCAACATGCTTGCTGCTCATGTAGATAAATTATTGAATGCTCCTCAAATGATTGGCTCAACAAGCTGGATAACAATTTGAAATTTCAGATTGTTTACAGTAAAGAAAAAATGCATTTAAAAAAATATATTTTAATTATTAATAAAGAAGGAACACTTATCACTGATATTCTTAGGAAACCCACAGATGTTAATTATCTTTCCTTAGCAACAGCAGCAGATGAATCCAGAGACTACCAACAGGAGGAGATAGAGAAACTGAATAACAGGTGGTTCTATTGGTTGGTATGCTCCCTGTATCTTCAATATTCTCCATCTCCCTGCAGGTGATGGTCGCTATTCAATTTCTTCTGTTGAGAATTTATCTTCAGGTAGACAGGGGTGACTGGCTGAGCGGTGCCAGTATTGGAAGTCACACCTGGGCCACCCCAGGTCCCTGTTTCACCCTTCCCTCCGTTGGATAGAGGGATATTCTTCAAGCTCTCCATTTTCTTCTTTCCCTTAAAAAAAAAAAAAAAAAGAGAGCGAGAACTAAATTCTTGTAGCTGGACTGGACTTTCCTGTCAGTCTGCAACTACCAGCCTTAACAATGGTGAACTGGGTGAGAGAAATTTCTGTCAAATTTGGGTTTTGGTTAGTCTGCCTGCCATTTTAGTTAATTGCCGGTTTCTTGCTCAGTGAGACTTTAATTCTTTTTGCCGGTTGTGTTATTTGTCTGCCGGCTTCAGGTTGCTCTGCGGGTTACAGTTAGTAATATGGTGGCAGAGGCAGTTAAAAGGTGTTCCCGCTGTGGGAACTGGCGAACACCATCGGGCCTCTGTTCTGCAAGTTGTTCAGATGCCACGGGGGAAGAAATAAACATCGCACCTGAGGTATGTGTTCTTTGCCACACAATTGAAGTTAGCCCTGCTTCACCTGCTCTCGTGGCTGATTCAGTTCCACTTGAGTGCACATCGGCAGCTGAGAAGATTTTGCTGGCAATCAGCTGTTTTTCCGCTTCATATTCAATGGCAGTTTCTGGGCAGGAGAATCTAAATCCAGTGTAGGCAAAAAATTATATGGTGGCATTTTCCCCGTTTATTATGCTAATGCATAAAGCCTTTTTAATGCAGAGCTCTCAGCCTGCACAGTGAGGGGAGTGTAATTTGGGTAATTTATCCTTGCTCTAAGCCAGTAGTGGCGCCCATGGACGGAGGTGACACTCCATCAGACTCCGCCTTATCGCTTCCTCTTCCAGAATCTCTGGAGGAGGGAGAAGTGGCAGATTTGGAGTCAGAGGATGCGCTGGCTAGGGAGGTGGATGATCCTACAGCGCTCTGTCTTTTTTATAAGGAGGAATTGCCATCTTTTATCTCTAAGGCATTGCAAGGTCTAACTATTATCTCAACTTGATCCACAAGCAACAGGATCAGCTAATCCTCTTATGGCAGGCACGAAAAAGCCTCCTAAAACCTTTCCGGTCCATGAAGCACTACAATAACTTATTTCAGCTCAATAGGACACACCAGAGGCAGGTCTCCAAGAAGTAAAGGCCATGCGGCAGTTGTATCCAGTAACTCAGGAAGAGCTTGACAAATTTAAGAACCCGAGGATGGACACTTTGGTGGCTGCGGTTACCTAAAGACTACATTGCTGGTTGAGGGAGGTATAGTGTTAAAAGACATCCAGGATAGGAAGATTGAATTTTCACTTAAGCTGTCCTTTGAAATAGTGGCAGTTACCTTGTAAGCAGCTGTGTGCATGCTGCATGGGCATGTCTGCAGTGCGTTCAACTTTTTGCAGATAAAATGATGGAGACAGGGGTTTCTGTTCCATCCGACTTTCCAGATTTGGAAACGTGTCTAGCATATTTGGCGGATGACCTCTATGATATTATTCACGCTTCGGCAAAACAAATGGCTCTTTCGGTTGTTTCTCGAAGATCATTGTGGCTCCGTAACTGGGCGGCAGATGCGGCTTCCAAGCTTAGACTCATGAGACTTCCTTTTAAAGGTCGTTTGTTATTTGGAGAAGATTTAGACAGACAAATTAAGGTTTCCCGAATAGCTGAAGAAATGGGTATCTCGGCAGGTACAGTTTGGAAAATAATTCATAAAAAGTTGGGCTTGTCCAAGGTTTGTGCAAGATGGGTTCCAAGAATGCTGATGCCATATTAGAAGGCCATGAGGCTCCAGTACTGTCAGGAGAACTTGGAGATGCTTCGTGAAGACCAAGTAAATTTTTTTCATTACTTGGTGACTGAAGATGAAACATGGGTCTATCATAGAGATCCTAAGTCAAAAATGGAGTCAATGCAGTGAAATCACAAGTCATCCTCCACCCCAAAAATATTCAAGACAGAAAAATCTGCAGGCAAAGTCATGGCAGTTGTCTTCTGGGATGATGAAGAACTTTTGTTCAGGAGTTCATGCCACACAAGACATCCATAACTGGGGAGAGTTATGCCAACATAATGATCACTTTTGCAGAAGTCAATCAAGGAGAAAAGATAAGGAAAACTCACATTAGGCGTGCTTTTCATGACAATGTGTTGGTACACATGTCACGACAATCACAGGCTGCCTGCCATCTGAGAATGTGGGTTTCAGCAGCTGAACCATCCACCCTACATGCCTGACCTGGCTTCCTCAGATTATTTCCTGTTCTGAGTTTGAAGAAGTCTCTCCATGGACAGCGGTTTTCAAGTGATGAAGTCAAGGAAGCTATGGTGTCCTGGTTTGAATGTCAAAACTCTTTTCAAAGGGGTTGAATTCATTGCAGGAAAAGTGGATGTGGTATATAAAGCTATCAGGGGACTATGTTGAAAAATAAAACAAATTTTTTTTGAAAACTCTTTTCTTTCCTACTGAGGTAGATAAATTATTGAACACCCATAGTAGGCACTAGGGAAAAATCACTGCTAAGCACTATTCTCTAAAGGGCAGCAAAAATAATAAAGAGGGTGGAACACTCCTTTATGAAGAAAAGCTAAACAGGTTATAGATTTTCAGTTTGAGGAAAAGATGATTGAAAAGGGTATGGAAAAATTATATTCTTACCTGTTAATTTTCTTTCTTTTAGACACAGCAGATGAATCCAGAGACTAGTGGGATAGCACGCATCGACCAGCAGGTGGAGATAGAGAGCTGATTAACAGGTGGTCGTCTTGGATGGAATGTTTCCTGCAGCTCCAGTATTGCTCCTTGCCCAAGAATCCGGAACCAGAAAATTCTCAGAATGCAAAAAACTTCTTTCCCGTAACAAATTTCAAAGATATGAATACAGAACACAAATATCAACTATAACAAAACTTCTGAAACTTACTAAAGATAAACTGACAATCAATATCCAGAAAGGGCGGGGCTCTGGATTCATCTGCTGTGTCTAAAGGAAAGAAAATTAACAGGTAAGAACATAATTTTTCCTTCCTTAGCAACAGCAGCAGATAAATCCAGAGACTAGTGGGATTTAGCAAAGCAATCCTTAATCTAGGTGGGAAGCAAACACTGCCTCTGCGATGACCGAAGCACCAAAAGCAGTCTCCACATGCGCTGCCACATCCAACCGGTAAGGTTTAGAAAAGGTATTCTTAGAAGACCAAGTAGCCGCACAACAAATCTCCTCCAAGGAAAATCCTCTGGGCTCAGCCCAGGAAGTAGCTATTGCTCTGGTTGAATGAGCATGAAGATCTTCTGGCAACTGCTTCCCTGCTATCAAGTAAGCGGAAGCAATGGCCTCTTGATCCACCTAGCAATGGAAGTTTTGGATGCTGTCATACCTTTATTACGTCCTGTGAATAGCACAAAGAGGTGATTTGAACGCCAAAAATCGTTAGTAACCTGCAGATAATGTAGAAGAATTCTACGCAAATCCAGGAAATGGAGTGAAGAGCAGCGCACCCCTTAATCCTGCTTCCGAAAGGCAGGAAGGAAGAAAGACTGGTTGACATGGAAGGAAGATACTACCTTTGGAAGAAACGACAGTACAATCCTGAAACCCCTGAATCCGAAATCCGTGCTGAAGCCATAGCCATAAGAAACACTGCTTTCAATGTCACATCCTTTAGAGTTGCATGGGACAAAGGCTCAAAAGGAGCCTTCTACAATCCCCCAAGGACTACCTTAAGGTGCCACTCTAGACAGAGCTTCTTAACAGGTGGCCACCTATGATGTACTCCTTTTAAAAACTGAACTACATCAGGCTGAGAAACAAGGGAAGATCGAGACATGCGGCCTCTATAACAAGCAGTTGCCGCTACTTGAACTTTAAGAGAATTGTACGCCAAGCCCTTAGCAACTCCATCCTGTAGAAAAGATAGAATGTTAGATAAAGAAGCATGGAAGGGCGAAATACCCTGATCACTGCACCATGACTCAAAAATTCTTCAGGTTCTAGCATAGGATGCAGACATAAATCTCTTTTTTGCTTGGAGAAGAGTGGAAATAACTTGCTCTGAATAGCCCTTACGTCTCAGCCGCGACCTTTCAAGAGCCAGGCCATAGGACCAAAGTGGGACGGATTTTCCATGTTGATCGGACCATGATGGAGGAAATCCAGAGTCACTGGAAACCTCAACTGTTCACCCGTTGAGAGGCCCATCAGATCTGCATATCATAGTCGGCGCGGCCAGTCCGGAGCTACTAATATCACCAAGCCCTGAAAGCAAGCTACACAATGGAGCACTCGACCTATCATCGGCCAAGGGGGAAACACATAAAGAAGACAACCGTGAGGCCAAGACAGAGCCAACGCATCTACCCTTTCTGACTCCCACTCTCTGTGTCTGCTGAAGAACCGAGGAAGGTTTGCATTTTGAGACGCCATGAGATCTAATTCTGGGAGGTCCCCATCTCTGCAGCTGTAATGCCTGAGTGGACAATTCCCATTCTCCAGGATCTAGATTTCTGCTGAGGAAATCCGCCTGAACGGAAAATTCCCATTCTCCGGGATCTAGAAGATTTCTGCTGAGGAAGTCCGCCTGAACGGAAAATTCCCATTCTCCGGGATCTAGAAGATTTCTGCTGAGGAAGTCGACCTGAACATTTTCTTGTCCTGCAATTTGAGCCGCTGAGAGAAGAGGAAGATGAGCTTCCGCCCACTGAAGCAGAATCATTGCCTCTCTCACCAATTGAGGTCTGTGGGTACCCCCCCCCCCTGTCGATATATGCTACTGCCGTGACACTGTCTGAAAAGACCCTGGTCGGCCGATTCTGAATCAAGACATGAAATGCCCGAAGTGCCTGTTTGCCCACCTTAAGATCATCACATACTATCACAACCAAATTCCGCTCTTCTAGGGTTACCAGACGTCCAGATTTTCCCCTTTTGAGGGCATGGATGGCTTTTAAAAACCCGGCACTTTGGAATAATCTTGAAACCCCACTTCCATAAAGACTGGCAGAGACGAGTTAGCTACCTGGTTCAACCAGCCTACCCGAAAGATAAGGCACGGCATGTAAAGGCTTGTCTGATTGCACCTTGACCAGTGTCAGGGCCATCTGCCCAATAGTGAGGTGTCCCACTTTCAGATATCACACCAAAGTTCATGGTGGCCAAGGATTCAGCCTGGAAGAATTGAAGATGGCAGACAATTATCATCTCAGTGGACCCCCCTCCCCCGCCGGCATAACAAGTCAACAGAGTCTCTGTAGGCCAATGTACAGAGACTGAAGGAGTACCACTCCAGACTTATCCTCTTCCCAAGGAAGGCCTCTGCTCCCAAGAAAGGCAACAGCTCTGTAAAAGAGCTGAAGCTGGCAACGCAGCTGGTGGGCCCTGTTATGCCCATCAGGAATGTCTACAAGAAGGAGAAAGCCAGCATAACCATAGAGGAAGAGAAGAACTTCAAGGTTTTTGCCATCCTACGCATGACTCATGCAAATGCTCGTCTCTTTGGAATTAGAGCTAAGAAAGCCAAAGAGGCAGCTGAACAGGATGTGGAAAAAAAGAAGTGAAAATGTTTTCTGGAACTTTCAATAAAAAGCGAGAATAGAAAAGAAAAAAAAAACCCTATTGTAACTCAAATAAACAAAACTATGAAATAAACAAAAATAAACACTATGCCCATTTTAACGCATTTTAGAAAAAAAGCCCCTATTTTTTTTTCCACTTATTTATGAGCCCAGTTTACAAAGATTGTTTTCCCTCATACACAAAGAAAAGGAGGTAAGTCATGTTAAATGAGATCATAAGTACAAGAGCCCCTGTGAAGTCCACATGAGTGTGACTCAGAGAAGGTCAATTGGATGGTCCATCAGTCATGGCAAACCTTTTTTTGCTTGCAGGTTCTGTAAGGGTAATAAAATCAAGAACTCTGCAGTTTTCTCTTCTATTGTATATGCTTATATTAATTTGAAATTTCCCCGTTGCTCCTTAGACAACAGTTTGTCAAAATAATTTGCATGTTTTCTATCTTGATAAGCACAAACACTTTGTGAGAAGGATTTGACAGATTCTGCTTTATCTGTGTTAATTGGTGTTAGGAAAAATTAAATAAGCTTATATTTGCATAATCCATAGAAGTTCTGCTGCTGTTCTAGGCAAAAAAAACTTAAACAGCTGCTCTGTATAGCAGATGAAGTGTTCTCAGTCAGATGAAACTTAGTATCAAGACAAATTGAACTGAGATGGGTTTACAGTACCAAAATTTCCTCTCACAAGCAGCATGAAGCAATCAGTCAAATGCACAGACATTTGATTTATCTGCTGAAGTCCTCAGATATGAATATATTTGTTCCTGCTTTTGGGTGCTGTACTACTACTACAACTAATAATAATCTTTTCTTTATAGTGTTACTAGTCCATTTTACAAGGGGGTATGGGGGTACCCCATTTTGCATTATATCACCAAGCTGAATGAGTGCAAGGCTGCTCTAAGCCATGGCTCCATATAGAGCAGAAACTAGTGGAACTCCCCCTGGCTCCCATTTGAGATTCTGCCAGCTTCTTCCTGCGGTCAATGTTTTAATGAAAATGCCTTTTGCCACTTGGATAAACAGCATAACAAATTACTATCAGATCATAAATATTTCCTCTTCACCCCAATCTCATATCTACCAGACTTTCCACCAAACTAGCAGCATAGGACTTTCCTTCAATGGACTAAGGTATTGCTATGGACACTAACCCCCTCTTTTACAAAGGTGCGCTAAGTTTTTTAATGTGTGCTAATACACGCTAAATGCTAACACATGCATGTTATCCTATGGACGCGTTAGCAGTTAGCATAAGTGTTAAGAACATAAGAACATAAGAACATAAGAACTGCCTTCTCCGGATCAGACCTTCGGTCCATCAAGTCCGGCGATCCGCACACGCGGAGGCCCTGCCAGGTGTACACCTGGCTTAATTTATAGTCCAAAATATTCAAAAAATAGCAAGAGGAATATATATTAAAAGTTCACAAAAATTATTCCAATTTATATCCACTACTGTAGAGGAGTGAAACATAAGATAAGATATGTATTTCTAAATGGAGAAAAGACCTCAGTTTCTTCCAGGGAAAGGAAACAATCACCTGGAGGATCTCTATGTCTGCCGTATACAACTTAAAGCAGCATAGGAAAAAACATCCCTGGTCAAAAACTCCATTACCAAATAATATCTGAAAAACTGTTAGCATACAGTCCAGAACATCACAAATCACTTATCTTTTAGGTTCATTCTCCTCCAGGTGGAAATAGAATCAAAACAGTTCAAACAAAGTCCCCACATTGACTTTCTTCCAAACGTGGGAATAGATATTGTTGAGACTCCCGACAGGCCCTGTTTCGCTATGAAAAACGCTGCATCAGGGGAGGTCTATTGAAATTTTGAGCTACCGCTTCACAGATTCTCTTAAAAGAATTCTTTTATAGTCCAAAATATTATATATTCTTTTATAGTCCAAAATATTCAAAAAATAGCAAGAGGAATATATATTAAAAGTTCACAAAAATTATTCCAATTTATATCCACTACTGTAGAGGAGTGAAACATAAGATAAGATATGTATTTCTAAATGGAGAAAAGACCTCAGTTTCTTCCAGGGAAAGGAAACAATCACCTGGAGGATCTCTATGTCTGCCGTATACAACTTAAAGCAGCATAGGAAAAAACATCCCTGGTCAAAAACTCCATTACCAAATAATATCTGAAAAACTGTTAGCATACAGTCCAGAACATCACAAATCACTTATCTTTTAGGTTCATTCTCCTCCAGGTGGAAATAGAATTCTTTTAAGAGAATCTGTGAAGCGGTAGCTCAAAATTTCAATAGACCTCCCCTGATGCAGCGTTTTTCATAGCGAAACAGGGCCTGTTGGGAGTCTCAACAATATCTATTCCCACGTTTGGAAGAAAGTCAATGTGGGGACTTTGTTTGAACTGTTTTGATTCTATTTCCACCTGGAGGAGAATGAACCTAAAAGATAAGTGATTTGTGATGTTCTGGACTGTATGCTAACAGTTTTTCAGATATTATTTGGTAATGGAGTTTTTGACCAGGGATGTTTTTTCCTATGCTGCTTTAAGTTGTATACGGCAGACATAGAGATCCTCCAGGTGATTGTTTCCTTTCCCTGGAAGAAACTGAGGTCTTTTCTCCATTTAGAAATACATATCTTATCTTATGTTTCACTCCTCTACAGTAGTGGATATAAATTGGAATAATTTTTGTGAACTTTTAATATATATTCCTCTTGCTATTTTTTGAATATTTTGGACTATAAATTAAGCCAGGTGTACACCTGGCAGGGCCTCCGCGTGTGCGGATCGCCGGACTTGATGGACCGAAGGTCTGATCCGGAGAAGGCAGTTCTTATGTTCTTATGTTCTTATGTTCTTAACGCTTATGCTAACTGCTAACGCGTCCATAGGATAACATGCATGTGTTAGCATTTAGCGTGTATTAGCACACATTAAAGAATTCTTTTAAGAGAATCTGTGAAGCGGTAGCTCAAAATTTCAATAGACCTCCCCTGATGCAGCGTTTTTCATAGCGAAACAGGGCCTGTCGGGAGTCTCAACAATATCTATTCCCACGTTTGGAAGAAAGTCAATGTGGGGACTTTGTTTGAACTGTTTTGATTCTATTTCCACCTGGAGGAGAATGAACCTAAAAGATAAGTGATTTGTGATGTTCTGGACTGTATGCTAACAGTTTTTCAGATATTATTTGGTAATGGAGTTTTTGACCAGGGATGTTTTTTCCTATGCTGCTTTAAGTTGTATACGGCAGACATAGAGATCCTCCAGGTGATTGTTTCCTTTCCCTGGAAGAAACTGAGGTCTTTTCTCCATTTAGAAATACATATCTTATCTTATGTTTCACTCCTCTACAGTAGTGGATATAAATTGGAATAATTTTTGTGAACTTTTAATTTATAGTCCACCATATCCTTATATGCCTCTCTTAAGGAGATATGCATCTAGTTTGCTCTTGAAGCCTAGGACGGTCGATTCCGTCATAATCTCCTCTGGGAGGGCATTCCAGGTGTCAACCACTCTCTGAGTGAAGCAGAACTTCCTGACATTAGTCCTGAACCTGTCCCCCCTTAGCTTCATTACATGTCCTCTAGTCCGTGTCAAATTGGACAATGTAAATAATCTTCTCTGCTCTATTTTGTCGATTCCTTTCAGTATTTTGAAGGTCTCGATCATATCCCCACGCAGTCTCCTTTTCTCAAGGGAGAACAATCCTAGTGTTATAAGTCTGTCCTCGTATTCCAGTTTCTCCATACCCTTCACCAGTTTTGTTGCTCGTCTCTGCACCCTCTCCAGTAGTTTTATATCCTTCTTTAGGTAGGGAGACCAATGTTGGACGCAGTATTCCAAGTGTGGTCTGACCATTGCCCTATAAAGCGGCATTATAACTTTCTCTGATCTACTCGAGATTCCTTTCTTTATCATGCCCAACATTCTATTTGCCTTCTTTGCCGCTGCCGCGCATTGTGCCGACGGCTTCAGGGTCCTATCTATCAGTACACCCAGGTCCTTTTCTTGTTCACTCTTCCCCAGAGTTGCACCTGACATTGTATACTCGTATTCCTTATTTTTATTGCCTAAATGCATTACCTTGCATTTCTCCACATTGAACTTCATCTGCCATTTCTCCGCCCATGTTTCTAACCGACACAAGTCGCTCTGGAGTTTCTCTCTATCATCCTGCGATCTGATTGCCCGGCATAGTTTTGTATCGTCTGCAAACTTGATGATCTCACTGGATGTTCCTTCCTCCAGGTCATTGATATAAATATTAAAAAGGATCGGCCCAAGTACCGATCCCTGGGGTACACCACTAGTCACTTTCTCCCAGTCGGAGAACTTCCCATTTATGCCCACTCTCTGCTTTCGGTTTTCCAGCCATTTGCCTATCCACCTTTGTATATCCCCCTCTATGCCATGGCTTTGTAGTTTCCTGAGAAGTCTTTCGTGTGGAACTTTGTCGAACGCTTTCTGGAAGTCCAAGTATATTATGTCCACCGGCTTCCTACTATCAATTTGCTCGTTCACGGTCTCAAAAAATTGGAGTAAATTCGTCAAACATGATTTCCCTTTCCTGAATCCATGTTGACTGGGTTTCATCAAGTCGTGTGCGTCCAAGTGCCGGACTATGCTATCCTTGATCAGTGCTTCAACCATCTTGCCAGGGACAGACGTAAGACTCACAGGTCTATAGTTGCCCGGTTCCCCTCTCGATCCTTTTTTGAAAATTGGGGTGACGTTCGCTATCCTCCAGTCGTCTGGTATCTGTCCAGTTCTGATTGTCAGGTTTGCAAGTTTTTGCAATAAATCTCCGATTTCAACCTTCAATTCCTTTAAGACTCTCGGATGAATCCCATCCGGTCCAGGGGATTTGTCACTTTTAAGTTTGTCGATCTGATAGTATATCTGGTCTAAGTCCACTTCAACTGTGGTGAGGCTGTCTTCTATTTCTCCTGCAAACACTTTCTCCGCTTCAGGTATTGTTGAGGTGTCCTCCTTCGTAAAGACGGACGCAAAGAAGGAATTTAGTTTGTCTGCGATTTGTTTATCTTCCTTGATGTACCCTTTTCTTCCCTGGTCGTCCAGGGGTCCCACTGCCTCTTTTGCAGGTTTTTTCCCTTTCACGTATCTAAAGAAGGGCTTGAAGTTTTTGGCCTCCTGGGCTATTTTTTCCTCATATTCCTGTTTTGCATCCCTCACCGCCTTGTGACATTTCTTCTGATCATCTTTATGTTTGTTCCAGGCTTCGGTTGTCTTTATGCATTTCCATTTTTTGAAAGAGTCCTTCTTTTCTTTTATGGCTTCCTTCACCTGTATGGTAAGCCATGCCGGTTCTCTTTTGCTCTTTGTTCTCCGATCTTTGGAAATCCTCGGAATGTAGAGATCTTGTGCTTCTGTGATAGTATTTTTCAGTAGGGTCCAAGCCTGATCAACCGTTTCAAGTTTGTCCACCATCTTCTCGAGTCGTTTTTCTACCATGGCTCTCATGTTATCGTATTTACCCTTTTTAAAGTTCAAGGTGGTGGTTAAGGTTTTAGCATGTTTCCCTTTCCCGATGTCAAGTTTAAAGTTGATTACATTGTGATCACTCGTTCCCAGTGGAACCATGACTTCCACTTCTGTTATCGGTCCCGTGAGGCCATTTAGGACCAAGTCCAAGGTGGCGTTGCCTCTTGTCGGCTCTTTTACCATTTGTTCCAGGAAGCAATCCCCTAGCACCTCCAGGAACTTGGCTTCCTTGCCGCAGTTGGAGGTTGCTAGTTTCCAGTCTATCCCTGGGAAATTGAAGTCTCCCAATATAATTACATTGCCTGTCTTGCATTCTTGTTTGATTTCCTCCATCATTTCTGAGTCAGTTTCCTCCGCCTGTCCTGGTGGACGATAGTAAAGGCCAATTTTCGTATCTGCGCCATATTGACCAGGAATTTTGATCCAGAGTGACTCAAGCTTCTCTTTCATTTCTGTTGTAACCATTTCAACAGAATCTATTCCCTCCTTAACATATAGAGCAATACCTCCACCTTTCTGCCCTACTCGATCTCTTCTATACAGTTTGTATCCCTGTAGTACTGTGTCCCATTTGTTTTCTTCATTCCACCATGTTTCTGTTATGCCAATGATATCCAATATGTCATGTCTTGCTATTGTCTCTAGTTCCCCCATTTTGTTACCCAGACTTCTAGCATTCGTATACATACATCTAAGTTCCCTTCGTGTTACCTTTTTGGACCTTCTACTCTTGGCCGTCCCTGTAGTTTCAATTACGGTATCCTTTACTGCTCCTGTGTTATCACCCTTGTTTGCTGTGTGGTCGTCCCCTCCTGTGTCTGAGTTGTCCCTTCCTGCTTTTTCTCCCTTATTGGCTGTGAGGTCGTCTTCTCTTGTGTAGGTGTAGTTGTCCTTGGCTTCTTCGTCGGGGCATCCTGCTATCCGTACCATCGACCGGTGGTCGACTGTTGGCTTTCCCCTATCTTTCAGTTTAAAGCCTTCTCGATTGCCTTCTTCATGTTGCCTGCCAAAACTCTTGCTCCTTCCTTGTTGAGGTGTAGTCCGTCCCTTCTGTAGTACTTGCTTTTTCCCCAGAACGCCGTCCAGTTGCGCACGAAGTCGAAGCCTTCTTCTTCGCACCATCGTCTCATCCAGGCGTTGATTACTTGCAATTCCCCTTGTCTCTTTCCATCCGCTCTTGGTACTGGGAGGATCTCAGAGAAGGCCACCTTCACCTCCCTGATCTTCAGTTGTCTTCCGAGTGAGCAGAGCTGGCCCTTCATCTCTTCCCTGTCATACTTCCGCCCGCTCACATCATTTGTTCCCACGTGGATAAGTACAGCGGTGTCTTCTCCCCCTGCTCCATCTATGATCCTGGAGATCCTGTTGGTCA
The DNA here is from genome assembly GCF_902459505.1 of Geotrypetes seraphini. Lineage (NCBI taxonomy): Eukaryota > Metazoa > Chordata > Amphibia > Gymnophiona > Dermophiidae > Geotrypetes > Geotrypetes seraphini. Next base: position 28,458,251 of record NC_047101.1, on the reverse strand, counting down.
CATCCTTCACTCTTGCTCCAGGCAGACAGGTGACAACTCTGTCCTCTCTTCCTCCTGCGGTGTGGCTGTCCACATGTCGTATGATGGAGTCGCCTACGATGATCCCCATCTTCTTTATTCGGGAGTTCCTTGGGGGGCGTAGGTCCACGTCCTTAGAGTAGGGCCAGTCTTCTTCCTCCAATGATACTCTTGAAATTGTTTCCTGTTCTTTGGGTGGGGCGATGTCTTCCTGTGCTCTCACTATTCCTCCTGGTGTGCGGTTGTCTCCTACCTCGTCTTCGGTTTCTTCTGTGTTTGCATGGGTGTCTTCTCTCCTCACATCGGTTTCCTGAGTACAGTTTTCCAGCCCTGGGATCTCTACGTGGTGCTGATGAGCTTCCTCTATGAACATTTCTAGTTCCTTGACCTCGTCGTTTGAGCTGTACTCCACTAGAATCTTCTCCTGTGCTCGGATTCTGTCTTCGAGTTCCATCACTGTTCCTTCCAGTAGTCTTACCTGATATTTCAAGTTATCCATCTCCATGCATCGATTGCAAATGTATGCCTGGATCCCCGAAGGGAGGTAGTCATACATATTGCAGCCGATACAGAAGACTGGAAAGCTCACCTTCTGACTTCCTTGGGCTTCCATTTCTTGCTTCCCTTGTGTGTGCTTGTGTCCCTTGCCTGCTGCTTCCTTATGTTGCTTGCCTTGCTGTCTCTTTTGTGTGTGCTGTCTCCGCTCTACTTCACCTTGATTGTATGTGTGGGTTTGTTCCTTTGGCGTCTGTCTCTTCCTTACCTTCTGTGTTTGTCGCTTCCTTACCGTTCAGTCCTCCTCGGTGTTCTTGATAGTAGATACTTGTCCCTTGCAAGGCCCTTCGCAAAGGCGCTCTCGCTAAGGCAAGCGCCTTTACCGCTCGCCTTCGCCGCGCGCCGAACGGCTGGGCGCCGTTGGCTCCGCCCCTTTTAAGGGGAAGCTACTCGGATGACGTCGGGGGTGGGCGGAGCTAACTCTCGCCGCTGCCCCAGTCGATCCTTCCTCCTCTGCTCCTGCTTTCTCCTCCGGTTTTGTTTGTTTTCCTGGTTTTGCTCCCCTGTTCTTCTCCTCTCGCTTCTCTGCCTCCTCTCTGCCTTCTACAGAGCCGAACGGCTGGGCGCCATTGGCTCCGCCCCTTTTAAGGGGAAGCTACTCGGATGACGTCGGGGGTGGGCGGAGCTAACTCTCGCCGCTGCCCCAGTCGATCCTTCCTCCTCTGCTCCTGCTTTCTCCTCCTGTTTTGTTTGTTTTCCTGGTTTTGCTCCCCTGTTCTTCTCCTCTCGCTTCTCTGCCTCCTCTCTGCCTTCTACAGCGCTAAATCCACGCTAAAACACTTAGCGTGCCTTGTAAAAGAGAGCCTAAGTCAAATATGGGGGTGGGCAGCTACTTAGGTAGCAAGTATGGCATCCCTACTAGATATCTTTTCCATTGCAATCAACTTCGAGATCTTGTGAGATGTAGAGGGAAGGACGAATTGTCTCCTCATCCGAGTGTTTGGCATGGGATGAGGAGACATTAGCAGACTTACCAGTCACTTGTGGTACAAAAAGATCCTGCCTTGTTTTATATCTTCCGCTGGGATTGTTCCTCAATGGACCACCTTGTTCACAGCTTCTAATAGGACACCATCCAGTTGCTAAGTGCTTTCAATGTTAAGGGACGAGCGCAATATTTAAGCCCTCTCCTTTACCTTTATGCTAGTTCCATCCCGGTATGCTAAGTCTGTCTAGTCCTCTCACTACCTAGTTGTTTAGATCCTCTTCTTATTTAGATGCCAAGTTGCCTAGCTCTTCCCCCGATCTAACTTCCCCCTCCCAAAAAAAATATATATATATACAACCCAAAAGCTCACCAAAGGCTCATCAATCTCTCACCATGAAGCCACCCTCGCGGTTCTTTCTCCTCCTACTTTGCTTTTCCCTCAACACCACCCTTTGCGTAATACCTCCCTCTCCCGATCTTCTCGATTCCGCGAATACCAATAATATCTGCCCTGGCCTCAAAATCCCTACGCTGATTCGCACCAGACCACATCCTCCCAAAAAAAAACCCCGAAGAATCAACCATGCTTCTTTAAAGTAGGTTTCCCCTGCCAATCTCCCCAACCTTGCCTCTGACTCGTTCACCCCAGTCCCAACACTTTACTGCAACGCAAGATATGCTTGCAACAAGATTCAAATTCTGAAGGACCTACTCGAGGATTCTGACCCTGGTTTCCTATGCATCACAGAATCATGGATTAAAAAAGATGACCTATTTACACAAAATGAACTCTGCTCCCATGGCTACCAAGGTCTCTTCTCACCCAGATTTAACCGTAAAGGAGATGGCCTGGCAATTCTCTACAAATCCTTTTTCGATGTTCAGCTCCTCGAAAGGGGTAGCCACACCTCACTAGAATACATGCTAGCTTCTGTCAACGATGAACTTCACCCTCACCCACTGGGCATCCTGCTCCTATACCACCCACCTACCCTTTGGAACAATTCCTCCGAAATTGTCCTCAAGACCATAACAAACGCCTTCCTCAAGTTCCAAAGATTACTGATCATTGGAGACATCAATCTCTACCTAGACGACATCACCAGCAAGGATACGATTGAACTTATTAGCTTCCTCACCTCCCTTGGCCTCCTCCCCTGCACCATTCCCAACCCACGAAAAGGGGCACACACTAGACCTCATTAGCTTCCTCGATCTTACCGCTCACAAGACGTCAGTTGACGACACTCGCTGGGAACATGTCCCCTGGTCTGACCACTTCCTAGGGACTTTCTGTCTCCCCATCTTTATGTCGCACCTTGGGGCTCCACCCCGCACTTCCAACCCCATTACCTTCCGCAAAAAAATCACAAGTGATCTGTTCTGGTCTAAATTTCTCAATCTATTCGCCTCTGCCCCTAAGCCTGCAGATTCAGGTACTAACTGGCATAACTGGGTCGCTCTCTCCGAATCCACCTACCTCTCCCTCGCCCCTCTCTCCACTAAATCCATCTCCTACCCCCGCAAGGCCCCATATCACAGAGAACTAAAACAGAAATGTCGAGCTCTGGAGCGCATATGGAAAAAATCAAAATGTCCTATAAGAACATAAGAAACGCCTTCACCGGATCAGACCGAGGTCCATCAAGTCCAGTGATCCGCACACGCGGAGGCCCATTTAGGTGCTCCTTTTTGGAGACCTGGATTTCCCGTATCCCTCAATATGATCTGCAAGAAGATGTGCATCCAACTTGCGTTTGAAACCCAGCACAGTATTTTCTGCCACCACCTCCTCCGGGAGAGCATTCCAAGCGCCCACCACTCTCTGTGTGAAACAGAACTTCCTGACATCTGTCCTGAACCTGCTGCCATTCAGTTTTAGGCTATGACCTCTTGTCCGCGTCACATCTGAAAATGTCAGTAATGCTGCTTCCTGGTCAATTTGATCAAAACCCTTTAATATTTTATAAGTCTCTATTAGATCCCCACGCAGTCTTCTCTTTTCGAGGGTGAACAGTCCCAGTTTTCCGAGGCGTTCCATGTAGCTTAAATTCTCCATGCCTTTGACTAATTTCGTGGCTCGCCTCTGTACCCTTTCCAACAGAATTTTATCCTTCTTAAGGTATGGAGACCAGTGTTGGACACAGTATGCTAAGTGTGGTCTGACCATTGTTCTGTAAAGTGGCATTATAACATCTTCCGACCTACTCGTGATCCCCTTCTTAATCATGCCTAACATCCTATTTGCTTTCTTCGCCGCCGCCACACATTGAGCCGATGGCTTTAGGGTTCTGTCTATCAACACCCCCAAATCCCTTTCTTGTTCGCATTTGGCTAATGTCACCCCCGACATCTTGTATTCATGTTCTTTGTTTTTCTTTCCCAGATGCATCACCTTGCATTTGTCTAAGTTAAAATTCATCTGCCACTTTATTGCCCATGTTTCCAGCTGATTTAGATCTTTCTGAAGATCCTCACAGTCCCTTTGAGAGCCAACCGCCCGACATAGTTTTGTATCATCCGCAAACTTGATTATATTACAAGATGTTCCATCTTCCAGGTCATTTATAAAAATATAGACAGACAGTCCTGGAAAGTCAATATCAAGCTATACAATACAGCGCTAAAAAAAGCAAGAAAGAACTTCTATGGTGACAAAATCTCCAGATCCAACAATCAGAGTAGTACACTATTCAACATCTGGCGCTCCCTAACCTCCAAAAGAGACCCCACCGTGCTCCCCTCCTCTCCCTCAGCCGATGTTCTAGCAAAATTCTTCAACGATAAGGTCTCTACCTTGAGATGCTCCTTCCCTCCTTCAGTCTCCTACAACTCCCTGGTGCCCACCGATTCCATTTCCACCCTAACGGTCTCCAACCCTATCCCAGCTGACAGATCCTGGACTACCTTTCAGCGTGTATCTGAATCCCTGGTCCTCAATCTCTGCCTCAAACTGAAATCCTGTAACTGTTCCTTGGACCCATTCCCCTCCTACCTATACGAGAACATTCCCGCACAGGCCATCTCTTCTATCACCAATCTCATAAACTTCGCCCTTCAGTCGGGCCTTTTCTCCCCAGAAATGGGTCATATTGCCTTGACCCCACTACTGAAAAAATCTGACCTTGACCCTTCCATACCATCCAGCTGTCGCCCAATTGCAAATATCCCTCTCCTAACCAAGATGCTAGAGTCCATCATTTCTACCCAACTCTCATCATACTTAGAGAGATTCTCTATTCTTCTACCCTATCAATATGGCTTTCGTCCTAACTTCAGCACCGAATCCCTATTGTCCTCCCTGATCTCAAAGGTTCAACAACTTCACTCTCGAAACAAGTTCGCCGTCCTCCTACAATTTGTCCTTTCTGCTGCTTTCGACGTTGTCCACCTCAGTAGTGCCTTTGACCTGGTAGACCATGACATTCTGCTCAGCTACCTCGATTCCATAGGCTTTTCGGGTCTGGTACTAAGCTGGCTCACAGGCTTCTTAAAAAACCGCACCTACCAAGTACACAATAAGGGAACCTACTCCCACACCTGGTCTAACCCCTGTGGAGTTCCACAAGGCTCCCCCCTATCACCTTCCTTATTCAATATCTACATGACTTCTTTGGGACACATGTTATCTGACCGAAAGCTGAAATCCTACATCTACGCAGATGACATCACAATTGTCATCCCCATCTACTCGTTCTCACAAGAAACAGAACAACACATCTCATCAGTACTTACCATGGTCGAACACTGGACCACTCAGTCCAAACTGAAACTAAATCCAGAAAAGACTAAACTCTTCCTAGCAAGTCCCAACCACAAATTAACGAACACCACATTACAACTCAACGGCCTAACTTACCCTATTAACCCCACCATCAAAATCCTCGGAGTCATCCTAGACCGCTGCCTGACCTTCGTAGACCACACCAATGCCCAGGTCAAAAAAATGCTTTTATACCCTCTGGAAACTCCGTACCATCAAACATTACTTCGACTTCCCCTCCTTCAGACTGCTGGTCCAATCCCTAACCCTAAGCACACTGGATTACTGTAATATAATTTATATGGGCTCCTACAAGAAAACCACCAAACGATTGAGACTTATCCAAAACACCGCAGTCCGCCTAATCTATGGCCTCAAAAAGTCAGACCATATCACCCCTTACTATAGAAAACTGCACTGGTTGCCAATAGAAGCGAGAGTCATCTTCAAATTCGCCTGTCTCTGCTTCAAAACCTTATCAGGCTTGTCACCGATATATCTGTCTCACCACTTTGTATTCCCTGGAACCACTCGTACGCGTAATGCCAACCTGTTTACCTACCCTTCCCCAAAGGGATGCACCTACAAAAGATTCCTCAATAGAACTCTCGCATACCAAGCTGGCAGATGGACAAACTGCCTGACCACCCTCATCTCATCTACCCCATCTTACTCATCCTTCAGGAAATCTCTCAAATCTTTCCTCTACGACAAATTTCTTGAACCCCCCTCATCACCAAACAATCAAATACTTCCATCCTGTAATTGATACTGGTTGTCTTCTTGACACTCATTACCCTGCATTGGTTTTGAACACTGCTTTATTCTTTATAAGCCTCTGGCACTGCCTCTCCACTATATTATCTCTGCTGTATATGTACAGTCTCCTGCATGTTAAATCTACATTGTTCTTCGCTGTATAAACACCTTTTACTAAATTATGTACAGTCCTCATTGTATCTTCGCTGTAAATGTACACTGTAAACCACTCTGAACTGTTTGTGGTACTGCGGTATATAAAATAAAGTTATTATTATTATTATTATTATTGATATTATTGTTTACCAACTCTCTGAGATAGGCATCAACTCCACAATCCTAGACTGGTTCTCTAAATTCCTCCGCTCTAGTTCTTACATTGTCAACATGAATGGCACCTCATCCTCCCCCTGGAAACCGAATAGTGGAGTCCCGCAAGGCTCTCCCTTATCTCCTATCCTTTTCAACATCTATATGTCCTCCCTAAAACTCCTCCACCTATCCCCCCATGAAACAATTTATACTTATGCCGACGACATCCTCGTCCTCCTTGAGATCGATTTGAACCTCACCAACCTGTCTAAGAACATATCCTCTTGTATAATGAACCTACAATCCTGGGCCCACACTGTGCAAATGAAATTGAATGAGTCCAAAACAAGATTTCTTTGGCTCGGCCCAAAACTAGACCAACTACCCACCTCCATCCCACTAACCTCTGGCTCCTCTCTGCAGCTTGAGTTCTCGAGCAATGTCTTGGGCGTCATCATTGATTCCACATTGTCCTTCAATGACCACCTCCAATCCTTGGTAAAAAAAATGCTTTTTCAGCCTTCACAAGCTGAGGAAAGTTAGATCCTGCTTCCATTAAAAACATTTTACCCTCCTTGTCCAATCCATCATCCTTTCCAGATTGGTCTATTGCAACTCTATCTACTTAAGCCTAAGAAAAACCTCCACAGACTTCAGCGGATTCAGAATGCCGCGGCCAAGCTCATCTTCGCTAAAAGTAAATTTGACCATGTCTCCCCGCTCCTGGCCAAGCTTTACTGGCTTCCGATAATCGCCAGGGTCCACTATAAATGAGCCTGTTTAGCTTTCAAAATCCTACACGGTATCCTCCCTCCCTTTATCCCTCTTTCTTGCAATTCCTCAAACCCTAATACCACCAGACCCTCCCACAAATTAAAACTATCCTTCCCCTCGCTAAAAGGCATTTCCCACACAGGAAAGCTAGGGACCTCCTTCCCCTTCAAAATCACTGAGCTCTGGAACAACCTTACCTCCCTTCTTCGGAATTTGAGCTCTCTCCAAGTTTTCCGCAAACATCTGAAAACCTGGCTTTTCTCAAAAATGTAAGCCTCTTTCCAACTTTGGTATCAAAAACTCTTATATCTGGTATCCCAAGTCCTCTAAATATTCTTCACACTTTTACCTCTAACCCTTTGTTGTAGTTCCTTCCTATTTCATCTACTGTAAACCGCGCCGAGCTCTACGAACATGGAGATGATGCGGTATACAAACCTAAGGATTAGATTAGATTAGATTAAAATATTGCGTCCAACATTGGTCTCCGTACCTAAAGAAGGATTTAAAAATACTCAAAAGGGTGCAGAGTCGAGCAACGAAGCTGATAAAGGACATGGAGAACTTGGAATATGATGAACGACTTAAGAGACTGGGATTGTTCTCCCTTGAGAAGAGGAGACTGCGAGGGGATTTGATCGAGACTTTCAAGATACTGAAAGGAATCGACTAAATAGAGCACGATAAAAAATTATTTACAATGTCCAATGTGACACGGACGAGAGGACATGGACTGAAGCTAAGGGGGGTAGGCTCAGGACAGATATCAGGAAGTTCTGCTTCACGCAACAAGTGGTGGACACCTGGAATGCTCTCCCGGAGGAGATAATTGCGGAATCCACCGTTCCAGGGTTTAAGGATAAGTTAGATGTACATCTCCTTATGGGTGGCTTAAGGTGACATAGGTAAGAGTAAGCTAGATGCACATCTCTTATGAGAAGCTTAGAGTGATATGGGGACTAATACTATGCCAGGGTACACCTGGCGGGGCCTCCGCATGTGCGGATTGCCAGACTTGATGAACCTAGGATCTGTTCCGGAGATGGCATTTCTTATGTTCTTATGTTTAAGTATCTATTGCAGTATCTTTAATGGAGAAGAGATAAAATTTTCTATCAATGGTATATTACCGTATTTTCACACATACAACGCGTGCGCTATACACGATTTTACAAACCGAGCATAACCATGCGCGTTATATGCGTGAGCGCGTTATACAATTTGTTTTTTACATTGCTGGTTCCCCCCCCCGACGTCCGATTCATCCCCCAGCCCCTCCCCCGCACCGTTTGCGGTGGAGAAGCAGCCTACCTTGGGTTCGCGATGCCAGTGAGCCCTGCGCTGCTTTCTCTGCTGCGGTTCCGCTCCTTCTCTGATGTCAGAGAGGGGGCGGGACCACGGCAGAGGAAGCAGCGCAGGGCTCACTGGCATCGCGAACCCACGATAGGCTGCTTCTTCATCGCAAACGGTGTGGAGGGGGGGCTGAGGGATGAATCGGATGTTGGGGGGGGTGCGAGCGGTCCTTCAGGGTGGGGGGACCAGCGGTCCTTCGGGGTGGGGCATCAGGCTTTCAGGGTGGGGCGGGCCTTCAAGAGAGGGGACAGGACTTCAAGGGGGGGCAGGACTTCAGGGGGGACAGGACTTAAAGGGGGGGCAGGACTTCAGGGGGGGACAAGACTTCAAAGGGGGGACAGGACTTCAGGGGGGATCGGACTTCAAGGGGGGACAGGACTTCAAGGGGGGGACAGGACTTCAGGGCGGGACAGGACTTCAGGGGGGACAGGACTTCAAATGGGGACAGGACTTCAGGGAGGGGACAGGACTTCAAGGGGGGGTCATGACTTCAGGGGGGACAGGACTTCAAGGGGGGACAGGCAGACCTTTAAGGGGGGACAGGCCTTCAGGAGTGGGGGGGCAGTGTGGTTAGGAGAAGCCAAAGGGGGTGAAAAAGCTATAAAATAAACCCACCAGCGTGTCAATGTGTTGAGAGGAAGAGGTGGTCTGGGAAATTCTGCTGAGCAAACTCCGGGCACATTTCCTCCCCCAAGGTAGTCCACTCCACTCAACTGGTTCACACACTAAGTGGGTTGTTGGGTGTTGTACCTGGGTAGTTGTTTTGGGATCTTTTCCAGTGGTTTGTCAGTATCTCCTTGTGGTCCAAGGAAGGAAACTTTGTTAATCTTAGCATTGACCTTCAGAATATGTTTGTAACAGGCTGCTTGTGTGCAGTGGTGTACCAAGGGGGGGGCGGGAGGGGCGGCCCGCCCCGGGTGCCAGCCCTGAAGGGGTGCTCCCGGCCTTGCCGTTCAGTCCCCCCACACCCCCGAAGGACCGCTCGCCCAACTGACCTTCCTGCACCACCTGTGAAGCAGCAAGCAGCAGGATCGCGAGGTCAGCTATCCCTGAGCTGCTTGGGTGCTGCTTCCTGCGCCGCGGTCCCGCCCCTCCTCTGACATCAGAGGACGGGCGGGAACGTGGCACAGGAAGCAGCGCCTAAGCAGCGCAGGGATAGCTGATGTCGCGATCCTGCTGCGGCTGCTTCATAGGTGGTGCAGGAAGGTCAGTGGGGCGAGCGGTCCTTCGGGGGTGGTGGTGGTGGTGGGGACTGAACGGCAAGGCCGGGAGCATAGGTAGTGCTGCTTCATAGGTGGTGCGGGGAGGCCAGGGGGGCGAGCGGTCCTTCGGGGTGGGGCGGGTGGGCAGGCAGGCAGGCAGGCATTCAAGGGGGAGGGGGGTGACAGGCAGGCTGGCCTTCAAGGGGGGGGACAGGCCTTCAGGGGGGTGCAGACCTTCAAGGGGGAGGGACAGGCCTTCAAGGGGAGGGCAGGCAGGCCTTCAAGGGGGGACAGGTCTACAAGGGGGAACAGGTCTACAAGGGGGTGGGCAGGCCTACAAGGGGGTGGGACAGGCCTTCGGGGGGTGCAGGACTTCGGGGGGGTGCAGGCCTTCAAGGGGGGGACAGGCCTTCAAGGGGGGGACAGACCTTCAAGGGGGGGGGACAGACAGGCCTTCAAGGGGGGGACAGGCCTACAAGGGGGGGACAGGCCTTCAGGGGGGGTGCAGACCTTCAAGGGGGGGGACAGGCCTACAAGGGGGAGGGACATGCCTTCACGGGGGGGACAGGCCTACAAGGGGGTGGGACAGGCCTTCAAGGGGGGTGCAGGCCTTCAAGGGGGGACAGGCAGACCTTTAAGGGGGGACAGGCCTTTGGGGGTGGACCCTGGTTTAGAAGTACACGGAGGGAAGGGGGTGTTCAAAGAGATGTGCATATGCCAAACTTTGGGGGGGGGGATGAAGAAATAATGGATCTGAAAATAGAGGAGAGGGAGAGAAATGATGGACCATGGGATTTAGGGAGGGAAGGAACTGAAAGGGAGAGAAATTGGACACAAGGGATGGTGTGGAAGAGGGATAGAGATACTGGATAGGAGGGTAATTGGGAAAAGAAAGGGAGAGATGGTGGACTCTGGGGTGGTGGGGAAGGAGGGAGAGATGCCGGATGAAAGGGTAGTTAAGAAAAGGTGAATCTGTGGAGGGAGATGAAAAAAAGGAAAGATACCAGACTTCCTGGGGAGGGAAGGGAAATGGAAAGGGAGGACAGAGTTGGCAGATGGATGGTTAGCACGCAGAAAGAAGAAAGAAGGAGACCCTGGCAAGCAAGTTATCAGAAGAAAACCAGAGCCTTGGACCAACAAGATTTGAAATATAACCAGACAACAAAAGGTAGAAAAATTAATTTTATTTTCTGTTTTGTGATTATAATATGTCAGATTTGAAATGTGTATCCTGACAGAGCTGGTGTTGGACTGCAAACGTGAGCTAGGATTTAACAGAGAGAGGAAAAGTCCTTTTTGTTTCTTTATTTTATTTACACCACAGCGCCAGTGTGGTTAGGAGAAGCCAAAGGGGGTGAAAAAGCTATAAAACCCACCAGGAGTTTTGAAAAAAAATCACCCAACTGGGCAGGAAAATCGAATTGAAAAACCAATTCAATAGGCTGAATCGAATCGAAATTTTTTTTCCTGAATCTGGCAGCATTAGTTTGCGCTACTGTCTTAGACTTTAGGACCTGGGATTGGGGAGAGATGGCATCCTCAGTACTTTATAATGCAAGTGAAACGAGGATTTGGTCAGACTTTTGAAGGGTCTGCAGAAAAAAAATATTGTATAGGCCGGGGACATGAAACAGCAGGAAATGGGAACTTTTCTTCCTTCTATTTTTGTGAATGGAAAGGCTGAGGATGTCAGAGAGTTCAGTTAAAATATGTGCTTTATAAGAAAATATAATAATGTGTTTTATAAAGTTTATAGCATAGCTGGCCTACCCAGTGAGGTGTTTCTAGTGGTGGTGGTGGCAGCGTGTCAATGTGTTGAGAGGAAGAGGTGGTCTGGGAAATTCTGCTGAGCAAACTTCGGGCCCATTTCCACCCCCCAGTTAGTCCACTCCACTCAACTGGTTCACACACTGAGTGGGTCTTTGGGTGTTGTGTTGGGATCTCTTCTAGTGGTTTATCAGTATCTCCTTCTGGTCCAAGGAAGGAAACTTTGTTATCCTTAGCATTGACCTACAGAATATGTTTGTAACAGCGCTGCTTGTGTGGCATTAGGCTATGTAGTGATCGAAAGAAAAAAACAGACCTTTGCACATTTTTGCACTATATGGTGGGTGTATGAGGAGATTCACATTTCCTGCACAGCTAAGTCTGTGTGAAGTTACCTTGTGCTGTATTTGACATCTAGCAAGGTCTCTGTTTGAAAGGAAAGATCTAAACTTAAAAATGAAGTGGCCAGAAGTTATGGTAAAAGCAGATAGTGTAGCTGGTTTTAAGAAAGATTTGGACAAATTCCTGGAGGAAAAGTCCATAATCTGTTATTAAGACATGGGGGAAGTGTCTGCTTGCCCTGGATCGGTAGCATGGAATGTTGCTACTCTTTGGGTTTTGACCAGGTATTAGTATCCTGGATTGGCTACCATGAGAATGGGCTACTAGGCATGATGGACCATTGGTCTGATCCAGTTAGGCTATTCTTATGTTATGTTCTCATCTGTAGGGGCCTTTGTTTTCATTTCTTATTTTAATGTATTTTTTTTCTGGGAACTTATCAATGTTTTTTTATAATGGAAGAGAATTAATGTGTGTGGGATGAGGGGGTAACTAATTTATTCAGCTAAATAATTCAATCCACCTCAAACAGACATAGGAGAACTCACGCACCATTCACACACCCTCCAACCAAAAACGTCGAAAGAAAAAAACTGTTTGACAACCTCCTAGCCATTCGAGCTGCAACACTCGACCCCCAACTCTACAACCAATTGACATCGACCATAGACTACAAAACCTTCAAAAAAAAATAAAAACCTTTCTATTCAAAAAACACATAAAACCGAACTAACACAATCAGAACTGTCCCAAACATCACCTACAACTACTCCATATGTACTTCTGATGTCATGACAATTCAGACATAATTTATGTTATGTTATGTTTGGAATATAAGAAAATTTTCACTGCCTGTTTCTATTCTGACCATTTATTCCGTTTCATGGTCATTACAAAAAATATGTTTTTACATGGGGGGGGGTGTCAAAAAATGATGGGCCCCGGGTGCCACATACCCTAGGTACGCCACTGCTTGTGTGGCATTAGGCTATGTAGTGATCGAAAGAAAAAACCAGACCTTTGCACATTTTTGCACTAAATGGTGGGTGTATGAGGAGATTCACATTTCCTGCACAGCTAAGTCCGTGTGAAGTTACCTTGTGCTGTCTTTGACATCTAGCAAGGTCTCTGTTTGGAAGGAAAGATCTAAGCTTAAAAATGAAGTTATGGTAAAAGCAGATAGTGTTGCTGGTTTTAAGAAAGGTTTGGACAAATTCCTGGAGGAAAAGTCCATAGTCTGTTATTAAGACATGGGGGAAGTACCGGTATCTGCTTGCCCTGGATCGGTAGCATGGAATGTTGTTACTCTTTGGGTTTTGACCAGGTACTAGTGACCTGGATTATGGTAGCTATCATGAGAATGGGCTACTGGGCATGATGGACCATTGGTCTGACCTAGTTAGGCTATTCTTATGTTCTTATCTGTAGGGGCCTTTGTTTTCACTTCTTATTTTAATGTATTTTTTTTCTGGGAACTTATCAGTGTTTTTTTTATAATGGGAACAAAAATGGAAGAGAATTACCGTAATGTGTATGGAAGGGGGGGAAGGTAACTACCGTAATTTCTTCAGCTAAATAATTCAATCCACCTCAACCACCTCAACCAGACATAGGAGAACTCACGCACCATTCACACACCCTCCAACCAAAAACATCAAAAGAAAAAAACTGTTCATTCTTATAAACTACCGTATAACTTTTAATCTATGAATTCAGCAACAAGAACAGAAATCACATGTTCATTCTTATAAACTATAACATTTACCGGTAATCTAGATCAAACGAAGTATCGAGGACAAAATAATCTAAATAGTTACCGTAATAACGGTAAAGTTGTAAATAAACAAAGTTTACTGGTTTACTCAGTCATCATCATCATCACAGTCATCTGAATCATTGAATCCATCAAAATCCGAATTGTCATCATTGTCATTAAATAAAGTGAGCACGGCCTGCAGACGATCTTTGTTTATTTCCGAAGTGATATCGTCATCGTCGTCATCATCATCGCTGATATCCGTGTTGTTGCCTCCTTCCGCTGCATGATTAGTGTCATTGGTTTCATAAACAATGCCGCTTTTCTAAATCCGTTTCGAATAGTATCTGGTGTTATTTTATCCCATGCTGAAGCCACCCACTTGCAGACTTCTGTGAAAGTTGCCCACTTCAGCCGCCCCATGGGTGTGTACTCGTGCGTGCCGCTCTACATCCACTCCTTCCACTTCCTTCGAACAAAAGTCTTGAATGGATGATTCACTGCGATGTCAAGTGGTTCCAGCTTACACGTCAGGCCTCCAGGTATCACAACGATGTGAGCACCAGTAGAATTAATGTAGGCCTGAACATTTTTTTCTTTGTGGGCAGCCATGGCATCAAAAATTAACAAGGATTTTTTTGAAAAAAATCCATCCTGTCTTGCCCTAAAGCATTTATCTACCCACAATCTCATTACGTCGCAGTCCATTCATCCCTTCATGTTGCAGTGTACAACCACACTGGTGGGCAGTTTTTCACAGTGACCCTTTTGAAAATGACCATGGGCTTTAACTTAACTCCGCTAGCTGAGCAACCAAGAACTACTGTAAAACATGTTCTTTCATGCCCAGTTGTGGTGATGGCAACAGATTTAGTACCTGTGGGGGCTACAGTTCTTGTCGCTGGAATGTCGAATGCCATTGGAATTTCATCCATGTTGATGACGTCCTTTGCAGTGATGACAAGTTCAGATATTTATTTGGCGAAAAAGTCACGGAAATCGATCAATTTTTGCTGCCAGTCATCCAGAAGTCGCTGGCCAACAATTGTTCTCATTCGAACCAATAGTCCGTTCCTTTTCATAAATTTCGAGATCCATGTGAAGCCAGCTTTGAAGTCGGGTATTCCTCTTCCATTGGCAAGTAGTTTTGCCTTCATCTGAATTGCAACGGTAGAGACTGATTGATTTTGTTCCCTTCTCCCCAGAATCCACTGCTTCAAGTCATCCTCCAGCTGAGGCCATTTTGGTTTGGCCCCACGACGTGCCCGTTTTCGCGGATTGCATTTCTCCAGTTCCTTCTTATCTTTTCTCCATTCATGCACCGATGTTTCTCCAACATCGAACTCTCTCGCTGCGGCCCGCTTGCCTATTTCCTCAGCTTTCGCAACGACTTTAAGCTTAAAGTCTGCTATATATGACTTTCGTCTCATTCCTGGCATTATGGCGTTTTAGAAAAAACTTCACCGGTAAATTTAAATTTAATCGATAAACTCTACTAGATAAATGCAGAATACCAATCTGAAGAGATCAAAATTAAAATGTGGGCTCTACATGCAGCACTAATGATCTTTTATAAGCTTACCCAATGGCTGGGATGCTGTTGTATACGCAAAATACTATTCAATGGGTCACTGTGCCAATTACAAGGCCAGATAGACAACAGAATGGGATGAGGGGGGACACGGCCACGGTGATCAAAAGCGCACCGTGACAAAGGCCCGCCACGGTGACAGGTCAACAGCGCGCCGCGACAAAGGCGCGCTGACTACCCGGCGCAGACAACTGAGCGCAAGCATGCTCAGACCATCTTCTTTGTCTGTAGATGGTCTGCGCATGCTTACAGAGCTGTGAGCTGCTTTTTCTTTTTTTACTTCAAGGGCAGGGTGGCGAGAGGAGAGTCGGGGCAGCAAGACAGGAGCAGGGCGGTGATTCAGGACAGAGGGCAGGGCGGCGAGAGGAGAGTCGGGGCAGCAAGACAGGAGCATGGCGGTGATTCGGGGCAGAGGGCATGGCGGCGAGAGGAGAGTCGGGGCGGCAAGACAGGAGCAGGGCGGCAATTCGGGGCAGAGGGCAGGGCGGTGAGAGGAGAGTCGGGGCAGCAAGACAGGAGCAGGGCGGCGATTCGGGGCAGAGGGCAGGGTGGCGAGAGGAGAGTCGGGGCGGCAAGGCAGGAGGACGTTTTACTTGAATGAGCAGCATGCACGGTATACGCGTGTGCGCGCTATATGGCAATTTATTTACATACATACTGTGTTCCCGTGCGCTATACGCGTATGCGCTTTATACACGTATGCGCGTTATATGCGTGAAAATACGGTACTCCAGCTCGAATCTCCAAGATGTTTTCAAATTGCTCTGAACTTTCCTGGAGGAATTGTGGAGCAAGAGGAACCTTCTTCCAAATTTGCAGACCTCCCCAATTGTGCAATCGTTTTGGACTTTTTGCCACCCCCCCCCTCCTGATGCGTTACCCATATATGTTATCTTTTTGCTTTAATTATTGTAGTTCATCCCCCCTCTCCTTTTGTACCTGTATTGAATTTTGTATGCATATAGTATTTTGTATTAATCTACCATAATGTTTTCCCCATTTTTAAATTTGTAATACTCTTTGAAATAATTGACAATGCGTGCACATCAAATTTTAATAAAAACTTGAAACTTGACATCATTAATAAACTGTTGAAGGGCATTTTAAAATGTATGATATCCTCTACAAGCAGACTTTTGCCTTTAACATTTGCAACCTCCTGGGGTCTCTAAAGCAGCATATAAGTTTGTAACACACTTATTTGTAGTGTTGAAACTCACTGGCCAAGAAATGGAAACAATCTATGGCATAAAGAAAAATCAAAAAGCTTGCTCCATATAAATGAAGCTCAAAAAGTCGGCAAAAATATGAGGGGAGGGGGACACCTCTGCTCATATGTTAAAGAAAAAGGAAAAGAATATGAAAGGTAAAAAAATATAAAGGATGAAAATAAAAATGAAAAATGTGAAGGTAAAAAAACAAGAAATGAAAGAAACTATCTTTTTAGATACTTCAGTATTGGGGAACTGTGCTAGAATGAAAAGCTTTATAACAGTATCACCCGGGCAGAGCAATTCGTGACAGCTATTAAAGCTCAAATGGTTTTGCCCGATACATCATATTGTCTCTATAAGTGATCAAAACGTGCTTCAAATAAAATTAAAGATGTTTAATATGTAAGAAAGTAAGTGACAGTTTATAACTTATTCATTTCCCTCTTTCAAAAAATCCTCAAGTTCAAAAATGTAATAAAGAAAAAGTACTAATAAAATGTAACCAAAAATATCATGAAAGTTCAAAAAATTCAACTTATCTGAATTCAAGGAAGCTGGAACTGTTCATCACTGGCTAAGGTAAGTCCGTAATGTAATTTTTCTTAAAAATATCTGTATCTTAGTGGCTAATGGAGAAAAATCTAGGACCAGATAGTCAGTCTGTAATGGTCAGCAGTAAGCTTAATGTAGCTTGACTATTCAATACTGGGTCATGTCCATTCTCCAGCATAGAGTATACAGATAAGCATAGTCACCCCAAAGTTAACTAGGCACAGGTAGATATTAGACCAGTGCCTGATTAGCTTGGAGGACAAAAGTACGACAGCCATTTTGCTGTAGGGCTAACCTAGAGCAGAGTAGTAATTGGAACTAACTAGAACAGGGCAGAGCTAAGGGAAGAACCAGGCACAGTTTGGAATAAGTAAGTTCAACAAGCCCGAATCAACTCAACAAGCACTTTCCACTGAATTCTGTGTAGATTGCCCAAAGTTATGTATACTCTGGAAGAAAGGCAGGAGAGAAGGTATATGATAGAGATGTTTAAATAGCTCTGTGGCATTACTGTACAGGAGGTGAGTCTTTTTGAAATGAAGGAAAACTCAGGAATGAGAGGACATAGGATGAAGTTAAGAGGTGATAGGCTCAGGAGTAATCTAAGGAAATTCTTTTTTCACAAAAAGGGTGGTAGAGACAAAGAAAGCATGGGACAGGATGTGGGATCTCTCAGAGAGAGGAGAAGATGGTGGATGCAGCAGATGGGCAGACTGTATGGGCCATTTGGCCTCTCTCTGCTATCATGTTTCTATGAAATATGGGAGCAGAACCACATGTAAACTAATTAAGCAGGCACTAACAAATAATTGGCGTTAATTAGCAGCAATTAAGAGGTACACACAGATCTACAATGTGTTCAAAGGGGGTGTGGCCATGGGTGGGTCAGATGCTCTCCCAGGATTTAGGTGCGATGTTATAAAATAATGCCATTAACTTGGCATTAGCTTGGGCACCAGCTTTTGGCAGACATAAATATTCACACTCACAACTAGGCATGAGATACATGCTAAGCTGGTTGTTACACAGTATACCTAGGGTTACCAGATTTTACAAACTGAAAATCTGGACCCATGGCCCTGCCCCCAGGCCCACCTTATTCCAGCTGGCCACACCCCTTTCTGCCCCGCCTCTCGACCTGCACGAGCAACGAGTGATGTTGGATGGCATTTGCACAAGTGCTAGTGTGATGCGATGACATCACCTCATTGCATCCATACATGCGTGAATGCCATCCCAACGTCACTCGTTGCCAGAAGGTTTTCAAAACTCAAAGTGCCGGATTTTGAAAATCCATCCATGATCCGGATGTCTGGTAACCCTGTTTACTTGCTTAGCGCAGGTCATTCTAGCATCTAACTTTCAGTGCCATTTACTGAATTCCCCCTCCCTTGATGACCAACAAAGAGAAAGAGCCTGCTACTCTCTCAGTTGCTTGAATTCAGTGCATTCCAGACATACTCTGTTCAGGCTCCCAGTGAAACAGCCTACTTTTCTGACATCTGGCACACATATGAGAAAAACATCCATGCAATATTCAAAGGAAAAACATAACTGTTGGGCAGTGAGAGGAGTTCTCAGGCTCCAAAATAACACCAGAAAGACACAGTACAGTACAGATAATCAACTGAATTAAGCAACCTTAGCAAAAGTCAGCAGAGCCCTGGTAAGAAGAAATAACAAGCAGAATAATGTTTCCTTTCATTTAAAAGCCTAACATTTTGTGATTCACAAATTTCTTGCCCGATAGTTAGAAAAGTGCCATAACTTTTTCATGTCAGCTTCTGGATCATGAACTGGTTGCCGGTGGGATCTGGGCAGCCACATTCTGCATTTCTGTTCTTGTTTGCAAATTTACTTTCTTTTTGAATGGAAAATGAGATATATTTTTTTTAAACTTCCAGCAATTTCACCTTATCAAAAGGCTGCATGTTTCACAATAAAATTGTATAGAACTACCAAAGAAATCCTTTCTGTGCAAGGAAAAGGCAATGAAAAATAAATCCTTTTCATACATTACGTCTATTTAGTGAGCTCAGGAAATGCGTTGTTGCTACAAACAACTGTTCTTTCTAAAGAACTGTTCTTAAATGACTTTACTGGGATGAATTGCAGTGAAAGTAGAGAGAAAGCAAATGTATTTCTCTTTTGTGCTGTAGGGAAAGACTATTTATTATGTTTGCGATCAAACTTTTATGAGGAATACTGCATTGTGGGAAGGTTCCATAATTCAGCGGCTCTGTTCGTTTCTTGTCTCCCAAGGTGGATTGGGATCTGGTGCCTCTCATATCAATGGGGTACTGATACAATATCGTATGATGCAGATTTAACTTTTAGGTAACAGAGGAACCTGAAACTAATCAATCCCATCTCCCAGTTCAATAATTGCAAATGCTTGGGCCACCCTACGTAGATCTAAGCACAATACCAGGAAAGCACAGTTACTTACCATAACAGGTGTTATCCAGGGACAGCAGGCAGATATTCTCACTGATGGGTGATGTCACTGACGAAGCCCCAGTACGGACACTTCAAGAACTTGAAAAAGTTCTTGACGCCCGCACCGCGCATGCGCGAGTGCCTTCCCGCCCGACGTAGGCGCACAGTCCCTCAGTTAAGATAAGCCAGCTAAGAAGCCAACCCGGGGAGGTGGGTGGGTTGTGAGAATATCTGCCTGCTGTCCCTGGATAACACCTGTTACGGTAAGTAACTGTGCTTTATCCCAGGACAAGCAGGCAGCATATTCTCACTGATGGGTGACCTCCAAGCTAACAGAGATGGGATGGTGGGAGAGTTGGCCAAAGAAAATACAATTGGAAAACATAATGGCCGAAGTGCCCATCCCGTCTGGAGAAAAAAACCAGACAATAGTGAGAAGTGAAGGAATGAATTGAGGTGGCAGCTGTACAGAGTTCCTCAGTAATGTAACTATAAGGAAAACAACAAAAGCTGCCGGAACTCGAACTTAGGGACTGGAACACGATATCTCCGTGCCAGGCCAGTCTGAGTAAAGGAGAACGAGAAGGAGGCAATCAGCCAAGAGAAAATCATTCCCATGAATATAGGATATCCAAACTGAGTTGAATCAAAAGAAAAGGTTGAAATAAAATCACTGCGGCTCCCACCTGAATAACAAGGAGGACAAAAAACCACTTAGAGGACATAACATATAAAGCCAGGATCCTCATAGGAAAAACGAGGTGCAGGAAACAACACAGACAGAAGAACTGACTGAGAGAAATGAAAATAGAAGATGATACTGTGGACATGAACACCTTGGCTTGATGAAAGACTGATAAGAATGAAACGGTTAACAGGGCATGAAACTCACTGATTCCGCTGGAAGAGGTGAGAGACATAAGGAAAAACCATTTTCCAGGTAATAAACTCAAGTGGAGCTGATGCCATTGTTACAAATGGTATTTATCCGAGTGGCTATACAAATAGCCGGACCAACTTCATCCACTCAATATAATAAACCCCGGCTATATATCACATCCCCATATTAATAACAGGATGGTTATGAAAGAATATTTTGATACTCAATCCTCAGAGGGAAATTGTACCCGTTGGCTCAAGTGTATGAATACACTGAACCCACTCTTCACGGGATCTCATGGGATCAAAATATATCATATTATGCAAAATATTTATTAAATTTTTCTATATTCAATATGAACTTGTACTTAACTTATAAAGTTCGTTCTTTCTTTTTTTTGAACTTATTTAAAATAGGAGCGCCTCCTATTTTAAATAAGTTCAAAAAAAAGAAAGAACGAACTTTATAAGTTAAGTACAAGTTCATATTGAATATAGAAAAATTTAATAAATATTTTGCATAATATGATATATTTTGATCCCATGAGATCCCGTGAAGAGTGGGTTCAGTGTATTCATACACTTGAGCCAACGGGTACAATTTCCCTCTGAGGATTGAGTATCAAAATATTCTTTCATAACCATCCTGTTATTAATATGGGGATGTGATATATAGCCGGGGTTTATTATATTGAGTGGATGAAATTGTTACAAATGGTAGCATCAACAACCAGGAAAGAACCACAGGAATAGTCCAGACGTCAGAAGAAGGAATGAGGTGTGATTACACACATGAAAAACTGCTGTCATGATCTTAGGAACCAGAGGAGCAATCAGAAAAAAAGGTTGCTTCTCGACAGATCAAGGGAAAAAATGCAATAGCATTAAAAAGAAATCTGAGAGCTATAGACTCGAGACTATAATCAAGCAAAGAAAAAATATCACCGGTTAGAAAGGTGGAAACAGGCAGAGAAAAAGATACCAGGAAAGAAAACAAAACCACTTTTGATATCAACAAGGGTGAGTGGTTGGTGTCCTGGCAGAAATCAACAAACGGGCTGAGAAAGATGTACATGAAAAGACGCAGCCCAAAGAAAAAAAAAAAAAAACAATGAAGATTGGAAGAAATCAAAAATTCCTTAGTCGGAGTGAACTGAGCAGGAAAATGAGAATAAGAAAGGGATCCCAAAATTTGAGTGGACAAAGCATGTTGACTGGGTCACCATGCATCATGGTGGTAACAGCTCTCGTGAGTCTGATGAAAAAGCTCAACGGGATAAGAAGCGAAGGGAATGCATATAAAAATATGCTCGCCCAATTCAGGAGAAAAATAACCGTTGCCAGATGAAGAAAAATCCTGGAGTAAAAGGATTAAAGAATCCTGCTGAAATTGGCTGTTAGGAAATTCAGCTCCTCATGAATAGCAGCAAGAGCAGATGGCCAATCGCCTTCAAGGTCACAAAAACAGGGCCTCGTGATATAACAGGAGAGAGCCCTAGACTCCTTGCTCAATGACATTTAGTGTAAAACCCCTGAAGTGACTGTGCAAGGAAGGAGGATTTAAGGACAGAGTAGATGATGAAAATCATGAGGTCCTAAAAAATATCATTAGAAAAATTAGGAAAAAATTGGGAAAAATCTGATGCCTGGCAGTCGAAAGACCCTGAGGCTGTAGAATGCCCATATGAACCCCCCAGGCAGAAAAGAGATGCAGCAAGCATGAAGACCACGCAAGGAGGTAACAAATAGAAAAGGGAACCTTTGTAGAGACTAGAGGAGATCAAAGATATACAAGCTTTGAGAGACAAGCCTTCGCCTGGTACCACTGGAAAACAAAAGACCATTGAGGAGTACAAAAATGTAGTCCGACCTGTGGCATAACAGAAACAGGAGAATGCCTGTTGTTCAAAAGAAACAACATGTGTAAGATTGAAAGCAATCTGAAAAAAGAAACGCTCTCAGAAGAGTGTAGTCAAGAAGTACCCCAAAGAAACATAGACATGAATACGGGTAAGGAAAATGAAACGTTAAAGAAAATGAGATAGGTGAGAAAAACGTCTGAACCATCTCTCAGGGAAAAAACAACCGGATAAAAAAATGGATGTTCAAAAAATGGAAAAAGAAGACGGCCCTGTAATCGAATAGATGTGGCCCTGAATAATCTGGGAGGAAAAAAACTAAAACTGTAAGGAGAACGGTTGAAAAACACAACTCAAAAGCTGTATGAATTGGAGCCTGTAGCGGCTGCCCGGAAAATCAGGAAGCAGAGCCATGAGGTCTAAGATCCAGAAAAAACACAGTCATCCAGTGGCCTTGACAATTAAGAGAAAGACCAGTAAATGAAGAGAACCCTTCAAGGAGAATTAGCAGGAGAAAAACAGGAAGGACTGCCTAAGATCCCACATAGACTCTCAAAAGAACAGAGTCTGAGAGCAGGATGAAAAGATTAAGTGGATAAAGCCTCCACATGAAGAGAACTCAGAGAGCCTAGGCTCGTAGGAGTATATGAAAACTGATAAGACAGCTGCCGTGAAAGTGAAAACTGCTACACAGATGCGGCCAGAGAAACTCACCAGGTCCATAAGGTAGAGGAAACATGTTCCAGCACAGCCCCAGGAACACCTCAGATTTATTCAATAACCTGTCCTGTTGAGTAATGATAAAAACAGACACACTGATGCAGGCCAGATCCGTAAAAAACAGATCTGCAAAAACAGGTACTGAAATTGAAAAGCCGCTACATGGAATGTGTACACAAATGTATGCCAAGAAAAACCATTCAGGCAATAGAGGAATCTAGTAAGCCCATTTGGCTAACCGGTTCCTAGCCTTGTCCACTCTGCCTAACCATGAGGAGGAACTCCACTAGGAGGGAAACAATGACACATGTTAACTGCTTCAAAGGGTGTATCAAAAAGGACCTCATAGAGATCAAGGAAGGGAAGCAAACCACCCTTGAGAAGATAACTACAAGGAAGGAAAAGAAATTCCATAGGGAAAGAAATGACTGTACAAAGTCAACACCCCTATTTTGGATACTTGGGGAGGGGGGGCACCAGCTCAGCCCTCACCTCAGGCAGCAGATTGTCTTGAGCCACTCAGCTGATGAACTAAGGGCTCCTTTTACTAAGCTGTGATAGCGATTTTAGCGCATGCTAAACCTGCACTACGCGGCTAGAACTAACGCCAGTTCAATGCTGGCGTTAAGGTCTAGCGCACGTGGCAATTCAGTGTGTGCTAAAACCGCTATCGCAGCTCAGTAAAAGGAGCCCCAAGTTAAATTTTTTTCTAGAATTAATAACTATCATGCAAAAGCATATCCTGAATCTGAGACTTTGGGGATTAGAAGGCAGCTACCTTTCAGGAAAACATATTCTTAGGCTTGCCATATGGCTCCAGAAAAAGGAGAACGGATTGAGACATCTGGGTTTTACTTCCTTTCCATGTCCTCTTTACTTCCACTGCTTTCAATGGAAGTAAAACTCGGATATCGCAATCCATCCTCTTTTTTTCTGGAGTCATATGGTAACCCTACCTATTCTACTTAAGGACAGCCCATCCCTAGCTCTTTTCTGTATTTCTGGCATTCTTAGCTCTTGTATCTTAACTGACCCAACAGCAATCAGCTCAGGGCTTGAGTATTGACTCCTGTTGCTTCAGGATTTTTCTTGTCCATTTGTGCCCTAAAATGTTATTTATAAAAATAAAATAAAACAGTTTATAAAATTGAAACAAACTGTAGAAGCCTGACAAATGACACAGGACACTACTTGAGAAGCTCTATTCTTGTTTTGAATATCTGAAAATCATCATTTAGACATCTTAATAATAAATAAACGTACTAATTTCTACGCCCCCAAAATAGGCTCACCTAACACTAATAGTAGAAACTTCTTTGAATTAGTCAACAATCTTTATGATACTCAGGCCTCCTCCTGCTCTACCTTAGACACCCACCATCTGCAGACGCTCTGGCCAAGTTTTTTAACAACAAAATAAAAAACTTAAGATCCGAACTAACTGTCCCCACTACCAACCTCAGGACCTACCCAGTTGCTTAATACAAAGATGGACTTAGGGTAGACATGTCCTGTAATAACTTTACTACTCCGTCCTGGCAACAATTCTGCAAAGCTTACATGAAATACGTTGATTCCTACTGCCCACCAAATATTATGAAAGTAGCTCCAGTCACCTTCAAAGCCAAGCTATACAATTGGCTTTCCTCTTTTCTACTGACCGGTACATTTCCCGAGGATCTAGGTCAGATTTTGATTACCCCCAACTGTAAAAAACCATAAAGAATCCACAAAGCTGACATCAAATTACAGACCTATTGCAAGCACTCCCTTATTTGTAAAGCTAATGGAAGGTTTGGTCAACCAGGACCTAGTAATGTACTTAGACAAATTCAACATACTACACGACAACCAATCAGGCTTTCAATCGGGGTTTAGTACCGAAACAGTCATTGCATCATTGCTAGATTTCCTTTATAGCCTATTTAGTCAAGGTAAAAATGCTCTAGTTCTGCAATTAGACTTAAGCAGTGCCTTCGATTTGGTCGATCATGCCATTCTGATTGAGTGTTTGGAGTCAATTGGCCTTTCAGGTAATGTGTTAAAATGGTTTCAGGGTTTTTTGACTGAATGATCTTATCAAGTCTTTAGTGATAATAAACAATCCAGCAGCTGGGTAAACTTTTGCGGAGTGCTCCAGGGCTCTCCCCTATCCCCAACATTGTTTAACATTTATCTCGCCTCACTAGGGAACTTACTGCAAAGCAGAAAAGTCAAATTCTACATCTATGCAGACGATATCACTATTGTCATTTCCCTTATATCCCTGTCATCTGAAACAAACAATCATCTGTCATTCATCCTGAAACAGATCGGATTATGGATGACTGAATTCAAACTAAAACTCAACTCAGACAAAACCAAATTTTTTTTAGCAAGCCCAAATGACAAAATTAAAGACTCAACAATTTTGGTGAATGGTCAGACCTTCCCTGTTGAAGATTCCTTAAAAATCCTGGGAGTGACTCTGGACCGCCACCTTACCCTAAATATACACATGGATTTACTGGTTAGGAAATGCTTCTCGATATTATGGAAACTCAGAACCATCAGAAAATATTTTGACGCAGTCTCATTTCGCTTACTTGTTCAATCTTCCATTCTTAGCATACTTGACTACTGTAACATCATTTATTTGGGAACCTTAAAAAAAAACCTCCAAAGACTCCGAATCATAAAAAATTCGCCAGTTTGACTATTTTTGGGTTGAGAAAATGGGAACACATTAGTCCCTACTACCAAAAACTTCACTGGCTGCCCCTGGAAGCACGAGTTTTGTTCAAATTTTTTTGCCTTTGTTATAAATCAATTTTTGGCCTGGCCCCTATGTACCTGGTTTCTCAATTTAATCTGGACAGTCCTATTAGGCCCACACGCAGAATTCACATGATAACCTTCCCATCCTTAAAGGACTGCCGCTACAAAAGATTCCTGGACAGAACTCTTGCCTCCCAGGCAGGTAAATGGAACGACTGGCTGGGTAACATTATCATGCATTCCTAATGTGACCATTTATTTTTTTCATCAAAACGTTACATCCCGCCCCCATCCCACCCTAGCCCCGCCCCCAATTTCATCCATTCATTTTTCATATACACAAAATATCTTATTAATTCATAATGGTAAACATAAAATTTTTAAAAAACACAAAGCACGCTACACAGAGAAAATGTTAATTATCATTTACGAGTTTTGGGTTTTTTCCAAGATGTCAAGGCAGATTTCTTTAAAATATGCAATGTCACCTCAGTAACTATAGAAAAATAGACAAATATAGTGCCAAATATAGACAGCAGATATAAATTCTCAAAACGGACACATTTTGATTACTAAATTTAAAATAAAATCATTTTTCCTACCTTTGTTGTCTGGTGATTTCATGAGTCTCTGGGTGCACTTCCTTCTGACTGTGCATCCAATCTTTCTTTTGCATCCAACATTTCTTTCACAATCCAGCCCCATCCCCTTTGGATCCAGGTCTCTCTCTCTTTTCCCTCTGTTTCCCTCCCCAGATCCAGTGTCAGTTTTCTTTTGTACCTTTGTTCCAGGTATCCCTCTCTCTCCCTCCTCTGTTATGATCTTAAATCTCCCTGTTCTTCCCCAGGGTCTCTCCCTCTCTGTCTGAACCTCCCATAGTTCTGCATCTGCTTCCTGTCTTTCCCCTTTGGTTCAGGCCTTTCTCTCTCTAGTCTTTCAAATCTGCTTACAACCCCCCCCCCCTTTCTCGCCTCCCTTTCTCCTTCCCTCCCAGCAGATTTTAGCATATCTCTCTCCTCCTTTTCTCCCCTCAGATCTGGTATCTGTCTCCTTCCTCTTTTCCTCCTCCCAGGTCTGGTATCTGTCTCCTCCCCTTCCCCCCTGCTCAGGCATCTCTCTCTCTCTCTCTGCTCCCTTCCTCCTGTTCTTCCTTCTCAATTTATTTTCTGCCTCTGTCTAAATTCTTTCTTACTATTCAGTCCTCAATTTCCCTCTTTCATTGTGTCTATCTATAGCTTGCCACCTCTTTCCCTCACCCCTTCCAGTATCTAACTCTATCCTCTTCCCTCAATCCAGCATGTGCCCTTTTTTCTTTCTTCTCTCCACTTCCTTCCAGCATCTACTCCCCTCTCTCACCCACTTCCATTCAATGTCTTCCCCCCTCCCCACACTTCTATTCGGCATCTGTCCACCCTCTCCCCACTTCCATTCAGCACTGGTCCCCCTCTCTCTACCCCTTCCATCTACTGTTCACCCTCTCTCACCCCTCCCATCTACTGCCCTCTGCCCTTTCCATCCAGTGTCCACCCTCTCTCTCAGTGTCCGCTCTCTATCTCTCTTCCATATGGCAATTTCCCTCTTTCTATGTCCCTTCAATAAGCTGTCTGTCCTGTGTCCCTTCTCTCCTTTGTACATGATTCATTGCAGCTTCACCCCTCTTCATTTTTCTATCTCCACCCCTTCCCCTGTGCTCTAGCATCTGTCTCTTCTCCTTTCCTTCCTTCCTTCCCATCCCACTCAACCCCCATGACCTGGCATCACACACATTTCCTTCTCTTCTACCTCTCTCTCCCCCTCCATGCTCTGGCATCTCATCTCCTTCCTTTCCCTCTGGTCTGGCATCTGTCTCTTTAGTTTCCCTTCCCTTATACCCTGGCACCTCTCTGCTCTCCTCTTCTATCTCTTCTTCCCCCTCCATTATCTGGCATTTTCTCTCCTTATTTTCTCTCCCTCCCTCCTTCCTTGCCCCTGGTCTGGCATCTGTCTTCTTCCCCCTCCATGTGCAAGTGATGGGTAAATGCAGATACTCAGTTAGAGAGTTGACCTTAGAGTGCTGGTAAAAAAATTGAAAAATAGGACTTTAGAAGTGGTCCTTTGAATACTGGCTACACTTGTAAGAGAGCCCATAAAATCCTGGCTTTGTAGAATGGTCAGTCACACCGGATGCTAATTGTTTTGAATTTTCTTCTTCTTCTCCTTCCTTAAGGTACATAAATAATCCTTACAGGAAGGAGAAAAAGAAAATCCAAAATGATTTGCATCCAGTGTGACTGATTAGAAGTCGACTGCTTGAGTTTTGTACGCTGGGCGGTTACCTGTCAGTTGCTGTGGCCCTCGGGATGTAGCGTTATAATGGGAAAGCAAGCCGAAGTTCCCAGTGGAGTCAGTAACATGGATCCTAGAACCTGTACAGAATCCCATACTCTTGGTCATGATAACCAAAGAAAAATGCAAACCTGAGACTGTGACCCATCGCCCTAGTCTCTGGGAAGAAACACAGTTCTCTTCTATATGAATAAAAACATCTCCCCGATATACCACTGTGCCAATTCGAAGATTCACGTCCAAAGAACTGAAGATAAGAAACCACCCTTTTCATGTCGGTCAAATGGCCCGATTGGAAGACGTCCGAATCAAGCAGTCAATCAAGAAGAAATTAGGTGAATCGCCTGGTAGTGCCAAAACGCTATCACTGCCCACATTTTCTAAAATGTTTGTGAAGCCTTGGGTAGGCGAAATGGCATGTGCCAAAACCAAAAGCGCTGCTTCAAGAGAGGCAAGCAAACCTAGTGCCGATTCGGAGTCCATAGTGAAAATGTAAATATTCTCCCAGTTTTTCTGCAGAAATGTTTAACCCTGAGAAACTAATTCAGTAGAATGGGATCCAGCCTGCCCAATGCCCCCGTCGTGGGCATCATGCAGTAAGTAGAACAACGTCCCTTAGTTCCTGAAGAACTACAAGAAGTGCCCTGAGGACCAGTAACACTTAAAAGGGAAACACAAAACACAGACTCCAAAAACGAACCGGAAACCTGAGGAGGATGCAAAGTTGCAAGAATCCTGAAAAATTATAGCGTCTTCTCCCTCATGAGAAAGCCTGAAGAGTCATTGGAAGAAGTCAAGATCCCCTCAGAATGAAGTGCAGAAGGTCAGGAACGGAAGGATGAGAACTGTAGGATCTGTAAGAAGAAAGAAATTCTTCTAGGAAAAAATCAAGTTTCGCAGTGTAAAGAGTATACTGGAACTATGAAAATTACTAACTCCATGCAATGTGAGCGAAATACGTATATCCTTTAAAGTGAATACGTACTACACGCAATCAAGATGCTGCATCTACCGCCCCATGGAAAACAACAGCATCCTAATGAGAGCTTCAGGAATGAGGCTAACAGCCACATAGCGCGCACAACCTCTGCGGGTTTGATTGAATAGGTAACTGGCTCCTGGTTAGAAGGAGCTGTACAGCCCTTCCTGTCTGGTCGGGGGGGGGGGGGTCCGTCTAGCATGTGCCATGAGAAGACCAGCGTGATAAGCATGGAAATCTGAAGTCCAGGCCCCTCAGAAATAGAGAAAGAGAGTCCTGGCCGCAAGAAGATGCGAAGTGTCATTAAAGTGCCCATAGAGACAGCCCAAACTTGGAAACTATTTGTACTAACTTTAAGCATATATATCCTATGCCACTACAAGACACATGCAGCGCAGCACAGAGGCTAAAATAAGAAGGACAGTTATCAACAGACAAAGGCTTAATCTGCAGGGACTCCAAGAGAGACAATGAGATACCCATGTGAAATACAGGGCACTATCTTACAGCTGATCTCACTGTGCCGTGAGTTGCCCTATGTCGACCCAGTCCGGATACAAACTGAAATTGGGTGACCTAGCACAGGTCAGAGTCTCTCTGGCAATCCCCTTGAGTGCTAACCCCGGAGTCCGATTAAACTAGCAGCTTCCTTCAAGGGAATATAGCAGGAACACAGACATAGACATATACATCTGCCCAAGCTTGTCCCAAAGCTGGTGAAACACGTACAAATTGTCTGAACCGGAAAGGAGAGAAGCCGCGGCATACCCTGACCAAAGTCAGCTGTAAATAAACTACCGGAACGTTGCAGCTCTCTCGCCATCGCTGGAGACCCAAGCACATGCCTGATTCTCGCCGACATGTGGCCGCTGCATCAACGCTCCTAGAAACATAGTCGGATTCAAGCCCCGCAAAATTTACCCTGCCGTGGCCTGCATAGAAAGAAAATCAGACCCGGGGAATAACCAGAAGAGCGATGCAGTGCTTTCCACAGCGCCGTAAAAAACATGTCCCATCTAATGCGCGCTGCTATAAACCGGCACCTGCACAATCAGCTGCACATGGCCGTAACAAACACCGATGAAAGAGAGCCTTGGAATAAACAGGACTACTACTGCTGCACTGAAACTCAACGAGAAGAACAAGTGCGAGCATGAAATCGCACCGTACTGCCGCGCTGTAACCAACAAGGAAACCAAGCGCGTGCATGCAAAGGGCGGGAAAGTCCCGGCTCCCTCAACGGATTTCTAGTCATAAAACTTAGCCTCAATAAAATATCCATTCCTTAAATGTATGTTGACCGGACCCAAAGTACTAAGACTCCCAAACAGAACCTGAAGTTCAAACAACGGTAAAAAACAGATACATACTCACAAGCTTATTGTTAGGGCCGGATGTGCAGCACTAACAGAGCAGAATGTAGCAACTGTGGTCTCCTTTTTTTTCCTTTCGCAGAGAGGAGAAAGAAGAAAAAATCAAGACCCAGTCAGACCCTCTAGCAATGGAGGGAGGGTAAGGCAGGGACCTGGGGGGGCCCAGGTGAAATCCCTAAAGCCAGCACTGTTCAGCCGGACACACCTGTCTCACTGAAGAGAAAATCTCAACAGGAGAAATAGCACTGCCAGCTCGCTGAAGAGAAACCTCAACAGGAGAAAATAAAGTTCCAGTCACAGCCAGAATCCAGGAGCTATTCGAATAGCGACCATCATCTGCTGGGAGATAGAGCATACTGGAGATACAGGAGGAGTGCCAGCCAATAGGACCACCTGTTAATCAGTTTCTCTATCTCCGCCTGTTGGTAGATGTGTGCTATCCCATTGGTCTCTGGATTCATCTGCTGCTGTTGCTAAGGAAAAGCCTATTGCAATGAAGAAGAGAAGATGTACTTTTATTTGGCTCTGAATGGCTTTTGTCTAATAAAGAGTAGCAGACCTTAAAAATAAGAGGTGACGGGTATTTACCCCACCCATTTATGTTGAAGAGAGGCTGATGCTGGGTTTTTTTCAAGTTCGTGCACTGCTTGCCCTGACTGGGAAAGCTATAATTACTGTGACCTATTACTCCCAGCAAGCCTGGTCTCCACTGCTAAGTGTAAATTACTTTGGCTTCTAGGAAGTCTGTAGTTCTCATAAACTCAAAATCTTTCTTTTAGTACTATTATTATTATTTTTGCACATAAAGAAGTTCCTACAATTTAATTTCCTGGCACTAAACAGTATGTACAGAATTTTAAGTACCTTCCCAGAGCGTCTAATTGGCTTGAAAATAAACAAACAATTTGGTACAGCTGATTTATAACAGTGCCATCCCCTATTGCTACACAAGTGGAACACAATATATTTACTTAGTAATGCTGAATTATGCTACTCTGATACTAAACAAATTACTTGTAAGGAAATATTTTTTTAACTTATTTATTGAGAATACAAAACATAAGAGACCTCTATATTTATGTCTTCTCTTGGCAATAAGTATGAGCTGATATTCCCTTTTCCTTACTTCAAAGCTCTCAGCATTAGCCCAGTATGAAAGAAATGTAAATAATGCATCAAGTTCCCATTAAATCAAGTGCTGCAATAGCAGAGACACCAGGCAGTATAGGAAGGAATCAACAGCAAGAAGAAACTAACATCTCCTAAAACTGAGCACAGCAAATGCTCAAAATATGAGCTTTTACCACAACTGTTCATTTTAGTCATGTTCTTCTAAAACTAGGAGTTCAATGAAAACATATGTTGTGTGTCAAAAATGTCAGTTTTCAATAGCACTATTTAATTTTCTTCTCAAAGTGGAAATGAAAAAAAGAAATCCTGAACTTTAAAAACTGACTTGCCCCAACCTACCCTTAAATCCCCACCTTCGAAGATCCCAACTAATTCACCTGTAGGATTGGTGAAGCCAGACAGTGGCATAGCAACATTGTAAATGTCAGCAGATAATGACCAAGCTACGAACAAGATGGCCAGTGTTGAGTCTGGCACTCTGCACAGGTTCCACTTCTTCATGATTAAATAATGGTATACTTAATCTCTTAACCATGGGAAACCATCTCCATGTCATTCTTTAAGGAGAGAGGGAAGAATCAGAGTATGAATGACCTCAGCCACTGACCCTCAAGCCTTGCATTGAAGAATGCTGGTGTAGAAGGACTGAGGTTGAGATACACACTAAAGAATGACAGTCTCTGGTATCCAGAACTGAGATTGTGATGTCATAATGCCTCATTCCACCAATGCTTAAGAGCCTAAGAGTGATGTCACAATGGCTTGACTGTCCTATACTTGGCTCACATAAGAATCAGAGTATGAATAGGCTCAGTCAATGACCCTCAAGCTTTGCACTGAAGAATACTGGTGTAGAAGGACCGAGCAAGAGATAAGACACTAAAGAATGACACGGGATGGTTTCTCGCGGTTATTCATGGGGACGGAGACAAAGTCTGTCCCCGTGTCATTCTCTAATCTCTGTCTCTCACTACCAGTTTTGGGGGCACAGACCATAGAAGTCTGTCTGCCTGACACTGATCCTACTTTCCAACTATTAGAGTTGTCATCAAAACCCACTTAAGCATTTATTGTGATCTGTTTTGCAATTTAAAGAATCCAGACTATTGAAGTCTGCCCAGCATCGGTCTTCCCAACCTCTGAAACTGTTGTGAAAGATCATTCCACAGAGAGGCTAATTCCTAAAGAGCTTATCCTAAATTTATGGACTTAAATTCCTAATAGACTTTTGTATCAAAAGCATTTATTTAGAACGCTCTATTTACCATATGAACTACTATGAAAGATCATAGGTGCATTACAAAAACAGAATGCAACCCCCTCTCCCAGATTATTTTACAATCTCTTGTGGTCTGGTGGTGTATGTAGGGTAGGAGTGATCCCCAGTTAGTAAACAGTAATGTAGTTGCCCTAACTGATTTGTGCATAAATATCCCCAGACACACCCCTTGGCTTAAAAAAATATTTTTGAGTGCGTGGGTAACGCATGCATATTGAGATGCCTTAGTACGCTCTGTAGTATACCATTTTAAGCTACAGTAAAAACACATTAGGACCTTTTAGTGATTTATTCATTTAGAACCAACTTAGAACTAAGCAGCATACCAATGTTTTACATATAAAAAACCATAATTCTTACAAAGTGCACACAAAAACCATAAAAAGAAATACACACATTAATGACATCATGCACTTCCACCTTCTCTTTTAATATCCATGTTTCATCTATAATTCAAATTAATTTGTGTCTTTTCAAAGCAAGCCCTGCACTTCATAAATTCAAATTATCATCCCTACTGTGTCATTTACAAACCTACATTATCACTATGTATGTTCTCAAACAATGACTTTTCAAGAGTCTTTTAAATTGTATTGTATCTGTAATAGTTTGTATATTCAATGCTAGTTGGTTCCATAAAACTGGTCCAGCAACTGAGAAAGAAGATTTAGGTGTTTCTTCATAATGTAATTTCCTTAATGCTGGTGTTTGTAAATGAAAAGCTCTTTCAGACCTTAATGCACGATTTGAAACACAAATCTTTAATATGGATGATAGATTCATTTTTAATTGCCTTGGGTAACAGCAGCAATACTTTAAAAATAAATTACATTACATTACATTACATTAAACAATATTCTTTCTATGACTTGTAACCAATGTAATTGGCTTAATATGTTGGAAACGCGAACAACCTGAAATAAACCTAGCAGTGGATTTCTGAATCACTTGTAACATATTTAGAATTAGTCAATCCTTGATACAAACAAGGAAAGGAAAGGAGCAGCGTGCACAGGCGGTCAGAGCTAGAGGAGAAGTCGGGGAAGCTTTGAAACCTTTGCACAGGAGGCAGGAGAGCCGAAGACTCGGGGAAGCGGCGAGAGTACGCTCCGCCCACCACCTACACATCAGAGGCAGCGCCGGACTCCCCCTTGAAAAGGGGAGGAGCCAACGCGGCACACAGACGCTGGTGCCGAGTACAAGAAGGAAAGGAGCAGCGTGCACAGGTGGTCAGAGCTAGAGGAGAAGTCGGGGAAGCTTTGAAACCTTTGCACAGGAGGCAGGAGAGCCGAAGACTCGGGGAAGCGGCAAGAGTACGCTCCGCCCACCCCCTACACATCAGAGGCAGCGCCGGACTCCCCCTTGAAAAGGGGAGGAGCCAACGCGGCACACAGACGCTGGTGCCGAGTACAAGAAGGAAAGGAGCAGCGTGCACAGGCGGTCAGAGCTAGAGGAGAAGTCGGGGAAGCTTTGAAACCTTTGCACAAGAGGCAGGAGAGCCGAAGACTCGGGGAAGCGGCGAGAGTACGCTCCGCCCACCCCCTACACGTCAGAGGCAGTGCCGGACTCCCCCTTGAAAAGGGGAGGAGCCAACGGCGCCCAGCCGTTCGGCGCGTGGCGAAGGCGCGCGGTAAAGGCGCTCGCCTTACCGAGAGCGCCTTTGCAAAGGGCCTTGCAAGGGACGAGCGCTACTCTCAAGAACACCAGAGGAGAACAGACCGGTAAGGAACCGACAAGCACAGAAGATAAGGAAGAGACAGACACAAAAGAAACCAACCCGCACATACAATCAAGGTGAGGTAGAGCAGAGACAGCACACACGAGAGAGACAACAAGGCAAGAAACACAAGGAAGCAGCAGGCAAGGGACACAAGCACACAAAGGCACAGGCACTGTAACACAAACAGACTCACTCAAATAGGAAGCCTGCAGTCAGGAAGTCAGAAGGTAAGGGGGTGGTAGGATCAGTAGGAAAAAGAGCAGCAGTAGGTCACAACAAATCACTCAGACAACCCACGAGTGAAGCACGAAATGGAAGCCCAAGGAAGTCAGAAGATGAGCTTTCCTGTCTTCTGTATCGACTGCAATATGTATGACTACCTCCCTTCGGGGATCCAGGCATACATTTGCTATCGATGCATGGAGATGGATAGCTTGAAATGTCAGGTAAGACTATTGGAGGGAACAGTGATGGAACTCGAAGACAGAATCCGAGCACAGGAGAAGATTCTAGTGGAGTACAGCCCAAACGATGAGGTCAAGGATCTAGAAATGTTCATAGAGGAAGCCCATCAGCACCACATAGAGATCCCAGGGCTGGAAAACTGTACTCAGGATACCCATGTGAGGAGAGAAGACACCCATGCAAACACAGAAGAAAACGAAGACGAGGTAGGAGACAACCGCACACCAGGAAGAATAGTGAGAGCACAGGAAGATGTCCCCCCACCCAAAGAACAGGAAACAATTTCAAGAGTATCATTGGAGGAAGATGACTGGCCCTACTCCAAGGACGTGGACCTACGCCCCCCAAGGAACTCCCGAATAAAGAAGATGGGGATCATCGTAGGCGACTCCATTATACGACACGTGGACAGCCACACCGCAGGAGGAAGAGAGGACAGAGTCGTCACCTGTCTGCCTGGAGCAAGAGTAAAGGATGTGACCAACAGGATCTCCAGGATCATAGATGGCGCAGGGGGAGTGGACACCGCTGTGCTTATCCACGTGGGAACAAATGATGTGAGCGGGCGGAAGTATGACAGGGAAGAGATGAAGGGCCAGCTCCGCTCACTCGGAAGACAACTGAAGATCAGGGAGGTGAAGGTGGCCTTCTCTGAAATCCTCCCTGTACCAAGAGCAGATGGAAAGAGACAAGGGGAATTGCAAGTGATCAACGCCTGGATGAGACGATGGTGCGAAGACGAAGGCTTCGACTTCGTGCACAACTGGACGGCGTTCTGGGGAAAAAGCAAGTACTACAGAAGGGATGGACTACACCTCAACAAGGAAGGAGCAAGAGTTTTGGCAGGCAACATGAAGAAAGCAATAGAGAAGGCTTTAAACTGAAGGACAGGGGAAAACCGACAGTCGACCACCGGTCGATGGCACGGACAACAGGATGCCCCGACGTAGGAACAAAGGACTACTACTCATACACAAGAGAGGTCGATCTCACAGCCAACAAAGGAGAACAAGCAGGAAGGGACAACTCAGACACAGGAGGGGATGACCACACAGCAAACATGGGAGATAACACAGGAGCAGTAAAGGATACCGTAAATGAAACTGTAAGGACAGCCAAGAGTAGAAGGTCCAAAAAGGTAACACGAAGGGAACTTAGATGTATGTATACAAATGCTAGAAGTCTAGGAAACAAAATGGGAGAACTAGAGACGATAGCAAGACATGAGAACATGAATATCATTGGCATAACAGAAACATGGTGGAATGAAGAAAACAAATGGGACACAGTACTACAGGGATACAAACTATATAGAAGGGATCGAGAATGGCAGAAAGGTGGAGGTATTGCCCTATATGTTAAGGAAGGAATAGATTTTGTTGGAATGATTACAACAGACAGGAAAGAGAAGCTGGAGTCCCTCTGGATCAAAATTCCTGGTCACAATGGCGCAGATACAAAAATTGGCCTTTACAAATTAGGTATTGGATCCTCCCATAGAAAAAAAATGTCATCAATATAACGATACCAAAGAGCCACCTTCGAAAACCAGGGAGATTCATATACAAATGTAGTTTCAAATACTTCTTCTGATAATACGAATTTATATGAATATCATTTTGGTGTGACTAAAACTATTGAAGATATTCAGCTTGTGTAGAAATTGATTTTGGCTATAAAATAAGCCAGGTGTATACCTGGCAGGGCCTCCGCGTGTGCGGATCGCCGGACTTGATGGACCGAAGGTCTGATCTGGAGATGGCGCTTCTTATGCTCAAAGAATTACAGTAATCAAGTCCATTAAGGACAAGGCTCTGAATGACTAAAGTCTGATCTTGTCAACTGAGATTTCAGTTCCCCTTAGTATCTGAAGCTTAAAAAATGATTTTTTCAATCACTTGACAAATATGAGGTTGAACAATCAGATCTGAATCTAGCAGAACTCCCAAACTATGAATTTCGTTAGGAATCTGTATTTCGTAACTCTCAAAACATTGTAGATGAAACAGTGTCATTGTAAATCTCTCCAACCAGCATAATTTTTTTCTTTACTTTTTTGTTTTATTTCAAACATACTTATTGAGATTTTATAAGTAACATAAAACACAAGAACAATACAAACAATATTGCATTGAATGCCATTACTACTCTGCAAGAAAAGAATCTAGTTTAGCTCAATAATGTTTTTACAGGTAGTGAATTTGTCCGTGAGTACTCCCTCATAACTTTTATTTTATCTATTTATTTTTTAAATTTATACACAGCCTAATTCCTAAATGGTTTACATTATATAAACATACTTAAAAGCCAGCTGCGGTGGTAACAGCTCCGACACTCATAGGTGCTAAAAACTGTGCTAGTTTTGTAAAAGGGAGGGATAACGAGAAACACATCAAAAGCTGTCAGATCGCCAAGAAATCTTTGTTTATAGTTTATCATTTATAGTCTGCATCTTTTCTACCTTTTTCATCTCTGGTTTCTGCTTTCCGCATCATTTCTTAGATAGCAACATAGTAAATGACGGCAGATAAAGACCTGAATGGTCCATCTAGTCTGCCCAACCATACATGCTCTATAAATTGATAATTTAATTTAAATGGTCTTTTTTCTTAGATATTTATGGGCCAGAAACCCAGAGCTCTGCCCAGTAGTGTGCTTAGGTTCTATCTACTGGAGTTTCCATCAAAGATCACTCCAGCCCATCTAAACTATCCCAGCCATCAAAGCCCTCCCCAGCCTGTCCTCAACTGAATGGCCATGTAGGATACACAAACCGTGCAAGTCTGCCTAGTACTGGCCTTAGTTCCTTCAATATATAACCATTATTTTCTGATTAGAGATTCTCTGTGTTCAACCTATGCTTGTTTGAACTCTGTAACCGTTTTCCTAACTACCACCTCACTCAAGAGCGCATTCCAGGCATAAACCGTCCTTTCAGTAAAGAAGAATTTCCTAACATTACTCTTGAGTCTACCACCCCTCAACCTCAAATTATCTCGTCACACTCTTCTTTCCATCCAGTCTGCCCTCTCCCTGCCCCATTCCATCCACTGTCCACCTTCTCTCCCCCTTCCATATACAACAAACTCCACTGGCTAAAAATTGAGAATCAGGGTATTTTTTTAATTTGGCTGTCTCTTCTATAAGGCCCTATATGGTTTATTGCCTGATTTCCTCACCAATCATTCCTTATTTTCCAGACCCGGGCGGACCTCTCGACCCCAGTCACTGTTTTCCTTCCCATCTGTTAAAGGTTTCTCACATAAGAGATTCATCAATAAATTCTTATCCTACCAAGCAACTTTTAAAGATCCAGAATGGAGTCATCTGGTCCATTCTTCTACATCATACATGCATTTTAGGAAGCTCCTGAAAACTCACCTCTTCCCCAAACCTGACGATCCAGTTTTAAATTAACTCTTGTTGACCCAAGACTAGACAACTTTCACTCATCATCTTACTCCATCACTAACCTCAAGTTTTTGCTTATTGTTTTTAATGCGTTTGTAAAACTGTATTATTCTAATTTGTTAAAAATTACTGTTCCTTGATGTTTTTTACTATCCTATACACCTCCTTGAACTGAAAGGCTAATGCGGTATATAAATAAACATTTATGTTATTTTATAGCATATTCCCTCTTTATGTTATTTTATAGCATATGCCCCTTCCATCCAGCCTATGCCCCTTCTTTCATTTACATGATTCATTTCAGCTCCAATCCCTCTCCATTTTTCTCTCTTCTTTCTCTGCCTCCACCCCTCCCCCCATTCTCTGGCATCTCTTTCTTCTTTTCTTTCCTTCCTTCTCCCTTCCCTGGCATCTCTAACTCCTTCCCTTCCCTCTGGCATTTCTCTCCTCCCCCCTCCATGCTCTGGCATCTCTCCCCCTCCATGCTATGGCTGGCTGGCATCCTTCTCTCCCTCTATTGCCTGGTTGACTAGAAGGAGGGCTGGCTGGCATCCCTCCCTATATCCTCTGGCTGGCTGGCTTGCATCCCTCCTTCTCTCTATCCCCTGGTTGGCTTGCATCCCTCCTTCTTTATATCACCTGGCTGGCATCCCTCCCTTCATGCTCTGCTATTTCTCTCTCCCCTGCACTGTGACTCCTTCCTTGCTCATCCCCCAAGCCATGACCCCTCCCCTCCATTCCTCTCCTCCCCAATGTCACAACTCCTCCCTGCACCCTACTTTAATAGACCTGGTAGTCTAGTGGCCTCTTTGGGGGCAGAAAAGAGTCCAACTCTTTCCTGCCTTTGCCACTGTTGTAGCTGCCACAGCTGTTCCTCGGAAGATTTTTTTAGCCATCACTGCAGAGGGTTTTCAATGTATCTTCAACAATGACACATAGCTCTTTTTCCTAGGTGGTGAATCCTAATGTGAGTACTTGTATCACATAGCTACAGTTTGGGTTCCAAAGAAAGCTACTGATTTCGTTGGCCATGATCTGCACTTTTATATTAGACAGAGAGGAGTCTAATTCTGGGATGCAGAGTTCCCCTTAACTGTATCCATGACATCCTGTTTGTCTGTCTTGGCTGTTTAGATTGTAAGCTCTTTCGAGCAGGGACTGTTTTCTTCTTCTTTGTGACTCTGTGCAGTGCTGCGTGCATCTGGTAGCTTCAGGAAAGGGAAATCATGTTTAACGAATTCACTTCAATTTTTTGAGACCGTGAACGAACAAATTGATAGTGGAGAACTGGTGGACATAATTTACTTAGACTTCCAGAAAGCGTTCGACAAAGTTCCACACGAAACACATCTCAGGAAACTACAAAGCCATGGAATAGAGGGGGATATACAAAGATGGATAGGCAAATGGCTGGAGAACAGAAAACAGAGAGTGGGCATAAATGGGAAATTCTCCAACTGGGAGAAAGTGACTAGCGGTGTACCCCAGGGCTCGGTACTTGGGCTGATCTTACATTGTCCAATTTGACACGGACTAGAGGACACTGGCAGGAGAAGCAAGAAACTTCAAACCCTTCTTCAGGTATGTGAAAGGGAAACAACCAGCCAGAGAGGAAGTGGGACCACTGGACGACGGAGACAGGAAAGGAGCGATAAAGGAGGAAAAAGAGATAGCTGAAAGGTTAAACAAATTCTTCTCGTCAGTCTTCACCAGAGAGGACACATCCAATATCCCAGAACCCGAGGTGATTATAAACGGAGAACACGACGAAAGGCTGGTACAACTAGAGGTAAGCAAAGAGGATGTCCTCAAACAGATAGACAGACTAAAGAGCGACAAATCACCAGGCCCGGACGGCATCCACCCAAGGGTACTAAAAGAACTGAGAAACGAAATAGCAGAGACGCTTCGCCAAATATGTAACCTCTCCCTAAAAACTGGGGATATCCCAGAGGACTGGAAAATAGCAAATGTCACGCCCATCTTTAAGAAGGGATCAAGGGGTGACCCGTGAAATTACAGGCCTGTGAGCTTGACCTCGCTTCCTGGAAAGATGATGGAAGCAATGGTAAAGGACACAATCTGCGAACACATAGAAAACAATGGACAACTGAGGGCGAGCCAGCATGGCTTCTGCAAGGGAAGGTCATGCCTCACGAACTTGCTGTACTTCTTTGAGGGAATAAACAGTCAGATGGATAAGGGTGAATCCATAGACATCGTTTACCTTGACTTCCAAAAAGCCTTCGACAAGGTACCACACGAACGGCTACTTAAAAAACTGTGGAACCACGGGGTGCAAGGGGATATCTACCGATGGATCAAACACTGGCTAGCGGGCAGGAAACAGAGGGTTGGAGTCAAGGGCCAATACTCAGATTGGCAATGGGTCACGAGTGGAGTTCCGCAGGGGTCGGTGCTGGGACCTCTACTATTCAATATATTTTTTAACGATCTGGAAACGGGGACAAAATGTGAGGTTATCAAATTTGCTGATGACACCAAACTCTGCAGCAGAGTTAGAAACACGGAAGACTGTGAAGACCTACAAAGGGACCTAACGAGACTGGAAGACTGGGCAAAAAAATGGCAAATGAGTTTTAACGTAGAGAAATGCAAGGTCATGCATGTAGGGAAAAAGAACCCGATGTTCAACTACAAAATGGGGGGAACACTGCTAGGGGTGAGTAACCTGGAAAGGGACTTGGGGGTGATGGTCGACTCATCACTGAAACCATCGGCGCAATGTGCGACAGCCTCAAAGAAAGCAAACAGAATGCTGGGCATCATCAAAAAGGGTATCACAACCCGGACGAAGGAAGTCATCATGCCGCTGTATCGTGCAATGGTGCGCCCGCACCTGGAGTACTGTGTTCAATACTGGTCGCCGTACCTCAAGAAGGACATGGCGGTACTCGAGGGAATGCAGAGGAGGGCGACTAAGCTGATAAAAGGTATGGAAAATTTTCCATACGCTGACAGGTTAAAAATGCTGGGGCTGTTCTCCCTGGAGAAGAGGAGACTTAGAGGGGACATGATAGAAACCTTCAAAATCCTTAAGGGCATAGAGAGAGTAAATAAGGACAGATTCTTCAAACTGAGGGGAGCCACAATCACTAGGGGTCACTCGGAGAAATTGAAAGGGGACAGGTTTAGAACAAATGCTAGAAAATTCTTTTTTACGCAGAGGGTGGTAGACACATGGAACGCGCTTCCGGAGGAAGTGATAGGCCAGAACTCTGTACAGGGGTTCAAGAAGGGTTTGGATAGGTTCCTGGAGGATAAAGGGATAGAGGGGTACAGATAGAACTTGAGGTAGGTTATAAAAGTGGTCAGAAACCACTTCACAGGTCGCAGACCTGATGGGCCGCCGCGGGAGCGGACCACTGGGCGAGATGGACCTCGGTCTGACCCAGTGGAGGCAACTTCTTATGTTCTTATGACACGGAATGAAGCTAAGGGGGGACAAGTTCAGGACAAATATCAGGAAGTTCTGCTTCACGCAGAGAGTGGTTATTGCAGAATTGGCCGTCCTAGGATTGAAAAGCAAACTAGATGCACATCTCCTTACGAGAGGCATAGTAGGATATGTGTAACTAAAAATTACATCCAATGTTATTCAGCACTACCTACAGTACCTAAAGAAAAAGGAGAAAAGACCTCAGTGTCTAATAGGGGTTCCAAGAAACTTCCCAGATAGACAAGCTTGTAGTAGTGGTAGTTACAAGATTTGTCAGTCTTTAAGAATTCTCAAATAGACCTAGATCCCTGCTCCTTAGCAATGACTTGAATATTTGTGTATGTTTGATACAAACCTGCTACCAGCTGATTCATCAGTGAGTGGAACTTTGTAAAGTTAGTATTCAGCTTATCCCGAGTGATTCATAAGCTTTCATATTTGTACAAATAAAGTCTCAATGCAACTTTCCAGTCCCTTACAAACAGCTTCTCAAGCTGTCACCACCTGCCCCATATTAGTACATCTGGATATTGTTTGTGTATTTGCATCTCTAGTTGGTGATCACTAAATGCAGTCAATGCTTTTCCCCCTTCCTTCCTCAAAAATATAGCTAACGGAGGCATACACATATTTCAATTAACACATTTTGGAATGAACATTATCATGATAAGTAATATTTTTGTAATTTGAAAACCATATTTCTATAGTGCTGTGTTGCTCTTTGTAAGAACACAGTAATTACTTGGTCTTGAATGTTTGAGGCTGAGGCAGTTTGATGTTCTGCAGGTGCAGTGCGTAATGCCAAAGCTGCACAGTAAACATGGAGTATGCTGCCCTCTGCTGTCTGTTTGTATTAATGCAGAAGTAGATTTACTGAGCTAATATTTGTACTTTATTAGGAATAATCACTCAAGCAAGCCCAAGGTTATCTGATGCACGTAGGTGAGCCTTCAGTTATTTGCCCTGAGGTGTCTCAAGGCAATATGCTTCCTGAAGCAAGGAATGTGATCATGTCTGCCAAGGGTGTTCAAAGAGCTCTGGTTAGGGAGTGTGGACAATCCTCTCACTCAGATCACAGGCCTGCCAATTTCTCCAAGAAAAATATCCCAAGGCTATTCAATAAAGAAATGAAAATTTTATAGCCACATGTTACACTGCAAAATTTCAGCCTTAAGTATGGATGTCTTTAAAAAATGAGAATAGTTATACATGGCAAAAGAATCTTCAAGGGAATCTTCCCTCACGCACTCTTATTATAAGTAATAATAATAGCTTTATTTTTATCCCATCATACCTTTTCAGTTCAAGACGGTATACAGTAAAGTGGAGATAAAGTGTAGGTACTGCAGGTAACGATATATGAGAAGAGAGCAGGTAGATTACAGTAGGAGTTTAGATATAGAGGGGAGGGGGGGAGGGATTGTGCAGGTAGGAGGGGTGGGTAAAGGTGTTGAGAGTGTGCTGGATGAGTTCCATAGGATCAGATAAACTTGTCGAATAAGTGCATTTTCAGATATTTTCTGAAGTTTCAAGTTTATTAAAAGATTTTTTATACCGCTTATTCAGGTTTCTAGGCAATGTACAACAATAATAAAAGAGATATCTTTAAAACAGACAAAACAAATTAAGGTGAAGGATTGGTATGATGAAGAGTTCAGGAGGAGTGCACAGGCAGTGTCCTGTAAAGGAATTTTTTGTAACAACATCCCTTGGGAGAGGGGAATGCAAATAGAAGTGTATGTGGGGATAGTCTCATAGTACGAGTTGTTTCATGAGGTAGGTGGACGAGATGCCAAATAGCATCTTATAACAAAGGCAACTGAATTTGAAGATGATTCTGGCTTCGAGTGGTAGCCATTGCAGTTTTTGAAGTATGTGAAGACGTGATCAGGCCGAAGATTAGTCTTACTGCTGTGTTTTGAATCGCTCTTAGTCTCCTAATGGTTTTTTTGTGAGATCCTAAGTAGATGATGTTGCAGT
Organism: Geotrypetes seraphini; assembly: GCF_902459505.1. NCBI lineage: Eukaryota > Metazoa > Chordata > Amphibia > Gymnophiona > Dermophiidae > Geotrypetes > Geotrypetes seraphini. The sequence continues at coordinate 28,414,588 of NC_047101.1, read as the reverse complement.
AGTCCAATGAGCTTAGAATTAGAGATTGAACCAGCAGTTTAAAAGCGGCGAAGTCAAAGTAAGGTTTTAGCGTGCGTAGCTTCCATAATAGGCAAAAGCATTTGTTGATTAGGATGTTGGTGTGGGCATCAAGGGTGAGATTTTTATGGTAGGGCTGATTGGGAAGATGTTTCCATTTAGCTTGATTGAGGAGTCGATGGTTTTGTTTGGTGGGGATGCCAGGAAGAATTTTGTTTTATCTGAGTTTCATTTAAGTTTGTAGTTTTTTGTCCATTGTGATACCTGGTTGATGACCAAGGAGATGAAGGATCCAGTTTCAGTCGAGAGGGTGGAGCTGGGGATGATGATTATGATGTCGTTGGCATAAATGTATAATTTGGTATTTAGTTTAGATAGAGTTTGGCCTAAGGAGGACATGTATATGTTGAAAAGGGTGGGAGAGATAGGGGAACCTTGTGGAACTCCACAGGAGTTGACCGAGGATTGAGAGTAAGATTGTTCACTGATGACTTGATAAGATCAGCTTTTCAAAAAGCCCTTAAACCAGTTTAGGATTTTGCCCGAGATTCCGATGGCATCAAAACAGTTGAGTAGGATTTTGTGGTCCACCAGGTCAAAGGCACTGCTCAGGTCAAATTGGAGTATTAGGGCTTGATTTCCTCCATTTGTCTTTTAACTCTGTTTCCTGGGTTTCCTGTCATCACTTCTTTCCCCACATCTATCTGTGACTTTGAACTTTCAATTTCAACTTTCTTCAAATTTTCTGCTTCTTTATCAACTCAGATTTCATCCTTCCTTTTTAGAGTTCAGTCCTCGATCTCCCTTGTTTTACATTTCATCTATTGACAGCGTTCCATCTTCATTACTCCAGCCCTTCCAACCCATCATCTCTCTATCCTTTCACAGCCTATTACCCAACATTTGACTCATTCCTTTATCATCTTTATTTATCTTTATCATCTTTATTTATTTTCCACTCCCTCTTCGGTGTCTACTCTGTTACAAATCTTGGTATCATCTGCAAAAAGGCACACTTTTCCTTCTAACCCTTCAGCAATGTCACTTACATACATATTGAACAGGATTGGCCCCAGCACCGAACCCTGAGGGACTCCACTAGTCACCTTTCCTTCCTTCGAGCGACTTCCATTAACCACCACCCTCTGGCGTCTGTCCAACTGGGTCAGAAACTGGCTGTCGGACAGACGCCAGAGGGTGGTGGTTAATGGAAGTCGCTCGATTGGCTTAGTGGCAGACTTCAGAGGGTGGTGGTCAACGGTACCCTTTCTAAAATGTCAGAGGTGACCAGCGGAGTACCACAGGGTTCGGTCCTGGGCCCACTCCTCTTCAACATATTCATTAGGGATCTGACTCAAGGGCTCCAAGGCAAGGTAACCTTATTCACTGATGACGCCAAACTATGCAATGTAGTAAACGGCTATAATCTTCAGGATGCTATGGAGCAAGACCTGCGTACTTTAGAAAGTTGGTCCTTGATCTGGCAGCTGGGCTTCAACGCCAAGAAATGTAAGGTCACGCATCTCGGCAACGGAAATCCTTGCAGAACTTACACCCTGAATGGAGAAACTTTAGCAAGGACTACGGCAGAACGAGACTTAGGAGTAATCATCAGTGCTGACATGAAAGCAGCCACTCAAGTGGAGAAGGCTTCATCTAAAGCACGGCAAATGATAGGCTGTATCAAGAGAAGCTTCGTCAACAGGAAACCTGAAGTCATGATGCCACTGTACAGAGCCATGGTGAGACCACATCTGGAATACTGTGTTCAATTCTGGAGGCCACATTACCGTAAGGATGTGCTCAGAGTCGAATCGGTTCAGCGGATGGCCACCAGGATGGTCTCGGGGCTAAAGGGTCTCCCGTACGAAGAAAGACTGAGCAAATTGCAGCTCTACACTCTCGAGGAGCGTAGGGAGAGGGGAGACATGATTGAGACATTTAAGTACATCACGGGACGGGTAGAGGTGGAAGATGATATCTTTCTTCTCAGGGGACCCTCGACCACAAGAGGACATCCGCTCAAGCTCAGGGGAGGGAAGTTTCGTGGAGACACCAGGAAATACTTCTTCACGGAGAGAGTGATTGAGCATTGGAACGAGCTTCCAGTGCAGGTGGTCGAGGCACGCAGCATCTCAGACTTCAAGAACAAATGGGATACCTATGTGGGATCCCTACGAGGTCATGCCAAGGGACAGGGTCACTAGGACTGAATGAGCGGGTCAGTAGAGTGACAGTATAATTACAATTATTCTTTAGGGGGGTCAGTAGATTTAAGAGGGTGGGTAAATAGTGTGGGCAGACTTGATGGGCCATGGCCCTTATCTGCCGTCATCTTTCTATGTTTCTATGTTTCTATGACTGGGAGAGGGACCTTGGGGTGATAGTGTCCGAAGATCTAAAGGCGAAAAAACAGTGTGACAAGGCAGTGGCTGCTGCCAGAAGGATGCTGGGCTGTATAAAGAGAGGCGTAGTCAGTAGAAGGAAGAAGGTGTTGATGCCCCTGTACAGGTCATTGGTGAGGCCCCACTTGGAGTATTGTGTTCAGTTTTGGAGACCATATCTGGCGAAAGACGTAAGAAGACTTGAGGCGGTCCAGAGGAGGGCGACGAAAATGATAGGAGGCTTGCGCCAGAAGACGTATGAGGAGAGACTGGAAGCCCTGAATATGTATACCCTAGAGGAAAGGAGAGACAGGGGAGATATGATTCAGACGTTCAAATACTTAAAGGGTATTAACGTAGAACAAAATCTTTTCCAGAGAAAGGAAAATGGTAAAACCAGAGGACATAATTTGAGGTTGAGGGGTGGTAGATTCAGAGGCAATGTTAGGAAATTCTACTTTACGGAGAGGGTGGTGGATGCCTGGAATGCGCTCCCGAGAGAGGTGGTGGAGAGTAAAACTGTGACTGAGTTCAAAGAAGCGTGGGATGAACACAGAAGATTTAGAATCAGAAAATAATATTAAAGATTGAACTAGGCCAGTTACTGGGCAAACTTGTACGGTCTGCGTCTATGTATGGCCGTTTGGAGGAGGATGGGCAGGGGAGGGCTTCAATGGCTGGGAGGGTGTTGATGGGCTGGAGTAAGTCTTAACAGAGATTTCGGCAGTTGGAACCCAAGCACAGTACCGGGTAAAGCTTTGGATTCTCACCCAGAAATAGCTAAGAAGAAAAAAAAAAAAAAAATGTTAAATTGAATCAGGTTGGGCAGACTGGATGGACCATTTGGGTCTTTATCTGCCGTCATCTACTATGTTACTATGTTATCTCACTCCTGCCCCGTTGATCAGCATCTCTTCTTTCTGGTGCTGTAAGGAGGGATTATGCATCCCTCCTGCTGGGGAGTAGGAGGAATGCTGGGTAGTTGGGTGAGTGCTGGCAGGAGGGAGTGGGAATCTCTCCTGCCAGCTGACTTGCTGTGGGGTTCGGTGATTCCCTGCCACAGCTGCTCTCAGCCAATTGTGGCAGGGAAATTCCCCCCTCCTCCATCAGCTGAGCCGCAGGGACATCCCAAAGCTGTGATTCTGGTTACAGAATTGTGGCTTTGGGGAGTCCCTGCCACTCAGTTGATGGGGAGGATCCCCCTGCCGTTCTCGGCTGCTGCAGTCTAGCAGCCAAGATAAGCGGCTGAAATGTAGGCCTAGGTTTTCTGGGCCTACATTTCAGACGCCTTTCTTGGTGCAGCTCTGTAACCGGCACCCTGGAATAATTGACAGGCAATCGTCAGCTGTTTTTAAGGCAGCCACCAACTTCAGCGCCGGTTACAGAATCCAGCTCTTAGTGCATAATTTGAGCACTATGTGGTGAATCTGGCCACAAAACCCCGAGGGAATGGTACAGTTTAGGAAATGAAGAACTTTTGTGCATGAAAGAGAAGCAGGACTTGGGTATGATAATACAGTATATGATTATCTTAACATGGCCAAACAATTAGAGAAGGCGACAGTGAAAGCTAGAATAATTTTTGGGTGCATAGGGAGAGGAATGGCCAGCAGGAAAACAGAGGTAATAATGGCTCTGTATAAGACTCTGGTGAGACCTTATTTAGAATACTGGGTATAATTCTGGAAACCAAACCTTTAAAAGGGATGGAGTCTGTCCAGAGAGTGATCAGTAGCTAGTAAAGTGTATTTAGTATTTAGTACAGGTATTCAATTTATGCTGCTATAAGGATAAAGGACCCAGAGTGAAACAAAAAGAGCACATGTCAGCAGATTGCCCCTCTGATAGTTTTATTGATCTTCTGGTGCAGTATTTCAAGCCAGGTGCACTCAGTTTCCTAAGAAGTAATTTTCTGTACAATGGCAAAGCTGTCAGTAATCCCTACACCTTGCTCCCCCCCCCCCCCCAAATTAGCTACAAGTGTAAAGAATAAAAACTAAACAAATTTTTATCTTTGTTAATGGTCAGTTGATAATGCTGTATAATTTCTTTATGGTCTTTATATTTCTCTAATAAAAATATTTGAACATATATACTTCCTACAAACTCGAAAGCTATCAAAGCACTGTACATTCAGGTACAGTATGTAAATAATACTGTTTAAAATCCAGGAGTGCACTAAGATATTGTGAATAACAATATCTGTACAACAAACTCTGAAATACAATGGACTTGTGGTATCAAGAAGATTAAGAGGAAGAGATTTTCATCTTCAAAATTTTGCCTGCTGGTAAGAATGGGATAAGACCTTTTCCATAGAAACACAAATCCACAAGGAAAATAAGACGGCAATTCAATAGCCAAAACAGAACTCAATATCCTTTAAATCTGTCATGGGCTCCAAAGGGGCCAGTCATGCCCCTTAGGCATGCACTCGCAATCACATCCAGTGGTAATAGTGAGACTTCACTTCCAGGTTGGGCACTCCTGCAACACAGCATCACTTACATGGCTTTCTCTGCCACAAATCCTCTCAACTCCTGTGAGTCCACAACCATATTTATATAAATCTGAGTGCTGCAATCTTCATCTGGCCTGTAATTCTCTTAAATAAAATTGTTCTGTATCTTTAGGCCTTTCTTTAACTTTCTTGTATTTCTTGTTTGAATATTTTGCAGTGCATTCCCACAGTGTTGGCTAGTGAATATAAGAAACGTAGATTCCTAAGAACATAAGAATTGCCTCTGCTGGGTCAGACCAGTGGTCCATCGTGCCCAGCAGTCCACTCCTACGGCGGCCCTTAGGTCAAAGACCAGTGCCCTAACTGAGACCAGCCCTACCTGCATACGTTCTGGTTCAGCAGGAACTTGTCTAGCTTTGTCTTAAATCCCTGGAGGGTGTTTTCCCCTATAACAGCCTCCAGGAGGGCTTTCCAGTTTTCTACCACTCTTTGGGTGAAGAAGAACTTTCTTAAGTTTGTACGGAATCTATCCCCTTTCAGATTTAGGGAGAGCCCTCTCGTTCTCCCTCCCTTGAAATAACATGGGAAAAGTCAATGGCATTTCTCATATCAGTTCATGTTGGCTTTTTTCCACAACATGATAGAACAACCCGCCCCCCCAGCCAATTTTTTTTTTTAAATTATTATTAATAGTGTGCACAATTCAAAAGAATGTAAGACACAATAAACCACACTCTGGTAAATTGTGTCTTATAGTTGTATATACCTCTAGTCCTTCCTTATATTTTGATTCACTTCAAAAGAAGGTACACTTTCTTACATTACTTTACATTACATTAGTGATTTCTATTCCGCCGTTACCTTGCGGTTCAAGGCAGATTACAAAAAGGATCTATCTGGCCATTTCCAGAGGAATTATAGAATAGTTAGGGAGTAGTCAACTGGGTTCACAGAGATGAGGTGGTTCTTGTAGCATTAGGTTGTTTTAGAGCAGGGTTGTCAGTGGCGTACCTAGGGGGGGGGCGGGGGGGGGCGGGCCGCCCCGGGTACCAGCCCTGAGGGGGTGTTCCCGGCCTTGCCGCTCAGTCCCCCCCCACGCCCGAAGGACCGCTCGCCCCACTGACCTTCCAGCACACCTATGAAGCAGCCCGCAGCAGGATCGCGACATCAGCAATCCCTCAGCTGCTTGGGCGCTGCTTCCTGCGCCGCGGTCCCGTCCCTCCTCTGACGTCAGAGGAGGGGGCAGGACCGCGGCGCAGGAAGCAGCTCCTAAGCAGCGCAAAGATAGCTGACATCGCGATCCTGCTGCAGCTGCTTCATAGGTAGTGCGGGGAGGCCAGGGGGGCGAATGGTCCTTCGGGGTGGGTCGGGACATCAGGCCTTCAGGGTGGGGCGGGCGGGCGGGCGGGCAGGCAGACTTTCAAGGGGGAGGGGGGTGACAGGCAGGCAGGCAGGCCTTCAAGGGGGGGTGCAGGTCTTCGGGGGGGGTGCAGACCTTCAAGGGGGTGCAGGCCTTCAAGGGGGGGACAGGCAGGCAGGCCTTCAAGTGGGGGGACAGGCCTTTGGGGGGGTGCAGGCCTTTGGGGGGGGGTGCACACCTTCAAGGGGGTGCAGGCCTTCAAGGGAGGGGACAGGCCTTCAAGGGGGGGACAGGCAGGCAGGCCTTCAAGGGGGGGACAGGCCTACAAGGGGGTGGGACAGGCCTTCAAGGGGGTGCAGGCCTTTGGGGGGGTGCCAACCTTCAAGGGGGGGTGCAGGCCTTCAAAGGGGGACAAGCAGGCAGGCCTTCAAGGGGGGGACAGGCCTACAAGGGGGTGGGACAGGCCTTCAAGGGGGTGCAGGCCTTTGGGGGGGTGCCAACCTTCAAGGGGGGGGACAGGCCTTCAAGGGGGGACAAGCAGGCAGGCCTTCAAGGGGGGGTCAGGCCTTCAAGGGGGGGACAGGCCTACAAGGGGGTGGGACAGGCAGACCTTTAAGGGGGGACAGGCCTACAAGGGGGTGGGACAGGCAGACCTTTAAGGGGGGACAGGCCTACAAGGGGGTGGGACAGGCAGACCTTTAAGGGGGGATAGGCCTTCAAGGGGGGACAAGCAGGCAGGCCTTCAAGGGGGGGGACAGGCCTTCGGGGGTGCAGGCCTTCGGGGTGGGTGCAGGCCTTCGGGGTGGGTGCAGGCATTCGGGGTGGGTGCAGGCCTTCGGGATGGGTGCAGGCCTTCAGGGGGGGACAGACCTTCGGGTGGGGGGTACAATCCTTCGGGGAGGGTGCAGGCCTTCAGGGGTGGGGTTTAGGCCTTCAGAGGGGGACAGACCTTCGGGTGGGAGGTAAAGTCCTTCGGGGGGGTGCAGGTCTTCAGGGGTGGGGTGTAGCCCTTCGGAGGGGGGACAGACCTTCGGGGGAGGGGGGTCCTGGTGTAAAAGTACACAGAGGGAGAGAGGGAAGGGGGGGTTCAAAGATACGTGCATATGCCAGACTTTGGGGGTTAGAAATAATGGGTCTAAAAACAGAGGAGTGGGAGAGAGATGGTGCATAATGGGATTTAGGGAGGGAAGGAACAGAAAGGGAGAGAACTTGGAAACAGGGGATGGTGTGGAGGGGGGATAGAGATACTGGATAGGAGGATAGTTGGGAACAGAAAGGGAGAGATGGTGGATCCTGGGGTGGTGGGGAGTTGAGAAAAGGTGAATCTGTGGATGGAGACAAAAAAAAGGAAAGATGCCAGATCTCCGGGAGAGGGAAGGGAAACGGAAGGGGAGAACAGAGATGGCAGACGGATGGTTAGCACGGAGAAAGGAGACCCTGGCAAGCAAGACAACAAGAGCCTGGGACCAACAAGATTTGAATATTGATCAGAGAACAAAAGGTAGAAAAAATAATTTTATTTTCTGTTTTGTGATTACAATATGTTAGATTTGAAAAGTGTACATGAGACAGCTTGAAATGGGAACTTTTCTATTTTTGTGAATGGCAAGGCTGAGTTCAGTTAAAATATATGCTTTATAAGAAAATATAATAATGTGTTTTATAAAGTTTATAAGCATTGCTGGCATACTCGGTGAGGTGTTCCTAGTGTTGGTGGTGGTGGTAGCATGTCAGTGTGTTGAGAGGAAGAGGTAGTCTGGGAAATTCTGCTGAGCAAACTCTGGGCCCATTTCCACCCCCAGTTAGTCTACTCCACTCAACTGGTTCACACACTGAGTGGGTCTTTGGGTGTTATTTCTGGGTAGTTGTTTTAGAATCTCTTCCAATGGTTTGTCAGTATCTCCTTCTAGTCCAAGGAAGGAAACTTTGTCAACCTTAGCATTGACCTTCAGAATATGTTTGTAACAGCGCTGCTTGTGTGGCATTAGGCTATGTAGTGATCGAAAGAAAAAAACAGACCTTTGCACATTTTTGCACTATATGGTGGGTGTATGAGGAGATTCATTCCTGCACAGTTAAGTCCGTGTGAAGTTACCTTGTGCTGTAGTTGACATCTAGCAAGGTCTCTGTTTGGAAGGAAAGATCTAAGCTTAAAAATGAAGTGGCCAGAAGTTATGTTAAAAGTAGATAGCGTAGCTGGTTTTAAGAAAGGTTTGGACAAATTCCTGGAGGAAAAGTCCATTGTTTGTTATTAAGACATGGGGGAAGCGTCTGCTTGCCCTGGATTGGTGCACTCAGCAGCAACAAATACTAGTTTTGGCTGGCTCTTTCCCCGCATTTCTCCTCTCTTCCCCACGATTTAATATCCAGTTCAGGCAGTAAGTAAATACATCGGCAGGGGGGGGTCTGGTAAGTCTTGGGGGCTGGGGATGGAAGGTGAGAATCAGTTCTGTAGGCTATCAGAAATTTGCTTAATTATCTACTCACACAGAAAAGCAGTAAAGTCAATAGGTTCTCTGAGTGGGAACAACCTGTTTGATCTTGCACTCTTGTGATTGACCAATTGTTTATCACTGTTTAATTTATCACATTGATTAATTTGAGCACACCTGAGGTGTCCTATGATGGTGTGCACTGCAGGCAGAGGAGCCTTATTGTGTAAAGCACTGGAGAATTCTCTCCTCTCGCTTACCTCTCACGCTGAGGACACCCTGCTTCAGTATAATCATTTATATGATTTATCTTATAAACATTATTACGTGGTCTTTTCCTCAAGTGCTGAGACATCAGGTTGTTCCCACTTGGAGAACCTATTGACTTTTACTGCTTTTCTGTGTGGCTTTAACATTTTTGCTATTCAGTATACCTAAACTATTATTCAGTAGAAAAAATTTGGTTTGTTCAATCAAATCCTGTGTGGACATTGGACTTCTATGAGTGAATGTTCTGCTTGATTGAACAAACTAAATTTTTTCTACTGAATAATAGTCTAGGTACAATGAAAGTAAATAGCAAAAATGTTTGAGTAGATAATTAAGGAAATCTTTTTCATATTGCTTGCTTATGGACTGGGAAAAAAGACTGTTCAAGCAAATGTCTCCAGAACTGCTTTAATGGAAAAATGTGATTTTTTTTTTTAAGTACTTTGTGAAATTTATTGTTGTTGTGAAATTTATTGTTATACTTTGTTTAAACTTAAAAAGCGGTGTCATTAACAGTGAATCTAATCGAAAAATCGATTCAACAGGGTGAATCGAATCGAATGAAATATTTTTCTCTGAATCGGGCAGCACTATTGGCTACCATGAGAATGGGCTACTGGGCATGATGGACCATTGGTGTGACCCAGTTAGGCTATTCTTATGTTATGTTCTCATCTGTAGGGGCCTTTGTTTTCACTTCTTATTTTAATGTATTTTTTTCCTGGGAACTTATCAGTGTTTTTTTATAATGGGAACAAAAATGGAAGATAATTAATGTGTGTGGAATGGGGGGGGTAACTAATTTATTCAGCTAAATAATTCAATCCACTTCAAACAGACATAGGAGAACTCACGCACCATTCACACACCCTCCAACCAAAAACGTCAAAAGAAAAAAACTGTTCGACAACCTCCTATCCATTCGAGCTGCAACACTTGACCCCCAACTCTACAACCTATTGACCTCGACCACAAACTACAAAACCTTAAAAAAAGAAATAAAAACCCTTCTATTCAAAAAACACATAAAACCAAACTAACATAATCAGAACTGTCCCAAGCATCACCTGCAACTACTCCATATGTACTTCTGATGTCATGACAATTCAGACATAATTTATGTTATGTTATGTTTGGAATAATGGTTACATAAATGAGGTTCAATAAAAGAAAATTTTCACTGCCTGTTTCTATTCTGACCATTTATTCCATTTCATGGTTATTGCAAAAAAAAAAAAAAAAATTTTACATGGGGGGGGGGGGGGTGTCAAAAAATGATGGGCCCCGGGTGCCACATACCCTAGGTACGCCACTGAGGGTTGTCCAACCTTTTGGCTTCACTGGGCCACACTGGTCGAAAAAAAAATGTTTCCAGGGCTGCACAAACATGCAAACTCTGCAGCAAGACAGAGGAGGGAGCCGGCAAGATGGTAAACACCAGGGGGCAGCAGAGGGAAACACTGCATCGTCCTTGACCGGGGCCGCACAAAATAATTCACTGGGCCGCATGTGGCCCTCGGGCCGCAGGTTGAACACCCCTGTTTTAGAGAGTGGGGAGGCATTAGGTTGGTTTTGATTGTTGGGTAACAGGGATTTTTTAAATAGTATGGTTTTTATTTCTTTTCTAAATGTTCTGTAGTCAGTTGTCGTTATCAGCAAAGTACAGAGTTGGCGGTCTAATCTCGCTGCTTGTGTGGCCAGGAGGCCATTATACCGTTTTTTCCGTTTGACTTCTCTGATTGGGGGGTTTGTAAATGGAGCATGGGTTCTCCTTTGTCTGGTTGAGGTGGTTCAGATTAGACAATCAGTGTTTAATCCATCGGTATACATCCCCCTCCACCCCGTGGTTCCTCAGCTTCTTAAGCAGCCGTTTGTGGGGTACCTTGTCGAAGGCTTTTTGGAAGTCGAGGTAAATGATGTCTATGGGTTCCCCTTTTTCCATCTGGCTGTTTATTCCCTCAAAGAAGTGTAGTAATGAATCCAGAGACCAATGGGATGTAGCAAAGCAATCCTCAATCTGGGTGGAAAGCAAATGCCGCCTCCGCAACAACCGAAGTACTAAATGCATCTACCGCATGCGCCCCCACATCCAACCAGTAATGCTGAGAGAAAGCACTCATGGAAGACCAAGTAGCCGCGAGACAAAACTTCAAGGAAAAAACCTCTGGACTGAGTCCAAGAAGTAGCCATCCCTCTTGCGGAATGGTCATGAAGTTCTTTCGCCAACCGCTTCCCTGCCATCAAGCAAGCATAAAGAATGTCCTCCTGGACCCATCGAGTAATGGAGGCTTTGGACACCACCATACATTTGAGGCATCCCGTGAAGAATACAAAAAGGTGATCTAAACAACTAAAAGTCGTTATTTAAACCTAGCTCACGGAGAACGTAACTCACTTTCAAAAAATGCAGTGAATAAAAGCATGTCTCCCCATTTCTCCTCCCAGGAAGGAAAAGTGAGAGTGTCATAAAAGAAAGGATGAACCTCCTTAGAAAGAAATTGTGGTACCGTCCAAACTGACATCCCAAATTTTGTAAATCAGAAATAGGAATCCCCGCCAAACAAAGCCTGCAACTCAAAAAACCGCCAAGCTGAAGCCACGGCCACAAGAAATCCCATGTTCAATGGCACAGCCCTTTAGAGTCTCAAAAGACAAAAGACAAGGATGAAATGAAGCCATCGGTAAACTGCGAAGAAGTACCTTAAGATTGTACCTTAAGACAGGGCTTTCTAAGAGGTGTACGAATATACTGTACTCCGTTTAGGAAGTGAACTACATGAAGCTGAGAAGTAATCGAAGAGCAATATACCTAGCCCTTATAACAAGCTAAGAATGGCACTTGAAGCTGAAGGGAATTAAATGCTAAGCCCTTGGCAATACACTTGTACCAAAAAAGAACTCTGGAAGAGTGCAAATGTTGAGAAGTACCCAAGAAAGGAAAAACCTCCAAAAGGAAGCAGAAGCCATAGGTGAAGACATCTGTATCGCCTGGATAAGAGAAGAAACAACCTGCTTCGCATAACCTTTACACGTCAGCCATGACTTTTCAAAAGCTAGGTCGCAATACCAAAGTAGTACGAACATCCATGTTGATCGGACCCTAGGTGAGCAAATCCAAAGATACCAGGAAACTCAACAGTCTGGCTGTCGAAAGACTCATCAGATCCGCATGCAAGGATGGCGCAACCAATCCAGAAATTCTACAAATACTGTGCCCTGAAAGCAAGCTTGAGATGGCAAATCCAAACTATCAGCCAGGGGGAAACATTGAAAAAAGAGAAACCAGAGGCGAGAAAGAAGCCACGCTGCTACCCCCTCTGACTCCCACTCCCTGTGCCCGTCGAAGAAGCTAGGAAGCTTAGAATTTTGAGACGAGGCCATGAGGTCTAGTTCCAGGAGATCTCACTTCCATAAAAAGAGCTGGAACGCCTGAGCCAAAATTCTCAATATCCAGGATGAAGAAGATTTCACTAGTACTAGCATTTACACTTTCTAGAGCGTACACAGCGCTGTACACTGTAACATACAATAAATAGGCCATGTACAGATTTCGCAGAGAGAAAGTCTATCCAAACTCTTTTCCTGACCCATAAAATAATCTGCCAACAGAAGAGGAAGATGAGGGTCCACCCATTGAAGTAGAACCACAACTTTACCTGCCAACTGAGTACATCACCTACTGCCCAGGCTGTAGAGAAATACCCCCATCATAATACTGATTGAAAAGACCTTCAGCGTCATTCCGGAAGAATAGTCAGAAGTTCCAGAAACAGTAGCCTGACCATGCTCCAGAGTAGAAGAATGAACAAGTACTGAGTCACCTCTTAAGACCAGACTCCTGGAGCTGAGGATGGAAGGCACTGAGCCTCCCAACCTGACAGCCCGGGATTATTGGTAGCCATGAGCTAGTCCAGCAAAGACCGAGGTATGCCTTTCAAAAAGAGAAATCTCGCTGAGCCACCAAATTATACAGAGCGATGCTTGAGGAGCCTACCAAATAATTGGAGCCCTGAGATACCGGGACAAAAGCGACTGCTGTAGCATTATAATGGGAAAGCAACCGAAGCTCCCAGTGGAGTCAGCAACATGGATCCTAGAACCTGTACAGAATCCCATACTCTTGGTCATGGTGACCGAAGAACAATGCAAACCTGCGACTGTGACCCATCGCCCTAGTCTCTGGGAAGAAACACATTTCTCTCCTATATGAATAAAAACATCTCTCCGATATACCTATAAATAGTACAGGAGAAAAGCGCGCTGTGCAAATTCCAAGATTCACGTCCAAAGAACTGAGGAAAAGAAACCACCCTTTTCATGTCAGTCAAATAGCCCGAATGGAAGACGTCCGAATCAAGCAGTCAGTCAAGAAAAAATAGGGTGAATCGTCTGGTAGCGCCAAAACGGTACCACTGCCCACATTTTCTAAAATGTTTGTGAAGCCTTGGGTAGGTAAAATTGCATGTGCTAAAACCGAAAACGCTGCTCCAAGAGAGGCAAGCAAACCTAGTGCCGATTAGGAGTCCATAGTGAAAATGTAAATATTCTCCCAGTTTTTCTGCAGAAATGTGTAACCCTGAGAAACTAATTCAACAGAATGGGATCCAGCCTGCCCAATGCCATCTTGGGCACCATGCAGTAAGTGGAACAACGTCCCTTAGTTCCCGAAGAATTACAAGAACTGCCCTGAGGACCAGTAACACTGAAAAGGGAAACACAAAACAGAGAGACTCCAAGAACGAACTGGAAACCTGAGGAGGATGCAAAGTTGCAAGCATCCTGAAAAATCCTCACAGCCCCCAGACCTGACATTATAGCGTCTTCTCCCTCATGAGAAAGCATGAAGAGTCATTGGAAGAAGTCAAGATCCCCTCAGAATGAAGTGCAGAAGGTCAGGGAATGGCAGGATGAGAACTGTAGGATCTGTCAGAAGATTCTCCTAGGAAAAATCAAGTTTCACAATGTAAAGAGGAATATACTGGAACCATGAAAACAGTACTAACTCCATGTAAAGTGAGCGAAATACGTATGTCCTTTAAAGTGAATACGTACTAGACGCAATCAAGATGCTGCATCTACCGCCCCGTGGAAAACAACAGCATCCTAACAGGTATCAGACAAAGCTCAAATCGCTAATGAGAGCTTCAGTGATAAGGCTAACCGCCACATAGTGCATGCTCCTCTGCGGGTCTAGCATGTGCCATGAGAAGATGGTGATAAGCATGGAAATCTGAAGTCCAGGCCCTCTCAGAAATAGAGAAAGAGAGTCCTGGCCGCAGGAAGATGCGAAATGTTATGTCCATAGAGACAGCCCGAACTTGGAAACTGTTAGTACTACCTTTAGGCATATATATCCTATGCCACTACTAGACACATGCAGCGCAGCACAGAGGCCCATATAAGAAGGACAGTTACCAACAAAGGCTCAATCTGCAGGGACCCCAAGAGAGACAATGAAATAATACTGCAAGTCTCAAACTCCACCTCTCACTAAAGCCAACCCCAAACAAATAACTTTACCCATTTCTTACTCTTTTTGAAAATGACCAATTTTTTTTTTTTTAAAGTTCTTGTTGTAATACATCTTGGATAATTCTTTTGTAATCTGCCTTGAACTGCAAGGTAATGGTGGAATAGAAATCCCTAAAGTAATGTAATGTAATGTAATCCCCGTGTGAAATGCAGGGCACTATCTTACTGCTGATCTCACTGTGCCGTGAGTTGCCATATGTCGACCCAGTCCTGAGACAAACCGAGACTGGGTGACCTAGCACAGGTCAGAGTCTCTGTGGTAATCCCCTTGAGTGCTAACCCCAGAGTCTGATCAAACTAGCAGCTTCCTTCAAGGGAATACAGCAGGAACACAGACATAGACATATAAATCTGCCCAAGCTTGTCCCAAAGCTGGTGAAATACGTACAACTTGTCTGAACCGGAAAGGAGAGAATCCATGGCATATCCTGACCAAAGTCAGCTGTAAATAAACTACCGGAACGCTGCAGCTCTCCTGCCATTGCTGGAGATCCAAGCGCACGCCTGATTCTCGTTGACATGTGGCCGCTGCATCAACGCTCCTAGAAACATAGTCGGATTCAAGCCCCACAAAATTTACCCTGCCACGGCCTGCATAGAAAGAAAATCAGACTCAGGGAATAACCAGAAGAGCGATGCAGTGTTTCCCACAGCACCGGAAAAAACATGTACCATCTCATGCGCGCTGCTATAAACCGGCACATGCTGCACATGGCCGTGACAAACACCGATGAAAGAGAGCCTCAGAATAAACAGGACTACTACTGCTGCACTGAAACCCAACAAGGAGAACAAGTGCGAGCATGAAATCGCACCGTACTGCCGCGCTGTAACCAACAAGGAAACCAAGCGCGTGCATGCAAAGGGCGAGAAAGTCCCGGCTCCCTCAACGGATTTCTAGTCATAAAACTTAGCCTCAATAAAATATCCATTCCTTAAACATATGTTGACCAAACCCACAGTATTAAGACTCTCAAACAGAACCTTAAGTTCAAACAACAGTAAAAAACATATACATACTCACAAGCTTGTTGTTAGGGCCAGTTGAAGCCAGTAAGAGCTGGTTGTGCAGCACTAACAGGGCAGAATGTAGCAACTGTGGTCTCCCTTTTTTTTTTTAAAAACAGAGAAGGTAAAGAAGAAAAAAATCGAGACCCAGTCAGACCCTCTAGCAATGGAGAGAGGGTGAGGCAGGGACCTGGAGGGGGGCCCAGGTGTAACCCCTAAAGCCGGCACCGTTCAGCCGGACACCCCTGTCTCACTGAAGATAAAATCTCAACAGGAGAAATAGCATTGCCAGCTCACTGAAGAGAAACCTCAACAGGAGAAACAGAATGGCATTCTCACTGAAGAGAAACCTCAACAGGAGAAAATAAAGTTCCAGTCACAGCCAGAATCCAGGAGCTATTTGAATAGCAATCATCACCTGCTGGGAGACAGAGCATACTGGAGATACAGGAGGAGTGCCAGTCAATAGGACCACTTGTTAATCAGTTTCTCTATCTCCGTCTGCTGGTAGATGTGTGCTATCCCATTGGTCTCTGGATTCATCTGCTGCTGTTGCTAAGGAAACTATAATATACATAAAGGCAAACATAATATAATGAGAGTCAGGACAAAAGGAAGGGTACATACACAGGCAGTGTTCTCCCCAGGGCCTTTTAGACGGGCGCTGCGCCCAGTTAATTTAGATGACCGCTCGGCTGTCATCTAACATGAATCTTGCTGCTGCCGCCGCCGCTCAGCATAAAAAAACAAAAACAAAACACCTCTCACTGCTTGGAGACACAAACTCATGGTTAGGGGCTCTAAGGTGTGCGTGCCGGCTTCCCTTCTCTTCCCTCCGAAACCGAAGTTACGTCCCGGGAGGGGGGGAAGAGAATGGAAGCGACACGCACACCTTAGAGCCCCGAAGCATGAGTTCGCTACGGGCTAAGGCAGGAGACAGGCAGGAGACTGGTCAACGACAGATGGAAGCTTACAACTTGTCTCGGGTCTTCCTCGCTGCCGGGTTCTTCCTAATTTCTGTTTCCACAAAGGCAGGACCCAGCAACAAGGAAGGCCCGAAGCATGGAAGAGCAGCACGTTGTAAGCTTTCCTTCATCGCTGACCTATGGAAGATAAGTCAGCGATGGAGGGAAACTTACAACTTGCCTAGCGACTCTGCCGGGTGTGTGAGCTGGGAGGGATAGAAAGAAAAATGTTGCTGCACCACCGAATGGGGGAGGGGAGGGGGAAAGAGAAATGTTCTGCTGCTACACCCATTTTTGGGAGGGAGGGAGAGGGAAGAGTAATGTTCTGCTACTGCACCCATTTTTGGGATGGAAGGAGGGGGAAGAGAAATGTTGCTGCTTCTGCACCCATTTTGGGGGGGAGAGGGAATAGAAATGTTCCGGCTGCTGCACCCAATATTTTGGTGGGAATGGGAAGAGAAAAGTTGCTACACCCAATTGGGAAGGGGAAGAGAAGTTCTGCTTCAGCAGCACCCAATTGTAGAGAGAGAGGGGAGAAGAAAGACCAGGGAAGGGAGAAGAGAGGAAAAAGATGCCAAGACCATGGGAGGGAGGGAAAGGAAAGGAGTTACCAGACCATGGAGAGGGAGGGGAAGAGATGTTTAGGCATATGGGGGGAGGGGGGAAGGAGGCAGATGCCAGACCAGGTGGAAGGAAGGAGAGAAAGGAAGGAGAAGATATGCCAGATAATGGAGTGGGAGGGGAAGATGAGAGGAGAGAGATGCCAGGGCATTGGGGGAAGGAAGGGAAACTAAAGGAGACAAAACGCTAGACCAGAGGGAAAGTAAGGAGAGGAGGTGCCAGAGAAGGAGGGAGATGCCAGGGCATGGGGGAGAGAAGGGAAGGAGATAGAGATGCCAGACCATGGGGTGGAGTGGTGATTTCTCCACTTCCCTGATTCTTTCCCTACCTCCCAAGCCACCACGATGATTTCTCCCTGCTACTTCCCCGAGCCAGGCCAGGCGCGTACAAGCGCCGAACTCACAAGACTTCACCTTCGACATCAATTCTGATGTCAGAGAGGAAGTTCTGAGCCAGCCAATCGCTGCCTGGCTGGTCTGGAACTTCCTCTCCAACGTCAAAATTGACATCGGAGGTGAAGTCTTGTGAGTCCGGTGCTTGTACGTGCCTGGCCTGGCTCGGGGAAGCAGCAGGGAGAAATCATCATGGTGGCTTGGGGAGTAGGGAAAGAATCGGGGAAGTGGAGAAATCAGCACGATGGCTTGGGGGGGTAGGGGGAGAGAAAGACAGGCAGAAATAAAGAGGGGGCAGGGAGAGAGAGAAAGAAAGACAGGCGGGGGAGAGAGAAAGAAAGAGAGACAGAAAGAAAAGGGAAGGGGCAGAAAGAAAGAAATATTGGATTTATAGTCAGAAGAAGGAAGTGCAACCAGAGACTCATGAAATCACCAGACAAAAAGGTAGGAAAAATGATTTTATTTTCAATTTAGTTATCAAAATGTGTCTGTTTTGAGAATTTATATCTGCCGTCTATATTTTGCACTATGGCCCACTTTTACTAAAGTGTGATAGTGGTTTTTAGGGCAGGGAGCCTATGTGTGTCGAGAGCTCCCTGCGCTAAAAACCGCTATCGCGGTTTAGTAAAAGGGGAGAGGGGTATATTTGTCTATTTTTGTATAGTTGTTATTGAGGTGACATTGCATATTTTAATGTCATCTGCCTTGACCTCTGGAAAAAAAACCAGAATACAAATGATAATTAACATTTTCTCAGCATACAGTGTGCTTTGTGTTTTTAAAAATGTTATTGTTGGTAGATCATTTTGACTTGGTCATTTTAAAAAGTAGCTCGCAAGCTAAAAAAGTGTGGGCACATCTGCTGTACTGTCTTGAAGAAAGATTTGGCCTCTGAAAGCTAATTGAAAAATTGATTAGTCCAAAAAATTGTATTTTCTTATTTCTCATTATTTGTTTTATTTCTCTTTGTTAATTTGTAAAGTGGTGATTGTTATGTAGCAGTTTTTTTTTCAAATTTACATCTACTGTCTTTATATTTTGCACTGTATTAGAGGATGTGTCACTGTTTCTGTGGTTTTGCATTGTATGCAGAATCTGGTTTCTTGGTTCAGTTTAACTTTTGTCTACATAGTTCTATTTTTAGTTTGTGATTATTCCATATTGGGCGAGGGTGTATCTGTCTGTGTGTATGAAAAGGACATGGCTTTCTGTTAGCAATGACTGTACAGATCAATTGACTGTGCAGGATCTGGCTTGTTTAGTTTTACATTGCGTGTGTTGGTGTTCTAGTGCTCACTGCAGTGTTTAAGATGCTGCCTTTTCCTAGGTGCACCCTTGTTGTGTGACTCATGGATTATTACTAAAAATATCTTTTTTATATAAAGGAGGGGGTTGTTAAAAAATGATCAGCACTGGCTGTCATATATACTAGGTACGCCACTGGATTTAATGACCTATTCTAACTTTACTGTTGATGTAGATGTTGTCCCACCCCCCAAACACTATAAAAAATTAAATTAAAGTTGTATTAACATCAAGCAGCTTTCAAATGACATTATAAGCAAATAAAAATAAAATATTTTTAAATACATTGCTAATTATTACCTGCTTCTTTACCTAAACTGTTTTGCCCTAGCTCTCACTTTGCACCACACTTCCCCCTCCGTATTCGCGAATTCCGTATCTACGGATTCGCTTATTCGCAGTTTTAAACCAAAAAATGCATTTTCATTTTCAGGCTATTTTAAGCCCTGAAAGCATTCCCTTAAGCCTTACCTGGTGATCTAGCAGGTTTTTGGGGCAGGAACGATCTTCCCACGCTCTTGCTCCGTGCAGATCGTTCACAGGAAATGGCTTGAGAGACTATGGGAGCTCAAGGCAGCCATTTACTGTGAGCGATCTGCACGGGGCAGGAGCGTGGGAAGATCACTCCTGCCTGAAAACCCGCTAGACCACCAGGTAAGGCTTAAGGGGGGGGGGCTTTCAGGGCTTAAAAAAGCTGGGGGAAGCAGGGGATAGGGGCAGAACCGGTCTGAATATTATTCACGGTTTTTTAATATTCGCAGGCCGGCTCTGTCCCTAACCCCTGCGAATACGGAGGGGGAAGTGTACAGCAAAAAAGTAGCAGATAAAGATCAATCACACAGGTCTCCTTCAAGGCTTAGTAACACCTCTCCATAAATTATGTGGAAGAGGTCTGGAAGTGGGGATCGCATCTATTTCATATCCTCAGTGAGACCTCAGGAAGGAACCTAGTGATCAAAACATTATTAGAGGTGCTGTAGAGCCATTTCTTCTATGACTGGATGAGCTATATTTATCTTTTTTTTAGTTGTTTAAATTCATACAGAAATAAATGGCTAGACTGAACCTAATGACTTCATTAACGCATTTCCCTTTTTTAAACCTCTATACCATTTGAAAGAGGGCAAATATCTAATTCCCTTCTAGAATTGGATACTTCTTAAATTTAGTAAAAATATTGTGGCACAAGTGTCAAACCTTAAAAATGGAAGTCATACTGAGCACTGGAAAATAATGTAATGTAATTTGTAATGTAATTTATTTCTTATATACCGCTACATCCGTTAGGTTCTAAGCGGTTTACAGAAAATATACATTAAGATTAGAAATAAGAAAGGTACTTGAAAAATTCCCTTACTGTCCCGAAGGCTCACAATCTAACTAAAGTACCTGGAGGGTAATAGAGAAGTGAAAAGTAGAGTTAGAGGAAAAATAAAAATAAAATAAACATTTTAACAAGACAGCATTGATCTAAATAATAATAATTAACTAATAAAATAGTACACATTTAGGGCTCTTTTTACTAAGCTGCGATAGCGGTTTTAGCGTGCGCTTAGCGCGTGCAGAATTGACGTACGCACTAGACGCTAACGCCAGCATTGAGCTGGCGTTAGTTTTCCTGCATAGTGTGGGGGTTTGCACACGCTAAAAACACTAGCACACCTTAGTAAAAGAGGGGGTTAGTTTTCCCCACCACCAAATTTCCCCATCCCGCCCCACCCGGCTACTTTTTCATGCCACCCAGCTGTAAAAAATTTCTGGGGATAACACTGTCCACAGGTGATAAAACGTGTCAAGTATATGAGACAACAAGACGGAATATAGTGCATATGTGTTTGATGTATATTATAAATGTGAAATGAATCAAAAACAGTGAAATATGAAATACGAAAATGGTGAAAGGACAATGTTATACTTTTCATCTACATAAGTTTTTAGCTTTTTGGTTTTTATTTCCTCAATCTCCAATATTCTTATAAGTGTTTGCCTCTGTTCATTCCCAGTTTTTGATTCATAATGGTGCTTATTTTGTATTGACCCCGTTTTTTACAAAGTTTTTTCTAAGTAGTTTTTCCAAATATGCTTTTCTGTTATCTTTGTCTATTCTATTCTTCATTTTTTTATTCTAATTTTCCTTTTATTCTATTTCTTATCTATTTCATAGTCTATAGGAGACCATTTAATTTTAGTGGGCCCACATTATTATGCTTTATCTGGGTATGCTTAATTTGCTTGTGCCACTTTTATACATAATAGTAAATCATCATTTTTAATAAAAGAGTCTTCTATTGCATTTTATTTTTAACATTGGTGTATATATATGTTTATGAATATTTGCTTTATTTTTCCAGTTTATTTTTGTTTGCGGTTTAATTTGATATCTTGCTAACTAGGGTAGGTACCTGTGGTTGTACCCTTCCTTTTGTCCTGACTCTCACTATATTATGTTTGTCTTTATGTATATTATATTAGCAAACATATACATTTGTTCATACACACTTGTAGTTATTTTTACTTTCATTTGTTAGGCGTGTTAACCAAAACACAGACTGTGTCGGGTCACTTGCTTTGTAAAAAGGTGGTAACATTAACCGCAATCAACAATTTATATAATAAACATAGCCTGCATCTTGTACGCTCGTCTGCTGTTTTCTTTGTTTTTGTTTGTTCTTCCTTACTGCAGATTGTGTTGGATTTTGTCTTTTGTTTTCGTACTGTATTTCCTTCACTCAAGACTGTGCACCCAAATTTGGGCATGTACATCTCAACTGAGTATCAAGCCAATAACTAGCAACAATTGGGCCCATTCAACCAATTATTGCAGTTAATTGTTTCCAATTAGCTCATCCAGCTATTCTATAAAGATGCATAGGCAAATCTTTTCATGTGCAACTCAAAGGAGCATATCCATGGGAGGACACTGACGGGTATTCACTAAAGATGTGTGCAGAATTATAGAAATTGCAAGATCTGTACTTAAACTTATGCACAGTGGTTTACACCAAGTTTCAGTTGGTATAAATCCTTGTGTCCAACGTTTGGCATGGAACTCAGCTCTAAGCACTTTTGTAATCAGCTTGTACCTCAGAGTGCCTTTTTATAGAATAGTGCCTCTCATTGCCACCCAAATTTGGACACCATATACTAAATCTACTGTATTTCAATGGAAGATTAGGTCCTTACTTCATAATCTTCTTTCTGTTAATACACATAGGAGACTGTACTCTAGGTGAATATCCTCTGGTCGTGAACTGTTGCAAAAAAAAGAAAAGAAAAGTCAATCACATCTTTTAGCTCCTCCTCCTTCATCAGTGGAGTATCATGCCCTCTTCAGTTTGTACCAAAACAATCGATATAACAAAAGAAAGCAGATGGAGGGGCACATAGAACATCCCTAAAACAGCACATTTCTGTTCTGCTCTGTAACTCATGAAAAAGAATAGTAAGCATGAACATAAGAACATAAGCAATGCCTTCACTGGGTCAGACCCGAGGTCCAGGACCTGTGCAGTAGCCCTCTATCTATACCCCTCTATCCCTTTTTCCAGCAGGAAATTGTCCAATCCTTTCTTGAACTCCAGTACCGTACTCTGACCTATTACGCCCTCTGGAAGCGCATTCCAAGTGTCCACCACACGTTGGGTAAAGAAAAACTTCCTAGCATTCATTTTAAATCTGTTCCCTACCAACTTTTCCGAATGCCCTCTTGTTCTTTTATGTTTTGAAAGTTTGAAGAATCTGTCCCTCTCTACTTTCTCTATGCCCTTCATGATCTTGTAGGTCTCTATCATGTCTCCTCTGAATCTCCGCTTTTCCATGGAGAAGAGCCCCAGTCTCTCCAATCTTTCAGTGTATGAAAGGTTTTCCATGCCCTTAATCATTCGTGTCGCTCTCCTCTGGACCCTCTCAAGTATTGTCCTATCCTTCTTAAGGTACGGTGAAACCAATACTGAACACAGTACTCCAGGTGCGGGCACACCATTGCCCGATACAACGACAGGATGACTTCTTTCGTTCTGGTCGTAATACCCTTCTTAATAATACCTAACATTCTGTTTGCCTTCTTCGTGGCTGCTGCACATTGTGCCGTTGACTTCATTGTTGTGTCCACCTGTACACCCAAATCTCTTTCAAGGTTACTTCCCTCTAATACTAATCCCCCCATTTGGTAGCTGAACATCGGGTTCTTTCTCCCTATATGCATGACCTTGCATTTCCCTACATTGAAGTTCATCTGCCATTTATTCGCCCACTCCTCCAGTTTGTTCAGGTCCCTTTGTAGGTCCTCACACTCTTCCGCATTTCTAACCCTTCTATAGAGTTTAGTGTCATCCGCAAATTTTATAACTTCACACTTCGTCCCCGTTTCCAGGTCATTAATAAATACATTGAACAGCAGCGGTCCGAGCACTGACCCCTGCGGAACTCCGCTCGTGACTCTCCTCTGGCCCGAGTAGTGACCCTTCACTCCAACCCTCTGCCTTCTGCCTGCCAACCAGTGTTTGACCCATCTGTGTACGTCCCCTTCCACCCCGTGGTTTCACAGCTTCCTAAGTAGCCGCTCATGAGGTACCTTGTCAAAGGCCTTTTGGAAGTTGAGGTAAATGATGTCCACGGGTTCCCCTTTGTCTAACTGGCTGTTTACCCCCTCAAAGAAGTGCAGTAAGTTTGTTTGGCACGATCTTCCCTTGCAGAAGCCATGTTGGCTCGCTTTCATCAGCCCATTTTTTTCGATGTGCTCACAGATGCTGTCCTTTATCAGTGCTTCTACCATCTTGCCCGGAACCCGATGTCAAACTTACCGGCCTGTAGTTTCCCGGGTCTCCTCTTGACCCCTTTTTAAAGATAGGTGTAACATTTGCTATCTTCCAGTCCTCCGGGATCTTGCCAGTTTTCAAGGATAGGTTGAAAACTTGTTGGAGTATTTCTGCTATCTCATTTCTTAATTCTTTTAGTACCCTAGGGTGGATTCTGTCCGGGCCTGGTGATTTGTCGCTTTTCAATCTATCTATCTGTTGGAGGACATCCTCATGGCTCACCTCTATTGTTGGCAGTTTTTCTTCTTGGTCTCCATGGAAGATCACGTCAGGTTCTGGTACACTGGATGTGTCCTCGCTTGTGAAGACTGACGAGAAGAATTTGTTTAACCTGTCGGCTACCTCATTTTCCTCCTTTATCACTCCCTCTCTATCTCCATCATCCAACGGTCCTACTTCCTCCCTCGCCGGTTGCTTCCCTTTAACATATCTGAAGAATGGTTTGAAATTTTTTGCCTCCTTGGCTAGCCTCTCTTCGTATTCCTTTTCACTCTCCTAACCACTTGATGACATTCTCTTTGGCGTTTCCTGTGTTCCTTCCAGTTCTCCCCAGTTTGGTCCTTTTTCCATTTCCGGAATGATTTTTTCTTGTCTCCTATCGCTTTCTTCACTTCATTGTTTATCCATGCGGGGTCTTTTGTTCGATTTTTTTTGCACCCTTTTCTAAATCTGGGGATGTACATATGTTGTGCTTCTTACATTGTGCCCTTGAATAGAGACCAGGCTTGCTCTACGGTTTCTGGTTTTTTTGAGCTGTTTTGAGTTTTTTCCTTACCATTGCTCTCATAGCATCATAGTTCCCTTTCTTGAAGCTGAACGTTGTCACTGTGATTCTCTTCCCTTTTGCTGTACCTATTTCTAATTTGTACTGGATCATGTTGTGATCGCTGTTTCCTAGTGGTCCTACTACTTCCACTTCTTTTGCAGGTCCCCCTAGTCTGTTGAGGATTAGGTCAAGAGTGGCATTCCCTCTCATTGGTTCCTTGACAAGCTGATCCATAAAGCAGTCCCTCACAGCCTCTAAGAATTCTGTTTCCCTCGCACAGTTCGAGTTTCCAATACTCCAGTTTATCCCGGGGTAGTTAAAATCTCCCATTACTGTCATGTTCCTGTTGTTGCCTTCCCACCTCAATTCTGCTGCCAGATCTTTGTCGTTTGCTTCCATTTGTCCAGGCGGACGATAGTACAGACCCAATCTTATGTCAAGGCCATTTTTTCCCAGTAATTTAACCCATAATGACTCCAATCCTTCTGCCTTTGGTTCTATATCCACTCCGGACGAGGGAATGGTGTCTTTTATGTATAGTGCTATTCCTCCACCCTTCTTGTGGGTCCTGTCTCTTCTACAGAGTTTGTACCCTGGCAGTACTACGTCCCATTGGTTATCCTCATTCCACCATGTTTCCATGATTCCAATGATGTCTAGGTCCTCTTTTTTGGCTTTGACTTCTAATTCTCCCATTATGGTCTTTAGGCTCCTTGCATTTGCGTACAAGCAATTTAAGTCCCGGTCTTTTCTTTTCCCTGCTGATTTTTCATGTGTTTTGCTCCTCTTGCCATCCCCTTTTTGGGCTGCCAGTCCCTGATTTCTGCTCCTTTCTTCCTCATTTTTTGGTGCATCTTGTTCGTCCACAATCTGATTTTCTGATTTCTCCTGTACCAACAAACCACTTTTCTGTGTGTAACTAAATGGAGCTCATTTGCTGTGTGCAATTAAATGGAGCATAAAAATGTCAGCATTTTCATGCAGGACCCCTGGCCTATGAACCACGGTTGGAGGGCAATGTACCACCTGGTATGCTGCGTGTTATTGTTCTTCATTTGGGCCAATCACATTAGTGGGGCATGGTCCATTGCTAAAGTGAATGATCCCCTACAGCAGTGGTCTCAAATTCAAACCTTTTGCAGGGCCACATTTTGGATTTGGAGGTATTTGGAGGGCCGCAGAAAAAATAGTTAATGTCTTATTAAAGAAATGACAATTTTGCATGAGGTAAAACTCTTTATAGCTTATAAATCTTTCCTTTAGGCTAAGTCTTAATAATAATATTGTCATTTATAGCTAAAGAGACATATGATCAAGAAACTGTTTTATTTTACTTTTGTGATTATGATAAACATACCGAGGGCCTCAAAATAGTACCTGGCGGGCTGCATGTGGCCCCCGGGCCGCGAGTTTGAGACCACTGCCCTAAAGCAACCATAGAAGTCCTGAATTGCTCCTTCTGTGAAATTACCTGTGTCATGCCTCACTCTGCAGTGAATGACATCTGTAGGGCAAAATCACTTTTGCAACTTTCTAGCAGGATACATTCAACCAAGCTTTATGACACCTTGTGACCCAAAGCAACTGTTTCCCCTCCATTAACCTCAGCTCCTTTTTCTACTGGACATTTTTATATCTCCTGAATTCTAGTAATTAGAACATTACATTATGAAAACAAAGTTGTAGGATAATTAAATCTGTGCAGGTCATGAATTTTAATCACAGTGCCTGCTGTAGAAAGTGCCTTCATGGGAGTCAATCACTAGAAAGTGGCACATATACGGGCACCTTCCAGTTCAAATTATTAAGTGCGTTTTCCAAATCAAGATTATTCAGAAAAGAGAGCTAATTAAATTCTCAGAATCTTTACCTAATCTTCTTTGCTAAATTAGATGAGTTGAAGTTGTTTACAAACTGTTAATTCAGCAGTTTTCCTGAAAAGCTACCACAAACAACAGGTACAGTTTTGCATATATTTCGAAGAGACAGTGTTTGTCATATTTGTTCAGTTATTGCTCAAGATGATTTACAAAAAGATCTAGTAAACAAAGTAGCTTCCTGTTTCTGGAGGGTTCACAGTCTAAGAAGGGTTCAATTTTCAAAGAGAATTAAGCAGCCAAAAACAGCTTGTTTGGGGCTAACTGCTCATTTTCAATGGCACTTAACTGTTTAGCTCATTTAAAGTTTATGGTTTATTTAAAACTTTATATACCAATCAATCTGACATTCAGGTCTGGGCAGTATACAATTGAAATAAATTGATTTTCAATTTTAGAAAAGACAGGCCTAATCAGATAGGAAAAGCAAACAAACTAGAACAATCATATAACGACACACAAATATATCGATATGTGTTCCAAACTCAGGTCCAGATTCTCAAAACATTAACGCCGTCGCTAAATTGTTTTCCAACGGTTTAGTCCGCAGGCATTTTAACGGCGGATTATCAAAATGGCTTATTTATGTCTTTAGCGAAGTTTCTAGCAGCTCCGACACTGACATGCAAATGGGTTCTTCAACATTGAAATGAGCACTCCAGTGGATTCTTTGCAATTGTCGAGCCATTTTCTAAGAGTGGTGTCAGCTTTTGGCGACAAAAATCAGCGAGTGGTCGAGGGGTGCCGGTACAATGATAGCACTGTTTAAAACTCTGGCATGGCAGTGGAGGAGACTGTTAGAAAGCCAACTCTCCCCCCCCCCCAGCAGCGGGAGAGATGCCGATTCTCTCCCGCCACAAACACCCTCCCTGCAGAGGTGATCACCCCCCCAGCAGCAGGAAAGATGTCCACTCTCTCCCACTACAAAAAAACACCCCTTCACAGAGGCGCTCCCCCCCCCCCAGCAGCAGGAGAGATGCCCACTCTCTCTGCTGCCACACAACACCCGCCCCCTGCCTCCGACCCCTCTCCCCCTTACCTTGAATTAGTTGACTGACCGGAAGGATGCCTACTCCCTATGGCCAGCTGACCTGCCTCTTCAAAATGGACCTTCCCCTCCCTGGTGCATCCTGGGAGACGCA
Organism: Geotrypetes seraphini; assembly: GCF_902459505.1. NCBI lineage: Eukaryota > Metazoa > Chordata > Amphibia > Gymnophiona > Dermophiidae > Geotrypetes > Geotrypetes seraphini. The sequence continues at coordinate 28,387,238 of NC_047101.1, read as the reverse complement.
GGGTGTGCGTCTCCTCAGCATCTCCTCAGTTCAGATAGCTAACTAAGAAGCCAACCAGGGAGGTGGATGAGTTGTGAGAATATCTGCCTGCTGTCCCTGGATAACACCTGTTATGGTAAGTAACTGTGCTTTATCCCAGGACATGCAGGCAGCATATTCTCACATGTGGGTGACCTCAAAGCTAACCAGAATGGGATGGTGGGAGTTTTAGCAATTTAGGAGAATACATTTTGTAAAATTATCTGGCCAAAATGGCCATCCTGTCTGGAAAAAGAATCTAGACAATAATGAGAGGTGAAAGTATGAACTGAGGACCAAGTGGCAGCTTTGCAGATTTCCTCAATAGGAGTAGATCTAAGGAAAGCTACTGATGCCGCCATGGCTCTGACTTTATGGGCTGTGACTCGACCCTGTAGATGCAGTCCAGCCTGAGCATAGCAGAAAGAGATGCAAGCAGCCATCCAGTTGGAGATGATGCGTTTAGAAACTGGATATTCCAACTTGTTTGGATCGAAGGAAACAAAAAGTTGAGGAGCAGATCTGTGCGGCTTAGTCCTTTGCAAGTAGAAAGCTAAAGCATGCTTACAGTCCAGAGTATGAAGAGCTGTTTCTCCAGGATGAGAATGAGGCTTTGGAAAAAACACTGGAAGGACAATGGATTGGTTGAGATGAAATTCTGAAACCACTTTAGGTAAGAATTTAGGATGAGTACGGAGGACCACCTTGTCATGATGGAATACTGTGAAAGGTGGGTCCGCTACTAAAGCTTGTAGCTCACTGACTCTGCGACGTGAGAGTAATGAGAAAAACCACTTTCCAAGTGAGATATCTGAGATGAGTCGAAGCCATTGGTTCAAAGGGAGGCTTCATCAATTGAGCAATAACAATATTGAGATCCCAAACCAGTGGAGGCGGTTTGAGAGGTGGTTTCATAAATCTGGAAACCACAGGATGGGTAGAAAGGGGTTTACCTTCTATAAGCTGATGGAAAACAGCAATTGCACTGAGATGAACTCGAATAGATGTGGATTTGAAGCCTGATTGCCTCTAAAATGTCCTTGACAGATTGAGAAAACTGTAGAGTGGTAGTTAGGTAGAGAGGTACCAAGCTGTCAGATGTAGAGACTGCAGGCTGAGATTAAGTAGAGACCCCTGACTGTGTAAGCAGAGAGGGAAACACTGGGAGAAGTAGTGGCTCCCTGCTGCTGAGTTGAAGCAGAAAGGAGAATCATGGTTGTCTGGGCCACTGAGGAGCTATGAGAATCATGGTGGCATGTTTGAGGTTGAGGTTGACGAGTATCTTAAAAATGAGAGGAAATGCATATAGAAACTGATTCGTCCATTCCAGAAGAAAAGCATCTGCCTCTAGGCGATAAGGAGAGTATATCTTGGAGCAGAATGGAGGCAGTTTGTTGTTGTGGGGAGACACAAATAGATCTATCTGAGGAATCCCCCACTAAGAAAAAATGTGATGGAGAGGCAAGGAATTGAGTATCCATTCGTGAAGTTGCAGAAGATGACTCAATTTGTCCTCCAGACAGTTTTTCTCTCCTTGAATATAGACCACTTTTAGAAAGGTGTTGTGAAGGATTGCCCAATTCCACACCTTTTGAGCTTCGTGGAGAAGATGTTGAAAAGCTTTGAGAGCATTGAAGATCACTCTGAGGTCCAACAGATTTATGTGACAGTGACAATCTGTGTTGGACTAATGGCCTTGAGTACAGAGACTATCGAGATGAGCCCCCAAGCATAGGTCGAGGAATCTGTGGTGAGGACCTTTTGATGAGGGGGCATTTGGAACAGTAAACCTCTGGAGAGATTGGAAGATAGTATCCACCAGTGGAGAGACTGTCTTAACGAAGGAGTCACTGTAGTGTGCTGAGAGAGTGGGTCTAAAGCCTGTGCCCACTGAAATGCCAGGGTCCACTGAGGAATTCGTAGGTGACGTCTGGCAAAAAGAATCACGTGAATTGTAGAGGCCATGTGACCTAGAAAAACCATCATGTGTCTCGCTGAAAGTGAAGTAAGAGATGACACTTTGTGACAAAGTTGAATGAGAACATCCTCACACAGCTGAGGAAGAAATGCTCTGAGTTGCACAGTATCCAGTATAGCTCCGATGAACTATAGAATTTTGAGAGGGGAGCTGTGATTCTGGAAAGTTTATTTTGAATCCGAATTGTTGGAAGAACCAAATAATCCGTTGGGTCAATACAAGAACCCCCTTGATATATTGAATTGTTAAGTAGCAATCATCCAAGTATGGAAATACCTGGAAATCATGGTTGAGCAGAGGTGCTGCCATTATCAGGCACTTGGTGAAAACTCTGGAAGATGATCTAGGCCAAAAACTGCACTCTGTCTGAAAATGATAATTTCCCACCCAAAATCTGAGGTGCTGGTAAGAGGCTGGACGAATAGAAATGTGTAAGCCTCTGAGATCCAGGGAATATAACCAATCAGTTGATCCAGAAGAGGATACAATGATGCTATAGACAGCATTTGAAAATAATCTCTGACAAGGAATTTGTCCAGAAAAGGTCGCAGATCCCTGTCTTCTTCAGGACAAGGAAGTAACGGGAGTAAAACCCCTTGTTCTGCTGTTCCAGAGGAACCTTCTCATTGACATGTCCCCGAAAAGGAGGACATATCCGGGGAAATCCGTACGTTTCATGTTTCATTTCACGTTTCTTTATTTTCATTTCTTTAGTTGTTTGACTTTTTAAAATAAAACAAATGAAAAATTAATTATGGAATAAGCCAAACATGAGTGTTTAATGAAGGATTTTACACAGCCTTTTGTAGAAAGGAAACCATTATCTACCTCATTTCCTCTGATATCTGTATCATTTAGAATTGCTATAAAATCATTCTAGTGTTTAACGGTGTTGCACTTGACTGATCCAATGATCAATTTTGGGACTGCCATAATGAACCAACAATGAGTAACGAGTTAGTACATAGAATAGAAAAACTCTTTAAAACATACAGAGCTGCTATGAAACTGAAACTTTAAGATATGTCCTGAGAACATTTGCCTATAAAAATCCTACCCTGCTAACCTCTTAAATTTGCTTCCTGAACTGGCTCACTAGATAAAATGAAGTCACTAGTATACTAAAGATTAGATTTTTAAACATTCTGGGAACATGTTCTGCATTTAGCTGAATATTGATGGATACTGGCACTGCTCAGCTAAGCTTAGCAGACTGCCAGAATTGGATCCAAGAGGTTTCTTCCGCAGAGATCAAATACACAGTTGTAAAGCAAAATCATGATCCTGCTTAGGCCAGATATTTGATGCCTTCTAAATCTGGCACCCTATGCAGATGCCTGTACCTTAATTTGGGACTGCAGACAACTCTGGTCACCAGAATGTTTTTCCACTTAATGTTATCAATTATAATTTAGTAGGGATTTGCAAAATTTTAGGCTTTTAATGTGAAGTGCAAAATGATGCCTGTTGTGAAGAATAACCAAAATTATAACTGTATGATGCTAGACTGTACATTAGGAGTCACCACTGATAAAGAGAATTTAGCTGTTATGACAATCAGTTGAAATCTTCTGCTGTGTCAAGCAGGGTAAAAAAAAAAGCAAACAGAATATTAGGAAAATAAAACAAAGAATAATTATGCCTCTTATCACTTTATACTGATATCACACCTTGACTACTGTGTTCTGGTCACGGCAACTCAGAACTGGCAAAAGTACAGAGAAGGACAATCAAAATGATTAAGGCGATGAAACTCCTCCCTTATGACGAAACTGTACATGAAAAGAAATTAGGGCTTTTCAGCTTGGAGACCTGCTAGAGCAGGAGTGTCCTCAAGGGCCACAATCCAGTCGGGTTTTCAGGATTTCCCCAATGAACATGCATGAGATCTATTTGCATGCACTGCTTTCAATGCATATTCATTGGGGAAATCCTGAAAACCCGACTGGATTGCGGCCCTCGAGGACTGACATTGGACACCCCTGTGCTAGAGGTCTATAAAATCCTGAATGGAGTGGAAAGGATAAATGTGAATTGATTCTTTACTCTTTCAAAAACTACAAAGTCTAGAGCAGTGTTCTTCAACCTTTTTACATCTGTGGACCGGCGGAAATGGAAAAATTATGTTCTTACCTGTTAATTTTCTTTCCTTTAGACGCAGCAGATGAATCCAGTGGGATAGCACACATCTACCAGCAGGTGGAGATAGAGAAACTGATTAACAGGTGGTCCTATTGGTTGGCACGCTCCCTATATCTTCAGTATTGCTCCTTGTCCAAGCATCCAGAACAAGAAATATGGTTAACATGTAAAAAACTTCTTTCCCATAATAAATTTCAAAGGTAAGAACATAGAATAGAAATACCAACTATAACAAATCTTCTAAAACTCGCAAAACAGAAACGGAGAGCTGTCCGTCGGAAAGGGTGGGGCTCTGGATTCATCTGCTGTGTCTAAAGGAAAGAAAATTAACAGGTAGGAACATAATCATTCCTTTCTTAGCAACAGCAGCAGATGACTAGTGGGATGTAGCAAAGCAATCCTCAATCTGGGTGGAAAGCTAACGCCGCTTCCGCAATAACCGAAGCACCAAAAGCAGTCTCCGCACGCACTGCCACATCCAACCGGTAATGCTTAGAAAAAGTATTCCTAGCAGACCAAGTAGCCGCAAGACAAATCTCCTCCAAGGAAAAACCTCTGGACTCAGCCCAAGAAGTAGCCATCACTCTAGTGTAATAAGCATGAAGTTAATCCGGCAACTGCTTGCCTGACGTCAAGTAAGTGGAAGCAATGGTTTCCTCGAGCGATGGAAGCTTTGGACGCTGCCATACCTTTGTTGCGGCCCGCAAATAACACAAAGAGATGATCTGAATGTCGAAAGTCATTAGTAACCTGGAGATAATATGTACATCTAGGAAACGCAGTGAAGAGAATCGCTCCCCCCAGTCCTCCTCCCTGAAAGCTGGAAGGAAGAGAGACTGGTTAACATGAAAGGTTGATACCACTTTAGGAAGAAACGATGGTATAGTCCTAACAGACATACCTGAATCTGAAATTCGCAAAAAACGATCTCTACAGGATAACGCCTGAAGCCATTGCCACAAGAAAGACCGCTTTCAACATCACATCCTTCAGAGTTGCTTTTGACAAAGGCTCAAATGAAGCCTTTTGTAACCTCCCGAGGGCTACCTTATGACTCCACTCCAGATAAGGATTTTTAATAGGTGGATGAATATGTTGCACACTTTTGAGAAATTGAACAACATAAGGTTGTGACGCAAGGGAAGAACGAGCCACGTGACCCCTATAACAAGCAAATTTCAAGGGAATTATATATCAACCCCTTGGTTACTCCGTACTGAAGAAAAGAAAGAATGTTTGAGTGAGAAGAAAATTGAGAGAATGAAGAATATCCCTCAATCCAACAGAGGGAAGGGTGAAGCAGGGACCTGGAGGTGGCCCAGGTGTGACTTCCAAAGCTGGCACCACTCAGCCAGTCACCCCTGTCTACCTGAAGAGAAATTCTCAACAGAAGAAATTTAATTTTCCAGTCACAGCCAGAATTCAGGAGCTAGTTGAATAGTGACCATCACCTGCTGGGAGATAGAGAATATTGAAGATACAGGAGGCGTGCCAGCCAATAGGACCACCTGTTAATCAGTTTCTCTGTCTCTACCTGCTGGTAGATGTGTGCTATCCCACTAGTCTCTGGATTCATCTGCTGCTGTTGCTAAGGAAAAATAATTATTTTGTGGACCAGCACCAGTCTGCAGACCGGCGGTTGAAGAACACTGGGCTAAGTCATGGGCCAGACCCCACCCGTCTCTGCCCAATCTCCACCCCAGACCCCGCCCCCAAAATAGTACTACTTGTAACACTATTTTTTCCATTCATTTTTCATATATACACACACAATATAATCTTATCGTATTAACAACACATAATGGTCAACCACAATATTAAACTACACAAAGCACACTGTATGCTTCTCAACATTCATTCCTACCAGAACAGATTGCATGCTAATATGGGACCAAAAACTAAAAGCACTAATAATAAACAGATGAAACCCTAAGATGCAAGACTGCATGCAGTACAACCCCATAGAAAAAGAAACAAATGCATTTCTTCCTGAACAGTGCAAAATATAGACAGCAGATGTAATTTCTCAAAATAGATTCAATTGAAAATAAAATCATTCCCCCTACCTTTGTTGTCTCCCTCATCCATGTTTTTTTTTCTAGTTTTCTCTTTCTCTAATTAAAGACAAATAGTACATGACCAGCTATACTTCTACCTTGCCTCTAACCGTTTACAGGTAAAAGGAGGCAATTTTAACAAAAGCTCTATCAGACACACTGAATCAGACAATTTTGCCTAACTCAGTTAATGCTTCGTTTTGTGGATGAACATTATGTAACAATGCAATTAAAAATTAAATTAATGATTGTGATATATGATTTATCCACCATGTAAAAAATCAGCAGGTTAGAAAATAGGGCAGTGGAAAGCTAGCCTAGGATACTATTTAAGCAGTGAGGCCTCAAAGAGCATGGTTTTTTTTTTTCATTCTACACATGCTGTGTATGCTCCATGCTGTGCCTTACCTTCTGGCCTGCTCCCACCTGGCCGTTTTATGCCGCCCCTGGTGTTATCTTTGGGCTGGCTCCCCTCTTCCTTATTGCCGCAGTGCACAAAGCCGTGGGCAGCGGCTCCTCGCACGTCCTGTGCTTCATCTGGAAGCCTTCCCTCTGATGTTGCGATGTCAGAATGCTTCCAGTTCAGGCGCAGAACACACTTAGGAGCCGCTGCCCACAGCTTTGTGCACAGAAGTCAGACTTACCAGCCTGTAATTCCCTACTTCTTTCTTACTTCCACTTTTGTGGAGAGGGACCACTCCTGACTTTAGAGACTTGTTGAAAAGGTCAGTCAGTGGAGCTACCAGAACTTCCCTAAGTTCCTTCAGCACCCTAGGATGTACACCATCCGGCCCCATTGCTTTGTCTGCCTTTATTTTAGATAGCTCCTCACAAGCACAACCCTCTAAAAATCGATCAGGGTCTATTACTCCTCCATCCTTATTCACGTTTGTCTTCTGCGGTCCTATTCACGTTTGTCTTCTGCGGTCCTAATCCCGGTGCTTCAGCCATGGACACAGAACAGAAATATCTGTTAAGCAATTCAGTCTTTTCTTTATCAGCTTCTACATATTCTTCTCCTTCACCTTTGAGGCTCACAATGCCACTTTTGCACTTCTTCCTATCACTAATATATCTAAAAAATGTCTTGTCTCCCCGTTTTACCATGTCAGCTATTTTTGCATCTTTGCTTTCCTGACTACAAGATCAGTCTCTCAACTTTTCCAGCTATTTTTGCCTGTCTTCCTCTTTCTGCGATGTTACGTATAATCCACTGCATTCAAAAAATATGAAAGAGGAAAGTGGCTCTGCATCCCTTTTCAGTTTACTGAGCCAGCCAGTCCATTAAGTGCATTCAGTCTGAAAAATAATGAAACAAACAATGAACAACCATGTTTCATTTAGTTTGAATATGAACTGAAAAAATGGAATTCGATTTTTTTTATTTATGTTTAGCCTGCATAATATGCAACAGAAATATCAAAGAAGAGACAAGTTAATTTAATCATGTATTTTTTAATGGATATAACTTATGGTCAAACTGGATGGACTGTGTTACTATGTTACTATGTAAATAACGATTGCTACAAAAAGAATCTTAACCAAATTGAAAAAAAAATTGAAAGAAAAACCCAGTAGCACAGTGTGCATACCCCTGCCTACAAGTAAATAGCTTTTTATTCCTGTCAGTCCACTAAACCATCTAGTTCTGTATCCCTGTACCATCCAGTTGTACAGCTGAGAAATTACAATATATCCCTTTACTATCCAGACCCTTCATATCCCGGATACTCCTCCATAAAAAAGAGTCTGTATATCTGTTTACCATCATTATTTTTCACATTAACGCCCATAATTTGATTTCTGGATGGAGGATAATGACTGACAGTGCACAGCATGCTTGTATAATTAGAGTTACAAAGCAATTAAAATAGTCATTGGTCCAGTGAAGTTTGTTGTGCCCAGTTCAATAAGATCAGTAAAAGAACACAGTAAGGAATCTATGAATGAAGTCTCAAATCATTCCAAAATTTTAAAAGACATATAAAGGCACTTTTTTTTTCAAATGGCCTATTTAAATTGATGAGCTGAATTTGGGACTGTAGTCTGCATTTATACAATCCATTTATATGATTTTATATAATTTTTAATTTGTATTAATTAGTTAATTTTTAGTTTTGTTAATCTGGTTGTAATTGTGGATTAGAAATGTTAATTTATTTGCTTTGCTTTTTCTTTCCTATTTAAATTGAATTCTTTTATAAATTTGATTAAGTTATATTGTAAACTGCTTTGATCCTCTTTGGTTGTATATGCGGTATATAAAGATTTTAATAAATATAAACATAAAGAAACCGTTCAGCAGAGGAGCAGTCAAAAGCAGTGCCCAAAAAACAATAGGAAGTATTAGAAATTTTATGATGCAGCGTTGTAAGTGTGTAAGATGGAACAAACTAATGGTTTTAAGTCATTGCAAAAGAAAGAAGAGTAACTACAATTATTATTATTAGGTATAGAAGAAGACATATTCATTAGGGAAATCCTGAAAACCCAACTGGATTGCGGCCCTCAAGGAGGGACTTTGAGATCCCTGGTGTAGATGGACTGGAGTGAGCTTTGACAGAGACTTCAGTGGTTGGAACCTAAGAACAGTACCGGGCAGAGCATTGGATTCTTGCCCAGAAATAGCTAAGAAGAAGAAAAAAACAACAACAACAAATATTTGATTGAATCAGGTTGGGCAGACTGGATGGACCATTCGGGTCGTATCTGCCGTCATCTACTATGTTACTATGTTACCCTCATGGCAATGACCATCATTGTCAAAGGAATAAGGAAAGGTCAACATAACCAAAAAAATGAATAAATAAATAAGCTTCAGCCCTTCTTTTCCTTATGTATTTGTAAGTTGTATGTCAGTCTGTTTAACCCATGTTATTTACTGATTAAATTGATATAAATTTATATTTTATTTGTTTTAATTTGTACATCGCTTAGTAAAATTTAATAAACTTGAAACTTGAATATACATTGAAAGTAGTGCATGCACATAGATCTCATGCATATTCATTGGGGAAATCCTGAAAACCCGACTGGATTGCGGCCCTCAAGGAGAGATTTTGAGACCTCTGATCTACACCCTCCCAGCCCATCCTCAACCAAATGGCCATATACAGACACAGACCGTGCAAGTCTGCCCAGTACTGACCTTAGTTCTTCAATATTTACTAATATATTCTGATTCTAGATCAGGGGTGTCAAAGTACCTCCTCGAGGGCCACAATCCAGTTGGCTTTTCAGGCTTCACAGGGCTTTAAACTAGGTAAGTCGGGGGAGGGTACCCATTCACATATTAGTGCAGAAAGGAATTATCCTAATGAGGTGAGTCGAAACTCCGCTTCCATGTCCAAGGTAAGTACCCACATCGCAAACAGTTCTTTGGGAGTCACACCGATTCGGGTAGGATACGCCTCACAGGGACTTAGCAAACACAAGATATGGAGGGCTATGTATGTCAATGCACACAGTTTAGGTAACAAAATTCTAGAATTGGAGGCTGAAATAAGGAATGCCGACCTAGATGTGGTGGCAATATCTGAAACTTGGTTCACGGACTCACATGGGTGGGATATGGCTATACCGGGCTACAATCTACTTCGTCAGGACAGAGAGGGCAGGTTAGGAGGGGGGGTAGCTCTATACATTAAAGAGGACATCAAAACCACCAGGATCACAGATGTCAAGTACACCGGGGAGTCCCTCTGGGTAAACCTGGCAAGAGGCAGAGAAAAATGCCTGTATCTAGGTGTGGTATACAGACCCCCAAGACAACTGGAAGACATGGACGCAGAATTAATTGAAGACATAGAGAATATCACTCTACGAGGAGAAACTGTACTGCTAGGGGACTTCAATATGCCTGATGCAGACTGGAACTCATTTTCAGCGACAACCAGAGGTAGCAGGAGGCTCTTAACCTCCATAAAGGGAGCACGTCTCAAACAAATGGTAACGGAGCCCACTAGGGCCCAGGCGATCCTCGACCTGGTACTCACCAACGGGGAAAGCGTCTCAGAGGTCTCAGTAGGAGATACGCTAGCCTCCAGTGACCACAACATAGTATGGTTCAACCTTAGGAAAGGCTTCCCTAGATCAAACACGAAAACAAAGGTACTCAATTTCCGGGGCACAGACTTCGCACGCATGGGAGATTTAGTCCATCAGACGCTGCAGGACCAAGCGGAGACCGATGATGTAGAAGCTAAGTGGTTAACACTGAAATCAACCATACATGAAGCAACTAGCCACATCATAAAATCAGTAAATAAACGACAAAGAAACATTAAAACCTAATGGTTCACCGCGGAGATCTCGCACCTCATTAAGGAGAAGAAAAAAGTGTTTCTCTCCTACAAGCGCATGGAGAAAAGAGAGGCAAAAGTAGAATATAGGACTAGGTCTACAACGGTCAAAATGGCAGTTAGGGAGGCAAAACTTTGAGTGGAAGAAATTCTGGCAAAAAACATTAAAAAGGGGGACAAATCCTTCTTCAGGTATATTAGTGACAGAAAAAGGAACACAGGCGGGATAGTACGCCTTAGAAGACCGGACGGAAGTTACGTGGAAGCAGATTCCGATAAAGCCGAACTACTGAATGAATACTTCTGCTCAGTCTTCACCTGTGAGGCACCGGGACACGGTCTGCAGTTGAAGGTAACACAAAGCACAGAAGACCCGTTTCAGAATTTTGAGTTCACACCAGGTGAAGTTTACAGTGAACTGGCAAGACTCAAGGTGAACAAAGCCATGGGACCAGACAATTTGCACCCAAGAGTGCTCAGAGAATTGAGCGATGTCCTGGCGAAACCGTTGGCTGAGCTATTCAATCTCTCCCTAAGTAAGGGTAAAGTTCCCCATGACTGGAAATTAGCTAATGTCGTTCCTCTGCATAAAAAGGGTTGCAGGGCAGAGGCTGCGAATTATAGACCGGTGAGTCTCACATCAATAGTGTGCAAACTCATGGAAACACTAATTAAAAGCAAATTGGACACGATCTTGAATAAAGGGAATCTTCGGGATCCCAGTCAGCATGGATTCACCAAGGGTAGGTCCTGCCAATCCAATCTCATCAGCTTCTTTGACTGGGTAACAAGAAAGTTGGACTTGGGAGAGTCTTTGGACGTCGTGTACCTGGACTTCAGTAAAGCTTTTGACAGTGTCCCACACCGCAGGCTGCTAAGCAAGATGGAATCGATGGGGTTAGGAGAGACACTAACTGCATGGGTCAATGATTGGCTGAGTGGCAGACTTCAGAGGGTGGTGGTTAATGGTACCCTCTCTAAAACATCGGAGGTGACCAGTGGAGTGCCGCAGGGCTCGGTCCTGGGTCCACTCCTTTTCAACATATTCATAGGGGATCTGACTCAAGGGCTTCAAGGTAAAATAACACTATTCACCGATGACGCCAAACTATGTAATATAGTAAGTGAATGCAGTTTACAGAATTATATGGCGCAGGACCTGCTTACATTGGAAAGTTGGTCCTCAACCTGGCAGCTAGGCTTCAATGCTAAGAAATGTAAGGTCATGCACCTCGGAAGCGGAAATCCATGGAGGACGTACTTCTTGAACGGAGAAACTTTAACCAGGACTTCAGCAGAACGAGATTTAGGAGTAATCATCAGTGCAGACATGAAAACTGCCAATCAAGTGGAGAAGGCTTCATCTAAGGCAAGGCAGATATTGGGTTGTATCAATAGAAGTTTCGTCAGCCGAAAGCCTGAAGTCATAATGCCGTTGTACAGGGCCATGGTGAGACCTCATCTGGAGTACTGTGTGCAATTCTGGAGGCCACATTACAGTAAAGATGTGCGCAGAATTGAATCGGTTCAACGGACGGCCACCAGGATGATCTCGGGGCTCAAGGGTCTCTCGTACGAAGAGAGACTGAACAAATTGCAGCTCTACACTCTTGAGGAACGTAGGGAGAGGGGAGACATGATCGAAACATTTAAGTACCTCACGGGACGTGTCGAAGTGGAAGATGATATTTTCTTTCTCAAGGGACCCTTGGCCACAAGAGGGCACCCGCTCAAACTCAGGGGCGGAAAATTTCATGGCGACACCAGAAAGTATTTCTTCACAGAGAGAGTGGTTGATCATTGGAACAAGCTTTCAGTGCAGGTGATCGAGGCAGACAGCGTGCCAGACTTTAAGAATAAATGGGATACCCAGTGGGATCCCTACGAGGGTCAAGATAAGGAAATTGGGTCATTAGGGCATAGACAGGGGGTGGGTAAGCAGAGTGGGCAGACTTGATGGGCTGTAGCTCTTTTCTGCCGTCATCTTCTATGTTTCTATGATTTCCCCAATGAATATGCATGAAATCTATTAGCATATAATTAAAGCAGTGCATGCAAATAGATCTCATGCATATTCATTGGGGAAATCCTGAAAACCTGACTGTATTGCGGCCCTCGAGGAGGGACTTTGACACCCCTGTTCTAGATCCAATGTGTACATCCCACACTTCTTTGAACTCCGTCACCATTTTCCTCTCCATCACCTCTCTCGGGAGTGCATTTCAGGCATCCACCACCCTCTCTGTAAAGTAGAATTTCCTAACATTGCTCTTGAATCTACCACCCCTCAACCTCAAATTATGTCCTCTGGTTTTACCATTTTCCTTTCTCTGGAAAAGATTTGTTCTACGTTAATACCCTTAAAGTATTTGAAAGTCTGAATCATATCTCCCCTGTCCCTCCTTTCCTCTAGGGTATACATATTCAGGGCTTCCAGTCTCTCCTCATACGTCTTCTGGGGCAAGCCTCCTATCATTTTCATCACCCTCCTCTGGACCGCTTCAATTCTTCTTACGTTCTTTGTCAGATACAGTCTCCAAAACTGAACACAATACTCCAAGTGGGGCTTCACCAATGACCTGTTCAGGGGCATCAACATCTTCTTCCTTCTACTGGCTATGCCTCTCTTTATAAAGCCCACCGCCTTGTCACACTATTTTTTTGCCTTTAGATCTTAGGACATTATCATCCCAAGGTCCCTCTCCCCGCCCGTACATATCAGCCTCTCATCTCCCAGCATATACGGTTCCTTCCAATTATTAATCCCCAAATGCATTACTCTGCATTTCTTTGCATTGAATTTTGTTGCCAGGCATTAGACCATTCCTCTTACTTTTGCAGATCCTTTTTCATATTTTCCATTCCCTCTTCGATGTCTACTCTGTTACAAATCTTGGTATCATCTGCAGAAAGGCAAACCTTTCCTTCCAACCTTTCAGCAATGTCACTCACAAACATATTGAACAGGATCGGCCCCAGGACCAAATCCTGAGGGACTCCACTACTCACCTTTCCTTGCTCCAAGCGACTTCCATTAACTACCACCCTCTGGCGCCAGTCGACAGCCAGTTTCTAACCCAGTTCACCACTTTGGGTCCTAACTTCAGCCCTTCAAGTTTGTTTAAGAGCCTCCTATGAGGAACCGTATCAAAGGCTTTGCTAAAATCTAAGTAAATTACATCTAGCATATGTCCTCGATCCAGCTCCCTGGTCACCCAATCAAAAAATTCAATCAAGTTCGTTTGGCACGATTTACCTTTTTTAAAGCCATGTTGCCTTGGATCCTATAACCCATCAGATTCAAGGAAGTACACTATCCTTTCTTTCAGCAATACTTCCATTATTTTTCCAACAACCGAAGTGAGGCTCACCGGCCTGTAGTTTTCCGCTTCATCCCTGTGACCACTTTTGTGAATAGGGATCATATCTGCTCTCCTCCAATCCCCAGGAACCACTCCCATCTCCAGAGATTTGTTGAACAAGTCTTTAATAGGATCCACCAGAACTTCTCTGAGCTCCCTCAGTATCCTGGGATGGATACCGTCCGGTCCCATCGCTTTGTCCACCTTCAGTTTTTCAAGTTGCTCATAAACACTCTCCTCCGTGAACGACGCAAAATCTACTCCTTTTTCTCATGTTACTTTGCCAGACAATCTCGGTCCTTCTCCAGGATTTTCTTCCATGAACATAGAAGTATTTGTTTAGCACGTTTGCTTTTTCCTCATCACTCTTCACATATCGGTTCTCAGCATCTTTTAGTTTAGCAATTCCATTTTTCATCTTCTTCCTTTCACTAATACTGTATATCTGAAAAAAATTTTCTCTCCCTTTTTTACATTTTTAGCCATTTGTTCTTCCACCTGCACTTTCTAGGTGAAAAATTTCTAGGTGAAAAATGCAGGCCAGAGTGTCTGAATGTTTCTTGTCAAACATCCATTGAAGATTATGGCTTGGTGTTGCATGGCAACAAGTGGTGCTGGGATGCCTATGGTTCATCAATGGCATGGTAAATGCCAAGGAATACATCAAAATACTGTAGAAGTGCATGATTCCATCAGTTCAGAAACTTTTTTTCCAGATGAGTACATATTCCAAAGGCATTCACTGCAGCCTGGAATTAAGTAGTCACCAGCTACCATCTTCTAAAGTTGGTCCATTCAATACCAGGAAAGTGCAAAGCCACCTTTAAGAGTTAAAGCTGACCTATCAAATATTAACCATCACTAGCACACATCCTAACAGCCAATTTTCTTGCCACATAAAAAAATAATTGAGTGTCTTTGGAGTAAACCAGTGGTGGTAAGCGTTTTGCTGACCACCATCGCCGTTATTCCAGGATATTGAACATTGAGCCATGTCTGAGCTTTATGTAGCATTAGCTAATACGTAGCCAGTGAAGCTGATATTCAGAACTTAAGCAGGTCTGGGTTGTCGCATACAGATAGAACCGCATACAGATAGAACTGTGTTTTATGCAATCCCATGGTCAGTTAAGAGATATTAGAATGTAATTGGCCAAATTCTGACTTTGCCCCTGGAACACTTAGATGTTAACTGCTAATTTTCAGCGCTGATAACCAGTTAAGTGCCACTGAAAATTAGCAGATAGCCCCAACAAGCAATATAACCAGTCAGCAGACAATTCTTTTTCTCACAAAAGGAGGAATGCATGTAGAGTTTCTCAGGGCTCACCTTTGTCTTCCACATTATTTAATTTACATTTGGCTCCACTCAGTTTACGAATTTCTTCCCTGGGTGTCAAGCTGTACAGTTATGCAGATGACATTACAATAATTATCCCATTGATTGCCTTCTCAAATGATATTCTATCTTTTATTCAATCAATACTTGAAGCTGTGGAATCCTGGATAAATGACTTTAGACTAAGGGCTCCTTTTATCAAGCCGCACTAGCGGGGTTAGTGCGCCAAAAAACTACTGTCTGCTCAAGGCAGGCGTTAGCAGCTAGCGCGGCCAGCGGTTTAACGCGCAATATTACACGCATTAAACCGCTAGCACAGCTTGATAAAAGGAGCCCTAGATTTCAATCCTGATAAAAGAAGATTTTTTTGGGCATCTCCTTCCGATACGATCAAGGACTCTCTAAATTTGAACTGTAACAGTTATTCCATCTCACTGACTATAAAAATTTTGGGAGTCAACGTTGATCGCAAATTATCTTTTGATTTTCATATTATTACTCTGATTAAAAAATCTTATTTCCTTTTATGGAAATTAAGATTGGTAAAGTCTTATTTTGATTTTGCTGCGTTTAGACTGATGGTGCAATCTCTTATCTTGAGTTCATTGGATTATTGTAATATTCTTTATCTTTCGATCTCTAAGCAAAATATAAAAAGGATGCAGATCATTCAGAATACTGCAGTAAGGCTGAGTTTTGGATTGAAATGAACAGATCATGTTTCACAGTATTATAAATTGAATTGGTTGACAGTTAAGGCTAGAGTGATTATTTAAGTTAGGCTGCGCTTATGTTTTAAGGCTTTCAATGGATTACTGCCTAGCTATCTCTTTGATTCTTTCAAATTTGCTGATAGGAAACATTTAAGTATAGTACGCCTCTTTGAATTTCCATCAGTAAAGGGAAGTGTCTATAAATGGTTCTTTGGTAAAATATTGGCTTTTCAGGCAGCTCTATGGGAGAAAGAAATTTGACCATGCCTCTCCTCAAAAAGCAAATTTGACCATGCCTCTCCACTCCTGTCCAAGCTGCACTGGCTTCCTGTCATCTCCAGGGTACATTTTAAATGTGCCTGCTTAACCTTCAAGATGCTCCACGGCATCCTTCCACCTCTTATTCCTCTATCCTGGAATTCCTCAAATCCATTCTCCACCAGATCCACGCAAAAATTAAAACTATCCTTCCCCTCCTCAAAGGGTATCTCCCTCGTCGGTAAACTCGGGTCCTCCCTCCACTTCAGAATCGCTCAGCTCTGGAATAGTCTCCCTTCCCCTCTCCGCAACTTGAGCCCCCTTCTACCATTCCGTAAGCTTCTGAAGACTTGGCTCTTCTCCAAAACGTAACCCGTCCCCTCCCTACTATTATCACACCTAACCTCTCTCTTACTTACTTTTATAACCCACTGGAGTTCCGTTGCTTCCTAACCATGTAAACCGTGTCGAGCTCCACCTGTGGAGATGATGCGGTATATAAACCCAAGATTTAGATTAGATTAGATTAGATTAGTATTCATATTTTTACATCTTATTCAGCCTTTAGAAAAATGTTGAAAACATATCTTATTGGTAAATATCATGACTAATTTTGGCTCTTAGAAAATTGTTGGAAATGCATTTTCTGTTAAATGTTATGATTGTGATCTGCTACATTGTTAGTAACTCGTGACCTGTAAACCGCACAGAACCGCGAGGCCACTGCGGTATATAAGAACCAATGCAATGTAATGTTAAATCATTTTGAATATTAACAAGTTTATTTTAATCAAGTATAACCAGATTCAGTACACGGAGCCTTTATAGATTAGCATACAGCACCAGTTCCCATGACTAAAATTAGATGCCAGGATTTCCACCTACTGAAACCAGGTATAAATCCTAGCATGCAAGCTGGGCACATGTAACCCCTCCCTCAATTCTGTAACAATATGCATAATTTTTGGAAATGCTTGTAACCTGCCCATGCCCCTCCCATAGCCCCACCCCCTTTTGAGCTGCACAGTTCTTCATAGAATCATATTCAGGAAATTGTGCAACCAACTCCAGCTTAGTCCCAATTAACACCAATAAACGAATGATAGCAGCTTCTTGTGTTAATGGCTCCTTAACTAATTTAGCTGCATGTGCCAATCAGGATCATACTTAAATTTGGGCAACCTTTATAGAATCTGGGTGATAATGTCATAGCAGCTAAGCCACATTGATATTGTATAGATCCAGTGGCCTAGCGAAGGTGAGAGGCACCTGGGGTGGTGGCACTCCTCCCCCACCGTTTCCGTCTCCCTCTCCTTTCCTGATTCCCCTGCCACACATGCGCCCCCGTCCCTCGTACTTCTAGTTGTTCACCATTGCGAGCAACAAGAACTTTGACGTACTCCTCACGACCCCGTCATCTCTCCTATGCGTGGAACCGGAAGTGACATCAATGGAAGAGACAACAGTCACAACTAAAGGTATGAGGGAACAGAAGGGGTGCACATGTGGTGAGGGGAGGAGTGGGAGGAGGCGGGGGTAGAGAGGAGGAGGGGTGCTGGTGCCCCCACCAACATTGCTCTAGGTGGACCGTCCCCCCCCTTACTACACCAATGTATAGATCAGTGCCTGAGTTTTACCCCCTCTTTTACTAAGGTGTGCTAACCGATTAGCGTGCACAAACTGATTTAGCGTGCGCTAATCGATCTGGCGCGCATTAAATCAATTAGCGCATGCTAAATCAGTTTGCACGCGCTAATCAGTTAGTGCACCTTAGTAAAAGAGGCGGGTTAGTGTTTCACATATTGTGAATGCGCTCCCGAGAGAGGTGGTGGAGAGGAAAACAGTGACTGAGTTCAAAGAAGCGTGGGATGAACACAGAGGATCTAGAATCAGAAAATAATATTAAATATTGAACTAAGGCCAGTACTGGGCAGACTTGCACGGTCTGTATCTGTGTATGGCCGTTTGGTGGGGGATGGGCTGGGGAGGGCTTCAGTGGCTTGGAGGGTGTAGATGGGCTGGAGTAGGTTTTAACGGAGATTTCGGCAGTTGGAACCCAAGCACAGTGCCGGGTAGAGCTTTGGATTCTTGCCAGAAATAGCTAAGAAGAAAAAATTTAAATTGAATCAGGTTGGGCAGACTGGATGGACCATTCAGATCTTTATCTGTCGTCATCTACTATGTAACTAATATGCATTTATGGCTGAAACAGCATGATAGAATCATTGTGCAGGAAGCCACAAAGAAGAACACTACGTAAGCAAAAATGGGAAAAATGGGAATGAAATGAATGCCAGCAATACTGAAATTCTGCATTGCAAACACTATAGATGGTTTTGTTTGAGAGGTGTCTTATCTAATAGTTCAGTTCATGGCTGCTGTTAAAATTCAAAGCCTAATTCTGTTGTAGAATATCACATGTCCTCCTCTGCTGGTCTCCTGCTTTTCAGCAATTAATGTTTAGAGCAGAATACCCTGTCATATCTTACCATTTATGGTAAAAGCCCAATAGTAACGGAAAGAGAAATCATGAGCATAACTGTCATATTAGAGCCTACCCTTAGTGCTTATAGCAAGGACTTTATGCCGAATGTAGGAGATTTCATGGAATAACAAAGCACAATTAAGGTTCTGGAGATTGTAAGTAATTTTAGTATTCTTTTGCTACAAATTGTACCTCAGATTTGTTGTTGAAGAGTCTAGATTAAAGCTGGGCTACGTTTTATACAGATCGACAGCCCCGATACACACAGTACTAAACTACAAAGTTTGGGGGTTGGGGAGCAGATGTCACATCGTACATTATAGTGCAGAATTAGAAATCATTTTTCTTGATTTTACAGTTTAGTGCTGTCTGCCTGAGTTTTAAGCCAGTCTATTATGAATATGAGAAGTTATTAAAACAGTCTCTCCCTGTCTTATTGTTAGCTTACCTTATGATATAGTAACATAGTAAATGACAGCAGATAAAGACCCAAATGGATCATCCAGTCTGCCCAACCGTACCCTTTCTTTAAATTATTGATTTAATTTAAATTGTCCTTTTTCCTAGATATTTCTGATCCAGAAACCCAGAGCTCTGCCCGGTACTGTGCTTAGGTTCCAACTACTGAAGTCTCCGTCAAAGGTCACTCCAGCCCATCTAAACCATCCCAGTCAACGAAGCCTTCCCCAGCCCATACTTAACTGAATGGTGAACGGGGAACAGACCGTGCAAGTCTGCCTTAGTTCTTCAATATATACTATTAGTTTCTGATTAGAGATCCTCTGTGTTCATCCCATATTTTTTTGAACTCTGTCACCATTTTCTTCTCCACCACTTTCCTTGGGAGCGCACTCCAGATTCCGATACTAGCGTTGCTCACTATAACATTATTTAGTTTATTTTCAACAAATATCCACAAATGCAAATAATTCTCTTTTGTGAATCCAACAAAGCATAGAAACTAGGGGCTCCTTTTAGCAAGCCACGCTAAACCGCCGGCCGCACTAGCCGCTACCGCCTCCCTTGAGCAGGCGGTAGTTTTTAGGCCAGTGCGGGGGTTAATGCGTGATGAAACATCATGCGTGTTAACCCCGCTAGCGCAGCTTGATAAAAGGAGCCCTAGGTTGATAGAACTGAACCTTTATATTCAACTTAATCCACTGCCAAAGTGACTTTTTTCTTTTTACTAACAGTTTCTTAGTAGGTTTTAAATCATACGCTATCACTTAGGTTCATGCACCCCTATCAATTTACGTATATTATAATATATCCTAGTTGGGGGTATGGGGACCTCTAGCTGAGTGCAGAATTCACCTCTCGGATGTAGAGGAGAGAGAGGGCGCCATCAAATTTTGCCCCTGGAAAGAGGTTACTCACAACAATTGTGACCCCCCAGAAAAATGCCCTGACTACAGAGTTGGTGAGGTTGGGATTTTTCAGTGGGTCACTGAGTTAAGCTAAAAAGGATAGAGAAGATGAAGGGAGGAGTAGGAGATCTTTCCTAGGCAGTGGGCAGGGAGGATCCTATGAAAGGAGGGCGAAGGAAGATTTCAAGGAAAATAAGAACATAAGAATTGCCGCTGCTGGATCAGACCAATGGTCCATCGTGCCCAGCAGTCCGCTCACACAGTGGTCCTCTGGTCAAAGACCAGCGCCCTAACTGAGACTAGCCTTACCTGCGGACATTCTGGTTCAGCAGGAAATTGTCTAACTTTGTCTTGAATCCCTGGAGAGTGTTTTCCCCTATGACAGACTCTGGAAGAGCGTTCCAGTTTTCTACCACTCTCTGGGCGAAGAAGAACTTCCTTACGTTCATACGGAATCTATCCCCTTTCAATTTTAGAGATTGCCCTCTCATTCTCCCTATCTTGGAGAGGCTGAACAACCTGTCCTTATCTACTAAATCTATTCCCTTCAGTACCTTGAATGGTTTTTCCTGCATCTCTCTCCAAAATACAAGCACAGATTTCATGTTATCTGAGCAATAGCAACACAAAGCTCTCAACTATCACGCACATTGTGAAATACAAAACCTGGGGAGGGGAGACGCATTGGGTTCAAATCCCTCACTGCTCCTTGTGATCCTGGGCAAGTCACTTAATCCCACCATTGCCCCAGGTATACTAGATAGAGTTTGAGCCTGCTGAGACAGATAGGGAACTATAATAAAGTACCTGAATATAAACACCACTTAGCATATAAGTGGTAAATAAATATAATATACATGCTGAAAAGGGGCTCCATATCTTGTACTGTATACAGTAAAAGACATCTACAATTATATTTCCCAAAGCTGACATATTTCAATTAATACATTCTAAATAAAACACTTTATTCTAGCTTTGTTTTCTGGACGGTTTTGTGTTCTGTTATGTCTGTTCCAGTTACTTGTCTGCTTTCCTGTCTTTCTTCTGTTTCCAGTGGCTGTTGTCTCTTTTTCAATTCTCCTCTCTCCTCCTGTCTTGTTCCCTCAATATACAGTATCTGTCAGTGATTTTTCCTTTTTAGCTCTTTCCTTCCTTTTTTTGCCCCTGTCCACTCAAATTTCACCCTACTCCTTTCTACTTTTCACCTACCTATCAACTTTCCATCTCCGTCTCTCATCCCCTAGCTCTCCCACTTCCCATCTTGCCCCTTCCCCAGCCTCCTATTCACATTTATCTTTCACCTATTTCCCATTACCAAATGTCTATCCTCTGTACTAGTGCTGTCCGATTTAGGGAAAAACATTTTCAATTCAATTAATCATGTTGAATCGATTTTTTGATCTGATTCACTTTCAATGACACAGCTTTTTAAGTTTAAACATTTTATTTAACCAAGGCAATATCATGTCAAAGATAAAAACATCCAATCTACAATGTAGTTTCTATGTGGCTTACATATTGTTCTGACGCAGTATGGCTGTTCTTATGTTCTTATCTTTCTCTTAAAGTGCTCTCTTCCATTTTTCTCTTTTCTGCCTCTATCCACTCAAATGTAACTCTTGCTTTATTCTTTTTCACTTTAAATCTAATCAATTTTTTATCCCCTTCTCTTATCCCCTTTCTTTCACATTCCCATCTTCCTAGTCCCTTTTATCTGCTCCCCATTACATTTCTACCCTCTGTACTCATTATTCTCCTCTCACTCATCTCCTTCAGAAATCTCCCACATGGCTCCACCATTTTTAGCATCACCCTCCTTGTCCTTTACTCCACTCTTGTAACCCAGCATTTCCTTCCTCTCTTTCTTGCTCTCTTTCCCTCCCTTCCACAAGTCCAACATCTCCCCTTTCTGCCCTTCTACTCCCCTTCTTCCAAGTCTGACATCTCTCCCTCCCTCCCCCTTCTCATCCCGAGTCTAAATACCTTGTGGCTTTCCCTATCTCTCTTCCCCCTCTGTTATCTTTGAGTTATTCATCTATCCCTCTCCCCATTTTGCCCTCCTCCATCTCTCCCTCTCCCCATTTTGCCCTCCTCCACCAAGTCTATCTCTATCCCTCTCCCCATTAGAATCTTGAACATGAAAGAAGTAGAAGAATATTTGGTGCCAATAAAGGGAGTTTATACCTTTTCTTCTTCATTCAGCTCTAGGGGTGAATGTTAACTCTAATTTTGTTCACTTTCAATCATCTGTAAGAAATGCTTTAGAGTAGAGAATGACACAGTGACAAAATTCATCACCGTTCCCGTCCCCACGGATAACCACGGTAAACCATCTTCATGTCATTCTTTAAAGAGAGAGGGAAGAATCAGAGTATGAATGGCCACAACCACTGACCCGCAAGCTTTGCTTTGAAGAATTCTGGTGTAGAAGGACTGAGGATGAAATAGACACTAAAAAATGACATGGGATTATTTCCTGCAGTTATCCGCGGGGACGGGAACGGTGATGAATTTTGTCACCGTGTCATTCTCTACTTTAGAGTAAAGAATTCTTGATATTTCTTTTCAATTTATTTGAAGTTGCCAATCCTCTGCTTTCATTCTGAAATGTATTGGGAACCTTGAGACCCATGGGTGAACTCATTGAACAGCACCGTGAGACTGCATTATCCTCTCTCATAGGGCCTTGAAACATTTGTTTTGACCCAGCTGATGAGAAATATGGAGAGCCCAGTTCATGCTACATGAGAGCATATGGGATACATGTAAAATTGTGGAGCACTTAAGCAATAAAAGGGGATTTAGTAGTAATACACACCCTGCTATCAACTAGAGAGTGACATGGTAATCGTTACCGTGATAATTCCATGTTACAGCAGTAATTACCACAGTAACAATACCAGGGCTAATGTGCCTGGTATCGCGGTAGCATAAGACTGTTCCATGGTAGTGCCATGGGACTGGGAATCACTGCCACTGCAATACTACAGCAATCGGGACACAGTGCAGCCCTCCACAAACCTACCTTCTAACTCCACTGGTAGTCTAGGAAAAAAAACAACTTTCAGTCCCTGCCTCTAAAGCCACTACTGCAGCTCTGATGAATTTCAAGATGACTGCCAAGACTTTCCTGCCCCCCGATGAGACCACTAGAGCACCAAGGAAGTTAGAAGGTAGGGCATGGGGGGGTTGAGTTGTGGTCGTACCACGGAGGGGAGGAGAGGGAAGGAAGGAAGGAAAGGGGAGGGAGGAAGGTATGGATGGATGGATGCCAGAGTTGAGAGAGAGAGGAAGGAAGAGATGGATGCCAGAGGAGGGCAGGAAGGAGGGATGGATAGATGGATGACAGAGCAGAGAGGGAGGGAAGGATAAATAGATGGATGCCAGAGGAGGGCAGGAAGGAGGGATGGATAGATGGGTGACAAAACAGAGAAGGAGGGAAGGATGCCAGAGGGAATGATGGATAGATGAATGCCAGAGCAGGGAGGGAGGGAAGGATGGATAGATGGATGCCAGAGGAGGGCAGGAAGGAAGGATGGATAGATGGATGCCAGAGGAGGATAGGAAGGAGGGATGGATAGATGGATGACAGAGTAGAGAGGGAGGGAGGGATGCCAGAGCAGGATGGATGCCACAGCAGGAAAGGAGAGAGAAGGAAGCCAGAGGAGAGAGGGATGGATAGATGGGTGCTAGAGGAGGGAGGGAGGGAAGGAAGTGTTCAATTGGAGGGATAGAAGGAAAGAATGATTACAGGGGAGGGAGAGAATGAAGTTTTTCAGTGGAGGGAGGGAGAGGGAGAGATGCCAGAGCAGGGAGGGAGAGAGGCATGGATTGATAGATGATGCCAGGGGAAGGAAGGTGGGAAGGAAGGATGCCAGAGGAGGGAAAGAGGGATGCTGAAGGAGGGCAGAGCATGGAGGGAGGGAAGTAAGGATGCCAGGGGAGGAAAGAAAGGATGCCAGAGCTAATATTTGGCTTTTTAGACTTTAAACCACCCAGAAGGCTATGACCCTTGGTGCAGGATAGAAAGTTTTAATAAACTTGGAAACATGGATGTTATCCTTCCAGATCATGGAGGGTAAGAGGAGAGATATGCCATGGGGAAGGGAAGAAATACAGAGATGCTAGGGGAAGAGGAGGGAAGGAGAGAAATGGGGTAGGGGAGGAAAAGGAAAGAAACAGATGCTGGTGGAGGGAAGGGAAGAAAAGAAAAGAAGAGAGAGATGTCAAACATAGGGGACAGGTGGAGATAGAGAGGGCTGAGAAAAATGGTGAGGGGGTGAAACATAAATGAATTATGTATAAAGGCGAGAAGGGGCACAGAAGGGGGTGAGAGTAGACAGTTTGTAGAAGAGACATAGAAAGAGGAAAGATGCCATATTGAAGGCAGAGAGAAGGCAGACAGTGGTTTGAAGGGGAAGAGAAAGAAGGAGGACTGGATGGAAGGGAGAGAGAGAGGCAGACACTGGACAGAAAGAAGAAAGTGATGAGAACATGAGGAAAGCAGAAACTTGACAAAGTAGAAAATATAATTTTTGTTGTTTTATAATAAAGTAGTATTGTAGCTGTATTGATAAACATTTATAAATAGAAAATGGAAATAAGGTGAGCTTTTTATTGGACTAATTTTAATACATTTTTTTTTTAACTTTTGGAGACCAAAACCCCCTTTCTCAGGTCAAGACAACCCATAACAGCAGTATACTGTACTGAAGGAGATTTTGGCCTCTGAAAACTTATTGAAAAATATATTAGTACAATAAAATGGCATTATCTTATTTTCCATTTTTGTTGGTTTTCTATTTATTAATTTGTAAAGTAGTGATTATTTATCAGATTTTTCAAATTTACATTTTTTAATTTTTGTTTTGCCCAGTATTAAGGAACATATGTCACTATTTTTGTTTCTATTGTGTTGCATTGTATGCAGTGTCTGGCATCTTGGCAGTTTAATTAATTTTTGTCTACATATTTCTATTTTTAGTTTGTAGATACTTATCCCATGTTTGGTGAGAGTGTGCTTGTGTTAAAGAGGCCAGTTATTCTGATAGCAGTGAATGTCTATGTAGAATCAATCTATAATAATCCAATTTGTTTAGTGGCTTGGAAGCAAGAGTATTTCTAAAACTTAATGCTAAACTTGAACAATTATAGTGGACATTGATATTTTTTTGTCTGTTTGGGCTGTTTGGTTTCTCATTGAAAAGGCAATAAGCCATGTGCTATAGTTTAATGTTAAGGATTGCTTGTATAAGTTTCAAAGTTCCTATAAATGACTGACAGAAAAGCACTGTTTTACAAAGCCACGGCAACGATGCTGTTGCAGTAAACACACTGAAGCCCTTCGCTTCCTAGGGGTTTTGGTGCATTTACTGCAGCAGTATCACTACTATGGTTTTGTATAAGAGGTCCTAAGTTATTTGCTTGTGATATTCGGAGGGCTGTACTTAGTTAAATTTTTATTTTCTTTATTTGCTGGCTTTGTTGCTTGGAAATAGACATTGTGAGGTACATAATCAAAAAACAAATATGTCTAAATCGGAACTTGGACGATCCAAAAGGCAGGTCGTCCAAGTGCTGATAATTGAACAAGGTTTTAGACATATCTAAAACCAGCTTAGGTCTATTCCCTGCTTTTGTGCGTCCAGAGTGAAAAGGGGCATTTTAGAGGAGGGGGTAGGGCAGGAGGTGGGTGGGATATGGGCCAACCTAGACTTAGTCATCCGGAAGTCATAATCAAAAGATTTGACAGGTAGCCTGGATGGAACTTATATGTTTTGACTTAGACCAAGTCAAAACAGGTATAAGTTCTGGATCGGGCCGCTAAGCTGATCGCAACTGCCGCAATCAGCTCAGCAACCCAGGCAACCCATCCCCCCACCCTCATAATGATCAAAGCAGGGGAGATGTCCAGTCCCTCCTGCTCAGCACTCACCATGAACCTCCAATGATTTCAGCAGGAGAGATGCCCAGTCTCTCCTGCCGACATCCACCGTGAACATCTTCCCCAACAATCGCCGCAGGAGAGAAGCCCAATTTCTCCAGCCGACACCCACCGCAACCCCCCCCCCCCCCAATGATCATGGCAGCAGGGATGCCCAGTCCCTCCTGGAACCCCCCCCCCCTATACATCGATGGCAGGAGGGATACCCAGTCCATCCTGCTGGAACTCCCCTGTACATCGACAGCAGGAGGGATGTTTGGGGGGGTGGGGGGGTTCCAGCAGGAGGGACTGGGCATCCCTCCTGCTGGCAATCTTTTGAGGGGACAGGCAGCCGCTAAACTTATTGCGGTAGGGAGATCACTTTCCGCGATAAGCTCAGTGGCCGTTTCTGCTTACAATATAGGGCAGCATTTTGCTGGTCTACATTGTACGCATCTACCGCAGGCCTAGGGAGGTGCGTAGGGCCACTAAATAAATGCTAAATTCAACCAGCATAATACAACGAATAACCTACAAAGTATTTTATCCTTAAAAGAGAGAAAATGACACATTCTCCCTTCCTTCTTTTAGAAGTGCCCTTAAGAAGTGCAATACAGCAGAAAAAAATCATGGTTAAAAAATCAGTGCTGGCACTGAAGCCAGGGGAGATCCGAGCACTGTATCTTGGGAGTGGAATGATCATAAGTTCAGTGATAATATACTTCCTTTTGGGAGTTACCATTGTGCCATTACACATGAAGAGGTAAGATCTCTGAGGAATTAGGATAATGTACATCATTATGTTCCTTAATGCCAGCAGCAGATGAATCCAGAGATGAGTGGGTTTTTTCTATCTACCATCAGGTAAAAATAAAGATTACTGAGTTGAACTCTGTCTTATTGAATTACAAGCCTCCTTGTCAAACAGTATACTCTATCTCCAGCAGGCAAATGGAAGTATTCTTCACAGCTCCTGGTCTCTGAGTTCAACTCCTGTTCCAGCCTGGTTCAGTTGAGCTTAGAGGTATCTAGCTGAGTAATACCAGCGTTGGAGGCTACACCTAGTCCCTTCCCCACCATCCTTTTGGGGTTTTGTATTTTCTCCTTTCCCACTTAAAAAAAAAGAAGAGACCCTTTAGGCATAGACCTGATTGAGGTGAGCTTCTGACTCTGCAAAGGGCCATTTAAAACATGGTCTAAGTCACAAAATGGGACCAGAAGGGATTTATCCCAGGATACTGGGAAAGAAGTTATCCTGCCGTTGTATCGGGCGATGGTGCGTCCTCATCTGGAGTACTGCGTCCAATATTGGTCGCCGTACCTTAAGAAAGATATGGCGTTACTCGAGAGGGTTCAGAGAAGAGCGACACGTCTGATAAAAGGGATAGAAAACCTTTCATACCCTGAGAGATTAGAAAAACTGGGACTCTTTTCCCTGGAGAAGAGGAGACTTAGAGGGGATATGATAGAGACTTACAAGATCATGAAAGGCATAGAGAGAGTAGAGAGGGACAGATTCTTCAAACTTTCGAATAATAAAAGAACAAGAGGGCACTCGGAAAAGTTGAAAGGGGACAGATTCAGAAAGAATGCTAGGAAGTTCTTCTTTACCCAACGTGTGGTGGACACCTGGAATGCGCTTCCAGAGGACGTAATAGGGCAGAGTACGGTACTGGGGTTCAAGAAAGGATTGGACAATTTCCTGTTGGAAAAGGGGATAGAGGGGTAAAGATAGAGGAATACAGTCCAGGTCCTGGACCTGTTGGGCCACCGCGTGTGCGGACTACTGGGCACGATGGACCTCTGGTCTGACCCAGCGGAGGCACTGCTTATGTTCTTATGTTTAACAAGTCTCTGAAGACGGGAGTGGTTCCTGGGGATTGGAGAAGAGCGGATGTGGTGCCAACTCACAAAAGTGATCGCAGAGATGAAGCAGGAAACTACAGACAGGTAAGCCTCACTTTGGTTATTGGAAAAATAATGGAACCTTTGCTGAAAGAAAGGATAGTGAAATTCCTAGAATCTAATGGGTTACAGGATCTGAGGCAACATGGCTTTACTAAAGGTAAATCGTGCTAAAAGAATCCAATTGAATTTTTTGATTGGGTGACCAGAGAATTGGACCATGGACATAAGCTAGATGTAATTTACTTAGATTTCAGCAAAGCCTTTGACATGGTTCCTCATAGGCCGGTGAGCCTCACTTTGGTTGTTGGAAAAATAATAGAAGTGTTGCTGAAAGAAAGGATAGTGTACTTAATGTGTTACAGCAGGGATAGGGAACTCCGGTCCTCGAGAGCCGTATTCCAGTCGGGTTTTCAGGATTTCCCCAATGAATATGCATGAGATCTATTTGCATGCACTGCTTTCAATGCATATTCATTGGGGAAATCCTGAAAACCCAACTGGAATACGGCTCTTGAGGACTGGAGTTCCCTACCCCTGCATTACAGGATCCGAGGCAACATGGCTTTACAAAAGGTAAATCGTGCCAAACGAACCTGATTGAATTTTTTGATTGGGTGACCAGGGAGCTGGATTGAGGACATATGCTAGATGTAATTTACTTAGATTTCAGCAAAGCCTTTCATACGGTTCCTCATAGGAGGCTCTTGAACAAACTTGAAGGGCTGAAGTTAGGACCCAAAGTGGTGAACTGGGTTAGAAACTGGTTGTCGGACAGACGCCAGAGGGTGGTGGTTAATGGAAGTCGCTCGGAGGAAGGAAAGGTGAGTAGTGGAGTCCCTCAGGGTTCGGTGCTGGGGTCGATCCTTTTCAATATGTTTGTGAGTGACATTGCTGAAGGGTTAGAAGGAAAAATGTGCCTTTTTGCAGATGATACCAAGATTTGTAACCGAGTAGACACCGAAGAGGGAGTGGAAAATATGCATTTGGGGATTAATAATCGGAAGGAACCGTATATGCTGGGAGGAGAGAAGCTGATATGCACGGACGGGGGGAGGGACCTTGGGGTGATAGTGGCCGAAGATCTAAAGGCGAAAAAACAGTGTGACAAGGCAGTGGCTGCTGCTAGAAGGATGCTGGGCTGTATAATGAGAAGCGTAGTCAGTAGAAGGAAGAAGGTGTTGATGCCCCTGTACAGGTCATTGGTAAGGCCCCACTTGGAGTATTGTGTTCAGTTTTGGAGACCGTATTTGGCAAAGGACATAAGACGACTTGAGGCGGTCCAGAGGAGGGCGATGAAAATGATAGGAGGCTTGCGCCAGAAGACATATGAGGAGAGACTGGAAACCCTGAATATGTATACCCTAGAGGAAAGGAGAGACAGGGGAGATATGATTCAGACGTTCAAATACTTGAAGGATATTAACGTAGAACAAAATCTTTTCCAGAGAAAGGAAAATGGTAAAACCAGAGGACATAATTTGAGGTTGAGGGGTGGTAGATTCAGGGGCAATGTTAGGAAATTCTACTTTACGGAGAGGGTAGTGGATGCCTGGAATGCGCTCCCGAGAGAGGTGGTGGAGAGTAAAACTGTGACTGAGTTCAAAGGAGCATGGGATGAACACAGAGGATTTAGAATCAGAAAATAATATTAAATATTGAACTAAAGCCAGTACTGGGCAGACTTGCACGGTCTGTGTCTGTATATGGCCGTTTGGTGGAGGATGGGCTGTGGAGGGCTTCAATGGCTGGGAGGGTGTAGATGGGCTGGAGTAGGTTTTGACTGAGATTTCGGCAGTTGGAACCCAAGCACAGTACCAATTAGACCTTTGGATTCTTGCCCAGAAATAGCTAAGAAGAAAAATTTAAAAAATTTAAATTGAATCAGATTGGGCAGACTGGATGGACCATTCAGGTCTTTATCTGCCATCATCTACTATCTTACTATAGGAGGCTCTTGAACAAACTTGATGGTCTGAAATTAGGACCCAAAGTGGTGAACTGGATTAGAAACTGGTTGACGGACAGACGCCAGAGGGTGGTGGTTACAGGAATTTGCTTAGAGGAAGGAAAGGTGAGTAGTCGAGTCCCTCAGGGATCGGTGCTGGGGCTGATCCTTTTTAATATGTTTGTGAGTGATATTGCTGAAGTGTTAGAAAGAAAGATTTGCCTCTTTACGGATGATACCAAGATATGTAGCAGAGTAGACACTGAGGAGGGAGTGGAAAACATGAAAAAGGATCTACAAAAGTTAGAGGAATGATCTAATATCTGGCAACTAAAATTCAATGCAAAGAAATGCAGAGTAATGCATTTGGGAATTAGAAATCGGAAGGAGATGTATGTGCTGGGAGATGAGAGGCTGATATGCACAGATGGGGAGAAGGACCTTGGGGTGATAGTGTCTGAAGATCTAAAGGCAAAGAGACAGTGTGACAAAGCAGTGGCTGTTGCCAGAAGGATGCTGGGCTGTATAGAAAGAGGTATAGCCAATAGCACCTGTACAGGTCGTTGGTGAAGCTGCACTTGGAGTATTGTGTTCAATTTTGGAGACTGTATCTGGCAAAGGATATAAGAAGCCTTGAAGAGGTGCAGAGGAAGGCGAAAAAAATGGTAGGAGGTTTGCGCCAAAAGATGTATGATGAGAGGCTGGAAGCCCTGAATAAGTACCGTATTTGCCGGCGTATAAGACGACTGGGCATATAAGACGACCCCCCAACTTTTACAGTTAAAATATAGAGTTTGTTATATACTCGCCATATAAGACTACCCCTTCTTCCGCACACCTTCTGCACAACAAATAAAACTTAAAAGAACATCAGAATTTATTTCAACAATTTTAATTAATTCACTAAAGCTGAATAGAACAATAAACCCATGGGAGCTGCCATGCTATTTGTTTTCTAAACTGTTAACCAAACTGAAACTGTCAATGATAGAAGGAGAATAACACATAGAGGGAGAGAGCAAGTGCCGGGCAAGTCCCTAGCAAGTTTGCTGGCATGACAGTTTCCCTTTAAAAGCCTTCAAAAGCCTCCTGTTCGCCCCCGCAACTTCCTTAAGGGCTAGACTCCACACACGGCCGCATGTGCGAGAGACGTAGTAAAGAGAAAAGGGGTGGGGCCAGAGCGCCGCTGCTTCCCGCTGCGCAGGATGAAGGAGCTGGCACCCTTGTCACACTGATGTCCCGCCATGGCCCCGCTGATGTCCCGGCAGGTTTACTAGTACCGTAAGCACCGTAAGGAGGTAAGGAAGGAGATGTTAGGGCATGTAAAGTAGAGAGTTGCGCGGGGACAGAAATCCCACCCGTCCCCACCCGTCCCTGCCAAAGTCCCATCCGTCCCCGTGAGGAATCCCTCTGTCCCCACCCGTCCCCGCGAGGAATCCCCTCCGTCCCCACCCGTCCCCGCGAGGAATCCCCTCCGTCCCCGCCCGTCCCTATAAACTTCAGAAATAGTTATTTCATTTAATTATGCTACTGAATTAAAGGCTCTGGTAGAAACCCATTTACAAATAAGCAAAAAGACTTTATTAATTTGAAAATATTAATTGGGAAGAATACATACTTTGTAAACGGGTTTCTACCAGAGCCTCTAATATTTATAAATTTTTATCAACACAACTAATATACTACTTTATCCTGAATCAAAAAAAAAAAAAAAAAAAAGAAATAGAATTCTTTTCCTACCTTTGTTGCCTGGTTTCTGCTTTCCTCATGTTCTCATTCAGTTCCTTCCATCCACTATCTCTCTTCCTTCTGCATCTTCCATTTGCTCTGTTACTGTGCCTCTCCCTTTCTTCCCCCTTCCAAATTGGTCTGGCACCCATCTTCTTCTCTCCGCTCCCCCCATAGTCTGGCATCTGTCTTCTTCCCTGCCAGCGTCTTCTCCCTACTCTCTCTTCCTCATTTCCTTTGTGTCCTTCTCCCCCCCATTTTCCCCATGTCCTTTCAGCGTCCTTCTCCCTCTCTGTCTTCCCCATGGCCTTTCAGCGTCCTTCTCCACCCCTTTGTCTTCCCCATGTGCTTTCAGAGTCCTTCCCCCCCGCCCCCCGCCCTTCCCATGGCCTTTCAGCGTCCTTCTCCATCCCTTTGTATTCCCCCATGTGCTTTCAGCGTCTTTCTCCCTCCTCTGTCTTCAAGTGCTTTCAGAGTCCTTCCCCCCCCTCCTGTCTTCACCATGGCCTTTCAGCGTCCTTCTCCCCCCCCCCTCCTTCTCTACCGCCCCGGGTGCAGCACAGCCGGCCAGATCCCCTTACTTTTGTGGCACTTCCCCGACCGACCGACAACAGCCCCGGTCCGACAAACCTCCCTGCCCTTAACCGCGAATCTAAATTACCTTCTTACAGCTGCTGTAAGAAGGTAATTTAGATTCG
The DNA here is from genome assembly GCF_902459505.1 of Geotrypetes seraphini. Lineage (NCBI taxonomy): Eukaryota > Metazoa > Chordata > Amphibia > Gymnophiona > Dermophiidae > Geotrypetes > Geotrypetes seraphini. The sequence continues at coordinate 28,355,016 of NC_047101.1, read as the reverse complement.
CGGCTACAGGGCAGGGAGGATTGTCGGACCCGGGCTGTTATCGGTCGGTCGGGGAAGTGCCACAAAAGTAAGGGAACCTGGCCGGCTGTGCTGCAACCGGGGCGGGGCGGGCCGCCCCTCTCCCTTGGTAGCCACTCGAACCGCGAGGCTACTCTCCTTCTCCTTATCTGCCCTGCCTGCAGCACAGAGCCGAACAGAAGTCTTCCCGACGTCAGCGCTGACGTCGGGAAGACTTCCGTTCGGCTCTGTGCTGCAAGCAGAGAAGGTAGGGAGAAGAAGAGCCGCGAACATCCAGAAGACTGAGTACATCCAGCCCCGCAGGAGCCCCGCGACCCTCGGAGGCGTCCCCATGGGTTCCCCGCGACCCTAGGGGGCGTCCCCACGGGATCCCCGCGACCCTAGGGGCGTCCCCGTGCAGCTCTCTAATGTAAAGTAAGGGCATGTAAACAGTACTCGGCGTATAAGACGACCCCCGACTTTGGGGAGGATTTTAAGGTACTGAAAAGTCGTCTTATACGCCGGCAAATACGGTATACTCATCAAGCCCAGTAGCCCGCTCTCACGATGGCCAATCCAGGTCACTAGTACCTGGCCAAAACCCAAAGAGTAGCAACATTCCATGCTACCAATCCAGGGCAAGCAGTGGATTCCCCCATGTCTTTCTCAATAACAAACTATGGACTTTTCCCTCAGTAAATTGTCCAAATCTTTCTTAAAACCAGCTACACTATCCGCTATTACCACAAGTTAAATTCAAGTTTATTAAAATTTAAAATACCGCCTTATAAGAACATAAGAATTGCTGCTGCTGGGTCAGACCAGTGGTCCATTATGCCCAGCAGTCCGCTCACGCGGCGGCCCTCTGGTCAAAGACCAGCACCCTAACCGAGACTAGCCCTACCAGCGCCTGTTCTTGTTCAGCAGGAACTTGTCTAACTTTGTCTTGAATTCCTGGAGGGTGTTTTCACCTATAACAGCCTCCGGAAGAGCGTATTCAATGCAGTTTTTACAAAATTTAAAAAAGAATACCACAAAACAGCATCAAAATGGGGAAAAGAACTAAACCAAGGACAAAAAAAACGTAAGACAAACGAATAAACATGACTAACTGGAACAAGAGGAAACGGGGAGGAATTACAAAATTTGGATAGTAAAGAACAAAGAATGGAAAAAACGAAAGGAGGGGAAAACAAAGAGCTCAGCCAAAGTGGCTGGACTAACCTAAACTTAAAACATTCTTAAAAGGCGTCTTTAAAAAGAAATGTTTTTCAACTGGATTTAAAGTTATCTAGGGATAAAATCTCTCTTAAGTGGCTTGGAGCCAAGTTCCATCCCAGAGCTTATCTATTCTCTGAGTGAAATATTTTTTCCTCCTATTGGTTATAAAAGTGTTTCCCTGTAACTTAATCGAGTGTCCCCTAGTCTTTGTCATTTTTGACGGAGTGAAAAATCGATCCACTTGTACCCATTGTACTCCATTAACATCAGTAATTAGTTGCTGACAACCAATCAACGAGGTTAATGGATATCCATTAAAATTTTCATGCACATCTGGCTGGCGTCTAACAGCGTGTAATTCAAAATGGGCCCTAGCTATGAGAAGGGCATGGGTGTGCCAGGGGCATTCCAAAATGTGATGAGCATGCTTATAGAATACTGCCTCAGCGGGTATAACTTAGGTGCCAGCATTTACACCAGGTTTCAGCAGGAGTATATGTGACACCAAATGTTTGGCATGGAAATTGGCATCAAGCTTGATTCTTTAAAGGGCACATGCCCTCTATAAAAAAATCACACACTGTGCTGATTTTTTTCTGAGTGCAATTTATTGAATTTTCCCTTTAGTATGTGCAGATAGCAAAACTAAGCAGGACACTTTTAGCACATCCCTTTTTAGACTATTAACATTGCATTAAGTACGCATTAAACACAGCTTAGTAAAAGGGCCCTATGTTAAAATACATATCTTATAACTATGCTCATAATTGTCTTCTATCAAAAAGTTTTTATTACCTCATATAAATTTTAAACCTTCATGTATTCCACACAGGATGTACATTACCCAGCAATCTTAAAAGTACACAGGAACATAAGATGTAACAAAAAATAATCTCTTAAATATTCCAATTTATGATTTTCTTTACTATACAGTTCGATTGAGTAATTTGTCTCCCTTTGTCCTTCGGATTCCTGCTTAGTTTTCATCTGATTTCTGCAGGAATTCATCTTGACTTTTGGTGCCTTGAATATGTTTTGCATATTGTGACACACTTATCCCTTGCTCTAACCAGCAGAGGGATTAGGTGTGTTGAGTTCTGGCCTGTCAGCGTGGCCTCCTCAGGTTGGAGGAAGGCTTTTCAGGTTATAACAGACTTAGGCGCCTGCCTAGTCTGCCAGGCCACACTGAGAGTAGCTTGTAAAGAGAAGACCACACAGGTAAGTCTTGTTACCAAAGAATGTTCTTGTACTTTATTGAACCCGGGGGTCTGAATACCATCAGCCACCCGCATGTCATGGCAAAAATATAAAACACAAAATAGCTTGCAGTTGTCAGAATGGCTTGCTACAAATGCCACATCCAGTTCAATACCCTGGACTTTTCAGTCTAAATACAGTCCTCTTCACCAGGGGTAAAGGTAAATGAAAAATATCAGGAAAATAAACTTTCAAACTTTGCAAACACAGCCAGAGTAATTACAGTTCCCAAACCTAGCAATGAATTTCTCAACCGTTTCAGCTTACCTAGCTGAGACACGGATAGGTTTTGCAGAGCAGGCTTCACAGCTCATTACTATCAGCTGGGCTTCTTAGCCGATGGAACATAGCATGACATTAGGTAAGCTGTGAACTTTACTTAGGTTTTCACACGGAGCTTTCACACCCCTACAGATAAAGTTCCTTGAACAAAAAATGCTGTCCGGGGCGTCACACAGTGTAATGGAGAGATTTTTCCTGCTCTCCCCCTAATCACTGTCAGCTGGGCTTGGGTTACAGGAGCCAGCACAAGCACAGCCTTGCTTCATTCCCTTTAGCAACTAACCTCCATGTCAGTGGGGAAATAGCCAGCTTCCAGCAGTGGCTCAGAGACATCCATAGCCTCTGCCTGCTCAGCAGCAGCTGGGGTTGAGCTGAGGTAGTCCTCGGCCATCTCTACGTCCTCACTGCTGTAGGTTGGAGGAGAGAGACTTCTCCCATCATCTGCATCCAAGCACTGCTGCTTCTCTTGCCGCTGCATGAGCTCGTTAGCCCCAGCTTCGTCCCTGCTCTCCTTACTGTGATCCCATGCTCTGTTCTTATGTGAGTTAAAGCCCCACCCCTCTCTCCTAGGAGCAGCTGTGTTAGGCAGGAAATCCCTAGGGAAATAATCCAGGTTTCTCCTAGGCTGGTAATGAGCATACCTTCCAGCATTGGGACTCCACTTCTCAATAAGAGTCCTATCAGGCTTTCTAGAGTACCTGTACTGAGATGGCGCTCTCTGCTGGATGTACCTATGTTCCTGTCTCTCCTGCCCTACCTCACTGTCTGAGGGGTAGTCAGCCAAAACCAAACCTTTACTTTTAACCTGGTCAGCCCTTCTGACCAGGGACCGTGTTCTGCTTTTATCCCTTACAGGGACAAAGCTGGCCACAGGTTTGTCACAATATGCTGTGTTTTGTTTTCACAGTGTCTGGACACAAAAAGAAACGTGCAGACTCATTCAAGCAAGTATTACTGGTGTGGTAGAATGTTTCCACAGCCCTGCAGCAAGCTCTTGTAAAGCCTCACAGTACCCATGCTTACAAGTCACAGTGAACGTTAACCACTCGACAGAGATACTCATGCTGTATCACATGGAGGACACTCTGGATATCAATCCAAAGGTATTAGAAGATGAATACAGTACCATCCGTGCAGAGGGGAAAGAAGCTTGGATTGTTCTATAGTGATATATTATTAGGACTATAACAGAAAGGAGGAATAACCAGCACAGAGGATGAAATCTACATGGGGAGAGTGTGGTGCAGTGGTTAAAGCTACAGCCTCAGTACTCTGAGGTTGTCAGTTCAAACTCATGCTGATCCGTGTGACCCTGGGCAAGTCACTTAATCCCCCCATTGCCCCAAGAACATTAGATAGATTGTGAGCCCACCAGGACAGACAGGGATAAATGCTTGAGTACCTGAATAAACATAAGAACATAAGAAGCGCCATCTCCAGATCAGACCTTCTGTCCATCAAGTCCGGTGATCCGCACACGCGGAGGCCCTGCCCGGTGTATACCTGGCATAATTTTAGTCACCCATATCCCTCTATGCCTCTCGTAAGGAGATGTGCATCTAGTTTGCTTTTGAATCCTAGGACGGTCGATTCCGCAATAACCTCCTCTGGGAGGGCATTCCAGGTGTCAACCACTCTCTTCGTGAAACATAATTTCCTGATATTTGTCCTGAACCTGTCCCCCCTTAGCTTCATTCCGTGTCCTCTTGTCCGTGTCAAGTTGGACAATGTAAATAATTTTTTCTGCTCTATTTTGTCGATTCCTTTCAATATTTTGAAGGTCTCGATCATATCCCCTCGTAGTCTCATTTTCTCAAGGAAGAGGGGATATGATCGAGACCTTCAAAATATTGAAAAGAATCGACAAATAGAGCAGAAAAAATTATTTACATTGTCCAACTTGACACGGACAAGAGGACATGGAATGAAGCTAAGGGGGGACAGGTTCAGGACAAATATCAGGAAGCTGTTCTGCAAGCTGTTCATGCAAGCTGTTCTGAGCTTCCCTAGGAGAATAGTATAGAAAATTGAACAAATAAATAAGTATGCAGTGGCTATGGTAATTAAGTCCCATGGAACTTTCAAGGGCATAGCATGGGTGAATGGATTTATTAATGCCTGATGGAACATTTTAAGTGACTTTCACTATATTTGACTTAAAGAATGATGGGTTCTGTGAGGTTCATGATCTCCCATATTGCATTTGAAGTACCACTGTTACGTGGGCTTCATATTTAGCCTGTGGCAATTAACGTGTTGCTGACTTTCACAGTACTGAATTTCTGTGTTTTCAAAGCCAGCTAATGCATATCTGGTTAAATGCAATATTCACCACTTAAGTGGTTATGGGTTGCCACAAAAAGTAGAACCAACATTTATGCGTTCCTCTTTATGAAGTTAACCTGGTTTGTTAAGTGTTAAATATCAGCACTTAAACCGGCCTCATCCCCCAAAATCTGGTTAACCAGCAGCACAGCAGTCTGTTGTGGTAGAGACATATCAGTTCATCAAGAATTGCAACCAGCTTCAGTTTTATCTCTGTCTCTTTTCTGTTTGGCTGGAGACTAGTAACCAGTTCAACAAACGCAGGCAACTCCACTGCTCACATAGGCTATATTCACTTAACAGCAAAATTTAAGATGAGATGATCCACTATTTGCATGATGAGTTTTGCTGTTTCGTTTGGTTTACTGAGGAATCGTAAAAGTAGTGAAAACTGGTGAAATGATTGCTGAAGTAAAAGTAATAAATGTTATCCTGCACTTCTTTACAAGTAAAAGTTACAAATAGCTTTTAATTAAGTATAGTAACTAGTTACATTTACTTTGTTTCTATACAACACTGATATCTGAACATCCAGCAGGAACATCCATTTTACTAATTGAAAGATCCAAATAATGAACAGGGAAAGCAAGGACATGATTATCTGTGTGGTGGCAGGGGAACATCCCTGCAGCGTGGAAGGGTGGCCTTATGGTTAGTTCATTGGGCTGAAAAGCACTGTCTGATTTTTTTTTTTTCTCTCTCTTTTAAATGTGAGCATTCCAGGGACAGAAAAATACCTACTGCACCTAAATATTCCCCTCCTTTACTAACGCATAGCACGAATTTTAGTGCCGGCAGTGGCAGTAACTGCTCCGACGCTTATAGGAATTCTATGAGTGGAGCAGTTACTGCCGCTGTGGGCACCAAAACCCACGCTACACGTTAGTAAAGGAGGGAGTAAATTTGTAGATAATGAGAAGTATAAATGTAATAAAGTCAATGCTTATGCCTTATGATTTTTGAACAGTGGTTCATGCAATGATATTAGGTAGGTTGGATTATTATAATGTGATGTATTTAGGGATAACAAAATTAAAGTGTAAAGCTTTACAACTTTTTTTTTAATTATTATTCTTTATTTATATAATTTTACATTTTCATCAAGCATTACAATCTTGACAAAGAATCAGAATATACATAGGAAATAAAAATTAACATATGCATATGCACAAATGTATATGAAATACAAAACAATTATTTAGTCCACAAATAATGGATTCAAGACATGGAAATAAAAAATAATACATTCCACTGTAATAGGAAAATTAACCTAAATAGAGTAACAGCTCTGGTTATCCACGCTACAGCCGATGGTGAGGTCATAAATCAATGGACTAAGCAGACCCTTTCTTTGGTCCCAAAAAATCTATTAATTGTTTAGGCTCAAAAAAAAGAAAATTTTTATTTTGATAGGAAACTGGAAAGTTTCGCTGGAAACTTTAACAAAAAAGTAGCTCCGAGGGCTAGGGTTCTGGGCCGCAAGGCCTCTGAGTTTTTTGTGATAGATCAGGAAAAATCCTAACATTTGAACCCAAAAATGTATCATTTAAATGATGAAAATATAAACGTAATATATATTCCCTATCACTTTCCAGAGCTAGAATCAGCAAAAGAGTAGATCTATCTGTAACCACCTCAAGAGAACTTTCCAAAAATAAAGACAAATCTACATTATCCTTAGATATTTCCTTAGGGGTCGACTCCCCTTGAGGTCTCTTTATATCCAGGTAATAAGCCCTAACTATTGGAGGTAAATTTTCCATAGGAATGGCTAGGATTTCACGAAAATATTTTCTTGCCATCTCCACTGGGGATATGACTGGACATTTGGGAAAATTCAAGAGTCTCAAATTATTTTTTCTAAGTGAATTTTCAAAGTTCTCCAATTTACGTGAAATAAATGATTTTTCCTTTAACAATTCCAACTGGACAGTCTTTACTTCATTCATATTTTCTTCCTGTTTCTCCAATTTTTCAGTTAATTTAGATAGACATAAACCTTGCTGTTCCACTTTGGAATAGATAGTTCCATAATCATTTTTAATTGTTGAAAGACTCAATTTCAGGTTAGCGTCCATTATAGATATGGCCTGCCACAGCGCTTCCATATCTATCTTTGCAGGTCTTTTCAATTCCCCAAATGTAATGTAATGTAATGTAATTTATTTCTTATATACCGCTACATCCGTTAGGTTCTAAGCGGTTTACAGAAAATATACATTAAGATTAGAAATAAGAAAGGTACTTGAAAAATTCCCTTACTGTCCCGAAGGCTCACAATCTAACTAAAGTACCTGGAGGGTAATAGAGAAGTGAAAAGTAGAGTTAGAGGAAAAATAAAAATAAAATAAACATTTTAACAAGACAGCATTGATCTAAATACTTTGGAAGGTAGAAGAGAGGAGAGAAAGGAATAGAAGCAGAAGGGGGAGCCGTTGAACAGTAGAATTCTGGAGAAATTTAAATGATAGAAATAGAACAAAACAAAGACAAAAGGCAAAACAATAGATAAGATTAAAGATAAATCATAAGCTGGAAAGAAAAATAAAATAAAACTTTGTCTTCAATCCACGGTTTCAGCGTCAGTGATGAAGTGGAGCAAGTAAGTTTAGGAGGAGCGATTGACGTTTCCAGAAAGGGCTTCTTCAGGGAAGCCTATGTTGTTCTCACTGGAAGTTCCTCTCACCTCTACTTCACTGGCGGTGGGGGTTAATTGATCTTCCAAGCCAACACCATCCTCCTGAGTTCTCAGGGTTGGCTTCCCTCCTCTACTGGAATCCAGACTCCTCTCTCCGGACTGCTGGGCTCCTGCAGCTCCCTGCACCACCAAACTTCCGGGCTGGGGAGGAGTTGACCTTTGCTCTGGACTCAGAATCATCCAGAGTACTCCAGCGCCGAGGTCTCCCGACAGCTCCGGGCTCGCCTCCAAAGTAGCGTGTGTCTCCACACCTGAGCGGGCAAAGGCAGCCAAAATCGTCTGCTGGCTTGTCATCTGTGGGGCAACAGATGCCGGAGGGTTAGGGCGAACTGTCCCCTTCCTTTTCCCCATTGCGGGTCAATCTTTATTGAGGTAAATAAACGAAAAACAAGTCAGCGACTCTCTGCCTCCCAATCAAGCGTCCGTCCTCGACGCCATCTTGAATCTAAGCTTTACAACTTTTGATGAATTCTGCAGCAAGACTGATAACAGGAGCAGCACTGGCTTCCTGTTAAACAGAAGGTGCTATAGAAAGTGCATGAGACAGTGTATCATGTAGCCCCTGCATGTTGTTATGATTTGCAGGAAGTGTATCACCCCAAAAGTAGTTTGAGATTGTCAGTGGATAAAGTTGCCAGGGTACGTCATGTAAAGATAAGTGATTCAATGTTTTCAACAACTGGGATATAGCACAGTTACTTACCGTAACAGGTGTTATCCAGGGATAGCAGGCAGATATTAGGCAGGGTATACAATTTGGAAATAAATTCTAATCTAAGCAGATCACAGTAAAGCATTCATAATTAAAACATACATAAAAATAAAAGAAACATCATTTTAGACACAGATCTTATGAGATCAGAGCCGATATTCATATTTTGGCATCTCCCTAATCTTGCCCCAAACACACCCAGGCCACGCCCCCTTGCCATAATGATGTACTGCATTTTATAAATTCAGGATCTGGCCATCCATGCAGTATAGACTTTGAAATGCCAGTTTTCAGACATCCAAAACACAAATAGAGCTTCTAAAATACATGACCTCAGACCCAACAATCAAGATCACACCAGTGCAATCCTGTACTTTTAATATTAAACTTTATTTTAGATAAAGATAGGTGTTAAGTGCATTTACACTCCTTGTGTGGCTTTGATTAGATTATAGCAGTTTAGGTGATTGCTTAGTTTGCCTAATGGTTAACTCAGCCCTGCTCCAGAACTCCTTTCTACTATATTAGGGTCCGAGTCCCTCTGCTGCCTGCAGCCTGGCTGTGACCATTGCCAGCTTCAGCTGCATTCACTGCCAAGTAGCCCATGAAAGAGGATGAGGGAGGAGGCTAAGACATGGGGAAAATGTTTAGGAGACAGCATTGGGAAATGGATTTGTGGGATAGTGGATTTAGGATATGGATGCAGGGCATGGTGAGAGTGATTTAATTCAATTTGATCCAGTCATGTCTTGTCCATCTTTACTAAGTATACTTCAATGCATATTACAGTTATAAAACTAAATCCTTAATGTATATTTTCTGTAAACCGCTTCGAACCTAACGGTATAGCAGTATATAAGAAATAAATTAAATTAAATTGAAACAGAATCAACTAAAATTAATTCAGTAGAAATTTCTGAAATAAAGACGACCTTCACAAATCATCTAAATCAGTGGTTCCCAAACCTGTCCTGGGGGACCCCCAGCCAGTCAGGTTTTCAAGATATCCCTAATGAATATGCATGAGAGAGATTTGCATATAATGGAAGTGACAGGTATGCAAATCTCTCTCATGCATATTCATTAGGGATATCTTGAAAACCTGACTGGCTGGGGGTCCCCCAGGACAGGTTTGGGAACCACTGATCTAAATAAAACAAAGTTCCTTTTCTAACAGAGCTGTGAACATTATTTTTTTAAAATATGATCTTAAGATAGAAAAAATTGAAAGCTGGAATTCTCAGTCGAATGGTAATAGCTGATCTTATGGATATCACAGGAACTTTTAGTTGCAGCACACTAAATGCATTTGGTAACATGAGCCAGGGCAGGGGATGGAGCCAGAGCCCAAGTAAGACAGAGCCACACATAAACAAAACAACATTTATTTCAACTGTGGCTCTGTTCTAGGACAAAAAGGCAACATAAACAATGTCTATGGATATAGGAGCCAGCTCTGTGACTGCCTGAACACTCCCAATACTGAACAAACTCTTAACGGTGTCCAGGGAGAGATCATCTCATTGGGTTTAGCACCCAGTGATGTAGTAAGGAGGGGGCGGGCACTCCACCCTAGGCATGCCTTTCCTAAGTGGCACCCCTCCTCCTCTCCGCCTCCCCCGATACCTTTTTTATTAACCTGGCGGGAGGTTTGCTATGTCAACATTGGCACTCTCTCTGATGTCACTTCCAGGACCCTAGGAGGTGATGTCAAAGTGCGAGCTGACACTGACATGGACAGGCCTAGTTCAAGTATGTATGAGTGCTCTTGTTCAGTGAAAATATGCATGAAGGTCTAACATAAGAGGGAGGAAGTCATCTGCTTCTTCCAACCCTCCCGCTGTGCTGTGGAGGGATTCTACCCTCATCTGACTAACCACTTCTCACTTGGTCTTTTCAGTGCTCCTACGTGCCCAATTGCTTGGAGAATTCTACAGAAACTAAAATTGAGGTTGAAAAAATTGAAGGGAACTTCAAAAGAGCTCAAACTTTCCCTTGCCATTATGATCCTAAAGGAGAACAGAAGACTGTCATCTTGTACAGAAGATATGAACCATCCTGTATCATGTTCTACCTATTCTGGCCAACCTTCATGTTGACAGGAGGGGTTTCCATTTTGATTTTGTTGAAAATCAACCAGGGTTTCTCTAGGCTTGCTGCTCAAAACACAAAAATAAATCTGTAAGCTTTCATGAAAAACAGAATATTTTGGTTGTATGTGGTATTTTATTTTCTATGAGAATATCATTTATTCAAACTATCCCTCAATTGCTAATAGGCCTAGCATAAGGAAAAATTATGTTCTTACCTGTTAATTTTCTTTCCTTTAGATGCAGCAGATGAATCCAGAGACTAGTGGGATAGCACACATCTACCAACAGGTGGAGATAGAGAAACTGATTAACAGGTGGTCCTAATGGCTGGCCCGCCTCTAGTATCTTCAGTATTGCTCCTTGCCCAAGCATCCGGAATCAGTAATATGCTTAGCATGTAAAAAACCTCTTTCCCATAACAAAGTTCAAAGGTAATCATACAGAATACAAGTACCAACTATCATAAAAGTTCTGATACTTGCAAAAGATAAACCGACAGTCAATATCCAGAAAGGGCGGGGCTCTGGATTCATCTCCTGCGTCTAAAGGAAAGAAAATTAACAGGTAAGAACATAATTTTTCCTTCCTTAACAACAGCAGCATATGAATCCAGAGACTAGTGGGATGTAGCAAAGCAATCCTCAATTTGGTTGGGAAGCAAACGCCGCCTCCGCAATAACTGAAGTACCAAACGCAGCTTCCACATATTTATTTATTTATTTGTTTGTTTAAATTTTTATCCCATCCTCCCAGTAGCTCAGAATGGTCTACAAGTAAACATACTCAATGGAGTGTAAGTGGACATATAAGATTATACAGTAGATTTAAATGTTTGAACATACAAGACTGTGCAGCAGTTTAAATATTAGGGAGTATACAGCATATTAAGAGCAATAGTTTAAATATAAGTAGTTTAGTTTAAATACAAGTTAATTGAGCTTAAATACAATTTATTAGAGTACAGGCTGAGAGAGGACTATGCTGAAATTTAGGGAGAAGATAGACAGGAGAGAAGAGTAGAGGTGGGGCTAAAGGGGAGGGGTGTAGACTGAGGATGACCTTTAGCTGAAGAGGAGGGTCTTTACCATTTTTCGGAATGTCATTAAGAGTTCTGTAGTTTGAATTGCGGGGGGAGTTAATACCACCACATCCAACCTGTAATGCTTAGAGAAGATATTTTTGGAAGACCAACTCTATTCAAAGGAAAAACTTCTGAACTGAGTCCAAGAAGTAGCCATTGCTCTGGCTGAATGGACATGAAGTTCTTCCTCTAACCACTTCCCTGACATCAAGTCAGAGGAAAGGGATGGAGGGTTTGGATGCTGCCATATCTTTGTCATGTCTCTTGAATAATACAAAGAGGTGATCTAAATGACAAAAGTCATTAGAAACCTATAGATAGCGCAGTACCATTCTACGCACTTTTAAGAAACGCAGTGAAGAAAAGCTCGCCTCCTCATTTCTCCTCCTAGAAAGCAGGAAGAAAAAGAGAGAGTGGCAGAAAAGAAAGAATGACACCACTTTTAGGGAAAAATCTGTGATACTGTCCAAACTGACACCCCAGAATTCGTAATTCACAAAAAGAATCCCTGCAAGACACAGCCTGCAACTCAGAAAACCGATGAGCTGAAGCCATGGCCACATGAAACATCTTTTTCCAACATCACATCGTTTAGATTCTCAATAGACAAGGTTCAAACAGCGCCTTCTTTAAACTGTGAAGAACTATCTTGAGACTGTACTCCGGACAGAGTTCTTAAGAGGTGTATGAATATGCTGTACTCCTTTTAGGAGCTGAGAAACAAGTGAAGAGCAAGATATGTAGCCCTTGTAACAAGCTAAGATTACCATTTGAATCTGAAGGGAATTGAACACTAAGCCTTTGGCAATACGCTTGTGCCAAAAAAGAACGAATACAAATCATAGTAGTCTGGAAAAGTAACATCCCCTGAGAACTACGCAAGAATCAAAAACCCTCCAGACGCTAGTGTAAGCCACAGATGAAGACGTCTGTATTGCCTGGAGAAGAGAAGAAATAACATGCTTCACATAAACCTTACACCTCAGTCATGACTTTACAAGAGCTAGGCCGTAATATCAGACTGATACAAATTTCTGTGTTGATTGGACCCTGAGTGAGAAAATTCGGAGTAACCAGAAATCTCAGAGTTGGCCATTTGAAAGACCCATGAGATCCACATACCATGTACGGTGCGGACAATCCAGAGATGCTATGATCATCGTGCCCTGAAAGCGAGCCCAAGCTGGAACACCCATCCAATCATCAGCCAGGGAAAACACTTAAAAAAGACAAACTAGAGATGAGAAAATCAACACGCCTATCCCCTCTAACTACCACTCCCTGCATCTGCTGAAGAAGCTACGAAGCTTTTGCATTTCGAGACGAGGCCATGAGGTCTAGTTCTAGGAGAGCTCATTTTAATACAAAGAACTGGAATGCCTGAGCGAACAGTTCCCAATTTTCAGGATGTAGAAGATCTTTTTGTTTTTTATGTTTTGTTTTTTTTGTGAGGAAGTCTGTCTAAACCCTTTTCCTGTCCTGTAAAATGAGCTGCCGACAGAAGAGGAAGAGGAGATTCCGCCCATTGAAGTAGAACCACTACTTTACTCGCCAACTGAGTACTTCACATACTTCCCTGGCTGGAGAGAAATACCACCACCATGGCACTGTCTTAAAAGACCCTTATCGTCATTCCAGAAGAATGATCTGAAAGTCCTAAAGGACTAGACTGATCGTGCACCCCTCTAGAGGAATGAACAAGCACTGGGTCTCCCGGTGAGACCAGACTCCTTGCGCTGAGGATTGAAGGCACCTAGCCCCTCAACGCTACATCCTGGCTTGTGAGCCAGTTCAGCGAAGATCATGGTATGGCTTTGAACAGGTTGATTTTGCTGAGCCACCAAATTATGGTGAGCGATGCTTGAGGAGTCGATTGCATACTACGCTAGAAGCCTTGAAATACCGGGAATCACCAGAACAAAAGTGACTGTTGCAGTGTTCTCATGTGACAGCAAGCTAAATGCCCCAGTAAGTCATCACCATGGATCCTAGAATCTGTATAGAATCCCATACTTTTTCCTGGTGACTAAAGAAGAAGAAGGCGAACCTGAGACTGTAAGCTATTGCTCGGGTCTCTGGGCAGAAACACATTCCCATCCTTCGTGATGAACAATACCACCAGATATTTCAATAAATGGAACAGGATAAGATAGCTCTTTGGACATTTGAAGACCCCATCCAAAGATTGAAAAAGAGAAAACACCCGTTTGTGACCATTACTACCATCACCTTTGAAATAGTTCGTGGAGCAGTGACTAGATCAAAAGGTGTCTGCCAAAACTCATAGTGCTGGCCGAGGATGTCATAGCAAAGATACCGCTAATGCGGCGGTCATATGGGAATATGTAAGTAGACATCTGTGAGACCCAGCGCTGTACGGAACTCACCCTGTTAACCTGCTGTAATGACCAATCTGCCAGTATCCCTTCAGAAAATTCTAACTTTGAGAAACTAATTGACCCATATGAGATCCATCACCTGTCTGACCGAACCCCCTTTCTTGGGCACTATGAAGAAAATGGAATAATTTCCCTTGCCCCTTTGTTCTGGAGGAACTGGAACTACTGTCCCGAATTCCAGTAACCCTTGAAGGGAACCTCACACCAACATCACCTTTGACTGCTCAATACAGAGTGATTGTAAGAAAGAATCAGGAATGGGAGAGAATTAAAAATTGCAATCCACCTGAATAATATCTAAAGGCCATTACATAAGAACATAAGAATTGCCGCTGCTGGGTCAGACTAATGGTCCATCCTGCCCAGCAGTCCAGTCTCATCAGTTTAGCATGAACTTGTCCAACTTTGTCTTGAAACCCTGGAGGGTGTTTTCCCCTATAACAGACTCCAGAAGAGCACATCCCCCGCCCCTCTACTAGAAAGCCTAATAAGCTATCAGTGGAAGTCAAAACCCCTTCCGATTGAAGGACGGGAGGGTGGAGTATGGGTTGGACAAGAGTTGTAAGTCCTATATGGAAGAAAGGAACTCTCCTGCGAAAAATGTAAGAATGAAGAGAAGGAGGAGTAAAATACAGCCAACCTGGCTATACAGCTTGGAACTATGAAAAAAGGACCGTGACTGATAACATTTAAAAGAACTCTATTCAAGCTTCTCCAAAAAGCAACTGTCCTTCAAGGGAAGATGCACTAGGATAAATTTTAGAAGCTGCATTCCCCTCCCCATGGCAAACATTTTGTGTATAGGCACACGAGTTAAGTTGAAAAATATGGGGGGCTGCGAGCAGATGTCATGAGAAGAGGGCCTCTTCAGAAGTCTGTGTGACAGGCTGCAAAATACGGAGACTGCGGTGTTCTAGAAATAAAGAAAGTGAGTTCTGCCACTAGAAAAGGCAAGGTGCCACCAGGCCACCCCGCTCCGCCACTAAAGTACCCCCCAACTTGAAAGTTATTCCTGTAGTACTCTGAATTATTCCTATAGCGCTACCAAACACACGCACCACTGCCCAAAGGCCCAAAGAAGAAGAAAATGCAACACAGAAATAGCCTCACCATTCAGGGACCCCTAAACAGATGAGGACATACCCATACAAAGGATAGGGTACTCCCCTGCGGCTAACCTCACTCAGCGACAATAAGTTTTCTGCCGACCCAGTGCAGAAAAATACTGGAACTGAGCATTTGAGTACCTAGCTGAGCCTATCTCCAAAGCACCATTAGGCCGACCAGGAAGGAACTCCTGCCAAACAAACACAAAGTGCAGGAAAGAAAAAATGAACTCGGGAGAAAAAATCTCCACCGAGTCCAACTGCCGTGCTATTGCCAAAGGCTGCTGTAATACCACCGACGCGTCAGAGTCGAGGAGAAATGCCATTAATGCTGCTGTGAACCCGCCAGTGTAAAAGAACCAGCTCATGCCTCCTACATGCGGTAAGGAACCAGCTCCTTGAACGGAGTTGAAAATACTTATCCGGAGCCCTCTGAGGAAGAATCAGGAATAAGACCTCCATGGTGAAGACCCCTATAAGACCCCCAGAGGATATTTTAAGAGAGACATTGTGCTATTGAATGCAGGTTTCTGAATAATGAAAGAAACATCTCTCCCTGTCAGCAGAAACAATGTGCTTATGTGAGAGGTTCATCTTTGTTCTAGTAGCTGGCAAATATTTGCTGATGGTAACAGCATCGGATATTTCGGATCTTTCCAAGACGACAAACCCAAACAGGAAGATAAACTCAGGCACCAGTACTGTGGGACAAGATGTCCTACTGAAAGTTATCTGAACTGCTGACAAAGCAACAATGAAGCTCAGGAAGGAGGGGGCCTAAGAAATTATTGAACTTAGTATTAAGAATGCAGTGTCAGGGGAAATAGAGGAGTCAGATTTGTTGGGTGATATCATACTTCAATATGGCTCCATGATAAGTATGCAGACTATATAATCAATAGATATGATAGATGTGTCAACCCAATAGAAAGTGAGTATGTAATCTGTAACTAAGTAGTACTCTAGGCTACTGAACTAAAGTATATAAGTAACATACCGGATGGCTTAAGCTTCAGGAAGGATCCATCGCAGAAGCCAGCTACTCTGTATGTTATCCATTGGCTCAATTTGCTGTGCTGTTGTTCCATGTAAGCTGACTTTTGTCTATTACTAATAAACCTATATTATATACATCAATTGGGTTGTCGGAGTGAGGTCATATTCTGAAAAGGTTAGCAGCGCCTTTTCACCTCCTAACAAGTATTCCCACACAGCCTTGGCATACGCTGACAAAAGTCAGCTTCGGGGAGAAACTTTAGAAATAGTGCGGCTCTCCCACCATTTCAGAAGATTCAACAGTGTGCAATAACAGACCTGGAGCCATCCGATCAAGCAACTGCAAACGGCCGTGATACACTCTGACAAAAGTCAGTCCTATGGAGTACTCTGAGAACGCTGCTGTGCTGCCTCCTGCACATAACACAAGCGCACAGCTCCTGCGGGCGGGAGGTACCGGCTTGTTCAACGGTGCTCCAATTACACATCTGGACCTATTCACCGAAGCACTCCCACATGTTATAAAAAATTTTCTCACTGTGTACACCACCATTTGCACTGCCCCACAAAGTCCAGCATCTGACAAATAAAATATCAATTTCTAGACCCAGCGACGCCAAACTAACAATTCCAACCCAACTACACAAAAGAACCTGCAGTACCTACACAACTTAAACCAGAACCCGTAGTTCAATACAACAGAATCCAAGCATATAAAAAACAGATACTCACAAGCTCTTCGTTAGTGTCGGTAAATACCGGTAAGTGCTGGTAGATGCCAGTAACTCAGCAGTAGCAGGGTAGAAATGGAATTGAGTAACTGTGGTCTCCCTTTTTCTTTTTTTTACACAATTAAGGGAAAGAAGAAAATAGAGACCCAGTCAGACCCTCTATCCCTGGAAGGAGGGTGAAGCAGGGATCTGGGGGGCCCCAGGTGTAACCCCTAAAGCTGGCACCATTCATCCGGACACTCCTGTTTCATTGAAGAGCAACCTCAACAGGAGAAATAGAATGGCCGTCTCACTGAACAGAAACCTCAACAGGAGAGAATAAATTACCCAGTCACAGCCAGAATCCAGGAACTAGTTGAATAGAGACCTTTCGCCTGCTGGAGATAGAGCATACTCAAGATACAGGAGGCAGGACAGCCAATAGGACCACCTGTTAATCAGTTTCTCTATCTCTACCTGTTGGTAGATGTGTGCTATCCCATTAGTCTCTGGATTTATCTGCTGCTGTTGCTAAGGAAGAAGCTCTTGTATGTTCAGTATGTGGCTGAACTAAGCATGGAACAGTCTCCCAGAAGAGGTGGTGGAAACAGAGACTGTGTCTGAATTCAAGAGGGCCTGGGATAGGCACTTGGGATCTCTCGGAGACTGGGCATCTCCCCTGCCGGTATTCACGGCAGTTCAGGGGGGAATTTGTGATCGCGGTGTATCTGGTGTATCTGGATTTTCAACAGGCAGGAGGCAGGAACCTCGGGCTTAAGCTTCTCTGAGTCCTCTTGGGCTGGAGACCTGCAGGGGTCTGGGTGGCTGGGGAGAAATCCCTCCTAGAGACCCTATGTGATGGTGTGAATTTTCCCGCATGGCAAACCTTTTTAACTGTACTAAAAAATTAGTTGGACCCAAGTGTGGATGTGCCCGAGAATCAAGAATTTCTCTAATGGCATCTAATGCATCTTGCTGGGCTGGGAGGTTCAGATCAGACCCTCCCCCAGCTCGAGAACCCTCTACTCCCAGAACTACCCCCAATACCTTTTGTTGAAAATCAAGCAGGAGGGATGCCCACTGTCTTCTGCCTTGAAAGACCGCCTTTTCATAATGGCAGCCCTTTACCCTCCCGGTGCATCCTGGATTCAGTGGAAGGGGCCTAAGGTCCTGATTGTCTAGGGGAGGGGCCTTAGGCACCTGAGCCAATCGGGGCCTTAGGCTCCTCCTAGTGCATCACCGGCATGCACTGAGAGGGGCCTTAGACGTCTGAGCCATTCAAGACCTTAGGCCACTTCCAGTGAATCCAGGATTCCCTGGGAGGGGGAAGGGCCATCATTTTGAAGAGGCGGCCCTTCAAGGCAGGAGGGTGTGGGTGCCTGATTTTCAACAAATGTTACGGAATGGGGGCAATGTCAGGGGTACAGGGTTCTTGAGCTGGGGGTCTGATCCAACCCCCCCAGCCCACTAGACTACCAGGATTTTGTGGTGATCGGAAGGCTGGGGCGCTTGGTGTCGGGGGATGTCAGGTGTTCCCAGTTTTGGTGGAGAGGGGAGGAGGTTCATACATGGTGGGAGGGGGCACGGAAGTGAGTCTCTGCCCCAGGTGCCGCTTACCCTTGCCATACCACTACCTAAGCATGGATGTTGAACTGGTTAGTTCACTGTTTATTATTGCAGTGGAGCATGCAAGAACACTGCAAGATAATTATCAAAGGGAATTTTCTGCACAGTTTAGGCTGGAAAGGGGAATATGGATATTTTGCACCTGCCTTTAATTATTTATTTATTTATTTATTTATTTAAAATTATTTGTAGTCCACCTATCTACAAGTCTAGGTGGGGACCAATGTAAACATAAAAAATCAGCAAATAACAAACAACAAAATACAATAGTAATACACATTTTAAAAAAAAACATAAAACACCTGAGCATCTTTACATAATTATAAAATGCATCTTCAAAAAACAATTTCAAATGTCGAGGGGGGGAGCTTACAAAATGAAATCTCCATGTGTTCTTTTCCTCTTGACCTAAATTTGTCCTTTTTATTGGTAATGTGCATTGTCGGGGGGGGGGGGCAGGAGTAGAAAAGTGGTCATTTTCAATCATATTTTTTATCCATGTAAAAGTTTTAAAAAGTAACCTCCCCCATGATACATTTCACAACCTCTTGCAGTACTGAAAAATCACAGTAATGACAAGTATTAACAAAAACCAAATGAGCTAAGTAATGAGATTAGGAGTCCTCTTGAAGGAAGAGAAGTCAGCCTTGCATACCAACAACATGTCATCAGTAGCCCAGCTATAATTCCATTTTCCTGACATTAAGACAAATTAAATTAAGGGAATAAACAGAAAATTTTGAATTGTGCATGTCTGTGCTTTATCATAACCTTTAATTCTAGTGCTTGTGCTTTATAAACAAGAGAAATGCAACCAAAATATAAGGCTTAAGAAGAGAAGTGTACTGTCCGCAAGGCCAGAAAGCTAATAAAAAAAAAAGAAAAGTTGATGGAAGGAAATTAAGGATACAACAAAGAGAACAAAAGGACCATCTTCCTTTACTACTAATACTACTACTGTATTTATCATTTCTATAGTGCTGAAAGGTGTACACAGCACTGTACATTTAACATGTGGTTGGTAGATGGTCCCTTCTATGAAGAGCTTACAATCTAATTTAGGCAAACAGACAGGACATATAAAGGTTGGGGAGTTTCTTGCAGAGAGAATGATAGAATGGACATAGGTATCTTATAGCGAGTGTGAGGAGTTGAAAGTAGCCTTGAAAAAGTAGGCTTTTAGTTTGCATTTGAATAATGCTAGAGATGGCACCTGATGTAATGACTCAGGCAGCCTGTTCCAGGCACACAGTGCAGCAAGATAGAAGGGACGGAGTCTGGATTTGGCAGCGGAGGAGAAGGGTATGGATAGGAGGGGCCTACCTGATGAATGGAGTGGTAATCTCTGCTCAGTGTTTGCTGGCTTTGCTATTCTAAGCACTAGAGCTGCTCTTTGAGTCGCTCTTTAAAGCTTTCAAACTCATGCTGAGGATGCTCCTTATCTTAAAAATTTAGATTTGAGGTTTATATATTTTTGGTGGAGTCTAGGGAGTTAACTTTCCTGCAATGTCCTAGGGCACGCCCAACTTATATTTTGTGTCTTTTAAGGATATTTTGTCTTGGGGTTTTTGCTATAATAATAATAATAATAACTTTATTTTTATATACCGCCAGCTATCTTGCGACTTCTAGGCTATGAGTTGCCTTGTAAACATTCCCCCTAGTAACACTATTCCCAACACTGCTAGTTCCACCTGCACATTGCTCACCCTCTCTTAATTCAGATGAAAACAAATAGGTATTTTCTTGCTCATAACTGAACCTTCCCAACCGGGTTCTAGTTCTGGGTTGAGATGTTGGCAGGGTTCTTCCATTTTGGGACAGTATTTCCCTTTCCTAGCCCTAGGCACAGGCATTTTCTTACTACCTTTCTCAGTCATAAGGTCTACCCTGTGACAGTAGGTACCCACAGACAGGGATAGGCCCAGTAGGCATGTGCCTATGGTCCAAAATTGTGAGGGGGTCCGCTGAAGGAGGGTAAACAGATCAACTCACCATCATCTTTCCAATTTTTATTTTCCAAACGGCGACTGAGGGAAGGATGGATGGCTGACAGCAAGATCGCCCCCCCCCCCCCTCCAGCATAGACAGCAAGATCGGGGGCCCCTGGCATAGACAGCAAGATCGGCAACAGCAACTGCAAGCAGTGGTCAGCCCAAAGCTTCCCTCTGAAGCAGCTTCGTGTTTCCACCTGGGCGGTTCGAATCAGAAGGAAGCTTTGGGCTGAGCACCTCTTGCAGTTGCCATTGACGATCTTGCTGTCTATGCTGGTGGGGGGGGCTAATCTTGCTGCCTATGCTGGGGGGATCCCCTGATCTTTCTGCCGATGATGGGGCCCATCGTCGCCATTTAGGTGAGGGGAAGGGAGGGAGATAGGCCTGGGGTGGAAGCTTAGAGCGGGAGAGAGAGAGAAGGGGGCAGTCGGGCAGATGATGGAAGTAGGGAGAAGGGGGCAGGGCAGATGATGGAATTGGGGAGAAGGAGGCAGATGATGGAAGTGGGGATAGAAAGAAGGGGGCAGGGCAGATGATAGAAGTGGGTAGAAGGGAGAGAGAGAGAGAGAGAAAGAGGCAGGGCAGATGATGGAAGTAGGGAGAACTTGTGCCGTCAGCATCAGGAGCATGTGGGAAAGCAGAAGCAGTGGTGAGGAGTGAGGGGGCAGGATAACATAAAGGAGTAGGGGTGGAGGAAGAGAAGGAGAGAAGGGGAAGATGATGGAAGTGGGGAGAAGGGAGACAGAGAAGAGGGCACAGAGATTTCAGTTGAGAGGAGAGAGCAGATGCTGATGGAAAGAGGGGATAAAGAAAAACGGAATATGCTGGATGGGGGAAGAAGAGAGTTAGTGAGATAGTGGAGGAGTGAAGGAAAGGGCTGGCAATCTGTGGGTAGACACAGTGAAAAGAGGGAAACTGAGGACTGAATAGTAAGAGAGAATTTAATTTAGACAGAAGCAGAAAATAGAGAAGAGAGAGATGCCAGAACTTAGAGGGAAAGGGGGAAGGAGACAGAAATATCAGATCTGAGTGGAGGAAATGAAAAGAGAGAGGGGGAAGGAAGGAGAGAGATGCCAGACCATGAGGGGAACAAAGGGAAGAAGATGGATGCCAAACCAAGGGAGCAGGGGGAGGGCATGAGAAGAAATGGGAAGATGGAAGAGGTTGGCAGACAGTTTCTGGAAGGGGCAGACAGTGGATGGAAGGAAGAAAATGACAAGATGAGGAAAGCAGAAACTGGGAGACAAAGGTTGTTAGGTGCCATCAACTCGGGCTTGAGTCCTAGTCCAATGTTAGATGAATATTGGAGATGAGCAAAGAATACCAAAACCTCCTATACCTTTTGCTTCATCAATTACAGCAAAGCTTTTGACTGTGTGGATTACAATAAACTATGGAGAACTGTAGTGCAAATGGGAATACCCAAACACAAAATTCAGCTGATAGAGAGCCTATATGAAAATCAAGATGACAAAGGTAGAAAAAAATTCTATTTTTTATTTTTTTTCTATAGGATAAAGTAGTATTGTAGCTGTGTTGCTAAATGTCTAGAAATAGAAAATGGAAATACGGTGATCATTTTATTGGATTAATTTTAATATATGTTTGACTAACTTTCAGAGACCAAATTCTCCATTCTCAGGTCAGGACAGGATACTGTAACAGCAGTATACTTTACTTAAGAACATAAGCAGTGCCTCTGCTGGGTCAGACCAGAGGTCCATCAGGCCCAGCAGTCCGCTCACGCGGTGGCACATCAGGTCCAGGACCTGTATAATAATCCTCTATCTATACCCTTCTATCCCCTTTTCCTTCAGGAAATTGTATAATCCCTTCTTGAACCCCAATACCGTACTCTGTCCTATCACACCCTCTGGAAGCGCATTCCAGGTGTCCACCACCCTCTGGGTAAAGAAGAACTTCCTAGCATTGGTTCTGAATCTGTCCTCTCTTAACTTTTCCGAATGCCCTCTCGTTCTTGTAGTTTTCAAAAGTTTGAAGAGTCTATCCCTCTCCACTTTCTCTATGCCCTTCATGATCTTGTAAGTCTCTATCATGTCCCCTCTAAGTCTCCATTTTTCTAGGGAAAAGAGCCCCAGTTTCTCTAATCTTTCAGCATATGAAAGGTTTTCCATACCTTTTATCAATCGTGTCGCTCTTTTCTGAACCCTCTTGAGTATCGCCATATCCTTCTTAAGGTACGGCGACCAATATTGGACGCAGTACTCCAGATGCGGGCTCACCATTGCCCGATACAACGGCAGGATAACTTCTTTCGTTCTGGCTGTAATACCTTTCTTGATAATACCTAGTATTCTATTTGCCTTCTTAGAGGCCGCTGTGCACTGTGCCGACAGCTTCATTGTCTTGTCCACTATTACCCCCAAGTCCTTTTCTTGGGTACTTTCACCCATTACCAGCCCTCCCATCGTATAGCTGTGCTTTGAGTTTCTGTTTCCTACATGCAAGGCTTTACATTTCTCTAAATTAAACTTCATCTGCCATCTCGTCGCCCACTCTCCCAGCTTGTTCAGGTCCCTTTGTAAATCTTTGCAGTCCTCTTTAGTCCTAACTCCACTAAATAGTTTGGTGTTGTCTGCAAATTTTATTATTTCACATTTCGTCCCCGTTTCTAGATCATTTATAAATACATTGAACAGCAGCGGCCTGAGTACTGACCCCTGCGGAACACCACTCGTGACCCTCCTCCAGTCTGGGTAGTGATCCTTCACTCCTACCCTTTGCTTTCTACCTGCCAACCAATTTTTGATCCGTCTGTGTATGTCTCCTTCCACCCCATGGTTCTTCAGTTTCCGTAGTAGGCATTCATGGGGTACCTTGTCAAAGGCTTTTTGGAAATCTAAGTATACGATGTCTATGGGGTCCCCTTTGTCCATCTGTTTGTTTATTCCTTCGAAGAAGTGCAATAAGTTTGTTAGGCACGATCTTCCCTTGCAGAAGCCATGTTGGCTTGGTTTCATCAGTTTATTCCTTTCTAGATGCTCATCGATGCTGTCTTTTATCAGCGCTTCCACCATCTTCCCTGGAACCGAAGTCAAACTCATCTTTTTTAAAGATGGGCATAAAATTAGCTATCTTCCAATCCTCCGGAATCACGCCTGTTTTCAGGGATATATTACAAATCTGCTGTAGTAGTTCCGCTATTTCCTCCTATTTCCACTATTTCCTTTACTGACCTAAGGAAAGAGAGTTTGACCTCTGAAAGCTAATTTAAAAATGTATTAGTCCAATAAAATTGTATTATCTTATTTTCCATTTTTTTGTTTTATTTTTATTTGATAATTTGTAAAGTGATTTATTTCTCTTTTTTCAAATTTACATCTGCTATATTTATATTTTGTTCAGTATTGGGGGATATGCACCACTGTTTCTTCACCCCCTAAACTGTACCGTTCCTTCAGTTTGTAGCACAAGCCAGCATGCTGAATGCTCTGCACTGCTCTGATGGGCACAGAATTCCTATGATCGTCACAACAGCACAGACCATTCAGCCCGCCAGCACTAAAAACTTCTTCCGTGCCTTTGTAAAAAAAAAGGGGGGGGGTGTTAGTTTGTGATTACTTATTCCATACTGGGAGAGGGTAGTTCTGTGTTCTGTGCGTATGAATTTTATCCAGATATCTTAACCCCCCCTTCCCCCTCCTCCCAGATAAATTCTCCCCCAAAACATCCACTTAGGTAATCTCTTCTTCCCCAAAACACCAACCAAGTATACAGATCCCTGAAATGTAATGTAATCTTATTTGTACTCTAACTGTAATCTATTTGTTATATCACACAGTAATGTACAGTCAATTTACTATCCAATTTGCAAGTTCTTCCAGAATTTATCCAGCTATCTCTCCTCTTTTGTAACCAAAAAAAAAATTGTTGTAACTTCACTGGAAATGTCCAGTCAGCTCTTTTGTAATCCGCCTTGAACTGCAAGGTATAGGCGGAATAGAAGTCCCTAATGCAGGGGTGTCCAATGTCGGTCCTCAAGGGCCGCAATCCAGTCGGGTTTTCAGGATTTCCCCAATGAATCTGCATGAGATCTATGTGCATGCACTGCTTTCAATGCATATTCATTGGGGAAATCCTGAAAACCCGACTGGATTGCGGCCCTCAAGGACCGACATTGGACACCCCTGCCCTAATGTAATGTAATGGTTTTCTGTTAGCATTGACCAGCCTTGTTTGGCAAAATTCATCAAGCATGGTTCCTGGGAGGACCTTGAATAAACCTGATTTGAATCTCCTTATTGCCTGCCAATCTTCTTTTCTTCCACGTTGGATTCTTTGGTGGACCGCCTTGTTGTTTTGTTACAAATTAACATACATAGAGAACATACCAGAGGAGTTACAGATTTGGTTGTTTATACATACATATGGGTTAAAGTTGGACGACATATAGTGAGACAGTTGAGAGGAATTGCAAACTTGGTTATTAATAAAGAATTATGTTTCGGATAGTATTACTGCTTTACAATGCATTTGAACACTTTTATATATGTATGGAAAGGGTTCAACGTTAAAGTCCTGAGCAAGTAGGTGAGAAGGGAAGGAAAGGGGGATTTGTTCAGAGATGTTTGGGGCTTGCATGGAACTAAAACTACACTGACACTGGTATGGTAATCTTTGCTTGTTTTGAATTTTAAAATAAAAGAAAAAAAGAAATACAAGTGGAAATAAAGAAATAAATAAGAAAACAGGTAAATGAATGGGGGCGGGGCATGGGCGGGGCAGGGCCATGGGGCCCAGTGTGCTTATGTGCCTAGGGGCCCTCGAAGAATTAATCCTGCTCTGCCCACAGACCTGCAAACAGTTTGTCATTAAAAGTTAACAACCAGCTAGTGGTATGTTGTGACATGCATACTTTATTTTCACTGTCCCATTCCTTTTTATCTGCATACATATATCATAAAAATACGTGGAAACTTGGGAAAAAAAAATGTGAATATTGCCTTCTTCAAGCCGAATGCAAGATCCAGCCTGAACTTGAGGCATAGGAAAGCGAAAATACTGCACCCAAAATTCAGCTATTTATTTTACACTCTTTTCCTTGGAAGGCAACAGCATATTAATATTGAACTTGGTTACAAAACAGCTCCAGCTGTGAGCTCACAAATACATTTATGGCCCTAGCTGTGCAGAAGGTGATTAAATCCATCTTTTTCAACTATCTGATCTTCCATGCTGTGCCTGGAACAAGGAAAGACAAGTTACATTTTTCACGTGTCCCCCGTTATTCATATAGAGTAAAAGATATCTCTTTTTACCCATAATTACTAGGTGAAATGCAGTTTCTATAATGCATATTTTATATTCTATTAATAAATATTTGAAACGTCCCATAAAAATGCCAGTGAAACAAAGGAATCCAGAAAACTGGCAAACTAAATGAGGCCAGAAAAGGGAAATAAAGTAAAGCGTAATATTCTCCAAATCTAGCACATGGTGCATGCAGGATTTAGATTTTAGAAAAAAGGTTCTCCTATGGAAGGAGACTGAAGAAGCTGGGGCTTTTCTCCCTGGAAAAGCGGAGACTTAGAGGAGACATAATAGAAACCTTCAAGATCATGAAGGGCATAGAAAGAGTAGACAGGGACAGATTTTTCGAATTACGGGGAAACACAAGTACAAGGGGGCACTCGGAGAAACTGAAAGGGGAAAGGTTTAGAACAAACGCCAGGAAGTTCTTTTTCACTCAGAGGGTGGTGGATACATGGAACGCGCTGCCGGAGGATGTGATAAGCAGAAGCACGCTACTGGGCTTCAAAGAAGGTCTGGACAGGTACCTGGAGGACAAAGGGATTGAGGGGTACAGATAGGAGTAGAGGTAGATAATAGGGATAGGATTAGAGGAATAGAGGCAGTTACAAAATTAGTCAGGGACACTATTCAGGCAATTAGGCCTGATGGGCCGCCGTGAGAGCGGACCGCTGGGCAGGATGGACCTTTGGTCTGACTCAGCGGAGGCAACTTCTTATGTTCTTATGTTCACACAAAATCTATAATCCAGGGGCAGATTAAAATACTTTTTTTTTTTCGTAGCCCACAAAAACTTTTTCTGAATCATCTGACAACACAGCACATTTTTCTAAATCAGTTTTTCACACTGATTTCAGATCTGTTATTAGTTTTCTTCAGTCACGTAAACTTTTAAAGTTATGGCTAATGTTATTTTATAGGGTTTTAAGAATTGCAGCATCAACTTAAAGAAATGTTGTAGTATCTTCAGTCCAAAGTCAAATAAGCACAGAGCAAAATTATATTGGACTGTGTCACTTAGCAACAAATGCAAAGTGATCCACACTGGGAAGAATAATCTAAATCACAGTTACTGAATGCTAGGGTCCACATTGGGGTTAGCGCCCAAGAAAAGGATTTGGGTGTCATTGTAGACAATACGATGAAACCTTCTGCAATAGCTTTGGCAATAGCCAAAAAAGCTAACAAAATGCTAGGAATTATTTAAAAAGGGATGGTTAACAAGACTAAGAATGTTATAATGCCTCTGTATCACTCCATGTTGCAACCTCACCTGAAGGAAAAATTTTGTTCTTACCTGTTAATTTTCTTTCCTTTAGACACAGCAGATGAATCTAGAGACCAGTGGGATAGCACACATCTACCAGCAAGTGGAGATAGAGAAACTGATTAACAAGTGGTCCTATTGGTCCAGTATTGCTCCTTGCCCAAGTATCCGGAACTAGTCATATGCTTAGCATGTAAAAAACTTCTTTTCCATAACAAATTTCAAAGGTAATAACAAAGAATAGAACTACCAACCATAACAAAACTTCCAAACAATCTCGAAACTTAGACCAACAGAAATACACAGAAAGGGACTCTGGATTCATCTGCTGCATCTAAAGGAAAGAAAATTAACAGATAAGAACATAATTTTTCTTTCCTTAGCAACAGCAGCAGATGAATCCAGAGACTAGTGGGATGTAGCAAAGCAATCCTCAATCTGGGTGGGAAGCAAACACCGTCTCCGCAATTACCAAAGCACCAAAAGCAATCTCTTTACATGCTGCTACATGTAATCGGTAATGCTTAGAAAACGTATTCTTAGAAGACCAAGTAGTATCACAACAAATCTCCTCTAAGTAAAAACCTGTGGACTCAGCCCAGGATGTAGCCATCGCCCTGGTTGAATGGGTATGCAGCTCTTCCGGCAACCGCTTCCCTGCCATCCAGTAGGCGGAAGCAATGGGCTCTTTGACCATCGAGTGATGAACACTTTGGACACTGCCATACCTTTTTCACATTCTGCAAATACAGTGTTCCCCTGGTCATTCGCGGTATTTTCCGACCATGAACCGCCGACAAGGAGAGGGCAGCGGGAGAGGCAGGAGAGAGCAGCCGAAGCACCAGCGAGTCAGGAAATCATTTGCTGTATGCTCCGACCGCCTCTTCCTGCACTAAATCGAGCCTTATACAATCAGGAGCTGCTTTGACACAGAGTATGCAACACCCAGGGCCAATCATTTTTTTAACAACCCCCCCCCCCCCATATAAAAAGGGATCAGAGGAGCACCCCTAGGAGCTGCACTGTCTCCATCCCTCTTTCCCTCTTCCATCATTTCTCTCCTGTGTGGCCGCAATCGCAGCCTTGGTCTGCACTGCTGCCGGCCATGCCCATCTGATGTCCTCATCCATTTCAGGGGCAGAGCCAGCAGCTGATCATACTGAGGCTGTAAGTGCAGCTAGCAGGAGAGTGAGGTAGCCTGTTTTGCTGCTGCTTCTACTGATGTAGAGAAGCAGTAGAAGTGGCAAGGATGGCAGTGTGAGGAAGGGGGGGTGCTGCTCCTGCTGTATGGCAGTCCTGAATTGCTGCGTGAGGTCTTGAAAAGGGGTGCAGCCTACGCATCCGTGCCGAGCTCTACGATTGCGGAAATGGTGTGGTATACAAATCTAAGGTTTAGTTTATTTTAGTTAGTAACACATACTATATGATTTGCTGTCATAATGCATCCATCTACTGCAAGGGTGTCAAACTCAGGCTTGCAGCATAATTAGATTGGGCTAGCAGGCTTGAGTTTGACA
Source organism: Geotrypetes seraphini (assembly GCF_902459505.1). NCBI lineage: Eukaryota > Metazoa > Chordata > Amphibia > Gymnophiona > Dermophiidae > Geotrypetes > Geotrypetes seraphini. Next base: position 28,326,464 of record NC_047101.1, on the reverse strand, counting down.
CCCCTGCTTTACGTGATCCCAAGCGACTTCACGAGCACACATGCGGGGCACTGACAGGGAGAAATGAAAATCACAGCAACCACCAAGCTGAGCGACGGATATTTCACTGCCAGCAATCTACGGGCACCGGAAACGGATATATAATATATGCATAGCACTGTGGGACCATCAGACTCAAATTCTACAGCACAGAGATAGGGCTGGTCAGGAAGCTGCGCTTGCGCTCTGACCATTTTGAAGCCGCTCAGACTATCGTTTCCCTGAAGTCGTAGAACTGAGTTTTAAAGAACGACTTGCACTTCTGGTAAGAAGTTGTGAGAGGATGGGCAGAGGCTTGACACGTTGCTCTTGCCATTTTCTTCACCAGATGAGACAAATGCAGATTGTATAGCTTGAGCCATCCTCAGCTGCCTATGAACAACTTGGCAGGGAGCGTTTGGTTCTAGCAAATGAGTTCCCACATATGCTTTGACACGAGTTTGACACAATGTATTTTTTTGCTTGTTTCCTACTCTGATTACTGCAGGAATAGCCGCGCGGTGAGGAGGAAAAGTCTTTTTTATTTATTTTGTTTACATCACAGACCCGGCGTGGGGTTGGAAAGGTTGTAAGCCTATACTTCTACTAAGACTAAGGGATCCTTTTATTAAGGTGTGCATTTATCATGTGCTAATCTTTAGCACGCACTAAATTGGTTAGCATACCTTAATAAAAGGACCCCTAAGTTTCTTAATAAAAAAAATTTGGCCCACGACTTAGTCTATGTTTTAAATTTTGGCTCTTATGTGATTGAGTTTGACACCTCTGATCTACTGGGTTCACTACTTCTTTCCCTGCCATGCCAGTATTTTCTGCATTATATTGTAAATGCTTTCTGTCTTTATCTGTTTTTAAGTCCATTATTCTAATTTGTATTTTATCTGGATCCCATGTATTAGCTCACCTTGTTGTGAACCGCCTAGAACTTTTTCGGTATGGCAGTATATAAGAATAAAATTATTATTATTATTATTATTACTCCCCCAGACAACAAACACTCCTCCCCTCCTGGCAGGGAAAAGCGTACCAAGAGTCAGTAATCCCCTGGGGAAATCACACCCAGACCCTCTCTCCACACACATTGTCCATGGGATTGTAGGCTGTATTGTTATACTACTTGTAATTAGCAATGTTTTTGGTTGTAAATCATTTTAAAACCTTATACAAAGCGGTTTATAAATAATAAATCCATCCCAATTCGGATCCTTTTGGGTTCATCTGTCTGTCAGGGCTTATTGTTGTGCTTTGACTGGAACTGCTGCTTTTTACTACAATAATTTATTATTTATATAGCGCTACCAGGCGCACGTTGTACTACTTCTAATCATTTCTATAGCGCTACTAGACCTACACATAGTAACATAACATAGTAACATAGTAGATGACGGCAGATAAAGACCCGAATGGTCCATCCAGTCTGCCCAACCTGATTCAATTTAAATTTTTAAATTTTTTCTTCTTAGCTATTTTTGGGCAAGAATCCAAAGCTCTACCCGGTACTGTGCTTGGGTTCCTACTGCCGAAATCTCTTTAAAACCTACTCCAGCCCATCTACACAGCGCTGTACATGAAAACACAGAAGAGAGACAGTCCCTGCTCCAAAGAGCTTAAGAGTACAATCTAGTTAAACAGATTTTTTTGTCGCTTCCCAAGAGTCTGCTGCCCTAAGCAATTGCCTAGATTGCCTAATGGTTGAGAAAGTGTTGCATTTGTCAGGGGCTGGCTATCTAACCTTGGTGTATTTTGTCTAGGGCATCTTTGTGTCATATAAATCCCAAAATAACCAACCTGACTGAAATTCACAGGGAACTGAAACATTGTTGTTTCTTCTTTCATTCAAGTTATTTACTTTAAATAAGATTACGTACCTGGGCATTTTTCTTGATAAACATCTTTACTGCTTCTGAAGCATCAGCTACTCTTTAATATCTGTGCTGGGATTGTATTGTTGACTTCCTACCTGACATCTGTTTCTTGTTGATTAAGAAAGATCAGTATTTTTCATATGAATAACATTTATTCAGATTTTTAAAAACAAAAACCTCTAGCAAAGCTGCTCCTGTGCTTCCAGGTGTTAGCATTGCCTTTGGGATTTATCTCACTCAAGACAATTAAACTTTTCTTTCAATCTAGCATCAAGATCAGCGTCTGCAGTGCAGGAATTTGTGCCCGCACTGCAGTTTTATGACATTAAGGGGCTGCAGCTAGTAATAGCAAGAAACACATATTCTCTCCAAGAAACAAGACACGCTAGAGTTTCAGACATCTTCATTATCTCTACATTCACACGCCAATTCTGAAATCATTAACCCTCTGATGGGGCATTCATAGCTTGAGTTAGCAGTGATCAGAGTCATTGCTTAAGCTTCCTTCATAGCTTTGTGTTCAGAAACACATTCACACGAGGGCTGTTCAAAAAGTATCAGACCTTTATTCATAAAATATACTCGTATTCAATCTTATACTAATCTCCTTCAAAGTAGTCCCCTTGGGCTGAAACACACTTCTTCCAACGGTTCTGCCACTGTTGGAAACAGCGCTGGAACACCTCTTTGAGATTGCTCGCAACTGGGCCGTCGCATTCTGCATGATGTCTTCTCTTGATTGAAATCTGGTCCCTTTCAGTGATCACTGTGCTGAGGAAGTTGGTATCACTGTTCATATCCTGTACGATCTCCAAACGGAGTTGCTTCTGTTCGATCGTTAGTAGCTTTGGCATGAACTTCGCTGAAATTCTCCTGAAGACCAAATTCTCAGTCAAAATGGAATGAACAGATCCAACACTGATGCTCGCTTCACCTGCAGGTTCTCTGATCGTGATTCAATGATCCTGCATCACCAGGATCCTCACTGGGTCTATGACGATCTCATTTCTGGTTGTTGAGGACTCTCCACTGATGTGCGGCCATCTCTGAAGCGGTTGTACACTCCTTTATCTGTGTGGTACCCATTGCTTCATCCCCGAAGGCCTGTTGAATCTTGCAGATTGTTTCCACTTGGGAATCGCCAAACTTTACACAAAATTTAATGCAGTAGCGTTGTTCAACTTTTTCTGTCATTTTATCAAAAATGAAAATCGGATGGCACTCACTTACACTTCCTCACTCATAGGCAGTCTGCCAGTAACTAACAGCTTCTGTAGGCGGGAAAAAATTCAAACATGCACATTAGGGTCGCCTACATACATGCACCAAACCACACTTCCCTAGCTTTATTTGTTTACACAAGAAAAATTAAGGTCTGATACTTTTTGAACAGTCCTGGTATGTCCAAAAGGCAAGCAGAAACATGGCTTTCCCCTGGTTCTCTTTCCATTTCACTCAGTTAGATGCAGAGATTGACTTTTTCTTGATGAGGTGGGGCATTAGGACCTCCCTTTAAGGCCCCGAGTATCTTACCCACACATGCCAAGACCACACACGGTCTTCTGTATTTCTCTTCAACTAACCTTTACTGTAAACTTGTGCAAAACAGACAATTACTGTGAGGTTGATATTTTCCATAGTTGTGCAGCATTGATCAAACACTTTCCTAACTTGCACGAAATCTCTTCAGCAGCGGAATATCCAGACAGAAATATTTGGGGTGGCAACAGGGATCAAGCCAACATAACATTTCCGCACATCGTATACCCCTTCCTTAGTCCCTCTTTTTAAATTAGTAATATAAGATAGCATGAACTGCCATGCATAAAGAAGCTCCCCCCCCTCCCAGTTAGTTTCATCTACCAGGTAAAACTGTTATTATAATGGATGCCCCATCCAATAAATCCTACTGTGTGGCCTGGTCTAGATTCTCTAAAGGATTGGACAGAATCCCAATATAAACCCTAAAACTCCAGTTCTGTATCACAAACTCCATATTCCCTTACAATGGAGTTACCCCTCTTGTTAAACATTATACAAAAAAAATTCAAATTGTGATTATCACCTCAGGAACCATGCTCACTCCTTCTACTGCTGAACATTTTGATTATATCAGATGGATTTTTGTTTGTGCGATAACTCTATTTGATGTGTAGACCACTAGTGTTGGACATTTTTATTTTAGGTGCCAAGGGCTTACTTTAAAAAAACAGTAAAACACTTAGAAAAATAACACACAAGAACATAAGTGTTACTATGCTGGGATACACTGAAAGTTAGTCAAACCCAGTATCCTGTTTCCAGTAGTGGCCAATCCAGGTAACAAGTGCCTGGCAACATAAGAGCCAGCTTTGTGGGTGCTGTGGGTGTTTGAGCACCTTCAATATTGAACAAACTTATTGACTGTTACTTCTAATTTTTTATATTTTCATGTATAGTTTATTTTTAAAATTTGTTTTTTCTATCAGTAATTTAGTTTATCTTTTTATAAATATGTTTTACTTATATGCTTTATATGTTTGTGTTGTAGACCTCTGAAGAAGAATCATGACCCATGTCGGGTCTTTTAATAAAATTGTTCTACCCTTTCTGTGTTTTCCTCCACAAAGCAGCACCAGCATACTAGTGGTCCAAACAAAAGGGCATTAAGAGTACCTTCAATTTTGTTTCATTGTTTCCCCAAAGCTCTGAGGCTGATCTTCAGCTAAACTTATCTGGTTAAGTAAGGGACATTAAGGGCCTGATTCTCTAATGGACGCCAATCACATGTCAACATTGCATCAGCGTCCTGTAGAGAATCATGTCTACTTTTACTAACAGACGCCTTAAATATAGGCCAGCATTTTACAGGCCTACATTTAAGGCATCTGTCTTGTGCCTACAGAGAAATGTAGGGATACTTATGGATACCCAAGACCATTTCTGGTGGAGACCATGCCCACACCAAGGGCGTTTGTAAGTATCACTAAGCATTCCCGTAGGCATACAATATACACCTATAATGTAGGCGTCCTTCCCCACCTACATTTTTTTTAAAGCGTGCATTTCGATTGGCTGTGAGACGGTAGTAGGATGCCAACCACCACCTACAATCGGAACACCTGTTTGTAGAATCAGCCCCTAAATATACAGTACTTGCCAAAGTTAACTGGATAATGTTTTTCTTATCTTTAGGACAGCCATATTCTTCAGACCTGCATTAATTGTGTAACTTTACCCAGGCAGTGCTAGATATCAATTTTATCTATTAAGTTTTAATTGTGCCTGTGGCACTCCTTTTCCCCACTCTATTTACAACTGAATAGTAACCCTAAGTATGAGGTTTTGGCTGGCTGGATAGAAATGCCACTCTTCCCCTCTAAGGATACCCACCAGTCTCTAGTACCATCTAAAACCATATTATAAAATCCAGTTCCTTCTTGCAACGGTGAACCTTAACCAGCATGACAGAATTCGCAGTAGCTATGCACCTCAGCTTATACTGCAACCCAGCAAGACTAAATAAAACAACATCTATCATGTCAAGGTTGGGACTGAGCAGAAAGCTAATGTGTTTGCTTTTTCCATGTGGGTTTAACCTTCTCTTGACTAATAAAGTCACCAAGGTTCTGCATTTCAGGTGTCACTATTACATACTTTGGGATTAGAGGGCATTCATCATTCTCCTCAACTGTGTACTGTATTTTCAGTCTCCACTATAAATGTATCTATTACACCTAAACTCACCTTATCAGATCAAGGAAGTGTGTCTAAAATAATTTACAAAAGATTTACAATGCATTTCTTAAAATATTTTTCATAAACATAAAATTAAAAAGGGCCTTTCACTATAGCTTTATGCACTGCAATGGACATTAGAGCTCACTAATTTCCTGCAGATAACATTCATCCATCAAACAAGATTTATTAGTTGCCTACAGAGAACTTAAGGGTCTTTCCAGACGCTCAGTTGCAAAATTTGGAAATAGAGATTTGTCAGTAATTCTAGAAAATTCACTCTCAGAAGTTTCTACAAGACAACTTTGCTGGTTATGTTTGTGTTTGAAAAAGATCTTAATGTAGCACAAAACTTTTCTTTAGAAATTCACAAGTTCTATTTTGTGGACAAAAGCTGTGGATGTTTCCTGCTGTTATAAGATCAACTCAGGATAGAAGAAAACATTTTTTTTTATTAGGGAAAGGAATTGGAACTTCTATACCACCTTTTTGTAGCTATACAACTACACTCAAGTAGTTTACATACAGGTGCTTTAAAGCAGGGTTTCTCAATGCGTGGTATGCGTACCCCAGGGGGTATATGGGCCATTCATTGGGGGTACGTGGGCTGACCGCTGCCCGTCCCCTGTCCTCCACTCCCCACATGCCCGCTGCTCACCGCCCGCTCGCTACCTTTAATTACAGCCCCGCTGGTGCAGCAAGTACAGCAAGAGAAGGGCCAGGTGCGTGCAGCCAATTGCACACCGCCGGCCCACAAACCTTCCCCCAATGCCAATTCTGACATTGGAGAGAAGATCCTCTCCAACATCAAAACTGAAGGGAACCAGAAGGAGCACAGGAAGTATCAAAAAGAATGTCACCGTGTGGTTCGAAAAGCCAAAAGAGAGTATGAAGAGAGGCTAGCCAGGGAGGCACGAAATTTCAAACCGTTCTTCAGATATGTTAAAGGGAAACAGCCAGCTAGGGAGGAGGTGGGACCGCTGGACGAAGGAGACAGGAAGGGAGCGGTGAAGGAGGAGAAAGAAGTCGCAGAAAGACTCAACATGTTCTTCTCGTTTGTATTTACAAACGAAGACACAACCAACATACCAGAACCTGAATAAATCTTCAATGGAAATCAAGCAGAAAAATTAACATCCATGGAAGTGAGCCTTGATGATGTACACAGGCAGATAGAAAAACTTAAAACTGACAAATCCCCGGGTCCGGACAGAATCCATCCCAGGGTTCTGAAGGAATTAAAGGAGGAGATAGCGGAACTACTGCAGCAAATTTGCAGCCTATCCTTGAAAACAGGCATGATCCCGGAGGATTGGAAGATAGCCAATGTCACGCCCATCTTTAAAAAGGGATCAAGAGGTGACCCGGGAAACTACAGACCAGTGAGTTTGACCTCGGTTCCGGGGAAACTGGCAGAAGCACTGATTAAAGAACACATCGATGAACATCTGGAAAGAAACGAACTTTTGAAAACAACCCAACATGGTTTCTGCAGGGGGAGATCGTGCCTAACGAACTTATTGCACTTCTTCGAAGGAATTAACAAACGGATGGACAGAGGAGACCCCATAGACATCATATACCTTGATTTCCAAAAAGCCTTTGACAAGGTGCCTCACGAACGTCTACTCCGGAAACTGAAGAACCATGGAGTGGACGGAGACGTACATAGATGGATCAGAAACTGGTTGGCGGGTAGGAAACAGAGGGTAGGGGTGAAGGGCCACTACTCGGACTGGATGGGGGTCACGAGTGGTGTTCCGCAGGGCTCAGTGCTCGGGCCGCTGCTATTTAATATATTCATAAATGATCTAGAAACAGGCACGAAGTGTGAGATAATAAAATTTGCGGACGATACAAAACTATTTAGTGGAGCTGGGACTAAAGAGGAATGCGAAGAATTGCAAAGGGACTTGAACAAATTGGGGGAATGGGCGGCGAGATGGCAGATGAAGTTCAACGTTGAGAAATGTAAAGTATTGCATGTTGGAAACAGAAACCCGAGGTACAACTATACGATGGGAGAGATATTATTGAATGAGAGCAACCAAGAAAGGGACTTGGGGGTAATGGTGGACATGACAATGAAGCCGACGGCACAGTGCGCAACAGCCGCTAAGAAAACAAATAGAATGCTAGGCATAATCAAGAAGGGTATTACAACAAGGACAAAAGAAGTTATCCTGCCATTGTATCAGGCGATGGTGCGCCCGCATCTGGAATACTGCGTCCAATATTGGTCTCCGTACCTTAGGAAGGATATGGCGTTACTCGAGAGGGTTCAGAGGAGAGCGACACGCTTGATAAAAGGGATGGAAAACCTCTCATACGCTGAGAGATTGGGGAAACTGGGTCTCTTTTCCCTGGAGAAGAGGAGACTTAGAGGGGATATGATAGAGACTTATAAGATCATGAAGGGCATAGAGAGAGTAGAGAAGGACAGATTCTTCAAACTTTCGAAAAATAAAAGAACAAGAGGACACTTGGAAAAGTTGAAAGGGGACAGATTTAAAACGAATGCTAGGAAGTTCTTCTTTACCCAACGAGTGGTGGACACCTGGAATGCGCTTCCAGAGGGCGTAATAGGGCAGAGTACAGTACAGGGGTTTAAGAAAGGATTGGACAATTTCCTGCTGGAAAAGGGGATAGAGGGGTATAAATAGAGGATTACTGCACAGGTCCTGGACCTGTTGGGCCGCCGCGTGAGCGGACTGCTGGGCATGATGGACCTCAGGTCTGACCCAGCAGAGGCATTGCTTATGTTCTTATGTTCTTATATTTGATGTGCAATCCCTGTATACAAATATACTACTACTATTTATCCTTTCTATATGAAGCTATTCAGATTATAGGAGATGTAAGACAGAACTTTTGTCTAAGGATCCCAACTGAGTTAAAGCTGAAGTTGCAACAAAACAATAGCTCTTACAAAAAAACTTTGCCTTTGATGTATGCTTTTATCAAATCAAATTGAAGGGACTCCAAGGGCTCAACCATGGCATTTGTTAATTTATATATTAGAAAATCAGAAATAAATAAAATATGGCCAATTTCACCAATATTAGACTGAAGAATATCAAAAGACAACATTATCCTTTGAATGTTTTTGCGATTTGACAAAGGCAGTGTCTAGTCTTCATGAATTTTGGCTAACCCACTTGGATAGTAATCTAACATTTCAAATGTAATTTGACACTACAAGTATTCCTTTTTTTACATTCATAGTACTTTTCAGGATGGGGTGTTCATAACTGATACCTAGTCAGAGTAGGTCTTTAAAAGCAAACCTTCCCTAGAGTAAGTTCTCGAGACTAAGACGATAGTGTACAAACCCAGAAACTTACAGGTAAAGAACACATAAAATGGAGAACAGATTTAGGGAAAAAGTATTTACTGATGCATTTCTCAGAATATCCTATAAGACAGCAGCTATTATTGATAGAGAAGAACTTAAGTAATGTGATGAGCAAAAGACTGATAGGATACTATCCCCCCTCTCCTTTTACAAAAGTGCACAAGCCAGTGTGCTGAATATTCTGCGCTGCTCCGATGCTCATAGGAACTCTATGACCGTCAGAGCAGTGCAGAGCATTCGGCGCTAAAAACCTCTTGCGCACTTTTGTAAAAAAAAAGGAGGGGGGTATGCACATTAATTATAAGAACAACAGAGTTGCCATACTGGGACAAATGGTAGGCCAATCAAGCCCAGTATCCTATTTCCAACAGTGTCAAATCCAGCTCACAAATACCTGGTAAAATCCCAAAAGAGTAAAACAGGTTGTTGTTGTTTTTTTGCTGCTTATCCTAGAAATAAGCAGTGGCTTTTCCTGTCCATCTTAATAAAGGCAAATGGACTTTTAGGAAATTATCCAAACATTTTTTAAACCCTGCTAAGCTTACTTCTTTCATTATATTCTCTGTAAACCACTCTTGGTTTTGAGTGGTATATCAAGTATTAAATTCAAATCAAATCAATTCCAGAATTTATGAGGGGTGTTCAATAATTTATCTACCTGAGAATGAAACAGTAGCAAGCGTGTTGAAACAAGTCAGTTCATGTGACAAGTCTCAAGGTTACTCATGCACAGTTGCGGCACATTGGGAGTCTAACATTCCAAGAGCCAGGATGTCAGGAGAGTCCTCATAGAAATCAAGTATGAAACTGCTAGATTTGGATTACTATTCAGTGATTAAATTTCTCACAAAAGAAGGGAAAAAGCCAAAGGAGAGCCATGAACACATGATTACAGTTTATGGTGAGTCTGTCCCATCATCCTACAAAGTAAAATTTTGGACCAAGCAGTTTAAGTGGGGTAGAGAATCCATTGAATATGACCCTCACACTGGACAGCCTGTGGAAGCAACTTCCACAGAAATTTGCAAGAAAGTCAAGGATTTAATTTTCACAAATAGAAGAATTAATGTTTCCCAAATAGCTGAAGAAATGGACATCTTGGCAGGTACAGTTTGGAAAATAATTCATGAAAAGTTGGGCATGTCTAAGGTTAGTGTAAGATGGGTTCGAAGAATGCCAAGAGGCTCCAGTGCTGTTAGGAGAACTCGGAGATGCTCCGTGAAGACCAAATACATTTTTTTCATTGTTTTGTCACTGGAAATAAGACTTGGGTCTATCACAGAGATCCTGAGTCCAAAATGGAGTCAATGCAGTAGATGCATAAGTTATCCCCCACCTCAAAAAAAGTTCAAGACAGAAAAATCTGCAGGCAAAATCATGGCAACGGACTTCTGGGATGATGAAGGACTTTGCTTGTGAAGTTCATGCCACACAAGACAACCATAACCGGGAAGAGTTATGCGAACACAATGATCACTTTGCAGAGTCAATCAAGGAGAAAAGATGAGGAAAGCTCACAGCAAGCATGCTGCTTCTTCATGACAATGCACCAGTGCACATGTCATAACAATCACAGACTATTATCCGAGAATGTGGGTTTCAGCAGCTCAACCATCCACCCTACAGTCCTTACCTGGCTTCCTCGGATTATTTCCTATTCCGAGTTTTGAAGAAATCTCTCCATGGACAGCGATTTTAAAGTGATGAAGACGTCAAGGAAACTGATGTCCTGGTTTGAAAATCAAAAAGAATAATTATTTTCAAAGGGGTTAAAGTCATTGCAGGAAAAGTGGATGAAGTTTATGGAGCTATTAGGGGACTATATTGAAAAATAAAACAATTTTTTGAACATAAAAATTGCTGCTGCTGGGTCATACCAGTGGTCCATCATGCCCAGCAGTCCGCTCACGCAGTGGCCCCCAGGTCAAAGACCAGTGCTCTAAATGAGTCCAGTCTCACCTGCGTACTTTTGAGTTTAGCAGGAACTTGTACAGATTTGTCTTGAATCTCTGGAGTTCCCATATAAGGAACATAGACCATGCAGGTCTGTCCAATACCTTAGTTTTTTACTTTACATCCTTCATTTTCTAATTAGAGATCCTCTATTTTTATCCCACGCTTTTTTGAATTCCATCACTGCTTTCCTCTCCACCACTTCCCTCGGGAGGGCATTCCAGGCACCTACCACCCTCTCCGTGAAGAAGAATTTCCTAACATTGCTCCTGTCTTCCTCCCCTTTAACTTGTAGCACCCAGTCATAGAATTGCCCCATTTGGCCATAGGAGCCAGCTTTGTGGGTGGCAATGAGTGCCAAGCATCTCCAATATTGAGCAAGCTCCTTCATTCTTTCAAGAGTTTAGCATCACCAACTATTTTGAAATGTTGGCACCACTATAAGTAGCATGGCTCAGACCGCTATGCCTAGTGTTCAGTGATGATAATCTTGAGCCACCCCCTTCTCCCCAAAAAAACAGATGTGGCTATGCAGCAATCATATGCTGGTCAGTGCTGCTACTGCTGCTGTCTTCTGGGACAACTTCTAGTGTCTGATTTGAAAAGCTCACGTTTTAAAACTTGCATGTTCTATTTTCTACTGTGTTCATGTTATACTTTTCAAAGGGAATTGCAAGAATTGAGCTGCTATAAAATAATGATACGTTCTCTATTCCAAGCAACACAACCATTATAGGAATTAAACTTTAAATAATTAAAATCCAATCCTGCTCTGTTGTGGATTTTGAGTATCATTTTCAATCCTCCTGAATTTAACAGAATTGCTTTTCTTTCACTTTAATTTTCTTCTTACTGATTCACTTTTTATGTTGGATTTCTATCAGATTTATTCATCTGTCCCCCGAGTTTTTTCTGTTCATAAACTTCCCATTTGTTTTCTAAGACTCTCAGGCCCTGATTCTATAAAGGGCACCTAAAGGGTGCCTAAGCCCTATCTAACGCTGAGCAGGACTTAGGCGTCCAAACTAAGTAGTTAATGAGCCATTTAAAGATCTTAACAATCACATGGACGTATAAAGGATGTGGATGTCACTTTCTAAGTGCCTCCACAATTTCATGGACGCTCATTGGGAAAACTTATGTATAACAGAATAGATGAGGTCAGCATTGTGCAGCTGTACACCTCCATTTGCAATGAAGTAGAAGCCATGTTAAGATCTGTATGTTTTTTCTGTTTTTAAGCTCTTACAAATGAAGTTTTGTATGCAATCTATATATTTTTTTCATGTACTTTCTTTGTTTTCAAAAATGAGCTGATTGGAGCACTGTTTAGTCAGAAAAAAGGGGTAGCTTTTTAGCAAGTAACATAAAGCTGTATTTTTCATGCGCTGTGCTTCAGTTAATGGATCTTTTCCTCTAATTAGCAAATAGCATTGCTGTTTGTCCACAAAAATAGAAGGTTTTGCATGCAATATATCTATTTTGATATGCCCTGTTTATGTGGTGCCTTATTAAATGTATTTTGAGCTTAATACACTTCTCCCTCAATATTCATGGGGGTTAGGGGCAGAGCCAGCCTGCGAATATTAAAAAACTGCGAATAATATTTGGGCCGGTTCTGACCCACCCCCCACCTTCCCCCGGAATCCCGGACCTTACCTTAAGCCCTCTGAGACTCCCAGGAACCGTACCTGGTGGTCTAGCGGGCTTTCGGGGCAGAAGCGATCTTCATACGCTCCTGCCCTGTGCAGATCACTCATAGGAAATGGCTGCCATGAGCTCCCGTCATAGTCTCAAGAGATTACAGGAGCTTATGGCAGCCATTTCCTATGAGTGATCTGCATGGGGCAGGAGTGTAGGAAGATCGCTCCTACCCCGAAAGCCCGCTAGACCACCAGGTAAGGTTCTGGGGAGTCTCAGAGGACTTAAAAATAGGCCAAAAAATTAAAATTGATTACCAAAAAAATTGTGCATAACCAAATCCATGAATACTGAAACCGCGGATTTGGAGGGAGAAGTGTTTTATAATTTTTCAGTCTAATTCATATTTGTTTCTGGAGCTGAAACAACTTCTGGAATTTTTGATTGCTAATGAAGTCCAGTCATTTCTAATGCTTAACCATGGGATCTTAATTAGCTGTTCTAAACTGTTGTGTAACTCTTCATAAAGGCTATATATTTTTTTTCTTTTATTCTTGTGTAATCTTAACTCTCCAATCGTGGGCCTAAAGTATAGTGTTTAACATTTCCATTTCATTTTTTAAAACAGTATTTGATCTTATTTCATATTACTGTTCATGATTTTTTCTGAATATATGTGATAAAAGATTTTATAAATTTTAAAAAAATACATATAGTCTGCCCGACAAAGCCAATAGTTGTGCTAAAAAGTGAAAAGTCAGGTTGTTCGGTATTAGGAGCATAAACATTAACCCCTGGATTCTATATATGGCACTGAAATTTCAGCATTGATCTAAGATGCGCATAACTGAATCTGTTAATGAACCATTAACAATCAGTTAGCCTTAATTATTGAATTTAATTGGCATTAATTTGAATTTGCATGTTCATCTGCTTATAACACTGAGGCCCAGGTTCTATAAAAGATGCCTAGTTAGGTGTGCCTAACCAATCCAGGGGTCTAACTTATTTAGAAAACTTAATCTGTGCCGAAATTGACATGTGCCATGTGCTGCATTCCTTGGCACCTTTGTTTTAGGTGCTATTTATTGAATCAAGGCCTGAGTGTCAAAACTCAAAAAGGGGTATTGCCAGGGGAGAGGCATGGGTAGGTCAGGAATGTTCTGAAAATATGCGCACTGTTATAGAATACTGCTGCTTACACACCAAAATGCCATTAGCTGGGCACCAGCATTCATACCAGGTGTGCATTTTAAAGACTAGTGCCGATTTATTTCTAGTGCCGTTTCGAGAATTGTCCTCTAAGTTGTACATATTTTTTCTGCACATATTGTAAACAATAATGGATCAATGACCTCCTGCATCCAAGTTATGAGAGACCACTGAGCATTGCAAAGATTTTGCTATCAATGCTATAACACTGTTGTTTTTACTCTTCTGCTAAGGGAAAAATAATCTGACCCAATCCAGTTGCAACTTCTTAGATTCAGTAGCCGATAACTGTGATTCCTGTAGAAAAACAAAGGGTAAGTCCGTTAAGAGTTTATCACCACCTTTTCCTCTTAATGAGGTGAACGATCCCCTTCACATTCAGGCAGCAGATCTCTAATGTAGGTATTTTAGCTGAAGAAAAGAAATATTAAATGCTTCCACCACCTGACATACTGAACAGAGTTGCCAGCAGCACAGAGCATGATTGACACAGATATAATACACTCATAACAAACATAATGCAACAATAACAGTAGCCAGAAACACAGGGAAAAAAACACCAACAACCCTACCACCACGCCCTTCCTTAAAAGGACAAAAATGGCAGTCAAGGTGAGAGGCAGCAGGCATGTTAAACAGACCATAATAGCCTGAGCCTTAACAGTCAAAAAAGCACAAGATAATACTTAAGGACTGCTCAGGGCCATAGGCGTCGGAACGGGGGGTCAGGGGTGGACCAGGGGCCATGGCCTCCCCAAATATTGGCAGTGGCTCTGCTCCCTGCTGTCCTGTCCATCCATCGTACCTCCTCTGCCAATCCCTTTAGTAAAAGGACCCTTAATGTCTCTCACTTCCATACTTTCTCTACTTACTTAGATCACTTCCCTCTCCACCTCCTCTTCTTCTGTCTCACGTCTGACTATTCCCACTTTTTACTCATTTCATGTATAAGAGGAGGATCAAAAACAGGTGTTGTATGATGCCTGGGTTTATGAAATATTTAGGCATTCAAGTATATAGCATCCTTTCACTCAAATTTATGTTTGATATACAGTTATTGAATTAAGCCTCATACTTCACAATGGGGTCTTTAAATAAATACTAGATTAAAAAAAACTATGGTAGAGGTTTCTACTGCGAACTGGTGAGGTAAATGCTCTGACGCTCAAAGAATTCCTATGAGCGTCAGAGCATTTACCTCACCAACCCACGGTAGAAACCTCTACCGCAGTTTTGTAAAAGGGGACCAAAATGTGTTAAACAGTTTACAAGTGGATTAGCATGTGTGGAAACCATTACCACATTAATTCATACATTAACAAGCACAGTGGATGAGTGAAGTTCAGTCCTATTCATTCTTTTGCCGAGCTTGATAGCTTCTTCCCAGTGATCTAAAACGTTGTTCTCTCCTTCACTGGGAAGAGGGCAATGATGAGGACTTCTTAAAGAAATGGGAATCAATTCAGGGTGAACTTTGTATATGGAAACCATCCTTGAGGAACCACTCGCTTCTTTATAGTCTCACTATAAAAATGAAAGTTACACCCCCACTAGGTGCCACATTATATCTGCAGCAACCATATGGTAAAGTCCCATGTTAATGAAAGGTAACTGCAAATACTACCACACTCTAATAAAAGAGTCATTTTTAACCCACCAGCCACCCCATTCTTAACCCATAGGCTGTCTGAAAATTGAGGAACAGAAGCTTAAAAACAGAAGCTTTGAATCAGAAATTTCTAATCTAATCTAGGATTTGTGGATCGCTCTATGCCTATAAAGGATCAAGGCGATTTATAGTGTCAAGTACCCGAGCATATCATGGAGAGCTACAGGGAACAAAAGTTATAAAAAAAACAATGAATGTTCCAGTATATAGTGAACTCTGAGGAAATACAGATGATGGCTAAAGCAAACTAGATTTGAATTTAGAGTACAATAAGGCCTGTTTGGGCGATAGAGTCAGAATTAATGAATGGATGTTCCATTCATTGGAAAGTGACTTGGATTTCCTACCAAAAAAATCAACCTCACTTCCTGCTACACTGTGTTTCCTTCCTGAAGCAATGGCAGCATCTAGCAGTCATTGTAAGAATTACAGCTGTTATACTTTCCTCTCATTCATTTTCACAAAATTCAAATTGACAAAATATAGATGTTACTATTTTTTATGAGACAAAGAAATAGGAAGGCAATATGTCGCTAATATTGCAAACTATAAAACTTACCTTTACAAAGGGCATAAATTAATGTCGCTTTCTACTTTGACACCTATTTGAGCATCACAAAAGTGAGCAAAAGCCATGCGGCTCTGGGATTATTTAATGCCTCTCACTAAAGTCCTGGGATAAATGGTGTGGCCTCTGACCAGAGGTGGTAGGGAAGCTTTCAGATTATATTCCATGTTTAAACTTCAAAAAAAGATCAGGAAATGCCTCAATGGCAGATAACATTAACTTTTTCCAAATGTTCTTCCATAAATATGACAAAATCCTATTTTTTGGTATTGATTGGACTTTGCTACACAATTCCATGCTAGTGCTGGTTGACAGCGGTGATTGCCTTTACCTCCAATGAATAAAACATGGAAAAATTATCCCATAAATCCAGTCTGCTCTTTTCTCACATAAGGCTGAACAGATCTTCATATTATGTTTCACTCATACTAGGCAATGCCTGGGTGAATAAAAAAGAAAAAAAAAATCTAAATGAAAAAGCACCCAATCAGTAAACTGAATTTATAAAATCACAGACCAAAAACACAAATTGTCTGTAATATCCTGTGTAGTTTGCAGCATTGTTCATTTTGTTATGTTTTGGTTAGTTTTATTTCTGGTTTGGGGCAATGTCTTTATAAACATTCCCCATTGCAAAAAGGGCACACTCTTTTAGAAGGAGTGTGCACTCTTTCCCAATAGTGTGTGCATCTGAAAACTAATTTGTTTTTGTTTGATGGTAGAGAATGACACAGGGACAAATTTTTCCCCGTCTCCGCAGGAGAAGGCTTCATCAAAGGCAAGACAAATGATGGGTTGTATCCGAAGAAGCTTTATCAGCCGGAAGCCCGAAGTTATAATGCCGTTGTACAGATCCATGGTGAGGCCTCATCTGGAATATTGTGTACAATTCTGGAGGCCACATTACCAAAAAGATGTGCTGAGAGTTGAGTCGGTTCAAAGAATGGCCACCAGGATGGTCTCGGGACTCAAAGACCTCCCGTATGAGGAAAGGCTGAATAAATTGCAGCTATACTCACTCGAAGAACGTAGAGAGAGAGGAGACATGATAGAGACATTTAAATATATCACCGGTGGAGGATGATATCTTCTTTTTTAAAGGTCCCTCGGCCACAAGAGGACATCCACTGAAAATCAGGGGTGGGAAATTTCATGGCGATACCAGGAAGTTCTACTTCACCGAAAGGGTGGTCGATCGTTGGAATGAACTTCCACTTCAGGTGATTCAGGCCAGCAGCGTGCCGGATTTTAAAAGGAAATGGGATACACATGTGGGATCTCTAGGGGGGTAAAAAAAAAAAGTAAATGGGATACACGTGGTATCTCTAGGGGGGTAAATTCAAGGGGGTAGGGTTGTTGGAGTGGGCAGACTTGATGGGCTGTGGCCCTTTTCTGCCGTCATCTTCTATGTTTCTATGTTTCTATGAACTCAATTTCCCCATTCCGTCCCCATGAGTTTTGTCGCTGTCCCATTCTTATAAGTTCTGCCTTAACCGCACAAGCCTCAAACATTTATGGATTTAAAGTGTTTGAGGCTTGTGCAAATGAGGACGGAGCTTACAGGAACAGGACAGGAAAAGAATTTGCGGGGACAGGATGGGGAAAAGTTTGTCCCCATGTCATTCACTACTGGATGGTTCACACATGCTCACACAATCAGGAAAAAGTGCACATTCTTTCTGAAAAAGCGTACCTTTTTCACCAAAAGGGCATATTATTTGCAAATACTGTCCACTATAACAGGTAAATGTGTTTTTTTCTGTTCATTTTCATTTGTTAATGACATGCAATACCATAGGATATGTCATGTCAAATGACAGCCCATCCCTACTAATAAATGTATCATGCTATTAATGAGCAAATGAACACAGTGGAACAGTGCAGAGCAGTAACTTCAGTCTTCTCCAGAAAACCACTGGAAAGGCTCCCTATTTTATTCTCTTCCCTGGAAACACCAATGAATGGTAGGGTTATGTACAATACCATTAGCACCTATGAATGTACAGTGCGATCACGTCAGCTGGCAGGATGCAGCATATCACATTATCTAATGTTGAACTCAGTGCACAGTAACTGCCACCTGCTGTAAAACACCACAACACAGCCTCCTGTTAGAACACATCATGACACAGCCATGGCTAGTTCGGGTTTTTCCTGTTATGCTTTCTCATACAAAGCAGCATATAAATCTGCCATCTAAAGACAGCTAACACAGTAATCATGAATCCCAAGCTTGAAGGTCTCCATTAATTTGCTCCTTTAGTCCACCAGGCCGTGGCCTAATACAGTGTTTTTCAACTTTTTATGGGCAAAGGCACACTTGTTTCATGAAAAAAATCACGAGGCACACCACCATTAGAAAATGTTAAAAAATTTAACTCTCTGCCTATATTGACTATATATAAAGTAATTCTCTTGAATAGGAATCAAATAAACACAAAGAAAGTATTTTATAATTACTTTATTACGAAATAAAAATTATAAAATACTTTATTCAGTGCGAAACCTGGGCCTGTTTGGCTGAACACAAAGCTGATATTCTGGCTGGAATCGAAGAAAGACACACACGTAGCTCTTCGTCAACAGCTCTCAGTCTCTCTCTGTATTTGGTTTTTATAGCATACAAAAATAGACAAATATACCCTCCATCCTTTTTATTAAACCACAATAGCAGTTTTTAGCGCAGGGAGCTGCGCTGAATGTCCAGTGCTGCTCTTGACGCTCATAGGCTCATAGGTGACCATATTGTAAAATATAGACAGCAGATATAAATTCAGAACTGTGCATAGTAAGTGAAGGGAAGTTTTCATCTCTGGGAATTTACCCAGTTAACTATTAAGTTATTTGGGCAAATTCCTTTGAAAACTGTGGTAATACTGCCTCCACTTTGCTAAATTTAAAATAAAATCATTCTTCCTACCTTGTCTGGTGATTTCTGGTTGCACTTTCTTCTTCTGACTGTGCATCCAATCTTTCTTCCCTTCTATCAGCCTGTATGCTTTCTCTCCTCCACACCTCATTCCCTCCCCCAACTTTTTCTTCCTCTCTCCCTGACCTTTCTTTCTTTTTTTCTGTTTCTCTTCTTTCCTTCTGTTTCCCTGCCTGCCCCCTTTCTTTCTTTCTCCCTGCCGTTCCCCAAGCCACTGCCACTGCCGCTGCCATCGGGGAACAGGACCCACCAATGGATAACAGGCCCCAAAGCCGACGCCGACACATGCTCTCCCTGACGTCAATTCTGCAATCGGAGAGGAAGTTCCGCCCAGCCAGGCAGCGATTGGCTGGCCCGAACTTCCTCTCCGACTGCAGAATTGACGTCGGGGAGAAGACGACTTATCGGCTCGATAGATTAGATCGCCAAGACAAAGTGAGTCCTGGGTGATCGACTCACTTTGCCTTGGCGAGCTACTGGCGCCCCTGCCTCGGGCCCCCTGTCAGCTCCGGGCCCGGCGGCCCTGCGGCACACCAGGCAACATCTCGCGGCACACTAGTGTGCCGCGGAACAGCGGTTGAAAAACACTGGCCTAATAAGGGGGGGTGCAGTCTTATTAAGGGCACGGCTGCAACCCTCCTCCTCTTGCTTGCTTCCCGCTCCTCCCCTTGCCTTCCCCTGTAGCTTTTTGGTGCTCTTTCTGACAGCACCTCCAGGATCCACACCAGGAAGTGACATCAAAGGGGGTACGGGGAAAGGGAAGGGGGGGTGCATGTAGCAGGGGAGGGACAGCACTGCCCCAGGCACCCCTCACCCTTGCCACTAGATTCCTTTCTTTTAGAGAGACGCATAGACAACAAATAAAATTAATCCTCCAAATGAAAAGTAGTTAAAGCAACACACTGCATGTTCTTGTTTCATTCTAAGTACAGATTAAAGCAGGGGTAGGGAACTCTGGTCCTCAAGAGCCATATTCCAGTCGGGTTTTCAGGATTTCCCCAATGAATATGCAGGAGATCTATTTGCATGCACTTCTTTCAATGCATATTCATTGGGGAAATCCTGAAAATCCGACTGGAATATGGCTCTCGAGGACCGGAATTCCCTAACCCTGGATTAAAGCAACCAAACAAGCCTCTCCAATACCTGCTGATGCTTCCCAAACCATAAAATAAAAACCAAAATAATGGGGGGGGGGGGACCACTGATTCCAACACATGGGTAACATTACTCTTGTGCTGGAATCAGAGTAGCCCAGGGGTGTTCAATGTCGGTCCTCGAAGGTCGCAGTCCAGTCGGATTTTCAGGATTTCCCCAATGAATATACATGAGGTCTATTTGCATGCACTGCTTTCATTGTATGCTAATAGATCTCATGCATATTCATTGGGGAAATCCTGAAAATCCGACTGGATTGCGGCCCTCGAGGACCGACATTGGACACCCCTGGAGTAGCCCCTACCCCCAATTTTGGGGGGGATTTATTGTTGCTGTCCTTCGAGGCCTTTTTGTGTGTGTGTGTGTTTCTCATATCATCTTAATCACAAGATATCAGAAAGACATTATTTAGATCAGGAATCAGGAGATATTCTGGAATTAGGGATTGGATTTTTGTAGAACTGACACATCTCCAACATCCCCCTCATCCCCCCCCCGATCTGTATGATTTACAAATTTTACCCAAATGACACTTGAATCTTTAATTGATTCCATAATTGGCTCATTAAAACAATCATGTTTTAATCAATCTTCACTTTTTTTCACATTTCAAAAACAAATGCTATACACATTTCAGAAAGATAACAAACGCGAGAGATTCACAGATCAAAAACTGTAAAATTACATCTAGACTTAAAGCATGGAAGTGTTTTTTTGAAATGCAGAAAGACATCACAAAAAAAATCATGCTATTGGGTTTGCAAACCATTTCAACAATTCAAACAGTAGATCTTGAACACTGCAAGCCAAGCATCACATGAGCAAGAAATGTCACAGGAACGAGAAACCCAGTCTACAACATCCTTACAATGACAGCTCAGCTCCATGCAGACTGTCATTCTGCCCTTTATCATCACCCTTAGGGACAGACTCTTGAGCCTGCTTTCCATCAAGGGACACTCATACTGCTTTCAACCAACACACTCAGCTACATCCTGAAGCCCTCACCCTACCTTCCATTGAGA
The DNA here is from genome assembly GCF_902459505.1 of Geotrypetes seraphini. Lineage (NCBI taxonomy): Eukaryota > Metazoa > Chordata > Amphibia > Gymnophiona > Dermophiidae > Geotrypetes > Geotrypetes seraphini. The sequence continues at coordinate 28,305,333 of NC_047101.1, read as the reverse complement.
CACTCAGCTACTTCCAAATACAGTAGACTCTCAGTTAACCAGCACCCATAGGGATTGGTAGATGCCGGATAAATGTAGTTTCTGGTTGCTTGAGAGTTACTATTAAAAACGGGCCTAATACTATACTCCATACTACGCCATACTATAAACTGTTCTAGATAAACTACCGGCCATGTGGTAGGCAAACTGTGGGTGTAACTCAGGTGTGGCATGCCAAGTTTACACTTAAATTTCCGCTAACAACTGATTTTCATTTTTATTTAACCCATCCACCCCCTTTTACAAAACTGTAGCGTATTTAGGAATTCAATGAGCATCAGAGCTGTTATCACTGTGACCAGCGCTAAAACCCATGCTACAGTTTTGTAAAAGGGGGAGGGGTGTTAAAGTATTACAGTATTTCTTTGATTTTTTTTTTTCGCTGGTTGCTTGAGAGTTCTGGTTAACAGAGGGTCTACTGTATCTTCACTCTGCTTTCTACTGGCACCTCCAGCTATAAATGTGGTTCCACTCCCTACCTTTCCTCAGCACCCCAATCTTCTATTAGAGATGCCAATGGAAAGCAGAAAAAGAGTATCTATCTACAGATAGGGATCTACACTTTAGCAATCTCACTGCATTCAGGGGAACATACTTAAGACTGAGATTCACTTTTGAGTTAAAAGTAGACTAAATAACATGCATATAACCCACACGTTTGCTGCACAGTTTGGAAATAGCATCTGTTTTGTTCAATTATATCTTTAAAAAAATTAGAAAAGGGGAAAAAAATCACAAAAAGTTCTTCTGAATAAGCATAATGAGATATTTGTCTAAAAATGTTACATTTTAAAAAATGGGGTATAAGGGTCAGTGGACCTTTTGTGCGAGATTTAGCTGGCATGACACTGTGGAAATTCTTCCTTGTCAAAAACTGTGGGAAATGTAATAGTTGAAAAAGAAATGTGTAGTTTCAGACTAGTGCAAAAAGGAAGGCCTATACATCTTTTGCACATCAGTTTCATCCTGCTTCTTTCCTGCAACTCAAACATATCTCCATTTTCTGATGTACATCACACTGACAGCTTCATAATCAGCTGTCAGGTACTATGACAGGTTATACAACAGAACCAGTGAAAATGAAGCTGATGAGAAGGCACACTAGAATATTTGCCCTTTTACCTTTCTCCACTTCTCTGCCCCCCCCCCCCCCCCCATAGTATTAAACTTTATATATAGCACTATCATAGCCTAAAGAGAAGCAGGTCATGTGACTGTGAAACTCTTGACCACTGCTTCAGGTACACTGACCCTAGACCATAAGCCTCATATTTCTAAATGCTTACCCCAAACTCCATAGACTCCTAGTACTATTTTGAATCTAAATCTGTGCAAATCCCAGTATTAATTGTTGTATTCCCAGGTAATTTGTTCCTCTTGAATGTGTAAACCCATTAATATAGAACTTCCAGTCTGCTTATGAGTGAACACACTTTACAGAATTAGATACGGAATACAAATATTTAGTATGCTATTGTATAACTGTGTGGCATCTTCCAGCTCAGATCTTTATAGTGTCCAATTTATGCTAGAAGTACTGCAGTGAGAACATGGAGCATGAAGCTCAGCATGTGAAGCTTCCTAAGCTGATGTCAGAATAAAATAGTCATTGCTGAAAGATATTAGCCTAAGCAAAGAAAATCTAACTTCCTAGTCTTAACTGGGTGACCAGAAAGTTTACGGTTTGTTTTTGGGTTTGGTTTTTGTTGGTTTTTTTTAACAAAGAGAGGCTGTCTTAATGCTGACATCTTTCTTAGGCATTCTCTTACTAAGGTGTGTTAATGGATTTAGCACATGCTAGTGAATTAGTGTGCTCTAAGTATTATGCAGTGTTCACGGGGGTGCTGAAAAGTTCTTAGTCCAACTAAGAGAATGATGTGGATATGGTTCAATCAATGATTCTGAAACGATGGCACTTAGCAAAACAAGATAACACTCTCTTCAGCTACAATGGCAAAATAACACTCAGCATTTAGGAAGCTGGCCAGCTGGGCTGAGAACTTTTCAGCACCCCCTCATCTAGGGATACAATTGGGTGAACTGCATGTAGTACACCTTAGTAAAGGACCCCTTAGGTTGCTCTACATTTTCCTACTTCTGTCTGTGTCCAAAAACATTCCTTAGAATCTGGCTTTTGTGTGGTACCTGGGAAAGCTCCCATGCTTAACGTTCTTCTACAGGAAGATAAAGAGCAACTGTGCCCCAAGCTGGGACTACATCACCACCCAGCAAGAACACCACAGCTTCTAACTTAGGCCCAGGACAGCAGCTTTGAATTAATCATCTCAAAATTAAACTTCCCGAAGCCCATGACCAATAAAGCTGCAAGCAAAATCACTTCCACTCAAAGTATTCGCAAATGCCCATAATGACAACAGGATAGTCAGAGGAAAAGACCAAGAAACATTCTCTTACTCATCATATTCTTGAAACCACACAGATACAGCTCAGCTTTCCAGAGCCCTTTTCCTGCACAAACCGGAGAAAGCGACTTCCCAGCAAAAACGAGAAAATGAATGCAGCCGTCTGCCCTACCTTTACTGAGAGTGCCTGTGATAAGCCGAATGAGGGTCCTCAGGCACTTGAAAATGCCACGCTTGCACCTCTTAGAGCAGACACTCATTGCTCCAGCAGAAGTCAGGGGAGTCGAGTCTCTTCTAACTTTTGACCGCATCTGTTCCAGGCAGGGCCGCGACTCCTTTTGCTGCGCACCCGGCAGAGTCAGCAGAGAGCAGGCGAGAGCAATGCAGCAGAGGCTGCCTGGCCACTGCTCTCCTTCACTTTGCAGGAAAGGCAGCTCCCCTCGTCTCCCCTTCACCAGCGTCAGCAGTGAAGCCCAGGACTGTCCCCCTCTCTCCCGCTCCTGACACGACTGGCACAAGTTTAAAGGAAGCAGCCTGCTTACCGGTTTGGTGCGCATTTTCAGAGCATGGGGTGCAGGCAAACGGAGTTCAAGAACTTAGAAAAAGTGGGATTTATTTTCAGCCAATGCATTCGACTGTCTCTCTCAGAAAAAGTGGCTTTTATTTCTAGCCAATGCATTCGACTGTCTCAGAAAATGTGGGTTTTATTTTCACCCAATTCATTCGACTGTCTCTCTCAGAAAAAGTGGGTTTTATTGCTAGCCAATACATTCGACTGTCTCTCTCAGAAAATGTGGGTTTTATTTTCACCCAATTTATTCGACTGTCTCGCTCAGAAAAAAATGGTTTTATTTCCAGCCAATGCTTTCAACTGTCTCTCTCAGAAAATGTGGGGTTTATTTTCACCCAATTTATTCTACTGTCTCTCTCAGAAAAAGTGGGTTTTATTTCTAGCCAATAAATTTGACTGTCTCTCTCATATAAAGTGGGTTTTATTTCCAGCCAATACATTTGACTGTCTCTCTCATATAAAATGGGCTTTATTTCCAGCCAATATATTTGACTGTCTCTCTCATATAAAATGGGTTTTATTTCCAGCCAATATATTTGACTGTCTCTCTCAGCAAATGTGGGTTTTATTTTCACCCAATTTATTTGACTGTCTCTCTCATATAAAGTGGCTTTTATTTCCAGCCAGTACATTTGACTGTCTCTCTCATGTAAAGTGGGTTTTATTTCCAGCCAATACATTTGACTGTCTCTCTCATGTAAAGTGGGTTTTATTTCCAGCCAATACATTTGACTGTCGCTCTCAGAAAATGTGGGTTTTATTTTCACCCAATTTATTTGACTGTCTCTCTCATATAAAGTGGGTTTTATTTCCAGCCAATACATTTGACTGTCTCTCTCATGTAAAGTGGGTTTTATTTCCAGCCAATACATTTGACTGTCTCTCTCATGTAAAGTGGGTTTTATTTCCAGCCAATACATTTGACTGTCTCTCTTAGAAAATGTGGGTTTTATTTCCAGCCTGTCTCGCGCATTTTCCGTCTATAACAGATGCCACAGCCAGGGCCGGCGTTAGGGGACAGCAAACAGGGCAGTTCGAGGGGGGTCGCGTGGCCCGGCCATCTGTTTCCCTTCGCCTCACCTTCGCGCTCGCCTTTCCTCAGCGCAGCGGCCGTTTTCAAAAGTGGCGCGGGACTGCAGCTTTCCCTCTGACGCAATCCAGCCGGGCGGAAAGAGGAAGTTGCGTCACAGGGGAAGCTTCGGGCCAGGTGGCCGCGCGCGCTTCTGAAAACGGCGATTTGGCTGAAGCCCCGCTGAGAAAGGAAACGGTGATTTGGAAAGATGAGGGGAAGGGGACGAGGTTGAGGGGCGCTGGAACTTTCTTATGTGCCGTCAGGGGCAGATGGTGGAAGTGGAGTAAAGGGAGAGAGAAGAAGGCAGGCATTGGATGACAGCGGGGAGAGAGAATGAAATCCTGGAGGAGGTGAGAGCTGTGGGGAAACACAGTGGAAATAGGGACATTGAGGACTGGATACTAATAAGGAATTTAATCTAGACTGAGGCAGAAAATACATTGAGAAGGAAGACCAGGGGAGGAAATGAGAAGAGAGGTGGGGGGAGGAGATAGAGATGCCAGACCAGTGGGAGGGGGAGGCAGACAGTTTCTGGAAGGGGCATAGAAAGAGAGCAGATGCAAGGAAGAAACTAAATGACAAAGGGTAGAAAAAAAATTTCTATTTATTTGTTTGTATTTTATTACTTTAGGATAAAGTACTATTGTAGCTGTGCTGATAAACATTTATAAATGGAAACAGGAATAAGGTGATCCTTTTATTGGTTCTGCTTTTAATGTGATTTGTTATTTCTCTTTTCTCAAATATACATCTGTTGTCTTTATATTTTGTACAATATTAGGGGACATGCATCACTGTTTCTGTGGTGTTGCTTAGTATGCAGAGTCCGGCTTCTTGATGGTTCAGTTTAACTTTTGTCTACCTATTTCTATTTTTAGTTTGTGATTACTTATTCCATTTTGGGCAAGGGTGTTTCTGTGTTCTGTGTGTATGAAAGGCATGTTTTTTTTGTTAGCATTGATTGTGCAGGGTTGATCTGTTCTAATCTGGCTTGGGTTTGTTTTACATTAGGTGTATTGATGTTCTAGTGTTCGCTGCAGTGTGTAAGTTGCTGCCTTTTCCTAGGTACACTCATGTGCGACATACGGATTTTTACCAAAAATCATTTTCTTTATAGAGAGGAGGGGATGTTAAAAAATGATTGTCCCTGGGTGTCATATATGCTAGGTATGCCACTGGTGGAATATGTCTGCTTTGGGATATGTGCATCACAGATATTTGTAGTGTGTCCAATGGCTTACTAGACAACTGATGGGGGAGTGAGGATGGGCAGCGGCCCCAAACCTAAAGTGCATGGGCACTAAATTTTCTTCCTACCACGCCATCTTCCCAAATGCAAAATATAAATACAGGCAGTCCCCGGGTTAAGAATGAATTACGTTTTTAAAGCTGTTCTTAAGTTGGATTTGTATGTAATTCAGAACTTGTAGATTTTAAATTTCTTGCTGCTTACCTCTGCTCCCAGCTGACAAAAGGGTCAACTGTCTCTACCTGTGTTCCCTCTAAGGCAGTGGTCCCCAACTTTTTTGACACCAAGTACCGCTTTTAGAGAAGCAAATTTTTCCAGTTTTATACACAATATTCATGACATTTCTATTATTTTATTATTAAGTTATAATATCATAATAGAAATTATACAACTTACCATAATGCAGAATCAGTGGGAGCCCTGAACTTGTTTTCCTGCAACCAGATGATCCCATCTTGGGATGATGGAAGACAGTGACACGCGCGTGCAGAAGAACCCCGACGGCCCCGCCAACCCATCTCCCTGCAGAGCACCTTTCCATCTTTCCCTCCCATCCCCCATGTGCAGCAGAACCCCGACGACCCCGCCAACCCATCTCCTTGTGCAGCACCTTTCCATCTCTCCCATCCCTCACGTGTAGCAGAACCCCGATGACCCTCCAACCGTGAAGCCGATATACCTCCATTCTGAAAAGTAGCAGCGGTGGCAACACTGAACAGGCTGCTTTGCTGCTGGGGCCTTCCCTCTGCCGTCACATCACTAATGATGTCATCAGTGACGCGGCGGCAGAGGGAAGGCCCCAGCAGCAAAGCAGTCTTTTTAGTGCTGCCACTGCTGCTTTTCAGAACGGAGGTATGTTGGCCTCACGGTTGGCGGGGTTCTACTGTGCGGGATGGGAAGGAGGGATGGATAGATGTTGCACAAGGGGATCTCTCGCAGGTCAGCTGTCAGACGGCCACAGCCCGCTAGCGGACTGGAGGTTAGGTCCCCTGCTCTAAGGTACTGCATGTACAACCACACACTGTTCTTAATGTGGCCATGCATCATTTCTGAATCTGCTAAAGCGTAGGAGTCTGTGCCACTGGAAATACTGCTCAGTGAAATCAAATAAAGCTGCAACCCCGTTCTTAAGTACGAGTCATACAAGTCAGGCATCTGTAACTCGGGGACTGCTTGTACCTAAGTTGGTGGGTTTCCCAAAACCCTGCCAGCTGAAAATCTTTTCCTCCAGTCGGGCAGCCAAAACTATTCAAGCCCTGCAGCTGGTGGCAGCTTTGAGACACTGCTGCTAACTGCAGAGCTTGGGAGATTTCTGGCTGCTAGACTGGAGGAGGTGGTCTTCAACTGGCAGGGTTTTGGGATCTTCACCATCCAGAGCAAGGGAGGTGGCTACATTTTGGTGGACCTGGGCCTTGTGTGTTCAGTAAAGAAAGAAAGTGCATATCTGATTTTATTTCTCCAGTATTGTAATACTTGCTGAGTTTAATTTCTATTTGTGGTCTCTTGTTCTGTATTTTGTAAAGGTTGGTCTGTGTTTTATGTGTGAAGAAGTCATTTAAAGTTGTTTTATGTGTGGTATTAATGAGGTAGGGATATCAGGGGGAGGGTGCGGAGAGGAGAGGAGAAGGAATCAGGGACCCCCTCCTTAATTTATGCCCTAGGCCCCAGCATGTCTAAAACCAACGCTGCACAAGGCATTACCAGCCTTCCTCTTCACTCCCCCAACCTACTACTTTATGTGACTAGAAAGAGAACATTTGGTGGGTTTTTTATTCTCTGATCACTAGAGGCTGGTGGAGTTAAGTGGCCTCCTGCAGGACCTGCTCTTGCTCTCTCTCTCTCCACTAGGCCCTAATTTAATCAGAATGGTCTAAATGTGTGTCACCTATTTGCAATGCTTCCAGCACTGAAAGCAATTCATTATACATAGCACACGGTGACAATTAGGTAATTATTTGCAGTTAACTATTTACCCTTTTCCATTGAGAATATTTTTTTAAGTTTGAAGATTTTATTGATTTTAATATACAAAAAGTACAAAAAGAGAAAGAATATTGACCATTTAAACTTACTCTGTTTTCTGTCTTTCAACCAGTTCTCAATCCATAATAGGACATTACCTTCTATCCCATGACTTTCTAATTTCTTCAGAATAATGATAATAATACGTCTTTCATGAGGTACTTTGCCAGATCTACTGTGCATCTCTAACCCTCCCCCCCCAGTCCTTTGTTGTCCTTTGAGAAGGAAATACAGTCACCGAAACATGGATCCTAGTCGGGACCATATTCATTATGCACATCAAGGACTTGTTTTTGGTCTTTTGATAAACTGCTAATAAAAGTACTGTATATGTAACTGGAAGTTGATTTGGACAAGTTTAGACATCTCTTGGTTTGGACAAGTTCCTGGAGGAAAAGTCCATAGTCTGTTATTGAGAAAGACACAGAGGAAGCCACTGCTTGCCCTGTATCAGTAGCATGGAATATTACTACACCTTGGGTTTTGGCCAGGTACTAGTGACCTGGATTGGCCACCGTGAGAGCGGGCTACTAGGCTTGATGGACCATCGGTCTGACCCAGTAAGGCTATTCTTATGTTCTCTTGTTGTTCTGTACTTTGTCAAATGCCTTTTGAAAATCCAAATACACAATATCAACCGGTTCACCTTTATCCACATGTTTATTCACCCCTTCAAAGAAATGCAATAGATTGTTGAAGCAAGATGTCCCTTGACTAAATCCATGTTGGCTTCCTCTCATTTATCCATGCTTACATATTGTGGCCGGGCCCGTCCCCGAGTAGGTGGGAAACTATGGCCTGGACCACAAGTAAGATTTTTAGTACGCCTTTTATATGGTAGTGAAAGGAAGACCTGGATACCGGATTCCTTGGAAAATAGTACCAGGTTTATTACAGTCCCAAAGTATACAGAAAAGAAAACATAAGCAAAAAGAAAACATTCACCTTGGTTGGTTACAGTCCTTTAGGTGCCTCCTGCACACTATGATATTCCAGTTCAGGTGTTTTACTGAGGAGCTGGATTGCACCTCCTTATCAACAGCAAAATTTATTATCACATCAAAATATTATCAGTTCAGTGCCTTCCTTGGCTCATATTCCCCACTGGGATTTATTGATCTCTCTGGACCTTTAACACCTTTTAGCTTCTCTAGCTGAGCACGGCTTGCTTCAAGCCTTTTCTCCTCTCAGCTCTCTTTATCTACTTAACACGTTGTTCTCACCTCATTAGCTTTGCCAGCACTGCTCTGGCTGTCGGGTGAAACACATACAATGAGGGAACGTTCTTCAGGAGCTTAGCTGAGGACTCTTACATATTGTATTCCCCCAGGTCCATGTCCTCTTCACTCATATCACTACTCAGGACACTACACATTTCCCATTCACCCTCATGGGAACCTTGGCTCAAAGTTTCCTTACTTTTCTCAGGTTGTGCTGCCCATCCCCCTCTCTGCAAGTCTGCCAAAATACCTGCAGCCTTTCCCTGGGGATAATTTCTCAGCCTTTCTCTCTGGGGTTTAAGTTGCCAGTCACTGTACCTCCCAAGTGCTGTACCACCTTTCCTTAGGTGCTGGCCTCCTGCCATACGCTCATGCTGGGATTCAGGCACCCTCTGTGACCTGGAAACTCCTGGAGTAGTTTGGCTGCTCTCATCAGAGACAGCTGTGTCCTCATTCTCTCTCTTCCTCCAGCTCTCCTGCTCCTCTCTCTCTTGCTTCCTCCTCTCCTGCTCCTCCTCGTCTGTAAACTGATTCTGCCTATAAGGCAATCTCCTGAGTCTGACTCCACCCCTCTCTATATTAGTCTCAGGTTTCTCCCTGACCTCTGGAAAGGAGTGATAGGGGAAATTAGTGGTTTTCAGAGCCTTCCTTAATTGGCTCTTCAGCTGTGCTGGAACCTGCCTGGGCTTGCATTCTTTTGGCTGAGCCAGCTGTCCTGGCTCCATGCCGGGTTTTACAGAGCCCTGTGCTGCATTCTGGGGAGTTGTAGCAGTAGTTTTCACTGTGACAGGAGCTTCCCTGTCACAATATACAGTATGTTCTTGCTCGGCACTGATGTCAGAAGGACTGCATTGAGAAGGCCTGGATTAAAACATGATATATAAAAATATGCTATAATTATGCATGTTTGTGTTACTTAAACAAATGTTAATAAGATGACGTATACTATATATGCTATGGGGCTCATAATCGAAAGAGAAAAACGTCCAAAAACTGGCCTAAGTTGGCACTTGGACGATTATCAGTCAAAAACGTCCAAGTGCCGATAATAAAACCGGGTTTTGGATGTATTTCAGAATAACCTAGGCCTTCACAGTGTGCTTAACGACCATAGCTAAACGTGGCATTTCGTGAGGACTGTTGAGGGTGGGATTTGGGCGATATGTGTGCAGGCTTAGACTTAGTCGTACTGCATGTAAAGTTATACAGCACAGGATTGACGGAACTTGGACGTTGTGACTTAGACCATTTAAAACATTGTCTAAGTTACAAAAACCCACCTAAAGTCACCAGATAAGCACTGCAAACACATAATACAGACCCCCACACACTACTCCAGTGATCACCGACCCCCCACCCCCATAAAAATATTAATCACAACTTGAATATTGTGCTTCCAGAACATTATCACCTGGCAGCCTAGCATAGGAAAGCCTAGTCGTGCTGCATAGAGGTGTCTTAAGCCGTTTTGGGGGTGGATTAGGGACCCATGGAGAGGAGGACCCATGCCCATAAGCCCCTGTAATCACTGCATTGATATTGAAACATGTGCACTTCCCTATACACCCCCAAAACCATTTTGAACTGGCATATAAGTGGCTTCTGTAGCCATAAGGGCTATTGGGATGGTAGATAAGTGGGTCTAGGGGATTCTGGAGGTGGTTCGGGGGGCTCACCATGACCTATAAGGGAGCTGTAATGAGATGATGACATGGAACCCTTTTTGTGAAGTTCACAGCAGTGCCCTGTAAGGTACCCCACTGTTTAGGTGCCATGTCTGGGTGTTCAGTCCATCACTTTGCAGACCCCTCCCACATCCATCAGGGCTTGTTCTAGGCGTTTTTGACTTGGACAAAAAGTTGGACAAAAATGTGGTATAAAGTTGGACGATTTAGCAGCTTGGACGATCAGATCGGCAGGACATATACCGTATTTTCACGCAAATAACGCGCACCCGTATAAAACGCGCACACGGGTATAGCGCGCAGAAATCACGATGATATGTACAAAAACTTTGGTATACCGCGCTCACGGGTATACCGCGCATGCTGCCCGACGCTCCTTTCGCCCGCCCTGACTTTCCGACTCTCCGTTCACCCCCCCTGACTTCCGTGCACTGTCCCCCCTTGAAGGTCTGTCCCCATCCTGAAAGCCTGATGCCCCCCCCCCCGACGTCCGATACATCCCTCCCCCCGAAGGACCGCCGACTCCCCAACAATATCGGGCCAGGAGGGAGCCCAAATCCTCCTGACCACGGCGACCCCCTAACCCCACCCCGCACTACATTACGGGCAGGAGGGATCCCAGGCCCTCCTGCCCTCGACGCAAACCCCCCTCCCCCCAACGACCGCCCCCCCCCAAGAACCTCCGACCGCCCCCCCAGCCGACCCGCGACCCCCCCTGGCGACCCCCACGACCCCCCCACCCCCCTTCCCCGTACCTTTGGTAGTTGGGCCAGAAGGGAGCCCAAACCCTCCTGGCCACGGCGACCCCCTAACCCCACCCCGCACTACATTACGGGCAGGAGGGATCCCAGGCAAACCCCCCTCCCCCCCAACGACCGCCCCCCCCAAGAACCTCCGACCGCTCCCCCAGCCGACCCGCGACCCCCCTGGCGACCCCCACGACCCCCCCACCCCCCTTCCCCGTACCTTTGGTAGTTGGCCGGACAGACGGGAGCCAAACCCGCCTGTCCGGCAGGCAGCCAACGAAGGAATGAGGCCGGATTGGCCCATCCATCCTAAAGCTCCGCCTACTGGTGGGGCCTAAGGCGCGTGGGCCAATCAGAATAGGCCCTGGAGCCTTAGGTCCCACCTGGGGGCGCGGCCTGAGGCACATGGTCGGGTTGGGCCCATGTGCCTCAGGCCGCGCCCCCAGGTGGGACCTAAGGCTCCAGGGCCTATTCTGATTGGCCCACGCGCCTTAGGCCCCACCAGTAGGCGGAGCTTTAGGATGGATGGGCCAATCCGGCCTCATTCCTTCGTTGGCTGCCTGCCGGACAGGCGGGTTTGGCTCCCGTCTGTCCGGCCAACTACCAAAGGTACGGGGAAGGGGGGTGGGGGGGTCGTGGGGGTCGCCAGGGGGATCGCGGGTCGGCTGGGGGGCGGTCGGAGGTTCTTGGGGGGGGGGCGGTCGTTGGGGGGGGGGGGGGTTTGCGTCGAGGGCAGGAGGGCCTGGGATCCCTCCTGCCCGTAATGTAGTGCGGGGTGGGGTTAGGGGGTCGCCGTGGCCAGGAGGGTTTGGGCTCCCTTCTGGCCCGATATTGTCGGGAAGTCGGCGGTCCTTCGGGGTGGGGGTGCGAGTGGTCCTGCCGGGGGGGGGGGGGGGGATGTATCGGACGTCGGGGAGTCGGCCGGGCAAGAGGGCTTGGGCTCCCTCTTGCTCCGATCGTGGATGCGGGTGCGAGCGCGTGCGAGCGGTCGTTCGGGGTGGGGGTGCGAGTGGTCCTGCCGGGGGGGGGGGGGATGTATCGGACGTCGGGGAGTCGGCCGGGCAAGAGGGCTTGGGCTCCCTCTTGCTCCGATCGTGGATGCGGGTGCGGGTGGGAGCGCGTGCGAGCGGTCGTTCGGGGTGGGGGTGCGAGCGGTCCTGCTGGGGGGGGTGAATCGGGCGTCGGGCGGGGTGGGAACTATGTTTTAAAACTTTTGTATACCGCGCTCACGCATATAACGCGCGAGGGGTATGCGCGGTAGGTAAAAACGCGTATAACGCGCGCGTTATATGCGTGAAAATACGGTACTTAGATGATTTTTGAAACAAAAAAAAATTTGGACGTATTTTTAGAAAATGTGTCCTAAGCTGTTTTTTTACTTTGGATGACTTGCGACTTAGACGAAAACAGACTTAGATGTTCCTTTCGATTATGCCCCTCCATGAATATTTGCAATTACCATGATTGTCATGAATACCCTATAAAATAGGGGTGCCCACACTTTCTTGGCTTGCGAGCTACTTTTAAAATGACCAAGTCAAAATGATCTACCAACAATCAAATTTTAAAAAACACAAAGCATACTGTTTCTTTAGCTTTAATCTTAGGTTAAAGAGAGGAGAATGTAGTCATTACAATTTGAGGTCACTGCACTGCTGAGGTGTGAGTTTTGTCCCTCCCCAGCTCTAGCTCTCACCTATCCAACTATATAGAAGAGGTCGGATTGAGTAGAATTTTTTTAAAAAGGCAAAAAATAGGGCAGTATTTAGGTCAGTTTTTGGTTATCTTTGACTAGAGAACACTTAAGAAAACTTCAGGGAGTTTTGATTAATAATATCTCATTAAATCTTCTATAAAGGGAGAACACTAGAACACATATCTTGAAAACTATATACCGTAAATATATTTTGCAGTCCAAAGTGATAAAATAAACTGCTCCAAACCCCTTAATAACAGGTAAGCAAGCAAGCAGGGACTCAGAGCAGAAAGTGTTACATTTCACATAAAAGAGGCTGGCTGATCTTTAAAATGCAGGATAACTATGAAGGTTGGTAAATCTGTCTCATTTTATGTCGTAGGTACCAACACTCCTATAACAGATGTATGGCTGAGAAACATTGCATCACCTCTATTACAACTTTTTCTTCAGAAGACAGATAGATCCATGAATAGGGAACGGATCAGTGTGCCTGTGGACTGAGTCTAAGGATGATTTAATCCTATGGAGCCCTACGGAAACTTTTGTGGATACCTCCTCCTTTCCCAATTCAGGATTGCAGCTTCTTTATCCCTCTGCCAACCAAGCAGCTTCCTGCCAAAAAAAAAAAAGCAGCTGCAGTTTCTTTAATGTCCACATCTAATTTGAATGGTTATGACAAGTACTCTACAACTGTTCCAATTTTGGGGAGGTCACAGAATCTATTTTCTAATTCCTGGTAACAGAACAGATTTCTGTCATATACTTCTCATTCTGAAAAACAAAATTTGGATATTTCCACTGCCCTTTCATCAAGAGTAAGATTGAAAAGCCATCTTTGAAGTTATCTTCCGTGAACTGAATTAACAATTTTGAAAGTGATGTCCATGACAGTCTTTGTATTGAGTCTCTTGCTTGCCAAAACTTGCTGGTGAATGATGCAGTGGTTAGAAGGGAAGTCGTCATGCTGTCTACAGAGGGCTATGAAACTCTTAATCTCACCTGTCATTGCTCTTGCTCCAACAGTAGTGATGGAAAGAAGTCTATGCAATGGAAGATTACACTTTGTCACAAAGAATAGAAGAAACTGAATATTTCCTGACCGGTAGTTCTCCCTTTTAAAGAAATCATTCCAAGTAGTTCTTCTTTAACACTGAAGTCTTCAAAAACCATCCAGATAAAGACTAGTAACTGGGCTATGTCTCTTATGTCTGTAGATTCATCCAGTTGGAGTGAGAAAGCAACACAATTTGAAACATCCTCCAACAATTGTTCAGTTGTGTCTCCACACATCTTTTCTATTCACCGCACAATGGTGTTTCTTGACAATTGTACATATTAAATAGCAGCTATGATCTCTTTCTTATTTTTAAATCCTTCCAAAAGATTGTCAGCTGCTTCAAGAAAACAATCTTTTACAAATTCCCCTTCAGTGAAAGGTTTGCATTTCTTAGCGATCAGGTTGCTGACCTTGAAGGATGCTATGGTTGCATTGACCGAATGTGACCTTGGCTTCACCATCAACTGTTGCTGAGTAGCCAATTTCAATTTAAGTTGTTTGAGCTTCAGTTTACGAATTTCACTTTTGGGTGGAAAATCAACATCAAACTTATTGCTATGCAGAGCCTTATAATGACGTTCCCTATTACCCTTTTTGGGCAAGGATACTGAGGCGTTACAAATTAGACAACAACACTTGTCTTTCACCATGATGAAGAAGTAGTCCATTTCTCATTCATCATGAAAGTGGTAGGTTTTGCTCTTCTTTAGAACACTCATCTTCGTTATACTGGGGTGGCTGGATGTAAGAAGGTCAAATCTGCTGTTAGTATGAACACTGGCTGAATCTGGTCCAAAACTGTTACTGTCCAAAAGTATTAAAGATAAACAGGAACTGAAGACCTTTGGATGATGTGCAATACAAGGACTGGAGATGCCCAAACCACACATGCAATTCTAAAAGTAAAAATAAGAATTTATCTTACTGGCACCAATAATCAAATACCACCAAACGATCATCAAAAAAACTCAAACACCTGACCAGCAAACCAGATAAAATCAAATACCGCCAAACAAGTTCAAATACCACCACACATGATTTAATAAGTTCTGCACACAGTATAGAATCAAGGCAAAAGCAAGGCAAAATAAAATTGCAGTGTAGAATCAACGCAAAGGCTAGGCAAACTAAAAATGCAGAGGCAAGCAAAAGTCACAGTGTTTTGAACCAATTCGAAGGCAAGGCAAGTTAGAACAAAATTGGAAAAGCCCACCAAAATCACCAATTTCTTGAAACTTTGTTGTGTCTGTCTGAAAACGTTTAATGAAAGCAAACTATAAAGCGGCCAACGACCAGCATACGACACAACTAATATGGTAAGTGTATTCAGGTAAAGCCCGGGCAAATGGATAGAAACATAGAAAGATGAAACATAGAAAGATGACGGCAGATAAGGGCTACAGCCCATCAAGTCTGCCCACACTATTTACCCACCCTCTTAAGTCTACTGACCCCCTAAAGTATAATTGTATAATTGTAATTGTACTGTCACTCTACTGACCTGCTCATTCAAGTCCATACCCTAGTGACCCTATCCCTTGGCATGACCCTCATAGGGATCCCACATAGGTATCCCATTTGTTCTTGAAGTCTGGGATGCTGCATGCCTCGACCACCTGCACTGGAAGCTTGTTCCAACGCTCAATCACTCTCTCCGTGAAGAAGTACTTCCTGGCGTCTCCACGAAACTTCCCTCCCCTGAGTTTGAGCGGATGTCCTCTTGTGGTCGAGGGTCCCTTGAGAAGAAAGACATCATCTTCCACCTCGACCCGTCCTGTGATGTATTTAAATGTCTCAATCATGTCTCCCCTTTCCCTACGCTCTTCGAGAGTGTAGAGCTGCAATTTGCTCAGTCTTTCTTCGTACGGGAGACCCTTTAGCCCCGAGACCATCCTGTTGGCCATCCGCTGAACCGATTCAATTCTGAGCACATCCTTACGGTAGTGTGGCCTCCAGAATTGCACACAGTATTCCAGATGAGGTCTCACCATGGCTCTGTACAATGGCATTATGACTTCAGGTTTCCTGTTGACGAAGCTTCTCTTGATACATAAGAACATAAGAAGTTGCCTCCACTGGGTCAGACCGAGGTCCATCTCGCCCAGCGGTCCGCTCCCGCGGCGGCCCATCAGGTCCGCGACCTGTGAAGTGGTTTCTGCCTACTTCTATAACCTACCTCAAGTTATATCTGTACCCCTCTATCCCCTTATCCTCCAGGAACCTATCCAAACCCTCCTTGAACCCCTGTACAGAGTTCTGGCCTATCACATTCTCCGGAAGCGCTTTCCATGTGTTCACCACCCTCTGGGTAAAAAAGAACTTCCTAGCATTTGTTCTAAACCTGTCCCCTTTCAATTTCTCCGAGTGACCCCTAGTGCTTGTGGCTCCCCACAGTTTGAAAAATCTGTCCTTATTCACTTTCTCTATGCCCTTAAGGATTTTGAAGGTTTCTATCATGTCCCCTCTAAGTCTCCTCTTCTCCAGGGAGAACAGCCCCAGCATTTTTAACCTGTCAGCGTATGAAAAATTTTCCATACCATTTATTAGTTTAGTTGCCCTCCTCTGCACTCCCTCGAGTATCGCCATGTCCTTCTTGAGGTACGGTGACCAGTATTGAACACAGTACTCCAGGTGCGGGCGCACCATTGCGCGATACAGCGGCATGATGACTTCCTTCGTCCTGGTTGTAATACCTTTTTTGATGATGCCCAGCATTCTGTTTGCTTTCTTTGAGGCTGTTGCACATTGCGCCGATGGTTTCAGTGATGTGTCGACCATCACCCCCAGGTCCCTTTCAAGGTTACTCACCCCTAGCAGTGTTCCCCCCATTTTGTAGCTGAACATCGGGTTCTTTTTCCCTACATGCATGACCTTGCATTTCTCTACGTTAAAACTCATTTGCCACTTTTTTGCCCAGTCTTCCAGTTTCGTTAGGTCCCTTTGCAGGTCTTCACAGTCTTCCGTGTTTCTAACCCTGCTGCAGAGTTTGGTGTCATCAGCAAATTTTGATAACCTCACATTTTGTCCCTGCCTCCAGATCGTTAATAAATATATTGAACAGTAGAGGTCCCAGCACTGACCCCTTTGGAACTCCGCTCGTGACCCATTGCCAGTCTGAGTATTGGCCTTTTACTCCAACCCTCTGCTTCCTGCCTGCCAACCAGTGTTTGATCCATCGGTAGATATCCCCTTGCACCCCGTGGTACCACAGCTTTTTAAGTAGCCGTTCGTGAGGTACCTTGTCGAAGGCTTTTTGGAAGTCAAGGTAAATGATGTCTATGGATTCTCCTTTATCCATCTGGCTGTTTATTCCCTCAAAGAAGTACAGCAAGTTCGTGAGGCATGACCTTCCCTTGCAGAAGCCATGTTGGCTCGCCTTCAGTTGTCCATTGTTTTCTATGTATTCGCATATTGTGTCCTTTACCATTGCTTCCATCATCTTCCCTGGAACCGAGGTCAAGCTCACAGGCCTGTAGTTTCCCGGGTTACCCCTTGATCCCTTCTTAAAGATACAACCTATCATCTGCCGTACTTTAGATGAAGCCTTCTCCACTTGAGTGGCTGCTTTCATGTCAGCACTGATGATTACTCCTAAGTCTCGTTCTGCCATAGTCCTGGTTAAAGTTTCTCCATTCAGGGTGTAAGTTCTGCAAGGATTTCCGTTACCGAGATGCATGACCTTACATTTCTTGGCGTTGAAGCCCAGCTGCCAGATCGAGGACCAATTTTCTAAAGTACGCAGGTCTTGCTCCATAGCATCCTGTAGATTATAGCCGTTTACTATATTGCATAATTTGGCGTCATCAGCGAATAAGGTTACCTTGCCTTGAAGCCTTTGAGTCAGATCCCCAATGAATATGTTGAAGAGGAGTGGGCCCAGGACTGAACCCTGTGGCACTCCGCTAGTCACCTCCGACATTTTAGAGAGGGTACCGTTAACCACCACCCTCTGAAGTCTGCCACTAAGCCAATCTTTAACCCATGCAGTTAGAGTCTCTCCTAATCCCATCGATTTCATCTTGTTCAGCAGCCTGCGGTGTGGGACGCTGTCAAACGCTTTGCTGAAGACCAGGTACACGACGTCCACGGACTCTCCTGAGTCCAGTCTTCTTGTTACCCAGTCAAAGAAGCTGATAAGATTGGACTGGCATGACCTACCCTTGGTGAATCCATGTTGACTGGGATCCCGGAGATTTCCCTCGTTCAGGATCGTATCTAATTTATACTTAATTAGTGTTTCCATGAGTTTACACACTATTGAGGTGAGGCTTACCGGTCTATAGTTCGCAGCCTCAGCCTTGCAACCAGGTATATAACACACTTCTAAGGGTGTTAGGGCGGGGCCAGGAATGGGTGATTCTGAGAGGCAGGAGACCAGGTATGATCCCAAGTCTGTGGCGTGTCATCGCGGTGCACGGGTGATGGCCCTCTGGGGTACCCACAAACTATTGGCATGAAAACAAGTGCCCCCAATACACCCGCAGGCAAGAATCCTGCAGGCAGGAAATAAAGACAGGCAAAGTATCAGCAGCAGCGCAAGCCCTTGGCAGACAACCTGCCGGCACGAGCTCTTTCCTAGCAATGGGGCGAGCTGCTGGAGAGATGGAGCCAAGTGGGGCTGGTGATCTACCTCTAACCCCTCCGCGATCTACAGGTAGATCGCGATCTACCTGTTGGACATGCCTGCTATATTTTATATTAGAAACATGGAAACATGATAGCAGATAAAGGCCAAATGTTCCATCTAGTCTGTAACCATTCAATATAACTGGAGATGGAAAAAGAACCCCAAGTCACTCACTGCACAAGCCAATATCCCAGGACAAGCAGGCGGTATCCTCACAAGTGGGTGACGTGATCCAACGGAGTCCCGATGCAGACGCCTCACAAGCAGACTTGCTTGTAGAAACTCAAAGTTTCGAGTCGCTTGCACCGTGCATGCGCGAGTGCCTTCCCGCCCAGCGCAGAGCGCGTCTCCTCAGTTCTTACTTTTCTGCGGAGCCGAGAAGTCCATCTTCGATTCTCTGTGTGAAGTGTTTTCACTTGTGCCTTCTTTTTCCGCGGTTTTGGGTTATTTTTCTCAGAATCGCTATTTTTATTCATTGTTTTCAAAAAAAATTTCTTCTGTTCGTTCGATTGGGCAGGCTACGTGGCCGCAGCCCCGCGGCTTCGATCTTGCGGCGGAGCTTTTTCAGCCTATGTCCCGGCCTGCAACCGGCTTCAAAAAGTGTTCCAAGTGCCAGCGCGCGATTTCCCTGACGGACCCTCATCGACGCTATCTTCGGTGTCTCGGACCTCAACATCTCCTGAAATCGTGCCGGCTCTGTCTTCGAAGCAGGCTGCGGTGCCTTCCTCTGTCTTTTCAGGTCAGATAGCGCAGCAGCAGCCCATTCCCCCAGTAGTGCTTCTAAGTCCAAGCACTCTCACACTGCCTTGAGGGAGCACGAAGCCCATGCAGGTGGTCTCGTTGCAGACGTGGATCCATCCTTGATGGCTTCGTTCCAGACCTTATTGGAGAAGCAATTCTTTCAGCTCTTTACTACCATGGGGCTGAAGCTTCTCTCACAAATCCAGCCTGGGCACGCGGAGGTCTCCCGCGAGGTCGAGCCACCTCCTGTGCCTCAGTCGTACGCACACTCTCTACAGGGAGCAGAGTCTCTGCGAGTGTCTGGTCTGGCATCTCGGCATGCATCGCAAGGAGCAGAGTCTTTGCCCATGCCTCCGTTGGAACCCGTACACTCGATGCAAGGAGCAGAGTCTTTGCGAGTACCTCGAGGTTCTTCCACTCAACTGCCTCTGCTTCGTTCCACAGCCTCCAGCCCTATCCATTCTCTGGGGGCTTCGGCGAGGACATGCTCTCCTCAATTGTCGAGGCCTACTTGAGGCACAGCTCACATCATCAATCGAGGCATTCTTCGAAGCATTCATCCAGGCATGCCTCGCCTCATCAGAAGCAGCCTTTTCTTCAATATTCCCCATCACCTGCTTCGACCCTTCCGCTTCCGGATCTTGAAGACCCAGTGGGTTCTTTTTCTCCATCAAGGTCTCTTTCTTCATTGGAGCAAGCTGCCTTGACATCCTCGAGTCCCTCTCAAGGCCAGGCTTTGACAGATCAGCTGTCTTTTTCATCTTTTCTGCATCAGATGGCGACTGATTTGGATATTCAACTTGACACGTTTTCTAAGGAGTATCTCGAGGCCATGCATCTTCCTCAACCTCCTGCTGAATCCCTCAAGCTTCTCTTCACAAGTTTTTGGATCAAACCTTTGTCCGCTGTCTGGAAACTCCTTATTCCATTCCAGCTGTTCCAGGCAAATTAGATTCCAGATACAGGACTGTACATCACAAGGGGTTTGACAATGCTCAATTGTCTCACCAATCCCTGTTGGTTGAATCTTCTTTAAAAAGATCTCACCCTTCCCAGGTGTATGCCACTGTTCCTCCTGGCAAGGAAGGCAAGATGATGGACAGATTTGGTCGTCACATCTACCAAAATTCCATGATGACCTCCAGAGTCCTCAACTATAATTTTCATTTCATCACCTATTTTGAGTTCTTTCTCTTCATCCTTCAAAAGTTCATGCCTTATCTGGATTCTTGTGCGCATTTTGAATATCAGGAAGTCCTTGCATCCTTGTCTCAACTTCGGCTGCAGCTTCTTCAGTCCTCCTATGATGCTTTTAAGCTGTCTGATCCAGCTACTGCTTGCTCAGTGGCCATGCGGCCTTTCGCGTGGCTCCGTACCATTGACATGGATCCTAACCTGCAGGACCAGCTGGCTAATGTTCCTTGCACTGGCAATGATCTCTTTGACGAGTCTATTGAGTCAGCCACCAAGAAGCTTTCGGACCACGAGAAGTCTTTTGCATCCATTCTCCAGCTGAAGCCGAAGCCAGTTCCTCCTCGCCCTACACGCCCTCCTCTGATTTACCAAAGGCGTTTTCCACCAAAACAGGCTCCTTTCATTCGTCAGCCTGTCAAGAGGCAACATCCTCAGAAGCAGCAGAAGCCTCAGCCACCTACTGTACCCAAGGCTCCTCAGCCTTTTTGACTGTCTGATAGAAAGCATAACCTCTGTCGATCTGCCATTTCCCGTTTTTCCCCCTATCGGAGGTCGTCTCCATCATTTTTACCACCAATGGACGACTGTTACCACCGACCTCTGGGTCCTTTCCATCGTCAGGGAGGGATACTCTCTTCAGTTCCATCAAGTTCCTCCGGAACATTCTCCAAGAGAGTATCCTTCCACCTCTGCCCAGACCGCCCTTCTTCAGGAAGCTCAAGCTTTGCTGCAGCTCCGAGCTATCGAGCCAGTTCCTTTGGCTCAACAAAACAAGAGTTTTTACTCCCGGTACTTCCTTGTTCCGAAGAAGACGGGCGATCTGCGTCCTATTTTGGATCTCAGGGTGCTCAACAAATTTCTGGTCAGAGAAAAATTTTGCATGTTGACCCTAGCATCTCTGTATCCTCTCCTCGAGCAGAACAACTGGTTATACTCTCTGGATCTCAAGGAGGCCTACACACACATTCCCATCCATCCGGCCTCCCGTCAATACCTCAGATTTCGGGTGGGAAATCTTCATTATCAATACAGAGTGCTTCTTTTCGGCCTGGCCTCATCACCCAGAGTCTTCACCAAATGACTGGTAGTGGTGGCCGCTGCGCTCAGGAACCATGGTCTTCAGGTGTTTCCCTACCTGGACGACTGGCTTATCAAGGATTCCATTTCTCAAGGAGTCGTCCTCGTGACCCAGCGAACTATCTGGTTCCTGCAGAGTATGGGATTCGAAATCAATTTTCCGAAATCCCATCTCCAGCCTTCTCAGACTCTTCCATTCATTGGAGCTGTTCTGGATACTGTCCAACTCAGAGCGTTTCTTCCTCAACAACGTCTGGAAGCTCTTCACCATCTTTGTCATTCGGTCTCTTCTAGCCCGATCATCTCAGCGAGACACATGATGGTTCTTCTGGGTCACATGGCTTCTACAGTACATGTGACTTCTTTTGCCAGACTTCACCTCAGAATTCCTCAGTGGACCCTGGCATCTCAATGGACGCAGGTTTCCAACCCTCTGACTTGACACATCCAGGTCACTTCTGCTCTGACACAGTCTCTTCGCTGGTGGATGCTCTCTTCCAATCTATCCAAAGGCTTACTTTTTCACACGCCCCCCCCCATCAGAAGGTTCTCACGTCCGCATTGGGGCTCCGTTGGATCACGTCACCCAGGTCACCTACTTGAATAGCTGCCTGCTGTCCCTGGCTAACACCTGTTACGGTAAGTAACTGTGCTTTACTGTAGATACAGCACTAAGAATGGAAACTCATATCACTGGAAGGAAAAGAACCTCAGAAACCCACTCAGAATTTGACTCAAGGTAAACTTACTAGTTATAAGAACATCCACTCTATACTTCAATATAACCAACTGTATTTAATATAGATAACTGTGCTCAGAACCATTCAGATGGTAAAAGCAGGTCACAACGGGGTGAAACCCTCGAGAGTAGTGTCTTCAATGTTCAATCATTGCACTTCAAAATTTAAAATCGGTGAAGACTCTAATTATTGAAATGTGAGACGATACTGTGTACTCATCTTAGTGATCTGATTCTTCCAGGTTCTGACGCATTTCACCAGACCAGGCTTCCTCAGAAAACCCACACGTAAAATTCTTCCAAGTTTATGTGATCTTATGTTCTTTCCTACTGAAAGCAAGTAGGTATGCGGCATAGTACAAATGAGAAAACCCGAATAAAGTAAATGAAAAAAAGGGAAAAAAGCTACAACAAAATCTCTTCAAGCTCTCACTCAGCATGCTCACATCGCTGCCATTTTGACCACTCCCCTCTTCTCATCAGCTTCATTCCTAATTATCAGATTTTATGGAAGAATGAGATTATACAGTACATCTCCTTTCAGTTAGGATAGGGAAAGGGTTATGGTATGGATCTTCTCTGTATCTTTTGGAATTCAATCCCATGCATCCATTACTGTTCCTGTGAAAAGATAAATTCCTGATGCTGTTCTTTAGTCCTTTTCTTTGGAGCATCATACCAGGACTACAGGTTCCTGACCTCTGGAAAAGGTTAGTTTGTGCATTTCAAGTTTCCCAGTTTAATAAAATTTTTATAAAATCGCAATTTCGAGATTCAAAGCGATGTACAATAAAATATGGGGATAACAGGTAAAATAACATTACTGTTTAGATACAAAAAGATAAGGGCAGAACTACAATTGTGATAGAAAAGAGACAGTTAAAGGTTAACACAGAAGGACGGGGAAAAGAAGATATTGGAACCTCTTAGACATTTTAACCATTGAAGGCGTCTTTAAATAAAAAGGTTTTAAATAAACCTTTGACTTTGTCTAATGACTTTTCTTCCCTCAGTATCATATATCCCACATCTTCTCTCCTCTAGGATATGCATATTTAGGACCTGAAGTCTCATTCCATGCTTAATGGTACAAACCTAGTACCATTTTGATTGTCATGCTCTGGAACATCTCTAGACTTCCTCTCTCCCTCTGATATGTGATCACCAAAACTGAACATAGTATTCTATGTGAAGGCTCACCTGTAAAGCATATGAGCATTATCTCCTCCATTCTTCTGCTGGTTATGCCTCTTTCCATGCAATCTAGTACCTATCAGGATCTACCCACCACTTTTTTACACCGTTTTGCCACCTTGAGTTCATCAGCCACTCTCAACCCAAACTTCTGGTCTCTATTCCTCAATCTCTCTCCCCATCTTCCATCACTAATAATAGCTCCTTTGCATTTCTGCATCCTAAATGTAGCACTCTGCACTTTTTTCTATTGGATCCTCTGTGCCAAGCATTCAATCCCTTCTAAAGCTTTTTAAAATCACTTCTCATTCTGTCTATTCCCTAGAGGTCTCCACTTTGCTGCAGATCTTTGTGCCATCTGCAAAAAGCCAGATTTTTCCTTACAACCCCTCCACAACATCACTCACAAATACAGTAGACAGAACTGGCCCATGACATATCTCTGAAACACTGTATTTCTCTTTCAGAGTGAGTTCTGTTTGTAACCACTCTCTAAGATTGGGAACATTTTTGGTTAATTCTTGAGCCATTTTCATCTTTGTTTCTGTTATTCAGATATGTTTTCTTTTCAAATTTATTGTAATAACATTTTCTTAATATATGTTAGCATTTATAGCATGAGGAAATCAGCCTTATGTATGTATATTAATTCATAGTTAAAGTGGTTGCTAACACATGCACATCTCTACCATGTATCACTCAATCAGTTTCTAATCCATTCCGTGATCTTGAGATCGAATTCTGGAGTGCTCAGTTTGCTCATGTGCTCCTTATGCAAAACAATATCATGCTTTCCTGAAATGAAAGTTAAGCAAAACCCAGCCTGTGTCCATGATCTCATTTTGTAATCACTTAGGGCTCCTTTTACTAAGCTAGCATTTTTAGCGCGCTTTAAACAAAAATACTAACGTAAGCTCTATGGAAGCATTAGCGTTTAGCGTGTGCGATATTGTAGCATGCGCTAAGCGCGCGCTAAAACTGCTAGCGCACCTTAATAAAAGGAGCCCTTAGTCAAATATCCATGCATGTCTCAGTCGTCAAGGCTTATCATGCTGGTAGATAATTCTTCTTTAAAATACTGGTAATAAACAAAAGAAGGATTGCAGAATGGAATGTATAAGGTTTAGGAATGTTTATTAAAAAATGTATATAAAATTGTAATCTAGAGAAGTGACTCATATACATGGAGTACAGACCCAATGCAGTCTGTGTTTTGGAGAAACATTCCTTCCTCAGGGGTCCGAAATGTCCAATGTATCACAAGTAGAGAGTCATATGGCGGACAACATGGTTGTGTAAAATAACAAAAAATTTGTGAGTCGAAGGCAAAACTTCTTCCGGGCAAATGCACAGTGTGAATACTGAAAGTGAAAAATACTGGGCCCTGTGTTTTTTTATGCATGCTGTTCATCACTATCCCCTCTTCTACAAAGCCGCACTAGCGGCTGCCGCACGGTAATGGCCCCGAAGCCCATAGAAATTTAAAGGGCTTCGGGGCTGTTGCTCCGCGGCAGCTGCTAGCACGGCTTTGTAGAAGAGGGGGGATAGTTCCTCCTTGGGAATTTGAAGTGATTCATAAAATTAGTATTACCGTATTTTTTGCTCCATAAGACGCATCTGACCATAAGACGCACCCTAGATTTATTAATAATAATAATAATAATTTTATTTTTATATACCGCCAAAGCCATGATAGTTCGAGGCGGTTTACAACAAGAGGCGCTGGACAATCAGCGAAGTAGTTACAATAAAAATTCAAAGAAGTTACAAAGCCTTTGGTTACATAAAGTCACAATGTGGGGATATCGAGTACATGTGGATAAGAGTTCAGGAGAAGGTTTAAGAGTTCTAGGTTACAAATCGGTTAAACAGGTTGGTTTTACTTGTTTTCTGAAGTTAAGATAGGATGAGGAGTGTTTGATGATGAAGCCTAGCCAGCCATTTTGTTGACTTGCTTGGAAGGCTAGTGTTCTGTCAAGGAATCTTTTGTATCGGCAGGTTTTTATTATAGAGTGGCTGAACATAATAAAAAATAAAGATTTAGAGTAGGAAAACAAGAAAGAAAACATTCTGAACCAAATTGTGTACTAATATTTACCTGGCTCTGCACCCAGCCCCCCTCACTCCCTGCCAGGCTCTGCACCAACCCCACACTCATTGCCAGGCTCTGTACCCTGTCCCCCCTCCCTGCTAGGCTCTGCATCCAACCCCACACTCCTTGCCAGGCTCTACACCTTGTCCCCCCTTCCCTGCCAGCTGTCCCCCCACCCTCCCAAACCCCATACACCCCAAATATATGAAAACTCTATTACCCCCATCAGGGACCTGGACTCTTATGGTCTCTGAGGAAGAACCACCTCCACCCCCTCCCAAGGGGCATTAGCAATAAGATCCACATAGATCTCCCACTTTATTCCATTGAAGCAAAAGATAATTTAATCCACAACAAATTTCATCTCTGTGTCGTTCACCACGAACCATCCTTTGTTTTTAGTTTTATCACAACCAGGTTTGATCCACTATTCAAGCTCTCTGGTTGCAATTTTGACTATGCCTGACACCTTCCCATGCATATGCATCCCTGTTACGTCACTACATGTATTCTCTTTAATAAAGTCACTGTGCACAAGTTTCCCTTTTCCCTTGGTTTGTAGCGGTTCATAGCAGAGCACAGCAATAAAGATACGTTAGCCCTCAGTTCCCTTATGAAAGCTCCCAGGATTGCGTCGCAGCCCCCCACGTCTCTGCAGAACCCCACAGCCTCCTTCCCTCCGCTCTTTGTTTTCTGTCTGCACACTTTTCACTCCCCCAGCCTGGCGATCAGACCCCACTGACCTTGCCCCTGCTCGCCCCCCTAGCAAAAGCAGGGCAGCAAGGTGTGCAGGATGCAGAGAATGAAGTTGAAGGCGGCGGTGGGCAGGTGACAGTGGGAGCCAAGCAGCGGCAGTGGGGATCGGAAGCTTGTGCCAAGAATAAATTGAAGGCATCGGCAGGCAGGTGACCATGGGAGCCGAGCAGCAGCAGCGGTGATCGGAAGCGAGTTCCTGTCTAGGCCTGTGCTGCTTTCTGAATGGCTACAGTCAGTTCTCGCGAGTCCCGCGAGAACTGACAACAGCCATTTAGAAAGCAGAGTGGGCTCAGGCAGGAAAGCTCACTCCTGCCAGCCGATACTCTGCTGGACCACCAGGCTATAAAGGACATTTTAAAAGGTACGACGGGGTGGCGGTGGGGTGTTTTAAAAAAGGTATCTTCGCTGCTTAACTCGAACCGACCTTTCCACCCACTTTTGGGTGGAAAAAAAGTGTCTTATGGAGTGAAAAATACGGTAAATTAAATTAAGAAAGACAGAATGCTTTACGCTTTCTTTTACTAATATCATCTCTCTCTAGAATCCTGCATATTGCAAGAATCATAGTCAAAGACCGATTTTCAGGACTGTACTTGATCAAGATTCTGGTTATAGATGATCAGGGCTGGATATTCAAAGAAGCATCCGGATAACTGATGCCATTATAAAGATATTTTCATTAGCTGGTCCTATTGGTGGTTATTCAGTTGCATTACTCACTTCCCACCTCATAAGACTTCCCTGATCAGGGGACAAACCTGATTTAATAGATTGATGTTTTACTGTAATTTATAGGTATGTTTCATTGTTCTTTTGGGTGATTGTCTTTTCTATCCAAATTATGGCATTCTTTTCTCTGGGTTGTTTTGGGGGTTTTTTTGCCCTTCACCTCTGTGTAAACGCGATTCTTGTCAAACATAAGCACCAGTAATGTAGGCCTGCAAAACCCTGGCCTACATTACCAGCACCTATTTTAGATGTAAGCCATGATTCTCTTAATAGTGCCTAAGCATGATTTACATGCATCCAATACTATTATTAGAAGCGCCTACCGATGTAAGTACTGTTACTAGAATCTGGCCCAGAATGGCTATCCATAAGTATTCCATGCTGCTATTTCATCAGAATGTTCATTTTCCTTTACTCAATTCCCTCTTTAACATTTAGTGCATTCCCCCCTCCAATTTGATCCACTCTTATCATTGCAATATAATTTGTATCCTGATAACACAGTGTCCCATTGATTTTCATCCTTCTACTAGGTCTCTGAAATGCTTATTATAGCTACATTTTCATTTAATGCTTTATATTCTAACTCTCCCATTTTATTCCTTATACTTCCAGAGGCTGTTATCCCCTCCAGGGATTCAAGACAAGGTTAGACAAATTCCTGCTGAACCAGAACATATGCAGGTAAGGCTTGACTCAGTTAGAGCACTGGTTTATGACCTAAGGGCCGCCGCATGAGTGGACTGCTAGGCACGATGGACCACTGGTCTGACCCAGCAGTGGCAATTCTTATGTTCTTACAATTTGTATTCAGATACTTCAAATTGTGTTTTTTCCTTAGCAACAGCAGCAGATGAATCCAGAGACCAATGGGATAGCACACATCTACCAGCAGGCGGAGATAGAGAAACTGATTAACAGGTAGTCCTATTGGCTGGCACGCCTCCTGTATCTTCAGTATGCTCTATCTCCCAGCAGGTGATGGTCATTATTCAACAAGCTCCTGAATTCTGGCTGTGACTGGAAAATTATTTTCTCCTATTGAGGTTTCTCTTCAGTAAGATTGCCATTCTATGTCTCCTGTTGAGGTTTCTCTTCAGTGAGATGGCAATTTTATTCTTCTGTTGAGGTTTCTCTTCAGTCAGACAGGGGTGTCCGGCTGAATGGTGTCAGCTTTAGGGCTTACACCTGGGCCCCCCCCCCCCCAGGTCCCTGCCTCACCCTCCCTCCATTGCTAGAGGGTCTGGCTGGGTCTCAATTTTTTTTTTCACTTTCCCTTCTCTGTTTTAAAAAAAAAAAAAAAAGGGAGACCACAGTTGCTACATTCTGTCCTGTTAGTGCTGCACAATCAGCTCTTACTGGCTTCAACCGGCCCTAATAACAAGTTTGTGAGTATGTATATGATTTTTACTGTTTGAACTTCAGGTTCTGTTTGGGAGTCTTAGTACTGTGGGTTCGGTCAACGTATGTTTAAGGAATGGATATTTTATTGAGGCTAAGTTTTATGACTAGAAATCCATTGAAGGAGCCGGGACTTTCCCGCCCTTTGCATGCACACGCTTGGTTTCCTTGTTGGTTACAGCACGGCAGTAGTGGTGCGATTTCATGCTCGCACTTGTTCTCCTTGTTGGGTTTCAGTGCAGCAGTAGTAGTCCTGTTTATTCTGAGATTCTCTTTCATCAGTGTTTGTCGCGGCCATGTGCAGCTGATTGTGCAGGTGCCGGTTTATAGCAGCGCGCATGAGATGGGACATGTTTTTTCCAGCGCTGTGGGAAGCACCGCACCGTTCTTCTAGTTATTCCCCGAGTCTGATTTTCTTTCTATGTAGGCCGCAGCAGGGTAAATTTTGCGGGGCTTGAATCCGACTATGTTTCTAGGAGCATTGATGCAGTGGCCACGTGTCAGCGAGAATCAGGCGTGCGCTTGGATCTCCAGTGTTGGTGGGAGAGCTGCAGCGTTCCGGTAGTTTATTTCCAGCTGACTTTGGTCAGGGTATGCTGCGGCTTCTTTCCTTTCCGGTTCAGACAAGTTGTTCGTGTTTCACCAGCTTTGGGACAAGCTTGGGCAGATTTATATGTTTATGTCTGTGTTCCTGCTGTATTCACTTGAAGGAAGCTGCTAGTTTAAACGGACTCTAGGGTTAGCACTCAAGGTGATTACCAGAGAGACTCTGACCTGTGCTAGGTCACACAGTCTCGGTTTGTCTCCGGACTGGGTCGACATACGGCAAATCATTGCACAGTGAGATAAGCAGTAAGATAGTGCCTTGTATTTCACAGGGGTATCTCATTGTCTCTCTTGGGGTTCCTGCAGATTGAGCCTTTGTCTGTTGGTGACTGTCCTTCTTATTTGGGCCTCTGTGCTGCGCTGCATGTATCTAGTAGTGGCATAGGATATATATGCCTAAAGGTAGTAGAAACAGTTTCCAAGTTCGGGCTGTCTCTATGGGCATAATGACACTTCGTATCTTCCTGCGGTCAGGACTCTCTTTCTCTATTTCTGAGGGAGCCTGGACTTCAGATTTCCATGCTTATCACGCTGATTTCTCCTGTCACCATTTTCTCATGGCACATGCTAGACGGACCCCCCCAACCAGACAAGAAGGGCTGTACAGCTCCTTCTAATCAGGAGCCAGTTACCTATTCTATCAAACCCGTGATGTGAGCTTTGTCTGATACCTGTTAGGATGCTGTTGTTTTCCACAGGGTGGTAGGTGCAGCATCTTGATTGCATCTAGTACATTTTCACTTTAAAGGACATACATATGTCACTCACGTTGCATGGAGTTAGTACTGTTTTCATGGTTCCAGTATATTCCTTTTTACATTGCGAAACTTGATTTTTCCTAGGAGAGTTTCTTTCTTCTTACAGCTCCTACAGTTCTCATCCTGCCTTTCCCTGACCTTCTGCACTTCATTCTGAGGGGATCTTGACTTCTTCCAATGACTCTTCAGGCTTTCTCATGAGGGGGAAGATGCTATAATGTCAGGTCAGGGGGCTGTGAACATTTTTCAGGATGCTTTCAACTTTGCATCCTCCTCAGGTTTCCGGTTCGTTCTTGGAGTTTCTATGTTTTGTTTTGTGTTTACCTTTTAAGTGTTACTGGTCCTCAGGGCAGTTCTTGTAGTTCTTCAGGAACTAAGGGACGTTGTTCCACTTACTGCATGGTGCCCAAGATGGGGGCATTGGGCAGGCTGGATCCCATTCTGTTGAATTAGCTTCTCAGGATTACACATTTCTGCAGAAAAACTGGGAGAATATTTACATTTTCACTATGGACTCCGAATCGGCACTAGGTTTGCTTGCATCTCTTGGAGCAGCGCTTTCGGTTTTAGCACATGCCATTTCACCTACCTAGGCTTCACGAACATTTTAGAAAATGTGGGCAGTGGTACTGTTTTGGCGCTATCAGGTGATTCACCTACTTTCTTCTTGACTGACTGCTTGATTCGGACGTCTTCCAGTCGGGCCATTTGACTGACACGAAAAGGGTGGTTTCTTTTCCTCAGTACTTTGGACGTGAATCTTCGAATTTGCACAGCG
Source organism: Geotrypetes seraphini (assembly GCF_902459505.1). NCBI lineage: Eukaryota > Metazoa > Chordata > Amphibia > Gymnophiona > Dermophiidae > Geotrypetes > Geotrypetes seraphini. The sequence continues at coordinate 28,274,918 of NC_047101.1, read as the reverse complement.
CTCTTTTCTCCTGTACTATTTATAGGTATATCGGGGAGATGTTTTTATTCATATAGGAGAGAAATGTGTTTCTTCCCAGAGACTAGGGCGATGGGTCACAGTCGCAGATTTGCATTGTTCTTCGGTCACCATGACCAAGAGTATGGGATTCTGTACAGGTTCTAGGATCCATGTTGCTGACTCCACTGGGAACTTCGGCTTGCTTTCCCATTATAACGCTACAGCAGTCACTTTTGTTCCAGTGGTTCCCGGTATCTCAGGGCTCCAATTATTTGGTAGGCTCCTCAAGCATCGCTCTGTATAATTTGGTAGCTCAGCGAGATTTCTCTTTTCAAAGGCATGCCTCGGTCTTTGCTGGACTAGCTCATGGTCACCAAACATCCTGGGCTGTCGGGTTGGGGGGCTCGGTGCCTTCCATCCTTAGCTCCAGAAGTCTGGTCTTAAGAGGTGACTCAGTACTTGTTCATTCTTTTACTCTGGAGCATGGTCAGGCTACTGTTTCTGGAGCTTCAGACCATTCTTCTGGAACAACGCTGAAGGTCTTTTCAGTCAGTATTATGATGGGGATGTTTCTCTACAACCTGGGCAGTAGGTAATGTAAACTAAACTAAACCTTAGGTTTGTATACCGCACCATCTCCACAAGCGTAGAGCTCGGCACGGTTTACAGCAAGATATACAATGAAGCTATATAAAATGGCAGTGCAACCATAAAATAGATATTTGCACACCAACATCCACACTCAAAACACTCAAAGAATAAACATAAACACCATGCTTATGGTTAAAAAAAAAAAAAAGATTAACTCTAAGCAAACAGTCTGTTTTTACTTATCAAGCCTCCTCAAATATTTTAACATGTCCAAATTAATACAAAAGAGGACACAGCCTAACCTGATTAAGTTTACTTTAATTCCCTGGCATGACCTGTGAGAACGCCAATCCATGCTCACTCCCCAAGATCCAAGGTAGGTGACACATATGGATCAATCCCCCCCTACCACACACATATACCACCACCATACCCCACCCTCACCACACACACATCCCCACCACCACACCCTCCCACCACGCACCCCTTCCTTCACCCTCCCACCACACACCCCTTCCATCACCCCCAGTTGGCGGGGTAAAGTTGTGGTTCTTGATAGCAGGGAAGCGGTTGGCGAAAGAACTTCATGTCCATTCCGCCAGAGCGATGGCTACTTTTTGGACTCGGTCCAGAGGTTTTTTCCATGGAGGAGTTTTGTCTCATGGCTACTTGGGCTTCCGTGAGTGCTTTATCTCAGCATTACCGGTTGGATGTGGGGGTGGATGCGTTTAGTGCTTTGGTTGTTGCGGAGGCGGCGTTTGCTTCCCACCCAGATTGAGGATTGCTTTGCTACATCCCATTGGTCTCTGGATTCATCTGCTGCTGTTGCTAAGAAAGGAAAAATTATGTTCTTACCTGTTAATTTTCTTTCCTTTAGACGCAATAGATGAATCCAGAGCCCCACCCTTTCTGGATATTGTCTGTCGGTTTTTTCTTTTGCAACTGTCGAACTTTGTTATTACATTACATTACATTATTGATTTCTATTCCGCCTCAACCTTGCAGTTCTGGGCGGATTACAAAAGAGACAACTGGACATTTCCAGGATAATTACAGAGAGAATTCTGGTCATTTCCAGGAGAAGTTACAAGAATAATGGAGCTGTATATTTCAAGAGCTACAAGATGCTGTACAAATAGGAAATAGTACAGATCCAGTATATATACCATTAGGGAAGCAGTTGACATGCTTGAGGCTAAAGAGAAGGGATCTGGTGAGGGGGGAAGAAGGGGGGAGTTGCATTGAAGGGGGTCCGGTTGGGGTTAAGCCATCTGTATAAATTTTTTGAATAGGTGGGTTTTGATTTCTTTGCGAAAATATTTGTAGTCGTTTGTTGTTATCAGCAGGTTGGAGATAGTGTGGTCCAGTTCTTTCGTGGTTCTTTGATGGTTATATTCTGTATTATTGCCTTTTGAGAGTTGTTATGGGAAAGAAGTTTTTTACATGCTATGCCTATTTATTGATGGTTATGGATGCTTGGGCAAGGAGCTATACTGAAGATACAGGAGGAGTGCCAGCCAATAGGACCACCTGTTAATCAGTTTCTCTATCTCCACCTGCTGGTAGATGTGTGCTATCCCATTGGTCTCTGGATTCATCTGCTGCGTCTAAAGGAAAGAAAATTAAACAGGTAAAAACATAATTTTTCCTTCCTTGCGTTAACAAGCAGCTTAGAGGTTGATGGGGATAATTTGCATCCTTCACTCTCTCTCTGCTCTCTCCGTAAATAATCCTGGTTTTCTTTCACCATTATTGAAACCTCTCTATTGGGATTTCCTAAATGTTCTGAACCATGTGCTCCTGAGTGACTGTCATCTCTTCCCCCCCCCCCCCCCCCCGCCATATTAGTTTAAAAGCTGTTCTATCTCCTTTTTAAACATTAGCATCAGCAGCCTGATTCCATCCCAATTTCAGTGGAATTCATCCTTTTGGAACAGGCTTCCCTTTCCCAGAATGTTGTCCATTTCCTAACAAATCTAAATCCCTCATCCCTGCACCATGCATAGAGATTTCAGAGCTCTACCTGCCTTTTGAGTCTCTACATGTATAGTAATATGACTAAGGGTGTGTCTTGGATGTGTCATAAAACATAGTCTTAATACACGGATTTTTCAAATAAAAGAAAAATGTTTATTATTCTGAGTAAATATGCATTATCCTTAACATTCTCTCACATGGCTGGCTTCCAGCCTACCCAATACAATGTTCAGGCATTGGTTGTAGATCCACCTTTTAGAGTGTTCCATCATGACAAGGTGGTTCTTCGCACTCATCCAAAATTCAGTCTAAAGTTGTTTCGGAATTTCATCTCAATCAATCCATTGTTCTTCCAGTGTTTTTTCCGAAGCTTCATTCTCATCCTGGAGAATCAGCTCTTCATACTCTGGACTGTAAGCGTGCTTTGGCTTTCTATCTGGAACGCACCAAACCGCACAGAACTGCTCCTCAACTTTTCATCTCCTTTGATCCGAACAAGTTGGGACGTCCTGTCTAAGCGTACCATCTCCAACTGGATGGCGACTTGTATCTCTTTCTGCTATGCCCAGGCTGGATTATCCTTTCCCTGTAAGGTCTCAGCCCATAAGGTCAGAGCAATGGTGGCTTCTGTAGCTTTCCTCAGATCGACACCGATTGAGAAGATTTGTAAAGCTGCCACTTGGTCCTCGGTTCATACCTTCACTTATCATTATTGTCTGGATACTTTCTCCAGACAGGATGGACAGTTTGGCCAAACAGTATTACAAAATTTATTCTCCTAAGTTGCCAACATTCCCACCATCCCCATCTGGTTAGCTTGGAGGTCACCCATTAGTGAGAATACCTGCCTGCTTGTCCTGGGATAAAGCACAGTTACTTACCGTAACAGTTGTTATCCAGGGACAGCAGGCAGCTATTCTCACGTCCCACCCACCTCCCCTGGATTGGCTTCTCTGCTAGCTATCTGAACTGAGGAGACGAGCCCTGTGCTGGGCAGGAAGGCACTCGCGCATGCGCGGTGCGGGCGACTCGAAACTTCGAATTCCATCAAGCAAGACTGCTTGTGAGGCGTCTGCATCGGGGCTCCGTTGGATCACGTCACCCATTAGTGAGAATAGCTTCCTACTGTCCCTGGATAACAACTGTTACGGTAAGTAACTGTGCTATCTAGGTGGTGCATAAATTCCACCACCTTTGTACCAGACCAGGCTATCCTCAAGTCCACCAGTCACCCAGCTTTCTACATTCCTAATGATCAAATCACCAGTTATAACAACTGTTCTAACCCTTTTTTCCTGGGCAGAAGCCTCTGGAGACATATTTTCAATGTAAGAGGATGTTGCAGCCCTTGATGGGCAGGTTCTGGCTACAGGATAATTTTCTATTTCACCAAAATGATCTTCTCTTTTCAAGAAGCCCCCCTCCTCCAAGGCAGCACAGGGCTGCCAGACTAGAGGTGGCACTTCTCTACAATATCTTTGTAGGTCTCCTCTATGGACCTCTCTGTCTTCCTCAGCTCCTGCTAGTCTGTTTCCCTTCTCTTGAGGTTAGGAGCTCTTTACATCAAGCATAGACATTTAACCTCTAACCAACTGGGAGATAATCATACATGTGACATTCAGTACTGTAGACTGGATACTGTTACTTCTCGACTACTGTCTGCATCTTAGTATTACTGAGTTGTTTAATTAATTAAAACTAGTTAATGCACTAGAGATATTAGACTAATATAAAGAACTTAAGGTTATATGGTATATGTAGGCTTTATTTAGTGTTTGCTTCTCACCATGTAATAAAATGTAATTAAAACTCTGTAATGAAAACTCCTCTCTTGTTATCCTAATTAGAATAATTGAATATAAATTAAGACTATAGATGAAAATATATGCTAGGGATGGGTGGGAATGAAGACTGTTGTGCCTTAACATAAGAACATAAGCAGTGCCTCTGCTGGGTCAGACCAGGGTCCATCATGCCCAGCAGTCCGCTCACGCGGCGCCCATCAGGTCCAGGACTTGTATGGTAACCCTTCTAGAGGCTACCTATTAATGCTATAGCCCAGTCCTCAGAGCGCATGTAGTTCCATTGGGTTTTCAAGACATCCATAATGCATATACATTAGATAGATTTGCGTGCACTTCTGAGCAATGAAATCTAATTAAAACTTTGTAAGGGAAACTCACCTTTTATTATCCTAATTCAATTGGCAGTTCCCTGGATCTTTTATTCATTTCCACCGGACTGGCAATTTTTCCGTGCTCCATTCTTTTGATCACATATCCGTGGACAGATCACTTTCTAATATTTTTTTCACTTCAACAATCCATTTGTGTATCCTCAGGTTGTTAAAACCCACCTTCTACACAGTAGGAGATGGGTTTTAACATTTCACCTATACCATAGACAAACAAAATGTCTCTAATTTCTGGCTCCATCCAGGACCTTCTTCCTTCTGCGGATACTGCCTCACTTAATGAACAAGCAGTGCATCTGCACACCTCCCTTTTGGAAATTATTGATAAATATGCCCCTTACCACCCAAGATCCAACATTAGATCCAAGAAAGCCCCTTGGTACTCTTCCTCACTCTTCATTGCACCTGCGCCACCTAATCTCACCGGAGCTGCTTAGTGGATGTGTTTTTTTTTGTCATGTCTATATTGTAAATTATGTGATCTTTTCCTGTCTCGATTATATTGTGGATGTACTTTGTAACCTGTTCTGGGCTCCTTTGGGAGGATGGGCTAAATAATTGAGCAAATAAATAAATATCCTGATACCCACAGGAATTGAATGGATGTCAAAGCATTTGCGACTTGCCCAGAGCCACAAGGAACATTAAATATTGTGTTTGAAAGATTATAAACAAGATACAGTATACTGCAATCCATAAACTTAACTCATAATTTTATGCAGAGAACTTAAGGAAATACAAATCATTAAGTACATCAATCACAAGTATAAAATCTTTATTGACTGCTTAATGACCTTGAATGTTCAAAATACATGAATGATTTTTTAAAAATTAACCCTGCATATATTATTTGAAAATTTCCCCAGGAAGAATCAGTGAAGCAGATCACTTTTAAGCAAAATATTCCAGGATGCTAATTTATTAGTTTTTAATAGTTAGTTTTCAATAAGTAAAAATCGTTTGTCACTGTTGCCAGATCTGCTTTTAAGGGCTAATTTTATTTATTTCTTGCATTCATTAGCATCAGCATAATTTAAATGACTCCAGTGTGTTCCCTGAAACCATTGGAACATGCAGCTCCTAAATGCTGGTTCTCAGGCCTCCTGGGGATACCTAATTGTTTTATTATTAGCAATGCACTAACTGTTATGCATAATTACAGAGAATGTTTTGATGACATAGTAATAAACATTCTAATTCATCCTCTTTAGTTTGAGATTATGACAAGTAGAATAATCTACAAAAAGACTTATTGGTTCTTGTTTGTGGAATCTGTCAGCTCCAAACAGAGAGAGAGGGAAAGCTGGGGCCACCGGAGGCAGCATATTCAGCTCACTGACACTATCGGCAGCCTGAAAATTACAAGCAGCAGCCTCATTCCATGAGGGATGGAAGGGTAAGGGATAAAACTGCTAAATTGAGGCTGGGGGAGGTTAGAGGGAGAAGGAAGACCAGGGAAGAAAAGAAAGGGAAAGGAAGGGTGAGGAAAGAGAGATGGCAATGAGGGGGAAGGGATGGAGAGGAGTGAGATGCCAGAGCATGTGGGAGAGTGTGTGTGTGTGTGGGGGGGGGGGGGGCGGGCAGCAATGGACAAGAAGAAGAAGGAAAGAGACAGAGATGCCAGATCATTTGATGATCACTACTTCCCACTTGGACATTAGAGACACTTTCCCCATTTGTGAGCACCAGATCCAGTATTGCTTTTCCTTCGTGAGTTCTGTTGAAAGGCATCCATAGTTTTTCTAACTCTGCAGACAGCTCTTTCCAGTTTGCATCCAGCAAGTTGAAATCACTCAGCAAGAGCACCTCCTCTTTCTTTCCCAACTTTTGGATGACTGCATCAAGATCTTTGTCAATTTGCTGTGATTGAGTCAGAGGTCTGTAGAGAACGTCCACATAGATAGATGTTCCATCTTCCTTTCTCCAAGCTCAAGTTTATTAAAAGATTTTTTAAACTGCTTAATCAGGTTTCTAAGCGGTGTACAATATAAAATTTACATAAAAACATATTAAAACTGGGGATACTGGATAAAATCTAAGTGTCATAATATAGCACTGATAAGACGTATAGACCTACTTCAGACAATAGGAAAAAAAGGGAAGAACTACAATCGTAAAAGAAAAGTGGTTTTTACATAGAGAGCTACTCCTGTGCCTTTTATACCATCTCTGTTCTTCCTAAAAAGATTATAGCCCAGTACTGTACAATATGTTTATGTCCTATCCATGAGAATCACTGAACCATGTCTCTGTGATAGCAACAATATCTAAGATCAGGGCTTGCAGATCATGAATTTTGTTGCTTAGACTGTGAGCGTTTGTGGTCATTGCTTCTCAGCTACCTTTCAATGTCAATCTCATTTTTTTGTACAGGTTTTTACTTAGTCTCACTTCCTGTCACATTGCTAAGAAGTGTATTGGTAATGTTGTTTGCATTGGTAATGTTGTTTGCATCATTGTTAGAATTCTTAGCTTCTTCTTTAATTATAGTCAGTAGTTGGTAAGTAGGACCGGTGCCAAGCAGACCTCTACAGTCGGTGCTTCAAAATTGGCAGGAAGAGACAGATTAAACCTTAAAGACGTGGAATATGTGTAGAGTGACAGTTAACTCTGGCTACTTTAACGGGCAGACTGGATGGATCGTGTAGGTCTTTGTCGACATTTAGTATGTTAATATGTTGACAGTAAAAGTTTTATTTGATACCAGTAATGTGCTAAGTAAGTAATCAATCAGCAGCGCTTAAACAACCTTTGTTAAAAATGTTCAAAGTAACTTGACACGAGCTTCCATCTGATCTTCTGTCAACTCACTGAATCCCTGAGCCTTCCAGCAGTGAGCACTGTCCAGCTGCTATGAAATCTCAAGCCTCGCCAAACTGATAAAAACAATGTCTCCAACCTGGGTTAGCTTGAGGTTTGTTTGTTTTATCAGGATGGAAGCCAGACGAGTCTACAGAGACAAAGATCAGGCCATAGAGTCACTTGAAGCACTGTTTCATCATGAAGTGTGGAGTTCATTTCTCTGTCTTTTGACTGTGTGGATGAGGCTTTCTTCAAGAACAGACAGACAGATGTGCTTCAATATTAATCCAGTAGATCTTTAGTGACTGATAGAAATTTGTAGGATCGAGGAGCTGTAGGCTAGGGGAAATTATGAGCAGCCTGTAAGCAGAAAATGATGTTCAGTGAATGGTTCCTTGCCTGCTTGCAGCTCTGTATCGAACAAGCAACCAAACAAAAAAGCAGAAGCTTATTTACTCCCAGGACATGAGACACCCACCGATAGACAAAACACCTCAAGCTGACACAAACTTATTTTCACAGGCAGACCTTAAAATGATGGGTTGGTGGATTATGTTTCCATTCAGCACCATGATGCAAATGTGTGGCAATTGGGAGGAAGGAAGGACAGTCATTTCAACTGTGGTTTTTATTTCCACATCTTCCAAATCCAGATGATATACCTCCTACTACCTGGTTAAACACATTTTCCATATGATCTGTCTTGAATTTCCTTTCTTCATTGATGATTTGAAAAGGCTGAGCGAGCCTGTGCAGGAAAGAATCAGATCTGGCCCTGTAGTTGTCCTTCTGTCCATGCACATGGTCAGCAGCTCTCTCAAATATTTCTTTCTGTTTTAGCCAGAATAGAACAACATGGTTTTGTCAATGGGGTTTTTTTTTTAATTTCTGCTTTGTTTTATTTTTATAAATTTTCATTTTATTTCAGTTTCATAAATTTAGGAAGTGGCTGCAGCTGCTGCACAAAGAATAGAGCTCTCACTCATGATAAATCATCCCAAATTACCATCTCACTCTCAAACACATCTCACTGGGACACAACCAAATCCCCACTGACAACTGGCACCTCTTAATCCTTTCCTGACCACCTCTAATCCCATGTAGCACCTCATTAGGCTTCATCCTCCCCTCCACACACACACTAAAGAGGCACTTGATTCCCCCTAGCACATACAGGGGATGTCATTGCTGGTATAGTATTGGGGCAGGAGTAATCTTCTTTCATTTGCACCCCATTGCACTGAAGCAAAGGTAGCTGTGGCCCCTGGATTAGGGTTGGAATCTTGGAAGCAGGAGGCTTTGAAACACAGATAAAGCTAGAGACTTTAGAGTATGTGATGACATCCCAAACCAGAAGAGTTTAGGTTTGAAGGAGGAAAGAAAATGTGAAGTTTCATCCTCAGTAACTGGAGAGAAAGAAGAAAAGGTGGCATGGGTCAATTGAGGGTCAGCAGGGCAGATGGTAGGAAGGAGAGGTGGAGGTGATTCATTTGAGAACACAAGGTGTATCTTGTGAACCTTGTCATGGAAGTATTCAGCCATAGTCTGAAGAAAAAGAGGAGGAGTTGAAAGTGAGGGCACTTGTAGAGAGTTGAGTGTGGCAAAGATACAGTGAGGGTTGGATCCAAGAAAATCAGTCATGTGGGTGAAGTAGTCTTGTTTTTCAAGCGAAAGGGTGGATTAGAAAAAGGTCAGCAGGAATTTGAAATGCCAAGTTTATCTGATATACCATCTATCAAGTGTAAGAAGTCCGCATGAGTGTGGAATTTTAGCCAGTGACATTCTGCAGATCAAGCAGAGGAACGTAAGTAGGGGATCTTAGAAGTCAGCCAGGGCTGGGGTTTGGTGCATTTTATAGAACGTGACATGGGAGGAACAAGGTATCAAAAGCAGAGGAAAGGGTAATTATAGAAAGAGAACATAAGAATAGCCTTACTGGGTCAGACCAATGGTCCATCAAGCCCAGTAGCCTGTTCTCACGGTGGCCAATCCAGGTCACTAGTACCTTTCCAAAACCCAAGGAGTAGCAATATTCTATGCTACCGATACAGGGCAAGTAGTGGCTTCCCCCATGTCTTTCTCAATAACAGACTATGGACTTTTTCTCTAGGAACGTGTCTAAACCTTTCTTAAAACCAGCTAAGCTATCCACTCTTACCACATCCTCTGGCAACACATTCCAGAGCTTAACTATTCTCTGAGTGAAAAAAAATTTCCTCCTATTAGTTTTAAAAGTATTTCCCTATAGCTTCATTGAGTGTCCCCTAGTCTTTGTAATTTTTGATGGAGTGAAAAATCAATCCACTTGTACCCGTTCTACTCCACTCAGGATTTTGTAGACTTTAATCATATCTCCCCCCTCAGCCGTCTCTTTTCTAAGCTGAAGAGCCCTAACCGTTTTAGTCTTTCCTCATACGAGAGGAGTTCCATCCCTTTTACCATCTTGGTAGCTCTTCTTTGAACCTTTTCTACACTATATCTTTCTTGAGATAAGAAGACCAGAACTGAACACAATACTCCAGATGAGGTCGCACCATGGAGCAATACAGGAGCATTATAACATTCTTAGTCTTATTAACCATCCCTTTTTAAATAATTCCTAGCATCCTGTTTGCTTTTTTGGCCGCCACCATACATTGGGCGGAAGGTTTCATCGTATTGTCTACGATGATACCCAGATCCTTTTCTTGGGCGCTAATCCCCAAGGTGGACCCTGGAATCCAGTAACTGTGATTCAGGTTATTCTTCCCAATGTGCATCACTTTGTATTTGTCCACATTAAATTTCATCTGCCATTTGGACGCCCAGTCTTCCAATTTGCTAAGGTTCGCCTGCAATTTTTCACAATCCGCATGCGTTTTAATAACTTTGAATAGTTTAGTGTCATCTGCAAATTTAATCACCTCACTCGTCGTTCCAATTTCCAGATCATTTATAATTAAATTAAATAGCATCGGTTCCAGTACTGACCCCTGCTTCATTGATAGATTTACATAGCATAGTGTTTGAGAGGAGGGGGAGACACTGGTGGAGAGAGTGCATGGATCAATAGCTTGAAGATTCTTGAAAGTATTGGTGTGGATTGGTTTGTCATGATAAGTTTTGAAGGTTATGATATGATGGTCGGAGAGGAGAAGAACTGAGGTGAAGTTGGCAAAGGAGAAGAGGATGAGATCAAGGCAGTGGCCATTTTAGTATGTATGTGGGGGGAGGGGGGCAGGGCATACTGTAGCACAGGTGAAGATTGAATGAGAATATTAGAGCAAGAAGCATTGAGGTGTAGGAGTCAGCAGTGTCCTCAACATTAATGTTAAAATCACCACGGATGATGGAAGGAGAGGAAAGTTCAAGAAAGATGGCGAGGTAGGAGTCAAGGTCAGTGAGAAAGGAAGATAGAGGTTTGTGAGGCGGTCAGTAAATGACAGCTTTTCAGAGAGAAAAGGGAGCAAATAGATGGATGGAGTGGACTTCAAAGGAGGAGGAGCAATGAGACTGAGGTAGAAGAAGAAGTTGAAATCTACAAGAGGATGAGAGTAAAGCTCAACTCCTCTGTGGCCAACTGGGTGAGACATGTGGGAGAAGTAGTAACATCCATGACATGGGGCAGCAACTAAAACAGAGTCTTCAGAGTAGAGCCAGGTTTCAGTTAGTGAAAGATGGTGGAAAGAATTAGAGGTTGAAGGGTGGTAGACTTAGAGTAATGTTAGGAAATTCTTTTTCACGGAGAGGTTGGTGAATGCCCTCACAAGGGAGGTGGTGGAGATGAAAATGGTAACAATTAAAAAAAAAGAAAAGCATAGGATGAACACAGAGAATAAATGAATTTCCCCAGACATGTCCTTTTTTTGAAGGCTTTGTCGAAAATCCAGTTGGATTTTCAATTTAACAACTTTTGTCTGGGGAAACCGGACATCTAGTAATCCTACAGCATCTCAACCTATCTGGAATAGGGGAGAAGAAAGAGGGAGAAGATGGCACATATGGATAGATGGGAAGAGAAGATATGGAAAAGTAGATAGATATGAGGAAGAAGCAAAAAAAAAAAAAAATTGAAGAAAGTTGAATGTTAAAAGTTAATGCCAAAGATGGATAAAGTAATAAGTAGGAGACTGACTATATTGATACTATATACCAGTGGGAAGAGAGCAAATGACTCCTAAAAACGCTCAGAGAAGTGAAACTCTGAAGGGGAGGTGGATACCTTCCCTTGGGACAAGAGTTTACCGTCCAGTCATTGCATTTTACTTTACAGAACTTCACTTTCTAGCCACTGGTAAAATTGTGAACAGTTTAAATGTTTTGTAAATTGACAAAAAATGTTCAAAAATTTTTACAAAAAGACTCTTGCTCATTGGGAACTGTACACTTATCTGTGCAAGCTTTTTAAAGATTGTGGTTGTACAGGCTCTTAGGGGTCTCAACGCGGCCCCGTTTCGAATATTCTGCTTCAGGAGACCCGATGCTACACACTGTGACACCTCTGTTGTAACCACATTATTCCAAGAGATGATCGTTTTTTAACTTCAAAACCTCCAAACGACCATCGGGTCTCCTGAAGCAGAATATTCGAAACGGGGCCGCGTTGAGACCCCTAAGAGCCTGTACAACCACAATCTTTAAAAAGCTTGCACAGATAAGTGTACAGTTCCCAATGAGCAAGAGTCTTTTTGTAAAAATTTTTGAACATTTTTTGTCAATTTACAAAACATTTAAACTGTTCACAATTTTACCAGTGGCTAGAAAGTGAAGTTCTGTAAAGTAAAATGCAATGACTGGACGGTAAACTCTTGTCCCAAGGGAAGGTATCCACCTCCCCTTCAGAGTTTCACTTCTCTGAGCGTTTTTAGGAGTCATTTGCTCTCTTCCCACTGGTATATAGTATCAATATAGTCAGTCTCCTACTTATTATTTCATCTAATTTACTGACTAGTATTCACATGAGTCCCTGTATGTTTTTCTAACAAAGATGGATAAAGGGCAGAAAATTAAGGAGAGAAAAAGAGCAATTGCATAATAAGGCCATGGAAACAGTTAAGAGCACAGACAGAAGGCAGTGCAACCAGTGACTGGGAAAAGATAATCAGAAAAATAAAAATCATCAAACAAAGATAGGAAAAATAATTTTATTTTCAACTTAGTGATTGAAATGTGTCAATTTTCAGAATTTACGTCTATTGTCTATATTTTGCACTGTTCAGGAAAAAAAATGTATTTCTTTCTATTTCTCTGGTGTTGCACTACGTGCAGAGTCTGGCATCTTAGGGTTTCATTTGTGAATATTAGGACTTTGAGTTTATGGTCCTGTATTTGCATAGGGTTATCTGTGTTCTGTACTTGTGACCAAGGCCAGGTGTTCTGATAGGAATTAATGTCATGGCCCCAAGTAGGAAGATATTTGTTGGCAGTTTGTCCGGGTTTTGGAAGGCCCTATGTTTGTGGCTGTGTCTTGTCACCGGCCAGGGTCCGCACTAGCTCTACAGCGGCCCTCCACCAGGTGGCAGTAAAACAAAAGGAACAAGACACTCTTCTGCAAAGAAGCAGAAGCCCTATAGGGGATGCTGGTTTGAACCCTGAAGCACTCCTTATAGACAACCCAGGCACACAGATAGAAAAACACCAAAAGAGGTTTGGTTCAAAAGTGAAAATCAAAAGTTTATTATACAAGTCTTTTGCATTCAGAGTAACTGCACAAGGTAAATCATACTAAGCAAAACCCATAAACAATATCAACGAAAAAGCAACTGATGGTTCACTCCTCACTAGTGAGAGATTAGTCAGGATTTATCAGGTTTCAAGATAGTACTAGCAGTTGACTGTTGGGCCGCGCCCAGTTTCCAGTTTGTGAGGTATGTCAGGTTATCCTCTCAAAATAAAAGGCAAATAAAAACTAATAGTTACTTAAGTGCATAAGTCCGGTTATTGCTTAAAACTTTAGCAAATATTTTCATTACACCAGGAAAGTAAGATAACCTTATGCAGCTTGGAAAGGAAAAAGGTTGTACTTGGTAGTTTTCTCTTTAATACAGAGAAAGAGGGGGGAAAAAACAACAAACATTCAAAGGCAAAATACAATATTAAAGATTTTGCTTGTGGCACTTGGCCAGTAATCTCCACATTTAATTGCCACAGTTCTTTACCAGGGCAAAAGTATACCTCCTGGCATAACTCCCAGAAGTTTCTAACAGTCCTAAAATAAGCTAGCACATGTCTCCAAACAAACATTCAGTTCAGTTTCCCCAGTGGTGCTACAGGGATGTGGCTCACCTGTGCCTGGCCTTTCTCTGAGTCTCCTATTCAGCCTGGCTATTTGGGAAGCACAGTATCAGACCACAATGCACCCAGCAGCAGAACTATCTTCACCCCTGACTGAGAGGTTTATGCTAGCTTCATGGCCTCACCCAGCCCTTCTTCTAAAGAGAAGGAATCACCCACCTCCATCGGCTCCTGGTGTGTAGGCAGCTTTGGGTCAGACAGGTTCCCAGCTTCAGGTACCTCTAACATCTCCACATCCTGGCTTCTTGTGGGCTGGTGGATACTGAGAGGCAGCTCTCTAGGTCCCGCTCTGCTCCTCTTGGGCAATAACAAAGGTGCTTCTTCTTCTTCTTCCCGGTTCCTGAACTGCTCTCCTTGCTGGTAGCCCCTTTTCTGCTCTCAGGGTCAGGTTTAAATAGGAGAGACTCCTGCCTACACTTGTGAGGAATAGGAATGGGCAGGTACTCTCTCTGCCTCCCCCTTTGGCGGGACTTCAGAATGCAGTCAGAAAAAAAAAATGCTGTTTTTTCTGAACAGGGACAAAATGGCTTCCCTGCCTGTTTGTGTGTATTTCCCCTTTGTCCTGTTTTGGGCTTGCTTGCCAATGATCCAGGCTATAGGAACTGGACCTAGGATAGACAGCCCTGTTATTCTGTTCATCGGGGAAACTATTCTGATAGGCTCTAAACCCCTTTGATCCCGGTATACCCTGATAATTCCCCTGTGGCAAGTTGCCACAGTCTGGAGGGCTTCTGCGCATGTGCAGATGTTGATATGATGATATCACATGCATGTGCGCATGAGCATGATGTCATTGCATCAACGTCCACGCATGCACGGAGGCCCTCTGAACACAGCTCAGAGCTCAGGAAGGAAACATGAGGTTCGTGTTGGGGCTGGATTAGGGCTGGGGGGCAGAACGGGTTGGGAGTGGGGACAGAACTGGGGAGAGTCAAGTGTCCTAGCATAAGCATTTTGCTGTCTGCCACCAATGTTAAACCTGTAAATTCAATGCCAGGCCATGTCCAGGCTCCAGCATTGAATTTCTGGTTATATGGATCCAGCTAAAACATAGTTGGTGAAGTGCAATATTCAGACTTAACTGGATATCATAACCGGTTAGGTGCCAAATATCGACACTTAGCGGGCTAAGTGATGACACCACCCCTGGAACGCTCCAACCATAGCCAGTTTCAGCTTGAGTTCTAACAGGGTGTTTTCAGCAGAACTATCAATTAAGGCCTGGATTCTCTAAATGGCGGCATTGTTGGCAGCTGACTTCGCAGGTCAATCTCTTGACAGCACCATTCAGAGAATCGTGCCTCCATCAAAGGTAGGCGCCGGATATGTAGGCCAGGGTTTTCAAGGCCTATATTTCCGGCACCTAGCTTTGATGTAAATCATGTCTGCCTGGGTGCTTTACGGTGCCTAATGCCACTTCTGGCTTTAGCCACGCCTACAGTGACATTAGAAGGCGCAATTCCGGCACCTTAAAAAGTTTTTTAAGTCTTCATTTAAATTGTGTTTTGGACTTAACTTTTGCACCAGTAGGGTGCCTACTGGAGCCTAAATTAAAGCGCCATTTAGAGAATATGGGCCTATGTGCCACTGAAAATACCTGGTTAGCCCCTGGACAGGTGTTTTAAATGGCCATTTATTTAAATCATTTTGAATATTGGACTCAGAGTTCAAAAATATGTTCAAGATATAAATGCATGAGAAGTAGGTCTAGTTCAATGGAAAAGAAGCTCTGAAATAAGGGGTTATAGGATGAGGTGAAAAGTTGTAGAAACAAGAGTAGTCTAAGGAAACATTTCTTGAACAGCACTCCAGTGGACATGGTAGAGATAAGGACTGTGTTTAAATTCAGGAAAGCGATGGGACACATACAGAGGATCCCATAGAGAGAATGGACTGTAAAGTGTAGAAGTTAATGTGTATAAGAACATAAGAACATAAGCAGTGCCTCTGCTGGGTCAGACCAGCCCAGCAGTCCGCCCACGCGGCGGCCCATCAGGTCCAGGACCTGTATAGTAATCCTCTATCTATACCCTTCAATCCCCTTTTCCTTCAGGAAATCATCTAATCCCTTCTTGAAACCCAATACCGTACTCTGTCCTACCACACCCTCTGGAAGCACATTCCAGGTGTCCACCACCCTCTGGGTGAAGAAGAACTTCCTAGCATTGGTTCTGAATCTGTCCCCTTTTAATTTTTCCGAATGCCCTCTTGTTCTTGTAGTTTTCGAAAGTTTGAAGAATCTGTCCCTCTCCACTTTCTCTATGCCTTTCATGATCTTGTAAGTCTCTATCATGTCCCCTCTAAGTCTCCGCTTCTCCAGGGAAAAGAGCCCCAGTTTCTCCAGCGTATGAAAGGTTTTCCATACCTTTTATCAATCTTGTCGCTCTTTTTTGGACCCTCTCGAGTATCGCCATATCCTTCTTAAGGTACGGTGACCAATATTGGACGCAGTACTCCAGATGCGGGCACACCATTGCCCGATACAATGGCAGGATAACTTCTTTTGTTCTGGTTGTAATACCTTTTTTTATAATACCTAGCATTCTGTTCGCCTTCTTAGAGGCCGCTGTGCACTGTGCCGATGGCTTCATTGTCTTGTCCACCAGTACCCCCAAGTCCTTTTCTAGGCTACTTTCACCCATTACCAGCCCTCCCATTGTATAGCTGTACATCGGGTTTCTGTTTCCTACATGCAAGACTTTATATTTCTCTACATTAAAGTTCATCTGCCATTTATTCACCCACTCTCCCAGTTTGTTCAGGTACCTTTGTAAATCTTCACAGTCCTCTTTAGTCCTAACCCCACTAAAAAGTTTTGTGTCATCTGCGAATTTTATAACTTCACACTTCGTCCCTGTTTCTAGGTCATTAATAAATACATTGAACAGCAGCGGTCCGAGTACCGACCCCTGCCTATGTTTCTAGCCTTGAATGTACAGTACACCCTTGATGCCCCTGCTTCTCCAATGGATTTACTGAAATGACCCAGCCAACAATAGGTTTCTGTACAGCTCTCCATTCAACTCACTTGCCTTCTTGGTGACAAATGAGTCCAAGCGAGGAAATGAGCATAGGCTCAAATTTATACATTGAGTTTTTGTCCATGCCCTCTTGTTTATTAGCTGAATTAACGTTGTGAGCCCGATGCATTTTATTCAAAATGCAGAAAGTTGAAGTGCTGACAGCCAACTGCCTTCCCCTATTTACTTGTTTAGATTTAGGAAAGGAAGTGGTACAGGAAACCAGCAGACTATGACTAGTTTTCTGAGAAGAGAACATTTTGCAGCAACAGGAAGAAGCTGCATTGTTAGATACATTTGCACTTTAATTTGGTGGAACAGAGATATATCATCATCAAGGAGATAGTGCCGTTTGTTTTGGGGCACTTTTGGTATGCACAGGTGAAACCTATAGACTGTTTTTGAATATTTTGTGTTGTAAAGAATATAAAAATGGATTTCCGTAATGTCTCAAGTCGATCAGAAGTAATAGCCTGGAGTCCTGATGCTTTGGCAGATTATTTTCATATGGTAAGTGACAGCTTGTATATAAGAAGAACTTCTATTTAATCTGAGACTTAAAAATTAAACCTGGATCTTCATAAAGGAAAGAATTGAACTGCTTAAACTCATTAACTGCTAGAGTTTCAGTGCCTTAAGTTATCTCTTTTACATCTTAGATGTTCAGTGGTTTGTCCTTGGCTTTTAGTATTTCGGAGCCTTCAATGCAAACTCCTCATCCTACTGTAAATAGATACATTTCCATTATTTGCATATTTAGCTTACACCATTTTCAGTAGTAGCTCAAGCCGAGTTACTGTCACTGGAGGGCTTGCAATTTCATGTTTGTACCTGAGACAATGGAGAGTTCACAAGGAACAGCAGCTAGATTTGAAACAGGTTTCCTTGCTTGCCAGCCGACTTCTCTAACCACTAGGCTCCTCTGCCACCAGTCTGACTGATGGTTACTACAGTATGCCTTAGTACTGTACTAATAGCACTTCTAAAGCATTGCTCGGCTTGGTGTGCTTATATCAAGTGTTAATAAAACTTTAAGAAGTTGGAAAGTACCTGCTCTAAAAAGCAAATGTGCTTTTGCATGAGTGAGAGGGTGGGTGGAATGTATTTATCAGTGAGTTTCTGACTTCCTAGGTAATAAGTAACAGTTTGGGTTATATGCCAGTAACTGTGGGCACTGGTGCTGTTTGAGTGGGTAGCTGGGAAATGCTTCAGTGTGGCATTGAGTAGGAGCAGGCAGGAAGGTGTGAAAAGAGATGCTTGAGCGTATGTGTAGAGGGAGAGGGGATGAGAATGCCTGCTTTCCTTTTGCAACTGCCTAGTATAAGTCTGGTATGATGGGACCAACGGGACACTCTCATTCCTTTGGACTAGGATGTTCCCTAGGAGGTTGAGCAAGCCGTATCCGATTTTAAATCCACATTGTCCTTAATAATCCAGATGAACTATGGAAAATTGTAATTTGTTCAATGTCTTATGATAGCAACTGGTGTAAAGTTCAATGTTTTTCTCAAAGACCTCAAACAACCAAGACACTACTGTATTTGTACTTCGTGTCCATACTAGGGTGAAGTGTTCATCATAGGTCTTGTATATGCATTAAAATGCTAACATGCTAATATCTAACAATCTGGTGTGTAAATGTAAGCTGAAAGACCAGAAAAGAAGAGCCCTTATCTGAAGCCCGACGGCTACCCAGCCATTTCATGCCAAGTTTCTTCAGGGGGCTATATCTCTCTTTTTTTAAATAATTATTTATTTATTATTTGAAAATCATAGCAAGCATTACACTTGTTCAACAACTCGAAAAGATATAATATACAAACAGAATAATATCAAAATAAGTAACAATACACTTCTTCTTAGACCCCAATATAGAATCAAAGGGGGGGATCCATATAAAAAGACATATAACAAAAAAGTAAGCATCATAAAGAAAATGGCTTTAATGAGAAACAACTCCTCTCATATACAATAACACCCACTTAGTCCCTGACAATCTTTTTCATGTCTAGAAAGCTCCTGAGGTGTTCTGGAACAAAGAAAATGTATTTCGGCCCCAAATACTTAATGAGGCATTTACAAGAATACGCCAGCTGAAAAATGGCTCCCAAATCTTTCACTACTTGCCTCATAACTAAAAATAGTTTCCTCCTTTCTTGTATCTCTTTATTGACATCAGGGTAAATCCAGATATGCTGTCCCATATAAGGAGCTTGAGCTTTATGGAAATATAACTTTAAAAACAACGTTGAAGTCTTGCTGAAAAACAAACAAAGCAAGCAAGGTGGCTCTCTCCTCAGTTATTGTGTTAGATGTTCCTAGGATCTCAGAGAGGTTTCCCAAATCTAATGGTTGATCCAAAACTCCTTGGGTTACTTCTGGTATTTCGCTCCCTATCTGCTTTTTAGGACCAGATAAGTAATAGATTTTATTTAAAGGAGGAATAACTTTGGGAGCGAAACCCAATATTTGCACAAGATAATTCTTAAACATTTCAACAGAGGAGATCTGGGGAAATTTAACAGTCTCAAATTCAAATGCTTGTTATAGTTTTCTAACTGTTCTATTTTCTTATGGATTAACAGTTTGTCTTTAATCAAACTTTCATTGATCGCTTTAAGAGCAGCAAATTCTTGATTTACAGCCAAAAATCTTGATTCATTTTCCACTTTAGTATCCTCTACAGTTTTTGTGAGAGAGTTTACCTTTTTCATCAATGTTGATGTTTCCTCCGCTGTTTTCTGAACAGTTCCATCCATCCTCTGGAGCATTTTCCACACATCAAGCAGGGTTACCTCCACGGGGGTCAGAAAAATATCTTCCACCCCAAGTTGACTTTCAGTCCCCACAACTTCTTCCTCTGTCCCGCTCCCCTCATTAGAGAGGACTCCCGCAACCACTACAGTATCAGGTTGCTCCGAGATACAGACAAGTCAGCTGCAGGGCATGGAGGAATTACCAGGTCTGGAAGCAAGAGTGAAACTTCCAGCTCAAGGGTGACGCCTAAGTTCCGAGATGCCAACTCCAGAAAGCCTCGCATTCCAGAAAGGAGAGGAGTTCTGATGGCAAAATCCAGGACAGTCTGCCGCAAAGGAGTCGAAGTTCCAGCCGGTAAGGGTCCCGATCGAACTAAGCCTTTCCACTTGGTATGAGGCATAATGTTTAGAGAAGAAAAATTGTGCAGAGATTTGCCGGCAGCACACCAGTCACGCCGCCATCTTGACTCCACCTTAAGGGGCTATATCTCTTCTATTAATCATACCTTTGCTTTTTGAGCTTTCAAGGTGAAGCATACACACCGCTCTTCCCACACCAAAAAATTTTGGCTGAGTAGTTCTATCACAAGGTTCACAAAATTAACTTTGATTTCTCAATCAAGTCACCTCCCCCAGTCTGCTCTACTAACCCCCATTTGGCTCTTGCCACATTATCTTCCTTTCCTGAAATTTCTAAGGAAAAATACTGCACATTTTCTTTCCTCCTCCAAACTCACCACTTGTTCCTCTGATCCCATCCCCACCCATCTACTTACCACTATCTTTCCTATTGTCATCCCCTCTATCTGCTTTATCCTCAACCTTTCACTCTCAACTGCAACTGTGCCTGACACCTTCAAACATGTCATTGTTGCACCACTCCTCAGAAAACCCTTACTCTACCCTACCTGCCCCTCCAACTGAAATCCTGTCTCCCTCCTCCCCTTCTTATCCAAGCTACTTAAACATGTTGTTCACTGTCATTGTCTTGACTTTCTTTCATCTCAAGTTATCCTTGACCCACTTCAGTTGAGCTTTCACCCTCTTCATTCTAAAGAAACTACCCTTAAAAAAAGTCTCCTAATCCAAAGGCCTCTACTCTGTCCTTATCCTTCTTGATTTATCTGCAGCTTTTTGACCCAGTAAATCACCACATGCTCATCAATACGCTGTCCTCGCTTAGATTTCAGAGCTCTAAGGAGGAAAACAGCAAATAGAATCCTTACCACTCCCTTCTACAGGGATAACAAGTCAGAGATGGCACAGAGTGGATCAAAAAAGAGACACAAAGACAACCAGTATAAAAAATGGTTCTGTTAATAATAAGGAGAATTGATTAAAGCAATTTATTAAATATTTGTTAGATATAAAAAAGGTGTAGAAATGGGGTAGATAACTAATAAGGCTGTGGAGAAACCGGGATAGAGTTAACCCTCTCCAACCCTGACATCTAGAAGTGGACCTAACCTCTGGTTTTTTCATCTGGAGGCTGGTTCTGGGTCTAGAGGTAGGGTACGAGTAGGATTTGTTTGGGTTGGGATGGGGGGTTTAGGGGGTATATGGGTGGGAGGATGTGTGCAGAGAGAGGTAAGGATGAGCTATGATAGGTGTGAAAATATGTATGGGTCTGATGAGCAATTGGGAAAATATATGTTATGGAGTGTATCTATGGCAATTCTGTGCTTAACATATGGTTGAACGAGTTTTTATGTCCCTCAATGTTCAGGGACTAAACTCTCAGCGTAAACATCAACTTTATTTTCAGGAGGCTGGTAGAGTTAAGATGGCAATTGTTTTTTTGTAAGAAACGCATCTATTACCAACTCATGAGAGATTTTTTCACCACGCTCATTATAAAGAAATTTATTTTGCTTCTAACAAATTGAAACCTAAAACTAAAGGAGTTGCTATTGTATTTGCCAACCATGTGTCTATTGATGTTAAAGAGATGGTTCGTGATAAAGAAGGCCGATTCTTGCTTTTAAAAGTATCTATGGGGGAGGGTCAATTATACACTTTGTTAAATCTTTATGCCCCTAATGCAAATCAAGGTGCTTTTTACAACAAACTAAGGGAAATATTGGCACAACATGCATAAGGTAAAATTATAGTAGGAGGGGATTTCAACCTTACCCTAAATGTGAAGTTGGATAACTCCAATATTGGAGTAAAATATGATAAAATTGAACAACGTCAACTACGTTTATTTATGGAGGCATGGGATCTTATTGATCTATGGAGACATCAACACCCGACAGAGACCGATTATACTTTTTACTCTGAAGTTCATTCTTCATATTCTAGAATCAACCTCTGGCTGGTGGGGAAAGATCTGATGGAGGCTGCTAGCTCCTCCTCCATAGAAACTAGGCTTGGTCTGATCATGCTCCAGTTTGTTTTAATTTAGTGATGCAATCTGCCCAACTGGGTAGGAAATATTGGCGATTAAATGAAAGTCTCCTGCTAGACTCTGCCCATGTGCAACAATTGGGTAAGGATCTAGGAGAATATTTACAATTTAATGATACAGGAGACATTTCACTGGAGACCCTTTGGGAATGCTTAAAAGTGGTAATGCAGGGTAAAATTATTGCCTTAGGGACACATGTCCGGAAAATATGCATGTCTAAGACTAGGGATTTGTGAGATCAGATATATGCATTAGAATGGAATCGTAAGGGAGGGATTTTATCCCCTGAAAAAGAAGCAAAATTACAACAACTTAAGTTAGATCTTCAGGCGTTAGATTTGGAGATAATTAGTGTTAGACTCCAATGGTTATGTCAAGAAAAAGAGACAACTCTGCAATGTAATTACCCATATAATAATAATAATAACTTTATTTTTGTACTGCATTACCATGGAAGTTCTATGCGGTTAACAGATGAAGAGACTGTACATTTACAGTGAAGTTACATTTTTTTTTTTGGCATAGTAACATTTACATTTATGGCGACGCTACATTTACAGTGAAGTTATTTTTCAGCTAGGTTACAAATTGCAGAGAAGTTACATTTGCTGTAAGTTACATATATATAGCGGAGTTCATACAGTAGTGTTACATACAGCGGTGATACATACTGCGACTGGAGATTGCACTACTTTAGGCCAGATTCAACAAGCTTTTACTCATTTTTATCAACAACTATATCAACCTGAATATATGGGGCTCCTTTTACTAAGGTGCGCTAGCGTTTTTTGCGCACGCAGGAAATTACCGCGTGCTACGCTTCTAGAACTAACACCAGCTCAATGCTGCCATTAAGGTCTAGCACGCATGGCAATGTAACACGCGCTATTCCACACGTTAAAGCCCTAGCACACCTTAGTAAAAGGAGCCCATAGTGGATGAAGCTGACATTCTAACTTATCTAGATCCTATTCAACTACCTTGTCTTATCCTGGGGAAGCTCAGGAACTTTCCCTCCCCATCACAGTGGAAGAATTAACATGGGCTATTAAAGAAATGTCGGTGGGAAAAGCGCCAGGACTAGATGACTTTACAGCCAAATTTTACAAGACATTTCAAACGACTTTGAAACCCCCACTGTTACAATTTTTTTAATACCTTAGTCGATAGACAGGAATTGCCATACTCATGGCTTCTAGCAGGTATGACTTTAATATTAAAACCAGGTAAAGATCCGACATCCTGCTCCTCTTACAGACCCATCTCATTCTTGGATGTGGATTATAAATTGTTTACCAAATTATTACCCAAACGTTACAAATATATATGCCACATCTAATAGTTGATGATCAATCTGGATTTGTATGAGGTCACCAGACCTTTGATAATATCCGTCGAGTATGTCACATATTACGTCAAGTTGTCGGGGGAAATGAATCGACCCTTATCCTGGGTATTGATGCCGAGAAGGCATTTGATAGGGTCTACTGGCCCTATCTGTTTCAAGTACTAGGAAAAATGGGGATATCTAGAACTTTCTTGCATTGGCTTCGACTGTTATATATGTAATGTAATTTATTTCTTATATACCGCTACATCCGTTAGGTTCTAAGCGGTTTACAGAAAATATACATTAAGATTAGAAATAAGAAAGGTACTTGAAAAATTCCCTTACTGTCCCGAAGGCTCACAATCTAACTAAAGTACCTGGAGGGTAATAGAGAAGTGAAAAGTAGAGTTAGAGGAAAAATAAAAATAAAATAAACATTTTAACAAGAACAGCATTGATCTAAATACTTTGGAAGGTAGAAGAGAGGAGAGAAAGGAATAGAAGCAGAAGGGGGAGCCGTTGAACAGTAGAATTCTGGAGAAATTTAAATGATAGAAATAGAACAAAACAAAGACAAAAGGCAAAACAATAGATAAGATTAAAGATAAATCATAAGCTGGAAAGAAAAATAAAATAAAACTTTGTCTTCAATCCACGGTTTCAGCGTCAGTGATGAAGTGGAGCAAGTAAGTTTAGGAGGAGCGATTGACTCCTTTGGCTTCAATTAATATCAATTAATGGTGGATATACTAATTGCTTTACTTTAGGGAGAGGGACCTGTCAAGGCTGTGCTCTGCCACCTGTGCTTTTTGCACTAGTTATGGAACCTCATGCACAATTGGTGCAACAGACCTCAAATATTTCAGGTATAAACTGGTGGATTAGAGATGACAATACTATTATTTGCAGATATTCTTTTCACAATACGAGATCCCCGCACCTCCCTAAAAGCTATAGTAGAAGTTCTTATGGCTTTTGGACGGATGTCAGGATTTCGGATTAATATGTCTAAATCTGAAATTTTAGATCTTACTTTTCCAGATTCAGATCGCATATGGATTACTAGCAGCTATTCTTTTAAATGGGTTGAATATGGAAACCCAGGAAATATTTGGATCTATTCTTGCAATAAAGATTTAGGATCCAGTCCTTGTCTGGAGCCAGAGCCACCACAGTCAACAAAGAAGTGGCTGGTGGCTGGTGTAGCCGCTTCTCTGTCCGATTGATCCAATATAGCGGAAATATCCAACGAATATTCCTGAGGCTCCTCGACTTTTTCTTTATGAAGAGTTTGAGATTTAACTGGAAGGTAATAAGCCTTTACAAGGGGAGGTAGAGAATTTTCAGGTATTTTAAGAATCTCCATAAAATATTGTTTTATCATATCTCGAGGGGAAGTTGATAGAATCTTAGGAAAGTTTACAATCCGCAAGTTATTAACCCGAGTATTATTCTCCAGAGCTTCCAATTTCCTCCTCATAATTAAATTATCTTTAACCAGTTGATCTTGGTTTTGTTTAACAGTTATTAACTCTTTATTGGTTTCCTGCTTTAACAAAGTTAAATCTTGATTTACAGTTAATTTCTTCTTTCTGTAATTTTATTTCTCTATCCAAATTTTTTATTTGCGGATTTAAAGTAATCCCCAAATTCACCACCAAATCCCAAAGAGCTTCTAATGTGACTTGTGGAGGTTTGACCACCGAAAATAAATGTGTTTGTGTAGTTAGAGTCAGCTCTTGAGGCTGGTTTACCTCAATGAAGCCTTGTCTTTCTTCAGCACTAGATGTCCCGGTCGCAGGATCTTATAGTGAGAGTAATTCTCTCTGAGGTGTTCCATTCAGCGAGCCCTCCAACATACTAGCCTCTCGAGAAGAGAGTACTTCCTGTCTGGCTGCACTCTGATCTCGCAGTGAGCTGGCTGCCTGCAACTACGGCTGGAGTGGTGGCGTCCGTACTTCAGGGCTCAAAGAGATGTCAAGCCTTAAGGTATTCGCCGCAGCGCTACTCTCCGGCGGTGTTCCCAGCAGGCATGTCCCTGGCGATTCCTGTTCTCGTTGCAGTCACCGTAGAAAATCGTCAATTGTAGCCGATGGGGGTACCGAGCGTCGGGAGGCAGCACCAGCACTTTTCCCCCTTCTTTTCGGCATCTTATCCAAGGCAAAGGTACAAAGTTGAAGGCGTCCGAGCAGCAGTTAGCTAACGGCAGCCATCTTGGATCCCAGGTGCACAATTTCAATATTATTATCAAGCAGCCCAGCTATGATATTTAGCTAAATGGAAATGGGATAGGGGAAAATTTTGGGTATGCATGGAACAGGAGATATTAGGTCCATCAACATTGTGGACAATACCTTGGCTCCAACTTACACAACTCTCTGTAATAGCCATGAAGTCTAACCCTATAATACAACACACTCTTGATTTGTGGATCCAAGTACGCAGGCGATGCTATGGGGATAAAAACTATTTTATGGGAGCAGCTATTATATATTTGCCCAATTTTACTCCAGGAGAAGTTGATGTGGCCTTTCACCTTTGGGGAAAGAAAGGTCTTAAAACATTAGGCCAATTGTTGGAAGATGGGAAAATTATCCCCTTTGAAGTGTTGAGAGAAGAATATAGCCTCACATCAAGTGATTTATTTTATTATAGACAAATTAAAAGTTTTATTCGAAAAGTGGTTCTTAAAGAATTAGTTATTGTCCAGCAGTCGGATTTAGGGAAGGCTATGATAAAAGAGAGTGGCAAAGGAAGCATTACTAGATTATATAATGCACAATTGGAGCATCTTCACCCCCCCTTTGAAATATAGACGTCGTTGGGAAAAGATTGTAGGTAAAACTTATATAGATAAGGAATGACTTAAAATATTGCATTCTCTAGCTAGCAATATGATAGAGAATGGATATAAAATGTTTTATTGTTGGTACTATACATCAGTACGATTGCGAGCCATGTATAGGAATGGATCGGATAAATGCTGGAGAGGATGTATAGAAGTAGGTACTTTCGAATACATTGGGCAGTATTATTGAGGCAGTATTATTGAGGCAGTATTTATTGAGGCAGTATTAGGTATTACGATCCCTAAGACCATGGAATGCTATCTTTTGAATAAGGGGCCAGTTGCTCTGCCTCTGAAGCATCAGAAATGGATACATTTGATAATGACAGCAGGTCGACTTGTCCTGGCGTCTGCTTGGAAACAATCAGATTTACCAGGGATATGAGTATTATTGGCTAAAGTTCAATATATACAACAGATGTCTAAACTAACTGCTCTTCGGAGAAATCAGATACATAATTATAATACTATATGGAGTGCATATGAAAATTGGATTAACTTCCAAAATGATAATTTTATAGAATCCTGATATATAACTTCTCTCCCACATTTTATGAATCTTGTGCACACATCCTACCACCGAGGCTGGGTGGGGTTGGGGGGAGGACACTGGCTTAGGAAGGGTGAGATACATTTAATATTATAGATAATCTGGAAATTTTCAGCATTTATTATGTAATTAGATTTATAATGAATTTGAGGGGCATAATAAAAAAAAATGTCTAAGTCCCCTTTTGGCCTAAGTCCTTAAACGTTCAAAGCAGAAGCAGGGAAAGTGTCCATAACCAAAACAAACGTCCTTGTTTTGATTATGGCCTGCCTCTACTAAACGTCCAGATCACCACTACGTCTAAAAGTACACCCCCATGACGTCTACACTTTTTGGCCATAATGAACCAAAAAAACACCTAAGCCCCAAACGTCCAACAGAAGGGCTTTTAGGTGAAGGAGGAGCCAGTCCTTCACCTAAAAGTTGGATTCTGTAATCGGTGTCTGTCAAAAACAACACCGGTTACAGAATCCCTCCCCCCAACAATGATCCAGGCAGGAGGGTGCCCAAGCTCTCTTGCCCCGTCGAACCGCGACCCCTCCGATGGCATCGGGGCAAGAGGGAGCCCAAGCCCTCCTGGCCCTGGCGACCCCCCCCCCCCTCCGATTCAACGGGCCAGGAGAGAGCCCAAGCTCTCCTGGCCCCGACGACCCCCCCTACTGGATTGGGCCAGGAGGGAGCCCAAGCCCCCCTGGCCCCGGCGACCCCCTACCCCCCACTACAATAAGGGCATGAGGGATCCCAGGCCCTCCTGCCCTCGACACAACCCCCCTCCCCCCAACGACCGCCCCCCCCAGAACCCCCGATTGGACCGCCGACCCACAACTCCCCCGGCCGACTCCACGACCCCCCCCACCTCTTCCCCCTACCTGTACGTTGGCCAGATGGACGTGTGCCAAGCCCGCCCGTCCGGCAGGCCAGCTGGGTCCAGAATGGGGCCGGATTGGCCCAGGCGGAAGAAACCCCGCCCACAGGTGGGGCCTGAGGCACCTGGGTCAATCAGAATAGGCCAGGGAGCCTTAGGCCCCTCCTGTGGGTGGGGCCTTAGGCACATGGGCCGGGTTGAATTGGAGGGGGGGTCGCCGGGGCCAGGAGGTCTTGGGCTCCCTCCTGGCCAGATCGAGTGGGGGGGGGGCACGATCGCCGGGCCAAGAGGGCTTGGGCTCCTTCTTGCCCCGATATCGTCGAGGGTGCCACGGCTGCCACGGATCAAGAGGGCTTGGGCTCCCTCTTGCCCCGATGTTGTATGTGTGTGGGGCGGTGATGCATTGCGGCAGGAGAGATGCCTCATCTCCCCTACCGCGATGCCATCACTCCTCTACCCGAGCTACCGCGACCCGCGGCAGGAGAGATAGGGCATCTCTCTAGCCGCGGGTCGCGGCAGTTCAGGTAGAGGAGTGATGGCATCGCAGTAGGGGAGATGAGGCATCTCTCTTGCCGCGATGCTTGCGGTGGGTAGGTTGCCGGGCCGCTGCCATCAGCTCAGCGGCCCCTTTTTCGACAGTTAGACTTGATTTGACTTCGTCTAAGTCAAAAAGGTCTAAGTGCCAACTAGGCAACCTGTAAATGTTTTGGTTATACCTGTTGTACGCCTAGGTGTAGGTCGGCCCACCTCCCGCCCACTGCCCGCCCTTTCCCCTCCTCTAAACACACCTCTTTTCTCTCTGTGCGTTTAGAGGCAGGGGAAAGGCCTAAGCTGTTTTTAAATACATCTAAAAAACAACTTTGGTTATGGGTATTAATTGCATTAATTTTCAATAAAAACAAAAAAAAGATTTCAGAGCTCTTATCTCATGGTTTTTTTTCCTATCTTTCCCATTGCACCTTTAGCATATGCTATGGCAGATCCTCCTCTTCGGTAATCCTGCTGTCGGTCACTGTACTTCAGGGCTCTGTACTGGGACCACTTTTTTTTTCCATCTATACTTCTTCTCTTGGTGCTCTAATCTCCTCCAATTGCTTTCATTATCACCTCTATGCCAACGACTCACAGATCTATCTCTCTACACCTGAAATCTCGACAGACATTCAGTCCCAGATTTCAACCTGCTTTTCTGCCATCTAAAATTAAACATGGCCAAGACTGAGCTCCATATCTTTCCACCTATACCCATCTCTCCTCTTCCCCATTCTCTATTTCTTTGAACAATGCCCTAATCCTTCCTGTCTTGTTGGCTCACAACCTCGGGGTAATCTTTGATTCAGCTCTCTCTTTCTTTTCACAGATCCAACAGACTGCCAAAACCGTTTCTTTCTCTACAATATCACTAAAATCAGACCCTTCCTTTCTGAGCGCACTGCTAAGACCTCCATCCTTACCTTTATCACCTCGTGCTTAGACTACTGCAACTGCCTTCCACTAACTAGCTATCTCTCTCCCCTTCAATCTGTTCAGAACCCTGCTGCATGCCTCATATTCCGCCAATGTCATAAGAACATAAGAATTGCCATTGCTGGGTCAGACCAGTGATCCATCGTGCCCAGCAGTCCGCTCATGCGGTGGCACTTAGGTCAAACACCAGTGTCCTAACAGAGACTACCTTACCTGCGTACGTTCTGGTTCAGCAGGAACTTGTCTAACTTTATCTTGAATCCCTGGAGTCACTTCATTGGCTCCCTATCTGTTTCCACATACAATTAAAACTCATCTTACTGATGATCTACAAGTATATTTGTTCCACAGCTCCTCAGTATCTCTCTTTTCTCATCTCTCTCCATACTCCATACCATATAGCTTCTTTTATCCCACAAAATTTCTGGAAGAATTTATTGCAGTTTACAATAAGATTTCAAAATCAATCTTTACATTTACAATGAGATTCAAAGAACATTAAAAAACAGAGATTTGGGGGCTTTGAGAGAGAGGACTCTTTTCAGGGAGAGGGGTAGGATTGTATGGGCTAAAGAATCCGTGGTTTGAGGACGCGAAAGATCCTGCCAAGCTAAGAAACTAAAGCTGTTCTGTGCTAAGGTTGGTTGCCTAAGTTTGGAAGGTAGGGAGAGAGAAACCTTCTTGTGAAGAAACAAGGCTGTTTAACTGCTGGGGTAGGTTAGGCTTGATGTTAACTGTGCTGAAAGGTTTAGAACCCAGTAGTGGTCTTTCCTTTTTGTAGCTGTGTAGCTATGCCATGTAACGATTGCTCCTCTACATTTCTGGTCTACTGTATGGCTTCATGCTGGCCAGGGGAAATAAATGTTTTGGAGTTTGGATGAATGTGTGGGTGCAGGTTTGAATGGGTGGGGATTTCCTTGCTCTATCCTTTCTACATTGGGGGTGGGGGTTAGGGCTCTGGGACTGTTTATCAATGTTCTATACAAATTGGGTTGCTGTTACTAATTCTATTCTTTGGTGCGATAGGCAGCATGATTATGCTGGTATTTGAAGCATGTCTCATGATTGTTGGACATTGTGTATACTACATTGTTTTGTATTGCAACCAATAAACATGATTCTAAAAAAAAGAGGACAGAAAAACCATAGGAATTGAGAAATGATATTACAGTTTGTCACTATCTTTGATATTCTTTCATTGTATTTTCCCTTGAATGAATGTAGCAGAGTTACGGTATCTTATCAGAAGAAAATCTTTATGTTAAATATGTAGCGCTTAGTTAAAGAAGGCTGCAGTTGAGGGCAACAGCAGCAGCCAGTAGATCACAGAGAGCAGCCACAATCCTTTTCAAGTTTCAGCCATACCAATTGCTCTTCTCAAGCCCAGAATGGCTGTCCAGATCAGAGATTACTTCATATATTTCTTACTAGGAATGATTTTGAGGAAGTTCGAGAGCTAGTAATAAATTTATTCTAAGCCTTGCCAGCTTACTTTTTTGTTCTTAGAAAGTCACATGATTAATTCCACACCCAGCAGCAGAAAAAGTTTACTAGGATTTCTTCAGAGTATAAGAACATGCCATACTGGGACAGACCGAAGGTCTATCAAGCCCAGTATCCTGTTTCCAATAGTGGCCAACCCAGTACCTGGCAAGATCCCAAAAAATACAACAGATTTTATGCTGCTTATCCTAGAAATAAGAGTGGTGCTAATATACCTGATTTATGGCTGATGCAAGTGTTTGAGCCTAAATAATATTTATTTTTATTTTCATATTTATTGTTACAGTAGTATTCTGTAAAGAAAAGTAGGCACCTTTGTTTTATAGAACAGGCTCCTACCCAGAATCCTCCAGGTGCCTAACTCTAGTAACCCTGATCTAGAAGTCCCCCACAATGCAATTTAGTATATAGGCCCATAATTACCTTTGAAAACTGACTTCTTTATAATATGTGTTGCTCCATGATGTCCGCAATATTTTTAATAGGGTGAAGAATCATGCTGTACCTGCTGACATACTGGAGGAGGGCATGAAGTTAAAATTATACCCTTTTTGAAGTTGTTTTAGCTTCCTAACTCCACAGCAAACAATGATAAAATGGTGCTCCAAGTGTCTTTCACAGAGTGGTTTAGAATATGACAAGGAAAGTGCATCTATGATGACAGCTCTCTGTATCCATGATGTTTCTCCACTATACAACCCAGAAGCGATATTCTGCATCAGTTATGAAAAGATGCACTGGGAAAAGATTTTCATAGTAACATAGTAAATAATATCAGTTAAAGACCTAAGTGGTCTATCCAGTCTGCCCAATAGTTGCATTCATTATCTTTCTCTTTGATATTTCTGGGCCGTAGACTGTGGAAGTCTACCCGGCACTGTCCTTAGGTCAACTACTGGAGTTGCCATCAAAGCTCACTCCATCCTATCCAAACCATCTTGTCGTTTAAGGGATACAGATCATAAAATTCTGACCAGCACTGTTCCAGTCAACGCCCTCCCCAGCCCGTCCTAAACTGAATTGCCATATACAGGACACAGGCCGTGCAGACCTTACCCAGTACAGGCCTTAGTTCAATTTATACCATTGATTTTCTAATTAGAGATCCTCTGTGTTCATCCTACACTTTTTAGAATTCTATCACCGTTTTCCTCTCCACCACCTCCCTCAGGAGAACATTCCAGGTATCAACCACCCTCTCCATGAAAAAGCATTTTGTAACATTACACCTAGGTCTACCTCCTTGCAACCTCGATTCATGCTCTCTAGTTTTACCATTTTCCCTTCTCTGGAAAAGATTTTGTTTTTATATTAACACCTTTTGAGTATTTAAATATCTGTATCATATCTCCCCTATCCCGCCTCTCCTCCAGAGTCTCAGGATAAAAGACTCAAAGCATATGTACCTTATGTATACCTGGCCTGAAACCACACAAAACAACTCTCCACAAATACACTGTGGCATAAAACTGATGCATTTAAGTATTGGACAATACAGGGAAGTATTTTTCATTGAAAATAATTCTATTCATCAGTATTGATATCATTAACTAAGATCACAAAAGGGGAATGTCTGAAAGTGATCTTATAAGAGTGCAGAAGTGTCATACATATGTCTGTGATAAACTATAATTTCATAAATGATCAAAAGGGAAGAGAAGGAAGGGGGTGGAGGCATTTTAGGTTATGATACTCCTTAGAGGCCTTAAGGAGAACAAAGCCATATTGTATGTAGAGAAAACATCCCTAAAATTCAGTTAGAAAGCACCACTTCCCTTTTAAAAGTGGTATGAAAAAGCTATACGCACAGTTTGGGAAAGTATAAGAATAATATGCAAAAATTCATTTTTGTAGAGAGTAAAAGTTAAAGTCTATGTAACCAGCTGTTTGGTGGATACCAACTGATCTCTAATTGCAAGCAGGTTTTTATTTGTAGAAAAAAAGGAAGTGAAACGGTGGTGCAGGTGAAGGAGTGGGCAGGCCAGCAGAGATGCCAAGGGTGGCCCATCCCAAAGCTGGAGATTTAGCATCACTATAGTGAAAATTGAAGGCCAATGAATAAGGTTTTTGTCACAGGCACAGTTCTAGAGGATGTGCATTCCATAAAAGCAATGCATAGTAATCAGTTTTATTGTCCTAATGGTATCAGTCCCATTCTCTGGTTTCTGCTCTCCTCTGTCTTCTCTTAACTATTTTGCTTATCCATTTGGCACTTCTTTTCTCTCCATGTCCACCACCCTTTTTCATCTGCATCCCTTAGCTGTCCGGTCCGGCAGGGGGTGGGGTGTCCTGTCCGGCAGGAGGGATTGGGCACCCTCCTGCTGGTGATCGCGCGGGTGTTTGGGGGTGGGGTGGGGGGTTGTGCCCTGCAGGAGAGATTGGGCATCTCTCCTGCCGGGGAAGATTCATGGGGGTCGCGAGGGGATCATGGCAGGAGAGATTGGGCATCTCTCCTGCCACGATTGTTGCTGGGGGGGAGGGGGGGGACAGTTCCAGAATTCTGTAACCGGCGTTGTTTATGACAGACGCCGGTTAGAGAATCCTGTTTTTAGGCGAAGGACTCAAAAAATAGATCAAAAATGTCCAACCACTGAGAGTAAACCAATATAATACAGCCTCCTTACATAGATACAACAGACTAAGATTTTTTCATGTCCTTACTGGGGTGGTGTATTCATCATCGGTCCTTGAATATAGTATCTCTATTCAATTGTTTTGTGCTTTAATGTGCATATAAAAAAGAACATAAGAACATAAGCAATGCCTCCGCTGGGTCAGACCTGAGGTCCATCGTGCCCAGCAGTCTGCACACGCGGCGGCCCAACAGGTCCAGGACCTGTGCAGTAATCCTCTTTCTATACCCCTCTATCCTCTTTTCTAGCAGGAAATTGTCCAATCCTTTCTTGAACCCCAGTACCGTAGGCTGCCCTATTATCCCAGGACAAGCAGGCAGCATATTCTTGACTGATGGGTGACGGCACCGACGGAGCCCCGGTACAGACAATTTTAGAGTGATTGCACTCTAAGAACTTAGAAAGTTCTAGTTAGGCCGCACCGCGCGTGCGCGAGTGCCTTCCCGCCCGACGAAGGAGCGCGGTCCCCAGTTTCTTAGTTTCTGCGGAGCTAAGAAGACGCGTGTTTCCAACAGCTGTTGGAAATTTTTTTCATTGTTACTCGCCTTCCCGCTCGCGCGTTCTTTTTCTTCGAGAATTGTTCTCTTTCTTATTTTATTTCGTTTGTGTTAAAAAAAAAAAAAAATCATTTTTTTTCGATTTTTTTTTTCGGTCGGCCCCGGTGGGGCCTGTTGGCACCATCGAAGCCTCGGGCTTCGATTTTGCTACGGACGTTTTTCCCTTCATGCCCCCTTCACCAGGTTTTAAAAAGTGTCAGCGGTGTGCGCGCCCTATATCATTATCCGACCCGCACAAGTGGTGCCTGCAGTGTCTGGGTCCGGACCATAGGGCAGAAACGTGCACCCGCTGTAGTTCTCTTCAAAAGAGAACTTTAAAAAATCGTCAAATACAGCAACGGATCCTTTTCGGTACCGCTATGGAAGTTCCATCGGTATCGACTCCTGCAACTTCCTCCAAGTCGACACCGGTAGTGTCGGCAC
Organism: Geotrypetes seraphini; assembly: GCF_902459505.1. Classification (NCBI taxonomy): domain Eukaryota; kingdom Metazoa; phylum Chordata; class Amphibia; order Gymnophiona; family Dermophiidae; genus Geotrypetes; species Geotrypetes seraphini. Next base: position 28,240,719 of record NC_047101.1, on the reverse strand, counting down.
CGCAAAATCCATCGCCGGTGTCGCACCCCGTAGGTTAGCCGGCTAAGAAGCCTTCCCCTACTGTTCTCGGGCTGCCAGTCGAGCATGCAGTGAGCCAAGTCCTGCAGACTGCGCGCCGGCCCCATAAGCTGTGACATTTCCGCTCCCCGAGACGATCATGTCAGAGTGAAAACCCAGTCTCAGTCTCTTACTCGAGACCAGACTCTCACTGAGAAGGATCAGGAAGAAGATCCTGAAAGCCTAGCTGCCTATCCTGAGTCTTCTAGCCTAGAGCAGTGCCCTGAGTATAGGTTAACTGCCCGGCCCAGAAAAGCTTCCAATCACACTAAGGGATTTAATCAAGCTCCCAGTGATATTCTACCCTGTAGCCTGAGGGGGAGCCCAAGAACACACAAGCTAGGCACACGATCACCCAGTGTAGGGCGTGGCCCCAAGCCTGTTAAGCAGCTCTCCAGAGCATTAAAGGAGGCTGCCCAAGAGAGTCTGGGAGAGAGAGTTCTCCGGGCCAGGAGAAGGCCAGACCTCACTCCAGAGCCAATGGAGTGTGAGGCTCCAATGCCTCAGGAACCAGCAGAGCAGCTGGATACACCAGAAAGCATGGACCTGGATGAAGGGTGTATGCTGGAGACCGTTATGGAAGAAGCCATGGATGTGGGCTTGGCAACTTTCCACTAAACACTACAGGTACAAGGCTGTACACGAATAATAGTGAAGAGGAGTTTTGGGAAGAACTGTTTTGATTGTTTGTGCTGTAAAAACAAGCTTAGAGCAGTGCTGCACCAGCTTGATTGGATTGCTACATTGCAGCTGTGCAGGAGCTCAAGAGAAGCCCAAAGGACTGTGAGCTAATCAGGGCTGGAAATTTAGGAGCCTGCAGTAAGGCTTCAGTTTTTGTCTTTTGTTTTTGCTTAAAGTTTACCTGGTGAAGAAACTGGACTGTGTTGGTTAGTAAGCCCAGGACTCCAGCTCAAGGCTGGATAAGTGCTTAAGAGACTAATTGTGCGGTGTTTTTCAGAGACTGTGTGATCAGGTAGAGCAAGCCCTAAAACCTGGACTGGAAGCATACCTGATAGAAAGCTTGCTGTGCTTTCACTGGACTGGGGTGAAAGTTAAAAGTCTTTTTGTTTTCTGTTTTCTTTCTTTTTGCCCTTGTTTGGGAAGAAAGGAAACTTGGACTATAATAATAGCTGATATGATTTATGTGTTAAGTGACTAATTAAACTTTACACATTATTTTTGTTCAACTTGACTCACGGTGCTTTATTTTTAGCAAAGCCCAAGATAGTGAGACACCAGTGAGGTCTCCCCCTTTGGGAGCCACGTCAGGAGTGTGCTACCCTCTACCGGAGGTCTTCTTAACTTTACCAAGACCCCGGCAGGTGACAAAGCGCACCGCTCCCATTGAAGTTACTGCCTCTTCATCGGCATCGACTTCGCCTGAGCGTCGAGCTGCACCGCAGGTACCGAGCAAGAAAAAAGCGGTACCGGTGCCATCGGGACCGACTCTGGATGAGCGTATTGCCTCCATCCTACAGGTCCAACTTAAGGAGCAACTGCAACAATTGCTCCCGGCTCTACTGACTCCGAACCTTCCAGTGTCGGTACCTACTGAGCCTTCGGTGCCGATTGTCGACCAGCCCCTTTTATCGGCATCAACGTTATCGGCACCGCAAAAATCTATATCTATGCCTGTTCTGTCGGCAGAGCCGAAGTCTCTTCGGCGTACTGCTTACTCGGCTTCTGATCCGGTACCGTTCTCTGACACCCATACCGCTGTGCAGTCACCAGGTACGGTATCGACACGTTCAGGGAAATCGGTACGCAAGACCAAGCATACCGAATCCTCCACTCCCCTTTCTCAGGGCCGTCTTCAATCGGTACGGGACCCTGACTTGTGGGATGACTCTGACGATCCCCTCGGTACCGATGAAGATTATTCGTCTGATGAGGATGATCCATCGGTGCAGGATCCTGCTAGTAAGCCAGAGCACTCCTCCTTCACCAAGTTCCTAAAGGAGATGTCAGACACCCTTTCAATTCCTTCAGAGTCTGACTCTAAAAAATCCAAGGCATTTCTCGATGCTTTGGATTTTGACCAACCTCCCAAAGAGTTTTTGAAGTTACCCCTCCATGACATCTTGAGGGAAACTTTTTACAAGAATTTGGAAACTCCTCTAACAATTCCAGGAGCCCCTAGGAAACTGGAATCACTTTATAAAGTGATTCCTATTCCAGGGTTTGACAAACACCAACTTCCCCATGAGTCTCTGCTGGTGGAGTTGACCCTGAAGAAATCTACGGGAGCTAGTGTATATGCCTCTGTCCCTCCTGACAGAGAGGGCAAGGCCATGGATAAATTTGGGAAACGTCTTTACCAAAATGCGATGTTGGCCAACCGTTCAGGTAATTACGCGTTTCACTTCTCTTTTTACCTGAAACATCTCATCCAACAGGTGGCCTCTTTTCAAAAGTATATTCCGGACCGAAAACTTCCTGCATTTCAACAATGCACTTCCAGCCTTTTGCAACTCAGGAAGTTTATGGTCCGTTCAATTTATGATACTTTTGAACTGACTTCACGGGCCACTGCTATGTCTGTAGCGATGAGACGGTTGGCATGGCTCCGAGTCTCAGACCTGGATGTGAACCACCAGGACCGGCTTGCCAATACGCCCTGCCTAGGGGATGAGCTGTTTGGGGAGTCCATGGATACCACCACGCAAAAGCTTTCTGCCCATGAAACACGGTGGGACACCTTGTTGAAAAATAAGAAGAAGCCTCCTCCTCCTCGTCCATTTAGACAACAACCATCGTATCAGAGGAGGTTTTCTGCTCGGCCGATTCAGCCTCATCCTTCTCAACCTCAGAGGCAACGCCAACAGCACCAACAGGCTCGTCAGCAACAGCTGCCTACCGTAAAGCCTGCCCCTCAAACTAAGCCGACGCAGCCCTTTTGACTCCCTTCTCCAGGGCATTGCCAGTCTTCCTCCCTCCTGTCCTCTTCCACAGCCCATAGGAGGTCGACTTCACGTTTTTCTCTCTCGATGGGAAGTAATCACCACCGACCAGTGGGTGCTCTCGATCATAGCCCACAGCTACTCCCTAAACTTCCAGACTCCTCCGCCGTTAGGCCTACCAAAAGAGTCTGCTTCCAACAAGTCTCAGTCCCTCCTTCTCGCTCAAGAAGTTCAATCCCTCCTTCTTCTCAACGCCATCGAAGAAGTTCCTCAAGATCAGCAAGGCCAGGGATTTTACTTCCGGTACTTTCTAGTACCCAAAAAGACCGGAGACCTCAGACCAATATTAGATCTCAGAGATCTCAACAAATGTTTGGTCAAGGAGAAGTTCAAAATGCTATCTCTTGCCACCCTATACCCTCTTCTCTCTCAGGGCGACTGGCTATGCTCCCTCAATCTCAAGGAGGCGTACACACACATTCCTATCCATCTGACGTCCAGGCAATATCTACGCTTTCTCATCAACCAACATCATTATCAGTACAAGGTATTACCCTTTGGCCTGGCCTCCTCTCCCAGAGTGTTCACCAAATGTCTGATTGTGGTTGCGGCCTATCTCCACTCTCACAACTTTCAAGTCTTCCCTTATCTGGACGACTGGCTGATCAAGGCTCATTCTCCTCAGGCGGTTCAGCTGGCCACCAATCAGACCATTCACTTCCTTCGACTGTTGGGATTCGAAATCAATCTACCCAAGTCACACCTCATTCCAACTCAGCGACTTCAATTCATTGGAGCCATTCTGGACACTATTCGGATGAGGGCGTTTCTTCCACCAAACCGCCTTCACACCATCCTTCATCTCTGTCAGCAGGTGTTTCAGCAAACTTCCATCTCTGCAAATCACATGATGGTGCTCTTGGGTCACATGGCCTCCACAGTACATGTCACACTCTTCGCACGTCTCCACCTGCGTACTCCTCAATGGACCTTAGCGACCCAGTGGTCCCAAGCGACGGATCCTTGTTCACAACACATATCTGTGACCTCGTCTCTTCGACAGTCGCTTCTTTGGTGGTTGACATCCTCAAATCTATCCAGAGGTCTGCTGTTCCATCTACCTCCTCATCAACTAGTCATCACCACGGATTCCTCCCCCTATGCCTGGGGAGCTCACTTGAACGAGTTCCAAACTCAGGGGTTTTGGACTACCCAGGAAAAGAAACACCACATCAATTTCCTGGAACTCCGAGCGATGTTTTATGCCCTCAAGGCATTTCAACATCTTCTCTTCCCTCAAGTACTACTCATTTGCACAGACAATCAAGTTGTGATGTACTACATCAACAAACAGGGAGGGACAGGCTCCCGCCTGTTGTGTCAGGAAGCCCAAAGGATTTGGTCTTGGGCGACAGCTCATCACTTATTCCTGAAGACTGTCTACATTCAAGGGGAACTGAATTCCTTAGCAGACAATCTCAGCAGAATTCTTCAACCCCACGAATGGTCTCTCGATCCCATGAATCTTCAGTCCATTTTCTCTCAATGGGGCACTCCTCAAGTTGTGACCAGTCAGACGCAAGGCCTGCCAAGGTCCCAGGTAAACTAGAAAAAAAAAAGGTAAAAGTAAAATCCCGGCAGGAAAATTCCAGGATCTTCCAGGATGAGAGTGAGGAAAATAATGTAAGCCACCACCAGGGGAGCTCTAGAGGCCCCTGGACGTCTGCTGACACTCCCAGAATAAGGCACGCCCCTAGGGTAGATAAGCCAGCAGTGGCATTCAAACCAACAAGCCGGTTAGGGAGGAAGTTTAAGTCTTGCCTCCCTAAGGATCCACCTGAGCCAAGCAGGGACAACAGACCTGTACCAATGGAATGGACTGAGGCTGAACAAGCAGAAGACTTATCACTTCTGAGCGAGGAGCCTATGGATTTTCAAGAAGCCTGTTCTGGCAGTGAATCCAATTATCCTGAGCTTATGCAGGTGGACTTGGCTTCTAGCCACAAACAGTGAGTGTGTTTTCTTTTGGACTGTTTGTGTGCTGTTTTTCTTTTCCTTTTCTCTGGAATGTTGGTTTTTTTGAGAGAAGGCTTGGAGAGAGTGGGGAGAGGTTTTGCTTCCACCTTGGGAGGGAATTTGAAAGCCTATCTATAGGCCTTTGATTTGGCAAAACCTATTGCTCTCTCCTATTCCTGGCAGTCTCATATTGTTGCCAGAGGCTTTCCTTTATTTTTCTTTTTGCCTGAGAATGAAGGAAACTTGAATGCTGAACTTTAATTTTGGATTTGATAAAACACCTGCTTTGGAGCAGGCAATGCTAGCTCTAGTGAGCTGGGGACTCAGGAGCTAATTGGGACTTAATAAGTAGAAGAAGAAAGTTTGAAGCAGATTGTAGATTGCTTTATTTTCTTGCCCATTTTGGCAGTTTTTTTTTTCTTTCTTCTTTTTGAATGCTGTAAGGAACCCTGACCCATGTTATGAAGTTGAAGCATTACTTACCTGTCCTAAGGAGTGAGTAAAATTGAAATATTTCTCTTAACTTCATCTTTTGTTGGAACTTTATTTTTGGTTGTGTTTGATTGTGAATGCTGTTGAAGAGTCCGGTCCTGCAGGGTGACTCCATGCCGGGTCACACGCTAATGCACTGTATGTTGTAGCCACCAGGATTTCTACAGAGCCCTGCACTGGGCTATAGTGGTGGCCACAAAGTGGACCTTTTTGCAGCTCCCCACAACCATCAACTGCCCCTGTTTTGCTCCAGACTCTACTTTCCTCACCGTCTGGCGCCCGATGCATTTCTCCTGGATTGGACCAGTCTCTTCCTATATGCATTTCCCCCTCTACCGCTCCTGCTGCGGACATTGTTCAAGCTCAAGAGGGAACGGGTCACCATGATTCTCATCGCTCCACGGTGGCCCAGGCAACATTGGTTCTCCCTTCTACTTCAACTCAGTTCCAGGGAACCCATACCTCTTCCACTGTTTCCTTCTCTGCTTACTCAGCATCAACAGTCCCTTCTGCATCCCAACCTGCAGTCTCTGCACCTGACAGCTTGGTTTCTCTCGGGCTGACTTCGGCTCATTCTCTCCTTTCTCAGCCTGTCCGTTCTATCATTGATGCTTCCAGGAAACCGGCCACTCTTCAGTGTTATCAACAGAAGTGGTCTCGGTTTTCTTTCTGGTGCCTCTTACATCACCATAATCCCATGTCTCTAGCAGTGGGACTGGTGTTGGACTATCTTCTTTCCTTGTCTGACTCTGGCTTTAAATCTACTTCTATCAGAGTTCACCTTAGTGCAATTGCTGCTTTTCATGAGCCGGTACATGGAAAACCCCTCTCGGCTCATCCTTTGGTTTCTAGGTTCATGAGGGGCCTTTTCAATGTGAAACCACCTCTTAGGCCCCCTCCTGTAGTCTGGGATCTCAATGTGGTTCTTTCTGCTTTAATGAAGCCTCCTTTCGAACCTTTGGCCACAGCGCATTTCAAATTTCTTATTTGGAAAGTGGTCTTCCTTATAGCTCTCACTTCTGCCAGGAGGGTCAGTGAGCTGCATGCACTAGTGGCCGATCCACCTTTCACTGTTTTTCACCATGATAAGGTGGTCCTCCGTACACATCCAAAATTTCTCCCTAAGGGTGTGTCTGACTTTCATCTTAACCAATCCATTGTCCTACCTGTATTTTTTCCAAAGCCTCATTCTAATCCAGGTGAACAGGCTTTGCATACCTTGGATTGTAAACGTGCTCTGGCTTACTATCTTGGCACCAAACCTCACAGACATCTTCTCAACTGTTTTTGTCCTTTGATCCTAACAAGTTGGGTCATCCTGTATCTAAACGCACCCTGTCCAATTGGCTTGCTGCTTGCATTTCATTCTGTTATGCTCAGTCGGGCCTGACACTGGAAGGTTCTGTCACGGGCCACAAGATTAGAGCTATGGCAGCGTCTGTAGCTTTCCTCCGTTCCACTTCCATTGAGGAAATCTGCAAGGCTGCTACTTGGTCCTCAGTTCATACTTTTACATCTCACTATTGTCTGGATGCATTCTCCAAACGGGATGGACACTTCGGCCAATCTGTTTTACAAAATTTGTTTTCCTAATGGCCAACCTTCCCTCCGTCCCTCTTTTTGTTAGCTTGGAGGTCACCCATCAGTCAAGAATATGCTGCCTGCTTGTCCTGGGATAAAGCACAGTTACTTACCGTAACAGGTGTTATCCAGGGACAGCAGGCAGGTATTCTTGCGTCCCTCCCACCTCCCCGGGTTGGCTTCTTAGCTGGCTTATCCTAACTGGGGACCGCGCGCCTTCGTTGGGCGGGAAGGCACTCGCGCACGCGCGGTGCGGCCTAACTAGAACTTTCTAAGTTCTTAGAGTGCAATCACTCTAAAATTGTCTGTACCGGGGCTCCGTCGGTGCCGTCACCCATCAGTCAAGAATATGTGCCTGCTGTCCCTGGATAACACCTGTTACGGTAAGTAACTGTGCTTTACGCCCTCTGGAAGCGCATTCCAAGTGTCCACCACACGTTGGATAAAGAAGAACTTCCTAGCATTCGTTTTGAATCTGTCCTCTTTCAACTTTTCTGAATGCCCTCTTGTTCTTTTATTATTTGAAAGTTTGAAGAATCTGTCCCTCTCTACTCTCTCTATGCCCTTCATGATCTTGTAAGTCTCTATCATAGCCCCTCTAAGTCTCCTCTTCTCCAGGGAAAAGAGACCCAGTTTCTCCAATCTCTCAGCGTATGAAAGGTTTTCCATCCCTTTTATCAGACGTGTCGCTCTCCTCTGAACCCTCTCGAGTAACGCCATATCCTTCTTAAGGTATGGCGACCAATATTGGACGCAGTATTCCAGATGCGGACGCACCATCGCCCGATACAACGGCAGGATAACTTCTTTCGTTCTGGTAGTGATACCCTTCTTGATTATACCTAGCATTCTGTTCGCTCTCTTAGCGGCCGCTGCGCACTGTGCCATCGGCTTCATTGTCATGTACACCATTACCCCCAAGTCCCTTTCTTGGGTATTCTCCTTCAATAACATCCCTCCCATCGTATAGTTGTACCTCGGGTTTCTGCTTCCCACATGCAATACTTTACATTTCTCAACGTTGAACTTCATCTGCCATCTCGTCGCCCATTTCCCTAGTTTGTTCAAGTCTCTTTGCAATTCTTTGCAGTCCTCTTTAGTACGAGCTCCACTAAATAATTTGGTGTCGTCCGCAAATTTTATTATCTCACACTTCGTCCCTGTTTCTAGATCATTTATAAATATATTAAATAGCAGTGGCCCACGCACCGAGCCCTGCGGGACACCACTCGTGACCCTCCTCCAGTCCGAGTAGTGGCCCTTCACTCTGTGTGCATCGGTTATAACAAAAAAGAAGCACTTAGCTTGCTTAGCCCGACGATGACTCAACCGTTTCACATCGCTATTTCCTCAGGGTCTGTGCTGCTTTTATCCGTGCTCAAATTTATAACTTGAAACTTTCACGAGTCATCTATGAATTCTTTTGTGTTATCTAAAAAACAATCGTACATATTATAAATCTTTTTTAAAAAACTATCTATTTCAAATGGTAAAACTTATATTTTCCAACCCAGACTGTTATTCTTAAAGACCTGGTATCAAAAATCAAATCAAAATGGCACTTGCCATTTAAACAAGATGTCGTCCTTACTGACCAATAGGGAATCTACCTGCTGTCACTGAATCTCCATTTTTAAAAAATATATAACTTTATTTGTTGTTAAATCCTCACTAATGTTACATTTTCTAAATTAGATTTCTACTCTTAAAGCCTAATTTTTAGAAATCAAATTCAAATGCTGCTTGCTATTTAGGAAAAACGCTAACATTACAGATCAGTGGTGAATCCACCTGTTATCCCAGGACAAGCAGGCATGATATTCTCACATGTGGGTGACGTCATCTACGGAGCCCCGATGCGGAAGCATTTTCAAGCAAACTTGATTGAAGATTTAAGTTTGCTCTGCTGCTCCACGCATGCGTGCCTTCCTGCTCCACTAGGGGGTGCATCCCCTCGTGGTCTCCAGTTCAAAATTTTCCGCGAGCCTAGAAGCCGTGTTTTTCAGGCTCTGCCCCAACTGCCTTCTAGCACCGCGATTTTTTCTTGTTTTTCACGATTAAGTCGCTGTGCGCGAATTCTTTACTTTTCTTACTTGATTCCTGCTTCGTTTTCAACGACCCGGAAGCTTCCGGGTCCCCGTGGCCGCGTGGCTAATCGAGCCGCGGCTACTTTCGATTTAATGTCCCGGCCTTTGACCGGCTTTTGCACCCGGTGCGAGCGGCTTCTTTCTCTCACAGACCCGCATCGCCGGTGCATCCTCTGTCTGGGGGCGGCTCATCCAACCGACTCCTGCCCCCAGTGCGCTATTTTCCAAAACAGGGCCCTCCGCCGAAGAAAAGCCCGCATGGCGGACCTCTTCACCCCGGACCAACCCTCCACCTCGGCCTCGAGGTCGGCCCCGGCCTTGACCTCGGCCCCGGATACCTCGGCATCGCCTCGAGACTCGATCCCGAAGTCCTCGGGACAACAGAAAGCCTCGGCTCTGGGTAAGTCCCCTCTTCCCTCTTCAGGTTCTGTAACAGCGAAGAAGCCAGCCTCGGGGACAACGGCGACGCATGGCGGAAGCCCCATGCTTACAGCCCCATCTAAGCCCTCCAAGCCTTCGGGCCGTGCCTCCACCACACGGGAATACTCTGATACGAGGTCGCCCCCGGTGGAGCGCACCGAGGCAGTGGACATGCCTTCGATGCTGTCCGTGCCCGTCTTCCAGGACCTACTCCGAGCGATGATCACGTTGGAGCTGTCCGCGGCAATGGCCCAGTTTCAATCGGCCTCGACCTCGAATGTGCCAGACCAGCCTGAGCCTCGCACCGAACAACCTCGAGGAAGGGTGCGCAATCCTCGCCGCATCCCATCCTCCTCGGACTCCTCGCCGAGACACCCGAGACGTTCCCCCTCCGCAGACCGCCGAGGGGCAAAACGTCGGGCTAGAACGACAGAAACCTCGAACCGCCATACCTCCAAGAAGGCCCGAGGTTCACCAACTCTACGAGGCCGTTCTCCCACACCTCGTACGGGACCACTAAGGGTGGCTGAGTTATCACTCTCCAACCCGCGCATCCTCCGAACCCCCCCTCGGACGTATTCCCCGAGGGAGTCCGGATCGAGGTCACCAATCCAACATCGATCGGTACCCCTAACCCCGGCATCGTCTCCGAGGGGCTCCTCGAGACGCCGAAGATCGACAACCCCGGAACACTCTCACAGTGCTTCCCCAGTCTCGGAGCATGGATCAAAGCACGAACCTCGATACTCGAGGGAAGCCTCCCTATCCTTCTCCACCCGACGAAGGTCTCGTTCCCCGACCCCGCACGGGGCCCCGGGGACATCTCGCCCATCCTTCACTCGCTTTGTCCAAGACATGGGCTACGCATTGGACTTAGACCTCCAGTCCGACTCCAGATACTCGAAGGAGTACCTGGCGGAGCTGGATATACCATCACTGCCCAGAGAGTCCCTTCGCCTACCACCCAACCCGGTACTCCAACAGGCCTTCTTCAGGAACCTGGAGACCCCCTACATGGTCACGGCCGTACCCTCCAAAATGGAGGCCAAGTACCGCACAGTACCTTACCCGGGATTCGAGCAACCACAGCTCTCCCACCAATCGCTGTTAGTAGAATCCTCCTTGAAAAAGGCTCACCCGTCCCGGGTCTCAGCAGCGGTCCCCCCAGGCCGAGAAGGCCGAACCCTGGATAAGTTCGGCAGGAGACTATACCAAAACGCAATGATGGCCTCTAGGGTGCAAAGCTACACTTTCACCTTCACATCATACCTCAAACACCTCATTGGACTATTGAGAGCCTTTGAGACTGAGCTACCGGCCTCCCGGCAAGGAACGTTCGGCCTGCTTTTAGAGTCCCTCTCCAACCTGCGCCTTCATCTATTCCACGCGGCCTACGATGGCTTCGAACTCTCCTCCAGAGAAGCAGCCTTCGCTATCGCCATGCGCCGACTAGCCTGGCTGCGCCTGGTCGACATGGACCCCAACTTACAGGACCGGTTGGCTAACCTCCCTTGCGTGGGAAAGGAATTGTTCGATGACACTATCGAGGCGGCGACAAAACGCCTCTCCGAACATGAACGCTCGTTTGCCTCCCTTGTCCGGCAAAAGCCCAAACCGCCAGCGTCCAGGCCATACAGGGCCCCTCCGCGCCGATACCCATAAAAGTCCACCCCCGCCTTCTCGCGGCCCCCACCCAGACGTCCGCAAGCCCACCACAGGGCCATGCCCAAGTCCCAACCGCCCGCGACCACCAAACCATCCCCGTCCTTTTGACGGGACACGCGGAAGGGGGCGGGCCCCCTCCGCCATAGTCCCAGACCGCCTTCCCATCGGGGGTCGACTCAAAGCTTTTTACCCTCACTGGGAACAAATCACGTCGGACGCATGGGTCCTTGGCGTGATCTCATCAGGGTACTCTCTCAACTTTCGGGCCATTCCTCCGGACAACCCCCCAAGGAATTGCCCTCCCAACCGGACTCAGCTACCCCTACTCCTCTCCGAAGCTCGAGACCTGCTTCGCCTGAGAGCAGTGGAGAAGGTTCCCCCCGACCAACGGGGGAAGGGCTTCTACTCCCGCTACTTCCTGGTACCGAAAAAAACGGGAGACCTACGCCCAATACTAGACTTGAGACGCCTCAACAAATTCCTGGTACGGGAAAAGTTTCGGATGCTCTCACTACCAACACTTTACCCCCTGATCGACGAGGGCGACTGGCTCTGCTCCCTCGATCTCAAGGAGGCGTACACACACGTCCCAGTGCACCCCTCTCACCGCAAGTTCTTGCGCTTCCAAGTAGGGGACTGGCACCTACAATACCGAGTCCTCCCCTTCGGACTAGCATCATCACCTCGGGTCTTCACCAAGTGCCTCGTGGTGGTAGCAGCAACCCTACGTTCCCAGGGCCTCCAGGTATTCCCCTACCTGGACGACTGGCTAATCAAAGCCCCGTCCAGGGAAGGGGTTATCTCAGCGACCCAACAGACTATTACTTACCTACAAAGTCTGGGGTTCGAAATAAACTTCCCAAAATCTCAACTACGCTCCTCGCAGTCCCTACAGTTCATCGGGGCCACGCTGGACACGGTTCACCTCCGCTCCTTCCTCCCCCCTCCGCGCCTGGAGGCGTTAGTAAGTCTGAGCCGAAGGATCTCCCTGCTGACCTCAGTATCAGCTCGACAGATGATGACTCTTCTGGGCCACATGGCCTCCACCGTCCATGTCACACCCTTCGCCCGCCTCCATCTGAGAATCCCTCAATGGACCCTGGCGTCTCAATGGCGTCAAGACCGGGACCCGATCGACCACTCAGTGACAGTGACTCCTTCATTGCAACGATCGCTCCGCTGGTGGGCCGACTCTTCAAATCTTTCCAAAGGTTTGCTCTTCCTCACCCCACCCCACAGCAAGGTACTCACCACGGACTCGTCGGAGTACGCTTGGGGAGCCCATCTGGACGGCCTACGCACCCAAGGAATGTGGTCAGCACAAGACCGTTGCTGCCACATCAACGTGCTAGAACTTCGGGCCATCTATCTCGCAGCTGTAGCCTTCCAACATCTGCTCCACGACCAAGTGGTTCTCATCCGAACCGACAACCAGGTAGCGATGTACTACGTAAACAAACAAGGGGGGACAGGGTCTTGGCCCCTTTGTCGGGAAGCCCTGCGCCTCTGGAAATGGGCAATCTCCAACAACACCTTCCTTCGAGCGGTGTACATACAAGGAGAACAAAACTGCCTGGCGGACAGACTCAGCCGTCTCCTCCAGCCACACGAGTGGTCACTACACTCTCAGACCCTGCGAGGAGTGTTCGAACGGTGGGGGACACCTCAAATAGACCTGTTCGCGTCCCCTCACAATCACAAGCTGCCTCTCTTCTGCTCCCGGATATACTCCCCGGACCGACTCGAGGCCGACGCCTTCCTCCTCGACTGGGAGGGAAGGTTCCTATACGCGTTCCCGCCGTTTCCTCTGATACTGCGGATGCTTGTCCACCTAAAAACAGTACAAGCCACCCTGATCCTGATTGCCCCTCGCTGGCCACGCCAGCCGTGGTTTTCCCTGCTACTTCAACTCAGTGTCAGAGATCCACTGCCTCTGCCTCTGTTTCCCTCTCTACTGTCACAGGGTCAGGGTTCACTGTTACATCCCAATCTTCAGTCTCTTCATCTGAATGCTTGGTTTCTCTCCCCCTGACTGCTCTCCCTGTGTCTCAATCAGTCAAGGAGATATTGGAGGCCTCCAGAAAAACCTCGACGAGAACCTGCTACTCCCAAAAGTGGACCAGATTCTCAACCTGGTGCTCCTCCCACAGCCAGGACCCGGTGTCGGTCCCCGTCCCCCTGGTCCTTGACTATCTACTTCAACTATCTCATTCCGGCCTAAAGACCAACTCCATTAGAGTACACCTCAGTGCGATTGCGGCCTTTCATCAGCCCCTGCAAGGGAAAGCCCTCTCGCTCCATCCCTTAGTCACTCGCTTCATGAAGGGCCTGCTGAACGTCCACCCCCCTCTCAAACCTCCCCCGGTGGTTTGGGACCTTAACGTGGTTCTGGCTCAATTAATGAAACCTCCATTTGAGCCACTAGACAAATGCCATCCAAAATTCCTCACTTGGAAGGTAATCTTCTTACTCGCGCTCACGTCCGCACGGCGGGTTAGTGAGCTGCAAGCGCTGGTAGCGGACCCACCCTTCACGGTATTCCATCACGACAAGGTGGTACTCCGCACCCATCCAAAGTTCCTACCTAAAGTAGTGTCTGATTTCCATCTCAATCAGTCCATTGTCTTACCTGTGTTTTTCCCCAAGCCCCACTCTCACCCCGGAGAAGTGGCGCTCCACACTCTTGACTGCAAAAGAGCGTTGGCCTTTTACCTCCAACGCACTCAGCCACACCGGAAAGTCCCACAACTGTTTCTGTCCTTCGACCCAAACCGGTTAGGCCACCCAGTTTCCAAACGCACCTTGTCCAACTGGTTGGCCGATTGCATCTCCTTTTGCTACGCTCAGACTGGTCTCGCACTGCATGGTCGAGTAACGGGACACAAAGTCCGAGCGATGGCAGCCTCCGTAGCGTTCCTCAGGTCCACACCTATTGAGGAAATCTGCAAGGCTGCCACATGGTCTTCGGTTCATATCTTCACCTCCCACTACTGTCTGGACTCCCTGTCCAGAAGCGATGGCCGGTTCGGCCAATCGGTATTGCGAAATCTATTTGCTTAAATTGCCAACTTCCCTCCATCCCTCTTCAGTAAGCTTGGAGGTCACCCACATGTGAGAATATCATGCCTGCTTGTCCTGGGATAAAGCACAGTTACTTACCGTAACAGGTGTTATCCAGGGACAGCAGGCATATATTCTCACAACCCGCCCACCTCCCCGAGGTTGGCTTCTTGGCTAGTTAAGTGAACTGGAGACCACGAGGGGATGCACCCCCTAGTGGAGCAGGAAGGCACGCATGCGTGGAGCAGCAGAGCAAACTTAAATCTTCAATCAAGTTTGCTTGAAAATGCTTCCGCATCGGGGCTCCGTAGATGACGTCACCCACATGTGAGAATATATGCCTGCTGTCCCTGGATAACACCTGTTACGGTAAGTAACTGTGCTATATCATTAATCCTATTGTTTTTTTTTAAACATTACAACTTTATTTGCTGTTAAATTTTCACTAGCACCAGGTTCTTCCACAAAAAACCACTGCTCACTCTTGAGTATCAATTAGTAGACATAAAAAAACTTTCCAATCCACACAATTGCTAATACCTAACGGTTCCAAGGAATGCAATCTATTTATCAATCTTTGTTCTCTTTGTGTAAGTAACTTGTCTTGATCGCCACCTCTGCTGATACCCTGTTGAATGTCAACAATTAATAATTATGAGCCTAGTGCTGAAAATCAGTGCTAAGATAGATTTAGCAACTTAGCTTAAGAGTAACGACTCATATTTCCCCACCCTAAATCCATCCCTGTTGCCATCCACTTTCTATACTCCAAAATGTAGGAGTTTACGGAAATTTTGAGTATAAATTTAGGTGCTTTGATCAACTCTATCCTTGTGATAGAATTTATACCCAGGTAATACAGTGTCCCAATGATTGTCCTCCTTCCACCAGGTCTGAGATGCCTATTATATCTACCTCATCATTCAGTGCTATATACTCTAACGCTCCTATTTTATCTTGTAGGCTTGTAGTGAAGTGGTTTACCTATTTTAGAAAGGTACTTATTTTGTACCGGGGGCAATGAAGTGTTAAGTGACTTGCCCAGAGTCATAAGGAGCTGCAGTGGGAATCAAACTCACAACTTCAGGATGCTCTAACCACTAGGCCACTCCTCCAGATGTGCACAAATGTCATTATTCTAAACATTTACACATGTAATGGACATATAAAATTAGCAACTATGTTACAGAATGACCCCTAATGTGAATAACCCTACTTCCCTGATAAGTGATAGGAAGCATTTATACCTTTATGATGTGTATGGACAGAAGAAAGGGGTGTGACACCATCCTAATATGAACAAGAAGAAGTTTTAAACTTTTGATGTGAATCAAAACATCCATACCATTCCCTTACGTCACCTCTTGCCCTTTCTCCTAATATCAGTGACACCAGCTGTTCAGTATTGTTCATGTTTCCACTGACTCAGCCATGAATACTGTATTTAATCTGTACTTTTATATTTTCTTGACAGATCAACATGAACGACTGTGAAAAAGTTGTCAGAAAGCACAATATAAGTGGGCAAAGATTCTTGGTAAGTGCGAGATCCTCCTATTCTAAATCAACCATTCTTTTTTTTTTTTTCTATTACACATTTCCAGTGTCTCGGTGTCTGCAATAAAGATTCTTTGGAAGTCAAGGCAGAATGCTCTAGTAAAAAACATTTATATAAGACTGGAAAGACCTTAGACTGAAAGAGCATCCATCACCCAACCAAGATCCCACTGTGCTATCAAAGTTAGTATCTTAGTCACCATAATACAGTATGTTCCAGATAGAAACTTGGCAGCACATTTCTATCGGTTGGCTTTCACAAGGGAAAAGGACAGTGTTATTTATCTTATTATTGAACTTCTTACTCACTTGTGGAAAATAATGCTTTCAAACTGAGGCAAAGACGTGATTATTGCAACAAATCATAACAATATAATAGAGAAAAAACGCATCAATATATAAAAACACAATAACTGAAAATAACCATAAAAACATAAAGTGGATTCAAGAGCTATAAAAGAAGGGCTAAGTAATGATAAATCATGATTACAAATGTTTAGTTTAGGGGATCTTGTGATGGCTATTTCCTGAGCTGATGCCTCATGGCTTGGCTCTGTTCATGACTCTTTCAGCCCCCTTTTTCTAATGTTTTCTGATATCGGAGTGCCGTTATTTTGCCCAGTATACCTTGCTAAATGACCACAGTGCAGATCGGACCCTGTCAAATCAATGTGGCTGGGGAAAAACAAGGTAGCCAGCCTACCAAAGAAAATGGAGTTGTCACAGACAGCAGAGCCCATGGAGGGGTTACCAGCATCAGCCAATACCATGCAGGTGTCACTGCATCACCTATCCCAACTCCTGGTCAAACAAACCCAAACTCATAAGAACATAAAATTTGCCGCTGCTGGGTCAGACCAGTGGTCCATCGTGCCCAGCAGTCCACTCACGCGGCGGCCCTTAGGTCAAAGAACAGTGTCCTATTTGAGTCTAGCCTTACCTGCATATGTTCTGGTTCAGCAGGAACTTGTCTAACCTTGTCTTGAATCCCTGAAGGGTGTTTTCCCCTATAACAGCCTCAGGAAGAGCGTTCCAGATTTCTACCACTCTCTGGGTGAAGAACTTCCTTACGTTTGTACGGAATCTATGCCCTTTTAACTTTAGTGAGTGCCCTTTCGTGCTCTACACCTTGGAGAGGGTGAACAATCTCTCTCTACTGAGTCAATTCCCTTTAATTTCTTGAATGTTTCGATCATGTCCCCTTTCAGTCTCCTCTTTTCAAGGGAGAAGAGGCCCAGTTTCTCTAGCCTCTCATTGTACGGCAACTCCTCCAGTCCCTTAACCATTTTTGTTGCTCTTCTCTGGACCCTTTCGACTAGTATTATGTCCTTTTTCATGTACGGTGGCCAGTGTTGGACACAGTATTCCAGGTGGGGGCGCACCATGGCCCGGTACAGTGGCATGATAACCTTCTCCGATCTGTTGGTGATCCCCTTCTTGATCATTCCTAGCATTCTGATCGCCTTTTTCGCCGCCGCCACACATTGCACGGACAGCTTCATTGACTTGTCTACAAGTACTCCCAAGTCTCTTTCCTGGGGGCTCTCTCTGAGTACAGCACCGGACATCCTGTATTCGTGTCAAAGTTAGGCACCGAGCAGAGAGTGGGAGGGGACAATAGACTTTCCACAGTGAAAGGAGCCATAATGATTATATCAAAATGCTTATTATATCCATCCACAGTGGTCTGGACCTGACACAGCACTGTGTTTTAGCGTAAAATACACCTGCCTCAGGGGTCACATTTGAAACAAACAATAAAAATAAACACGTGGAGGGGCATAATCGAAAGGGACGTCTAAGTCCGTTTATGTCCATCTCGCAAGTCGTCCAAAGTTAAAAAGAGCCTAAGACACTTTTTTGAAAGATACGTCCAACTTTTTTTTACTTTCAAAAATCATCTAATTATACGTCCTGCCGATCTGATCGTCCAAGCCGCTAAATGGTCCATCTTTATACCACATTTCCGTCCAAGTCCAAAATGCCTAGAACAAGCCCTGTTGGACGTGGGAGGGGTCTGCAAAGTGAATGACTGCACACCCAGACATGCCACCTAAATAGTGGGGTACCTTACAGGGCACTGCTGTGAACTTCACAAAAAGGGTGCCAGGGCTTCTCCTCACTACAGCTCCCTTATAGGTGACGGTGAACCCCCCAAACCACCTCCAGAATCCCCTAGACCTACTTATCTACCACCCCAATAACCCTTATGGCTGCAGGAGCCACTTATATGCCAATAAAAAAGGGTTTTGGGGGTGTATAGGGCAGTGCACATGTTTCAGTATCAATGCAATGATTACAGGGGCTTATGGGCATGGGTCCTCCTCTCTATGGGTCCCTAACCAACCCCCAAGACAACTTAAGCTGCCTCTGGGCTGGACAACTAGGCCTTCCTATGCCAGGCGGCCAGGTGCTGATGGTCTGGAGGCTGAAATTTAAAATTGTGAATAAAATTTTTATGGGGGTGGGGGGGGGATTGGTGATCACTGGGTTAGTGTGTGGGAGTCTGTGATCTTTGTTTTCAGTGCTTATCTGGTGAGTTTAGGTGGGTTTTAGTGACTTAGACCATGTAAAACATGTTTTACATGGTCTAAGTCACTTGGTCTAAGTCACAACGTCCAAGTTCTGTCTAGGCTCTGTTGTTAAACTTTTGGTTATACATGCTGTACAACTAAGTCTAAGCTGGCCCACGTCCCGCCAACTCCCACCCTCTACATGCCTCTCGAAATGCCCTGTTTAGCTTTGGACGTTGAGCAGCACTATGAAGGCCTAGGTCATTTAGAAATACGTCCAAAACCCGGTTTTATTATCGGCGCTTGGATGTTTTTGAGAAATGTTCATCCAAGTGCCAACTTAGGCCGGTTTTTGGACGTTTTTCTCTTTCGATTATGAGCCCCATAGTATTCGAGCATGGCAAAAAATATATATGTAAGATGTACAAAACATGAAAAACACATAGCAAGCTGGCCATGCAGCATGATTGCAGGAGGTGGAGTCCCTTATTTCTACCCAGGAAGATAGACTGGTGACAACAGAGAAGAAGTTAGAATTGGTGGAAGCCCAAGTTTAAACCTTAATGGATCGGGGTTGAAGACCAGGAAAATTGTGGATGATGTAAGAATACCTGTATTGTTGACCTGCATGACAATGTAAAAGACTGAGTTGCTATAATTTTCAGAGCTTTGGCTCCCCTAAACACTGGCCCTACCTCAAAGCATGGGTTCGGTGCATGTAGAATGTGTGAATCGCATCGGCCAGAGGTGGGAGTAGGGCCTGAAATTGAGGTCTGTTATTGCACGGTTTCTCAGTTATGCAGTGAAGACGAAGCTATTAGATTTATAAAGATGGCAACACAAAGTGGAATATAAAGCCAAAAAAATTATTTTCCAAGATATTTTTTTGAAGGTGATGGAACAGTGTAAAACTCTTGCATCTTTTTGTTCTCAGCAGTTTGCAAGGGGTGTAAATTTGCCTTCTAATACCCAGCAAGAGTACACATTGTGCATGAAAACCACACTCTCACCTTAACAAAAGTGGTAGACCTGCATACTTTTGTGGTCTAACTTCCCGCTAAACAGGGGCCCATTTTCTCATAAGTATCTTGAGATCGGTGGAGGTGTGAGTTTGGGGATTTTTCAGAACAGAATTGAACTGTACCAGTCAGTCCGACTTCAGTTTCATTGATCCTGCCAATAATGGTTGGTGTGCTACAATGGGTTTCACGTGCAGGATTTTTGCCGTTGTCTCTGACAGTGCCCACATGTTCCTATACTGTTTTCGGCCTGTCATCTTGAAACTATGGTGTTATAATTTGCACTCCCATGAGCAGCATCATCTGATGTTTGCTGACTATAGGTCTTAGTATATCAAAATGCTGTTTATATTTTTTGGACACTTCATTTATTGTGCAACAGTCATGGTATTTTGTGGGTATATGGGAGTTGGGAGGGGGGAGGGATGAGATTGGTAGAGTCAAACTATTTGTATGATTCTGTGGGGTTTGGTGGGTTATATGCCGGAGTGTGTAGAGACAATAGTGTTTGGTGTGGGTGTGTGTGTAAGGATTGGAGGGAGTATGAAAGTTATGATATGGAGGGGAGGGATGGGAGGTGGGGGGAGGAAAGAGGGAAGGGTGGGGCTCAGGGAACTGGGAAGGTTGTTAGGGTGGGGAAGGAGACCTCCAAGATCCCGGGGCTTAATTTTCAAAGAGAGGCCTCAGTCATGATGTTTTACCATTGTGCATGGGGGCTGGGACATCACCTGTGTGCAATGTGTAGTATGGGTTTCTTGTTGGATATATGTATAATAAATTAGCATGAGTAGTTTGAAAATTGCAATTCTAAACATGGATGGAATCCATTCACCTGTAAAACGTACTATTGTAAATGCTTAAATATAAATGTGCTTTTATGCAGGTTGCTATTCTAATCAATAAGCTGATTTGTTACACAACCTTATCAAGATGCAGAGGGGTGATTCGTGCTATGGATGAGTAAAATTATTAGGAAGAAGTGTGCTCTGTGCTTCTAATGTGTATTCCCATACATTTTTTTCCAATCTGTTGACTGTTCATCGCTTTGAAATTTCTGAAAAAGCGATTTTATCAAATTTAAATAAACTTGAAACTTGACTGTTTTAGCTCCCTTGCAAGAATACCAATTAGTACTCAGAGGGGACTTTAATATCATGGCTGACTCTCTCATTGATTGCAAGTTGTCTAAGCCCCATTCAAAGGGATATTTGGGAAAAGGAGTGAATTTCCTAGTGAGGGATATGGATCTTTTAGACATACTATATAGCACACCATACACCTGGATGAATATGATTATATCTTATATTCTTATGTTCATGTGGTCTATGCTCGTTTGGAATATATCCTCTTGGCCCTTCCCTTTTGGCACTGTGCAGCAGGGTGGGTATAGAAGATGGAGTGGTGTCTGAGTAGAACTGGGTCTGTGTAGAGTGGGAATGCTGCCAACTTTTATTTGGATCTGGACTTCAGGTCTTTTTTGAAGACTGAATGGGACTTCTATTTAAAGGACAACAGCCCTCAAGATGTATCCCCAGTGATATATTGGAAGGTCAGTAAGGCGGTCATGAGGGGGAAGATTCTACATTCCCTTTGAGAATTTTTAAGGAGAAAACCTTCAGACAGCATTAGACAACAGTTTTTCCCCACTCGGGCAAAGATTAATGAAGTGTTAAATGCTAAAGCATTGAGAGATGTACGTATAAGTATAACTTGCACAGGTGGGGAAATAAAATTTGTAAGCTATTGCCTTAATTAAACATAGGGAGACCAAACAGATTATTACCCACATGATAACTATGGAGGCACAGGGACGAATTTCTAGCACTGGTTTCTGGTGATATAATAAGCTGCTGTAGAATACCTGAAAGAAAGAGCTCAGGATTTGGTTTTCCAGCAGATGTAGGAGGATGCTGGGACCTAATGTTTTCCATGAGATTCTTTGAGCTTTTGCAGTGTGTTCTGTTTTTTAAGCCAACCTGATGGAATATAGTTACTAAGCACAGTCAAGCAAATTTTTAAAATAAGAAATGAGGTATAACGTTTGATCCAAATTCTATAAAGCTCTATATGACAAGAGCAGCTGTGACAATATGGCTAGAGAGGAATTTTTTTCCGCAATTTTGGATTCCTGTCTTTGTCTCAAGTGCAAAGGGAATTACTAAACTCTCTAATTATGGGATCTGAAATTCACCTCAAGCTGGTGAAAGCTCTGGGTCTGGATGGTTTGAGCCCAGAATATTACAAAGGTTTGGGAGTTAAGATGATGGGTCCTTTTCAGGTTTTATGTCAAGTTCTCTGCTTGTCTGGTTTGGAAAAAAGCAGGTTGACTCCTATTGACTAATTTCCCTCCTCAACCAAGATATTTTTTTGTGACTATTTTGGCTACTTGTTTAGGAAATTTTCTTCCCTTTTTAATTCACCCAGATCAAACTGGGTTTGTCCCAGGCAGGTATGCCTCCACAATCATTTTTTGGGCAATTTTCAAACTACTCATGCTAATTTATTATACATATATCCAACAAGAAACCCATACTACACATTGCAAAGGGAATTACTAAACTCTCTAATTATGGGATCTGAAATTCACCTCAAGCTGGTGAAAGCTCTGGGTCTGGATGGTTTGAGCCCAGAATATTACAAAGGTTTGGGAGTTAAGATGATGGGTCCTTTTCAGGTTTTATGTCAAGTTCTCTGCTTGTCTGGTTTGGAAAAAAGCAGGTTGACTCCTATTGACTGGGTGAAGGACTATACAATTACCACCAGTCTCAACACTGAGAAAGCATTTGACAAAATCCTTCCTGAATTTGCTATTATGGGGGAGTTTTTGACAGGTGTTGGAGTACTTTATAGGGGCCCATTGCACAAATTCTTATCAATGAGAATCTAACCCCTTCTTTCAGGCTGGAGCGAGACATGCGCCAGGGAGGCCCCTTATTCCCATATTATTTGTTCTCTCATTGGAGCCCTTAGCAGCTCAGATTATGCAAGAGCCTTCAATTCAGGGTACAAATGTTAGCTCACAGGCCTTTAAAACTAATCTTTTGCTGACGATATGCTTATATTCATTGGTCAGACCTCATTTGAGGTTCCCGGTTGATATCCCTTATCTAATATTTTGGGTTTTTCCTCTGGTTTAAAAATTTTGAAAAATCGGAGGCTTTGGCAGTGTCCAACATTTGCAGCAGTGGTTCCTCTTTCCCATTAACATGGTCCAAGGGCAGCTTAAAATATCTTATAGTATACGTGCATTCGGACAATAATATTTTGTATCAAAAAATTGTAACAACTAAATTGGATACCACAAGAACTTTATGTCAGAGATGGTGAGAGCTGCCTGTCTCTTTTCTGGGCAGAGTGACACTGGTCAAAATGGTACTGTTATGAAAAATACTATACCTTTACAGATAATGTCCCTATGGGTCAAATACAGAGATGAGGGGAGAGTGTGGCGCAGTGGTTAAAGTGGTTAAACGCCTAAAAACACATCTGTTCCTAAAGTACTTGGGTAACTGACCTATACAATCTTTGTCCTCAACAAATGATCTTTAGAACTGTTATTCACTAACTCTAAACTTTGTTTATTCCACTCAATCTGTAATACCTTTTAATCATTGTAAACCACATTGAACTTCACGATCCTGCAGTATATAAACTGTTATTATTATTATTATTAATATTAAAGCTACAGCCTCAGCATCCTGAGGTTGTTGGTACAAACCCATGCTGTTTCTTGTGACCCTGGGCAAGTCATTTAATCCCCCCATTGCCACAGGTACATTAGATAGATTGTGAGCCCACCGGGACAGACAGGAAAAATGCTTGAGTACCTGAATAAATTCATGGAAAACCGTTCTAAGCTCCCCTGGGAGAATAGTATAGAAAATAAAGACCATAAGAACATAAGCAGTGTCTCCGCTTGGTCAGACCAGAGGTCCATCATGCCCAGCAGTCCGCTCACGCGGCGGCCCATCAGGTCCAGGACCTGTATAGTAATCCTCTATCTATACCCTTCTATCCTCTTTTCTTTCAGGAAATTATCTAATCCCTTCTTGAACCCCAATATCGTACTCTGTCCTATCACACCCTCTGGAAGCGCATTCCAGGCGTCCACTACCCTTTGGGTAAAGAAGAACTTCCTAACATTGGTTCTGAATCTGTCCCCTCTTAATTTTTCCGAAAGCCCTCTTGTTCTTGTAGTTTTCGAAAGTTTGAAGAATCTATCTCTCTCCACTTTCTCTATGCCCTTCATGATCTTGTAAGTCTCTATCATGTCCCCTCTAAGTTTCCGCTTTTCCAGGGAAAAGAGCCCCAGTTTTTCTAATCTTTCAGCATATGAAAGGTTTTTCATACCTTTTATCAATCGTGTCGCTCTTTTCTGAACCCTCTCGAGTATCACCATATCCTTCTTAAGGTACAGCAACCAATATTGGATGCAGTACTCCAGGTGCGGGCGCACCATCTCCCGATACAATGGCAGGATAACTTCTTTCGTTCTGGTTGTAATAGCTTTCTTGATAATACCTAGCATCCTGTTCGCCTTCTTAGAGGCCGCTGTGCACTGTGCCGACGGCTTCATTGTCTTGTCCACTATTACCCCAAGTCCTTTTCTTGGGTACTTACACCCATTACCAGCCCTCCCATCGTATAGCTGTACTTCGGGTTTCTGTTCCCTACATGCAAGACTTTGCATTTCTCTACATTAAACTTCATAAATGAGGGTATCTATAGGGAAACAGTGATTTCATTCATATGGAAATCTAAGCAGGTATGAATTGGCTTTAATAGAATAATTAGGAATAAACAGAGGCGGGGGGGGGTCAATTTACTTGACCTACACTTATATAATGTAGTGGCTTTGTTACATTGGCTGCATGAAATACATACAGGAGTTTATAAGTTTGACAGCATATATATGGGTAGAAGCAGTGGCACCTTTCTCAGTGTTGTTCAGTACTATACAGGCTAGGGGCCTTAAATGTCCCCTCTCCCCATTGTTATGTCCACTTAAATCAGCATGGATGTGGTGAAGAGATAAGATTGAAGGGGCTGTTGGTCCATCACACTTTCTAGAATTGGTAAATAATCCAGCCTTTCATGCAGGTCAAGTGATATCCTCATTTTTGTCTGAGTCCACAAAGCAGCAAATATGTGCTGGGACAGGGGACTATACCATCTTTTCAATTCTGGAATTAGCATGGAGAAAATGATCTTTATCATTTTTGCAGCTTCATAGCTGTTGTTCTTCTTTAAAAGGCCCAGAGGGAATTTTTCCATCTTTTACCCAACTTGATATGTGCCTGTGAGTATCAATAAGCTTGCATTGTGGTACAGAGTGAGAGGTGATCAGCCACCATCCCTTTTTGTTTCCACCTTAGTTTTCTATTCTAAAAATTGAAACTCATCAACACTATCATATGAGCATTTTTAAGAGTTGACCTCTTACTGTATCTACTCTGATACCTTGAAAAGACATGGAGGTTGCAGAAGGGGAGCTTGCTGTTTATGCAGAAGTGGACATCAAAGTTGGCATTATGCCTTGGCTATTATTTGAATTGTATTTCTATTTTCAATTCATTTTACAACATTTAGCAATGATGCAGCAATAAAAGTGAGATCATGCCTGTGGAAAATCCCTTTACAGCTCTAGTGCTGATAACTGAGTAGAAGCTACTCAACTAGAAATGGTAATATTTTTGAAAAGCAGAAGCAGAATAGCAAAGCTGTGCATGAAACCCACTGCTATTGTTCCATTTCTAAGGTCTTAGATCCACTTTTTAAAAATGTAATACTTACTAAAAATTTAAAATAATACAAAACTTAATTCACCCGATTCATACCCTAAGACCCCTGCCCTACCCATGGCCCCTTCTATCTCACCTGTCCCGCCTCCCATTAAACTGCTTCCCTTTAAACTGCTACCCATTAAACCGCTTCTTCACCTGCTGTTTGCCCCCCCCCCCCATTGTTATACCTACATTCTTGGATTTATCCTTTACGCAGATTGTCTTGACCTTCTTCCCTGTTCCATTTTGCCCTGACTGTACCTATTTTTGCTGACTTTACCATTTTTTCGCCAATCGTACCACAGTTCGCTGATTGTTCCTTTTATCTCTATTTGTACCAATTTTCTCTGGCACCTATTTTCTCTGATTGTACCTTTGTATCATTTTCGCTGATTGTCCAGCCCTTCTTCGTTGTAAACCGCCTCGAACTACTATGGCTTTGGCGGTATATAAGAAATAAAATTATTATTATTATTATTAATAATTAAAAGTGCAAATACGAGAAATCTATTGAAAATAAATTCACATATACATAAATACATATATCAATAATACATATAGTACTGGAAGCCCCATGTAATGGGATGAGAGCAGAGATGCCAAGGGAGGAGTCACAATGAGGCCCATATTCAAAATAAATAGTTTATTAAATTTAGGCACCTAAGTTGGGTCCTTAAATTTGTCCACTATTATCATCCAAACTTAGGATCCTGAGAGCATAACATTTCTTTGCCAATTATGCATGTAAACATTTAGAATAATATTTACAAATATGTAAATGCCAGCATTGTACTTAAGCACTATTCTGTAAATACAGTACAATTTTAATTAACCAACGTAAACAGGACCAATCCCTTGTTAGATAAGTGAAAGTCGGATAATTCAGAAACCAGAAAGAGAGAGATGGTGGACCTGGGGGATGGAGGGAAAGATATGAGATGGGAGGGTAGTTGGGAAGAGAAAGGGGGAGATGGTGGATCAGGAAGGAAAGGAGAGAGATAGGAGGGCAGTTGGGAAGAGAATGGGAGAGAACTTGGGCTATGGGATGGAAGGGAGAAATATTAGATTGGGGGAGGAAGGGAGAGAGAAATGTTAGATCTGGGGTGGAAGGGAGAAAGAGATGCAGCATCTCTTGTATTCCTTTCATCTTATTCAACATCAAGGTGGTAGGAAAGAAGAACAGAAAAGAGAGGGAGAAATATTGAAGGGGAGAGAGAGGAAAAGAAGAGATGAATTCATCCTCCTAGAAAATAACAAAATCCCAACCATAACCAACTTAGAAATCAACTCTATCAACTACCCTTTGCAAACCACCCTAAAACTTCTAGGTATGACTATTGACAAAGGCTGCACCATGCAACCACAAATTAACAAAACAATACAGAAATCTTTCACAATTATGAGAAACCTTAGACAAGTCCGAAAATTCTTCGAAAAAACACAATTTCAGCTCCTAGTACAATCTCTAATCCTAAGTATCCTAGACTATTGCAACATCCTCTACCTCCCCTGCCCTGCAATAATGATTAAACAACTACAGACAATTCAGAATACAGCTCTGAGACTCGTCTATTCATTGAAAAAACATGATCATATTACTGAGGCATTCATCAATTCTCATTGGCTTCCAATCCAGGAAAGAATACAATTTAAATTCTATTGTATACTATTTAAAACTATAAATGGAGACAGCCCAACCTACCTAAACGACCGCCTTATCCAAACCACTTCTACCAGGTATAGAAAAACACACACCCCATTCACTTACCCCCCAATCAAAGAAGTAAAACGGAAAAAACTATACAACGGACTACTGGCCACTCAGGCAGCGAAGATAGACAACCAAATCTCCAACCTATTGACAACAACCCTAGACTACAAGATGTTCAGAAAGGAAATAAAAATTATACTCTTCAAGAAATCCCTTAATAAAGCTTAATACCATGATAAAGCTTAACCCCCCTAACCCTAACCCCAGATCCTACTTTTCCTTCTCTTGGAAACCTTCTCTGATCTAACGTTGTAACCCTTCTTCCATAACTCTTTTTGTAATCCACTTTGAACCGAAAGGTAATGGCGGAATAGAAATCTGTAATGTAATATAATGTAATGAACCCATGGGAGGGCAGGAAGGAAGAGAGGTGGGATAAGAAATGCAAGTGGATGGGGAGAAAGGAACAGAGCAATATAGCCTGACAAGTGGAGAGAGGGAGGGGGATTCTTGAAATGTTGAAGCCATGTGGAAGAGGTCAAAATGGGGATGACAAGAAGATGAATGAGACAACAGTGAGAGAGAAGAGAGTACAGTGGTGGTAATGGGGAATAGAAAGAATGAAACAGGAGGCTGGGAAAGGAGTGAGACGGGAAATGGGAGAGCTAGAGCATGAGAAATGGAGATGGAACGTTGGTAGGTAGCTGAAAAGTGAAAAGAAGGGTAAAATATGAGTGGATGGAGAGGCAGAAAAGAAAAAAAGGGTGAGAAGAGCTAAAAAGGAAAGATCAATACACTTCTCCCTCCGTATTCGCTGTGATAGGGGATTAACAGAACCGCAAATACAGAAAAACCGTGAATAACTTTTCATATGTTTTTTGCTGTTTTCTATTAAAAACCATCGTGAATATAGTGAAACTGCAAATAACATGGTGGGAGACCCGGCCTATTCCTGAAGGAGAGGCAAAACACGGTGAACAAAGTGCTGGGAATCAGCGATTTGCTCTGTAAACGCTTGGAATCAGCAATTTCTCTATGCAAGCTGATGTAATTTGGAGGGAGGAGCCAGCAAGCTAAAAACCATGAATAATCGAAACCGCAAATGCTGAAACTGCGAATATGGAGGGAGAAGTGTATATCAAAGGCAGGTGTACTGTAGAGAGGGAATGAAACAAGACAGGAGGAGGAAAGGCATAAGGGCAGCAACCACTAGAAAGAGAATCAGAAGACACAGGAAAGCAGAAGTGACAAAATGGGACCAACATGATGGAAAAATAAAATGTCCAGACTACAAAGGTAGAAAAAATGGGTTTTAAACAATTTATCAACTAGAATATGTTAGCTTTGGGATATGTTTATCACAGACCTTTGTTTTTTGTTCAGTGGTTTAGCAAACAGTTGATGGGAGGATGGTGGTGGGAGGGCAACCAAGATGGTAAAGGCGATGGAACTCCTCTCATATGAGGAAAGACTAAAACGGTTAGGGCTATTCTGCTTGGAAAAGAGACGGTTGAGGGGAGATATGATTGAAGTCTGCAAAATCCTGAGTGGAGTAGAACGGGTACAAGTGGATTGATTTTTCACTCCGTCAAAAATTACAAAGACTAGGGGACACTCAATGAAACTACAGGGAAATACTTTTAAAACCAATAGGAGGAAATATTTTTTCACTCATAGACTAGTTAAGCTCTGGAATGCGTTGCCAGAGGTTGTGGTAAAAGTGGATAGCGTAACTGGTTTTAAGAAAGGTTTGGAAAAATCCATAGTCTGAATCAGTAGCATGGAATGTTGCTACTCTTTGGGTTTTGGCCATGCAGTAGTGACCTGGATTGGCTACCGTGAGAATGTGCTACTGGGCTTGATGGACCATTGGTCAGACCCAGTAAGGCTATTCTTTTGTTCTTATGTAAAAAGGAAAAGTTTATTTTAACATTTTGGAAACATGGCTGTGAAGAGAGGGATAGAAGATTTTCTTTTTTTATTGTGGGTTCCTGGGATGTGGGATATTTTGCGTGTATTACATATGTAAAATATCTGTTCCATAAAAAAAAGAAAAAAAATCTCCCACCACCGGCCCTCCCCAATGACCCCCAACAATCGTGCACCCCCATCCCCAGACAATAGACCCACCCAAACCTCCCCCCTACCCTTCCCCTCCAAAAAAAACAGCAGGAGGGATGCCCACTCCCTCCTGCCCCAAAGGTGCTCCCGCTCCCTGAAAAAAACAGCAGGAAGTATGCCCACTCCCTCCTGCCTGCAAATACCTCCCCCTTCCCTCCCCAAAGAAAAGAGCAGGAGGGATGCCCACTCCCTCCTGCCACCGGAGGCCCCCATCCCTGGAAATTGGGAACAAGAGGTACTAAAAACACCTCCTGCTCCTCCCGCAATGACACTGGGCCTTAGGCCCCTCCTCAGAGCACCATGTGATGCATGGGGAGGGGCCTAAGGCCCTGATTGGCTCATATACCTCAGGCTCCTCCCTTTCACAGTTCTTGGGTCATATTTTAAGTTCTAAATTTTTGCAACCGCATCATAATAATGGTGTTGATGACATCATTATTTGAGTACACTGAAACCAGAGAAGGGAAAGCCAAGAAGAATGTCTTTAGTGGTATGGCACTAAGGTCCTGTTGATCAACTCTTAGGGGTCCTTTTATCAAGCCACACTAGTAGGGTTAGTGCGTCGGACATTTCATCACGCGCTAACCCCCGTGGCTGGCTAAAAAATTAACGCCTGCTCAATGCAGGCGTTAGCAGCTAGCGTGGCAGGCGGTTTAACGCGCGGTATTACACGTGTTAAATCCCTACCGCAGCTTGATAAAAGGACCCCTTAGGACTATACAGATAGCACAGTATTTCTGCTAATGACATATGTTTGTTTGGTTTTACTGGGTAATGTACATGTATACCAAAAGGAAAAACAAGAAAAATGTGGTTTCTATCATGCAGAACCATGTCATAGCTCTTCCTTGCATTTTTCTTTCAGAACATGGCTGAAAATAACTTCCAGAAATTTCCACAAATACGAGTTCCGTAAGTAGAATTATTTCCTTTATGTGGAACTTTTAGAATAATAATTAAAAAAGGTATGCTGATATTTAGACAATGGAAATAAGCAGCTGGTAAGCTGCTTCCAGCCACTGACTGAACTAATTCCAGATATTCAATGCTGGGATATGCACGGCTCCAAGTACTGAATATCTAGGTATATCCATCAGCCTGGAATACAGGCAAAAATATTCAGTGGTTTCTGCTTAACTTGACAGCTGTTTTGCTCTCAGGACCGGATTAACACTATATTTGACCCAAGACAAACATGTATATTGTGAAATGTGGTCCAATTTCTTCAGGCGAACAGCAGCATTCTGGATTCTTTGTAATCTATTTTGATTCTTACAATAACCTGCCAAATAGACAGAATTACAATAATCCAAGATTCTGAGCACCAAGGATTGGACCAACAATCTAAATGAAACAAGCCTGGGGAGGGGCCATTCCTTTTTGGTCTTGCTTTGATACATCAGGGTCTTTCTTTTTCGTCTAACTTTGATTTTCTCATATATGCTATGATGAATCTTGCATTCCTTCCAATAACATCTTCTGATTGCCCCATCCCATCATCTGGCTTGATGCCATCAGGAATACCTGCTTCAATGTCACTGCCCTGACACTTGAACAATCTTTCTCTGCCCTTTAGGACATAACATTCCTTCCAGAAATTTTAAACCAGACTATTTCTCTGAACTGTTAGAATATTCTTCATTAATCCAATGCTTTTATAGGCAATAGGCTGCTTCTTTTTCTACCCTTCCCTGTTATTCCTTTTTCCCTATAAAAAGATTGTAATTACCTTTCCATTTGTTTGCTACTATGTCTCATCTTATGTTTTCTAGTTTATTAAAACCCGTTCTGAGCTCTTTGGGGAGGACGGGATTGAAAATGAAATAAATTAATTTTGTGTAATTTTTATAGGTTGGGCCTTGAGCTGGCAGGCCAGAGAAAGCGCTCTTTTTAATGATTCAGACCACACTGGATGTTTGAACCAAAACGTCAAGTTTATTTTCCTTCTCTCTGGAACAGGAGAAAGGCTCTTCTTGAACTCAGAAAAATAGAAAATAACAAACTGTTTATATCTCTTATTTTTATTACAAGATGATAAGTTGTTGTTTAGTTCTCCAATTATGTAGACTCCTTTGTAAATAGGAATCCAGATTTGATGGTGTAAATTGCCCAAAAAACAAACTCCTGCCTAAGACAGCATCTTTTATAAACTCTGATGATGTCACACATGATTTACAATGCAACCCCCATTCAGAGATCTGTTTTGAATCTTGAGTTCCAGAAGGTGCTGGAACTCAAAGGCTAAGAAAACAACTCCCTTAGGGTTCATATTTCACATCAAGAAAGCAGCACTCTGCAAGCCGTACACTCCAAGTAACAATTACAGAGGCTGCTCAATGCAGATTGTAAAACTAGCACTTAACCTCTTTACTTAACCTCACTGTGAAATATACCTGTAGCTCTTGTTCAGGAACTGCTGCTTAGTAGTGCTGCTCGATTCATCGATTCACTTTGGTGAATTGATTTGAATCGATTTATTTCCTTAAAAAATCAGACTCACCATTTCAGTGAGTCCTGAGTCTCTTCTGGGTCTCCTAAAGCTGCAGCAATGGTGAACAGGCTGCTCCTGGCCTGCCCGCCGAGGCCTTCCCTCTGCTGCATCACTGATGACATCACACAGACATATCACATATTCATCCATATTGTTGCTTCATAATTGTGGAATACACTTCCAAATTATATCCAAATGGAATCTACCCTTGAAAGATTTAAAAATCACCTAAAAACATTTCTTTATATGGATGCTTTCGGTTGATAGGCTAAAAACTTTGATCATAGCGGACGTGTAGGGAACAGTCTAGGATTAAGCACAAACAACAACATTTTAAACCTTTTTTCTTTCCTATCCTATTACAGATTGTATTTCTAATTTCCATTACATTTTTAAAATTTTATTTTAATTTATAAACCACTTAAATGTTATTACCAATGCATTGTATCAAATGTAAGTAAAACTTGGAAATTTGGAAGTCCTGGTGGGCTGGCCGAAAACAGCATGTTCACTGGCGCCGCTGCTGCTTTAGGAGGTTCAAAGTTGAGGTCTCACGATGGGGGGGGGGGAAATCGGGAAGTGCTGCATTGGGGGAGGGAGAGAGGAATGGAATTCCATTTACCCACGCAGAATCTTGCCATGCCGGCCATATCAGCATCGAATCTCACTGTGTCTGGTATTGGTAGCAATTCCCATACACTGCCTGCCTGGAAGTCTTTCCGCGGCAGAGGGGAACATAAGAATTACTGCTGCTGGGTCAGACCAGTGGTCCATCGTGCCCAGCAGTCTGCTCGTGCGGCAGCCCTTAGGTCAAAAACCAGTGCCCTGAGTCTAGCCTTACCTGCGTACGTTCTGGTTCAGCAGGAACTTGTCTAACTTTGTCTTGAATCCCTGGCAGGTGTTTTCCCCTATAACAGGGTTCCAGTTTTCTACCACCCTCTGGGTGAAGAACTTCCTTATGCTTGTATGGAATCTATCCCCTTTTAACTTTAAAGGGTGCCCTCTCATTCTCTCTACCTTGGAGAGGGTGAATAACCTGTCTTTATCTACTAAGTCTATCCCCTTCAGTACCTTGAATGTTTCGATGATGGCCCCTCTTAGTCTCCTCTTCAAGGGAGAAGAGGCCCAGTTTCTCTAATCTCTCACTGTACGGCAGCTTCTCCAACCCCTTAACCATTTTAGTCACTCTTCTCTAGACCCTTTCGAGTAGTACTTTGTCCTTCTTCATGTACGGCGACCAGTGCTGGATGCAGTATTCCAGTACCTTGGCCCGGTACAGCGGCATGATAACCTTCTCCGATCTGTTCGTGATCCCGTTCTTAATCATTCCTAGCATTCGGTTCGCCCTTTTAACCGCCGCACATTGCGCGAACGGCTTCATTGACTTGTCGAACAATACTCCCAAGTCTCTTTCCTGGTGGGTCTCTCCAAGTACTGCACCGGACATCCTTTATTTGTGTATAAGATTTTTGTTACCGACGTGCATCACCTTACACTTATCCACGTTAAACCTCATTTCCAATGTCACAGCCCATTTCTTGAGCGTGTTTTTGTCATGTTGCAGGTCTTCGCAAACCTCCTGCGTCTTCACTACTCTGAATAACTTCGTATCGTCTGCAAATTTAATGACCACACCTGTACCAATTTCCAGGTCATTTATAAATATGTTGAAGAGCACTGGCCAAGCACTGAACCCTGCGGCACTCCACTCGTGATGCTTTTCCAATCCGAGTATTGTCCATTTAGCCCCACTCTCTGTTTCCTATGCGCCAGCCAGTTTTTGATTCACTGAGTATTTCACCCTCGATTCCATGGCTCGCAATTTTTCGAAGTACTCGTTCATGTGGAACCTTGTCAAACGCCTTCTGAAAATCCAGATATACGGTGTCAACCAGGTCACCCTTGTCTATCTGCCTGTTTACTCCCTCGAAGAAGTGCAGCAAGTTCGTCAAGCAAGATCACCTTTGCTGAAGCTGTGCTGGCTGGTCCTTATCAGATTGTGTCCGTCAAGGTGATCAATGATGCAGTCCTTTATCAGCGCGTTTACCATCTTTCCCGGTACCAAGGTCAGACTCGTAGGTCTGTAGTTTCCTGGATCTCCCCTCGAACCTTTCTTGAAGATCGGCTTAACATTCGCCACTTTCCAGTTTTCCAGAATCCTTCCTGATTTGATTGACAGATTGGTTATTAGTTGAAGCCCCTTTCAGTTACTTGATTACCCTCGGATGGATGCCATTCGGTCCTGGGGATTTATTGTTTTTAAGCCTATCAATCTGCCTGTATACCTCTTCTAGACCAACCATCAACCCTGTCAGTTTCCCGTCTTCGTTTCCTGCATATAGCCTGTTGTGCATATCCTCTTCGGTAAATACAGATGCAAAAAATGTGTTTAGTTTGTCGGCGATGGCTTTGTCCTCCTTTAGCACTCCCTTTATTCCATGGTCATCCAATGGCCCCACTGCTTCCTTCGCGGGTCGTTTCCTCTTAATATATCGAAAGAACGGCTTGAAGTATTTTGCCTCCTTGGCTATTTTTGCCTCGTAGTCTCTTTTGGCCCCTTTGATGTTTGTGCTTTTTCCAGTTTTCTTCTGTTTTTGACCTTTTCCATTCCTTAAACGAAGTCTTCTTGTCTCTGATCGCTTACTTAACCGCTACGGTGAGCCACACCGGTTCCTTGTTCTTTTTCCTCTTGGATCTTTTGTTGATACACGGTATATATACATTTTGCGCCTCGGTGACTGTGTCCTTAAAAAGGGACCATGCTTGCTCTAGCATTTTTACAGTGCTTATCCTCTTCTTAATCTTCTTCCCCACCATGAGTCTCATCCCTTTGTAATTCCCTTTTCAGAAGTTCAGTGCTGTGGCTGTCATTCTGGATCAATGTTTTGCCCCTGTGTCCAGGCTGAAGTGGATCATATTGTGATCATTGCTTCCCAGCGTCTCTTCTACTTCTACACCTTGTGCCGGTCCTCATAGTCCATTTAGAATTAAGTCCAAAATTGCATTTCCTCTTGTATTTTCCTTGATAAGTTGTTCCAGGAAGCAATTGCCTACAGCATCCAGGAACTTTGTGTCCCTATTGTAGCCGGAGGTGCCTAGGTTCCAGTCTATCCCCGAATAATTGATGTCACCCATGATAACTGCGTTGCCTCCCTTGCACTTTAATCTCGTCCATCATTTCTCCATCAATTTCTTCAGGCTGCCCCGGGGGCCAGTAGTAGATACCGATCTTTGTTTCCATTCCATTTGATCCCAGAATTTTGACCCATAGAGACTCTACCTTATTTTTCGTTTCCGGCATGTTCTCTCTGGTAGACTCAATTCCCTCTTTGACGTATAGGGCAATACCCCACCTTTTTGACCTACTCTGTCTCTGCGGTATAGCACAGTGTCCCAGACGTTTTCCTCGTTCCACCATGTTTTCGTGATGCCGATGATGTCAAGGTTATTCTTTTGTGCCATAGCTTCCAATTCCTCCATCTTATTCCTTAGGCTTCTTGCGTTCGTGTATATACACTTGAGTTTGCGGCCTGTTACTTTCTTGCATTTCCTTCCCTCGTGTCCCTTTCGATCCATCAGGATTTCTGTCTTGCCTATGATCCAGTGAGTCTTCCCTGCTATCTTCCTGCACGGTATCCTCTGGGTATACCAGTTCCCGAACCATCGACTTTTGGTCGACTGTCGGCTTTTCCTTTCTTCCTATTTTAAAAACTTCTCAACTTCTCTCTTGATGTTGCTTGCAAGTAGCCTCATTCTGTCTCTGCTGAGGTGGAGTCCATCCTTTCTAAATAGCTTGCTCTTCCCCCAGAATGTCATCCTGTTGTGCACGAAGTGGAATCCTTCTTCCTCACACCAGCACTTCATCCATGCGTTGATTGCTTGCAGCTCCATCTGCATCTTCTCGTCGGCCCTGGTTACCGGCAGGATCTCCGAGAACGCTACCCTCGGCGTTCTGGTCTTCAGCTTCCCTCCTAGCATCCGAAACTGGTCCTTCAGTCCTTCCCTACTGTAGTTCCTGTTGCTCACATTTCTTGTCCCCATGTGGATCACCACCGCTGTATCTTCCTCTTCCACGCCGTCAATGATCCTGTCGATGCGGCTCACTAT
This sequence comes from Geotrypetes seraphini, assembly GCF_902459505.1. Lineage (NCBI taxonomy): Eukaryota > Metazoa > Chordata > Amphibia > Gymnophiona > Dermophiidae > Geotrypetes > Geotrypetes seraphini. Next base: position 28,205,139 of record NC_047101.1, on the reverse strand, counting down.
ATCTTCTACTTTGGCTCCCGGTAGGCAGGTCACCAGCCAATCCTGTCTTCCTCCTATTATGTGGCTGTCGACTTGTCTGATGATGGAGTCCCCCACGATGATTGCTGTCATCTCTATCTTCTCTTGCCTCTCTAGCCGCAGGTTCGTGTCCCTGGTGTATGACCACCTCTCCAGCCTTAGGTCCATGTCCTCTGTGCACTTCCATCTTCCCTCATCCTGACATTGGCTTGCACCGGATTCGTCTTCCTTGTGGTTGTCCTCCAGGTGGTCCTCATCACTGTAGGTGTATGTTGGTCCTCGCTCATTGTAGGTGCATCTTGGCAGCTCCACTGTTGTTGGTGATTTTCCACGGCCTCCCTGTATGCCTGTTCGATGAACTTCTCTAACTCCCTGACTTCTTCCTCAACGGTTTCCTCTGTCATGAAGTTTTCTGCCTCTTTGTTCTCCTCTTCCACTGCTCAAAGTGCTTCTAGTTCCAGTATTCTGCCCTCCAGGAGTCTGACTTGCTTCTTCAAGCCTTCCAGTTCCTTGCATCGAGTGCATACATAAGAGGTAGTCATACATATGGCAAACAGTGCAGAAAACTGGGTAGCTCAACACTGTCTGTTGCATCCATTGCTGTCTGCTTGCCGGTCTGTCATCTGAAGTGGCTTCTCCTTGTGTAGGAATCTGTGTAGCGTCCTCGGTGTTACTGTGAAGTCCTTTTCTTGATTTTAAACCTGCTACCCCTGTTGCTTGTGTGTGTCCTCTGTGTCTGCTGTGATTGCCCTCTGCTACTACTGTGTTTGTTTATCTACTGCTTGTCTGTCCTGTTGCCCTTGTGGTACTTGCCTGTGTAGGTGTCCTTTCTTAGTGTTTCTTCTTTGCTCGTCCCTTCTTAAGGCCCTTCGCAAAGGCTCTGTCGCTAAGGCGAGTGCCTTTAATGCTCGCCTTCGCGCACCGAACGGTGGATGACATCGGGGGTGGGCGGAGCTACCTCTCACCGATGCCCCTTGCTCTCTCCTGCCTTCTCTTGCTCCTTCTTCCCCTCTCTTGTTCTCTTCTCTGCTTTTCTCTCCTCCTTTCCTGCCTCCTGCTTGCCTGCCCAAACCTGTTTAATTGAGCTCTGTTGGCTCCTCCCCTTTTAAGGAGGAGCTCCAGTCGATGTCGTCGGGCGGTGGGCAGAGCTACCTCTCGCCGATGCCCCTTGATCTTTCCTGCCTTCACTTTCTCCTTCTTCCCCTCTCCTGTTCTCTTCTCTGCTTTTCTCTCCTTCTGCTTTTCTCTCCTCCTCCTTTCCTGCCTCCTGCTTGCCTGCCCAAGACTTCCAGGTTTGCAGCAGGCAACATGTGAGAGTCACTGCCAATTCTGCAACTCAAAGAAGCCTACCTTCGAGTACAGGGGAGGAGGGGAAGGAAAGCTGGTGGCACAGTGGAGGGAAGAGGTAAGAGGAAGGAAAGTTGGTGGCACGAGGGGAGGGGAAGGTAAGAGGAAGATGGTGGCACAGGAGGAAGCGAGGGAGACATGCATGGTGAGGGAAGAGGATGAAATTGTACATAATAGAGGGGAGAAAGGGAGAGATGGTGCATGGAGGGGGATAGAGAGATTTGACATAGGGCACAAGGAAGGCATTTAATTGCAACACACACAACACCTATGCTCGCATCTCTGTTTCATGCAGTTTACATGCTCTCTGTAAAGACCCCCCCCCCCCAATCTATAACTTAAAACACAAGCATGCTATGTGGACTGATATTGGTATAAATAAAAACTTAAATTGAACAGTCAAATAAATATTGGAGAGAGCTTTGCTACACCAATTTGAATGATACAAGATATATGACAAGAATACACAAAGCTGGGGTTTAGGGGCAGCACCGAACTTGCATTTCTGTGAACATTTGCAGTGCAATGCTAGGTTGAAATCTTTGTTCTTGTAATATACAAATTTTGAAGTCTTGTATATAATAGTACACCTCAATGTCCTATTGCGAAACCAAGAAAAAGAAAATGTTTTTGAAGTGCAGCCAGAGGGTCACAAAGCTGCCAACTCACACTTCTTCACAGAGGGATCAGCTGGTAGTTCTGACTTGCTAGCTGCTATATGTAATTTGTGCTAAAGGCAAGGGAAAATCACCTGGCTTCAGGGCACACTACTGGAACTACCATCTGATTGCAGTGCATATCCTTAAAATGTTAGTTGTTGTAACAATTAGAATCAATGGAGCATTTCATGTTTCTAACTGCCATGTTCAACCCTGGCTTAGGAAAGCAGTTCATTAAACTAATCCATTTAGAAGCATTGTCCTTAGAGAAATCATTCAAAACAAAAAGATCCAGGAAAAATCCAAACAGATGTATTTTATTTAAGTTTGCAAGCTAACTTTACTTCTAATGTTCCCAACACCACTAGGTACCAACCCTACACTTCAGCTGGAGAATGACACGATGATTGTTACCCGTGGCTAGCCGTGGGTAACCTAAGAAAATGGGGAGGGAAAAAAATGGTCGCCACGGGTAAAGCCCCCTCACGATCGCGCAGTCCAGCAGCCCCTTCCCTCCTTCCTCCCGATTGCCATGGTCTGGGCATCTCCCTCCCTCCCTTCCTTCCCCTCACCTTTGCTGGTGATTTTCATTGTCTACGAGTGGTATGAGCCTTTAAACAAGTTGCGCGCGGCTGCCTGAAACTTCTCCTCTGAAACAGGAAGTTGCATCAGAGGAGAAGTTTCGGGCAGCTGCACATGACTTGAGAAACAGGCTTGGGTCGCTTGGAGACAATGGAAATTGCCAGTGAAGGTGAGGGGAAGGGAGGGAGATGCCTGGACTGCGGTGATCGGGAGGGGGCTGCTGGACCGCGCAAAGGGCGCTGAAGGGAAGTGGAGAGAAAGGAGGAGGGGTGAGAGGAACAGACACTGAAGGGAAATGGGGAGGACAGAGTGGGGAGAAGACGCTGAAGGAAAGTGGGTAGGAGAGAGAAAGGGGAGCACATACTTGATGGAAGGAGGGGATAAAGGAAAAAAGGTACATGCTGGATTGGGGAGACAGATACCGGATCTGACGGGAGGAAAGGAGGAGAGAGATACTAAAAACCACCTGGGGGAGGGAAGGACAGATGGAAGGGAAGAAGACAGAGATGCCAGACTATGGGGGAGCGGAGGGAAGAAGATGGGTGCCAGACCAATGGGGGGGGAGGAAGAGATGGAAGGGAGAGGCACATATAGAAGTGGCAGAGAGAAGGCAGATAGTGGGTGGAAGGAATAGAATGAGGAAAGCAGAAACCAGACAACAAAGGTAGAAAAAAATTTCTATTTCTTTTCTTTTTTTTTGCTTTAGGATAAAGTAGTATATTAGTTGTGTTGATGATCATTTATATCATCAAAAATAGATGGCTTCAATATATATAATTTTTGAGTGAAGGCAATAATCCATCAATGATCCAGGAAGAGATGAAATAATATATATGAGATGAATAAATATCTATGAAATTTATGTAAGCAATAAGTGATACTGATAATATCTAAGCACAGCAGAGTGTGGCACGAATTAAGTTGACTATTGATAAATATTTATAAACAAAGCCCTGCCAGCTGGAGATCTCTTCCTCTAGTTCGGCAGCCAGAACTTTGATTTATAAAATGACAATTGTACAGAATATTGTGTCTTTTTATACTTTAATAAAATAAGTTCAGTATAAAACTATTCGAGGCTTGTGCGGATGGGATCAGATGGTTTGCGGGGACGGGGTGGAGACGGGGACAAATTTTTTCTCTAATGACGATCGCTAACCTTAGTTCATCTAGCCCAGTGTATCTCAAACTGGGGAAGGGGTAAAACGCGGACCTCACGGACCTGACGGACCTCGTGGATCTAAACCCGTACAGCCTTAAAAATCTGAGGTCCATGTCAGTCCGTGTCCCTGCCGCTTGTAGTTTCTGTCGCTGACAGACCTTGATTGAGATTTGAGCGCTGACGGATCCGTCTCGGCATAGGGAGTGAAAAGTGTTAGGATCCGTCAGCGCTAAAAATCTCTTCGAGGTCTGTCAGAGCCAGACACTAGTGCTGGAGCGGCAGAGCAGAAGCCAAGAGAGCGGGGACATAGGTTTTGGATGTGCGTTATGGAAAAGAAGTCTCCAAAGTCCAGTACTAGTCTCTGGCTCTGACAGACCTCGAAGAGATTTTTAGCGCTGACGGATCCTAACACTTTTCCCTCCCTATGCTGAGACGGATCCGTCAGCGCTCAAATCTCAATCAAGGTCTGTCAGCGACAGAAACTACAAGCGGCAGGGACATGGACCTACACCACGGACCTCAGATTTTTAAGGCTGTACGGGTTTAGATCCGCATTTTACCCCTTCCCCTCAAACTGTGTGCCGAGGCACACTAGTGTGCCTCCTGAGATTCCAAGTGTGCCGCAGAACACTGCGGAGGAAGAGAGGTGCCTGCACTTGCATCACCCTTCATGCCTACTGTACTACAGTATAAATAGTAAGAAGCACGCCCCCTATTAGTTATGTGTGTAGCTGGCAGCAACTCTGGGAGGGTGGGAGGGATTGTGTAGCTGAATGATCATCTATTCGTGGCGAATTACAGGTAAGCAAGTTCTATTTTTCCCATGGATTCTATATCACAATATTACAGTGTATTTTAGGAGGATGTGGCTGTTTATCAACCTGGTCAGTCACTAAAATCAGAAAATGTTTCCCTTTTGAAATGCAATGTGAACCCAAGGTATGCAGATGTTGGGGTTAAATTGGAATCCCTTTTTGGGTCAGTTGAGGATGTGTGCTTTTAAGGTTGGATTCAAAAAATTCTTGAAGACTCATTTATTTGTGGCAGCATTTTTATGAGGTGGAAGCAGACTTAGAGATAGAAAGCAGAGCAGATATGGTGCCTATTATTTTGTTTATTTTAGTATGCATGTTTATTTGTAAACAGTTTTAGGTGTAGATGGTATATAAATTTTAAAATTAAAAAAAATGTCAGCCACACAACTGGTGACGCTCAAGCTATGAGAGTAACAGATAACATAATAAGACAAAACACAAACTCTTACCTTCGAAGGAGGAGGTGTAGAGTTGAAGCTTCATAAAATGAATTGCAGAACTGCTTATCCAAAGTTAGAATCTGCATGAGATGCAGTATCTATACAATAATGCTTAGTGAACCTATGAGTTGTAGTCCATGTTGCTGCCGTGGGGAGGGCTTCGATGGCTGAGATGGTTAAGATGGGCTGGAGTGAGCTTTGACGGAGACTCTAGTAGATAGAACTTGAGCACAAAACCAGGCAGGGCTCTGGCCCAGAAATGTCTAAGAAAAAGGACCAAAAAAGGCCAAAAGGCCCATCCACTCTACCCATCCACAGAATCCACAGCATCCTCCTCTCCCTAAGAGATCCCAAGTGCCTGTCCCATATTTTCTTGAATTCAGACACAGTCTTTATCTCCACCACCTCTACCGGGAGACTATTCCATGCATCTACCATCCTTTTTGTAAAAGAGTATTTGCTTAGATTACTCCTGAGCCTATTATCTCTTAACTTCATCCTATGTCCTCTCATTCCAGAGCTTCCTTTCAAATGAAAAAGACTCATCTCATGTGCATTTATGCCATGTAGATATTTAAACATATCTAATCTAATCTAAACCTTAAGTTTATATACCGCATCATCTCCACGAATATGGAGCTCGACACGGTTTACAAGAACTTAAATAATAGGTAGAGAAGGGTAAAGGTTTACATGATTCTTATGTGTAGAAGGGAGGAGGAAAAGGGGGGAGGAATAGAGTTACAATTTGGTAAAAAGCCAAGTTTTCAGTTGTTTGCAGAATAATTGGAGAGAGCCCAGGTTCCGCAACGGGATTATATCTCCCCTCTCCCGACTTTCCTCCAAAGTATATCTTTGTAGAAATAGCCACTGCTGTTCCACGTACAGCTATTTTCCAAGGATGACCTGGAAAATGTGTGAAGCCAACCTCCTTACGAAGTGCATCCATTAGTGCATATAGATACTGAGGGTAATTAAACTTTTTTTTTTTTTTAATAAATCTTTATTCATTTTAAATCTTTCAACAAGTGTACAATAAAATCATCAAATTAATGTACAACATCACTTGAAGCTCTACAATTTCTCAAGAAAAAGATTATATCCTACCCCACCCTCCCAAAACTTATATTCATATAATATAATAATTTAGATCATTTGTTTTATAATTTGATAATGAAAACCCCAAAACCCACCCTCCACCCACAAACCAATATAAATTAAGTAAGTAGGGAAAATACTGATTATTCATTATAATACCTTATTAATGGCCCCCACACATCCTTAAATTTATTAAAATATCCATTTTGAACTGCAAGCGCTCTTTCCATTTTATACATGTGACACACCGAGTTCCACCAAAAACAATAATTTAATCTTGTGCAATCTTTCCAGTTATGTTATTTGTTGAATGGCAACTCCTGTTAAAATCATTAAAAGTTTATTATTATTAGCAGATAATTGGCTTTTAGCTCTCATAGACATGCCAAATAAAATTGTGTCATATGACAATGCTACATGATTTTCTAGCATACAATTTATTTGATCCCAAATTGACTGCCAAAAAGCTTTAATAAATGGACAATGAAACAATAAATGATCTAAAGTTCCAGCCTCGAGATGACAATGCCAACATCTATTAGACTTAGAGCAATCCAATTTTTGTAAACGAACAGAGGTCCAGAGTGCTCTATGCAACAGGAAAAACCATGTTTGTCTCATAGACGCAGACATTGTACATCTCATCCTCCAAGACCAAATACGTGGCCATTGAGACGCATTAATTTGATGCTTAATCTCAATGCTCCAAATATCTCTAAGTCCAGTCTTTGGTTTCTTATTCGAATAGCCAGATAATAATTTATACCACTGTGCGGCCTGGTGACCCAGAAAGTCTGACTGAAAGCATAAGAAATCTAAACTAAATTGATTATTAAGAGATTTCCATTCAGGGAACCTAGCCTGAATAGCCTGCAACCATTTATAACTTTGTTTTTTATCAAGGCCAAATTTATATTGCAACTGTGAAAAATCCAGCAGTTTACCATTAGAAATGACATCATTTAAGGTTCTATACCTGCTTTAATCCAATCCTTCCAGACAATCTTAAAACCGCCTATTTGGATCCTGGAGTTTAGCCATATATTTTGATACATTGATTTTTGAATTGGAAGAGGTTAAATTATGAATATAACGTAAAGTTTTCCATGTGTCCATTAATATTCTATTGTTTTTACATATCCTAGGCATTTTAATACTGAGAAGATGACGAAGCCTAATGGGAAACATGAGATGCCATTCTAACCATAACCAATCTGGTAGCTTTTCCATGAGTTCTGGGAGGACCCAATACATACCTTGGCACATAATATAGGATTGATGGTACCTATAGAAGTTTGGAAAATTTACCCCACCCTCCTTAATTGGCTTTTGTAAAGACACTAAGGCAATTCTTGCAATTTTACCCAGCCAAATAAACTATGTAAGAATACTATTCAATTTTTTATAAAAAGACCCCTGGAAAAAAACTGGTATCATCCCCAATTGGTAGCAAACAGGCAAAATCATCATCTTAATAGTTTGGACTCTTTCCCACCAAGACAATGTAAAGGATTCCATTGCTCACATAACTCTGTTACTTTTTGCAATAAAAGAGTTTCATTCATTTTCATTGTCTCATCTAGTGCATTTTTTATCCAAATTCCTAAATATTTTATTCCTTCTTCCTTCCATATAAAAGGGAATGAATCAAATAAACCTCTTACACAATGTACATTTAGAGGAAGGACTTCTGATTTAGATCAATTTATTTTATATCCTGAGAATTTTCCAAATTTCTCAATCAAATCTAGTAAACATGGGATGGTTGCCTCAGGATTCCTCAAATGAAGCAGTATATCATCCGCATATGCAGATACCTTATACTCCTTTCCAGAACGCGGAATACCTTGAATCTCCTTCACCTGTTGAATAGCTAACAACAAGGGTTCCAGTACTATATCAAAAAGCAAAGGAGACAAAGGACAACCCTGTCTAACCCCCCTTTACAATTTAAAACCTTCCAAGAAATTATTATTAATATATAATCTAGCAACAGGAGAGCTATACAAGGTTTTAATCATTTGTATAAATCCTGAACCAATACCAAACCATTCCATGGCCTGATACATAAAGGTCCATTCTACCCTATCAAAAGCTTTCTCTGCATCCAAAGACACAGAGAAGGCCGGATCATTCATGTCTTTTGTTAAGTATAACATCTGAAAGGCCAGTCTGGTATTATTGGAAGAGAGTCTGTGAGCAACAAAACCTGTTTGGTGCATACCAATTATATAAGGAAGAGCCTTAGCCAAACGCATGGCCAAACTTTTAGCTAAAAGTTTAATCTACATTGATTAAAGAAATAGGTCTATAATTTGAAACCAACACAGGATCTCTATTTGGCTTAGGCAAAACAATCATTAACGACTCTGCCATAGTGCCTGAAATACAACCTTTATTCAGTTGATTCTGATATAAATTTAATAAATAAGATAATAGGGTAATTTGGAATGATTTATAGAACTCTACCGTAAAACTAACTAAACTAAACTAAACCTTAGGTTTGTATACCGCACCATCTCCGCATGCGCAGAGCTCGGCACGGTTTACAGAGGTTGAGAGGAAAGGAACTACAAAGAAGGGATATAGGAGAGGGACTGAGAAGATAGAGAGGGGCAGGGTACTAGAGAACGGGAGGTGATTAGATTTTTGAGAAGAGCCAAGTTTTCAAGCGTTTACGGAAGGATTGGAAGGAGCTAGAATTTCTGAGCGGGGATGAGAGGTTGTTCCAGAGTTCCGTGGTTCTAAAGGGGAGGGATGTTCCAAGTTTTCCTGCGCGGGATATACCTTTTATAGATGGGAAAGATAGTTTCAGTTTTTGGGAGGGTCTAGAAGAGAGCGGGTTTGAGGAATTCCAGAAGAGTGGGATAACGGGAGGAAGGACGCCATGTAGAATCTTGAAGGCTAATCAGGCACATTTATAGAGGACTCTGGAGTATACTGGGAGCCAGTGAAGCTTGGAGAGGAGTGGGGAAACGTGATCGAACTTGCCTTTTGCGAAAATAAGCTTGGCCGCGGCGTTCTGAATTAGCTGAAGTCTATGGAGGTTTTTCTTAGTTAGGCTTATATAGATGGAGTTGCAGTAGTCTAGTCTAGAGAGGATGGTGGATTGAACGAGGATGGCGAAATGAGAATGATGAAAGCAAGATCTTACTTTCCTCAACATATGGAGGCTAAAGAAGCATTTTTTTACCAGGGAGTTGAGGTGATCGTTGAAGGAGAGAGAGGAGTCTAAGATGATGCCTAGGACTTTGCTTGAGAACTCAAGCTGAAGAGTGGGGCCGGAAGGTAGAGGGATGGAGGTGGGTAAATGATCTGAAATTGGGCCGAGCCAAAGTAGTTTGGTTTTGGACTCATTCAGTTTCATTTGTACAGATTGGGCCCAGGATTGGAGGTTTGTAATACATGTGGAGATGTTCTCAGCGAGGTTCGAGAGGTTCGCGTCGGTTTCGAGGAGGATGAGGATGTCGTCAGCATAGGAGTAGAGAGTTTCTAGGGGGGATAGATGAAGGAGTTTCAGAGAGGACATGTAGATGTTGAAAAGGATAGGGGAGAGGGGTGAGCCTTGCGGGACTCCACATTTCGGCTTCCAGGCGGGGGATGAGGAACCGTTTGTGTTAACGGTGTAGGAGCGGAAGCGTAGGAATTTCGAGAACCAATCAAGGACTGTGGAGCTTATGCCTATTTCGGAGAGTTGGAAGATTAGGATGTCGTGGTGAACGACATCGAAGGCTGCGGAGAGGTCAAATTGAAGAAGAACAGCGAATTTGTTGCGAGAATGGAGTTGTTGTACCTTAGAGATTAGTGAGGCCAAGAGGGATTCGGTGCTGAAGTTGGGTCTGAAGCCGAATTGGTGGGGTAGGAGGATAGAGAATCGTTCTAAGTAGGATGAGAGTTGGGTGGATATGATGGATTCTAATAACTTGGTTAGGAGAGGGATATTTGCTATAGGACGGTAGTTAGATGGAATGGTGGGATCAAGGTCGGCCTTTTTCAGTAGAGGGGACAATGAAATGTGTCCCATGTCGGGGGAGAAAAGGCCCGATGTTAGGGCAGAGTTTATAAGGTCAGTGAGGGAAGCGATGGCCTGTGTAGGGATATTCTCGAATAGATAGGAGGGGAAAGGATCCAAAATGCACTTGCAAGTTTTTAGTTTGAGGCAGAGTTTGGAGACTTGTGGTTCAGAGACAAGCTCGAAGGCGGTCCAGGATCTGTCGGCAGGAATGGGGGTGGATACAGGTAAGGTAGGGTTGAGATCAATAGAGGTCAGGGAATTGTAGGAGACTGTGGGAGGGAAGGAGCATCTTAGAGTGGTAACCTTTTCATTAAAGAAATTTGCAAGGGCATCGGCTGATAGAGATGGTGGAAGCGAAGGTGGGTCTTTTTTTGTAGTTAGGGAGCGCCAGATGTTGAACAGGTGGTAAAACCATCACCACCTGGAGCGGTCTCCACTCTAAGAGACTTCAATGCTGTCTGTAGTTCTTTTAGCGATATTGGCTCTTCTAAACTTCTTTTTATATGATCAGGAACTTTTGGACCCTCAACTAATTTTAAAAATTCTAGACCATCTTTTTCTCTATCTAAATAAGGCTCAGAAGAATAAAGGTCTTTATAAAACTTTAAGAATTGTTTTAATATAGGTCCAATTTGAGACTGAATATCTCCTTTTTCATCCTTAATTGCATTTATTTTTGTCTTTCTCTTTTTTGCTTTAAGATAATTTGCAATAATCTTCCCACCTTATTTGAACTTCTCTAATACAAAACCTGCTGAGAAAGAATATCCTTCCTAACCAATTTAGAAGAAATCTCATTATATTTACATGAGGGTAATTAAACTGATGGATGGCTATTCTACCACTCAGCATCATGTTTTGATACATCTTACACCCCATTCCTTCCATTACTCTCATTTCTTTAGATGGAGGGGTATTGGAATATTCCCTTAAACTTTTTGTCTTCCACATAGCAGACTTGACTACTATGGACTGGTTTTATAATTGGGACTTACCGTGCCCCCATATATCCTGTACTCTGTATTTCGACTTTAAGCTCTTCTTAGCAGTTCTAAAAGAGCATTGGGTTGACCAGATAGATTTATGATTATCTAATAGCAGCTCATGGATGGGCAAAGAGATGAGGGTTCTTCAAAAAGTTTCCGTACTTTCATATTTTTGCAGGAAATGGTTGGGATGGGAAAAGTGGTAAGAGGGTGTGTCATAGAATGTCATGTGACTAGAAAGTTTAGGATCAATAATTGGAGTTCATGGTCTACCACATCAAATGCACTAGTTAAGTCATTTGATGTGCTCATGCATATTCTAATGTCGGATGTCAGGGCACTGAGTAGTGTTTCAGTGCTATAGTGTTTTCTGAAACCCAATTGTGTGGTATATAGTAGTTTATGTATGGTGTCCCAGGTACTTTGTAATTTGGTTTGTTACCACACTTTCTAATAGCTTGACATGAAGTGGGATTGAAGCTGCTAGTCTGTAATTCTTGACATCGTTCATTTCTCAATTTTGATTTTTCCTTTTCCTTTTTCTAGTTAGTCATTCAGCCATTCTAATAGATCGTTGTAGTATATTTTTGATAGCTTTTTTTTGTAGGAAAATTGGGCAGACATCTAATGAGCATTGAGATTTAGTATATTTGGGTAGTAATCTTATGAACTCTTTTCTGCTGGGTATGTTTGCGGAGAGTCTTCTCTCTCTTTTGATTTTGTGCTATTTCCGAGGACTTCTATGCAGTTTGCTGCGTTTCCTTTGCTAGTGTCAGTTCTAATGTGGTCTACTTTTGCTTTAAAAAAAGGTTGCCATTATTCTGCTGTTGGGGTATTTGTTGATTTGGTTGTTAATTAAGTTGGGTTATTTTTTTTTTTTTTTAATCTGGTTTTCTTTTTCTGATTCTTTAATTCTTTAACTGCAATTGTATCACTCTACTATCTATCAGCCTCTTTTACAAAGCCACGCTAGCGGCTGCACTGTGCTAACGGCCCCAAAGCCCATAGAGATTTAAAGGGCTTCGGGGATGTTGCCATGCCATGTAAAAGAGGCCATATGTCAGTGCAAATGGCAGCTCTTCTTTACTGTATTTCTACAGCTATTCATAAATATTTACGTAATGTAATATATGTTCACTTGCATTGTTTGCAAAGGTTCCCTTCCCTGTTCTTCCCATCGCCAGTGATATAGAAAACTCTCTTTTTGGTGGGGTCTGAAGTTAACATGGGTGGGTATTAATAGTGTGGATATTAATACTGTCTCCAGTTCTCCTTCACCATTGTCATGATTGAATAGGCTTCATTTCAAAGTGAAGGGACTATGGTCATTCATGCCTACTCATTGCTATGCCCCTCCCTACTAAGAAATGTCAGTGTGGGCTAGTGGCATGTCACAAGTTTAGCATCCTCTTGAAAAGAGCTACAGTGAAATGTATCTTGCCAGCAGAGTGCTGAGTGATAACAGGTTCAGTGAAAGGTTGCAATGCATGTAATGCAGCAAGGTTGGATTTAGGCTTACAGAGAAAGATTGGGGTCCTAGCAGTAGGACAGGGAAGTTCTATGATCCCAGTTAACACCCTAGACAAGCACCTATGTTGCTGATGCCAAACCAGGACCTGGCCATGACATCAGTACAGTGGCAGAGTATCCTAGTTTAGGCAAACTGAGAAGACAGATTGTTCTGGGTCTGAAGCATACCATAACATGTCAGTATAGTGTTGAGACACAGGTTTAGGGCCACGTGGGATACGGTATAATTCAGCAGGCCAGGATTGAGAGTATGAGTGAAATGTTAGTGTTCACCTAGAACTATTTCATCTTTGTTATAAAGCTATACTAAAAGATATTAATTCATCTAAAGACACAGTACCGAAAATACAAAATTAAGCTGTTCTAAGCCTAGCATATCTTTTTTTCCCAGACTTCTAAGCAAACTCTGCCAAGAGATAAACAAGAAGGACGAACGAAGAAGCTTATTTAACAGAAGGTGAGTTAAAAGTCCACTGCCCTCACAGTGATCCTTTGTATATTGCTTTAGTGAAAAATTCAGCTGCCCCCTCAATTGCTTTCATATACAATACAAACAAAAGCAACAGCCTAGTGATGGGCTTAATTTGGATCACTTTTTATTAAGCCACAATAACATTTGCGGTCATGAGACTTTACCCTTCAGCAGCTGCAATTTTAACATGGCAACTATTAGAGGGTAGTAAATAATCCCACATGAACACTGTGTTAGCATACTGTAACATAACATCTTATTTATGTTCGGTGCGGATAACATTCAAAAACTGGTAATATCCGGGAACATACAGTACAATCAAAACAGGTCATTAAACATTTTGTAATACAGGTAAGTTTTCACACATCACCTGAAGTGTGGTGCAGTGATTTGAGCTACAGCCTCAGTACCCTGCTCCTTGTGATCCTGGGCAAGTCACTTAATTCCCCATTGCCCCAGGTACATTAGCGTGTGAGTACCTGAATGTAAACCACTTACCCCCTCTTCTATTAAACTGCGCTAGCAGTTTTTAGCGCATAGAGCCATGCTGAATGGTCCATGCTGCACCCGACGCTCATAGAAACTCTGCTAGTGCATTTTAATAGAAGAGGCACTAGACTACAAGTGATACATAAATACTAAAAATAAATAAAAGTTGCCATAAGAAGTAGAATGCAAAAAGATCCCACAATTGCACTGCTTTGAATGAGAACAGTTTATCCACATATCGATGCTTAGTCCTACCTCTAACTGAGGGAAAAGCAAAGTGGTTAATATTTTGTGTGACATGTCCAAAAGGGGCAAACGCAAAGTGACCCACTAGGTAAGATGGAGCCAATCTGTGCAACATTTTAAAGAGCAAGCAGGCAAACTTAATGAATACTCTGGCACACAGAGAAAAAAATTAACCACAAAGTAGTATTTGGACTGTCTGCAGCTGCCATCCAAATAGATATCATTACAGTAGTCCTGCATGTTTAAAATGAAGGCTTGAACCAGTAACCTCAACTGCATCTCAGAAAAATAACCCTGAAGCACCAAAGCTTATGCATCATGAAAAACGCCCTCTGGACCAATGAGTTTACCTGGAAAAGTTAGGGTCCAAGATTAACCCTAGTGGTTTTATAGTGGGAACAAAGGAATGGACAGTATGGCTGATGGTAATACCAGTCTTGCTGATGCTGCAGGTTCAAGTGGCTAAAAAGAACTTACGTTTAAGTATAATAAAAATTTGATTTGATCGCAAAATCAAATGCAATTTACAAATAATGATAAAATTGGGGTAAAAAAGAAAAACACATTAATCATTATGCAGACGGTTAAAACAACTTCAGACCAACCAACCACATAAGGTAAAAAATAATAAATAAAGGGTTAAATGCATTTTATAAACAAATAAAAAGGGTAGGGTGAGTTCTTCGGGTTGCCAGTTGGACCGATGTCTGTCTGATTTCCAACTACCGCAGAACCATGCATGCAAAGGAAGGAGGCAAAATAGCATCCCACACCCTGAAGAGCCCTGCTGAGCCAACTTAACAGCTACGCTCAAGCCCCTGCAGTTCAGTAGGTTGAGCTAAGCTACTAGGGATATGGATCCCTGAGCTCCACATACTTTTCTGCAGGCTTGCCAAACAGGCTCCCAAGGGATTAACTTGACCCATGTCTGCTTCTTCTCCAAACAGGCACATTTTTCCCCCACATTTGGGAGCTCTGGTACACCAATAGCCACAAAAACGTTGAAAAGTACTGAAAATAATAAAGAAATAAACATATCAGAAAGAACCTTCCGGCCTGCGTGCAGAAGGGAACACTGAAGGGGACAGTAGAGCCCTATGGAGAAGGAGGAGGAGTTGAAAACCTGGAATGGATTCCTTCTGAACAGCTCACGAGCCTGGGGAGAATACCCTACTGTCCAGAATGACACGCCTATTGCACTAGAAACTTTTTTTTTTTTGCTGTTGCTATTGCCTTATCATATTTCACCACCTGAGATCCTCAAATACTATTTCCTCTCCTAGTCCTTGCACATCAGCCTATCTCCTGCTGTCATATAGATAGAGTTACCATAGGGCTCCAGAAAAAGGAGGATGGATTGCGATATCTGGGCTTTATTTCCTTTGCTTTCAATGGATGTCTCTGTCTGTCCTCCTTCTCTCAGTGGAAGTACAACCCGGATGTGTCAATCCATCCTCCTTTTTCTGGAGCCATATGGTAACCCTACACCAAGGGTCTCCAAAGTCCCTCCTTGAGGGCCGAATCCAGTCAGGTTTTCAGGATTTCCCAAATTAATATGCATTGAAAGCAGTGCATGCACATATATCTCATGCATATTCATTGGGTGAATCCTGAAAACCCAACTGGATTCGGCCCTCAAGAAGGGACTTTGGAGACCCCTGCCCTACACCATACAGTTCCTTTGGATTTCTATAGTACTACTAGTTGAGTGAAGTGCCGCGGGGCTCGGTGCTTGGACCCGTGTTCTTCAACATATTTAAAAAAAACCTGGAAATTGGTACAATGAGTGAGGTGATTAAATTTGTAAACATGAGTTTACAAAAAAAAATTAAAAAAAAATTTGCAGAAGATATGAAGTCATTCAGAGTAGTGAAGATGCAGGAGGATTGCAAAGACCTACAACGTGATATAAACACGCTCGAGAAATGGGCCGCAACATGGCAACTGAGGTTTAACGTGGATAAGTGTAAAGTGATGCATGTCGGTAACAAAAATCTTATACAGGAATACAGGATGTCTGGTGCAGTACTCGGACAGACCCCCCAGGAAAAAGACTTTGGAGTACTGGTCGACAAGTCAATGAAGCCATCTGCGCAATGTGCAGCGGTGGCAAAAAAGGCGAACAGAATGCTAGGGATGATTAAGAAGGGGATAATGAACAGATCGGAGGAGGTTATCATGCCGCTGTACCGAGCCATGGTACGCCTCCATCCGGAATACTGCATCCAGCACTGGTCGCCGTTCATGAAGAAAGACACTGTACTACTCGAGAGGATCCAGAAAAGAGTAACTAAAATAGTTAAGGGACTGGAGGAGTTGCCGTACAGTGAGAGATTAGAGAAACTGGGCCTCTTCTCTCTTGAAAAGAGGAGACTGAGAGGGGACATGATTAAAACATTCAAGGTACTGAAGGGGATAGACTTAGTAGATAATACATTACTGACCTTTTCTCCTTCTCAACTAACAGACACAAGAGAAGTTCACATTCCAACTTCGTTTCCCCCCCAGTGAGAGGTTGCAAACTGAAAAAACACCATGAATTCCTTCTCTCACACCAAGCAGCATTATGGGGTAAAGACCTAGAACAATTACTTTTGCCCTCTACTTATGAGGTATTTAGGAAACGTCTAAAAACACACCTGTTCCTAAAACATCTTGACAACTGATCCACTTATCTCTTTCCTCTCAATAGCGACCTACTGTCCTTTTGATCACTTTTCTCCTCAACAATGAATTTCCTGTCTAATTACTTCTCTTTCTTCTTCCCCTCTTGAAGTCAGTCAATTTGTACCTTTGCTTAATCTTTTGTAAACCGCATAGAACTTCACGGTATTGCGGTATATAAGCTGTTATTATTATTATTATTATTATTATAAGGACAGGTTGTTCACCCTCTCCTAGATAGGGAGAATGAGAGAGCATTCTCTAAAGTTAAAAGGGGATAGATTCCGTACAAACGTAAGGAAGTTCTTCTTCACCCAGAGAGTGGTAGAAAACTGGAACACTGTTCCGGAGGCTCTTATAGGGGAAAACACCCTCCAGGGATTCAAGACAAAGTTAGACAAGTTTCTGCTGAACCGGAACGTATGCAGGTAGGACCAGTCTCAGTTAGGGCGCTGGTCTTTGACCTAAGGGCTGCTGCGGGAGCGGATTGCTAGGCACGATGGACCACTGGTCTGACCCAGCAGTGGCAATTCTTATGTTCTTATCAACTCATATTCGAGTCCTAGCGATTTGATGAAAATCATCAAGTTTTCTTGGCAGATGAAGAAATAAATTGCTGAGCTTTTCTTCTGTGCATTATAAATTCAATGTTGTCGTGTTGTCGCATCAAAAGTGATCCTCCGCCTCCAGCACTGCCCATTTGGTGCTGCCCAGATAGGTGGTACATCATTAGTCTGACATCTCTGCTGAAATCTTTCTGCCTTGGGAGACCCTGCTGGTAGTGAAACTACTGACAGCATAGCGTTCAGCTTCAGAGACGCATGCAAGCCCCAGTGGCACGACAAGCCCATGTCATGACTGCTGACTTAACCAATTAGTGTCACTGAAAATAACTGGTTAGTGCCAATATTCAGCATTTAACCAGCCAGGGTAATCTCAGAAATAGGACCGCTTAAAAGTCCGTCTTCCATGTGGTAACCCACAGCCAACTAAGTATTGAATATCACACAACCATTTCTACGTTAGCCAGCTCCGCAAACCCTGAAATTTAATGCTGAAGCCTGGACATGGCCCCGCACTTAAATCCTGGATTTAATGCCAGGGTGGTAAGCAAAACAAATGAGCACTGCCAGCTGAATATTGAGCGCATTATATTTAGGGATCAAATGCTTCTTTGTCTGTCTTTCCTGGAGCAAAATAATTCTGCAAAACTTTTAATGGAATGGCACCGGATTTGGCATGGGGGGAATTAGTTAAAAATATATTGAGTTTGAAAATGAACAGGCCCCCTCCCCTCAAAAAACACCCAGCACATTTTTATGTGAAAAGCAATCTCAGCTTCTTCAGCATAACATTTTTGATATACCAAAACATAGCAGTTTGGGAATTGCTCCATTAGTCTGCCTTTCCTCTCTAGTCAGTTCTGGTCACAGACATACACAGAGTCAAAATGCATACATGCATGGATACACATACACCCAAGCAGAGGGGTTCTAGAGAATTTAGAGGCTAGCTAACATGAAACTATAGTGCTCTGAGTGCCTGATCCTACATGCAATGGAATCGCTGACATACAGTATATCTGACAAATTAAACAGAAACCAAAGCAATGCTACTCCACTTGAAACAATAGACTGTACATGGCTGTAATAAAGTATATATTCCTTTTTCTGATTTTTATAGGACTCCTGTACACAAGATACCAAATGAGAAAGGTAAGTAACTCAGCAAATAACCATGCTTGGTCTTTTTTTTTTTTTTTTTCTTTTCTGCATTGCAGGGGCTCAAGGTTTTCTCCTGTGACTATGGCTGTGTTACTGGATGGAGCTGGGAGGAGGAAGGAGTGTTTTGTGTGTTAGGACTCCAAGATAGCAGGCAGGAGTCAGCTGTACATTTCACAGCTGTCCAGCGGGAACACATCCAGAGGATTCGTTTTGATCTATTTTGTGATTGCCCGTCGTAATTTACTGGTACTTGGAGACCTGCGTCTCTCACTACAGGTATCACGATGTATTTTGGAACAATCTTTCTTCTTCCATCAGAGGAGAAATGGCGTTTGCCAAATTTACCTCTTCTTTTACACCGATGCCCGTTGAATCCCTATGCGCATTGGAGCAATTATTGCGGCCTGCCACAGTAATCACCTTTGTAAAATGGGGCCTTAAGATACTTTTGAAACCCATTTTTTTCAGCTGCTGTTTAGTTCCGCTTGAGCTCACTGTGGTGGTTCTAATAATTTTTTTTTGACTGCATAATTTTGTTTGGTCTTGAATGAACGAGTGTCTTTTGCTCTCAACAATTAGGAGCTCCTTTCTTTAATTACCTTTATTAGTTATTTTTATTCATTGTGAACTGCTTTGATTCTTGTCCAGGAAATTGTGGTATCAAAGTTTTCTAATATACATAAACATAAGCTAATCCTTCTAAGTACCTTATCCAGGGAGCTCATCTTGTCCTTCTGGCTGATGGCTACCATACTGTGACACTGAATTATTAAGAGTTATCAGATCTAGAAAAGTCCAAAGTTTCAAATTAAAAGCAAATCACATAAACATGCAGGAAACAGTAAAAAAGCAGAAAATGTTCAGAGTTACAGACACAGCTTGAACAGTTCTACATATCTGATGTAGAAAAGTTGTAACATTTCAAACACACACCACTTCAAATTCCCTGGGCTTTATCATAGGAAGTTTGGGTTTTCCAATGTTTTTATCAAGAGTTCTTAACATAAAAACAAAAGAAATGCCTTCACCGGATCAGACCGAGGTCCATCAAGTCCGGCGATCCGCTCACGCGGCGGCCCATTTAGGTTCTCTATTTTGGAGACCTGAAATTACCATATCCCCCAATATGATTTGCAAGAAGGTGTATATCCAACTTGCGCTTGAAACCCAGAAGAGTAGTCTCCGCCACAACATCCTCCGGAAGAGAATTCCAAGCGCCCATCACTCGTTGTGTGAAACTTTTCTTTAGTCCCCCTAAAAGTCTGTCTCTCATCAGGCTACTATACTTTGCGCTCTTGGAATTCAGCTTCATGGTGCCTGCTCCCCACTCTCCCCCATCCTATTTAACCTGTTCATGAGCTCACTCGGGGACATCCAGTTTGAAGACGAAAGCATACTGTCATATGCAGATGACATACTATTCCTCATACCGGCAGCAGAAAACCAAGCAGACACCGCCAAGAAAATCTCAGACAACATAAAGAAAATCCAAATCTGGGCGACAACTCAAAAACTAAAACTAAATGTCTCTAAAACCAAAACTCTCTACATCCACAGCTCCCAACAAATAGCGCCAACAAGCATTACTCTCCAATCTGGCAACACCCTAATGGTAGACAAAACCTCTAAAATCCTAGGCTGCATCCTGGACTCCACCTTAACCATGGAACTTCAAATATCCAACCTTAGAAAGAAAACCCGCTTCACCATGAAACATCTAAGGCTCATAAGACCATATTTTCATCAACATCATTTTGCCCTCATAATCCAGATGATGATACTGTCCCAACTAGATTACTGTAACTCTGCCTACATGGGAATCAACTCCACCCTAATTCACAAAATGCAGGTCATTCAAAACACTGCTATAAGACTCATATTCGGCCTGAAAAAATACAACTCTATCTCAACCTACCGTAAACAACTTCACTGGTTACCCATCACATCCCGAATAAAATTCAAAACAACATGTATTATACATCACATTATCTACGGTAACTCTCCCATCCCTCTTGTCAATCTCTTCTCAAATGCATGGTCCACTTCTCGCAGAATTCTTAACAGGATACAGTTAAACCTCCCCTCGACAAAAAAACCTCAAGTACAGAAGAATCTTCCAATCCACGCTCACCTTCTTAGGAGTCAAGACTTGGAATGAACTCACAGAGGCAATAAGAACAGAAGCCAACCACACTCTTTTGCGGAAGAAACTGAAAACTGTACTCTTTGACAATCTAACTCTACTTAGTATGACGAGGCTTTTCTTCCCCTCCCTCCTTCACTTTCCCTGCCCCTCTCACATGACCCAGCTACTCTTCTTCTCTTACAAGTCACCTAGAGCCTATCTAGATTTGTGGACACACAAATATTACATTAGATTACTTTCTCATCACAAGACCAAAGTTCTTTTTTTCTCTTTCCTCTGAGACCTTATCTGGCTTCTGACTAGAGAACTGCACAGGGACAGAAATCAAACCCATCCCCATCCGTCTCAGTTGGAATTGAATCCATTCCCATTCATCCGCTCGAGTAATCTCTTTTGTCCCCACCTCTCCTCATAAATTTCAGAAGTAGTTATTTCATTTCATTTAACTATGCTACTGAATTAGAGATTCTGGTAGAGACTCATTTACAAGTAAGCAAAGACAATTTATTAATTTGGAAATATTAATTGGAGAGAATATATTCTTTGTAAATGGGTCTCTGCCAGATCCTCTAATGTAAATATAAAATATAATATTCCATCTGATGAGGACCCTCAAGCTATGTCAGCTGAAGTCTTCCTCTGAAGGTGACCAAAAATCTATTTTACCAAGCTTGGAAGACAGCAACAAGATTCCTAAGCCACAGATAAGAACATAAGAATTGCCGCTGTTGGGTGAGACCAGTGGTCCATCGTGCCCAGCAGTCCGCTCATGTGGCGGCCCTCTGGTCAAAGACCAGCGCCATAACTGAGACTAGCCCTACCTGCATATGTTCTGGTTCAGCAGGAACTTGTCTAACTTTGTCTTGAATCCCTGGAGGGTGTTTTCCCCTATGACAGACTCTGTGACTCAAGGATACTGCAAGTGACTGCAATGCTTTCTAGAAGGGAGTTTGAGCCCCTTTGGAGGAGCTCCTCAGCTGGTGGTGCTTGGGGATCCCCACCAGCGACAGCAAGGGTCAGCAAGTACTTCAACACTGGAGAAATAAAACCAGAAATGCATTTCCTTTTCTGTTGAATATAATACAAAGATATCTGATATCTACATTTTCCAAGGCTAATGTATTTCAGTCAATAAATTCCTTTTTTTACCTTTGTTGTCTGTATATTTATTTTTCCATCAAGTGGTTCCAGTTTCTCTTTTTCTGCTTTCCTCCTGTCCTATGCAAATTCTTCAAACGGTTGCTATCCATCGCTTTCTCCTACCATGGTTCCGTATTTCTTTCTCTCTCTTCCCTCCCTCCCATTGTACAGCGTCCTCACTCCCTTCTATCCTACATCCATCTCCCTCTGCTATCCTGCATCCCCTCCCTACCCCTCCCCAACATTTCTTCCTCTCTCTCCTCCGCCCCATGTGCAACATCCCCCCCTCACTGTCCACCATCTCTTGCTCTCTCTTTCCCTCCCTTTCTGCAAAGAGAGTGGGAGAGATGCACCCTGGATCCCCCTCTCTCTCTCTTTCCTTCTTGTATCCCTTTCTATCTGTCCCACATTTGTCTCTCCACCACAACATCCAATGATTCTCCCTCCTCTCCACCACCATATCCAACAATTCTCCCTCTTTCTTCCTTTCCCCATGTGAACCATCTCTCTTTCTCTCCTCTTCCATACACCCATGTCCAACAATTGTCCCTTTTTCTTTCCTCCCTTACTGGCAGCACCTCTCTTTCTTTCCTTCCCTTCCCACCCCACCCCCCCTCCAGACTGTGCAGCATCTCTGTTTCCCTCCCTCTCCCCCAAGTCCATTGCAGCATTTCTGTTTCTTGCTTGAAGTGTTTCTCCTACAAACTGCCAGGGCCCGGAAGCTTCCGTTTGATGCAAAACGTGTTAGAGGGAAACCTTCCGGGTCAGCCACTGGCAGTGTATAGGAAGAACTGCTGTTGGCGGTTTGTTGAAAGTTGGAGAGGAGAGCACAGGAGGAGGAGAGAAGCAGGTAGGCAGGCTCCTATGGGAGCTCTGGATGAACTTCTTCTATCCCCATGGGATCCCCGCGAGTCTAGAGGGGATTCCTGTGGGATCCCCGTGGACTCTGCCGGATTCCTGACAGCCCTGTTCCTGTGCAGTTCTTTGCTTATGACCCTTTACTCGGTGGCTTATGGTCAGCAAAGTCAAGATTCTGTCCTCGGTTCCTCTTCATATATGTTCACAATTCTCTCCCTGTTCATTAGGGACTTCTCCTATTACTGAACCCTCCCAAGCCTGGAAAATTCCTTATTTTACACTTCAAAAAGGAAAATATCACACCAAAGAGCCCTTTTACACAGCTGAAGTAAGCATTAACATGTACTTACTATTATCCCAGGACAAGCAGGCAGCATATTCTTAACACATGGGTGACGTCACCGACGGAGCCCTCGGTACGGACCTTTTTAACTAGAAGTTTCTAGTTGGCCGCACCGCGCATGCGCGAGTGCCTTCCCGCCCGACGGAGGAGTGCGTGGTCCCCAGTTTCTTCGTTTCCGCGGAGCGAAGAAGACGCGTGTGTTTTTTCAACGGCCGTTGAAACCACTTTTTGCCTTCCCGCTCGCGCTTTTTTCCATTTTTTTACTTCCTTTGCCTTCGGGTTTCTTTTTTCTTTGCTTTGTAAAAAAAAAAAAAAAAAAACTTTGCTTTTTTTCCCCTTTTTTCGTTTTGCCCCGGCGGGGCCTGTTGCTATTATACAGGCCTCGGGGTTCGATTTTGCGGAGGCCATTTTCCCCTTCATGCCCCCGCAGGTCGGTTTTAAAAAGTGCCAGCGGTGTGCACGCCCGATCTCCCTCACTGACCCACACAATTGGTGTTTGCAGTGTTTGGGTCCGGAGCATCGGGCGGACTCCTGCACCCGCTGTGCCACTCTTCAAAAGAGAACCCTTAAAAACCGAAGAATTCAACAAACTCTCCTCTTCGGCACCGGGTCGGCGATGGACTCCTCGACATCGACAACGGTACCACAGAAATTGGCACCGTCTACCTCGACACCGCCCGACCCCACATCGGCGTCTCTGGCGCCAGGTAAGCCGGCTAAGAAGCCTTCCTCTTCCCTCGAGCGCCCTCCAACTACGGTGGCGACGCCGACCTTGCCGGCATCGCACCGGTCCCGCAAGCGCTCCGCCCCGATCTCGGTGAGTGCCTCGTCATCGGCCTCCTCATCGCCGGGGCGTGGAGCGGCATCTAAGGAACCGAAGAAAAAGAAAGCGGTTCCGATGCCACCCCTAGATGACCGTATCTCGGCCATCTTAAAGGTTCAACTCCAGGAACAATTGCAGCAGCAACTCAAACACCTGTTGCCCACTATCCTGGCACCGCTCCTTCCGGTACCAGACCGGCCCGAGCCCCGTTACGAGCCCCCGGTATCCACCCCTTCGGTACCCATCAACACTTCCATGCCGATTCTTTCGGCTGAGCAGCTTCATGCCCATCCAGTGGTTCACTCCCATACCACATCGGATCCTCCTCGGCACCAAGCAGTGCGTCATTCTTCCCGGGACCGGGATCGACGCCGGTCTTCCTCTCCTGGTACCGTTTCGGTGCGTTCTGGAAAATCTTTATCCAAGACCCGCCATACCTCACCTTCCACCCCGGTGTCTCGACATGCACCAGAGGTCCGGGACCCTGACTTATGGGAGGAAACCCCTCTCGGTACCGAGGAGGATCCCTCCTCATCTGATGAGGACCCGTCGGCACCCGATGCCACCTCCAAACCGGAGCAGTCCTCATTTTCTAAATTTCTGAGGGAAATGTCTGCAGCCCTGTCCCTTCCTTTAGAATCTGACTCAAAGAAGTCTCAAGCCTTCCTGGAGGCTTTAGATTTCGAACAACCTCCTAAAGAGTTCCTCAAGCTCCCCGTGCATGACATCCTACGGGAGACCTTTTACAAAAACTTAGAGAATCCCCTTACGGTACCGGGGGCTCCACGTAAACTGGACAACCTCTATCGAGTCATCCCTATTCCAGGGTTCGACAAGTCTCAATTGCCCCATGAGTCCCTTCTTGTTGAATCCACCTTGAAAAAGACTCAGGGCTCCAGTGTCTATGCCTCTACCCCTCCTGGCAGAGAGGGTAAGACCATGGACAAGTTTGGCAAGAGGCTCTACCAGAATGCCATGCTGGCCAACAGGGCGAACAACTATTCCTTCCATTTTTCGTTCTATATGAAACATTTGGTCCAACAGCTGTCTGCCCTTCAAAAGTACCTGCCGGAGCGCAAGGTCCCACTGTTCCAACAGCACATCTCTGGCCTTCTTCAGTTGCGCAAGTTTATGGTCCGCTCGATATACGACTCATTCGAGCTCACCTCCCGTGCCTCTGCCATGGCCGTTGCCATGCGCCGCTTGGCCTGGTTGAGAGTCTCCGACCTGGACATCAACCACCAGGATCGTCTAGCCAATGCCCCCTGTCTCGGGGATGAACTTTTTGGAGAGTCACTGGATTCCACCACCCAGAAACTCTCCGCCCATGAAACCAGGTGGGACACCCTGATCAAACCAAAAAAGAAGGCTCCGCCTGCCCGACCTTATCGACCTCAGTCATCTTATCAGCGCAGGTTCTCAGCCAGGCCACTCAATCCGCCTCCTCAACAACCTCGGCGGCCCCGTCAACAGCAGCACCATGCCCAGACTCGTTCTCAGGCCACTCAACCCTCCAAGCCTCTTCAGCCTGCTAAGCAATCCCAGCCCTTTTGACTCTTCTCTCCAGGGCATAGCCAGTCACCCGCCCTCGCTACCTCTTCCACAACCAATCGGAGGTCGTCTCACCATATTCTCCAGCCGTTGGGAGGTCATCACATCGGACCAGTGGGTCCTCAACATCATCCGCCACGGCTACTCTCTCAACTTCCAGACTCTTCCACCGGACAACCTTCCCGTAGAGTCTGCTTCACACTCATCTCAAACCCCCCTCCTCCTGAGGGAGGTTCAATCCCTCCTCCTTCTCAATGCCATCGAAGAAGTACCTCCAGATCAAACGGGTCAGGGATTCTACTCCCGCTACTTCCTGGTTCCCAAAAAGACGGGAGACCTCCGTCCCATTCTCGATCTCAGGGACCTCAACAAGTGTCTGGTCAAGGAGAAGTTCAGAATGCTCTCCCTTGCCACACTCTACCCTCTTCTTTCTCAACACGACTGGCTATGTTCCCTGGACCTCAAAGAGGCCTACACTCACATCTCCATCAATCAGAATTCTCGCCGCTACCTGCGGTTCCAGGTGCTGCACCACCACTATCAGTACAAGGTGCTACCGTTCGGCCTCGCTTCCTCACCCAGGGTCTTCACCAAGTGCCTTATAGTAGTGGCGGCCTTTCTCAGGTCTCACAACCTCCAGGTGTTCCCCTATTTGGACGATTGGTTGGTGAAAGCACCTACGTCTCAACTTGTGCTACAGGCTACTCATCACACCATCTCTCTCCTCCACCTCCTGGGGTTCGAGATCAACTACCCCAAGTCGCATCTGCTTCCCACCCAGCGACTTCAGTTCATTGGAGCAGTTCTGGACACCACACTAATGAGGGCTTTTCTCCCCTCCGATCGTCAGCAAACCCTGCTCCACCTCTGTCGTCAGGTGCTCCTGCATCCCTCCATTCCTGCCCGTCAGATGATGGTCCTCCTGGGTCACATGGCCTCGACGGTGCATGTCCTTCCTCTGGCACGTCTCCACCTTCGCACGCCTCAGTGGACCCTCGCCAACCAATGGTCACAGACTACGGATCTTCTTTCTCATCCCATCTCTGTGACATCATCTCTTCAGCAATCTCTCCAATGGTGGTTGAACTCCTCAAATCTTTCCAGGGGTCTTCTTTTTCATCTACCCCCTCACTCTATGATCATCACCACGGATGCATCCCCCTATGCGTGGGGAGCTCACCTGGGAGATCTATGCACCCAGGGACTTTGGACCCCACAGGAGCGTCGTCATCACATAAATTTCCTGGAACTCAGAGCCATGTTCTACGCCCTCAAGGCTTTCCAACATCTCCTCTGTCCTCAAGTCCTCCTCCTGTGCACAGACAATCAAGTCGCCATGTACTACATAAACAAACAAGGCGGCACCGGATCTCGCCCCCTTTGTTTGGAGGCTCTGCACATCTGGACCTGGGCCACAGACCGCAATCTCTTTCTCAGGGCGGTATATATCCAGGGCGAACAGAACTCCCTGGCCGACAATCTCAGCCGCATCCTTCAACCTCACAAGTGGACGTTGGACCCTCCGACTCTGCTCTCCATCTTTGCTCGATGGGGCACGCCGCAGGTGGACCTCTTTGCAGCACCTCACAATCATCAACTGCCCCTCTTCTGTTCCAGACTCTTCTCTCCTCACTGTCTGTCCCCGGATGCATTCCTGCTCGATTGGAGGGACCGGTTCCTGTATGCCTTCCCTCCACTTCCTCTGATGTTGCGGACCTTGTCCAAGCTCCGCAGGGACAACGCCACCATGATTCTCATCGCCCCTCGGTGGCCTCGACAACACTGGTTCTCCCTCCTGCTCCAACTCAGCTCCAGGGAGCCCATTCCTCTTCCTGTGTTTCCTACTCTACTTACGCAGCGGCATCAGTCTCTACTGCATCCCAATCTGTCTTCGCTCCACCTGACAGCTTGGTTTCTCTCGGGCTGACCTCTCCAGAGAATCTATCTCAGCCGGTCCGCCTCGTCTTGGACGCCTCCAGGAAACCGGCCACCCTCCAATGTTACCATCAGAAATGGACCAGATTCTCCTCGTGGTGTCTCCGGCATCATCAGGAACCCACCTCCTTAGCGGTGGAAACTGTATTGGAATATTTGCTCTCGCTGTCCAACGCTGGCCTCAAAACTACCTCCATCAGAGTCCACCTCAGTGCCATCACTGCGTTTCATGAGCCTATCCTCGGAAAACCCCTCACGGCTCATCCTATGGTTTCCAGATTTATGAGAGGGCTCTTCAATATCAAGCCGCCTCTCAAGCCTCCTCCTGTCGTCTGGGACCTGAATGTGGTTCTCTCAGCACTCATGAAACCTCCGTTTGAGCCTCTTGCCACAACTTCGCTCAGGCTTCTTACCTGGAAGGTGCTTTTCCTAATTGCCATCACCTCTGCCAGGAGAGTTAGCGAACTGCATGCACTGGTTGCTGACCCACCGTTCACTGTTTTTCACCATGACAAGGTTGTTCTGCGTACCCACCCTAAATTCCTTCCCAAGGTGGTCTCGGCTTTTCACCTCAACCAGTCCATTGTGCTGCCCGTCTTCTTCCCTAAGCCTCACTCGCACCCTGGGGAACAGGCGCTGCACACGCTGGACTGTAAGCGTGCCCTTGCTTACTACCTTGATCGTACCAGAGCTCACCGTGCATCCCCTCAGCTGTTTTTGTCTTTCGATCCCAACCGTTTGGGTCGCCCTGTCTCCAAACGGACACTTTCGAATTGGCTTGCTGCCTGTATTGCATTCTGCTATGCTCGGGCCGGTCTCTCACTGGAAGGTGCTGTCACGGCCCACAGAGTCCGAGCTATGGCTGCTTCTGTAGCTTTCCTCCGTTCCACGCCCATCGAGGAAATCTGCAAGGGTGCCACTTGGTCCTCAGTTCACACGTTCACTACTCACTACTGTCTGGATGCCTTTTCCAGACGGGATGGTCACTTCGGCCAATCGGTGTTACAAAATTTATTTTCATGATGGCCAACCATCCCCCCTCCCTCTTTGTTAGCTTGGAGGTCACCCATGTGTTAAGAATATGCTGCCTGCTTGTCCTGGGATAAAGCACAGTTACTTACCGTAACAGGTGTTATCCAGGGACAGCAGGCAGATATTCTTACGTCCCACCCACCTCCCCGGGTTGGCTTCTTAGCTGGCTTATCCTAACTGGGGACCACGCACTCCTCCGTCGGGCGGGAAGGCACTCGCGCACGCGCGGTGCGGCCAACTAGAAACTTCTAGTTAAAAAGGTCCGTACCGAGGGCTCCGTCGGTGACGTCACCCATGTGTTAAGAATATCTGCCTGCTGTCCCTGGATAACACCTGTTACGGTAAGTAACTGTGCTATTTGTGCTTACTGCTGCAAAAAATGGGGCATATTGAGGGGGATGTGTGTTCACTACCCACATGCTAAAAAAAATAATTTTTTTTTTCACAATGGGGCGTGTCCGAGGCAGAGTGTTCTGCACTAGTCAATTGCCTTGCACTAACCAATTAGCATATCGGCTCTTGCCACCTACAAAATGAAAGGCAGTAATGGCTCATGCGCTAATCTGTTTTAATAGCCATGTGCTAATGGCAAAATTAGCATGTGGCCATTAATACAAAAATACGAAGTGGTAAAAATGACCTTAGTACATGGGAAAACTCAAGTAAGGGGATGCTAAGGCCATTTACCATTGCTTGGTAGAAGGGCCCCTAATGCCCTTGGGGTAACTACATCTCAAACAATATTCTTGTGTGGATCTCTTTATAAAAGGAGTTGTCCCTGAAGAGGATGAGACTGCCAGTAGATAACAGGAAGTAAATAACAAGACTATCACATTACAAGTCTTGGTGCTTTGAAAGATTAGATTGTTAAAATTAGAGGATCGAAATTTAAAGGAGAAGTTTCTGTCTGGTTAAGTCGTGCAGGGTGGCTCAGGAGGCAATATTCAATATCACTTAACTGGACAGTGCCATGGAATATTGACTCTGACCACTGTGGAATTTGCAGTTAATGCTGTGGAAGTCCAAGGGCTATACAGCTACAGACGATTGTCATTACTAATGGTCTCGTAGCTAACTAGACATGTAGACATTGTTCCCTTTAAGCTGAGCAGAAGTCTTTCACCTGCAGTCCTGCCAGTGGGGGGTGCTGTTTCACTATCACATTTTCAATAGTGAAAGACAGGCAAACTATGCAAGACTCCAGAAAATCTGCATGCCCCTAGCCCGGTTATCTGCATGCACAACTTTAGAAACATAGAAAAAAATGCTGCTCGCATCGGCAAACATTTCAGGAGGTATGCAGGGAGGAGAGGAAGAGAGGCACTGGTGCCAGCACCTCCCCGTGAAGATAGTGTCCAGTGCTGTCTGCCCCTCCCCCTTACTACGCCACAGATCAGTATGAACACTTTGTGCAAATTGACTCCTAAAGTGCATAAGAACATAAGAAGTTGCCCCCGCTGAGTCAGACCAGAGGTCCATCTTGCTCAGCGGTCCGCTCCCACGGCGGCCCATCAGGCCTAGTGCCTGAACAGTGGTCCCCGATTAATTTTGTAACTTACCTCTAATCCCATCCCTATAATCTACCTTTACTCTTATCTGTACCCCTCAATCCCTTTGTCTTCCAAGTACCTATCCAAAGCTTCTTTGAACCCCTGTAGCGTGCTCCTGTTTATCACATCCTCTGGTAGCACGTTCCATGTATCCACCACTCTCTGTGTGAAAAAGAACTTGCTGGCGTTTGTTCTAAACCTCTCCCCTTTCAATTTCTCTGAGTGCCCCCTTGTAC
This sequence comes from Geotrypetes seraphini, assembly GCF_902459505.1. Taxonomy (NCBI): domain Eukaryota; kingdom Metazoa; phylum Chordata; class Amphibia; order Gymnophiona; family Dermophiidae; genus Geotrypetes; species Geotrypetes seraphini. Next base: position 28,175,278 of record NC_047101.1, on the reverse strand, counting down.
TTATTGATCCCCTTAATTTGAAAAATCTGTCCCTGTCTATTTTTTCTATGCCCTTCATGATCTTGAAGGTTTCTATCATGTCTCCTCTAAGTCTCCGCTTTTCCAGGGAGAAAAGCCCTAGCTTTTTCACTCTGTCAGTATATGAGAGGTCCTCCATGCCCTTTATTAGCTTAGTTGCTCTTCTCTGGACCCTCTCAAGTACCTCCATGTCCTTCTTGAGGTACTGCGACCAGAACTGAACACAGTACTCCAGGTGCGGCGCACCATAGCATGATACAGTGGCAGGATGACTTCCTTTGTCCTGGTCGTGATACCCTTCTTAATGATACCCAACATTCTGTTTGCTTTCCTTGAGGCCGTGGCACACTGCGCCGATGCCTTCAATGTTGTGTCTACCATCACTCCCAGGTCTCTTTCAAGGTCGCTCACCCCTAGCGCTGATCCCCCCATTTTGTAAGTGAACATCGGGTTTTTTTCCCCTATATGCATGACCTTGCATTTCCCTATGTTGAAACTCATTTGCCACTTTTTGGCCCATTTTTCCAGTGTTGTCAGATCTTTTTGGAGATCTTCGCAGTCCTCCATGTTATTGACCTTGCGATATAGTTAAAAAGATATGTCAGCTTTAAAAAGGGAACATTGAGTATATGCAGCCCAGATAACTACCATGGTTTGTGCCAACCATGGATATTCATTGGTAGGTCATTTCTGGTGACTAGCATTGAATCTCCAGGTGTTTTTTGACCACTAAAAACCCGCCATTGCAAAACCCTGGAAAAAATAGTTGGCTTAACTATAGTCCATATAGATGGAACGATCAGCAGTTGCTTATACTGTGAACACAAAAATCGAGACGGTTCATACAAGGCAAGGGAAGTAGCTACAATTTTCGGCAAAGCTTGATGTAAGGCCTTATACACTAACACCAAAATTTTAAACTAAACCTCCAAACCACTGGCAACCAGTGTAATTTGGCCAATAAAGGGGTGACATGTTCCCTTCATGAAATGCCACCAATCCCCTTGCTGCAGCATTCTGCGCTATTTGTAATGTCCGTAAAGACTTCTTTGGAAGACCACATAAAAGGGCATTGCAATAATCAAAATGTGATAGAACAAAACATTTAACCAATTGTATGAAATTAAGCAGAAAAACACCTAAAAACTAAAAATTTCTGAAAATTCAAGAATCAAATAAAAATGTTTTGACTGTGTAATTAGTTCCACACAGCCTGTTTTGTTAATTTATCAAATCACTTTATTTTACCCTGTGATGCAGTCAGTGTGATATAACGCAATTCTTTTTTCCATACAGAGCCAAGGTGAAAGAATTTGTTTTATAAGAAAACTGCCTCTTCCTTCTCCCATCTCTCCCTATCACCATTGAACAATTGACACTACCACAGTTTGCCATAGCATTTCAGCTCTTCGGCTCTTTAGGTATGGTTGATAATATCATATTATTTTTTTTCACAGAATTCAAACAAGATGATGATGGGTGGTCTTCATTTGTAAGTAATATTCTTAAAGTAACTTTTTGTAAAATAATTACGCTCTTCATAGAATGTGATACCTCATACTACGGGGGATAGGAAAGGTATGTTAACAACCTTCTAATCAATCTCTCAGGGTATGCATATGATAGTACAAACATAAAAAATGCCACTTAAACAGATATGCCCCACCTCCCAACAGAAGTATGCATGCACTTGTATGTCATTCTGGACTAGGCCTTTTTAGGCATGTTTTTTTAAAAAGCAATACACTAAGGGCCTGTTTTACAAAGCCCTTTAAATCTCTATGGGCTTCGGGGCCGTTACGGCGCTGCAGCTGCTAGCTTGTCTTTGTAAAACAGGCCATAAGTCACACATAGTCCCCCAAATTCTATATAGGGTGCCCAAAGATAGGCACATAAATGTGGGTGCAAATTCCAGATCTGCTTGCAAACGAGCTAATAAGCTGTTAATAATGAATAATCGGTGGTGTAGCAAGGAAGGTTAGTGCCTGGGGCACTGGAGTCTGGCATCGCCGTGCTGTGCCCCCCCCCCCCTACACACTCTTCCCTGTTGCTTGAGCGCCCCCTGCTGTCTCTTGAAATGTATGCCGGCACGGGCAGCTTCTTGCACTTGCTGCTCACGCCAGCCTCGGCTCCCCTAATGTCCCGTGACCAGGAAGTAAAGTCAGAAGGGAGTCAAAGCCGGTGCAAGGGGGAATAGTTACAATTTTTGATAGAAGAGAAGAAAAAACATAAAAGGGAAGAACAAGAAGAGGGATAATAATAGCTGTTTAAAAAAAAACAAAAAACTCCAGGTTGCGGTTAAAAAATAATCGATTTTTTAGTGTCCTAAGATCCATACGCATCTTTAAAAAGAAAGGTTTTTAACGTTTTTTTAAACAGTGTTAGATCTTTTAGTTCTCTAATGTATTGTGGTAAAAGATTCCATGAATGTGGGGCCATAACTGAGAACATGTCGTGTCTTCTAGTTCCTATCATTTTAATTGAAGGCACGGAAAGAAGATTAAATGAAGTTGAACGAAGTGATCGTGTTATACTATAAGGGATAAGCCATCTGTTAATAAATTGGGGTTCATTAAAGTTTAAAGCTTTAAACACCAAAAGCAGTAATTTAAAGGTGATGCGATGGCTTATCGGAAGCCAATGGGATTTAATCAGCAGTGGGGTAACATGATCATATTTTTTAGCTTTGTAAATTAGCTTCACAGCGGTATTTTGTATAAGTTGCAACCTTCTTTTTTCTTTTTGTGTTATGTTTATAAGAAGGGAATTGCAGTAATCTATTTTAGACATTATTAGGGAATGAATGAGAATATTAATGGATTCTGGTTGTAAGAATTTTGCAAGAGAGCGGATCAATCGAAGTTTATAAAAACATGATTTAACGATATTGTTAATATAGTCGTGGTATGTGAGCTTATCATCTATCAAAACGCCTAGTATTTTTATAGAAGTGACCTGTTCTAAATCAATATTATTGATAGAGATTGGAGATCTTAATGTTATATCTTTTTTCCAAGGAAAAAGCATCGATTTTGTTTTATTAATATTTAATTATAGTTTATTTGTATTTAGCCAATTTTTTATTGTTGCAAGTTTATTGTTAATGGCTGCGATATCATCATTGCTATCTGGATCCAATGGATGAATTAGCTGAATATCATCAGCATAGTCGAAAGCTGTAAAACCTAAAGATTGGGCTATGTTTAGAAGTGGTGAAAGAAATATATTGAAGAGGAGAGGAGATAGTATTGAGCCTTGTGGGATACCATAATCTAATGAGAAACTCTTGGATGTACTATCGTTAAATCTAACAAAGGAAGAACGACTTGACAAAAAGGAGGTGAACCATTCTAGAACTTGATCTATGATTCCAATAGATTCTAGTCGATTAAGTAATAAAGTCGTGATCAATGGTATCAAAAGCGGCGGTTAGGTCTAAAGAAATTAGAACTACGGATCTATGGTGCTCAAGGAAATAATGAATATTGTTAATTAAACCTATCATGGTGTATTCAGTGTTATGAAATTTTCTGAACCCGGTTTGGTAAGGATGGAGAACATTAGTGGATTCCACGAAGTCTGATATTTGTTCAAAAACAAGACTCTCTGCAAGTTTTGCCATGAAAGGGATATTTGTTATAGGTCGATAATTAGAAATTTCATCAGGCGTAATTTTATGATCTTTTATTATAGGAGTAATTATGGATTGTTTCCAAGGCTGAGGAAGTGATGCAGTGAGAAAGCTGTTTTGTATTAATGAGAGAATGAAGGGACCTAAACAATTAAAATATTTTTAAAGATAGAATGGTGGTATAATTTCATCACGAGTTCCCTTTAGATTAATTTTGCATATGCTGAGTTCAATATCATTTAATGTAGGAATTTTAAATTTAGAGCATTTAGATAATGGAATGAAAGAGGAATTGGTATTGTCTATAGGTTGATTGAGTACACTAGATTGTACAGTCTCTCGAACCTTATTAAGTTTGGTAGAAAAATAATCGGCAATTTCTTGTGCTGTAAGGATGCATTTTTGGGTAGTGTTCTTTTTTAATAAAGGAGATAATGATTTTACCAATGAATATAAAGCTGCTGGATTTTTTGCTTCTATAATTTTTTTGTTATAATACTTGTTTTTGGCTTGATTGATTTTTAGTTTATAGAAAGTTGCGTGTTCATTGTATTGTTGTAAGTTTATCAATGATTTGTTATTTCTCCATTTTCTTTCTAGTGATCTTTGCTGTTTTTTTAGAAGTGTAAGTTCTTCTGTGTACCATGGATTTAGCGATTTGCGGCTTGAGATTGTTTTAGATACTAAGGGAGCTTTAGTGTCAACTAGGTCTCTTAATGTGGATTCCCAGATTTGAATTTGTTCTTCAAAGGAGAAGGAGTTGAAAGTTGAAGAGGTAGAATTAAAAGCTGTTGTTATATCTAATTGTTCAATTTTGGTAAAGTCTCTATAAGTAATTGTTTTATGGTTTGTCGATAGTAAATCAGGTATGGTTTGTTGGAATGTAAGACTACTAGATATAAGGTAATGATCAGACCAAGGTACAGGATATATTGCAGGTTCTAAATATTTACAAGGAGAAGATCTAGAGGTAAATATCATATCAAGTGTATGTTTAGCCGTATGAGTTGGCTGATAGATAATTGGAGAAAGATTAATCATGTGTATAAAAGTAAGCATGTCCTTTGTAATTGATGATGATTGTTCTTCGAAATGTATATTAAAATCTCCCATAACTCAACACATCTCAGTCACTCCTTCTTTGAAGCAGTCTCTCCGTTGGTGGATGCTCTCTTCCAATCTTTCCAGAGGCTTGCTTTTTCAAACGCCCCCTCATCAGAAGGTCCTCATGATAGACTCGTCAACCTACGCTTGGGGTGCTCATCTCAATGGTCTCCGTACTCAAGGCCTCTGGACCAGTACGGATCGTCAATGTCATATCAATCAGTTGGAACTCAGAGCGATACTCAAGGCTCTTCATGCTTTTCAACATCTCCTTCACGACACAGTAGTCCTCGTCCGCACGGACAACCAAGTCGCCATGTATTATGTCAACAAACAGGGGGGGACGGGGTCTGCCTCCCTTTGTCAGGAAGCTCTGGAAGTTTGGGACTGGGCAATCCGTCACAACACTTTCCTCAAAGCTGTCTACATTCAAGGGGCTCAGAATTGTTTGGCAGACAACTTGAGTTGTCTTCTGCAACCTCACGAATGGACACTCCATTCCTCGCCTTTTCATCACATTTTTTCACAGTGGGGAATGCCTCAAATAGACCTCTTCGCAGCTCCCAACGACTACAAACTGCCTCAGTTATGCTCCAGGATATACTCTCCGCCTCGAGGCAGATGCTTTTCTTCTGGAATGGACGAATCTATTCCTCTATGAATTTTCTCCATTCCCTATCATTCTCAGGACAGAAAGAAAGGGGGCAAGGAGAAAGAAAGAAAGAAAGAGGGGGCAGGGAGAGAGAGAGAGAGAAAGAAAGAAAGGGGAGGGGGGCAGAGAGAAAGGAAGAAAAAGTTGGAGTCATGGAGGGACAGAGAGAGATGTTGGTTGGGGAATGGAATGAGGTCTGGAGGAGAGGAAGTATGCAAGAGGCAGAAAGAAAGAAAGGCTGAAAGAAATAAATATTGGATTTACAGTCAGAAGAAGGAAGTGCAACCAGAGATTCATGAAATCACCAGACAGCAAAGAACATAAGAACATTAGAATTGCCGTTGCTGGGTCAGACCAGTGGTTCATTGTGCCCAGCAGTCCGCTCACGCGGCATCCCTGATTGAGCCTAGCCTTACCTATGTACATTCCGGTTCAGCAGGAACTTGTCTTGAATTCCTGAGGGGTGCTTTCCCCTATAACAGCCTCCAGAAGAGCGTTTCAGATTTCTACCACTCTCTGGGTGAAGAACTTGCTTACGTTTGTACGGAATCTATCCCCTTTTAACTTTAAAGAGTGCCCTCTCGTTCTCTCTACTTTGGAGAGGGTGAACAACCTGTCTTTATCTACCAAGTCTATTCCCTTCATTATCTTGAATGTTTCGATCATGTCCCCTCTCAGTCTCCTCTTTTTAAGGGAGAAGAGGCCCAGTTTCTCTAATCTTTCATTGTAAGGCAACTCCCAGAGGAGGTTATTGCAGAATCGACCGTTCTAGGTTTCAAAAGCAAACTAGATGCACATCTTCTACGAGAGGCATAGAAGGACATGGGTGACTAAAAATTACGCCAGGTGTACACCTGTGTGGATCGTCGGACTTAATGGACCGAGGGTCTGATCCAGAGATGGTGCTTCTTATGTTCTTATAGGATAGTATATGTTAAGTACATATTTGGTTTTAAGAAAGGTTTGGGCAAGTTCCTGGAGGAAAAGTCCATAGTCTCTTAGTGAGAAAGACACGGGGAAGCCACTGCTTGCCCTGTATCGGTAGCATGGAATATTGCTACACCTTGGGTTTTGGCCAGGTACTAGTGAACTGGATTGGCCACCGTGAGTACGGGCTACTGGGCTTGATGGACATTTGGTCTGAGCCAGTAAGGCTATTCTTATATTCTTATATCTGGAGCGGGAGTGTAGCCTAATGGACGATGCGTCAGGCTGAGTACCTGGGGAACTGCAGCTGCTTGTAACCCTCTATTGCCCTACTAGTACTACTACTATTAATTATTTCTATAGTGCTACCAGACGCACGCAGCGCTGCACAGAGTCACAAAGAGTAAGAAAACAGTCCCTGCTCAAAGAGTTTACAATCTAAACAGGCAAACAGGATATCATGGATACAGTTAGGGGGAACGGTTAATCAGCTGGATTGGTTGGAGGGCAGAGAAGTAGGGTTAAGGATTGAAGGCTATATCAAAAAGGTGGGTTTTCATTCTGCTTTTAAACAAGGGAAGGGGCTTGACGGACAAACTTGTGTAATTTATTCCAGGCATAGGGGGCAGCTAGATGAAAGGAACGAAGTCTGGATAGAGACCACTATATCTGCATAACCCCTCTTGCTTAGCCTTTCAAGATCCTTTTCAAGAGCCAAGCCATACGATGAAAAGGACTTGGATTCAACATGGGAATGGGACCTGAGTCAGCCCTAAGTACAGTACCTAGACAGTGAGCCTGCTAGGAACAGAAAATGTACCTGCATATACAGTGGATCCTTGGTTTGCGAGTAACGCAGTTTGCAAATGTTTTGCAAGACGAGCAAAACACTCAGCAAACTTTCATCTCGCAAACCGAGCACTACCCTGATAAACGAGCACTTACAGCTGCAGGAAGCGCTGCTTCAGGGGATTCCTCTTCCGTCTGCCGGCCAGCCTTCCACATCGGGTGCCTTCCACATGGTGGAGAGCCTCTATCTGAGCCTACGCAGCCAAGTGCCGTCCCACCTGCACATTGTGTATGGTCAAGCACAATGTCAATCATCGAAGTTTTGCATGTCATACGCAACGTGCAGGTGGGACGGCACTCAGCTGCGTAGGCTCAGATAGAGGCTCTCCACCATGCGGAAGGCACCCGATGTGGAAGGCTGGCCGGTGGATGGAAGAGGCATCCCTCCGAAGTGGCACTGCGGGGTTCTCCAGTGGATGACAGATGGAGGTGACAGCGCTGTAGCATCCGGCACCTGACAGGTATAGACCCCGGGTTCTGGAACGAATCATCTGCGTTGCCACTATTTTCTATGGGGCACTTTGCTTTGATATACGAATATTTGCTTCTGGAATGAATTATGCTCGTAAACCAAGGTACCACTGTAATTATAAATGATTTACCACAGAAAATGAGCATGGGTAAGTGGACGCCAGCGCACTCTTTAAGCATCAGTTGCCAATTGAACTGCTAGCTTTCACTCAAGGTGTGTAAAATAAAAAAATACATGAAAAATGACATGACGCAAGTTTTTTTATATTAAAATAATTATTGCCTTTATTATTTCCATCATGGAACTCAAAAGATTAGTTGCATCATCGGGAGCTCTTTACAGTGCCAAAATGCTGGCCTTCTGATAAAGATCTCCACTTAATAATTTGTAGTTCCCCAATATATACCTTTTGTCCTGCATGACATCATTGGCTGTCAGCCAATCCATTAACAGAGGCTGTCCTTAAATTTGGACAAAGAACTTCTCTTTAACATGGAATAAAAGTTCCAGAAAATCATATTTTTTGTTTACATTCATTTCTGAATATACATAAACATTTTATTATTACATATTCAATATTCTTTTTGTCCTTCTCAAAACTTATTTCAGACAGTTTGTCTATGTAACCTGCTGAAAAGTTCTTAGCCCTTCCTGTCAGTGTCAGACAAAGGAGGAGGGATATTTCCCCTCCCTTCTCTGAACGTTACAAGAACTGACAGGTTCAAATTACACTGGCACATTCCTAAGTGTGGGCTCTCAATGCCCCCCCTTCCTATGCTGGGGACTGATACAGCAGTTTCTGACTCTAATTATTTCCAGATGTTGCCTCAGGATTGCTTCTTAGAATTTCTTCAGGTTTAAACTATAGAAAATATTGGAAATTAAGTACACACCATTCCTTCACATATCTTTCATATATCAATCATTCATTCGTTCGTTCAGTCGGGGCCCCTTCATCTATCCATACCATGTATTTCATTCATACTTAATGCAAGAAAACTTTCTCTATTATGCCCAGTATACCCAGCTCAAGCCCATCTGGTATCAATTAGACCACAAGGGACGCTCAAGGCGGGCAAAAACCTGAACAAAGACTAGGGACATAGGCTGAACACAAAACGGAGTAAAGCCAAGCAGAAGACACAGAAAAACAGAGAACAAAATGGAGTCACTACCTCAAGATGGAGTTCATGTATATCCTGATTTTCTCTATGATCTAGCTTAATAGCAAAGTACATAAAAATAATATTATTATGGTTTTCCTTAATATTAATCTGTAGTGTGTTTTTCTGGCCTTGGCTACATCCATATTCAGATTTTTATTCACCAACTTTTCGTACGCTTCTATTGGGCGTGGCCCTAACACATATGCTTGATTCTACCTAGAGTTACCCAGAACCATATGAAAAGCAGGCGCTTTTGTAGAAAAGCTCCACAAAATACTCCACAAACACATATTGTTCATTATCCATTCCATAGCGCCCCCTAGAGTGCCACTTCAATAGGCAGTACTGAGCAGCTAGCATTTGACTTCATTCCTCTTCCGTCCATGCTCATTTGTAGGCAAAAGTACTTATGTGCATCTGACAATTGCTTATTTGCTTTTGCCCTATGTGTCTCTAGGCTTCCTTTGTTTCCAGCATCTCTTCTCTGTGTTCCTGTCTTTCCTTTTATCCAGTTTTTGGTTGTTTTTTTTGCCTCTCTCTTCTCTTCTTTTCATACTGTCCACCTCAGGCCCAGCATCTCTCCTCCCCCCTCCACACACTGGCATCACTCTCTCCTTCCACTGGTTCAGCATAACTCCCCCCTCAGGGTTTAGTTTGTCTCTCTCTTTTCCTTTGACGAAAGTTGCTCGTGCTTTGGATGCATAATGGAACAGATTTGGCAGTACATGAGGCAGGCTAACACTTTGAAACAATTCTCAGATGTTTTCATAATGGAGCTCTTTCATTTATTTAAGAGATTCATATGTAAGTTAAGAAATCAGTTGAACGGACAGAGAATTTTGACCTTTTAGCTTTGTATAATCTGATACAAAAACCAGGCGGTCATCCAGTTCCATGTAACTTTGCTTTGTGGTCCCTTTATCAAGCGATTCCTATTATTGTAACCCAAGCACTCCCCTATGCTAGGCTAGATTGCTGAGCTTTTTGGCACATGCTTCCAAATACTGTTAAATGGACTATATGACATTTTCTGAAATGCTAGCTATAGATTTCTCTACATTTGCACTTCCTAATAATACACATTTCCTCCAGGTAGTCAATTAAAGGCTGATAATCCCTGTAGTTATATTTTAGCATCTAAAACTTCTAGACTCTTTCTATAAATAGGAATCTTTGATTCTAAGCAATAGCGCCTACATTGACATAGCATTGAATGACAGATCAGCTTTAAGATTTGCTAGTGTCAGGGATGCTTCTTTGTGTGCTCAGTTAATTCTGCTAGAAATAATGGCTTTTGTAGCCCAGCTAAGAGTGAGGGACCTGCTGAAACAAGAGCAGCAGATGGGAACCAAGAATCAGACCATTTAGGGTAATTTTAGAAACTTTTTTCCAGCGTGCAAACCCTGTTTTATCTGTATATAAAATTACTGCATAGGTTATGTAAATAAAAGTTCACACAAAGATAAGAAGACACATACTTTATTCAATTCACATGTAGGCAAAGTTGGGCAGTAATGTATTACTTATACCAGTGATTCCCAACCCTGTCCTGGAGGACCACCAGGCCAATCGGGTTTTCAGGCTAGCCCTAATGAATATGCATGAGAGAGATTTGCATATGATGGAAGTGATAGGCATGCAAATTTGCTTCATGCATATTCATTAGGGCTAGCCTGACAACCCAATTGGCCTGGTGTTCCTCCAGGACAGGGTTGGGAACCACTGACTTATACAAGTTGTCACCACTCTGCTGCCTGGGCTCGGGACTCCACAGCACTACTAGTGGTTGAACATTAAAATTACACAGACGTGTGACCCGAACTGGAGTCACCCTGCAGGACTGGAGTGATGAAAGGAACACAGCAACACACAACTCCAAAGTTAGGTAATAAGGTGAATTTTACTTTCAACAACAAAAAATAAGGTAAAAAATGGCAAACAAAAATAGATAATCGGTTTTGTCCACTAGAGGCAAAAACCAAAACCACATAACCAAAAGAGAAAAATAAAAGGTTCAAGTTTTTCCTTCTTATCACCAGAGGAAAAAACAATGTTCTTGAGCACTGGCTCTCCTTAGAGCTAATGGCTAGGTTGTGCTCTTCACCTGCTCCCAAACAGGGAACCACTAAAAGTCTTCTGCACTGCTCTGTGCACTGCTTGCAGGTATCAATTAGAAGCCCCCAGCAGGGTAAGAAGCCCTGCTGGGTCAAACAAGAGTGTCCCAGGTTTGCCTTACAATTAGCTTTTCAAACAGCTATTCAAAATACCCTCCCAGGGTGTTAGCAAACCTCACCCAAATGAGTACTCTTAGTTTCTTCAATTTAAACACACAAAAAAAATACTGTGTTCCCAAACCAGAAAGTCTCAATCAAAACTTACAGTGCAGAAAAATAGATCATTAGCACCTGGCAGTAAGTCCAACCTGCATAGGTTCAGGATCCTCAAAGAACTCCTCAGGCAAGCTTCCTTGAAAGTCTATCTGTTGAACAAGAACGTGCGCTGGTAGGGCTAGTCTCAGTTAGGGTGCTGGTCTTAGACCAGAGGGCTGGCGCATGAGCGGACTGCTGGGCATGATGGACCACTGGTTTGACTCAGCAGTGGCAATTCTTATGTTCTTATGTCCTGCAGATCCAACGTGTCTCCAGCCTCAACTACCTTCATGGGTGTACTGGTATCACCTCTGCCTGAACCAGGGGGATCATCCTGGGAGAGGAACCTGATTCTTCTCCCTAGCTTGCCTGCCTGCTTCTCCCAAGCTGCTGGCTTTTCTAGAGCAGGGCGACGCCCTGATCTAGCTGAGTCAGCAGGCAACAGCACCGCTCTTGGGCTCCCCCGGTGGTGACCTGGATGTTGACTGCCTAGTGACTTTTCAGAGAGTTCGGGCTCCCCCTGGGGGTCAACTGGGAAATTACCATGTTCAGGATCAGGCCAGACCTTGCAATTTCCCTTCCTGTATTTCTTCTTTACTTTCCCCCCTGTCTTAACAGGGACCTGGGCAGGCATCGTGTCTGACTGGTCACAAAGTAATATATTATTTTTCTCAATAACCCACCTAGACCAGTAACTGTAATATATCCCTTTTCTAATGAAACTACGAATATGAATGTTTTATAATACTTTTGGAAAGTAACTTACTCAATGGTGGTTACTCATACTTTTCCCAAAAGCTGGGGAAGAAAGGAGAGGTATTGTTGCTGGATGTCTCTAATGTCTGAGTGGGTGCCCACCTGGGCAGTAGTGATTTATCAAATAGTTTGGTTTGATATAACAGCTAAAGCGGAGGGCAACCACACAAAACTCAAAGTCCTGGATTTCAAATGTGTGGAATTTAGTAAAATAGAGGAGTACAGTATATACTCGAATATAAGATGAGATTTTGGGGCCAAAAAAATGGGGGTCTCGTCTTATATTTGAGTCATTGCCCCCCTTCCCCCAATGGACTTATTGCAAGCCTCTGCCGGCTTGCTATATGATCTGTTGTACTGGGACAGGAGAGATCCCTCCCGTCTCCTGTCCCGGCCGACTCTGACAATTTTTTTTTACCTTCCTCCCACCTCCCCCTGTGTACCTTTTTGAAGCCCTGGTGATCTAGCAGTGTACCTCAATGTACCGGGCAGGAGTGAGCTTTCTGCGCTCCTGCCTGGCGCTGAACCACTCGCTGAATGGCTGCCATCAGTTCTTGTGGGACTCAAGAGAGATGGTATATTAAATTATAATAAATATTAAACCACAATGTACTCTGCATATAGGCATGTTCAGGGGCGAAAACAAAAGTCATGTTCTTCCCATGGAAAGAAGGGCTAAAGCTTGGATCACAGATATGTCTCAACAATATCACATTACAGGAGGTCACAAAGATTAAAATACTAGAGGTTATTCTGGATCAGAAACCTAATTATCACGATCAGATAAGTGCAGTAGTTAGAAGTTGTTTCTATAGATTACAGATGATACGATCATTAGCACCATTCCTTGATATGGCTTCCCTGAATATTTTAATTCATTCACTGGTTGTATCGAAAATAGACTATTGTAACTCATTATACAAGGGAATAACATTAAAAGAACTACAAATAATACAAAATACCGCGATAAAAATAATCACTGAATATCTAGTTAAGGCCCCCTTTTATCAAGTCGCATTAGGGTTTTATATTGCCGGCCATTGCGGTAAAAGCTCTGACACTCATAGAATTCCTTCGAGCGCTGGAGTTTTTACCACAGCGGCCGGTGATAAAAACCCCTAATGTGGCTTAATAAAAGGGGGCCCATGTTTGGTTATCTGTAAGTTAACCAAGTACTGATATTCAGATTGTGTCCAGTTAGGCCATTTTCACCGCAGCTGTTAAGACTGACCTTTTTATATTTTCTGTATTAATGGCCATGTGCTATTAATAGTAGCGACTGTTAAAAAAAAGATTACCGAGTGAGCACTTATCGCCACCATTTATGTAGGTGGTAAGGGCTCACACTGTGTTCCTGCACTAACCAAATAGCGCACGGTAATGTGGATTTGGTGTTTAGTACAGGAATACCCATTCTCTGTCGCCTGACATGCCTCTAGAAATTTTTTTAAAAATTTTACCATACAGTTTTGCATTTACCACAGAACAACTGAACTTGTCCCATAGTACAGCATTTTAAGCTGCATTAGGTACGCAATAATGCCTAATGCAACTTAGTACAATGGCCCTTAACTTATTAGCAGACTGGATTTGGAGGACAGTGTGGCCTAGTAGTTAGAGTTACAGTCTCAGTATCCTGAGGTTGTGGGTTCAAACTCTGAACTGCTTCTTGTGACCCTGGGCAAGTCACTCAATCCTTTATTGCCCCAGGTACATTAGAAAGATTGTGAGCTCGCTAGGACAGATAGGGAAAATGCTTGAGTATCCGATTGTAAACTGTTTCGATAACCTTGATAGGCTGTATATAAATACCTAAAATAATAACTACTAATCACCACTACCTCATTACCGTATTTTCACGCAAATAACGCGCACCCGTATAAAACGCGCACACGGGTATAGCGCGCAGAAATCACGCTGATATGCACAAAAACTTTGGTATACCGCGCTCACGGGTATACCGCGCATGCTGCCCGACGCTCCTTTCGCCCGCCCTGACTTTCCGTGCGCTGTCCCGACTCTCCGTTCACCCCCCCTGACTTCCGTGCACTGTCCCCCCTTGAAGGTCTGTCCCCATCCTGAAAGCCTGATGCCCCCCCCCGACGTCCGATACATCCCTCCCCCCGAAGGACCGCCGATTCCCCAACAATATCGGGCCAGGAGGGAGCCCAAATCCTCCTGGCCACGGCGAGCCCCTAACCCCACCCCGCACTACATTACGGGCAGGAGGGATCCCAGGCCCTCCTGCCCTCGACGCAAACCCCCCTCCCCCCAACGACCGCCCACCCTGGCGACCCCCACGACCCCCCCACCCCCCTTCCCCGTACCTTTGGTAGTTGGGCCAGAAGGGAGCCCAAACCCTCCTGGCCACGGCGACCCCCTAACCCCACCCCGCACTACATTACGGGCAGGAGGGATCCCAGGCCCTCCTGCCCTCGACGCAAACCCCCCTCCCCCCCAACGACCGCCCCCTCCCAAGAACCTCCGACCGCCCCCCCAGCCGACCCGCGACCCCCCTAGCGACCCCCACGACCCCCCCACCCCCCTTCCCCGTACCTTTGGTAGTTGGCCGGACAGACGGGAGCCAAACCCGCCTGTCCGGCAGGCAGCCAACGAAGGAATGAGGCCGGATTGGCCCATCCATCCTAAAGCTCCGCCTACTGGTGGGGCCTAAGGCGCGTGGGCCAATCAGAATAGGCCCTGGAGCCTTAGGTCCCACCTGGGGGCGCGGCCTGAGGCACATGGTCGGGTTGGGCCCATGTGCCTCAGGCCGCGCCCCCAGGTGGGACCTAAGGCTCCAGGGCCTATTCTGATTGGCCCACGCGCCTTAGGCCCCACCAGTAGGCGGAGCTTTAGGATGGATGGGCCAATCCGGCCTCATTCCTTCGTTGGCTGCCTGCCGGACAGGCGGGTTTGGCTCCCGTCTGTCCGGCCAACTACCAAAGGTACGGGGAAGGGGGGTGGGGGGGTCGTGGGGGTCGCCAGGGGGATCGCGGGTCGGCTGGGGGGCGGTCGGAGGTTCTTGGGGGGGGACGGTCGTTGGGGGGGAGGGGGGTTTGTGTCGAGGGCAGGAGGGCCTGGGATCCCTCCTGCCCGTAATGTAGTGCGGGGTGGGGTTAGGGGGTCGCCGTGGCCAGGAGGGTTTGGGCTCCCTTCTGGCCCGATATTGTCGGGAAGTCGGCGGTCCTTCGGGGTGGGGGTGCGAGTGGTCCTGCCGGGGGGGGGGATGTATCGGACGTCGGGGAGTCGGCCGGGCAAGAGGGCTTGGGCTCCCTCTTGCTCCGATCGCGGGTGCGGGTGGGAGCGCGTGCGAGCGGTCGTTCGGGGTGGGGGTGCGAGTGGTCCTGCCGGGGGGGGGGATGTATCGGACGTCGGGGAGTCGGCCGGGCAAGAGGGCTTGGGCTCCCTCTTGCTCCGATCGTGGATGCGGGTGCGGGTGGGAGCGCGTGCGAGTGGTCGTTCGGGGTGGGGGTGCGAGTGGTCCTGCCGGGGGGGGGATGTATCGGACGTCGGGGAGTCGGCCGGGCAAGAGGGCTTGGGCTCCCTCTTGCTCCGATCGTGGATGCGGGTGCGGGTGGGAGCGCGTGCGAGTGGTCGTTCGGGGTGGGGGTGCGAGTGGTCCTGCCGGGGGGGGGGGATGTATCGGACGTCGGGGAGTCGGCCGGGCAAGAGGGCTTGGGCTCCCTCTTGCTCCGATCGTGGATGCGGGTGCGGGTGGGAGCGCGTGCGAGTGGTCGTTCGGGGTGGGGGTGCGAGTGGTCCTGCTGGGGGGGTGAATCGGGCGTCGGGCGGGGTGGGAACTATGTTTTAAAACTTTTGTATACCGCGCTCACGCATATAACGCGCGAGGGGTATGCGCGGTAGGTAAAAACGCGTATAACGCGCGCGTTATATGCGTGAAAATACGGTAAGTTCTGATTCTCCCAAACTCCATCCCCAGACCATCTCAGCATTAAGCAGTCAATGCTTTGGCAGTCAATGACCATATCCAATGGCATTACCCACTTAAATGGCCAGTTTTATAGGGTTTAACTGGGTAGGAGCCCCTCTGGTCTGGTTAAACGCTTTTAAATATTGAGACCCTGGTTTATAAAATGTGCGTGGAAATTTACACCAAGTCTTATGTGCCCATGTACATTTGCATCTGCTCTTTAGCATGATTATATGGTGCCAACTCAGGATCGTTAAATGAGCATCAAACCATTAAAATCATTGGAGTTTATAAGATAAGTTATTGATAAACAATTGGAATTTTGGGGTCAATGCTCTGGGTTTATTTTATTTTTTATACTTTTGTGTAATAACAAACCTCCTGATATTCAAAAGTGATTTAACTGGGCAAGAGAGACATTAAATCACGTATGACCACATAAGTACTGATATTCAGTAGCACTTAATCTCACAATGCAGCTGAATTTCACCGCTAACCAACTTCACATATTCAAACCACTTATCAGTTATATAAGTGTCTAAAGTTAAGACCTCAAAACTGCTGTCCTAACTTTAGCTGCTTAGGTAACAAGGCACTAGTCTGAATATTGTCTGATGCCTGGTTAACTTCCAGTAGCAACATCAGAGCTTCTGGGTCATCCCTCTGTTCGTGATCTCCCCTCCCCCTGAAGAAGATTGGTGCCTTCCCCTGATCCAACCCAGGGTCTCTCACCCTCCCTCCCCTCAAATAAAAATAGTCAAAACTGAGCTCCCCCACTCCCACAGGTCCCCTAGATTTATGGTTTAATTTTATTTAATATATCACCCTTCCTTAGGCAATAACAAGGCAGTTCACAGAATAATATAATTGTAAAAATATAGAGGAACTACAAATCAAAAGTAAAAGGATAGCAAAAGGAGAGAGAAAAAAACAACAACATTTAAAATAGTTTACAGACTATATCTCTAGTAAGCCCCCACAGTCAGGTATTTTAAATATGACACGGAAATGAACTGGAAGCCAGTGAAGATTGAATAGCAGTTGGGGAAACAGTTTTTGTTCTGCTTTATGAAACTTCTGCCCCTTATACCTGTGTTTAGTATTAGTTTATCAGATATTCCATTTTGTAATTTGATTGCCTTTCAATAATATTGACCACATGCTGTGTGACATAGCTAAATTACTCGCAATCCTGAAATTATAAGTGCTCAGAATAAACCATTGAAAAAATTGTGTAAGTGAATGGAAAAACTCATAAAATGCATTCAAGCCATCAATGCTGTCCTAAATAAGACTGCCAATTTTCATAAAGCCTTAAAGGTCTCAGAAATGTGTGAGCAAGAGAACTCATTACATCTGTCTTGGTGGGGGAGAGTCTAAATGGTTAAGATGATGATTTTGCCTGTGGTTTGCTAACAAATGGGTATGTTACCAGTTTGTTTTCAGGGGTCCTTTTACAAGAAGTTGTATAGCATTCTTACCAAATTTATTTGGCTAGGTAAAACTGCTAGAATTGCTTTAGTATCTTTACAAAAAACAAGTTTTTCTTTACCCAGAGAGTGGTAGAAATCTGGAACGCTCTTCCAGAGGCTGTTATAGGGGAAAGCACCCTCCAGGGATTCAAGAAAAGGTTAGATAAGTTCCTGCTGAACCAGAACGTATGCGAGTAAGGCTAGATTCAAATAGGGCACTGGTCTTTGACCTAAGGGCCGCTGCACGAGCGATGGACCATTGGTCTGACCCAGCAGTGGCAATTCTTTTGTCCTTATGTTCTAAGTGACAGCCCATATCATATGTTTATTTTTGGGGTAAATTTCCCAAACTTTTATAGGTACCATCAGGCCTATATACTACGTCAGGGTATGTATTGGATTCTTCCTGAGCTCATGGAACATCTTCCTGATCGATTGTACTTAGAGTGGCAACTTATGTCCCCATTATGCTTGTCTCATGTGTTGAGTATCAAGTTACCTAGTTATGTTAAGGACAATAGTATTTTATTTGACACCTGGAAAATCTTGAAATTTATTAACAATTTAACAGAAATTCCAGTAGAGAAATCCATGTGTCATTCCTTATGGCTAAACTCCAAGATTCAAATTGGTGAGTCTAAGATCACTTGGAACCCCTGGATACAGGTGGGCATATGTACATTAGATGATGTTATATCAAATGGGAAAATGATTTATTTTTCACAACTGCAACAATCTTTTGGTATTTCAATGTCTCAAATTTATAAGTGGTTGCAGTTGAAGCAAGCCATTCAGAAAGGATTCCCTGATTGGCGAAATTTAAAAAATCATTATAGCCTGCAGGTCCTGTGCTTCCAGACAGATTTCATAGGACATCAGGCCGCCCAGTGGTATAAATTAATATCTGAATTCTTAAATAAAAAACCAAAAACTAGTCTTAGAGACATTTGGAGCATTGAGATAAAGCAGCAGATTTCTGCGTTTCAATGGCCACTAATTTGGACTTGGAGGATGAGATGTACGGCGTCAGCATCTATGAGACAAACATGGTGTTTTTTGTTACATAGAAGTTTCTAGAACCCTGTTCATTTGCAGAAATTAGACAGTTCTAAATCTAATAGATCCTGTTTACCCCCTCAAAGAGGTGCAGTGAGTTTGTTTGGCACGGTCTTCCCTTGCGGGGGCCATGTTGGCTCGCTTTCATCGGCCCATTTTTTTCGATGTGCTCACGGATGCTGTCCTTTGTCGGTGCTTGTGCCATCTTGCCTGGAGCCGATGTCGGACTTGCCGGCCTGTGGTTTCCCGGGTCTCCTCTTGACCCCTTTTTGGAGATGGGTGTGACATTTGCTATCTTCCAGTCCACTGGAGAGATTCCGGAGGACTGGAGGATGGCAAATGTTGCACCTGTCTTTGGAGGGGGGTCGGGAGGAGACCCGGGAGACTGTGGGCCGGTGGGTTTGACGTCGGTTCCGGGCAGGATGGTGGGAGCGCTGGTGGAGGACGGCATCTGTGAGCATGTCGAGGGGGGTGGGCTGGTGAGGGCGAGCCAGCATGGCTTCTGCGGGGGAGGATCGTGCCAAACGGACTTGCTGAATTTCTGTGAGGGGGTAAACAGCCAGTTGGACAAATGGGAACCTGTAGACATCATTTACCTTGACTTCCAAAAGGCCTTTGACAAGGTACCCCATGAGTGGCTACTTAGGAAGCTGTGGAACCATGGGGTGGAAGGGGACGTACACAGATGGATCAAACACTGGTTGGCAGGCAGGAGACAGAGGGTTGGAGTGAAGGGTCACTACTCGGGCTGGAGGAAAGTCACGAGCGGAGTTCCCCAGGGGTCTGTACTTGGACCGCTGCTGTTCAATATATTTATTAATGACCTGGAAACGGGGACGAAATGTGAAGTTATAAAATTTGCGGACGACACTAAACTCTGTAGAAGAGTTAGAACTACGGAAGAGTGTGAGGATCTACAAAGGGACCTAAACAAACTGGAGGAGTGGGCGAATAAATGGCAGATGAAATTCAATGTAGGGAAATGCAAGGTCATGCATATAGGGAGAAAGAACTCGATGTTCAGCTACCAAATGGGGGGATTAGTATTAGAGGGAAGTAACCTTGAAAGAGATTTGGGTGTACTGGTGGATACAACAATGAAGTCAACGGCGCAATGCGCAGCAGCCGTGAAGAAGGCAAACAATGTTGGGTATTATTAAAAATGGTATTACGACCAGAACAAAAGAAGTCATCCTGCCGTTGTATCGGGCAATGGTGCGCCCGCACCTGGAGTACTGTGTTCAGTATTGGTCACCGTACCTTAAGAAGGATATGGCAATACTTGAGAGAGTCCAGAGGAGAGCGACACGAATGATTAAGGGCATGGAAAACCTTTCATACACTGAAAGATTGGAGAGGCTGGAGCTCTTCTCCCTGGAAAAGCGGAGACTCAGAGGAGACATGATAGAGACCTACAAGATCATGAAGGGCATAGAGAAAGTAGAGAGAGATAGATTCTTCAAATTTTCAAAACATAAAAGAACAAGAGGGCATTCGGAAAAATTGGAAGGGGATAGATTCAAAACAAATGCTAGGAAGTTTTTCTTTACTCAGCGGGTGGTGGACACCTGGAATGCGCTTCCAGAGGACGTAATAGGGCAGAGTACGGTACTGGGGTTTAAGAAAGGATTGGACAATTTCCTGTTGGAAAAGGGGATAGAGGGGTATAGATAGAGGATTACTGCACAGGTCCTGGACCTGTTGGGCCACCGCGTGAGCGGACTGCTGGGCACGATGGACCTCAGGTCTGACCCGGCAGAGGCATTGCTTATGTTCTTATGTAACCATTCAGCTAGATAGAAAAAGCTTTTTTGTAAAGATAGGTAGGTTTTAGGTCTACATTAAAGTCCATGGTGGTCTTGAGGGAGGTCATATGGGCAGCAGTGATATCCACTTTCTCCTGTCTATTGTAGGACAGCACAAAATAGCCGTCATGTCCCCTTGACTTTCAAGGTAGGCCTGTGGGGCCTATTGTAGTGGCCTGCACTTTATTTTTCTTTGGGAAGGGAGGGGGGTTTAGAAGAAGAGTGGGTTTTCAGGAGGAGGGAGGATTGAGACTGATAAGAGATCAGAGGCAATGGGATGGAACTTGATAAACCATCTGTCTGTGGTTACAATCAAAGGGCTTTATATATTATAAACAAGTACCTATTCTGTACCTGAGCGATGGAGGGTTAAATAACTTGCCCAGAGTCGCAAGGAGCTGCCCTAAACAGCAGATTCAAAGTGGGAGTTACCCATAGGTGTTACCAATGACTTTAACCCTGAATGAAATCCCTTAAATCTACCCTAACACAAATGCTTCTGTGTGTCTCAATTTATTGCTGTCTGAGCTTTTAGGAATACTAGTGGATTAATGGAGTGCCAGTTCTAAATGAAGTTACTGCATCCTGTAGGAAGATGATGATGATTACGAGAGTCCCACCGAGGAGCAGTATTTCGAGGATGATGAAGCGGATTACGAGTCGCCAACAGAGGATCCAATGGAAAATGGAAGTGATAGTCTGGACTATGAGCCTCCTCCCACCAACAATGAAGATGCACATTCCAACATTATTTCCCCTGCGTGCTTCTCCAGCGATTCTGGATACATAGGTAATGCCCACATGGCACCAGCCTCACAAGTGTTGTCTTACACACATGAATGGAACCTTAATTGGCACAGACGCATGCAAGTTCACAATGCATGATTCTTGAGGTAGTTAATAAGTAGTCTAGTATGTAACTGCCAGGTGGTGTATACAACTTGTAGAAACTATCCTTCAATGCATGGTACACTTAAGCATGCCAACGTATGCCAGTCATAGACATGCCATAAGTAGTAACAACATGCCATTATCACTAGTTACTACAGAGCAAAAAAAAGGGAACAGAAATCCCACATAAAGTCAAACAATAGAAGAACAAGTGGGGAGTGGGATAGACCACATCAACAATCTTTATTGGTATAAATCAATTCACAATAATAATACACATAAATTCACATTAAAATTTACATAAAAAGTCCAAATAATGGAAAGTCCTGGTTTGGAATGATGTTATCAATGGCCCGACACGGTCCATGTTTCGGCCTCCAAATGGAGGCCTGCTTCAGGGGTGTGGTCTATAGGTCTAAGATCACTAGCACTCTAGTGTTCTGTCTTTGATACAACGTGGTCTATCCCACTCCCCACTTGTTCTTCTATTATCACTAGTTACTTCACATGAAACAAAGTCTGATTAATCCATCATAGCTACTATTTGTGACTCTGATATCACAGTCCTCATTTGGGAACTGTTTTAAAAAATCTGACAAGCCCTGATTAGGCTTCCACATTCTTTAGAGAAGGGATATTGTGAGCATGTGCTATGCTATGGACACTAGCATTGCTGGGAACAATGCTAGGTCAGTTAGGAAAGGCTATGCTCCCTCATAGAAACATAGAAAAATAGAAAATGACGGCAGAAAAGGGCCACAGCCCATCAAGTCTGCCCAACCTAATGACCCACCCTCATAACTTTACCCAGTTAGAGATCCCACATGCGTATCCCATTTTTTCTTAAAGTCTTACACGCTGCTGGCCTTAATCACCTGCGGTGGAAGTTCATTCCAATGATCGACCACCCTTTCGGTGAAGAAATACTTCCTGGTGTCACCATGAAATTGCCTGCCCCTGATTTTCAGCAGATGCCCTCTTGTGGTCGAGGGTCCTTTAAGAAAGAAGATATCATCTTCCCCCTTGATACGGCCCAACCTACACTGCCACGGGTAGCTTCCAAAACTTGTTTAGCTGGGGCATTGATCATCCACTGAATACCCAGATATAATAAACCTGTCAACATTGTAAGTACTAGTGGCCACAATTCTGAAAACACCTAGCATCTTAGGCATTTCACTTAAAAAAAAAACATGGCTATAACATTATAATTGTATTTAATGCATACATTTTCGACTAATAACAGAAACTCTGTAATCACTTAACAAGACCAGCATAATATTTGGCACATTTCACTAAAAAATAATGCTGTTCATAAGCTAATAATGATAATTTGTCCAGTTATCCGATGACTTCATCAGTCTCACTAGTAGCGCGTTTGATACCCCTTAGCCTTGATTACTGCCTCACATCTTCATAGCATGCTGTCTACAAGACTTTGGAGAACAATAGATGTTATTGTGTGGAACCAGGAGTTGATTATTGCTGCTATCAGCTCATGTTTTTTGGACAGTCACTTTGCCACTACTGGTCTCTTTAATTTGGCCCAGAGGTTCTCAATGGGGTTGAGATCTGGGCTGTTTCCTGGCCAGTCCAGCAACTGAACCTTGTTCTCTTTGGAACAGATGAGGCATTATTTGGCTGTGTAGCATGGGGCGCCATCTTGTTGAAAAATGAATGGTCAACTGACACCAAAGATGTCTCTGGCTGCTTGGATTGCGGGATCCAAAATGGTGGAGTGACTGGATGTGCTTTGAGAGCTCCATCCTAGAGTTCATTCTAAGAAGAGAGATTTCCCACCTGATGCCAAAGCAGAGAGGCATCCTGCGGTCCCCATTGTCAGCAACATCGACAAAATTCTACGGCGGTTGCAGCTGGTGTCCCAGGAGTCGGGCGACAGCCCTCTGAGGACGCAGGGAATCGATGAGGCCACTGTAGTGCCTCTTGGACTTGAAACAACTCTGAGCCCCGACCTCAGGGCTCCGCCCCCGCAGCCTCAGAGTACCAGCTCTCCCAGGAAACCCTGAAGAATGGTGTTTTCCCCAGAGGCGAGAGAAACTTCAGAGGGGAGTTTGGAGACTGGAGTTCCAGTACAGGGGATTCCAGCTGGAGAACCTGAGCTTATTCTAACCTCGGTGGATAGCCTGAACCAAGCTGGAGAACAACAGGAAGGCTTGAAGACTGGTGAGAGTGTTTTTGCAATTAAACCAGTGATAATGCCTGAAAAACTAGCGATAGTAACCCTGGATTGTATATGGGACTTTATGGCTGGTTTTGTGAAGTCCCAATCTTCAACAAATTGAAAAGAGATTCCTGGAACATTCTAAAGATATAAAAGCTGGAATGACTGCCTCTAATCTTTTGCTTCAGAAACATGACCAAGATATAGTAACTTTTAAACAACTGCATGAGACCTTGATAAAAGAAAACGTTAATCTTAGAAGAAAAGTGGAAATGCTTGAAAATAATTCTCGTTATAACAATCTGAGACTGATTAACTTCCCTAGGCTTCCATCTGTAACTCCTAGGGAAATGCTTCAAAGATATTTACTAGAAATCTTAGATATCTCAGAAGAAGCGTTGCCTCCATTTTCCTCTGTATATTATCTTCCGGGAAAGTATCAAGCTCATAAATCCTTACCAAATCAGGAATTGTTAAATTTATCTGAAATTTTGGAAGTATCCAATAAAGAGGCAGCAGTGCCATCTACTTTGCTTATATCAGTAGCCCTTTCCATAGATAAAACGTGGTTGTTAAAACTTTTCTTTAAAAATGGGCGTAAAGATTTTTGAGGTCTTAAAGTCCAAATGTTTCCTGATTTGACACAAGAGACGCAGAAGCGGCGGCGAGAGTTTTTGTTAATGAAACCTGGGGTTACATCTTTAGGTTCCACGTTTTATTTGCGGCACCCTTGTAAATGTATTGTTTTATATCAAGCAGTTAAATATGTCTTCTATGAACCAAGCCAGTTGACAACATTTTTGTCTTTATCCTGTTTGGAAAAAGAACCTTAGCCCTGTTTTGATAGTTTAAACGTCGCAACTCAAATGCCTTAGCCAGTCTTGATTCTAAAGTAAGATATTTCTTGTATTTTCTCACTAGATTATAACATATTGGATCCAGTTTGAGGACTTGAGCTTAATTAGTCTAAATTTATTTTGTTTACTTGCTATTGTTGGAATATTATATATGACCAATTTTGTTTTCTGTACAAGTTATGCTTGGTAATTAAGATTGAAATTAATAAACATAATAATTAAAAAAAAAAAAAAAAAGTCTCTGGCTGAAAGCAAGACCTTGGGTTGAAAAAGCTCCTTTATGTATTTGTCAGCATTTATCACTCCATCAAGCACCTGCAATCAACCCACAACATTTCTGGACATGCAGCCTCACACCATCACACTCAGATGCTTCATGGTAGCAGTAGTACACTCTGGCAAGCAGTCCTCGCCTGCTCACCGATGAACATATTGGACACTGTCACTACTAAATATGGAGATTCAGGTCTCATCGCTCCACAACACCTTCTTCCATTGTTCTGTGGTCCAGCTGGCATTCTCTTTAGCCCAGTTTAAATGTTTACAACGCTGAACTGCATTGAGGAAGGGCTTTTTCCTGGAAATTCTTTCTCGCAGGCCTGCTTTCACCAGTCTCCAGCAAACTATCCGGCCTGATACCAACACCCCTCTTTTAGCCAGTGACTTATTGATGTCAGCAGCAGTTAATTTCCAAATCTGTAGAACAATTTTAACTATCCTTCTATCAGTCTGAGGTATTGTTACCTTTTACTGGCCCCTTCCAGCCTTGTTTTTGAGTCTCTTCAAAGCGCTTGCAGAGCCGGTGACACACCTTGACCAATTTTAGCTGCAGTCTCTCAGTAACTGTAGCCTTCTTTTCTTAAGGTTATGGTTGTTGCTCTTTTTTTATGTGACTGGTCAAGGATTCATTAAACTCACCGAGCATCTAAAGATCACCATTAAACCAGTTTGAACTGGTTTAGGGACAACCTAATTTGCCGACAAGTGTACACAATGGCTTACTGCGTGCTTTTCCCTGCGTTCGTACATTCTTCGACTCTGCCATGCAAACAACCTCATTAGCACTAAAACGAGGTCATTAATATTAAAAAGAGTTGGGAGGTAGGGGGGGTAAATGTATCACTAGATTTTTATGTAGTAGATATCAAAATGCTATTGTGTAATAACTTGTTGAAATATATTATTTTGTGCACTTATTGTCAAATTTGAAAATGAATAAAGAAGGAAAGGAAAAAAAAAAAAGAGTCCTCTGATTGATGCCCTAACATTATTAAGGCATGCACTAAATTTTGTGATGGCTGCTAAGGCCCCCAAATTACCGACAGGTCTAAGATCTGTCGGTAATTGTGTTACCAAAAGATTTGCCATATTTTTTCTTTTTTTCTTTTGATAGGCATAGATGTTGTGCAATATTTACACATGCACAATATCTGTCCCCATAAAAAAAGTTGTTCTGCCCCCCCCCCCCGATGATGGCCCCCTCCCACAATGCCCCAAAACAAAAAAGAGAGGCAGGAGGGATGTCCATTCCCTCCTGCCTGGTCCACCCAGACCCCTCCTCACTCCTGACCCTCCCCCCCATGAAGATCACAGCCCCCCAGATACATCTTACACTGCTGACCTTCCACCCCCACCCCCCACAAAGATCACGGCCACTCAGACACCCTCCCCCCGCAAAGATGCTCAGCAACAGGGATGCCCACTCACTTCTGCCACTTGGCTCCCCCCTCAATTTCCCAACCTGCCCTAGTACCTAATATGAAAGAAGAGAGCAGGAGGGATGCCCAGTCTCTGTTGCCAGCAGGCTCGCCTCTCAAAAATGGCAGGCCTTCCCTTTCCCGGTGCATCCTGGGATGTACTGAGAGGGGCCTAAGGCCCTGATTGGCTCAGATGTCTAAGGCTCCTCCTCCTGGGATACACTGGGAGGAGCCTAAGGTTCTGATTGGCTAAGGTGCCTAAGCCCCCCTCCCCTACACAGTTGCAATTGGCCCACCAGGATATTGCACATTTTGACACTAGCAATACAGAAAGTCATCACTCTGGTTTCTGCATAATTTCCCTGCACTATTGGAATTAATAGCTTTTGATTTTTGGATCGTAAAGATCTATTAGGCATATAAAGTGCCACAACTTGTCGAAAGTACCATTGTGTTTGATGGTAAATTGTCTGGTGGACCTCTGAAACAAGTTTATGTTGCACCCAAAGTACAACTGGTAACCAATGTAATTACTTCAGAATGTGTGCCATTCTGTCAACTCCCAATACTAACCTTGCTACAGCATTTTGTACCAATTGTAATGCTCTCCCTCTTATTTTCAAAATTCCAAGATAGAGAGCGTTGCAATAGTATAACCTAGACAGAACCATCCCCTGCACAACAGTCTGAAAATCAGAAGGTAAAATCAACAATTTCAAGTGATATAGCATATGAAGTTGGTTAAAAAAACATGCCTTAACAGTCTTATTTGCAGCTTCATAGTCAGGCCTGAATCCAAAACAATCCCCAGAATAGTCCCAGGTAGTGTCACCCTCAAAACACTTAAGGAATGAGTCCACAGCTCTTCCCCACTCCTTCCAACAAACATTACCTCTGTTTTTCCCACATTTAAGCATAAACCATGCTTTCTCATCCAGTCTTCTATCTTTAAATGTAATGATTTATGAACTGTTGCATCCCTCTCAAAAAAACTCCGTGTTTCCACAATTTTGGCCACTAGTGTACTCTTTCTGTTCTTATTCTTGTCCCTGCCACAATAGATTTATGTATCTGAAAAGTGAAGCTATTTTTTGTCTTACTGCTGTAGGACTACTAATGTACCCAGGGAGGCTGGTTACCAGAAGGCAGAACCCTAGCAGCCTCTGTGCGCTTTCAGTACGAAATCCTAGGCCTGATCACCTATGCCTTTTCTTTCTTTTGTAGATAGACCAACAACAGTGAGCTCCTCTCAGCATCCTCCTCTGCCCCCTCAGCGGCATGGGCCCCTTCTTCTGCCTCCAGTGGCAGGAATAAGACTTGTACGTAATGCATTGAAAGTACTGTGCTTTTGGTGTTCATCCCAAGTATCTAAAGTTTTTATTCTTTACTACAGTAGAATCAAGTTTGCAAGGGCTGGTGCTGCACTTTGGCAGGGGCCTTCAGAACCAATGCACATATACGAGAGTTCTTCAAAAAGTTTCTGCACTTTCATAGTTCACAGGAAATAGTTAGGGCGGGAAAAGTGGTAAGAGAGTATGTTCTAGAACGTCATGTGACAGGCAAAACAGGGTGATCATGTGGAAAAATATCCTTTTGAGATATTTCATAAATTGTGTTTAAAACAAATAAAAGTGCGTAAACTTTTTGAAGATCCCTCGTCTGTTGGCCTAGAAGCTAATATCCACGCTTTGTTTATAAAATTGGTATTTCCTTTGGATGTACAATATGTTTTTATTTTCACAATGTACTGGCTGCTTCTTCCTGAAGATAAAGGGGCTCACACATAGGCAGCGGAACACTTTTTTGTTTGGGGGGAGGGCAAAAGCTCCACCCCAGACTCTGCTCAAGTTCTGCCTGACCCCATCCTCATAATAATAGTACTAATTGTAATACCATTTTTCCATTAATTTTTCATTTGTACACATAAAATATAATCTTATTAACATATGCACACTACAGATAACCCCTATGGAAATTCAGGACCACAAACTAAAAGTACTAATATACACATACAAAACCCTATGATGCCAGACTGTACATAAAGTACACCACCAGAGAAATAGAAAGAAATTAATTTCTTCCTGAAAAGTGCAAAATATAGGCAGCAGATATAAATTCTCAATACTGACACATTTCAATCACTAAATTAAAAATAAAATCATGTTGTTTGTTATCTGGTGATTTTTTTTTATCTAATCATATTTTCCCAGTCTCTGGTTGCACTTCATTCTCTCTGTGCCTTCTTATCCATTTGCTGTTTTTCTCTCCTTCAATTTCTGCCCTACATCAATCTTTTTAGATAAATAGAGAAAAACTGACTAATGTAAAGCTGGTCTCAAGAGAGTAATCCTATATTCATATGTTACGCTCAGAGATATGAAACTCCAGAAGAGGGAGAGGTAACCCCCTCTTGTGTTTAAGAGTTTACCAGCCAGTCGCAGCGAACTTCATATTAAAGGTTACTCTCTAAGACTTGGAATCCAAGTCTCATCCAGAGTTCCAAGGGGAGGTGTGTTATGGGCATGCTTAACTTGGGCATTTCTAGAAAAGCAGCACCTAGTATGGGAAAGCCTAGTAGAGCAGCACCCAGGTGTCTTAAGTAGCCTGGTGGGTGGGCTAGTGAACCATAGAGAGGAGAACCCAGGACCATAAGCTACTCTAACCACTACATTTATGGTAGGAAGTTTGTGGCCACCAAAACCCTTCTATACTGCTATATAGGGCATAAGGGCTATTGGGGTGGTAGACAGGTGGGTATAATAGGTTTGGAGGGCTCACCATAAATTATAAGTGGGTTATGGTGAGATGTATTTCTGGCATCCTTTATGTGAAATGCCCTCTAAGGTGTCCCACTGCTCTGTTGCCTTGTCTGTGGCCAGTTCATTGCAATGAGGGCCATGCCCACATCCAAATGGTCTGGATTTGGAAGTTTCCAACTTGGACATTTCTGTGGTCGAAAATGGGGTATAAAATTAGGCATCCTATGGGTTGGATGTTCTGTCGGTCAAGGCAATCAACTACGTGATTTTCCCCAGAAATTTTTGGGGGATGTCTAGCAGTTTGGCTTTGAAAAATGGCTGTTTCTGTGCTTCCGACTTTGCACGTTTTGCAGGAACTATCCAACTCAGACTTAGACGTCCTTTTTGAAAATGGCCCTCCTCGCTTATGATGTCTTAGCTTACAAGAAACTATTTTTGCAGATGTCATTTTGCTTTCATTGTAATGTCAATTTTCAATCTTACTACAGAGACTGTAGACCCAGAAGAACGCTATACTCCTGGGCCTGCAAACTAATTTTTAATGGGAAAATGGTAAATCCCCTGTGGAGCTCCACTCTGAAATCCAACATTTTGGGATTATTTGAAGAAAGGGACAACTTTAATTGAGTGAAGCTCTAAAAAATAAAGCTTCTAATTTCTTAAAATTCTATACAAGAAAGCAGGAAGTGCATGTGAGCTGGGTTGTTTTTTCATTTCTTAGGGTCTGCTTCCAGGAAAATTTGTCACTGTAGACCATCAAAGAGTAAGAGGTGGGCTTGAGCTTATCGCAACAGTCTGAGTTCTAATTATTTTCCCTTTTTCCTGCAGCCCACAATCCCCCTTTCATCACAGTTTAATGACATTAGCAGTGGAAGAAGTGTGAGACATTCAAAGCGTGAGTGCCAAATGCTCTCTGTTTGGAAATAGTATTGTAGCAAAATGTAATCCATTTCTAGATGTAGGGAAGAATTTCTAAGACTTTATTTCCTTCAAAAGTATTTCAGTATTGGATATACTATATAAAGATCTGCATAGTTCTTCCAATGTGCCCATCAAGGTGCCCAGATTCACACCTACACTCTGATCATGATAAAATGCTGGGATCAGAAATAGGGCGGTTTCAATTTGCCACAATGCCATTTCATTTCATTTCTTACCAGCCGTTCATCCATGGTTAGATACAATGATACGACTTCTAAAGCTTATTCTTTAACTTATGGTATCCCCCAAGGTTCCATTCTCTCCCCTTTATTGTTCAACATTTTTCTATCTCCACTACTGAGCATTTGCCAATCAATAGGCTTCACTACATATACATATGCTGATGATATCCAACTTTTACACCCATTAAATCCAGAGAACATAGAGGAAATAAACGAAATTAATAAGAAACTAGAGACAATAAAAAATTGGCTCCGCTCTAACAAGCTAGCCTTAAATATCCAAAAAACAAAATCACTCCTTTTCCCGTGGAAAAAAGATATACACTTGAGCATTCCATTTTCCCTTAACAATATTCAGTTAGTCAGTGACTTCTTTAAAAATTTTAGGTGTTATCATCGATGATAAACTCTCGTTCCACGATCATATAAGCAATACAGTCAAACTGTGTTTTTACAAACTATGTATGATATGTTCAATTTCCAAATTTCTCGAGCCGAAATCAATTAATATATTAGTTCACTCTCTGGTAATTGCCAAATTTGACTATTGCAACTCTCTATTAATTAATATTACACAAAAGGAAAAAAGACGCCTTCAAATAATACAAAACACGGCTGCTAAACTTATACACAACGGTAAAAAATATGATCATGTCACCCACCTACTGATTAACTTCCATTGGCTCCCAATTAGTTACCGCATTACTTTCAAAATATTACTTCTTGTATTTAAAACTTTAATTTTTCAAGAACCACAATTTATCAATAGAATGCTCATCCCCCACAATACTTCTTGGTCTCTTCGATCGACGGCCCAAAAACTCCTAATGGTCCCATCATTGAAAATCATAGGCAATAGAAAACATGACATGTTCTCAGTAATGGCCCCCCAACTGTGGAACGCTCTTCCCCAGTATATTAGAGAAGAAAAAGACCTTAGCCAATTCAAAAAACTTATAAAAAGTTACCTCTTTAAAGACGCGTTCAATCTTTAACTTTCTCTCTTCTAGATGAAGATATTATGGTGCAGTTTTATTTACCAATCCCATTGTTTTTTCCTTGTTTTTTGTCTATTTTCTTAAGCTATGAAGATGTAACTTTACCCCTCTATCCTTCACGTTTCGTGTATGTCTCTAAACTGTTAGTTTTAAGTTATTTTG
This sequence comes from Geotrypetes seraphini, assembly GCF_902459505.1. Lineage (NCBI taxonomy): Eukaryota > Metazoa > Chordata > Amphibia > Gymnophiona > Dermophiidae > Geotrypetes > Geotrypetes seraphini. The sequence goes on along the minus strand of NC_047101.1, from coordinate 28,144,361 downwards.
CTTACTTATATAAACCTGTTTTACGAAGTTGTAAATCGCTTAGTAACTTGAATAAGCGATTCATCAAATACAAATAAAAACTTGAAATTTCACAGAAAGGCTGTTATATACATGATGCATTAATAGGTCTCTGACTGACTCTTTTCCACTTTGTATGAGTACTACAGAGGGATGTCCGTGTACCCCACTGTTGTTCACCCTAGTGGTAGATCAATTTGCTAGGGATCAGCCTTTAGAGGTCCCAATAGCCATTTTTTAACAGGAGCCATGAGGGGTGGGAGCAAGTGGTGTTTGCTCCTAGCACAACAGCCACTAGACTTCTAGACCAGGAAGGCCCAAGAGGCCTACTATGACTTAGGGGGAGGGCCATGTTTTGCTAGAGAAGGGAAGGCCAGGAGGGATTCAAGCTTTGCTAGGGTGGGGGTGCAGAAAGAAGAGGGATCACTTGTAAGAGTGGTTTTATATTGTTTCTGCAGCATAGTAACATTCATTCTTAATTCATCATTGAACAAACAATCCAACTATCAATATGTTCTATGCTAATTTTAGCCTTAAGATGTCTGTTGATTCTTTCCAGGATATGTAATTTTTCTATGTTTCTCTGGGTCCATTATTCAGCTGGCAGTGATAAGTGTTTTACTGACCACTGCCAGTATTGAACCTGAAAATTCAATGCCAGGCCATGTACAAGTACTGGCCTAAAATTTGAATATTGACCCCTATTTTTTCCATGGATGGTTTTTTTCCCTTAGGTTTCTTAAGCATATTGGTGGGGAAACTCCTCTTCACTGATATGGTAAATTTAGAGCTAACAGTTAGTGATCTTATAAGATCACCATTAGAAGGTTTTATTATTTTCATATGAAGTAATGTCTGATTTTCCTTTTTCAGCCCCTCCTCCTGTTGTCGACAGAACCAAAAAGCCTCCATTTGTTTATCCAGGAGCTCCAAATCCTGACAGAGATTACATACCGCAAGGTCAGTGTTTTTTGTGTACTGGATTGTTCTGCTGTTGTAACTCTCCCTTGTGATCCAGGAGAGAGTTACTGTAAACCCCTTCCCCCCACCCCACTCTGAACTCTACAGTAAATCAGTAGGGATGCACATTTAACCTCAGATTCTATCAACTTGCACCCAAATTTATGTCGCAAGTGTAAACTTAAATGTGAAGTTATAGAATAAGGGCAGTTGCACACGCAACTTAATTTAATAATTGGCTGTTAATTGAAGATAATTGCCAATTATTGGCTTAAATTTCTAGAAGGGCATGGATATGGGAGGGGATGGGCAGCTCAGGAGTGTGCCTAGGAGTTAGTCTCATGGGTTATAAAATTCATGGAGTTATGCTCCTAACTGCCAACAGTTAGCTGCGAGCTCTTACACTAACCTTTGACAGGACATAAGTCCTTGCATCAGGCTTAACAGTGACGGGTCCAAATGGAAGGAATTGCATGAAGAATATAAAAATGCCATCCTAGGGGCTAAAAAGATATATTACTCTCAACAACTATTAAAGACCCCCAATAGATCAACAAACCTTTTTAAACTAACAAAAAAATATATTCACAACGTCGCAAGGAGACAACCAATGCCTTAATACTGAGCTGAACAATGAAATGCTCTCAGACTACTTCGCTGACAAAATAGATAAAATATGGTCTCACCTCGACTCCACCATGCTACAGACATCATCCCGCCTTGACTCATCCAAAATAATTAAAACTACAATTGGGAACCTAACTCACTTTGAGACTGTCTCCCACATGACATCACCAAAATACCTAGACTCTATTCACCCTTCAAGCTCCATCCTAGACCCCTGTCTGTCACACCTCCCAGTGGCTGTGAAAGACATCTTTGTAGACTCCATCCTTCCTCTAATCAACACCTATCTACAAAGAGGCTTAGTGCTCACAAACTGGAAGTCAGCAGTCATCAGACTGATGTTGAAAAAAACCACACTCGACCCTAACGTGCCCAGCGTCTTTAGACCTGTCTCCAATCTACACTTTGTCTCCAAGATCCTGGAAAGAACAGCACTAAATCAACTACACTCCATCGACAAACAAAGAGCCCTATCCACTTTCCAATTGGGATTCAGAAAATTCAACAGTACTGACATTGTTCTTTTCGACATCATCGATGACTGCTGGAAACTCATGGATAAGAGTAATGATGTCCCACTGGTGCTGCTGGATTTCAGCGTGGCATTCAACACTATTGACCATCCTCTCCTCAATGCATGGCTCTCTAAAATTGGAATCCAAGATGTTGCATTACAATGGTTCACCTCCTTGCTAAATAATAGATCCCAAAGCGTACTGCTCAACGATGTGCTATTGAAACCGAAACCAATCAAATTTGGTGTTCTACAAGGGCTCTACTATCCCCCATATTATTCTTGTTGAGCCACTTATTGAACTTCACTATATCATGAAGTCTTTCGTTTCCTTTACCAAAGCTAGGCAGTACTTCAGAGAAGTCTATAATGTACCTGTACCAAAGACTTCAGACCCTCCCCCAGCTCCTGGAATGCTCTCTGTACTTCAAGCATGCCACTATCGGCCAGATCATTTGTCCCCAAGTGGATTACAAAGTCAGTTTCTTCTTGATCACAGTCGGAGCCTGCTTGGACACAAGTGAATAAAATGTAGTTTGCCAGCCAAATAGCATGTGTTTGTTGATAGCAGCCTCATCCTGTTGGGTCCAAAGAAACAAAGCTGGGTGGATTTTCTAAGAACTATGGTCTATTCCAAATAGTACACCAAAGTTCTCTTGTTATCTGATGTGTATACTCAACTTTCCCTGTTCTCTGCGAGAGGGAAAAAATATTGACAGGATAATAGACTGATTAAGGTGGAAATGCAACATAGGGAAAAATTTAGGATGAATGCATAGAGCCACCCTGTTATTGAAAATTTATTGTAAAATAGATCAGTTGCTAGATTCTGATGTTTAAATTCTTGTCACCAAAAGCAGGACCTTTTAGGTCAGGTACTTCAGTTCACAGGTATCAAGTACAGAGATAGGTTTCTCTTCTCCATGTTGGGAGTAGGAGCGATTGCATTAAGATGTACCTAAAGTGTTGGTTTTCAAATCCAACTCAGACAGAAGTAAAACATGCTCAACCACTTTTTATACGGCACATCTAGAGCAGGGGTCTCAAAGTCCCTCCTTGAGGGCTGCAATCCAGTCGGGTTTTCAGGATCTCCCCAATGAATATGCATGAGATCTATTTGCATGCACTGCCTTCATTGTATGCTAATGCATGCATATTCATTCAGGAAATCCTGAAAACCCGACTGAATTGTGGCCCTCAAGGAGGGACTTTGAGACCCTGCTCTAGAGGGATCTTTCCTGGAAGTTAGTAACACCAGCAAATACTTTCAGGCAAATAGTTACCCTCTCAACATCCAAGCTGTGAGGGTGATGTTGGACTGCAACATAGTTCCCTGAGTTTGCATAATCTGCTGTGCAAGGAGTTAAAAATTATTAATAATAAGCAAACACTTCAAAATATACTGCTATATCCTTATGAATATATCACAATGCAGTATTTAAAGCCTTTTAAATAGATCTTCAGAAGTGCCTCCTATGGATTCTGTTACTTCACTTTCCACAAGATATGCGGCACTCAGCTCATCATATGATCTTAGGCTTTTCCTAAGACTTATTTAATCATATCCTCTTTGCTAACAATCAATTTGCAATGATAATTCAACTTCAAACTTTAGTGAAATAATGCCAAGACTTAGCTTGTGTCAATGTTGGGTGGGAACTTATATTTCCAACATGGTTTGCCTCACTCCCCCCAAATCACCAAGTGCTACCCGCTGCTGGCTGAATATTAGGTGGATTAATTCTAATTGCTAGGGAAGAGCCTTCCATCTGTCCCTGTTCCCCTTTCCCTTTCAGTATTGGAGGAAAATGCAAATCATATTTCTAATTAACTCTCCAGAAATTACCACCTCCAGGTACCTGAAACCCTGAATTCATCACTGAAATGGGCAATGAGACAATCACCATCTTCTTGGGCATATTTTGAGGCATCAGAACTGACGTAGGGGCTTATTTTCAAAGCACTTAAGATATACAAAAGTGCCATATCATTACCGACATTTAGCTTAGCGCTGTTCTTTGCTAATTTTTCTACTAGGACAGCATTAATCTCTTCTTGCAATAACTTCCTTAGTAGTCTTCTCATCCTGACAGTGTTTTTCCTTTTGAATTCCCAGAATGTTTCTCTCAGATCTTTTACGTACCTTTTCCCAGTGTGCACTTGTCCCAATCTCTCTAAATTTGCCCTGGAGCACTACTTTTAAAGCAACCCATAATATACCTACTGACACGTCACCATTGTAGTTATCTCTTTGTTGCAAAGAACCCTCTTCTCCACCTTGTGAAATGTTGGTTCTTGTTTCAACAAAGACACATTAAGCATCCAAGATACCACTGCCACCAAAAGGATGACTTAACGGAGAGATCGAAGTGGACTGATGAGTAATCTTATCAAGTTATTAATCTAATTTTACAGGACATAGCCCTAACACCCAACCCAGTAATAATTATGAAAAAGTCAATTTGTGATTAGGACTAAAGAACATGAGAAAGCAAGTATAATCCCACTGCTCTGGATGAGACATTTAATGTAAGTAATAATAATAATAATCAGTTTATATACCGCAAGGCTGTAAAGTTCTATGCGGTTTACAATAGTTAAAAAAAAGAATAAAAGAAGTTGAATAGAACAAAAAAAGTTAAAAGCCAATAATTAGAGACACTAAAATGATCAAAATAGTGCATAATAAAATTTTTACGAATTAGCTGCCTAAATGCTTTGAAAACAGATATGTTTTTAGATGTCTCCTAAATTTCCCATAAATGTCAGTAAGCAAAAGCAATTGTTCTAAATCTGTACCCCGTAACGCTGCTTGATAGGAAAAAAGATTTTGATGATGTTTTTTTAAGTTTATATCCTCTAACAGGCGGAAAAACAAAATTCAGATTCTCTTATGTCTGTTGGTTGCAAAAGAGAAAAGCTCAATTATACAGTATATTTGGGAGCTAAACCAAACAAACCCTGTAACATTTTCACTTGGTGTGGCCTGACTACACTGCGATAGGTTCATGATGAGAAAGGAGAGATGTGATAACGAGCAGTTAGAGAATTTGTATAGAACACAGAATAGAAATCCAGTTCCTTTCAGAATTTTATTTCTTATATGCTCTCCATAATTTTTTTTCAGGGAAGAAGCTGCCATTTCCAGAGGTGGTAAGTTAATTACTGAAACAGAATATTTTCACTGGTGCAATAGAAACATAGAAACGTGGAGTATGACAGCAGAAAAGGGCCAACGGCCCAACAAGTCTGCCCATTCGGATAACCCACTCCCCTAAGCACTTCCTCGAAGTGAACCCACATGAAATTGCAGGATTTACATGGTGATTTCATAAAGCCACTATTTAAAGGTGGAGATACACAGTACCATACAGATTTCAAAGATGTGAGGTGGAGCATGATTTGGTTAAGACAGAAATCTATACATGTATTTCCCATTTTACAAAGGGAAGGCAACTTTATGGGGAAAAGAACTCACCGTCTGGTTTTACATTAGCTCAAAGGCTTGCATATCATTTTAAGAAATGCTCATTTTAACTATGGCTTTACACAAAGGATTAATGAAGTCATGTTTCTTAATCCACATTGTTTATTTCTGCATCCAAAATGAACCAACATAAAAATTGTGGCCTCACCAATTAGCTGCATTTACATGTCTAGTTTTGTAAGACTGGATAGCTATTGTACATATGGAAGTTGCAAAACATGGAAATTGCCTGGTTTGTGCCACTTATTTTTCCCACATGTATGGTTGCTCCTGATTTGCATGTCAACAAATATGCATGCACTTTTGTATGGCCTTCCAGGTATTATACAAAAAGCTCCACATTTGGCCGAGGCTTTAGTAAAATACCACCGACCTGGATGTGTGAATTATGATCTCCACATAAGAACATAAGAATTGCCGCTGCTGGGTCAGACCAGTGGTCCATCATTACCAGCAGTCCACTCACGCGGCGGCCCTCTGGTCAAAGACCAGCACCCTAACCAAGACTAGCCCTACCAGTGCCCGTTCTTGTTCAGCAGGAACTTGTCTAACTTTGTCTTGAATCCCTGGAGGGTGTTTTCCCCTATAACAGCCTCCGGAAGAAGACGCTGAAAGAAACTTAAAAGAAAACACACTGATATACAAGCACGCTATAAAGCACAGAACTAGAGAGAAACATTTAGTAACATAGGCAGCCGAAGCTGCTCTATCTTGTGTCTCAGAGTAAATCACTAATTTATACATGCTCTAGTAACATCATAAAGAATCCCTCTTTCTCTCAAACGTTCAACCAACCAATACTTTCAGTGTGACTGTCAAACAAAAACCAGTGACTTTCCCAAAAATATTGTGCCCATATATTAATTAAGAAAACAAAAACTTAATTCTAACACAAAGGCTGCAAAATCATGCTAATGTAAACATCATAAAAATATTTATTAGCAATAACTTCTCTGGCTGGTGACCACTAAAAATGTTCTTGCCGAACCTCATTTCAAATTCTGTCTCAGGGATATATTCAAACTCAAGCAGACCACGGAATTTAGGGCTCCTTTTACGAAGCCGCAGTAGCGGTATAACGCGGGTAATAGCGTGCGCTAAACCGCCAGACGCACTAGCCACTACCACCTCCTCTTGAGCAGACGGTAGTTCTTTGGCTAGCGCGGGGGTAGCGCATGATTAAAAATTGCGCGCACTAAAGACGCTAACACGGCTTCATAAAAGGAGCCCTTAGTTTCTTTCTAAAAACCACTTGTAAACTCATCCAGAACACCTCCTTTTAACTGAAACAAAAGAATAGAAAGGTAGGAAATTCTGGATTCATACTTTAAAAATTGTGAATCCTATGGGTCTTACTGATTTTGTGGAATGGAACATCATCATTGAAGATACTTTTTTTGTGAAATTCTGCTGAATGGAATTAGTATCATTTTTTTTTTTAAAGTTCAATAATGTTTATTAGAATTTTCAATAAAACAAGATAAAAAGTCAAACAATAAAGAACAATGAAGACTGTTCAATCTTGCAGGATAATATAGGGTAACAGCAGTATCCAAGGTCAAAAGATATAAGGAAAAGTAGAATGAGAAGTAATCATGATATACACGCAAAATACATACATTAAGGGCAAGAGGGGGTGCAGTACTCTAATACTCTCTGCCACATCTTGTTAAAGTTTTCAAGTTTGTTCATGTTAGTTGCAATCAGTTTTTCATATTCGCATAAGTACACATTGTATTCCACCATTTGTTAGAGTTCAAAACATTAAAATCTTTCCAATGAAATAGGATTATCTTAATAGCAATTAACAGAAAACATTTTAACAATTTAGCATCATAGATGGACAAGGGTGGTGAAATGGCAACTCCCCCATATATGACAATAGTGAAAGTGAGAGGCGCTTGTATGGGTAATATATTGCATATTTGAGACCAAATTTTGGACCAGTAGGATCGTAATACACTACAATGAAAAAGCATATGATCCAATGTACCAATTTGCAAAGAACAAGACCAGCACAAATTAGAGTTGACATTAGAAATTTTGGATAACTTGTGCGGGGTCCAATATGCTCTATGATACAGAAAAAGGACTAATTGCTTAGATGTTGCTGATCTGAGTGAGTTAAAAGAGGTAAGCCAAATGGTTTCGCAAGCATCAAGAGAGAGAGAAAGGGAGGTATCAGTGGCCCAAACTGCCGGTAATGCTGTTGAAGGTATTTATAAGATTTGAGTAGCTTATACCAGGCAGAGGCCTCACCTCTCTTTAGACAGAACACCTTACACCAATTCAATATTGATGGAGTCTCATGAGTTAATTGTGACAAACCCAGCACCAGCACTAGCCCAGTCCCTGATAGGATTAAGTGCAGAAGAATGGACCAGATTGATTCTGGCGCTCAACTTGAGGCTGACCTCCCTTGCCCCTATAATCAAAGTGATAGTGAGCTGGAACAGAGGCAGGCAGGTTGGCAACAGCAGCTTCCGGGCTTTAGAACAGCTAAAGAAGCCACAAGGAAAGTAGCTGCAGTAGAAAAACCCAGGCAGAGGAAAACTGCTGTAGAGCCAAAACCCATCCCCCGCTACAGGCTGAAGGGGATTGGCTCTGGTCTGTTTAAAAGCAGGCAGAGACAAGCAGGAAGAGGAGGAGCGAGTGATGAGGGTGAGTCACTCCCACAGCCCAAGGCAGGAGAGGAGCTGTGGAACAGGGCAGCAGAGGAAAACGTGCTGGATTATCCCATGCAGGATTTGGAGGAAGTCTTAACCCCTTCAAACTATCCAGTGCTGGCCCTAGGGTAGAAGGCCAGTTAGAAGGTATGGAATTCTGAATGAAAGAATGCAGCAACAGAGAAACTGTTTGTGTTTTGTGTTTTCTTTTTGCATATAGTTTTTTTTTCTCTCTGCTGCCCAAGTTAAACCTGAAGAAGGGGATATATATATTGAGCTGTATAAGCATAGGAAGTTGGAGAATAATACTTGCCTGAAGTCTGAATCAAGTTATGCATTCAAAGACAAGTTTGTGAACCAGATGCAGGCTGAACTGTTTAAAGTGCAGTTGGAACTGTAGGAAAGTTGCTGTGACTCCCGTTGCAGGGAGCTAATTAGATTAACCGTCTCAGCTGTGTGATTTGTGCCTGCACGTAGGAGCTGTGAGAAAAGCTGAACTGCTAACAGAGTGTGCTGTGACGATTTTTGCCTACTGAGTTCTTGTCTGCTTGAAAATGTACTGTAAGTTTGATTTTTGCCAATTTACTATTTTTGTTCAATGACCTGCAAAGTGATATGGTTTTGCTGTTGCATATCTTTTGACCTGGAGGTCAGAATAAACCATTTATGTTTTCCTAAAGAACTCGTTTGCTTGGTGATATAGTGAAACCTTGTACTTACCCTATATCTCGAGGGGCCTAGACCGTTGTCTGGGGCCGCCTAAAAATCCTGAAGGTACCCCTAGTTGAAGGGGACGCGCCCGAATCTGTGTGTTTGTCACACGCCAGCCCTGAACTGCAAGGGGGTTTGTGACATAATGGAATTGCATGACAGCATTTTGAGATAGAGTGAGATAATTGCATCCATTTAAAAAAATTGTGTGGGCAATAAATGGTAGGTTTCAGAAAATTCTGCAAAGGAGGACAAGACCTTATCGCGATAAAGTTGAGAGATAGACCATATCCCAGCTTTGATCCACGATTTCCATTCAATATATTGATCCTTTATAGTTACATGCGGATTGAGCCAGATGGGAGATGACGTAGTTGAATTCCAGGTGACATCCAAAAGAGCATCCATTTCTCTAATGGCTATTGCCGTTGACTGAATCATCGGATCCGATGTATTTAAAGCTGTAGGAGAAGTAAACGGGAGGAATCTCAAATACAGTGGTGCCTCGCATAACGGACGCCTCGCACAGCGAACGCTGCGCACAACGAACTTTATGTCTTGATCCGTACAACGAACTTCGTTTCACACAACGAAGTCGCCCGAGCTGCATCCTTCCGCGCAGGCACTGCGCTTAACTGCCCTCTCTCCGCCTGGTTCCCTCTTGCCCCCCCGACTCCCCGACACGATCGGGGCAAAAAGGAGCCCAAGCCCTCTTGCCCCGCCGATTCCCCAACTCCCCACACAATATCGGGCCAGGAGGGAGCCCAAGTCCTCCTGGCCACGGCGACCCCCTAACCCCACCCTGCACTACATTACGGGCAGGAGGGATCCCAGGCCCTCCTGCCCTCGACGCAAACCCCCCCTCCCCCCAACGACCGCCCCCCCCAAGAACCTCCGACCGCCCCCCCAGCCGACCCGCGACCCCCCTGGCCGACCCCCACGACACCCCCAACCCCCTTCCCCGTACCTTTCTGTAGTTGGCCGGACAGACGGGAGCCAAACCCGCCTGTCCGGCAGGCAGCCAACGACGGAATGAGGCCGGATTGGCCCATCCGTCCCAAAGCTCCGCCTACTGGTGGGGCCTAAGGCACCTGGGCCAATCAGAATAGGCCCGGGAGCCTTAGGTCCCTCCTGGGGGCGGGGCCTGAGGCACATGGGCCCAACCCGACCATGTGCCTCAGGCCCTCCCCCAGGAGGGACCTAAGGCTCCCGGGCCTATTCTGATTGGCCCAGGCGCCTTAGGCCCCACCAGTAGGCGGAGCTTTGGGACGGATGGGCCAATCCAGCCTCATTCCGTCGATGGCTGCCTGCCGGACAGGCGGGTTTGGCTCCCGTCTGTCCGGCCAACTACAGAAAGGTATGGGGAAGGGGGTTGGGGGTGTCGTGGGGGTCGGCCAGGGGGGTCGCGGGTCGGCTGGGGGGGCGGTCGGAGGTTCTTGGGGGGGCGGTCGTTGGGGGGAGGGGGGGTTTGCGTCGAGGGCAGGAGGGCCTGGGATCCCTCCTGCCCGTAATGTAGTGCAGGGTGGGGTTAGGGGGTCGCCGTGGCCAGGAGGACTTGGGCTCCCTCCTGGCCCGATATTGTCGGGGAGTTGGGGAATCGGCGGGGCAAGAGGGCTTGGGCTCCCTTTTGCCCCGATCGTGTCGGGGAGTCGGGGGGGGCAAGAGGGCTTGAGCTCCCTTTTGCCCCGATCGTGTCGGGGAGTCGGGGGGGCAAGAGGGCTTGAGCTCCCTCTTGCCCCGATCGTGTCGGGGGGGCAAGAGGGCTTGAGCTCCCTCTTGCCCCGATCGTGTCGGGGAGTCGGGGGGGCAAGAGGGCTTGAGCTCCCTCTTGCCCCGATCGTGTCGGGGAGTCGGGGGGGGCAAGAGGGCTTGAGCTCCCTCTTGCCCCGATCGTGTCGGGGAGTCGGGGGGGGCAAGAGGGCTTGAGCTCCCTCTTGCCCCGATCGTGTCGGGGAGTCGGGGGGGCAAGAGGGCTTGAGCTCCCTCTTGCCCCGATCGTGTCGGGGGTGCCAAGGACCACACGGAGTCACCCACCGTACCACCCGATTCGGGTAAGCGCAGGTATCGGTGGGTGGCTTATTTGCGGGGGGGTGCCTTATTTTACATTTTTTTCTAAAAAGGGGGGGGCTGTCTTATTTGATGGCCCTGCCTTATCATCGGGGAAACACGGTAGAAAAAAAAAAAAAATGAACAGTTAAGTCCCAGTTTTTGCCGCTGAGACTCTGCCCTCTCACTGTAAAATTAGACTCTACTTAGTCTGTCTTTAAATTTAAAAAATGTGTGTTGTTTTAAAAAACAATTATGTTTTTAGATGTATCTAAATAAAAATAATAACCAAAAATTTATCTTTTTTTATGTCATCTTAGCATATTTTATGCTACAGAACGAATTATTTTTTTTAACATTTATTGTTATGGGAAAACGCATTTCACATAACGAACTTTTCGCATAACAAACTTGCTCCTGGAACGAATTAAGTTCGTTGTGTGAGGCACCACTGTACTTCTTGTCATGAACCACACATTCAAGTTCAGACACATTGAGACATTCAGAGAAGTAGAGTCAAAAATCCATCGAGAGCCTTGTCTACATAAAAAAGCAAGATGGTAATCATACAGACTAGGAAAATTTACACCGCCCATATTTTTAGAACATTTCAATTTTTTCAGCGCTATTCTGGGAACTTTACCATTCCAAAGATATGAAGACAACATGGATTCCATTTTTGTATAAGATGCCAAAGGCAGCATAGACAAAATATAGGTGATTTTGGGAGCTAGCACCATTTTAATAGTCAAGTCAACCCCACCAAGAAAGTTTTAATGGAGACCATTGAGTAGTAACTGATCTTATAATGGAATAGATGAGATCTACTATCAACTTTCTAGTATCCTCTATGTTAGGTGCAAAAGAGATACCTAAGTAAGTCAGAGTATCCGGGGAGTATCGGAGACCAAGTGTCGCCACCAAATCACCACATGGAAGACTATTTAGAGGCATGACCTCGGTTTTTGTAGAATTGAGCTTATATCCAGAAATTGAAGAATAAGAGTGAATCGTAGACAAGATGTGAGGTATTGAGTCCAGTGTCGTATAAAGAAGGACATCATAGAAACATAGAAGATGACGGCAGAAAAGGGCTACAGCCCTTCAAGTCTGCCCACTCTGCTTACCCACCCCCTGTCTATGCCCTAATGACCCAATTTCCTTATCTTGACCCTCGTAGGGATCCCACATGGGTATCCCATTTATTCTTAAAGTCTGGCACGCTGTCTGCCTCGATCACCTGCACTGGAAGCTTGTTCCAATGATCAACCACTTTCTCTGTGAAGAAATACTTTCCGGTGTCGCCATGAAATTTTCCGCCCCTGAGTTTGAGTGGGTGCCCTCTTGTGGCCGAGGGTCCCTTGAGAAAGAAAATATCATCTTCCACTTCGACACGTCCCTTGAGGTACTTAAATGTTTCGATCATGTCTCCCCTCTCCCTACGTTCCTCGAGAGTGTAGAGCTGCAATTTGTTCAGTCTCTCTTCGTACGAGAGACCCTTGAGCTCCGAGATCATCCTGGTGGCCGTCCGCTGAACCGATTCAATTCTGCGCACATCTTTACTGTAATGTGGCCTCCAGAATTGCACACAGTACTCCAGATGAGGTCTCACCATGGCCCTCTACAACAGCATTATGACTTCAGGCTTTTGGCTAACGAAACTTCTATTGATACAACCCAATATCTGCCTTGCCTTAGATGAAGCCTTCTCCACATACGCTGATAGTTTAATGGACAAAGATCTTCGCGTCAACATTAATTAACGAGAGTGGTCTGTAGTTTTGAACCTAATGAGGATCTTTGTTCGGTTTGAGCAACACAATTGTTAGCTTCGGTAAACGAGCCATGGGCCATTCCAGTCTCTATCATATGGGAGAAGAATTCCAATAGTATAGGTAAAAGAGAGGACATGAAAATGGTATAAAATTCAACTGACAAACTATCAGGCCCTGGCGATTTATGTTTAGACATGGAAAGGATAGCTGACTCAATACAGGAGATTGTTATTGGTCCCAACAATCTGGTAGACTCAGATTCTGTAAGAGTAGGATGATGCAGTTGACTTAGAAATTTATCGCATAAGTCTGCAGAAGGGCACTCAGAAGAATAGAGATTTTGATAGAATGAGTGAAATTGATTGCAAATGTCATTCGGCTCGATTATCTTGTGTCCCAATGAGTCCTTTATAGCCGGGATCGTCGTACGCTCAGAATGGACTTTCAGGTAATTGGCCAAGTGGTGACCACATTTGTTCATAGAGGAGTAGTAAGAGGCAGCAGTAGAGAAAACTTCTTTAGCAGCCCTGGAACTAAGAGAGAGGTTATATTCATATCTCAATTTATGTAGCTCAGATTGAAGAACCAGGTTAGAGAGATCAGCAATGTGAAGACGTTCCGCTTCCTTCAATTTGTCTTCCGGTAAAGTTATTTCTTTTTTTTTTTTTTTTTTAAATTTTTTATTCATTTTCAAATTTTACATGAAGTGCACAAAATATTGAATTACAACTAATGAATACACAATATCACTTTTATATCTAATACATAATATTCTAAAGATATTTTTATCCCCTCTCCCTCCCCCCACCCTTCAAGTACTTTCCAATCACCCCATACATATTGTATACCATATTATAACATGTTGTGTAAAAATTATTTTCACTACCCCCCTCCATGTGTGTCACAAAGAAGATATTGAAAAGAAGAAGAGAAATCCTACTATTCATTCATTACAATATTTTGTCAATGGCCCCCATATTTTTATAAATTTAGGATATATCCCTCTTTGTATTGCTATTGCTCTTTCCATTTTGAATATATGAAAAATTGTATTCCACCAAAATGTATAATTAAGGTTACTATGATTTTTCCAGTTATTAGTTATATGCTGAATGGCAACCCCTGTCATGACTAGTAAAAGCTTATTATTTTCTGATGAAATTTGACTTTTTTTTCTCATCATCATTCCAAATAACACTGTATCATATGATATTGCTACATGATTTTCCATCAATTTATTAATTTGTGGCCAAATTGCATTCCAAAAACTTTTAATGTAGGGACAATGATACAGTAAATGATCCAACGTCCCAGGTTCCAGATTACAGTGCCAGCATTTATTGGACTTAGAACTATCTAATTTTTGCAAACGTGTAGGGGTCCAAAAAGCTCTATGTAATAAAAAGAACCAAGTTTGTCTCATAGATGCTGACACTGTACATCTCATTCTCCAAGACCAAATTAGTGGCCATTGAGATGCAGTAATTTGATGCTTAATCTCAATGCTCCAAATGTCTCTTAGACCATTTTTTGGTTTTTTATTCAAATATCCAGATATTAATTTATACCACAATGCGGCTTGATGCCCTAGGAAGTCTGCTTGGAAGCATAAGAACTCTAAACTATATTGATTATTCAATGTTTTCCATTCAGGGAACCCAACCTGAATGGCCTGCTTCAATTGCAACCATTTAAAACTTTGTTTTTTACTAAGACCAAATCTATGTTGCAATTGTGAAAATTCCAGCAGTTTACCTTCTGAAATAACATCATTTAGAGATCGAATGCCTGCAATAATCCAGTTCTTCCAAAGGATTTGAGCTCCGCCAATTTTGATCTTGGAGTTTATCCATAGAGACTGATTAGTTGACTTGTTTATTGGGATAGGTGTTAATTTACTAATAAACCTCAACGTTTTCCAAGTATCCATTAATATCTTATTTTCTCTGTATCTTCTAGGCATGTTAATACTTGGAAGATGAACTAAATTTAGGGGAAACATAAGGCGCCATTCCAAATACAACCAATCTGATGCATTATCTATAAGTTCTGGGAGGATCCAATACATACCCTGACGTAGAATATAGGCTTGATGGTACCTATAAAAATTTGGAAAATTTACCCCTCCCTCCTTAATTGATTTTTGCAAAGTTACTAAAGCTATTCTAGGTATTTTACCAAGCCAAAGAAATTTCGTTAAAATGCTATTAAGCTTTTTATAAAAGGACCCCTGAAAATAGATAGGTATCATACTCATTTGGTAACAAACTACAGGCAAGATCATCATTTTAATAGTTTGAACTCTCCCCCACCAAGAAATATGTAAAGGGTTCCATTGCTCACACAACTCCGTAACTTTTTTTAATACAAATTTTTCATTCTCTTTTATGGTACCTTCAATTGTATTTTTAACTTGAATGCCAAGATATTTAAATCCTTCTTCCTTCCATATGAACGGAAAATCTTCAAATAGTCCTTTTACACAATGAACATTTAAAGGTATAATTTCCGACTTACTCCAGTTAATTTTATAACCTGAAAATTTACCAAACATATCAATTAATTATAATAGACATGATAAGGTAGACTCTGGATTTCTCAAATAAAGTAAAATATCATCCGCATATGCCGAAACTTTATATTCCATATCAGAGTATGGAATACCCTGTATCCCCCCTGCTTGCTGTATTGCTAATAATAAGGGTTCTAATACAACATCAAATAACAAAGGAGATAAAGGACAACCTTGTCTAACTCCCCTTTGCAATTTAAAACCTTCAGATATCATATTATTAATACTTAATCTTGCAATCAGGAAGCTATACAATGTTTTTACCATTTGTATAAATCCAGAACCTATACCAAACCATTCTAAAGCTTGATACATAAAATTCCATTCTACTTTATCAAACGCTTTTTCTGCATCCAATGAAACTGTAAAAGCCGGTTCATCCATTTTTTTTGATAAATTTAACATATGAAACAATAATCTAGAGTTATTAGAGGAGTGCCTTTTAGCAATAAAACCAGTCTGATGCGTGTCTATAATATGTGGGAGAGCTTTGGCTAATCTCAAAGCCAAAATTTTCGCCAGAAGTTTGTTATCAACATTTATTAAAGATATAGGCCTGTAGTTCGAAACCAAAGTAGGATCTTTATTTGGCTTAGGCAAAACTATTACTACTGATTCAGCCATAGTACCTTTAATATCACCTTTTATAAGTTGTGTTTGATATAAATTTAGTAAAAATGGGGAAAGGACATTTTGAAATGTTTTATAAAATTCTACTGTATAACCATCACCACCTGGAGCGGATCCAACTCTTAAGAGATCTCAATGCTGTTTCTAATTCTTTTAATGATATAGGTTCATCTAAACTCCGTTTTATATGATCAGGAACCTTAGGTCCATTAATTAAATCTAAAAAAATTTTACCATCTTTTTGTCTCTCCAAATAAGGCTCGGAAGAATACAGGTCCTTATAAAATTTTAGAAATTGTTTTAAAATTATATCTGTTTGATTTGTTATTATACCATTATCATCTTTTATCCCATTAATATTAGTTTTTCTTTTTTTTGCTTTAAGATAATTCGCTAATAATCTTCCCGCCTTATTAGAATTTCCATAATACATTGTTTGCTTGGAAAACAAATCTCTTCTTATCATTTTTGAAGTTAATTCATTATATTTACCTTTTGCTTTCAAAAGAGCTTGCAAAACCTCATGTTCCCATTTACTTACCAATTTAGTTTCTAATATTTTAATTTCTTTTTCTAACTCTATATACTGCATTTTAATCTGTTTCCTAACAAAAGCTGAATATGATATAATATTACCTCTCATAGTTGCTTTAAATGCATCCCATACATTTTCAATAGATGTATCCTCCACTAAATTCATTTGAAAGAAATCATTAATTTGTGTTTTAAAATTTTCCAAAAATTTGTCATCCACAAGCAATGCATTATCAAATCTCCAAAGAGGTCTTCTATTCTCTAATTGATCTAATTGTAATTCTATCCATACTCCCGCATGATCCGAAATAATAATAGGATCTATGGAAGCTTTAATCACTTGTTGCACCTTATGTGATGAAATAAAAATATAATCTATTCTTGAAAATGATTTATGAACCTGTGCACAAAATGAAAATTCCTGATCATTAAAATTAAGAATACGCCATATATCCTTCAAATCACATGATTGAGCCAAATTATCTAAACCTAAAGATTTTATGCTTTTACCTGGTTTTTTATCCAATAATGGATCCATTACAGCATTAAAATCTCCAGCTACCACTAAATTAGAAGCAGCCAGTGGTAACAACATACCCTGCAACTTTTTAAAAAATTCTGATTAAAAACATGTATAATAATATTGTTTAAGAATGCCAAGTGTGTTATGTAAATTAATTGTAATAATACTGTACACTTGTTGAAAGAAATAAAAAGGAATAAAGATTTAAAAAAAAAAAAAAATTCTGATTGATTCGAATTAGGGGCATATATATTAAACAACGTCAAGGTATTATTTCCCATACTTATATCAATATGTATCCATCTTCCATGTGGATCTGAATTTATTACCTTAAAATTGGCCATACATTTTTTATTTATAAGAACTGCTACCCCTGCTTTTTTACCTGCTGCTGGAGCAAAAGAACATTCCTTTACCCACCCACCCTTTAGTTTTTGTGATTCCTTTATATTCAGATGAGTTTCCTGCAAACAATAAACATCCGCGTTTTGCTTTTTTAAAAATGCTAATACCTTTTTTCTTTTGATTACATGATTCAGGCCATTGACATTAATAGAAAATATCTTAAAAGACATTATATATTTTAAACTTCTCATCATAATCTTCTTCCTTCCTTCCTTCATATTTAAGATCTAAAAAATTTTTCTCAATGATACACATTTTTACCCCTGAGGTATCCAACCCCTTATTGATCTTTTCCTTAATCGTTCTAGTAATACCTTTAAAACCCATCTTTTTCCCACCCTTCCCCCCCAATATAATGACTGCTTAAGGACACACATTAGAACAGCAACCCCAACATCCCCCTCCCTCCCAGGCAACCAATATTAATTAATATCCCCTTTATCATTTCTTAAAATAAACTCATTAATCTTCCACAGTGTATCTTAGTATATCTCTCTTCTAAACATAAAATCTTTATTTTTTTTTTTTTTTTTACCATTTTAAAATAATTATATTCTCTATCGGTTATTTAACCTTTGGTAACTTTAACCATATTTAATTCCTAACATTCCATTAATGTATCTTTATCTACTCACCAATCTTTAAATTATATTTCCCCAATATTTTAGTTTATACCACAAAATTCTATCATAAACATATATTTAATAAAGTAGTGTTATTTTTCCTATATCTCATACACTCTAATCCAGCAATCCTTTTCATCCTTTTAATATCTAAAAACAAATATCCATATCTTCATATACTTCTTTAAAAGTTGATTACAATTTTATAATTTTTATCATCTATTTATATATCAACATTTTTTTTTCCATTCTGAAAAATGAAATTTTTAATTTTTTTAATTATTATTAATTTTTTTTATACATTTTCCTCTTTTCCAATTAAAATCCAATCCTTTTGAAACTATAATATTACAAAATCAAACTTTACAATTAATCTTTTAGTCATCTCCTTCAATTATCAATATTTTCATATTATGTATCTTTCTTGTATATTTTTCATTTTCATTTCCTTTCTTTTACTTGCATCTAAATGTCATAGATCATTTTTGTCTATGATTAGTCCATTCTACATTCTTCTTTTTGTTATCCTTTCATTCATTACTTTTCATTTGTTAATTTATTAAATTAACTGATCTTTCATATTGTTTTCTTATCTATATCCTTCTTCCCTTTAGTCTCTTGACTGTCATTTGTCATTTTATTT
This sequence comes from Geotrypetes seraphini, assembly GCF_902459505.1. Taxonomy (NCBI): domain Eukaryota; kingdom Metazoa; phylum Chordata; class Amphibia; order Gymnophiona; family Dermophiidae; genus Geotrypetes; species Geotrypetes seraphini. The sequence goes on along the minus strand of NC_047101.1, from coordinate 28,125,627 downwards.
AATATCCTTTTTTTATCCATTCTGCTTTCTTCTTTTACCCATTTGTATTATTATCTGGTGCATTCTTCTCTTTTCTCCTTTTGTTAATTATTCAAGTTCTTTATTTCTTTCTGATCACTCTTTACTCCAGCCATCCAACATTTACTCGTCTAAAGTTTAGTCTCTTGAGTTTCCAGTCCATCTTTCTTGTCTATTACTTCTTTATATTTTTTATTATCTTTTTCCTTTGTTCATTTTATTTCCTGTTCTTTATTTCATATTCTTCTTTCTTCAGTACTCCAAAGTCTCATAGTTTTACATTAAATTTTTTGCACAATATCCATCAAAACCAGACTTGATATTTTCTGTTCATTTCAACATTCATTATGTTAAAATGATATAGGTTCTGATTTTGAAAGAAAGGTCTTTAGCTTTTCCGGATCTTCAAAATACAAAGATTTATCCCCAGAAGATACCCTCATTTTTGCTGGGTAATACAATCCATATTTATATCCTTTTTCCTTTAATTGAGATCTCAAGTCAAGGAATTTCTTCCTTTTGTTTGCTGTGTTTTTAGCAAAATCAGGCAAAAACCATATTTTGGATCCTTTATAATTTAAATTTTTATCTTTCTTGGCAGCATTTAAAATTTCTATTGCTTGCTGGTATCTTAACTTGGTCTGCCTTGATTTTCCATATTTTTTAATGGGATCCTGTGCGCCCTTTCTATTTCCAAAGGCTGTTTAAAATCAGTAGAGTTATTTCTCTTTTAGCTTCTTTGTTGGACTTAGCCACATACGCAATTATAGTGCCCCTTATTTTTCTTTTTTTTAAATCATTGGTTATTAAAATTTGATTAAACGCTTTACATAGAATTCAAAGCGTTATACAATAAAAGTTGTTTAAAATATTAATTAGGAAACAAACTACAAGTAATAAACATAATCATACGAGACAAACCAATTTGGAGGGGGGAAGGATTGGAAAATCAAAGGGAAAAAGGGAAGAACTACAATATTTGAGAAAAGAGAACATAAATGGGAAGAAACATTAAGGTATGACAGGGTAGGGATTACAAGAGAGAGAAGAAAAATATTATTTTAAAAGGATAAATCATCAGAGTATGAGTGTTATAATTTGTATTGATGGAATAGCATTAAACAATGATTAATAAAGTTTTGTGAAAGATGATGTCACATCGTTGATGACGTTTTTCTACGTTTCTATTCATTTGTTTCAGGGGAGAAGCTAACAACACAATATTTGAAATCATCATTTTATTATGGCATATAGTATTACAACATGAGCAAGACAGTACAAATACAAACTGTTTAACTGTTAAATTCCTTCTACGTAGTCTCCCAGGTTGTCTTGTGTGTCATCCAGTTCTTGAGGACATATTGTGAATGCATAATATTACAAGTCATTTCTGCAGTACAGAAGAAACATCCAGAACTGTTGCACAACGCCATAACAATGCTTTGAAAGATTTTAACAGTTAAACATGCTTGGTTTAGTGAAACAGCTAACATTTATTATTTCTTTATTAATAAACAATGATTTCAAATGTCATATTTTTTTTGTTTCTCCCCTGCCTGAGACTCCTGCACTCATCTCTCATCTGGTGGCAACATTAAGAAGTACTGTACATGTCACACACTTTCAAACATATAGATTAGATTTCCAGTGTTGTCACATTTTCGACAGAAAAAATAATTGTCATGACTATCAACTCTGGTATATATTTTGAACCTGATTATGTATCCTAAACTCGGAGCAAATCTTTATACGACCTTTATTCACCCTTATTTTGTTACTGTTTTACAGCCAATGCCACCACCACCAAGGTAAGAATATATTTAATACACGGTTTTCTTTTACTGATATTTTTTTTTATTGAAATTTTAGATTTGTTATAATCCATTTTTTTTAAGTAAATAGGAATGAATATTAAGAAAATGAATAATAAAAAATAATAATAATAATAAAAAAAAAAAAGAAAATGAAATCTAAAAGTAGACAGAATAGGGGCTCTTTTACTAAATTGTGGTAATACGTGGGCTTAGCGTACTCTTATGTGGGTCTTTTGCCCACTCTAAGTCCATTTCTTGTGTGGCCTTGAAAAAGTCTTTTTGTATTAGTTTCATTTATGGCTCTGTGTTAAAGTTAAAGACAAAGAAACAAACAAAGAAGGTGACTGGTTGGTGCTTGATCTCCTTTATTAGATAATATAACAATGACTTGACACGATCGTGTTTCGGCCTAAAAAGGCCTGCCTCAGGAGTCTGATTATGTAAAACTGAGGAGATGAATATTGGGGATTCACAAACATATGATACGTTTCTTTTAGTCTTTAAAAAGACTCTTAATTTGCCTGTCGGCAAAAGAATAACAATGTAATTAGTTGAAGTAAATCAAAGGATCATATGCCTGCCTTATAACCAGCATACAGTGGCCAGATTAATAAAAAGGCTTCTATATTAATGTAACAAGGAGAGTAAAGAAAGATAAAGCCAAAACTGTTATCCATCAGCAAAGAAAGAGAGGATCCCTTCATAACCAGGGCCAATCAGAGCCTTAGGCCCTTCACCTTGAAGGGGAAAGCCTGCAATTTTGTAGATGTCTCTCCAGCCAGACTTCCTGAATGAGGTAGGGAGGGGCAGGGGAGGGGGGTCAATGGGGGCACAGGGGAGTTGTTGCAGGGCTTGGGTGACAGGCGAGAAAGTGTAGAGTCGGGGACACGGGAAGAGTTGTTGGGGGTTGGGTAACAGTGGGAGAGAATGGGCATCTCTCCTGGAGGGTGGGGGGGCTAGCAGTGTCGGGTGATTGTGTGACGTGGCAGGAGAGAATGGGCATCTCTCCTGTCAATCTTTAATTTGGGTTTTCTTTTTTAATTTGTGTAGGGGAGGGGGTGTAAGCTGTCAAACCTTACTTTCCTGTCAGTGCCTGAGCCAATCAGCTCTCAGGCACTGATCAGAAAGTAAGGCTACAACAGCTCAGACCTGTTGCCAAATTTTGGCCGCAAATGTGACACAACGATGTTAGGGAATCACTCGGCGATTATAGAGAATCACTGAGAGTGCTCATAACCTTGTTGTACTACATTTGCATGGCAGTATCGGAGACTGCTAGAAAACTTGGAGAAGACCACGGTAAGCCGATTTGATAATCTGCCGCTAAAATATATGCACGCTAAACCAACTGGAATCGGTTTAGCGAGCACGTTAAAGGCACATTTTAGTTTTGAGGCTCTTCCCCTTAGAGACAAAGAGGGGCATAATCAAAAGAAACGTTTAAGTCCGATTTGGATATAGGGTGCCAAAAGTCAGCAGCGGCAAAATATCCATTCTCAAAAAGAATGTCCAAAATATATATATTTTTTAAATTGTCTATCTATATGTCCAGGCAATTGATCGTCCAGACCACCACTACATCTATCGTTATACCACATTCTCGACCAAAAAATTGTCCAAGTCTGAAACGTCCAGAACAAGACCTTTTGGACGTGGGAGGGGCCAGCATTGCGATGGACTGGTCACCCAGACATGGCAACAGAGCAGTGGGGCACCTTACAGGGCAATGCTGTGAACTTCACAAAAAGGGTGTCACATAAACATCTCAAAGGTATAAAGAAAAACCAAATCACTTGCCATAAACATAAACATCTCACCACACCTCCCTTATAGGTCATGGTGAACCCCCCTAACACCCCTAAAACCCACTATACCTACCTATCTACAACCCCAGGAGCTCTTATGGCTACAGGTGGCACCAATATGGCAGTACAGTAGGGTTTGGGTTTTTATGATGGACTCACATTTTCCACCATTGATGTAGTGGTTAGAATGGCTTATGGGCCTGGATCCTCCTCTCTATGGTTCACTAGCCCACCCCCCAGACTACTTAAGCCACTCCTGTGCAGCTCTACTAGACTTTCTTATGCCAAGTGCTGATGTTCCAGATGCAGGTTTGTACGTTTTTATTCTGAACTTTGTGGGGGTGCAACGGGGTCAGTGAACACAAAGTGTGGTGTGTGGGTCTTTACTTTGTCCCTGCGGTGGTTATCTAGTCACTAAGGATACCTTTTGGGCACTTATACTGTATATGTCTTTACATCGTCTAAGTCACAACGTATAAGTTCCGTCTAGGCAATCTCATCTAACTTTCGATTATCCCTGCAGAATGATTAAGTCTAGGTTGGCCCACTTGGATGACCTGTTTTTTTTTAGATCATCCAAGTGATGACTTGTGCGGCTTTTTAGATGTGTTTCGATTATGAGCCCCAAATCCTTCTAGCACTGAGCAGCCTACAGCTGTGTCAGCATCTTTTAGCAGGTAGGTAGTGATATTGGTGGGCAGAGTTAACTCTCCGCTGGTTTCTTTGTTTAAAAATAAGACCCAGTCCTGATATATATGAATGTTGCTAAAATTATTCTGTCCATATGAGCCTCAGGGTCTTTTAACAGATCAGTGATGGTCAGAGCTGGATTTTCCTATAGGCTAACTAGGCTTCAGCCAAGGGCCTCAAGATCAAGAGGGGCCTACATTCAAATTGTTAGCAAAATTAAAATTACACTATTCTAAAAACAGTGAACACTAAAACACTGAACCAAAAATAAGGAGAAATTCTACGCTTCGGGATCGGAACCGATATATCATTTAACAAATTGATATATATCACAGTAATGATGTATTTTATTATCTCTCATGTAATTTACAAACTTAAAAATGGGAGGTGAAAGGGCCTCTTAAGTGGAATAGCCTAGGGCCTCTTTTCATCTAAATCCAGCCCTGGTGATGGTGTCAAGAAACAGAAACATTTCTGCAGAAGTTTATGATTGTAGGTTTTCTGTAGAATTCCCCTCCCCCCTCTAAATTTGCAGAAATATAAATCTTTTGGCAAAATATGTCATCTCAAAATTATACCAACAAACTGACTTGTGCACTGGCCCAGTTCTGCACAGTCCTTTACTCTGGCCCATGAAGTAAAGCACGGTTTCAAGTCTTTATTTTTCATTTTAGGTCTTCCATTGACAAGTGTGTAGACCATTCAACTAGAATCCAAAGACCTCCACTTTCAACTGAAAGAAATAATGCATTTGTAGAGAGTCGACCACGCAGGTAAGAGTGTTGAATGGCACAGTCTTTCTATGTCACTTCCTGATGCCTGATGATACTTCAGTGTTTTCCAAGCACCTCCTACGCTTGCTACTCCACTGAATCATTATTGCTCACCCCCACCCCTGAGCTTGCTGTTCCTGTACATGTAATCCAACAAACATTCACAATATTCCTCAATAAAATCAGATCAGGTAATCTTAAACTAAAAGGTGGAAGTTCAGTTCAGAAAGCACCTCCAGCAAAGACAGCAGTGAGGACGTTAATCATTAAACAGTCATCTTAGCAATTCATATACCAGCAGCAAAGAAGAAGGGAAGGCTAAGCAAAAACCTGTTCAGATGATAAGACTGAAAAGCAATGAGCACCAACATTTCCAGTCCAAATAACAAAGTTCACGATGACACAGATCAAAGACTTCTATGAATGGAACACTCTCAATCCTAAGAAAACCACATTTTTAATGTCACCTCTACTAAGCGCATAATAGAGAGTTTATTACTGAATGGTGAATACTTCCTGATAAGAGAGTCATGAGGAAAAAATGTCGATCATTCAGTAGTGGACTATTCAGTATACACGTTATTGATAGAGCACAGTGTAGACTCGACACTGACAGTGTTTTGGCAATGATGCATCATTCTGTGGGCCCTACAATGGAGTAGGCCCTCTTCTAAGAACATAAGAAGTGCCATCTCCGGAACAGACCCTAGGCCCATCAAGTCCGGCGATCCGCACACGCGGAGGCCCCACCAGGTGTGCCCTTGCATAGTATTAGTCCCCATATCACTCTAAGCTTCTCATAAGAGATGCACATCTAGCTTCTATTTGAATCTCCTTAAATGAATGCACCTCCAACATGTATGGATCCTTTAAGTGAAGAGTCCACCGGTGTGTGTATTTGAGCTCCCTCCAGCATCTGAAGAAATAGCTTTCACAGCTGAAGACAGGAAAAGTTTCAGCATAACAAAACTGCTTCAGAGTTGCTGCATAAGAGGCGACATAAATTTATTTGTAGTTTTCTCCAGGAAAAGAAAATACTGCATCCCATAACACAAAGTATTACAAAATATAAACAGATTCAACAAAATACAATATTACATATTAGAATCAAAGTTCAAATATAACCCCCATCATCCCCCCCTTTAGAAAACCATGGAAGCTGAATTCTGAATGCTCTGCGCTGCTCCTATGAGTGTCGGGAGCAGCACACCGGCCTGCACTAAAATCCACTTCCATGGTTTTGTAAAAGGAGGGGTATGTTAATTTTCTGCATCCAAGTTTCAAGTAATACTAATAATAGTAATATTTAGAGTGGGGACGTGAACATTGAGACTTTGACTAGACATACTAGACAGTGAGGTTTGAAAAGAAGGTAAAGGGAAAAGTTACATTATTAGAAGTTTAAAAAAAAAAAGGAAAGGAAATGAAAAGGGAAAGGATAAAACATTAGGGATGGGATCGCTTATTGAAAGCGGTTGGCGTGTTTAAGAATAGGTTATATTCAAGAGTAAGAGAACGCATCTTGAAATAAGAATGTTTTTAATTTGGTCTTAAATTTATCGATAGATTTCTCGTGGCGGATTTGAGATGGCAGTGTGTTCCATAAAGTAGGGGCAACTACAGAAAAATTGGTTTTCCTTGATTGAAGGAACGGAAGCAAGTTCTGATCAGCAGATCTGAGTGTCCGTGAGGGGCAAAAAGGGATAAGAAGCTTATCTAGAAAGGGAGGTTGATGGGAAAGTTTGATTTTGAAAACTAGCATGATTGTTTTGTATGTGATGCGATGTGTTAAGGGTAGCCAGTGAGCTTCTTTCAGAAGAGGGATGACATGATCATATTTCCCTAACTTGTATATAAGTTTTATGGTCATGTTTTGTATAAATTGTAGCCGTCGTAGTTCTTTTTGAGGGATTCCGTTGTAATGAGAGTTGCAATAATCAAGATGAGAGATGAGAGAATAAACTACAGTAGTAATTGCTTCAGTGTCGAGGATAGAGGGTAGGGAACATATAAGCCGAAGTTTATAGAAACAGGTTTTTACTACTGAACTGATTTGATCATGAAAGGTTAGATCCTTGTCTATGGTAACTCCAATTTTATTTTGGTTTCCATTTTTACCGGATGAGTTTTAATGAGGATCTTTCCAGTAATTGTTTCATTCTTTTTGCTAGGGAAAAGTAAAGCACATGATTTGTTGATATTTAAGGAGAGTTTATTTGCGTGGAGCCAGTCACTTATTTTGTCTAGTTTATTGTTGATTGCTTGAATTTCCATGATGTTTGAGGTATCAACTGGGTGGAGTAATTGAATGTCATCTGCATAAGCGTAGATTGTGAAGCCTATAGACTGGGCTAGAGTAAGAAGGGGAGACATGAAGATATTGAATAACAGGGGAGATAGAATAGAACTCTGTGGGACACCGTAGGTTTGAGCTATAGGAAGAGAGGTTTCCTTTTTCGAATGAACTCTGAAACTTCGTTCATTAAAATATGAGATAAACCATAAGTTTCAAGTTTCAAGTTTATTTAGTTTCTTTGATTCCTCGCATAGTCCAAATCCAATGCGATTTATACAAGTTCCAAAATTATGTAAAATATTAAAAACCAACAAACATAACATTCATTACTAGTACAATAGTACATGTAAGGAGGGAAGGGGTTAACAACAATTAGCATAAATACAATTCTAAAAAAAAAAAAAAAAATTAAAAGTGAAGATAAAACAAGGGGAGGGTTAAGTCACAAAAGGTTTGGGAACAAATACCCGCTTGATTCTATTAGATCGTCTTCCTGAAACTATTATAAGCTATGACAAATCTATTGGAAAGCGTCCTTGAATAGCCAGCTCTTTAGGAGACTTTTAAACTTGCTAAGTGATTTTTCTTCTCTTATATTGAGTGGAAGTGAATTCCAAATTTGTGGAGCTGTGACTGAAAAGATTATATTTTTCTTAGAATATATAACTTTTAAGGAAGGTACTACTAGCAGGGCTTTGTCTTCAGATCTTTAAGGATTTTATGGGGAAATATGGTATTAGATATCTTTCTAAAAATATGGGAGCTTTATTAATAAGTGTTTTATGTGTGTGTAAAGCTATTTTGTAAGTGATTCTGTAGTTTACTGGTAGCCAGTGTTCTTCCTTTAGGAGCGGTGTAAAATGATCAAATTTTTTCTTTTTCTTAATTATTTATTTTATTTATTTATTTAGATTTTTATCCCGTCCTCCCAGTAGCTCAGAACGGTTTACAAGTAAACATTCACAATGGAGTGAATTGGACATACAAGATTATACAGTAGATTTAAATACTTGGACATACGAGACTGTGCAGCAATTTAGATATAGGGACTATACAGCAAATTAAGAACAGAAGTTAAATATAAGTAGTTTAGTTTATATACAAGTTATTTGAGCATAGGCTGAGAGTGGACTATACAGAAATTTAGGCAGAAGATTAGAATGGAAAAAGAAGGGTAGAGGTGGGGTTTAAGGGGGTTGGGTGTAGACTGAGGGTGACCTTTAGTTGAAGAGGAGGGTCTTTACCATTTTCCGGAATGTCATTAGTGAGTTCTGTAGTCTGAATTGAGGGGGGAGTTAGTTCCAGAGTTGGGGAATGAAGTGGCTGTAGGAGCGTTTGCGGGCGGTTTCTGAGAGGAGGGACCTTCTGGGAGGAATGCATAGGCGTATCTCCATTTCTGAGCGGAGGGTGCGGGTGGGGATGTAGATGGGTAGCTTGGATTTTATGTAGGAGGGGGTGGTGGCATAAATTCTTTTGTGTGCTATTGCCAGGGCCTTGAATGCACAGCGTTGGCTAATTGGGAGCCAGTGTTCAGCGTGGAGTGCTGGGGAGATGGGATCATGGTAGTTGAGGCTGTGTAGGAGGCGGATAGCTGCATTTTGGACCTGTTGGAGGCGCTTGAGATCTTTTTTGATTATTCCATTAAATAGGGAGTTGCAGTAATCCATTCTGGAGAGGATATATGCGTAGAGGAGTTGGGCTAGGTCAGGTGTGGAGATGTAGGGTTTGATCCTTCTCAGTTGGCAGAGGTAGTAGAAGGAAGTAGAGACTACTTGGGATATGTGGGTGGATAGGGATAGGTGTCCGTCTAAGATTACTCCTAGTTTTATAGCAGTGTTTTGAAGCATTTGTATTCTGCGTATCTCTTTTAAAGCAGCCCCTTTATAAAGGGCATTGCAATAGTCAATTTTTGATATTACTAGTGAGTGTATTAATGTGTTTAATGCTGCTTCGTCCAGATCTGATCATTCTTAGCCTATAGAAACATGTTCTTACTAGTGAACTAACTTGCTCATGATAACTAAGCTTTTGATCTAATATGACTCCAAGAATCTTCACCTTTGTAACTGTTTTGAAGTTAATTGTGTTCATAATTATATTGGTTCCTAGTTTCTGTCCCTCCCTACATGGAAAGAGCATAGTTTCTGTTTTGGATGTATTCAGGGATAATTTATTATCATGTAGCCACCTAGCTATTTTAGATAGTTTCTCATTAATTTCTGTGATATTTACAGCTGAACTCGTGTCTACAGGGTACAGAAGTTGTACATCATCAGCGTAAGCAAAGGGTATAAAATCCAGTGACTGACTAAGAGTTAATAGTGGCGCCATAAATGCATTAAACAGTAATGAGGATAGGATTGATCCCTGCGGAATCCCAAAATTTGTTGGTGTTAAGTTTGCTGATGATCCGTTGAATATTACTTTAGAGGATCTTTCATTAAAGTAAGATTGAAACCATTGTAGAACAACTTCTGAGATTCCCAAGGATTCTAATCTGCTTAAGAGCAGATAATGATCAATCGTATCGAACGCTGAAGATAAATCTAAGGTTATAAGGAGAACCGATTTATGCTGATCCCAAAAATATAGGATAGAAGAAGTTAGTCCTATTAGAGAATGCTCAGTAGAGCAGTGCTGTCGGAATCCCGTTTGATGTGGATGTAGTGCTCTCGTTTTCTCAAAAAATTCAGAAACTTGGTTAAATACTATTTTTTCAGTCATTTTAGCTATGAATGGTATTTTTGCTATAGGGCAGAACCTGTAAGACCGCAGTCTCTGAGTCGGTTGATGAGGAGAAAGTGGTATCGAAAGCTGCGGACAGGTCTAAAGAAATAAGGAGAGCAGATTTTTGGTGGTCTAGAAAATAGTTTACAGTTGAAATAAGACCTAATAGTGATAGTTCAGTGGAATAAGAAGAGCGAAAGCCAGTTTGGTGTGGATGCAGAGCATTGTTTTTTTCAATAAATTCGGCAAGTTGATTATAAATGATTTTCTCTGTTAGTTTTGTGATAAGAGGGAGATTAGCTATAGGATGGAAATTTGCTGACGATGTTGGGTCTGAGTTTTGGTTCTTTAATTTTGGAAGAACAAGAACGGATTTCCAAGCTTTAGGGACATGATTGTCTGAGAGACTTTTTGTTACCATTTCCAAGAGAAACGGTCCGAAGAAGGGAAAAAAAATTTTCAGTAGCAAAGGGGGAATACTCTCTGTGGGTTATTTGGTGTGTTTATAGATTGAAGAACTTTGAGAAGGTTATCCAGAGACAGAGGTTTGAAGTTGGTACAGGTATTGAAAGGTAGAAGAGTTGACTCATCTGGGGTACCTTGGGGGGGGGGGGGTATGGATGGATTGTCTGAGGTGAGAGTAGATCTTAATTTTATTGTCAAAAAAGAGTGCAAGCTCAGAAGCTGGTGGTTGTGTGGATAGTGGGGGTAGTTTCTTGTTGGAGTAAGGGGATAATGATTGAACTATACTGAAGAGTGCGGAGGAATTATGAGCTGTAATTATGGATTTTGAATAGTATTCTTTTTTGGCTTGTTGTATGGCGAGTTTGTAAAGAGTGGCCCTTTCTTTATATAATAGAAGAGAATTATTCGATCGGCTAGTATGCCATTTGTGCTCAGTAGAACAGAGTTGTCGATGGAGCAGGGTAAGTTTGTCGTTAAACCATGGTTTCTTTTTTGGTTGTAGTTTTGATGATCTTTCCTGGGGGGGAGCAAGTAGGTCTATTAGAGATTTTGTTGAAGTGTTCCAAAGCGAATATTGTTCATCTATTGTAAGATTGATGAAATCTTGTGGTTTCAGTTTAAATTAATTCTGAATATCCATATAAGCCATATGCTTCTCAGATTTTAAGACCCTTTTATCCAGTCTTAATGAGGATTCTTGTAATAAGAAGCAGCAGATGCTCTGAGGTCTGTGGAGATTACTTATAGTCTCTCAATATGTCTATATCAGTGAATTGTTCTCTCTAATAAATAAAAAAAACAAATTGAAACAGTAAAAAATAGCCAAATTTCATACAGTAGTTGGAAAAAATGAAAACAGGAAAGTGTCAAAATATACTTCAAATTACTTGAGAAAGTTTGATAAAAGTTTGGACTCTTTAGGTTCTAAGTAGCCTCTTTTTTTCCTCATATCCTATATTAGAACACACAAGTTTCTTCTTTCCCAAAAGTTTGGTCTCGATATCTTTTGAGAAGAGAAAGAAACTGTGTGAATAGGATTCCTACTCCCTTGAACCGGGGATAGCTGTATAGCAGCCATTTCACTTACTGGGTTGAAAGGTAGCCCATAAACCAGCACACCAACAATTTATATACCCTTTTATTAAACTACGATAGCAGTTTTTAGGGCGGGGAGCCGCACTGAATGCCCTGCGCTGCTTCCGATGCTCATAGAGTCTTTCAAAAAACCTCCTCTCTCAATACACACAGTCTAATACGGGTCCCCTGATGGAGTCTTAAAAGATAATAGTTAATAATGGATGCACACAGTAAATTCAAGGCCAAATGCTAACTGAAAAACAGTTTTTCATTAAAATAAAATTCCCACTGGGTACCCCAATAATGTTTACACAAAAGATATGATGATAAAGCAATGAGACAAGTAGTCCATAAAAACAAAGTGAAGTAGTTGAAAAAGAAATAATAAAGAATGAATTGATAACTCTTGATCTCCTCTGAATAGTACTCTCTACTTCAAATCCAAGCATTTTTCATTCTGCTTTGCAGACTGGATAGTTGTAACAATACTCTCTGATATTGTGCTTTTCCACTACTGTGATTTTTGTCAGCCATGTTAAGCCCAATATTATACTCCTTTTTCTTCCTATTCCTATTATTAATTATTTCTAGAGCACTACGAAAGAGACAGCCCCTGCTTGAATGAGCTTACAATCTAATCAATCAAGACAGATAGGATGCTAGGGTAGGGGGTGAGCAGAGGGCAATGGGGAGTAGGGTTATGAGTTGAAGGCAAACAGTTCACTTCTTTGTAGCTTTACATTATGTTCTTCAGTGCTTGTTTTCTCTTAAGAATAGTAAGTTGATAATACCCTGCTTGGGTTCTGTTGCTTTCAAGTCTTTTTCCCAGAAGAACTATCCAAGGACTGTCCTTTGGCAGCAGGTTCAGTTTGCTATTCTCTCCTTCAAGGATCAAGATCGGGTCTCCCCACTGGCCTATCCTTCCTCTATTATGTTACTCTGTGCCTCACGGGACAGCTGTGGATCAGACTAGCAGTCCCCCTGATTAGTTCACTCTTTTTGGAAACAAGCCTTTAGTATGCACTAGAGCGGTGTTTCTCAACTCAATCCCGGAGTACCCACTTGCCAGTCAGGTTTTCAAGATATCCACAATGAATATGTATGAAAGACATTTGCATATAATGGAGGGAGTGTTTGCAAATCAAGTTTATGCAAATTCAATGTGAATATCCGGAAAACCTGACTGGCAAGAGTGTACTCCGGGACCAAGTTGAGAAACACTGCACTAGAGGACAATGTGCAGGGAGGTTCTGGCAGCTCAGCTGGCTGACCTTTTTAACGCTTCTCTAGAATCAGGAGTGAATCCTGAGGACTGGAAAAGGGCAGATTTGGTCCCTCTCACAAAAACAGAAGTAAGGAGGAGGTTGGAAACTACAGGCCAGTTAGTCTTATCTTGGTGGTGAGTAAATTAATGGAAACACTTCTAGAACAAGTGGATTATGAACATAAGAATTGCTGCTGCTGGGTCAGACCAGTGGTCCATTGTGCCCAGCAATCCGCTCCCGCGGCAGCCCTTAGGTCAAAGACCAGTGCCCTAACTGAGACTAGCCTTACCTGCGTACATTCTGGTTCAGCAGGGACTTGTCTAACTTTGTCTTGAATTCCTGGAGGGTATTTTCCCCTATAACAGCCTCCGGAAGAGTGTTCCAGTTTTCTACCACTCTCTGAGTGAAAAAGAACTTCCTTACGTTTATGCAGAATCTATCCCCTTTCAACTTTAGAGAGTGCCCTCTCGTTCTCCCTACCTTGGAGAGGGTGAACAACCTATCTTTATGTACTAAGTCTATTCCCTTCATTATCTTGAATGTTTAGATCATGTCCCCTCTCAGTCTCCTCTTTTCAAGGGAGAAGAGGCCCAGTTTCTCTAATCTCTCACTATACGGCAACTCCTCCAGCCCCTTAACCGTTTTAGTTGCTCTTCTCTGGACCCTTTCAAGTTGTACCGTGTCCTTCTTCATGTACGGCGACCAATGATGGACGCAGTATTCCAGGTGGGGAGCGTACCATGGCCCGGTACAGCGGCATGATAACCTTCTCCGATCTGTTCGTGATCCCCTTCTTCATCATTCCTAGCATTCTGTTCGCCTTTTTTGCCGCCGCCGCACATTGCGTGGACAACTTAATTGACTTGTCGACCAGTACTCCCAAGTCTCTTTCCTGGGGGCTCTCCGAGTACTGCACCAGACATCCTGTATTCGTGTATGAGATTTTTGTTACCAACATGCATCACCTTACACTTATCCACATTAAACCTTATTTGCCATGTTGCAGCCCATTTCTCAAGCATGTTTATGTCACATTACAGGTCTTCGCAATCCTTCTATGTCTTCACTACTCTGAATAACTTTTTGACCTACTCTGTCTGCGGTATAGCTTGTATCCCGCTAGCACAGTGTCCCAGGCGTTTTCCTCATTCCACCATGTTTCCGTGATGCCGATGATGTCAAAGTTATCTTTTTGTGACATAGCTTCCAATTCCCCCATCTTATTCTTTAGGCTCCTTGCGTTTGTGTACATACACTTGAGTTTGCAGCCTGTTACTTTCTTGCAATTCCTTCCCTCTTGTGTCCTTTTTGATCCGTCAGGATTTCTGGCTTGCCTATGATCTGGTGAGTCTTCCCTGCTTTCTTCCTGCACAGTATCCTCTGGGTATAACGGTTCCCGAACCATCGACTTTTGGTCAACTGTCGGCTTTCCCCTTCTTCCTAATTTAAAAACTTCTCAGTTTCTCTCTTGATGTTGCTTGCAAGTAGCCTCGTTCTGTCTCCGTTGAGGTGGAGTCCATCCTTCCTGAATAGCTTGCTCTTCCCCCAGAACGTCGTCCAGTTGCGCACGAAGTGGAATCCTTCTTCCTCACACCAGCGCCTCATCCATGCGTTGACTGCTTGCAGCTCCGTCTGCCTCTTCTCGTCGGCCCTGAGTATTGGCAGGAAATCTTAGAACACTACCCTCTGTGTTCTGGTCTTCAGCTTCTCTCCTAGCATCCGGAACAGGTCCTTCAGTCCTTTCCTGCTGTAGTTCCTTTTGCTCACGTTTTTTGTCCCCAAGATAGCATATTTTTTTTTTACTAAAGGAAGGTCTTGTCAGACTAACCTTATTAATTTCTTTGATTTGGTGACCAAACAGTTGGATTTGTGGGGGGCACTAGATGGACAAGTTATGGTTCCTTTCGAGGCTACAGAAGACCTCAGCAGACTCTGATTGGTTCAGATACCAAAGGCCCTCCTATGTAAGTGGCCTTAGGTGCCTGGGCCAATCAGAGCCTTAGACTCCTCCTAGTGCATTCCAGGATGCACCAGAAAGGGAAAGGCCCGCCATTTTGAAGAGGCAGACCTGCCAACAGGAGGGAGTGGCAACCCTCTTGCTATCATCTGAATAAGATATGGGAGGTCATAGGGTGTGTGGGCAGTCCGAATGGCCAAGGCAGGAGAGAACGGGTATCCCTTCTGCCAGTTTTCATGATGCTGTTGAGCAGTGTGAGTGTGTGTGTAACACATGTACATATCTGTGCCCATTAAAAAAAGAAAAAGCTGGCTTTTTTTTTTAATGCTACTGGCACCTCCAGACCTGTCACAGATTTCAGAGTGTTAAAAAGTGGTGTTTCATTTTGTGCATCATGTGGGCATTGATCGTAGTGTTCATTTTAAAACTCATGAGCTCTTTGTAATTATTTACCTACAATTATTGGAGGTTGCTACAAACCACAGAAAAGACTGCTGTTTGCTGTTTTGTGCATCCAGGCCTAAGAGTAGCAGAAGTACCAGACACAGCTATGGATGTGCTGACGAAAGCAGGACTCCTAAGAGGCAGAAAGTTCTCTCTTGAAGCCAGGTGCTTTCTACTCCAAGACTCACTATTTCAAAGCTGGCATCTATTAAAAATGCTAAAGTAAAAAGCTTGAAATGTAATAACTCCAGAAAAAGAGCAGATATATCATTGTTTTTCCTGTTTACTTTTATAATGTCTTTTCGATTAGCTATCTTGTCTCTATTTAAAACAGAAAGGTACCTGAGTTTATTGTACTCTTTGTCATTGTCCAATTTTTCTTTAACATCATTTTGGGCAAGACTTCAAGACTTGGAGTTGACTTTTTTCTTTTTTTTTTTATTTTCAGGTCTGTATGGCCGGGAAACCAAAAAACTGATGTGAGTAAATTTTACCTTCAGTGATATACTACAGAATCTAGGGCAAATGGTACCCCTGCCCCCTTTCCACTAGGAAGTTCTCTCCTTCCTCCATCTACCAATCCTCTCTCTCTCCTCCAGGCAATTTTTCCTCCTTCTTACCTTCTGGACATACTCTCTTCCTTTTCTCTGTCCCTCCAGGTATTTTTTTCCTATAGCTCTGCTGCTCAGCCCACAGGCTGACCAACCACCAAGAGATGCCAAGGTGCTCGGGGCTCCCAACTTACCAAAGGTCCTTAAAGTTTAAAATTACAAGTAGCATGGAAAGTTTGGATCCAATTAGGTCTAATTGTGCCAAGTCATGGATCTATATTCTTGATACAGGTGACTTGTTTCATTTTTATTGTAACTCTGTAGTGTATGTATACACAAACTGGGGAGGTAGTTTTGCACAGAGCTGTATGAATTGGTGATGCTAAAAAAGAAAGCTCTCGCAGGTAGATAATAATAATAATAGTTTATTTTTATATACCGCCATACCCGGGAGTTCTAGGCGGTTCACATCAATCAATCATTATACATACAGTATAAATAGATATTTAAAATTGAAATCTAAAATTTCAGCAAAGTTAAAAGCTTACAGTGGGAAGATACAAACAATTTAAAATGAGATAAAAATTATAATAGTTGAGTTTTTATCTGTTTTCTAAAATCAATATAAGAGGAAGCTTCTAACGCAATTATGGCAAGCCATGTATTCAGTGTGGCCACCTGAAAAGAAAAGGTTCTGTCGAGGAACCTTTTGTAATGACAGGATTTTATTGAGGGATATTACATTACATTACATTAGGGACTTCTATTATCCCAGGACAAGCAGGCACGCATATTCTTAACTGATGGGTGACGGCACCAACGGAGCCCCGGTACGGACAATTTTAGAGTAATTGGCTAATTACCTTAAAGCAAAGAAAAGAAGAACAAAAGTTATTGCAATTAAAGATGAGAAAGGTGAGATGCATTCTCAAACTGAGAGCATTTTAAGTAAATTTTTAAAGTTTTATAAAGAACTATACTCTTCTGAATCTTATGAGGGTAAAGAGAAGGATGGTATAGATTTTTTAAATTTAATTATTGGTCCGAAAGTTCCAGATCATATAAAAAGGAGTTTAGATGAGCCTATATCATTAATAGAATTAGAAACGGCGTTGAAATCTCTTAGAGTTGGATCTGCTCCAGGTGGGGATGGATTTACAGTGGAATTTTACAAATCATTTCAAATTTCTCTATTACCTCAATTATTAAATTTATTTAAATCCCAATTGTCTAAGGGATGTATTACGGGTACTATGGCGGAATCAGTAACAATTGTTTTGCCAAAGCCAAATAGAGATCCTACTTTGGTTGCAAATTACAGGCCCATTTTATTAATAAATGTGGATGGTAAACTTTTGGCCAAGATTTTGGCTTTACGATTAGCTAAGGCTCTCCCTTTTATCATTGATATGCATCAAACTGGTTTCGTGGCAAAAAGACACTCCTCTGATAATACTAGATTGGCTTTTCATATGTTAAATTTATCTAAAGAAATTGCAGATCCGGTTTTTTCCATTTCTTTAGATGCGGAAAAAGCATTTGACAGAGTTGAATGGTCTTTTATGTATCAAACACTTGGTTGGTTTGGTATTGGTCCGGGATTTATTCAAATGATTCAAGCTTTGTATAGCTCCCCTTCTGTAAGATTATACATTAATAATAGTTTCTCTGATCGGTTTACTTTGCGGAGGAGGGTTAGACAGGGTTGTCTGTTATCTCCTTTGCTTTTTGATATTGTATTAGAACCCTTGTTATTGGCCATTCAACAAGCAAAGGGGATACAGGGTATTCTCTTTTCTGATAGAGAATATAAAGTTTCAGCATATGCGGATGACATATTGCTGTATTTGAGGAATCCTGAATCTACCATTCCATGTTTATTGGAGTTGATTGATACATTTGGAAAATTTTCAGGATATAAAATCAATTGGAATAAGTCTGAGATTCTTCCTCTTAATGTACATTGTACTAAAGGTTTATTTGATGCTTTTTCATTTACCTGGAAAGAAGAGGGATTAAAATATTTAGGTATAATGATAAAAAAGACGCTGGAAGACACTTTGAAAGAGAATGAAAAACTTTTATTAAAAAAAATAACAGAAGTATGTGAGCATTGGAATCCGTTACATCTTTCACGGTGGGGGAGAGTGCAAACAATTAAAATGATGATTCTGCCTGTAGTTTGTTACCAAATGAGTATGATACCAATATTTTTTCAGGGGTCATTTTATCAAAAACTTAATGGTATTCTTATGAAATTTATTTGGCTGGGTAAAAGACCTAGAATTGCTCTAGTATCTCTACAAAAGTCAATTGAGGAGGGAGGGGTTAAATTTCCAAATTTTTATAGGTACCATCAAGCCTATATTTTAAGCTAGGGTATGTATTGGATCCTCCCAGAACTCTATGATAATGCTCCAGATTGGTTATATTTGGAGTGGCGTCTAATGTTTCCTTTACATTTAGTTCATGTTGTTAGTATAAAAATGCCTAGAAGATATAAACAGAACAGAATTTTGATTGATACATGGTAAACTTTGAGATACATTAGTAATCTAACATCTATTACAATAAGCAAATCAACAAATCAATCTTTATGGATAAACTCCAAGATTCAAATTGGCTGAGCTCAAATCTTATGGAAACACTGGATTATAGCAGGCATAAGAACTTTAAATGATGTTATTTTAAATGGTAAACTGCTTGACTTTTCACAGTTGCAAATTAGATTTGGTCTTGATAAATCACAAAGTTTTAAATGGTTGCAGCTGAAGCAGGCTATTCAGGTGGAGTTCCATGAATGGAAAACTCTTAATACTCAATATAGTTTGGAGTTCCTATGTTTCCAGGCTGATTTCATGGGACACCTAGCCGCACAGTGGTATAAATTATTATCTGGATTTTTAAATAAAAAGCCAAAAACTGGTCTGAGAGACATTTGGAGCATTGAGATTAAGCATAATATTTCTGCTTCTCAATGGCCATGAATTTGGTCTTGAAGAATGAGATGTACAGTGTTAGCATCTATGAGACAAACTTGGTTCTTTTTATTACATAGAGCTTTTTGGACCCCAGTTCGTTTAAAAAAATTGGATATCTCTAAATCTAATAGATGCTGGCACTGTAATCTAGAAGTGGGGACATTGGATCATCTAATTTTTTATTGCCCCTGCATTAGGAATTTTTGGAATTCAATTTGGTCTCAAATAAATTGCTTATTGGAAAATCATGTGGAAATATCATATGATACTGTTCTGTTCGGTATGTCTATGAGGGAAAAGGTCAATTATCAGCACATAACAATAAGCTTTTGATGATAATGCAACATATTACTAACAACTGGAAAAATTATAGTAATCTCAATTATACGATTTGGTGGAATTCCCTGTGTCATATTTACAAGATGGAAAGAGCAATTGCAATACAGAAAGGAAGTTATAAATTTTTTTTAAAGATATGGAGACCGATAGTTGATTTTTGTAGTGAATAGGCATCATTTTTCTTTGATAATATACATAGGGGGGTGGGGGGATTGGAAGATAAGATGTAGCGAAATTGAAATTTTGAAGGAATATGATAGTTTTAATGATTATATAGAAAGATGGGAGGGGGGAGAGTTTTTAATTAATTTACATATTAAGAATATAATGTATGATGTTCAAGTGTTATATGATAGTATTTCATGTTGTTCTTTTTGTGCACTTGATGTAAGTTTGAAAAAGAATAAAGAAATAAAAACAAAACCAATAATAATAATAATAATCATTTAAAGACTCTGGATGCAATTTTGGACATCCAATTTAAGATAAGTGGCCATTGATTATTATTGTTGTTATTGGATAAGAGTGTTGACTGCACCTGAAACACTTATTTGCTGGAAAAGTTCTCCAATTGATATTCCCGATGTCTAGGGAGGAATGAATCAACGCTCTGCAATATAAAGTTAATGGAGTTTTTTTCTTGACCTGATGACTGTTAAAGGACCACTATAAGTACATTCACTATTGCTGTGCTTGTTGTAGTGCTGGTTCCTTAGCCAGGTGTAGCTGTAATTAGGGTCCTTTTTCTCCACTATTATAAGAATATACTCTGAGGTTGATCCGCTTTTTCCTTCCCTATCATCAGAAAAGAATAGACTTTTAATTGTTGAATGTGTGATTTTCTACTTTACTCTTCCCTGGATTCTTCTTGTGTTAGTTATAACTTTTAAACATATAACAGGATGGTCAAAGTCATAGGTAGATTTTCAAATCAGCATTTATAAGTGCCAAGGAATATATGCATAACTTAACTGGTTGTTACATGTTTAGAGCTGATATTTAAAAGCAGTTATCCAGATGGTAATTGCCACTGACACACATGTTCAGTAGCATTATTTGGAAAATGTAATCAAATATTTTTATAGATTGTCTCAGCACTATCCGGATCATGGCATTCCTAAGTGACATCTGGATGAAAGCTCTAGGGATAGCAACTGAACATTGCTGCTATTGGGGGAATTCTGAATGTTTAGCATGAAAAAACCCCACATTCTAATGGATGCAAGGCACCAAAAGGGCAGAACCATGTATAGAATAAAGTCAAAGTGTTTCCACGTAGATCTGTAAAAGGGATGTAGCCATAGTAGGGGGCTGGACTTGTGCTGATCTGTGCCCAATTTGTGTACTGGTTTTAGACTCCTTGTACCCAAATTAAGCAAGGATTCCAGTGCTATTCTATGAAGCGTCCATTATAGAATACCATTCAGTGTTGAATTTTCAGTGCTATTTGGTGAATCCAGCCCTATCTGGATACTCAACAGCAGTTACTGTCTGGATGCCACTGAATAACTGGAGGATTTTTGTCTTTGGTGGCTACTACAGGCTCGAGATTGGAGGGATAATTTTTAAACAGAGGCCCATACTGCTGAATATCTACTAAATTGTTTTTAAGTCGCTTGTCAAAGTACAAAAGTTTGATTGATTTCTTTTTCTTGTTCAATCCTTCAGGAAGAAGAAGGTATGTACTTCAAAACAAAAAGCTCGGTGCTACTGGAGAAGCGGAGACTTAGAGGGGACATGATAGAGACTTACAAGATCATGAAGGGCACGGAGAAAGTGGAGAGGGACAGATTCTTCAAACATTCGAAAACTACAAGAACAAGAGGGCATTCGGGAAAATTAAGAGGGGACAGATTCAGAACCAATTCTAGGAAGTTCTTCTTCACCCAAAGGGTGGTGGACACCTGGAATGCGCTTCTAGAGGGTGTGATAGGACGGAGTACAGTATTGGGGTTCAAGAAGGGATTAGATGATTTCCTGAAGGAAAAGGGGATAGATAGAGGATTTGGATCTGTACAGGTTTTGGATCTGATGGGCCGCCGCGTGAGCGGACTGCTAAGCATGATGGACATCTGGTCTGACCCAGCAGAGACACTGCTTATGTTCTTATGTACTCCCTTCAAAACAAGAATGCCTATACAGGCTGTGTACTGTAACAGCATATCAGGAATATTTTTTATACTGGCACTGGCAATGATTTGCTCTCATCTACAAGAGGTGCTGAAGATTTTGGTTATCTGGTGGAAAGTTTGCGGACTAAACCCTGCACCCCTTTATAGTTCTATATTTAGAAATTAGAGGCCCAAATGTTCAGCTGGCAGTGCTCAGCATTTTGTTGACCACTGTCAGCATTAAACCCAAAAATTCAGTGCCAGACCACATCTGCACTTTGGCATTGAATTTACGGGTTTGCATAGCTGGCTGGCACAGAGCCAATTAAGTGCAATATTCAGCACTTAAACGGCTATGGGTTACCGCATAAGATTAACTTTCACGCAGTCCTGGCCGGTTAAGTTCTGAATACCAGGGCTTAACTGGCCAAATGCCAAACCCCAAACCCAGAATGCTTCCAAAATAGCCAGTTTTGAGTTTGGCACTAATTAGTAAAGTGGCACTGAGAAATAGCAGCTAGCCCTGAACAGGCAATTTAACCAGCCAGGATCTATTTCTGGCCAGTTAAATTGCTTTGAATAGCGATGCCTAATGATAGATGCCAACTGGGCAAATAAGTTATAGAATAACAGCTCTTATGAATGTGATTGGTGTCACTAGTAGGCAATTACAGGCAGAAGTGATAGATGCTATTGTACATAAGAACATAAGGGGTCAGACCAATTGTCCATCAAGCCCAGTACCCTGTTCTCACGGTGGCCAATCCAGTCACTAGTACCTGGCCAAACCCAGAGTAGCAACATTCCATACAGAATCCAAAGAGTAACAAGATTCTAGAATCTCAAGAGTATCAACATTTCATGCTACCAATCCAGGGCAAGCAGTGGCTTCCCCCATGTCTTTCTCAATAACAGACTTTTCCTCCAGGAACTTGTTCAAACCTTTCTTAAAACCAGCTACGCTATCCGCTCTTACCACATCCTCTGGAAACACATTCCAGAGCTTAACTATTCTCTGAGTGAAATTTTTTTTCCTCCATTTGGTTTTAAAACTGTTTCCCTGTAACTTCATCGAGTGTCCCCTAGTCTATGTCATTTTTGATGGAGTGAAAAATCAATCCACTTGTACCCATTTTACTCCACTCAGGATTTTGTAGACTTCAATCCTATCTCCCCTCAGCCCAAATCCTTTAGCATGTAAGTTTGAAGGGGGGCATATGTAGATGGAGAGGAGAGTTGGCAATCACAAGTCTTCAAGCAGGGCATAATTAGTCAGTTACGACTACCATTGACAGCGTAGCTGGTGGTGCCTAACATTAGGTGCACCCAGTGAGGTAATAAGGCGGAGGTGGGGGGAGGTCCACCCTGGGTGCGATCTTCCTAAGGGCACGGCACCCCTCCTCCCCTGTACCTTTTTTACTTCCCTGGCATGAGGTTGCTGCCCGCCTCAGTATCGGCGCTTTCTCTAACGTCACTTCCAGGACCCGCACCTAGGAAATGATGTCAGAGGATGAGCTGACACCAACATGGGCATGCTGCTCATGCCAGAGAAGTTAAAAAGGTATGGGGAAAGAGGGCGGGGGGGAAGCCATGTACCCTTACGATGCAACTGGGCACACCAATGCTGACTTATACTCGTAGGGCCTGATTCTTTTATGGACACCAACAATGGTGGCCACCTAAGAAGCGGCTGCCAATTGCATGTCATTCACACGTTGGCACCCAAAAGAGAATCACATCTACAGTTCTAGTCAGACACCTGAAATGTAGGCCAGCATTTTGCAGGCCTACGTTTAAAGCATTTGTCTCATGTCTGCATAGATGGATAGCAATGCTTAAGCCTGCCCATGGCCACTTCCAGGCGAAGTCATGCTCATACCCCACCGTGGGTGTACTTAAGCATCACTATGTATTTATACAGATGCACTTGAGGCCTACAATGTTTGCATCCTGCCTCAGAGAGTTGTTTTTTTTTAAACGTGTGCCCCATGATACACTTCCATACTCTGATTCCTGGCAATTATCTGGGTACAGGCAATGTTCACACTGATACTCAGTTAACTATCCAGTTAAAAGTTAGGACAGTCCTGGTTAGCTGACTAAATATTATCACTGCCTGGGAACTCCTGGTCCTGCCCCTAAAACATCATGGCAATGCCCAGATAAGGCTGAGGTGGTTGGACCGGATTTTCAGTGGCACTGTTTCGGTAAGTGTTGCTGAAACTCTGGGTATGATCTGGTGAGTGGATATTTCTGAGTAGGAGGTCCTTCTACACAGAAAAGTTCTGCTGATTATCATTATGATGTTTGCTATTTATTGCTGAAAATGTCTTTTCTAGAACTGAATGGTTTTGTGTTTGCATTCAATGTTTTTTCTTCCAAACTATAAGGCTAATAATCTTCAGATTTGAACAGAACAGTGAAGGGATAACTTTATTTGTTTCCGGCAGGCTTGCAGAGACCCATACCGCAGCCAGTCATCACCCACTACAGTTCAAACACCTTTCCTTCAACAAAAATGAACAAGAACTTGCCTAGAGCCCCTCTTTGTGGGGTCAACACCGAGAGGTTTGTTACTTTTCGTAGAGTTAGTAGTTATAAGAGGATGGGCATCACTGCATTAATATGAGCTTGAAGTCAAGTACAGCCCATGCCTGAAGTCAGAACTGTAGGGCTGGAACAGTGTAAGCTTTTTTGAGTCTTCTTTGTGACTCTCTCCAGTGCTGCATAGGTCTGGTAGCACTATAGAAATAATTAATAATAGTAGCTTAACAGAAAGAAATAGCAAATTGGAGCAGCAGGCCTAGAGTTTCCAAATAGGTAGTGGATCCACCTGGAGAAGCGAAATTTGACAAGAACTTAGGGTTCAAGAGCAAGTAGATTGATTAGCTTGCAAGATGACTTGCTAGAAACCACTTTTAACTGATACTTTGGGATGTGCGATCTAACAGTCATTGGCCTTTTACACTAGCTATTAGAGTGGTTTGGAGCCTTGTCTTTAACTATCAAAAGTTTGATCTGTTCATTTTTTAGGTTGACTTATTTTATGTATGTTTACATTTGTAAGCAGGGTATACATTTTAAAACTCAATATATAAATATCAGGCTGGCCCCAGTACTTATTAGTTATTATTTATTGTATATAATTCTACCATTAAACACTCAAGAGACAGCCCTGCTCGAAAGAGCTTACAATCTAATCATGACATAACAGAACAAAAAGGGTGAATCTATGCACGCTGCTCAGGTACGGAATTACAAAAGAAATGAGGAGGAGGATAGCGAGGCACCTATCGAGGGAATGGCTACGTTACAAGTGGTTTGGGTTAGGACTTAAACACAGCTTCAAAAAAGTGGGGTTTCAGTCTGGATTTGAATACTGCCAGAGACGGAGCCAGATGTATCGAGTCAGACAGTACAACAGACCACACACTTCTACAGCAGCTCTCTCAGGTCTAGCATCCAAACAGAACAAGATAAAAGCCTACTTACACTCTCCTGCTGATGAGAAAGCACTTACCTGGCTGGCTAAACAGCACTTAGATTCCTAAGTGCTAATATTCAACGCAAAATTTCAGACCACTGACCGGCAAAGTCGAACAGCCAAATCAGTCTATCTTTGGCTGCTATAAACTTAGCTGGCCAGCGCTGAATATTGATATGGCTGGCTAAGTTTGTGATGGCTAAAATTATACTAGATATTCAAAGCCTGCCACTGAAAATAGCCCAATGGTGACTATGGGAGTCAGCCTGTCTAGCTTGTGTGATCTGAATATTGCTTCCTTAGTCTTTGGTAAAATTTTTAGAAATGTTTCAGAAAGCAACCCACCAGAGAAAGAACATCCACACTGAAGCAGCCTGTGGGGCAGGGCTACTCAAAGGGGTCCACAGGCCAGTCGAGTTTTCAGGATATCCCTAATGAATATGCATGACTACCAACAAATTTTCCCACGGAGCTTATCAAAAACTTTAACTAGCTAGTTATCTATACAGCACATATGACACTCAAAGCTAGATATATATTAAATAGTAATACCATAAATATAATTATCTCATAGCACTTAAATATTTATATATTTTATTAAATATTACATATACAATAATTTCATACCACACATACTACTATCTTATACCCACTCAGAGCCATTCCAGTTCATAGAAATACTGAAAAAAAAGTCATTTAAAAAATATTTCACCATCCGGATACTTAAATAGAAAAAACAGCAGTCAATATGCTTAGACTCTCATCTTCACAAGTTCAAAATTATTCCATATAGCATACGTGCAGTTGATTTCTTAATAGCAATTGATGTCCCCCAGAAATTTCTTTGTGTGTGTGACGGGGACATCAATTGCTATTAAGAAATCAACTGCATGTATGCTATATGGAGTTAATAATTTAAAAAAAAAAAAGTCTAACAAGTGTCCTAAATGGCTACTTGGACGATCAAAAAGCTCTAATCCAGCCTGCCTGGATAATTATTAAGGCACTGGTGCTGCATTTCAGTGGTGCTTAGTTAACTTCCCACTCTACTGATATCATTGGCACTCTCTGCTTAATTGTTTATGCATTTCAGCCAGGACCAAGTCAATGTAAGTTAATGAGTAAGAGTGATCTTAACTGTTAAACTCACACTGAATATCTTTAAAATAATTTTAATGCAGCTGGTGTTAAATCTATTTATATTTTTTTAACAGCAAGCATTCAAGTGGATCACTACCACCTCGCATCCCACCAAGTAAGTTCTATATTACTATAATATTACATGCTTCAATTCAGTGCCAGTCTTAGCATCATTGCCATCATAGGATAAATTCAGATTTTCCACTCAATCTCATGGATTACAACCTATAGAAATCTCCTTTCCTCTTCTTCATTCTTCTTTGGAACTACAGGAAGCAGGCAAGCAGTCTTGAGCTTTGCACAAGGAGACGACAACTATCAGACATGTATGAGAGCAGAAATAGAGAGCCTATGACTGCCTCAAACACTTATGGGTTTTAAATTGTTCGAGACTTGTGCAGATGAGGACAGAGCTTGCAGGAATGGGACGGGCTAGAGGGATCCCACAGGGATGGAGAAAATTTATCCCTGTGTCATTCTCTAAGAGCTGGAGTGGGCAGGGCTGTGGGTGGGGTCATGTGTCCTCTTTTTTTTGTCTTCACAAATATGGTAACCCTAGACCTGAATATTGGTTGGGCCTATATAACTTCTAAGCTTCCAGTGCCCTCCACTCCCAGCCCTCTGGCAAAGTCTAGACCCTCCCAGTATGACTGTTTTTATGGGAGGTCTGTACTTGTGGAGAGAGTTTGGAGGGGTGTCTTGTCTTAGGGATGGGGTAGGGTAAGGGGGAGGGCGAATCAAGACCAGAGTGGTAGGAGTGCAGGTTCAGAGCGGCTATGGCACCTCTGTCATGTTATGTGAGTCCCAGCCAAAATTTAGCTCAGCCCGCATAACTGCCTTATGTACTGGCTGAATACTGGCCGGGACCTACATAACCTCTGGCGGTCACTAAAATCTCAATTAGTTCCTGAACATCGGGGGGGGGGGGGGGCACGATCACCGGGGCAAGAGGGCTTGGGCTCCCTCTTGCCCCGATGTTGTGTGTGTGTGTGTGTGTGTGGGGGGGGGGGGGGTAATGTATCGCGGCAGAAGAGATGCCTCATCTCCCCTACCGCGATGCCATCACTCTTTTACCCGAACTGCCGCAACCCACGGCAGGAGAGATAGGACATCTCTCCTGCCACGGGTCGCGGCAGTTCAGGTAGAGGAGTGATGGCATCGCGGTAGGGGAGATGAGGCATCTCTCCTGCCGCGATGCTTGTGGTGGAGGAGTAGGCAGGTTGCTGGGGCCGTAGAACTGATCGCAGGAGCCACGATCAGCTCCGGCACTTAGACCTGGTTTGACTTCGTCTAAGTCAAAAAGGTATAAGTGCCGACTAAGCAACCTGCCTACGGTTTTGGTTATACCTGCTGCACGCCTAGGTGTAGGTCGGCCCACCTCCTGTCCACCGCCCGCTCTTTCCCCTCCTCTAAACACACCTCTTTTCTCTCTGTGCGTTGAGGCAGGGGAAAGGCCTAAGCTGGTTTTAGATACGTCTAAAAACCAGCTTTGGTTATGGGTACTTGGACAATCAGGCTTTTTGATCATCCAAGTAGCCATTTAGGACACTTTTTAGACTTTTTTTTTTATTATTA
Organism: Geotrypetes seraphini; assembly: GCF_902459505.1. Taxonomy (NCBI): domain Eukaryota; kingdom Metazoa; phylum Chordata; class Amphibia; order Gymnophiona; family Dermophiidae; genus Geotrypetes; species Geotrypetes seraphini. The sequence continues at coordinate 28,098,115 of NC_047101.1, read as the reverse complement.
TGAATCCCATAACTTCCCTCAAAGATTTTAATGGAAATGAAAGAACGTGTGATCTAAAAATAAATATTCAAATGAACAAAACCAAAAATGTTTCGTGTGCACATCCTTTTTTCACTGTAGCTGTCATTAATGTTTTCTTCATTTTGGTTTTCGTTGCTTCAGGTAACATCAGTAGATCATTTTCTGAAGGGCCAGCTAATTTCAGACCTATGCTGCCTCCTCCAAATAAGCATATGGTATCATCAACACCAATGACTGAAGATGAGGTACAGATTGTTTCTTTCTATATAAAAAAAATCCAAAACAACAATCCAAGTCTCCGTGGCAAATGGAGAAAGAGCATATAGGAACATAAGCATTGCCATACTGAGACAGACTGGTGGTCTATCAAGCCCAGTGGACAATCTAGCAAGATCCCAAAAGAGTAAAATGGATTATTTGTTGCTTATCCCTGAAATGAGCAGTGCATCTTCCCAAGCCCATCTTAATTTGCCATATTAACTTTTCTGTTAGAAACTTTTCTTTTTTTAACTCTGCTAAGCTATACTTTTTAGTGAAACTGTATAATGCATACTATCAATAAAGAGACAGCAATATGTATAAAGAAAACATCTGAGCAGCTAATCACTGACAGAATCTACGTATTGTGACAGGGAAGAGCCTGTCAGCAGTTTAAACCCAGCTTTAAACCCTGCCTTGCAAAGGCTGGCCCCTATTCCTAAGCCCAGGAAGCTGCCTAATAATCCTGTGCCTATCACCAAGAGCCAACAGGCAGGGCAAGGCAGAGAGAGAAGGGCAGAAACCATAACATCTGGTTTAGGGCACTATAATCCCTTTTATAATACCTTGGGCAAATCTCCAACAAAACCTCTAGTAAAGAAAACCAGCACAGGCATGGTTAATGAGAGGGGTGTGGCTGGCAAGCAGGATGAACCCAGAGGGAGAGTGGGATTAGGCTTACAGCATAAAATGAGCACAGGTGGAAACACTAAGGAGGAGATTGGGAAGAAGACTGCAGGGGAGAACACTCGGGAGAAGACTGCAGGGAGAAATGCAGGAGAGAGACATGCCGTGCTAAGCAGGAAAGAGCCTGCTAGGAGGTCTTTGTCCCAGACCCTAGCTAAAGCACAGCTGGTCTTACAACCCTCCCGAGCTAACAGACTTCTGACTCCTAAGCAGAAGTGCAGGGGAGTAGAAAGACTTCCAGGGCAGGGCTGGCCGTTAGCTGTCCCTGAAGGGAGTTCTTACCCTGTCTCAGAAAGCGGAGACTCCCTAATGGAATTAGAGGGAGAGCTATCTGAAAGCAGTGAGATGGAGTGCAGTCTCGCAGTATGGGATCTCCTGGAGAATCACAGTTAACAAGGTATGAATGGGGGAGGGGAATGAAAGTGAATGTATCTTTGTGTAGCGTTCTTTCTCCCATAGCAGAACTGTGAGCATGTGTGAATGAATCACTTAGAGCCTGAGAGGGAGGCCATGTAGATAAAGGGAAGGAGGTGAGAACCTTTAATTAACTTCCCCGAGAAGTGTAACGGAACTCAGAGACCTGACATTGTGTAACCCTGAAGCAGGGAACTTTCGGGAGGGGACTTACACCAGTCATAAAAGGTTGGGTTATATAAAGTTCCCTAGCCCCTACCCAGGAGCATAGGGTAGTGGGGGGCATTGGACTTCGGGTGGGTTAGGTCACAGAACTTCCTGAAGTATTTCCAAACAAAAGGAGCAAAATTAAGGAGAAAACGTTTTGGTTTATTTTTTGGCTTTTCTCCTGGGCAGCAGGCTGGACTGTGTTGTAAGGAAGAAACCTTATGAAAATGTTTTGTTTTAAGTCTCCTCAGACCAGAGGGACTACTGGAACCCTAGTGCTGTGAACTAGGGGTAATAAAGATAAAAGCTGAACTTTACCAAGAACGCAGTCTCCACTAATTATTCCACTGCTTATCCAGTGGGAGTCCTCCTGGGAGCGCTCCGACCTTATGCCTGGGGCGGGAGCCGGGTTGCCAGCGCTAGGCTTACCCCCGGCCCCGCCACAGTATAGAGTGATCTGCAAATCAAATTATGTGCCCATCTGACAGCTAAACTGTAGTGATCAATGGAGTACAGTGTAAAGGAAATGTAATAGGCTTTGTTTATTCAAGGGCAAGAAGGCAGCATATTCTCACATATAAGAACATAAGAAGTTGCCTCCACTGAGTCAGACCAGAGGTCCATTTCGCCCAGCGGTCCGCTCCCGCGGTGGCCCACCAGGTCCGTGACCTGTGAAGTGGTTTTTGCCCACTTTTATAACCTACCTCTAGTTCTATCTGTACCCTTCAATCCCCCTATCCTCTAGGAACCTATCCAAACCTTCCTTGAACCCCTGTAAAGTGCTTTGGCCTATCACCTCCTCCGGAAGCATGTTCCATGTGTCCACCACCCTTTGGGTAAAAAAGAACTTTCTAGCATTTGTTCTAAACCTGTCTCCTTTCAATTTCTCCGAGTGACCCCTAGTGGTCCCCACAGTTTGAAGAATCTGTCCTTATCTACTCTCTCTATGCCCTTTAGGATTTTGAAGGTTTCTATCATGTCCCCTCTAAGTCTCCTCTTTTTCAGGGAGAACAGCCCCAGCATTTTTAACCTGTCAGTGTATGCAAAATTTTCCATACCTCTTATCAGTTTAGTCGCTCTTCTCTGGACTCCCTCGAGTACCGCCATGTCCTTCTTGAGGTACGGCGACCAGTACTGGACACAGTACTCCAGGTGCGGGCGCACCATTGCGCGATACAGCAGCATGATGACTTCCTTCGTCCTGGTTGTGATACCCTTTTTGATGATGTCCAGCATTCTGTTTGCTTTCTTTGAGGCTGTCGCACACTGCGCCGATGGTTTCAATGTTGTGTCCACCATCACCCCCAGGTCTCTTTCAAGGTTGCTCACCCCTAGCAATATTCCCCCCATTTTGTAGCTGAACATCGGGTTCTTTTTCCCTACATGCATGACCTTGCATTTCTCTACGTTAAAACTCATTTGCCACTTTTTTGCCCATTCTTCCAGTCTCGTTAGGTCCCTTTGCAGGTCTTCACAGTCTTCTGTGCTTCTAACCCTGCTGCAGAGTTTGGTGTCATCAGCAAATTTGATAACCTCACATTTCGTCCCCGTCTCCAGGTCATCAATAAATATATTGAACAGGAGAGGTCATCATCCACGAATCACCGTTATGAACAGTCAAAAAGTGTATTGTTACTTTATGTCTTTTGAAGACCGCCCATACCTTGCATTTGCCGGTGCCTTCCTGCCCAGTCAACTTGCGGGACCATCAGTTCTCATTTTTTTCGCAGAAGCTGTTTTTTTTAGTTTCTCCAAGTGCGTACAACTTTTCTTTTTTTTTTTATAATTCTTTATTCATTTTCATATTTTACATGAAGTGTATAAAATATTGAGTTACAACTAATGAATACACAATATCACTTTTATATCTATTACATAATATTCTGAACAAATTTTTTTATCCCCTCTCCCACCCCCCACCCTTCAAGTACTTTCCAATCACCTTATACATATTGTATACCATATTATAACATGTTATGTAAAATTATTTTCACTACCCCCCTCCATGTGTGCCATAAAGAAGACAAGAAAAAGAAGAGAAGAAGATAAATCCTACTATTCATTCAGTACAATACTTTGTCAATGGCCCCCATATTTTTATAAATTTAGGATATGTCCCTCTTTGTATTGCTATTACTCTTTCCATTTTGAATATATGACAAATTGTATTCCACCAAAATGTATAATTAAGGTTACTATGATTCTTCCAGTTATTGGTTATATGCTGAATGGCAACCCTGAGTACCTGAATGACTAGTAAAAGCTTATTATTTTCTGATGAAATTTGACTTTTTTTTCTCATCATCATTCCAAATAACACTGTATCATATGATATTGCTACATGATTTTCCATCAATTTATTAATTTGTGGCCAAATTGCATTCCAAAAACTTTTAATGTAGGGACAATGATATAGTAAATGATCCAACGTCCCAGGATCCAGATTACAGTGCCAGCATTTATTGGACTTAGAACTATCTAATTTTTGCAAACGTGTAGGGGTCCAAAAAGCTCTATGTAATAAAAAGAACCAAGTTTGTCTCATAGATGCTGACACTGTACATCTCATTCTCCAAGACCAAATTAGTGGCCATTGAGATGCAGTAATTTGATGCTTAATCTCAATGCTCCAAATGTCTCTTAGACCATTTTTTGGTTTTTTATTCAAATATCCAGATATTAATTTATACCACAATGCGGCTTGATGCCCTAGGAAGTCTGCTTGGAAGCATAAGAACTCTAAACTATATTGATTATTCAATGTTTTCCATTCAGGGAACCCAACCTGAATGGCCTGCTTCAATTGCAACCATTTAAAACTTTGTTTTTTACTAAGACCAAATCTATGTTGCAATTGTGAAAATTCCAGCAGTTTACCTTCCGAAATAACATCATTCAGAGATCTAATGCCTGCAATAATTCATTCCTTCCAAAGGATTTGAGCTCCGCCAATTTTAATCTTGGAGTTTATCCATAAAGACTGATTAGTTGACTTGTTTATTGGGACAGGTGTTAATTTACTAATAAACCTCAACGTTTTCCAAGTATCCATTAATATCTTATTTTCTCTGTATCTTCTAGGCATGTTGATACTTGGAAGATGAACTAAATTTAGGGGAAACATAAGGCGCCATTCCAAATATAACCAATCCGGTGCATTATCTATCAGTTCTGGGAGGATCCAATACATACCCTGACGTAAAATATAGGCTTGATGGTACCTATAAAAATTTGGAAAATTTACCCCTCCCTCCTTAATTGATTTTTGCAAAGATACCAAAGCTATTCTATGTGTTTTACCAAGCCAAAGAAATTTCGTTAAAATGCTATTAAGCTTTTTATAAAAGGACCCCTGAAAATAAATAGGTATCATACTCATTTGGTAGCAAACTACAGGCAAGATCATCATTTTAATAGTTTGAACTCTCCCCCACCAAGAAAGATGTAACGGATTCCATTGCTCACATAACTCTGTAACTCTTTTCAATACAAATTTTTCATTTTCTTTTACTGTATCTTCAATTGTATTTTTAACTTGAATGCCAAGATATTTAAATCCTTCTTCTTTCCATATGAACGGAAAAGCATCAAATAATCCTTTTACACAATGAACATTTAAAGGTATAAGTTCAGACTTACTCCAATTAATTTTATAACCTGAAAATTTGCCAAACATATCAATTAATTCCAATAGACAAGATAAGGTAGACTCTGGATTCCTCAAATAAAGTAAAATATCATCCGCATAAGCCGAAATTTTATATTCCATATCAGAATATGGAATACCCTGTATCCCCCTTGCTTGCTGTATTGCTAACAATAAGGGTTCTAATACAACATCAAATAACAAAGGAGATAAAGGACAACCTTGTCTAACTCCCCTCTGCAATTGAAAACCATCAGATATCATATTATTAATATTTAATCTTGCAATCGGGAAGCTATACAATGTTTTTACCATTTGTATAAATCCAGAACCTATACCAAACCATTCTAAAGCCTGATACATAAAATTCCATTCTACCCTATCAAACGCTTTTTCTGCATCCAAGGAAACTGTAAAAGCCGGTTCATCCATTTTTTTAAATAAATTTAACATATGAAACAATAATCTATAGTTATTAGAGGAATGTCTTTTAGCAACGAAACCCGTCTGATGCGTATCTATAATATGTGGGTGAGCTTTGGCTAATCTCAAAGCCAAAATTTTCGCCAAAAGTTTATTATCCACATTTATTAAAGATATAGGCCTGTAGTCTGAAACCAAAGTAGGATCTTTATTTGGCTTAGGCAAAACAATTACTATTGATTCAGCCATAGTACCTTTAATATCACCTTTTATAAGTTGTGTCTGATATAAATTTAGTAAATATGGGGAAAGGACATTTTGAAATGTTTTATAAAATTCTACTGTATAACCATCACCACCTGGAGCGGATCCAACACTAAGAGATCTCAACGCTGTTTCGAATTCTTTTAATGATATAGGTTCATCTAAACTCTGTTTTATATGATCAGGAACCTTAGGTCCAATAATTAAATCTAAAAAATTTTTACCATCTTTTTGCCTCTCCAAATAAGGCTCGGAAGAATACAGGTCCTTATAAAATTTTAGAAATTGCTTTAAAATTATATCTGTTTGATTGGTTATTATACCATTATCATCTTTTATCCCATTAATGTTAGTTCTTCTTTTTTTTGCTTTAAGATAATTTGCCAATAATCTTCCCGCCTTATTAGAATTTCCATAATACATTGTCTGTTTGGAAAACAAGTCTCTTCTTATCATTTTTGAAGCTAATTCGTTATATTTACCTTTTGCTTTCAAAAGAGCTTGTAATACATCATGTTCCCATTTGCTTACCAATTTAGTTTCTAGTATTTTAATTTCTTTTTCTAACTCTATATACTGTTTTTTAATCTGTTTCCTAACAAAAGCCGAATATGATATAATATGACCTCTCATAGTCGCTTTAAAAGCATCCCATACATTTTCAATAGATGTATCTTCCACTAAATTAATTTGAAAGAAATCACTAATTTGTGTTTTAAAATTTTCCAAAAATTTTTCATCCACAAGCAATGCATTATCAAATCTCCAAAGAGGTCTTCTATTTTCTAATTGATCTAATTGTAAATCTATCCATACTCCCACATGATCCGAAATGATAATGGGATCAATGGAAGCCTTAATTACTTGCTGCACCTTATGTGATGAAATAAAAATATAATCTATTCTTGAAAATGATTTATGAACCTGTGAACAAAATGAAAATTCCTGATCATTAAAATGAAGAATACGCCATATATCCTTCAAATCACATGATTGAACCAAATTATCTAAACATAAAGATTTTATACTTTTACCTGGTTTTTTATCCATTAATAGATCCATTACAGCATTAAAATCTCCAGCCACCACTAAATTAGAAGCAGCCAGTGGTAACAACATACTCTGCAATTTTTTTAAGAATTCTGATTGATTCGAATTAGGGGCATATATATTGAACAATGTCAGGGCATTATTTCCCATACTTATATCAACATGTAGCCATCTTCCATGTTGGTCCGAATTTACTATCTTAAAATTGGCCATACACTTTTTATTTATAAGAACTGCTACTTCTGCTTTTTTACCCTCTGCTGGAGCAAAAAAACATTCTTTCACCCACTCACCCGTTAGTTTCTGTGATTCCTTTATATTAAGATGGGTCTCCTGCAGACAATAAACATCCGCGTTTTGCTTCTTTAAAAATGATAATACCTTTTTCCTTTTGATTACATGATTCAGGCCATTGACATTAATAGAAAATAACTTAAAAGACATAATATATTTTATACTCCTTATCATAATCTTCCTCTTCCCTTCTTCCATAACTAAGATCTAAAAAACTTCTCCCCATGGCACACATTCTTACCTCCAAATTACCCAATCCCTTATTAATCTTTTCCTTAATCATCCTAGTAATATCTTTAATACCCACCTTCTTCCCACCCCTCCCTCCCCAATATAATGACTGCTTAAGGACACACATTGGACAGTAATCCCAACTTCCCCCCTCCCCCCCAGGCAACCAATATTTATTAATAACCCCTTTATCCTTTATTGAGACAAACTCACTACCTCTCCACAATATATCTAATTATATCTCTCTTCTAATCATAAAACCTTTTTTTTTTTTTTTTCCATTTTAAAGTACAGTGGTGCCTCGCATAACGGACGCCTCGCACAGCGAACGCTGCGCACAACGAACTTTATGTCTTGATCCGTACAACGAACTTCGTTTCACACAACGAAGTCGCCCGAGCTGCATCCTTCCGCGCAGGCACTGCGCTTAACTGCCCTCTCTCCGCCTGGTTCCCTCTTGCCCCCCCGACTCCCCGACACGATCGGGGCAAAAAGGAGCCCAAGCCCTCTTGCCCCGCCGATTCCCCAACTCCCCACACAATATCGGGCCAGGAGGGAGCCCAAGTCCTCCTGGCCACGGCGACCCCCTAACCCCACCCTGCACTACATTACGGGCAGGAGGGATCCCAGGCCCTCCTGCCCTCGACGCAAACCCCCCCTCCCCCCAACGACCGCCCCCCCCCAAGAACCTCCGACCGCCCCCCCAGCCGACCCGCGACCCCCCTGGCCGACCCCCACGACACCCCCAACCCCCTTCCCCGTACCTTTCTGTAGTTGGCCGGACAGACGGGAGCCAAACCCGCCTGTCCGGCAGGCAGCCAACGACGGAATGAGGCCGGATTGGCCCATCCGTCCCAAAGCTCCGCCTACTGGTGGGGCCTAAGGCGCCTGGGCCAATCAGAATAGGCCCGGGAGCCTTAGGTCCCTCCTGGGGGCGGGGCCTGAGGCACATGGGCCCTACCCGACCATGTGCCTCAGGCCCTGCCCCCAGGAGGGACCTAAGGCTCCCGGGCCTATTCTGATTGGCCCAGGCGCCTTAGGCCCCACCAGTAGGCGGAGCTTTGGGACGGATGGGCCAATCCGGCCTCATTCCGTCGATGGCTGCCTGCCGGACAGGCGGGTTTGGCTCCCGTCTGTCCGGCCAACTACAGAAAGGTACGGGGAAGGGGGTTGGGGATGTCGTGGGGGTCGGCCAGGGGGGTCGCGGGTCGGCTGGGGGGGCGGTCGGAGGTTCTTGGGGGGGCGGTCGTTGGGGGGAGGGGGGGGTTGCGTCGAGGGCAGGAGGGCCTGGGATCCCTCCTGCCCGTAATGTAGTGCAGGGTGGGGTTAGGGGGTCGCCGTGGCCAGGAGGACTTGGGCTCCCTCCTGGCCCGATATTGTCGGGGAGTTGGGGAATCGGCGGGGCAAGAGGGCTTGGGCTCCCTTTTGCCCCGATCGTGTCGGGGAGTCGGGGGGGCAATTGGGCTTGAGCTCCCTTTTGCCCCGATCGTGTCGGGGAGTCGGGGGGGCAAGAGGGCTTGAGCTCCCTCTTGCCCCGATCGTGTCGGGGAGTCGGGGGGGCAAGAGGGCTTGAGCTCCCTCTTGCCCCGATCGTGTCGGGGAGTCGGGGGGGGCAAGAGGGCTTGAGCTCCCTCTTGCCCCGATCGTGTCGGGGGTGCCAGGGACCACACGGAGTCACCCACCGTACCACCCGATTCGGGTAAGCGCAGGTATCGGTGGGTGGCTTATTTGCGGGGGGGGTGCCTTATTTTACATTTTTTTCTAAAAAGGGGGGGCTGTCTTATTTGATGGCCCTGCCTTATCATCGGGGAAACACGGTAGAAAAAAAAAAAAAATGAACAGTTAAGTCCCAGTTTTTGCCGCTGAGACTCTGCCCTCTCACTGTAAAATTAGACTCTACTTAGTCTGTCTTTAAATTTAAAAAATGTGTGTTGTTTTAAAAAACAATTATGTTTTTAGATGTATCTAAATAAAAATAATAACCAAAAATTTATCTTTTTTTATGTCATCTTAGCATATTTTATGCTACAGAACGAATTATTTTTTTTAACATGTATTGTTATGGGAAAACGCGTTTCACATAACAAACTTTTCGCATAACAAACTTGCTCCTGGAACGAATTAAGTTCGTTGTGTGAGGCACATTTCTCTATCTATTATTTAACCTTTAGTCACATAACCATATTTATTTCCTAACATTCCATTAATGCATTTTTATCATTTCACCAATCTCTAATTCATTCCCCCAACATTTTATTTCATTCAAGAAAATTCTATCATAGTCATATATTTAATAAAAAGTATCATTTTCCTATATCTTATATTATCTAATCCATCTTCTCCTATCCTCCTTTAAATATCCATCTCTTCATATATTTCTGTTAAAAAAAAATAAATTTCAATTTTATAAGTTTTTATCCCCTATTTGTATTTAAACATTTGTATTTCATTTTCAAAATAATTTTCCCCCCCCCTTTTTATATTTCCTCTTCTCCAAATTAAATCCAATCTTTTTAAAACTATATTATCACAACATCAATCTTTACATTCCTTCAGCTACCAATAAATTCTTATGCATCTTTCTTTTATATTATTCATTTTCCTTTCCTTTACTTGCATTTAAATATCATATAACTTGTCCTTTCTATCATTAGTCCATTCTGCAATCTTTTCCTTATTGTCCTTTCATTCTTTACTTTCTCCTTTTCTGACTCATTAAATAAACTGAACTTTCATATTTATTTCTTATCTCCATCCATCCACTCTTATGTGTAAATATGTTTATTGAACAAGAATGGAACAGTAGCATACAGTGAATCAAAACTTTTTCCTCCATACCATCACAATACCCAATTCCCCCCATCCCCCCCTCCCACCCCACCCAGGCAGCAGCAACTAGAACCCATATAAGAAGGAAACAAAAATAAACAAAAAGCATCTCAAGCATCCCAGAGTTGTCTACGAACATAGGAAGTAAAGGTCAAACTAAAAGAATACCAACATTGACGAAAAAGTCTGCCTGTCTTGGCTGACATGTCCACAATGTCTCTACGCTCCAGCAACATTTGCTGCAGCATTAATGCTCTCCACTGTTGGATAGTCGGGGGTTGAGAAGAAAGCCACTGCAACAGAACACACTTCCTCCCCAGCAGAATTGTCCTCTTGATAAAGGCCGAACAGCCCGGCTTGGGCGGGTGGAAACGAATCTGTAGAGTAATGAGGAAACTCGGATGAAGTCTCCAGGAGCACCCCCATAACTGGGCCACAGCAGATACCAAGTGCACCCAAAAGGCAGACACCAATGGGCAGGTCCAAAACATATGTCCAAAAGATGCCATGGGTTGTTCACATTTACCACAGCCGTGCTCCGCACTAATCCCCATCACATGAGCTCTCTTGGGGGGATAGAAAGCCCGCAAGAGAAATTTATAATTGCGTTCCCACTCCATGGAAGATAAGCGGAGGGCATTCCCCAAGCAAAGTCCCCTTCGAATCATGTCGGCTGTGATAGGCACCTGCAAATCCATCGTCCATTTCCTGGCCAAGGTCGGAAAATCAATATCTCCCAAGCAGTCCAGAAGCAACCCATGATACAATTTCAAGGGTATCAGGTCCTGCGCTGTCAGTCCAAGAACTTCGTGTAGTTTAGTGAAGTTCTCCTCACACAGTACCGCCGGTGTCAAGTTCCGCAAATAATGCTGTAATTGTCTGTAGGCAAACCAATCAACTGTGGTAAAGTGGAACTGTGCGGTTAGGTCTGTGAAGGAGAGAGGAAGTCCCGTGCGTTGAATAGCCTGGGAGATGTACTGAAGTCCCACCGAAGTCCATCGGCGAAACGGTCCAGAATCCAAGCCAGGGGTAAAATCACCATTGCCAGCAATGGGCAAGTAAGACGTCACCCTGTGATTGATCTTCAACAGTCTGCATAGGGATTTCCAAGCCCTGCGCATGGCCGGCAGAAGTGGATGAGAGCTAAGCTGTGGCAAATCCGGCAAGTGGAGAGCATGTAATAAATAACTGAAATGGTAGGGTTGAAAGCAATAACATTCTATCTCCGGTAGAGAAAAATATTTAGTATCACAAAACCAATCATGGATATGTCTGAGCTGGCAAGCAAGGTTAAATCTGGAAACACTTAAGACCCAACCCCCCTTTCCTACGAGGTAACATCAACTTAAATAGAGAAATCCTAGCCCGCTTCCCCTGCCAGAGATATGCATTAAGGTGGGAATTGTGTTGAGATACATGAGCTGGGGAAAGCATGACGGGGAGCATCTGTAGTACATAAAGCCATTGAGGCAGGATCATCATGTTGTAGAGGGCAATACGGCCCGAAAGGGACAAGGGAAATCGCCTCCAGTTAGAAAGAGTAGACTCCGTGCGACGGAGCAGAGGCAAGATGTTCGCAGTGTACAGCCTATCCAGGTCCCGAGGTATAACCACCCCCAAGTAACGCAAGGAGGAAGAAGCCCATTGTAAAGGAAAGTCCCCTAACCAATCCTGACGTACTGCCTCTGAGGTTGGTAATACCAGAGATTTCTGCTTGTTAAGAGTCAAGCCAGAGTAAAGGTGAAATTCGTCAAGGATGTCTAACGCCCGAGATAGGGATTGATGAGGATCCCCCAGAGTGAGTAACAGGTCATCCGCGAATGCCAACACCCGTAGCTGGGCAGAACCCTCAGACAATCCTACAATCTCATCATCTCTCTGGAGAGTACGCAACAAAGAGTCCAAATACAACAAGAAAAGCAGCGGAGAGAGCGGACAACCCTGTCGCGTCCCCCTACCCACGATGAAACCATCGGAGCGTACCCCATTAACCATTATCGAGGCCGTGGGATCTGTGTAGAGCGGTCGGAGCAATGCCAAGTAACTGTCCGGCAGTCCAATATGCTGTAAAACTTGAAATAGATACTGCCACTGAACCTTGTCAAAGGCCTTTGCCGCGTCCAATCCAACTAGCAAACCCGGACATTGGGTATGTTGTGCCCGCGAGAATGCCATCAACACTCTCTGAACATTCAAAACCGAATGCCGCTCCCGGACAAAACCCACCTGCTCAGGCACTATGAGGGAAGGCAACAAAGGTGCTAACCTATCAGCCAGCACTCGAGCTAAAATTTTTACGTCAACGTTCAGGAGCGAAATCGGCCGGTATGATTCGATCTCGGTGGGCAGTTTAGATGGCTTTGGAATCAATGTGATGAGAGCGTCATTCGCATAGCAGGGAAATGCACCACAGTCACGAACTGCCGAATAATAATTCAGCAGGGGCTCCCCCAGGACCGATGATAAGATCTTATAGAACTCCGGAGAATAGCCATCCGGTCCCGGAGCCGTGCAAGTCTTCAACGTTTGTATTGCTCGCAACACTTCTTGTGTGTGTAAGGGCCTATCTAGTCGAGATTTCTGAGCTGGCGATAATTTAGGCATCCCCGCATCCTCTAAGTAATCACACACATCGGGGCCCATATAGGGACCCGGGGAAGCATAAAAGGCCTCAAAATAATTTTTAAAGCAATCTGCAATTGCCTCTGCCGAGGTCAATATGTTCCCCGAGTTATCTCGGATCATAGGAATATATCTAGAACCCGACCAGCTCTTAGTTACAGATGCGAGCAACTTCCCCGCCTTGTTACCGTGCTTATAAAATCGAAACTTTCTATAAAACAACAGTTTTTTTGTGCGTTCATGGATAAGGGTATTTAACTCAGCCAAGACCGTTTTATATATATCGTTAGCGGCCACCGACGGGGAAGTCAGCAGGTCACGTTTCAACTGCTGCGAATGACGCTCAAGTTGTACTATGCGCTGTGCAATACGTCTGGTCCTAGAGGCAACGTAAGCTATAATATCACCACGCAACACCGCTTTAGCAGCATCCCAAAATAGAATAGGTTGTTCTATGTGCTGCGCGTTGAAAGAGCAATAATCCTCCCATTTGTGCATTAGAAATTCCCGAAAATGAGGGTCTGCATGCAAGTACGCAGGAAATCTCCATCCCCGAGTTCACAGGGCCTCCCACTGCAACATCAAGCCAGATCATATGGTGATCTGACACCTCAAGGGGGCCAATGGCAGCCTCAGACTCGAGCAAACAGCGTCTCAGATAAAAGCGTATAATCAATCCTGGAGAAAGAACCGTGGGCCCTGGACTGGTGAGTGTAATCTCTCTCCGTGGGGTGAAGCAACCGCCAAGGATCCACCAGTCCCAGAGCTCGACAGAGATAAGGGATTCCCCTGGTCTGTCTCCCAGATGGCGTCCCTGAACCTCCAGAGCGATCCACGCCCGGGTCCATCACCTGATTCAAATCACCTACTACTATCAGGGGACAGTCCGAGTCTTTCAAACAAATATTAACCAGGTTTTGAAAAAAGGAATGTTGATATTTGTTAGGGCCATATCCCACCAAAAGTCGAAAGGGCCCCCCAGGTCCAACCACCCGCACCAAAAGATAACGACCCTGCGAGTCACGCCTCAGAACCTGGACTGTACACTGCAGGCCCCTCCTAAATAGAATCGCCACCCCCGCCCTTTTTCCAGGGGAAGAGGCGTAGTGCAGGTCTCCAACCCAACCCCGGCGCAATTTCTGGTGTTCTACATCTGTAAGTCTAGTCTCTTGCAGACAGGCTATGTCTGCCGAGTGATGTTTCAGTTGAGACAGAATTTTTGTGCGCTTGGCAGGGGAAGTGATGCCCGATACATTCCAGGAAAGTATACGCAACTTCCGGTCACCCATCAGGGGCCAACACCAGACTCACCACAGCTAGCAAAAAATTCAGTAAACGGAGTCCTAGGGCGCCCAGCCCCACCCCAAGACTCACACACACACGCCATGCATACAGTCACACCAATCTGAAAGAAAAATGACCCACGACAACCCTGAACAAGAAAAACAAAAGAAACTAATATCATAGTTGCTGCCACCCAGGACCCCCCCTCTCCCCAAATCCCCCCAACAGCCCCAATCTTCCCCCACATGTGGGAGCTAGGAGGTCACCAGAGATGCCCCGTCCAGGGCCGCCCCGCCCCGCTCCATCAGAATGTGTGCCCCTGAGGGCCCCAAAGAACACGGTCCCCCTTCTAATTAACCAAAACTAGCAAATGTCACAAACAAACCACATTGCATGATGAACATCAGTTCAGTCAGTCTGCTCCCAGATCTGGGTTACCAAGAAGCTTGATGAATGCAGCCGCTTCATCCGGTGAATGAAAGGATTTCCAGATCCCATTTCACTGGATCCTCAATATAGCTGGGTAGTTGAATTGAAATCTTTGCTTTAGCTCCGATAGCTGTGCACACAAGGGATAAAAAGGTTTTCTCCTCTCCTGCAGGGCCGTGGAGTAATCTTGGCTAATACGAATCGGTGAGCCATCATATTTCAAAGTGTCTTTCTTGGTTCTGTACTGTTGTAGTATCTCCACTTTGTGTCTGAAGTTCAGGAGCTTTAATATAACCACACGTGGTCTGGCTTCCAGTCCCGGGCGAGGGCCCAAACGATGCGCTCGTTCAATGCGCACAGGCCCCGCAGCAGCAGAAATCGGGAGCTCCTCTCGCAGCCACCCCTCCAGCAATTCCGGCAGCGAGCGATCCGAGAGCGTTTCCGGGACACCCATCAGGCGCAGGTTCGAGCGACGGGACCGGTTCTCCAGGTCGTCCAGCTTGTCAGCTTGGGCTCGAACCTGCGCCTGCAATGCAAGGAGGTCAGCACTCTGGGTGTTACCTGCGTCCTCCAGGGAGGAAACCCGCTGCTCCAGCTCTGTTGTACGAGCCGACGCTGTTTCCAGCAGCGTTTCAATGTTGGTTATCTGTGCCGTCAACACCTCCAATTTCGGCCCCAAGACCTGGGCAAGGGCCTCCTTTATGTCGCCCAACGCAGCTTCTGTGAGGTTCGATACCGCCGCCGCGGGGCTCGCCGCCATTTTAGCGTCACCAGGCCGCACCCGATCTCTGTCTTTGCGCGCCGATTTTGCCTGCATTAGATCCCGGGAGCGTGTCAAGTACTTTTCCATACACCAGCGCTTGCCTAATCTGTGGCGTGCACACAACAAGGGGGGTTCAAATGTCCGTTTTCGGCGAAAAGTCGGCAGGGCAGCCCCGGAGCGAGCGAGGAGACGTCCTCACGCGCTCATGACACCACGTGACCTCCCCATCCATCCACTCTTAAAGACTTTTGACTGCCAATTGTCATTCTTTTTTTTTTTTTTTTTATAATATCCTTTTAGTCTATCAGTCCTGCTTTCTTCTTCTTCTTCACATCTATTTATTTTCCTATTCAGTCTTCACTTTTCCTTTTGTGTTAATTTGTCCAGTCCTTTAATCCTTCTTGTTCATTCTTTACTCCAACCATCCATCTTTCAGTCTCCTAAAAGTTAAGTCTAATAACTTCACTTTAATGTCTTTCCAGTCTATCCTTCTTTCTACTTTCTTCTTTACATTCTTTATTTTCTTTTTCACTTGTCCATTTTTATTTCCTGATCTTTGTTGCATATTCTTCTTTTTCCAACAAACAAAAGTCCCATAGTTCTTTATATTTAATTTTTTGTTCAATATCCACCAATCCAGTCTTAGTATTTATCCCTTCGTTTCAACACCCATTGTGCTAAAATGACATAGGTTCTGATTTTGAAAGAAAGGTCTTTAGTTTTTCCGGGTCAACAAAATACAAAGATTTATCCCCACAAGATACCCTCATTTTTGCTGGGTAATATAACCCATACTTATATCCTTTTCCTTTAATTGAGATCTCAGATCAAGGAATTTCTTCCTAATATTTGCTGTATTTTTAGCAAAGTCTGGTAAAAACCACATTTTGGATCCTTTATAGTTTAAGTTTTTATCTTTTTTGGCAGCATTTAAAATTTCTATTGCTTGCTGGTATCTTAACATCTTGAATATTAATGGTCTTGGTCTCCCTTGATTTTCCAAACTCTTTATTGGAATCCTGTGTGCCCGTTCTATTTCCAAAGGCTGTTTGAAATCCAACTGCAATAATCTAGGAATTAAATTTTCTAAAAACTGTATTGCATTTTTCCCTTCCAAATTTTCCTGTATTCCAAAAAGTTTTATATTCTTTCTTCTTCCACGGTTTTCGTAATCTTCCAGCTGACTTTTCAATTGAATTATTTCCAAACTGTCATTTTTGCATCTTTTTCCTTCACATTCTAAGCTCTCCATTTTAACTTCTAACTCTGTTGTTCTTTTATTAGCTACTTCCATTTGTCTGTGTATATTCAGGATTTCTTCCTTCAGTTCTGCCATATTACTCACAGTCTCTGTCAGCATTTGTTTGATTTGCCTCAGTTCCCCCATAACTTCAGCTTTGCTTAACTCCTCTGATACATCAGCAGGAAGCGGAACCTTACTCGGGGTAATTTGATCCTGCTTCTGCCTTTTCACAGCCCCTCCGGTTTCACTTTTACTCTGTCGGGTGCTCGCCATGCTCCCGCTGTCCTCTCCGATGTTTTCAGCCGAAAACAGTTTAAAAGGAAATCTTTATTTATTCAACGGTTGCCCAGGTAAGAGGAGCGCTGCGATCACACGACCATTTTGTGTGTGCGCTAAGCCACGCCCCCCTCTGCGTACAACTTTTCTACCTATTTGTGCCTTCCCGTTTCTTTTTTTTTCATAATTTGTCTGTTTTTTAATTTTTTATTTGTTCCAGTGTAAAATTTTAAAATTTTGACTGATTTTATATTTATGGGCCTTCAGGCTCTCCTCAAGCCTGTTTTCAGGCCAGCAGTGTCAAGTTTTTTCGGGTTACCATTTATTCAACTTCCCTGGATCATAGAGTCATTCGATTTTGAATTGGCAGTCTCTCCCTTCAGTGATCAAGCTTTCAAGCAGTTTCAAATGGTGCACCTGGTGCCAAAGGACTATTTGGCTACAGACCTGGTGGTCTGGCAGGCTTTTGGGGCAGGAGCGATCTTCCTACGCTCCTGCCCCATGTAGATCGCCAATAGGAAATGGCTGCCGTGAGCTTCCACTGTAGTCTTGAGAGACTACAGGTAAGGCCGGGATGCCAGGGGGAAGGTGGGAGGGAGGCGGGGGTGGGTCAGAGCCCGACGAGAAGATATTCGTGGTTTTTCTCCATTCGTGGTCCGGCTCTGCCCCTATCCCCCGTGAATACCGAGGGAGAAGTGTAATGTTTTATAGCAATAATCAAGCATCCAAGAGCTAATCCCACTCTAATCTTGCCGAAAATATGCCTCTAACGCCCCCTTAATATTTAGATGCACTGGAAACAAAACAACCAAAAAAACATCTAGAGAATCAGTTTTGAAAATAGCCACTTTAACATTTTTACTAGTAAGATGTCCAGTTGCCAGTTTATGCCATCTTTTGGACGTCTATCCTTTTTGAAAATGAACCCCATAGTGACTAAAGTTTGACTTTTGCAGCAGTAGAAAGGTTTTTGCCAGGCTTACAAATTCAGAAAGGGGTGAGTAGATGAAGGGGAACTTGGGAAAGAGGAGACTGAAGATTTTTTTTTATGCTTTTTGTAACTTGTCTAAGATGGGGGTGTTTTTATTTTTGGTCATAGAATCCCACAATAAATGGCTATACTAGAAACTGGAATAAATGTTATATCATATCAAAAAAAGGAATTATTCCAGTCTTGTAATAATCTCCAAATTCATAAGGAGAAATGAGATATTTTTGGTCAGGCATATCAAGTTGTGATACAGAAAAATTTTCACATAAAAAAATCTGTTTTTTGACATCCTTCTGCAGAAAAAATTAAAATCTGCTTTTTATGCATGAACATGGCACCTAAGGCTTCTGAAATTCAAGAAATTTGAGATTCTTTGGAAATTTATTGCAGTTCAGAAAATTACTGAAAACTCATCTTTTTGCACAAGCTTTTTTTTTCTTGACATGAGATTAGACTAATTGCAGGTGATGTATCTTGACAATTTCATCGTGATCATGATGAATAGTATTCTTCTTTGCCTTCTATTTTTATTTGTTCAGTTTTTTATTGTTTAAGATTATTGTGGAAATGTGATGTATTCCATACTGCGTATGTGAGCCACTTTGATTTAAAGTAGATTATAAATGTTTTAAATAAATACATTTCTTATTCTTTACAGTGTATAGAACATCAGGACTGGTACGCTGGTGAGATGAACAGACCAGAAGCAGAAGATGCTCTCATGATGGTAAACCAGGTATCACACAAGCAAAATACATGTATACTGAAAGCAGCACTAAGACAGCCTCTAAGTATTCAGATATGCTAATTAAAAATGTAGAAAACTAATTCAATAACCAAAAAAACCCAAATGTGAAGAGTAAATACAAGGGTCATTTCATAAATAATGCCCACTATTTTTTAAAATTGACATGTTTTATTTTATGTGACACAAACAGCACCATTACTTACCTGTAACAGGTGTTATTCAAGGACAGCAGGCAGATGTCCTCACAAATAGATCATCCACAGAGCCTGGGACTAATAGTACAAAAGTGTACTGTCACTTTAATTTCTTTAGAAGTCTTGAGACTGCCCATACCACGCATTCGTGAGTGCCTTCCAACCCAACATCAGCTCATGGGACCATCAGTTCACTAAACAAGCTAAAAAACCAATTAAGGGATGTGGGACAGTTATAAGAATATCTGCCTGCTCTCCCTGGATAACACTTGTTGCAGGTAAGTAACTGTGCTTTATCCCAGTACAAGCAGGCAGCATATTCTCACAAGGAATGGAATGGAGGGAAGTTGTCGACTAAAGCGAGAATAAATTTTATAGAATGGCTTAGATGAATTGACTATCCCATCTGAAATTAATCTCATACATCCACTGGCTTAGGTGTCCAAATAAAGTGGATAATAAGCCCAATTAATGACTTTAACAATAATTAATTGGAACTTAGATGTCCGAATGCTGGACACAATTCTACAAATAGACATCCACAATTTTGTGGACGCCCATCGGAAAAAGCTGCACCTAAAAAGTAGGTGTGGGTGTGGTATAGGCATGGTGTGGGAGAGGCTTCAATGTGGATGTCTCTAGAATTAGCATATTTCTGAGCACCGGAGTGCGTCTAGTTAACACCTACATTGTAGGCGATTGAAAAGCAAGTCTACTTTTGAGCAGAAGGGTGTATGTGGAATGATGATAATGAATAAATAATGATGCTTTGGATATTAATGTTTTCAATGATAGCAATATTATCTTATATGTTATCCTGTGCATAATAGGGAGCAAAAGAGCATTTTCTAAGAGTGGCTTTACATGATCAAATTTTTTTGCATTTGCGATTAGTTTTATGGCTGCGTTTTGTATTATTTGTAGCTGTCGTATTTCTTTTTGAGTGATACTGCTTCATTTTTTACCCCAAGGATCCTTCTTCCTGCCATCTTTACAGTATAATAAAGTTAATATAATAAACCATCTAAGCTCCTCATCTATGAGCAACAAATGAAAAGCAATGAGCACAAATGTTTGCAGTTTAAGTAACATAGTTCAGGATTTTTGTTGCTAACATGGACACTTGATTCAATGATTCCCATAAGTAGGAAACAACCATACCAAGCTATGATCTTTTTAGAAACGATAGAGAGGGCTAAAGAAGTAGAGGAATAAAGATAGTTACTCACCTGTAGAGGGTGTGTTCCAAGGACAGCAGACACATATTTTCACATATGGGGTGATGTAGTCCAAACTGTATTGTCACTTTGAAACTTTAGCACTATCCATACAATATACATGTATGTGTGCTTTCCAGCCTGACATCAGCTCACAGGACCTTCAGTTTTGTCCAAAAGCTAAGAAGTCAGCTAGGAGAGATGGGTGGATTGTGAGAATATCTGCCTGCTGTCCTCAGAGAACACCTGCTACAGGTGAGTAACTATGCTTTCTCCGAGGACAAGCAGGCAGTATATTCTCACATATGGGATTTCCAAGCTGCCAGACTCATGCCTCCAGGAAGAGAGTTAAATATAACTGTCCTGAGGCTGGTGAAATCCCCGAGGATGCCTTGTTGGGGAGACTGGACGGATCAGACAGGTTTTTATATACTGTCATTTACTCTGCTAGTATATTACTATATTGCAGTTCATCCCTATGTCAGACTCTACTGGAGACAACTAAGGATTTATAATTATCCCAGGACAAGCAGGCAGCATATTCTTGACTGATGGGTGACGGCACAGACGGAGCCCCGGTACGGACAATTTTAGAGTGATTGCACTCTAAGAACTTGGAAAGTTCTGGTAGGCCGCACCGCGCACGCGCGAGTGCCTTCCCGCCCGACAGAGGCGCGCGGTCCCCAGTTTCTTAGTTTCTTAGTTTCCGCGGAGCTAAGAAGACGTGTTTCTCTCAACGGCCGTTGTGAGAAAATCTTTTTGATTCTTCCCGCTCGCGTAAACTCTTGAAGGAAATATTGTTTCCTTCCTTTTTTATTTCTTTTCTTTTCTTTAAAAAAAAAAAAAAAAACAACATTTGTTTTTTTCTTCTTTTTTCGGATTCGCCCCGGCGGGGTCTTTTGCCACCATCGAAGCCTCGGCCTTTGATTTGGCTGAAGCCGTTTTTACATTCATGGGTTTAAGAAGTGCCAGCGGTGTGCACGACCAATTTCACTCACTGACCCACATAATTGGTGTCTACAGTGTCTTGGTCCCGACCATCGAGCGTCTACCTGCACCCGCTGTGCGATTTTAAAAAAGCGAACTCTGAAAAATCGTCAAATCCAGCAGAGATTGCTTTTTGGTGCCGAAATGTCTGACTCTACGACACCGACATCGGCTCCGGCGCAGTCGGCACCCACCTCATCGACGCCACGCGATACCGCGTCGGCGTCGACTCCTTCAGGTAAGCCGGCTAAGAAGCCTTCCCCGTTGGAGCGTCCTCCGGTCTCGGTGGCAGCGAGCCCAATCCTGCCAACTTCGAGGCGCCCACGGAAGCGCTCCGCCCCAATAGAGGTGAGCCCCTCGACATCGGGTTCCTCATCCTCGGGGCTTAGAGCAGCACCGCAGGTACCGCAGAAGAAAAAGGCGGTACCGGTGCCTTCACTCGAAGAGCGTATAGCTGCTGTTCTGCAAGTGCAGCTTAAAGAACAGTTGCAACACCTTCTTCCTTCACTCTTGGCACCGAGCCTTCCGGTCCCGGTCCGGTCTGAGCCACCGGCACCGACAGTGGAACGCCCTATTTTATCGGCTTCCATTTTGTCGGTACCAGTACAATCTGCTTCCTCGGTCTCCATGCCGGTTCTTGCACCGGAGCCGAGAGCTCACCATCAGGCTGTACAGACTTCGGCTCCGGTGCATCCAGTGACATCTCCCGGTACCGAGTCGATCAGGTCAGGGAAATCGCTTCGCAAATCTCGTCACCTAGAACCCTCCACACCAGAATCTCGGGACCGGAGTTTTCAAGTTCGAGATCCTGATTTGTGGGGTGATTCAGAGGATCCTCTTCTTTCTGAAGGGGAATGCTCTTCTGGTGACGAGGACCCTTTTGCTTTGGGACCTTCCTCTAGACCAGATGTGTCCTCTTTTTCTTCCTTTTTGAAGGAGATGTGTGATTCTCTCTCCATCCCCTTGGAGGCTGAGTCAAAGAAATCCAAAGCTTTTCTAGATGCACTGGATTTTGACCAGCCTCCAAAGGAATACCTTAAGTTACCTCTCCATGACATCTTGAGAGAGACCTTTTATAAAAATTTAGAATCTCCTTTAACTGTACCTGGAGCTCCCCGCAAGTTGGACTCTTTGTATAAAGTCATTCCCATTCCTGGGTTTGACAAACCCCAACTACCTCATGAGTCCCTTTTAGTTGAGTCCACACTCAAAAAGTCTAAGGGGGCTAGTGTGTATGCTTCAGTTCCTCCTGGCAGAGAGGGTAAATCCATGGACAAATTTGGAAAAAGGCTGTACCAGAATGCGATGTTGGCCAACCGGTCAGGAAATTACGCATTTCATTTCTCATTTTACCTAAAACAGCTTATACAAAATCTGACTGTTTTCGAGAAATATCTCCCCGACCGGAAAAAATCTGCTTTTCACCAAAATTGTTCCTCCCTTTTGCAGCTTCGTAAGTTCATGGTCAGATCAATTTATGACACTTTTGAACTGACCTCCAGAGCCACAGTTATGTCAGTAGCCATGCGATGGCTGGCCTGGCTTCGAGTTTCCGAACTCGATGTCAATCATCAGGACCGGCTAGCCAACGCACCTTGTTTGGGGGATGAGCTGTTTGGAGATTCCATGGATTCCACTACTCAAAAGCTCTCGGCTCATGAAACTCGGTGGGACACTCTTCTTAAAACTAAGAAAGCAACTCCACCTACCAGGCCTTTTCGTCAACACTAGGCCTACCAACGACGATTTGTGGCCCGTCCTCTGCCACAGACTACACAACAGCCTAGACGTCAGAGACAACAAAGACCAGCTGCTAGGCAAGCTCAGCAACAGCAGCAGGTGAAACCTCCTCCTTCACAAAAACCTACTCAACCCTTTTGACTTGGTTCTCCAGAACATAGCCAGTCTCGTTCCTTCTATCCAACTTCCACAGCCCATAGGAGGACGCCTTATACATTTCATAAGCCGTTGGGAAATCATCACCTCGGACCTGTGGGTCCTCAACATCATCCGCCACGGCTACTCTCTCAACTTTCAGACACCTCCTGCCCAAAGTCTGCCAAGAGAGTCTGCTTTCAACACTCCTCGATCTTCCCTCCTTCTTCAAGAGGTTCAATCCCTCCTCCTTCTGAACGCTATAGAGGAAGTTCCTCTAGATCAGAGAGGGCAGGGATTTTACTCCCGTTATTTTCTAGTCCCCAAAAAGACAGGAGATCTAAGACCCATTCTAGATCTTCGCGATCTAAACAAATGCTTGGTCAAGGAGAAATTCAAAATGCTTTCTCTGGCCACTATTTACCCTCTTCTCAATCAAGGCGACTGGCTATGTTCCCTCGATCTCAAAGAAGCATACACTCATATACCGGTCAATCTGGCCTCCAGACAGTACCTACGCTTCATGATCAATCGTTGTCATTACCAATACAAGGTACTACCCTTCGGTCTTGCCTCCTCTCCAAGAGTGTTCACCAAATGTCTGATTGTGGTGGCTGCCTTTCTACGATCTCACCACCTTCAGGTCTTTCCTTACCTGGACGACTGGTTAATCAAGGCCAATTCATCTCAGACTGTTCTCCTGGCCACCAACCAAACCATCATGTTTCTTCAACTTCTGGGGTTCGAGATCAATCTAACCAAATCTCATCTCATCCCCACTCAGAGACTTCAATTCATCGGAGCTGTCTTGGACACAGTCTTCATGAGAGCGTTCCTGCCATCCAACCGTCTTCAAACGCTTCAATCTCTGTGTCAGCAGGTGCTTCTACAACTTTCCATCTCTGCCAAGCAAATGATGATACTCTTGGGTCACATGGCCTCCACAGTTCATGTCACACCCTTCGCACGTCTTCACCTGCGCACTCCTCAATGGACCCTAGCTACCCAGTGGTCTCAAGCGATGGATCCTTGCTCACGTCACATATCTGTCACATCATCTCTTCGTCAGTCTCTACAATGGTGGTTGATATCCTCAAATCTCTCCAGAGGTCTTCTGCTCCATCTACCTCCTCATCAACTAGTCATCACCACCGACACCTCCCCTTATGCCTGGGGAGCTCATTTGGACGAGTTCCAAACTCAAGGCCTTTGGACAGCCCAGGAAAAGAAGCATCATATCAATTTCCTGGAACTCAGAGCAATGTTTTATGCCCTCAAAGCCTTCCAACATCTTCTCTTTCCTCAAGTTCTCCTGCTCTGCACAGACAATCAAGTTGCGATGTACTACATCAACAAGCAGGGTGGGACGGGCTCTCGCCTCTTATGCCAGGAAGCCCAGAAGATCTGGACTTGGGCCATAAATCACCATCTATTCCTGAAAGCTATCTACATTCAGGGAGAAAAGAATTCCTTAGCGGACAAGCTCAGCAGAATTCTCCAGCCTCACGCGTGGACACTCGATCCTTTCACTCTACAGTCCATCTTCGCTCAATGGGGCACTCCTCAGATAGACCTCTTTGCAGCTCCTCACAATCACCAGCTGCCCCTATTCTGCTCCAGACTCTACTCGCCTCACCGTCTGGCAGCGGATGCATTTCTCCTCGACTGGTCCAATCTGTTCCTGTACGCTTTCCCTCCTCTGCCTCTCATGTTGAGAACCTTGTTCAAGCTCAAGAGGGAACGAGCCACCATGATTCTGATTGCTCCGAGGTGGCCCAGGCAACATTGGTTCTCCCTTCTACTTCAACTCAGTTCCAGGGAACCTTTTCTTCTTCCACTGTTTCCTTCTCTGCTTACACAGCATCAGGAGACCCTTCTACATCCCAACCTCCAGTCTCTGCACCTGACAGCTTGGTATCTCTCGGGCTGACTTCGCATGATACTCTTTTGTCTCAGCCCGTTCGTTCCATTCTAGATGCCTCCAGGAAACCAGCCACTCTGCAATGTTACCATCAGAAGTGGACAAGATTTTCTTCCTGGTGTCTTCTTCACCATCTTGATCCCACTTCCCTGGCAGTGGAGACATTGTTGGATTATTTGCTTTCTTTGTCTGACTCTGGCCTTAAGTCTACTTCCATCAGAGTCCACCTCAGTGCCATTGCTGCTTTTCATGAGCTGGTTCATGGAAAACTTCTCTCAGCTCATCCCCTGGTGTCCAGGTTCATGCGGGGTCTTTTCAATGTGAAACCACCTCTTAAAGCCCCTCCTGTTATCTGGGATCTCAATGTGGTTCTTTCCACCTTAATGAAGCCTCCATTTGAACCTTTAGCTACCACTCCTTTCAAGTTTCTCACTTGGAAAGTACTTTTCCTTATTGCTCTTACCTCTGCCAGGAGGGTCAGTGAGCTGCATGCACTAGTTGCGGATCCACCTTTTACGGTCTTTCATCATGACAAGGTGGTTCTGCGTACACATCCAAAGTTTTTCCCTAAGGTTGTCTCTGAATTCCATCTCAACCAATCCATTGTTCTGCCTGTCTTCTTTCCGAAACCTCACTCTCATTCTGGGGAACAGGCTCTGCATACTTTGGATTGTAAGAGGGCTCTAGCTTACTATCTAGAGCGTACGAAACCCCACAGATCAGTTCCCCAACTCTTTCTGTCCTTTGATCCGAATAAATTGGGACGTCCTGTTTCTAAACATACGTTGTCTAATTGGCTGGCAGCGTGCATTTCATTCTGTTATGCTCAGACCGGACTGACACTGGAAGGTTCTGTCACGGCCCATAGAGTCCGAGCGATGGCAGCATCTGTAGCTTTCCTCCGTTCCACTCCTATTGAGGAAATCTGCAAGGCTGCTACTTGGTCCTCAGTTCATACTTTTACATCTCATTATTGTCTGGATGCATTCTCCAGATGGGATGGATACTTCGGCCAATCTGTTTTACAAAATTTGTTTTCCTAATGGCCAACCTTCCCTCCATCCCTCTTTTTGTTAGCTTGGAGGTCACCCATCAGTCAAGAATATGCTGCCTGCTTGTCCTGGGATAAAGCACAGTTACTTACCGTAACAGGTGTTATCCAGGGACAGCAGGCAGATATTCTTGCGTCCCTCCCACCTCCCCGGGTTGGCTTCTCAGCTGGCTTATCCTAACTGGGGACCGCGCGCCTCTGTCGGGCGGGAAGGCACTCGCGCGTGCGCGGTGCGGCCTACCAGAACTTTCCAAGTTCTTAGAGTGCAATCACTCTAAAATTGTCCGTACCGGAGCTCCGTCGGTGCCGTCACCCATCAGTCAAGAATATCTGCCTGCTGTCCCTGGATAACACCTGTTACGGTAAGTAACTGTGCTTTCTAGCTGATTGTACACCACATAATGGAAGTGTGTGGTGCAGTGGTTAGAGCTACAGCCTCGGCACCCTGAGGTTGTGGGTTCAAATCCCACACTGCTCCTTGTGACCCTGGGCAAGTCACTTAATCCTCATTGCCTCAGGCACATTAAATAGAGTGGGAGCCTACCAGGACAGTTAGGGAAAAATGCTTGAGTACTTGAATAATTTGTAATCCATATAGAATTGCAGGATATGTGGAATATAAATTATAAAAAAAAAAAGAATAGTACCCTGTCGAACTGGCTCTTAATTGAATGGTAGGTGAAATAGCCTAGGAAAGTGGATTTTTCATCAGTTGATTGAACAGTAACTGGTGCTTCACTAAGTAATGGGTGAGCTTCAAGTTACCAACTGTGGCTCCGAGTCTGCAGTGCCAGTCTTACATGCAAGGCAGCTCAACTTCCGATGCACAAAAAGGTTCTCAGGGGCTTTTACCAATCATAGTAGCAGCCACCAAGAGCCCTCTGCAAATGCATTACAAGGAGCTCATTAGTACTCCTATTAAAATGAGCATGTCTTGTGATACACTGCCTTGCCGCCTCTGTAAATTTCTTTTCTCCTCTGTTCTGCTGCAGAAATAACATTCAACCATTCTTGTGTTTATTAGGATGGTGCCTTCCTAGTGAGGAACAGCTCCAAACGAAGCACATCTCACCCTTATGTACTGATGGTATTATATAAAAATAAAGTCTACAACATCCAGATCCGCTATGATGAAAAAGACAATATTTATTTGTTGGGAACTGGACTTCGAGGAAAAGAGGTGTTGTATCAGTCTTTATCCAGTGATTATACCACAATTACGAAAACGGTCAGCTCAATGTCTCAATATTAGCAGAAGGTCTCCAATGCATTGTCCACCTCTTTCACTAAGGTGCGCTAGCCGATTTAACGTGCGTTAAATGATAACATGCCCATAGAATATAATGGGCGTGTTTGCATTTAGCGCGCCTTAAAAGAACCCCTGTGTGTAATTTTTCTTAAATATAACTCTCTCTCCATAAGAATAGGTATTAAATCGCCAGTTCAATGGATGCGTCTTTTAAAAACAATTTTCAGGACATGACTTAAATTCATAGGATGAAAAGAAAAGCCACTTACCTTTAAAAGATTTTTTTGATGGACCGCATGATTGATCAGTGGAGAAAGCACAGTTACTTACCGTAACAGGGACAGCAGGCAGATCTTCTCACATGTGGGTGATATCATCCATGAGGCCCGGTACGGACAGTGCAAAAGTGCACTATCACTTTAAGCTTTGCAAAGCTTCAAGAATGCTCGCACCATGCATGCGTGAGTGCTTTCCCGGCTGACATCAGCTCGTGGTTCCTCAGTTTCATAAGCAAGCTAAGAAGCCAACCAGGGGAGGTGGGAGGGATGTGAGAAGATCTGCCTGCTGTCCCCAGATAATACCTGTTACGGTAGGTAACTGTGCTTTACCCACTAATCAATCGTACGGTCTGTCAAAAAAATCTATCAGAAGACTTGGTGGAGGGGTTTTTCAGGGGAGTTGAGGGAAACTTTGATTGGTGAAACATCTGTACTCCAGATGTTTCTTTAGGTGCAGTTGGCACCATATGTTTGTCTATTGGGCCAGAGGTAACCGGAGTAGATATCTTTGGTTTCACTACATCTTTGTGCTTCCCCATAGTTATCACAATAGCCAACCACTTTTAAGTACGGTACTCTTTGGTGTTGCAAAGGGCTCTCAGACAGCAGGGCATGACGCTTTGTCCATACCATGTAGCCAATTGCTGCAAAGGCACTGGCCTCAAACAGCACAAAGGAAAGACTGAGATGTCATTACCTAATGGAGATAGGCACTGGAGCTTACAAAGATTTTTCATTAAGAACATAAGAAGTTGCCTCCGCTGGGTCAGACCAGAGGTCCATCGCGCCCAGCAGTCCACACCCGCGGCGGCCCATCAGGTCCATGACCTGTCAGGTTTTCTTGATTTAGCCCTATAGCCCCCTTATTTTTCTATCTATACTCTTTCTGTACCCTATCTATCTCTCTCTGTACCCCTCGATCCCCCTATCCATCAGGAATCTATCCAATCCCTCTTTGAATCCCCATAGTGTACTCTGTCCTATCACCTCCTCCGGAAGCGCGTTCCATGTGTCCACTACCCTCTGAGTGAAGAAAAACCTCCTGGCATTGGTTCTAAACCTGTCCCCTTCCAGTTTCTCCGAGTGCCCTCTCGTACTTGTGGTTCCCCGTAGTCTGAAGAATCTATCCTTGTCTACCTTCTCTATGCCCTTCATGATCTTGAAAGTTTCTGCCGTATTCATCCTGGCCGAGTGGATGGAGTCTTTTACATATAGTGCTATTCCTCCACCCTTCTTGTAAGTCCTGTCTCTCCTATAGAGTTTGTACCCTGGCAGTACCACGTCCCATTTGTTGTCCTCTGTCTACCATGTTTCTGTGATTCCAATTATGTCTAGGTTCTCTCTTTTGGCCATGACTTCCAGTTCTCCCATTTTGGTCCTTATACTCCTTGCATTTGTGTATAAGCAATTTAAATCCCGTTTTTTTTCTGCCCCTGCTGATGTTCCTTGTGATTTGTTTCTCTTGCCGTCCCCCTCATGGGCTACCAATCCCTGAATTTCGCTTTGTTCCTCCTCTCCCTGTGGTGCATCTTTTTTGTCCTCAGCCTGTACCCTCGTATCCACCTGTGTCTCTAGCTCCCGTCGTTCCCTCTTCTTTTTGGTCTCTAGTTTCACTAGATCCTTGGACCCCTGTAGTTCACTTTTTGGTTCTTTCCAGCATTTTTCCTGCTCCTGCTGCTTTCTCTTCTTTTTGGTCTCTAGTTTCACTTGGTCCTTGAACCCCTGTAGTTTGCCTTTTTCCTCTTCCCCGCAATTTTCCCGTTCAGTATCTTCATTGGATACTTTTGTCCGAATCGTCAACATCAGGTTAGCTGTCGGCTTTCCCCTTCTCCTCAGTTTAAAGCCTTTTCTATTTCTCTCTCGACGTTATTTGCCAGCAGTCTCGTTCCTGCCGTGCTCAGGTGTAGTGCATCCCTCCTGTAGAGCTTGCTCTTTCCCCAAAAGGTTGTCCAGTTCCTCACGAAGTGGAAATCTTCCTCTTCACACCATCTCCTCAGCCACGCGTTTATTGCTCGTAGCTCGTCCTGCCTCTTCGCATCTGCCCTCGGTACTGGCAGGATCTCTGAGAATGCTATCTTCCGTGTCCTCAGCTTCAGTTTCCTTCCCAGGATTCTGAACTGGTCAGTTAGTGTAGTCCTGTTGTAGTTTCTTCTGTTGACATCATTGGTTCCAACGTGGATTATCATTGCTGTCTCTTCCGTCTCAGCTCCGTCCAGGATCCTCTCGATTCTGTCGGTGATGTCCTTCGTTCTTGCCCCTGGGAGACATGTCACTAGCCGGTCCTCTCTTCCTCCTGCTACGTGACTGTTCACTTCTCTCAGGATTGAGTCTCCCACTACAATTGCAGATTTCCCTTTCTTCAGCTTCCTCTTCGGTCTCAAGTCTGTGTCCTTAGTTGGTGCGATACTTCTCCCTCAGGGTTCTGGTGAGTCTTGGCCTCCTCCGCTTGCATGGTTCCTTCATAAGGTCCTTCTCCCCCGGTGTCTGTTGGTTCCTGTCTGTGTTGCTGATGGTCCTATTCCTCCACCCTCCTGTAGGCCTCCTCGATGAATCTCTCGAGCACCCTCAAGTTTATTAGGATTTTTATATACCGCCTATCAAGGTTATCTAAGCGGTTTTACAATCAGGTACTCAAGCATTTTCCCTCTCTGTCCCGGTGGGCTCACAATCTATCTAACGTACTTGGTCCTCAATGTGGCTTACTCTTGTGGGGTCCTCAGTTGCCCAGCACAGTTCTTCCGAGATCGGAGTCCCTCCTGCTCCTGGACCCTGTCCTGTAGTCTATCGACCTCCTTCTTCAGGCTTTCCAGTTCCTGACACCGACCACATATGTACCTACCCGAGGGGAGGTAGTTGTACATATGACACTCCGTGCAGTACACTGGGAAGCTCCTCTGGGTTCCTACCGCCTCCATTTCTCTTCTTCCTTCTTAGTCTCCTGGTGTGTGGTGTGCGAAAATGGCGCCTGCTGTGTTTGTAGGTTAATCTAATGGGTAGCCTGGTCTCCTGGCTCCTTCTCAAGGCTCCTTCACAAAGGCGCTCTCGCTAAGGCGAGCGCCTTTGCCGCTCGCCTTCGCTGCACGCCGTTGGCTCCCCCCCTTTCAAGGGGGAGTCCGGGCGATGCCGCTATTGATGACGCGGTGGGCGGAGCTAACTCTCGCCGCCGCTGTCTGCCTTGCTGGTCTCCTGCTTCCTCCTTCCCTCCGGCTTCTGCTTTCACCCACTGCCACTGCTCCCTCCTTTTCTTTGCCGCTGCTGCCTCTCCTCCACACGGCCCGCAGGACTCTTCGCGCCGTGGCTCCTTCCCTTTCAAGGGGGAGTCCAGGCGATGCCGCTGTTGACGCGGTGAGCGGAGCTAACTCTCGCTGCCGCTGTCTGCCTTGCTGGTCTCCTGCTTCCTCCTTCCCTCCGGCTTCTGCTTTCACCCGCTGCCGCTGCTACCTCCTTCTCTTTGCTGCTGCTGCCTCTCCTCCACGTGGCGCGCAGGTCTCTTTGCGCCCTTTCAAGGGGGAGTCCAGGCGATGCCGACAATAGCACCAGCAGGTTTCCTCCTTCCCCGTATGGACTTTTCTTTTAGGAAATTATCCAAACCTTTTTAAAACCCTGCTAAGCTAACTGCTTTCACTATATTCTCTTAACAATTCATCCCAGTGTTTAATTACACATTGAGTGAAGAAATATTTTCTCAAACTTGTTTTAAATGTACTACTTAGTAGCTTCATTGCTTGCCCCCCAGTCATAAGAACATAAGCAATGCCTCCGCTGGGTCAGACCTGATGTCCATCGTGCCCAGCTGTCTGCTCATGCAGTGGCCCAACAGATCCAGGACCTGTGCCGTAATCCTCTATTTATACCCTTCTATCCCCTTTTCCAGCAGGAAATTGTCCAATCCTTTCTTGAACCCCATTACCGTACTCTGCCCTATTACGCTCTCTGGAAGCGCATTGCAGGTGTCCACCACACATTGGATAAAGAAGAACTTCCTAGCATTCGTTTTGAATCTGTCCCTTTTCAACTTTTCTGAATGCCCTCTTGTTCTTTTATTATTTGAAAGTTTGAAGAATCTGTCCCTCTCTACTCTCTCTATGCCCTTCATGATCTTGTAAGTCTCTATCATATCCCCTCTAAGTCTCCTCTTCTCCAGGGAAAAGAGACCCAGTTTCTCCAATCTCTCAGCGTATGAAAGGTTTTCCATCCCCTTTATCTGACGCGTCGCTCTCCTCTGAACCCTCTCGAGTAACGCCATATCCTTCTTAAGGTACGGTGACCAATATTGGACGCAGTATTCCAGATGCAGGCGCACCATCGCCCAATACAATGGCAGGATAACTTCTTTCGTTCTGGTTGTAATACCCTTCTTGATTATACCTAGCATTCTATTCGCTTTCTTAGCGGCTGCTGCGCATTGTGCTGTCGGCTTCATTGTCATGTCCACCATTACCCCAAGTCCCTTTCTTGGGTACTCTTATTCAATAACATCCCTCCCATCGTATAGTTGTACCTCTGGTTTCTGCTTCCCACATGCAATACTTTACATTTCTCAACGTTGAACTTCATCTGCCATCTCATCGCCCATTCCCCTAGTTTGTTTAAGTCCCTTTGCAATTCTTCGCAGTCCTCTTTAGTCCAAGCTCCACTAAATAGTTTGGTGTCATCGGCAAATTTTATTATCTCAGTCCTAGTATTTTTTGAGAGTAAACAAGCACTCCACTCAATATTTTATAGACCTCTATCATATCTCCTGAGTCTTCTCTTCTCCAAGCTGAAGAGCTCCTTTAGCAGAGACTTCCTCCTTTCCTGAGATCTCTGGGTATTTTCTATACCCGGCTCTGTCTGATGACATTACCTATATGTGGCAATTGATGTCTTTCTTGTCTTTGGAGAACTTAAGGTATTGTGCACCCTCTCACCCTTGCTTTGCCTAGGCACTGCCCATGTGTTCACCCACCTGCAAGCTACATTCTATCAAACATTATGTACATAGTTAAAGAATAATGTTTAGGTAGTGTAGTGCTGTATACGTACATATGTTTGCTATTATTCTAGATTCAAGAAAACAAAGATATATAAATTGTTGAATTTTAATAGTAGTATTTATATTATTACTATGGAGCTTGTGATATTAAAATATTTTATAGCTTGTAAGGAGTGATGTTAAACCTGATCTAATTTTGTGTTTCCAAGTATTCGTATATGTATGGGGTGGGGAGGGAGGAAATAGGGGGGTATTAAATTTCAAGGGTCTGTGTACAATAGGTAATTCTTTATTTTATCTTATATGTGGGAAAAAAAAGATTTAAAAAAATATTGAAGATTGGGATGTTACATTACAAATTATATTAATGCATAATGGGTCTTAAGATAATATCTTTAAACGTTAATGGTCTCAATCACCCGATTAAAAGAAAAAAAGCATTATTATTTTTAAAAAGACAGAACGCTGATATATGCTGCATACAAGAGACCCATCTTTCAAATAACGAATCTATAAAGCTAAAAGGTGATTGGGTCAAACAATGTTACTTTTCTTCAGCAATAGGAAAAAAAGCTGGTGTTGCTATATTAATAAATAAAAAATGTTCTGCTTCATTTAAATATAAGGCAGCTGATCCTCTTGGAAGATGGATATATGTGGAAATGGACATGGGAAATACCACCATGACGCTCTTCAATATATATGCCCCTAATTCGAACCAGAATGAATTTTTTAAAACTCTGCAACAATTAATTCTTCCACTTGCTACTTCAAATCTAGTAGTAGCAGGGGATTTCAATGCTGTTATGGATCCACTGATGGATAAAAGTCCGAGAAGATTTATAAAATCATTAGGCCTTGATAATTTGGTACAATCTTGTGATTTAAAAGATATTTGGCGTATTCTTCATTTTGATGGTCGGGAATTTTCATTTTGCTCACAGGTTCATAATTCTTTTTCTAGAATAGATTACATTTTTGTTTCTAATCAATTAGTACATCAAGTCACACAGGCTGTCATTGATCCAATTATACTATCTGATCATGCCGGAGTGTGGATTGAAATTAAAATAATAGATCAGAATGGAAATAGACCTATATGGAGATTAAATAATACATTGCTCACAGATACTGATTTTTGTGAAAATCTTTTAGAAAAAATAAAAGATTATTTTCAAATTAATGATACAGAAGAAATTTCAATAGAGACTTTGTGGGATGCTTTTAAAGCATATATTAGAGGACAAATTATTTCTTATTCAGCATTGCAAATAAAAAAAGAAAAAAAACAATTTACAGAATTGGAAAAAGTGGTGAAGTCTCTAGAATCAAAATTAATTGAAAAATGGGATTATTTGACACAACAAGAACTTTTAAAAGCTAAAGGTAAATATAATGAAATTTCTTCAAAAATTATTAGAAAAGATTTATTTGTACAGCAAGCTTTGTATTATGGAAATTCGAATAAGGCAGGAAGAATGCTAGCAAATTATCTTAAAGCGAAAAAAAGAAAAACAAAAATAATTGCTATTCAAAATGAGAATGGTGAAATTTTATCTCAAATTGATCCCATTATAAAACAATTTTTAAAATATTATAAAGATTTGTATTCTTCTGAGCCTTATTCGAAAAAGGAAAAGGATGGTTTAGATTTTTTAAAGTTAATAAAAGGACCAAAAATTCCTGAACATATAAAACGAAGTTTAGAAGAACCAATATCCTTAAAAGAATTAGATACAGCTTTGAAATCCCTTAGGGTTGGATCCGCTCCAGGTGGAGATGGTTATACAGTGGAGTTTTATAAATCATTTCAAAACATTATAATGCCCTATTTATTAAAACTATATCAGACACAACTAAATAAAGGTTGTATTACAGGTACTATGGCTGAATCAATAACTATAGTTTTACCTAATCCAAATAAAGATCCCACTATGGTTTCAAATTATAGACCAATTTCTTTAATAAATGTGGATGGAAAAATTCTAACTAAGGCATTAGCATTAAGATTGGCTAAAGCTCTCCCTTTCATTATAGATATGCATCAGACAGGTTTCGTTGCTCAAAGACACTCATCTCATAATAACTAGACTGGCACATCACATGTTATATTTGACAAAATCCATTAATGACCCAGCATTCTCTATTTCATTAGATGCTGAAAAAGCTTTTGATAGAGTGGAATGGATCTTCATGTTTCAGGCAATGGAATGGTTTGGAATAGGATCCGGATTTATACAAATAAAAGCATTGTATAGCTCCCCTGCTGCTAGATTATATATCAATAACAATTTTTCAGAAAGATTTATTCTACAAAGGGGGGTTAGACAAGGATGCCCACTATCTCCTTTGCTTTTTGATATCGTTTTAGAACCCTTATTAGCTATAGAACAGGTAAGGGAGATACAGGGTATTCCGCATTCAGATAAAGAATATAAGTTATCAGCATATGCGGATGATATTTTACTTTATTTGAGAAATCCGGAAACAACTATTCCAAATTTGCTTGAATTAATTGAAACATTTGGAAAATTTTCAGGTTATAAAATAAACTGGAATAAATCTGAAGTGCTTCCACTCAATGTACATTGTACAAAAAGTTTATTTGACTCATTTTCTTTTATTTGGAAAGAAGAAGGATTAAAATACTTAGGAATTTGGATTACAAAAACTGTGGATGAGACTATGAAAATTAATGAAAAAAATTTATTACAAAAAGTGTCAGAAATGTGTGAACAATGGAATCCTTTATGCATATCTTGGTGGGAGAGAATACAAACTGTAAAAATGATGATATTACCAGTAGTTTGTTACCAAATGGGTATGATACCAATTTTTTTTCAGGGGTCATTTTACAAAAAATTGGATAAGATGTTAACAAAATTTATTTGGCTTGGAAAAAACCCCAGAATTGCTCTAGTATCTTTACAAAGACCAATTGCGGAGGGAGGGGTAAATTTTCCAAATTTTTATAGGTACCATCAAGCCTATATTATGCGTCAGGGTATGTATTGGATCCTCCTAGAGCCCATTGAACATATACCAGATTGGTTCTGGTTAGAATGGAGATTAATGTTTCCTTTACTTCTGAGTCATGTTATCAGTATTCAAATGCCAAGGTTATATAAGGATCACAAAATATTTGTTGATACTTGGAAAACTATAAGATATATAAGTAATCTAACTCCTATTCCAATAACTAAATCAACGACTCAAACAATATGGCTCAATCCAAAGATCAAAGTTGGCGGTTTTAAAATTATCTGGAAACATTGGATGATTGCTGGAATTCGGATTTTAGAAGATGTAATAAATAAAGGTAAACTGCTTGAATTTTCACAATTGCAAAATAAATTCGGTTTGAATAAATCACAATATTTCAGATGGATGCAATTGAAGCAGGCCATTCAGGTAGGGTTCCCTGAATGGAAAAATCTTAATAACTATCATAGTATGGAATTCTTATGTTTTCAGATAGATTCCATGGGTCACCAGGCCGCAATGTGGTATAAATTAATATCTGGATTCGTACATAAAAAGAAAAAAAATGGTCTTAGAGATATTTGGAGCATTGAGATTAAGCATCAGATTAATGCATCTCAATGGCCACGACTTTGGTCTTGGAGGTTAAAATGCACATTGTCAGCCTCTATGAGACAAACTTGGTTTTTTATTTTACATAGAGCTTTATGGACCCCTGCACGTTTACATAGAATAGATAGCTCTAAGTCTAATAGATGCTGGCATTGTCATCTTGAAGCAGGGACATTAGATCATCTTTTATTCTATTGTCCATTCATATTAATATTTTGGAAATCAATTTGGCCTCAAATTAATAGGATGTTAGAAAATCCGGTAGCCTTGACATATGATACGATTTTGTTTGGTACTGCAATGAGAGCTCGAAGTCAAATTTCATCAAATAACAATAAACTTTTATTTATATTGACTGGAGTAGCAGTACAACAAATTACACATAATTGGAAAAATTATGACAGATTGAACTATAATTTTTGGTGGAACTCAGTTTGCCATATATATAAGATGGAGCGTACATTTGCAACACAAAAAGGATATATGGATAAGTTCAAGAAGATTTGGGGACCATTAACAGATTTTTGCAATGACTGATTTTAATTTTTTCCCATAATAAGATAATGGTTAAAGAAGGGAGGGAGGGAAGGGGTAAAGAATTTATTCTCTTTATTATACATTATAAAAAATATATCATAATGAATGAATGATAGTCTTATGAGAAATTAATGTGATAAAGGGAGGGAAAAGGGTTCATAATTAAATAATAATTGATAAAATCATTACAATATATATGTTATATAAATTCATAAGAAAAATAATATAAAATATGGTTTATATAAAATACATTATAGAGATATCAAGTGTATTGTTAAGATAAATGTATGGAAAATTTATAACACTTGTTGATATGTGAAAAAATCAATAAAAAACTTAAAACAATTTTTATTGATGCATACAATATCAAAAACAACATAAGAGTATCACTTTATGTATAATACAACAACAATGCATCAAATAATATAAAATAAGAAGCATAAATACCCTCCATCTCCCCACCCTCCCTTCCCTCCCAATGGTATTCTCTAAATCACCTCACTATGGTATATTCTAATTCACCTCACTATGACACATCAATACACTCTAGGAAACCCATCTTAAGACCGCACTACGGCTCTTTGGATGCAAGGTTTCTAAGTAAGGTTCCCACTTTCGCTTCTCAGGCCTTCCAGCATCTCTCGCCTCCCAGATGGCCAACTGATGTAATTGGTTTCGCCAATGCCAAAACTTTGGGGGGTCAGGAATCATCCAATATTGTAAAATACATTTTTTGGCCAATAAACTCATCTTCCTACACAGCACCCGATGACCCCTAGGCAAATGTCTGAAAGTCTCTGGCAAATCTAAAACAAAATGGGTCGGAAAACTACGTAAAGATCTCCCAATTATTTTTGACATATAGGATATTATTCTTTTCCAAAAATTTTGAATAATGGGACAAGTCCAAAATGCATGTCCCAAAGTATGACTCCCAATCCCACATTTATGACATAATGGTGTAGGGAGACCTCCACTATAATATAACTGCTATTATTCTAAACATTTACACCCATAAGTGCCACATAAATGTTAAAGTCTACTTTCTAGAATGAATGGAGGAAATTTTTTTTCACTCAGAGAATAGTTAAGCTCTGGAACGCATTGCCAGAGGATGTGGTAAGAACGGATAGCGTAGCTGGTTTTAAGAAACGTTTGGACAAGTTCCTGGAGGAAAAGTCCATAGTCTGCTATTGAGAAAGATATGGGGGAAGCCACTGCTTGCTACTCCTTGGGTTTTGGCCAGGTACTAATGACCTGGAGTGGCTACTGTGAGAACGGGCTTGATGGACCATTGGTCTGACGCAGTAAGGCTGTTCTTATGTTCGAATACCCCTTTATAGAAAATTACTAAGAACACACTGTGTTAGCACATGCAAAATTGTTGAGCATGTTAGTAACTCTTTTTTTTTTTTAATTCTTTATTCATTTTTCATCTTACAACAAATACATATATATTAAACATTTGTCAGTTAAAACATCATCTGAAATTCTATTATTTATGATATTAATATATAATAATTTTATCCCATCCCATCCCACCCTCCCTTTCATTCTTATATTCAATCAAATGTTTCACATCATTAATCTTTCCTAATGTTAGTAATTCTTAATAGTAAGTTTGTTAATCTAATTGGTCAAATTTAAGCAAATGTAGGAGCCCTTTTAAAGCTGTTAGTCATTAATATGTGCCTAACACAAGATGGACTGCTGTGGTACTCTTTGAATGTTTGTGCTCTGATTGTGCGTGAAATAAAGTTGTCAGGGGCAGAGAGTGGGTGTTCTTGCACTAACAGTCCTGATTCGATTCGATTTGCACATCTACATTATAGCATGATAACTGGTTAGTGCACGGATAATGCAAGAGCACTTACTACCTACAAAATAGGTGTTTGTAAGTTCTCCTATGATAAGTCTTTAAAAATGTCCATTAATGGAAAAAATAGAAAATTGGATATTTAATGGCCTTAACATGTGTAAAGGGCTGCTAAGGGCTATTTTTACAACAGCTTAGTCAAACATTTAATGGCAATTTTATCCAGATAAATGCTGCTGAATACTCAGATAACTGAATACTGTAGTTGCCTATTTAATTGTATCTTACTTGAGTTTTGGCTTCCCTGTGTCCTTAGCCCAGTAACAGAGAAGAAAGCATATGAGCACGCTTGCTCTCTACAGCCCACAGACTCAGCTCAGGCTGCCACTACTCACTGCTCGATTAATTTCAAAATAGTGTCTCTGTTTTATAATTTTTTTTTATTATTATGCAGAATTTTTCTTCAGTGGCTGATATTATCGATCACTTTAGACGGACCCCTCTCTTGTTAATTGATGGAAGAGACCGAGGCTCAAAGAACCAGTGTATGCTAACATATGCAGCTGCAGCAGTACAAGACTTCTAGAGCTATGAATACCAAGTGCTATTCTGAGAAGCTATGGGGCTCATAATCAAAACAAAAAAACATGTAAAAAGTGGCCTAAAAGCCTGATCGTCCAAGTACCCATAACCAAAGCTGGTTTTAGACGTATCTAAAACCAGCTTATGCCTTTCCCCTGCCTCTAAACGCATAGAGCGAAAAGAGGCGTTTTTAGAGGAGGGGAAAGAGGGGAGGTGGGCGGGCCTGCACTTAGTCGTACAGCAGGTATAACCAAAGATTTAGCCAGGTTGCCTAGTCGGCACTTATACGTTTTGACTTAGACCAAGTCAAAACAGGTATAAGTGCCAAAAAAGGGGCCACTGCGCTGATTGTGCTGCTGTGATGAGCCCTACCTACTACCACCACCAACGATTGGGGCAGGAGGGAGCCCAAGCCCTCCTGCCCCAGCGAAACCCCCTACCCCCCACCCCCACTAAGATACGGGCAGGAGGGATCCCAGGCCCTCCTGCCCTTGCTGCACCCCCCCCCCCCACGATCGCCACCCCCCCGACCTGCCAACCCGGCAACTCCTTGCCGACCCTTTGATCCTCCCGTACCTTCAGAAAGTTGGCCCAGGCGCCTCAAACCCCACCCACAGGTGGGGCCTGAGGCGCCTGGGCCAACCAGAATCCATTAGTACTGGAAACCTGCTGTCACTGTCAATGCTGTATTTTGATCTGGTGCAGGGCTTTGAGCATCTGTGCATGCTCAAGGCCTGCTTGCTCCCGCCTTCTGTGAGAATCTCAGAGGGGGTGGGAGCTGGCAGGCTTTGAGCATGCGCAGATGCTCAAGGCCCCACACTGGATCAGAATACAGCAATGATGCAGCAGGTTTCCAGTACTAATGATAAGCGCGATGTTGGTGAGGAGGATGTGTATGGAGGAGGGTGGCAGCAGCGGGGATCTGTGTGCATGGAGGATAGTTCATCATGGGGAGGGGGGACCTGTATGGATGCTGGTGTTCAGTAGCAAGTTTCTTTGGCACCAACGGTAAGCTTGCTGGAAGAAGGAAATATCTAATTTCTAATCCTTGCCTGTGTAAATGCCAGAATGGTTTTATAATGAAAATAAACTTGCTTGTGAGTAGGACAAAGAACATCCATTCCACTTTAAAAGTCTTTAAAAGAAGTCCAAATTTAGAGGTGTTGTGAAATACTGAATGACTCAAAACAACCCAATTTTCCTATTGTTTCCCAGGAAACTACTATGATGTACAGTGTAATTCTAGAATTCAGGTCTGTTTTTTATACTCCTAGTACACATGGAAAGAGACATCAGATCCTATTGCCTATTCTCTTAAGACCATAAGAGTTGCCATACTGGGACAGACTGAAGGTCTATCAAGCCCAGTATCCTGTGGCCAGTCCAGATCCCCCCCAAATAAAAGATTTTATGCAGTGGATATTCCCAAGTTTTTGTAGACTGGCTCACCAGGATCACCCAAATTAAGTTCACAATTGACAATGAGATTGTCCCTTGAACGTACCCAAGTTGTACACTATAATAAAACCAGGATGGCAGCAATTTCTGTAGCAGTTCTAAGGTTATGGAATTCCATGAATGGTTCATTAACATTATGTTCTGACTTTAAATCCTTTAAAAAATCACGTACATAAATAAATAAGGAATTGTTTGTATTTTTCCTGCAAAGACTGAATCTTGAAATGAGAGTTTGATGTATTTTTACTTTTTAAGTTAATTTGTTTAGAAATGTAGAATTTGTATATTTTATGTATGGTATTACAAGTTATGTATGTGAATATTGTAATCTACTTAGTCTATAAGTGGAATAGAGATTTTTAAAATAAATAAATTATGAGTCGTCCCTTTTTGGGGGGAAGGGAGGAAGGTCACCTCGGGTTATATTCGGATCAGTTTGTATTTGAGATATACGGTACATGGATAGAGTCACTGAAAATAAGTACAACTTTAAAGATTTTAATTTTGTTTTTGTGATATTTAAGCTATGATATGGTATGCATGACTATCTTCCCTGGATATGATTCAATTTATCATGTTATTTTTCTATTGCACTGCCAGTGTACACACCACTTTACAATGTGAAGAGAAATCAATAAAACATACAGAACACCACATGATTTTCCAATAATGCATTTACTTGAGACCATATTGAGTTCCAAAATATCTTAATATAGGGACAATAATAAATTAGATGATCTAATGTCCCAGGTTCCAGATTACAGTGCCAGCATCTATTGGACTTAGAACTATCTAATTTTTGTATGCGAACAGGGGTCCAAAACACTCTATGTAACAAAAATAACCAAGTTTGTCTCATAGATGCTGACACTGTACATCTCATTTTCCAAGACCAAATTCATGGCCATTGAGATGCAGAAATTTGGTGCTTAATCTCAATGCTCCAAATGTCTCTCAGACCATTCTTTGGTTTTTTATTCAAGTATGCAGATAACTCTCTTACGATACAGTGCTATTTGGTATGATGATGAGGAAAAAGAGTCAGATATCACCAGAGAACAACAAGCTTTTATTAGTTATGACAGGGGTTGTCATCCAACATATAACCAACAATTGGAAAAATCACAGCAACCTTAGTTATACTTTTTGGTGGAATACATTATGCCATATATTTAAAATGGAACGAGCAATAGCAATTCAAAGAGGGACATATACTAACTTTATAAAAATTTGGGGGCCATTGACAAAATATTGTATTGAATAGTCATCACTTCTTCTCTTCCTCTTACGGCACACTAAAAAGGGGGGGGGGATTTGGAAATAATTTTACATAATATGTTATAATATGATATATAATTTGTGTGTATTTTATTGAAAATATGATGAAGGGTGGGTGGTAGGGGGGAGGATATTGATGTACTAGATTTTTATGTATACATATCAAAGTGATATTGTGGAATATTTTAGTGTAATATACTCTTTTGTGCACTTGTTGTTCAATTTGAAAACGAATAAAGAATTGTTAAAAAAAAAAACAACAAACCATACAGAACAGAACAGAGAAATACAAGATAAAATATGTCTACATGTCAGTAGATCAGTCTGTTAGATAGTTGCGCAGGGACAGAAATCCCACCCGTCCCCACCAGAATCCCGCCTCTCAACATCTGTCGTCCCCCCAATGCTGCCCATCCCCACCAGAATCACCTCTGAGAGAGTGGGGAGAAGATGCTGGGAAATGGGGGAAGAGAAAGTGGGGAGAAGACGCTGGGAAATGGAGAAGAGAGAGTGGGGAGAAGACGCTGGAAAATGGGGAACAGAGAGTGGAAAGAAGACGCTTATATGGGGATGACAGGGTGGGGAGAAGATGCTGAAGGGAATGGGGAAGAGAGAGTGGGGAGAAGACTCTGGAAGGGAAGAAGACAGAGATACCAGACTATGTGGGAGCGGAGGGAAGAAGATGGGTGCCAGACCAATTGGGGGTGGTGAAGGGAGAGG
Organism: Geotrypetes seraphini; assembly: GCF_902459505.1. NCBI lineage: Eukaryota > Metazoa > Chordata > Amphibia > Gymnophiona > Dermophiidae > Geotrypetes > Geotrypetes seraphini. The sequence goes on along the minus strand of NC_047101.1, from coordinate 28,055,703 downwards.
CACAGTAACAGAGCAAATGGAAGGCGCAGAGAGAAGACAGGCAGTGGATGGAAGGAAATGAATGAGAAGATGAGGAAAGCAGAAATCAGACAACAAAGATATCATTTTTTATTTATTTATTTTTTTGCTTTAGGATAAAGTAGTATATTAGTTATGTTGATAAAAATTTATAAACAAAGCCCTGCCAACTGAACATCTCTTTCTCCAGTTCAGCAGCCAGAACTTTGATTTATAAGGAAGGATACATTCGCCAGCAGCAAAATTTACAGAACTTTAGGACAATGCTGAAAAAAACACCTGTTCTATAAAATGAAACATAGGGTCTGAGTTTGGCTGAGGGAGAAGGAGTGATGACTGTTGAGTGCTGGTCACGAAGGTGTTCGATGGTCTGATCCGTTTTATCTGATTAATGATGTGTGTGATTGAGGCATCTTTTATGCCTTATGTAATTTTATATTTTGATGTATGTTAGGGTTTGGCCAGTTTTGACCTTAAATGATATTCGTCGTTGATGCGATGTGTATGTTATATGTAATTTGATTTCATATGTAAGTATGTAATTTGTTATAGTGTGACCTTGAAGTGATTTGTACGACAAATGTAAATGTTTTATTTTGTATGTTAATATGTAACTCGCCCTGGATAAGGGCGGAGGAGAAATAAACAAGAAATTCCTGCGGATGAAATCATGGAGGTCAGTGTTTACATACATTCTGTACTTTATAAAACAGAAGCATATCTGCACAATGTGAGCCAGGAAATTGATGTACATACGAAATAGCAGGTGTAAAAGTGTATGTGTTATCCAAGGGGAAAAAAAGGATGCCTGTCATAACCCTAACAGACTGCAAAACTGTAATCCTTGACTATTAGCTGGAATATTACCATATTATTTAGGAGAATCATAACTGCACACAACATAAGTCATCTAATGGCAATAAAAAAGAATGAAAACTCTTGCATGAAATCAGATAGAAAAATCTTAGGCAGGAGTCAGTTCAGCTGATGGTGGAAGCAGAGGTTTGGAATTGAATTCTCCAGAACCCATGTTCTCATCTTCCTTCTCAAGATGACCAATCTGTAAGATCAGGTCACACAGCAGTAGTTGTGCTTCTTCTGCAATAATTAAAAAAGATCATATAAATTAGATTGATAACATACATTCCCAAAAACTAGAACATTTCCCTCCACTTTTACAAAGCCACATTAGTGAGTGTCGCACTGCAAAAGCCCGAAGCCCTTTAAATTTCTGTGGGCTTTGGGGCAGTTACTGCAGCTGCAGACGCTAGCGTAAAAGCTGCATAGTGTGAGGAGTCTGCTCTAGTGATGCAAATTACTTTGTAAAAATAAATCCTACAATTTGCCTATGACTGTCTGGGAGGGACTGCGAGTATCTAGTTCATTTAAATAGATTTCCGTGATTCTGAGCATATTTGTGGAGTGAATACAAAAAAAATCTTTAAAACTCAATTTCATAAAGTAAGTTTTGGAATTAAACATAGGAACATATGGATATTCTTTGAAAAATGTCACACTACTTTGGCTCACAGCTGTGAAAATTAAAAACTTGCAAAAAACCAAAAATAACTAACTAGGTGTGTTACTGTGATCAGGATTGATCAAAATTTATTGGTCCTTGGTGCATCTATTGTTTTGAACCATTTCCAAATGAAAATTTCATTTAAAAAAACAGTCATTGGGACATAAGAGGGTCCAGCGTGCTTAGCAGACTGGCTATACAGACATCCCAGCAGAGCAGTGGGTGCCCTAGGGGGTCACTGCAGTACATTTTACATAAAAGTTCCCATGTACACATCTCACCATAATCCACTTACATTGTATGGGAAACCCTCCAAAACTCACCCATAACCTAATACACCCAACTATATACCACCCCAGTAGCCCTTATGCCTGCAGGTGTCATCTGTATGTCAATAAAGTAGGTTTCGGGTGAATTTTGGCAGGCTTACACATTCCCCCACAAGTGTACTAGCTAGAATGGAAGATTAGGTTTTCAACTTCGATAATCTTCTTTCTGTTAGTCCCGGGAGGATTCAATACACTAGGTATTCAATCACTTCCCGCAATTTGGGAGTTGCAGAAATCCAAACACTTTTCTGAGCATGTGCTCCTACCTTAGAGAGAGCCTCCTGCAGGTCAGTCCCAAAGCCAAGCAACATACCGGACAAATCTATGACATAACAAGGGAGCACAGGGGAACCTCCCTGGCAACATAAACAATTTCTGTTCTGGTCTGCTCTGCAAAATATGAAAACAAGGCAACCCAGAAAAATCATTGAGGAACAACCTGCTGTGTGCAACAAAACAGCCTTCGATATGAGACATACTCACAGAAGAGTAAACTCCCCACAGGATCTGTCCACTGGCTGGAAGATACTTAAGCCTGTACAGAGAATAACCGAGGTAGAAAGCAGGCGATTCAGAACAACTGAGCTTACACAGAGAGGGTGGCCCATACTGCATCCTCCAGGGACTAACAGAAAGATTATCAAAGGTGAAAACCTAATCTTCCATTCTGTTATATCCCTTCCGGATTCAGTACTCTAGGTAATGTACCAAAGCAATGGCAGCATCTAGAGAGGGACAGAAGAGTCTGCCCACAACACTGAGGTCCTAAAAGCGGCATCAGAGTGAACCACCACATCCACCCGATAAAAGCGGGTAAAAGTAAGAAGGGAGGACCAAGTAGCTGCCCTGCATATTTCATCTGGAGGAATTGCGCAAGATTCCACTCAACTGGCGTCATTGGGGCTTTTTAGGTGCAGCAGCTACACGGGATCTGGATGTCTGTGAATGTCTAGAATTGGGAGAATTGTAATGAGGATTGAAACCCTGGGATATCTCTGGGAGGAAAAGCTCCAGAATCCCTGATGAAACCTGCGGGAGGGACAAAAAGTGCTATGGTCCTCTCCCAAAGTCCAGTGAGACTTGTTCACAAGGAGAGACTTAGGGCGGCAATCCGCCACACTGGCTATGAGGTCATCTAGACCTTTTCCAAAAAGAATCTGACCCTTGAAAGGAAGTCTGCCAAAAGTGGCCTTGGAGGCAGTGACCCCAGCCCAATGATGAAACCAAAGAGTTCAGCAGACTTTACTAGAACTCATGGCGAATCCACCTTAGGCTGCTCAAAAAAGCTGTTGAAAACAGGAGCCAGTGGAAAAAGCCTAGACATAGCTTTAGAGAGCTGGAGTCTGCTGGAAAGCTGCAGATAGGATGGACAAAGGAGGACAGCATTTTAGAACAGTCCATGGCCAAACACTGCCATGTGGAAGGTTGAAATTCCAAGTTGAGCTCTTTCAGGACATCAGCAATAAACTAGAGGACAGAGACAGACTTAAAAAGTCTGCAGATAGTGGGGTCCACATCCAAATCCAGGCTCTCAGAGCAACTATACTGACTCGTCCTGGCAAGGGTATCAGCAGGATCAAACAGTATAGGCCTAATATCCATGTGACAACTAATGCAAGTGAGCTCTGAATGAGCTGAATGAGAGGACTTCAGAACAGGGACCTCTGCCACTGGCGCAATCAGCTTAGAAGAAATTGACACGCACGCTGGCTAGGTCAAATGGTCTGGGACTGAAGAATATGCCTTCCAGAGGAGCCGAATAAAGTCTAGGGAAAATTCACACCCCATAGGGGTCAGTGACGCAGCAGAGGGAAAGCCCTGAAGCAGCCCGTTCAGAGCGCTGCCGCTGCTGCTGTTTTGAAGGCTTTGGAGTGGAGGCATGTCAGGCTCACAGTGGGAGAATCAGTGGGGTTCCACCGCACAGAGGGATGGGAGGTAGGGATAGAAAGACGCTGCAGAGGGAAGGCCCGGCCCTGGCGGGGAAGGATGCCTGTTTTTAGAGGCCTCAGAGCTGCTGCACAAGGGGATGGGTGAGAGGCGAGGAAAGATGCTGCACATGGGGGGGAGAGAAAGGAAAGAGGAAGAATTGGGGTGGAGGAGAGGAAGGGAGAGATGATTGGCAAATCGGGCAAATCAGGGATGGAGTCGGGGAGTGTCGGAGTGGCTTATTTTTGGGGTAGGGCTTATATTAGGAGCATCTTTAAAAATCATGCTAGGGCTTATTTTCAGGGTGTCTTATTTTCGGGGAAACACAGTAGTAGGCCCTGTGCAAAGATGATAGCACAATTGCAGCAAAGTTTGCACAGATTTATTTATTAAGTCATAAAGTAGTCATTTCTGCCCTTTTTATTCAGCGATTAAAACTATCAAACATCAGTTTTATTTTTCACTAGTGTTTAAGCCTGTTAGATTAACGGGTGCTAGAATAGATTTGTAGACTTAACAGATCTCAAAATTTAATGAAAATTTACCGTGTGAGTTGTCTGTCTTTAATTCTTTCTCTCTCTCTCCTTAGCCGCTGTCTGCCTGGTTTTTTTTTCTTTGTTTCTCTCTTCTTGGCCGCTGTCTGTCTTTTTTTCTTTGTCTCTCTCTCCTTGGCCGCTAGCTGTCTGTCTGTCTTTTTTTCTTTGTTTCTCTCTCTTTGATCACTGTCTTTCTTTCTGTCTCTCTGGCCCCCTGTCTGTCTGTCATTCTTTCTGTTTGTCTCTCTCCCTGGCCCCCTGTCTGTCTTTCTTGCTTTCTGTCTCTCTCCCTGCCCGCTGTTTTTCTGTGAGCATCTGTCTTTCGTTCTCGTTCGCTGCCTGCCTGTCTTTCTGTCTCTCCATGGCCCCCTGCCTGCTTGCCTGTCTCTCTCTATGGCTCCATGCCTGCCTGCCTTTCTTTCTGTCTCTCTCCATGGCCCCCTTCTGTCTCCCCCCTAGAGCAAACCAAGATTGCTGCCTGCCCCCCAGCATACCCCTCCCCCCAAAGCATAGCAAGTTTGCTCCCTGGCCCCCTTTACCTCCCCCCCCCCAGTTCCCTGTGCAGCAGCAGCATTTCCCTCCCATCCTTCTCTGTGCAGCAGCACCCCTTGTCTGCTCCTGTAGTAGGCCAGCCATCACTAGTGTTTCTCTTCCCCCCCTCCCCTCTCCTCCCGGGTCTCACACAGCCCTAGGCAGCACAGCATTCACAACTTGCTGCTCCTGATTGCTTCGGTCCTTTGTCGCTGCCGGTTCCCACCTACTTTCTTTTTGCACGAAGGCAGGAGCAAGACCCGGCAGCGAGGAAGGCCCGAAGCAAGCAGGAGCAGTGAGTTGAAGCCTCCCTCCCTGCCCTAGGCTGGAAGCGACGTCGGCAATAGCAATGCTCCTTTTACCGCCACAAATCAAACCACCACATGCTCCACCGCCACGCACACGCCGCAAATGGAACATGGCATGGAAGCACAAATCATGGCGGCAGGGATCACGCCATTTCAACAGCGCATGCGCGGGCAAGGGTTTTATTATATTAGATGCACTGAGAATTCCTCAGACCAATCTAAATTGTATGAAATAATTAAAAACCTCACTAGCCCCACAACTTAACATTTATTCTTTCAACAGAAATTTTCTCTACAGCCTTTATTGATAAAATGAATGGTTTTTGTAATCTGCTTAGACTTTTAGATAATGTGGGTATGAATTTTGTAAATAAATAATACAATATTTGCCAGCCATCATTTTTCTAACCAGTGCTTAGCTCCCCCTGATTCTACTTCTTAATCCAGCTAATAATAATATTCATCATAGTAGCTCTCTAACTTTTTAAGAGAAATCTAATGTGTTATACCCAAGACAGACTGGCTTCAGGGTATTTTATATGTTATAACAGAGACATTATTAGGTCTTACAAATGACATCAAATTGACAATAGATGAAGGGAAAATGTTCTTCTCATTTCACTAGACCGAACTATTGCTTTTTTACTCACTTGTAAGTGCTTTGCTCTTTTTCCTCCTTCATGTACCAAAGGCATAGTCCTAAATAATTTAATTGTTGCTTGGTACTTTCCTGTCCACAGAATAACCTCCATACTGGAAAAGCCATATGGTCTTTATCTACCTTTATTTTTCTCTGCTTATATGTCTATGTAGCCAATCAGCTAGCAGCTCTGCACAGACAGGAGCAACCTGCCTTTGCCCCTGCCCGCGCAAAGTTGCTAGCTAATTCGCTGCCATGATTTACCGCTGGACCACCAGAGGAGGCGGGAGGGAGATAAAAATAATTAGAATCGGCTGGGACAGAAGGCGGGAGGGATCTTTCGACCACTGGGTCTCACTACAGTCCCGGCAGAGGTTTGCAAACAGGTTCGGGAGGGGGAGTGGATCTACACTGACCCAAAAATAAACTGAGATCCCCATTTTGGGGCTATTTTTTTGGCTCAAAAATCTCTGTTTATATTTGAGTATATACGGTAATAAATATTTTAATTAAATGAATAAATAAAGGTAATCTGTCACAGATAGTCCCAAAATATCTCCCAATTCCAGGGGAGACCAGGAGTATACGTGGAAAATTAATGAAACACAATTTTTTTCATTTAGAAATATTTTCCAACATTTCAAGTTTCCTGTGAATCAAAGTGTTATTTTTAAGGCAGAATCAGTTAACTTCAATTTTGCCAGTTTAAATTCCACACTTTGCAGACTCTAGCTGGCCCCTATTCAGCCTGCGATGGTCAGTGTTTTTCTAAATGCTGACTGTTGTGGGCAAATTTAGCCCTGGATATTCAATGCCAGGCCATGTTCAAGTACCACCATTGAATATCTGGGGCTATGAAAATTTAAGAAAACTGCCAGGGCTTATGAAGGCCCTAGCTCAGGGGTAGGGAACTCCGGTCCTCGAGAGCTGTATTCCAGTCAGGTTTTCAGGATTTCCCCAATGAATATGCATTGAAAGCAGTGCATGCAAATAGATCTCATGCATATTCATTGGGGAAATCCTGAAACCCTGACTGGAATATGACTCTCGAGGACCGGAGTTCCCTACCCCTGCCCTAGCTGAATATTGGCCAGGACTCGCATAAGTTGCACTGTGCCCCTCTAAATCTCTGCTCTCTTCTAATCCCTCTCTGCACATATTTTACTTGGCCTATACCCACATCCCCATAGCTCCCTTGGGTATACCCATAAACACCTGGTGATCCAATAGGGTCCTATGGCCCACTCGCTTCTTCCTATCTCGGCGACCAGTATATAATGGCTGTCACAACTTCTAGAGGAAGCCTCATGGTACTAATAAACACCACGAGACTGTTGTTAGAACATAAGAATTGCCGCTGTTGAGTCAGACTAGTGGTCCATCGTGCCCAGCAGTCCGCTCACGCGGTTGCAATGGCAGGAGAGAGTGGGTATTGCTTCTATCCACAGGACTGCAATGAACCACCATGATGTACTGGTAGGCCCAGGGAGGATTATAGGGGTGGGCAAAATACAAGTGAATTGGGAGGGAGGAGGGCAGCAACATGGAAGCTAACCAGCCATTAGCTAATATTAAGTCTGCTGCCTGCTTAGGTTTGAAGTAAAGCTAGAACAGCCTTATGGATGTCCTAAATTTAATCGATTATCTAAGCAGTTAGTGATCTGAATATGACTGCTAACCAGTTAAGTCCTGGCTCCTCCTTAGTTCCACCTACAGACTGTCCCTGAACTAACTGAAAAGCAGCACTGTTGGCCAAATGCTGCTGAATATCAGCACTTAAACAGTCAGAAGGGCTTTGAATAGCAAGCCCAAGAGAAATGTCTTATTGTTTCTGAAGACCATATTGCTGTAATTGCAGAATTGCAATCTTCCCACCCTGTGGCATAGATCCAAGCATGGAACAATTCGAAAATAACTCACCAAACACTGCAGAAATTTGGTTCATGACTTCTTCACTCAGCAACGGAAAACCAACCAAACTGGTTCCAGCCTCCAATCTCAACTAGGGCCACACCATTTGGGTGGAAAGAGGGGAGGAGTTGTTGATGCTCCTTGTAACAGCAAAGGAAAATGCCAACCCTCCTCCTCTCAGCAGCTTCTGAATAAGAGCATTAACCAGAACCGAACCCCTTTGAACAAATGCATTGATGGTCCAACAAATGGGAAGGTAGGGACCTGCCACAGTACTACATGCGATTTGCCTTTTCTCTTTCCCTAACATGAAGAAAAGAGCTCAAGGATAAATGAAAAAACCTCAGCACTCCATCACAGCCGTCATATTGATCCACCTCTGATATATACATAATATTTCATACATAATCATAGTAGCAATCCTGAAAATCTAACAGACTAGGTGTCCCTTCAAGAGAGGGGTGAGAAGTATTGATCCATGTCATTACAAAAGAAAGAAAAAAAATGGACCTTCTGGTCCTTCTCTACCATCATACTTTCTGTTTAGTTTTCAGGTTACTACTTACCTCCTATTGTTCTAAGGTCCAGGACTATCTTCTCTAGATTTTTAATGATCGCAGCCAGACGTGATTGACAGTCATCATCATTATTCTGAACCATCTACAGGAAACAAAGATTAGAAGCAATGTTAAGATATTTGTTTTCCTGTTACTCAAATATAAACCTGAATGCAAATCATAATAATGTATGCTTTTTATAAACAGCAGTCTCATAAAATCCTACCTCTAGAACAGGAGTGTCAAACTCAATCACATTAAGGGGCTGAAATCTAAAACACAGGCTAAGTCGCGGGCCAGACCCTGTCCCCATAATAGTACTAATTGTAATACCATTTTTTCCATTCATTTTTCATATATACACACAATATAATCTTATTAACAACACAAAATTAAATTACACAAAGCACACTGTATGCTTCTCATCATTTATTCCTACCAGAACACAGATAACCCGCTATGCAAATACTGGACCACAAACTAAAAGTACTAATATAGATTAACAATACCCTAAGATTCAGGACTCTGCATGCAGTACAACCCCAGAGAAATATATAGACAGCAGATATAAATTCTCAAAATTGACGCAATTCAATCACTAAATTGAAAATAAAATCATTTCCCCTACCTTTGTTGGGAAGAAGGGAGAGAGATGCTGGATGAAAGAGTAGTTGAGAAAAGGAGAGATGGTGGGATCCATTGCTGCAGCTGCTCTTTCACTCTTTGGGCCGCCGGCAGCATGACTGAAGTAAACATGCTGCCTTCCACAGCCTGGATGCTTTCCCTCTGCTACTGCTTCCACTTAGGAGCGAAGAAGTAGCAGAGGGAAAAATTCCAGGCCACCGAAGACAGCGTGCTTAGTTCACGCTGCCAGAGGCCTGAAGAATGCAAGAGTGGAGGGGAGGAACGCAGAGGTTACTGGGGAATCATAGTAGGATATAATGGTGTACAAAAGACTAAAACCCAAATACAAATCATTCAGGAAAAATACAATAAAAACAAGCACTTAATGTAAAAGTCCTTCCCCAAATTAAAAGTTCTTCAAACTTATGGACATAATGAATCCAAAACAGCAGCACTAGTGTTAAATTTCAACTTAAACTTAGTAGCCCACCACTCCAGCCTCAGAAAGTAGTGGTCCAAAAGCCCAGTGTGCCTTCAAATCACTATGGTGAGCAAACACCACATCAGCAATATTTGCAAAATTATTTTGTGTCATCAGCCGGTACTTTCTGGATCCATCCTTTAAACTCTGCTTCTTTTTCCGAAGCTACACAGTATTTCCTCTTATACTTGGACCATTTATCCATGATGGTAGAGATCTGAAGCACTATCAGCTTCCTCCTGCGAGGTACATTGTGAAGGGGGTTTAGAGTCAGGGAAGATATGATAGAGACTTTTAAATACCTATGTAATGTAAATGTGCATGAGTCGAGTCTCTTTTATTTAAAAGGAAACTCTGCAATGAAAGGGCATAGGATGAAATTAAGAGGTGATAGGCTCCGGCGTAATCTAAAGAGCATCTACCACCCTTTCTGTAAAAGTCTCCCAGAAGAGGTGGTGGAGACAGAACCTGTGTCTGAATTTAAAAGGGCCTGGGATAGACACGTGGGATCTCTTGGAGAGAGAAAGAGATAATGGTTACTGCGGATGGGCAGATATGCTGGCAAATGATAGAGCCACATGTGGAAGAAAAGGAAGCAAGGTGGCCACTGCTGATGTCTTGGGGTGAGGGGAAGTCCTGGCCCTAATACATTTTATTTTTAAAACCTAAAAAATATGTGTTATTTCAAATTCAGGATTCATTATTTAAAAAAACAAACAAACTGTTGCATATAATTGGTTTTAAAGAGCCCTCTCCAGAAGGTATCATACAGTAAAAAGTAGTTTAAAGGCATCTTTTTGCTTGAAGAAAGGCTGTCACTTTATTTTCATTTTACAAGCTAAGTATGAGAGAACATGACTATTGCCCTAAGCCTTTCGCTCACCTTAAAGAGCTTTTAAAAGCGTTGTGGGTTACCTGTGCAATTAACGGTAGACGGCTTGTGGTGCCGAGACGCTTTCCTACGCAGCGCTTTAGACCAGTAGCAAACCGCCCTGTGCCTTTTGTCATCCCGTGATTAGACGCTCGAGAGGATGGGGACTCAGAGGAGCACTTGGCTGCAGCCACTTCTTGCGTGCCTTCCTCGTTCTGGTTTGGAGCAGGGGCAGGGCTACAACACCACCAGCACGAGAGACCCTATTGTCATTGAGGTCCTGTGACTGAGCTGCGGGGGATAGAGAAGAGAGAGGCAAAGGAATTGGGGGGGGGGAGTACAGCAAAGTCTGTGTAGGCAAGGTAGATGCAGGAGGCACAGGAAAGGGAGGGAGATGAGAAAACTAAAGCCAGTGATGGGCATAAGGGTGGGAGGAAAGAGAAATAGAGAAAACACAGAGCACGTGAAAAGGAGAGCCATACAAGCAGACGTTTCAAAGGGATAGTTGATGGATGGGAGGTTAACAAAGATTGCACAGGAGAAGCTGATGAGACAGACAAAAGGGTTGCAAGATAAAGAAGAGAGGGGGAATAACAGGGAGGGAGGGAAGAGAGGAAATTGGCACATTGGAACACATTGAAGGTCCATAAAACTGTTTCCAGTGGTGGCCAATTCAATGCATGGCAAGATCCCAAAAAAGGAACAGATGGGGGGGTCACAAGAAAATGATAGAATGGCTTTTCCCCAAATTGTTTTTATGGCTGTGACCCCATGATTAAAATTGTGTTACCTCCTGGAAGTACAGAATAAAGATGCATAGAGAACCCACCTAGGCAAGTTTTGTGGCCCCATCTGGGGTCCTGTTCCAAGCTCGGAGTTAGAGAGAAGGCGGTCACAGGGGAGTAGATTCAGATGGGTTTTGGGGAGGGGGTAAAAAAGAAGCATTAGAAACAGGAAGGAGTGAGAGAAACAAAGTGGATAAGGGAAGGAAGATGTATAAGAAAAAGAGCACAGAGAAATTAGAGGAAGAGACAGGGTCATGGGGAGCAAACCAAAGAGGGAGAGAGGTGGAGCCGAAAGGAAGGTGTGGAAATAGATTGAGTCATCAGCATTACAAGTCGCTGGAAAGACCTATGTGGGATGTTCTTATGGAAATATTTTGTGTGTTTTGGAAGTGACTGAGCTCTATACTGTACTTTTGCATGCATGGACTTACTATTTAGCCCCAGTACATGGATCTACTATAGAACAAACAGTAGAGTTAACTCTGGACTTCTTCCAATAGCCTAGAACCTAGGTGGTTTACTATCAGGTACTCAAGTATTTCTCCCTATCTGTCCCGGTGGCTTCACAATCTGACCAATGTACCTGTGGCAATGGTTAATTGACTTGTCCGGGGTCACAAGAAGCAGTGCTAGGCTTGAACCTGAAACCTCTAGGCCATTCCTCCACTTCTCTTAATTATTCACTTGTTTGTATTTTCACTTGTGAGCAAGTTACTTCTTTCTATTTAAGAGACTTTTATCAACAGAGGATGGCTTGGAATGACAGAACCTGTGTCTTAGGAAACTACAAAGCCATGGCATAGAGGGAGATATACAAAGATGGATAGGCAAATGGCTGGAAAACAGGAAGCAGAGAGTGGGCATAAATGGGAAGTTCTCCGACTGGGAGAAAGTGACTAGTGGTGTACCCCAAGGCTCGGTACTTGGGCCGATCCTTTTTAATATTTATATCAATGACCTGGAAAATGGAACATCCAGTGAGATCATCAAGTTTGCAGACGACACAAAACTCTGCCGGGCAATCAGATCGCAGGAGGACAGTGAGGAACTCCAGAGCGATTTGTGTCGGTTAGAAAAATGGGCGGAGAAATGGCAGATGAAGTTCAACGTGGAGAAATGCAAGGTAATGCATTTAGGCAGTAAAAATAAGGAATACGAGTACAGAATGTCAGGTGCAACTCTGGGAAAAAGTGAACAAGAAAGGGATCTGGGTGTACTGATAGATAGGACCCTGAAGCCGTCGGCACAATGCGCGGCAGCGGCAAATAAGGCAAATAGAATGTTGGGCATGATAAAGAAAGGAATCTCGAGTAGATCGGAGAAAGTTATAATGCCGCTTTATAGGGCAATGGTCAGACCCCACTTGGAATACTGCGTCCAACATTGATCTCCCTACTTAAAGAAGGATATAAAACTGCTGGAGAGGGTGCAGAGACGAGCAACTAAACTAGTGAAGGGTATGGAGAAACTGGAATATGAGGATCGACTTAAAACACTGGGATTGTTCTCCCTTGAGAAAAGGAGACTGCGTGGGGATATGATCGAAACCTTCAAAATACTGAAAGGAATCGACAAAATAGAGCAGAAAAAACTATTTACATTGTCCAATTTGACACGGACAAGAGGACATGAAAGGAAGCTAAGGGGGGGGGGCAAGTTCAGGACTAATATCAGGAAGTTCTGCTTCACACAGAGAGTGGTTGACATCTGGAATACTCTCCCAGGGGAGATTATTGCGGAATCGACAGTCCTAGGCTTCAAAAGCAAACTAGATGCATATCTCCTTGAGAGAGGCATATAAAGATATGGTTGGCTATAAAATAAGCCAGGTGTATACCTAGCAGGGCCTCCGCGTGTGCGGATCGCCGGACTTGATGGACCGAAGGTCTGATCCGGAGATGGCGCTTCTTATGTTCTTATGACAACAGTGGAACTTTTACTGGGTCTCTCATTATCCACAGGACAATGATCATCGAACTATCATAATCTGAATATCTTCTCTTTTCACTTTCACACATCTGTGCAATGTGATCTGGCTCTCCACATTTGAAATATACTACATCTTCTCTTTCATTGTTATTATTTACTGCTCTTCTCCACTGCTCGGTTTCAAAATTCTTGTTTCTCTTCCTTCTGCTGAAGTAATCTCTGATTTTATCTCTTCCTTCTTTCATAAGGGTAATCTCAGATTTCATATCTTTTTATTTTCTCATACATTTCATGTTGTTATGTGCAATCTTATATTCCACCAAATCCTCATTAATTAGAGTTCTAGGCAGGTTACACATAATTTTGTATGGCTGTTACAAAGAATTATACATGCTACATAAAATTATCAAATTATACATAGTCTCCCATAAGATGTAACAAGGGAACGAGTCTTTTATTTTTGTGAAAAAAAGGAGATGTTCGCTGTTGAGGACTTATGCCTCCCAAAGTCAAGCTCATCACATGGGTGGAGTTGATACTCAGCTCTGCAAAAAATACTCTGCTGCAGGGTGTTTCTATTTATATGGGATTTGGTCCATTGCCTTCTTTTTGAAGCGTCTCCTACACACCCTGATACCTGTGTCTATGATTCCTATGTCATTTTCTCAGTTCTCTATGATGTCCATGTATACCTCTTCGGAAAAACTGTTTCTTGGGAAATGTTATATATTGGGGAAGAAACCATTGGCTATCTGAGGAACCGCCCTCCATCTGGTACTAGAGAAATAAGTTGCATGAATTGATGGGGTGGGAAGCTAGAACGGCTTGCCATTCTCTTAGATGGAGCTGTGATTTTGTAAAGGTTTGGACTCCATACTTGGATATTCTAGCTCCTAAGAGCCAAAGTCATATACTGAATAGACTTCAACTGTATTCACCCCTACCTGAGGATGTTCTGCTATTACTACAGGAGGGATGGGGAGGAGGCAGGGGAGCAGGGATTATGGGTTGGGGGAATCTGGAAAGGAGGGAAGATAGTCATGTTTGTGCCATGGGGGTATTAAGAGCACAGTTCCCCGTGGAACTAGTAGGTCTCATTGAAAATGTATTGGTTCCTCTGTTTGTTTATGTTGCCTTGTTCTAATAAAAAAAAAAATATGAACAAAAAAAAAGGAGACAATGTTAATCATAGGTTTCTGTATTTCACAACTGCCAAAAGGAAACAATTTTAAGATATTTTTCAAACTACCCCCCCCCCCCCTTTTATAAAGCCACGTTATGAGTATCGGAGCTTTTACCACCACAGCCAGCGATAAAAAACCCTAACACAGCTTCATAAAAGGGGGGTATGGCGTCAAATACTGGCACAATCCCTTCCTCCTCCTCCATGTCCTTCCAGTAAAATGACATGAATTCTTGTGACTACAGGGTCAGAATTGAAGGGCAAAATATAGCTCTTGCCTACTCTTAGTCCAGCCTAGCTGGCACAGAAATCATGACTAAAATTTTAAAACAATGTTCCAACCTTTGTGTCTATAGCTCAGTTTGGGTTTTTTCTTGAGCTTCAGATTCCTTCTTTTAGATAAGAATTTTCTTCCAGTCTTCCTTCATCATTTCTTTTCCTCATTGTATATTTGTGTTTCTCTCCTCACACTTTCTTTGTTTTACTCCTTCCTCACCTTCATGTCTGTTCTCTCCACCATGATCCCTCAGGCTACTTCCCCCCCCCCCCCCATCCCACAATGCTGCTCCCTAACTCATTCTGTTTTCCTTTCAGGCTACCAGTGGAATTGTTTTCTATCTCCCCCTTATATTATTATTTTTGGTTAACTTCAAGTGGGTCACACTAATCTTCATATTTGCAGTACAGACTCTATGGTTTAAAATTTTCATTTCATCCTTTTGTAGAAATGCTTATCTATTGCACCAATTTACAGAATTTATAACAGGAAAATATGATTTCATTTATTCAAGATAGCGTTTACTATTCCTGCTCTTTAAGGTTGAAAAATGGAGCTGTAAAAAACTATTTTATTTAGTGTAGTACCATACAGCAAACAGCAGGAGGAGCTCTTCCCCTTCTTTATACAGTACAGTATATTGAGCTTATTGTAGAAATAAGCATCAACAAACACATTTGTTGGTCAAACACTTCTTGGACTGATTCATTATCTCTTCATCAGGTCAGTTACACCAGGCTTAAATAGTAAAGTGCCAGCTAGGCCTAAGATTATTTGCATGTACTGTTACTCATCCATTCTCAAGTGGACTTACTTTTATAAAGGTTCTTAAATATATCGTAGGCCACTTTTTATTGCAGCATCTGTGCTCAACTGCCAACATCTGAAAACCTTACAAAAAAGGAGTTCTAGATAAAGAGCAAGCACATCCTTAAAATGTGCTGGAATCAGGGACTTAAATGGCAGGAGAGACTGGCATAAAGAAGGAATCTCACTCCGAAGCACTGCTTGTGGAATCTGCTGCCTCCCAATTGACTTAAATGTGGAGTTTATAATACAGAGAAATTTGTCATTCTGAAATTCTTTTCAGATGCAACTGTTTATGTAAATAAATCATTGTCTGCTTATCCCCTCCAAGTGCCAAATGTTAAGGGGGTAATTTTGTAAAGCTTTTTCTGTATCTGTAAAGCCTCTTGTACATGCTGAAAAAGTCTTTTATAAAATTATATGGTCGCTTATGCACATAAAAAGTAGATGCATGGAAAGATTGTGCCTAATTGCAATCTGCATGTAAGCATTTTGCGAATAGTTTGGAGCAGAGGTGGGACTGAAGTGTACGTGTATATAGCATTACTCACTGATGCTTTCTGCACTGTAACAGGTGTGATATGAACATAAGAATTGCCGCTGTTGGGTCAGATCAGTGGTCCATAGTGCCCAGCAGTTCGCTCCTGCAGCGGCCCTTAGGTCAAAGACCAGTGCCCTAACTGATCCTAGCCTTACCTGCATACGTTCTGGTTCAGCAGGAACTTGTCTTTGTCTTGAATCCCTGGAGGGTGTTTTCCCCTATAACAGCCTCTGGAAGAGCTTTCCAGTTTTCTACCACTCTCTGGGTGAAGAACTTCCTTACGTTTGTACGGAATCAATCTCCTTTTAACTTTAGACAGTGCCCTCTCGTTCTCTCTACCTTGGAGAGGGTGAACAACCTGTCTTTATCTACTAAGTCTATTCCCTTCATTATCTTGAATGTTTCGATCATATCCCCTCTCAGTCTCCTCTTTTCAAGGAAGAAGAGGCCCAGTTTCTCTAATCTCTCACTGTATGGTAACTCCTCCATCCCCTTAACCATTTTAGTCGCTCTTCTCTGGACCCTTTCAAGTAGTACTGTCCTTCTTCATGTACGGCAACCAGTGCTGGACGCAGTATTCCAGTTGGGGGGTGTACCATGGCACAGTACAGCGGCATGATAACCTTCTCCGTACAGTAGCATGATAATCTTCTCCGAACTGTTTGTGATCCCCTTCTTAATCATTCCTACCATTCTGTTCGCCCTTTTCGCTGCTGCTGTGCATTGCGCAGACGGCTTCATTGACTTGTCAACCAGTACTCCCAAGTCTCTTTCCTGAGGGGTCTCTCCAAGTACACCAAATATCCTGTATTTGTGTATAAAATTTTTCTTACTGACATGCATCACCTTACACTAATCCATGTTAAACCTCATTTGCCATGTCACAGCCCATTTTTCGAGTGTGTTTATGTCACATTGCAGGTCTTCGCAGTCCTTTTGCGTCCTCACTACTCTGAATAACTTTGTTTCGTTTGCAAATTTAATCACCTCTCTCATCGTACTAATTTCCAGGTCGTTTATAAATATGTTGAAGAGCACGGGTCCAAGCACCGAACCCTGCGGCACTCCACTCGTGATGCTTTTCCAGTCCGAGTATTGTCCATTTACCCCCACTCTCTGTTTCCTATCCGCCAACCAGTTTTTAATCCACGTATTTCACCCTCGATTCCGGGAAAGGGACCCTGGGGTGTCTCAAGATGGAGAAACAATGTGACAAGGCGGTGAACAAAGCAAAAAGAATGCAGTTTGCGTCAACTATTTCTTGCAAGACGCAACAAAATCACTTATCTTTTAAGACATTTAGTTAGGCTTGCTCTTTCCATTCAATTTCTTCAGAGTGTTGGGAAGGGACTGGTCGACATGTTTCGCCCTTAGGCTTTCTTTATTGCTGTGTACCATCCCGACTGTGCCGCTTTGAGTTATTATAAGCGGTATATCAAGCACCAATAAACTTGAACTTGAAACATCTAAAATCGGATTTAAACATCAAACTGAAAATGCCCCTCCACATCTCTTTCACCAGGTGGGCAAAGTTGTTCATCCTAAGAAACATTCCTCTCTTAGCAACCATTATCCTATATAATAAAAAGCTAGCCGCGCATGCGCACTTACCTGCGTGCTTCCATGACGCCTGATCTGTGATCAGTAGGTCTGTGGCCAGCAGGAGTGCGGATGGCGGCTAGACAATCGGGAAAGCGGAGAAACAGCACAGCCGGCGGCTCCCCCCTCCCCTCCCGCCCTCACTCAGTGCCAAAACCACCACCGCCAAAGCCTCCTCCTCGCTGGCTCACCCGCATTTAAATTGAGAAAAGCACTGCACCGCGCTAACGCTGGCCTCGCTGTCTTCTGTCCACTGCGGCCCGCCCTCTCTACTTCCTGTTTCCACTAGGGTTGGCCGCAGTAGATAGAAGACGCCGAAGCTAGCGGTAGCGCGGTGCAGCGCTTTTCTCAGAATTTAAACATAGCGGCTGGGAAGGGAGCGGCGGGAAATGTTGCTGCTGTACAGGCAAGTGTGTGTGTGTGGGGGGGGAAATGCTGCTTGGGGGGAGGGGAGTATCAGACTTTAAACATGTGTGCTACTTTCACAGAGAGCTAAAGGCACTTCCAGAGTAGGTACAGGGGCACTGAACAGCCAACGTGTAGGAGACGTGAAAAGACGCGATTTGGAACTGGGGAATGGAGGATTTTTGGAGTTTTCACTTTTTCTTTCCTGCAAACTAACGGAGATTCCCCATAACTTAAAATGTTAACTATAAGGGGGGCGCTGCTGAGCCCGCACGAGATGGCAGCATAAGACCGAAGCTCCCTTGATCTCCCGCCTAAAAACGAAGCAAACGGCGACATAATTTGAGCATTTCATGAATCGAACGATCGCACTCGATCATACAAGCGTGGGGCATAATTATAACATACCTTGCCAGTTCCAAATATCAGCGATGACGGATAAAAAGGTGGGTAAACGGCACAAGCCAGACCCTGTGTCCCCGTCCAAGACACCACTTCCTGCTACATTGGAGGACACAAATCGCGAGATTTTAAATGAACTCAGAGAATTAAAAGAATTGGCAGCAGATACTAAAACGAGCACAGACGAAATAAATGAAAAACTATCTGCTTTAACTGCCGATTTCACCCAAATGCAAACACGTGTCTCCACACTAGAATCCAAGATGGAGGCGTCCTCTATACAAATCACTGAGCTCCGCAGACAAACTAATAGAATAAATTTGCTAGAACAAGAGCTGGAAGATAGTAATAACCGCTCCAGACGCTGCAACCTGCGCATATTAGGTGTTTCAGAAACTGTGCGTGACTGTGATCTAATAAAGCACCTTGAAACACTGCTGCCCAAACTGCTTGACATCACCTTTCAGCGCGACTTCGAAATAGAAAGAGCTCACCAAGTACCCTCCTTTCGTATGCCTGCTGACCGTCGGCCCAGACCAATTGTACTCAAATTGCTGAGATACCAACAAGTGCTGGACATCCTTCAAAAAGCGAAGATAAAATCTCCGAGTCAGCATGAGGGATCCACAATTCTATTCTTCCCTGACCTGAGCAAGTCCACAGCCTCCAAACGCAAACAGCTCCTCTCATACAGGCCACAACTCAAAGCTTTGAATGCTAGATTTGGCATGATGTATCCAGCAAGGCTAAGAGTGACATTAAACAACCAAACTAAAGATTTTACTGCCCCGGAAGAGCTGGCTACATACATTGAACTCCATTCACCAACACCGATTAATCAGGTTTGAATGGCCCCATGATTTATCTGGCATGATCTCAGTGTCTCATAGAATCTCATATAACTGTATAGTTACTGCTTTGTACTTATTTCTGGTTTTCACTTTCACCATAGATTATGTGGTGTTTGCTCAATCCACTATTTGCATTGCTCTTACTTATATAGATTTGTGATAAGTTACGTTTGCCTGTTAAAAATACTGACAAGATTGGGAGTTTGGGTTTTTTCTCTCTGCCTCTCTGTTAACTTAGCTGTACTCACGCTGTGTTATAGAGGTGCACACTTTTGCACCATTGCTTACTAGATGTACACCTTACAGATAAAATCGAAATGGCTCTCTCTTGAACTGCTCAGGACATGTATAATTGTATGGTTTGATACTAGCTCCATGACATTTTTTCCATTATTAATATGCATATTTGAATGCCTGCTTGTATATGTTATTATACCTCACCATCACAATGTCTTTTAATATTATTTCATTGAACACAAAGGGTCTCAACAATAAAGTGAAAATGAAAAAAATCCAGACATATATTGATAAATTTAACCCTGACATAGTTATGCTTCAGGAAACTCATCTTAATAAGGAATTCTCCTCGAAAGTTCATTTCTCATGGTCTTTGAATCCATTTTACTCTCCTGCTTATGACCGTAAGGGAGGAGTAATCACCTTAATCCGTAACAGACCAGACATCACAATAATTTCTTCAACTACGGACCTTAATGGAAGATGGGTCAAAGTTAAATTTAATATAACAGGTGAGACCTACTGCCTGTTGAATATATACGGCCCCAATGCTGATAAACCTGAATTTTTCCATGAAATTAAAGCAACAATCCTGGAAGACATCGACTCACATGTGATACTGGCGGGAGACTTTAATATGGTACTGAATCCAACAAAAGACAGAAAATCTAACTGTGCCTACAAAAAAAACAAAGCATGGTACGCATTACAAGATCTAATCACTGATTCTTCGCTCCTTGACATTTGGAGACAGATGCATACTAATGACAATTCTTTTACATTCTTCTCTCCCCCACATTCATCCTATTCCCGTATTGATATGTTTCTGATCAGTGACTCTCTCACAAATTCAGTTGTGAAATCTGATATCTCTCCTATCTGTGTCTCAGACCATGCAGCCATTACTATCTCACTTAAATGTTGTCTGACCTCACCTCTGCCTAAGCAATGGCGCTTTAACAACTCGTTGCTGCTGGATCCACACTTTTGCACCCTGATGAAGTCCAGGATAGAAGAATACTTTCAACATAATAAACCTGAGCACACTACATGGATATGTTGGTGGGATGCCTTCAAGGCATATATCAGAGGTATTACTATTACCTACACAGCACACAAACATAAACAACTGAAAGAGAAGACCAGTCTCCTAGAACATGAGATATCAACTTTGGAGAACAAACACCAGAACTCACCTTCCGATGTCTCCATATTGATTCAACTAAATAAAGCGAGATTTCGCTATAATTCTCTATTGAGCCACAGAGCGTCGCAGGAGATAACACAGCAATCAGCATCATATTTTGCAGGGAACAATAAATGTGGGTCTTTACTGGCCAAATATCTTAAAGGGCGTAGAGAAAAATCCACTATTGCGGCCCTTAAAGCGGATACAGGCGACGACATTACTGACCCATCAGAAATATCCCAAGCCTTCATGGAATTCTATCGTACTCTTTATACATCAGAAATCCAACTACCACACAGAACTACGGAATTCTTAGAACCTATTCCGCACAATTGTCTTTCCCCAGATGACAATGAACTATTGGATGAACCAATAACCCTTGCAGAAATCTCTTCAGTAATAAAATCCATGGCACCCAAAAAAACTCCAGGACCAGATGGACTGACTGTGGAATACTACCGAGAATTCCAGGATGTTCTGGCTCCATATTACTTACAATTTATTGAACACCTCATGGAAACTGGTGAAGCTGCCGGATCATTCACAGAAGCGACAATTATTGTCCTTCCCAAACCGGATAAGGATAAGAGAATCATATCCAATTACAGACCATTATCATTAATTAATGTAGATGCGAAGATATACGCCAAATTACTATCTACACGTTTGCAAAAAGTCATCACTAAACTTATATCAGCAGACCAAACTGGATTCATTAATGGTCGATACTCCTGTGAGAATACACGTACCTTCTCTCACGTTCTTACACAAGCACATACCCAACATCAGGACATTCTCGCAGTAGGGTTAGATGCTGAGAAGGCATTTGACCGTATTGAATGGCCCTTTCTTTTCCAAACAATGCGCTGGTATGGCTTCTCTGAGAATTACATTACCAAAGTTAAGATCTTATATTTCAAGCCTTCCACCAGAACATATGTCAATGGTCGCCTATCAACACCTTTTCATCCAACTAGAGGAACTAGACAGGGTTGCCCCCTTTCGCCACTCCTGTTTAATCTGGCACTCGAGCCCTTGTTACAAAATATACGTCACAATCCTAGGATCACCGGTCTCAAGATGGAAAGTCATGAACTTAAATTATCGGCGTACGCGGATGATGTCCTGCTGTACATGACTCCTGCTTCATTCCCTCACCTGCTGGAAACCATCAAGGACTATGCTGCAGTATCAGGTTATAAATTGAACACAGGCAAGACGGAGGTGATGTCGATCACTTGCCCGGCTGCTGAATTTGACATAACATCACATGGGGTTAAATGGTCTTCTTCCTCTATGAAATACTTAGGAGTGCTCTTTGGTCCTACCATATCTGAATCTATTCAACTAAATTGTGCACACCTCCTGGAAATTCTTAAATCGACAGTAACTAAATGGTCTCCCTTAACATTGACTTGTGGGGAAGACTTGAAACCATCAAGATGATGTTGACCCCTAAAATCAATTATATACTGTACATGCTCCCGTTTCAGTTGCCCTCTCATTTCTACAAACAAGTTGACTCCATACTTACGAAGTTTTTATGGAACTCTAAACAGCCACGCATTGAGTTAAACAAATTGAAGGCTCCACGTAAATTTGGAGGGGTTAACTTCCCGTCATTCTTTCATTACCATAATGCATTCATCATGAGACAATGGTCGCTGGGGCATTACCTTATGGTCAGAGATCCTAACCCTCCAACATGGATACGGATTGAACGAGAGCTATATGGGGAACATAGACTTCAACTATTGGCGGGTGCGCTCCTGTCTAAAATAGACGTCACTGACCCTATTCTTCAGGCCTATAAATCAACCATTCATAATCTTGACTTAACTTTTAAGGATAAATGGGAAACATCGACCCTGATTCCTATTTGGAGGAATGATCGCTTTAAAATCCAAAACTCAACTGTATCCTGGAGAGAATGGCAAGGATGTGACATTTGGACTGTGCAAGATTTAATGACTTCAGCTGATTGGACTCCGTTTCAAATACTTGTAGAGAACAAAGGACTTCCTGCCACCCAACATTACAGATGGTTACAACTTCTGCATTGCATTCGAAATTCCATACCTACGATACTCACTTCCAACGTTGACTCTGGTCTACGAAGTTTTCTAAATAGGAACACTGGACAGGTACTCACCGCATCAATATGGTATAAAATCCTGCAGATGACAGCTTTTCCTGGATCTACAGAACTAGAACAGAAATGGAATTATAAACTCAGTCTCCCCTCCGATGCTATTGATTGGGAAGAGCTCTGGAAGATCTTCTTCAAATCCATTCGCTCAGCTTCACTATTGCAATCTATTTACTTTGTGATTCACAGAGCTGTATGGACCCCACAATTGTCTCATAAAATTGACTCAAAAATGTCCCCTCTCTGCTGGTCTTGCAACTCAGATGAGGGTTCCTTGGAACATTTACTTTTCTCCTGTTCACACATCCAAATCTTTTGGGATAGAGTTTGGGAAACTGTATGTGCAGTTCTTCAGATACATGAAACAAGGTCATCTGCCATACTCATTGGTATGAGTCAATCATTATCGACCCCCATACCTAAACCCTCAGAATACTTACTTACCATTATGTTGGCGTTAGCTTTACAAACAATTCTATATTGTTGGAAAGATCTCACTAAAGTTGAGTTTCATATGTGGTGGAATGCTCTCTGTAACACTGGTAAATATGAAAAAATCTACGCTGAAAAATCTCATTTAATGTCTAAATATTACGATATATGGAAACCATTACTTGATTACTGCTCTGATTGACCTTTTGTGTCTTTGTCATATGCATATCTCATAGGATACACATACTTGGAAAACTTACCGTGAGCAGGATATAAATTGTATACAAATATGTTCATGTGCTTGTCTGAGTTGTTGGAGAGATAACTGTGATTATATGTACATCTGTTCATATGATATTGTATTTCCTCTTACTATAATCAATAAAAACATTTGAACTTAAAAAAAAAAAATGTTAACTATAGCTGTAAGAATTGTAAACAGCAGGGGGCGCCAAACCCTGGCTGGGGAAGCGGGGTAGTGCCTCCTGCTCTTCAAATAGAGGCCAGTGGTACTAGATGCGCTTTGACCGTACTTAGGGGGCGCCCTAGAGTGCTAGGTTTATATGCGTTTCTTTTTCTGGTTCTTACATTACAGCCCCATCACCAAATTACAGATTGAAAATTGTAACAAAATGACACTGCAGACATCAGCACTTGAAATTTGCAGACCTGCCAAGTTATCTATTCCAAGAGGGAGATTTTTAGGCTGGTCCTGTTTTTTGTTTCTAAGTTAACATCCCAAAGCAGTATATAGTCTATGATTCTGTCCATTGGAATCAGGGCTGCAGATCCCAGAATGCACCAGGGAAAAATGCTTCAGCACCTGAATAATTTCATGTAAACCATTCTGAGCTCCTCTGGGAGAACAGTATAGAAAATTGAATGAATGAATAACATATATTCTAGCACATGTTAATGTAACGTGCTTATACACTAGTGTATATATATGCAGCTTTATACATTTACCCTACAGCAGCCAAGTTATCCAGGTCTAGAGGTAAGACTATAGGGCAGTGTATCACAAACTGTGTGCCTCCTGAGATTTCAGGTGTACCGTGGCACACTGGGGAGAAGAGGCAGTGGTTGACTGTTTACAGGATGTGCCTCTTGCAATGAGAAGCATGTCCTGTAGGCAATCAGCCGGTACCGGCGCCTCTCCTTCTCTATGGCCCTCTTCCCTGCTGGCACCATCTGGAGGGCCTTCACGCATGCGCATAATGTCATTACCACGACGTCCGCACACTTCCGGATGCCTTGAGCCTTTGCTGTAAATTGAGAAAGTTTGCAGGACACTGCTATAGGGCAACCTTGGGTTGATAGTAAACCTCATTCTAATGCAGCATCGATTTCAAGGGCTAGAATTAGGGAATAGAAATGCCATACTGCTTCGGGATGTAAGTTCCAAATCAAGGCCGGTCTAAAATTCTCACTCAAACTGGGTAAGATGAAAAAAATGCAGACATTTTTGGTGTGAAAATGGAGAGTAAGTAAGATGCCAGGGCTTATATGTGTGCAATAGGCCTTATCATACATCATTCTTCTCCTTGAGACCAGCTAATCCAGCATTGCTTGACCTTCACTGCATACTATCAGGAATATCTCTTTTTTATTTTTTGTTGATTTGTTTAGAGGCAAATACAGCAAGGAACAGGCCGAGGAGAGTCTGTAGCTACTGACCTTTTCTCTCCCTCTCCCTGTTTGTAAGGACACAGAGATACAAGTGGGCACAAACAGCTTTCGCTTCTGTTACAGGTCCTGGCATATTTTGCAAAGAAACATGGCTTGTTAGCTGTTGAAACGTTTTTTGCATTCCCTGAAACAAATGACAGTATTCTGACTATTTTCTGTTCTCAGTAGTAAACAGGTCTGGGGTGTGTTGACAATGATAATATTATATTCAAAAATATATTTGCATTTCTGTATTTTGTAGACTTTATTGTATTTATATAAATCCCAGAGCTAGGGATTTTCTGAGCACACTAGGAGAAAGCAAAGTGTAATATAACGTTTTGTTGTAGAGCAAAGAGGGCTAGCAGATGCTCTCCTTAGCCTGAACCTATGGATTGGAAAAGAAGGACAAGGATGGAAATACCTTAACAGTTTAATTAGACCTATGGACTACAAACTACAAAGAGAAATTTTGCTTCCTAACTGCACAGATAAGGAGAGCCCCAGGAGTATGATTTCCTATTTGAGATTGCAACCTCGAATCTTATTGCAGCTGAAGAGAAGTAAGGAAATTTGGGGGAAAAGGGGAGAGAGGTCATTGGCATGAGGATTATATGGCCTTTTGGTTCTGACTTGGCATTTCACATAATACAGGTACAATCACGGAGGAAAGATTGCTGTTGGGAACTGACACATGTACAGATGCTGAGCAGATTTCTATATCCAGGTGGGTACAATGAATTATAGGTTGCCCAATAACGAAGGACTATAAACCTATTTCTAGACATGTTTGGGCAAAAGGTATGCTTGTTCATTGTGAAAAGTGACTTTTAATAGACTTGTGGAAAATCACCATGCTTTACAGGAAGTTTGCCAAATCTTTATCTGAATCCCCTTGCATTCAGTTGAGTTACAGGGACTGTTGGAAATAAGCACAGCAGCTGGTGCAGCTATTGCCAGGTTTTGGGGAAAGAACAGCACATGCTGGACTCCAGCTGGAATTCCAACCCCAAGAGCAGAGGACATGGGATGTGCTTGCCAACCACTCAGCTGTGAGCCCTAGAAGGAACTGCTGCAACTCACAGAAAATCAGTGATGTGAAGCTCCCTCCCCCCCAAATATAAGCCTATTATCCTAGTATTTTAGATTTTTTTCTTTATGGATGAGAAGTTCCTTTGGTAGGTGAGTCACTCAACACTTGACCTGTCATGGGTAATGATTTGGTGAGAGAGCACTTAACCATCAACAAAATAAGTAGAATTGCAATGTTTGAGCCACCATTTTAATGCACTTGTAGAAGAAGAAGCATTCATTAATTGTAGACGAGTAACGTGTCTAGAAGTAACCACTGGCCACCATTGTCATGCTGACCCAACTATACCCCAGTATACTGAACAATCGGGTTTTCTTGGACAGAGATGCTAATGTAAATACTAAGAATAATATTCATTTGGTGGAAGGCTATTTGTGTAAGGGGGTGCCCAGATTTAAATGAGCCTCTTCTGGCACTGTTTTGTGAAGACACATGAGGAACCTATGTGACTTTATAAAAGAACAAATCCAGCAGTGATAGCACTTATATTGCAGGAGCAGATATTACATCCACTCGGATTGTAAATGTTTATGCTCATATCCCTACCTCTGTTGTGCTGTTAAAGTGCCCGTTGGGTATGACCTAATTTTATAAAATTATCCTCTGGTAGTCTGCTGAAGGCAGAAATCTATAGGAAGACATGTTAAGGTTATTATCCACTATGGTGTAGACTATAAATTTATTTTAAAAATTTTAAATCAATATTGTGAATCAGAAAGAACTTGCGATGTAGGGGAGAAGACAAATGTGGCCATATGAGCAGATTTATTGGCTGCAACACATGGATCAGGTCTTGCTGAGATCAGCAGTCACATTCTTAATATTGATCTTAAGCTGTGTTTAGGTATATTTCTGTTGTTATACTGTCCTCTGCCAAATAAATGAAGGCTGGGTATAAATTATCACAGGAGATCCACAAAGACCTCATCTCTGTCTTTTTTCAGCAGATGACACAAATTCCTATCCTCATCAGAAAATAGGGCAATGCTAGGAAAATACAAAACAATGGCAAGGTTACTAAAGTCTTCACACCCTAAACTGACACCACAGATATAACAGTTTAGTCCACTGTAAATATAGTTTTTAAAAAAATATATTTCTGTTATTTCTGTGATGTGTTTAATGTAAACTGTCTGGCAAATGGAGAGTAGGTTAATTAAAATAAGAGTGAGAAAGGAAACAAAAAAAACCTTTCTAAATCTTTTTTGTGTCCTTTGCCCTCTTGCTGTATAAATTCTTCCCCAGCTGGTTCTGTTTCCCAAGTGAACATAAATACTTATGAAAAATGTCCACTGTTAGAAGTTCTAATAATTCACAGACGAGATATTGCATAACACTCCCCCCCCAAAAAAAAACACACCACACACAACAGCATTAAAAACCTTTCTCACACACACTTCTCCCTTGAAAAGAGGAGACTGAGAGGGGACATGATCGAAACATTCAAAATACTGAAGAGAATAGACAGCAGATAAAGACAGATTGTTCACTCTCTCCAAGGTAGGGAGAACGAGAGGGCACTCTCTAAAGTTGAAAGGGGATAGATTCCGTACAAATGTAAGAAAGTTCTTCTTCATCCAGAGAGTGGTAGAAAACTGGAACGCTCTTCTAGAGTCTGTTATAGGGGAAAACACTCTCCAGGGATTCAAGACAAAGTTGGAGAAGTTCCTGCTGTACCAGAACGTATGCAGGTGAGGCTAGACTCAGTTAGGGCACTGGTCTTTGACCTGTGGGCCGCCGCGGGAGCGGACTGCTGGGCACGATGGACCACTGGTCTGACCCTGCAGCGGCAATTCTTATGTTCTTTTACACTAGCCCACCATAGCACACATGCAGCATGGGCACAAGGAAGAAATAACTTGCCTTACCAATCTATTAGAATTTTTTTTAAAGTGTAAATAAATATATGGATAAAGGCTGGACAGTCCCTATATTGTATCTGGATTTCAGGAAGGCATTTGACATAATTCCTCATGAGAGACTGATCAAGAGGGGCCCCTGAAAAGTTCTCAGTCCAACCAAGAAGAGAATGATGTGGAGCCATGAAACTCACAAGTTATTCCACACTTTTCTTGACACTTTTTCATTTCATTTCATATCATTGAAAAGAAAAGTGTGGAATAACGTGTTTCATGGCCTACATCATTCTCTTCTAGGTTGGGTTGAGAACTTTTCAGAGACCCCCTAGTGATTTGTAATGATTAAAATCTAGAAAGAAAGAAAGGCTACATGGTGAATTTGCTGAAAGGAGCAAGGGGACTAGGGAACTACCTCAGGGGTCTGTAATGGGACCTGGAAAAGGATGCAGTGAATTAAGAGGATAACATTTGAAGACGATGCAAAATTCTTCAATGTAAAACATGAGCAGATGAGCAGGTACCTTTTTTTGGAGATGAATAAATAAATGTGACCAAATAGTTAGGCAGTAAACATATCAAAGCAATTAGGAAAGCCAATAGACTGATGGGGGTCATTTACTAACACTGTTAACACATGAACGCACTTGTTAGTAACATCTTCAGTAATAGAAAGTAATATGTTACTGCATTCTGAGTCGGAGTCACCACCTTAAGAAAAGATCTTGGAGTCACAGAGAACAACATTAAAAATCTCATTCTAGAAACACAGAAACAGACAGCAGATAAAGGCCAAATGGTTCATCCAGTCTGCCCATCCACAGCATCCACTATCTCCTCTCCCAAGTGATCTTGCGTGCCTTTCTTGTGCTTTCTTGAATTCAGATACAGACCATATCTCCACTGGGAGGCTATTCCACACATCTACCACCCTTTATGAAAAAAGTATTTCCTTAGATTACTCCTGAGCCTAGAACCTCTTATGCCCTATCATTCTGGAGTTTTCCTTCATTTAAAAAGGATGACCTTCTGTACATTAATGTCATGGAGTGGTAGTGCCCAACATCTCCATGCTATGTGCCCCCTGCTCTTGCCTGCCGCTTAAGCAACACCCTGCCCCTCGCTGCTTGAGCACCTGCCCCCGTCTACCTCTTGAAATATTTGACAGTACAAGGAGAATCTTCCACCTGCTACTTGTACCAGCCTCGGTTCCAAGAGGTACACCAGGGGAGCAGAGAAGAGGAGAGTCACCAGCACTGGCGCCTCCACAAAGACGGCGGCCGGGGTGGTCTGCCCTTGCCCCCCTTACTACACCACTGCCATGGAGTTATTTAAATATTTCGATGTATGTATCATACCCCTTCTCTCCTTCCTTTCTTCCAGAGTATTTTGTTTCTGTTTAGGGTTTTTGGTGTTGCTGCATCTCTTCCTTCCAAAAAAGGGATTAAAGGAGTCAAGATTTTTAGTCAATCTTTAAGCTTTCTTAACTTTGGAATGATCTTCCATTTCTGTTAAGGAGTTCCGGCTCACTTCAATTTTTTCGCAAATCTTTAAAAACTACTTTATTTGCTAAACACTTTGAAAATTAATTTCCTGAAATTTAGTCTTTTTTTAATGGTTTTTATTTAAGTTAATTATTGTAAACCGAGTCAAGCTTTCTTAGAATGAAGACTTGGTATATAAAGCCAAGCCTTAGAATAGATTAGATTAGTCCTGGTTGCTCAATTTCAAAAAGTACTGCAAAACCCGAGGGAACAGTACAGTTTAGGGGGTGAAGAACTTAAGTGCACGAAGAGAAGAGTGGGATTTGGGTGTGATTGTATGTGATGATCTTAAGGTGGCCAAACATGTTGAAAAGGTGACGGCAAAAGTTAGAAGGATGCTAGGATGCATAGGAAGAGGTATGGCCAAGTAGGAAAAAGGAGGTATTGATGCCCCTGTATAAGACTTTGGTGAGACATCATTTAGAACTAATTCTTCAAAGATCGCCATAAGCAGCTGTCCTTTTACTTAATATAATTAAGATCTTCTTTTCCTGTCCCCCTTCCTCTCCATTCTCCCTCTGTACCCTTGCCTTCCTTTCCCTCTTCAAGTCGCCTAGAGCCTGTTTATGTGTATGCAACACAAATATTAAATTAGATTATATTAGAATATTGTGTGTAATTCTAGAGGCCACACCTTCAAAAAGATATAAAAAAGGATAGAGTCGATCCAGAGGAAGGCTACTAAAATGGTTGGTGGTCTTCATCATAAGGCATATGGCGACAGACTTTCAATTTCCTAAGGTCTTCCTGCAAATTTTCACAATCTGCATGCACTTTAACAAGCTAAACTTAACCTTAAGTTTATATATCGCATCCTCTCCATAAAGATAGAGCTCGGCACGGTTTACAGCAGTGGTCTCAAACTCAAACCCTTTGAAGGGCCACATTTTGGATTTGTAGGTACTTGGAGGGTCTCAAAAAAAATAGTTAATGTCTTATTAAAGAAATTACAATTTTGCATGAGGTAAAACTCTTTATAGTTTATAAATCTTTCCTTTTGGCTAAGTCTTAATAATAATATTGTAATTTATAGCCAAAGAGACATATGATCAAAAAACTGTTTTATGTTACTTTTGTGATTATGATAAAGATACCGAGGGCCTCAAAATTGTACTTGGCAGGCCGCATTTGGCCCCCGGGCCGCGAGTTTGAGACCACTGGTTTACAGGAACTTTAGTATAAGGAAGGAAAAACATAATAAGAATTAGTGATTATAAAGAGGGTAGCGAGATTTACATTTTTGAGAATAGCCAGGTTTTCAGATGCTTTCGGAATAATTGGAAGGAACCCAGATTCCAAAGCAGGGCTGGAAGGTTATTCCAAAGCTCAGTGATTTTGAAGAAAAGAGATTTCCCTAATTTTCCCGCATAGATAATACCTTTTAACGAGGGGAAAGATAGTTTAAGTTTTTGGGTGGATCTGGTAGTGACAGGTCTTATAGAATTCCAAGATAGTGGAATTGGGGTGGGGGAAGAATGCCATGCAGGATCTTGAATGTTAGGCAGGCACATTTAAAGTGAACCCTAGAAATTACTGGAAGCCAGTGAAGTTTTGATAGAAGCGGGGAAAACATGATCAAATTTACTTTTGCGAAGATCAACCTAGCCGCATTATTCTGGATCTGCTGAAGTCTTTGAAGACTTTTATTGATTAGACTTAGATAGATGGAATTACAATAGTCCAGTCTGGAAAGAATGATTGGTTGTACAAGGATAGCAAAATGTTGATGGTGGAAGCAGGATCTCACTTTTCTCAACATGTGATGACTAAAAAAACATTTTTTTACCAGAGTTGAGATGGTCATTAAATGAAAGTGTAGAGTCAATAATGATGTTTAGTGTCATCTGCAAATTTAACCACCTCACTCATTCCAATTTCTAGATAATTTATAAATGAGTTTCTATGTTTCTATATAGAAAAACTAGAAATGTTCGGAGAAAGGTGACAAATATAATAAAGGGAATAGATCACCTCTCTTACGAGATTTAGAGTTTTTGAGCTTGGAGAAAAGACAATTATGAGTGGGATGGATTGGTTAAATAGGGAATAGTTGTTTAACTGTTCAAACCTTGCAGAATCGCAGCCTGGTGATGTGGAAGTCTGGCACCACCTGCAAACACACCCATTTCTGGGCTTCGGCACTACTAGGCGCCATGGACCCAGGTGCCAGTCGCTGAGGCCACCTAGGAGTGCCTAATTTTTTTTAATGAGTTTTAATTGGTTTTAAAGATGCAACCAATTATTGTGCCACTTAAAACCAATTAATACACACATTAGATGCCTGTAGGCGCAATCTAGGTATCTGCCAGTGCCTAACTTTCAGCAACTTTTTGCAGAATCCAGCCCTTACTACCTAGAAAATAGGTACTGGCAACGGCTCCAGTGTTCCCGCTAAGCTGCGTTGGCCTGCGCTCGCGCACAAAATATTACATCGCAGCGCAAAGTTTCTCTTCACAGCGCACACACGCGTCGGTAAGGTAAGGGGACGCATTGGGGGGATTGCACTTCCCCACAATTGCCATGCTTCGGTTCCTCTTCTTCCTTCCTTCCTCCCTCCCCCCCCCCCCCCGCGGGACCCTGCGGCACCATCAACTCTTACTCCCTCTAATGTCGGCCCTGCAGCTCCAGACTTCCTCGCACCTTCTCCCCTCCCCCTTTGGATCGCTATTATTTTAAATGTTATAGCCGCGGAGCTGTATCCATCAGTGGAGATGTCTAACCTCGGCCTGCCCCGGAACTCTTACTGCAACAGTGACTTCCTGTTCCTGCCTAGACGGGCGGCTGCTGCAGTAAGAGTTCCGGGGCAGGCCGAGGTTAGACATCTCCACTGATGGATACAGCTCCGCGGCTATAACATTTAAAATAATAGCGATCCAAAGGGGGAGGGGAGAAGGTGCGAGGAAGTCTGGAGCTGCAGGGCCGACATTAGAGGGAGTAAGAGTTGATGGTGCCGCAGGGTCCCGCGGGGGGGGGGGGAGGAAGGAAGGAAGAAGAGGAACCGAAGCATGGCAATTGTGGGGAAGTGCAGAGCTGCAGGGAAGAGTGTTGCGGTACCCAGCTGGAGGGAGAAGGAAGATGAGGGAGGGAATTAAAGGAGATGCCAGGGCTTGGAGCGTAGGAGGAAGGTATGCCAGTCTAAGGGAAAAGGAAGGGGGAGATGTGAGAGCATGGAGGGGGAGCGAAAGATGGAAGAAAAGGAAAGGAGAGAGATGCCAGAGAATCAGGGAAGGGGAGATACCAGACTATGAGGAGAGGTGTGGGAGAGGGAAGGCGAGGAGAGAGATGCCAGACCAATGGGGTGAAAGGAGAGATGGAAGGGGGAGGCATACAGTTTCTGGAAGGGGCATAGAAGGAGAGAAGATGCCATATAGGGGAAGAGAGACGGCAGACAGTGGATGGAAGGAAGAGAGTTACAAGAAGATGAGGAAAGGAGAAACCACAGAAGACAAAGGTAGAAAAAAATTTCTATTTATTTATTGCTTTAGGAGACATGTGTCACTGTTTCTGTGAAGCATTGTATGCAGAGTCCAGCTTCTTGCTGGTTCAATTTAACCTTTGTCTATGTATTTTTATTTTATCCCCCCTTTTACAAAACTGTGAAGCGTTTTTAGCACCAGCCTTGGTGGTAGCAGCTCTGATGCTCAGAATTTTATGAGCATCAGAGCTGTTACCTCCGTAGCTAAAATCCACACTACAGTTTTGTAAAAGAGGGAGGGGTTAGTTTGTGATTACATATTCCTTACTAGGCGAAGGTGTTTTCTGTGTTCTGTGTGTTCGAAAGACATGGTTTTCTGTTAGGATTGACGGTGTAGGATTGATCTGTGCTGGTCTGGCTTGTTTAGTTTTACAATGGGTGTATTGATGTACTGCTCACTGCAATATGTAAGATGCTGCCTTTTCCTAGGTACTCATGTGTGACGTGTGGTTTGTTACTAAAAATCATGTTTTTCTTACAGATGGGGGGGGTGCCAAAAAATGATGGGCCCCGGATGTTACATATGCTAGGTACGCCACTGTATGTAAAGATACCAGAAAGCTGGCGTAGCAAAAACTTCTAAGTTTTGAGTATTTAACCCTCCCACAATCTCACGGGCACTCGTTTCAAGTTTATTGAGATTTTGATTTAAACGCAATATCAAATATTTTCAATGCGTATAACAAAAATAAATTTGGGGAAATAAATAAAACCATTTGAACCAGTGTTCCCGCTAAGCTGCGCTGGCGTGCGCTGGCGCACAAAATATTACATCGCAGCGCACACGTTTCTCGTCACAGCGCACGATCGGAAGAGGCGTACGGCAGATGGCAGGGCGGCGAGAGGAGAATCGGGCGAGTTGGCTCATAACTTGCTGGCGCCCGATATTTTTGGCTCACGGTGAAAAAAGTTTGCTCACAACACCCGCCCGCTTAGAGGGAACACTGAACGGCTCATGTGCTGATGGCCATATACTAATCTGGAAATGAGTGCGTGGTCATTAATAGTCAAAATGGAAAATGGGGTCATTTTACCACCACATTAAGGGCTCCTTTTACGAAGGTGCGCTAGCGTTTTTAGCGCACGCACTGGATTAGCACACACTATAGCGAGCACTAGCCAAAAAACTACCGCCTGCTCAAGAGGAGGTGGTAGCGGCTAGCGTGCGCTATTCTGCGCGTTAAGGCCCTAATGCATCTTCGTAAAAAGAGCCCTAAAAGTGGCCTCAGTGCATGGAAAAGAGCCGTGTTGAGGATAGTGCTGGTCACTTTTTAGTGTTTTCTAGAAAAAAGCCCCATAGTAATTAACCTAGTAGATTTGGGAGGCCCATTGCTCATCCCTAGAAATGAGCTATGAGAAGTAAACCTATTTTTTGGGATCTGTGACCCATACTAAGACAGGGTGTTGGACATGATGGGCCTTATGTGACTCCCACCTCAAGAATAGTGTTCAAATCTAGATCTGCAGAAAGACATTGATATAGCAGGGACCAAAGGACTGCTATGCTTCTAACTAGAGACACACAAGGTTGTCTTCCCTGTTTTGCCTTACCACTCTGAAAAAGGAGTCATTGTGGATAATTGATTGAAATCGTTGGGAGATGATATTTAGGAATTATCCAGGTAGGATAACTCCTTCTAGCCAGATCTAACCCAGATTTTCAGCAGTCTTTACTTGAATAGTGCCACTCATCAAGGCAGACTGTCTTGGCATTATTTAGGCCAGTGGTTCTAAACCCTGTCCTGGAGGACCACCAGGCTAGTTGGGTTTTCAGGACAGCCCTAATGAATATGCTTGGAGCAGATTTGCATGCCTGACACCTCCATTATATGCAGATCTCTTATGCATATTCATTAGGGCTATCCTGAAACCCCGACTGGCCTGGTGGTCCTCCAGGCAGTAAACAAAATCAATCAAGTTCAGAAACAGTGGTGTAGATATTTAGGATTACTAAAATCACTCTCTTTATCCACTGTGTACTAACAGTGACACCAAATCAATATATATCTAATAAGATCTTTTTTATTATACTTCTGTTTAATGGTGGGAAAAAGTCTCTGATCTGGAGCGAAAGCACCATCTGTATGTGATAGCTCACAGTGCTCTTGATTTAATCACTGGCAAAAAAACCACCACCCTTCCTGTTTCTTTAAAACTTCCTTCTCTATTTTCATTTCTTTTTCTTTTCTATCTGTTTATTTTTCAGGAAGGTTGTGTAACAGGGCTGTATCCTTCATCCCCACCCATTTCCACATATATCAAAGTCATTTAGGGCTCCTTTTACTAAGGTGCGCTAGTGTTTTTAGCGCGCGCTGCATTGCCGCGTGCGCTAACCCCACGCCAAGAATTAACACCAGCTCAATGCTGGCGTTAGCGTCTAGCGTACGCGGCAATGCAGCACGTGCTAAAACTGCTAGCACAGCTTAGTAAAAGGAGCCCTTAGTTTATATTTGGTGACACTCAAATATGAGAAAAGCTGTCAACATAAGGGAATCCAAAAAGTCTTTTCTTTTAACAATCCAGCCAGTACTTCCAATTTTCTTTGTTCTCCCGTTTCTCCTTTTTTGTAGTAAATGACGTTAGCTGCTTTTTTCTTACCAACACGGCCAGCGTTTCACGGTCTCATTTAACCGCTGCCTCGGGGTATGTTCTCAATAGAATGGCTTTTTTGCCCAGACTCTATATAAACTTTCAAACTGCCAGTTGCGGAACAGTATTTCATGTGTGAATTTCAGTGCAATATAGACAGGTTAAGAAAGAGAAGCTCAGCCTGAATGAATTGTTACTGCATGGTGGATCCAAAAATTCAGTCTTTCTATGGTTTAAAGCAGGGGTGACTAACCTGCGGCCCTGTGAAGTATTTTGTGCGGCCCCGGTCGAGGGCAATGCAGTGTTTTCCTCTGCTGCTCCCGGGTGTTTACCATCTTGCCGGCTCCCTCCTCTGTCTTGCTGCAGCGTGTGCGTGGCCCCAGAAACATTTTTTTTTGGCCAATGCGTCCCAGGGAAGCCAAAAGGTTGGACACCCCTGGTTTAAAGTTTGCAACACAATATTTCATTACATGCATTGAAGTTAAGATGATTATTAATGTTTGGTATTTTATTATGCTACAGAGTTATGTGAAAGATGAGAAAGCATTAGGTCAAGACAGCTTCCTTGTAAATTTGGGCTCAATTTATAAAATCATGAGTTTTTTTTCATGCTTTGCAATTGTCCACAATTCTACTACTTATCATTTCCCTAGTGCTACTAGACACATGTAGCAATTATCATGAAAGAAAAAGGCAAACTATCCTGCTTATGTACAAAGTATTAGCTCAGCCACATCAAAGTAACTCAAAGAAGATGAGCACAAAGTGCAGTGGCAAGGGGGGAGGGTCTGCCCTCAGCATCATCTTCCTCAGGGTGCTGACATCCCTTCACCATACCTTTTTAACTATGGCGCAAGCAGTCACTAACATCATCTTTGGCGCTCTCTCTGACCCACGCCGAGGAAGTGATATCAGAAAGAGTGCCGAAGCCGACGTGGCTGCTTGCGCTGAAGTTCAAAAGGTACGGGGAAGGGGTGCATGCACAAGGCAGAAAGAAGACTTGGAGAGGCCCCACCGCCCCTTGTCCCAGTAGTGTGCAGCAAGTTAAAAGGAAATGACTAGGAGACAGCCCATGAAATTAACTAGTAGCTAGAGCTGGTGTAGTAAGGGGGTGATCTGCCCCAGGTTCCATGTTGGTGGGGGCACCAGCACCCCTCCTCCCCTTGCCACATGTGTGCCCCCCTTCCCTACCCCATACCTCTAGTTGTTCACTGCCACCAGCAACAACCTCAACGTGTTCCTTGTGATCGTTGATGTCACTTCCGGGTGCTGCACATGGGAAGTGATGTCAGAGGAACAGCCGCCGGGGTCGTGAGGAGCACTTTGAAGTTATTACTCGTGGCGGTGAACAACTAGAGCTACAGGGAAGGGGGGAAGAGCGGGAGGCGGAGATGAGGGATTAGGAGGGGCGCCTCTTGCCCTCACTAAGTTACTGGCTGTACCGAATAGCATATTTTACTATTCATCTAAATACGAATAATGAAAAATATTACTCAGCTGTGCACAAATACTGAATCTGAATAAGGGACATGAAGCTTTCCTATAACAAATAATGAAAGAAGCAACATGAAATCAGAGCTCAAGAGTAGAATCCCGCTTATTCATATTAGAATTTAAATCACTATTCGGCCAAATCCAAATAATAGATTCAGGACCAAATCAAATTGAATACAAATATTCGGTATAGCCCTACTAGTAGCAGATTTAAAACAGACTGATGAAAATGTGGTCAAGACTAGAATTAGAAAGTGTGCACTCTTCTGTTAATTGTGCATGCATCTGCACACTATCAGGAAAGAGTGAGCACTCTTTGCACATAGGGCAGGGGTCGGCAACTATTTTACAGCAAAGAGCCAATTTATCCAAAATATTTGACCCAAGCATTACAAAGAGCTTATTTCCCCTCCAACCCCTTGCAGGTCTATGCACCTCTCTTTCCTCCCCTACCCCTTCCCCCAACCCATAAGTCAAGCTTCTCTCGCCTCTCCAGGCCCCTACCCTTTAATCTCCCTCCCAACCCTACCCCCATCCTGGGCTTACTGAGATACCTGGTGGTCCAGCAGAGGTTTTTGTGGCAGGAACATGGGCCTCTTCTGCCTCCTCGCAGCTGTCCTCTAAAATGGCTGCCATGACCTCACATGGCAACTCGCGGTACTACAGGAAATGTCATGAGCAGCTGCGAGAAATTGCACCAGCTATTTAAAAAGGCAGCTGTGAGGAGGCAGAAAAGGCCCATATCCTTGCCACAAAACCTCAGCTGGCCCACTAGGTATCTCGGTAGGCCCAGGGGGATCATGGGGTTGGGAGGGACATTAAAGGGTCAGGACCTGGAAAGCCATAGCCACATGCAAGAAGAGTCGCATGTGGCTCACAAGCTGCAGGTTACCAACCCCTGACATAGGGCATACTTTTTCAAAAAAGTGCACCTTTTCTGCTCATAAAATCAAATTCTATATACAGTATGTAGCTGACAAAAATCTGTGCTTATTACTATTCTATAAACCACTTCTGGTGAGGGTTATAGTGCAAAATAGTAGAAACAATTATCAAAAATAAAATTGTGGAACATGTAGACAAACTTAGCTTAATGGGACAGAGTCAACCAAAGAAGATCTTGACTCAAGTTTATAAAAAATTTTTATGCCTTACCAATTTGCTGGATTTATATATAAATGATCTGGAAATTGAATGATGAGTGAAGTGATTAAATTTGCAGATGACACTAAAGTTGTTAAAATGCATGCAGATTGTGAAAAATTGCAGGTAGACTTTAGGAAACTGGAAGACTGGGCGTCCAAATGACAGATGAAATTTATTGCAGATAAATGCAAACCTTCTGTCCAATGTGTGGCAGCGGCAGCCATAAAAGTAAACAAGATGCTAGGAATATTTTAAAAGGGATGGTTAACAAGACTCTTTTGGAACTCCTCAAACCCACACTCCACTAGACCCTCACAAAAACTGAAACTGTCTTTCCCCTCTATAAAAGGTATATCCCGCGCAGGAAAACTTGGAACATCCCTCCCCTTTAGAACCACAGAACTCTGGAACAACCTCTCACCCCCGCTCAGAAATTCAAGCTCCTTCCAATCCTTCCGCAAACACTTGAAAACTTGGCTCTTTTCAAAAATCTAATTACCTCCCGTTCTCTAGCATCCGGTCCCTCTCTATCTTCTTAGTCCCTCTCCTTTATCCCTTCATTGTAGTTCCTTTCCTCTTAACTTCTGTAAACCGTGCCGAGCTCTGCGCTTGCGGAGATGGCGCGGTATACAAACCTAAGATTTAGTTTAGTTTAGTTTAACAATGTTATAATGCCTCTGTCTCACTCCATGGTTCAACCTCACCTTCAGTAAGTACTGCATTGAATTCTGGTCGCCTTATGTCAAAAAAGTTTTTGCGGAACTAGAAAGGGTTCAAAGAAGAGCGACCAAGATGATAAAGGGGATAGAACTCCTGTCGTATGAGGAAAGACTAAAAAAGTTAGGGCTCTTCAGCTTGGAAAAGAGACGGCTAATTGAAGTCTACAAAATCCTGAGTGGAGTAGAATGGGTACAAGTGGATTGATTTTTCACTCCATCAAAAATTACAAAGACTAGACTAGGAGACACTTGATGAAGTTACAGGGAAATACTTTTAAAACCAATAGGAGGGGCTGCTTTTCCAATAAAAATTATTTAAAAAATAAAAAAAAAAAAGGAGGAAATAATTTTTCACTCATAGAATAGTTAAGCTCTGGAACTCATTACTAGAGGATGTGGTAATAGCTGGTTTTAAAAAAGGTTTGGACAAGTTCCTGGACAAAAAGTCCATAGTCTGTTATTGAGACAGATATGGGGGAAGCCACTGATTGCCTTGGATTGGTAGCATAAAATTTTGCTACTATTTAGGCTTTTGCTAGGTACTAGTAACCTGAATTGGCCCCCATGAAGACGGACTACTGGGCTAGATGGACCCTTGGTCTGACATAGTTAGGCCATCCACATGACTAATATCTAGGCACAGCCATTTATGCCAATGAAAACCAGGCATAAATGACTGCGCCTCAATTGTATGTGGATCTGGTGCATTCTGTTAACTTTTAGAAATGGCCATGAGCTGCCTGTGCCTCTCCCATGGCCATGCCCCTTTTGAGATCTGTGCAGTAGAATTTACATGCACCAGAGGCTGAAAATTACAGACCGGTAAGTCTCACATCGATAGTGTGTAAACTTATGGAAACGTTGATTAAACACAAATTAGATACGATCCTAAACGATGAGAGACTAAGGGATCCCCACCAACATGGATTTACAAAGGGAAGGTCCTGCCAATCCTGTCTGATCAGTTTCTTTGACTGGGTAACGAAAAATAGATATGGGAGAGTCCCTGGATATCGTGTACTTGGACTTTAGTAAGGCTTTTGACAGTGTCCCACACCGTAGGTTATTGAACAAGATGAGTTCGTTGGGATTAGGGGAAACATTGATGGCATGGGTTAAAGACTGGCTCAGCGGCAGACTTCAGAGGGTGGTGGTAAATGGTACTCCCTCCGTAACGTCGGAAGTGATCAGTGGAGTGCCGCAGGGCTCGGTCTTGGGTCCCATCCTATTTAATATCTTTGTACTGGACCTGCCTCACGGACTTCGAGGCAAAATTGCATTATTTGCCGATGACACTAAACTGTGCAACATAGTGGGCAAAAGCACAATGCCCGACAGTATGACACAGGACCTACTCTTAATGGAACAATGGTCCGCAACTTAGCAACTGAGTTTTAATGTCAAAAAATGTAAAGTTATGCACCTTGGCAGCAGAAATCCATGCAGTACTTACACTCTGAATGGTGAGACCTTAACAAGCACTGCTGCAGAACGCGACCTAGGAGTAATCATTAGTGAAGATATGAAGACTGCCAATCAAGTAGAGAAAACTTCATCCAAGGCTAAGCAAATGCTGGGATGCATCCGAAGAAGTTTTGTCAGCCGGAAGCCCGAAGTTGTAATGCCATTGTACAGGTCCATGGTGAGACCTCATCTGGAATATTGTGTTCAATTTTGGAGGCCACATTATCAAAAGGATGTGCTGAGAGTGGAGTCGGTTCAGCGAATGGCCACCAGGATGGTCTCAGGACTCAAGGATCTCCCATATGAGGAACGTCTAGGTAAGTTGCAGCTATACTCTCTCGAGGAACGCAGAGAGAGGGGAGATATGATAGAGACGTTCAAATATGTAACTGGCCATATTGAGGTAGAAGAAGATATCTTTTTCCTTACAGGACCTACGGCAACAAGAGGGCATCCGTTGAAACTCAGGGGTGGGAGATTTCATAGCAACACTAGGAAGTATTTCTTCACTGAAAGAGTGGTTGATCGTTGGAATGATCTTCCACTTCAGGTAATTAAGGCAAGCAATGTGCTCGATTTTAAGAAAAAATGGGATAAGCATGTGGGTTCACTTTGTAGAAGTGCTTAGGAGGGAGGGTCCTTAGAGTGGGCAGACTTGTTGGGCCAGTGGCCCTTTTCTGCCGTCATATTCTATGTTTCATTTTATAGAAAGGCTTAGAAAGCTGTGCATGTAAATTCTAATTAGTTCCCACTGGTGATAATAATTGTTTGTTAATTGGCAATTATAAGTTAAGTATTTCCCTGCAGTTTCATCGAGTGTCCCCTTGACGGAGTGAAAAATTGATCCACCTGTACCCATTCTATCCACTCAGGATTTTGTAGACTTCAGTCATATCTCCCCTCAGCTATCTCTTTTCCAAGCTGAAGAGCCCTAACCTTTTTAGTCTTTCCTCATATGAAAGGAGTTCCATCCCCATTATCATCTTGGTCGCTCTTCTTTGAACCTTTTCTAGTGCCGCTATATCTTTCTTGAGATAAGGAGACCAGAATTGAACGCAATACTCCAGGTGAGGTCACACCATGGAGCGATGCAGAGGCATTATAATATATTTAGTCTTGTTAACCATCCCTTTTTAAATAATTCCTAGCATCTTGTTTGCTTTTTTTGTTGCTATCGATGGGGAAGGTGGTGAATACCATCAGCTACATTTGAGACTACGTTGAAGGAGGTTAACAGTTAAACAGTTTGCACTTTTACTTTCTTGTTCGTGTTGTACATTGTATGCCATAATAAAATGATGATATCAAATGCCATGTTTTTTGCTTCTCCCCTACCAGACTCCTGCACTCATCTCATGGCAACATTAAGAAATACATGTCACACACTTTCAAATGTATATATTAGATTGCCAAAGTTGACGCATATTCAAGAGAAAAAAACATAGTTGCCATGACTTATGAATCAACCCTTGTATATGGAACAAGTATTGTGTCTCTCATTCAGATGCTCACTGGAACAACGACACTCATTTTCTGGCCTTACTTTTTAAAGGTTCTCAATTCAACAAGAACATTTTGTCCTTTAACTAGAACACCTGGCTTTATTTACACTAAATAAAGATAGCCTTACTTAATAGTTGTTTTATTTTGGGCATGCACATTGTGATCATGACCAGTCCTAGCAGGAAAGGGCTCAATTTCCTCATCACGAAGAGCTGATGTGTCCTGTGCCCCCCAAGATTTCTTCAACAAATGGCAAACTGCGATGATGCTCTGTTTATGAAAGTGCTGCTTTTACACTGTAGGAGATAAAGCTGTTACCAAAACAGCTTTTCATATAAGCTCTCCACCCAAGTCTCACACAGATATCACTGTGACCTTGAAACTAGACTCAAGGTTGGAAGGAAGTTAAATACAAAAGGACTATTTCAAACGTCCTTAAATAAATGAAGTCTTTGTTGCTCTTGTTCATCTTAATAAAAGATATCACAGTCTAATTCAAGTGTATCTTTTTACTATTCAGAAAGTAACAATTACAATTGCTGCCAGCACTAGTTCATTTTTCTGTTGTGTTTTAGAAGCACTATTCACATCCACTTGGATGCCGGTCATACATATGGACATCTAATGCTGAGGAATGGCCAAATGGCAGGGAGTGGCCTGGGCAGGTTTAGGAGAAGCCTAAAAGTACAAGGCTCGAGGTTACATTTATTTGTTTAACCACATAAAGGCCTTTACAATAAAATTCAGCAAAGGAAAGAGAAATACAACATAAATGAAGAGACAGAGTTCTCCAAGTCTGCACTATCCACGGTCAGCAGAAATTTACCTTTAGTATGTATTAAAGGCTAGTCGGAATAGATGTGTTTTTATTAGCATTTTGACGGGAAGAGAATCCTGACTACATAGTGCTGTGGGAAAGCATTCCATAATGTGGGCCTTACTACATTGAACATCAATTTCTGAAGGGACAGACAGTAAATATTGTTGGCTTGAATGCAGAACAAATGTCGGGTCGAGTGGCAAAAGATGTGATGACAGAAATCGAGGTGAATGGTTTATGGCAGGGGTCTCAAAGTCCCTCCTCGAGGGCCGCAATCCAGTCGGGTTTTCAGGATTTCCCTAATGAAACAAGGCTGCCCTGTGAACATCTAAAAGCTAAGTTACTCAGCATTTCATATTCTGCTCTTTTCACTGGTTTTCAGCATTATATCTGCTTAATTTCTCTTCTCCCTGTTTCTTACTAAAAAAAAATATAAAAAAGCACAAAAAAATAAATCCTTCTCTTTCCTCTGTTAAATCTTATTTCCTCTTCCTGCATTTTTGTTTAAAATACTGTGTTTTAGGTGGTATAGAGCCTATATTTCTGGTGCCTGTGGCTCAGGGTGACTAAAGTAGGGAAAATCCTGTTATAAATCCTGTGTTTTAGGGTAGCACTGATAGAACCTGCAGTTTTGTTTAAAATACTGTGTTTTAGGTGGTATAGAGCCTATATTTCTGCCTTACTAGTAGTCTTACTTATAGTCCCACCAACCCCAGGGACCACTATTCATATATAGAGACCCATATAATCAGGACTACTCAAATCAAGTCACTTCACAACCAATCAAGATGACCTTTATTCTATGCAATCACTGTGGTGCTTTAATTCCAAGACATACTATTTGGAGGCTTAAGGCTTGCCCCATCTGTCTTCAACTTGCCAGTATTAAGGAGGAGCTCTGCAAACTTAAACAGGAATTGAATACAATTAAAGCAGCTTCCATCACTCCACAAAATCATACCAACTTACCACCTCTACCTCAAAGAATAAAACAGCCCAGGAATAAATGGGTCACAGTAGGCTCAGGAAGACTGCGACATGTAACACAGAAACATCCACCTTCACTAATATTACCTCTACAGAATTATTTCGCTCCACTAGTGCACTGCGATACTCAGGAAAACAGAAGGGAGGTGGGACTGGAACCAATGAAGGTAACTCAAGAAAACAAGCGCACCCTAAGTACAAATAAAAAAGCCAAAAACAGAAAACTATTACTGTTGGGGGATTCCATCATCAGAGGCATTAACCTTGGAACACAGGGCGAGGAGACCAAAATAGTGAAATGTCTTCCAGGATCCTCAGCTACCAGGAGTTCCAGGCAAATACTGACTATAATTAAGGAAGAAACTAAGGATTTTAACACTGATGTTGTTATCCATCTGGGAACAAATGACCTGGCCAACAACTCCACACTTGCAGCACAGAAAGCTTTTCGGGAGCTTGGTGAGGGCGTGAAACCTTTTGTAAAGACTTTAGCTTTTTCTGAAATACTGCCTGCATATGGAAAAGGAGAGCAAAGAGTGAAAAACACAGAGGACTTTAATAGATGGCTCAGAGCCTGGTGTCATCAAGAAGGCTTCAGGTACATAGGAGGATGAGGAAATACATGGAAGGACAAGAAGCTATATTGCACTGATGGGCTACATATTACTACAGCAGGAAAAAGAAACCTTGCAGAGAAATTTAGACAATATTTTTCTAGGCATTTAAACTAGAAGGTGGGGGTGGTGTATGTACGAAGGACAATTATAGAGACCACCCCCGGCAAAAGAAAAGATGTGATAGTAGTAAAGGCTGCAACATAAGCAATATCAG
Source organism: Geotrypetes seraphini (assembly GCF_902459505.1). Lineage (NCBI taxonomy): Eukaryota > Metazoa > Chordata > Amphibia > Gymnophiona > Dermophiidae > Geotrypetes > Geotrypetes seraphini. The sequence continues at coordinate 28,011,474 of NC_047101.1, read as the reverse complement.
CAACTCATTTCTTAGTATTGCAACGGAAAGTGAAACGACACAAAAATCCATACTAAAAAGGAGATTATCGCTGAAAAATAGCTGGAAAGCGATGACCACAAATGCTCGCAGTCTAAGCAACAAAGTTCATGATCTGCAAACCCTGATATTAGAGGCAGATCTAGATATTGTTGCTATCACAGAGACATGGTTCAGTGAATCACATGGATGGGATGCAAACATACCGGGATATAATCTTTTTAGGAAGGACAGAGATGGTCATAAAGGTGGAGGAGTAGCTCTCTATGTAAAGATCAATATCCAAGCGATCGAAATGCAAGGGACCTGGGGAGAGGAAGAAGCGATATGGATTGCTCTGAAAAGAGAAGATGGAACTTCTATCTACGTGGGTGTAGTCTACAGACCTCCGACTCAATCGCAGCAAATTGATAAGGATCTGATTGTGGATATCCAAAAGTTTGGAAGGAAAGAGGAGGTTCTGCTGTTGGGAGATTTCAACCTGCCGGATGCGGACTGGAATGTTCCGTCTGCGGAATCGGAAAGAAGTAGGGAGATTGTGGATGCCTTTCAAGAGGCTCTGCTCAGACAAATGGTGACGGAACCCACAAGGGAAAAAGCGATATTGGATCTGGTCCTCACAAATGGAGAGAGTATCTCTAATGTTCGAGTGGGTGCTCACCTGGGTAGTAGCGATCATCAAACGGTTTGGTTTGATATAACGGCTAAAGTGGAGAGCGGCCGCACGATACTTAAAGTCCTAGATTTCAAACGTACGGACTTTAATGCAATGGGAAAGTACCTGAAGAAAGAGCTGTTAGGATGGGAGGACATAAGAGAAGTTGAAAGACAGTGGTCTAAGCTGAAAGGAGCGATAAAAATGGCTACGGACCTTTATGTGAAGAAAATCAATAAAAACAAGAGAAAAAGGAAGCCGATATGGTTCTCCAACCTAGTGGCTGAGAAAATAAAGGCGAAAGAGTTGGCGTTCATGAAATATAAAAAAACCCAAGAAGAGGAGAGCAGAAAGGACTACAGGGTGAAACTGAAAGAAGCCAAGAGAGAGATATGTTTGGCGAAGGCACAGGCGGAAGAACAAATGGCTAAAAATGTAAAAAAGGGAGATAAAAATTTTTTCAGATATATTAGTGAAAGGAGGAAGATAAAAAATGGAATTGCTAGGCTAAAAGATGCTGGGAACAAATATGTGGAGAGTGATGAGGAGAAAGCAAATGTGCTAAACAAATACTTCTGTTCTGTGTTCACAGAAGAAAATCCTGGAGAAGGACCGAGATTGTCTGGCAAAGTTACACGAGAAAATGGAGTAGATTCTGCGCCGTTCATAGAGGAGGGTGTTTATGAGCAACTTGAAAAACTGAAGGTGGACAAAGCGATGGGACCAGACGGGATCCATCCCAGGATACTAAGGGAGCTCAGAGAGGTTCTGGCGAGTCCTATTAAAGACTTGTTCAACAAATCTCTGGAGACGGGAGTGATTCCTGGGGATTGGAGGAGAGCGGATGTGGTCCCTATTCATAAAAGTGGTCACAGGGATGAAGCAGGAAACTACAGGCCGGTGAGCCTCACTTCAGTTGTTGGAAAAATAATGGAAGTGTTGCTGAAAGAAAGGATAGTGTATTTCCTTGAATCTAATGGGTTACAGGATCCGAGGCAACATGGCTTTACAAAAGGTAAATCGTGCCAAACGAACCTGATTGAATTTTTTGATTGGGTGACCAGAGAGCTGGATCGAGGACATATGCTAGATGTAATTTACTTGGATTTCAGCAAAGCCTTTGATACAGTTCCTCATAGGAGGCTGTTGAACAAACTTGAAGGGCTGAAGTTAGGACCCAAAGTGGTGAACTGGGTCAGAAACTGGCTGTCGGACAGACGCCAGAGGGTGGTGGTTAATGGAAGTCGCTCGAAGGAAGGAAAGGTGACTAGTGGAGTCCCTCAGGGTTCGGTGCTGGGGCCAATCCTGTTCAATATGTATGTAAGTGACATTGCTGAAGGGTTAGAAGGAAAAGTGTGCCTTTTTGCAGATGATACCAAGATTTGTAACAGAGTAGACAACGAAGAGGGAGTGGAAAATATGAAAAAGGATCTGCAAAAGTTAGAGGAATGGTCTAATGCCTGGCAACTAAAATTCAATGCAAAGAAATGCAGAGTAATGCATTTGGGGATTAATAATAGGAAGGAACCGTATATGCTGGGAGGAGAGAAGCTGATATGCACGGACGGGGAGAGGGACCTTGGGGTGATAGTGTCCGAAGATCTAAAGGCGAAAAAACAGTGTGACAAGGCAGTGGCTGCTGCCAGAAGGATTCTGGGCTGTATAAAGAGAGGCGTAGTCAGTAGAAGGAAGAAGGTGTTGATGCTCCTGTACAGGTCATTGGTGAGGCCCCACTTGGAGTATTGTGTTCAGTTTTGGAGACCGTATCTGGCGAAAGACGTAAGAAGACTTGAGGCGGTCCAGAGGAGGGCGACGAAAATGATAGGAGGCTTGCACCAGAAGACGTATGAGGAGAGACTGGAAGCCCTGAATATGTATACCCTAGGCAGTGGAAAGATTATGGGCAGTAGAGCACTGGAAGGCAGCTCTAGTCACAGAAAAGGAGATGTTTAAATACCTATGGGAAGTGTGTTAAAAAAAATTAGACTCAAAAGTTCCATAGTAACCGTATGAGCTGCATATTGTCCCAAGACTCCGTCATATATAACTGTCTGGTATGTAGTTGGCGTGATGGTGAATTGCCAACTTGTGTATAAGCATGACTGACTATAATCTGGACTGAGTGGTGGGTGAAGCTCTGGCTGCCTTGTTGAGCAAACTGGATGGACCATTTACTGGTTACCAAAGACCTGGATATTCCATACCAGTATCGGGACATGGCAGTAGTCAACTCGCAGTAGTCAGAGCTTTTAAATTTGCTGACTGCCATGCTAGATATTGTGTGTATGTGTGTGTGTTGGTTGTGGTAGTGGTGGGGTTATTTCTGAATGTGCTAGCAGATGGAAGAAAAATGAAGCAACTATCCCCCCCCTTCCATGGGAAAAGAACATAAAAACATAAGAATTTGCTGCTACTGGGTCAGACCAGTGGTCCATCGTGCCCAGCAGTCCGCTCCCGCGGTGGCCCCCAGGTCAAAGACCAGTGCCCTGAGACCAGCCCTACCTGCTTACGTTCCGGTTCAACAGGAACCCATCCAACTTTGTCTTAAATCCCTGGAGGGTGTTTTCCCCTATAACAGCCTCTGGAAGAGCGTTCCAGTTTTCCACCACTCTCTGGGTGAAGAATAACTTCCTTATGTTCGTATGGAATCTATCCGTTTTATCTTTAGAGAGTGCCCTCCCGTTTTCCCTACCTTGGAGAGGGTGAACAACCTGTCTTTATCTACATAAAAAATCAATTCACGGTAACATAGTAAATTGCATAATCGCACCTTTCAACAGATCCCCTCTTCATCTCCTCTCTCAGTTATAGACACACAGAAAACCCTATGCAGACATAAATACACACATATTTTAACACACATGTAAGCATTCATGCAGAAACATGCAAGTGTGCAGACATACATGCATTGACATACAAATGTGTATACATATGAACACAGAGATATATCAGTCCACAAAGATACACACACACACACATATGGATTGGAAAGGATTCCATGAGCCATGCTCTGCATGCTTTCCCCACTTGTTAATCTTTAATTGTTTTATTCCAATAAAGATGGTTTTAAAAATGCATTTCAGAGACAAATGAAAGCAAAAAAACAATCCAACTGGTCTGCAGTGAAAACCAATCAGAACAAACAAAAGAAAAACTGCAGACAAGAGAACAAGATGCAGGCTAAGTTTATTGAAACAAATATATGTTGCGGTTAGTGTCACCACCTTTTAACAAACCAGGGGACCCGACACAGTCCATGTTTCGGTTAACACGCCTTCATCAGGGATCCCTAATTTGAAAGGTATCGAGTAAAACCGCAACTAAATTAAACTTAAGCCTGTAAAAAAATGAATAAAAGTGAAACTGGTCGCCGTAGCAGTAACTCCATGCAAGGTATTGCAATACATTTCAAACATTTTACTCTTGATTGACATCAGGGGAGGGGGGGGGGAGCAATATAATAAGAAATAAGAATAGCCTTACTGGGTTAGACCAATGGTTCATCCAGCCCAGTATCCCATCTTCATGGAAGCCAAGTACCTGGCAAAAAAACAATTAGTAGTAGCATTCCATGCTACCGATCCAGGGCAAACAGTGTCTAAGTCCATCGTCTGTCTCAACAGCAGACAATGGACTTTTCCTTTAGGAACCTATCCAAACATTATTTTAAAACTAGCTACATTAACCACTCTTACCACAACCTCTGGCAATGCATTCCAGAGCTTAACTATTCTTTGAGTGAAAAAAAAAAAAATTTCCTCCTATTGGTTTTAAAAGTAACTTCATCAAGTGTTCCTTAGTCTTTCTAAATCTTGATGCAGTAAAAAACCGATCCACTTGTAGCCGTTCTCCACTCAGGACTTTGTAGACTTCAATCATATCTCCCCTCAGCCGTCTCTTTACCAAGCTGAAGAGCCCTAACATCTTCAGTCTTTCCTCATATGAGAGGAGTTCCATCTATGTCGCTCTTCTTTGAACTTTTTCTAGTGCCGCTCTATCTTTTTTGACATAAGGAGACCAGAACTGAACGCAATACTCAAGGTGAGGTCACACCATTGAGAGATACAGAGGCATTATAACATTCTTAGGTGTTCGTTTACTAAGGAGTGCTAGCCATTTTAGCATGCACCAAACGCTAACGCGTTCATAGGATATAATGGGGCGCATTAGCATACGCCTTAGTAAAAGGACCCCTAAGTCTTGTTTGCCATCCCTTGTCTAATAATTCCTAGCATCTTGTTTGTTTTTTGCCCACCGCTGCACATTGGGTGGTAGGTTTCATTGTATTGTCATTTTCTTGAGTGCTGATCCCCAAGGTGGACCAGGTTAAACTGTATTTATTTATCTGTACCATCTCCCAAGGTAACTCAGAACAGTTTACATGAATTTATTCAGGTACTCAAGCATTTTCCCTGTCTGTCCCAGCAGGCTCACAATCTATCTAATATAGCTGGGGCAATGGTGGGATTAAGTGACTTGCGCAGGGTCCCACAATCTCACGGTGTTGAGGCTAAAGCTTTAACCACTGAACCACACTTTCCAGCTTGGGAATTTTCTGCAGCTACCAGTAGAATCTTAAAGGGGTTTAGAAGTTGGGAATGTTTCATAGAATCAGGCTAGGTCTGTGTCCGGGTCTCTGTAATGCTATCTGCAGCGCTTCAGGCAATAGAGGAGCAGGAAGTACTTTTTAATATCAAGGCTCTGAAGTCTTTTCAGGGAACTGGGACAGTGATAATCCAAGACCTCCCACAGTATTCCTGTACCAGCCAGTTTCCCACCTCTCCCGTCTCTGGATTTCGTTTATGAGCTTTACCTAGTAACAGCCAAATTTCTGATCAAATAAAGCTTTGTGCTTCTTCCCATATCACCAACTTCTGCAGCAGCAGCTGAGCTCATAGAATGGGGTTTGGGAAAGGTAGTCCAGGGGGTGGTGCCTGTGTCCTGGCTGGCGCTAGGTCAGCTCCGTGAAAGCAGCCCAGCACTGTAATTAGCTTGCATGATTGCCACACAGGCGTTGTTTTCCCTGAGCCTTTAATGTTCCTATAAAGCTACAACTTCTGCTGCCAGCTTTCATTTTGAGACGCTTTCTGAAAACAGATACGCGTGGTAGGCGGTGTGTGCAGGGATGGTTTGAACAGGACTGATCCAGGCTGTCTTGGAGTGTGCAACACTTTCTTGTTTACAGGTGAAACAGAGAAGATGCCGGTGTCCTGAGGTGTGCCTGCTAACCCATAACATCAGGCAGAGTGTAAACACACAGAGCCTCCCTTGGCTCATACACCACAATCTGTCCTCTGTTTGCAGGTCCCCAGGCTTGAACATTAATAACAAGCAAAGTCAGCAGCGTTGTCGAAACCTATGTGGCTAAACACAACCAGGAGTTTAAAAAGATGCTTTCATTAAGAAAGTGAAACCTTCTTATCACCATCTTCAGGAAATTCACAGAATAAGGGGTGAGGGTCTGAGAATAATATGGCCTACACTTGTTTTACTTTATAATACATGGGGGTGAGATTTAAGGACTGCAACCAAACTGCACGCCCTCTCAGCGGCATCCCTCCTCATCAGTGCCCGCTCTTCTCCTTGCCATGCACCCCTTGCCTTCCCCAGTACCATTTTTACTTCCCCGGCGCAAGGTTGCTGCCCGTGTCAGCATCGGTGTTCTCTCTGATGTCACTTCTGGGACCCACGCCTAGGAAGTGACGTCAAAGGGCAAGCCAACACCAATGTGGACATGGTATAGGGAAAGGGAAGGGGGCAATGTTTGTGGAAAAATCCTCCCATTTCACTATGCATAGAAAGAAAAATGTGCAAAATATCTGCAGAATTGCAGAGCATAATATAGTCTGACCTGTTAGCTTTGCTCAATGCAGAAGCACAGCACTATGGGGGGGGGGGGGGGGGGGGAGGGAGGGGGATCTGTTCCTGCATAAAGAAATCAAGTGCTTCCAAGGCTTATCCAAGGCTATTCAGGGAATGGGGACTTTTTATGGCTTTGGCATTTCAAAGCTGACATTCAAGAGGATTAAGTGACTTGCTTGAGCAGCACTGGGATTTGATCTCACAACCTCTGGGTCAACCAGTGAGCCACACCCTCATGCGTGCGTGCATGTCCCAAAAGGCTTCACTTAAAACAAGACTATAGAAACATAGAAATAGACGGCAGATAAAGGCCACGGCCCATCTAGTCTGCCCACCCCAATGACCCTCCCCTACCTTTCTCTGTGAATAGATCCCAAGTGTCTATCCCATTTGGCCTTAAAATCAGGCCCGCTGCTGGCCTCAATAACCTGAAGTGGAAGACTATTCCAGCGATCAACCACCCTTTCAGTGAAAAAGAATTTCCTATGTCGACTTCAGGAAGCTGGTGAAAGCTCAGTTCTTCTCTCATACCTTTAATGTAAGAAGCATCTACAGTAGCAGATACTTGCTCCACGTGCAAATTTTCCTTAGTCACCCTTGTTTTCTATCTCCTGGTGTTCTCTCTTACCTGTTTACATGTTGCACCTCTGTATACAGCCCATGCTGTCTATTACTACTATTGCTTCTAAAACTATTAACATGTTTTAATGTGCTTTGCGTTGCTGAGATAGGACAATTGAGGAAAGACAGTGATAGACTAATTGTAGATCTGGCCAGTACATCAAAAGATCTGTAACCTGTCGCTAAAATTCTCTGTAGTGCCTGAAGATTGGTGGGTGGCCAAAGTTATGCCGATTTCTAAAAAGACTTCCAGGGGAGATCCAGGGAATTACAGACTGGTAAGCCAGTAACATAAGTAGGATGACTGATTGGTATTAATAATGCTGTATTGTAACACCTATACAGAAGCTCATGTAGTATAACACTTTTACAGAAGCTTATGCAAATCGCTCTGAATCAACTCCCCAAAAAGGATCCCACTTTAACCTGCTTCTAAATCTTCATCTTAAGTGTGTCCTTGTTGTCCTGTACTATGAAAAATCCTAGTCTCACCCAGCCCAAAGGAGTACAGGTAGAACTTTTCAGTTCTTATACGAGAAGTGCAATGCTGTTTCGCATATCCCATAGCTATGGAAAAGGATCCATTGGAGGTAGGAGCTGGACTGGGGGTCACATAGCTATACACAAGGCCTCTTTCCTTCACCTACTGCACATCATTTATCATTTTTAAAATTTGCTAAATCAAATAGGTAATGGTGATTTACAATATATGTAAACACATAAAAAGAAAGGAATTTCATATTATAGTAGGAATGTACGACATACACACCAAAAAAACGAGAACATCACAACCAAACCACTGATCAACACAGGCAACAGCACTTAAATCTGGTTTATTTAATCCTCTGTACCACTCTGTCCCTTTTATCTTCCCCCCCCCCTCCTGGTGGTCCGTTCTGTGTCTTGTACCACCCGATCCAAGCCTCTCTTTCACTAAAGAAGGCAGCACTTCATGCAGTGTCTCGCTGCTTCCTTAGGCCCTCAGTGGTTAGAAATTTTGAAGAGAAGCTGGTCCAGTCTGGTTTTGCCTCACTGCTACTAAAACCTCACAGGTATGCTGTTCCTATTGTTTTCACTAAAGAAGGAAGGCAGCACTTGTCTTACTTTGTCTTGAATCCCTGGACAAAATTAGACAAGTTCATAATGAACAAGATGTACGCTGGTAGGACTAGTCTCAGTTAGGGCACTGGTCTTTGACCAGAGGGCCGCCGCGTGAGCGGACTGCTGGGCATGATGGACCACTGGTCTGACCCAGCAGCGGCAATTCTTATCTTCTTATGTAAGTTTTTAGCATGTTATTGTATTGTTTTTGTAACTTGTGTAGAATTGTGAACGAGCAATAATTTTTTTTAAGTAAATAAAAATAAGGTGCATCTCACTTTCCTTCTACAATAGATCTTGGTAACTGGTTTTGTTGCTGCTGTTCAGGCTGCACAAGTATCCAGGGGCCTTGCTTTGATTCATCTGGAGCAGCTAAAAGTGAGGAATAGGATTCCAGGGATACTGTATTTATTTACTTTCTTTACCTGGACAGTTTCCATATAAAACGCTGTCTTCATGACATTTTTTTCCCACTTCCATCTATTAACCTGTACAAATAGAAATCTTTCCTTACATGAAAGCAGAAGGAGATTCTTGCTCTCTGTTTTTCCTAACTCCTACATGAGTTACAAATACATAAAAGCAAAAACAAAAACAATACTAAACATGCTAAAAACATGTATAAACAACATAGCAATTCTTTTCATCATTACATCAGGTCTCCTTTACTGATAATGTTGCATGAACAAAATAGTTTTGTTCATTTTCCTAAAACTAATCAAAGAAGTAATCTTTCTAACGTCAAGCGATAGAGTGTTCCAAACCAAAACCTTAAGAACATAAGAATTGCCACTGCTGAGTCAGACCAGTGGTCCATCATGCCCAGCAGTCCGCTCACGCAGCGGCCCTCTGGTCTAAGACCAGCCCCCTAACTAAGACTAGCCCTACCAGCGCACGTTCTTGTTCAGCAGAAACTTGTCTAACTTTGCCTTGAATCCTTGGAGGGTGTTTTCCCCTATAACAGCCTCTGGAAGGGCGTTCCAGCTTTCTACCACTCTCTGGGTGAAGAAGAACTTCCTTACGTTTGTAATAGGACTACGGGATTTTGTTACAGATAGTCTGAAAAATATTCCCAGTCAAAGAGAAATTCGAATGTCCCAGTGGGACTGAGGTGCTCAGGGCACTGTCTTGCACTTAGATTGATGCAGCTGCTGCCACTTACCTTCTGTTCCCTCAGAATTAACTAAACTAAACCAAACCTTAAGCTTATAGACCTCATCTTCTCTATAACGATAGAGCTCGGCACGGTTTACAAAAAATTTAAAGGAAGGAAATATAATAAGAATTGGTGATTTATAGAGAGCACCGAAATTTACATTTTTGAAAATAGCCAAGTTTTTAGATGTTTTCGAAATAATTGGAAAGCAAAAATATTAAGTAGGATATTAAGTAGAGAATGACACAGGGACAAATTTTTCCCCATCCCTGTGGGAACTCATTTTCATGTCCCTGCCCCATTCCTGCAAGCTCCGTCCTCATCTGCACAAGCCTTAAACACTTTAAAATCATAAATGTTGCAGTGTTGTGTGGTTAAGGCAGAACTTACAGGAATGGGGCAAGAACAGATACAAAACTTGCGGGGATGGGACATCAAAATTGAGTTCCTGTGGGGACAGGGGAAATTTGTTCTCGTGTCATTCTCTAATCTTAAGGCATTACTTAATTAATTATGTGCAACCTGCGAAAAATAAGAAAATTCTTCGACAAAGAACAATATAGGCTCATAGTCCAATCCCTAGTCCTAGGACTATTGGACTACTGCAACATCCTATACCTACCATGCCCTGCAAACATGAAAAAACAATTACAGACTGTACAAAACACAGCCCTCAGACTGATCTATTCACTGAACAAATATGACCACATCACCACCGCATACCTAGACTCACACTGGCTAACGATACAAGCGCAAATACTATTTAAATTCTACTGTTTATTATTCAAAGTAATGAATGGCACTGCCCCCACATATCTAAACAACCGCCTAAACTGGAACAATACAACTAGACAAAGGAGAACTCAGTCCCCTTTTACCTACCCCTCATTCAAAGGTACACAGCGCAAGATGTATGATAACCTACTAGCAACGCAAGCCGCTAAACTCGACCAGCCCATATCCAACATGCTGACAACAACGACCAACTTCAAATCATTTTGAAAAGAAATCAGAACCCTGCTATTAAAAAAATTTATCTAGATATCAAAACTCATCCCATGTCTATACCCTCTCTTGTAAACTTCCCCTTTCTTATAAACTTCCCTTTAAAGTCTCAATCATGTAAACAGCACCCTAAATTGTAATTTCCTGGAAATGTCCAGCTATCTTCTTTTGTAATCCGCCTAGAACTGCAAGGTACTGGTGGAATAGAAGTCACTAATGTAATGTAATGTACTCGCAGAACCCTTCTAAGCAGTTTCCATGTAATTCCATCTCTTTTCCACAGGAGGGAGCTCAGCACATGATCTAATCTGGGGACAGAATTGCCAAACCTTCCTCCCAATATAACAGTTTAGAGGAGAGTACAGAGCTCTAGAAAAGAATACCTTCCAAGATTCATTTTTCAGCTCCAAATCAGTGAGGTGTGGGGGTGTGCCAGGCTTTCATTTATAAACGGAACATCCTTGATCCTTGTGTGGTTGTTTCAGGCCGTAATGCTGAAGCATTAGCTGGTAGTGTCTTCTGGAATCTATGGCTCCAAGTACTTCAGCAAGTGATTGGCATTTTGAGTGCTTAACCTGGCAAGATATGGTTCTGCCTAAGAAAGGAGTTTTTGCAATATCATGTTCACCGTTTGTATAAATTCATTTAGTTAGTCCACTGGACTGAACAGATCCAAGATTTTAATGAGATGTCCTGCTGATCTGTTTCATTGTTCTTAGTTCAATCTACTTATTCAGTTTTACAACCACAGCCCCAAGCAAAAATCAGTATTAGGTCAGTTAAATTACATCACAGAAAAATGTAAGACAAATAAAGTCTAAAATTCTGAGGGATTCACTATTAAGTGCCTAATTGTTTATTAATAGGAGAACCAGCCACAAAGGAACCCGGGATCACCGCTATACAATTTAAACATTTACAAACCATTCATTTGCTTTGCCATGCCCGCTGATTTGACCAATTCACCAAACTCATTTTACATTTGCATTGGCTATCAGTACATTAGCTATGTTTAACTCATAGGTTGCTTCATACTGGTCAATCTCCCTACTTATCATACTTGGTTCTTCCGTACTCTCCTCTCAAGCTTTCTCACTATAGCCAATTCTCTGACCCTTCCTAACCCGAAACAAACTTATTATGAATCCACCAGAATGTCAGAATTCTTCTTTGTAGCCCCCAAACTTGAATGCTTGCCCTCTAAATCTTCACTCTGAACCATTTGGTTTCCAAATTCAAGGTTTTGTTAAAATCTTATTTTCTCCATATGGCTTTTAATGTGGAGATTGCTTGATGTGTCCCAGGAAAGGTTGTGACCACGAGGTTTGTCTTGTCCTTTCTTTTAATGAATTTTTAATTATTGTAAACCACATTGATCCACTCGATAAATTTTGCAGTATATCAAGCTTCAATAAACCTTTATCCTAAAGAAATATTGTAAATTGTTCTAGCTCCTAAAACATATTTTGAATTTCACAGCAGAAATTTTCTCAGAACATAGTTTTTTGTTTGCATTATACTTGGTGTCATAAATAGAAATCTCTTCCTCATATTCTAAATATTACATTTGGAAACATCTTTACTTTTAATGTAAAATACACAGTTTCAATATGATGGGGGAAAAAAGTCTGAGTCCAATACCGATTTTACAATTATTTATAATTAGCTTGTGGCTTTTCACCAATAGTACAAGACAAGTCATATCCAGGTAGTACTAACTATTCAAAGTACTAACAATTCAGAGTTTTACCCAAGATGATAGAGTGAAATTACTTTTCTAACATCACAAGTAGCATCAATGGGATTTGAACTCTAGTTTTCCTGACTCTGAGCCTGCTGAAAAGTTCTCATCCCAACCAACTTCCTAAATTCTAAGCATTATTTTACCACTGTAGCTGAAAAGAGTGTTATTTTATTTCACAAATTGCTAATTTGCAGAAATATAATGCTATTATTTGGACATTGTTTCAGACCATGTCTGGAATTTTCAAGTGTGTAATTCCAAGCCGTCAGAATTCCTTTCAAGTGTGTAATTCCTATTCCTGCAGAAGAAAACTCCAAAGAAAATCCATGAAAAATTGAGTGACAAATGCCCTTCATGCTCCACAGTGCAAACTTAAAGCATGGAGATTTTGAGAACAAAGATGCAGCAGGGTCTGGGAGGCCTCAAACAGTATCAACTCCTGAAATTGTTAACCATGTCCAAGACCTGATTTTGGCAAATCAACGAATATCAGCTAAAACAATTGCTGAGACATTACAAATATCCAGGGAATGTGTTGGCAGCCAAGTGGGTGCCCAAATGTTTGAATGCTGATGAAAAATAATGTTGAGTGGACACTTTCAAGTCGATTTTGCAGCATTTTTAGCGAGCTGGTGCCAACCTTTTGGAACAACTAGTTACTGTTGATGAAACATGGTTGCATCACTATAATCCTGAGACAAAACAACAGTCCATGCGATGGCAGCACTCAGGTTCTCCAAGGCCAAGGAAATTCAAGACCCAAAAGTCAGTAGGAAAGGTCATGGCCAGTGTTTTGGGATCAGGAAGGTGTTGTAATGACTGACTATCGTCCAAGGGGCCAAACAGTTAATGCAGAATACTACTGTAACTTACTGTGCTGATTAAATGAGGCACTGAAAGAAAAAAGGAGAGGAAAGCAAAGGAGGTTGGCAAAATGATGGATATTTTGACGCAGTTGGGGTTTTAGTGCATAGACCATCTACCCTACTCACCAGATCTTGTTTCATATGACTATTTTCTGTTTCCAAACCTTAAAAAGAGTTTGAAAAGGTGACAATTTTTGAGAGGTTCGGAGGTGATTGCAGCAGCGGAGCAGTATTTCAGTGATCAGACAACAGAATATTTTTTGTATGGGTTTCAGAAACTGTTGAACTTAGGGGGTGAATATGTGGAATAACTTGTAAGTTTCATGACTCCATGTCATCCCCTTCTTGATTAGGCTAAGAACTTTTCAACCCTCTCAGTGGGTAGACTAGGGGCTAATTACTTTTCCAGCTTCCCATGGAAATGGTAAATATTTGTAACAAGAATTTGTGCACGGTTGTCAATCAATCTCTAGGTGTCCTTTATAGAATCACACCTAGTGGCGCATAAACAAATTTAGGTGTCACTAGGCGTCCATTAGGGCAACTTTTCATTCGCCTAATTTGGCGGTGCCTATGTTGGATGCTTAACGACACCTAACTCAACCACATCTATTCTCTGCCCATAACTACGCCTACTGTTTGATAGGTGTCGTAAAGCGTCCTTAGAAATACCTCCACTTAGGTGTCGCTAGGCACCCTAAGAGTTCAGTGCCAAATTGTTTAATTCATTTTTTTGATTGGTTGAAAACCAGCATGCCAATTAAAAAATCAAAGGCACGGATCCCGAACTTAGGCATTGCTAGGCAGCTGAAATTAGGGTGCCTAGAGACACCCAATGTAGGTGCTGTTTATAGAATATGGCCCTTAGTCTACAGCTGAAATTATGTTTAATTGTTCATGGTATTGCAGAGACATTCTGTTTGTGTGTTTTGTTGACATTGTGATTTTTATCACGTATAATGTGGAAACTGCCTAGATTTAGGCGATGCATAAATAAAATGTGTATGTTTTACTTGTAATCAGCCTAAAAACAAACTGATAGAGCAGAATATAAATGTAATAAATAAAGATAGTGCAAGGTTTAGGGATTATGAAACTTGACTACAGAGAGAGCAGGGCAGCAGGAGAGAAGCGAGGAGTGAACACTGCCAGGGAGAGTCGGGAGATAGGAGAACCCAGGGCAGAGGAGAGCCGCGAGGCAGAGGGAGAAGGCAGGAGACAGTGAGGGGCAGTGGACCGCGTGCTGCAGGAGAGGTTCAGCGGACCAGAGGGGAGGAAGGAGAAGCCGCCGAAGGAGTCGGGCAGAGGCAGGCAGGCAGGAATTCAGCTGGGGTAGCGGTGAGAGGAAGCTCCGCCCACCCCCCCGCATCAGGGGCAGAGTCAGCACCCGGGCTCCCCCTTAAAAGGGGGCGAGGCAGAGGGAGAAGGCAGGAGACAGTGAGGGGCTGCGGCAAGAGTTAGCTCCGCCCACCCCTCCGAGCCTTAAGAAGAGCCAAACAGAACACCGTAGGGCATATCCTTCATTCTAAACACCCTATTGCTCAGATCTCTCTAACACCTAACTCTTCAACTTTACTCCTCAGAGGCCCTAACCTCACATACTCTCATACTATCTCTCATTCCATCTCTCTCTCACATATTTACTCTCTCATACTATCTCTCATACTCTCATACTATCTCTCATACCATCTCTTATACTCTCACATTTACTCTCTCCCTTTTTGTTGTTATGGCAGGGCGGACTAGGAGTGTGAAACCTACAAGCAAGGTCGGCATCCCCTGCACTGAGGTGATCAGGGAGATGACCTCAACCTACGTACAGACGGAGGAGAACATAGCACCAGGAAAGGATGTCTCCGTGCAGACCGAGACCATCCCACAGCAGTACATTACGGCCTCCACACAGACAGAGGAGGTCAGCCAGCAGGATGACGACATCATGCAGGAACTCAGGAGCCTCAGGGAGGAGGTGAAGCGTCTGAGAGGCATTAGAGAGGATGAGGCCTATATCGATGGGATAGTGCAGGAACTGTCCCAAATCACAGAACGGGCCCGTGACGGATCTCCCATGGTGACGCCAGGGCCGTCACCACAGAAACCAACTGTTGGAGTTCAGGAGATGGATGGAGACACTGACTCCTGGCAGTTGGTGACCTCATCCACAGGTAAACGTAGGAGACCCCGTCCCCCATTTACAAACTCTTCACCTTCTTACTCTTTCTCTCACCAGGACAGCTCCACATCGACTCCACATCTGAACCTGAAGAACAGATTCCAGGTCTTGCAGGAGGAGACTACCAACGTGGAGCAAGACCAGGAACAACATATATCTGCTTCTCCGGGGACAATGGATCGACACACCCAAAAGAAGCGTAGAGTCATAGCCATTGGGGACTCCATGTTGAGGGGCACCGAGGGACCAATATGCAGACCGGATATGCAGTCGAGGGAAGTCTGCTGCCTTCCTGGAGCCAGAATATGAGATGTGACCACCTGTCTTGATAGACTTCTCAAGCCCCAGGACCACTTCCCCATGCTGCTCATCCACGTCGGAACGAATGACACTGCCAAGAACACCCTGGAGGACATAGCCAGAGACTTCGGAGCTCTGGGAAAGAGGCTGAAGCAGACAGGAGCACAGGTAGTATTCTCTTCAATTCTTCCTGTTAGGGGCAGAGGAAGGGACAGGGACGAACGTATCCTGAAGACGAATGAGTGGCTACAACGATGGTGCCGGGAGATGAACTTCGGATTCCTGAATCACGGAGAGACACTACAGGGACTACAGGGACCAGACGGACTCCACTTGACCAACAGAGGTAAGAACGTCTTCGGACACCGACTAGCCCACCTACTTCGAAAGGCTTTAAACTAGGTAAGTTGGGGGTGGGTACCCACTTTTACACCAGAGCAGTAAGAACAATCCTGATGTGGCGAACCAAAACTCCGCTTCTAAGTCTAAGGTAAGTACCCTTACTGCAAAAGAATTGCTAGGAGTCACTTTAACTCAAATGGGTGGCTCTCTGCATGAGCTTAGTAAACAAAAAGAGTGGAGAGCTATGTATGTTAACGCACACAGCCTAGGGAATAAATTTCTAGAACTGGAAACAGAAATAGTTAATGCAGACCTAGACGTAGTAGCAATTTCAGAGACATGGTTTACAGACTCTCATGGGTGGGATATAACTATACCAGGATACAACCTGCTTCGCCAAGACAGAGAGGGTAAGTTAGGAGGAGGGGTAGCATTTTACATCAAAGAAAACATCAAGACAACCAGAATCACGGATATCAAGTATACTGGGGAATCCATCTGGGTAAACCTGGCCAGAGGCGGAGAAAAATGCCTGTATCTTGGTGTGGTGTACAGACCTCCAAGACAATCGGAGCACAAGGACATTGAATTAATTGAAGACATTGAGAATATCACCTTACGGGGAGACGTTGTTCTGTTAGGAGACTTTAACATGCCTGATGTAGATTGGAACACACTCTCAGCGACTACTTGTGATAGCAGGAGGATATTAACATCCATGAAGGGAGTACAGCTCAAACAATTGGTATTAGAACCCACTAGGGCCCAGGCCATCCTGGACCTGGTACTTACGAACGGGGAAAGCGTCTCAGAGATCTCGGTGGGAGAACCGCTAGCCACCAGTGACCATAACATGGTATGGTTCAACCTTAGGAAAGGCTTCCCTAGATCACAAACAAAAACAAGGGTACTCAATTTCCAGGGCACTGACTTCACACGCATGGGAGACTTCGTCCATCAGACGCTTTCAAGAAGTAACGGATAATGTGGAGGTTATGTGGTCAACCTTGAAATCGACCCTTCATGAGGCAACTATCCGCTACATAAAATCAGTAACTAAACAACAAAGAAAAAAGAAACCCCAATGGTTCACTGATGAGGTCTCGTACCTCGTCAAGGATAAGAAAAGAGCGTTTCTCTTGTACAAACGCACGGGGGAAAAAGAAGCAAACATTGAATACAGGACAAAGTCTGCAGCGGTCAAAACAGCAGTCAGGGAGGCCAAACTTCGAATGGAAGAAACTCTAGCAAAGAACATTAAAAAAGGGGACAAATCCTTCTTCAGGTACATTAGCGACAGGAAAAAGAACGCAGACGGGATAGTACGCCTTAGAATGCCAGACAGGAATTATGTGGAAACAGATTCTGAAAAAGCCAAACTACTGAACGATTACTTCTGCTCAGTCTTTACCTGCGAGGCACCAGGGCACAGGCCACGGCTGGAAGCAAAAGAAAGCAAGGAAGACCCATTTCTGAATTTTGAGTTCACACCAGCTGATGTTTACACAGAACTTTCAAGACTCAAGGTGAACAAAGCCATGGGACCGGACAATTTGCACCCAAGAGTGCTCAGAGGGCTGTGCGATGTTCTGGCGGAACCGTTAGCCATGCTCTTCTATCTCTCCCTAAGTACGGGGAGAGTCCCCCTGGACTGGAAAACAGCCAACGTCGTTCCTCTGCAGAAAAAGGGTTGCAGAGCAGAGGCTGCAAATTATAGACCAGTGAGTCTCACATCAATAGTGTGTAAACTCATGGAAACTCTACTTAAAGGTAAATTAGACACGATAATGGATGAAGGGAATCTAAGGGATCCCTGTCAACATGGATTCACCAGAGGCAGGTCATGCCAATCCAATCTTATAAGCTTCTTCGATTGGGTGACAGGAAAGCTAGACTCGGGAGAGTCTCTGGACATAGTGTACTTGGATTTCAGTAAAGCTTTCGACAGTGTCCCACACTGTAGACTATTAAACAAGATGAAATCGCTGGGTTTGGGTGAGAAACTAACTGCATGGGCCAGTAATTGGCTGAGTGGAAGACTTCAGAGGGTGGTGGTCAACGGCACCCTCTCTGAGACATCGGAGGTGACTAGCGGAGTGTCGCAGGGCTCAGTTCTGGGACCATCCCTTTTCAACATATTCATAGGGGACTTGACCCGGGGGCTTCAGGGTAAAGTAGCACTGTTCGCCGACGATGCCAAACTGTGTAACATAGTAAGTGAAAGCAACCTCTAGGATAGTATGACACAAGATCTGATCACGTTGGAAAACTGGTCCTCGACATGGCAGCTAGGCTTCAACGCTAAAAAATGTAAGGTCATGCATCTCCGCAGCGGAAATCCATGCAGAACATACTTCTTGAATGGAGAAACGCTAGCTAGGACTTCAGAGGAACGGGACTTGGGGGTAATCATCAGTGCAGACATGAAGGCTGCCAAACAAGTAGAGAAGGCCTCATCAAAGGCAAGGCAAATGATGGGATGTATCAATAGAAGCTTCGTCAGCCGTAAACCTGAAGTCATAATGCCACTCTACAGAACCATGGTGAGACCCCATCTGGAATACTGTGTGCAATTCTGGAGGCCACATTACCGGAAAGATGTGCTTCGAGCTGAGTCGGTCCAGCGGATGGCCACTAGGATGGTCGCGGGGCTCAAAGGTCTCTCATACGAAGAAAGACTGGGCAAATTGCAGCTCTATACCCTAGAGGAGCGCAGGGAAAGGGGTGACATGATTGAGACATTTAAGTACGTCACGTGTCGTGTCGAGGTGGAAAACGATATATTCTTTCCCAGGGGACCCTCGGTCACAAGAGGGCACCCGCTCAAACTCAGAGGAGGGAAATTTAGTGGTGACACCCGGAAGTATTTCTTCACAGAAAGGGTGGTAGATCACTGGAACAGACTTCCGGTGCAGGTGATAAAGGCCACCAGCGTGCTCGACTTTAAGACTAAATGGGACATCCACGTGGGATCCCTACGAGGGTCGAGTTAAGGAACTAGGTCATTAGCATTCAGACTTAATGGGGTGGGTCAATAGAGTGGGCAGACTTGATGGGCTGTAGCCCTTTTCTGCCGTCATCTTTCTATGTTTCTAAAGTGTTGTATCAAGAAGCTTCATAAAATCATATGAAACATCTTCAGCTCTTACACTGGAGAACCGGTTTTTATGCTGTTACTGCAGAGAATCCTAGTCTAAAACTTCTATTGTATCTTTCTCCATTCCCTAACATCGATGCCTCTTCTTATCATCGCTTACAAAAGGTCCAAGTGAGCATCTTTCTGATCCAAGCCATCATGCTGTCAATCTGTCCATAGGTGATAGTCTTTCTCCTCTGCTTACTTTCTATCTTTCTTGGTGCCTGGGATCTTCATTCCACTGTTCTTCATGCTGTTTTGCCCTTTCTGAGGAGAAATGACTGCCATACCTCCCAGCCTTCAAATACTGAGTGATCTCTGGGATAACATTGCTTAACCTAACAAAAGTTTGAGCACCTAAGTACTTTAGGAGATCCTGAATATTGTGATAACACTTAGAATCCTGATTGAACCCCAGTGGTAAAATCTGGACATCTTGCTACATACCCTGTAACTTAGTTTCTCAAATCTTGTTTAACTGTATATTAATAGGTTTTAATTTGCCATTTCCAAATTTACTTCATTGATTGTATTTATGCTTATAGCTGGTCATGTTACTATTGTTATGCTGTTAACAAAATTGTAAATTTTATGTTAAGCTAAACTTGCTGCATACTGCCCTGGATGAATCTCTTCATAAAGGCATAAGAACATAAGAATTGCCATACTGGGACAGACCGAAGGTCCATCAAGCCCAGTATCTTGTTTCCAACAGTGTCCAACCCAGGTCCCAAGTACCTAGCTAGATCTCAAGTAATAAAACAGATTTTATGCTGCTTATTTTAGAAATAAGCAGTGGATTTCCCTCAAGCCATCTCAATAATGGCCTATGGACTTCTCCTTTTTAAACCCTGCTAAGCTAACTGATTTCACCACATTCTCCGGTAATGAATTCCAAAGTTTAGTTACAAGATGTATGAAGAAGCATTTTCTCCAGTTTGTTTTAAATCTACTACTTAGTAGCTTCATCACATGCCCCCTAGTCCTAGTATTTTTGGAAAGAGTAAACAAGTGATTCACATCTACCCATTCCACTCCATTCAGTATTTTATAGACCTCTAACATATCCCCCTGAGTCATCTCTTCTCCAACCTGAAAAGCCCTAGCCACTATAGCCTTTCCTCATAGGGAAGTCATCCCATCCCTTTTATCATTTTCATTGCCCTTCTCTGTACATTTTCTAATTTCACTACATCTTTTTTGAGATAAAGTGACCAGAAATGCACACAGTATTTGAGGTGCGGCAATACCATAGAGCAATATAAGGGCATTATAACATTTTCATCTTTATTTTCTATTCCTGTCCTGATAATTCCTATCATTCTTTTGCTTTCTTATCCATCACCGCACATTGAGCTGAGGGTTTTAACATATCCTCAACAACGACACCTAGATCCTTTTCCTGGGCCATGACTCCTAATGTGGAACTCTGCTATAGCTATAGTTTGGGTTCCTCTTTTCCACATGCATCACTTTGCCCTTGCTCACATTAACTGCCTCTTTTACAAAGCCGCACGGCAACGGCCCCGAAGCCCTTTAAATTTCTATGGGTTTCAGGGCCTTTAATACATCACAGCCTCTAGGGTGGCTTCGTAAAAGAGGCCCTAAATGTCATCTGCCATTTTGACACTCAATCTCCCAGTTATTACATGGCAATAAATAAATACATACCCAACCTTTTAGCCTTATTGCCTTGGGTTCTTTATTTATAATTTTATGTGTTACAATCCTACTGTCCCAGAAGCTGTGTTTGGGAGAACAAAATAGAGGAATGTTTACATTCCACTCCAATCTTCCTACTTTTGATACCTTGGATTGCTGTTGCGTCTGTGGAAGTTGCCTGCCAGTAAGTTTTAAACGGTGACAGTTCTCTGTAGGAAAACACAGGAGTGGTGAGCAGACTACGACCACAGACAGGTCCCCCTTCAGGGCTTAACACTATGGATGTTAGAGGAAGGGAGATCGGTAGCAACCATCAACTCAAACCCAGAACCCAAGGTGAGAACCAGAAAGCTGAGGAACCCTGGCGAAATAATTTGAAATCCTACACTGAACCAAATGAGTGATTGAACAACAACTGAACAAAAAGGTTTCGATTCATCCATTCCAATTAGTTCTTCAGATATGTGAAGGGGAAGCAACCGGCAAGGGAGGAAGTGGGGCCATTGGATGATGGAGACAAAAAGGGAGTGGTAAAGGAGGAAAAGAGATAGCTGACAGGTTGAATAAGTTCTTCACGTCAGTCTTCACGAGGGAGGACACATCCAATATTCCATGAACCGGAGGACATCGTAAATGGGGATCGGGATGAAAAGCTGGTCCAACTAGAGGTAAGCCAAGAGGATGTCCTCAGGCATATAGACAGACTAAAGAGCGACAAATCGCCAGGTCCGGACGGCATTCACCCAAGGGTACTCAAGGAACTAAAGAACGAAATAGCAGAGCCACTTCGCCAAATATGTAACCTATCTTTGAAAACTGGAGAGATCCCGGAGGACTGGAAAATTGCAAATGTCACGCCCATCTTCAAGAAGGGTTCAAGGGGGGACCCGGGGAATTACAGGCTGGTGAGCTTGACCTCGGTCCCGGGAAAGATGATGGAAGCACTGATTAAGGACAGCATCTGTGAACACATAGAAAACAATGGACAGCTAAAGTCGAGTCAGCACGGCTTCTGCAAGGGTAGGTCATGCCTCACAAACTTATTGTACTTCTTTGAGGGGGTAAACAGCCAGGTGGATAAAGGGGAATCCATCGACATCATTTACCTTGACTTTCAAAAAGCCTTCGACAAGGTACCGCATGAAAGGCTGCTTAAAAAGCTGTGGAAACACGGAGTGCAAGGGGAGGTCCACCGATGGATCAAAAACTGGCTGGCAGGCAGGAAACAGAGGGTTGGAGTAAAGGGCCATTACTCAGACTGGCAATGGGTTACGAGTGGAGTTCCGCAGGGGTCGGTGCTGGGACCGCTCCTGTTCAATATATTTATTAATGACCTGGAGGTGGGAACAAACTGCAAAGTTATTAAATTTGCGGATGACACCAAACTCTACTGCAGGGTAGAAACCATGGAAGACTGTGAAGATCTGCAAAGGGACCTAACGACACTAGAAGAATGGGCCAAAAAGTGGCAAATGAGCTTTAATGTAGAGAAATGCAAGGTCATGCATGTAGGGAAAAAGAACCCGATGTTCAGCTACAAAATGGGGGGATCACTGCTAGGGATAAGTAACCTTGAAAGAGACCTGGGAGTGATGGTAGACACAACACTGAAGGCGTCGGCACAGTGCGCCACAGCCTCAAGAAAAGCAAACAAAATGTTGGGTATCATTAAGAAGGGTATCACGACCAGGACGAAGGAGGTCATCCTGCCACTGTATCGTGCAATGGTGTGCCCGCATCTGGAATACTGTGTCCAGGCCTGGTCGCCGTACCTCAAGAAGGACATGGCGGTACTTGAGGGAGTCCAGAGAAGAGCAACTAAACTGATAAAGGGTATGGAAAACCTCTCATATACTGACAGACTGAAAGAGCTGGGGCTGTTCTCCCTGGAAAAGCGGAGACTTAGAGGAGACATGATAGAAACCTTCAAGATCCTGAAGGGTATAGAAAGGGTAGACAGGGACAGATTTTTCAGATTATGGGGAACCACAAGTACAAGGGGGCACTCGGAGAAATTAAAAGGGGACAGGTTTAGAACAAATGCCAGAAAGTTCTTTTTCACCCAGAGGGTGGTGGATACATGGAATGCGCTTCCGGAGGCTGTGATAGGCTGGAGCACGTTACAAGGCTTCAAAGAAGGTTTGGATAGGTTCCTAGAGGATAAAGGAATTGAGGGGTACAGATAGGAGTAGAGGTAGTTTTAGGGATAGTCTGGGACCACTGCTCAGGCAATGGGCCTGATGGGCCACCATGGGAGCGGACCGCTGGGCGAGATGGACCTCTGGTCTGCCTCAGCGGAGTGTTCTTATTAGAAAAATAAAAAAGCAGGCCAGAGGAGTATTTACACTAGAGTAATTTCACATTCTAATGACAATACAATCAATGAGTGACAAACCAGATTCTAAAATTAGAACCATTTGTAAAGATCTTCTGTAAAGGTTTGCTGGCAATGCCCCCTGTTTTGTTCATTTCTGATAAACAAAAGTAAGACATTATGCTGCCTCTCTGTGGACCTGAATATCATTTTTTATCAATAGCTTCTTTGTGCTCAGAAAAGGCAGAAGGAATGAGGCTTTTGTTATTATCCTCTGAATGGATTCTTGCATTAGTGGCAATAAATTACCAAGGAAGAAGAAAAACACTGGTACCGGGGCTTTCCCTGGTTAGGGTTAGCGTATGGCTCCAGAAAAAAGGAGGATAGATTGAGACATCTAGGTTTTATTTCCGTTGTCTCGATCCGTCCTCCTTTCTCTAACCCTGTCCCTGATATTCTCCCTTCTTTTGCAGACTTCATGTGCCCTTAAACAGATGAGGTGATAAGAAGCATAAATTCACATTCAAAATAGTTATGATTTGTGTTTCAATGGCTTGATCTGTGATTAATCACTGGGAGGCAATCAGGTCAGTGAAATTCTGCCCCTTTCAGCAGGTGCAGCTGTCAACCTCCCTACCAGCCTCAGTGCACCACAAACAAGAACCCTGGGGCCAAAACCAAGGCACGGAGCAGAATCCCACACACACATAAATGTAAGCAGACAAGACATGAATGATGGGTTAACTGAACACTGTTCATGTCTGCACCAGTCCAAACAGAATTCTTACTGGAAAAAACCTGTTTTGGGCTCCCACAATTAGCTGCTGATTGGCTACGTTTTAAAGTGCACTGTCAGATGATGAAAAGAAATACCCTCGGATATCTCCTCTACTCATTTGCAAGGCAAAATTTTTTCTGCAGTTATTTGCTGTGGGAATCTTAGACATTTCAGTATAGGAAGAATCTGGCACCCCTTGTACTTTATTTGAGGAGCGTAAATAAATACCAAATTGTCAGCTGTGGGGATTTGGGCATCAGGCTCAGAATCAGTGGAAGATTTGGCCTCTGGGACAACTATACTGCGTGTCAGCACTAAGGGTGACATTGCTAGCATCTAGATGTAGGGACGTTAGGCTGGGAAGTATTCTGCTGCACTTTCAGATATGTGGAGCCTGCACAGAGTGTTGAAAACCATAGAAGAAAGAGTGTGGCCTATGTATTTCCAGCAACTGAATGATTTTTTTTAAAGGGGCTGCGGCAGCTCCAGATTAAGAGTGGCGCTGTGCGCATTCTTAAAGGCACAGAACCATGATGGCGAACAGCCAGCATGGTAGAGAGGTCAGAGAACAGAATCAAAGCCTGATGTCCGAGATTAAAAAATAAATAAATGAAGCACACTGGTAGCATATGATAAGGGGCCTGAAGGGTCCTGTAAGGAATTTAGGAGCCTTTTTATTAAGCAGTGCACAATCCTCAGCGCGGGTCTTTCCCATGAACTAGGGCTACTTTTAGCATGGTGGTAAAATGGATCGATTTTGCATTATTCCAATTAATGCTGAAAATTTCTCAGCCCAATCAACCAACTTCCTAAATTCTGAGTGTTATTTTGCCACTGTAGCTGAAAAGAGTGTTAAGTGTCAATTTGCAGAAATGAAATTCTCTGGTTTGACATTGTTTCAGATCATTGATTGGTCCATAGCCATGTCATTCTCGTCTTGGTTGGGCTGAGAACTTTTCAGCACCCCTTGATAACCAGAGCTGATATTCTGATGTCATAATGCCTTATTCCACCAATAAGAGCCACCCTCATCAGTGATGTCACAAAGGCTTGATTGTCCTATACTTGGTTCACTTTTATTACATGCAAGTTTCCAAGTTTATTAGTTTTTTAATATCCCGACCATCAAGCAAATGTCTGGCCGGTTAACAATGCAAGGAGTTGCTGACAAGTTCTCAGCCCAACCAACCAACTTCTTAAAGAAAAGAGGCACCCACTTGATATCAACATCATATATGCATTTTAGAAAGCTATTAAAAACCCATATGTTCTCAAAATTCTTGTAATCCCTTCAAAGCAGCATACTGATGTGAAACTATTGTTTACTCGCTAATACCAATATTCTATCTATTGTAGCCCATCTCTTTTGTAAACCGCATAGAACCGAAAGGCTTTTGCAGTATATAAATAAAAATGTATGTTATGTTATGTTTATAAAATAGCGCCCTGTTAAAATTATACTCTAAGTATGAATATCATATATTAACAGTACCTAAAAAAAACTATGTAACCCTTACATTTCCTTCCAAACATCCAGCGCACACTGCTGGAGGTAGTAATAGAAACTGCAGGAACCAGAGAAAAGATTGACTTATGATGGTTATATTTTGGGAAAGCTAATTCACTTAACATGTATTGTAATAATTTAAGGTCACTTGCAGAAGAACATAAGAGTTGTTCTAGTGGGTCAGACTGAGCATCCATCTAGCCCAGGGTTAGGCAGGTCAGGTTTTCAGGATATCCACAATAAATATGCATGAGATAGATTTGCATCTCAAGAAGGCAGTGCATGCAGATCCATCTCATAAATAACAGTGGCCAGTCCAAATTACAAACTCTTGGCATAGTCTCAAAAGTAGCAAGATTCCACACTACTTATTCCCAGTGGCTTAGCCCTGGGTAGACCTGGGTTGGGGCCCACCCAATTTGGATTCAAGCTCAACCAAAACTGTGGCACTCATGCTGAGGCTAAAACAAAAAGACAACCTAAGGTGGTTTACATCATAGAAAAATATATATGACTAGAAATATGATGTGAATACAATTTTTTTTTTTAATAAATTGAATATTTACAATATCCAATAATACAAAAAAAAAGGGGATAATCTCATAAGCAATACATAATCAATCATAGACAATTCCTTTTTAAGCCCACATAAATGGGGAGACATGATACATTTTCACCAAACAAATTATAGGAAAAGATAAAGTACAATCTTTAAAAAGGCAAAGACTGTGGAATACAATATTCTTGAAGTCATATTTGTTAAAATAATAAAGGCAAATACATCCACTATAAGGAGCAGCTGACCCAATCGATAGCAGCAGACCCAACACGGTCCGTGTTTCGGCTTATACAAGTCTTCCTCAGGGGTCCTGGGAGTGTGACTAATGGGAAAAAAGATTAGGAGTAAGTGCTGCCATAGTGAAATTCATGGTGCATGGCAGTGATACGACTATGAGGACATCAGCTGTGAAGACATTGTAGGGTGCAAGAGAGATGAAGTGTCTGTACATGGATAAAAAAGGTATAGCTTGCAAATGCACAGAAATGTCAGAGCAGGACTGATTAGATTACAACCAATCTTTACATATCAATGTAAAAAACACTTATTATTTTTAATTATTTGAAAAAATAGAGGGAGAAACATCAGACTTATATGATATAAATAGATCATAGGGCCTCCTAAAACACTAAAGTTATTTCAGGTCCTGATCTACAGACTCAAGCCTTTAATCATTTGAATCTCTCCTCTGGGCTGCCACACCAACATTAATTGAAAACAATTGTTAAAGTTTTTTAAATACTGAAATTTCTGTTCAGCCTAGAGGAGAGATTTCAATGTTTAAAACTTTAAAACTCATTTTCAATTAAAGTTGGCGTGGCAGCCCAGAGGAGAGATTCAAATGATTAAAGGCTTGAATTTGTAGATAGGGACCTGAAATAACTTTAGTGTTTTAGGAAGCCCTATGATCTATTTATATCATATAAGTCTGATATTTCTCCCTCTTTTTATTTTTTCAAATAATAAAAAATAATGTTTTTTATATTGATATGTAAAGATTATATTTACATTTCTGGTCATATATATTTTTCTATGATATAGTCCACCTTAGGTTGTCTTTTTGTTTTGTTTGCTAAGAGTAGATTTATTGATCTGTTTGTATCTTCTACTTCCCTGGCAACTCATGCTGTGGCTGGAAGGGATCCCTAAAACCCACCAGCTGAAGATTTCCTCCTCCTCTTCCAAATGGCAGCCGGCAGCACTTGCCTCAAGCTGACACTGACAATGACCCCTCTGTACATGCTCAGTTTTCATGCATGCGCAAACACTGAGCATGTGCAGCCTTCTGGAAGTGGCAGGAGCTCAAGACAAGTGCTGCTGGCTGCCATTTGGAAGAGCACTGTTTGCCCAAGGAAGGGGAATTCTTCAACTGGTGGGGTTTGGAGATCCACTGCAGCTCAGCTATTAAATATTTTAGATTGGTGGGTGGGAAGGGGCACAGAATGGAGAGGGGAGGGGAGATGAATACCAAGCCCATCCACCTTGGGCTCAAACCTACCCAAAATCAGCCATCTGGCTATGTCCCTGCTTATTCCTAGGGATAAGCTTTCCCCAGGTCTAGACTCTAAGCTAGGTTTTTATTTTCCATTGAAGGGAATTCTTCAAACCCTTCCTTGGTCCTCATCAGCATCTTTTTAGGAATCAATGGCAGGATGTGGCAGTGAAATTATTTGGAAATTCTGGTACAGGCCCGGTCATGACATGGTAGAGGCCATTCTCAGCAGTAAAGTGCTTTGCTTGATTTTCAAGTTGTTGAAATGCGATGGGACACCTGCACTAGGTTCTCTAATGTAATTTTACCAACCTACACAAGCGTTACAATCGGCAGATAAGCTGTGTTTGGTTGTGTCATCCTTGACTGCTGTGAGGCTTTCTAGCCACCATAATACCATGTTGATGATACAAGGTCCAATATGTTTGAATTTATTGCCCTTAGAGATAAGGCAATTGTCGGGCTTGTTACAGTTCAGGAAATTGGTGAAAACTTTTTTATTTGAGCAAACATTCTGTTCATAATTTGTTTTTATGTTTGTTGTATTGTGATTATCTGTTTTTAAGATTTTTAGTTTTAGGGTTTGTTTATTTTTATGGCTAATTTAAGTTTTAGTTTCTTATTATTGTCAATTTGATGATGCTGTATGTTCATTGAATATGTGTGTTTGTTGTTACCCGCCTAGAATTGTAGGATAGGTGGGATATAAATTGTTTAAATAAATAAATAATTTAGGATTGTAGCTATTAATGAGAGTTAAAGAAATAAAACATAATACTTGCCTTTTAACATGCATTAAACAGCAAAACTGTGTGTTATTTTACTGTAATAAGTTAGTATAAGTCACTGTGGGCTGCATAACAATGAGATACAAAGCACCACGTTATTTTTATGCTAGCTGAATAACGCAGCTTGTATTAAACTCCACAAGTGATACACAAGGTGTATCCAGACTTGATCACACTGGGGCTGATTGCTCTAGAAGATCTGGGTTGCTTCAGTCTTATAGCATGGCTCTTGAGTGCACAGCGCTAGCTAAGAAAGGATATTCAGAAGTGGCCATTACCACCCTATTGAAGGCCAAGACGCCATCCACTTTTTTGGCATATGCCAAGTCATGGGATACTTTTCAGTGCTGAAGCAATAAGTATTGTCGGTACTGGCCTTCCTTCAGGAGGGCCTGGACAAGGGATTAGCAGTGGCATCCCTTAAGATACAGATGGCAGGCCAGACTTGCTTTATAGGCTGAGAGAAGCAAGTCTTTCTGGCTGCTCACTCTCATAATGGAAAAATCCACTAGGCTGCATCTTAGACGGCACTCTCACAATGGAACCACAAATATCTAACCTTACGAAAAAGACCATCTACACGTTAACTGCAACTCATAAGATCATACTTCCACCAACACCACTTTGCTCTGATCGTTCAGATGATGGTCCTATCTCAACTGGACTATTGCAACTCCACCTACCTTGGCATCAAAACCACTCTTATCCACAAATTACAACTCATCCCAAACACTGCCGTTAGACTAATCTACAAATTAAAGAAATTTGATTCAATCTCAACCTTCATCAGGCAGCTACATTGGCTCCCAATATCATCCCGAATAATCTTCACATCATCCTGTATCCTATACCAGATTCTATACGGAAGCTCAGCAGCCCCTCTCATCCAACATCTTGGCCAACATCAAAAAGAATTCTTAATAGAATCCAACTAAACCTGCCATCCACAAAATACCTCCACTACAAGTAAATTTTCCACTTTATGTTAACTTATCTAGGTGTTAAAACCTGGAGTGACCTACCAGACACTATCAGGAAAGAGAAAAACTACACCACATTCAGAAAAATCCTGGACAACTCACCTCTTTGACAATTAACTGTCTTAGTATATATATTTTTACTGCCCCAGCGAATAATATATAGAGATTTAGCGTTTGCTAATATTCCGGTCAATTCTGCTCTCTGTCCCCGACCCTGAAGAAAATCTTGAAACGCATCGGTGGGGAACGAGGCAGACCCGGTTTAAAGCTAAGTTACTTACCATGTATTAATTAAGATTATAATGACTTACAAATAATGCACTGACACTTTATAAATTATTACAGCTTATTAGAATTTAAAACTAGCAGTAGTATAGTGTTCAAAAATCACGAAAAAAATGTTCCAGTGAGGATGGCTACCACACTACTTTATCGTGTGGCATTCTGAGGAACTAAGCGTGTCATGAACACTTGCACAGTGGTGGTTTGATTTCTCATTTAGTCTATATATAACACCCCCTATTTCTAGGTCCCTCTTCTTACTTCTCCCACTAAACCTGCCATCCTCAAAATACCCCATCACTTTTCCATGCCCCTCCCCTTTTCTTTCCCCTTCCTCTTTGATCTGTCGCCTTGAGCCTGTATAGGTATGTGCGACTCACAAATGGAAGATTAGATTAGATAAGATAAATAGCACTAGCTCAAAGTTGGCAATAATTTTTCCTGACTAGGAATATCAGGCCTCTAATATGCAGCCCAATGTTGCTAGGTACATAGTAACATAGTTGATGACGGCAGATAAAGACATGAATGGTCCATCCAGTCTGCCCTATGTTAATGGGGCCAGAGCTCCACTGCTAGAGAAGTGCTCTCCTTCCATCTTATTGCTGGAGAATTCCAACACCCTGTAATCCCCATTAGACCTCCTAAAAACCCAGCTTCTGGCTCCCTGATCCCACCCCCAGGCCTCACAAGCCTAACCCAGCCATTCTTAGTGGTCTAGGTGGTTTGGGGCAGGTGCAATTCCCAGGTACTCCTGCCCATGCCAGATTCAAAGGGTTGACCCTTAACAGTAGTATCGTGAGAGTACCATTAGGGATCATCTGTACCATTTTGAGCTCAGTGCCAGTAGGGGCAGGAGTGACTGGGGATTGTTTTGGCCCCAGACCAGGTAGGCCACAAGGTCCACTGGTGGGGAGGAATCTTCAGAGGGGGAACTTGTGCGGAGTGGAGGTCAGGGGGGCCTATGGGAGAGCTAGGGGTCTTCAGGGAGATGGGGAAGAGGGAGAGGTAAGAGGCTGAGCTCCTGTCCCTTTAAGAAAGACTCCCTAGGAACACTGGGTCTCACATTTGTAACCTCGTACTCTAGTGGCACAATTATTCATTTATCACAAGAGTCACTAACCTGTGGTATAGCTCCGTGGTAAACTAAACTGCAGTAAAAATTTAGGCGGCCTTCAAAAAAATAGGCACTATGCTTGGCTGCCTTTTAGTTGTGCCTAGAGCCAGCCTATTTATTGGGCGTCTCCAAAATAAGTGCCGCTCAGCATGATTCACTAAACTAGCAGCCAATTTTACTTGAATCGTGCTAAACAGTGCCTAAATTTTGGCCACTTATAGAATTTGCCCCTAAGTGCTTAATGGTCTTTTTGTTGCTTTTTAAAATAAATAAATAAATTTTCAAATGAATGCACATCTCCGCTTTTTATATCTCTGGAGGAGAGAGACTCAGATATTCCCAAGCATGTCCTTTGCTTATGTAGAAATTGGTTACAGGCCAGCTCTTGGAAAAACAAGTCCTACCTTCTACTGTTTTGAGCAGTCATTCACTCACCCGACTCATTCAATTCAAATCCCTGCACTTCTGTTATCACCTCAAGCTAAATTTCTGACTTCTTCCCAGAGTAGTTTGTATTGTAATGTCAGCAACTTTCATGCAAAGTGTGTTTGTGAAAACCCCACGCAGTGAAAACAGACAAACATAATGTACCAAATACAATCTAGAGTACCCTTCAAGCAAAAAGGTGGAGTGTCTGCTCTTTATGTCTCAAGCCAGGAAAATGACTGGATGCAGGTGATGCTGTTATAGTTGAAACTGTACCCATTGCTCTGTTCAAACCAGACAATTTAGGGAAGTTTTAAAAACACTCTATATCTGTTCCCTGATCTGTCTTGTCATTACTAGCTTTGTATCCAGTACAGTTTTTCCTTAAAGAAATATCTTTTCTCAGAAGCCTTCCTAGAAATATTAATGTGACTGAGGTATGAGGCATGGTGCTACTAGGTGAACTTATTACATAAGCTGTACGCAATAATTGTAATTGTGAAAACTTCTGTACTACCATCTCATCACCGTTTACTGTACTTCAGGGGTGTCAAAGTCCCTCCTAGAGGGCCGCAATCCAGTCGGGTTTTCAGGATTTCCCCAATGAATATGCATGAGATCTATTTGCATGCACTGCTTTCATTGTATGCTAATAGATCTCATGCATATTCATTGGGGAAATCCTGAAAATCCGACTGGATTGCGGCCCTTGAGGAGGGACTTTGACACCCCTGCTGTACTTAATCCATGCTTGTTCATCTAGAGCAGGAGTAGGCAATTCTGGTCTTCAAAAGCCACAGGCAGGTCAGGTTTTCAGGATATCCACAATGAATATGTATGAGATGGATCTGCATGCACTGCCTCCTTGAGATGCAAATCTATCTCATGCATATTTATTGTAGATATCTGGAAAACCTGACCTGCCTGTGGCTCTCGAGGACCGGAATTGCCTACCCCTGATCTCGAGCACTCAATCCATGTTATAACCAAACCAACCAACATCAGAAAATCCATCATTATAAAGCACACTAAGGGCTCCTTTTCCAAAGGTGCGCTAGCGTTTTTAGCGCGCGCTAACCTCCGCTCTACATGGAAAATACTAACGCAAGCTCTATGGAGGTGTTAGCATGCAGCACGCGGGGCAATGTAGCGTGCATTAAAACCACTAGCGCACCTTCGTAAAAGGAGCCCTAAGGTAAAGTGTAGATGAAATGCAAGGATATAATGTTGAAACGAATAAAAGAACAGAAAACCACATAGTGAAGCTGACAAAAGAAGCAGTCCAAAAGAGCTGTATTGTAATCTTCAGTAATTTCAGGAAAACTCAGGATAAAATAAACACGTCATATCAAATTCTGTATATCTAACACTACATAATAATAATATATATATTCATTTTCACTCTACTAATGGAGCTATAGATTTTAATGTGAATTCTATAGATTTTGTCCACACTATATGATTTTAGTCCGGGTTTGGATTCATTGTTTATAGGGAGGATCCCAGGTTTTCCCAGCATATTTGTGCATCGATTTTCCCTCTAGATTTAATCAGTTTCCATTTTGAACCTGGGTTGGTGTGCAATTTTGAACATTTGAAGCAATATATGATCCAGCAGAAGGAACTGATCTCTCTTTTAGAGTCCTGTTGTGGGAATAGACTACTGTGGATACTTTATTTTTAAAGCAAGAATGAGTTTCCAAAATATGCTAATTTTTTAAAAATATATATTTTAATTTCTCTAGTGTTCTTTGAGAATCTCAGAGTACATAAAATCTCTGGTTTTGGTCTTTTATCCTGCTTTGTAGTAAGGACTCTCTAGATTGCAATCTAGCTTTCCTTAAGGCTCTTGACATACAGGTTTTGTGATAAGCTCTTTGAATAAAACAATTTGCCATTGCTTTAAAGCAGTGGTCTCAAACTCAAATCCTTTGCAGGGCCACATTTTGGATTTGTCGGTACTTGGAGGGCCTCAGAAAAAAATAGTTAATGTCTTATTAAAGAAATGACAGTTTTGCATGAGGTAAAAACTCTTTATAGTTTATAAATCTTTCCTTTTGGCTAAGTCTTAATAATAATATTGTCATTTATAGCTAAAGAGACATATGATCAAGAAACTGTTTTATTTTACTTTTGTGATTATGGTAAACATATTGAGGGCCTCAAAATAGTACCTGGCAGGCCGCGAGTTTGAGACCACTGCTTTAAAGTGTCTTTCAAACTCTTGTGAATCAGTGCATAATCTACATAGTCTGAGAAATTGTGAATATGGTAAGTTGTTTTCTAAACTTCTGATGTGAAAACTGGTAAATTGTAGATTCAACAGTTGGGTTATTTTGTAGATAGTGGTGTTAAATCTATACAGAGCTTTTGTGATCATAATGTCCAGATAAAAAATATCTTGAGTGTGAGATTGCATTTTAAATTTGAGGTTTGGATCACATGTATTTAATCATGTAAACAAATCAGATCTGACACACTTTACATTCAAAGTCCAAAACTAAAAGCAATCACTATTTTTTAAATATTTTTTACTATATTTTTTTTGTTAGGGGAAAGGGCCTTAGAAAACCAAACCATGGATAAAAAATATTTTGTGTATCTGTCAGCTCTTTTAGGTTCTACTTTCATTCATTGGTCAAAAAAACCCCTCAGTTTTTTACTTATTCTAAACTTCATTTCATCCTGCCCATTTGTTACTTCAAAAAATTCTTCATATGTCTTTGTGCGGCAGATGGAAAGACCTCCCGCTTTCCTTCTTGGGGAGGGTAGCGCTTGTAAAAATGGTGCTGCTTCCCAAACTTTTGTATCCTCTACAAATGTTGCCAGTGTGGGTCACTCGGAAGGATGAAGGATTTTTTTGGGAGTTGGTTAGCTCTTTCATTTGGCAGTCACAGCGGGTGTGTATTAGTTATTCGAAGCTCACTTGGGGTTGCACGCGGGGTGGGGTTAATTTGCCAGATATCCAGTTGTACAATGTGGCAGCCTTGCTCTGGTGGATTCATGAACTTCACACGGCGCAGCTTATTTTGCGCCTTGTGACTTTTGGTCTGCCTTTTCTCATCCATGTTCGGTGAACAGCCAGTTATACTCTAGAACAGTGGTCCCCAACCCTGTTCTGGAGGACCACCAGGCCAGTCGGGTTTTCGGGATAGCCCTAATGAATATGCATGAGGCAGATTTGCATGCCTGTCACCTCCATTATATGCAAATCTCTCTCATGCAAATTCATTAGGGCTATCCTGAAAACCCGATTGGCCTGGTGGTCCTCCAGGACAGGGTTGGGGACCACTGCTCTAGAGGAATTCAGGGAGGCAGCCTTCCAGGGTTGCTGTGGCCCTTAAAGTTAGCTTGGGACTGGTGGCAAGTACAGGTGGGAGGGGGGGGGCTTTCCCCGTTTAGTGAACTCCAGGCTATTCCTGATTTTCCAGCAGGGTTGGATGCCTGCATTTTTTATGCTTGGATGGGGAGAGGCTGTAGGTACCTGGGTCATTTGAATTGTCCTGCAGCTTGTGCTTTTTCCAATATTTACAGCTTTAACATCATTATATGTCTCTGGGAAGGCAATCAGGACATCCTGTACAGTTCACACTTTTAGATAAGACTTTTTATGCAAATGTCTGTTCCGCACAATAAGCTGTCCACTTGATATGTCATGGGTAGGGAGTTTCAGTCTTCACCCTCTTTTGGGCAGTTGGCTATCTCCTGGGCTGGGCTTAATGTAGAGGGAGTTACGGAGGATGAACTTACTACAGCATTTGTTACGGCCTTTAGAATTACCCCTAATGTGGGCCTTCATGAAATTCAGTATTTAAACTATCGTTGATGCAATATTTGGCTCATAACCTAAAAACTGGGAAGTTCCTCTCTAATAATGGTCACATAATAATAATCCCAATTCTAAAAAATCGAAAAGAATCTTCAGCTATAATATCCAACTATATCCAGTAGCATCAATTCAGTTTATTGTAAAAATTATGGAGGGATTAGTACACATCCAACTGATGGATTATCTGGATCAGTTCTCTCTCCTACATGAAACTCAATCCGGTTTTAGACCGTTATTCAGTACTGAGACAGTAATTGCGGCTATTTTAGACAATCTGCGCCTACTGTTTAGTAAGGGCCTTAATGCCCTGGTTATGCAATTCGATATGAGTTCTGCCTTTGATCTAGTAGACCACGGGAAACTGCTGCAATGCCTAGATGCCATTGGTAACAGGGACGAGGTGCTGAATTGTTCCGTGGCTTCCTTATGTCCCGCACTTATCAAGTACGTTTTAATTATGAACTTTCAGTTACCTGGAGCAATCCATCCGGTGTGCCACAAGGGTCTCCGCTATCTCCATTGCTCTTCAACGTCTACATTTCCTCACTAGGCACGCAGCTAACCCAGTTAGGGATAAAACTATTTAGTTATGCAGATGATTTTACGATCATCATCCCATTCGTTAATTCTATCTCTGAAACTATTCCTAAAGCTTCAGAAGCCATAAACGTGATGGCGCACTGGATGACAACCTTTAGGCTCAAACTTAATTCAGAAAAGACAACTTTCTTCGTTGCTTCGCCACATCCGCTTGACACCAAATCACCATTATGTATCAATAATCTTAATTACCCTATCCAACCTACCATAAAGATACTAGGTGTAACTTTGGATCAGTGCCTAACCATGAGAGACCAGGTGGACTCCTTGATCAGAAAGGGATTTTTTCACTCTCTGGAAACTCAGATCCATTAAAGCTTATTTCAATACAGCGGCATTCAGAACCCTAGTCCAATCCCTTGTACTGAGTCTACTTGACTACTGTAACATCGCCTATTTAGCAATTTCCCAAAAGAACATGCAGCGTTTACAATTGATGCAAAATGCAGTGGTTAAACTGATCTTTGGGCTGAGGAAGTTTGACCACGTGACACCCTACTACCGGCAGCTGCATTGGCTGCCAATGGAGGTGCGCGTAAATTTTAAATTTACCTGCTTCTGCTTCAAAGCACTACACGGACTTGCCCCTAAATATATAACTGACCTTTTCGTCTTCTCAGCCAACAGACACAAGAGAAGCTCACATTCCAACTTCGTTTCCCCCCCCCCCCAGTGAGAGGTTGTAAACTGAAAAAACACCATGAACATCTTCTCTCGCACCAAGCAGCATCATGGGGTAAAGACCTAGAACAATTGCTTTCGCCCACTACTTATGAGGAATTTAGGAAACGTCTGAAAACACACCTGTTCCTAAAGTATCTAGACAACTGATCCTCTCTTCTCTCTCCCCTCTATAGCGATTAACTTGTTCTATTGATCACTCTCTCCTCAAAAATGGATTTCCTGTCCTATTAACTCTCTTTCTTCCTCCCCTCTTATAGTCAATCGATTTGTACCTTTGCTTAATCTTTGTAAACCGCATGGAACTTCACGGTATTGTGGTATATAAGCTGTTATTATTATTATTAAAACAAGCTTTATAACTTTTTACCCTTACCTATTGTTTTTTCCCCTTAACTGTGCTCTTTTTCTCAAAGATTGTAGTTCTTGCCCTTCTTTCCTAACTGTGTGAAGTTAGTACATATGTTTTGGTATGTGTTTACTAACCTATCCTGGTTCTGTTTAGTATTTTAATTTGTTTTTAAGAAACTTTTTTACTCTGTACACAACCTAGAAATTTGATTAAGCAGTATAGAATTTTTTTTTAATAAACTTGAAACTTGAGTGAGCTTCGATGGCAACTCCAGTAGCTGGAACCTAAGCACATTACTGGGCAGACTTCTACAGTTTATGACTCAGAAATATCAATGAACAAAAACCATTGAACTTAATCATGGATTTTTATTATTTATTTATTTCGATTTCTATCCCGTTCTCCTAGAAGCTTAGAATGGGTTACAAGTAGATATTCACAATCATTTGAAGACAGATTAGTCATGACAACAAATAGGTTACAGTAGACAATAACAGAGCTTATTCTAGAGACCAGACTGGTCATAGCGAAGAGTACTAGGAGAAGTATATTGAGGAAGCAGTTTTTAATGGCCCAATTGGCAGAAGAGAAAGGTCTTTGCTGCTCTGCGGAAGGCATTAGTGAGTCTAGCAACCTGATCTGTGTGGGTAGTCGGTTCCATAGCTGAGGTAGGAAATGGCTGTAGGATCGTTTATACGCCGTACTCAATCGGAGGGATCTCCCTGCGGGAATGCTAAGTCTTTGTTCTGCTTTGGAGCGGTGGAAGCAGTTAGGGGTGTATAAGCATTTGTAATGCATGTACCTATTGGGCACACTGGATGGACCATTCAGGTCTTTATCTGCTGTCATTTACTATGTCACTCACAAAAGTACCCAGCACAAAGCAAGAAATGATAAAATGTGAGGGGAGCTGACATAGAATAGACAATGAACACGTGTGGGGCCAGAGGTATAGGGTTTCATGGGTCAAGCATTTGTGATGGGGATGGAGGGGAGGGATGCACAGAGCAGGCAGAGATCATACTGTACTCATATAGTTTTGAATTGTTTGATGAAGCGGGTCACAGACAGTTCTCCTACGGTATTTCAAAAGATCTTGATAGACATCAGTTTACATGTAATTGATTTGCCAGCAGAACTATACAGGTTAAACTTGTTTTATGAGTCTGCCCATACAGCTCTGTGCGTATATATATATATATATATATATATATCCAGAACAGTTAGCCTCCTACAATGCAGTAACAAGGGCAGCAAGATCTGTCACTGGCCATGGAATTGCAGGATTATATCCGAATAGTAGAAACACAGACCTTGTCCCTCTCAACCCCACTGATCCCTGATTCTTTCTCTAATTGGTATTGTGTGGCACTACAGTTTCTCTCGTGCTTGAAAACAGAATTGTAGATCATAGTGGCAGCGGAGGAGAAGATGATACAGGCCACTGCCATTTCTTCATGTTGACTTCTGATTTGTGATGGAATGAATATATGCGTCCTGAGCTTGCCTGTCTCCACGGGCCCTCACACGCTCTCTCCCTAGGACCTGCCTTGCCCTCGAGGGGACACCTGGCAGGGCAGATCGAGGAGACAAAGGGCATGATTGCTGTGTGAACACTGTCTGGTCCACTGTCTCATCTTCCACATCTTGCATGGTGGGCAGAACTTGATCCACAGGGTTGGTCAATTGAGAACATTCTAAAAGGGGAAAAAAATAAGGTTAAAATAGGTTAAAAACAAATCAATAAATATTTACCAGACACTCACACCTTGCACACAGCAGACAAACAACTCACCTTCGTCTGCATAAAGGTCTGGTGACAAACAAGATGATGGTCCCCCGACCTGACCCAGTAAAGCCACACACGACGTCTCCTCCTGTGTATGCTCTGAAGGAAGAAACAAAGCAGTTATTTTAGATAATAGACATAAATATGCACCGTACAAGAATACATCACACCCTCCTGAAATCACAACTCACCATCTTCAAGATTCATATTCGGCGTGGCAGAAACTTGGTCAACTGCTGTACATCTCCTTTAATGTCCTCATCCAACACCCAATGTGCCCTCCTGTGCCTCCTATGAAGGAAGATAGAGAAAGGTATTTGAGATGACAGACATATATATGTAATGTACAATAAAACATGCCATCCTACCTAGATGCCAGCTCACCTTCCTCTGCATTCCTAGACTTCGTAGGGGCAACTGGTTCAACAGTACACAATCTTCTTTTGTGTTCTCTTCCCCTGGGAAATGCTGAAGGGTCTAGGGCACCTTCAGCCCCTGCCTGGCCATTAGACAAAAGAGAATGTGTTTGCATAGTAAGGTAAAACACAAATCAGTTGGAACAACAAAACAGCATAAAACATGGATGTAGAAATGTGAACCCCAAAAAAGGACACTAAACTCACCATTTTCATCATCACTGGCTGGCGCTGATGTGTCCACAACACCAGGGACACTCACTATCTGTTCAGGCTGCAGGGTCTGAGGAATAAGATGCTCCAGGTCAGTCAGCTGTAGAGCACATGGAGGGCCACCGCCGGTACCCTTTCCATGTCTGTAAATCTTGCTGGACTTGGCCTTTATCACGTCATGGATGTCCTGCCAATGGTGCTTGCATTGCGGGACAGTGCATTTACAAACACCGAGGGCGATAACATCAGAAGCTATTTTGGGCCAAATAGCCAGTTTCATCCCAGAGGAAAGCCTTGTGTTCTGGAATAGATCTTTAAACTTTTCCACCATACCATCTACAAGAACAGCAAGCTCTTCATCTGTGTGCTCTGACCCTGTGACTCCAAATCTCCTGCAATTGAAAGTAACACCCAGGTTAGAATAACGACCCCCCCAAAAAAAAGAGTACTCTCATATCGCCATACCCTCCAAACTTAAGGTTTAGATACAAAAATGCCCGTATATAATAATAATGATAATAGTTTTAGTTATATCCTGTCATACCTATTCAGCTCAAGACGTATACAGTAAAGCAGGTATCATGGCAAAATGAAGATTACAGCATTTTAGAGAGTGGGTGCATGTTGGAATTTTAGGTGGGAAGGATGGGTTTCGAAGGATCAGATATACTTGTTGAATAAGTAGGATTTCAGAGATTTTCTGAAGGATTGGTATGATGGGGAATTCAAGAGGAGGGTGCTTAAAGTGTTGTTCCAGATGCCTGCCTGGAAGGATAGTGTCCTATCAAGGAATTTTTTGTATCGATATCCCTTAGATATGGGGAATGAGAATAATAGAGTATTGCGGGAGTGGTCCTGAAGAATGAAGTGCTTCATGAGGTAGGTAGGCGAGGTGTCGAATAGTGTCTTGTAACAGATGCAGCCAGTGTAGTTTTTTGAGTATGGGGAGATGTGGTTGGAATTTTTCAGGCAGAAGATCAGTCTTACTGCTGTGTTTAGTCTCTTAATGTTTTTTTTTGTGGAATCCTAGGTAGATAATGTTGCAGTAGTCCAGTGAGCTTAGAATTAGAAATTGAACTAGCAGCGTAAATGGGGCAAAGTCAAAGTAAGGTTTTAGCGTGCGTAGTTTCCATAGTAGGCAAAAGCATTTATTGATCAAGATGTTGGTTTGGGCATCAAGAGTGAGTTGTTGGTCGATGGTAACACCTAGGATTTTTATGGTAGGGTTGATTGGGAAAATGCTACCATTTAAATTGAAGAGTGGCAAAGTCAAAGTAAGGTTTTAGCGTGCGTAGTTTCCATAGTAGGCAAAAGCATTTATTGATCAAGATGTTGGCTTGGGCATCAAGAGTGAGTTGTTGGTCGATGGTGACACTTAGGATTTTTATGGTAGGGTTGATTGGGAAAATGAAGAGTCGATGGTTTTGTCTGATGGGGTTGAAATGAAGAATTTAGTTTTATCTGGGTTGAGTTTAAGTTTGAAGTTTTTTGTCCATTGAGATACCTAATTGATGACTGAAGAGATGAAGGATCTGGTTTTGGTTGATAGGGTGGGGATGGGGATGATGATTGTGATGTTATCTGCATATATGTAAGATTTGATGTTCAGCTTTGACATTGCTTGGCCTAGAGAGGACATGTAAATGTTAAAGAGGGTGGGGGAGATTGGGGAACCTTGCAGGACTCCACAGGAGTTGACCCATGATTGTGAGTAGGATTGGTCACTGATGACCTGATAAGATCAGTTTTTCAGGAAACCCTCGAACCAGTTTAGAAATTTGTCTGTAATTCCGATAGCATCCAGACAGTTAAGTAAGATTTTGTGGTCCACCAAGTCAAAGGCACTACTCAGGTCAAATTGGAGTATTAGTGCTTGGCTCCCTACACTAAGTAAGTGAGAAATGTGATCCATAATGGAGGCTAGTGCAGTTTCAGTGCTGTGGTGTTTGCGGAATCCTGATTGGCATTCGTGTAGCGTAGAAAATTTATCCAGATAATTTGTTAGGGCAGTGTTGATCAGGCCTTCCATCAGTTTGGTGAAGAAGGGGATGTTGGCTACTGGTCTGTAGTTGGGGGTTGATGATATGGGGTCCTTGTGGTTCTTTATGATGGGAGTGATGAGGATGTGGCTAAGGTCCATTGGGAATTCACCATTGGCCATCCCTTGTGAGATCCAGTCGTAGAGTAGAGCTTTGAAAAGCGTGGGAGCTGATTTCATGATGGTGGGTAGGCAGTTGTCGAAACAGCAGTGAGAGTTGGCGTATTTGTTGTAGAGTTGGAGGAATTGGAACCAATTGTGATTTTCGAAGTGGTCCCAGAGCATGTCAGCTGGGATGGAGACGGAGTGGGGATTAGTGGTGGAGAAGGGGGATGGGGGGAGAGTTTTGGATGAGTGCGCGTAGCATAAGGATTTTTTCCTTGAAGTGAGATGCAAAGGATTCCACGGATGGTAGTTGGGTGGAGGGAGATCTTTTATGGTGGTTAACATATATGTCCTTGAATTTACAAGAACTGCCAGGTTACAACGAACAACCCCCTATCCGAGGGTAGTATCAAGTACAGTACCGCCTTAACCTACAGGTCTCCTCACACCCTCCTCCCTGATCCGCAAACAAACAGCCTATACTATTAAACAACTTACCAAAACAGGAGAAATAAGATAGAGAGTTGTGAAGCCAGCTTACACTGAATAACCTACCTGCCCCCTACCCGAGAGTACAGTATCAAGTACAGTATCGCCTGAACCGACGGGGCTCCTCTCACCCTCCCCCCTGATCCACAAACAAACGGCCTACACTTTTAAACAACTTACCAAAAGAAGAGAAATAAGATGGAGAGTTGTGAAGCCAGCTTACACTGAATAACCTACCTCCCCCCTACCTGAGGGTAAAGTATCAAGTACAGTATTGCTTGAACCTGCGGGTCTCCTCCCCCCCTCACCCCCAAAACACGATCAAACCGGCAACACTTTTAAACAACTTACCAAAAAGAAAGATAAATAAAATGGAGAGTTGTTATGCTGGTTAGAAGCGCGCGCTACAAACTTCGAGCTCACTCCATAAAAAAAGGACAAACTCGAAGAATTCCTCCACCAGCAGCACTGGTCACTGCTTAAACAGCTTGCTCACAAACCTCCGATGCAATTGTTCCTTAAACCTCCAACTTCAACTCCAAAATTTTCAAAAAGCAACAGTCACAGCTTATACAGCTTGCAACAGAACTCAAGAAAAGAAGAGGTTGCTCTAAACTAAAGTTCTTTATATTGCATTTTTTTACGACAACAATGCTTTGCGGTTGGCGCATTTGGAGCCCAATGACATGCGCGATTAAACCCCACCCCATTACTATGCAGTGAAGTCCTAAGAGCTAGTGCATGTGTTATTTGCTTCAAAACCAACAAGGATACTGTGCGCATGCGCTTCGATCGCTCTTACAGTGATCAGTGAGCGAATGGGGGGTGCTTACGATCAAATCATTTGCATGAACAAGCTTTACTGAATCAATCGGCCTGAATGTTTCAGACACATAAGAACATAAACATAAGAACATAAGAAGCGCCATCTCCGGATCAGACCTTCGGTCCATCAAGTCCGGCGATCCGCACACGCGGAGGCCCTGCCAGGTATACACCTGGTTTATTTTATAGCCAACCATACTTTATATGCCTCTCTCAAGGAGATATGCATCTAGTTTGCTTTTGAAGCCTAGGACTGTCGAT
Organism: Geotrypetes seraphini; assembly: GCF_902459505.1. Taxonomy (NCBI): domain Eukaryota; kingdom Metazoa; phylum Chordata; class Amphibia; order Gymnophiona; family Dermophiidae; genus Geotrypetes; species Geotrypetes seraphini. The sequence goes on along the minus strand of NC_047101.1, from coordinate 27,968,992 downwards.
TCTGCAATAATCTCCCCTGGGAGAGTATTCCAGATGCCAACCACTCTCTGTGTGAAGCAGAACTTTCTGACATTAGTCCTGAACTTGTCCCCCCTTAGCTTCATTTCATGTCCTCTTGTCCGTGTCAAATTGGACAATGTAAATAATCTTCTCTGCTCTATTTTGTCGATTCCTTTCAGTATTTTGAAGGTCTCGATCATATCCCCACGCAGTCTCCTTTTCTCAAGGGAGAACAATCCCAGTGTTTTAAAGTCGATCCTCATATACCAGTTTCTCCATACCCTTCACTAGTTTGGTTGCTCGTCTCTGCACCCTCTCCAGCAGTTTTATATCCTTCTTTAGGTAGGGAGACCAATGTTGGACGCAGTATTCCAAGTGGGGGCTGACCATTGCCCTATAAAGCGGCATTATAACTTTCTCCGATCTACTCGAGATTCCTTTCTTTATCATGCCCAACATTCTATTTGCCTTCTTTGCCGCTGCTGCGCATTGTGCTGACGGCTTCAGGGTCCTATCTATCAGTACACCCAGATCCCTTTCTTGTACACTTTTTCCCAGACTTGCACCTGACATTCTGTACTCATATTCCTTATTCTTACTGCCTAAATGCATTACCTTGCATTTCTCCACGTTGAACTTCTTCTGCCATTTCTCCGCCCATTTTTCTAACCGACACAAATCGCTCTGGAGTTCCTCACTATCCTCCTGCGATCTGATTGCCCGGCAGAGTTTTGTGTCATCTGCAAACTTGATGATCTCACTGGATGTTCCGTTTTCCAAGTCATTGATATAAATATTAAAAAGGATCGGTCCAAGTACTGAGCCCTGGGGTACACCACTAGTCACTATCTCCCAGTCGGAGAACTTCCCATTAATGCCCACTCTCTGCTTCCTGTTATCCAGCCATTTGCCTATCCATCTTTGTATATCTCCCTCTATGCCATGGCTTTGTAGTTTCCTGAGAAGTCTTTCGTGTGGAACTTTGTCGAACGCTTTCTGGAAGTCCAAGTATATTATGTCCACCGGCTTTCCACTATCAATTTGCTCGTTCACGGTCTCAAAGAATTGGAGTAAATTCGTCAAACACGATTTCCCTTTCCTGAATCCATGTTGACTGGATTTCATCAAGTCGTGTGTGTCCAAGTGCTGAACTATGCTATCCTTGATCAGTGATTCAATCATCTTGCCTGGGACAGACGTAAGACTCACAGGTCTATAATTGCCCGGTTCTCCTCTCGATCCTTTTTTGAAAATTGGCGTGACGTTCGCTTTCTTCCAGTCGTCTGGTATCTGACCAGTTCTGATTGACAGGTTTGCAAGTTTTTGCAATAACTCTCCGATTTCAACCTTCAATTCCTTCAAGACTCTTGGGTGAATTTCATCCGGTCCAGGGGATTTGTCACTTTTAAGTTTGTCGATCTGGTAGTATATCTGATCTAAGTTCACTTCAACTGTGGTGATGCTGTCCTCTATTTCTCCTGTAAACAGTTTCTCCGCTTCAGGTATTGTTGAGGTGTCCTCCTTCGTAAAGACGGACGCAAAGAAGGAATTTAGTTTGTCTGCGATCTGTTTATCTTCCTTGATGTACCCTTTTCTTCCCTTATCGTCCAGGGGTCCCACTGCCTCTTTTGCAGGTTTTTTCCCCTTCACGTATCTAAAGAAGGGCTTGAAGTTTTTGGCCTCCCGGGCTATTTTTTCTTCATAGTCCTGTTTTGCATCCCTCACCGCCTTGTGACATTTCTTCTGTTCATCTTTATGTTTGTTCCAGGCTTCGGTTGTCTTTGTGCATTTCCATTTTTTGAAAGAGTCCTTCTTTTCTTTTATGGCTTCCTTCACCTGTATGGTAAGCCATGCCGGTTTTCCTTTGCCTTTAGTTCTCCGATCTTTAGAAATCCTCGGAATGTAGAGATCTTGCGCTTCTGCAATAGTATTTTTCAATAGGCACCATGCCTGATCTACTGTTTCAAGTTTGTCCACCATCTTCTCGGATCGGATCGGACACGGATCGGATCGCTTTGAGGACTTTAGTGAATCTAGCCCTTTGTATTGTCTGCAACAGTTAATATACTCTAATAACTTCATCCTTAACTTCACACTTCTGAACAGGTAGTAGTGCAAGTTAACATAATTAAGGATGGTACGAGAGGCTAGATCTGAAAGAGATGTTTAAATATCTACATGGTATAAATGCACATAAAGCGAGTCTCTCAATTGAAAGGAAACTATGGAAAGGAGGTGGTGGAGATGAAGAGAGAATCTGATTTCAAGAAAGCTTGGGGCAAGTACATTGGATCTCTAAGGGAGAGGAAGGGATAGTAGATGGCATTGATAGGCAGACTAGCTAGGCCATATGGTTTTTATTTGGCCTTCATTTTCTGAATAATGATCCCTTTCCTCAGCAATTTTTGGTTCCAACAGCAAACAGGCCTCTCCCTCCCTCACCCCTCACCCTTGTATTGTTTCTTCTCTGTTTGCTTTACTTTTTAAATATTGTAGTTCTCCCTACTTACCTCTCATTTTGTTCTATGTCAATATTATGTCTTGTTCAGTTAGTCTTTGATTGTTTTCCCTTTTTATCATTGCAAAATGCCTAGAATTCATGATAAGCGTTTAATCAAATTTGAATAAAACTTGGAAACAAACAGCATACTCTGAAGAAAGTCACAGCATGATGGCTGAAACGTTAGTTCTACCTGACAAGATGCAGCAAGACCCGGAAACCCATAACAAGCATGATGCCAGCTGCGGAAACCCTGAGAGAACATATAACCCAGCTACAGTGAGGTGGGACAGGGGGGGGGAACATCTTTACATTCTTCAGAGACTTTTCCATTCTATAGGAAAAAGCCCAACTGATTTTTCCACTAAAAGTCAAATTTGTGACCAACTGACTTTCTCACCAAATTCAAATTGGTGACCAATAGATTTTCCTGCCTTAATCACCTCAATACCTTATCAAACAGGGTTTGAGGACCTACTATATAAAGACAAACTGCAGACCTCACAGCATACCCTGAAGAAAGCCACAGCATGATGGCTGAAACGTCGGTTCTACCTCACCAGACATGGCAAGACCCGGAAAACTGCAACAAGTTTTATAGCATGCAACTCCAACAGGAGGGGCATGAAAGGGTCGGGGCAAGAATTTAAGCACAATATTTAAAATTCTGTGATATATGCACCAGCTCCCATTAGTTGGGTGCTAGCATTTACACTACCCTTTGGAAGGTGCAAATTTTTATTTATTTATTTATTTCGATTTCTAGCCCATCCTCCCCGAAGCTCAGAACAGGTTACATAAGAACATTCACAATGCAGACATTTTACAAAAGTGCAGACATTTTATTTTACAGAGATGACGGCCATGACTGGTCAAAGGGTAGTGGTACATAGAGGGAAAAGTGTTGAAAATTCATAGAGACTAAAGGGCTCAGAGGAGGGAAGAGAAAGGGAGAGGCAGTCTGTTTAGCTGAAAAGGAGGGTTTTCACTGCTCTTTGGAATGTCATTAGTGAGTTCTGAGATCTTATCTGGTCAGGCAACTGTATAAGCGTTTCCGGGCCGTTTCCATCTGGAGAGATTTTCCTTGTGGGATGCACAGTCGTCTTTCAGCGGCTGAGCAGAGGGGGCAATTGTGGGTGTACTGTTGTAATTTGGAAGCTATGTATTTGGGAGTTATGTTGTAGAATCTTTTGTGAGCAATTATTAGAGCTTTGAAAATGCAGCATTTTCTGATAGGTAGCCAGTGTTCTGCTTGGAGAGCTGGAGAGGTGGGGTTGCGGTAGTTGAGGTTATATAGGAGTCGTATTGCTGCATTATGGACCCATTGGAGCCGTCTGAGTTCCTTTGTGGTGATGCTGTTGAATAGAGAGTTGCAATAGTCTAATCTTGAAAGTACATAGGCGAAGATGAGTTGGGTTAAGTCGGGTTTGGAGAAGTAAGGTTTAATCCTTTGGAGTTGTAGGTAGTAGAAGGAGGTGGAGGCTACCTTTGAGATGTGGGCTGAGAGGGATAAGTGGCCATCCAGTATCACCCCGAGGCTACGTACCTGGTCCTTTGCTGTTAGGGAGGTTGATTCCCAGGTTAGTGTCGGGCGGGTGAAGTTGTTGCTTCTTTTCCTGATCCAGAGGAGTTCGGGTTTTGAGGTATTCAGCTGGAGTTTGTTGGCGGTCATCCAGTTCTTTAAGTCGGAGAGGCAGTGTTGGAGATTGGAGAGCTGGGAAGATTGATTTTCACTTAGAGGGAGCAGCAGCTGGAGGTCATCAGCATAAGAGTGGATTTTGATGTCATGTTTATGAGCGATATCTATGAATGGCCTAATAGAGATTGAATAGGAGTGGGGACAATAGGGCACCTTGGGGGACTCTGTATTTGATGGATTTGGGATCAGATTTGCTTGGGCCTAATAGAACAGATTGTGTTCTTTGGTGGAGGAAGGAGGTGAACCATTTGTGGGCGGAGTTCTTGATTCCGAGGTCTGCACTAATAGGAGTTGGTGGTCGATTGTGTCGAAGGCTGTGCTTAGGTCAAGTAGCACTAGCAGGGCGTCGCTCCCTTTATCAAGTATTGACCAGCTGTTTATCAAGCTGTTTGTTTATCAAGTATTGACCACGGACAGATTCCGTGCTATGTCCTAGCTGGAAGCCAGATTGGAAGGGGGGATAGGGCTAGGGTTCCCTGCTCTTCTATGAATGGTAGTAGATGATGGAGGACTATTCATTCCAGGAACTTGGAGGCAAAAGGGAGGTTGGAGACTGGTTGGTAGTTGCCAGGGATGTTTAGGTCTAGGGTAGCTTTTTGAGGGTTGGCTTGATAATAGCTGATTTCCAGCTGTGCGGAATCTTTCCCGTTGCTAGGGAGGTGTTTATGATGAGGAGGATGGATTCTGCTAGGGTGTCTGCTGTGAATAGAAGAAGGCTGGATGAGCAGGGGTCCAGGATCGTGTAGGAGGATCTGAGTTCTTTCAGAGTTTCAAGAAGTTTGCTGTGTGTGGTCGGGTGTAACTGGGAGAGGGTTCTATTTGACACAGTTTCAGCAGTGTGTGGGTGGAGGGTTTGGGGGAGCTTTTACTAAGTGGTATCTAGTTTGTTGCGGATGTTATCAATTTTGGATTGGAAAAAGTCAGAGAGATTTTCACTGTTCAGGTTAGTAGGGGTGTTGTTGTCTCCCTGGGCGGTGGTGAGGCAGTGGTTCATCAGTGTGAATAGTCTTTTAGATCTGTTTGGAACTCTCTGTAGGAGTTGTGTGTAGTATGTTTTCTTTGCTTCTAGAATGGCAGTTTTGTAAGAGGTTGAGAGGTTTTTCCAGTGGGTCTTAGTTTCCCCATTTTGGTTCTTGACCCACTGCTTTTCAGCTTGCCATAGCATTCTTTTGAGGGTGCGTAGGTTGTTGGTGAACCAGGGGGCTGGAGGTCTGTTGGTGGGTAGTCGGGCTGTTCTCTTCTGGGCCAGGCTATTGTTGATGTAGTGCTGTTGCAGGTATTACTGAGGTTGGTTGCAGGTATTACTGAGGTCTCCGATGCCAGCAGCCATAATTTGAGGATTGATGAAGTCACTGGTCTGCGCTTGTGTGGTTTTGGGGGGTCCATTGGGTGGGATGTGGGTCGCTGTGTGAGGGAGTTGCAATTCAATGAGGTGGTGGTACAGTTCACCCGTCAGGGTTCTATGTGTAGGTCTTTGTGTGTGAAGAATAGGTCTAGTGTATTGCCGGTTGAATGTATGGGGGTGGATTTTGCTTGGTGAAAGCCTAAGTTTGTTATGGAGGAAAGGAAGTCCTGACACATCCCAGAGGTTAAGGGGTAATCTGGGAAGTTCTCCTAAGATGGTCACGTGTTTATGAGAGATGTGTAGTTTTGTGATGAAGTCAAGGAGGGTTTCAAGGGCCTCCATGGGGGAGTGGGGTGCTCTATACACCAGGATGAAGGTGATCTCATCCTTGGGACCTATTGTGAAGGCTAGGGCTTCTAGTGAAGGGAGGGTGATGGAGTCCAATAGTCTAGGCGAGGTGTATGATTTGATGATAGCTGCTGTTCCGCCACCCCTTTTGGTGGAGCGGGAGCAGGCTAAGGCTTGGTAGCCCGGGGGGCAGAGCTCACCCAGTGCTACCCCGCTGTTGTCATGGAGCCAGGTTTCTGTGATTATAAGGGCATCCCAGCCTTTGTCTTGGGTCAGGTCGTGGAGGGTGGTTGTTTTGTTTGCAGATGATCTGGTATTGATGAGGGCCAGTGAGAGAGGGTTGTCAGTTGGGGTGGGTGGGGATGAGGTTTAAGGGGTTCCTGGTGCAGTAGCTCTTGTATTGTGAGCTTAGATCACTGTACTTGCCTTGACCTGTGATGATTGGGATGGTGGAGTATATGGTTGCCAGCAGTGTTGGGTTTGCAGAGGTTCAAAGGTGGTTTTGTGGTGGTTGCCATTGTGTGTTTCTGCTCCATGCTGTGGGGGGGGGGGGGGGGTAAGGGTGGAGGGGAGATGTAAGGTTGGGGGCATTGTGGTTCGGAGGATGGTAGAGGGGTCAGTTGAGAGAGGAGTGAGCAAGAGTGTGCTGCAGTGGAGTTGCATATGAAATGCGATCTAAACTAGTATTCTATAAAGTTCCCTTTGCAGAATACTAGCTTAGCCCAGATCATTTTGGCACCTGACTTTGGAGCCATCTGTTGAATTCCTCTCCTCTTGGATACTCTTCTTGTCTGTAGTTGTACAGAGCTGTGTACTTGGATGGGGCTTTACGAATTATATGAAGAGTTGCAAAGATCAAACTTACTAAAACCTTAATGCCTCCCTCATGGACCAGGATCTTCTAATCTCTTCTGGTAATATACCATGGAACAGAGTCATTTGCCAAAGAAAAATATAAACCAATTAAAGATACTTATTATAAGAAGAGCTTGAAATTCAGCCCATGTCTGACAGCAAAAAAAAAAAAAAAGCTGCTTGTAGCCTCTTTTGTTTGACAGTTGAACAGGTTAGACTAGAAATACTGATTTCAAGCAGAAAATTCCACCAACGGTCAGGGAGATTTTAAATCAGGTGCTGGTTTCCCTATCCAGCAGCAGAAACTGTGGCTCTCCACCCAGGAAGCAGCCTGACTGCCAAAACCTCTGCCCCCGCTGTGGGGCTCTGACTCAGAAGTGAGAAGAACTCATTGTCTACAATACTGCTAGCTAGCTCTCTCGCAAAGGTGGCACCTGCTTAGCTGATTCAAAGAACAGCCATTCAATGCAGCTGAACATCTTCCTCTTAAAAGCTCTAATGCTATGTACACTGGGCTAGTTTCAGCAAATGGTATATTGAGGGTCCATTGCAGCCAATTAGTGGCACTGTGAAGGTAATTCTATAAGTGGGCACCACAAATATGCATTCAGGGGTTGCTTTAGCAGTCTATTCTTTAAAGACTACGAATATACAAGCCTATAAGTTAGGTAAGGCACTGATGCCTGCCATAGAGCTGATGTAAGTGTGTGAGCCTAGTACTGGAGATACATGTCCTATCTAGACTCCTCCTTTGTATATGCGCAAAGTAGCGTAGCAGGAGGTGATCGGCACCCGGGGAGGGGATGCCCCTCTCCCACACACACCCGCCCCTTCCATGTACCTTTTTATCTTTGGTGTGAGCAGCCACAAACTTGCTGTTTGTGTCGGCTTTAGCGCTCTCTCTGACATCAGAGAGATCGCCAAAGTTCATGGCTGTTCGCGCTGAAGTTAAAAAGGAACTGGGTGAAGGAAAGGGGCGTGCACACAGCAGGGGGGAGGAGTGGGAAGGAAGGCAGAGAGGAGGGATGCCCCCCAGGAAGACCATGCCCAGGGTGGACTGCACCCCCCCCCCCCCATTGTATGGTATGTGGGTATTTCCAGATCAGCATTTAATTTACTGTTAAAAATTATTATGGCACAGAAACTAAGAAAAACTGGGACAATTCAGGAATTTAAATAATCAATAATTACACACACAGTAACACAGTAAATGATAGCAAATAAAGACCTGCAGGGTCCATCCAGTCTGCCCAAGAAGACACATTCACTTAAAAGAATTTAAAAAAATGAACCCAAATTAATTATTTAACAGAAAATATTTCTGGAATAAATAAAGTTTTCACAGCTCTTCTAAATAACCGAAGATGCCTGATACAAGAAAGATGTTAATTGCCTTTGCTAGCTATCTAAATGAATGGTTGGAAAACATAATAGCATCTAATTTCAAAGGCAGAACATGATCCATCACATGTAATGGTGCAACTCCATGCAACATCTCATATGTTAACATGCACAGCTTAAAATTCACTCTGGCCTCAATCAGTAACCAATGCAATTTTATTTTTTTTTAAATGGTGTTATTTTGTCAAACTTATCACAGAACATAGCTGTATTATGGACTGTTTGCAAATTTCTGATTACTGCCTTAGAACATCCATTGTGATAACAATAATGACTGAACAACCAGATTGAAAATAAGTAATTCAAAATTCTTCCTGATTGATCTGAGTTTTCACAATAGCATAAAAGATTGTTTTTTTTTATTTTATTGACTTGATTTTCCATCAATGATTGGCTTTCTATTTACACCCCTAAAAGCCTCGTGGAAGATTTGAATTGCTATGATTCATTATTTATCTTGAATGCTTGATTATTCTAGCTACGGTAGGTTCAAACATACCCACCATAAAAAAAAAAATTGTTTTCTCCCTGTTAAGCTTCAATTTATGTCTAACTATCGCTATCTATCAGGTCAATACATTCTCTTATTTGTATGAAAGGATCATTTTTAAAAGGGCCTATTGCCAGAAGAACTGTGATATAATCATCACATCAAACACTGTAGGGGACAGTGGAGATCCCTTTGGTACTCTCTATTGGGCTGGCCATGTCTCTGATAGTACTCCCTGCATTTTCACCCAGAGGAAAAGAAGGCCACTATGGTTCTTAAAAGTAGTAGTTTAGAAGATAAGGGAAAATAAATTAGCTTTCATAAACTACAAAAGATTGCAGAAAGAGGAAGACTTCTGTTTCATTTCAAGAAATTAGATTAGGTAGTTGAGTGGTTAACATATAATAGATTAAAAATCAATTCTCAGAAAACATCTACTATGATGTTTTCCTCTACCAAATGTCTACAAAAAACTCCATGTTCACTTTGAAAGGTATTCCCTTGTCATGCTCATCATCTATTAAGATTCTTGGAGTAACCTTAGATAACATGTTGTTGTTGTTCCATTCACACATTTCTAGCGTTGTCTCTTCCTTGTTTCTCAAGCTTTATCAGCTTCGTTCTGTCAGGTCTTTTCTTAGTCACAACTGTCTCTGGATTCTCTTACATTCCATGGTCTTCTCCAAGCTGGGTCTTCTCCAAGAGGGTAATTCCCTCTTCAAGTTTCAAGTTTTATTAAAATTTGATAAAACACTAATCATACATTCTAAGCGTTTGACAATTAAAAAATTAAAATGGGGAACAATTAACAAACTTACGACAGTACTTACATGAAAACAGGATGGTAGGGAGAAATACAATTTTAAAAGAAAAGAGAACAATTAAGGTTAAAACCAAAAGGGAAATGAGAGGGATCATATCAGTGTTGAATATAAGTAAAACAGAATATGGCATGGAAGGACCAAGAGATCATTTAGCAATCATAAACATCTTTAAATAAGAAGCTTTTAAGATTGCCCTTAAATTTATCTAAATTTTTCTCAGACCTTAAATGTGATGGTAACGAATTCCATATTGTAGGGGCTATTGTTGTGAATGAAGTAGCCCTACGTGTACTAACGATTTTTAAGGATGGACTTCCCCAATATCAACTCCGTCGCCTTCAGCTTGTCCAAACACCGCTCTCCATCTCCTTTACTAATGCTCAAAATATGACCACATTACTCCCCTATTTAAATCTGAACATATGCTTCTGATATCCTAGAGAATATCATTCAAATACTTTCCAGATCCAGAACTCCAGACTTCCATCATTTTTGTCTTGTCTGCTGACCCCCTATTCCCCCCTTAGAGTTCTTCATTCTTCTAACCAACACCTGTTCCCTCTTTCAGACAGATATTTCTTGATATTAACCGGACTCTAGTTTCTCAGTCATGACTCCCACTCTTTGGATCGCTCTACCGCTATATTTAAGGTTGGAAAATCTGTTAAGAAATTTAAGTCACAGTTAAAAGCCTACTATTTTATAAAGGCATCTTTGCAGACCTCTTCACTTCGAACAATGTGGTTTGTTTTTTTTACCCCTTCCCTTTGTTGTGTCCCTTCATGTTCTCTCCTATAACATATTGTAAACCTTTCCCTCCCTTGTCATCCCAACTGTCTAATATGTTTTCCTTATTATTGTCTATTTATTATGTTGGGTTTTATTGGGTTTATTTATTTTTTCCTTTTCCCTTGGTTTTATTATTGTTAAACTGCTTTGGTTTAACTTTCTTGTTAATTAATTGCAGTATATCAAATAAATATAACTGTAAAACTGTATAAATATCTGGAAATGTTAAGAGAGGCCGGTCGAATATTCAGGAAAGCAAAGATGCAAATGGAAGAAAAAATAGCAGACAATAAAATGGAGGGACAAGACATTTTTTTAGATATATTAGTGATAGGAGGAAGTGCAAAAGTGGCATTGTGAGACTCAAAAGTGAAGGGGAGGAATATGTAGAAGCTGATAAAGAAAAGGCCGAATTGCTTAACAGATATTTCTGTTCTGTGTTCACAGTTGAAGCACTGAGAGCAGGACCACAGAAAACAAAAGCAAATAGGGCTGAAGGTGTGGTAGACCCTGATCGGTTTTCAGAGGATTGTGTTTGTAAGGAGCTCATAAGAATTGCCATACTGGGACAGACTGAAGGTCCATCAAGTCCAGCATCCTGTTTCCAACAGTGGCCAACCCAGGTCCTAAGTACCTAGCTAAATCCCATGGTGGATAAAGTGATGGGGCCTGATGGTGTATATCTAAGGGTACTGAGGAACTTAGAGAAGTTTTGGTGGCTCCACTGGCTAACAGAAGCCCTGACAGTAGACACTGGAGGTTGCTTCTCCTGTCACTACTGTCAGGGCTCTGCACATGTCTCAATTGCTCACTGAGCAATTGAGTCAGTGGGTTTGCATGCAAATGATTTGCCTAGCCTTGGAGAAAACTGGTTAGCCTTAGTTCTGCTCAGCCTCGCCCTCAACCAGGTGCTGTCACAGTCTGCAGATGAATTAAGGCTCTAATTCAGGTCCCGGTCCCCGTCCCAGCCTGACATCCAAGTCAAACGCTGCTACCAGCTCTCCCTGTGACTCGTTTGTATTCTGTCTCAGGCCCTGTCCTCTCCTGTTGCAGTAATATTTTGCACTGCCGCATTGTCTGTTTGAGGCCCGCCCAATCTCTCCCACTGCAGTACTATTTAGCCTGAAACAGACACTTCGGCTGTGCAGAATATTACAGTGGCGGGAGAGACTGGGTGGTCCTGAGCTGAGACTGGGCGGGCCAGGCCTGTTCTGATGAAACCATCCCCACCCTTTCATCTTCCCACTGGGTGTGGCTGTTTTGAAACTGAAAGTACTTATACCCCTACCCCCCACACATTGAAGTGCTGTGCCTATAGGTAGGTTGAGGTGGAGAAGGTAGTGCTGCCTGATTCGCATTGATTCACCAATTCACTTCGGGTGAATCGATTTGGTTTTTTAAAAAAATCGAACTTACCGATTCGTTGGCCCCTTGCTAGAGACCCGTTCGGGTTTTCCCTCTGTCACCGGAGTCCTTCCATCTAATGTAACTTCTGGTTTTGTTACTATGATAGGTAATTGTGTATGTAGTATGCAACCAATGCACGCTATGGTAACCCTGACTTCATATTCTTACTGCACACAGGTCACGCACAACATGCTGCTGAGGGCATAGCCCAGGAGGTGGTGCAGGACATATGCCTATAGGCAGCCAGTGGCAGAGGCACAGGCAGAACAGGAGGTGGAAGGCTACTCTGCCTCCGAGGAAAGTCTGCCACCTGAGGATGTGGTGGAGGTCTCAGATGTGGAGGACCAGGCCCAGGTGGTAGAGGCAGAGGTGAAGCAGCAGCACATGGTGGAGGAGCAGGGCGCATTGGAGGTCCCTGACCTCTATGAGGATATGCCCCATCTTGAAGGGGATGAAGAGGGTCGTGGAGGCAGCAGCCCCGGCCCCATGCCATGATTTGCAGCCAGCGGCCCCAATAGTTCCTCCCCCTCCTGAGGCATATGGACAGCTGCTCAAAGTTGTGGGACAAATGCGCAGCAAACTGCAGGAGGGGAGGCTCGAAACTATGCAGACCCTGCAGGAGATCGTCAGCCTTCTGCGGCAGCTGGTTTCCATCTTTAAGGAGCCCATTTAGGGGATGAAGGGGCAAGCTGGCAATGGGCCATTGAGGCCCCAATCATGTTACCAACAGTGTCCGTGACAGCCCACAAGTAGCTGGCAGAAATCCAATGACTGAAAGGACATCACACGGCCTCTCCTTCACATATCCAGGAGACTTTACCTACTGTATCTCATTGGGACATACTTGGATGTTAACCTACTTGATGTTACTGGCTGTCGTGTACAATGCTGTCACCATATTCTCTGCCAATGATTGCAAGTGTTGAGATGTGATGTACAGATGCAAACTGTACAGTGATGGTTAAGGTGTGCAATAGTTGCACTAAAGGTGTGTTCCAATCCCATGACTAGAGTAGGAAGACATGCATATGGTGGGACAGTGTTAAACGCAATAAGGGGTACCCTTCCCATATCAGTGGAAAACAGGTATCCAGTGAAATGAAAAGACCCTACCATCAGATGGGATGTGGTGAGGAGGCCATAAAGATTGACACCGAGAAAGTGTGAATGCTAGGCTGCATTTCTGAGGTCACAAATAGCTTCTATAACCTATGGGCCAATGGATGATGATTTAACCAAGCCAGGGGTACAGGGAGCACCATTGAGATTAGAAGCCGCAACCTCTGGAGACAGAGATGGCTGTAGCAGGACAGCCCTCACAGATATTTGCTGACCCTTACAAATGAAAAGGTATGTGGGGCTCAGAACTGCTCGCTTACTTTGCACAGGTTGGAGCAGTGTTAGGCATGTTGAGGCAATTGGACAGGCGTGTGCCATGTTGTTACCATAAGTATGATATTGTATGTTCTCATAATGCGTACATATTTGTATGGCGATTGTTCTATGACAGTCATTTGTGACCATGTGTTCTACCATTCATGTCTACCTCAGCAAAGGTGTATGCATTTATATTTGAATCATGACTACAAAAACAGACCAAAATAAATACCAGATATCTACCTCTAAACTGGGTGTCATGTGTGATCCCTTCATATCATGTCACTGACCTGCACCTAACAAAAGGGCAGGCAGGCAGCCAACTGAAAGTGGGAACGTGGCCATCTTGTAAGTAAGATCTGCCTGAGACCAGGACCATGTCACATGCAAGACCTGAGACAGAGGTTGTGTTAGTGACAGTTCCAGAAAAAGGGGGATGTAGGCTTGTGAGTTCCATGATTTGCAATGGATGTAACACCTGACTGAATAGCTCTCCCTCTTTCTAGAGGCCTGTGCTAACCCTCGACTGAAGGGACATATTTGTAATGTAATGTAATGTAATTTATTTCTTATATACCGCTACATCCGTTAGGTTCTAAGCGGTTTACAGAAAATATACATTAAGATTAGAAATAAGAAAGGTACTTGAAAAATTCCCTTATGATTGAGGACTCATGTAAAAGGGAGCTGGTGACTGCTGTGCAATGCTGCCGTTCATATGCAATAAGTTAAATCCCATAAGTACACATGTGCGAGGTGAGACACTAGGAAGCAGACCAGTGTCAACTGAGAGGGTATCCCCCCTCCCAATGACACCAAAAAGCTGTAACAGCTGAGCCACCAAGGCCACACATACACCTGTGGCCAGGATCAAGGGTATGTAAGGAACGAATCCAAGGGGAGGGGAGTGGGGGGGGGTAAGGTGAAGCAATCATTGGGGGAAGGAGGTGGCATTATGGGATAAGGAGCTCCCCCCCTAGGCAGGGATGGGGGACAGGGAGAGGGAAGAGGTGTGTTCCAGGAAGCTCACCCAGTCTTTGCCCTTACCCTGTTATGGCCCCTATGCAGATTGCTCCCCCCCTGTTTGTCTAAATGCTATTTCAAACAGGCTTTCCAGAGGGTAACCAGCAACATGAGCCCAACCATTTCTATAAGCATGTAAAACATCATTGATGAAGCAGGAATACTTGCTTACCTGAATACAGCCACACGCTTGAAAAGGCAGACCATGTAATGTGTATCATCCAGCAAACGGGTTAGGATTGCATCAGTAGATAGGACGGTGTCTCCGAACAGATAGGAGATGGGCGTTCATGCTGATGTAGACGTATCCTGGCCCCCTGGATTTAAACGTACCAATAAATGTGGCCTAGACGTGTTTCGGATTTGTCCATAACCGACCAGATGGATGTATTATGTGAAGCTGTCCAACTGACGGTTTGTTGGACGTGCTTAATTGCAAATAAATACGTCTAACCTCATATTATCAAAAATGTGGGTACTTTGACACCATGGCTCCCAAACCGGTCAAAGTTCTGTCCCGAAAGCCTAACTTCTCCCAGGCTGAGACTGAAATGCTGGTGCAGGAGATGCACACACACCACCAGCAGCTCTGCTCACCCCAAGGAGAAAGACTCGGGGCATACACCAAGAGTAAAGTGTGGACAGCAATAGCTCAGCGCCTGAATGCAGTCCACCGCCATAAGTGAGATGTGGAGGACTGCATGAAGAAATGGAGAACCATCAAAAGGGAGGTCCGAGCTAAGATGGGCAACCGGCCTCCAGATGCTGACATGGCAGACCTCAGCCCCCATGGACCAGCTGGTGCTCACCTTTGGTGTTTCTTTAAAAGAACCTATTGTCTGTGCTGTGTACAAGCTTCAGCTTATGTACACTGAAGCTGACTATTGTCTGTGCTGTTTACAAGCTTCAGCTTATGTACACTGAAGCTGACTATTGTCTATGCTGTTTACAAGCTTCAGCTTATCTGCACTGAAGTTGACATTAGCCTGGGCTGCTTGTGCAGTCCAGTTAAATGGCACTGGACTGATGGAAGGGTTGGTGGGGTTGTAAAGCCTCAGTTATATGGCACTGAAGCTGACATTAGCCTGGGCTGTTTGTGCAGTCCAGTTAAATAGCACTGGATGATATACTGTCAGGTGGCTAGGGTACAGCATCCATTTCACAGGAAGTGGGTCTGTATTAGACAGTGCCTGGCATTGAACCCTTCCTGGCTGGCACTGTGCTCAACTCTGTGCTGTGGGGGTGGGAGAGGCTCGTCATCATCGCCATCAGGTGGCTGCTGCAGTTGTTGCTGTGGGGGATCCGGCAGTGGCTGGGGTTTGCGTACTGCAAGGTTATGCAACATGCAGCATGCCACAAAGATCTGAGCCACCTTCTCAGGCCTGTATAGCAGCTGGCCCCTCAAGCGATCCAGGCATCTAAAGCGGTTTTTTAACTGCCCAAATGTTCTTTCGATGATGCTCCTGGTGGCTCTGTGACGCCGGTTGTATTCCTCCTCTGCTGCAGTGTGAGGGTGAACAATTGAAGTCATCAGCCAGATTTGCTGAGGATACCCTTGTCACCTATGAGACATAGAGAAACAGAGAGAGAGAGAGAACAATGATGAGTGGCAGTGATTTGCAGATGCAGGGAAATATGATCATGTCAGCCCTCTCCTGAAAGAAGCACACTGACTGCCCATCACACACTGCGTTACTTACAAAACCGTCATGTTGACATTCAAAATCAAACTCTCCCATCAACCTTCCTTCCTCAATAAGCTCCTCATTCCATTGCGCCCTACACGGACGCTTAGATCAGCAGACCAGAACTTACTCTCCATTCCTTCTATAAAGGATTTTTTCTATACCAGGAAATCAAATTTTTCAGTAGTAGCCCCAACTCAATGGAATGCCTTACTATCTCATCTCTCCCATGAAAAACTAATCGATAAATTTAAGATTAACTTAAAAACTTTCCTATTTCAAGATGCTTTCAACAGCTCTTGAATTACCTCTTTCTCACTCAACCAACCGCTTTCAAGAAGCGATCCCATCCCTCATGTTTTACTCCTATCCCTCCATTTCCTTTCAACACCCTTTTTTTTTTCTCCCTCTCCTTTCTAATAATGTAACTTTACCCCTCCCCTTCCTCTTAATCACCACTCTCAACTTTGTCCCGTCTATGTCCTTAATGTACACTCCCCTTCTCCCTAACAAAACTTTACTTTTATAAGCATAACCTTTTATCCCTATTTTAACATTTTATTGTAAACCGGCTAGATACCCGTTGATGGTTGGTATATTAAAAATGAATAAAACTTGAAACTTGAGTGTTGGGATGGGGGGGGGGGAACAGGGTAGCTGTGTCCCTAAGGTGCTTACCAAGAAGCCAAGCGCCATTGAAGTGCCCCTGGGTTGCTCTCCTGTGGAGGCCACAATGCTGCACTTTGTAGGCATCGTGTGTTGAGCCAGGGTATCTGGCACACATATCCAAGATCTCTCTCTGGGCATTGCACACCACCTGCATGTTCATGGAGTGGAACGCTTTCCTATTCCGGTAACTGGCCTCATCTGCCCGAGGGGGTCTGAAGGCAATATGAGTGCAGTCTACCACTCCAATAACGGAGGGGAATTGTGCCACATTGTAGAACTGCCTCATATTGTCCTGTAGGGCCTGGGGAGTGGTGGGGGGGAGATGTAGTCATGGGTGTGGGTTAGGAAGGCATTAAGAAATTGGATGAGGCAGTTGGAAATGGCAGGTTGAGTGAGCCCAGTGCTGGATGCCAATACAGACTGGAAACTCCCAGTTGCCAGGAAAGCGAGGGCTGTTGTTACTTTTAAATGCACTGGCATTGGGTAATTACGGCGAGTGTGGGCCTGTAGCAGGGGCTGCAATTGGAGGCAGAGATCCTGGATGGTGGCCTTGTCGAATCGGTATCGCTCCACACACTGCTGGTCAGTGAGCTCAAGGAAGCTGGAGCGAGGCCTAAGCAGCCTCCTACGGTAGACTCGATGATGGGGCCTGTCATTCTCCAGCTCCTCCTGCAGAAGGAGTTCAACAGCAACAACCACATTGACCCCTTCCATAGCCCACAAAGAAAGCACCTGGCAAAGAAAGCTGAGCTCATTACAGTCTAAACAGGCCCCAGCCAAGCAGTCACCCGACAACCCCCCATCCCCCCAGGGAATGAGGTAGGTGGTGAAACAGAACACTAACTCATGCCACACTACAGAGACCACAGTGCATGAGTAAGCTGTCATAGATGTAAGAGAAAGAACTAGTGATGGTGATAGGAGGTAAGTGGGATGAGAGAGGGGTGTTTACAGAGATGAATGAAATGTGGGGAGACACACAGCAGTGAGAACACAAGTGGGGAGGTTGGGAGAGATGGTCAGAGTGAGGGGGTCCACACACACGAAATTACACACCCTTCCCTTACCTGCACACAGGACGGCACACACTGAGGAACAGCTTAGACGTTCTGAAAGCAGGTCTAAGTCAAAACGCTACTTTGAATGCACAGAGCAAACTGATTTAGCTTTGGTTATCGTATTTGTACGTTTAGGGCCTAAGCCCGCCCTCGGAACGCCCCCATTTTGTACGACTTACGTTAAGACGTTTTGCAGCATAGGACGTGCAGCTGGCCGAACTTTGATTATGGTCGCTTGAACATTTTGCCAAGTAAAACGTCCAAACTCCGACTTAGGCGGTTTTTTAGACGTTTTTGTGTTTTGATTATGAACCCCTTAGTGTTCAAGGCCCAGTTAAAAGCTCATATCTTGGGTTCTGCATCCCTAACCCTATATGTCATGTCTGGCTGTCCAAGTTAGATTGTAAGCTCTTCTCAGCAGGGACCATCTATAAATGTACAGCGTTGCGTATGCCTTTCAGCGCTATATAAGTGAAAAGTAGTAGTGGTAATTATTGCAATTTATTGACCACATTTATCAATGAATTCTTTATTCTTTCAAAAAGTGCAAAAACTAGTGGATGAAGTTACGTGGAAATAATTTTAAAACAAATAGGAGAAAATATTTTTCACTCAACAAATAATTAAGCTTTGGAACTTATTGACAGGCAATGTGATAAACGCAGTCATTCAAGATTCAGTAAATGGCGCTGAAAAATAGTACAGAAAAGCAGCACTCTTGAGTTGTGCATTGTTTCTAGTGCTTGGAGCCAATTTCCATACCAACCTTTGGTGTAAATCCTGGTGTATAAGTTAGGTGCAGATCCCTGGTATTTAGTAATACTGCGCACATCTTTAGTAAATACCCCTGTCCCACCCATGCCCCTCCCATAACCACACCCCCTTTGGAGTTGCAAGCTATAAGGTTTACATGAGGATTTTTGTATAATAGTGTGCTGCAAGTCCAAATTGGTAGAAATCTGGAACGCTCTTCCAGAAGCTGTTATAGGGGAAAGCACCCTCCAGGGATTCAAGACAAGGTTAGGCAAGTTCCTGCTGAGCCGGAAAGTATGCAGGTAAGGCTAGACTCAATCAGGGCACTAGTCTTTGACCTAAGGGCTGCCGTGTGAGCAGACTGGACCACTTGTCTGACCCAGCAGCAGCAATTTTTATGTTCTTATGAATAATTGATTGCTAGTACCAAGAAGTTGTAAAGAATTTTAATCTCTTGGGCTCTTTCATTAAACAAGCAACTAGCAAGGAAGAAATACTATGCAGAATAGCACTTGGTCGCTCTTCAATAAAGGCTCTCAACAAAGTATTCAAAGGCAAGGAAATAACACTCCAAACGAAGATCAGACTTATCCACGCACTCATTTTCTTAGTGGTCAATTACTGATGACATGACGGAAACAAGACAGAAAGAAGATTGAGCTTTGGCACTGGAGAAGGATTTTATGCATGCCTTGAACCACCATCAATTCTGGAAGAGATCAAACCGGTTATGTTACTCAAAGCCCAAATGATGATATTACAACTGTCCTATTTTGGTCACACCATCAGAAAAGAACGATCATTGGAGAAGGACATCATGTTTGGGAATCTTGAAGGAACCAGGCGAAGAGGGCAACCTGAAACAACTGTAGGGATGATGCTGGAGGACCATACTGGAATAGCACAAAACTGATTTATTTTTAGATCTCTAATTCATCAAGTTTCTAGGACTCGAAAATGAATTGATGGCACCTAACATGGTACCCAATTATCAGCACTAATTGACTTTTTTACCAATTTAGTTGTGTGTGCATCTCAAGATAGCATACAATTTTGCCCATGTATATTTGTATGACATTTTTAGAATCTGGGTGTTAGCATGTCTGGCCTTAAAAACGTCAGACAAATTCCTGGAGGAAAAGCTAATAAACTGCTATTAAGGTAGACTAAGGCAAAACCACTGCTTTCTCCCGGGGTAAGCAGCATGGATTCAGTCAGGAACTTGTGATCTAGATTGGCCACTGTTAGAAACAGGTCTGACCCAGTATGACAAGTCTTATGTTCTTATGTTCCTCTGTCCTCCTTTGCACATCACGTAACCAATTTCTAAAATATATGTTATTTGGGAGTGACTACATAGTGGGAAGATTAAAAGCACCAAATTGTCAACAGAAATGAAATAAAAACCTAACTGAGAAAGGAACATCTTAATGAAGGTTTCACATTCACATTAGCTGAATAATATAGAACATTAGTTTTGATTAAAGGTCTACAAAGTCAATTGCTAAGACATGAATAAGTTAATGAGTACAGATCTCTGTTTCAAATTTTATTGCAAAGATTTCTGAATTAAACAATTTTAAGCCCCAAGCAGTTTACTATAATTAAAATATATTGGTTGGGCCATTCTAGGTCTCTCAGTCACATTGTAATATTTGCATTTGCAATATTCTTCATGCTGACAGTAAAATTGTTCAAGAGGAACAAGATATGGCATAAATGCTCAGCCTAAAGAATGTTAATACTGTATAGGATTCATGTTGATTTTGGAGAAAACTAATTTTGGCAGGATATATAACTTGCCAGGTACTTGTGTCTTGGGTTGGCCACTGTTGGAAACAGGATACTGGGCTTGATGGATGTTCAGTCTGTCCCAGTATGGCAACTCGTATGTTCTTATGTTTTTATATTTCCAGTTACATTAACAGAAGACCTGATGAATTTCTGATTGAATTACTGATCTTTCTGGATCAGATGTGCTTAACAGGTTTTCCCATTTTAAGTCACTATGTGCCTTTATCAAATACTGTAGGTTCCCAGATGTAATCCCAATAGTGCAAAAATGGAAGTGTGCACATTATAGCTGAGAAAGATGCAAAGCCATGCACATACTGAACATGTGTGCTTCCATATTTTATAAAATAAGAACATACATCTCAACTCCACCATCTTCTTCACCCAAACTCCATCTCTGGGAACACCTACACTCACATTGCATAAAATCAGGCTCTCACATTCTTTTTCCCCAGATTCTGTATATAGAGCTCAAAATTGTGTGTGGAAAATTGGCTGTGTGCCTAATTTTTGCATACGATGTAATTGAATAATGAACCATTTAGCACTGATAATTGGATGCTAATAATTATCAATGGTAATTGGAAACAATTAGAATTAGGTGTATGCTATAAAGATGTCTACGGAAATCTTAAAAGGGGGCATGGCCATGGGAGAGTCTAAAGGCCAATGATCCCATTCTGCCTTCTCCCCAGGATCTTGCAAATTATTAAACAACCTACATAAAAACCTACCTGCTCGCTTAAAATCTGGACGCATATAGCCCCAGCTTTCTCCCCACAGTACTCTTACCTCTCTCAATATCCCTTCTCCCTCTGAACTCGTGGCTGTAGTCAGCTCCGTTAAATTTTGCACGACGCCCTGGGATTCCATCACTTCAAGCTTTCATCATGTTCTTCATCCATTCCTTCTATGATTTTCTCAAGCTTAACTAATGGCCATGTTTCATCTGCATGAAAAACTGTATCTATACGACCAAAACTTAAAGATCCTTCAATTTCTTCATCTGTCTGCACTATCAGCCAATAGCCAACTTCTCTTTTATAGCAAAAATAGTAGAAACTGTAGTCCATACTCAGGACTTTCTAGACAAAAATAACACTGTATGCCCAGGGCAGAATTAATTCTTCGAGGGCCGCTAGGCACCCAAGTACGCTGGGCCCCCCCGGCCCTGCCCCACCCATGCCCCGGTTTCTGGTTTCTGCTCTCCTCATCTTCTTGTCACTCTCTTCTTTTCATCTTCTTTCTGTGCCTCTTCCAGAAATTGTCTGCCTCTCCCTTCCATCTCTTCTTCCTCCCCCATTGGTGTGGCATCCATCCTCTTCACTTCCCTCCTCCAATGGTCTGGCATCTCTCTCCTCTCCTTCCCTCTCCCACATCCACATGGTTGGACATTTCACTCTTTTCTCTCCCTTCCTCCCACTTTCATCAGCATCTGCCCCCTTTCTCTCCCTTCAACCCAATTCCATCCAGTATCCTTCCCCTTATATCTCTCCCCTTCCCCTGCACACCAATTCCATCAGCCCCTTTCTCTCCTTCCACCATCCTTCCATCCTCCTTTCTCTCTCTCCCATGGCAACGCCTCTCCCCCGCAGCAACAGCAACGCCCCCCCAGCAAAGCCCCCCCCCCCGCAGTAACGGCAATGGGCCTCCCTGCAGTAATGGCAACGCCCCCCCCCCCCCCGCAAAAACGGCAATGGGCCACTCCCCGCAGTAACGGCAACAGCAACACCAACGCGGCCGAATATGTTACAGGAAAGTCCCGCGATGACTGCTTCTGCCGGTCCAGTCCCCTCCGACGTCACTTCTTCCAGAGCAAGTAAGTGACGTTGGAGGGGGCTGGACTGGCAGAAGCAGTAATCGTAGGACCTTCCAGTAACACATCCGGCCACATTGCCGTTGCTTTTGCTGCGGGCGGGAGGTCCGTTGCTGTTACTGCATGGGGGGGGGGGGGGCCCGTAGCTGTTGAAAAATAGCAAGGTGAGTCGCCCTCCTTCAGCAGGCCTCCCTCACAGTTTCGGGCCCTAGGCACGTGCCTACTTGGCCTAGTGATTAATCCGGCCAAGTGTATGCCCTAATCAGACAGGATTTAGGCGCAACCACAATACTGAAACCACTTTATTAGGCATCATAACATATATCTACTATTCCCTAGATCAGTCCAAGTCAGTACTTCTGTCCATTGACCTATCTGTAGCCTTTGACCTTGTAGATCACTCTGTCCTGCTTCACAGACTATAAGAGCTTGTTCTATGATACACTGCATTAGACTGGTTTTCCTCTTATCTTTCCAATCATTCTCATATAATTTAAACTTGGCAAAGAACATCACTCCCTTGTACCCTTGCCCCAGGGGTTCTGAAGGGATCCATTCTTGCACCCACTCTTTTCAACATATACCTGGCACCATTACTATCCTTCAGTCCTTAGACTTTACTTCATATGTTTACGCTGCCTACATCCAGGTCATGTGCACTTTAGATCCCACTGACCAAACTCATATCACTTCCATAAGAATGCTTAACTACCTGACTAGCTAATAATAGACTGCTTCTCAACCCTAGCAAGTTCAAATCACTACTTTTCTCCAAACATGATGCTCTCTTCCCTCATTCTACTTTGCTCTACATCTGTCCCTCCTGTAACCACTACTTGCGTATTAGGGGTCTTCCTCGACTCAGCCTTCTCTTTCACGCCCCAGATTTCTACTGATGTTCAATGATCACTTTAAATTAAGTGGAGCATAAATGCTAAAAATAAATAAACTACAGCTGATCTGCTCTATTCAGAGTCTTCTAAAGCCTTCCAATTTAAATGTTCTGGTCCATTCTTTTGTCATCAGTTACTTAGATTACTGCATCTCAATTTATAAAGGCATCAGAGTGAAAGATCGTAAATGATTCCAGATCATACAAAACACTACCATAAAATTTTTTTACTGGCTATCATAAATTCGATTATGTCACCTCACTACTTAAATCTGCTCACTGGCTCCCCAGATCTCATCATATTACATATAAGATCCCACACTCGTCTTTAAGACCCCACTACTGAAACACCCCTCTAACTTTACAGATATTCAACCCCTACTGTCCCTCTTGGACCCTTAGATCCTCAGCCCAAATCCATCTTATTGTTCCCACTTTTGCAAAATCATTTCAAATACCAGTCACAGCACCATATTTTCCGTTTGGGACCTGACCTATGGAATCTATTCCAACCTCAAAACTTTCCTTTTCTCTGATGCGTTATTGAAGAAATATCTGCATTAGTTATTAGATACATTAAGGAGCTGGATACTAAAAAGAAATCAATACAAGAGTAAGAAGAATGAAATAGAGAAAAGAAAGTATATAACCTAGAGCAGGGGTGCCCAACGCGTCGATCGCGATCGACCGGTAGCTCAGGAAGGCAACGTGAGTCGATCGCAGAGCCCATCCCGGGCTCTGTGATAGACTCGTGTTGCCGTCCCGATCTACCGGGCCTATCAGCCTTCCTCTCCCCGACGTCAAAGACGCCGACGCCGGGGCATCCACTTTAGGCTGTTTTTGTCATTTCGGGGGGGGAGGGGGGGGAGGGGAGCATGGCAGCAGCAGCAGCAGCCTGAAAAAGAAATCATCCTGGCCGGGGTCGGTGTCATGCTCCGGAGCTTCTACAGCCTTCCTATCTCCCTCTCCCTTCTACCTGCTTCCGGCCACACCCCCTGCTCCGCGGCTCTCTTTGGCAACTCAGCAGCAGCGATCAACACAAGCTTCTGACGTCAGGGCCTACCCTCTGCGAGTCCCGCTTGTTTCAACTTCCTTTTTCCACAAAGGCGGGACTCGTAGAGGGAAGGCCTCGATGTCGGCAGCTTGTCTTGATCACTGCTGCTGACGAGTTGCTTAAGAGAGCCGCGGAGCAGGGGGGTTTTGCCAGGTGCAGGTAGAAGGGAGAGGGCCAGATGCAGGACTCGTGGGTGAGGGAGCAGAAGAGAGAGAGAAAGAGAGAGGGGAGGGAAACAAAAGGAAATATTTCATACTGGGCTGGGCCGGAGTGGAGGGAGGGTGGAAAGATTCTGGCTACAGGGTGCATTAACAAAGGAAAAGGGGGGAAAGCTGAAAATGGAGATAGTGGCACAAAGAAGAGAAAGGGTAAGCAGGACCTACTGAATAAGGATAGAGATACAGAGGGGACATGAAGAGGAGTTGAAATAGAGACATAGAAGTAATGCTGAAAAAGTGTGTGTGGGGGGGGGAAATAAAGACATTGAAAGAGCAAATGGTGAACATGGGGTAAAGACAAGGACAGAGACAAATGAAGATTCTGAAAAAGTGGTGAGATAGGGATATAGGTGAGATGGACACAAAGAAGGGTGATGCTGGAAAATAGGTGGAATGGTAATTCTGACAGACACAGAAGGGAAATGCTGGATCAAGGAGAGATGGGGCTCAGGCTGGATGGAATGAGGAGAAATGCCTTGTTGGCCCGGAACTTCCTCTCCTACGTCAGAATTGATGTCAGGGAGCGAAATGCTGGTCAGTGCGACGCTTCTGCAGGGAAAGCTTGGGACGGCGGTGGCTTGGGGGCTGTTCCCCGATGGCGGTGGCAGCAAACCGAGTGGCTTGGGGGAGGGCACGGAGAAAGAAAGAAAGGGGGCAGACAGGGAGACAGAAAGAAGGGGGAACAGGGAGACAGAAAGAAAAAGTTGGGGGCGAGAATGAGGTCTGGAGGAGAGGAAACATACAGGAGGCTGAAAGAAAGGAAGAAAGATTGGATGCACAGTCAGAAGAAGAAAGTGCAACCAGAGACTCATGAAATCACCAATCAGCAAAGGTAGGAAAAATGATTTTATTTTCAATTTAGTGATCAAAATGTGTCGGTTTTGAGAATTTATATCTGCTGTCTATATTTTGCACTATGGCTCCCTTTTACTAAACCGCAATAACGTTTTTTAGCGCAGGGAGCCTATGAGCATTGAGAGCCGCACGAGGCATTCAGCGTAACTCCCTGTGCTAAAACCTACTATTGTGGTTTAGTAAAAAGGGAGGGGGTGTATTTGTCTATTTTTGTATTTTGTTACTGAGGTGACATTGCATAGAGTCATCTGCCGTGACCTCTTTGAAAACACCCGGAATATGAATAATTAACATGTTCTCTGCCTTTCAGTGTGCTTTGTGTGTTTTTTAAATTTTATTGTTGGTAGATCATTTTGACTTAGTCATTATAAAAGTAGCTCGCAAGCCCATAAAGTGTGGGCACCCCTGACCTAGAGTCTTTGTGTAACATTGTCCATGGGTCTATAAGACAAAGTTGAGTTATATCATCTTGTAATTATACTAAGATTTACATTTGTTGTACTTCAAAGTCTAAAATCAAGTTGAAGTCTCCTCTAATAATGCATGCAATGCCTCCCTCAGTTGCAATTAAGTCAGCTATATTACACTCATTTTTGATGCCTCAAATGCTAGACCTGTTTCTGGGTATATTTGACCTGCTGATTCCAAATAGGGCACCAGTTTTCTCTCATCAGCTCTAGTTTCTGAGATACAGAACATTTCCCATATACCACTCTTCACTCTGCTCACCCATTAAAAAATCTGGATATTTTAATGTAGTGATTAAATTAATATCTTTTAAGCATGATGAAAACATATTAAAAATTAAAAGAAAAGTGTACAACATGAAAATCTACTTATTTCATACCAAAAGCATAAGTTTATGATACAAACTTTCCAGTCATTTGACATACAAGAAGCTCCTTTTGTAAGACATCGAAGAGTGAGATCTCCCTCAATATCTTTCCTCATTGCCCCTTTGCCCCCTCCCATGAACTCCCCTATGCCCCCTCCCATGGCCCCTCCTTCGCCTAAAAGCCCTTGTTTTGGGCGTTTGGGACTTAGGCTTTTTTTAGGTTGATTATATGGTGTAAGTTTAGATGTAGTGGTGGTCTGGGCATTTAAACAGCTGAACGTAGAGGCAGACCATTATCAAAAAAAACCTCCTTTCGGACGTTTTTTTTGAGAATGGACATTTTCCCTGCTTCTACTTTCAACGTTTAGAGCCTTAGGCCAAAAGGGGATTTAGACGTTCTTTTTTATTATGCCCCTCTACCTTGTTTCCGGATGCCAGTGAGCCCAGCTGCTTCCTCTGCCGGCGATCCCGCCCTTTCTCTGATGTCAGAGAAAGGGCGGGACCGCCGGAAGAGGAAGCAGCGTAGCGCAGGGCTCAGAGAAGGGGCGGGACTGCCGGAAGAGGAAGCAGCTAGGCTCACTGGCATCCGGAAATAAGGTAGACAGCTTCTCCATGGGGGAGGGGGGGAGGCTGTGGGGGTGCGAGCGGTTCTTCGGGTGGGAGTGCGAGCGGTCCATCGGGGTGGGGGTGCGAGTGGTCCTTCCGGATGATGAATCGGGCGTCGGGAGGGGGGGCATCAGGCTTTCAGGATGGGGACAGGACTTCAAGGGAGGACAGGCAGACCTTCAAGGGGGGACAGGACTTCAAGGGGGGGCAGCCAGAGGAGAGTCGGGGCAGTGAACGGAGAGTCGGGGTGGGTGAAAGGAGAGTCGGGGCGGGTGAAAGGAGAGTCGGGGCAGTGAACGGAAAGTCGGGGTGGGTGAAAGGAGAGTCGGGGCAGCCAGAGGAGAGTCGGGGCAGCATGCACGGTCTACCCGTGAGCGCGGTTTATAAAAATTTCTTTACATAAATGTGTGTTTCCCGTGTGCTATACCCGTGTGCGCGTTTTACACGGGTGCGCGTTATCTACGTGAAAATACGGTAGTATTTGCACTGATCTACCTGTACTAGCAACCCTATTGAATGTCCATGTCAATCTGTCCATTATAACTTCCTGGGTAACTGACCCAACCTCTTGTAATGTAATCTGACCTTGAACTGAATAGGTAAAGGCGGAATAGAAAACCCGATTAACGTAACATAACATAACATAAATATTAGTAAAGCACCTTGTCAGCTTCTCTGATCTCCTTGTTCTGAGATCCAGGTTTAGTGTCTGGCATTTCTTTTTGTAGCCAATCATCTCTTTTCTTTATAAATAAAGTGGCTAATATTCATCCTATAATAACATTTTTAAATAAAAAGTGCAGTGCAGGTGTCTGAGCAAATATGGCCGAGAGCTGCAGAAAAAAATCACAAACATGCCTACCAGTTGTAACTTGCCTTGAATTACAACTGAAAAAGGCATGAGCCAAATTCCAAAGAAGAAATACATATGATGCGCAGTCACTGCTCTCTTTTGCCTTCCAGGGGAAGGCAGTGGTCAGCAGGCTGTGCCTCTTAATCCCTCACTCTTTCTTTGTCAGGGAGACCATGGAGTTCTGTGGGCCTGCAAGAGTTAAAGAGGCAGCAGGAGCCTGGCATGCTCCTGCTGTTTGCTGTAAACACAGGACACAGGCTTCAAGGCAGGCTCAAACCTGCTTCCTGTGATGCAAGAAACAGCTGGCGGGCTCAGCCTAGGGCACTGCACGCACCTACTGGGAATGTATTAAACACTTGCAACACCAGAAAAAGCAGCATCCACCCCTCAGACAGCATTTTTCCACACACTGCCATCTGCATTCCACTAGAAAGTTTGAAAAAGGGCGCGACACAGGTTCCACACCAAATAGAAAGAAGACAAATCTTGGGAAGTGAACATGTGACTCAGAGATCAGCTCTAGAAACTGAGATGCAGTGGATGTGTCTAGATCAGGGGTAGGCAATTCCGGTCCTCGAGAGCCACAGGCAGGTCAGGTTTTCAGGACATCCACAATGAATGAGATGGATTTGCATGCACTGCCTCCTTGAGATGCAAATCTATCTCATGCATATTTATTGTGGAGATCCTGAAAACCTGACATGCCTGTGACTCTTGAGGACCGGAATTACCTACCCCTGGTCTAGGACATCGATTTTCATAAATCACTTAGCACAGATTACTATTACCTATTTGGACCTGACTGCCATAACAAAGAAGGGCATCATTCAATAGATTTTTTTTAAAGTTTTTTTCATTTATTTTAGGTAACAATTCAAACTCTACTGTCTCATTTTCAAAGTAACCCACGGCACGGCACCCAGTTATCTAAATAACCGTTTTCACCACTACCTCCCACCAAGAAGAAGGAGAACACAGAACCTTTTCACCTACCCAACCACTCAACGGTACTCGTCGTAAGAAACTTTACGACAACCTCCTGGGGACACAGGCAGCTAAAATAGACTGACATCTCAAAATTACTGACCAAAACAACAGACATAAAAGAGTTCCGCAAAGAAATAAAAACATTACTGTTCAAAAAATATCTCCCATCACTCTAACCACCACCCAATGAGCTCCCAATCAACGACTTCGGAAATACCCACCTATATTATCTTTTTATCTGTGATCTAGAATGTACTGTAATTCTTCTACACTACACCCGATTTAACCGATCGAGTTGACATGCATTACCTCTGTAAAATGCATTATCTTCTGTTATATGTATTATCTTCTGTAATAAGTATTATCTTCTGTGAAATTGTATTATCATAACTCATTACTGTTCCTGTAACTTACTCTTATCCTGAAATGTAATTCTACTGGACTGTCCCAGATATTTTCTATACTGTAATCCGCCTAGAACCGCAAGGCACAGGAGGAATAGAAATCCCTAATGTAATGTAATTTATATACTGCCTATCAAAGTTATCTAAGCGGTTTACAATCAGATACTCATGCATTTTTCCCTATCTGTCCTGGTGGGCTCACAATCTATCTAATGTACCTGGAGCAAAGGAGGATTGAGTGACTTGCCCAGGAGGAGTGTGAGATCTTCTGAACCCACAACCTCAGGATGCTGAGGCTCTAGCTCTAACCACTCCATCCTGATGATTCCTACATGCGAGTCTCGTGAGAAATGGCGGCAACTATTAAAAGGAGTTGCTCAGGGACGGGCAGGAGCACAGAAAGCTCACTCCTGCCCAGTACACTGCTGGGCTGCGAGAACTCAGGCAGCCATTCAGGGAGGGAGGGGTTCAGTGTGGGGTAGGAACGTGGAAAGCTTGCTCCAACCTGATACATCGCTGGACCACCAGGGATTCAAAAAGCCAAAAAAGGTACACAGGGGGAGGTGGGAGGGAAGTAAAAAAATTGTTAGAGTCGGCCGGGACAGAAGACGGGAGGAATCCCTCCTGAATCAGCTTATCACTGGACCACCAGGTCATACAGCAGGCTTGGTGGAGGCCTGCAAGGCATTGGGAGAGAGGGGGAACAGGGTGCAGAGTCTGGCAGGGAGGGAGGGGGGACAGGGTGGAGAGCATGGCAAGGAGGGAGAGGGCTGAGTGCAGAGCCTGGCAGGAGAGGGAGTGAGGGAAGGAGTGGCAGAGCACAGATCCTGGCAGGGCATATGAATATTAATCCCCCTCCCCCTGGTCTTATATTCTAGTCAACCTTTTTTCCTTCTTTTTGGGGGAGAAAAGGGTACCTCGTCTTATTATTGAATCAACTTATATTCGAATATAGGTGCCAGCATTTCCACAAGCCATAGATATGGACCCTTACATTGGCTGATCAGACCTTATTGACCATATCTCCTATCAAGGAATTCTACTACATTAGAAATATTAATTTTTCTGTTGTAGCTCCAACTTTATGGAACGCCATGCTACTTTAACTCCGCCACGAAAACTCACTTGAAAAATTCAAGACTAAACTAAAAACATTCTTATTCCAAGACACATACCATAACATCTAATTATTTGCTTTTCCAATAGCATAGCAGTTTATAAAACGAATCACTTTTAAGAAGCGATCCCCCTTCCTGGTGTTTTCTTCCACCCCCCTCTTCCCCTTAATTAATTTGTTTTAACGATATAATTATTAATTTTTCCTCCCTCTTCACCCTCAACTCGTGTTCATAATCGTAATTTGTCTATTTAATGTTCAAATTTTCTCCCCTTCAAAAACATATTTTAATATTTTTAGCTTTGTAAACCGGACAGGTGCACGTTGATGGTCGGTATATTAAAATTTAAATAAACTTGAAACTTGAAGGGACTGTTTCTACTATTTTTTGATGCACAGCGCTGCATATGTCTAGTAGTGCCATAGAAACATGATGGCAGATTAAGGCTGAATGACCCATTTATTCTGGCCTTCCAAAGCAAGCACTATCTCCTCCTCTCCCTAAGAGATTCCAAGTACCTGTCCCATGTTTTCTTAAATTCAGAAACAGTCTTCATCTCCACCACCTCCACCGGGAGACTATTCCATGCATCTACCACCCTTTTTGAAAAGAAGTATTTTCTTACATTACTTCTGAGCCTATCACCTCTTAACTTCAACCTATGCCCTCTCCTTCCAAAGTTTTATACCTTTGAAAAATACTCACTTCCTGTACATTAATGTCACAGAGATATCACTATCATATGCCCTCTCTCCCATCTTTCTTCCAGAGCATACATATTAAGGTCTCTAACTCTGTCCCCATACGATTTATGGCCAAGACCACTAACCAATTTTGTAGCAACCCTCTAGACTCCCTCCATCCTATTTATATCTCTTTGAAGGTGCGGTCTCCAAAACTGCACACAGTAAAGCCCATGTACACTACATCTAGTGCCCATCTCGTATCCATCTGTTTGGTCACCCAGTCAAAGAAATCAATCAGATTTGTCTGACAAAACCTGCCTCGTATAAAACCATGCTGTCTTGGGTCCTGCAGTCCATTTGATTCTAGAAAGCTCACTATTCTCCGTTTAAGCATTTGCATTAATTTACTCAATACCAAGGTCAGGCTAACCAGCCTATAATTCCCGACCTCCTCCTTATTTCCACTCTTGTACAGAGGGACCACATCCACCCTTCTCTAGTCCTCTGGGACCACACCAGCTTCTAAGGAAGTATTGAAAAGACGCAACAGAGCCGTCAGAACCTCTCTGAGTTCCTTGAGTACCCTTGGATGTATCCGTCAGGCCCCATCGCTTTGTCTATTTTTAATTTAGCTAGCTTCTCACAAACACAGTCTTCTGAAAATCTTTCCCAATCTACTACAAATCCATTCCCATTTGCATTTGTTTTCTGTGGTCCCACTCCCAGTCTTTCATCCATGAACACAGAACAGAAAGAATATAGAAATGATAAATACTAGTAGTAGAACGTGGTCATGTCACCTAACTTTTAGCATCAATTAGAAGTCTCCCCTAAATCTCTATTTTCCCCTGAAGCAGACTAAAGAAGTCTGCCTGGCACCAGTCCTACTTTCCAACTACTAGAGTTGCCGTTGAAACCCAGAAACAGAAAAATGAAGGCAGAAAAAATCATTACGGCCTATCTAGTCTGCTAATCCTTCATTCAGAGAGCCTGTGTCTTAAAAAAAAGAAATAAAGAAAATAAAATAGAATCAGTTTGTAGAAACGCTTTCCATTAAAAGCCCTGCCATGTCCTGGCTTGTAACTGAAAACTTTCACAATCATTAAGGTAACAGCCCCTGTCTGCAATCCATCAATCACCTGTTTCAATTACTAATTAAGTTATAAAACAGGTGAAACATGCATCAATATGAGTCTTTATGTTAAGTATAGTAGCATAATGGTTTATTTTGTTCCCCAGTTTTTGAAAAGTACAGTACCATATACATCTTTTTCTGCTGGCTTAATAATGCTGACTACCCAAACAAGGACTTCTGCAAATGGTGAAGAGCTGTTTTTAAGGGAAATACAGAGAATGCCTCATTAGAAGAGCTATATTAGCCACAAGATTCAAAGTGCCCCAACAATGAGTTGTCAAGAGACTCAAGTTGAAGCAATATTCTAACTGTACAGAAAACCTACCAAGCTTTCCATATCATATACGCAAGCTGACTTTGAAGATGCATATATACCTTTTGCCCTTCTCTCCACCCCCTCTTCAGTTACTTTCATGGAAACACCTACTGCAATAGCCAGGCCTTTACTACTTTCAGTACCTAAAGAATCCTTTACTGAATTGCAGCAAAACGTGACCTTAGCATGAGCCTTTCCCACATGCTAAGCTGTTTTTACCACAGCCTTAAAATGACCACTTTTCTATTTTTTGTATGAATGACCCTGACTAATGTTGCAGCCAACTGTAATAATTACCGTGTTCGCATTTGCCAACGCCCATTCGGTATACAGTAAGGCCCTGATTCTATAAAAGGTACCTCGGCTGGCACCTAACTTAATTTTTTGAACAGCACTATTAAAAACCAATTGAAAAAATCAAGTTTCAGGTCGGCTTCTAATTTGGCAGGTGCCGTGCAAACGTCTACACCGAGGGTGGTTATGGGCGGAGTGAGTGTGGAATCAGTTAGGTGCCACTAGGCATTTACCTTAGGCACTGGCCTAATGTACTGCGCCTAAATTAGAGACAACTACCGGTGCCAAATTCAAGTTAGGCACCGCTAGGTGCAATTTAAAAAACAGTGCCTAACTTTGAATGGCATGCCATAGGTGCTATTTTCAATGGTGCCTACAGATTTAGGCACCATTTATAGAATCAGGGCCTAAGGACTCCCGCGAGTTTCTGCAATAACTAGCAAGCAAATGATAATGTAGATAAACTAAGCGGCTAGCACAAAAATGAAACACCCCCTCAAAACATTAGAACTCTCTTTTAGCTTGCAGTCATCATGCACATAAGAACATCGTGCCCAGCAGTCCACTCCCGTGGTGGCCCCCAGGTCAAAGACTAGCACCCTAACCGAGACCAGCCCTACCTGCGTACGTTCTAGTTCCACAGGAACTTGTCTAACTTTGTCTTGAATCTCTGGATGGTGTTTTCCCCTACAACAGCCTCCGGAAGAGCGTTCCAGTTTTTCACCACTCTCTTTGAAAAAATTATTAAAAACTTTTTTGTTTCAAGACGCTTTTGATGTGTAATATGACCCATCTTGGACCTCTCACATTTTGCTACGGATATCAAACTCATTAACCCCTTTCACTCCCTATTGTTTTTTTCCTTTTATGTAATTTCCAATAGATAATGAAATTGTAACTTTTCCCCCCTTTCCTTCTTTAATCATGTCTGTCTTTAATATAATTGCAAAAATGTTAATGGACTTATTTAGTTTGTATGTTGTTTAGTTTGTCCAATTGTATGTGAGACCACTATCTAGTGGCTTTTTAAATTGTACATCGCTTAGAAAATTTGTATAAGCGATTCATCAAATGGTAATAAAACTTGAAACTTTGGGTGAAGAAGAGCTTCCTTACGTTTGTACGGAATCTATCCCCTTTCAACTTTAGAGAGTGCCCTCTCGTTCTCTCTACCTTGGAGAGGGTGAACAACCTGTCTTTATCTACTAAGTTTATTCCCTTCATTAACTTGAAAGTTTCAATCATGTCCCCTCTTAGTCTCCTCTTTTCAAGGGGGAAGAGGCCCAGTTTCCCTATCTTTCGCTGTACGGCAACTCCTCCAGCCCCTTAAAAATTTTAGTCGCTCTTCTCTGGACCCTTTCGAGTAGTACCGTGTCCTTCTTCATATACGGCGACCAGTGCTGGATGCAGTATTCCAGGTGAGGGCGCACCATGGCGCACTACAGCGGCATGATAACCTTCTCAGATCTGTTCATGATCCCCTTCTTAATCATTCCTAGCATTCTGTTCGCTCTTTTCACTGCCACTGCACATTGCGCAAATGGCTTCATTGACTTGTCGACCAGTACTCCCAAGTCTCTTTCCTGGGGCGTCTCTCCAAGTACTACACCGGACATCCTGTTTTCGTGTATAAGATTTTTGTTACCAACATGCATCACCTTACACTTATCCATGTTAAACCTCATTTGCCAAGTCGTGGCCCATTTTTCAAGCGTGTTTATGTCACATTGCAGGTCTTTGCAATCCTCCTGCGTCTTCGCTACTCTGAATAACTTTGTATTGTCCGCAAATTTAATCACCTCACTCGTCTTACCAATTTCCAGGTCGTTTATATATATGATGAAGAGCAAAGGCCCAAGCACCGAACCCTGAGCTCATCTAATGGTACTCCATTTTTAGCTGAATTGGGTGTGAGTTAGTGTCTAACCCAGCTTAGTAAAAGGGCCCTTGACTTTCAACGTTCTTGATAAGGAGATAATAGCCTAAAAAGGCAGAGAAGCATGTTGTCTGATAGTTGTCCAGCATGTTATAAATGTAATCTCATTTCTAGTAACCGTTTTACAAGATGAAGTATGAAGGCTGATGCTTTTTATATGATCTATACAATTTTATGATCTAGTGACTTTGATGTTTTTGATATGTTTGTTTTGTTATGTTTGGTTGTAATCTGCCTTGTTTAATTGGAATATAAATAAACTATAACCAAGATAAATGTTATGATCCTAATAAGAAAACAGCCTTGAAAACCAGGCAAAGAATTTTAAACTGCAGTCAACATCTGGCCAGCAGCCAAAGAAGCTCTATAGAGAAAAGAAATTAATGACAACGCATGTAATGAGTAAACATGTCAAAAAGAAGTCTAAAGGTCATGGTGAAAACCTACTAGAAATAAGTATTGAAAATGCTTTTGAAATCTATAAACAATTCAATCATAAAAATGTAAAAAGTGCATCATTCTATAACTCCACCCATGTACATCAAAAGATTTTATCAATGATGTGGACTGTATAATCATTTACTTGCCTTTTAAAAGTAAATTTAAAGTGCACTTATCTGAATATCAGTATGTTTAAAGTCAAACCCTGAAATTAGCATTTTGGCAACAGAATGCCTGTTTCAAGGGGACTTATGTTTATGAAAAGTCATCTTCCAAAAAGGTTCAATTCTCAGAGATATGTACATTATTTGAGAATCACATCTTTTTTAAAGATGACCTTTCAGAAACTAAAAATGCCCTTGACAGAGGTATAGTGTTGCCAAAACACTAGCATCGGGCTTTAACTTTAAACACACTGATATTCAGATAAATGTACTTTAATTTTTATTATGGTATAGATACTGCTTTTATTAATTGCCCACATATACTATATATTTGAATTTGCTCACACCTTTTTTTTTTTTTTTTACTAGTAGTTTAATGTAAATTTTATTGAGGTACTTCCCTGTCAGGCTCACAATGTAATTTTGCATGTATTTTAGGCAATTGAAGGTTAAATAGCTTGGCTAACTCACAGAATAGTGGTGGGATTTCAACTAGGTACCCTTGAAGGTCAAGGCCAATGAGCTACTCCTCCACTCCTAAAGAAGGCCTCACTAGTAACTGATTACGCTTAATTTATAAATGCGTGTGTTTGCATTAGTTAACACATGTGTAGTACTGACAGTAAGCCCTAGCATGATTTTCGGGGTAGGTCTTAATATAAGCCATACTCCAAAAATAAGCCCTAGTCCCTGGATTCGCTGGCAGCAGCACTTCCCCCACCGCACAGCCAAAACTCTGTTGACCCTCCCATCTTTCCATCTCTCCCTCCTATCCGAACCCCGCCAACCCTCCAACTGCGAGACCTATAAAGAGCAGCGTTGGCATCACTCTAAAAAGGCTGCTTCACGGCCTTCTCCCGCCGGGACATTCCCTCTGCCACAGGACTGATGATGTCATCAGGAACTCGGCATTCCCTCTGCTGTATCAGTAATGTCATCAGCAACTCAGCACACGGAAGGCTCCAGCGGGAGAAGGCCACGAAGCAGCCTGTTTAGAATGCTGCCGAAGCTGCTTTTTGCAGGACGATATGTAGGTCTCGTGGTTGGCGGGATTCGGGTGGGAGGGAGAGATGGAAGGATGGGAGGGTCAGTGGAGGTTCGGATGCGTGGCGGGGGAGGGGGGCTACTCAAGGGTTCTGCTG
This sequence comes from Geotrypetes seraphini, assembly GCF_902459505.1. NCBI lineage: Eukaryota > Metazoa > Chordata > Amphibia > Gymnophiona > Dermophiidae > Geotrypetes > Geotrypetes seraphini. Next base: position 27,933,223 of record NC_047101.1, on the reverse strand, counting down.
CACGGAAGGGAGGGATAGAAACTGGGCAAGGGATGGGAGGGATAGAAAGATGCTGCAGAGAGAAGGCAGGAGAGGAGGAAAGATGCTGCACATGTGGGGGAGAGAAAGGAAAGAGGAAGAATTGGGGTGGAGGAGAGGAATAGAGAGATTTTCATTGTATATGAAAAAAATAAGACATACCCCCCAAATAAGACCTAGTGTGTTTTTTGGGCCCAAAATTAATAAAAGACACTGTCTTATTTTCAGGGGAAACACGGTAGCAGCAATAGTAGCAGCCATCTATTATGATCAAGTCCTGGCCAAGAAAATGTTACATGGCTCTAGATCTGTGCATCTTTTTATAATTCCTACCTGCAGGACAAGAGAAGACCATGTCAGTGGAGGAGCCATACTGCTGTTGTCAAGCAGCCCAACAGAAGGGTACAAGAAGGGTTTTTGCCTTTACTTCAACAATAAGTTACCATAAAGGGAACATCAGAGGTTAAAGAGGCGATGCCGATACAGCCAGAAGGATCAGAAGAAAAAGACGAAGGATCCTGAATAACACAGAGATAAAACAGCAGCAATAACAAATAACTCAGGCATCCACAAGGACTCAAGATTTATCTTTACAAGGAAAGACATTATCAATGTGGGCCATTATTTCATTGTTAACTCAGGTCATTAGTAACTAGATTTCATTGCATAAAATGAGACCTGTGCTGATAAAATAGCACAAGTTAATAGCAAAATAACTCATCTTAATGATAGTCAATTTTGATAACTTCCCCCTAAATGATGACAGTTCTTGAAGACTCTTCACTTCTCTCAGATATTATTCAGCATGAACAACAACTCATAAAAGGTCCTTCTGAAAGAACTATCATTAGTGTATTGAATTTGCATGTTATAGTTGTTGACCCCTGTTACAGACAGAATACACTGAACCATGGCCTTGTCATGTCAATGTTAATGCTTTGATCTTTTGTTGCAATTTGGACATCATAATAAACCTTGAATCATGGTAGACTCTTGAGTTGTTTGTCAATCCTCCCCTTGTTCTTTTCCATGTGAGAAGGAAGATCAGACATTGTAAAGGCAGAAAAAGAATGCCAGAGCTTACGGGTGATGCAGCTGTGAACATCTTTGCTTGAAGGCCCAGAAAATGAACTGAACACTTGTGCAGAACTCATGTCCCAGAATGAAATGTTTATGGAGGCACCGGCAAGCCTGAAGGGTGAGCTCTGCATTTTGAGCACATGCAGATGATATTAGATAGCTTTCTGAATCAATCTATTCCCTTCTTCTCCTTTCTACTACCTTCCCTTCTTTCTTACTTCTCTATGAGCTCAAGTAGACAAAGTTCTATGGATTATGTTGCAATGCTCCTCAACTGCATTCTCGGGGATGACAATAGGGGTCAAGAGCTCTAATTATCGTCCTATCTCGAGTTTACCATTTTTAGCCAAAATTACAGAAAAGGTAGTATTCCAGCAATTATCAGACTTCATTGACAAAACTCAGGTTTTACATCCTAATCAAACTGGATTTCGGAAAAATCATTCTACAGAACATTCATTAATAGGTCTTGTTACAACTATTCAATATTTTCTGGACCAACATAAATCGGTTATACTCATTTCTGTAGATTTAGCTGCAGCTTTTGATACTATCGATCATTATTTACTACTACAGCGCCTTTCATCCATTGGTATTAAAGATCAAGTATTAGACTGGTTTCGATCTTACTTTTCTGAAAGATCTTCCACTGTGTTTTTCAACAATGCTTTTTCAAAGCCGTACCAAAACAATTATGGAATACCTCAAGGATCCATACTTTCCCCATTACTGTTCAATATTTACTTGGCCCCACTTTTAACACTCTGTCAATCCATAGGCTTTACAGTATATGCCTATGCAGATGATTTTCAACTTTTGCACACTATTGATCCCAACAGTTCACATGACATATCAGAAATCAATCATAAGTTAGCCAAAATTCATGAATGGTTAAATAACAATCAACTATCTCTAAGTATAACTAAAACTTCCACTGTGCTTTTCTCAGGGAAAGAAGGAGTTCAACTTACTAGTCCAATAATAATTGACAATAAGCCCCTCAATCAAACAACTAACACAAAAATTTTGGGAGTCTTAATAGACAACAATCTCACTTTCCAAGCACACATCAGTGCTCTCGTTAAAAATTGTTTCTACAGATTAAAGATGATCCGTTCGCTTGCCCCACTTCTCGATTCATTTTCCCTTAATACATTAATTCACTCCTTAGTTATCGCAAAATTAGATTATTGTAACTCCTTATTAAAAGGAGCTTACCAAAAGGATATAAGACGTCTTCAACTCATTCAAAATATTGCAATAAAGATTATTACAGGTTCCAAAAAGTTTGATCATGTCACACCTCTATTACAAAATGCTCATTGGCTGCCTATATCTTACAGGATTAATTATAAATTAGCTCTTCTAGTTCATAACACATTAAAAACCAATACTCCTGCTTTTATAGATAGGCTCCTGATTCCTTACAGTTCATCCAGAGTTCTCAGATCAGCCTCTCAATCTACCCTTAATGTTCCTTCACTGAAAATTATTGGAACCCGCCGTGCTTCAATTTTCTCTGTTACTGCCCCAATGTTATGGAATTCTCTCCCTTTGTATTTAAGATTAGAACAAGATTTGCAAACTTTTAAAAAGAACTTAAAGTGTCTTCTTTTTAAAGAAGCATTTAACTGATAGTTCTCTTTTTTAATTATATCAGTTAATTCCTGAGCAATAATATCAGTTAACTTCTTTTCCCTTAAATTTATACCTTTATACTTTTATAATGACATTTTTTAGGCCTTTTTATTTTCCTTACCTCCCTAATGTGTTTCCCTTTTATGTTCTCTTTAAACAAAAATTGTATTTCTTCCCTATTTTCCTACTGTTTCTAGTTTTCTTTTTGTCCAAAGGATGTTACCCTAGTTTGTGTAGTATAACATTATGTATAAGTTAGTTTTGTTTTTAAACTCTGTTTTTAATTTTGTAAAACGCTTTGAAATTGGAAAAGCGTTTAATCAAACAATTTAATAAACTTGAAACTTGATAGCCTCTATCTCCCATAGGGTGATGATGGAATAAATCATTTTCCAGGAATAATTTTATTCATGTAAAATACTTTTTAGTTTATGCAATAAATAAAACTTGCAAAAGAATACTGTCCAAATATACCAAAGATAAATGTAATATCAAAACTACATACATAACACAATTACTTAATAGGAAAGATTTTTTTGTGTATGTTTGAAACCGACAAGTAGAAACATCTGTGACTGTCAAACCCACCATCCAAGTTTAAACTTGCTTAACTGTCATGCACTGAAAAATCAGTACCACTCCCTGTTCTTGAATTAAGTTCAGTGAGTCAAACTATTTGCAAGACCCTAAGGTCAACTGTCTAGAAAATAGCTTAGAGCATATGTACAGTATGCAACCCAGGCTCACATGTTATTATTTGAATGCATTTAGAAAGAAGGCACTTGTATTATTTTATTTGATACTATTGTATGGGTGTATATTTTGATTCATTTGTTCTATGATGAGACTGGATTTATGAATTGAAAGAAATTAAATGAGATATATTATGGAAGGGTCCTAATTCCACTGGCAGGGACAAAAATATCCAAGGTCCTCTAATATCTCCCTTGAGCCGTCTCAACCTGGAGAAGAGACAGCTCAGGGGAGATATGATAGAAGTCTATAAAATACTGAGTAGAGTGGAGTGGAGCAGGTAGATATGAATCACTTGTTTACGCTTTCCAAAAATACTAAGACTAGGGGGCATGCGATGAACCTGGAGAAAATATTTCTTCACTCAACATGCAATAAAACTGTGAAATTTATTGCCGGAGAATGTGGTGAAAACAGTTAGATTAGCAGGCCAGAAGAACAGACCAAGCAGGAGGGAGTCCACCAGTGCAGCTCCACACCAAGTTGCCCCGTCTCAAATAAGACTAGGCCTGAAGAGTCCAGCGTGGAAGCTCACGCCACCCCTCCTCCCCTCCCAGCGATCCTTGTGGTGCCTACCTAGGCAATGTGCCTAGCGGCAAGCTGTCACTTGTTAGGCCACCTAAGGCACAATCCAAAGACGCACTCTTTATTGTGCTCCTTTGCGCAGCGATTTCAGCAACAACCTGCTACATGCATCTCCTACTTATTACATTCTTCTATGCCCACAAGTTTCCCTCATCTCATCAAGAATGACCTACCACAAGTGTATATAAAATGAATTGGTTGTATCTGCTAGTAATTTTTCTATTTGGCCAATCAACCCTGGATAAAACTCAATATATGGCCTTCCATGCTATTCCAATTCATTTGTCCAAGTAATGAAAATCCAAAGAATAACTCACCTAACTCCAAGGCGGTTTCTATACCCATTATACATACCAGAAAACAACAACCTCAAAACCACTAAATGCAAAAAAGCAAGGCAATTTATACCCAATTACTATAACTAATCAAATTACCAAACATAAAACAACCACCCCAGTGCACCTATGTCAACGCAAGATCACTTGCAAACAAACTACAAATAATAAAAGATCTACTCATAGAAAATAATAGTGGTATAGCCTTTTTTGCGGAGTCCTGGCTAAATGAGACAAATAGTCCTGAGCTCCCCCATGTCTGTCCTGGTGGATACAGTATATTACATGCACAAAGACACATCAAAAGAGGTGGAGAACTAGCACTGATTTAGAACAGCCTCTTCAATATTTCCTTGCAGGATTTAAGCATTCAACATGATCTTGAATACATGACATGCAAGCTTCAAGATGAAACAGACCATCTTTCCAGCACCATAGGGTTATAAGAATTGCCGCTTCTGGGTCAGACCAGTGGTCCATCGTGCCCAGCAGTCCACTCCCGTGGTGGCCCTTAGGTCAAAGACCAGTGCCTTGAGTCTAGCCTTACCTGCGTACGTTTTGGTTCAGCAGGAACTTGTCTAACTTTGTATTGAATCCCTGGAGAGTGTTTTCCTCTATAACAGCCTCCGGAAGAGCGTTCCAGTTTTCTACCACTCTTTGGGTGAAGAAGAACTTCCTTACGTTTGTACGGAATCAAACCCCTTTTAACTTTAGAGAGTGCCCTCTCGTTCTCTCTACCTTGGAGAGGGTGAACAACCTGTCTAAGTCTATTCCCTTCATTATCTTAAATGTTTCAAGTTTATTAAATTTTTGTTATGTATGCAATATCAAAAGCTTCAAGGCGCATAACATTTAAAAAATGGGGGGTAAAACAAAACTCTTACATAATTATAATAAAATTCTATCCATTCTAATACATAACTGGTACGGAAGGTGAAAGGGGTGAACTACAATCTTTAAAGAGAAAGAAAACATTTAGCGGGGAACACATTTGGTAGGTAACACAAAAAGGAACAAAAAGAGAAAAAAGAAAGGAAGAAAAAAAAAAAGAAGAAAAAAGATGAATCTATAATCTATACAGAAATCTAATTTAGATCTAAGAAGTTTGGTGATTTGTAAAATTGTGTTGTCTATTTTTCAAAAGCGTCCTTGAACAAAAAACTTTTTAGGGAACGCTTGAATTTTTCTAAAGAAGATTCATTACGAATATAAATTGGTAGATTGTTCCAAAGCTGGGGTGCTATAACTGAGAAAATGTCCTCTCTCAGTCTCCTCTTTTCAAGGGAGAAGAGGCCCAGTTTCTCTAATCTCTCACTGTATGGCAACTCCTCCAGCCCCTTAACCATTTTAGTTGCTCTTCTCTGGACTCTTTCGAGTAGTACTGTCCATCTTCATGTACGGCGACCAGTGCTGGACACAGTATTCCAGGTGGGGGCGTACCATGGCCCGGTACAGCGGCCTTCTCCGATCTGTTTGTGATCCCTTTCTTAATCATTCCTAGCATTCTGTTCGCCCTTTTCACAGCCCTGTTTGCCGCCCCCGTGCATTGCGCGGAAGGCTTCATTGACTTGCTGACCAGTACTCTCAAGTCTCTTTCTTGGGGGGTCTCTCCGAGTACTGCTCCAGACATCCTGTATTTGCGTACAAGATTTTTGTTACCGATATGCATCAACTTTCACTTATCCACGTTGAACCTCATTTGCCATTTCGCGGCCCATTCTCGAGTGCATTTATGTCTCGTTGTAGGTCTTCGCAATCCTTCACTACTCTGAACAACTTTGTGTCGTCCGCAAATTTAATCACCTCACTCGTACCAATTTCCAGGTCGTTTATAAATATGTTGAAGAGCATAGGCCCGGGCACCGAATCCTGCGGCACTCCATTCATGATGCTTTTTCAGTCCAAGTATTGTCCATTTACCCCCACTCTCTGTTTCCTGTCCGCCAACTAGTTTTTAATCCATGTGAGTATATCACTCTCGATTCCATGGCTTGCAATTTTTCGAAGTAGACATTCATGCGGGACCTTGTCAAACGCCTTCTGAAAATCTAAATATACAGTGTCGACCGGATCAACCTTGTCTATCTGCCTGTTTACTCCCTTGAAGAAGTGCAGTAAGTTTGTCAAGCAAGATCTTCCTTTGCTGAAGCCGTGCTGGCTGGTCCTCATCAAACTGTGTCCGTCAAGGTGATCAATAATGCAGTCTTTTATCAGCGCCTCTACCATTTTTTCCAGTACCGAAGTCAGACTCACTGGTCTGTAGTTTCCCGGATCTCTGCTCAAACCTTTCTTGAAGATCGGCGTAACATTTGCCACTTTCCAGTCTTCCGGAATCTTTCCTGATTTGATCGCCAGATTGGTTATTAGTTGAAGCAGTTCAGCTATAACCCCTTTAGTTCCTTGATTACCCTCGGGTGGATGCCGTCCAGGCCTGGGGATTATCATTTTTAAGCCTATCAATCTGCCTCAGACTCTTCCAACGGAGTATATGGAACATCCATTCATTAACTCTGGCAGTATCAAACAAACAGGTTCTATTGTGCTCTGTTAATCGTATTAAAAACTAGTTTGCTTTAACCATCATCTGTATTCCCTCTGTATACTGGAAAGTTTGTTGTTTTTTGCTCCCTCCTCCTCTTGCTGCAGTAAATGTTCAAAGCTGCGGGCAGCGGATCTTATGTGCTTCTTGCGGCTGACCCGGAAGTGTTCTCTCTGACGTCGCGATGTCAGAGGGAACACTTCCAGATTAGCCACAGGAGGCGCATGGAAGCCGCTGCCCACGGCTTTGAGCGAACGCTGCAGCAAGATGGAGGAGGGAGCAAATATGTTAGCTTTGGGATATGTGCATCACAATTATTTTTGTATTCAGTGACGTAGTCATATACAGCTAATTTGGGGGAGGGACTGGAGCCCAAAATTAGTGGATGGGCACCAAAGTTTCTCCCTGCCTGAGTGCAATTTATAAATACTTGAGCTGGTTGGGATTCCCAAGCCCTGCCAACTGAAGACATCTTCTTCCGGTCTGGCAACTCAAAATCTCTAAGCTTTGCAGCCAATGGCAATATCCTCAAGCTGCCCCTGCTTTTATGCATGCATGAAAGCCAAGAAGGGGGGGGGGGGCAGGGATGAGGGAAGGCAGCCGCTCTGCAATATTGCTGTCAGCTGCAGAACTTGGGAAGTTGGAGGTGAAGGAGGTGGTTGTCAGTTGGTGAGGCTTGGGGATCCCTACTAGCTACAGCAGGAGAGATATTCATTTTGAGGAAGTCTAAGCTCAAAGTGGGAGGCCCAAAAAAGCAGTAATATTTACCCTGATTAAAAGATCCTCCATGTGCGCTGCTGACAGCTGATTCAGCATCCCCGCTCTGATGAGGCTTACCTCTGAAGAGGCTCACCATAGCTGTAATAGAAGTGAATGGGAGAACCAGGAGCGCGCCTCCCTGCTCATCAGAATGGCTGCTCCCACTGTCAGCAGTGTACGTGGAGGATCACTCAGTCAGGGTATTACTGCTTTTTGGGGTTCCTCTCCACAGTGTCCCTTTAATGAAGGTTTATTATTAGATACGTACATCTTCTATATTAGTGATTGCAAATTTGAGACCTGCTCAACCTTTTTTTTGCTCTTCAGCTAGTGTTAGAGTTTGTGCGGCCCCAGAAAAAAAATTTTCGGCCAATGCAGCCCAGGGAAGCCAAAAGGTTAGACACCCCTAGTCTAAAGTTCTCACTAATCAATATCCAGTTCAAGAAGTCATTATAACAGTCCAAATACTAATCAATTTGCATCTGTGTACTTAACTTCAGCGTTTAAATGGCTGACTCAACTTTCCAGTGGCATGCTGCATTCAAATGGCTCTAAATAAAGCCAACATGAAATCCCTCCCCTGCAAAACACTTTGCACAAACTTGTGCAAAAACCATATTTAAAACTTTACCATACTATAACAGCACTAACAAGAGTAATAACCGCATCAGTGAAAAGGCAGCAATGTAAATATTAACACTACGCCCTGAAACACCAATACACCACCTGCTATGGATCTTTATATAGAAACTACATACTAGCAGATAACCACACCTTGGTAACATGCACAAAGCACAGAAAACCCCTCAGCAAATAAGTAGCAATGCATCCCAGATCAATTATAGAGAGTTGAAGGCACAAGACTGAACTAGAACTTTCAAAAAAGTTCGACTCTGCATACAGCTAACATAGGCCCCCTTTTACAAAGCGTTTTAGTGTGGGCCAGTGTGGTAAATGCCCCGAAGCCCATAGGGATTTAAAAGGCTTTGGGAATTTTGCCACATGACACTCATTAGCTTTGTAAAAGCGAGCCATATAGAAATAGAACCTGAAATGCAAGGTAGTGCAGCGCTTGATAAAGGATAATTTCACACCTGTTCTTTTAAGATTTTGTTTTTATCCAATCTGGTTTTTCTTATATTCTGCGTACCAACAACTGGGACCCCTGAGGAAGGAGTATTTCTTTGAAACACAGACCATGTCGGGTCCAGTCCACATGAACCTTTGGACCAGCAATTTGGATATTTTTATGTATTTCATTTTAATACCTTTTGACTGATTAAAATTCCTGTACCCTGTACATTTCCCTGCAGTTTTGTTTTGTTTGCTTGTTGTGTACCCGTACTGCAGAGTTTGTTGGTTTTCCCTTGCTTTGCCCTAGGTTTCAAAGCTGTGCCTTTCCAAAATTTGACATATTCCAATTAATACATTCAAAGTAAAATACTTTTTTTCTATCTTTGCTAAGTATTTTATTTTTTCCATTCACTTTGGTTCCAGTGTTTCTGTTCTGCTTTCCTCTGTTTTTTTCTTGTTTTTACAGGGTATCTGTTCATTTGACATTTCTTCTCTCTCGTGTCCACTAAAAAAAAAAAAAGAGAAAACTAAAAGAATGCCAAAAAGCACAGAAAGAAAATAAAGAGGCCAGTGGGAAACACCAGGCAAATGAATATGGGATACAAGAAAAACAGTTCTTTATTGTAGGAATACACAGAAGGGACTCAACACAGGCCATGTTTTGGCCGATGCCTTCATCAGGAGTCCATAGAACACTAAATAAAAAGGAGACCAATATGACCATATGACAATAAAATAATGTAATAAAATTAACAAAACAATAATAATTGATGAATAAAAATGACATTTAAAAGTGACTAAGGGGCTCATTTTGAAAAGAGTCCAAATTGCCATTTTTGAAAGATTTTTTAGACAGTTTTCTATGTGGTTTGTCTGCAGTATGTCTGTATATAAAGGGGACGGACATGTTGGGTAGTGTTTTGGGTGGGATTAGGGCAGATTTATGATTTGGATGTTTTTCTGAAATATTGGTAAGACACCAAAATATAAGTTGGGCGTGCCCTAGGACATTGCAGAAAATTTAACTCCCTAGACGCCACCAAAAATATATAAAACTAAAATCAAAATTTTTAAGATAAGAAGCACCCTCAGCGTGAATTTGAAAGCTTTAAAGAGCAACTCAAAGAGCAGCTTTAGAGCTTAAATAGCAGAGCCAGCAAACACTGAGCAGAGATTACCATTCACTGCCAGCCGCACACCATCATCTGGGTGCTCCTGTGTGCTTTAAAGTGCAAGTCGAGTGCAAACAATGTGCAATAAATAAATATATCTAAAAGTGGAAGACAAAAAGTTCACTGTCCTGCAATGCCCTGAATGCCTAACCCACTGAACTGAACAGAGAATGAAAAAATGAGTCACTTGTCCCTCCAGTTACTTAGCTGAATAAAGGTGCTGTAGTCAAATAGTAGCAAGGAAAGTCCAGCTTTTTTTGGGTCAAAGACCAAAGTTAAGGTGCAGTCCTCTTTCAACATGGCTCGACCCAGCAGTGTTTCAGGGCAATAGCCCCTTTCTCAGGAACCGAACAGGCCAACATGACTGTAGGTCAGAGTGATTTCGGGCAGGCAAGGCAAAAAGGGGGAGGAACCGGAGACACAGCAACAGCTTTAAATTCTCAGGCAATTAGCAGCATAATCACATTAGAGTTTACAACAGCATTCCCCTAGCAGGGAAAGGAGAGCCTGGAGAGAAGAAACAACGGAACATTGCAGAAAACATCCAGAGCAAAATTTGTTTAAATAACAAATAAGTGCAAAAAAAGTGGCCAAACTGAACATATGACCACTAGAGGCATGACCCCTTATTCTCCCAGTGGTCATTGACCCCCTCCCACCCACCAAAGATAAGAATAAAACAATACATACCAGCCTGTATGATAACTTCAGATGTTATGGCCAATCCTGTTAGAGCAGCAAGGTCGGTGGTTTGAGAAGGGCCATTTTCTCTACTGGAATTTTGGACATTTTTCCAAAATATCCAAAATTAGATTTAGATGCCACATTGAAAATGCCCCTCCACACATGGCACATGATAGACAATGTACTTGTGCAACACTTAATAATTACGGTACATTAAAATACTCTCCTTCATGTCCACCATCCATTTTCCATCATGCATCTGCATTTCTATTTGACCTGTTTAGCATTTCTCTTCTGTATCCCAGTGCATATCCTATCGCTCCCCCCCTTGTTCAGTATCTGTCCTCTCAATTTCCCCATTCCTCTATGTAAATGCATTACAAGGAGCTCATTAGTATTCTAATGAGCTTTCCTTGTGATGCATGAAAAGGAATTCCCCCCCTTTTATGGTGCAAAAATTTATAGTTGTGCGTGTGTTGTTCCTAAGTCCCTCAAGCCCCTCCCCCATGCCCCTGATAACTCCTCCCATCATGTCCCCACTCAAACCCCCCTCCCCCTGGTGGTCTAGTTACTGGACTGGACTCCCAACTCAAGAACCTTCCCTCTCCACCTGGCCAAAGATAGCCCCACCCATCCCCCTTCCCACCAAGACTCCGCCCAAAATCCTGGTAATCTAGTGGGCTGGGTCAAGTGAGAACCCTCCATCTCAAGGACCCTCTCCCCACCTGCCAATATGGGCTGGGAGCCCCATGATCCCCCGTACCTGATTTGAAAAGTGGCAGGAGGGATGCCCACTTCCTCCTGCCTTTTCAAAATGGTGTAGCCCAGCCCCTGCCCTGTGCATTCTGGGATGAACTGGAAGAGGCCTAAGTACCATATAAGGAGTTTTCTCCTTATATGGTATTTAGGTCCCCCCCAGTGCAATCCAAGGATATGCTAGGCAGGGACCGGGCCATCATTTTGAAGAGGTAGGCCTTAAGGTGGAAGGAAGTGGTCATCCCTCCTGCCTCTCTTCAAAACAGGTATGGGGTCATCGGGTCTGACCTGACCCAGCCTACTAGACCACCAGTTTGTTTTTTTTGGGGGGTAGGGGTGCCCAGGGGGGATAGGGGCTACCTTCGGAGGGCTGGGGGTGGGTGGAATTGGGGCAATTTTGGGGGTTGCTGATTCATGTCTTCCCCTGCAGAGGAGAAGAATGGTGGCTGCAGGCAGGGGGAAGAGCTGTGCCTAGTGATTGCTCTTCTGTGCAGGTGTCTGTCACAGTTCGTTCCCTATTTTATGGGACTATTTCGAACAAATAGCATGCATATGATTTACATGCTATTTATTTGTGCATAGCCCTGTAAAAGAAAATCACTACCACCATGGTAATTTTTACTATGGTGTCAAAGCATTATGCATCGGCCTCTCAGTGTCCTGATCTCCCCATTCCCCTTCTGTTTCTTTATCTTCCTCCTTTTAAGCATTGTTCCTCTATATCTCTATCTCCTGCACCCTTTTTCAGAATTGCTCCTCTATAGTATCTTTAAGAAAGAACTAAAAATCACCTTGTTTAAGAAATTTATAACCTAACCAGACTTCTCCCCTAAAATCGTGGCCTCCTCCCATCCCAAGGAGTCCGTCTACCCCTTCTGCCAAAATTTCTACCTCTAATTGTTACCAGTTTTCCCACAGGTGCCCGTCCTTCGTTCAAATGTACCAAGTTAACAACTTACTTCTCATCAACATCTTATGTTACCTTTCTCACCTTTGCAGTCTTGCACCTTTGTAACTCAAAGCGCAATCTCCTTTCTCTTTCTCCTACTAATGCTCTGAATACCGTCGACTGTATAATGCTACTCATTGTGAAACCGTGTAATACACAGACCATGTAACTCTCCTGTTACTATCACTAGATGTTCAATGCTATATTCTGTAATTCGCTGTCTGTACAGTTTCTCTTCATTGTAAACCGCCTAGAAGTCGCAAGATTGTTGGCGGTATATAAGAATAAAGTTATTATTATTATTATTATGTCCCTATCTAACCTCCTTTCAGTATTGCTTCCCCTTTGTCCCTATCGCTCCCTTTCAGCACTGTCCCTTGGCATCTCTGTCCTTACAGTTCTACCTGCCCCTTCTCTTTATCCATGGTTATTTTTATGTCCAGCTTCTTCCCTCTCTCTTCCATTATTACTGAACCCTGTAGCCAGCACACAACAGAAATACAAAATTTAAAACAACATATTATTTTAATTCTGAAAGTTTAAAATGCAAGGTAAAATGATTTTTAATTTCAATATCACTTGTATCACCCCTGCTTGAAACACTATGCACTACTGGGGAAGAAAGAAGGCTAATTAAAAGCTGGTACCAGAATTGTCGTACTGGGTTTTAAGAAAAACATTTGTAACCTTGTTAGCACTTTAACTGAGATATGAGGGTTTTTTTAAAATTGTTTACTGCTGGTAAAGTTGCTCCTGAGCCCAGAACCAGCCTTGGCAGTAGTAGTGATAAAGTCTGTAGGAAAGGAAAGAGCCTGAAGTTCTAAATCAGGGATCTCAAAGTCTCTCCTTGAGGGCCGCAATCCAGTTGAGTTTTCAGGATTTCCCCAATGAATATGCATTGAAAGCAGTGCATGCACTTAGATCTCATGCATATTCATTGGGGAAATCCTGAAAACCTGACTGGGTTGCGGTCCTCAAAGAGGGACTTTGAGATCCCTGTAAGAGGAACCTGTCTCATCACCCACAATTCTGCCTAGACTACCTCAGCTCCTACACTTGGAGGAGGCTATTGGCATGCTAACATGTTGATTTATTTTGGCCTAATAGGGTTTAAGCCCTGGAGTGGATTCATTCTGCCATAGCACGCAGCTCTATAGCTGAGACATGAGGGCTGAACTTATCCCTTAAAGATTTTAATAACTATACTAAACATACAAGTTGGAATTGTATCTTATTAGGAGAATAAGTGCTTAGGAATAATATCAGGTTAAGACATACATTCTTTTCAGTAAGATTCCTATACAGATATTTCATTGACAGTAGATAATAGTAGGGTTCTCCATCAGTGATCCGAGGAATAACTTTACAGTGACTGCTTTCACAAACTAGTCATTACATGAATTACAGTAACAGCTGGTTTTAAGGGGCAATAAATTGCAAAGGACTAAGGATAAACTGTCATGGGATGGAGTCACCCAGAATTGGATGGTGCATTTCTTCATAACCATTGTGGATCTCTCTGAAGAACAACAGCACATTGATTGAGTCATGTTACCAAACTAATGGCCAGATCCTTCTTTGTGAACTTCAGTCTCAATGCATTCTGGATATGAGGAATGCAAAGAAATGGAACTGAAATAACGAGTCACAATCTGAAATCTTAGTTCAGCAGGGCTTTTGGTTGGCATCCCTCACACAAGTAATGGAAACTATCTTCTACTGTAGTGCTGCATCATTCCATCCAACCTTATCATAGCAAAATGGTTATGAACTTTTAAGTCTCATATTCAAAGTTCCAGCCAGTGAATATTACTTGGCTTAGTCATAATTTTTCAGATTGTGTAGGGATAGTATTGGACTGAAAATCTGACTGAATGATATAGAACAATCCAAATAATAGAAATCCAGATTTGGGGCAAAATGAGGATGTACTGAAGGTATTTGGGAGGCTATGCTTAAGCTAAGTGCTTTTTATTACATGCTATTTTTAAACAACATTACAAGTTAAAAGCTACTTTATGCAAAATTGAGATACATTTAAGAGAAATTAGGAATCAGATGATTTGTCAGTTATGAAAAGGTTTTCCTAAGCTAACTGGACGAGACTGATCCATTTAAAAATAAACTGAAAAGTGGTGGGGTACTTATGTTTGTTACTAGGTGCTGACATCTACACTCATTTAATATAACCGTAGAGTGGCATAATAAAAAAAGTCTAAGTCCATTTTGAGCCTAAGGTGCTAGTCGCTCAAAGTTGGCAGCGTCTAAAGTCCATTCTTGAAAAATACGTACAAAATATTTTTTTTCGAGAATCGTCTACTTCTACGTCCAGCTGTTTGATCATCCAGACTGCTAAGTCGCCTATTTTTATACCCCATTCTCATCCAAAAATTTGTCCAAGTCAAAAACGCCTAGAACAAGACATTTTGGACGTGGGAGGGGTCAGCAAAGTGATGGACTGGACACCCAGACATGGCAACATAGTGGGGCACCTTACAGGGCACTGCTGCAAATTTCACAAAAAGGGTGTCACATAAACATCTCACCACATTCCCTTTAGGTCATGGTGAACCCCCTAAAACACCCCACAAAACCTACTAGACCCACCTGTCTACCAAACCAATAGTCCTTATGGCTGTAGGTGCCACCTATATGGCAGTACAATAGGGTTTTAGAGGGTGCACATTTTTCACCATGAATGCAGTGGTTAGAGTGGCTTATGGGCCTGGGTCCTACTCTCTATGGTTCACTAGCCCACCCCTCAGACTACTTAAGCCACCTCTGTGAAGCTCTACTAGGCTTTCCTATGCCAGGTGCTAATGTTCTGGAAGCAGGTATGTACGTTTTTATTCCAATTTTTATGGCAGTGGGGGGGAGGGGGGGTCAGTGATCACTGGGGGAGTGTGTGGAGGTCTGTACTTTGTGTCTAAAGTGGTTATCTGGGCATTTAGACCTGTTTTTAGATCGCCTAAGTCACTATGTATAAGTTCCGTCTAGGCAGTCTCGTTAAACTTTCAGTTATACTTGCAGTACGACTAAGTCTAGGTCAGCCCACGTCCCACCCAAAATCCCACCCTTACCACTACCCCTAAAATGCCCCTTTCAGCTCTAAAAAGGCCTAGGCTGTTTTTAGATACGCATAAAACCTGTTTCGATTATCGGCACTTGGACGACCTGTCTTTAAGGTCATCTAAGTGCTGATTTAGGCAAGATTTTAGACACATTTCTGTTTCGATTATGAGCCCCGTAGCATATTATGTTAAGGAGGGCATCAAATCAAACAGTCTAAAAATGCTACAGGAGCAGAAACACACCTTGGAATCCCTATGGGTAGAAATTCCATGTGTAAGGGGGAAAAGGATAGTGATAAGAGTGTACTACCGTCCATCTGACCAGGATGAACAGACAGATGCTGAAGTGTCATCAGAAATTAGGGAGGCTAACAAATTGAGTAACACAGTAATAATGGGTGAGTTCAACTACCCCGATACTGACTGGGTAAATGTATCATCAGGACATATTAGGGAGATAAAATTCCATGATGAAATCGAGGACTGCTTTATGGAGCAGCTGGTTCAGGAACCAATAAAAGGTGAAGCAATTCTAGATTTAGTTCTTCGTGGAGTACATGAATTGGTGAGGGAGATGATGATACTGGGGCCACTTGATAACAGTCATCAGATTTGATTTAAGCCCTGGAATAAGTTTACACAGGAAATCCAATACAACTGCACTTAACTTAAAAAAAGAGACTATGATAATATGAGGAGAATGGTAAAAAATGAAACTTAAAGGCGCAGCTACAAAGGTTAAAAATATAATAATAATAATAACTTTATTTTTCTATACACACCAGGCATGGATGTTATTTAAAAATTCCATTACGGAAGCACAGAATAGATATAGTCCCTGTATTTAAAAAGGAGGAAGGAAGCTTATTGGGAATTTTCTTTTCTATTCTAATATGCTGCTGATATTGCTGATAGACAGCGTGCTGGTTTGTTTTTGTACCACAAATTTGACCGAGCCCTGTGGCACTCCACTGGCCACTTCCGACGTTTTGAGGGAATACCGTTTACCATTACTCTTTGAAGTCTGCCGCTAAGCCAGTCTTGTACCCAAGCTGTTAGTGTGTCTCCTAGTCCTAGCGAGTTCATCTTGTTCAATAACCTGCAGTGTGGAACGCTGTCGAAAGCCTTACTGAAATCTAAATATACTATGTCCAGGGACTCACCCCCATCCAGTTTTTTTGTTACCCAGTCAAAGAAGCTTATCAGATTGGATTGACAGGACCTTCCCTTTGTAAAGCCATGCTGGTGGGGGGTCCCTTAATCTTTCATCATCCAGAAACGTGTCTAGTCTGTTCTTAATCAACTTTTCCATGAGTTTACTCACTAGTGATGTGAGACTCACCGGTCTATAGCTTTCGGCTTCTGACCTGCATCTCTTTTTGTGGAGCGGAATAATGTTGGCAGTTTTCTAGTCCAGGGGAACTCTTCCCTTGCTTAAGGAAAGATTGAAAAGCCCAACTAATGGTTCTGCTAAGACATCACTCAATTCACGAAGTACTCTAGGGTGTAGATTGTCCGGGCCCATAGCTTTGTTTACTTTTAATTTTGATAGCTCTTGGTAGACTTCGCTTGCAGTAAATTCCATGTCCCGGAATGGGTCCTCCGAACTATCCTTTGTCTGTATCTGAGGACCGGATCCTGGTTCTTCACAGGTGAAGACTGAGCAGAAGTAGTTATTGAGTGTTTCTGCTTTGTCTGCGTCCGAGTCCGTAAAGTTGCTGTCAGGTTTCTTTAGGCGCCCAATACCGCTTGTGTTCTTCTTCCTGTCGCTAACGTATTTAAAAAAGGATTTCTCCCCCTTCTTTACCTGTCTTGCTATGTTTTCTTCCATTCGAAGTTTGGCCTCTCTGACTAACGTTTTAACTTTTCTGGATTTATCCATATAGGTTTCTTTAG
Source organism: Geotrypetes seraphini (assembly GCF_902459505.1). NCBI lineage: Eukaryota > Metazoa > Chordata > Amphibia > Gymnophiona > Dermophiidae > Geotrypetes > Geotrypetes seraphini. The sequence continues at coordinate 27,915,914 of NC_047101.1, read as the reverse complement.
CTTCCGGTCGTTGTGATTGTTTGTAGATAACGAAGGACTTTTTTGTTTGTTTGTTTTACTAGTTCTGAGATCTCTGCAGAGAACCACTGTTGCCCATAGTTTCTGTGTCTTTTGCTCACGGTTTTTATGTATATATTGGTCGCTTCATTGAGGGTGGACTTTAGAGTTGTCCATAGTTCTTCTACATTGTCCGTCGTGCTTTGGTTTTGCAGCATTTTGTAGACGTGGTCCCCTATGCCTTGAAAGTTAGTGCCTTTAAAATTTAGGACCTTGGTCAATGTGTTAGACCTAGTGGTTCCTTTTTTGAGGTGGAACCAAACCATGTTGTGGTCGCTGGATATCAAGGTGTCTCCCACCGATACTTCTGTGACACTGCCTCCGTTGGTGAGCAACAGGTCCAGGATTGCCTGGTTCCTGGTGGGTTCCAGTATCATCTGCTTGAGGCGTGTTCCACACATGGAGGCTAGTAGTCTCTTGCTGCCACTGGTTGTAGCAGAGGGTTTCTTCCAGTCCACATCGGGCATATTAAAGTCTCCCACCAGCACTGTGTCTCCACATAGCGTGATGGTCTCGATGTCTTCTATTAGTTCATCGTCTGCCTCCTCTTTTTGTCTTGGAGGTTTGTCGCCCTTACAATCACTCCTTTCAGTTTTGCCTACTGCATTTCCACTCCTTCCAGACATTTCCATCCAGACAATAATTCCTTGATGTAAACCCCCATCCGAACAAAGTTAGTTTTAAAAAAATCTAGAACCTTTGCTTTTGAATGAGCCCTCTCCATACCCATCTTAATATTACCAGATGATCATCCACAGTAACATCAGAAACACTTTCCCCGTTTGCAAGCACTAAGTCCAGTATGATCCCATCCCATTCTCACACATTCTTTAACTATTGATGAGTTAGACTTCCAGAATATGTTTAATATCAAAGCTATAAAATGAACAAGCACATGAAGAACAGTCCGAAACAGGAGGACCTTGTGTAGGGAGAGAGCTCTAGAATGTGTGACAAAAGAAGTAAAACATTGAGCTCCTTTTACAGAGCGGCACTACCAAAGAGTGTGCACTGAATGTGAAGATGACCATGGGAATTAATTGGGCTTCATTGCCTTCAGTGCATGGCCAATTGACGCTACACTCATTGTGCCCCAGGATTAGCTTGCTACACACACTAACTAAATCAGTTCCTTTATCTTGTATAACTGTATAAACAACTTGCTTTGAGTTTAGCCTCCCATCTGTTTATCCCAATGGACTCTGTACTACCCATCTAATAACTACACTTGGCCCCCTCGGCTATAGGATAAGCCGTACTGTAGAAAAGCATTAGCATCATATCTATGTTATTTGAATGTGTACTTATTAGGTGCTTCATAAGTAACCTGATCTGAGCTCTTTGGGGAAAACAAACAGAAAATGACTTATGTGAATTTCATTCCTATTATTAAGGGCTCCTTTTACTAAACTGCGATAGAGCTTTTTACCGCAGACCTGTGAGGTAAATGCTCTGATACTCATTTAATTTCTATGAGCAGTAAGAAGCGGTTTAATAAAAGCCAGTGAAAGTTTTGATTTACTGATTTTGAGTTCACCTCATTCATTGTATTTAAGTTTACATTTGGTCTTTTTACTGCTGTAAGCTATATGTCGAATTGTACTTGCTGTACTGTATACCACCTAGGGTGAATCTCTTCATAAAGGCGGTTAATAAATCTCAACAAATAAATGGTAGTGCTGCTTTGTAAAAAGAACCCATTATCAGGATTTTCTTCAGTGGTTTCCTTTTTAATGCAGTCCAAAAATGCAATTAGATCATTTCATTATGTTTCTTTATTTCTACTTTGCATGGCTGTGCAATATTTATTCAAACCATATGCAAACCATTCATCTTGGAAGCTATTCCAAGTTGGCTGAAACGTTTAATCAAATTTGACTGTCAGAATGACCTGCTCCTCCACATTTGCATCAGAAGAACCTGAGCCTGAAATTGCAGATGTTTTTAAAACAGCCTTTTTCCTTAATGTGAAGATATCTCAAAATATAAACATAACTGTTTTGTGTTTCTATTGTTTCTTGTCTTTTTCTGCTAATCTGTTTATTTTTTCTTTAATAAGGGAGGACGGGATATAAATTGAATTAAATAAATAAATAGTTTATAATGTAATTCCTCCCTAAAGTCTACTATTTGGCTGTTTATGTTCTGCTAATATTTTCCAAATATTAGTGTTCTGCCTGAATTAAGTTTCTGATTGAATCATCAAAACAGTGTTCCTAATAAGGGTGACTGAGAAAAAACCAACAGATCTACTTAAGAAATATCATTCAGTTTATCTAGAGAAGGGATTGGAGAGGAGTCATACAGCGAGATGGCTGCTGTATAGATGATATAGAAGCAGGACTAGTTCATTTACAAATTAATTTAAGAACATAAGAATAGCCTTACTGGGTCAGACCAATGGTCCATCTAGACCAGTATTCCATCTTCACAGTGGCCAGTCTAGATCACAAGTACCTGACAAAAAAAACAAATGGTAGTAACATTCCAGGGCAAATTCTATAAGAAGCGCCCAAAAGTTAGGCGCCGAAATAGGCACCTTTCAGTGCGATTCAAGTAAAATTAGATGCTCTTTAGTGAATCACACTGAATGGCACCTATTTTGGAGGCGCCCAATAAATAGGCCAGCTCTTGGCACAACTATAAGTTAGGCGGCCATGCGAGTGCTTAAGCACGCTTAAGAGCAGCGATTCTTCAACAAGGCACCTAACACAAAGCCACGCCCAACATGCATAGTGCCAATTTTTTGAAGGCCACCTAAATTTTTAGAGGCGCCTTGTTACAGAATCACTCTTTCTTGATAGGCGCCTAAGTTTCAATTATTAGTGATTAAAAACCTTAATTGAGCTTGTTGTTCAATTTAGATAGGCGCTTATCTAGGTGGGCGCCTCCAAAATAGGTGCCTAACATTAGGTGCCGGTTACAGAATTTGGGCCTCCATGCTTGCTTTGCCTGCATGAAACTAGCAAGATTGACTGTTTTATAAAATAGGTGCCTAAGTGTCTCCACTCTTCCTGTTCTTTGCTCCATAAAATGCTTATGATGCTCAATTTCAACACAAATAGATGTCTCAAAATGTCCCCCAAAAATTCCATCTGTCAAAAATGTCTAAATCACAATTTTCAAAATGCAAAATTAGGACTTGTTTCACTGAAGTTCATCCAAATAGTAAGAAGGAATGTTGGAGATGTGTTTTTCAGCATAACTAGGGTAGGCCCAAAATGAGGACGTCTTTAAGTAATATTGGAACAGGAAGAAAAATCCAAGGCAAAAAAAAAAGGATGTGTTTATCTAGATCTATTTCAATCACAGAATGTGGAAACGATGTTCTTGATTAAAAGTTTTAATGACAAATGTTCTTCAAAAAAAAAAAAAAGCGATACAGTAAATAGAAATCAATCCAAATGATATACAGCAATACTTTACCACTCTATAAACTCTTATCATTCAAACCACCATAAATACAATCAAACCCCCCTGCAGCTAAGGATTTGGCTATTCATTTTCAAGATAAAATAAACACTATGAGAGCAACCATCATTACATCAACTCATAAACAGACATACCAACAACATCTCTTCTCCAATACAATTTCTTGCAGTATACTGTATTGATTCCTTCCCCAGCAGAGCAGAAAAGCACAGTTACTTACCGTAACAGGTGTTATCTAGGGACAGCAGGCAGCTATTCTCACATATGGGTGACGTCTTCAGCGGAGCCCGGATGCGGAAGCTCGCAAGCAAACTTGCTTGAAGAAAACTCGAAGTTTCAAGTCGACCACACCGCGCATACGCGAGTGCCTTCCCGCCCAGCGTAGGGCGTGTCTCCTCAGTTCAGATAGTTAGCAGAGAAGCCAACCAGGGGAGGTGGGTGGGTTGTGAGAATAGCTGCCTGCTGTCCCTGGATAACACCTGTTACAGTAAGTAACTGTGCTTTATCCCAGGACAAGCAGGCAGCCTATTCTCACATATGGGTGACCTCCAAGCTAACCAAAATGGGATGGTGGGAGTGTTGGCAATTTAAGAGAATAGATTTTGTAATACTGTTTGGCCAAACTGTCCATCCCATCCGGAGACAATAGTGAGAAGTGAAAGTATGAACCGAGGACCAAGTAGCAGCCTTGCAAATTTCCTCAATAGGAGTAGATCTGAGGAAAGCTACTGAAGCTGCCATTGCTCTAACTTTGTGGGCTGTGACTTTACTGTGTAGGGGTAATCCAGCCTGGGCATAGCAGAAGGAGATAGAAGCAGCCATCCAGTTGGAGATAGTACGCTTAGAGATAGGATGTCCCAACTTATTTGAATCGAAGGAGACAAAAAGTTGAGGAGCAGTTCTGTGTGATTTGGTGCGTTCCAAATAGAAGGCCAAAGCACGCTTACAGTCCAGAGTATGAAGAGCTATTTCTCCAGGATGAGAATGAGGCTCTGGAAAGAAGACTGGATTGGTTGAGATGAAATTCCGAGACCACCTTAGGGAGGAATTTAGGATGAGTGCGAAGGACCACCTTGTCATGATGAAAAACCGTGAAAGGTGGATCAGCAACTAAAGCTTGCAGCTCACTGACTCGTCGAGCAGAAGTGAGGGCAATGAGAAACACCGCTTTCCAAGTGAGATACTTCATATGAGCTTTGTCAATTGGAGGCTTCATCAGTTGAGCAAAGACAACATTGAGGTCCCAAACCACAGGAGGCGGTTTGAGAGGAGATTTGACATTGAAAAGTCCTTTCATGAATCTGGAAACCACCGGATGAGCAGAGAGGGGTTTCCCTTCGATAAGCTGATGGAAAGCTGCAATTGCACTGAGATGGACTCGTATCGATGTAGACTTGAGGCCAGAAGTCGATAAGTGCAAAAGATAATCCAAAACAGAAGATAGGGAGGAATGTTGGGGCTCCTTATCATGAGAAAAACACCACATAGCATTGTCTAGTGGTAGGTTTCCTAGAAGCCTCCAAAATGGCTCTGACAGGTTGAAAAAACTGCAGAGGAGTCATGTTGAGAGGTACCAAGCTGTCAGGTGTAGAGACTGCAGCTTGGGATGAAGTAGAGATTCCTGACTCTTTGTAAGCAGAGATGGAAAAACTGGTAGAAGGTATAGCTCCCTGCTACTGAGTTAAAGTAGAAGGAGTACAAGATTGTCTCGGCCACCGAGGAGCAATCAGAATCATGGTGGCATGATCGTTCTTCAACTTGACCAAAGTCTTGAGAATGAGAGATAATGGAAGGAATGCATAGAGGAAGAGATTCGTCCATTCCAGGAGAAAAGCATCTGCCTCGATGAGGAGAGTACATCCTAGAGCAGAACTGAGGCTGTTTGTGGTTGTGGGGAGCTGCAAAGAGGTCTATCTGAGGTGTTCCCCACTGTGAAAAAATGTGATGAAGAAGCGAGGAATGGAGTGTTGCAAAAGACGACTCAAGTTGACCGCCAAACAATTTTTCGCCCCTTGGATATAGACAGCTTTGAGGAAGGTGTTGTGGCAGATTGCCCAGTCCCAAACCTTCAGAGCTTCTTGACAAAGGGAGGCAGATCCCGTCCCTCCCTGTTTTTTGACATAATACATGGCGACTTGGTTGTCCGTCCGAATGAGGACTACCTGGTCGTGAAGAAGATGTTGGAAAGCGTAGAGAGCCTTGAGGATCACTCTGAGTTCCAATAGATTGATATGACACCGACTATCTGTACTGGTCCAGTGGCCTTGAGTACGGAGACCATCGAGATGAGCACCCCAAGAGTAGGTCGAAGAATCTGTCGTGAGGACCTTCTGATGGGGGGGGGACATTTGAAAAGCAAGCCTCTGGAGAGATTGGAAGAGAGCATCCACCAACGGAGAGACTGCTTCAATGAAGGAATGACTGTTATGTGTCGAGAAAGTGGGTCGCAAACCTGCGTCATTGAGATGCCAGGGTCCACTGAGGAATTCTGAGGTGAAGTCTGGCAAAAGGAGTTACATGTACTGTGGAGACCACGTGACCCAGAAGGACCATCATGTGTCTCGCCGAGATGGAAGGGTGAAAGGACACTGCATGACAAAGATGGAGAAGAGCTTCCAGACGTTGTTGAGGAAGGAATGCTCTGAGTCCAGAACGGCCCCGATGAATTGAAGAGTCTGAGATGGCTGTAGATGGGATTTGGGAAAGTTGATTTCGAATCCCAGACTTTGCAGGAACCAGATAGTCCGTTGGGTCGCTATGACGACTCCTTGAGACGTGGAGTCTTTGATGAGCCAGTCGTCGAGGTATGGAAATACTTGAAGACCATGGTTCCTGAGAGCTGCGGCCACCACAACCAGGCACTTGGTGAATACTCTGGGTGATGAGGCCAGACCGAAAGGAAGTACTCTGTATTGAAAATGCAGATTTCCCACTCGAAATTTGAGGTACTGACGGGAGGCCGGATGGATGGGAATGTGTGTGTAGGCCTCCTTGAGATCCAAAGAGCATAACCAGTCGTTCTGCTCGCGGAGGGGATAAAAAGATGCCAGGGTCAACATGCGAAGTTTTTCTGACTAGGAATTTGTTGAGCACCCTGAGATTCAAAACAGGTCGCAAATCGCCCGTCTTCTTCGGAACAAGGAAGTACCGGGAGTAAAAACCCTTGTTCTGCTGAGCCAGAGGAACTGGCTCGATAGCTCGAAGCTGAAGTAGAGCTTGAGCTTCCTGAAGAAGAAGGGCAGTCTGGAAGGGATTGGAAGGATACTCTCTTGGAGGATGTTCCGGAGGAACTTGATGGAATTGAAGAGAGTATCCCTCCCTGATGATGGAAAGGACCCAGAGGTCGGTAGTAACCGTCGTCCTCGGTGGTAAAAATGATGGAGACAACCTCCGATAGGGGGGAAAATGGAAATGGCAGAACGACTGAGGTTATGCTCTATTCTAGACAGTCAAAAAGGCTGAGAAGCCTTAGGTACAGTAGGTGGCTGAGGCTTTTGCTGCTTCTGGGGATGCTGCCTCTTGACAAGCTGACGAGTAGAAGGAGCCTGCTTTGGAGGAAAACGCTGCTGATAGATTTGAGGAAGGCGTGTAGGACGAGGAGGAGCTGGCTTCGGTTTCGGTTTGAGAATGGATGCAAAAGACTTCTCATGGTCCGAGAGCTTCTTGGTGGCTGCCTCTATAGACTCCTCAAAGAGGTCATTGCCTGCGCAAGGAACATTAGCCAGCCGGTCCTGTAGGTTAGGATCCATGTCGATAGTACGGAGCCAAGCCAGATGTCGCATGGCCACAGAGCAAGCAATAGCTCGAGCAGACAGCTCGAAAGCATCATAGGACAACTGAAGAAGTTGCAGCCGGAGTTGTGACAAGGATGCAAGGACTTCTTGGAATTCAAAGTGCATATGAGAATCCAGATAAAGCATTAACTTTGGAAGAATGGAAAGAAAGAACTCAAAATAGGTGATGAAATGAAAATTATAGTTGAGGACTCTGGAGGTCATCATCGAATTCTGGTAGATGCGACGACCAAATCTGTCCATCATTTTACCTTCCCTTCCCGGAGGAACAGTGGCATACACCTGAGAAGGGTGAGCTCGTTTTAAAGAAGATTCAACCAGAAGGGATTGGTGAGACAATTGAGTATTGTCAAACCCCTTATAATGTACTGTCCTGTTTCTAGAGTCCAATTTGCCTGGAACAGCTGGAATGGAATAAGGAGTTTCCAGACAGTGGACAAAGGTTTGATCCAAAAGCTTATAGAGAGGAAGCTTGAGAGATTCAGCCAGAGGTTGAGGGAGATGCATGGTCTCGAGATAATCCTTGGAGAACTTCGAGCCAGTCTCAAGTTGAATATCCAAGTCAACCTCCATCTGACGCAGAAAAGATGAAAAAGACAGCTGATCTGCTAAAGCCTGGCCTCGAGAAGGATTCAAGGACTTCAAGGCAGCTTGGTCCAGCGAAGAAGGAGACCTGGATGGAGAAAAAGAACCCACCGGGTCCTCGAGGTTCAGAAGTGGAAGGGTCGATGTGGGCGGTGGAGAAAATTGAAGAAAAGGCTGCTTGCGATGAGGCGAGGCATGCCTGGATGAATGCTTCGAAGAATGCCTCGATCTGTGATGCGAGGTGTGTCTCGAAGCAGGCCTCGATGATCGAGGAGAATGTGTCCCAGTCGAAGCCCCCAAAGAATGGATAGGGCTGGAGGCTGTGGAACGAAGCAATGGAGGCTAAGAGGAGGAACCTTGATGCACTCGCAAAGACTCTGCTCCTTGCTTTGAGTGTGAGGGTTCCAACGGAGGCATTGGCAAAGAATCTGCTCCTTGCTGTCCATGCCTAGATGCCAGACCAGACACTCGCAGAGACTCTGCTCCCTGCAAAGAGTGTGCATAAGACTGAGACATAGGAGGCGGATCGACCACGCGGGAAACCTCGGTATGCCCAGGCAGGATTTCTGAGAGAAGCTTCGGCCCCATGGTAGTAAAGAGCTGAATGAATTGCTTCTCTAACAAGGTATGGAACGAAGCCGGCAAGGATGGATCCGAGTCTCCAACGGGACCACCTGCACGGGCCTCGTGTTCCCTTGAGGCAGTGTGACAGTGATACATAGTAACATAGTAACATAGTAGATGACGGCAGATAAAGACCCGAATGGTCCATCCAGTCTGCCCAACCTGATTCAATTTAAATTTTTTTTTTTTTCTTCTTCTTAGCTATTTCTGGGCGAGAATCCAAAGCTTTTCCCGGTACTGTGCTTGGGTTCCAACTGCCGAAATCTCTGTTAAGACTTACTCCAGCCCATCTACACCCTCCCAGCCATTGAAGCCCTCCCCTGCCCATCCTCCTCCAAACGGCCATGCACAGACACAGACCGTACAAGTCTGCCCAGTAACTGGCCTAGTTCAATCTTTAATATTATTTTCTGATTCTAAATCTTCTGTGTTCATCCCACGCTTCTTTGAACTCAGTCACAGTTTTACTCTCCACCACCTCTCTCGGGAGCGCATTCCAGGCATCCACCACCCTCTCCGTAAAGTAGAATTTCCTAACATTGCCCCTGAATCTACCACCCCTCAACCTCAAATTATGTCCTCTGGTTTTACCATTTTCCTTTCTCTGGAAAAGATTTTGTTCTACGTTAATACCCTTTAAGTATTTGAACGTCTGAATCATATCTCCCCTGTCTCTCCTTTCCTCTAGGGTATACATATTCAGGGCTTCCAGTCTCTCCTCATACGTCTTCTGGCGCAAGCCTCCTATCATTTTCGTCGCCCTCCTCTGGACCGCCTCAAGTCTTCTTACGTCTTTCGCCAGATACGGTCTCCAAAACTGAACACAATACTCCAAGTGGGGCCTCACCAATGACCTGTACAGGGGCATCAACACCTTCTTCCTTCTACTGACTACGCCTCTCTTTATACAGCCCAGAATCCTTCTGGCAGCAGCCACTGCCTTGTCACACTGTTTTTTCGCCTTTAGATCTTCGGACACTATCACCCCAAGGTCCCTCTCCCCGTCCGTGCATATCAGCTTCTCTCCTCCCAGCATATACGGTTCCTTCCTATTATTAATCCCCAAATGCATTACTCTGCATTTCTTTGCACTGAATTTTAGTTGCCAGGCATTAGACCATTCCTCTAACTTTTGCAGATCCTTTTTCATATTTTCCACTCCCTCTACGGTGTCTACTCTGTTACAAATTTTGGTATCATCTACAAAAAGGCACACTTTTCCTTCTAACCCTTCAGCAATGTCACTTACATACATATTGAACAGGATTGGCCCCAGCACCGAACCCTGAGGGACTCCACTAGTCACCTTTCCTTCCTTCGAGCGACTTCCATTAACCACCACCCTCTGGCGTCTGTCCGACAGCCAGTTTCTGACCCAGTTCACCACTTTGGGTCCTAACTTCAGCCCTTCAAGTTTGTTCAACAGCCTCCTATGAGGAACTGTATCAAAGGCTTTGCTGAAATCCAAGTAAATTACATCTAGCATATGTCCTCGATCCAGCTCTCTGGTCACCCAATCAAAAAATTCAATCAGGTTCGTTTGGCACGATTTACCTTTTGTAAAGCCATGTTGCCTCGGATCCTGTAACCCATTAGATTCAAGAAAATATACTATCCTTTCTTTCAGCAACACTTCCATTATTTTTCCAACAACTGAAGTGAGGCTCACCGGCCTGTAGTTTCCTGCTTCATCCTTGTGACCACTTTTATGAATAGGGACCACATCCGCTCTCCTCCAATCCCCAGGAATCACTCCCGTCTCCAGAGATTTGTTGAACAAGTCTTTAATAGGACTCGCCAGAACCTCTCTGAGCTCCCTTAGTATCCTGGGATGGATACTTAGTGCTTGGACTTAGAAGCCTTAGGCACTTTAAGCACCACCGGGGGAATGGGCTGCTGCCCTATCTGACCTGAAGAGACAGAGGAAGGCATCGCAGCAGGCATCGAAGACAGAGCCAGTACAAACGAGGCAGGTTTGATGATGCTCGGAGTAGAAGCTGTGGAAGCCGGAAGAACTTCGGATGAGGTCGAGGGCGAAGCACCCTTCGAGGTCGAAAGCTCCATTGAAGACTCCATGCTGAAGAGCTGCTCCCATAGGATACAATGACGCTTGAAAGCACGAGACTTAAGTGTTGAGCAAGGCCGGCACGATTTCGGGAGATGTTGAGGCCCAAGACACCGAATACAGCGTCAATGAGGGTTTGTGAGGGAAATTGCGCGCTGGCACTTGGAACACTTTTTAAAACCGGTTGCAGGCCGGGACATAGGCCGAAAAAGCGCCGCCGTAAGATCGAAGCCATGGGGCTGCGGCCACGAGGCCTGCCTGGTCGAATGAACGGAAGAAATTTTTTTTTTAAAAGAAAAGAACAAAGAAGAAAACAGCGATTCGTGACAAAAAGAACACAAAACCGCAGTCGAAGGAAGGCACCACGGTGCGGGCGACTCGAAACTTCGAGTTTCTTCAAGCAAGTCTGCTTGTGAGGCATCCGCATCGAGGCTCCGTCGGATGACGTCACCCACTTGTGAGAATACCTGGCTGCTTGTCCTGGGATAACATACTGTTATCAAGTGCAGTGTTCTCCCCAGAAATTTTTTCCAGCCGGGTGGCATGAAAAAGTAGCCGAGTGGGGCGGGATGGGGAAATTTGGTGGTGGGGAAAATTAACCCCCTCTTTTACTAAGGTGTGCATGATTTTTAGCGCACACAAACCCCTGTGCTATGTGGGAAAACTAACGCCAGTTCAATGCTGGCGTTAGCATCTAGCGCATGTGGCAATTCTCCGCGCACTAAGCGCACGCTAAAACCACTATTGTAACTTAGTAAAAGGAGCCCTAAATGTGTACTATTTTTATTAGTTAATTATTATTATTATTATTTTCCAATGCTCAATATGACTTCCTTTTTTAGGGTTTGACACTTGTGCCAGAATATTTTTACTAAATTTAAGAAGTATTTGCCCTCTTTCAAATGGTATAGAGGTTAAAAAAAAGGAAAGGCGTTAATGAAGTCATTAGGTTCAATCTAGCCATTTATTTCTGCATGAATTTAAACAACTAAAAAAAAAAAAGATAAATATAGCTGATCCAGTCATACAAGAAATGGCTCTACAGCAAGGGTGCCCACACTTTTTGGGCTTGCGAGCTACTTTTAAAATGACCAAGTCAAAATGATCTACCAACAATAAAATTAAAAAAAAAACAACAACCACAAAGCACACTGTACGCAGAGAAAATGTTAATTATCATTTATATTCCGCAGGTTTTCAAAAAGGTCAAGGCAGATGATTCTATGCAATGTCACCTCAGGAACAACTATACAAAAATAGACAAATATACCCCCTCCCTTTTTACTAAATCGCAATAGCGGTTTTTAGCGCAGGGAGATGCGCTGAATGCCCTGTGCTGCTCTCGATGCTCATAGGCTCCCTGTGCTAAAAACCGCTATTGTGATTTAGTAAAAGGGGGCCTTAGTGCAAAATATAGACAGCAGATATAAATTCTCAAAACAGACACATTTTGATCACTAAACTGAAAATAAAATCATTTCTCCCACAATTGGACATGCTTAGTTACGTCAGCTCTATGGCTGCTTTAACTGTAAGGTGCCTGAATCTAAGGCTATATGCTACGATTCTGTAATGGAACCTGGGAGCCCATTCACTGCTATAGAATAGGCGTTCCCTGTACAGTCTCAGGGTGCCTATGAGGAAGAACCCACTTGGAGAATTGCCCCTTATTTTTTAAGGATTATAAAAACAGAAGCAATAATGTGAAAAACAAAACCCAGCCTTAAAACAGGCTGAATTAATTTGTGAACGATTATTTAAAGGATACTCAGAAAAAATATTGTTTTCCCTTAGCTTAAATGAAATAAACATATTCCTATCCATCGTTTGACTATAGCTAAGTGCAAAAGAACATTAGCTCGAAAAACCTCATAGAGCTGCAGTGAAATAGAAAAGTGATTTCGTTTTACTGTAATATCTGCATTAAGTGGATTTGCACACCCCAAGCTCCTTAAATCCTGATGCACTTCTAGCTTTTCCTGTATCAGACTTTGCAAGATTAATAAATGGAGCATCCTTCTGCCTGCCAGTTAAAGGATGAAAAACAAATGCCTATAAAGTTCAAATCATAGCTTGACTAAACTTGAACTTTTTTGATTTCATTCTTCCTGGCTGACCACTTTATCTTCCACAATAGGCACCAAGGTTGCTTGGATTGGAGCTTTAAAAGAGCAAGGAGAATCGGGTCTGATGTTCGTGCGTTTGTTTTTCTCAAATGGTATACCACTACACTTGCTGCTTTTACTTGCTTCGGGCCTTCCTTGTTGCCGGATCCTGCCTACTTTCTGTTTCCGCGAAGGCAGGACCCGGCAGCGAAGAAGGCCCGAAGCAAGTAAAAGCAGCAAGTTGTAAGCTTCCCTCCGGGGCTCTATCGTATGCGTGCTGGCTTCCCTTCTCTTCCCTCCGAAACCGGAAGTAGCGTCCCGGGGGGGAAGAGAAGGGAAGCCGTCACGCACACGATAGAGCCCCGGAGGGAAGCTTACAACTTGCTGCTTTTACTTGCTTCAGGCCTTCCTCACTGCCGGGTCCTGCCTTCGCGGAAACAGAAAGTAGGCAGGTCCCGGCAACGAGGAAGGCCTGAAGCAAGTAAAAGTATGCTGGCACAAAAATAAATAAATAAATAAATAAGGCAGGCGTCAAACAAAATTTTCGGCGGCGAGTCAGCCCGGGAAGGAGCATCGGCGGTAGCAGCAGGATTCGCTGGGCGGTCATCTAAATTAGCCGGGCACAGCGCCCGGTTATAAGGCCCTGGGGAGAACACTGAAGTGGCCCCAGCACTTTACTTCCCGCACCCATTCATGCACTCCACTAAGAACTAGGTGTAGAATAGCTTTGCATCAAGTCAGTTCCTGAACCAGCTGCTCCATAAAGCAGTCCTTGATTTCATCAAGGAATTTCATCTCCTTAGCATACCCTAATCTTACATTTACCCAATCAGTATTAGGGTAGTTGAATCACCCATTATTATTGCGTTAACTAGTTTGTTAACTTCTCTCTTTTTTTTTTTTTTCAGTTCAGTAAATTTTTATTATAATTTGAATAATACATTATCCAATGATATAAAGGTAAAAAAGGATCTCTAAACAAAGTACATAATCATTCATACATAATTCCTTTTTAAGCCCACTAAAAGGGGAGACATGATACATTTACAACAGAAAAGTATAGGAAAAGATAAAAGAATTAATTCTCAGATCATCTACGCGAACCTTGAATCATTCCTTACTGTAATGGGGATAGATTTCTCCTCACATTTCTTAGTGATGAAACTGAATAATAATAAAAAATAAAAAAATAAATTAAACTTATTTCTGTTCTCGAGCAACTAAAAATTGTTGTATTTGAATAGGATCCCAAAAAACATATTCGACATCTTTTAGTTTGACTAAGTATTTACATGGAAATTTCAAATAGAAAGATGCCTCTAGAGCCAAACTCTAACTTTTAACCTCAGAAACTCTTTCCTTCTAAATTGAGTGGCTCTAGAGACATCAAGAAAAATTCTAACCAAATCGCCACAAAACTTTGTTAGCCTATTTTTGAAGTAAAGTTTCATAATTAACATTTTATCAATCTCACTCATGCATGTTATTACCAGTGTGGATCGATTCTGAATCACATCTTGAGTGTCTTCCAAAAATTCAGTTAAATTAATTTCAGTTGTGACCAAATGACCCACTTCCTGGGCAGATTCTTTTTTTTTTTTTTTTGAGGAACATAATAATGATTATTTATTGGAAAATTCTCCGCATTGGGCAATCCCAGTATTTCTTTAAAAAATTTCCTTAACAAAATATCAGAAGATAGTAAATGAGTTACAGGGAAATTGACCAAGCGGAGATTTCTCGCTCTATGCATATTTTCCATTGATTCAATTTTAGTATGTATCACAGTAGAATCTTTAACAGCAGATACTGAGACAGCTTGTAGTGTATTACATTGAGCTTCCATAACATTTAGTCGTTTATCCAAACAGCTCCAAGTTGGAATCCACATTTTCTAATTTATGAGAAACAGCCTGTGAAAAGTCCACCGTTTGTTTCATCATTGATCGAAGAAACCCTTCAACCCTAGAAATACCTAAGCACAAGTCTTTAAGGGTAATATCGTGTGCTTCCCCCGTACTTGGGTGTTCCTCCACTACTCCTGAAAAATCCTGTGCTTTAGGTATTTCAGTATATATTAATCTGAGTGGAAGCCACCACTTGTTCGGCGGATATAGTGGGAATGATATTCCTACTTTCACATGATACTGGATGAAGGGGAGGAGATCGTTCAAGGGGACTCATTGAAGCACCTGACAATGAAGAATTCATGTTAATTGGTGCAACTGAAGAATTTTCAGTTACTAGTGTTAGATGCCTGTCCATGGGGCCAAATATGGCTGGTGTAGAATTCTTTGGTTTAATTTTCCTTTTCCCCATGTTAATCTATCACTATTGTACTATATTTAACACCAACTTATCCGTTCCAGCTCCCCACTCCTCGTGGATCCAAGGGGCTCCCAGGGGGCTTGGCATGTCCCTTTGGGCACGCCCCTTCGGCCATGCCTTGTGGCTACAACAGCGGTGGCAGCTTCAATTTATCAAGTTGGAGACGGACCCAGTGATGTCAGAGGTCCGTCTCGGTCAGTGCCTGCCAGCGAAATTGCAACGAAAAGAAACCGCTGCTACGGGAGGCTCGGGGGTATCAATAAGTCACCTCGTTTCCCTCCAGGTAGTTGTCTGGCTCCCCGTTTGTTAACCTCTCTAATTTCTATAACATTTTAGCATCTGTCCGTTCATCCTGTTCAGGCGGATGGTAGTACACTCCTATCACTATCCTTTTCCCCTTTACACATGTGATTTATAGCTATAGGGATTTCAAGGTGTATTTCTGTTCCTGTAGAATTTTCAGTCCATTCGATTCAAGGCACTTCTTAACATATAACACTCTGCTTCCACCAATTCTATCCACCTTATCACTGCGATATAGTTTATACACTGGTCTATACAGTGTCTCATTGGTTATCTTCCTTCCACCAGGATTCTGTAACCAGCGCCAGATCTCATGTCACCAGGTACAGAATGTGTACAATCTACAAAGCCACTGGAGGGACCTGCTGTGATGAACTGCGGTCCCAAGAACAGAGGCAAAAGACCAGGTTTACATGTTTTGCTACCCTAACTAAGACAGCAGCTTCTACATCGCTTTCACCCCTTGCATTTTTGAATTCACAAACCTCAAAGACCCCTGAGGAAGGCATAGATTGCAGAAACACGTCCCGTGTTGGGTCTAGGCTTCAGTGTTCGCTGATGCAGTTAGGAACTTGAAATAAAGATTTTAACTTTATACTCCTGTGTCCAGGAACAGGCTCCACGTGGTGTGCTTTGTGGACACCAGGTACAGAATCACATCTCTGGCAAAAATAGATGCCGGAAATGTAGGTGAGGGGTTTCCTGGCCTAACTATGAAGTGAATTGCACCTATAGAGGCACTTTAGGTTGTGTAACACCACTCCCGGCATTAGCCAAGCTCGCAGTGGCATTAGACAGCCTAAAGCACCTACAGGCACCTAAAAAATTGAAGTCAGTTTGAGAATCTGGGTCTAAATGCTTGAATGGTAGCTCACCTGTTTGCAGGTTACAGACAATCCATGGCTATAAACAGCTGCAAGTGCTTCCTTTGTAGCTTCTTCTTAACATAATGCATCACTCCTTCCTCCCAACAAGTGTTTACATTACAGGAATCACCTCCAATAGCTTGAAGACTTTTATCTGCTCCTTTTTCTTTCAGCTATGCAACCAAATTATCATCAATTATTTCTGCATGAGTCTTCTACCTGCAGGAACAAAATGCCATAGATATCTGCCTCCTGGTTCCATACAAACTGTGTAATATTCCTCTTTTACCATACCTGGATACATTTTCCCATTCTCTTCTGCCTTTAACGTAACGCTGGTATCTTCACGACAACAATCAAACAAAATGCAACTGATGTCATTCTGCTGCAGTTCCTCCTCAAACTGTACATCCAGTTTTTTCATGATTCTCTCCTGAGCCCTCTTCACCTTGTTGTGACCAATCACCAAAGCAGTGGTTTGCTCCGATGGTAACAATGGGTTCTAACGGGTTTTGCCCTCACGGGCTGCTTCAGAGAACCCACACCACTTCTTGCTATGACCAAGAAGGTTCCTCTTTACCTACAATAAATACATAAAAACTCTCAGTAACCGAATTAGTTGTTAAATCAGCTTCCATGGCGCTGCTGGAGGGTACCTTCCGTTCTTCAAAACTGCATTTTCTGTTTGTGACACCACTCCCACTTCGGCCTGTTAAATCACTGAAGTTAGTGAAGAAACGCCCACCACTTGACCTCACGATTGTCTTCCAATAAAAAATCTATGCTTGTTCCCTCTTCCAAAGGCATGCTTTTATATTGCCACCCCGCTCAAGCTTTGGACTTTCTAATACTACAAATCTCAATTCCTCCACTTGCAGCCATTTATAGAATCCGGGCCTTAGTGTTTTGTTGTAGCATTCCTTTCTTTTTTAAAAATTTGTTTATATAATGTAAATTGCTTATATCCTCATGGGCAAGGTGGTATATTGAATTTTAAATAAACTGTAAAACTGTATGTTGAAGAATGAAACTAATTAGGGACATTTACAAAACACTAAGACGTCCAAAAAATGGCCTAAATCGGCACTTGGGTGTTTTTCTCGTCTTTTGGGAAACATCCAAAATCAGACAGATGTTCTATTGAAATGCCCCTCCAAATGTTAGTATCAATATGGGTAAATAAGTAAGATAAATTGATAACTGAGGCACAATATAAAGGACAGCACAATACAAAACATAAATGAAACTATAAAATAAAACTAAATGAAACATAAAATGAAACTATAAAAAACAAAAATGAAAACCGTATACTTTACAATTACTTTGCATTAACTGTCTGCCCTGTGTGATAAATGCAGGGAACACACCCTGAATTCATCACACAGGCTTTGTACTTTAGTAAAAGAGGTCCTAAATAGATGGATTAAGTTAAACATTAGCATTTGACTTACCTCTCCTCCCCCCTTTTACTAAGCTGCGGTAGAGGTTTGTTCCGCGGCCTGGAGCACTAAATGTTCTGACGCTGCTCCGATGCTCATAGAATTCCTATGAGTGTCAGCGAAGCATCGGAGTATTTAGTGCCCCGGGTCACTGTGGAAACCTCTACCCCAGCTTAGTAAAAAAGGACCTTCATTTGTTCACTAGCTGAATAGGAGCTTGAATAATATAATAACAATAATAGGCATCTTCATCCCAAGCTCATATTGCTTTCTGCCTTAGTTCATTCTGCAGAGCTATTGTGCAGTAAAATAAGCAATGGTTCTACCTGTATGTCTGAACTGGTTTTGCAGGGTAACCTGTAGATCTGAGAAAATAAACACTGAAATGACATTATAATTGGAACATTAAGAGGAAATGTAAAGTGCTAACTGTGAATGTGGAAGTTCCCAATTATTCCAGTTATTTAGAAAGAATAGTAACTCTGTGACAGAGTAAAATGGAATAAGGAAGAAACTAGGTAGCCGTGTCAAAGAAGGGCTTTGCACAGCTTAGGAAAAAGAAACAATCTTTCATCTACTACTACTACTGTTATTTTCCATCTATGCTACCAGCTGTGTTTCTCAGATGCTTTATCATCTGGTTCCATTGTTTTTGACCTTGCTATCCAGTTTGGGAAGCTTATGGAGTAACATTAGCCTTGCCTCCATCCTTGATGTCATCAGTACTTGCCTGATTCAAGGGTAAAAGTGTGCCAGTATCTAAGGACTATTATCTGATATTTTCCATCTATGATACCAACTGTATTTCTCAGACACTTTACCACCTACTTCTACTGTGTTTGATCTTGCTGTCTAGTTGGGGTAGCTTGTGGTGCAGCACTAGCCCTGCCTCCATCCTTGACATCATTAGTACCCACTTGATTCATGGGTAAAAGCAGACCAGTTTCTAGGGCACATCATCTAAGGCACAGTTCTTCAACTGCCGGTCCGCAGAAAATTTCTGCCGGTCCACACAGGACCGGCGAGATCAACATCTTCAATTTCTTGCCGGTCCGCGCAGGACCGGCAAGATCGAGGAGCTGTAGTTGCGCAGGGCCGGAGAGATAATGGGTAGCCTCAGACTGTGCTTTCTCCCCTCCCAGCGGCTCTCCTTAACAAACGCAGTGTTTCAGGAAGGAAGCCTTGAAGCTTTTGCTGAGTCGGGCCGCCTCTGATGATACAACTTCCGCTTTCCTCAGAGGCGGTGCGACCCAACAAAGGACCCAAGGCTGCCTTACTGAATCGCAGTGCTGGCAAGTAAGGAGAGTTGCTGGGAGGGGAGAAAGCTGCTGGGCATGGTGAAAAAAAAAAGGGACAGCTGCTACTGGACCTGGAGAGGGAGAAGGAGAGATGCTGCTGGGAGGGGAGGAGGGAAAGGAGTCTGGGAAGCTGCTGGGCAAGGGGAAAAAAGGGACCGCTGGTACTGGACCTGGAGGGAGGGAGAAGGAGAGATGCTGCTGGGAGGGGAGGAGTGAAAGGAAAGGGAAGAGAGTTACTGCTGGACAGGGGGAGGAGGGAAGGGAGAAGAAAAAAGGAAGGAAACGGCTTGCAGGGAGATTAGAGGAGGGGAAGGGGAAGGGGAGAGACAGGAATGAGATAGGAAGGGGGGTCAGCAGAGAAATTGAGAGGGACAAAGATGCTAGATCTGGTGTAGGAGAGATAAAAGTGAAGAGAGCAGTGAAGCTGGAATGAATCGTGTAAAAAGGAGAGAAGGGCATAGGCTGGATGGAAAGGGGAGGGGGGCATAGAAAGAAGACAAATACCATATGGAAGGGGCAGATGCTGGATTAAAGAGACAGAGATGGCAGACGCTGGAAGGAAGAGAGTGAAAAGAAGATGAAAGCAGAAACCAGAGACAACAAAAGGTAGAAAGAAATAATTTTATTTCTATTTTGTGATTAGAATATATCAATTTGAAATATATATCCTGCTAGAGCTGGTGTTAGACATAACTGGGGACTGCAAAGTCCAGGCAGTGGCTTAGGGCTCTCTCTGACCAGGAAGGCAGTTGCCCTAGTTGCACTCCCCTAACCCTATTCCTGCTATGTGTGACTGCGGTATTCTGTTAGCATGATATTTCTGTGTAGCATTCTGTAATAATTTGGCTTATTCAGTTTTCTTGATAGTAGAGGGGATATATGTGAAGGGGAGGGGAGACAGGGGTTTTGTTGATCCTTGCTCTGTATTATTTGTATTTATAAAATGACAATTGTACAGAATATTGTTTCTTTTTATACTTTAATAAAATAAATTCAGTATAAAATCATAACTGAGGCTTGTGCAGATGGGATCAGATGGTTTGCGAGGACCGAGCTCGCAGAGACGGGGCGGAAACGGGGTTTTTAAATTTCAGTCCTAGTAGTTTTCCGGTCCACAAAATAATTTTTTTTCCCCCCGCGGTCCATAGGTGTAAAAAGGTTGAAAACACAGATCTAAGGGGTTTAATGCTTTAGTGTGCCCCTCTATGGACAACTGAAGGCAGTACTGAGATGTCCTTTTGGTGTTTCATTTGGTAGAACAGAGGTAAAAGTGTGGATTTTCTTGTTTTAGAATAGAGTAGGAGTGACATTTATTGTTAGATCATGTAATGGGTAGTGGTGGTATTTCTCTGGCTATTAACCATGAAAGAATTGTTTGGGTACCTCTGTGGGTATATGTAGAAATTCCTATTCTTGTTTTAAATTTTAAGAACTACAAGGAAGCCGGAGGTCATCAGCCGTAAGCTGGAGGTCATCAGCTGTAAGCCGGAGGTCATCAGCCGTAAGCCGGAGGTCATTATGCCATTGTATAGATCCATGGTGAGGCCCCACCTGGAATACTGTGTGCAATTTTGGAGGCCGCATTATCGCAAGGATGTGCTGAGGATGGAGTCGGTCCAGAGAATGGCCACCCGGATGGTCTCGGGATTCAAGGATCTCCCGTACGAGGAACGATTAGAAAAATTACAGCTATACTCACTCGAGGAGCGCAGAGAGAGGGGAGACATGATCGAGACGTTCAAATATCTCACGGGCCGCGTGAGACAGAGGAAGATGTCTTCTTTTTCAAGGGTCCCTCGGCAACAAGAAGGCATCCGTGGAAAATCAGAGGCGGGAAACTGCGAGGTGACACCAGGAAGTTCTTTGTTACTGAAAGGGTAGTTGATCGCTGGAATAGTCTTCCACTTCAGGTGATTGAGGCCAGCTGCTTGCCTGATTTTAAGGCCAAATGGGATCGACACGTGGGAATCTATTCACAAGGTAAAGGTAGGGGAGGGTCATTAGGATGGGCAGACTGGATGGGCCGTGGCCCTTATCTGCCGTCTATTTCTATGTTTCTATGTAAGATAGATGTTTAATAGATTGTTCAGAGAGAATAGTTCATAATATTGAAAACGTTGAAACAAGGAATAGATTTGTAACATCTTATCATTCTTTTTAGGTCAGACCAGTAGTCCATCGTGCCCAGCAATCCGCTCACTCCGCGGCCCTTAGGTCAAAGACCAGTGCCCTAATCAAACATAAATTAGACGCAATCTTGGATGAGGAGAATCTACGGGATCCCAGTCAACACGGATTCACCAAGGGTAGGTACTGCCAATCCAATCTCATCAGCTTCTTTAACTGGTTAACAAAACAGCTAGACTTGGGAGAATCCGTGGACGTCATATACCTAGACTTCAGCAAAGCTTTCGATAGTGTCCCGCATCGCAGGCTGTTGAGCAAGATGAAATCAATGGGGCTGGGAGAAACACTAACTACATGGTCAATGACTGGCTGAGTGGCAGACTTCAGAGGGTGTTAGTTAACGGTACCCTCTCTAAAACATCGGAGGTGACCAGTGGAGTACCGCAGTCTTAGGCCAGCTCCTTTTCAACATATTCATAGGGGACCTAACTCAGGGGCTTCAAGATAAGATAACGTTATTCGCTGACGACGCCAAACTATGCAATATAGTGAGAGACGACAATTCACCCAATAGTACAGGACCTACATTTGTTGGAGCTTTGGTCCTCGACCTGGCAGCTGAGCTTCAACACTAAGAAATGCAAGATCATGCACCTCGGCAGCAGAAATCCGTGCAGAACTTACACCTTGAATGGTGAGACCTTAGCTAGAACTTCAACAGAACGAGGCTTGGGAGTGATCATCAGCGCAGACATGAAAACTGCTGATCATGTGGTGAAGGCTACATCTAAGGCAAGACAGTTGTTAGGTTGCATCCACAGGAGTTTCGTCAGTCGGAAGCCTGAAGTCATAATGCCATTATACAGAACCATGGTGAGACCTCATTTGGAATACTGTGTGCAATTCTGGAGGCCACACTACCGAAAAGATGTGCTGAGAGTAGAGTTGGTGCAACAGATGGCCACCAGGATGGTCTCGGGGCTCAAGGATCTATCGTACGAGGAGACATGATCGAGACGTTTAAGTATATTACCGGCCGTATCGAGATGGAAGAAGAGATTCTCTTTCTCAAAGGACCCTCAGCCACAAGAGGGCATCCGCTCAAACTCAGGGGCGGGAAATTTCATGGAGACACCAGGAAATATTTTTTCACCGAGAGAGTGGTTGATCCTTGGAACGAGCTCCCGGTGCAGGTGATCGAGGCAAACAGCATGCAAGAATTTAAGAGCAAATGGGATGCCCATGTGGGATCCCTTAGAGGGTTAAGCCAAGGGAACCTGTCACCAGGAGTGGGATTCCTAGGATAGTAGACTTGGGGTGGGTCAGTAGAGTGGGCAGACCTGATGGGCTTTGGCCCTTATCTGCCGTCATCGTCTATGTTTCTATTTGAGTCTAGCCTTACCTGCGCATGTTCTGTTCCAGCAGGAATTTATCCAACCTTTTCTTGAATCCCTGAAGAGTGCTTTCCTCTATAACAGCCTCTGGAAGAGCGTTCCAGATTTCTACCACTCTCTCTATGAAGAAGAACTTCCTTATGTTTGTACGGAATCTATTCCCTTTTAACTTTAGCGAGTGCCCTCTCATACTCTTCATCTTGGAGAGGGTGAACAATCTCTCTTTCTCTACTAAGTCAATTCCCTTCAATATCTTGAATGTTTCAATCATGTCCCCTTTCAGTCTCCTCTTTTCAAGGGAGAAGAGGCCCAGTTTCTCTAGCCTCTCATTGTATGGCAACTCCTCCAGCCCCTTAACCATTTTGTTGCTCTTCTCTGGACCCTCTCGAGTAGTATTATGTCCTTCTTCATGTACGGCGACCAGTGTTGGATGCAGTATTCCAGGTGGGGGCATACCATGGCCCGGTACAACGGCTTGATAACCTTTTCAGATCTGTTTGTGATCCCCTTTTTAATCATTCCTAACATTCTTCAGACACTAGATGCCATAGGAATAACTGGTAAAGTTCACAACTGGTTCCAAGGCTTCCTTCAAACAAGATCAAAGTTTTATTTTATTTTTCTTTCCAGCTTATGATTTATCTTTAATCTTATCTATTGTTTTGCCTTTTGTCTTTGTTTTGTTCTATTTCTATCATTTAAATTTCTCCAGAATTCTACTGTTCAACGACTCCCCCTTCTGCTTCTATTCCTTTCTCTCCTCTCTTCTACCTTCCAAAGTATTTAGATCAATGCTGTCTTGTTAAAATGTTTATTTTATTTTTATTTTTCCTCTAACTCTACTTTTCACTTCTCTATTATCCTCCAGGTACTTTAGTTAGATTGTGAGCCTTTGGGACAGTAAGGGAATTTTTCAAGTACCTTTCTTATTTCTAATCTTAATGTATATTTTCTGTAAACCGCTTAGAACCTAACGGATGTAGCGGTATATAAGAAATAAATTACATTACAAATTACATTACATCATATAGAGTTAAGTCAAAAGATATTTTATCTGAACCATGGACAAACCCCTGCGGAGTACCACAAGGATCCCCACTATCGCCCATACTATTCAACCTCTTCATAGCTTCCTTAGGCACTGCCCTAGACGCCCTAAATATAACATCTTTCAGTTACGCAGATGACATAACCATCATTCTCCCATTTGACATACAAGACCCCAGCTCCAATGAACACCTGATAACAACACTAGAAACTGTAGAAAAATGGATGAAGAACCATAAATTGAAACTGAATGCAGAGAAAACCAAATTCCTACTACTAGAGAAGGAACAAAAGCAATCTATAACAGAATTGGAAGTAAATACAATCAAATATCCCATACAGAGCACTCTAAAAATTCTAGGAATACAATTAGATAGACGCTGCACTATGCAGACACAGATACACAAAGTCATACAGAAAGCATTCTTCACCATGCGAAACCTAAGAAAAATAAGAAATTTCTTTACCAAAGAACACTACAAGATCATTGTACAATCCCTCACACTCAGTAACTTGGATTACTGCAACAGCCTCTACCTAACATGTCCTAACAATATGATAAAACAACTACAGACAGTTCAGAACACTGCCATCAGACTCATCTACTGTCTCAGCAAATTTGACCACATCACTCCCGCCTATATAGACTCTCACTGGCTTCCGATAAAAGCAAGAACTCAATTCAAGTTCTATTGTCTGCTGTTTAAGATAACCCATGGAACTGCCCCCTGTTACCTAAACAACCGCCTAAACCATTACCGCTCATCCAGATCAAGAAGAACTCAAAACCTATTCACCTTCCCACCTAATAATGGAACCCGTCTTAAGAAACTATACGACAGCCTTCTAGCGACACAGGCAGCAAAAATTGACCCCACAATCACCAAACTAATGATCAATACAACAGACATCAAAGTGTTTCGAAAAGAAATCAAAACATTTCTATTCAGAAAACACATCATTACCAACTAATATCCTCCCTTTATGCACAAGCTCTCCCTCGATAGAATAACACATTAATTCAATTCTTAGAACCTTTCCTATCATACATACTCTGATTCCTATATAAACATTTTCCACACTATCCAATAAATTTCTTACTTCATTATTAGGTAACTTCCAATCTGTAAACCGTATATACTGATAATCTCCACTATATTCTGTTATCACTTGATTCCCTTGATATGTAATTCTCAAAATTGAATCCTCTAACACACCATTTAATGTACACGAATCACTGTTATGTAATTTATCTAGATAATCTTTATTACGCAATTCTTTTGGTAATTCCTATAATTTGTATTCCGCCTTGAACAATATATAATGTATAATGTATTCGAAATTAATTTTCCTATGAACTGTTTTCCTATCTTATTTTACTCTATGTTTATAACCTAACTAATTTATTTTTCTCAAGTACTTTAGCAAGAATGTGAGCCTTTGGGACAGTCAGGGAACTCTAAGTACTTTCTTTTCATCTTAATTAATCTTACTTATTGCATTTCTTCTGTTTCTACTGTAAACCGCTTAGAACCTCACGGTACAGCGGTATATAAGAAATAAAATTATTATTATTATTCTGTTTGCCCTCTTCACCGCTGCCACACATTGCGCGGACGGTTTCATTGACTTGTCTACAAGTACTCCCAAGTCTCTTTCCTGGGGGCTCTCTCCGAGTATAGCACCGGACATCCTGTATTCGTGCATATGATTTTTGGTACCGACATGAATTACCTTGAACTTATCCACGTTGAACCTCATTTGCCATTTCACAGCCCATTCCTCGAGTATGTTTATGTCTCGTTTTAGGTCTTCACAATCCTTCTGTGTCCTCACTAAATGATCTGGAAATTGGAACAACAAGTGAGATGATTAAATTTGCAGATGACACAAAATTATATCAAAACTGTTAAAAACATGTGAGGATTGTGAAAAATTGCAGGAAGGCTGGGTATCCAAATGGCAGATGAAATTTAAAGTGGTCAAATGCAAAGTGATGCACTTTCAGAAGAACAATCCAAATAATATTTACCAGATGCTAGAGTCCACCTTAGGTGTTAGCACCAAAGAAAAAGATCTAGATGTCATCTTAGACAATATGCTGAATCTGCCAAGTGTGTGGCAATAATAATTATAATTTTAAATACCAATGGTAAGAGAGCTAATGCCATCCAAAAGTTGCTCAGAAAAAGTGAAACTCTGAAGGGAGGTGGATACCTTCCCTTGGTAAAAGAGTTTACCATCCAATCATTGCATTTGTTTTAAAAGGCATCACTCTTTAACCAGGTAAAAACTTCAATTGTATGACAAAATGCTTAATCGACAAAGATTGTTCAAAACTCTTATATATGAGAAAATCTCTTGTTTGCACTTATCTGTGCAGACTTGCAAAACTGTGAATATAAGGGCTCTGGGGTCTCAACGTGGCCCCGTTTCGATAAACTGCTTCAGGAGACCCAATACAATGCTGCACACTGGTGTAAATGTATCTTCCCAAGAGATGATCTAAAAGTAACAACAAAAAATTTTTGTAACAATCACAGCGCAACAAAAACTCAGAAATGAAGCGCTGAGAAACTAAATTGCTTCTTGGCAGCCTAAGGGCAGAGGAGAAAAGCACTCACATACCGTTTGTCAAAATTTGAAGAATCCAAACGACGGAGACCGCTCACCTCCTCACTATTTTTATACTACAGTGAGGAGGAGGGGTGACCTCCAACGGAACGTGATGACGTCACTAAGTTGATGACGTCAAAAAGGTTAATGTATGGAAAAGAGAACACTGTCATTGTGAATAAAGAGCTATTGAAAAAAACTACTGATGGAAAAAACTACTGATGGAAAAAACTGCTGTTAACCCTATGCTGAGAAACCACCAATTCACAAAAACGCCACCCACTCAATCTCATTATTTAATCCGCTGGGATGAAGTGTGTTGAGCTCAAAAATCCACTTCTGTTCCTTGCGCCAGAGGAGTTTGGGTATATCACCCCCTCTGGTAGTAATGACTATGTCAAGTACTGAAAATCTCAAAGTGGAAATGTCATGCCGCTGTTGCGTCCAATGCTGCACAAGGGGAGCTTCTTGTATACCAGAATTTATCCTGCTTATATGCTCACCTATCCTAGTTTTAATACTACGTACTGTGCAGCCCACATAGCTCAAACCGCAAGGACATTGTATTATGTATACAACTTGCTTTGTGTTACAGTCTGAAGCTGTATGGCAAAGTTTTCTTTTAGTGATCAAATTCATGTACTGTAGGGGTACACTGTACTGACACATTCTACAGTGCCCACACGGATGATGTCCACGTGTCCAGATTTGAAAATACTTTTTTGTACCCTTCTGTCTATTGGCAGCAGTTGATTCTTTGGAAACGCTATATAGACGACATTTTTGGTATATGGACAGGCACAGCAGAAGAACTGGACCAATTTGTAGGATGGCTGAACAGTTGTGATGCTAATCTGCAGTTCACTCTATATAAAGATCAACATCAAGTACCTTTTTTGGACATTAACATTCAGTTGAGTAATGGGAGTTTTCAAACATCTATCTATCGTAAGCCTACTGACCGTAACAATCTTCTTCAATATGATAGCTTTCATCCGAAGCATTTAAGGGATAACATCCCAGCAGGTCAGTTTTTGAGACTCCGACGACTGTGTACTTCTACACAGGATTATGTTTCTAAAGCAGAAGTTATGAAGGCCAGGTTTGAAGAAAAGGGTTATCCCGTCTCTGTCATCAAGAAAGCATACAAGAGGGGATTGTACGCTAACCGGTCTTTACTATTAGAAACACATCCCAAGAGTGATGATCAATCTTTAGTATGTGTTTTACCCTACTCACATCTGGCATTTCACATCAAACGGACTATTAAACAACATTGGCATGTCATGCAATACCATTCAGAGTTTCTAGAACCCCCTCGATTTGCATTCTCCAGAAATCACAATTTAAAACAAAAGCTGGTTCATTCCCAGTTCCAGCAATCTTTTCAGGACATTTCTACAAACAGTGGACATCATCCGTGTGGGCACTGTAGAATGTGTCAGTACAGTGTACCCCTACAGTACATGAATTTGATCACTAAAAGAAAACTTTGCCATACAGCTTCAGACTGTAACACAAAGCAAGTTGTATACATAATACAATGTCCTTGCGGTTTGAGCTATGTGGGCTGCACAGTACGTAGTATTAAAACTAGGATAGGTGAGCATATAAGCAGGATAAATTCTGGTATACAAGAAGCTCCCCTTGTGCAGCATTGGACGCAACAGCGGCATGACATTTCCACTTTGAGATTTTCAGTACTTGACATAGTCATTACTACCAGAGGGGGTGATATACCCAAACTCCTCTGGCGCAAGGAACAGAAGTGGATTTTTGAGCTCAACACACTTCATCCCAGCGGATTAAATAATGAGATTGAGTGGGTGGCGTTTTTGTGAATTGGTGGTTTCTCAGCATAGGGTTAACAGCAGTTTTTTCCATCAGTAGTTTTTTCCATCAGTAGTTTTTTTCAATAGCTCTTTATTCACAATGACAGTGTTCTCTTTTCCATACATTAACCTTTTTGACGTCATCAACTTAGTGACGTCATCACGTTCCGTTGGAGGTCACCCCTCCTCCTCACTGTAGTATAAAAATAGTGAGGAGGTGAGCGGTCTCCGTCGTTTGGATTCTTCAAATTTTGACAAACGGTATGTGAGTGCTTTTCTCCTCTGCCCTTAGGCTGCCAAGAAGCAATTTAGTTTCTCAGCGCTTCATTTCTGAGTTTTTGTTGCGCTGTGATTGTTACAAAAATTTTTTGTTGTTACTTTTAGATCATCTCTTGGGAAGATACATTTACACCAGTGTGCAGCATTGTATTGGGTCTCCTGAAGCAGTTTATCGAAACGGGGCCACGTTGAGACCCCAGAGCCCTTATATTCACAGTTTTGCAAGTCTGCACAGATAAGTGCAAACAAGAGATTTTCTCATATATAAGAGTTTTGAACAATCTTTGTCGATTAAGCATTTTGTCATACAATTGAAGTTTTTACCTGGTTAAAGAGTGATGCCTTTTAAAACAAATGCAATGATTGGATGGTAAACTCTTTTACCAAGGGAAGGTATCCACCTCCCTTCAGAGTTTCACTTTTTCTGAGCAACTTTTGGATGGCATTAGCTCTCTTACCATTGGTATTTAAAATTATAGTCAGTTTCTCATTTATTATACATTTACTTCTCTGACTAGCATACATATATGTCCCTGTAAGCCTTCTTGACGAAGTGTGTGGCAATAGCAAAAATGCAAACAGGATGCTAGAACTTATTAGGACATGGATGGTAAATAAGATCAAGAATATTATACTGCCTCCGTATTACTCCATGGTGTGACCGCACCTTGAGTATTGAGTTCAAAAAAGATATAGAAGAATTAGAAAAAGTTCAAAGAAAAGCAACTAGGATGATAAAGAGGATGGAACTCCTTTCATTTGAGGAATAGCTAAAGAGGTTAGGGCAGAGGGAAGATATGACTGAAGTCTACAACATCCCAATTGGTGTAGAATGGGTACAAGTGAATCAATTTTCACTCTTCCAAAAATTACAAAGACTAGGGAACATTCTTTTTTTTCTTAATCTTTATTAATTTTCAAAACTAATACAAAATGCCAGGAATTATACAGACATTAATAATCAACATAAGCACTTAAATTCAATCAATAACAATGCAGAAGAAAAATATCCCTTCCCTCTCATCCAACAATTTAATCAAGAAATAAACCAAAAAGATATCCTCCTCCACCCCCCCCCCCCACTCCATCCTGGATATGTATAAAAATAAACAAAAATGAAATAAAAGACAACTATGTTGAAGTAACAAAAGATGTCAACGGGCCCCAAACCAAAAGACTAGGGAACATTCAATGAAGTTACATGGAAATAGTTTTAAAACCAATAGAAGAAAGTATTTTTCCACTCAAAGAATAGTTAAATTCTAGAGCTCATTGCCAGAGAATGCATGATAACAGCTAGGTTTAAAAACAGTTTGGTTAAGTTCCTGTAGGAAAAGTCCATAGTCTGCTGTTGAGACAGACATGGGGGAAGCCACTGCTTGCCCTAGGATCAGTAGCATGGAATGTTGCTACTATTTGGGTTTCTGCCAGGCAGTGGCGTACCTAGGGTATGTGGCACCCGGGGCCCATCATTTTTTGACACCCCCCCCCCCCCATGTAAAAATTTTTTTTTTTTTTTTTTTTTTTGCAATAACCATGAAATGGAATAAATGGTCAGAATAGAAACAGGCAGTGAAAATTTTCTTTTATTGAACCTCATATATGTAACCATTATTCCAAACATAACATAACATAAATTATGTCTAAATTGTCATGACATTAGAAGTACATATGGAGTAGTTGCAGGTGATGCTTGGGACAGTTCTGATTGTGTTAGTTCGGTTTTATGTGTTTTTTGAATAGAAGGGTTTTTATTTCTTTTTGAAGGTTTTGCAGTCTGTGATTGATATCAATTGGTTGTAGAGTTGGGGGTCGAGTGTTGCAGCTCGAATGGCTAGGAGGTTGTCGAACAGTTTTTTTCTTTTGACGTTTTTGGTTGGAGGGTGTGTGAATGGTGCACAAGTTCTCCTATGTCTGTTTGAAGTGGATTGAATTATTTAGCTGAAGAAATTAGTTAACCCCCATTCCACACACATTAATTCTCTTCCATTTTTGTTCCCATTATAAAAAACACTGATAAGTTCCCAGAAAAAAAATACATTAAAATAAGAAGTGAAAACAAAGGCCCCTACAGATGAGAACATAACATAAGAATAGCCTAACTGGGTCAGACCAATGGTCCATCATGCCCAGTAGCCCATTCTCATGGTAGCCAATCCAGGACACTAATACCTGGTCAAAACCCAAAGAGTAGCAACATTCCATGCTACCGATCCAGGGCAAGCAGACACTTCCCCCATGTCTTAATAACAGATTATGGACTTTTCCTCCAGGAATTTGTCCAAATCTTTCTTAAAACCAGCTACACTATCTGCTTTTACCATAACTTCTGGCCACTTCATTTTTAAGTTTAGATCTTTCCTTTCAAACAGAGACCTTGCTAGATGTCAAATACAGCACAAGGTAACTTCACATGGACTTAGCTGTGCAGGAAATGTGAATCTCCTCATACACCCACCATATAGTGCAAAAATGTGCAAAGGTCTGTTTTTTTCTTTCGATCACTACATAGCCTAATGCCACACAAGCAGCGCTGTTACAAACATATTCTGTAGGTCAATGCTAAGGATAACAAAGTTTCCTTCCTTGGACCAGAAGGAGATAAACCACTGGAAGAGATCCCAAAACAACACCCAAAGACCCACTCAGTGTGTGAATCAGTTGAGTGGAGTGGACTAACTGGGGGGTGGAAATGGGCCCGTAGTTTGCTCAGCAGAATTTCCCAGACCACCTCTTCCTCTCAACACATTGACACGCTGCCACCATCACCACTAGGAACACCTCACTGGGTAGGCCAGCTATGCTATAAACTTTATAAAACACATTATTATATTTTCTTATAAAGCACATATTTTAACTGACCTCTCTGACATCCTCAGCCTTTCCATTCACAAAAATAGAAGGAAGAAAATTTCCCATTTCCTGCTGTCTCATGTCCCCGGCCTATACAATATTTTTTTTCTGCAGACCCTTCAAAAGTCTGACCAAATCCTCGTTTCACTTGCATTATAAAGTACTGAGGATGCCATCTCTCCCCAATCCCAGGTCCTAAAGTCTAAGACAGTAGCGCAAACTAATGCTGCCAGATACAGGAAAAAAAAATTTTGATTCGATTCAGCCCTATTGAATTGGTTTTTCAATTCGATTTTCCTGCCCAGTTGGGTGATTTTTTTCAAAACTCCTGGTGGGTTTTATAGCTTTTTCACCCCCTTTGGCTTCTCCTAACCACACTGGCGCTGTGGTGTAAATAAAATAAAGAAACAAAAAGGACTTTTCCTCTTTCTGTTAAATCCTAGCTCACGTTTGCAGTCCAACACCAGCTCTGGCAGGATACACATTTCAAATCTGACATGTTATAATCACAAAACAGAAAATAAAATTAATTTTTCTACCTTTTGTTGTCTGGTTATATTTCAAATTTTGTTGGTCCAAGGCTCTGGTTTTCTTCTGATAACTTGCTTGCCAGGGTCTCCTTCTTTCTGCATGCTAACCATCCATCTGCCAACTCTGTCCTCCCTTTCCATTTCCCTTCCCTTCCCAGGAAGTCTGGTATCTTTCCTTTTTTTCATCTCCCTCCACAGATCCACCTTTTCTTAAATACCCTTTCATCCGGCATCTCTCCCTCCTTCCCCACCATCCCAGAGTCCACCATCTCTCCGTTTCTTTTCCTAATTACCCTCCTATCCAGTATCTCTATCCCTCCTCCACACCATCCCTTGTGTCCAATTTCTCTCCCTTTCTGTTCCTTCCCTCCCTAAATCCCATGGTCCATCATCTCTCTCCCTCTCCTCTATTTTCAGACCCATTATTTCTTCCCCCCCCCAAAGTTTGGCATATGCATGTCTCTTTGAACACCCCCTTCCCTCTGTGTACTTCTAAATCATGGTCCCCCCCCCAAAGGCCTGTCCCCCCTTAAAGGTCTGCCTGTCCCACCTTGAAGGCCTGCACCCCCCTTGAAGGCCTGTCCCTTCCCCTTGTAGGCCTGTCCCCCCCTTGAAGGCCTGCCTGCCTGTCCCCCCCTTGAAGGTCTGCACCCCCCGAAGGCCTGCACCCCCCGAAGGCCTGTCCCCCACTTGAAGGCCTGTCCCACCCCCTTGTAGCTTCTCCCCCCCCCCTTGTAGGCCTTTCCCCCCTTGAAGGCCTGCCTGCCTGCCTTTCCCCCCTTGAAGGCCTGTCCCCCCTTGAAGGCCTGCACCCCCTTGAAGGCCTGCACCACCCCCCTCGAAGGCCTGCACTCCCTTGAAGGCCTGCACCCCCCTTGAAGGCCTGTCCCTTCCCCTTGTAGGCCTGTCCCCCCCTTGAAGGCCTGCCTGCCTGCCCCCCCCTTGAAGGTCTGCACCCCCCGAAGGCCTGTCCCCCACTTGAAGGCCTGTCCCACCCCCTTGTAGCTTCTCCCCCCCCTTGTAGGCCTGTCCCCCCTTGAAGGCCTGCCTGCCTGCCTTTCCCCCCTTGAAGGCCTGTCCCCCCTTGAAGGCCTGCACCCCCTTGAAGGCCTGCACCACCCCCCTCGAAGGCCTGCACTCCCTTGAAGGTCTGCACCCCCCCCCCCGAAGGCCTGTCCCCCACTTGAAGGCTTGTACCACCCCCTTGTAGCTTCTCCCCCCCTTGTAGGCCTGTCCCCCCCTTGAAGGCCTGCCTGCCTGCCTTTCCCCCCCTTGAAGGCCTGCACCCCCTTGAAGGACTGCACCCCCCCGAAGGCCTGCACTCCCTTGAAGGTCTGCACCCCCCCGAAGGCCTGTCCCCCCCTTGAAGGCCTGTCCCACCCCCTTGTAGGCCTGTCCCCCCCTTGTAGGCCTGTCC
This sequence comes from Geotrypetes seraphini, assembly GCF_902459505.1. NCBI lineage: Eukaryota > Metazoa > Chordata > Amphibia > Gymnophiona > Dermophiidae > Geotrypetes > Geotrypetes seraphini. Next base: position 27,882,923 of record NC_047101.1, on the reverse strand, counting down.
CCCCTTTAAGGCCTGCCTGCCTGCCTTTCCCCCCCTTGAAGGCCTGCCCCCCCCTTGAAGGCCTGCACCCCCCCTTGAAGGCCTGTCCCCCCCCCTTGTAGGCCTGTCCTCCCCTTGTAGGCCTGTCCCCCCCTTGTAGGCCTGTCCCCCCCTTGAAGGCCTGCCTGCCTTTCCCCCCTTGAAGGCCTGCCCCCCCTTGAAGGTCTGCACCCCCCCCCCCGAAGGCCTGCACCCCCCTGAAGGCCTGCCTGCCCCCCTTGAAGGCCTGCACCCCCCCCCCGAAGGCCTGTCCCCCCTTGAAGGCCTGCCTGCCTGCCTGTCACCCCCCTCCCCCTTGAAAGCCTGCTTGCCTGCCCGCCCGCCCCACCCTGAAGGCCTGATGCCCCGACCCACCCCGAAGGACCGCTCGCCCACCTGGCCTCCCCGCACCACCTATGAACAGCCGCAGCAGGATCGCGAAGTCAGCGTCAGCGATCCCTGCGCTGCTTCCTGCGCCACGGTCCCGCCCCTCCTCTGACGTCAGAGGAGGGGCGGGATCGCGGCGCAGGAAGCAGCGCAGGGATGCTGACGCTGACTTCGCGATCCTGCTGCGGCTGTTCATAGGTGGTGCGGGGAGGCCAGGGGGGCGAGCGGTCCTTCGGGGTGGGTCGGGGCATCAGGCCTTCAGGGTGGGGCGGGATCGCGGCGCAGGAAGCAGCGCAGGGATGCTGACGCTGACTTCGCGATCCTGCTGCGGGCTGCTTCACAGATGGTGCAGGAAGGTCAGTGGGGCGAGCGGTCCTTCGGGGGTGGCGGGGGACTGAACGGCAAGGCCGGGAACACCCCCTTAGGGCTGGTACCCGGGGCGGCCCGCCCCCCCCGCCCCCCCCTAGGTACGCCACTGCTGCCAGGTACTTGTGACCTGGATTGGCCACTGTGGAAACAGGATACTAAGCTGATGAGGTTGGTTCTTAGGGATTGGTGGAATGAGGCATTATGACATCACAATCTCAGCTCTCAAATGTTGCTACTATTTGGGTATCTGCTACTATTGGGGTTCCTACATGTGACCTGGATTGGCCACTGTGGAAACAGGATACTGGGCTAATAGACCATTGGTCTGACCCAATAGGGCTACTGTTATGTTTTTATGAACCTCTATATAAATCAAATGGGAGAAGTAAAGATTCCCAACCATAACAAAATATCTTATAGAAATCTAGTAAAGCCTGACAGATAAAGCACTGTATACTTAAATCTTATAGGATATTTTGAGAAATCCCAGATTGTTTAAAATGTTCTGGTCCTAACTACACTTTGTTTTGAATCTAGTTTCTTATCACACGCTGTGTTGTAACTTGTGTTTAATACATTACCCTTATATTGGTTATAAAAACAGATTTGCCTGCCATTAAAGCATATGCAGTGTTGATTGTCACGTGTAGAAAACAGTGTTTCTATCCATAAATTATGACTTATGATTAAGATCACTGTCTTGATGGAGCACAGTGTCACCCACTTCCTACACATGGTCTTCATCTGTCATTTTGATATTGTTCCTCTTCTCTTTTAATTAAAAATTTGATTTTTGGCTCACAGCCTGCATTGTCTCTTTTGCTCGTTCAGGGCCAGGATTTCCTGCTGCTTTCTAGTCATACACGGTCATTGTTTATCATAAACTAGAAATGGCACAGACTCAGCACATATTACAAAACTCCCTTCTCTTATGCTAATTCATTTCTTGGCACTTTTCTTTCATTCATAATATTTCCAACATTAGGACTTCACGCTGTTATAGGTTTTTTTGTCATTTGTAAACACAGATGTACACAGATGTACAGATGATTGGAAAATGGTGCTTCTTGAGCTGGTCTTGGAGGAATTTCCCCCTCCCTCCCCAGCTAGTTAAATTTTCAAGATATTCATAATAAATGTGTTTGAAATGGATTTTGTGCACTGCCTCCATTTCATGCAAATCCATCTTGAGCATATTTACTAAGGATATCCTGAAAACCCAACAGGCCAGGAGATCGAATAGGAAAGAAGGGCGGGAGAATTGCAGTTATTTATAGACACTCCTTCATCAAGGATGTTATTTCATTGCCACAAAGATCAACTATCGAATATCTTCAATTTAGATTAAATACAAATCTCCAACTGGAAATGCTGCTTCTTTATGTCCCACCCCCAATAAATTGAGACGTTATTACCCTGTTTCAATCAATATTATTTGACTTTTGCACATCTACAGAAAACCCACTAATATTGGGTGATTTTAATGTCTATGTCGATGTGCAAGAGAATGCTTTATCATCTGATTTAATAGATTTCATCTTCGACTTAAATCTAGCCACCATGATTTCTAAACCAACACACATTGATCCTGGCTTCAAACTCCCTAAAGTCAAATTTTTCGGTACCAAAAATCTATTCTGTACCCTGGTCCAATCATAGTCTAATAACAATAAAATATTTTCAATCACTACTCTAACCTAGATGACTCGTCAGTCGCCTCATCTATTAAGTTGAACATCAACGACTTTGATAACTTGTCACTCGAAGACCAATTATCCAAGTGGGATAATCTTTGTACAAACTTGATGAACGAACTGGATCCTACCGTAAAAAAATTGATTTCCATAAAAAACAAAAAACAAAAAAACAACCCTTGGTATACCGCCGAGTTAACATTCATTAAAAATCAATTGCGTGCTCTTGAACGAAAATGGCGTCAGACTAAAACATCTTCTAATTTATCAAAATATCAGAAACAAGCAAACCACTATAAAATTAAAATAAATGCAGCAAAGAAAGAGTACTATAAGAAATGTATTGGAAAGACAAAAGACTCTGCCGTGCTATTCTCAATATTAAAATCATTAACTATGTTTAAACCCAAAAGAAATATCAATTCTGAAATTTCAATTTCCGCCCAAGATCTTGCACACTACTATAAAGAAAAAATCATCAGCATTAGAAGTCAATTTAGATCAAAAACTGACCCAGACCCCACAGAGCCCGATAATATCTCGCCATTCTCAAAATCTACCATCATTAAGCAACATTTAACGGTTGTTTCAATCCATAAATATAAAAAGCAGTAACTTTGAAATCATTCTGTCTTTTTTAAAAGTTAGGGCCATTCATACATAAACTCATCACCAGCAGTCTAGAAACAGGATCTCTTCCAAAATCCTGGAAACATTTGATAATCCATCCAATTCTCAAAAATCCAAAAGTAAACCACAACGACACCATGAATTTTTGACCAATAGCTAAAATTCCATTCTTAGCTAAATTGACCAAAAAGGTAGTGTTCAATCAGATATCTGAATTTATAGATAAAACAGGTGCACCTCATCCTAATCAAACAAGATTTCACAAACATTATTCAACAGAACACTCGATGATAGGTATGACCACATTTATTTTCTGGATCACCACCAATCTGTTCTCCTTATATCCATAGACCTTTCTTCCGCATTTAACACCATTGATCACCATCTTCTTATAAAAACACTGAAATCCATCAGAATTAGTGATATTGTTCTTCAATGGTTTCAATCTTATTTCTCAGATAGATCATCAAATGTTATCTTTAATAATTCCACTTCAGACATGATCTCTACCAACTATGGTATCCTGCAGGGGTTGATATTATCCCCCCTACTCTTTAACATCGTTTTAACCCCTTTGCTCTTTGTCAATCTATTGGGTTTACAGCATTCACCTATGCAGACGATCTTCAACTTTTATTTCCATTAGATTCATATTCTACAGAGAAATTTCTAAATGTCAATAAGAAATTAGGTATAATTTCAGACTGGCTAGATGAAAATAAACAAGTAATGAACACAGATAAAACAAAAATAATGCACTTCCCATGGAAAGAAGGAATAAAACTCAACGCCCCGATTAACATAAATAATACTCATCTACAGGAAGTTACTATGATTAGAGTTCTGGGGGTTATTATTGATCAAAAATTGACATATCACAACCAGATCAGTGCAGTAGTGAGAAGCTGTTTTCAGAGGTTAAGAATGATTAGATCAATTGCCCCATTCTTGGATTCATCCTCAATGAATGTCCTTGTACATTCACTGATCATTTCAAAGTTGGATTACTGCAATTCACTCTACAAGGGAGTCGCTCTAAAAGAAATCCATCGATTATAATTAATTCATAATATAGCAATCAAAATTATAACAAATAGGAAAAAAATTTGACCATGTAACTCCTCTCCTCAAAGAAGCTCATTGGTTGCCAATTGCCCACAGAATCTCCCTTAAAATAACATTATTAACATTCAAAATATAAACAACTAAAGCCCCATCATTCCTAGAAAGGTATATTCAAAGACTGAAGGGAATAGACTTGGTAGATCAGGACAGGTTGTTCACCCTCTCCAAGGTAGGGAGAACGAGAGGGCACTCTCTAAAATTGAAAGGGGATAGATTTTGTACAAACATAAGGAAGTTCTTCTTCACCCAGAGAGTGATAGAAAACTGGAATGCTCTTCTGGAGTCTGTCATAGGCCAGGGATTCAAGACAAAGTTAGACAAGTTCCTGCTGAACCGGAACGTACGCAGGTAGGGCTAGTCTCAGTTAGGGTGCTGGTCTTTGACCAGAGGGCCACCGTGTGAGCGGACTGCTGGGCATGATGGACCACTAGTCTGACCCAGCAGTGGCAATTCTTATGTTCTTATTCCATAAATTCCTACTAGAAGTTTGAAATGAGAGGACAAAAACCTTCTAGTAATTCCATCGCTTAGAATAATAAATACCAGACAAGATACGATCTTTTCTGTTACTGTACCCAAAATATGGAACTCTTTACCAGCATTTATCAAGGAAGAAAAATCGCTAAGTAAATTTAAAGGGCTCTTAAAATGCTGGCTGTATAAGGATGCCTTTGAGACATAATCCTCGTCGGATTCTTTTTTTGACCACACTCATTGCAGAAACTTTCGTTTCCTCTGTCCCAGGCCTTGAGAAACTACAAAATTTTTAGTTTCCTTTTTACTTTTATTACACTTTTAAAATTTTTACCCTCCCGTTGTACTTACCTTTCATGTTTACTTTACTATGCTTATTGTAGTTCCCCCCACTTCCCCTATGTATAAGTCCTTAATGTCTGTGTGTTTGTGGTAGTTAATAACTGAGACACCATTTTTAATTGTAAATCACTTTGAATTTATGATATTGCAATATATCAAAATTTTAATAAAACTTGATACTCAGGGTCTAGCTTGACAAACAGTAGGGATGGACATGCATTTGAAATGACATGAGAAACATTAATATTAGTTTAATAGAAACAAGAACTTCTTCCTTATTTCAACTAGCGACCTGTTCAGATAGTTATTAGGCCCTCAGCGTCACCACTGAGAACTCAAACGTATCACTGTTCTGAGCTTTACGTGGCAAATCGTCACTGGGTCTAATTTTTCTAATTTTCCATTTTAGCTTCCATCAAGAGCTTTAAATATTTCAGTGCTTATAGCTTTCTATAATTTATAATAATTTCATTTCACTTAGCTTATGTGTTGTTGTCTCTATTTAGAGATGTCTTTTATCAAGCAGGGTGACATAGCCTGAAGTTTTGTATGCTATAAATATTTGATGAGAAACATTAATGGCATTTCCCATACTGTTTTATGTTATTCTGACGGCATATAAAGCACAGTTACTCACCGTAACAAGTGTTATCCAGGGACAGCAGGCAGCTATTCTCACCTATGGGTGACGTCATCGACAGAGCCCAGATGCGGACGCCTCGCAAGCAGACTTGCTTGAAGAAACTCAAAGTTTCGAGTCCCCCGCACTGCGCATGCGCGAGTGCCTTCCCACCCAGCACAGGGTGCGTCTCCTCAGTTCAGATAGCTAGCAGAGAAGCCAACCAGGGGAGGTGAGTGGGTTGTGAGAATAGCTGCTTGCTGTCCCTGGATAACACCTGTTACGGTAAGTAACTGTGCTTTATCCCAGGACAAGCAGGCAGGTATTCTCACATATGGGTGACCTCCAAGCTAACCAGAATGGGATGGTGGGAGTGTTGGCAATTTAGGAGAATAAATTTTGTAATACTATTTGGCCAAACTATCCATCCCGTCTGGAGAAAGTATCCAGACAATAGTGAGAAGTGAAGGTATGAACCGAGGACCAAGTAGCAGCTCTATCAGCTCTATCTGAGGAAAGCTACTGAAGCTGCCATTGCTCTGACTTTATGGGCTGTGACTTTACTGTGAAGGGGTAATCCAGCCTGGGCATAGCAGAAAGAGATACAAGCCGCCATCCAGTTGGAGATGGTACGCTTAGAAATAGGATGGCCCAACTTATTTGGATCGAATGAAACAAAAAGTTGAGAAGCAGTTCTGTGTGGTTTAGTGCGTTCAAGTAGAAGGCCAAAGCACGTTTACAGTCCAGAGTATGAAGAGCTATTTCTACAGGGTGAGAATGAGGCTTTGGAAAAAACACTGGAAGTACAATAGATTGGTTGAGATGAAATGCTGAGACCACTTTAGGTAGGAATTTTGGGTGAGTACAAAGAACCACTTTGTCATGATGGAACACAGTGAATGGTGGATCAGTAACCAAAGCTTGCAGTTCACTGACTCGTTGAGCGGAAGTGAGGACTATGAGAAACACCACTTTCCAGGTGAGATACTTCAGATGAGCCTTATCAATTGGCTCAAATGGAGGCTTCATGAGTTGAGTAAGGACAACATTGAGGTCCCAAACCACAGAAGGCGGTTTGAGAGGAGGTTTAACATTGAAGAGTCCTTTCATGAATTTGGAAACCACTGGATGAGCAGAGAGGGGTTTCCCTTCAATAGGCTGATGGAAAGCCGCAATTGCACTGAGATGGACTCGGATAGATGCAGACTTGAGGCCAGAATTGGATAAGTGCAACAGGTAGTCCAAAACAGAAGATAAGGAGGAATGCTGAGGCTCCTTATGATGAGAAAAACACCACGTAGAAAATCTAGTTCACTTTTGATGATAGCATTGTCTAGTGGTAGGCTTCCTAGAAGCTTCTAAAACATCTCTTACAGATTGAGACAACTGAAGAAGAGTTGAAAGGTACCAAGCTGTCAGGTGTAGAGACTGCAGGTTGGGATGAAGCAGAGATCCTTGACTCTGTGTAAGTAGAGAAGGAAAAACTGGTAGAAGGTATGGCTCCCTGGTGCTGAGTTGAAGTAGAAGGGAGTACCAAGGTTGTCTTGGCCACCGAGAAGCGATTAGAATCATGGTGGCATGATCGTTCTTCAACTTGACCAGAGTCTTGAGAATGAGAGGAAAAGGAGGGAATGCGTAGAGGAAGAGATTCGTCCATTCCAGAAGAAAAGCATCTGCCTCGAGGCGGTGAGGAGAGTACATCCTGGAGCAGAACTGAGGCAGTTTGAAGTTGTGGGGAGCCGCAAAGAGGGGTTCCCCACTGTGAAAAAATGTGATGAAGAGGTGAGGAAAGGAGAGTCCATTCGTGAGGTTGCAGAAGACGACTCAAGTTGTCTGCCAAGCAATTCTTCGCCCCTTGAATGTAGACAGCTTGGAGGAAGATGTTGTGGTGGATTGCCCAATCCCAAACCTTCAGAGCTTCTTGACAAAGTGAGGCAGATCACGTCCCTCCCTGCTTGTTGACATAATACATGGTTGTCCATCCGGATGAGGACTACCTGGTCGCAAAGATGTTGAAAAGCATGAGAGCCTTGAAAATTGCTGAGTTCTAACAGATTGATGTGACATTGACGATCAGTACTGGTCCAGTGGCCTTGAGTACAGAGACCATCGAGATGAGCGCCCCAAGCGTAGGTTGAAGAGTCTGTCGTGAGGATCTTCTGATGAGGGGGCGTTTGAAAAAGCAAGCCTCTGGAAAGATTGGAAGAGAGCATCCACCAACGGGAGACTTCTTCAAGGAAGGAGTGACAGAAATGTGTCGACAAGGAGGGTCACAAACTTGCGTCCATTGAGATGCCAGGGTCCACTGAGGAATTCTGAGGATGACACCAAACTCTACAGCAGGGTTAAAACCACGGAAGACTGCAAAGATCTCCAAAGAGACCTAACGACACTGGAAGAGTGGGCCAAAAAGTGGCAAATGAGCTTTAACATAGGGAAATGCAAGGTCATGCATGTAGGGAAAAAGAACCCGATGTTCACCTACAAAATGGGGGGATCACTGCTAGGGGTAAGTAACCTTGAAAGAGACCTGGGAGTGATGGTAGACACAACATTGAAGGCATCGGCACAGTGCGCCACAGCCTCAAGAAAGCAATCAAAATGTTGGGTATCATTAAGAAGGGTATCACGACCAGGACGAAGGAAGTCATCCTGCCACTGTATAGTGCAATGGTGCGCCCGCATCTGGAGTACTGTGTCCAGTACTGGTCGCCGTACCTCAAGAAGGACATGGCAGTACTTGATAGAGTACAGTGAAGAGCAACTAAACTGATAAAGGGTATGGAAAACCTCTCATATACTGACAGACTGAAAAAGCTGGGGCTGTTCTCCCTGGAAAAGCGGAGACATGATAGAAACCTTTAAGATCCTGAAGGGCATAGAAAAGGTAGACAGGGACTGATTTTTCAGATTATGGGGAACCACAAGTACAAGGGGGCACTCAGAGAAATTAAAAAGGGACAGGTTTAGAACAAACGCTAGGAAGTTCTTTTTCACCCAGAGGGTGGTGGATACATGTAACGAGCTTCCGGAGGCTGTGAAAGGCTGGAGCACGTTACAGGGCTTCAAAGAAGGTTTGGATAGGTTCCTAGAGGATAAAGGGATTGAGGGGTACAGATAGGAGTAGAGGTAGGTTATAGGGATAGTCAGGGACCACTGCTCAGGCAATAGGCCTGATGGACCGCCGTGGGAGCGGACCGCTGGGAGAGATGGACCTCTGGTCTGCCTCATCGGAGGCAACTTCTTATGTTCTTAAGTCTGGCAAAAGGAGTCACGTGTACTGTGGAGGCCATGTGACCCAGAAGTACCATCATGTGTCTCACTGAGATGGAAGTGCAGGTAGACACTGTATGACAGAGTTGAAGAAGAGCTTCCAGACATTGTGGAAGGAATGCTCTGAGTTGGATAGTGTGCAGAACAGCTCCAATGAATTGTAGAATCTGTGAGGGCTGAAGTTGAGATTTGGGAAAGTTGATTTCGAACCCGAAATTTGTAGGAACCAGGTAGTCCGTTGGGTCGCTACAATAACCCCTTGAGACGTGGAATCTTTGATGAGCCAGTCATCGAAGTAGGGGAATACCTGAACACAATGACTCCGGAGAGCTGCCGCTACTACTACCAGGCACTTGGTGAACACTCTGGGAGACAAGGCCAGGCCGAAGGGTAGTACTCTGTATTGATAATGCAGATTCCCCACCCGAAATCTGAAGTATTGACGGGAGGCCGGATGAATGGGGATATGAGATCTAGAGAGCATAACCAGTCGCTCTGCTCGAGAAGGGGATAAAGAGATGACAGGGACAACATTTGAAACTTTTGACTAAAAATTTGTTGAGAGCCCTGAGATCCAGAATGGGCCGCAGATTACCCGTCTTCTTCGGAACAAGGAAGTAATGGGAGTAAAACCCCCTGTTCTGCTGTTCCAAGGGAACTGATTCAATGGCATGGAGAGAAAGCAGAGCTTGAGCTTCCTGAAGAAGGGCGGTCTGGGATGGATTGGAAGGATACTCTCTTGGAGGAAGTTCTGGTGGAACCTGAGTGAAATGAAGAGAGTATCCTTCTCTGATGATGGTAAGCACCCAGAGGTCGGATGTAATTATCGTCCATCGATTGTAAAAATGATGGAGACTGTCCCCTTTTCCCCCTATAGGAGGTCGAGACAGAACGGTGGAGGTTATGCTCTGTTGTAAACAGTCAAAAAGGCTGAGAAGCCTTAGGTGCAGCAGAAGGTTGGGGTTTCTGTTGCTTCTGAGGTTGCTGTTTTTTCAGAGGAGGGCGAGTATAAGGAGCCGGCTTCGGAGCAAAACGCCTTTGATAGATAAGAGCAGGGCGTGCAGGCTTGGCAGGAGCTGGCTTTGGCTTAGGTCTGACTATAGAAGCAAATGATTTCTCATGGTCAGATAATTTCTTGGTGGCTGCTTCAATGGATTCATCAAAGAGGTCGTTACCCTCGCAAGGAATGTTAGCTAAGCGGTCTTGAAGGTTAGAATCCATGTCAATGTTACGAAGCCAGGCAAAACGATGCATAGCTACAGAGCTATCAGCCACTCGGGCAGATAACTCGAAGGCATCATAAGATGATTGAAGGAGATTCAGACGTAATTGAGAGAAAGAAGCAATGACTTCTTGAAACTCAAAATGCATTTGGTTATCCAAATAATCCAAAAACTTTGGTAGAAGAGAAAGAAGAAATTCAAAGTAAGTGATGAAATAAAAATTATAATTGAGGACTTTAGAGGACATCATAGCATTCTGGTAGATGCGACGTCCAAATTTGTCCATAGTTTTCCCCTCCCTTCCAGGAGGAACTGTGGCATAAACCTTGTAAGGATATCTTCAAGGAGGATTCAACAAGCAGAGATTGATGAGATAACTGTGAGTTGTCAAACCCTTTGCGATGCACAGTTTTATACCTAGAGTCCAATTTTCCTGGAACAGCTGGTATGGAAAAAGGGGTTTCCAAGCATCGACCAAAAGTCTGATTCAAAAGCTTATGAAGCTTATGAAGCGGAAGCTTAAGACACTCTACCAGAAGTTGAGGAAAATGCATGACTTCTAGATACTCTTTAGAATACTTGGAGCCAGTATCTAATTGAATATCCAAGTCTACAGCCATCTGTCGCAGGAAAGACGAGAAAGATAGCTGATCTGCCAATACTTTGCCTCTAGAAGGACTTGAGGACGTCAATGCAGCCTGTGTCGAAGAAGAAGCTTCGGCAGGGAAAAAGGCATCAAAGGAACCTGGTGACTTGGACGAGGCAATCGAGACCGGAACATGCTCGAGGTCCAGCATCGGAGACCTCGAACAAGGAGACGGTGGTCTGGTCGAGGTTGAAGTAGATCAAGGCTTCGAGGAAGATGGTCTGTCATGAGAAGAACGATGCCTGGAGGGATGCCTCGATGAAGGCCTCAAATGTCGGTGAGAACTGTGTCTGGAACCAGATCTCGAGGATCGAGGAGACTTTGCCTCGGAGACGTAGGCAGCCGATGCCGATGTATGAATAGGACTAGAGGCTGTAGATCGAAGCTCCAGAGGCTTGGTGGAGGAACCTCGATGCACTCTCAAAGACTCTGCCCCTTGTTTAGAGTGTGAGGATTCTCGTTGAGGCACTCGCAAAGAATCTGCTCCTTGCTTTTCGTGCTTGGATGGCAGACCAGACACTCGCAGAGACTCTGCTCCCTGCAGAGTCAGACTGGGGCAAAGGAAGCAGCTCGACCTTGCGGGAGTATGCTGAATGCCCAGGCTGGATAAGAGGAAGCAGTTTGGGTCCCATGTTAGTAAGGAACTGAATAAACTGCTTCTCTAACATGGTCTGGAAAGAAGTCGGCAAGGATGGATCCGCGACTGAAACCGGACCACCTGCTTTGGCTGGAGGTTCCTTCGAGGTAGTGTGAGTGTGTTTCGACTTAGGAGTCTTGGACACTTTAATCACCACCGGTGGAACCGACTGCTGAGCTATCTGACCTGAGGAAACAGGGGAAGATACAGCAGATGACGTCGAAGCAAGAGCCGCTGTAAACGACGAAGGTCTGATGAGGCTCAAGGTGGAAACAGTAGGCGCAGAAGGAGCATAGGTGGAAGTCAAGGCCGAAGACGCCTTCGAAGTCGAGAGATCAGTAGGAGACTCCATCTCGAAAAACTTGTCCACCAGAATGCAACGACGCTTAAAAGCACAAGGCTGAAGTGTTTGGCAAAGCAGACACGACCTAGGATGATGTTTCAGCCCAAAGCACTTGAGGCAGCGTCCGTGAGGGTCCGTAAGAGAGATCATGCGCTGACACTTGCTACACCTCTTGAAGCCTGTAGCAGGGCGGGACATAGATGGAAAAATAGCCGCCGCAAAGTCGAAGCCTTCGGGCTGCCCCAGAAAACGAACGGAAGAAGAAAAATTTTTTTTTTTTTTTTTTACTAAAATAAAAGAAAATAAAACAGCAATTCGTGAAGAAAAAAAACACAAACCACGGTTGAGAGAAGGCACAAAGTGAACAAAGTTAAATGCAGAGTCAAAGATGGACTTCTCGGCTCCACGGAAAGCTGAGAACTGAGGAGACATGCCCTGCGCTGGGCAGGAAGGCACTCGCGCATGCGCGGTGCGGGCGACTCGAAACTTCGAGTTTCTTCAAGCAAGTCTGCTTGCAAGGCGTCCGCATCTGGGCTCCATCGATGACGTCATCCATATGTGAGAATATCTGCCTGCTTGTCCTGGGATAAAGACCCAAATAGTCCATCCAGTCTGCCCAACCTGATTCAATTTAAATTTTTTTCTTCTTAGCTATTTCTGGGCAAGAATCCAAAGCTCTACCCGATATTGTACTTGGGTTCCAACTGTCGAAATCTCCATCAAAACCTTCTCCAGCCCATCTACACCCTTTCAGTCATTGAAGCCCTCTCCAGCCCATCCTCCCCCAAACAGCCATATACAGGTAAAGGGGATGGTTGCAGGTTACAGGTTGAGTTTGTCTTACTATACAGTACATAAAGTGGTTTACAATTCAAATTTAAAACTTGATATACACTTTTTCTGTGACATGGGGCAAAGAAGTGTTATCTGACTTGCCCAGAGTAAGGTTACAGAAAATCAGAAAACAGAAAATCTGGACCCCCCTAGACCTGCCCCCATCCCCGCCCAGTTCCACCCATCCCTGCCCCATATCCGCACCCCCACTGCCTACTCTCATTGGGCAGGGCATCCGTGCATGTGCAGATGCTACGCAATGATGTCACACACACATGTGCAAGTCATCTCGTGGCATCCATGCATGCGCGGATGCCCTCCTGCCCGATGGAGATTTGTTGGAAGCTTTTCAAAATCCAGATAAAGTGCCGGATTTTGAAAAGCCGTCCAGAGAAATCCGGATGTCTGGTAACCCTAGCCCAGAGTCACAAGAAGCTGCAGTGCAACTTAAACTTACATGCTCAGGGTGCTGGGGCAGCTGCTCTAACCACTAGGCCATGCTTCAAATGAAATGACAGGGAGAACTTTCCTTCTCAGTTGTCTTATCTGCAATGTGAGCAACTATTTAGTGCTTCTTCATCAGAGATGTGATCCAATCTCTATCATTTTATTTTTACTTTTTTCTGAACTTTTATCTAATTTTATTATATTGTTGTTGAGATGGACAGATGAAAACTGCACACAGTCTTAGGTACATTATTTCAACATGATTAGGGTTGTCAAAACAATACAAATTACTCCTTTCTGAACGTAATAAAGGAGCGTGCTCAGTATTGGGGGTACTGTTTACTCAACATGTAGTTGTACCATGAATCTATACAGAGGCAAAATGATATTCACGGCTTTGTTCTCCATATCTTTCTGAATAATTCTTAACATTCTAGTTGTTTTCTTGGCAGCCACGTCATACTTGACTGAAAATTTCAACATGGGGTGCATTTTCAAAAAAAACAAAAACAAAAAACGTCTAAATCCAACTTGGATGTTTCCAGCTGAACGTCCAAAGTTGGAGGAACAAAAATAGCCATTTTTGAATGCAAACTGCTGAATGTCAAAATATAATAATAAAATCATCTACTTATACATCTACTTATGCCCCATTTTCAATCAGAAAAACATCCAGGTTGAAAATGTCCTAATCCTGACCATTTTGACATAGTAATGGTCTGAAATCAAAAATAGGAGAGGTGAGGATGATTGTACAAACAAAATTTTCAGGGCTGTGAAGTCAAAGCAAAATATATGTAAAACAGAAAGAAGACTTCTCAGAAGAAAGGTCACAAACTTATTTTTAGAAGAAGATTCAGTTACTGTAAAGGACACTTAGGCATACACTCAGAATATGTGTAGTCCGACTAAGAGCCAAAGCTCCTATAGCCGAACCCACCGTCCCATCACTGTGTATGGCTAGTAAGTGTTGAAAATAAGGTGTTCTTCTGAAATATCTGACTAAATTTTTCAATGGCAGGAAGGATAAAGAAATCCTACTTAACTTAAATTTGTTAGGAGGTCCCGACATGGGCCATGTTTCGTGGTCTTTTTCAAGGGGAAGAAATGGAAAAAATTCCAATGCCAAAGAAAAGCAGGGTGATGTAGACAAGAAGATAATTCATAAATTTAAGAAACAGCTTCGTGGCGTGATGCCGAAGTTTCCAATGGTCTGGCCACATAGACATCCCGACAGAGCAATGGGACACCTTAGAGGGCACTGCTGTGAACAGTGCCAACTGTATATCTCACCATAAGCCCCTTATAATTTAGGTGAGCCCACCAATCTCCCCCCCCCCCTCAAAATCTATTATACCCTCCTGTGTACCACCCAATAGCACTTATGGCTGCAGGTAGTACCTATATGGCAGTATAATAGGGTTTGGGTGGGCTCACACGTTCTACCATAAATGTAGTGGTTAGATTGGTTTATGGGCCTGGGTCCTCCACTCTATGGTTCATTAGCCCACCCACCAGGCTACTTTAAGACACCTGTGTGCAGCTCTACTAGGCTTCCACATACCAGATACTGCTGTTTTAGAGACAGGTATGTACCTTTTTCTTCTCATTTTTCTGTGGTGGAAGGGGAGTCAGTGAGCACTGGGAGAGTGTGAGGGTGTCTTATCTTGATGCATGCAGTAGTCATCCGGTCAATTTGGGTACCTTTATGGCACTTAGACCCTTCTAAAACTGGTCTTGTTCCAAGCGTATAAGTTCCATCCAGGATGTCTTGCAGAATGTTTGATTATTGCTGCAAAATGTCCATGTCTAACCTGCTCTTGAGACCGGCTAAAGCCCACCCATAACACACCTTCACCACATGCAACTCGTGCTCTGAACGCCTAGAGACTGGAACACCTCGCTAGATGTACAGAAAGACAGTTTTGATTATAGGCACTTGGACGTCCTGGTGATTAGAATGTCCAAGTGCCAATTTAGGATCCTTTTTGGACATCTATGTTTTTTGATTACTAGCCTCATACTGTCCATAATGACTTCAAGATCTATTTTTTGGGTGATGATTCCTATGCCAAACTAAACTAAACTTTAAGTTTGTATACCGCATCATCTCCATAAAGATAGAGCTTGGCACGGTTTACAGGTAATTCAATAAATGCCCCCAGCATTTTGTAGGTGAAGATGCGTTTATTTTTTTCTATGTGCATCACTTATCCACTTTTAAATTTTATTTGTCATTTAGATGTCCAGTCTCTAATCTCAGAAGTGACTTCTGCAGTTCTTTATCAAGCTGCGCTAGAGGTTTTTAATGCAGGCTAGTGAGGCAAGTGCTCTGATGCTCATAGGCATTCTATGAGTGTCAGTGCATTTACTACATCAACCCACACTAAAACCCTCTAGCACTGCTTCATAAAAGGGGCCAAAAATTAGATTGTTTAGCTTTTACTAATTTATGAACAAATTATTTCATGCATCTATGACTTTTAATGGTCTTTTGCATCTTGCATGATACATAGGTTTCAAGAGGCTAGCTACTATACTGTCCAAGATATAAACATTCACACCTGCAAAAATCAAAGGGGGTCAAATTGACCCTTTGACATTTCAGTCATTTTACTGTGGCTTTCTTAAGGGTAAATTACAGGAGTCTAAGTGTGGGACTGGGTTTTTTCTGTAATACTCTATCTGGATGTTTGAGATGCTCTGTCAACAAGCAGCTTTTTTCCTACTAAAGCACATGCTTGAACCAAGTACCTTTTGAAGGCTTCCCATACTTAAGACAATCACCAACCTGTTGACGTGTATCATCCTCAAGTTTCTAGTCCCTTTCTTGAAGGAAAGAAATGTTACTAGATCAAGAGTACAAACATTGTGGGAAATGTGAGTCAGTCACAAAGAGAGGTTCCACCATTGGTGAATAACTTCCAAATGAATCTCTGACATTATGGTGATTAAGCATGGAGATTGAACTCTCACTGTTTACCAAGGAAAGGTAAACCGAGGTTGACCACAGGATACTGGGCTACATGACCCAGTAAGGTTATTCTTATGTTCTGCTGCTGGGCACCCTAAATCCAAATATCCATATTGGAAATGACAGAAAGAAGATGCCCGATACAGTAGATCTATTAATGAAAATCATCTAATTATTCCTTCCTTTTGTCAAATTACATCTGATACGCATTGTTGTGCCATTTTTTCTGTACAAGGTCCTGAACTCTGGAATCTCTTGCCAATCCATCTAAGACTCCACAAATCTCTAACACAATTTATAAAGGACCTCAAAACATATCTTTTTGCAGACGCTTTCACATAATTCAAGATTCTAGTTATCGGCTAGATGCAGACGATTGGTTTGAAAGACCAATACCTTATACCTCACGCTCTTTCCCTCCCACTTTACTTTTTAAAATGAAGTTCCTTTCACTACTTCCTTTATCTTATTTATAACTGTAAGCCACTTAGACATATTTTGATAGGCAGGATATCAAAACTGAAATAAACTTGGAACTTGGAAACTCAAAAGTATTCTATGAAATTGGAATTTGGAAAGTCACAGATGGCCACCCCAGGTTTTCTACAACATCCTTAAACTGTACGCAATACTGTTACTGGCAAGATAAGTCAGCTTGAGTTTATCCTCCAGTTAGCTTTGGAGCTTTGATAGCATCACATCTCCTCAAGAAAGCATAGGCCAGAGGCACCTGCCAAACAGGGGTCTGGAGGAGCATTGGATGTCAGTAACCTGTAGTTCTGACTCCCTTTGTAAATCAAGGTGCGGTGAAAGCCCAACTTTTACTGCACCTTGATAACTTCTCTCCTTAATTAATAGAACCCAGGTTTAAATTATTTTGCCCTAGTACAGAATTAATTGCTTTGTGAACTGAATTAATGTTGGTTTGTTCAGTGGTGAAGTTGCCCACAAAGAACCTTTATTGGGATTGCCAAGTTCCTGGTGGAGTGATTTCCTGGATCATTTAAGTGATTTTGCATAACTTACCTTATTTTTATTTTAACTCATGATTGAATATTTTTGGGATTCAGTTTAGCTTTAAATGACATTTTTTGACCATTGACATTGATTTTCAATAGTCTTTTTCTCCATTACTGGCTATTTATGAATTTTGAATTATCGATAGTGATTACAGCATGGACTGTGTTTTGTACCTGTGTTATACATACATACAGGAGTAAGAACACTGATCTTTGCCTGAAGATTGCTATTATTTCTGTGACCCTTCGGAATTCTTTTGCTTTTCAGCTAAATAAATGTCATGGCAGGAAATTCTAGGGAGGTAAGGATCCTAGATGAAATAAATAACCGATTCATGGAGCAACAAGTATAATGGGATTTATTGTAATAATAATAATAACTATTTTTTTCTATACCGCCATAATCTTGCGACTTCTAGGCGGTTTACAGTGAAGAGAGCTGTACAATCAGCGAATTACAGGATAAGAATCGGTAGGATGTCACTGAGTGGTTACAGGGTACAAATAGGTTACAGTATAATCTTAACATGTTACATCGAAATGGCTGGATGATCAGCAATTTACAGAATACAATTGGTGAGGAAGACACTGAACAGTCGAGTGAAGAGCAGAATATCATTCGAGAAGAAGCGTAATATCAGCATGAAAAGAAAAGCTTTAAATAAAGAAGGGGGGGCATTGTTTGGCTAGGAAATAAGTCTATTGAACAGAGCGGTCTTGATTTCTTTCCGAAAGGCGCCGTAGGTCTGCCTGGCTTTGTCAGTGAAGTTGCCTACCCAGGTTTGCTGTCTGCCAGCTTGAAACTTAAAAGTTCTATCCAGAAAGGTTCTATATTTGCAATCTGTGATCTTCAGGTAGGCAAAGAGGTTGCGATTTATGGTTGTCCTTATGGGGGTGTGAAGTTCGAAATGAGGTAATAGATATGTTGGGGCCATTCCCCACACCAGTTTATAGCAAAAACAGGAGAACTTGAATAAGATCTGTGCCTCAATTGGCAACCAGTGTAGCAGTTTGTAGTAGGGTCTAATGTGATCACTTTTCTTTAGTCCGAATATTAGTCGGACGGCCGTGTTTTGCACAATTCTTAATTTTCTCACTGTTTTTTTAGGAATAACCACATAGATGATATTGCAGTAGTCTAATGTGGATAGGATCAGTGACTGTACCAATAATCTGAAAGATAGAGGGTCGAAATATTTTTTGATGGTTTTTAGTTTCCAAAGTGTGGAGAAGCATTTTTTAGTCACCGATTTCGTGTGTTCGATCAAGGTCAAGTGGGTGTCTAGGGTGACTCCTAATATTTTTATAGTTTTAGATATAGGGTGATCGTGACCATTTAGGCGTATTGTTGTTGTAGTGATTATGTCTTTTGGGCTTGCCATGAAGATTTTTATCTTTTCCGAGTTTTGTTTCAGTTTAAAATTACTAGTCCATCTATTTCTTTGTCCATGAGTTGACCTCCTTTTACCAAGTTTCCAAGTTTATTTAACACTTGATATACTACAATGGAACAACATCTATGTGGTTTACATATAAAATGAATAAAACTTATAAGTAAAGGTAGAACTGCAATATCAATAGTAAAGATGAAAAAGTCAAGAGATGTAGGATTAAAAACAGATTTTGCACCCCTTCTTTCAGATTGGTCTCCGTAAAGCTCCTTATCTCTTGCCAAGTCTCTGAGATGCCTAGTATTTCTAACACTTCATTTGGGGGTGGGGTGGGTGGGAGTCTCATCAAGGTACAGTAAAAGAATTCCCTTTACCACATATTGATTCCTCATGGAATTCAGCAGACTGTGGGATCCTGGTACCACAGGTTGATGAATCCTTCCTTAAAGGAATAACATTGCTTGCAAGCTACTTTGCCAGTGTCAGGTCACACTAAGCTGTGGATTAATATTCCTGGCCTGCAGCTCTTGGTCCCCTCCCCTGACTTAACCCTCCGATGTACAGCCCTCCCCATAAAGGCTACCTGAAATAGAACATTGGAAGTCCGGGGAGGGGGGGGGGGTTCCAGGGGTGGTCTGTGGGTCTAGGAACTCTTTAACCAGGAATGATGCCCAATGGCACTCCTAGCGATAGTTTCATGTGACTATTGCTAGTGGCCATATTTCCTGATTCTCCCAAGTAGCATTAGACTATTTGCAAAGTAAAGATAAGCAACACATGCATTTGCATATTTTGCTTCTCGTTACTAAAATGCTGCAGCTTAAATATCGCCATACTATTTTTTAAAAATGTTAGGGATGTTTAAAGACAGGTTAAGGAACAACTAACATGACTTAAAGATCTAACGCTGCTTGATGAATAGTAATTATAACAAGATCAATAAAAATATAAATTTATTAGTATGGATCCACATTTAGTATGGAACTGGCATTTCACCATGTTTTAGTATGTAAAACGCCTACCTCAGGGATCAAAATAATGCACCATACAGAGATGTTCTAAATAAAATCACCAGTGTATGTAAAAAAGTATTTTGTGGATATACCACAGTCTGAATAACATCCAGTGCTAAGGAAACCTGTGTTTGCCAGTAACACTGGTAGATGCAGTCATCTGCCACACACAGACACTCTTGTGGATCCATATAAATAAATTTATGTTTTTATTGATCTTTTTGGCTCTTCTTCATTTGGAAAGACTGTTGTCCAATCCCACTTCTTTCTACTGGTAATTTTTCATTCTGGGCTTTTGTTTTTTGCTGGACTCCTTCCTGATGTGCCACTGGAAAAAGTTATTTAATCGTGTTTGGTCACCCGGCAATAAGAAAAAAATGTTGTCAATATATCATTTATAGAAACAAATGTCTTGGAAAGGGTGCTTTTGTAAATACTGCTTTTCAAAATGGGCTACATAGATATTGGCTATATCCAGTGCCATTGCAGGGCCCACAGCTGTACCAATTATTTGTTAATAAAATTGGTTTGAAATGCAAAATAATTCTTTGTCAGTACAATCAAGGCCAATGCCAAGATCAGACAATTTGGGATCCTTCGATCAAACTGTTGACCGTTCAAGGTGTTCTCAATGACAAGAGCACTAATCTGGGGGATATTCGTATAATGAGCATCAATGTCCAGAGTTACCAAAAGGATATTTGTCAGATCAGGAGTTATGGTAAAAATAATAAAGAACTGAGTTACATGAATAGCAGTTCATTAATATTAAATTGGATTAAAGCAAATTGTGTTAAAGCCAAGATGGAAATGAAGACAGGGAACTGTCAGACAGCAAAGATAACTGATCAGGAAAAGTGATAAAACAGTGCTCCATATAATTACTACTATCTTGATTAATATACACATCTGTCTCTTTCTAGTAATGCTGCTCCCTGTACTTTGAATGCATTTGAAAATCTCTTGCATGTAACTTCTAAATTACTACCTTGGCTTTCTGCTAATTATTTTAATGCAACAACTTCCCTGTCTCCACAGATTGATTGACTGACAAGATATCCACCAAACTACGCCCCACACTAACCTGTGACAACTCATTCTCTGGCAAAGTCCCTCCACTAACCTCATTGAAGCAGTCAAAAGGTCCATACTAGCTTTGCGTGAGCATAAAATGTTTTACCCTTCTTCCTGTGACACTCATATGGCCCTGCCCTTTGCCCTGCTGAGTTTACTTTACCAATTTACTCTCATCTTATGAGACTTGCCACCACTATTTCACAAACCTCAATAATCTGTCTTGCACCATCATATCCAGGACATAAGAACATAAGAAATGCCTCTGCTGGGTCAGACCTGAGGTCCATCGTGCCCAGCAGTCCGCTCACGCAGCAGCCCAACAGGTCCAGGACCTGTGCAGTAATCCTCTATCTTTATTACATTTGCTTTATTAGGATTTTATATACCGCCTATCAAGGTTATCTAAACGGTTTTACAATCAGGTACTCAAGCATTTTCCCTATCTGTCCCGGTGGACTCACAATCTATCTAACGTACCTGGGGCTATGGAGGATTAAATGACTTGCCCAGGGTCACAAGGAGCAGCGCGGGGTTTGAACCCACAGCCCCAGGGTGCTGAGGCTGTAGCTTCAACCACTGCGCCACACATTCCTCCATACCCCTCTATCCCAGCAGGAAATTGTCCAATCCTTTCTTGAAACCCAGTACCGTACTCTGCCCTATTACGCTCTCTGGAAGTGCATTCCAGGTGTCCACCACACGTTGGGTAAAGAAGAACTTCCTAGCATTTGTTTTGAATCTGTCCCCTTTCAACTTTTCTGAATGCCCCCTTGTTCTTTTATTATTTGCAAGTTTGAAGAATCTGTCCCTCTCTACTCTCTCTATGCCCTTCATGATCTTGTAAGTCTCTATCATATCCCCTCTAAGTCTCCTCTTCTCCAGGGAAAAGAGACCCAGTTTCTCCAATCTCTCAGGAGGAGTGTGTGGCGCAGTGGTTGAAGCTACAGCCTCAGCACCCTGGGGTTGTGGGTTCAAACCCCGTGCTGCTCCTTGTGACCCTGGGCCAGTCACTCAGTCCTCCATAGCCCCAGGTATGTTAGATAGATTGTGAGCCCACCGGGACAGGTAGGGAAAATGCTTGAGTACCTGATTGTAAAACCTCTTAGATAACCTTGATAGGCGGTATATAAAATCCTAATAAACTTTATGAAAGGTTTTCCAAACCCTTTATCAGACACGTCGCTCTCCTCTGAACTCTCTCGAGTAACGCCATGTCCTTCTTAAGGTACGGCAACCAATATTGGACGCAGTACTCCAGATGGAGGCTGCATGAACCCAGCGGAGCTACCCAGTGTACTGCATCGAGTGTCATATGTAGTATGGAGGTAGTCATACATATGACACTCGATGCAGTACACTGGGTAGCTCCGCTGGGTTCCTGCAGCCTCCATTTCTTTTTCCTTGCTCCTGTGGTCCCTCGGTGTGTATGAGTGGTGCCCGGCGTGCAACTAGCTGAAAGAGTAGAGAGAGAAGAGAATAATGTGAGAGAAGAAAAGTACCTTTTTTTATTTATTTTTTTTTTTTTTAGGTCAGATTTTGCTGCTGGGCTGTCTGGGCTCCTTCTCAAGGCTCCTTCGCAAAGGCGCTCTTGCTAAGGCGAGCACCTTTGCCACTCGCCTTCGCCGTGCGCCGAATAGCTGGGCGCCATTGGCTCCCTTCTTCTTAAAGGGGAGCCCGGGCCCGATGCAACCTGTGACGCAGGTGGGGTGGGTGGAGCTACCTCTCGCCGCAAACCCGGTCTCCCATCCTGCTCTGCCTACCTTCCCCTCAGCAAAATATAATAATACAATAAAAATACTGGCTGGCGAACAGGAAACAGAGAGTAGGAGTGAAGGGTCACTATTCTGACTGGAAGGGGGTCACGAATAGCGTCCCGCAGGGATCAGTGCTGGGACCGCTGCTGTTCAATATATTTATTAATGACCTGGAAACAGGGACGAAGTGCGAAATTATAAAATTTGCAGATGACACAAAACTCTCCGGTAAGGTTAGAACTGTTGAGGAATGTAGAGAACTTCAAAGGGACCTGAACAAACTGAGTGAGTGGGCAAATAAATGGCAGATGAGCTTCAATGTGGAGAAATGTAAAGTCATGCACATGGGGAAAGGAAACCCGATGTACAATTACACAATGGAGGGGATATTATTGGGGGAAGGCAACCTAGAAAGGGACTTAGGGGTTATGGTGGATAGAACAATGAAACCGGCGGCATAATGTGCCGTGGCATCAAAAAAGGCAAACAGAATGTTGGGCATTATCAAGAAAGGTATTGCTACCAGAAGCAAGGAAGTTATCCTCCCGCTGTATAGTGCGATGGTGCAACCGCATCTGGAGTAATGCGTTCAATACTGGTCGCCGTACCTTAAGAAGGATATGGCGATATTGGAGCGGGTCCAGAGAAGAGCAACAAAAATGATAAGGGGCATGGAGAACCTTTCGTATGCTGAGAGATTGGAGAAGCTGGGGCTCTTTTCCCTGGAAAAGCGGAGACTTAGAGGGGATATGATAGAAACTTACACGATCATGAAGGATATAGAGAAGGTAGAGAGGGACAGATTCTTCCGTCTGGCGGGGGCAACAAAAACTAGAGGGAATTCAAAAAAATTGAAGGGAGACAGATTCAGAACGAATGCCAGGAAGTTCTTCTTTATTCAGAGAGTGGTGGACACCTGGAACGCGCTTCCAGAGGATGTGGTAGAGCAGAGTACGATTTTGGGTTTCAAAATGGGACTGGACAAGTTCCTGAAGAAAAAGGGGATTGAAGGGTACAATTGAGGGGTACTATACAGTACAAATGCTTTTGAGTAATAGATCACTTACAGGTCATTGACCTGGGGGGCCACCGCGGGAGCGGACTGCTGGGCATGATGGATCTATTATCTGACTCAGCAGAGGCGATGCTTATGTTCTTATAAGATACAATTTCAGTACAAAACTCTCATTAAGTAATTTTCGAAAAGAGCAATAAGATAACATAGCTTATTGATACCCAATTATTAATGATTATGAGTTTCGTTAGCCAATTAATTTGTATGCACATCTCTACAGTGTGCTTGTGACGTGCCGCGTGTGGTCTTATCTGGTCTTCTGCAGTTTGCTCCAATCTATTCTGGTCCACTCCGGTCACTATAATCCCCTCCTGTCTGTCCCAGCCTTTCCTCTCTGGTCACTCGGGTTTACCGGGGGTAGGCATAGGCCTCACTAAATCGGTTCGTGTTCCTCAATTTGGCATTTACCAGAGGATGCTGAGCACATCCCATGGTATACCATTTAAAGTACGATAAGTGTGTGCTCGTGTTTACTGCAGCATCGAAAAGGACCCCTTTGTTAATCTGTGCCACAGATGCAGATATGCAAGCAGAGATGTCTGACCCTGAAGAGACAAGTGAAAAAGAAATCAGTGACAAAATGTGATGCATACGGGGATGCCAAATTTTATAGTACAAGAACAGAAAATACTTTCCATTTCTAGTTAGATATGAAGAGCATGCAAATATTTAAAAAAGTATACAAATATGATCTGAAAGCCCTGACAACGTATCACTGAGGATAATTAGCTTGTCTGTAAGTACAGAAGTAACATTAGAAATGTCAAGTCATTAGCACTCGGACTTAATGGGGTGGGTCAGTAGAGTGGGCAGACTTGGTGGGCTGTAGCCCTTTTCTGCCGTCATGTTTCTATGTTTCTATGTTTCTAAGTATTCCAAAGGAGTGTTTGTCCTTGAAGCCAATTCAAATAGGCTGGGTGGGGAATTCCAAAGTTAGAAGAATGTGCTCCATTTGTAAATAGTATATTTTAAATACAAATGAGAAGCTGTTTTGAACTGATCTTCATCCCCCCCTTGTTCATGTGACACTTATTTTACTATGGATGATCCAGATGGAACAAGGAATTCATCTTCAGTGCCTGCAGTATGAAAACAGCAGCTGACTGCAGTGTCTGGAGCTCAGGATTTGGGAGTGGGAAAAACAATAAGTGAACCTGTTATGTCCATTCTGGGCTCTTTTGGGAGAACAGGCAAAAAAAAAAAATCGAATCAATAAATAAATGATGCTACCCTAAAGCCACATGTTTCATTTGCTCTGAGCCTTCCATTATCAAAGAAGTAGAAAATGATTGCGGAACATCAGCAAAACTAATAACACTCAATGAAGAATGGCACCTGTGGTGTAAATTTTATCTTGTATTATGCTCTGCTTTGACTGTTTTGAGAGGGATATTTACTAAGATGCAATAAACTGCAGTGATATTCAGCATGAAAGTGACCAACCTTTGGTATCTGCTTGCTATACAAATAATTGCTTGTTATTCATCTGCATCCAAAACTGTGCACTTAACTTTGAGCCACCTCTACAGAATCTAGGAGTATTGGCAAAATTAGAACCTATGTGGTCCTTCTGATATAGCTGAGAGCAAAATTTATCATGAATTTCAGTCAACCTATTTTTGAGAACCTGCCAGTTACAAAAGTAAATTTTCATAACATAACTTTATTTTTCTATACCGCCTCAATCAAAAGAATTCTAGGTGGTTTACACAAAAGAGAAAAACTGGACAATCAGCGAAATATAAAATATTACTAGTAAAAATAAAGCATATTAACTAAAATGACAATTAAAAAATGTAAGTTAATGCATAAAATTATTATGTTGAGAATAAAACATCAAATTAAGAGATAACCCTAGCAGGCTCTTCTCCAATCTACCTATCCGAGCACCTTGAAATTGCTGGCCCCTCTCGTACACGAAACACCTACCTGTTCTCCTTTCCTTCCCTGAAAGGCTGCCTCTATAAGAAATTTCTCGACAGATCCCTTGCATTCCAAGCGGGCAAATGGAACAAATGCCTCACAGCACTCATCTCCAATTCCCCCCCCCTACCAAATGTTCAGGAAGGCAATTAAAACCTACCTTTTTGATAAATTCCTCTAACTTCTCCCCCCCTCTTCCTTGGCTCCTCCTCGGACCTTGACTTACCTCAGACTCTCGACTCCTCCAATCCTGTCAGCCACCAAATGGCTTAACAAAATGGATCACCCTATCCAACTAATCACCCCTTCTTCGTTACCTCCCTTACTTAATGCCTCTGCTCGGCTTTATCGAACTCCGCAGTATATATCACCTCTGTATGTAACACTACTGTATGAACTCCGCTATATAAATGTAACTTACAACAAATGTAACTTCTCTGCAATAGTAACCGACCTGTAAAATAACTTCACCGCAAATGTAGTGTTGCCGAAAATGTAAATGTAACTATGCCAAAAAAAAAAAAAAAATGTGTAACTTCGCTGTAATGTACAGTTTCTTCTTCTGTTAACCGCATAGAACTTCCATGGTAATGCGGTATACAAAAATAAAGTTATTATTATTATTATAAATTTATCAAATAGTACTGTCTTAATTTCTTTTCTGAAGGCACCGTAAGACAATATGGCTCCACTAATATAGTTGCTCAACTAGGACTGTTGTTTGCTTGCTTGAAATGCAAGCATCCTGTCTAAAAAAGACCTAACTTTACAGCCTAAAATCTTCGGGTATGCAAATAAGTTACAATTCCTGGTCACCCTCACAGGGTTAAATAGCACAAAATGAGATAACAAGTAGGTAGGGGCCAATCCCCAGACCAACTTGAAACAAAGGCATGAAAATTTGAACATTACTCGTGCTTCCACTGGCAACCAATGTAATAATCGATAATAAGGACTGATATGGGTATGAAATGTGAGTAGGAGCGTTTGCGGGCTGTTTCAGTTTTGAAGGAGTGGCCAGGAGGTATGGTCAGTCATTTTTCTCCTTAGGATCTCAGTGGTCGCTTTGGGAAGTAAATTTATAGTTTAGTTTTCATGTAGTACAGAATCGTTTCATGGAAGGTTTTGAAAGCGAGGACCAGGGCCTTGAAGGTGCAGCGTTTTTGAATGGGCAGCTAGTGCATGGAAGCTAATGCAGGGGTAACATGGTTGCGGAGCCTAGGTTTTTCAGTTTGCGGATTACAGGGTTTTGCACTCTTTGGAAGCGGGATAGAGTTTTGGTAGGCAGGCCCACTAGTAGAGTGTTACAATAGTCTACGCGGGATAGTTGAGCAAATTCGGGTTCTGAGAAGTATGCATGTATGGTTTTTAGCTGGCAGAGGTAGTAGAACGAGGATGATACGAGTTTGGATATGTGATCTGTCACTGATAAGTTAAAGTCAAGAGTTTCTCCTAGGCTGCGGACGTTGTCTTTGGGTGTAAGGGTGTTTGTGGCCCAGGAAAAGGACGGATGGGGGTATATGCATAGATCTTTGTGGATCCAGAGAAGTTCTGACTTGGATTCATTTAACTGTAACTTGTTCCCGGTCATCCAGGTCTTTATTTCAGTTAAACAAGATTGGAGATTGTAGATTTGTGTGTCTCGGTGATAGCCTAAGGGAACATACAAGCCTATCAATCTGCCTGCATACCTCTTGTAGACTGACCGTCAACCCAATCAGTTTCCTGTCTTCATTTCCTACGTATAGTCTGTCGGCTTCCGGTATGTTGCGTATATCCTCTTTGGTAAACACAGACGCAAAAAATGTGTTCAGTTTGTCAGCAATGGCTTTGTCCTCCTTTAGCACTCCCTTTATTCTATGGTCGTCCAATGGCCCCACCACTTCCTTCGCGGGTCGTTTCCCCTTAATATATCGAAAGAACGGCTTGGAGATTTTTGCCTCCTTGGCTATTTTTTCCTCGTAGTCCCTTTTGGCCCCTCTTTTTTGGCACCTGCTTTGATGTTTGTGCTTTTTCCAGTTTTTGTCTGTTTTTGACCTTTGCCATTCTTTAAACAAAGTCTTCTTGTCTCTGATCGCTTCTTTCACTGCTACAGTGAGCCATGCTGGTTCCTTGTTCTTTTTCCGCTTGGATCCCTGGTTGATACGCGGTATATATAGATTTTGCACCTCGGTGACTGTGTTCTTAAAAAGGGACCATGCTTGCTCTAGCATTTTTACAGCGCTTATCCTCTTCTTAATCTTTTTCCCCACCATGAGTCTCATCCCTTCGTAATTCTCTTTTCAGAAGTTCAACGCCGTGGCCGTCATTCTGAATCGTTGCTTTGCCCCCCCATGTCCAGGTTGAAGCAGATCATATTGTGATCACTCCTTCCCAGCATCCCTTCTACTTCTACATCTTGCGCCGGTTCTCGTAGTCCATTAAGAATTAAGTCCAGAATTGAATTTCCTCTTGTATTTTCCTTGACAAGTTGTTCCTGGTCTCCCTTTCGCAGATGGAGATGCCTAGTTCCAGTCTATCTCTGGATAATTGAAGTCATCCATGATAACTGCGTTGCCTCCCTTTCAGTTGCGTTTAATCTCATCCGTCATTTTTCCATCTGTTTCTTCGGATTGCCCTGGGGGGTCGGTAGTAGATACCGATCTTCGTTTCCATTCCATTCGTTCCTGGAATTTTGGCCCAAAGAGACTCTACCTTATTTTTCGTTTCAGACGTGTTCTCTTCGTAGACTCAATTCCCTTTTTGACGTATAGGGCAATACCTCCACCTTTTTGACCCACTCTGTCTCTGCGGTATAGCTTGTATCCCGGTAGCACAATGTCCTAGACGTTTTCCTCTTTCCACCATATTTCCGTGATGCCAACGATGTCAAGGTTATCTTTTTATGCCACAGCTTCCAATTCCCATCTTATTTCTTAGGCTCCTTGCGTTTGTGTACATACATTTGAGGCCTGTTACTTTCTTGCTTTTCCTCCCCTCGTGTCCCTTTTGATCCGTCAGGATTTCTGCCTTGCCTATGATCCGGTGAGTCTTCCCTGCAATCTTCTTGCACAGTATCCTCTGGGTATACCATTTCCCAAACCATCGAACCTCGGTCGACTGTCAGCTTTCCCCTTCTTCCTAGTTTAAAAACTTCTCAATTTCTCGCTTGATGTTGTTTGCAAGTAGCCTTGTTCCGTATCTGCTGAGGTGGTGTCCATCCTTCCTGTATAGCTTGCTCTTCCCCCAGAACGTTGTCCAGTTGCACACAAAGTGGAATTCTTCTTCTTCACACCAGCGCCTCATCCACACGTTGATTGCTTGCAGCTCCATCTGCCTCTTCTCATCGGCCTGTACCGGCAGGATCTCTGAGAACCCTACCCTCAGCATTCTGGTCTTCAGCTTCCTTCCCAGCATCCGGAACTGGTCCTTCAGTACTTCCATGCTGTAGTTCCTGTTGCTCACGTTGTTTGCTCCCACATGGATCACCACCGCCGTATCTTCTTCCTGTCAATGTGGCTCACTATATATTCTATTTTGGTTCCCAGTAGGCAGGTCACCAGAAGATCCTGTCTTCCTCCCGCTACAAAGAAGAAATTAATTTGGCTTAAAGGAACAGCAGTGGGCTGCAGCTTTAGCTATCTGTTTAATACCTCTACTTTGGCATTGAGCCTCCTGTCCCACTAGCCTCTTATTCTTCAATCTTGCATTGACATGGACTTGGGTTAATCTAAACTCATTTGAACTCAAATATGCATACTGCAGTTATGTATTTTCACTATTATTGTAAACATTTGTTCTTTGTTGTTGTTGCTGATTGGCCAATTCTTAAAAACCCACAATGTTCTACTAGGCTCCAAAATTAGCAAAACAAGTATTTCCAAACCTAATTTTAATAGACATATGCATTCTGATATTCCATAGAGTTAAACAATCCAACTCATTGTTACTGAGATCAGAATGGCTCACTGTGACACACTGAAACAAGTTAAACAAGTCAGTCTGCCGTTACTGACCCTTCCAGCTCTCTTTCATTCTAGCTCCCCCAGGCTCCAAATCTGCTTGGTTTTCTTTCTTTTTATCATTGCTAGTAACTTGTCTTTTTATGGGCTGTCACAGTTTACAGCTTTCTCTGAAGCACTGGTACAAACCAGTCCATTTCTTTTCCTTACACTTCCTCCTTTGGTGTTATTTCTATCTCTTTCTCACCTTGCATGTAATTTTTATATTTTAAAAGCAAAGATTGACTTAATTTTTTAATCACTGCTCCCAGAGTGTGTTCTCCAGTTCTCCATGCTGCCTTTGTGCTTTATTGGTGTAAGCCTGCATAGGGTTCCAATAAAGATCTATTCTTCTACTGTCTGTGCTGTATTCATACTTTACATATGTCCATGTGAGATCTGAAAGGATCAGTTTATTTTGATCTATAAAATGGAAGCAATTCATTAGAAGTTTTAAACACTAATACTATGTTTACAAATTATCTGTGATAACATAGAAACATGATGGCAGATAAAAGCCAAATGGTCCATCCAGTCTGCCCATCTACAGCATCCACTATCTCCTCCACGTGCCTGTCCCATGCTTTGTTAAATTCAGGAACAGTCTTTGTCTCCACCACCTCTACACATCTACCACTCGTCTGTAAAAAATATTTCCTTAGATTATTCCTGAGTCTATCACCTCTTAACTTCATCCTATGCCCTCTTATTCCAGAGCCTTCTTTCAAATGAAAGAGACTTGCCTCATGCACATTTATGCCACATCAGTATTTAAAGGCCTCTCCCATCTATCCTGAAGAATATCTTTAAGTTTGTTCCTGTATGCCTTATGCACAGGCAGCGAAAACATAGCTGGAATGTGCATAACTTAGCACTTAAGCAGTTATGATGACCCACATAAAGATGTTAGATTGGTAAAGTCCTTTTTAAAAACTCACCATAAGAGGACACGTGACGTTATGCTCTGAGGAGGACGCGGTTAGCTTCTTCTCCAGCTTCTTCTGTATCTACTTTCTCCCAGTGGCCCCACTACTCACTGCGCTTTTTGTGCACTTGGCCGCATTTCTGGAGTTCGCTGGATGGCCTCCTAAACCCTGCGGAAGGACAAAGATCGGGGCTGCGCGCAGGAGCCCAAGATGGCGCTGGAAGCGAGCCCTGCTGGTCCCTCTTCAACGCTGCCGTGGGTGGCGGCTGTTACCCAGGAGGTGCCCACGGCAGTTGCCTCTATCCTCGAAGCTCGTTTTCTTGCCCTTGATAACAAACTGGACACTTTGCAGGGTAAATTGGAGGCAGTGGGCCACGATCTCACCCACTTCCAACAGCGGGTGAGCGCCTTGAAGGATCGTGTTGGTGGCATGGTGGAGAGCCAAATGACTCCGGGGCGACGATTGGAGGCCCTAGAACAGAAACTGGACGATTTGGAGAATCGCGCCCGGTGGAACAACCTTCACTTTGTGGGCCTTCCGGAGACCCTGCCCGACTCAGAGCTCCGCGTTTTCTTCGAGCGATGGCTGCCTGAATCCCTAGATCTCCCCGCGGAATTGGGCCCCCTGCGGGTTTAGCGCGCCCATCGGGTTGGTGTGCGATAAGAAGGGGCTGAGCGGCCCCGGGTGGTTATCTTGCACATCCTGAACTTTGCCCACTAGGAGGCGGTGCTGCAAGCGCTACGAGGTGGCCGCCAATTAATTTATCAGTCTCATCGGGTGCTCTGCT
This sequence comes from Geotrypetes seraphini, assembly GCF_902459505.1. Lineage (NCBI taxonomy): Eukaryota > Metazoa > Chordata > Amphibia > Gymnophiona > Dermophiidae > Geotrypetes > Geotrypetes seraphini. The sequence continues at coordinate 27,851,943 of NC_047101.1, read as the reverse complement.
TCCAGGATTATTCCTAGGGGGTGGCCCAGCAGCGATGCAGATTTAGTCCAATCTGTTCTCGCTTGTTCAACCAGAAAATCCTCTTTGCTCTGTTGTATCCAGCGAGGCTCCGGGTCACCCATAATGGCTCCACTTGTTTCTATGCGACTGTGGCGGAGGCCCAGGATTTCCTTACTCGTTTGGAGGATCCGGGTGGCTCCCCTTCGTCGACGGCGCCATGATTGCCTTCTTTTCACCATTTGTTGCCTTTGCTGCCCGCTGGCCTACCCGCCTCGGTTTTAGCTCCCTGGCTGTTTGTGGCTTTTTGCTGGCTTGCTGCCCTGTTGGACTTCTTTGTGTTTGGGATTGGGACTCCCACCTGATCATGCTCTGATTGCCTTGCTGAAGCCGTCTCCTGGATTGCTGATTCTGGCCTGGGACCCGCTGCCTGCTGGCTTCTTGACCTTTTATCTGTCTTCTGCGGGCCCCCTGGTGGCTATGCTGATCTGACTATTCCCAAGCGCTAAGTCTTGCTGACTGTAGTTTCTCTGTTGTACCTTTTTGATGGCATGGAGCGTTTGCTCGGCATGTCTGGGGGGGGGGGTCGCCTTGTGACTATTTTCTCTCTTTTGGGTTCTTTAGCTGGGGGCAGATGTTGGGTTTGCGCCTGTTATGCTTTTGGCACTTTGGGGTTTCTATCTAATGGGTCCTTTTTTTTTTGGCGTGTGTATGGATTGTTTGGTGTGTGCGCTCTGGTGTTTGGCTTGTTGGTTGAGTTGGATGCTTTATAGTGGGGGTTGGGGGGGATCTTTGTTCTCTGGTTGCTTGTCTATACTTGTGTGGGATCCTCCCGTCCCGGGAGTGGGTTTGTTTTTCCTTTCCTGTGATTAGGTAGGGTTGGGAGGCGTCAATTTGGGCCTGGCTCCTTTGGTGGGAACCTGGATCTTTTGGGGTGGGGTGGGTGGGGCCTCTGGTGGGTTTTGGGGGTTGGTGGGGAGGGGGGTTTCTGGAGGGTTTTGGGGGTTGGTGGGGAGGAGGGTGATGGGGCTGTTTTTCTTTTGCTCTTTCTTTCTTTGGGTGAGCCCGTTTGTTTTAGGTGTGGCAGTGGCTGCTCCTGGGGAGCCCGTTTTTTCTTTGCACATCTGTCTCATTGCTGGATGCTGTAGGCTGGGACGGCATCCTAGCTACCGTTCTTGTCTTTTATTCTGTTTCAGTACTTTTTTGTTCCATTTTTTTTGTTGGTTGAATGGTGCGCCTAGTTACTTGGAATGTTGGGGGTATTAACTCCCCTATTAAACGCACAAAAATTTTGCAAAATTTGCAGAGACTTCGTGTAGATATTGCATTGTTGCAGGAGACACACCTTACTGACCTCGAGCATGCTAAGTTACGCAGAGGTTGGGTTGAACGGTGTATAACCACGGCTACGGTCGGGAAAAAGCGGGGAATGGCTATTCTTTTTCGTAAATTGGTGGCTTCTCAGATTACTCCGGTGGCTGTTGATGTGAATGGCCGTTATGCCTTTTGTACGGCAGTGATCACGGGAGTTACGGTGCTGATTGGCTGCGTCTATGCTCCCAATACCTACTATAAATCATTCTATGCTGGTTTAAAGGCTCTGTTTTTGCGGCGTGCTCACCTTCCGATGATTTTAGGCGGAGATTTTAATGTTGCTTGGGACTCCTCTGTAGATAAATCTCATTCTACTTCAGGTGGTGCGGTGACTGAGGCCAAGGGTCTCCCCCAGTTGTGTCAGCTTTTGGATCTTTTGGATGTTTGACACCTTCTTCACCCCGGGGAGCGGGATTACACCCATTTGTCTCATGCTCACTCTACTCAATCTCGTATCGACTATGTGTTGATCTCTCGATCTCTTTTCTCCAAGGTACAGCGTGCTGAGATTGGGCCTTATGCGATTTCGGATCATGCCTGGGTGTGGATTGATTGGATCTCGGATGTGGGGCTTCGCTCCCTGGGGTCTTGGGCCTACCCCCTCTGCCTCCAGGAGGATCCTCATTTTCTTTCTTATCTCCAGGAGGAGTGGAAAGCTTACCAGTTCCATAATCGTCAGCATGTGGAGGATCCTGTTTTATATTGGGAAACAGAGAAGGCGGTTCTTCGCGGAGCTATTATTAGTTATGTTAGTAGAGTTCGTAAAGCCCGTGATCGGGAGCTGCTCCGTTTGTCCACCCAGTTAACGAACGCTCGCCATGCTTTTGGTGCTCAGCCTACTTTAATTAATAAACAGAGTTTATTATCTCTGCAAACTAGGCTCAATGAGATTTTACACTATAGGGCTTCGCGTTCTCTTGCTTATTATAACTACCGCTTATATGTACATGGCAATAAGGGGGGGTCCTTTTTGGCCCTACTGGCTTCCCAGCAGGAGAGCCATAAAAAGATATTACATCTTCGCACTGGTGACTCAGCTCATGTCACGGGTGATGCTGACATCTGTGAGGTTTTTTGCTGCTTCCATGCTAACCTTTATGCTCCGCCCCCGGATTTGGGGCTTCCTGGTGCCCTCTATTTGGATGGTGTGGATCTTCCTCGTCTTACTGATGAGCAGTTGGCTCGCTTGAATCTGCCTATTAGTTCGGGGGAGGTGGAGCTTGCTATTTCTCAAAGCCCTACTCTGCGAGCTCCTGGCATTGATGGGTATCGAGCTGAGTTTTATAAACTTTTGAAATCTGAGCTTGTGTCGCCCCTGGTTAATATGTTCAATGTGATTGTCAATGCTGAAGCGATGCCTGAACATCTTAATGTGGCTCAAATTATTGTTCTTCCTAAACCTGGGAGGGATCCTACACTTCCGGGATCGTACCAGCCTATATCTCTGTTCAATTTTGATGTTAAGCTTTTGGCTAAGATTTTGGCCAACCGGTTGGCCCGGCTTTTGCCGTTTCTTCTCCATGAGTCTCAGGTTGGTTTTGTTAAGGGTCGTTCGGTGGCGAGGAGCTTGCAGAAGATCTTGACCTCTTTAGAATATAGCACACGCATAGCGTCGCCTTCTCTTCTTATTAGTTTCGACACTGAGAAGGCGTTTGACTTGATTTGGTGGGATTTTTTGTTTGCTACTCTGACCAAGTATGGTTTTCAAGGCCGCTTTGTCTCGGCTATTCGCGTGCTTTATGCTCTTCCCCAGGACACTCTGTGGGTTAATGGCTGTCGATCTTCCTTATTTGAGATTCATAGGGGCACCCGTAAGGGCTGTCCCCTCTCTCCTTTGTTGTTTGTCCTAGCTCTTGATCCACTTCTTTGCGATATTTATTCGAACCCGGATGTTAGGAGGGTCACCCTGGGGTCTCAGAGTTTTAAATTAGCAACTTTCGCGGACGATCTTTTAGCTCATCTGACGGCCCCTTGCCACTCTTTTGGAAACTATTAGAGAATATGGGGATTATGCCGGATTTCGTTTGAACTTGCTTAAATCCGAAGCTCTTCCCTCCTCTTTGGCTTTGAGAGCTCAGTGGGGCGCTTCTTTCCCCTTACTGTGGGCTCCTTTAAATATTTGGGGGTGCATCTTTTGATCTCTATGACCCACCTCTATTCTCTTAATATCTCCCGGCTCCTGGCTGATACTAGGGCTCAACTTGAGACCTGGGGTGACCTTCCTTTATCCTTGATGGGCCGTATCGCCTTGATTCGTATGGTAATCTTTCCCCGTTGGTTGTACATGCTGCAAACTTTACCGCTTCGCCTGTTGAAGAAGGATATCGTTAGATTACATCGTTTATTATCTCGCGTTTGTTGGCGATCCTGTAAGCCGAAGCTGCGCTTTTCTTATTTCGTGGGCGGCTGGAAGCAGGGGGGCCTTGGCATCCCCGATTTTGGTCTTTATAATGAAGCTTGCTTGCTTCGACACTTGAAGGATTGGCTACGGGGTAGCTAACAATATACTCCCTTGGCTTTTGAACGCGCTCTTTATTCTCCTCATTCTCTCTTTAGTCTTTTGCATTTGCCTACTAGGGAGCTTCCTCCCTTGTTTCATTCCAGTGTTCTTTTGAGATCTATGCGTGCTATGTGGGGCAGCTTGGTTGGTAAATTGGGAGGAGACCTCCATGTGACGAATCAATTGCCTCTCCAGGGGAACTCGGCCTTTCAGCCGGACCGGGATAATCCTACTTTTCTTCGTTGGGCTGATCGGGGCATTACCTTGGTGGAATATTTGTTGACTGAGGATGGAAGTTTGCAACCCCTTGCTGCTTTTGCTGATCGTTGGGTAGGTGTTGGGGTGATACTTTTGCCTATTGTCAGGTTAATCACTATGTTCTTTCTCTTCTTTAGGAGTGCATCGCGCGGCCGATAGGAGTCCACCTTCGGGTTTTCTTTGCTGGGGTGACGGTTAGTTCCACCTTGGTGTCGGCTTACCGGCTTTGAACGTCCCAAAGATGTCTCGGGGATTCAGAGGGGTTGGGGTCGGGAGCTCCGTTGCGACCTTGGCCGCTGGGACATTTTGCATGCCTTACATGTCCCTCGCTTGGTAATGGGAGTGCAGTTTCAAGAATGTTATGTTCGAGTGCTTTACAGAGCCTATTTTACTCAGGTACAATTACATAAAGTGGGAGGCATAGATTCCCCTCTCTGTCTGAAATGTGGCCGAGATCCCAATACCTTTGCTCACTCTTTTTGGGACTGTTGGACCATACAAGCTTTTTGGCAGTCCATTGTCCAGTATCTTCGGGGCTTATTTCCGGGCCCCCTTTCGGGCACTGTAGAGAACTTGGTTTTGGATCTTCCAGGGGCTTTCCGCGGCCTTCCCATGGGGGGTCCCCTTTAGTGTTGGAAGGTGTGTCTCCTTGCTCGTAAGTGCATTTTGCAATCTTGGACGACTTCTGAGCCTCCCTCTTATTGGACTTGGAGATCTCTGGTACATACTTTGGCCGCTTGGGAGGCTCGTGAGGCGTCTGGTAGCCCTCGTTGTCAGCGCACCTACCTGCAACTTTGAGGTGCCTATTTGGATTCCCTACCTCCTAGAGGTCGTAGCCTCCTTTTTGAATTCTCTTGCTTAGCTTCCTAGTGCTCCCTGTGCTTATTCCCCAGTTCAGTCACTGCCTTTTTTTTTTCGGGGGGGGGGGGTCCTCTGGTTGTAGCCCATGGGTCAAAAGAGTACGGGCCTTTGGTGTTTGGGAGACCTTTTGGTTGTTTATGCATTTTGCTGGTGGGGGACCCCCAGGGGGATTGTTGTTTTGTGGGGGGGGGGGGAGGTTGGGTGGTTGGATGTGCTCTTTGTACTGTTTTTGAACATTGAATATTGTTGGATGTCATCCAAGATGGCCGCGAGCCGATGAGAGCGTGTGAGACGCCTTCAGAAATCCTAACGGAAAACTTTTACCTGGTGCCGTTTCGATGCCGAAGAGGAGAGGGAAAGGCGCTTCTGGAGCCTCGAGGCGCCTGGAGTCTCCTCTGCAGATGTCTATGGAGGATTTTTTACAGCGTTTGAACCAGGAGGCAGCAGTTGCATCGGGGAGTCGCCCGCTGGAATCGCCGGGGAGGAGTGAGGTCGCGGCAAGCTTCCCTGGGCTGGAGTCGACTCTGAGCCCCGATGCTAGAACCCCGCCCCCTCAGCCGCAGCGTGCTAGCTCTCCACGGGAGAGTAGCCAGCCCGAGGAGGCAGACTTCGTTTCCCGGGAGGCTGGAATGGGCGAAGCACTGGAAGAAGATGAGACTGCGGTGAAAACAACAAGGGGACTTGGAATGGAGCAAGGTTTCCAGAGAGAGAGGACTGCCACTGTAGTGGAAGCTGGGACAATGCAAGCAAGTATATTCTCTGTTCCTAAACCCATGAATGTTACCCTAGACTCAATTTGGGACTTGGTAATTACTCTGGGACAAACATTGTCACCACAAATTAAAGTATTAGAAGAGAAATATTTAGAACAAAGAAATGAAATAAATGGACTTAAACAGGAAAATATATCGATGAAAAATAATGTGGAAAAAATAGATAAAAAGATAATTGAAGTAACTCAAATCCAAACGACACTGATTAAGGATAATCTTAACCTTAGGAGAAAGGTGGAAATGATGGAAAATAATATGCGATTGAATAACCTTAGATTTTTGAACTTTCCAAAGATTCCTTCTTTATCAGCAAAAGAAGTTTTGAAAAAGTACTTTTGTGAAGTTCTTAATGTTCCTAATGATGCCTTTCCTCCCTTTTCCAAAATTTATTATTTGCCAACATCAAAAAATTTGGAAGAACAGCGACCATCAGAACAACAGGGTCAGGGTGAACAAATGGATATAACATTATTATTGGAATCTTCAATGAGGGAGGTAGCTATTCCAGCTACCCTATTAGCTACGGTGGTTTTATCACCAGATAAAAATTGGATATTACAGCTTTACTTTAAGAACAGACATAAAGAATTTCTTGGACATAAAATTCAAATATTTCCAGATGTGACAAGGGAGTCTCAGAAACGAAGGAAAGAATTTTTGCTTCTTAAGCCTGGGGTCACTGCAATGGGGGCATCATTTCTTTTACGATATCCTTGTAAATGCATTGTAAAATATAAATCTTGCAATTATATTTTCTTTGAGCCCTCTCAGTTGACAGGATTTCTCTCTAGGAAGGGCCTTGAAGGGGATAAAAAAGATCTCAATGTATAAATTTACTCTTGGTCCACTCTCATCTGACCGCCTAATTGCAATTTGAATTTATTCTTTTTCTTTTAATAATTCTCACTCAGGAACATCTTGGATCTCAATTTAATTTTGGGACTTTAATTATGATGAGTAAATAGTAATTTTGTCATATAACTGTTACTTCATTTGTTTTATATTATGTTGACTCACTCATATTCTGTACAAGAAGATTATTCTTGATAATATGTTTAAAATTTAAATAAAGATTAAAAAAAAAAAAAAAAAAAATATTGTTGGATGTTGATTCCTTTGTTCTTCTTCTTCTTGCTTTTGTTTTTTCTCACGTTCATAATAAAACTGTTTTGAACATAAAAACTCACCATAAATCTGAGGCTTTTTCTTTCATCCTGAATTAGCACAGTGATGTTTAGCAATACTTTCTGCAGTGGATGTTGCTGAGACCCGATATTCATCCAGGTCTTCAACTACTTCTGCACCACTTTCTCCAGGTCAAGCCCTCTCTCCATCCACATATACGAGCCCCTCTTAACTACTTTAGACTTGAATTACTGTCTGCTGTCCCACTATTTCTGTAGGTATTTCTCTAGGAAGCACTTTACCACTCCAAGGCTGCAGAGCCATAAAGCTTTTCTACATGGCAGGCCATTAAGAACATAAGAAAAGCCTTACTGGGTCAGACCAATGGTCCTTCAAGCCCAGTAGCCGTTCTCACGATGGCCAATCCAGGTCACTAGTACCTGGCCAAAACCCAAGGTGTAGCAATATTCCATGCTACCAATACAGGGCAAGCACTGGCTTCCCCCATGTCTTTCTTAATAACAGACTATGGACTTTTCCTCCAGGAACTTGTCCAAACCTTTCTTAAAACTAGCTACACTATCCGCTCTTACCACATCCTCTGGCAATGCGTTCCAGAGCTTAACTATTCTCTGAGTGAAAAAAATTTCCTCCTATTGGTTTTAAAAGTATTTCCCTGTAACTTCATTGAGTGTCCCCTAGTCTTCGTAATTTTTGACGGAGTGAAAAATCGATCCACTTGTACCCATTCGTTATACTCCATGCAGGATTTTGTAGACTTCAAAATCCTGAGTGGAGTAAAACGGGTACAAATGGATCTATTTTTTACTCCGTCAAAAAGGATGTTCAAGTCCAATTTGGGTGTTTCCCACAAAACGTCCAAACTTGGAAGCACAAAAATATCAATTTTTGAAAGCCAAACTGCTTGACATCCACCCAATTTTTTTTTCTTCAAAAATCATCTACTTGGACATCTAGGCCACTGGGATGCCTAGCCCACCAGGATGCCTTTCTTTATACCCCATTTTCAACCAAAAAATCATCCAAGTTAGAAATGTCCAAATGGACACCACTTAGACATGGGAGGGGCCAACATTCTAATGGACTGGCCACATAGACATCCAAACAGAGCAGTGGGGCACCTTAGAGGCATCACCTTGAACTTCACAAAAAGGGTGTCACAGGTACACCTTCCCCAAAAACTTCCCTAATACCTACAATCCTCACGTACCACCCCTATAGCCCTTATGGCTGCAAGTAGCAAATTATATGGCATTAGAGTACGGTTTTGGTGGCCTCACACTTTTACCATAAATGTAGTAGTTAAGAGGGGCTTATGGGCCAGGGTCTTCCTCTCTATGGCTCACCAGCCCACCCACTAGTCTACTTAAGACACCTGTGTACTATGCTACTAGGCTTTCCCATAGAAGATGCTGCTATTCTAGACACAGGTATGTACTGGGTTGGTTTTTTTATTTAGAAATTTGGGGGGTAAGAGGGGGTTAGTGAGTACTGGGGGAGTGTTGGGTGTCATGCCTCCAGTGGCCATCTGGTCAGTCTGGAGATCTTTGTGGTACTTACTTCTAAAACAGGTCTATGTGAAAACATCTACACTAAGTTCCGTCTACGACATCCTGCGAATTTCTTTCCGCTGCTGATTTTTCACAAGATTAGAAGAAAGCTGTAGTTACTCCCCTACTAAAAAATCAAAGATCTGATTCTACAATTGTAGCCAACTACAGACCTGTTTCTAATCTTCTTTTTGTTTCTAAAACCATCGAGAAAGTGGTTGCTATTCAGCTTTCTAATTTTTTGGCAAAAACTATTGTATTACAACCTCGCCAGATGGAATTTCAATCGCATCACTCTACTGAACACACCCTATATGGGGCTAGATTCACAAAGCAAACCGATCGTGTACCGATCGATTTGCGATCTCTTTGTGACCGATTTTACTGCAGCCCAATTCACTTACCTCTCTGCTGATCCGATTCCAATCCGCGCATGCAAATGAGGGAAACATCATGCAAAGTAGGCAGGGACGCGATTCACAAAACAAATTTTGCAAACCGACTAGGCTGGCCGATCAACCCAAGAAGCGACTGTTGGGGACCAGTTACAAATGTCCTTTCCGACTCTCCAGCTCCATTGCCGCTCTACTCTCTGCACGCCCTGCTCTCTGCTGCCCTGATCTCGCTGCCTTCACTCTGCAGAAGCCCTGGGGCTGGATTGGGAGGAAAGTAGTGGCTGTTGGCTGCATTGTTTAGTACCTCTCGCCGCCCTGCTCTCTGCCCTTCTCCTGCCTTCCAGCCCCGCCGCCCCGATTCTCCTCTTGCCGCCCTGCTTTCTGCCCCAACTCACCACCCTGCTCTATGCCCCAAATTCAAACTCCCCCCTACTCTCTGCTGCCCAGACTGATCTCAGCTGCCCAGAATCTCCTGCTCTCTGCCTCCTTCCCCGCAGTGCGAGCCCACGTGTTTAAAGCGGGGCTGCACTACGCAGTGCAGCCCCACTTTAAACCTGTGAGCTCGCACTGCAGAGGGCCAGTGAGTTTAAGAGGCTGCTGTCGCCAGGGTTTGCCCTTCAAGAGAGTCGCCCCCCCCCCCAATAAAACGGAGCAGAAACAAACATGAATGCATGCACAGACCATCTACAAGGAAAGCAGATGGTCTGCGCATGCTTCTGGATCGCACACTTGCGATCCGTGTCGGCAGATGTGGGTGTTCCTCAGATCGCCCCCCTTAGAATATTGTTGGTTTCTGAATCAATCGGAGCTGCCCGGATCGGATACGGATCGGTCACAATCAGGCATGTTAGTGAATCTAGCCCTAAGTGTCATAAATCATATAAGACAAATTCTTGATAGCAGATGAGATGTTGTTCTTTTTTTCCCTTGACATGTCAGTGGCCTTCGACTTGGTCGATCATGTTATTCTTCTTAGTCAATTGAAAGAAATTCAGGTGATTGGATCTGCTTTTCAATGGTTTCAGTTTTATTTCTCTAACCATACATATGTTGTACAATATTTAAATGCATTTTCTATTTCTAATTCACTGTCATCAGGTGTTCCCCCTTTACTTTTTAATATTTTTCTTGCATCTTTAACTCTTCTTCAGTCTCTACACAGTTTGTCTTTTAAGAAGTGGGCAAAACAAGGATTACAATACATCTTTCAATTGTATATGGAAGAGGGACATTTTGCCTCTTTTGCTTCTTTGAAATGAACGTATGGCTTACCAGAGATGGACATTTTTGCATATTTTCAAGTGCGCCACTATGTACACTTGTTGCCTGCTTGTCATTTAAAGGAGGATTGCCAGGAGGCCCTATCTGAGATGTTTAGTCTCTCTGCTCAACAACTAATTCCTCTTTGATTCCACCATGGATTAAGTGATAGTCAACCAGGCCTGAGCGACAGGAACACGTCTCATCTCTGAAGCCTGAGCCACAGGAACACGTCTCATCTCTGAGGCTTGAGCCACAGGAACACGTCTCATCTATGAGGCTTGAGCCACAGGAACACATCTCATCTCTAAGGCTTGAACCACAGGAACACGTCTCATCTCTGAGGCCTGAGCCACAGGAACACGTCTCATCTCTGAGGCCTGAGCCACAGGCACGTCTCATCTCTGAGGCCTGAGCCACAGGAACATGTCTCATCTCTGAGGCCTGAGCCACAGGAACATTTCTCTACCAAGGCCTAAGCCACAAGAACATTTCTCTACCGAAGCCTAAGCCAAGTACTTGCGTGCTCCCGCACCACCGGAAGGCAAAGGGAGAGGTGCTTGTGCTGCAGTGCACAGGGAACTGTGCCGGCACCTGGGGTCGGGCTTTTCTTCTTATGGGAAAGGACTCTACGACAACATCAGCTTTTCTCTTCACCTTTAGGGAGGGTGGGGAAGGGACCTGTGTAGGCCCAGGTATTACCCTTAAAGTTGGCTCAGTCTGGCCAACTCCCCTAGGCTCTACTGAAGCCACAGCAACAGGAGCAAACAGTCTTCCATCCTCAAGGAACCAGGAACCAGAACGATAGCGGCCATTTCTCAGATCCAGGAAACTGGTGCAGGTAGCTGCAGTCAAGCCTGGCTTGAAATCCACTGCAGAATTGAGGAGCTGTGAGGAACCCATCCATCAGTCTGCTTGAGATAGAGTATACTGGTAGCCAGGAGGCTGTGCATCCAAGATATACCCGAGGATAAATCAAGTGCTCTCTATCTACACCTGCTAGTTGATGGGCATAACCCCACTAGTCTCTGGATTCATCTGCTGTTGATGACAAAGAAGATATGGTTAGATGATCAGAATTGTGGTGGCTTATGGATCTACCTCGTAGTTCAGTGAATCTGGGAAAGCTATCAAGGGCATCTCCATATAAGACAGGGGTGTCACAGTCCTTTCTCGAGGGCCGCAATCCAGTTGGGTTTTCAGGATTTCCCCAATGAATATGCATGAGATCTATTAGCATATAATGAAAGCAGTGCATGCAAATAGATCTCATGCATATTTATTGGGGAAATCCTGAAAACCTGACTGGATTACGGCCCTTGAGGAGGGACTTTGACAACCCTGATATAAGGTTTTAAAAGCCAGACAACACAACTTATTCATTTTCTACTGGGAACCACTGTAATTTCATTAGCAGTGGCGTGATGTGATTGAATCTTAATTTGTAGAATATACAGTAAGTCTTGCTGCAGTGTTTTGTATCAGATGAATTTTCTTCATTCGTTTCACTGAGATTTCTGAGATTAGTATATTGCACTAGTTCAGTGAGGACAGAATCCTTTATTGTACTAAGAACATAAGAATTGCCACTGCTGAGTCAGACCAGTTGTCCTACATGCCCAGCAGTCCGCTCATGCGGCAGTCCTCTGGTCCAAAACCAGCACCCTAACTGAGACTAGCCCCACCAGCGCACGTTCCTGTTCAGCAGAAACTTGTCTAACTTTGTCTTGAATCCTTGGAGGGTGTTTCCCATATAACAGCCTCTGGAAGAGCGTTCCAGCTTTCTACCATTCTCTGGGTGAAGAAGAACTTCCTTACGTTTGTACGGAATCTAACCCCTTTCAACTTTAGAGAGTGCCCTCTTGTTCTCCCTACCTTGGAGAGGGTGAACAACCTGTCCTTATCTACTAAGTCTATCCCCTTCAGTACCTTGAATGTTTCAATCATGTCCCCTCTCAATCTCCTCTGTTCGAGGGAGAAGAGGCCCAGTTTCTCTAATCTTTCGCTGTACAGCAGCTCCTCCAGCCCCTTAACCATCTTAGTCGCTCTTCTCTGGACCCTTTCGAGTAGTACCGTGTCCTTCTTCATGTACGGAGACCAGTGCTGGACACAGTACTCCAGGTGAGGGCGTACCTTGGCCCGGTAAAGCGGCATGATAACCTTCTCTGAACTGTTCGTGATCCCCTTCTTTATCATTCCTAGCATTCTATTTGCCCTTTTTGCTGCCGCCGCACATTGTGTAGACGGTTTCATCGACTTGTCGATCAGAACTCCCAAGTCTCTTTCCTGGGAGGTCTCTCCAAGTACCGCCCCGGACATCCTGTATTCGTGCATGGGATTTTTGTTACCGACATGCATCACTTTACACTTATCCACGTTAAACCTCATCTGCCATGTCGATGGCCATTCCTCAAGCTTGATTATGTCACGTTGCAGATCTTCACAATCCCCCTGCGTCTTTACTACTCTGAATAACTTCATATCATCCGCAAATTTAATCACCTCGCTCGTCGTACCTATGTCCAGATCATTTATAAAGATGTTAAAGAGCACGGTCCAAGCACCGAGTCCTGCGGCACCCCACTGGTGACTCTCTTCCAGTCCGAGTATTGTCCATTTACCCCCACTCTCTGTTTCCTGTGCTCCAGCCAGTTTTTAATCCATGTGAGTATTTCACCCTCAATTCCATGGCTTGCAATTTTCTGAAGTAGTCATCCATGCGGAACCTTGTCAAACGCCTTCTGAAAATCCAGATATACAATGTCGACTGGATCGCCCTTGTCTATCTGTCTGTTTACTCCCTCAAAGAAGTGTAGCAAGTTCATCAAACACGATCTGCCTTTGCTAAAACCGTGCTGACTGGTCCTCATCAGCCCGTGTACGTCAAGGTGATCAATGATGCTATCCTTTATCAGTGACTCTACCATCTTTCCCGGTACCGAGGTCAGACTCACTGGTCTGTAGTTCCCCGGATCTCCCCTCGAACCTTTCTTGAAGATCGGTGTAACATTTGCCACCTTCCAGTCTTCCGGAATCTTTCCCGATTTGATCGACAGATTGGCTATTAGTTGAAGCAGTTCAGCTATGGTCCCTTTCAGTTTCTTGATGATCCCTCGGATGGATGCCATCCGGTCCCGGGGATTTATCGCTCTTAAGCCTATCAATCTGCCTACATATCTCCTCTAGACTGACCGTCAATCCTGTCAGCTTTCCATCTTCGTTTCCAGCATATAGCCTGATGGGTTCTGGTAAGCTGTGTGCATCTTCTTCGGTAAATACAGATGCAAAAAATGTGTTCAGTTTGTCAGCGATTGCTTTGTCCTCCTTTAGCGCTCCCTTCATTCCATGGTCATCAAATGGTCCCACCACTTCTTTTACGGGTCGTTTCCCCTTAGTATATCAAAAGAACGGCTTGAAGTTTTTCGCCTCCTTGGCTATTTTTTCCTCGTAGTCTTTTTTGACCCCTTTTACCGCCTTATGGCACCTGCGTTGATGTTGTTTGTGCTTGTTCCAGTTTTCATCCGTTTTTGACCTTTTCCATTCCTTAAATGAAGTTTTCTTGTCTCTGATCGCTTCCTTCACCTCTACAGTGAGCCACACCGGTTCTTTGTTCTTTTTCCTCTTGGATCCCTTGTTGATACACGGTATATATAGATTTTGCGCCTCGGTGACTGTGTCCTTAAAAAGGGACCAAGCTTGCTGTAGCATTTTTACAGTGCTTATCCTCTTCTTAATCTTCTTCCCTACCATGAGTCTCTCCCTTCGTAATTCCCTTTTCGGAAGTTCAGTGCCGAGGCTGTCGTTTTGGACCAATGTTTCTCCCATGCGTCCAGATCAAAGCAGATCATATTGTGATCGCTGCTTCCCAGCGTCCCTTCTACTTCTACATCTTGTGCAGGTCCTCGCAGGCCATTTAGAATTAAGTCCAGAATTGCATTTCCTCTAGTATTTTACTTGACAAGTTGTTCCAGGAAGCAATCGCCTACAGCATCCAAGAACTTGGTCTCTCTAATGCAGCCGGAAGTGCCTGGGTTCCAGTCTATTCCCGGATAGTTGAAGTCACCCATGATAACTGTGTTGCCTCCCTTGCAGTTGCGTTTAATCTTGTCTGTCATTTCTCCATCAATTTCTTTGGACTGCCCTGGGGGTCGGTAGTAGATGCCGATCTTCGTTTCCAGGGCATTTGTTCCTGGAATTTTGACCCATAGAGACTCTAACTTATCCTGTAGTGTTGGAAAAAGTAGGATATGACTCTTCTTAATGTCTACAGTGTGAGAAAGAATTTTTGAACTAAGTTGTTAACATATTCTTCAAAACTCAATGAGCTGTCAAAAATGACTCTCAAAACCTCAGTGGATTTTTCAACATTGAAGCCAATTCCTTTTCCTAGTCTAATAGTAGATGGGATTAAGTTCACACTTAACTTTATGTACAGTGATGCCAATCTATGCCAAGTTGCCACACTGGGGTAAATATTCAGCTAGCAGAAGTGAGCATTTTGCTGACCTCTTGGAAATTCAATGCCAGCCAAATATTAGCTTTTGAATTGAATATCCTGTTTATGCAGCTCCAGCTAACACATAGCTGGTTAAGTTGATATTCATAAAGATAAGACTGTGTTTTATGTGGTCCCATTTATGTGGCTACCCTGGCTGGTTAAGTGCTGAATATTGACACGTGCTGACTCCACCCCAGGAACCCCCCAAAATAGCCTGTCTTCATTTAAGCACTAAATGCTCATTTTTATTGTCTTTATATAGAAGTTTTACAATAAGTGGAAGAACATTTTTCATACAATAAGTGGAAAAATTTTTTCAAAGAAGCATAACATAAGAACATAAGAACATAAGCAGTGCCTCCGCCGGGTCAGACCATAGGTCCATCATGCCCAGCAGTCCGCTCCCGCGGCGGCCCAAACAGGTCCCTGTCTGAATCATCAGAAGGGGCCCCCTTGCCACCCTGGTTTCCCATTGAAGTCCTATCTTCCCATCGAAGTCCTAACCCTCCGGTTTTGCACATGCACGACCTG
Organism: Geotrypetes seraphini; assembly: GCF_902459505.1. NCBI lineage: Eukaryota > Metazoa > Chordata > Amphibia > Gymnophiona > Dermophiidae > Geotrypetes > Geotrypetes seraphini. Next base: position 27,836,800 of record NC_047101.1, on the reverse strand, counting down.
GTCGGGTTTCTATACTTATTTCCTGGATACTTCTCTCAGTATCCCACGATCCCTTTATCCCTCAGGAATCCGTCCAATCCCTGTTTGAATCCCTGTACCGTACTCTGCCCGACCACCTCCTCCGGCAGCGCATTCCAAGTGTCCACGACCCTCTGGGTGAAAAAAAACTTCCTTGCATTTGTTTTGAACCTATCTCCCTTCAGTTTCTCCGAGTGCCCCCTCGTACCTGTTGTCCCCTTCAGTCTGAAGAATCTGTCCCTATCCACCCTCTCTATGCCCCTCATGATCTTGAAGGTCTCTATCATATCTCCCCTGAGCCTCCTTTTTTCCAGGGAGAAGAGCCCCAGCTTATCCAACCTCTCGGCGTATGGGCAGTGTTCCAGCCCTCTTACCAGTTTCGTCGCTCTCCTTTGGACTCTCTCAAGCACCGCCATGTCCTTCTTGAGGTATGGCGACCAATACTGCACGCAGTATTCCAGATGCGGACGCACCATCGCTCGATACAATGGCATGATGACTTCCCGCGTCCTGGTTGTGATTCCCCTCTTTATGATGCCCAGCATCCTGTTGGCTTTTTTCGAGGCTGCTGCGCACTGTGCAGATGGCTTCAGTGATGCATCCACCAGCACACCCAAGTCTCTCTCAAGTCTGCTGTCTCCCAACAATGCCCCCCCCATTTTGTAGTTGAACAACGGGTTCTTTTTCCCTATATGCATGACCTTGCATTTTTCCACATTGAAGCGCATTTGCCATTTGTCTGCCCAGTCCTCCAGCTTCTCCAGGTCCCTTTGCAGGTCCTCACACTCCTCCCTGGACCTAACTCTGCCGCACAGTTTGGTATCATCTGCAAATTTTATGACCTCGCACTTTGCCTCTTTTTCCAGGTCATTGATAAATATGTTGAAAAGTAACGGCCCCAGCACCGATCCCTGTGGCACACCGCTCGTGACTCCCCGCCAGTCAGAATATTGGCCCTTTACTCCAACCCTCTGCAGTCTACCCGACAACCAGTGCTCGATCCATCTGTGCACATCTCCTCCCACCCCGTGGTTCCACAGCTTCCTAAGCAGTCTTTCATGTGGCACCTTGTCGAAAGCCTTTTGAAAATCGAGGTAAATGATGTCGATGGGTTCCCCATTGTCCACCCGACTGCTTATTCCCTCAAAGAAGTACAGAAGGTTCGTTAAGCACGACCTTCCCTTACAGAATCCGTGCTGGCTTGTTCTCAGTAGACCATTTCTTTCAATGTGTTCGCAAATGCCGTCCTTGATCATAGCTTCCACCATCTTCCCTACAATTGAAGTCAGGCTCACCGGCCTGTAGTTCCCAGGGTCACCCCTCGATCCCTTCTTGAAGATAGGTGTGACATTTGCCAATTTCCAGTCCTTTGGTACCTCTCCAGTTTTCAAGGATAGGTTACAAACATGCTGGATTGTGCCCGCTATTTCCTGTCTTAGTTCCTTCAGAACCCTTGGGTGGATCCCGTCCGGACCCGGTGATTTGCCGCATTTTAACCTGTCTATCTGTTTGAGGACATCCTCCTTACTTACCTCTATGTGTTCCAATTTTTCCGCCTGTTCCCCACTCATGAGCTCCTCTGAGTCCGGTATATTAGATGTGTCCTCTCTCGTGAAAACCGACGAGAAGAACGTGTTCAACCTCTCAGCTACCTCTTTATCCTCCTTAATCACTCCCTTCCTATCCCCATCGTCCAACGGCCCCACTTCCTCTCTCGCTGGTCGTTTCCCCTTTACGTAACTGAAGAATGCCTTGAAGTTTTTTGCCTCCCTGGCCAGCCCCTCTTCGTATTTCCCTTTTGCTTTTCTAACCTCTCGGTGGCATTCTTTTTGGCATTTCCTGTGCGCCTGGTGGTTTTCCTCCGTTGGGTCCTTTTTCCATCTCCGGAAGGATACTTTTTTGTCATTTATTGCCCTCTTTACTTCTGCTGAGATCCAAATCGGGTCCTTTGACCGCTTGTTCTTGCAGCCTTTCCTGAAATTGGGGACGTACATTTTTTGTGCTTCTTGCAGGGTGTCCCTGAATAGGGTCCAGGCGCTTTCCACAGTCTCCATCTTAAAGATATTTCTGAGCTTCTTCCCCACCATTTTCCTCATAGCAACATAGTTCCCTTTCTTGAAGTTGAGCGCAGTTGTTGCGGTCCTCCTTACTATGGGTGTCCCCCTTTCTAATGTGAATCTGATCGCATTGTGGTCACTGTTGCCTAGTGGTCCTCCCACTTCTACCCCGCTTGCAGGCCCCCCTAATCCGTTCAGGATGAGGTCAAGAGTAGCACTCCCTCGCGTCGGTTCCCTGACCAGTTGCTCCATGAAGCAGTCCCTCACAGCTTCTACAAATCCTGTTTCCCTAGTGCAGTTGGAGTGACCCGTACTCCAGTCTATCCCCGGGTAGTTAAAGTCCCCCATCACTGTTACATTTCCAGTCCTGCACTCCTGTCTCAGTTCAGCTTCCAAGTCGTGTCCGACTCCTTCTGGCGTACTAGGTGGGCGATAGTACATCCCCAGTTTTATGTCTGCACCCTTGTTTCCCGGCAATTTGACCCATAGCGATTCCAGCCCCTCTGCCTTCTTTGCCATATCCATCCCGACTGAGTCGATAGAGTTCTTTATATATAGTGCTATGCCTCCCCCCTTCTTGTGGGTCCTATCCCTCCTGTAGAGCTTGTACCCCGTCAGCGCCACATCCCATTGATTCTCCTCAGTCCACCATGTTTCTGTAATTCCAATTATATCCAGGTCTTCCCCCTTGGCCACGGCCTCTAGTTCACCCATCTTGGCCCTGAGGCTTCTTGCATTTGTGTAGAAGCACCGCAGGTCTCGTCGTTTTTTCTCCACCTCTGCATTCACCTCTGCATTCACCTGGGCCGCCTCTCCTGTTCCCTGTACTTCTGCTTTGCCCTCCGCCTTTACCCTTGTAGCTTTCAGCTTCCCCACATTTCCGCCACTCCACTTCCCCGCTTTTCCTCTGGGTTTTCTTCTGTAGTAATGTCAACAATACAAATAATATCTTAGAAAAAAAAATATCAAGAATCCTTAACAAGTGTATGAAATAAAGATTAAGAGGTAAGTGTAATAAATCATCATAACTTTGAGAGATTAATCAACGGCATCATAAGATATAGAGAAGAGAGATAGCAATTATACAACCAAGAAATTATATGATTATACAATTACCGTAAGTAGTGTAGAATATTAGCAGATGGCCCCAAACAAATCAGCTGTTCCGTTTCGATTAATATAGAATCAGAGCTCAGCGCAGAGCACAGAGGTGCCTAACTTGAGAGGACTCTAGAGAAGGCTGAACCATTTTAATCTATAAAAGTAATATAAGGTTATTTTTATATACTTTCAATGGGGAATTCGGCACAAGTAAGTAAAAGGGAAACACATGTGCGTAAGAGCAAGCTTACTAGTTACAAGCAATCAAACTGCAGCTTTCTTTGCAAAATGGTCTTGCCCTTATCTATTTCACAATCGCATTCTCTTGAGGAGAGGCCTGGTTGGGATGGAGTGTGCCATTTGTTTATGTATAAGCAATGTGCTTAATCCTATCAGCACATGCTGTGTTGACACTGTACATAAAGCTGGAGAGGCAGTTTGTGTTGGGTTTGCTTTGCAGTTCAAGTGAAATTAGTCAGCCTGGTGGATATTTCTTAAAAGCCATTGATAGGAAAATAGAAGGTCAACTTCTAACAATAGTAAACGTTTCCCTAGGTGCCTCAAAATAATTTGGGGGGACTCTACAAGTACCTCAGACACAAATTACTCGGGAAACTGAAAGCTATGAGATTTTATTTATTCAAAAACCTGTCAAGTGGGTAACTTAAACACCCAGAGATTTTCTAAATAAACATTATTGAATAAAACAAAGTCCCAGTTATCCACACAAATTTAATTGGGTAGCATTCAATTGGACTCTACCCAGCCAAAATAAGTTAACCTGCCTGTGTCATGCCTTCAGCCATGCAACTTTTTTTTACTAGGTAATTCTGAGCTGTTACCCTTTTGAACATTGAACTCACAGATGATGCTATACATAGTACTAGTTCAAATTGAGTTTAACAAATTACATTTGTGACAGACACTACAATATTCTGTCTCTCCCTTCCTTTTGGTTGAACCTCAACCTCAACTTTGAATCCTACTGACTGAGCAGTTAACATGTAAATTCTTGCAGACCTGTGCTAACAGTGCAGCAGTTTGACACTGCAAACTAATTCCAGCATTATCTGCCTATGTGGCATCGCAGCTGTTGATGACACTTGAATTGCATTATGCAGTTAGCATGCAGTAAAGACCTTTACATAGTAACATAGTAGATAATGGAGGCCTGCATGGTCCATAATGCCGTTGTACAGATCCATGGTGAGACCCCATCTGGAATACTGTGTACAATTCTGGAGGCCGCATTATCAAAAAGATGTGCGCAGAGTTCAGCGAATGGCCACCAGGATGGTCTCAGGACTCAAGGATCTCCCGTATGAGGAACGACTGGGTAAGTTGCAGTTGTACTCACTCGAGGAACGCAGAGAAAGGGGAGACATGATCGAGATGTTCAAATATGTCACGGGCCGTATCGAGGTGGAAGAGGATCTCTTTTTCCTTAAAGGACCCACGGCAACAAGAGGGCATCCGTTGAAAATCAGGGGTGGGAAATTTCATGGCGACACCAGAAAATATTTCTTCACCGAAAGGGTGGTTGACCGCTGGAATAATCTTTCACAACAGGTAATTGAAGCCAGCAGCATGCCAGATTTTAAGAAAAGATGGGATTGGCATGTGGGATCTCTTCATGGAGGTAGTTAGGGGGTGGGCCATTAGTGTGGGCAGACTAGATGGGCCGAGGCCCTTTTCTGCCATCACTTATTCTTGAGCTGTCCTTGCCATTTTCAGGGCACAAACCAAAGAAGTCTGCCCAGCACTGGCTTAATTTTCAACTACTGCTGTTGTCATTGAAGCACACTCCGGCCCAATCAGATCTATCTGCCCATAATCGGAACATAGATGTCTGCCCGACACTAGCCTTACTTCTCAACTGTTGGATTTGTTGCTTAAACACGGCTAAGTTTTGATTCCATTCTCTTTCCATATAGGAATCCTTTATGCTTAATTCCACATAGTCTTGAATTCCATTACCATTTTCATCTCCACCACCTCCCCCAGAAAGGCATTCCAGGCAGTAACCACCCTCTCTCGAAAAAGTACTTCTCATACTACTCCTAAGTATCAGGTTGGGCAGACTGGATGGACCATTTGGGTCTTTATCTGTTGTCATCTACTATGTTACTAGGTTACTATAAGTCAATCCCCCTGCAACCTTCATTCATGTCCTCTAGTTCTGTATCATAGCACCCCTCTCCCGCCTTTCCTAGAAATACCTAAAACAAAACATAAAGTACATTTTTTTTAATTAGCTTTCAAAGCTAACCCTTCTTCTTCAGTTCAGAAACAAGCAAATGTTGACAAATATCAGAATATACAATATAAGTGTAACATAAAAGCATTCCAAGGACAGTCTCACAGGAAGAGGCATCAATTTATAGAACTGCTCTTCATATATTCAAGTGTAAAGAGTGAAAACACCTGCATAACTTACAACAAATGGGTAACTGATCCATTTAATGTTCGACACTGGATACACTCTAAAGGGGGAAGTTATCAGCATGAGCTGTTACACAGAGTTATTTTGCCACAAATTGGGTTATTTTAGCCCAGGATCTCATTTGTGCAGTGACACCCTGTGCAAAAATAACTTGTCTTGAGGTAAAATAACCCACCTTAACAATAGCCCACAGTGATAAAATCAGTATTTAGGGGAAACATTTAATAATAATAATTTTATTTCTTGTATACCGCTATACCATGAGGTTCAAAGCGGTTTACAGTAGATACAGAAGAGATGCAATTAAGTAAGATAATTAAAATGAAGAAAAAGTACTTAGAGTTCCCTGACAGTCCCAAAGGCTCACAATCTTGCAAAAGTACTTGAGAAAAATAAATTAATTAGGCTAGAAACATAGAATAGAAGAAGGCAGGAAAACAGTACATTTCCATTTGTTTGTCCCTCCTGAATATTTTTTTATCTATTTATCAAATTTCATTTAAATTTTTTTTTTTTTCCCACTGACAGAAAATCCCATGAACCTTGATTCACATGCCTTTGAAAACCTCCCCAAACTATCCCAATCCTTCTACTAATTTTCAACAGGCTATCAAGGTCAATTCAGCTCAGTTCATCCCAGGGAGATCTAAGCTCATATTGGCATGGGTGCTATGGGAAGTTCAGAAGTAATATGAGTTAATGTGTGCAATCAGATGAGTAGTCAGAGAAAATCTTTATTTTAGACTCCTCAGGTGGATATGTAGGAGGGGGTTGGTAAATCAGGATTTTTTTTGGATCCTACCAGTGACATGGGATCTGGATTGGAAACAAGATATTGGGCTTGATGAAACTTTGCTTTGACTTTCTGCTTGGTTCTGGATGTCATGGAAGAGTGGGGTGTCAAACCCAATCACATTAAGGGGTCAAAATCCAAAACACAGGCTAAGTCGTGGGCCAGACCCCGCCCCCCCAATAGTACTAATTATAACACCATTTTTTTCCATTCATTTTCATATATACACACACACACAATATAATTTTATTAACACATAATGGTTAACCACAAAATTAAACTATACAAATCCCACTGTATGCTTCTCAATATTCATTCCTACCAGAACACAGATAACCCCTATGCAAATACAGGACTAAAAACTAAAAGTACTAATAAATATAAATATATATATATATATATATATTTATTTTTTTTTATTTTTTTTTCAAGAGTCTGCAGTACAACCCCCAGAGAAAAAGAAAGAAATGTATTTCTTCCTGAACAGACAGCAGATGAAAATTCTCAAAATGAAAATTAAATAATTGCCCCTACCTTCGTCGTCTGCCTCCCTCCGGCGGGTGTCCGACGCCCCCGGCGTTAGCTTCTGGCCCGCTCCCTCCTCCTCACAGCCGACTCGCGTGCAGCGGCTCTTCCCGCGTTCTGCGCCTGAAGCGGAAGTCCTCTCGCCCACGTCGCGACGTCAGAGGCGATGCTTCCGGATGAGGCGCGGGAAGCGCGAGGGGCCTCGGGCGACCTGTGAGGAGGAGGGAGCCGGCGCGAGGTGCCTAAAACGGGCCTTGAGTTTGACGCCTGTGGAAGACAATTGGCTAAAGTAAGACGGAACTTTTTTGTTGAGGGGTTGGGGAAGGTGGAGGATGAGGTGGGTTGTTGGTATTTTGTTCGTTATTAAATTGTAATTGTAAGGGGGTTGTAAAATTGTAATTGCAGAGTTGGAATTGTTGAATGGTAACGCGCTTCAGGCATCTTCATGCTTAAGTGTATTGTGAAATGGAACCAAATAAAGAAAACTCATGCTTTTGAAAGCTGTTCTGTAATTAGCTGGCACCTGTAGCCAAACAAGGGAGTTTTCATATACCTTCTTGTTCAGTCCAAGAAATAACTGTTTGGAGGAGACAGGAAGTCATCAAATTTGGTTTTCGGGGGGAGGGGGAACTCCTCCTAGAATACCTGGGATAAGTTAAAAACATCAGCTTTGTATTTTCATAGATTAAACCTTCTAAAAATCCCCTCTGTTGCTCTTCTGTGGCAACCAGTTATAGACTGTAATGTCAACAGACACTTGGTGATGGATGGCACCTTTCAAGACACCTTCCCTCACAGTTCCCAATCACCTGGACCCAATCATATGTCCCAGAATTCTGACAATTGAAAAATGAACTTTCAGAGCTACTGTTAGTAATTTCTAATTAAAAAAAAAAACAACAACCTACTACTGGAAAACTGGAAGGTGACCAACGCATCGTTGATTTGTAAAAAGAGTTCCAGAGGTGATCTGGGAAATTATAGGACTGATGTCAGTGCTGGGCAAAATGGTAGAGACTATTAAAAAGAACAAAATGACAGAGCATATACCTAAGAGAAAAAGCCAACATGGATTTAGTCAAGGGAAATCTTGCTTCACCAATCTATTGCATTTCTTTGAAGAGGGAGAATAAACATGTGGATAAAGGTGAACCGGATGATACTATGTATTTGGATTTTCAAAAGGAATTTCACAAAGTACCTCATGAAAGACTTCTGAGGAAATTAGAAAGTCATGGGATAGAACAGACATGGGCAAAGTACGGCCCACGGGCCAAATCCAGCCCGTTTAGTTTTTTAACCCGTGGCATCAGAGGTGGCTGTAGTTGCTCTCGCGCGGTACACGGGCCGCCCGTCCGTCCGCTTGCTGCCGCCCGATATATTTACTTACAGCCCTGCTGGTGCTACAACGAAGGGAATGGAAGGATCAGGCGCGTACCCACAAGCCTTCTCCCAACGTCAGTTCTGACGTTGGAGAGAAGGTCTGGGATTGGCTGGCCCTGACCCTCTCTCCTACGTCAAAATTGACATCGGGAGAAGGCTAGTGGGTATACACCTGGCCCTTCCCTTTGTTGCAGCACCGGCAGGGCTGTAAGTAAATATAATGGTTGAGCGGTGGTGGCGAGCGGATGAACGGGTGGGGAGCAAGCTGATGGACAAACAGGGGGGTGCCGGACCGGGAGGGGGGAGGAGGAATCGGTGGCGGGTCGGCTTGGAGGCAGGCGGGCTTTGGGGGATGGCGGGTAGTAATTAAATGCAGCAGGTGCAGGTCGGCTTGGGGGAGGGAGGGATGAAGGGGGCACTGAGAACATAGGAAGGAGGCACTGGGGCACTAAGGACATAGGAAGGAGGCACCAGTGGCATAGGAAGGAGGCACTAGGGCACTAAGGACATAGGAAGGGGTACCAAGGACATAGGAAGGAGGCAATGGGGCATCAAGGACATAGGAGGGAGGCACAATGTGCAAAAAGAAAATTTGCGAGGATTCAGCAGCTGGCAGCCACGGGAGTTTATTAGGATTTCAAGTTTTATTAGGATTTTATATACCGCCTCTCAAGGTTATCTAAGCGGTTTTACAATCAGGTACTCAAATATTTTCCCTGTGCTGTTTCTTCCTGCAGCATCAGACCCCCCCCCCCTCGTCATGCCCCACCTGTCAAATTTAAGAACCCACTGTGGCCCACAGGTCAAAAAGTTTGCCCACCCCTGGGATAGAAGGTAATGTCCTTTTATGGATTAAGAACTGGTTGAAAGACAGAAAACAGAGAGTAGATTTAAATGGTCAATATTCTCAATGGAGAAGGGTAAAAAGTGGGGTTCCAAGTCCAATGCCAAGCATTTATATTTAAACAAGGAGGAAAAAAGCCTAAGATCCCCTTCCTCAGTCAGAGTAAATCTTGCTGAAGAACTAGAAAGGTTAGACACCTCACTGGCTTCTAAAAAAAACCTCCTCGTGCTTATTGTATGTTTTAAATCTCAATAATAATGGTTGTTAAACACAGACTTTAAATAAAACACAGTTCTATACTTCATCAATTCAACTGTAATGAACAACTTGGGCAGCAGCTACTGTATTATATTATTGTGCCATGTTGCTAAAATCCTTTCTGAGTACGCTGCCAAGGCCCTCATCCCCGCTCTAATCACTTCTCGTCTGCATTGTTATACTGTGCTTCTTGCAGGTTTTACACAAAGCCATCTCTCTCCACCTCAATCTGTTCAGAATTCTGCTGCGTGTCTCATTTTCCACCAGTGTCGTTATGCTCTCTTCAAGTCACCTCATTGGCTCCCTGTCACTTTCACATGCAGTTCAAAATCTTATTGATTACAAGTGTGTTCACTCTGCAGCTTCTCATCTCTCCCTATACTCCTCCCCAGGAACTCCGTTGGTCAGGGAAGTCTCTCTTGTCTGTTCCCTTCTCTTCTACTGCCAACTTCTGACTCCATCCTTTTTGCCTTGTTGTGCCATATGCCTGGAAAAAACTGCCTGGCTCGGTACATTGGGTTCCATCTCTGATGGTATTCAAAACCAGGCTAAAAGCCCACTTTCAGAAAGCTGTGTTTAAATCTTAACCACACCAACTTGTAAAGCACCATATTTGTCTGTCATCCCTTCTGTACTCCCTGACCCTCTCTACCTCTTCATCCCTTTGTATTTCTCTACATGAACTGCATATATTTATTTACCATTTTTGTCCAGTTTGTCTGTCATGTTGAGAAATGTAAAGTATTACATATGGGAAACAGAAACCCAAGGTACAACTATACGATGGGAGGGATGTTATTAAATGAGAGTACCCAAGAAAGGAACTTGGGGGTAATGATGAACATGACAATGAAGCCAACGGCACAGTGCACAGCGGCCATTAAGAAGGCAAACAGAATGCTAGGCATAATCAAGAAGGGTATTACAACCAGAACAAAAGAAATTATCCTGCCATTGTATCGAGCGATGGTGCGTCCGCATCTGGAGTACTGCGTCCAATATTGGTCGCCATACCTTAAGAAGGACATGGCGTTACTCGAGAGGGTTTAGAGGAGAGCGACACGTCTGATAAAGGGGATGGAAAACCTTTCATACGCTGAGAGATTGGAGAAACTGGGTCTCTTTTCCCTGGAGAAGAGGAGTCTTAGAGGGGATATGATAGAGACTTACAAGATCATGAAGGGCATAGAGAGAGTAGAGAGGGACAGATTCTTCAAACTTTTGAATAATAAAAGAATAAGAGGGCATTCAGAAAAGTTGAAAGTGGACAGATTCAAAACGAATGCTAGGAAGTTCTTTACTCAACGTGTGGTGAGCACCTGGAATGCACTTCCAGAGGACGTAATAGGGAAGAGTACGGTACTGGGGTTCAAGAAAGGATTGGACAGTTTCCTGCTGGAAAAGGGGATAGAGGGGTATAGATAGAGGATTACTGCACAGGTCCTGGATCTGTTGGGCAGGTGAGCGGACTGCTGGGCACGATGGACCTCAGGTCTGACCCAGCAGAGACATTGCTTATGCTCTTAGATTGTAAGCTCTTTCAAGCAGGGACCATCTCTTGTGTGTTTAATGTACAGCATCGCATTCATCTAGTAGCACCATAGAACTAATAAATAGTAATAGTATATTATATCATCTTATTAAGGGAACTTCAGGCTACACACTTTACTAAGGTGTTTCTGAATTTCTGAACAGCTGTCATCCTGCCAGTCTTGATCTACACTGGTTTAAGTGGGCAGCCTGGAGCAACTGGGATTTTCCTCTTGCCAAACAAGTTTTAATTAGCAGTTTTAACACAGTACAGAACAAGGTGAAGGCTTGACAGTGACCTTAACTAAAAAGTCTCCTGGCTGCAGGCTTCCCATACAGTATACCTATTAACACCATATAGCAATGCGAGTTGAAGGATTAATGATAGCTCTCAAAATGCATTTTAGGGCTTAGCCTGAAGAAAAAATTTAAATAGATACATCTTCTATTCAGAGGTTCTCCTTCCCATTGCTCCTGGGTGCTTGTGAGGTGTGAAGTACAGGAGATAGACAAAAAGAGAAGGGGATGCCTGAACTAGAAGTTTTGCACCTTATCTGACCACTCAGAATAAAATGGAGCACTAAGATGGTCTGCCCTGCGGGACTAAGAAAGGTCACAGAGAGCAAAATGAAGATTATCTGCACATTATGTCTATTGGTTGATGTTTGTTTATAAATTCTTTCATTGAGTCTCATGTGTTTATATCATAATAGGAATCAGAACCATATCAAGATATACATTGGCAGAACAATATTACAATGGGGATTTACATATGTTTGAAACTGCATAGGTCACAGGAAATGTAACCAATATTTCCCTTATTGCATTTCATATTGTTTCTACATTTCCCTTGTTAATTCATATTGTTTCCAACCTGAAATAACAGATCTTCCCATGTAACTTCAATTGCAAAATGGCTGCAAGGATCTCCCATAGCAATTTCGTGAAACTACCATGGGAAGGCACGGCAGCCATTGTGATAAAGCTGCAGCACAGGGCAAGAATGAGTGGGATTTGTTCCTGCCCTTAAAGATGCCACTTTAGACCAGAAGGCCATCCTAAAATAGGCCTGGGAAAGACTTAGAAGTGGGATGGGAGGAAGTGATCTGGGGAGGAAGGCATGAGTTTCTGGTTTCGATCCAGTTTCCGTTCTAAATCTAAAACAGAAAGCAAAATTTGATTGGACTGTACCTGTCATGTGGTTCATTTTCCTCAGGTAGAGGGATTCTGTGCCTTAGTACCAAAAAGTTCAGGATGCAGCAGGCCAGGAAAATTTTGCAGACCTTTTCAGTAGGTTTGTAGAGGAGCTTCCCCTCCAGATCTATCAAGGCATCTGAATTTGTCTTCAGCAATCCAAATGTTCTCTCTGTGATTGCCCTTATGTCCCAGAGTGCCCTGTTGATTTTTTTCCTCAGCCTAATTTCTTGAACTGATAATGAGTGTCATCAGCCATCTCCTCTGAGGGTGAATTTGGTCTAATGACAGTTGGTCTTAGGATACAATTCATCTCTTTGGACAAATTGTTAATTTGACTAATGGACAATTGGTCTAAAAAATTAAATATTCAAGATAAAGATTGTCATGTGGCAGATCACTCTTTTAACGTCAATAATGAGAACACCACATGCATTAATCTAGTCAAGGCATTAACTCTGGAAATCAACAGAAAAATAATGAAAGAAGCTGTGAAGATTGTATTTTGTCTATTTTTGCATGGTGAGCTTACTACATTGTTCAGAATTCTTTATGTGGCACTGCCCACAATCTGAGCATTTATTATCCCAGGACAAGCAGGCAGCATATTCTTGACGGCACCGACGGAGCCCCGGTATGGACAATTTTAGAGTGATTGCACTCTAAGAACTTTAGAAAGTTCTAGCTAGGCCGCACCGCGCGTGCGCGAGTGCCTTCCCGCCCGACGGAGGCGCGCGGTCCCCAGTTTCTTAGTTTCCGCGGAGCTAAGAAGACGCGTGTTTCCAACAGCTGTTGGAAATTTTTTTCAAGTATTTTCGCCTTCCCGCTCGCGCGTTTTTTCTCTTCGAGAATTTTTTCCTTTTCTTTTAATTTGTTCGTGTTAAAAAAAAAAAAAAACTACTATATTTCGGTTTTTTGCGGTCGGCCCAAGCGGGGCCTGTTGGCACCATCGAAGCCTTGGGCTTCGATTTTGCTACAGCCGTTTTTCCATTCATGCCCCCGTCACCGGGTTTTACAAAGTGCCAGCGGTGTGCGCGCCCTATATCTCTTTCCGACCCGCACAAGTGGTGCTTACAGTGTCTGGGTCCGGACCACAGGGCTAAAACCTGCACCCGCTGTAGTTCTCTTCAAAAGAGAACTTTGAAAAACCGGCAAATACAACAGCGGATCCTGTTCGGTACCGCTAAGGAAGTTCCTCCGGTATCGACGTCGGCAACTTCCTCCAAACCGACACCGACAGTTTCGGCACCGCAAACTACATCACCGGTGTCGCAACCAGTAGGTAAGCCGGCTAAGAAGCCTTCTCCTACTGTCCTCGGGCCGCCAGTCGAACAAGCAGTGAGCCAAGTCCTGCAGACTGCGCGCCGGCCCCGTAAACGCTCCGCTCCCATCGAAGTCACTGCCTCATCATCGGCATCGACTTCACCAGAGCGTCGAGCTGCACCGCAGGTACCGAGCAAGAAAAAAGCGGTACCGGTGCCATCGGGACCAACGTTGGATGAGCGTATTGCCTCTATCCTTCAGGCCCAACTTAAGGAGCAACTGCAACAATTGCTCCCGGCTCTATTGACTCCGACCCTTCCAGTGTCGGTACCCACTGAGCCTTCGGTGCCGATTGTCGATCAGCCTCTATTATCGGCATCGGCATTATCGGCACCGCAGAAATCTTTATCCATGCCTATTCTATCAGCAGAACCAAGGTCTCATCGACGCACTGTTCTTTCACTTTCTGATCCGGTACCGGTCTCTGAAACCCGTACCGCTGTGCAGTCCCCAGGTACCGTATCGACCCGCTCGGGGAAATCGGTACGCAAGACAAAACATACCGAGACATTCACTCCACTCTCTCAGGGCCACCTTCAATCGGTACGGGACCCTGACTTGTGGGATGACTCCGATGATCCCCTCGGTACCGAGGAGGATTATTCGTCTGAAGAGGATGATCCATCGGTGCAGGATCCTGCTACTAAACCAGAGCACTCCTCCTTCACCAAATTCTTAAAGGAGATGTCAGACACTCTTTCTATTCCTCTAGAGTCTGACTCTAAAAAATCCAAAGCATTTCTCGATGCTTTGGATTTTGACCAACCTCCCAAAGAGTTTTTAAAGTTGCCCCTCCATGACATCTTGAGGGAAACTTTCTATAAAAATTTGGAAACTCCTTTGACAATACCAGGAGCCCCGAGAAAACTAGAATCTCTTTATAAAGTGATTCCTATTCCAGGGTTTGACAAACACCAACTCCCCCATGAGTCTCTGCTGGTGGAGTCGACCCTGAAGAAATCTGCAGGAGCTAGTGTTTATGCCTCTGTCCCTCCTAGCAGAGAGGGCAAGGCCATGGATAAATTTGGGAAACGCCTTTACCAAAATGCGATGTTGGCCAACCGTTCAGGTAACTACGCGTTCCACTTCTCTTTTTACCTAAAACATCTCATCCAACAGGTGACTTCTTTTCAAAAGTATATACCGGACCGTAAACTTCCTGCTTTTCAGCAATGCACCTCTAGCCTTTTGCAACTCAGAAAGTTTATGGTTCGTTCAATTTATGATACTTTTGAACTGACATCACGGGCCACTGCTATGTCTGTGGCAATGAGAAGGTTGGCATGGCTTCGAGTCTCAGACCTGGATGTAAACCACCAGGACCGACTTGCCAATGCGCCCTGCCTAGGGGATGAGCTGTTTGGGGATTCCATGGATACCACCACCCAAAAGTTATCTGCCCATGAAACTAGGTGGGACACCTTGTTGAAAAACAAGAAGAAACCTCCTCCTCCTCGTCCATTTAGACAACAATCTTCCTATCAGAGGAGATTTTCGGCTCGGCCGGCTCAGCCTCATCCTCCCCAACCTCGGAGGCAACGTCAACAGCAACAACAGGCTCGTCAGCAGCAACAACCTAACGTTAAACCTGCTCCTCAACCTAAGCCGACACAGCCCTTTTGACTCCCTTCTCCAGGGCATTGCCAGTCTTCCCCCCTCCTGTTCTCTTCCTCAGCCCATAGGAGGTCGACTTCGAATTTTCCTCTCTCGCTGGGAAGTAATCACCTCCGACCAGTGGGTTCTTTCAATCATAGCCCACGGCTACTCCCTAAACTTCCAGACTCCTCCACCTTTAGGCCTGCCAAAAGAGTCTGCTTCCACCCACTCTCAGTCCCTCCTACTGGCTCAGGAGGTTCACTCCCTCCTCCTTCTCAATGCCATCGAACCAGTTCCGCAAGACCAGCAAGGCCTGGGATTTTACTCCCGGTACTTTCTAGTACCCAAAAAGACCGGAGACCTCAGACCTATATTAGATCTCAGAGATCTCAACAAGTGTCTGGTCAAGGAGAAGTTCAAAATGTTATCTCTTGCAACCCTATATCCTCTTCTCTCTCAGGGCGACTGGCTATGCTCTCTCGATCTCAAGGAGGCGTACACTCACATTCCTATCCATCTAACGTCCAGGCAATATCTACGCTTCCTCGTCAACCAGCATCATTACCAGTACAGGGTGTTACCCTTCGGTCTAGCCTCCTCTCCCAGGGTATTCACCAAATGTCTGATTGTGGTCGCGGCTTATCTCCGCTCTCACAATTTTCAAGTCTTCCCTTACCTGGACGACTGGCTGATCAAGGCTCATTCTCCGCAGACCGTTCAACTTGCTACCAATCAGACCATTCTCTTCCTTCAACTGTTACGGTTCGAAATCAATCGACCCAAGTCGCATCTAATTCCAACTCAATTACTTCAATTCATTGGAACCATTCTGGACACACTTCAGATGAGGGCATTTCTTCCAACAAATCGCCTTCACAACATACTTCATCTCTGTCAACGGGTGTTGCAGCAAACGTCCATTTCTGCAAACCACATGATGGTGCTCCTGGGGCACATGGCCTCCACAGTGCATGTCACTCCCTTCGCACGTCTCCACCTACGTACTCCTCAATGGACCTTAGCGAACCAGTGGTCCCAAGCGACGGATCCTTGTTCACAACTCATATCTGTGACCTCGTCTCTTCGGCAGTCGCTTCTTTGGTGGTTGACATCTTCAAATCTATCCAGAGGTCTGCTGTTCCATCTACCTCCTCATCAACTGGTCATCACCACGGATTCCTCCCCCTATGCATGGGGAGCTCACTTGAACGAGTTCCAAACTCAGGGGTTTTGGACTACCCAGGAAAAGAAACATCACATCAATTTCCTGGAACTCCGAGCGATGTTTTACACCCTCAAGGCTTTTCAACATCTTCTTTTTCCTCAGGTACTACTCATTTGCACAGACAACCAAGTTGCAATGTACTACATCAACAAACAGGGAGGGACGGGATCCCGTCTCTTGTGTCAGGAAGCTCAAAGGATTTGGACCTGGGCGACTGCTCGTCACTTATTCCTGAAGGTGGTCTACATCCAAGGGGAACAGAATTGCTTAGCAGACAATCTCAGCAGAATTCTTCAACCTCACGAATGGACTCTCAATCCCTTGACCCTCCAGTCCATTTTCTCTCAATGGGGCACACCTCAAGTGGATCTTTTTGCAGCTCCCCACAACCATCAACTGCCCCTGTTTTGCTCCAGACTTTACTCTCCTCACCGTCTGGAACCCGATGCATTTCTCCTGGATTGGACCAATCTCTTCCTTTATGCATTTCCTCCTCTTCCGCTCATGCTGCGCACATTATTCAAACTCAAGAGGGAACAAGCCACCATGATTCTCATCGCTCCACGGTGGCCCAGACAGCATTGGTTCTCCCTTCTACTTCAACTCAGTTCCAGGGAACCCATACCTCTTCCATTGTTTCCTTCACTACTTACACAACATCAGCAAACTCTACTTCATTCCAGCTTACAGTCTCTGCACCTGACAGCTTGGTATCTCTCGGGCTGACTTTGGCTCACTCTCTCCTTTCTCAGCCTGTCCGTTCTATTATTGATGCCTCCAGGAAACCGGCTACTCTTCAATGTTACCAACAAAAGTGGTCTCGGTTTTCTTCCTGGTGCCTCTTACATCACCATAATCCCATGTCTATAGCAGTAGGACTGGTGATAGACTATCTTCTGTCCTTATTTGACTCTGGTCTTAAATCCTCTTCGATAAGAGTTCACCTTAGTGCTATTGCAGCTTTTCATGAGCCGATTCATGGAAAACCCCTCTCAGCTCATCCCTTGGTTTCTAGGTTCATGAAGGGCCTTTTCAATGTGAAGCCACCTCTTAGGGCCCCTCCTGCTCTCACTTCTGCCAGGAGGGTCAGTGAGCTCCATGCACTGGTGGCTGATCCACCTTTCACTGTTTTTCACCATGATAAGGTCGTCCTCCGTACACATCCAAAATTCCTTCCTAAGGTTGTGTCTGAGTTTCATCTTAACCAATCCATCGTCCTACCTGTTTTTTTCCCAAAGCCTCATTCTAATCCAGGTGAACAGGCTTTGCATACCTTGGATTGTAAACGTGCTCTGGCTTACTATCTTGAACGCACCAAACCTCACAGATCATCTCCTCAACTGTTTTTGTCCTTTGATCCTAACAAGTTGGGTCATCCTGTATCTAAACGCACCCTGTCCAATTGGCTTGCTGCTTGCATTTCATTCTGTTATGCTCAGTCGGGCCTGACACTGGAAGGTTCTGTCACGGGCCACAAGATTAGAGCTATGGCAGCGTCTGTAGCTTTCCTCCGTTCCACTTCCATTGAGGAAATCTGCAAGGCTGCCAATTGGTCCTCAGTTCATACTTTTACATCTCACTATTGTCTGGATGCATTCTCCAGACGGGATGGACACTTCGGCCAATCTGTTTTACAAAATTTGTTTTCCTAATGGCCAACCTTCCCTCCGTCCCTCTTTTTGTTAGCTTGGAGGTCACCCATCAGTCAAGAATATGCTGCCTGCTTGTCCTGGGATAAAGCACAGTTACTTACCGTAACAGGGACAGCAGGCAGATATTCTTGCGTCCCTCCCACCTCCCCGGGTTGGCTTCTTAGCTGGCTTATCCTAACTGGGGACCGCGCGCCTCCGTCGGGCAGGAAGGCACTCGCGCACGCATGGTGCGGCCTAGCTAGAACTTTCTAAAGTTCTTAGAGTGCAATCACTCTAAAATTGTCCGTACCGGGGCTCCGTCGGTGCCGTCACCCATCAGTCAAGAATATCTGCCTGCTGTCCCTGGATAACACCTGTTACGGTAAGTAACTGTGCTGAACAACTTGACAAACTTTTATGCTTTTTAATTTGCTTGAATTAACTTTCTTCACTCATATATACACATTTATAAAATTAACTTTTGTGCTATTGTTTAATTTCTGTATCTTGCTGTAATTTTTTCTTACAAGATTTTATTGAAACTGTTGACCCTTTTGTTTAGCTATAACCAATACAAGGTGGAACCAAGGAGAAACTTAATGGGTCCTAAATTTTTTATTTTTAGGGAGGAAAAGATCTCAGCATAAATGAAGGACCGGCAAGACAATGCATATAGCGGGGCCCCCCCAAAAACCTTCTTATCATCGGCCAAAAAACCTCCAAACATATGTGCTGTTACTATACAATTATTGTTGACACATATGTTTGGAGGTTTTTTTGGCCAATCAGGGACTTCCTTAGACTTCTCCCTAAGGAAGGCCTTGATTGGCTGAGGTGCCCCAGGCCCCTCCCAAGGGAGGAGCCTAAGGCGCCTCAGCCAATCAGGACTTTAGACCCCTCCCCGAGCATCACATGATGCACTGGGGCATGGCCTAAGGCCATAGTTGTTGTCGGAGGAGGCCTGGAGCATGAGAAACTGAGCACCCCCTCCTGCTCCCAATGATTTTAAAGGTACAGGGAGGGGCTGGGCCCAGCCCAGCCAGGATGGGTTTGAGATGGCAGGAGGGAACTGGCATCCCTCCTGCCTTTTGTTCTACAGCGAGGCATCGGGGGGGGGGGGGGGCGAGCATCAGCACAGGGGGGGCGGGTTAAACCTCACGGGCTGGCAATGCGTTTTACAGAATATATAAAAAAGGAAGAATTCCTTTTTTATGTATTCTGCAAAAGCGCATTGTCAGCCCGTGGTTTTAAAGGGCAGGAGAGTCGGTAAGAAGTGAAGCGACTGGTCCTCAGCAGTTGCTTCACTTCGGATCGGCAAGCCCAATCGGTCTTCCTTCTTCTGTTTAGTGAATTGTGTCCCTGCCTACTTTGCATGCCGTTTCCCCTCATTTGCATGCACGGACAGGAATCGGATCGGCACAGAGGTTAGTGAATCAGGTCGGAGGGAAATCAAGTCGCAAACCAATCGGTACATGATCGGTTTGCTTAGTGAATCTAGCCCCTAGTGCCTGCAATCTACGGGAGCTCCCCACAGCCATTTTCTAATGGCGATCTGCATGGGACAGGAGCGTAGGAAGATCGCTCCTGCCCCGAAAGCCCGCTAGAGCACCAGGTAAGGCCGGGAAGGCGGGAGGGAGGCGGGGGTGGGTCAGAACTGGATATTTGCGGTTTTTCGCTATTTGCGGTCCAGCTCTGCTCCTATCCCCCGCGAATCCGGAGGGAGAAGTGTAGCTGCAATTTACTCAGCCTTTCCTCATATGGGAGATCCTTGAGTCCCGAGACCATCAACTCTCAACACATCTTTTTGGTAATGTGGCCTCCAGAATTGTACACAATATTCCAGATGAGGTCTCACCATGGAACTGTACAATGGCATTATCATTTCGGGCTTCCAGCTGACGAAACTTCTACGGATACAACCCATCATTTGTCAAGCCTTGGAAGAAGCCTTCTCCACTTGATTGGCAGTTTTCATATCTTCACTAATGATCACTCTCGTTCCGCTGTAGTCCTAGCTAAGGTCTCACCATTTAGGGTGTAAGTTCTGCATGGATTTCTACTGCCAAGGTGCATGAACTTACATTTTTTAGCATTGAAGCTTAGCTGCCAAGTCGAGGACCAATGTTCCAGTAAGAGTAAATCCTGTGTCATACTGTCGGGCAAAGTGCTTTTACCTACTATGTTGCATAGTTTGGCGTCATCGGCGAATAATGTTATTTTACATTGAAGCCCCTGAGTCAGGTTGCCTATGAATATGTTAAAGAGGATTGGGCCAAAGACCGAGCCCTGCGGCACTCCACTGGTCACCCTCGACGTTTCGGAGAGGGTACCGTTAACCACCACCCTCTGAAGTCTGCCGCTTAGCCAGTCATTGACCCATGCAGTTAATGTTTCTCCTAATCCCATCAAATTCATCTTGCTCAACAACCTGCGGTGTGGGACACTATCAAAAGCTTTACTGAAGTCCAAGTACACGACGTCCATGGACTCCCCCATATCCAGCTTTCTTGTTACCCAGTCAAAGAAGCTGATTAGATTGGATTGGCAGAACCTTCCCTTTGTGAATCCATGTTGATGGGGATCCCGTAAATTCTCTTCATTCAGAATCGTATCCAATTTCTGCTTAATTATTGTTTCCATGAGTTTACTCATGTGAGACTCACCGGTCTGTAATTTGCAGCCTCCGTCCTGCAACCCTTTTTGTGGAGTGGAATGACGTTAGCTGTCTTCCAATCCAGGGGGACTCTTCCTGTACTTAGGGAAAGATTGAAGAGCACGGTTAACGGTTCCGCCAGGACATCACACAACTCTCTAAGCACCCTGGGGTGTAAATTGTCCGGTCCCATGGCTTTGTTCACTTTGAGTTTTGATAGCTCACAGTAGACGCTGCTGGGTGTACACTCGAAATTCCGAAATGGGTCTTCTGAGTTTTGCCTTGACTGCAACTGTGGACCGGACCCCGGAGCCTCGCAGGTAAAGACTGAGCAGAAGTATTTATTTAGTAGTTCAGCTTTATCGGAATCCGATTCTACATAATTCCCGTCTGGTTTCCTAAGGCGTACTATCCTTAATATTTTCTTCCAGCCTTATGTCCCATAGTAAAAGATTCCATAAAAATGGAGCAATAAAATAAAAACTCTCTTTCTAGTAGTTTCCCATTTTGCCCTATTTGTTGATGGAAGGACTAATCTATTATCTTGAATAAACCTCAAAATTCTTGATGGTGCATAAGGGTTCGTCAAAGAATGTACATAACCCAGTTGCTGTAAGTAAAAAGCTCTATGTGTCAAAATTAGAGCTGTGAAACCGATTCTATAAAAAATTGGTAACCAATGAAATTGTAACTAGAGTGACACTACTCTATAGAAAATAAGGGGACTGAGTCAGAAAGGTGAATGAATATAATCTCAGCTAGGGTAGGAATGGATAAGCAAATCCCAGTGCATGGTGCAGCTTTTGTTACTCCTTGTGTGTGTATTTTAACTTAATGTCAAAGTAGGGATGTGCATTCATGAATGCATGTTTAGTTAATATGGATATCTACAAGTTTAAAGTGTATTGCAAGTTACTTGTACACATATATACCTATAAATTAATGCATGTACATTTGATTTGCTTGTGCAAAATTATTTCTTTCAAGCAATGTGTGTAAAAACACATGAAAATACAGAAAAATCATAAAATCTTCATTTCAAAGGAAGACCAACATTTTTTGGCCGTGTACACTCCAAATGTATATAAATTTACACCAGAGTGATGGCTTCTTTCATTCATTCCTAACAACATAGAATGGTACCTTAGGTGTTTCAGCAAATGGTACTTGCATCAGAAGCTGTGTTCATATGTCTCTTCCAATGCATTATCAGCTTCTAAAATGGAACAGCACTTGTGGATTACAATATTGTCAAGATTTAATCCTGACCTATTAAACACCATAAGAGGCATCACTCCTAGTTCTCAGGACCAAGATCTCCACGAGCCCCTGCCTTGCTGTCAGAACTACCCATAACTAGCTGACGGCAGTCTGAAGCTGTCAGAATGTAGTCCTGAAACTATCTTTGAGCACCTGTTACTGTTCAGGAATGTGGATGCAGTCCAGGGAGTATCAGAGCCATTTAAACAAATATATATTTTAGTTATATTTTAACAACTTTAACTCTCTGTGGCCAGAAACGGAGCCACTTCCCAGTTTTTGTCTTGAGGTCCATTTCTGCAGCCTGCACCTAATGGCTTTGCATTAAACTGAGCACACCTTTGATCTGGCAGGTGGCTCTGGTAAGAATAAATACTGCCAATTTGTCTAAGAAAGACTTTTAGTAAACGCTGGTAGACTGTCTGACCCCATAGCAGAGAGCATAAAAGAGGGGATTATTTTCTGATGTTGCAGTTTCTTCTATGACGACTGCACAGCTCCCTCTTCTCTTAGTTCTGCATGCCTCTCTGCCATGCATCCAACAAACCTCTGCAGCTCCATCTGACTTACAGTATACTTGACACCTTTTCTAGGTCCATCTGTCCTGCATCCTGTTTGAGTCTACCTGCAAAGCATAGATTTTTCTCTTCCTTGACTACCAAAGTGATTCCTTCTGCCTGGCACCTTACATGGTTATTCTTCCCTAACTGGGTTTTCTGCCCTGCACACTAGTCCCCTAATTCTATAAAAAGCACTAAAATTTATATGCGCAATTTTGGTTTTGCACCCAAATAACAGTCCAATTAGCATCAATAATTAACATTTTAATAAGCAATTGTTGGTGCCAATTAGATCAATTATACCTTGGCGGCTTCCCTGGGCCCCAATGCAGGCCTACAGGAACTACAATATAAACTTCAGCAGGTCCAGGGGTAAACAGAAGGGATTATAGGACGATGATTATTGTTTTAAAATAAGACGGGCTGGGGCTCTCTTTTACATTCTTTCTTGGAGTTCCCTACCTTAATCCATTTTTGGAATGGAATGGAGCTCGGGCTACAGAGGACTGCGAAAAGTTGCAAAGGGACTTGAACAAATTAGAAGAATGGGCGGCGAAATGGCAGATGAAGTTCAACATTGAAAAATGTAAAGTATTACATGTGGGGAGCAGAAACTCGAGGTACAACTATACAATGGGAGGGATGTTATTGAATAAGAGTACCCAGGAAAGGGACTTGGGGGTAATGGTGGACATGACAATGAAGCCGTCGGTACAGTGTGCAGCGGCTGCTAAGAGAGCGAATAGAATGCTTGGTATAATCAAAAAGGGTATTACAGCCAGAACGAAAGAAGTTATCCTGCCGTTGTATCGGGCGATGGTGCGCCCGCATTTGGAGTACTGCGTCCAATATTGGTCGCCGTATCTTAAGAAGGATATGGCATTAGTTGAGAGGGTTCAAAGGAGAGCAACACGTCTGATAATAGGTATGGAAAACCTGTCATATTCTGAGAGATTGGAGAAGCTGGGTCTCTTTTCCCTGGAGAAGAGGAGACTTAGAGGGGATATGATAGAGACTTATAAGATCATGAAGGGCATAGAGAGAGTAGAGAGGGACAGATTCTTCGAACTTTCGAAAAATAAGAGAACAAGAGGGCATTCGGAAAAGTTGAAAGGGGACAGATTCAAAACAAATGCTAGGAAGTTCTTCTTTACCCAACGTGTGGTGGACACCTGGAATGCGCTTCCAGAGGACGTTATAAGGCAGAGTACGGTACTGGGGTTCAAGAAAGGATTGGACAAATTTCTACTGGAAATGGGGATAGAGGGGTATAGATAGAAGATTACTGCACAGGTCCTGGACCTGTTGGGCCGCCGCGTGAGCGGACTGCTGGGCACGATGGACCTCGGGTCTGACCCAGCAGAGGCATTTCTTATGTTCTTATGTTCTTATGGGTGTTCCGGGTCCTGGGGCAGGTGGTTGAGAGTCATTGTGAATGGTCCTATCGGATTCTTTTGCTGGGCTTGATGGCTGAATTGGAGCAGCAGGGTTACCAAGATGCTGGAGACCGCTTTCTTATGGTGGGTGTTCTGTTAGCTAAAAAAGCTATTCTCCAGGTTTGGATGGCTGCAGAGCCTCCGGTTTTACAAGTATGGCACAATTCTATGTCTGAAATGGCGTTGTGGGAGTGTCTTCGTTGTTCGTGGCAGAGGCCCACACTGACTGCTTATACTTCACTCTGGCAATGATTTAAGCAGGGGTCTCCAACCTTTTGGCTTCCCTGGGCCGCACTGGCTGAAAAAAATGTTTCTGGGGCTTTCTGTCTGGGTTCCTGGACAGACTTTTTCAAACCGGCAATTTGTCTGAGTTTTGGAAAGCACCAACGGGCTCTGGCCACATCTGGAATTCCTCTGAGCATGCACAGATGACGTCACACATATCCATGCATGCTCAAAGCCTTCCAGACGTGACCAGAGCTTGTCAGGGAAGATGAGGCTTTGAGGGGGTGGGGCTGGGGGCAGAATGGGACGGGACTTGAGGCAGAACTGGGTGGGACTAGAGGCAGAACAAGGTGGGGATGGAGGCAGGATGGGGTCTGGTTTGTGAGGCTCCAAATATGGTCACCCTACACAGTAAGCCCTTTTAAGTTGCGACAAGCACACGCTAGTATTTACTGTAGCTTTGAAGGAACTCATAATGAACTATAAAGCCAAAGAGCAGAAGAAGTAGGCAGTAAGGCCCAGATTCTCTAAAATAAAAAGAAATGATAGCCAACAACCTGCACACCCCTAGTAATAATCTATTGCTCAAAAACAGAAATATTGTTGTCAAGATCTGCTCATATATATTATTGAAAAAGAGGTTTAAAAAAAAGTAAAAAATCTTATGCAGCAAGTCACTGCGAGACCTTTTTACTAAGCTGCGCACTTACGGTAAATGGGCTTTGCATTTCCTAATGTGGCACTTTCCTGTGCGCTAAGCCCATAAAATGGGCAATTTTCTGTTTGTTGAATTTCTGATATGTGCTATTAGCATTAGCATGCAGCTGTCTTCAGCAGCTGACGTAAGCATAGAGGGAGGTTAACACAAAAAACGCTGTGGCCATCTTGTTCTGAAGAGATTATTGGATCGGGATGGTGCAGGACAGAAATGTGATATGGATACTGAGGTTACAGTAAACTAGAAATAACCCAGTGTCTATATTATACATAATCTCACAAGAAGTATATGTATTTTATGTTACAGGAGACTCTTCTTGATACAGCCTTCAGGCGAAACATGTCAGAGAACTGATAGGTCCCCTCCCGATACGACTAACAAAAGATAAGTCAAAGTTTAAAAGATAAAATAAGTTTGAATAAGCACAGAGCACGTTAAAAAAAATAGTGTAGGTCAGATGACGAGACCAGTGCCAAATAGCATTATAGCCATTGAAAACACTTGACTATTACTAGCACTTCTGAAGACCTTGAAGAAAATTTTTAAAAAATACAAAAAGTTATATAAAATAACTGTTGTGTGTAAATTATGTGATGCTGCCTAGATTATGGTTTGCCATTTAAAATAGGGCACTAAGGGATTCTGTGTTATGGACACACTAACCAGTTAGCTGAATAGCACCTCCACACCCATTTTTCTGCGCCCCTCAAAAAAAAAAAGATACATAAATTCCACACACTTATGGCCAGATTCTGTAATTGATGTGCAAATTTCCATGCTTAAAATTGTGCATGCAACTTAGGCCCCCTTTTATCAAGCCGCAGTAGAGCGTTTTAGCACTGGATGGCAAGGTAAATGCTGTGACGCTCACAGGAATTGAATGAGCATCGGAGTATTTACTTCTCCAGCCAGCGCTAAAACGCTTGATAATAATTGGCTACTAACAATTAACTATTAGCATTAATTGGCAACATTTTTGGTTTGCACGTGCATCTCCTCTCTTCTGCATTCAAATCTTAGTGTGCAATTCAAAGGGAGGTGTAGCCTTGCGAGCGGGACATTCACTAAAGATGCACTTAGTATTAATGAGTACCAGGGAGCTGCACCTAACTTACATGCCAAGATTTAAATCCTTGTGCTAAAACGTGGGTGCAGATCCTGAATGTGGAATACTGATTATAGAAAATCATTCAACACTGATTTTTTTTTCAGGGCCAAATTTTGAGCACCGTTTACTGAATCCAGACCTTAGTGCATGCAAATGGCAAAATTAATGTAAAACCCTTTAGCGCAGGGGTGTCCAACCTTTTGGCTTCCCTGGGCCGCATTGGCCAAAAAAATGTTTCTGGGGCTGCGCAAGACAGAGGAGGGAGCCGGCAAGACGGGGGCAGCAGAGGAAAACACTGCATCGCCCTTGACCGGGGCCACACAAAATACTTAACGGGGCCGCAGGTTGGACACCCCTGGTTTAGCGCATCCTGCATTAAGCATGTGTTAGCACTTTCTGTCGACTCCCTACCTATTGTTATAGAGGATAAGGAGCTGAGAGTGAGTTCTGATTAGAGAATGACACGGTGGCGGTTTACCCGCGGCCACCGCATTTTAGCCGCGGGTCACCCGCCGAAAACGGGGAAGAAAACTAGCAGTCGCTGCGGCGACGGGGACAAGGCCATTCACCGCCCGCGGGGCGGTGAATGGTCTTGTCCCCCGCAGTGAGGCATGAAGGATCGCGCGGTCCCCGCAGCTTACACCCGCCTGCCCAATCGATTCTAGTGTTTAGCCAGCTCTCTCCCTTCTCCTCACCTTAGTTTGTAGATTTTCTTTTTCGGCGACCCGCACGCTATCAGAGAGCCGCGCACGCGCGGCTGCTCAGTGTTCAATCTTCTGCTCTGACGCAACCGGAAACAGGAAGTTGCAGCAGAGCAGAAGATTAAACACTGAGCAGCCGCGCGTGCGCGGCTCTCTGATAAAGTGCGGGTCGCCGAAAAAGAAAATCTACAAACTAAGGTGAGGAGAAGGGAGAGAGCTGGCTAAACACTAGAATCGATTGGGCAGGCGGGTGTGAGCTGCGGGGACCGTGCGTTCGCTAGTGTTCCCGGCTCAAATTGGAAGGAGGGAGTGAAAGGGAAAAGGATTCTGGGCCAAGGGGATGAAAACGGAAAGAAAAGCCCACAGCAGGAAAGAAAGGGAAGGACAGGCAGGTGAGCCAGATGCTAGAAGCAGGGGGGGGGAAGAAAGAGGGAAAAAAGCTAGATGGGGTTGAAAAGAAGAGACACACTGGTATGGAAGAGGAAGATAGGGGAAATCTGGACACAGGAAGGTAACAGAAAGAGGGGAAATTATGTGCATGGGGCATAGGGACAGAGACATAAAGGGGACATGCCATGGGGATGGTATATGGACACAGGGGGGGCAATGACAGATACATAGGGGAGATATTAGAAATGGAGAAAATAGGAGCACAGAAGCGAGATGGTTTGTGGGGATGGGACAGGGACCGAGCTCGCAGGCTCCAGTGGCTTGCACAAATTACATTGTAACGTGCCATGAAAATAAGAGGGAGGAAGGTAGATAGATAAGCCACGTGAGAGGAGCTGAAGGGTAGTAGAAAGGAACAGATGGTAAAGGAGGGAGGGAAGGGTGGTGGTGGAAAGGAATAGGACAGACATTGAAGGAGGGTGGAGAGGAACAGACCCCGAAGGGAAATGTGGAAGACAGAGTGGGAAGAAGACAGATGCCAGACTATGCGGGAGCGGAGGGAAGAAGATGGGTGCTAGACCAATTGGGGGGGGGTGAAGGGAGAGGCACAGTAACAGCAAATGGAAGACGCAGAGAGAAGACACACAGTGGATGGAAGGAATTCAATGAGAAGATGTGGAAAGCAGAAACCAGACAACAAAGGTAGAAAAAAAAATTATATTTATTTATTTATTTTTTGCTTTAGGATAAAATAGTATATTAGTTGTGTTGATAAAAATTTATAAACAAAGCCCTGCCAGCTGAACATCTCTTTCTCTAGTTCAGCAGCAGGAACTTTGATTTATAAGAAAGGAATAAGCTAAATATTACAGTACTAAGGCTTATATGGATGCAGCGGGGACGGTGACGGGGCAGTGAATGGGATGGCAGTGGCGGTGACGGGGCGGTGAATGGGATGGCAGTGGCGGTGACGGGGCGGTGAAAGGGATGGCGGTGACGGTGACGGGGCGGTGAAGGGAACGGCGGTGACGGGGCGGTGCAGAGGATGGTGGGCCGGTGACGGGGACAGATTTTTTCCCCGTGTCATTCTCTAGTTCTGATCTCAATCAATCATGACAGCTGGCATGTCAAAATGAACATTCCATATAAAACATAGCCTGAGCTTCATATCCCATTCCCTGTCTGCAGGAAGTGAGTGGTGAAAAAAGGGCCATACTGTTATTGGAAGCAAGTCAGAAATGTGTGAAAAGAAAGACATCAGCTATACCCACAACGAACTGTCTTATGTAGCTGAGTGATGGACACTCTTGGAAGAAGGGCTAAGGCAGGCAGTATGATGTGCCTGGCATATTTCTGAGAGGTCAAAATCATACCACATTAATTGGTGTCTTATTTATTGCTGGCACATTTAATTATCCCCCCCACCCCCCTTTTACAAAACTGTGCCAGAGGTTTTTAGTGCTGGGCAGCACATTGAATGCTCTGCACTTCTCCGACACTCATAGGAACTCTATGACACTCTATGACTGTCAAAGCAGTGCAGAGCATTCAGTGTGCTGGCTGGAGCAAAAAAACTCTTGTGCGGTTTTGTAAAAGTGTGGGGGGGGTAAATTTTAAATATCCTGGTTAACATATTTAGAAGTACACTGTTTCCCCTAAAATAAGACCTATCCCGAAAATAAGCCCTAGCATAATTTTTAAAGATGCTCCTAATATAAGCCTTACCCCAAAAATAAGCCCTAGTTAAGATTGACCCCCCCCCGAAGCCCTCCCCACTCAAATGTCCCCAACTCCATCCCTGACACTAGTGCTGCCTGATTTGCTGAAAAAAATTGGACTCATCGATTCAGCAACCCCCACCCCTGCTGCTTTAGGAGGCCTTGGATTCTGCTGCACAGGGGGATGGGAGGGAGGGGGATAAAGGAAAGAGAATGAAATGGGGTGGAGGAGAGGAAGGGAAAGATGATTGTTGTACATGAAAAAAATAAGACATCCCCCGAAAATAAGCCCTAATGCGTTTTTTGGACCTAAAAATAATAGACAACTGGCTTATTTTCAGGGAAATATGGTATTATACTAAACTAAACGTTAAGTTTATATCCCGTATCCTCTCCATAAAGATAGAGCTCGGCACAGTTTACAGGAACTTTAATATAAGGAAGGAAAAACTTAATAAGAATTAGTGATTATAAAGAGGGTAGCGAGATTTACATTTTTTTAGAATAGCCAAGTTTTCAGATGCTTTTGGAATAATTGGAAGGATCCCAGATTCCACAGCAGAGCAAGAAGGTTATTCCAAAACTCTGTGATTTTGAAGAAGATAAATTTCCCTAATTTCCAGCATGCCTTTTAACGAGGGGAAAGATAATTTAAGTTTAACTGTTCTGAGAACAGGAGGACAAATGTGCTTTAACAAATTAAAAAAATAAAAGGTAGAAATGGAAAACATGCACACTGAAAAAGTGCCCAGTAAGCCCTAAATTCGCCACACTGTGATTCATGGAAACCTGTTCTCAGTGGGCCAGGCTGGATGGGAAGGTGCGTCCTGATGGGAGCTATATTGGCTTAGGTTCAGGCTGTTGTTCACTTTGCACCTTTGGTTACACTATAAACAGAAGAACGAGGAGAGGAGAGAAGAAGAGACACAGCCAAGCTCTCCATTTCAGGCAGCTGCTAATCACAGGTTGCCGAGCTCGGCCTGCCTGACTTCATGCTCTGCCCTACAGCACCAAGGAAGGAAACATGAAGAGGAGATTCACAATTCTTTCTGTTTTATAGGGCATGAGGGAAGGGGGAGAATCATAAAGCGGGTAAAAGAGATTGCAGTCCGGTTTTCAAGATCTCCACTATGAGCATGACTGTTTCCATTGAGCACATATTTATCTCATGTGCATGCATTGTGGGTATCATGAAAACTAGACTGGTCTGGTGTGTCCTGAGAACTGGATCCTCTATGTTTATTCCCCACATTTTGAAATTCAGTCAGTTTTATTCCCCTGCATCTCCAGGCGTATTTCAGGCATCCAGTATCCTTTCTGTGAAAAAACATTAGGATTGTCGGAAAAACTGTGTGAATTGGAGTTTTTCCCATGAATTTGATTATGCTTGCTCAGAAAATAATTTTTTTAAATTATTTAAGTCCAACCTGGGGTTCCTCAAAGCCACCGATTTCTCTGTATTTCTTAAAATTTGCTATTATTTTTGCTTAATGAAGCAAATTTCTTGGCATTATAGCTATAACTTTCATGTTTTCACACTCAGCAATAATACATTGATAAAAAGGCTTTTTTTTTTTTTTCCAAAAAAGCTAGAAGTATTTTATTAAATGAAACTTCAATGTCTGCATTTTATTGTGGAAAATGACAGAAATTTAAGCTACTTCGCTAATGGCTAAACACAAAGGGTGCAGTCATCTACCAATTGTGTTCAATGTCTTCTGGAGATATTCAGCAGAAAGCCTGCAATATCATATTAATGCAGTGTCCTGCAAACTTTCTGTAGTCACAGCACACCAAACTCAGGGCCGTGGCCACAGGGCATCCGGAAATGTGTGGCCGTTGACGTGATGCCATCACACGCATGGTGTGAAGTAATCACATCAATGGCCATGCGTGCGTGGAGGCCTTGCAGTGATGGCCCTGAGCCTACGCCAGTTGGGGAGGGGGTTGCTGAAGGAGGAAAGGCGCTGGCGCAGGCCTCTTGCTACAAGCAGTCAGCCAGCGCCTCAGGGCACTCCCGGAATCTCGTGTGCCACAGCAAATAGTTTGTGATGCACTTTACTAATGCGATTCCGCTTCTTCATATTTTGATGAAGATATCTGAATTTTTTTCAGTACTTCCATCTATAGCAGGGATCTCAAAGTCCCTCCTTGAGGGCCGCAATCCAGTCGGGTTTTCAGGATTTCCCCACTGAAAGCAGTGCATGCACATAGATCTCATGCATATTCATTGGGGAAATCCTGAAAACCCGACTGGATTGCGGCCCTCAAGAAGGACTTTGACACCCCTGATCTATAGGAAACCAACCAACAACAGTTCATTTGCACTTCACGAGTTTTAACAATAGGAGTCTTAAGAAAAATTTGCCTCCTCTCTTTTAGATCTCTAAAGCTGAAAACAGAATTTATATGCACCCTCAGATTTTCCATTATGCACATGACATTCAAGCCATTATTAGGAAACATTGGAACAATCCAGAATAAGGAACATTCCACATATGGGTCATGTTCACCGCTTAGATAATGTTTGTGGAAAAGCAGGGTATCGAGTAGACAATACCTCTTCAGCTCCAGCCACCGCAAGGGAAGGAGTTGGCCGGCGTGGGAGACCAACTCTGCCCCCAACAGCTCTTGCTGAGCCGTTTCCCTCGCCGAAAAAACAGCCATCTTAGGACCCCAGCTCCTCTTCAGCTCCAGCCACCGCAAGGGAAGGAGTTGGCCGGCGTGGGAGACCAACTCCGCCCCCAACAGCCCTTGCTGAGCCGTTTCCCTGGCCGAAAAAACAGCCATCTTCGGACCCCAGCTCCTCTTCAGCTCCAGCCACCGCAAGGGAAGGAGTTGGCCGGCGTAGGAGACCAACTCCGCCCCCAACAGCCCTTGCTGAGCTATTTCCCTGGCCGAAAAAACAGCCACCTTCGGAGCTGACACTGCCCACCCCTCCTTTGTATTCTTCCAGCGCCGGATTCTTCTTCAGCCCCTCAAGGCCGCCGAAAGATTCCTCCCCCCCAGCGACTTTTCCCAGACTGAGGAAGGAGGAAGCTTTCCTTCATCTTGCCCCTCCTTCCTCCGCCTGACGCCACTTCAGCAAGAGGGATCAGCTCTGCCTCTGCCCTCAGAGCCCTGTTCTCCCCCCAGCCTCTGGGGATCGCCGACTCAAAGGTTCCTGCCGGTGCAAGTCCGCCCGGGCTGACTCTGCTCGCTTCTACTCCGAATTCTTACAGCGCCGGACTCATCTTCAGCCCTCCAAGGGCCGCCGAAAGCTTCCAGCGTCGGATTCATCTTCAGCCCCCCGAAGGCCGCTGAAATCCCCCCCCAGCGACTTTTCCCAGGCTGGGGAAGGAGGAAGCCTTCCTTCATCTTATCCCTCCGCCCGTTGCCGCGTTAACAGGCATCCTAGCTTTCTTAAAAAAAAAACCCAACAAAAACAACAACAACAAAAAAAAAACAACAACAACAACAAAAAAAGTCCTGCCTCCCCTTTCCAAAGGCTCCCCTATTCTTACCTGCCTCCTCAATTCTTACCTGCCAGCCCAGGCCCCCCCACAAAACAAGGGAATTTACTAACTTCATTCTCCGCTAAGGATCGGGCTCTGCTGCCTAGCTCTTCCTCCATCCTAGCTTTCTTTAAAAAAAAAAATCCTGCCTCCCCTTTCCAAAGGCTCCCCAGTTCTTACCTGCCTCCCCACCCACTAAGGCTTCTCAATCTCTCACCATGAATCCACCCTCGTGGCTCCTTCTCCTCCTACTCTGCTCCTCGCTCAACACCACCCTCTGCTTACTACCTCCCTCTCCCAACCTCCTTAATTCCGCAAGTGTCAGTAATATCTGCTCTGGCTTCAGAATCCCCACGCTTATACGCACCAGAAACCATCCCCCCCAAAAAACCCTCGATGAACCAACCTTGCCTCTCTAAAGCCTATTCCCCCTGCCAACCTCCCAAACCTCGCCTCCGACTCCCATGCAACAAGATCCAAATTTTGAAGGATCTACTCGAGGATTCTGACCCCGGATTCCTATGCATCACGGAATCATGGATCACAAAAGATGACCAATTCACTCAAAACGAACTCTGCTCCCACGGCTACCATGGCCTCTTCTCTCCCAGAACCAACCATAAAGGAGGTGGCCTGGGATTACTCTACAAATCATTCTTCGATGTCCAGCTCCTCGAAAAAGGCAGTCACACCTCACTAGAATACATGCTAGCCTCTGTCAACGATGAACTCCACCCCCATGCACTGGGTATCCTGCTTCTATATCGCCCACCCACCCCTTGGAACAAATCCTTTGAACTCGTCCTCGAGACTATAACAAATGCCTTCCTCAAATTCCAAAGACTTGGGCAGACTTGAACGGTTTGTGTCTGTATATGGCCGTTTGGTGGAGGATGGGCTGGGGAGGGCTTCAATGGCTGGGAGGGTATAGATGGGCTGGAGTAAGTCTTAACAGAGATTTCGGCAGTTGGAACCCAAGCACAGTACCGGGTAAAGCTTTGGATTCTTGCCCAGAAATAGCTAAGAAGAAAAAATTAAAAAATTTAAATTGAATCAGGTTGGGCAGACTGGATGGACCATTCGGGTCTTTATCTGCCGTCATCTACTATGTTACCTAGATGACCTCACCAGCAAGGACACAACCAAATTTATTATCTTCCTCACCTCCCTTGGCTTCCCCCCCCTGCCCCATCCCCAACCCATGAAAAGGGGCACACACTTGACCTCATTAGCTTCCTCGATCTTACCGCCCACAAAACTTTAGCCGGCGATACTCGCTGGGATCATGTACCCTGGTCCGACCACCTCTTAGGGATCTTCTGTCTCCCCATCTTCATGTCGCCTTTTGGGGCCCTGCCCTGCACTTCCAATTCCATTACCTTCTGCAAAAAAATTACGAACGACCTGTTCTGGACCAAATTTCTCAACCTATTCTCCACTCCTCAGCCTGCAGACCCAGAATCCAACTGGCATAATTGGGTCACACTTTCCCAGTCCACTTATCACTCCCTCGCCCCTCTTTCCACTAAAACCATCTCCTACTCCCGTAAGGCCCCTTGGTTTCTCCTCTATCACAGAGAACTAAAGCAGAAATGTCGAGCTCTGGAGCGCAAATGGAAAAAATCTTCCCCTATCGACAGACAGTCCTGGAGGGTCAACATCAAGTTCTACAATACAGTTCTGAAAAAAACAAGACAGAACTTCTACGGTGATAAAATCACCAGATCCAACAACCAGAGCAGTACTCTATTCAATATCTGGCGTTCCTTAACTTCCAAAAAAGGCTCCACCTCAGTCCCCTCCTCCCCCTCAGCTGGTATTCTGGCGAAATTCTTCAACGATAAGATCACCACCTTGAGATCCCCCTTCCAACCCACAGTCCCCTACAACTCCCTGGTGCCCACCGACTCTAATCCTACCCCATCCCAGTCTACAGATACTGGTCCACCTTTGCGCTCATATCCGAATCCACGGTCCTCAAACTTTGCCTCAAACTGAAATCCTGCAACTGCTCCTTAGACCCATTCTCCTACCTATATGAGAAAATTCCCGCGCAGACCATCTCTTCTATTACCGAACTCATCAATTCTGCCTTACACTCGGGCCTTTTCTCCCCAGAAAAGGGCCATATTGCCCTGACCCCTCTACTGAAAAAAATCTGACCTAGGCCCCTCCACACCATCTAGCTATCGCCCAATAGCAAATATCCCTCTATTAACCAAGTTGCTCGAGTCCATCATAGCCACCCAACTCACATCATATTTAGAGAGATTCTCTATCCTCCTACCTTACCAATATGGATTTCGTCCCAATTTCAGCACTGAATCACTACTGACCTCCTTAATCTCAAAGGTCCAACTACTCCACTCTCGAAATAAGTTTGCCGTCCTCCTTCAATTCGACCTTTCCGCTGCTTTTGACGTTGTTCACCATGACATCCTAGTCTACCAACTCTCCGAGATAGGCATCAACTCCACAGTCTTAGACTGGTTCTCAAAATTCTTACGTTCTCGTTCTTACACCGTCAACATGAATGGCACCTCATCCGCCCCCTGGCAACCAATGTGTGGAGTCCCGCAAGACTCTCCTCTTTCTCCTATTCTGTTAAAGTTTAGAACTGACTTCATTCTTTCTCTTTTAAGAACATAAGAACATAAGAAGTTGCCTCCGCTGAGGCAGACCATAGGTCCATCCTGCCCAGCGGTCCGCTCCCGCGGCGGCCCATCAGGCCCATTGCCTGAGTAGTGGTCTATACCTATCTATACCCTTCAATCCCTTTTTCTTCTAGGAATCTATCCAAACTTTCTTTGAAACCATTTAATGTTTTTTTGTCTACAACAGCCTCTGGAAGCACGTTCCATGTATCCATGAGTGAAAAAGAACTTCCTAGCGTTTGTTCTAAACCTGTCCCCTTTCAATTTCTCCGAGTGCCCCCTTGTACTTGTGTTGGTCCTTAATTTGAAAAATCTGTCCCTGTCTACTTTTTCTATGCCATTCAGGATCTTGAAGGTTTCTATCATGTCTCCTCTAAGTCTCCGCTTTTCCAGTGAGAAAAGTCCCAACTGCTTCAACCTGTCGGTATATGGGAGATTTTCCATTCCCTTTATCAGTTTAGTTGCTCTTCTCTGTACTCCCTCAAGTACTGCCATGTCCTTCTTGAGGTACGGCGACCAGTACTGGACACAGTACTCCAGATGCGGCCGCACCATTGCACGATACAGCGGCATGATGACTTCCTTCGTCCTGGTCGTAATACCCTTCTTAATGATACCCAACATTCTGTTAGCTTTCTTTGAGGCTGTAGCGCACTGCGCCGATGCCTTCAGTGTTGCGTCTACCATCACTCCCAGGTCTCTCTCCAGGTTACTGACCCCTAGCGGTGTTCCCCCCATTCTGTATGTGAACATCGGGTTCTTTTTCCCCACGTGCATGACCTTGCATTTCCCTATGTTGAAGCTCATTTGCCATTTTTCGGCCCACTTTTCCAGCTGCGTTAGATCCTTTTGGAGATTTTCGCAGTCTCCCCTGGTTTGAGCCCTGCTGTATAGTTTGGTGTCATCTGCAAATTTAATAACCTCACACTTGGTTCCCGCCTCTAGGTCGTTTATGTAGATATTGAACAGGAGCGGTCCCAGCACCGACCCCTGCGGAACTCCGCTCGTGACCCCTTTCCAGTCTGAGTAATGGCCCTTTACGCCAACCCTCTGTTCCCTGTTCGCCAGCCAGTTTTTGATCCATCGGTGGATCACCCCTTGTACCCCGTGGTTCCATATCTTCTTAAGCAGCCTTTCGTGTGGTACCTTGTCGAAGGCTTTTTGGAAGTCAAGGTAAATGATGTCTATAGATTCCCCTTTATCCACCTGGCTGTTTACCCCCTCGAAGAAGTGCAATAAGTTTGTGAGGCATGACCTACCCTTGCAGAAGCCATGCTGACTCGGTATTAGCTGCTCATTGTTTTCGATGTGTTCACAGATGCTGTCCTTAATCAGTGCCTCCATCATCTTTCCTGTGACTGAGGTCAGGCTCACTGGCCTGTAGTTTCCTGGGTCTCCCCTTGAGCCCTTCTTGAAGATGGGCGTGACATTTGCTATTTTCCAGTCCTTCGGGATCTCTCCGGTTTTTAAGGATAGGCTGTATATTTGTCGAAGTGGCTCCGCTATTTCGTTTTTTAGTTCCTTGAGTACCCTTGGGTGAATGCCGTCCGGACCTGGAGATTTGTCACTCTTTAGTCTGTCTATCTGCTTGAGTACATCTTCTTGGCTTACCTCTAAATTGACCAGTTTTACATCTTGGTCTCCTTTTACGCTCTCTTCAGGTTCTGGGATGTTGGTTATATCTTCCCTCGTGAAAACTGACGTGAAGAACTCATTTAACCTGTCAGCTATTTCTTTCTCTTCCTTTACCACTCCCTTCCTGTCTCCATCATCCAATGGTCCCACTTCTTCTCTTGCCGGTTGCTTCCCCTTGACGTATCTGAAGAACGACTTGAAGTTTGTTGCTTCCTCTGCCAGTCTCTCTTCATATTCTCTTTTTGCTTTTCTAACCGCTCGGTGACACTCCTTCTGGTGTTCTTTGTGCACTTTTTGGTTCTCCTCTGTTTTGTCTTTTTTCCATTTTCTGAACGATGCTTTCTTGTCGCTTATCGCCTTCTTCACTGCATTTGTTATCCACACTGGGTTTTTTGTTCTATTTTTTTTGCACCCTTTCCTGAACTTGGGGATGCACAGGTTTTGCGCTTCGTGCACAGTTCCCTTGAGTAAGGTCCAGGCTTTTTCTACGGAATCCATCTTCCCTATGTTACCTTTGAGTTTCTTTCCCACCATTTCCCTCATGGCATCATAATTTCCTTTTTTGAAATTGAGTGCCGTCGTTGTGGTTCTTTTCCCCTTTGATGATCCAATTTCTAGCCTGCACTGGATCGTGTTGTGATCACTGTTACCTAGCGGGGCTAATACTGTCACCTCCTTTGCTGGCCCCTCTAGTCCGTTGAAGATTAGGTCAAGAGTGGCGTCACCCCGTGTTGGTTCCGTGACCAGTTGCTCCATGAAGCAGTCCCTCATGACCTCTAGGAATTTGGTCTCCCTTGCGCAGTTTGAGTGCCCAATACTCCAGTCTATCCCTGGATAGTTGAAGTCCCCCATCACCATCACCTTTCCGCTTCTGCATACCTGCCTCAGTTCTGCCTCCAGGTCCTGGTCGATTTCTTCAGGTTGTCCTGGTGGGCGGTAGTACAGACCCATTTTAATGTCTGCCCCAGTTCCTCCCTGTAGCTTAACCCATATTGATTCCAAGCCATCCGCCTGTACTGTTGTTTCCATCCTGGTTGAGGGTATGGAGTCTTTTACGTACAGCGCTATTCCTCCACCCTTTTTATGTGCCCTGTCTCTCCTGTATAGTTTGTACCCTGGTATGGCCACATCCCATTGATTTTCCTCAGTCCACCAAGTTTCTGTGACTCCAATTATGTCTAGGTCCTTTTTGCTAGCAGTGATTTCTAGTTCTCCCATTTTGGCCCTCAGGCTCCTAGCATTTGTGTACAGGCAGTTTAAGACCCAGTTTTTTGCCCTCTCTTTTTGTTCTCCTCGTGTTTTGGTACTCCTGCAGTCCTCCTCATGGTTTGCCAGCCCCCGAGCTTCATCCTCCTCCTGCTGCTGTGTGTCTGTGACATCCTCAGCCTGTTTCCCCTGCACCACTTGTTGTCGTAATTTTCTCTCAGTTCTGGTCTCTATTTCACAAGGTCCTTGCTCCTCTGGCTCCTGTTGTTCCATGTTGGTGTCTCTTATGAGTTCCATTTGTGCCCTCGGTCCCTGCAATGCGTCCTTAGGTCCTTTTTCAAAACATACACACTCAGTCCCAAGCTTTCCTTCCCAATGTCCCAGGTCAGTATCCTTGTCAGGTACTGAAGTCCGATGTGTCGAGGCCGTTTCTACTATCGGCTTTCCCCTTCTCTTCAGTTTAAAGCCAAGTCTATGACGTTCTGGACGTTGCGTGCCAGCATCCTCGTCCCAGCTGTGCTAAGGTGTAGTCCATCTCTTCTGTAGAGCTTGTTCTTCCCCAGGAAAGTAGTCCAGTTCCTAACAAAGTGGAAACCCTCCTCATCGCACCATCTCCTCAGCCAAGCGTTAATTGCTTGTAGTTCGCTCTGTCTCCTTGTGTCCGCTCTCGGTACTGGCAGGATCTCTGAGAAGGCTATCCTCCTTGTCCTTAGTCTCAGTTTCCTCCCCAGGATCCTGAACTGGTCAGTTAGTGTAGTCCTGTTGAAGTTTCTCCTGCTGATGTCGTTTGTTCCTATGTGGATCACTATTGCTGTCTCCTCCGTCTCGGCTCCCTCCAGGATCCTCTCGATATTGTTGATGACGTCTTTTGTTCTTGCCCCCGGGAGACATGTTACCAGTCGGTTCTCTCTCCCTCCGGCTATGTGACTATCTACTCCTCTCAGGATTGAGTCTCCAACCACGATTGCTGATTTCCCCTTCTTTAACTGTCTCTCTGGTCTCAGATCTGTGTCATATGTGCCGTCCATTCGTCCGTCGTCTGGGTTCAGCTGTGTCTCCGCCCCTGGTCTCAGGTCTGTGTCCTCTGCGCAGTCCGCTAGTCCATTCTCCTGGCTCTGATGGGTCTCCTCCTCCTCTGTCTGCCCAGGTCCTCCGCAAGGTCCTATTCCCATGGTGTCTGGTAGTTCCTGTCGTCCAACTGTCGGTTCTCTCCTGGTGTGTTGGTGGTCTCGTGCCTCCATCCTCCTGCAGGCCTCCTCAATGAACTTCTCGAGCTCCCTAACTTGTTCCGCGATGTGGCTCCCTCTGGTGGTGTCTTCAGTTTCCCAGCATTGCTCCTCCATGGTGCAGAGTCCCTCCAGCTCCTGGACTCTAACCTGCAGTCTCCCGACCTCCTGTTTCAGGCTGTCCAGTTCCTGGCATCGACCGCATATGTATGCCTGCCTCCCGGAGGGGAGGTAGTCATACATATGGCACCCGATGCAGTATACTGGGTAGCTCTGCTGGGT
This sequence comes from Geotrypetes seraphini, assembly GCF_902459505.1. Lineage (NCBI taxonomy): Eukaryota > Metazoa > Chordata > Amphibia > Gymnophiona > Dermophiidae > Geotrypetes > Geotrypetes seraphini. Next base: position 27,797,613 of record NC_047101.1, on the reverse strand, counting down.
TCCCACATCCTCCATTGCTCCTTTCTCTTTCCTATGTCCCGAGGTGTGAAAGGATTGTGCCCGGCGCGCAGCTAGCTGAAAGAGTAGAAAGAGAAAAGAAAGAGAAATGAGAAGTGAGAAGAGGGGGGAAGTACCTGTGGTATATTAGATATTGCTGCTGGGCTGCCTGGGCTCCTTCTTAAGGCTCCTTCGCAAAGGCGCTCTCGCTAAGGCGAGCGCCTTTGCCGCTCGCCTTCGCCGCGCGCCGAACGGCCGCGCGCCGTTGGCTCGCCCCCTCTTAAGGGGGAGTCTGGGCTGAAGCCGCTGACGCGGTGGGGGTGGGCGGAGCTACCTCTCGCCTGCCCCTGGCTCTCTGCTGGCCTGTCGGCTCTCCCCTCGCGCTGGCCCGCTGAAAAAAAAGAAAAAAGAAAAGAAAACCTCTTTTCTCTGCTCCTCTCCTGTCCCTCTCCTCGCCTGCCCCTCTCCTCTTCTCCGACGCCGAAGCAGTAAGCCCCTTGCCGCGGATCGCCCCCTCTTAAGGGGGAGTCTGGGCTGAAGCCGCTGACGCGGTGGGGGTGGGCGGAGCTACCTCTCGCCTGCCCCTGGCTCTCTGCTGGCCTGTCGGCTCTCCCCTCGCGCTGGCCCGCTGAAAAAAAAGAAAAAAGAAAAGAAAACCTCTTTTCTCTGCTCCTCTCCTGTCCCTCTCCTCGCCTGCCCCTCTCCTCTTCTCCGACGCCGAAGCAGTAAGCCCCTTGCCGCGGATCGCCCTCTCTTAAGGGGGAGTCTGGGCTGAAGCCGCTGACGCGGTGGGGGTGGGCGGAGCTACCTCTCGCCTGCCCCTGGCTCTCTGCTGGCCTGTCGGCTCTCCCCTCGCGCTGGCCCGCTGAAAAAAAAGAAAAAAGAAAAGAAAACCTCTTTTCTCTGCTCCTCTCCTGTCCCTCTCCTCGCCTGCCCCTCTCCTCTTCTCCGACGCCGAAGCAGTAAGCCCCTTGCCGCGGATCGCCCCCTCTTATTTATTTATTTTAAAAATTTCTATACCGTTTAAAACTAAACAATTTACATACATAATTTTAAAACAAAAACATGATAAAATAAACATACAAACAATCCTCAGAAATCATGTCAAGAAATAATACCTTAGTTTGAATAGTAAAGATCATGAATAATTCATCAACTCTGCCAGAGAGGAAAATTACTGGCTAAAGAAAGGCATCTACAAATAACTGCATCTTAAGTAGTTTTCTAAATATGCCCTTTTCACGACAGTTTCGTATCTGACCCACCATAGAGTTCCATATCTTAACTCCTGCACAACAAAATGTCAGATGAGCAGATTTTTTTTTTACCCATTCTTCAAACCTACATTCTTAGGTACCCTCGGTGCTCATATATCCATGCCTCTCATGTGTGAACTCTCTCTGGTAAGTTTACTATACCAACCTACTTCTCACCTTCATTTTATGACACTATTTCCAGGCAATGTTGACCATTCTACCATTGTCTCAAAAGCCTCATCTCATCAATCTAGGCCTAGGAAACTCTCCCACATCCAGGATAAATCTCATTGTCCACTAAGGAAGTGGCTAGTACCAACTCCTTCTCCTTCCCTCCCCTTCCCCCTGATGACTCCTGTGTACCAACTCCTCCTCCTAATACTGACTTTTCCCAATCTCTCATCACTCTAAACCACTTAACCCCTCTCCACCACATAACTCACTTTTTGATTTCACCACATCATCCTCTCTTTTGTCCTCTATACTCTTTTCAGCCTTCAACACTTTCTTATTCCACCATCCCTACTCTACCTGTATGCATTTTGACTTCCTCTCTCACACTCATCTGTATTTTTTATTTATTTGGTATTTTATCCATTCATTCAATTTTTCTATACCGTTCTCTCAAGGGAGCTCAGAATGGTTTACATGAATTTATTCAGGTACTCCAGCATTTTTCCCTGTCTGTCCCGGTGTGCTCACAATCTATCTAATGTATCTTGCCCAGGGTCACAAGGAGCAGTGTGGGTTTGAACCCACAACCTCAGGGTGCTGATGCTGTAGCTTTAACCACTGCGCCACACTCTTCCCTCCTTCCAGGAGAGCTCAAAACAGCTCAAAAAAGTTTACATACATAACAAAGCATGATAAAATGTACTCCTTCTCTTGCTCTCTGCTGGGGTCATCAATCCCAATCCTGGTCCTCCCAATCAGCCCTCATCCTACTCATGTGAGTCACACCACAATATAACCATTCTTATTTCTATTCCTTTCCTCCTCCCTCATCTCTGCTTTTCTCATATATTCTGTGTAATACCCACACTGTCTCCAACAAACTCACTTTCATCTATGACCTCTATCTCTTGAACTCTCTACCCTGCTGGCACTAACTTACGGCAGGATGCACAAAACTCTCTGACTGTCTAATGATCACCACTAAACCAGTTTGACTAGTTTAGCGAAGACTTAATTTGCCGACCCAACGTACAAAATGGCCCATCGTGTGTTTTTCCCGTGCATTCATTCATTCTCCAACTTTGCCGTGCAAATGACCACATTAGAATTAAAATGAGGTCACTAATATTAAAATGAGCTCTCCCTTATATTATTGGTATGCACCAAACTGGATTTGTTGCTCAGAGACATTCTTCTAATAATACCAGATTGGCTTTTCAAATGTTATATTTAACAAAAGATATGAATGATCCAGCTTTTTCTGTTTCCTTGGATGCAGAGAAGGGATTTGATCGGGTGAAATGGACCTTTATGTATCAAGCTATGGAGTGGTTTGGTATAGGGACAGGTTTTATACAAATGATTCAATCCTTGTATAACTCCCCAACTGCTAGAATATATATTAATAATAATTTTTCGGAAAGGTTTTGTTTGCAGAAGGGGGTTAGACAGGGATGTCCCTCGTCTCCTTTGATTTTTAATATTGCATTAGAACCCTTGTTATTAGCTATTCAACAGACAAAGGAGATACAGGGTATTCCCTATTCAGAACGGGAATATAATGTCTCAGCTTATGCAGATGATATACTACTTCATTTGAGAAACCCTGAAACAACCATTCCATGCTTGCTTGAATTAATAGAGAAATTTGGAATGTTTTCTGGGTATAAGATTAATTGGAATAAATCTGAAGTTCTTCCACTTAATATACATTGTACAAAAGGTTTGTTTGACTCATTTTCCTTTATCTGGAAGGAAAGTGGAATAAAATACTTAGGAATTTGGATAAAAAATACACTGGAAGACACAATGAAAGTAATGAAAAAGCTTTATTACTGAAGGTAACAGAAATGTGTGAGCATGGAATCCTTTACATTTATCTTGGAGGGGGAGAGTCCAAACGATTAAAATGATGATACTGCCTGTGGTTTGTTACCAAATGGGTATGATACCAGTTTTTTTTCAGGGGTCCTTTTATAAAAATAGAATTCTTACAAAATTTGTTTGGCTTGGTAAAATTGCTAGAATTGTTTTAGTGTCTTTGCAAAAGTCAATTAGGGAAGGAGGGGTAAATTTTCCCAATTTTTATAGGTATCATCAAGCCTATATTATGCGCCAAGGTATGTATTGGGTCCTCCCAGAGCCCATTGATAATATTCCAGACTGGTTGTGGTTGGAATGGCGACTCATTCCTCTGCGATTAAACCATGTTCTTAGTATCAAAATGCCTAGGTTATATAAAGAAAACAGAGTGTTAGTTGATACATGGAAAACTTTGAGATTTGTGAATAATTTAATAATAATAATAACATTTTATATACCGCAAAACCGTGAAGTTCTATGCAGTTTACAATGATTAAAAGGTATTACAGATCGAGTGGAATAAACAAAGTTCAGAGTTAGTGAATAACAGTTCTAAAGATCATTTGTTGAGGACTAAAATTGTATAGGCCAGTTACCTAAGTACTTCAGGAACAGATATGTTTTTAGGCGTTTCCTGAATTCCCTATAAGTAGTAGGCATGAGCAGTTGTTCCAGGTCTTTACCCCATAATGCTGCTTGATGTGAGAAAAGATGTTGGTGATAACTTTTAAATTTACAACCTCTAACCTGTGGAGAAACAAAGTTTGGATGTGAGGTTCTCCTGAATCTGTTGGTTGTGAAGGAGAAAAGGTCTGATATATATTTAGGGGCTAAGCTGTAAAGTACCTTGAAGCAAAAACAACCAAACTTGAATTTCACATGTGCCTCCATCGGCAGCCAGTGCAGAAGTCGATAGGAAGGTGTCACATGATCAAACTTCTTCAGTCCACAAAGTAACCTAACCGCTGCATTTTGTACCAGTTGCAATCGCCACATGTTCTTCTGGGAGAGTGCCAAGTAGGCAATGTTACAATAATCGAGTTGACTCAGTATGAGGGATTGTACCAGAATTCTAAATGATGAGACATCAAAGTAAGCTCTGATGGACCGAAGCTTCCAGAGAGTGAGAAAGATCTTTCTAAACAGGGAGTCTACCTGGTCTTTCATGGTCAGGCTCTGGTCCAGTGTTACTCCCAATATCTTCATAGTGGGTTGAATGGGATAACTAAGGTTATTGATGCACAGTGATGCTTTAGTGTGAAGTGGGTGTGGCGATGCTATAAAAAATTTTGTTTTCTCTGAATTTAGCTTTAGTCTAAATTCAGTCATCCATTGCTCCATCCGATTTAGTGCTTCTGTTGCATAGGGGGTGACTTCTGAGACAGAGGTAGTAAACGGGATAATTATCGTGAAGTCATCAGCGTAGCTAAATAGTTTTATCCCCAGTTGGGACAATTGCGCACCCAATGAGGCCATATAAACATTGAAGAGCAGTGGGGATAATGGTGATCCTTGTGGCACACCAGATGGATTGCTCCATGTATCAGAGAGATCGTAATTAAAACGGACTTGGTAGGTGCGTGATATAAGGAAACCTCGAAATCAGTTTAATACCTCTCCTCTGATTCCAATTGCGTCTAAGCATTGTAATAGTTTCCCATGGTCCACCAAGTCGAAGGCAGAGCTCATGCCAAATTGCATGATTAGGGCATTGAGGCCCTTACTAAACAAGTAGCGCACATTGTCCAGGATAGCCGCAATTACTGTCTCAGTGCTAAACAGAGGCCTAAAACCAGATTGAGTTTCGTGCAAGAGATATTCCATCAGTTGGGTGTGTACCATTCCTTCCATGATTTTTACAATAAATGGGATGGATGATACTGGTCTATAGTTGGTTACTGATGTTGGTGATTCTTTACGATTTTTTGGAATTGGGATAATATGACCATTATTAGTGAGGAATTTTCCATTGGTTAGGTAATTCAGTAGAGATATTTTAAAGTCTAATGGAGCTGCTTTCATAATTTCTGGGGAACATGAGTCCAGGACACAGTATGATTTAGAGTATTTGTTATATAACTTGATGTAATAATAATAATAATTATAATAATAATAACTTTATTCTTCTATACCGCCATAATCTTGCGACTTCTAGGCGGTTTACAATTGAAGAGAGCTGGACAATCAGCGATTTACAGTATGCAGATAGAGAAATTACAGTATACAGAATCTTAGAAATGCAGCAATTATACAGTTTGTTTAGAAATTCTCTAGTCTTTCTTCTACTTACTGTCCCCCTACCCTCTCTGCCTCTTTCTCTCCTTCTTTCATCGCTCCTTCCTATGTCCCTCTCACTGCCTTCCAGCCTTTCTCCCATCCCCTCCCAAAAAGCCTGCCGGCCTACCTCCCCCAAAGCCAGCCTGCCTACCCCAGAGCCAGCCTGCCTCCCCCAAGGTCAGCCAGTCTGCCTGCCTACCTCCCCCAGAGCCAGCCTGCCTGCCTACCTCCCCCAGAGCCAGCCTGCCTATCTCCTCCAAAGCCAGCCTGCCTGCCTCCCCCAAAATCAGCCAGTCTGCCTGCCTTCCTCCCCCAGAGCCAGCCAACCTGCCTACCTCCCCCAAAGCTAGCCTGCCTGCCTGCCTGCCATTCTAAATTGTGGAATGAACTCCAAATCATGTCCGCTGGTATTTCATTTCTTTGTATATCAGTTGATTGATGTTCGTAATTGGCAATTATCAAGTAGTTATTTTTTAGGTTTCTAATTTTTGAGTGGTTGATCGCTGGAATAATCTTCCACTTCAGGTGATCGAGGCAAGCAGCGTGCCTGATTTTAAGAAGAAATGGGATCGTCACGTGGGATCTCTTCACAGAGTTAAGTAGGGGAGGATCATTAGGGTGGGCAGACTAGATGGGCCGTGGCCCTTATCTGCCGTCTATTTCTATGTTTCTATGAAATGTTATGCTAGATCATTTGCTGAGGGTAACTAGATATTATGCATGGGTTGAGTGTAGTGTGTGGTGTCAAATAAATTTGTAACTATGTTGAACACCTGTTCCTATACATAAATCAACAAATCAAATTATATGGCTTAACTCCAAGATTCAAATAGACGGATTTAAGGTAGAGAGCTGCACGGGAACGGGGACGACGGGAATCCCGTGGGGACGCCTCCTAGGGTCGCGGGGATCCCGTGGGGACGCCTCCTAGGGTCGCGGGGATCCCGTGGGGACGCCTCCGAGGGTCGCGGGGTTCCTGCGGGGCTGGATGTACTCAGTCGCGCGGCTCTTCTCCCTACCTTCTCTGCTTGCAGCACAGAGCCGAACGGAAGTCTTCTCGACGTCAGCACTGACGTCGGAGGGGAGGGAGGGCATAAACAAAGCCCTCCCTCCCTCCGACGTCAGCGCTGACATCGGGAAGACTTCCGTTTGGCTCTGTGCTGCAGGCAGTGCAGGTAAGGAGGAGAGTAGCCTCGCGGTTCGAGTGGCTATCAAGGGAGGGGGCGGTCCGCCCCGCCACACCCCGCCCCGGTTGCAGCACAGCCGGCCAGGTCCCCTTACTTTTGTGGCACTTCCCCGACCGACAACAGCCCCGGTCCGACAATCCTCCCTGCCCTGTAGCCGCGAATCTAAATTATCTTCTTACAGCAGCTGTAATAAGGTAATTTAGATTTGCAGTTAAGGGCAGGGAGGTTTGTTGGACCGGGGCTGTTGTCAGTCGGTCGGGGAAGTGCCACAAAAGTAAGGGGACCTGGCCGGCTGTGCTGCACCCGGGGCGGTAGAGAAGGAGTGGGGAGAAGGACGCTGAAAGGCCATGGGGAAGACGGGAGGAGGGGGGGAAGGACTCTGAAAGCACTTGAAGACAGAGGAGGGAGAAGGACGCTGAAAGCACATGAGGAATACAAAGGGGTGGAGAAGGACGCTGAAAGGCCATGGGAAGGGCGGGGGGGAAGGACTCTGAAAGCACTTGTGGAAGACAGAGGGGGGAGAAGGATGCTGAAAGCACATGGGGAAGACAAAGGGGTGGAGAAGGACGCTGAAAGCACATGGGGAAGACAAAGGGGTGGAGAAGGACGCTGAAAGGATATGGGGAAGACAAAGGGGTGGAGAAGGACGCTGAAAGGCCATGGGAAGGGCGGGGGGGAAGGACTCTGAAAGCACTTGTGGAAGACAGAGGGGGGAGAAGGATGCTGAAAGCACATGGGGAAGACAAAGGGGTGGAAAAGGACTCTGAAAGCACTTGTGGAAGACAGAGGGGGAGAAGGATGCTGAAAGCACATGGGGAAGACAAAGGGGTGGAGAAGGACGCTGAAAGGACATGGGGAAGACCGGGGGGGGGTGGAGAAGGACGCTGAAAGGCCATGGGGAAGACAGAGAGGGAGAAGGACGCTGAAAGGACATGGGGAAGCAGAGGGGGGAGAAAGACACTGAAAGCACATGTGGAAGACAGAGGGGGGAGAAGGACGCTGACAGGACATGGGGAAGATGGGGGGAGAAGGATGCTGAAAGGAAATGGGGAAGAGAGAGTAGGGAGAAGACGCTGGCAGGGAAGAAGACAGATGCCAGACTATGGGGGGAGCGGAGAGAAGAAGATGGGTGCCAGACCAATTTGGAAGGGGGAAGAAAGGGAGAGGCACAGTAACAGAGCAAATGGAAGATGCAGAAGGAAGAGAGACAGTGGATGGAAGGAATTGAATGAGAACATGAGGAAAGCAGAAACCAGGCAACAAAGGTAGGAAAAGAATTATATTTCTTTTTTTTTATTTTGCTTCAGGATAAAGTAGTATATTAGTTGTGTTGATAAAAATTTATAAACATTAGAGGCTCTGGTAGAAACCCATTTGCAAAGTATGTATTCTTCCCAATTAATATTTTCAAATTAATAAAGTCTTTTTGCTTATTTGTAAATGGGTTTCTACCAGAGCCTTTAATTCAGTAGCATAATTAAATGAAATAACTATTTCTGAAGTTTATATGGATGGGCGGGGACGGAGGGGATTCCTCGCGGGGACGGGTGGGGACGGAGGGGATTCCTCGCAGGGACGGGTGGGGATGGGTGGGATTTCTGTCCCCGCGCAACTCTCTAATTTAAGGTCATCTGGAAATATTGGGTTATGGCAGGTATAAGAACTTTGGACGATGTTATATCTAATGGTAAACTGCTTGATTTTTCACAGCTGCAACATAAATTTGGTCTTAATAAATCACAAAGTTATAGATGGTTGCAACTGAAGCAGGCCATTCAGGCAGTGTTCCCTGAATGGGAAAAATCTTAATAACCAATATAGTCTAGAGTTCTTGTGTTTTCAGGTGGACTTCCTTGGACATCAGGCCGCACAGTGGTATAAATTGATATCTGGATTTATGAATAAAAAACCAAAAACTGGTCTTAGAGACATTTGGAGCATTGAGATTAAGCATCAAATTACTGCATCTCAATGGCCACGAATTTGGTCTTGGAGGATGAGTTATACAATGTTGGCATTTCTTGAGACAAACTTGTTTTTTTCTGTTGCACCAAGCTTCCTGGACCCCTGTTTGTTTACAAAAATTAGATAGGTCTAAGTCTAATAGGTGTTGGCACTGTTGGGATAGAGGAAACGCTAATGCTGCTGCACAGGGAACTGGTATGGGGGGAGGGAAATGGAGGGGGAGGGAATGCTGCTTTGTACAGACAGACAGAGGGAGGAAGGGAAACAGAAAGAAAAGAAGAAAGACACAGGGGCAGGTGCACAGAGAACTGGTGTGGGGGGAGGGAAATGGAGGGGGATGGCATGATGCTTTGAACAGACAGAAAGAAAAGAAGAAAGACACAGGGGCAGGTGCACAGGGAACTGATGGAGGGGGAGGGAATGCTGCTTCGGACAGACAGAGGGAGGAAGGGAGACAGAAAGAAAAGAAGAAAGACACAGGGGCAGGGAGATACACAGAAAGGCAGACAGACAAAGGGGGCCAGGGACAGAGACAGACAGAAAGAAAAACAGCGGGAGTCGTGTCAGGAGGGGTGCGGGATGCAACAGAGGGAACTTTTCCAATGGGTTCAACTGGGCGGCTTTTGGGAATCTCTGATCAGGGGCAGAGCAAGGTAAGTGTATCATAGGGATAAGAAGGAGGGGGGAGAGAAAAAGGAAGGGACGCCTACTGCTGGACAGGGGGAGAAGGAAAGAGGTGCTGATGGACAAGGGAGGTGAAGAAAAAGGAACGGAGACCTAATGTTGGACAGGGGGAGAAGGAAAAAGGTGCTGCTGGACAGGGGGGAGGTAAAACAAAGGGAGAAGGGCTGCTGATGCAAAAGGAGAGCAGTGAAGGGGTGGTGGTGGACACAGGGGAGGTAAAAGGAAGGGACAATGGACAGGGGGAGCAGGCAAGGGGTGGTGATGGACAGCCAAGGAAAAAGAAAGAAAGCGGCTAAGGAGAGAGAGACAAAGAAATAAAGACAGACACACACACATATATTCTAGCACCCGTTAATGTAAAGGGCTATAAGACTAGCATTATATATTATGTGATATATGCAACTACACATGAATTAGTAAGGTTGGGAGGGAGGGTTTAAACACTATAATTTAGGTTAAATTGATAGAGAATCAAGTGATATTGTATAAGTTCAAATGTTATTTTATGATACACTTGATGTAAGATATAAAATGAATAAAGAATTTTTAAAAATGAGCCCTCCGAGCGAAGCCCTAAAATCATTAAGGCATCTAGCAATGGCTGCTAAGGGCCAAAAATTATGGGAGAGGCCTTATGTATCCAGGCCAATCAGGGACTTAAGCCCCTCCCAGTGCATCCCAACTGACTTTCCCGCCAAAATTCAAATTGGTGGACTGCCCTGTTCCCAATTAGGTCAGTGAACCTTCTATTTACAAAGTCAAACTGCGGACTTTTCTGCAGACTATAAAATGAAATGAAAGTTCACAGAAATAAAAATAAACCTGTGTGTCCCACATAGAAGCACTGAATACTTAAGAAAGAATAGTTATTATAGATGGAAGGCAATTATGGAAATGTGTTTAAATTACCACAAAAATGAACCATCGTGACTAAAATGGAAAGAAAAATTAACCTTATGGAATCTTCCAAATAACAGTTCTCTCAAGTTATCAAACTTTTGGTGTTGTTTCATTTTGATTTATTCTTGGTTTTCTCTTTGTTTATGCAGTTTTGTCTGGTTTGGTTTTGTTTTTTAGTTATTTGGAAGACTCCATAAGGTTAGTTCTTCTGTCCATTTTAGTCACGATGGTTCATTTTTGTGGTAATTTAAACACATTTCCATAATTGCCTTCCACCTATAATAACTGTTCTTTCTTGGGTATTCAGTGCTTCTGTGTAGAATACAGTTTTATTTCTATTTCTGTGAACTTTCATTTCATTTTACAGTTCTTATCAAGTTTATTAAAATTTTTGATTAAATGCAAATCATGGATTCTAAGTATTTTACAAATTATATTAAAAAAGGGATACATAATAGACAAAAATCCACTTAACAAAAGCATTAGGAAAGTTGGGAGAACTACAATTTAAAAATAAAGAATACATAAAAGGAAGACCACAATAGGGAGGAGTGACAATCAGGATTATCGAGTAGCTCTGGTGAAGATTGAAATCTATTTAAGGATCAAATGCATCATGGAACAGGTAAGTCTTTAGATTTCCCTTAAATTTGGCTAAGTTTTTCTCCGCTCTGATGTACAGTGGTAATAAATTCCATATCGTGGAGGCTGTGACTGCGAAGAAATGAGCACGATATGAGCCAATAATATTTAATGAAGGTGTATGAAGAAAGTACTGAGAGGAGGATCTTAAGACTCATTTAGGTTCATGTAGAATAAGAAGTTTATGAATAAAGGCCAATTCTTTAGATTCCTGAGACTTAAATGAGAGAAGAGCTTTTTTATAAATGATTCGATGTGGAATAGGCAGCCAATGAACAGATTTTAGCAGAGGAGTGATGTGATCAATGTTTTTCTTATTAGTGATAATTTTTATAGCAGTGTTTTGTATCAGTTGTAACCGGCAAATGTCTTTTTGATAAATACCCTTATACAGTGAATTACAATAATCTAGTTTAGATATAATGAGAGAATGGATTAAAATGTTGAGGGATAAATGATCCAAAATCTTCACCAGGGATCTAATCATCCTTAATCTAATGAAGCAGTTCTTTACTATGGCACTAATTTGTAAGCAGTACGTCAGTTTATTATCTATTATTACACCCAAGATTTTAGTAGAAGACACAGAAATGATAGGAGTATTATTTATTACTAGTGTTTAAGCCTGTTACATTAACAGGTGCTAGAATATATGTCTGTATGTCTTTCTTTCTTTCTGTGTCTCTTCCTACCCCTGTCTCTTTCTTCCTTTCTTTCTGTCTCTCTCCCTCCCGCTGTCTATCTTTCTTTCTTTCTGTCTCTCTCCCTGGCCCCCTTTGTCTGTCTGTCTTTCTTTCTTTCTGTCTCTCTCCCTGCCCGCTGTCTTTCTGTGTGTCTGTCTTTCGTTCTCGTGCGCTGCCTGCCTGTTCGGTCTCTCTCCATGACCCCCTTCTGTCTCCCCCCCAAATTAAACCAAGATTGCTCCCTTTCCCCCTTTCCCTCTCCCCCACTTCCCTTTGCAGTAGCAACATTTCCCTCCCACCCTTCCCTGTGCTGCAGCAGCAACATTTCTCTTCCTCACTTCCCTGTGCAGCAGCATTTCTCTTCCCCCCACTTCCCTGTGCAGCAGCAGCAGCATTCCCTCCCCCTCCACTTCTCTGTGCAGCAGCATCATTTCCCTCCCCCTCCACGTCCCTGTGCAACATTTGCAGCATTCCCCCCACTTCCCTGTGCAACATTTGCAGCATTCCCCTCCCCCACTTCCCTGGGCAGCAGCAACATTCCCCCCCCACTTCCCTGTGCATCAGCATTTCCAACCCCCCCTTCCCTGTACAGGAGCATTTCCCCCCTCCTTCCCTGTGCAGAAGGGTAGCAGCATTTCTCTTAGTCGTTTCGGGACGGCTCCCTTGCCAAAGTCATTTATGCGTTCAAAGGAGCCGACGCGGCGGCTTTGAACTCAAAAATAACTTTGGCAAGGGACTGAAGAATAACTTCAGTAAGGGAGCTGAACAGACTGCGGGCCGTAGAATAGTACCTGGGGGCCTGTGTTAGACGGAGTGAGGGCGGGAGGGGGAATCACCGCCTCCGTGCATTTGTGCTTAAGGTGCCTCCACATGCGCAGTAGAAGGAGCCAGCATCGCCAAGGGAGGGCGATGGGGAAACCACCGCTGGCTCCTTCTACTGCACTTGTGTGGCACAGAAGCACAGATTACGGACGCAGGGATCATGAAGACTGAAGTGTGCATGCGCGTTAAGGGTTTTATTATAGCGAATAATGGGATGACAAAGCTGGATGTTATCTTTCCATGGAAAGAGAAGACATTTAGATTTTGGTATACTCAGTGACAGCATATTTTCATGTAACCATTTGACAGATTTTATCTAATTTAGAATGTTGATGTTTTTACCATTATTTGATGCTTTATATTGGTTTCATTTAATGAGTAGTTTTATTCAGTGCAGTCCATTGTTTTATATATTTTTAAATTTATTTGCCAGGCATAATCTGTCATCAAATTTAATTTATTTAAATATGCATGCATGTTCATTGATGCATTTATAATTGGGGGTTTTTAGTTTGTTTGTAGATAATATATGCATCCCTGATGCAGGTCTTTCAGACCAAAACACAGACTGTGTCAGGTCCTTTTTAATAATAAAAAATACATTTATTATAATTCAGTTTTATCCAGTGTATTCAATCACAATTGATGTGTGGCATTCCATCTCCAATTTTTGTGGTGCTTGTTTACTTACGTGGGGCTATTTTTTATTTCTTTCTCTACACTTCATCTAGCGCACTCTCTCTATCCAATTTTCTGGTCACACAGATTTGTCTGAGAAGATCTACTTCTAGTGAATCCATGTTGCCTCCGGTCCTGTAATCCACAGGATTCCAGAAACTTCACTATTCTCCGTTTTAAAAGTATTTCCATTAATTTGCTTACCACAGAAGTAAGACTTACTGTAGAAGGTGGTTGGAGCTTGGAATGCTCTCCCGGAGGAGGTTGTGGCGGAGACTATTGTTCTGGGTTTCAAGCGCAAGTTGGATGCACATCTTCTTGAAAACCATATTGAGGGATACGGGAAATCCGGGTCTCCCAAAAGGTGTACTTAAATGGGCCACCGCGTGCGCGGATCGCCGGACAAGATGGACTTCGGTCTGATCCGGTGAAGGCATTTCTTATGTTCTTATGCCGCTGTACCGGGCCATGGTACGCCCCCACCTGAAATACTGCATCCAGCACTGGTTGCCGTACATGAAGAAAGACATAGTACTACTCAAAAAGGTCCACAGAAGAGCAACTAAAATGGTTAAGGGGCTGGAGGAGTTGCCGTACAGTGAGAGATTAGAGAAACTGGGCCTCTTCTCCCTTGAAAAGAGGAGACTTCGAGGGGACATGATCAAAACATTTAAAATACTGAAGGGAATAGACTTAGCAGATAAAGACAGATTGTTCACCCTCTCCAAGGTAGGGAGAACGAGAGGGCACTCTCTAAAGTTAAAAGGGGATAGATTCCGTACAAACGTAAGGAAGTTCTTCTTCACTCAGAGAGTGGTAGAAAACTGGAACGCTCTTCCGGAGGCTGTTATAGGAGAAAACACCCTCCAGGGATTCAAGACAAAGTTAGACAAATTCCTGCTAAACTGGAATGTACACAGGTGAGGCTGGGCTCATTTAGAGCACTGGTCTTTGACCTGGGGGCACGATGGACCACTGATCTGACCCAGCAGCGGCAATTCTTATGTTCTTATGATAAATTATTTAGGTAACCTTCACGTCTGTGTTTCATTCTAACTTTAGGCAAGGGTAAGCTAAAACAGCCCATGCTATGACATGGTAAAGTAAGAAAAGGGCCTACTGAGGCATTCAGGAGCCATCCTCCAAATTATTCGTAAAGCATTTTCACCTGAAACAGGTGATGTTGGATAATATTCTGTACTGCCAGGATAACTGGATCAACTAAAACAGTAGGAAAAAGAGCAACATTGTAGCAAGAGAAGTGCAATGGAACATAATCCAGAGCTCTAGGGAATAGAGATTGGTATCTGCTCTCTAATATTTGTACAGCAGCATGGTTATAACATGCAGCACAATTAGCACCATCTTAGCCTCCGGGTAAGACTTATTGTCTACTTGGCTTCTGCCCTTCTAGTTAATGATAGCTCTGAAGAAGGGTTTGGTTCTCTCTTTTCAGAAACAGAGGAACATGTTAAACCCAAGATTTGAGTCCAAAAGAAAGATAGCAGCAAAAATTAAACTTGGTGTTATTGACTAGTACCAGTTGCATTTCATGTATCTTTCCTTTATCTGTTTTATTTATTTTTCATTTTATAGATCTCCTCTCCCAATACAGGCTATAACTTCTGCTAAGAGGAGAGAGAGTCCCTGCTGTGCGGTGTTTATAATCTAATTCTCTGATGGTCATTGAAGGCAATCATTGAAAAACAAACATTTAGCATCTTAAATGTAGTCAGAATGTTAGACCAGAATTTTTTCTCTCTCTTCTTTCCCATCAGCAATTAGCAGATGGTTAGAACATAAGAGTTGCCATACTGGGACAGACCAAAAGGTCCATCAAGCCCAGTTTGATTATTTATAGATTTATTGCAATCAGTATTGGGAGGACTGTGTCTGCTGTCAATACCAGTTCATTAATTAATAAGTTTTCAGTTATATATGATCACTTGACTGACTTGCTATGTATTACTGATCTTGAAAGGGCAATCAAGACCTAGTAACTCACAAGGGGAAGGGTGGGGTAGTAACCATTTTTCATGACTCTCGCTCATATTTATAGGAGAAAAAGATAGGAGCACCACAAATAAAATAGAAATACCATAACAGAACAATATAAGCTCTGTGTGAAAATATCTTTATTGCTAATAGAATGATCAAATAAAACCTGATGTTGGCTGCATCAATGATAATCACTGGATATATTTATTTTAATTCTTTATTTATGCATTTTAACTTTTTGACAAACACATGATCAAAAAGAAAGAAATATATGCAATGCCAGTTTAACAATTATACGCAAAGAAATATATCACAGTTTACCAAGAAAAAGAACAACTATACTGGCTTGTATAATTAGTTCACAATAAAGGAGGCTAGAACTGCAAATTTAACTGAAATATTACACTGGTAATTATTAAAAGAAGAAAATAAAGATGTGGCTGGTTGGGCTTCGAACTAAACATAGAAACATAGAAAATGACGGCAGAAAAGGGCTACAGCCCATCAAGTCTGCCCACTCTGCTTACCCACCCCCTGTCTATGCCCTAATGACCCAATTTCCTTATCTTGAGGTCTGCACGGGAACGGGACTCCCACGGGGACGCCCCCTGGCCCACGGGACTCCCACGGGGATGCCCCCTGACCCATGGGAATCCCACGGGGACGCCCCCTGGCCCACGGGACTTCCACAGGGATGAAAACAGGCCTACCTAAATTCTGGTGATGCAGGCATGCAGCTTACAAGTCCAGCGTCGTGGCAGAAACAGCCATGCTGAGCAGTGAGCTCAGCACGTACACAACTGAAAACCTTGCTTGCTGATTGGTCCGGTGGGGCGGGGCCGGTGGACCAATCAGCAAGCAAGGCTTTCAGCTTTGTACTTGTTGAGCTCACTGCTCAACATGGCTGTTTCCTGCTGAGACGCCGGACTTGTATTTAAGCGGCATGCCTGCATCGCCAGAATTTAGGCCCATCCGCAGCATACGTCAACTAAAGTACATGTATGTAAAACGAGAGGAGCGAGAACATGGTAAACAGAAGCAGGTATTTTACCTGTAAATCAGGCAAACTCTTATTGGAAATCAATAAAACCCAAAACCATGCAGAGGAGCTGTTGTTAATGTACAGCGGCGCACGGATCCAATGAGTGAACATCAAATATGTCACATGTGAGCTTCCTGAATAATTAAGGATCTTCACAACACCTTTTCTTTTCCCGCACTTCAGTTATCATAAAAAAACAGCAATTGTTCTTGATGTTTTATTTCCCTGAAAGTGCTGAAAAGTGGAAATGACAAAAATGAATGCACTAGAGCAGGGCTGCCCAAGTCTGGTCCCGTGCTCTATGGCTGCAAGTCTCCTTACTCTGGGGCACCAGACCTCCCTCATACAAAGGCCGGGAATGCAGAATTGGTTCCGTTCTCAGTAGGGGATGCCGATCTATCTCCGCTCTTCCTCCTTTCTGCCCCCTCTGTCATCCCATCCATCATCCACCCATCTTTCCCCCTTTTCAGCCCAGCATCTGCTTCATTTCTCTTTCTCCCCCTTCTATTCAGCGTCTGCTCCATCTTTCTCTTTCCTCCCTTCCATTTGTATCCTCCCCCTCTCCTCCTTTCCATTCAATGTCGTCCTCCCCTCTCCTTTTCTTTACATCCATCATCTGTCTTTTTCTCTCTTCCAGCTTGTCTTATCTTTCCCCTTTCATCTAGTGTGTCTGATCCCTCCCCCTTTCTATCTACAGTCTGTCTCCTCTCACCTCCTACATCCAGTATCTACCCCCTCCCACCTGAAACTTCAGCCGCCGCCAGACTGATGCAAAGCTTTCCCTCCGATGTCAGCTCTGATTTCGGGGGAAGACTTCTGGGTCGGCTACATATGGCGTGCTGCAGGCTGCCTCCAACCCCTGCTGTTATCTGGACTCGAATGAAGTGGTGGAAGGGAGTGCATTTTTGGACACAGAAGTCATGAACTGGGGAGAGAGGAAGGGAGGGAAAGAGATGCTGAGGTGGGGGAGGGAATAGAAAGGGAGAATTGGGTGTGAGTGTGTCAATGAGCGGGAAAGAGAGATGGTTGTGTACACACGGCAAATGGAAAAAAGAGGAGAATTTTTGGTCGTAGGGAGGGAGGTACAGAATATGATAGGGAAGAAAAAGATGAGAGTGAGAAATGTGGCAAGGGAACAATGGGATAGATTGAAAGGGATGCAAGAGGGAGGAATGTTGGACAGTGGTGAAGGGAATGGAGGGAGAGATGTGGCATGGTGCTGGAGAGGGGTGATAGAAGGAGAAATGTTGGGCATGGGGCTGGTGGGCAGGCACGAAAGATGAGAAAGAGATAAATGCTGGACCATGGTAGGGGGAACCAATGGACAGCAACAGAAGAATTTACAGAAGATGGGAAAGTGGAAAAAAGAAACTGGGACCAACTTTATGGAAAAATAAGTCTCCAGACAACAAAGGTAAAAAACAGAATTTATTGACTAAAATATGTTAGCTTTGGGAAATGTATATAGCAGATGTCTTTGTATTATGTTCAAAAGAAAAGGAAATGCATTTCTGGTTTTATTTCTACAGTGTTAAAGTACTTGCTGACCCTTGCTGTGACTGGTGGGGATCTCCAAGCACCGCCAGCTGAGGACCTCCTCTAGAGATGGCCAGAACTTCCCTCCACCAAGCGCAGCAGTCGCTGGCAGCATCCATGAGCCACTGAGGTGCCAGCATTTGTGACTCAGGGACGCTACTGCTGCCTGCCAAGTTTGGCAAAAGGGACCCCGGGCCAACTGCAAAGGAAGTCCTCAGCTGACAGCTTGTGGGTTCTCATCAGCTGAATATTTATATTTTATATTTACATTAGAGGTTTTGGTAGAAACCCATTTACAAAGTATGTATTCTTCTCAATTAATATTTCCAAATTAATAAAGTCTTTTTGCTTATTTGTAAATGGGTCTCTACCAGAGCCTTTAATTCAGTAGCATAATTAAATAAAATAACTATTTCTGAAGTTTATAGGGAAGGGTGGGGACGGAGGGGATTCCTCGCGGGAACGGGTGGGAACGGAGGGGATTCCTCACGGGGACGGAGGGAATTCCTCGCAGGGACGGGTGGGATTTTGGCGGGGACGGGTGGGATTTCTGTCCCCGTGCAACTCTCTACTTCGAACTTAACTTTCTTGATCTAATATACCAGTAGCAGGTCTCATCTGATATCTACACTTTGCCCTTTGGCAGAAAAAAATTTTGACAACTGCTGAGGTTCAAAAATACATTTATCCCAGGACAAGCAGGCAGCTATTCTTGACTGATGGGTGACGGCACCGACGGAGCCCCGGTACGGACAATTTTAGAGTGATTGCACTCTAAGAACTTTTTAGAAAGTTCTAGCTCGGCCGCACCGCGCACGCGCGAGTGCCTTCCCGCCCGACAGAGGCGCGCGGTCCCTCAGTTTCTTAGTTTCCGCGGAGCTAAGAAGACGCGTTTTCAACGGCTGTTGAAAATTTTTTCATACTTGCCTTCCCGCTCGCGTAAACGTTTGGCTAATTTGCCTTTTTTCTTTCTTTTATTTTGTTTAAAAAAAAAAAAAAAATTCTTTCAATTTTTTCTTCAATTTCGGTTTTCCCCGGCGGGGCCTTCTGCCACCATCGAAGCCTCGGCCTTCGATTTGGCGGAAGCCGTTTTTCCTTTCATGCCCCCTCAACCGGGTTTTAAAAAGTGCCAGCGGTGTGCTAGGCCTATCTCTCTCACGGACCCACACAACTGGTGTTTACAGTGTTTGGGTCCTGAGCATCAGGCCTCCTCTTGTACCCGCTGTGCTACTTTGAAAAAACGAACTTTAAAAAATCGCTTAATTCAACAGCGATTGTTGTTCGGTGCCGAGATGTCCGACCCCGTTCCTTCGACTCCGGCTTCGGCACCGATTCAGTCGGCACCCTCGTCTTCGACGCCGCGTGATTCCACACCGGCATCCCAACAGTCAGGTAAGCCGGCTAAGAAGCCTTCCCCGCTGGAACGTCTTCCGGCCTCGAGTGCAGTGAGCCCAATCCTGCCGCCGGTTCGACGCCAGCGGAAGCGCTCCGCCCCTATAGAGGTGAGTCCCTCGACATCGGGCTCCTCATCTCCGGGGCGTCGAGCGGCACCGCAGGTACCGCAGAAGAAAAAAGCGGTACCGGTGCCATCCCTCGATGACCGCATTACGGCCATCCTTCAGGTGCAGCTGAAGGAACAATTAGAACGACTCCTTCCTGCTATCATGACACCGAACCTTCCGGTGCCAGTTCGCACCGAGCCATCGGTACCGGTTGTTGAACAACCTGTATCGGTACCGATTGTGGAACCCGTTTTAACCGCTTCCACTGTTTCGGTACCGCTTCACCTAACCTCATCGGTATCGATGCCAGTCCTTGCACCGGAGCCGAGAGCTCACCATCAATCGGTGCAGACTTCGGCACCGGTGCGTCCGATAACTTCTCCGGACACGGTATCGATGAGGTCGGGTAAGTCGATACGCAAAACCCGACACATGCAAACGTCGACACCTGAGTCTCGGGACCATTCTTCCCATGTAAGGGACCCTGATCTGTGGGGAGACTCAGAGGAACCCTTTCTTTCTGAAGGAGAATGTTCCTCAGAGGAGGAGGATTCGGCTGTCCCTGACCCATCCTCCAAACAGGCCACTTCCTCTTTCTCTAGTTTTTTGAAAGAGATGTGTGAGTCCTTGTCCATTCCTTTGGAGGCTGAATCCAAAAAGTCTAAAGCTTTTTTGGATGCCCTTGATTTTGATCAGCCTCCAAAGGAATTTTTGAAACTTCCCCTTCATGACATCCTAAGGGAAACTTTCTATAAGAATTTAGAGACTCCTTTAACTGTCCCAGGGGCCCCACGTAAACTGGATTCTCTATATAAGGTAATTCCCATTCCTGGGTTCGACAAACCTCAACTACCACATGAATCCTTATTTGTCGAATCCACCCTTAAAAAGACTTCAGGAGCCAGTGTATATGCATCTGTCCCTCCTGGCAGAGAAGGAAGGGCCATGGATAAATTTGGTAAGAGGCTCTACCAAAATGCTATGTTAGCTAATAGGGCTAGTAATTATGCTTTTCATTTTTCTTTTTATTTAAAGCATCTCCTTACCACCATGGCTTCTTTCGAGAAATATCTTCCTTCACGAAAGCATTCCGCTTTTCACACATGCTTGTCGTCTCTTCTCCAATTGCGTAAGTTTATGGTGAGATCCATATATGACACTTTTGAACTTACATCCAGAGCGACAGCAATGTCAGTAGCTATGCGTCGTTTGGCCTGGCTTCGGGTATCCGAGCTTGATGTTAACCATCAAGATCGGTTAGCCAATGCCCCATGTCTAGGGGATGAGCTCTTTGGGGATTCCATGGACTCAACCACACAAAAGCTCTCTGCTCATGAGACGCGCTGGGATACCCTGCTCAAAAATAAAAAGAAGCCTCCTCCGCCAAGACCATACAGGCAGCAATCGGCCTATCAACGCCGTTTCACAGCCCGTCCATTGCCTACCACTGCTCAACAACCTAGGCGTCAGAGACAACAGCAACGTCAGCCTCCCAGACAACAGCAACAGCAACAAGCTGTAAAACAACCTCCTCAGCAAAAGTCACAGCCCTTTTGACTTCATTCTCCGCAGTATAGCCAGTATCCCTATTCCTGCTCTCCTGCCTCAACCAATAGGAGGTCGACTTTCTCTGTTCCTCAGCCGGTGGGAAGTAATCACTTCGGACCAATGGGTCCTCAACATCATCCGCCACGGCTACTCTCTCAACTTTCAGACTCTCCCACCTCAAAGCCTGCCAAAAGAGTCTGCTTTGAACAGTCCTCAATCAGCCCTCCTTATTCAGGAGGTCCAATCCCTCCTCCTTCTGAACGCTATAGAGGAAGTTCCTCTAGATCAAAAGGGGCAGGGATTCTACTCCCGCTACTTTCTAGTTCCCAAAAAGACAGGAGATCTCAGACCCATCCTGGATCTTCGCGATCTCAACATTCATCTGGTAAAAGAAAAATTCAAGATGCTTTCTTTAGCCATCCTTTATCCCCTTCTAAATCAAAACGACTGGCTATGCTCCCTCGATCTCAAAGAGGCTTACACTCACATACCGATCAATGTAACCTCAAGACCATATCTCCGATTCATGATCAATCATTGTCATTACCAGTACAAGGTGCTGCCCTTCGGTCTTGCCTCATCTCCAAGGGTATTCACCAAATGTCTCATTGTGGTGGCGGCTTTTCTACGCTCTCACCACCTGCATGTATTTCCTTACCTGGACGATTGGTTGATCAAAGACACTTCTGCCCAAGCGGTCCTTCTGGCCACCAACCAAACCATCCAGTTTCTACAACTTCTGGGATTCGAGATCAATCTACCCAAATCCCATATCATTCCCACTCAGAGACTTCAATTCATTGGAGCGATCCTGGATACACTCCTCATGAGAGCTTTCCTGCCATCCAATCGTCTTCAGACCCTTCAGTCTCTATGTCACCAGGTACTTCCTCTGCCGTCCATCTCAGCAAGGCAAATGATGGTGCTCTTGGGACACATGGCATCCACAGTTCATGTCACACCTCATGCCCGTCTTCACCTGCGCACTCCTCAATGGACCCTTGCGACTCAGTGGTCCCAAGTGTCGGACCCTTGCTCACGACACATATCTGTGACATCATCTCTTCGTCAGTCTCTGCAATGGTGGTTGGTATCCTCAAATCTATCCAGAGGTCTTCTGTTCCATCAGCCTCCTCATCAACTAGTCATCACCACCGACGCCTCCCTGTATGCATGGGGAGCTCACTTGAACGAGTTCCAGACTCAAGGTCTTTGGTCAGCCCAGGAGAGGAAACATCAAATCAATTTCCTGGAACTCAGAGCGATGTTTTACGCCCTCAAGGCCTTCCAACACCTTCTCTTTCCTCAGGTCCTTCTGTTGTGCACAGACAATCAGGTTGCGATGTACTACATCAACAAACAGGGTGGGACAGGCTCTCGCCTTTTATGCCAGGAAGCCCAGAAGATCTGGACTTGGGCCATAGATCATCATCTCTTCCTGAAAGCTATATACATTCAAGGGAAACAGAATTCCTTAGCAGACAAACTAAGCAGAATTCTCCAACCTCACGAGTGGACACTCGATCCCGTAACTCTGCACTCTATCTTCACTCAATGGGGCACTCCTCAGATAGACCTCTTTGCAGCTCCTCACAATCATCAGCTGCCCCTATTCTGCTCCAGACTTTACTCTCCACACCGTCTAACAGCAGATGCTTTTCTCCTCGACTGGTCGAATCTGTTCCTGTACGCCTTCCCTCCTCTGCCTCTCATGTTGAGAACCTTGTTCAAGCTCAAGAGGGAACGAGCCACCATGATTCTGATTGCTCCGAGGTGGCCCAGGCAACATTGGTTCTCCCTTCTACTTCAACTCAGTTCCAGGGAACCTTTTCTTCTTCCTCTGTTTCCTTCGCTGCTTACGCAACAGCAGGGAACCCTTCTGCATCCCAACCTCCAGTCTCTACACCTGATGGCTTGGTATCTCTCGGGCTGAACTCGACTGATACTCTTTTATCTCAGCCCGTTCGTTCCATTCTGGATGCCTCCAGGAAACCAGCCACTCTACAATGTTACCATCAAAAGTGGACGAGGTTTTCTTCCTGGTGTCTTCTTCATCATCTTGATCCCACTTCCCTAGCGGTGGAGACGTTGTTGGATTATCTTCTTTCTTTGTCTGATTCTGGCCTGAAGTCCTCTTCCATCAGGGTCCACCTCAGTGCCATTGCAGCTTTTCATGAGCCAGTCCATGGAAAACTTCTTTCAGCTCATCCCCTGGTATCCAGGTTCATGCGTGGGCTTTTCAATGTGAAACCACCTCTTAAAGCCCCTCCGGTTATCTGGGATCTCAATGTGGTTCTTTCAGCTTTAATGAAGCCTCCATTTGAACCTTTAGCTACTTCTCCTTTCAAATTTCTCACTTGGAAGGTACTTTTCCTTATTGCTCTTACCTCTGCCAGGAGAGTCAGTGAGCTTCATGCACTGGTTGCAGATCCACCTTTTACGGTCTTTCATCATGACAAGGTGGTTCTGCGTACACATCCAAAGTTTCTCCCCAAGGTTGTCTCGGAATTTCATCTCAACCAATCCATTGTCCTACCGGTTTTTTTTCCAAAACCTCATTCTCATTCTGGGGAACAAGCTCTGCATACTTTGGATTGTAAAAGGGCTCTTGCTTACTATCTGCAGCGTACGAAACCCCACAGATCAGTTCCCCAACTTTTTCTGTCCTTTGATCCGAACAAATTGGGACGTCCTGTTTCTAAACGCACGTTGTCTAATTGGCTAGCAGCGTGCATTTCTTTCTGTTATGCTCAGACCGGACTGACACTGGAAGGTTCTGTCACGGCCCATCGAGTCAGAGCAATGGCAGCATCTGTAGCTTTCCTCCGTTCCACTCCTATTGAGGAAATCTGCAAAGCTGCTACTTGGTCCTCAGTTCACACTTTTACATCTCATTATTGTCTGGATGCATTCTCCAGAAGGGATGGTCACTTCGGCCAATCTGTATTACAAAATTTGTTTTCTTAATGGCCAACCTTCCCTCCATCCCTCTTTTTGTTAGCTTAGAGGTCACCCATCAGTCAAGAATAGCTGCCTGCTTGTCCTGGGATAAAGCACAGTTACTTACCGTAACAGGTGTTATCCAGGGACAGCAGGCAGATATTCTTGCGTCCCACCCACCTCCCCGGGTTGGCTTCTTAGCTGGCTTATACTAACTGAGGGACCGCGCGCCTCTGTCGGGCGGGAAGGCACTCGCGCGTGCGCGGTGCGGCCGAGCTAGAACTTTCTAAAAAGTTCTTAGAGTGCAATCACTCTAAAATTGTCCGTACCGGGGCTCCGTCGGTGCCGTCACCCATCAGTCAAGAATATCTGCCTGCTGTCCCTGGATAACACCTGTTACGGTAAGTAACTGTGCTATCTATTCCCTTGATAGTGCATAACACATTTGCAGGGGTGTGTCAAAACAAATGTTGCACTCAACTGCATGGCCTGGGGCCTCAAAATAAGAAACTGTTTTCTTCTCCTCTGAGTTGAACATGACACATCTGGATACATCTCACCACTTTAGACACCTGGAGTACTACGTACAGCACTGGACGCCGTACATGAAGAAAGACACGGTACTACTCGAGAGGGTCCAGAGAAGAGCGACTAAGATGGTTAAGGGGTTGGAGGAGCTGCCGTACAGTGAAAGATTAGAGAAACTGGGCCTCTTCTCCCTCAAACAGAGGAGATTGAGAGGGTATATGATCGAAACATTCTAGGTACTTAAGGGTATAGACTTAGTAGATAAGGACAGGTTGTTCACCCTCTCCAAGGTAGGGAGAATGAGAGGGCACTCTCTAAAGTTGAAAGGGGATAGATTCCGTACAAACGTAAGGAAGTTCTTCTTCACCCAGAGAGTGGTAGAAAACTGGAACGCTCTTCCGGAGGCTGTTATAGGGGAAAACACCCTCCATGGATTCAAGACAAAGTTAGACAAGTTCCTACTGAACAAGAACGTACGCTATAGGGCCAGTCTCAGTTAGGGCGCTGGTCTTTGACCAAAAGGGCCGCCGTGTGAGCGGAATCCTGGTCATGATGGACCATTGGTTTGACCCAGCAGCGGCATCTCTTATGTTCTTATTCCTTGTCTTTAATCAGTGCCTCCATCATCTTTCCCCTGACCTCAGTCCCGGGAAAGATGATGGAGGCACTGATTAAAGACAGCATCTGTGAACACACCGAAAAAAATGGGCAGCTAAAAACGAGTCAACATGGCTTCTGCAAGGGCAGGTCATGCCTCACAAACTTATTGTACTTCTTTGAGGGAGTGAACAGCCAGGTGGATAGAGGGGAATCTATAGACATCATTTACCTTGACTTCCAAAAAGCCTTCGACAAGGTACCACACGAGAGACTGCTTAAGAAGATATGGATCCACGGCGTGCAAGGAGAGGTCCACCGATGGATCAAAAACTGGCTGGCAAACAGGAAGCAGAGGGTTGGCATAAAGGGCCATTGCTCAGACTGGAAAGGGGTCACGAGTGGAGTTCCACAGGGGTCGGTGCTGGGACCGCTCCTGTTCAATATCTATATAAACGACCTAGAGGCGGGTACCAAGTGTGAGGTCATTAAATTTGCAGATGACACCAAACTATACAGCAGGGCTCAAACCAGGGAAGACTGCGAAGATCTCCAAAAGGATCTAACGCAGCTGGAAAAGTGGGCCGAAAAATGGCAAATGAGCTTCAACATAGGAAAATGCAAGGTCATGCACGTGGGGAAAAAGAACCCGATGTTCACATACAAAATGGGGGGAACACCACTAGGGGTCAGTAACCTGGAGAGAGACCTGGGAGTGATGGTAGACGCAACACTGAAGGCATCGGCGCAGTGCGCCACAGCCTCAAAGAAAGCAAACAGAATGTTGGGTATCATAAAGAAGGGTATTACGACCAGGACGAAGGAAGTCATCATGCCGCTGTATCGTGCAATGGTGCGGCCGCATCTGGAGTACTGTGTCCAGTACTGGTCGCCGTACCTCAAGAAGGACATGGCAGTACTTGAGGGAGTACAGAGAAGAGCAACTAAACTGATAAAGGGAATGGAAAATCTCCCATATACCGACAGATTGAAGCAGTTGGGACTTTTCTCCCTGGAAAAGCGGAGACTTAGAGGAGACATGATAGAAACCTTCAAGATCTTGAAGGGCATAGAAAAAGTAGACAGGGACAGATTTTTCAAATTAAAGGGCACCACAAGTACAAGGGGGCACTCGGAGAAATTGAAAGGGGACAGGTTTAGAACAAACGCTAGGAAGTTCTTTTTCACTCAGGGGGTGGTGGATACATGGAACGCGCTTCAAGAGGCTGTTGTAGACAAGAAAACATTAAATGGTTTCAAAGAAGGTTTGGATAGATTCCTAGAAGAAAAGGGGATTGAAGGGTATAGATAGGTATAGGCCACTACTCAGGCAATGGGCCTGATGGGCCGCCGCGGGAGCGGACCGCTGGGCAGGATGGACCTATGGTCTTCCTCAGCGGAGGCAACTTCTTATGTTCTTATGAATCAATGGCAAATTGTACAAGCAATGTTGCGGTAACAGTAACCAGTATCTCACTATTAGATCTCTCCAGGAAATTCAATAGATCCAAACTATCAGCAGATAAATTCTGGTGGTTTGGATTTTGAGCCTTGTCTCTATTAGGTAAAAATCACTGGATATATTTAACCATGAAACAAATAAAAATACATGCATTGCATACAGCACATAAAAATCATAAAATCAAAACAAAGTGATCAAAAACCCAATTAAAAGAAAGACCTTTTTCAAACTACTCAAGAGCATACAACCATATCAAATTAAGGCCCCCTTTTATCTAGCTGCATCAGAGGGCTCTTTTGTAATCTCAGGCCACTGCAATTAAAGCTCTGACGCTCATATTATTTCTATGAGCATCAGACCTTTTACCATAGCGACTCAAGATAAAAAACCTTAAAGCAGGTTAATTAAAGGGGGCCTATAAGAATTACTAGTATAACTCTCAGTTAATAAGCTTAACTATTTATTTGGCATTATTGCTCAGAAGCAACCTGTGTTTCTATGGCTCTTATGGGAGATCTGCATCTCGAAATGGCTGTTACCTTGGCACTCTTGCTCTCTCGTTCAACATCAAGTTACATAAAGCAGCCGTTTTCACCATCTGCCAATTAAAGAGTTAAAGAAATGTTTAAAACTTTGGACATAAAAAATACTAACATCAAATCTCATATCCAAGAAATAAATGTAACTTACCAAGCAATCTTTGCAATCCGAATCAGGAAGTTTTTTAACCTCCTAATATCTAGAACATTTCCTAAGAATTCTTGATTACTGTAAATTAGCTTCTCCTTTTTGCCACTTCAAATCTTCTCAAATAAAACACATGAGATTCCTACCTCACAGTATCTAAAATAATTATTTATTAATATACTGTATTAGTTCCTTTTTCATCTTCAAAAATCAATTATTCACTATTGTAAACAATACAAAATTACGATACTCTCCTTCATTGCTATGAAAATATAAAATAATTTATATCCAAATGCCTCTATGTACTTAATTGCCCATAGCAAAATCTAACATTATGGGCTGCTTTTACTAAGCCGCCTTAGGGCTTTAACGCATGGAATAGTGTACGCTAAATTGCTGCCTTCGCTAGACCTTAACGCCAGCATTGAGCTGGCGTTAGTTCTAGCTGCATAGCTGCGTGCGCTAAAAACGTTAACACAGCTTAGTAAAAGGAGCCCAATATGTTTCAAGTCATGTCAGTCACATGGACTGATTTAACCACTCTATCAATATTATTTGTCTAATTATACTTATAAAATTGTAAGACCATGGAAGAATACCACCAAAAATTTAGGTTGTACAACACAGTAATATACGAGACCCTATGTCAAGACAATTTCCACACCACAATGAATATTGGTGGCAAAAGAATTGAAGAAACACTTGAACTCAGCATCACTGGATGGACTGATGTTGCCAACCCCAATCTATTCCCCACGAGTTGTAGAAAAACAAAAATAGAAAATACTCTTTGAAAGTATTTATTTTATTTGCATGTCTATACTTCAACTACCCGGGAATAGACTGGAGTACGGGTCACTCCAACTGCACTAGGGAAACAGGATTTGTAGAAGCTGTGAGGGACTGCTTCATGGAGCAACTAGTCAAAGAACCGACGCGAGGGGGTGCTACTCTTGACCTCATCCTAAACGGATTAGGGGGGCCTGCAAGAGGGGTAGAAGTGGGAGGACCACTAGGCAACAGTGATCACAACGCGATCAGATTCACATTAGAAAGGGGGACACCCATAGTAAGGAGGACCGCAACAACTGCGCTCAACTTCAAGAAAGGGAACTATGTTGCTATGAGGGAAATGGTGGGGAGGAAGCTCAGAAACATCTTTAGGATGGAGACTGTGGGAAGCGCCTGGACCCTATTCAGGGACACCCTGCAGGAAGCACAAAGAATGTACGTCCTCAGTTTCAGGAAAAGTTGCAAGAACAAGCGATCAAAGGACCCGGTTTGGATGTCAACTGAAGTAAAGAGGGCAATAAATGACAAAAAAGTATCCTTCCGGAGATGGAAAAAGGACCCAACGGAGGAAAATCACCAGGCGCACAGGAAATGCCAAAAGGAATGCCACCGAGAGGTTAGAAAAGCGAAAGGGGAATACGAAGAGGGGCTGGCCAGGGAGGCGAAAAACTTCAAGGCATTCTTTAGTTACGTAAAGGGGAAGCGACCAGCGAGAGAGGAGGTGGGGCCGTTGGACGATGGGGATAGGAAGGGAGTGATTAAGGAGGATAAAGAGGTAGCTGAGAGGTTGAACACGTTCTTCTCGTCGGTTTTCACGAGCGAAGACACATCTAATATACCGGACTCAGAGGAGCTCATGAGTGGGGAACAGGCCGAAAAATTGGAGCACATAGAGGTAAGTAAGGAGGATGTCCTCAAACAGATAGACAGGTTAAAATGTGGTAAATCACCGGGCCCGGACAGGATCCACCCAAGGGTTCTGAAGGAACTAAGACAAGAAATAGCGGGCACAATCCAGCATGTTTGCAACCTATCCTTGAAAACTGGTGAGGTACCAGAGGACTGGAAATTGGCGAATGTCACACCTATCTTCAAGAAGGGATCGAGGGGTGACCCCGGGAACTTACAGGCTGGTGAGCCTGACTTCAATTATAGGGAAGATGGTGGAAGCTATGATCAAGGATGGCATTTGCAAGCACATTGAGAGGAATGGCCTACTGAGAACAAGCCAGCATGAATTCTGTAAGGGAAGGTCGTGCCTAACGAACCTTCTGTACTTCTTTGAGGGAATAAGCAGTCGGGTGGACAATGGGGAACCCATAGACATCATTTACCTCGATTTTCAAAAGGCTTTCGACAAGGTGCCACATGAAAGGCTGCTTAGGAAGCTGTGGAACCACGGGGTGGGAGGGGATGTGCACAGATGGATCAAGCACTGGTTGTCGGGTAGACTGCAGAGGGTCAGAGTGAAGGGCCAATATTCTGACTGGCGGGGAGTCACAAGCGGTGTGCCACAGGGATCGGTGCTGGGGCCATTACTCTTCAACATATTTATCAATGACCTGGAAAAGGAGGCAAAGTGCGAGGTTAAAGAGGGGCATAACAACCAGGACGCGGGAAGTCATCATGCCATTGTATCGAGCGATGGTGCGTCCACATCTGGAATACTGCGTTCAGTATTGGTCGCCGCACCTCAAGAAGGACATGGCGGTACTTGAGAGAGTCCAAAGGAGAGCAACGAAACTGGTAAAAGGGCTGGAACACTGCCCATACGCCGAGAGGTTGGATAGGCTGGGGCTCTTCTCTCTGGAAAAAAGGAGGCTCAGGGGAGATATGATAGAGACCTTCAAGATCATGAGGATAGGACAGATTCTTCAGACTGAAGGGGACAACAAGTACGAGGGGGCATTCGGAGAAACTGAAGGGAGATAGGTTCAAAACAAATGCAAGGAAGTTTTTTTTCACCCAAAGGGTCGTGGACACTTGGAATGCGCTACCGGAGGAAGTGATCAGGCAGAGTACGGTACAGGGATTCAAACAGGGATTGGACAGATTCCTGAGGGATAAAGGGATCGTGGGATACTGAGGGAGGAGCTGGGATGTAACACAAGTATAGAAAGCTAACCAGGTAATAAGTATAGAAACCCAACCAGGTCGTGCATGTGCAAGACCGGAGGGTTAGGACTTCGATGGGGAGATAGGACTTCAATGAGAAACCAAGGTGGCAAGGGAGCCCCTTCTGGTGATTCAGACAGGTCGTGACCTGTTTGGGCCGCCGCAGGAGCGGACTGACGGGCAGGATGGACCTATGGTCTGACCCGGCGGAGGCACTGCTTATGTTCTTATATCTATGATATTATTAAATAAGATTTTTTTTTTTTTACATTAAATGCTGTTTTCCTAGGAAAAAGGTGCCAGTACTCTTGCAGAACCAATCTTTGGTGGGGGAGGGGTCATCAGAGCACCTAACTTCATTTTCTTAATTGACTTAATCAGTGCTGATAATTGAAAGCACCATTAAAAATTAATTAGCTGGTAAATACTTAGCTCGGTAGGTGCCTACCATTCAAGGTACACATTTACTCTAAGGCGCCTATCAGCGGAGAGAGGGACCTTGGGGTGATTGTGGCTGTAGCCAGAAGGATGCTAGGCTGTATAGAAAGAGGAATAACCAGCAGAAGAAGCGAGGTGTTGATGCCCTTTGTTATAGGTCATTGGTCAGGTCGCACTTGGAGTATTGTGTTCAGGTTTGGAGGCCGTATCTGGCGAAGGATATAAAAAGACTTGAAGCGGTCCAGAGGAAAGCAACAAAAATGGTAAGGGGTTTGAACCAAAAGAAGTACGAGAAGAGACTGGAAAACCTAAATATGTATACTCTGGAGGAGAGGAGGGACAGAGGAAATATGATACAGACATTTAAATACTTGAAAGGCATTAATATATGAAAATATATTGATGCTGTGGAGTGGTGGGGCTGAGGCTCAAAAATCAATATACAGGAAACTAATATAAAGTAGGCCCTTTAGGGGCTTTTTAAGCAGGGGTTTTCTGGAGGTATTTTTGAGAAAGATGCTAAATTATTAACTCAGAAGAAAAAGAATAAATTAAAATACATCATTTTATGATAGGATAACTGAATTACCGACAGGTCTGCAGGTTTTTTGACAGGCCTGCCTGTCTTTTTTATTCATTTTTTTTCCATGGCACAGATATTTTGCATGTGTTACACATGCAAAATATCTGCCCCATAAAAAATTAATAAAAGACAGGCAGGCCTGTCAAAAAATGTGCCCCCCTCTGAAGAAAAAAGGAGGGATGCCAACTCCCTCCTACCATCGGCGATTCAAAAAAAAAAAAGACTCCAACTCTCCCTCCTGCCATCCCCCCAACCGGCTTGGCCCTTGCTTCCCCCCCCCCCCCAACCAGCACAGCCCTTGCCCCCCTTCCCCCCCAACTTGCACGGCCCTAAAACGTTGGGAGCAGTCCTTCCTGCCTGGCACCCCCTAACTCCCCCCCCCATACATTATCGGCAGGAAGAATGTTCAATCCCTCCTGCCGGAACCCTCCCATCCTTACTGAACATTGGAATGCCCCAGGGAGGGCACTTAGGCCTTGATTTGCCAAGGTGCTTAAGGCCCCTCCCATTGAAGGGGCCTTAGGCACCTGGGCCAACCAGAATCTTAGACCCAATTTGCAGTGCATTCTGGAATGCACTGGATGTGGCCTAAGATTCCAATTGGCCAAATCCCTTAGGCCACTCCCACAACTTCTGGCAATGCGTTCCAGAGCTTAACTATTCTCCAAGTGAAAAAATATTTCTTCCTATTTATTTTAAAAGTATTTCTCTGTAACTTCATCGAGTGTCTCCTCTCTGATCACCCCCTCTCTCTCTGGACCCCTGTTTACCCCATCTCTCTGGACTCTTGCTTATCTTCCTCTCTGTCTCTCACAGCATCTATTTAGGAAATACAGTGGTATCTTGGTTTACGAACATAATTCGTTCCAGAAGCATGCTCGTAAACCAAAATACTTGTATATCAAAGCGAGTTTCCCCATAGGAAAAACTTTAATACGTTCCCAACCCCCGAGGCCCCCTCCCCCCCGCGATCTGGCAACCCCCTCCGCCACGATCTGAAGTCCCCCAGACCCACTCGAACCCGCTTCGTACTTTCATCTGGCCTTGGCACCGGCATGTCCTGTGCGTTGGTGCCGGTGCCCAAAGATCGGCCTCCTCTTCTGTGCTGGGCCTTGAGCATCTGTGCATGCTCAAGGCCCAGCACAGAAGAAGAGGCCGATCTTCGGGCACCAGCACCAACGCACAGGGCATGCTGGTGCCGAGGCCGAGATGAAAGTATGAAGCGGGTTCGGGTGGGTCTGGGGGACTTCAGGTCGCGGCGGGGGGGGGGGGGTACCGGATCGCGGGGGGGAGGGTGCCGGATCGTGGGGGGGGGGGGGGGGGGCGGCACTTGTAAATCAAGGCATGCTCAGTTTCCAAGGCGCCGATTTTGCGAATGTTTTGCTCGTCTTGTAAAACACTTGCAAACCGGTGCACTCGTAAACCGAGGTATCACTGTACTGTCTTTTCTCTCTCATTCACAAAAGCATAGAAGCAGCCTTTAAATCTAACTGTATACTCTGTACTTGTAAAAGCCTATTTCTATCTTTATAATATAATATTTTTCTATACTTTAGTACCAAGCATATGTTTGATGTATCTTTCTACTAAGCATTGCTTCTCTGTTATATTAAGCCTATTTCTACACAATATATTCTTTATGCAACCACTGTTGGCTATCTGTGTCATTAATTTCACTTCCTGCTGAACCTCCTCTGACGAGGTTGTAGGGCCATAACCTTACATTTTGGGGGCTTATCCCCAAAGTGTCCCCAATGTGACCATCCTTAAACTAACCTTATCTAATCTGCATGCTGGAAATGGCAATAAGAATAGGAATGAAATCTGAACTGGTTCACTGATTCCTAGCTGGAAGCAATGAGGTACATCCTGCTTTGGCTCAAAGCAGAGTGAATTTCATTTATGAAAGATGCAGAACTAACTGGGATCTCCTAGTCCCAGGCAGTACACCCCAGCTTAGTTTGTCAATATCTGAGAACTGATCACACTATTACTTTTTGAATAGATTTGTGCTAAGAATTGAAAGCCACAGAACTAGCAAGTTGCTTTCCAATCAATTCTGTTGCCTATGCAGTAAAAGATTCTCTTTCATAGTGTTACATCAGAAAAGCAAGATTGAATGTGTAAGTGACTATGTTTATTGCTTTTAGGCCTCCTTCAGCCTCTACTTCTTTGATAGATTTGGCAGAATTTATTACAATCTTAACTACTTCCCTGGATCACTTCTGCTGATTGGGATTTCAGTATTCATTCTGATATACCTGCATTGCTGTGGTTAGGTAAAAGGCAACTTATGATATATGTTGATATCTGTGTGCTGATAGCTACTGCCTTGAGTTAACTTCAGCACAGAAACCCTTTCTAAGTTCAGTGGTCATTAGCGAACATTTAAATTGTTCGTTAACCACCATGGTAGATTTCTACATTGTCCTCTCAGTTGTTGTGTTGATGTAATTATTAAAGAAAAAAAATATTTTTTTTGCTAGTCCTTGACTTGGGTTCCAGTAGTGATGGTGGGAAAAGGGGGGGGAGCATCAATTTCTTCTCTTTATGCTACTGCTACTACTTATCACTTATATAGCGCTGAAAGGCGTATGCAGCACTTTACATTTTGACATTTATAGACGGTCCCTGCTCGGAAGAGTTTACAATAACTTGGACAGACAGACACAACATATAGGGTTGGGGATGCAGAACCCAAGGTGAGAGGAGTTAGGAGTCGAAAGCACTCTCAAAGAGGTGGGCTTTTAACTGGGTCTTGAACATTGCCAGAGACGAAACCCACTTTAGGGATTCGGGCAGCTTGTTCCAAGCATATGGCGCAGCAAGGTAGAAGGGATGGAGTCTGGAGTAGAGAGTTGCATGGGGACAGAAATCCCACCCGTCCCCACCCATCCCCGCGAGGAATCCCCTCTGTCCCCGCCCGTCCCTATAAACTTCAGAAATAGTTATTTCATTTAATTATGCTACTGAATTAAAGGCTCTGGTAAAAACCCATTTACAAATAAGCAAAAAAACTTTATTAATTTGGAAATATTAATTGGGAAGAATACATACTTTTTAAAAGGGTTTCTACCAGAGCCTCTAATGTTTATAAATTTTTATCAACACAACTAATATACTACTTTATCCTGAAGCAAAAAAAAAAAAAGAAATAAAATTCTTTTCCTACCTTTGTTGCCTGGTTTCTGCTTTCCTCATGTTCTCATTCAGTTCCTTCCATCCAATGTCTCTCTTCCCTCTGCGTCTTCCATTTGCTCTGTTACTGTGCCTCTCCCTTTCTCCCCCCTTCCAAATTGGTCTGGTACCCATCTTCTTCCCTCCGCTCTCCCCATAGTCTGGCATCTCTGTCTTCTTTCCTGCCAGCGTCTTCTCCCCACTCTCTCTTCCCCATTTCCTTTCAGCGTCCTTCTCCCCCCGATCTTCCCCATGTCCTGTCAGCGTCCTTCTCCCCCCTCTGTCTTCCACATGTGCTTTCAGTGTCCTTCTCCCCCCTCCGTTGGAGGGAGGGAGGGCTTTGTTTAAGCCCTCCCTCCCCTCTGACGTCAGCGCTGACGTCAGGAAGACTTCCGTTCGGCTCTGTGCTGCAAGCAGAGCAGGTAGGGAGAAGAAGAGCCGCGTGACTGAATACATCCAGCCCCGCAGGAACCCCACAACCCTCAGAGGCGTCCCCATGGGATCCCCGCGACCCTAGGGGGCATCCCCATGGGATTCCCGCGACCCTAGGGGACGTCCCTACGGGATCCCCGTGACCCGAAGGGGGAACCCACCGGATTCCCGTCGTCCACGTTCCCATGCAGCTCTCTAGTCTGGAGTCGGCAGTTGAAGAGAAAGGCACAGATAGGAGGTACTTACCAACTGAGCAGAGCTAATGGGAACATAGGAGGAGATAACTGAAGAGAGATAGTGAGAGGCAGCTGAGTGAGTGCATTTGTAAGTCAGTAATAACTATGCCAGTTTGGGGGTGACATAAGGATAGGGGTGGGGAATGTAAATTTTTTGAGGAATAAGAAGAATGACCAACAGATTATACCACTTTGTCCAGAGGGAATAGAAGGGGTTTTATTGCAATAGAATCTTAGATGGTTAGTGGGTTGTCTTATTTGTATCTATGAAAAGAATCAGAAGTGTGAATTGAATTTATTGTTAATGTATCAATTCAGTGTGAATATTATTTGATCATGGCTTGAGGTTTAATTTTAGTGTGAATGGTAGAGAATTTGAGAGAGCTAAAAATATTGCATTGAATATCAAACTGTGTCAGTTTATTCAAGGTCTGATTCACCAGGTAGGTCATACCTTGGATTTAGTGTTTGAATATGCATGAGATTAATTTGCATATACTGCATTCTTGGTACGCAGATCTCTTATGCATATTCATTGTGGATATCCTGGAAACATGATTGGCTGGGGTTAACCCAGGATAAGTTTGAGAATCACTGCTTTCGAATAATCTTACAAATGATAGGCTGATATCTGATTATTATTTCATAAACTGAGAACTTGGTTATTACATTACATTACATTAGGGATTTCTATTCCGCCATTACCTTGCTGTTCAAGGCGGCTTACAAAAGATTAATAAAATGGGGGTTACAATGGGAGAATTATTGATTAACTAGAGAGGTAAGTAGTAGATCTTTTAACATTTCTCAGGTTGTTAAGGGTAAGGCGGCTTACAAAAGAATTAAAAGGGGGTAACAATGGAAGCACAATTGTTGTTACTATTGAAGTAAAGAGTAGATCAATTGTCAATTTTAGAGTTATTAAGAGTATGTGATGTTATGGCTGCTTCAGGAATTTCTTGAAAAGTATAGTTTTTATTTCTTTTCTGAATGTCTTGTAGTCTGGGGTGGTCGTCAGAAGGATGGAGATCTGGTTATCCAGTCTTGCGGCTAGAGTGGCTAGGAGGCCGTCGTGTAGTTTTGATCGTTTTATTTCTTTGAATGGGGAGTACGTTTTTCTGTGTCTGGTAGTGGATGCTTGGATGAGGCGGTTGTTCAGGTAGGATGGGCTGTCTCCGTTTAGGGTTTTAAATAACATGCAGTAGAATTTAAATTGTATTCTTTCTTGGATTGGTAGCCAATGTGAGTTGATGTAGGCTTCTGTGATATGGTCATGTTTTCTCAATGAATAGATGAGTCTCAAAGCTGTATTTTGGATTGTTTGAAGTTGTCTAATCATAGTAGCAGGGCATGGAAGGAAGAGGATGTTGCAGTAGTCCAGCAGTCCTAGAATTAGGGATTGTACTATAAGTTGGAATTGTGTTCTTTCAAAGAATTTCCAGACTAGTCTCAGATTTCTCATGATTGCGAAGGATTTCTGTATTGTTTTATTTATTTGCGGTTGCACGGTGCAGCATCTGTCTATAGTCATGCCAAGTAGTTTTATGGTGGTTTGGATGGGATAGTTGATTGAGTTGAGTTCTAAATTGGTTATGATTTGGACTTTGTCATTTTCAAGGAGGATGAATTTGGTTTTGTCTAGGTTGAGTTTAAGTTTGTGATCTTTCATCCAGGTCGTGACTGTTTCTAGTGTTCGATGTAGTGTGTTTGTCATGGTGGGCTTAGGCTGATCATATGGGATGAGGATGGTAATATCATCTGCATAACTATAGGTGGTTATGCCTCGATTGTCCAGATGTAAGAACTATGGCAGCATCTGTGGCTTTCCTCAGATCAACTCCTATTGAGGAAATCTGCAAAGCTGCTACTTGGTCCTCAGTTCATACTTTTACGTCTTATTATTGTCTGGTTGCATTCTCCAAACGGGATGGTCACTTCGGCCAATCTGTTTTACAAAATTTATTTTCCTAATGGCCAACCTTCCCTCCATCCCTCTTTTTGTTAGCTTGGAGGTCACCCATCAGTTAAGAATATGCTGCCTGCTTGTCCTGGGAAAAAGCACAGTTACTTACCGTAACAGGTGTTATTCAGGGACAGCAGGCAGATATTCTTACATCCCACCCTCCTCCCCGGGTTGGCTTCTTAGCTGGCTTATCTTAACTGGGGAGCGCGTGCCTCTGTTGGGCGGGAAGGCACTCGCGCGCGCGGTGCGGCCTAACTAAAACTTTCTAAGTTCTTAGAGTGCAATCACTCTAAAATTGTCTGTAACGGGGCTCCGTCGGTGCCGTCACCCATCAGTTAAGAATATCTGCCTACTGTCCCTGGATAACACCTGTTACGGTAAGTAACTGTGCTTTCTCCACTATCAATTTGTCTGTTCACTGTCTCAAAAAATTGAAGTAGGTTCATCAAACATGATTTCCCTTTCCTGAACCCATGTTGACTGGCTCTCATCAGGTCGTGTGTGTCTAGGTACCGGACTATGCTATCTTTGATCAGCGCCTCAACCATCTTTCCAGGGACAGATGTGTCAATCCAACCTCATCAGCTTCTTTGATTGGGTAACAGGAAAGTTGGACTCAGGAGAGTCTCTGGACATAGTATACTTGGATTTCAGCAAAGCTTTTGACAGCGTCCCACACCGCAGGCTACTAAATAAGATGAAATCAATGGGGTTGGGTGAGACGATAACTGCATGGGTCAATGATTGGCTGAGTGGTAGACTTCAGAGGGTGATGGTCAATGGTACCCTTTCTGAAACATCAGAAGTGACCAGTGGAGTGCCGCAGGGCTCGGTCCTGGGTCCTCTCGAGGCGGAGGAAGATATCTTCTTTTTCAAGGGTCCCACGACAACAAGAGGGCATCCGTTGAAAATCAGGGGCGGGAAACTACGAGGTGACACCAGGAAATTCTTTTTCATTGAAAGAGTGGTTGATCGCTGGAATAGTCTTCCACTACAGGTGATTGAGGCCAGCAGCGTACCTGATTTTAAGGCCAAATGGGATCGGCACATGGGATCTCTTCACAGGGCAAAGGTAGGGGAGGGACATTAAGGTGGGCAGACTAGATGGGCCGTGGGCCCTTATCTGCCGTCTATTTCTATGTTTCTATGTTTTAACATATTCATAAGGGACTTGACACGAGGGCTACAGGGTAAAGTAACGTTATTCGCCGACGATGCAAAATTGTGCAACATAGTAAGTGAAAGCTTTTTACAGGATAGTATGACACAGGACCTTCGTATGCTGGAAAACTGGTCCTCGACATGGAAGCTAGGCTTCAATGCTATGAAATGTAAGGTCATGCACCTCTGTAGCAGAAATCCGTACAGAACTTACACCCTAAATGGAGAAACATTAGCCACGACCTCAGCAGAACGAGATTTGGGAGTAATCATCAGTGCAGACATGAAGGCTGCCAAGCAGGTAGAGAAGGCCACATCCAAGGCAAGGCAAATGATGGGATGTATCAATAGAAGTTTCGTCAGTCGGAAACCAGAAGTCATAATGCCGCTGTACAGAACCATGGTGAGACCTCATCTGGAATACTGTGTGCAGTTCTGGCGGCCACATTACCGTAAAGATGTGATTAGAATCGAGTCGGTTCAGCGGATGGCCACTAGGATGATCTTGGGGTTCAAGGGTCTCTCATACGAAGAGAGACTGAGCAGACTGCGGCTCTACACTCTAGAGGAACGCAGGGAGAGAGGGGACATGATTGAGACATTTAAATACATCACAGGACGTGTCGAGATGGAAGATGACATCCTCTTCCCCAAAGGACCCTCGACCACAAGAGGGCATCCGCTTAAGCTCAGAGGAGGGAAATTTAGTAGTGACACCAGGAAGTATTTTTTCACGGAAAGGGTGGTA
This sequence comes from Geotrypetes seraphini, assembly GCF_902459505.1. Classification (NCBI taxonomy): domain Eukaryota; kingdom Metazoa; phylum Chordata; class Amphibia; order Gymnophiona; family Dermophiidae; genus Geotrypetes; species Geotrypetes seraphini. Next base: position 27,759,000 of record NC_047101.1, on the reverse strand, counting down.
GATCACTGGAATAAGCTTCCGGTGCAGGTGGTCGAGGCCACCGGCGTGCTTGACTTTAAAAATGGGACATGTACGTGGGATCCCTACGTAGGACGAATCACTAGCATCTAGACTTATCAGGGTGGGTCAGTAGAGTGGGCAGACTTGATGGGCTATAGCCCTTTTCTGCCGTCATCTTTCTATGTTTCTATGTTTCTTTCTATGAGACTCACAGGTCTGTAGTTGCCTGGCACTCCTCTCGATCCTTTTTAAAATATCGGCGTGACGTTCACTATCTTCCAGTCATCCAGTATCTGTCCTGTTTTGATTGACAGGTTGGCAAATTTTTGCAATAGTTCTCCGATTTCAAATTTCAGTTCTTTTAGGACTCTCAGATGAATTCCGTTCAGTCCAGGAGATTTATCACTTTTAAGTTTATCGAACTGGTGATAAATTTGGTCCAAGTCCACTTCTACTGTGGTGAGGCTGTCCTGTACGACTCCCTTGAACACTTTCACTGTGTCAGGTATTGTTGCGGTGTCTTCCTTTGTAAAGACAGACACAAAGAAGGAATTCAGTCTGTCTGCAATTTGTTTGTCAACCTTGACGCACCCTTTTCTTCCCAAGTCGTCCAGTGGTCCCACCGCCTCCCGTGCGGGTTTTTTCCCTTTTACGTATCTAAAAAAGGGCTTGAAATTTTTGGCCTCTCGCGCTATTTTCTGCTCGTAGACCTTTTTGGCAGCCCTCATCGCCTTGTGACATTTTTTCTGATCATCTTATGGAATGTATACATTGTTCAGCATCAAGAGGGGAGGGAAGAAGAACAACAGAAAAGAGAGGGAGCAAAATGTTTGACCAAGAGGAGGAGAGATAGAAGGAAATAGGAGGCTGGGAAAGGAGTGAGATGGGAAATGGGAGAGTTACAGAATAAGAGAAGACGGAAAATTGATAGGTACCTGAAAATTTAAAAAGGAGAAGGATGAGAAAGAGGACGAGATTTGAGTGAGCAGAGGCAGAAAAGAAGAAAGAGAAAAATCAATATGTTGGAGACAGGGACTGGAGCAAGAGAGAAGAGGAGAAAAAAAATGGACAGCAGACACTGGAAAGAGAATTAGAAGATAGACAAAATCAGAAAGAGAAACTGAGACTAAAAGCAAAATGACCAGGCAACAACAAAAGGTAGAAAAAATAATTTTATTTTCTATTTTGTGATTACAATATGTCAAATTTGAAATGTGTATCCTGCCAGAGCTGGTGTTAGTCAGTAAGCGTGAACTAGGACCTAAAAGAGAGGAAAAGTATTTTTTATTTATTTTGTAGCTAGCGTGGGGTTGGAGAGGTTGTATCCCTATACTTCTACTAAGAATAACCCCCCTCCTTTGCTGGCACACAGCGTGGGTTTTGGCGCTGGCAGCAGCGATTGATCTGACGCTCAAAGAAGTCCTGTGAGCATCGGAGCAGCCACCGGCACTGAGGCACACACTGTGCGTCAACAAAGGAGGGAGTACATATCTTAATTAAAAATCCGGCCCACGACTGTGTTTTAGATTTCGGCCCCTTATGTGATTTGAGCTTCACACCCCTGATCTATACCATCCTCATCATCTCTTTCATTCTACTGATAAAAACACAATCCAATGTTCCATCATCATATGAATACTGTATCTAGTATGAAGCAGCAAAGCTTCAGGAAAGGGAGTAGAATGAATATATAATGAAATTAAGGATTCTTTAATAAAAGAATCTGATATTTATTATCAATGGAGCAATTCATCACAGATGGTAAGAATAACAGCTCTGGATCTTTCCAAGTTATTATATCATATAATTTAAAATAACCATTTTGTTCTTGGTTATGCAACACTGTATCAACAATGGTGGCTTTTATGAAATTCTAAACCATACCCACTTAATTTCCAGGATGAATCCTCTTTTATTCATAAAATATTTTCTTTAATTTTAAACAACTACCAATAAGTCCCTTCTCTTCCTGTAAGTATCTCATGTCAATTGAAGATTTACAAAAGAAAGTCCTATTTCTTGGAGACCAGTTTGCCAGGTGTTTATTATAAAGAACCTCATTCAAAACAGTTTTTCTGTAATCACAGGATGGGGAAATAGCCATTCTGAATAAGACAGTTCATCATTTCAGATCACAATATAAGCTCCATCTTTACCATGAAAACTATGGCATCATATTTTAATGAGCTTTGTAAATGAATAACTGTTTCCTGTAAACATTTACATCTTCTTAGCAGCAAACAGCCTTATATTGGATTAAAGTCCCATGCAGGACTTCATGGCGGCACACCCACGTGTCATACAATTATCGGAGACCACATACTGTGTCGAGGAAGTTTCTTGACTTTAACAAGATGAACTGTACGTAACGTTTGGACTGATGAACTTTGGATTTTTTTTGGCCCGTAAATGTATTCTACAATATTGGACAGTGTGGGACCCTCTGGCGTACTGGCATTGCTGGAATCAGTTGCATCATTTGGTTACCTGAGAGGCCAGGGATGCTCAGGGGGTCGCAAAAACGGAAGCTTTTATTTTTGAGCATTTGGGATCCTTATTTGTAGTCTTTGCACCCCAGAGGGCGCAATTCGAAACTTATGTGGTTGACTTAAAGCCTGGTTTAGTTCCTGTATTGTTGGGGAAGAGAGTACCTGGGGGGTGGGGTGGCTCTTTGGATTGGCTGTGATTATTTGGATTTGTGAATAAGAGCCTTCGGGGGTGGGGGGATTTGAGTATTATTTGTGTTACTACTTTTTGACAGCAATTTTTTCTATTTGATAATGTGTTGTTGAGTGTGTTTTGGTTGTTATCCCAGGACAAGCAGGCAGCATATTCTCAACATATGGCTGATGTCATACATGAAACCCCGATGCAGACAGCTTCACAAGCAGACTTGCTTGAAGATCTTTTGGAAAGTTCGTAACTGCCGCACCGTGCATGCGTGAGTGCCTTTCCACCCGACATAGGGTGCGCATCTCCTCAGTTCTAAGTTTTCCGCGGAGCTGAGAAGCCCTCAATTCAAAGCTCTGCGCTAGAGTTAGTTCAAACTCGTTCCTTCTCTTCACCGCGGCTCATGTAATTCTTTTCTTTTTACAGGGTCGTAGTGGAGTGTTTAAAAAAAAAAAAGTATATTTCTTGTTTCTTTTTCATTGTGTCACGATGGGGCCTACTCTGCGGCCTCAGCCTGCGGGCTTCAATTTTTCCGCAGCCGTTTTTCAATCCATGTCCCGGCCGGTCACGGGGTTCAAGAAGTGTAGTCAGTGTCAACACGTGATTTCTATCACTGACCCACATAAATGATGTGTACAGTGTTTAGGACCTGATCATCGTCCAGAATCATGCACCTGCTTTTCTACATTTCAAACTCAAGCCCTTAAACGTCGTTGAGTTAAAATTGAGAAAATCTTTGGGGATATGGATCTTTCCTCAGCTAAAGCCTCGACCCCGATTGCGCTCTCAACCTCGACTTCAACTCCATTGAAGTGTTCTGTGGGGCTGAAACCTTCAACCTCAGCCTCGTTAAAGCCTTCCTCGATGGGGAAATCCTCATCCTCGGGAAAGTCTGCTAAATCATCGTCTGAAGGGCCGTTATTCTCAGTGTTTCCATCAGGTAAGATATCTAAGCCAACTCTTCTGGAGTCCCAGCCCATGCCACCCTTAGAACCAGTGGTTCCAAGAGAGACACTCGAAATCGAGGCAACACTCTTCTTCCAGGTTGTCTTCCTCTGAGTCCATAGCCACATCAACTGTACCAGCTTCAGTGGTCTTGGTGCTGGCTTTACAGAATATGTGGGAAACTATTCTGCATCAGGAGTTTGGTAATATGCTTGCCAAATTGACTTCTGCCTTGACTCTGCTGAGCACTCAGCAGTAATACAAGGAGTCGAGTCCTTGAGAATGTCTCGAGTCCAACCTACACACTCTATCCAAGGAGTTGAGTCCTTAAGAGTACCTCGAGGTCAGTCTGAACACTATTTACAAGTTGCTGAGTCCTTGCAAGTGTCTCGACCTCGCTATTCAACTTCCAGCCCTATCTCTCAACATAAGGTATTGCCCTCTTCGAGGCACAGGGCGAGGACTCCTCGACATTCTACATCGAGGCTGGATTCAACATCACTGCCTTGTTCTTCAAGGCACAGTTCATCTCCTCGTCAGCTCTCAAGGCATTCATCAAGACCGCGGTCTTCGTCTCGAGACAGACCTCGTTTATCGAGGCATCGAGACTCTTCTAGACAACCAACTCCCTTATCGAGTAAAACTCCTGTGGAACTTAACATTCGACATCCACAGCATTCTTGCCAGTCGAGTTCTTCTCCGGTGAGGTTTTTTTCACCAGCTGGTTCTTCAAAATGAAAACGTTCTGCTTCTCCTACTCATTCCAGGAGTGGACGTTCCTCTTCATTTTGGAAAACTCTAAGTACTCTAAAGAATATTTGGAAGAACTGGGTAAGCTTAATCATCCTAGGGATTCTCTCAAATTACCCATGAATGCCATTCTCTCTCAGACTTTCAAAAGTATTCTGTTCCTGCAGTACCAGCAAAGCTAGAATCCCGTTATAAGATGGTTCCTTCTAAGGGATTTGAGAAGTCTCAACTATCCCATCAATCTCTTCTTGTGGAGTCTTCTCTAAAACAAACCAATCCTGCAAAAATTTATGCCACAGTTCCACCTGGCCGAGAGGGAAGGACCATGGACAAGTTTAGCCGTCGGCTGTATCAAAATTCTATGATGACAAATAGGATTTTGAACTATAATTTTGTCTTCACTTCCTATCTGAAGCATTGGGTCAATGCTATGCCTACATTCTTTAAGTATCTGCCTAAACATCGGCTTCCAGATTTTCAGCACATGCACCATACTTTGAGTCAACTGCGCATTGTAGCGTGGCCATCCTTTAGGGCATAGCAGGGACCGGCACACGACTACTAACTAGCCCCGCCGTGCTTCCTCAAGAGGGAGGAAGTCCCTATAGTGGAGAGCTTACTATAGTGTGCAAGAGTCAGGATACTATCATACCAGTAAGCAGTCAAAAGAATGAAATCAAATTTATTTATCATCCAGTCTTGGCAAAACAAAAATGCGGGAAAAGAGAAAATACATAAGTAACAGCAACAATAATTGTAACAAAACAATGTTGCACTCACCAGCCTGGTCTGGTTAACTTTCAAGTGTTCAGCTTATGTCCCAGGTAAGTCCTACTACATAGTAGCAACAACAGAACAAAGCACAATTTAGTCTCAAGCATTCTTTAGTCCAAACACAAAAACTATAACTTTGCAATGCTGCAGATCTTCTCTCCTTTACAGGAATTAAGGAGCAGAAGGTTGATGGATTTGCCGAATCAGCCCCTTATCAATGCAAAGAGCAAAAAATAAACCCTCAAAACCCACCACATAGATGTCGGGCAGATCCTGCCCCCAACCTACAAGGTTTGCTCAGCTCTAGGAAGCACTTCACTGGAGCCTAACTGCAGCCCAGCCTCTGCTTGCAGCAACCATCTTAGATTTTAAAAAAAAACCCTTTCAAACACAACAACCATTTGCTAATAGTTTTCCTTCCTCAGCAAACACAGTCAATTTATCTTTCTCACAAGTGACAGTTTCACAAAACATTTCTGCAGCTGAATAGTTCACCCAGAAAGAAGGCAGCAAAGCCAAAAATCAGAAAAAAAAACTTTTCAAGAGCAAACACATAGTCAAATCAGCTTACTTCCATTTCTTCTGGAAGAGCAAGTTCTGGCAGAGCATTCCAGTCCATAGCCTCTGTTTCCTGGTTCCTCTGGGCTTCTTCCTCTGCCTCTGGACTTTACATCTGCTGGGGCTTGAGAATGTGGAGACTCCTCCAACATGGGAGCTTCCCTGGGCTGCCTCTTCCTCTGGGACAACCAGCTCTCTAAGTGTGGCAGAGCTGTGGTGCCATGCCCAGCTCTGCGCAGGGGGAAGGGCATTCTGCAGCTCAGGCTGTCTTTCAGCCTGTTTGGTCAGCAATTTCAAGCTGGGAGTTCTTAAAGGGACCAAACCTGATTTCTCTAGGCTATGCTCCAAGTTCTGTCTGGTCTCAGCCTGAACTTCATAGTCCTGTTCCTGTACTGCAGGGACATAATGGTCAGCTCTGACCAGTTTCATAGGGCAATTTCTGGGGCTCCTAACTGGCACAAGGCTGGTATGGGAATTGGGCTTATGACAGCATGCATATGTTTCAGGCTGCATAAGATGCGTTCAAAATGTCCTCCAGAGTGATGGCATTCTCAGGGTACTGAGGTACGTGAAAACCTGAAGGCCATGACAGCGCAGAGCTGCTGCTCTTGGCACTTGGTGAAAACTCTGGGAGATGATGCCAGGCCGAAAGGTAGCACTCTGTATTGAAAATTATGATTTCCCATCCAAAATCTGAGGAATTTGTGAGAGGGGATATAAGGATGCTAGAGACAGCATCCAAAATTTTTCTTTGACAAGAAATTTGTTGAGAACTCTGAGGTCCAAGATAGATCGTAGATCCCCTGTCTTCTTCGGGAAATGGAAGTAACGGGAGTAAAATCCCATGCTCTGCTGTTCCAGAGGAACTTCCTCGATGGCACAGAGATGAAGCAGAGCTTGGGCTTCCTGAAGAAGAAGGGAGGTCTGTGACTGATTGGAAGAATACTCTCTTGGGGGAAGATCTGGTGGAACCTGAAGGAAGTGAAGAGAGTAACCTTCCTTAATTATTGTGAGGACCCAGAGGTCGGATATAGTTTCCATCGCTGGTAAAAAAAAAGATGAAGATGACCTCCGATGGGAATAGGAGAGGACAGAGGCAGAACGATTGATGTTCTGCTCTGTATTAGATGATCAAAAAGGCTGAGTGAACTTTGGTGTAGCTGGAGTCTGAGATTTACGCTGCCTTTGTTGTTGTTGCTATTGTTTCTTAGGCAGTAGCTTGGAATACGGTGCTGACTTTGGAGGATAACGCCTCTGATAGGATGGAGCAGGCCTATAACTTTTATTAGTGAAAGGCTTCGGCTTCAGCCGAATTAAAGAGGCAAATGATTTCTCATGCTTCGACAAGCGTTTTGTAGCTGCCTCAATGGAGTTGTCAAATAACTTATTCCCCTGACATGGGATGTTGGCCAGATGATCCTGTAGATTTGGGTCCATATCTACAGTGCAGAGCCAGGCTAAACTTTCCAAAAGTTCTTCAAGCAAGTCTGCTTGTGAAGCTGTCCGCATCGGGGCTTCATGGATGACATCACCCAAATGTTGAGAAAATCTGCCTGCTGTCCCTGGATAACACCTGTTACTCTAAGTAACTGTGCTGTGTGCTTTGTGTAGTTTAATTTTGTGGTTAACCATTATGTGTTGTTAATAAGATTATATTGTGTTTATATATGAAAAATGAATGGAAAAAATGGTATTACAATTAGTACTATTATTGGGTGGGGTATGGGGCAGAGCATTCATGCCCCTCCCAAACAAAAAAAGCATTCCACTGTTTATGCCTAGAATGACTATTTGAATTAAGTTTGGATTAAGTATGGTAACATCTATGAGGTGAAAATAACAAGGTGAATCGCTGAAATGGTGTCTCAGGGTGAGGAAGGATCTATACTTCTACTAAGACTAAGGCCTCCTTTTATTAAATTGCATTAGCAGTTTTAGCACCAGGAGCCGCGCTGCTCCTGACGCTCATAGGAACTCTATGAGCATCAGGAGCAGCGCTGGGCATTCAGCGCAGCTCCCCACACTAAAAACTGCTAGCGCAATTTAATAAAAGGGGTAGTAAGTATCTTAATAAAAAAATGCGACCTGCGACTTAGCCTGTGTTTTAGATTTTGGCTCCTTATGTGATTGAGTTTGACACCCCTGCCCTAAGTCTAATAAATATCAACCGAGTGCCCCCTGACCCCACCCCCCACATAATAGTACAAATTGTAATGCAATTTCTTCCGTTCATTTTTTATATTTAAAAAACACAAAGCATACTGTACGCAGAGAAAATGCTAATTATCATTTATATTCAAGGAGTTTTTTTCAAATGAGGTCAAGGCAGATGAATTTAAAATATGCAATGTCACCTCAGTAACAACTCTAGAAAAATAGACAAATATAGTGCAAAATATAGACAGCAGATATAAATTCTCAAAACTAACACATTTCAATCACTATATTGAAAATAAAATAATTTTTTCTACCTTTGTTGTTTGCAGATTTCACGAGTTTCTGATTGCACTTCCTTCTGATTGTGCATCCAATATTTCTTTCTTTTTGCCTCCTCTCATCTGGACCTCACTCCCTTCACCCAACTAACATCTCTCTCTGTCCCTCCATGAGGGCACCCTCTAAAGTTAAAAGGAGATAGATTACATACAAATGTAAGGAAGTTCTTCTTCATCCAGAGAGTGGTGGAAAGCTGGAACGCTCTTCCTGAGGCTGTTATAGGAGAAAACACCCTGCGGGAATTCAAGACAATGTTAAACCGGAACGTACGCAGGTAGGGCTAGTCTTAGCTAGGGCACTGGTCTTTGACCTAGGGGGCCGCCGTGTAAGCGCACTGCAGGGCACGATGGACCACTGGTCTGACCCAACAGCGGCAATTCTTATGTTCTTCTTCTCTCTTCCACCCCCACTAGCAACATGTCTCCCTCTCTCTCTCTCACTGTCCTTCTATCATTCCCTCCCTTGCTATGAAGGAAGTAGGGAAAGAGAGAGAGAGATCCAGGGTGCATCTCTCCTACTCTGTCTACTGCCACATCCAACATTTTCCCTCTCTCTCCCCTGGATCATGTGCAGCATTTGTCACCACTGCCCACCAGCCCCATGCCCATTTTTCCTTCTATCACCCCTCTCCAGCACAATGTCACATCTCTCCTTCCATCACTATGTCCACCATTCCTTCCCCTTGCATCCCCTTCAATCTGTCCCTCTCCACCACCATATCCAACATTTCTCCCTCTCACCCCTTTCTACCTCTTTGTTTACTCCTGGCAGAATTCTGTGCATCTCTCCATCACTTCATTCTGCTCCTGGATCCATCTCTCTCCTTCTCCCCTTCCACCTCCTGTGTATCTCTCTCTCCCTCTCATCTATCCCCATGTCCAAACACCTCTCTTTCTCCCTTCCTTGTGCCCTTTGTCAAATCTCTCTACCCCCTCTATGCACCATCTCTCCCTTCCTCTCCTCCATTATTTGCAATTTCATCTTCTCTTCCCCTCACCATGCATGTATCCCTCTATTCCCCCATCTTTCCTTCTTCTCACCCTCTCCTCTCATTCCCCTGTACCACCAGATTTTCTTCCTCTTACCTCTTCCCTCCCCCTGTGCCATGAGATATCCTTCCTCTCCTTCCCTGTACTCCAAGGCTTGCTTCTTCGGGTTGCGGTATCGGCAGTGACTCTCACATGCTGCCTGCCGCTAACCCAGAAGTCTCCCCTCTGCCGTGGAGAGACTTCCGAGTCAGCGGCAGACAGCATGTGGGAATTGCTGCCGATACAGCAATGAGATTCATAAGAACATAAGAACTGCCATCTCCGGATCAGACCTTAGGTCCATCAAGTCCGGCGATCCGCACACGCGGAGGCCCAGCCAGGTGTACCCTGGCGTAACCTTAGTCATTCGATGCTGATTCAGCCACCCCCCCCCCACCTCCAATTCAATGCTGATTTGCCCTCTCCCCCCTGCCTCTGACCTAAACAGCAGCGGTAAGCAGCCTGCTCGGCGGCCTGCCTACCAGGGCTTCCCTTTGCTGCATCATCAGTGATGTCATCAGTAATGTGGCAGAGGAAAGGCCCCAACAGGCAGGCCAGGAGCAACCTGTTCACCACTGCTGCTGCTTTGACCCGGAGGAAACAAATCCATTCAAATCAATTCAAAGTGAATTGGTGAATCGATTCAAATGAATTGGGCAGCACTACCGCGTACCCCCAACAAGCGGCTCGCATACCCTTAAGGGTATGCATACCACGTGTTGAGAAACTGCCCTAGTGGTCACTGATCCCCCTCACACCTCCCAAAGTTGTGACAGTACATACCAGTCTGAGATGTAATGGCTAGTCCTATGGAAAGGAACAAGCAGGTCTCTGGAGTAGCCTGGTGGTCAGTGCAGTGGACTGTCTGCTATCATTTGTACAAAATTGGCCACACAGACATCCCTGAAGAGCAGAGGGGCAACCTAGTAGTCAATGCAGTGGACTTTAAACATCGGCCCCCAAATGCAAATCCCACCTTATGTTATTGTGAGCTCTAGAGGAACAGATAAAAATCTACTGTACCTATAGGTCCACCACTACAATAGTCATCATACAATAGGTATTTCTATGTTCCAGGAGGGTAGAAATATTACAATAAGTATATGTTTTCAGGATTGTCAATTACTTGATTTGCTGTTGGTTATTGCTTTGAAAGTTATTTGTTCCTCATGGAATGGTTTATCTGAATTGTCTTATGTTAAATGGTGGAACTTGATTTGTCTAACTTATAGATATATGAATGTTATTTAGCTAGAAAAGAGAACAATGTTTGATCTCATGTTAACAAATGGTCTGCTCTGAAAGAATATCTATCAATGTTTTATGTTTGTTTGTTTTTTTGCCTTTTCACTACACATAGATATTGTATATTTTGAGTTTGGGGTTGTTGGTTTTTTTTTTTTTGTTAATTGCTATATTTTCTTATACTGTTATGTTGGTCATTATTTCATAAGTAAACTGAGTCTAAAAAAAAAGTGGGAGTTATACTTGGGCCCAGTTGTTCAAAGGCCATTGTACTAAGCTACTCCTTACACTTGTGAGCCCATTCGGGAGAGTGAAGTCCAAAGTGCCTAATGTATTTAGTTTTTAAACTGTGTAATACTCGTGTACAAGTGGTATTTCAAATTTAATAAATACAATACAATACAATGTTTGCTTGGAATGGCCATAACAACTTAAGCTGTCATAGAGCCTGGTATGCACTGTCACTTTCACTTCTGAGGGGGGTGGGAGATGAAGGAGGGGGTCATGCCTTCATCCCTCTGGTGGTCAGTTGCCCAATCAGAGCATCTTTTTGATTAAAACAGGTCTACATAAAAACATCTTTCTTTTTTTGCCTCGGACATTTCTTCTCATTCCATTATTGCTGAAAGACGCCCTAATTTTGGGCTCACCCTAGTCCCACTTCCCAAAACATGCCTCCAATATGCCCCTCTTGATATTTGAATGAACTGCAGTGTAAAATGAGTAAATTCTGCCTTTCGAAAATTGAATTTGGGATATTTTCAGCAGATGGACTTGAGAAACATTTTTATCCAGCATTGAATGCTATATTGAACCCTTTTTTTTAATAAAGATTATTTGTTCATACCTTGTACATCAGTTTCTGCAGTTTTTCTTTTGTGTATGTAAACTAGGCTGGGAGGAGGTGGGGTTGTAGTCAAATTGAGTATTATGCATTGTGATGTGTATAAGGTGGTGTAATGAAGAAACAGCTTGCACCGTATGAAAATACAGTTGATTCTTTGTGTACATTTTTTAAATAAAATTGAGTTCAAAAATTTCTCAGCAGGAGAAAGGTAGGCAAACCGTATGTTTGAGGAACCAAATTAAAAGTGAAGCAGAGAATCGTACATTTTACCTGCTTAGGACCCTCAACACTGGACTAATCCTAACTGGAACATAAAGCTATGAGCATGTTTACTCCATATCTTCGACAACTGCATTGGCTGCCAGTTGTGTTTCGAATTCAGTACAAAGCAATCATGTTATGTCATCAATTTCTATATGGCACGATGCCTGAAATTTTTAAGAACATGATGTCTCGTTACCAACCACAAAGATCCTTACGTTCTGTAGGTGCGGCCAACCCTAAACATGTAGATACGAATGCCATGACTTTTACGTGTGCAGGAGTCAAGTTATGGAATGGCCTTGTTGGCCAGATTAGACAATGTGGAGAGAAGAATTCCTTTAGGAAAATGTTGAAGACCCAACTGTTCGTTAAAGCATTTTTCTGAGCAACTGACTTTGTTAGACTGAAGATGTCTGTTTTGATGGTATTGATGCATTTTTCTGGGCAATTGATTTTATGTTAGACTGAATATGTCTGTTTTATTTTCTTATTTTTTTTAGATTCTTAACTTTTTATGTATGTAAATCCTTGTAAACTGTTTTGGATAAAAACAGTATAGAAATTAAAAAAATAAAATAAATGAAATAATGTGGTCGCATAGCCCAGGTGCTAATGTTATAACTAAGTACATCAGTGCTTTTTACCTCTGGGTACGCTGCTGCATTTTCAGACTGAAAGCACTCACATACTTTCACTTTGAAAATTATCCCAGAGAACTATACACATCTGCACCTGTTTTCTGTAATGTAAAATCTAGAAACCCTGCCCTTGAGAATGTGCACACAGGAAGGGCAATTTTGTAAAAGTCCATTTCGTTGGCAAAAGCTTTGAAAATTACCATCCCCCTTGGGCAATTTAAACTTGGGCAAGCAGCCATATTTTATACAAGCTGGATCCTGCACAAACCTCCCGACCCATCATCATAGAGCACATCAGCTTTTTAAATCTGGTGTATCAAGCAGGAAAAAAAATGCTCAGTGTCTCCTAAACTTTGTGGTCATTCCTGAGGCTCAAAGACGGGCAGAATTTATTCCTCTTTTTAAAAGGGGAGAAAGAGGAAAGTGGAATACAGTGTTGTTTAAAAAAAATGACAGTGATGAATGTTGAATCCAGAAGATTACATGACTCAAGATACATCAAAGCAAACACAGGAGGGTTTAGGAAGTTAAGGACTTCTTGTTATCACGCTGCTTACAGATCTTCCCCTCCCCTTCATTCCACCACTGTAATGTTATCTGTGTCTCATTTGAATACTAGGGCAACATCATCCTTTAGGTGTTCATGTGGTTTTATTTTTATTCTGTTATAGAGATGATGCTTTTCTAGTAGTAGCATCAAGAAAAGTTACTTTCGGGTACAATAGGTAGATTGTTTTGACCTGAAGGAAACTTAGGCAACAACTGTTTTGTTAGTCAAATAAAAAGGTGTCACCAACAATGTGTTTAATTGGCTGATACTCATGAACAGACTGAAGGGGTGTCTGCGTGAAATGCAGGTGCATTCACCTCTGAGCAATATTTTTAAGTGACACTGCAGAGGACTCAATAGGAATAGTTTGTGTTTTTGCAGGCGATGCTTAATTCTCATACAGAATACTTTGTTCTTTTTCTTCCCTTCTTTGAGACACATGATTATTGCACACCTGAGGAACAGGCTACCAAGATATTTTATAAATATAATTTAGAAATGAAATCAGGCACCTGTTGAGACACAGGAAGAACCAGGTTAGATCAGTTGTCCCAGAGAGCCGCTGTCCTGTTACAGATGATGGACCAGGGTCTTGTTGCTTTGCTGAAACACAATACAGTTTTCTCCGTTTGTTCTGCTGTTCTGTTTTATACAATGATTTAGTGCAGAAAGATTGGGCCCCTTAGATTTTAACTGTGTTGATATGAAGGAGTTACATCACAGAGAAATGCCAACTTACAAATATTTTATTAATAAAAAATATCCCCATTTTTCCATACAATAAATTCAGACTCTTACTATATAAAATTCAGAAAAACAGTGATCAATTAATACCTGTACAAAAACGCACAGTCAGGCTGTGACTGTCCTGGTATAAGTACAATAGCACAAGCTGGGTCCAGCTGTATTGAAATGTTTGTCAGCCCCAGTAGCCACATGTTACAAAAGACTTACAACAAGTAAACTCATAAATACAGACATATTTAACTCATATATTCTGCGTTCTTTCAAGGACTCGACTGCGTTCTCCATGATCCGTTAGGAGAATACGTGTTTCCTTCAGCAGCATTCAGAGGAAACTTTCTGGGTAACGTGTGAAATTAAGGAAAAGTTCTCTTTGAGAGACTTAATATTGTCTTCAGAACTTGCAACAGGAAAATAGTTAGCTGCTATAATATTCTTGCTCTTATTCATTATCCCTTTCCTAATAGTTCTTAGCATTCGGTTTGTTTTTTGGCCCGGGGCACAAACCAGGTGAAACGAGGAGTCTTTTACTATCTTTGGTACAGACATCGTGCTATACTATCAAAGCTTGCCTGTTGCACTGGATTTCCTATTTCATTCCTTTATTTGGAAAGATATTGACCTATTTTCTGCATGAACGTGGGCAGCTGCTGAATTGGCATTGAGGAGTTTAGCTGTCAACAAATGTGTGTCCCTAGGCATAAAATACACACAAAATTCAGGTCTTCCCTTGTAACTGAAACAGGGCCCCACACTCAAGTAGCCTCGGTGCATAACACCCACCATTTGAAAAAGGTATGACATTTCTATTGAGCTTGTTTTATGGCTCACTTTTATTCCCTGTACCTCAAAACACCTGTGGGACACATAGACATGTAGCTCTACTGTATTTTCCCAGTCTTTCAAGTCTAACGGCAGGCAGTGAGAGATTAAACCTCTGTTCCTTCTCGAGGATACAAGGCGCTGTTTGAACTGATACTATTGTAGAAATGGGAATTAAATTGATTCAGGACTGAGCTACCATAGCCAAAGTGGCTAGATGATACTGGATTAGCCCATTCTGAGCCTCCATGATTGGGAATGTTAGCCATTGGAGTGTAAGAATTGAAGCCTACCATGTTTTGTCCCATTTTATCAGCATTTTCATTTGTGAGTCCCAGTGGCACAGGCCGACTCACTGTGTTAGTACCGTTAACATAGGCAGTCATGCTGGAGAGGAAATTGGTGAGGCAGGGGTTGGTGGAAGGAGGTGATGCCCTCTTTTCAGGAGAGTTTTCCGCTCCTGGGGAGGAACTTTCCATAATATCCTGGTGATCACCAGTCTTAGAGCTGCTGCTCAAGGGACTGTCCTCAGATTTCACTGATGCAAGGCTGTTCGTACTGGGGTTGGCATCAGACTTTCGTTTCCTCTTTCGCCGGAAGTTTCCATTGTCAAACATTTTCTCACAGTTAGGATCCAAGGTCCAGTAATTCCCTTTACCTATAGGCACACATAAACAGTAATGTCAAGAGAAAGCTATTACAGACAATTCCTTGTCAGAGTAGAATTGCATTCAACCTAACCTGTGATATCTAAGAGGATAGAAGTTATCAGTTATGCTGTAACTTTCCTTTCTCATATATACCAAATTCACTGCTCTGAAAATTCCTGGTCATTGTGGACATTTCACACAGGCATGGATCTGACAGTTTGCAGTATTTAAATAAAACCCTGCATCTCTTTAGATACAAAGCCATGGAAAATACTCCCGGCACTGAGAAATAAAGACAAATAGGATGAGCGCTGGTCACAGCCTGCAGTCTTGATGTCCCTGGTTTAACAATGTTGCTTTCTTCTTTTTCCCTGTATATGCGGAGGAGGGATGGAGATTTGTTGCCAAACTTTAGCCTTCTCAGAATTAGGTTTTGATTTAACAATTAAATAGAAACAAAAGCACTGCCTTTTAAAAATTGGACAGCACTATTGATTCATCTTTGCTGTTAACACCCTCCAAAGAAAACATGCCATTTGCTTTCACTGATTTTTGCGTTACCGGTAATTCTGTTTCATTCACAGTTTCTAAACTACAGGGCACATCAGCCATTGGCAGGTGCCCTCCGTTCTACGCTGCACTGCCTTGCACTTTTGAACTCCTGTCTTCCTTACTTCACTTTCACTCTCACAGACTGTCTGAATATCTTGAAGTGTTCTCAGATACTTGTCCCAGTACTACACTTTAAAGGCATATGCGGTAACTTAAGATGGGCATTTTGGTTTACAAAAGAATCTAGTTGAGGAAGTGCCTGCTTTGACTTAATGTATTGGCCACCTCTATCTTACTGGCTAGTTTTCATTTACAAAACAGAACTGGTATAAACAGTATTCTTATGCTACCATGCAAAACAGGTTGCTTGTTTATTAGTTTCCTGCTACACAGATTAAATCACTTGCTCGGGATTACGTAGCAGGTACTGGGGGTAGGATTGGAACCAGAATCTCCAGTTCTGATAGTTCTATATTCTACCTACACTGTCAACCATAGGACAAAATTGATAGCTGACTTACCTGGATCATCCTCATCTCTTGGGACTTTCTTGAAGCAGTCATTGAGGGACAGATTGTGCCTGATTGAATTCTGCCAGCCAGCTTTGCTTTTGTTGTAGAAAGGGAAGTTGTCTGCCACATACTGGTAGATTTGGCTGAGAGTCAGTCTTTTGTCCGGTGCCCCGTGGATGGCCATGGCAATAAGAGCAGAGTAGGAATAAGGAGGTCGCACCAGCTTCATGAGCTCTTCCTGAGAAGGGATGGGCAGCCAGCTGAGATCTCCATGCATATTCAGAGGCAGCGGCCGTTGCATCCCATATGACTGTGGCATGAAGGGGCTGCTGTTAGATCCCGGCAGGTAGGGAGATGGTGTGATCGAGGGACCATTGAGCCAGAGGTAAGGGTTTGGGCTTGTGCCATAGTCACCAGCATCATAGGCAGAAGGTCGCTGAGGACTCGGGATGTTCTGTGGTTGGAAGAAGTTCTCACAGTAGAGATTCATCTCAGGAGGCTCCTGGCCAATGCTTGGAAACTGTGGACTGCAGCGTGGTGGGGAGTGTGTCTGAGGATCAAAGGAGCCCATCATCTAAAACTACAGAGTTCCCAGAGCCAAAAAAACACCTGTGTTAGCTTTGTATCTGAGACAGGTGCATCGCCTGTGCCCTCACCCTCCTACTTATACACCTGTATGTATTTGGTTTCCAGCCCCTAGCCCCTCCCACTTTATCCTGATTGGCTATAGATCAGATTGATATCCCTTTATGGAATGCTGGCAGCTCTGTAATTGCTGTCAGATCAGCCAAATTTAAAATTTATGACTGTTTATCTTTTAAATGAATGGAGGAATTTTCCACTACTGTAAAAAATACAACAGTAGTGAGCTGCCATCCAAAGGAGGTTCCATTGTCTTCTACCAGGTCAAGATGCAGCAGTGAAAGTCTCGAAGGCTTTCCTGGAGGGGGAGATCAACCAAGGGGACTGTAAACCTGCAGGTGTCTTATGAAAGATGCAGCCAGATATTGTGAACCTTTGCCCAGGAAGGTAGATTTGATTTGATTTCCTGAGATGTTATCCTTTTGGCAAGTTGTGCAAAGGGCTGGAAAAGGGACAGTTTTGTGACTTAAGAGTCAGAGGCAAAAGAGCAAAGCTGCTTTCAAGTGCATGCCCCAGGCTCTTTGCCCCAGTCTTGCTCTTTTTCTTTCACTGTTCAGAACACTCACATCTGTCATTAGTGTTTCTAGACGCATTTCTTGCAATGGAGATTCCCTCCTCCTGAAACCCTTAAAAGATATTCTCTCCACTGATCAGAAATCAGATGCCATTTTGCAACTGAGGACTAGGGAAAGCTAGCTTGAACTCACTCTATAAAAGCTGCTATTGGGAAAAGGCAGCCGAGACAGTGTTTCAAGATAAAACTTAGAGCCTCAAAGTTCAGAAAGTATTGGAAAGGGAAATGAACTAATATAGGGTTCACTGGGTAAAGTGCATGTGAAGAGACATGGGGAAAAGTGATATTTACACACAATACAGATTATAAACTAGTAAACACATTAAAACCTAATTAAACTAAAAGGTTTTGCCATCCATAGTCAATGACAGATTAGTGTTAGAGGAATACTTTGAATGGCTTGGCACAGTATGTAAAACTTGACTAGTCATACATAAGGGCAGTGTTAGAGACGTATCAGTCTATATTGCTTGGGTAGTGCATTTATGTATATCAGTAAACTTTAATTAGATTCAATTAGCCAGACTTATTCATATCTCCCTGCAATAAATTCACTTACCAGATAGTCAGTTTTGGAGGTCACCTTAGCTGATTAGGGTGCATGGAGCTGAGTGGATGACACTTCCATTTTGCATTTTATTCCCCTCTGAAAGGGTACGGCAGGACTGCAGCTCACTGACCATGAAAAGAATGTGTGAAACTTAGCCCTTGATCTCTGTCTGCTTAAACAACAAATATATTCAATTCTTGCACCTTGGATTCTGTGATTTAGTAAGACTTAAAAGCACAAGAAGTTTAAGTTCACATCAGACTATTTTTGCCCAATGCTGTTTTTCTAATACGTACAGTTTGGCTTTCTTGAAAATTCAAAATAAACAAGAGGCGAGGGGGCAGCCAGTAATCTCTGGTGGGTTTTTAACTCCCATTCTGGTGCTTTATGATCTTTCGCCAGAACAGCAAAACTGCAGCAGAACCTTGTACACAGTCACAAAACTAGATTTAAGTTCTCACAGAACATCATTTATTAAATGACCCTTTTTTTTTTTTTTTTGGCAAATGATTCTTTTAGGCAAAACTTGTGCTGAAGGAGTTACAGTGCTCTCAATTGAAGGAGTACTCGGGGTGTTTCAGCTAAAGTCAGACAAGCCTAGGGCAAGAGCTTGAATTCTGGATGACTTTTCTACTTTTGAAAAGATGGTGTGAGTCCTTTGGTTCTACCTGCAAAAGGATTTGGAATTTGGGATGCAATCCTTAAAATTTACCCTGTGGAAAACAGGGATGGGTGGGATCTTTTTAAAACTTCAGAACTATCCAGATTCTGCTCCATTTAGGCAAGAGGTGCCAAAATCCAATGTAACATATTTAGGACCTTTTTTGCACTGCAGGGAAGGGTGAAAGAGTCGGGGCAGGCAAGCGATCCGGGGCAGCGGGAGAGTCGGGGCAGCGGGAGATCGGGGCTGACGGGGCAGAGAGCAGGACGGCAGAAGGCAGGGCAGTCGGAAAGGGCTTGAGCAACTGGTCCTCAGCAGTCGCTTGTTTGTGATCGGCCAGCCCAGTCAGTGTTGCAGGGTTTTCGTTAGTGAATCGCATCCCTGCCTACTTTGCATGCCGTTGCCCTCATTTGCATGCGCAGATCGGAGGATGGTCAGCAGAGAGGTAAGTGAATTGGGCCAGAGGGAAATCAGGGCGCAAAGGGGTTGCAAACCGATCGGTACATGATCGGTTTGCTTTGTGAATCTAGCCCATAGTATTTTTATATGCAGGACTTGCTTTAACGTTCCCACTAGCAGGTAAGTGTTCCCAAGTTAATTGTGAATTAGCTGATGAAGCATATGGTAAGTAAAATGCACTAGCTGTATAATGCTTCTGTGCCCATTCCCCATCCATGCCACACCTCATGAGAGAAAAATTCTGAGAAAGTTTACTGCATGATAACAGGCAAAAAACAAACTGCAGAAACGGTTTAAAGCTCAGGCCAGTGCGATGAATGCTCTGTGCTCTGCCTGCACTAAAAACCACTTTCACGGTTTTGTAAAGGGAAGGGGGGGGGTTAATATGGTTGTGTTAACACGCTGTTAATGTATAAAAACAGGCTAAGTGCCTAACGCCTTTAGTAGAAGGATCCCTTACAAAGAAGTTATCAGCAGATACAGATTTCTTGGTCCATTTAGTCTACATAGTTGCCCATTTTACAGTGTTACCCTAGCTTACTTGATAGCCAGTCTTCTTTCCCTCTTCCTGCTGTGGTGTACTTAGCTTAGCTGCCACCGGGGGACCCCCCCCCCTCATCCATTTAATTCAAACCCCCCTCCATGTAGTGAAAGTGTGAAATGAGCAGTTGCAGAGCTGCAGTCTACATGCATGCAATTGTCCCGGAGCAGGGGCAGGGGACTGGCAGAGCCAACAGCCACGAGCATGTAGACTGCTGCCAGGGGGTAGTTTGGTTGTCGATGGGTGGGCGACAGCAGTTGCGGCAGTGGTGGCAGGAGGGAGTGAGCATCCCTCCTGACTATCATAGTGGGGGTGTTTTTGGTGTCTGGCAGAAAGGAGTGGGCATCCCTCTGGTTGGAGGGTCCTCTGTCTGTCGCAGCCGGATCAGCTGATCGTGGCAGGGGAATTTCCCTCCCGATCAGCTGAGCTGGCTGAACTTCCTGAAGCCCTGCCGGCTCAGCTGATCGGGGTGGGGATTCAGCTGCCATGATCTGCTTATGGCTGCTGCGGTCTAGCAGCAAAGATAGGCGACTGAAATGTAGGCCAGGGTTTTCCAGGACTACATTTCAACCACCTATCTTGGCGTGAATCAAGGCTAGATAGCCGCTTTAGCCTGCCTAACTTCACTTCCACCATTGGTCATGCCTACTTTGGTGTTCGGCAGCCTATAGTGGTTACCTAACCGTGATTCCTGCCGCCTTATATTTAGGCATCAGTAGGCGCTTCAGCACTGCTGTTTTTTGCCATTTCTGACGGTGTTTTTCAGTTAACTTAGGCATTGGCATGGCACCTACCGACTCCTAAGTTTAGGTACTGATTATAGAATTTCCCTCTTAACTCCTAATTCCTGCCAATTAGATACAATTAAGACCTAGTTGACTAAGTAGATTTAACTCACATCTGAGATCCACAACCTAAATAGAATCTGGGAATGGTCTACACTTTTTCTGAAAGACTGTATGTACTGTATGCTCATAGTGGTAGATTCTACAAAAGATGCCAAAAATATGGGTGCATGGCACCCAGTCTGTAACGACAATTGCACACAAAACTGCCATTATAGAATAGGCCCTAATTCAGCATATGCATCTCTGACTTTAGGCAGGAGCGCTTATGCCACATCAAAGGCTGCTGTAAATGCTCACATTGAACTAATGGCAGTTGTGCATTGGTTCTTAAATGTAAAACATTATGGCTTAGATTCTGAATAGTGCGTTTAAACTTAGGCATGCTTTAGACGTCCGCAAAGCGCATGTTTCAATTAGCGATACTTAGGCGTTACTTAGGCTTCTCCTAGACATCTGTATAATGCTGAGCGCGAGTTAGACGCGACTTTCTGAAACGTCATCTAGACGTCTCTACATGGCCGTTTTTAGACGCCAGATAGATGTCCCTACGATGTTATATATATATATAAAGGTAGTCTTTACTGATTTATTATCATTATTTCAGCATTGTAAGTTTTCACATAATTAACCAAAAGTATAGGATCATTAAAAGGATAATAAAAACACATAGTTTCAGTGGGAGTTGATCTGGGAATATTGAAAAAGATGACATGCTAACCTTCAGTCTAATCCGCTGTGCTAGACAACGAACCATGCAATAATAGCAATTCTGATTTGATTATACTACGCCTTATAGGTAGGGAATGGCAGTTAATTCTGCTAGGAGACAGAAAACACTGTTGTGTTGTATCTTTATCCTTCATGATTTATTAGAAGTGATATTTTGCTCTAAATAACACTCTCCTCGTCTTAAAACATTGCTACAATTAGCTCATTCTTCAAACCAAAGGGAATGCCCATAACTTACACTTGACAAACTTAAAAACAGAATAAAAACATAGAACAGACCTGAATGTGGCTTCTAGTTCATAGCAAAAGGAAGTAGCCAGCAGCACAATGCTGACCTCATTGTGACATCATCTAGGTGCACCTGGAAGGTAGATATGCCACAAGTAAAAGACAAGCCAGGAGTTGAACCCACAACCTCTGGAAGATCACTACAGCACTTTTACTCCAATGTCTTTGGCTCCCCTGTCATAGCATACCTTAGTGATCTGCTAAGGTATAATCTGCTTAGCTATTATCTCACAGTTAGCTGAGACAAAAGACTGGTAGCTCAATGGTTTAAAGCACTGCTGTCAGTGACGCAAAACCCATATTCTCAAGTATGGTTCAATAAATGTAACATGGAGTCAAATTATGCTGTTTTTTATCAAACGCAAGCTCAACTTTTTAATGTATTGTGTGTAGTATTGCTAATGTGTTTGAGATGAAAATTAGATGGGATTGGTCTGTATCTTGTAATATTTATTAAAATGAGTATTGTGTCAGCTGAAGGAATTGAGGGAGTCGAATCCAGACCACGCTCATACGCTAACCTTCCTTGTAACCACTGTGCTTCTGAATCAAGTATAAATTTGTAAGTATTCTTCTGTTTCACATAGACGTCATGCGGAAAATTGGCATTATTTGCGCTTTGCGATCAGCGTCATTGCGGATCTATGAGCACACCTAGGTGGCGCCGAAGGACATCATGCCGTTTTAGCGTTGTGACATCACAGAATCGCCGATTATTACAACGCAATTCATTTAGCAAAAAAATGGCAGCCAAAAGAAATCCCAACTTTGGGACAGAAGATTCCAGGCTTCTGGCCTCACTGTTCCTGCAAAAGGAACAGTGGCAGACAAAAAGAGGACCTTCCTGCAGTACAGAGCCTCCTGGGAACGGCTCACCAGGAGGTTCAATCGCCTGGCTTCGTTTCCCAGGAATGTAAGTATTCATATTCCGGTGATCACAAACAATAATGTTAAACAATTTTCTTTATATAAACCTGTACAAAACTGTTCTTTTTACAAATACCCCCTCAAAGGTGGCAGATGGATTTGAACTTACAACCTCCAGTTCTTCATCATGTTCATTTACTCTTCGTGCCACATGCAAGTGATACCGAACAGCCCCTATATAATAGAAACTTATTAAAATCCACTTTGAAAAAACAAAAATGTTAAATATTAAAGTGCATGCCTCATTACATATATGTACCTGTAGTTTTCTCTTTGGCATATGTACACAGCAATCTGTATCGCAGCACACCCTCAGCACCCTGAGCTTGTAAGTTCATAACCATGCTGCTTCTTCTCATCCTGGCCAACCCATTTAATTGCCACACAAGGATAAGAGAAGAAGCCTGAATACATTTATTTAAACTATTGGCATAATGGTACATTTATTAATGTTGTTTCCCATAGCCCAGGCCGCAGCATTGTGGCCTGCCAACATCCATGTGTGCTCCCTATCTTATTATCACTGAAGGCCAGCAAATCTTGTCACCCATTTTTCTGTGATATAGAGGTCTAGACATAAATAAGACACACTGCAATATGACACTCATCCTCTCTCTCCCCCTCTCCTTCTCCATTATGCAGATGGAGGACCTACGCAAGCATGGCCGGTTCCTGCGACGGGAGGAGCAGGGCTTTCTGCAGGGGATGCGGCAGGAACTTGCTGTGCAAGCTGGTGAGTAATACTGTAAACCATTCAGAGAGCACAGTAGACATAGGTTTTTCATGAAATCATGTCCAAACATTTTGCCTCACCAAAAACAATATGCATGAGAGAGTTTGCCTGCACTGCTTCTTGGTATGCAAATCTCTCATGCATATCCTGTAAAACTTGCCTACAAGGAGATCTCGAGGACCAGAACTTCCCACTCTTTCTCTCCTCTCCCTTAACCCTCTTTTTTCATGCTGCTTTGATGTAGAACTCAGAACTTACACTGCACCATTTGCTATTGGCTGTTGTCAAGACTAGTGGCGTACCTAGCAAATGAGACACCCGGGGCCCATCATATTTTGGCATCCCCCCAATCTGTACGAAAAACATGATTTTTAGTAACAAGCCACACATCATACATGAGTACCTAGGAAAAGGCAGCATCTTACATATGCAGTGAGCAGTACAACATCAATACACCCATTATAAAACTAAACAAGCCAGAGTAGTACAGATCAATCTACAGATCAATCCTACACCGTCAGTCCTAACAAAAAATACCTTTGCCTAGTATGGAATATGTCATCACAAACTAACCCCTCCCCCTTTTACAAAACTGTAGTGTGGATTTTAGCCACGGTGGTAACAGCTCCGATGCTCATAGAATCCTGAGCATCAGAGCTGCTACCACCATGGCTGGCGCTAAAGAACGCTCCACAGTTTTGTAAAAGGGGGGATAAAATAGAAATACATAGACAAAGGTTAAATTGAACCAGCAACAAGCTTGACTCTACATACAATGCACCACAGAAACAGTGACACATGTCTACTAAAGCAATAAGTAAATAGAAAAGTTTTGTTCTACCTTTGTCTTCTCTGGTTTCTGCTTTCCTCATCTTCTTGTTACTCTCTTCCTTCCATCCACTGTCTGCCGCCTCTCTGCCCTTATATGGCATCTTCTCGCCTTCCAGAAACTGTATATGCCTCCCCCTTCCATCTCTCCTTTCACCCCCATTGGTCTGGCATCTCTCTCCTCTCCCAAACCTCTCCTCTGCAATCCCTTTCCCTTTCTTCTCTCATTTTCCTTTTCAATTTATTGTCTGTATCCATCTAGATTACGTTCTTACTACCCTCTCATCAATTTCCTTTTCTACTCTGTTTCCCTCACCCCCTCCAATATTTCCCTAACTCAATCCTTTTCCCCCATCATGTGCCCTCCTTTTATTTATCCCCTCCTTCCATCATCTGCCCCTTTTTTCTCTTTTCCCCCTCCTTCCATCATCTGCCCCTTCTCTCAATCTCTCCATCCACCACAGGCCCATCTTTCTCCCTTTCTCACCTTTCCGATTTTGGCAACAAGATCAGCAAGGCCCCCCTCCCGTGACATCACTCAGTGGCATCGGCACCCCCCTGCCCCTTGACAGCACTCAAGTTCGGCCTCCTTTTCCCGGCATCAGCAGAACTTCAGATCAGCAACAGGTGCTCAGTCAAAAGCTTTCCTCTGACTGAACTGCCTGGGCGGAAACAGGAAGCTGAGTCAGGGGAAGCTTTTGACTGAGCACCTGTTGCCGATCTGAAGTTCTGCTGATGCCGGGAGAAGGAGGCCGAACTTGAGTGCTGTCACGGGCCGGAGGGGGGCGGCGATGCCGTTGAGTGACGTCGCAGCCCAGGAATTTTCCGGAACTGTCAGGCTGTGCACCCCCCCTTAAGACTGAACAAGGCCCGGACCTCCCCCCTACCCCCCCTTGGTATGCCACTTGTCAAGACTTTACAATTCTGTCTCATTACTCACAAATAGGCACTGCTTCAGCACAAGTAGAGCTAGCAGCAAGGCTTGCAGATGTCACAGGGGCTTGCCTGTCTCCCAAATGTTAGTAAACTTCCTTCTAGGAGGTGGATGCTTTGCAGTTTTATTAACATTTCATGTCATGTTCAAAACTGTACTTCACCTACCTGATGGTGGTATCCCGTTTCCTTCCTGTCCAGATGAAGCAGCTACACCCCCTGAGAGTCCGGGAGCCGGCCATGAGGAGGCCATGGAGGCTCAGGAAGAGGCCATGGAGGCCCAGGAGGAGGCCATGGAGACCCAGGAGGAGGCGGCGGAGGCCTGGGAGAGGGCCAAGGTCGAGGCCTAGGAGAGGGCCGAAGCCGAGGGTGAGGCCTGGGCAAGGGCAGACAGCCATCCCACACCCCTTCCCCCATCACACCCTTTCTCCCCTCCACACCCCTTCCCCCTCCTCTCCACCCCTTCTATTTTTACACCCCACCCCATCCCTTTCCCTCTCTGGCTCCCCCCAGAGCAGCATGACCAGCCTCAGGAGGAGGCTGGCCTCCTCCATGCGCCCTCAACCTCTCCAACCCAGACGGTTCCAGGATTAGGGGCCGCTTTGGAGAGGTTGAGAGTGATAGAGGAGGCCCTGGTGACACTCATGAAGGAGGTCCAGTCATGCAGGGAACACCTGGCTAGGGTGGAGCATGCCCTCGGACTCCAGGATGGGGAGGGAGGGCATGCATCCACCCATTTGCCAGCGATCTCTCCATGACTGGCCGTTTCCATACCTCCTGACTCCTCCTGAGGTAGCTCAAGCTGCCCTTGGGGGGGGGGCACCCACCCTCTCTTTCCCCCTGTGTAAATAGTTTTGTTTCTTTGCTAAGTTTTACAAAATATATTAAAATTTTATTTAAAAAAAGTTTATATCGGTTTATAGGTTTCCTGTGTGGTTTTCTCTTTGGAGGTACTGCTGAATTGGCCCTGCCATTCCCTTTCAAAATAAGAACAAGGTGACTTAGTAAAGGTGTATAGGCACGGTATAAGATTTTAATTGCACAGTCCAGGAAAACAGCATGTAAGTGGAATATCAGCAGCTGAAGTTCAATGAGATGGATAAAGAGAAAGTTTTCAAGTTTCAAGTTTTCAAGTTTATTAGATGACTTGATTAACCGCTTAATCCAAATTTCTAAGCGG
Organism: Geotrypetes seraphini; assembly: GCF_902459505.1. Lineage (NCBI taxonomy): Eukaryota > Metazoa > Chordata > Amphibia > Gymnophiona > Dermophiidae > Geotrypetes > Geotrypetes seraphini. Next base: position 27,733,062 of record NC_047101.1, on the reverse strand, counting down.
TGTACACTTAAAATTTACATATGTTAGGGAACAAAACAGTCCATAAAATTAATAAATAAGATTAATATACTAAAAATTAACATTGCTAAACAATAGGTAAGGAGGGCTGAAATACAATTCGTAAAGAAAAGGAGAGACATCAAGGGAAAATACAAAAGGGTAATAAGACATATAAGGGGAATAAAATAAACCAAAGCAATAAGATAACAGATTAATTTGCGAATGCATCTTTAAAAAGAAAAGTTTTTAACTCATTTTTAAATTTCGCAAACTCCTTCTCCTCCCGTAAAAACATAGGGAGGGCGTTCCAAGTCTGCGGTGCTGTACAAGAGAAGATAAATTGTCTCCTCGTATTAATAACTTTTAGTGAGGGAATAGATAAAAGATTCTGTTCGCTAGATCGTAAGATTCTCTTTGCAGAATAAGGGATAAGTAATCTAAATAAAAAAGCTGGGGTCTTATTATATAAGGTTTTAAAAATAATTGTACATAATTTATGAGTAATTCTATATATGACTGGAAGCCAATGAGCCTTTTTGAGGAGTGGTGTTACATGATCAAACTTTTTGGATTTAGTTATTAATTTAATTGATGCATTTTGAATAATTTGTAATCGTTTTATTTCTTGTAAAGCAATTCCTTTAAACAGGGAATTGCAATAGTCTATTTTAGACATCACCAGAGAATGAATCAGTATATTAAGTGCTTTAGGACAGAGAAACTTAGAAATGGAAAGAATTTTACGCAATCTGTAAAAGGTAGTTTTCACAATGCTACTAATATGATCATGATAATTAAGTTTATTATCAAAGATTACTCCTAGAATTTTTATATTTTTAACTAATTGAAGGGGAACATTTAGAATTGCAATAGGAGTAACAAGAGAAAAACTATCCTTCCAAGGAAAAAGCATAACATTTGTTTTTTTGATATTGAGAGCCAATCTATTTTTGTCCAGCCAATGATGAACTTGATCTAGTTTCTCATTTATAGCCGAAATTTCATTTATATTGTTATTGCAATAATTGTATATCATCGGCATAGGCAAAAATATGAAATCCAATTGATTGGCATAATGTCAACAGCGGAGCCAAAAAAATATTAAAAAGCAAAGGTGAAAGAATAGATCCTTGTGGGACCCCTTGTGAAATATGTGAAGGTAAGGATGAAGATTCATTGAAAATAACTGTGGATGTGCGATCACTAAAGTAAGATGTAAACCAAGCTAGAACCTCATCTGTAACCCCTATAGAATGAAGTCTAGCAAGGAGTAATTGGTGATCAATCGTATCAAATGCTGCTGAAAGATCAAGCGAGGTTAACAGCACCGATTGATGATGATCTAAGAAGTATTGAATAGAAGTTGTCATACCGATGAGAGAGTGTTCCGTATATGGTGCTGTCTAAAACCTGTTTGATTTGGATGTAACACATTGGTTTGTTCTACAAACTCTGAAATTTGGTTGAAAACAATTTTTTCAGTTAACTTTGCCAAAAATGGAATGTTGGAAATTGGTCTATAATTAGACAGGTCAGTTTGACTAATATTTTTCCCTTTCATAAAGGAAGATGGATTGAAACAAAGAAGAGTTGATTGGTTAATTTCTCTTGGTAAAAGAGAGCCTAAAACTCACCAATGTACTGTTTTCTCATTAAATCTTCTAAAACCTATACACCTGTGAAGGGAAAAAAAAAAGTGTGACATGTGTTAGTATTGTGAGAATATAGATAACTAGTATTTTAGCCCGTTACATTAACGGGTACTAGAATATATGTCTGTGTCTTTTATTTTTGTCTCTCTCTCCCTCCCGCTGTCTGTCTCTCTCCCTGCCTCCTATGCAGCAGCATTTCTCTCTCACCACTTCCCTGTGCAGCAGCCACAGCAGCATTCCCTCCAACTCCATTTCCCTCCCCCCACACCACTTCCCTATGCAGCAGCAGCGTTTCCCCTACCCCTCCTTGCCCTCATCCTTCCATCTGTCTCTCCTCACCTCCTGCCTCTGTGGAGTTCTCGCAGCTCCTCCTCGTCCTCCAGCCAGGCTTCAGCCATCTGCCGCCGTGGCCTGCCACCGCCGACAGCCGCGGCAGCCGACATCCGCCTCAAGGGATTCTCTCCGATGTTGCCTGGCACCGACGCCAGCCACCTCAAGCTGCCTCAAGTTGCCCTGGTACTGGCCCGCTCCCGGCATTGCTGACACCGCCGCCATCCATGCTGGGCAGGAAGGTGGGCTCCATGAGAATAACAACTACAATGAACAGAAGCAAAAATAAAACAATTCTCAGCAGCCTGTTCTCTGTCATCCTAGACCCCCTCCCCTACCCCAACACACACTCCTGCAGCATAAAACCCTAACCCTAATGATGAAAACAGCAAAGTCCACCATATATATATATATATACTCCTTTGAGAGCTAATAGGAAGCTGTGAAAAAGAGCGATGGTGAGGGTGGGAGTTGAACCAGCGAGCTTGAGAGGTTGGACCAGGCGCATTAACCTGGTGAGCCAGAAATGCTTTCTTTGAGCTGATTGTGACATAGCTAATGAGATGATACTTAGGCAGGTCAGTCAAGTATGATATGAAAGGGCAGTGAGATCCACCTAAGTAGAAGCTGCTGTAGCTCTATGGGTTAAAATCCTGTGCTAGTCGTACAGAGATTGTGAGTTCTACACCCAGCACATCTTTTAATTGTGGCATAATACCTTGAAGGTGCGGCTTGATGATCTCACAATGAGGTCAGCTTTGTGAAGCTGAAGAACTCCATTTTGCAATGTGGGAAAATGCATGTTAAGGTCTTTCTTTCCCCTGACGAAACGGTGGGGAAAAAGAAAGTGCTCACTGCGGGTACGGGGACAAGGCCATCTACTACCCCATGCGGTGAATTGCATTGTCTATGCAGTTAAGGGAGGGAAGACACGCGGTCACCGATCGTGCGTGGCCCCCCTTCCTCCTGGCCTCCTCCCTCCTTCCTATCTACTGGCCATATCTATTTCCCTCCCTCCTCTTACCTTCGTGGTGCGTTACAGTGTAATTTGTGCAAGCCACCGGAGCCTGCCTGAAATTGCATGCATCTGCGGACAGCTACTTCAACCCAACTGACATCCCGCTCACCCGCAAATGGTCAAAACCGATTTGTGGCAGAGCCTAGAGAATGACACGGGGAAAAATTTATCTCCGTCCCCGTGTGCTCGGTTCCCATCCCCGCACACCACCTGATACCATTCACACAAGTCTCAAATAGTTTTATACTGAATTTATTATATTAAAGCATAAAAAGAAACAATATTCTGTACAATTGTCAATTTATAAATCAGCGTCTTCTCCCCACTCTCTCTTCCCCATTTCCTTCAGCGTCCTCAGCCCACTCTCTCTTCACTTCCCTTCAGCACATGCACATAAAAACAAGCAAGCAATTTTATATCATTTTCATTCTATTCATTCATAGAAATTAAAGTCTAAATAATGCCAGTCACATAACAAAACATAATTTTACAAAAATAATTCCCTGCACAGTCAAGCCTGCAAGGATTACTAGATGTCTTTCAGCAGCTCCCCTCCCTCCCTCCCCCTTACCTTCGTGGCCAAGTCAAAATGATCTGCCAACAATAAAATTTTAAAAAACACAAAGCACACTGTACACAAAAAAAAATGTTAATTATCATTTATATTCCGCGGTTTTTCAAAGAGATCAAGGCAGATGACTTTATGCAATGTCACCTCAGTAACAACTATACAAAAATAGACAAATATACCCCCTCCCTTTTTACTAAACTGCGATAATGGTTTTTAGCACAGGGAGCTGCACTGAATGCCCTGCACTGGTTTCAATGCTCATAGGCTCCCTGCGCTAGAAACTGCTTTTGTGGTTTAGTAAAAGGGGGCCATAGTGCAAAATATAGATAGCAGATATAAATTCTCAAAACAGACGCATTTTGATCACTAAATTGAAAATAAAATCATTTTTCCTACCTTTGGTAATTTCATCAGTCTCTGGTTGCACTTTATTCTTCTGACTGTGCATCAAATATTTCTTCCTTTCTTTCAGCCTCCTGTATGCTTCCTCTCCTCTAGACCTCATTCCCTCCCACAACTTTTTCTTTCTTTTACCCTGCCCCCTTCTTTCTTTCCCTCTCCATGCCCCCTTTCTTTCTGTATGTCTGTCTTTCTCTCTCTCCGTGCCCCATTTCTTCCTTTCTTTGTTTCTCCATGCCCCCTATCTTTCTCCCTGCCCTCCCACAAGCCACCGCCATTAGAGAACATGCTGCCACTGCCGCCGGGGAATAGGCTGCCACTGCTGCCATCAGGGAACAGGTTGCCACCGAGTTCTGAGCTCTCCCTGCTTCCCTTCCCCACGGGGCTGACCAACTCTTGCCACCCGATGTCAATTCTAACGTCGGAGAGGAAGTTCCGGGCCAGCCAGGCAGCAATTGGGCCCAGAACGTCATTTCCGATGTCAGAATTGACGTCGGGTGGCGAGAGTTGATCAGCTCTGCGGGGAAGGGAAGCAGGGAGATCAGAACTCGGCACCAGCCTGTTCCCCAATGGCGGTGGCTTTGGGGAGGGCAGTGAGAAGGGAGGGGAAGCAGGTTGGGCATCCCTGCTCTAGACGAGCCACGAGCCGCACTCAAGTGGCTAAAGAGCCGCATGCGGCTTGCGAGCCGCAGTTTGCCGACCACTGGTTTAGGATAAAGTAGTATATTAGTTGTGTTGATAAAAATTTATAAACAAAGCCCTGCCAGCTGAACATCTCTTTCTCTTGTTCAGCAGCCAGAACTTTGATATACAAGGAAGGAATAAGCTAAATATTGCAGTACTGAGGCTTGTATGGATGCTGCGTGGACAGTAGTCGCGGGGATGGGGCAGGGACAATGGTTGCGGGGATGGGGACGGAGCGGGGACAGTGGTCACGGGGACGGGGCGGTGACAGGGATGGTGGTCGCAGGGACGGTGACGGGGACAAATTTTTTCCCCCTTGTCATTCTCTATTTCAAATTAAATGCATTTTAAAACAAGGTGGCATGTTTTGCAGTATCACTCTTATTTTCAAGAGCTTCCTAGGTTTGCATTTTTTCTCAACCTTTTCAAGCCAAGTACTCCCTAAGCCTAACAAATATCAACCAAATACACCCCACCCCCTTTCCCCCTCCTGTGGTCTGGAATCTTTATCTTCTTCTTCCCACAATTTGGCATCTCTCGTCCCTCCTTCCTTCCCCCCCCTTTTGTGGGCTGGCATCTGTCTTTCACTTCCTCTCTCCCTGCCTTAGTTTGGAATCCCGCCTTAGTTTGGATTCCCTGGTCCGGGATCCTGGAACCAAATCCTTTCATATCAATGAGTACAATGCAATCACCAAGAGCAGAGAAGGGTTAGTACCTAAACACAGCTTTGAAAAAGTGGACTTTGAGCTTGGATTTGAATACCGTAGAGATGAAGCCTAGTCTACCGATTCAGGCAGTTTGTTCCAGTCATACAGTGCAGCAGGGCAGAAGGGGCGGAGTCAGGAGTTGGCAGTAGAAGAGAAGGGTACAGACAAGAGAGTCTTTTCCAAAGAACAGAGTTCTTGGGGAGAAGTGTAGGGAGAGATAAGAGAGGAGAGCTATTGAGGAGCCGCAGAGTGAGAACACTTGTAGGTTTGTAAAAGGAGTTTGAACTGTATGCATAAGTGTACAGGGAGTCAATGAAGTGACTTGAGTAGAGGGATAACATGAGCATACTGACACTGGCGGAATACAAGGCGTGAAGTAGAATTCTGAACAGATTGAAGGAGGAGAGATGGGTTAGCGGGAGATCCATGCTCAGAAAGGAAATTCTTGATTTTAGCAGTGTTGTATAGAAAGAAGTGACAAGTTTTGGGAGTTTTTTTAGATATGCAAAGAGAAGGACAGAGACAAGTCAAAGATGACCCCAAGGTTGTGAGCCGACAAGACAGGGAGGATATGAACTTTATCCACCGAAATCAAGAATGTAGAGAGAAGAGAGGCAGGTTTAAGAGGAAAGATAAGTAGTTCAGGCTTGGCCATGTTTGATTTTAGATGGTGGCAACATATCCATGTAGTAATATCAGACAAACAGGCCGAGACTTGGATCTGGATTGCCATAGAAATTTTGGGTGTAGAGAGAGGGAAGATTTGTGAGTCGGCATAGAGATAGAACCAGAAGCTGTGGGAGGAGATTAGAGCACCAAGGGAAGAAGTGTAGATAGAGAAATAAAGAGGTCCCAGGACAGAGCCCTGAGGTACACTGACCGTTAGTGGAATGGTAGAATAAGAGGATCCTCCAGAGCAAAGGTCTCCAATTCAAACCCTTTGCAGGGTCACATTTTGGATTTGTAGGTACTTGTAGGGCTTCAGAAAAAAAAGAGTTCATGTCTTATTAAAGAAATGACAATAAAACTCTTTACAGTTTCTAAATCTTTCCTTTTAGCTTAATAATAATATTGCCATTTATAGCTAAAGAGACATATGATCAAGAAACTGTTTTATTTTACTTTTGTGATTATGATAAACATACCGAGAGCCTCAAAATAGTACCTGGCAGGCTGCGAGTTTGAGACCACAGCTCCAGAGCATACACTAAGGCCCTGATTCTGTATAGGACGCCCGGGAGAGGTGCCCTATACAGAATCGGGCCTACACTAACCCCGATTCTGTAACCGGCATCCATGTTACAGACGCCGGTTAGAGAATCGGGTTAGATTAGACGCGGCCGCTACACTTATCGCGGCAAGGGATAAGTATAGCGGCCGCCTGTCCGATCGACGGCAGGAGGGTGCCGAACCCCTCCTGCCGGAACGCCGCCCCCCAAACTCCCAATCGCCGGCAGGAGGGTGCCGAACCCCTCCTGCTGGAACGTCGGACCCCCTCTGGACCCCCATGCTAACCCCCCTAACCTTCCCCCCCAACTAACCTTTAAATGTTGGTCGGTTGGATGGGTCTTGCTGCAGTCCAGCCGATAGGCCCGCTTCGTCAAAATGAGATGGGCCCACCCCTTGCCCGCTAAGTCTAAGGCCTGATTGTCCAAGGCTCTAGAAGCCTGGACCAATCAGGCCTTAGGCATAGCGAGTCCGCCCATCCCCACTAACCCTAAGGTGTGATTGGCCCAGGCTCGTAGGCATTTTGCTGGCCTACATTTTAAGCGTCTCTTCCTCTACTAGAGAGACGCGTAGGGCCGCCTAGGTTCGCCTAAGGCCCTTAGGCTCCCGGAGGCGCCTTCAATATAGTCGGCCTGCCTGGGGAGCATTTTTTCAAAAAACGTGCATCCCGATTGGTTGATTAGACAGCTGTAGGACGCCTACAGTTGCCTAAAATCGGGACAGCACTTTTCAGAATCAGAGCCTAAAAGTGTAATGGGAAAGGTAGGAAGAAAGCTATGAGATAACAGAGGACAGTGTATCAATGAATAGGCGGTGATCTACAGTGTCAAAAGTCACAGATAGATTAAGGGGGATGAGGACAGAGTAGTGGCCTTTGGATTTGGCCAGGAACAGGTCATTGGTAAGGGTAGTTTCAATAGAATGGAGATGGCAAAAGCTCAATTGAAGGGGGTCCAGAATAGCTTGCCATGAAAGAAACAAGGTTAATCTTGTTAGTCTTGTCATGCAAGTACACAGCCATGGTCTGGGGAGAAAGTCAAGGAGGAGTAGGAGGTGAGGGCACTTTGAGTAGAGAGTTAAGTGTGGCAAAGAGACGGCGAGGGTTGGATCCAAGAGAATTATCAGTCAAGCAGACATAGTAGTCTTGTTTTGCAAGCGAAAGGGTGGATTGGAAGGAGGACAGCAGAAAGTGAGCATGGGATTTTAGCCAGTGACGTTCTGCAGATTGGGCACTGGAACAGCCAGGGTTTTGTACAACTTACAGGATGTAAAATGGGAGAAGCAAGGATATCAAGGCCAGAGAAAAGAATAGTATTATATGAAGAGACTGCTTCATTGACAGATTTGCATAGTGTGGAGGGGAATAATTAAAAAAAACATCTAAGTCCATTTTGGGCCTAGGGCACTAGTTGCTCAAGTCGACCGCGTCTAAAGTCCATTCTCGAAAAATACATCCAAAATATTTTTTTTGCGAAAATCGTCTGCTTCTACGTCCAGCCATTTGATTATCCAGACCGCCAAATCATCTATCTTTATACCACATTCTCACCAAAAATTCATCCAAGTCCCAAATGCCCAGAACAAGACCTTTTGGACATGGGAGGGGCCAACAAAATGATGGACTGGCCATCCAGACATGGCAACAGAGTAGTGCGGCACCTTACAGAGCACAGCTGTGAAATTCACAAAAAGGGTGCTACATAAACATCTCACCACAACTCTCTTGCAGGTCATGGTGAGCCCCCCCTCAAAAAAAACCCCACTATACCCACCTGTCTGCAATCCCAATAGCCCTTATGGCTGCAGGTAGCAACTATATGGCAGTACAGTAGGGTTTTTGGGGGTGGTTTTGGGGGCTCCTATTTTCCACCATGGATGTAGTGGTTAGAGTGGCTTATGGGCCTGGGTCTTCCTCTCTATGGTTCATTAGCCCACCCCCCAGACTACTTAAGCCACCTCTGTGCATCTCTACTAGGTTTTCCTATTCCAGGTGCTGATGTTCTGGAGGCAGGTATGTACGTTTTTATTCCGATTTTTATGGTGGTGTGAGGGGTCAGTGATGTAGTGGGAGTCACTGGGGGAGTGTGTAGGGGTCTGTACTTTGTTCCTGCAGTGGTTCTCTGGTCACTTTGGATACCTTCTGGGCACTTAGACCTGTTTTTAGATCGCCTAAGTCACAACGTATAAGTTCTGTCTATGAAGTCTCGTTAAACTTTTGATTATCCCTGCAGGACGACTAAGTCTAGGTCGGCCCACATCCTGCCCACCTTCTGCCCTAACTACTCCTCCAAAACGCCACTTTGAGCTCGGCGCACAGCGGCATTCAGAGGCCTAGAAAGTCTCTGGATATGTTTAAAAACCTATTTTGGTTATCGGCACTTGGACGACCTGTCTTATAGGTCATCCATGTGCCGATTTAGGCGGGTCTTTAGATGTATTTATTTTTCAGTTATGAACCTCATAGTGTTTAAACATAAAAACATGATGACAGATAAAGGCCAAATGGCCCATCTAGTCTGCCCAACTGCAGTAACCATTATCTCTTCATTTCTCGAAGAGATCCCACTATCTTCCCCCCTTTGAGAGAAGGGAGGTGATAGTGGCGCCACTAAGCGTCTATGTAGATGCAATTCCAGCACCATGTTTTGTAGGCGTCTCGTGATGCCTACTTTTTTTCTTTTCATTTATTTTGTATTGTTTTTTAATGGCACAATCAATTTATTTATTTCAAAATCTATATACCCTCTATCAACTAGGCAGTTTGCATATACATATATATAAAATTCAAACACAAATATTAAGCAGCAGCATCATAACATATTCTCTCTTAAAAATAAGCCTACTACTTCACTAATTTAGCAATTGCTTCACAAAAATGCTGAAACAATTGTGGTTTTAATAGTTTTTAAAATTTTAACCTATCTGCATATAACCACAATTGACCTAACAATGAATTCCCTAGTTTGATACCAGGTGGTCAACCTAATATCGAATCCAAGAACGCCATTAATAGCCAATTAAAACAATTAATTTAGGCGCCAGTAGAGCACCCACCACTTCCTATCGTCACCAGTTTTAGAATCCAGGCCTATATGTAAAGAGGGTACATTCTTGCAAAAGAGTAGATTCTGTGTGAAAGAGGGCATCTCCGGTATTCTTAAATTGCTTTGAAAGTTGGCCCCAGTGAGTTCAGACAAAAAAAAAAACCAAAACACCTCAAACCAGGTCAATTCTGAGGCCTTGAAGGAGTACGGCATAGTTGACTGGCGCTACAAATTCATTAGAACCCACAGATTTTATACCAGATAAAATATTTCCATATGTCTGCAAACTCTAACCTCTCCTTACCTCTAGCTAACTTAAATAAAAGCACATTGTACTATGGAAAAACAACAAATAAATTTGCAATTAGAAAAAAATCCAAAACACTGCAGTACAAATACTACAGTTATGGGGCATATATTTCTATAGGGGACAGGTGTGCTGACATATGTCAAAGCATAACTGGTGATTGCCTTATATCCTTTGCTGAACAGAATAATGTAATAATGTGAAAGCGTTATCAGCGAAGATGCAAGGGGATGGGTAAAAATGTACAAACTTGTACAGAATTTAAAAAAAAATAAATAAAAAGGCCTGAAAAGACTGGAGGGTGAGATATCCACTCTGGTAGATTTATAGTGTGGAAGAGTAAATAATGCATCCAGTGCCAGAGAGCTTAGATGATCTTTAGATGAGTCTGTGTTGTGGTCTGACAAACTGTTTGCAGTAAATTGATGCAGGCCGGCAGAGACTGAACTAGAACAGAAACAGAGAAATGAGCATTGTGAAACCAGGGAACCAACCCTCATGATGAAGTGCTCCAAGCCATTCTCCATACCTTCCAACATGAAACATGGCCTTGTTAGATTGGCCAACTGGCTATTTAAATGAATAATAAAATTTAATTTGGGGAGAACTATGACATTGGGACCTAATTCAAAGTTGTATTTTTATTTATTTATTTTAAATGTTTTTACATCGCATAACACCTACACGTTTTACATAAAAGTTTAACAATACATACGTAACATAACAAATTTTTATTTATATACCGCAAAAGCCTTTCAGTTCTATGCGGTTTACAAAAGAGATGGGCTGAACATTGTCAGTAAGCTACAATAGATAGAATATTGATATCAATGAGTAAACAATAGTTTCACATCAGTATGCTGCTTTGAAGGGATTACACTTCCCCCTTCCCATTCGCGGTTTCTGCACTTGCGATTTCACATAATCGCAATTTCTTTCTGGGGAGGGGGAAAATAAAAAAAAAACATATTTTTTACCTCCCTGCTGCCTTCCCAGCCTTACCTGGTGGTCTAGCGGGCTTTCGGGGCAGGAGCGATCTTCCTACGCTCCTGCCCCGTGCAGATTGCCATGAGGAAATGGCTGTAGGGAGTTCCCGTTGTATGGCAGCATCCAAAGCTTCCATCGCCTGTTGGGTCAAAGAGACCATTGCTTCCGCTTACTTGATGGCAGGGAAGCGGTTGCCAGAAGAGCTTCATGCCCATTCAAACAGAGCAATGGCTACCTCTTGGGCCGAATCCAGGGGTCTTTCCTTGGAGGAGATTTGTCATGTGGCTACTTGGTCTTCTAAGAATATATTTTCTAAGCATTACCGGTTGGATGTGGCAGCACGTGCGGAGACTGGTTTTGGTGCTTCAGTCATTGCTTCCCACCCAGATTGAGGATTGCTTTGCTACATCCCACTAGTCTCTGGATTCATTTGCTGCTGTTGCTAAGGAAGGAAAAATTATGTTCTTACCTGTTAATTTTCTTTCCTTTAGACGCAGCAGATGAATCCAGAACCCCACCCTTTCTGAATATGGTCTGTCAGTTTCTCTATTGCAAGTTTTAAGTTTTGTTATTGTTGGTAGTTGTATTCTGTATTTTACCCTTTGCAATTTGTTAATGGAAAGAAGTTTTTTTACATGCTCAATATTTCCTAGTTCCAGATGCTTGGGCAAGGAGCAATACTGAAGATACAGGAGGAGTGCCAACCAGACCACCTGTTAATCAGTTTCTCTATCTCCACCTGCTGGTAGATGTCTGCTATCCCACTAGTCTCTAGATTCATCTGCTGCATCAAAGGAAAGAAAATTAACAGGTAAGAACATAATTTTTCCATATATACAGTGGAACCTTGGTATACGAGCATAATTTGTTCCAGAAGCTTGCTCGTAAACCAAATTACTTGTATATCAAAGCGAGTTTCCCCATAGGAAGTAAGGGAAACTCGCTTGATACGTTTCCACCCACCCCCATCCCCCGAGGCCAGTGGCGCTGCTCCCCCCTTCCCCCCGAGAACCAGCATTGCCCCCCCTCCCCTCCCCCGGCGTGAACTGGCACTGCCAGCCCGAACAGCATTCAGCCTTATCCAATCTGGCACCAGTACACAGCCCACAGGACGAGCTGGTGACGGTGAAAAAAGTTCCTACCTCATGCCTGGGCCTTGAGCATCTGCGCATGCTCAAGGCCTTCTGGTTCTCGCTCGCTGAAGATGCAGAAAGAAATGTCAATAAAAATATATATAAGATGTTACCTTTTTTGTTATACTAATATACTACATTTCCAGTTTGATATTCAAAGTGATTTAACTGGCCAGAAACGGCTCCTGGCTTGTTAAATAGCCTATTTGGAGCTAAACACTCATTTCCATCAGCATTTAACTGGTTAAAATTACTGAAAAGGTCCAGCCATTTTGGGGATGTTCCAGTGCCAATATTCAGTACTTAACCAGCCAAGGCAACTACATAAACAGGACTGCATAAAAGTCAGTCCAAGGAGTATCTTTATGTAATGTTCCATAGCTAGTTGACTGCATCACTCAGCACTTAACCACAGGGGTGATTTAGACATTGTGGAGCCCAGGGCAGAAAATAAGAAGGGGACCCAGATCCCCTTTCCTCCTTGTTCTCTCCCCCACCTCCTGTGATCTTCCCACCATTACTACTACTCATAATACAACTTTAGTTTAATTTTATATTACTAATATATCAAAACAGCAAACATATGATAAGTAATCTCCTGGCAGTGGCTTTCCACCCAGTCTATCTCAGTAATAAGTGTTTAAACTCTTTTAAAGCCCAGATGCAAACTTAGATTTTAAGCCTTCTAGGGATGGGGAAATACAGTATATACTGTATCTAAATGTAATTCATCATTATTACCAGTTGCAGGACATCAAAATGTGTCTTTCACTGAGGGTGGTAGAGAAGGAGAGGGGAGATGAGATGAGATCATGGACACCAGTGGCATCATTAGACAGAAATATTTGAGGTTTCAACAGGGTGGGAAGCTTAAGTACTGGGTGTGGAAGCCTCTTTCAGAGGTTTGTAGGGTGTAACATCAACCAGCAACATATATACTTTGATATATTGCTTGTCAGTTATACCTTATAAGTTTCTGAAGGAAGCTGTTTTTCATACAATGAAATAATAATAATAACTTTATTCTTCTATACCGCCACAATCTTGAGAGCCAGACATTCAGCGAAACACAATATGCAGATATACATAGGAAATACAGATAGCATAGACTTTAAGAAAGCAAGAATATAGAAATACAATTTGCTTAGCAAGAGTATAAGATGTACATTTTGGTAGGTAATGTCCGAGAGGACCTGTTTGGAATAAGCCGCATGTTTTAGAAAATAACAACGAAAAATTACGATATTATAGAGATAATAGTATATATGTATCACAGTTCCATGAGATTCAGGTGAACTAAGGAGGGGGAGGGATTAAGGTAGGGGGTGGTGGGAAGAGGTAAGGGGGGTAAAGGTAGGGGTAGGGATAGGGAAGACCGTTCTTGGGAAGAGAGAGGGGAGAGCGGGTCAATTGTTTAGGTATTTCAGGAACAGGTATGTTTTTAGGCACTTCCTAAATTCCCCGTAGGTAGTGGGCGAAAGCAGTTGATCTAGGTCTTTACCCCATAGGGCTGCTTGGTGAGAGAGAAGGTGTTCGTGGTGTTTTCTCAGTCTGCAACCTCTAACTGGAGGAGAAATGAATTTTGAGTGTGAGTTTCTCTTGCGTTAGTTGTTGGAAAATGAGAAAAGGTCTGTTATGTACTTGGGGGCAAATCCATAAAGTACTTTGAAGCAGATGCAGGCGAATTTAAACCTTACTCGTGCTTCCGTTGGCAGCCAGTGCAGCTGCCGATAGTAAGGTGTCACGTGGTTGAATTTCTTCAGCCCGAAGATAAGCCTGACCGTAGCATTTTGCATTATTTGAAGTCGTCTCATATTCTTTTGGGAGATTGCTAGATAGGCGATGTTGCAGTAGTCGAGTTGTCTCAGTACGAGGGATTGCACTAGGATTCTGAAAGTAGATGTATCGAGACGGGGAAAAAGATCCCATCGTGTCCTCGAGCTCCAGCAGAGGAAGAGGCGAAGTAGCCGGTGGTGAATACTCGAAGAAAGGCTGCTTCCGATGAGTGCCTTGAAGAATGTCTCGATCGATGATGTGAGCTGTGTCTGGAAGTAGGCCTCGATGCTCGAGGTGAGTGAGTCTTCGACGAGGCCCTCAGCGAGTGGATGGGGCTGGAAGCGGTGGATCGAAGCAGAGGTGGCTGGCTGGAAGCACCTCGAGGCCCCTGCAAAGACTCGAGTCCTTGCATCGATGGGACCGGTTCCAGTGGCAGCACTCACAAAGACTCTGCTCCTTGCATCGAGTGAATCAGTTCCAGTGGAGGCATGGGAAAAGACTCTGCTCCTTGCAATGCATGCATCGATGCCAGACCAGACACTCGCAGAGACTCTGCTCCCTGTAGAGAGTGTGTGTATCGCTGAGGCACTGGAGGCGGCTCGACCTCACAGGAGGCCTCCATGTGCCCAGGCTGAATTTGAGAGTGAAGCTTCGGCCCCATGGTGGTAAAGAGCTCGATGAATTGCTTCTCAAGTAAGGTCTGGAACGAAGCCGGCAAGGTGGGATCCGCATCAGCAATGGGACCACCTGCACGGGCTTTGTGCTCCCTTGAGGCAGTGTGAGAGTGCTTGGGCTTAGAAGCCTTGGGCACTTTAAGTACCACCGGAGGAATAGGCTGCTGCGCTACCTGACCTGAGGAGACAGAGGAAGGCATCGCAGCCTGCGTTGAAGACGGAGCCGGTACAAACGAAGCAGGTTTGATGAGGCTCAAAGCAGAAGACGTGGAAGCCTGGGGAGCCTCAGGCGAGGCAGCTGGAGAAGCCCCCTTCGATAACGACAGCTCCATTGAAGACTCCACAGTGAACAACTGCTCCCACAAGAAGCAACGACGCTTGAAAGCACGTGCTGTGAGTGTGGAGCAAGGCCGGCACGATTTCGGAAGGTGTTGGGGCTCGAGACACCGAAGACAGCGTCGATGAGGGTCCGTCAGCGAAATCGCGCACTGGCACTTGGCACACTTTTTAAAACTGGTAATAGGCCAGAACATAGGCCGGAAAAGCTCCGCCGCAAGATCGAAGCTGCGGGGCTGCGGCCACGAGTTCTGCCCGGTCGAACGGATGGAAGAAAATTTTTTTTTTTAAACAAGAAAAGACGACGAAAATCAGCGATTAAGAGAAAAATATTCACGGACTTCAGAAGGCACAAGTGAACGAACTTCACCCAGAGAGTCGAAGACGGACTTCTCGGCTCCGCAGAAAAGTAAGAACTGAGGAGATGCGCCCTGTGCTGGGCGGGAAGGCACTCACGCATGCGCGGTGCGGACGACTCAAAACTTTGAGTTTCTTCAAGCAAGGCTGCTTGTGAGCATCCACATCGGGGCTCCGTTGGATCACGTTACCCACTAGTGAGAATACCTGCCTGCTTATCCTGGGATAAACTACATTACAAATTAAACCCTCCCCCTCTTTTATGAAGCCATGTTAGACTTTTTTATCTCCAGCTGTGGCCTCTGAAAGCTAGCTGGAAAATGTAGTAGCTTACTCCAGCTGAAAGTTATCACCTTATTTTCCATGTACTGTTTGTAATATGTTAGTTTTTGAAATTTACACCTACTATTTTTATATTTTCCACCATTCTCTTTCTGTGGTATTGCATTGTGTTCAGTGTCTGGCTTCTTAAAGGTTCCATTTAATTTTTGTCTACATATGTTGTACTTTTATTTATTAACCTTAGTTTAGAGCATAATAACACAGCTATGGAACTACTTTATACAAAATTAAAAATGAAATTCTTTTTTTCTGCCTTCATGGTCTGGGCCATTTAATTTTTCTAATCTTGTTGATTCCGCGGAGTCTCTAATTTCTGCCTTCCTCTGTTTTTGTTTAACTGTTTCCTGTCTATTTCTCCTTCTTTCTTCACTTCCTCCATTACAAACATCTCCAGCAATGATATTTTCCTTTCAGCTTCTTCCATGTATATTTTCCTCTTTGTCCAGTCTTCAATTTCCCTCTTTGTACTACAGCTACCTAAAAGTCTCCATCTCTTTCCCTCAACCTGGCCCTCCCATTCCTCATCCTCATATTTCTCAGACTTTCACTAGCTCTGTCCTCTCCTCCTTCCATCCTCCTTCTCTCCTCCTATTCCCTCTCTCTGCCCCTTCCAAGCAGCATATTCCTCTTCTCTTTTTCTGCTTCCATATACTGTTTTCCCTCTGGCTCTCATCTTCCATTGTCTCCCTTTTCCCTCTTCCATCCAAAACCCTATACCAGGATCTCAAATTTATTCATCATTTGATATACTGTTTACCAAATATTACCTAAATGGTTTTCAATGGAGAGATAACGGTATAGTAAATAAAATTTTAAAAGGGGGATATGTAACAAAAAGAAATACTGGAACATCTTCTCGATTTCTTCCCCATCTAAGAACATAAGAATTGCCACTGCTGAGTCAGACCAGTGGTCCATCATGCCCAGCAGTCCGCTAAGACCAGCACCCTAACTGAGACTAGCCCTACCAGCACATGTTCTTGTTCAACAGAAACTTGTCTAACTTTGTCTTGAATCCTTGGAGGGTGTTTTCCCCTATAGGAGGAGTGTGTGGCGCAGTGGTTGGATCTACAGCCTCAGCACCCTGGGGTTGTGGGTTCAAACATCGCGCTGCTCCTTGTGACCCTGGGAAAGTCACTTAATCCTCCATAGCCCCAGGTACGTTAAATAGATTGTGAGCCCACCGGGACAGATAGGGAATATGCTTGAGTACCTGATTGTAAAAACCGCTTAGATAACCTTGATAGGCGGTATATAAAATCCTAATAAAACTTAAATAAACTTAATAACAGCCTCTGGAAGGGCGTTCCAGCTTTCTACCATTCTCTGGGTGAAGAAGAACTTCCTTACGTTTGTATGGAATCTATCCCCTTTCAACTTTAGAGAGTGCCCTCTTGTTCTCCCTACCTTGGAGAGGGTGAACAACCTGTCCTTATCTATTAAGTCTATCCCCTTCAGTACCTTGAATGTTTCGATCATATCTCCTCTGTTCGAGAGAGAAGAGGCCCAGTTTCTCTAATCTTTCGCTGTACGGCAGCTCCTCCAGTCCCTTAACCCTCCTCCTCCAACCCCTTTTGTCTGTCATCCCCCATTACCATGTCTTTCTTCCCCCCTCCCCTACATTCAACATCACCTGCCTCTTCCCCAATACTCCTACCCCACTGTTTTCTCCTTTCTCCCATCATGCAGCATGGTCCCATCTTTCTTCCCTGGCCCTCACCCTACTTTTGTCCTATTTTCTCCCCTTCTGACTCCTGGTCACTCATGGAAGCAACTTCCTGGTCCCTTCCTTCTGGAGTCCAGACAGTCTGTAGGAGCAAGGAGCTCATTTCCCTAGTTGTCACTCACTTGTTGCCTGCCTACAAACAAAACAAAACCGTGCTATGAGGCCCTAGCCTTGTGTGTGCCACTGCTGGCGTCCCTCCCTTCCCTGTTTGTCATTGACTTGCTCTCCCTCCTTCCCAATGCCTGTATACAAAATCAACCCATGTTGTGAGGCCCTAACGCTGTGCGTGCCACTGCCCGCTTCCTCTCTCCTCCTCCTCATGACATAACTTCCTGTTTCACAGAGTTAGGACAGAATCCAGCAGCAACACGCACAGCATTAGTGACCTGCAGCATGGGTTAGTTTTGTTTACAGGCTGCAGCTGTGGCGGGAGCGAGAGAGGGAGGGCAGCAAATTAGTGACAGGGAAGGGAGGGAAACCAGCAGTGGCATGCACAGAGTTAGAGCTCTGCAGCAGTTTTATTTGCAGGTGGCTGTGGCAGCGGGAGGGAGGGCAACAAATGAGTGACAGGCAGGGAAGGGAAGCTCGTGGTTCCTCCTGGCTGCTTTCTTCTGGAGTCACAATGACCTGGAGAAGCAATTGTTTAGGGCCAGGGTTATAAAGGGATACCTGGTAGGGGCAGCTTGTTTGGGGGGGAGGGGGGGGAAAACCCCATGCTCTTTTTCCTCTAGTCAGGGGTAGGGAACTCCGGTCCTCGAGAGCCATATTCCAGTCGGGTTTTCAGGATTTCCCCAGTGAATATGCATGAGATCTATTTGCATGCACTGCTTTCAATGCATATTCATTGGGGAAATCCTGAAAACCTGACTGGAATACTGCTCTCGAGGACTGGAGTTCCCTATCCCTGCTCTAGTGAAAGTTGTAAACTGCTCTTGCTCAGGGCCGCCTCCTCCACCCACCACTCATCTCCTGCATGTGTTAATTCATTCAGCCCAGTGGTGGCAGCTAATAATAATCTTGCAGCCTTAGAAGAGTACTTTACATTTTGCCATTGTTTGATGGTTGATTCTGTTGACAGAAGACATAAGATGAGGGGGAAAACCTAAAGGGACAGGCAGAAACCTTTAAAAAGATTTACAGCTTATGAGGAAAATCGGTGGTGGTGGTCTGTAAATCTTCTTTTTAAAGGTTTCTGCTTGTCCTTTTAGGTTCTCCCATCTCTATAATCCTGAAATCACTAGTTTTTTTCTTTTTGTTTCAGTGTTTTGAAGCTACTTTTTGGCATCAAAATGCTGCCGCTTCAGCCATCTTTGATTGCCCAATTTTAAAAACCAGCAGCCTCAAATCACCTCGTTTTGCCTCAAAACTGGCAGGGATGGAGCCCTCTGGCTGTTTTAACCCTAACTCATGCCAGGTTTGTGCTGGATGGGCACATGAAGAGTACCCTTGCACCACATGTAGCACAGCATGTGAAGGTGGGATGAGAGTGGTCGTCTTAGCCTCCCCTTTGCTCTCTAGGGCTGAGGAACGGGCGGTAAGCCAATTGGTTGGGGCTAAATTCCTTCTAGAGCTCCAGAATGGCTAGTGTCCTAAACATAGGGGCACAGAGGCTGCGGAGCCCAAGAGACATAAACTAGAGTCCTCTACAGGAGACTCAGCACTGCCTAATACAACATTTTCTTCAGAATTTGTTAATTTGATGTGGAGAGCCTTTCAGGATAGCCAAAATTCCAAAGGGAAGTCTGGCAGCGCACCTGAAGGCGCACAAGTGGGCAGGGGCTGCTTCTGCCTTGTTATCTGAGTCTGGCCAGGATCTAAAGGGCATTTTCAAAGGAGATTCAGAGGATGAAGGGTCTCTTACCATGCCCTTACTATCTCAGGGCATGCCCTCCCTGTCGGGAGATGCAGGATGGCAGACAGGTGTGTGTGCATTAGACCCAGTGGTAGCCCATGATCAAGGGAGTGATCCCACCATCCTCCGTCTGTTCAAACCCTCAGCTCTGTTGGATCTTATTACCGATTCTCTGTGGGAGTTAAACTTGGACTCCCAGCAAGTCTCCTCTGCTCCCTGCTCTATTATGAGTGGAGTGAGAACCCAGCCTTCTTCATTTCCCTGGCATCCTGTTATCAATGTATTGGTTATGGAGCATTGGGATGCTCCTGAAAGATCCCTTAAAGTAGCCAGGACAATGGCTCGGCTGTAACTGATGGTGCAGGAGTGTCACTAGCTGTTCACTCAGACCAAGGTGGATTTCTTGGTAGGACAGGCTACCAAACTCGTGGCAAGTGAAGGAGGTGTGGTATTAAAGGATATGCAGGATCGCAGAGTGGATGTCATTCTCAAAAGACAGTTCAAAGCTTTGGCCTTAGGAATCAAAGTGGCCACAGTCCCATTTTGTGACATGATCCTGAAATACCAGATTGCGGAGTCTTGAGCTGGCGAGAGGTAAGCTTTTGCCCCAGAGGTGGATTATGTGACAGATGCTCTTTATGACATCATCAGAGTCATGAACAAAGTTTCCGCTTATTAGATTTCAGCCTGCAGAATGTTCTGGATCAGGCAATGGGCTGGTCCTTTCAAGGAACAAAGGTTGTATGGTAAGGGACTGGAGATTTCATGACCAGTGTAGCAGATCATTGACCAAAATCTCTGCCTGACAGCAGACCCAGAACCTCTAGAGGCTCAGGGCACTCTAATTTTTGCGGGTCCAGATGTTTTTGGCAGTACTGAGGAGGAACTTCCTCTCAGAGAGCCTTCCAAGGATCCAGGCAGAGGTTCTCACGTCCCAGGCAAAGCCAGGCCTCCGGTTCTTATTCCGCTACAACTTCCAAGAAAACACAAAGACACCAGATCCAGAACAGTTTCCCTCAAGATAGGGGGATGACTCTCTGAGTATGTGGAGGCCTGGGCACAGAGCTGGTCGGATCGCTGGATACTGGAAATCATTCAGAGCAGTTATAAGCTGGAATACACCCGGCCCTTAATGGACTGCTTTGTGAACTCCCCAGTGAGATGACCAGAAAAAGCATGCAGGGAGGCCACAGTGCAGAGATGTTAGATATTCAAGTGATAAAGCCTGTGCTGCCTGAAGATTTGGGCTCTGGTAAATACTCCATATACTTCAGAAAGGCTCAGATGATTGGAGACCCATTCTAGATTCTCAAAGTTCCCTGCTTCCGCATGGATACAGTTTGATCTGTCATAGTGGTGGTTGCATTGGGGGAGTTTCTAGCCTCTCTGGATTTGACAGAGGCCTATTTGCACATTCCCATATTTCCAGACCACAGAAAGTTCCTGAGGTTTCATGTTCTGGAAAAACATTACCAGTTCTTGGCCCGTCCCTTTGGGCTGGCGACAGCTCCTCACAAGTTCACCAAGGTGATGGTGGTGGTAGCTGCTCACCTACATAAGATGGGCTTACAGGTTCATCCATACCTGAACAACTGGCTGAGCACAGCTCCATCATTCACCGAGGGACAGCAAGCGGTGGCTCATGTGGTCCGAGCTTTGCAGAATGAGTTAGATAGTGAATTTCCGAAATAGCCATCTACATAGTAACATATATAACATAGTAACATAGTAGATGACGGCAGATAAAGACCCGAATGGTCCATCCAGTCTGCCCAATCTGATTCAATTTAAATTTTTTCTTCTTAGCTATTTCTGGGCAAGAATCCAAAGCTCTACCCGGTACTGTGCTTGGGTTCCAACTGCCAAAATCTCCGTTAAAACCTACTCCAGCCCATCTACACCCTCCAAGCCACTGAAGCCCTCCCCATCTGATTCCATCACAGTTTCTAGAATACCTGGGTGTCTTATTCAACATGGCTCATAGCCGTGTCTATCTTCCAGAAGCACACAGACAAGCTCTGTTCTCAGATAATGAGCTTGCTATCCAAGCCAGCTCCATCCGCAAGGCACTACCTGTAAGTGCTAGCTTCCATGGTGGTGACAATAGACATAGTTCCTTGAACGAAAGCTCACATGCATCCTCTCCAAAACGTGTTATTGCGCTGGTCACTTCAATCAGACTCCCTGCAGATACAACTACCCAGGACACCGGAAGCCTGGACTAGTATGGACTGGTGGCTCCATCTTCAGTCGTTAGCCATCGGGGAGAGGGGGGGGTCCCATCAGGAGGGATTGCAAACCCTCCTGCTGGCAATCATTGAGAGGAGGGGAGATTTTCTGGGCAGGAGGGATTGGCCATCCCTCCTGCCGCGTTCGTTCAGGGAGGGGGGACTGGCAGCTTAAGGGTATGTAGAATCAACTTTTCTATAGTATTCTGGGCTCCGTGTTTCTGTTTGCCATGTTTGTTTTCATGTTTTAATTGTTCAGTGGTAGCATTTAATGTAGCCATTATGTTTTCAGAGCAGAACAGAATTGTTCTTCAAGGAGTTTACCCATATCCCTCCTTTACAGGTTTTTATAGAGGGGGCTATTGCCTGCTTTGGAACAAAATGAAGGAGGCAGCAGAGTCATCTGGTAACATAACAGGGATTCAAAAGCTGGAATAGATTCCTTCTGCTCAGCTCGTGAACACCCATTCATCCAGCTTGATACACCTATCTACTAAAAAAGATATTAGCAAGGTAAGAACCTAATCAGTTTTTTCAAAATGCTTATACCCATAACTTGTAGCCTTTGCAGTAACCAGCCCAGTTCAGTTCATCAGCTGCACTCTGTCTCCTATCCTATCTTTTTGCTAATGCATTATCCAACTCTATTCCATCCTCCCTTATACTGAAGATTGCTTCCTTCTTTTCATATTGGAATTGTAAACTACTCAGAAAAATCAGTTGATGGGTGGGTACATATCAAATGTTAATAAATTTGGAAACTTGGATATGAGAAACACTACAGATATGAGATCATTTATTCACAAATATGACAAACTATATAGAATGGATTCTGAATGTGGCATAAACAGTTTATAAAGTTGTCTCAAAGTCAGATGATGATTTTGCACTGACATATTGGAGTACAGTTCTCAAAAGACTATAAAAAATGACAACAGGAACTTGTTTAAGTGCAATTATGCTATTTATTCAAGATGCATTTACTACATTGAGATCACAAAAATTACTATATCATGGATAAATGTCTCCCTCTAGCGAAGCATCCTAAAATGTATTGTTTGTCCACTAAAAAATGGTATCAGATTATTTTCTTTTTTTTTATGTTGTTTTTTTGTTTTGTTTTAGTTCTATTTATTACCTTTATGGTAGAGTAACATGGCAACCACACTATTTTATGCTTTTACACCAGTCACTTGCATGAATATCCTATTCTGTTATAATTCCAAAAAAGCTGTTTAACAATTATATTGCTATACTTTTGGGAAGCTGAAAGTAAGATTATGAAAGTAATGAAAAGTACATCAGAAAGTTGAGTCAGCCTTGAATCAATAGTGAAAGACCATCCATGAAGGATATTGTCTCTTAAACAGATCACAAGACTCTAGAGAGCACCCCGTTATATAAACATTATTACTCATCGTATAAGACTGTGATGCATTTGTCAAAGATGAATTATTACTCACTTTAATTGAACCTTTATGAAAGCCACTCACTGCGAATCTTCTATCTTAGCTAGTTATTTGTTCTGTTATTCTGATGCTTCTTAAGAAAGCACTGACCTGTCCTTTGATGATAACTTCTTTGCCTCTAAGATATATCTGTCATTAGGGGACCTGCTTATTTTAGTTATTTATTTACATACCGCCTATTAATTGTCTTAAGTGATTTACATTCAGGTACTCAGTCATTAGTCCTTATCTGTCCTGGTAGGCTCACAATATGTCTAATGTACCTGGGGCAAAGGAGGATTGAGTGACTTGCCCAGGGTCATAAGTAGCACCATGGGGCTTGAACCCACAAACTCAAGGGTGCTGAGGCTGCACCTAAGCCACTCTTTCCTTCTTGTTCAGGAAAACTTTCATCACTGGTTATGCCGACCTCTACATTTTTACAAGTATTAATTCTAGAACCCTCTCCAATTTTTTTTTTTCAGTTCAAAAGATTTTATTAATTTTGTGAAATAAGTGAAAATAGTCAAGACCAAACAATAAGTAGAGATTTTAGTAAAGTAACTGCTGCCCCAGGTACATTAGTTAAGACTATGAGCTCACCACGATAATAATAATAACAGTTTATATACCGCAGGACCATGAAGTTCTATGCGGTTTACAATGATTAAAAATGCTACAAATTGAGTAAAACTAACAAAGTTGAAAACTAGTGACTAACAGCTCTAGAGATCAGTTATTGTGGGAAAGATTGTACAAATCAGTTACCTAAGTACTTCCCCCATTTTGTTTCTTAGGCTCCTTGTATTAGTATACATGCAATTTAGATCCTGGCATTTTGTCGTCTTCATTTCCTTTCCCTGTGCTTTGGTCATTGGTGTCTTCTCTTTTGCTTCAATCTTTCTAACCTCCACTTCTGGGTTAGTCGACTCCTGTAATTTGTCCCTTGTTTCTTCCCAGCCTTTTTTCCCCTTAGTATCTTCACGGGATACCTTCTTCCGAATTGTCGACGCTAGGTCGACTGTCGGCTTTCCCCTTCCTCTTAGTTTAAAGCCTGTTCTATTCCTCTCTTGACGTTGTTTGCTAGAAGTCTTGTTCCCGCCGCGCTCAGGTGCAGTCCATCTCTCCTGTAGAGCTTGCTCTTGCCCCAGAACATTGTCCAGTTCCTCACGAAGTGGAACCCTTCTTCCTCACACTATCTCCTCATCCATGCATTTATTGATTGTAGTTCCTCCTGCCTTTTCACATCTGCCCTCGGTACCGGTAGGATCTCTGATAATGCTATCTTCTGGGACCTCATCTTCAGCTTCCTTCCCAGAATCTTGAACTGTTCTATCAGTGTGCCTCTTCTGTAGTCTCTCCTGCTGACATCATTCTTCCCAATGTGGATCATTACTGCGGTCTCTTCCGTCTCCGTCCCTTCCAGGATCTTCCCAATTTTGTCCACGATGTCCTTTATACTCACTCCTGGGAGGCAGGTCACCAGTCGATCCTCTCTTCCTCCTGCTATGTGGCTGTCCACATGCCTCAGAATCGAGTCTCCCACCAGGATCGCTGACTTTCCCTTCTTCAATTTTCATTTCAGTCTCAGGTCAATGTCCTCGGTGTGCTTCGTTCTCTCTTCTTCTGGGCATCGACTAGCCAATTTTTCCCCCTCGTACGGTATTCCTCTGTGGGTGTCTTCTTTGAGGTCACCTGCTTCTTGCTCCACCTTCCATGTTGGTGTTGGTGTAACTTCATCTCTTATCTGGAGTTCGTTCTCTTCTACCCTCCTCCTGTATGCTTCCTCAATTAATTCCTCGAGTTCCCTGACTTCCTTCTCGATGTGTCTCTCACTCCTGAAGTCTTCAAATGCCCTGGTAGGGTCCTCTGGGGTGTAAAGTCCTTCTAGCTCCTGTATCTTGTCCTCAAGTCGCTTGACTTCTTTCTTCAAGCTTTTCAGCTCCTGACACCGAATGCATGCGTATGACTGTTTCCCTGAGGGGAGGTAGTCATACATATGACAGTGTGCAGAACACTGAAAAGCTCATCTTCTGGTTACCTTCTGCTTCCATCGGGGTTACTACTTTAAGAAAACAGTTAAGTTTACGTGTTCCTTCTGTGCCTGCTTCCTTCTGCACCTGCTTCTTGCCTTGTTGCCTTCTTCTTTTGTGTGGGCTGCCTACGCTCTACCTTTCCTTACTTTTGCTTGTGTGTTTGTTCCTTCTGTGCCTGCTGCCTTTGCACAACCTTGCCTAACTCTTGCTTGTGTGTGGTTGTTCCTTCTGTATCTGCTTCTTGCCTTGCTGCCTTTTGTGTGTGCTGTCTTTTCTCTTCCTTACCTTACTACTTGTGTGTGTTCGTCCCTTCTGCGCCTACTTCTTCCTTACCTTCTGTGCTTGCCGCTTCCTTACCTTTCAGTCCTTCCCTGTGCTCTTGGGTGTAGTGACTTGGCCCTTCTTGAGGCCCTTCGCAAAGGCGCTCTCCTTTGCCGCTCGCCTAACGGCTGCGCCCTTGGCTCCACCCCCTTTTATGGGGGAGTTCGGGTGCTGACTTTTCCGACGCAGTGGGGATGGGCGGCGCTAACTCTTGCCATGCCCCTAGCCTCCTGCTCTTCTCTGTCTCCCTCCTCTGCTCGTTTCTGCTTTTAAAACTGCTTTTCTCCCTTGCTCCTGCTACTCTTCTTGGTTTCTTGCTAACTTCAATGGCATGGTCAATTACCACGCCATTTAAACTAATTAACACAATTTGGGTTGCAAAGGATTTTAGTTAGGTGTTGCTAGGCGTCTGTGATTAGGGTGTCTAGCGATGCCTAACGTAGGCACCATTTATAGAATTTGGCCCTATGTGCCAACCACACACATGCCCAACAGCCTTATATCATCCATGCATTCTATTATACTCTCCTACATTTCCACAGTTTGAATGCCTCCCATTATATCCCCTCTCCAGTCTTACACAATTTTTGCATTCCTTTACACCCCATATGAATTAATTCTATTAACCCCCCCCTAAATCTTATACCATGCATACCTGCCATTACATAACCTCTTTACAATATACCATGTTTCCCCGAAAATAAGTCAGTGTCTTATATTCATTTCAGGCCCAAAAATCGCACTAGGTCTTATTTTGGGGTAGGGCTTATTTTTTTTCATGTACATGATCATCTCTCCCTTCCTCTCCTTCATCCCAATTCTTCTTCTTTTCTTTCTCTCCCCCTCATGTACAACATCTTTCCTCCCCTCTCACCCATCCCCTTGTGCCTTCCCTCTACAGCATCTTTCTATCCCTCCATCCCTCCCATCATCCTGTGCAGCAGAACCCTTGCCCAGCTTCTATCCTTCCCTCCCATCCCTCGTGCAGAACCTTTGAGCACCCTCCGCTGCTCTCACCGCGCAGCCAAACCCTCGCTGAGCCTCCATCCTTCTCTCCTATCCGAACCCTGCCGACCGTGACCATAAATACCTTCCGGCAGAGCAGGGTCGGGCCAGCAGCATGCTAAACAGGCTGCTTCGCGGCCTTCTTGCCAGGGCTTTCGGTGTGCCGCATTATTGATGCCATCATCAGTGATGCAGCAGAGGGAATTCCCCTGGCGAGAAGGCCGTGAAGCAGCCTGTTTATCATGATGCTGGCCCGACGCTGCTCTGCTGGTAGGTATTTATGGTCGTGGTCGGTGGGGTTCGGTTGGGAGGGAAGGATGGAGGGTCAGCGGGGGTTCGGCTGCGGGGGCAACTATCTGGAAGACCACAACATACACCACCCCATGCAATCCAGCTTCAGAACCAACTTCAGCACAGAGACACTACTAGGCTCCCTTGTTGACACAGCTAGACAACACCTCAGCACAGGAAAAAAAATGCTGCTCATACAACTGGATCTGACCGCAGCATTTGACCTGGTAGACCATAACATCCTACTGCAAATTTTGGACACAATAGGTATCACTGATAAGGTATACTCATGGTTTGAAGGATTCCTAAAATCCAGAACCTACAGAGTAAAGGTGGACAAAGAAAAATCAGAACTTTGGTCCAACCCCTGCGGCGTACCCCAAGGATCCCCACTATCCTCTACGCTCTTCAATCTCTATACTGCCTCCCTCGGCGCTTGCTTGGACAAACTAGGCCTAACTTCATATAGCTATGCAGACGACATCACCAATCTCATACCTTTTGATCAACCCAAGCCCTCTATGTTCAGACACACTACACCAAACACTAGAAACAGTAATAACATGGATGAAAGATTATAAACTGAAGCTGAACTCAGACAAAACAAAATTCATCCTCCTCGAAAATAAAAAAGTCCGAACCATAACCAATATAGAAATTAACTACATCAATTACCCCATTCAACCCACCCTAAAACTACTAGGAATGACGATAGATGCTGCACCATGCAATCACAAATCAATAAAATACAGAAATCATTCGCAATTATGAGAAACTTAAGACAAGTTTGAAAATTCTTCAATAGAACACAATTTCATCTCTTAGTACAATCCCTAGTCCTAGGTCTTTTAGACTAATGCAACATTCTCTACCTCCCCTGCCCAGCAACAATGATAAAACAACTACAAACAATCTAAAACACAGCATTGAGAATTATCTATTCATTGAGGAAACACGACCACATCACAGAGGTATACCTCAACTCACACTGGCTTTCAATTCTGGCAAGAATACTATTCAAATTCTACTGTCAACTATTTAAAACCATAAATGGCGACAGCCCAACCTACCTGAACAACCGCCTCATCTAAACTACATCAACTAGGCCAGGGGTGTCAAAGTCCCTCCTCGAGGGCCGCAATCCAGTCGGGTTTTCAGGATTTCCCCAATGAATATGCATAAGATTTATTTGCATGCACTGTTTTTATTGTATGCATATTCATTGGGGAAATCCTGAAAACCAGACTGGATTGCGGCCCTCGAGGAGGGACTTTGACACCCCTGAACTAGACATAGGAAAACCCACACTCCACTCACGCACCCTCCAATCAAAGAAGTCAAATGGAAAAAACTATATGATGGCCTCCTACCCACACAAGCAGCAAAACTCGACAACCAAATCTCCAATCTACTAATTATGACCCAGAAAAGAAATAAAGACTCTACTTCAGGAAATTCCTGCAAACGACTTAATACCGCTAGCTCCTTCCCACTTCCCAATACCTTCCCGATTCCCCAAAGCAACCTCATCTACTCTTTATCTCCTCTAGAAATTACCAGATATCTTCTTCTTGTAATACGTTTTTTGTAATTCTTTTGTAATCTGCCTTGAACCGCAAGGCAATGGCAGAATAGAAATCTTTAATCTAATGTAATGTAAATACATTTCAAATTGTGGAACATGTACTTAGCTTGCTTTGCAGCTATACCCCTCCGACGTGATATCTCAAAGCTTTTCGAAAAGAAATCAAAACCCTACTTTTCAAAAAATTTATCCAGATATCTTAACCCAACCCTTCCCCCTCCTCCTAGATAAATTCTCCCCCAAAACCTCCACTTAAATAATCTCTTCCTCCCCAAAACACCAACCAAGTATTCAGATCCCTGAAATATAGCATAATCTTATTTGTACTCTTACTGTAATCTATTTGTTATATCACACAGTAACGTACAGTCAATTTAATATCCAATTTGCAAGTTCTTCCGGAATTAATCCAGGTACCTCTCATCCCTTGTAACCAAAAAACCCCCACAAAAAACCCAAAACTGTTGTAACTTCACTGGAAATGTCCAGTTAGCTCTTTTGTAATCCGCCTTGAACTGCAAGGTATAGGCGGAATAAAAGTCCCTAATGTAATGTAATGTAATGTAATCTCATTTCAACACTTTCATCAGGGATGAGGTGAGTATAAAAGCATGCTGCAAGGCAAAGCCCACAATTACTAAATGAACAAAAAACTTAGCAAAATTAACAGACTAACCGGTCAAAAAAATTAGCAAATATAAAAACCTGTTATACTAATTTTTTGTACTCAGTATGTTTGTTTGTTCATTTAGTAATTGTGGGCTTTGCCTTGCAGCATGCTTTTATACTCATCTCATCCCTGATGAAAGTGTTGAAACGAGATATCACGTCGGAGGGGTATAGCTGCAAAGCAAGCTAAGTACATGTTCCACAATTTGAAATGTATTTAGCAGTGTAAGATTCATTGTAAAATTAGCACAATTTAAAGTAAATTAAGAAGAAAAAGAAAAATATGATAAAATAAAAGAAGAAAATATTACTAAATAGGTTTCAGTAGATATAATACCAACGGGTCTAATGAGGAGTCCAGCCAGCATGAGTCTTGTGACCCAGCTGGTATTCTGAAGCTCCCATGGTACTTAGTTTGGTAGTTTCATTAGAAAAACACCATCTGGGGCAATATATAAATATTTTTATGTGGATAAACAATTGTTTACTTGTGTAAAACCATTTTTTGTAAACTGCCCCTGTGTATGCATGGAAAAATACATGTCTGGTTATACAGCATAAAAGGAGTATAGTTTGGTTTGGAGGAAGGAAAGTATACATGGAGATCTCCTTTTTTCACATCTCTAAGCATTTTTTTGCACCTACAAATGTTATGTTATATTCACTAGTGTTTTCAAAGAAATTTCTCAATGAAAGTGAACTTGCATTCCTGAGAGTGCAAGTACAAAGAACATGGGGAATAAAAGACAGCTGAGCTGAGTGGATGTACAGGATCTATCTACTGTAGATAGGTATATAGAAATAAAAGTGATGCACACTCTTGGTTTTGCACATCTGAGATTATGTTGGTCAGAATTATGTTCTGGTAAAAAAAAAAAAAATATATATATATATATATATATATATATATGCAATGTTGGGTTTTGAAAGGCTCTATACCAAGGGTGCCCAAAAGGTCGATCACGATCAACCAGTAGATCGCAAAGGCAACGTGAGTCGGAGCCCATCCCGAGCTCCGCAATAGACTTACGTTGCCTTTGCGTTCTGTTCTCCCTGCTTACCCGACGCCAGGCCAGGCGCGTACAAGCACCGGGCCCACAGCCTTCCCACCCTGACATCAGTTCTGACGTCGGAGAGGAAGTTCTTAGCTAGCCAATCACTACCTGGCTGGCCCGGAACTTCCTCTCCGATATCAGAATTGATGGGATGGGAAGGCTGTGGGCCGGCGCTTGTACACGCCTGGCCAGGTGTTGGAAAAGCAGGGAGAAATAGGTGGGGGAAGGGTGAGAGAAAGAGAGACCGACAGAAAGAAAGAAAGGGGGGGGCAGGGAGAGAGAAAAAGAAAGAAAGAGAGCGGGGGAGGAATTTTGGGTTGGATAGTATTGCCTTATACTGAAGAGTACCAGTATGACTGTTTATGTTTTGGGGTGAGAATTTGGCTATCTGGTGTATTGGTTGTATTATTTTGTGCTGTATTTGCCATTGTGGAAATTCAACAAAATTTGTTAAAATAAAATTTAAAAAAGAAAGGGGGTGGGGCAGAGAGAGAAAGAAAGGGGAGAGGGCAGGGAGAGAGGAAGAAAAAGTTGGACTCATGGAGGGACAGAGAGAGATGTTGGTTAGGGAATGGAATGAGGTCTGTAGGAGAAAGAAAGAAAGAAATATTGGATTTATAGTCAGAAGAAGGAAGTGCAACCAGAAACTCATGAAATCAACAGAAAGCAAAGGTAGGAAAAATGATTTTATTTTAAATTTAGTGATCAAAATGTGTCCAAATTTATATCTGCTGTCTATATTTTGCACTATGGCCCCCTTTTACTAAACCACGATAGCAGTTTTTAATGCAGGGAACCTATGAGCGTCGGGAGCAGCACGGTGCATTCTCCCTGTGCTAAAAAATGCTATCACGGTTTAGCAAAAGGGGAGGGGGTATATTTGTCTATTTTTATATAGTTGTTACTGAGGTGACATTGCATATTTTAAAGTCATCTACCTTGACCTCTTTGAAAAAAAAACCCCAAATATAAATGATAATTAACATTTTCTCTGCATAGTGTGCTTTGTGTTTTTTAAAATTTTATTGTTGGTAGATCATTTTGACTTGGTCATTTTAAAAGTAGCTCGCAAGCCAAGAAAGTGTGGACAACCCTGCTGTAAACAATGAAAATGTTAGAGAAATAATCCTTTATTGAAAATGCATTGTGCAATAAACACAAAATAGGAGCAAGCTCTTCTTACACAAAGACAACATGAAATTATTTGAACACCCAACCATCCCAGATCAGGCTTTATTTTCCTCTATTTGGATTTTAACCAAGGTTTTGAGCAGAAGTCTTTTTCTAGGTCATTGCTATACAAAAATTAATATGAAATCCATACTCCCCAGGGAAGAGGGGCATGAGGGTAAAATCCCGCTAGGGGGTCCATCTTGGCTTAAAGTCACAGGTCTATGGATAACTGTTCAGATAACTGCTCTGAAGTCTGTTTTCCATCTTCTCCTTTAGAAGTCAGCTACAAAAAGAGAGAGAAAATTGTACAAACTGAAGTGCATGTTATGTATTGAAACATCTGAAAACTACAAGGGAACTCACTTATCCAAGGTGATACTGTTAAATAACTCCCACTAATCACCTTTTTTCTTTATATCCAACATTATTACTTAATTCAACACATAGCTGATGTGGTTAAGTGAACACTCAGACCCACAGCTGAGGTCCCAGTGAAAAAATCACAGAGCAGCTGTATAGGAGACCATCATAGTTGTTCACAGTCTCCTCCACCATGCAAAGACTGAATAACTTTAAATCAAATGAAATAAAATAATTCACAGCTTCAACTTAACTTTGAATGGTATGGGTAGTAAGCACAATTGCTCCGGGCTCCTCCTTTATTCTCATTACCGACCCCCCAACCTAGGTTTCACCCGCTGGCTTAACCTAGGTTGGTGGGTCGGTAATGAGAATAAAGGAGGAGCCCGGAGCAATTGTGCTTACTACCCATACCATTCAAAGTTAAGTTGAAGCTGTGTATTATTTTATTTCATTTGATTTAAAGTTATTCAGTCTTTGCATGGTGGAGGAGATTGTGAACAACTATGATGGTCTCCTATACAGCTGCTCCGTGATTTTTTCACTGGGACCTCAGCTGTGGGTCTGAGTGTTCACTTAACCACATCAGCTATGTGTTGAATTAAGTAATAGTGTTGGATATAAAGAAAAAAGGTGATTAGTGGGAGTTATGTATTGAAACAGCCACACAGCTCTATGAGCTATGCTGATAAGTTCCGTGAATAACAGGGCTGGAAGAATATTATACAATGAGGGTTGATGCAAAGTCCAGGGATACGTTTTACCTACAGATTCTATAATAATATTCAAAATTAAAGTATTCATACCCTTTTGTATTGGAAATTGCCTAAGAAAAAGGTTCCACACATATTTACACTTGCTAATTTGTTTGATACTTTCTTCAAATGTTGAAAATTCCAAGATATGCATTTATTTGCAGACTGTACCCCAGGAATGCCTGCCCCTATTCTGGATAAAACTGTATATATAGGAGGTAGTGGTTGATGCAGCAAATGTGTACAAATGAGAATACTTGTATGAATGCATGTCTGATCACACAACTATGGCTACATGTGGTTCTGTAAATACACAGCAGGGATGTAATTTGATCCCATGAAACGTAGGCCACGTTGGGCTGAGAGTAGCAAGCAACAGCCCTGGTTCTTAAAGAGTATAAGCTAAGTACTTTAAGTTTTAAGAAGTTTCAAAAGTCAAAATGAAACAAAAAACTTTACAGCACAAATGCACTTTTGATACAGCACTTTAAAGCACAGTTCTTCAACCGCCGGTCCGCGCAGGGCCGGCGAGATTGATTAAGTTCAATTTCCTGCCGGTTTGCGCAGGGCCGGCAAAATCAACGAGATATTTTAGCTGGTCCGCACTGGGCAGGAGAGATCATGGGGAGCCTCCGACAGTGGCTTTCTCCCATCTGCAGCTCTCCTTTACTTCTCAGCGCAGCGATTCACGAAGGCAGCTTTGGGGCTTTTGCTGAGTCGCGGCTGCCGATGATGCAACTTCCTCTTTCCTCAGAGGCAGCGCGACCCAACAAAGGACCCAAGGCTGCCTTCCTGAATCGCTGCGCTGGGAAGTAAGAAGAGCTGCTGGGAGGGGAGAAAGCCACTATTGGAATCTGGGAAGCTGCTAGGCAAGGGAAAAAAAGGGACAGCTGCTACTGGAGAGGGAGAAGGAAAGATGCTGCTGAGAGGGGAGGAGGGAAAGGAATCTGGGAAGCTGCTGGGCAAGGGGAAAAAAGGGACAGCTGCTACTGGAGAGGGAGGAGAGATGCTGCTGGGAGGGGAGGAGAGATGCTGCTGGGAGGGGAGGAGGGAAAGGAGTCTGGGAAGTTTCTGGACAAAGGAAAAAAAGGGACAGCTACTGGACCTGGAGGGAAGGAGAGATGCTGCTGGGATGGGAGGAAGGGAAGAGAGTTACTGCTGGATAGGAGGAGGAGGGAAGGGAGAAGGAAAAAAGGAAGGAAACAGCTGGAAGGGAGATTAGAGGAGAGGAAGGGGAGAGACAGGCATGAGAAAGTAGAGAAATTGATGATGGGAAGGGGTCAGCAGAGAAATAAGCAGAGAGGGACAACGATGCTAGATCTGGTGTAGGAGAGATGAAAATGAAGAGACCAGTGAAGCTGGAATGAATCATGTAAAAAGGAGAGGGGGCACAGGCAGGATGGAAAGGGGAGAGGGGCATAGAAAGAAGACAGATAACATATGGAAGGGGGAGAGGGCAGACAGTGGATGGAAGGGGCAGATGCTGGATTGAAGAGACAGAGAGGGCAGATGCTGAAG
Organism: Geotrypetes seraphini; assembly: GCF_902459505.1. Lineage (NCBI taxonomy): Eukaryota > Metazoa > Chordata > Amphibia > Gymnophiona > Dermophiidae > Geotrypetes > Geotrypetes seraphini. Next base: position 27,699,496 of record NC_047101.1, on the reverse strand, counting down.
GGAAGAGAGTGAAAAGAAGATGAAAACAGAAACCGGAGACGTCAAAAGGTAGAAAAAAATAATTTTATTTTTATTTTTTGATTAGAATATATTAGATTTGAAATATATTTCCTGCTAGAGCTGGTGTTAGACATAACTGGGGACTGCAAAGCCCAGGCAGTGCTTCTTTAGCTTCCAGCTGGCTTAGGGTGCTCTCTGGGTCAGTTGCCCTAGTTGCATTCCCTTAACACTATTCCTGTCATGTGTGACTGCAGTATTCTGTTAGCATGATATTTCTGTGTAGCATTCTGTAATAATTTGGCTTGTTCAGTTTTCTTGATAGTAGAGGGGATATGTGAAGGGGAGGGGAGACAGGGGTTTTGTTGATCCTTGCTCTGTATTATTTGTATTTATAAAATGACAATTGTACAGAATATTGTTTCTTTTTGTACTTTAATAAAATACATTCCATATAAAATCATAACTGAGGCTTGTACGGATGGGATCAGATGATTTGCGAGGACCGAGCTCAAGGAGGTGGGGAGGAAATGGGGTTTTTAAATTTTAGTCCTAGTAGTTTGCCGGTGCACAAAATAATTATTTTATTTCTGCCAGTCCACGGGTGTAAAAAGGTTGAAAAACACTGCTTTAAAGCATAAGAACATAAGCAATGCCTCTGCTGGGTCAGACCTGAGGTCCATCATGCCCAGCAGTCCGCTCACGCGGCGGCCCAACAGGTCCAGGACCTGTGCAGAAATCCTCTATTTATACCCTTCTATCCTCTTTTCCAGCAGGAAACTGTCCAATCCTTTCTTAAATCCCAGTACCGTACTCTGCCCTATTACATTCTCTGGAAGTGCATTCCAGGTGTCCACCACACGTTGGGTAAAGAAGAACTTCCTAGCATTTGTTTTGAATCTGTCCCCTTTCAACTTTTCCAGATGCCCTCTTGTTCTTTTATTTTTTGAAAGTGTGAAGTAGAGAGTTGCGCGGGGACAGAAATCCCACCCGTCCCCGCCAAAGTCCCACCCGTCCCCGCGAGGAATCCCTCCGTCCCCATCCGTCCCCGCGAGGAATCCCTCCATCCCCACCCGTCCCCGTGAGGAATCCCCTACGTCCCCGCCCGTCCCTATAAACTACAGAAATAGTTATTTCATTTAATTATGCTACTGAATTAAAGGCTCTGGTAGAAACCCATTTAAAAATAAGCAAAAAGACTTTATTAATTTGGAAATATTAATTGGGAAGAATACATACTTTGTAAACGGGTTTCTACCAGAGCCTCTAATGTTTATAAATTTTTATCAACACAACTAATATACTACTTTATCCTTAAGCAAAAAAAAAAAAAGAATTTTTTTCCTACCTTTGTTGCCCGGTTTCTGCTTTCTTCATATTCTCATTCAATTCCTTCCATCCACTGCCTCTCTTTTCTCTGTGTCTTCCATTTGCTCTGTTACTGTGCCTCTCCCTTTCTCCCCCCTCCCAAATTGGTCTGGCACCCATCTTTTTCCCTCCACTCCCCCCATAGTCTGGCACCTCTGTCTTCTTCCCTGCCAGGGTCTTCTCCCCATTCCCTCTTCCCCATTTCCTTCCAGTGTCCTTCTCCCCCACCATCTTCCCCATGTCCTGTCAGGCAGCATCCTTATCCCCCCTCTGCCTTCCCCATGTCCTTTCAGCGTCCTTCTCCCCCCTCTGCCTTCCCCATGTCCTTTCAGCGGCCTTCTCCCCCCTGTCTTCCCCATGTCCTTTCAGCGGCCTTCTCCCCCCCCCCATGTTTTCCCCATTTCCTTTCAGTGGCCTTCTCCACCCCTGTTTTCCCCATGTCCTTTCAGTGGCATTCTCCACCCCTTTGTCTTCCACAGTGCTTTCAGGGTCCTTCACCCCCCTCTGTCTTCCACATGTGCTTTCAGCATCCTTCCCCCCTCCTCCCGTTTACTCCATGTCCTTTCAGCGTCCTTCTCCACCCCTTTGTCTTCCCCAGTGCTTTCAGCGGCCTTCTCCCCCCTTAAGCGTCTTTACTTCTCTACTCCACCTTTCCTCCCTCCCTGCCCCTTACCTTTGTGGCATTTCCGCACCCGACCGACAACAGAACAGGCCCGGTCGGACAAATCTCCCTGTCCTTTAGCCGCGAATCTAAATTACCTTCTTACAGCAGCTGGAGTATTGAAGCTGCTGTAAGAGATAATTTAGATTCGCGGCTACAGGGCAGGGAGGTTTGTCGGCCGGGCCTGTTGTCGGTCGATCGGGGGACCTGACCGGCTGTGCACATTCTTCGGGGTGGACCGCCCCCTCCCCCCTCTTTCGTTCGCCATTGCCTTCTTCCTACCTGCCCTGCCGCACACAGACGACCGGAAGTCTTCCTGATGTCAGCACTGACGTCGGAGGAAGGGAGGGCTTTGCTTAAGCCCTCCCTCCGACGTCAGCGCTGACATCGGGAAGACTTCCGTTCGGCTGTGTGCTGCGACAGTGCAGGTAAGGAGGAGGAGACTACCCTCGCAGCTCGAATACACTGCGATCGAACCCCGCGACCCTCGGAGGCATCCCCACGGGATCCCCGCGACCCTAGGGGGCGTCCCCACGGGATCCCCGTGACCCAAAGGGGGAACCCGCGGGATCCCCGCGGGTCCCGCGGGATTCCCGTCATCCCCGTTCCCGTGCAGCTCTCTAGTGTGAAGAATCTGTCCCTCTCTACTCTCTCTATGCCCTTCATGATCTTATAAGTCTCTATCATATCCCCTCTAAGTCTCCTCTTCTCCAGGGAAAAGAGACCCAGTTTCTCCAATCTCTCAGCATATGGAAGGTTTTCCATCCCTTTTATCAGACGTGTCGCTCTCCTCTGAACCCTCTCGAGTATCGCCATATCCTTCTTAAGGTACGGCGACCAATATTGGATGCAGTATTCCAGATGCGGGCGCACCATCGCCCGATACAACGGCAGGATAACTTCTTTCGTCCTGGTTGTGATACCCTTCTTGATTATACCTAGCATTCTATTTGCTTTCTTAGCGGCCGCTGCGCACTGTGCCATCGGCTTCATTGTCATGTCCACCATTACCCCTAAGTCCCTTTCCTGGGTACTCTCATTCAATAACATCCCTCCCATCGTATAGTTGTACCTCAGGTTTCTGCTTCCCACATGCAGTACTTTACATTTCTCAACGTTGAACTTCATCTGCCATCTCGTCGCCCATTCCCCTAGTTTATTCAGGTCCCTTTGCAATTCTTCGCAGTCCTCTTTAGTCCGAGCTCCACTGAATAGTTTGGTGTCGTCTGCAAATTTTATTATCTCACACGTCGTCCCTATTTCTAGATCATTTATGAATATATTAAATAGTAGTGGCCCGAGCACCGAGCCCTGCGGAACACCACTTGTGACCCTCTTCCAGTCCGAGTAGTGGCCCTTCACCCCTACCCTCTGTTTCCTACCCGCCAACCAGTTTCTGATCCATCTATGCACATATCCATCCACCCCATGGTTCTTCAGTTTCCGGAGTAGACGCTCGTGAGGCACCTTGTCAAAGGCTTTTTGGAAATCTAGGTATACGATGTCTATGGGGTCTCCTTTGTCCGTCCGTTTGTTGATTCCTTCGAAGAAGTGCAATAAGTTAGTTAAGCACGATCTCCCCCTGCAGAAACCATGTTGGCTTGGTATCAGAAGTTTGTTTCTTTCCAAATGTTCATCGATGTTTTCTTTTATCAGCGCTTCTGCCATTTTCCCCGGAACCGAGGTCAGACTCACTGGTCTGTAGTTTCCCGGGTCACCTCTTGATCCCTTTTTGAAGATGGGCGTGACGTTGGCTATCTTCCAATCCTCTGGTATCACACCTGTTTTCAGGGATAGGTTGCAAACTTGCTGCAGTAGTTCCGCTATCTCCTCCTTTAATTCCTTCAGAACCCTTGGATGGATTCCGTCTGGACCCGGGGATTTGTCAGTTTTTAGTTTTTCTATCTGCCTGCGCACATCTTCAAGGCTCACTTCCATGGATGTTAATTTTTCTGCTTGATTTCCATTGAAGAATTGCTCAGGTTCCGGTAAGTTGGTTGTGTCTTCGTTCGTAAATACAGACGAAAAGAACATGTTGTCTTTCTGCGACTTCTTTCTCCTCCTTCACTACCCCCTTCCTGTCTCCATCATCCAGCGGTCCCACCTCCTCCCTAGCTGGCTGTTTCCCTTTAACATATCTGAAAAATGGTTTGAAATTTCGTGCCTCCCTGGCTAGCCTCTCTTCATACTCTCTTTTGGCTTTTCGAACCACTCGGTGACATTCTTTTTGATACTTCCTGTGCTCCTTCCAGTTCCCCTCAGTTTTGTCCTTTTTCCATTTCCTGAATGAATTTTTCTTATTGCCTATCGCTTCCTTCACTATTTTAGTCAGCCATACCGGGTCTTTTGTTCGACTCTTTTTGCTCCCCTTTCTGAATCTGGGTATGTACAAATTTTGCGCCTCGCTCACCGTGCCAGGCATGTTCTACCGTTTGCCATTTCTTGGAAGTGTTCCTAAGTTTCTTCCTTACCATTTCCCTCATTGCTTCATAGTTTCCTTTCCTGAAGTTGAAAGTTGTTGCTATGGTTCTCTTTCCTTTCGGTATTCCTAGTTCAACTTTGAACTTGATCATATTATGATCGCTGTTTCCCAACGGTCCCACTACTTCCACTTCCTTTGCAGGGCCCATTAACCCATTTAGGATTAGATCCAGAGTGGCATTTCCTCTCGTCGGTTCTCTAACAAGCTGCTCCATGAAGCAATCTTGTGTAGCCTCCAGAAATTCTGTCTCTCTAGCGCATCCGGAGCTTCCAAGTTTCCAGTCTATCCCGGGGTAGTTGAAGTCTCCCATAATAACTGTGTAACCACTTTTGCATTCTCGCTTCATCTCGGTTTCCATTTCTCTGTCGATATCTCCGGTTTGCCTGGGTGGACGATAGTATAGGCCCATCTTTATTTCATGTCCTTTCCTATCCGGTATTTTAACCCATAGCGATTCCAGCTTGTTGGTCATCTCCACTGTGTCCATTCTTGTCGATTGTATGCTTTCTTTTATGTATAGAGCTATTCCACCTCCTTTCTGTCCTGACCTGTCCTGGCGATAGAGCTTGTACCCCGGCAGTGCTGTATCCCATTTGCTTTCCTCATTCCACCATGTTTCAGAGATTCCAATGATGTCTATGTCCTCTGCATTGGCCAAAGCCTCTAGTTCCCCCATTTTGTTACTTAGGCTCCTTGCATTAGTATATATGCAATTTAGGTCCTGGCATTTTGTTGTCTTCACTACCTTTCCCTGTGCTTCGATCCTTGGTGTCTTCTCTTTTGCTGCACTCTTTCTAACCTCCTCTTCTGGGTTAGTCGACTCCTGTAATTTGTCCCTTGCTTCTTCCCAGCCTTTTTTCCCCTTAGTATCTTCAAGGGATACCTTCTTCCAAATCGTCGACGCTAGGTCGACTGTCGGCTTTCCCCTTCCTTTTAGTTTAAAGCCTGTTCTATTCCTCTCATGACGTTGCTTGCTAGAAGTCTTGTTCCCGCTGCGCTCAGGTGCAGTCCATCTCTCCTATAGAGCTTGTTCTTGCCCCAGAACGTTGTCCAGTTCCTCACGAAGTGGAAACCTTCTTCCTCACACCATTTCCTCATCCACGCATTTATTGATTGTAGTTCCTCCTGCCTTTTCACATCTGCCCTCGGTACCGGTAGGATCTCTGAGAATGCTATCTTCTGGGTCCTCATCTTCAGCTTCCTTCCCAGAATCTTGAACTGTTCTATCAGCGTGCCTCTTCTGTAGTCTCTCCTGCTGACATCATTCGTCCCGATGTGGATCATTACTGCGGTCTCTTCCGTCTCTGCTCCATCCAGGATCATCCCAATTTTGTCCACGATGTCCTTGGTTCTCGCTCCTAGGAGGCAGGTCACCAGTCGATCCTCTCTCCCTCCTGCTATGTGGCTGTCCACATGCCTCAGGATCGAGTCTCCCACTAGGATCGCTGACTTTCCCTTCTTCAGTTTTCGCTTCGGTCTCAGGTCAATGTCCTCGGTGTGCTTCTCTCTCTCTTCTGGGCATCGACTAGCCAATTTCTCCCCCTCTTGTGGTATTCCTCCGTGGCTGTCTTCTTTGAGATCATCTGCTTCTTGCTCCCCCTTCCATATTGGTGTAACTTCATCCTTCATCTGGAGTTCGTTCTCTGCCACCCTCCTCCTGTATGCTTCCTCAATGAATTCCTCGAGCTCCCTGACTTCCTTCTCAATGTGTCTCTCACTCCTGAAGTCTTCAAATGCCTTGATAGGGTCCTCTGTGGTGTAAAGTCCTTCTAGCTCCAGTATCTTGTCCTCAAGTCGCTTGACTTCTTTCTTCAAGCTTTTCAGCTCCTGACACCGACTGCATACATAAGACTATCTCCCCGAGGGGAGGTAGTCATACATATGACAGTCTGTGCAGAACACTGGAAAGCTCATCTTCTGGTTTCCCTCTGCTTCCATCGTCGTTCCTACTTTTAAGATAACAGTTAAGATTATGTGATCTTTCTGTGCCTGTTTCTTGCCTTGCTACCTTCTTCTTGTGTGTGCTGCCTACGCTCTACCTTTCCTTGCTTTTGCTTGTGTGTTTATTTCTTCTGTGTCTGCTTCTTGCCTTGCTGCCTTCTTATGTGTGCTGTCTTTGCTCTTCCTTACTTTACTGCTTCTTGTGTGTGCTGGTTCTTTCTGCGCTTGCTTCTACCTTACCTTCTGTGTTTCTGTACTTGCCGCTTCCTTACCTTTCAGTCCTTTCCTGTGCTCCTGGGTGTAGTGACTTGGCCCTTCGCAAAGGCACTCTCGCTAAGGCGAGCGCCTTTGCCGCCCGCCTTCGCCGCGCGCCGTTAGCTCCTCCCCTTTTGTAGGGGAGTTTGGACGCTGACTCTTCCGATGCGGTGGGGGTGGGCGGAGCTTACTCTCGCCCTGCCCCCTAGCCTTCTGCTCTTCCTCCTCGGCTCTTTTCTTTACTTTAACTGCTTTTAAACAGCTTTCTCCTGCTCCTCTTCCTCTCCCTTAGCTATTCTTGCTGCTCCTCCTGTCCGATGCTGTGCACCGCGTGTGTCTTTGACTCCTCCACTTTTGTAGGGGAGTTCGGACGCTGACTCTTCCGACGCGGTGGGGGTGGGCGGAGCTTACTCTTGCCCTGCCCCTAGCCTCCTGCTCTTCCTCCTCGGCTCTTTTCTTTACTTTAACTGCTTTTAAACAGCTTTCTCCTGCTCCTCTTCCTCTCCCTTAGCTATTCTTGCTGCTCCTCCTGTCCGATGCTGTGCACCGCGTGTGTCTTTGAACTTTTTGAACTAGTGCACTTTTGTCGGTTATGAGCTTCTGAAATGAATTGTGAGGTTTAAATAGTCCCAAATATTAATGAATTATGAGGTTTTTAGGAATTAAGTATTTAAAATATTGAGTTTATCTTAAAGTAATAGTAACCTAGTTAAGTAATTTTAGTATAAATTAATTGAATATTATAGAGTTAGGATTGAAGAAATAAAAAATTAAGTTTAAACGTTAGGATTGAGGTAGGAAGGACGGGTTCAAGCCAGTGATGTCAATAGGAGTAAGAGAAAATAACTGTCTTTCTCTCTGAAAGAACCCCGAATGGGCAAAACTACATAATCTGAGACTTGTCCCGTTTATAGGATAAAAGAAAGAAGAAAAAAGAAAGAAGAAAAGACAAATAACTACCTTCAGTGTCATTTTGGCCTATACCGATTGTTTTATAAACTGTATTCAATTGATAGGTAACCATCAGGTTTTCTTTATTTATTGTTCTGTAAATACATACACATCTTTAAAAATTCATATATTGCACGTGGCTAGAATTGGTGGAGTATGTGCAAGGCAAACACACTTGAGTAACTTATAGGTTATGAATGTTGGCCAATATTCAGCACTATTTAACTGGCCAGAAACAGCGCCAACTGGTTAAATAGTGCTTAACTGGTTAAATGTGACTATTCAGTGTGAGATAACCAATTATCTCCACTGAAAATTCATGGTTAGTGGCTAAAAGTTAACCAGCAATTTTCAGTGCTGAACAACTATGTTTAGCAGCCAAATTGGACTCTGTAAACAGCAATCCTATCATTGGCCACTATAAACTTAACTGATCAGCCCCGAATATTGATTTAGCCAGTTTACTTTGAGATAGCCAAAACATCCTCAAACATCCAGTCACCGGAAACTGTCCAGCATTGAATATCCATGGTCAGCCCCAGCTGCAGGACTTATTTGGGCTGCTTCTTGGTGGCTGAATATCGGGTTTAGTGTCTCCCACATCTAGGCATGGGCATTTACACCAGCTCTATGTCGGCATAAGAGCTCACAGCTAACTGCATACAGGTGTACTAAAAGAACTCAAACATGAAATTGCTAGCCTGCTGTTAGTGATCTGCAACCTGTCGCTAAAATCGTCTGTAGTACCTGAAAATTGGAGGGTGGCCAATGTTACGCCGATTTTTACAAAGATCCCATATCTACAATCACCAACTATAGACCCATAGCCAACATCCCCTTCATCACCCAATTGATGGACGGGCTGATCTACACTGATCTAACAAACTACCTGGAAAAATTCTCAATATTGCACGAATATCAATCAGGATTCCACACATACTACAGCACCGAACCAGCCATAGCATCCACTGTGGACTACATCACCCACTCAGTTTAGGGAACCATGCACTAGTTCTCTAATTCGACCTGAGCAGTGTGTTTGACCTTGTAGACCATGACATACTACCATGCTGCTTAGATGCCATAGGCATCTCCGGTCATGTGTTAATTTGGTTCAAAGAGGCTTCCTGAAAAACCGATCCTACCAGGTCATCAAACAAGTCTACTCCCAATCATGGACCAACTCCTGTGGTGTCCCGCAAGGCTCTCCACTATCACCTACCCTGTTCAACCTATACATGTCTTCACTAGGCCACGAACTGTCCAAATGTACATATACGCTGATGACATTACAGTCATGATCCCCTTCTCCACCTTATCGACCGAAACCAGACACTTCATTTCATCCATCATCAATCAGGTAGAACAATGGACATAAAATTTCAAACTAAAACTAAACCCTGAAAAAATTAAAATATTCATGGCCACCCCAACAAACAAATACAAAGAACCATCAATCAGCTTATAAGGGAGAAACTTTCCTATTAACCCCACTATAAAAATCCTTGGAGTGACCTTAGATCAGCAACTGACATTTAGCGCCCATACTGACATCTTAGTAAAAAAATGCTTCTACCTACTATGGAAACTACATACGATAAAACCATACTTTTACTTTGCATCATTTAGACTATTAGTACAATCACTAATCCTAAGCTTACTGGACTACTGCAATGTCATTTACCTAGGATCCTACAAAAAAACTACCAAAAGATTGAGAACAATCCAAAACACAGCCATACGACTGATTTTTGACCTGAAAAAATCCGACCACATCACTCCATATTTTTAAAAACTACACTGGCTACTAATCGAGGCCAGAATAATTTTCAAATTCGTTTGCCTATGCTTCATAGCACTATTCGGCATGCACCCACCTACCTTCTGAATCACTTTGTTCTCCAAGACAAACTCCGCTTCTCCGACTCCCAAAGGATGCCAATTCAAAAGATTCCTCAACAAGACACTTTCCTTCCAAGCAGGAATCTGGAACAATACCCTAAGTGACTTACTCCTTAACCATTTATCATACCAATCATACAGAAGGTCACTGAAAACCCATTTATTTGACAAATTTATTTAACTTCCTTAATCATTTTCCTCTACGTCTTCCAGCATGCTCCTACCTCCTGTTGTACATAACTATGTTACCCGCCTGTTTGTTTCCTCCTACTTCATGCTCATGATGCAACTTAGCTGCATTCATGCAGCCTCTCTTGTTGTAAACCGTCTTGAACTGAAAGGTATGATGGGATATAAATAAAGCTATTATTATTAAAATGTTTTACTACTTGGGATCTAGCTAGGTACTAGGGACCTGGGTTGGCTACTGTTGGAAATAGGATGATGGCCTTTGGTTTGTCTCAGTATGGCAATGCTTTTGTTCTTATGTTCAGATATTTGGGGAGTGGTAGGAGGTCAGTGATCACTGGGTGAGTGTGTAGGGGCCATATTTTCATCTCTCTAGTGGTTATCTGGTCAGTTTGGGTACCTTTTTGGACCTTATTTGTTTTAAAAACAGGTCTACCCAATATGTCCAAATTGTGTCCTGGATGTGTTGTAAAATGTCCAAGTGCTAATTCTGCTCAAAATATGCCTCTTATACCCCCCCCCCCAGACACATTGGAGACAAAATGACCAGAAAGATATCTAAAACGTCAGTTTAGAAAATGCCTACTTGGATGTTTTGACTAATAAGATGTCCAAGTGCCAGTTTATGCCATCTTTTTGACATCTATGATTTTTAAAAATGAGTTCCATAGGCTACAGGGAAGTTAGGTCAAATTATACTTTGCTATATAGCTGTCCATACCATGTCTGAACTGCATTTTATAAAGAGAATTAATCTTCAAAACCATGACAGGTTTATCCCCAACCTATCTGTCTCACCAATTTGAATTCCCAGGCACAACTTATACACACAGTACCTACTTGTTCGCTTTTCCATCCCTATAGGGCTGCACCTACAAGAGATACCTCAATAGAACACTATCATTCCAAGCAGGCAAATGGGACAAATGTTTAACCAACTTCATCTCAAATGCACTTTCATACCAAACGTTTAAAAAGTCAATAAAAACCTCTCTCTTTGACCCCCACCTCAACCTGATGTACTTCCAAAACACTTCCAGATAAACCTGACTAAACTTAGCATGCCAATGTAATTTCGAAAGTTATCTGTAATGTCGCTGTCTGTATACAGTCTCTTCCCTTGTAAACCGCTTAGAACTGTTTATGGTATGGCGGTATATAAAAATAAAGTTATTATTATTATTATTGATTCAAGCTGGAGTACTAAAGAACATTACAATGTGGAGCTGAACTGTTTATTCTAGATGAGATCATGGGACAGAAGAACCATGATGATCTTGGACAATTATGCCCACCTATGTAGGTGGTCAGAGGGCAGTTTTGTGCAGACTCTCTTTGACAGGTCTGTGTATGCTTAAGCTGATTAGGCCCTTGCATCATATGACCTTGAAGTTATGAGTTCAATTCCCACTGCAGCTCCTTGTGACAATGGGCAAGTCACTTAACACAGAAAAAGTGGTATATCTTGTCCCATTCCCTTTACCTTAAGCTGCACCAATCATAAAATGCCAAGCTACATTACAGCCATGTTAGCTTGTCATTGCCAATGACAGGACTTGCCATTAATGGCTATGGAGACAACTCCAGAGTGTGAGTGTATACGTGAGAGTGAGTTAAGTAAACAAGGGATAGCCAGAATGAGGGTGTGGGAATGTGACAGAATTTGAGAGAGTTGGAGTATGTGAAAAGAAAGTGGCCTCCAGCCTAGTAGAGGAACTGGAAAGATGTACCATGAAGAAAGAAATCTCACCAAGGGAGAGAGCAAGAATCTCTCCATGGGCAGAGGTGAGAAATATCTATTCAAATTGAGCTAACATCAGAAATGCTGCTACAGGGAAATTCTGTTTTTAAATCAGACTCTTTTTTGAGCAGTACTGGCATGACAGCAACTGTCCAGTTTAAGGGGATAAGCTAGAGCAAATATGTGGCATTGACTGTGTGGAAACATTAAACATAACATCAAACTGATTCACAGAGATTGTAAATGTGTACATACATATTTCTTTAATCTGACCTTAATTAAGATTGTTAATTAATCTGTGTTACTATTCATTTGAACTAAAAATTAGGAATAAACAGATCTTTTAACACCTGTACTTGATGTCTCATTTCTTTCTTCATATCTTACCATAGTTTTGAAGAACTGGTTGACTTTGTTCTTTTTCAGTGTTTTTCTCTCTCCCTCTGAGGCAATGGAGAACTGCTGGCTCAATCTCTGGGGCATGCTTAGCTCTTCACATACAGAATCAACAACCGACAGAGTCAGTGCTGAAAGGAAGGAGACAAACCACAGACATGTTTTAACTCCATTCCTGTACAACCTCTCTTCCTTCATGTTCATTCAGGTCTCTTCAGGGAGCTATCAAGTAAAACTACCTACTTTTTAATCCTCTCTCTCAGCTATCATCACAAGGACAATTATGCATGGCCTCTCTTCTACCACATCCTTATTCTAGCCTTCATCATGGATATATTAGTCCTGAATTATCTCTTCCTGCCTTTGAGATCCACCATTAATAGATGAGAGAGCTGAAATCAGTCTCCACTAAATCCTGCATTGCATGAGTGTCTTGCTAACAACTCTGCTAGGAATCTCATGACATTTGTGTAATGAGTTCTGTATGTGTGAGGTAATTTGTGGCTATTAGTAGGTTAGTGCAGCAGTGTAGGGTAGTAGAGAAGTTGTGCAAGGATGTGTGAAAGGGTGTAGAAATATGAGTCCAAGCTGTGACAAAGGGGGGGGGTGTAACAGTGAGTTGTGTAACTATAATTAGCTAAGCCTAGGTAGGCTGTGTGTGACAGAGGTGAGTGTAACTGTGAGTAGCAGAGCCTCAGTCTGCGTGTGACAGAGTAACTGCGTGTGTGTAACTATGAGTAGCTGAGCCCATGATGTGTGTAGCCGGAGGGTGTATGTGATTATGAATAGTTGAATCTCAAGCTGTGTGTGACAGAGGGAGTGTGTAAATATGAATAGATGAGAGACAGGGTATATGTAACAAAGGGTGTGTAACTTTGAGTAGATGGAAGTCACAGTATAGGAAGATGAATGTGTGAGTGTTTTAATGGAGAATGAGTGTCAGGGTATGTGAGCACACAATTGCAGGATGTGCAGAGCAAGGAAGAGGCACTGTGGATCAATTTGGAAAGAGGGAATGGTGAATATATTTACATTGGTGTGATTTACAGGCCTCCTTCACAGACGGAAGAAGTAGAGAGATTTAATAGTAGACATTCAGAATATGTCTAAAAAAGGGGAAGTCTTACTAATAGAAAAGCTCAAAACTCTACTTTTCAATGGACCAAATCCTTAATGCTCCCCTCTTCCGCCTTAACGCTCCCCCTCTCCACATTAGAAAACAGATCGAACACTCTTCTTTGCATCAGATCAAATCCTTCTCTCCCCTCCCCCCTCAACACTGCCCACCTTTCTTTACTTTTTCTCCCTTCTCACCCCCCTTCCAAGATCCCTGCCCCCTCCCTCTCATATAATATGCTCTGTTCCCCCCTCTCACAAATTCAATTGTACTCTCTTACAGTACATACCGTATGTGCTCTGTATTAGCCCTCCTTCACTTAAATTGTCAATGTAAACTAGTTGACCCTTCGATTGCCTTGTTATGTTCTTCTTTTTTCAATTGCACGGTATGTAACTCATCTATTTGTTGTGAACCGCCTAGAACTCCCTGGGTATGGCAGTATACAAAAATAAATTATTATTATTATTGTTAGATGATTTTAACATGCCGGATGTTGATTGGGGTATTGCGGGGTCTTCTAGAAGTAGGGAGATCCTGGATTCTCTACAAGGAGAACTGTTCCAGCAGTTGGTACTGGAACCCACACGGGATGGGGGTCATACTGGATTTAGTGCTTGCAAATGGGGAAAGTGTTTCTGATGTTACAGTGGGTGATCATCTGGCATCCAGTGATCACTGCATGGTATGGTTTAATATTAAGATGGGTATAGAGAGGTCTCATTCAAAAGCAAAGGATCTAGACTTTTAAAAAACTAATTTTGTTCGGATGGGGGTTTACGTCAAGGAATTATTGTCTTGATGGGAATGTCTGGAAGGAGTGGAAATGCGGTGGGAAAAAACTGAAAGGAGCGATTGTAAGGGCGACAAACTTTTTTGTGAGGCAAGTAAGTAAGAGGAAAAGAAGGCCACTTTGGTTCTCAAAAATAGTAGCTGAGAAGGTAAGGAATAAGAGGTTAGGTTTCATAAACAACAAAAGATCACAGAAAGAGGAAGACAGGCAAAAATATCTGGAAAAGTTAAGAGAGGCTGGTCTTGCAGTAAGGACAGCAAAGATGCAAATGGAAGAAAAAATGGCTGACACAGTAAAACGGGGAGACAAGACATTTTTTAGATATATTAGTGATAGGAAGAAGTGCAAAAGTGGCATTGTGAAATTCAAAGGTGAAGGGGAGGAATATGTAGAAGCTGATAAAGAAAGGGCCAAATTGCTTAACAGATATTTCTGTTCTGTGTTCACAGCTGAAGCCATGGGAGCAGGACCGCAGAAGACAAACGTGAATAGGGATGGAGGCATAACAGACAGACCCTGATTGATTTTCAGAGGGTTGTGTTTGTGAGGAACTAGCTAAAATAAAGGTAGACAAAGCAATGGGGCCGGATGGTGTACATCCTAGGGTGCTGAAGGAACTTGGGGAAGTTCTAGTAGCTCCGCTGACTGACCTTTTCAACGAGCCTCTAGAGTCATGAGTGATACCGGAGGACTGGTGAAGGGCGTTTGTGGTCCTTCTCCACAAAAGTGAAAGTAAGGAAGAAGTAGGGAATTACAGGCTGGTAAGTCTGTCTTCTGTGGTAAGCAAATTAATGGAAACACTTTTAAAACAGAGAATGGTCAGGTTTCTGGAATCCTGTGGATTACAGGACTGGAGGCAACATGGATTCACTAGATGTAGGTCTTGTCAAACAAATCTCGGGATGGGTCCCAAAGTGACAGGCTGGGTCAAGAACTGGTTGAGTGGAAGGCGACAATGTATCAATGGAGATCACTCTGAGGAAAAATATGTTACCATTGGTATGCCTCAAAGGCTCTGTTCTTGGGCCTGTTCTTTTTAACATTTGTATAAACGATATTGCTGAAGGGTTGTCGGATAAGATTTGCCTCTTTGCAGATGATATGAAAATCTGCAATAGAGTAGACGTGCCGGGTGGTGTGAATAACATGAAGAAAGACCTGGTGAAGCTTGAAGAATGGTCTGAAATTTGGCAGTTAAAATTTAATGCTAAGAAATGCAAGATCATGCATTTGGGATGCAAAAACCCAAGGGAACGGTACAGAGTAGGGAGTGAAGAACTTATGTGCATGACAGAAGAGCGGGACCTGGGTGTGATTGTATGTGATGACCTTAAGGTGGCCAAACAGGTTGAAAAGGTGATGGCGAAAGCTGGAAGGATGCTAGGTTACATAGGGAGAGGTATGGCTAGTAGGAAAAAGGAGGTATTGATGCCTCTGTATAAGACTTTGGTGAGACCTCATTTAGAATATTGTGTACAATTTTGGAGGCCATACCTTCAAAAAGATATAAAAAGGATGGAGTCGATCCAGAGAAAGGCTACTAAAGTGGTATGTGGCGTATTGGGGAGACTTAGAGATCTCAATCTGAATACTTTGGAGGAAAGGCGGGAGAGAGGAGATATGGTAGAGACGTTTAAATACCTACGTAATGTTGTTGTTTTTTTAATATTTTATTTATAAATTTTTCATTCTTACAATAATTTAATTTTACATAAACTTCAATTAATACATGAAAAATTGTGATTACAAGTAATTCATCTTATCACATAAAATATAACCCTCCCCTTTCTTCATTTCTTAAATCCATATAATATACATTTCCACCCTTCCCCAATCTAATATATTCATTACTAATGTGCTATGAAACCTGATCATTGGAATATCAAGTCAATGGTTCCCAAATTTTCTTAAAATTATGAATATTTCCCTGTTGTAATGCTATTGTTTTTTCCATTTTGTATATATGACAGACTGAATTCCACCAAAATGTAAAATTTAATTTGGTGTAGTCTTTCCAATTTTGAGTTATTTGTTGTATGGCGACCCCTGTCAATATTAATAATAGTGTGTTATTGTTTGCTGAAATCGGACTCTGAGTTCTCATTGCTGTACCAAATAGTATAGTATCATATGAGAGTCCTACATGATTTTCTAGTAGTTCATTAATTTGGGGCCAAATTAGTTTCCAAATTGCATTTATACAGGGACAAAAAAAAATTAAGTGATCTAATGTCCCGACTTCTACTCTGCAATGCCAGCATCTATTAGATCTAGTACTATCTATTTTTTGTAAATGCATAGGGGTCCATAAAGTTCTATGTAACAAAAACAACCAAGTTTGACTCATAGATGCTGACTTTGTAGATCTTAATCTCCAGGACCAAAATCGTGGCCATTGAGATTCAGAAATTGTCTGACCAATCTCAATACTCCAAATATCCCTAAGTCCAGTTTTCTTTTTTTTGTTTAAAAATCCATTTAACAATTTATACCATTTTGCAGCTTGGTGACCCAAAAAATCCGCCTGGAAACATAGAACCTGCAGACTATATTGAGTATTAAGAGCTTTCCATTCAGGGAACCCTGCCTGAATAGCTTGCTTCAATTGCAACCATTTAAAATATTGTGTTTTATTTAATCCAAATTTATGTTGCAATTGTGAAAAACTAAGCATTGCTCCTTCTGAAATAACATCATTCAATGTTCGTATACCTGCAATTATCCATTGTTTCCAGACGATTTTGTATCCGCCAATCTTGATCCTGGAGTTTACCCAAATTGATTGATTTAATGATTTAGCAATTGGTTCTGGTGATAGATTACTAACATATCTTAACGTCTTCCAAGTATCCAATAAAATTCTGTTATCCTTATTCTTGGCATGTTTATACTAATTAGATGTTCTGGATGTAGTGGGAACAGGAGCCGCCATTCTAGATATAGCCAATCTGGTACATTCTCTATGAGATCTGGGAGGATCCAATACATACCCTGTCTTAGAATATAGGCTTGATGGTACCTATAAAAATTTGGAAAATTTACCCCTCCCTCCACAATTGGTCTTTGTAAAGATACTAAAGCAATTCTGGGTCTTTTCCCAAACCAAACAAATTTTGTAAGAATATTGTTTAACTTTTTATAAAATGACCCCTGAAAAAATATTGGTATCATACTCATTTGATAACAAACCACAGGCAATATCATCATTTTAATTGTTTGGACTCTTCCCCACCAAGAAAGATGTAAAGGATTCCATTGCTCACACATTTCTGTTATTTTTTTTAATAAAAGTTTTTCATTTTCTTTTACTGTATCTTCAATTGTATTTTTGATAATAATACCTAAATATTTTAATCCTTCTTCTTTCCAAATAAATGAATATGAATCAAATAATCCTTTGGTACAGTGAACATTAATTGGAAGAATTTCCGATTTACTCCAATTAATTTTATATCCAGAAAATTTCCCAAATTTCTCTAGAAGATTAAGTAAACTTGGAACAGTATTCCCTGGTTCTCTTAAATATAATAATATATCATCTGCATATGCAGAAAGTTTAAATTCCCAGTAAGAAAATGGGATTCCCTTTATCTCCTTAGTTTGATTAATTGCAATTAATAAGGGTTCTAAAACAATATCAAAAAGTAAGGGGGACAAAGGACATCCTTGTCTAACTCCCCTACGCAAGTTAAATCTATCTGATAAATTGTTATTAATATATAATCTTGCACCAGGAGAGCTATACAATGTCTGAATCATTTTAATAAAACCGGGGCCTATTTCAAACCATTCCAGAGCTTGATACATATAACTCCATTCCACTCTATCAAATGCTTTTTCTGCATCTAAAGATAGCATAAAAGCTGGATCATTCATATTTTTCACTAAATTTAAAGAGTGGAATGCTAATCTAGTATTGTTTGATGAGTGTCTTTTAGCAATAAATCCTGTTTGGTGTACATCAATAATAAAAGGAAGAGCTTTTGCCAATCTTATTGCTAATACTTTAGCAATCAACTTACCATCTACATTTAATAAAGAGATAGGCCTGTAATTTGAAACCAAGGTAGGATCCTTGTTTGGTTTTGGTAAGACAATAATTACCGAATCAGCCATAGTACCTGATATATTCCCATTATTTATTTGATATTGATACAAATTTTTTTTTTTAAAAGTTCTTTATTCATTTTAAATTTCTTACATCAAGTGATAAATATATAATACATATAATTTTCAATATACACTTGAATATCCATCAATATATATTTTAATACAAACATATATAAAAACCCCTTTTGCAATAAATTATAAATCATCTGTTATTATAATATTGTACCCACCCTAACCCCTATTATATGATCTATCATTGTGCTATGATATCTGATCTTTAGAAAAAAGAGCCAATGGTCCCCAGATTTTATTAAATTTTTTAATATAACCATGTTGTAACGCTATTGCTTTTTCCATCTTATATATATGGCAAATAGAATTCCACCAAAAAGTGAAATTTAATTTTGTATGATCTTTCCAGTTTTGAGTAATTTGTTGTATGTTAATATCAATAAAAGTTTATTATTGTTTGCTGATATTGGACTCTGTGTTCTCATTGCTGTTCCAAATAAAATTGTGTCATATGTAAGTCCAACATGATTTTCTAATAATATATTAATTTGGGGCCAAATTGTTTTCCAAAAGGCATTTATACAGGGACAAAAATAGATTAAATGATCTAATGTCCCAATTTCTACCTTACAATGCCAGCATCTATTAGATTTAGAACTATCTATTTTTTGTAACCGAGTAGGGGTCCATAAAACTCTATGTAATAAAAATAACCATGTTTGACTCATAGATGCTGACATTGTAGTATGTATTCTCCAGGACCAAAATTTTTGCCATTGAGTTGCAGAAATTGTCTGTCCTATCTCAATACTCCAAATGTCCCTAAGTCCTGTTCTTTTTTTTTTATTTAAAAATCCATATAATAATTTATACCATTTTGCGGCTTGGTGTCCCAAAAAATCTGCCTGAAAGCAAAGGATTTGCAAACTATATTGAGTATTAAGATTTTTCCATTCAGGGAACCCTTCCTGGATGGCTTGCTTCAATTGCATCCATTTAAAATATTGTGTTATGTTCAATCCAAATTTCTGTTGCAATTGTGAAAAACTAAGCATGGATCCATTTACTATAACATCATTTAAAGACCGTATACCTGCAATTATCCATTGCTTCCATATTATTTTGAATCCACCAATTTTGATCCTGGAGTTTACCCAAATGGATTGATTTAACGATTTAGTTATTGGATCTGTTGTAATATTACTAATAAATCTTAGTGTTTTCCATGTATCTAATAAAATTCTGTGATCTTTATATCTCTTGGGCATTGTTATACTTATAAGATGTTCCGGATATAATGGAAACAGGAGTCGCCATTCTAAATATAACCAGTCTGGTACATTCTCCATGAGGTCTGGGAGGATCCAATACATACCCTGTCTTAAAATATAGGCTTGATGATACCTATAAAAATTTGGAAAATTTACCCCTCCCTCTCTAATTGTTTTTTGTAATGTTGCTAAAGCGATTCTTGGCCTTTTCCCAAACCAAACAAATTTTGTAAGTATTCTATTTAATTTTTTATAAAATGACCCCTGAAAAAATATCGGAATCATACTCATTTGATAACAAACCACAGGTAAGATCATCATTTTTATTGTTTGAACTCTTCCCCACCATGAAAGATGTAAAGGATTCCATTGCTCGCACATTTCTGTTATTTTTTTTAATAAAATTTTTTCATTTTCTGTTACTGTATCATCAATTGTATTTTTAATAACAATTCCTAAATATTTTATTCCTTCCTCTTTCCATTGGAATGAATATGAATCAAATAATCCTTTGGTACAATGGACATTAATTGGAAGAACTTCAGATTTTTCCCAATTTATTTTGTATCCAGAAAATTTACCAAATTTATCTAATAAATTTAATAAACATGGAATGGTATCTTCCGGTTTCCTCAAATATAAAAGAATATCATCTGCATATGCAGATAATTTATATTCCCAATTTGAAAATGTGATCCCCTTTATTCCCTTAGTTTGATTTATTGCAATTAATAAGGGTTCAAGAACAATATCAAAAAGTAAGGGAGATAAAGGACAACCTTGTCTAACCCCCCGTAACAAGTTAAATCTTTCTGAAATGTTATTATTTATATTTAATCTTGCTCCAGGAGAGCTATACAATGTTTGAATCATTTTAATAAAAAAGGGACCTATTCCAAACCATTTTAAAGCTTGATACATAAATTTCCACTCCACTCTATCAAATGCTTTCTCTGCATCTAACGATATTAAGAAAGCTGGTTCATTCATAGTTTTCGCTAAGTTTAAAGAATGAAGTGCCAGTCTGGTATTATGTGAGGAATGTCTTTTAGCAACGAATCCTGTTTGGTGTACATCTATAATAAAAGGAAGAGCTTTTGCCAATCTTAATGCTAATACTTTAGCAAGCAATTTTTCATCTACATTCAACAATGATATGGGCCTGTAGTTTGAAACCAATGTAGGATCCCTGTTTGGTTTTGGTAAGACAATAATTACAGAATCTGCCATAGTACCTGATATATTTTCATTATGTATCTGATATTGATATAAATTTAATAAATAAGGCAATATAATATTTTGAAATGTTTTATAAAATTCAACAGTATATCCATCTCCACCTGGAGCGGATCCAACTCTAAGAGATTTCAATGCTAGTTCTATTTCTTTTAATGATATATGTTCTTCTAAACTTCCTTTTATATGTTCTGGAATATTTGGTCCAATAATTGAATTTAAAAACTCTAAGCCATCTTGTTCTTTATTTTCACAAGAATCTGAAGTATATAGACTCTTATAAAAATCAAGAAATTGTTTTACAATATCTTTAGTGCTGGTGTGTGTATTACCTTTTGTATCTTTTATTGCAATAATTTTAGTTTTTCTTTTTTTTGCTTTAAGAAAATTTGCCAACATTTTTCCAGCTTTATTTGAGTTTCCATAATATCTAAATTGCTGACAGAACATTTCTTTTCTAACAAATTGTGAAGAGAGTTCATTATATTTAGTTTTAACTTTTAATAGTTTTTGTAATACTACATTTTCCCATTTAATAATTAATTTTTTTTCTAATGATTTAATTTCTTCCTCTAATTCCATAAATTGTTTTTTAAGCTGTTTTTTCATAAAAGCCGAATATGATATAATGTTTCCTCTCATTGTAGCTTTACAAGCATCCCATATAATTTCAATATTCATATTGTCTGTGCTATTAATTTGAAAAAACTCTTTCATCTTTACTTTTAGGTCAGTTACAAAATTTTCATCAGCAAGTAAGGCATTATCAAATTTCCAAATTGATGTAAAATTTGTTTTTATATCATTTTTTAGATCAATCCACACACCAGCATGATCAGAAATTATAATAGGATCAATAACTGCTTTCATAACTTTTTGTGCTAAATTACTAGAAACAAATATATAATCAATTCTTGAAAATGATTTATGGACCTGAGAACAAAAAGAATATTCCTGATCATTAAAATGAAGAATACGCCATATATCTACCAAATCACAAGATTGTATCAAATTTTCTAGCCCTAATGATTTTATAATTTTACTAGGTTTCTTATCCAAAATAGGATCCATAACAGCATTGAAATCTCCAGCTACTATCAAATTTGAAGTAGCCAATGGTAGTAATATCTGTTGAATTTTTTTAAAAAACTCCATTTGATTTGAATTAGGAGCATATAAATTAAATAAGTCCAGGGTTGTATTTCCCATTATCATTTTGATATGTACCCATCTTCCTAATGGATCAATTTTTATAAGTTTAAAATCAGCAGTACATTTCTTATTAATAAGTATGGCTACTCCTGCCTTTTTCCCTAAGGCAGGAGCAAAAAAACATTTAGATACCCATCCCCCAATTAGTTTATTAGATTCATTCCCTGTAAGATGTGTCTCTTGCATGAAATAAATATCTGCATTTTGCTTGTGAATGGAAACCTAACATTTTTTTTCTTTTTACTGGGTGATTCAGACCATTGACGTTAATGGAAAAAATTTTAATTGTCATTTAATAATTTGAGTAAAATTAAATATCTTCTTAATAATAAAATTTTGATCAGATATCTGCACTTTTCTTTAATTATTCTAGATTTAATTATTAATTTTCCCCTCTTCCTATTCCCATCCCCCACCCCACCCTCCCTTTTAATTAAAAATTGTGTATACTTGGTAACACGCATCTTAAGTCGATAATAAAGCACTCCATAAGACCTGTTCTTATTGTATTCTATAAATTAAAACATTTGTTATTTAAATGAAATATAATATAATTTAGCCATGTTACACACATATATATATATATATATAATATTCAAAGCATATTATATTGTTAATTTATCTAAATTGTTATTTTTGTAATAAATATATATCAATAAATAATCCCTTATTTGTTTTATTTTAAATAATATGGGAATTCAATGATATATAATTAAGTATTTTATGATCAAAAAATCCCCCTCCTATGGAGGAACCCACCGTAAAAGCACATCTCGATTTCACATATATATTTCTTTTACTTTTATGTTAGTTGAATCCAGAAGAGAGAATAATTTCAATACAAACTCATTTCCTTCAAGTATATCTCAGTCCACCTTTATTCTTGATTGTAGTTTTCTATTCCGTTTTGAATTTTCATTTTCTCTTCTTTTTTTCTTTTTTCAATGTATGTAGTTCTTCTCTTTATATGATCAATACGATGCAACAACAAGATCTGTCCATAAGTTCAACGGTTATACAAAAGTCTTTCTTTATAGTTCCGGTGTCTGCTCTGTCCATCACATGTAGTTCCCTCGCTTTGACATCTGGGAATCTGAGTCTTTATTCTCTCCTCTGTATCTAGTGTTATATATGTTCGAGATGCACCCCCACTGCGCATCCCCCCATGGAGGAAGATCTTTACTTTATATTGTATTAAATTAATTAAAATTATAAAGTAATCTTTCAAATATTTTCTATTTTTCTAAAAATGAAAATCATTTATCTGAAAATTATTAATTAATATTGAATGTTCCTGAACATCTTTCCTTATAAATTCATTCTTTAATATTATATTATATTTTCCTTTAATACATTCATATCTTCCTTTAATAAACTTAGTTCATGTTTAAAACATTCACTTATTCCCTTAATAGAAGTTTTTTGTTTTTTTTTTGGAATTTTGATTTCATTTGAATTCCATTTTTGAATATCGTTAGTGTAGAATATTTGAATTGATTTGAATATATTACATTCTATATAGTTTTTCCAAATCAATTTATAATACCTTTTTATCAAATTAGTTATTTAACTATATTCAGTTATCTACATATAGGAACTAAAATATGATAAACAATTTAAGAAGACATTGGTACTTCCTGGTTTTGAATAAATTTTTCTAATTTCTCTGGATCATTGAAAGATAAAGTTTTGTTTCCAATTGTCACTTTCATAGTAGCAGGGTATACCAATCCAAACTTCGCTCCTAATTCTCTCAGCTTTGGTCTTAAATCCAATAACTTCTTTCTTTTTACAGCTGTATTTTTTGCGAAATCCGGCACTAGATGTATAAAAGCATCCTGATACTTCAAACCTTTATTTTTCTTGGCCAGTTGTAATATTTCTATGGCCTGTTGGTGTCGCAATAGTTTAAAATTAAAAGGTCTTGGTCCTTGCTGGTTTACTGCTCTTTTTAACGGCACTCTATGTGCTCTTTCTATTTCTATGGGAAATTTCGTTTGCAAAGGAAGTAGCTTGGGAAGTAATTTTTCAATGAAGGTGACAGGATTTCCTATTTCTGCTCCTTCCGGCAAGCCAATCAGACGGATGTTACTTCTTCGTTCACGATTCGAAAAATCTTCCAGGTCTTTAATAAGTATTTCAATTTTTTTCCTGTCTGCTTGGCTATAACAGATTTCCTCTTCAACTGTCAGCATTCTTTCTTCTAAGTTGTTAGATTTCAATTCAAGCACATCCATCTTCTTATTTATATTTGAAACCTCTTCTGTTAAATCGGTAACTTTTTTAGTAATAATAGAAAGCATTTCTTTAATTTCTTTTAACTCTTTCATAACTTCTGTGTCTGTCAGTTTTAAACTGCTCTCCTGCTCCGGTTTTGCCCTTTTGCTACTTCCTGATACAGCGAAGTCGTTTTTATTCTGTTTACCAGTTGCCATCCTTTTTTCTTCTTTATTATTCATAGGACCAGTGAAATTTTAATATATCTTCCGTTTTCATTCAATTTATTTAATCTTTCAAGGTCTTTTTAACGGAGCTCTTCAATTACACGACTTTCTTCATGCGTGTCCAAGCCACGCCCCCCATATTGATACAAATTTAATAAATATGGTAAGATGATATTTTGAAATGTTTTATAGAATTCAACAGTATATCCATCACCACCCGGAGCGGATCCAACTCTAAGAGACTTCAATGCTGATTCTATTTCTTTTAAAGATATAGGATCTTCTAAACTTCGTTTTATATGATCCGGAACATTTGGTCCAATAAATGAGTTTAAGAAATTTAATCCCTCTTGTTCTTTATTTTCATAAGATTCAGAAGAATATAAATCTTTATAAAAATCAAGAAATTGTATTAAAATATCTTTGGTGTTAGTGTGTGTGTTGCCTTGTGTATCTTTAATTGCAATAATCTTAGATTTCCTTTTTTTTGCTTTAAGAAAATTAGCTAATAATCTTCCAGCTTTGTTTGAATTACCATAGAACTGAACTTGCTTATAGAAGATATTTTTCCTCACAAATTGAGAAGAAATCTCATTATATTTCGCTTTTATTTTTAATAAATTTTGTAATGTATTATGTTCCCAGTTCTTAATTAATTTATTTTCTAATACTTTAATTTGGTTTTCCAGATCAACATATTGTTTTTTAAGTTGTTGTTTGATAAATGCTGAATATGAAATATTTCCTCTTATTGTTGCTTTAAATGCGTCCCACAAAATCTCACCATTAATATTGTCCAAATTATTTATTTGAAAAAATTCATTCATCTTTAATTTAAAATCTTCCAGAAAGTTCGAGTCCGCAAGTAAAGCATTATCAAATCTCCAAATTGGATCGAAATGTACTATATCATTATTCTTAAAGTCAATCCACACACCAGCATGGTCTGAAATTATAATGGGATCAATAACTGCATTCATCACTCGCTGCGCTATATTATTAGACACGAATATATAATCAATTCTTGAGAAAGATTTATGGACCTGAGAACAAAAAGAGAATTCCTGATCATTAAAATGAAGAATACGCCATATATCAACTAAATTACAAGATTGAACCAAATTATCTAAACCTAACGATTTCAAAATTCTACTTGGTCTCTTATCCAAAATTGGATCCATTACAGCATTGAAATCCCCTGCTACGATTAAATTAGAAGTAGCCAGTGGTAACAGTAATTGTTGAACTTGTTTGAAAAACTCCATTTGATTCGAATTAGGAGCATATAAATTTAATAAATCCAGGGTTGTATTTCCCAGAACCATTTTGATATGCACCCATCTTCCTAAAGGATCATAGTTTATTAATTTGAAATCAGCATTGCACTTCCTATTTATCAGGACAGCAACCCCAGCTTTTTTCCCCATTGCAGGTGCAAAGAAGCATTTAGAAATCCAACCCCCAGATAACTTTTTAGATTCAATATCAGAAAGGTGCGACTCTTGAATAAAATATATGTCCGCATTTTGCTTTTTAAGGAACGTTAGTACTTTCTTTCTCTTAATAGGATGATTTAAACCATTGACGTTAATAGAATAAATTTTTATATCCATCTATTTTATAATTAAATTTTGGCAAATATTTCTAAAATAAAAAAGATGACCAGACCTCAGCACATTAAGTAAATATAATTCATTCATCCAATTCCCCCATCCCTTCCCCCCCCCCTAAAATAAGATTATAAAAGAAAAATTCAAATTTTACATTTATCCCATTTTCAATCCTCATCAATATATTATTACTGTGAACCCCCCTCCCTCTCTCTATGCTCCCTCCCCTCCCCCCCATAATCATTGTCTGATCTGGAACACACATTGGTATAGCAGACCCTAAACCCCCTCCCCCAGACAACTAATATCCCTCCATATTGAATTAATCTCTCTCAAAAATTCAACTATTCTTTTTCCCCCACATATTTAATATTTCATTATTTCTATCCATACATATTCAATCATTAAATTAATAATTATTATCATTAATATTAATATTTCATTGTAGCAAATAACATAAAATTATCTATAATGAATTCAAATATAACTATTCAAATAAATTTTCATTCATATAAGTTAGTCATATAAATAGTATCTTAAAAATCTTTATCTCCTTAGTAATTATCTCTTCTTTAAAAAACCCAATTCCCAGACTTAACCCTTTATTTAATAATTTTTGTATTTCATATCAATTAGTATCTAGGTAAAATATATCATTATATTAAGAATCATACTTAATTAATTCATATAAATTATAAATATATCTTCCTTTCAAAGTAATATATATCCTATCTTAATATTTGTTAACATTTTCAATTTTAACTATAATTCCATGTATATTAAATATTCATTGTTAATTTAAATATATTCATTCATAGCGTTAATATATTACTAATATTAGCATCTAACCAATTTATTTATAACATTCTCATTTAAAAATCAATCATAATATATTCAATATAAATAAATATTTGAATAAAATATATATTTTCATATTTATTAATAAAAGTCTACAATTATTTCCTATTTTATTAATAATCCCTTTTGAAATATGTAATATCCTATATATATTTCCTCATATTAATCAATTATTGTTATTCAGGATGGTTAGTAATTAGTAGTTAGGTAAATATATATATTATATTTATAATATCTCTCATAGATAATTTCTTGTTAAATTAAAAATGTATCAGTAAATTCACAATATTGAAAAATTAGTCAAAAGCTCTTCATCTGCAATAAAATGCAGTAAAAATAACTTGGACCAGTATCAATCCACTTCATTTTTTTTTTTTTTCCTTCTGTCTTCCTTTTTTTTCCCCCTCTTTTCTTCTCTTCAAAATGAGTCTTCTCCATTTTCTCTTTTTCCTTTAATCAATTTTCCTTTATGTAGACATTGGTTCCTCTTGTGATAGAAATTCTTTAAGTTTTGCAGGGTCTTGAAAATACCAGGACTTATTTCCAGTAGATATTCGCATTGTAGATGGATAGTACAAGCCGTACATGTAACCTTTTTCTTTCAACTGCTGCCTCAGCATAAGAAACTGCTTTCTGATGTTTGCAGTATGTTTTGCAAAGTCTGGAACCAATAACAATTTAGACCCTTTATAATTTAAATTTTTGTTCGCTTTTGCTACTTTCAGGATTTTTAAAGCTTGCTGGTATCTCAAAACTTTAAAAATCAAGGGTCTGGGGCCATTCTGATTCACTGGTTTTTTTGAAGGGATTCTATGTGCCCGTTCTATTTCCAACGGCCACTTGGAGTTTAACTGTAACAGTTTAGGTAGTAAGTTCTCTAAAAACTGTACAGTGTCTCCCCCTTCAAGATTTTCAGCCAGTCCAAGCACTCTGATGTTCTTCCTTTTCCCCCGATTCTCCAAATCTATCAGCTGATTTTTCAAGCTTTCTACATTTTGTCTTTCACTGTCACACTTTTGTGTGACAGTTTCCAGCAGTTCAATTCTCTCCTCAATCACAGACATCCTCTGCCTGTCAGTCTGGATCTCCTGTCTCAGACCCAGCACCTCCTCCTTTACCTCCGAAATTTTGGCAGCGTTGTCTGTCAGCATTAATTTAATTTTAAATAGCTCTGCCATTATATCTGCTTTATCTGAGAATTCCTCTGTTTCCAACGGGATCGGGACACTCGACGGTGACACCGGAGTCACTTTAGATCTTTTTGCCGATACACCGGAAGTGCACGGCTTCTCCGATTTGCCTTGCCTTGCCTTGTGGTAGCCATTTCAGAAGTTATTTTTTGTTTTTATAACGCAGGTGAGCGATTCTTAGCAGCTGTTTCCTTTCCTTTAGTTGTCTGAGTTCAGGGAGCTCTGTTGCTATGCGACCATTTTGCGTGCTCCAAGCCACGCCCCCAATACCTACGTAATGTAAATGTGCATGAGTTGAGTCTCTTTCATTTGAAAGGAAACTCTGAAATGAGAGGGCATAGGATGAAGTTAAGATGTAATAGGCTCCGGAGTAATCTAAGGAAATACTTTTTTACAGAAAGGGTGGTAGATGCATGGAACAGTCTCCCAGAAGAGGTGGTGGAGACAGAGATTGTGTCTGAATTCAAAAGGGCCTGAGAGAGGCACATGGGATCTCTCAGAGAGAGAAAGAGATAATGGTTACTGCGGATGGGCAGACTAGATGGGCCATTTGACCCTTATCTGCCATCATGTTTCTAAGTTTCTTGGGTGTGCATGTATGAGAACGTGTGAAGGTGTATGCTCAACAAGAGCATTAAGATCAAACTCTCAAAATGTACCAGCTGTCCCTTCTATGATACTACACGAAAAACAATCTTTTCAGTTACAGCACCCCCCTCTGAAACTCATTACCAACCCCTCTGTATGAGGAGTCATCTTTAGATAAATTCAAATCCAGCCTAAAAAGTTTTCTATTCAGAGATGCCTTCAGTCTGTAAACACTTTATTCTCCCTCCATGCAGAAAGATTACTCCCCTTCCTTATTATACTTTCCCTTCATTGTTTATCTTTTCTATCACACATTGTTATTTCTCCCCTAGATACCTTATGTTTAACCTTGTTACGTTTTGTCAGTCATATAGTCTCTGATTTCCCCCCAAAATCTTGGATTTTATATTTCTATGTAAGCTGCTTTGATTACAATAAAGTGGATATCAAATTTTTTGTAAACTTGGAAAATTGTGACGAGTGTACATTAGGAGAGTGACTGAGTATAAGTGGATGAATGAAGGATGAGAGTATGCGTACCAGAGAGTAATTGTCAGGGTGTATATTAATGGAGGATGTGAGTGAGTGTGTGTGTAAGGGGGGAAGAAAGAGATTATATGCATACTAAGTGAAAGTGAGAATGTATGAGTAGTGGGTGAGGTCACTTGTCTGAAAGAATGGGTTTCAAAGTATTCCTAAGGGAAAAGTGGTGGGTAACACACAAACAGAAAATAACGACTTTTCCAGTTTACCCATCTACACCGATTACTAGAGGATATAAGTATGTGAATGTGAGCACATATAGGCAGTGAGAGCATATCTTTTTTTTATTTTGAAATTAACAATCTAGTCCACATCATGGGTGACAAGGAGGGAAAATATTAGGTGATCTCATCTATGAATCTCTTCCTGATCACTCTTACTTTGCTTCCTTCCCTAATAACACCTTTCTAATTGATCTGGTTGAAAGAAGACATAATGCTTATCAGGAAAATTAACCAAACATTTAGAACTTAAAAGGAAGAAATCATTTGCGCAGTGAGAGTATATGAAGGCATTTTTCTGAGTGGGTATATTTAGAGAGGAGTAATGTGTGCAAGTATGACTGATAAGTGTCAGCTCAAGGGTGTTGGAAAGGATATGAGAAATAGGAGTATTAGAAAGAGGCTGGTTACTCCCCGCTGCTGTTATAGCAGCAAAGGTTCTCTGTAACACTACTAAAGCTGCTGGCACAAGGCCACGTCAACAGTTTTGAGATCCTGACTGCCCCCCCCCCTCCCGTGACCTCCCCTGCTGCCAGTTAATTCCCAGACCTGCTGGGAAACAATAGGAAATATATCTAAAAATATATTAAGTAAGAAATTGGAGGACAAGCAGTGGAAGGCTCTGGATACCTGGGATAGTGGGCATGGAGCGACTGGCAAGGCTCATTTGTTTAAGCAGTGCTTTGGGTGCTGTTGCTGCATGCTCAGAAAGGTTGGTGTCACTCCTGAACTCTTGCTTCCTGGACAACTGCAAATGAAATAGCATATGGTGAAAGAATTGTTCTGCTCTATAAATGGAAAATAGAGATATGTTGGAATCAAGTTCCAGGCTCTTGTAAAAGAGAAGAAAGTCTAGAACTGCACTCCCAACATTCAGACTACATAACTCACACATCAGACAACCAGCAATGTAGGGAGCAATCCAAAGTAGCACAAGTAATGCTTTCCCACTGGTGTGAAGCCGTGTAACCACTGAAACCAATGAGACGCAGAGAAAAGGAGGCAAAGGGTGAGGGGACCAAAGAGTGACAAGACCCAGGATGCTGGAGAGAGAAGAGAAGAGGCAAAGTAAATTTTGCAATCTTTGAGGGGATAAGAAGCTTCTTGTTCCCTTCCTCTGCTAACACCTAAGAATAGGGTTAATTACATTTGGCGATGTCTGGGATGGATGTCTAAATGTTTCTTCATAGCATGGCTACAGTCACATCCTGAAAGCCCGTGCTCTTTAAGAACCAGTTGAGAAACCCTGGAGAAGAGCCTGACCTGTTTCATGTTGGGAAGGGCTAAGTCAGCCGCTGCTTTCTCATCTGCGAAGAGCACACTGCTTCTCTTCAGCTTCTTCCGAGACCTGCGCAACTTCACCTCTGGCTCCTTACGTACCTGCAATAGGATATCTTCTCCTTCACAGCTAAGAGATTTTGTATTTGTTGCTTCTAGCTGAAAACTGCATGAAAATGAAATAAAAATAGAAATAATTTCAGGAGTTCTTTGTACTCTGTTGATTTATACATAGTAACATAGTAAATGACGCTAGATAAAGACCTGAACGGTCCATCCAGTCTGACCATTAGTTATACCCATTAAAAATGCATGATTAAATTAACTTGTCTCTTCTTTCACATTTCTGGGTCATAGACTGTAAAGTCCACCTGGTATTGTACTAGGTTCCAAATGCTGAAGCTGTCGTCCAAGCTCAGTTCAGCCTATCCAACCATCCTGTTTGCAGGATATCTACCATAAAGTCTGGCCAGTAACAGCCTCTTGTTCCAAGTTAGTGGAGTTCCCATTGATGCCCTCCCCAGCCCAATCCTACACCAAATCATCACATATGGGACACAGACCATGCAAGTCTGTCCAGTACCGGCCTTAGCTCTTTAATTTACATTCTTCGTTTTCTAATTAGAGATCCTCTATGTTTGTCCCACACTTTTTTGAATTCCATCACCGTTTTCCTCTCCACCACTTCCCTCGGGAGGGCATATACAAGGCCTGGCACTGGTGCTAGCCTAACTGATGCAGAGCCTTCAAGTCCATCTGCTCATGAGGCCTTGTCGATTCCTCCTCTTTGACGCAAACGTGTCAAAGTGGGTGGAGCCGACAGCCTTCCTGAGCGCGTTGAAGAGCACGAGGGAGAGTGTGGTGCAGTGGTTAAAGCTACAGCCTCAGCACCCTCAGCTCCTTGTGACCCTGGGCAAGTTACTTAATCCCCCCCCCCATTGCCCCAGGTACTTTAGACAGAGTGTGAGCCCACCGGGACAGATAGGGAAAAATGCTTGAGTACCTGAATAAACCCATGTAAACCGTTCTGAGCTCTCCTGGGAGAATGGTATAGAAAATTGAATAAATAAATTAATAAGGCTCTTCATTGAAGTTAGTGCTGGTGCCGGGCCCTGTGTGGACTCCAGATTTCAGGTCAGGCAGTGGTAGGGTGGCAGAAGGAGGAAGGTCTACTGCCCAGTACATAAAAACAGAAGATGTGCCATGCTCAGAATGAGGGGCTGATTCCATAAACGGGTGTCCTGATTGTAGGCAGAGGTAGGCGTCCTACCATTGTCTGGCAGCCAATTGGGATGCACATTTATAAAATTAAAGAAAACCAGGGCAAGCTGCCATAGAAGGGGCCTTGGGCCTCCTTCCCGATGCATCCTGGTATGTTTCTTTTTCCAGGTTGTAAGACTGATTATTTTGCCACAAAGTAGTTTGTAAGCCTCCCAAAAGGTAGCATAGGAGATTTCAGGGGAAGTTGTATTATTTATTGAATCTTCATGAGGTAGATTTATTTTTTGTGGAATGATTTTTCAAGAAAATTGAGACTGGTGCATGGTCAGAAATAAGTACTGTATGGTAGATTTACTACCACTACTTATCACTTATATAGCGCTGAAAGGCGTACGCAGTGCTGGATCAGTAGCATGGAATGTTGTTATTCTTTGGGTCTGGGCCAGGTACTAGGGGCCTGGATGGGCTACTGGGCTTGATGATTTTTTTTGGGGGGGGGGGTCTGACCCAGTAAGTCTACTCTTATGTAAATTTTGACATTTATAGACAGTCCCTGCTTGAAAGAGCTTACAATCTAACTTGGACAGACAAACACAACATATAGGGTTGGGGATGCAAAACCCAAGGTGAAAGGAGTTAGGAGTTGAAAGCACTCTCAAAAAGGTGGGTTTTTAACTGGGCCTTAAACACTGCCAGAGACGGAGCCTGCCAGGGATTCGGGCAGCTTGTTCCAAGCATACGGCGCAGCAAGGCAGAAAGACGGAGCCTGGAGTTGGCAGTTGAAGAGAAGGGCACATATAGGAGGGACTTACCAGCTGAGAGGAGCTCACGAGGGAGGGGATCATAGGGGGAGATAAGTAAAGAGAGAAAGTGAGTGGCAGCTGAGTGAGTGCATGTGTAGGTCAGGTAGGTTAGGTAGGAAAGGGAAACAAAATTTAAAACAGTCACTTTACATGTATACAATAGTATTCATAAGAACAGTCATTCATTCAATCAAGAAAGAAGACACTCAAACATACTCTCTAGGTCACTATGGCGTCACTAATACTCTTAGCAAAGGCCTTGAGAAATAAGGAGAAATTAGGTTCTTACCTGCTAATTTACTTTCTTTTAGCTTCTCCAGACCAGTAGAGGTTAACTTTACGAGTGGGTATATATCTAATCATGACCAGCAGGTGGAGACTGAAAACAAAACTTTGGGACAGTATATCCTAGCCCCTCCTCTCTATTTCCCTCAGTCTGCCGAATAGCCAAGCAGAACCAAGAACTGGAAAAAAAACAGAGAGAAAAAACAATACTCCGAAAGGAGTAACAAATAACATACCCAAAATGCTGTTGGAAAATGCAGAGGAGAAATTCCCGAAGGAAGAATGTCCCCACAGCTCGCCAGCTAAGCCAGCCGAGCCACAGCCGCTGTTCTTTAATTCTCCCCGGCCCTAGAAAAATACTAGAACCCGCAGCAAAAACCAAAAACTGCCCGCGCAACAGCCCCAACAACAACAACAACAGACAGGGTGGGGACCTCTACTGGTCTGGAGAAGCTAAAAGAAAGTAAATTAGCAGGTAAGAACCTAATTTCTCCTTCTTTAGCACTCTCCAGACCAGTAGAGGTTAACTTTACGAGTGGGACGTACCAAAGCAGTCCCTCTTACGGGCGGGACCCCCAAAGGGCCGAAACCAGAACACGCTCACCGAACACCGCGTCCCGACGCGCCTGAACATCTACCCGATAATGTCGAACAAAGGAATGCAAGGAGGACCAAACCGCAGCCTTACAAATATCCACTGGAGGCACGAGCAACGACTCAGCCCAAGAAGCCGCCTGACCCCGAGTGGAATGAGCCTTGAGAAACTCCGGAACAGGCTTCTGTTTCAGAAGATAAGCGGAAGCAATCGCCTCCTTGATCCAGCGCACAATAATAGCCTTAGAAGCGCCAGCACCCCGACGAGGACCCGCCAGAAGGACAAAGAGATGATCGGATTTCCGGAATTCCCGAGTCCGCTGCACATAAGAGCGGAGAACCCGACCGACATCCAACTTGCGCAGCTGCTGTTGCTCAGACGAGCCCTCCCGATTTCCCAAGACCGGGAGGACCACCGATTGATTGACCTGAAAAGAAGACACTACTTTCGGCAGAAAGGAAGGAACAGGCCGCAAGACGACCCGCTCCCTAGAAAACTCCAAGAAGGGAGCCCTACAAGAGAACGCCTGCAGCTCAGAAACACGCCTAGCAGACGTAATGGCCACCAAAAAGACCGCCTTCAAAGTAAGGTCCTTCAAAGAACAGCCATCCAAAGGCTCAAAAGGCGGACGCACCAGAACCGAGAGAACCAGATTGAGATCCCAAGAGGGAACCGAGGGCCGAATGGGAGGCCGAAGCAACTTGGCCACCCGCAAAACCCGAATCACATCAGGAAGGGCCGACAAAGGCTGACCTGACACCAACCCTCGAAAAGCCGACAGGGCCGCAAGATGCACCCGGAGAGAAGACCAAGCCAGGCCTCTATCCAGGCCATTCTGCAAGAATTCTAGAATGTGAGGCAGGGAAGCGCGAAAAGAGACCACTCCCCGCGCCCGGCACCATCCCTCAAAGAGACGCCAAACCCGCACATAAGCCCGAGAGGTAGAAAGCCTACGGGACCCCAAGAGTGTAGAAATTACCTTGCCTGAATAACCCTTCCTGCTCAGGCGACCCCTTTCAAGAGCCACGCCGTAAGACAGAAGGGAGACGGGTCGAACATGGGACCCTGCGTCAGAAGGTCGTCCAAGAGAGGCAGAGGAAGAGGATCCGCCACCAGATGCCTCACCAAATCCGCATACCACGGACGCCGAGGCCAATCCGGAGCCACCAGAACCACCAGTTCCGGATGGCGAACAATGCGAAGAAGTACTCTGCCCACCAGCGGCCAAGGAGGGAACACATACAGGAGCCCCTCCATTGGCCACGGCTGGACCAGAGCATCCAGACCCTCGGCCAGACTGTCCATGCGCCAACTGAAGAAGTGGGGCACTTTGGCGTTGCCACTCGTGGCCATCAGGTCCATCAGGGGCTGCCCCCAAGCCTGCACTATCAACCGAAACGCTCCGGCGCCGAGAAACCACTCTCCTGGATCCAGGAAGTGACGACTGAGGAAGTCTGCCTGAACATTTTCTACCCCGGCTATATGAGAAGCCGAGAGGTCCATAAGATGGGACTCCGCCCAAACCATGAGCCGAGCCGCCTCCTGCGCCACAGGAGTGCTCTTGGTGCCCCCCTGACGATTGACATAAGCCACCGCCGTGGCATTGTCCGACAGGACTCTGACCGACTTGCCCAGCAAAAGGGAGTGGAAAGCTAACAGCGCCAGCCTGACCGCTCTGGTCTCCAACACGTTGATCGACCAGTAGGCCTCCTCCGCGGACCAGGTGCCCCGAGCTGAGTGGCCCATAAACTGAGCTCCCCAACCGAGGAGACTCGCATCCGTAAGGAGCACCGTCCACTGCGGGAGATCCAGACCCACCCCCTGAACCAGGTGAGGGGTCCGGAGCCACCAGCGCAGACTGCAGCGCGCCAAGCCTCGCAGGGGAACCGGAACATCCAAATCTTGCCTCCGGGGAGACCACCTGCGGAGCAGAGCATACTGAAGAGGACGCATGTGGGCCCGCGCCCACCTCACCACGTCCAGGGACGCCGCCATTGACCCCAGGACTTGGAGGAAATCCTGCGCCCGAGGACCCCGGGACGCCAAAAGCAGGCGAATCTGAGATTGCAATTTGCTCACCCGGGCCTCTGGAAGGAAGACCTTCCCCAAGGAGGTGTCGAACATAACCCCAAGGCACTCCAGACGCTGAGCCGGGACCAACCGACTCTTGGAAAGGTTGACCACCCAGCCCAGCGACCGGAGAAACTCCACCACCCGAGCCGTAACCCGGGAGCTCTCCTGCAACGACTTTGCCCGAATCAACCAGTCGTCCAGGTAGGGGTGAACCAGGATGCCCACCGACCGCAAGGCTGCCGCGACGACCACCATTACCTTGGTGAATGTCCGAGGAGCCGTGGCCAGACCAAAGGGAAGCGCACAGAACTGAAAGTGCCGCCCCAAGATCGCAAAGCGAAGGAAGCGCTGATGAGAGGCCCGAATTGGAACCTGCAAGTAGGCCTCCGTCAGCTCGAGAGACGTAAGAAACTCCCCCGGCTGAACCGCCAGAATGACCGACCGCAGCGTTTCCATGCGGAAAGACGGAATCTTGAGAGCTCTGTTGACCCCTTTCAAATCCAGGATGGGCCGAAAGGTCCCCTCCTTTATGGCCACCACAAAGGGTCTGACGAAAAGCCTGCGTCTTCCATGGAGTCTGACATGGAGAAGCGAGAAAAAGGTCCGGCAGAGAGCGGGTGAACTCCAGAGCGTAACCGTCCCGCACCACCTCAAGGACCCACTGATCGGACGTGATCTCGGCCCATTTGGGGAAAAATTTGCGCAGCCGGGCCCCCCACCGGAACCAAAGGGGGCGCCGGCAAGGAGTCATTGCGCAGGACGGGAAGCGGGGGAACCGGCGGAGGGATTCCCTGCCCCCCGACGGGCCCCCCCGAAAGGGCTGCATGCGCTGGAAGAACCGACCCCGGGAAAACCCCGGAGACTGGAAAGAAGCAGCCCCACGCCCAGGGCGATACTTGCGAAATTTCCGCAAACGCCCCCGGGCCGCACCCCCCCGAGACGCCGGGCGGGCACGGTCCTCCGGCAGACGGGGAACTTTCGAGTCCGACAGAGTCTGAATCAACTTATCCAAGTCCTCTCCAAATAAAAACGACCCCCGAAAGGGAAATTTAGTAAGCTTAGCTTTGGACGCAGCATCCGCCGCCCAAGCGCGCAGCCACAACACACGCCTTGCGGCCATGCCAAAAGCCATAGACTTAGCCGAGATCCGCACCAAGTCAGAGAGAGCATCTGAGAGGAATGAGGCCGCCATCTCAATCTTCGCTACCTCCTGATCCACCAGAGACCAGTAGTCAGACTCTCGATCCAAGACCCGCTCCGCCCACCGAAACACGGCGCGAGCGACCAGTCCCCCACAAATAGCCGCCTGGACCCCAAAGGCAGAGACCTGAAAATTTTGCTTAAGGATGTTCTCCAATTTGCGCTCCTCAGAGTCCCGCAAGGCAGAACCGCCCTCAACAGGCACGGTATGCCGCTTGGAAATTGCCGAGACCACCGCATCCACGACTGGCGAAGCTAACGTAGCCCGATCCCCTTCAGGAATGGGATACAGGCGAGCCATGCTGCGCGCCAGCCGAAACGGCGTCTCCGGCGTTTTCCACTGCTCCAGAATAATATCCCGAATATCCTGATGCATAGGAAAAGAGCGGGAAACGGAACGGATCCCCCGTAACAGGGGGTCCCCCACACGCGGAGTCCCCGGCGGCGCGTCCTCAAAACGCCAAACCGAAGAAACCTGCTGAATAAGGTCAGGCAGCTCATCTTTCTGAAAAAGGCGCACAACGGACGCCTCGTCACTGGAGAACGGGAAATCCGACAACCCGCCGCCAGCTTCCGTCCCCTCCAGAGGGTCCTGGAATTCCTCCGAAGGGTCCAGGTCCTCCTCCAGACCGACACGTTCCTCCGACCACAAATTCTCGTCCCACGACACCCGCGGACGCTTGGACAAGGGAGGCGGCGGAGGGGACGTCACGTCAGACGAGAGAGGCAAAGCCGCAGGGAGCGCGGAGGAAACCCCACCCCCCGAAACCCCCTGGGCGCAACCGGGACCCCCAGCCGCCTGAAAATAGGCTCTGCATAAAGAAAAGAAAAATTCAGGGGAAAACCCCCCGAGGGTCCCAAGGGACTCCCTGCCACAGCAGGGGACCCAGCAGAACCTTGCCCCTGCATAGTCAAAACAGGGGGAAGGTCACCTGAGGTGGAAGACAAAATGGAGGGGCCAGACAGAGAAGATGGCGGTTTTCCCGCCAAAAAAGCTCCCTCCATAGCCTGAAGCGGCTGAGAAACCTGAATAGTCTCAGCCGCTAAAGCAGGCAAGCCGGCATCAGCTGTCAAAAAAATCAGCTGAGAGGGAATCCTCTAAAACCCGACCGTCGGCGGCTCGGGGATTCCCTCCGTGGGCGGACGGAGAAGACCGGGCTTCCCCACCGTTCCCTGCCGACTCGCGAGGCACCATCGGCGGGGAGCTCTGGGCGCCTGCAGCCGCTGCCGACGGAGCTCCACCACCTCACCGACCCAAACCGCCGAGTTCAGGCCGGCCGCGAGTGCCTCGCGGCTGGACTAAATTTGTGTCCTACTCCCCCGGAGAAGGGCACAATTGCTCCATACGCGACCTAGCTAGAAAAAAGTGCCGGTTACATGAAAAAATACAGTAAAATACAGTTTTCTTAAAGGGAAACAACCCTTCAGACCAGCACTACCTCAGGATTTTTTTTTTTTTTTTTTTTTACAGAACAGACTCCACAGGCTCTCGAAGCAATATGCCTTGCTTGATTTAGGGGGCAAGGCTTACTGCTGAGGCTCCTCTAAAAAAATGTGGGGAGGTGGAGGAAGTGGGGGGAGGGACCCCGCTCGTGACCCGCCGGGTTTGACACCCCCGAGGTCGGACGAACCCCCAAACAGAGTCCGCCCAAGCTCCGTCCGGCCAAAAACAGGGACAATAAACCCCATAAACAAATTCCAACAGCCCTACCAAGGGAGATGGGTACAGATCACATCAACACCTGCTGGAGACTGAAAGAAGACTGAGGGAAATAGAGAGGAGGGGCTAGGATATACTGTCCCAAAGTTTTGTTTTCAGTCTCCACCTGCTGGTCATGATTAGATATATACCCACTCGTAAAGTTAACCTCTACTGGTCTGGAGAGTGCTAAAGAAATATGGTTTTAAAAAGCCTTAAATTGTGGGAAAAAGAGATCTAATCGAAGGGGGGCTGGAAGTGAGTTCCAAGGAGAAGATGCAGTAAAATAGTGATCTCATCTTTTGCAAGAAACTGAAGGGATGTGCAAGCAATGACTATTGATAGTAGGTATATAGAGAACAACAGAAGAAGAATATTAAGTAGGCCTTTATGAAAGAAAGACTTTATAGGTAAGAATGAGTATCTTTTATTGGATGCGATAGTGAATGGAGTAATGTGGTCAAATCTATTAGGCACACTAGAACAGGGAAAACAAAACTCAAAAGAGCAAAACCAAAGTGGAATTGTCCAATCAGAACGAGTCACTGTATGAATTTGCACAACTTTGGATGAATAAAGGCATTTGGATTTATCAGATGAGTTGAAAGACACTTTCTTTGTGCACCATTCTGATTGGACAATTCCACTTTGGTTTTGCTCTCGTCAAATCTATTAGCACATGAGAGAATCCTTAGGGGCCATGTTTTGTATGGGCTGGATTCTGTATAGGACACCCAGTCCCAGCAGCTGCCTAAGCGGCTTTTGAGAATCACTCATAGGCATCCTATATAGAATCATGTCGGTCCTTATGGACAGACGCCTGACCACCCTGATTTTCTAACCGGTGTCCATGTCACAGGCATCGGTTAGAGAATCGCATTGCCGCTGAACTAATCGTGGCATGGGTGGTATACAAGTCCCAGTCCCTTTCCATTATCTGGGTATTTGGCTGAGATATCCAGCCAAAAATGATATGTTCAGCAGCCAGAAAGATTTTAGAAGTTATATCCAGTTCAATAATTAACCGGATAAATCCTCTGAATATTGGTCCTAATATGTTTTATTTGTGGCACAGCATGTCATACACAGACAATTCTAAATGATCTGTGATATAAGAACATGCTCTATGCTAAAGATGCTGCGCTTTACCTGTGATGAAAAGGCACATCATATAGAACCAAGACCATGTTTTTAATTACGACATGTCAAGAATATGTTAAGAGATGCAATGAGGGTGGACAGAATGCTGCTCACTGCTTGTATCCTGCTGAAGATTAGTGTGGTACTGACCTTTCTGATACAGGTTTAGTTGGAGTGCTGCAGTCAGAGTTCATAGAAGTCACTGAGATGATGGATATCTGTCGGTAAGATCTCAGCATCGATCTGGGTCGGCCAATTCTTCTGTCATCAAAATCAGGCTGCATAAATGGAAAAGATGAATATGACTATTGTAAAAGTCCATACACTGCTCTCTGAGGTCTCCTGTTGTTATTCTCCTTGTCACCTTGAAAATTGATTATCAAAAGTAAGCAAACATGCTGTGTAATGATCTAATAGTAACAATAACTGTGACTTCAACCATTTTTAGAATTCAGGTTCATTAAATTGCTGCTCAGGGGTATCTGAGGCAACAAAGAACTCAGGGCCAAATTTTATAAATGCTGCCTGTCCAGCCAGTCGGGACGCACGCTTTCGTAGGTGCCTCCGAGAGCCTAGGGAGGCGCGCAAGCCCGCCTAAGCTCCCCTAAGGCTAGGTGTGGGCGTGCCTTGGCCCAGAAGTAGCCTTAGGTGGCCGTACATGCCTCCCTAAGCCAGCAGGAGATGCATACAATGTCCGGGAGGATCCAGCAGGTGGGATGCCCATAATGTACGGGGGAGGCGTGGTTCCGACAGGAGAGACTGAGCATCCCTCCTGCCGGTGATATATGGGAGGGGGCACATTTCAGAAGGAGGGATAGAGCAGCCCTTCTGCCCACAATGTTTGGGGGGTGGGGGGGTTCTGGCAGGAGGGACTGGGCATCCTTCCTGCCGGCGATGTACAGGGGGGCATTCCAGCAAAATGACATGGACCAAAAGATGTATAAGAAGAGACACAAGGAACTGAATATGTAGAGCAGACATGTCAAAATCTGGCCCGCGGTGTGTTAAAAATTGGCCCACCAGACATTTTAAATTTTATACTAAATCTGGCCCGCCAGCACAAACCACTGCCGCTGCTCTTCACTCGCGTCTGCCTTCACCTGGTCTCCTCTTCAAAGCAGCCTGCTGAGGATCGCCAGCCAGCTGTAGCGAACCTCGCAGGCCGCTGTCAACCTCGGTAGCACGTTTCCTCTGACGTGATTCTGTACATTAGAGGAGGGGCGGGACTGCGGCAGAGGGAACGTGCTACCAAGGTTGACATTGGCCTGTGAGGTTCACTACAGCTGGCCAGCGATCCTCAGCAGGCTGCTTTGAAGAGGAGACCAAGCAAAGGCAAACGTGAGTGAAGAACAGCAGTGGTTCGTGCCGGCGGGCCAGGGGAGATCAGGAAGACGGGATGGAGGGAGGATAGGAACGGCAGCCAAATCTGAAGGTGAGACCAGGAAGAAGGGGGGAAAACATGCAGGCCTTCGGGACGGGAGTGGGCCCTGGTGTAGAAGTACCCGGAAGGAGAGGAGGGATCCAGATGTGCATATGCCGGACTGAGTGGAGGGTAGGGAGGGGTGGGGTGGGTAAGAAATAAAACAGCGGAGAGGGAGAGAGATGGTGGGCAATGGGATGGAGGGAGGGAGGGAAGGAACATAAAGAGAGAGAAGTTGGACACAAGGGATGGTGTGGAGGGGGGGATAGAGATACTGGATAGGAGGGTAGTTGGGAAGAGAAACAGAGAGATGGTGGACCCTGGGGTGGTGAGGAAGGAGGGAGAGATGCATGAAACAAGAAAAGGTAGAAAAAAATAGTTTTATTTTCTGTTTTGTGATTACAATATTTATTTTGTTTACACCACAGAGCCGGTGTGGGGTTGGAGATGTTATAACCCTATACTTCTACTAAGACTAACCCCCCCTAGCGGTTTTAGCACAGAGAGCCGTGCTGAATGGCCCGAACTGCTCCCGAAGCTCATTGAGTTCCTATGAGCATCGGGAGCAGCGCAGGCCATTCAGCGCGGCTCCCATGCTAGAAACTGCTAGACAGTTTCGTAGAAGAGGGGGTAAGCCTTAGTCACTTAGGGGTCCTTGCATTTAGCATGCGCTAAATCGGTTAGCGTACCTTAATTAAAGGACCCCTAATTATCTTAATTAAAAATTCGGCCTGTGACTTAGCCTTTTTTTTTCAGATTTCAGCCCCTTATGTGATTGAGTTTAACACCCCTGATGTAGAGGAAAGAAGAGATAGATATGATTTGATACAGACATTTAAATATTTGATTAATATGCAAATAAATCTTTTCCAGAGAAGGGGAAGAGGTAAAACTACAGGACATAAATTTATGTTGCAAGGGGGTCAACTTAGAAATAATGACAGGAAGTACTTTGAGTGGTGGATGCCTGGAATGCCCTTCCACGGGAGGTGGTGGAGAAGAAAACTAACAAAATTTTAAAAATGTGTGGGTTAAACACAAAGGATTCTTATATGGAAAGAGAATGGAATCCACACAAAATTCCACTGATTGGAAAATAAGGTCAATGCCAGGCAGACTTCTGTGGTCTGTGGCCTAATTATGGCTAGTCAGATCTGGATGGGCTAGCATGGACTTTGACGGCAACTCCAGTAGGTGGGGGAGTTTGTCCAATGCTGAGCAGACTTCTATAGTCTATGCCCTGAAAATCGCAAGGACAGATCAAAATCAAGAATATATAGGATATATTGCATCCACTGCAACGAGTTTATCTTATTGGACAGACTGGATGGACCGTGCAGGTCTTTATCTGCTGTCATCTACTATATTACTATGAAAATCACCTCTAAAATAAGTTGTAGATGGAACTGCACAGTAGAGGTAAAGAAAGAGAGATTGCAAGACATAAGAAAAGAAAAAGTGACCAGAGCAAATCTAGGCTTCAAAGAGGGTCTTACCCAATCAAAGGCAGGAAGTAAGTAAAACCATCCTACCATCACTGAGAGCTCATCCATCATCAATTCAGTACTTTCAACACACCAGCCAAACTGATGATTAAGAGATGATCTTACACTAAGCACACATTTTACTCTCAGTTTGGATTAAAAAAATGAAAGTTTGGAATCTGGAAATGCATCCATAAACTGAGAGTCATGAGGTGGAAAGAGTGAAAATCTCACCAGCTCTCTTATGCCATAATGCTGCTCCACTTTGGCTTTCAAATGTCTGAAACATTCTTGCATCCGGCTGTGGAAAGGTCGAAGATCATCACCAACTCGCTTGTCATGAATCTTGATTCCAGCCTCAAGTAAAGGAATCTTGAATTGAAAATAAAACACCACAAAAGACAAGCAAATTTGGCTACAAGTTTCAGTGTCACCTGGGTAGGCAAAACAGATATTTTTGTGGAGACTTACTGGCAACAAAAAATATATATATATTTTTTCCTACCTTTTGTCATCTCTGGTTTCTTTCCTCATCTTCTCTACACTCTCTATTCCAACCAGCATCTGCCCTCTTTCTCTGTCCCTTCCATTTTTCTCTTTCTGTCTCCACTAACTCCCCCATGCTCTGGTATCTCTTTCCTCTCCTTTCCTTCCCTCCTTCCTACCACAACTGGCATCTGCTTTTCTTCCCCTATGCCCTGGGATCACTCTCCTCCTTCCATCTCTCCCTCTCCCTCCTTGCTCTGGCATCTCCTTTCCCTCCCTCCCTCCCTTCCTGATGG
This sequence comes from Geotrypetes seraphini, assembly GCF_902459505.1. Lineage (NCBI taxonomy): Eukaryota > Metazoa > Chordata > Amphibia > Gymnophiona > Dermophiidae > Geotrypetes > Geotrypetes seraphini. Next base: position 27,656,428 of record NC_047101.1, on the reverse strand, counting down.
TCTGGCATCTCAGTCTTCTTCCCTTCCTCCATGCCACGGTTTCTCTCTCCTCTCCTTCCCTTCCATCTATCCCTCACCCTCCATGCTCTGGTATCTCCTCTCTTTTTTCCCCTCCTTTCTCCCTGGTCTGGCATGTCTGTCTCAATCCCTCCCCTCTCCCCATGCCCTGGCATCTCTTCCTCCCTCCCCCATGGTCTGCCATTTCCCTTTTCTTCCTTCCTTACCCTCCCTCCCCCATGGTCTGGCATCTCTCTTTCCTCTCATCTCCCTTCCCTGGTCTTCCTTCTCCCTCCCTCCCTTCCTCTCCCCAATCAGTTGCAGCTTGTCTTTACCCATCCCTCCCTCCTTTTTTCTTTGTCACTACCTAGTCAGCAGCGCAACATTCAGAACTTGCTGCTCTTGCCAATGTTGGGGCTTCCTCTCTGCTAGATCTTGCCTACTTCCCCTCTGCTAGGTCTCACCTGCAACAGAGAGGAAGACCTGACGTTGGCAGAGCAGCGAATGTGAACACTGTGACTATGCTGCCGGAAGGAGAAGATGCTGGCCTTCAGAGCATCCCCTTATAGGCTGTACCCAAGGCAGACCGCCCCCCACTGCTCCTCCCCCCTTGGTAAGCCACTGCAAGCCAGATATTCAGATGGGCTTGCATAAGATATGAGTGTCCAACACCCAGACTTAGCCTCCAATAGCTGGTACCTGTGACATGGACGCAGGTTAGAGAATCAGGGTGGTTTGCATGGGGTTAGGCGTCTGTCCATCAGGCAGACGCGATTTTATATAGGACACCAGTGTGAAATTTTCAGCAGGAGATCGGTGTCCTATACAGAATTTCCCCCTTAGTGTATTTCATTTTTCTTGTTTTAAACCTAGTTACTGAATCATAAAGTTATGTACAGTGACACTGCTTCAAGTTGCTCTGTGTACTGCCAGCTAGTGGATGATAATTAAGCTTTGGAACAGTGGTTAGGTATGTAATATCTAATAGTTTGCTGTATTATCAAACTTGGTTTGCAATATTATTGCATTAAGATTCATTTTATTATTTTCCCAAATCAATGGAATGTTTGGGCACTGTTCTAATACCATTCCCTTTCTTCTCTAGGTCAGAGACACATGCAGAGAAATTCCCTTATATCAAATATCTTTATTGCTCAAACAAGAGATGAGGCAAAAACTCTGAAAAGGAACAGGTTTGACCAAATCGGTTTAAACCAGAAACCACCCTAATACCCCCCCCCAAAAAAAAAAAAGAAAGGAGAGGAGGATCCCAAATCCTGCACACACATTTAACACATTACTATGAACACTCATCATCAAAGGGGACCGAAAAGACTCCCACACAGATTGAAGCTGGTGTCCTTTAAGGGAGTCCATGCCAGTAACCACCATCAAAATACGCCATTGAGCCAGGGAGGGAGAGGCAGTGTCCAGCCATTGCAACAGTGTCTGTTGTAAAAATCCACATAGGCCTTTTGGAATTGGATGAGTAATAATGGATGAAGAGAACAGCATTTTAGGAGATCAATGAGAATTTCAAAGTTTAAAAATGTGAGTATGTAAGAGATTCCAAAAGCTCAATATTTTTGGATAAGCATAAAACATATGGCCCAGCAAAGGTCCAGAGAGAGCGAGGCTCAATATGCTCTGGATAGAGAGAGAAATAATCACAAGGTCAACTTATAGTGTAGTTCAAACAGGGAGACAGAAGTCTAGTTCTGAGCAGAAGATTTCAAGCTAGTTTGTAATAATGCAGCAATAATAGGAACATCCAGGGCAGATGACCACCGCTTGCACAGAGTCAAAGTTCAGACCTTGTGCCTCTTCTAGCAAAAACGTATGATGAAAACACAGAGGTATCAAGCATTGCACTTTCAAGCAAAATGCTTCCTTCAGTGTCTCTAAAACTTCTGCGATTAATGTCGCTGCAGTACATCTTTATCTATCAGTTTATATTTCCTAGCTAGTTTTTGATAAAAATATAAAGCACCAACATCCGTGAGAACCTGATGAAGATACAAAATGCCACACGAAGTCCAGGAAGTGAATAAAGATGTTTCTATACCTAAGGCAAAAAGAGGATTGCCTCTAATAGCAAAGGTAAACTAACAGAAGAAAGTTTAAGTACAGGTTGATAAACAGGATATTGAGTTAAGACAATTTTAAGAAATTTTTCATGAGCATGCACGAGTGTGTCCATCATGTAGGGTAAACGTATGTCCAGGTCCACATCAGTAAAGGAGAAGTAGGAAGTCCCCCCTAAACAGTTATTTAAATGATACAACTGGCAAGCTATAGACATTAAATAGATATTCAATAAACCCAATCCTCCCTTCTCCTGACAAGGAAGATCTTACCTCTCCTATCTGCTTTGAAAATAAACTGATCAAAATGGATTCTAAGATAAAATTACTTGGAGTCATTCTCAATAATAAACTTTCTTATCATGGCCAGATCAGTTCTGTTCTCAAAAAATCCTTCTATAAGCTTAAAATGATCAATTCCATTTTATGATCTCATTTACTGCAAATCTATAAAAATGATTTAAACATAAAATGATCTGTTCCATATCTACGCTTCTAGATGCCCCTTCACTAAACATCCATATCCATTCCCAAGTAATTTCTCAGATAGACTACTGCAACTGCCTATACCAAGGTTCGACACAAAAAGAAATCTGTAGACTCCAAAACACGGCCATTAAGCTTATCCACAAAGCTAAAACATATGATCACATGACCTCTCTACTCCGCAAAGCACATTAGTTACCCATCTTTCATCGGACAAACTGTTTCTCCTCACCTTTAAAACAAAACTCACTCATTCACTGGCTTTCATCGACAAATTCATAATCCCTTATTCCTCTTCCAGAAACTTATGCTCTAATACTCAAAATCTTCTCACAACCCCTTCCAATCACGAAATCAATATTCTCTGTCACGGCTCCAATACTAAGGAATTCAATGCTGAACACACTCAGTCACGAATCATCCCTATCCCTATTCAAATCCAAACAAAACCTTCCTATTCCAAGATGCATTCTGTGAAGGTTAACTCCCTATGATAAAACATTCTTAATGAAAATTCCCTTCCCCAATTATATTTACCCTCCCCCTTCCTTGTCTATCCTCTATTTTATTGTAACTTCCTCCCCTTCCCCTCTTTCCTTATATGTTTCTTTCTGTCATCCCCCCAAAAACAAAATTAAAATTTATATATTTCTATTCTTTTTTATTTCTTTCCTTTAACTTTAAAATTGTAAACCGTCTAGATACTTGTGATGGACGCTATAACAAAAATCTATAAAACTTGGAAGTGTTAGTTTTGCATAAAACATATGTGTATGCTTACCAACTCACAAAAATCTCAGCACTGTCCAATGACGTCTGCTATGATATACAGCAGAGAGTAACATGGGTAATATTTGAAAGAAATACAGCCATTGTGGAACAACAATCATATATAATGCAATATGTCCCATCAGAGATAGAGGATAAGAATGTCACGCATGTAATTTAAGTTCAATTGACTGTATTGGAGGATCCATATTAGCACTGCTCAAGCAGGTTAAATCACTAGGCATCCAAATTCGCAAATATTTAAGCTGATGTTCTGCCCACTTGAGTGGAAACAGACTCTCCCATTGCTGCCTTATAGAGTCAGGAACTGCCAAAGCTTCAGATTTATGGGCGTTCAAATGATAGAATAGTAGCTAAATTCTTCTAAGACACCCAATGCATGAGACAGGGAAGTGTGAACATTAGTGAGAACTAATATGATGTCATCTGCAAAGGCTAAATTTTTTACAAGACTAGTAGAAAACTAGACTCCCGTCACATCCGGATCTTTCTGAAGGGTACACAATAAAGGTTCAAGATACACAAAGAACAGTAAGGAAAATAAGGGACAGCCTTGGCGTGTTCCTCTACAGATTGGGAAGGGAGCAGTTACATAACCATTAATCAACAGAGAGGCTTGGAGGTACCAACCTCACAATCCTACATATTCTAAAACTTGAAAGAAAGATGACCAATTAATTGGTCAAACGCTTTCTTAGCGTCTAGGCCCACAAACATCAGTAGTATCTCCCTAACAGTACAATGCACCAATGACATTAAAGATCTTCTGTACATTAAGCACTGATTGGTGCCCCCTCATGAACCCCACCTGCTCAGGGCAAATCAACTGAGGTACAACTGCAGCCAACCTATCTGCCAACACTCTGGCCAATAGTTTGATGTCTACATTTAAAAGGGAGATAGGGTAATAAGAGTCAGGGCATTGTGGAGGCTTGCTTGGTTTCAAAATTAAAGTTATCAAAGCCATATTGATTCTCTCAGGAAACTGTCCCTTCTTGATTCCAGTCTCATAGTAACTAACCAAGGGAACACACGCTAAGTGAGAAAAGATTTTAAAGAATTCAGGGGTGTATCCATCCAATCCTGGTGCTTTTTCCCCCTTCAGACCCTTAATAGCTTTTTGCACTTCTAAAGAAGTCAGAGGGGTGTTCAACCCCACTAAGATGAGGCAGGCCGGCATCTTCCAAGCAATCCACTAGGGAGGGACCCAAGCTCAAAGGTACTTCACCATAGAACCTACAAAAATAATTATGAAAGACATCCGCAATGTCTGAAGTTGAGGTCACCCTACTGCCATCCTGCTTCTCCAAGACATTAATAAATCGAGAACCCTGCATATCACGCAATATTCGGGCCAAGAGGCAACTCGACTTACTACCATATTTATGATAAGTGCGGGTACGATGGTAAAAAAATCTTGTCATGCTTGTTCATGTAATAAAGAACTAAGTACAGCCCGAGGAGACAAATAATTGTCTTTGTTAGACACAATAGGGGAGGAAATATAAGCCAACTTGTAGGTTCTAAACTTACACTCTAAAAAAATAATCCCTTGTGTATTACGTTTCTTACAAGCTGCTGTGTAAGAGATTACATGGGAAGATTTTTGATCTCTTTATGGGAGAGTTGATACAGAGACATTCCAGGATGCAATCCTTAAATTATATCTACTAGCATAGATAATAAGGCTGGGGATGAGGACAAGAAAAGAGCTGTACATAATTCTGAGAAAGAAGCATCTCTCAGGCCCCAGCCCTAACCTGGAAGATACAAAACAGTTTATAGTCTCCATAAGCAAAACTTGGGCTCCCACCTCAACCATACAACACACATATTAAAAGGAAAAAAGAAACAAATCAAAAAGCACCAAACAAGATTAGTGAAAAAATGTCCTACTCCAAACTTCCATCGCACATTCAGCAACACCTACTCCTTCCCCAGACATATTTTCTGCAAACCCACAAAATCCCATTCACCCCATCTCAAGTACCACAATGTCGCAGTGCACCCACACAGAGTGCAGAGTCATTCTCTAGTGCTTCAAGAACTCCCGACACCACTAACCCCACAGAAATTTTCAGACCAGTGGGTGAAAGAGATTTAAAAATTCTTAAAGGAATTGCTGCAGTATCTGGACCAACTAACAGCGGGATCTTAGGTTTTGCCAAGAGTGAAGGTTTTCATTATGCGCATAACATAGGTGCCTCCTTGAGGGCCAACTCAATCTATGATTAATCACATACACATTGGCAGTCCTTAATTGTCTCTCATTATACAGAAAGTCAAATGAGAATTAGCCCTTTGGTGGGCCCTAGGTAAACAAGCACATTGAACTCTACTCCTTCCTCCATTATAATGCAAATATATTTTTAAGTACTCACAAAGAAGGACCCCTGTATCTAACTGGAAGGGAAAACATGAGAAACCAACATGGTAATAAGCACTTCCTGATTTCTAGAAAACAATGCACAGGGGATAGAGAGAATGGAGACATCTCTGCAGGGAGTAGTGGCTCTGGTCCCATCTTATTCTTCATTCCATCAGCAGCTGACATCTTAGGGCAGGGGCCCATGAGAGCCACAACCCAACTGGGTTTTCAAGATTTCCACAATAAATATGCATGAGATTGACTTGCATGTACTGCTTCCACTGTAGGCAAATAGATCTCATTCATATTCATTGTGAAAATCTTGAAAACCCAACTGAGTTGTGGCCCTTGAGTACTATGGTTGTCCACAACGTCCTACGGGAAAAGCTTCCTTGAGAACTGTTGAATTAGCACATCCGACAGGGACTCTCCTAAACACAAGTGTCCTATGCACAAGTCTAGTTTGCCTATGCCTTTATCCCGCCCTATAGACAATACAGTTATTGCCCCCATAACCTCTCATATTTTGTAATCTGGTATCTTCTGCCTTTCAGATTTTAAAAAAGATGCCTTAAGCAAATAATACAGTATACAGCTGTAGTCATATTACCTGCCATGCAATGAGGTCTTTCAATTTGCTCAGTTTTTCACTGTCCTCTGGGTGTTGCATTACATACTTCTCTGTAAAAAATGCCTGAAAAAGTCAGGCAAAGCTTTAGTCAATTCGAGTGATAGCCTGCATATTTCCACCAACATCTACAACATAACTCTTATGTCTTCAGAAGACCATAGTTCAGTTCTGATCTTCTAACTTACAGTTCAAAGCATACTGAAAGATCAGTTTAAAGAAAGTACCTGATGATTTTAAAAACTCCAAATTATTTCTGTTGACTGCTAGACAAGACTAGTTGCAAATATAAAAGATCCCCCCCAGTGAAGAGAGTTAGGAGAATGGACAAATATATCAGTTTATTGTGTAAATCCACAAAGATTCTGACCTGGCAAGGCACCGTATTTCACATGGAATTTCTGTCCAGTGTATTTGGTTTCCTGTATTTCTATTTGCAGCATTGTGTTTCGATGTATGGCTCACCTGCCTCAGAGGTCAAAAACACTTTCTGAGTCGGACCTCATAAAAATCAGCAACATAAGTAGGGAGATAAACCATCTTGCAATATTGCAATACTTGTAATCCAGAGATCTACAAGGCTGTTTAGCTCCCTGCTTATGTTGTTGATTTTTTTGCGGTCCAACTCAGAAAGTGTTTTTGACCTCTGAGGCAGGTGAGCCATACATCGAAACACAATGCTGTGTCAAGTCAGAATCTTTGTGGATTTATTTGCTCATTCTCCTGGCTCTTCATTGGAAGTCCATTGTTCAATCCCACTCTCTTCACTGGTTATTTCTTTGTGGGCTTTTCTCTTGTTGGACTTTTCTATAGCAGAAAAAAAAATACTTTTGGAATGTCTATAGCTCTGGAATGAGGGACATAGAATGAAGGAGAAAGGGAACAGACTCAGGAGTAAGTTGAGGAAATGTTTCTTCAGGGAAAGGTCGTTGAACTTTAAAAATAGCCTCTCGATGGAGGTGGAGACAAAGACTGTATCTGAATTCAGCTTGGAAAAAGTACAAACTGTAGGATCTCTAAGGCAGAGGAATGGATAGCAAACTGGATAGGCCACATGGCCTTTATCTGCTCTCATTTTTCTCTGTTTCTTTAAAAAAGATGGGAGAGTTGGAGTGCACAACACAGAATGGTGGAAAAAGGATCACCAATGGTCACTCTACATTTAGCATACAAATTATATTGCAATAATAGGATGGATCAAATTAGTGTAGGGGTGCTGCTTTATGTTAAAGAAAGCACTGTGTCAAATAGAAATACAGGAAACCAAATACACTGGACAGAAATTCCATGTAAAAAAGAGTAGAGAACAACATTTGGGGATATACTACTGTCTGCCTCTCCAAAATGAACAGACAGCTGATGAAATGCTTACAACATTTGCAAAACAAAGAATGGATTTACTCTTTGGAATGCTATAGCACAAGTACCTGGTGAGGTTATGGGATCGAATCCCACCACTGTTCCTTTTGACCCTGTGCAAGTCATTTAATCCTCCATTGCCCCATATGTAAACCACTTTCACAGCAGTTTACAAGTCCCATGTGCCATGTTTTCTTACAGTAAGCCAATTCCATATATCCTGCTAGAGCCACGTAATGGCTAATGCCATGACTCTGTGACCCTGGCAAGCCACGTAATCCTCGATTGCCCCAGGTATGAAAACTTCGATTGCGAGCCCACTAGGCACAGAGAAAGTAACTAAACATAATAAAAGTAAACCATTTGGGTTGCAGCACATATCAAATCCAGTTCCATCTTAGATTGCGCATGTGATGAATTCTCCTTTGGTTTATTGACTTTTAAATCACAAATAAAGAACATCCCCACATCCATCAAAGCGAGCCAGGATTTATAAATGTATCCATCAGTCTGACAATAAGAATCCAACACACCCCAGACTTTTAGAACATATGGCAAACGTTTCTGTTTTACAGCAGCTACTTCTGAACCAAACAAACAGCATTTCACCAGGCACAATCTTAGCCTTACTTTTGGGAGGGCTAATTCCTTCACTAATTTCTCTTCCTTTGAACTGCCTTAGGCTTGGCACAACAACTTTTGAAATATTTCTCACTTGTCTCTCCCATTTTTATATTTAAGGGCTCCTTTTAGAAAGCCGCAGTAGTGATTCTCTTGCAGAAAATCCGCTGAAGCCTATAGGAATTGAATCAGCTTTGGTGCATTTCCTGCCAGAAAAACGCTACTGCAGCTTTGTAAAAGGATTCCTTAGTTTTGATTGTATTTTGCTCCCTATAATGCTGATTTTTTTATTTTTAATACTTTGCTTTTTGTAACTGATTTGATTTTAGTTACATTTTATGGTATATCAAATACAACTGAATCAGGGGTCTCAAAGTCCCTCCTTGAGGGCCGTAATCCAGTCGGGTTTTCAGGATTTCCCCAATGAATATGCATGAGATCTATGTGCATGCACTGCTTTCGATGCATATTCATTGGGGAAATCCTGAAAACCCGAGTGGATTGCGGCCCTCAAGGAGGGACTTTGAGATCCCTGAACTGAATGTTGAACCTTTAACTTTGAACCATGGCTTGTTCACTGCCAGAGACAGGATGTTATGTTGGGTGGAAATGCAGTACTTGTATATGAAACCGGAAGAATCATGTTTTCAGGGGTTTGTTTGTTTTTTTACCTTCTCATACTTTGCAAATCCTCCCATGACAGCTGGATCGACAATTCCATTGAGGAGCATGGAGAGAGGATTGATTGGGAGGTTCTCATCACTCTGATATTGATTAATCATCATCAGAATCTTTTCATTTGTATTTGACATTGTTTCAATGGCATTCTCCAGAGGGCTGATGGTTGTCTATGAAAGCATACATGAAGATTATTATCCCTGCAGGAATCCACATGTGCAGCAAATATATGTTATTGTATGCGCGAGAAGTAGTAGAGCTGTCGTATGAGATTAAATAAGCATAAATCAAGGATCACCATGAGAAATGTTCAAGCACTGTTGGCTCAACATTGGCTAGATAAAGATCATCAGATTTGGTATTTGAAATGGAAAATTATTGATCAGGTTATATATAGTTGGGTGGGAGGGTGGCAATTATGAATATTTTTTTTTAAATTACTGAAGGAGTCTGGGACTGGTTTTTCTGAGTCTTGAACTAAGTTTTCTCATTAATAAAAATGCTGAATTATGTTTAATTGCAGACCTGACTTATTTCATGTTCTAGCCTGCCTACACTTGGTGTTGTAGCTTGGGTGTTAACTTCTTATTGTGTATGCTGAGATAACCATTTTGTATTTCACCCTCCTAGACATGTTAACAGAAAGACTACAGGATCTAGATAAGTGACCTGCTCCCTATAGGACTATAAGGTTAACCCCCTGAACCAATAATAAGTGTGAGCTTAGGACCAATGATTGTTAAGAAAATGTAGCAAAAGTAACAAATGAGAAGTTGTATCTAGCCAGAAAATGCATAAATATCACTGTAACTTCCTGGTTTTGGCACTTCTGAAGCTGCCAGCTTTTGTGCTCAGGAGTCCTGTCACAACCCTAGCATTAAAGCTAAGCATATTCCAGACAAGGCTTCTTCTAACCCTAGCCCTCCGTTAAAAAGGGCTCACCAATGTGACAGGGCAACCCCTAGTTCCCAGCTAGGATCAGAGTTCCAGTTTAAGCACCAAGTCACTAAGCCCTGGGGAGGGGAGGGGAGGAAGAAGGGGAGAATAGCCTAGAGCGGCAGGAGGTGTGTCCTGGAGAACAGCAGCCTAGGAAACAAGTTCCTAGGGCAGGTAATACTCAGCTGCAAGGAATTAAAGCACAGAGGAAAGCTCAGTGTAAGGAACAAGCTGCCCTGCCCCCTTTCAAGCTAGGGCATGGTCAGCTGCATGCTCTAGAGGCTGCCCTGAGGAGAACTAGGTCAGTCTACCCTGGATCATCCCAGGAAGCAGGATCCCAGGACCGGACTCCTGAAGCTGCCCAAAGCAAGAACATTGAAATGTCTGAGGCAGCTCCTGTCCCTGAGGCCAGCCAAACAGCTAACCTGGAACCCTTGGAATTTCTGGAGACTGCCATGGAACCTCAGGACAAATTAATGGATGAAAGTTTAAGTGCATTAACTTTATTTTTGTCTTGTGGGTTTAAAACTTTGGTGTGTTTTTTTTTTTGTTTGAGAATTGCTACAAACACCAATGTGAAGCTAGGTGAGCTGTGCAAAGCTCACAGCAATGAGGGAGCTGGTTTGTAGACTTTAAAGCCAAGTATATTTTGTTTGGCAAGTTTTGTGTTCTGCCTTTTTGCAGAGTGTTTGGGACTTATTGTGTGAAGGAACAGTAGCGGGGGAGAATCCACTAACCATCCTCGGGTTGGGTTTGTGGGGCCAATTTTGGCAAGCTGACTAAAGGCTAATTTCAGGTGGATTCAGCTACTCCCTTCCCCCCACCAGTGTGCTTATTTGGTTGGGGCAGGCCGGTTACAGACCAGGCCTCTGCAACATTGTTCTCAAGCCTAGGAGCAACCTTTTGAAAGACTCTGTTAAATCTGGACAATTATGATGGCTGTATGGTGTTTTTCTTTACCTGCTCAGATATTGGGACTATTGGAGCTGAGCTATTAGGTATTGCTTGGGACACTTATCTGTTTGCACCTGTCGAGAAGGTGAGGGCTATATTTTTGAAAGCCCTAGTTTATTTTGCATATTTCTTTGAACTGGAAAATTTACCATGGATGAAGTGTTTTATTGCCAATAAAGTGAGACACCATTTGAGGAAAGAACTTTATTAATCCTGACCCAATGTTCTTTTCTTATTTATAGCCAGCAGGACCTCCAACTTATTTTGAAGGCACGTGTAGGTCGGCCGTGGCTGAGCGGTGAACAGGGCCTAAGTCTAAACCCGGCACCTGCCTTGCCACAGTCCGCATATGCTGAATAAAACACCTGTGCTTTCTTCATGTCTCTAAGTTTTGTGGCTGACCAAAGTGACCTTTCATTACTAAGAACAAAATTGGATATTTAAATTGAATACTGTGAGCCCAGCCGGTCTGAATTCAGAGATTGAATGGATGACACTGATATGATGATGAGCTCTGTGATTGGTTGTGAGTGAATCAGCTATTTGAGTCTAGAATATCTGAATGCATCTTGAAACGTCGCCACCATCTTGAACTGGAAGAATATAGGTTAAAGATGCCAGCGGCATAATTCTAAAGGTATTGTTAAACTTCTTTAGAAATGTGATGTTAAAAATATTATTCTGCATGAGACTAAATGCTATTTGCAATATTTTTTGCAGTGGAGAGACCTTGATTCAGCAACTGGCGAGACATGCATGTTGGTTGCTGAATTCCTTCCTTGTAGAAATTAGAGAGAAGTGAAACGTAAAACATATTGGAGATAAGTGCAATGTGCATTTATAAGAGAAAGATTAATTATATTGAAAACTTAGAGTAGCATAAGCTTGATGATAAAGTGGGGCCAATGAAGAGGTGATGTTTAAATCCCTACTGATAATAAAATGTTGAATCGGCACGGGTGACATCATGAGGCGCCTGAAGAGATTAAAGACTATGGTGTGCAAAACTGTTTTCAGATGTGCTAAGCAGTATTTATGGTTACTTTATTTAGTTGTGTCTATTATATATAATGCTTTTAAATATATAAAAGCTGCCTATTTGGGAAGATTTCTGCTTATATATCACATGCTAATATGAACATTAGTGTGCGGCCATAATTGAAAAATACAGGAATCTGGCCTTTATATCCCAGAAGTAAAATGGCCTTAGTGTGCGGCAGGGACATCCATAAGGGCATGCTAAGGCCATTTTATAATGCTGTTTGGTAAAGGGGCCCCTAAAGTTTTATCATGGTTCAGTAAAGAGGCCCCTTAATGACTTTAAGATGCATTTTGAAGCATTACTTTTATCAACAAGGGTATCCTAAATCAGATTTGAAACATGTTACCATATATACGCGAATATAAACCAAGGTACCGGTAACCTTTTTTTTTTTTTTTTCTCCTAAAGAGGGGGGAAAAGATTGGCTCAAATATAAACCAAGAGTTTATATTTAAGAGCCCTGCCAAGTTCTGCACCCGGCCCCTCTCCCTCCCCAACCCTCTCCTGCTCTGCACTCTGTCCCCATTCCCTCCCTCCTTCAATTCCATAAGCCCTGATTTATATTCGAGTATATATGGTATGTTTTGTTATGTGCAATCTTATATCCCACCAAATCATCATTATTTTGAGTTCTAGATGGGTTACAGGCAACACATTGTTATATAGAATTTCATTTCAATTAAATATGTTACAAAGAATTATATGTGCTACATAAAGTTCTCAAATTATACATAGGTTCTGAGGTAATATATCATAAATAGCAGCTGACCATTAGCATGCTTATCTTAGAACTAGATATGCTCAAAGACTCATCCAAGGTCAGAAGAAAGAACAGGAAGATTAACTTTTGAATTTCCCTATTCAAAATTATCATTACAGTGACAGCATAGTGCTATCTAAACTAAACTAAACCTTAAGTTTATATACCGCATCCTCTCCATAAAGATAGAGCTTAGCACGGTTTACAGGAACTTTTATATAAGGAAGGAAAAACATAATAAGATTATGAATCCCTACAAACGTATGTACATAAACTAAGTCTAGCATAGCAAAATGCCGCACTGCAAAGCCAAATAAATTAGTTATCCTCACATGGTGAAATAAAGATATAACTGGCAGATAATATATTTACACATACATGTGACATGGCAGTAACCTCAAACCAGCGCAGGATCCCAGGAAGCTTGTAAGCTGTAACAAATGTTGTTCTCTCGATCCACATGGACTATAAAAGTAAAACAAATTTCAAGTTTATTGAGGCTTGATATACCGCTTTAATTACCAAAGAAGTTAGCATTATACAAAATTGAAAATTTAAGTAAAAATGGGGAAATGAAAACGCAAACTATAAGATACTACTGATGAAACATGGTAGAAAAGGGAAATGGGTGGGATTACATTACTTGAAAATAAAAAGGGGAATGGCAAGAACGAAAGGGAGAAGGGGAATGTGGCCTTTCTCTGCGTCTCATATGCATTTAACCCTAAGTCTAAATCTTGTAGGCATCTTTAAAGAGAGAGGTTTTGAGGCTGGATTTGAAGTTATTGGAGTTAGTTTTCTGTCTTAGGACTATATTCCATAATGTATTGTTTCATAGAGCAGCTGTCGAACAGAAGGAACTGTTGGAAGATATTGTTGTGAGGAACAAAGTGATCGCGAAGTTTCGTATGGGATCAAAAGCCTGCCAATAAACAAAGGGGTGTGATTAGATTGAACTTTGAATGCAACAAGAAGAATTTTAAATGTAATTCTATGGGTGATAGGTAACCAATGGGCTTTTTTCAAGAGTGGAGTAAGTAACATGGTCAAACTTCTTTGCATTAAAGATAATTTTTATGCCTGTGTTGTGGGTAAGTTGTAATCTCCTGATCTTCTTTTGAGTAATACCCTGATAGAGAGAATTTCAATAGTCTAATATGGAAATTACCAATGAATGAATAAGAATGTTAAGAGATTTTGACCCTGATTCAAAAAGGGCGCCCAATGCTGAGTGGTACTCAGGCGTCCAAACTAAGTGGTTAATGAGCCATTTAAGGGTCTTAACAAGCAATAATTGGCACATGGACATCCAAAGGATATGGACGTCACTTTGTAGATGCCTCCACAATTTTAAGGATGCCCACTGGGAAAACTCACACCTAACGGAATAGATGTGGGCGTAGAATGGGCGATGATTCAATATGGGCGTCCTTTGATTCATTTACGTAACGCTGAGTGAATGAAAACCAGGTCTACTTTTCAGCATAGTTTGAGCTTCAGACCTGAGTTCTATGGATGGAACTTAGGCACAGTTTGGACTTCCTTAATGCAATCTGCTAAACAGCCCTCTGGATTTTTATTTTTGCTTTCTTAAGCTCAAAATACATTTAGTAAGGCACCACATAAACAAAGCACATCAAAACACATATATTGCATGCAAAACCTTCTATTTTTGTGGACAAATTGTTAATTAGAGGAAAACATTCATTAACTGAAGCAGAGCATATGAAAAAAACTACAGCTTTAGGTTTCTTGCTAAAAAGCTACCCTTTTTTTCTGACTAAACAGTGCTCCAATCAACTCATTCTTGAAAGCAAAGAAAACACATGAAAAAAAAAATATATAGATTGCATATATAACTTCATTTGCAAAAACTTAAAAACTGAAAAAAAAACCAAGATACAGACCTTAGCATGGCTTCTACTTTATTGAAAATGGACCAGAAGGGAGCAGTGAAGGAAGAGAAAGAGGTCGCAGAAAGACTTAACATGTTCTTTTCGTCTGTATTTACAAGCGAAGACGCAACCAACATACCGGAACCTGAACAAATCTTCAATGGAAATCAAGCACAAAAGTTAACATCCATGGAAGTGAGCCTTGATGATGTGCGCAGGCAGATAGAAAAACTAAAAACTGACAAATCGCTGGGTCCGGATGGAATCCATCCAAGGGTTCTGAAGGAACTAAAGGAGGAAATAGCGGAACTACTACAGTAAATTTGCAACCTATCTCTGAAAACAGGTGTGATTCCGGAGGATTGGAAGATAGCCAACGTTGCGCCCATCTTTAAAAAGGGATCAAGAGGTGACCTGGGAAATTACAGACCGGTAAGTCTGACCTCGGTTCCGGGGAAAATGGCAGAAGCACTGATAAAAGAAAACATCAATGAACATTTTGAAAGAAACAAACTTCTGATAACCAGCCAACATGGTTTCTGCAGGGGGAGATCATGCCTGACTAACTTATTGCACTTCTTCGAAGGAATTAACAAACAGATGGACAGAGGAGACCCCATAGACATCATATACCTAGATTTCCAAAAAGCCTTTGACAAGGTGCCTCATGAACGTCTACTCCGGAAACTGAGGAACCATGGGGTGGACGGAGACGTGCATAGATGGATCAGAAACTGGTTAGAGGGTAGGAAACAGAGGGTAGGGGTGAAGGGCCACTACTCAGACTGGAGAAAGGTCACAAGTGGTGTTCCGCAGGGCTTGGTGCTCGGGCCGCTGCTTTTTAACATATTCATAAATGATCTAGAAACAGGGACGAAGTGTGAGATAATAAAATTTGCGGACGACATCAAACTATTTAGTGGAGCTCGGACAAAGGAGGACCGCGAAGAATTGCAAAGAGACTTGGACAAACTAGGGGAATGGGCAGAGAGATGGCAGATGAAATTCAATGTTGAGAAGTGTAATGTATTGCATGTGGGAAGCAAAAACCCGAGGTATAATTATACGATGGGAGGGATGTTATTGACTGAGGGTAATGGTGGACATGACAATGAAGCCGACGGCACAGTGTGCAGCTGCCGCTAAGAGAGCGAATAGAATGCTAGTTATAATCAAGAAGGGTATTACAACCAGAACGAAAGAAGTTATTCTGCCACTATATTGGGCAATGATGCGTCCACATCTTGAGTACTGCGTCCAGTATTGGTCACCGTACCTTAAGAAGGATATGGCGTTACTCGAGAGAGTTCAGAGGAGAGCGACACAACTGATTAAGGGGATGGAAAGCTTTTCATACGCTGAGAGATTGGAAAAACTGGGACTCTTTTTCCTGGTAAAGAGAAGATTAAGAGGGGATATGATAGAGACTTACAAGATCATGAAGGGCATAGAGAGAGTAGAGAGG
Source organism: Geotrypetes seraphini (assembly GCF_902459505.1). Lineage (NCBI taxonomy): Eukaryota > Metazoa > Chordata > Amphibia > Gymnophiona > Dermophiidae > Geotrypetes > Geotrypetes seraphini. The sequence continues at coordinate 27,640,366 of NC_047101.1, read as the reverse complement.
GACAGATTCTTCAAACTTTCAGAAAATAAAAAAACAAGAGGGCATTCGGAAAAGTTGAAAGGGGACAAATTCAAAACAAATGCTAGGAAGTTCTTCTTTACACAACGTGTGGTGGACACCTGGAATGCAATTCCAGAGGACGTTATAGGGCAGAGTACAGTACTGGGATTTAAGAAAGGATTGGACAAATTCCTGCTGGAAAAGGGAATAGAGGGGTATAGATAGAAATTTACTGCACAGGTCCTGGACCTGTTGGGCCGCCGCGTGAGCGGACTGCTGGGCGCGATGGACCTCAGGTCTGACCCAGCGGAGGCATTTCTTATGTTCTTATGCACAATGCTGACCTCATTGTGAGATCATCAAGGTGCACCTGCAAGATAGAATGCCACAATTAAAATATGTGCTGGGATTTGAACCCATGACCTCTGGAGGATGAGCACAGGGCTCTTACCTGGTGAGCCACAGCTGTTTCCTTTCGGTCATGGGGGTTCCTACCATGAAAGCTTAGAGATCCTAGCCATGTGAAGGTAAAAATACCTGACAAGATCATAGCTTAGCAGATCCATAAGCTATCATATCAGATGTGAGGAAGAAAGACATTAGTGGAAGCTGCTTGGCTCAATGGGTAAAAGAAGAGGGAAGTCAGGCAACTGAAGGATAAGATACATGAACTGGAAGGACTCTACATCACAGAAGACCCACCCAGGACAGCGGAGGAATTCAAGAGAGGGAGACGCACTGAGGAAGAAGTCAGAGAACTTGAGGAATTCATTGAGGAGGCCTACAGGAGGAGGGTGGAAGAACATGAACATCAGAGGAAAGATGAAGACACACCAACATGGAAGGGAGAAGAAGTGGAAGTTGACTCCAAGAAAGAAACCCACAGAGGAATCCCGCAGGAAAGGGAGGAATGGTCTAGTAGATGCACGGAAGAAGAAGCATCTAAGCATACCAAGGACACAGAAGAAGAAGCAGCGAAGCACCCCGAGGACATAGACCTGCGACCGGAGCGAAAACTGAAGAGGGGAAAGTCCATGATCCTAATGGGAGATTCAATCCTCAGGCAAGTGGACAGCCACATAGCAGGTGGGAGAGAGGATCGACTGGTGACCTGCCTCCAAGGAGCGAGAACAAAGGACATCGTGGACAAAATTGGAAAGATCCTAGAAGGAGCAGAGACGGAAGAGACTGCAGTAATGATCCACATCGGAACAAATGATGTCAGCAGGAGGAACTACAGCAAAAGTGCACTGATAGAACAGTTCAAGATTCTTGGAAGGAAGTTGAAGATGAGGACTCAGAGGATAGCGTTTTCAGAGATCCTTACAGTACCGAGGGCAGATGTGAAGAGGCAGCCGGAACTACAATCAATAAATGCATGGATGAGGAGATGGTGTGAGGAAAAGAGGTTCCACTTCATGAGGAACTGGACAACGTTTTGTGGCAAGAGCAAGCTCTTCAGGAGAGATGGACTGCACCTGAGCAAGGCGGGAACTAGACTTCTGGCAAACAACGTCAGGAGAGGAATAGAACAGGCTTTAAACTAAGAAGAAGGGGAAAGCCAACAGTCAACCAAGTGTCAATGATTCAGAAGAAGGTATCCTGTGAAGAGGATAAGTGGGAGAAATGCTGGGAAGAAACTATGGGCAAAACACAGGAGCGGATTGAGCCAGAGGAGGAGGATAAGAGGATTGTTGCAGAGAAGAAGAAAATAAAGATCGATGCACAGGGAAAGGAAGTGAAGACTAAAAATTACCAGGACTTAAATTGCATATATACTAATGCAAGGAGCCTAAGGGACAAAATGGGGGAACTAGAAGTCATGGCCAAAACTGAGAACCTAGACATTATTGGGGTCTCCGAAACATGGTGGAATGAAGAAAACAAATGGGACATAGCACTACTGGGTACAAACTCTATCACGAGGACAAGTCAGGGCAGAAAGGAGGAGGAATAGCTCTATACATAAAAGAAAGTATACACTCTACCAGAGTGGACACAGCAGTGACGACCAACAAATTGGAATCACTATGGGTTAAAATACCGGGAAGGAAAGGGCCTGAGATAAAGATGGGCCTGTATTATTGTCCACCTGGGCAAAACGAAACTACCGATGAAGAAATGGAAGCTGAGATGAAACGAGAATGCAAAAGCGGTAATACGATCATTATGGGAGACTTCAACTATCCCGGGATAGACTGGAGTCTTGGAAACTCAAAATGCGCTAGAGCAGATTCCTGGAGGCTATACAGGACTGCTTCATGGATCTGCTTGTCAGAGAACCGACAAGAGGAAATGCCACTCTGGATCTAATCCTTAATGGGCTAAGAGGACCTGCAAAGAAAGTGGAAGTAGTGGGACCGTTGGGAAACAGCAATCACAATATGATCAAGTTCAAAGTTGAAGTAGGAATACCGAAGGGAAAGAGAACCACAGCGACATCTTTTAACTTCAAGAAAGGAAACTACGAAGCGATGAGAGTAATGGTAAAGAAGAAACTTAGGAACAGCACAAAGAATTGGCAGACTGTAGAACAAGCCTGGTCTTTATTCAAGGACACGGTGAGCGAGGCGCAAAATCTGTATATCCCCAGATTCAGAAAAGGGTGCAAAAAGAGCCGAACAAGACCCAGCGTGGATAACTAAAGAAGTGAAGAAAGCGATAGGCGATAAGAAGAATTCATTCAAGAAATGGAAAAAGGGCAAAACCAAGGAGAACTGGAAAGAACACAGGAAGTATCAAAAAGAATGTCAGCTTGTGGTTAGAAAAGCAAAAAGAGAATATGAAGAGAGGCTAGCCAGGGAAGCACGAAATTTCAAACCGTTCTTCAGATATGTTAAAGGGAAACAACCGTTTAGGGAGGAGGTGGGACCGTTGAATGACGGAGATAGGAAGAGAGTGGTGAAGGAGGAGAAAGAAGTGGCGGAAAGACTAAACAGGTTCTTTTCGTCAGTATTTACAAAATAAGACACATCCAACATACTGGAACCTGAACAAATCTTCAAAGGAGACCAAGCAGAAAAATTAACATCCATTGAAGTAAGCCTTAAGGACGTACACAGGCAGATAGAAAAATTAAAAACTGACAAATCACCAACCCTAGGGTATTGAAAGAACTAAAGGAGGAAATAACAGAACTACTACAGCAGGTTTGTAATCTATCTCTGAAAACAGGCGTGATCCCGGAATATTGAAAGATAGCCAATGTTATGCCCATCTTTAAAAAGGGATCGAGAGGTGACCCGGGGAACTACAGACCAGTGAGTCTGACCTCGGTTCCGGGGAAAATGCCGGAAGCGCTGATAAAGGATAGCATCGAGGAGCATCTAGAAAGGCATAAGCTTAAGATAACAAGCCAACATGGCTTCTGCAAGGGAAGATCGTGCCTGATGAACTTATTGCACTTCTTCGAAGGAATTAACAAACAGATGGACAAAGGGGACCCCATAGACATTGTATACTTGGACTTCCAAAAAGCCTTTGACAAGGTACCCTTTGAACGCCTACATCAGAAACTGAAGAACCATGGGGTGGAAGGAGACGTACACAGATGGATCAGGAATTGGTTGGCGGGCAGGAGGCAGAGGGTAGGAGTGAAGGGCCACTACTCGGACTGCAAGAAGGTCACGAGTGGTGTTCTGCAGGGGTCGGTGCTTGGACTGCTGCTATTCAATGTATTTATAAATGATATAGAAACAGGGACGAAGAATGAAGTAATAAAATTTGCAGATGACACCAAGCTATTTAATGGTGCTAGGACTAAAGAGGACTGCGAAGATTTACAAAGGGACCTGAACAAACTAGGGGAGTGGGCGACGAGATGGCAGATGAAGTTCAATGTAGTGAAATGTAAAGTCTTACACGTAGGAAACAGAAACCCGAGGTACAGCTACACGATGGGAGGGCTGTTCCAACCACTAGTCCACTAATACTCAAGAAAGGTACTTGGGGGTAATGGTGGACATGACAATGAAGCCATAGGCACAATGCACAGCGGCCGCTAAGAAAGCAAATAGAATGCTGGGAATAATCAAGAAGGGTATTACAAGAAGAACAAAAGAAGTTATCCTGCTGTTGTATTGGGTGATGGTGCGCCCGCATCTGGAGTACTGCGTCCAATATTGGTGGACATACTTAAAGAAGGATATGGCAATACTCGAAAGGGTTCAGAAGAGAGCGACACATTTGATAAAAGGTATGGAAAACCTTTCATACGCTTAAAGATTAGAGAGACTGGGGCTATTTTCGCTGGAGAAGCGGAGACTTAGAGGGGAAATGATAGAGACTTACAAGATCACGAAGGGCATAGAGAAAGTGGAGAAGGACAGATTCTTCAAACTTTCGACAACTACAAGAACGAGAGGGCATTCAGAAAAATTAAAAGGGGACAGATTTAGAACTAATGCTAGGAAGTTCTTCTTCACCCAACGGGTGGTGGACACCTGGAATGCGCTTCCAGAGGGCGTGATAGGACAGGGTACGGTATTGGAGTTCAAGAAGGGATTGGGCAATTTTCTGCAGGAAAAGGGGATAGAAGGATATAGATAGAGGGTTACTATACAGGTCCTGGACCTGATGGGCCGCCACGTGAGTGGACTGCTGGGCATGATGAACCTCTGGTCTGACCCAGCAGAGGCACGGCTTATGTTCTTAATGGATCTTTTCCTTTAATTAGCAAATAGCATTGCTGTTTGTCCACAAAAATAGAAGGTTTTGCATGCAATATATCTGTTTTGATGTGCTCTGTTTATGTGGTGCTTTATTAAATGTATTTTGAGCTTAATAAAGCAAAAATAAATCCCAGAGAGCTATTTAACAGATCGCATTAAGGACATCCAAACTGCGCCTAAGTTCCTGTCATAGAACTCAGGTCTATCTGAAGCCTAAACCATGCTCAAAAGTAGACATCCTTACAATGCCTATAAGATCTAGTTTTACAATTGCTATGCAGCTTGCTAGCTCACTCTGTAGCACACAGGTTAAACCTACAGCCTTCTACCCTAATGTTGCTGGTTCGAATCCTAGTCACTCTGTCTGATGGAAGAGAAATAAATAAAAGCTTTAAACAAACCCAACTCCCAGTATCACAATTATAATGAAAAACATCATAAAATCTCCATTCAAATAACATCATAATAATAAAATATTATAACATTAAGGACATTGGACGTCTAACTGTCACCTAAAACCTGATTCTCTAAAGGCCATTTCAAAAATTAGACATCTAAACATTGCTAAGCATCACTGAGTGCGATTCTACAAAGGACACCTCTCTTAGACATCCAAACCGTGCCTAACTTTAGACACACTTTGCAGAATCAGGACCTCAGTTACAGTTTTCACCTCGACATTCAGCCCACAACACTCAGCAATTTTTGAATCACTGGCCACCACGAGCAGTTTAGATCTACAGGCCATCCCTGGATACCAGCACTGAATATTTGGGGACTGGGTGGTGGCCAATGTTATCTGAGTACTAGTGAAATTTGGACCAATATCCAGATATCTCAGATCTTCCCCTGCCCAAATGTTTCCCCCATGTCTCTTCCTCTCTCTGCTTCCTCTCATTTCTCTTTGTAAGTCGCCTTGAGCTTGCTTAGGTATGTGCGACGCAGAAATAGAAGATTAGATTAGATAACATTAGGTCAGTCTTTGTGCTATTCTATCTTTTTGCGAGTAATTCCCCAATAAGGAGGCAATTCTATAAGTGGGCAACTCCTTTGAGGCACCCTGACGCTACATGGTAACAGCCTATTCCTACATGGTAACAGCCAGATTCCATTACAAACTAGAGGCATAACCTGGTACTTCCAGGTCTTACTTTTGCGCACTCACAGTTACATCAGTCATAGACCTGGAGTTACTGTAGTCACATAAATAGTTAATGTTCTAGAATCAGAAGGGTTGCAAGAACCGAGACAACATAAATCTGATTGATTTATTTGACTGGGTGATCAAAGAATTGGATAAAGACATGCTCTTGATGTAATCCATTTGGATATCAGCAAAGTCTTTGATATGGTTTAGGGTGATCAGGTTACCCATTCCAGAAGGGTGGTAGATGCATGGAACAGTCTCCTGGAAGAGGTGGTCGAGACAGAGACTGTGTCCGAATTCAAGAAGGCATGAGATAGGCATGTGGGATCTCTTAGAGAGAGGAACATATAATGGTTACTATGGATGGGCCATTTGGCCTTTATCTGTCATCATGGTTCTCTATATATTTTGGATCAGAAATTCCTCTAGTGCATTTCATTGTAAAATTAATAGGTGTCCCTCATGTGCAGAGGGACCATGTTAGCTCTATTATCCAAAATAACATTCTACATCATCACTAAGTTTAAGTGATACTCACAGCAAACTCATTTTCAGGATCAATAGAGCCCCTCTGCACAGGCCTGGAATACTGGAATCTTTGTACATAGTTGGACTTGTAAAAACTGAAAAATTTAAAACCATGTAAAACACAAAAGAGAAAAAGCATCATTTGTATTTTCTCCTCACAAGACGTCCAGCTTATAATGGAAATTCTACAAACACCAAATAATAGCATGGCGCTATTCAGTAACATATGCAGCCATTGCCATTCTTCTGTATATTTGAGGGGGCATATACAGGGTGAAGCATGGGCGGGCAAAGGGTGAGATTGACATGGTGTAACTGATCATGGTCATATATTGTCACATATCTCCCTCATGCATCTGTATTCCTTGGTGCCATTGTTTCTGGTGCTCATTTCTTGAAATCCTTTCAAGAATTGCCTTCCTTATGTATAACCTCCAATTCATCCATATTTCAGTGTCTGAATCAGGATGCATCGCCTCAGTTAAACACTGATTATTGTACTCGTATAAAAACATTGTTGGTCTTTCCTGCTTCTTCCAAGTTTATTATATAATTTGATTAATCGCCTATCTCAATTTCTAGGCGATATACAGTTTACATAAATAATCAAATATAGGGAACAGAACAGACAGACAATATTCAGATCAAATTAAAATACTAAATACAAACATTTCTATACATAGTTTAACTTATACATATAATATCAAGGCAAAGGGAAAATTATTAATGGGTTACAATCCATATTAATTTAATATCGTTTAAGGAAAGAACAATAGGAAGGGCAACAGGTAAAGTTTATAATAGTATACAAAGTAAAAAGAAAAAAGGAAGCAAGTCTTTGTGATTTATTCATTAAAAGCGTCTATAAAAAGGAAACTCTTAAGTTTGGATTTGAATTTATCTAAGTGCTTTTCCTCTCTAATAAATAGTGGGAGGTCATTCCAAGATTGGAGTGCTGTTATTGAAAAAATGGTGTGACGCCTCGTATTGATAACTTTCAGTGAGGGAATGGCCAATAAGTGTTGATCTTGGGATCTTAACTGTCTCGAAGTAAGATGAGGAATTAAAACTCTAAATATAAAAGCAGGGGTTTTAAATAATAATGATTTCAAAGTAAGATTCGGTGTGCAACTGGGAGCCAATGTGCTTTTTTAAGTAATGGAGAAACATGATCGAATTTTTTGGCTATCAGGGCAACTTTATCAATATCTATACTAAGACTGGAGCTTAACACTCACTGGACATGTAGCTATGACATGTGGTAATAAATTGGTATAAACATTTCTTACTTTATGATCTGATCTGGCACAGGCTTATTCATAAATTGGGGCTGCTCCTCCAGCACAGGCTGCACTGTAAAGCACTGGATATCTAATGGACAGACAAATTAAGGTAAATGGGAATATGACAATAGCATACAATGCCCACTGCAACAACATTGTACTCGACCCATGATAGGCTGATGAACCACAGGGAAAGGAGTGACAAAAAGAAGGAAGCCAGATTTCCTGCCGAAACCCAGAATTACAATCATGGGCAGGGCCATTTTCAATATGACCTCTCCCCAGTTTTGAACATTTTGGAAACAACAGCCAAAAATACAGCAGAAAAATGGCCATTTCCAAAACAGAAAAAGGTCTAACTTTTTGATTCAAAAATTGCCATTTGCTAGACATTTTTGAGCTCATTGCCTCTATCTTTTAGGACCATTTTTGAAGAAAAAAAAGTCCAAGGGAAAAATGCACAAAAACAAGCCATTGAGATGTATTGGGGCCCAGCATTCTTAGTAGACTGGCCACACAGACATCCTGGTAGTAAGGCACCTTAGGGGGGAACTGCAGTAGACTTCACATAAAGGTCCTAGGTACACATCTCACCATTACCCCTTCAAAACCTACTGTACTCAACTATACACCACAACAGTATAAGAACATAAGAATTGCCGTTGCTGGGTCAGACAAATGGTCCATCGTGCCCAGCAGTCTGCTCCCGCGGCGGCCCTTAGGTCAGAAACTAGTGCTCCGAGTCTGCCCTTACCTGTGTACATTTTGGTGTAGCAGGAATTTGTCTAACTTTGTGTTGAATCCCTGGAGGATGTTTTCCCCTATAACAGCCTCTGGAAGAGCATTCCAGTTTTCCACCACTCTCTAGGTGAATAACTTCCTTACGTTTGTTAGATGAGTTCCTGCTGAACCGGAACGTGCGCAGGTAGGGCTGGTCTCAGGGCACTGGTCTTTGACCAGAGGGCTGCCGCGTGAGCGGACTGCTGGGCACAATGGACCACCAGTCTGACCCAGCAGTGGCAATTCTCATGTTCTTATGTACATGTTTATGATATGAAATAGCAACATAAGTATGTATGTACTAGAACGGGGTAGGCAATTCAAGTCCTCAAGAGCCACAGGCAGGTCAGGTTTTCAGGATATCCACAACAAATGTGCATGAGATAGATTTGCATCTCAAGGAGGCAGTGCATGCAAATCCATCTTATACATATTCATTGTGGATATCCTGAAAACCTGACCTGCCTGTGGCTCTCAAGGACTGGAATTGCCTACCCCTGTACTAGAACATACACATTTTATGTTGGTCAGTTTAGAGCTGTCACAGAAGCCTAGTGTATCTTGCCAGTTTCACCTTACAGGGGACATCAACCACTAAGCATTACAAGGGCAACCTCCCCTAATGCTCAAGAGGAGTGATTCTCAATATGATCACTTTTCTGAAACCTAGACATCCCAGGTAGCAAGTAGAAAAACCATCGTTGATCTCTTTGGACATATATCCCAAACATACCTAGATCATGCCACTTTCTCTTGGGTTCTAATTCACTACAGCTTAATATACCATGGGAGTAATCACTGTGGTATCTCTGTACTGCAGGTTGCTGATTCCTATATAAAATGAATAATGCTGCTTATGAGCCACCTTGCATGCAGTGTTGTTCCAGCTTACCCAGAGCATTTGCTCACAAAGATACCTGAATAAAATATGTGCATATCTCTGAATCCTGATGTCCATCCATAGCCTCTCCTATTTGCATATGTTTTAGCCAGAAGTTGATTTATTTAGCCAAAAAGGAAGACTATCAAAATCAGGTGGCTGCCAAAGTTGATCAAGTAAATCCTTTGAATATTGCCCCTTTAGTACTATTCACAGCCTATTTATCATTAACCATTGATTCAAGTAGTTTAGAATCATCATTATTTAAATCCACCTGAGCTACCTTGGCTTTTTTTCATATCCAATCTCTCAAAGATAGTAATCTCATTTTTTAATGGTATCCTTTGAAGATATCTCATTTCAAACTATGAGCACCTAAGTTCTATTTCGTTTAAGGTAGAATAAGCTCTTGCCTCTAAAAAATGTTTCCTAGTTACTGGAATTATGTACTGCAAATTGTGGTGAAACAGACTTCTTCTATGTAAAATTATTCATTGTTTGTCTAAAATGTATTTACTTTAGCAAAAGTATGTTTTCTGATGAGCTCTAGGCTGGCCAGCAAGTGGTGGCATAATGGTGCAAAGTTCTGCAGTCTCAGGATGAAGGGACTAATTTCTGAGATATGATATCAGCTCACTGAAATGCAGATTGAAACAGTTACTTTTGATATCTTGAAGAAATAGAGTTTGAAATCGAAGGAACATGAACGTGCATGGACACGGTGGTAACAGCTCCGACACAAAGAATTCCTGTCAGAGCTGTTACCGCCACAGCTGGCGCTAAAAACCACGCTACAGTTTTGTTAAAGGGTTGGGGGGGTAAAAGTAGCCTCAGAAAAGTGAGCTCTTAAATTAGATTAGAAGTAATTTATAAAGAAAGAAAGGAAAAAAAAAAAAAAGAATAGGAGTAATTTATAGGTTAGAAGGTTTTGGTTTTTTATCAAAGCAATTTCTAAGAGAATGATGCAATATTTAAAGATTGCAGATAAGGATACATTGGCCAGGAGAATTTCTGACATCATTTTCAGGAGATGACGTGGTGTTCATCCTTTCAGAAAATGGAAATTGGGTCATGAGCTGTATCTGGAAGTCTTCTCTATGCTCATACTCCTTCCCCCGACAGATAAACACCTTGTTCTGAAAGGTACCAATGGAACAAAGTGAGACAGAAAAATGGATACTGCTGTACGCAAAGGTGCATTTAGAAAATATAAGAAATAATACAGATAGCAATTCTTTTTTTTTTATAAATCTTTATTCATTTTAAATTTTACAAGTGTACAGAAAATCATTCATATAATATACAATTCCACTTGAATTTCTACAATTCTCACAGAAAAAAGTTTAATCCTTCCCCACTCCACATATAACAATCTTTATATTAGATATCCCATAATATAGTAATTACATCTTTTCCATTTAACCTTAAGAAAACTAAAACCCACCCACCCTCCCTATACCATCTATATTAAAAAGGGGAAAATACTGATTATTCATTATAATAATTCATTAATGGCCCCCATACATCCTTAAATTTCTTAAAACATCCTTTTCTAACAGCTAATATTCTCTCCATTTTATACACATGACACACCGTACTCCACCAAAAAAAGTAATTCAATCTTGTGTAATCCTTCCAATTAAAAGTTATCTGTTGAATGGCAACTCCTGTTAGAATCATTAAAAGCTTATTATTATTGGAAGATATTTGAGATTTAGCCCTCATAGACATACCAAATAAGATGGTGTCATATGATAAAGCTACAGGGTTTTCAAGCATACAATTTATTTGATCCCAAATCAATTTCCAAAAAGCATTAATAAAAGGACAACAAAATAATAAATGATCTAAAGTTCCAGCCTCAAGATGACAATGCCGACACCTATTAGACCTAGAGCAATCCAATTTTTGTAAACGCACAGGGGTCCAGAGTGCTCTATGTAACAGGAAAAACCATGTTTGCCTCATAGACGCAGACATTGTACAACTCATCCTCCAAGACCAAATGCGTGGCCATTGAGATGCATTAATTTGATGCTTAATCTCAATGCTCCAAATTTCTCTAAGTCCACTTTTTGGTTTCTTGTTCAAATAGCCAGATAATACTTTATTACATTACATTACATTAGTGATTTCTATTCCGCCATTACCTTGCGGTTCAAGGCGGATTACATTCCAACTAAAAAACAGGAATTACATACAAATTAAAAGGAGTAGAATAAGCGATGACATAGAATTTTTAAGGTAATAAACATTGGATAAAGAGTTACCAAAGGGAAGTGGAGGTCTTTAGGAGGTAAGAATATGGTGAAATTATGGGTTTTAGATAGTATTTGATAGGTAAAAGTGTTGTTAAGAGTAAGAGGTTTTAAGGGTGGGTGTGGTTAGGACTGTTTCAGGGCTTTCTTGAAGAGTATAGTTTTTATTTGTTTTCTGAAAATCTTGTAGTCTGGGGTGGTTAACAGTAGGTTGGAGATTTGGTTATCCATTCTTGCAGCTTGAGTGGCTAGGAGGCCGTCGTATTGTTTTGACCGTTTTACTTCCTTGATCGGGGGAGGTGTGAAAGGGGAGTGCGTTTTTCTATGTCTGGTTGAGGTTGCTTGGATGAGGCGATTGTTTAGGTAGGCTGGGCTGTTTCCATTTAGGGTTTTGAATATCATGCAGTAGAATTTAAATAATATTCTTTCTTGGATTGGTAGCCAGTGTGAGTTGATGTAGGCTTCTGTGATATGATCATGTTTCCTCAGTGAGTAGATGAGTCTCAGAGCAGTGTTTTGGATTGTTTGTAGTTGCTTGGTCATCGTGGCAGGGCAGGGGAGGTAGAGGATGTTGCAGTAGTCTAGCAATCCTAGGATTAGGGATTGCACTATGAGCTGGAATTGTGATCTTTCAAAGAATTTCCGGACTTGTCTCAGGTTTCTCATTATTGCAAAGGATTTCTGTATGGTTTTATTTATTTGCAGTTGCATAGTGCAGCATCTGTCTATTGTCACTCCTAGTAGTTTTATGGTGGTTTGGATTGGATAGTTGATTGAGTTAAGTTCTAAATTGGTTATAGTTGGGACTTTGTCATTTTCGAGGAGGATGAATTTAGTTTTATCTGGGTTGAGTTTTAGTTTGTGTTCTTTCATCCAGGTTGTAACTGTTTCTATTGTTTGGTGTATTATGTTTGTCATGGTGGTCTTTGGCTGATCATATGGTATGAGGATGGTGATGTCATCTGCATAACTATAGGTGGTAATGCCTAGGTTATCCAGGTATGCCCCGAGAGAGGCAGTGTATAGGTTGAAGAGAGTAGGGGATAGTGGGGATCCCTGTGGTACGCCGCAAGGGTTTGACCAAGGATCTGATTTTTCTTTGTTTGATTTTACTCTGTAGGTTCTGGATTTTAGGAAGCCTTCAAACCAGGAATATACTGTATCTGAGATACCTATTGCATCCAAGATTTGGAGAAGGATGTTATGATCAACTAGGTCGAATGCTGCAGTTAGGTCCAGTTGTATGAGAAGCATTTTTTTTCCTGTGCTGAGGTGTTGTCTGGCTGTGTCCATAAGGGAGCCCAGGAGTGTCTCTGTGCTGAAGTTAGTTCTGAATCCTGATTGCATGGGGTGGAGTAGGTTATGGTCATCTAGATAGTTTGTGAGGAGTTTGGCTACTAGGCCTTCTGTAATTTTGACATATAGCGGTATAGAGGCAATGGGTCTGAAGTTGGATGGTTGGTCTGTTGGTCCTTTTGGGTCTTTTTGAATTGGGGTGATGATAATTTCGCTGAAGTCAGTAGGGAAAAAGCCATCTGTGAGTGTTGTTTGTATCCATTGCAGAAGTAGAGTACGGAATTTTATACTGGAGGTGGTAAGGAGATATGCTGGGCAGTGGTTGAGGTCACAGGAGGCGTGGCTGTATTTTTTGTAGAGTTTATTGAATTCGGACCATTGTATGTTGGGGAATTGAGACCATGTTCTGTCCGCTGTAGTAGATTCTTTATCCGTGGGTTGGATTGTGATTTCGTTTAGGTGGGATGGGGTAAAGTTGAGGGTGGCTCTGGCGTTAGTGATTTTGTTCTTGAAATAGTCTGCTAGAAGGGTGGCTGAGGGGGTTGGGTTGTTGTTAGTGGTCGTGTAGGGTTTGGTGTCCGTTAGGTCTTTTAATATTTTGAATAGTTTTTTGGTATCTTGGGTTTCTGTGCCTATTAGGTTTGTGTAGTGAGTTTTTCTCTTGTCTTTTAGTAGGATTTTATATTGTTTGTTAGTTTTTTTCCAGGCGGTTTTCGTTTGATCTAGGTTTGTTTTTCTCCATTTTCTTTCTAATCTTCTGCATTGTCTTTTAAGTTGGAGCAGATCATTGTCAAACCATTGGTCTGATCTTCTACTGGTTCTAGTTTTGGTTTGTAGTGGGGCTAGTTCGTCCTGGGTGTTGGTGGCTAGAGAATTCCAGTGAGAGATGAAGTCTTTTGGGTCGCAGTCCTGGAGTGTTTCATCTATTTTTTTCCAGAATACAGTTGGCTCGATATGTTTGCGTGAGGTGTATGTTGTTTTTTGGGATTTAGGTGTGGTTTTGTTCTTGGTCCAGTTAATGCTGAAATTGTAAGTGTAGTGGTCTGACCAGAGGGATGGGGACCAGGTTCCATTGGGTGTTTGAATTACTGGGGTGGTTGATTGGTGGGTCATGAAGGCTGCAATGTCTAGTTGATGTCCTTTTTCATGAGTGGTTTGTGGGTCTAGGATTTGGAAGGATAAGGCATTGAGAAATGCTAGACAGTTTTTTGCTGGTGTGGATTTTGGGTCTTCTAGGTGGAGGTTTAGGTCTCCTAGGATAAGGTTATATTCTGCTGTTAAGGAGTTTTGGTAGATGAAGTTTTCAAATTCAGGTCTCGTTGTGGTCCAATTTCCCGGGGTTATGTAACAGAGCATGCATGCTAGTGAGTTTTTTAGTGTGGAGCTTGTGAGATGACAGGCAAGGAAGTCCATTTGTGTGGTGGATGTTTTTTCTTGTATATTTAGGGTTAGGGAGTCTTTGAATATTATTGCTAGTCCTCCTCCTCTTTTTTTCTCTCTGCAGGTCACTGTTATTTTGTACCCCTGCGGGCATACCTCTGTTATTCTGGGGTCTGTGTCTGAGGTTAACCAGGTTTCTGTGAGGAAGAGACAGTCTAGGTTTTCGGTTTTTAACCAATTTTTTATATGTTCTGTTTTGGATCCTAAGGCTCTGATGTTTAGGTAGGCACACGTTAGAGTAGTGGTTTCTGTTTGATTCTTGTGGGTCGTTTCAGGGTAGATGAGTGTTTTGGGAGGAGGTTGAGGTTTGGTCTTGGGAGGAGTTGTTCTTTTTCTCCAGGTTGTGGTGATGGAATGTTGGGTGCTGGTCTGGTGGTTCGAGTTTCTTGTTAAGAAGGTTCTGCCGTTATGGAGTTGGAAATTGGTTACAGAGGAGCTTGTGGGTGTGGTGTATAAGTTGTTTGCTACTACTTTCCAGCTGGTGATGAGGAGGATTATTATTAGGGTGGCTTGAGTATGTGTTTGTGTGGATAGCTTCATCTTTGGTGGCAGTTGGTGGGGGTCTGGACTGATTCTGAAAGTCGTTTGTCCTGTTGTTATTGGTGAGGGAGATAGATCTTGTTGTTTTGTGGTAGATGGGTTATGTTGTATGTCTGATCAAATGATTGACCTGTTCGGGACTTCGGGGGGGGGGGGGAGGCGGAGATTGGACTTCCACGCGGCCGGTGTTCCTACCCTGCGGCAGTCGATCCGGTTTTTGTTTTCGTTGGGGCAGCTCCCGGTTTCAGTGGGGCTGCTCTGAAGAGAAGAGGCTGTGTGAGCTGCTCTGCAGGGGGCTTCGGGGGGCGGAGTTGGGCTCCCACGCGGCCCGAAGTTCCTTCCCTACGGCAGGGGTCTGTTTTTCGTTGGAGCAGCTCCCGGTTTCAGTGGGGCTGCTCTGAAGAGAAGAGGCTGTGTGAGCTGCTCTGCAGGGGGCTTCGGGGGGCGGAGTTGGGCTCCCACGCGGCCCGAAGTTCCTTCCCTACGGCAGGGGTCTGTTTTTCGTTGGAGCAGCTCCCGGTTTCAGTGGGGCTGCTCTGAAGAGAAGAGGCTGTGTGAGCTGCTCTGCAGGGGGCTTCGGGGGGCGGAGTTGGGCTCCCACGCGGCCCGAAGTTCCTTCCCTACGGCAGGGGTCTGTTTTTCGTTGGAGCAGCTCCCGGTTTCAGTGGGGCTGCTCTGAAGAGAAGAGGCTGTGTGAGCTGCTCTGCAGGGGGCTTCGGGGGGCGGAGTTGGGCTCCCACGCGGCCCGAAGTTCCTTCCCTACGGCAGGGGTCTGTTTTTCGTTGGAGCAGCTCCCGGTTTCAGTGGGGCTGCTCTGAAGAGAAGAGGCTGTGTGAGCTGCTCTGCAGGGGGCTTCGGGGGGCGGAGTTGGGCTCCCACGCGGCCCGAAGTTCCTTCCCTACGGCAGGGGTCTGTTTTTCGTTGGAGCAGCTCCCGGTTTCAGTGGGGCTGCTCTGAAGAGAAGAGGCTGTGTGAGCTGCTCTGCAGGGGGCTTCGGGGGGCGGAGTTGGGCTCCCATGCGGCCCGAAGTTCCTTCCCTACGGCAGGGGTCTGTTTTTCGTTGGAGCAGCTCCCGGTTTCAGTGGGGCTGCTCTGAAGAGAAGAGGCTGTGTGAGCTGCTCTGCAGGGGGCTTCGGGGGGCGGAGTTGGGCTCCCACGCGGCCCGAAGTTCCTTCCCTACGGCAGGGGTCTGTTTTTCGTTGGAGCAGCTCCCGGTTTCAGTGGGGCTGCTCTGAAGAGAAGAGGCTGTGTGAGCTGCTCTGCAGGGGGCTTCGGGGGGCGGAGTTGGGCTCCCACGCGGCCCGAAGTTCCTTCCCTACGGCAGGGGTCTGTTTTTCGTTGGAGCAGCTCCCGGTTTCAGTGGGGCTGCTCTGAAGAGAAGAGGCTGTGTGAGCTGCTCTGCAGGGGGCTTCGGGGGGCGGAGTTGGGCTCCCACGCGGCCCGAAGTTCCTTCCCTACGGCAGGGGTCTGTTTTTCGTTGGAGCAGCTCCCGGTTTCAGTGGGGCTGCTCTGAAGAGAAGAGGCTGTGTGAGCTGCTCTGCAGGGGGCTTCGGGGGGCGGAGTTGGGCTCCCACGCGGCCCGAAGTTCCTTCCCTACGGCAGGGGTCTGTTTTTCGTTGGAGCAGCTCCCGGTTTCAGTGGGGCTGCTCTGAAGAGAAGAGGCTGTGTGAGCTGCTCTGCAGGGGGCTTCGGGGGGCGGAGTTGGGCTCCCACGCGGCCCGAAGTTCCTTCCCTACGGCAGGGGTCTGTTTTTCGTTGGAGCAGCTCCCGGTTTCAGTGGGGCTGCTCTGAAGAGAAGAGGCTGTGTGAGCTGCTCTGCAGGGGGCTTCGGGGGGCGGAGTTGTGCAGCCTTTAAAATTTTTTTATAACTTCCTTTCTGTATTGCAATTGCTCTTTCCATCTTGTAAATATGACACAGGGAATTCCACCAAAACGTATAATTGAGATTACTATAATTTTTCCAGTTGTTAGTAATATGTTGCATAGCAACACCTGTCATTATCATCAAAAGCTTATTGTTATGTGCTGATAATTGACTTTTTTTCCTCATAGACATACCAAACAGAACAGTATCATATGATATTTCCACATGATTTTCCAATAAGCAATTTATTTGAGACCAAATTGAATTCCAAAAATTCCTAATGCAGGGGCAATAAAAAATTAGATGATCCAATGTCCCCACTTCTAGATTATCTAGCTATCCAACTTTTTTAAACGAACTGGGGTCCAAAAAGCTCTATGTAATAAAAAGAACAAAGTTTGTCTCATAGATGCTGACACTGTACATCTCATTCTCCAAGACCAAATTCGTGGCCATTGAGAAGCAGAAATATTATGCTTAATCTCAATGCTCCAAATGTCTCTCAGACCAGTTTTTGGCTAGGTGTCCCATGAAATCAGCCTGGAAACATAGGAACTCCAAACTATATTGAGTTTTAAGAGTTTTCCATTCAGGGAATCCCATCTGAATAGCCTGCTTCAGCTGCAACCATTTAAAACTTTGTGATTTATCAAGACTAAATCTAATTTGCAACTGTGAAAAGTCAAGCAGTTTACCATTTAAAATAACATCATTTAAAGTTCTTATGCCCGCTATAATCCAGTATTTCCATAAAATTTGAGCTCCACCAATTAGAATCTTGGAGTTTATCCATAAAGATTGATTTGTTGATTTGCTTTTTGGAATAGATGTTAGATTACTAATGTATCTCAAAGTTTTCCATGTATCAATCAAAATTCTGTTCTGTTTATATCTTCTAGACATTTTTATATTAACAACATGAACTAAATGTAAAGGAAACATTAGACGCCACTCCAAATATAACCAATCTGGAGCATTATCATAGAGTTCTGGGAGGATCCAATACATACCCTGGCTTAAAATATAGGCTTGATGGTACCTATAAAAATTTGGAAATTTAACCCCTCCCTCCTCAATTGGCTTTTGTAGAGATACTAGAGCAATCTTAGGTCTTTTACCCAGCCAAATAAATTTCATAAGAATACCATTAAGTTTTTGATAAAATGACCCCTGAAAAAATATTGGAATCATACTCATTTGGTAACAAACTACAGGCAGAATCATCATTTTAATTGTTTGCACTCTCCCCCACCATGAAAGATGTAACGGATTCCAATGCTCACATACTTCTGTTATTTTTTTTAATAAAAGTTTTTCATTCTCTTTCAAATGTTCAATCTTGCAGAAGGGGAGCTATACAAAGCTTGAATCATTTGAATAAATCCCGGACCAATACCAAACCAACCAAGTGCTTGATACATAAAAGACCATTCAACTCTGTCAAACGCTTTTTCCGCATCTAAAGAAATGGAAAAAACCGGATCTGCAATTTCTTTAGATAAATTTAACATATGAAAAGCCAATCTAGTATTATCAGAGGAGTGTCTTTTTGCCACGAAACCAGTTTGATGCATATCAATGATAAAAGGGAGAGCCTTAGCTAATCGTAAAGCCAAAATCTTGGCCAAAAGTTTACCATCCACATTTATTAATGAAATGGGCCTGCAATTTGCAACCAAAGTAGGATCTCTATTTGGCTTTGGCAAAACAATTGTTACTGATTCCGCCATAGTACCTGTAATACATCCCTTAGACAACTGGGATGTAAATAAATGTAATAATTGAGGTAATAGAGAAACTTGAAATGATTTGTAAAATTCCACTGTAAATCCATCCCCACCTGGAGCAGATCCAACTCTAAGAGATTTCAACGCCGTTTCTAATTCTTTTAATGATATAGGCTCATCTAAACTCCTTTTATATGATCTGGAACTTTCGGACCAATAATTAAATTTAAAAAATCTATACCATCCTTCTCTTTACCCTCATAAGATTCAGAAGAGTATAGTTCTTTATAAAACTTTAAAAACTTACTTAAAATGCTCTCAATTTGAGAATGCATCTCACCTTTCTCATCTTTAATTGCAATAACTTTTTTTGTTCTTTTCTTTGCTTTAAGGTAATTAGCCAATAACCTACCCGCCTTATTTGAATTTCCATAATACAAAGTTTGTTGATAAAAAAGGTCCTTCCTTATCAATTTTGACGCTAATTCATTATAATTACCTTTTGCTTTTAATAAATCTTGTAAAGTGTCATGTTCCCATTTATTTATCAATTTAGCTTCCAAAACTTTAATTTCTCTTTCTAACTTAGAATATTCATTCTTAATTTGTTTCCTAATATAAGCAGAGTAAGAAATAATATTACCTCTTAAAGTAGCCTTAAAAGCATCCCAAATATTTTCCATTGAAATTTCGTCTGATAAATTATCTTGAAAATACTCATTAATTTTTAATTTTAATTCATCTAAAAATTTTGTATCAACAAGCAATGTGTTATCAAATCTCCAAATAGGTGTACTATACTCTTGCTGATCTATTTGAAGCTCAATCCATACACCCCCATGATCAGATATAATAATTGGGTCTATAGAAGCTTTTAACACTTGTTGAACTAAATGAGTTGAAACAAAAATATAATCAATTCTAGAAAAAGACTTATGAACTTGTGAACAAAAGGAAAATTCCCGATCATTAAAATGAAGAATACGCCATATATCTTTTAAATCACATGAATGTACCAAATTGTCTAACCCTAATGATTTTATATCTCTGCAAGGTTTTTTATCTAATAATGGATCCATAACAGCGTTAAAATCTCCAGCCACAACCAATTTGGAAGCAGCCAGTGGGAGTAACAATCTCTGTACTATCTTAAAGAATTCATTTTGATTCAAATTAGGGGCATACAAATTAAACAAAGCCAGGGTATTATTTCCCATTCTCATCTCTACATGGACCCATCTTCCCTTTGGATCTGAACCTACCATTTTAAAATTAGCAGTACATTTCTTATTAATAATAGCTACCCCTGCCTTTTTCCCATCAGCAGGAGCAAAAAAACAATGTTTCACCCAATTCTTTTCCAATTTTTTTGATTCTAATATAGACAAGTGAGTCTCTTGGATGTAATAAATATCCACATTCTGCTTTTTTAAGAATGCTAATATTTTATTCCTTTTAACCTGATGGTTGAATCCATTCACATTTAAAGAAGTTTCCAAGTTTATTAGTTCTTAATATCCTGACCATCAAACAAATATCTGGCCGGTTAACACTAAAATTAAACAAGAGATTAAAAATAGTAACGAGAGATTAAAGATTGTAGAAAGTGCGTAGGAATATCTGAATTGAACATAAATGACAAAAACTAGAAAGTGAGGGTAGTGGGGGAGGAATGGGAAAAAGTTACATTGTTTAGATGAAATGGAGAAAGTGGGGAGGGGATAAAACGTAAGGGTGAGGGCATGTTGTGGTTATATATACTTGCTTGAAGAAACAAGGAAGAAATATGAGAAAGAGAAAGAAGAAAAAAAAAATATATGAAACATGGAGAGGATGAAAGAAAAGAATCTAGGTTTGGTTGAATGCGTCCCGAAATAAAAAAGTCTTTAGGTTAGTCTTGAATTTGGCTAATTGTAGTTCGTCGCGGAGGTATTGTGGCAGAGAGTTCCATAATGTAGGAGCAGTTACTGCAAAGTTTGTTTTACGTGTATAATAGAAATCTTTTAGGGACGGTATGAATAGAAGTTTTTGGTCAGATGATCTTAATGTGCGAGGAGAACTTTGTGGTATAAGGAGTTTATCAAGAAATAAAGGTTGGTGAGAGAGTTTGATTTTAAAAGAAAGTAAAATGATTTTATAGGAAATGCGGTGGGAGTTAGGGAGCCAATGAGCTTCTTTTAGGAGTGGAGTAACATGGTCGAATCTACTTTTTTTATGAATAAGTTTTATTGCGGTATTTTTAAAGTTACTCATAACCTTTTTTATAAGAATAATCTAACAAAAATAAGTAAATCAAATTATTCCACAGTTCCTGAATATGCATCATTTTCCAAAATTCTAATTTTTTATACAAAACCTTATACCTGTAACCCCAACCCTCCCTATCCCACCCCCCACCCTTATTCATCATTGAGAACTTGAAAACACACATTTGATGGTAAGTTCTGAGATGTACCCCACAAGCTTAAACATTGCAAATAATATCAATATAATAAGCCAAAAAAGAATTGAGTGCATATATCATTCATTAATCAGCGATTATTACATATCCTTAAACAAGAAATAAAAAATCATTATACTACATCTCATACATTTTAATTTCATTCAAATGAGATGACATATATATATTAGATTATTAAAGACTCATCTCTCAAATTAACTCTTCCTAAAACTGCAAAGATAAGTTAAATTAATAATAATTTCATTTGAAATAAGGAAACCTATTTCTCTCAATTCATTTCCTCCCTAATATAATACCATCTTTTGCATCTTATTTTAATTAACTATTATGTGTTATCTTCTTTTAAACTCTTACCACAAAATGATATCATCTTCCCATCCATAACATAGATTCCTCAATATAATGAACAGAATAATTATATAATACACATCTCTCACAAAAAAACGAATATGTTATCAGAATTCTCATCTAACTCTTCATAAAATGCTGTCCAAAGAACAAACACGCAGTGTTCTTAATATATTTTTAATTCTAATTTCCTCTAACCCCCGTCCCCCCGACCAAACTAATAATCCCTTGCCTCCCTCCCTACCCTTCCCCTCTCCCCATGCAACAATTATTGGATCTTTTTGTAATTGTCACTGGTTTATGCCATATAATTGTTAACCAATTCTCTGCACCTACATTGTTTAAATCGCTCTGAACTGTTTTTCGATATGCTGTAACCTCGATGTAACTTCGCTATAACTAAGCTGTAACTTCGCTGTAAATGTACAGTCTCTTATCCTGTAAACCGCTCTGAACTGCTTTGTGGTATTGCGGTATAAAAAAAAATAAAGTTATTATAAAGTTATTATTATAATACTTCCTTGTTTTCTGTGACCCGGAAGTAAAGAAGCAAATCCTTGGACTAAACCATTATCTCATAAAAACCCTAATGAGACTATAAACTAAAAATAAAACAAAAGAAAGCAAAGCAGCAAATGATACTAAAACAACTAAACACTTTCCATATCATTGTATTTTCCCCCACTTTTTCATCTCAAAAACAGAGATACTCGGAACATTCCCTGTTTGTTGCTGTAGTTCCATCGTATTTTTCACCAATCTCTTGAGCTCTTCCAGCACTGCTGCAACATAGCATTATGAAGACAGATTGCCAGGAACCATTCTCCAAGTAAGAAGCACAAAGTAAAGTTTTTCTTTGTAGATTCCTAAGAATTTTCCTATATGCCCCTAAATAAATCCTCAGCGTTTTTATTAAAAACATGGCACACTAATACCATATGGCGCATTTAGAACAAGATGATATAATAGAATCTGCACAGAAAGAAATTCTCTAATTTACTTCTTCTTTCCAAGTAATCCAAATAGAATGTTAACTAATATTACTGCGTGTTTGAGGACAGTTAATTCAGTTGAATTCAAAAAAGATTCCATTTCTCCAAACATAAAATATAAACATATCTTAACTTTATCTTTTTACTTCTTTTCTTTTCAATCCTTCAAATAAAAAAATACAGGTCCATCGGAACTTTTTATCTTCATCTTATGATATCATCAAATGCTCACAATCATCTAAAAAGTCTTTCAATTTGTCAGGACAATCAAAATTCATGGTTTTATTGGCATAGGTTACCCTCATTATAGCAGGGTATAATAAGCCAAACTTAGCTCCTAATTGCCTCATTTGTGGCCGTAAATCCAACATTTTTTTCCTCTTATCAGCAGTGGCCTTAGCAAAATCCAGAACTATGTGAATTTTTGCATCCTGACATTTTAAGTTCTTATTTTCCTTTGCAAGCTTTATGATTTCCATCACCTGTTGGTGCCTTAACAGCTTAAAAATCAAAGGACGTGGTCTTAAATCCTTGCCAACTCTTTCAAACTCTAAAGGAAATTTTAATTTGAGTGGTAAAATCTTAGGAAGAAACTGTTCAAGAAAGGTGATGGCATCATTATTTTCAACACCTTCAGGGAGACCAATAATTCTCAAATTATTCTGTTTTTCCCTGTTAATAATATCTTCCATTTCTTTAGAGAGAAATTCCACTTTTTCTTTATACATTTTACATTTCTTTAACTCAGCTTCATTTGCTGACATTCTTTTTTCCATCTAGTCCGTTTTTAGTTCAAATCTTTCTATTCTCGCTGTGAGACTTTTCATTTCTTCTTTCACCTCCTTCAGATTTTTAGCGTTGTCCGAAACTATCTCAATTATTAGTTTCAGTTGAGCAGAAATGTCACCATTATCCTCTTTCGGCAACGGCACTTTCGCAGGATCCAGCTTTGATCTTTTAGCACCTCCACCACTTGTGCTAGCTCCTTCGTTCTTCATCTGTTTATTTGTAGCCATAACCAGACTTGAAATCACTCAATCACTAAAATAAAACTAAATTAGTGACTTATTATTTCCTTCAGAAAGCTTGTGATATCAGAACTCACTCAGCACTCAACCATCTGGCTGCGCTTCCAAGCCACGCCCCCCTAAAAATTGTTTTAATATAGGTCCATTTTGAGACCGAGTATCTCCTTTTTCATCTTTAATTGCACTTATTTTAGACCTTCTTTTTTTAACTTTAAGATAATTAGCCAGTAATCTTCCCACCTTATTCGAATTACCATAATACAAAGCTTGCTGACAAAGAATACCTTTCTTAACCAATTTAGAAGAAACCTCATTATATTTATATTTCACTTTTAAAAGATCTTGTAGCTTGGAATTTTCCCATTTTTCTATCAATTTTGCCTCTAAAATCTTAATCTCTTGCTCTAACTTAATAAATTGCTTTTTTAATTGTTTTTTAGAATAAGCTGAAAATGATATTATTTGTCCTCTCATAGTTGCCTTAAAAGCATCCCACAAGATTTCTAACGAGACTTCTTCCGTATTATTAATTTGAAAATATTCATTTATCTTTGTCTGAAATTCTTCACAAAATTTTGGGTATGCAAGCAATGCATTATCAAATCTCCACACAGGCCTATCATTATCTTGATCAACAAAATTTAAATTTATCCAGACACCACCATGATCAGATAAAATTATTGTCCTTGGACACCGTCTAGTCCGCCTACTACACAGGGCTTTAAACTAGGTAAGTTGGGGGAGGGTACGGGCACAAACAACCTACCTGGCGAGCTAAGCTGCCAATACTTTTTTGCGACTAAGGTAAGTAAACACCGATCTGGGTCAGGGGAGAGTATACACACTTTTGAGTCTGGAGTTGGCTCACGTTATAATTCTGGGTCACATTGTAATTCTGGGTCTAAGGGGAGTACACATTGGAATTCTGGGTCTAGGGGGAGTACACATTGTAATTCTGGGTCCAGCGAGAGAAAACACATTGCAAATTGTACTAAAGGAGTTCAAGTAGCCCAAGCGGGAATATCCCCACAGGGTACACACATTTCCGAGTCTGGGATAGGAACACACTGTAGTTCTGGGTCTGGGGAGTCCGGGATAGGTGCATGTTGTAACTCTGGGTCTAGGGAAAGTACAAAACATGCGAATAATGCTAAAGGTGTCCAAGTAGCTCAAGTGGGAACATCCCCACTGAGACGTAACAAACATACAACATGGAGGGCTATGTACGCAAACGCCCACAGTCTGGGAAACAAGATCCTGGAATTAGAAACAGAAATGAGGAATGCCGACCTGGATGTGGTGGGACATAGTCATACCGGGTTACAATTTGCTTCGCCGGGACAGAGAGGGCAAAATGGGAGGAGGTGTAGCATTATATACTAAAGATGACATTAAGGTCACCAGAATCACAGATGTCCATTACACTGGGGAATCCCTTTGGGTAAATTTGGCCAGAGGGAAGGACAAAATGCCCATATCTTGGTGTAATATACAGACCCCCAAGACAACAGATGACTTAGATATGGAATTAATCGGAGATATAGAGAATATCACCTTGCGTGGGGACACAGTATTGTTAGGTGACTTCAACATGCCTGATGTGGATTGGGAAATGCTTTCCTCTGCTTCCGGCAGCAGCAGGAGGCTATTAAACTCTATGAAGGGAGCAAGATTCAGGCAACTGGTGTTGGAACCAACAAGGGATCAGGCAATACTTGACCTCAGGAAAGGTTTCACTAAATCTACCACAGTGACCAAGGTCCTCAAATACAAGGACACAAACTTCAAAGAAATGGGAGACTTCGTTCACCAGGAGCTACAAAGCCAAGCAGAAACTGATAACGTGGAAGAAATGTGGTCGACTTTGAAAGCCACCATACAAGAAGCAACAAACCGCTATGTTACATCAGTAAGTAAACGGCGAAGGAACAATAAGCCACAGTGGTTCTCTGCGGAGATTTCGGACCTCATCAAGGAGAAGAAAAAAGCATTCATCTCTTACAAACAATCAGGGAAACAAGACTCTAGGGAAGTCTATCTGGCCAAGTCAAAAGCCGTCAAAACAGCAGTTAGGGAGGCCAAATTCCGCATGGAGGAGTCTCTAGCGAAGAACATCCAAAAAGGAGATAAATCCTTCTTCAGGTATATCAGTGACAGAAATAAGAACTCAGGCGGGATAGTACGTCTTAGGAAACCAGACGGAGACTATGTAGAAGCGGACTCAGAAAAAGCCCAACTGTTAAATGAATACTTCTGTTCAGTCTTCACCCGCGAGGCGCCAGGACTCGTCCCTCAGCTACAGATAAGGGTTGACGCAGATGACCCATTTAGTAATTTCGAGTTTACACCCAGCGGTATCTACTGCGAGCTGTCAAAGCTTAAGGTTAACAAGGCAATGGGGCCTGACAACCTACACCCCAGGGTGCTTAGTGAGTTGTGTGATGTCTTGGCGGAACCGCTATCCGCGCTCTTCAATCTCTCCCTTAGTATGGGTAACGTCCCGTTGGACTGGAAGACGGCTAACATCATTCCACTCCACAAGAAAGGCTCCAAGATGGAGACAGCAAACTACAGACTGGTGAGTCTCACATCAATAGTGTGCAAACTAATGGAAACTCTAATCAAACGCCAATTGGATACGATCCTGAATGAGGAGAATCTACGGGATCCCCGTCAACATGGATTTACTAAGGGGAGATCCTGCCAATCCAACCTGATCAGCTTCTTTGACTGGGTGACGAGGAAGCTGGATGTTGGGGAGTCCCTGGTCATCGTATACCTGGACTTCAGTAAAGCATTCGATAGCGTACCACACCGTAGGTTGCTGAGCAAGATGAGTTCTATAGGATTGGGCGACACATTGACGAAATGGGTTGGGAACTGGCTTGGAGGTAGGCTTCAGAGGGTAGTGGTGAATGGCACCCCCTCCAAAATGACGGAGGTAATCAATGGAGTGCTGCAGGGCTCGGTCCTGGGTCCGATCCTATTCAACATCTTTATAAGAGACTTGGCAGAAGGGCTGCGAGGTAAAATAACATTATTCGCCGATGACGCCAAACTAAGCAATGTAGTGGGCAAAAGCACAACAGACAAATTCAATGTCCGACAACATGATGCACGACCTACTCCTACTGGAGCGCTGGTCTAGGTCCTGGCAACTCAGCTTCAATGCCAAAAATGCAAAGTCATGCACCTGGGCAGCCAAAATCCATGCAAGACTTACACCCTTAATGGCGAGATCCTAACAAGAACTGAAGCAGAACGAGACTTAGGGGTGATCGTCAGTGAGAACATGAAGACTGCCAATTTCAAGTGGAGCAAGCTTCATCCAAGGCAAGGCAAATCATAGGTTGCATACGCAGGAGTTTCGTCAGCTGCAAGCCTGAAGTCATTATGCCATTGTATAGATCCATGGTGAGCCCCCACCTGGAATACTGTGTGCAATTCTGGAGGCCGCATTACCGTAAGGATGTGCTGAGACTGGAGTCGGTCCAGAGAATAGCCACCCGGATGGTCTCGGCTGGATAAGTTGCAGCTGTACTCACTCGAGGAACGCAGAGAGAGGGGTGACATGATCGAGACATTCAAGTATCTCACGGGCCGCATCGAGGTGGAAGAAGATATCTTCTTTTTCAAGGATCCCGCGGCAACAAGGGGGCATCCGTGGAAAATCAGGGGCGGGAAACTGCATGGGGACACCAGGAAATCCTTTTTCACTGAAAGGGTGGTTGATCGTTGGAATAGTCTTCCACTTCAGGTTATTGAGGCCAGCAGAGCGTGCCAGTCTGGAATATTATCAAAGGATTCCATTGCTCACACATTTCTGTTACCTTCTGTAATAAAGCTTTTTCATTTACTTTCATTGTGTTTTCCAGTGTATTTTTTATCCAAATTCCTAAGTATTTTATTCCACCTTCCTTCCAGATAAAGGAAAATGAGTCAAGCAAACCTTTTGTACAATGTACATAAGTAGAAGAACTTCAGATTTATTCCAATTAATCTTATACCCAGAAAACTTTCCAAATTTCTCTATTAATTCAAGAAAGCATGGAATGGTTGTTTCAGGGTTTCTCAAATGAAGCAGTATATCATCTGCATAAGCAGAGACCTTATATTCCCATTCTGAATAGGGAATACCCTGTATCTCCTTTGCATGTTGAATAGCTAATAACAAGGGTTCTAATACAATATCAAAAACAAAGGAGTCAAGGGACATCCCTGTTTAACTCCCTCTGCAAGTTGAAGCTTTCAAAAAAATTATTATTAATATATAATCTAGCAGGATTGAATCATTTGTATAAAACCTGTCCCTATACCAAACCACTCCATAGCTTGATACATGAAGGTCCATTCCACCCGATCAAATGCCTTCTCTGAATCCAAGGAAACAGAAAAGGCTGGATCATTCATGGCTTTTGTTAAATATAACATTTGAAAAGCCAGTCTGGTATTATTAGAGGAATGTCTCTGAGCAACAAACCCAGTTTGGTGCATACCTATAATATAAGGGAGAGCCTTGGCTAAGTGTAAAGCCAAAAGTTTAGCCAAAGGTTTGCCATCTACATTAATTAAAGAAATAGGCCTGTAATTTGAGACCAATGTAGGATCTTTATTTGGCTTTGGCAAAACTATAGTTAAAGACTCTGCCATAGTGCCTACAATACAACCTTTATGTAGTTCAGCCTGATATAGATTTAACAAATATGGTAATAGGGTATTTTGAAATGATTTTAAAAACTCTACCGTGAAACCATCACCACCTGGAGTGGATCCAACTCTAAGGGATTTCAACGCTGTTTGCAATTCTTTTAATGATATAGGCTCTTCAGGACTTCCTTTTATATGTTCAGGAATTTTAGGTCCCTCTAATAATTTTAAAAATTATAAACCATCTTTTTATTTATCTAAATAAGGCTCAGAAGAATAAAGAGCTTTATAAAATATTAAAAATTGTTTTAGAATAGGTTCAACTTGAGTGTAAGTATCACCTTTCTCATCTTTAATTGCAATTATTTTTGACTTTTTTTTTTTTTTTTTGCTTTAAGATAATTTGCCAATAATCTTCCTGCCTTATTTGAATTTCCATAATACAAAGCTTGCTGAGAAAATAAATCATTCCTTACCAATTTGGAAGAAATCTCATTATATTTACATTTAGCTTTTAAAAGATCCTGGAATACAGAGTACTCCCATTTATCAATCAATTTTGATTCCAAAAATTTAATTTCTTGCTCTAGATTGGAAAATTGTTGTTTGATCTGTTTCCTAATATATGCCGAAAAAGAAATAATTTGTCCTCTCACGGTTGCCTTAAAAACATCCTATAAAGTTTCAATAGAGATTCCTTCAGTGGCATTAATTTGGAAATATTCATTCATTTTTATATTAAATTTTTCACAAAATTTTGGATCTGCAAGCAGTGTCTACCATCTCCTATTTTAAGTTCAACCCACACACCCTCCATGATCAGATAAAATAATTGGGTCTATGGAGGCTTGTGTTATCTGTTGTACTAATTGGTTTGAAACAAAAATGTAATCTATTCTTGAAAAAAATAAGACATCCCCCCCAAATAAGTCCTAATGTGGTTTTTGGACCCCAAATTAATATATGAGCATAAATACATCTTAACAAAGAACTTCAACTACATAAGTTGAGTAATACAATATAAAGAAATAAGAATCTAGAAGAATAATATGAATTAATATACCAGCAGCTGAAGTCCTATATAGTTATGTCATACTAGGTTCGTTCCAGTGACATGTGGTCAAGGCCTTCAGGAGATTCACCCCACCCCCTAAAGGCCCTGAGGGCACTACTCTGAATTTTATTGGTTGAACAGGCACATGCTGCTCAGCCAATCAAATTCAGATCAGTACTTTCAGGGGATTCAGAGAATCCCCAGCCCAAAAGCCTTGCTTTTTTGTTTGTTTGATATAGTTTTACTGGTTGAGCAGGCTGCCTACTCAACAAATCAAACTGCCTCAAGCAAAAAGTAAACAAACAACAACAAAAAAGCAGGGCTGTAGAGCTGGGGATTCACTGAATCCCTTGAAAGCCCTCACTGCACACCACTGCTCAGACAAATGGTGACGGAACCCACAAGGGAAAAAGCGATATTGGATCTGGTCCTCACAAATGGAAAGAGTATCTCTAATGTTCAAGTGGGTGCTTACCTGGGAAGTAGTTTGGTTTGATATAACGGATAAAGTGTAGAGCGGCCGCACGATACTTAAAGACCTAGATTTCAAACGTATGGACTTTAATGCAATGGGAGAGTACCTGAAGAAAGAGCTGTTAGGATAGGAGGACATAAGAGAAATGGAAAGACAGTGGTCTAAGCTGAAAGGAGCGGAAAAAATGGCTACGGACCTTTATGTGAAGAAAATCAATATAAACAAGAGAAAAAGGAAGCCGATATGGTTCTCCAAACTAGGGCAGAGAAAATAAAGGTGAAAGAGTTGGCGTTCGTGAAATATAAAAAAACCCAGGAAGAGGAGTGCAGAAAGGACTATAAGGTGAAACTGAAAGAAGCCAAGAGAGAGATATGTCTGGTGAAAGCACAGGCGGAAGAACAAATGGCTAAAAATGTAAAAAAAGGAAGACAAAATTTTTTTCAGATATATTAGTGAAACGAGGAAGATGAAAAATGGAATTGCTAAACTAAAAGATGCTGGGAACCGATATGTGGAGAGTGATGAGGAAAAAGCAAATGTGCTAAACAAATACTTCTGTTTCTGTGTTCACAGAAGAAAATCCTGGAGAAGGACCGAGATTGTCTGGCAAAGTTACACGAGAAAATGGAGTAGATTCTGCGCCGTTCATGGAGGAGAGTGTTTATGAGCAACTTGAAAAACTGAAGGTGGACAAAGCGATGGGACCAGACGGGATCCATCCCAGGATACTAAGGGAGCTCAGAGAGGTTCTGGCGAGTCCAATTAAAGACCTGTTCAACAAATCTCTGGAGACGGGAGTGATTCCTTGGGATTGGAGGAGAGCGGATGTGGTCCCTATTCATAAAAGTGGTCACAGGGATGAAGCAGGAAACTACAGACCGGTGAGCCTCACTTCAGTTGTTGGAAAAATAAAGGAAGTGTTGCTGAAAGAAAGGATAGTGTACTTCCTTGAATCTAATGGGTTACAGGATCCGAGGCAACATGGCTTTACAAAAGGTAAATTGTGCCAAACGAACCTGATTGAATTTTTGATTGGGTGACCAGAGAGCTACATTGAGGACATATGCTAGATGTAATTTACTTAGGTTTCAGCAAAGCCTTTGATACAGTTCCTCATAGGAGGCTGTTGAACAAACTTGAAGGGCTGAAGTTAGGATCCAAAGTGGTGAACTAGGTTAGAAACTGGCTGGCGGACAGACGCCAGAGGGTGGTGGTTAATGGAAGTCGCTCGGAGGAAGGAAAGGTGAGTAGTGGAGTCCCTCAGGGTTCGGTGCTGGGGCCAATCCTGTTCAATATGTTTGTGAGTGACATTGCTGAAGGGTTAGAAGGAAAAGTGTGCCTTTTTGCAGATGATACCAAGATTTGTAACAGAGTAAACACCGAAGAGGGAGTGGAAAATATGAAAAAGGATCTGCAAAAGTTAGAGGAATGGTCTAATGCCTGGCAACTAAAATTCAATGCAAAGAAATGCAGAGTAATGCATTTGGGGATTAATAATCGGAAGGAACCGTATATGCTGGGTGGAGAGAAGCTGATATGCACGGATGGGGAGAAGGACCTTGGGGTGATAGTGTCCGAAGATCTAAAGGTGAAAAAACAGTGTGACAAGGCAGCTGCTGCCAGAAGGATGCTGGGCTATATAAAAAGAGGTATAGCCAGTAGAAGGAAGAAGGTATTGAGGCCCCTGTACAGGTCATTGGTGAGGCCCCACTTGGAGTATTATGTTCAGTTTTGGAGACCGTATCTGGCGAAGGACGTAAGAAGACTTGAAGCAGTCCAGAGGAGGGCGACAAAAATGATAGGAGGATTTTGCCAGAAGATATATGAGGAGAGACTGGAAGCCCTGAATATGTATACCCTAGAGGAAATGAGGGACAGGGGAGATATGATTCAGATGTTCAAATACTTGAAGGGTATTAACGTAGAACAAAATCTTTTCCAGAGAAAGGAAAATGGTAAAACCAGAGGACATACCACCAGAGGGGTGGTAGATTCAAGAGCAATGTTAGGAAATTCTACTTTATGGAGAGGGTGGTGGAGAGGAAAACGGTGACTGAGTTCAAAGAAGTGTGGGATGAACATAGAGGATCTAGAATCAGAAAATAATATTAAAAATTGAACTAAGGCCAGTACTGGGCAGACTTGCACAGTCTGTGTCTGTATATGGCCGTTTGGTGGAGGATAGGCTGGAGAGGGCTTCAATGGCTGGGAGGGTGTAGATGGGCTGGAGTAGGATTTAACAGAGATTTCGGCAGTTGGAACCCAAGCACAGTACCCGGTAGAGCTTTGGATTCTTGCCCAGAAATAGCTAAAAGAAAAAATTAAAAAAAATTGAATCAGGTTGGGCAGACTGGTCTTTATCTTCCATCATCTACTATGTTACTATGTTCAAATCTTACATTTTGTTTTCTTTTTTTGTTTTTATTTTTCCTTCGTGCATATTTTGCCCAGTTACTAGACTGGAGTGTTACATATCTTTATAAAGAGAGATTTACCCGAAGGAATGTGGGGAATCCTTGTCCATAATATCCCACGGCATAGTAATCAGGCTTAGGTCTTAGAATCTTCATAATGCTCTCATAGAATTTTGCCTGCTGTATCTGAATGCAAAACAAAGAGAGATGATAAGTTCCTGAGCTTCACTGTTGGGCAGCAGACAATTTGATGTAACACTTGTGGATTTCTTTTTTGTTTCTCAGGACCAAATTTGATCGATTTGCCAAATAAGCATATTAAGCATGACCTTGACGTTTCAAAGTGATTTACAGATGTCCCGTGTAAATGGTACAGGTTGCTATGACAACTTACCATTGGCTCCACTGAAATCAGCAAGGCAACATCCAGTTAGCTGAGATCCTACTACTGCTACTCCTTATCAAGTTTCAAGTTTATTTAACTCTTGATATATCGCCTATTTAAATATTCTAAGCGATGTACATAATATAATAAAACATAGAAACATTAATATACATTTAAAAACAGCAAATTTCAATAATGACTAACAGGAAAGCGAGGGAAAGGGGGCAAAGTTACAATAAGGGCATAGGAAAAAAGGGAAAAAACAAAAGGTTGGGTAAATAGTTACAAGGCACTCTTTAAGAAAGTTAATTTAAGCAAAGTATATACATTAGAGCTTTAAAGATCATGATGGAGCAGACCAAAAGATAAGACAAACAAGACTCGCAGACAAGATACATAAGAAGTGTTCATTATAGAACTAAGAAATAGAGAAAACAACAGCTTATAAAGACCATATGCCTACCCAGAGCAATCATCCCTTCCATTCCATCAGAAATCCTATGGTCTTTTCCCATGCTTTCTTAAATTCAGCCACAGTCTCCACCCTTTTATGCATCCTTTTAATAAAGAAATATCTCCTTTGATTACTCTTGATTAATTCTAAATGGGCTGCGAGGACTGGCACAGGATGTAGAAGTAGAAGGGATGCTGGGAAACAGCGATCACAATATGATCCGCTTCAACCTGGAAATAGGGGCAAAACATAGGTCCAGAATGACGGCCATGGAGCTTAACTTCCAAAAAGGGAATTACGAAGAGATGAGACGCATGTTGGGGAAGAAGATTAAGAAGATGATAAACACTGTAAAAACGCTAGAGCAAGCTTGGTCTCTTTTTAAGGATATGGTCACCGAGGCGCAAAATCTATATATACCGTGTATCAACAAGGGATCAAAGAGGAAAAAGAATAAAGAACCGATGTGGCTCACTGTAGAGGTTAAGGAAGCGATCAGAGACAAAAAAGACCTTATTTAAGGAATGAAAAAGATCAAAAACAGATGAAAACTGGAATAAGCACAAACATCAACGTAGTTGCCATAAGGCAGTAAAAGGGGCCAAAAGAGACTATGAGGAAAAAATAGCCAAGGAGGTGAAAAACATCAAGATGTTCTTTCCATATATTAAAGGGAAATGACCCGCGAAGGAAGCGGTGGGACCGTTGGATGACCTAGGAATAAAGGGAGCGCTAAAGGAGGACAAAGCAATCGCCGACAGACTGAACACGTTTTTTTGCGTCTGTATTTACCGAAGAGGATATACACAGCCATAAGGCTATATGCTGGAAGTGAAAACGGGAAACTGACAGGGTTAACGGTCAGTCTATGCAGGCATGAGGTATGCAGGGAGTCTATGCAGGCAGAGGTATGCAGGCAGATTGATAGGCTTAAGAGCGATAAATCCCCGGGACCAGATGGCATCCATCTGAGAGTCATCAAGGAACTGAAAGGGACCCTAGCTGAACTGCTCCAACTAATAGCCAATCTGTCGATTGAATCAGGAAAGATTCTGGAGGACTGGAAAGTAGCGAATGTTACACCGATATTCAAAAAAGGTTCGAAGGGAGACCCGTGAAACTACAGACCGGTGAGTCTGACCTCAGTACCGGGAAAGATGATAGAGGCGCTGATAAAGGACTGGGCCGCCGCGTGAGCGGACTGCTGGGCACGATGGACCTCGGGTCTGACCCAGCAGAGGCATTTCTTATGTTCTTATGTTCATTGATCACCTTGACGGGCACGGGCTGATGAGGACCAGTCAGCATGGTTTCAGCAAAGGCAGATCTTGTTTAACAAAACTGCTGCACTTCTTCGAGGGAGTAAACAGTCAGATAGACAAGGGAGACCCGGTCAACATGGTATATCTTGACTTTCAGAAGGCGTTTGATAAGGTTCTACATGAACGACTACTTCGGAAAATTGCAAGTCATGGAATCGAGGGTGAAGTACTCACGTGGATTAAAAACTGGCTGGAGCACAGGAAACAGAGAGTGGGGGTAAATGGACAATATTCGGACTGGAAGAGCATCACCAGCAGGGTGCCGCAGGGCTCGGTGCTTGGACCCATGGTCTTCAACATCTTTATAAACGATCTGAACATAGGTACGATGAGCGAGGTGATAAAATTTGCGGACGATACGAAGTTATTCAGAATAGTGAACATGCAGGGGGATTGCGAAGATCTACAACGTGACATAATCAGGCTCGAGGAATGGGCATCGACATGGCAGATAAGTTTCAAAGTGGACAAGTGTAAAGTGATGCATGTCGGTAGCAAAAATCTCATGCACAAATACAGGATGTCTGGGGCGGTACTTGGAGAGACCTCCCAGGAAAGGGACTTGAGAGTTCTGATCGACAAGTCGATGAAGCCGTCTACACAATGTGCGATGGCGGTGAAAAGGACGAATAGAATGCTAGGAATGATAAAGAAGGGGATCATGAACAGATTGGAGAAGGTTTCATGCCGCTGTACCGGGCCATGGTGCGCCCTCACCTGGAGTACCTCATATAGCACTGGTTGCCGTACATGAAGAAGGACACGGTACTACTCAAAAGAGTCCAGAGAAAAGTGACTAAGCTGGTTAAGGGGTTGGAGGAGCTGCTGTACATCGAAAGATTAGAGAAACTGGGCATCTTCTCTCTTGAACAGAGGAGATTGAGAGGGGACATGATCGAAACATTCAAGGTACTGAAGGGGATAGACTTAGTAGACAAGGACAGTGTTCACCCTCTCCAAGGTAGGGAGAACGAGAGGGCACTCGCTAAAGTTGAAAGGGGATAGATTCCGTACAAATGTAAGGAAATT
This sequence comes from Geotrypetes seraphini, assembly GCF_902459505.1. Lineage (NCBI taxonomy): Eukaryota > Metazoa > Chordata > Amphibia > Gymnophiona > Dermophiidae > Geotrypetes > Geotrypetes seraphini. The sequence goes on along the minus strand of NC_047101.1, from coordinate 27,605,344 downwards.
CTTTTTCACCCAGAGTGTGGTGGAAAACTGGAACGCTCTGCCAGAGTCTGTCATAGAGGAAAACACCCTCCAGGGATTCAAGACAAAGTTAGAGAAGTTCCTGCTGAACAAGGACGTACGCTGGTAGGGCTAATTTCAGGGCACTGGTCTTTGACCAGATGGCCGCCGCATGAGCCAACTGCTGGGTATGATGGACCACTGGTCTGGCCCAGTAGCAGCAATTCTTATGTTCGAGTCTATCCCCTTTCCCTTTCAATCTATTGTGACTGTGACATATTTAGTAACATATTATTGACTATAATCACATCTAGATCCTTTTTTCTGGGCAATGACCTCTAACGTGGAACTCAGCATCACATAGCTATAGTTTATCATTTTGTACTTGCTTACATTAAATGTCATCTGCATTTTGATGCCCAGTCTCCCAAGGTCCTCATGCGATTTAAAGACTTTGAACAACTTTATGTCATCAGCAAATTTAATTATCTCACTAGTTATTTCCAACATATGAATAGCCTTACTGGGTCAGACCAATGGTCCATAAAGCCCAGTATCCCATCTTCACAGTGGCCAATCCAGGTCACTAGCACCTGGCCAAAACCCAAATAGCAACAACATTCCATGCTATTGATCCAGAGCAATCAGTGGCTTCCCCCATAACAGACTATGGACTTTTCCTTCAGGAAATTGTCCAAACCTTTCTTAAAACCTGCTACTTTAGCCACTCTTACCACATTCTCTGGTTCATAATCTGTTGCGCGTGAGACACCAGCCTGCCGACAATCCAGTGCTGACAATTCGGCGCAAGAAAGAAGCGCGCTGCAGAAAAACTTAATTTTAAAGAGCTCCGAAGCGGAGTGTGAGTGGGGAACCCCCCCTCTTTACTGCATAGTGTTTGTGCTGCTGTTGGGGGTTTGTAACCCTGCATTATAGAGAAAATGGAACTCTTTCTGATTTTTTTCGGGAAAAGTTCTGTTTTCTCTATAATGTGGGGGGTTGCACTGTCCACCCCCACCAATGGCAGCGCATCCCCTGTTGGAGCTCTTTAAAACAAAGTTTCCCCACGGCGCACTTCTTTCTTGCACTGAATTATCAGCGCTGGCTTGTCGGCACGATGGTGTCTGGCGCGTGATTATCCCATCACCCATTCTCTGGCAATGCGTTCCAGAGTTTAACTATTCTCTGAGTGAAGAAATATTGCCCATCTCTAGATCATTGATATATATGCAGTGTTCTCCCTAGCGTCTTTAGCCGGGCGCTGCGCCCCGCTAATTTAGGTGAGTCCCCGGCTGTCTTCTTCGAATGATGCGTTTCCCCCCAGTCAGTGTCTCACCTTTAAAACGCTCAAGTGCTAGCTCTGCGAGAAGATCCCCATGGAGGCAATGTGATGTGTAAGCAGTGCAGAGGTTTTTAGTGCGGGCCAGCGAGGTAAGTGCTCCGCTGCTCACATGAATTCTATGAGCACCGGAGCATTTCCTGTGATGGTCCGCGCTAAAAACCTGTAACGCAGGGGCAGATCCAAGATGGCCGCATGCAAGGTTGTCTGAGCTCTCCCTGAAGCTCCCTCAAATTCACTTACTTCTGTATTTTTTACTTGCCCAGAGCAATGCCGAAGAGGAGGGGACGTAGCGCTGCTGGAGCCTCGCAGCGCTCCAGAACAGCCGTCTTCGGCAACATCGAGGAGCCGGTGAGAAGAATGCAGGGCATGCCGATATCATCGGGGAGTCCTATGCAGGAGATGCACGGTGGAGGCGAACCTGTGCCATTCTCCATAGGGTTGGAGACATCGCTGAGCCCCGATGTGAGAGCACCTTCCCCACGTCCTCAGTCCACCAGTTCCCCGCGAGCGGATGTACTTCCAGAAGTCGGAGTTCACCTCCTCCTGGAGGCTAAGGAGAATGAGAGGGGGACTATGTTGCCGGATTCCTTGCCGGAGCAGAGGAACCTGAGCATGGAGACTGAGGAGGAGGTGGAGGGGGACAAACGAACTCGACAGGACGTTCGACGAGATATGTTGCCAGAGGGTAAGCTAACTCAATTAAAATTACACTCTGTTCAAATTGAGAAGCCCCAGGAGGTAACATTGGATTCTCTGTGGGATCTTGCAGCTAATTTGGAAAGATCTATAAATCCGAAATTACAACAACTGGAAAGGAAATTTAAAGATCATGAAACTGAGATTAAAAATTTAAAGATTGAAATTGAGGACTCTAAGACTTCAGTACAGAATGTCCACCAAGAATTAAAAGTCTCCAAGCAAATCACTGAGACATTAATTAAGGACAAAACTAACTTAAGAAGGAAGATGGAGGCAATGGAAAATTTTGCTCGAAACAATAACCTTAGATTGATTAATTTCCCTAGGGTTCCTATGATAGCCCCTAGGGAAATGTTGAAACGTTATATGATGGAAGTATAGGAGCTTTCTGAAGAGTCATTACCACCATTTACGCAGGTTTATTATCTCCCGCATAGGACCCAGGATCAGCAACAACAACAGAAATTGGGACAAGACTTAATGAATATATTTAATATTTTGGAAATATCTGACAAAGAATTAGTGACCCCAGTAACTTTACTTTTGACAGTAGCTCTCGCACCAGATAAAAACTGGTTGCTGAGACTTTTCTTTAAAAATAAACAAAAATAATTTTTAGGTTGTAAAATTCAGATGTTCCCAGATTTGGCTAGGGATACACAGAGAAGGAGATGTGGACGAGGACTACTGTGTCGTGAAGGAGATGTTGAAAAGCATGGAGAGCTTTGAGGATCGCTCTGAGTTCCAACTGATTTATATGACACTGACAATCTGCTGGTCCAGACGCCTTGAGTACGGAGACCATCGAGATGAGCGCCCCAAGCGTAGGTCGACGAGTCTGTCGTGAGGATCTTCTGATGAGGGGGCGTTTGAAAAAGCAAGCCTCTGGAAAGATTGGAAGAGAGCATCCACCAACGGAGAGACTTCTTCAAAGAAGGAGTGACTGTGATGTGTCGAGAAAGAGGATCGCAAACCTGTGTCCATTGAGATGCCAGGGTCCACTGAGGAATTCTGAGGTGAAGTCCGGCAAAAGGAGTCACGTGTACTGTGGAGGCCATGTGACCTAGAAGCCCCATCATGTGTCTCGCAGAGATGGAAGAGCGAGAAGACACTGTGTGACAGAGGTGAAGCAGAGCATCTAGACATTGTTGTGGAAGGAATGCTCTGAGTTGGATAGTATCCAGAACAGCTCCAATGAAGTGTAGAGTTTGTGAGGGCCGAAGGTGGGATTTGGGAAAATTGATTTCGAATCCCAAACTTTGTAGAAACCAAGTAGGCCGTTGGGTCGTTACAATAACCCCTTGAGATGTGGAATCTTTGATGAGCCAGTTGTCAAGGTAGGGAAATACCTGAAGACCATGGTTCCTTAGAGCTGCCGCTACCACAACCAGGCACTTGGTGAACACTCTGGGAGACGAGGCCAGGCCGAAGGGTAGAATTCTGTATTGAAAATGCAGATTCCCCACCCGAAATCTGAGGTATTGACGGGAGGCCGGATGAATGGGAATATGAGTATAGGCCTCCTTGAGATCTAGAGAGCATAACCAGTCGTTCTGCTCGAGAAGCCGATAGAGAGATGCCAGGGTCAACATTCGAAACTTTTCTTTGACTAAAAATTTGTTGAGAGCCCCGAGATCCAAAATGGGTCGCAGATCGCCCGTCTTCTTCGGAACAAGGAAGTAATGGGAGTAAAACCCCCTGTTCTGCTGTTCCAAGGGAACTGGTTCGATAGCATGAAGACGAAGCAGAGCTTGAGCTTCCTGAAGAAGAAGGGCGGTCTGAGATGGATTGGAAAGATACTCTCTTGGAGGAAGCTCTGGTGGATCCTGAGCAAAATGAAGAGAGTATCCTTCCCTTATGATGGTAAGTACCCAGAGGTCGGATGTAATGACCGTCCATCTGTTGTAAAAATAATGGAGACGATCTCCTATAGGGGGAAAAGGAGACAGACAGAATGGTAGAGGTTATGCTCTGTGTTAAACAGTCAAAAAGGCTGAGAAGCCTTAGGTGCAGCAGAAGGTTGGGGTTTCTGTTGCTTCTGAGGCGGCTGCTTCTTCAAAGGAGGGCGAGTGTAAGGCGCTGGCTTTGGAGGAAAACGCCTCTGGTAGATAACAGGAGGGCGTGTAGGCCTAGAAGGAGCTGGCTTAGGTTTAGGTCTGACTATGGAGGCAAAGGATTTAGCATGGTCAGACAATTTCTTGGTGGCTGCCTCGATGGATTCATCGAAAAGGTCATTGCCCTCACAAGGAATGTTCGCCAGGCGGTCCTGAAGGTTAGAGTCCATGTCAATGGTGCGAAGCCAGGCTAGACGACGCATGGCCACAGAGCAAGCTGCTGCTCGGGCAGAGAGCTCAAAAGCATCATAAGATGATTGCAGAAGATGGAGACGTAACTGAAAGAAAGAAGCAATTACTTCTTGAACTCAAAATGCATGGTATCATCCAAGTAATTCATAAATTTTGGCGAAAGAGTCAAAAGAAATTCAAAATAAGTGATAAAATAAAAATTATAATTAAGGACTCTAGAAGACATCATAGCATTTTGGTAGATGCGACGTCTGAATTTATCCATGGTTTTTCCTTCCTGGCCAGGAGGAACTGTGGCATAAACCCTAGAAGGATGGGATCTCTTTAAAGAGGATTCCACAAGCAGGAATTGATGAGACAACTGGGAGTTGTCAAAGCCTTTATGATGCACCATTTTATATCTGGAGTCCAACTTTCCTGGAACTGCTGGAATGGAAAAAGAAGTCTCCATGCATCTAGTAAAAGTCTGATCGAGAAGCTTATGTAGTGGAAGCTTAAGAGATTCAGTTGGAGGTTGAGGAAGATGCATGACCTCGAGGTATTATTTAGAATATTTAAAGCCAGTGTCCAATGGAACGTTCAAGTCAAGGCAGCTGGAGTCGAAGAGGAAGCCTCGGCAGGAAACCATGTTGCGAAGGAATCTGGAGACTTGGACGAGGCACTGGAAATCGGAATATCCTCGAGGGCCGGCATCGGAGACCTGGAACGAGGAGTTGGTGGTTTTGTCGAGGCCGGAGAGGATCGAGGCTTTGAGGAATGATGTCTAGAAGAATGGCTCGAAGCAGGCCTCAAGTGATGTCGAGAACTGTGTCTCGAACTGGATCTCGAGGACCGAGCAGAGTTCGCCTCGGAAGCAGAAGATCGAAGATCTATAGGCTTGGAGGAGGAGCCTTGAAGCACTTTCGAAGACTGCACACCCTTTGTAGAGTGTGAGATATCGTGTCGATGCACTCGCAAAGAATCTACTCATCTATTTTGTGCTTGGAAGCCCGACCAGACACTCGCAGAAACTCAGCTCCCTTAATCGAGTGTGGAGGATCAGACTGGGGCAAAGGCGCCTCGACCTCGCGGGAGACTGCTGCATGCCCAGGCTGGAGAAGAGTGAGCAGTGTGGGTCCCATGGTAGTAAGGACCTTAAGAATCTGCTCCTCCAAAGAGGTCTGGGACGAAGCCGGCAAGGAGGGTACCGCGTCTGAAACCGGCCCACCTAACATGGCTGAAGGATCCCGCACATTGATGTGAGAGTGTTTCGACTTGGGAGGCTTCGACACCTTAATCACCACTGGCGGAACCGAGTGCTGAGCTATCTGACCTGAGGAGAAGGGAGAAGATATGGCAGCCGAAGACGTCGAAGCAAGAGCCGCTCCGAAAGACGAAGGTCTGATGAGGCTCGAGGTGAAAGCAGCCGAAGGAGAGGCGTCGATGGAGGTCGAGGCCGAAGACACCTTCGATGTTGAGGGATTAGTAGACTCCATCTCGAAGAGGCTATCCACCAAGATGCAACAACGCTTAAAAGCACGAGGCTTAAGTGTTTGGCAAGGCAGGCACGAGGTAGGATGATGCGTCGGCCCAAGGCAGTTGAGGCAGGGTCCATGAGGGTCCTTGAGAGATATCGTGTGCTTGCACTTGCTACACTGTTTGAAACCGGTAACAGGCTGGGGCATAGACAAAAATACAGCCGACGCAAGGTTGAAGCCTGCGGGCTGCGGCCGAGCGGCCTGTACCGGGCGAACGGACGGAAGTAAACATTTTTTTTTTAAAGAAAGAAAAGTAACAATACAGCGATTCGAGAGAAAAATAAAACACAAACCGCGGTGAGAGAAGGCACGATCGACGAAGTAACCGGAGAGAGCCAAAAAGACGGACTTCTCGGCTCCGCGGAAAACTAAGAACTGAGGAGACGCGCCCTGTGCTAGGCGGGAAGGCACTCGTGCATGTGCGGTGCGGGCGACTCGAAACTTCTAGTTTCTTCAAGCAAGTCTGCTTGTGAGGCGTACGCATCGGGGCTCTGTCGGATGACGTCACCCATATGTGAGAATACCTGCCTGCTTGTCCTAGAATAAAAAATTTTATGTATAACAGAAAAGGAAATAGTAATATCGCCATCTGGTGGAAACAGTAAAAAAAGACAATGAATGTGAATGGGCTGCAAAGTAGAGAATGACATGGTGACAAAATTCATCACCGTTCCCGTCCCCGCGGATAACCGCGGGAAATAATCCCATGTCATTGTCTAGTGTCTATTTCAACCTCGGTCCTTTTACACCAGCATTCTTCAAAGCAAAGCTTGCGGGCAGTGGTTGTGCCCAATTATACTCTGATTCTTTCCTCTCTCCTTAAAGAATGACATGAAGACGGTTTCCCGCGGTTATCCGCGGGGACGGGAACGGTGAAGAATTTTGTCACCGTGTCATTCTCTACTGCAAAGTAAAAGATACAGTATTTCAATTACAATGGCGCCATCTGGTGGAAACAGTAAAAAAAAGTGAATGTGAATAGGCTGCAAAGTAAAAGATATTTAAAATAATGCGGTAATGGCCCCCTCCATTGGAAATCATCACAAAGGACAACAAATGAACAAAATGAAAAGAGATGTAAAGTAATATATAATATTTTTTAAAGTCTCAGTATTCAAACGGAAAAGGTGAAGGGCATCAAGCTCATGACTCTCTGTTTTTGTCGATGTCGCCTTACCTTAAAAACAAACACAGTCAAACTTTATGACACAGTTAATGATGCAACCAGTTTGGAACGGAACCAAAAGAGGTCAGTGAGAAAAAGGAACCGCACATGCCCAAAGGCATTCAAAAATCCCCAAGGGCTTCCCTTTCAAAGCTGCAGTAGGGAGTCCCCCGCGAGAAATGCACCAAAGCCCCTAGGGACATGCAGAGAAAGTGAAATGCCATGTGTCAATACAGAAAACACCCACAAATACATAGCAAAATAAAATAAAAATCAACCTGTAGGTAAATCGTGGGCGAGAAAATAAACATACAATTTAAATAAGCTGAAACTAAGGGGGAAAATATATGTATAATAGTAATGTAGTAATATCACCATCTTGTGCAGATGGTAAAAAAAGACAATGAATGATGAATGGGCTGCAAAGTAAAAGATACAGTATTTCAATTACAATGGCACCATCTGGTGGAAACAATAAAAATGGCAATGAATGGAATGGCTCCCTGCGCTAAAAACTGCCATAGCAGTTTGGATAGAATAGTTTATCACATGGACAAATTATGATGTAAACAACTTGATAAGCATTGCAATCGGATGAATGATGTATATTGAAACCTTTATTAGTATGTGGATCTGTGAAGGAATCAATGCATACCACACGTTTTCAGACAGAGCAGCAACCGCAGGCTCGTTGGCCAGTGTATGCAGGTAGCTGAGTGTCTGAGCCAGGTAAAATAGATGGCATCAAGATCTCACATAGATTCCTGTTTCTCGTATAGGCAATAGTAAGCCTCGCTTTTAAAGCATGAATGGTGACCAGGCAACATCAATAATATTTTATATAGGGAAGAAAAGAGACTCCGTTATCAGCTTAATACCCTTCACTATTATGGTCTGAATGCTGATATTTATTATATTGCCTTTTTTTTTTTTTTCCTCTGTCTGACAGCAGTGACTCTGGGCAACGGCCAGGGATGGATTTCCGATGGGTGATCTGTGCCTAGAGGTGTCTTTTGCCATGACTTTAAAGAGTGAGCTGCATCTGCTGTCTTCTGCGCAGGCTTTAACCTGACCTATGGTTAATTGGAGGGGGTTCCCCACTTCCTTTATTTGGTTTTAGAATTTTAATTTGTGAACCCCTTTGACTTCTATTACAAATAAGTTCAGAATAAACAATAACTCTGAACTGTACAGAACTCCAGAGTCTCATAGGGTCTCCACTAGCTCCAAAAACTGATGAAAGCAGATAAAAAGCTCTAATAGGAGGGAGAGCTCATATATGCTGGGAGGAATAAAGATTAGAACAGGAAGAGAAGGCAGTCAAAAATCAGCTTAGAGGCAAGTGAGATGTGAATGGAGCCTCCAACCCAGAGCTCTAGTAATGGACCTCGCTCCTGCCCACAACATCGCCAGTGCCAAGACCCTCTCTCACACACACAGAGTTCTTCTATAACATCGCCTCCTATTCTAGTATACTTGCTCTCCCAATGCACCTTCTTTCTGCTCTGCTGTTCCAGTTCCGAGACCCTCACACAGACAAAGAGATCCTTCTGCCAATGCATCTCGCTCCTTCCCTGGTACGGAGACCCTCATACACAGATCTCTGCCAATGCACCTCATTCCTGCCCTGCAGCACCCTCTCTACTGCCTTCAGCTACCTATTCCATTCATTCTCTACATGTATCATTTCATTTGTCATACTTGTGTATCACATTCTTACAACTTCTAGATGTGTGATGGTCACATGAGACTCTGCTGAAAATCTGCTTTCCAGCTATCTGTATTGTGTTCATGCTATTACAGGGGTCTCAAAGTCCCTCCTTGAGGGCCGCAATCCAGTCGGGTTTTCAGGATTTCCCCAATGAATATGCATGAGATCTATGTGCATGCACTGCTTTCAATGCATATTCACTGGGGAAATCCTGAAAACCCAACTGGATTGCGGCCCTCGAGGAGGGACTTTGAGATCCCTGTGCTTATTATGACTATCAGAGGGACACTTGCATAGGGCTCTGAAGGTCTGCTCTTCAGCTGTCTGTGCTGTATACAAGCTGTATACAAACTGTGTGCGTCTTATTAGAAAATTCTCAGGAGGAAATCGAATACCAAGGAACATAGGTTATTTCACTGGTTTTTGAGCAGGACCTGAATTTAATTATGAAGGCCTTTTTTCGATTTCCCCATAGTCTTTTTATGGGACAAAAAATTAGAATTTTCCCAGATATTACTAAAATAACACAGGACCGCAGAAAGTTGTTTCTAGTTGTGATGGAAGAAGCTGTAAAAATGGGATCAAATTTCTTGTTATCCTATCCATGTAAATGTCAGATAAAATATGTATTTGTTGAGCCAGAGCAGCTTCAAACCTTTTTGGATGCAAAAAAATTAATGCAATAGTATTAAAGCTGAAAAGAAAAGAAGACCGGTTTATACTGCATTAAGCTTTACTTGTGCGATGTCTTCTACTGCGAGCACTGCCAACTGCCTCGCGGGGCCCTGGCTAAGCATCATCTGGTAACCCCTGCTCAGGGCCGGGTGAGCCACAGCCTGAGCCCCCACAAGATCGCCACCTGCACGGCCCACGAGCTGGAGAACCACAGCATGTACCTTCTGCTACCAGTGCCTGGAGTTGGGCAAACATTCCAGGGGCCATGTGGAAGCTGCACAAGGTGAGTGCACATAATTAGTGCTGGAGGGGTGCAGTAGCAACCAACACAATCTGTGCATTGGCACTCCACACGGGCGGGCCACCTCGAGGGATGGCAGGATGGGCAAGCTGCAAACATAGAGAGGCTAAATAAATAGCTTAGCCCGCACTGAAAGGATAATTGGGATACCCTGTGTTCATTTGGTTGATTTTGCGGGCACGGTGGGGGCGGAGAGCAGTGCTGCACGCTGCAAGCTTCCCTGAGTACTTATCAGCTTGTGGGGGTTGTGTGTTCTCACTGCTTTTCCTTTCCCAGAGTGCATTGCCAAAATCCAGGCTTCCTTTTCTGCAATGCAAAGGATTTTCTGCAGAAAGGGGAATTAGCAGAGGAGTTGTGGACGTGCTAGGCAGTTTGGCTACTGAGGGGAAAGGCAATACTTAAAATGTAAACAAGCTTAAACTAATCTGACCTTTCAGAAGGAAGCAGGGTAACAGGAGGGGCCTAGTTACTAACAATTTTATCCTGTTTGGTGCCTATGGGAATGGAAAAATATGAGTTCTTAGTAAATAGGACTCTCATTTTAGATTTTTATTTTACTGGCCTTTTCCTTTCAAATCTTTGCTGAAAGACAGTTATATTCAGGTACACTGTTAATCTTTGTGCAAGTGGACTTAGAAATCAAGTTGTAATTAGGTTTGTATGCATTCTGACTGGATATAAATCTAAATTACTCAAAATTGATGTTTGAAAGGTTTAAATTTAGGGAACGACCTAGAGGTGGGAACAAAATGTGAGGTTATTAAATTTGCGGATGACACCAAACTATACAGCAGGGTTAAAACCATGGAAGACTACGAAGATTTCCAAAAGGATCTAACGACACTGGAAGAGTGGGCCAAAAAGTGGCAAATGAGCTTCAACATAGGGAAATGCAAGGTCATGCATGTGGGGAAAAAGAACCCGATGTTCAGCTACAAAATGGGGGGATTACTACTAGGGGTAAGTAACCTTGAAAAAGACCTGGGAGTGATGGTAGACACAACACTGAAGGCGTCGGCGCAGTGCGCCACAGCATCGAAGAAAGCAAACAAAATGTTGGGTATCATTAAAAAGGGTATCACCACCAGGTCGAAGGAAGTCATCCTGCCACTATATCGTGCAATGGTGCGGCCGCATCTGGAATACTGTGTCCAGTACTGGTCGCCGTACCTCAAAAAGGACATGGCGGTACTTGAGGGAGTCCAGAGAAGAGCAACTAAGCTGATAAAGGGTATGGAAAATCTCTCATATACTGACAGATTGAAACAGTTAGGACTGTTCTCCCTGGAAAAGTGGAGACTTAGGGGAGACATGATAGAAACCTTCAAGATCCTGAAAGGCATAGAGAAAGTAGACAGGGACATATTTTTCAAACTAAGGAGGACCACAAGTACAAGGGGGCACTTGGAGAAATTGAAAGGGGACAGGTTTAGAACAAACGCTAGGAAGTTCTTTTTCACCCAGAGGGTGGTGGATACATGGAATGTGCTTCCAGAGGCTGTGGTAGATAGGAGCACTGTACAGGGCTTCAAGGAAGGCTTGGATAGGTTCCTAGAGGACAAAGGAATTGAGGGGTATAGATAAGTGTAGAGATGGGTTATAGGGATAGGAGTAGAGGTAAGTTACAGGACTAGGAGTAGAGATAGGTTATAAAGCTAGTCAGGGACCATTGCTCAGGCAAAAGGGCCTGATGGGCCGCCGCGGGAGCGGACCGCTGGGCGAGATGGACCTCTGGTCTGCCTCAGCGGAGGCAACTTCTTATGTTCTTATGCTAATTGAACTATCAATAGGATTACCGGTAGTTTTACTTTAATACAATTTTACAATGTTCAAACAAAAATAACTTTCCTTTCCAGAACCCACAGTGCATCATCTGCTCTTTTCTGATTCATTTGTGCTGTGTATTGTGTTTTCTTTCTTCCTATGTTGTCATCCCAAATTGATATCAAATACTTAAGCAGGTAGGGGTGAGTGAGGGATGACTTTAGCTGGTTAACAATTATATAAGGTGGTTAGGAAATGCACTTTGCTCTTCATTTCATAACTTTTAGAAACAGAGAATTTCAGAAGGGACATTTCAGAATAATGGACAGGTAGAATTTTGCAAATGAAAATAATATGCATTGGAAAAACAAGTACAGAACTGTATTATGTACATCTGATACAGGTAAATGGAACTGCATGTAACTGCTGTGAAGAATATACAATTGATCGATTTTCATAAATAACTGCAGAATAAAATCATTAGGATAATTTTGTGAGTCTGTTTCCTCTCGTATGCTTTTCAGCTTTGCTAGTGCCCCATGTCCCTTCATTTGCAACTACGATGTGCTGCTGAAAAGTTTTCAGCCCAACCAAGAAGAGCAGTGTTCTCCCTAGCGTCTTTTAGCCGGGCGCTTCCCCCTCAGTGTCCTCCGGATTCCCCCCTAGTCTCACTGTCTCACCTTTAAAGCTAATTACAGCAGCCTGCAGAGCGAACCTAGCAGGCTGCCGTTGGCCTCTGCAGCACATTCCCTTTGCCACAGTCCCGCCCCTGGGTTTTGGCCAGGTAGTGACCTGGATTGGCCACCATGAGAACGGGCTACTGGGCTTGATAGAACATTGGTCTGACCCAGTAAGGCTATTCTTATGTTCTTAACGTCCTGCGGAGGCTCTGCAGGCTGCCTTAATTAGCTTTAAAGATTGGTCCTCAATAAGCGACGGTCACAGCGTGGAAGATGACCTCTCTTGCTGGGTGTGGGAAGCAGCTGAGGTAAGGCCCCGTCCATCGCGAGGGCCCCAGCGGAATTGGGATTGCCATAGAGACACTGGATCTGGACACCGGGGGAGGGAAAGAGACAGAAAAAGACCTTGAGGAGGGACGGGAAAGTAGACTTGAACCAAAAGGGAGGGGGAAGACAGGGCAGATGCTGGACTAGAGGGGGTAGATAGGGGAAACACCCTGAACCGAGGAGAGAGAGATGCCAGGCCCTGGAGAGGGGGAAGACAGAGTGAGAGGGACAGAAAGAACTGGATCAAAGATGGGAAGACTCAAAATGTTAGAAGGAAGATAGAGTGAGGGAGAAACCTGAAACAAAGAGGCAGAAGAGAGGGGGGCCAGATGTTGGACTTAGGGGTATATAGAGGGAAGAGAGAGGGAGAGACTGCAGAGAGGTGGAAAGATTCTGGACCAGGGAGGGAGGAAGGAAGAGAGAGAGAGAGGTAGAGAAAGGAGAACAAATGCTAGATATGGGGGGGGGAGGTGTTGTAAGCAGAAGAAAGAGAGAGATAGGCCTGGACCAAAGGGGAAAGACAGGAGGCAGATGCTGAACTATGGGAGGTGCAGACAGAAGAGACGGAGGGAGAGAGACCCTGAGGAAGAACAGAAAGATGCAAGATCATAATAGAGGAGGGAGAGAAAGGGAGACATGTTGCCAATAGGGGTGGAGGAGAGAGGAAAAAAATTTGGACTCATGGAGGGACAGAGAGATATGTTGGTTGGGGGAAGGGAATGTACAGTCAGAAGGAATTCCTCCCAGAAACTAATTCACCAGACAACAAAGGTAAGAAAAATGATTTCATTTTCAATTTAGTGATCGAAATGTGTCAGTTTTGAGAATTTAGAATCTGCTGTCTATTCTTCTATAGTTGTTAGTGAGGTAACATTGCATATTTTAAAGGTATCTGCCTTGACCTCTTTGAAAAATATAAATGATAATTAACATTTTCTCTGCATAGAGTGTGCTTTGTGGGTTTTTTTAAATTTTGTAGTTATCATTATGAATTAATAAGATTATATTGTGTGTACATGAAAAATGAATGGAAGAAATTGCATTACAAGTACTATTATAAAGGGGGTGTGGGTCAGAGGCGGAGCTTGGGCTGGAGTACTTGGTTGGTATTTGTTAGACTTAGGGGGTACTTGGCTTGAAGAAGTTGAGAAACACTGATCTAGATGACTATGGAGTTCATGCAGTAAGGGCCCCTTTTACATGGCCACAGTAGTGATTCTCCCATGGCAAATGCACCATAGTCCATTCAATTCCTATGGGCTTCAGTGCATTTGCTGTGGCAGAATTGCTATTGCAGCTTTGTATAAGGAGCCCTAAGGCAGGAACTACTGTCTCTATGCATTAGATTCAACATGAGTTTGAAGTTGGTTGAATACCACTCTCTCAAGTATGGTAGTTTTGAAAGAAATGGAAGGTTTGATACTTGCCAGTAGTTATTTGGAATAAGAGGATCTGCATTACTTTTTTTCAAGGGTGGCTTAAATACTATTGGAACACTGCCTAAGTGTCAAACCTTAAAGGAAGTCATATTGAGCACTGGAAAATAATAATAATTAATTAATTAATTAAAATAGTGCACATTTCATTATCGCCGCCACCAAATTTCCCCGTCCAACCCCACCCGGCTACTTTTTCGTGCCATCCGGCTGGAAAAAATTTCTGGGGAGAATACTGCATATGTTAAAAAGCAAGAGTGCCAGCACAGATCTCTGGGGAACCCCACTATTTACCCTTTGCCACTGAAAGAAGGTTTTAGCTATTTCTAAAGATGCATTTCCTCTTATTTCTATAGCTTATTATATCTCCTCAAGGTAATATATATACATATATACAGTGTTCTCCCCAGAAATATTTTTCAGCCGGGTGGCATGAAAAAGTAGCCGGGTGGGGCGGGACGGGGAAATTTGATGGTGGGGAAAATTAAGGGCTCCTTTTACTAAGCTGCAATAGCGTGTTTAGCACATGCAGAATTGCCGCGCTACATGGCTAGAACTAACGCAGCTCAATGTTGGCGTTAGCGTCTAGAATGTGCGGCAATTCTGCACGAGCTAAGCGCGCGGTAAAACCACTATCGCAGCTTAGTAAAAGGAGCCCTAAATGTGTACTATTTGTATTAGTTAATTATTATTAGTTATTTTCCAATGCTCAATATGACTGCCTTTCTTAAGGTTTGACACTTGTTCCATAATATTTATATTAAATTTAAGAAGTATCCAATTCTAGAAGTGAATAATTAGATATTTGCCCTCTTTCAAATAGAGCAGCGTCTCTCAAACTTTTTTAACTCCGGCACACTAAACGGAGCAAATGTTTTTTGTGGCACACTAAATGCAGCAAATGTTTTTCATGGCTGGAAAAAATTTCTGGGGAGAACACTGTTGCCGTTAGTTTTAAAGGTCCAATCACGTCAAAGAATGATGCTTATCTGGGCAGTTGTATAATAAAAAGAATGGATAAGATAACATGAGAAATGAAATTGTCATGAATCAGAGGGATACATACCCTGTAGGTCCTAAAAGCAGGCTTGTGGATTAGATATAAACTATGAAGGCAATTGCGTACCTAGCATATGTGACACCCGAGGCCCATTGTTTTTGACACCCCCCCATCTGTATGAAAAACATGATTTTTAGTAACAATCCACACATCATACAAGAGTGTACCTAGGAAAAGGCAGCATCCTACATATTGCAGTGAGCAGTACATCAATACACCCATTGTAAAACTAAACAAGCCAGACTAGTACAGATCAATCCTACACAGTCAATCCTAACTGAAAACCATGTCTTTCGAACACACAGAACACAGAAAACACCTTCGCCTAGTATGGAATATGTAATCACAAACTAACCCCTCTCCCTTTTACAAAACTGTAATGTGGTTTTTAGCCATGGTGGTAACAGTTCAGACTCTCATAGAATTCTGAGCAATTACTACCATGGCTGGTGCTAAAAAAAACGCTCTACAGTTTTGTAAAAGGGGGGATAAAATAGAAAAACGTAGACAAAGGTTAAATTGAACCACCAAGAAGCTGGACTCTGCATACAATGCAACACCACAGAAACAGCGATGCATCTCCCCTAAAGCAAAAAAATAAATAAATATAATTTTTTTCTACATTGTCTTCTCTGGTTTCTGCTTCCCTCATAGTCTTGTCACTCTCTTCCTTTCATCCACTGTCTACCCTCTCTCTGCTCCTTCTATATGGCATCTTCTCTCCTTGTATTCCCCTTCCATCTCTCCCTTCACCCCTATTATTCTGGCATCCATCTTCTTCCATTCCCTCCTTCAATGGTCTGGCATCTCTCTCCTCTTCTTCCCTTCCCTCTCCCACAACCCCATGGTCTGGCATTTTACTCTCTCCTCTAACTTCCCCCACTTCCATCAGCATCTGCCCCCTTTCTTTCCCTCCAACCCAATTCCATCCAGTATCCTTCCCCCTTATGTCTCTCTCTCCTTTCCCTTACTCAAAACCAGTAGTATTTATATAGATTTATAACCAACCCACTCAACTAGTAGTATATAAATGCACTAACTGGGTTGTTATATCAATGCAGTAATATGCTTAATCGAAATACCTCAGCCCCACCACTCCACCGCAATAATAATTTTTTCTAAAGCGGGAGATTTACGTGGTGCTTCATCACTGGTAAATCGTTTCTAGCGCCGTGATTGCATTTAAATGTTGTTTTTATATGTATATTATTTATGTATATTTTATTTTCAACTTATCAATGAATAAATAAAGAGTTATAAAATGTGAAAGATAATATACTTAACGTCTATACACAGCTAGACCTGGGAGTCTGACCCGACATGTTTCGCACTAATTGTGCTGTCTCAAGGGTCTCCCGAGGTAGCCACAGTCATCCGACTCTCAAGTGTAATGTCTGTAGTGAAAGTAGCATATGGCACCCGTAGTACTGTTAGTGCTTAGAATAAAGAACCGTGCTGTACATGAGGAGAAAAAAGAAAGAATGAGGCGATAAAATGTAAAGTGCTGCCCCCTCACTGTACCACTTGATAAAACTAAGGAGCGATGTTCTAGAGCAGGGGTGCCCACACTTTTTGGGTTTGCAAGCTACTTTTAAAATGACCAAGTCAAAATGATCTACCAACAATAAATTTTTTTTAAAAAAACACCCCACAAAACACACTGTACGCAGAGAAAATGTTAATAATCATTCCTATTCCGGGGTTTTTTCAAAGAGGTCAAAGCAGATGACTATGCACTGTCACCTCAGTAACAACCATACAAAAATAGACAAATACCCCCCTCCCTTTTTACTAAACCACGATAGCAGTTTCTAGTGCAGGGAGCTGCGTTGAATGCCCAGCGCTGCTCTCGACGCTCATAGGCTCCCTGCGCTAAAAACCGCTATTGCAGTTTAGTAAAAGGGGACCATAGTTTAAAATATAGACAGCAGATATAAATTCAGACATTTTGATCAGTAAATTTAAAATAAAATCATTTTTCCTACCTTGTTGTCTGGTGATTTCATGAGTCTCTGGTTGCACTTTCTTTTTCTGACTGTGCATCCAATCTTTCTTCCCTTCTTTCAGCCTGTATGCTTCCTCTCCTCCTGACCTCATTCCCCTCCCCCAACTTTTTCTTCCTCTCTTCCTGCCCTTTCTTTCTTTCTCTCTTCATAGAAACATAGAACATGACGGCATAAGAGGGCCACGGCCCATCTAGTCTGCCCACACTAATAGCCCACCCCCTAACTACCTCCATGAAGAGATCCCACATGCCAATCCCATCTTTTCTTAAAATCTGGCACGCTGTTGGCTTCAATTACCTGTTGTGGAAGATTATTCCAGCGATCAACCACCTTTTCGGTGAAGAAATATTTTCTGGTGTCGCCATGAAATTTCCCACCCCTGATTTTCAACGGATGCCCTCTTGTTGTCATGGGTCCTTTAAGGAAAAAGAGATCCCTTTCCACCTCGATATGGCCTGTGACATATTTGAACGTCTCGATCATGTCTCCCCTCCCTCTGCGTTCCTCGAGTGAGTACAGCTGCAACTTACCCAGTCGTTCCTCATACGGGAGATCCTTGAGACCTGAGACCATCCTGGTGGCCATTCGCTGAACCGGCTCAACTCTCCGCACATCTTTTTAATAATGCGGCCTCCAGAATTGTACACAGTATTCCAGATGGGGTCTCACCATGGATCTGTACAACGGCATTATGACCTCGGGCTTACGGCTGACGAAACTTGTACGGATACAGCCCATGATTTGTCTAGCCCTGGATGAAACTTTCTCCACTTGATTGGCAGTCTTCGTGTCTTCGCTAATGATCACCCCCAAGTCACGTTCTGCTACAGTCCTTGCTAGGATTTCACCATTTAGGGTGTAAGTCCTGCATGGATTTTTGCCGCCAAGGTGCATAACCTTGCATTTTTTGGCATTGAAACTTAGTTGCCAAGTCTTTGACCAATGCTCCAGCAGGAGTAGGTCCTGCTTCATACTGTCAGGCATTGAGCTTTTGTCGGGCACTGTGCTTTCATCTGTTGTGCGGTTGCCTACTATGTTGCATAGTTTGGCATCATCGGCGAATAATGTAATTTTACCTCAAAGCCCCTCAGCCAAGTCTCTTACGAAGATGTTAAATAGGATCGGGCCCAAGACCAAGCCCTGCGGCACTCCGCTGATCACCTCCGTTGTTATCGGAGAGGGTACCATTTACCACTACCCTCTGAAGTCTACCTCTAAGCCAGTCCCTAACCCATGTGGTTAATGTTTCACCCAGTCCTATCGAACCCATCTAGCTCAATAACCTGCGGTGTGGGACGCTATCAAACGCTTTGCTGAAGTCCAAGTACACGACGTCCAGGGACTCCCCTATATCCAGCTTTCTTGTTACCCAGTCAAAGAAGCTGATCAGATTTGATTGGCAGGACCTTCCCTTCGTAAAACCATGTTGATGGGGATCTCGTAGATTCTCCTCGTTCAGGATCGTATCTAATTGGCGTTTGATTAGTGTTTCCATAAGTTTACTCACTATCGATGTGAGACTCTCCGGTCTATAATTCTCAGCCTCTGTCCTGCATCCCTTTTTGTGGAGTGGAATGACGTTAGCCATTTTCCAAACCAATGGGACTCTTCCTGTACTTAGGGAAAGATTGAAGAGCGTGGATAACGGTTCCGCCAGGACGTCACTCAACTCCCTGAGCACCCTGGGGTGTAGTTTGTCCGGTCCCATAGCTTTGTTCACCTTGAGTCTTGATAGCTCCTCATAGACACTGCTGGGCATAAACTTGAAATTTCAAAACGGGTCTTCTGAGTTTTCCCTCGTCGGCAGCTGAGGGCTGGATCCCGGCGCCTCGCAAGTGAAGACCAAGCAGAAATATTCATTTAAAAGTTTGGCTTTGTCGGAGTCCGATTCTACATAGTTCCCGTCGGGTTTCCTAAGGTGTACTATCCCATCTGTGTTTCTTTTTCTGTCACTAATATACCGGAAGAAGGATTTATCGCCCTTCTTGATGTTCTTCGCAAGGTTCTCCTCCATTCAGAGTTTGGCCTTCCTGACTGCCGTTTTGACCGGTTTTGACTTTGCCAGATAGTCTTCCTTGGATTCTCGCTTCCCTGATTGTTTGTAGAGGATGAACACTCTTTTCTTCTTTTTTATAAGGTCTGAGATCTCCGCAAAGAACCTCTGTGATCTATTGTTTCTTCGCCATTTACTTACTGATTTAACGTAGCGGTTGGTTGCTTCGTGTAAGGTTGATTTCAGAGTTGACCACATTACTTCTACATTATCTGTTTCGGCATGGTTTTGCAGTGCCCGATGGACGAAATCTCCCATGCTTTCGAAGTTTGTGCCCTTAAAGTTGAGAACCTTGGTTGATGTGCTTGACTTAGTGAAACCTTTCCTGAGGTTGAACCATATCATGTTGTGGTCACTGGAGGCCAACGTATCGCCTACCTAGACCTCTGTGACACTTCTCCATTGGTGAGTATTAGGTCTAGTATCGCCCGATCCCTAGTGGGCTCTAATACTATTTGTCTGAGTCTCGCTCCCTTTATAGAGATTAATAGCTTCCTGCTGCCGCTGGTTATAACGGAAAGATTGTTCCAATCCACATTAGGCATATTGAAGTCTCCTAACAATACTGTGTCTCCACGCAAAATGATATTCTCAATGTCTTCGACTAATTCTATATGTTGAGCAGCAGCAGAATTTAGCTGGGCGGTCATCTAAATTACCCGGGCGGTTCGCCCGGCTGAAAGGCCCTAGTGTTCATATATATATATATATATATATACACACACACACACACACATATACATATACATATTACAGGTGGAGAAACCTCAGGATCTTAAATTGTTCGTAAAGATTACTCGGCACAAAAAAAATTTATCAA
This sequence comes from Geotrypetes seraphini, assembly GCF_902459505.1. NCBI lineage: Eukaryota > Metazoa > Chordata > Amphibia > Gymnophiona > Dermophiidae > Geotrypetes > Geotrypetes seraphini. The sequence continues at coordinate 27,585,485 of NC_047101.1, read as the reverse complement.
AAGGTTATCAAAATTTATAGCAGTTACTTAGCTTAAGAGCAGTCATTTATCTTCCAAGTCTACTGCTTCTTTGTCAGTCCATTGATGATCATATTTCCTCCTTTCTCCAGATCAAATGATGTTTATAATCCAAAATTTGCAAAACCTTCTGTAATACTCTCAAAATTTGCAAAGCTCTCTACTATATTCCAATAATCTCTCCCATACATACTGACCTAACCCTAAGGGAGAAATATATCAAGTAACAGAAGGAGTTGGATAGATATTCCCAGGCTGCTTTGACAGGCTTTTACAAGAACATATAGTCATAGCAATTTACAGCTGCTCCGAGGAAGACACTATTTCTCAGATTTTATATACGGCACTCAAAGTTGCCTGTGCAATTTGAGTAATGAAAAAATTAGCATCAGTGATCAGGTGGATTTACGTGTGCATCTTGGCAGGTGATACTCAGATTTTATACAGATGCACACATAAATCTTTTAGCGCTCAACTGAAAAGGGGACATGGCTATAGGAGGAGCATTCATTAAAGTTGTGTGCACTATTATAACATTCAGAGGATTCATGCCTCATTTACGTGGAAGAATATACACCAGGTTTCATTTGGTGTAAACCAGAATGCCATTTATAGAATAGCATTAAATGCTCATTTTTGGGGGCACCCATTCATCCATATTTACACATGTGTAATGTGCAGAGTGGCATAAGTAAGGGGGAGGGGGTGGTCCGCCCAGGATGCCGTCTTGAATATAGCTACTTCCGAGAAACCATGAGAACTGTAGGAGTAGCTTACAGAATTTAAAAAAGCAGCAGACAGTCACAGAAAAAGCATGCCATGTATCACCACACACATAAAACAGAGACTACATGCACATATCAGCCACAAAGGACAGTTTTATTTCACTTTATTGCTTTTATACCTTTTCAATTATTATGCACATTTTGTATTGTATTGTTTTTACTGTAACTATTATGAATGGTTTTGTTCCCTGCTTTGAGCTGATGTAAATGCGAGCTAAATTATTTTTTAAATAAATAAATGTACTGATCACTCGGGTTCTCAAACATCACCATCTTATCCTGATACACAAGAATTTCAGATACCACTTTGTCTTCCTCCTGCTTTGTTTTGCTTGTTTCTGTTCTTCCTCAGTTTCCAGCTTTGCAGGTTACGCTTTACCCTGGTTTGGAGTTTTTTGGCTCATCCCAGAGCCGCACCCTCAGTTGTCATCCCACCCCCTATATTAGATGAGTTCTGCCTTGGAATTTCAGAGATGTTCTGGGAGATGGTTCTTACCAGGCACTTGCTAAGAAGTTCATATTCAAATGTTTCCATTTCATATTGTTCTGTCAGCTCCTTGCATAAGGCTATTGCTTCCTCCCACATCTGCAATGTAAGCATACATTGAAATCTGCATGGATAAGATCAGAATCCATAAAACCCCCCATATAAGACAGCATCCGTACATTACATCACACCCTTCTCTTCTTTTTACTTTTAGTCATGATTGTCCTAATCATACTCCTCCCTTCTCCCAGTAGGAGGCTGTCCCATACCATTAATCTGATGCAGTACTGTTACCAAGATGGAGAAACCCCGAGGCTGAAGCATAACATTAATGAATGTAGCCCAACACCCTTTTTATTACCTAGCCAAAGAATGCATGCAAATTTGCACTTGCTATTTGTTCAAGAACTCCTAGGATGGGACTTGATATACAGTACTGCTTTTTCTGTGTGGTTACAATCAACGCGGTTTATATATTTTAGACATGTATTTCTTTTGTACCTGGGGTAATGAAGTGTTAAGTGACTTGCCCAGAGTCACAATCTTGGGGGTGCTGAGACAACTGCTAAAATTTCATGCATAGTTTTGGAAATACAAATGTATATGTTTGAATGTATTTCCTGCCCCAACTCCAACCCCACAAATGGCCTATATGTGTGAGTGTAGTTGTATTATATAGATGCTCATCTGCACATAGGATGAGTAAATTTCAAAAAGCAAATTTTCACACATTAAACTATGCCCTCTTAAAAATCAACTATGCAACAGATAGAAGAAAATATATGTGCCTAATATGTTTGGTTTCCAATCCATTTCTTAAAGCTTTACCTTGCCTTTATCAAAGTAGCCAATGATGGTTTCATAGAGATGTTCTTTCAGCTGCCGATGGGTCTGTGTGCAAGGAAATTCTATCTGCATGACCTGTGGAGAGCAGTGCTCTTCTGACCACTGAAAGGGAAATTCAGAACAGCATTGTTTTCAAATAGCTCATAAATTGAAAGTAAAACATTGCCTTCTTGAATGTCTAGAAGGAAAGGAACACAAACAAGCTGTGAGATCTTTCATTGGACTCATGTAATACATATGCTCCTAGCTTCAAGAGCTAAGCTTTTCAGTGTGCAGCGGTAGCTAAGAAAGCAAGCAGAGCGTTAGGAATTATTAAAAAAGGAATGGAAAACAAAATTGAGAATAATATAATGGTTTGTATCACAGTTATGTTGGGTGGTCCTTCACAAGCTACTCCTGCCACATAATTTATTCTGCATCTTGCTTCCAGATCTGACATTTGATGCCACCCTCCCCCACCCCCCACCCTAGAAACTCTCACTTAGTGTACCTTAGTTTCTGGATGGCAGCAGCAATGTGCATCTACTACTTGTGCAAACTCTGGAAGCTTCCCTATGCCACATCCCATCAGAGAGATAAGAGGAAGTTACATCAGCGAGAGCGTGCATAGCGTCGCAGAGGGAAGTCTGCAGGATCAGCACAGGAAGTGAACACGTGCTGGTGCTGATGCCTGCAAAGGTGATGAGGTTTGGTTTAGAGAAAGGGAGGGAATTGCTGGGCTGTGGGCTGGTAAATGGGGGCCACTGCTGAATTTTCTTGGGTTGGCCTAAGTCAACATTAACTACTCCATACCACAATACTGTATGTAATTTTATCACATCTTAAAAAAGATACCTTTTCTAATCGTCTTTCTTGTAAATCCATGCCCTCTTCCTGGACAACTGGCTTATGCATCCCATGTCATGAGACTGCTTGTAGGAAGCCTCATTTACATAATTTTTTCAGACCCTCCCCTCTTACCTCAGGACTGCCCTCAGGATTTCAGTTCATGCAAAAGCAGACATTGACATCTGTAGAGGGCATAGAGAAAAAGGAAGGGTAAGGGGAAACTCCCCGACCAACTGCCCATAACATGAAAAAGCTCAAGTATAAACAATTGAAACAGGTTATTAAACAGTATAAATCTGAAAGAAACGGTGCTATAAGGAGACACAGCCTGCACTATAAGAGGGGGACGCCACCTCGAGGGATCCTCCCCCCGAAGGCAAAATGCTTAACATAATCAGATGGTACTCTTAGAAAGCTGGTCAAGAAACCATAAATCCAGCTTACAAATACTTATGAAGTCAGACAATCAGCGAATCAGGAACTCCCAGGGCAGGTTGCAGGAATAGAGTGTGGATTTACAAGAAAGAAGATTAGCAAAGGTAAGAACCCAATCTTTCCTTCTTGAACAATCCCACTGCATTCCTGGACAAGTGGGACGTAATAGAGCATCCAGTAGAGTCAAGATGGGACTAATGAGTCTGCTGCCAAAACAGAGGAACCAAAAGCAGCATCCTGCTTGGTTGCCACATCAATCCTGTAAAACTTGGTAAAAGTATGCAAGGAGGACCAGGTAGCATCCCTGCAAATATCCTCCAAAGAGATTGCTGATGACTTTGCCCAAGAGGAGGAAACACCGTAGAATGAGCCCTCACTGAAATAGGAGGCTTCCTTCTGGCTGTGATGTAGGCAGAAGAAATAGCCTTATGGATCCATCTTGAAATGTTGGCTTTTGAAGCTGGCCTGCCCTTATGGACAGGACCCACCAGTATGAACAGATGGACGGAAACCCGAAACTTGTTTGTGACCTCCAAGTATTGCAACAAAAGCCTGCGCACATCCAGCAACCGCAACACTGGGTCCTGCTCTCTCAAGCAGGAGGGAATAAAAGTAAGTAGTTGGACCTTCTGGTTGATGTGGAAACTAGAGACCACCTTCAGAGAAAGGAGGGAACAGTTCACAGAAACAAGCTTGAATTTGTAATCCGAAGAATAGGATCTCTGCAGGATAAAGCCTGAAGCTCAGAAACCTTGCAGGCTGAAGCTATGGCCACCAGGAAAACTATCTTGACAGTGAGGTCCATCAAGGACGCTTACTCCAGAGGCTCATAAGGCAGGCAAGCAAGCGACCGGAGAACTAGATTGAGATTCCAAGTTGGACAGGGTATCCGCAGAGGGGGACGAAGCTTCAAGGCACCCCTAAGAAACTGGAAAACATCCGGACTGCTAGTCTTCTGACTGCCCCTCCAGCCCGACACCAATGGCCAGGGACCTCTGCCACCTACGGAACACCCATGCATGTGACCTTCCGGAGGAATGTGGTTGGTTCTGATCCCAGGCACACCTCCATGAAGCTATGCAGCCTGTGCTTAAACCCACTAGCAGATGAAACTGGGATGAGCCAGCTCCCAAAGGAACAGTCCCTAAACCCTGATCTGAAGGTGCAGGCTGTCCAGAAGGTGCACAGTAAGGCAGCCAACCCCCTGGAAACACAAAGTCTGCAATCTCCTGCAGCCAGAGCTGTTCCCGCTGGGAACCTCTGCAGCATGAAGATGCAAAATGCGTAAAAATACCGATTAGAAAAAAAATTAAACACAAGCAGAAAAGACTAGCTCCTACTGTCTCACTTGTAGGAAAGCAGCTGGAATCATGAGGTAAGAGGGAAGGGTCTGAACAAATTCTGTAAATTAGGCTTCCTACAAGCAATCTTGTGACATGAGATGCATAACTCATTTGTCCAGGAATAGAGTGGGATTGTACAAGAAAGCAAAATTAGAAAAGATAAAGAGGGGTGATGAAAATGATTTAAAAAAATAAAAAATAAATAATCCTGTAGCTAGGACCTGCCCACCAAGGGATGCAATTTCCTCTCACACTGAGGAAGTGTCTCAAGGGGCTTCTGCCCAAGAGGAAAGGGTTCAGGCAGTTGTTGTAGTTGGTGATTCAATCATTAGGCATGTAGATAGCTGGGTGGTTGGTAAGCATGAGGATCGCAGTTTTTGACCTAGTAGACCATGACATCCTATTACAAATACTAGATTCAATAGGAATCACAGGTAAGGTACACACATGGTTTCAAGGATTCCTACAATCTAGGACTTACAAAGTCAAACAAAGGAAAATCAGAACCATGGTCCAACCCCTGCGGCATACCCCAAGGATCGCCTTTATCTCTCACACTCTTCAACCTCTACATTGCATCCCTCGGCACCTGCCTAGACAAATTAGGCATAACCTATAGCTATGCAGACGACATCACCATTCTCCTTCCTTTTGATCAACAAGCGCCCTTCATGACAGACACACTACACAAAACACTAGAAACAGTAGCAATATGGATGAAAGAGCACAAACTGAAACTGAATCCTGACAAAACAAAATTCATTCTCCTCGAAAATAACAAAACCCCAACCATAACAAACCTAGTAATAAACTCAATCACATACTCCATTTAACCCACTCTAAAACTTCTAGGAATGCTGATAGACAGAGGCTGTACCATGCAGCCACAAATCAACAACACAATACAGAAATCATTTGCAGTCATGAAAAACCTAAGACAAGTTTGAAAATTGTTTGACAGAAAACAATTCCAGCTCTTGGTCCAGTCCCTAGTCCTGGGTCTTCTAGACCAGTGGTTCCCAACCCTGTCCTGGAGGAACACCAGGCCAATTGGGTTTTCAGGCTAGCCCTAATGAATATGCATGAAGCAAATTTGCATGCCTATCACTTCCATCATATGCAAATCTCTCTCATGCATATTCATTAGGGCTAGCCTGAAAACCCGATTGGCCTGATGGTCCTCCAGGACAGGGTTGGGAATCACTGTTCTAGACTACTGCAACATCCTCTATCTCCCCTGCCCCGCAACCATGATAAAACAACTACAAACAATACAAAACACAGCTCTGAGACTTATCTATTCACTGAGGAAACACGACCACATCACAGTGGCTTACCTCAATTCACACTGGCTCCCAATACAAGCAAGAATACTATTCAAATTCTACTGTCTACTATTTAAGACCATAAACGGAGTCTGCCCAGTCTACTTGAACAACCAACTAATCCAAACAACCACAACCAGACATAGGAGAACCCACACTCCATTCATGCACCCTCCAATCAGAAATGTCAAATGAAAAAAAATGTACGATGGCCTCCTGGCTACTCAAGCAGCAAAACTAGACTACCAATTCTCCAATTTACTGATCACAACCCCAGACTACAAATCCTTCAGAAAAGAAATAAAAACCCTGCTATTCAAGAAATCCTTAAAGACAAATTAACACAACAAGAATCATCTCAATCCCCAATAGCAACCGGCTCCACTCCATAATACCATGGGAAATGTCCAGAAAACTCCTTATGTATTCCTAAATGTCCAAATAACTCCTTATGTAATCCGTCTTGAACTGCAGGGTAATGGCGGAATAGAAATCACTAATGTAATATAATGCAATCGCTTGGTCACTTGACTACCTGGTGGAAGGTGGCGGACCTCATTTATCACTTAGATAGCATTTTAGATAGTGCTAAGGAGGAGCCAGCTGTCTTGGTCCATGTAGGTACCAATGACATAGGAAAATATGGGAGGGAGGTTCTAGAAGCCAAATTTAGGCTCTTAGGTAGAAAACTGAAATCCAGATCCTCCAGAATAGCATTTTTTAGAAATGCTCCAAGTTCCACGTACAGGACCCAAGAGGCAGGCAGAGCTCAAAAGTGTCAAAGCGTGGTTGAGACGATGGTGCAGGGATGAGGTATTTACATTTGTTAGGAACTGGGCAACCTTCTGGGAAAGGGGGAACTTGTTCCGAAAGGATGGACTCCACCTTAACCAGGATGGAACCAGGCTGCTGAGAAGCGGCAGAAAGCCGACAGTCACCCAGGAGCAGATAGTTCGGTTTGAGGTATCTTTGAAGGATACTATTGAAGCAGGATATTTAGGGAGTAGAGTGGTTTCAATAATGGTGAAAGAAAACCAGGAGGTTTTAAGAAGGCTGAGTAATAATTCCGAAACCCGGCAAGCCTGCGTCGGAAATAGAATCATACCGCCCAATCTCCCTTATAAATGTTGACATAAAAATCTTAGATAAAATATTAGCTAACCGTTTGGCTGTCTTACTCCCTCAACTGATAATACCGGAGCAGGCGGGCTTTGTGAAAAATCGACATTCGGTTGTTAATGTTAGGCGACTGTTGACCGCGATGCATAGAACTCAAGTTACTCGCACCGCTGGCATCCTGGTTAGTTTAGACGCGGCCAAGGCTTTTGACCAGGTCAATTGGAATTTTCTGTTTGCGGTCCTCACACATATGAGAATAACGGGTTGGTTTTATAACATGATTCAACTGTTATACTCGGCCCCGACGGCTAGTGTCTTGGTCAATGGTGTTGGGACGGAGCCCTTTCCCATATTGCGGGGTATGCGCCAGGGGAGCCCTCTTTCTCCTCTCCTGTTTTTGCTCTATTTAGATCCTTTCTTGCGTACCTTACTAAATGATGATCAGTTAAGTGGTCTCCCAGAAGGGGATTCTCAACTTCGAGTCCTAGCCTTTGCAGATGATATTTTGCTGACATTGTCTTCCCCTCAGCCTTCTTTGACCAGGGCATTGGCCATCTTAGATGAGTTTAGTTTGTATTCGGGGTTGGTTCTAAATTATCAAAAATCAATGGTATTGCCTCTGTCTAGTGAGGTTCCTGGCACTTGGAGGGGAGATTTTCCCCTAAGGTGGTCAACAGATCATTTGACTTATCTGGGGATTAAGATACCCATGGACCTCACTAGATTATACTCCTTGAATGTCTTGCCACTCCTGACTCTTACTCAACAAAAATTGCAACTTTGGAGGGAGTTTCCTTTATCACTGCTGGGCAAAATTGCTCTATATAATATGGTTTTGGTGCCTCAATGGCTTTACATGCTTCAAATGCTTCCGGTTTTACTGTCCATTAAACATGATAAATTGGTGGGCAAAAGTTTAACATCCTTTTTATGGAATGGGAAGCGTGCGAGATTGGCACTGCCGGTCTTAATGCTTCCCAAGTCCCAAGGGGGTCTGGGATTGCAGAATTTACGATTACTTTCACAAGCGTGTCAAATGCGCCACTTGAACGATTGGTTCCGGGGCACTCGCTACTTTTCGGTGACTGCCTCGGAGCTTACGCTTTGTGGCTCATACCACTTTAGCTATTTGCTCCACACTCGTCATCTTCCTAGTGGATATGGTGGAGGTATATTTATTCTTCCGCTTCGCCAGGTGTGGCGGAGGTTATGTAAGTCCTTACAAATACCGCATACTGATACTCTTTATTTGCCTTTTTTGGACAATAAGGACTTCCCTCCGGGAACCTCTATTTACCCACTTTCGATATGGAGATCTACCAATACTCAATATGTCTTCCAGGTGGTTGATTCGCATGGTGTTGTACCACCCTTTACAGTGATGCAAACGGATTATCAATGGTCACCTTGAGATTGGCTAGCATATTCTCAGATGGTCTCCTATGTGCGGTCCCTTCAGAAGAAAGGATTAACCAGTTGTAGTAGAGAAGCTCTTTCGGAAGCATTGTGTTTGTCTGCTCAAGACCATATACCTCTGAAGTTCCATATTAGATATCTTCAGGAGAGTCAGGGACCAATTTCTTACGATCATTATGCTTCTCTATGGTCTAGAGATTTACCTTGTGAGGTCACTGGAGTACAAATTCAGACTGGTCTTAAGCGAATACATGTACTTACGACCCATGTTGCCTTGATTGAAATGAACTATAAATTTCTTCTTCGACTTCACCGGTCCCCGGTCTACCTTCATAGAGTCAAACTGAGTGCTTCCGATTCATGCCTTAAGTGTCATCAGCCTCAGGCTTCATTGGGGCACTTATACTGGACCTGCCCTCACATTCAAGACTTTTGGACAATACTACATAGGCACATTACCTCTATGTGGCATCATGTTTATTCTCAGGGCCCTGAAATGCTTTTTACATTGGACCGTCTTCCTAGAACATCACCTAAAGGATTTCGAGCATTTCTGGAGAGGGCCTTTCTGCTTGGGAAAAAATCTATTCTACATTGTTGGATTGTACCTGACTCGCCCACTTTGTCCCTTTGGCGTACTCTCATGCTTCGGCAGGCGTCCATGGAGCGCTTGCTTGTACGAACGCTAGATTCTCCTAAGGGACGCATTTATTGCTCCATTTGGGAACCGTTTTGGCTTACTCTCACACATAGAGCTCGAAGTAATTTGCTAAACCCATGACAATTCCTTCTCTGGAAGACGGTTATTTACTTTGTAATTGTGATTGTGATTGTGGGATTGGGTGGGGGGTGGGAATGGGGGGGGAGGGGGGAGTGTATTTGTACTATTGTGTGGGTTGTTTCTTTGTTGAATTTTTTATTGCAAAAATTTAATAAACATATTTACACATAAGAAGGCTGAGTAAAAGACTCAAATTTTCCCAGTCTTCTCAGCAGCCAATAGTTACAAGAAAAAACACAATTTGGGGCGTGGCTTGGAGCTGCATTAAGATGGTCGGGTGATAGCGCGGCTCCTTCATAGCAGGTTAATGATCTGAGAAAATAAGCTATGGATCTTAAATTTTTTAATTGAAACTGAGCTTTTGGAATATATGATGGCATCGTCAAAGCATTTGAAGGGAGAGATGGCTAGTACAAGCGCAGGATGCGCTAAAAGATCAAAAACAGAGCCGATGGTTCCCTCAAAAGTTCCATTGCCGGGAGATGACAGTTGCGATATTGTGGCTGAGCTCAGGCAGATCAAAGAAATTGTTTTAAACAACTCTAGGAAGATTCAAGAGGCTATAGATGAAGTGGCTAGCCTCACAAGGCAGATGGCAGTTCTGGATGTAAAAGTGGATCAAATGGAAAAAAGAACTGAGGCAAATGAGACTGAAATTCGGCAGTTGAAGCAGGATAAAAAATTAATTGAAAGCCTGTCAAGAAATCTTGAGGATTGTGTTAACCGTAGTAAACGGAACAATTTGAGAATTATTGGCTTGCCAGAAGGCATTGAAAAAAATGATCCGGTCTCGTTTTTGGAGAATTTTTTGCCAAAGATTCTGCCACTGAAATTCAAATTTCCTATGGAGTTTGAAAGAGCCCATAGAATTCCGACTAAAAGATCAGAAAAACAGCGGGGGCCATGTCCTTTAATATTTAAGCTATTGAGGTTCCAACAGGTTACAGAGATCCTCAGGATGGCAAAAGAAAACCGTAACTTAAAGTGCCAGGACTCAAAAATTTTCATTGTGCCTGATTTTGCCAGGGCCATGGCACAGAAAAGGAAAAAGTTGTTGGAGCTGAGACCAAGATTGAAAAGTCTTGGGGCTAGATATGGACTGATATATCCAGCCATAATGAGAGTCACATATGAGAACAGGACTCTAAATTTTGAAGACCCGATGAAATTAAGTGAATTTTTGGAGAACTGTGAACATCAGATGTCTATGTAGTCTACCTTTATATATAAATAATTTTAAAAACAAAGGCATGAAGCTCTGTTGAATGAACATTCTAAACGGACCTGTTTACTGGATATAGAAGACAACATTCTCTGCTATGGTGTGGTTTGCTCCAGTTTATTTAAATGTGATTGGCTTATATATGAAAAGACAGAAATGTAAATGAAACAGATCTGCTTGAAGCAAAGTCAGTGCTGGTGACTCGGGAGTTTGATGGACAGTCATATAAATTAGTGATATTATTTGCTGACATCAAGAAATAAATCTTTTGAAGTGATTAGGACATGGCAACTTACGAAAATACCAGAGTGAAACAGTTTATGGAGGATCTGGAGCATGATAGACTGAGAGGAATTCAGAATATGGCAGCGTATGAAGGAATCAAAACATGGAAGCTTATGAAGGAACCAGAGCATGGCAGTTTATGAAAAATTCAGAATATGACAGCTTATTAAGGAACAAAGTATGAAAGTTTATGAAGATTCCAGAGCATGGCAGTTTATGAAAGATCCAAAGCATGGCTGCTTATTAAAGAATTGGATGGTGATAATAATTAAAATAGGTGGCTCTTCTGTGAAATTTCTCAGAGGAATTTAAATGTATAAGGTGCTGTATCTATTGTAATTTAGGAAAGAAAGGATATGAAGGTTAAATGTGCATAACTACTGCATATAAGGATCCTGGGTTGTGATACTACAGAAAAAGATAATATATTGAACATTCGGGATATATATAAGTTATGCTATGTTTCTGAAGGGTGTCTGAAAAGTTGATTTAATGGAGATCTGAGTTACTTGTACTGTGGTTGAAGTTTGTGTGGCTTTGAAAGTTCATATTTAATATTAATGTATTATTTTACTATGCAATATAAAATCTATGTGCAGAATATTAATATAATTTTAAGTCAAATTGAGTTCAATCATTAAATCAAGGAGATTTGGGTTCAGGGTAGTATGGATATTGGTTTTAAGTTGGTATGGAATGTTATTTTATGTCAGGAGATTGATATTTAAAGATGGATAGTTTTAAACTAATCTATTTTTGGGTTAATTGGGTATTTGTAACAGTTGCTATTAAAGTCCTATAATATTGCATATAAGAAAAATAGTGTTAATAATATGAAAATTTGAGATTTTGTTCGGTAAAATGAATTAATATTCTTAAGGTCCTGGACCTGTTGGGCCGCCGCGTGAGTGGACTGCTGGGCGCGATGGACCTCGGGTCTGACCCAGCGGAGGCAATGCTTATGTTCTTATGTTTTTATGTTAATGAAGTAATTTTCAAATGATAAAGTAATTAGTTTTAATTTGGGTGGAATGAGTGTAGTTAGCTTATGACTTTTAAAGATTCTGATGTAAAAGTTATTGGCCTGTGGGAGTTGCTTGTCACTTGTTACCACATGCGTGTTTCTAAGTTTTCACTTTTATTTAGGGGGGGATGGGTAGAGGTAGGGTGGGGAGGAGGGAAAGGGGATTTTGGAAGGGGGGTTTATGTTTTTTCAGATCCTGAATTTGGGGAAGGTGTAAATTTTAATTGGTTGCATTATAATGTATTTATTGAAAGATTTATGAAAGTATATTTTATATAGTAATACAATGACTCTTAAAATATTTTTGTTAAATGTAAATGGTCAAAACCAGTGTTCTTCAACCTTTTTACACCTGTGGACCGGCAGAAAAAAAAGAATTATTTTGTGGACCGGCAAACGACTAGGACTAAAATTTAAAAACCCCGTTTCCGCCCCATCTCCGCGAGCTCGGTCCCCACAAATCATCTGATCCCATACACACAAGCCTCAGTTATGATTTTATATTGAATGTATTTTATTAAAGTATAAAAAGAAACAATATTCTGTAGAATTGTCATTTTATAAATACAAATAATTCAGAGCAAGGATCAACAAAACCCCTGTCTCCCCTCCTCTTCACATATATTCCCTCTACTATCAAGAAAACTGAACAAGCCAAATTATTACAGAATGCTACACAGAAATATCATGCTAACAGAATACTGAAGTAACACATGACAGGAATAGTTTTAGGGGAGTGCAACTAGGGCAACTGCCCCCTGGTCAGAGAGCGCCCTAAGCCAGCTGGAAGCTAAAGAAGCACTGCCTGGGTTTTGCAGTCCCCAGTTATGTCTAACACCAGTTCTAGCAGTATATATATTTCAAATCTGATATATTCTAATCACAAAATAGAAATAAAATTATTTTTTTCTACCTTTTGTCGGGTTTCTGCTTTCAATCTTTTTTTCACTCTCTTCCTTCCAGCGTATGCCCTCTCTTTCTCTTCAATCCAGCATCTGCCCCTTCCATCCACTGTCTGTCCTCTCCCCCTTCCATATGGTATCTGTCTTCTTTCTATGTCCCTCTCCCCTTTCCATCCAGCTTGTGCCCCCTCTCTCCTTTTTACATGATTCATTCCAGCTTCACTGCTCTCTTCATTTTTATCTCTCCTACACCAGATCTATCATCGTTGTCCCTCTGCTTATTTTTCTGCTGACCCCTTCCTATCATCAATCTCTCTACTTTCTCATGCCTGTGTCTCCCCTTCCCCTCCTCTAATCTCTCTGCTAGCTGTTTCCTTCCTTTTTTCATTCTCCCTTCCCTCCTCCTCCTGTCCAGCAGTAACTCTCTTCCCTTCCTCCCCTCCCAGCAGCATCTCTCCGTCTCCCTCTCCAGTAGCAGCTGTCCCTTTTTTTTCCTTGCCCAGCAGCTTCCCAGATTCCTTTCCCTCCTCCCCTCCCAGAAGCATCTCTCCTTCTCCTTCTCCCTCTCCAGTAGCAGCTGTCCCTTTTTTTTCCTGGCCCAGCAGCTTCCCAGATTCCTTTCCCTCCTCCCCTCCCAGAAGCATCTCTCCTTCTCCTTCTCCAGTAGCAGCTGTCCCTTTTTTTCCTGGCCCAGCAGCTTCCCAGATTCTTTTCCCTCCTCCCCTCCCAGAAGCATCTCTCCTTTTCCTTTTCCCTCTCCAGTAGCAGCTGTCCCTTTTTTTTTCCTTGCCCAGGGGCTTCCCAGATTCCTTTCCCTCCTCCCCTCCCAGAAGCATCTCTCCTTCTCCCTCTCCAGTAGCAGCTGTCCCTTTTTTTTCCTGGCCCAGTAGCTTCCCAGATTCCTTTCCCTCCTCCCCTCCCAGAAGCATCTCTCCTTCTCCTTTTCCCTCTCCAGTATCAGCTGTCCCTTTTTTTTCCTGGCCCAGCAGCTTCCCAGATTCCTTTCCCTCCTTTCCTCCCAGAAGCATCTTTCCTTCTCCTTCTCCCTCTCCAGTACAGCTGTCCCTTTTTTCCCTTGCCCAGCAGCTTCTGATAGTGGCTTTCTCCCCTGCCAGCAGCTCTTCTTACTTCCCAGCGCAGCGATTCATGAAGGCAGCCTCGGGTCCTTTGTTGGGTCACGCCGCCTCTGAGGAAAGAGGAAGTTGCATCATCAGAGGCAGCCGCGACTCAGCAAAAGCCCCCTTCGTGAATCGCTGCGCTGGGACGTAAAGGAGAGCTGCAGAGAGGGGAGAAAGTCACTGTCGGAGGCTCCCCAAGATCTCTCTGGCCCAGCGCACGCTTCCGATGCTGATCTTGCCGGTCCTGCGCGGACCGGCAGGAAGTTGAAATGAGTCAATCTTGCCGGCCATGCGTGGACCGGCAAAAATTTCCTGCGGACCGACACCGGTATGCGGACCGGCGGTTGAAGAACTGTGGTCTAAACCATCCGATTAAGAGGAAAAAAACGCTCTTATTTTTAAAAAATCAAATGCGGATATATGTTTTATCCAAGAGTCTCATCTGTCTGCTGAGGAATCCAAGAAGCTGGAGGGGAATTGGGTGAAGCATTGCTTCTTTGCCCCTGCGGTAAAGAAAAAAGCTGGAGTTGCTATTTTGGTTAACAAAAAATGTAACGAAGTGTTTAATTTAATTGCTTTTGATCCCTTAGGACAGCGATGGCGAACTATGGCACACGTGCCAGCTGTGGCACGCGAAGGCCTTGCAGCTGGCACGCGGGAAGGTCCGCAATAGAGAGCTGCATGGGTCGCGGGGATCCCGTGGGGACGCCTCAGAAGGTCGCAGGGTTCCTGCGGGGCTGGATGTACTAAGTCGCGCGGCTTTTCTCACTACCTGCTCTGCTTGCAGCACAGAGCCAAACGGAAGTCTTCCCGACGTCAGCGCTGACGTCGGTAAACAAAGCCCTCCCTCCCTCTGACGTCTGCGCTGACGTTGGGAAGACTTCCGTTCGGCTCTGTACTGCAGGTAAGGTAGGTAAGGCGGCTCGAGTGGCTTCCAATGGAGGGGGGCAGTCCGCCCCGCCCCGCCCCGTGTGCAGCACAGTCGGCCAGGTCCCCTTACGTTTGTGGCGCTAACCCGACCGACCGACAACAGCCCTGGTCCGACAAACCTCCCTGCCCTTAACCGCGAATCTAAATTACCTTCTTACAGCAGCTGTAAGAAGGAAATTTAGATTCGCAGTTAAGGGCAGGGAGGTTTGTCAGACCGGGGCTGTTGTCGGTCGCGGAAGCGCCACAAAAGTAAGGGGACCTGGCCGGCTGTGCTGCACCCGGGGCGGGAGAGAAGGAGGGGGGAGAAGGACGCTGAAAGCACTGGGGAACACAAAGGGGTGAAGAAGGACGCTGAAAGGCCATGGGGAAGACGGGGTGGGGGGGAAGGACACTGAAAGCATTTGTGGAAGACAGAAGGGGGAGAAGGACGCTGACAGGACATGGGGAAGACGGGGGGGGAGAAGGACGCTGAAAGCACATGGGGAAGACAAAGGGGTGGAGAAGGACGCTGAAAGGACATGGGGAAGATGGGGGATGGGGTGGAGAAGGACGCTGAAAGGCCATGGGGAAGACGGGGGTGGTGGAGAAGGATGCTGAAAGGCCATGGGGAAGACAGAGGGGGGAGAAGGACGCTGACAGGACATGGGGAAGATGAGGGGGGGAGAAGGACGCTGAAAGGAAATGGGGAAGAGAGAGTGGGGAGAAGACGCTGGCAGGGAAGAAGACAGAGATGCCAGACTATGGGGGGAGCGGAGGGAAGAAGATGGGTGCCAGATCAATTTGGAAGGGGGGAGAAAGGGAGAGGCACAGTAACAGAGCAAATGGAAGACGCAGAAGGAAGAGAGACAGTGGATGGAAGGAACTGAATGAGAACATGAGGAAAGCAGAAACCAGGCAACAAAGGTAGGAAAATAATTCTATTTCTTTTTTTTTGCTTCAGGATAAAGTAGTATATTAGTTGTGTTGATAAAAATTTATAAACAAAAGAGGCTCTGGTAGAAACCTGTTTACAAAGTGTTTATTCTTCCCAATTAATATTTCCAAATTAATAAAGTCTTTTTGCTTATTTGTAAATGGGTTTCTACCAGAGCCTTTAATTCAGTAGCATAATTAAATGAAATAACTATTTCTGAAGTTTATAGGGATGGGCGGGGACGGAGGGGATTCCTCACGGGGACAGGCGGGGACGGAGGACATTCCTCGCGGGGACGGGTGGGATTCCTCACGGGGACGGGTGAGACTTTGGCGGGGACGGGTGGGATTTCTGTCCCCGCGCAACTCTCTAGTCCGCAATTAAGATATGCGGCGCGGCGGGAGGCGAGTGTGCCGGTGTCTGCTTTGCAGCTCACCTGGCAACAGGGCCAGACTGGCCATTGGGAGGACCGGGCATTGTCCCGGTGGGCCGCGGCCCATCCTCCTGTGCTGGCTGCAGTCCTGTGAGTGGATGTTTAGCCTGCCTGTCTTCCCCTTAGTATCCTATGAGCCAGGCAGTGTGTGAGGGGGAAGTGGGGGGAGGAAGAGAAGCTTCACACTGAGTCTGTCACAGGAACTCAGTGAGGCTGTAGTGTGACTCCACATGTGACATCTGTAATCAGGAACAGTTCCTAGTGCTCCCATGCTAGAGAGGTGAGGATATGGGGGGAAGTTAATGTGTCTAATAATCTGCTCCTCTGTAAAAACCTCTGTATCTTCCATGGGGGACATGCTAAATTTGAGGAAATAAAAAAGCTGCTTATGATGATTGCATAGAGAAGTTCAGTAAGCTGAGAGGAGGGCTGGGCTCTCTGTGAATAACCAACACACTAATCCTCTGCGCTGTACCTTATGGAAAACTCAATATAGCAAAAAACAGTAAAGTGTATATGTGGCCCTACACAGTGCTTTTGTAAACATCATAATAAAATAACAAAGGCTCCAATAATGAAAAATAAAAGTCCTTTTCCCATACACTCAGGTTGCACAAGTCCGGTTTTCACCCGGACAGTATATTTTTTGACCAAAACGGATGTCTACAATTAGTAAAATTCCCCAATCACATATTTTTTTATGGGGACGGATTTGTATACAGCACTTCATTAGATTTTTTTTTATTATACAAATTTTATCTTTTTGTAGACTTGAAGTCTTGAACAAAGAAAATGAGTACAGCAAAAAAAGCAAAAACAGATAGTGGAAGACCATTCCAAGAGGCCTGGACAGAGTACATATGGAGTGATTGAACGCAGTGGGAAAGCATTGTGTATTATGTGTAATGAAAGTGTTGTGTCTCGCACATCAAGTGTCAAACGTCACTTTGAGACCAACCATAACAGTGTTGCAGAACTTGGTTTAGCTCAAAGAAAAGAGTTCCTTGTAGGAAAATTAAAGAAATATCACTCCCAGTCTCTTAGTTTTAGCAACTATCTTTCAAAAACTAATCATATTACAGTTGCCAGCTTTCAAATTTCACTGTGCATGGCAAAACATGGTAAGCCCCTCTCTGATGGAGATTTTATCAAAAAGGCAATTTTGGCTTGGAGTAACTCACTCTTCCATGATTTCCAAAACAAGGATAAAATTGTGCAGCGCATCTCTGAGATGCCGCTAAGCAGAAATACTGCAAAAGATAGGGTTCTGCTAATGGCTGCTGATGTTAGTCAACAGCTTACTTGCGACTTACAAAAAGCACCCTTCTACTCCATGTGCTTGGATGAAAGTACAGATATTACTAACCATGCAAGACTAGTGCTCATTTTGCGTTATGCTACTGGTGACATCATGAGAGAAGAGCTGGTAAAACTGCTGTCTTTGCCTGGAAGAACACAAGGGATAGATATCCACAATGCTGGTGCAAGAAATGATAGGGGTGCAAGAAATGATAGGGGATGCCGGTCCCTGGCAACTGGTAACCTCCTCCACGGGAAAACGTAGAAAACCCCCCCCCCTTTTCTCACTTCCCTTTTCTTCTTTTTGTCCCAAACAGGGTAGCTCACCACAACTCAGCCTGAAAAACAGATACCACGTCTTGCAGGACATTACTACCGAGGAGGTAGCGGAAGAGGCTCAGGAAGAGACCCAGCGCACAACTTGGACTCCAAAGCACGCTGATCAGCCCCCCCGGAAGGAACGCAGAGTGGTAGTCATTGGGGACTCCATGCTGCGAGGAACCGAGGGTCCAATTTGCAGACCAGATTTGCAGTCAAGGGAGGTCTGCTGTCTCCCTGGAGCCAGGATTCGTGACGTCACCACCTGTCTCGACAAACTACTAAAACCTAATGACCATTTCCCTATGCTTCTTATCCATGTAGGTACAAACGACACTGCAAGGAACACCTCAGAGAACATACCCGATGACTTCAGAGCCCTGGGTAGGAAGCTGAAGCAAACAGGTGCACAGGTGGTCTTCTCATCCATCCTCCCAGTTAGAGACAGAGGAAGAGCCAGGGAAGAACGCATCCAACGTACCAACGAGTGGCTTCGCAACTGGTGCATAGAGATGAACTTTGGATTCCTGGACCATGGAAAGGCACTCCAGGGACTGCAGGGACCAGATGGACTTCACCTGACCAGAAGAGGTAAAAACGTACTTGGACACCGTCTAGCCCGCCTACTTCGCAGGGCTTTAAACTAGGTAAGTTGGGGGAGGGTATCCACTCACATTCCAGAGCAGTAAGGAATCATCCTATGGAGGCGAGACACAACCGCCCTTCTGAGTCCAAGGTAAGCACCCATAATACGCATGACAGCCCTAGCAAACACAAGGGATGGAGGGCCATGTATGTCAATGCACACAGTTTAGGCAATAAAATTCTGCAATTGGAGACCGAGATAGTGAATGCCGACCTAGATGTGGTAGCGATATCCGAGACCTGGTTCACGGACTCTCATGGGTGGGATATGGCTATACCGGGTTACAATTTACTTCGTCGAGACAGAGAGGTTAGGGTAGGCGGAGGGGTAGCGCTATACATTAAAGAAGGCATCAAAACCACCAGAATCACGGACGTTAAGTACACCGGGGAATCCCTCTGGGTGAACCTGGCCAGAGGGAGAGAAAAATGCCTGTATCTTGGTGTGGTATATAGACCTCCAAGACAACCGGAAGACAAGGACACGGAACTAATCGAAGACATAGAAAATATCGCTCTACGGGGGGACGTTGTACTAATGGGAGACTTCAATATGCCGGACGTAGACTGGAACATACCTTCAGCAACAACCAGCGGCAGCAAGAGGCTATTAGCCTCCATAAGAGGAGCACGCCTCAATCAAATGGTAATGGAGCCCACTAGGGCCCAAACGATCCTTGACCTAGTACTCACCAATGGGGAAAGCGTCTCAGAAGTCTTCGTGGGAGATAAGCTAGCCTCCAGCGATCATAACATGGTATGGTTCCACCTGAGGAAAGGTTTCTATAGATCAAACACTAAAACAAAGGTACTCAACTTCCGAGGAACAGACTTTGCACGCATGGGAGTCTTCGTCCATCAGGCGCTCCAGGCCCAAACTGAGACAGGGAATGTGGAGGATATGTGGTCATCCCTGAAATCTGTCATACACGAGGCAACCGGCCGTTACATAAAATCATCACACAAACGGCGAAGAAAAGAAAAACCCCAGTGGTTCACCGCAGAGATCTCGCGTCTCGTTAAGGAGAAGAAAAACGCATTTGCTTCCTTCAAACGCACGGGGAAAAGCGAAGATCAACTGCTACACAGGATCAAGTCCACAGAGGTCAAAACGGCAGTCAGGGAGGCCAAACTACGAGTGGAAGAAACTCTAGCAAACAACATTAAGAAAGGGGACAAATCCTTTTTCCGGTATATCAGTGACAGGAAAAAAAACACAGACGGGATAGTACGCCTGAAAAAAACAGACGGGAATTACGCAGAATCGGATCCCGAAAAGGCCGAACTACTAAATGAATACTTCTGCTCGGTCTTCACCTGCGAGGCGCCAGGGTCCGGCCCTCAATTGAAGCCACAGTCAAACACAAAAGACCCGTTCCGGGATTTTAAATTCACACCCAGCGAGGTTTACTTTGAGCTAACAAAACTCAAGGTGGACAAAGCCATGGGACCGGACAATCTGCACCCCAGAGTGCTCAGGGAGTTAGGTAATGTCCTGGCAGAACCGTTAGCCGTGCTCTTCAATCTCTCACTGAGTACAAGGACAGTCCCCTTGGACTGGAAAACAGCTAACGTCGTTCCTCTACATAAAAAGGGATGCAGGACAGAGGCTGCAAATTACAGACCGGTGAGTCTGACATCGATAGTATGCAAACTCATGGAAACACTGATCAAACGCCAATTGGACACGGTCTTGGACGAAGGGAATCTACGGGACCCCAATCAACATGGATTCACCAAGGGTAGGTCCTGCCAATCAAACCTCATCAGCTTCTTTGATTGGGTAACAAAAAGACTGGACGAAGGAGAATCACTGGACATAGTGTACCTGGACTTCAGTAAAGCTTTTGACAGCGTCCCACACCGCAGACTGTTAAACAAGATGAAGTCGATGGGGTTAGGAGAGACTCTGACGGCATGGGTCAATGATTGGCTGAGTGGCAGACTTCAGAGGGTGATGGTTAACGGTACTTTCTCTGAGACATCGGTAGTGACCAGCGGGGTGCCGCAGGGCTCGGTCTTGGGTCCACTCCTCTTCAACATATTCATAGGAGATCTGACTCAAGGGCTTCATGGTAAAGTAACATTATTCGCCGACGACGCCAAACTATGTAATATGGTAAGCGAGGGCAAACTACAAGATAGTATGGCGCAGGACCTACGTACATTGGAAAGCTGGTCCTCAACCTGGCAGCTGGGCTTCAATGCTGGAAAGTGTAAGGTCATGCACCTGGGTAGCAGAAACCCGTGCAGAACTTATACCTTGAACGGTGAGACCTTGACCAGGACTTCAGCAGAACGAGATTTAGGAGTAATCATCAGCGCAGACATGAAATCTGCCAATCAGGTGGAGAAGGCTTCATCAAGGGCAAGACAGATGCTGGGTTGCATCCGTAGAAGTTTCGTCAGCAGAAAGCCTGCAGTCATAATGCCATTATACAGGATCATGGTGAGACCTCATCTGGAATACTGCGTGCAATTCTGGAATCCACATTATCGCAAGGACATGCAGAGGGTCGAGTCGGTCCAAAGGATGGCCACCAGAATGGTCTCAGGGCTTAAAGGTCTCTCGTACGAAGCAAGACTAAACAGTTTGCAGCTCTACACTCTCGAGGAACGCAGGGAGAGGGGAGACATGATTGAGACGTTTAAATACATCACCGGACGTATAGAAGTGGAAGATAACATTTTCCTTCTCAGAGGCCCCTCAACCACAAGGGGGCACCCGCTCAAACTCAAGGGCGGAAAATTTCACGGCGACACCAGGAAGTATTTCTTCACGGAGCGAGTGATTGATCAATGGAACAAGCTTCCAGTACAGGTAATCGAGGCCAGCAGCGTGCCAGATTTTAAGAATAAATGGGACGCCCATGTGGGATCCCTAAGTGGATCAGGGTAGAACATTGGCTAATATTAAGGGGAGGGTCTATAGAGTGGGCAGACTTGATGGGCCTTGGCCCTTTTCTGCCGTCATCTTTCTATGTTTCTATGTTCTATGCTGTGACGAAGGCTTTTTCATCACTAGACATAAGTCCAGAAAAAGTAGTTTCAGTTACTAGCGATGGAGCACCTAGCATGGTGGGGACAACATCAGGATTCATTCATTTCTTTGCTAAGGAAGCAAAACATCCACTGATTCAATTTCACTGCATAATACATCAAGAGGCTCTCTGCGCCAAAGAAAACAGCAAAAAACTTGACGATGTCCTCAAAGATGTAACAAAAATGGTGAACTTCATCATGGCGCGTGCTCTTAATTTTCGACAATTTCAAGCCCTTCTTGATGAGGTTCAGGCACAATATAACACTTTACTGATGTACAATAATGTCCGGTGGCTGAGCAGAGGACGAGTGTTAGAGAGATTTGTGGCCTGCTTGGAAGAAGTTAGGCTATTTATGAACGAAAAGGGGGAAGACTATCCTCAACTCACCAACATGGCCTGGCTTACCAACCTCATGTTCTTTACAGATTTTACTAACCACTTTAATGTACTAAACAAAAAATTACAAGGCATGGGAAAAACAGCAGAAAGCATGTTTAATGACATCAAAGCTTTTGAGAGAAAATTGCATGTTTTTGAAAAAGACCTTGAGAGTGGACAGCTAAAATATTTTCCCAACCTAAAAATACATTTGGATAATTCTACAACATTTGTGGACAGTCATAAAAAACACCAGGAAATCCACAAAGCATATTCCACCATTGTAGCCGAAGCAAAGGAGAATTTTAGTAAAAGATTTTCTCAGTTCTATAAGATGGAGACAACCCTTTCATTTATAACTTCCCCAGAAAAGTCAACATTTGAAGATCTTGATCTTTCCTGCTTACAGTGGTTGGATATTCAAAATTTGGAAATGGAGCTACTGGAATTTCAAGAAAGCTCTATCTGGAAAAGTAAATTCAATGACCTGCGTGCGGCTCTTGAACGTATTGAGTGTGAAAGGGTGACAAATGAAATCACTGCTAGCAGTTCTGAAAATGAAATCCTAAAAGCGTGGAATTCTCTGCCAGACAATTTTAAGTCCATGAAAGCACTTGGGATTGCTCTTCTTACTTTGTTTGGGTCATCCTATGCTTGTGAGCAGCTGTTTTCGGCTTTGAATCATATAAAATCTGATGCTAGAAACAGATTAACGGATGACATGAGTACTGCATGTGTTGCTCTGAAATTAACGCAATATGAGCCAAGGATTGACAGGTTATCAGCATGCATGCAACAACAAAAATCACATTAATTTTTTTCAGAGCATGCCCAATGCATATGTTTACATGAAGCAGTGTTTTCAGTTTGCAGTTAAGACACTTTCTAAGTTATTTAAATATTATTTAAAGATGTTATTTAAAAAAGGGACTTTACATGGCCCTGTTGTATTCCAATCTGGAATTTCCAATAAAAACGGTTGGTTTAATTGAAAGCTCTTTTGTTTTTTTTACATCATATTATTAGAAATGTAATGATTTAACTATTTTCTAATTTGATTGTAAATTTTACAAAAAAACATGTATAGACTCTTTGGGAATGCACACCGAGTCTTGACACAGTTAACAGTTTTAAGAAGTTTATCTTTTTTTTTACTCAGGATACATTTGACATGTTATGTGAATAATACATTTAAAATATATTGTGTAACTGAATCAAATTCTTCCTAAATTCATTAAATTGAATGAAATCATTAAAACATTATAAATTGCCAATAAATTGAAATGAAAACCAAAGGATTGTGAATCAAATTGATTCTCTGACAATACAAAGATTCCAACCTTTAAAAATGATGTTACATAGTTCAGGCAACTTTATAAAGAGTTTTTAGATACTAAAATCTTGTTATTAAGGTTTAATTGACGTGCTGGCACTTTGAGGAAATTCTTTGGTTTTGTGCGGCAGTTGGGCACTCGGGCTCAAAAAGGTTAGCCATCACTGCCTTAGGAAGATGGGTGCATGTTGATATGAGTACGGGTAATACTACTTTGGCGCTCTTCAATGTATATGCCCCTAATTCGAAACAAATAGAGTTTTTTAAGTCTCTACAACAATTGATTTTGCCACTGGCTGCTTCTAATTTAGTAGTGGCGGGATATTTTAATGCTGTTATGGATCCTTTAATGGATAAAAAAACCTAGCAAAATTATAAAGTCATTAGGTTTGGATAATTTTGTACAGTCTTCCAATTTAAAAGATATATGGCGTATTCTTCATTTTAATGATCGAGAATTTTCTTTTTGTTCCCATGTTCATAAATCATTTTCAAGAATTGATTATGTTTTTATTTCAGATCATTTAGTACATCAAGTAACACAAGCCTCCATTGATCCTATCATTTTGCCTGATCATGGGGGGGGGGGGGGTGGGTTGAATTTAATGTTACTGATCAAGATAAGAGTAGACCAATATGGAGATTTGATAATGATTTGCTTGCAGATCAAAAATTTTGTGAAGAATTTCAACTAAAAATGGATGAATATTTTCAAATTAATAATACAGAGGAAATTTCTATGGAAACTTTATGGGATGCTTTTAAGGTAACTATGAGAGAGCAAATTATTTCGTATTCAGCTCATGTTAAAAAACAAATAAAAAAACAATTTTTTAGTTTAGAACAGGAAATAAAACTTTTAGAAGCTAAGTTGATTGATAAATGGGAGCATTCCACTTTGCAAGCTCTTTTAAAAATTAAATGTAAGTACAATGAGATTTCTTCTAAGTTAATTAGAAATGATATTTTTTTCGTAGCAAGCTCTGTATTATGGAAGCTCTAATAAGGCGGGAAGTTTATTGGCTAACTATCTTAAAGTCAAGAAAAGGAAAACAAAAATTAGTATAATTAAAGATGAAAAAGGGGATACACATTCTCAAATTGGTCCTATTTTAAAACAATTTTTAAATTTTTATAAAGCCCTTTATTCTTCTGAGTCTTATTTAGATAGGGAAAAGGATGGCTTTGAATTTTTAAATTTAATTGAGGGTCCAAAAGTTCCGGATCATATAAAAAGAAGTTTAGAAGAACCTATATCACTAAAAGAATTACAAACAGCATTGAAGTCTCTTAGAGTTGGGACCGCTCCAGTTGGTGATGGTTATACTGTAGAGTTCTATATGTCTTTTCAAATTACTTTGTTGCCCCATTTATTAAATTTATATTTGACCCAACTGAATAAAGGTTGTATTACAGGTACTATGGCATCATTAACTATTGTTTTGCCGAAGCCAAATAAAGATGCCACTTTGGTTTCAAATTACAGGCCTATTTCTTTAATTAATGTTGATGGGAAATTATTGGCTAAACCAGTGGTTCCCAACCCTGTCCTGGAGGAACATCAGGCCAATTGGGTTTTCAAGCTAGCCCTAATGAATATGCATGAAGCAAATTTGCATGCCTATCACTTCCATCATATGCAAATCTCTCTCATGCATATTCATTAGGGCTAGCCTGAAAACCCGATTGGCCTGGTGGTCCTCCAGGACAGGGTTGGGAATCACTGGGCTAAACCTTTAGCCTTACGTTTGAAAAAGGCTCTTCCTTACATAATTGGAATGCACCAAACGGGTTTTGTTGCTCAGAGACACTCTTCTAATAATACCAGATTGGCTCTTCAGATGTTATATTTAACAAAGGACCTAAAAGATCCGGCCTTCTCTGTGTCTTTAGATGTGGAGAAGGCTTTTAATCGGGTAGAATGGGTCTTTATGTACCAGGCTATGGAATGGTTTTGTATGGGTTCAGGATTTATACAAATGATTCAAGCGTTGTATAGCTCCCCTGTTGCTAGATTATATATTAACTAGTATTTTAGCCCGTTACATTAACGGGTGCTAGAATATATGTCTGTCGGTCTTTATTTTCATCTCTCTCTCTCTCTATCCTGCTGTCTTTCTTTCTGTCTGTCTCTCCCCCTGACCCCCTTTGTCTATCTGTCTTTCTGTGTCTCTCCCTGTGTCTTTCTTCTTTTCTTTCTGTCTCTCTTCCTCCCGCTGGTGGTAGAAAATATGTCTGTATTTCTTTCTGTTTCTCTCCCTACCCCTGTCTTTTTCTTTCTGTCTCTCTTCCTCCCGCTGTCTTTCTTTCTATCTCTCTCCCTCCCTGGACCCCTTTGTCTGTCTGTCTCTCTTCCTGCCCCTGTGTCTTTCTTCCTATCTCCTTCCCTACTTCCCTGTCCAGCAGCCGCAGCATTCTCTCTCCCTCCATTTATCGCGAGAGGAGCCTGCACGGACCTAACAGCCCAAGCCCCCAGCAGTGTAACTTCCCAGCGGTTCCGCTCACGATCGCCACCTTCTCCGATGCAGGAGCGGCTGGTGAGAGGAGCCGCTGCAGCGTCTTTGAAGTTAAAAAAGAAACTTCGGAGATCACGTGATGCACTGAGCCAAGGCAGAAGCAGGCTGCCTGAGCTCCCGGGCCCCGAATCCTGAAGCGCCCTGTTACTAGCCTTTGAAGGTGAGCCGGGAGACAGCGCTTTGCAGCGCTTGCTGTGCACAATATATGGACAGATTTCTGTCCTCTCCTGCGTCGCCGATGTCCACCCGCACTCAAAAAAAGGATCGGGACCGCACACAGCACGGCGCTGACAAAATGGCACCGGTCACCTCCACAGCTGCGATTCAGCAAATAGCGCCGGAGGCGCTGACGGCCCTTAGTCAAGCAGTAACAGTGGCAATGCAGCCAAGCATAGAAAAACTTTCTGAACTCCAAAAGCTTGAAAATCTACTTATGGAGACTACTAGCCGCACCACAGCGCTGGAGACTCGGGTTTCCAGCGTCGAGGATACACAGCAGGCACATGACACCACGTTACAGGAACTGCAAGCTCTGACTCAAAAACAAGCAGAAAGACTGGATGATCTTGAAAATAGATCCAGAAGATCTAACTTACGTTTTTTGGGGATTCCGGAAACAGTACCCGGTCCTAAGCTCCTGCAGGTGCTGGAGGCCTGGCTGACCAGTTCCTTTCCCTTGAAGGAGGGCCTGGGGCCTATTCGACTGGAGAGAGCACACCGGCTAGGCTGAGAACAAGCAAGAGAGGCGAGGCCTCGCATGGTAATAGCCAAACTTTTAAACTATAACCATAAAGTGGAAATCTTGCGCAAATATAAACAACTTCGGGAGACTTTAGCATTTGAGGAGTCTGAGGTGCGCATTTTCCAGGACTACTCTGTGGCCCTAACGGAGCACAGGAAGCAATTCTACCCACTTTGCTCCTCTTTGGCTGAAAAAAAAAATACGCTTTCTCTTTTTATATCCAGCCACTTTGAAAATTTACCATCAGGGACGCTGGCAGGTATTTGAGGCCACGGCTGAGGCGGCCCTTTATGTGAACACTCGGGTGTTGCCCCAGTCGGACCTTACATGAAAGAGCACATGGTGTGCTTCCTTGTTTGTCACATGCTCCTGTGTGCCTGTGGCATTGTGGATGCACCGGGATCTCCTGGTTTGGGGGAAGCCTGGATCTCAGATAATATGGCTGTTACTTGCTATTCTGGTTTAAGTTTGTTTACAATTTTGTGTTTTTTCCTGTTCTAGTTCAGAAATTGATATACTGTATATTTGAGCTCATCCTAATGTTCATTTGCTCTGCAGACTGCTCTTATGACTATTGTATTTACTGTATGGGAACTCAGGGCCCGGAGTGGCATTGTTTTGTGATCTTTCACACCTTTGGGACCGCCTAGGGCGAACCTGAGGCTGTGACCACAACCATGCATTGAGAGAGAAGGTAGGGGAGAAGGTAGGGAAGGGAGGGGGGGTTGGGGTTCCAGAGGGGGAGTCCTTGGCCTACGTGGTTGCTGCTGATATTCTTTCAATTATTGGGAAGGGTGGGATCAGACCCTGCTGCGAGACTCCTGCACCTGACATTTATCATGGTACTGGTGCTGCTCAGGCAGGTCCTGAGCGTCATGTGGCTGCCCTGGGTATGGCTGGGAACCCGGGGTGGATTTTTTCCGCACTTAGCATTTTATATGTTTGTATTAGCCCCTTTTATACCTGCTGGCTAACACTTTGAGAATAGTATCCTGGAATGTTTCGGGCATTACCTCTCCCATAAAAAGAACAAAAATTTTAACACAGCTCAAATGACATAAGGTTGACATAGCCTGTCTACAAGAAACCCGACTTACAGACTTGGAACATCAGAAATTGAGGAGGTCCTGGGTAGCCGCAGTGCATGCAGCATCTTCAACTCATAAGCGGGCAGGGGTGGCGATACTGATTAGTAAGATATTGCCTTACACTGCGAAAGTAGTAGCCTCGGACCCACAGGGCCGCTACCTCTTGCTGCAGTTGTCCGTAGGCACATATTCCTTTTACTTGATGAATGTATATGCACCTAATACCTATGACCATTCTTTCTTTGAGGGTCTAACTGCCATGCTTCTTGGGCGGGTTACTGATCCGGTATACATTGCAGGGGATTTCAATCAGGTATTTGACCCGATTTGTGATCGTTCTCAGCCAGGACCTGGTGCAAGTATATCTCATACCAGAGGCCTGCCCTATCTTTGCGCCACTTTAGATCTGGTGGACCCGTGGAGAATTCTCCATACCACTGAACGGGATTACACACACTGCTCCAGAGCACATAACACACAATCTAGGATAGATTACATCCTTACCATGCGCAGAGCATTTCTGAATGTGGATGCAGCGGTAATAAGCCCGGTGGTGATTTCAGATCACGCGATGATCTGGCTAGATGTGAATGTGGGCTTTGGTTTACGCGGACCCGTACGTTGGCGCTTCCCTAGTTATCTATTTTTTGATGACCATTTCAAAACATACCTAACGACTAAATGGGGTGAATTCCTAGACTTTAATGGTCAGCATTGCAATGATCCGACACTGTTTTGGAGCTCGGCTAAGGTGGTGCTCAGAGGCGATTGTATAGCTTATGTAATAGCGCGTAATCGCCGTTTGTCCCGGGGAATACTGCGGTTGGAAAAAGAACTAGCAAGCACTAAGCGTCAGTATACCCTGTTCCCGACCCGCCATGCTAGGGGACACTTAGCTTCCGTGGAAACGACCCTCAACTCCTATATACATGAGCGCACGGTGAAAATGCTCTTGTATCAAAAATTTCGCTACCATCGCTATGGAAATCGGGCAGGGAAGTTATTAGCCCGCTTGACTTCCCAGGTGCGGGGTCACCGTTATGTTTTGGGATTGAGGGATAATGCGGGCCAATTTCAACACACTACTGAACACATTGCACAAATTTTTCAGTCCCACTTCGGGAAGATATATGGGCGCCGGGACTCGGGAGCTGAACCCCTTATTAAGGACTATTTCACGGATTCCGGTTTACAGCCGCTCTCTGACTCGGATGTTAGGTTTCTTAATGCACCCATCACCCCTAAAGAACTACATAAAGCTATCCACAATCAACAAAATTTTTCGGCTCCAGGGCCGGATGGCTTTACGGCAGAATTTTATAAACTGCTCTCAGGACAGCTTAGTCCTTTTTTAAGGGACTATTACTCCCAGGCAATCCAGGATGAACATTTCCCTGGAGAAGCGAATGAGGCTTTGATCACGTTGATATTGAAGCCTGGCAAAGACAGTTCTGCTCCCGAGTCCTATCGTCCAATTTCTTTGCTGAATGTAGACATCAAAATTCTGTCCAAAATCTTAGCTGATAGATTAGCGACCCTTCTCCCCGATGTGATTGCATCCACACAAGTCGGCTTTGTACAGGGTAGACAAGCAGTACACAATGTACGTAAAGCATTGATAGCCTTAGTGCACACGCAATTCCATCACACTCCTATGCTTCTACTCAGTTTGGATGCGGCACAGGCGTTCGACCAGGTCAATTGGACGTATCTCTTTGAAGTGTTAAATTGTATGGGGATATCTGGCTGGTTCGCCTCGGCATTACGCACTTTATATTCTACTCCAACAGCAAGACTACTTGTCAATGACATTATTACTGACCCAATACCTATTGAGAGGGGAACTCGACAGGGCTGTCCCCTGTCACCCCTCTTATTTCTATTGTACCTCGAACCCTTTCTTCGCACAGTGTCTCAGGACCCCGACATAGTGGTGTGGACTTCGGGACTCATTCACTCAAAGTGTTGGCCTTTGCAGATGACATATTATTTTTGCTAACTGACCCCGCGCACTCTGTTCGATATTTATTGCAAGCGCTTGACGAATTCAAATTTTATTTGGGATTTACATTGAACTACCAGAAATCTAGGCCCTAGCTAGCCCCATGACACTACAACAGACATGGAGCGGTCACTTCCCATTTACGTGGGCTCAGACTTCAATTCGCTATTTGGGGGTACAGATCCCCCGAGACCTTACGACCCTGTACACCAGCAATATCACCCCATTGCTCCAAGACACCTCACAACATCTACAGAATTGGTCCACTTTTCCCTTATCGGTGGCGGGCCGGGTAGCCCTTTTTAATATGGTGCTCTTTCAAAATTGTTATATCGCTTTCAGGTTTTACCTCTGCTGCTGTCCCATGCCCATAACATTCATTTAATGAAAGAGCTACAGCGTTTTCTATGGGGTAAGCGACCACGTATGCCCTTGCTACGGATGTGTCTGCCCAGGGATAGGGGGGGCTATGGTTTATTAAATGTACGTTGGTATGCTATGGCTTGTTAGATGAGACATATTAATGATTGGTTTAGAGGAACATCTGATTTTTCTGCTACACCACTGGAGTTATCTTTGCTGGCTCCATTCCATGTGAGCTATTTTCTACATGTGGCGGATCCGAGGATGCGTCCTTTGGTGTCTCACTACCCCATTTTTACGCCGTCCAGAAGGACATGGAGATGGGTCTGTAAAACAGCCAAATTGTCTTCTAGGGTGTCTTTATATTTGCCTATACAGGGCAATGGAACTTTCCAGCCAGGCATGCAAAATGCCACCTTTCTTAGGTGGCAAGCACAAGGTCTACAATATCTTTTTCACCTGTTTTCGGAGGAGGGGAGCCTGGCCACATTTGCCGAGCTGCAACAAACTTTTGACCTACAGGCTAATGATCTCTTCGCCTATTACCAGATCCGTCACTATGTTCAGTCCCTCCCAGTGGCTGCCCTTACTGAAGTCTGCAGGGAGGCGCTTTCGGAACTCTTCAGCCTTTCAGCCCAACAGCGGATTCCTCTACAATTTCATATTGTGGGGATCCGGGATTGCCAACCAAGTACGAATCTGGATATATTAGTGACAGTGTGGGCTGAGGACTTGCATTGCCAGTTGACTGCTCAACAATTACAACGGGTCCTGAAGAACATTCAGAAGATGTCACCAATATTACTCACTGGGAAATGCAATTGAAAATTATTCTTAGACTTTACATTCCACCGGAACGTGTAGCCCGGATGGGGATTACTGCGTCGCATTCTTGCCCGAAATGCAATCAGGCTCACGCATCTTTGAGTCACATGTTTTGGGCCTGCCCCGCAATCCAACAGTTTTGGAGACATCTTGGCCTATATACCACATCGCTTTGGGGAAGGTGATGGCTTCTGCAACCGAGGGCGTTATTTGGATTTTATAATATAGCCTCGCCCAAACCCAGGGGAATGTCAGCATTTATCTCCAGAGCCCTTTTGATGGGAAAAAAAGCCATCCTCACCAACTGGCTCTCCCGTGATCCCTCGTCATATGCACAATGGAGATCCCTAATGATAGTGCACGCAACACTGGAGAGACGCATGGTGGGAGACTTGACTCTTGGCCCGGATCGCAAATTTTGTCAGGTGTGGGAGCACTTTTGGCAGGACCTCACATCGCGTGCTCGCAGTAGACTTTTGAATCTTTAAGATTTTATTCCCACTCTCAGCTGTTGGACTGGCCATGGATTCTTGGGGGGGGGGGAGGGGGGGATGGGAGGGGAACTGATTATATTGTTGAAAATGTTATTTCCTGACTGGTACTACTGTTTGTATAGCAATGTTACTTACCGTAACAGTTGTTATCCAGGGACAGCAGGCAGCTATTCTCACTAGTGGGTGATGTCATCCGACAGAGCCCCGATACGGACATCTTGCAAGCATGTCTTGCTTGAAGAAACTCAGAAGTTTCGAGATGCCCACACCGCGCATGCACCAGTGCCTTCCCGCCCGATGTACCGGGCGTGTCTCCTCAGTTCAGGTAGCAAGCCTGAGAAGCCAACCCAGGGGAGGTGGGTGGGACGTGAGAATAGCTGCCTGCTGTCCCTGGATAACAACTGTTACGGTAAGTAACATTGCTTTATCCCAGGACAAGCAGGCAGGTATTCTCACTAGTGGGTGACCTCCAAGCTAACCCCAATGGGATGGTGGGAGAGTTGGCAACTTAAGAGAACAAATTTTGTAACACTGTTTGGCCAAACTGTCCATCCCGTCTGGAGAAAGCATCCAGACAATAATGAGAGGTGAATGTATGAACCGAGGACCAAGTGGCAGCCTTACATATCTCCTCAATCGGTGTCGATCTGAGGAAGGCTACAGAGGCTGCCATTGCTCTGACCTTATGGGCTGTGACCTTACAGGGAAGGGATAATCCAGCCTGGGCATAGCAGGAAGAGATACAAGCCGCCATCCAGTTAGAGATGGTGCGCTTCGATACAGGGTGTCCCAACTTGTTTGGATCAAAGGAGACGAAAAGTTGAGGAGCAGTTCTGTGAGGCTTTGTGCGATCCAAGTAGAAAGCTAAAGCACGTTTACAGTCCAGAGTGTGCAAAGCAGATTCCCCAGGATGAGAATGAGGCTTTGGAAAGAACACTGGAAGCACGATGGATTGGTTGATGTGAAATTCAGAGACCACTTTAGGCAAGAATTTTGGATGAGTACGAAGAACCACCTTGTCATGATGGAATACAGTGAACGGTGGATCTGCCACTAGGGCCTGAAGCTTACTGACCCGGCGAGCAGCCGTGAGGGCCACCAGAAAAACCACCTTCCAGGTGAGATACTTAAGTGGAGCCTTGTTGAGAGGTTCAAACGGGGGCTTCATGAGATGGGACAGGACAACATTGAGATCCCAAACCACAGGAGGAGGTTTGATAGGAGGGTTGACATGAAAAAGACCTTTCATAAATCTGGAAACCACAGGATGCGCAGACAAAGGTTTCCCCTGTAGAGGCTGATGGAAAGCCGCAATAGCACTCAGGTGGACTCGTATAGAGGTAGATTTGAGACCAGACTGAGATAGGTGCAGAAGATAGTCCAATACAGAAGAAAGGGAAGCTCGCTGAGGTTCCGTGGCATTGGAAATACACCAGGAAGAGAATCTAGTCCATTTTTGGGAATAGCATTGTCGAGTAGCCGGCTTCCTGGAAGCCTCCAAGACCTCCCTCACTGCTTGAGAAAACTGGTGAGGAGTTATGTTGAAAGGAACCAAGCTGTCAGGTGGAGGGACTGCAGGTTGGGATGAAGTAGTGAACCTTGATGTTGAGTGAGTAATGAAGGAAACACTGGAAGAAGTACTGGCTCCCTGCTGCTGAGTTGAAGTAGAAGGGAGTACCAAGGTTGTCTGGGCCACCGAGGAGCAATCAGAATCATGGTGGCATGGTCTGATCTCAACTTGACTAGAGTCTTTTGAATGAGAGGAAATGGAGGAAACGCATATAGGAAGCGATTCCCCCAATCCAGTAGAAAGGCGTCTGCCTCGAGGCGATGAGGAGTGTAGATCCTGGAGCAAAACTGAGGCAGCTTGAAGTTGTGGGGGGCTGCAAAGAGGTCTATCTGAGGCGTTCCCCACTGAGCAAAGATCTGATGAAGGGGGTTGGAGTGGAGCGTCCATTCGTGAGGCTGGAGAAGACGACTCAATTTGTCTGCCAAGACGTTGTCCTTCCCCTGAATGTAGACAGCTCTGAGGAAGGTGTTGTAGCGGACCGCCCAATCCCAGACTCGAAGAGCTTCCTGGCAAAGAGGGGCCGAGCCCGTGCCCCCTTGTTTGTTGACATAATACATGGCGACCTGATTGTCTGTGCGAATAAGGACCACCATGTCGTGAAGCAGATGCTGAAAAGCTTGGAGAGCATTGAAGATGGCTCTGAGCTCCAGAAGATTGATTTGATGGAGTCGTTCCGCACTGGTCCAGAACCCCTGAGTGCGAAGACCATCCAGATGAGCCCCCCATGCATAGTTCGATGAATCGGTCGTGAGAACTTTCTGGTGGGGAGGAGAGTGAAACAGCAAACCTCTGGATAGATTCGAAGAGGTCATCCACCAGGATGCAGGAGTGACTACAATGTGACGGGACAACGGATCGGACACCTGAGTCCACTGAGATGCCAGGGTCCATTGAAATTCTGAGATGAAGTCTGGCAAAAGGCGTCACATGAACTGTAGATGCCATGTGGCCCAAGAGGACCATCATGAGTCTCGCTGAGATGGATTGGCGAGAAGACACCGACTGGCAGAGTAGAAGGAGAGCATCCATGCGTTGAGGAGGAAGGAATGCTCGAAGTTGGATGGTATCCAGGACAGCCCCGATAAAGGGGAGAGACTGGGTGGGCTGAAGATGTGACTTGGGAAAGTTGATCTCGAAGCCCAAGTTCTGCAGGAAACAAATTGTAGTCAAGGTCGCCGAAATGACCTCTGGAGCCGACGGCGCCTTGATGAGCCAGTCGTCGAGGTATGGAAACACCTGGAGACCCATGTTCCGGAGTGCCACGGCCACCACCACCAGACACTTCGTGAAAACTCTGGGCGACGAAGAGAGGCCGAATGGAAGCACTCGATACTGTTGATGCAGATGTCCCACCCGAAATCTGAGGAACTTGCGGGAGGCCGGATGAATCGGGATGTGAGTGTAGGCCTCCTTGAGGTCCAGAGAGCATAACCAATCGTTCTGCTCGAAGAGGGGATAGAGAGAGGCAAGGGTCAGCATACGGAACCGCTCCTTGACCAAAAACTTGTTGAGGACTCGAAGGTCCAAAATGGGACGCAGATCGCCCGTCTTCTTCGGGACCAGGAAGTACCGGGAGTAAAACCCTCGGTTTTGCTGATCTAACGGTACCAGCTTGACGGCCCGAAGCCGAAGCAAAGCCTGAGCCTCCTGGAGGAGAAGAGCGGTCTGCGTTAAGTTGGAAGGATACTCTCTTGGAGGGTGGTCCGGGGGGACCCGTTGGAAATGAAGAGAGTATCCCTCTCTTACGATGGTAAGGACCCAAAGGTCCGTGGTGATTGTCTCCCATCGATGACAAAAATGATGGAGACGACCCCCTATGGGAAAAACTGGGGAAGACAGAACGAGGTCGGTTATGCTCCCTGGAAGACAGTCAAAAAGGCTGAGTAGCCTTGGGTGCAACCGGCATCTGAGGCTTCTGCTGAGTC
Source organism: Geotrypetes seraphini (assembly GCF_902459505.1). Lineage (NCBI taxonomy): Eukaryota > Metazoa > Chordata > Amphibia > Gymnophiona > Dermophiidae > Geotrypetes > Geotrypetes seraphini. The sequence goes on along the minus strand of NC_047101.1, from coordinate 27,550,733 downwards.
TTTTGGGGAGGCTGTCTCTTCGCAGGCTGTCTCGCAGGAGGAGTCTGCCTCGGTTGATAACGCCGCTGGTAGATCAGAGGCGGTCTAGAGGGACGAGACTGCTGAGGCTTCGGCTTAGGCCGCAGGAGAGACTGGAAGGACTTCTCATGGTCCGAAAGCTTTTTAGTAACAGTCTCGATAGACTCATCGAACAGATCCGCTCCCGCACAAGGCACATTTGCAAGTCTGTCTTGGAGGTTCGGATCCATATCAATGGTACGAAGCCATGCCAGGCGACGCATGGCGACCGAACAGGCCGCAGCACGTGCCGAGAGCTCGAAGGCATCGTAGGAGGATTGCATCAGCTGCAGGCGTAACTGGGACAGGGTCGCCACCACCTCTTCAAACTCGAAACGAGCCTGAGCATCGATGAAAGGGATGAACTTGCGGAGCACCGGCAAGAAGAAATCCAAATATGAAGAGAAGAAGAAATTGTAATTGAGCACTCGAGTCGCCATCATCGAGTTCTGATAGATACGTCTACCAAACTTATCCATCGTTCTCCCTTCTCTGCCCGGAGGCACGGAAGCGTAGACTTGGGAGGGATGAGAGCGCTTGAGGGAGGACTCGACCAGAAGGGATTGATGAGAAAGTTGAGCTCCCTCAAACCCCTTGTGGTGAACGATGCGGTATCGAGCATCCAGCTTACTGGGAACTGCAGGTATGGAATACGGTGTCTCAAAACAACGCATGAAAGTCTGGTCCAGCAGTTTATGTAGAGGAAGCCGGAGCGTCTCCGCCGGAGGGTGAGGCAAATGCATGGTGTCCAGATACTCTTTAGAATATCGAGAACCAGTGTCCAAAGTCACATCCAAGTCATCCGCCATCTGTCGGAGGAAGGATGAAAAAGACAGTTGGTCCGCCAAGGCCGGCCGGCGAGACGGACTAGAAGAAGTGGAGGCCTCCGGTTCCAGGGAGAGCTGGGAGCGGCACGGAGAATAGGAGGTAGATGGTTCCTCATACTCTGGTCCCTCAGGCGGGGATAAATCCGACGAGGAGTATCCCAAACGCTGCATCTTCTTTTGCGGAGACACCTCCGAATGACGTGAGGAGTGTCGAGAAGAGTGCCGAGATCGATGCCCCTCCCGGTGACGGGACGGGGAACGAGATCTTCTATGCATCGATCGATCCCTCGAAGCCTCGAAGGAATGGATAGGACTAGATGCAGTGGATCGCAGAGGTGGCAAAGATGCGGACTCACGCAGTGCCACCCAGGTCTGGTATGGAGTGCGGAAGAACTCCTCCTGCGATGTAGTATGCCCAGGACTCCGATTATCAGGGGCCGACCTAGTACCCTGTTGTCGTGGAGGCGTGATGGGCTCCAAAGGCGGCATATCAGGAAGGGAAGCTCGCCTGGAGGATTCCGCCGCCCTCCGCCGATCCCACTCGTCGAGCAGGGAGATCGAACGACGAGGAGGAGGGGGAGGGGGCGGACCGCCCCCCAGAACCGGGACCGGGAGGTCACCCTGAATAGTGGCGATAAGCCGGGGTCCCATAGTCTGCATAAGCTCGACAAACTGAGCTTCTAGCAGGGATCGTAGCGAAGCCGATATGGAGGGATCTGCACCGAAAGGGGGTCCTCCTGCACGGTCTTCGCGTTCCTTCGTGGCCAAGTGCTTCTGCTTGCTAGCTTTAGGCACTTTGATGACCACCGGAGGAACAGTGGAAGGCGGTACCTGAACCGAGGAGACGGAAGCAGGCACCGATGCTGAACTCGATGCTGAAGCCGGTGTGAACGATGCCGGCTTCACAATGCCCGATGCAGGAGTCGTCGATGCAGGTTTCGAACGGACCGGCAAAACCTCAAGAGAAGTTGAAGCAGACATGTCCTTGGCAGTCTCCATCTTGAACATCGACTCCCAGAGCAAGCAGCGCCATTTAAACGAGCGCGCAGTGAGCGTGGAACAAGGCCGGCACGATTTCGGAACGTGTTCTGGACCAAGACACTGAAGGCAGCGTCGATGCGGGTCCATCAACGAAATCGCACGCTGGCACTTCCTGCACTTTTTAAAACCGGTGATTGGCCGGGACATAGGCCGGAAAATCGACGCTGCAAGGTCGAAGGCGCTAGGCCGCAGCCACGAGGCCGGCCCGGCCGAACCGCTGGAAGAAATAATTTTAACTTTTTTTTTTTTTTTTTAGAAAATATAAATTGAAATTGAAATAAATTCAAAGAAACAAAAAACGCGGGTTAAAGAAGGCAAAATACTGAAATTCAGTCAGCGCAGAATGAAGAGAAACTTCTCAGCTCCGCGGAAAGAAAAGAACTGAGGAGACACGCCCGGTACATCGGGCGGGAAGGCACTGGCGCATTCGCGGTGCGGGCATCTCGAAACTTCTGAGTTTCTTCAAGCAAGACATGCTTGCAAGATGTCCGTATCGGGGCTCTGTCGGATGACATCACCCACTAGTGAGAATACCTGCCTGCTTGTCCTGGGATAATTGCTTCTTACTGCTGGAATAATAAAAATCATTTAAACATTAAAAAAAGAAACTTCGACCCGGCTCCGTGCTCGCCGCTGTGGCCTGCAGCCATCGACAGCCACCACGGCCTACAGCTGCCGTGGCCTGCAGCCTTCGCGGCCATCATCCACCTTGAAGAGAGAAAGAGAGAGATTTGCGCGCATACAGAAGTGTCTCCCTCTCCTCCTGCCCTCCCCATCCCACATAATGGCAACCTTAAGTGCACAGAGACCTAAAGAAACATATTACACTTAATCAGAGTTAAAAGTAATTAAACACACTTGTGCCATGTCAAAATCAGAGAGAGGGAGAAGTACCAACCATCTGTAGTTCAGACAGAAAGACTTGAGCTCTGCTTTTCCATCAGCAATAGCAAACTGCCACTGGTGTCTCATCTTGCCTCTGAGGATTTACCGCAAGAGGAGCCTGCATGGACCTAACAGCCCGAGCCCCCAGCAGTGTAACTTCCTGGTGGCTCCTCTCACGATCGCTGCCTTCTCCGACGCAGGAGCAGCTGGTGAGAGGAGCCGCTGCAGCGTCTTTGAAGTTAAAAAATAAACTTTGGCCCAGCTCCGTGCTCAGCTGCTGCGGCCTGCAGCCGCCAACAGCCGCCGCGGCCGACATCCACCTTGAAGAGAGAAAGAGAGATTTGCATGCATGCGCACTCCTACCTGCGGTGCCCTACAGCGCATGGAAAATGGAACACGCGGTGGGAGTGCGCATGCGCGGCTTAGGCTTTTATTATATTAGATAATTTTTCAGAATCTTTTAGGTTGCAAAGGGGGGTTAGACAAGGTTGTCCTTTGTCTCCTTTGCTTTTTGATATAGTACTTGAACCCTTGTTATTAGCTATTCAACAGGTAAGGGAGATACAGGGTATTCCGTATTCTGGAAAAGAATATAAGGTATCTGCTTATGCAGATGATATACTGCTTAATTTGAGGAATCCTGAAACAACCATTCCATCTTTGCTTGATTTGATTGAGAAGTTTGGGAAATTCTCAGGATATAAAATAAATTGGAATAAGTCAGAAATTCTTTCTTTAAATGTGCATTGTATAAAAGGTTTATTTGATTCATTTCCTTTTATTTGGAAGGAGGAAGGAATAAAATATTTAGGTATTTGGATAAAAAACACATTTGAAGAGACAATGAAAGTTAATGAAAAAGCTTTATTACAAAAGGTTACAGAATTGTGTGAACAGTGGAATCCGATGCATTTGTCTTGGTGGGGAAGAGTCCATACTGTTAAGATGATGATATTGCTGTTGTTTGTTACCAAATGGGTATGATACCAGTTTTTTTTTTTCAGGGGTCTTTTTATAAAAAGTTAAACAGTATTTTGTCTAAATTTATTTGGCTGGGTAAAAGAGTAAGAATTGCTTTAGTGTCCTTACAAAAGCCAATTGCAGAGGGTGGAGTAAATTTTCCAAATTTCTATAGGTACTATCAATCCTATATCTTGCGCCAAGGTATGTATTGGGTCCTCCCAAAACTCATGGAAAAGCTACCTGATTGGTTATGGTTAGAATGGCAGCTCATGTTTCCTATTAGGCTTCGTCATCTTCTCAGTATTAAAATGCCTAGGTTACGGAAAAACAATAAGATATTAATGGACACATGGAAAACTCTAAGATATGTTAATAATTTAACACCTCTTCCAATTCAAAAATCTACATATCAAAATATCTGGCTAAACTCCAGGATCCAAATTGGCGGTTTTAAGATTGTCTGGAAGGATTGGATTAAAGCAGGTATACGAACCTTAAATGATGTTATATCTGATGGTAAACTGCTGGATTTTTCAAAGTTGCAAATAAAATTTGGTCTTGATAAAAAAACAAAGTTATAAATGGTTGCAACTGAAGCAGGCTATTCAGGCAGGGTTCCCTAAATGGAAATCTCTTAATAATCAATTTAGTTTAGATTTCCTATGCTTTCAGGCAGACTTCTTGGGTCATCAAGCCGCGCAGTGGTATAAATTATTATCTGGCTATGTAAATAAGAAACCAAAAACTGAACTTAGAGATATTTGGAGCATTGAGATTAAGCATCAAATTAATGCATCTCAGTGGCCACGTATTTGGTCCTGGAGGATGAAGTATACAATGTCTGCTTCTATGAGGCAAACATGGTTTTTCCTGTTATATAGAGCACTCTGGACCCCTGTTCGTTTACAAAAATTGGATTGCTCTAGGTCTAATAGATGTTGGCATTGTCACCTTGATGCTGGAACTTTAGATTACTTATTGTTTTATTGTCCATTTATTATTTATTGTCCATTTATTAAAACTTTTTGGATGTCTATTTGGGATCAAATAAATCATTTAATGGAAAATTATGTAGCATTATCATACGATACAATTTTATTTGGCATGCTGATGAGAGCTAAGCCTCAAATATCTGCTAATATTGACAGGAGTTGCCATTCAACAAATAACGTATAACTGGAAAGATTGTTCAAGACTGAATTATTGTTTTTGGTGGAATTCAGTATGCCATGTGTTTAAAATGGAAAGAGCATTAGCAGTTCAAAAAGGTTACTATAATAAATTTAAGGATGTGTGGGGGCCATTATTAAATTATTGTAATGATTAATTTACACTTTTCCCAATTTTAATTATTATATATTGTGACAGGGATCTGGCTAGTCTTAATAAAGCCCGGGGAAAAGCCCGGGGAAAAGCCCAGGGAAAAGAGCAGGGAAGCATTAATAATGTGCCAGGGACTAAGGAGAAGAAATATCCTGTGTATAGGGAAAATCCTGAGCACAAGGTTAAGAGGGAGCCTGTACCTTTAAATGCTCACAGAGCTCAGGCTGGAACGGGAAGGACAGGGCTCTTTAAGGAATTAGCTAAAGCTGCTGTGAGGGGGCGTGGTTATGTGCCGAGGCTCCCTTTTTCTGAAGTTCCCTGTCAGTGAGAGGGGAGGGACAGCTGGGACTGGAAGCTCAGGGGAAGCTGAGAAGGAACCCAGCTAAAGCAGCTAACTTTTGGCCAGCCTTGGAAAGTTCTCACCAGGATAGGGAAATGCAAAACCTTGAAACCCAATTTGAGGTTTGTGACATGGACTGGTTAGAGAATAATGCTATGTCTTCTGAGGAATAACACCCTATGGAATGGGAATAGGTTTAGGAAAGCCTGAATGTCCCTTTTTCCTTGGTGAAAGGGTTTTTTCTTTCTTCCTTTTTGGGGTTTATGTTTTGTGAAGGATTTTGTATCCGTGTTTCAAGCTGGGGCTAGAAGCTGCTGAATTTACTTTTGTGTTAGCTGAGTGGAACAGTGGCCACACCTGTGGGAGTACAAGTCCCTCTGCTCCTAGTGAAAGGGAACTGCCACTCAATTCTTCCAGAAGCCTAATTAGTGCCTAGAACCAGGTAGCTTAGCTATTGCCAAGGCAGGTACGGTTCTAGCACTGCTTGGGGGAAATAACACTTAACAGGAACTGTATGTTATGTTCTTAATTTGTGAACTTGAATTGGCCAGCACTGAAGGTGTAGTGATAAGAACTGGCACATAAGAGAAAGAAAGCAGAACAAGAGAAAATTGGAATGTTTTTGGGTTTTTACTTTGAATGCCAAATTTTGACCTTTTTTGTTTGAAACTTTCCTTGTGGATAAATAAAAGTCATATATTTGGACAAAACCCGGCCAGTGTGGTGTGCAGTTTATGGGAGGCACCAGGCCGCTGTGTGCCACCACGGTTACGCTCGCGCCAAGACTGGGGATTCTGTGGAGTTACTAGGCCTCGCCAGGATCCCGGTCCCACAATATGGATCGGGGGTTGGATTTCTATTAATAATATATATGAATGATAGATATTATATTTATGTGATATATTTTTTTGTTGTTGTTGTATATGAAAGTGAGAAGGGGTGGGGGTAAATCTTTTTGTTGTATGATATTGTAGATTTTCAAGTGATGTTATATTCTAATTATATAAGATGTACTGTGCACTTGTTGTAAATTATAAAATGAATAAATATAAAAAAAAAAAAGAAAAGAAAAAACACAATTTGAAGTGTTTGTATACAAATGCTAGAAGCCTAAAAAATAAAATAGGAGCATTAACAGTATATAGCACTGAATGATGAGGTAGATATCCACGGGGGTTAGGGGCAAAGCCAAAAAACCGCGAATAATATTCACCGGTTCTGCCTCTAACCCCCCAGCTATTTTAAGCCCTATAAGCCCCCTCTTAAGCCTTAGCTGGTGGTCTAGCAGGTTTTCGGGGAGAAGCAATCTGCATGGGACAGGAGCGTGGGAAGATCGCTCCTGCCCCCGAAAACCCGCTAGACTACCAGGTAAGGCTTAAGAGGGGGCTTATAGGGCTTAAAATAGCCTGAAAAATTAAAATGGGTTTTTTGTTTTAAAATCGCAAATAATCAAATCCGCGGATGCTGAAACCGCAGATTCAGAGAGGGAAGTGTAATAGGCATCTCAGAGACCTGGTAGAAGGAGGACAATCAATGGGACACCTGGGTACAAATTATATTGCAAGGATAGAGTAGATCAAATTGGAGAGGGGGGGTTGCGCTATATGTTAACAAGGGAATTGAATCAAATAAACATTCTGCATGGCATAGATAGCAGTGTGGAATCCTTATGGATAGAAATTCCATGTGTGAACTGAAGGAATATAAAGGTAGGGTTATACTACCATCCCCCGGGACATAATGAGCGACAGATAAAGAAATGTTTTCAGAGATCAGGAAAGCTGGAGAAATAGGCAACAGTTCAATTACTACTGGAGAACAAGTAAGCTGCCATGGGAATCCAACTCACAATCTTAGGATGCAGAGGCACCTGCTTTAACTACTAGGCCATTCCTCTACTCCACATGATTCCATCTCACCACAGACAAGTTGCTATTTCTTTCTTACCTTTAGGAGTTTAGTATGGAGTAAGAGAGTGTAAGCAGCTTCAGTGTAATTCTCACCGTCCAGATGAAGATCACGCAGCTTGTACAGGTACCTATTAGACAGGTGACAACAATGAGCAGTTCAGGACTTCCCATCTCTAAGCACAACTTATCAAATTACTGGAAGAAAAGCATTTATAACTCTACCATGAAATGGAATTTTCTAGAATGCTGATATTTAGTTGAGATGGTCTGGAGTTAAGAGTAAAACCCTCTACTCTATGTTATTGTTATATATCACTCACTAATGTAGTACTTATGTGTTTGTTATTTATGTTCTGTGTACTAAAAAGATTCAAAATAAAGAGATTATAGTCATGGTTTGGACAGTTAAGCCTCAAAGGTTTGATGTTATGAGAATCAGGACAATTTCCATGTGTAGTTTTCCTGGCTGTTCTTAGGGGGAGGGTGTTGTATAAGAACATAAGAATAGCCTTACTGGGTCAGACCAATGGTCCATCTAGCCCAATATAACACCTTCAAGGAGGCCAATCCATGTCACAAGTACCTAGTAAAAACCCAAATAGTAGCAGCATTCCATGCCACCGATCCAGGGCAAGTAGTAGCTTCCCCCATGTCTGTCTCAAGAGCAGTCTATAGACTTTTTCTCCAGGAACTTGTCTAAACCTTTTTTAAAACCATCTATATTAACTGCTCTTACCACATCCTCTGGCAACCCATTCCAGAGCTTAACTATTCTCTAACTACATCAAGTGTCCCCTAGTCTTTGTAAATCTTGATGCAGTAAAAAAAAATAAAAATCGATCCACTTGTAAGCATTCTACACCACTCAGGATTTTGTAGACTTCAATCATATCTTCCCTCAGCTGTCTCATTTCCAAGCTGAAGTGTCCTAACCTCTTTAGTCTTTCCTCATACAAGAGAAGTTTAATCCCCCCTATCATCTTGATTGCTCTTCTTTGAACCTTTTATAGTGCTGCTATATCTTTTATGAGATAAGGAGACCAGAACTGAATGCAATACTCATGAGGTTGCACCATTGAGCGATACGGAGGCATTATAACATTCTTAGCCTTATTTACCGTCCCTTTTCTAATAATTCTTAGCATCTTGTTTGCTTTCTTGGCTGCCGCCACACATTGGGCGGAAAGTTTCAGTGTATTGTTCACAATGACACCCAGATATTTTTCTTGAGCGCTGACCCCCAACATGGACCCTAGCATCCGATAGCTATGATTTGGATTATTCTTCCCAATGTGCATCACTTTGCATTTGTCCACATTAAATTTCATCTGCCATTTGGATGCCCAGTCTTCCAATTTCCTAAGGTCTTCCTGTAGTTTTTCACAGTCCGCATGCATATGAACAGTTTAGTATCACCTGCAAATTTAATCACCTCACTCGTAGTTCCAATTTCCAGATCATTTATAAATAAGTTAAATAGCACTGGTCCCAGTACAGATCCTTAAGGCACACCACTATATATTCTCCTCCATTGAGAAAAATGGCCATTTAACCCTACCCTTTATTTTCTGACCGATAATCAATTCATAATCCGCAATTGAACATTGCTACCTATCCCATGACTCTTTAATTTTCTCAGGAACCTCTCATGAGGAACTTTGTCAAAAACTTCCTGGAAATCTAGATACTTTACATGAACTGGCTCGCTTTTATCCACAAGACCTCCCTTGGCTGAACCCATGCTGACTCTGTCTCATTAAATTATATTTGACTACACTGGTTGCTGTGATCAGCAAGATGAACTTCTTAATAGGGGCCAAGTTGTTCTTAGATCCTTAGATTTGTCACATTGCTTGATCTGATTGGTCATCAGCTTGTTTTTCAATGGTTCTCTTCCTTTTTAATGTCTAGGTCTTTCTATGCTATTCTACAGATTCCTCTACTAATCATATGCTTCTCTGAGAGGTCCCACAGGTTCTCTTTTGTTTCCTATTCTTTTCTTTTTTTTTGTAAACTCATTTTTATTGAGCAAAAGGTCTACAGCACAACACACAGTACAGAAATCATTGCCAGGAATGAAAGTAAGAAGAATTTCAAATAACATAGGTAGTACAAGTAATACAAATAATACAAATATGTCGAGTGACGGGAGCTGATTAAATCATAACCTGAAATTCGTAGCATAGCATTCCTGGCTCTAGAAAACCAGCACAATACGAAAGAGAATTCAGAGAGGCCAACAGTGGCACAATGTGCGAACATGAGAAAAGGCGATGGCACTATACACCAAAATGCTCAAGAGTTATATGATAAAGAAGGGTTCAAAGCACCCCAAATTGCAGTGAAAAGAACCCGTATCGGCTTTCCCCAGATCCCAACATTCTACACCACACCCACCCGCAATCAAAACCGCATATACGCACAAATCCCCAACATCCCCCCATTCACACATACACGCACACAACATACATCCAGGCAGTCAGAGAGAAGAATGGAGGCAATGCACGAAGCGAGGAAAAAGAGTAAGAGAATGGGAGGATAAGAAGAACAATAATCATGCGAATAATAAGAATATTAAAATAAAAAGAATAATAAGAATAAGAGTAATAAGAAGAAGGATAAAAGGTGGAACATAGGTATTTGAGCAGGCAGAGCACAAGCGGGGCAGAAGCAAATCCAGCCAGTCAGGGGCGAAGGAAAAAATGCAAGAAGATCAGCCCCATCAAGACGAACGCTCCTGGCAAGATGTCAGAAATCTACCCCATATAGCACTATAGTCCTTCCAGTGATCCTGAGTACGAGAAGAATAAGTTTGAAGCTCATAAAGACCCAGGACCTTCATGCGAGCCAGCCAGAGCAGGTAAGTAGGGGCCTCAATAGACGCCCAATGTTGCAGAATAAGCTGCTTTCCCAGCATGATCGCATGAAGGACAAATTTCTGAGAAGAGGTGTTGAGCTGCTGTTGAGACAAGTCCTGTACATCACCCAAAAGCAGTGCGGACGGGTTCCAAAGCAAGGTACAACAAAGAGTTGTATCAAGACTAGCACGAACGGAGTCCCAGAAGGAGAGATTAGGACAGAGAAAGAAAGAATGTAGATAGGTTCCCGGAGAGAGATGGAATTTGACACAAAGATCATCTGGTCAAAGCTTCATGACAAAACCTTTGGATCTAGAGAGATAGGCACGATGTAATATCTTAAATTGGGTCTCTCTTAATGATACATTTTTGAGAAAAAGGTATATATTCTGATAGGTGGTCTGTAAATCCTGAGGAGAAACCAACAAGCCCAAATCCCGGGACCATTCATCCGCTATGGGTTGAAGGCAGCGCTCCCCCTGAAAATCCCGACCCTCTTTATACCAAGTAGCAATCCTGTTCTTGTGAGGAGGTGTAAGTAAGGCCCTCTCGTCGATAGCACCGCAAGACCAAGAGTTTGAAGTGACAGCAGAGAGAGATGAATAATAATGCTTAATTTGAATATAAAGGTAAGCCTGTGTGGTGGGGAGCCCCCAGTGGGTGCACATAAGGGAAAAAGAAGGAAATTGGCCGCCCCCCAAATGCAACAAATCAAGTATGGTGGACTCTCGTTCAAGGCAGTCCCTCAAGCCTGGCAGACCCCGAAGTCCGGTTACAAACCCCGGATTACCCATTAAGGACAAAAAAGGAGATGGATGAGGCACCCTATGCTGTAGACGTCTCCACCATATCCACGCTTTGCGAAAGGCGAGGAGAAAGTCCAAGGTAGGGTAGCGTAAAGAGACTGACGAACCCGGACTCCCATGGACAAACGATATAAAAGATATAGGGGAGCAGCAAGAAGCTAGAAGGCCCGGCGGGGAATATCTACGATGTGAAGTCAAATGTTCATGAATCCACCGGAATAGGGACGCAACATTATAAAGACGGATGTCCGGTAGGCCAAGTCCCCCCTGCTCCTTGCTCCGAGTTAGTTTGGGGAAACCTATACAAGCCCGCCTGTCCTGCCAGATAAACCTACGAATAATAAAGTTATAGTGACGTTCATCCTCTCGACTAACCCAAAAGGGTACGGTTTGAAGAGCGTATAGAAGTTTAGGAAAGAGGACCATCTTGACCAGGGCTACCCGGCCCATTAGGGATAAGGGAAGGGAGCGCCACCGATGACAGAGGGACTTGATCCGTCCAATAGCTGCCGAGATATTAGATTCATAGAGTTTGCCCGGGTTCCTATATTTCAATTTCCCCAAATATTTCAATTTCCCGGGCGCAATGTCAACCCCCAGGCGTTCAAACCACTTGTCACCCATCGAGTCATTGAGAAGGAGAGCTTCAGTTTTATCATAGTTAATTTTTAATCCAGTAAAGGAACCAAAGGAATTAATAATATGCATCAGATGGGGAAGATGAACGTCTGCATGTTTGACATAAAGTAACATATCATCTGCGAACATACTAATACAGAACTCAGACCCCCCCACACTCAGGCCCTGCAGAGTCGTATCCTGACGGATGCGGATAGCTAGGGGTTCGAGAGAAAGAAGGAAAAGCCGAGGCGATAAGGGACAACCCTGCCGGGTGCCACGGCCAAGAGGGAAAGGATCAGAAATTCCACCGTTAATCAATAGCTGCGATTTAGGTGAAGAATATAGAGCAGATACCCAATGCACAAAATCTCCAGATATACCATATTTTGCAAGCACCCAGAAAAGATGACGCCATGACACCATATCAAATGCCTTTTCCACGTCAAGGCTGGTGATCAAGGCCTTGTCCGAAGCTTGGTAAGACAATTGTAGTACTGCAAGGACTTTTAGCAGATTCATTGAAGCATGCCTACCAGGAACGAAGCCTACCTGATCCTCATGGATCAGTTCCGGAAGCAGTACATTTAGACGCGATGCCAAAATCCCAGCCAGGAGCTTGACGTCCTGATTCAGAAGCGAAATCGGCCGATAGGAGCCCAACTGGTCCATGGGTCTCCCCGGTTTCGGCAGAATGATCACATGGGCATTGTTATGCGTGTTTCCCGGAGGTGTTTCCGAGCGAAGGCCCATAAAATAGTCCTGAAGGGCGCATAAAGCGGAAGGTGGCAAGAGCTTATAAAATTCCGGTCCAAAACCGTCCGGGCCCGGAGTTTTGGCTAGTTTAAGACGTCGAATGGCCGTTTGCAGTTCCTCTCCACTGATCGGCCGATTAAGGAGAAGATTTTGAGATTCAGATATGCTAGGCATACACAAATCAGAAAAGAATGTATCCCGGGCCTGATCATCAGGAGGCTGCTCCGCATAAAGTTGTTGGTAAAACTGGAGAAATTGGCTCGTGATCTCCCGCTGCTGAATATGCAATTTGCCTGCCCGATCCTTTATTTGCGTGATAACATGACGAGTACGTGGGGGTCGGATCAGGTTTGCGAGTAACCTGCCAGTTTTATTTCCCCATGCATGCAATTTGTATTTGTAAAAGTAAATACTGCGAGAAGCCCGCTGAGATAGAATGTCATTTATTTGATGTTTAACCACTTGAAGTCGGTCCCTCAGTTCCCGTGTGAGACTCGAGATACGAGAACGCCGCAAATCCTGCAACTCGGCAGTCAAGTTCAATAAGTCCCCATCTCGCTTTTTCTTAACAGCTGCAGAGTAAGCAAGCATGTGGCCTCTCATAACGGCCTTAGCGGCCTCCCAATATAAAACCGAACTGACATCCCCCACACCATTAGTGGCAAGGAAGTCCTCCCATCTGCGCTCCAAATAGGGTTTGAAATTGGGATCAGAGTACAGATGGGGACATCCACCAAATCCGCCAAATCCTGCCAGGAGAGGCCGAAGAAAACTGAAAAGTAGTTCCCAAAAGTGCATGATCCGATACCAGTGGAGCGGCCATAACAGCCCGAGACAGCTTCGGAAACAGTCCAGCAGAGATGAGTATGTAATCAATTCTAGTATATACATTGTGAGGGTGGGAGAAAAAAGAAAAATCGCTATCATCCGGATTCAGGGTCCACCAGGCATCCAACAATCCCAATTCCCGAAGAAGGAAGGGAATACCCCTGTCATAGTGGCCCTTAGTAGCAGATTTAGCAGGCTTGCGATCCACAAGGGGCTCCGCCACCACATTAAAATCACCCCCGAGAATCATTTGATGAGACGAATAGGGTGCCAAGAGTCCCACCAAGGAAGAGAAAAAGTCATGAGAGTAAATGTTTGGGGCATAGATAGTACCCAAAACTAAAGGACAGCCCCACAATTCTCCAATCAGAAATAAATATCTGCCCTCGGGGTCCTTAAGTTCCTTATGAATAGTAAAGGGGATTTTTTTATGAATCAAGATTGCCACCCCTCTCTTCCGGGAAGAGTAAGCAGAGAAACCCACCTGTCCCACCCAGTCCCTCCGAAGTTTGAGATGTTCAGTTGGGGACAGGTGAGTTTCCTGAAGGAGTGCTATGTCACATCACTCTTTTTTCAAATAAGTCAAAATTTTTGTACGTTTCACCGGGGAATGGAACCCATCCACATTCAGAGAGTTAACAGAAAGACTAGCCATAGGAAAGGAAAGCAAGATCAGACAGCAGAGAAAAGTAGCCCAAAAACCGCCAAGTACCGGGTGGGAGGCATCCCAGCCAATTCCCCCCAACCCAGTCCCGGCGAGAAGTAGGTATCCCCCTAATAGCCACAGCAACCAAACCAGAATCAAGTCCTTGCACTTCTGTCGCCCATAAGAAACACAGCCATCCAATCCACACCCATACAAACACCCACACCCATACTCACATCCCACCCCAGTCCCCCATATTTCCCCCTCCCTCCCTCCCCACCCCCACCCCAGACTATGTAGTCTACCCCTGCACAACATTATAGCATAGAAAACACCAGCTCCGGGCCGCCTCAAAGCAGCCAATGATCAGCACAAAATAAGAAACCCTTAATAGAATCAAAGAAACACTGCATACAGTTTAAGCCCAGAGCTTGCACGGCGTATAAGCCACAGCGAACAGTTTATAAAAGAAATGCAGTTAGGGAGATAACAATGCCCAGTACAAAAAGCAAGGCCCAATGGTGAGTCTGAACGTAGACATCTGCATAAACCAGAGCAAGAAAAACTCAAGAGGGCTAACAGCAAGATAAATGAACAGAAAAGAAAAAGTGCGCCCCTCAGGGAAAGCACCCTCTAAACATCAGTCACAATTAACAGCATGGGTTGTTGCACCTGCGTCCGCAGAGGTGTAGCAAATAGAGGCACACAGAGGTGGAGTAGGGTACCTCTAGAAAGTAAAGTAAAAGAAAAAATACCATGTGCATCCCCATTACTCCTCGTGCCACGACCCAAAGCTACAAGAGACCCCTGTCAGGATCACAAAAGAATACCAAAAACTTGCAAGGGTCTCCCATAATCCTGAACTATATATATATTCCAAAGTCAATAGTCCTGGTAACACAATCAGTCAGCTACCCTGGAAGGTTCCAGGCCAGAAGGAAGCTTTTGAATAAATTGCTCCATTATCTGCGGAGTTTCCAGGAAGGTAACCTTGTTATTATGAAAAACCCGGGCGCGTGCAGGATACTGAAGAGTGACTCTAATATTGCGCTTGTAAAGCTCATTACAATAGGGAGCCATAGCCCTGCGCTGGTATGAGACTTGAGGCGAAAAGTCCTGAAACAGGAGAATCTTCTGTCCCTCAAATTGTACTGCTGCCCCTCTTCGGTACAAAGAGAGGATTCTTTCCTTAGCTGCAAAATTAAGAAATCGCGCAATGACAGGGCGCGGGCGTTGGTCATCTTCCTTGCGAGTGCCCACTCGGTGAGCTCTCTCAAGCAGCAATGGGGTTAAAGGTGGTTGCATATCGAAGACTGTAGGCAGCCATGCTTCCAATCGGGTACGGAGGTCCACATCACGTACCGAAGCAGAGATTCCAATAAAACGCAGATTATTTCTGCGGCCGCGGTTTTCCTGATCCTCCGCCCGATCTTTCAAAGCGGAGGTGGAAGTTTCCAACGAGCGCAGCCTCTCTTCAAAGTTGTCTGTACGCACCTCCTGCTGTGCGATGCGCTCCTCCGCTCGCTGCAATCGATTAGATTGAGAGTCCAGGCTTTCCCTCATTTCCTCCATGAAGGATTGAATTTTTGTAAGTTTGTCATCCATCACAAGCGTGAGGGATCGAGTGAGCTCCTGCACAGCGGCCTCCTGTAAGGTGAACATTGGCACCTCGTGTTTCTCCCCCATTTTGGGTGCCAGCGAGGTAAGTTTGGCCTTCACTCCTCGCTGAGATTTAATCGGCATACCCCAAGGAAACGCCGCTGGAGAGGTATTGCCGCTTGTGCCAGAATGTAGAAGGAGCTCCGGTGCCGAGCTGCAGGGCTGTATAGTAGGAAGTCGGGTGGTTATCGAAGATTTAGGACGAAGCAGCCCGGAGCTGTGGAGAGGCACGTCCGATCAGGTCTCCAGCATCACGTGACCCCCCGTTTCCTATTCTTTTCAATCTATTGTTAAGTTCTTTGGCATTACCCACCCAAGAATTAGCGATCTTGGCCTATTTTTTTTTTTGCTGATGATATTAAGTTGTTAACTTTTGTTGACCCTATAATACCTCATGACTTAAGGACCAGCATTTAAAACTGAAACCATCAAAATCCAAGGCTATTAGTTTACTTGCTTTTTTACCAGCTTCCTTGATTTCTCCCAAATTATTGGGGCAATTATCTTTTGCTCATCTTTAAAAATATTAGAAGTTATCTTTGGCTCTCGGTTGTCTTCTGAATAACTTTCCGCATCAATAATTCAGGGCTCTTTTGGTATATTATACCTCGTTAGAGCATTAAAACCCTATGTTGATAAATCATCCTATAAGCTTGTTCATGCTTTAGTATTTAGCAAAGTTATGTTAATTCACTACTCAATGGTCTTCTTAATTAAGAAACTTCAATCAATCCAGTATTTAGCCCTTAAAGGGAATTGGATCTGATTCTGTAGAGAATCTCAGTTAACCAATACTTGGTAAACCGGCACTCTCAACCAAATGGCAAAAAAATCCCCCGGCAACAGTCCTGAGACACAAATTCCTCTCCCTTCCTCAAGCCCCAAAGCAGTAGAAGCAGCGGCAGTCCTGACCCGCAAACCCACTTCCTCCCTCCTGAAGTGGCAGCCCGCCAACAGGAGGCAGTGCTCAAAACAGACTGCTCACAACCAGTCTTGGCAGGGCCTTTCCTCTGGAAGAAAAGTCCATAGTCTGCTGTTGAGACAGAAATGGGGGAAGCCACTGCTTGCTCTGGACCAGTGGCATGGAATGCTGCTACTATTTGGATTTTTGACAGGTACTTGTGACTCGGATTGACCTCCAAGAAGACGGGATATTGGATTAGATGGACCATTGGTCTGACCCAGTAAGGCTATTCTTATGACCAGTTATGTCTACTCTGCACCAAGGAGTAGAATCTGTGGGCTTTGCCCTTTAGTTGTATTATTTTTTCTGTAGTATAAGTTCTTTTTTCATGTTTTATTATTGCCATGTGTTGAATTAGGCCTAATGTCCTATTATCACATGTTGCTGATGATTTTTTCAACCTGAAAGACTGGTCTGAATTGTAGATACATCTAAGAATTGCTGAAAATTTTTAAGTTAATTGAGACATGATGGCCCAAAGGAAAGAAATCAAAGAGCTGACATTAAAGGAAAAGGTTGATTTTCTACATTTTCTGGAAAGCAGCAGCTAAAGAAAGACGGCAAAACATTTTGGTGTTAGCAAGACCACAGTTAGCAACATTCAAAAAAAGTAAACATGAGTACTTGGAGAGATATGTTAAGGAAAGTGGAGACCTACAGCGGAAAAGGAGGAAAAAACTTCCCTTGATGAAGTAAATGAAGCCACATTAAGCTGGTTCAAACAAATGAGGGCAGTTAAACGCCCAAATCTCTGGGCCGATGAGTCACCATCAGGTGAGAGTTGGCAGAGGGGAGAGCGGTAGCTGCCAGCTTAGCTGATTCACGGCATCCCCTGCTGGCTCTGGAGCCCCAATCAGCAGATTGGACCTTTCCCTGCCAGCTGGCCGCTATCAGCTGATTGGACTTCCCCTGTCGGCCCCTGCTCAACCAATCAAACAAAAAGTAAACAAACAAACAAAAAGCCTGGCTATATAGCTGCGGGGTTCACTGAATCCCTGAAGTGGACTCTGGTCCTCAAAAACCCTCAATAAAATGGTTAGTATATAAGATATTGCAGCTACAGTGCAGTAATTACTAAAATTAACATGTAGTAACAGTGAAACCTCTACATTAACTGTTGACTGCATTCCCAGCAGCTTCCCATTCAATTAATGCAAAGAAAATATTTTTAATGCAGAGTTGAAGTGGTGTTACAGTAACTGTTACATGTCATCTAATATGTTATTATTATTTCTCTATTAAATATAAGGTACATCCACTGGCCATTTCCCTCTTATTATATGCCCCCTTCCCCATTAGCTGGTAAATAAGAAATTAACTTGCATTAATTCCTATATTCAGAAGTTAAGACGGCTTAGTAAATAGGGGTGTTATTCTGGTAAAGCTGGCAGAAGAAAGTAATATTTAAATCAGCCAGATTTATCCTTCTAGCTCCTAAAGTTAGAAAATCTATCTTACCAATTCATTCATTACAAGATGAATACATGCACAAAAATGAAGAGTGCAGAGACAAACACTTGAGAAATCGTAGGAATAAAAGCTAAATTTAAAATGCTAATGTAAATTCACTGGGAAATGGAAGTAATTTGAACTGCAACAAATCCTGGTGTGGCGCGGGACTTAGAGCTATAGCCTCAGCACTCTGAGGCTGTGGGTTCAAATCCCTCACAGCTCCTTGTGCCCCAGGTACACTAGATAGAGTTTGAGCCCACCAGGACAGATAGGGAAATAGGATAAAATACCTGAATGTAAACCACTTAGGATAGGATATAAATGGTATATATAAATAATAAAAGAAATAAATATCAGCCAACAGCTCCACATACCTTATATACATGGCTTCACGATTAATGTCTCTGTAGAAATTCTAGGAAACAAAACAATATTGCCAAAATTATTTCACTATGTTTTCCTAATGTACGCATGGAAAACTTTCAAGAGTAAACACCTGCACTAACAAAGTTTAATTTATCAAAGGTTAACATATATTGGTTTAGGCCAGTATAAATTCTGTTACAGTATTCTCTCATCTTTTTCACATTTGGGGGTTCAGTTATTAATATGGACTACCATTAAAATTAAGATACTTACTTGCAGCAGATGTTCTTCAAAGACAGTACTACTGCTACAGAGTCACAAAGACAGTCCCTGCTCAAAGAGCTTACAATCTAAACAGACAAGACAGACATAGAAACAGAAAAATGACGGCAGATAAAGGCCAAATGGCCCATTTAGTCTGCCCATCCGCAGTAATCAATATATTTTTCTCCAAGAGATCCCATATGCCTCTCCCAGGCCCTTTTGAATTTAGACACAGTCTCTGTCTCCACCACCTCTTCCGAGAGACTGTTCCACGCATCTACCACCCTTTCCATAAAAAAGTGTTTCCTCAGATTACTCCGGAGCCTATCACCTCTTAACTTCATCCTCTACCCTCTCATTGCATAGTTTCCTTTCAAATGAAAGAGACTCAACTCATGCACATTTATATTACATAAACATCTCTATCATATCTCCCCCCTCTCCCTCCTTTCCTCAAAAGTATACAGATTGAAATTTTTAAGTCTGTCGCCATACGCCTTATCACAAAGACCACACACCATTTTAGTAGCCTTCTTCTGGACTGACTCCATCCTTTTTATACACAATATTCTAAATGAGGTCTCACCAGAATCTTGTACAGAGGCATCAATACCTCCTTTTTCCTACTGGCCATACTTCTCCCTATGCAACCTAGCATCCTTCTAGCTTTCACCGTCACTTTTTCAACCTGTTTGGCCACCTTAAGATCATCACATACAATCACACCCAAGCCCCGCTCTTCCATCGTGCACATAAGTTCTTCACCCCCTAAAATGTACTGTTCCCTTGGGTTTTTGCAGCCCAAATGCATGACCTTGCATTTCTTAGCATTAAATTTGAGCTGCCAAATTTCAGACCATTCTTCAAGCTTTGCCAGGTCTTTCTTCATGTTATTCACATCATCTGGCGTGTCTACTGTATTGCAGATTTTGGTATCATCCTCAAAGAGGCAAATCTTACCCGACAACCCTTCAGCAATATCATTTATAAAAATGTTAAAAAGAACAGGCCCAAGAACAGAACCACATCCCTTTCCTCAGAGCGATCTCCATTGATCACTACCCTCTGTTGCCTTCCACTCAACCAGTTCTTGATCCAGCCTATCATTTTGGGATCTATCAAGAGGGCACTCAGTTTATTTATTAGTACACATCCTCTATCTAATTCTCTGGTCACCTAGTCAAAGAAATTGATCAGATTTGTCTGATAAGACCTATCTCTAGTGAATCCATGTTGCCTCTAGTCCAGTAATCAAGTTTATTATTTTAAAAAATTTTATACCGCTCAATCAGACAGGATTCCAGAAACTTGGCCATTCTCTGTTTTAAAAGCATTTCCATTAATTTGCTTACCACAGAAGTCAGACTTTCTGGCCTGTAATTCCCTACTTCTTCCTTACTTCCACTTTTGTGGAGAGGGACCACATCCACCCTTCTCCAGTCCTCTGGTATCACTCCCAACTGTAGAGGTCATTGAAAAGGTCAGTCAGCGGAGCCACCAGAACTTCCCTAAGTTCCTTCAGCACCCTCAGATGTACACAATCCGGTGCCATTGCTTTGTCTACCTTTATTTTAGCTAGCTCCTCATGAACACAACCCTCTGAAAATCGATCAGGGTCTATTACTCCTCCATTCCTATTTACGTTTGTCTTCTGCAGTCTTACTCCTGGTGCTTCAGCTGTGAACACAGAACAGAAATATCTGTTAAGCAATTCAGCCATTTCTTTATCAGCTTCTACATATTCCTTCCCTTCACCTTTGAGTCTCATAAAGCCACTTTTGCACCTCTTCCTATCACTAATATATCTAAAAAATGTCTTGTCTCACCGGATGTCATGGATACAGTTAAGGGGAACAGTTAATCTGCTGGTTGGGTTGGTGGGCATAGGGGAGTAGGGTTATGGATTGAAGGCTATATCAAAAAGGTGGGTTTTCGGTCTGCTTTTAAACAAGGGAAGGGAAGATGATTGGTGGACAAACTTGGGTAATTTATTCCAGGCATAGGGGAAGCTAGAATTGACAGTGGAGAAGGATACAGCTAAGAGCAGCTTATCTGAGGAACAGAGTTCTCTGGGAGCCAGTTAGGCATAGATATTCAGTGCCAAACTGGCTATGTTTAACAGTTTCAATAGGCTTCATGAATAACAGGTCTATCTTTAACTGGTTAGTGCTGAATATTGGCTTAACCGTTAAGTTGCCACAGACTAAAATGAAACCAGATATTCAATGCTGGTTATCGGATACAGCCCGGTATTGAATATCTGGGTTGAATGCTAGTGGTGGGTAGTCAAAGCACTCCCTGCTGCCTGCTGAATATTGAACCCAGGATTACAGCCAAACGAGGCAAATGGAAAGATGTCAGAGAACCTGAACTTTTGAAGATAATAGTTATTACATTACATTAGTGATTTCTATTCCGCCGTTACCTAAAGGATCTATCTGGCTATTTCCAGAAGAATTCTAGAATAGATTGGTTCATAGAGATGAGGTGGTTCTTGTGGCGTTAGGTTGTTTTAGAGAGTAGAGATGCTTTAGGTTGGTTTCAATTGTTGGGCATCAGGGTTTTTTAAAAAAAATAGTATAGTTTTTATTTCTTTTCTAAATGTTCTGTAGTCTAGGATCGTTATCAGCAAAGTAGAGAGTTGGTGGTCTAATCTCGCTGCTTGTGTGGCCAGGAGGCCACTGTACAGTTTTTTCCGTTTGACTTCTCTGATTGGGGGGTATGTGAATGGAGCGTGGGTTCTCCTCTGTCTGGTTGAGGTGGTTCGGATTAGGCGGTTGTTTAGGTCTGTTGAGCTGATGCCGTTCATGGTTTTAAACAGAACTTGAATTGGTAGCCAGTATGAATGGAGGAGCGCCTCGGTGATGTGGTCATGTTTCCTCAGTAAGTAGATGAGCCTCAGGGCTGTGTTCTGGACTGTTTGGAGTTGTTTAAACAGGGTTATCTCCTTTCATTAGCTAATCAGTACCAAGACACTCACCAGTAAGTTCACTGTGCAGCTCATACGGTTGCCCTTGCTCTCGTCACTCATCACAGCCCTGTAATCCAACAGTTTTTCTAAGAGACCTTTCACGAGATTAACAAAGTTCTCAAGTGGCTGGGAGATGTCAGGGAACTCAGATACACACTCCAGAAGTCTGAAACCAAAGGTAGGAGAAGAAAGCAATCATCTAGGGCTTTTTTCTATGACAATACAGACATTATCACATAAGATAAAGCTTTGTTGCTTACCTGTAACAGATGTTTTCTATAATTTGTGCCGGATGCAACTTTGATCATGTGACACCCTAGTTGAGACAGCTTCTCTGGCTGCCAGTAAAATACATGATTGTTTATAAGGTTCTTGTGTTGATTTTCTTTTTTTTTAATCTTTATTCATTTTCAAATCGAACAATAAGTGCACAAAAGTATATCACAAAAGTACTTTCCATATAGCACTATAATATCTAACACATAAAATCTAATAGTGTAAAATCCCCATCCACCCACCCTTCATCACATTCTCAACTAAAATAGAATATATTATATTATACAACATATTCTAACATATCGTATTAAATTACATCCCAAATCCACCCTCCTCCTTGAGTGTGCTAGATATAACTAAAAATGAAAAAGGAGGAAAGAAAATGATGTTTATTCATCACAATACCTTTCCAATGGCCCCCATATCTTTATAAAGTTATTATATGACCCTTTTTCTACTGCTATTGCTCTTTCCATCTTAAAAATGTGGCATAACAAATTCCACCAGAATGTGTAATTAAGATTCTTGTGATTTTTCCAATTATTGGAAATATGTTGAATGGCAACCCCTGTCATAACTAATAAAAGTTTATTATTATGTGATGATATTTGACTTTTCTTTCTCATAGCCATTCCAAATAAAATTGTATCATATGAAAGCGCAACAAGGTTTTCCAATAAAGAGTTTACTTGAGTCCAGATTGAATTCCAAAATAACTTGATGAAGGGACAATAATAAAGTAGATGATCTAATGTCCCTGGTTCCAGATTACAATGCCAGCATCTATTAGACTTAGAGCTATCTAATTTTTGTAAACGAACAGGGGTCCAAAACGCTCTATGCAACAAAAAGAACCACGTTTGCCTCATAGATGCTGACACTGTACATCTCATCCTCCAAGACCAAATTCATGGTCATTGAGATGCAGAAATCTGATGCTTAATCTCAATGCTCCAAATGTCTCTGAGACCACAATTTGGTTTTCTATTCAAATATCCAGGTAGTAATTTATACCACAATGCGGCTTGATGTCCTAGGAAGTCTGCTTGGAAGCAAAGGAACTCCAGACTATATTGATTGTTAAGACTTTTCCATTCAGGGAACCCCACCTGAATAGCCTGCTTCAATTGCAACCATTTAAAACTCTGTGATTTATTAAGACCAAATCTATGTTGCAATTGTGAAAATTCAAGCAGTTTACCTTCTGAAATAACATCATTCAGAGTTCGAATGCCTGCAATAATCCAGTTCTTCCAAAGGACTTGGGCTCCGCCAATTTTAATCTTGGAGTTTATCCATAAGGATTGATTAGTTGATTTATTAATTGGAATCGGTGTTAAATTGCTGATGTATCTCAATGACTTCCATGTGTCCATTAAAATTTTGTTTTCCCTATATCTCCTAGGCATATTAATACTTGGTACATGTACTAAATTCAAAGGAAACAAAAGGCGCCATTCTAAATATAACCAATCTGGTGCATTATCTATGAGTTCTGGGAGGAACCAATACATACCCTGACGTAAAATATAGGCTTGATGATACCTATAAAAATTTGGAAAATTTACCCCGCCCTCTTCAATTGGCTTTTGCAAGGATACTAAAGCAATTCTAGGCATTTTACCAAGCCAAAGAAATTTCGTAAGAATACCATTAAGTGTTGATTTTCAAAGCTTTACATCACGGTGTCCCCTGGTATTTGAGCCAGATACTGAAAATATACCAACCAAATCGTCATCTGAGATCAGAGGGGACACTGCTACTAGTGAGTGAGGAATTAACTACAGTACATTATGTTAGAACAAGATCTTCTGTAGCCCAAGTCCTTTTAAGTTAAAGGCCAGAGTTAAAGTGCAGTCCTATTTCAATACGGCTCAACCCAGCGGGGTTTCAGGGCCAAAGCCCCTTCCTCAGGAACCAAGTAGGAAACACGCAGCAGTAGATCAGAGTAAATCTGGACAGGCAAGGAAAAATGATAAACTCTTTTGAGCAGGGACTGTCCCTTCTAAGTTCTGATGTATAGCACTGCATATGTCTAGTAGTGCTATAGAAATAAGTAGTAGTAGTAGAATTGGATGCAGGAAGCTAGCTGATTTACTAGAGTATTTTTGCAATTGCAGCATCAGTTTTGTGGGATCGAAGGAGATTAACAACTGCATAGAGATTCTGATACTCAGTTTTTTTCAGGCAGTCCAGTACTCCCCTGATATTCTGTTCCAAAAACCCCCGTGAATATCAAAAAAACGTGAATACGGGACAAGGAGCTGGAGGATGCTCCCTGCCTGGTGCCGCTGCCCCGCACCCTGAAGCTCCTGGACACGGATTCGGAGCGCTACAGCTTGATCCTGGATGGGCTGGATTTGGTCACTCCAGGTTGCCCTTCGGATCTGGAGCGCTCGCCGGTCATCGCTTACCCACCAATGCCCGAGAGCAACCCCGTATAAGCCCCCGCCTGCCTGCACTCTACGTGCAGCTGCACGGGGAAAGCGCCTGCTGGCTGGATCCAGA
Organism: Geotrypetes seraphini; assembly: GCF_902459505.1. Classification (NCBI taxonomy): domain Eukaryota; kingdom Metazoa; phylum Chordata; class Amphibia; order Gymnophiona; family Dermophiidae; genus Geotrypetes; species Geotrypetes seraphini. Next base: position 27,526,415 of record NC_047101.1, on the reverse strand, counting down.
ACGACTACCTGCTGCAGCTGGGCTTCAGAGACCGTGGCCGGGTGCAGGAAGAGGGCATGGAGGCCTGATTTAGGTGGTTTTTCACCTGGGGAGGCAGGATAGGGCAACTGGTGCATCAGTGAGTGAAGGAAATCATTCACAGTATGCTCCGACCGCCTATTCCTGCATTAAAGTCAGGCTTCACCAATCAGGAGCTGCTTTGACATGCAGCTCCTGATTGGTGAAGCCTGACTTTAGCACAGGAAGTCCCGGTCAGAGAATACCGTGAATGAATGGAACTGCGAACCGCAAATGACCGGGGGAACACTGTACATGAGAGTTTACAATTCAGTGAGATCATCAAGTTTGCAGACGACACAAAACTCTGCCGGGCAATCAGATCGCAGGAGGACAGTGAGGAACTCCAGAGCGATTTGTGTCGGTTAGAAAAATGGGCGGAGAAATGGCAGATGAAGTTCAACGTGGAGAAATGCAAGGTAATGCATTTAGGCAGTAAAAATAAGGAATACGAGTACAGAATGTCAGGTGCAACTCTGGGAAAAAGTGAACAGGAAAGGGATCTGGGTGTACTGATAGATAGGACCCTGAAGCCATCGGCACAATGCGCAGCAGCGGCAAATAGAATGTTGGGCATGATAAAGAAAGGAATCTCGAGTAGATCGGAGAAAGTTATAATGCCGCTTTATAGGGCAATGGTCAGACCCCACTTGGAATACTACGTCCAACATTGGTCTCCCTACCTAAAGAAGGATATAAAACTGCTGGAGAGGGTGCAGAGACGAGCAACTAAACTAGTGAAGGGTATGGAGAAACTGGAATATGAGGATCGACTTAAAACACTGGGATTGTTCTCCCTTGAGAAAAGGAGACTGCGTGGGGATATGATCGAGACCTTCAAAATACTGAAAGGAATCGACAAAATAGAGCAGAGAAGATTATTTACATTGTCCAATTTGACACGGACAAGAGGACATGAAATGAAGCTAAGGGGGGGCAAGTTCAGGACTAATATCAGGAAGTTCTGCTTCACACAGAGAGTGGTTGACATCTGGAATACTCTCCCAGGGGAGATTATTGCGGAATCGACAGTCCTAGGCTTCAAAAGCAAACTAGATGCATATCTCCTTGAGAGAGGCATATAAAGATATGGTTGGATATAAAATAAGCCAGGTGTATACCTAGCAGGGCCTCCGCGTGTGCAGATCGCCGGACTTGATGGACCGAAGGTCTGATCCGGAGATGGCGCTTCTTATGTTCTTATGGGGTTCTTTGTGGTTTAGGTAAAAAGGTAGGAAAATTATTTTTCCCCACTGGGTATTCTGGTATTATATCATCTCCCAATTCCTTGGAATAAATCCTCTGAACTTGTCTTTGAGATCATAACAAGCACTTTTCTAAAATTCCAAAGATTACTGATTATTGGTGCTATTAACCTCCATCTAGATCAGTGGTCTCAAACTCAAACCATTTGCAGGGCCACATATTAGATTTGTAGGTACTTGGAAGGCCGCAGAAAAAATAGGGGTCTTTTTACTAAGGCGCACTAGCTGATTTAGTGTGCGCTAAATGCTAACATGTCCATTAGATTCTAGATTAGATCTAGATTAAATGCTGCTCTCCTCGCACCCGTGGAATTTACTCCTTCGGGGGGGAGGTGAAGAAAGAGAGAAAAAGTGAGGGAAGCGCCAACAATCGGAAATCCTCAGAACAATGGTGACTTGAAAGGGACAATCCTAATCCAAACAGGAAACCTGCCAGTGAGGTGTCAGGCAGTGGCGTACCAAGGGGGGGGGCGGGGGGGGGCGGTCCGCCCCGGGTACCAAGCCCTGAGGGGGTGCTCCCGGTCCGGTCCAGTTACCCCCCCCTGCGCCGGGTGTCGCGTCTGGAAACAGCCTGCAGCAAGATCGCGATGCCAGAGATCTTTGCCTGCTTCGACTGTTTCCTCCGCCACGGTCCTGCCCCTCCTCTGATGTCAGAGGAGGGGCGGGACCGCGGCGGAGGAAACAGCCGAAGCAGGCAAAAATCTCTGGCATCGCGCGATCTTGTTGCAGGCTGTTTCCCCAGGGCAGTAGCGTACCAAGGGGGGCGAGGGGGAGGTCCATCCCGGGTGCCGCCTTAGGGGGGGGTGCACAGCTGGCCCGGTCCCTATCGCGCTCCTACCCTCCCAGCGAAAGCAGCATCGGCGCCATTATCGAAAAAGGTAATGGCGCCAGGCCTTGGAGCACCAAGGCAGACCGCTTCTCCCCCCTCCCAGCCGAAACCCCGCTGACCATCCTATCTCTCTCTACCCCCCCCAAGTGAACCTTTCTGACCCTCCCAGCGAAAGCAGCAAACCTCCCTCCAGTAGCGTCGGCTTTATCCTCCCTCTGCCGCATCACTGATGACGTCATCAGTAACGCGGCAGAGGGAAGAGAAAGCCGCGAAGGAGGTTTGCTGCTCTCGCTGGGAAGGTCGGAAAGGTTCACGGGGGGGGGGGGGAGATAGGAGGGTCAGCGGGGGTTCGGCTGGGAGGGGGGAGAAGCGGACTGCCTCGGTGCTCCATTACCTTCTTCGGGCAGCAGCAGCGTTTACAATTCGCTGCTGTTGCCGGCTTCAGGCCTTGTTCTCTGCCGGGTCCTGCCTACTTCCAGTTTTCATGAAGACAGGACCCGACAGAGAGGAAGGCCTGAAGCCGGCAACAGCAGCGAATTGTGAATGCTGCTGCTGCCCGATGAAGTTCAGGACATCGGGGAAGGAGCAGGGAGAAATCGGCTGCTGGCTTGGGGGTGAGGGTAGGGAAAGAATCGTGGAAGTGGAGAAATCGGCACGATGGCTTTGTGCAGGCTAGGGGGAGAGAGAAAGAAAGGAAAAAATAAAGAGGGGGGGGGCCAGGGGGAGAGAGAAAGAAAGGCAGAAAGAAAGAGGGGGACCAAGGGGAGAGAAAGAAAGGCAGAAATAAAGAGGGGGACCAAGGGGAGAGAAAGAAAGGCAGAAATAAAGAGGGGGTCAAGGGGGAGAGAAAGAAAGGCAGAAAGAAAGAGGAGGGCCAGGGGGAGAGAGAAAGAAAGGCAGAAAGAAAGAGGGGGACCAAGGGGAGAGAAAGAAAGGCAGAAATAAAGAGGGGGGTCAAGGGGGAGAGAAAGAAAGGCAGAAAGAAAGAGGGGGGCCAGGAGGAGAGAGAAAGAAAGGCAGAAATAAAGAGGGGAGCCAGGGGGAGAGAGAAAGAAGAAGGATCAGAAGAAGGACCAGAGACTCATGAAATCACCAGACAAAAAAGTAGGAAAAATGATTTTATTTTCAACTTAGTGATCAAAATGTGTCCGTTTTGAAAATTTATATCTGCTGTCTATATTTTGCACTATGGCCCCCTTTTACTAAACCGCAATAGAGTTTTTTAGCGCAGGGAGCCTATGAGCGTCGAGAGCAGCGTGGGGCATTCAGCGCAGCTCCCTACGCTAAAAACCGCTATCGCAGTTTAGTAAAAAGGGAGGGGGAATATTTGTCTATTTTTGTATAGTTGTTACTGAGGTGACATTGCATAAAGTCATCTGCCTTGACCTCTTTGAAAACCCGCGGAATATAAATGATAATTAACATTTTCTCTGCGTACAGCGTGCTTTGTGTTTTTAAAATTTTATTGTTGGTAGATCATTTTGACTTGGCCACAAAGGTAAGGGGGAGGGAGGGAGGGGAACTGCTGAAAGACATCTAATAATCCTTGCAGGCTTGACTGCAGGGAATTATTTTTGTAAAATCATGTTTTGTTATGTGACTGGCATTATCTAGACTTTAATTTCTATGAATGAATAGAATGAAAATGATATAAAATTACTTGCTTGTTTTTATGTGCGTGCGCTGAAGGAAAGTGGAGAGAGAGTGGGCTGAGGATGCTGAAGGGAAATGGGGAAGAGAGTGGGGAGAAGACGCTGATTTATAAATTGACAATTGTACAGAATATTGTTTCTTTTTATAATTTAATATAAACAATTCAAGGCTTGTGTGGATGGAATCAGGTGGTTTGCGGGGATGGGGACCGAGCTTACGGGGATTAGTCCAATAAAATTGTATTTTTTTATATCTCATTATTTGTTTTATTTTTATTTGTTAATTTATAAAGTGGTGATTGTTATGTATCAGTTTTTTCAAATTTACATCTACTGTCTTTATATTTTGCACTGTATTAGAGGACATGTGTTACTGTTTTTTGTGGTGTTGCATTGTATCCAGGGTCTGGTTTCTTGGAGGATCAGTTTAACTTTTGTCTACATATTTCTATTTTTAGTTTGTGATTATTCCATTTTGGGCGAGGGTGTATCTCTGTTCTGTGTGTATGAAAAAGACATAGTTTTCAGTTGGCATTGACTACAGGACCAATTGACTGTGCGGGATCTGGCTTGTTTAGTTTTACAATGTATGTGTTGGTGTTCTAGTGCTCACTGCAGTGTTTAAGATGCAGCCTTTTCCTAGGTACACTCTTGTGGTGCGATATGTAGATTGGTACTAAAAATCATATTTTTCATATAGATGGGGGGGGTGTCAAAAAATGATGGGCCCTGGGTGCCACATACCCTAAGTACGCCACTGCCTGCAACTACTCCATATGTACTTCTAATGTCATGACAATTTAGACATAATTTATGTTTTGTTATGTTTGGAATAATGGTTACATATATGAGGTTCAATAAAAGAAAATTTTCACTGCCTGTTTCTATTCTGACCATTTATTCCATTTCATGGTTATTGCAAAAAAAAAAAAAAAAAAAAAAATTTTACATGGGGGGGGGGGGGGGGTGTCAAAAAATGATGGGCCCCGGGTGCCACATACCCTAGGTACGCCACTGGTGTCAGGTAGGGGGGCAAGGCGAGCTTCGCCACGCAGTGGTGCGCTTGGACTGAGATAGCCATAAACCGAGGGCCGCAAAATAATACCTGGCGGGCCACAAATTTGAGATCACTGATCTAGATTATAACACTAGTAAGGATGTAATTGAATTCAGCAGTTTTCTTACTTCTCTGGGCTTTCCCTCTCTTAAGATCTCTTCAACCCATGAAAAGGGGGCACTCTCTTGATATCATCAGCTTTCTCGACCTGATCATAAAACTTTAGTTGAAGATTTTCGTTGGGAACAAGTCCCTTGGTCCAACCACTTTTTAGGCGCTTTCTGTCTTCCTCTTTTTATGTCTCAACTTGGGGTTCAATCCTGTGCCTCAAAACCTATTGCCTTCCACAAGAAAATTGCAAGTGAACAGTTCTGGACCCAATTTCTTGAGCAGTTCACTCTCTGCCCTAAGCCCGACACCTCAGAAGTCAAATGGCATAAATGGGTAACTCTCTCCTAATCGACTTACTGCTCTCTTGCCCCCCTATCTACTAAGACCATTTCCTATTCCCTCAAGGCCCCTTGATACCTTCCTTACCACAGAGAACTGAAGCAGAAATGTTGAGTACTGGAGCGGAAATGGAAAAAAATCCAAATCTCCTGCGGATAGACAGTCTTGGAGGGACAGTATCAGATTTTATAATACAGTACTAAAAAAAACTAGAAAAAATTTTTATGGTGACAAAATTACCAGATCCAATAATCAAAGTAGTACTCTATTTAACATCTGGCACTCCTTAACTTCTGGCAGATGATCTAGCCATACTGGGATGGGTGAAGGCATGAATGTAGCTCAATGTGTGAGGCTAGTTTTTTACTTAAGTGGGCTTCAAGGATTTTTGTTAGAATAGGATTGCCAGCAATGGGCCTATAGTTTGAAGCTATGGAAAGGTCTGCTGTTGAAGTTTTTGGTATGGGTGTGAGAGCGATTTTACTCATTTCTTTGGGTAGTTGGCCTAGGTTCAGGGAGCCAGGCTATGAATTGGTGGGGAGCGGCTGAGAGGAGGTAAGCGGGGCAATTGTCTAGGGGGCTACCCTTTGTCTCCTTCCACTTAACCAGCTTCTAATCCAGTTCATCACTTTGGGGCCCATATCGCATGCATTCAGTTTATTTAGCAGTCGCCTATGCGGCACCTTGTCAAAAGCTTTGCTATAGTCCAAGTACACTACATCTAGCACTCCTCCCATATCCAACTGTTTGATTTCCCAGTCAAAGAAATCAATCAGATTTGTCTGACAAGACCTACTTCTCATAAAATCATGCTGCTTCGGGCCCTGCAGTCTGTTAGTGCAATCCTTGCATTAACCTGAACCAGCAAGGTGAGTAAGCTTTAACTTATAAATATTATTTTAATGGACAGGTAAAACACTACAAAGAACATCAGAACCCTTGGCCTCGGTCATACATTTTCCCCTATAATAGCCCCCTTTCCCTTTGGGTTGAGCCTTCTAGTACATGGAGTCTGCCAGGACTTTGAGCCCAAGCCTATGTTGTTCCCTGTGGCAGCAGAATAGATCCCCCAGACACCCAACAGAAGCAGGCAGGTGATGGACTGAGCACAAGAACTCCAAGATCAGATACAAAAGGACATTCTGCAGAATAGGAACAATACGGGCAGAAAAGCAATCAAGAAATAAGCTAAGGTCAGGCCAATCAGTGCCTTAGGCCTCTCCCCATGCATCAGATGATGCGCCGGGGCGGGGCCTAAGGCCGTTATTGGGCGGCAGCTGGCCAGAGAGCAGGAGCAGGAGGACTTTCCTCCTGCTCCCGAAGATTTTGGAGCAGCGTAGGAGCAGGAGGAGGGTACGGGCACCCCTCCTGCTCCCGAAGATGTTGGGAGCCTCCAAGGAGCAGGAGGGACCGGGCACCCCTCCTGCTCCCAATAATTTTAAAGGTACCGGGGTGGGTGGGGTTGAGACATTCCATGTCGGGGGTGGGCCGTGCTGTGTCGGGGGAGGGCCAGGAGGGGGGGAGGGTTGTGCCGTGCTGCTTCTTTTTTTTTCTTTTTAACGCTGATGGCAGGAGGGAGTTGGCATCCCTCCTGCTTTTTTCTCTAGGGGGATTGGGGGGGCGCAGCAGAGAAGGGCAGGCAGGAGAGATCGGGACCTAGGAGTGGTGTCGGGCAGATCTCTCTTGCCTGCTCCCGTACTCTCCTGCTCTCTGCCGCAGTTCAGGCCCGCTTTAAAACTACGGGCTTGCACTGCAGGGAACGGCGGCAGAGAGCAGGAGAGTTCGGGAGCAGGCAAGAGAGATCTGGGCTGCTTCTCCTGTCACTACTGTCAGGGTGTGCGCATGAGTGGGGATTGCTCTGGCCGTGGATAGGGAGGCGTGTTAACGATTGTCCCCATTTGCATGCAGGCCTTTACTGAATTGGTCGGCCGGCATGCAAACGGAAACGGATCGCATACAGTTTGGAGGTTTAGTGAATCTAAGCCAAAATATCCAGCTATGCTGTTAGCGGTCAGTGCAGAATACCATCCTGCATAAGTGGATTAACTGGCCAGAAGCCTTTCTTGCCTGCTTAAATTGCTCTGAATATCAGCCCCTTTGCAGTTTTCCTTCATTCTTATTCCAACTCACCTCAATCTAATTCATGAACCAAAACCTGATATCCAACCAGTGGATGCCAGAATTACACAGCAGTTGGGACTTCAATTCACAGCATCCTCCACATAACAGCTCAGTTATCAGGTGACTTGTCTCACTGAGCAAGTCAGACTGGTTGTAGACAGTCTAGCTTGCAAGTAAGTACACTTTGTGTGAAGCAATGCAAGGAACGCCCACCTTGCAGTGGTCAAAATTTTCCAGCAGGTCTAGAGTTGTTGATAGCTTTGGTAAGAGCATTTTTACTTGAATTTAGGAGCAGTTGGTGTTTAGGCGTAGGACACATATGTATATAAAACATGCAAAAGAGCTGTGTCTGGCGATCACATCAGCCCACTGGGCTGGTGCACAAAAACTGTGCCTACCACTCAGCCCTTGTGTGCAGATGTCAGGCAAGTTCCTCACCTTTTACCACCGATATTCAACACATACAAAGTGCATATAATTTGCATGCTGTGTGTGTTGCGCATCGCATGAGAAGTTAGAATCGATCTGTAACCCGAAGATTTCCACTGGTTTCCTGGAGTTTTGTGCATCTGCCCCACTGTGTCAATTCTCAGATTATCTGAGCACAGAGTTTAAGCCTGAAACCAGAGTTCAAAGGTCTTACATGGACTCAAACAACTGCATGTACTGCTCATCTCCACGGCCTCCTTCCACCTCATGGTCCAGTTTCAAAACAATTTCATTTTCAAACTGTGAAGAAAAAGAAATATAATGAAAAAAAAAATTTCAAAACCCCACCCAGTACCAATGTAGAAGCCAGAGCTGGGTAAGTAAAGTATTCTCTAAAGGGGCCTGAGTAGAGAAGAACTACTTTAAAGAGAAAATACCCCTCCAATACTTCTCACTTTACATCCTCAGCTTCCTTGTCTGTGTCTCACTTACACTCCCAGCAGTTTTCTATCAGGAGAGTGCCATTTAGAACTAGCTGCATAGGCCGAGGGCATGAAGAGAGCTTAAACATAGGACAGAAGAAAGGATCATGGATTTGATATACAGTGGTACCTTAGTTTGCGAGCATAATGGAAAGAAAATGGCGTAAAAATAAATCTGCTGAAAATTTTAAGTTTTATAAAGACCAAGCATCAATATACAAGATAAAAATTAATCAGACCAAAAGAAATTATTACTCTAATAAAATCTTAAAGGCTAAAAATCCATCTGTTCTTTATTCCATCTTAAAATCTATTGTTCCCAATTCCCAGAAGGAAGGTAAAAAAATACAACCTAACAGCTCAAGATCTCGCCAACTATTTTCTTAAAAAAATCAGTGATATCTGTCAAAACTTTGATCAGTTAGTGCCAGATGATTCTATTGATAATTCTTACAATAACTACCTTCCCACCGCTAAATGTTCCACCTTTAACCTACCCTCTCTAAAAAATATTGAAGATCTTTTCCAAAGAATCAACATCAAGGGTTCACGATCAGAAATTATTCCTCCAATAATTTTAAAAAAATTCATTCCTTCATTTTAAAAAGCCTTAGTACAGGTTTTGTGCCAGTATCTTGGAAAGCTGCAAAAATTTCACCTATAATAAAAGATCATACAATAAGTTCTAAGGAGGTTTCAAATTACCGCCCTATCACCAACATCCCATTTTTGGCTAAGTTAACTGAGAGAGTAGTTTTCGAACAACTATCTGACTTCGCCGAATCTACTAACGTGTTACACCCGAATCAAACAGGCTTTAGAAAAAACCACAGCACAGAATATTCAATGATCGGGCTTACTACAAATATAAACTATCACTTAGATCACCATAATTCTGTTATTCTCTTTTCTTTGGACTTATCGGCTGCATTTGACACTATAGATCATACTTTACTTTTAGATAGATTAAAATCTATCGGTGTTTGTGACCAGGTTTTACAATGGTTTGTTTCTTTTCTAGCAAACCGACAATACACAGTTCATTTCAATAATTCATGTTCAAAACCTTTCTCTCTTAGCTATGGAATTCCTCAAGGATCTATACTATCACCTTTACTGTTTAATATCTTTCTTTCGCCGTTACTGGGTCTATGCCAATCTATTGGCTTTACTTCATACACTTATGCAGACGACATTCAACTGTCTCACCCTTTAAATCCTGAACACTTAGAAGAAATTTCTCAGATCAACAAAAAACTCGACATAATTAAAAATTGGCTTGCTGCGAATAGATTAGCATTAAACATCCATAAAACAAAAGCAATACTTTTCATATGGATACAAGAATAAAGTTAGCTACTCCTTTTATTATTAATAACATTCATATAGACTTAGTTTCTTCATTAAAAATACTTGGGGTTATTATTGATGAAAATTTTTCCTATCATGAACACATAAGTAACATTATCAAATCTTGCCTCTACCGATTGCGAATGATCCGTTCAATTTCCAAATTTCTGGAGCCTAAATCTTTAAATATTCTAATACACTCATTGGTTATAACAAAGCTCGACTACTGCAACTCGTTACTAATCAACATAACACAAAAAGAAAAGAAACGTCTACAGATAATTCAAAATATCGCTGTCAAACTTTTACATAAAGGTAAAAAGTATGACCATGTAACTCCTTACTTGATTGAATCGCACTGGCTCCCCATTACCCATCGCATTACTTATAAAATTTTGCTTCTGGTATTTAAAACTCTATCTACGAGTGAACCATCATTTATAAATCGGATGCTTATCCCGTATAACTTATCACGCACTCTTCGATCTTTAGCGCAAGGATTATTGGCAGTTCCTTCTTTAAAAGTGGTAGGCACCAGACGTCATGACATGTTTTCAATAGTGGCCCCCCAAATTTGGAACTCCCTACCACAATACATAAGAGATGAAAAGGAACTCAGTCTCTTTAAAAATAAACTAAAAACTTTCCTTTTTAAAGATGCCTTTAGTCTCTAAAATAAACATAATCTAAACAGTGTAGCCAAGTCATCCCTCCTTATGTCTTTTCCTTGAATGTTCTCTTTTCTTTTTTTCAAAAACATTTACTATGTAACTTTTCCCCTTTTATCCTTTCGTGTTTTTGTTTCGTTTGTTTATGAGTCTGTTTTTTACCCTTTTTTTATATATTATTTGTATGCTTTTTTAATATGTTTATATAACTTATTTTAACTCGCTTAGTAAATTATGGATAATTCATCAAATTAATAAATAAACAATAAACAATAATTTGTTCCAGAAGCATGCTCGTAAATCAAAGTGCTCATATATCAAAGCAAATTTCCCCATAGGAAGTAAGGGAAACTCGCTTGATTGGTTCCCGCCCTTTCCTGAGGCCACCAGCACTGCTCACTTCCACCCCACCCCATTCCAAAAAGATCCCACAACCCCACCACATCCCCTAAAGATCACCCACCACCAATGGCACGCTTCCACCACCCGATTTGCGATTCCGCCCAAACCCTTACTCCGATCTGGCACCGGCACGCAGCACCAACCCATAGGACATGCCGGTGCCTGAATATCCTGCCTCTTGCTGCTGGGCTGGGTCTTGAGCAATGCGCATGCTCAAGGCCTTCTGGCTCCCGCTCTCTCTGAGATTCTCGGGGGGGGGGGGGGAGGTGGCGATGCCGGTTCTTGGGGGGAGGCTCGCAAATCGAGTCAACACTCGGTTTGCAGGCACGATTTGCTTGAGTGTTTTGCTCGTCTTGCAAAACACTCGCAAATCGTGTTACTCGCAAACCGAGGTATTGCCTTTCTGTGGTACAAAAAAAGCACAGTTACTTACCGTAACAGGTGTTATCCAGGGACAGCAGGCAGATATTCTTAACTGATGGGTGACAGCACCGACGGAGCCCCGGTACGAACAATTTTAGAGTGATTGCACTCTAAGAACTTAGAAAGTTCTAGGTGGTCCGCACTGCGCATGCGCGAACGCCTTCACGCCCGATGGAGGCGCGCGGTCCCCAGTTAAGATAAGCCAGCTAAGAAGCCAACCCGGGGAGGTGGGAGGGTCGTAAGAATATCTGCCTGCTGTCCCTGGATAACACCTGTTACGGTAAGTAACTGTGCTTTATCCCAGGACAAGCAGGCAGCATATTCTTAACTGATGGATGACCTCCAAGCTAACAAAGACGGATGGAGGGAAGGTTGGCCATTAGGAAAATAAATTTTGTAAAACAGATTGGCCGAAATGTCCATCCCGTCTGGAGAATGCATCCAGACAGTAATGAGAAGTGAAAGTATGAACTGAGGACCAAGTAGCAGCCTTGCAGATTTCCTCAATAGGTGTAGATCTGAGGAAAGCCACAGATGCTGCCATAGCTCTAACCTTATGGGCCGTGACAGAACCTTCCAGTGCGAGTCCGGCCTGAGCGTAACAGAACAAATTGCATGCAGCAAGCCAGTTGGAAATCGTTCGTTTAGAAACAGGGCGACCCGGTTTATTAGGATCAAAAGAGAGAAAAAGCTGGGGAGACGATCTGTGAGGTTTGGTGCGCTCTAAATAGTAAGCCAAGCATATTTACAGTCCAAAGTATGCAAAGCCTGTTCCCCAGGATGGGAATGAGGTTTAGGAAAGAAGACTGGTAAAACGATGGACTGGTTAAGGTGAAAGTCAGAGACAACTTTAGGCAGGAACTTAGGATGAGTACGAAGAATCACCTTGTCATGGTGAAAAACAGTGAAAGGTGGGTCAGCCACTAGTGCATGTAACTCACTGACCCTCCTGGCAGAGGTGAGAGCGATAAGGAAGATCACTTTCCAAGTGAGAAATTTGAGATGAGCTGAGGCCAATGGTTCAAATGGAGGCTTCATTAAAGAAGAGAGAACCATGTTAAGGTCCCAGATAACAGGAGGGGGCTTAAGAGGTGGTTTCACATTGAAAAGACCCCGCATGAATCTGGAGACCAAAGGATGAGCAGTGAGAGGTTTTCCGTGAACGGGCTCTTGAAAAGCAGTAATTGCACTGAGGTAGACTCTGATGGAGGTAGATTTGAGACCAGAGTCAGACAAAGAGAGCAAATAGTCCAACACTTGTTCCACCGCCAACGAAGTTGGATTATGCTGATGGAGAAGACACCAGGAAGAGAACCGAGTCCACTTCTGTTGGTAACATTGGAGAGTGGCCGGCTTCCTGGAGGCATCCAGAATATGATGAACAGGCTGAGAAAGGAGTGTATGAGCCGAACTCAGCCCGAGAGAAACCAAGCTGTCGGGTGTAATGATTGCAGGTTGGAATGTAGAAGGGACTGTTGATGCTGAGTAAGCAGAGTAGGAAATACTGGTAGAAGTATGGGCTCCCTGGAACTGAATTGAAGAAGGGAGAACCAATGTTGCCTGGGCCACCGTGAAGCAATGAGAATCATGGTGGCTGTCTCCCGATTGAGTTTGAAGAGAGTCCTCAACATGAGAGGGAGAGGAGGAAAGGCATAAAGAAACCGATGCGTCCCAATTGAGGAGAAACGCATCTGCTGCCAGACGATGAGGGGAGTAGAGTCTGGAACAAAATTGGGGCAGTTGATGGTTGTGAGGCACTGCAAATAGGTCCACCTGAGGAGTGCCCCATTGAGCAAAGATGGATTGAAGAGTGACAGGATCGAGAGTCCATTCATGAAGTTGAAGAATTCTGCTGAGGTTGTCTGCTAATGAATTCTGTTCGCCCTGAATGTAGACAGCCTTCAGAAAGAGACTGCGAGCTGTCTCCCAAGACCAAATCTTTTGGGCCTCCTGACATAACAGACGAGAGCCCCTCTCACCTTGTTTGTTGATGTAGTACATGGCGACTTGGTTGTCTGTGCACAGAAGAAGAACCTGGGGAGAGAGAAGGTGCTGAAACGCCTTGAGAGCATAAAACATCGCCCTGAGTTCCAGGAAATTGATGTTATGTAGACACTCCTGGACCGTCCAAAGACCCTGAGTACGGAGATGGTCCATGTGGACTCCCCAGGCATATGAGGAAGCATCTGTTGTGATGATCATGTGATGAGGAGGCAGATGAAACAGAAGACCTCTGGAAAGATTGGAGGAGTTCAACCACCAGTGCAGAGACTGCCGAAGAGACGATGTCACAGATATGTGTCGTGAACATGGATCTGTCGCCTGTGACCATTGAGTGGCCAGGGTCCACTGAGGAACGGCTAAACAAATTGCAGCTATACTCACTCGAGGAGCGCAGAGAGAGGAGGGACATGATCGAGACGTTCAAGTATCTCTCGGGCCGCATAGAGACGGAGGAAGATATCTTCCTTTTCAAGGGTCCCACGACAAGAAGAGGGCATCCGTGGAAAATTAGGGGAAGGAAACTACGAGCTGACACCAGGAAATTCTTTTTCACAGAAAGGGTGGTTGATCGCTGGAATAGTCTTCCACTGCATGTGATCGAGGCCAGCAACATGCCTGATTTTAAGGCCAAATGGGATCGTCACATGGGATCTATTCACAGGGCGAAGGTAGGGGAGGGATCTATTCACAGGGCGAAGGTAGGGGAGGAACATTAGGGTGGGCAGACTGGATGGGCCTTGGCCCTTATCTGCCGTCTATTTCTATGTTTCTATGAGTATGCAGGTGAAGACAGGCGAGGGGTGTAACATGAACTGTCGAGGCCATGTGTCCCAAGAGTACCATCATCTGTCTGGCCGGAATGGTACATTGGAGGAACACGTGATGACAGAGTTGGAGGATGGTCTGAAGACTATTGGATGGAAGAAACGCCCTCATGAAAGTGGTGTCCAGGATCGCTCCAATGAATTGAAGTTGTTGAGTGGGAATGAGATGAGACTTCTGGTAATTGATTTCGAAACCCAGCAGGTGAAGAAAAGAGATGGTCTGGTTGGTGGCTTGAATGACTTGCTGATATGAAGGAGCTTTGATCAACCAGTCGTCCAGGTAAGGAAAAACCTGGAGATGGTAAGATCTCAGAAAGGCAGCCACCACTATGAGACACTTTGTGAATACCCTGGGAGACGAGGCTAGGCCGAAGGGTAGCACTTTGTATTAATAATGACGGTGATGGATAAGGAATCTGAGGTACCGTCTGGAGGTCAGATGGACAGGGATGTGAGTATAGGCCTCTTTGAGATCTAGGGAGCATAGCCAGTTGCCCTGATTGAGAAGAGGGTAAAAGTGTGGCTAGGGAGAACATTCTGAACTTCTCCTTGACCAAACACTTGTTGAGGTCCCTGAGATCCAAGATGGACCTGAGATCTCCGGTCTTTTTTGGGACCAGAAAGTACCGGGAGTAAAATCCCTGCCCCCTCTGTTCTAGAGGAATTTCCTCTATAGCGTTCAGAAGAAGAAATGATTGTACCTCCTGAGCCAATATGGAGGATTGAGACATGTTGAAAGCAGACTCTTTTGGAGGACTGTCGGGTGGAAGAGTCTGAAAATTGAGAGAGTAATGAATGATGAATGATGGAGAGAACCCATTGGTCTGAAGTGATGAATGATGGAGAGAACCCATTGGTCTGAAGTGATGAATGATGGAGAGAACCCATTGGTCTGAAGTAATGAGTTCCCAACAGTTGAGAAAAAACTGGAGACGTCCCCCGATAGGCTGAGGCAGAGGAGATGAAGGGGGGAGACCGGCTATGTCCTGAAGAATCATGTCAAAAAGGCTGAGCAGCTTTAGGCAGAGCAGGTGTTTTCATAGGTTGCTGCTGTTGTGGACGAACCTGTTGCTGCTGCTGTTGACGTGGCCTATGAGGCTGGGTGCGTGGCTGAAGAGGATGAACAGAATAACATCTCTGATAGGAAGACTGCTGTCGAAAAGAGCGAGAAGGTGGAGGTTTCTTTTTGTTTTTCAATAAAGTATCCCACCTGGTCTCATGAGCCAATAATTTTTGCATGGTGGTAACGAGAGACTCTCCAAGTAACTCATCACCCAGGCAAGGAACATTAGCGAGGCAGTCTTGGTGATTGACATCAAGTTCTGAGACCCGAAGCCAAGCTAAACGCCGCATGGCGACAGCCATTGCAGTAACCCTGGAACTGAGTTCAAAGGTGTCGTAGATAGAACGGACCAGGAACTTCCTAAGTTGGAACAAACTGGAAGTATACTGCTGAAACAAAGGGACTTTACGTTCAGGTAAATATCTTTGGAGGGTAGAAAGCTGCTGAATTAAATGTTTCAGGTAAAAAGAAAAGTGAAAGGCATAATTACCTGAACGATTGGCCAGCATAGCATTCTGATATAAACGCTTGCCAAATTTATCCATGGCCTTACCCTCTCTGCCAGGAGGGACAGAGGTGTACACACTAGCGCCTGCAGCTTTCTTTAGAGTAGACTCTACTAGCAGGGACTCATGTGGGAGCTGAGGCTTGTCAAACCCTGGAATAGGAATAACCTTGTAAAGGGTGTCAAGCTTACGGAGAGTTCCAGGAATGGTTAAGGGAGTTTCCATGTTTTTATAAAAGGTTTCCCTCAGAATGTCATGGAGGGGTAACTTCAGAAACTCTTTTGGAGGTTGGTCGAAGTCCAGGGCATCAAGGAATGCCTTGGACTTTTTAGAGTCAGATTCCAAGGGAATAGACAGTGTCTCTGACATTTCCCGTAAGAAGTTGGTTAAGGAAGTCTGATCAGGCTTACTGCCAGGCTCCTGAACAGAGGGGTCTTCCTCATCAGAAGAAACCTTATCATCGGTACCGAGAGGTTCTTCAGAATCATCCCATATGTCAGGGTCTTGCACCAATGGTAGTCGCCCTCGAGAGACCAGAGTGGAGATGTCACCATGCAGGGACTTACGCACCGACTTGCCCGACCGCATCGATACGGTACCCGGGGAAGTATGGGAAATGTGGTGTCGAGTTGGCTCCAGAAGCGGTACCGGCTCGGAGACCGACTGGACGGTATGGTGTGCGGCTTTCGGTTCCGCTGACAATACTGGCATGGATACCGAGGAAGCGGATTGTACCGGTGCCGATAACGTCGACACCGATAATACAGGCTGAGCAACAATCGGCACCAGTAGCTCAGACTGAACAGGCACTGGAAGGTTCGGTTGCAAAAGAGCAGGGAGTTGTTATAACTGCTCCTTAAGTTGGACTTGGAGGATAGCCGTGATGCGGTCATCCAAGGAAGGCACCGGTACCGCTTTCTTTTTCTTCGGTACCTGTGGTGCTGCTCGACGCCCTGGAGATGAGGAGGCCGATGACGAGGCACTCACCTCAATAGGAGCGGAGCGTTTACGAGGACACCGCGCGGTCTCACTGGTTGGCTCACTGCGGAGTCGACCAGTGGGCACAACAGGGTAGGGGAAGGCTTCTTAGCCGGCTTACCTGGGGGATGCGACACTGAAGAAACTTCTAGCGGTGTCGAAAGAGTCGGTACCGATTTAGTCGAAGGAGCCGAAGAGGAGTTTCTGTTGAAGTTGTCGATTCTTCAAGGTGCGTTTCTAGAGAGAAGCGCAACGGTGCACGAGGAAGCCCTATGGTCCGGACCCAAGCACTGGAGGCACCAATTGTGAGGGTCTGTGAGGGAAATAGGGCGAGCACACCGCTGACACTTCTTAAAACCCGACTGAGGGGGCATGAAGGGAAAAACGGCGGTAGCAAAAATCGAAGGTCGAGGCTTCGATGATGCCAACAGGCCCCGCTGGGGCTGACCGAAAAAAGAAAGAAAAATTGTTCTTTTTTTTTTTTTAATATATACTATATTTTTAAGTTGTTAAAGAAGAAAGAAATTGAGAAAGGAAGTAAACTTCCACAAAAAACGCGCGAGCAGGAAAGCGAGAAAAAAGATTTTCAACGGCCGTTGAAAAAAATATGTCTTCTTAGCTCCACGGAAACTAAGAAACTGGGGACCGCGCGCCTCCGTCGGGTGGGAAGGCACTCGCGCATGCGCGGTGCGGACCACCTAGAACTTTCTAAGTTCTTAGAGTGCAATCACTCTAAAATTGTCCGTACCGGGGCTCCGTCGGTGCCGTCACCCATCAATTAAGAATATGCTGCCTGCTTGTCCTGGGATAAAAGTGGTTTACTTTTATTATATGTACATATTCAGTCCTTTTTAACTGGCCAGAAATGGCTCCTGGTCAGTTAAATAGCAGACAGCCAGCTATGTCATGCGACTTAGACAACTATCTACGAAATTTAAACTGCTAGCTGGCTATTTTTAGCACCCAAATCGGTCTCTCTTTAGAACAATCTAATCTAATCTTTGATTTTTTTATACCGATTGAGCCCAACAGGAGGTCTCGATTCAGTTAACAGAATATTAATAAAATTATACGGGAGATTAGAGCAGAAACTATGGGCTCCTTTTACTAAGATGCGCTAGCGGTTTTGGCGTGCGCTATACACTTACGCCTCCATAGAGCTTGCGTTAGTATTCTTAAATGCTATCGCACCTTAGTAAAAGGAGCCCTATATCTTTTATGATTGATTATTTGAAAAAGAAGGATCATTAGTAAATTTCTGAAATAAATATGTCTTCAGTACTTTACGAAATGTGGGTGAATGAGAGAGAACTCTAATTATAGAAGGAAGGTCATTCCAAACTTTTACGAATAAAGATTGACAAATATTGGCCATAGTTTTTATTCTTTTAACAGTGGGAAAGCCAAGTTTATATTTCTGAGAGCTCCTAGAATTAGAGAGTTCTTGAGAAAAAATACCATCTAGGATTTTGAAAATTACAGTTGCACATTTAAATTGGATCCTTCAGTAAACAGGAAGCCAGTGAAGAGATCTCAATAAAGGTGCGACATGATCATATTTATGTTTACCTTATATCAGTTTAGCAGCCATATTCTGGATAAGTTGTAGCCTCCTCAAATTACATTTACTTAAAAAAGCTTAAAGCGAATTGCCATAGTCCAACTGAGGTAAAATAATGGCCTGAACCAAAACTGCAAAATGTTGCTGTAAAAAACATGACGTACTCTTCTAAGCATCTTTAAACTAAAAAAAAACATTTTTTAGTAACATGATTAATTTGATTAGATAATGAGAGTGAAGAATCCAGAATAAAACTCAGAATTCTAGATGAAAAATCAATTTTCAGTGAATCACCAGAGGAGCTAGGCAACTGCTCAATTTTTACCCCAAACCATAATAATTTTGTCTTGGTAGTATTTAATTTCATGCACACTCCCGGAAGAGGTGGTAGAGACAGAGACTGTGCCTGAGTTCAAGAAAGCCTGGATAGGAACGTGGGATCTCTTAGAGAGAGGAAGAGATAATGGATGCTGCAGAGGGGCCGACTGGATGGGCCAATTGGCCTTTATCTGCCATCAGGTTTCTATGTTACTATAAACTTAGCCGCCCAGCGATGAATATTGCCCTAGCCAGCTAAGTTTCTAGCAGCCAAAAGTAGATTGGATATTCAATGCCAGTCACCGGAAGTGGCCCAGCATTGAATACTTGGGCTCAGTGCTGACCGTGGGAGTCAGCCTGGCTAACTCCCACAATCAGAATATTGGGACCATATTACCTCTCTCCCTAATGGATTTATAATCTAAGTTTTTGTACCTGGAGCAATGAAAGGTTAACTAACTTACTCAGGATCTCAAGGAGCAGCAGTTCCCTTGGTTCTCCACCCACCACACTAACTATTAGGTTAAGGCTGTTAAGACCTGGGATAAAGAAACCTGTAGATTTCACAAGGAGGAAAATAGTGTGGCAGGAAAAGTTTTTGCATACGAGAAGAGGGCAAACTACTTATCATCTTCACCACCAATATGATTTCTTTTGCACATAACAATTTGTGCACTCTTTGTGCAGTATAAATTCAATGTTGTCACCGTTGTTGCATCAAACACAATCCTTCCCTTCCAACACTGCTCATCTGCTGCTGCCCAGATGGGGGGTACATCATTAGTCTGGCCTTAGGAGGCCTTGATGGTAGTGAAACTACTGACAGCATGTGTGCAAGCCCAGTGGCATGACAAGCCCATGTACCATGAGTGGAGATGAAGTACAAGCATATTTTATAAAGTGTATGTGTACGCTTACACTAACTCCTGAGCAGGATGCATTCTACCTTTGATTGCTGCACTTTTTTTCAGGCTATTTTATAAAAGCTGATAGGTGCCTATGGGTCTTTATACAATAAGCTTGAAAACAGACATCCACATGGCCTTCACATATAGGCAACCTTTTGTAAAATTATCCCTACAGCATCTACTTTTATGATATATATATATATATATCATATACTGGTACTGGTACTGGTATCACGGTACTGGTGTTCCTGGGAGTGGTATTGGCACTTAAGTACATAGTTTATATTGGTCATGCTGATAGCGGGTTAAATCTCTTTAATATTCCTCTTTTTATGTCATACCCATGTTCTAGAGATTTCTATTTAATATTGCTTTATGTGATCTCTGACTTCTTACCTTTTTGAATTCTCCAGTCATCTGATATTCACACAGCATCATGTCAAAAAAGATTGGGATAGTGGCCTTGCGCAGCTCAACTTCTGGAATAAGGGTCATTTCTAAAATTGGCCCAACCATTCCAGGAATGAAGCATCTTTTGTTTTGTCCTGCAAGAGAGAGATATTCCCATCCTTATAATAACCTTCAGCCTTTCTTTAAACACTCATCACTGTCATCTAGTTGAGACCTAAATAGTCAATGCTGGTCCTATTCAGGCACCAACCATTTTCCTGTAGTCGTACTTTCAAAAATTAAGTGCTGCTAAAGTAGCTTTCTTTTGCGACATCAATCCAGGTATTAGCTCAAATTTGATCATGTTATGATCACTATTTCCCAACGGACCCAAAACATTTACCTCCTGCATTCCACTAGGGACCAAATCTAAAGTAGCTCCCCCTCTTGTCAGTTCCTGGACCAGTTGCTCTCATTTTTTTGATGTCTAGGAATTTTACCTCCCTAGCACTCCCTGATGTAACATTTATCCAGTCATTGTTAGGGTAACTGAAATCACTCTTTATTCTACTGTTGCCCAATTTGCCAGCTTTCCTAATCGCTGAAAACATTTCTTCCTTTGTCTGCTCATTCTGTCCCAGGGGATAGTAGAATAACCCTACCTGTATATTCCTTTTTTTCGCACATGGAATTTCCATCCATATGGATTCTACACTGTTATCTGCAGTATGTCATGCAGAATATTTATTTTGATTCAATTCCCTCCTTAACTGGAAACAATGCAGCTGGAGGACTCCCACTCAGTTTAGAGGGAACAGTGTCTCCTTCCCACCTCTTCTAATATAAAAAGATGTTCTAGAGCATTCTCTCACTAAATATTGCTTCCTGGTATTTACAATAAAAGCTCTTTGCCTCTAGGCTCCTATCTGCTCTCACCTCTATTCAACTGAAACCTCAAAATTGTTAAACCCTCCTTGCCCCCCCCTAAAAAAAACAACCCAGGTCATATCTGGAAGGAGGTTCAGGTTTACAGCCCTGATGCCAACATCCAGTGTTATTTTATCAGCAACACAAATAGCTTATGTTATCAGTGTTGTTGCATGCAGGGCTTTGCATGCACAGTAGGGTCTCAGGCCTTAGGCGGGCTTGCGGGCCTCCCTAGGCTCCCGGAGGCGCCTTCAATATAGGCGGCCTGCCTGGGGAGCATTTTTTTAGAAAACGTGCCTCCCGATTGGCACGCCTACAGCTGCCTACAACGGGATGCACTTTGCAGAATCAGGGCCTCAGTGTACAGCTCACTATGCCCTGGGCATGTTAAATGGCTTTGACACATACACTAGCCATTTAGATTTATATCAGACATTATAGATGGTCTATTATAAAGATGTACCCTTAGTCACACACACATTCTTGGAACTGAGTATCTGTTCGTACTTACCAAGCTTGTACCACATGTCACGAATAGCAAAGCCAATCAAGCATCTCATATCACTGTATCTAGAAAGAAACAGGAAAATAATAAGAACATTAAATAAGCCATGCTGCATCAAACCAAGTCCCACTGAATCCAGAATCCTGTCTCTGACAGTAGCTAGATCCCAAAAAGTGGATCTCTGACCTACATAGAAACATAGAAGATGATGGCAGATAAGGGCCATAGCCCATCAGGTCTGCCCACTCTACTGACCCACCCCCAAGTCTACTATCCTAGGGATCCCACTCCTGGTGCAGGTTCCCTTGGCTTAACCCTCTAAATTCTTGCACGCTGCTTGCCTCGATCACCTGCACCGGGAGCTCGTTCCAAGGATCAACCACTCTCTCGGTGAAGAAATATTTCCTGGTGTCGCCATGAAATTTCCCGCCCCTGAGTTTGAGCGGATGCCCTCTTGTGGCTGAGGGTCCTTTGAGAAAGAGAATCTCTTCTTCCATCTCGATACGGCCGGTAATATACTTAAACGTCTCGATCATGTCTCCTCTCTCCCTACGTTCCTTGAGTTAGTACAGCCGCAAATTTTTCAGCCTTTCCTCGTATGATAGATCCTTGAGCCCCGAAACCATCCTGGTGGCCATCCGTTGCACCGACTCTACTCTTAGCATATCTTTTCGGTAGTGTGGCCTCCAGAATTGCACACAGTAGGCTGCCAATCAAGTGGAGCAAGCTTCCTCCAAAGCAAGGCAAATCATAGGTTGCATACGCAGGAGTTTCGTCAGCCGTAAGCCTGAAGTCATTATGCCATTGTATAGATCCATGGTGAGACCACACCTGGAGTACTGTGTGCAATTTTGGAGGCCGCATTACCGAAAAGATGTGCTGAGACTAGAGTCGGTGCAGAGAATGGCAACCCGGATGATCGCTGGTCTCAAGGATCTCCCTTACGAGGAAAGGCTGGATAAGTTACAGCTCTACTCACTCGAGGAACGCAGAGAGAGGGGAGACATGATCGAGACGTTCAAGTATCTCACGGGTCACATCGAAGTGGAAGAAGATATCTTCCTTCTCATGGGTCCCACGGCAACCAGGGGGCACCCGTGGAAAATCAGGGGAGGGAAACTGCACAGTGACACCAGGAAATTCTTTTTCACTGAGAGAGTGGTTGACCGCTGGAATAATCTTCCACTTCAGGTCACTGAGGCCAGCAGCGTGCCTGATTTTAAGGCCAAATGGGATAGATACGTGGGATCTATTCACTGAGTTAGGTGGGGAAGGGTCATTGCGGTGGGCAGACTGGATGGGCCGTGGCCCTTATCTGCCGTCTATTTCTATGTTTCTATGTATTCCAAATGAGATCTCACCATGGTTCTGTATAATGGCATTATGACTTCAGGCTTCCGGCTGACGAAATTCCTGCGGATGCAACCTAACAACTGTCTTGCCTTAGATGAAGCCTTCTCTACATGATCAGCAGTTTTCATGTCTGCGCTAATGATCACTCCCAAGTCTCGTTCTGTTGAAGTTCTAGCTAAGGTCTTACAATTCAAGGTGTAAGTTCTGCACGGATTTCTGCTACCGAGGTGCATGATCTTGCATTTCTTAGCATTGAAGCCCAGCTGCCAGGTCGAGGACCAAAGCTCCAACAAATGTAGGTCCTGTGTCATACTATCGGGTGAATTGCCATCTCTCACTATATTGCATAGTTTGGCGTCGTCAGCAAATAACGTTATCTTATCTTGAAGCCCCTGAGTTAGGTCCCGTATGAATATGTTGAAAAGGAACGGGCCCAAGACTGAGCCCTGCGGTACTCCACTGGTCACCTCCGATGTTTTAGAGAGGGTACCGTTAACTACCACCCTCTGAAGTCTGCCACTCAGCCAGTCATTGACCCATATAATTAGTGTTTCTCCCAGCCCCATTGACTTCATCTTGCTCAACAGCCTGCAATGCGGGACACTATCGAAAGCTTTGCTGAAGTCTAGGTATACAACGTCCACAAATTCTCCCAAGTCTAGCTGTTTTGTTACCCAGTCAAAGAAGCTGATGAGATTGGATTGGCAGGACCTACCCTTGGTGAATCTGTGTTGACTGGGATACCGTAGATTCTCCTCATCCAAGATTGCGTCTAATTTACGTTTGATTAGTGTTTCCATGAGTTTGCATACTATTGATGTGAGACTCACCGGTCTGTAGTTTGCAGCCTCTGCCCTGCAACCCTTTTTGTGCAGTGGAATGACGTTAGCTGTTTTCCAGTCTATGGGGACTCTCCCTGAACTTAGGGAGAGATTGAAGAGTCCTGATAGCGGTTCTGTCAGGACATCACGCAGCTCACTGAGCACCCTGGAGTGTAGATTGTCCGGTCCCATGGCTTTGTTCACCTTGAGTCTTGCCAACCAGCTCCTTTCCAGCAATAAGCAATGGCTGTTCCAAGTCTGCCTGGCTAATAATGTTTTTATTGACCTTTCCTCCAGGAACATGCCCAAGCTACCTCTGAATCCCTCTGTGTTAATTCCCTTAACTCTTGACAATAGATTTCATAGCTTATTAATGTGCTGAAAGAAAAAAAATTCTGCTGGTTGTTAATTTCATGGAGTGTCAATTTCATTTTGATATATTGCCAATAAAAATGTTTCATCTAAGGGGAAACAGGGTATACATAAGCATTACCTGGGACAGTGGAAGATTAAGTAAGTTGCCCAGAGTCACAAGGAACAGTGCAGGATAAAAAATGTAATTACAAATCTAGCAAGGAGATATGGCATAAACAACCAGTTATTGCAGCAAATGTTTACTGCCTGAATTTTGTTGGAGGTAATTCATAAAAGCCTTGCACTGGGAGACTTTTCGCTAATGCTTTTTGGGAATTTCAATATAGTTATAGATTCCACCATAGATAAGCAATTTGTGAGTTTGAGGGGCCATGTAAAATCTAATAAAGGGTTGCCTTACTAGTTGGGGTGGTGGATGTCTAGAAGCCCTTCGCTCTCTGGAAAAGGGTTTTACATATGTAGCCTGAATGCATGATTCCACCTTCAAAATGGATTATATCTTTATTTCGCATGCTCTGCTTGAGTGGGTGGCTAGGTTGGAATTATGATCTTTGTCATCTGATCATATCCCAGTTTGGGTAGATGTCACCAGATGGGAGGGTTATGGAACATTGTTTGGTTGGAGTTTTCCAAAATACCTGTACGTATCATGATCCAAAAGTTTAGCCCCTATTTGCTGGGATGTTGGGAGGCCTATTGGGGGCATATGGAAGATCAAATGCTGTTTTGGCACATGGAAAATGCCATTTTGAAAGAAGGAAATTTAAAAAAGAAGGGGTTGCATAAGAACATTCTGCAACTGGAAAAGGATGCTGTATGGCCAAATCCTCGCTACCCAACAAGAATCATTTACTGGCAGTACTTAATATTATGAGAGTTGGAAATTATAGCCAGTCAAAAAGCCCTAGACATAATTGGAATCACAGAAACGTGGTGGGCTGATGACAATAAATGGGATGTAGTCATACCAGGGTACAAACTTTACAGGAGAGACAGGACGCACAAGAAGGGTGGAGGAATAGCGCTATACATAAAGGACTCCATACCCTCAACCAAAATGGAAACAGCAGTAAGGGCGGACGGCTTGGAATCACTATGGGTTAAGCTACCAGGAGGATCTGGAGCAGACATCAAATTGGGTCTATACTATCGTCCGCCTGGCCAATCGGAAGAAATCGACCGGGACCTGGAGACTGAACTGCGGCAGGTATGCAAAAATGGAAATGTGGTGATGATGGGGGACTTCAACTACCCTGGATAGACTGGAGTATCGGGCACTCGAGTTGCGAGAGAGAGACCAAATTCCTGGAAGCCACGAGGGACTGTTTCCTGGAGCAGCTGGTCACAGAACCTACACGAGGAGAAGCTACTCTTGATCTAATCTTCAGTGGACTGGGGGGACCTGCAAAGGAAGTAATAGTATTAGACCCACTGGGGAACAGCGATCACAACATGATCCAGTGCCGACTAGAACTGGGATCATCCAGGGTGAAAAGAACCACAACAACAGCGCTCAACTTCAGAAAAGGGAATTATGATGCAATGAGGAAAATGGTGGGGAAGAAACTCAATGGCAGCACAAGAAAGATAGAGTCCGTAGAAAGCGCCTGGACCCTGCTCAAGCGTACGGTGCACGAAGCACAGAACCTGTACGTCCCCAGGTTCAGAAAAGAGTGCAAGAAAAATCGAATAAAGAATCCAGCATGGATAACGGCTGCTGTAAAAAAGGCGATCAGTGACAAGAAAGCATCGTTCAAAAAATGGAAACAGGATCAAACGCAGGCCAGCCAAAAGGACCACAAGGAAAAACAGAAGGAGTGCCACCGAGTGGTTAGGAGAGCAAAGAGGGAATATGAAGAGAGACTAGCGAGAGAGGCAAAAAATTTCAAATCATTCTTCAGGTACGTAAAGGGAAAGCAACCAGCGAGGGAGGAAGTGGGGCCCTTGGATGACGGGGATAGAAAGGGAGTAGTGAGGGAGGAAAAAGAAATAGCTGACAAGTTAAACGACTTCTTTACATCAGTCTTCACAAGGGAGGACACATCCAACATTCCGGAACCAGAGGAAATAGAAAATGGAGATCAAGATAGCAAGCTGATCCAACTAGAGGTGAGCCAGGAGGATGTCCTCAGGCAGATAGACAAGCTAAAGAGCGACAAGTCGCCAGGTCCAGACAGCATCCACCCAAGGGTGCTCAAGGAATTAAGGAATGAAATAGCAGAGACACTTCAGCAAATATGCAACCTATCCCTAAAAACTGGAGAGATCCCGGAGGACTGGAAAATAGCTAATGTCACGCCCATCTTCAAGAAGGGTTCAAGGGGCGACCCGGGAAACTACAGGCCGGTGAGCCTCACATCGGTCCCGGGAAAGATGATGGAGGCACTGATTAAGGACGGCATCTGTGATCATATCGAAAAAAATGGACAGCTAAGGTCGAGCCAGCATGGGTTCTGCAAGGGTAGGTCGTGCCTCACAAATTTGTTATACTTCTTTGAGAGGGTAAATAGCCAGGTGGACAAAGGTGAACCCATAGACATAATTTACCTAGACTTTCAGAAAGCCTTCGATAAGGTACCACATGAGCGATTGCTCAGGAAACTATGGAATCATGGGGTGCGAGGGGAGGTCCACCGATGGATTAAAAACTGGCTGTCGGAGAGGAAGCAGAGGGTTGGTGTAAAGGGCCACTACTCGGACTGGCAAGGGGTCACGAGCGGGGTTCCTCAAGGGTCGGTGCTGGGACCGCTCCTGTTTAACATATTCATCGACGACCTGGAGGCGGGAACAAAATGTGAGGTCATCAAATTCGCTGATGATACCAAACTATTCAGCAGGGTTGAAACCACGGTAGATTGCGAGGATCTCCAAAGGGATCTTACGACACTGGAAGAATGGGCAAAAAAGTGGCAAATGAGCTTCAACGTGGGGAAATGCAAGGTCATGCATGTAGGGAGAAGGAACCCGATGTTCACTTACAAAATGGGGGGAACAATGCTAGGGGTCAGTAAGCTGGAAAGAGACCTGGGAGTGATGGTAGACACGACATTGAAGGCGTCAGCACAGTGCGCCACAGCCTCGAGGAAAGCAAACCAAATGCTAGGTATCATTAAGAAGGGTATCTCGACCAGAACGAAGGAAGTCATCCTGCCACTGTACCGGGCTATGGTGCGCCCCCATCTGGAATACTGTGTACAGTACTGGTCACCGTACCTCAAAAAGGACATGGCAATGCTTGAGGGAGTCCAGAGAAGAGCAACTAAACTGATTAAGGGTATGGAAAACCTTACATATACTGACAGACTGAAAAAGCTGGGGCTGTTCTCCCTGGAGAAGCGGAGACTCAGAGGAGACATGATAGAGACCTTCAAGATCCTGAGGGGCATCGAAAAGGTTGACAAGGACAGATTTTTCAATTTGAAAGAAACCACAAGAACAAGGGGCCACTCGATGAAATTGAAGGGGGACAAGTTTAGAACAAACGCAAGGAAATTTTTTTTCACACAAAGGGTGGTGGACACATGGAACACCCTTCCGGAAGCCGTGATAGGAAATAGCACAGTACAGGGTTTCAAGGAAGACCTGGATAGGTTCCTGGAGGACAAAGGGATTGAGGGGTACAGATAAGAGCAGTGGAAGGTTTAGAGATAAGTGTAGAGGTAGGTATAAAATTAGTCAGGGACTGCTGCTCAGGCAATATGCCTGATGGGCCGCCGCGTGAGCGGACCGCTGGGCGGGATGGACCTCTGGTCTGCCCTGGCGGAGGCGACTACTTATGTTCTTATGTTCTTACTTATGAGTGGGAAAATTCAAGATTAAGATACAGTCTGCTTTCGAGTCCTTCAAGTGAGGATATAGTTCTTTATATATTGTGGTGGTGTTACACTGAATTTAAGAAATAGGCTGCAATTGCTTCAAAATAATAATAATAATAACAGCTTATATACCGCAATACCATGAAGTTTTATGCGGTTTACAAAGATTAAGCAAAGGTACAAATTGATTGACTTTAAGAGGGGAGGAAGAAAGAGGGTTAATAGGACAGGAAATCCATTTTTGA
This sequence comes from Geotrypetes seraphini, assembly GCF_902459505.1. Taxonomy (NCBI): domain Eukaryota; kingdom Metazoa; phylum Chordata; class Amphibia; order Gymnophiona; family Dermophiidae; genus Geotrypetes; species Geotrypetes seraphini. The sequence goes on along the minus strand of NC_047101.1, from coordinate 27,498,637 downwards.
GGAGAGAGTGATCAATAGAACAAGTTAATCGCTATAGAGGGAAGAGAGAAGAGAGGATCAGTTGTCTAGATACTTTAGGAACAGGTGTGTTTTCAGACGTTTCCTAAATTCCTCATAAGTAGTGGGCGAAAGCAATTGTTCTAGGTCTTTACCCCATGATGCTGCTTGGTGCGAGAGAAGATGTTCATGGTGTTTTTTCAGTTTACAACCTCTCACTGGGGGGGAAACGAAGTTGGAATATGAGCTTCTCTTGTGTCTGTTGGCTGAGAAGACGAAAAGGTCAGTTAGTAAGGGAATTTCTAAGTACCTATTTTACTTATAATTTTAACGCACCCTATTGTCTATTTTTCTGTAAACCGCTTAGAATCCTAACGGAGTTTAGCGGTATATAAGAAATAAATTACATTACATTACATTACATTATATATTTAGGGGCAAGTCCGTGTAGTGCTTTGAAGCAGAAGCAGGCAAATTTAAACTTTACGCGCGCCTCCATTGGCAGCCAATGCAGCTGTCGGTAGTAGGGTGTCACGTGGTCAAACTTCCTCAGCCCAAAGATCAGTTTGACCGCTGCATTTTGCATCAATTGTAAATGCTGCATGGTCTTTTGGGAAATTGCTAAATAGGCGATGTTACAGTAGTCAAGTAGACTCAGTACGAGGGATGACTAGGGTTCTGAATGCCGCTATATCGAAATAAGCTTTAATGGATCTGAGTTTCCAAAGAGTGAAAAATCCCTTTCTGATCAAGGAGTCCACCTGATCTCTCATGGTTAGGCACTGATCCAAAGTTACACCTAGTATCTTTATGGTACAGCTCTGCATTTGATTTTTAGAGCAAATAAATATGACTAGGTTACTTCTCTTCTGAATCAATTACATTGGTTGAAGATTGAGAAGAGATAAAATTTTAAATTGGTTATACTCATATAAAAACTGTTGCAGAGAATGGGACCAGAAAGTTTAATGAAGTATATAACGTTCCCAATAAATAGATCTAACTCCCGGCATAAACTGTCATTGAGGCTTGGCTATTCTATAAGTTCACATGATCGTTTGAAATCTTTGATGAACAAATCTTTTGAGTTTATAGGAACAAAGCTTTGGAATGATCTGCCAATTGCACTAAGAAAAGTTTCTAAGAACATAAGAACATAAGCATTGCCTCCGCTGGGTCAGACCCGAGGTCCATCGCGCCCAGCAGTCCACTCACGCGGCGGCCCAACAGGTCCAGGACCTGCACAGTAATCTTCTATCTATACCCTTCTATCCCCTTTTCCAGCAGGAAAATGTCCAATCCTTTCTTGAACCCCAGTACCGTACTCTGCCCTATTACGTCCTCTGGAAGCGCATTCCAGGTGTCTACCACACGTTGGGTAAAGAAGAACTTCCTAGCATTTGTTTTGAATCTGTCCCCTTTCAACTTCTCCGAATGCCCTCTTGTTCTTTTATTTTTCGAAAGTTTGAAGAATCTGTCCCTCTCTACTCTCTCTATGCCCTTCAAGATCTTGTACATCTCTATCATATCCCCTCTAAGTCTCCTCTTCTCCAGGGAAAAGAGTCCCAGTTTCTCCAATCTCTCAGTGTATGAAAGATTTTCCATCCCTTTTATCAGACGTGTCGTTCTCTTTAGAAAATTGTAAAAAAAAATTATTTTTAATGACTGTTAAATGAATAATTTTGTATGAACACAATTTTTTTAATTGCTGTTATCTGCCTAGAATAAATAAGAATAGAACAGAATAGCAAAGAGACTGGAACTTAGGCTGGAATAATGGATAAATGCCAAGAGTGGTTCGAGAAAACACTATAGGAAGAATGCAAGTAATGATCAGTGTTTGGTGAAGAAGATTCAGGTAATTAACCCCCCTAGCAACATGGATTATGGATGAAGAATGAAAACTAGATCATGCAACGCCCTATCCTATCATTTACCAGGTATCACCTCAGAGATTTAGCCACCTTGGCAACATGGGTTATGGATGAAGAATGGGAAGGCCAGTGAAAAGATTCCCCTGGTGCATTCTCTCACTATACACTCCCAACCTATTCTTTTTCCAGATTCTGCCTCCACCTCCCTCTCTCTACAGTATATATAAGAACAATACCTTCATTCCACCTCTTTATCTTCTCCCCTCTCCCTCCCCCCTCCCTATTCTACCAGAACTTATGGCACTCATATATATATAATCTGTTATCTTCATTTTATCGTAATTTTACGTTGCTATTTATTCCCAACAGGTCCTGTCGGACATTACCTACTAAAATGTACATCTTACATTTTTGCTCAGCAAATTGTATTTCTATACTATTGCCTCTTAAGGTCTCTGCTCTCTATATTTCCTCTGAATATCTGCTTATTGTATTTCGCTGAATGTCCAGCTCTCTTGATTGTAAACCGCCTAAAAGTCGCAAGATTGTGGCAATATAGAAGAATAAAGTTATTATTATTATTCTCCAGCCTCTGAATTATTTCTGGGTTAATGCCCTACGTTAGCCAAAAGTATTAATACATACCTACTGTATTAACATCCATGTGCAGAAAAGTAAAAAAAACATCCAAGGTTTATACTTTTCATTCATGGATATCTGTAAATTAAATGATTACTTACTTATTTAGGATTTTATTACGCTTAGCATGAGAGAAATTTTCCAACTGCAGAGAATCCTGTGTAATGAAAGCCACTGCCAGGTGAAAATAATTGTTCCAAAGCTGAAAATTAAAAACAGTTTTCAAATAATTTTGAACAAGAAATCTAAATATGGTAAATAATTTATACAAATAGTATGTGCTGAACTGAGTATTCATTATGCATATTCTGCAGAATAGTGATTTCAATTCAAATACAAAAAATCCCGGGCTCTCCTGTACACATTTTCCTTCTTGCTGCATCTTGCAAAACCCCTTTTAGTTCCTCCCCAGTCACCTGCCCAACCAGAACGGCGGCTGTAGGCTTTTCTTGGGTAGGTGGCGGGTGCAGCTGTTGTGCATGTGTTTGTATGCATGCACAACACACACACACAACAGCTGCAGGTAGCTCCAAAGCAGCAGGAAAATTCCCCCCATAAAAGGGGGGGTTTCCTTTTTGTGAATCAAAAGGAGAGCTCATTAAAATACTGTGGGAGAAGATTGCATTGTATAACATGGTTTTGGTACCTCAGTGGCTTTATGTATTTCAGATGTTGCCTATCTTGCTTTCTGCTAAACATGATAAGGAAATCAGTAAAGGTTTAAGTCATTACTTGTGGAATGGGAAGAAAGCACGACTATCGCTGTCTGCTCTTCAGCAACCTAAGGACTGTGGTGGTTTGGGCCTGAGAAGTTTGAGACTGCTGTCCCAGGCTTGTCAAATGAGACATTTGAATGACTGGTTCCAGGGACTCGACATTTTTCAGCTACTAGCCACAAACTGGCTCTTTGCGAACCCTACCATTTTAGTTACTTACTCCATACGAAACGATTACCTCCAAAGACATCTTCAACTAGGGATTTATTGCTGATGCCATTGCGTCAGGTCTGGAAGGTTCTGTGTCAATATCTTCATATCCTGCATCACGTGACACCTTACTTACCGTTACAGGGCGATGGTGATTTTGTTCCAGGTATGCCTCTGGAGACTGCAGAGGTATGGAAGGATGCTTCTACTCAATATATTTTTCAGCTTGTTCATTCTAATGGATCTCTCTGCTCCCTGGAGGACCTCATCTGAGACCATGGTTGGACTGCTCATCATTGGCTTGCTTACACTCAGCTCTCTTACTATGTTCATTCTTTGCCACAGGACTGCCTTACTGATAGATGCATGGAACTTCTTTCTGAGGCTTTATGTTTATCCGCCCAGACACAGATACCTTTGAGATACTACCATTGTCATCTTCAGGAATCCTTAGGTGAACTATCCTATACACACTAATCGGATCGCTGGACCTTGGACTTACCTTATGATACAGTGAGGTCTTCGCCGAGCGGCGGGTTTGACACCCAGGGTGACCTTGCTTGAAATGAGCTACAAATTTTTGTTACGTCTGTATAGGTCCCCGGCGTATTTATATAGGGCTGCTCTGTGTGTTTCTCCATGCCTGCCTTAAGTGTTCCCATTCTCCGGCAACACTGGGTCATCAGCTCTGGACTTATGTACAGGTACAAGCTTTCTAGCAGCAGGTTCATCAACATATAATGGCTATGTGGCGTTACACTTATGTTCACGGTCTAACCTTGTTGTTTACCCTGGAAACCGTACTGAGAACCTCCCTGAGGGGTTTTCGGAGTTTTTTGGAATGAGCAATTTTGATAGGAAAGAAAGCGATCCTTCATTGTTGGATATCTTCTGATTCTCCTACCCTAGCTCATTGGCGTACACTGGTGTTAGACCTTGCTTCCATGGAACGTCTTCACTTTCCTTCTTTGGACACGATGCTGGGGAGGGTGTATTGTTTTCACTGGGAGTCCTTTTGGTCTACTCTGAGACCCAGAGCTCGCAGTCATCTTTTGAATGTTTGACTTTTTCTGTTTCTGACACACTGGAATGGGGTTTATGGTTTGTTTGTCGATACTTATGTACATTTGGGAGGGGGGAGGGTGGGGGGTGGAATGCGGAGCATCATGGTGAAATGCGACAGAATTTGGAACTCATTGGTTTGAATTGTACACTGTGTTGCTCTGTATTTTCTTTTCTTTTGCTTTTGAAAATCAATAAATATCGATTCAAATCGATTAAAAAAAAAAAAATCGGCCTCTCGATTCAGTGACTGACCCTCCCCACTCGCCCTCTAAAGCAGGAGCGGCAGCGCTGCTACTCTTGCTTTAGAGGGCGAGGGGGAGGGTCAGTCAGGAAGTGCTGGTGTCCGGCTTCACCCTTGGCCTCCCACGCATCCATTTACATCATTTCAGCAACCTGCAGAGAGGATCGCTTGTGCTAGCGATCTCTGCAAGCTGCTATGGGCCTTTGGAGCTGTTTTCTCTGCTGCGATCCTGCCTCTGATGTCAGAGGAGGGGCGGGACCGCGGCAGAGGGATGACAGCTCCCAAGGCATATAGCAGCTTGCAGAGATTGCTAGCACATGCGATCCTCTCTGCAGGCTGCTGAAATGAAATAAATGGATGCGCGGAAGGTCAGGGGGAACATGCAGGCCTTCGGTGGTGTAATCCTTTGGTGGTGCTGGTACAGGCCTTCAGGGGGAGACAGACCTTCAGGGGGGGCCTGGTGTAGAAGTACACGGAAGGGGGGGTCAAAGAGGCATGCATATGCCGGACTTTGGGGGGAAGAAATAATGGTCTAAAAACAGGAGAGGGAGAGAGATGGTGGACAATGGGATTTAGGGAGGGAAGGAACAGAAAGGGAGTGAAGTTGGACACAAGGGATGGTGTGGAGGGGGGATAGAGGTACTGGATACGAGGGTAGTTGGGAAAAGAAAAGGAGAGATGGTGGACCCTGGGGTGGTAGAGAAGAGGGAGAGATGCAAGGGTAGTTGAGATGAAAGGGTAGTTGAAAAAAGGTGGATCTGTGGATGGAGACAAAAAAAAAAGGAAAGATGCCAAACCTCCGGGGGAGGGAAGGGAAATGGAAGGGGAGGACAGAGATAGAAGATGGATAGTTAGCACGGAGAAAGAAGGAGACCCTGGCAAGCAAGTTATTAGAAGACAACCAGAGCCTGGGACCAACAAGATTTGAATAATGACCAAACAACAAAAGGTAGAAAAAATAATTTTATTTTCTGTTTTGTGATTACAACATGTCAGATTTGAAACATGTATCCTGCCAGAGTTGGTGTTAGACCGCAAACATGAGCTAGGATTTAACAGAGAGAGGAAAAGTCTTTTTTGTTTGTTTATTTTGTTTACACCACAGCACCAGTGTGGTTAGGAGAAGGCAAAGGGGGTGAAGAAGCTATAAAAGGGGTGAAGAGGTTATAAAATAAACCCACCAGGATGTTTGAAAAAATACCCAATTGGGCAGGAAAATCGAATCGAAAAATTGATTCAATAGGCTGAATCGAATCAAATTTTTTTTTCCTGAATCAGGCAGCACTATTGTGAAGACCAAGTTAATTTTTTTCACCATTTGGTGACTGGAGATGAGACTTGGGTCTATCACAGAGATCCTGAGTCCAAAATGAAGTCAGTGCAGTGGAAGCACAAGTCATCCCCCACTCCAAAAATGTTCAAGACAAAAAAATCTGCAGGCAAAATCATGGCAACTGACTTCTGGGATTATGAAGAACTTTGCTTGTAAAGTTCATGCCACACAAGACAACCATAACCGGGGAGAGTTACGTTAACACAATGATCGCTTTGCGGAAGTCAATCAAGGAGAAAAGATGAGGAAAACTCACAGTAAGCATACTGTTTCTTCATGACAATGCGCCAGTGCACATCATAACAATCACAGGCTGCCATCCGAGAATGTGGGTTTCAGCAGATGAACCATCCACCCTATAGTCCTGATCTGACTCATTTGGATTATTTTCTGTTCTAAGTTTTGAAGAAATCTTTCCGTTGACAGCAGTTTTCAAGTAATGAATATGTCAAGGAAGCTGTGACTTCCTGGTGTGAAGGTCAAACAGAAGAATTCTTTCCAACGGGATTAAAATCATTGCAGGAAATGTAGATGAAGTATATGGAGCTATCAAGGCACTATATTAAAAATGTTTTAAAATATTTTTAAAACTCTTTCCTACTGAGGTAGATAAATTATTGAACGCCCCTTATAGGACAGACTCTGCAAGTCTGCCTGGTATCAGCCTTTCTTGGGGGTTGTTTATTGTGATCAGCACAGATTCTGATGCTCTCCATCTCTACCCAGTTCACCACTTTGGGGGGCAATTATTCCTTTGCTTTACCCCTCAGATAGATTTGTCCTTGTCTGGTAATTTGTATTGTTAGCTGTCATTTTATTTCATGTTAATTGTATTACATTAACTTACCTGCACTTCAAAATTTTTATTTTCCAAAAACTTTTGGTTCATGGTTTCAGCAAATGTATTAATGGCACTCAAGAATACCCTAAGAAAAGAAAAAAGTGATGGGGATAATTGTATTATGCAGAATATAAGGGGGGCATAACTAATATGTATTAGATACAATTTTAGTTAAGACCTTAAAAGACACTAATATTATATGAAAGATGTAGCTGAATAATTGGCACAGCAAGTTATAAACAGCACAGCTCACAGAGTATATATTTTTCCTTCATAGAACAAAATATTTTGGTTTAATGTCTGGAACAAGATGATGGGCCATAAAAACGGTTGCATGAAAATAAGCTAAAAGTCAAACTAACCAAACAAAAGCATCAATATGACTCTACTGCTTTCAGCAAGTAAAAGTATTTAAAGTAGCATAATGTGTGAATATAACCTAGTAGAACCTCAAAAAAAATAGAAGTTAACAAGAACACACCTAAGATAGAAAACCTAGTATGAATGATTAAAAATTCCAAAATGTTATTAAATGAAATTGACAAAATGCTATATTTCTAGCATATGAAGAGGAGGATCGAAGAGACAATAACACAATAACATCTCTTCATTGATTTTTAGCTGCTTGTGTTTTATGTAATACCATCAGATTCACTTCTGATGCATTTTCACTGACACATGGCACAATGTTGAGTCCATCTGTTAGAAATATAGTAAGCTTGTGAAACTTATGGGCATTTTGGCCCAGATTCTATAAACAGCGCTGTTATCATTTGCCACCTTAAAAACGGCCACGTGACAGCACTGTTTATAGAATCGTGCCTTCAGGAAAGGTAGGTACCAGAAATGGAGGCAAGGGGTTACAAGGTCTGTATTTCTGGCGCCTACCTTTCATGTGAATTGAACCTATGGAGGCGCTTTATGCCACCTAATGCCACTTCCGGCATTAGCCATGCCTAAAGTGACTTTAGGCATTGTATAACGCCTCCATAGGTGCGATGCAGGTACTGTTTTTTTAAGTGCCTTGAATTTTTTTTTAACCCCTTTAAACAATGTTTTGCACTTACTGGCAAACTTAGGAATTATTAAGTTGTCAACACCATGTTGTTTCTCTTAATGTGTTTCTGGTTTGTTTGTTTTTTTATATTCGCTATTTTTAACTTATCTGGTGTTCCCCATGGGGAAATTGTTCTTCCTCTCCTCAAGTTAAACCACTCTTTTTTTAAAATTTTAGATCACTTCTCATGTTTTCCACTCCCTCTGGGATGTCCACTCTGTTGCAAATGTTTGTGTCATTCTCAAAAAGCAAACTTTCCCTTCTAAACCTTTGGCAATGAATAGAATTGGCCTCAATACTGATCCTGGGCACTCCACTACTTACCTTTTTCTCCTACGAGTGGATTCAATTCACTATCACCCTTTGACATCTGTCATTCAATCATTTTCTAATCCACTTCATCACTTTTGGTCCTAAATTCAGCCTGTTCAGTTCAATCTTTCAGCAGCCTTTGATGTAGTCAACCATGATATCCTACTTTATCTGCTATCAAGTATCGGGCTGCGCCAAAATGTGTTAAATTGGTTTAGAGGATTTCTAACTATGCGATCCTATCAAGTTCATGCTAAAGGTAATTCATTGTTTGTTTGGAGATCATTATGTGGTGTTCCTCAGGGTTCCTCCTTTGTCTCCACTTCTTTTTAATATTTACATGACCACATTAAGAAGCCTTAAGCTGACAAGACTTGAATCAATCTTCACCTATACGGATGACATTTTTATATTGTTGGAGGTTGACCCATCACTGATTAACTTATCATTGGATATTAATTTCTGTATCACTAGACTTCAAACTTGGGCCTCTACAGTCCAGATGAAACTCAACTCCGCAAAGACTAAACTTTTGTGGTTTGGCCCTAAATTGGATCTTTTACCTCCATCGGTGATTTTGAAGACTGGTGACTTGTTGATACTTGAATTCTCATCAAGAATACTGGATTTCATGTTGGATTCTTCACTTTCATTTCAAAGTCAGGTTAATAATCTTTCAAGAAAATGTTTTCCAAATCTTTGAATATTAAGGAAAGTCCGTAATTTGTTTCATCAACAGCATTTTGCTATTTTGGCCAGTCTATTGTACTGGCACAACTGGATTATTGCAACTCTCTTTACACTTCCTAAGGGTAGCTTGAAGAGGTTACAGTTGATCCAAAATACAGCAGTCAAATTGATTTATACGAAAAAGAAGTATGATCAAGGTATTACAAAGGCAGCACACATAGGAAGAATAGGCAGCACACACAAGAAGAAGGCAGGAAACAGGTGCTGAGGGAAGCAGGCACAGGAGGAACAAACACATAAGCATAAGTAAGGTAAGGTATAGCAAAGGTTGCACACACAGGAAGAAGGCAGGAAGCAGGCACAGAAGAAACACGTAATCTTAACTGTTATCTTAAAGCAGGAACGACAATGGAAGCAGAGGGGAACCAGAAGATGAGCTTTCCAGTGTTCTGCATGGACTGTCATATGTATGACTACCTCCCCTCGGGGAGACAGTCATACGTATGCGGTCGGTGCCAGGAGCTGAAAAGCTTGAAGAAGGAAGTCAAACGACTAGAGGACAAGATACAGGAGCTAGAAGAACTCTACACCATGGAGGACCCAGTCAAGACAGCAGAAGACTTCATGAGTGAGAGACACATCAAAGAGGAAGTTAAAGAACTCGAAAATTTCATTGAGGAGGCATACAGGAGGAGGGTGGAAGAGGATAAACTTCAGATGAAAGATGAAGATATACCAACACCAACACGGAAGGGAGAACAAGAAGCAGATGACCCCAAAGAAGACACCCACAGAGGAACACCACAAGAGGAGGAGAAATTGGCTAATCGATGCCCAGAAGAGGAAAGAGCAAAGCACACCGGGGACATTGACCTGAGACCGAAGCGAAAATTGAAGAAGGGAAAGTCAGCAATCCTAGTGGGAGACTCAATCCTAAGGCATGTGGACAGCCACATAGCAGGAGGGAGAGAGGATCGACTGGTGACCTGCCTCCCAGGAGCAAGAACCAAGGACATCGTGGACAAAATTGGGAAGATCCTGGAAGGAGCGGAGACGGAAGAGACCGCAGTGATGATCCACATCAGGATTAATGATGTCAGCAGGAGAGACTACAGAAGGAGCACGCTGATAGAACAGTTCAAGATCCTGGGAATGAAGCTGAAGATGAGGACCCAGAAGATAGCGTTCTCAGAGATCCTACCGGTACCGAGGGCAGATGTGAAAAGGCAGGAGGAACTACAATCAATAAATGCATGGATGAGGTAATGGTGTGAGGAAGAAGGATTCCACTTCGTGAGGAACTGGACAACGTTCTGGGGCAAGAGCAAGCTCTACAGGAGAGATGAACTGCACCTGAGCGCGGAGGGAACAAGACTTCTATCAAACAATGTCAAGAGAGGAATAGAACAGGCTTTAAACTAAGAGGAAGGGGAAAGCCGACAGTGGACCTAGCGTCGATGATTCGGAAGAAGGTATCACGTGATGATACTAAGGGAATGCAAGGCTCGGAAGAAACAACGGACAAATTACAGGAGTCGTCTAACCCAGAAGAGGTTAGAAGGAGTGTACCAAAAGAGAAGACATTAAAGACCAAAACACAGGGAAAGGAAATGAAGACACTTAAATGCCAGGATCTAAACTGCATATATACTAATGCAAGGAGCCTAGGAAACAAAATGGGGGAATTGGAAGCCGTGGCCAATGCAGAAGACTTAGACATCATTGGAATCTCTGAAACATGGTGGAATGAGGAAAGCAAATGGGATACAACACTGCCGGGATTTAAGCTCTATCGCCAGGACAGGTCAGGACAGAAAGGAGGTGGAATAGCCCTATACATAAAAGAAACCATGCAATCGACAAGAATAGACACAGTGGAGACGACCAACAAGCTGGAATCGCTATGGGTTAAAATACCAGGTAGAAAGGGACATAAAATAAAAATGGGCCTATACTATCGTCCACCCGGGCAAACCGGAGATATCGATAAAGAAATGGAAGCCGAGATGAAACAAGAATGCAAAAACGGTTGCACAGTTATTATGGGAGACTTCAACTACCCCGGGATAGACTGGAGTCTTGGAAACTCAAAATGCGCTAGGGAAACAGAATTCCTGGAGGCTACACAAGATTGCTTCATGGAGCAGCTTGTTAGAGAACCGATGAGAGGAAATGCCACTTTGGATCTAATCCTAAATGGGTTAATGGGAACTGCAAAGGAAGTGGAAGTAGTGGGACCGTTGGGAAACAGTGACCATAACATGATCAAGTTCAAGGTTGAAGCAGGAATACCAAAAGGAAAGAGAACCATGGCAACAACTTTCAACTTCAGAAAAGGAAACTATGAAGCAATGAGGAAAATGGTAAGGAAGAAACTTAGGAACACTTCCAAGAAATGGAGGATGGTAGAACATGCCTGGTCTTTTTTCAAGGACACGGTGAGCGAGGCGCAAAATCTGTACATCCCCAGATTCAGAAAGGGGAGCAAAAAGAGTCAAATAAAGGACCCGATATGGATGACTAAAATAGTGAAGGAAGCGATAAGTAATAAGAAAAATTCATTCAGGAGATGGAAAAAGGACAAAACTGAAGGGAACTGGATAGAGCACAGGAAGTATCAAAAACAATGTCACCGTGTGGTTCGAAAAGCCAAAAGAGAGTATGAAGAGAGGTTAGCCAGGGCGGCTCGAAATTTCAAACCGTTCTTCAGATATGTTAAAGGGAAACAGCCAGCTAGGGAGGAGGTGGGACCGCTGAATGATGGAGTCAGGAAGGGAGTAGTGAAGGAGGAGAAAGAAGTCGCGGAAAGACTGAACATGTTCTTTTCGTCTGTATTTACGAACGAAGACACAACCAACATACCGGAACCTGAGCAATTCTTCATTGGAAATCAAGCAGAAAAATTAACATTCATGGAAGTGAGCCTTGAAGATGTGCGCAAGCAGATAGATAAACTAAAAATTGACAAATCTCCAGGTCCGGACGGAATCCATCCAAGGGTTCTGAAGGAACTAAAGGAGGAGATAGCAGAACTACTGCAGCAAATATGCAACCTATCCCTGGAAACAGGCGTGATCCCGGAGGATTGGAAGACGGCGAACATCACGCCCATCTTTAAAAAGGGATCAAGAGGTGACCCGGGAAACTACAGACCGGTGAGTCTGACCTCGGTTCCGGGAAAAATGGCGGAAGCACTGATAAAAGAAAACATCGATGATCACTTGGAAAGAAACAAACTTTTGATAACCAGCCAACATGGTTTCTGCAGGGGGAGATCGTGCCTAACCAACTTACTACACTTCTTCGAAGGAATTAACAAACAGATGGACAGAGGTGACCCCATAGACATCATATACCTTGATTTCCAAAAAGCCTTTGACAAGGTGCCTCATGAGCGATTACTCCGGAAACTGAAGAACCATGGGGTGGACGGAGACGTACATAGATGGATCAGAAACTGGTTGGCAGGTAGGAAACAAAGGGTAGGGTTGAAGGGCCACTACTCTGACTGGAGGAGGGTCACGAATGGGGTTCCGCAGGGCTCGGTGCTCGGGCCGCTGTTATTTAATATATTCATAAATGATCTAGAAACAGGGACGAAGTGTGAGATAATAAAATTTGCAGATGACACCAAACTATTTAGGGGAGCTTGGACTAAAGAGGACTGTGAGGAATTGCAAAGAGACTTGAACAAACTAGGGGAATGGGCGACAAAATGGCAAATGAAGTTCAACGTTGAGAAATGTAAAGTATTGCATGTGGGAATCAGAAACCCGAGGTACAACTATACGATGGGAGGGATGTTATTGAATGAGAGTACCCAAGAGAGGGACTTGGGGATAATGGTGGACAGGTCAATGAAGCCGACGGCACAGTGCGCAGCAGCTGCTAAGAGAGCGAATAGAATGCTAGGTATAATCAAGAAGGGTATTACAACCAGGATAAAAGAAGTTATCCTGCCGCTGTATCGGGCGATGGTGCGTCCACACCTGGAATACTGTGTCCAGTTTTGGTCGCCATACCTTAAGAAGGATATGGCGTTACTCGAGAGAGTTCAGAGAAGAGCGACACGTCTGATAAAAGGGATGGAAAACCTTTCATACGCTGAGAGATTGGAGAAACTGGGTCTCTTTTCCCTGGAGAAGAGGAGACTTAGAGGGGATATGATAGAGACTTATAAGATCATGAGGGGCATAGAGAGAGTAGAGAGGGACAGATTCTTCAAACTTTCAAAAAATAAAAGAACAAGAGGGCATTCGGAAAAGTTGAAAGGGGACAGATTCAATACGAATGCCAGGAAGTTCTTCTTTACCCAACGTGTGGTGGACACTTGGAATGCGCTTCCGGAGGACGTTATAGGGCAGAATACAGTACTGGGATTTAAGAGAGGATTGGACATTTTCCTGCTGGAAAAGAGAATAGAAGGGTATAAATAGAGGATTACTACTCAGGTCCTGGACCTGTTGAGCCGCCGCGTGAGCGGACTGCTGGGCAAGATGGACCTCAGGTCTGACCCAGCAGAGGCATTGCTTATGTTCTTATGTTCTTATGATCATGTGTCTCCTTTGTTGAGGGCTATTCATTGGTTGCCAGTTCATTTTAAAATTCAGTTTAAGTGTGCTACCATAGTGTTCAAAATTTTGAATGGAATAGTTCTGCGTTTGGTTCTTATTTCTCTTAATTCTTTACAAACTATAAGACCAAGAACCTCTCAACTGTATAAACTTTCTTGTCCTTCAATTAAGGAAATAAAGGCATTAGCCTTCTCTCCAGATTTCTGTCTTTTGGTTTAGACGTTTTTGTTCTCTCCAAGTTTTTTTCCTTTTTCCAGATATCTTTCCTTTAATTACAGAATTTCCCTCTCTCTTTCTTGATTTCCCTCTCTCTTTCTCTCTTTCTAGCCTTTGAAAAAAGGCATTTCCCTTTTTCCAAGCTTTTAATCTTTAGGACAATCCTTTTTCCTTTCTCCAGACTTCCCCACAAAACGTTTTGCACTATTTTGTTTTCATTCTAAATGGCTCGGAGGTTTGGGTGTGGCTATAAGGGGAGAATGAGGAGGCCACTAAAAAACCCCAAAAACACTAACTGGGACCTTGGCCTGCTTCGTGTTCGCCTGGTCACAATATGGAGAGCTAACTAAGCTTTTTGAATTAAAGGATGCCTTGGTGCTGGCTCTGAAGCAGCGGACGGGAATAGAGTCCGCGAAACGCTGGCCGCGTCGGTATTTGTAGAAAGCAGCTGGCACTGTTAGAGATAAATATAGAGGCATTTCTCAATCAAGTACTGTCCAAGATAAGTGACCTCTTTTTTTGTCACCTTTTCAATATACCGGATAAGTGCAAATGCTGAAATGAAAAATATGCAAATGAGCAAATATTTATGGTTTTAAATGAAGTTTAAATTAAAGAAAAATGGTTTACATTTAAGAATAATAGAATAATAAGCTAGTATGAGCATTATAGTTAAAAGTTCCCTAGCCGATGACAGGAGCAAGACTACGCTGACTTTTCGGTTGTGATTGGGCAGCTGTGTGTAGGCTCCAATTCTGAGGCCTGTGTAATTTGTTACACTTCTCCGGTGGAGTAGTGTGGTATGCGTTTTTTGTATTTTGATACCACGAGGGTTAATTGTTTTAGTTTATATAGTATTACTGGGATAGCCAGGGCCAGTGGAACGCCTTTTTGTTTAGGGGGTGCCCAAGCTCCGCACCAGACCCCACCCAAACCCTGCCCCCATAATAAAAGTACTAATTGTAATTCCATTTCTTCCATTCATTCTTCATATACACACAACATAACTTATTAACAATAAATAATGGTAACCACAAAATGAAAACACACAGAGCACACTGAAACATCAAATTCCTTAATGCCAACTCTCTCTCTTAAAGCAACTAATATAACAAGGCTAATCAACCCCATTTTACCTCTATTTAAAACGTATTAAAAATCAAACACTCAGATTGTCACAAATAGGAATTCCAGCTACTAATTTAACAATATTTACAGTAATTCAGCTTATCATTCCATATCTAATTAACTCAAAAAGGTGCACAAGGCACCTGGAAAATGTAAATGAAAATTGCCGAGCCACAAAAATATTTTTTGCTACTGGTAATGGGCTATAAATTATATTTGGGACAGTCCTCCTCGCATTCTACAACCCCCTCCCCGATGCTCTCCAATATAGCTCCATGTTATCCAGCCCACTCTCCAATGTTCTCCAAGAAGTCATAGTGCAAAGAGATAAAGTGATGCATATTTTCCCGTATTGTACAAAATATAAAGATAAATTTCAAAAACTGATATATTACAATCATTACACTATAGGTTAACAAATATTAAAAAAAAATAAATTGGGTAATATGATACCTTTTTATTGAACTAAATATATTTTTCAATTAGCTTTTAGAGGCCAAAACATCTTTCCTCCAATCCCAAGACAATAGATAACTCCCAAGGCTCCAAACCCTCAGTTCTCAAAAAACATATCGTTTTCAAAAAATAATTTCAGATTCTCAAAATTTCAGATAACTGTGTATACTAGTCAAGGATTCAGCACATTAGCAATCTGAAAAGACTGCAGGAATGAATGCCAGCAGAAAAACAACAGCTGAACACCAAATTAAATACAAAACATTTACCTCTGAGGCAATCGGAGTTGAATCAGTGCTCTTACACAGTAAAGGGATTAAAATTTTCTATTTCCCAGTATTTTGTTTTAGCAACAGGAGTCACAAAAATTCAGTTTCAATTCTGAAACACACTTTGAAAGTTCTTATCACTTTTCCTTTGAAAACCGCTAGCAAAGCTTGATAAAAGGGTGGGTGGGTAATTTTTTCAGTAGGCATCTAACTTGGGTGCTTTGTAGGCATCTATACTGAGGTGTCTACCCAACGGTAAGCATGGTTATGGGCAAAGTTTAGGCATTGATATTTTAGGCCAAGAAAAATCTGGCCTAATATATGGGTGCCTAAGACTTTTATGCTTACTGGTGCCTAATTCGAGATAGGTGCGATTCTATAACAGTACCTACCTGAGGTGCCATTTCAATAGGGGGCCTACCGATTTAGGCACTGCTTATAGAATCAAGCCCTTAGTGCTCATTTTTTTATACCATTTATAGACTTTAGTCCTACAACTCATCAGGCATCTAGATGCTCAGTCTCCTAGTCTCAGAAGATCGTTCTGTAAATCATCATAATCCTCAGCCATTTTAATTAATGATTTTATGTCATCTGCAAAGTTTGATCACCTCATTCTTCTAGATCATTTACAAATATGTTTCCTCTGGAGATTATTTATGAATAGGTTTCAGTATAAACTCTTGTGGACGCCACTGATCATTCATTTCCGCATAGATAACTGACCATTTAGTCCTATTATCTGTTTCCTGTCTTTTAGCCAGTTTCTAATCACCCAAAGGGCATTGCCTCCTATCTCTTACAAGGGACTTTGCCCAATGTCTTCTGAAGATCCAAAAACACTGTGTCAACCAACTCACTGTTAGATAAGAACATAAGAAATGCCTCCGCTGGGTCAGACCTGAGGTCCATCGCGCCCAGCAGTCCGCTCACACGGCGGCCCAACAGGTCCAGGACCTGTGCAGTAAATTTCTATCTATACCCCTCTATCCCCTTTTCCAGCAGGAATTTGTCCAATCCTTTCTTAAACCCCAGTACCGTACTCTGCCCTATAACGTCCTCTGGAATTGCATTCCAGGTGTCCACCACACATTGTGTAAAGAAGAACTTCCTAGCATTTGTTTTGAATTTGCCCCCTTTCAACTTTTCCGAATGCCCTCTTGTTTTTTTATTTTCTGAAAGTTTGAAGAATCTGTCCCTCTCTACTCTCTCTATGCCCTTCATGATCTTGTAAGTCTCTATCATATCCCCTCTTAATCTTCTCTTTTCCAGGGAAAAGAGTCCCAGTTTATCCAATCTCTCAGCGTTTGAAAGGCTTTCCATCTCCTTAATCAATCGTGTCGCTCTCCTCTGAACTCTCTCGAGTAATGCCATATCCTTCTTAAGGTACGGTGACCAATACTGGACGCAGTACTCAAGATGTGGACGCACCATTGCCCGATACAGCGGCAGGATAACTTCTTTCGTTCTGGTTGTAATACCCTTCTTGATTATACCTAGCATTCTATTTGCTCTCTTAGCGGCAGCTGCGCACTGTGCTGTCAGCTTCATTGTCATGTCCACCATCACCCCCAAGTCCCTTTCTTGGGTACTCTCATTCAATAACATCCCTCCCATCGCATAATTATACCTCGGGTTTTTGCTTCCCACATGCAATACTTTACACTTCTCAACATTGAATTTCATCTGCCATCTCTCTGCCCATTCCCCTAGTTTGTCTAAGTCTCTTTGCAATTCTTCGCAGTCCTCCTTTGTCCGAGCTCCACTAAATAGTTTGGTGTCGTCTGCAAATTTTATTATCTCACACTTCGTCCCTGTTTCTAGATCATTTATGAATATGTTAAAAAGCAGCAGCCCGAGCACCGAGCCCTGCGGAACACCACTCGTGACCTTTCTCCAGTCTGAGTAGTGGCCCTTCACCCCTACCCTCTGTTTCCTACCTTCTAACCAGTTTCTGATCCATCTATGCACGTCTCCGTCCACCCCATGGTTCTTCAGTTTCCGGAGTAGACGTTCATGAGGCACCTTGTCAAAGGCTTTCTGGAAATCTAGGTATATGATGTCTATGGGGTCTCCTCTGTCCATCTGTTTGTTAATTCCTTCGAAGAAGTGCAGTAAGTTAGTCAGGCACGACCTTCCCCTGCAGAAACCATGTTGGCTGGTTATCAGAAGTTTGTTTCTTTCAAAATGTTCATCGATGTTTTTTTTTATCAGTGCTTCCACCATTTTCCCCGGAACCGAGGTCAGACTCACCGGTCTGTAGTTTCCCGGGTCACCTCTTGATCCCTTTTTAAAGATGGGCGTAATGTTGGCTATCTTCCAATCCTCCGGAATCACACCTGTTTTCAGAGATAGGTTGCAAATTTGCTGCAGTAGTTCCGCTATTTCCTCCTTTAGTTCCTTTAGAACCCTTGGATGGATTCCATCCGGACCTGGCGATTTGTCAGTTTTTAGTTTTTCTATCTGCCTGCGTACATCATCAAGGCTCACTTCCATGGATGTTAACTTCTGTGCTTGATTTCCCTTGAAGATTTGTTCAGGTTCCGGTATGTTGGTTGTGTCTTCGCTTGTAAATACAGATGAAAAGAACCTGTTAAGTCTTTCTGCGACCTCTTTCTCTTCCTTCACCGCTCCCTTCCGTTCTCCGTCGTCCAGTGGTCCCACCTCCTCCCTAGCCGGCTTTTTCCCTTTAATATATCTAAAGAACGGCTTGAAATTTCGTGCTTCCCTGGCTAGCCTCTCTTCATACTTTTTTGGCTTTTCAAACTACACGGTGACATTCTTTTTGATACTTTCTGTGCTCTTTCCAGTTTCCCTCAGATTTGTCCTTTTTCCATTTTCTGAATGAGTTTTTCTTATTGCCTATCGCTTCCTTCACTATTTTAGTTATCCACGCCGGGTCTTTTGTTCGATTCTTGTTGCACCCTTTTCTGAATCTGGGGATATACAGATTTTGCGCTTCGCTCACCGTGTCCTTGAAAAAGGACCAGGCATGTTCTACCGTATGCCATTTTTTGGAAGTGTTCCTAAGTTTCTTCTTTACCATTCTTCTCATTGCTTCGTAGTTTCCCTTCCTGAAGTTAAAAGTTGTCGCTATGGTTCTCTTTCCTTTCAGTATTCCTATTTCCACCTTGAACTTGATCATATTATGATCGCTGTTTCCCAACGGTCCCACTACTTCCACTTCCTTTGCAGGTCCCTTTAGCCCATTTAGGATGCTTGTTTATGTCTTCAAAAAATCTAATAATGCAGCTGTATATGAAAGATTGGCCCCTTGAAGTAAGACCGAGACTACTTCCAGGGGTCAGTGATGCGTAGTGCCTTTCAGAATTGGAGCAGAAGGGGGCGGCTCCTCTTCCACACTACTGGACCATTAGGCCTTTCCTCTGGGAAAGTTCTAGAAATGGGGAGGGGGAAACACCAGGAGGAGGATACAGAGTGCACAGGGTTTGGTACAGATGGAAGAGGCTTGGACCACTTGGAAGGGGTTTGGCAAGGATCTTGAGTCACAGAGGTGTCTGATCCAGTGGGGTGGGGGAAAGAGCAGAATGGAGAGATGGCATTATTTTTATAGCAGTGACCATGATACCAGACTAAAGCAACTTCTCTAACCATCTCCATGTGAGGTGACAGTAACTACAACCATTCTATCAACAATCATGACAGCTAGCGCTTGGTACCAAGCCATGCATCAGCTGTCACAGTCTGATACTCCACTGACCCGCCCAGCTCCTGCCCACTCCCACGATAGGCGGCTTATCATGGGTTGTTGTTTTTTTTGTTTGTTTGTTTTTTTACCACATTGGAAGTGAAATAGTGCAGCAGATATTAGTGCAATTCCCAGGAACATGGAAATGTGCTCTATACAACATGCCCCCTGCCCTCACTTTCCTTGTGTTCATTCATATGTAGCTCACTACAGCCCCAGCAGGTCCAAACTAATGTGGTATAACCTATGTCAGCTACTTAACAAAAGGGACCCTAAATGTTTATCTTTTGCTCAGCAATCAACAAGCCAATGTAGTCTTCAACATTTTCCCCTGTTTGCTTCCATGTGTCTGAACCAAAAACAACAAAGACCTCTTATAGTTCAGAACACCTCCCAAAGCCCTTTCCACCTCCCCAAAATTTTCTATCTCAGCCAGTCTGATGAACAAAAACTTGACAGGCAACAAGGGAAGCCAGGGCACGAAGCAGACCTCGGCGGTTGCAGTGTCCCTTCTTTTTTTCCTGTTTTTCAGCGGCGGAGGGCAGAAGGAGGAAGCCACGAGGAGGTAGCCAGGGGAGGAAGGCAGAGCAGGCAGGAGGAACCGGGGTTGCGGTGAGAGGTAGCTCCGCCCACCCCCACCGCGTCACAGGTCGCGTCGGCGCCCGGGCTCCCCTTTAAGAAGGGAAGCCAGGGCACGAAGCAGACCTCGGCGGTTGCAGTGTCCCTTCTTTTTTTCCTGTTTTTCAGCGGCGGAGGGCAGGAGGAGGAAGCCACAAGGAGGTAGCCAGGGGAGGAAGGCAGAGCAGGCAGGAGGAACCGGGGTCGCGGCGAGAGGTAGCTCCGCCCACCCCCACCGCGTCACAGGTCGCGTCGGCGCCCGGGCTCCCCTTTAAGAAGAAGGGAGCCAACGGCGCCCAGCCGTTCGGCGCGCGGCGAGAGCGCCTTTGCGAGGGAGCCTTGCAAGGGAGCCAGAAACGCCAAGTAATTTACTTTTCCCTTCTTTTCTCTTTTTCCTTTTCTCTTTCTCTCTCTCTTACCCACAGCAGGAGCACACCAGCACTTCACAAGAGTGATGGAGGACCCAGGATCCCAGAGGTACTTTCCGATATACTGCACAGAGTGCAGTATGTACGACTACCTCCCTTTGGGAAGGCGGGAATACATATGCAGTCGGTGTCAGGAACTGGAAAGCCTGAGGATGGAGGTCGGCAGATTGAGGGTCAGGGTCCAGGAACTAGAAGGACTGGAGGAACTGCGCACCACAGAGGAGACGAGCTGGACTACTCAGAACACAGACGGAGCAGGCCCCATTGTGGACCAGGTGAGGGACCTCGAGAGATTCATTGAGGAGGCCTATAGGACGGTGGAGGAACGGGATCAGCAGCAGCACAGACGGATGTCGGTAGACGAGACCCAGGATCCACAAGGCGATACCGGGGAAGGACCTAGCGGAGGGACAACGCAAGAGGAGGAGACTGCGACTCACCAGGACCCCGAGGGAGAGACACCACACTACACCGAGGACACGGACCTGAGGCAGAGGAGGTTGCTGAGGAAAGGGAAGTCTGCTATTGTGGTGGGAGACTCGATCTTGAGAGAGGTAGACAGTCACGTAGCTGGAGGAAGGGAGGACCGGCTAGTGACTTGTCTCCCAGGGTCCAAGACACGAGACATCACTGATAGGATCGAGAGGATCCTGGACGGCGCAGAAACAGAGGAGACTGCGGTAATAATCCACATCGGAACAAACGATGTGAGCCGGAGGAACTTCAGCATGGACGCACTGACTGACCAGTTCAGGGTCCTAGGACGAAAGCTGAAGCGGAGCACACAGAGGATAGCATTCTCAGAGATCCTGCCTGTGCCGAGAGCAGATGCAAAGAGGCAGGCAGACCTCCAAGCTGTGAATGCATGGTTGAGGAGATGGTGCCAGGAGGAGGGCTTCCGCTTTGTGAGGAACTGGACGTCCTTCTGGGGAAAGAGCAAGCTCTACCGGCGGGACGGCCTGCACCTGAGCACAGCGGGAACCAGACTACTGGCAGCCAATTTGAGGAAGGAGATTGAGAGGGCTTTAAACTGAGGAGAGGGGGAAAGCCGACAGCTGATCTGATGTTGACGCTTCGGACAACAGTATCCAGAACAGATGCTGAACGGGCTGACTGCAGGGAGGAAACAGAGGGACCGGAAGATCTCCAAATCAGACAGCGAGGGAAACATCAGGTAAAGGGAGCTTGCTGGGAGAAGACTAAGGGGCATGGGGACACAGGGGGACTGGGTGGCATAAGGGCGAAAGCCGAGGGTAATATAGAGGTACCACAAGGCGAGGGGGATCAAACAGAGGCGCAAGGGATGATAGCCCAGGAGGGGGCCGGTAGGGCTAGAAATCCCAAAGGAAAAGCGGGGAAGTGGGGTGGCAGGAATGTGGGGAAGCTGAAAGCTAAGAGGGTAAAGGCTGAGGGCAAAGCAGAAACACAGAGAGCGGGAAAACTGCCAGAAATCCAAGGGCAAGTGGCCCAGGTAAATGCAGAGGTGGAAGAAAAACGACGGGACCTGCGGTGCTTATACGCAAATGCAAGAAGCCTCACGGCCAAGATGGGTGAACTAGAAGTCGTGGCCAAGGGGGAGGACCTGGATATAATTGGAATTGTAGAAACCTGGTGGACAGAGGAAAATCAATGGGATGTAGCGCTGCCGGGGTACAAGCTCTATAGGAGGGACAGGACCCACAAAAAGGGGGGAGGCATAGCACTATATATAAAGGACTTTATCCACTCGGTCGGGATGGATATGGCAACGAAGGCAGAGGGGCTGGAATCGCTGTGGGTCAAATTACTGGGAAACAAGGGTGCGGGCATAAAACTGGGGATGTACTATCGACCACCTGGTACGCCAGAGTGAGTCGGACACAACTTGGAAGCAGAATTGAGACAGGAGTGCAGGACTGGAAGTGTAACAGTGATGGGGGACTTCAACTACCCAGGGATTGACTGGAGTACGGGTCACTCCAACTGCACTAGGGAGACAGGATTTGTAGAAGCTGTGAAGGACTGCTTCATGGAGCAACTAGTCAAAGAACCGACGCGAGGGGGTACTACTCTTGACCTCATCCTAAACGGATTAGGGGGGCCTGCAAGAGGGGCAGAAGTGGGAGGACCACTAGGCAACAGTGACCACAACACGATCAGATTCACATTAGAAAGAGGGACACCCATAGTTAGGAGGACTGCAACAACTGCGCTGAACTTCAAGAAAGGGAACTATGTTGCTATGAGGGAAATGGTGGGGAGGAAGCTCAGAAAAATCTTTAGGATGGAGACTGTGGGAAGCGCCTGGACCCTATTCAGGGACACCCTGCAGGAAGCACAGAGAATGTACGTCCCCAATTTCAGGAAAGGCTGCAAGAACAAGCGATCAAAGGATCCGGTTTGGATGTCAATAGAAGTAAAGAGGGCGATAAAGGACAAAAAAGTATCTTTCCAGAGATGGAAAAAGGACCCAACAGAGGAAAATCACCAGGCGCACAGGAAATGCCAAAAGGAATGCCACCGGGAGGTTAGAAAAGCAAAGGGGAAGTACGAAGAGGGGCTGGCCAGGGAGGCGAAAAACTTCAAGGCATTCTTCAGTTACGTTAAGGGGAAGTGACCAGCGAGAGAGGAGGTGGGGCCGTTGGACGATGGGGACAGGAAGGGAGTGATTAAGGAGGAAAAAGAGGTAGCTGAGAGGTTGAACACGTTCTTCTCGTCGGTTTTCACGAGCGAAGACACATCTAATATACCGGACTCAGAGGAGCTCATGAGTGGGGAACAGGCTGAAAAATTAGAGCACATAGAGGTAAGTAGGGAGGATGTCCTCAAACAGATAGACAGGTTAAAATGCGGCAAATCACCAGGCCCGGACGGGATCCACCCAAGGGTTCTGAAGGAACTAAGACAGGAAATAGCGGGCACAATCCAACATGTTTGCAACCTATCCTTGAAAACTGGTGAGGTACCAGAGGACTGGAAATTGGCAAATGTCACACCCATCTTCAAGAAGGGATCGAGGGGTGACCCCAGGAACTACAGGCCGGTGAGCCTGACTTCAATTATAGGGAAGATGGTGGAAGCTATGATCAAGGACGACATTTGCGAGCACATCGAGAGGAATGGCCTACTGAGAACAAGCCAGCACGGATTCTGTAAGGGAAGGTCGTGCCTAACGAACCTTCTGTACTTCTTTGAGGGAATAAGCAGTCGGGTGGACAATGGGGAGCCCATAGACATCATTTACCTCGACTTTCAAAAGGCTTTCGACAAGGTGCCACATGAAAGGCTACTTAAGAAGCTGTGGAACCACGGGGTGGGAGGGGATGTGCACAGATGGATCAAGCACTGGTTGTCGGGTAGACTGCAGAGGGTTGGAATAAAGGGTCAATATTCGGACTGGCGGGGAGTCACGAGCGGTGTGCCACAGGGATCGGTGCTGGAGCCTTTACTCTTTAACATATTCATCAATGACCTGGAAAAGGAGGTAAAATGTGAGGTTATAAAATTCGCAGACGATACCAAACTGTGCGGCAGAGTTAGGACCAGGGAGGAGTGTGAGGGCATGCAAAGGGACCTGGACAAGCTGGAAGACTGGGCAAACAAATGGCAAATGCGCTTCAACGTGGACAAATGCAAGGTCATGCATATAGGGAAAAAGAACCCGTTGTTCAGCTACAAATTGGGAGGTGTATTGTTGGGAGACAGCAGACTCGAGAGAGACTTGGGTGTGCTGGTGGATGCATCACTGAAGCCATCTGCACAGTGCGCAGCAGCCTCGAAAAAAGCCAACAGGATGCTGGGAATCATAAAGAAGGGCATAGCAACCAGAACATGGGAAGTCATCATGCCATTGTATCGGGCGATGGTGCGTCCACATCTAGAATACTGCGTTCAGTATTGGTCGCCGCACCTCAAGAAGGACATGGCGGTACTTGAGAGAGTCCAAAGGAGAGCAACGAAAATGGTAAGAGGGCTGGAACACTACTCATACGCCGAGAGGCTGGATAGGCTGGGGCTCTTCTCTCTGGAGAAAAGGAGGCTCAGGGGAGATATGATAGAGACCTTCAAGATCATGAGGGGCATAGAGAGGGTGGATAGGGACAGATTCTTCAGACTGAAGGGGACAGCAAATACGAGGGGGCATTCTGAGAAACTGAAGGGAGACAGGTTCAAAACAAATGCAAGGAAGTTTTTTTTCACCCAAAGAGTCGTGGACACTTGGAATGCGCTATCGGAGGAAGTGATCAGGCAGAGTACGGTACAAGGATTCAAACAGGGATTGGATGGATTCCTGAGGGATAAAGGGATCGTGGGATACTGAGGGAGGAGCTGGGATGTAACACAAGTATAGGAAGTTAACCAGGTAATGAGTATAAACCAACCAGGTCGTGCATGTGCAAGACCGGAGGGCTAGGACTTCGATAGGAAGGCAGGACTTAAAAGGGAAACCAAGGTGGCAAGGGAGCCCCTTCTGATGATGCAGACAGGTCTTGACCTGTTTGGGCCGCCGCGGGAGCGGACTGCTGGGCAGGATGGACCTGTGGTCTGACCCGGCAGAGGCACTGCTTATGTTCTTATGTTCTTATCCTTTCAGTGACGCAGAGTGAATTAAGCCTAGGCTGTAAAGGAAGCAGTATTATTACCATGTAATTATTCAGGTCACAGGAAATATCTTCCCGTTTCTGGAGCTCTCTTCTTTTTACCTGTTTTGTACCATACTCATGGTCATCCAGTCTGAAGGATAAACATTCTTTCCTATTAGATCCTTGAACATTATGAATGTTTCCATCAAAAAGTCCTAAGAAATGGAAGAAAAGATATTCATAACAAGTCCTGGAGTGCTATAACAAAGATGAGGAACAAACATGCTGATATGTGCTATAAAGTATTCTATATCACCTTATTAAAATGGGATTTTGCGGCCTCCACATGTTGAACACATCAGTTTAAAAAAAAATTTTATGCTCTTTATAATATTAATTTGAATGTTTAGTCGACTTGGAACATCAATTTATGACGTTTAGTTTTTTAAACATCCATATGAAATCAACTCAATATATCATTTTAATACAGTTTTTACTAATTTAATACATTTTTATTAATTGCTGTTAGTGAATAATAAGGTTATATATCAACCTTTGTAGTCAATATAATATGAGAACAATAAGTTTATACATTAATTTCTGAAGTTTACACAATATGTTAAATTAATTTTCTAATTTAGTTTATTAAAGTAGATTAGGATCCATGCAAACCATCTGTAATTTAAAAAGAGTATGAATTCAAACCACATAGTTTGTTAGGATTTCTACATTTTTGCAATATTTATCAGGTTTTTTTATTTTTCCTAAATTTAGGTGCAATAATATAAGGAAGCACAGCCCCTGACGAAATAAACGTGAAACGGTTGGGCAGCCGTCGGGCACACAAGTGCTCTCCTCTTTCAATCACTTTATGCACTTAAAGCACTTTTATATTTATATTTATTGATAATTTTGCACAGCATAAGTCACTTTACCAAAGACATATGATGAGTTTACCACCCCAATAAGGGCACAAAAAATTTATTTATTTATTTTAATTCTTTATTCATT
Organism: Geotrypetes seraphini; assembly: GCF_902459505.1. NCBI lineage: Eukaryota > Metazoa > Chordata > Amphibia > Gymnophiona > Dermophiidae > Geotrypetes > Geotrypetes seraphini. The sequence goes on along the minus strand of NC_047101.1, from coordinate 27,472,691 downwards.
TTTAAACTTTCATCAAGTGTACAAAAATTCATAATAAACACAATTAATTTGAGCACTTGAACATCTTATCATTATAACTTATAAGTACAAATGTAACCCTCTCCCCACCTTCCCTCAAAGCACCTTAATCATTATAAGATCATATACTTGAAACCCTCCCCCCCACCCCCTACTAAATGGTGTATAATTAATAGAAAAATGGCATTCAATCATGACATAAAGATGTTAATGGCTCCCATATTTTAATAAAATTTTTATAATTTCCATTCTGTACCGCTAATGATCTTTCCATTCTATATATGTGACATACTGAGTTCCACCAAAAATTAAAATTAAGTTTACTATGATCTTTCCAATTATTAGTAATATGTTAGATGGCAACTCCAGTCATAATCATTAAAAGTTTATTATTACATGATGATATCTGACTCTTTTTTCTCATAGACATTCCAAATATCACAGTATCATAAGGTAACGCTACATGGTTTTCCAATAAACAATTTATTTGATCCCAGATTGAGTTCCAAAAGACTAAAATATGGGGACAGTAAAACAAAAGATGATCCAAAGTCCCTACATCTAGATTACAATGCCAGCATCTATTAGACAAAGAACTATTTAATTTTTGTAATCTAACTGGGGTCCAAAAAGCTCTATGTAACAAAAAAAACCAAGTTTGTCTCATAGACGCTGACATTGTACATCTCATTCTCCAAGACCAAATTTAATTTAGTAGTGCCTTGGATAATTTGAGGTCTGGTAATTCAAATATAACTTGATTTAATTTTGTCCTCTGTTCTGTATTAATTTTTGTTTTTGGACAAATTTGTGTTTTCTTCACATTTTGTTGATCTCCAGAATTGTACACAATATTCGAAATGAGGTCTCACCAGAGTCTTATACAGAGGCATCAATACCTCCTTTTTCCTACTGGCCAAACCTCTCCCTATGCAACCTAGCATCCTTCTAGCTTTCGCTGTTACCTTTTCAACCTGTTTGGCTACCTTAAGATCATCACATACAATCACACCCAAGTCCCGCTCTTCTGTGGTGCACGTAAGTTCTTCACCCCCTAAACTATACTGTTCCCTAGGGTTTTTGCAGCCCAAATGCATAACCTTGCATTTCATAGCATTAAATTTTAGCTGCCAAATTTCAGACCATTTTTCAAGCTTCGCCAGGTCTTTCTTCATGTTATTCATACCATCCAGCATGTCTACTCTATTGCAGTTTTTGGTATCATCTGCAAAGAGGGACATCTTACCCGACAACCCTTCAGCAATATCGTTTATAAAAATGTTAAAAAGAACAGGCCCAAGAACAGAACCTTGAGGCACACCACTGGTAACATCCCTTTCCTCAGAGCGATCTCCATTGATCACTACCCTCTATCGCCTTCCACTCAACCAGTTCTTGATCCAGCCTGTCATCTTGGGATCTATCCCGAGGACACTCAGTTTATTTATTAAAAGTCTGTGTGGAACACTGTCAAAGACTTTGCTAAAATCTAAATACACCACATCTAGCGCACATCCTCTATCCAATTCTCTGGTTACCCAGTCAAAGAAATTAATCAGATTTGTCTAAGAAGTCCTACCTCTAGTGAATCCATGTTGCCTCTCGGTCCTGTAATCCACAGGATTCCAGAAACTTAACCACTCTCTGTTTTAAAAGCATTTCCATTAATTTGCTTACCACAGAAGTCAGACTTACTGGTCTGTAATTCCCTACTTCTTTCTTACTTCCACTTTTGTGGAGAGGGACTACATCCGCCTTTCTCCGGTACCACTCCCGACTCTAGAGAATCATTGAAAAGGTCAGTCAGCGGAGCTACCAGAACTTCCCTAAGTTCCTTCAGCACCCTCGGATGTACACCATCCGGCCCCATCGCTTTGTCTACCTTTATTTTAGGTAGCTCCTCATGAACACAACCCTCTGAAAATCGACCAGGGTCCATTACTCTTCCATCCCTATTCATGTTTGTCTTCTGCGGTCCCGCTCCTGGTGCTACAGCCGTGAACACATGACAGAAATATCTGTTAAGCAATTTGGCCTTTTCTTTATCAGCTTCTACATATTCCTCCCCTTTGAGTCTCACAATGCCACGTTTGCACTTCTTCCTATCACTAATATATCTAAAAAATGTCTTGTCTCCCCATTTTACCATGTCAACTATGTTTTCTTCCATTTGAACATAAGAACTGCCACTGCTGGGTCAGACCAGTGGTCCATCGTGCCCAGCAGTCCACACCTGCGGTGGCCCCCCAGGTCAAAGACTAGCACCCTAACCGAGACCAGCCCTACCTGCATACGTTCTAGTTCCACAGGAACTTGTCTTGAATCCCTGGATGGTGTTTTCCCCTACGACAGCCTCCGGAAGAGCGTTCCAGTTTTCCACCACTCTTTGGGTGAAAAAGAACTTCCTTACGTTTGTATGGAATCTATCCCCTTTTAGCTTTAGAGTGCCCTCTCATTCTCCCTACCTTGGAGAGGGTGAACAACCTGTCTTTATCTACTAAGTCTATTCCCTTCATTATCTTGAAGATTTCGATCATGTCCCCTCTCAGTCTCCTCTTTTCAAGGGAAAAGAGGCACAATTTCTTTAATCTCTCACTGTACGACAACTTCTCCAGCCCCTTAACCATTTTAGTCGCTCTTCTCTGGACCCTTTCGAGTAGTACTGTGTCCTTCTTCAAGTACGGCGACCAGTGCTGGACGCAGTATTCCAGGTGGGGGCCTACCATGGCCCGGTACAGCAGCATGATAACCTTCTCCGATCTGTTCGTGATCCCCTTCTTAATCATTCCAAGCATTCTGTTTGCCCTTTTCGCCGCTGCCGCACATTGCGCGGATGGCTTCATCGACTTGTCGATCAGTACTCCCAAGTCTCTTTCCTGGGTTGTCTCTCCAAGTACTGCACCAGACATCCTGTATTCGTGTTCAAGATTTTTGTTACCAACATGCATCACCTTACACTTGTCCACGTTAAACTTCATTTGCCATGTCTCAGCTCATTTCTCGAGCGTGTTTATGTCCTGTTGCAGGTCTTTGCAGTCCTCCTGTGTCTTTACTACTCTGAATAACTTCATATCATCTGCAAATTTAATCACCTCGCTCATCGTTCCAATTTCCAGGTCATTTATATATATGTTGAAGAGCACATGCCCAAGCACCGAACCCTGCGGCACTCCACTGGTGACGCTTTTCCAGTCCGAGTATTGTCCATTTATCCCCACTCTTTGCTTTCTATCTGCCAACCAGTTTTTAATCCACGTGTGTATTTCACCCTCAATCCCATGGCTCGCAATTTTTTGAAGTAGTCGTTCATGCGAGACCTTGTCAAATACCTTCTGAAAATCCAGATATACAATGTCGACCGGGTCACCTTTGCATTTTTGCTTTCCTGACTACACGACCAGCCTCTCTTAACTTTTCCAAGTTTTATTTAAAATTTGATAAAACGCTTATATAAAATTTCAAAGCAATAAAAATACATATGTAGAACATATAATAACAGACAGACTTTAAACTTGACAAAACAGAAATGAGGGGGAAATAGGAGGAAGTACAATTTTTAAAGAAAAGAACAAGTAGTGGGAAAACATCAAGGATGGGGTCGCTGGTAATCAAAAATTGATTCCTTAGTGTTAGTTAACAATGAGGTTTGACTAGAAGTTGTAAAGCATTAATTTTAAATTAATTTCCAAAAGCGTGATTAAAATGGAAGCATTTCAGAGAACTCTTATATTTATCTAGTATTATTTCCAGATAGTTTTGCCCATCTTCCTCTTTCTGCAATCTTTTGTAGTTTATGAAAGCTAACCTCTTATTCCTTACTTTCTCAGCTACTACTTTTGAGAACCAAAGTGGCCTTCTTTTCCTCTTACTTCCTCTTACTGTTATATAGTTCCCTCCAGAAGCTGGTAGAATGTCCTGGATTCTATGAATAGTGCCTGGAGTCAGGTGCACGGTTTCAATATCTGCATTGAACTTAATAAGCTAATTGGATCAAGGAACTGACCTTGCACCCTATTCTATAACCCCCATGTCTAATTTCCACTGTGCTCAACTCCAAAGTGGGCAGATCAGGAGCATGCCTGCAAATTGGGCACGGGGGTTATAGAATATCTGCTTTTCTGCACTCGCCGTGAGCATTTAAACCAGCCTTTGTCATGTCTAAATGATCACATCTAGATTTTGGTGCAAAATGCATGCTAAGCTAGTATTCTATAAAGCTGTTCCACCGAGAACTGCTGATATAGAATTTGCATTTAGCACACTTCATCCCTAGCATTAGGTGCCTTTTACTGAATTCCCTCCAATGAGGACATATTATGCAGTCACTGGCACTTATTTCTTGAGTCTGTGAATATTGAAGCACCCTGGCACTTTACCTGCTGGGCCTTGCATACACCACTGGCTAACTTTGCCACTTGTATATCAGGACAGCTCCCAATTATTTCATTTTTACATGAGCACAAGTTGTGACATGCATCTTTGTTCAAATGTTTTCCCCAGATTGTCAGTCTCCCTGATGCTTTCTTCTACTCACCACAAGATCACAGCTCATCTGAAATGTTTCAATGTAAAAGGAGTAATGCTGCTTGTCCATCTGATTTAAAATAGCTGTCATGCATGCCACAAAATGACTCTGGAATGGGAAAAAATACAGAAATCAGCAACCAAATATGTATTTATTATCTATTATTCTATCTGCATTAAGAAAATAAACTGAAGCATACTCTCAAACTATGGCTGCTTGTTGTATCAGGCAGGAAAAAATATATTCTTAAATGCAATGAGAGTAATATGTTTTGGGGATACACGTAGCCAGACAGTAAGGACTGTTTAACTCTTTAGATTGTCTGTTTTAATTTTTGCTTCTTCCCCTTTTTCCCAGAGGCACCTAGGACCTGATTTACTAAGGCTTTTCTCCCATTCCATGTCTATAGATAAAAACTCAGCAAATCAGGTTTCCAAGGCCTAGCAGAATACATCTTTCTAATGTGCCTTTAGCTGAGCTGAACAGAATGGCCATTAATATTGTCTAATTGCCTAGCACTAGTTCACAAACCTGTGCTTGCCCTTTCCTTTCTACTGCATTGTGACCAGGAAACTGAGTAAAAATTACTCGAAAGCCAAATAACACCGACAAATTCAACATTTCATTTTGATTTTGCTAGTTTTAGCCCTGAAGAAATATCATTTAAATATGAAAAAATCTAATGCTCAGGTAGAAACATGGGCGTCTTCAAACATTTGGTATTCCCTGCAAGCAAACCTGTAACACCCATTTCAAGTGCTTGGATCAGGAAGCATTGTACATCTTTGTTATATATTTTGGCACTTTATTAGACCTGAGCATTCAGCCTCTCCTACACATACAACTTGCAGCCATTAGAGGTCGTCAAACTTCCCAATAAAGGCTCTTGCTTAGTCAAGGGTTTCCTTTTAATTTACAGTGGTACCTTGGATTACGAGCATAATCCGTTCCAGGAGCATGCTCGTAATCCAAAATGCTCATTTATCAAAGCGAGTTTCCCCATAGGAAATAATGGAAACTCGCTTTGATGCGTTTCCCCCCCCCCCCGAGAACCGGCATTGCTCCCCTCGAAGGCCCCCCCCTGCGATCAGGCACCCTCCCCCCTGCGATCCGGCACCCCCCCTGCCTCGAACCGGCACCCCCTGCCACGATCCGACCCCCCCGACACCATTGGGCACCCCCCGACATGATCCGACCCCTCCGACACGATTGGGCACCCCCCCCGACACAATCCAACATCCCCCCTGACACAATTGGGCACCCCACCGCCGCTTCTTACCCTCATCTGGGCTCTTGAAGATCGGCCTACTCATCTGCTGGGCCTTGAGCATCTGAGCATGCTCAAAGCCTGCGAGTTTACGTTCGTGAACGTGAGCTCGCAGGCCTTGAGCATGCTCAGATGCTCAAGGCCCAGCAGACGAGTAGGCCAATCTTCAAGAGTGCCCAGATGAGGGTAAGAAGCGGCGGGGGGGGTGCCCAATTGTGTCGGGGGGATGTCGGATCGTGTCGGGGGGGTGCCCAATCGTGTCGGGGGGGGGGGTGCCTGATCGCAGTGGGGGGCCTTCGAGGGGAGCAATGCCGGTTCTCGGGGGGGGGGGGAACGCATCAAAGCGAGTTTCCATTATTTCCTATGGGGAAACTCGCTTGATAAACGAGCATTTTGGATTACGAGCATGCTCCTGGAACGGATTATGCTCGTAATCCAAGGTACCACTGTACTTCTTTCCACCAAAAAACCTCCCAGAAAATGCAGCCTTCATATAAATAAAATAAATAACCCACAAGTGATCTTCAGACTCACCAAATAGAAGCAACATTTTACAATAAGGGTCCAGAATCTCAAAATGAAGAACATGCCAGAAGAGATTTCGATAAAAATGTTTGAAGGCTACTCACAATGAGGCTGTGGTCACGTCCCATGGTGATGACAGTTCTATTCACTGTTCTTAGGAGCTGCACTATGATCTCCTGTATATGATGATAGGTCAAGCTCTACAACAAATATAAGATAGGCAAGAATGCAATATCAGATGCACAGCCCTGTGATAAGGAAGATGTGGTAGGCATTGCAGATACCTTTCTCCTGATATTTACATGAACATCAGAGTAGCTTTGCAGCTTTCAACATAAGCAGAAAAGAAAGGACCACATTAAAACACCTTCGTATCCAAGTCAGCCGGTCAAGAATTAACAAGACAGACCTAAAACTAACCCCCTTTTTTATTAAGCCCAATAGCATGGACCACTGCGTTAAATGCTCTTACGCCCACAGGGATTGAATGGGCATCGAAGCATTGCTATGTGGCACTCGCTCCCACAGCTTAGCAAAAGGGAGTCTATGTTGAGAAGCAGACTACATGACTCCTTTTCGTCTGTCCATTGCTAGAAGGTAGTTCTGAAATGTGTCTGCCAATGAAAAATGTGTCTTGGTAGATGGAAATCAAGAGACAGGAATATAAGCCAACCCAAATATCAACCAAGGTAGCCATTTCTCCCCCCCCCCCCAAAAAAAAAAAGGAGGAAAAAGATTGATTCAAATATAAAACAGGGGGTTAAAATTCAAGTGCCCTGCCAGGCTCTGCACCAAGCCCCCCTCTCTCACCTTGTGCCCTGTACCCTCTCCCTCCTGATGTCTTGCAGGCCTAAACCGGGCTTGCCATAAGACATGGTGGACAAGCATCACACTCAAGTAACTGTGTGATCTTAAAAAAAAATCATTCAATTATGAATCCCTTTCCCTCCCCTTATTTTGTTAGTTGCACACAATATAACAACTATCATGATTATTAAATTTTATATGATGTCTAAAATTATAATAAGGATTATATAAGATATGTTGTATGTACAATATGTTATGGAGATATCAAGTGTATACTTAAGGTAATTGTATGAATCTTTATGACACACTTGTTATATGAAAAAAAAAAATCAATAATAAAAAAAAAATCATGTGTTTGGTTTTAAGATCAAAAGTTTTAAGTTATTCATACAAAGACACTAAAGATAATAGGGGACAGAAAATATATTCTAGACCAGTGTTCTTCAACCTTTTTACACCCGTGGACCGGCAGAAATAAAAGAATTATTTTGTGGACCGGCAAACTACTAAGACCGAAATAAAAAAACACATTTTCGCCCCGTCTCCGCAAGCTCGGTCCCCACAAACCATCTGATCCCATCTGCACAAGCCTCAGTTATGATTTTATATTGAACGTATTTTATTAAATTATAAAAAGAAACAATATTCTGTACAATTGTCATTTTATAAATATAAATATTCAGAGCAAGGACCAACAAAACCCCTGTCCCCCTTTCACATATATCCCCTCTACTATCAAGAAAACTGAACAAGCCAGAATATTACAAAATGCTACACAGAAATATCATGCTAACAGAATACTGCAGTCACACATGATAGGAATAGTGTTAGGCTTTGCAGTCCCCAGTTATGTCTCTAGCAGGATATATATTTCAAATCTGATATATTCTAATGACAAAATAGAAATAAAATGATTTTTTTCTACCTTTTGTGGACTCTGCTTTCATCTTCTTTCCACTCTTCCTTCCAGCGTCTGCCCGTTCCATCCACTGTCTGGCCTCTCCCCCTTCCATATGTATCTGACTTCTTTCTATGCCCCTCTCCCCTTTCCATCCAGCCTGTGCCTCCTCTCTCCTTTTTACATCATTCATTCCAGCTTCACTGCTTTCTTCATTTTTATCTCTCCTACACCAGATCTAGCATCTTTATCCCTCTCTCATTTCTCTGCTTACCCCCTTTCCAGCATCAATCTCTCTCTACTTTCTCATTTCTGTCTCTCCCCTTTCCCTCCTCTAATCTCCCTGCCAGCTGTTTCCTTCCTTTTTCCTTCTCCCTTCCCTCCTCCCCCTATCCAACAGTAGCTCTCTTCCCATCCCTTTCCCTCTTCCCCTCCCAGCAGCATCTCTCTTTCTACCTCCCTCCAGGTGCAGTAGCAGCTCTCCCTTTATCCAGCAGCTTCCCAGCCTCCAACAGTGGCTTCCTCTCCTTCCAGCAGCTCTCAGTACTTGCCTGCAGCAGTGATTTCCTTAGGAAGCCTTGGGTCCGTTGCCCCCTCCCCCCCCCCGAGGAAAGGGGAAGTTGCCAAAGTGAATCACTGCCCTGGTAAGTACAGAGCTGCTAGGAGAGGAGACAGCCACTGTTGAAGGCTCCCCATTATCTTACTCCTGCTGTGCCCTGCACATTCGCGAACCCCCCCCCCCCAAGCCGGCATAAACAGCTTTGCATGCAGGCCCTGCCGCCCAAGATGAGCCGGAGGCCCCTACCCACCGCATCCTGCACGTGGGCAGACTCTCAGCACAGACGCTGCTGATGGCCCCAATCCACACGCTGCCCCCCACCGTGCACGCTGACCATCTCCCTTCTACTTGCAGCTTCCCCGCGGTCCTCTTCGGCGACTCGGCAGGGGCAGCGATCAAGACAGGTTGCCGACGTCGGGATCTTTCCTCTCTGAGTCCCGCCTATTTTGTTTCAACTTCCTGTTTCCGCATAGGCGAGACTCACAGAGGGAATGCCCAACGTCGGCAGCCTGTCTTGATCGCCCGAGGCTGGGAGGAACAGAAGATTTCCGCGAACACCACTGGGGCAGGAAATTTAACGGCGTCCATCTCGCCGGCCCTGCGCGGACTGGCAGGAATTTTCTGCGGACCGGCATCGGTCCGTGGACCGGCGGTTGAAGGTGTTCTAGACAATACTTCCTTTGCTGACCCTGATAAATCAGCATGAAAACAAGGACTGGACAAAAGAAAGAAACCAAGCCACATTTTTCTTCTGTGCAATTTCATTTCAATTTTCAGCTGTTATAATAAATATTCAAGTCAATAATAAACAGTCATGGATTAGCTGGGGGAATTTGTGAAAAGTTACACTGAATACCATTTTTGAGAAGTTATTGTAGGGAAAATGTGATTATTTCTATTTCAACTTGAATCCCAGCATCCACAGAAACAAAGCATTAATATTTTGAAATGAAGACTGAAACAGCAGCAAAACCTTCCAAACAGTAGAATTAAAGATGATGATTGAAAGGAAAAATGAATTGATCCTATTCCTAGATGGACAGCAAACATTTATCTTAATTTTAGGAAATGAGTATTAGAAGTCCTGACCTGGTTCTAGGTAATATCCGGTATTATCGGTTACAGAATACAGACGTAGCTGCATCAGAACTTCTACTTTGTGAACAGCACAATCAGAAATATCATTCCTTTATGATCAACAAATTTAGTATTGTATTCTAACAGGTTTCTATTTAGAATTCTCAAGTCTCCGAAACGAAAAAAATAAAAAATAACTTACCTCCCTCCCACCTCCCCTGCGTACCTTTAATTCCCTGGTGGTCCAGTAGTGGGCTGGGACAAGAGGGATCCCACCTGCCTCCTGTCCTAGCCGACTATTACAAATTTTACCTCCCTCCCACCTCCCCATGTATCGTTAAAATGCCCGGTGGTCTACGGGTAAACCGGAGCATGAGCAGTCTTCCCACGCTCCTGCCCCATTGAGAGCCGCTAGTGAATGGCTGCAGTGAGTTCTCACAGCCCACCACTGGACCACCAGGTCTTACTGCAGGCCCGGTGGAGGCCTGCAACAGGTCTGGGACTGAGGTGGGTGGGCACTGACCTGAATATAAGCTTAGACTCCCCATTTTTGGGCCATTTGATTGGCTCCAAAATCTTGGCTTATATTTGAATATATATGGTATGTTCTTACCTTGATAATATATTTTCCAGTAGATAGGCTACTTGCATGCAACATCAAGAGAGAAATTGAGAAGTTTTTAAACTAGGAAGAAGGGGAAAGCTGACTGAGAGAGAGTCGATGGTTCGGGAACCGGTATACCCAGCGGATACCATGCAGAAACATAGAGGTAAAGACTCAATGGATCACAGGCAAGACAGCTAAAAAGAGACACAAGAGGGAAGGAAATGCAAGAAAGGAACAGGCCGCAAACTCAAGTGGATGTATATGAACGCAAGGAGCCTAAGGAATAAGATGGGTGAATTAGAAGCTATGGCACAAAAAGATTACGTGGACATCATCGGCATCACGGAAACATGGTGGACTGAGGGCAAACAGAATGCTAGGAATGATAAAAGAAGGGGATCACGAACAGATCAGAGAAGGTTATCATGCCGCTGTACCGGGCCATGGTGCGCCCTCACCTGGAGTACTGCGTACAGAACTGGTCGCCGTACATGAAGAAGGACACAGTACTACTCGAAAGGGTCCAGAGAAGAGCGACTAAAATGGTTAAGGGGTTGGAGGAGTTGCCGTACAGTGAGAGATTAGAGAAACTGGGCCTCTTATCCCTTGAAAAGAGGAAACTGAGAGGGGACATGATCGAAACATTCAAGATAATGAAGGGAATAGACTTAGTAGATAAAGACAGGTTGTTCATTCTCTCCAACATAGAGAGAACGAGAGGGCACTCTCTGAAGTTAAAAGGAGATAGATTCCGTACAAACGTAAGGAAGTTCTTCTTCACCCAGAGAGTGGTAGAAAACTGGAAAAAGAGATTATGTTCTTAACTTGATAAGATCTTTTCCAGTAGGTAAGTGAGACATTCTAAACTCCTGCCCTGTCCTTCCTGTGCCTGTCTACTGTCTCCTGTCTCATTCTGTTTATGCTTCTCCAAGTTGCTCATGGATTCTAGTCAGCCTTTCTGGGTTTTGAAAAATTCTGTATATATGTTTATATGCATGAAAGGGTCTTTCCTGAGCTCCTTTGATGCCTTTATTAGCTGTTTCAATTTGAGCTTACATGTTGAACAGTTGTGTTTGGAAATTTTCTTTGCTGTCTCTACTTCACGTTGAACTTGAGAGCTCTTGGTGCTTGGGTACTAACTGCAGGTGGTGCTATAGCTCCCAGTGAAGTACAGGAGAGTCCTTCTGCCTATGATTAAGAACATAAGAATTGCCGCTGTGGCCCTCAGGTCAAAGACCAGTGTTCTAAATGAGTCAAACCTCACCTGTGTACATTCCACTTTAGCAGGAACTTGTCCAACTTTGCCTTGAATCCCTGGAAGGTGTTTTCCCCTATAACAGACTCTGGAAGAGCGTTCCAGTTTTCTACCACTATCTGGTACAGTGGCACGATATCCTTCTCCGATCTGTTCGTGATCCCATTCTTAATCAAACCTAGCATTCTATTCGCCCTTTTCGCCGCCGAGCGTTGCGAGAACAGCTTCATCGACTTGTCGATCAGAACTTCCAAGTCTCTTTCCTGGAAGGTCTCTCCAAGTACCGCCCCTGACATCCTGTATTCATGCATGAGATTTTTGTTACCGACATGCATCACTTTACAATTATCCACGTTGAACCTCATTTGCCATGTCGATGCCCATTTCTCGAGCTTGATTATGTCACAATCTCCCTGTGTCTTCACTACTCTGAATAACTTCGTATCATCTGCAAATTTAATCACCTCACTCGTCGTACCAAAGTCCAGATCATTTATAAAGATGTTGAAGAGCACGGGTCCAAGCACCTAGCCCTGTGGCACCCCACAGGTGACGCTCTTCCAGTCCGAGTATTGTCCATTTATCCCCACTCTCTGTTTCCTATGCTCCAGCCAGTTTTTAATCCACGTGAGTATTGCATCCTCGATTCCATGGCTCGCAATTTTCCAAAGTAGTCGTTCATGTGGAACCTTGTCAAACGCCTTCTGAAAATCCAGATATACAATGTCAACCATGTCGCCATTGTCTATCTGCCTGTTTACTCCTTCGAAGAAGTGCAGCAAGTTCGTCAAACAAGATCTGCCTTTGCTGAAACCGTGCTGGCTGGTCCTCATCAGACCGTGTCCGTCAAGGTGATCAATGATGTGGTCCTTTATCAGCGCCTCTACCATCTTTCCCGGTACTGAGGTCAGACTCACCAGTCTGTAGTTTAAGAACATAAGAACATAAGAATTTGCCTCCACTGGGTCAGACCAGAGGTCCATCCTGCCCAGCGGTCCGCTCCCGCGGCGGCCCATCAGGTCCGCGACCCGTGAAGTGGTTTCTGACCACTTCTATAACCTACCTCAAGTTCTATCTGTACCCCTCTATCCCCTTTTCCTCCAGGAACCTATCTAAACCTTCCTTGAACCCCTGTACAGAGTTCTGGCTTATCACCTCCTCCGGAAGCTTGTTCCATGTGTCCACCACCCTCTGAGTAAAAAAGAACTTCCTGGCATTTGTACTAAACCTGTCCCCTTTCAATTTCTCCGAGTGACCCCTAGTGCTTGAGGCTCCCCACAGTTTGAAGAATCTGTTCTTATTCACTTTCTCTATGCCCTTTAGGATTTTGAAGGTTTCTATCATGTCCCCTCTAAGTCTCCTCTTCTCCAGAGAGAACAGCCCCAGTGTTTTTAACCTGTCAGCGTAAGAGAAATTTTCCATACCTTTATCAGTTTAGTCGCCCTCCTCTGCACTCCCTCGAGTACCGCCCATGTCCTTTCTGAGGTACGGCGACCAATATTGAACACAGTACTCCAGGTGCGGGCGCACCATTGCGCGATACAGCGGCATGATGACTTCCTTCGTCCTGGTTGTGATACCCTTTTTGATGATGCCCAGCATTCTGTTTGCTTTCTTTGAGGCTGTTGCACATTGCGCCGATGGTTTCAGCGATGTGTCAACCATCACCCCCAGATCCCTTTCAAGGTTACTCACCCCTAGCCGTGTTCCCCCCATATTGTAGCTGAACATCGGGTTCTTTTTCCCTACATGCATGACTTTGCATTTCTCTATGTTAAAGCTCATTTGCCACTTATTTGCCCAGTCTTCCAGTCTCGTTAGGTCCCTTTGCAGGTTTTCACAGTCTTCCGTGTTCCTAACCCTGCTGCAGAGTTTGGTGTCATCAGCAAATTTGATAACCTCACATTTTGTCCCCGTCTCCAGATCATCAATAAATATATTGAACAATAGAGGTCCCAGCACCGACCCCTGTGGAACTCCGCTCGTGACCCATTGCCAGTCCGAGTATTGGCCCTTTACTCCAACCCTCTGTTTCCTGCCTGCCAACCAGTGTTTGATCCATCGGTAGATATCCCCTTGCACCCCGTGATTCCACAGCTTTTTTAGTAGCCGTTTGTGAGGTACCTTGTCGAAGGCTTTTTGGAAGTCAAGGTAAATGATGTCTATGGATTCCCCCTTATCCATCTGGCTGTTTATTCCCTCGAAGAAGTATAGCAAGTTTGTGAGGCACGACCTTCCCTTGCAGAAGCCATGCTGGCTTGCCTTCAGTTGCCCATTTTTTTCTATGTGTTCGCAGATTGTGTCCTTTACCATTGCTTCCATCATCTTTCCCGGAACCGAGGTCAAGCTCACAGGCCTGTAGTTTCCCGGATCTCCCCTAGAACCCTTTTTGAAGATCGGCGTAACATTCGCCACTTTCCAGTCTTCCGGAATCTTTCCCGATTTGAGCGACAGATTGGCTATTAGTTGAAGTAGTTCAGCTACAGTCCCTTTCAGTTCCTTGATGATCCTCGGATGGATTCCATCCGGTCCTGGGGATTTATCGCTCTTAAGCCTATTGTTCTGCCTGTATACCTCTTCTAGACTGACCGTCAACCCTGTCAGTTTCCCGTCTTCGTTTCCAGTATATAGCCTGATGGGTTCTGGTATCCTGTGTGTATCCTCTTCGGTAAATACAGACGCAAAAATGTATTCAGTTTGTCTGCGATTGCTTTGTCCTCCTTTAGCACTCCCTTTATTCCATGGTCATCCAACGGTCCCACCGCTTCCTTTGCAGGTCGTTTCTCCTTAATATATCCTTGGTTATTTTTTCCTCCTAGTCTCTTTTGGCCCCTTTTACCGGCTTATGGCACCTGCGTTGATGTTATTTGTTGCTTATTCCAGTTTTCGTCCATTCTTGACCTTTTCCATTCCTTAAACAAAGTTTTCTTATCTCTGATCGCTTCCTTCACCTCTACAGTGAGCCACGCCGGTTCTTTGTTCTTTTTCCTCTTGGATCCTAGCTTTAAAACCTTTTGGGGCTATCCCTGTAAATGTCTGGTCACATTAGAGAATAATTTCTATATCCTTAGTGATCCATTGCAGCTGAGGAAATTTCTTGGCTGAGAGAGCAGTGTTGTGGTGATATCATTTTTTCTCTTTTTCCAGGCGGTTGAATGTATGATGGGGTAATTGAAAATTTTCCTGCAGTTAAGACTTTCAGTAGCTGTTTTGGTTAGTGTGTATTCCATGATGTTCACTTAAGAATCCTTGATGCAATTTACTTTTTCAATTTTTTCCCTTTTGATTCTTTTCAGTATCAAGAGACGCACACTTTGGGCTTGATTCTGAAGCGGCTTTTGAGAATCGCACATGGGATCCTATACAGAACCCCCCCAACATCCCTGCTTTAAATTGCTTTTAGCTTTGTATTATGTAAACCGCTTAGGATGTTTTAAGCAGTATATCAAGCCTAAATAAACTTGAAACATGCCCCTGAACCCTCTCCAACCCCAGCCTTAGGGAGCTTATCAGTCTTACACCACTCCCAGTTCATGAACAAAAAAAGCAAGTGAGATGTCTAGATCAACCAGTGCCCATGATTCTTGGTTTCCTCCTTATTTATCCCCCCCCCCTTTTTACGAAGTCGTGTTAGGCTTTTCTATCGCTGGCCACAGAGATATTAGCTCCAATGCTCATAGAATTCCTATGAGTATCAGAGCTAATACCACTGTAGCTGGCGATAAAAGCCTAACATGACTTTGTAAAAGGGGGGGGGGTTCCATTTCATTTCTTTTTTAGTACAAAACAGTTACTCCTAAGCAAGCGCTTTTCTTGGGCATCCTCTATAATAAAACTCTTACCCAAGGCATGCGCAGTTGAAACGGCGTGATCCCTGCTGCCGTGATTTGTGCTTCCGTGCCATATTCCATTTGCGGTGCATGTGGCGTGCGGCGGCGGTGTCCTTCGAGGTGCTGTGAGCTGGTGCTACTGCTGCACAGGGAAGTGGAGGGGGAGAGGGAAAAGGGCTGCTTTGGGGGGAGGGGTGTGCTGTGGGGCAGGCAGCAATCTTGGTTTGCTCGGGGGGCCAGAGAGAGATAGGCAGAGGGCCAGGGAGAGAGACAGACAGAAAGACAGACAGACAAGGGACCAGGGAGAGACACAGACAGCAAGAATGACAAACAGATAGGGGGCCAGAGAGACAGCAAGCAGCCAAGGAGCAAGAAAGAAAGAAAGACAGACAGACAGGGAGCTAGGGAGAGACACAGACAGAAAGAATTACAGACAGATAGGGGGCCAGAGAGACAGACAGAAAAAAAGACAGCCAGCGGCCAAAGAGAGAGAGAGAGACAAAGAAAAAAAGACAGACAGACAGCAGCCAAGGAGAGAGACAGACAGACAGAAAGCGGCCAAGGAGAGAGAGAGACAGAAAGACAGACAGAGGCTAAGGAGACAGAGAGACAGAAAGGAAGACAAACAAACATATCTACTGTAGCACCCGTTAATGTAACAGGCTTAAAGACTAGTGTTTCTATAATTCTATAAATAAAAAAATTAAAATTGCAGGAATATACATTAATAATGTACTAGAAGCAATATAAATGAGTATCAAAGTATACAGTGTAGTGAATAATATGCTTGTTACAGGAACTAATGCTAGAAACAGCTTATCTACTTATATGCCTAATCTGTGCAAACTCCAATGAAATGTATTAGTACAACTATTTCAGCCTCATTCTGGAGACAGGTGCACACTTACTGCTTCTTGACAACTGAGGACCTCTAGGACACTGCTGAGGAGATCAATACAATGTTGCTTTTCCTGGAGCTGCTGTTCTTCCTTCTGCTCCAGCAACACTTTGAGTTCCTTGGTAATCAGTGGAAGCAGGATATCACGGCATTCTACAGGGAAAATAGATACAATGTTAAAGACTCTGTTCCTGTCTGAAACAATGTTATTCCTATTCTTTACAAGGTACTGCACTGTTACAAAAGACACTGGGGGGGGGGGGGAATTCAATAAATGGTGCCCAAAGGTAGGCACTGGGATGATCTGCACTAACTCTGTAAAGTGTGTTCTGTGAGAAACAACCTTTAAAGAATACTAGCTTTGTGCACATTTAACACCTGACTTTGGGAACAAACCACTTATACCCGCAAAAGGCTAGTATCGCTGGCACTCAATTTTTTTTCCATCATTCGTGTTTAACATTTAACCGATGGTGCATCTTTCTATAGAATTTGATTACTCATATGTGTTCTTTCATATTCTATTTTACGCTGGTTTATTCATTCCTCACTTGCATTATACAATTTCATCATAAAAACATAGAAACATGATGGCAGATAAAGACCAAATGGCTCATCCAGGCATCCACTAACTCTTTCCTCTCCTATAGACTAAGGCTGTTACATTGTCCGGTCATAGGTCATTAATGGAAGAAGCAAAGCTTTCTGGGGATTTAAGTCCACAGGGCACACTTTACTTATACATCTTAGCATAAACAATTTAGGGCTCCTTTTACAAAGGTGCGTTTAGAGCCTTAATGCACAGAATAGCGCACGCCAAATATGCTGCGCGCGCTAGCTGCTACTGCCTCCTTTTAAGCAGGCGGTATTTTTCATTTAGTGCACACTATAGTGCATGCTAATCTTATGCGTGCACTAAAACACTAGTGCACCTTAGTAAAAGGAGCCTTAAACATGTTCCTATATAAGAAACTGAGCAAATGACACTTAAAATGGAGGCAGAACATAGATAAGTTACAATCTTATAATGCTTTTGTGTAGGGTTACAAGATTTTCCGTCTCAAAACTGACACAATTTCAATCACTAAATTGAAATAAATCATTTCTCTACCTTTGTTTGGTGATTTTATTTTTCTAATCATCCTTCCTTCAGTCTGTGCTCTGAACTATGTTTCCAAGGTCTTCTTATCTATTTGTTGTTTTTCTCTCTCCTTCCTTTCCTCCTTCCCAGTGGTCCGACAACTCTCTCCATCCTTTTCCCTTTCCCACAGGTCTGGTATATCTCTCTAATTCTAATCTTCTATTTGTGTGTCACGTATACCTATTCAGGCTCAAGGCGACATCAAGAGAGGCGGGATCAGGAGAAGAGAGAGGGGAAGGAGGGGGAAGGTAGGGGGAGTGAAGGAGATGAAAGGAGAGAGGAGATTTATGTGTCGAAAAAATGGGTTTTCAGTTTCTTCCGGAAGATGGTATAGCTAGGTTCTGTTCTGGTCGTTTCTGTGAGGTCATTCTAGGTTTTTACTCCTAAAAAGGTAAGCATGGAGTGGAAAACCTGTTTGTATTGAAGATTTTTTTGTGGATGGAAGATTTAGTAGTATCCTGTTAAGGGTTCTGCGAGAGCTGAACTATGCCGTTGAAAAAAGTTGGATGAGGGGAGCCGCTGAGTTTCCATGAAATATGTGGTTCATAATGCATGATATTTTGAAAGTTATTCGTGATGAGATGGGTAGCCAGTGTAGTTGTTTGGTAACAGCTGTGACCGAGTCGTTTTTTCTCAGGTTGAAGATTAGGCTTACAGCTGTGTTTTGAATGAGTTGCATTTTATGGACCAGAGCGGTGTTGATTCCCATGTAGGTGGAGTTGCAGTAGTCTAGTTGTGGTAGAATCATCAGTTGTACTATTAAAGCAAAGTAGTGTTGGTGAAAGTTACATTACATTACATTGGTGTCTTCTATCCCTCAAATACCTTGGTGTCTTCTATCCCGCCAATACCTTTCAGTTTTAGGGGACATGATCGAAACATTCAAGGTACTGAAGGGTATAGACTTAGTAGATAAGGGCAGGTTGTTCACCCTCTCCAAGGTGGGGAGAACGAGGGGGCACTCTCTAAAGTTGAAAGGGGATAGATTCCGTACGAATGTAATGAAGTTCTTCTTCACCCAGAGAGTGGCGGAAAACTGGAACGCTCTTCCGGAGTCTGTCATAGGGGAAAACACCCTCCAGGGATTCAAGACAAAGTTAGACAAGTTCCTGCTGAACCGGAACGTATGCAGGTAGGATTAGTCTCAGTTAGGGCGATGGTCTTTGACCAGAGGGCCACCGCGTGAACGGACTCCTGGGCACGATGGACCACTGGTCTGACCCAGCAGTGGCAATTCTTATGTTCTTATGTGGTTTACAACAAGAAATTAGCCTGGGCATTCCCAGGAAGATAACAAGGTTGATAGCTATAGTATGCGTCAAGATCTGGGAAGGGTCAATACAGTTTAGTTAGCTCCAGTGGCGTACCTAGGGTATGTGGCACCCGGGGCCCATCATTTTTTGACACCCCCCCCCATGTAAAAATTTTTTTTTTTTTTTTTTTTTTTTGCAATAACCATGAAATGGAATAAATGGTCAGAATAGAAACAGGCAGTGAAAATTTTCTTTTATTGAACCTCATATATGTAACCATTATTCCAAACATAACAAAACATAAATTATGTCTAAATTGTCATGACATTAGAAGTACATATGGAGTAGTTGCAGGCAGTGGCGTACTTAGGGTATGTGGCACCCAGGGCCCATCATTTTTTGACACCCCCCCCATCTATATGAAAAATATGATTTTTAGTACCAATCTACATATCGCACCACAAGAGTGTACCTAGGAAAAGGCTGCATCTTAAACACTGCAGTGAGCACTAGAACACCAACACATACATTGTAAAACTAAACAAGCCAGATCCCGCACAGTCAATTGGTCCTGTAGTCAATGCCAACTGAAAACTATGTCTTTTTCATACACACAGAACAGAGATACACCCTCGCCCAAAATGGAATAATCACAAACTAAAAATAGAAATATGTAGACAAAAGTTAAACTGATCCGCCAAGAAACCAGACCCTGGATACAATGCAACACCACAAAAAACAGTAACATATGTCCTCTAATACAGTGCAAAATATAAAGACAGTAGATGTAAATTTGAAAAAACTGATACATAACAATCACCACTTTATAAATTAACAAATAAAAATAAAACAAATAATGAGATATAAAAAAATACAATTTTATTGGACTAATCCCCGTAAGCTCGGTCCCCATCCCCGCAAACCACCTGATTCCATCCACACAAGCCTTGAATTGTTTATATTAAATTATAAAAAGAAACAATATTCTGTACAATTGTCAATTTATAAATCAGCGTCTTCTCCCCACTCTCTTCCCCATTTCCCTTCAGCATCCTCAGCCCACTCTCTCTCCACTTTCCTTCAGCGCACGCACATAAAAACAAGCAAGTAATTTTATATCATTTTCATTCTATTCATTCATAGAAATTAAAGTCTAGATAATGCCAGTCACATAACAAAACATGATTTTACAAAAATAATTCCCTGCAGTCAAGCCTGCAAGGATTATTAGATGTCTTTCAGCAGTTCCCCTCCCTCCCTCCCCCTTACCTTTGTGGCCAAGTCAAAATGATCTACCAACAATAAAATTTTAAAAACACAAAGCACGCTGTACGCAGAGAAAATGTTAATTATCATTTATATTCCGCGGGTTTTCAAAGAGGTCAAGGCAGATGACTTTATGCAATGTCACCTCAGTAACAACTATACAAAAATAGACAAATATTCCCCCTCCCTTTTTACTAAACTGCGATAGCGGTTTTTAGCGTAGGGAGCTGCGCTGAATGCCCCACGCTGCTCTCGACGCTCATAGGCTCCCTGCGCTAAAAAACTCTATTGCGGTTTAGTAAAAGGGGGCCATAGTGCAAAATATAGACAGCAGATATAAATTTTCAAAACGGACACATTTTGATCACTAAGTTGAAAATAAAATCATTTTTCCTACTTTTTTGTCTGGTGATTTCATGAGTCTCTGGTCCTTCTTCTGATCCTTCTTCTTTCTCTCTCCCCCTGGCTCCCCTCTTTATTTCTGCCTTTCTTTCTCTCTCCTCCTGGCCCCCCTCTTTCTTTCTGCCTTTCTTTCTCTCCCCCTTGACCCCCCTCTTTATTTCTGCCTTTCTTTCTCTCCCCTTGGTCCCCCTCTTTCTTTCTGCCTTTCTTTTTCTCTCCCCCTGGCCCTCCTCTTTCTTTCTGCCTTTCTTTCTCTCCCCCTTGACCCCCTCTTTATTTCTGCCTTTCTTTCTCTCCCCTTGGTCCCCCTCTTTATTTCTGCCTTTCTTTCTCTCCCCTTGGTCCCCCTCTTTCTTTCTGCCTTTCTTTCTCTCTCCCCCTGGCCCCCCCCCTCTTTATTTTTTCCTTTCTTTCTCTCTCCCCCTAGCCTGCACAAAGCCATCGTGCCGATTTCTCCACTTCCATGATTCTTTCCCTACCCTCACCCCCAAGCCAGCAGCCGATTTCTCCCTGCTCCTTCCCCGATGTCCTGATGTCCTGAACTTCATCGGGCAGCAGCAGCATTCACAATTCACTGATGTTGCCCGCTTCAGGCCTTCCTCTCTGTCGGGTCCTGTCTTCATGAAAACTGGAAGTAGGCAGGACCCGGCAGAGAACAAGGCCTGAAGCCGGCAACAGCAGCGAATTGTAAACGCTGCTGCTGCCCGAAGAAGGTAATGGAGCACCGAGGCAGTCCGCTTCTCCCCCCTCCCAGCCGAACCCCCGCTGACCCTCCTATCTCCCCCCCCCCCCGTGAACCTTTCCGACCTTCCCAGCGAGAGCAGCAAACCTCCTTCGCGGCTTTCTCCTCCCTCTGCCGCGTTACTGATGACGTCATCAGTGATGCGGCAGAGGGAGGATAAAGCCGACGCTACTGGAGGGAGGTTTGCTGCTTTCGCTGGGAGGGTCAGAAAGGTTCACTTGGGGGGGGAGAGAGATAGGATGGTCAGCGGGGTTTCGGCTGGGAGGGGGGAGAAGCGGTCTGCCTTGGTGCTCCAAGGCCTGGCGCCATTACCTTTTTTCGATAATGGCGCCGATGCTGCTTTCGCTGGGAGGGTAGGAGCGCGATAGGGACCGGGCCAGCTGTGCACCCCCCCCTAAGGCGGCACCCGGGATGGACCTCCCCCTCGCCCCCCTTGGTACGCTACTGCCCTGGGGAAACAGCCTGCAACAAGATCGCGCGATGCCAGAGATCTTTGCCTGCTTCGGCTGTTTCCTCCGCCGCGGTCCCGCCCCTCCTCTGACATCAGAGGAGGGGCAGGACTGTGGCGGAGGAAACAGTCGAAGCAGGCAAAGATCTCTGGCATCGCGATCTTGCTGCAGGCTGTTTCCAGACGCGACACCCGGCGCAGGGGGGGGTAACTGGACCGGACCGGGAGCACCCCCTCAGGGCTTGGTACCCGGGGCGGACCGCCCCCCCCCGCCCCCCCCCCTTGGTACGCCACTGGTTAGCTCATTTGACAAATTTCTTGAATAGTATAGTTTTCAGTTCTTTTCTGAATGTTTTGTAGTTGGGCGTCATGGTCAGCTGATTTGAGAGGTGGCAGTCTATTTTTGCTGCTCTGGTGGCTAGTAGACCGTCATATATTTTTTTGATTTGCATGCCTTTGATTGGGGGTGGGTAAAGTGTGCTTGAGTTCTCCTTGGTCTGGATGTGTTTTTCCTGATTAGACAATTATTCAAATAGCTTGGTCCATTTCCATTTAGGGCTCTGAATAGAGTGCAGAAGAATTAGTATTGTATGCGTGCTTGTACTGGGAGGCAGTGTGAGTCTTGGAAAACTGAGGTAATGTGGTCATATTTTTTCAGCGAGTATATTAGTCTTAGGGCTGTATTTTGGACCGTTTGTAATTGTTTTAGCATGTTGGCAGGGCAAGACAGGTAAAGTATGTTACAGTAGTCCAGAAGTCCTAGGATTAGCGCTTATACTACGAGTTTGAATTGTTCATTGTTGAATTATTTGTGCATGGTTGCGAATGCCTTCTGAACCGTTTTGCTTATTTGAAGTTGCATGGTGCAGCCTTTGTCTATCATTATTCTCAGCAGTTTTAGGTTGAGTTGTAAGGGATGTGTGACTGAGTTTATTTCTAGGGTTGTTATGGTTGGTGTTTTGTTTCTTTCTAGAAGAATTTGGTTTTGTCTTGGTTCAGTTTTAATTTGTGGTCTCTCATCCATGTGTAGTTTGTTCGTTGTGTTGGGGGTGGTTTGGTCAAAAGGCAGGAGGTTGGTGATATCATCTGTGTAGCTGTATGATGTTATGCCTAGTTTGTCTAAGCATGTGCCAAGTGTGGCTATGTAAAAGTTGAAGAGTGTTGGCGATAGTGGGGAGCCTTGGGGGACTCCGCAAGAGTTATTCCAGGATTCTGATTGTTCATTGGTTGCTTTTACTGTGTATCTTCTTGAGCAGAGAAATCCTTCAAACCAACTGTAGACTTTGCCTGTGATTCCTATTGCCTCCAGTGTTTGTAGTAGGATGTCGTGATCTACTAGGTCGAATGCCGCTGTGAGATTGAGTTGTATGAGTAGCATTTTTTTTTTTTTGCTTTTGCTTAGGTGTTATTTGGCTGTGTCTAGGAAAGAGACCAGTAGTGTTTCTATACTGTAGTTGCTTCTGAAGCATGATTGTGCGGGGTGGAGTATGTTGTGGGTTTCTAAGTATTCGGTGAGAAGTTTTGCTATGAGGCCTTCCATTAGTTTGACATATAGCAGTTTTGAGGCTATAAGGTCTGTAATTGGATGGTTGATCTGTTGCTCCCTTTGGATCTTTCAGAATAAGAGTTATGATGATTTTGGTGAGTTCTTGTGGAAATTGGCCCTCTGTGAGCATGTAACCAATCAATCGCATGAGGTGGATTTTTGTAGTTTGTCTAGGTCGTGCCATTGTGTGTCTGGGAAGTCTGACCAGTTTCTGTCTGCTGCGTAGGCCTCATTTTCTATAGGTAGTATCGAGATTTCGTCGAGGTGGTTTGGGGTCCTGGTGAAGGTGTTTCTGGCTGTTGAGATTTTGTTTCTGAAGAATTCAGCCAATTGATTGGCTGTTGGGGAAGGTGTGGTTTTGCATGGCCTGGTAGGGTTTGGTGTCTGTGAGTTCCTTTAGTAGTTTGAAAAGTTTTTTGGTGTCTTGGATTTCTGTGCCTATCTGATTGATGTAATATGATTTTCTTTTAGCTTTTGTTTGTATTGTTTGTTCAGTGTTCTCCAGGCTGTTTTTGTGTGTTCTTGGTTGTTTTTTTCTCCATTCTCTTTCAAGACGTCTGCATTGTCGCTTGAGTTGCAGTAGTTCGTTGTCAAACCATTTATCTGAGTGTCTTCGAGGATGGATGTGCTTAGGGTGCACCAGTGGTTAATGAAGTCCTTGGGGTTTCATCTTGTATCATGGTGTCTACTTTGTTCCAGAATATAGGTGGGTCGATCTTTGTGTGCTTCCTATGTTAAGTTTTGGTTATTTTGCTTGGTTTTGCCCTGTGTCCAGTTGATTTTGAAGGTGCGTGACCATGTTCTGTTTGTGGTGTGAATTTCTGGTGTGGTAGGTTGTTGGGACATGAAGCCCTTCTCGTGTGTGGTTTATAGGTCCAGGATTCTGTAAGATAGGGTTTTGAGGATAGAGAGGAGGCTCTGTTTGGTTGGAAGATTCGTCTTCCAAGTGTAGGTTAAGATCGCCTAGGATTAGGTTGTATGTTGATGTGAGGGAGTTTCTGAGTATAAATTCTTCAAATTCTGATTTTGCTATGTTCCATTTTCCTGGTGTTATGTAGCAAAGTAGGCAGGTTAGGGTTCCTTTGATTGTGGGGCCCGATAATTGGCAGGCGAGTAGATTCATGTGTGGGGTGGAGATTTTGTCCTGTAGTACTATATTTAGAGTATTTTGGGCCAGGATGGCTAGTCCTCCTCGTTTTTTGTCTCTGCAAACTACTTGTATTTTGTTGCCTTATGGGCAAACTTCCATTATTCTGGGTCTGAGGTTAGCCATGTTTCTGTAAGAAAGAGGCATTCTAGTTTTTCTATTTCTATCCAGTCCTTAATGATCTCAATTTTTGGGCCTAGGGATCTGATGTTCATGTATGCACATTTTATTTATGTAATTCTGTTTTAGTGTTGTGTGATATTTTTGGGTAGATGAGGGTGTCTACTTGGGGATTGGATTTGATCCTGGTATGGTTTCGGGAGGCATTTGTGGGTCTTCTCCCCCAGTTCTGGGGGATGCTGTAGTGCATGCAAGTGGAGCAGTCAACCACATTTATATGGTTTCTCCCTGCTGGGTAGTGGTTTCTATTGCCTATTACTATACCTGGAATTGGTGAGTTATAGTTTCCTTTTGCTTTCTAGAATGTTAGGATCAAGAGTAGTAGGGCTATGACTATTTGTTTCTGTTTTATTGTCTTTATTTTTTTTGTGGAGTTGGGAAGGGAGGATTGGGTGGAGTGAGCTCTGTTTCTTTTGGTGTTTTCACTGGTGATTGTTGTGGTCAGGAGAGGATTATTTTGTTGTAGGGGGGGTCTTTTACTGTGTTTTTTGGTATAGTTTGGTATCTTGGTCTGCACGAAAGTCCTCCCAAAGGGTCCGCTGGCAGGATGTGTCTGATTAGCCTCAGGGTGTAGAGGGATTTCTTCCGGAGGTTGGAGATTTGAGGTTCCATGGTAAGTGTGGAGTCTAGAATGCAGCCAAGGATTTTGGAGGATTCATCTACAGGGAGGGCTTTGCCTGATTGGAGGGTAATGTTTGTTGGTGCCGTCTGTTGGGCCGTGTGGAAGTACAGAACTTTGGTTTTAGTTGTGTTTAATTTTAGTTGTTGATTTTTGCCCAGTTTTGGATTCTTTCAATATTGAGTGTGACTTTGTTGGTGATGTCCATTTGATTGTTGGTTGTAGGAGGAATAAGGAGAAAAATGTCATCTGCGTAGGACATCATGCTTTTGTTTCAAATTTTATGTTTCCAAGAGAACTCATGAAAAAGTTAAATAGGATGGGGGGAGAGTGGGGAGCCTTATGGCATGCCACAGAAGGCCTTCCAGGGGTTGGAGGTTTCTCTGTATTTTTTGGCTATGTAGTCTTTGTTTTGTAGGAAATCGGAGAACCACTTTAGTACTGTGCCTGTTATGCCAATTTCTGACAGTTTTGTTAAGTTCTGTAACTGTCTAAATGTAACCTAATTCTTGTCATGACTATTCTGTTCTTAAATTGATTGTGAATGTCAAATTGTAACCCGTTTTGAGCTTTTGGGAGAACGGGATAAAAATTGAAATAAATAAATATTAGGTGGTGGTTCACTGAGTCGAAGGCTGCAAAAATGTCAAATTGGAGAAGTATTGCTTGACATCCTTCCCACAGTCTGGAATATCTCTCTCCCCCTCCTTCTCTCCCATTCCCTGGTCTGGCATCTGTCTCTTATTCCCTCTCCCTCCCAGTGGTCTGACTTCTCTCTCTCTTCCTCCTTCTAAACCCTTCTCTGGATCTGACATCTCTCCCTTCCTTGAGTCATTTCTCCTTTCCCTTCACCAGTCCATTTCTCCCTCTTTTCCCTCCACCAGTCCAACATTTTTTTCTCTCTGCCTCCTGCACACTTCTTCTCTGGTCCTCATTCTCTCCCTCAACCAACATCCCTTTCTCTTCCCTCCATAAGTCCAACTTTTCACTCTCTGCCTCTCCCCCTTCCCCTGTGATATTTATCCTTCCCTCCTTTCTGCCCTCCCCATCCAACATCTCTCCCTCTCTCCATGAGTCCACTTTCTGCCTCCTGCATGCTTTCTCTTTCTCCTTGCCCCTCCCCTTGAGTGCAACATCCTTTCTTCCTGCCCCCAATCCAACTCTACCCAACCCTACTCACAACTAACATGCTTTCTCCCATGCACCATCTCTTCCCCCTTCCCCTCCCCTCTCATCTCTCATGTCCCTATTCTCCCTCCATGCCTAGCATCTCTTTTTTGTGCATCACCCTGATGAATTTAGGCACCCTCAGTATATCAGGTCTAAAGCTGTTGTAAGTGCAAGCACCTAGAGTTTAGATGCCCCAATACAGGGATACAATAATATTCTACAATAGCATTTGGGTACCCAGGTACTAATATAAAATAATCTCTCACTGTGTGACATCAAGGCACCTACTTCTTTAATTACTTCCTTAGGCGCACACAATGCTCTGAGAGAACAATGGTTTTTGTGCTTTAAAAGTTACAATTAATATAAAGGCAGACTCAACTTTTAGGCCAGTGTTTCTCAACCTTTTCAAGCCAAGTACTCCCTAAGTCTAACAAATATCAACCAAGTACCCCCACCCAAGCTCCGCCCCAGACCCCACCCAGGCTCCGCCCCAGACCTCACCCCCATAATAATAGTACTAATTGTAATGCAATTTCTTCCATCCATTTTTCATATACACACAATATAATCTTATATAATACAATAATACATATGGTAACCACAAATACAAAGCACACTGTATGCAAAGAAAATGGTAATTCACTAGTCTGCATGATTTTGGATGACTGAAAACTAATATTTGAATATTACCTCACTTTTTTATGCTGATTCCAGAACTGTTCTTAAACTATCACATACATTTTTTCACAATTTTACTTCAAAGATTTGTTGCTGTGCCAGTAGGTAATGAGTATTGTTGGAGGGAAATTTCTCAATATGGACCTGTAAGCCTTTAGGCTGGCACAACTGTTGCTGCTAGTTGTTATTGTGTGATTTTGGAAGTGTTGTTTATTTCAGACGCTTGCATTACCAGTGCTATTCTCATTTTATTTCTCTATTGTGATTGCAGGTACTACAATGTCTACATACAAGTGTGTGAACAATCCAAATGTTTTCTGTTACATTTGTGGAAATTATACAGTGCTTAAGCAAAGAACGGTTATAACAGACTTTGTGAAAATAGCTTACTATGCTTATTTTAAAGTGAAACCTGTTGAGCAGGATAAGACATGGGAGCCAAAGAAAGTTTGCCGCTATTGTGTTGAGAGGTTAAGATTGTAGACAAAAGGAAAGAAAACGTGCATGTCATTTGCAATTCCTATGGTGTGGAGGGAGCCTAAAGACCACCTTAATTACATTACATTACATTACAGATTTCTATTCCGCCATTACCTTTCGGTTCAAAGCGGATTACAAAAAGAGTTATGGAAGAAGGGTTACAACGTTAGATCAGAGAAGGTTTCCAAGAGAGGGAAAGTAGGATCTGGGGTTAGGGAGGGGATGGTAAGAGGGGGGTTAAGCTTTATCATGGTATTAAGCTTTATTAAGGGATTTCTTGAAGAGTATAGTTTTTATTTCCTTTCTGAACATCTTGTAGTCTGGGGTTTGTTGTCAATAGGTTGGGAGACTTGGTTGTCTATCTTCGCTGCCTGAGTGGCCAGTAGTCCATTGTATAGTTTTTTTCCGTTTTATTTCTTTGATTGGGGGAGTAAATGAATGGGGTGTGTGTTTTTTCTATGCCTGGTAGAGGTGGTTTGGATGAGGCGGTCGTTTAGGTAGGTTGGGCTGTCTCCATTTATAGTTTTAAATAGTATACAGTAGAATTTAAATTGTATTCTTTCCTGGATTGGAAGCCAATGAGAATTGATGAATGCCTCAGTAATGTGATCATGTTTTTTCAATGAATAGACGAGTCTCAGAGCTGTATTCTGAATTGTCTGTAGTTGTTTAATCATTATTGCAGGGCAGGGGAGGTAGATGGATGTTGCAATAGTCTAGGATACTTAGGATTAGAGATTGTACTAGGAGCGGAAATTGTGTTTTTTTTGAAGAATTTCGGACTTGTCTAAGGTTTCTCATAACTGCGAAAGATTTCTGTATTGTTTTGTTAATTTGTGGTTGCATGTGCAGCCTCTGTCAATAGTCATACCTAGAAGTTTTAGGGTGGTTTGCAAAGGGTAGTTGATAGAATTGATTTCTAAAGTTGGTTATGGTTGGGATTTTGTTATTTTCTAGGAGGATGAATTTAGTTTTGTCTGGGTTGAGTTTCAGTTTGGTGGTCTTCCATCCAAGTCGTAAACTGTAGCTAGAGTTCTGTGTAGTGTGTCTGACAATTAAGAGCATTGGTTGGTCGAAAGGAATAGGATGGTGATGTCAATCAGCATAGCTATAAGAGGATAGGCCTTGTTTGTTCAGGTAAACGCCAAGAGAGGCCATATATAGGTTGAAGAGAGTAGGGGACAGTGGGGACCCTTGTGGAAGCGCCGCAGGGGTTGGACCAAGGTTTGATTTTTCTTTGCCTGATTTTACTTTGTATGTTCTGGATTTTAAGAAACCTTCAAAACCATGAGTATACTTATCTGTCGAGTGCCTATTGAGTCCAAGATTTGCAGTAGGATGTTATGGTCTACCAGGTCAAATGCCCGCCGTCAGGTCCAACTGTATGAGCAGCATTTTTTTTTCCAATGCTGAGGTGTTGTCTTGCTGTGTCGATAAGGGAGCCTAGTAGTGTCTCTGTGCTGAAGGTAGTTCTGAAGCCGGATTGCGTGGGATGGAGTAAGTTATGGTCCTCGAGATAGTTGGTGAGGAATTGGCTATTAATCCGTCTGTTAATTTGATATATAGAGGTATTGAAGCTATTGGTCTATAGTTGGATGAGAGGTCTGTTGGTCCTTTTGGGTCTTTTAAGATTGGGGTGATGATGATTTCGCTGAGGTCATTCGGGTAAAATGCCATCTGTGAGCATGGTTTGTATCCAGTGTAGGAGTAAGGTACGGAATCTTAGTGCTCACTGATGACAGTAGATATGGCGGGCAGTGGTTGAGTTCACATAATGCGTTGGCTGTACTTATTTGTAGAGTTTGTTGAATTCGGTCCAAATGTATCTTAGGGAATTGGGACCAAGATCTATCTGCAGCACAAGATTCATTTTCTGTGGGGAGTATTGTGACTATCGAGTAGGTGGGTTGGGTTACTAATGAGAGTAGCTCTGGTGTTTTGTAATTTTATTCTTGAAGTGTTCAGCTAGGAGGGATGCTGAAGGGGAGGAGTTTATTGTTAGTGGTCAAATAGGGTATGGTGTTAGTTAGATCTTTTAAAATTTGGAATAGTTTTTTGGTGTCTTGGGTTTCCGTGCCTATTAGGTTGGTGTAATGTTTTTTTCTCTTTTCTTTTAATAGAAGTTTGTATTGTTTGTTAATTTTTTTCCAGGCGGTTTTTGTGTGATATTGGTTGGTTTTTCTCCATTTTCTCTCCAGACGTCTACATTGTCTCTTGAGTAGGAGTAATTCTTCGTCGAACCATTGGTCTGATCGTCTGCATGTTCTGGTTTTGGTTCGAAGTGGGGCTTGTTCATCAAGGATGTTATTGCTCAAATAGCCCCAGTGTGAAATGAAGTCTTTGGGGTTATCTTCTTGGATTGTTTCGTCTACTTTTGACCAGAAAATGGCGGGCTCGATGCGTTTGCGTGATGTGTAGGTTACTATTTTGGATATTGGTTTGGATTTTGTTTTTGGTCCAGATGATGATTGAAGGTGTAAGTGTAGTGGTCTGACAGTATAGTTTACTGACCTGAGAAAAGAGGTTCTGGCCTCTGAAAGCTAATTGAAAAATGTATTAATTAGACCAATAAAATGGTATTATTTTATTTATTAATAATAATAACAGTTTATAAACAGCAGGACCATGAAGTTCTATGCGGTTTACAATGGTTAAAAGATGTTACAAATTAAGTAGAATTAACAAGGTTAGAAGCTAGTTATTAACAGCGCTAGAGATCAATTATTTCCCCCTATCCCCTTTCGCCCCCTTTTATGAAGCTGCATTAGGCTTTTTATCACCAGCCGTGACGATATTAGCTCCGACGCTCATAGAAATTCTTTAAGCACCAGAAGTTTTACCGCCACGGCCTGCAATAAAAAAACCTAACGCAGCTTCATAAAAGGGGAGGGGTTGTTATTTGTTAATTTGTAAAGTGATGATCTCAGAGAGAGAGGAAGAGATAATGGTTACTGCGGATGGGCAGACTAGATGGGCCATTTGGCCTTTATCTGGCATTATGTTTCTATTTCTGGTTTTTTTTTCAAAATTTACATCTGCTATCTTTATATTTTGCACAATATTAGGGGACATGCGTCACTGTTTCTGTGGTGTTGCATTGTATGCAGAGTCCAGCTTCTTGGTGGTTCAATTTAACCTTTGTCTACGTATTTCTATTTTATCCCTCCCTTTTACAAAACCGTAGAACATTTTTTAGCGCCGGCCATGGTGATAACAGCTCCAATGCTCAGAATTCTATGAACATCTGAGCTGTTAACACTGTGGCTAAATATTGTACTACAGTTTTGTAGAAGGGGAGGGGTTAGTTTGTGATTACATATTCCATACTAGGCAAAGGTGTTTTCTGTGTTTGAAAGACATGGTTTTCTGTTAGCATTGACAGTGCAGGATTGATTTGTACTAATCTGGCTTGTTTAGTTTTACAATGGGTGCACTGATGTTGTACTGCTCACTGCAGTATGTAAGATGCTGCCTTTTCCTAGGTACACTCTTGGTGTGCGATGTTTGGATTGTTACTAAAAATCATGTTTTTCATACAGATTGGGGGGGTCACATATGCTAGGTACGCCACGGTAAGGAACTAATGGCTGTTACATTATCTGATGCTGGAGTTAGAATTGGTGGGGGAACCATCTCTACAGTATCTTGCATAATCATCAGTGAAGAAATAAAAAAATTTTGTTCCACTGTATACAGGATCAAGGGTAAGGATACTGAAGGCATAGTTGGACAGCCCTCTACTGTCATGTTTCCTGTTAAGCAGATTACAAGCTCTTCTGAGCAGGGTATGTGTGTTGCATGTTCTAATATAGTGCTATGTAGTCTAGCAGTGCTATAGAAATGATAAGTAGTGGTTTAGGATATTCAGGAGACCCATTTTATTCAATTAGAGAAACTGGGGCTCTTTTCCCTGGAAAAGCGGAGACTTAGAGGGGACATGATAGAGATTACAAGATCATGAAGGGCATAGAGAAAGTGGAGAGGGACAGATTCTTCAAACTTTCAAAAACTACAAGAACGAGAGGGCATTCGGAAAAATTAAAAGGGGACAGATTCAGAACCAATGCTAGGAAGTTCTTCTTCACCCAAAGGGTGGTGGACACCTGGAATGCGCTTCCAGAGGGTGTGATAGGACAGAGTACGATATTGGGATTCAAGAAGGGATTAGATGATTTCCTGAAGGAAAAGGGGATAGAAGGGTATAGATAGAGGATTACTATACAGGTCCTGGATTTGATGGGCCGTCACATGAGCGGACTGCTGGGCATGATGGACGTCTGGTCTGACCCAGCAGAGGCACTGCTTATGTTCTTATGTTTTCTCTTGCATATTAATTGCAACTATACAGAAAACCAACTTAACCAACTCATACTCAACCCCATGTCAAAAAGTGTGGAATAAAATTAATACTTACCAAGCCAAAGCATAAACAATATTTAAAAAATACCAAAAATCTTAAAATAAATGATCAAGTACACAAAATATATTCAGGGCAATCAATCGAATCAACTAAACATAGTCTGGAAAAGCCTGTTTTGTAAACCTTCAAAATGGTATACATTACCTTGTTTGACAAAGAGCTTGCTGCTCACAATCTCATTCATGGATTGCACCTTCTGCTTCTGTAGCTTGTCTGGTGGAATGCATGTATAAAATTCATAAAGAAGTTGACTGTGTATGAAACACAAATGAACATATTAACATATAGGCAGTAATTCTATAACAGGTACACCAATTAAGCACATAAATGTTTAGAATAATGGCATTTATGCATGTGACAACACAAAGAAAGGGATATTCAAATACACAAAAAGAGTGCACAAGCCTACAGAGCTGGGATCAGAGATTCTTTATTTGACTAAGACCCGACACTGTCAGTGCTTCAGCCCATTAGCCTGCTTGCTGTCTCAGACATGTTCATATTACTGGATATCTTGTTTCTTTCCTCTGTCCGGCACAGTCTAGGATAGGGGAAACCACTCCTAGTTTGAAGAGACCTAGGGGGTATTTTCAAAACTCCAAGACTGTTAGTGCAGATTGCACTCTTGTTCATTCCATCTTGTTATCCCAGAGTGAGCAGTTGAAGAAATAGTGCAGTCAATTAAGATTTCATTTAATAGGATACACTGTTTTAAGTAAAATTTTATATGTATTTAGTTTCAAGTTTATTATAAAATTTGATAAATCGCTTATTAATGTTACTTTAAAGGTTAAGACTTCACCGGCTTCTCATCCATTTTTCAAACACAATTCAAACTCCTCTTACTGACCTACAAATGCATTCACTTGGTTGCCCCCTCCCCAATCTCTCCTCACTTATCTCCCCCCCCTCAGTTGGTAAGTCCCTCCTATCTGTGCCATTCTCCTCCTCTTCCAACTCCAGACTCCGTCCTTTCTATCTTGCTGCGCTTTATGCTTGGAACAAACTGCCCAAATCCTTACTAAGGGCTCCGTCTCTGGCAGTCTTCAAGTTAAAAGCCTACCTCTTTGAGACTGCTCTCAACTCCTAACTCATCTCACCTTGGGTTCTACAACCCCAACCCTTATATGTCATGTCTGTCTGTGCACTGCATATGCCTTTCAGTGCAGTAGAAGTGATAAATAGTAGTAAGAGCAGAGCAACACACTTTCATCACTAAAGCATATGGTAAGGGGCTGATACATTTATGCAATTGGGGAGAAGGTGGCTGGAAGGGAGTTGATCTGGCTGGATAGGCGAGGAAAGAGGAAGCTGGTTGGAAGGGAGCTGATGTGAGTCTCAAGATGAGGACACCAAAGCAAAAAGTTGGTTCAGAGTACTACAACCTTTTGAGCCAGCCCTGAAGATGCTGCATAAAACAATGATCAGTAGACTGAAAACAACTGTAGCAAGTTTTGTTACGCAGTGCATAATTAAGCTATGGAATCTTTTTCCGGAAGATATGATCAAAGTGACCAACAAAGTAGAATTCAAAAGAGAATTAAACAAGTCCAGAAGGATAAGTTAATAGAAAGAAACTATGGGCAATCAATCTACATTTTAGGACCTGCTAGGTACTTGTAGATTGGACTAGCCACTGTCAGAGACAGGATGCTGGGTTTGAATGGACTTTGTTTGACTCTACATGGCTTTTCTTATGCTTAAGTATCTAAATTTTCAGCTGAAAATTGGCATGAGCCAAAACAGCTGAAATGTTGCCACCTAAATAAGAAACACACTCCTTATCTTAAATCTTGAGACCCAACATCCTTTAGCCCTTTAAGCCAAACAGTTGTCATAGAATTATGTTTCCAAAGATTTTCAGGTTATCATATTTAGGGGGCAATAATGAGAGGCACATGGAGCTTTCTGTTGTATCGCTGCTGTGGTGCCTTGCTGAAGAGCTTATGAGACATTTAAATATTTAAAAGCCTTTAAATATTATATTACATTACATTAGAGATTTCTATTCCACCATTACCTTGCGGTTCAAGGCAAATATTATTTGATGAGATTATTTGAGAAACTTGCCTAGTATTGATGAGAGGGGTTTTTTTGTGTGTTTTGTTCTATTTTGAAAGTATTGCCCCCTCGAGTGGACTGTAATTCAAAATCCCCGGTTTGCTTGGATCAAAGATGGATGTATGGCAGAAATTGAAGGAGAGAAAACCAGCAAATGGATAAGGTGACCTTGGATACACAGTTAAGAGCACAGACAGAAGGAAGTACAGCCAGAGATTGCGAAAGATGGTTTGAAAACCAAAATCACCAGACAACAAATGTAGGGGAAATGATTTTATTTTCAATTTAGTGATTGAATTGTGTCAGTTTTGAGAAATTACATCTGCTGTCTATATTTTGCACTGTTAAGGAAGAAATGCATTTGTTTCTATTTCTCTGAGGTTGTACTGCATGCAGAGTCTTGAATCTTAGGGTTTCATTTATATACATAGTAACATAGTAGATGACGGCAGATAAAGACCCGAATGGTCCATCCAGTCTGCCCAACCTGATTCAATTTAAATTTTTTATTTTATTTTATTTTTTTTTAATTTTTCTTCTTAGCTATTTCTGGGCAAGAATCCAAAGCTTTACCCGGTACTGTGCTTGGGTTCCAACTGCCAAAATCTCTGTTAAGACTTACTCCAGCCCATCTACACCCTCCCAGCCATTGAAGCCCTCCTCTGCCCATCCTCCACCAAACGGCCATACACAGACACAGACCTTGCAAGTCTGCCCAGTAACTGGCCTAGTTCAATATTTAATATTATTTTCTGATTCTAAATCTTCTGTGTTCATCCCACGCTTCTTTGAACTCAGTCACAGTTTTACTCTCCACCACCTCTCTCGGGAGCGCATTCCAGGCATCCACTACCCTCTCCGTAAAGTAGAATTTCCTAACATTATATATATTAGTACTTTTAGTTTGTGGCCCCGTATTTCCATAGGAGTTATCTGTGTTCTGTTATATATTGTTAATAAGATTATATTGTGTGTATATATGAAAAATGACATGGTATTACAATTAGTACTATTATGGGGCGGGGTCTGGGGCGGAGCCCCCCACCAAACAAAAAAGTGTTCCACTGATGCTCCACAGAATGCTCCAAGTCTAAACCCAAGTCTAAGGAGCAGGAGCCAGACAAGAATCAAATCTCACTGAGACTTACAATGCTAATTGATTTATATACAGTACTCTCCCGATATTCATGGGGGTTCCGTTCCAGGAACCCTCGCGAATACAGAAAAACCGTGAATACGTTTTTTAGCAGGGGAGACAGGCGAGGGCAGCTGGCTCCAACCACCTCTTTGTGTCAAAGCAGCTGCTGATTGGTGAGGCCCGACTTTAGTACAGGAAGAGGCGGTCGGAGCATACCGCAAGTGATTTCCTTCACTCACCGGCACTCCGGCTGCCCTCTCCTGCTCACGGACCGCAAATTCGCAGGGAAGCACTGTATTCAGATTGTGGCAATTAGAATTTTACTTAAGAACTTACCTAAGTAACTTGGCATCAAAGACCATCTGAACATCATGGACAACTGAAGGAAGATATTTTAAAGCTGCAACCTAACACAAAAAAAACCAACAGGCTAAGTAAATCATGAAAATTTTTCTATTTCTGACCCACATAAAAACTATGGTCACCAGCGGTGGATTGATGCCAGTGTTGGAGGTTCTCCTATGGCCTGCCCTCTCTACCCCTCTCCTTGGAAGACTTGCACTTCTGCAGCTGCTGTAAGAGGTTCCTATTCAGCCAACCCCTAATTCTGTAATCTTGGTGTCACCAACCAGACTCTGAATTGATTGAACAGTTTCTTTAATAAATGAAGCAAAACAAACTTACAGTCAGATGGATTCAATGCAGTTCAAGCCTGTTACATATCTTCTTACAGTTCCCCAAGGGTGACCAATCAGCAGCCACGGCTGTTCTTGCTGCGGCGCCGGAATTTCATTGGTTCAGCCTAGGGCACAATGGACCATTCATAAATGACCTCAGAGTTCTAAGGTCGTTTGTGATTGGCAGCTGAACCAATTAAAAAAACAATCATCCCAAAATAGTCCATTTGACAAAAAGTTGCCCAAAAACCTGCCACCCGCCAAAGCCTTTTATTTTCACCGAGGGCTTTAAAAAGTCACCTAATTGGGTGGGAAAACCGCCAAACTGGCAACACTGGCAGGCTTATGCTCTGTGGAAGCAGCCCAGCTCTCAGGGAAAGCAAAGTCCACAGAGCACACATTATTTTTACATCTATTACATGTTTAGCATTTCTTAAATATGTATGCATGTAATTTTGTAAACCGCATAATTTTTATGCGGTATATAAATTTTTAAATAAATAGATTACAAACACTTAACTAGCTCCTATACAAGAAACTGAGCAAATGCCCACATAACATGGGGGCAGAACAATCATTGATGATTATAGATGGGATGAATAGAGGCTCATGGAAACTCGTGGTCCCATGCATTCAGCTCAGTAGCAGGCATGTTGAAATTTATCATATTTACCACTGGTGCAGAATGAATGCACATCCCTAATTAGTATTGCTGGCTCTAGAGCACCACAGTAAACACCAACCTGGAGCAGAATAGTAGTTTTATGCTGGCTTCTCATCAGGTTATTGATGGATTCAAAGAGGCTCCTCATGGATTCTTCGAACTCTGCCTGCTCTTTGCCTTCATATAGCCTACAAAGAGAGAGACTGAGATCACTGCAGTATATCATCAGCACCTAGGGCACACATGCCAATCCCTTTACATATGTCACATTGTACACATGTGTGTGATGGAGCTGCTTTAGGTACAAATCAAGAATATTTTCAATGTCACCCAAGGTCAATCATCATATTCAATAGTAAAGAATGAGCTTCTGTTTCTGATATGCCCTAAAACTAGGAAACGAGGAGAGTAATTTTTCAGCAATCATGTATAACAAATTAGTGCCAACCAACCTAAACCTCACTGAAAAATAAACCTTTAAACTAAACTAATTTATCGCTTGCATTAAGAAGTTTAGGGCCTTTCATTTCATTCCGGAAAGCCCTGAAAACTTTCTAGTTTGCCAAACATTTTGGAAACTAACCACTTACATTTCCTTTTTTTGTATTATTAACTGAGTCAAGCTCCTCTTGGTTGAAGACCTGGTCTATAAAACTAAGTTTTAGTTTAGTTTAGGTACCATAGTTAGATTGTGAGCCCATTGAGACAGATAGGGAAAATGGAGGAAAGGCAGTATATCAGATAAAAATAACTATAACCATAGGTTGTGTATATGTCTTAAGCACTACTTTATAGAATTACCTCCATAAGGCTATTGGTAGGTAAGAAATGAGGAGACTTATTGCTAAAAAGCCTCTTTCAGCTTGGAAAAGAAAATTAAGAGGCCCTTTTACTAAGCTGTGATAGGGATCTGCTAAGCTATCATCTCACAGGGCAGTCAGAGACACCTGCTTGGAAGCTGCTATAGCTCAATAAGTAAAAGCCCTGTGTTCATCTTCCAGAGGTCATGGGTTCAAAACCCCAACCATCTCCCCCAGCACATATTTTAATTGTCGCATTCTACCGTGCAGGTGCACCTAGATGATCTCACATTGTACAGCTGCAAACCTCCATTTGCAATGAAGTAGAAGCCATGCTAAGGTCTGTATCTATTTTTTTCTGTTTTTAACCTTTTGTAAATGAAGTTATGTATGCAATCTATATATTTTTGTCATGTGCTTTATTTGCTGAATCCACCTGTTTCAAGAATGACCTCATTGGAGCAACCTTTGGTGAGAAAAAAATGATAGCTTTCTAGCAAGAAACATAAAGCTGTTTTTTTCATGTGCTGTGCTTCAGTTAATGGATCTTTTCCACTAATTAGCAAATATCATTACTGTTTGCCCAGAAAACTAGAAGGTTTTGCATGCAATATCTTTGTACTGATGTGCCCTGTTTATGTGGTGGCTTATTAAATTTATTTTGAGCTTAATAAAGTAAAAATAAAAACCCTGAGAATTCTTTAGCAGATCGCATTAAGGACATCCAAACTTCGCCTAAGTTCCTGTCATAGAACTCAGGTCTATCTGAAGCCTAAACTATGCTCAAAAGTAGACTTCCTTACAATGCCTATAAGACCTAGTTTTACAATTGCTATGCAGCTTGCTAGCTCACTCTTTAGCACACTGGTTAAACCTACAACCTTCTACTCTAATGTTGCTGGTTTGAATCCCTCTGTCACTCTGTCTGATGGAAGAGAAATAAATAAAAGCATTAAACAAATCCAACTCCTAGTATTACAATTATAATGAAAAACAGCATAAAATCACCATTCTAATAACATAATAAAATATTATAACATTAAGGACATTGTTTGGATGTCTAAATATCACCTAAAACCTGATTCTATAAAGAATGCCTAAAAGGTTAGAGCCTAAACAATGCTGAACTCTGCTGAGTGTGATTCTACAAAGGATGCCTAACTTTAGACGTGTTTTGCAGAATCAGGGCCAAATAGTCCATGTATAATTTTAAAGACTATACAGGCATATTTAAATTGAACTCTCAATTGAAACAGAAGCCAATGTAGTTTACTCAGCAGAGGTGACATGTGATCAAATTTTTCTTTCCAAAAATCAGTCACATAAATGGAATTACAGTAATCCAGCGGTGCCAAGACAATGGTTCGAACCAATACTGCAAAATGATTTTGATGGAACAGATGCATTTTCTACGGGAGGAGGAGTTTCAGCTTCTATGGAACAGTACAAACGTCTAAGAGGGCTACAGAAATTATACGTAATGGTAGACAACAGCACTCTGTGGTTAAACAGCAAATGCACAGAGGGTCAGAAAGTATTGCCCACTTGTTTTAAGGCTGGTTCCTTCAATAAAGGTGTTCCATATTATTATTTATTATGAGGAGAGAACAGATATATTATCATGCCAGGGCAAGGATTTTGAGGCATATCTTCATCAAATTGTCACACTGAATTTAGAACTCATTGATGTGTGACTGTTCATGTTGACTTTGCAAGAATGTTTAGGAAGGCTAATACTCAGCTGTGTGCTCTCTTATGAAAGTTACTCACTGTGAAAATAATGTTCTGGACCGCACAATGAACTTGAATACATACTCCAATGCTTTGAGAGTTCGTAATATAGGTTCACACTGCTCCCCTCTGCTACATGTGTCCAAATAATTCTTCAAAACTGACATCAATTTCCTGAGAAGGAAAAACAATATCACTTCTTGACATAATTTAGTGATGTACATTATATTTATGTTATCATATTCACAGTGAACTCATCTGAACTACTACTGCTGTTTGAAATAGTCTATTAAAAGAAATGCATTGCATGCAGGTCCCAACAGATTTGAGACTTATGATGCTTACAAAGTACACAGTATATCATGAAATAGCATCCACATATATGGTATCATAAAACAATAATCAAAAAAACAACCCCAGTTTTAAAGAATCATCATAAATGAAGCAAAAACTTGACACAACACTATTGCTTCTCAAAAACATAGGAACAGAAAAATGAAGGCAGATAAATACCATATGACCTATTTAGTCAGCCTATCCATGCTGCTAAGAAGTTTTGATTTGGCGGTTTAACAAATTTTTAATAAACTTGATCATCATGCCCAGCAGTCCGCTCACGCGGCGGCCCTGTGGTCAAAGACCAGCACCCTAACTGAGACTAGCCCTACCTGTGTACGTCCTTGTTCAGCAGGAACTTGTCTAACTTTGTCTTGAATCCCTGGAGGGTGTTTTCCCCTATGACAGACTCTGAAAGAGCGTTCCAGTTTTTTACCACTCTCTGGGTGAAGAAGAACTTCCTTACGTTTGTACGAAATCTCTCCCCTTTCAACTTTAGAGAGTGCCCTCGTTCTCCCTACCTTGGAGAGGATGAGCAACCTGTCCTTATCTACTAAGTCTATCCCCTTTAGTACCTTGAATGTTTTGATCATGTCCCCTCTCAATCTTCTCTGTTCGAGGGAGAAGAGGCCCAGTTTCTATAATCTTTCGCTGTACGGCAACTCCTCCAACCCCTTAACCATCTTAGTCGCTCTTTTCTGGACACTTTCGAGTAGTACCGTGTCCTTTTTCATGTACGGTGACCAGTGCTGGACACAATACTCCAGGTGAGGGTGCACCATGGCCCAGTACAGTGGCATGCTAACCTTCTTCTTTCTGTTTGTGACCCCTTCTTTATCATTCCTTTTTTAATATTTTTTATTATTTATATACAGATTTAACAATTTTAATATCAAATGATACCAAGAAAAAAAGGATTCTTACACAAAATTTTACAATAATTTTTTTTTTTTTTAAGTTTTTTTTATTGATTTTTTTTCATTTAACAACAAGTGTCATAAATTTTCATACAATTATCTTAATAATACACTTGATATTTCTATAATGTATTTTATACATAACATTTCTTATCTTATATTTCTTATGATTTTATATATCATATAACTGTAATTATTTTTCTTATAAAGTTATACAACATATATATTGTAATGATTTTATCAATTATTTTTTAAATTATTAACCTTTTTCCCCTCCCTTTATTACATTGTTTTCATGTAAGAATACCATCTAGTAATAATATTTTATTTATAATTTATAATAAAGAGTATAAATCCCCCTCCCATATCCCCTCCCTCCCTTTCTTCTTTAACTATTTTCTTATTATGGGAAAATGAAATTCAATTATTACAATATTTTGTTAATGGTCCCCAAATTTTTTTGAATTTATCCATATATCCTTTTTGTGTTGCAAATGTATGTTCCATTTTATATATATGGCAAACTGAGTTCCACCAAAAATTATAGTTCAATCTGTCACAATTTTTCCAATTGTGTGTAATTTGTTGTACTGCTATTCCAGTCATTATAAATAAAAGTTTGTTGTTATTTGATGAAATTTGACTTTGAGATCTCATTGCAGTACCAAATAGAATTGTATCGTATGTCAAGGCTACAGGATTTTCTAACATCCTATTGATTTGGGGCCAAATTGATTTCCAAAATGTTAATATGAATGGACAATAGAATAAAAGATGATCTAATGTCCCTGCTTCAAGATGACAATGCCACCATCTATTAGACTTAGAGCTATCAATTCTATGTAAACGTGTAGAGGTCCATAAAGCTCTATGTAAAATAAAAAAACAAGTTTGTCTCATAGATGCTGACAGTGTACATCTTATCCTCCAAGACCAAAGTCGTGGCCATTGAGATGCATTGATCTGATGCTTAATCTCAATGCTCCAAATATCTCTAAGACCATTTTTTTTCTTTTTTATATACAAATTCAGATATTAATTTATACCACCTTGCGGCCTGGTGACCCATGGAATCTATCTGAAAACATAAGAATTCTATATTATGATAATTATTAAGATTTTTCCATTCAGGGAACCCTACCTGAATGGCCTGCTTCAATTGCATCCATCTGAAATATTGTGATTTATTCAAACCGAATTTATTTTGCAATTGTGAAAATTCAAGCAGTTTACCTTTATTTATTACATCTTCTAAAATCCGAATTCCAGCAATCATCCAATGTTTCCAGATAATTTTAAAACCGCCAACTTTGATCTTTGGATTGAGCCATATTGTTTGAGTCGTTGATTTAGTATTGGAATAGGAGTTAGATTACTTATATATCTTATAGTTTTCCAAGTATCAACCAATATTTTGTGATCCTTATATAACCTTGGCATTTGAATACTGATAACATGACTTAGACGTAAAGGAAACATTAATCTCCATTCTAACCAGAACCAATCTGGTATATGTTCAATGGGTTCTGGGAGGATCCAATACATACCCTGACGCATAATATAGGCTTGATGGTACCTATAAAAATTTGGAAAATTTACCCCCTCCCTCCACAATTGGTCTTTGTAATGATACTAGAGCAATTCTGGGGGTTTTTCCAAGCCAAATAAATTTTGTTAACATCTTATACAGTTTTTTATAAAATGACCCCTGAAAAAAAATTGGTATCATACCCATTTGGTAACAAACTACTGGTAATATCATCATTTTTACAGTTTGTATTCTCCCCCACCAGGATATGCACAGAGGATTCCATTGCTCACACATTTCTGACACTTTTTGTAATATATTTTTTTCATTAATTTTCATTGTCTCATCTACAGTTTTTGTAATCCAAATTCCTAAGTATTTTATTCCTTCTTCTTTCCAAATAAAAGAAAATGAATCAAATAGACTTTTTGTACAATGTACATTGAGTGGAAGTACTTCTGATTTATTCCAGTTTATTTTATATCCTGAAAATTTTCCAAATTTTTCAATCAATTCAAGCAAATTTGGAATGGTTGTTTCCGGATTTCTCAAATAAAGTAAAATATCATCAGCATATGCTGATAATTTATATTCTCTATCTGAATGTGGAATACCCTATATCTCCCTTGTTTGTTCTATAGCTAATAACAAGGGTTCTAAAACGATATCAAAAAGCAGTGGAGATAGTGGGCATCCTTGTCTAACTCCCCTTTGCAAAATAAATTTTTCTGAAATATTATTATTGATGTATAATCTAGCAACAGGGGAGTTATACAATGCTTTTATTATTTGTATAAAACCGGATCCTATACCAAACCATTCCATTGCCTGAAACATGAAGGTCCATTCCACTCTATCAAAAGCTTTTTCAGCGTCTAATGAAATAGAGAATGTTGGGTCATTAATGGATTTTGTCAAATATAACATGTGATGTGCCAATCTAGTATTATGAGATGAATGTCTTTGAGCAACAAAACCTGTCTGATGCATATCAATAATGAAAGGGAGAGCTTTAGCCAATCTTAATGCTAATGCCTTGGTCAAAATTTTTCCATCTACATTTATTAAAGAAATAGGTCTATAATTTGAAACCAAAGTGGGATCTTTATTTGGCTTAGGTAAAACTATAGTTATTGATTCAGCCATAGTACCTGTGATATAACCTTTATTTAGTTGTGTCTGATATAATTTTAATAAATAGGGCATTGTAATATTTTGAAATGATGTATAAAACTCTACTGTATAACCATCTCCACCTGGAGCGGATCCAACCCTAAGGGACTTCAATGCTGTATCTAATTCTTTTAAGGATATTGGTTCTTCTAAACTTCGTTTTATATGTTCAGG
This sequence comes from Geotrypetes seraphini, assembly GCF_902459505.1. NCBI lineage: Eukaryota > Metazoa > Chordata > Amphibia > Gymnophiona > Dermophiidae > Geotrypetes > Geotrypetes seraphini. The sequence continues at coordinate 27,429,731 of NC_047101.1, read as the reverse complement.
AATTTTCGGTCCTTTTATTAACTTTAGAAATTCTAAACCATCTTTTTCCTTTTCTGAATAACATAGTAACATAGTAACATAGTAACATAGTAGATGACGGCAGATAAAGACCCGAATGGTCCATCCAGTCTGCCCAACCTGATTCAATTAAAAAAATTTTTTTTTTTTTTTTCTTCTTAGCTATTTCTGGGCGAGAATCCAAAGCTTTACCCGGTACTGTGCTTGGGTTCCAACTGCCGAAATCTCTGTTAAGACTTACTCCAGCCCATCTACACCCTCCCAGCCATTGAAGCCCTCCCCTGCCCATCCTCCTCCAAACGGCCATACACAGACACAGACCGTACAAGTCTGCCCAGTAACTGGCCTAGTTCAATCTTTAATATTATTTTCTGATTCTAAATCTTCTGTGTTCATCCCACGCTTCTTTGAACTCAGTCACAGTTTTACTCTCCACCACCTCTCCCGGGAGCGCATTCCAGGCATCCACCACCCTCTCCGTAAAGTAGAATTTCCTAACATTGCCCCTGAATCTACCACCCCTCAACCTCAAATTATGTCCTCTGGTTTTACCATTTTCCTTTCTCTGGAAAAGATTTTGTTCTACGTTAATACCCTTTAAGTATTTGAACGTCTGAATCATATCTCCCCTGTCTCTCCTTTCCTCTAGGGTATACATATTCAGGGCTTCCAGTCTCTCCTCATATGTCTTCTGGTGCAAGCCTCCTATCATTTTCGTCGCCCTCCTCTGGACCGCCTCAAGTCTTCTTACGTCTTTCGCCAGATACGGTCTCCAAAACTGAACACAATACTCCAAGTGGGGCCTCACCAATGACCTGTACAGGGGCATCAACACCTTCTTTCTTCTACTGACTACGCCTCTCTTTATACAGCCCAGAATCCTTCTGGCAGCAGCCACTGCCTTGTCACACTGTTTTTTCGCCTTTAGATCTTCGGACACTATCACCCCGAGGTCCCTCTCCCCGTCCGTGCATATCAGCTTCTCTCCTCCCAGCATATACGGTTCCTTCCTATTATTAATCCCCAAATGCATTACTCTGCATTTCTTTGCATTGAATTTTAGTTGCCAGGCATTAGACCATTCCTCTAACTTTTGCAGATCCTTTTTCATATTTTCCACTCCCTCTTCGGTGTCTACTCTGTTACAAATCTTGGTATCATCTGCAAAAAGGCACACTTTTCCTTCTAACCCTTCAGCAATGTCACTTACATACATATTGAACAGGATTGGCCCCAGCACCGAACCCTGAGGGACTCCACTAGTCACCTTTCCTTCCTTCGAGCGACTTCCATTAACCACCACCCTCTGGCGTCTGTCCGACAGCCAGTTTCTGACCCAGTTCACCACTTTGGGTCCTAACTTTAGCCCTTCAAGTTTGTTCAACAGCCTCCTATGAGGAACTGTATCAAAGGCTTTGCTGAAATCCAAATAAATTACATCTAGCATATGTCCTCGATCCAGCTCTCTGGTCACCCCAATCAAAAAATTCAATCAGGTTCGTTTGGCACGATTTACCTTTTGTAAAGCCATGTTGCCTCGGATCCTGTAACCCATTAGATTCAAGGAAATACACTATCCTTTCTTTCAGCAACACTTCCATTATTTTTCCAACAACTGAAGTGAGGCTCACCGGCCTGTAGTTTCCTGCTTCATCCCTGTGACCACTTTTATGAATAGGGACCACATCCGCTCTCCTCCAATCCCCAGGAATCACTCCCGTCTCCAGAGATTTGTTGAACAAGTCTTTAATAGGACTCGCCAGAACCTCTCTGAGTTCCCTTAGTATCCTGGGATGGATCCCGTCTGGTCCCATCGCTTTGTCCACCTTCAGTTTTTCAAGTTGCTCATAAACACCCTCCTCCGTGAACGGCGCAGAATCTACTCCATTTTCTCGTGTAACTTTGCCGGACAATCTCGGTCCTTCTCCAGGATTTTCTTCTGTGAACACAGAACAGAAGTATTTGTTTAGCACATTTGCTTTCTCCTCATCACTCTCCACATATTTGTTCTCAGCATCTTTTAGCCTAGCAATTCCATTTTTTATCTTCCTCCTTTCACTAATATATCTGAAAAAATTTTTATCTCCCTTTTTTACATTTTTAGCCATTTGTTCTTCCGCCTGTGCCTTCGCCAAACGTATCTCTCTCTTGGCTTCTTTCAGTTTCACCCTGTAGTTCTTTCTGCTCTCCTCTTCTTGGGTTTTTTTATATTTCATGAACGCCAACTCTTTCGCCTTTATTTTCTCAGCCACTAGGTTGGAGAACCATATCGGCTTCCTTTTTCTTTTGTTTTTATTGATTTTCTTCACATAAAGGTCCGTAGCCATTTTTATCGCTCCTTTCAGCTTAGACCACTGTCTTTCCACTTCTCTTATGTCCTCCCATCCTAACAGCTCTTTCTTCAGGTACTTTCCCATTGTATTAAAGTCCGTACGTTTGAAATCTAGGACTTTAAGTATCGTGCGGCCGCTCTCCACTTTAGCCGTTATATCAAACCAAACCGTTTGATGATCGCTACTACCCAGGTGAGCACCCACTCGAACATTAGAGATACTCTCTCCATTTGTGAGGACCAGATCCAATATCGCTTTTTCCCTTGTGGGTTCCGTCACCATTTGTCTGAGCAGAGCCTCTTGAAAGGCATCCACAATCTCCCTACTTCTTTCCGATTCCGCAGACGGAACATTCCAGTCCGCATCCGGCAGGTTGAAATCTCCCAACAGCAGAACCTCCTCTTTCCTTCCAAACTTTTGGATATCCACAATCAGATCCTTATCAATTTGCTGCGATTGAGTCGGAGGTCTGTAGACTACACCCACGTAGATAGAAGTTCCATCTTCTCTTTTCAGAGCAATAAGGCTCGGAAGAATACAATTTTTTATAGAATTTCAAAAATTGTTTCATTATGTGATCATTGTGAGATAACATTTCTCTATTCTCATTTTGAATTGCAATTATTTTTGGTTTTTTTTTTTTTGCTTTGAGATAATTTGCTAGCATTCTTCCTGCTTTATTTGAATTTCCATAATACAGAGCTTGTTGTACAAATAAATCTTTTCTAATGATTTTTGAAGAAATTTCATTATATTTACCTTTAGTTTTTAACAATTCTTGTTGTGTCAAATAATCCCATTTTTCAATTAATTTTGATTCTAGAGACTTTATTAGTTTTTCTAATTCTGTAAATTGTTTTTTTTTTCTTTTTTTATTTGCATTGCTGAATAAGAAATAATTTGTCCTCTAATGTATGCTTTAAAAGCATCCCATAAAGTCTCTATGGAAATTTCTTCTATATCATTAATTTGAAAATATTCTTCCATTTTTTCCATAAGATTTGTACAAAAGTCAGTATCTGCAAGCAGTGTATTATTTAATTTCCATATAGGTTTATTTCTATTTTGATCTATTATTTTAATTTCAATCCACACTCCACCATGATCTGATAATATAATTGGATCAATGATAGCCTGTGAGACTTGATGTACTAATTGATTAGAAACAAAAATATAATCTATTCTAGAAAAAGAGTTATGGACTTGTGAACAAAACGAAAATTCTCGACCATCAAAATGAAGTATGCGCCAAATATCTTTTAAATCACAAGATTGTATCAAATTATCAAGTCCTAATCTATATAATAAAACCGTAGGCGGCGCATGCGCAGTCTTATCAGCGTGCTTCCATGATCCGTATGTCTGTGGCCGCCAAGACTGCAGCATGCCCCGCGCTTACTACGGCCCCACGCGCAGCTCAGTTCGGCACGGCGGTTTCCCCAGATAGGGGAAGCCGAAAAACTCAATCCCGCCTCATGGTCCTGCCGCCGCTCTCGAATTCCCCCCCCCCCAATCCTCCTGCAACAGCCGCTACCGCTCCTGTTCAAAGCGGCCTGCTGAGGTTCGCGGCCGCTGTAACGAACCTCGCAGGCCGCTCTCCACATGGTAGCACGTTCCCTCTGACGCAATCGCGTCAGAGGGAACATGCTACCGAGTTGGAGAGCGGCCTGCGATGTTCGTTACAGCGGCCGCGAACCTCAGCAGGCCGCTTTGAACAGGAGCGGTTGCGGGAGGAGGGGGGGGGAGTTTTAACAGGAGGAGTCGCCGAAAAAAACCTTCAGCCGCAGCAGGCCAGCACACGGGAAGGGAAGGGGGAGGGGCCGAACGGAGCAGGGCAGCTCAAGGTAAGAAGGGAATGGGGGGTGGGGGAAAATGTTTCTACTACTCAGCAGGGACCTGGAGGGGAAGGGAAAACCGCTGCTGCTTCTGCAAAGGAAAGTGGTGGTAGGGGAGAGAAGGGAATGGGGGTTGGGTGGGGGAAAATGCTGCTACTACTTCACAGGGATCTGGAGGGGAAGGGAAATATCACAGCTGCTTCTGCAAAATAAAGTGGGGGGGGAGAGAAGGGAATGGGGGGTGGGGGAAAATGCTGCTACTGCTTCAGCAAGGACCTGGAGGGAAAGAGAAATACCGCTGCTGCTTCTGCAAAGGAAAGTGGGGGGGGAGAGAAGGGAATGGGGGGGGGGGGGGGGGGGAAATGCTGCTACTACTTCACAGGGATCTGGAGGGGAAGGGAAATAGCACTGCTGCTTCTGCAAAGGAAAGTGGGGGGGGGAGAGAAGGGAATGGGGGGTGGGGGGGAAATGCTGCTACTACTTCTCAGAGATCTGGAGGGGAAGGGAAATATCACAGCTGCTTCTGCAAAATAAAGTGGGGGGAGAGAAGGGAATGGGGGGTGGGGGAAAATGCTGCTACTGCTTCAGCAAGGACCTGGAGGGAAAGAGAAATACCGCTGCTGCTTCTGCAAAGGAAAGTGGGGGGGGAGAGAAGGGAATGGGGGGTGGGTGGGGGGAAATGCTGCTACTACTTCACAGGGATCTGGAGGGGAAGGGAAATAGCACTGCTGCTTCTGCAAAGGAAAGTGTGGGGGGGGGGAGACACAGAAAGAAATACAGACAGACAAAGGAGGCTAGGGAGAGAGACAGACAGAAATAAAGACAGACAGGGGACCAGAGAGACACAGAAATAAAGACAGACAGGCAAAGGGTGCCAGGGAGAGAGAGAAAAAAATTGCAGGAGGGAGAAAGACAGAAAGAAAGGAAGAAAGAAACAGGAGCAGGGAGAGAGACATAAAGAAAGAAAGACAGACAGCCATATATTCTAGCACCCGTTAATGTAACGGGCTTAAACACTAGTGATTTTATAAATCTTCTCGGATTTTTATCCATCAATGGATCCATCACAGCATTGAAATCTCCTGCTACTATTAAATTTGAAGTAGCCAGTGGAAGAATTAATTGTTGTAGAGTTTTAAAAAATTCATTTTGATTCGAATTAGGGGCATATATATTAAAGAGCGTCATGGTGGTATTTCCCATGTCCATTTCTACATATATCCATCTTCCAAGAGGATCAGCTACCTTAAATTTAAATGAAGCAGTACATTTTTTATTTATTAATATAGCAACACCAGCTTTTTTCCCTATTGCTGCAGAAAAGAAACATTGTTTGACCCAATTACCTTTTAGCTTTATGGATTCATTATTTGACAAATGGGTCTCTTGTATGCAGCATATATCAGCGTTTTGTCTTTTTAAAAATAATAATGCCTTTTTTCTTTTAATCGGGTGATTGAGACCATTAACATTTAAAGAGATTATCTTAAGATCCATTATATATTATTGTAATTTGTAATATAACAATCCCATCTTCAGTGTTTTTAATAAACTTTATTTTCCCATATATAAGATAGTTTGAAGAATTTCCTATTTTGCCCGTACCCTTAAAATTTAATACCCTCCCTTTCCCTCCCTTCCCACCCCATATATATACGATCACTTGGAAACGCAAAATAGATCAGGTCTGACATTACTCCATTACAAGCTAAAATATTATAATTTTATAATTATTACTCCATATTAATAACATATCTTATCATTTCATTTACTGAATTAGTTTATAATTTTATATCTTTGTTTTCTTTTATATTTACTTTCAAAATTCTATATATTCTTTTATTTCTTTAGTATATAAGGAATTGCCTATATTTGACAACCTCCCTTTACTTTTATCTATCTTATCTAATGAGTATATTTGATTTCCAATTTCTTTTTTTTAAAATATATAGTTCTCTATTTTTTTTTTTCCCCATAAAGAAATATTATCTTAATTTTACTATGTTATATCTACAAAGCAATATTTTCACCTAGAGACAACATTACAATCTCTCATATATGAATGTCTTTTCTTGAAGGTCTAAATATGGTTGTATATTACTATATTATTTAAATTATAGCAACCTTTTGGGCTGAATTTCTTGGGGTTGTCACACATTGCATTTCTATCATAGAAGAGATCACAACATTTATATTTATCAAAGTAACCTCCATCAGATTCTAAATAGGTTGTTTTTTTTTTACAATTGTATATATTATAGGTGGAGGTGGACTTTATCAATATCTTGTTGTAATATCTTGAAAATAAATAGCCTTTCAATGTATCGATTTCTAACCAATTGATCAGCAGTAAGCAGTAATGATTACTTTCATAGTAATACAAAAAATTTAAATATCAGGTCTTTTTATAAGATAACAATAATTTGCTCATTTATGTTTTATCTCCAATGCAGCATTTTTAAAGTGAGCCAAAAATAAATATAAGAGAGTCATGACTATGAGGGCTGCCATCTCTCCATAATTTTAAAGATGACCTTATAATTATACATATAACAAAAAATTCCTTTTCAAGTCCACAAATCTGGGGAGACATGCTACATATCAACTAACAAAAAGTACAAAGAAAACTAAGAATTGGTTCTTGATTCATATGAATCTTGACCATTCCTATTATTGGAACTCTTACATCCTCCAACTTTCTCAGTAGTGAAACATTAAGACAACAAACCTCATTTCTGTTCTTGAGCTAATTAAAAATTGTTGTAATTGAATAGGATCCCAAAATACATATTCAATGTCCTATAATTTAACAATAACCGTTCTTCCCAAGGTAGCATATATTCAACTACCCTGATATGCCCTCATGCATAAATATTTAAGTCACTGTTCTTAAGGATCCTCAGTGGCACCACTTGGGGCTCAATACCATCTCATTGCCCCAAGCTTTATGTGTCAAATCTTCATCGGGTCCTATCTTAACTTAATTCTATCACTTTTTATACTTTTTGTACTTTTGTTTTTATAGTTTTATATATATTTATTTAATTTTTTTTAAAAGCTATACTTAGCTTTTGTCATGTGGTCTCTGGCCAAGGGATTGTCATACCAACATGTTTCGCTATGGACTAGCTTTATCAAGGATAATCCCCATGCATTAAATCCTATAGGCAGAGTGGTCGTGTTTGCTGGCGATTTAATGCATGGGGATTATCCTTCATAAAGCTAGTCCATAGCGAAACATGTCGGTATGACAATCCCTTGGCCAGAGACCACATGACAAAAGCTAAGTATAGCTTTTTAAAAAATTTAAATAAATATATATAAAACTATAAAAACAAAAGTACAAAAAGTATAAAAAGTGATAGAATTAAGTTAAGATAGGACCCGATGAAGATTTGACATGTAAAGCTTGGGGCAATGAGATGGTATTGAGCCCCAAGTGGTGCCGCTGAGGATCCTTAAGAACAGTGACTTAAATATTTATGCATGAGGGCATATCAGGGTAGTTGAATATATGCTACCTTGGGAAGAACGGTTATTGATTTGAGTCCCTTGTGGAGTATGTAAGTTGTGTTATTGCATAGCTATAATTTAACAAGACATTTACATGGAAATTTTAGATAAAATGATGCCTCAAGAGCTAAAACTCTTGTTCTTAATTTCAAAAATTCTTTCCTTCTTAGTTGTGTAGCTCTTGAAACATCAGGAAAATTTCTAACCAAATCTCCACAAAATTTTGTCAACCTATTTTTAAAGTAAAGTTTCATTATTACCATTTTATCTAGAAACATAGTGACCCTATCCTTTGGCATGACCCCGTAGGGATCCCACATGGGTATCCCATTTGTTCTTGAAGTCTGGGATGCTGCGTGCCTCGACCACCTGCACTGGAAGCTTGTTCCATTGCTCGATCACTCTCTCCGTGAAGAAGTACTTCCTTGCGTCTCCACGAAACTTCCCTCCCCTGAGTTTGAGCAGATGTCCTCTTGTGGTCGAGGGTCCCCTGAGAAGAAAGATATTCTCTTCCACCTCGACCCATCCCGTGATGTACTTAAATGTCTCAATCATGTCTCCCCTCTCCCTACGCTCTTCAAGAGTGTAGAGCTGCAATTTGCTCAGTCTTTCCTCGTACGGGAGACCCTTTAGCCCCGAGACCATCCTGGTGGCCATCCTCTGAACCGACTCAATTCTGAGCACATCCTTACGGTAATGTGGCCTCCAGAATTGCACACAGTACTCCAGATGAGGTCTCACCATGGCTCTGTACAATGGCATCATGACTTCAGGTTTCCTGTTGACGAAGCTTCTCTTGATACAACCTATCATCTGCCGTGCTTTAGATGAAGCCTTCTCCACTTGAGTGGCTGCTTTCATGTCAGCACTGATGATTACTCCTAAGTCTCGTTCTGCCGTAGTCCTGGTTAAAGTTTCTCCATTCAGGGTGTAAGTTCTGCAAGGATTTCCGTTACCGAGATGCATGACCTTACATTTCTTGGCGTTAAAGCCCAGCTGCCACATCAAGGACCAACTTTCTAAAGTACGCAGGTCTTGCTCCATAGCATCTTGTAGATTATGGCCGTTTACTATATTGCATAGTTTGGCGTCATCAGCGAATAAGGTTACTTTGCCTTGAAGCCCTTGAGTCAGATCCCCAATGAATATGTTGAAGAGGAGTGGGCCCAGGACCGAACTCTGTGGCACTCCGCTAGTCACCTCCGACATTTTAGAGCGGGTACCATTAACTACCACCCTCTGAAGTCTGCCATTAAGCCAATCTTTAACCCATGCAGTTAGAGTCTCTCCTAATCCCATCGATTTCATCTTGTTCAGCAGCCTGCGGTGTGGGACGCTGTCGAACGCTTTGCTGAAGTCCAGGTACACGACGTCCAAGGACTCTCCTGAGTCCAGTCTTCTTGTTACCCAGTCAAAGAAGTTGATTAGATTTGACTGGCATGACCTACCCTTGGTGAATCCATGTTGGCTGGGATCCCGGAGATTTCCCTCATTCAGGATCGTATCTAATTTATACTTAATTAGTGTTTCCATGAGTTTACACACTATTGAGGTGAGGCTTACCGGTCTATAGTTTTCAGCCTCAGCCTTGCAACCCTTTTTATGTAGAGGAATGACGTTGGCTGTTTTCCAATCTAACGGAACTTTCCCCGTACTTAGTGAGAGATTGAAGAGCACTGCTAACGGTTCCGCCAGAACGTCTCTCAATTCTCTGAGCACTCTTGGGTGTAAATTGTCCGGTCCCATGGCCTATCTCACTCATGCATAGCCTATCTCACTCATGCATGGCCTATCTCACTCATGCATGTTATTACCAGAGTGGACCTACTCTGGATCACATCTTGACTATCTTCCAAAAACTCTGTCAAATTTATTTCATTTGTGGCCAGATGGTCCACCTCCTGGTCGGATTGTAATTTCTTTTGCAGAATATAATAATAATTATTAATTGGGAAATTTTCCGCATTGGGTAATCCCAGTATTTCTTTAAAAAATTTCCTTAACAAAATTTCAGGAGATAATAAGTGAGTCATTGGGAAATTAACCAAGCGGAGATTCCTCGCTCTATTCATATTTTCCATCATTTCCATTTTAGAGTGTTACACCGTAGAATCCTTAACAGCAGATACTGAGACAGCTTGCAATGTATTACTTTGAGTTTCTACCACACTTAATCTTTTATCCAAACAACTTAAATTAGAATCCACATTCTCAAACTTTTGAGACACAGACTGTGAATAATCCAATGTTTGTTTCATTGATTCTCTGAGAAACCCTTCAACTCTAGAAATGCCTAACCACAAATCTTTAAGGGTAATATCTTATTTTTCCATTGCTAGTAGCTGATCCTCTATTACACTTGAAAATTCAGTGATTTAGGTATATCAATAAAAGATAATTTACTTATTTGCATAGAAGGTACCACATATTCAGTAGAAATAGGGGGATTAATCTTCCCGCTATCACTAGATACTGGGTGAAGGGGGGGGTCCTTTCGAGGGGACTCATCGATGCACCCGACATGGGAGAGTTTATATTAAGTAAAGGTTGTGGTGGATTATCTGTAGAAAAAGTCAAATGCCTTTCCATGGGCCAGGAAACAGCAGGTGTTGAGCTCTTAGGCTTAATTTTCCTTTTCCCCATGATATGACAGATTAAAGTTATACGACCTGACTTCCCGTTCCCCGGCTCCTCGTTGCTCCAAGGGGCTCTCAAGGGACTGGATCTGCCCCTTAGGGCATGCCCCTGCGGCCGCAACCGCGGCAGCGGTGTTGAATTTAAAGAGGATTAGATCAAGAGAGAGACGGACCCAATGACATTAGGGGTCCGTCTCCTGCAATGCCTGCCCGGTTCCAGCACCGAGCCCTGCCGCTGCTACGGGAGACACAGGGCAGTGAGAAAAGATCACCTCCAGTGTTCCAGGAAGAAACAAGCAGCTCCCAGTTAAACCACGGCAGCGGTGTTGAATTTAAAGAGGATTAGATCAAGAGAGAGACGGACCCAATGACGTCAGGGGTCCGTCTCCCGCAATGCCTGCCCGGTTCCAGCACTGAGCCCTGCCGCTGCTACAGGAGACACAGGGCAGCGAGAAAAGATCACCTCCAGCGTTCTAGGAAGAAACAAGCAGCTCCCATCATTCCTAGCATTCTGTTTGCCCTTTTCGCCGCTGCCGCACATTGTGTGGATGGTTTCATCGACTTGTCGATCAGAACTCCCAAGTCCCTTTCCTGGGAGGTCTCTCCAGTAACTTGAATCTACTATCCCTTCCTCTGCCCGAGATCCAATATACTTGTCCCATGCTTTCTTGAATTCAGATACATTTTTTTTGTCTCCACCAGCTCCACCGGGAGGCCATTCCCAGCATTTACTACCCTTTTCGTGAAAAAATATTTTCTGAGGTTACTTCTCAGTCTCCCTCATTCCAAAGGTTTGTTGTTTTTTATTTTTTTTTCCAATTGAATTCTAGGTTTTCAAAAATCACTCTCATATCTTCCCTCTTCTGCCTTTCCTCCAAAGTATGCACATATTGAGATCTAGAAGTCTGTCCCCATATGCTTTATGATGAAGACCACTGACCATTTTCGTAGCTGTCCTCTGGACTGACATCATCTTGTTTATATCTTTTTGAAGGTGCAGTCTCCAGAATTGTACACAATATTTTAAATGAAGTCTCAGAATCTTAAACAGGAGTATCATTACCTCCTTTTTCCTACTGGCCATTCCTCTCCCTATGCATCCAAGCATGCTTCTAAGCTTTTGCCATTTCTACCTGTTTGGCCACCTTAAGATCATCGCCTGTGATCAAACCAACTCCTGCTCCTTTTTTGTGCACAAAAGTTCTAAACTTTACTGTTCGCTTGGGTTTTTGCAACTAGATTCAGGATCCTGCATTTCTTAGCATTAAATCTAAATTCCAGACCATTCTTCAAGCTTTGCCAAGTCCTTCCTCATGTAATCCACAGCATCATGTGTGTCTACCCAATTACAGGTTTTGGTATCATCCAAAAGGAGGTAAATCTTACCCAACAATCCTTCAGGAATACTGCTTACAAAAGCATTGAAAAAAAAAACAAAATACAGGCTGGGAGGGAGGGGGGGAAGTTCTGATTTCTGACCTAAGAATGCAAAGTTCTGAGCCCTGGATAACTAATAAGCGAGATATGCTCTCCATCCTTTGCTGCGGAGGATTGAAAAGCATTCAATTAACTTTATCATTAAAATTGCTGCATAATATCATGCTTAGTGGAGCTTTGAGCACTCTAGATTTGCAAAAATTTGCTTACCGGTTTGGACTGCAAGATCGACATTCAATCAGCAATATGGTACTTGAAATGGTGGCTGGCTCAGTTTTAACTGACCAGCCAATGGTGAATGATGCAGCAAAGACGACTTCCACAGTGCCCCCAGAGAACCCTGATGATACACTGGGCTCTTGGCTGCTTTTAGTGCTCTTCTGCTGGAAATTTGAGCAGATATTAAAGAGATCAGAGCTGACCTCACAAGCAGCAGTTTTGCGGGGTGAGATTTTAGAATTAGGCCATAGGCTGGAGGAGGTGGAAGGCTGAGTGGATGATCACGCCAAGGCCATAACAAGTGTGGAGACACAAATTGAGGAATTTACTAAAAGGAAGCCTTCATTTTGGACAAAATCGAAGATTTAGAAAATTGCAGCAGAAACTGCAATGTCCGCATTCGTTGGGTATTAGAACTTCTGGATTATATTCATAGTGAAGCAGTAGTGCAGCAGATTTCAGTTATGTTGCTTAAGAAAACACACAAAATCCATATCAGAAAGTGATGTTAAACTGGTGAGAGCACATTGGGCTTTAGGGTGTAGCTTTGTGGACTTTAAGAATAAAGGCCCACAAACATGATAATGTGCAGTGGGACTCATGGATAGTTCTATTAGGCCCACACGCAGAATTCATATGTTCACCTGTCCAACAATAAAAGCCTGCTGCTACAAAATATTCCTGGACAGAACTCTTGCCTTCCAGGCAGGTAAATGGAACGACTGGCTGAGTAACATTATCATGCATTCCTCATCCTACTTCAGTTTTAGAAAATCAGTAAAAACAAATTTGTTTAATTGATTTGTAACCTAAGAATTTTATAGTTTTTCACTACATCCATTCTGTAACCTTGTATTTGATGACTTTGTATTTTGACCATTTCGCTGACCTTGTATTCGATGACTTTGCATTGTGACCATTTTGCTGATTGTCCAGCACTCTTGTTGTAAACCGCCTCGCACTATCATGGCTTTGGCGGTATATGGCTTCATCTAAGGCAAGGCAGATATTGGGTTGTATCAATAGAAGTTTCGTCAGCCGAAAGCCTGAAGTCATAATGCTGTTGTACAGGGCCATGGTGAGACCTCATCTGGAGTACTGTGTGCAATTCTGGAGGCCACATTACAGTAAAGATGTGCGCAGAATTGAATCGGTTCAACGGACGGCCACCAGGATGATCTCGGGGCTCAAGGGTCTCTCGTACGAAGAGAGACTGAACAAATTGCAGCTCTACACTCTTGAGGAACGTAGGAAGAGGGGAGACATGATCGAAACATTTAAGTACCTCACGGGACGTGTCGAAGTGGAAGATGATATTTTCTTTCTCAAGGGACCCTCGGCCACAAGAGGGCACCAGCTCAAACTCAGGGGCGGAAAATTTCATGGCAACACCAGAAAGTATTTCTTCACAGAGAGAGTGGTTGATCATTGGAACAAGCTTCCAGTGCAGGTGATCGAGGCAGACAGCGTGCCAGACTTTAAGAATAAATGGGATACCCATGTGGGATCCCTACGAGGGTCAAGATAAGGAAATTGGGTCATTAGGGCATAGACAGGGGGTGGGTAAGCAGAGTGGGCAGACTTGATGGGCTGTAGCCCTTTTCTGCCGTCATCTTCTATGTTTCTATAAAAAATAAAATGTATTTATTATTATTAATATTATTTGAGAGAACTCTATCAAGATTGGCAACAACTGTATTGAAATGTAGAGGTGAACTAAGGCCTCTCACGCATTACCAGCATTCCTTTGCTAGAGCCTTCTATCATGCTGGGAAATTGATACAACTATGCACTTGAGGAGAAACAATCTCTGCTACGGGAAACCTTTATTGTGGAGTCCCTGCCCACTGCTTCATCGGCTATGCTGAGGATTAAATCCAAACCAAGATGGCAACGGGTGGGAATGGGCAAGGGGCATTTACAGCATTAAACCTCAGACACCCACCTGACCTGCCCAGGAAAAACCTAACTGCCAAAGGATAATTTACAGGGGCCATTTAAGTGAGCATAAGAATTTATAGGCTCTTTTATGATGTGAGAACGTAAGCATGCTTCCTGCTAATTCAATGTTCACTTGCATATTACTATAATAATTATGTTTATGGAAGGCTGTATACCGTATTTTCTCGCATATAACGCGCGCGTTATACGTGGTTTTTACAAACTGCGCATACCCTTGCGCGTTATACGTGTGAGCGCGTTGTACAAAATTTTTTTTACATAGTTTCCCCCCCCCCCCCGACACCCGATTCATCACCCGGAAGGAGCGCTCGCACTCCCACCCCGAAGGACCGCTCGCACCCCCACAGCCTCCCCCCCTCCCCCATGGAAAAGCTGTCTACCTTGTTTCCAGATGCCAGCCCAGCTGCTTCCTCTGCCGGCGGTCCTGCCCCTTCTCAGAGCTCTGTGCTGCGCTGCTTCCTCTTCAGGCGGTCCTGCCCTTTCTCTGACGTCAGAGAAAGGGCGGGACCGCCGGAAGAAAAAGCAGCGCAGCAGGGCTCAGAGAAGGGATGGGACCGCCGGCAGAGGAAACAGCTGGGCTCGCTGGCATCCGGAAACAAGGTAGACAGCTTCTCCATGGGGGAGGGGGGGAGGCTGTGGGAGTGCAAGCGGTCCTGTGGGGGGGTGAATCGGACGTCGAGGGGAGGCATCAGGCTTTCAGGGTAGGGACAGGACTTCAAGGGGGAAAGGAGAGTCGGGGTGGGCGAAAAGAGAGTCGGGGTCTCCAGAGGAGAGTCGGGGCGAGCGAAAGGAGAGTCGGGCAGCATGCGCGGTATATAAAAATTTCTGTACATAAATTTGTGTTTTTCGCGCGCTATACCCGTGTGCGCGTTTTATGTGAAAATACGGTAATTATGTTCCACTTGATTCACTTTCATGAGTATGAGAGGGGGGTATCTTGCCAGGTATACAATAGAATATCATACAAGAAAATGTAGTTTTACAACTTCAGTGTATAAACGATATAAAGAGACTGGGGTGGGTAATTGTGGCATGGGAGTAAGTATTGTATGTGAGGGTTGGGTGGTTTGTTTTTCTGATGCGTATTTAATGTAGGACAAGGCAGTTAAGACAAGACTGTGTTTGCATGTGTATTTGTGCTTTTTACTATGTATGTGTTTTTGGAACCCACTTTGTATAAAGCGGGATATAAATAAAAACCGTAAACCATAACTCAGATTGGGAGCTTGGCTTCTCCCTCATCTACTAGTTATGTTAATATCAATTGCTTGGTTTAGGATGGGTAGGGGGATTGGGGATTATAGTTAAGGGAAACCCTACTTTTTATTCAGGGGTCTATGAATATAATCTGCGCATTGTCTTTTGGTCCAACAATAAAACTTAAAAATATTGGAGTGGATGTGCAGAAGGGACTAATTCAGGTTATTTAATGGGTGATGTAAAATGGGTGAAAGGTTTGAACTCTGCATTTAAGTATAGCCTGATGTTAAAGAGGCATTAAGTTTGCAAACAGAGTTAGTATTTCTCTAAGAGACTCATCTTATATCTAAACTTGAATATTTGCTACACCATAAATGTTATAAACATAAATATGGGGAGTGGGCATTGCTTTCTGATGAGAAACCTTGGCAAATACATACTGTCTTAAAAGATATAGACATCGGGGGGCGTGGCTTGGAGACGTAAGAGAATGGTCGGGTGACTGAACTGCTCCGTGAAAAAAGGCTAAATTTGTTAAATAAGCTACAAAAAAAATATTTTAAAACATCTCAAAAGAAGAGTATTTGAAGCATAATGGCATCGGGTAAGCTGACAAAAGCTAATTCAGCGGGAGGAAGTAACAAAAGGTCAAAAATGGAGTCGACAGCCCCTTTTAAAGTTCCGTTGCCAACGGATGATTCAGAGGATATTGATATTGTTAAAGAGCTTCGGCAAATTAAAGAGATAGTTTTACAGAATGCAAAAAACATTCAGGAAGTTAAGGAAAAGCTTGCAGGTCTTAAAATCAGTCTGCAGGCAATAGATGTAAAAGTGGATCAGTTAGATAAACGAGTGGAAAAGGCAGAAATAGAAATATTTCAATGCAAAAGGGACTGTAAAGAAATAAAAATATTAAAGAAGGATCTTGAGGAGTGTTCCAATCGAGAAAGAAGGAATAATTTAAGATTTATAGGGGTCCCGGAGGGGGTAGAAAAAAATGACCCTATTGCCTTTTTTGAGCAGTTTATACCTAAAATTCTACCTCTTAAAGTTAAATTTCCTCTGGAAATAGAAAGGGTGCATAGGGTCCCGACTAAAAGATATGACAATCAAAAGGGCCGTGTCCTTTGATTTGTAAACTGCTCCGGTATCAACATGTTGAGGAAATTATTAGACTGGCAAAAGAAAATAAGAACTTGAAGTGCCAGGATTCAAAAATATACATAGTGCCTGATTTTGCAAAGGCTTACAGGAGGAAAAAAATTACTTGAATTAAGGCCACAAATTAGATCGATTGGAGCCAGGTATGGTTTGATGTACCCAGCAATCATGCGGGTCACTTTTGCAAATAAAACTTCAAACTTTGATGATCCATTGAAATTCAAAGAGTTTTTGGAGCAATGTGATCAGCCTATGACTACATAAACAGACTGTATTTCTGTAGAGGGATTGCAGTAAGAAGCATTTTATTTGAGAGGTTTTTTTTTTCTTCTCTCTTCTTTGCTTTTCTCTTTGTTTTATTTTGTTTCTGATCTTTGCTGTGTGAATGACTGTGTAGAAGCTCAGATGGCATATTATGAAAAGTGGATCTCCAGTAGCGGATTGAAATCTTTCCTTTTAACTTCTGTACAAAATGTTTTGACTCCCACTGTTCCGCTGCTTGTTGTTTTTGACTTCACTGAACTGAAAGCTTACAGTGATAGTAGGAAAGATAGAGTCCTTTATGTTTAGTATGCTGTAAATAGAAATTTCAAAAACCAGAGTATTCATTTCAGCAGGTCAATACTGTTACATGTTTAATAATAAAATGTGGATGTCTGCAGAACTTACTATGGAGTAGAAGAACATTGGAGCAGCAGCCCATGAGTTTTCGCTTTTTAGTCTACTCTGCACTTTAGCTGCAAACTGCTCTTTGGATTATATTTTAAGAGCAACAGCAAGATATAGTGCATATTTAAATAAAATATACGTGGATGCATGGAGATTTGATTGCAGAATAGAAGAGACTGGATTTACTCAAATTTTCATATGACTATGAGATAAAGAAAGTAATTGAAACTGCTCAGCGAATTCTGTAAATAAGATAAAGAACGCTAAAGTTGGTTGCATAATGTTTGCTAAATTAGTTTGAGTAAGCAACCGAAGTAATGACATAATGAGATATGGCGTTGGAGGGAAGTTGAAGTTGCTCTGAGAAATTCTGTAAACAAGATGCAAGGATGCTGAAATTGTTCATTTATGATAATTACTTGCTCTTAATAGCAATTTAATGTGTATTTTAATGATAAGAAGGTGCTTTATGATAAATTGGAGGATTATAATTAGTATAATATATAATTATATGGAGTAGATAATGAAATGTGGGTAGTTGGGAGATTGAGTAATATTTTATTAACATTCGCTTGCTTTTTTAGGCATACAAGGTAGTAAGGATTTATTTTAATTTGAAATAAATTTGACTTTGTAATAAAAGGGTATTTGTATAAGGGAATGTGCTTGGTTGGATATATCAATTGGGTGGTTTTTAGTTCATAGGTTTTATATAATTGAAGGTTGGAGAGGAGAGGGGAAGAGGGGAGGGGGAGAGAGAGGGGGGAGGAGAGGAGGAGGGAGGGAAGATGAGAGAGGAAGAGGGGGAGAGGAGGGGGGAGGGGAGAAAAAAGAAAAAAAAAGAAGAAGAAGAAAAGAATATATATATATATATTTAAAGAAAAAGAAATTAAAAATTAGACTTCATAGAATATTTGAATTATATTATATTATGAGTGTAGCTTATTATGTTTTATAAATGATGTTTATGATTTTAGCCTGATGGGAGCTTTTTTTGTCACCTGATTATATATGTGCGTTTCCAAGTTTGCATTATTAATTTGGGGGGATGGGTGGGAGTAGGGAGGGGAATGGGAAGGAGAGAATTTGATATATTAATTATTAAGGATTTTGTGATTTTTTTGGATATTTATTGATAAAGTGATAGGGAGGGTATGGGGAGGGAGGGAAAGGGATAATTTAAAATATGGATATAAGGAAAAGGAATATAATATATTTTTGAAGTGGAGATTCTTGGATATTAAATTTTTATTTATGTAATGATTTTCAAAATATTCTCTCTAAATGTTAATGGCCTAAACCATCCGGTAAAAAGGAAAAAAGTATTGTTATTTCTTAAACAGCAGAAGGCAGATGTTTATTTCCTGCAAGAGACGCACTTGTCTGGTGCAGAATCAATGAAATTATCTGGGAATTGGGTTAAACAATGCTTTTATGCGCCTGCGACCAGGAAAAAGGCTGGAGTAGCAATTTTGATTAATAAAAAATGTGCTGCAACATTTAACATGATTAATGCAGATCCTTTAGGAAGATGGATGCATGTTGAAATGAGCATGGGCAATACTACTGTGGCATTGTTCAATATATATGCCCCTAATTCGAATCAAAATGAATTTTTAAAATCTCTTCAACAGTTAGTGTTGCCACTGGCTACTGCTAATTTAGTGGTGGCGGGGGACTTCAATGCTGTGATACGGGATAAAAAACCTAGTAGGATCATGAATTCTCTAGGTTTAGATAATTTTGTACAATCTTGTAATTTAAAGGATATATGGCGTATTCTTCAATTTAATGATCGGGAATTTTCATTTTGTTCACATGTTCATAAATCTTTTTCTAGAATTGATTATGTTTTTATTTCTGGTAGTTTAATACAACAAGTTACAAAAGCTTCTATAGATTCAATAATAATATCAGATCATGGAGGTGTGTGGATAGATTTGAATTTGATAGATAAGGATAATTCTAAACCTGTTTGGAGATTTGATAATGCATTGCTTGCGGATTCTAAATTTTGTGAAGATTTCCAGGCCAAAATTGATGAATATTTCTTGCTTAATAATTTGGAGGAAATTTCTATTGAAACTTTATGGGATGCTTTTAAAACAACTTTGTGTATAGTAGGAAACAGCTAGGAAAGCAATTTGTTGTTTTAGAAAAAGAAATTAAAGAATTAGAATTAAAATTGATTGGAAAGTGGGAGCAATCTATATTTCAAGCTTTATTGAAAGCAAAATGTAAATATAATGAGATTTCCTCTCGATTGGTAAGAAAGGATATTTTTTCTCAGCAGGCATTGTATTATAGTAGTTCAAATAAGGCGGGAACATTATTGGCAAATTATTTAAAAGCAAAGAAAGGAAGGGAAAAAATATGTGCAATTAAGGATGAGTTTGGTAATTCTCATTCTCAGATTGGAATTATATTAAATCAATTTCTAAATTATTATAAAGCCCTTTATTCTTCTGAGTCTTATTTAGGAAAGGAAAAAGATGGGTTGGAATTTTTAAGTTTAATTGAGGGGCCTAAGGTTCCTGATCATATAAAAAGAAGTTTAGAAGAACCAATATCACTAAAAGAGGTAGAAACAGCATTGAAGTCCCTTAGAGTTGGGACCGCTCCAGGTGGTGATGGTTTTACAGTAGAGTTTTATAAATCTTTTCAAATTACCCTTTTACCTTATTTATTAAAATTATATCAGACTCAACTAAGTAAAGGTTGTATTTCAGGCACTATGGCAGAGTCCTTAACTATTGTCTTGCCGAAGCCAAATAGAGATCCTACATTGGTTTCAAATTACAGGCCTATTTCTTTAATAAATGTAGATGGTAAATTGTTAGCTAAAATTTTAGCTTTGCGTTTAGCTAAAGCTCTTCCTCACATAATTGGTATGCATCAAACGGGTTTTGTTGCTCAGAGACACTCTTCAAATAATACTAGATTGGCATTTCATATGTTATATCTAACAAAAAAAATTGATGTTTTGGCTTTTTCTGTATCTTTGGATGCTGAGAAAGCTTTTGATAGAGTAGAATGGAATTTCATGTTTCAAGCTATGAAATGGTTTGGTATTGGATCCGGTTTTATACAAATGATTCAAGCACTTTATAGCTCCCCGGTTGCTCGCTTATACATAAATAATAATTTTTCTGAATGTTTTAAATTGCAGAAGGGAATTAGGCAGGGCTGTCCCTTGTCTCCTTTGCTTTTTGATATTGTATTGGAACCCTTGTTGTTAGCTATTCAACAAGTAAAGGAGATACAGGGTATTCCATGTGCTGGAATTGATTATAAGGTATCTGCTTATGCAGATGATATATTGCTTCATTTGAGAAATCCGAAAACAACTATTCCATGTTTACTAGAAGTGATTGATACATTTGGGAAATTCTCAGGATATAAAATAAATTAGACCAAATCAGAAATTCTTTCTTTGAATGTGCATTGCACAAAAGGATTATTTGATTCCTTCCCTTTTATTTGGAAAGAGGATGGTATAAAATATTTAGGTATTTGGTTAAAAAATACTATCGAAGAGACAATGAAAATAAATGAAAAGATTTTATTACAAAAAGTTACAGAGTTATGTGAGCAATACCATCCGATCCTCAGGTTGATTAGGAGATTGCTGTAACAGGTAAGAACGATGGGCATACAAGGCCCTCTTGTAAGCTTTACCATCCTCGTCACCTGAGGGATAATTTACCTGTGGGTCAGTTTTTAAGACTCAGGCGCCTGTGCAGTAGTAAGGAAGAATATAAAATCCGGTCTGGAGATATGTGGCAGAGATTCAAGGATCGTGGATATCCTTACAGCACCATCAAGAAAGCTTACAAGAGGGCCTTGTATGCCCATCGTTCTTACCTGTTACAGCAATCTCCTAATCAACCTGAGGATCGGATGGTATGTACACTCCCTTATTCATATAAAGAATTTGCCATTAAAAAAATCATTAACACTCATTGGCACATTCTCCAGGTACATCAAAGTCTTTTACAACCCCCTCTTTTTGCCTATTCCAGAGGCAGAAATCTTCGTGAGTGTATTTCTACCTCCCACTTTGTGAGTAAATCGGAGAGTACATTGACGCAAGTTACAGGTCATTTTAAATGCGGGCATTGCACCGTCTGTGATCATGCACTGGAAACTGCTTACATCCAACATCCCAGTTTATCTAAGAAGCATTATTTACGTCAGTACACAGATTGTGACACACAGGGGGTTGTCTATATGATCCTCTGCCCATGCAGATTACTTTACATAGGACACACTACCAGAAATATCAAGACACGTATCATTGAACATTTGAGTAAAATCAGAAGGGGAGATATGAATGCCCCTCTTGTTCAGCACTGGCACGCTACACCACATCAGCTACAGGACTTACAATTTGTTGTTTTGGAAGTGGCTCATAACATCAGAGGGGGAAATGATAAAGCTTGGTTGTGGAAGCATGAGCAAAAGTGGATTTATCACTGGCAGACGGTTTCTCCTGCTGGCCTTAACAAAGAAGTGGAGTGGTGGGCGTTTCTCCACTAGGTGATTGACACATCTTCCACAGTATAAATATGGGGTGCTCAGCTGAGCACTTACGTCACAGGAAACAGAAAAAACTACTTTTTGAATCAGGTACTCAGCCGGTAGTGCTGTGAGTGTTTTATAGGTATTGATTCTTTACTTGGATTTTCAGCTTTATAACCTCATGCACTGTGTTTTGTATGTTTAGGATATTCACAGCATTGAACTTTTCCAGCTATTTAGCGGGTTCTCTGAGGAAGCCATAGCGGCGAAACGCGTCAGGACCCAGCTGAACACTTGCTGTTGATATTTTTCAAGCTAAGTCTATTTTTGAGATTATCAATTTGAAGTTTATTTACTATTGGACATTACGCTTCTTTATGGACTAATTCAATCATGAACAAGGCTTTAACAATACTTTAAACTACCTTTAACCACAAAATGGTGCAATGATAGATACCATAAGAATCTCTACAGGGGCTTGTCCCCATATTGAGTTCTTACAATCCATCTTTGGAGTCTGAGCACTACTCTAGGTTAAAAGCATTTAAAGTAGCTTAATTGGTTCCTTTACCAGTGTCAGCATAGCAACACCCGTCATTATCATTAAAAGCTTATTGTTATATGCTGATAATTAACTTTTTTTTCCTCATAGACATACCGAACAGAACAGTATCATATGATATTTCCACATGATTTTCCAATAAGCAATTTATTTGAAACCAAATTAAAATCCAAAAATTCCTAATGCAGGGGCAATAAAAAATTAGATGATCCAATGTCCCCACTTCTAGATTACAGTGCCAGCATCTATTAGATTTAGAGCTATCCAACTTTTGTAAACGAACTGGGGTCCAAAAAGCTCTATGTAATAAAAATAACCAAGTTTGGCTCATAGATGCTGACACTGTACATCTCATTCTCCAAGAACAAATTCGTGGCCATTGAGAAGCAGAAATATTATGCTTAATCTCAATGCTCCAAATGTCTCTCAGACCAGTTTTTGGCTTTTTATTTAAAAATCCAGATAATAATTTATACCACTATCGGCCAAAGTAAACATATTTTTGACATTTTATATACACCAATAGAATGATTATATGCTGCTTTTCATTTCATCTTTGAACATTAAGACAGAAAAAATAAAGATTTTTAAAACCATACTTGTATGCCAGTGTTGCACTAAAGTGCTGCTTGAGATAGGCTTCCAGGACAGTATTAAAATGCTGAAACTTCCGGTCAGCAATAAGTCCTATTATGTAAATCTACATGGGAAAGAGCAATATAATTAATTCTTACAATCAGACAAACAGAGTAGCACTTGAAAAAAATGCAGTATTATATAAAGAATACATTTTCATTTCATGAAAATATTAAACTCTGGAATGAGAGGGCATAGGATGAAATTAAGAGGTGATTGGCTCAGGAGTAATCTAAGGAAATACTTTTTTTTTTACAGAAAGATGGTAGATACGTGGAATAGTCTCCCGGTAGAGGTGGTGGAGACAAAGAGTGTGCTTCCCTACCACTTCTTGGACCTGGGCTGAAGTTTCAAGTAGGGTCAATACTACTGTAGTGTTGCTGCATCCTTCACTTCCCTGACAATGTGGTAGTGCCTGAGCACAGATCTATGTTCAAAGTCATACATTGGGCAGTCTACTTGACAATTCAGTTCAGGTCAAGGAATGGGCAGAGTGATCCGCATGGGGACATGAAAGAAGATGCTGAATAGGGGAAGGGGGAAGAAGGAACTAGAAAGAGGCATGCTGGCTACCTGGAGGGGAAGGAGGGTACACTGGCCACCTAGCAGGGATGTAGGGAGGGCAAGAGGGATGCTGGCCACTTGGGAAGGAAGGAGAGTATGTGGAATGCTGGTTACCTGTGGTCGAGGGTAGGGAGGGGAAAGGGAGATTCTGGACTACAGGAGATTAGGGCCTTAAGCCACCCAGAGGAAGGGAAGGGGCACATAGCTGAAGGCTCTCGTAGGGCATAAACTACTCTTGGGCCAGCCCTGAGTCCAGTTACAATATGATGAAATTATCTACTATATCTGGCTAAAATAGGGCCCAAAACTTGGGTGCAGGCTCTATCTGTTATATCTCCCAAAAATCACTTCAGTACTTTCTCTGTCAAAGGTCAAAGGTAAAAGATAAATCTGTTTGAACTAATACATCATTGCTAACTTTGTCTATTACAGTGCTTCCCATACCTATGGGAGCCCCAGCCAGTCAGGTTTTCAGGATATCGACACAGTGAATTGTGCGACAGGGACTCTTGGAGTCTGTTGCCCTCCCTCCTAATCCCTTTATTGGAAACAGCCTCCGAAAGCACTACCATCTCACTCCAGGAAGCAACATATGCAGCTTGTTTTCCCTGGGAGCGGAGAAAGTTTACTCTCTGGAGTAATGGAACCAAAGAGCTGGGGTGGACCAACTGGATCTGCCAGGGAGGGAAAGCCTAGGGAAGGAGAATCAGCACACAGTCCACCCCAGAGCTTCTTTGTGCTTCTGGGTTTCACCTGGGAGTGATTTGGAATAGAGAGCTGCACGGGAAAGGGGATGACGGGAATTCCGCGGGACCATCGGGTTTCCCCTTCAGGTCACGGGGATCCCGTGGGGACGCCCCCTAGGGTCGCAGGGATCCTGTGGGGACGCCCCTTAGGATCGCAGGGTTCCTGCGGGGTTGGATGTACTTGCGAGGCTCGTCTTCTCCCTACCTGCCCTGCCGCAGCACACAGCCGACCGGAAGTCTTCCATGATGTTAGCGCTGACGTCGGAGGGAGGGCTTAAGCAAAGCCCTCCCTTCCTCCGACGTCAGCGCTGACATCGGGAAGACTTCCGGTCGGCTGTGTGCTGCGGCAGGGCAGGTAGGGAAAGGAAGTGGCGTACCAAGGGGGGGGCGGGGAGGGTGATCCGCCCCGGGTGCACTGCCGGCCAGGTCCCCTTACCTTTGTGGCGCTTCCCCCGACCGACCAACAACAGGCCCGGTCCGACAAACCTCCCTGCCCTGTAGCCGCGAATCTAAATTATCTTCTTACAGCAGCTTCAATACTCCAGCTGCTGTAAGAAGGTAATTTAGATTTGCGGCTACAGGGCAGGGAGGTTTGTTGAACTGGGCTTGTTCTGTTGTCGGTTGGGTGGGGAAGCGCCACGAAGGTAAGGGGCAGGGAGAGAGAAAGGAAGGAAAGGTGGAGTGGAGAGGAAAAGACGCTTAAGGGAAATGTGTAAAACTGAGGGGGGAGAAGGACACTGAAAGGACATGGGGAAGACAAGGGGTGGAGAAGGACGCTGAAAGCACATGGGGAAGACAAAGGGGTGGAGAAGGATGCTGAAAGCACATGGGGAAGGCGGGGGGGAGAAGGATGCTGAAAGGACATGGGGAAGACAAAGGGGTGGAGAAAGACGCTGAAAGGACATGGGGAAGATGGGGGGAGAAGGACGCTGAAAGGACATGGGGAAGACAAAGGGGTGGAGAAAGACGCTGAAAGGACATGGGGAAGATGCGGGAGAAGGACGCTGAAAGGACATGGGGAAGACAAAGGGGTGGAGAAGGACGCTGAAAGCACATGGGGAAGACAAAGGGGTGGAAAAGGATGCTGAAAGCACATGGGGAAGACGGAGGGGAGAAGGATGCTGAAAGGACATGGGGAAGACAAAGGGGTGGAGAAAGACGCTGAAAGGCCTTTGATAGGGTAGAATGGAATTTTATGTATCAAGCGTTGGAATGGTTTGGGGTGGGTTCTAGTTTCATTCAAATGATCCAGACGCTGTATAGCTCTCCTGGTGCAAGATTATACATTAACAATAATTTATCGGATCGGTTTAACTTGCGAAGGGGGGTTAGACAGGGTTGTCCCTTGTCTCCATTGCTCTTTAATGTTGTTTTAGAACCCTTGTTAATTGCTATTAATCAAGCAAAGGGGATACAAGGTATTCCTTATTCGAATTGAGACTATAAACTTTCTGCTTTATTTGATATACTGCTTTATTTGAGGAATCCAGAGACCATCATTCCATGCTTACTTGAATTGATAGAGAAATTTGGAAAGTTTTCAGGATATAAGATTAATTGGAGTAAGTCTGGAATCCTCCCGCTTAATGTTACCTGTGCCAAAGGCTTATTCAATTCATTTATTTTTGTCTGGAAAGATGATGGTCTAAAATATTAAGGCATCATTATTTGCCTAATATTAAGGCCTAAATTTGCCTTTTCGAGAGGTCCTAATTTGGGTGAAAAATTAAAACACAATAATTTTGATATTGGCACAACGATTAGGATGCCTCATCAGCCATGTGGTAAGTGTCAGGTGTGCAGTCACGTTATGAATGTTTCCCAAGTGCAAATACCGTTCTCTGGAGGTCGACGGTTTAAATTAAACACTGACACTACATGCGACTCTAAAGGAGTGATTTATTATATCCAGTGTCCTTGTCTTAAAATATACATAGGACAAACAACTCGTAAGATTAAAACCCGTATTATAGAGCACTTGAGCAACATTCGTACAGGACGCATCTCCGCCCCTTTAGTTCCTCATTGGTTGAGTGAATCACACTCGCTTGAGGATTTACGATACACAGTATTGATTCATATAAAACATTTTGAAGGAGATCTTTCTAGATTATTGATTCAGAAGGAACAACATTTTATTTACAATTGGCATACTCTTACCCCAGAGGGTTTAAATTCTGATATAGAATGGCTATTAGTATAAAAGATTGTAATGATGTCATTCCTTTCTGTTTGATCTCGTATCCGGTTCGGTCTAACATAGCTTTTCCGGTTCCCTCCTTTATAAACCCATTGTCCTGGGCTCAGGGCTTCAGTTTTCCCAACACTTTGGTTTGGTCCAGTCCCAGTGAGCCAGTAATTGGTATGTAAATTTATTGATTATATTTGTAATATTTTTCACGATATAATAGAAGTAACTACATTGTAACTAATTCAGACCCCTTTAATAGTAGTTGAGTTAAAAATATGTTGTTTTTATGAATTTCTTTCAGCATCAATGTCCCTCCCTGATGAAGACACGAAACCTGGGTCGGGGGGACAGGGACTATAAGTCGAAAGACACATAGTGAATGATTTTAAGCTCACATCACACGGTTTTTGTTTTCTTCAACGAGGATTAACATTACCAACAACCACCTGGCAAAGATAAGTACATCATATATTGTAGCAATTCACGTGGAGTGTTTTGTTTACATGATAAAGGTGGTCTGGGGACGGTGAAGGCGATGATGGTCCCCTTGTTAACCTCATTTTAGTGATAACACTAAAAACACTGGTTATAAGGTCTGAGCACTTCACATTATAATAAGGATAATAGTTATATAGGATTTATCCATATATTAGAGCTGTGATTATTTAAACAATCGTTATTAAAAACAATATTGAAGATATGGTGAAGGAGAATGAAAGACTTTTGTTAAAAAAAGTAACAGAAATGTGTGAGAAGTGGAATCCGTTGCATTTATAATGGTGGGGGAGAGTTCAAACTATTAAAATGATGATACTGCCTGTGGTTTGCTATCAAATGAGTATGATACCAGTTTTTTTTCAGGGGTCCTTTTATAAAAAGTTAAATGGTATTCTTACGAAATTTGTTTGGTTGGGTAAAAGACCAAGAATTGCATTAGTATCTTTACAAAAATCAATTATGGAGGGAGGGGTAAATTTTCCAAATTTTTATAGGTATCATCAAGCCTTTATTCTACGTCAGGGTATGTATTGGGTCCTCCCAGAGCTCATGGAGAATGTCCCAGATTGGTTATATTTAGAATGGCGACTCCTGTTTCCTTTACATCTGGTTCATTTGCTTAGTATGAAGATACCTAGGAGATATAAAGAGAAAAGGATTTTGATTGATACCTGGAAAACTTTACGTTATGTTAGTAATTTGTCACCTATTCCAATTTCTAAATCGTTACATCAGTCCATTTGGGTAAACTCCAAGATTAAAATTGGCGGATTTCAAATCGTCTGGAAGCAATGGATAATTTGAGGTATTCGAACTTTGAATGATGTTATTTCAAATGGCTCACTGCTTAGTTTATCACAGCTGCAACATAAATATGGTTTAAATAAAGCACAAAGTTTTAAATGGTTGCAGCTGAAGCAGGCTATTCAGGAGGGATTCCCTGAATGGAAGAATCTTAATAATCAGTATAGTTTGGAATTCCTATGCTTTCAGGCAGATTTCTTGGGTCACCAAGCCGCACAGTGGTATAAATTACTATACGAATATTTGAATAAAAAACAGAAAACTGGTTTGAGGGATATTTGGAGCATTGAGATCAAGCATCAAATTTCTGCATCTCAGTGGCCACGAATTTGGTCTTGGAGAATAAAATCTACAATGTCGGCATCTATGAGACAAACATGGTTTTTTTTGTTACATAGAGCTTTTTGGACCCCAGTTCGTTTACAAAAATTAGATAGTTCCAAGTCTAATAGATGTTGGCATTGTAATAAGGATGCAGGATCTTTAGATCATTTAATATTTTTCTGTCCTTGTATTAATTCCTTTTGGAAATCAATTTGGCCCCAAATTAATTCGTTATTAGAGAATTTTGTTGCCTTGTCGTATGATACAATTTTATTTGGAACTTCAATGAAGTTTAAAAGTCAAATTTCAATGTCCAATAATAAATTATTACTAATATTGACAGGAGTTGCCATTCAGCATATTACTAGGAACTGGAAAGATTATACAAGACTCAATTATACCTTTTGGTGGAATTCTGTATGTCATATATACAAGATGGAAAGAGTCATTGCTTTACAGAATGGAAATTATGCTAATTTTAAAAAGATTTGGGGGCCATTGATTGTATATTCAAATGATTAGACACTTTTCTGAATTTGAAACATTATAATAACTAAGGGGTATAGTAGATGATTTGCAGGAATTCATTGTTGATGTGGGGAGGGATGGGAGGGGGAGAGGATTTTTATGATACTTAAAGAATATTGTTTAGGATGTACAAGTGATTCTGTATATTATTCATTATAACAGGGGCGTGGCTTGGCGCGCGCGATAGATGGAAGTGTGATCGCGGCGCTCCGATAGCCAGGCAGCGGTTATTATAAATATATTATAAATTTTTGCCAAAAAATTACATTTTTGTCGTCCGGATGCTGTGAGAAGATGACCAGCACACGCCAGGGAAAGATTGAGGCGACTTTTGCGACATCCAGTACGGCAAAGCGCCTCAAGCAAGATTTGGCGGCGGCGGCAAAAGCCCTACTTCCTGAGGAAGATGAAATCGGGAAAAAAGACATAATGGCTGAACTTAAAAAATATCAAAACAGATCCAGAAGAATGCAGAAAGCATTCAAGATGTAAAAGTAGAAGTGTTAAACATTAATAGGCAGTTGGAGGCTGCTTCTCAAAGAGTGACAGTTTTAGAATCCAGGATGGATCAGATGGAACTAACTGCTGTTCAAGCTAAGGAAGATAATAAAATTATCAAAGAGTTACAGAAAAGGCTGGTGGATTATGAGAACCGTGGCAGAAGGAAGAACATCAAAATTTTTGGTCTGGCAGAAAATTTGGAAGGGAGAAACCCGGTTCAGTTCTTGGAGAATTTGCTCCCAAAGCTGCTGCAGCTGAACACTAAGTACCTCCTAGAAATTGAACGAGCACACAGGATTCCTTTCCAACGGTCAGTAAATAACTCCAAGCCTAGACCTCTGATTTTCAAACTTCTGAGGTTCAGTCAAGCATTTAAAATATTGAGCTTAGCAAAAGCTGATAAAAATTTAAACTACAAAGGCTCTAAGCTGATATTCTTGCCAGATTTTGAAAAAAGTACTGTGGCGGTAAGGCAGCAGTTTCTTCAATTCAGAGCGCAGTTGAAAGAGAAAGGATACAAATATGGCTTATACTACCCTGCAAGAATGAGAAATAAGTCACTTTACTTTGAGGATCCAGAAAAACTGAAAAGTTTCCTTGCCACCTCAGAGCCAATGTCTATGTGAAGTGTTTTCAGGAATAAAAGAGAGAAGAAATGAAAAAGATTGACTAATTTCCAGATATGTTATTTCAGGAAAAGAAGAAAGAAGATATGAAGAGGATGAACTGAGTTCCAGATATATTATTTTAGAAACAGAAGAAAGAAGAAATAAAGAGGATTGGATTGATTTCCAGATATATTATTTTAGAAACAGAAGAAGGAAGAAATGAAGAAAATTAACCGTTTTAAAGTTATATTATTATTGAGTTTTTGTTCAGTCTAAAGAGAGTCTATTGCTTTTTAAAGATGTTACTGGTCTGAGTTTATTTATTTGTGTTCTTTTCAGTATCTTTTCTTTGAATGAAGGTCATGGTATGATGATGGAAGGATGTCATAAATGTTATGTGTCATTTGTTTACTAGGCTCTTTTTAAGATTTGCTTGGATATTATTAATAGAGGCAGTAGATTTAATGAATTAGAGAAAATTGAGTATGAATTTAAGAATTTGAAGCATGGTGTCTCAATTTTATAAGATTAAAGTCTATGAAATGTGATTTAATTAACTATATAATTGAATTGTTTGATTATTTTTTTTTTCTTTTTAAAATTAGGAGTTATGAAGCAATTATATTAAATGAGAGTGATTGATAATATAAGTAAAATAGGGGTAAAGAGTAGTATATGAGGGTAATTAATTGATTTTTGAGTTAAGAATTGATCAAATATAAAGGTTTATGAATTTTACTTTATTAGGAATATTTAATTTTTTAATTAAATGAATTAAGATAAGGCTATTTTAAAAAACAAATATATTTTTATTATTGTGATAAAGATGAAATGTTTCAAACGTTGCCTGGGGGAGTGTAGGGGTTACATATTCTATGTGCGTTACAAGTGTTACCAATTGGTGGGAGGGTTTGGGAGGGATAGGGATTGGGGGTGTTTTAATAATATGCTTAATGATGAATTTTGGGAATAAAGGGAATGGCTATTTAATCTATTTATTATTAGAAATTAAGATAGTGATGTGTCTAATCATTTTATAATAATTAAAAATATATATTATTATTGGAATAGATTTTTAGTTGAATGATGGTTAAATTTTATTCATTAAATGTAAATGGCCTCAATCATATGATTAAGAAAAAGAAAATGTTAGATTTCCTTAAAAAGCAGAACTCTGATGTATATTTCATTCAAGAGAAACACCTGTCTTTAATGAATCTAGGAAGCTGGAAGGAGGATGGATTTCAAAATGTTTTTTTGCTCCAGCAAATGGGAAAAAGGCGGGGGTTGCTATATTAATAAGTAAGAAATGTTCAGCGAATTTTCAGATGGTTGCTGCAGACCCTTTGGGAAGGTGGGTGCATGTCAAAATGAGCATGGGAAATAATACCCTTGATTTGTTTAATTTATATGCTCCTAATTCGAATCAAGTGGAGTTTTTTAAAACAATTATTATACAACAATTATTATTACCACTGGCTGCTTCTAATCTGGTAGTGGCTGGAGATTTCAATGCTGTAATGGACCCGATTGTAGATAAAAGTCCAAGTAAAATTATAAAATCATTAGGGTTAGATAATTTGGCTCAATCTTGTGATTTAATAGATATATATGGCGTATTCTTCATTTTAATGATCGGGAATTTTCCTTTTGTTCACAAGTTCATAAGTCTTTTTCAAGAATTTATTATATATTTGTTTCAAACAAAATAGCTCAGAAAGTGACTAAAGCCATCATAGATCCTATCATTTTATCTGATCATGGTGGTGTTTGGATTGAATTACAATTAGATGAACAAGTTGAGGTAAAGCCGATTTGGAGATTTGATAATACTTTGATTGCAGATTTAAATTTTCTTGAAGAGTTTAAATCAAAAATGATTGAATTTTTTCAATTTAATGATTCTGGTGATGTTAATAGTGAGGTGTTATGGGATGCATTTAAAGCAACAATGAGAGGTCATATTATCTCATATTCAGCGCATGTTAGAAAACAAACTAAAAAACAATTTTATGATTTGGAAAAAGAAATTAAAATTCTAGAAAATAAGTTAATTAATAAATGGGAACAAAGTGCATTACAAATTTTGTTACAAGCTAAAGCCAAATATAATGAGTTATCTTCAAAGTTTGTTAGGAATGATATGTTTTATCAGCAAGCTCAGTATTATGGAAATTCAAACAAGGTTGGGAAATTATTAGCAAATTATCTTAAGGCAAAAAAAAAGGAAAACAAAGATTGTTGTAATAAAAGATAATAAAGGAGAATCATATACTAAAAATGAGCATATTTTACAACAATTTTTGGCTTTCTATAAGGAATTATATTCTTCAGAGACTTATAGAAACAAAGAACAAGATGGTAGACAATTTTTAAACTCAATTAATGGACCACAAATTCCTGAGCATATAAAAGGAAGTTTAGAAGAACCTATATCTCTAAAAGAATTAGAAACAGCATTGAAGTCTCTTAGAGCTGGATCCGCTCCAGGTGGTGATGGATATACAGTAGAATTCTATAAATCATTTCAAATTAACTTTTTACCGTATTTGTTAAATTTATATCAGTATCAACTAACTAATGGTTGTATTTCAGGTACTATGGCAGATTCGTTGGTTATTGTTTTGCTGAAGCCAAACAGAGATCCTACTTTGGTTTCAAACTACAGGCCTATTTCATTAATAAATGTGGATGGGAAAATTATTGCTAAATTATTGGCTTTAAGACTGGCAAAAGCTCTCCCTTTTATTATTGATACGCATCAAACAGGATTTGTTGCAAGGAGACATTCTTCTCATAATACTAGATTAGGGTGTGGCTTGGACACGCATGAGGAAGGTCGGGTAATAGGAGAGCTCCGTACAAAAAGACCTTGAAAGAGTTAATAAGTCGTAAGAAATTGAAGAATTTACAAAAATTAAACTAGTCTCATGATAAATAAAGAAGAAAAAAGAATGGCGTCAGGAAAGCAAAACAAAAATGACTTTGCGGTATCGGGAAGTAGCAAGAGAGCAAAACCTGAACAAGAGATCGGGTTAAAGATGGCAGATGTAGAGGTAATGAAAGAACTGAAAGAAATTAAAGAAATGCTCTCAATTATTACCAAAAAAGTTACTGATTTAACGGAGGAAGTTTCAACTATAAATAAGAAGATGGATTTGTTGGAAATAAAATCAAACAATTTAGAAGAAAGAATGTTGGTAGTAGAGGAAGAAGTATGCTATAGCCAAACGGATAGGAAAAAAATTGAAATACTCACTAAAGAGTTGGAAGATTATTCGAATCGTGAAAGAAGAAGTAATGTCCGTCTGATTGGCATGCCGGAAGGAGCAGAAAAAGGAAATCCGATTACCTTTATTGAAAATTTACTACCCAAGCTGCTTCCGTTACAAACAAAGTTTCCCATAGAGGTAGAAAGGGCACATAGAGTGCCGTTAAAAAGAGCAGTAAATCAACACGGACCAAGACCACTTATTTTTAAGTTATTGCGGCACCAGCAGGTCATAGAAGTATTACAACTGGCAAAGAAAAACAAAGGATTGAAATATCAAGATGCTTATATCCATCTTGTACCGGATTTCGCAAAAAACACAGCTATAAAAAGGAAGCAGTTGCTGGATTTAAGACCAAAGTTAAGAGAGATGGGAGCGAAGTTTGGATTAGTGTACCCTGCTAACATGAAAGTGACTATTGGAAATAAAACTTTAACTTTCGATGATGCAGAGAAACTGGAAAAATTTATTCAAAATCAAGATATACCAATGTCTACTTAATTTTGTTTGATACATCTTTCGTTTCTATATATTGATATGTTGAAATATGATTTTATTAGAAAAGGATAATTTGATTTATAAAGGGAAGCTTATTTGATTTCAAAAATAACGATATAGAATGTTTTTCATTCAGCTCAAATATTCTAATTTAACGATATTCTTGATTGGAATTTGAATGGAGTCAATGTTCTATAATGAAAGAATTAAGTTTATTAAGTGGATTTATATAGTATACTGAGTCAAGTGGTTTAAAAAAAAAAAAAAGGATTATTCTATATAAATAGGGAAAAGATAGAAAGATCTTAATTATCTAGGGGAACAAATTTATGGAAATATCACTAAATTTCTGTAACCTATAAATGAAATGGTGTTATTTTTTAGAATGAATATAATGGGAATGTGATTATGTGATTAATAATTAAATACGATGTTTTGTCGAGTGAAGGTTTTCTCCTGTGGAAAGTTTGCTATGGGGCTACATACTGATCATACTGATAGGATTGGTAACTTAAAAAAAAAGAATTCCAGAAGGGAGAACGGAAAAAGATCAAAACTCCTATTGAGTTCAAGAAACTCACATTTCCGAAAGCCAGTGCGAGAGGAAATACGTACAGTGGATATATCATAGTTACCGGAAATGCCAGTACTATTATAAAACTAATGGATGCATAACCAAATGACGTTGATACATCATATAATCCAAATATGAAGACGCTTTATATTTATTTTCCAAAAGAACAATGGATTATATCGGGAAAAGAAGAAAGAAGAGGAAACAGAAGATCAGAACAGAATACTACTTACAAGAACAAAGATTGATTGAAACATAATTGATGGTCCCTTTTTGTAAAGAGAATGTCCTCTCTTCTAGATATAAATAATATAAACGTAAAAGGATAGAGACATGTGTGATTGGTGTGTGCTTCCGTGGTGGCTTCTTCCATAGGGGAGAGCTCTTTACTCGTAAATTCATCGTACACATATCATTAAATTCCCATGTTACTTATAGTATGATGATAATATATAAAATGAAAAATAGGTTTTACTGGTATAGCTGTTATTACAGGTAACAATATTTTATTAACAAAATAGTTAATATGAAATACAACAGAAAAGAAAGTAATGTCTTCTCTTCTAGATTTATACTTACAAAGACATAATTACAGAATAGGAATGTAATAATAAATTGAAAATATTAGAAGTAGAATTAATTGAGAATCCTAAAATTTCTTTTATAATTGCAAATAATTTGAGTTGTATCATTATTATAATATGATATGTGTAATATTACTTCTATCTGAATTTCATTTTAAATATTTAATGACTTAATTTATAGCTTATAATAGGAAAAGGTCTTCATAGAGTGTTTTATTATCGATCTAAGATGCGTGATACCAAGTATACACAATTTTTAATTAAAAGGGTGGGTGGGGAGGGGGGAGGGAGAAGGGAGGTGGGGAAAGGTAATATAAATTTTAGTGGTATAGGTTTAATAGTAAGAAAGGGAATTTATGTTAAAAATGTGCAGATGTCTGATCATAATTTTATTATAGAGATTCAAATCAAATTTTACTTAATATATTAGATGGCGATTAAAATCTTTTCTATTAATGTCAATGGTCTAAATCACCCAGTTAAAAGGAAAAAAATGTTAGGTTTTCTTCATAAACAGAACGCGGATATTTACTTCATGCAAGAGACACATCTTACAGGGATTGAATCTAATAAACTAATTGGGAGATGGGTATCCAAATGTTTTTTTGCTCCTGCTGTAGGGAAAAAAACGGGAGTAGCTATACTTATAAATAAGAAATGTATTGCTGATTTTAAGATGATAAAATTTGATCCTTTAGGAAGATGGGTGCATATTAAAATGGTTCTGGGAAATACAACCCTGGATTTATTTAATTTATATGCTCCTAATTCGAATCAAATGGAGTTTTTCAAACAAATTCAACAGATATTACAACTGGCTGCTTCAAATTTAGTAGTAGCTGGAGATTTCAATGCTGTTATGGATCCTATTTTGGATAAGAAACCAAGTAAAATTATGAAGTCGTTAGGTTTAGATAATTTGATACAGTCTTGTGATTTAGTTGATATATGGCGTATTCTTCATTTTAATGATCAAGAATATTCTTTTTGTTCTCAGGTCCATAAATCTTTTTCAAGAATTGATTATATATTTGTTTCTAATAATATAGCACAAAGAGTGATGAAAGCAGTTATTGATCCTATTATAATTTCTGATCATGCTGGTGTGTGGATTGATCTGCAGAATGATAAATCAGAATATTCTAAATCAATTTGGAGATTTGATAATGCTTTGCTTGCAGATGCGAACTTTATAGAAGATCTTAAAGTAAAGATGAAGAAATTTTTTCAAATTAATAATTCAGGAAATATAAATATTGAAATTTTATGGGATGCTTGTAAAGCAACAATGAGAGGAAATATTATATCATATACAGCATTTATGAAAAAACAACTTAAAAAACAATTTATGGATTTGGAGGAAGAAATTAAATTATTAGAACATAAATTAATTATTAAATGGGAACATGTTATATTGCAGAAATTATTAAAAGCAAAAGCTAAATATAATGAGATCTCGTCTCAATTTGTGAGGAAAGATATGTTCTGTCGGCAAGTTCAGTATTATGGAAATTCAAATAAGGCTGGAAATCTTTTAGCAAATTTTCTTAAAGCAAAAAAAAGAAAATCTAAGATTATTGCAATTAAAGATACAAGGGGCAATACACACACTAACATTAAGGATATTTTAAAACAATTTCTTGATTTTTATAAGAGTCTATATTCTTCGGATTCTTATAAAAATAAAGAACAGGATGGATTAGAATTTTTGAATTCATTTGTTGGACCAAATATTCCGGATCATATAAAAAGAAGTCTAGAAGAACATATATCTTTAAAAGAAATAGAATCAGCATTGAAGGCTCTTAGAGTTGGATCCGCTCCAGGTGGAGATGGTTATACTGTTGAATTCTATAAAACATTTCAAAATATTATATTACCATATTTATTAAATTTATATCAGTATCAGATAAATAATGGAAATATATCAGGTACTATGGCTGATTCTGTAATTATTGTCTTACCAAAACCAAACAGGGATCCGACATTGGTTTCAAATTACAGGCCCATCTCTTTGTTGAATGTAGATGGTAAATTGCTTGCTAAAGTATTAGCATTAAGATTGGCAAAAGCTCTTCCTTTTATTATTGATGTACACCAAACAGGATTTGTTGCTAAAAGACACTCTTCACATAACACCAGATTGGCATTTCATTCTTTAAATTTAGCAAAAAATATGAATGACCCAGCTTTTCTAATATCGTTAGATGCAGAGAAAGCATTTGATAGAGTGGAATGGAGTTTTATGTATCAAGCTTTAGAGTGGTTTGGTATAGGACCCGGTTTTATTAAAATGATTCAAACATTGTATAGCTCTCCTGGAGCAAGATTAAATATAAATAATAACCTATCAGATAGATTTAACTTGCTAAGGGGGGTTAGACAAGGATGTCCTTTATCTCCCTTACTTTTTGACATTGTTCTTGAACCCTTATTAATTGCAATCAATCAAACTAAGGGAATAAAAGGAATCACATTTTCTAATTGGGAATTTAAACTATCTGCATATGCAGATGACATTCTATTGTATTTAAGAGAACCGGGGGATACCATTCCATGTTTACTTAATTTACTAGAGAAATTTGGAAAATTTTTTGGGTATAAAATCAATTGGGGAAAATCTGAAGTTCTTCCAATTAATGTCCATTGTACCAAAGGATTATTTGATTCCTATTCATTTAAATGGAAAGAGGAAGGTTTAAAATACTTAGGTATTCTTATAAAAAATACAATTGATGACACAGTAAAAGAGAATGAAAAACTTTTATTAAAAAAAATAACAGAAATGTGCGAGCAATGGAATCCTTTACATCTTTCTTGGTGGGGAAGAATCCAAACAATTAAAATGATGATATTGCCTGTGGTTTGTTATCAAATGAGTATGATTCCAATATTTTTTCAGGGGTCATTTTATAAAAAATTGAACAATATTCTTACAAAATTTGTTTGGTTTGGGAAAAGACCCAGAATCGCTTTAACATCATTACAAAAAACAATTAAGGAGGGAGGGGTAAATTTTCCAAATTTTTATAGGTATCATCAAGCCTATATTTTAAGACAGGGTATGTATTGGATCCTCCCAGATCTCATGGAGAATGTACCTGACTGGTTATACTTAGAATGGCGGCTCCTGTTCCCATTACATCTGGAACATCTAATTAGTATAACAATGCCTAGGAGATATAAAGATAACAGAATTCTACTAGATACATGGATCAATGCTTAGTTTTTCACAATTGCAACAGAAATTTGGATTGAACAAGACACAATATTTTAAATGGATGCAATTGAAGCAGGCTATTCAGGAAGGGTTCCCTGAATGGGAAAATCTTAACACTCAGTATAGTTTGCAGATCCTTTGCTTTCAGGCAGATTTTTTAGGACACCAAGCCGCAAAATGGTATAAGTTTTTATATGGATTTTTAAACAAAAAAAAGAGAACAGGACTTAGGGACATTTGGAGTATTGAGATAGGACAGACAATTTCTGCATCTCAATGGCAAAAATTTTGGTCCTGGAGGATACATACTACAAGGTCAGCATCTATGAGTCAAACATGGATGTTTTTGTTACACAGAGTTTTATGGACCCCTACACGGTTACAAAAAGTAGATAGTACTAGATCTAATAGATGCTGGCATTGTAAGATAGAAGTGGGGA
Organism: Geotrypetes seraphini; assembly: GCF_902459505.1. Classification (NCBI taxonomy): domain Eukaryota; kingdom Metazoa; phylum Chordata; class Amphibia; order Gymnophiona; family Dermophiidae; genus Geotrypetes; species Geotrypetes seraphini. The sequence goes on along the minus strand of NC_047101.1, from coordinate 27,391,677 downwards.
CATTAGATCATTTAATATTCTTTTGTCCCTGTATAAATGCTTTCTGGAAAATAATTTGGCCCCAAATTAATAATTTGTTAGAGAATCATGTTGGACTCTCATACGATACAATATTATTTGGAACAGCAATGAGAACTCAAAGTCCAATTTCTGCAAACAATAATAAACTTTTATTAATATTGACAGGGGTCGCCATACAGCAAATTACTCAAAACTGGAAAGATCACACTAAGTTAAATTTCACTTTTTGGTGGAATTCAATTTGTCATATATACAAAATGGAAAAAGTAATGGCGTTACAACAAGGGTATATTCATAAGTTTAATAAAATCTGGGGACCATTGGCTAATTTCTCTAATGATCAGATATCATAGCACATGGATAGAACATATAGGGGGGTTGGAAAGGGTAATTTATTGTAAGGGTAATTTGATATACAATTCTGTTAAAAGGGGTTTCTTTACTTTACAAAATAAGAATAATTGTTTGATATTTCAAGTGTTCGTTTAAAATTGTATGTATTACATATATTTCACTTGATGTAAGATTTAAAAAAGAATAAAGAATTTACATAATACTAGATTGGCTTTTCATACTTTAAATTTAACAAAAAAATATGAATGATCCAACTTTCTTGGTCTCTCTAGATGCAGAAAAGGCTTTTGATAGAGTGGAGTGGAATTTTATGTATCAAGCATTAGAATGGTTTGGGATGGGATCTGGTTTTATTCAAATGATTCAGATGCTGTATAGCTCTCCTGGTGCAAGATTATCTAATATAATAAAATGGTAGGACGCGCATGCACACTAAAAAAATCGTGTTCCCTGATCTGTCGCGTTTTTTTTAGTGCGCATGCGCGGGTTGTACGTCACCGATGTTCCTCCTCCACCATGCAACGCAAGCCATGTCCGCCGCCGGCCTCGAGCTACTGGGGGCCGGCGGCGCGAGCCGCCCGGCCGGTGCTGAGGCCCCGCCTCCCGCTTCCGCCCTACACGGCGACGCCAGACCCGGACCTACAAAACGCTGAGGCCCGTCTTCCGACCTACACGGCGCCGCCAAATCCGGCACCACAAAACGGCCCTCACATCCGCGAACATGCTTGCCATGGAAACAGAGGGGATCAGGATCTAAACATAGATTTAAAAAAAAAAAAACAAACAACAGTGCACAACGACAGAGACACACAGACACTCACAGAAGGACAGGGGGCTTAAGAGACAGATTGAAAAAAAATAACAAAACACTAAGGAGAAAGAGAGACACAGGTAGGGGGAGCAGGGAAGAGGGTCAGGGGGAGAAAAGAAGGAGTGCTGCTGGACAGACAGAGCAGGGAAGAGGAACAGGGGAGCAGGTAAGAAGTGCTGCTGGACAGGGTGAGCAGGGAATAATGACTGCGGAGCAGGGAAGAAGTGCTGCTGGACAGGGGGAGCAGTGAAGAGGGACAGGGGGAGCAGGTAAGGAGTGCTGCTGGACAGGGGGAGGTAAAAGGAAGGGAGAAGGCCTACTGCTGGACAGGTGGAACAGGCAAGGGGTGATGGTTGACAGCCGAGGAAAGAGAGAGACAGAAAGCGGTCAAGAGGAGAGAGAGAAAAAGAAAGAAATAAAGACACACACATCTGTTCTAGCACCCGTTAATGTAACGGGCTTAAAGACTAGTACATTAATAATAGTTTATCAGATAGATTTGACTTGCGAAGGGGTGTTAAGACAGGGTTGTCCCTTATCTCCACTGCTTTTTGATGTTGTTTTGGAGCCCCTGTTAATTGCTATTAATCAGGCAAGGGAGATACAGGTTATTCCTTATTCAAATTGGGAATATAAACTCTCTGCTTATGCGGATGATATTCTGCTTTATTTGAGAAATCCAGAGTCCACCATTCCATGCTTACTTGAATTGATAGAGAAATTTGGATATAAGATTAATTGGAGTAAGTCTGAAGGTCTCCCGCTTAATGTTCATTGTGTCAAGGGACTATTTGATTCTTTTTCCTTTAGCTGGAAAGATGAGGGTTTAAAATATTTAGGTATCTTTATCAAAAACAATATTGAAGATACAGTAAAGGAGAATGAAAAACTTTTATTGAAAAAAGTAACAGAAATGTGTCAAAAATGGAATCCGTTGCATTTATCATGATGGGGGAGAGTTCAAACTATAAAAATGATGATATTGCCTGTAGTTTGCTATCAAATGAGTATCAGGGGTCCTTTTATAAAAAATTGAATGGTATTCTTATGAAATTTGTTTGGTTGGGTAAAAAACCAAAATTTGCATTAGTATCTTTATAAAAATCAATTTCGGAGGGAGGGATAAATTTTCTAAATTTTTATAGGTATCATCAAGCCTATATTCTACGTCAGGGTATGTATTGGATCCTCCCAGAGCTCATGGAGAATGTCCCAGACTGGCTATATTTAGAATGACGACTCCTGTTTCCTATACATCTGGTGCATTTGCTTAGTATAAAAATACCTAGAAGATATAAAGAGAATAAAATATTGGTAGATACATGGAAAACTTTACGTTATATTAGTAATTTGACACCTATACCAATTTCTAAATCATTACATCAATCCATTTGGCTGAACTCCAAGATTTAAAGTGGCGGATGTCAATTCGGCTGGAAGCAATGGGTTATTGGAGGTATTCGTACTTTGAATGATATTATTTCAAATGGTTCAATGCTTAGTTTTTCACAATTGCAACATAAATATGGTTTAAATAAGACACAAAATTTTAGATGGTTGCAGTTGAAGCATGCTATTCAGGAGGGGTTCCCTGAATGGAAGAGTCTTAACAATCAATATAGTTTGGAATTCCTGTGCTTTCAGGCGGATTTCTTGGGTCACCAAGCCGCACAGTAGTATAAATTACTCAATGAATATCTGACTAAAAAAAAAGAAAACTGGGTTGAGGGATATTTGGAGCATTGAGATCAAGCACCAAATTTCTGCATCTCACTGGCCACAAATTTGGTCTTGGAGATTAAAGTCTACAATTAATGCCTTTTGGAAATAAATTTGGCCCCAAATTAATTTGCTGTTAGAAAACTTTGTTGCCTTATCATATGACACAATTTTATTTGGTACTTCAATGAGGTTTAAAAGTCAAATTTCAATGTCTAACAATAAATTATTATTAATATTGACAGGAGTTGCCATTCAACACATCACTAGAAATTGGAAAGACTACACAAGACTTAATTATACCTTTTAGTGGAATTCAGTATGTTATATATATAAGATGGAAAGAGTTCTTGCTTTACAGAATGGGAATTATGATAGGTTTAAAAAGATATGGGGGCCATTGATTGAATATTCAAATGATTAGACACCTTTAAATGCTTGAAATTTTATAAGAAGGAGGGATATAATACATATATGAATGAATTTTATTGATATAGGGAGGGCTGGGAGGAGGGGATGGGGGGTTGATTTAAAGTATTTAAGATTTATGGTTACGAATGTACAAGTGATTTTGTATATTATAAGATATCATATTGTATACTTGTTAATTGAAGTGAAAATGAATAAAGAATTTAAAAAAAATAAAAAAATTATTCATTATAACATTGTATACTTGTTGAAGAATTGAAAATGAATAAATATATTTTTTTTTTTAATAATATTTCCAAATTAATAAAGTTTTTTTGCTTATTTGTAAATGGGTTTCTACCAGAGCCTTTAATTCAATAGCATAATTAAATGAAATAACTATTTCTGAAGTTTATAGGGACGGAAGGGATTCCTTGCGGGGTTGGGTGGGGATGGAGGGATTCCTCGCGGGGACGGGTGGGATTTCTGTCCTTGCGCAACTCTCTAATTTGGAATCCTGTATAACTGCAGCCCATGGGCTAGAAGCCCTCAGGGCAGGCTAGGCTCTGGTGCTAACATTGCTGAAGAGCTTTAGAAGGATTAAAACTGTTCTCCTGGAATCCTGCTAATGCGCACTGTCTTTTGCCTGCGTTTTCTGCTTTGCTGCTTCCCCTGATGGCTGTACCCTGCTACTTGCCTTCCAGTGGGGCACACTGGGCGTCACAATATTCAGGAGAGTGGTGTTGCAAATTAACTATGATATTAGTAATACTGTAACCTGGTCTGATTTTTATATCAGACTGATATAAAAATCACTTTTTTGCTAGTCCAGTTGTTGAACATCTTTTTAGCTGTACTGGATATATAACTCACAAACGCATTTGCATGAGTGATTTTTATCACGTGGCCAAAGCAGAATATTTATCAAGACCCCTCAGCAGAAATTCCCTTCTCCCATACCCACTAATACCAACTCAGAGATACCACTGACCTAAGATCCTATCCTCTACCCCCCATAGGCAGCCTCAAGTCTACCTTCACAACCTTGAAATACAGGGCACAAATCATTCCTGCCTCATTGAGCACTGGGTTCAGAAAGGTGTTGATCAATCCCTACCACTAGGGGTCAACCAACACCGTTTTGAACACCATCCAAAGTTCTTTCCAGAAGCTTTTGATAGACCCAATTGTGTATTCTGAGTGCCTTCCTGGCAGTATCACTCAGAGAACCAGCAATTGACTTTAAAGGCTTAGAGAAAAGAAATCCAAGGGGAGATGCAAGAGCATGTGAGAATTTGCTCATTTTCAAAGCATACAGATGGCTCAGAATGCCCCCCCCTCAAAAAAAAATCTATCTGCCAAAAACCATTCAAATAGCTATTTTGGAAAGGCAGAAAAATTCAACTTGAAGTTCATCAAACTTCCAAAGGAGCATATTGGGGTGGAACTAGGGGGACCCAAAAATCGAATGTCCAACAGCAATAATCAAACAAGAAATGTCTAAGTCTTAGATTTAAGATGTCCTATCCTAAGTTAAACCTGTTTCATTCATACCTGGTTGAGCAGCTGACCACTGCAGGGATTAAGGCATGACCCCTCACTCTATCCTGAAAGTCAAACTGGAAAGGAAAACTAGGCTCTAGGACAGCCTCAGGTATTACTGCAGCTAAGCTCATTTTTGGGAAACGAAAGTATGATTATGTTTCCCCTTTGTTGATAAAGCTTCAATGGCTCCCAGTTTGCTTTAGGATCCAGTTTAAATGTGCTATCACAGCTTAGTCAAAGGAGCTCCGTATATTGACAGAGATATAGGAAAATGAATACACCGTATTTATAAAACAGCTTAGCTCTTACCAGTGCATCAAAAACAAGGATGTCATATTGGTCAGAGTGGGAATGTTCCATCATAATGTTAAACAAAGCATCCAATGTGTCTTGAAGAAACTAAAGAATGAAAAATTAAATATTAGATGAAACCAGAGTTAAGCAACATTATCTAATGCATTAAGGGGGGTGGGTCATTTACTAACCATTAGCATGCACTAATAATTAATAAAAAGCCCTGCCTATCATTATTACATTACATTAGGGATTTCTATTCCGCCATTACCTTGCAGTTCAAGGCGGATTACATAAGAATTATCCAAGATGTATCACAACAAGAACTTACAAAAAAAAAAAAAAAAATTGGTCATTTTCAAAAAGAGTAAGAAATGGGTAAGGTTATTTGTTTGGGGTAGTTAGCTTTAGTGAGAGGTGAAGTTTGAGACTTGCGGTATTATTTCTTTTTTCAGAGTTTTCTTGAAGAGTATGGTCTTTATTTCTTTTCTAAAAGTCTTGTAGTCGAGGGATGCCATCAGTAGATTGGCGATTTGGTTGTCTAGTTTGGCTGCTTGAATGGCCAGGAGGCCATAAGAACATAAGCAGTGCCTCCGCCGGGTCAGACCACAGGTCCATCCCGCCCAGCAGTCCGCTCCCGCGGCGGCCCAAAACAGGTCAAGACCTGTCTGAATCATCACAAGGGGCTCCCTTGCCACCTTGGTTTCCCATTTAAGTCCTGCCTTCCTATCGAAGTCCTAGCCCTCCGGTCTTGCACATGCATGACCAGGTTAGTTTATACTCATTACCTGATTTACTTCCTATACTTGTGTTACATCCCAGAACCTCCTTCAGTATCCCACGATCCCTTTATCCCTCAGGAATCCATCCAATCCCTGTTTGAATCCTTGTACCGTATTCAGCCTGATCACTTCCTCCGATAGCGCATTCCAAGTGTCCACGACCCTTTGGGTGAAAAAAAACTTCCTTGCATTTGTTTTGAACCTGTCTCCCTTCAGTTTCTCAGAATGCCCCCTCGTATTTGCTGTCCCCTTCAGTCTAAAGAATCTGTCCCTATCCACCTTCTCTATGCCCCTCATGATCTTGAAGGTCTCTATCATATCTCCCCTGAGCCTCCTTTTCTCCAGAGAGAAGAGCCCCAGCCTATCCAGCCTCTCGGCGTATGAGCAGTGTTCCAGCCCTCTTACCAATTTGTTGCTCTCCTTTGGACTCTCTCAAGTACCGCCATGTCCTTCTTGAGGTGCGGCGACCAATACTGAACGCAGTATTCCAGATGTGGACGCACCATCGCTCGATACAATGGCATGATGACTTCCCGTGTTCTGGTTGCTATGCCCTTCTTTATGATGCCCAGCATCCTGTTGGCTTTTTTCGAGGCTGCTGCGCACTGTGCAGATGGCTTCAGTGATGCATCCACCAGCACACCCAAGTCTCTCTCGAGTCTGCTATCTCCCAACAATACCCCCCCTAATTTGTAGCTGAACAACGGGTTCTTTTTCCCTATATGCATGACCTTGCATTTGTCCACGTTGAAGCGCATTTGCCATTTGTTTGCCCAGTCTTCCAGCTTGTCCAGGTCCCTTTGTAGGTCCTCACACTCCTCCCTGGTCGTAACTCTGCCGCACAGTTTGGTATCGTCTGCGAATTTTATAACCTCACACTTTGCCTCCTTTTCCAGGTCATTGATGAATATGTTAAAGAGTAAAGGCCCCAGCACCGATCCCTGTGGCACACCGCTCGTGACTCCCCGCCAGTCAGAATATTGACCCTTTACTCCAACCCTCTGCAGTCTTCCCGACAACCAGTGCTTGATCCATCTGTGCACATCCCCTCCCACCCCGTGGTTCCACAGCTTCTTAAGTAGCCTTTCATGTGGCACCTTGTCGAAAGCCTTTTGAAAGTCGAGGTAAATGATGTCTATGGGCTCCCCATTGTCCACCCGACTGCTTATTCCCTCAAAGAAGTACAGAAGGTTCATTAGGCACGACCTTCCCTTACAGAATCCGTGCTGGCTTGTTCTCAGTAGGCCATTCCTCTCGATGTGCTCGCAAATGCCGTCCTTGATCATAGCTTCCACAATTTTCCCTATAATTGAAGTCAGGCTCACCGGCCTGTAGTTCCCGGGGTCACCCCTCGATCCCTTCTTGAAGATGGGTGTGACATTTGCCAATTTCTAGTCCTCCGGCACCTCACCAGTTTTCAAGGATAGGTTGCAAACATGTTGTATTGTGCTCGCTATTTCCTGTCTTAGTTCCTTCAGAACCCTTGGATGGATCCCGTCCGGGCCCGGTGATTTGCCGCATTTTAACCTGTCTATCTGTTTGAGGACATCCTCCCTACTTACCTCTATGTGCTCTAATTTTTCAGTCTATTCCCCACTCATGAGCTCCTCTGAGTCTGGTATATTAGATTTGTCTTTGCTTGTGAAAACCGACGAGAAGAACGTGTTCAACCTCTCAGCTACCTCTTTGTCCTCCTTAATCACTCCCTTCCTGTCCCCATCGTCCAACGGCCCTACTTCCTCTCTCGCTGGTCGCTTCCCCTTAACGTAACTGAAGAATGCCTTGAAGTTTTTCGCCTCCTTGGCCAGCCCCTCTTCGTATTTCCCTTTTGCTTTTCTAACCTCCCGGTGGCATTCCTTTTGGCATTTCCTGTGCGCCTGGTGATTTTCCTCTGTTGGGTCCTTTTTCCATCTCCGGAAAGATACTTTTTTGTCCTTTATCGCCCTCTTTACTTCTATTGACATCCAAACCGGGTCCTTTGATCGCTTGTTCTTGCAGCCTTTCCTGAAATTGGGGACGTACATTCTCTGTGCTTCCTGCAGGGTGTCCCTGAATAGGGTCCAGGCACTTCCCACAGTCTCCATCCTAAAGATGTTTCTGAGCTTCCTCCCCACCATTTCCCTCATAGCAACGTAGTTCCCTTTCTTGAAGTTCAGCGCAGTTGTTGCGGTCCTCCTAACTATGGGTGTCCCTCTTTCTAATGTGAATCTGATCGTGTTGTGATCACTGTTGCCTAGTGGTCCTCCCACTTCTACCCCTCTTGCAGGCCCCCCTAATCCGTTTAGGATGAGGTCAAGAGTAGTACTCCCTCGCGTCGGTTACATAAGAACATAAGAACATAAGAAGCGCCATCTCCGGATCAGACCTTCGGTCCATCAAGTCCGGCGATCCGCACACGCGGAGGCCCTGCCAGGTATACACCTGGTTTATTTTATAGCCAACCATACTTTATATGCCTCTCTCAAGGAGATATGCATCTAGTTTGCTTTTGAAGCCTAGGACTGTCGATTCTGCAATAATCTCCCCTGGGAGAGTATTCCAGATGCCAACCACTCTCTGTGTGAAGCAGAACTTTCTGACATTAGTCCTGAACTTGTCCCCCCTTAGCTTCATTTCATGTCCTCTTGTCCGTGTCAAATTGGACAATGTAAATAATCTTCTCTGCTCTATTTTGTCGATTCCTTTCAGTATTTTGAAGGTTTCGATCATATCCCCACGCAGTCTCCTTTTCTCAAGGGAGAACAATCCCAGTGTTTTAAGTCGATCCTCATATACCAGTTTCTCCATACCCTTCACTAGTTTGGTTGCTCGTCTCTGCACCCTCTCCAGCAGTTTTATATCCTTCTTTGACTAGTTGCTCCATGAAGCAGTCCTTCACAGCTTCTACAAATCCTATCTCCCTATTGCAGTTGGAGTGACCCGTACTCCAGTCTATCCCTGGGTAGTTGAAGTCCCCCTTCACTGTTACAATTCCAGTCCTGCACTCCTGTCTCAATTCCGCTTCCAAGTCGTGTCCGACTCCCTCTGGCGTACCAGGTGGTCGATAGTACAGCCCCAGTTTTATGCCCGCACCCTTGTTTCCCGGTAATTTGACCCACATCGATTACAGCCCCTCTGCCTTCGTTGCCATATCCATCCCGACTGAGTGGATAGAGTCCTTTATATATAGTGCTATGCCTCCCCCCTTTTTGTGGGTCCTGTCCCTCCTATAGAGCTTGTACCCCGGCAGCGCTACATCCCATTGATTTTCCTCTGTCCACCAGGTTTCTACAATTCCAATTATATCCAAGTCCTCCCCCTTGGCCATGACTTCTAGTTCACCCATCTTGGCCGTGAGGCTTCTTGCATTTGCGTATAAGCACCGCAGGTCCCGTCGTTTTTCTTCCACCTCTGCATTTACCTGGGCCACTTGCCCTTGGATTTCTGGCAGTTTTCCCGCTCTCTGTGTTTCTGCTTTACCCTCAGCCTTTACTCTCTTAGCATTCAGCTTCCCCACATTCCTGCCACCCCACTTTCCCGCTTTTCCTTTGGGATTTCTAGCCCTACCGGCCCCCTCCTGGGCTATCATCCCTTGAGCCTCTGTTTGATCCCCCTCGCCTTGTGGTACCTCTATATTACCCTTGGCTTTCGCCCTTATGCCACCCAGTCCCCCTGTGTCCCCATGCCCCTTAGTCCTCTCCCAGAAAGCTCCCTTTACCTGATGTTTCCCTCGCTGTCTGATTTGGAGATCTTCCGGTCCCTCTGTTTCCTCCCTGCAGTCAGCCCGTTCAGCATCTGTTCTGGATACTGTTGTCCGAAGCGTCAACATCAGATCAGCTGTCGGCTTTCCCGACCATATATAGTCATCATATAGGCCATCATATAGTTTTTTCCATTTGATCTCCTTAATTGGGGGGTATGATAATGGGGTGTGAGTTTTCCTATGTCTGGTTGCTGTGTTGTGGATGAGGCGGTTATTCAGGTAGTTTGGACTGTCTCCATATAAAGTCTTAAATAGTAGGCAGTAGAATTTTAATTGTATTCTTGCTGGGATCGGAAGCCAGTGCGATTGGAGATATGCTTCTGTAATGTGATCATGTTTCTTTAATGACTAGATGAGTCAGTGCTGTGTTTTGGATAGTTTGTAGTTTTTTTGTTATGGTTGTAGGGCATGGGAGGTAGAGGATATTACAGTAGTCAAGTAGGCCTAGTATTAAGGACTGAACTATGAGCTGGAATTGAGTTTTCTCGAAGAATTTCCGAACTTGTCTTAAGTTTCTCATGACTAAGAATGACTTTTGTATTGTTTTATTGATTTGCGGTTGCATGGTGCAGCATCTGTCGATAGTTATTCCTAGCAGTTTTAGGGTGGTTTGTATGGGGTAGTTGATTGCGTTGATTTCAATGTTGGTTATGGTTGGTATTTTGTTGTTTTCTAGGAGGATGAATTTAATTTTACCTGGGTTCAATTTCAGTTTGTGATCTTTCATCTAGGTTGCTATTGATTTTAGTGTTTGGTGTATTGTGTTCGTCATGGAGAGTTCAGGTTGATCGAAGGGTATGGGAGAATGGTAATGTCATCTGCATAGCTGTAGGAGGTTATGCCTTGTTTGTCCAGATGAGAGCTGAGGGAGGCTGTATAGAGATTGAAGAGAGTCGGGGATGGAGGGGATCCTTGGGGAACTCCGCAGGGGTTTGACCAAGGTTCAGATTTTTGTTTGTCTGATTTTACTCTATAGGTTCTTGATTTAAGGAATCCTTCAAACCATGTGTATACTTTATCTGTGATACCTATTGTATCCAGGATTTGTAGTAGAATGTTATGGTCCACCAAGTCGAATGCAGCAGTAAGGTCTAGTTGTATGAGCATCATTTTTTTTCCTGTGCTGAGATGTTGTCTGGCTGTGTCGGAGAGAGATCCTAGTAGTGTTTCTGTGCTGAAGTTGTTTCTGAAGCCGGATTGTGTGGGATGGAGTATGTTATGGTTTTCTAGGTAATTGGAGAGGAATTTGGCAACTAGTCCTTCTATTATTTTGACGTAGAGTGGAATAGAGGCAATGGGTCTGTAGTTGGCTGTTTGGTCTATCGGTCCTTTGGGGTCTTTGAGGATCGGGGTGATGATGATTTCGCTGAGGTTGGTAGAGTAGTGGCCGTTTATTAGCGAGATTTGTATCCAGTTTAGAAGAAGAGCGCGGAATTTTGTGCTGGATGTTTTTAGGAGATATGGTGGACAGTTGTTGAGGTCACAGGATGCATGGCTGTATTTTTTGTAGTATTTGTTGAATTCGGGCCATTGTATATTGGGGAATTGAGACCATATTCTATCTGCTGCAGTAGAATCTTTATCTATGGGGAGAATTGTGAATTCGTTAGGATGGGTAGAGGTGTCATTGAGGGTAGCTCTTGCATTGGTAATTTTATTTTGGAAGTGTTCTGCTAATAGAGTGGCTAAGGGGGGGTAGTATTGTTAGTGGATAATTAACAAGGATATGAATTGATTTATTATTTACAAAACTGTCAAATCTCTATGCAAATATTGTAATTGAGAAAGAATGCCTATCTACAAAGAAAATGGATCAAGGCTTACTATTTTCATCAGAAATACCCCAAATCTCCTTATATTCTGTTACATTTAGTTTTTTATGGACAAAATGAGATTGAATAGTCACCTCTGCTTAATACATTAACTTTGTACCATCAATATTTGTAAGATGTTAATGGCAGATAAATTAATAATACCAGTTTGAATTTACATACTGTCTTTTATCCAAACAGGATTCCAACAAACTTAATAGTTTAATATTTCCAAAAGCTGTGGTAAAGGCACGAGAGAGAGAACTGAGGTTTAGTAGGCAAAAGCAACAGCACAGATTTGATGGTCCAAGAGATTTTTACCTGCCAAAAAAGGTCACGGTGTTAAACGTACATGCAGTCATTTGGCTTTGTATGACAGCTTTCACAAAAAAGAGAGAAGCATAATACAATTAATCCAATCGAATGCTTCAGGATCCATTCCACTTTATGAGAACAAGCACAAAAAGCCTGCAAGTCAGCTCATTGCCTTGTAGATTTTGGTTTTGGTATGTTTGGTTGTTTTGTTGTTGGGTTTTTTCCAAAATCTTAAATCTGCCTCTATTTCTTAAATATTAAGAACATAAGAATTGCCACTGATGGGTCAGACCAGTGGTCCATCATACCCAGCAATCCGCTCACGCGACATCCCTCTGGTCAAAGACCAGCGCCCTAACTGAGACTAGCCCTACCAGCGCCCGTTCTTGTTCAGCAGGAACTTGTCTAACTTTGTCTTGAATCCCTGGAGGGTTATTTCCCCTATAATAGACTCCAGAAGAGCGTTCCATTTTTCTACCACTCTCTGGGTGAAGAAGAACTTCCTTACGTTTGTAAGGAATCTATCCCCTTTCAACTTTAGAGAGTGCCCTCTCTTCTCTCTACATTGGAGAGGGTGAACATTTAGAAGCAGCAGATTGGAGCCTAATTGTTAACCCCACAACAGAATGCTGACCTGAGTCTGCTAGAAAGAGGCTGGCCAATAGTACTGCAGCAGATCATTTAACATCACACATTGTATTTGAGTCTGGTTTAGTTCCAAATCCATAGTGTATTTGTTCTTTCTAATTTCTTGTAAACCGTGCCGAGCTCTACTGTTATAGAGAAGATGCAGTATATAAGCCTAAGGTTTAGTTTAGTTAGAAAGAATCTGTTTAGATCACATGTTTCATTTATTTTTGCAAACGGTGAGCGTACATGTCAGAGCAAGTGATTTCTCCTCACAATTGGGCCATTATATAGGGTCTCAATTCTTTCACTTCCTCTCTAAGGACACTACCAAAAAGCAATGTTACTTACCGTAACAGTTGTTATCCAGGGACAGCAGGCAGCTATTCTCACTAGTGGGTGATGTCATCCGACAGAGCCCCGATACGGACATCTTGCAAGCATGTCTTGCTTGAAGAAACTCAGAAGTTTCGAGATGCCCGCACCGCGCGTGCGCCAGTGCCTTCCCGCCCGATGCTCCGGGCGTATCTCCTCAGTTCAAGTAGCTAGCAGAGAAGCCAACCCAGGGGAGGTGGGTGGGACGTGAGAATAGCTGCCTGCTGTCCCTGGATAACAACTGTTACGGTAAGTAACATTGCTTTATCCCAGGACAAGCAGGCAGGTATTCTCACTAGTGGGTGACCTCCAAGCTAACCTCAATGGGATGGAGGGAGAGTTGGCAACTTAGGAGAACAAATTTTGTAACACAGTTTGGCCAAACTGTCCATCCCGTCTGGAGAAAGTATCCAGACAATAATGAGAGGTGAATGTATGAACCGAGGACCAAGTGGCAGCCTTACAAATTTCCTCAATCGGTGTCGATCTGAGGAAGGCTACAGAGGCTGCCATAGCTCTGACCCTATGGGCTGTGACCTTACAGGGAAGGGGTAATCCAGCCTGGGCATAGCAGAAAGAGATACAAGCCGCCATCCAATTGGAGATGGTGCGCTTCGATACAGGTCGTCCCAACTTGTTTGGATCAAAAGAGACAAAAAGTTGAGGAGCAGTTCTGTGCGGTTTGGTGCGATCCAAGTAGAAAGCCAAAGCACGTTTACAGTCCAGAGTGTGCAGAGCTGATTCTCCAGGATGAGAATGAGGCTTTGGAAAAAACACTGGAAGCACGATGGATTGGTTGAGATGAAATTCAGAGACCACCTTAGGTAGGAATTTCGGATGAGTGCGGAGGACTACCTTGTCATGATGGAAAACTGTGAAAGGAGGGTCCGCCACCAAGGCCTGAAGCTCACTGACCCTGCGAGCAGATGTGAGAGCCACCAGAAAAACCACTTTCCAAGTGAGAAACTTTCGGGGAGCCTTGCTCAGAGGCTCAAAAGGAGGTTTCATAAGCTGAGAAAGGACAACGTTCAGGTCCCAAACCACTGGAGGCGGTTTGAGAGGAGGATTAACATGAAAAAGTCCTTTCATAAATCTGGAAACCACAGGATGAGAAGAGAGAGGTTTCCCTTTTAGAGGCTGATGGAAAGCCGCAATAGCACTCAGGTGGACTCGTATAGATGTCGACTTGAGACCAGACTGAGACAGGTGTAGAAGATAGTCCAATACAGAGGAAAGAGAGGCTCGTTGAGGCTCCATAGAATTGGAAACACACCACGAAGAAAATCTAGACCACTTCTGGGAGTAGCATTGACGAGTAGCAGGCTTCCTAGAAGCTTCCAAGACCTCCCTCACCGCCTGGGAAAAGTGGTGAGGGGTTACGTTGAGAGGAACCAAGCTGTCAGGTGGAGAGACTGCAGGTTGGGATGAAGCAGTGAACCTTGATGTTGAGTAAGCAGTGAAGGAAACACTGGAAGAGGGACCGGCTCCCTGCTGCTGAGTTGAAGTAGAAGGGAGAACCAAGGTTGTCTGGGCCACCGAGGAGCAATCAGAATCATGGTGGCATGGTCCGATCTCAACTTGACCAGAGTCTTTTGAATGAGAGGAAATGGGGGGAACGCATACAGGAAGCGATTTCCCCAATCCAGTAGAAAGGCATCTGCCTCGAGACGATGAGGAGTGTAGATCCTGGAGCAAAACAGAGGCAGTTTGAAGTTGTGGGGAGCCGCAAAGAGGTCTATCTGAGGCGTTCCCCACTGAGCAAAGATCTGATGAAGGGGCCTGGAATGGAGGGTCCATTCGTGAGGCTGGAGAAGCCGACTCAGCTTGTCCGCCAAGACATTGTCCTTCCCCTGAATGTAGACAGCTTTGAGGAAGAAGTTGTGGCGAACCGCCCAATCCCAGACTCTGAGAGCTTCCTGGCAGAGGGAGGCCGAGCCCGTGCCCCCTTGCTTGTTGACATAATACATGGCGACCTGATTGTCGGTGCGAATGAGGACCACCATGTCGTGCAGCAGATGCTGAAAAGTTTGAAGAGCATTGAAGATGGCTCTGAGCTCCAGAAGATTGATTTGATGGAGTCGGTCCGCACAGGTCCAGAATCCCTGAATGGAAACCCATCCAGATGCGCTCCCCAGGCATAGGTCGAGGAATCGGTCGTGAGAACCTTCTGGTGGGGAGGAGAATGAAACAGCAAACCTCTGGATAGATTCGAAGAGGTCATCCACCAGAGCAGAGACTGCCGAAGAGCAGGAGTGACCGTGATGTGTCGAGACAATGGATCCGACACCTGAGTCCACTGAGATGCCAGGGTCCACTGAGGAATTCTGAGGTGGAGTCTGGCAAACGGCATCACATGAACTGTAGAGGCCATGTGGCCCAGGAGGACCATCATGTGTCTCGCCGAGATGGTCTGGCGAGAAGACACAGACTGGCAGAGATGAAGAAGAGCATCCATGCGCTGAGAAGGAAGGAATGCTCTGAGACGAATGGTATCTAGGACAGCCCCAATAAAGGGCAGAGACTGGGTCGGCTGCAGATGAGACTTGGGAAAGTTGATCTCGAATCCCAAACTCTGTAGGAACCGAATCGTGGACAGGGTCGCCGAGAGGACCCCCGAGGCCGAGGGAGCCTTGATCAGCCAGTCGTCGAGGTAGGGGAATACCTGAAGACCCTGGTTCCTGAGTGCTGCGGCCACGACCACCAGACACTTCGTGAAGACTCTGGGAGACGAAGACAGGCCGAATGGAAGCACTCGGTACTGCAGATGGAGATGTCCCACCCGAAATCTGAGGAACTTGCGAGAGGCCGGATGAATGGGGATATGAGTGTAGGCCTCCTTGAGATCCAGAGAGCATAACCAGTCGTTCTGCTCGAGGAGGGGATAGAGAGAAGCAAGTGTCAGCATGCGAAACCTCTCTTTGACCAGGAATTTGTTGAGGACCCTGAGGTCCAAAATGGGTCGCAGGTCGCCCGTCTTCTTCGGGACAAGGAAGTACCGGGAGTAAAACCCCTGGTTCAGTTGGTCCGTAGGAACCGGCTCCACGGCACGAAGCCGGAGCAAAGCCTGAGCCTCCTGAAGAAGAAGGGCGGTCTGAGTCAAGTTGGAAGGATACTCTCTTGGAGGGTGGTCTGGAGGGACCCGATGGAAATGAAGAGAGTATCCCTCCCTGATGATAGCAAGGACCCAGAGGTCGGATGTTATGGCCTCCCAGCGATGATAAAAATGATGGAGGTGCCCTCCGATGGGAAAAACAGGGGGAGGCAGAACGAGGTTGGGTATGCCCTCGACGAGACAGTCAAAAAGGCTGTGTGGTCTTAGGGACAGCAGGCGACTGAGACTTAGGCTGACCCTTCTGGGGAGGCTGTCGCTTCGCCGGTTGCCTCGCAGGAGGAGTTTGTCTCGGCTGATAACGTCTCTGATAAATCAATGGTGGACGAGAAGGTCGAGACTGCTGAGGCTTGGGCTTCGGCCGAAGGATAGATTGGAAGGACTTTTCGTGGTCAGACAACTTCTTCGTGACAGTCTCGATGGATTCGTCAAAAAGATCCGCCCCAGCACACGGGACGTTCGCCAGGCGGTCCTGAAGATTCGGGTCCATATCAATGGTCCGCAACCAGGCCAACCGGCGCATCGCCACCGAGCAAGCCGCTGCCCAGGCAGAGAGCTCAAACGCATCATAGGCAGATTGCATCAACTGAAGTCGGAGTTGGGACAACGAAGCAACCACTTCCTCAAACTCAAACCTGGCCTGGGACTCGATGTATGGAGTGAACTTTCGAAGCACAGGTAGAAAAAATTCCAAGTAGGTTGCAAAGTGGAAGTTGTAATTCAGGACTCTAGACGCCATCATCGAATTCTGATAGATGCGTCGCCCAAACTTATCCATGGTTCTGCCTTCGCGGCCCGGAGGTACGGAAGCGTAGACCTGGCCAGGATGAGACCGCTTGAGCGAGGATTCGACCAAGAGGGACTGGTGCGAAAGCTGAGGTCCCTCGTAGCTTTTATGATGTACCGTGCGGTACCGCGAGTCCAATTTGCCAGGGACCGCAGGGATAGAGTAAGGAGACTCAAAGCAGCGCATGAAGGTCTGGTCGAGGAGCTTATGCAGGGGGAGCCGCAGGGACTCCGCCGGAGGTCGAGGTAAGTGCATGGTATCGAGATACTCTTTGGAATATCGAGACCCCGCATCCAGAGTAATGTCCAAGTCATCCGCCATCTGTCTGAGGAACGACGAAAAGGACAGTTGGTCCGCCGTCGCCGGTCCTCGAGACGGACTAGAAGAAGACGAAGCCTCAGGCTCCACAGAGGCCTGTGAGCAACAGGACGAGTAGAAAACTTCGGGGTCCTCGAACTCCGGGCCCGGAGGAGGAGACCCAGTCGAAGCAGCATACCCCAATCAAGGCAATTTATTCTGAGGTGAGACGGTTGAGTGTCGAGAGGAATGCTTCGAAGAGTGCCTGGACCGATGTCCCTCTCGATGCCTGGAAGGGGATCGAGTCCTTCTGTTCGAGACTGGATCAGACGCTTCCAAGGAGCAGATCGGACTCGATGCGGTCAATCGCAAAGGTGGAAGAGTCGGTGCTTCTCTGGACGTCGCCCAGGCTTGATAGGGAGTTCGGAAGAACTCGTCCTGCTTCCTGCTATGCCCCGGGCTAGATGGCCCCGAAGGTGGATGCCACACTGAATCACGGGGCGGAGTAATCGGTTCCAAGGGAGGCAGGTCACTAAACGAGGGTTTCCTCGAGGGAATGGGCTCCAGAGGAGGCATCTCACTAAGAGAAGCCCTCCTCGAGGGAATCGGTTCTAAAGGAGGCATAGCATTCTCGGAGGACCTCCTCGAGGACCCGGACACCACTCGCCGCTCCTCCTCGCCGAGCAACGAGGTCGTGCGGCGGGGAGGAGGAGGAGGGGGCGGTCCGCCCCTCGAAGCCGAAGCTGGGAGGTCACCCTGGATGGTGGCAATCAGACGAGGCCCCATGGTTTGCATGAGCTCAACGAACTGAGCCTCCAGAATGGACCGCAGCGAAGCCGATATGGAGGGATCCGCACCAAAAGGGGGCCCTTCCGCACGGTCTCCGCGCTCTTTAGGTGCAGTGTGCTTCTGCTTGCCAGCTTTCGGCACCTTGAGCACCACTGGTGGAACTGTAGGGGTCAAGACTTGGTCCGAGGGAACGGAGGAAGGCACCGGCGCCGAAGCCGGGGTGAATGATGCCGGTTTCAGGAGGCCCGAAGCAGCTGGGGAGGCAGCGGGCTTCGCTGAAGAAGTCGAAGCCCCCGTCGCTGTCGATGTCGAAGCTGCAGGCGCTGACGAAGCTTCCATCTTGAACATGGACTCCCAGAGCAGACAGCGGCGCTTAAACGCTCTCGCCGTCAGAGTGGAGCAAGGCCGGCACAATTTCGGAAAGTGATCCGGTCCCAGACACTGTAAGCAGCGTCGATGAGGGTCCATGAGCGAAATCGCGCACTAGCACTTGCTACACTTTTTGAAACCGGTAATCGGCCGGGACATAGGCCGGAAAAGCTCCACCGCAAGGTCGAAGGCGCGGGGCCTCAGCCACGCGGCCGACCCGGAGTCGGAAGGAAAAATGTTTTTTGTTTTTTTTTTTGAAAAAGAAATCAAAGAAAGAAATAAACGCACAGGAGAGCCCAAAAGAACTCAACCCGCGGCAAAAAGAAGGCAAAAAAGATATTCAATGGGCGCAAATTGAAGATAGACTTCTCAGCTCCGCGGAAGAAAAAGAACTGAGGAGACACGCCCGGAGCATCGGGCGGGAAGGCACTGGCGCACGCGCGGTGCGGGCATCTCGAAACTTCTGAGTTTCTTCAAGCAAGACATGCTTGCAAGATGTCCGTATCGGGGCTCTGTCGGATGACATCACCCACTAGTGAGAATACCTGCCTGCTTGTCCTGGGATAACACATATCCACGCCTTCAGCACCTCGCTCTTAGATCACTGCAACTCACTACTCTCAGAACTTCTACTAAGCCATCTCGCTTCCCTCCAATCCGTCCAGAATTTGGCTGCACGATTCATATTCCGGGAGAGCCGCTTTACTCGCATTACTCCTCTCCTAAAGTCACTTTATTGACTTCCCATCCATTTCAGACTACAATTCAAACTCCACTTACTGACCTACAAATGCCCTCACTCAGCTGCCCCTCACTATCTCTCTTCATTTATTTCCCCCCATGATCCCCCCCCCCTTGTGAGCTCCTCTCAGCTGGTAAGTCCCTCCTATCTGTGCCCTTCTCTTCAACTGCCAACGCCAGACTCCGTCCTTTCTGTCTTGCTGCGCCATATGCTTGGAACAAGTTGCCAAATCCCTACGGTGGGCTCTGTCTGTGGTAGTGTTCAA
Organism: Geotrypetes seraphini; assembly: GCF_902459505.1. Taxonomy (NCBI): domain Eukaryota; kingdom Metazoa; phylum Chordata; class Amphibia; order Gymnophiona; family Dermophiidae; genus Geotrypetes; species Geotrypetes seraphini. The sequence continues at coordinate 27,372,515 of NC_047101.1, read as the reverse complement.
GGCCCAGTTAAAAGCCCACCTCTTTGAAAGTGCTTTCAACTCCTATCTCCTTGGGTTCTGCATCCCTAACCCTATATGTTGTGTCCAAGTTAGATTGTAAGCTCTTCCGAGAAGGGACTGTCTATAAATGTCAAAATGTATAGCGTTGCATACGCCTTTCCATGCTATATAAGTGATAAGTAGTCATAGTAGTAGTAGATCCTACTGTGGCAGCTCTGCACCATTATATAACCCCCATACCTTTACAGGAAGACTGGCAAGAGGGATGCCTACTCCCTCCTGCCAGCAGGCCTATCTCTTCAAAATGGCAGGCCTTCCCCTTCTCGGTAAATCCTGAGATGAACTGGGAAGGGCCTAAGGCCCCGATTAGCCCAAAGGAGAGGTGTTGGAGTATGGAGGGGGTCATTCAGGCAGGAGGGAATGGGCATCCCTCCTGCCAATTGGAGGGGTCTTCTGTCCACCGCAGTAGGCTGAACTAATCACAGCAGGGGAGTTTCTCCAGATCAGCTGAACTGGCAGGATTTCCCAAATCCACGGTTTGGCTGAGTCCTGCTGGCTGAACTGATTGGGGATTCCCCTGTTGCGATCAACTGGAAGCAAGCTGCGATCTAGTTTCAGGATCCACTGGCAAAGATAGACAGATGAAATGTAGGCCAGGGTTTTTCGGGCCTACATTTCAGCCATCTATCTTTGCGTGACTTGTATCTACATAGGCGCTTTAGACCACCAAATGCCACGTAAATGTGATTCTGGTGCCTTTTATTTAAGTGCTGGTAGGCACCTCAACCTTTGCTATTTATTGCCATTTTAACAGCGTTTTTCAATTAATTTAGGTGTTGGCAGAATTTCCCCTTAGGTGTTAAGTGTTTGTTTTGGCATTTACATGTGCTTAATATGCGTTACTTGGCACTTGGAGCAGAAAATGGACATGGAAGCTATTCAGCTAGTGTGCTGACATTACCAGTACGCTATCTGAAGCACCTCCTAAATAGGAGGCATTAAGATCTCCCATGGTAACAAACAGAAAAATGCCTATTTTACAGCCATTGTAGAAATAAGTTAAGCATAAGGGAAAGTCCCAAATTAGCGTGCGCTAACCCAGTTACTACCACAGCTTAGTAAAAGGGACTCTTAACCTTGCCTCTTATGTTTGAAGATCGCTGGAAGCAGTGCGAAGATTCCTGAAGGGGGTTCTCCCTCCGTTTAATGTTGAAAAACAAGTGGAATATATGATTTTACTTGTTTCATTCTAGCCATACAGATAAGTACTGTGTTTGGCTTGTATAACGATTTCCAGCTGATTTTCTTTTATCTTTTTCATTCTGGGCTTGAAATGAACTGTGTATGCTGAATTGTGCTGAATAGCAATAGTCAACATTGAATGTGGGGTTTTTAAAAAGTTTTTTTTCAAAAAATTAACACTGAGGCACAATTTTTTACACTGTGTTTCTTATGTTAATGGGAGTTAGTCCAGGGATGTTTCACTAACTAACTCCTTTGTGGGGTAGATATTGTGACAACTTTAACTGAGGACTCTCCCTTCACACAAATTATTTCTTGAGTTATTAATTTGCTTTGAAGATTTCAATGGAATAACACTTTAGTACATGTTGACTGTTGGCTATTCCCACTTTCAATAGGAAGAATTTTTTGATTGGAAGAGGGGGCCCAACATTATTTGTTTTGGGAACAAGAGCTGGGAATAATTTATCAGCTGGAGTTCCACAGTAAGCTTGCAGCAAACTTTCACTTTCACTCCAAAATAAAGCAGACCACAGCAAGGATGAACTGTTAATGCCACTTTGCTGCTTCCCAAAATGGAATGAAGCACACTCTAGAATGGTGAACAATTTTTCCAAAGATACAGGTCAACTATGCACATTTTTAAATTGCTTAACAACATGCAGTTCCTATGTTCAAACTCTGAGAGTACTGGTTAGTTCAGTGTCTCTCAAATGTTTTAGCTCTGGCACACTAAATGGATCCAATGTTTTTCACTGCACATTATAATTGAAATTATAAAATTGCAAAACCAGCAATTAAATTTAAGATTTATTTATTTAAAGTTTTTTAAGCTATATATGGTAATTGTAACAACGGTGAAACTAAAGTAGATAGATTAGAATTGCTATTCAGTATAATGGATATGCTTGTTTTTGAGTGCAAATGAACTCAAAACGGTGAAACTAAAGTAGATAGAATAGAATTGCTAATCAGTATAATGGATGTGCTTGTTTCTGAGTGCAAATGAACTCAAAACGTGGCTCGATAATTAACAAGCAAACACTCATTTCATCATCCACCATCTGCAGTCGTTCTTTTTTTTTCCAATGTAATTTCTGTCAGTTTTCAAGGACCAGTCAAGGGCAGTTGTATCCTTACGCACACAGATACTCATAACATTGATAGACTCTTGCTTATGCGACGTACATGTCATCTACTCTAGCATATACTTATGAAGGGAATTTTTAAAAATAAAGTCAAATTCTGGAATCTCTCAAGACACACCCAGAATCTCTTCGGTGTACAGTTTGAGAGACACTGGCCGCCGGACCCAAATTTGCGCCAAAAAAGCGAGAAAAGGAGAAATTAGGTTCTTACCTGCTAATTTACTTTCTTTTAGCTTCTCCAGACCAGTAGAGGTTAATCTTTACAAATGGGTATATATCCAATCATGACCAGCAAGTGGAGACTGAAAACAAAACTGTGGGACAGTATATAATATACTCCCTTCTCTAGTTACCTCAGTCTGCCGAATAGCCAAGCAGAACCAAGAACTGGAAAACAGAAAGAAAACAATACTCCGAACAGGAGTAACAACTAACATGTTGGAAAAGTGCTGTTGGAAAATGCAGAGGAGAAATACCCGAAGGAAAATGTCCCCATAGCTCGCCAGCTAAGCCAGCCGAGCCACAGCCGCTGTTCTTCAATTCTTCCCGGCCCTAGAAAAATACTAGAACCCGCAGCAAAAAACAAAAACTGCCCGCGAAACAGCCCCAACAACAACAACAGACAGGGTGGGGACCTCTACTGGCCTGGAGAAGCTAAAAGAAAGTAAATTAGCAGGTAAGAACCTAATTTCTCCTTCTTTAGCACTCTCCAGACCAGTAGAGGTTAATCTTTACAAATGGGACATACCAAAGCAGTCCCTCTCACGGGCGGGACCCCCGAAGGGCCGATACCAGAACACGCTCACCAAACACCGCGCCCCGACGCGCCTGAACATCTACCCGATAATGTCTAACAAAGGAATGCAAGGAGGACCAAACCGCAGCCTTACAAATATCCACTGGAGGCACGAGCGACGACTCAGCCCAAGAAGCTGCCTGACCCCGAGTGGAATGAGCCTTGAGAAACTCCGGAACAGGCTTCTGTCTCAGAAGATAAGCGGAAGCAATCGTCTCCTTGATCCAGCGCACAATAGTAGCCTTAGAAGCGCCAGCCCCCCGACGAGGACCCGCCAGAAGGACAAAGAGATGATCGGATTTCCGGAATTCCCGGGTCCGCTGCACATAAGAGCGGAGGACCCGACCGACATCCAACTTGCGCAGCTGCCGCTGCTCAGAAGAGCCCTCCCGACTACCCAAGACTGGGAGGACCACCGATTGATTGACATGAAAAGGAGAAACTACTTTCGGCAGAAAGGAAGGAACAGGCCGCAAGACGACCCGCTCCCTAGAAAACTCCAAGAAGGGAGCCCTACAAGAGAAAGCCTGTAGCTCAGAAACACGCCTAGCGGAAGTAATGGCCACCAAAAAGACCGCCTTCAGAGTAAGGTCCTTCAAAGAACAGCCATCCAACGGCTCGAAAGGCGGGCGCACCAAAACAGAGAGAACCAGATTGAGATCCCAAGAGGGAACAGAGGGCCGTAGGGAAGGCCTGAGCAACTTGGCCACCCGCAAACAGCGAATCACATCAGGAATGGCCGACAAACGCTGACCTGTCACCAACCCTCGAAAAGCCGACAGGGCTGCAAGTTGAACCCGGAGAGAAGCCTAAGCCAGGCCTCTATCCAGGCCATCCTGCAAGAACTCTAGAATGTTAGGCAGGGAAGCGCGAAAAGAGACCTCTCCCTGCGCCCGGCACCACCCCTCAAAGAGACGCCAAACCCGCACATAAGCCAGAGAGGTAGAAAGCCTCCGGGACCCCAAGAGTGTAGAGATCACCTTATCTGAATATCCCTTCTTACTAAGGCGACCCCTTTCAAGAGCCAAGCCGTAAGACAGAAGGGAGACGGGTCGAACATGGGAATGGGACCCTGCGTCAGAAGATCGTCCAAGAGAGGCAGAGGAAGAGGATCCACCACCAGATGCCTCACCAGATCCGCATAAAACGGACGTCGAGGCCAATCCGGAGCCACCAGAACCACTAGACCCGGATGGTGAACAATGCGAAGAAGTACTCTGCCCACTAATGGCCAAGGAGGGAACACATACAACAGCCCCTCCGTTGGCCACGGTTGGACCAGAGCATCCAGACCCTCGGCCAGACTGTCCCTGCGACGACTGAAGAAGCGGGGCACTTTGGCGTTGCCACTCATGGCCATCAGGTCCATCAGGGGCTGCCCCCAAGCCTGCACTATCAACTGAAACGCCACGGCGCCAAGACACCACTCTCCTGGATCCAGGAAGTGACGACTGAGGAAGTCCGCCTGAACATTTTCTACCCCGGCTATGTGAGAGGCCGAGAGGTCCAGAAGATGGGACTCCGCCCAAACCATGAGCCAAGCCGCCTCCTGCGCCACCTGAGTGCTCTTGGTGCCCCCCTGACGATTGACATAAGCCACCGCCGTGGCATTGTCCGACAGGACTCTGACTGACTTGCCCAACAAAAGGGAGCGGAAAGCTAACAGCGCCAGACGGACCGCTCTGGTCTCCAACACGTTGATCGACCAGGAGGCCTCCTCCGTGGACCAGGTGCCCTGAGCTGAGTGACCCAAACACTGAGCCCCCCAACCGAGGAGACTCGCATCCGTAAGGAGCACCGTCCACTGCGGGAGATCCAGACCCACCCCCTGAACCAGGTGAGGGGTCCGGAGCCACCAACGCAGACTGCAGCGCGCCATGCCTCGCAGGGGGACAGGAACATCCAAACCGTGCCTCTGGGGTGACCACCTCCGGAGCAGAGCATACTGAAGAGGACGCATGTGGGCCCGCGCCCACCTCACCACATCCAGGGACGCCGCCATCGACCCCAAGACTTGGAGGAAATCTCGCGCCCGAGGACACCGGGATGCCAAAAGCAGGCGAATCTGAGATTGCAATTTGCTCACCCGGGCCTCTGGAAGGAAGACCTTCCCCAAGGATGTGTCGAACAGAACCCCAAGGTACTCCAGACGCTGAGCCGGGACCAACCGACTCTTGGCAAGGTTGACCACCCAGCCCAGCGACCGGAGAAACTCCACCACCCGAGCCGTAACCCGGGAGCTCTCCTGCAACGACTTTGCTCGAATCAACCAGTCGTCCAGGTAGGGGTGTACCAGAATGCCCTCCGACCGCAAGGCTGCCGTGACGACCACCATCACCTTGGTGAACGTCCGGGGAGCCGTGGCCAGACCAAAGGGAAGCGCACAGCACTGATAGTGCCGAGCCAAGATCGCAAAGCGAAGGAAGCGCTGATGAGAGGCCCGAATAGGAACATGCAAGTAGGCCTCCGTCAGATCGAGAGAAGTGAGAAACTCCCCTGGCTGAACCGCCAGAATGACCGACCGCAGAGTTTCCATGCGAAAAGAGGGAATCTTGAGAGCCCTGTTCAAATCTTGAGAGCCCTTTCAAATCCAGGATGGGCCGAAAAGTCCCCTCCTTCTTGGGCACCACAAAGTAAATGGAGTACCTGCCGGTGCCCCACTCCGGAGGGGGCACTGGAACAACTGCCTTGAGATCTAGCAAGCGCTGAAGGGTCTGGCGAAAAGCCTGCGTCTTCCAAGGAGTCTGACATGGAGAGGCTAGGAAAAGGTCCGGCAGAGAGCGGGCGAACTCCAGGGCATAACCGTCCCACACCACCTCCAGGACCCACTGATCGGACGTGATCTCGGCCCATTTGGGGAAAAATTCACGCAGCCGGGCCCCCACCGGAACCAAAGGGGGCGCCGGCAAGGAGTCATTGTGCAGGACGGGAAGCGGGGGAACCGGCGGAGGGATTCCCTGCCCCCCGAAAGGGCTGCATGCGCTGGAAGAACCGACCCCGGGAAAACCCTGGAGCTGGGAAAGAAGCAGCCCCACGCCCAGGGCGATACTTGCGAAACTCCCACAAACGCCCCCGGGCAGCGCCACCCCGAGACGCAGGGCGGGCATGGTCCTCAGGCAGACGGGGCACCTTTGAGTCCGTCAGAGTCTGAATCAACTTATCCAATTCCTCCCCAAACAAAAAAGACCCCCGGAAGGGAAATTTAGTAAGCTTAGCTTTGGACGCAGCATCCGCCGACCAAGCGCGCAGCCACAAAATATGCCGCGCGGCCACGCCAAAGGCCATAGACTTAGCCGAGATCTGCACCAAGTCATAAAGAGCATCTGAGAGGAACGAGGCAGCCATCTCAATCTTCGCCACCTCCTGATCCACCAAAGACCAGTCATCAGACTCCCGATCCAGGACATGCTCAGCCCACCGAAACACGGCGCGAGCGACCAGCCCCCCATAAATAGCCGCCTGGACCCCAAAGGCAGAGACCTGAAAATTTTGCTTAAGAATGTTCTCCAACTTGCGCTCCTCAGAGTCCCGCAAGGCAGAACCGCCCTCAACAGGCACGGTATGCCGCTTAGAAATCGCCGAGACCACCGCGTCTACGACTGGCGATTCTAAAGTAGCCTGATCCCCCTCTGGGATGGGATACAAATGAGCCATGACGCGCGCCAAACGAAACGGCGCCTCCGGCGTTTTCCACTGTTCCAGTATAATATCCCGAATATCCTGATGCATGGGAAAAGAGCGGGAAATGGTACGGATCCCCCGTAGCAGAGGGTCCCCCACACGCGGAGTCTCCGGCGGCGCATCCTCAAAATGCAACACCGAAGAAACCTGTTGAATCAGGTCCGGCAGCTCATCTCTCTGAAAAAGGCGCACCATGGATGCCTCTTCGCCGGAGGACGGGAAACCCGACAACCCGCCGCCAGCGGCCGTCCCCTCGAGAGGGTCCTGGAAATCCTCAGAAAGGTCCAGGTCCTCATCCAGACTGACACGCTCCTCCGACCATAAATCCTCGTCCCACGACACCCGCGGACGCTTGGACAAGGGAGGAGGAGGAGGGGACGCCACAACAGACGAGAGAGGCAAAGCTGCAGGGAGCGCGGAGGAAACCCCATCCCCGAAACCCCCTGAGCGCAACCGGGACCCCCAGCCGCCTGAAAATAGGCTCTGCACAAAGAAAAAAAGAAATCAGGGGAAAAACCCCCCGAGGGTCCCAAGGGACTCCCTGCCACAGCAGGGGACCTAGCAGAAACCTGCCCCTGTTTTTCCAATACAGGGGGAAGGTCACCTGAGGTGAAAGACAAAATGGAGGGGCCAGACTGAGAAGATGGCGACTTTCCCACCAAAAATGCTCCCTCCATAGCCTGTAGCGGCTGAGAAGTCTGAACAGTCCCAGCCACTAAAACAGGCAAGTCGGCATCAGCTGTCAAAACATCAGCTGAGAGGGAATCCCCAACAACCCAACCGTCGGCGGCTCGGGGAATCCCTCCGTGGGCGGTTGGGGAAGACCGGGCTTCCCCACTGCTCCCAGCCGACTCGCGAGGCACCATCGGCGGGGAGCTCTGGGCGCCTGCAGCCGCTGCCGACGGAGCTCCTCCACCGCACCGGCCTGAACACCGCTTGCACAGGCCGGCCGCGAGTGCCTCGCGCCTGGAGCACAATGAGCACTTTTTCCCTTTAGAAGTGCTCATTGCTCCATACGCGACCTAGCTATAAAAAAGTGCCGGTTAGATGAAAAAATACAGTAAAATACAGTTTTCTTAAAGGGAAACAACCCTCCAGACCAGCACTACCTCGGGATTTTTTTTTTTTTTTACAGAACAGACTCCACAGGCTCTCGAAGCAATATGCCTTGCTTGATTTAGGGGGCAAGGCTTACTGCTGAGGCTCCTCTAGAAAAATGTGGGGAGGTGGAGGAAGTGGGGGGAGGGACCCCGCTCGAGACCCTCCGGGTTTGACCCCCCCGAGGTCGGACGAACCCCCAAACAGGGCCCGCCCAAGTTCCGTCCGGCCAAAAACAGGGACTATAAACCCCCTAAACAAATTCCAACAGCCCTACCAAGGGAGATGGGTACAGATCACATCAACACCTGCTGGAGACTGAAAGAAGACTGTGGTAACTAGAGAAGGGAGTATATTATATACTGTCCCACAGTTTTGTTTTCAGTCTCCACCTGCTGGTCATGATTGGATATATACCCATTTGTAAAGATTAACCTCTACTGGTCTGGAGAGTGCTAAAGAAAAGGCACTTCCCAAAATTAATAAAATTCCAATTTTAGGATTTTTCAGGTGGGGCAACACAAAGAATCACTAGAAACCCAAGAAAAAAACCCTCAAAATGAAAGATGCAAAATCGTTATTCTCCTCTTACTCACAGTACTGGATACAGAAGCTATACCTGCTTTCTAGCCCCGATGAAGAACCAGAATTAGAATTCACTGCCACACTGCTGGAAAAGCTGTCACCAAGCTGATCTTTGGGCTGCCGGTCAAACCCACTGTCTGACTATGCCTCCCAGGATGGGTGGAGGAGTGAAAATGCAGCCTGCACGCTGCGGAACACCACTGAGCCCCCTAAGTGTGCTGAACAGTCTGTGCTCGACCCGCTTAACAGGGAATGAGACCAGGTCAGGGACGGCCCTGACCTCCAAGGAAGACTAGCAGACCAGCTAACAGGTACCCCAAAAGGATCAGCCTGTCAGCTACAGACCGAAATCTGTGAATTCTCAAGCAGGCAGCGCTTCAAATTAACTTCCAACGCGAAAGGGATAAACTACGTCTAATTAAAAACAATAAATTGGGGAGAGCAGAAATACAAGAGCTGCAGCCATGCATACAAAAAAGAAAGACTGCTGGGAGGAGTTAAGCTAGCCTGTGAAGTACACTAGAGGTGGAATGAAAAAGCTGGAATGGATCTCTTCTGCAGCCCAAGCAGGTAAAGGGAAATAACCCTATGGTCTAGAACAGTGTTCTTCAACCTTTTTACACCCGTGGACCAGCAGAAAAAAAATAATTATTTTGTGGACCGGCAAACTACTAGGACTAAAATTTAAAAATCCCGTTTCCGCCCCATCTCCGCGAGCTCGGTCCCCACAAATCATCTGATCCCATCCACACAAGCCTCAGTTATGATTTTATATTGAATGTATTTTATTAAAGTATAAAAAGAAACAATATTCTGTAGAATTGTCATTTTATAAATACAAATAATTCAGAGCAAGGATCAACAAAACCCCTGTCTCCCCTCCCCTTCACATATATCCCCTCTTCTATCAAGAAAACTGAACAAGCCAAATTATTACAGAATGCTACACAGAAATATCATGCTAACAGAATACTGAAGTAACACATGACAGGAATAGTTTTAGGGGAGTGCAACTAGGGCAACTGCCCCCTGGTCAGAGAGCGCCCTAAGCCAGCTGAAAGCTAAAGAAGCACTGCCTGGGTTTTGCAGTCCCCAGTTATGTCTAACACCAGCTCTAGCAGGATATATATTTCAAATCTGATATATTCTAATCACAAAATAGAAATAAAATTATTTTTTTCTACCTTTTGTCGTCTCTGGTTTCTGCTTTCAATCTTTTTTTCACTCTCTTCCTTCCAGCGTATGCCCTCTCTGTCTCTTCAATCCAGCATCTGCCCCTTCCATCCACTATCTGTCCTCTCCCCCTTCCATATGGTATCTGTCTTCTTTCTATGTCCCTCTCCCCTTTCCATCCAGCTTGTGCCCCTCTCTCCTATTTACATGATTCATTCCAGCTTCACTGCTCTCTTCATTTTTATCTCTCCTACACCAGATCTATCATCGTTGTCCCTCTGCTTATTTTTCTGCTGACCCCTTCCTATCATCAATCTCTCTACTTTCTCATGCCTGTCTCCCCTTCCCCTCCTCTAATCTCTCTGCCAGCTGTTTCCTTCCTTTTTTCATTCTCCCTTCCCTCCTCCTCCTGTCCAGCAGTAACTCTCTTCCCTTCCTCCCCTCCCAGCAGCATCTCTCCGTCTCCCTCTCCAGTAGCAGCTGTCCCTTTTTTTTCCTTGCCCAGCAGCTTCCCAGATTCTTTTCCCTCCTCCCCTCCCAGAAGCATCTCTCCTTCTCCCTTTCCAGTAGCAGCTGTCCCTTTTTTCCCCTGCCCAGCAGCTTCCCAGACTGATAGTGGTTTTCTCCCCTCCCAGCAGCTCTTCTTACTTCCCAGCGCAGCGATTCACGAAGGCAGCCTCGGGTCCTTTGTTGGGTCGCGCCGCCTCTGAGGAAAGAGGAAGTTGCATCATCAGAGGCAGCCGCGACTCAGCAAAAGCCCCGAGGCTGCCTTCGTGAATCGCTGCGCTGGGAAGTAAAGGAGAGCTGCAGAGAGGGGAGAAAGCCACTGTCGGAGGCTCCCCAAGATCTGTCCGGCCCAGTGCACGCTTCCGATGCTGATCTTGCCGGTCCTGCGCGGACCGGCAGGAAGTTCAAATGAGTCAATCTTGCCGGTCCTGTGCGGACCGGCAAAAATTTCCTCCGGCGGTTGAAGAACTGTGGTCTAGAATGTCTCACCGAACTATCTATTGCTACAGGGCAATGGAACTCAGGTTAAACTGTAAAATTCATGCTTGAAATCTGTTTACAGTAACATGTAATGGTTTTTATTAGTCTCTCCAAACCACTAGCCCATTCAAATTGTCTGTGAACCACATGCTTTCCCACTTGTTTTCTTGGAAGAGATCATTCTAATTGATGTGTTTAAAAGTGCATACAAGCATTCTTAGGGTCCCAGTTATCCTCAATCTTGAGCAATATTATTTTCAAAAGATGACTAGAAACTTTCAAAATAGGAGGGTAAAAGTATCTAACTTTTATAAACTGATCTTTTTATATATCACTTAGGGATTAGCATCATACTAGCATGCATTCAGGTGCCCTGAAGTTCTCAAATAACAAAAGAATCTAAACACAGACCTTTACAACTTCCTCTCCATCCACAATCTTTAGCTTTTCCAAATTTTCCTGTAGAAGTTCTGGTTTCATTTTCCATTTCAGGAGACCCAACAACCCCACTGAAAAAAATGGAGAGCACAAGTTATTATACAAAGTTTTTATTTTTGAATTCCAAAACAAAGCAGTTAACTTGAATTACATACCATTCTGAGTTAGTTTTGTTGAACAAACTAGTGTGGAAATGAAGAATGCATCTCGGAAACTCACAGATAGTCCTCCTGCACTACTAGGACCACGACTTAAAGTGGATCCTTTACTGTCCATTTGACGACGAGTGGAAGGCAATGTCAAATAACAACTGGAATCTTCCATTTTCTTACCATCACCCTGTAAATAGCACAAATAATTTTGAAGTCATTTATTTATATATCATGAATAGCAAAGATTTGTTTACAATAAAACAAATACTTCATGTAAAATTTACAATCCAGTCTTAAAATTTACATTTCATAATGCATTCACCCCAAAGTAGGGTTACCAGATGTCAAATTGTGTGATGAAAGAACATCACAGGCTACTTAATGGAAGGAAAAGCCTCAGAAAAGGTCCCTCCCCAAAGGTGGCTATTAAAGGTGGTTGAGCGGTCACCTCATCGGCAAAAAAACCTTCCTTTAATAGCCACCTTTGTGGAGGGCCTTTTTCTGAGGCTTTTCCTTCCATTTTCCCCATTGAGTAGCCTGTGATATTATTTTATCATACAATTTGACACCTTGCACCACTTATGTTAAAGTGTTGTAAGATATTATCATTGATAGCTCACGATATCTGTGTCACTTGGAGATGATATTATCTGAGCACATTTAAATTAATTTTCTATTCATTTATTATTTTTGCACAGTTTATTTACATTTTTGTTACTTATAACAGTACTTTTTGAAATTATCCCTCATTTGTAGCGAATCATTTGCTACTTACAATGTTGACACAATACAGAATAAAACATCATAATAGATAGCATATGGAAGCAAAGGTAAAACATATAGATAGAAAACATATACAGGAGTCAGATAAAGAATAAGGAAACTATAGAAAGTTGAAAGGGGACAGATTCAAAATGAATGCTAGGAAGTTCTTCTTTACCCAATATCTGGTGGACACTTGGAATGCGCTTTCAGAGGACGTAATAGGGCAGAGTACGGTACTGGGGTTTAAGAAAGGATTGGACAATTTCCTGCTGGAAAAGGGGATAGAGGGGTATAAATAGAGGATCACTACACAGGTTCTGGACCTGTTGGGCCGCCGCGTGAGCGGTACTGCTGGGCACGATGGACTTCAGGTCTGACCCAGCGGAGGCATTGCTTATGTTCTTATGTCAGATTAAGGCCAAATGGCCCATCCAATTTGCCTCTCTGTAGTAACCATTATGGAGTTAGAATAGGGTATACAACTTGCAGATAATCACCTCTTTCAAGGAATGGACTACTACTACTACTACTTATCACTTAATACGCAGCACTGTACATTTTGACATTTATAGACAGTCCCTGCTCAGAAGAGCTTAAAATCTAACTAATCTAATGGACATAATTATATTACAAAAGGACTCATATTTGAGCTTTCAGGACATATGAATATATAAAATATATTACCTTTAACACAATCAAATCATGGCAGCCATCTTGCAAAGTTGTTCCATCTTCCTTCATTAACTTTACATAAGCCATAGCAAAGTTCCTCTCTCCCTTATCTTTTGCTAGAAATGAATTGATTATGATATAAAATAAATATCTTCCATATTATATATTTTAACAAGAGGCACAAATTTTCTGTGAAAATTTCTAAAAAAATTTCAGCGGGAGCTAACCAAGTAGGAGCGATTCCTAGGTACCAGATACTGTCACACTAAAAATCTGGTTAGTGCTGGTGTGATCCAAGGGCAAAGTCAGGGCAGAGCCAACTGTGTTATTAGTCTGAAAAACAGGCCTGAATTACCTAAAAACTGATTCTGAGCACATTTTAGTTTTAAAACTAAAATCTCTTCTGATCTGCCTGAAAATGATACAGACTGTGTTATTAGTCTGAAAAACAGGCCTCACCAGGTTGCTATTTGGGTACCACTGTAGAATATCCTGACAATTACCAGCTGGCTGTTAACTGCCCAAATATTCAGTCTTAGTACCTCGACAGGTACCAACATTGAATATCTAGACACAATTCAGCCAATAGCATTTTTAAAACGCTAAATGCCACCACCTGAATATTACCCTCTTCATGTCCACTGAAGCAGCAAAAGATCAGAATTATCTCAATGAAAAACTGTAACACTTCCTCCCTGCACATACTACAACTCCCTAATCCCTCTTCTGAAACATACTGTAGATATGGGGAACCACATCGACTCTCCATTCAAAATTTTTCTAACTGGGCTACTTTTCAATACCATAGAAATAATTCTGAGATTTTGTTGCTTCAGTGGACATGTAGGGGGTAATATCTGAAAAACCCAACAAAGAACAATTTTCATCAAGACACTCAATTACAAAATGAAGTTACTACAACTGAAGCTAAATTTAACACTGTTATTTCTGTAGAGCATTAATGTTATACATTTGTTCTGCTTGGTTTGTAATACCCATATTTGTGATTCATTTGTTGCACAGTTGTAGCTTGAAAAATCAATAAAGATTTATAAAAAAACAAAACAAAACACAAAACACTGTTATTTCTGTGTACCACAATGGAAATGAAATTTAGCCAGCTAATGCTGAAAATTCATGCTAGGTGTTTAAAATTTCCCCAAATTCAGACACCTTTTGAGCAGTTAAATATAGTTTAGGTTACTAGTTAGAGTAAATTTGAATCTAATCAGTTAATTTCCATAGTTATCCAACTAGAACTATTGGAGTCTATATTCAAAGCAATTTAACTAGCCAGAAACAGCTCCTGGCTGGTTAAATCATTTGTTTAGGGCTAACTGGCCATATTCAGTGATAATTAACCAGTTAGCAGAACAGCATACGTCAAACACCATAAAAAAAACTTGACAGAACACTGACCTGATCCAGTTACTCAAGAAATCACATGCACCACCTCCAAATACCACAAAAATATAAACACTTTGGAACTCATAATCAAAACAGAAATACATCTAAAACCCCGCCCAAATTGGCATATGGACAACCTAAAAGACAGGTCATCCAAGTGCCGATAATCAAAACAGGTGTTTAGATGTATCCAAATATTTTTTTTTTAGGCCTTTGAATCCCGCTGTGCGCTCAGAGCTGAAAGGGCTGTTTTTGAAGGAGTGATTAGGGTGGGATGTGGGATGACCTAGACTTAGTCATACTGCAGGAATAATTAAAAGTTTTACGAGGCTGTCTGGATGAAACTTATACGTTGTGACTTAGGCGATCTAAAAACAGGTCTAAGTGCCCAGAAGGTATCCAAAGTGACCAGATAACCACTACAGACCCCCACACACACTCCCCCAGTGATTACTGACCCCCCCCCAAAAAAAAACTGCCATAAAAATTGGGTGGGGGTGGGCTAGTGAACCATAGAGAGGAGGACCCAGACCCATAAGCCACTCTAACCTCTACATTCATGAAGGAAAATGTGAGTCCACCAAAAAAACAAACAAACCCTAATGTACTGCCATATAGGTGATATCTGCAGTCATAAGGGCTATTGGGGTTGTAGACAGGTGGGACACTGCTAAGCCTTCTATGAATGCCAAACAGCCTGTGCTCAAACCCCTGCTAAACAGTAGGTGAGAAGGTAAGCAGGGACAGCCCCAAGCTCCAAAATACTTGTGCAGGCTGACTAACAGGTACCATCAGTGATCGGCCTATCAGCTGCAGACCTCAGTCTGCTTCTTCTCTATATAGGCAGAGCCGACATTAAAGGTGAGAAGCTCTGAGAACTGAAAAATACCAAAGAAAAATCAAAACACCGAATCAAATAAGAAAAGGGTGAGCAGAACAGAAACCCCTTCCAGCTCATGTGCAGAAGGGAAAAATTGCAGGTGGCAGCAGAGCTCCCAGTGAAGTAGGAGGGTCACAGAAAAAATCCAGAGTGTATTCCTTCTGTATATGGCTCACAGCAATAGAGAGATAACCCACTTGTCCAGAAAGAGCTAGCACAGTTTGATGAATTAACTAGAGGTTGGTAGTGAACTTGGAGCTATTGTGGCGATGGGGTGAAATGTGGTTACATGAGTCAGTTTCCTTAGGTGTATGTTAGACACAGAGAGGGAAATGGGAAGAAGCTGGACATGGGGAGAGATGGGAAGAGAGTGCTGATGTTGGATATAGTGAGAGATCAGGAGAGAAAGTGAGTGGACACACAGGAGAGAGAAGAAATTCTGGACATAAGATAATAGAGAGAGATGGAAGATATGGGACATGGCAGATTTATGAACATGAAGGGTTGATGCTGGACATAAGTGGGGCATAGGAAGATGTTCTTATAGGTTCCACAAAAAATTCCAAGTAATTGAGAGCTTACAAATGACACTACATTGGAGGCTTATGTGCTGTGCTGTTTGTTTGTAGCCTCTCAAATACTTGGATTTTTTGTGGACCCTATAAGACCCCTGAGGAAGGCATTTTTATTTTGCCGAAACATGGCCCTTTTTGGGTCATTTGTATTTTATACATTAATTGGTTTTTATCTCATGAGTCACTTGTGATTGTATACACCCTATGTGAATTGTTTTTTTGTATTTGAATGCTTATTAAACTGCGATCTTCTGTTCCACAATCTTTTTGTTGTTCTGCTGTTTAGATTATGGGTCTGTTTTACAAAGCCGCGCTAGAGGCTGCTGCACGGCAATAGCCCTGAAGCCCTTTAAATCTCTATGGGCTTCGGGGCCGTTACTGCGCGGCTTTGTAAAACAGGCCCTATGTGACAATATCTCAACAGGTGGACCAAATAAAAAAATGAATCTCAACTTATACATGCACCATGATAAGTGATAGTACAATAAAGAGCTCAAGCTCTGGAGACAAAGAAGATGGAGAAGCTGCCATGTACATTGAAAAACTATCAGATGTGCATGATATGGTAAGGACCCCTTTCTGGTAATTTTACAAATGGCAGATTGAATTTCAGAAGTGCTTGCTATGCAGGATGGAAGGGTCAACCTTTCTTAAAACAAAAAAAAAAGGAAAATGCAGATGGAAAATGCATATGAAGTATGTGTGCTTTTAGCAGAGGGGCAAAATACAAGATGAAGAGGAAATGCAAAGTTCTACTCACAGTCCTGGGATGATCTATGTCGGAACATGAACCTCAGATGTATCCTTTGCATCTCTTCAATGGGAACTGCTACCTGGAAAATGGTAGAAATTGCTATTAAGGGCAAATGCTGAGAAAAATACCCTGTTATCATGTGAGTAATGTGAGCAAGGGCAGCCCAGGAACCAGGACAAACTGGAACCATACAACAGGTGCAGATAAAGGAAAATACAATTTATTATAAGTATTGGGTAGAGGTCCTGCTCCATTCACAGTTGGGAGAGAGAAAGTAAACACAAAGAGGCTCAAAATCAAAATTTTTAAACATCCAAAAACTAGCCTAAGTCGGCACTTGGACGTCCTAACAGCAGGGATATCCAAAACCAACTTTCTGGACATGCAGCAGCACTTCTAAGCTGTTCTGCATTCACAGCTCAAAGGGGCATGTTGGGAGGTGTGTTATAGGCGGGAATCAGGTAGGCTTAAAACCTGGACATACTGCAGCGATAATCAAAGCTTTCCTAGAGGGAACTTAGATGCCAGCAGTTAGACCTGTTTTAGTTGTGTCAGAGTGCCCCAAAGCTGTCCAAACTAACCAGATGACCACTGGAGAGATTAAGGTATGATCCCCCCCTTACTCCCCCAGTGGTCACCAACCCCTTCCCACCATCCAGAGATGGAGAAAAATACAGCACATTGAGGGCTTGCCATCAGCTGAGCTGGTTTCGGAGATTCCTGACAGTTCAACTGATGGGGATTTCCCTTGCCAGGATAAGCTGAGCTGTGGAACCCTACACCCCCTCCCCCCGACATCTCCAGACCATCCCCACCCCCAACATTCCCCCTACATCCCACAACATTCCTGGACCCTCCACATCACCCCAGACCTCCGACATCAAGTAACACCCCCCCCACACATACACACACACATATCACCCGACACCACCGAACATGAGGCAACATGCCCCAAATCACCCAACACCACCGAACATGAGGCAACACCCCCCATACACATACATCACCCGACACACCCTGTACCTTCTGCTGCAAAATCGACAGAAGGGAAGCCCACTCCTTCCTGCCTATAAGTCCATTTTGAGCCATCAGAGCCTTAGGCCCCTCCCACTGCATCCCAAGATGCATTGGGAGGGGGAAGGCCTGTAATTTGCAGCACACAGCCAAAAAAGATCGACGTCCTAAGAACCAAAACTTATACCTAGGTCATTTTCAAAAATAAAAGATAGACGTCTGACAGCTTTGAAAATTGACATTTTTTCTCCTGGGTTTGTGGACTTCTTGCCCAAAACGTCCAACCTCAGACTTATATGTCCTATCGAAAATGCTCCTCAAAATGTTCCTTAGATGTAACAAGATTCTCTAGAATCCTGCTCCTGCAGGACCACAGGGTAAATTACTGTCCCTCAACATGGAGGTACACTTGTCGTGGAAGAAGTCTGAGAGGGATTCACTGTCTAAGCTTGTTTTTTGGTTGTAGTGTGATCCTTGGGAGGAGGAAAACAAGTTTTTGGACAGTGAGAAGATGGCCTTTGATCTGCTTGGGATCTTGGATATTAGGTTTATGAAGTGTGCCTTTTTTGTTTCGAGTGTCGCTAGTTTGTAGTCTTTCAAGAGGGTTTTCCAGGTAGCTTTATCTTCAGCGCTGTGTGTTTTGCACCAGGTTTTTCCAGCTTTCCTGACTCTCCGTTTTCGTTCTCTCAGGTTTTCTGTGAACCAGGGTGATGAGAAACATCTTGTGTTTGTTTTGACTTCTTTGGCTTTGGCTAGAGTGACTTTATGTCAGAGAGCCACACCTGTGCCTTTTCTTCTAGCGAATTGGTTGTGGGAGCTGTGTTTAGGTCAAGTGAGGAGATGCCAATGGATAAATCATGAAGGTTGACCAACTTTGGGTCGAATGTGGTTGTTTTGTGTGATGCAGTGTTTTCTGCAGGCCTTTTGGTCTTAGTGTGTACATTGAATGAGATTTTGTGGTGGTCAGTCCAGGGGACCTGAAAATTAGTCAGCGGGGTTGGTTTGTTGTGGAGTAGCAAGCCTTTTGAGATGAAGAACAGGTCTAGAGTGTTCCCAGAGGAGTGAGTTTGCCTTGCTAAGCTGCTGTCCTATGTTTTGTCATACAATGCTCGTCATGTTATGTCACGTTATGTTTTTTTTTACCATGCTTTGGTATGTATGTAAACTTGTAATATGTTCTGAGCTCTCCTGGGAGGATGGGATACAAAACCAAATAAATAAATCATGAAATAAAAAAAGTGTATGGCATACTTTTACTGTTTCCATCCAGCGGGGCTGTTTCATCTGATAGTATAGGACTGATCTGTAATCATTCACTGGTTTGTCACCGGCTCCAATGCAAATTGCGTTCTGATTTAAAAAAAAAAATGCAGTTATCATTTTCTTGAAACTGTTTCAGAAAAAGGCAGAGCTATAATATTCTAGCAAAGAAAAGAACATGACGCTATCTATGAAAGGATTAGGTTCTCACCTTGATAATCCTCTTTCATGTAGAACAGCATATGATTCCTTACAGAAGTGCCCCAACTCACGAGTTCCTTGCAGAAGGCATCAATAATTTTTTTTCTTCACCCCCTTGTCTCACTGGGCACCACCACCTCTCCTCAGTCTGTTCCAATGCAAGTGATAATCTCTTGGAGAAGAAATAAAAACTAGGGGGGGACTCAGGGAACTCCCCAATCTAAATAAGCTTGATCTGATCTGCAATAGTAAATAAGAGTCAATAAACATCTACCCAACAGAGCAACAATTAACAGTGGAGAAAGAAACCACCTACCTGTGTTCAACCAGAACTAACCCTTGTATAGCTCTGAACAAAATAAAATGTGCTAATATCGATGTCAGCACTAATATGTAAAATTCAAAAGAATCTGATTCTCTTCTTTAATTGCCTCGAGCCAAGCCATTGGAGACACTTCCCAGCTTACTAGCCAACACAAGAATAACAGACATCTTACAGGGTGGGGCATAAGGAATTGTATACTGTTCTAAAGGAAAGAGGATTATCAAGGTAAGAACCTAATCCTTCCTTCCTGTGCAAACAGCATACAATTCCTTACAGATGGGATGTACCAGAGCAGTCCCTTGAGTCTAGGGTGGGACAGATGAGCCTGTGACCAGCATCAAGGACCTGATAGCCCTGTCCTCCTGTGCCATTATGTCCACTCTTGAAAACTTTGTAAAGGTATGGAGAGTAGACTACGTGAATTCTTAAAACACCAATCAAAGGATCTAAGATGGCTGCCGCTGTCTGATGCTGGAAGGACGCCTGAGAGTGTTTTCCTTACCTCTTTGGAAATGCCGAAAAGAAGGGGCAAGAGTGTTGGTGGTGCCTCCCAGCGCTCAGGACCCACGGTTCCTACAATTGAAGACATCTTCAGACGCCTTCAAAACGAGCAAGTCGGTTCGGGGAATCGCCTGATGGAAGCGTCGGCAGAGAGGAGTGCTTCGACGACATCCCATGGGCTAGACGTGATTCTGAGCCCCGACGTTAGGACGCCTCCCCTCCAGCCATTGCCGCTGGGAGCTAGCTCACCGCGAGAGGAGAGCACGTCAGACGAGAGTGTGTTCTCCCCTCGAGAGGCCAGCACGTCGGAGGGCTTGCAGCAGGAGACAACTCAGAGGGACTCGCTCCCTTTAGAGAAACCAGAGACTGGGACAACTCGTGCTATGGAGGAACAGGGCACTGAAGAGGTAGACCAGACATCTGAACTATCTTTGCCTACACTAACAATTCCTTTTGTTCCAGTTAAACCCCCAGAAGTCACTTTAGACTCGCTCTGTGAGTTAGTTGTGGCTTTGGGTAATTCTCTGACTCCTCAAATTAAAAACTTAGATAAAGAACTTAAAGACCAGAAAGAAGTTATTAAGAATTTGAAAGAAGACATAGAAATATTGAAATCTGATACCCAAGAAGATAAGAAGGACATAAAAATGATAAAAAGTAATCATGACTTATTGGTAAAAGATAACTTGATAATGAGGAGAAAATTGGAAGCACTTGAAAACAATTCCCGGATTAATAATTTGCGTTTAATTAATTTTCCAAAGGTCTCTTCAATTTCCCCAAGAGACATGATAAAGCGTTACTTTCTGGAAATATTAAAAATTCATGAGAATTCATTACCTCCATTGATAAGAGTATATTATTTACCTATAAAGACTCAGGATGCTCAGAAGAAAGACGTAATTGGAAAATCCCAGGAAAGTTCTATGGATGTATCTGCTTTATTAGAGCAGTCGGACAGAGAAGTGGCTATTCCAGCCACTCTCCTACTGACTGTAGTTCTGGCTCCAGATAAAGACTGGATCCTTAAACTTTTCTTTAAAAATAGAACCACAGACTTCCTGGGTTTTCATATTCAAATTTTTCTGGATGTCTCTAAGGAGACTCAAAAGAGAAGAAGGGAATTTCTAATGTTGAAACCTGGTGTGACCCAGATTGGGGGTTTATTTTTCCTTAGATATCCTTGTAAATGTGTAGTAAGGTATCATACTTTGAAATATGTGTTCTTTGAACCAGCTCATTTGACAGCCTTCCTCTCCACGAAGCGCCTTGGGAATGAAGGAAAATCAGCGTCCAAGGAATAATTAGCTCCTTTTCAGTATCAGATAATGTGATTTCCTTTAGTTGTTATTTTGTATCCTTAAATCACTCCGTTTCTTAAGTCTTGGATCCTAATTTTGAGGACTAGTGTGCGATTAAGTTGAGAGTTATTTCTTCTTTTTTGGATAGAAAGTATTTTTAATGTTGTGTTTAATATTATGTTTTCTTAATTGCACTTTCTGTACAAGATGATATGCTTGTTAAATAATGCAAAAATTTCTAAAATAAATAATAATAAAAAAAAAAAAAAGAGAGTAGACTACGTGGCTGCCCTACAAATTTTAGTGGGTAGTACTGCCCTGAACTCTGTCCAGAAGGAAGTAACACTTCTGGTAGAGTGAGCTTAAGAGGCTGGTCTTCCCTGATAGAACTTGTCAAGATAAATAGGTGATTTGACAGACGGAACTCATTTGTCACCCCAAGATAGCAAAGAACTCTCCTAACCAGTGTTCCCGCTAAGCTGCGTTGGCCTGCGCTCGCGCACAAAATATTACATCGCAGCGCAAAGTTTCTCTTCACAGCGCACACACGCGTCGGTAAGGTAAGGGGACGCATTGGGGGGATTGCACTTCCCCACAATTGCCATGCTTCGGTTCCTCTTCTTCCTTCCTTCCTCCCCCCCCCCCCCCGCGGGACCCTGCGGCACCATCAACTCTTACTCCCTCTAATGTCGGCCCTGCAGCTCCAGACTTCCTCGCACCTTCTCCCCTCCCCCTTTGGATCGCTATTATTTTAAATGTTATAGCCGCGGAGCTGTATCCATCAGTGGAGATGTCTAACCTCGGCCTGCCCCGGAACTCTTACTGCAACAGTGACTTCCTGTTCCTGCCTAGACGGGCGGCTGCTGCAGTAAGAGTTCCGGGGCAGGCCGAGGTTAGACATCTCCACTGATGGATACAGCTCCGCGGCTATAACATTTAAAATAATAGCGATCCAAAGGGGGAGGGGAGAAGGTGCGAGGAAGTCTGGAGCTGCAGGGCCGACATTAGAGGGAGTAAGAGTTGATGGTGCCGCAGGGTCCCGCGGGGGGGGGGGGGAGGAAGGAAGGAAGAAGAGGAACCGAAGCATGGCAATTGTGGGGAAGTGCAGAGCTGCAGGGAAGAGTGTTGCGGTACCCAGCTGGAGGGAGAAGGAAGATGAGGGAGGGAATTAAAGGAGATGCCAGGGCTTGGAGCGTAGGAGGAAGGTATGCCAGTCTAAGGGAAAAGGAAGGGGGAGATGTGAGAGCATGGAGGGGGAGCGAAAGATGGAAGAAAAGGAAAGGAGAGAGATGCCAGAGAATCAGGGAAGGGGAGATACCAGACTATGAGGAGAGGTGTGGGAGAGGGAAGGCGAGGAGAGAGATGCCAGACCAATGGGGTGAAAGGAGAGATGGAAGGGGGAGGCATACAGTTTCTGGAAGGGGCATAGAAGGAGAGAAGATGCCATATAGGGGAAGAGAGACGGCAGACAGTGGATGGAAGGAAGAGAGTTACAAGAAGATGAGGAAAGGAGAAACCACAGAAGACAAAGGTAGAAAAAAATTTCTATTTATTTATTGCTTTAGGAGACATGTGTCACTGTTTCTGTGAAGCATTGTATGCAGAGTCCAGCTTCTTGCTGGTTCAATTTAACCTTTGTCTATGTATTTTTATTTTATCCCCCCTTTTACAAAACTGTGAAGCGTTTTTAGCACCAGCCTTGGTGGTAGCAGCTCTGATGCTCAGAATTTTATGAGCATCAGAGCTGTTACCTCCGTAGCTAAAATCCACACTACAGTTTTGTAAAAGAGGGAGGGGTTAGTTTGTGATTACATATTCCTTACTAGGCGAAGGTGTTTTCTGTGTTCTGTGTGTTCGAAAGACATGGTTTTCTGTTAGGATTGACGGTGTAGGATTGATCTGTGCTGGTCTGGCTTGTTTAGTTTTACAATGGGTGTATTGATGTACTGCTCACTGCAATATGTAAGATGCTGCCTTTTCCTAGGTACTCATGTGTGACGTGTGGTTTGTTACTAAAAATCATGTTTTTCTTACAGATGGGGGGGGGTGCCAAAAAATGATGGGCCCCGGATGTTACATATGCTAGGTACGCCACTGTATGTAAAGATACCAGAAAGCTGGCGTAGCAAAAACTTCTAAGTTTTGAGTATTTAACCCTCCCACAATCTCACGGGCACTCGTTTCAAGTTTATTGAGATTTTGATTTAAACGCAATATCAAATATTTTCAATGCGTATAACAAAAATAAATTTGGGGAAATAAATAAAACCATTTGAACCAGTGTTCCCGCTAAGCTGCCCTGGCGTGCGCTGGCGCACAAAATATTACATCGCAGCGCACACGTTTCTCGTCACAGCGCACGATCGGAAGAGGCGTACGGCAGATGGCAGGGCGGCGAGAGGAGAATCGGGCGAGTTGGCTCATAACTTGCTGGCGCCCGATATTTTTGGCTCACGGTGAAAAAAGTTTGCTCACAACACCCGCCCGCTTAGAGGGAACACTGCTCCTAACATCCAGCAAATTCAATACTTTGTCCTATTTCTTCTTGTCTATGAGTTGAAAAGCGGGAAGCCGCACTTCCTGGTTGACAGAAATGCCAAAACCACCTTCTGCAGAAAAAAAGGTATGATGTGCAAAGATAAGCCTGTTTCCTGAATCTGAAGACAGGCTCTCTGATAAATAATGCCTGCAGTTCCGACTCTCTTCTTGCCAAAGTGATCGTGACCGAGATGACTGGGCCTACACTAAACAGTAAGGGAAAAAACCCCACTCTAAAGGACATAACTTTGATGTACTGTTTGGCAAAGAGGAGGACATGGTGATTGCAAGTCCTCCACAGTGAAATTACTATGAACTGACCACTATTTAGTACAGTGGAACCTTGGTTTACGAGCATAATTCGTTCCAGAAGCATGCTCATAAACCAAATTACTCGTATATCAAAGCAAGTTTCCCCATAGGAAGTAAGGGAAACTCGCTTGATTGGTTCCACCTCCTCCCCCCTCCCGTGGCCACCGGCGCTGCTCCACCCCCACCCCACCACAACCCCAAGAGACCCCCCCACCCCGAGGCCATTGGTGCACTTCCACATCCCCCCCGCGAACCGGCATCGCCCCCCCTGCTCGCAAATGCTGCCCCCCAGTGAACCAGCATTGCCCTCCCTTGTTAACACCCGCCTAAACTGAAGCCTTATCCCCATCTGGCACCGGCACGCAGCACCAACCCATAGGAGATCCCGATGCCGGGCCTTGAGCATCTGCACATGCTCAAGGCCTTCTGGCTCCCACTTCTCTCCAAGATTCTCGGAGAGAACGAGAGTCAGAAGGCCTTGAGCATGCGCTGATGCTCAAAGCCAAGTCCGGCAAGCAGCACGATCTTCGGGCACCGGCACCTCCTGTGAGTTGGTGCTGTGTGCCGGTGCCGGATGGGGGTAAGGCTTCAGTTTGGGTGGGCAGGCATTCACGAGGGGGGCAATGCCGGTTAGCGGGGGGGGGGGGGGTAATGCTGGTTCACGGGCGGGGGACTTGAAAATCAAGTCAATGCTCGATCTGCGAGTCACGATTTGCGAAAATGTTTTGCTGATCTTGCAAACACTTGCAAATTGAGGTTTGATTATATGTTGATGCAAACAGAAACAGAAAATGCAATGCAACAATGTAATATAACTATTGAAAGTATGAGAGTTTTTTTTAGAAAATGAAGAAAATAAGCTCCTGCAAAAAACATGCCATTATTGAGTATTCTCAAGTCCTCAAGAGGTCTAAAGAATGACAGAAAAATCTTGAATGAAAAAATATTTCAATGAAAAATATACAAAATTACTTTGAGGCCCGCAAGAAGTGAACGACATCAGAAATGGCAGTCAGAAGCTGACCTCGTAACAACCCACGAATGGCTGACAAGGCCGCAAGCAGAACTCGGAGAGAAGAGCACGCTAGGCCCATGTCCAGGCCATCCTGCAAGAACTCTAAGATATGAGGCAGGGAAACACGAAAAGAGACCACTCCACTCCTCAAATATACACCAAACCCACACATAAGCCCGAGAAGTGGACAGTCTCCATGACACAAACAGGATAAAGATGACCTTAACTGAATACTCCTTCTTACCTAAGCGATCCCTTTCAACAGCCAAGCCATAAGACAGAAGGTCGGGAGAGAGAGGCAGGCAGAGGATCTGTCACCAAGATGCACCAGGACTTCATATCACGGGCGCCTGGGCCAATCTGGGGCCATTAGAATCATAAGGCCTAGATAACAAACAATGCGTAGAAGAAGTCTGCCCACTAATGGCTACAGAGGGAACACATACAACAGATCCCCTGTTGGCCATGATTGAACCAGAGCATTCAGACCCTCGACCTGACCGTCTCTGTGACGACTGAAGAAGCGAGGCGTTTTGGCGTTGACATTCTTGGCCATCAGGTCCATGAGGGGCTGACCCCAAGCATGCAATATCAACTGAAAGGCCACGCGGCTTAGACACCACTCTCCGGGATTTGGCACGTGACTGAGGAAGTCCGCTCGAACATTCTCTACTCCTGCTATGTGGGAGGCCGAGATATCCAGAAGATGAGACTCTGCCCAGACCATGAGCAGAGCCGCCTCCTGTGCCACGAGAGTGCTTTTGGTGCCCCCCTGACAATTGACATAGGCCACTGCCGTGGCATTGTCCAAAAGAACCTAGACCAACTTGCCCGTCAAGAAGGAGTGGAAAGCTAACAGCGCCAGGGCAGACCTTCCCCCTGTTTTTCCCATACCGGGAGTAGGTCACCCGAGGCTATAGACAAGATGGAAGGGCTTCCTGCCAAAACTGGTGAAGATCCTGCCAAAAATGAGCCTTCCACAGCCTGTAGCGGTAAGCCGGCATCAGCTGTGAGGGAATTCCCAGCTGCTTCGGCAGTAAGGGAATCCTTTTTACCCTTATCAGTGGCGGCTACCAGTGATACTTGTACAGCAACATTTATACAGTAAATCTGCTCTGTAATACAGAGGCAGAAGTTTTACTGAGCCAAGAGAAAACTGGATTCTTTGTAAATTCTGGAAAGACTGGGCAAACAAATGGCAAATGCGCTTTAACGTGGAAAAATGCAAGATCATGCATATAGGGAAAAAGAACCCGTTGTTCAACTACAAATTGGGGGGGGGCATTGTTGGGAGACAGCAGACTTGAGAGAGACTTGGATGTGCTGGTGGATGCATCACTGAAGCCATCTACACAGTGCGCAGCAGCCTCGAAAAAAGCCAACAGGATGCTGGGCATCATAAAGAGGGGCATAACAACCAGGACGCGGGAAGTCATCATGCCATTGTATCGAGCGATGGTGCGTCCACATCTGG
Organism: Geotrypetes seraphini; assembly: GCF_902459505.1. NCBI lineage: Eukaryota > Metazoa > Chordata > Amphibia > Gymnophiona > Dermophiidae > Geotrypetes > Geotrypetes seraphini. The sequence goes on along the minus strand of NC_047101.1, from coordinate 27,346,221 downwards.
AATACTGCATTCAGTATTGGTCGCCACACCTCAAGAAGGACATGGCGGTACTTGAGAGAGTCCAAAGGAGAGCAACGAAACTGGTAAAAGGGCTGGAACACTGCCCATACGCCGAGAGGTTGGATAGGCTGGGGCTCTTCTCTCTGGAAAAGAGGAGGCTCAGGGGAGATATGATAGAGACCTTCAAGATCATGAGGGGCATAGAGAGGGTGGATAGGGACAGATTCTTCAGACTGAAGGGGACAACAGGTACGAGGGGGCATTCGGAGAAACTGAAGGGAGATAGGTTCAAAACAAATGCAAGGAAGTTTTTTTTCACCCAAAGGGTCGTGGACACTTGGAATGCGCTACCGGAGGAAGTGATCAGGCAGAATACAGTACAGGGATTCAAACAGGGATTGGACGGATTCCTGAGGGATAAAGGGATCGTGGGATACTGAGAGAGGTGCTGGGATGTAATACAAGTATAGAAAACTAACCAGGTAATAAGTATGGAAACCCAACCAAGTCGTGAATGTGCAAGACCGGAGGATTAGGACTTCGATGAGAAGATAGGACTTCAATGGGAAACCAAGGTGGCAAGGGGGCCCCTTCTGGTTATTCAGACAGGTCGTGACCTGTTTGGGCTGCTGCAGGAGCGGACTGCTGGGCAGGATGGACCTATGGTCTGACCCGGCGGAGGCACTGCTTATGTTCTTATGTTCTTTCAGTAGACCAGTGGCAGAGGCAGACTTCCAATTTTGGAGCCAAAGCAGAGGGGCAAAGGAAACCCACCCCTCATTCTTTACCTGTTATTTCCGCCCCCACTCCCCACTGGTGATGCAGCTCTCAAATTCCCCCCACCATACCTTTTAAAAAACACTTCTTTTCTGGCATTAAGCAGTGGCTGATGCGTGCTGCTCAATGCCAGCCCACAGCCTTCCGTCTGATGCAACTTCCTGTTTCCACATAGGCAGATCTACATCAGAGAGAAGACTGTGAGCTGGCACTGAGCAGCTTGCATTGCATTATTGCCAGCGAAGAAATGGCATTTAAAAGGTATGCAAAGACAAAGTCTGATATATTCAATAAAAATAAACGGTATGATCTGGATGTCAGTCATTATTGTGCTGAATGTAGTGAGGTGCTATTTTCTGAAATGTATATTGAGCATATGTACTTGATGTTCCGCAACATGTGTTTTGTTTGTGATTTGCAAAATATAATAAAACATTTTTGAACTTAAAAAAAAAGTATGCAGGAGGAGGGATGTCAGACATCTTCAGCTGGTGGGGCTTGGGGATCCCCCACTAGCCACATCATAGGTCTGCATCAACTGGTGCCACTGCAGTGGACCAATATAAAATTATACATGGATGTTGCTTTTCCTGATGTTTTGAGAACATACTGTAGATGTAACATCAGAGAAAGAGACAGCCATACTCTCAAAAGCTCTTGGATCAAACGTTATACCTCATTTCTTATTTTAAAAATTTGCTTGACTGTGCTTGGTAACTATATTCCATCAGGTTGGCTTAAAAAACAGAACACACTGCAAAAGCTCAAAGAATCTCATGGAAAGCATAAGGTCCCAGCATCCTCCTACATCTGCTGGAAAAACCAAATCCTGAGCTCTTTCTTTCAGGTATTCTACAGCAGCTTATTATATCACCAGAAACCAGTGCTAGAAATTTGTCCCTGTGCTTCAAAACTGCTTTCAGATGTGCTATGCACTAGGAAGATTAGAAAGATAAATTTCTCACCAGAATTGTTTTCCCTTCCTCATCACAGACGCACATGATCACTTCCACATTTCTCTGAGTAGTCTTGTCAAAATCTCCTTGCAGCAGTGTGATATAAATATCATTCCTGACATCACCTAAAAGAGGAAAGGGCGAAATCACAATTCAAGGGACATCAGAGTCATTCGTGGAATTCTCACATATTTTTCATTCTATGTTTTGCCTAGCAAAAGATCTCTTTTTACACTCTAACATCAGTGTATGTCCTATGCTTTCTAATTGTACAATATAGTGTAAAATTGCTTATAAAAGGGAAACCAGTACTTTCCTGAATCTTTTATTTTTCTAATCTATCCTTGTATGAAATAGGGATGTGTAATCATTTTATTTCATTGTTCGTGCTGATAAGAAATGTAAGCAAAGACAACAGCAAAGGTGACCTTGGGTGCTGAGTCACTGTTGTCTTAGATTTCCTATTTTGGGAAGGCGTTATCTCCTGTGTCTTTGTGGTGATAAGAAATGCAAGGTCATACATTTGGGCTCTGAAATCCCAAAGAAACGATTTAAAGAACCTTTGTGCACAGGGGAGCAGAGGGACTTGGGTGTGATAGTATGTGATTATTTTAAGATGACCAAACAGGTAGAAAAGGCAACTGTGAAAGCTAGAAGGATGCTTGGGTGCATAGAGGAATGCCCAGTAGGAAAAAGGAGGTAATGATATCCCTGTAAAAGACTCTGGTGAGATCTCATTTAGAACACTGCATAATTTCCGGAGACCACACCTTACCAATGATATAAACAGGATGAACATAAGAACATAAGCAATGCCTCTGCTGGGTCAGATCTGAGGTCCATCGTGCCCAGCAGTCCGCTCACGCAGCAGCCCAACAGGTCCAGGACCTGTGCAGTAATCCTCTATCTATACCCCTCTATCCCCTTTTCCAGCAGGAAATTGTCCAATCCTTTCTTGAACCCCAGTACCGTACTCTGCCCTATTACGCTACTAAAATGGTCAGTGGTATTTGTCAAAAAGTGTATGAGGACAGACTTAAAGGTCTCAAATGTATATTTTGGAGGAAGGCAGGAGAGGGGTGATATGATAAGAGACGTTTAAGTACCTACGTGGCATAAATGCACAGCAGGCGAGTCTCTTTCAATTGAGAGGAAATTCTGGAATGAGGGGGAATAGACTCAGAAGTAACCTTCACGTATTTTATGGAAAGGATGGTGAATACATGAAATGGCCTCCTGGTGGATGTTGTGAAGATTTAGATTGTATCTGAACTCCAGGATGTTTGGGACAAGTACATTAGATCTCTAAGGGAGAGGAGAGGATAGTAAATGGCAGATCTTTATCTGCCTTAATATTTCTGTTTCTATGCATTTAATGAAAAAAAGTTTTGATTTTTTAACTTTAATATAAATTTTAGAAAAGCAAAATGAAACGGTACTATCAGGGCAGAGCATAATCTGGATAAATTCAAAAGTGGATTAAAATGCTTCCTTTTTAAAGATGCTTATGAAAACATCCTGTCTTCTTAGTGTTGGTTGCCAAAGGGGTGTTGGAGGTGTTTCTTGGCAGGAGATTGGGCATCTCTCCCACTGCTAAGGGGGGTGTTGGGCACATGCAAATTTATCAAATCTTCGTTACTTTCCACCAACCTCATTTGCATGAGCATTTTTTTTTTAATGACTCGCTTTTTCTTTTGTAAAAGGTAGTAAAATATTTATGGTAATGATAAGATACGATTTGGTAAACTTGTTTTAATTGGAAATTTTTAAAATGGGTTTTATGAAAAACTTCTTTATTATAAATAACTAGGATTACATTATTGCAAGGGAAATTATTGTGGGATTACTTGATTTATAATGCATTAATGAATAAATCTATTATTTTTAAATATTGTAAGAAGAAAGATGTGATGGAATGTTGCCTGGGGGGGGGGTATTGTGATTACTAATCCTATGTGTGTTCCAAGGCAATCAATTTATGTGGCGGGTGGGGGTGGGAAAAGGGAGGGTTTTTTTTTTCAAAATCAAGGATGGGAGGATAGGGAATGAAGGGATTGAAGATCAATTTAATTTTTCATTGGTTATTATCTGTGTAATGGTATCTAATCATATTAAATTAAATAAATTTAAATATTATTGTTGGATTATACATTTGGAAGTTGATTGAGATTAAGGTATTTTCATTGAATGTCAATGGCCTTAACCATCAAATAAAAAGAAAAAAAAATGTTAGCTTTCCTAAAACAGCAAAATGATGATTTGTATTTTATTCAATGATGGAATCAAGAAAACTGGAAGGGGGTTGGGTTCGCCAAAATTTTTTTGCCCCTGCAGTTGGCAAGAAAGCTGGGGTTGCCATATTAATAAATAAAAAATGTACAGCTAATTTTCAGCTAATTGATTCAGATCCTTTGGGTAGGTGGGTACATGTAAAAATGAGCATGGAAAATACTACCCTGGAACTGTTCAATGTGTATGCCCCAAATACGAATCAAATTGAATTTTTTAAGAATCTACAACAACTATTACTCCCACTGGCTACTTCTAATTTAATAGTGGCTGGAGATTTCAATGCTGTAATGGATCCATTAATAGATAAAAAACCAAGTAAAATTATGAAGTCATTAGGGTTAGATAATTTGGCACAATCTTGTAATTTAATAGATATATAGTGTATACTTCATTTTAATGATCGGGAATTTTCCTTTTGTTCACAGGTCCATAATTCTTTTTCAAGAATAGATTATATTTTTGTCTCAAATCAAATAGTTCAGCGAGTGACAAAAGCCATCATAGATCCTATTATTTTATCTGATCATGGTGGTGTATGGATTGAATTTCAGTTTGATGAGTAGGATTATTGGAGATTTGATAATATTTTGTTTGGTTTGGGGTTTTTTTTTATAAATCTTTATTCATTTTAGATTTTACAACAAGTGTACAGAAAAATCATCAGTTAATATACAACCTCACTTGAAATTCTACAATTTCTTCAAAATGAAGATTTAACCCCAACCCACCTCCCAAAATTGTATTCAACAAATACATGCTACATACTATAATAACTTATACCATTTGATCTATAAATTAATAGTGAAATTCAAAAACCCACCCCTCACCCTCTAACAATATATATAGTAAGTAGGGAAACATGCTGATTATTCATTATAATAACTTATTAATGGCCCACACACATCCTTAAATTTATTAAAACATCCTTTTTGAACTGCTAACACTCTTTCCATTTTATACACGTGACATACCGAGTTCCACCAAAAACAATAATTTAATCTTTTACAATCTTTCCAATTATATGTTATTTGTTGAATGGCAACTCCTGTTAAAATCATTAAAAGTTTATTATTATTAGAGGATAATTGACTTTTAGCTCTCATAGACATACCAAATAAAATTGTGTCATATGCATGATTTTCTAGCATACAATTTATTTGATCCCAAATCGACTGCCAAAAAGTTTTAATAAATGGACAATAAAACAATAAATGATCTAAAGTTCCAGCCTTGAGATGACAATGCCAACATCTATTAGACTTAGAGCAATCCAATTTTTGTAAACGAACAGGGGTCCAGAGTGCTCTATGCAACAGGAAAAACCATGTTTGCCTCATAGATGCAGACATTGTGCACTTCATTCTCCAGTTCCAAATACGTGGCCATTGAGACGCATTAATTTGATGCTTAATCTCAATGCTCCAAATATCTCTAAGTCCAGTCTTTGGTTTCTTATTCGAATAGCCAGATAATAATTTATACCACTGTGTGGCCTAGTGCCCCAGGAAGTCTGCCTGAAAGCATAAGAATTCTAAACTAAATTGATTATTAAGAGATTTCCATTCACGGAACCCTGCCTGAATAGCCTGCTTCAGTTGCAACCATTTATAACTTTTTTTTATTATCAAGGCCAAATTTATGTTGCAACTGTGAAAAATCAAGCAGTTTACCATTAGATATAACATCATCTAAGGTTCGTATACCTACTTTAATCCAATCCTTCCAGACAATCTTGAAACCGCCTATTTGAATCCTGGAGTTTAGCCATATATTTTGATATGTAGATTTTTGAATTGGATGAGGTGTTAAATTATTAATATATTGTAAAGTTTTCCATGTGTCCATTAATATTCTATTGCTTTTACGTATCCTAGGCATTTTAATACTGAGAAGATGACGAAGCCTAATAAGAAACATGAGCTGCCATTCTAACCATAACCAATCTGATAGCTTTTCCATGAGTTCTGGGAGGACCCAATACATACCCTGGCACATAATATAGGATTGATGGTACCTATAGAAGTTTGGAAAATTTACCCCACCCTCCTCAATTGGCTTTTGTAAGGACACTAAGGCAATTCTTGCAATTTTACCCAGCCAAATAAATTTAGTTAGAATACTATCCAACTTTTTATTTAAAAAACCCTGAAAAAAAAACTGATATCATACCCATTTGGTAACAAACCACAGGCAAAATCATCATCTTAATATTTTGGGCTCTTCCCCACCAAGACAAATGTAAAGGATTCCATTGCTCATATAACTCTGTTATTTTTTGCAATAAAAGTCTTTCATTCACTTTCATTGTCTCAAGTGTATTCTTTAACCAGATTCCTAAATATTTTATTCCTTCCTCCTTCCATATAAAAGGGAATGAATCACATAAACCTCTTGTACAATGTACATTTAGAGGAAGAACTTCTGATTTAGACCAATTTATTTTATAACCTGAGAATTTCCCAAATTTCTCAATCAATTCAAGTAAACATGGCATGGTTGTTTCAGGATTCCTCAAATGAAGCAGTATATAATCCGCATAAGCAGATACTTTATATTCCTTTCCAGATCTCGGAATAGCTTGTATCTCCTTTACTTGTTGAATAGCCAGTAACAAGAGTTCAAGTACTATGTCAAAAAGCAAAGGAGACAAGGGACAACCTTGTCTAACCCCCCTTTGCAATTTAAAACAATCTGAGAAATTATTGTTAATATATAATCTAGCAACAGGAGAGTTATACAAGGTTTGAATCATTTGTATAAATCCCGAACCAATACCAAACCACTCCATGGCCTGATACATAAAGGTCCATTCTACCCGATCAAAAGCCTTCTCCGCATCCAAGGATACAGAGAAAGCCGGATCCCCTATGTCTTTTGTTAAATATAACATATGAAAGGCCAGTCTGGTATTATTGGAAGAGTGTCTCTGAGCAACAAAACCTGTTTGGTGCATACCAACTATATAAGGAAGAGCCTTAGCCAAACGTATATCCAAAGGTTTAGCTAGTAATTTACCATCTACATTGATCAAAGAAAAAGGCCTGTAATTTGAAACCAAAATGGGATCTTTATTTGCCTTTGGCAAAACAATAGTTAACGATTCTGCCATAGTGCCTGAAATACAACCTTTATTTAATTGATTCTGATATAAATTTAATAAATAAGGTAATAGGGTAATTTGGAATGATTTATAAAACTCTACCGTAAAACCATCACCACCTGGAGCGGTCCCAACTCTAAGAGACTTCAATGCTGTTTGTAGTTCTTTTAGTGATATCGGTTCTTCCAGACTTCTTTTTATACTAGTCTTTAAACCCGTTACATTAACGGGTGCTAGAATATATGTATGTCTGTCTTTCTTTCTTTCTGTCTCTTTCACTGTTCTTGTGTCTTTCTTCTTTTTTTTCTGTCTCCCTCCCTCCTACTATTTGTCTTTGTTTCTATCTGTCTTTCTTCCTGCCCCCTATGCAGCATTTATCTCCCCCTCTCCACTTTCCTGTACAGTAGCCATATCAGCATTTCCTCCCCCTCCATTTGCCTGTGCAGCAGCATTTCCCCCCTCCCAACTTCCCTGTGCAGTATTTTCCTCCCTCTCCACTTCCCTGTGCAGCAGCTGCAGCAGGTCCAGCCTGTTTGATGGTTTATCTGAGTAGAGCTGCACCCCTGGTGATTTTTAGGGTGGGGAGTCGTTAGCATTTATCATAACTTTGTTCCTTTAGGCAGCCTCTGTCAGCATTAGTGTTTCGCCGGTCGCCAGTGCTCAGCCGCACGTGAGAGGCTCATTTTTAAGTTCAAAGCCACCGCCGCAGCTCCTCTCTCGATCCCCGCCTGGTGCGGTTCGAGAGAGGAGCCGTGGCGGCAGCTTGAGCATAAGCCCGATGTGCCCAGAATTTAATAGACCTTGGCTTGGATTCAGTGTCAGCATTTAGGGTTTCGCCGGCCGCCAGCGCTCAGCCGCACCGTGAGAGCCGGGTGAGGAAGGCTGCCGCAGCCTTGCGGCTTCCCTGCAGCCTCGCGGCTTCCCCTTCTTTTTTTTTTTTGTAATTATGTTTATTAACAATTGCAAAGCATTTTTTAGTTCAGGCGGCCGCTTGAGCATAAGCCCGATGCGCAGACCTCGGCTGGCAGCAGCGGTGGTAAGCCCGATGCGTGTAAGCGCGCATGCGCACTCTCATGGCCGTGACGGATCAGGGAACATGGCTTTAGAGTGCGCATGCGCGGCTAACATTTTATTATTATAAATGATCAGGAACTTTTGGACCCTCAATTAAATTTTAAAATTCTAAACCATCCTTTTCTCTATCTAAATAAGGCTCAGAAGAATAAAGGTCTTTATAAAAATTTAAGAATTGTTTTAATATAGGTCCAATTTGAGAATGAATATCTCCTTTTTCATCTTTAATTGCACTTATTTTTGTCTTCCTCTTTTTTGCTTTAAGATAATTTGCCCATAATCTTCCCGCCTTATTTGAGTTCCCATAATACAAAGCTTGTTGAGAAAGAATATCTTTCCTAACCAATTTAGAAGAAATCTCATTATATTTACATTTAGCTTTTAGAAGAGCTTGTAACGTAGAATTTTCCCATTTTTCAATCAATTTTAACTCTAAGATCTTAATTTCTTGTTCTAAAGTAGAGAATTGCTTTTTTAGTTGTTTTTTAGAATAAGCTGAAAATGAAATAATTTGTCCTCTCATAGTTGCCTTAAAGGCATCTCACAAGGTTTCTATAGAGACTTCTTCTGTATTGTTGATTTGAAAATACTCATTAATTTTTAGTTGATAATCCTCACAAAATTTTGGGTATGCAAGCAATGCATTATCAAACCTCCAAACAGGCCTATCATTATCTTGATCAACAAAATTTAATCTAATCCACACACCACCATGATCTGACAAAATTATTGGGTCTATGGAAGCCTGTGCAACATTTGTATTAACTGATCAGAAACAAAAATATAATCTATTCTAGAAAAGGAATTATGAACATGTGAACAAAATGAAAATTCTTGATCATTAAAATGAAAAATTTGATAAATATCTTTCAAATTACAGGAATTTACAAAATTATCCAAATCTAGTGATTTTATGATTTTACTAGGTTTTTTGTCCAATAAAGGATCCATAACAGCATTAAAATCTCCTGCCACTACCAAATTGTTTGCAACCAGTGGTAAAACTATTTGTTGCAGAGTCTTAAAAAATTAAATTTGATTCAAATTAGGGGCATACACATTGAAAAGCGCCACAGTAGTATTACCCATATTCATGTCTACATGCAACCATCTCCCCAAAGGATCTGCAGCCACCATATTAAACACTGCAGAGCATTTTTTTATTAATTAAGATAGCTACACTAGCTTTTTTCCCTACCGCAGGTGCAAAGAAACAATCCTTCACCCAATTACCCACTAGTTTCTTTGATTCATCCACAGATAGGTGTGTCTCTTGGATAAAACAGACATCTGCATTCCGCTGTTTTAAATATAAAAACGTCTTTTTCATCTTAATCGGATGGTTAAGGCCATTAACGTTTAATGATAGAATTTTAAACTCCATTATACTAAATGAAACACAATAATTGCATATGTCCACAAAATAATTATTATATAATCTTTTTCCCCACTCTGAAAATCAAAATTAGTCCCCTCCCTTTTTACCCAAAACCCTCCCGTTATCACCCCAACCCACCCCCTCCCCTCCCACCCAAAATAACAGTGCCAGCTTCGAAACGCACATACAAGATCAAGTAAATTAAAAACTCCCCTCAGGCCAAATTCACAAATAGTTCTTGTAGATATAATCATCTTCCCAAAAATTTAATGTAAGTCATTTTATAAGAGAATCACTTAAATTATATTCCCCTTCTTCTCTTTTGTTTGTTTTGGTTTGTTTGTTTTTTTTCAAACCTTAAATATGAAAGGAAATTTGCTAGTAGTCATACAGATAAAAATTATTATTCATTCACCCAACACAATCAATCATCCCTATCAAATGAATAAAACTCAAATGTACAAAAACATCGATTCAATTGGCAAATTCAATATCCATGTCTATTCCCCTTATCTCACTCCATTTTAATGACAACACCCCACATTCCTCATGCATACGAATTATAACCCAGTAACATTCAAAAATCGAATACCATCACACATCCCTTCCAAAGTATTCATTTCCATATTCGCTCCTTTTCTAAGAGTTCATTACAAATGTATATTTAAAAACATAAACTTTGTTAGAAAAGCAATTAAAATATCTATTATAACAAATCCCTGTAGTCTTGTATAAACTCAGAGTTGTTACAATCCTTCACCTGCAGCACAGGACTTATATAATGTTGCTTTCCTTGACCAGACTGTTCCATTTTCTATGAAACTTCAGGCTCATACCACCACGGAAGATTCATAATATGACTTATAGCCAAATTCATTTTTTGCAAACCACTTGACAGATTGCCAAAAATTAATTATGTTTTGCATAAGTATAGCAATCAAATCAACTTTCCAAAAGCGCAGTAAATAAAGGCAAGTCATATTAAACTTTCCCAGGCATGGGGGGTCACGTGATGTCGAGCTGCTGAGCAGACGTCGGTGGGGTAAGCTCCCGATCCCGTTCCCACCATCAGCTTTTTTTTGACCCCGGAGAGCCGCGATTTCGCCACTGCATTTCGGCGATTACATCGCTGCTGCGTTTCAGCAGTGTCTTGCAGATTTCGGGGCTATATGACAAGTAGGCTGCCCCGCCGGGAGAGGGATCGCGGCCGCGTGGGTGACTCCAAGATGGCCGACCGCGAGTCTCCACCGCCGCTCCCGGCGCCGACCGCATGGGTGTCCGAGATTGTGGCAGAGGTGAAGCTGTTGCTGGAGGGATCCCTGACCTCGAAACTACAGCCTATTGTGGATAAATTGGACTCTGTGGACACTCGGCTGGAAACGTTGCAGGGAGAGTTTTCCTCCTAACAGCAGCGTCTCACCACTCTGGAAGATCGAGTGCAGCAACGTGAAGGGGACCACCAGCAAATGAGGGCTCAGCTTGTCGCCATGGAAGCTAAACTTGAGGACCTTGAGAACCGGTCTCGCCGGGGGAACCTGCGATTGATTGGCCTGCCTGAATCTGTGAAGGATGGTGAGCTCCATTCCTTTCTGGAAACTTGGCTGCAGCGTTCTTTAACACTATCAACAGCGCATGGTCCCCTGAGAATAGAACGTGCGCATCGCTTGGGCCCGCTGGGTGAGCCTGGTTCGAGAGCTCGCACTGTCATACTCAAGTTATTGAACTCAGCCCATAAACAAAAAATTCTGCGAGCTATTCGTACTTCGGGGCCCCTGATGTATGACAACTCCAGGGTGCTGTGTTTCCAAGATTATTCTCCTGCTTTGCAAGCCAGACGGAAGGAATTCACTCCCATTTGCTCCCAGCTGTATTGGATGAAAGTTCCTTTTGCTCTGCTGTATCCTGCCCGCTTGCGGATCAGACATGCTGGTCAGACCCGCTTCTTTACTGTGGCGGCTGAAGCTCTTCGATTCCTACATTCCATGCAGGCACCAGACCCGGCTCCTTGACTGCTTTGGAGTTCGTTATTCTGTTTTAGGTTGAAATAGTTTGATGCACAGAGCCCTATGTACTGCCTCAGCTTGATATCTCCTGGGGGCCTTCGTACCTGCTGGCCTGCTCATGCGGGGGCCTGATCGTTGCAGTGTCTTCTTTTTGCTGGCTTGAAGACCTTGTCATGGAGCCTGGGGCGATGGATTGCTATGGACTTCTATGGGACATTTATTTTCCTTCTTTCGGGGACTGTATGGATGGTTGGGGGGGAGAGCCTGTTTGTGTTGAAGGGGATGCTATGTTCTTTATTGGAGGGGGGTACTTCCTTCTTGCAGTTGTTGACCGGTTGAGGGAGTGGTGTGTATGGAAAGGATAAGGGTGGGAATGTTTGCATGTTTGGGTGGGCGGTTTTGGTGGCACATATGGAGGCTCTTTAAGCCACTATATAGTGTTTTAGAGCAATACATTGCTACGACTTGTGGTTGTCCATTTTACTGCTCAACCTGCTATTGGACATCACGCGTGTTATAGGACTTGTTTATGTATGGGTTGGGTGGGATTCAAGGGTGCTTTCAGTTTGGGTGTGTATCGGTGGGATTGCTGTGAGTGGCTGGGGGTGGTTCTTATAGGTATGGTTTGCTGGGAGGGGGAGTTGGGAGCTGATCCACAGGACCCTTGGACCACTAGTGGGTCGCATGAGGGATGGGGAAGGGGCGGCGGGGGGAGGGGTGGGGGGGTGGATATGCTGGGGGTTTCTTCTGTTCTCTCTCTATTCTTTCCTCTTTCTCTTTCTTCTTCTTTTCTTTTTCTCCTTCCGTATTCCTGGTGCCCTGTGGTTGGCCTTTATCCTTTGGTGGATGCTCGGGTCTAGATTGAGGTTCTGGGAGCTGGTCGCTGGCTGGGACGGCCTTGCTCTCGGTTTTCTTTCTGGATTTTTGCCTGCTTTTTGTCTATATCCTTTTTCTTATGAAGCCTCTTAGATGTATTTCCTGGAATATAAATGGTGTCACTTCGCCTATTAAACGACATAAGATTTTGAAAGCCCTGAACCGTCAGAGAGCTGATTTGGTCTTCCTGCAGGAGACGCATCTGTCTGCGGCGGAGCATGCTAAACTTCAGACCTGGTGGGTTGGTCAGCATTTGGGGGCACCTGCGAACAACCGTAAGGCCGGGATTTTGATTTTGATTCGGAAGGGGCTACCCTTTGTTATTCAACAGCAGTGGACGGATCCTGGAGGTAGGTATATCATCGCCAAGGCACTATTTAATCGTCGGCCTCTGATTCTTTGTAATGTTTATGCTCCTAACAACTATGACTCTCGATTTTTCTCCTCACTTATTCGCCTTCTTGGCCAACAGTCGGATGTGCCCTTGCTCGTGGGGGGGGATTTTAATTGTGTTCATGACCCCTTGCTGGATAAATCAATTCCTGCTCCCCAGGATCGGATGCATCCTACTAAAGGTATTTCTTTACTTTGTTCATCCTTGGACGTTATTGATGTTTGGCGGACGCTTCACCCAGGAGAGCGTGACTACACTCATATATCTAGAGCCCATGCGTCCTTATCCCGGATTGATTACTGGCTGACCTCTAGCGCTTTGTTTTCTCAGATTGAATCGGCCACGATTGGTTCCTTTGACGTATCCGATCATGCCATGCTTTTGTTAATCTTGCATTTGGATGTCTCTCCACCGGGATCCTTCCGTTGGCGATTTCCGCTCCGTTTGTATCAGGACTCGAAATTTCAGGAATTCCTGCTTCAAAAATGGTCTGACTATCAACTTCATAATATTGACCATCGGGCTGATTCTACGCTTTTCTGGGAGGCTGCGAAAGCGGTCCTCCGCGGTGAGATTATGGCATATTCCAGCCATCAACGTCGTGCTCGGGATAGGGAGCTTTTACAGTTGGAACGTAGGATTGGTAACCTCCGTCGGCTTTATAGTCTATCTCACGCTCCCTCTTTGCGTTCCCAGCTCTTAGCTTCCCAGTGTAAGCTTCAGGAATTGCTGCATGCTAGAACAGTCAAGTCGCTCGCTTATTATAGATACCAATTTTTTCGCCACGGGAATCAACGAGGGGCGCTTCTGGCAAAGGTGGTCCGTCGTTCGGCGGGACGTACACATATCTTGCAACTTCGATCGGCAGGGGGGGGTTTGGTCAGGACGGTTGCCGAGATTAATGCAGTGTTTTTTGACTATTATAGGAAGCTTTATTCACAGCAATCTGATTTAATGGACGGCACGGCATATTTGGATGGCCTCTCCCTTCCATGCCTGTCTGATAGGGCGGTAGCTAAACTTAATGCCCCTATAACGGCTGAGGAGGTGGCAGGCGTCATACAGAAGGGGTCCTTGTTAAAGGCCCCCGGACCAGATGGTTTCCGGATGGAATTCTATAAACTCCTACTTCCTACGGTGGCTCCAGTCTTAGCTGATACCTTCACAGCAGCCATTCAGGGGGGTGCCCTTCCAGAGTCTCTCACTTCGGCTCAAATAGTTGTGCTATTGAAACCCCATAAGGATGCAGCCCTCTCTTCTTCTTATCGCCCCATTTCACTGCTGAATGTGGAGGCCAAGCTGTTCGCCAAGGTTTTGGCTAATCGATTGGCTTGTGTTCTTCCTGAGTTGATTGCTTCCCCTCAGGTGGGATTTGTGCAGGGGCGTACTAGTGTGAAAAACATTAGATCTATATTGGCGTCTTTGGAATTCGTGGAGAGAACCCGACTTTCTTCTCTATTGGTCAGCTTCGATGCTGAAAAGGCCTTCGATCGGGTCTCTTGGAATTTTTTATTTGAGGTTTTAACTCGGTATGGCGTTACGGGCTTTTTTCAGGATGCGATTCGGGTGCTTTATCACTCTCCTACAGCTTTTGTTTGGGCCAATGGACTTTGTTCTCCTTCATTCCCCATATGTCGTGGCATGCGTCAGGGCTGCCCCCTTTCCCCCTTTCCCCATTGCTCTTTGCTCTGTCGTTAGACCTTTTGATCCGTGATATTCAGCTTAATGGAGCTATTTCGGGTATTCGAATTGGTTCTTCCGAATTTAAAATTTTGGCATTTGCGGACGATCTCCTGGTCCATATCTCGGAACCCGCAATGTCTCTTTCCAATCTGATGGCCACTTTTCAAGAATATGGAGACTATTCGGGTTTTAAGCTTAACCTTGATAAATCTCTGGCGTTGGCTACATCCTCGGTTTTGCGGGACTCTTGGCCTGGACCCTTTCCCCTTCAATGGGCTTCTTCTTCGTTTCGTTATTTAGGGATTCTGCTGACGCCTCGTACGTCCGAGTTATATCGTGTTAACATTGATTCTTTGTTCAGTTCTTCGGCTGAGTGTTTTGCTCGTTGGTCTCCTCTTCCTCTGTCCTTGTCGGGTAGGATCAATTTGTTTAATATGGTCCTTTTTCCAAAATGGCTTTATACTTTGCAGCTGCTCCCTTTATGGCTCTTGAAACGGGATATTACTAAGTTACATCGATGCTTTCTCGATTCTGTTGGGGAGGACGGCGACCACGGGTGGCACTGCGTTATCTGCTCGGCGCGTGGGGAGGAGGGGGACTGGGGTTACCACATTTTCGGTTATATAATGCTGCCTGTTTGATGCGTTTTTTGGGGGAGTGGCTTTCGGATCGTCAGGATTTTACTCCAAAATTTTATGAGAAGGAATTTTTTGCACCTTGGCATATTCTGTCTTTGGTGCACACGCCCCGTTCTGCCTTGCCGGCGGCTCTTCGGGGGAGTTTGTTGTTGCACTCGCTACGCGTTATATGGTCTTATGTGTTGGACTCCTGGAATGGTACTCCCTCGATTACTAGATACTTACCTATTCAGGGGAATCTGCAATTCAGCCTGGGCATGGAGACTGCTAGTTTTCGTAAATTGGCATCCCGGGACTTCACGTTACTTACCCATGTTCTCCAGGCAGATGGTTCTTTACTGTCCTGGGATGCTCTGGTCCGGTCGGGTGTTTTCTCTGTGGGCGACTTTCTTGCGTTTCGGCAACTTCATCATTATGTTCGATCCCTCCCCCGAGCCGCTTTGGCTTTTCCTATTGAGGACAGATTTGCGGCGCTGCTGGATCCCTACTTGGAAGATGGGTTTACAGTTTCGGGTCTTTATAAGGACTTCCATCGATTATTGGGTCCGGCTGACCGCGCTGTCCTACACGCCCATTGGTGCCAGGATCTGGAGATAGCACGGGACGCGTTAGATCTCCCTTCCTTGATTGCAAGAATCCCGGGAGTTTCCGTTAATGCAGATCTACGGGAGTGTCAGTTTAGGGTTCTTCATCGGGGCTATTTTACGAAAAGTCAGTTATATTATTCGGGTTACACGGACTCTCCTTTATGCCCTAAGTGTCTCCAGCAACCCCATTCGTTTATCCATGCCTTCTGGTCTTGTGTGAAAATCAAACGTTTTTGGCGGTAGGTTGTCACTTATGTGGAGGGCGTCTTCGGCAATGCATTACCTTTTTCTGCCGCTGGTCTCTTGCTGGATAAGTATGAGGCCTTCCGCTTGTCTGATTCGGGTCAGCGGCAGTTTATGAGACGGGTGGGGGTCTTGGGGAAGAAAGTAATTCTATCTGTTTGGATTGGGGAACCTTCTCCATCCTTTTGGGACTGGAGGAATCGTTTGCATGCTCTGCTGCTGCTGGAGTGTAAAGATGCGTCTTATAGCTTACGACGAAGGCGACTCTTTCTTCGGATCTGGGATTCTTACTTTTTTTCATTATCACCACGGGCTAGAAGTGACATTCTAAATTCCTTGTGACTTTTTCTGAGACCTGGGCTTGTTTTCCATCCTTGAGGGGCGCCAAGTATACTTCTCTTTCTCTTTCTTTCTTCTTCTTCTTTACTCTCTTTCTTCTTTCTTTCAGTGTTGGTGTTACTCATTGTCTTGGGCAGTGGGCTATCTGAGTCCAAGTCTACTGCACTCAATTTTTCTCGTTTCAGATAGGGGGTTTGGGGAGGGGGGGTGGGGTGGGTGGGATTGTTGGATCTCCTATTTTGTTTCTGATGTTTTCTTCTGTTACTGTGGTTCTGACATATTGGTCTGTTCTGTGTTCTTTGATAATAAAAATTGATTCAACATAAACTTTCCCAGGCATTCACAAAGCAGCGGTTTATCAGAACTTCTGAAGCTATCATCAAATTATTTCAACCTCAAGGTGCAGTAATGTTAAAATCGCAATCCAGCGATCTTAATTAAATATATGCAGAGAAAAAAACCTTTAGGTTGAGCAGAGGTCAGATCTAAAAGCAAGAATCAAGGCAAGGATCCAGCCGTATCATACAAGCGATCCTCACAGTCACAGTTCTGCATTACAAGATAGTCAGATCTCTCCATATTTTCAGAACAGCCCAGAAATCATCCATTTTTATATTCACTTTAATAACCTCTGACTGCTTCTTATATTTTTAAACATAACTCCAAAGAAAATGTTTATTTCTCCTTGTTCCTAACATTCTGACACAACTCTGCTCCAAGCAACTGATACAGATGATCACGTGACCATGTCAGAATGTTGAGCCCTTTCAAATTTTTAACTGTATCAGCTCCATGTTGAAGAATTATTGATTATGTTTATTCAATTTCCTCAAACGTACTGAGTCTACTTGACTATTGTAACATCGCCTATTTAGCAATTTCCCAAAAGAACATGCAGCGTTTACAATTGATGCAAAATGCAGCGGTCAAACTGATTTTCGGGCTGAGGAAGTTTGACCACGTGACACACTACTACCGGCAGCTGCATTGGCTGCCAATGGAGGCGCGCATAAAGTTTAAATTTGCCTGCTTCTGCTTCAAAGCACTACACGGACTTGCTCCTAAATATTGTCACAATCCTAGCCCTAAAGCTCGGCTTGTGCCAGGCATGGCTGTTGCTAAACCTAGCCCAGCCATTCAAAGAGCTAACCATGGGGATAGGGTTGTGACTAGAGAAAAGGAAAAACCTGTATTTCCCTTTAATTCTCATGGGGCTGATTTCTGGGGAGGAGAACACCAGGAAGACAGCAGCCTGGAACAGCCATTGAAGCATGCTACTCCCCCTGCTAGCTCTCAGCTGCAGGAGATAATTAAAGATACTGGGAAAGTTAGGCAGAAGATGCAGGCTGCCCCTCCCCCTCAGAGAACAGGGCGTGTCCGCCTCAACGCTTTAGAGGCTGCTCTGAGGAGGAGACAGTCAGTTTACCCTGGGCTAGCCAGGAAGGGGACCTACAGGACTGTTCTCCTGAGTCTCAGTCTTATTCAGACATTGAGATGTTGGATATAGCCATTGACCCTGTTGCCAACCAGCCAGCACTGTCAGAACCGATGGACTGCCTTGAGACTGCCAGCATGCCTGAAGATTTGCCTATGGAGGAAAGCTAAGTGGCAGGGCTGTGTAGTTTGTTTGAATGCCTAGGATGCTTTGATGCTTTGATCTCGGATGATGTTTTCCCTGAAGAAGGAATGAGATTAGTGCTGCACTGCTGTGTTGATGCATAAAGAAAAAAAAAAAAAAAAAAGTTTTTTTTTTTTTTGGAACTTAAATGATCTGGATTATTTAAGTTTATATTTTGAGTTCTGAGATATTGTGTGTGTGTGTGGGAGTAGTGCATACTTGGGGAGAATCCACTTTCCATTCTGGTTGGGATTGTGGGGCCATTAGTGGCATTCTGTTAAACAGAAATAAAGTTGTGGATTCAGCTACTCCCCTCCCCCACCAACTCCTATTAAGTTGGTTGGGGCCAAGCCTGCCTTTGGCTGGGCCTGGACACCACACTATATGAAAGCTACAGAGGCAGTACAATATTGAGCAACTGCCTGTTTTCAAGGGCAGCCACATTCAAGACTGTTGGCTTTCATTGACTTTGATAACCTGCATGAAGGTGAGAGCTGTCACAGATCAGTGTCCAGCTCCGGGTTTTTTTTTTTCTCTCTTTTATTTACCTGTTTACCTATGGTTTGGCAAAAGAGGGACTTGAAGTCTACTCCAAGCTTATCTCCACAATAAAAGGGGATTTGAATGAACTTTGAATTGACTTGTTTTTGAATGTTTTGTCCTTATATATTGGACGGTGACCAGCAGGACTTCCATCTTTTATGGGAAGCACGTCGGAGTTGCGCTATCGTGAGCATTGACCGGAGCCAAATCCATACATGAGCACCGGCAACGCCACAATATATAACTGACCTTTTCCTCCTCAGCCAACAGACACAAGAGAAGCTCACATTCCAACTTCGTTCCCCCCCGTGAGAGATTGTAAACTGAAAAAACACCATGAACATCTTCTCTCGTACCAAGCACCATCATAGGGTAAAGACCTAGAACAATTGCTTTCGCCCACTACTTATGAGGAATTAGGAAAGTCTGAAAACACACCTGTTCCTAAAGTATCTAGACAACTGATCCTCTCTTCTCTCTCCCCTCTATAGCGATTCACTTGTTCTATTGATCATTCTTTCCTCAAAAATGGATTTCCTGTCCTATTAACCCTCTTTCTTCCTCCCCTCTTAAAGTCAATCAATTTGTACCTTTGCGTAATCTTTGTAAACCGCATAGAACTTCACGGTATTGCGGTATATAAGCTGTTATTATTATTATTATTATTTAAAAGTACTGAAATAAGTAAATGAACAAAAACAATAATAAAAATTAAAAAAAAAATACAGTTACCAGGAAGTACCCTTAAGAGACAATAGGCAGTTCATACTGCTCCAGAAACTCCTTCAGTTTTACTGCATCTTCAAAATTAAAAGTTTTATTGTCATAGGTCACTCTCATAGTTGCCGGGTATATTAAACCATACCTAGCACCTAATGATCTTAGTTGAGGATGCAAATCCAAAAGCTGTTTCCTTTCAATTCACTTATATTAATATAATTAGCCTTTCTCCGCAGAGCTAATCATTCACCCGACCATCCCAGTACGCTGCGAAGCCACGCCCCCCAAGATTTGATAATACTTTGATTGCGGATTCAAATTTCCTTGAAGAATTTAAATAAAAAATGATTGAATTCTTTCAACTTAATGCTTCAGAAGATATTAACATAGAAACGTTATGGGATGCATTTAAGGCTACCATGAGAGGTAATATTATTTCATATTCGGTATATATTAGAAAACAACTTAAAAAACAATTTTATAATTTGGAAAAAGAGATTAAACATTTGGAAAAAAATTAGTTGACAAATGAGAGCAAAATATCCTACAGGCTTTATTAAAAGCAAAAGGCAAATATAATGAGATATCTTCTAATTCTAAATTCGTAAGGAAAGATTTGTTTTCCCAACAAACTCAGTGTTATGGAAACTCAAATAAGGCGGGAAGATTATTGGCAAATTATCTTAAAGCAAAGAAAAGAAGAACAAAAATTATTGCAATAAAAGATGAAAATGAAGAGATGCATACTAAAATTGAAAATATTTTAAGTCAATTTTTAAATAAAGACCTATATTCTTCTGAGCCTTATGGAGATAGGGAAAAAGATACTTTAGAATTTTTGAATCTAATTATTGGACCGAAGGTTCCTGAACATATAAAAAGAAGTTTAGAGGAGCCTATATCACTAAAAGAATTAGAAACAGCATTGAAATCTCTTAGAGGTGGATCCGCTCCAGGTGGTGATGGTTTCACAGTAGAGTTTTATAAATCATTTCAAAGAACCCTATTGCCATATTTATTAAATTTATATCAATTTCAACTGACTAGAGGTTGTATTAAAAGTACTATGGCAGAATCATTAACAATCGTTTTGCCAAAGCCAAACAAAGATCCCACTTTGGTTTCAAACTACAGGCCTATCTCGTTAATCAATGTTGATGGAAAACTTAAGATATTGGCTTTACGATTGGCTAAGGCTCTCCCTTTTATTATTGATATGCACCAAACAGGATTTGTTGCTAAGAGACATTCTTCTAACAATACTAGATTGGCTTTTCATATGTTAAATTTGACAAAAGCCATGAATGATCCGGCTTTCTCTGTCTCTTTGGATGCGGAGAAAGCCTTTGATCAAGTTGAATGGACTTTCATGTATCAGGCATTAGATTGGTTTGGTATAGATTCAGGATTTATACAAATGATTCAGACGTTGTATAGGGCAAACAGAATGCTAGGAATGATAAAGAAGGGGATCACAAACAGATTAGAGAAGGTTATCATGCCGCTGTACCGGGCCATGGTACGCCCTTACCTGGAGTACTGCGTCCAGCACTGGTCTCCGTACATGAAGAAGGACACGGAACTACTCGAAATGGTCTAGAGAAGAGTGACTAAGATGGTTAAGGGGCTGGAGGAGCTGCCATACAGCGAAAGATTAGAGAAACTGGGCCTCTTCTCCCTCGAACAGAGGAGATTGAGAGGGGACATGATCGAAAGATAGACTTAGTAGATAAGGACAGGTTGTTCACCCTCTCCAAGGTAGGGAGAACAAGAGGGCACTCTCTAAAGTTGAAAGGGGATAGATTCCGTCCAAAAGTAAGGAAGTTCTTCTTCACCCAAAGAGTGGTAGAAAGCTGGAACGCTCTTTCAGAGGCTGTTATAGGGGAAAACACCCTCCAAGGATTCAAGACAAAGTTAGACAAGTTTCTGCTGAACAGGAATGTGCACTGGTGGGGCTAGTCTCAGTTAGGGTGCTGGTCATGGACCAGAGGGCCCCCACATGAGCGGACTGCTGGGCATGATGGACCACTGGTCTGACTCAGCAGTGGCAATTCTTATGTTCTTATGCTGCAAGATTATACATTAATAATAATTTATCAGAGCGTTTTAATTTGCAGAGGGGGTTAGACAAGGCTGTCCCTTATCTCCTTTGCTTTTTGATATTGTATTAGAACCCTTATTATTAGCCATTCAACAAGCAAAGGGGATACAAGGTATTCCTCGTACAGATTGGGAATATAAAATTTCAGCATATGCAGATGATATACTGCTTTATTTGAGGAATCCAGAAATTACCATTCTATGCTTGCTTGAGTTGATAGAGAAATTTGGAAAATTTTCAAAATGTGCATTGTACTAAAGGCTTAATTCATTCTCATTTGTATGGAAAGAAGATGGATTAAAGTATTTAGGTATTAGAATAAAAAACATACTAGAAGACACAATGGAAGAGAATGAAAAATTTTTATTAAAAAAAGTAACAGAAATGTGTAAGCAATGGAATCCTTTACATCTTTCTTGGTGGGGAAGAGTCCAAACTATTAAAATGATGATATTGCCTGTGGTTTGTTATCAAATGAGTATGATACCAGTTTTTTTTTTCAGGGGTCCTTTTATAAAAAGTTAAATGGTATTCTTACAAAAATTTTTTGGCTGGGTAAAATGCCTAGAATTGCCCTAGTATCTTTACAAAAACCAATTGCGGAGGGTGGGGTAAATTTTCCAAACTTTTATAGGTATCATCAAACCTATATTTTACGCCAGGGTATGTATTGGGTCCTCCCAGAGCTCATGGAAAATATCCCAGATTGGTTGTATTTGGAATGGTGACTCATGTTACCTATAAACTTATCTCATGTTCTTAGTGTTAAAATGCCTAGAAAATATAAAGAGAACAGAATATTGATGGATACATGGAAAACTTTGTGTTATGTCAGCAATTTAAGTCCAAACCCAATACACAAATCAACAAATCAATCTTTATGGCTAAACTCCAAGATTCAAGTTGGCGGTTTTAAAATCGTATGGAAGCATTGGATTATTGCAGGTATACGGACTTTAGGTGATGTTATTTTAAATGGTAAACTGCTTGATTTTTCACAGCTGCAACATAAATATGGTCTATACAAATCACAAAACTTTAAATGGTTGCAGCTGAAGCAGGCTATTCAGGAGGGGTTCCCTTAATGGAAAAATCTTAACAATCAGTATAGTCTGGAATTCTTATGCTTTCAGGTGGATTTCTTGGGACACCAGGCTGCACAGTGCTATAAATTGATATCTGGATTTATGAATAAAAAACCAAAGACTGGTCTTAGAGACATTTGGAGCATTGAGATTAAGCATCAAATTTCTGCATCTCAACGGCCACGAATTTGGTCTTGGAGAATGAGATGTACAGTGTCTGTATCTATGAGACAAACTTGGTTCTTTTTGTTACATAGAGCATTTTGGACCCCAGTTAGATTACAAAAGTTGGATAGCTCTAAGTCTAATAGATGCTGGCATTGTAATCTGGAAGTAGGGACTCCAGATCATTTATTATACTTTTGTCCCTGCATCATGGCCTTTTGGAAATCAATTTGGTCTCAAATTAATTGTTTATTAGAAAACCATGTAGACCTATCATATATACAATCCTATTTGGAACGTCTATGAGAATAAAAAGTCAAATTTCATGAAATAATAATAAACTTTTACCATTCAACATATCACCAGAAATTGGAAAAATTACACCAGACTTAATTACACCTTCTGGTGGAATTCGTTGTGCCATATATACAAAATG
This sequence comes from Geotrypetes seraphini, assembly GCF_902459505.1. Lineage (NCBI taxonomy): Eukaryota > Metazoa > Chordata > Amphibia > Gymnophiona > Dermophiidae > Geotrypetes > Geotrypetes seraphini. The sequence goes on along the minus strand of NC_047101.1, from coordinate 27,323,213 downwards.
GAAAGAATAATTGCCATACAAAAAGGGAATTATAATAATTTTAAAAAGATTTGGGGGCCATTGACAACTTATTGTAATGATTAGATGCCTTTTTACATTGAAAGTATAACTATAATTATGGGAGGGGGGTGTTATATAGTTATAATATAGGTTGAATCAATATCTATGAATATAGAACATGTATGTTATTTTTTTTGATTGCAATATTTGTGAAAAGGGTGGGTGGGGGAGGGAGATAATTTATGTATTTAAGATAACAATAGAAAAAATTTCAAGTGATGTGTACAGTTCAATTGATGTAATATTATGTACTTGATGGAAGATGAAAAATGAATAAAGAATTGGAAAAAAAAAAAAGAATGACTTGCTTTTTTAAAATCACTACTATAATGGCTGCGACAGTGGTCTGTCGGTTTTTAACACAACTTTTAGAGAATCTAGGCCCAAGTTATAAAATTGTCTTCCATCAGTTTCCTTCATACCCAGTACTTGATAGTGAATTTATCAATTATGGAGCTGTGCACATCCAGAAACAATCAAACCAGCCAATTATACCTCAGCTGAGCTGTAAAATAACAAATAACTTACCTGGCATTATTATCTCTGGAAATCCCAGCTTCCTTGCCACAACTGTTGTCCTGTCTACAAGGTGAGGAGATTCCTTCCTGATCTGTATAATGTCCCCAACAAGCATTTTCAAGGTTATCCAGAGACCTGGAAGATAAATGTTTTATAAATATATATCTAGATCTTTTAGGGGGGGCAAACCTCCATAATGTTACTAGCAAAGTCATGGACTGAGACAAATTTTGAAAAATCTATATCGAACCGATTTCTTCATCTGAATAATTTTCAATTTTGCATTTGACTCTGACATCTTCCTATTGGAGAAAGCAATAAGTGGCTGCCTTTAGAGGTCTTCGTAACTTGACTCGAAACTTATCCTAAAAAAGTTAGAGGTAACTTTGGATTTGAAAGGCTGGTGAATTGGAATACGGTAGATGATTTTGATGTTAAAAGTTTTTAACTTCGGGGCATGGCTTGGCGCGCGCGATACATGGATGTGTGATCGTGTCGCTCCATTCCCCAGGCAGCGGTTTATGATCAAAACATACCTTTGTATCGAAAAAATTTAAGTTTCTGCTGGAGAGGGTGCTGTATTAAGATGGTGAGTACACGCCAGGGGAAAATTGATACAGCCTTTGCGACTTCCAGTACGGCAAAGTGCCTCAAGCAAGATCTGGCTGCTGCATCTAAAGCCCCACTTCCGGACGAAGAGGAAACTGGGAGAAAAGACATAATGAATGAACTGAAAAAAATCTCAAAACAAATTCAAAAAAACGCGGAAAGCATTCAAGAAGTGAAATAAGAGGTATTAAATATAAACAGGCAGTTGGAGGCAGTGAATCAGAGAATGACCGTTTTAGAATACAGAGTGGAACAGATGGAAATGACTGCAGCACAAACCAAGGAGGATAATAAAATCATCAGGGAATTACAGAAAAAGCTGGTGGACTACGAAAATCGTGGCAGGAGAAAGAACATTAAAATTATTGGATTGGGAGAAAATTTGGAAGGGGGGAACCCGAGACAGTTCCTGGAAAATTTACTTCCAAAACTACTTCAGTTAAATACAAAGTTCCCATTAAAGATCGAACGTGCCCACAGGATTCCTTTCCAACGGTCCGCTGGTAACTCTAAGCCTAGACCTCTGATCTTTAAGTTATTGAGGTTTAGTCAAGCGATGGAAATATTAAGCTTGGCAAAAGCGGATAGGAATTTAAACTATAAGGGCTCAAAGCTTATATTCTTGCCGGACTTTGAAAAAGGTACTGTGGCTGTAAGGCAGCAGTTTCTCCAACTCAGAGCTCAGCTTAAGGAAAAAGGGTACAAGTACGGTTTATATTACCCTGCAAGAATGAGAATTTCCTCTGGAAACAAAACACTTTATTTTGATGATCCAGAAAAACTGAAAAATTTCCTTGCAAATGCAGAACCAATGTCTATATAAAATGTTTCCAGGAATGAAGAAAGAAGAAGTGAAGAGGATTGACTGTTTTACAAAGATATTAATGAGTTTGGATACATCTAAGAAGGAATTTTGCTTTGCAAAGAGACTATAGGAATGATTTTATTTATTTGATCCTGTTAGTATATTATATTTTGAACAAGTGTCATGATAGGTTGATAAGTGGGTGTCATAATTGTATATTTATTTGGTAATGAATAGGTTTTCAGAATATGATTAGATATTTTTTTAAAGGGGATAATAGATATAATGAAATTAAATGAATATGGTTATGAACTTAAGTAATTTAAGTATGATCTTTTACTTGTATAAGATTTATGTGGATGGAATGAGATTTACTAATTTAATTGGTAATATTACATTACATTACATTACATTACATTACATTAGGGATTTCTATTCCGCCATTACCTTGCGGTTCAAGGCGGATTACAAAAGGTTAGTTTAAGGACGGAATTACAATGGATAACAGAATTACAGAGTTACAGAATTACAGAATTATATGAATTTAAGGATAGAATTACAATGGATAACAGAATTACAGAGTTACAGAATTACAGAATTATATGAATTTAAGGATAGAATTACAATGGATATCAGAATTACAGAGTTACAGAATTATATGAATTGTAGAGAATAGCTAGAGAGGTAATATGAAGATCTTGAGGGCTTTTGGTGGTCGTGTTGTTATTTCTGTTTTAGGAATTTCTTGAAAAGTGTGGTTTTTATTTCTTTTCTGAATGTCTTATAGTCTATGGTGGTCATCAGAAGGTTGGAGATTTGGTTGTCTAGTCTTGCAGCTTGTGTGGAATAAGAACATAAGCAGTGCCTCCGCCGGGTCAGACCATAGGTCCATCCTGCCCAGCAGTCCGCTCCCGCGGCGGCCCAAACAGATCACGACCTGTCTGAATCACCAGAAGGGGCCCCCTTGCCACCTTGGTTTCCCATTGAGTCCTATCTTCCCATCGAAGTCCTAACCCTCCGGTCTTGCACATGCACGACCTGGTTGGGTTTCTATACTTATTACCTGGTTAGCTTTCTATACCTGTGTTACATCCCAGCACCTCTCTCAGTATCCCACGATCCCTTTATCCCTCAGGAATCCGTCCAATCCCTGTTTGAATACTTGTACCGTACTCTGCCTGATCACTTCCTCCGATAGCGCATTCCAAGTGTCCACGACCCTTTGTGTGAAAAAAACTTCCTTGCATTTGTTTTGAACCTATCTCCCTTCAGTTTCTCCGAATGCCCCCTCGTACCTGTTGTCCCCTTCAGCCTGAAGAATCTGTCCCTATCCACCCTCTCTATGCCCCTCATGATCTTGAAGGTCTCCATCATATCTCCCCTGAGCCTCCTTTTTTCCAGAGAGAAGAGCCCCAGCCTATCCAACCTCTTGGCGTATGGGCAGTGATCAAGCCCTCTTACCAGTTTCGTTGCTCTCCTTTGGACTCTCTCAAGTACTGCCCTGTCCTTCTTGAGGTACGGCGACCAATATTGAATGCAGTATTCCAGATGTGGACGCACCATCGCTCGATACAATGGCATGATGACTTCCCGCGTCCTGGTTGTTATGCCCCTCTTTATGATGCCCAGCATCCTGTTGTATAGGTATATGAATTTAATTTATATTAAGATTATTTAACATTTTAATTACATGAATTGAGTTTTAGGTATGATGATATTATGAGATGAACTTATTTTTGATATTATATTAGATGAACTGTTTTTAATGTTGCCTGGGGGGAGTGTAGGGGTTACATATCCTATGTGCGTTACAAGTTTTTCCATTTGGAGGGAGGGATTGGGTGGGATAGGGATGGGGGGGTTATTAATAATATGTTTAATGATGAATTTGGGGAAGAAAGGGGATGGGTATTTTTTCATTTGGAGGGAGGGATTGGGAGGAATAGGGATGGGGGGTTATTAATAATATGTTTAATGATGAATTTGGGGAAGAATGGGGATGGGTATTTATAGTATTTACTATTGGAAATTATAAAAACATGGGTGTCTAGTCATTTTACAATAATTAAAAAGGTATATTATTATTGGAATAGATATTTAGTTGAATGATGATTAAGTTTTTTTCATTGAATGTAAATGGCCTCAATTATATGATCAAGAAAAAGAAAATGTTAGATTTCCTTAAGAAACAAAATTTTGATGTATATTTTATCCAAGAGACACACTTATCATTTAATGAATCTAAGAAGCTGGAAGGAGGGTGGATTTCAAAATGTTTTTTTGCTCCAGCAAATGGGAAAAAGGCGGGAGTTGCTATATTAATAAGTAAGAAATGTTTAGCAAATTTTCAAATGGTTGCTGCAGATCCTTTGGGAAAGTGGGTACATGTCAAAATGAGCATGGGAAATAATACCCTTGATTTGTTTAATTTGTACGCTCCAAATTCGAATCAAATGGAGTTTTTTAAAATTATACAAAAATTACTATTACCACTGGCTGCTTCTAATTTAGTGGTGGCTGGAGATTTCAATGCTGTAATGGATCCGATAGTGGATAAGAGTCCAAGTAAAAATTATAAAATCATTAGGTTTAGATAATTTGGTTCAATCGTGTGATTTGATAGATATATGGCGTAGTCTTCATTTTAATAATCGGGAATTTTCCTTTTGTTCTCAAGTGCATAATTATTTTTCAAGAATAAATTATATATTTGTTTCAGATAAAATACCTCAGAAAGTGACTAAAGCCATCATAGATCCTATAATTTTATCTGGTCATGGTGGTGTTTGGATTGAATTGCAATTAGATGAACAAGTTGATTCAATGCCGATTTGGAGATTCAATAATGCTCTGATTGCAGATTTAAAATGTATTGATGAGTTTAAATCAAAAATGATTGAGTTTTTTCAAATTAATGAATCTGGAGATATTAATATTGAGGTGGTATGGGATGCTTTTAAAGCAACTATGAGAGGGTATATTATTTCATATTCAGCTTATGTTAGAAAACAAGCTAAAAAACAATTTTATGATTTGGAAAAAGAAATCAAAATTTTGGAAAATAAGTTAATTAATAGATGGGAACAAAATACATTACAAATTTTACTAAAAGCTAAAGCTAAATATAATGAATTATCTTCAAAGCTTGCTCAGTATTATGGAAATTCAAATAAGGCTGGGAAATTATTAGCAAATTATCTTAAGGCAAAAAAAAGGAGGACAAAGATTGTTGTAATAAAAAATAATAGAGGTGATTCATATACTAAGAATGAGCATATTTTACAGCAATTTCTTGCTTTCTATAAGGACCTATATTCTTCAGAGACTTATAGAAATAAAGAACAAGATGGTTTAAATTTTTTGAATTCAATTATAGGTCCAAAAATTCCTGAGCATATAAAAGGAAGTTTAGAAGAACCTATATCGCTAAAAGAATTGGAAATAGCATTGAAGTCTCTTAGAGTTGGATCCGCTCCAGGTGGTGATGGTTTTACTGTAGAATTCTATAAATCATTTCAAATTAACCTTTTACCATATTTGTTAAATTTGTATCAGCATCAACTGACTAATGGTTGTATTTCAGGTACTATGACAGATTCGGTGGTTATTGTTCTACCAAAACCAAACAGAGATCCAACTTTGGTATCAAACTACAGGCCTATTTCATTAATAAATGTGGATGGGAAAATTCTTGCTAAAGTGTTGGCTTTAAGATTGGCAAAAGCTTTCCCTTTTATTATTGATACTCACCAAACAGGATTTGTTGCAAGGAGACATTCTTCTCATAACACTAGATTGGCTTTTCATACTTTAAATTTAACAAAAACAGTGAATGGACCCGACTTTCTTGGTCTCTCTAGATGCAGAAAAGGCCTTTGACAGGGTAGAATGGAACTTTATGTATCAAGCACTGGATTGGTTTGGGGTGGGGTCTGGTTTCATTCAAATGATTCAGACACTGTATAGCTCTCCTGGTGCAAGATTATACATTAATAATAGTTTATCAGATAGATTTGACTTGCGAAGGGGGGTTAGACAGGGTTGTCCCTTATCTCCTTTGCTCTTTGATGTTGTCTTGGAGCCCCTGTTAATTGCTATTAATCAAGCAAAGGGGATACAGGGTATTCCTTATTCGAATTGGGAATATAAACTCTCTGCTTATGCAGATGATATACTACTTTATTTGAGGAATCCAGAGATCACCATACCATTCTTACTTGAATTGATAGAGAGATTTGGAAAATTTTCAGGATATAAGATTAATTGGAGTAAGTCTGAAGTTCTCCCGCTTAGTGTTCATTGTGTCAAAGGACTATTTGATTTATTTACCTTTGTATGGAAAGACGAGGGTCTAAAGTATTTAGGTATCCTTATTAAAAATAATATTGAGGATACAATAAAGGAAAATGAAAAACTTTTATTAAAAAAGTTACAGAAATGTGTGAGAAGTGGAATCCGTTGCATTTATCATGGTGGGGGAGAGTTCAAACTATTAAAATGATGATATTGCCTGTTTGTTATCAAATGAGTATGATACCAGTTTTTTTTCAGGGGTCCTTCTATAAAAAGTTAAATGGTATTCTTACAAAATTTGTTTGGATGGGTTAAAGGCCAAGAACTGCATTAGTATCTTTACAAAAATCAATTATGGAGGGAGGGGTAAATTTTCCAAATTTTTATAGGTATCACCAAGCCTATATTTTACGTCAGGGTATGTATTGGATCCTCCCAGAGCTCATGGAGAATGTCCCAGATTGGTTATACTTGGAATGGCGACTCCTGTTTCCTTTGCACTTGGTTCATTTGCTAAGTATAAAAATACTTAGAAGATATAGAGAAAATAAAATATTTGTTGATACATGGAAAATATTACGATATGTTAGTAACTTGTCACCTATTCCAATTTCTAAATCATTACACCAATCCATTTGGGTAAACTCCAAGATTAAAATTGGCGGAATTGGCGGGTTTCAAATCGTCTGGAAGCAATGGATTATTGGAGGTATTCGTACCTTGAATGATACTATTTTAAATGGTTCCCTGCTTAGTTTTTCACAATTGCAACATAAATATGGTTTAAATAAGAATCAAAATTTTAAATGGTTGCAGTTGAAGCAGGCTATTCGGAAGGGGTTCCCTGAATGGAAGAATCTTAATAATCAATATAGTTTAGAATTCCTTTGCTTTCAGGCGGATTTCTTGGGTCATCAAGCCGCGCAGTGGTATAAATTACTTAGTGAGTATTTGAAAAAAGAAAAATGGGTTGAGGGATATTTGGAGCATTGAGATTAAGCACCAAATATCTGCATCTCAATGGCCACGCGAATTTGGTCTTGGAGAATAAAATCTACAATGTCGGCATCTATGAGGCAAACATGGTTGTTTTTGTTACATAGAGTGTTTTGGACCCCAGTTCGTTTACAAAAAGTAGATAGTTCTAGGTCTAATAGATGTTGGCATTGTTATCAAGATATAGGGACTTTGGATCATTTAATTTATTTCTGTCCTTGTATTAATGCATTCTGGAAATCAATCTGGCCCCAAATTAATTTGCTATTAGAAAATCATGTTGCCTTGTCATATGATACAATTCTATTCGGTACTTCAATGAGGTATAAAAGTCAAATTTCAACATCTAATAATAAGTTATTATTAATATTAACAGGAGTTGCCATTCAGCACATAACTAGGAATTGGAAAGACTATACAAGACTTAATTTTACATTTTGGTGGAATTCAGTATGTTATATATATAAAATGGAGAGAGTTCTTGCGTTGCAGAATGGGAATTATAAGAATTTTAAAAATATATGGGAGCCATTAATGGTATATTTAAATGATTAGACATCTTTAAATACTTGAAATTTATAGTAACATAGTAGATGACGGCAGATAAAGACCCAAATGGTCCATCCAGTCTGCCCAACCTGATTCAATTTAATTTTTTTTTTTTTTTTTTTTTCTTCTTAGCTATTTCTGGGCAAGAATCCAAAGCTTTACCCTGTACAGTGCTTGGGTTCCAACTGCCGAAATCTCTATTAAGACTTACTCCAGCCCATCTACACCCTCCCAGCCATTGAAGCCCTCCCCAGCCCATCCTCCACCAAACAGCCATACACAGACACAGACCGTGCAAGTCTCTCCTTCACAAAACCGCACAGTGCCTGCAGCTGACCTGGAAGTCTTTCCTCCGACATCAAAGGGAAGGCTTCCGGGTTAGCCAAGTGCAGCGTGCAGGTACCATCGCCCAAGCCCTGCAAAGAAGCGAGTAAGGGCTAGATTCCCACCGATCAACTTCCGATCACTTAGCGACCCCTTTACGCCCCAATTTCCCTCCAACCTGACTCACTAACCTCTGTCCCAAATGAAGGGGAACGGCATTCAAATGCAGGCAGGAAGCGATTCACTAAAATAAAAAATCAATACCGATTGGGCTGGCCAATCTAAAAATAAGCAACTGCTGAGGACCAGTCGCTGAGGTCCTTTCCGACTGCCCTGCCTTCTGCCACCCAGCTCTCTGCTATCAGCCCCGATCTCCTGCCTGCCCCGAATCTCCTGCTCTCTTCTGCCTGATCCAAATCTCTCCTTCTGCCCTGACTCTCGCCCCGAATCTCCTGCCCTTCCCCCACACTTCGAGCATGTGGTTTTAACCCGTGGGTTTAAAGCGGGTTAAAACCACAGGCTCGTGAAGAAAAAGTAAAAACAGCTAGATTAAAAATAAAGTTAAAAAAAAGGTCGCTGCTCTTAAGCATGCACAGACCATCTACAGATGGTCTGCGCATGCGTCGGGATTGCTAGAGAGCGATCCTGACAGTCGAATGGGGGCGTGATTCCAATTGCCCTCATTTGCATGAGGGTGATTCGTGAATCAGCCCCCCAGACACGGATCTGATCGGATCTGATCCATGCCCTTTGTGAATCTAGCCCTAAGGCAGGAAAGAGGTGGCCCACCTGGAGGCTCTGTCTGGTGCACACTCATAGGAGAGGGGTGTGAGGAGTGGCCAGTAGGGGGTGATGTTTATGTGACGGTAATGGAATGGATATCAGAACATGATAGTGCAGTATTTTTGTGGAGTTTTTCTACAAAAGTGCCTGTTTTTCGTATGATTCTGGGTACTTCTAGTTAGATAAAAGCATATGTGTTAGTTAAGGCTACGCCCAATAGAAACGTACGACAAACTGGTGAATAAAAATCTGAATATAAATGAAGCTAAAGCCAGAAAAACACACTACAGATTAATATAAGGGAAAGAATGGTGTTCTTTTTGTGTACTTTCTGTTAGGCTAGATCATGTAGGAAATCATAAAGGATACATGGAATCCATTTTGGTTCTCTGTCTTTTCTATATCTACTCAGTCTTTGGAATCCATTTTGTTTTCCAAGTCTTTGTTCTCAGCATCGTGGTGTTAATTAATACCACATGTGCTGTAGACTGGTTAGGAAGATAATGTGTCCCAAACTAAGATATAACAAGAATTAAATATAGTTATAAATGAAAATTATGAATGTATGGAATGCTTGGCCAAGCAAGTATGAATGAAGTAAATGTGATTATATGACTGTGTATTGAACAAAAGAATGAGTTTTGAAAAAACATATGATATATCTTTGCAACCTAAAGAAATCCTAAAATAACATCTGGACATAATTAACAGTCTCTAGCATAGAGAGGGGGAACCAGCCCCTCCTCCTCCAGGCTAAGGTTTCTGTGTGAAGATCCATAACCTGTCAGCTTAGGGAGAGCTTTTATTCCTCATAGGGCTGAGAACATTTCAGCATCTTTTTAACAAATAATTTCTCTTAATATACTTTTGTGAAAATTATGATTTATATTCAGAAACGACTATAAGCAAACAAATGTACTTTTCTGAAACTTTAGTCTTTGTCTAATTTGAAACACCTTTTTTGTTGATTTTTATTGGTTGTCAAACTGATGATGTCACTGAGCCAAAAGTATATAATAGAGGGTCATGAGATCCTGAGGTGAGCTCGTTATCAGAAGGCCAGCATTTGGTAACTATAACGATCTCCCATTAGCGCAACTGTTAATGCAAGCAATTATGCTTTATTCTTTTGAATCTCATAATGGAAAAATAGAAACAATAACTCAATAAATCTTAATTATAATTTTTAAAACCTTGCGCTGGTGTCATTTTGCATGTTTTATTATTTTTTAAACCTTGAGCTTTCAAGAAGGTGTCGATGTCCCTTGCTCAGGTGCAAGACAATACTCATCACAGAACATTTTACCTTACTATGCCACTATAGAAGTGATAAATGGTAGTAGTAGTAGTAGTAGTCCCCTTCTCTTCCTCCATACATCTTTAACTTCCGTGGCACGACCAGCATCTCCAACTTGCTGCCCATGCTGGCCTTGGCCGACACGAGCAGCAGGTTAGAGCTGGGGGGGCAGAGAGGAGGAGAGGTGCCAGCGTCCCTACCAAGACTGTGCCCAGGGCGGTCCGTCCCCTTTCCTCCTTACTACACCACTGCTGTCTTCTCATGATTTGATGGTAAGTTCAGCTATGCCGCCAGCTGATGTGATGGCATAACTGAACGTTCCTGTATTTTAGCTGCCTCTGCTGGTAAAGAAGCACATTTAGAGAAATTCTCTGCCGCAAAGGTAAGGCAGGGAGGGAGATGCGATCGGGCTCAGGCGGTGGCGCTCAGGATGGAGGGAGGGAGATGCTTGGGCGGCAATCGGGCTCAGGTGGCGGCGGCAATCAGGATGGAGGGAGATGCTTGGGTGGCAGCGGCAGTGATCGGGCGGCGGCTATCAGTATGGAGGGAGCGTGATCGGTGACCGTGTGCATTCCCTCCCTTCACTGCAGAGACAAGGCCATTCACTGCTCCACGGGGCGGTGAATGGTTTTCTCCCTGCACCTGCAGCAATCACTTCCTTTCTCTCCCCCGTTTCGGCGGGTAACAACCACAGTGTCATTCTCTAAAGTGGGTTTAGGCGGGAAGAAGAGCAGCTCTTTTATAGCCATATTCGGTTTTAGATGGTAGTGGGACATCCAGGCAGCAATGTTAGACAGGCAGGCTGAGATCCAGGTCTGGGTTTCAGTAGAGCTATCTGATGCAGAAAGGTAGATCTGGGAGTCGTCAGCATAGAGGTGATACTGGAAATCATGGGAGGAGATCAGCGCTCCAAGTAAGCAAAGGAGTGGTCCCAGGATAGAGCCTTTACACCAATTTTTTTATATCTTAAGTTATTTTTTTTTTCTGTTCAATCTCTTATTATTTTGTGCAAATATAAAAAAACAGTACAGAGAAAAGAAGAAAGAAAACAACATTACAGAACTATGTCACAAAGGTTCCATGTTCACAAACACAGGAGCTACGCCAAACATAGTCAGTCAGTTGAGATAGTACTGCAGGAAGAGCATAAAAATGCCCAGAGCTAGTGTAATCATAACATAGCCAAAAGAGGGCCCCAGCAGCTATCTTTTCAAATTTAACATATAAACATAAAGTGTTCCACCAGATAGAGTCCAAGGTAGAAGAGTCTTTCCAATTAGACAAAACAGGCTTGAGTGCCAGTTGAAGCAGACAATATAATAACCAGTATTGGTATGCAATTAGGTCCTCAGTTAAAGCAGCTGAACCAAAGATGACTATTGAAAAAGAAAGTGCAGAAGTAATAGGTAAAATATCACAAATAATAGACCACACCTGAGACCAATAGGACTTGACATTCGGACAATGATATAACATATGATCAAAAGTGCCTATGTCATTAGAGCAAGACCAACATTTATTCGAGTTTTTGTTATCAATTTTTGAAAGTCTATAAGGTGTCCAGTAAGCCCTATGTAATATGAAAAACATCATTTGAACCATTGATGAAGACTTAAGAGATGTCCTAGCAGATAACCATATGTGTTCCCAGGTGGCAGGTGGAAATTCAATATTAATATCATGACTCCAGATATCACGTAATGCTAAGCAATGGGAATATTTACTATTCCTCATGAGTTTATACCAAGCAGAAGCTTCCTTGCGTTCACCACAGTATTCAGAGCACCAGAGACTCAATGATGGAGTAGCGGAAGCCAGATTTTCAATCAAGTGACAGGTGGAGATACAGTGATGTAGTTGCATCCAGCGGAAAAAATGATGCGCAGGTATATGAAATTTAGAGGCCAACATTGTAAACGGAAGTAATTTAGAGTTCTCCATTAAATGGTTTAAGGTCCAAATGCCCAGTTTAATCCAGGACTGCCATTTGATGTATTGGCCTTGGATCTTAATATGTGGGTTGTTTCAAATGGAAGAGTGAAGTGTTGAGTTCCATCTAGTGTCTGCAATTTCATCCAGAATTTGTAATGCTTTTTTAGTGGAAGAGAAGATGATATTATCCATGATGTTGTGGTGAGGTGCTGTAAAAGTTAGAAAACGCAAGCTATACTCAGTGAGCAATTCACGTTCAAGGAGAAGCCAAGATGAGGGACGTGGCTGCGGGCAGTCCAGCAGCTATTTCGATCCTTGTCGAGACAAGAAGGCCAAGTGGTATTCATAATAACTGGGAAAGTTCACACCTCCAGATTCCTTGCCTGACTTCAGTTTTTTCAGAGCTATATGAGGTGTTTTTTGATTCCAGAAAAATTTGACCAAAATTGACTCTAGTCGAGTATACACTCTCGGAGACAGCAAAAAATGAATGATGGAAAGAATATAATTAATCTTGGGGGTTCGTATCATCTTGATGGTATCCAATATTTCCAACCAAGATAATTTCAGTGGAGACCAACGTTCCGTCAGCATTCTGGCAACTTGAAATAACAAATCCGAGTTATAACTGCCGGTTTCTTCCAATGAAGGGCCAAAAAATAATCCCAGGTATTTCAGTTTTCGAGGAGACAATTGTACACCAAATTGTTTCAAGGAGTCACAGCACACTATTAAGAGGCATTATCTCAGTTTTGGAGATGTTGAGTTTGTAGCCAGAAACCCTGGCATAGCGAAAATATTGTGGAGGTAATTAGGGTCAGAGTAAAGTAATATATCGTCCGCATATCCAGAAAGTTTCGCTTGAAAAGCCCCTTGTTGAAAACCTAGGATGTGCGAGTTCGATCTGACAGCAATGAGTAAAGGTTCCAAGGCTATGTTGAACAATAAGGGGGAGAGAGGGCAACCTTGCCTGGTCCCACGGGTAGGGTGAAAAGGCTCCAACAGATAATTGTTGATCCGTAAGTTAGTTGTTGGGTTAGAGGATCCGTACCATATCAATAAAAGTTTCAGAAAATCCAAACCATCGCATCACGTGAAATAAGAAGGACCATTCAGCACGGTCAAAGGCTTTTTCAGCATCTAAGGCCACAGCCACTAGGGGAGCAGTAGAGTGTTGAGCTTGATGTATGATGTGAGAAAAAAGTCTTGTATTGTCAGATGAAAGGCGACCAGACATGAAGCCGCTTTGAGAAGTGTGTATCACTGTAGGTAGCACCGCTTGAAGCCAAACGGCCAACAATTTTGCGAAGATCTTCGCATCTGTGTTAATCAGCGATAGATGTCTATAATTCTGCACATCCAAAGGATCTTTGTCAGGTTTTAAAAGCACTATAATTGTAGCTTCAGTAAACGTTCCCTGAACGTCTCCAGTGGTAATGAGATACTCAAAAAATTTCAATAAAACAGGAATTAGGTCTTGAAACGCTAGATAGAACTCAACTGTGAGCCCATCAGGCCCTGGAGTTTTCTTCTTAGCCATGGAGAGTAAAGCCTCTGTGACCTGTGAACCATCCAGAGATGACGATAATATTGCATTGTCCATATCAGTGATGGTAGAGTGAGGTAGGTTAGCCAGGAAAGGATCAAATAATAGGGCATCAGGCATATCAGAGGCATATAAAGCAGTGTAAAATTGTCGAAAATGAGAGCAGATGTCAACATTGTTCGTCCAAAGATGATCCACGTCATCTTTAATAGCAGGTATCGTGGTTCGTTCCGACCTAATTTTAACATATTCAGCAAGTTGGTGTCCGCATTTGTTTACAGTTGCATAATAGTGTGCTGACTGCATAAAGACCTCCTGGGCAGCAGCTGAGCTGAGAAGCAGATTGTATTCAAATCTTAATTTCCTCAGAGAGTTCAAAGAATCTACATCCTTCAGATGTTGTTTGTGATAGTCTTCTGCTTCCTTTAGTTTCTGTTGTAGAGCAGATTCTTGCTCAGCAAGACGCTTTTTGCGGCGGGCCGTATAGGAGATTATCATGCCGCGAATGAAGTCTTTAAAGCAGTCCCAGGTGGTGGTCCAGGAGGTATCCTCAGGCTTATTCAGCTCAAAGAAATTCAAGATATGACTTCAAATTTCATCCAGAAATATATCATCTGACACTAGGCTGGAATTAAATCTCCACGCTCCTTTGTTGATTGGGACACCCAGATCCTGGAAAGTGAGAAGTATGGGAGCATGGTCTGAGACGGCAATTTCACCAATTGTTGCCGTGGTTACTTTCGACATTAAAGCATAACTTAACAAAAAGAAAACGAGTCTAGAATAGGATGCGTGCGGAGCAGAGAAAAAGCACAGTTACTTACCGTAACAGGTGTTATCCAGGGACAGCAGGCAGATATTCTTGACTGATGGGTGACGGCACCGACGGAGCCCGGGTACGGACAATTTTAGAGTGATTGCACTCTAAGAACTTGGAAAGTTCTGGCATGCCGCACCGCGCACACGCGAGTGCCTTCCCGCCCGACAGAGGCGCGCGGTCCCCAGTTATGATAAGCCAGCTAAGAAGCCAACCCGGGGAGGTGGGAGGGACGCAAGAATATCTGCCTGCTGTCCCTGGATAACACCTGTTACGGTAAGTAACTGTGCTTTATCCCAGGACAAGCAGGCAGCATATTCTTGACTGATGGGTGACCTCCAAGCTAACAAAAAGAGGGATGGAGGGAAGGTTGGCCATTAGGAAAACAAATTTTGCAAAACAGATTGGCCGAAGTGTCCATCCCGTCTGGAGAATGCATCCAGACAATAATGAGATGTAAAAGTATGAACTGAGGACCAAGTAGCAGCCTTGCAGATTTCCTCAATAGGAGTGGAACGGAGGAAAGCTACAGATGCTGCCATTGCTCGGACTTTATGGGCCGTGACAGAACCTTCCAGTGTCAGTCCGGTCTGAGCATAACAGAATGAAATGCACGCTGCCAGCCAATTAGACAACGTACGTTTAGAAACAGGACGTCCCAATTTTTTAGGGATCAAAGGACAGAAAGAGTTGGGGAACTGATCTGTGGGGTTTCGTACGATCTAGATAGTAAGCTAGAGCCCTTTTACAATCCAAAGTATGTAGAGCTTGTTCCCCAGAATGAGAATGAGGTTTTGGAAAGAAAACAGGCAGAACAATGGATTGGTTGAGATGGAATTCAGAGACAACCTTAGGGAGAAACTTTGGATGTGTACGCAGAACCACCTTGTCATGGTGAAAGACCGTAAAAGGTGGATCTGCAACCAGTGCATGAAGCTCACTGACCCTCCTGGCAGAGGTAAGAGCAATAAGGAAAAGTACCTTCCAAGTGAGAAACTTGAAAGAAGCGGTAGCCAAAGGTTCAAATGGAGGCTTCATTAAGGCGGAAAGAACCACATTGAGATCCCAGATAACAGGAGGGGCTTTAATAGATGGTTTCACATTGAAAAGACCCCGCATGAACCTGGACACCAGGGGATGAGCTGATAGAAGTTTTCCATGGATCGGCTCATGAAAAGCAGCAATGGCACTGAGGTGGACTCTGATGGAAGAGGACTTAAGGCCAGAGTCAGACAAAGAAAGCAAATAATCCAACAACGTCTCCACTGCCAGGGAAGTTGGATCAAGATGATGAAGAAGACACCAGGAAGAAAATCTCGTCCACTTCTGATGGTAACATTGCAGAGTGGCTGGTTTCCTGGAAGCATCTAGAATGGAACGAACAGGCTGAGACAAAAGCGTATCATGAGAAGTCAGCCCGAGAGATACCAAGCCGTCAGGTGCAGAGACTGGAGGTTGGGATGTAGAAGGGTCTCCTGATGCTGCGTAAGCAGAGAAGGATACAGTGGAAGAAGAAAAGGTTCCCTGGAACTGAGTTGACGTAGAAGGGAGAACCAATGTTGCCTGGGCCACCTCGGAGCAATCAGAATCATGGTGGCTCGTTCCCTCTTGAGCTTGAATAAGGTTCTCAACATGAGAGGCAGAGGAGGGAAAGCATACAGGAACAGATTTGACCAGTCGAGGAGAAATGCATCTGCTGCCAGACGGTGAGGGGAGTAGAGTCTGGAGCAGAATAGGGGCAGCTGGTGATTGTGAGGAGCTGCAAAGAGGTCTATCTGAGGAGTGCCCCATTGAGCGAAGATAGACTGTAGAGTTACAGGATCGAGTGTCCACTCGTGAGGCTGTAGAATTCTGCTGAGCTTGTCCGCTAAGGAATTCTGTTCTCCCTGAATATAGATAGCTTTCAGGAAGAGATGGTGATCTATGGCCCAAGTCCAGATCTTCTGTGCTTCCTGGCACAAGAGGCGAGAGCCTGTCCCCCCTTGCTTGTTGATGTAGTACATGGCCACTTGATTGTCTGTGCACAGCAGAAGGACCTGAGGAAAGAGAAGATGTTGGAAGGCCTTGAGGGCATAAAACATCGCTCTGAGTTCCAGGAAATTGATATGATGCTTCTTTTCCTGGGCTGTCCAAAGACCTTGAGTCTGGAACTCGTTCAAATGAGCTCCCCATGCATAAGGAGAGGCGTCGGTGGTGATGACTAGTTGATGAGGAGGTTGATGGAACAGAAGACCTCTGGATAGATTTGAGGATACCAACCACCATTGTAGAGATTGACGAAGAGATGATGTCACAGAGATGTGTCGTGAGCAAGGATCCGTCGCTTGGGACCACTGAGTAGCAAGGGTCCATTGAGGAGTTCGCAGGTGAAGACGTACGAGGGGTGCGACATGAACTGTGGATGCCATGTGACCCAAGAGTATCATCATTTGTTTGGCAGAGATAGAATGTTGAGGAAGCACCTGCTGACATAGAGACTGAAGAGTCTGAAGACGGTTGGATGGTAGGAATGCTCTCATGAGGAGTGTGTCCAATATCGCTCCAATGAATTGGAGTCTTTGAGTGGGAATGAGATGAGACTTGGGTAGATTGATCTCGAATCCCAATATTTGTAGAAACTGGATGGTTTGGTTGGTGGCCAGGAGAACTGCTGGAGCGGATGTGGCCTTGATTAACCAGTCGTCCAGGTAAGGAAATACCTGAAGGTGGTGAGAGCGTAGAAAAGCAGCTACCACGATGAGACATTTGGTGAACACCCTTGGAGAGGAAGCAAGACCGAAGGGCAGCACCTTGTACTGGTAATGACAATGATTGATCATGAAACGGAGATACTGTCTTGAGGTTACATTGATTGGTATGTGAGTGTATGCTTCTTTGAGATCGAGGGAGCATAGCCAGTCGTCTTGGTTGAGAAGAGGATAAAGAATGGCTAAGGAAAGCATCTTGAATTTTTCCTTTACCAGATGTTTGTTGAGATCGCGAAGATCTAGAATTGGTCTGAGATCTCCTGTTTTTTTGGGGACTAGAAAATAACGGGAGTAGAATCCCTGCCCCTTTTGATCTAGAGGAACTTCTTCTATAGCGTTTAGAAGAAGGAGGGATTGAACTTCCTGAATAAGGAGGGCAGATTGAGGACTGTTCAAAGCAGACTCTTTTGGCAGGTTTTGGGACGGAAGAGTCTGAAAGTTGAGAGAGTAGCCGTGGCGGATGATATTGAGGACCCATTGGTCCGAAGTGATAACTTCCCACCGGCTGAGAAATAGAGAGAGACGACCTCCTATAGGTTGAGGCAGGAGAGCAGATATAGGAGTACTGGCTATACTTTGGAGAAGTAAGTCAAAAGGGC
Organism: Geotrypetes seraphini; assembly: GCF_902459505.1. Taxonomy (NCBI): domain Eukaryota; kingdom Metazoa; phylum Chordata; class Amphibia; order Gymnophiona; family Dermophiidae; genus Geotrypetes; species Geotrypetes seraphini. Next base: position 27,305,337 of record NC_047101.1, on the reverse strand, counting down.
TGTGTCTTCTGCTGTGGAGTTGGCTTCACAGGCTGCTGTTGCTGTTGTTGTCTGGGAGGCTGACGCTGTTGCTGTCGTTGACGCCTGGGTTGCTGAGCAGTTGTTGGCAATGGCCGAGCTGTGAAGCGGCGTTGAAAGGCTGACTGTTGTCTAAAAGGCCTTGTTGGGGGAGGCTTTTTCTTATTTTTAAGAAGGGTATCCCAACGTGTCTCATGAGCAGACAGCTTTTGAGTAGTCGAATCCATGGATTCCCCAAAAAGCTCATCCCCTAGGCACGGGGCGTTGGCTAACCGATCTTGATGATTAACATCAAGTTCAGATACCCGAAGCCAGGCCAGGCGACGCATTGCCACAGACATTGCTGTCGCTCTGGAAGTAAGTTCGAAGGTGTCGTAAATGGACCTAACCATGAACTTACGCAGTTGAAACAGAGAAGACAAGCAATGGTGGAAAGATTGTTGTTTCCGTTGAGGAAGGTATTTCTCAAAGGAAGCCATGGTGGTAAGGAGATGTTTCAGATAGAAAGAAAAATGAAAGCCATAATTTCCAGCTCTATTTGCCAACATTGCATTTTGGTAGAGCCTCTTACCAAATTTGTCCATGGCTTTACCCTCTCTGCCAGGAGGTACAGAAGCATATACACTGGCTCCTGAAGATTTTTTAAGGGTGGATTCGACAAGTAAAGATTCATGAGGAAGTTGTGGTTTGTCGAACCCAGGAATGGGAATTACTTTGTACAGAGAGTCTAACTTACGTGGGGCCCCTGGAACCGTTAAGGGAGTCTCTAAATTCTTGTAAAAAGTCTCCCTCAAGATGTCATGAAGAGGGAGCTTCAAAAATTCCTTTGGAGGTTGGTCAAAGTCCAGGGCGTCCAAAAAAGCTTTAGACTTTTTGGACTCAGCCTCCAAAGGAATGGACAGAGAATCACACATATCTTTCAGGAAACTGGAGAAAGATGAAGTGTCATGCTTAGAGGACGGGTCATGTACAGCAGACTCCTCCTCATCTGAGGAACATTCTCCTTCAGAGAGAAAAGGCTCTTCTGAATCTCCCCACAGATCAGGATCCCTGACATGGGAAGAGCGATCCCGAGACTCAGGGGTAGATGGGTCCACATGCCGGGTCTTGCGCACCGACTTACCCGATCTCATCGATATCAACCCAGGCGATGTAATCGGTTACACCGGAGCCGAAGTCTGCACCGATTGATGTTGAGCTCTCGGCTCCGGCGCAAGGACTGGCATCGATACCGATGAGGTGGAGTGAATCGGTACCGAGGGAGTGGATACCGACAGCACAGGTTGTTCCACTATCGGTACCGGCTCAGTGCGGACCAGTACCGGAAGGTTCGGTGCCAGGATAGTTGGAAGGAGCTGTTGCAATTGCTGCTTGAGCTGTGCTTGGAGAATGGCCGTAATACGGTCATCAAGGGATGGCACCGGTACCGCTTTTTTCTTCTGCGGTACCTGCGGTGCCGCTCGACGCCCCGGAGATGAGGAGCCCGATGTCGAGGGACTCACCTCGATAGGGGCGGAGCGCTTCCGCTGGCGCCTCACAGTCGGCAGGATTGGACTCACTGCACTCGAGACCGGAGGACGCTCCAGCGGGGAAGGCTTCTTAGCCGGCTTACCTGCATGTTGGGACGCCGGCGCGGAGTCTCGCGGCGTCGAAGAAGAGGGTGCCGACTGAACTGGTGCCGAAGCCGGAGTCGATGGAACGGGATCGGACATCTCAGCACCGAACAGTAATCGCTGTTGGATTTGGCGATTTTTCAATGTTCTTTTTTTAAGTGTGGCACAGCGGGTGCAGGTGATGCTCAGGACCCAAACACTGTAAGCACCAGTTGTGTGGGTCCGTGAGAGATATGGGCCGAGCACACCGCTGGCACTTTTTAAAACCTGGCTGAGGGGGCATGAACGTGAATACCGCTTCAGCCAAATCGAAGGCCGAGGCTTCGATGGTGGCAGAAGGCCCCGCAGGGGAAAAGCCAAATTGAATCAAAAACAAAATAATTTTTTTTTTTTTTTTTTCACAAAAATGAAAGAAAAAAGAAAGAGGCAAAAGCCAAAAAGGTTTACGCGAGCGGGAAGGCAAGTCAAAAAAATTTTCAACAGCCGTTGAAAAAACGCGTCTTCTTAGCTCCGCGGAAACTAAGAAACTGGGGACCGCGCGCCTCTGTCGGGCGGGAAGGCACTCGCGCGTGCGCGGTGCGGCATGCCAGAACTTTCCAAGTTCTTAGAGTGCAATCACTCTAAAATTGTCCGTACCGGGGCTCCGTCGGTGCCGTCACCCATCAGTCAAGAATATGCTGCCTGCTTGTCCTGGGATAAAAGTGTATTCTGTGTCCGTCAGATGCAATGTTCTCCAGGGATCTCCAAGATTTAGCTGTGCCAGAATTTCCTGTAGTTTAAACCAAGATCTAGATTTTCTGTAGGGCACAGTGGATTTTCTGTCTATCAGAGGATTCAGTATTAAGTTAAAGTCACCACCCAAGATGACACGGGAATCCCCAATTGATGTGATCATATTGGCAGGGCAATCCACATTAGGGGCATAGATGTTAAATGATAGTAAGAAAGTCTCCATTGATTTTTAAACGTACTGTCAGCCATCTGCCTTCCACATCGGCAGTGTGAGATATGATGACAAAGTCTTCTTGTCGACGTATGAAGGTAGCTACTCTCCCGTTTTTTTGTACAGCTGCTGAGTACAAAACAGGATAACACCATTTCAAAGAGAGTTTAGAAGAGTCCAGCATTGACATGTGAGTCTCTTGTAGGAGAATGATGTCAGGTGTAAACTTTTCAACATAGCACAATATTTTGGCCCGTTTCACCGGGTTGTGAAGCCCTTTGACATTAAGGGAAAAGCATGTTATAGACATAGTACAATAGTACAGATTCTAGGCATATAGTAGCATGAGATAATAATACGTACAATAGGTAAGAAATAAAACAATGCATGAATGACAACCTGTGTGTGAAGGAAACCAAACATAGCACAGACTGTAATGAACATCTAGTTAGCAATAGCTAACAATGACCTATGGGAGTAGTAGTCAGCACTAATAGCCCAGGGAAACGGGCTCATGGAGGAAACCAAACAGTGAAAACTGTAAACCATCAAAGTTGTATAACAGATAGTCAAGAACATGTCAAATCAACTATTCATGAAGCAACACAGCAGAAAAATAATGAGGCACAAACCCAAGTGGGCAACACATAGATAAAGGACAGGCAGTACTAAAGAGCCAAGATATTAGTGATCAAGTCTTATCTATGGTCGAGGGTTGTACAGACTCAATAAACTCTGCTAGATCGGCAGGGTTAGCAAAATCAGTAATCTTGTTCTTAAAAGTAACCCGCATGCGGGCAGGGAACAGGATACCAAACTTCGCGCCCAAATCTTTCAGTGTAGGTCTGTATGCCAACTGCTTCCTACGTTTTGCTGTTTCTTTGGACAAGTCCGACACAAAAATCAGCTTGTTGCCCTCAAAGACGATCGGGCCATGAAGCTTCACATGCTGCATTATCAGCATGGTTTGAGTGTGTCACATCATAGTCACTACGATTGGGCGTGGGTAGCGGGTCGACTGGTGTCGTTGATGTGGTACCCGGAACGCGTTATTGAAGTCCAGTTTAGGTGTTTCAGGCAGCTTCAGTATTTGTGGCAGAAGCGCCCCCAGAAATTCAACGATGTCGCACAATTCTCGGCCTTCCGTTAGGCCCATTAGACGGAATCCATTTTGTCGTGCCCTGCTATTCGCGTCCTCCAGCGCACGTTCAAGCTGTGCAGTGTGCAAGGCCTGGCGACGCAGGAATTTAAGGGATTCATCGGTCGCCATAGCCTTAGTTTCCAGGACTTCGATTCGAGTAAGCGCTTTAGAAAATTCACCTTTTAAATTGGTCAAATAGCACAGTTACTTACCGTAACAGGTGTTATCCAGGGACAGCAGGCAGATATTCTTGACTGATGGGTGACGGCACCGACGGAGCCCCGGTACGGACAATTTTAGAGTGATTGCACTCTAAGAACTTAGAAAGTTCTGGTAGGCCGCACCGCGCACGCACGAGTGCCTTCCCGCCCGACAGAGGCGCGCGGTCCCCAGTTAGGATAAGCCAGCTAAGAAGCCAACCTGGGGAGGAGGGAGGGACGCAAGAATATCTGCCTGCTGTCCCTGGATAACACCTGTTACGGTAAGTAACTGTGCTTTATCCCAGGACAAGCAGGCAGCATATTCTTGACTGATGGGTGACCTCCAAGCTAACAAAAAAGGGATGGTGGGATGGTTGGCCATTAGGAAAACAAATTTTGTAAAACAGATTGGCCGAAGTGTCCATCCCGTCTGGAAAAAGTGTCCAGACAATAATGAGATGTAAAAGTATGAACTGAGGACCAAGTAGCAGCCTTGCAGATTTCCTCAATAGGAGTGGAACGGAGGAAAGCTACAGATGCTGCCATGGCTCGGACTCTATGGGCCGTGACAGAACGATCCAGTGTCAGTCCAGTCTGAGCATAACAGAATGAAATGCACGCTGCCAGCCAATTAGACAACGTACGTTTAGAGACAGGGTATCCCAATTTATTCGGATCAAAGGAAAGAAAGAGTTGGGGAGATGATCTGTGGGGCTTAGTACGGTCTAAATAGTAAGCCAGAGCCCTCTTACAGTCCAAAGTATGCAGAGCCTGTTCACCAGAATGAGAGTGAGGTTTCGGAAAGAAGACAGGCAGAATAATGGATTGGTTGAGATGGAATTCAGAGACAACCTTAGGGAGAAACTTTGGATGTGTACGCAGAACCACCTTGTCATGATGAAAGACCGTAAAAGGTGGATCCGACACTAGTGCATGCAGCTCACTGACCCTCCTGGCAGAGGTAAGAGCAATAAGGAAAAGTACCTTCCAAGTGAGAAACTTGAAAGAAGTAGTCGCCAATGGTTCAAACGGAGGCTTCATTAAAGCGGCAAGAACTACATTGAGATCCCAGATAACAGGAGGGCTTTTAAGAGGTGGTTTCAGATTAAAAAGACCTCGCATGAACCTGGATACCAAGGGGTGAGCTGAGAGGAGTTTTCCATGGACTGGCTCATGAAAAGCCGCTATAGCACTGAGATGGACTCTTATTGAAGTGGACTTGAGGCCAGAGTCTGACAAAGAAAGGAGATAATCCAACAAGGTCTCCACTGCAAGGGAAGTGGGATCATAATGATGAAGAAGACACCATGAAGAAAACCGTGTCCACTTCTGATGGTAACATTGAAGAGTGGCCGGTTTCCTGGAGGCATCCAGAATCGAGCGAACAGGCTGAGACAAGAATGTATCATGAGAAGTCAGCCCGAGAGATACCAAGCTGTCAGGTGCAGAGACTGTAGGTTGGGATGTAGAAGGGTTTCCTGATGTTGAGTAAGCAGAGAAGGATACAGAGGCAGAAGAAAAGGTTCCCTGGAACTGAGTTGAAGTAGAAGGGAGAACCAATGTTGCCTGGGCCACCTCGGAGCAATCAGAATCATGGTTGCTTGATCCCTCTTGAGTTTGAACAAGGTTCTCAACATGAGAGGCAGAGGAGGGAAGGCATACAGGAACAGATTGGACCAATCGAGGAGAAATGCATCTGCTGCCAGACGGTGAGGAGAGTAGAGTCTGGAGCAGAATAGGGGCAGCTGATGATTGTGAGGAGCTGCAAAGAGGTCTATCTGAGGAGTGCCCCATTGAGCGAAGATGGATTGTAGAGTTACAGGATCGAGTGTCCACTCGTGAGGCTGAAGAATTCTGCTGAGCTTGTCCGCTAAGGAATTCTCCTCTCCCTGAATGTAAATAGCTTTCAGGAATAGATGGTGATTTATGGCCCAAGTCCAGATCTTCTGGGCTTCCTGGCATAAGAGGCGGGAGCCCGTCCCACCCTGCTTGTTGATGTAGTACATCGCAACTTGATTGTCTGTGCATAACAGGACAACTTGAGGAAAGAGAAGATGTTGAAAAGCCTTGAGGGCATAAAACATGGCTCTGAGTTCCAGGAAATTGATGTGACGCTTCTTTTCCTGGACTGTCCAAAGGCCTTGAGTTTGGAACTCGTTCAAGTGAGCTCCCCATGCATAAGGGGAGGCATCGGTGGTGATGACTAGTTGATGAGGAGGTTGGTGGAACAGAAGACCTCTGGATAGATTTGAGGATACCAACCACCATTGTAGAGACTGACGAAGAGATGATGTCACAGATATGTGTTGTGAGCAAGGATCCGTCGCTTGGGACCACTGGGTAGCTAGGGTCCATTGAGGAGTGCGCAGGTGAAGACGTGCGAGGGGTGTGACATGAACTGTGGAGGCCATGTGACCCAAGAGAATCATCATTCGCTTTGCTGAGATGGAACGCTGTGAAAGCACCTGCTGACATAGAGATTGAAGTGTTTGAAGACGGTTGGACGGCAGGAATGCTCTCATGAGGACTGTGTCCAAGACAGCTCCTATGAATTGAAGCCTCTGAGTGGGGATGAGATGAGATTTGGGTAGATTGATCTCGAACCCCAGAAGTTGAAGAAACCTGATGGTCTGGTTGGTGGTCTGGAGTACTGTCTGAGATGAATTGGTCTTTATCAACCAGTCGTCCAGGTAAGGAAACACCTGAAGGTGGTGGGAGCGTAGAAAAGCAGCCACCACAATCAGGCATTTGGTAAACACTCTTGGAGAGGAGGCAAGACCGAAGGGTAGCACCTTGTATTGGTAATGACAGCGATTGATCATGAAGCGGAGGTACTGTCTGGAGGCCAGATTGACCGGTATATGAGTGTATGCTTCTTTGAGATCGAGGGAACATAGCCAGTCGCCCTGATTTAGAAGAGGATAAAGAATGGCTAGAGAAAGCATTTTGAACTTTTCTTTGACCAAATATTTGTTGAGATCGCGGAGATCTAGAATGGGTCTGAGATCTCCTGTTTTTTTGGGGACCAAAAAGTAACGGGAGTAGAATCCCTGTCCCTTTTGATCTAGAGGGACCTCCTCTATGGCGTTCAGAAGGAGGAGGGATTGAACCTCCTGGAGAAGAAGGAAAGACTGAGGAGTGTGCGAAGCAGACTCTTTTGGTTGACTTGGAGGAGGTAGAGTCTGAAAGTTGAGAGAGTAGCCGTGGTGGATGATGTTCAGGACCCACTGATCTGATGTGATAATTTCCCAACGGCTTATGAAATAAGAAAGGCGTCCTCCTATAGGCTGTGGAAGTTGGGTAGAAGGAGCAAGACTGGCTATGTTTTGGAGAACCAAGTCAAAAGGGCTGGGTAGACTTTTGTGCAGGTGTAGGTTTTACCTGCTGTTGTTGCTGAGGTTGTCTAGCAGCTGGTCGCTGTTGCCTTTGACGTCTAGGTTGTTGTGCAGTTTGAGGCAGAGGATGAGCCACAAATCTACGTTGGTAGGTTGATTGTGGACGAAAGGGCCTGGATGGTGGAGGCTTCTTAGTTTTAAGAAGTGTGTCCCATCTGGTCTCATGAGCCGATAGTTTTTGAGTAGTGGAGTCCATGGAATCTCCAAACAGCTCATCCCCTAAGCAAGGTGCATTGGCTAGCCGATCCTGGTGATTAACGTCCAGTTCTGAAACACGAAGCCAGGCTAGTCGTCGCATGGCCACTGACATGGCTGTGGCTCTGGAGGTCAGCTCGAAAGTATCATAAATGGATCTTACCATGAATTTTCGGAGCTGTAAAAGAGATGAACAAGTGTGGTGAAAAGCAGACTTTTTCCGATCAGGAAGATATTTCTCAAAAGCAGTGAGATTTTGAATCAACTGCTTAAGGTAAAAAGAGAAATGGAATGCATAATTTCCTGATCGATTAGCTAACATAGCATTTTGGTATAGCCTTTTACCAAACTTGTCCATAGATTTGCCCTCTCTGCCAGGAGGGACTGAGGCATATACACTAGCCCCTTTGGACTTTTTTAAAGTGGACTCAACTAAAAGGGACTCATGAGGTAGTTGGGGCTTGTCAAACCCAGGTATAGGAAAGACCTTATACAAGGAATCCAATTTTCTGGGAGCTCCAGGAATAGTCAAGGGAGATTCCAGATTCTTATAAAATGTCTCTCTCAAAATATCATGGAGAGGTAACTTAAGGTATTCTTTTGGAGGTTGGTCAAAGTCCAAGGCATCTAGAAAAGCCTTGGATTTCTTTGACTCAGCCTCCAAAGGAATGGAGAGAGAGTCACACATTTCCTTCAAAAATGAAGAAAAGGAAGACACTTCTGGTCTAGAGGAGGCTCCTAAAGCAGATGGGTCCTCATCACCAGAAGAGCATTCTCCTTCCGAAAGATTAGGATCCTCTGAGTCACCCCATAAGTCAGGATCCCGAACCTGAAAACTCCGGTCTCGAGATTCTGGAGTGGAAGGCTCTAAATGATGGGATTTGCGAAGAGACTTCCCCGACCTGCCTGATTCGGTACCGGGAGATGTCACTGTACGCACCGGAGCCGAAGTCTGTACAGCTTGATGGTGAGCTCTCGGCTCCGGTGCCAGAATCGGCATGGAGACCGAAGAAACCGACTGTACCGGTACCGACAAAGTGGATGTCGATAAAATAGGACGATCCACTATCGGTACCGGTGGCTCAGACTGGACTGGTACCGGTAAAGTCGATGCCAGGACTGAAGGCAGGAGGTGCTGTAGCTGTTCTTTAAGTTGCGCCTTCAGAACAGCAGCTATCCGCTCCTCAAGGGAAGGCACCGGTACCGTCTTTTTCTTTAATGGTACCTGCGGTGCCGCTCTACGCTCCGAGGATGAGGACCCCAATGTAGAGGGGCTCACCTCTATTGGAGCAGAGCGCTTCCGTGGGCGCCTCGAGGTCGGCAGGATTGGGCTCGCTGCCATCGAGACCGGAGGACGCTCCAACGGGGAAGGCTTCTTAGCCGGCTTACCTGGAGTCGACACCGCCGCGGTATCGCGTGGTGTCGATGATGTGGGTGCCGACTGCGCCGGTGCCGATGTCGGTGTAGAATCAGACATTTTGGCACCAAACAATAATTTCTGTTGGATTTCTCGATTTTTAAGAGTCCTCTTTTTTAGAGTTGCACAGCGGGTGCAGGTTGACGCTCGATGGTCGGGACCAAGACACTGGAGACACCAATTATGAGGATCAGTCAGTGAAATTGGTCGTGCACACCGCTGGCACTTTTTGAAGCCGGGTTGGGGGGGCATGAATGTAAAAACGGCTTCAGCCAAATCGAAGGCCGAGGCCTCGATGGTGGCTAAAGGCCCCGCCGGGGCAAAACCGAAAATAAGGAAAAAACAGTAATGTTTTTTTTTTGTTTTTTTTTAAAAGAAGAAAATAAAGAAAAAAGGAAAGGAAATAAAATTTCCTCAGCAAGTTTTCGCGAGCGGGAAGTTTCACAAAAATTCTCTCACAACGGCCATTGAGAGAGACGCGTCTTCTTAGCTCCGCGGAAACTAAGAAACTGGGGACCGCGCGCCTCTGTCGGGCGGGAAGGCACTCGCGCGTGCGCGGTGCGGCCTACCAGAACTTTCTAAGTTCTTAGAGTGCAATCACTCTAAAATTGTCCGTACCGGGGCTCCGTCGGTGCCGTCACCCATCAGTCAAGAATATGCTGCCTGCTTGTCCTGGGATAACTGTCTTTATCTCAGCGATATCGTGGTTGGTGTCTCAGCGATATCGTGGTAGATCTTTAATGCCACGAAGTTCTTCTAAAAAGGCAGCGTTCTCATTGTCAGATTTGCCAAGGTTGTTTTTGTGAGGGGAAACAGGCTCCACACTTTTGCGTTTGCCCGGCTTCGATGCAGCCATGTTTAAGTAGCGACGAGTGGTAAAAATAACAAATTCAGAGTGGGTTATATGATGGTTTTCAGAGTCTTATCTTAATTTCCTCCAGAGCTCGTTCTCTAGGCTGCCATTTGTGTCAGAGCTCACTAGTGCCCCCCCCAAGTTATTTTATTTATTCCCCCTTTTACAAAACTGTACAACTGAATGCTCTGCACTGATCCGACGCTCCAGTTGGTGCTAAAAACCTCTTGCGCGGTTTTGTAAAAGGGGGTTAGTGTGTTATGCTGTCTTTTATTTTGAAGGATCCATTTGACTAATTTCATTTAGTTTTTAACAAAGATTTCTGGTTTTAGTCTTTGTTGAGGACCTTTTTGACAGTTCACAAAGTTTACCTAACTGATTTGACTGAATAAAGTGGGTAAGTTTCCATTTAGTCATTGAACATAAAGATGATTCATTTTATTTTTATAAAATCTGAATTGATATGTTTTTATTTATGTCTGTTATATGAGTAATTTGATTTCGTTATATGATTTGATTTTTGCCCCCATTGGTTTTTTACAATATAACCCCCTCCTTTACAAAGCCACTCTAGCGTTTTTAATGCCGGCTGCATATTTTGATCATATACATTACTCTGGTACATTGTTAGAACTTATCACCTAATGTGTTTTATTTCCTTTTCTTGAACTAATGTCTCCTCAACTTCTATTTTATTTCTGATGCATTCAATCATCTGTGACTATTATCTCACTGTGGATGCACTTCACATTTGTTAAAGACATTGTTATAATGTGTTCCTTGTTGGAGCACACGTTGTTGGCTTTGTATTTCATCTTTTATAAAATCAATAAAACTCTTTGAACTAAAAAAAAATGTGGGTTTTGGTATTGTTTTTATTTAGTTATACATGTTTTTTTTATTGTAATTGAAAGGTTTTCTTTTCCAGTCATGTATGTGATTTGATACAGTTTTATGTATTTGGGAATGAGCAACTTTACACCGCTCTCTCTTTGGAACTGAATCTTCCAGTCAACTGCAACAATCTGAAGCAGGAAAATAGTGATGCACAGAGCTTCTGAACATCCACATAAGCAACTGCTAAAAAATTATTTTATTTTGTTGTTGTTGTTTGATTAGGATAAACCTGTTTACCTTGACCTCCACTGTCTCCTTTGGATGCAGTCACCTTGTTGAGCAGTGTGTGTAAAAAATCACTTTCTGCCATCACCCTAAGAAAAGAAAGACAGATAATACTCACAAAAATGCTGCTCCTGAGAGTTTTTATGAAAATAATAGCATGAGAATTTAAGATTAAATCCAGAGGTTTGATTGAGAAGAGCGTGGTGTAGTGGTTAGAGCTACAGCCTCAGCAATGTGAGGTTGTGGATACAAACCCTGCGTTACTCCTCGTGACCCCTAGCCAAGTCACTTAATCCTCCACTGCCCCAGGTACATTAGATAGATTATGAGCTGACAATAACATATAGGGAAAATGCTTGACGTATCTGTATGTAAACCGCTTTGAGTGTGGTTGTAAAACTACAAAAAAGCAGTATAGAAGTCCCAAACCCCCCCCCACACACACACACACACACACACTTTCCCCTTTTGATTTTGACAAACTGAATTTTCTGTAATTCAGCATTTCTCACTCTATTACAGGAAAATTAGCTTCCATTTACACGCTGTGTACACTGTATACTGAACTGCCCTCTATTCACACTGAGTTGGATAACCTGAACTACCTGGTGGAGAACTACCTAGTGTATGTTGGACACTACAGCCATTTTAATACATATTTTCTCACAGTCTAAGCAGCCTTTCCTTACAAGCTAACCAGATAGAACAGCATGTACTTTGCTAATCTATGACAATGATACTCCTGCTGGCCTAGTTCTTGTCTTCCTAAGGAGGATACTTCTCCAAGGTTCGGTGACCATTGTTCATTTGTACTGAGCTGTTATCAGTGCCGTATGATATATGCAAGGCACCCTGAGAAGCCACATAAAACACCCATAACAAGTAACAACCCCTGAAGGATGACGGGGGAGTAGGGATGTGGGGGCTTGGTGCCTGTCTCTAAAGCAAGCCATGGGATCCAGGCATGGCCAGGATGCTGGAATGTCACCCTTGCATCTTTGTTTCCATTTGCTGCATAAGACTGCTTACAAGGACACCATCCTGAAGACATACAGTGTTGTATAACAAACAAATCAGCCTCAGCAAGGTGATAATGTAATGTAATGTAATTTATTTCTTATATACCGCTACATCCGTTAGGTTCTAAGCGGTTTAGGATTCAAGACATGGACAAAAGAAGTTCACGACTGCTAGGGCCCTTCTCGGGGGGGGAAGTGAGAGGCGTGGACTGGGGGGGGGGAATAATTATTTATTTATTTATTTATTTATTTATTTATTTTATTTATTTATTTATTTAGATTTCTATCCCGTCCTCCCAGTAGCTCAGAACGGTCTACAAGTGAACATACACAATGGAGAGTAATTTGACATATAAGAAGTACAACATGTTTAAATGTTTGGACTATAAGAATGTGATGAATTTAAATAAAGGGAGAATAAGCAAATTAAGAGTAGACTTTACATATAAGTAGTTTAGGTTAAGAACAGTTCTATGAGTTTAGATACAGTTTGTCAGTGTAAGGACTAGGAGAGGACTATATTGAGATTTAGGGAGAGGATAGGCAGGGGAGAGAGGAGAGAGGGGGTTTAAGGGGGGGGGAGAAGATAGAGGGTGATCTTTAGTTGAAGAGGAGGGTCTTTATCAATTTGCGGAATGTTAATAATGAGTTCTGTTGTCTGAGTTGAGGGGGGAGTTGGTTCCAGAGGTGAGGAATGAAGTGGCTGTAGGACCGTTTGCGGGCAGTTTCTGTGAGGAGGGACCTTCCGGGGGGGGTGCATAGGCGTATCTCTGATTTTGAGCGGAGGGTGCGAGTGGGGGTGTAGATGGGAAGCTTGGATTTTATGTAGGAGGGGGTGGAGGAATAAATTGTCTTGTGGGCAATTGTCAGGGCCTTGAAGGCACAGCGCTGGCTAATTGGGAGCCAGTGTTCAGCATGGAGTGCTGGGGAGATGGGATCGTGGTAGTTGAGGTTGTGTAGGAGGCGGATAGCTGCATTTTGGACCCGTTGAAGGCGTTTGAGATTATTTTTGGTTAGTCCATTAAATAGGGAGTTACAATAATCCATTCTGGAGAGAACATATGCGTAGAGGAGTTGGGCGAGGTCCGGTGTGGAGATGTAGGGTTTGATCCTTTTCAGTTGGCGAAGGTAGTAGAAAGAGGTAGAGATTACTTGGGATATGTGGGCAGATAGGGATAGGTGTCCGTCTAGGGTTACTCCTAGGCTGCGAACCTGATCTGTTGCCGTTAGTAGAGTGGAGTCCCATGTTAGTGTAGGGCGTGGGTATTTGGTGTTTTTTTTCCTGATCCATAAGAGTTCGGTTTTAGAGGCGTTAAGTTGAAGTTTGTTGTTTGACATCCAAGTTTTCATGTCAGAGAGGCAGTGTTGGAGGTTAGCAATTTGGGACGACCGGTTCTCGCCTAGAGGGAGGAGTAGCTGGATGTCATCTGCATAAGAGTGGATTTTAATGTTATATTTCTTCGCTATATCGATGACAGGCCTGATGTAGAGGTTGAATAGGAGGGGGGATAGAAGGGCGCCTTGAGGAACACCATATTTGATAGGCTTGGGGTTAGATTTATGTGTTCCTAGTAGGACAGTCTGGGTCCTTTGATGGAGGAAGGAGGTGATCCATTGGAGGGCTGTGTCCTTGATTCCGATGTCGTAGAGTCTGGATGTGAGGAGATTGTGGTCGACTGTGTCAAAGGCAGCGCTGAGGTCTAGTAGGACTAGTAGGGCATCACTGCCTTTGTCGAGTATAGACCAGCTGTCATCCATGATATCGAGGAGTACTGATTCTGTGCTGTGGCCTTTTCGGAAGCCGGATTGGGCTGGAGATAGAGCAGCTTGTTCTTCAATGAACGGGTGTAGTCGGTGGAGTACAATTCGTTCAAGGAGTTTGGAGACAAATGGGAGGTTGGAGACTGGGCGATAGTTGCCAGGTTCGTTAGGATCAAGGGCGGGTTTTTTGAGAGTGGGTTTGATAATAGCTGACTTCCAGCTGAGGGGAACAGTCCCAGTGGTTAGAGAGGTGTTAATGATGGGGAGGATGGATTCTGCCATGGCATCTTCTGTGGATAGCAGGAGGCTGGACGGGCAGGGGTCGAGGATGGTGTTGGAGGGTTTGAGTTCTCTCAGTGTTTCGAGAACTTCAGTATGAGTGGCTATATGAAATTGGGAGAGAGCGGCGGAAGAGGTGGTATTTGGAGTCGGCTGGGGCTGAGTAGGAGCGGGTTTGGTGTTGGCGTCAAGGTTATCTCGAATGGTTTGTATTTTGGACTGGAAGAAGTTCGAGAGAGTCTCGCTATCGAGTTCTGTTTGGTTGCTGTGATTTTTTCTTTGGGCGTTAGTGAAGAGTTGGTTTGTGAGGGTGAACAGTTGTTTAGATCTAGAAGGGGCTAGTTGTAGGAGGCGAGAGTAGTAGGTCTTTTTTGCTTCTAGAATGGCTGCTTTGTAGGTGATGGATGTGTTGTTCCAGTGGGCTTTGGTTTCTGTGCACGGGTGTTTGATCCAGATCCTTTCTGCTTTTCTCAGTGATCGTTTTATGGATCGGAGGTCTTTAGTGTACCAGGGGGCAGGTGCTTTGTTGGTGGTTTTTTGGGTAGTTTTTGTCTGGACAAGGCTATTATAGAGGGATTGAATGTTGGAGTGCCATGTGGAGGCAGCCAGGTCAATGGAGTGGGGATGTTGGGTGCAGGTTTCATTTAGGGTGCGAATACCCGCGGCCATGGCTTGAGGGCTGACCGAATTAGGGAGTTGACGTAGGGTGGGGGGGGTAGGATCTTTACGCGGGGTTATGGTATTTTCGAGTGGGAGTTCGAATTCAATGAGGTGGTGGTCTGACCATGGGACAGGTGTGGTAGTATAAGTTTGTTGGGGCTCTGCAGTTGGGTCTCTGAGGGTGAAGAGCAAGTCTAGGATGTTGCCTGCTGAGTGCGTGGGGGTGGTAATAGCTTGGTGGAATCCCAGGTCTGAGAGGGAGGAGAGGAAGTTGTCAATTTGTCCTGAAGTGTTGGGGTAGTCTGGGAAGTTGAAATCTCCCAGGATTGTCACGTGTTTGTGTGAGATAGATAGTTCGGTGATGAATTCGAGGAGGGTCTCTAGGGTATCTGCTGGAGAGTTGGGAGTTCTGTAGAGGAGTATGAGGGCGATTTTTTGTTTGTGACCTATGGTGAACGCAATTGCTTCTAGGGAGGGAATATTAATAGAATTTATCAGTTTTGGTGTGGCGGAGGTCTTGACAATGGTAGTCACGCCACCTCCTTTCCCAGAGGTAGGTGAGCAGGCGAGGGCTTGGTAGCCTGGAGGACATAGTTCGCCTAGTGTTGTCCCATCATTGTCTTGGAGCCAGGTTTCGGTGATCATGAGGGCGTCCCAAGTCTTATCATAGATGAGGTCGTGTAGGATGAAGGATTTGTTGTTAACTGATCTTGCATTGATGAGTGCTAGTTTGAGTGTATTGCGTGAAGGGGCTTGTGGGGAGGGAAGAATGGGGATGAGGTTGGCAGGGTTTCTGGTACGGCTTTTTTTAGGTTGGGGGGAGAGATCACCGTATCTGCCTTGGCCTGTAATAATGGGGATGGTGAAGTACAGTGTTGTAAGGAGTGTAGGGGAAGTGGGGAGGGTGGGGGAGGGTGGGGAGGTGGTTTGTAAAGTGGTGGGAGGGGGGGTGGGGAGGGTGGTGGCCTGAAGAGTTGGAAGCATGGTAGGAGGGGGGTTTGAGGCGTTGGGTCGGAGGAATTCAGGAGAGTCTCGCTATCGAGCCGGGGCTAAGTCCTACTGTTGTAGTTATGGTTTGATGGGGGTCAATTTTGACAGAGTTAGTCAGGAGCTTGGAGCCGAATTGATATTTTTGGGGCAATTGGAGGAGCAATTGGATAGGGAGAAAGCTAGGAGACAGAAAAAAAGAAAGGAACCAGAGAACAAAAAGTTGAGTTGCTGAGGATTGAATAGTTAATTGTTGTTAGTTAAAGTAAGTTGTATATGTTAGTTAGAGAGCATGCAGCTTGTACGAGATAAATGTGTATGTTAAACAGTTATACGTGAATTATATATGCAGGTTGAGTATGTAGAAGTATGCAATTTGATGTAGTTAGGGGGAGCCAGAGCGCTTAGTGCTCTGTGGAGGAGCTTGTAACATGAAAGAAAAAAAGAAGAGATAGCTCCGTGGGGGAGTCAGGTCAGAGGATTCCAGAATATTGTCAGCTGCAGGTTTCAGCCAGGGAGCCCTTCCCTGAGTGGAGTCGCTTGGAGGTCCCGTTGGGCTGAGGGAGGGGCGGAGCAGGGCTCCCACGCTCCTCTCCTCTCTTGGCCGATGGTGCAGGAGAAAAGGCTGCACTTGGTGGGGGAGAACTTTTTCAGGCTCCCGAGGACTCGCGCTGGGCTGAGGGAGGGGCGGAGCAGGGCTCCCACGCTCCTCTCCTCTCTTTGGTCGATGGTGCAGGAGAAAAGGCTGCACTTGGTGGGGGAGAACTTTTCAGGCTCCCGAGGACTCGCGCTGGGCTGAGGGAGGGGCGGAGCAGGGCTCCCACGCTCCTCTCCTCTCTTTGGTCGATGGTGCAGGAGGTAGGTATACATTTTTTGTATCATTAGGGAGTCATATGACCAGAGTTCGGGGATGAGCCTTTTGAAACAAAGCAAGAATTTATCTGTATAAAAGAACATGCATCACAAGTAGGGCCAGAGAGATTTACCTGCTTATGCCGGAGGGTGTGCTAGCCCCCTGCTCGGCATATGAGTGTAAGTGTTACTCTCCATTGCATATTCTGAACTGACAATATATATTTCTTGCTGTTATGACTCTGCTGCTATAAACTTGTAAGCCATTTTACTAACAATAAAAATATTGTCTGTTTTGGAAAATACAATGCCGTCTTGTAGTCATTCCAATGAGGTCAGCAAAGCAGCCTTTTTATCTCATTGGTGACCCCGACGTGATTCCCGCAAGCATGCGTAGGTTCCCTGCGCCTGCGTGATTAACAGACTTTTTATTTTTCAGGTGTTCCTGTGAACTTCAAAGAAAAACCCGTTCAGGGGGTGTATACAGCTGCACTGGACGTAAGGTGCTCCTGGGTGAGGGTGAGCAGGAGTTTTGGGGGCCACATTGTGGACCACTTTTTGTGCCATAATTGGACGCCAAGACTCCACAAAAACAGATTTCTAGTCACCCAGAGACCGTACGGAATTAATACTGTACAAACTGTAAGTACAACCTTTTATTTTACTTTTTATATATATTAGCGTTATCAATAGGGAAAGATAGTACAGTGTAGGGAGGCGCGTGTTTGTTTTTTTCAAGCAATTGTATATTTGTACATAGAATAAGGACTTGTACAGTTTAGTCTGCATCAAGATGTTACCTCTAGAAGTCGTAAAAACAGCCAATCATTCTCAATTAGCTATAAATATAACCCACTTCCATGAAAAATGGATCAAAGTGACAGCTAAAAAACCCAAAAACAGCACAGATAATTGGCAATGGCCGAAGGAAGGTTCCCTACTGTGGGAAGACCTGGTGAAACTTCGGACCAATATTATGCAGCATAAGACTGGAAAATCTCAGAGTGATCATTTAGAAATGTGGACCTTGTGGCGGGAGTTGTGTACTAACCCTCCCATTACACAGCAAGTAAAAATAGCTGTCAAAACAAAGCAGAACATGATCCCTGCAGAAGAGTCTAAGCCGCCGCCATATGAGGATAGCCCAGTGCCTGCGGCACCTCAGGCAGTGCCTCTCTATCCTGTGTTACCAGACTTGGACAAGCCTGCTGAAGGGTATTCTCCAGCACTTTTTGACCCTTCCCTGGTAAAAAGTGCTCCAGGGGATGTGGTTCCCACAGTAGTTTCCCCTGCCCATTTTGGAACAGGCAACCCTTTTAGAATCGAGGGAAATGTTACTCTGACCCCTCAGAGTGGATTAAATGTACCTGGCAATCACTTGCCCGCTCAGGACTCTGGATCAGAATCTGAGTTTTCTGATTCATCGTCTGATGCAGCACATGCTCAAGTGCCGGCACAGACTCCTTTCCGAAGGATGGACATCCCGTTACGACCAGAAGAGCTGGCATTAACTCGGATGAATCCACAGTTTCCACAGCTCACATCCATGCCTCCACCCTTAACACCTTACCACCCTGTAGTCGGTGCTCTTAGGGACCATTTGGCACAACACCAAATCCCACTGCAGCCACCACAACCCACCTTTGCGCAACCTATAAATGCTTATCAGAGCCCCATTTATGCAGACCCTGTCAGAACCATGTTCCAGTCAGCACGATCTCCCATGGAGATAGTGCTCTAGAACGAAGGATCTCCCACGTATGTATACGTTTGGGTATCCAATTTGGCAGGCTGGACAGAAGGACAGTCTCCACAAATGATTCCCTACCCCAGAGAGGGGTCGTTTGCAACAGTTCATATGAATACTGCCAGACTGTGCATCAAGCAAGGCACAGGAGACCCCGGCTGGGATCTCAAATACATGAAAAAAGGCTTAAAGGTGTGGGAAAAATACGAGCACATTTACAAGGGAGAAGCAGTTCAATTCCCAGGAACTGCTTTAAGACAAAGCGTGGCTACGCCCATGCCCATCATGCAAGCCCCCCTTCTCATGAGCACAAAAGAAGGAGGGGGAGTGCAGCGCTCCTACATTCCTTGGAGCTTCACTGACTTCGTGGCAATTAAACGGCAGCTTCCCCCCTTGATGCAGGGAGCTGGCCCATGGATTAAGAAGTTTGAAAAAATTACAGCTCAGTGGACCTTAGGAATAGGTGATGTCCGACACCTATTAGTCCAATTGGTAGGCAATACAACAACTGATATCTTTTCAGATGCTGGCATTCCAGATTATACACCCGATGTCACATACTTTGACGGAGCCCCATTCAATACCAGCCGCCCGAGGGTCTGGAAAGCACTAAGGGACAGATACCCTGACATTAAGGATTTTTCAAAATTAACAACTAAACACTACTCTCTGACAAATGACATTTATGACCATATCCGGATGTTTGAAGATCAATGGGAAGATGAGATGAATGAGCCTTGTAGTCATGTGACAATGAGAGGTCTGGCATACCAGATCTTAAAAGGCACGTTGCCAAAGAAGGTGCAGAGTAAGTTAGACAATATTGTAGCGATTGAAGGAAAAAATTGGAGTGAGATTGTTTCTCATGTCACTCATTTTGTGAAACAATCAAAGGAAGAGGAAGCTAAAACAGAGAAAGAAATGGTACAGATGCAAAAGAAGGTTTTCGCTTTACAGATTGAAAAGGAGGAAACAGCGAAGGTAGACAAGCAAGTTCAACATGATAGCCAGGCTATCCAAGCTAAAATAAACACGGCTGTAGATAAGGCATTACAACTTGCTCAAATTAACTGGACAGATAGCACCCGACAATCCCCCTTCCGAGGAAGCCGTAGGGGGAAGGGTGCCCCGTCTCAATCGCCTAGATCTCAGATACAATGCTTTAATTGCCATAGATTTGGCCATTATGCAAATGAATGTAGAAATCAAACCCTGCGAGGGAGGGGCAGATTCAGGGGAGGCAGGGGCAATCCTCGGCCCCCTGGCAACCCTTACAATCGAGGAGGGCATATGAATTGGGACCACGCTCCTGATTTCCCTTATCCTGCTGGAGCCCCGCACCAGTGGGAGGGCCCTGAGAATGGGGGTGAGTATACTCAATGACGGTCTCAATACCTTCATGCCATTCAAATGTCTGACACTGAACCATTGAAGTATATTCAGGTTACTAAAGAACCTAGAGTACCGTTCATTGTAGACACAGGAGCCACTATGTCATCTGTCAATTTTGTGCCCATAGGACACACAGTCTCTAATTTTCAGGTCCCCACTACTGGCATTGAAGGTAACGTCACAAACAATAGGGTCCTAAAAAGAATCCCCCTCCTCATTGATCAGGAATTGGTTATCACAGACCTCCTTTATGTCCCGATATGCCCAGTAAACCTGCTCGGGCGGGATGTTTTAAAGGAACTCAGAGCTGTTATCACATTCTCTGGTTTGCTCTCAGCTAATTTGCCACTCCCGGAAGATGTGATCACCCAACTCCCTGACCTTGAATTTGGGAAGGTCATTTCAGTTCATGAAGTAATCCTCACATTAAAAAAGCCTGGTACTGGCCCGACAACTCCACAGTACCCCCTCAAGCCTGAAGCTCTCCAAGGGATTCGCCCAGTCATTGCCAAATTGCTTGAGGCAGGAATTATTGAATTCACTTCCTCCCCTTGGAATACACCATTGTTTCCTGTACTGAAAGCAGATGGTAAAACGTATCGCCTGGTCCATGACCTCCGGGACCTGAACATACTCCTGGAACAGGAATTTCCTATAGTTCCTAACCCTGTGTCCCTTCTTACTTCTCAATCGGTGATGGCATGGCACACTGTCATTGATCTGAAAAATGCATTCTATTCAATTCCTCTAGCCATAGAGTCCCGTCCTTTGACAGCGTTCTCTGTTGGTGTGAATCGTTACCAATGGTCCCGCCTCCCTCAGGGATTAAGTGACAGTCCAGCTCTGTTCACTAAAGTCCTAGAGCACGACTTACAGGTTTTCCGGGAGGAACTGACAGGAAACACACAAGTTTCCCTTTTTGTGTATGTGGATGACATACTGCTGTCTGCATCTACCATTACAATTTGCAGACACTTTAGTGGCAGACTCTTGCAAGTGCTCACTGAAGGAGGATATGCTATAAATAAAGACAAAATTCAATTCTGCCAGCAGACCGTGACATTCCTCGGACACACATTTGGTCCGGAGTCGAAATTCCCTTCTGCTACTGTTTTGGAAGAGATCACAAACATTCCTCTTCTACAGACTATCAAAGAACTCCGCGGCTTGATGGGAATGTTTAATTACTGTAAAGATTACATCCCCTGTTTGAGTCTCAGAACAAAACCTTTGCGTGAATACTTGAAAGGCTCTCCACGGTCCTCAGACCGCATCACACTTACGAAAGCTCAATCAGATCTCATTGACCAGCTGAAACAGAATCTCCTGCAGGCTCCGAAATTTATGTTCCCCCTTCCCATACTTCCGGTCGATCTTTTCTTGATCAATGACCAGGATGGGTGGAGAGCCAGTGCTTATCAAGCCAACAGTCTGGTTTTGTACCTCAGTGGCATCTTCACCCCAGTGGAAAGATGCTTTACTGAGTGTGAACAAGCTGTGGTAGCTGCGGCTACTGCAGTTATCAAACTTTATCAGACCCTGCCTTATGCCATCATCACTATGCATTG
Source organism: Geotrypetes seraphini (assembly GCF_902459505.1). Classification (NCBI taxonomy): domain Eukaryota; kingdom Metazoa; phylum Chordata; class Amphibia; order Gymnophiona; family Dermophiidae; genus Geotrypetes; species Geotrypetes seraphini. The sequence goes on along the minus strand of NC_047101.1, from coordinate 27,284,175 downwards.
TGTTCATGAGGTTTCCAAGGTTTTACGTGACCCTGCTGTTACGTTCACTGCTCGTCGTCTGGCTACATATCTTGCAGTGTTATTAACTGGAAATCTCACCTTTGTTCCTCCGACCAAAGCAGACTCACTCTTGGACAGAGTACAGCCATTCTTTCAATGCCTGCAACCCACACTCTTGCAAGCCCACGGATGTCCTTACAAGGACTCTCCACAGACTCTGATAGTCCCCCATAAAACAGGGATTTACGTTTTCACAGATGGTTCTCATACCAAGCGGGGCACAGCCTTTGCTCTGTTAAAATACTCAGTAACTCAGGATCAGTACAGCACTGAATGGTATTGCCTGTCTCCCCATGAGTCAGCCCAGACCGCTGAACTGGCTGCAGTACTCCAATGCCTGAGAAGCCATCCTGCTGAGCCCTTAACTGTTTTTTCAGACTCACACTATGCCCTATCCAGCATTTCTGACAACCTGCTGAAATGGAAAAAGAGGGGTTTAATTGATAGTGCTGGACGACTTCTGCAACATCTTTCCATTCTACAAGAAATCATGACTCGCCTTGATTCCAGAACCATCCCAGTAGCGCTAATCAAGATCAAAGCGCATGATGACGCTGATAAATCCCCTGAGCAGTGGTCCCACCAATTTGCAGATCTTCTTGCCAACCAGGCCACTGAGTATACTTATTGCCGCCACCCTGAGTCCCAAGAAACATCTGCCATGATTCTCACTAGGGCCCAGGTGAAACAGGGACTACCAGCTCTGGATCATGACTTTCATCCACAGATGGGCCTCACGCCTCAGGACACTGCTCATTGGGAGCGCCTCGGCTGTATCAAAGTGAAAGGTTTGTATGTTACCCCAAATGGCCAAGTCTGCTTGTCAGGCGTCTCTCTGCGCCTCCTAGCAGCCAGCCTGCATTCTGACCATCACCCTAATGCAGTTACTCTGTTGGCTAAACTTCAGCCCCACTACTGGGCTACCTACATGCGGCCTGTTTTACGTTCTGTTGTTCAAACATGTACTACCTGTGCTAAGAATAACCCTCGGGGGACCCCTATTCCCCCGGGAACCATTCCCATCCCTGAGGGACCCGCTAGGAGGTGGTACATGGATTTTACAGATATGATTTATGTTTGCAACAAGAAGAGATTCCTTTTGGTATGTGTGTGTCCTTTTTCTCAATGGATAGAGGCATTCCCTTGCACCTCTGAGTCAGCGGCTGCTGCTGCGGAGGTGCTCTGCCGTGACTTATTTAGTAGACACGGGGTGCCTGAAGTTCTGTACTCAGACAACGGCACCCATTTCCGTAACGACCTCTTAGCTGAGGTCTGTGCCCGGCTGGGCCTTGCACAAAAATTTGTGACTATTTACCACCCGCAAAGTAATGGGTACGCAGAAAAAGCCCACGATCTTCTAAAAGTGGCACTGCGTAAGCTCATGCCTCCTGATTGCTCTAATTGGCTCGCATACCTGCCTGCCGCGCTGTATGCTGTCCGGAATAGGACACTTAAATTGTACAAATTGACCACGTCTCCATTCCAGCTTCTCACAGGCCGGTTGCCTTTTGAGCCTTGGTTTCATGCCCCTGGCAACAAGTCCCTGTCGGTAGTATTACAGGATTATGTTGATTCTTTACAGACAGCTGTCCGTGAACTACAGCATTATCGCAAGGGCCCCAACACTGACGTCCCCCACTCGTGGACTTACAAGTTTCACCCTGGGCAAGCAGTCTACAAGCGCAATCATCACAAAACTTCGTGGAAGAATCAGCCGTTCCTTGGACCTTTTACTGTGGAACTGGTTTTTCCTTTTGCTGTAAAGCTGCATGGACAAAGTACTTTAGTGCATGCTAAGGATATTAAGCCTGCCCCATCTGTGGACTGTGCAGTTTTGCCTTAATTTTTCAGTTGTTCTGGACCTGTTGTGGGTCCACATGGTTACTTCATATCCTGTGATTTTTTCTGTGTTGGTTGCCCTTTTGATTCTTTCCTTCTGCATCACTGTGTGCTGTGTCTGCAAATATGGCCTGTGCTTTCCCAAACATCGTCCTCCTCCTGTTCCTCGTTCTCCTGTCTCTACCTCTTCGAGCCTCTCCATCCCCTGTATCCCCCTCTAGTCTGTGCCTACCCTGTCTCACTACCGTTCGCGCTGGCCAACTGACCACTACCACACTTCTGTATTATTCTGCTTATGATTGCCCCCTTGACAAGATATCGGGGACATGCCTATATAATGGTACTTCTTACACTGTCTGCACTCTACCCCATGCTGTTGTTTGTTTTGATCCTAGCTCTGCTCCCATGAGGATTTACCTAGAAATCTTACCTATATTTAAACCTGATCGTAAAGTGTCCATCCCCATTCCTTCTCTTGATCACCCTGCTTCTATTGTATTTGATGTCTGTTCTCTTACTACTGATCTTGATCATTCCCGAGATGATGTTGGGCTTAAAAGTGCCCGGTATGACAGACGTGGCTGTGGTAGCCTGTCTTGGCAGCGTGCCTATTCCTCAGATGGAAAGTATATGTGCCCTGCCCGTACTGCTATGACTTCCTGCTTTTCCTGGGCTGATGTTATTCATGCCACCTGGAAACCTGCCAAGTTTACCGGATTTCCAGGTATGTTTCTTACCAAGTTACCAGCCCCTTCCACCTGTAAGGTGGACACCTGCACCCCTGTAAATTTAACTATTCAGACTCCTCATATGTTCCTCACTCCCTATCGCTATGGCCTTTACATTGACAGGTCTGGCGGTGACCCTGCCGCTAGAATTGAGATTCGGGTCACCACCACTGGAGCTCGAACCTCCTCCCATAAGGTTTTCCATACTGTTTTTGAAGAACTAGAGCACAAATTTGAACCCAGTCATATTACCCGAAACTTGTTTCTTCACTTTGCTGAAACTATTGCCTCCTCTCTTAATGTTTCTAATTGCTTTGTGTGTGGGGGTACAAACATGGGTGAACAATGGCCTTGGGAAGCTAAGGAATTGTCCCTGTTTCCTTCTAATTTCTCCATACCCCTCAATTTTTCTGCTCCATCTCCTGCTGATTGGGTATTGCGTCATGGCATTGTCCTCAATGTCCGTATCTGGCGCCTCCGCCTTAATGACTCTTTCCTTTTCATGGGTCTTTCTTTGTGTAAATCTTCCTACTCTTGGAACTCCACACAATCCTCTTGGACTCCCTGGCCTGCTAATGCCTCTTCCTTCACTGACGCATTCTCCCTTCTTCTCTCTACTGCCCCTTATGCTACTTTGTTTACTTCTTTTAGGTCCTCTTCTTGGCCTGCCCCTGATGGATTGTATTGGATTTGTGGTCACATGGCTCACCGAGTCCCCCTTGCTTCCTGGACTGGTGCCTGTGGTCTGGGTACCATTCGCCCCAGTTTCTTTCTTATCCCCCTTACAGCGGGCGAGCAGTTAGGTATCCCTGTTTTTGCTCCCCGTGCTCGCTGCTCTATTGCTGTAGGTGATTGGACTGATAGTGAGTGGCCCCCTGAGCGTATTATCCATTATTATGGCTCTGCCACCTGGGCGGAAGATGGGTCTTGGGGCTACCGCACTCCTATTTACATGCTTAACAGAATTATTCGCCTTCAGGCTGTTGTTGAAATCATTACCAATGAAACTTCTTTAGCTTTGAACCTTCTAGCCAAACAAAGTGCTAAGATGCGCACTGCAATCTATCAGAACCGCCTTGCCCTCGATTACCTCCTTGCTGCGGAGGGTGGTGTGTGTGGTAAGTTTAATCTTTCTAACTGTTGCCTTGAGATTGATGACACTGGTAAGGTGATTGAAGAAATCACAGATCGCATGTGCAACCTTGCCCATGTTCCTGTTCAGACCTGGCATGGCTTTTCCACCTCTGGCTGGTTTGATTCCTGGTTCCCTAATATTGGGGCTTTGCGCCCCCTGCTCCTGTTTTTGGCTGTTATTTGTGCTATTTTCTTTCTCCTTCCATGCCTTCTTCCTTGTTGTTTTAAAGTGTTACAGCGTATTGCTGAACGTGTGACTTCCCAGTTCCTTTCCCATCATGGCTATCTCCCTGTCCCCTCTTCTGCTCAAGAGTATGTTTTCCCTCACCCTGTTGACCCTGTGGTAAATGACTCAGAGTCGAGTTTTAGATTATGTTTGTCTGAGCCTTATATTTACTCCATGCATACATAGCATACATAGTCTTGTTTTTCATCCTGAGATGTAACATCTCAACCCTGCCAGTTATGGCAGGCTTGCAGAAGATAATATTATACAATGCAATTTTTATTTGGGTACTTATGAATTCGCTGTTCACTGCGTTTGAATACTAATAAAACCAAACACTTTCTGACTTCCTAGTTTTAGGGTATCTTTTGACTTTAGGTGACATTATAATTCATTTATTTTTACTAGCATTGGTTTCTGATGGCAGGCCTTTCTGCGTTGGCTATATGAACTTTGTATACCGTAATGTATATTTTTCCTTAGGGTTTGGCTTTAGGCTTTGCAATGTATTTTGCCTAACGAGAACTTGGTGATGTTGAGAACTTACCCGGGAAGATGGAAAATGCATTTAAGTTGGAAACCTGGGTACGGTTGGTGAAGCAAGACAGCATGATTGTTGCCGTAAGTTGCAGACAGGATAGCGTAAGTTGTAGACAGGATAGTGTACGTTGATAAACAGGGTACAATGCATGTGGATCAAGACAGAATTAAGCCATATAATTTTGTCCAGCTTGAAGGAACTAGTGTTTGATACTGAGTGCAGTGGATTTGTTACAGGAAGTGCGTAATTTAAAGAGATTTGAGCCAGATAGGTTCTCGCGTAAAAGTGTGTCTGCTGGTAATAACAAAGTAAACCCAAACAAACAAAAAGTGACCATTTGTCAGACATGTGGGGATTGTGTTGGGCACCTCCCTGCCTTTGACTCCCAGTGTTGGGGGATTTAAAGTACCAGACTAACAATGATAGCGGTTAAGTATCCATATTTTTCTGAACCTTGAAATTTTTGATACACATGGGCTTGCTAACATTGCTACCAGATGGATTGTGATTCATTCTTGTTACAGTCTCCGTATTGTGTCTTTATCCTGCTGTTCTTTATGAATTATCCTGCTGTTCTTTATGAATTCTTTCTTCCCATGCACGTTTGTATAAAGTGTTATTCTCACTCAGATTCTAAATACAATTGGAAATAGAAATTCCTTTAAAACAGTAGCTGCATCTAGTCTGCAGCAGTGCCCTCTCCTCTGAGTGTAGCGGGACCCAGGTGGCATACAAGGGTTCCAGGTCTGCCTGCAGGGAACATGGCTAAGTGTCCTCAGGGGTAGTGTCACGTTACATTGTCTCTTCTTTGTCTTCGCAGTCATACATACAGAGCTGTTCTGGACCTGTTACAATGAGCCTTCTTCTAACCCAGAGAAGGAGGACACTGTTGTGCTTTCAGTATCCTTGAAATGACCTTGCACTTATTTTTTTTTTTCCCCCTTTGAATTGACATTGCCCTACTTCAGAATATCTCTATTTTAACATTGTACACGGTATCTTACTTTACCTAGTAAGTTTTGCTTCTTTTTCCAGATTGAAGCACACCCTAGCAGTTGCCTCCCTGTCTGCATTATGATTGCATTAACCAGGGCACCAAGTCAGTGTGCTCACATTCTTACATTTTCTCTTTCAGAAGTTCCAGTAACCCTTTTGATAGCCACTGTGTGCACACAATTATGATTCGTGCTATGATGGTTGTTTGTGTCTAACTGTGCATTTATTTGCAGATCTCAGTTCAGCTCTGAATCTTTGACTGATGGAAGAATTGTTCAATTGTTCCACGCCTGTACCTTTGTGTTTTCTATGTTTGTTTATGCCCTGTAATCTTTGTGTTGTCTATCTGTTTGGTTTGTGGGGTACCCCGGGGAAACCGACTATCCATTGGCCATTTTTGGATATTTTTCTTTGACCATTTTGGGAGATTTTTCTCTCCCTTTTTACATTTTTGTTTTTTCTATCTAAATTGCCTTTTGACAATACATTTTTTTTTCTCTTCTTTTCTTCTTTTTTCTCTTTCATGGCCTGCGCGCTGCTCCATTAGGGGTTCTCTTATTTAGAGAACGGTTCTGTGGACTTACTGGTATTTTTCTGTGCACTCTATTGAGTTTACACCATGTAACATGTCCTCTTCTGCATTTTGTGTACTTGAATCTTGTATCTATCTTGCTGTACTTATGACCAGTAAATGTATTATTTTTGTCTCTTGTTGACGCCCTCAGTACGGGCAACTTGTTCTCTCTTTCTTTTCTTTGACTCTCTTCACTGGATTTCGACTGCTGGATCTGGCCTTCTTTCATGATGGCGGCTGCTGCATGATGATACCTGGACTTCTTTCAAGATGGTGTATGCGCAGACCTCTTTCATTCCGAGTGTGCACCATACCGGTTTAAAGTGACTGCTTTCTTGGACACTTTCTCTCCCATGTGTTGTTTATGCCCGTTTTGCCAGTTTGCTGGACTTTATCTTTTCTTCAGTTTTGGCTCGGGACTTATTTTTGTGGAGGACTGCTTGTTTTATTCTGTATATTCTTTTTCAGTGACATTATATTTTTTATGATGTGATGCCTCGGCTAGGTAATGGACCTGTCCAGTGTGTCCATTTTTGTTGTTATTATTTGCTACCATGTCATTCGTTTCTTGTAATGCTTTATTTATATTTTGTTAGTTTGCCTCTTATACTACCACCTGAACAGAACCACATATGTCGTGTATGTCTTTCTTGCTTTCATATCTTCCTATGGTCTGGTTCTCATATTTTTAATGACTCTCAATGCTGTTCTTTACTTAGCGATGACTACTGTCTTGGTTGCTGTGGAATCCTGCTTTTTCCCACTGTTGTTTTTATGGTACCCCTCTTAGCCTTATGGCCTCCATCCTCTGGTTCTGGCATATACTGTATCTGAGTTTAGCTAGCTGGGTGGACTGCCCCTCCTCCACGCTTTTGTTACTTCCTCTCATGGCCACCCTTTGAGTGGCGGCCCTCGTTCCTTCGGCCCGCCAAGAGGGGACTGAGTTGAATAACCTGAACTACCTGGTGGAGAACTACCTTGTGTATGTTGGACACTACAGCCATTTTAATACATATTTTCTCACAGTCTAAGCAGGCTTTCCTTACAAGCTAACCAGATAGAACAGCATGTACTTTGCTAATCTATGACAATGATACTCCTGCTGGCCTAGTTCTTGTCTTCCTAAGGAGGATACTTCTCCAAGGTTCGGTGACCATTGTTCATTTGTACTGAGCTGTTATCAGTGCCGTATGATATATGCAAGGCACCCTGAGAAGCCACATAAAACACCCATAACAAGTAACAATCCCTGAAGGATGACAGGGGAGTAGAGATGTGGGGGCTTGGTGCCTGACTCTAAAGCAAGCCATGGGATCCAGGCATGGCCAGGATGCTGGAATGTCACCCTTGCATCTTTGTTTCATTTGCTGCATAAGACTGCTTACAAGGACACCATCCTGAAGACATACAGTGTTGTATAACAAACAAATCAGCCTCAGCAAGGTGATAAGGATTCAAGACATGGACAAAAGAAGTTCACGACTGCTAGGGCCCTTCTCGGGGGGGGGGGGGGAAGTGAGAGGCGTGGACTGGGGGGGGGAATAATTAGGTATACATTTTTTGTATCATTAGGGAGTCATATGACCAGAGTTCGGGGATGAGCCTTTTGAAACAAAGCAAGAATTTATCTGTATAAAAGAACATGCATCACAAGTAGGGCCAGAGAGATTTACCTGCTTATGCCGGAGGGTGTGCTAGCCCCCTGCTCGGCATATGAGTGTAAGTGTTACTCTCCATTGCATATTCTGAACTGACAATATATATTTCTTGCTGTTATGACTCTGCTGCTATAAACTTGTAAGCCATTTTACTAACAATAAAAATATTGTCTGTTTTGGAAAATACAATGCCGTCTTATAGTCATTCCAATGAGGTCAGCAAAGCAGCCTTTTTATCTCAACACCTTAATCACATGTCAAGAATTACACAATGTTTATATTTAACTTTTGCATGATATTAGCTTGATTTTACTTTTTGGTCTTATCAGAAAATAAAGAATTTCCTTGATTTATTTCCTGTGGACTAAAGTTTGAAATTTACTTATTTCTTGTATTAATTTTAAGAAGAAATTCATGTGCAACAGTGGCATAGCCAAGGCTGGTGGCGCCCGTTCAACATCACCCACACACACACGCTGGTAGGGGATCTCTTAATTGTATTCCTCCCCCCAAATCCTCTTGTAGTTGTCACCAGCAGCAAGTAGGGTCGCCTACTCACTTATCTTGTTGGCTGAGCATGCCCTCTTACATCACTTCGCAGTTTAGAAATGTGATAAGTGGGTTAACAAATTTTAATCAGCTTGAAACAAAATGCCAGGTTTTGAAAAGCTGTCTGGACCCCCGGACATGATCTCAAAAAGGAGAACATGTTCGGGGAAATCCGGATGTCTGGTAACCCTATATTAAACATAACTTTAACCACTGCATTCTGAACACTTAGCTTTCTATCCAATAGTGATCTACAGCAGAACAACCTATATAAATAATATTGACATAATCATTGAGTCAGTCAAATTTTCAGGATATCCACAGTGCATAAGAATTGCCATACATAGACCCAAGGTCCATCAAGACCAGTATCCTGTTTCCAACAGTGACCAACCCAGGTCCCAAGTATCTAGCTAGATCTCAAGTAGTAAAATAGATTTTATGCTGCTTATCCTAGGAATAAACAGTGGATAGATATGCCTGAGAAAGATTTACATACAATATAAGTAGCACATGCACATTTATCTCATATACAGGGTGCCCACAAAAACACTCCTTGATTTTAAATGGTTATAAAATCAAAACTTATTGGACTATGTTTATAAATAAGATGACAGTAAATACAAGTTCCAAAAAGCACGGTTAGGGGGCGTGGCTTAGCGCGCACACAAAATGGTCGTGTGATCGCAGCGCTCCTCTTACCTGGGCAACCGTTGAATAAATAAAGATTTCCTTTTAAACTGTTTTTGGCTGAAAACATCGGAGAGGACAGCGGGAGCATGGCGAGCACCCGACAGAGTAAAAGTGAAACCGGAGGGGCTGTGAAAAGGCAGAAGCAGGATCAAATTACCCCGAGTAAGGTTCCACTTCCTGCTGATGTATCAGAGGAGTTAAGCAAAGCTGAAGTTATGGGGGAACTGAGGCAAATCAAACAAATGCTGACAGAGACTGTGAGTAATATGGCAGAACTGAAGGAAGAAATCCTGAATATACACAGACAAATGGAAGTAGCTAATAAAAGAACAACAGAGTTAGAAGTTAAAATGGAGAGCTTAGAATGTGAAGGAAAAAGATGCAAAAATTACATTTTGGGAATAATTCAATTGAAAAGTCAGCTGGAAGATTACGAAAACCGTGGAAGAAGAAAGAATATAAAACTTTTTGGAATACAGGAAAATTTGGAAGGGAAAAATGCAATACAGTTTTTAGAAAATTTAATTCCTAGATTATTGCAGTTGGATTTCAAACAGCCTTTGGAAATAGAACGGGCATACAGGATTCCAATAAAGAGTCTGGAAAATCAAGGGAGACCAAGACCATTAATATTCAAGATGTTAAGATACCAGCAAGCAATAGAAATTTTAAATGCTGCCAAAAAAGATAAAAACTTAAACTATAAAGGATCCAAAATATGGTTTTTACCAGACTTTGCTAAAAATACAGCAAATATTAGGAAGAAATTCCTTGATCTGAGATTTCAATTAAAGGAAAAAGGATATAAGTATGGGTTATATTACCCAGAAAAAATGAGGGTATCTTGTGGGGATAAATCTTTGTATTTTGTTGACCCGGAAAAACTAAAGACCTTTCTTTCAAAATCAGAACCTATGTCATTTTAGCACAATGGGTGTTGAAATGAAGGGATAAATACTAAGACTGGATTGGTGGATATTGAACAAAAAATTAAATATAAAGAACTATGGGACTTTTGTTTGTTGGAAAAAGAAGAATATGCAACAAAGAACAGGAAATAAAAATGGACAAGTGAAAAAGAAAACAAAAGAATGTAAAGAAGAAAGTAGAAACAAGGATAGACTGGAAAGACATTAAAGTGAAGTTATTAGACTGAACTTTTAGGAGACTGAAAAATGGATGGTTGGAGTAAAGAATGAACAAGAAGGATTAAAGGACTGGACAAATTAACACAAAAGGAAAAGTGAAGACTGAATAGGAAAATAAATAGATGTGAAGAAGAAGAAAGCAGGACTGATAGACTAAAAGGATATTATAAAAAAAAAAAATGAATGACAATTGGCAGTCAAAAGTCTTTAAGAGTGGATGGATGGAGATAAGAAATAAATATGAAAGTTCAGTTTATTTAATAAGTCAGAAAAGGAGAAAGTAAAGAATGAAAGGACAATAAGGAAAAGATTGCAGAATGGACTAATGATAGAAAGGACAAGTTATATGATATTTAAATGCAAGGAAAGGAAAGGAAAATGAATAATATAAAAGAAAGATACATAAGAATTTATTGGTAGCTGAAGGAATGTAAAGATTGATGTTGTGATAATATAGTTTTTAAAAGATTGGATTTAATTTGGAGAAGAGGAAATATAAAAAGGGGGAAAAATTATTTTGAAAATGAAATACAAATGTTTAAAACAAATAGGGGATAAAAACTTATAAAATTGAAATTTTTTTTTAACAGAAATATATGAAGAGATGGATATTTGCTGATTGATATTTAAAGGAGGATAGGAGAAGATGGATTAGATAATATAAGATATAGGAAAATGATACTTTTTATTAAATATATGACTATGATAGAATTTTCTTGAATGAAATAAAATGTTGGGGGAATGAATTAGAGATTGGTGAAATGATAAAAATGCATTAATGGAATGTTAGGAAATAAATATGGTTATGTGACTAAAGGTTAAATAATAGATAGAGAAATTAATTACTTTAAAATGGAAAAAAAAAAGAAAAAAGGTTTTATGATTAGAAGAGAGATATAATTAGATATATTGTGGAGAGGTAGTGAGTTTGTCTCAATAAAGGATAAAGGGGTTATTAATAAATATTGGTTGCCTGGGGGGAAGGGGGAAGTTGGGATTACTGTCCAATGTGTGTCCTTAAGCAGTCATTATATTGGGGGGGAGGGGTGGGAAGAAGGTGGGTATTAAAGATATTACTAGGATGATTAAGGAAAAGATTAATAAGGGATTGGGTAATTTGGAGGTAAGAATGTGTGCCATGGGGAGAAGTTTTTTAGATCTTAGTTATGGAAGAAGGGAAGAGGAAGATTATGATAAGGAGTATAAAATATATTATGTCTTTTAAGATATTTTCTATTAATGTCAATGGCCTGAATCATGTAATCAAAAGGAAAAAGGTATTATCATTTTTAAAGAAGCAAAACGCAGATGTTTATTGTCTGCAGGAGACCCATCTTAATATAAAGGAATCACAGAAACTAATGGGTGGGTGGGTGAAAGAATGTTTTTTTGCTCCAGCAGAGGGTAAAAAAGCAGGAGTAGCAGTTCTTATAAATAAAAAATGTATGGCCAATTTTAAGATAGTAAATTCGGACCCACATGGAAGATGGCTACATGTTGATATAAGTATGGGAAATAATGCCCTGACGTTGTTCAATATATATGCCCCTAATTCGAATCAATCAGAATTCTTTAAAAAATTGCAGAGTATGTTGTTACCACTGGTTGCTTCTAATTTAGTGGTGGCTGGAGATTTTAATGCTGTAATGGATCCATTAATGGATAAAAAACCAGGTAAAAGTATAAAATCTTTAGGTTTAGATAATTTGGTTCAATCATGTGATTTGAAGGATATATGGCGTATTCTTCATTTTAATGATCAGGAATTTTCATTTTGTTCACAGGTTCATAAATCATTTTCAAGAATAGATTATATTTTTATTTCATCACATAAGGTGCAGCAAGTAATTAAGGCTTCCATTGATCCCATTATCATTTCGGATCATGCGGGAGTATGGATAGATTTACAATTAGATCAATTAGAAAATAGAAGACCTCCTTGGAGATTTGATAATGCATTGCTTGTGGATGAAAAATTTTTGGAAAATTTTAAAACACAAATTAGTGATTTCTTTCAAATTAATTTAGTGGAAGATACATCTATTGAAAATGTATGGGACGCTTTTAAAACGACTATGAGAGGTCATATTATATCATATTCGGCTTTTGTTAGGAAACAGATTAAAAAACAGTACATAGAGTTAGAAAAAGAAATTAAAATACTAGAAACTAAATTGGTAAGCAAATGGGAACATGATGTATTACAAGCTCTTTTGAAAGCAAAAGGTAAATATAACGAATTAGCTTCAAAAATGATAAGAAGAGACTTGTTTTCCAAACAGACATTGTATTATGGAAATTCTAATAAGGCGGGAAGATTATTGGCAAATTATCTTAAAGCAAAAAAAAGAAGAACTAACATTAATGGGATAAAAGATGATAATGGTATAATAACCAATCAAACGGATATAATTTTAAAGCAATTTCTAAAATTTTATAAGGACCTGTATTCTTCCGAGCCTTATTTGGAGAGGCAAAAAGATGGTAAAAATTTTTTAGATTTAATTATTGGACCTAAGGTTCCTGATCATATAAAACGGAGTTTAGATGAACCTATATCATTAAAAGAATTAGAAACAGCGTTGAGATCTCTTAGAGTAGGATCCGCTCCAGGTGGTGATGGTTATACAGTAGAATTTTATAAAACATTTCAAAATGTCCTTTCCCCATATTTACTAAATTTATATCAGACACAACTTATAAAAGGTGATATTAAAGGTACTATGGCTGAATCAATAGTAATTGTTTTGCCTAAGCCAAATAAAGATCCTACTTTGGTTTCAAACTACAGGCCTATATCTTTAATAAATGTGGATAATAAACTTTTGGCGAAAATTTTGGCTTTGAGATTAGCCAAAGCTCTCCCATATATTATAGACACGCATCAGACGGGTTTCATTGCTAAAAGACATTCCTCTAATAACTCTAGATTATTGTTTCATATGTTAAATTTATCAAAAAAAATGGATGAACCGGCTTTTACAGTTTCCTTGGATGCAGAAAAAGCGTTTGATAGGGTAGAATGGAATTTTATGTATCAGGCTTTAGAATGGTTTGGTATAGGTTCTGGATTTATACAAATGGTAAAAACATTGTATAGCTTCCCGATTGCAAGATTAAATATTAATAATATGATATCTGATGGTTTTCAATTGCAGAGGGGAGTTAGACAAGGTTGTCCTTTATCTCCTTTGTTATTTGATGTTGTATTAGAACCCTTATTGTTAGCAATACAGCAAGCAAGGGGGATACAGGGTATTCCATATTCTGATATGGAATATAAAATTTCGGCTTATGCGGATGATATTTTTCTTTATTTGAGGAATCCAGAGTCTACCTTATCTTGTCTATTGGAATTAATTGATATGTTTGGCAAATTTTCAGGTTATAAAATTAATTGGAGTAAGTCTGAACTTATACCTTTAAATGTTCATTGTGTAAAATGATTATTTGACGCTTTTCCGTTCATATGGAAAGAAGAAGGATTTAAATATCTTAGCATTCAAGTTAAAAATACAATTGAAGATACAGTAAAAGAAAATGAAAAATTTGTATTGAAAAGAGTTACAGAGTTATGTGAGCAATGGAATCCGTTACATCTTTCTTGGTGGAGGAGAGTTCAAACTATTAAAATGATGATCTTGCCTGTAGTTTGCTACCAAATGAGTATGATACCTATTTATTTTCAGAGGTCCTTTTATAAAAAGCTTAATAGCATTTTAACGAAATTTCTTTGGCTTGGTAAAACGCATAGAATAGCTTTGGTATCTTTGCAAAAATCAATTAAGGAGGGAGGGGTAAATTTTCCAAATTTTTATAGGTACCATCAAGCCTATATTTTACATCAGGGTATGTATTGGATCCTCCCAGAACTGATAGATAATGCACCGGATTGGTTATATTTGGAATGGCGCCTTATGTTTCCCCTAAATTTAGTTCATCTTCCAAGTATCAACATGCCTAGAAGATACAGAGAAAATAAGATATTAATGGATACTTGGAAAACGTTGAGGTTTATTAGTAAATTAACACCTGTCCCAATAAACAAGTCAACTAATCAGTCTTTATGGATAAACTCCAAGATTAAAATTGGCGGAGCTCAAATCCTTTGGAAGGACTGGATTATTGCAGGCATTAGATCTCTGAATGATGTTATTTCGGAAGGTAAACTGCTGGAATTTTCACAATTGCAACATAGATTTGGTCTTAGTAAAAAACAAAGTTTTAAATGGTTGCAATTGAAGCAGGCCATTCAGGTTGGGTTCCCTGAATGGAAAACATTGAATAATCAATATAGTTTAGAGTTCTTATGCTTCCAAGCAGACTTCCTAGGGCATCAAGCCGCATTGTGGTATAAATTAATATCTGGATATTTGAATAAAAAACCAAAAAATGGTCTAAGAGACATTTGGAGCATTGAGATTAAGCATCAAATTACTGCATCTGAATGGCCACTAATTTGGTCTTGGAGAATGAGATGTACAGTGTCAGCATCTATGAGACAAACTTGGTTCTTTTTATTACATAGAGCTTTTTGGACCCCTACACGTTTGCAAAAATTAGATAGTTCTAAGTCCAATAAATGCTGGCACTGTAATCTGGAACCTGGGACGTTGGATCATTTACTGTATCATTGTCCCTACATTAAAAGTTTTTGGAATGCAATTTGGCCACAAATTAATAAATTGATGGAAAATCATGTAGCAATATCATATGATACAGTGTTATTTGGAATGATGATGAGAAAAAAAAGTCAAATTTCACCAGAAAATAACAAGCTTTTACTAGTCATGACAGGGGTTGCCATTCAGCATATAACCAATAACTGGAAGAATCATAGTAACCTTAATTATACATTTTGGTGGAATACAATTTGTCATATATTCAAAATGGAAAGAGTAATAGCAATACAAAGAGGGACATATCCTAAATTTATAAAAATATGGGCGCCATTGACAAAGTATTGTACTGAATGAATAGTAGGATTTATCTTCTTCTTTTCTTCTTTTTCTTGTCTTCTTTATGGCACACATGGAGGGGGGGTAGTGAAAATAATTTTACATAACATGTTATAATATGGTATACAATATGTATAAGGTGATTGGAAAGTACTTGAAGGGTGGGGGGTGGGAGAGGGGATAAAAAAATTTGTTCAGAATATTATGTAATAGATATAAAAGTGATATTGTGTATTCATTAGTTGTAACTCAATATTTTGTACACTTCATGTAAAATATGAAAATGAATAAAGAATTATAAAAAAAAACCAAAAAGCACGGTTAGCACTTTCACTTTCACCCTTATAAGCTGCAATTGGTGCAGAAGTTACAACCTTCAGACAATGCAATGCGACAAAATGACCAGGTGTTCCTCAAGTGTCCCCGAGATCACCAGACATTACGGTTTGTGACTTTTCCCTTTGGAGGTACTTGAAAGACAGTGCACATACCTCCACTACCTGCAACTACGGATGATCTGCAGGGACGCATCACTGAAGTTATAAATATGATCACACTGGATATGCTACGGAGAGTCTGGTCCGAGCTCAATTATCGCATCGATGTTTGCCGAGTAACAGGTGGGGGGCATATATCGAGTGTATGTAATCAACAGATACCATATGAAACTTTATGAGTTGAGCCTCAAACATGAAAGAATTTTCCAATTAATTTTGGTTTTGTAAACATTTAAAATCAAGGAGTGTTTTTGTGGGCACCCTGTATATTCACTGTGGATATCCTGGCTGGATATGTCCAGAGGACTGGGATGAGAACCACTACCTATATCCTGATCCATGCAATCACAGAAATTCTGCAAATCATGATGCCTTATTTTTATCAGTGTAAAGAAACAATACAAAATCTTTGCTTACGGCTGAAAAGGAATGAAATGCTGCTTCTCCTCATCACTTTCCACTTTTCCTTTTATGATATCAGTTATATCCATAACTACAAGAAGGCAGAGATGGGGTCGTTACTATTTATAAGTACTTATGTTAAAAAGTCAAAGTACTGGGCTCCCAAAAGAAGTGAAGTAAAAGTAGATTGTCCAAGTCAAAAAATACTTAAAAAAATAAAAAGTTTAAAAAAGTACAGCTCTTAAAACTACTTTTTAATTACAAAGTAAAAAGTATTCTTAACAAGTTGGATCTCAGAATCTACTATGTTTACAAGCAATATTGTATTGTGAATATGTAAATATCAACTTGTAATATGTCTAGCTCTCTGTGGGTACAATGGAACAGAAACTTAATAAACTAAATTACATCTAAATTGTGCAGTCCAACTATGCGTCCTGTGTGGCATAGTGCCCCACAATGGCTCACTTATCAGTTGCAATGGGGGGTGGGGTGAAAAGAAACAGAATTTTAAAACTTAGGGTTACCATATGGCTCCAGAAAAAAGGAGGATGGATTGAGACACTCAGGATTTACTTCCATTGCTTTTAATGGAAGTAAAACCCAGACGTCTCAATCCGTCCTCCTTTTTCTGGAGCCATATGGTAACCTAAAAAATCTGTTATTCCCCCCACCAACCACCACGAAATGTGATGTCCATCAGCATGAAATATAAAACATTTTATAAATGAATATTGCAGAGCATATCACCATCCAGAACCCTACCTCTAAGTTGTACAGCTGCCCGCCTTCCTTCATCCTGCAGTGCACCTGTCGCTGATTGCTGTTCATATGGGAGAGCTTTGTCCATCCACTAATCAGGGAGGCAGAACTGGAGCTTGATGGCCAATCAGGAGCACTTCTACAAGAATCCCCTGTTACCAATCTCGTTGGAGTTTGCCTTAGGGTTACCAGATGTCCGTGGATCCAGATGGCTTTTCAAAA
The DNA here is from genome assembly GCF_902459505.1 of Geotrypetes seraphini. Taxonomy (NCBI): domain Eukaryota; kingdom Metazoa; phylum Chordata; class Amphibia; order Gymnophiona; family Dermophiidae; genus Geotrypetes; species Geotrypetes seraphini. The sequence continues at coordinate 27,267,188 of NC_047101.1, read as the reverse complement.
CCGGCATTTTATCCATGTTTTGAAAAGCTTCTGGCAAACTTTGGGACGGCATTTGCACATGCATGGATGCAACGAGGTGACATCATCGCGTCACACCAGCGCATGCACGAATGCTGTCCGACATCACTCGTTGCTCGTGCAGGTCGAGTGGGGCGGGCCTGGGGGCAGAACAGGGCATGACCATGGGTCCAGATTTTCCGTTTGGAAAATCTAGTAACCCTAGTCTGCCTTGCACTGGCTCACCTTACAGACTCATTGCGGCTGTACAAAAGATTTACTGCAGCAGGAGAGACTGGGTGGGCCTGGAGCTGCGAGGCAACATGACTCTGCAGCTCAGGACTACCCCTCATTAAACTGCACTTTATCAGCAAGTCTAACCCACTCCGGTTTAACAATCATCATCAGCAGGGGGTTGAGGGGGCTTTTTTCATTTTTTTTGTATGAGACAGATATTTTGCTTGTGTGCCATTGAAAAAAACAAAACAAAAAAAGGCAGACCTGTCCATTTTTATAGATCGCTAAAACCCTTGCTTTTTTTTTGTGCATAGCCAAGCGATGTTAGTGCATCAATCACTTGGCTAGTTTGCATGGGGTTTTAGCTAATTTGCATGGCCGGATCAGAAAATGGGCGATCGAGGGAGAAAACATGCAGTGAGCCATTTTGTGAATCAGGTTGGCAAATGCGGTCTTTGCTAAAGCTGGCAAAACAGGTTTACAGATGATTGCTGCCTTTAGTGCATCTGGGTCTGAGTTTCCACTTTTTTCGTTCTATATTTTTCTGAGGGAACAAAAAAAGTGGAAACTCGCTGGACTAAGGCCAATTTCAAGGGGCTCCCCTGCTGCAGCAGGCTCAGCTGATTGTAGCAGGGGTATTCCCCCCACCCACCCACAATCAGCTTAGTGGGCAGACCTGTTGGCTCAGCTGATCAGGGATTCCCTTGCCACGATCAGCTGATGGCAAGGGATCCCTTGATTAGGAAGGCATGATTCTGTAACCAGCACCAGTGACATGAGTGTTGGTTAGAGAATTGGGGGGGTAAGCCATCTGTTTTTTTAAGACAGATGCAATTCTGTATAGGATGCCAGTGTGCGATTCTCAGCCGCTTCTAAGGCGGCTGCAGAGACTGGCATCCTATACAGAATCAGCCCCTAACTATTTAGTGCTGGAACACCCACTCTTTGCTCTGTGACATGCCCCCTCCAAAAAAACAGCACCTGGATTAGTACCTACATTTAGTATATGTAAACCACTTTGATTGTACCCACAGAAAGGCAATACAGGCAGTCCCCGAGTTACAGACGCCCGACTTAAGTACAACTCGTACTTAAGAACGCAGTCGTGGCTTCATTTGATTTCACTAAGCAGTATTTCCAGTGGGGCATAGACTCCTGCACCTCTGTTGTAGCAGATTCAGGAATGATGCAAGGCCAGATTAAGAACAGTGTGTGGTAAAGCACAGTTACTTACCGTAATAGGTGTTATCCAGGGACAGCAGGCAGATATTCTCTACATGTAGGTGACGTCATCCATGGAGCCCCGACGCGGACAGCTTTTCAAGAAAACTTGATTGAAGATTTCAAGTTTGCTGGTGCTACACCACGCATGTGTGTGCCTTCCTGCTCCACTAGAGGGCGCATCCCCTCCTCGTGGTCTTCAGTTCAGATAGCTAGCAAAGAAGCCAACCTCAGGGAGGTGGGAGGGTTGCGAGAATATCTGCCTGCTGTCCCTGGATAACACCTGTTATGGTAAGTAACTGTGCTTTATCCCAGGACAAGCAGGCAGCATATTCTCTACATGTGGGTGACCTCCAAGCTAACCAAAAAGGGACGGAGGGAAAGTTGGCAATTCAGGAAAAAAGATTACGCAAAACCGACTGGCCAAACCGGCTGTCGCTTCTGGACAAAATATCCAGACAGTAGTGAAAGGTGAAGGTATGAACCGAAGACCAAGTGGCAGCCTTACAGATCTCCTCAATTGGCGTGGACCTGAAAAAGTGACAGAAGCCGCCATCGCTCGGACTCTATGTCCCGTAACCCGACCGCGCAGCGAGAGACCAGCCTGAGCGTAGCAGAAGGAAATACAAGCAGCCAACCAGTTGGACAAGGTGCGCTTGGAAACCGGACGTCCCAAATGATTAGGATCAAAAGACAAGAAAAGTTGAGGAACCTTCCGATGAGACTGGGTGCATTGAAGATAGAAAGCCAACGCCCTCTTACAGTCAAAAGTATGCAAAACCACCTCCCCAGGATGAGAATGGGGCTTAGGAAAAAATACTGGAAGAACAATAGACTGATTAAGATGGAAATCCGAAATCACCTTAGGCAAGAACTTAGGATGAGTATGCAGGACCACCTTGTCATGATGAAATACAGTAAAAGGCGGGCCTGCCACCAGTGCCTGCAGCTCAATGACTCTGCGAGCAGACGTGAGTGCAAGCAGGAAGATCACTTTCCAAGTAAGGAACTTCAGATGAGCTTTATCCATGGGTTCAAAGGGAGGTTTCATCAACTGAGCAAGAACCCAAACCACAGGTGGAGGCTTGAGGGGAGGATGGACATGCAAGAGACCCCTCATAAAACGAGAAACCACAAGGTGAACAGAAAGCGATTTCCCATCAAGCTGCCGATGAAAGGCAGCAATCGCACTGAGATGAACACAAACCAAATTGGTCTTAAGACCAGACTGAGACAAATGAAGCAAATATTCCAGAACCGAGGACAACGAAGCAGACAGAGGTTCCACACGATGCGAAGCACACCATGTGGCGAAATGAGTCCACTTCTGAGAATAGCACTGCCTCATAGAAGCCTTCCGAGAAGCCTCAAGGACATCCTGCACCGACCGGGACAACCCAAGAGAAGGGGTCAGGTAGAAAGGAACCAAGCTGTCAGATGAAGAGACTGCAGATTGGGATGCAGCAGTGAACCCCGACTCTGAGACAGCAGAGAAGGAAAAACAGCTAGGTGTAGAGGGTCCCTGACATTGAGTTGTAGAAGCAGAAAGAACCACGGCTGCCGAGGCCACCGAGGAGCAATCAGAATCATGTTGGCATGCGCCAACCTGAGATGCACAAGCGTCCTTAAAATCAGAAGGAAAGGCGGAAACGCATAAAGGAATCTGCCCTCCCAATCCAAGCGGAACGCATCCGCCTCGAGACGTCTGGGGAGTACATCCTCAAGAAGAATTGAGGCAACTTGTGACTGAGGGGGGAGGCGAACAGATCGATCTGCGGAGTCCCCAAGCAAACGAACACCTGACGCAGAGTCTGGGAATGGAGAGACCACTCGTGCGGCTGCAGGAGGCGACTCAACTTGTCCGCAGACAGTTGTGCTCCCCCTGGATATAAACCGCACGAAGAAAGACGTTGTGGCGGAACGCACAATCCCAAAGGCGAAGAGCTTTCTTGCAGAGAGACAGGGAACCTGTGCCCCCCTGTTTGTTGACGTAATACATCGCCACCTGGTTGTCCATGTGCACCAGGACCACCCGGTCCTTAAGCAGATGACGAAAAGCGACCAGGGCAAGGTAAATGGCCCAAAGTTCCAGCAGATTGATGCGACAACGACGATCTGCACTCGACCAAAGGCCCTGAGTCCGTTGACCGTCGAGGTGAGCCCCCCAAGCATACGCTGAGGAGTCCGTGGTCAGGATCTTGTGATGCGGAGGCATGAGAAAGAGCAACCCTCTGGAAAGATTGGAAGAGTTGGTCCACCAACGGAGCGAGCATCTCAAGGAAGGAGTCACCGCAATGTGCTGGGAAGCAGGATCCCGTCCTGACGCCAAGATCCACTGAGGAACCCGAAGATGCAGCCTGGCGAACGGCGTGACATGAACGGTGGAGGCCATGTGACCCAGCAGAATCATCATCTGCCGGGCCGAGACCGAATCTCGCAGGGAAACCGCCTGGCTCAGCCGAACCAGAGTGGCCTGATGAGGAGGAGGCAGAAAAGATCGTAGGCGAACCGTGTCCAGCACAGCCCCGATCAACTGTAGAGACTGAGTGGAGCACAGCTGAGATTTCGGGAAGTTGACCTCGAACCCCAGACTTTGGAGGAATAAAATAGTCCGAGGGGTCGCTGAAATAACTCCCACCCTCGACGGGGCTTTGATCAGCAAGTCGTCAAGGTAAGGAAAGACTTGGAGTCCTTGGGACCTGAGGGCCACAGCCACCACCATGAGACACTTCATGAAGACTAGAGGGGACGAAGCAAGCCCGAACGGGAGAACCCGATATTGAAGATGCAGGTCCCCCACCTGAAACCAAAGGAACCGGCGACAAGCTGGATGCACCGGAACGTGAGTGTATGCTTCCTTCAGATCGAGGGAACACAACCAGTCCATCAAGGGGTACAGGATGGGGAGCGAAAGCATCCAGAACTTCTCCCGAACGAGAAACTTGTTCAGCCTCCGGAGGTCTAGGATAGGCTGGAGGTCCTCAGTCTTTTTGGGGACCAGGAAATAGCGGGAGTAAAATCCCTGCCCCCGCTGACAAGGGGGAACCTCTTCCACCGCCCGAAGGCAAAGAAGAGCCCGAGCCTCCTGAAGAAGCAGCGGATGCTGCGCTCGGTTTGAAGGAGACACGCCGGGAGGACAGTCCAGCAGCAACTTCCGGAAATTTAGAGAATACCCCTCTCTGATCACCGAAAGGACCCAAGCGTCCGAGGTGACGCTTTCCCAGACCGGATAAAAGGCGCGGAGGCGGCCTCCAATAGGGAGAGAAACGGGACCCAGCGCGGAGGAGGCCAGCCCCCTCCCGGCAAGCCCGTCAAAAGGACGGCGCGGGTTTAGTCGCAGCCAGGGTCTGAGGCTTGGGGGGAGCCCGTTGCTGCTGCTGGCGTCACGGAGGAGTGGGCTTCGAGTTGGATCGCACCAAGGATGCAAAAGAACGCTCGTGCTCAGAGAGGCGTTTCGTAGCCGCCTCGATAGAGTCATCGAAGAGTTCATTGCCCAAACAGGGAAGGTTGGCCAACCGATCCTGAAGGTTAGGGTCCATATCAATGATCCGGAGCCACATCAATCATCGCATGGCAACCGCAAAGGCTGAGACCCTCGAAGAAAGCTCGAAAGCATCATAAGCTGCATGAAACATGTGCAGACAAAGCTGCAACAGAGTCCACCAGCTGTCAAAACTCCCCGCGGCGCGCAGCAGGCAAGTCCTCCTGAAAGGCGGGCAAGGATTTGACCAGAACCTTGAGATAAGAAGTGAATGTAAAATTATAATTCAAGACCCGGTTAGCCATCATGGAGTTTTGGTAGAGGCGTCTGCCAAACTTATCCATCGTCCTCCCTTCTCGGGGTCCAAGGAACCGAGGCCCGATGGCGGCGAGGAGACACGCTTCGGGAAAAAGAAGGGGACCCTTGTGAGGCCGGGACCTCCCAGCACGGAGCCCCGGACCGGGAAGGCGACTTGAACAACCGGGGGTTGGACAAAGTCAACTCCGAGACCCAGAGAGCCCCAGCTGTGCGACCACCCGGGGACCAGCCCCACCTCGGAGGGGAGTCCCGGGGCCGCTTCGCCAAGCGATGAGATGGGGTCGAGGCACGCCCTGACCGGCGCTTCGACCTCAGATGCCCCAAAGGCGAAGAATGCCTTGAGGGCGGAGGCGAAGAGTCTGAAGAGGAAAGACGCCGAAACTGACACACCCTGCCCCGAGGGGCCTCGAAACGACGCTCAGGCTGGTCTGCCACACGTGAAGTCGAGGCCAGGGTTAAGTGGGCCAAAGCCAAGGAGAGTTCCAAGGAAATCATTGCCTGGGAGTATATTATTGAACACAGGCACCGACATCATGTTAGGCATGTCCCGTGCAGCAGTGCATTCTACCGAGGGCGACCTCGAAGATGAGTATTCCTTGGAGGTGGAAGCACGCTTGGAGGGCTTAGAAGGTCTCGTCGAGGCCGGCGGGATAGCACTCCCCCCATGGACGGCCAGAGACTCCGAGGTTGGCTTCTTCGCCTGCGCCGACCCTGAAGAAGGAAGAGGGGACTTACCCGGAGCCGAGGACTTCGAGGTCGAGGCCGATCCTTTCGAAGTCGAGGGCAGCTTACTCGGAGCTGAGGTCTTCGAGGCCGAGGCCGGAGCTGAAACCAGGGCCGGCTCCACCACAAACAGCTCAGCCATGTGGGCCCGACGACGACGCAGGGCACGCGACTGGAAAGTGGCATACCTGGGGCAAGAGTCAGTCGGATGATCAGCCCCCAGGCACAGGATGCACCAGTGGTGCGGGTCGGTTATGGACAGCAGCCGACTGCACTGCGAGCACTTTTTAAACCTGGTAAGAGGCCGGGACATAAGGAAAAAACAGGCCGTGGCCGGTTCGAGGCCAAGCGGCCACGGCAACCCGGGAGCCCCCAGATGCCGAATCGATGTAAAAAACACATGAAAACTCGCGAAACAACAAAGAGAAAAGCGCACAGCGACTCCCGCAAGAAAACAAAGAAGCTGCGGTGCTAGAAAGGCACTTAGACATGGAGAGAAAAACAACAGGGCTTTCTGGCTCCGCGGAAAACTAAGTACTGAAGACCATGAGGAGGGGATGCACCCTCTATTGGAGCAGGAAGGCACACACATGCGTGGTGCAGCACCAACAAACTTGAAATCTTCAATCAAGTTTGCTTGAAAAGCTGTCCGCGTCGGGGCTCCGTGGATGACATCACCCACATGTAGAGAATATGCTGCCTGCTTGTCCTGGGATAAAGTCTATGTCTCACTAAAATTTGTCCTACCCATACTATAAATGTTCTCCAGTAATCCGTTCTGGGCTCCTTTGGGAGGACGGGCTAAATAAATAAATAAATGGTTTGAGTATGCTGTACCTTAGAGGGAACACTGGATAGTTGGCCCTTTTGTCAGCTGGGAGCAGAGGTAAGAAGCAAGAATCTTAAAATCTACAAGTTCTGAGTTACATGCAAATCCAACTTAAGAACATCTTTAAAAACGTAACTCATTCATAACCCAAGGACTGCCTGTATATCAAATCCATGACCCTTTACCTTTTAATTTGGCAGTTACTGCAGGATTCCTGGTCTTGTCCCGCAATATGCCATTTTAAGTTGTATTAGGCTCACATTCATGGTAACTTAAACCACAGTATTGTGTGGAACCAAGAAACATGTTCAGGTTCTGAGCTTTTACTGTACTGTTCTCACAAGAAAATGTGTTTATCCTTCCAGAAACTACTTATGGAACAGAGATAGCTCTTATCTAACAGTGTTACCTGCAACTCCAAATGGGCGCCTCAGGCCTTGAGTGCATTTCTTAATGTTATTCTCCTTCAGGTCCATTCGTCCAACCCGGACTATCTGGCATACCAGATAAATCTTGTCTCTGTTCAAGTCTTTGTTTCCAAGGTCCTAACAAGGAGCGGAAGGAAAGCTATATCTTAAGAGCTATTTTAAATTTCTACAGCTATATGTTGTCAAGAGATCGCTTCAGATTTCCTTGGGCAGCACTGCCCATTACAGAATGCTGGAAAGAATCTATGCACTGTGGTTAGCTGCATCAATAAACTATACACATATTTAATGGAAACACCAACATTTTGAAATATAATTTTCCTGTTTATAACAGTTACTGTAAAAGTTCCAGTATCACAGTCACTCTTTCTTTCTCTTTCCCCAAGGGTCAGGATTCTCGGGCAGTCTGAATTTCTTGCATCTGGGATTTTGTACTTGTACTGTATTTTAGTTTTTAAAAATATAAAGACATAAGGGAAATATAAACTACTCTTAACAGAATTAACTTTCATTTCAATTCATTAAGTTGAGAAGTTTTTTAAACTAGGAAGAAGGGGAAAGCCGACAGTTGACCAAGACAGAGAGTCGATGATTCAGGAACTGGTATACCCAGAGGATACCGTGCAAGAAGATAGAGGGAAAGACTCACCGGATCACAGACAAGAGAGATTGAAAAAGACACAAGAGGGAAGGAAATGCAAGAAAGGAACAGGCCGCAAACTCAAGTGTATGTACACGAACGCAAGGAGCCTAAGGAATAAGATGGGTGAATTAGAAGCTATGGCACAAAAAGATAACGTCATAGGCACCACTGAAACATGGTGGACTGAGGAAAACGTCTGGGACACTGTGCTACCAGGATACAAACTATACCACAGAGACAGAGTGGCTCAAAAAGGTAGGGGCATTGCCATCTACGTCAAAGAGGAAATTTAATCTACTGGAGAGAACACACCACAACAGACAGATAAGTTAGAGTCTCTATGCGTCAAAATTCCAGGAACAAATGGACTGGAAACGAAGATCAGCATCTACTACCGACCCCCCAGGGCAGTCCAAAGAAATTGATGGAGAAATGACGGACGAGATTAAACGTAACTGCAAGAGAGGCAACGCAGTTATCATGGGTGACTTCAACTATCCGGGGATAGACTGGAACCTAGACACCTCCGGCTGCTGTAGGCGATTGCTTCCTGGAACAACTTGTCAAGGAAAATACAAGAGGAAATGCAATCATGGACTTAATTCTAAATGGACTGCGAGGACTGGCACAAGGTGTAGAAGTAGAAGGGACGCTGGGAAACAGCGATCACAACATGATCTGCTTCTACCTGGACGCAGGGGCAAAACATCGGTCCAGAACGACGGCCATGGCACTGAACTTCTGAAAAGGGAATTAAGAAAGGATGAAACTCATGGTGGGGAAGAAATGCTAGAGCAAGCTTGGTCCCTTTTTAAGGACACAGACCCGAGAAGCAAAATCTATATATATCGCTTATCAACAAGGGATCCAAGAGGAAAAAGAACAAGGAACTGGCGTGGCTCACTGTAGAGGTGAAGGAAGCGATCAGAGACAAGCAAATTTGTTTAAGGAATGGAAAAGGTCAAGAACGGACGAAAACTGGAATAAGTACAAACAACATCAACGCAGGTGCAATAAGGCGGTAAAAGGAAAGTGGCGAATGTTACGCTGATCTTCAAAAAAAGTTTGAGGGGAGATCCGGGAAACTAAAGACCGGTTGAGTCTGACCTCGGTACCAGGAAAGATGGTAGAGGCACTGATAAAGGACCGCATCATTGATCACCTTGATGGACAAGGTCTGATGAGGATCAGCCAGCATGGTTTCAGCAAAGGCAGATCTTGTTTGACAAACTTGCTGCACTTCTTTAAGGGAGTAAACAGGCAGATAGACAAGGACGACCTGGTCGACATTGTATATCTGGATTTTCAAAAGGTGTTCGACAAGGTTCCACATGAAATACCTTTTTCCGCATCCAAAGATATAGAAAAAACTGGATCAGCGATTTCTTTAGATAAATTTAACATATGAAAGGCCAATCTAATATTATTAAAAGAATGTCTCTTTGCAACGAATCCAGTTTGATGCATATCAATAATAAAAGGGAGAGCCTTGGCCAAGCGCAAAGCCAATACCTTAGCCAAAAGTTTACCATCAACATTTATTAATGAAATAGGCCTGTAGTTTGAAACTAAAGTGGGATCTCTGTTTGGCTCTGGCAAAACAATTGTTAATGATTCAGCCATAGTACCTGTAATACATCCCTTAGATAATTGGGATTGAAATAAATTTAACAAATGAGGCAATAGGGAATTTTGAAATGATTTATAAAATTCTACTGTATATCCATCACCACCTGGAGCGGATCCAACTCTAAGAGACTTCAATGCTGTTTCTAATTCTTTTAGTGATATAGGCTCATCTAAACTACTTTTCATATGATCAGGAACCTTCGGACCAATAATTAAATTCAAAAAATCTAAACCATCTTTCTCCCTACCATCATAAGATTCAGAAGAGTATAGATCTTTATAAAAATTTAAAAATTTACTTAAAATATTATCAATTTGGTTGTGCATAACTCCTTTCTCATCTTTTCTTGCACTAATTTTTGTTCTTCTTTTCTTTGCTTTAAGGTAATTTGCCAATAACCTGCCGCCTTATTTGAATTTCCATAATACAAAGTTTGCTGAGAAAAAAGATCTTTCCTTATTAATTTTGAAGCTAATTCATTATATTTACCTTTTGCTTTTAAAAGGTCTTGTAAAGTGTCATGCTCCCACTTATCAATCAATTTAGATTCCAAAATTTTAATTTCCTTTTCCAAATTAGAATATTGATTTTTAATTTGTTTTCTAATATAAGCAGAGTATGAAATAATATTACCTCTTATAGTAGCCTTAAAAGCATCCCAAACATTTTCCAAAGAAGTTTCATCTGATAAATTATACTGAAAAAATTCATTAATTTTTATTTGTAATTCATCTAAGAATTTAGTATCTATAAGCAATGTATTATCAAATCTCCAAATAGGTCTACTATACTCTTGTTTATCTATTTGTAGTTCAATCCATACATGATCAGATAAAATAATTGGATCTATGGAAGCTTTAATCACTTGCTGAACTATTTGAGTTGAGACAAGAATAAAATCAATTCTAGAGAAAGATTTATGAACTTGTGAACAGAAGGAAAATTCCTGAAGTATAAAATGAAGTATATGCCAGATATCTTTTAAATCACATGAATGCGCCAAATTATCTAACCCTAATGATTTTATATTTCTACAAGGTTTTTTATCCAATAATGGATCCATAACAGCGTTAAAATCTCCAGCCACAACTAATTTAGAAGCAGCCAGTGGGAGTAACAATTGCTGTAACATTTTAAAGAACTCATTTTGATTCGAATTAGGGGCATACACATTAAACAAAGCCAGGGCATTATTTCCCATACTCATCTCCACATGGACCCATCTACCCTTTGGATTGGAACCTACTAATTTAAAATTGGCTGAACATTTTTATTAATCAGAATAGCTGCCCCTGCTTTTTTCCCATCTGCAGGGGCGAAAAAACATTGTTTCACCCAACTCCCTTCCAGTTTCTTTGATTCTATTATAGACAGGTGGGTCTCTTGAATATAGTAGATATCCGCATTCTGTTTTTTTTTTAATGCTAATGTTTTTTTTTCCTTTTAATCTGATGGTTGAGGCCATTTACATTCAAGGAGAAAATTTTAATATCCATCCTTAAATTATAAGTAAAATAATCTTTCCAAAACAATAAAACAAATATTCCCAGTCTTCATAAATAAGCATCATTTTCCTGATTTTATAAATATGAACCTGAACCTTACCCCTATTATCCCAACCCTCCCTAACCCCTCCCCCCCATTTAATAGTGAAATCTTGGAAACACACATTTGATATCAGGTGAAAAAATACTCTACACAAGCATACATTTAAATTGATTATAGCAGTATGATAAGCCACTAAAATACAATTAAGTTGAATACAAAATATTTTTCATTAGTAACTAAAGCATATTAATTATTAATTAGCAAATAATAGTATTAATTATGAACTTTACTTTAAAAAAAATACCATTAAGAATCAAATTATGAAAGAAATAAATGACTTTACAATATTTTAAATAATATTATCCAAAACTTTAAGTTATAATCCTTTTGTCTAAAGAAACCTTAAAATGAAATGAGATAAAATATAAATCTATTATTATATAATGTCCCATCTAAAAAAACAACCCCTCATATCATTACTTATTAGTCCATAACATAAAAATTAATGTATTAAAAAGAACCATCACGTAAACTCCATTCAAAACATATTCAAACTTAAATGTGCTCCAGTAAATTATTCTTAAATTAAACAACAACTAAAATCTCTTCAATTAATTCTCCAAAAGTATAATGTATTAGTTAGTACTAATATTAAATGAAAACATACCCATCCTATTTCATTTAATAACCACACCACTCTGTAATTATCCTTTGAATTATTAATAACTAAATATGACCCGAAGTCATCCTATTTAGATCATAAATATTTAGATAACATATATTAAATAAAACATTAGAATCTCAAGGTTGTGTAAATAAATAACCAAAACAGTCTCATATCCTAAACTAAGGTTTGTATACCGCACCATCTCCACAAGCATAGAGCTCGGCACGGTTTACAGGGTTAGATTCATGTCCATCCATCGAGCAACAGCTCTTCCTTTTCATACGAACGATGCTTAGTCCTTTGAAACTTTTTTTTTTTTCCTCTGGCGTATAAATTGCTTCCGTGTTACCTTTGACCCAGGAAGAACAATAACAGACTGAGGAATATACCATTAGCAAAATCCATCCTTCCAATCACGCTGAAAAAACAATTTACATAAGAAACCCATGCAATGACATCCAAAATACAAATTACAGTCCCCGAACCAAAGTGAAGATCTTTCTTTCGTTTCACCAAGAAGACTGAACCGATAAATTCAAACGCTAGAAATTGATATAGTTCAATCCACATTGACCCCTCACACTTGCACAAATCCATCGCTATCGCACATATCCTTATGAAGAAATATTTCTGGATCAGGCATAAAGTAAGAACAATACGTTATATCTTTCATAAATATTATACCAATATATCTAGTAGTATGTCCATATGAAGTCCGATGAATCCTGACGATATTTACAAAAAAGTCAACATGGAATCATTAGCAAATAGAATTTAGAGGTCTTAGTCCACGAACCGATTTGCATAATTCCATGGAACTTCTTTTGAAGAATTCTAAAAAGAATTTATCCACCAGAACCATGTATCCAAGACAGTTATTGCAATCGAATTTAAATAAGATTCTATCTTTTCAACGAATCAATCTCTTATATAGCAATCACTGGCATGAAAAAATAAAAATCAAACAAAATAAAGACATTTTAACATTGAGACACATTTCTTTTTTCCTTAGTTCCTTTTATGACACCATCGGTTGCTCACATGTATCCAAAAACTCTTTTAACTTGTCCGGATCATCAAAACTTAGTGACTTATTGGCATAAGTAACTCTCATTATAGCAGGGTAAAGCAATCCATATTTAGCACCAAGATGTCTCATTTGAGGTCTTAAATCAAGTAACTTTTTCCTTCTTTCGGCAGTGGTTTTAACGAAATCTGGCACAATATGAATTTTTGAATCTTGATATTTCATCGGACGTGGTCTCAGATCCCTGCCAGTTCTTCTTGCAGGGATCCTATGAGCCCTCTCAAATTCTAATGGATATTTTGATTTGAGAGGCAGAATCTTTGGAAGAAATTGCTCAAGGAAAGAAACAGCATCATTATTTTCAACTCCCTCCAGGAGCCCAATAATTCTCAAATTGTTCCGTTTCCCCTATTAATACAGTCTTCCAGCTCCTTAGATAAAGCATCCACTTTTTCCCTGTATACTTTACATTTCTTTAATTCCATTTCATTTGTTGTCATTCTTTTTTCCATGTTTTCAACTTTTAAATCAAACTGCTCCATACGTGCTGTGAGACTCTTACCTTCATCTTTAACCTCCTTTAATTTCTGAGCATTGTCAGAAACTATATCCGTAATTAGCTTCAACTGTGCAAAGATGTCACCATTATCATCCTTAGGCAATGGCAACTTAGAAGGAGTCACCGGCTCTATCTTTGATCTTTTAGCGCTCCCCCCTCCTGTGCCAGCCATTTCATTTTTCGCCTGTTTACTCGAGGCCATTATGAGATTTGAACCTCAAAAATTATTTAAAAAGGAAGCTGAATTAGCAGCTTAAAATAACTTTCAAATGCTTGTAAATGCAGAGCTCAGTCCTCACCCGACCATCCGGCTGCGCTCCCAAGCCACGCTCCCTCTGCGATTTTTTGTAGTGTATGAAAGCTAACCTCTTATTCCTTACCTTCTCAGCTACTACTTTTGAGAACCAAAGCGGTCTTCTTTTCATCTTACTTTGAAGGAATATTATTAATACCTACCAGAGTTGTAGCACCTAATTTGAATTTTATTGAGGACCCATGAAGCCTTTCAAACTGAGGTCCTTTTTTCCCCAATATTTTGTGTTTGGGTGCTCCTCCGATTTTGCACTGTTAGAAACAGATTCCTTATAATCCAGCTTGCCTGAATTGAGTGTTCAGCATATATTTTTTGCTTTGTAATTGAAATCACCTATTATTATACTGTTGCCCAATTTGCCAGCTTTCTTAATCTCTGAAAACATTTCTTCATCTGTCTGCTCATTCTGTCCCAGAGGATGGTAGTATAACCCTACCTTTATATTCGTTCCCTTCACACATGGAATTTCTAGACATATAAATTCTACACTGCTATCTATGTCCTGCAGAATGTTTATTTTATTTGATTGAATTCCCTGTTTAACATATAGCCCAACCCCCCCCCTCCAATATGATCTACTCTATCCTTGCAATATAATTTGTACCCAGGTAATACATTTTCCATCGCTATCTCCCCCCATAAATCTGCAGAAAGGATGGTAAGTTCAGAGTGGACCACTTTTATGTCTATTTTGATTTCCTCAAGAAGCTGGCGAAACTCCAACATTGGGTCTGACATAGTAAGTGAGACAGGTTGCACTCCAATACCAGTCTGTGGCCCTGCCAACAGGCCTTCCTGTGTATCTGCCATCTAAGGTAGCCAATTCAGAGCAGATGGAGATTGGTAAGCAAAAATCGTGAAATCCAGGTGCATTGCCAGAATACTATGCATACTTCCGAAAAGATCCTCTGTTAAAACAGTAGTTGCTCTGTCACTGTGTAAATACAACCAGAGCTAGATGCTAATAATTGCTAAAAAAAAAAAGCGAAGCCCAGGACCTAAGCAGCCAGCATGGACAATGATGTCACTTCCCCCTCCCCCCCTTAGTTCACTTTGGAATGTAGTTTTAATTTTGATTGCATGCTCTGCTCTCAGTGTTTTACCTTTGATCTAACATATTTTGATATTCAGTTTATATATCTGGGGCAATAATTTTAGCAACTTGATATCCAATTTCTGCCCGTATCAAGCTTTTGGAAGAATGTTGAAAACACATTTATTTGCAAAATTTTATAGGTAAGAATATAATTTCCTGTGCATGTACAGTTCTTGCATTTGTTAACCGCATAGAACCGGTATATAAGTGGCTTGTTACGTTATGTGTCCCTGGATACAGCCTTTAAGCGAAATGTGGCCATGTTAGGTTATTGCTTTAATAAACTGCTTGATTCTACATTTACTGGTCTGCTCAGTATTAGCTCTTTGGATTTCTTGCAGATGATTGTCTCTTAGTTGTCTCCTGTCATTATAAAATAGGCACCAATGTGTCCAAAACACAAAAGGTACCTTTACAAAATGATCTCCTTAAAAGTAGTAACAATCTAAGCTGCTGATTCTGTAAACTTGTGCACCGAACTTTACGCTTAGCAGAGAAAATTGCAAGTATAAGTTATAGAATAAGGTCAGTTATACACCAATTAAATAATAAACTAATAATTGGTATTAAGCAATAATAAGCCTTAATTGGTGCAAATTTTATTATGCACAACTACTAGGGGGCTGTGGCCATGGGAGGGGCATGGGTAGATCAGGGGCGTGTCTAGCGGTTATGCATGCATTTTATAGAATACTAACATTTCTACACCTAACTGCCTACCGTTAGGCTTGAGCATATAGCGTAAGTACTCTTACTTAAATTTAGGTGCTTAACCTAACATGGCCACACGGACATGGACTTCCCTATTCTATAACAACAATTGTACATGCAATTGCATTATAAAATCTGTGCTTAGCATGCGGTATCCCAGTGCCCTTTCTTGAATCTTAAATATTTCAGGTACTCACTGTGAATACCACCTTCAAGTTATTCAGCAGATCAATTTCCTTTGGAAATCCTTTACTTCCCCATCTCACCAAATAGTTTTCACTGTTAAACAAACAAAAAGTAAAAATATGTGGGTTGGCGGGTAATTCTCTAACTGGGCACAACCAATTAGACTCCCAAAAGGCATGCAGTCGACTCGTATTCTATAACAGAACCCAGGGGCCTGGACTCCATTACAGAATACTAGTGTAACTTGATATTAGCAGACCTAGCATTTAGGCACCCTCATACCAATCATAGGTGCCTAAATGCAAAGGGATGCACATAACTTACAGTATTCTATAAGTTAGGAATGTATGTGGGAGCCTCCTGTGTCACGTCCATGCTAGTGTTCTAAAAATGTATGCATGCAACGGGCACATAAATACAGTGGTACCTCGGTTTACAAGTGCACCGATTTGCGAGTGTTTTGCAAGACGAGCAAAACATTTGCAAACTTGGTGCCTCTTAAACCGAGCTTGCCTCGCTGTACGAGCGCCACCCCCCCCCCCCGTGATCTAGTATCCCCCCAGCGATCCGGCATCCCCCCCCGCTCGCGTTGCCCCCCCTCCACCACGATCCTACTTTCCCCCCCCTGAGTACGTCAATGACACTAACTTTACCCCGTCTTGGCACCAGTGCCGGTGCCCAAAGATCCTCCCTCTTCTGGCACGGCCTGGGCTGGGCGGTGCGTCGGAGATCCTCCCTCTTCTGGGCTGGGCTGGGCTGGACTGGCTTTGAGCATTTGCGCATGCTCAAAGCCTTCTGGTCTCGCTCTCAATCTAGAGAGCGAGACCAGAAGGCTTTGAGCATGCGCAAATGCTCTAAGCCAGTCCAGCCCAGCCCAGACCAGAAGAGAGAGGATCTCCGACGCACCGCCCAGCCCAGGCCGCGCCAGAAGAGGGAGGATCTTCGGGCACCGGCACTGGTGCCAAATTGGGTAAAGGAAGTATCATTGACGTGCTCGGGGGGGGGGGAAGTAGGATCGCGGTGGAGGGGGGGCAACGCGAGTGGGGGGAGGATGCCGGTTCGCAGGGGGGGGAAGCCGGATCACTGGGAGGGGTTTGGAACAGCGTCGGATTCCTCAAGGGGGGGAGAATGGAGCAGCGCCAGTAGCCTCGGGGGGGGGGGGAGGAGGTGGAGCCAATCAAAGCAGTTTCCCTTACTTCCTATGGGGAAACTTGCTTTGATATACGAGCAATTTGGTTTATGAGCATGCTTCTGGAACGAATTATGCTCGTAAACCAAGGTTCCACTGTATTACCACCTACTTTATAGACTTGCCCTTGGTGTACGGATGGATGAATAGATAGATAGATAGATATCGAATCCACACTTTATTCCAGGACCAGTGGGTTATTTCCATCTATCCGCCAGGACTTTGTAGGAATCCTCCAACATCAGAGACTTAAACACCTCCCCCTCTTAGCTCATCACTGTCCCTGTAAGCATCAATTAGTCTTAAAGCAGCCATGAACATCTGTAGAGAATAAGAACACGAGAGACAGGGGAACAGGGGAAACTCCCCGACAAGTAAGTCTATTTTGCTCATATCAACAAATGCCAACAATGAAAAATGAGAGAAGGAGAAATTAGGTTCTTACCTTCTAATTTACTTTCTTTTAGCTTCTCCAGACCAGTAGAAGTTACCGTATTTTCACATAGATAACGCGCACCCGTGTAAAACGCGCACACGGGTATAGCGCGCGAAAAACACAAATTTATGTACAGAAATTTTTATATACCGTGCACACCCGTATACCGCGCATGCTGCCCGACTCTCCCGTCGCTGCCCGACTCTCCTTTCGCCCGCCCCGACTCTCCTCTGGCCACCCCGACTCTCCTTTTGCCCGCCCCGACTCTCCTCTCCCCCTTGAAGTCCTGTCCCTACCCTGAAAGCCTGATGCCTCCCCGACGTCCGATTCACCCCCCCCGCAGGACCGCTCGCACCCCCACCCCGAAGGACCGCTCGCACGCACCCGCACCCCGAAGGACCGCTCGCATGCACTCCCACCCGCACCCCCACCCTGAAGGACTGCTCGCACCCCCACAGCCTCCCGACCCCCCCCCATCATGTAGAAGCTCCTACCGGTGTCCTGCTGCTTCCTCTTGGCGGTCCCGACTCCCCGACACGATCGGGGCAAGAGGGAGCTCAAGCCCTCTTGCCCCCCCAACTCCCCGACATGATCAGGGCAAAAGGGAGCCCAAGCCCTCTTGCTCCGCCGACTCCCCGACAATATCGGGCCAGGAGGGAGCCCAAGTCCTCCTGGCCCTGGCGACCCCCCCCCGCTAGTTGTTCGGGCAAGGAGGGAGCCCAAACCCTCCTGGCCACGGCGACCCCCTACCCCCACCCCGCACTACATTACGGGTAGGAGGGATCCCAGGCCCTCCTGCCCTCAACACAAACCCCCCTCCCCCCAACGACCGCCCCCCCAAGAACCTCCGACCGCCCCCCCAGCTGACCCACGACCCCCCTGGCCAACCCCCACAACACCCCCACCCTCCTTCCCCGTACCTTTGTGTAGTTGGCCGGACAGACGGGAGCCAAACCCGCCTGTCCGGCAGGCAGCCAACGACAGAATGAGGCCGGATTGGCCCATCCGTCCCAAAGCTCCGCCTACTGGTGGGGCCTAAGGCGCCTGGGCCAATCAGAATAGGCCCGGGAGCCTTAGGTCCCTCCTGGGGGCGGGGCCTTGGGCACATGATCGAGTTGGGCCCATGTGCCTCAGGCCCCGCCCCCAGGTGGGACCTAAGGCTCCCGGGCCTATTCTGATTGGCCCAGGCGCCTTAGGCCCCACCAGTAGGCGGAGCTTTGGGACGGATGGGCCAATCCGGCCTCATTCCGTCGTTGGCTGCCTGCCGGACAGGCGAGTTTGACTCCCGTCTGTCCGGCCAACTACACAAAGGTACGGGGAAGAGGGGTGGGGGTGTCGTGGGGGTCGGCCAGGGGGGTCGCGGGTCGGCTGGGGGGGCAGTCAGAGGTTCTTGGGGGGGGGCGGTCGTTGGGGGGAGGGGGGTTTGCGTCGAGGGCAGGATGGCCTGGGATCCCTCCTGCCCGTAATGTAGTGCGGGATGGGGGTAGGTGGTCGCCGTGGCCAGGAGGGTTTGGGCTCCCTCCTGGCCCGATCGTGTCGGGTGTCGGGACCGCCAAGAGGAAGCAGCAGGACACCGGTAGGAGCTTCTACATGATGGGGGGGTCGGGAGGCTGTGGGGGTGCGAGCGGTCCTTCAGGGTGGGGGTGCGGGTGGGAGTGCGTGCGAGCGGTCCTTCGGGGTGGGGATGCGAGCGGTCCTGCGGGGGGTGAATCGGATGTCGGGGGGGGGAACTATGTTAAAAAATTTTTGTACAACGCGCTCACGCATATAACGCGCAAGGGTGTGCGCGGTATGTAAAAACCACGTATAACGTGCGCGTTATATGCGAGACAATACAGTAATCTTTACGAATGGGTATATATCCAATCATGACCAGCAGGTGGAGACTGAAAACAAAACTGTGGGACAGTATATACTATATTCCCTTCTCTATTTACCTCAGTCTGCCGAATAGCCAAGCAGAACCAAGAACTGGAAAACAGAAAGAAAACAATACTCCGAACAGGAGTAACAAGTAATATACCCAAATGCTGTTGGAAAATGCAGAGGAGAGATACCAGAAGGAAAATGTCCCCACAGCTCGCCAGCTAAGCCAGCCGAGCCACAGCCGCTGTTCTTCAAAAGATTTTTCTATAAAATTTTATCTTTTCAAGCTGGATCATGGGATAAACCTTTTTCTGTCCTGATAACAAACTCCAACTTGAAGTGCCTGTGTGGAAACCGCTTTGAGTGTGGTTGTAAAAACTATAAAAAGGCGGTATACAAGTCCCTTTCCTTCAGAAAAATGCTAAAGACCTTCTTATTTGACAAATTCTTTTGAATGTGATTGTAATACACTGTGCTTGTATAGTCTCTTGATTGTTGTTAACCGCGCTGAACTGAGAGGTTACTGCGGTATATAAGTGAATTTATGTTGTTATGTTATGTTATATGTTGTGATATGCAGGGTATGCTTGCTAGGGCTGTTCCTAATATAAAGCCCACTGCTGGAGCAGATAGTGCCCAAGTTGCTCTGTTTAAACCCCAAGGTAACATTTTGCCTACAGTTACTCCTGGGTCCAGCAGAGGGAGTGCTGGTGCCAGAATGCAGATTTCCCTTCCCCCATCTAGGAAGGGAAAGGAAGTCAGGATATCCGGCACACCTGAGCGTTTGGGGCGTGGTCCCCAGCTCCTAAACCTCAGGTATGCATGGTTGGAGGGAGAGAAGCAAGCAGGCAGCAAAAGCAAGCAGTCGCAAAGCTCAGGGCAGAGAGCTCTGCAAAGCTGTTCGGTTCCTGAGCAGATGGAACTAGTAGAGGCTGGAGCAGAGTTACCTGAAAGACCTTTGGAAGAGTTCCAACCCATGGAACTGGATCTGGAGCCGGAGTCTTTACCTGAGTTAACTGCCAGCACACAGCCCATGGAAGTCTGCTAACCAAAGGCAAGTGTTCAAGTGTTGTATAACTGTGGATTACAAGTGTATAGGTTTTTGGAAGGCCTATTTTTGTGCAAGGCAGACTGTGTTTGGTTTGAAGGTGGTGGGGTTAGCCCCACGTCAAATGTGGAGGGATAGAGGGCCATTTCTTGGCAATATTCCATCACGTGGAGCACACCACCTTATCCAGCACTACTGCGGCTGGAGGAATCAGTGCCGGTGCACTGGTTCAGGCACAAGTGTTTTTGGTGAAGAATAAGGACTTATGCTGGGACTATATTATTGGATGTGCAGAGAAACCTTATTGTTTGGGAACGCTTGCTACAGAGAAGAATCCTTTCTGTTGAGGTTTAAGGTTTCTAGTTTTGAGTTTTGAAACCTCTTTCTTTTGGAGAAATATTGGACTGCAATAGGACTGTTAAGTTTGCCTCTTTTGGAACATTATAAAGACTTACCTATTGGCGGCCATTGCCTGATAAAGTTTAGTTTTTGATTACTTTATTTTGAAGACTGATGTCAAGCTGATGTATGAAGCAACCCTTTTTGTTTTTGGATATTGCACCATTAAATCCGGTCCAGGTTTTATATTCTTACTTACCGGTTTGGAGTGTGTGTTTTTCTTTTTTGGGTTGAATCCTGACTTATCTACTCTTGTGTAGCTAGCCGCAGCACACAGGAGCCAATACTTCTGTGTCCCAGCGGCTCGGGACCAATTGCCCTGACCCCGCTGGTGACAATGTACACTAGTGGTGATAAAACAAATTATATTAAAGTTTGTACTGGGTGGTTAGTGAGTTATATTGATATCTGTATATCCCCAGTTGAAAATCAGCCTACAGTAGATTAAGCTATGTCTGAAGAAGCATTTTCTTTCATAATCTGCAGATTGTTGTTGAAGAGTGACCTCCAACTAGCTCATGTTTACCAGGACTCACCTTATGACTGCTTGTTTCTGAGGATCATACAAGGACATAAAGAGCTCTGCATCCTCTCCTATTCTGCATACAAAGTTCCTTACAAAGACATAGAGGCTGTGGGTTGGAGATGATGATATTCGAGAAGATAGGTTGAAGTCAGTTTGGGCTCTGGACTAAAATTAAAACAGAGATCATGTATTATGTCAGAAACAGTAGACATATTGGCGATTGGTACAAACTTGAGCATAGAAGCCAACTTTTCAAAATGATTGGGGGTGCTCAACGTGTTTTTAAAAAAACAACACCCCCCTTAGTTTTAGGCAACAGAAATGCAGATAAATCCCAATTACAGAACACTTCATGATAAAAAGCTGAATGCCAGAAAACCAGATAGCACAGTTACTTACCGTAACAGGTGTTATCCAGGGACAGCAGGCAGATATTCTTGACTGATGGGTGACGGCACCGACGGAGCCCCGGTACGGACAATTTTAGAGTGATTGCACTCTAAGAACTTGGAAAGTTCTAGCAGGCTGCACCGCGCACGCGCGAGTGCCTTCCCGCCCAACGGAGGCGCGCGGTCCCCAGTTAGGATAAACCAGCTAAGAAGCCAACCCGGGGAGGTGGGTGGGACGCAAGAATATCTGCCTGCTGTCCCTGGATAACACCTGTTATGGTAAGTAACTGTGCTTTATCCCAGGACAAGCAGGCAGCATATTCTTGACTGATGGGTGACCTCCAAGCTAACAAAAAGAGGGATGGATGGAAGGTTGGCCATTAGGAAAACAAATTTTGCAAAACAGATTGGCCGAAGTGTCCATCCCGTCTGGAGAATGCATCCAGACAATAATGAGATGTAAAAGTATGAACTGAGGACCAAGTAGCAGCCTTGCAGATTTCCTCAATAGGAGTGGATCGGAGGAAAGCTACAGACGCTGCCATAGCTCGAACTCTATGGGCCGTGACAGAACCTTCCAGTGTCAATCCGGACTGAGCATAACAAAAAGAAATGCACGCTGCAAGCCAATTTGACAACGTACGTTTAGAAACAGGACGTCCCAATTTATTCGGATCAAAGGACAGAAAGAGTTGTGGAGATGATCTGTGGGGCTTAGTACGGTCTAAATAATAAGCTAAAGCCCACTTACAGTCCAAAGTATGCAGAGCCTGTTCTCCAGAATGAGAGTGAGGTTTCGGAAAGAAGACAGGCAGAACAATGGATTGGTTGAGATGGAATTCTGAGACAACCTTAGGGAGAAACTTTGGATGTGTACGTAGAACCACCTTGTCATGATGGAAGACTGTAAAAGGTGGATCAGCAACTAGTGCATGTAGCTCACTGACCCTCCTGGCAGAGGTAAGAGCAATAAGGAAAAGTACCTTCCAAGTGAGAAACTTGAAAGGAGTGGTAGCCAAAGGTTCAAATGGAGGCTTCATTAAGGCGGAAAGAACCACATTGAGATCCCAGATTACAGGAGGGGCTTTGAGAGGCGGTTTCACATTGAAAAGACCCCGCATGAATCTGGACACCAAGGGATGAGCCGAGAGAAGTTTTCCATGAACTGGCTCATGAAAAGCAGCAATAGCGCTGAGGTGGACTCTGATGGAAGTAGACTTGAGGCCAGAGTCAGACAAAGAAAGAAAATAATCCAACAAGGTCTCCACTGCAAGGGAAGTGGGATCATGATGATGACGAAGACACCAGGAAGAAAACCGTGTCCACTTCTGATGGTAACACTGCAGAGTAGCCGGTTTCCTGGAGGCATCCAGAATGGAATGAACAGGCTGAGACAAAAGAGTATCATGAGAGGTCAGCCCGAGAGAAACCAAGCTGTCAGGTGCAGAGACTGAAGGTTGGGATGCAGAAGGGTCTCCTGATGTTGTGTAAGCAGAGAAGGAAACAGTGGAAGAAGAAAAGGCTCACTGGAACTGAGTTGAAGTAGAAGGGAGAACCAATGTTGCCTGGGCCACCGTGGAGCAATCAGAATCATGGTGGCACGTTCCCTCTTGAGCTTGAACAAGGTTCTTAACATGAGAGGCAGAGGAGGGAAAGCGTACAGGAACAGATTGGACCAATCGAGGAGAAATGCATCCGTTGCCAGACGGTGAGGAGAGTAGAGTCTGGAGCAGAATAGGGGTAGCTGGTGATTGTGAGGAGCTGCAAAGAGGTCTATCTGAGGAGTGCCCCACTGAGCGAAGATGGACTGTAGAGTTAAGGGATCGAGTGTCCACTCATGAGGCTGGAGAATTCTGCTGAGGTTGTCCGCTAAGGAATTCTGTGCTCCTTGAATGTAGATAGCTTTCAGGAATAGTTGATGATCTGTGGCCCAAGTCCAAATTTTTTGGGCTTCTTGGCACAAGAGGCGAGAGCCTGTCCCACCCTGCTTGTTGATGTAGTACATCGCAACTTGATTGTCTGTGCACAGCAGGAGGACTTGAGGGAAGAGAAGATGTTGGAAAGCCTTGAGGGCATAAAACATTGCTCTGAGTTCCAGGAAATTGATGTGATGCTTCATTTCCTGGGCTGTCCAAAGTCCTTGAGTTTGGAATTCGTTTAAATGAGCTCCCCAAGCATAAGGGGAGGCATCGGTGGTGATGACCAGTTGATGAGGAGGTAGATGGAACAGAAGACCTCTGGAGAGATTCGAGGATATCAACCACCATTGAAGAGACTGACGAAGAGATGATGTCACAGATATGTGTCGTGAACAAGGATCCGTTGCTTGAGACCACTGGGTAGCTAGGGTCCACTGAGGAGTGCGCAGGTGAAGACGTGCAAAGGGTGTGACATGAACTGTGGAGGCCATGTGACCCAAGAGTATCATCATTTGCTTGGCAGAGATGGAACTTTGTGGGAGTACCTGCTGACATAGAGATTGAAGGGTTTGAAGACGGTTGCATGACAGGAACGCTCTCATGAGGACTGTGTCCAGCACCGCTCCAATGAATTGAAGTCTCTGAGTGGGTATGAGATGAGATTTGAGAAGATTGATCTCGAACCCCAGAAGTTGCAGAAACAGGATGGTTTGGTTGGTGGCCAAGAGCACTGTCGGAGATGAATCAGTCTTGATTAACCAATCGTCCAAGTAAGGAAAGACCTGAAGGTGGTGAGAGCGTAGAAAGGCAGTCACCACAATCAGACATTTGGTGAACACTCTTAGAAAGGAGGCAAGACCAAAGGGCAGCACCTTGTATTGGTAATGACAATGATTGATCATGAAGCGGAGGTACTGTCTGGAGGCCAGATTGACGGGTACATGAGTGTATGCCTCTTTGAGATCGAGGGAGCATAGCCAGTCGCCTTGATGGAGAAGAGGATAAAGAGTTGCCAGAGAAAGCATCTTGAATTTCTCCTTGACCAAGCATTTGTTGAGATCGCGAAGATCTAGGATGGGTCTGAGATCCCCTGTTTTTTTGGGGACCAGAAAATAACGGGAGTAGAATCCCTGCCCCTTTTGATCTAGAGGAACTTCCTCTATGGCGTTCATAAGGAGGAGGGATTGAACCTCCTGAAGAAGGAGAGACGACTGAGAGGTGTTCAAAGCAGACTCTCTTGGCAGACTTTGTGCAGGAAGTGTCTGAAAGTTGAGAGAGTAGCCGTGGTGGATGATGTTGAGGACCCACTGATCCGATGTGATGTTTTCCCAACGGCTGATGTAACAAGAAAGACGTCCTCCTATGGGTCGAGGGAGCTGAGTAGAAGGTGGACTACTGGCTATGCTTTGGAGAACCACGTCAAAAGGGTTGGGTAGACTTTTATGGTGGAGGAGGCTTCACCTGTTGCTGCTGGGCTGGCCTAGGAGGTTGTCGCTGCTGTTGGCGCTGACGTCTAGGCTGTTGAGTAGCCGGTGGCAAGGGACGAGCAGCATAGCAGCGCTGGTAGGCGGATTGTTGGCGAAAAGGCCGAGCAGGTGGAGTCTTTTTCTTAGTCTTCAGGAGAGTATCCCACCGAGTCTCATGGGCAAACAGTTTTTGTGTAGTGGAATCCATGGACTCTCCAAAGAACTCATCACCTAAACAGGGAGCATTTGCTAGGCGGTCCTGATGATTTACATCGAGCTCTGAGACTCTGAGCCATGCCAACCGACGCATGGCAACAGACATAGCCGTGGCTCTAGACGTCAATTCAAAAGTGTCATAAATTGACCGAACTAGGAATTTTCGTAACTGGAGAAGAGAGGAAGAACAGGCATGAAAAGCAGATTTTTTTGCGGTCAGGGAGGTACTTTTCAAAAGCAGCCATGTTTTGTATGAGGTGCTTTAAATAAAAGGAAAAATGAAAAGCATAATTCCCTGACCTGTTGGCTAACATGGCATTTTGATATAAACGTTTGCCAAATTCGTCCATGGCCTTTCCTTCTCTGCCAGGAGGGATGGAGGCATACACACTAGCTCCCGCTGATTTCTTAAGAGTGGATTCTACCAAAAGAGACTCATGCGGGAGCTGAGGTTTGTCAAAACCAGGAATGGGGATAACTTTGTACAAGGAGTCCAATTTACGAGGAGCTCCTGGTACAGTCAGGGGAGTCTCCAGATTTTTATAAAAGGTCTCTCGCAAGATGTCATGGAGAGGAAGTTTGAGAAATTCCCTTGGAGGCTGGTCAAAGTCCAGAGCATCAAGGAATGCCTTGGATTTCTTAGACTCAGCCTCCAAGGGAATAGAAAGAGATTCACACATCTCTTTTAAGAAAGAGGTAAAGGATGTGGAATCCTGTTTAGAAGAGGGATCTGCAACAAGGTGATCCTCTTCATCAGAAGAACACTCACCCTCAGACAAAAATGGCTCTTCGGAGTCACCCCACAAATCAGGGTCCCTAATATGAGAGCTACGGTCTCGAGACTCCGGAGTGGAGGGTTCTAGGTGTCGGGATTTGCTGGCCGACTTACCCGACCTCATAGACACGGTACTGGGGGATGTTACATGCTGCGTCGGCCCCGAAGTCTGCACCGCCTGGTATTGAGCTCTCGGTTCCGGTGCTAAGATTGGCATCGAAGTCGATGAAGCAGTGTGCGCCGGTACCGACAAAGTGGATGCCGATAAAAGAGGGCGTTCCACTGTCGGTACCGGTGGCTCAAGCCGGACCGGGACTGGAAGGCTCGGTGTTAAAAGTGCGGGAAGGAGTTGTTGTAATTGCTCCTTAAGTTGCACTTGCAGGACAGCAGCAATCCGCTCGTCCAGCGAAGGCACCGGTCCCGCCTTTTTCTTCTGCGGTACCTGCGGTGCTGCTCTACGCCCCGAGGATGAGGAACCCGATGTCGAGGGGCTCACCTCAATAGGGGCGGAGCGCTTCCATGGGCGCCTCGAGGTCGGCAGGACTGGACTCGCTGCTACTGAGACCGGAGGACGCTCCAACGGGGAAGGCTTCTTAGCTGGCTTACCTGCGGGATGCGACGCCGATGCGGTATCGCATGGTGTCGACGAAGTAGGTGCCGACTGAGATGGTGCCAATGTCGGTGCCGGTGCTGCGGAATCAGACATCTCGGCGCCAAATAACAACTGCTGTTGAATCTGGCGGTTTTTTAGAGTTCTCTTTTTCAAAGTCGCACAGCGGGTGCAGGTGGACGCTCGGTGGTCAGGACCAAGACACTGCAGACACCAGTTGTGCGGGTCTGTGAGTGAAATTGGTCGAGCGCACCGCTGACACTTTTTAAAACCGGGTTGAGGGGGCTTGAAGGTAAAAACGGCTTCTGCCAAATCGAAGGCCGAGGCCTCGATGGTGGCAACAGGCCCCGCCGGGGCGAAACCGAAAAAATGAAAAAGAAAACAAAATTAGTTTTTTGGGTTTTTTTTTAGAGAAATAAAAGAAAGTAAAAGAGGGAATAATATTTCCGAACAAGTTTACGCGAACGGGAAGGCGATAAGGAACAAAAGTTTTCAACAGCTGTTGAAACGTGCGACTTCTTAGCTCTGCGGAAACTAAGAAACTGGGGACCGCGCACCTCCGTCGGGCGGGAAGGTACTCGCACATGCGCGGTGCGGCCTGCTAGAACTTTCCAAGTTCTTAGAGTGCAATCACTCTAAAATTGTCCGTACCGGGGCTCCGTCGGTGCCGTCACCCATCAGTCAAGAATATGCTGCCTGCTTGTCCTGGGATAAATATGTTTATTAAAATGCTTATATACCACCTTTCACAGTGCCATCAAGGCGGGCTACAATAGTATCAGAAAAGAACTCCGAGTTTCAAGTTTATTTAGCATTTGACATACCACCTATGAGAGGACTACCTAAGAGATTTACCAGATAGTGCAGTGCAGAGGAAAAATAGGAAAGAGAGAAAAACACCAGAAGGGTGTCAGTCCCAAATGACTACCTGGCAAATCATGTGGAGAAAGTGAAGATTCTCAAGTACCAAGAAAGGTAGTCCAAAACTAAGTATGGCAGAAAAATGCAGAAATAGTTTTGGATGCCACAGGTTTGATTAAAAAAAACTTCCAAGTGCACCTATACATGTTAACATCTTATGAACTCTAGAAAGAAGCTCTATGGCACAATGCAAGTACTATGGTGAGCATTAGCAGTAAATTTGACAGACTGAGACCACTCTCCACATGCCCTGGTTTAGGAGCAAGGTTCACTCCTGTCATGGTATGTGCAAAACTAACCCACTTGGAAAAATTGTCCCCAACAGAAACACCAACTAGCAGAAAAGTATACACCATGTTTTGATGGCACGGCGTTCACCTGGGTAGAGATTGGGCAGAGAATGAATGAAGCAAGCAAATACACATGTAAATGATAGTATTCTAACATCTAGGCATAGGGCTACGTTAAGTGATTGCACCTTATATGTAGGCATACTTTCTGTCACTTGTGAAACCCCCTCACTGGATTGCACTTTTGAATAATAATCCTAATTCTCACCTTCCTGGAGTACTGAAAATGCTGCCTCTGCACTATCCCCAGCCAAACTGAAAAGAGTAAGTCCCAAGTCTGAAAGCAAACTGAGGACCACCTTCTGGCAAGGCTGAAGCACATTATTTTATCCCATCTTGTGAGATGAAGTGGCCCATTATTAAATTAGAATTAAATATCTACTTAGTGAAAGAAACTGGTATGTGTATGGGATATTTTCTCTCTGTTACTAAATAACCCAAACCACCCACATTGCTCGCTCCTTCCTATGATTTTCAGGACTGTTTGGGAAGTAACATCACATTTTAGGCTACATAAGAATAGCCTTACTGGGTCAAACCAGTGGTCCATCTAGCCCAGTAGCACATCTTCATAGTGGCCAATCCAGGTCACTAGTACCTGGCAAAAACCCTAATAATAGCAACATTCCATGCTACTGATCCATGATACAACCATACATCTGGCTGATCACTGTCCAGCTAATATTCAGTGCTTTTTAGATGGCTGGGAACAGCTCCCAGCCAGCTAAATAGCACATAGCTGGCTATCGATATTTAGCACGACATAGCCAGTCACTGTCAATATTCACTGGCTGATTGGCCAAGTCAGTGGTCAGAGAGGCCCACCTAAAAAGCAGGTCTATTTTTGGCAGCTAGGCCTTAGCCAGCCAGCCATTGCAAATTAGCTTGACCAGCTAAGTCTACAGCGCCAGCATTTAACCCAGAAGTTCAATGCCAATGGCTGGATATGGCCTTGGCATTGAATACCCAGATTTTCTTCAGACAGCCGGAGGTAGCCATGCTGTCTTCAACAGACTGATATTGGCCCCTTTATATATAACACACTGCTTGGAACAATGTTTTTGAAGTTCAAATACACTGAAGTCACTTCTTTCCCGGGATGGTGCCAGGGTATTGGATGCCTTAGGCAAATTGTCTGCCTTCCACCCCCTCAATTATCTTTCATGCTCCTATACAACCTAATATTTTCATAATTAAACTAAATAATCATAAATTTCTAAAAATTGCCAAGATGGACCTCACACTTTTGAAATATTAACTGTGTTTTCTATGCACATATGTAAGTGAACACAATTCCAAAAGCCATTTACCCATTTAAATGGGCTCTTTGAAACTGCGCACCCTTACCCCAATGACACACCCTGATGGCTCTGTGAGTTGTCTGGCTGTCAGAATCTACTGTTTTGCTTTAATGGCAGATACTCTTTGCTTGGCCCTAGAAACTGCCGTCCAGGGAGACTGTCTTGTTTGCCTAATAGCTAAGCCAGCCCTTTCCAATACTGCTCACAGTAACACCTGAAACTCAACCAAATGTGACAGTTGCTGGCAAACATAATTCACTTTGAATATCATTCCTAAAGTTAACTCCAATTATATATGACAAGTTTTTAGTAAATTAGTCTCCATAGTTCCAATCTCAGCTAAAACAAATCTATATGCATGCTTCTATAGCACTTGATATTAAAGATGTTATAAATCAAACTAATACCACCTCTTCTTTTATGCGCTCTGTAATTTTGTTGTTGGCTTCTTCATGTGCATGGAACAGCTTGATGACATTAGTGTTGTCTGGGTCCAGAATATTTCCATCTTCATCTCTAACAATCAGATCCAATTCCAGTATCCTGCAGAAAGAGAGATTGTGATGTATACTATGAGGTTGCTATTTCATAAAGAGCTGGATTCAGCAAATGGCTCCCAAATTTATGTAACAAAACCAACGAATAGGACTCCAATGAATAGTCTATTGGGCTAAAAGGAATTTTTACCTTGAATTCCCATACACTCAGAATTGTGTAATTCAGCCTAGGACCGAAGTCCCAACAGCCGAACCCACCACCCAGTCACTGTGTATGGAATATATATATATATTTTTTTTTCAATAATCAGATATCACTAAAAAAAAGTCCTGTGAGACTTCATAAGCTAAGTCATTAGCACTTTTTTTTGAATGTCTGCAAATGTTAAACTAAACTAAACCTTAGGTTTGTATACCGCACCATCTCCATAGTCGTGGAGCTCGGCACGGTTTACAGGAATTGGGATGAGAAAGGAACTCCAAGGAAAGGATGAAGATCGGAGGAAAGAGGAATGTTTAGAGGACTAGGATATCAGAGTAGGAGGGAGTGTTACATTTTTGAGAAAAAAGCCAGGTTTTCAGATGTTTACGGAAAAGTTGGAGAGAACTCAGGTTCCGAAGAGGGGAGGTAAGGTTGTTCCAGAGCTCAGTGAATCTGAAAGGGAGGGAAGTTCCCAGCTTTCCTGGATGGGAAATGCCTTTTAATGAGGGGAAGGATAGTTTCAATTTTTGGGTAGGTCTGGTGGTATTAAGATTAGAGGAATTCCATGAAAGTGGAATAAATGGAGGAAGGATGCCATGGAGGATCTTGAAAGTTAGGCAGATGCATTTGAAGTGGACTCTGAAAATTATCGGAAGCTAATGAAACTTGGATAGGAGCGGCGAGACGTGATCAAATTTACTTTTTGCAAAGATAAGCTTGGCCACGGCATTCTGAATCCATTGGAGTCTGTGAAGGTTTTTTTTCGTTAGGCTTATGAAGATAGAATTGCAATAATCCAGTCTGGAAAGGATGATGGATTGAACGAGAATGGCAAAATGTTTTTGATGGAAACAGGATCTTACTTTCCTCAGCATGTGTAGGCTGAAAAAGCATTTTTTTACCAGGGAGTTGAGGTGGTCATTGAAGGACAATGTAGAATCAATGATGATGCCCAGGACCTTGCTGGAGAATTCGAGCTGCAGAGTGGAGCCGGAGGACAGTGGGATTAAGGTGGGTAGCTGAACAATTTTGGGCTGAGCCAAAGTAGTTTTGTCTTGGATTCATTCAATTTCATTTGGACGGTGTGAGCCCAAGATTGGAGGTTCGAGATACAAGAGGATATGTTCTCTGAGAGATTGGTGAGGTTCGAGTCGGTCTCGAGGAGGACAAGGATGTCATCGGCATAAGTGTAAATTGTTTCAAGGGGGGAATAGATGGAGGAGTTTTAGAGAGGACATGTAGATGTTGAAAAGGATAGGAGATAAAGGTGAACCTTGCGGGACTCCAAAGATTGGTTTCCAGGGGGAGGATGAGGTGCCATTCATGTTGACAATGTAGGATCGGGAGCGAAGGAATTTTGAGAACCATTCAAGGACTGTAGAGGAGATGCCAATCTCGGAGAGTTGGTAAATTAGAATATCATGGTGGACAACGTCGAAAGCAGCAGAAAGATCGAATTGTAGGAGGACGGCAAACTTGTTGCGAGAGTGAAGTTGTTGAATCTTGGAAATTAGGGAGGTCAATAGGGATTTGGTGCTGAAGTTGGGATGAAAGCCATATTGGTAAGGAAGGAGGATGGAGAATCTCTCTAGATAGAATGAGAGTTGGGTCGATATGATGGACTCGAGCATCTTGGTTAGGAGAGGGATATTTGCTATTGGGCGATAGCTGGATGGTGTGGAAGGGTCGAGGTCAGGTTTTTTCAGTAGAGGGGTTAAGGCGATATGGCCCATTTCAAGGGAGAAAAGGCCTGAATGTATGGCGGAGTTTAAGAGTTTGGTAATAGAAGAGATGGCCGGAGTGGGTATTTCCTCGTAGAGGTAGGAGGGGAAAGGGTCTAAAGAACAATTGCAAGATTTCAGTTTGAGGATGAGGGATTCGGATAAGTGCTCAAAGGCAGTCCAGGATCTGTCGGCTGGGATGCGGCTAGAGACCATTAGAGTAGGGTTGGAGTCAGTGAGCACCAGGGAGTTGTAGGAGACTGCAGATGGGAAGGAGCATCGTAAGGTAGTGACCTTTTCATTGAAGAATTTTGATAGAACTTCGGCTGAGGGAGCGGAGGGGAGAGAGGTGGAGTCTTTTTTGGAGGTTAGGGAGCGCCAGATGTTGAAAAGTGTACTACTCTGGTTGTTGGATCTTGAGATTTTGTCACCGTAGAAGTTCTTCCTTGCTTTTTTTAGTGCTGAATTATAGAGCTTAATATTGGCTCTCCAGGACTGTCTATCTATAGGGGAGTTAGATTTTTTCCATTTGCGCTCCAGGGCTCGACATTTCTGCTTTAGTTCTCTGTAATATGGGAGATACCAAGGGGCTTTGCGAGGGTAGGAGATGGATTTGGTGGAACGGGGGCAAGGGAGTGGTAGGTGGACTCGGAGAGGGCGATCCAGTTATGCCAGTTGGTTTCTGAGTCTGCAGGCTTAGGGGCAGAGGAGAATTGTTTGAGAAATTTTGTCCAGAACAAGTCGCTTGAAATTTTTTGCGAAAGGTAATGGAATTAGAGAAGCGGGGTGGAGCCCCAAGATGCAACATGAAAATGGGGAGGCAGAAGGTCCCAAGGAAGTGGTCGAACCAGGGGACATGTTCCCAGCGAGTGTCATCGGCTGAAGTTTATATAGTCACAAACTGAAACTATTTTTAAGTGATATCTGATTATTGAAAAAATAAAATATTCCATACACAGTGACTGGGTGGTGGGTTTGGCTGTTGGGACTTCGGTCCTAGGCTGAATTACACAATTCTGAGTGTATGGGAATTTAAGGAAAAAATTTCTTTTAGCCCAATGGACTATTCATTTGAAAACCTATTTGTTGGTTTTGATTCCGTATCTTTGATCTCCACATTCTCACACGTTAGTTCTTTAATTAAACTCTTCCCTACTTTATTAATTTTTTGCCCAAATTTATGTGCCAAGAAAGTTCACACTAAGATAGTATTCTCTGCAGAGTTTGGTATGTTTCCCATGCCTTTGGGTGTGAAAACTTAAACCTACCAAAACCTGATATAAATCCTCACACCCAGCTGATGGCAGTTGGATACACAAATCCAAGTATTTTATAACATTGCCCCTCCCATGACTATGCTCCCTTTTGAGTTACGTGCACCTAGGGCACATGTGCATGTATCTCCAACTTGTTGGCAAGTAACATCAATTATTGATTGTTGATGGTTCATTAATTTCTGTGCAAGTCTGGGTTCATCACCCAAATTGGAGCAATCTATATAGAATCTGGGACAAAATGTATTGAATATAAAATGAGCTATTAAGATGTTTAAAGCACCTGCAGAGCAATTCTAGAACAGTGCACCTATATATAGTAGTCCAGGGGGCACCAGTCTGTGCCTTCCTTTATACTGTAGAATCCTAGCTTAAAAGAGAATATATATATAACTAACGTGTGAGAATATCACTGGAACTTAGGTGTGAACATTTATACCACCCCTATGACTGGAATAAGTACTTACACCTAAATGCATGTGAGTGTATATATATATATATATGCATGTGAGTGTATATATATATATATATATATATATATATATATATATATATATATATATATACACTCACATGCATTTAGGTGTAAGTACTTATTCCAGTCATAGGGGTGGTATAAATGTTCACACCTAAGTTCCAGTGATATTCTCACACGTTAGTTATATATATATTCTCTTTTAAGCTAGGATTCTACAGTATAAAGGAAGGCACAGACTGGTGCCCCCTGGACTACTATATATAGGTGCACTGTTCTAGAATATATATATATATATATATATATATATATATATATATATATATACACTCACATGCATTTAGGTGTAAGTACTTATTCCAGTCATAGGGGTGGTATAAATGTTCACACCTAAGTTCCAGTGATACACATCTAGTTTACGGTATTCTATAATTGTGTGCCTTACCCAGATGCCACCTACTTGTATGTCCACAAGCAAATTACATGCTCCACTTAGTTAGGGAGATTTCAGAAAAAGAAAACAGACATCTGTAAAAGCTAAGAGAACCTGGGAAAGTAGTCAGGAAAACAAAAATGCAAATTGAAATAGCCTATTGAACATGGGATACCGCGTCCCCATTTAACAAGGCTACTTCCTAAGCCAATAACTCACACAAAAGGTATGCATTTTTCTATAACAAATTATTGATTTAGATTCAAATTAAAATACCAATTAATTATATGCATTTCCATAAAACAAAACCTCATAATTGCCCTTTGTATGAGGGAGATCCTTTCTCACAATGGACCAAAATTGTCCCTGCTTATGGAAGAGGATTGTTTGGACACTCTCTTATATACTGTTGAAATAACTGACACATCATCTCTCCAAACTCCAATACTTGGGTCCCTTAGAAGGCACGACTATTTCAGACAAATAAAATTCCTGAGCTTTGAAACATAATAAATCAGTTAAAGGTTTCTCGCATAAGAGATTCATCAATAAATTCTTATCCTACCATGCAGTTTCTAAAGATCCAATCCCACTCTAGCCCCCCCCCCCACCCTGCTACCTGCTCTTGTTGGGCAGGAAGGCATCCGCATGCGATGCAATGACATCACGCACATGCAAGTGTGCGCAAGATGTCATCGTGTGGCAAACGCGCATGGCCAATGCAATTTCAAAGAAACTTTTCAAAACCCAGATAAATTGCCAGGTTTTGAAAAGCTGTCCAGACTCCCAGACATGTCCTCAAAAAGAAGGACATGTCCAGAGAAATCTGGACGTCTGGTAACCCTAATGATTTTGGAGACAAGGTGAGGGAGTTAAGAGAAAGGGAGATACTACTGGGCAAAGGATGTCAGTGATCAGCAATGTGGTGTAGGAAGTTTCTCAAATCTTCTCCAGTCTGATTGGGTCCAAAGTAGGGTTACCAGATGTCCGGATTTCTCCGGACATGTCCAGGGGTCCGGATGGCTTTTCAAAACCCGGCACTTTGTCCGAGTTTTGAAAAGCTTCCTCGAAATCACATCGGGCAGGAGGGCATCCATGTATGTCATGTGATGATGTCACACGCGTGACTTCACTGTGTCACATCCGTGCATGTGCGGATTAGAGAATGACACGGGGAAAAAATCTGTCCCCGTCACCGCCCCGTCCCCGGCCCACCATCCTCTGCACCGCCCCGTCACCGCCGTTCCCTTCACCGCCCCGTCACCATCACCGCCATCCCTTTCACTGCCCCATCACCGCCACTGCCATCCCATTCACCACCCCGTCACCGTCCCCGCTGCATCCATATAAGCCTTAGTACTGTAATATTTAGCTTATTCCTTTCTTATAAATCAAAGTTCCTGCTGCTGAACTAGAGAAAGAAATGTTCAGCTGGCAGGGCTTTGTTTATAAATTTTTATCAACACAACTAATATACTACTTTATCCTAAAGCAAAAAATAAATAAATAGAATTTTTTTTTCTACTTTGTTGTCTGGTTTCTGCTTTCCACATCTTCTCATTCAATTCCTTCCATCCACTGTGTGTCTTCTCTCTGTGTCTTCCATTTGCTGTTACTGTGCCTCTCCCTTCACCCCCCCCCCAATTGGACTAGCACCCATCTTCTTCCCTCCGTTCCCCCATAGTCTGGCATCTGTCTTCTTCCCACTGTCTTCCACATTTCCCTTCAGGGTCTGTTCCTCTCCACCTTCCTTCAATGTCTGTCCTATTCCTTTCCACCACCACCACCCTTCCCTCCCTCCTTTACCATCTGTTCCTTTCTACCACCCTTCAGCTCCTTTCGCCTATCTATCTACCTTCCTCCCTCTTATTTTCATGGCACGTTACAATGTAATTTGTGCAAGCCACTGGAGCCTGCGAGCTCGGTCCCTGTCCCATCCTCACAAACCATCTCGCTTCTGTGCTCCTATTTTCCCCATTTCTAATATCTCCCCTATATACTGCCATTGCCCCCCCCTGTGTCCATATACCATCCCCATGGCATGTCCCTTTTATGTCTCTGTCCCTATGCCCCATGCACATAATTTCCCCTCTTTCTGTTACCTTCCTGTGTCCAGATTTCCCCTATCTTCCTCTTCCATACCAGTGTGTCTCTTATTTTCAATCCCATCTAGCTTTTTTCCCTCTTTCTTCCCCCCCCCTCCTGCTTCTAGCATCTGGCTCACCTGCCTGTCCTTCCCTTTCTTTCCTGCTGTGGGTTTTTCTTTCCGTCTTCATCCCCTTGGCCCAGAATCCTTTTCCCTTTCACTCCCTCCTTCCAGTTTGAGCCGGGAACACGAGCGATCGCACGGTCCCCGCAGCCACCACCCGCCTGCCCAATCGATCCTACTGTTTAGCCAGCTCTCTCCCTTCTCCTCACCTTAGTTTGTAGGTTTTCTTTTTCGGCGACCTGCACGCGCGGCTGCTCAGTGTTCAATCTTCTGCTCTGCTGCAACTTCCTGTTTCCGGTTGCGTCAGAGCAGAAGATCGAAACTGAGCAGCAGCGGGTGCGCGGCTCTTTGATAGTGTGCGGGTCGCCGAAAAAGAAAGCCTACAAACTAAGGTGAGGAGAAGGGAGAGAGCGGGCTAAACACTAGGATCGATTGAGCAGGCGGGTGGTGGCTGCGGGGACCGCGCGATCCTTCATGCCTCACTGCGGGGACAAGACCATTCACTGCTCCACGGGGCGGTGAATGGCCTTGTCCCCGTCCCCGCAGCGACTGCTATTTTTCGTTCCCCGTTTTGGCGGGTTACCCGTGGCTAAACGCGGTGGCCGCGGGTAAACTGCCACCGTGTCATTCTCTAGTGCGGATGCCTTCCTGCTCGACGAGAGTAGGCAGCGGGGAAGGGGCTGGGGTAGGGCTAAGGAGGGATTGTGGCATGACGGGCGGGTCTAGGGGTCTGGATTTTACTAAAGTACAATTTGGTAACTCTAGTCCAAAGTAGTCCTTCCTTAAAAATGTGTTAAGCATTCTGATTTAGTATATTTGTTCATTTCATTAGTTAGTGCTGTCTTCCTCCTCCCGATTTATATTTTCAATAAAAAGGAAAGGGAAAGGTGATGGGGCCTTTCTTTGGTTACAATCAAAGTGACTTACATATTATGTACAGGTACTTATTTAGTACCAGAGGGTTAAGTGAAGAGTCACAGGAGCTTCAGTGAGAATTGACCCTGCTTCTTCTGGCTCTTAGGCTCCTCTTCCACTCCACATAGTTACATGTGTCCTTTATCTAAAATAACTCCATGCAAAATAACCTAAAGAAGCCATTACTGAACTCTGCACTGAACATTCTAAGGCAGAAGACAGATATGCTATAAATCCTGTCATGTTTAACAAGAGACAAATTATTGTTACGTTATTATGTGGTTTTATTGTACCTCGTGCAGAACTGGTGGATGTAGTGGGTTATAATTTTTCAAAATAAATTTAAAAGATTTGCACCTGTTTCCATAGTCAATTTTTGAAGTCACTTTCTGTTTAAGTTCTTTGAGTTCATCTTTTGGCAAAGTTCCTGATAGAAGCTGTGATCTCCATTCCATTAACTCATGCATCATACAACGCACCTGTTGAAAGCATTCCACTTTTCTTGTCTAAAAAATAAAGAATGGAAACTGTAAGTAGTCATCTCCTAGAAATATGGCTCAGACTGATGGTCCATCTATCCCAGTATTCTGTTTCCACAGTGGTCAATCTGTGTTGGGGTCCACATTTTCTTTTGATTTATTTATGTGCGTACTTGTGCTAATTTAACATTTTAACATATTTAACATTTTAAATAAACGTATTTGTCCACACAGTGGTTTGACCAGTGCCCCTTCCCCACTTCCTTTCTTGTTCTTACAATGTAGTGTCATCATTTTTACATGCCTCCTCTGAATCTCAGCAAGTTTACAGAATTGCCCTTCACTTCTGTGTTTATTTATTTGAATTTTATGTGTGTTCTTTGTAACTTACCTAGTAATGTTAGGATAGATGAATTATAAAATACATTGAATGAATAAACAAATGAATAATAACTAGCTTTCTTTCATTATCCTGTATTGTACCTTGCATTGATTTCTTCAGGGACGTCTAGTGACAAAATAGTACATTGAAGCAGCATATTGATTGATAACCTGCTTGGGTCAACCACAGTTAAACTCTTAATATTACTGAGACAATATCAAGCTTCTAGGGATAACCGACAGAGTGGCTCTGGCAGAACTAATATTAAATAAGCAATATAGCTATGCATGGACATAGATGTGTCTGCTATGATTTCTGGATTGAACTGAAGAGGTAAATACATGCAAGGAAACTACTCTTACCAGATACAGCTGTTTCCAGATGTTGCCCCATTCACGCAGTGTAGAAGTAACTTCCTGCACCAATGGGATTTCAGCAGGTATTATATGCTCTTTTTTCCTGTGAAAAAGAAACATACTTATTCTCTAGCAGTCACTTATAGAAACAGTTCAAAGCTAGACCGCTGGCCTGAACATAAATAATTCCTAATAAATAAACAAACTGTAAATGCCTACACTCGCCTTCCAAGCAGGGATACGGAACAACAACCTAATCCTGAATTCACTAACATACCAGATATTCAGAAAATCACTAAAAACACACTTATCCGACAAATTTGTCTGAACCTCCAAAATAGCTCAACACCTACCGCTTCTTACACGTTCCCCCACCCACCCCCCTATGCTGTCCAACCACATAACCGCCCACTTACCCCTTCCCAATTCCAACTGATGTTAACTCGCTGTTATCAGCGCCTCTTATTGTACACTGTCTTGAACTGAAAGGTATGACGGGATATAAATAAAGCTATTATTATAATTTTCCTATGTACACGAACAAAGCAAAATCAACTTTTATTTAGATATTCCAGCTAAGTGAAAATGAACAGAAATAAAAAGTTTATTGGAATTGCTATCTTGTGGCAGGAGAGGTTTTAGGTTTTATTAATTTTAAATTTGTTTTATTGTTTGTATGATTTGTATTTTTATTGTACGATGTGAAACCGGAAGTTACATCAAGAGAGGGACT
The DNA here is from genome assembly GCF_902459505.1 of Geotrypetes seraphini. Classification (NCBI taxonomy): domain Eukaryota; kingdom Metazoa; phylum Chordata; class Amphibia; order Gymnophiona; family Dermophiidae; genus Geotrypetes; species Geotrypetes seraphini. Next base: position 27,228,487 of record NC_047101.1, on the reverse strand, counting down.
TGTTAGCAGAAGGAAGGCCTCAGAATAGACATCTGAAGATTTTTCATTATCGGCGCAGCTAGCTCCTTCAGGCAAAGCTGTTAGGATGGGAGGACATAAGAGAAGTGGAAAGACAGTGGTCTAAGCTGAAAGGAGCGATAAAAATGGCTACGGACCTTTATGTGAATAAAATCAATAAAAACAAGAGAAAAAGGAAGCCGATATGGTTCTCCAACCTAGTGGCTGAGAAAATAAAGGCGAAAGAGTTGGCGTTCATGAAATATAAAAAAAACCAAGAGGAGAGCAGAAAGGACTACAGTGTGAAACTGAAAGAAGCCAAGAGAGAGATACGTTTGGCGAAGGCACAGGCGGAAGAACAAATGGCTAAAAATGTAAAAAAGGGAGATAAAATTTTTTTCAGATATATTAGTGAAAGGAGGAAGATAAAAAATCGAATTGCTAGGCTAAAAGATGCTGGGAACAAATATGTGGAGAGTGATGAGGAGAAAGCAAATGTGCTAAACAAATTCTTCTGTTCTGTGTTCACAGAAGAAAATCCTGGAGAAGGACCGAGATTGTCTGGCTAAGTTACACGAGAAAATGGAGTAGATTCTGCGCCGTTCACGGAGGAGGGTGTTTATGAGCAACTTGGAAAAACTGAAGGTGGACAAAGCGATGGGACCAGACGGGATCCATCCCAGAATACTAAGGGAACTCAGAGAGGTTCTGGCGAGTCCTATTAAAGACTTGTTCAACAAATCTCTGGAGACGGGAGTGATTCCTGGGGATTGGAGGAGAGCGGATGTGGTCCCTATTCATAAAAGTGGTCACAGGGATGAAGCAGTTGTTGGAAAAATAATGGAAGTGTTGCTGAAAGAAAGGATAGTGTATTTCCTTGAATCTAATGGGTTACAGGATCCAAGGCAACATGGCTTTACAAAAGGTAAATCGTGCCAAACGAACCTGATTGAATTTTTTGACTGGGTGACCAGAGAGCTGTATCGAGGACATATGCTTGATGTAATTTACTTGGATTTCAGCAAAGCCTTTGATACAGTTCCTCATAGGAGGCTGTTGAACAAACTTGAAGGGCTGAAGTTAGGACCCAAAGTGGTGAACTGGATCAGAAACTGGCTGTTGGACAGACGCCAGAGGGTGGTGGTTAATGGAAGTCGCTCGAAGGAAGGAAAGGTGAGTAGTGGAGTCTCTCAAGGTTCGGTGCTGGGGCCAATCCTGTTCAATATGTTTGTGAGTGACATTGCTGAAAGGTTAGAAGGAAAAGTATGCCTTTTTGCAGATGATACCAAGATTTGTAATAGAGTAGACACCGAAGAAGGAGTGGAAAATATGAAAAAGGATCTGCAAAAGTTAGAGGAATGGTCTAATGCCTGGCAACTAAAATTCAATGCAAAGAAATGCAGAGTAATGCATTTGGGGATTAATAATAGGAAGGAACCGTATATGCTGGGAGGAGAGAAGCTGATATGCACGGACGGGGAGAGGGACCTTGGGGTGATGTGTCTGATGATCTAAAGGCGAAAAAACAGTGTGACAATGCAGTGGCTACTGCCAGAAGGATGCTGGGCTGTATAAAGAGAGGCGTAGTCAGTAGAAGGAAGAAGGTGTTGATGCCCCTGTACAGGTCATTGGTAAGGCCCCACTTGGAGTATTGTGTTCAGTTTTGGAGACCGTATCTGGCGAAGGACGTAAGAAGACTTGAGGCGGTCCAGAGGAGGGCGACAAAAATGATAGGAGGCTTGCGCCAGAAGACGTATGAGGAGAGACTGGAAGCCCTGAATATGTATACCCTAGAGGAAAGGAGAGACAGGGGAGATATGATTCAGACGTTCAAATACATGAAGGGTATTAACGTAGAACAAAATCTTTTCCAGAGAAAGGAAAATGGTAAAACCAGAGGACATAATTTGAGGTTGAGGGGTAGTAGATTCAGGGGAAATGTTAGGAAATTCTACTTTACGGAGAGGGTAGTGGATGCCTGGAATGCGCTCCCAGAGAGGTGGTGGAGAGTAAAACTGTGACTGAGTTCAAAGAAGAGTGGGATGAACACAGAGGATTTAGAATCAGAAAATAATATTAAATATTGAACTAAGGCTGGGCAGACTTGCATGGTCTGTGTCTGTATATGGCCATTTGGTGGAGAATGGGCTGGGGAGGGCTTCAATGGCTGAGAGAGTGTAGATGGGCTGGAGTAAATCTTAACAGAGATTTCGGCAGTTGGAACCCAAGCACAGTACCTGGTAAAGCTTTGGATTCTTGCCCAGAAATAGCTAAGAAGAAAAAATTAAAAAATTAAAATTGAATCAGGTTGGGCAGACTGGATGGACCATTCAGGTCTTTTTCTGCCGTCATCTACTATGTTACTATGTGTGACTGAAGTATTCTGTTAGCTTAATTTTTCTATGTAGCATTCTGTAGTAATTTGACTTCAGTTTTCTCAATAGAGATGGGAATATTTGTGAGGGGGAGGGGGGAGACAGGGGTTTAGTTGATCCTTGCTCTGTATTATTTGTGATTTATAAAATGACTATTGTACAGAATATTGTTTCTCTTTATACTTTAATAAAATAGGTTCAAAAGAAATCATAACTATTCAATGCTTCTGCCGATGGGATCAGATGGTTTGCGGAGACCAAGCTTGAAGGGACCGAGGTTGTGGGGATGGGGATTGAGCTCGCGGGGACATGGCAGGGACGGGGACAAATTTTTCTTCTCATTATTCTCTACTAGCCTCCTTTCCATCTAGCCCAGTTTGAGCTTAAGCTCCCCTTAAAAACTGCAGTACCAGATTCATGGCTGATGGGTGCTCAAGCTCTACTAGCCAAAGAAGATTTGTGGCCTGAGCCCCCACCGTGCTGCCTGCACAGCAGGAAGCAAATGGAATGTTCCAGTCACCAACGCCAGCACTTCTGCACATGCTCAGTTCATGCATTTGAACTGAACGTGCATGGAAGTGCTAGCGTCAAAGGATGGAGTATTCTGCTGGCTTTCTCGTTGTTTCTGCAGCACGGGGGGGGGCTCCAGCAGAGAATCTCTAGCTGGTGGGGCTCTAGCTGGCGGAGCTCAAGTATCTCTGCCAGCAAAGGTATGATTCAGTTACGGTGGCAGTGGTAAAATACTTTTACCTCTTCAATAAATGAGTTCTGGCTTTGCCCCTGAATGAATAAACAAATCTAGAGTTCCAAAATTTACTGTTCAAAGGAAAATGTAATAAATGAAAATGTAAGAATATGGGTTAAAAAAAAAACACCCTATAGAATACCTTGTTTTTTCAACTGTAACTTCCTTGACATGGATAAATGATTTAGGAAATATTCCCTGTCAGAAACAAAAATATATTCAGAGTTATTGGACAAACATACTGCACAAAGTGATTAGCTGTAAATATGAATAAGAAGCCTTATTTCTATTTAACCCCATTTAAAAATTGAAGCAGACTGGTAGGATATCTTGATTTCTTTGCTTATCTTAATATAAAAATCAAGATCAATTAAAAAAAATCCTTACTGTGGAATTAACATTTCTGAGATGGAAATCCAGTAGACAGCTAATATCAAATATAACATGCTGTTCATAAATGATATTTTATATTAACTATTGTAGTTAGATTGCGAGCCCGCCGTAACATATACAATACAATTTTTATTTGTATACCACCAATACCTCTTCAAAGTTCACAGCGGTTCTCAAACAATTAAATATCTTTTTTTTTTAAATAAATTTTTTATTGATTTTCAAACTAAAACAGTGCAATACAAATAAAAGAACAAAATTACTACATACATTGCATTATTATCTGTATAGGTAACATATATATCATTGAAAATTCTTCCATTTATCCTGTATTTATCAGTAAAATAACATATGATATTTTATGTAATGATAAACTTAAATTACCCAAGTGTAATCATCAAAAATTATTTCCCTCACCCCAACCCCCCACCCTGGATGTGTATAAGAAAATAAACAAAGAAAAGAAAAGATAAATAGACATCATTATAATTTCATAAAATTAGTCAATGGGCTCCACACTTTATTAAATGCACCACTATTACCCCTACACTCTGCGTTCATTCTTTCATATCTGTATATAGTACACACATTCACCCACTGTATTTATTCTATCACAGTTTTTCCAATTACTTGTAATCAATTGAATAGCTATACCTGTCAAAATCATAAAAAGACGGTTCTTATATTTGTCTAAAGTGGGTTTAACATGTAGTATCGTTCCACAAATTATGGTTTCATATGTTAGCATTTGATTCGAGTATAAGATTGATTTGTCCCCATATGGACTTCCAAAATATAAACTTAGAAAACCTCCCTAACTGTCCCATTGGCTCACAATCTGACTAAAGCACCTGTGTAAACAATTGCTTACAAACTACAAGGTTAAATAAAAATAATACCCTGTCAGATTAAACTACCCGCATTTTGAAAAGATCAAGCCACAATCAACCTTTCCAACGCCTAGGAGACAGAAATGTAATGTGACAAGGATTCTCCACGCCAGCTCCAGACAGCATAGCCAGAGCACCCATCTCCACCTCCTCCAAGATCTGCCTCAAAGTTTGTCCAGGAGGATGTTAGGACATTTATGTAAATAAAGTAAATAACCTAAAATAAATATCAGTATCAAACCAAAATTTAAAATCTTGGGTTTCTTTTACTAAGGCACGCTAGCCAATTTAGCACACGCTAACGCGTCCATTATATTCTATGGACGCGCTAATATTTAGTGCACGCTAAATCAGCTAGCGTGCATTAGTAAAAGGACCCCCTTATTGGTTATATAGACTAATTAATTAATTCAATTAATAATTAAAAGAGGCTATTAAAGATAAAACCAAATAAAAAGAAACAAAAGAATACTAAATAAAGCATACAAACTAATACTAAGACACCCTATAAATCAAAACAGAAACAAAAAGAAAATTCAAATAAATTAGCATAAAATAAACAATAGTCATAACCACAAAGCACAGTTACTTACCGTAACAGTTGTTATCCAGGGACAACAGGCAGCTATTCTCACAAGTGGATGACGTCATCTGACGGAGCCTCGATGCGGACGCCTCACAAGCAGACTTGCTTGAAGAAACTCGAAGTTTTGAGTCGCCCGCACCACGCATGCACGAGTGCCTTCCTGCCCAGCGCAGGGCGTGTCTCCTCAGTTCAGATAGCTAGCAGAGAAGCCAACCCGGGAAGGTGGGTGGGATGTGAGAATAGCTGCCTGCTGTCCCTGGATAACAACTGTTACGGTAAGTAACTTTGCTTTATCCCAGGACAAGCAGGCAGGTATTCTCACTAATGGGTGACCTCCAAGCTAACCAGAATGGGATGGAGGGAGAGTTGGCAACTTAGGAGAATAAATTTTGCAGTACAGTTTTGGCCAAACTGTCCATCCTGTCTGGAGAAAGTATCCACACAGTAGTGTGAAGTGAAGGTATGAACCGAGGACCAAGTGGCAGCTTTACAAATCTCCTCAATCGGCGTTGATCTGAGGAAGGCTACAGAAGCTGCCATCGCTCTGACCTTATGGGCTGTGATTTTTCTGTCAAGGGGCAATCCAGCCTGGGCATAGCAGAATGAGATGCAAGTTGCCATCCAGTTGGAGATGGTGCGCTTAGAAACAGGACGTCCCAACTTGTTCGGATCAAAGGAGATGAAAAGTTGAGGAGCAGTTCTGTGTGGTTTGGTGCGTTCCAAATAGAAAGCCAAAGCACGTTTACAGTCCAGAGTATGAAGAGCTGATTCTCCAGGATGAGAATGAGGCTTTGGAAAAAACACAGGAAGAACAATGGATTGCTTGAGATGAAATTTAGAAACCACTTTAGGAAGGAATTTCGGATGAGTACGAAGAACCACCTTGTCATGATGGAACACTGTAAAAGGTGGATCCGCAACTAATGCTTGGAGTTCACTGACTCGTCTAGCGGAAGTGAGGCCAAAGAGAAAAACCACTTTCCAAGTGAGATACTTCAGATGAGCTTTGTCCATTGGTTCAAATGGAGGTTTCATCAGCTGAGGAAGAACAATATTGAGGTCCCAAACCACAGGAGGCGGTTTGAGAGGAGGTTTGACATTGAAAAGTCCTTTCATGAATCTGGAAACCACAGGATGAGCAGAGAGAGGTTTCCCTTCAATAGACTGATGGAAAGCAGCAATTGCACTAGGATGGACTCGTATTGATGTAGACTTGAGGCCAGAATGAGAAAGGTGCAACACATAGACCAAAACTGAAGATAAGGAGGAATGTTGAGGCTCCATATGATGAGAAAAACACCAAGCAGAAAATCTAGTCCAGTTTTGGTGATAGCATTGTCTAGTAGTAGGCTTTCGTGAAGCTTCCAAAACATCTCTCACAGATTGAGAAAACTGGAGAGGAGTTACGTTGAGAGGAACCAAGCTGTCAGGTGTAGAAACTGCAGGTTGGGATGAAGCAGAGATCCCTGATGCTGTGTAAGCAGAGAGTGAAAAACTGGTAGAAGGTATGGCTCCCTGCTGCTGAATTGAAGTAGAAGAGAGTACCAGGGTTGTCTGGGCCACCGAGGAGCAACCAGAATCATGGTGGCATGGTCGGTCTTCAGCTTGACCAGCGTCTTTTGAATGAGAGGGAATGGAGGAAACGCTTATAGAAAGAGATTCGTCCAGTCCAGAAGAAAAGCATCTGCCTCGAGGCGATGAGGAGTGTAGATCCTGGAGCAGAACTGAGGCAGTTTGTAGTTGTGGGGAGCTGCAAAGAGGTCTATCTGAGGCGTTCCCCACTGAGAGAAGATGTGATGAAGGGGCATAGAATGGAGAGTCCATTCGTGAGGCTGTAGAAGACCATTCAAGTTGTCCGCTAAGGCATTGTCCGCCCCCTGAATGTAGACAGCTTTGAGAAAGGTGTTGAGGTGAACTGCCCAATCCCAAACTTTCAGAGCTTCCTGACAGAGGGAGGCAGATCCCGTGCCGCCTTGTTTGTTGACATAATACATTGCGACCTTATTGTCCTTGCGAATGAGGACTACACGGTCGTAAAGTAGATGCTGAAAAGCATTGAGAGCATTGAAAATCGCCCTGAGTTCCAGTAGATTGATGTGATACTGACGATCTGTACTGGTCCAATAGCCTTGAGTACAGAGACCATCTAGATGAGCCCCCCAAGCGTAAGTTGAAGAATCGGTCGTGAGAACCTTCTGATGGGGGGGCGTGTGAAAAAGTAAGCCTCTGGATAGATTGGAAGAGAGCATCCACCAGCGAAGAGACTGTGTCAGAGCAGGAGTGACCCGGATGTGTCGAGTCAGAGGGTCGGAAACCTGCGTCCATTGAGATGCCAGGGTCCACTGAGGAATTCTGAGGTGAAGTCTGGCAAAAGGAGTCACATGTACTGTGGAAGCCATGTGACCCAGAAGAACCATCATGTGTCTCGCCGAAATGGAAGAGCGAGAGGACACTGCATGACAAAGCTGGAGAAGAGCTTTCAGACGTTGTAGAGGAAGGAATGCTCTGAGTTGGATCGTGTCCAGAACGGCCCCAATGAATTGAAGAGTCTGAGACGGCTGTAGATGGGATTTGGGAAAGTTGAATTCGAATCCCAGACTTTGCAGGAACCAGATAGTCCGTTGGGTCGCTACGACGACGCCTTGAGACGTGGAGTCTTTGATGAGCCAGTCGTCGAGGTATGGAAATACTTGAAGACTATGGTTCCTGAGAGCAGCGGCCACCACAACCAGGCACTTGGTGAAGACTCTGGGTGAGGAGGCCAGACCGAAGGGAAGTACTCTGTATTGAAAATGTAGAGTCCCCACCCGAAATTTGAGGTACTGACGGGAGGCCAGATGGATGTGAATGTGTGTGTAGGCCTCCTTGAGATCCAAAGAGCATAACCAGTCATTCTGCTTGAGAAGGGAATAAAGAGATGCCAGGGTCAACATGCAAAATTTTTCTCTGACTAGGAATTTGTTGAGCACCCCGAGATCCAAAATAGGTCGCAGATCACCCGTCTTCTTCGGAACAAGGAAGTACCAGGAGTAAAAACCCTTGTTCTGCTGAGCCAGAGAAACGGGCTCGACCTCGATGAAGAGTATTCCCGTTAAGTGGAGGCACGCTTTGGTCTGGACAGGGAATGGGCAGTCGCACCCCCCTGAGACCCCGGGGTATGCTTCATCGCCAAGGAACCTGAGGGAGAAAGAAGAGACTTACCTGGAGCCACAGGTTTCGTCGAGGCAGACGAGGACTTGACAGACGAGGGTGACTTCGACGAAGTTGAGGCCTTCAAGGCCGAGGCCCCCACCAGGGCTGAGGTCAGTCCTGCTGCTGGATCCATGCCAAACAGTTCAAGGATCCTGGCCCTTCTCCTCCGAAACACCCGCGGTTGAAGAGTAGCACAATGCGGGCAGGAGTCCAAACGATGTTCAGCCCCGAGGCACTCAATGCACCAACAGTGGGGGTCAGTGATAGAGATCACCTGACCACACTGAGTGTACTTTTTGAAACCAGAGACCGGCTGGGACATAGGCCCAAGTGACGCCGCAACCACGCGAGGCTGACCGGCCAAGTCGGACTCGGAGCCCCAGGTCAACGACAGAAGTCGGAAGAAAAACTTAAAAAAAAAAAAAAAAAACGCGCCGCACAGTGGCTCACCTGACAATAAAAAAAATGAAGTAAGCCGCGGTGCAAGAGGCACTCCGATCTCGCAGAGCAGAGTAACTGGGCTTCTGGCTCAGCGGAAAATGAAGAACTGAGGCCACGATGAGGAGGCGCGCCCCCTAACTCGAGCGGGAAGGCACTCGCACATGCACGGTACTCTCACAAGCTTAAAGATCTTCAAGCAAGTTTGCTTGCGAGAGTGTCTGATCGGGGCTCCGTAGATGACATCACCCACATAAGAACATAAGCAGTGCCTCTGCTGGGTCATGTGGAGAATATGCTACCTGCTTGTCCTGGGATAAAGGTAGCGATGCATCGCTAGAATATATGCTAGCTACTGTTAACGATGAACTCTCCTGCCACCCATTAGGTATTCTGTTATTTTATCATCCCTCGATTCCTTGAGTGTTGTCAGTTCGTCTACTGCGAACTGACAACACTCAAGGTGAATAAAGCCATGGGACCAGACAATCTACACCAGGTACGCCACTGAGTAAAGATGCATCATGGGGCAAAGACCTGGAAAAACTACTTAGGCATACAAACAACTCTGGTGAATTTAGGAAACGCCTAAAAACATATCTGTTCTTGAATTACCTAGGTAGCTGATCCGCATAATCTCTCCCACAACAACCGTTCTCATATTCTGTTAGTCACTAACCTCCAACTATGTAAATTCTACTCAATTGTAGCATTCTTTTTAATCATTGTAACCCGTATAGAACTTCACAGTCCTGCGGTATATAAACTGCTATTATTATTATTAATATGCATTTACTAAATTGTGTTATGTGTTGCTGTTAACAGATCCCTTTAAGAATAATTTACAGTACAAAGCTATTTCCAAGGGTAAGTTGATAGACTGTAAATTACCTACCATGGAGGCAGTAAATTATTAGGCAATTTTCAAAATTAAATGCTGATTTTGCTGCTAGTGGGTGGAATTCACTCCTTTATGAATAACCCATGGAAATTCTTCTTTAAGAATCTTACCTCAAATACTCTGCGTTTTACAAGATATCCCCTGTACCAACCTATAAAACAAAACCAGAAGATATGACTGAAAAGAATCAGAAGCAACAAAATGCACATGCAAGTACTGAAGAATGACAAAAAAATTCACAATGTAAGACATGTTGATCTAGAAGACTGTTTTGCCAGAAGTTTTCATAGTGCTTATTACCCAGTTCACAGCTGCATTTTTACAATAATTTGGTAAAAATATTATTTTATTTATATGGCTTACTGATATAAGGGAATTGATATACCACTTTCAGTGGTTACAATCAAAGTGGTTTACTTCTATTTATCAATTTTATTTCAAATTTTGCCAATATAGCAAAGAAATGGGAATTTACAAACAAAAAAGAAAAATCTTAATCTTAATTACATTTCAGTAATAACATCATTATCCATCTAGCCTACATTAATGGAGGACCATTCAATATTTTATAAATATCAAAACACAAGTAATCAAGAGAGTAATACACTACTAATAGGAAATTTATCTTCACAAAAAGATATAAACAAATCTTATAGTAGACTATATTTCCCTCTAACAAAACGGTGATGAATCAATTCTTTGACTACTCACGAAAGACCAAAAGTGTTGTTCCCATTGGATTACAAACTGTTCCAACTGATTTACATCATGATCTTGGAGTTTAATTATACATTTGCAGGGAAACTTCAAGTACCGTATTTGCCGGCGTATAAGACGACTTTTCAGTACCTTAAAATCCTCCCCAAAGTCGGGGATCGTCTTATACGCCGGGTACTGTTTACATCACAGTTCTTCAACCGCCGGTCCGCGGTGCCGGTCCGCAGAAAATTCCTGCCGGTCCGCACAGGACCGGCGAGATGGACCAGTTAAATTTTCTGCCCCGATGGTGTTTGCAGAAATCTTCTGTTCCTCCCAGCCTCGGGCGATCAAGACAGGCGGTCATTCCTTCTGTGAGTCTCGCCTATGCGGAAACAGGAAGTTGAAACAAAATAGGCGGGACTCAGAGAGGGAAGGTCCCGACGTTTGCAGCCTGTCTTGATCGCTGCCCCTGCTGAGTCGCCGAAGAGGGCCGCGGGGAAAGTGCAGGCAGAGAGAAGATGGTCAGCGTGCGCGGGGAGGTCAGCGTGTCGATTGGGGCCATCAGCAGCGTTTGTGCTGAGTCTGCCCACGTGCAGGATGCGGCGGGTAGGGGCCTCCGACTCGTCTTGGGCGGCTGGGCCTGCGGTGCAAAGCTGTTTTTGCCGGCTTGGGGGGGGGGGGTCGCGAATCGGAAGAAGGGGTAGTCTTATACGGCGAGTATATAACAAACTCTATATTTTAACTGTAAAAGTTGGGGGGTCGTCTTATACGCCCAGTCGTCTTATACGCCGGCAAATACGGTAATATGTACAGGTGTTTATGTTGTACTTGGGGCAATGGAGGGTTAAGTGACTTGCCCAAAGTCACAGGAGTTGTAGTGAGAAATTGAACCTAGATCCCCAGGTTCTCAGGCTGCTGTACCAACCACTGGGATACTCCTCCAAGCAGATGCCATGCTCACAACCATGGGGTCATGTTTGATTCCTCTCTTTCTCTGCACATATCCACCAAAATACAATCTTTCCTTTCCAAACACAGTACCAAAACTCTTATTCACACTCTTTACACTTCTTGCCTAGATTACTGCAATTTCCTTCTCACAGGTCTCCCACTAAACCATCTCTTTCCCCTATAATCCATTCAAAATTCTACTGCATGACATATATTCTGCCACTGTTGTTATGCTCACATTACCCCTGTCCTCAAGTCCCTTTATTGGCTCCCTATCCATTTCCACATACAATTCAAACCCCTCTTATTGACTTATAAGTGCATTCATTCTGCAGCTCATATCTTAGCAGTAAGGTTTGAAAATTTTACAGAGCAGAATAATTGAATTTTGGAAAACAAGTGAAGATTCAAACTGGATTTGAACCCAGGTCTTCACAGAAGTCAGGTAGTCCTGTTACTCATTAGGATACTTCTCTGCTGTGAAAAATCAGGCTACAGACTGTACTGAGAGAAACATAGTGTACAGCGCTTATACTAGAGCAGGGATGTCAAAATCCCTCCTTGAGGGCCGCAATCCAGTTGGGTTTTCAGGATTTCCCCAATGAATATACATGAGATCTATTTGTATGCACTGTTTTCATTGTATGCTAATAGATCTCATACATATTGATTGGGGAAATCCTGAAAACCCGACTGGATTGCGGCCCTCGGACTGACTTTGACACCTGTGGACTAGAGAGTTGTGCAGGGACAGAAATCAAGCCTATCCCTGCTGGAATCAAACCTGTCCCTGCTGTAATTGAATCCGTTCCCGCATGTAATCAAATCCGTCCCTATAAACTTCAGAAGTAGTTATTTCATTTAATTATGCTACTGAATTAACAGCTCTGGTAGAGACCCATTTATAAATAAGCAAAGACACTTTATTAATTTGGAAATATAATTAGGAAGAAAACATACTTTGTAAACAGATCTCTGCCAGAGCCTCTAATGTAAAAATTAAAATTAAAATACTCCAGCTGATGAGGACCCCCAAGCTATGTCAGCTGAGGACTTCCTCTGAAGGGGGTCCCTTTTGCCAAGCTTGGCAGACAGTAGCAGTGTCCCAGAGACACAGATGCTGGCACCTCAGTGGCTCAAGGATGTGGCCAGCAACTGCTGCGCTTGGTGGAGGGGAGTTCTGGCTGTCTTTGGAGGAGGTCTTCAGCTGAGGTGCTTGGGGATCCACACCAGCCATAGCATTTCCTTTTCTTTTGAACACAATATAAAGACATCTGCTATATTCATTTCCCAAAGCTAACAATACATTCCTTTTTTACTTTTGTTTTCTGGAGATTTATTTTTCCATTAAGTTGTCCCAGTTTCTCTTTTTTCTGCTTTCTCATGTTCTGCAGATTCTTCTGTTGCTGTCCATTGCTTCCTCTTACCATGGTCCAGCACTCATGCTCAACGATTCTCCCTTTCTATTCCCTCCCTCACAGCATGTCTTTCCCTCCCTTCCTTCATCCTATGTCCCAAATGCATGCCTCCTTCCTCTCTCCTTTCTCTGTCCCAAGTTCATACTCCCTCCCTTCATTTTGTGTCCAAACACACTCCCTTCCTTCTGTGTCCCAAGTTTGTGCCCCCCTCTCCTTCCAGCCTTTGTCCCAAGTTCATGCCCCTCCCATGCCCCAACATGTTCCCTCCTTTATCCCAAGTTCATACCCCCTCTCTCTTCCTTGGTCCAACACACATGCGCTCACTTGCTCGCTCCCTCCCTCTTTTCTGTGGCCCAGCTACCTGGATTGGCCACTGTGGAAACAGGATACTGGGCTAGATGGACCATTGGTCTAACCCAGAAAGGCTAGTCTTATGTTCTTTGAAGCTTTAGGTACTTTTGAAAAGTATAGTACCAAAATAGTACATTAATCTGCATACTATCATAATGAAGTGTATATTCATGAACAGCTAATTGAGAGGTTTGGTTACAGTGCATTCAAGCCAGATACTAAGCTCATCAATATAATAAAAACTTGTTACAATAAAATGTACATTTTTTATATAACTTTTTAAGATTTGGGAGCATTTTAGATCAATATTAGACAGGATAAATAGCAAAAGATTAAATAAATAAAGCATACAATTACATTGGACTAGAAACTGATAGCATTTTTCTATCTTACCATCACAAGACTCCAGTATGTGCACAGCATCCCCAATTTGCAATGACAACTGCAGCATTCCAGTGGCTTTAAAGTTATATATTGCTGTAAATATAAACACAGATAAGCATTAAGAAATAAAAAAGTATTTATTTATTGAGATACCTGCCTTGCATCACTCAAAAGTAACTTTCCTCACAGTGAGTTACAACATAGGGCTCCTTTTACTAAGGTGCGCTAGCGTTTTTAGCGCACACAGAATATTATCGCGTGCTATGCGGCTAGAACTAACACCAGCTCAATGCTGGCGTTAAGGTCTAGCGTGCGCGCTATTCCGCACATTAATGCCCTAACGCACCTTAGTAAAAGGAGCCCATAGTCACATTAAAGATTACAATGCACATAAATAAGCAACATGCATTCCTGAATTTAATTAAAATAAAAAACACTTATAGCCAATACACATCTAAAGAAGATCCCTTCAATCCGGTCCAGTCCAGTCCACCACTGCTTAAATAAAAGCTCTTAAGAAACTTTAGCTGTTCCCATTCAATAGGCAACCAAAGCAACACCAGTTCCGTGCCATCGCTTCAAAAGTTCTTTGCACAGGGGAATATCTTCAGCTGAAGAGAAAGGGAATCATTGTTTATTGTAAAAAGAGTTCAGGAAAAAGAGGTAAGTGCTAGGTTATGAGGTAAGTGCTAGGTTATTGCTGTGCTGATAATAACCCATACAATGCCCATACAATTTGGTACTGCTATTAGGTAACTGTTCCTATATTTAAACAGTGACCGGTATATTTCTCAGTAACAGTCCTCAGCGACACCACCAGGGACTCAATACATTCATAGTCCATGGCTTTAAGTGTCCTTTCCTCATCGGACCTATTTAAACTTAATTTTCTGCTTTTTAACTTTTTTCAATTTAATAATACCATAAAATATATAAGTACTTAGCTTAGTGGTCGATATGCAGTGATGTCAGGCCAACATGTTTCACCTATTAAGGTTTTTTCAAGGCAATAATCCCTTCCTGCTTATAGCCACTGTGTAGACCACAGCCACAATTTGGTATACATAGGACACACCTCTTGCCCAATTAAGATTAAATGAACACAAGTCCAGGATTTAGCAGAAGGTTTTAAGAGTTCCATTGTGATTCATTGGAAAGAAAAGCAGCATAGTACCAGTGATATACGCTGGTATGTTTTGGATATCATTGTATTAGGGAGGGGATCCTGAACATTTGTTGAATTACAAAGAACAATGGTGAATATATACTTTGAATTGTGTATAACCCAAAAGACTCAATCTTGAGATAGATTGGATGTCAGCCATTTAACTTTGAAAATCATGTCCTCATTGGCTTGAATCAGTCATATGATTTATCCTCACTAGGGAAAGGCAAGCTCTGCCTGTCATTCTTTGTGAGATGTGTGGAGGAAAGCAACAGTGTTGTTTCTGATGTTACAGTGGGTGATCACTGGATGGTACGATTTAATATTATGATGGGTATAGAGAGAGTGAACGGAATGTTTTGAGAATTTTATTGCTTAAACTTCGACAATGAAGAACACTCAACTAACAAGATAAGTTGCTTGGTCGAGTTTTTCAAATTTGGACTTTACACACAGTAGTTTGATATGGAGTACCCAATTTAATGTCATTAAGTCTATAGCACTTTAGAGTGTGGGGTTACTCTATTAAATTTTAGTAAATTCAGCAAGTATATAAGATGTTTGATAACATTAGATTTAGAGGCCAATGATTGGAGCAGGAGCATGTATATACGCAGATTTCCTCAGTTGATGACTGTGTCGTTATGCGTAGGCTCCATTTCTGAGGCTATTTAGTTGGATAAGTACAAAAATCTATAAAAAATATAAAAAATAGATAATAATAGTGTGAGTATACTGAGGTGTAGGGTCTGATAGAGTGGTATTTTACTCCTATTGTTTGTATTTATAGCTAATACCACAGGGTTATATTACGTTGGGTATAGAGAGAGCTCATTCAAAAGCAAAGGTTCTAGACTTTAAAAAAAAATTAACTTTATTCAGATGGGGGTTTACATCAAGGAATTGTTGTCTGGATGGGAACGTTTGGAAGGCGTGGAAATGCAGTGGGCAAAACCGAAAGGAGCAATTGTAAGGGCGATAAACCTTTTTGTTAGGCATGTAATTAAAAGTAAGAGGAAAATAAGGCTGCTTTGGTTCTCAAAAGTAGTAGCTGAGAAGGTAAGGAATAAGAGGTTAGCTTTCATATACTACAAAAGATCGCAGAAAGAGGAAGACAGGCAAAAATAAAGAGAGGTTGGTTGTATAGTCCAAAGATGCAAATGGAAGAAAAAATAGCTGACACGGTAAAACGGGAAGACAAGACTTTTTTAAATATATTAGTGATAGAAAGAAGTGCAAAAGTGGCATTGTGAGACTCAAAGGTGAAGGGGAGTGTTAGGCCTAGGGCCCGGGGATAAATAAACTCAGCATACATGTCTCCTCAAGTCTGCTTATCTGAGTGTTACCTTGACAACCCCAAAAGGACAGTAAAGTCTGTTTATCTGACATCCTGACCTCCTTGATCTTCAAAAGGACAGTAACACCAGATGGGACCTGAATGTTGACAAAACAACATCAAAGGGACAATGAACTGAAACACCTCCTTGTTTCCTGACTTCCTTTGCCTGCGTGTCTCTCAATGGGACACCGGGCTCTGTAACACCTTCTGGATAACATCAAAGTTTGCTTCTCTGACTTCCTTTTCTCTGCGTGTCGCCCGATAGCATCAAAGGGACACCGATCTCTGCAAACACCTCCTTAACCTAGGTGTTGTCAAAACAGAGAACAAAAGAGCAAGACCAGCTGTTTATGCTTTACTAAGAACCCAGCAGCTTTTCCAGCTTTTCACCCAATATAAAAGACGGGACTTGCCTCTAACCTTAGAATCCATGATGTCTGTAGGGAGAAGCCACGATGTCTAAAGGGACAGTCCTTTGGTCCACCCATCTATCAATTGCAAGGATTCCAAATTGTGAAGATGGTCGTTGTATGGGGCAAGGTGATGCTATTTTATATTTAATTCTAATATATGTACAATAAAGTATTATTGTTTATGCTTTATATTGTCTGTGTGCTTTTCTGAGTGTCACTGATCATCCCATTTGACAGAAATAAGTGGCAGAACAAATTGGTACCAGAAGTGGGGTTGATCAATGTGGTCAGAAAAGCTACCTAGGAAACAAGGGGTTGAGGAGCAGGCTCCCAATCCCTCCATTCCGCATGGGAATGACAGTATAGGTAAATTAATGGCCAATGAGTGGTCTGTAGAAGCAGGATTAAGTGAATCCTGTACTTTTGGAAGTGGGGATCCACATGAATTATGTGCCTCCTTACAAAAGGTGAAAATCTCAAAAGGAGAAGAGCAAGAAGTAATTTCTAGACAAGGAAGGATGATTTTGTCAGACTGGAGGAATTTGCATGAAGCTAAACATGAATTACAATTGAAATCAGGAGAGCTGGAAAATAAAAGGTGTAATCAACAGCATGCCATTAGAATGCTACAATGTCAGAATAAGTTGTTAATGGATAAGGCTGCGCGATGTGCACGATATAAATACAAAAAACGGAGGCGGAAAGTGAGTTACAGAAAAGTTAAAATCTTAATTTATCATCTGCCGGATCCAAACAAACGGGATGGGGATATTTGGGATTCAAATTATAATAACAGTGAGGAGTATATATGTGTTGAAGGAGAACAGGCAGAAAGTTTAGAAGCAGAGCCTGTGAGGAGACAAAGATTACAGGGAAGTCTACAAACAGGAGAAAATCTAACTAGAAATAATGTTATGGAGGATGTTATTCCACATGAAATCATGGATACGATGGCACGCTTTATACTGCAGCCTGGGGAGCCACTAATACAATGGGTAATTCGGGTGCAGGAGATGGGCGCAGCAGGGATTATGTGGGATGCCACAGATGCCCCTAAATTTGTTCCAATTAGTCAAGAAGTAGCAGTACAAAATGCGTTACGGGAGGATCCTTATCCTGCAAATAATGCCCAATGGTCTTTATTAGAGATAATTAGTAGGGGTGTCACGAAGCGATATCCACTTGAATCTGATTGGCCCTCAAATGATAAAATTTGGTATACATTAAAAGATGCTCAAATGAAAATTAAGGAGGAGACTATGAAGGTAGACTTAGTAATAGGTCACACTGACATATATATGTCATTACCTTTTACTGTGTCCATGAGAAATAAAATTATTAAGTATGCTGCACCAGCATACAAACAGGTAATGATAACTTTGTTGATCAATCAAATAGACAGGACTATTTTGGAAGCCTTAGAAGCGGTCCAACAGTTAGGAGATTGGGGGGACTGGGGACCTCAAAATACTTTTGATAAAAAGAGAAAAGGACAATCCAATTCAAACAGGGCTAAGCGGGTGTCTCGGAGGAATATGTTTTTGGCATTAATAAAAGATGGTGTAAAGAGGGAAGAAATAGATGGAAAAGATACAGGGACATTATGGGGAATGTACAAAAGTAGAGGACTGGGAAAGAAATCTATGCCACAAGCACAAGTGAACAAAGGAGAGAGGGAGGATATTTTGGTGCCAACGGCCCCCCTGAGGAAACTGCTTCCATTCTTTATCCTGATTTAAAAGGGTGGAAGTGTTGGGAGGATCAATAATGTGAATGCCGAGCCTCAGTGTTTGCCTGGACCAAATTAGAACAGCGTCCACAGGTAGAGATAAATATTTAGTAGAAATCTGGGGAGCAAAAAGTACAAGCTGTAATGGACACTGGGGTGGAGGAATATAAATATCAGGATTGGGGGGGGAAAATTATACAAGCAGGAAGAATATTACAAATTTTAAAGGTTAACATTATAGCTTTCCGATGGAATCTATAGTTTTGGTAAATTGCCAGACATTACTATGAGAACCAATGCATTTTTTTTTTACTATTCCTATAGTGGAGCAATGTCCAGAACAATTTGCATTCACTTGGCAAGGGAGGCAATATACATCTACCAGACTACCACAAAAATACTTACATAGTCCCACTTTCTATCACAAGATTATAGCAGAAAGTGGGCAAAAGGATGCCGAGAGGGGATAGAGAAAGTTAAACAGAAAATTGTAAATTTCCCTTCTCCCCAAAGTAAAAAACAGACTTGGGCCTTTTTGGATTCTGGAGGCAACATATTTCACATCTGGGGTAACATATGGGGTAGGTTGGACAATAAAAAAGTAGAAATATTGATAAGTGACCTTTATAATGTATAAAGTTTTGTTAGATAGTATAAGGAAGTTGCACTCCAAGTAATTTTGCAAATGTGTCTTGCAAATGTGTCTTTTACCTCAAACACTAACATTGTGAACCACTGTACCTGCACGTAAACTTCTCTTGTATATTTTATAGATTAAAACTTCCCTGCTTGCATTCTCTTACGATTGTGTGACAGAGCTTTGAAATGGAAGAAAATAGAAAAGAAGACCAGTAAAACTATAAAGAGCAATTAACTTGTTTCTATCTCTCTTTCTTTTAGAAGCTTAGTATCCAGACATGGTCCGGAGAACCAATTTCACTGTGCCACATTTAAAATACTTCCAGCACTGTGACCTGATAGTGGGAATCCAATGGATACCAAATTTGTTTATGACTCTTTTGATTAATAGTGTGCTTATTTACAGATTAAATTCAACCCTGAATCATTACCGATGAAAGAAAGCATGCCGGAGCTCTGTGTTTGTCTGTTTCTGTTATGTGTTGTCTGTTTTAGCTTATGGGGTACCCCAACATTGCACATTGGCCATTTCCAGAGTTTATTCCACCCCTTCTATTAGTCCAAATGGTACCATATCCCTTTCCAAAAAAGATTCCCCCACATACAAGAAAATTTCTTATGAAAACCATGCTCACAATGATTTTATGGTATGGCTCATACAGCCCAATGATAATTTAGTTAGGGGTTATATTATAAGAGGATATCTGAAGAGAAAAAATTAGAAAGCTTTATACCTGGTAAAATGGTGTTTATTGGTATTTGAAATAAAATAAAAAATGGTCTCTCTTTATTTAACTTACCAGGTATAAACAGTGCAGTGCACATCTCTGACATAAGTTATTTTGGTATCACATTCTGTACGTGTGTATGGTCTCTCTTAAATGACCTAATAATTATGTCCAGAACATAAAAAGGTGTATTTTCTGAATGTCCTACAGAATACCTTTAAGTGCATTAGTGTTGTTTCTCTTATCTCAAACAAATACTACCTTACACACCAGTATTGTGTCACATGTTATCACATTCTGTATATAAAGTGTTTGTTTTTTTTTTTTCTTTTTCTTCTCGTTTACCACTAGGGGTGTTTAATGTAACTAAAGCATTGAAGCTAAACAGTCATGATGAAATATTTTCCTTGGAAAATCACGTACTGGGAAATGTTATTCCATATAGACTTTCATCCCTTTGTGATAGAATTGGTCAGCTCTGCTCTCTTATTCTTATGATTTGGCTAACATGCTGGGTTAAGAGAAAATTTCACCAGATCAAGAAGATGATGTCACGCAACCAGACATACAGTGCCGTGCCATGACGCTATTATGTGGCACCGACTTGGGAATAGAAGTGAGCCTATAACCTGTCACTTCACATTAGGGCTGGTCTCTGGGGGTGGTGCTCGTGAATCTTACGTGAGTGAAGGCATGTGAGTGGCATAGCAAGCCTATTGAAACTGGAGCATAGCCAGACCCTAACCAAAGTTGCTAAGAAAAACGGGATACCAGATAACTGCAGTGATCGATGGTGAATATGAAGCTACCCTAAATGTATGTAAGCCATGAGTAAGAGCACAAATATAATATTAATAAGATTATTAATTTCCATGATTCCCTATACGTGATACTTTCAAGTAAAATGCCTAATTAGCAAGAAATATTAGGGAATGCAAGAATACCAGGTTTAGAACATAAGGAAATAATTTATGAAGGGAAAATTAATTTTCCCATTTTGCCTTTATAAATACTATTGTTTCTAAAATACTGGCTGGCAAACAAGCATATTTTGGCTCCAGAGTAGCAGATGTATTTAGATGGGAAGGTGAATGGGTGCCAAATACTGTACATAATTATGAACTAACGCTACGATATGATCAGTTAATGTTACATGTTGTTAATGATATCACAAAGAATTAACTTTATCTTATTGATTTAAAACCACATCACATTCTGTACCCTTAGATAGAAAATGGTGTAATTTTGAAATGAAACAATGTGTCCTTTTACGGTGATGCCTTTGGCATTGGGACCCCAATTAGGGTTTCCCACTTATCATAGGCAACAAATAGATGAACAAAATAAAACAAACGTGTCATTCTATGACAATTTGTGCCAATGGATCATTCCACCGCAAGGTTATACAAGGAATATCACATAAAAATGTTTTTGTTGCTAGCAGTACTGTTAAACTTGTGATTCATGTTATTCAAGCTCCCTTTTCAGTATTTGTATATCAAATGTAAATATTAATTTTTCTTTTGCCGATGTATTTTATTGCTATCTATAAAGAAAGCCATGCAAAATATAGCAATAAGATCACATTGAAACTACCACTGCACACCCTTGGTGGGATGCTTTTACTAGAGGCAGTGCTATGGCACAAAAGGTGTTTCTTCATTTCTTACTCTACCTATTGTGTATACCAACGGACACTCTCTCCCTTTATTCGGAGGACTTCTTATTGGGAGGAGCAGACTTGAGAATCCAGGGGTGGAATGTTAGGCCTAGGGCCCGGGGGTAAATAAACTCAGCATACATGTCTCCTCAAGTCTGCTTATCTGAGTGTTACCTTGACAACCCCAAAAGGACAGTAAAGTCTGTTTATCTGACATCCTGACCTCCTATATCTTCAAAAGGACAGTAACACCAGATGGGACCTGAATGTTGACAAAACAACATCAAAGGGACAATGAACTGAAACACCTCCTTGTTTCCTGACTTCCTTTGCCTGCGTGTCTCTCAATGGGACACCGGGCTCTGTAACACCTTCTGGATAGAAACATAGAAATATAGAAGATGACGGCAGAAAAAGGGCTATAGCCCATCAAGTCTGCCCACCGTACTGTCCCTTCCTCTTAAGTCTATACCTAGTGACTATTTATTCAGATTGACTCTCTTAGGGATCCCCTCTTTCCTCCTCTGACCCTCGTAGGGATCCCACATATGTATCCCATTTATTCTTGAAGTCCAGCACGCTGTTGGCCTCGATCACCTGCGCTGGAAGCTCATTCCAACGGTCAACCACTCTTTCTGTGAAGAAGTACTTCCTTATGTCGCCACGAAATTTCCCGCCCCTGAGTTTGAGCGGATGCCCTCTGGTGGCAGAGGGTCCCCTGAGAAAGAAGATATCATCTTCCACCTCGATACGTCCTGTGATGTATTTAAATGTCTCAATCATGTCTCCCCTCTCCCTACGTTCTTCTAGAGTGTAGAGCTGTAGTTTGTTTAGTCTCTCCTCGTATGAGAGACCTTTGAGACCCAAGATCCTCCTGGTGGCCATCCGTTGAACCGACTCGATTCTGAGCACATCTTTACGGTAATGAGGTCTCCAAAATTGTACACAGTATTCCAGATGAGGTCTCACCATGGTTCTGTACAATGGCATTATGACTTCAGGCTTCTTGCTGATAAAACTTCTACTGATACATCCCATCATTTGCCTTGCTTTAGATGAAGCCTTCTCCACTTGATTGGCAGTTTTCATGTCTGCACTGATGATTACTCCTAGGTCTCGTTCCGCCGAAGTACTAGTTAAAGTTTCCCCATTCAAGGTGTAATTTCTGCATGGATTACCGTTACCGAGGTGCATAACCTTACATTTCCCAGCGTTGAAGCCCAGTTGCCAGGTAGAGGACCATCTTTTCAATGTAAGCAGGTCCTGTGTCATACTATCCTGTAAATTACATTCACTTACTGTATTGCATAGTTTAGCATCGTCGGCGAATAATGTTATTTTACCCTGAAGCCCCTGAGTCAGATCCCCTATGAATATGTTGAAAAGGAGTGGGCCCAGGACTGAACCCTGCGGTACTCCGCTGGTCACCTCTGATGTTTTAGAGAGGGTACCGTTAACCATTACCCTTTGAAGTCTTCCGCTTAGCCAATCCTTGACCCAAGTAGTAAGTGTTTCTCCTAACCCCATTGATTTCATTTTGCTCAACAGCCTGCGGTGTGGGACGCTATCAAATGCTTTACTGAAATCCAGGTACACAATGTCCATAGACTCTCCCAAGTCTAGCTTCCTTGTCACCCAGTCAAAGAAGCTGATGAGATTGGATTGGCAGGACCTACCCTTGGTGAATCCATGTTGATTGGGATCCTGTAGATTTCCCTCATACAGGATCGTGTCTAATTTGCGTTTAATTAAAGTTTCCATGATTTTACACACTATTGATGTGAGACTCACCGGTCTGTAATTTGCAGCCTCTGCCCTGTGTCACAAACCCCCTTGCAGTCCAGGGCTGGCGTGTGACAAACACACTGCTTCGGGCGCGTCCCTTTTAACTAGGGGTACCTCCAGGATTTTTAGGCGGCCCCAGACAACGGTCTAGGCCCCTCGAGATATAGGGGAAGTACAAGGTTTCACTATATCACCAAGCAAACGAGTTCTTTAGGAAAACATAAGTGGTTTATTCTGACCTCCAGGTCAAAAGATATGCAACAGCAAAACAATATCACTTTGCAGGTCATTGAACAAAAATAGTAAATTGGCAAAAATCAAACTTACAGTACATTTTCAAGCAGACAAGAACTCAGTAGGCAAAAATCGTCACAGCACACTCTGTTAGCAGTACAGCTTTTCTCTCAGCTCCTACGTGCAGGCACAAATCACACAGCTGAGACGGTTAATCTAATTAGCTCCCTGCAACGGGAGTCACAGTAACTTTCCTACAGTTCCAACAGCACTTTAAACAGTTCAGCCTGCATCTGGTTCACAAACTTGATTCAGACTTCAGGCAAGTATTATTCTCCAACTTCCTATGCTTATACAGCTCAATATATATATCCCCTTCCTCAGGTTTAACTTGGGCAGCAGAGAGAGAAAAAAAACGATATGCAAAAAGAAAACACAAAGCACAAACAGTTTCCCTGTTGCTGCATTCTTTCATTCAGAATTCCATACCTTCTAACTGGCCTTCTACCCTAGGGCCAGCTATTTCTATCTCCATGCCTTCTACCTGGTCTGGCACTGGATAGTTTGAAGGGGTTAAGCCTTCCTCCAAATCCTGCATGGGATAATCCAGCACGTTCTCCTCTGCTGCCCTGTTCCACAGCTCCTCTCCTCCCTTGGGCTGTGGGAGTGACTCGCCCTCTTCACTCGCTCCTCCTCTACCTGTTTGTCTCTGCCTGCTTTTAAACAGATCAGAGCCAATCCCCTTTAGCTTGTAGCGGGGGATGGGTT
Organism: Geotrypetes seraphini; assembly: GCF_902459505.1. Classification (NCBI taxonomy): domain Eukaryota; kingdom Metazoa; phylum Chordata; class Amphibia; order Gymnophiona; family Dermophiidae; genus Geotrypetes; species Geotrypetes seraphini. Next base: position 27,204,707 of record NC_047101.1, on the reverse strand, counting down.
TTGGCTCTACAGCAGTTTTCCTCTGCCTGAGTTTTTCAACTGCAGCTATTTTCCTTGTGGCTTCTTTAGCTGTTCTAAAGCCCGGACGCTGCTGTTGCCAACCTGCCTGCCTCTGTTCCAGCTCACTATCACTTTGATTATAGGGGCAAGGGAGGTCAGCCTCAAGTTGAGCGCCAGAATCAATCTGGTCCATTCTTCTGCACTTAATCCTATCAGGGGATGGGCTAGTGCTGGTGCTGGGTTTGTCACATTCCCCCACCCTTAAAGGATGACCCTCACTTGTACCCTGAGGAGTCCCTATATTCACAGGAATATGTGACAGCCTAAATAAATTCAATGGCGTTTCCTATTTTTGTTTCTTTTATCAGAAGGGCTCGGACTAGGGCTTGTATCACAGAAGTCATCAGGCCACCGTAACACTGGGACTTTGTTTGACTCACAATCATCTAAGCCCTTTGTGCACTCCAACCCTTCTAGACTGAATACCCTGTGGGCTAAGGCTGCTACAGCCTCTGATATTTCTTCCATACCACCCTCCTTTGTCTGTTCCAGTTGAGCCTGTAAGTCACCCAACACCTCTTCCACTCTGTTCAACTGAGATTTATACTGGCCTAGCTGGGTTTCAAATATTTGATTTTGCTTTACCCATTTACATGTTTCACCCTCCTTGTCTTTCCATTTTCCTGCCAAACCTTCCATAAGCTTTTTTAACTCACTCTGCTGTTGCTGATTTCCTGCGACCTGCTCTCCCACTTGAGAAAGTTGCTTGGTCAAGTCCTCTAGAGCTTTATTAAAGGACCCTATCTTTTGTTGATTTCGTTCTTCAAGTTCCTGCTGTATTTCTTTACCCTGATCCTCTTTATCCTTTGTCAGAGCTCTTATCTGTGCTTGTAATTCCTCCATCTCCTTCCTCCATTCGGCCCCCTCACTGTGTTCCCCCTTGTGTGAGTCCCCAGGAACCGGGAAGGTTGCCGGAGTATGTGTTTCCGAATTCTGTATTTGGATGGTTTCTGTCCCCTTACTTTCCACTTGTGTAGGTATCTTATCCTGGTCAGTCACTCGTTCGTGTGTACTAGGCTGTGTGTTCCCCGATGACCCAAAGCCTTTCATACCCCTCTTAGTCTCAGGGAAGTAAACCCATCTCTCCAGTCTTGCCACCCATATACGTTCACACACTATCTGGGCAATGCAATCTCCAGGCTGTACTTGGAAGGGTACAGACCCGTGATTTACCAATAGGACCGCTACATTACCCCGAAAATCAGGGTCGATAACTCCTGCTGCTACATCTACCGAAGCTTTCCATGCTAAACCTGAGCGGGGCGCAATCCTTAAATACGAGCCTGGTGGCGGAGACAACTGTAAATCAGTATTAACCAGGGCTCTCCCATTGGCGGGAATCAGTTGTTCCTGTGCGGCATAAAGATCGTACCCTGCAGCCTTCCCATATGCTCGTGTAGGGGCCTTTGCTTTTTCAGATAAGGGTGCCCATCTGATTGTGGGCTGCCATTCTTTTCCACCATTTCTAGCTCGCCAGTCCCCTGCTCTTCTGGCCCTCCTGGATTGGAACTGATATTGCTTAGACCATGCTCCCAATATCAGTCTACCCTTAATCTGGGTCTCTTCCCCCCTCCTGCATCCGGTAGGGGTCTTGTAATCACCCCTAACCTTGGTTCTGAGCCAATCCTGACCCAGGATCAAGGAATGAGGTATATTCTGAGCAACGGCTACCTTTAGCTCAATCATTTCTCCCCCAACTCTCAAGTTCACCTGCTGACGGGGATACTCCCTCATATCACCATGCACACACCACACCTTCACTGTATCCAACCCTTTATCACTGGGGCTGGCACCCCTAATTTGATGCCATAATTTCTGTGCCATAACGCTCTGTTCTGCCCCCGTATCAATCAGGGCAGACACTGTCCTACCAGCCACTTGTACTTTCTGAAAATATTCTCCGTGACTAGCTCTCTTTACCCCACATGCAATAGTAAAATCCCTTCTTTCCCTGCATTCCCTTTGACGGTGTCCTTTTCCCCCACACCTGAAGCAAAAGATGGGAGCTGGGTTAAAGGGTTTCTGTACATGATTCTGAGGGTTCCTGGGTGGCATGTTATTATTAGTAGGAGCCTGAAGTGTAGTGTCCCTCTGGAACTGTGTCTGGGGTCTATAACTTGGGCCTGGTTTCTCGGGAAGCCCCTGAGCATCCAGATAAGCCTCTGCCACAGATAGTGTCTGTGTCAGATCCTGGCATCCCTGTTTCTGGATCCACCCCTTTATGTTCTGGGGCAGAGCTTCTAGGAATTGTTCCCTGACTAACTCAGCGAACATAGCTCGTGGGTCTGCCAAGAAAGGCTGTAACCACCTCTCTGCAGCTTTCGTTAGGCGTTGTAACAGCGCCTTGGGTCTTTCTCTAACCTTTAACTGGAGAGCACGAAAGGTTTGCCTGTAATATTCTCTTGTATACCCCAGAAAGTCTAGGATATGTGCTTTCACAGCTGGGTAACTACTGGCCTGCTCCGCAGCAATGGTCTGAAAAGCCGCACGGGTCTCGCCAGCCAAACATGGCAGAAGGCGAACCGCCCACTGCTCTGGAGGCCAACCTGCTGCAGCAGCAACCCTCTCAAAAGAGTTTAAAAAATCATCTGGGGCATCCTGTGGTGTTATTTTGTTCAAATTCAATAAACCTAGAGAGTTTTGCCCTACCACAGGTAGATTACCCCCAGTCCCCAATACCGGTATATGCATCTGTCCACCAGTCGTAGGCTTCAATAGCTGCGCCATTAATTGAGACTGCTGCTCCATAGCTCGCATAAAGTCACTGTGATGACGTTCACTAGCCTCCTGGCTTGCTTGCCATAGTCCGTGGCTAGTCTCCAGGACCTTCTTTAAGTCCTCATTCTGCCTCTGACGTTCTCCCGCAACCACTGCTAACGCCGCCGGCTCCATGCTGACTCTGTAAAAAAAAATGAAAAAACACACCCTCCAAGTGCGATACCACACAGTTCTTTCTCCCCGAAACTATCTTCACCAGCCCCTCTGTTGTATATGCTTACCAGAGGTACTGATGCATCATCGCCTGCGTGCTCATTACAGGGTGCACCACCCTTCTTCAGAGACCTCTTGGTCCCCCTTTTGTTCCTCGCCAGCTCAGGATGATGGCCTTGACCCCCGGTCTGCTATCCACCCTTCCTGCAGCCGTCAAACTCCGGACACTGGAACCGATATCCTTGGAATGTTCAAGCCGCTTCCATTCACCAGCATTTATAATCCTGGTTCCGATGAACCAAACAATAGTAGAGAGTAAAAAAAAAAAAATTTTCCACCTTTGCACTCCCCAATCTTCACCTGAAGAGGTAACCGACCGCACTCCTGATACCAAACTGTCACAAACCCCCTTGCAGTCCAGGGCTGGCGTGTGACAAACACACTGCTTCGGGCGCGTCCCTTTTAACTAGGGGTACCTCCAGGATTTTTAGGCGGCCCCAGACAACGGTCTAGGCCCCTCGAGATATAGGGGAAGTACAAGGTTTCACTATATCACCAAGCAAACGAGTTCTTTAGGAAAACATAAGTGGTTTATTCTGACCTCCAGGTCAAAAGATATGCAACAGCAAAACAATATCACTTTGCAGGTCATTGAACAAAAATAGTAAATTGGCAAAAATCAAACTTACAGTACATTTTCAAGCAGACAAGAACTCAGTAGGCAAAAATCGTCACAGCACACTCTGTTAGCAGTACAGCTTTTCTCTCAGCTCCTACGTGCAGGCACAAATCACACAGCTGAGACGGTTAATCTAATTAGCTCCCTGCAACGGGAGTCACAGTAACTTTCCTACAGTTCCAACAGCACTTTAAACAGTTCAGCCTGCATCTGGTTCACAAACTTGATTCAGACTTCAGGCAAGTATTATTCTCCAACTTCCTATGCTTATACAGCTCAATATATATATCCCCTTCCTCAGGTTTAACTTGGGCAGCAGAGAGAGAAAAAAAACGATATGCAAAAAGAAAACACAAAGCACAAACAGTTTCCCTGTTGCTGCATTCTTTCATTCAGAATTCCATACCTTCTAACTGGCCTTCTACCCTAGGGCCAGCTATTTCTATCTCCATGCCTTCTACCTGGTCTGGCACTGGATAGTTTGAAGGGGTTAAGCCTTCCTCCAAATCCTGCATGGGATAATCCAGCACGTTCTCCTCTGCTGCCCTGTTCCACAGCTCCTCTCCTCCCTTGGGCTGTGGGAGTGACTCGCCCTCTTCACTCGCTCCTCCTCTACCTGTTTGTCTCTGCCTGCTTTTAAACAGATCAGAGCCAATCCCCTTTAGCTTGTAGCGGGGGATGGGTTTTGGCTCTACAGCAGTTTTCCTCTGCCTGAGTTTTTCAACTGCAGCTATTTTCCTTGTGGCTTCTTTAGCTGTTCTAAAGCCCGGACGCTGCTGTTGCCAACCTGCCTGCCTCTGTTCCAGCTCACTATCACTTTGATTATAGGGGCAAGGGAGGTCAGCCTCAAGTTGAGCGCCAGAATCAATCTGGTCCATTCTTCTGCACTTAATCCTATCAGGGGATGGGCTAGTGCTGGTGCTGGGTTTGTCACACCTGCAACCCTTTTTGTGCAGAGGAATGACGTTGGCTGTTTTCCAGTCCAAGGGTACTCTCCCCGTGTTTAGGGAGAGATTGAAGAGTGCGGCTAGTGGTATCGCCAGGACATCGCACAACTCTTTGAGCACTCTTGGGTGCAGATTGTCTGGTCCCATGGCTTTATTTACCTTTAGTCTTGCCAGTTCGCTGTAAACTTCACCTGAACTCAAAATTCACCTGAACTCAAAATTCTGAAACGGGTCGTCCGCATTTGACTTAGCCTCTAACCGAGGACCATGTCCTGGTGCCTCGCAAGTGAAGACCGAGCAGAAGTATTCGTTCAGTAGTTCAGCTTTATCTGAATCTGCTTCCACGTAATTCCCATCCGGTTTGTTAAGGCGTACTATCCCGTCTGTGTTCTTTTTCCTATCACTAATATACCTGAAGAAGGATTTGTCCCCCTTCTTAATGTTCTTTTGCTAGAGTTTCTTCCACACGAAGTTTGGCCTCCCTAATTGCTGTTTTGACTGCTGTAGATCTGGTCCTATATTCCATGATAGCTTCTCTTGTTTTCGTATGCTTGTAGGAAAGAAATGCTTTTTTCTTCTCCTTAACAAGATGTGAGATCTCTGCGGTGAACCATTGGGGTTTATTGTTTCTTTGTCGTTTATTTACCGATTTTATGTAGCGGCTAGTTGCTTCATGTATGGTTTATTTCAGTGTTAACCACTTAGCTTCTACATCATCAGTCTCCACTTGGTCCTGCATCGTCCGATGGACGAAATCTCCCATGCGTGCGAAGTCTGTCCCGCGGAAATTGAGTACCTTTGTTTTCGTGTTTGATCTAGGGAAGCCTTTCCTAAGATTGAACCATACTATGTTGTGGTCGCTGGAGGCTAACGTATCTCCTACTGAGACCTCTGAGACGCTTTCCCCATTGGTGAGTACCAGGTCAAGGATTGCCTGGGCCCTAGTGGGCTCCATCACCATTTGTTTGAGACGGGCTCCCTTTATGGAGTTTAATAGCCTCCTACTAGCGCTGGTTGTCGCTGAAAGTGTGCTCCAGTCTGCATCAGGCATATTGAAGTCCCCAAGTATTACAGTGTCTCCCCTTAGAGTGATATTCTCAATGTCTTCAATTAAGTCTGTGTCCATGTCATCCAGTTGTCTAGGGGGTCTGTACACCACACCAAGATACAGGCACTTCTCTCTGCCTCTTGCCAGGTTTACCCAGAGGGATTCCCCTGTGTATTTGACATCTGTAATCCTGGTGGTTTTCATGTCCTCTTTAATATATAATGCTACCCCACCACCTAACCTGCTCTCTCTGTCCCGACGAAGTAAGTTATAACCTGGTATAACCATATCCCACCCATGAGAGTCTGTTAGCCAAGTTTCGGATATCGCCGCCACATCTAGGTCTGCATTCCTTATTTCAGTCTCTAATTCTAGAATTTTATTACCTAAACTGTGTGCATTAACATACATAGCCCTCCACTCTTTATGTTTGCTAAATCCCTTTGAGATTTTTTCTACCTGAGTTGGTGTGACCCCTAGAGAACTGTTTGTAGTGTGGGTACTTACCTCGGAGCTTTGACTCATCTCATCAGGATAGTTCCTTACTGCGCTGGTATGTGAGTGGGTACCCTCCCCCGACTTACCTAGTTTAAAGCCCTGCGAAGCAGGCGGGCTAGTCGGTGTCCGAAAACGTACTTACCTCTACTGGTCAGATGGAGTCCGTCTGGTCCCTGATAACATCAAAGTTTGCTTCTCTGACTTCCTTTTCTCTGCGTGTCGCCCGATAGCATCAAAGGGACACCGATCTCTGCAAACACCTCCTTAACCTAGGTGTTGTCAAAACAGAGATCAAAAGAGCAAGACCAGCTGTTTATGCTTTACTAAGAACCCAGCAGCTTTTCCAGCTTTTCACCCAATATAAAAGACGGGACTTGCCTCTAACCTTAGAATCCATGATGTCTGTAGGAAAAACCACGATGTCTAAAGGGACAGTCCTTTGGTCCACCCATCTATCAATTGCAAGGATTCCAAATTGTGAAGATGGTCGTTGTATGGGGCAAGGTGATGCTATTTTATATTTAATTCTAGTATATGTACAATAAAGTATTATTGTTTATGCTTTATATTGTCTGTGTGCTTTTCTGAGTGTCACTGATCATCCCATTTGACAGAAATAAATGGCAGAACAGGGAGGAATATGTAGAAGCTGATTTAAAAAAAAGGCCAAATTGCTTAACAAATATTTCTGTTCTGTGTTCACGGCTGAAGCGCCGGGAGTGGGACCACAGAAGACAAATGCAAATAGGGATGGAGGAGTAAATAGACCCGGAAGTCATAATGCCATTGTACAGAGTCATGGTGAGACTTCATCTGGAATACTGTGTGCAATTCTGGAGGCCACATTAACGCAAAGATGTGCTTAGAATTGAATCGGTTCAGCGGATGGCCACCAGGATGGTCTCGGGGCTCAAGGGTCTCTCGTACGAAGAAAGACTGAACAAATTGCAGCTCTACACTCTCGAGGAACGTAGGGAAAGGGGAGACATGATTGAGACATTTAAGTACATCACGGGACGTGTCGAGGTGGAAGATGATATTTTCCTTCTCAAAGGACCCTCGGCCACAAGAGGGCATCCACTCAAACTCAGGGGAGGGAAGTTTCGTGGAGATGCCAGAAAGTACTTCTTCACAGAAAGAGTGATTGATCATTGGAACAAGCTTCCAGTGCAGGTGATCGAGGCCAGCAGCATGCCAGACTTTAAGAATAAATGGGATACCTATGTGGGATCTCTACGAGGGTCACTAGGGTACAGACTTGAAGGGGCGGGTCAATAGAGTAGCGGTATACTCAAGGGGGTTAGTAGAATTAAAGGGGGAGGTTAATAGAGTGGGCAGACTTGATTGGCTATAGCCCTTTTCTGCCGTCATCTTTCTATATTTCTATGTTTCTATGATCGATTTTCGGAGGGTTGTGTTCGTGAGGAGCTAGCTAAAATAAAGGTAGACAAAGTGATGGAGCTGGATGGTGTACATCCGAGGGTGCTGAAGGAACTTAGGGAAGTTCTGATAGCTCCGCTGACAGACCTGTTCAACAAGTCTCTAGAGTTTAGAGTGGTACTGGAGGACTAGAGAAGGATGGATGTGGTCCCTCTCCTCAAAAGTGGAAGTAAGGAAGAAGAAGGGAATTACAGGCCAGTAAGTCTGCCTTCTGTGGTAAGCAAATTAATGGAAACGCTTTTAAAACAGAGAATGGTCAAGTTTCTAGAATCATGTGGATTACAGGAATGGAGGCAACATAGATTCACTAGAGGTAGGTCTTGTCAGACAAATCTGATCAATTTCTTTGACTGGGTGACCAGAGAATTGAATAGAGGATGTGCGCTAGATGTGGTGTATTTAGATTTTAGCAAAGCCTTTGACAGTGTTCCACACAGACGTCTAATAAATAAACTGAGTGCCCTTGGGATGGGTCCTAAAGTGACCGGCTGGGTCAGGAACTGGTTGAGAGGAAGGCGACAAGAGGGTAGTGATCAATGGAGATCGCTCTGAGGAAAGAGATTAATGGTGTGCCTCAAGGTTCTGCTCTTGGGCCTGTTCTTTTTAACATTTTTATAAATGATATTGCTGAAGGATTGTTGGGTAAGATTTGCCTCTTTGCAGATGATACAAAAATCTGTAATAGAGTAGACACGCCAGATGGTGTGAATAACATGAAGAAAGACCTGGCAAAACTTGAAAAATTGTCTGAAATGTGGCAGCTAAAATTTAATGCTAAGAAATGCAAGGTCATGCATTTGGGCTGCAAAAACCAGAGGGAACGGTACAGTTTAGGGGGGGGTGAAGAACTTATGTGCACGACAGAAGAGCGGGACTTGGGTGTGATTGTATGTGATGATCTATAGGTAGCCAAACAGGTTGAAATGGTGACGACGAAAGCTAGAAGATACTAGGTTGCATAGGGAGAGGTATGGCCAGTAGGAAAAAGGAGGTATTGATGCCTCTGTATAAGACTCTGGTGAGACTTCATTTAGAAAATTGTGTACAATTCTGGAGGCCAAACCTTCAAAAAGATATAAAAAGGATGGAGTTGGTCCAGAGGAGGATACTAAAATGCTGTTTGGTCTTCATGATAATGCGTATGGGGACAGACTTAAAAATCTCAATCTGTATACTTTGGAGGAAAGGCGGGAGAGAGAAGATATGATAGACGTTTAAATACCTACGTAATATAAATGTGCATGAGTCGAGTCTCTTTCATTTGAAAGGAAACTCTGCAATGAGAGGACATAGGATGAAGTTAAGAGGTGATAGGCTCCAGAGTAATCTGATTTAATAGTTTTTTACGGAAAGGATGGTAGATGCATGGAACAGTCTCACGGAAGAGGTGGTGGAAACAGAGACTGTGTCTGAATTCAAGAGGGCCTGGGATAGGCACGTGGGATCTATCAGAGAGAGAAAGAGAAAATGGTTACTGCGGATGCGCAGACTGGATGGGTCATTTGGCCTTTATCTGCCGTCATGTTTCTATGGTTCGGAAAATAACTAAAAGTAACACCTAATATGTTAACTTATTTAAAAATATGAACATAGAAAACTAACAACAGAAAATATGTAGATTGATATCCCAGAGATGGAATCTACCAACATTAGAAGCTGAAAAAGCCAAAGGAAAAATTAGTCTTCAAATCCTTTAAACAAAGGGGAGATGGAAGGGAATTCCAGATAGCAGAGGCAAGGTTAAAAAAAAAAAAAAAAAGCTGAATCTGCTGTGAGTGGAGTAGAATTTAATCTAGATCTATGAGAGGCTGCTGAAAGGTTCTTAGCCCAACCAAGAAGAGAAAGATATGGAGCCATTCTCGTCTTGGTTGGGCTGAGAACTTTTCAGCGGCACCTTGTAAAAAACCATGCTATAAAACGATTCCAATTCTTTGACCTCAGTACTCGTGCTGGGCCATAAGGAATAAGTAAATTAGCCAAGTGCTCAGATAGCCCTGAGTGAAAAACCTTATGGGCTATAACTTGAAATTTATATTTAATTTAGTATATGCCTGGCAACTGATGAGCCTCTTTTGTGCAAAATGCACCTTCTGTTATGGTTTGATAGTTAGATCTAAGTTTGTGGCCTGACCTATGCTTTTAGTTAACATTACATAGAATCCAAAATTCTCTTGTAATGCTCCCCCCGCCCCAGTTTCTTTAATGTACATCATAAGCTCTGCCACAGAAGTGTTCTGCTACCCCAGCTGCACCTACCCACATCCTGTCTTTCATGGTGAAAATGTTGCAAGAAAAACAAAGATTGAAATACCTACCCACTCCATATCTCTCCTTTGCAGTTTTGTGCCAAGGAGTCATCTCTTTGGAGGAGAATGGGGATAATTCCACCTGTAAGAATCTGAGGTGTAATAAGTCTCCTCTGAAATAATTCAGGCTGCGTGAGAGAGTACACCACCTTAGCCCAGGACTCGCTTATCAGGCGCACACTGCTAAGCCTTGCTCTCTCCTCCACTGCATGCAGTCCTCTGTAGTTTGTGCTGTGAAGCCTCCTTCTCTCTCTTGCTCACTTCCACGCTCTAGCTGCACTATGCAACTCAATTTGTGTGAGTGGTGGGTGGCTCTCTCTGTAACTGGCTTCTTCCTTCCTCTTCCGTGCTTGTACAGCTAATGCTCAGAACTTCAAAAGTGAGGTTTCAACATGCTTCTTTTCTTCTTAGTCAGCAGGGATTGAATGTAGAACAAAACTAGAGATTCAAATCAGAAGCTGCAGCAAAGTTCCTGGAATCTGCTTGTGCTTTTCTGAGGGTGCATTCTACAGATTTTGTGCATAGGCAGCACACACTCCTTTGATGCAAAGCAGTTTTGTTTCTTGAGTTATAGAAAAAGATCTAACAATTAGCTCCTCTTGCCTGCATCCTTTGCCACTTGGTCTTCTCTAAAATATGGGCTAAATCATCCAGTGACGTAGCGAGGGTAGGAGACGCCTGAGGTGGTGGTGCCCACACTCTCCTCTTCACTACTATTTATTATTTCTATGGCACTGAAAGGTGTATGCAGCGCTGTACATTTTGACATACAATAGACAGTCCCTGCTCAGAAGAGCTTACAATCTAATTTAGACAGGACATTTCAGGGTTGGGGAGATTATAGCGGGTATAGGTATCTGTCAGCAGTGAGGAGGAATTAAGAGTTGAAAGCAGTTTCAAAAAAGTGGGCCTTTAGCTGGGATTTGAACACTGCCAGGGATGGAGCATGACATATTGATTCAGGCAAACTGTTCCAAGCATACAGTGCTGCAAGAAAGAAGGAACTGAGTCTGGAGTTGGCAGTGAAAGAGAAGGGTACAGATAAGAGGGGTTTGCCTGACGAGCAGAGATCATGGGGGGGAGCATAGGGGGAGATGAGCGAGGAGCGATATCGGGGGCTTCAGAGCGAACGCACTTGTAGGTCAGCAAGAGGAGTTTAAACTGTATTCGGAAATGGCGGAGAGTCAATGAAGCGACTTGAGTAGAGGGGTAATGTGAGAATAACGGCTCTTCACTCCCCACTCCTTCACTTTCCCACCTCCAAAGCTCTTAAAATCTTCGCCAGCACGAGCAGCTTCATCAGCCTGCTCACACTGGCTTTCCCTCTGACATCACTTCCTGGCCCTTGACCCAGAAGTGATTTCAGGGAAAGCCAGGCTGGCATAAGCAGCAGGCTAGAGTAGTTGCTCACGCTGGCCAAGATTTTAAAGAGGTATAAGGAAGGCAGGAAGGGAGAGTGCGAGCGTGGTGGTGGGGGAGGGGGGGCAGAGGGGTGCCGGCACCCCCAACAAAACAGCGTCTGAGGTGGTTTGCCCCCCACCTACTATGCCACTGAAATCATCAGTCAAGCCTTGTTTAGAATCCTGGGTCAGATCTTTCTCATTCTGAAGTTTACCACTAGAAACATAGAAACATAGAAAGATGACGGCAGAAAAGGGCTATAGCCCATCAAGTCTGCCCACTCTACTGTCCCACCCCATTAAGTCAGAGTGCTGCTCGACCCACGTAGAGATCCCACGTGGATGTCCCATTTATTCTTAAAGTCAAGCACGCTAGTGGCCTTGATCACCTGCACCGGTAGTTTGTTCCAGTAATCCACCACCCTTTCTGTAAAGAAATACTTCCTGGTGTCACCACCAAATCTCCCTCCTCTGAGTTTGAGCGGGTGCCCTCTTGTGACTGAAGGTCCCTTAGGAAAGAATATGTCGTTTTCCACCTCGACACGACCTGTGACGTACTTAAATGTCTCAATCATGTCACCCCTCTCCCTGCGCTCCTCCAGAGAGTAGAGCTGCAACTTGCCCAGTCTTTCCTCGTATGAGAGACCCTTGAGTCCGGAGATCATCCTAGTGGCCATTCGCTGGACTGACTCAGCTCGAAGTATATCTTTATGGTAATGTGGCCTCCAGAATTGCACACAGTACTCCAGATGAGGTCTCACCGTGGTTCTGTACAGTGGCATTATGACTTCAGGTTTACGGCTGACGAAGCTTCTATTGATACATCCCATCATCCGCCTTGCCCTGGATGAGGCCTTCTCTATTTGTTTGGCAGCCTTCATGTCTGCACTGATGATTACTCCCAAGCCCCGTTCTTCCGGATTAGCATTATACTGAGTCCCGTTCTGCTGGATTAGCATTATACTGAGTCATAGGCAAACATATATTTGTGGATCCCCCCTAGCAGGATTTTCCTTTCCCCTTATCCCCTGATTTACTTCTTTTCTCAACCTCACACCCAACCCAAACCCCCCCCCCCCCCAATATTTCACTTCTCCAGAAGTAGCAGGGAAAGTGTAGAGCCTATCTATGGGCAAGATTTCAGAAATATTTGGTAGGTGAGCACATGCCTCAAATAGAAAGGCTTAATGGTTAGAACTGGAGAACTACCAAGTTACCCAGTTCGAGAAGGGAGATTCTGAACTAGTCCTGAATCTATGCAACCCTATCCTGGTACATTATGGGACATTATAAGAGATGCAATCAATCATTAGGTATGTAGATAGCTGATGGGCATGAGGTTCACCTGGTCACTTGCCTACCTGATGCGAAGGTGACGGACCTCATGCGTTACTTAGATATTAGATAGTGCTCGGGAGGAGCTGGCTGTCTTGGTGCGTGTAGATACTAATAACATAGAAAAATATGGGAGGGAAGTTCTGAAAGCCAAATTTAGGCTCTTAGGTAGAAAGTCGAAATCCAGATCTTCCAGGGTAGCATTTTCACAAATGCTCCCCGTTCCAAGTGCTGGACCCAAGAGGCAGGCAGAGCACAGAAGTCTCAATGTGTGGTTGAGATGATGGTGCAGGATTGAGGGATTTAGATTTGTTAGGAACTGGGCTACCTTCTGGGAAAGGGGGAGCCTATTCCAAAAGGATGGACTTCACCTTAACTGGGATGGAACCAGGCTGCTGGCGCTAACATTTAAAAAGGAAATAGAGCAGCTTTTATACTAAGACGGGGGAGGGGGAAAGCCTATAGTCACACCAGTGGCGTACTAAGGTGGGTGCGGGGGGGTGCGGTCCGCCCCGGGTGAACACTCCAAGAGGGTGCACAGCCAGCCGGATCCAGAACCTCCTGCGCTGCTTCAACCGGCACTTCAGCGCGGCTGCCGTACTTAGAGCAGAGTCGGCAGCCGCGCTGAAGTGAAGAAGGTCCCGCGATGACTGCACCGTTTCCCTCCTCTGTTTCGGAAGAGGTAAGTGACGTCGGGGGGGGGGGGGAGGGTGGACCGGCAGCTGCAGTCATCGCAGGATCTTGCCACAACTAACTGCGTCTGCCGGCCCAGCCCCCTCCAACGTCACTTACCTCTTCCATCGGAGCAGAAACAGTCATCGCGGGATCTTTGGGATGGAGACAGAAAGAAGGTCAGGGCATGAAAGGGTGTGGAGGGTGACAAAGGGGGATCAGGGTGCTATGGAATCATGCTGAAGGGTGACAAAGGAGGGTTAGGGTGGTAGGGAATCATGCTGAAGGGTGTCAAAGGGGGGTCAGGGTGCTATGGAAACATAGTAAGGGGTGTCAAAGGGGGGTCAGGGTGCTATGGAATCATGCTGAAGGGTGACAAAGGGGGGTCAGGGTGGTAGGGAATCATGCTGAAGGGTGTCAAAGGAGGGTCAGGGTGCTATGGGATCATGCTGAAGGGTGTCAAAGGGGGGTCAGGGTGCTATGGGATCATGCTGAAGAGTGACAAAGGGGGATCAGGGTGTTATGGAGTCATGCTGAAGGGTGACAAAGGGGGGTCAGGGTGCTATGGAATCATGCTGAAGGGTGACAAAGGGGGGTCAGGGTGGTAGGGAATCATGCTGAAGGGTGACAAAGGGGTATCAGGGTTCTATGGAATCATGCTGAAGGGTGACAAAGGAGGGTTAGGGTGGTAGGGAATCATGCTGAAGGGTGTCAAAGGGGGGTCAGGGTGCTATGGAAACATAGTAAGGGGTGTCAAAGGGGGATCAGGGTGCTATGGAATCATGCTGAAGGGTGACAAAGGGGGGTCAGGGTGGTAGGGAATCATGCTGAAGGGTGTCAAAGGAGGGTCAGGGTGCTATGGGATCATGCTGAAGGGTGTCAAAGGGGGGTCAGGGTGCTATGGGATCATGCTGAAGGGTGTCAAAGGGGGGTCAGGGTGGTATGGAGTCATGCTGAAGGGTGACAAAGGGGGGGTCAGGGTGCTATGGAATCATGCTGAAGGGTGACAAAGGGGGGTCAGGGTGGTAGGGAATCATGCTGAAGGGTGACAAAGGGGGGTCAGGGTGCTATGGAATCATGCTGAAGGGTGACAAAGGAGGGTCAGGGTGGTAGGGAATCATGCTGTAGGGTGTCAAAGGGGGGTCAGGGTGGTATGGAATCATGCTGAAGGGTGTCAAAGGTGGGTCAGGGTGTTTATTGTTTTAGTTTTTGATTAAACGCTTTTTCGATTCTACAAAGCGTTGTACAGAGTATAAAATAACATTTCAACAAAACGGAAAAAAATTTAGCAATTAAAACATACTTTCTATAAACTACGAGACTGACTACAATACGTACTAGGTTATTATGGACTGACAAGCAATGGCCACAAGTAGGAAAGGGGGGAGAAATACAATTGATATAGTAAATGGGAGCAACAATTAAGGTAAACACAAAAGGGACTGGGAAAATAAATGTAGTTATGGAATCATGGTGATGGGTGACAAAGGGGGGTCAGGGTGCTATGGAATCATGGTGAAGGGTGACAAAGGGGGGTCAGGGTACTAAGGAATCATGTTGAAGGGTGACAAAGGGGCTCAGGGTGGTATGAAATCATGGTGAAGGGTGAGAAAGGGGGTCAGGGTGGTATGGAAGCGTGGTGGAGGGAGAGAAAGGGGCAGATGCTGATGGAATTGCAGAGACAAAGACATAAGGGGGAACGATACTGCATGGAATTGGGTTGTAGGGAGAGAAAGGGGCAGATGATGGAAGCAGGGAGAGAGAAGAGGGCAGATGATGGAAGTGGAGAGAAGGGGGAGAGAGAAGAGGGCAGATGATGGAAGTGGGGGAAAGAGAGAGAAGGGGAAGATGATGGAAGTGGGGAGAGAGAAGAGGGCAGATGATGGAAGTGGGGAGAGAGAAGGGGGCAGATGATGGAAGTGGGGAGAGAGAAGGGGGCAGATGATGGAAGTGGGGAGAGAGAAGGGGGCAGATGATGGAAGGAGGGGATAAATAAAAGGAGGGGATAAATAAAAGGAGGGCACATGATGGGGGAAAAGGATTGAGTTAGGGAAATACTGGAGAGGGTGAGGGAAAGAGGTGGGGAGCTGTAGGTAGACAGTAAAAAAGGAAATTGATGAGAGGGTAGTAAGAACATAATCTAAATGAATGCAGAAAATAAATTGAAAAAGGAAAATGAGGGAAGAAAGGGATTGCAGAAGAGAGGTGTGGGAGAGGGAAAGGGAAGAGAGAGATGCCAGACCAATGGGGGTGAAAGGAGAGATGGAAGGAGGAGGCATACAGTTTCTGGAAGGGGCATCGAAGGAGAGAAGATGCCATATAGGGGCAGAGAGATGGCAGACAGTGGATGGAAGGAAGAGAGTAACAAGAAGATGAGGAAAGCAGAAACCAGAGAAGACAAAGGTAGAAAAAAATTTCTATTTATTTATTGCTTTAGGAGACATGTGTCACTGTTTCTGTGGTGTTGCATTGCATGCAGAGTTCAGCTTCTTGCTGGTTCGATTTAACCTTTGTCTATGTATTTCTATTTTATCCCCCCTTTTACAAAACTGTGGAGCATTTTTAGCGCCAGCCGTGGTGGTAGCAGCTCTGATGCTCAGAATTCTATGAGTGTCAGAGCTGTTACCATCGTGGCTAAAATCCACACTACAGTTTTGTAAAAGAGGGAGGGGTTAGTTTGTGATGACATATTCCATACTAGGCGAAGGTGTTTTCTGTGTTCTGTGTGTTCGAAAGACATGGATTTCTGTTAGGATTGACGGTGTAGGATTGATCTGTACTAGTCTGGCTTGTTTAGTTTTACAATAGGTGTATTGATGTTGTACTGCTCACTGCATATGTAAGATGCTGCCTTTTCCTTGGTACTCATGTGTGACATGTGGCTTGTTACTAAAAATCATGTTTTTCGTACAGATGAGGGGGGATGCCAAAAAATGGTGGACCCCAGGTGTCACATATGCTAGGTACACCACTGAGTCACACAGGAGCAGATGGTTCATTGTGGAGTATCCTTGAAGGATACTGTTGAACAGAACATTTAGGGAATCTCTAAAATAGAGAGGTTTCAATAATGGTGAAAGAAAGCCAAGAATGCTTAAGAGGGAAGCAGAATAAAGATGCCATGTTATTGCTGTCATCTTCTAACAGCCTGTAGATACAATTTGAAGTGTCTGTATACAAATGCTAGAAGTCTAAAAAATAAAATAGGAGAGTTAGAATATATAGCACTGAATGATGAGGTAAATATAATAGGCATCTCTGAGACCGGATGGAAGGAGGACAATCAATGGGACACTGTTTTTTTATACAGATTTTATTAATATTATGATATAAATTAACAAACTTACCATTTAACTGTACAAATCTTGATAGTATATACATATGATTATGTAATAACATACATGAAGTAATACATAGTGGAGTCAGTACACACATTATCTGAAGGAGAAATATTGTGAATATGGAGTACACTCAACGAGCATATTAACCCAACAAAAAGTAGTCATTATATGTATTAAACAATATGTTTTAAAATTACTGTATGTCAATGGTCCAAAACACAGTAATTTTGGACGGGGCTCCAAATTTTAAGAAATGCGCCATTGGATTGATGTTTTCCTGCGATTGCCCCTTCAAACTTGGTAGTGATGCATACAGTGTTCCACCAGACCATGAATTCCACTTTGGACAAATTCTTCCAGGAATGCAGTATGTTCTTAATAGCTAAAAACAATATATTGAGGCGGCGAGCATTTGGTTCTGAAAGAGGTTGCGTAAGGCCCTGTTGGCCACGGACAATAATTTTAAGATGTAACAGTTTGTGAATCTTCAATATGGATGTGATAGTATGCCAAACCTTATCCCAGTAAACTGTAAGATGAGTGCATTGAAATATCATGTGGGGTAGCGTTCCCACTAATACCCCACAAGACCAACATAAATTAGAAACTTTGTGTGAGAATTTGCTAAGCTTATATGGGGTCCAATGAGCTCGATGTAGGAAGAAGTATACTTATTGAAGAACTGAAGCAGATCTAATTGACTTAAAAGCTCTGGACCACACATCTTGCCATAGCTTAACACCTGCAGTAATATCTAAGTCAGCATTCCACTGACACTGTGTTATATTGCAATGATAGAGTAAATCAAATTGGAAGGCGGTGCAATATGTTCTTAGAGCAGAGAGCTAGCTACCTTTGACTATTTTTAAAGATTCAGAGTTTTTCAGTCTGAAAACAGTATACAGAGCTCAGAAGGCAATTAGAGTCAGAAGGGAGTAGGGAGAAACAGTTTGTTTCTTTCTGGTTAATAGTTTTATGAGAGCTGGGAGAGAATTTCTCTAAGCAGCTGGCTACTTCTGTGCATATAGCTCAGGGGATCCGTGTCCCAGAACCCTGAATATACTGGTAACGAAGGAATTTCTATTAGCACTATTAACGCTCCTTTTACCTAATCATGTCCTTCTGGCCTGCCTCCTGTACACATAGCCAGCCACAGGGTACCATAGGAGGCTGGGGGTTACATGTTAAAGAGGGAAATTAATCAAACGGAATCCACCCTAGGGTATTGAAAGAACTAAAGGAGGAAATAGCAGAACTACTACAGCAGGTTTGTAATCTATCCCTGAAAACAGGCGTGATCCCGGAGGATTGGAAGATAGCTAATGTTACACTCATCTTTAAAAAAGGATCGAGAGGTGACCCGAGGAACTACAGACTGGTAAATTTGACTTGGGATTCAGGGAAGATGGCGGAAGCGCTGATAAAAGACAGCAACGACAAGCATCTAGAAAGGAATAAACTGATGAAAACAAGCCATCATGGCTTCTGCAAGGGAAGATCGTGCCTAACGAACTTATTGCACTTCTTCGAAGGAATTAACAAACGGATGGACAAAGGGGACCCCATAGACATCGTATACTTAGATTTCCGAAAAGCCTTTGACAAGGTACCCCATGTACGCCTACTACAAAAACTGAAGAACCATGGGGTGGAAGGAGACGTACATAGATGGATCAAAAATTGGTTGGCGGGTAGAAAGCAAAGATTGCCATCTCGTCGCCCACTCTTCTAGTTTGTTCAGGTCCCTTTGTAAATCTTCACAGTCCTCTTTATTCCCAACTCCACTAAGTAGTTTGGTGTCGTCTGCAAATTTTATTACTTCGTCCCTGTTTCTAGATCATTTATAAATACATTGAACTGCAGCGGTCTGAGTACCGACCCCTGCGGAACACCACACGTGGCCCTCCTCCAGTCCTAGTAGTGGCCTTGAGTGAAAGGCCACTACTAGGACTGGAGGAGGGCCACGTGTGGTGTTCCGCAGGGGTCGGTACTCAGACCGCTGCAGTTCAATGTATTTATAAATGATCTAGAAACAGGGACGAAGTAATAAAATTTGCAGACGACACCAAACTACTTAGTGGAGTTGGGAATAAAGAGGACTGTGAAGATTTACAAAGGGACCTGAACAAACTAGAAGAGTGGGCGACGAGATGGCAATTAAGTTTAATGTAGAGAAATGTAGAGTCTTGCATGTAGGAAACAGAAACCCAAAGTACAGCTATACGATGGGAGGGCTGGTAATGGGTGAAAGTACCCAAGAAAAGGACTTGGGGTAATAGTGGACAATACAATGAAGCCGTCAACACAGTGCGCAGCGGCATCTAAGAAGGCGAATAGAATGCTGGGTACTATCATGAAAGGTATTACAACCAGAACGAAAGAAGTTATCCTGCCATTGTATTGGGTGATGGTGCGCCCGCATCTGGAGTACTGTGTCCAATATTGGTCACCGTACCTTAAGAAGGATATGGCGATACTTGAGAGGGTTCAGAAAAGAGCAACACGATTGATAAAAGGTATGGAAAACCTTTCATATGCTGAAAGATTAAAGAAACTGGGGCTCTTTTCCCTGGAGAAGCGGAATCTTAGAGGGGACATGATAGAGACTTACAAGATCATGAAGGACATGGAGAAAGTGGAGAGGGACAGATTCTTCAAACGTTCGAAAACTACAAGAACGAGAAGGCATTCAGAAAAATTAAGAGGGGACAGATTCAGAACTAATGCTAGGAAGTTCTTCTTCACCCAAAGGGTGGTGGACACCTGGAATGCGCTTCCAGAGGGTGTGATAGGACAGAGTTGGGGGTTCAAGAAGGGATTAGATAATTTCCTGAAGGAAAAGGGGATAGAAGGGTATAGATAGAGGATTACTATACAGGTCCTGGACCTGATGGGCCGCCGCGTGAGCGTTGCTGGGCGTGATAGACCTCTGGTCTGACCCAGCAGAGGCACTGCTTATGTTCTTAAACAAAATAAACATTCTGCACGACATAGATAGCAGTGTGGAATCCATATGGATAGAAATTCCATTTATGAAACGAAGGAATATACAGCTAGGATTATGCTATCATCCCCCAGGACAGAATGAGCAGACAAATGAAGAAATGTTTTCAAAGATTAGGAAAGCTGGCAAATTGGGCAACAGTATAATAATGGGTGATTTCAACTACCAAAGAAAAATCAAAAATTATGCTTGACACAGTAATGATCACTCCACTGACCACTATATAGTACAATATAAGGTGAGAGAGAAACGCAGTATTTTGCACTAAGCTAAACACAGCATATAGATATGTGGAGAAAAATGCCTCAGTTAATGCTTCATGAGCTCACAAAAACTCCACAACAGTGTTTACTGCAGTTCTATCACAATGCTCCCTACTCTCCAGACATGGCTCCATGTGACTTCTGGCTATTCCTCAAGCTGAAAATGCCCTCGAAAGGGACCAGATTTCAGAAAAGCGAAGACATCATGCAGAATGTGACAGACAAGTTGCGAGCAATCTCAAAAGAGGCGTTCTAGCGCTGCTTCCGACAGTGGTAGAACTGTTGGAAGAAGTGTGTGGTAGCCCATGGGGACTACTTTGAAGGAGATTAGTATAAGATTATTGTATCAGAATACAAGTATTTTTTATGAATAAACGGTCTGATACTTTTTGAATGGCCCTCGTATGCTTATGAATTTGCTGTTATGTGCCCAATTGTAAAAAAAATTGTGTTGATTTTCCAGCTTTAGTTTGACTGCATCCTAATGCATTTTAATTACTAGATTGTTTCACATTCTTTTTTGTCTCTGAGAAAGAAAAATAGGTTTCTGACACAGCTTTCCCACAGACCTCCCTCCTGCTCATGATTGGTCTTCTAGCAGCGCTATTCATTTCAGCCCACCCCCACTTATATTCCCCTATTGACACTCTGTCTATTTTAAAGCATAATAAGTTGCTTGCAGTGGAGTCATCTTGTAGTGGTATCCCTGTTTTATCTGCGGGAGTCTAAGGTTGCTTTGGAAGTGACAGTGTGAGATCTGCAGGAGCATTTATTATCTAGTGAACCTAGCTTGGACACAGTCACAGTCTAAGGCTGCTGCTCATATACATGCTGAATAAATGCAATATGTGGGTTACTGCTTATTGTGACCAGAATGTTCTTCGTTCTAAGCTGGCTAAAGCTGAAACAGGTTGACTTCCTCCATCAGACTCTCTCTATTGAGAATTCTGAACTTCTGGGCCTGAGGACTTTATTGCTGTCTCATAAGAATGTGATGATTTCAGATGTTTTTTTGAAAAACAGAAGTTTGCTGCTTCTGTTTTCCGTCAGTATGTAGCTGTGATGCATGGGGAAGTCTTTCTCCCTTGATACAACTGTGCCCCTTCTCCCATCCCTCCTGTGTCTCAGCATGTTCCTTCTTCAGCTGGGGGGGGGGAGGCAATGCATTTGGTTTCTGATTCCACACCATCTCATCTTGATTGGCTGTTATCTGACATCAGGTCCTGCCCTGTGAAATTGCCTATTTATGCCTCATGTGATGATGCAGTACGTCAGATTGATACCCAGTCCTGCCTACTGAGGTCAAATCTGATTTCTGAACATTGTTCTCACAAGCAGCCACCAGAGGGAGCTCATCTACTACAAGATACACATACATATACAGTAGTATGTTTTAACAAGGAGCATTTTAGCTTCTTTGGATGGTGCCTACTGTTCCTGGATTGGGGACATTGCGACCAGCTTATGGTTCTCTGTTTTGCAATTTGGGCTGATATGCCTTACCTTTGTTTCCATTTTCTTTTTTTGGGGACCCTTTTGTTGATCTAACAGGTGTCTTGCGGGGTGTTTTGCTTGTTGGGGCGGGGTGTGTATGTGTAGTGGATGTGCTAGGTGTGATGGTGGAGCTGTGAGGGTGGGAGTGGGAGTTTCTGAGGTTTGTTTCTTTCTCTTTCTTGTTCCTCTGGGATGGTTTGCTTGATGGGGCGTGTAGAATTGGGCTCCGGATGGCTGTACTTCCTTCTGGTGTATGGTGGGGACTAGCGGCCACCCCTATTACCTGGCTTTGGTTCCGGCTGCTTGGGGTTTTGGGAGGGGGGAGATTGTTGTGGGGGGAGACCTTTTATTGCAGCAGAGTTTTGCCCTTTCTTTTTTTCCCCTTTAGTAGGGGCTTCATCGTATGGTTCTTGGGTTGGGTTGTGGGGGGACTGTGAATTTGTTGCTGGTTTTGGACATAACGAGGGGGCTCTGGGGCGCTCGAGGCAACCCTGGTTGTCCTCTGGGACGCAGGTGCTTCAAGGGGGGGGTATGGGGGCTATCCCTATGGGGGATAGGGGAAGGGGGGTTGTTGGGAGTGGGGGGGCTGCTGGGGATTGGTCTTCTTCTTTCTTTTTTTCTTTTCTGCTTGTTCTGGTATTTTTATTTTTAGTATTTTTCTTTTTCTAGTTGCTTGGAGGTCTGGCTGGGGGGGGGGTCTCTTCCGGGGCTCGAGGCCTCCGTAGGCATCTTGGGATAATGCTCACCGCTTGGATAGAGTTGAGGACTTGGTGGGTCTGTAGGCTGGGACGGCCTCACCATCCTTATACTTCGTTGTCTTTTGCTCTGGGTCTTTTTGGATCCTGATGGTTAAATTCATATCTTAAGAACATAAGAACATAAGCAGTGCCTCCGCTGGGTCAGACCACAGGTCCATCTTGCCCAGCAGTCCGCTCCCTCGGCGGCCCGAACAGGTCACGGCCTGTCTGAGTCACCAGAAGGGGCCCCCTTGCCACCTTGGTTTCCCATTGAGTCTTATCTTCCCATCGAAGTCTTGACCCCCTAGTCTTGCACATGCACGACCTGGTTGGATTTCTATACTTATTACTTGGTTTGCTTTCTATACCTGTGTTACATCCCAGCTCCTCCCTCAGTATCCCACGATCCCCCTATCCCTCAGGAATCCGTCCAATCCCTGTTTGAATCCCTGTACCGTACTCTGCCTGATCAATTCATCCGGTAGCGCATTCCAAGTGTCCACGACCCTTTGGGTGAAGAAAAACTTCCTTGCATTTGTTCTGAACCTATCTCCCTTCAGTTTCTCCGAATGCCCCCTCGTGCCTGTTGACCCCTTCAGCCTAAAGAATCTGTCCCTATCCACCCTCTCTATGCCCCTCATGATCTTGAAGGTCTCTATCATATCTCCCCTGAGCCTCCTTTTTTCCAGAGAGAAGAGCCTTGGAATGTTAACGGGGTTACCTCACCTGTTAAGAGACAGAAGATATTGCAGACCTTAAATAGACACAGGGCAGATGTTGCCTTCTTACAGGAGACGCACCTGACCTCTTCAGAACATGAGAAATTTGCTCGCTGGTGGGTGGGGAGGGTGGTGGGCGCAGCCGCTGTACACCGTAAGGCTGGGGTATTGATTCTTTTGCGCAGGACCTTGGACGCTGTAGTGCACGGGGTCTATGAGGACCCGCTCGGAAGGTTTGTGCTGGCTCATGTTACGTTGGCTAGGAAGTCTTTTCTCCTTTGTAATATTTACCCACCGAATGTCTATGATAAAGTATTTTACACTCGCTTGTTTAAAGCGCTGACCGGGTATTCTGGTGTACCATTGGTGATGGGAGGTGATTTTAATATTGTCCATGATCCCTGTTTAGATAAGTCTGATCCCCGTCCCCATGAGCGCAGGGATTCTTCTAAGGGTATTCCCCTGCTGTGTTCTTCTTTAGATCTGGTGGACATTTGGCGCACGTTGCATCCCGGGGAACGTGATTATACACATTTGTCTCGGGCTCATGGTACCCAATCCCGGATTGACTATTGGCTCTTCTCTTCTAGCCTTTTCTCTTCGGTAAGAGATACGGGGATTGGCCCATATTGCGTTTCTGATCATGCTTTTGTTTGGAGTACTTTGGATGTAGGGTCGGAAAATGTGGGCTCCCGGAGATGGCGGTTCCTGCCCGCGTTGTACAAAGACCCAGGGTTTTCTGATCATCTGCTTCAGAAGTGGACAGATTATCAACTTCACAATGTGGGTCATATGGATGATCCTGTCCTGTTCTGGGACGCAGCCAAGGCTGTGCTCCGTGGGGAAATAATCGCGTATGCTAGTTTCAAGAGGAGGGCACGGGATCGGGAGATCTTACGCTTAGAAAAACAGGTGAGGGCTGCTCGGATGTGGTATGCTTGTGCTCCGACACCTTGGCGACGTAGTAATCTATTGGCGTCTCAGGCCTCATTGAATGAGTTGCTGCAGGCTCGCTCTGCTCGTTCGATGCTATATTTTAAACATCAATTCCATTTGCATGGCAATAAGGGGGGTAGGCTGTTAGCTAATCTGGCACGTATGGCGGACGGTCCTCGCCGAGTGCTGCGGGTGGTGGGGGAGGGGGGCGAATTGGTTGGCTCGGATGCTGCGATAGTGAAGGTTTTTCGCACCTTTTATCAGCAGGACGAGCCGGACCTACCTAGTGCTCTTTATTTAGATAATGTTTCTGTGCCTCGAGTGACTGCTCTTCAATAACAGCGGTTGAATGCGCCCATCTCCACTGATGAAGTGGCCTTGGCAATTCAATCTAGTCAGTTGTGGAAGGCACCGGGACTGGATGGCTTTCGAGCTGAATTCTATAAATTGCTTTCGTTGGAGATCACTCCTCTTCTGGCCTCCACCTTTACTGTTTACGTTGCACAGGGATCTCTGCCATTGTCTTTACGCGACGCTCACATTGTGCTACTCTTGAAACCGGGACGTGATCCCACCTTGGCGGGTTCCTATCGTCTGATTTCCGTCCTTAACTTGGAAGCCAAATTTTTTGCGAAAATTCTGGCCAACCAATTGGCTCGAGTCCTCCCTGACCTGGTCGATGATTCTCAGGTTGGATTTGTTCGGACCCGCCAGAGCTCCAGAAACATCCGCCGTCTTTTGACTTCCTTGGAGTTTGTCGCTTCTCGTCGCGTGCCTTCTTTGTTGGTCAGTTTTGATGCAGAGAAGGCCTTTGATAGGGTCTCTTGGTGCTTCATGTTTGCCACGCTTCGGCATTATGGTTTTGATGGGTTCTTTCTCGAGGCCATTACTGCTCTCTATGCTTCCCCGTCGGCAGCACTTTAGGTGAATGGTATCCTTTCTGAGTCTTTTGATATTTGGAAAGGTACGCGGCAGGGATGTCCTTTGTCCCCTTTATTGTTTGTTCTTACGTTGGATCCGTTGATTCGGGAAGTGTTGCAGAACCCTGACATTAGTGGGGTTCGTATTGGTCGGGAGTCTTTTGTGGTTTCTGCTTTTGCGGATGATCTCCTTGTACATCTTACTAATCCGGTTACAACCTTGCCTGCTCTTTTGATGACGATAGCTGAGTGTGGGGATTTTTCCGGTTTCCGGTTGAATTTAGACAAGTCTCTAGCCCTTCCGACCTCCCCGGAGGTCCGGGATTCCTGGCCGGGGATATTCCCATTGCGTTGGGCGACCGGTGCTTTTTGTTACTTAGGAATCCAATTGACCTCTTCGGTTGATTCCCTTAAGCAGACAAACTTACGCCTGCACTTTGATTATACTCGTCAACGGCTGGACCAATGGAGATTTTTTCCCCTTTCGGTGCATGGTCGTATTCACCTTTTTAATATGATTATATTTCCCAAATGGCTGTATGTCCTGCAGTTATTGCCTATACGTTTATTGCAGAAGGATCTTCGGGCATTTTATAGACTTCTTTCTCGGTTCCTTTGGAATGGGAAAAAACCGCGGATGCAGTTCCGCTTTTTGATTGGGTCTTGGTCGAGGGGGGGCATGGGTCTCCCCGATTTGCAGAAATATAATCAGGCTTGCCTGCTCCGTTATCTTGGGGATTGGATTCTGGACCAGGACGTTTATACTTGCTTTGCTTATGAACGGGCGTACTATTCTCCTTGGCATTTATCTTCCCTGTTACATGCGCCTCGGTCTTCCGTGCCTTCTTCCTTGCGCTCTAGCTTGTTGTTAGGATCTTTACGTGATATCTGGAAGATTTTGGTGTTGCATTTAGGAGGGAGGCCGGGGGTATCTGACCAGTTGCCTCTGCAGGGGAATCTTCAGTTCTTGCCAGGTACTTCTTCGGCTTCCTTTAGGCGTTGGGCCCAACTTGGAATGACTTCTTTGGAGCATGTCCTCACCGAGGCTGGGACTCTCTGCTCTTTGCCGGCATTTCGACTCCGGACGGGGATTCGGGAAACTGACTTTTTTGCATATCTACAATTAGACCATTATGTTCATTCCTTGAGGGCGGAGGATTTGCAGCTGGGTTTGGGCGGCCGACTTCGCTCATTTTTCGCTAGTTTTGCAGATGGGGGGCTTTCAGTTTCAGTGTTGCATAAAGCCCTCTGTTTGTTGGCCCCGCCTCGCTCTTGGGACTCTTTGTGTGTACGGTGGGCCCCGGATTTGGGCCTTCTCCCGGCGGTCTTGGATGTGGGAGGTCTTATTCGGCGCATCCCAACTATTTCTGTTTCTACTGAACTACGGGAATGTCAGTTTCGGGTGCTCCATAGGGCTTACTTCACAAAGGTTCAGCTGTTCCGCTCTGCCTTGACCGACTCGGCTCAATGTGAGAAATGTAATGCTGCCCCTAAATCCTTCTTTCACGCTTTTTGGAGTTGTCCGATTGTTCAGTCCTTCTGGAGGAGGGTGGTCCGCTTTTTGGAGGCTCTGTTGGGCTGTTCCATTCCTCTTACACCAGTGGGGTTTCTTTTAGACAAATTTGAGGCTTTTCATTTATTGCCTGGTGTAGGCAGTTTATTCCTGCGGAAGGCGGGCTTGGTGGCCAAGAAGATTATCTTGACCGAGTGGGTGTCAGCTGACCCTCCTGCGTATTGGGCCTGGTGCAATCGGCTGCATGCCTTGATGTTACTAGAGAGGGGTCGGGTGCGTGCTTCCTTTCGTCAATCCAAGATTTTTCTGCGGGTCTGGAGGCCCTATATCTATTCTCTGTCTCCTAGAATTCGGAGTTCGATTCTTAATACTCTGAGGCTTTGACCTGATGGAGCGGTGGGCGTTGTTGCTCTGGGGTGCCCCTCCCTGGCCGAAGACCTCCTATTCCTTTATTTCTCTTTATTCTAATTTTAGTTAGGGGATGGGGAGGGGAGAGGTCTGGCATTTCTTCTCAGGGCTCATCAGAGTACAGGGCTCTGTTTGTATGGTATCTTTGTATATATTGTCTATGCCTTTCCATAGGTCAGCGCTTGCAGTTCTCTGCTATCAGCCGTACACATTCTTGCTTTCTCCGTCATCTCCTTTTTTTTTTTTAATTTTATTTTGGAGGGGTGTTGGGTTGGGTGGAGGGGGGGATGGGGAGGGAGTTGGGCGGGAAGGGAAGAGTTTGGAGAGTTGTTGTCTACTCGCTGTACCGCCTGTGCCTTTCTTGTGTTTCTTTGCTCTGTTTATGCTGATATTAGAAGCATATCTGTATTTAGCTAGGCGATGATGGACAATTTCTTGACATTTGCTCCAGCTCTCCCTGTTTTCTCTGACCTGTACATGTTTCTGCTGCTTTTGTATGTTTATTGTAACTTTAATAAACAGTTTGAACATAACAAGGAGCATTTTTCTCGCCAACAGCCACAAGAAGGAACACCTCTACCACAAGATAAATATATAGATTTTATTTCTAAAAATTCTTCCCGCAAACTTTCACATGAGAAAACTCCTCTAACACCTGATATACACACACATTATGAAGAATTTTCATCAGTTACTAGGTCAGTTCCTACTGGGAAAAGGCAAATCTATTGAAGCCCACTTGTCCACGGTTCATGATTTGACAGCTTCATTCATGACAGTTTAACAATGGATCTTTGCTCAAGTGGACTTTCCATGAAGAATGTCAAGAGCATGCAATCATGGCTGATACTGCTGATTTGGCTTCTATGGAGCAGCAATTAAAGAAATGCTATGGACATTATCCTTACGCCACCAAAGCACGACGAGCTGCATATAATATGCGCTGCACACCAAGGAAAGCCCCCATGAATTTGCCTTCCATCTGAAACAGGTCTATTTTCAGGGGATGTCTCCTTCTTCTGCCGACTTTGAGTTTGGCGATTACCACAATCTTTTCCTCAAGGGCCTGACTGATTATTTGAAGATCCCACTGACAGGTAAACATCAGGATGAAAAGTTGATGGCGAAAGCTAGAAGGCTGCTAGGGTGCATAGGGAGAGGTTTGGCCAGTAAGAAAAAGGAGGTATTGATGCCCCTGTATAAGACTTTGGCAAGACCTCATTTAGAATACTGTGTACAATTCTGGAGGCCCCACCTTCAAAAAGATATAAAAAGGATGGAGTCTGGCCAGAGGAAGGCTACTAAAATGGTGCGTGGTCTTCATCATAAGACGTATGGAGACAGACTTAAAGATCTCAATCTGCATAATTTGGAGGAAAGGCGGGAGGATATGATAGAGACATTTAAATACCTAAGTGATATAAATGCGCGTGAATCGAGTCTCTTTCATTTGAAAGGAAGCTCTGGAATGAGAGAGATATGATGAAGTTAAGAGTTCATAGGCACTCTCCAACTTACTGATCTTGACCACAGACTACAAAACCTTCAAAAAAGAAACAAAAACCCTACTACAGTATTCCCTGGTAGTCCCGGTCATTCGCGGTATTTTCTGACCGCGACCGCCGACAGGGAGAGGCAGGAGAGAGCAACCGGAGTACCGCGAATGCAGGAAATCACTTGCGGTACGCTCCGACCGCCTCTTCCTGCACTAAGTGGGGCCTTATCCATCAGGAGCTGCGTATCAAAGTGATTTCCTGCACTCGTGGCGCTCTGGTTGCTCTCCTGCTGCCCTCTTAAGGCTCCCCCATGAAAAACTGTATTCGCGGTTTTTCGAGATTCGCGGGGGTTTTTGGAACGGAACCCCTGCAAATCTCGGGGGCGTACTGTATTCAAAAAAATACATAAAACCAAATTAACACAGCTAGATCTATCTCAAGCATCACTTTAGCAACTTAGAAAAAGTCCAGACTACTCCTTATGTACCTCTAAATGTCCTGACAATTCATATGTTATCCGCCTTGAACCTGCAAGGTAATGGTGGAATAGAAATCACTAATGTAATGTATAGGCTCAGGAGTAATCTAAGAAAATACTTTTTTACAGAAAGGGTGATAGATGTGTGGAACAGTCTTCTGGAAGAGATGGTGGAGACAGAGACTGTGTCTGAATTCAAGAAAGTCTGGGATAGGCATGTGGGATCTGAGAGAGAGGAAGAGATAATGGTTACTGTGGATGGGCAGACTGGATGGGCCATTGGCCTTTATTTAATCTAATCTAGTCTTCAGTACAAATACCGGCTCATCTTTCGAAGGAGCTTGACTCAGTTTACATGTGGTCAAGGCCAGACTATGCATTAGTATGAAAGAAGAGATTAGTTAATCTGTGATTAAAATGGATCTTATGATGCTGTCAGTTAGTTGATTCCATAGATAAACTGTTCAAATACTTTGAAAACAGCAAAGTTTTTAAGACTTTACGAAATCAGTGTAGCTGATCTATCAATCTAACAGAGTCGGGGAGTCCATTCCAAGTCTCTACCAACTTAAAAGCAAAGGACTGACTAAGCTTTCAAACAGATGTATTTCCCTTGAAAGAGGGGAACAACAATTTATATCTCTGTGTATTCCTCAAGTAGCAGGATCTGAGAGTGTTCTAGTGTAAAGGGACCAAAGGGTCAAATATTCCATAGAGAAATTTCTCTGTTTCTAGTAACTGAAAGAAATGCTAGCTGTGCAGATGATCTTAATGACCCCTCTCTCACACAACATACACATGACATACCTCATGTACCTCTTACACACAGGCCAGAAGCAATGCCAAATTTACCTGAATCAGCCAGTGAATTTGAACTTCTACCTGGGCTAAACAGTTCCACAGTTGATAACAGTCCTTACAAGAGAATATTGGCAGACATTAATGTTCCTGTACGTTTAATTGGTGTAACTAGGGAAAATGCAGCTAATGGTGAAAGTATGCCTACTGTTTATGCTGATGATACTGTAATGCTACGCAGTTCAGACAGGACCCATAAACCTGTTGCATAACTTGTTTATGATAAATTGGGCACCTCTACTAATCAGTCTCTATAAATTTCTGCAGACTGTCATTGCTGATTTGTTGACAGTTCTTGAATTCATGAGTAAATATGTTCAACTGGTTAGTCAGGACGACTTTGCTGTACTAGGTAGCACTTGTGCTTACCACACTGGCCTTACAGGTGGATGTGGGGACCCATCCAATGGTGGCAGGGGAAGAGTGTGAGAAGAGGGGATTAACCTGTTCATTGAATCTCTTAGAGCACAGTTCTTCAACCGCTGGTCCGCGGACCGGTGCCGGTCTGCAGAAAATTCCTGCTGGTCCGCGCAGGACCGGCGAGATCAACATCTTTAATTTCCTGCCGGTCTGCGCAAGACCGGCAAGATCGAGGAGCTGTAGTTCGCGTTGGCCCAGAGAGATAACGGTGAGCTTTCTCCCCTCCCAGCGGCTCTCCTTACTTACAAGCGCAGCGATTCAGAAAGGAAGCCTTGGAGCTTTTGCTGAGTCGGCCGCCTCTGCTGAAGCAACTTCCGCTTTCCTCAGAGGCAGTGCGACCCAACAAAGGACCTCAGTAGGCAGGACTGGGTATCAATCTGACGTACTGCATCATCACATGAGGCATAAATAGGCAATTTCACAGGGCAGGACCTGATGTCAGATAACAGCCAATCAAGATGAGATGGTGTGGAATCAGAAACCAAATGCTTTGCCTCCCCCCCCCCTGCTGAAGAAGGAACATGCTGAGACACAGGAGGGATGGGAGAAGGGGCACAGCTGTATCAAGGGAGAAAGACTTCCCCATGCATCACAGCTACATACTGACGGAAAACAGAAGCAGCAAACTTCTGTTTTTCAAAAGAAAATCTGAAATCATCACATTCTTATGAGACAGCAGCAGAGAAATTGAGAGGGACAAAGATGCTAGATCTGGTGTAGGAGAGATAAAAATGAAGAGAGCAGTGAAGTTGGAATGAATCATGTAAAAAGGAGAGAGGGGGCATAGGCTGGATGGAAAGGGGAGAGGGGCATAGAAAGAAGACAAATACCATATGGAAGGGGGAGAGGTCAGACAGTAGATGGCAGGGGCAGATGCTGGATTGAAGAGACAGAGAAGGCAGATGCTGGAAGGAAGAGAGTGAAAAGAAGATGAAAGCAGAAACCAGAGACAAATTCCAACAAAAAGGTAGAAACAAATAATTTTATTTCTATTTTGTGATTAGAATATATCAGATTTGAAATATATATCCTGCTAGAACTGGTGTTAGACATAACTGGGGACTGCAAAGTCCAGGCAGTGACTTAGGTTTCTCTCTGACCAGGGGGGCAGTTGCCCTAGTTGCACTCCCCTAACCCTATTCCTGCTATGTGTGACTGCGGTATTCTGTTAGCATGATATTTCTGGGTAGCATTCTGTAATAATTTGGCTTATTCAGTTTTCTTGATAGTAGAGGGGATATATGTGAAGGGGAGAGGAGACAGGATCCTTGCTCTGTATGATTTGTATTTATAAAATGACAATTGTACAGAATATTGTTTCTTTTTATACTTTAATAAAATACATTCAATATAAAATCATAACTGAGGCTTGTGCGGATGGGATCAGATGGTTTGCGAGGACCGAGCTCGCGTTAAATTTCAGTCCTAGTAGTTTGCCGGTCCACAAAATAATTTTTTTTTTTCCGCCGGTCCATAGGTGTAAAAAGGTTGAAGAACACTGTCTTAGAGGTTTCTCTATTGCCTCTGATGTCATGGCAATGGGGAGATTGTCATATGCACTATTGGCTCTTAGAGCAAAGAGCTACCATTGGCTTTTAAAAGATTCAGAGTTTTTCAATCTGAAAAACAGCGTACACAAGGCAGTTGGAATCAGAAGGAGAGTATGGAGAGTTTGTCTCTCTTTGGTTAATAGCTTTGTGGGAGCTGGCAGAGAATTTATCTAAGCAGTAGGCTACCTCTATGCATATAGCTCTGGGGATCAGCATCCCAGAATCCTGAATATACTGGTAAAGGGGGAATTTTCTATTTGTCTTTGTTACTTTCCTTTACCTGAGTGTTCTTCTGACCTGACCTCCTGTGCACATAACCAGCCACAGGTTACAGATCACCAGACCCCTGGTCACACAATTGAAGAAAGATGTGCCTCGGACATAGTTTCTATATGGCAGCTTCCTGTTCAAGACTACAGAGTTGCATGGGACAGAAATCCCACCCATCCACGCCAGAATCCACATCTGTCCCCACCCATCCCCACGAGGAATCCCCTCTGTCCCCCCATTAAAGTTACCTGTCCCCATAAAAAGCAGCAATTACTTCTGACAGTTTTAACTGTTTTTTAAGTCTTAGTTTATTTAAACCAACAATAAAATACAATATAAACAAATAACAGTAAACAGAAATAAGAGATGCATACATCACCGGAAAGAATTAGAATAGACATTAGGTTATGTGACTGTAGGGTCGACCATTTCTTGTTAAAAGAAATAAGAGTTGGATTTTTTTTTGGCAATATAAAGCTCATATCTGTAGATCAAACAAATCTGGTTCCATAGGTAACTTGTGTGAGGTTCTTCCAAGATCCACAAATGGTTTTTAATGCAGCAATGAGTAAAGAATCAACCAATACAGAATCAAAATCATTTAAAGCAGAATTGAGAGGCACTTTTCAGGACAATGGTTGCATAAGAAAAATGTGCCAAAACTGAACTGGAAACCCCAAAACAAACTCAGCAAGTACTTCATTTTGTACTAAACACAATTGATGGCATGACCATGAGAGGGGACTGGGCCTCCCAATTTGATCATAGCCCCTCTCAAAATGAACCTCTCCCTTGCTGTAGCTGGTGGGACATTTTGTTTTTCCATCATCTTGGTTGTTTCTGCTTTTGTCTATCTTCTACTAATTCTCTTTCCAGGCCTCGGGAACCCTGGTTCCACCCCCGTGGGAGTCCCTTAGACCTGGGGGGGATCCCCGCGGGAGTCCCGTAGACCTGGGGGGGATCCCCGCGGGAGTCCCGTGGAACCCGTGAGATTCCCGCAATCCCCGTTCCCGTGCAGACCCATATTCAGGACCCCAAAGGATCAGCTTAGCCATTTTCCTTGCCTTATGTACCCTGAGGGAGTTTGCAAATTCTTCATCGATCTGGGATTCTCCAGCCATTCTATGAGTGCTGCCTTATATAAGAAGTATGATTCTGACAAGCAGGTTGTGGCCCATGCCAGCAGAGGCTTCAAGGATGTCAAAAAGAAGTATTCAGAATAAGAGAAAGCACTGCTGTCTACTATTTGGGCTTTTCAATATTTCAGGAGTTACATCCAAAGAGAGAAGCTGATAGTGGAGACATCAGTTTCTTGGGTAGTGACTGGCTCAAGGACGGTCAATTCTTCAACAGCCGGATAGTCTTTTGGACTTTGGTATTTCATGACTTTCAGAGCTAAGGTATACTCAGAAACATCACAATACTGTAGCTCAAGGTATGGCAGATCTGCACGAGTGTGCAGAATATAATTCTTTTGGAGGTATCCCAGAACCTGACGTTCCACCAGAGGAGGTGGAACCTCATCATCATCATTTATATAATGAGAAACTCTGTGCCAATATTCCCAAGGTCTATGTGGATGGCTTTGCCTTCCATCAAGCATCAGACCATAATTTGGTTGCAGGAGTGTGTATGGTCTGGAATCCAACTACACATACAGAGACCTTGAAGCATCAATTAGCTTCTAAGACCAATCAATATGCTGAGATTGTTGCAGCTCTGGTTGCTGTACAGTCGGTGATACAGAAAGGGATTCAGGAACTGATTATTTGCACAGATTTAGATTTTGTAAAACAGAATTTTGTTTCTCATCTTCCAATTTTGAAGAACAACATGTTAAACCAGGGGTGTCAAAGTCCCTCCTCGAGGGCCGGAATCCAGTCGGGTTTTCTGGATTTCCCCAATGAATATGCGTTGAAAGCAGTGCATGCAAATAGATCTCATGCAGATTCATTGGGGAAATCCTGAAAACCCGACTGGATTCTGGCCCTCGAGGACCGACTTTGACACCTGTGTATTAAACGCCAAAGGAAAACCTATCCATCATGGAGACTTGATTCTAGCTTTAGATCAACTGGTACAAGACAATGACATGAGCATCTATTGAAAGAAGGTGAAAGGTCACACCAAGGGAATGACCTCATGGATCAACTGGCCAAAAAGGGTACTTTGTCAGGAGAGTTATGGCAATGCTCAGAGTTTCAACCTTGCTGGTGCATGCTGTTACCTGATGCCAGGTGAAACAGGTTGCCAAGACTCTTGTGCTGCAGTAGTGCAGTGAAGTCACACCATTTGATCTTGTGACTGCTCAGAAAGATCCAATCCTTGGAAGGTTTTACAACTTCAGTCAGAATCCTCAGGAGCATCCTTTGTCCAAAGGACGAAAAGATGAAGAACTTAAGATACTCTATGCCTTCAAAGATAAATTCTCAATCCATTAGGACCTGCTTACTCGAATGAGCAAGCATGGTATTGTGCACTGGGTTGTACCTCATGCCTATCGAGGCATCATGTTATAACATGCTCATGATGAACCCTGTGCATAGGTTACTTATGAAACACTGAAGCAAGTGGCCTACTAGCCCCACATGCGGCAGAATGTGCAGCTGTATACTAAAGGTTGTTTGACCTGTTGTCATTTTCAACCATCCTCAACGTTGAGGAAGAAGGGTCTTACTATGCACTGATCCAACATCCAGATTGGCTGGATTGGCCCTATGGTTCATTCTACTTGTGTTTACCAAGTGGACTGAGTGCCTACCTGCACCAATTGTACAGCAGAAACCTACCTTGCTACTGAGGACAAAAACAGTGGAATCGATGAATTTCCTTTTGCCTGTACTGCTCAGATTGGCAGCACAATTCTCTCACATGCACAGTATTTTGAATGCTTATAGCATGTGGTTATATCTGACAGGACCCCAGAAGGTCTTTGTGACCAAAACAAGGACTGTGTCGAATCCATACTAATAATTTCTAAAGCGCTACAAGGCGAATTCAAGAAATATACTACCCCGAGCTAACAACATTGCTGGAGAACATCATAAATTCCTTACTGTTTAACAGAAGGAAAATCAGGGTAAATAGTCTTAGAACCTTAAGAAGAAATCTTTCTTTAAAAAGAAAATCCCAAAAGCAGACTTCAATCATGCCCCTATTTGATGCAGTAATAAGAAATGCCATCATAGTTGTGCATTTAATTCTCAGTTGTAGACATTTCCAGTATCTCAGTAAGATTAAGCCTGGATGCAAGTGCCAGGGTGAACATTCCATCCTCGTCTATACGATGGGAGGGGAGAGTATTGGGGGAAGGCAACCTTGAAAAAGACTTGGGGGTATTGGTGGACACAACGATGAAACCAGCGGCACAATGTGCAGCGGCCTCAAAAAAGGCGAACAAAATGTTGGGTATTATCAAAAAAGGCATCACCACCAGAACGAGGGAAGTTATCCTGCTGCTGTATCGAGCGATGGTGCGCCCGCATCTGGAGTACTGCGTCCAATACTGGTCGCCGCACCTTAAGAAGGATATGGTGATGCTCGAGAGGGTCCAGAGAAGAGCAACAAAAATGATTAAGGGCATGGAAAACCTTGCTTATACCGAAAGGCTGGAGAGGCTGGGGCTCTTCACCCTGGAAAAACGGAGACTTGGGACATGATAGAGACCTATAAAATCATGAAAGGTATAGGTAAGGTAGAGCGGGACAGATTCTTCAGGCTAGTAGGGACATCAAAAACAAGAGGGCACTCAGAAAAACTCAGAGGAGACAGATTCAAAACGAATGCTCGGAAGTACTTCTTCACTCAGAGGGTGGTGGACACCTGGAATGCGCTTCCAGGTGAGGTGATAGGACAAAGTACAATAAAGGGTTTCAAAAAGGGCTTGGATGACTTCTTGAAGGAGAAAGGGATGACAGGGTATAGATAGAGGGGTACTTTACATGGTACTTAAGTATTAGAGCATAAACAATTCAGGTGGAGGGAACTTACAGGTCAAGGACCTGGAGGGCCGCCGCGGGAGCGGACTGCTGGGCGCGATGGACCCCTGGTCTGACCCGGCAGAGGCAATTCTTATGTTCTTATACCACAACACATTTACTGTGTATCTTTGGATTGTCCTATTGATCTGCACCATTTATTGTGAAGACTTTTCAATAATATTACTGAATCAAAATCATCGATTCCAGTTTTTGTCCTTTGTGTTTGGTTTCTCCTGTTCTCCTGTGGAATTTGTTCTCGGTGGATCTTTTTGTTTTGCTTCGTACCTTGCTACTGAATCATGTGTTCAGTAGGTGGGGGTTGCCCATGTGTGTGGACTCAGACCAAGGACCACAGACATAAAACACATTTGGAAGACGCTTGGAGTGAAGAGTAAACTGTACATAAGAATTGCTGCTGCTGGGTCAGACCAGTGGTCCATCGTGCCCAGCAGTCCACTCCTGCCGTGGCCCTTAGGTCAAAGACCAGTGCCCTGAGACTAGCCTTACCTGCGTATGTTCTGGTTAAGCAGGAACTTGTCTAACTTTGTCTTGAATCCCTGGAGGGTGTTTTCCCCTATAACAGCCTCCAGAAGAGCGTTCCAGTTTTCTACCACCCTCTGGGTGAAGAACTTCCTTACGTTTGTACGGAATCTATTCCCTTTTAACTTTAGAGCGTGCCCTCTCTTTCGCTCTACCTTGGAGAAGGTGAACAATCTGTCTTTATCTACTAAGTCTATTCCCTTCATTATCTTGAATGTTTCGATCATAACCCCTCTCAGTCTCCTCTTTTCAAGGGAGAAGAGGCCCAGTTTCTCTAATCTCTCACTGTACGGCAACTCCTCAAGCCCCTTAACCATTTTAGTCGCTCTTCTCTGGACCCTTTCTAGTAGTACTGTGTTCTTCTTCATGTACGGTGACCAGTGCTGGATGCAGTATTCCAGGAGGGGGCACACCATGGCCCGGTACAACAGCATGATGATCTTCTCCGATCTGTTCGTGATCCCCTTCTTAATCATTCCTAACATTCTGTTCGCCCTTTTCACCACCCTCAATCATCAGGACAAGTAGAAAAAGCAAACAATATCATCATTATCATCCTGAAGAAGTACACGTCTACCTCTGGCAAGGATTGGAATATGCATTGGTCTTAATGGTTATTTGTGCCACACCCCATTGTTCCATGGGGGTGTCTCCTTTTGAAATGATGGCAGGTGATGTTACCAATTCTTTTGTTGTATAGGACTAATGATGTGAACCTTTGCTGCTACTGCCCATGTCACCCATTTATGCTAACATTTGCAGAGTACATTTGCCTTTGCCAAAATATTTTTGGAAAATGCTGATAAATGTAGAAAAGCCTACTATGATCAAGGGACTACCTCAAAGGAATACCAAATTGGTGACAAGGTATTCTTCTACAACTTTAGCAAAAACAAGTTCAAAGAGAATAAATTCTTGCCCAGCTGGCATGGCCTATTCCCTATTGTGGAAAAAGGTTCACTTGTGGTTTACCAAACTCACACAAAGAAAAATGTTCAATGTGAAGATGTCCTTAAGTAGGTCCACATTAATCAGTTGAAACCATGTCATCCCAGTAAACTGCCCCTAATGAGCATACTGTTGTGATGAATGCCATTAACCCAGCAAAAGCCTAGGCTGTTCTCTTTTTTAGATGCAGAAATGAGTTGTGAAGCTGCTGTTCCTAGCTTCCCTGCTGATTGGAGCTGTTGCCAAATTGGCTTAGCCAGGTCCCCTGCCCGGTGTCATCCTTCAAGAAACTCCTGGTTTCCTGATTACCCTATCCCAGATTGTTCCTCAGAAAGTTTTTTCCCTGTATCTAAAGTGAAATATGTTGTATTGTGGAATACAGTAGTATCACCACCAAATATGAGAGTGTTATAGCTGAAAAACACAATTCTACCAGTACTTTTCTCAAAGTATGGGACCCTATTCAGTCTTATTGTAGTAAAGACCATTGATGCATTAAGGCTATTGTCCGTGTCAACCCTTCAAAATTTGACTTGGCTGATTGTTGTTGCGTGGTGCTTACTGGGAAACCCTCCCCCTTTCTTTTTCTACTATTTTTACGCTAACATTTTAAGCTGGTTTTGTGCTACGAGTTTGACGTTTTGACTAGTTGTAACATGTTTAAAACACAGATTTTAATGTAGCTTGTCTGTAACATGTCCTGCTTCCATTTCTGTACTTAACAGTTTTTGTTAAGTTGGGATTTATATCATATCTATGGTATAATATTATGACTTAAAATTTCAATAAAGAAAGAAAGTTTTTCCCTTGAGTTTCTCTGTTCTATCTTGACACAGATATGTGGTTGATCTTGAAGTTATGGACATTTTCTATGGATATCACATCAACTTTACTCATGAAATCAATCAGGTTCTTATGTTCAACCCTCTCACACACTGTTGAACTTGAAGATGATAGTTCTGACCTGCATGCTGCTGGCTACTACGTTGACTCTCCTGATGTCCATGAAGTTGTTGCTGCTTATAGTCTTGATCTTCTCATCACCTTGATCATCCTACTTTTCTCCATCCTGTGGGTCATCTTGTTCTGGACAACTGTCTTTTAGATGTGAGAGTCCTCCAACCAATGTCTTATTCATCACCGCTCATCTCCAATGGACTTGAGACTGCAAGACTTTGTTGTGGCTGTGCCCAAGTGATTTTCTGTGCTACTGTATTTTTCCTTTCGATTTTCCAGTAAAAACTTATGCTTTGGCACATATTTTTACAGTCATGCATTTAGTTTCGATTCTGATTTTCCATGTGCATGACATTGTACTAACATTTTATCAGGTTTTGGTTTTTTTAATAATTTCCTTATGGTTTTGGTCCATTTTTGCTGTTCTCTTGACCATGGCCTTATGATTTTAATATGTTGATTACTGGTTATGTCCTGCCTTGTTGCTGATTTTGTTAGTCATATGAAATGTAAATTGCTTAAGTTACTATTTATGCATTTCCTTTGTCTCTCTCATGTGTCCCGGTTTAACCTATCCAATTGTATTCTAGTTAGGTTGAAGGTGAAATAGACTGCTTTGTAGCTATGTGGAACAGTAGGAGTAGCCCTCTTCTGGAGGCTTTAGGCCTAGCTCAAGCCATGATCCATCTTTTCTCTCCAGAAGCATTATTGACTTATTTACAAGCTGTGTGTGTTCACAACCAAGGTCAACCACCAACCATTGGGCCCTTCCTGCTCTGTGAAAATGTATAGGTGCAAGTTTTGCATGCATCGCTATAAACTGTATCTTGTTCTGTTATCATCTTGGCAAGACATGCTGTCTGACCAGAAGATTCATCCTCAAGAAGTCTATTCACTATTCTGTGTGTCCAACAATGCCCCTTTTGGACAGATCCTGATTGGTCTATGTGTGTCACCTGTGCACGGCGAGAGTGAGAGAAACTGTGCAAACTAGATTAAGTAGTGTTTCGACTTGGAGGAGGTCATGTCTGAACTTAGGGAGCTCAGTTGAGCATTTGGAGGAAAAAAGAAGAAAAATAAAAGAAAAAAAACCTTCTTGGTTGCCGTGCATCCCAACAGCTGATTGGGAGAGACTGTTCTGTGTCTGGACACTAATGAACTTTCTGTTACATCCACTCCGAAGTCAGTACGATAGATGTTTTTTCTGAATTCACAAACCAAGTCTTGCAGAAAGTCACACATTGTTTTCTGCTTCTCCTACATAGCAGAGGAATACAGAGCCCCCTACAGTTTTTTCTTTCTGCAAACGAACCATGCAGAAGTCTTTCTGATCTGCTCTTATTTTATTCTTTTTATTGAAAGTAATTTCATTCTTTTCAGTGGTTTTGGTATCTTGAGACCCATTATTCAGGGGTTCTCTGCCCTCCTTTTACTAAACCACGGTAGAGGTTTCTACTAGAGAATGACACGGTGACTGTTACCTGTGGCTAGCCACGGCTAACACACCAAAAAGGGAGAGAAAAAAAATCTGGTTGCCGCAGATACGGAGACAAGGCTATTCATCACCCCGTGGAGCGGTGAATGGCCTTGTCCCTGCAGTTAAGTATTTTACGTGCGTTGCCTCATCACACCTCGCGATTGCCCCCTCCCTCCTTCCCAATCGCCACGTCCGGGCATCTCCCTCCCTCTCTTCCCCTTTGCTGGCGATTTTCAATTTTCTGTCTTCGAGTAGCATGAGCCTTTTCACAAGTCACGCGCAGCTGCGAGAAACTTCTCCTCCAACGCAACCGGAAACAGGAAGTTGCGTCAGAGAAGAAGTTTCAGGGCAGCCACACACAACTTGAGAAAAGGCTCGGGCTGCTCGGAGACAAAAAAATGAAAATCACCAGCGAAGGTCAGGGGAAGGAGGGAGGGAGATGTCTGGATCACGGTGATCAGGAGGGGGCTGCTGGACCGCAAAAAGGGTGCTGAACGAAAGTGGAGAGAGAGGGGGAGGGGAGAATAAACAGACACTGAAGGGAAATGGGGAGGAGAGCGTGGGGAGCAGATGCTGCATGGAAGTGGTTAGGACATAGAGAGGAACATGCTGGAAGTGGAGAGAGAGGGGGAGGAAGGAGCAGATGCTGCATGGAAGTGGGTAGGAGAGAGAGAGGGAAACACACTGGAAGGAAGTGGAGAGGGATGAGCAGATGCTGCATATTAGTGGGTAGGAGAGAGAGGTGAGAAGATACTGAAGGGAAGTCGGGAGGAGGGCATAAAGAAAAAAGGGCACATGCTGGATTGGGGAGACAGATACCAGATCTGAGGGGAGGAAAGGAGGAGAGAAATGCTAAAAACTACCTGGGTGAGGGAAGGAAAGATGGAAGGGAAGAAGACAGAGATGTTAGACTATAGGGAAGCAGAGGGAAGAAGATGGGTGCCAGACCAATGGGAAGGGGGGTGGAGGGAGAGGCGGACAGTTTCTGGTAGAGGCATAGAAACAGAGCAGATGCCATATGGAAGAGGCAGACAGTGGGTGGTAAGAATAGAATGACTAGAAGAGAAGGAAAACAGAAACTAGACAACAAAGGTAGAAAAAAATTTCTATTTCTTATCTCTTTTTTTGCTTTAGAATAAAGTAGTTTTGTAGTTTTGTTGATAAACATTTACAAACAAAGCCCTGCCAGCTGAAGATCTCTTCCTCTAGTTCGGCAGCCAGAACTTTGATTTATAAAATGACAATTGTTCAGAGTACTGATTCTTTTTATACTTTAATAAAATAAGTTCAGTATAAAACTATTTGAAGCTTGTGCGGATGAGATCAGATGGTTTGCAGGGATAGAGCAGAGACGGGAACAAATATTTTCCCCGTGTCATTCTCTAGTTTCTATCTTATCCAGGTCTGAAAGCTCCAACGCTGCTCTGACGCTCATAGAATTCTATAAGCGGAGAATTTAGCGCTCCCGAACGTGGAAGAAACCTCTATTGCTACTTACCGTGTTTCCCCCAAAATAAGACCTACCCTGAAAATAAACCCTAGCATGATTTTTGGGGTAGGTCTTAATATAAGCCCTACCCAAAAAAATAAGCCCTAGTCGCCGGCAGCAGCGCTCCCCCCTAAACCCCCCCCCCCCTACACGAGGGAGGAATAGAAAGGAAATAGGAAGAATTGGGGTGGAGGAGAGGAAGGGAGAGATGATCATTGTACATGAAAAAAAAAAAATAAGACCTAGTGCCTTTTTGGGCCCAAAATTAATATAACAGTAGTAAAACAGGCCTAAAATAATTACAAAGTATTCCCTAGGAAACGCTATTTTCACAGAATAAACTTTTCTAAAAAAAAAAACCAAACCCTTAGAAAGTCTGCCGCATCAGGACTTTTGAGAGGCCATTAAGACCTTACGAACTCCACTTACAAGATAACAGTCCGCATTGGCCTCTTTCTAGCTTGACCAATTCATTTTGAGGGCTTTCCGACCTGACTAGAGCAGCATCGCTCCCGCCTCCTTTGACCAACATCCGGGCACTGCGCGCCTCATTCCCATTGGGTTCTGGGATCGCTCCTTCCTCGTCCCGTGGACATTCAAGGAGACGGCTGACGTCACTTCCTGTCTGGCTGTTTGTTTGGAAAGAGGAAGGTAAGGCGAAATCCTTGATAAAGGCGGTGCGGGAGCGGCGCGTGATGACTGTCCGCCGAGGGTTGCAGGGACGGGAGGGCTGCAGCGCAGATGCCAAGGTGCTTTTCGCGGGTTTTGAAGTTGAGGGGGAAAGAGGGAGGGAAGGGGGGGGCCGTCACGGAAGGAATGCAGCGGCAGCAGCTTGGGAGACGCGAGTTAGTCTCGAGAATGCCGCTCGCGCCTCGGGCTCTTGAAACGGGCTTCATGGTTCCCCTCGGCGGGAGCTTGGCAACGCGCAGCGCATGCTGGGAACTCCCTGCCAACAAAGCCCATTGTGGGAGCAAAGGAGTCCTGCGCCCCCGCGAGTTTTGACCATGTAAACCGATAATAGCCCTCACTGACAGAGAACAAAGGAATCTGTGTTTCTGGGAGGTAATCTAGGATATGACAAGGCAGCAAAGGAGGCTACAGTAGAATAGGCTACCCCAAATAGACAGTTCTAAAACATGTACTAAGAAGTGAAGAAGATTGAAGCCTTTTCTGAAAGGTATGGAGACATAAAGCAGCTCTGGGTTTGCTTAGGATCACCCCCTCTAAGCCTGCCATAAGGGCTGAACTCAACACACGTTAGTTCCTCTTTCTGAACATACTGAAGGAGTGGTTGTAGTTGGCACTTTGGGCAGGTGATAAAAGTAATTTTCACCAATTGTTGAATATACTGACTGATCAGTGTAACACAAGTAGGTGTGATGATGGGTGTAAGTTTAATTAGGCCTGGACAAATCTTCTAATCTGGGAAGACTAAAAGATCCACTTCCAGGTCACAACTACCTAGTAGGATCTCAAAAGGTAGATAGATTCCATACTGCTTACACCCAGGGATAAACAATAGCTTTTTCCAAGTTCATGGATGTTTCGTCCAGGAATTTTTCTAAATACTTTTTAGATCCGGCTCCATTAACCGCTTTTGCTACTTCTTCCTTCACAAATTCTATACTTGTGTGTCAAGTGAAAAAAAAAAACCTTTGTCTGATATGCTTTAAATATTATTCTTGAGTGTGCACAATTCCTCATGGGCAACAGAGATGCTGTTCACTCTCTTTTCCCCTCCAGTCTTAAACTCCCACAGCAAGAAGAGAAGGAAGTGAATGGCACAATGTTCATTCTAAGGACTGAGCTGACATAAGCAAAAGGTTTTCATTGCAAGCAAAATTAATGTACACACACACTCCTTACTCTGCATGCTTTTCCTACTTGTTTGCCTATACTTTATAGCTACTCTGAATTTTACTCAGATACTGGATATTACGCACAGCTTAAAAATGAACAATGCTCCCCTTGTACAAGCACCACTGTGTTAAAAAAAAGGGGGGGAGGGGGGAGAGACAAGGGCACTTTTGAATACAGCAGGAAAAAATACCTTCACTATCTTCCAGCTACCCCAGCAGTACAAAAGTATATATGTAAATTATGTAAACCGTTTAGTTTTAAATGGTACAGAAATTTTTAAAATAAATAAAATAGTATCTCTGTTATTGATGTTATTATACACACTGTATACACTTGGGAATTATGTACCAAAAATCAAAATAATGCAACTTATCAAACAGAATAGTATTTACAGTATTCTGGAAATATATGCAGTTACTTTAACATTTGGCTCTCGGTCAGCCCTAGCTCTTCAGTCCAGCATCTTCCTGTTGGCCATGTAATGTTCAGCAGTACTGTAACAGAAATTTTGAGGTTATTGGCAAACATAATGTACCTGTCAGTGTTTTAAGTAGATTGACAAATGGCCACTAGGCTTCAGCTCTGCTAGTCTTTCAATATCTGCTGAGTTACCAAACATTAAGTATTATCTATATTAGCTGTTCCTTATGATTAGAGCAGCAGGCTGAGAGCGAAGCTAGGGTTCAATTCCTACCTATGCTCCTTGGCATCTTGGACAAGTCACTCTGTTGCCTCAGATGCAAAATTTACCCTCCAGAGACAGAAAAATACCTACTGTACTTGAATGTAACTTGCCATGAGCTACTACTGAGACAGGTTTGTGTAAATCCAATATGAGGCATAACTTGAAGTAATACAAAACACTGCATATGCCACGCAGGA
This sequence comes from Geotrypetes seraphini, assembly GCF_902459505.1. Classification (NCBI taxonomy): domain Eukaryota; kingdom Metazoa; phylum Chordata; class Amphibia; order Gymnophiona; family Dermophiidae; genus Geotrypetes; species Geotrypetes seraphini. The sequence goes on along the minus strand of NC_047101.1, from coordinate 27,160,851 downwards.
CCTACAGAACAATTGTAACATACTATAATTGCAATAACTTCCATAAGTCGCACAACGAGGATGTACTTGGGAAAAGACAGCACTACAGTAGGTGCTAGAACATCAATACACTGATTGAAAAACTGGGAAATTAGTGCCAGGTTAGTGCAGATTAATCCTGCAGAGTCAATGCTAACAGAAAGCCATGTCTTTTTCACACTTGCAGAACACAGACCCTCACCCAGAATAGAATAAGTAACTAAAAATAGAAATAAAATTTAAATTGAGGCCAAGAAGCCAGATTCTGCAAACAGTGCAACACCAGAGAAAGATAAACTGTGAATTATGTCCCCCTGTACTTCGTAAAATATAAAGATAGCAGATGTAAATTTCTAGAATTGACATTCCAATCGCTACTTTACAAGCTTATAAATAGAACAAGAAATGGAAAATATGATACCATATTATTGGACTAAATACATTTTTCAATTAGCTTTTTGACCTGAGGAATGTAGTTTTGGTCTCTGAAAGTTTGTAAAAAAATGTATTATAATTAGTCTAATAAAAAGGTAACACCTCATTTCCATTTTCTGTTTTTATTTATTAATGTTTATTAACACAGCTACCACACTACTTTTATCTTAAATGGAATTTTTTTTTCCAATTATAGTCCCAGTCTCTGGTTTCTGCTTTTCTTGTTTTCTTTGTAGTTTTTCTCTCTTTTTCCTTTCAGTTTTCTTCAGTTTATTTTCTGCCTCTACCTAGATTAAATTCTATCTTACTATTCAGTTATCATTCTTTCTTTTCACTGTCTATAGCTTGCTACCTCTTTCCCTCACCCTGTCCAGTATCTCACTATCTCTAGCCTCTTCCCCCATCCAGCACATGCTCTTTTTCTTTAACCCTTCCTTACAACCAGCATGTGCCTTCTTTCTCTACACCCTTCCATCCAGTGTCTGCCCCCTCTCTCTTTCCTTCCCACTTACATCCAGCATTTATTCCCTCTCTCCTCCCCACTTAGATCCAGCGTCTGCCCCCCCCCCTCTCTCTCTCTCTCCTCCCCACTTACACCCAGTGTCTGGCCCCTCTCTCTCTCTCTCCTCCCCACTTCCACCCAGTGTCTGGCCCCTCTCTCTCTCTCCTCCCTACTTCCACCCAGCATCTGGCCCCTCTCTCTCCTCCCCACTTCCATCCAGCGTCTGGCCCCTCTCTCTCTCTCCTCCCTACTTCCACCCAGCATCTGGCCCCTCTCTCTCTCTCCCTCTCTCCCCCCCCACTTCCATCTAGCGTCGGGCCCCTCTCTCTCTTCCCTACTTACATCCAGCGTCTGGCCCCTCTCTCTCTCCTCCCCCCTTCCATCCAGCGTCTGCTTCCCCACTGGTCGCTTGCATCCAGCGTTAGCTTCCCCCTCACTGCTGCTGCTTTCCTGAACCCATAGCAGTGGCAGTAAACTGAAATCCAGCCATTGCGGGAGCTTCCATGTACCTACCTGTGGCTAACCACTCTTCCCAGGAACAAGGAAGTGACATCAGAGGGGTGGTCTGGCAGCCAAGGGTAGATGCAGGAAGGCCCCATGGTGGCTGGATATCAGTTTGCTGGTTTGGGAAAGAGTAGCAGTGGTGGCAGAGTAGGATGGGAGGTCCTGATGTGCTGACTATGCAATGAGGCTGTGCGTTCTCATATCAAAAGGTGTGCTGCCTAGAGGGAACAATGAAACCACTGTTCACATAAACAGTGAGGTCTTAAGTCAGCATAGGAGGATGAAGTGACCTATTGTGTAGTGGATCACCTCCTCCATGGGGGAAGGGGAAGAGAGACTGAGCAGAACTAGCGCCCAAGAAAAGGATCTGGGTATCATCGTAGACAATACGATGAAATTTTCCACCCAATGTGTGGCGGCAGCCAAAAAAGCAATCAGGATGCTAGGAATTATTTAAAAGGGATGGTTAACCAGACTAAGAATGTTATAATGCCCCTGTATCACTCCATGGTGCAAACTCATCTGGAGTATTGTGTTCAATTCTGGCCTCTTTATCTCAAGAAAGATATATCAGCACTAGAAAAGGTTCAAAAAAGAGCAACCAAGATGATAAAGGAGATGGAACTCCTCTCGTATGAAGAAAGACTAAAAAGGTTAGGGCTCTTCAGCTTGGAAAAGAGAAGGCTGGGGGAGATATGATTGAAGTCTGCAAAATCCTGAGAGGAGTAGAACGTGTACAAGTGGATTGATTTTTCACTCCGTCATAAATTACAAGGACTAGGGGACACTCCAATGAAGTTGCAGGGGAATATTTTTAAAACCAATGGGAGGAAATATTTTTTCTCTCAAGAGAATAGTTATGCTCTGGAACGCATTGCCAGAGGTTGTGGTAAGAGTGGATAGCATAGCTGGTTTTAAGAAAGATTTGGACAATTTACTGGAGGAAAAGGCCATAGTCTGTTATTGAAAAAGATATGGGGGACGCCACTGCTTGCTCTGGATCGGTAGCATGGAATGTTGCTACTCTTTGGGTTTTTGCCAGGTACTTGTGATCTGGATTGGCTACCGTGATGACTGGCTACTGGGCTTGATGACCATTGGTCTGATGTGATGATAATGCTTGTAGGTTGACTATGACTTTACTCCCCAGAATGAGAATAGTTTTAAAATCTAAGCTACTGTTTTTTATTTATATGGTTTGTTATATATTGTATTGCTATGATTATCAAACCTATTCTGGGGGCCTCCTAGCCAGTCAGGTTTTCAGCACCTTGGCTTGAACTTGTATAAAAGTATAGTAATACCTTCTGTTATTTTAGTGATGCTGGTACCTGTTCTTTCAGAATTAAAAATTTACTTGTTTCATGCAAAGCCCAAAATGGTTTACTGCTAGTAATATTTTTCATTAGTACTAAGCTAAGATGAAATTAAAAGTGATCTAGAAGTTAATGTCCTTATCTTCTATGAGAGTGAAAAATGCAAAACCCTTTTCAAATTTCCTGATCCTTAGAGACTTAGACATTTATCTTCCAGTCCCCTTGCCACTTTTACTGCTAAAATATTGCAAAACATTTATAGGTGCCTTTTTTTTTTTCTTTGAAAGTTTAGTGTCCCAGAGCGCCATCATGAAGGACCCAAGCCGCAGCAGCACCAGCCCCAGTATAATGAGTGATGATGTGATCATTAATGGCCATGCCCATATCCATGAGGATGACAACCCTTTCGCTGAGTATATGTGGATGGAAAATGAAGAAGAGTTCAACAGGCAGGTGAGGTTATTTAAAATGTTCTTATGTAATCTTAAGAGAGAGGGTTTTTCTCGTACAACACCATTCTGTTCCTGAACTATTTGTGAGATCTCTTGTAGATCTGTTTGGTCCTTTCCGGAATCGATACTAAAGGTGTTTCACCTCAAGCCACAAACACTTTTCTCTCCACTGCTCCTCCCAGTTGGCTGAGGCATATAGAGCATCCTGCAGTTTTCATTTCTGCAAGCAAACTGTGCAGCAGTCTTTCTGCTTTTCTTCTTTTTTTTCACTAAAGTTTGTCTTTTTTTTCCAATGGTTTTAGTGCCTTGAAACCCCTTTGGAGGGATTCTCTGCCTGGGAAAAGCTTTGGGTGGACTTGTGGAGCCAGCCTGCTGTGTTCCACCTTTGGAGTGTGCTTATCTTCTGACCCTGTCAGTGGTTTAAGCACAGGCTGTTTGCGCCCTGAGTAAGAGCCCTTGGAGTATCAGGGCGCAGGCTTCGTTTTCCTGACCCCTGGTCGTGTGAGGAAATTTTGAGGAGGCAGAGTCTGTTGGGGTCCATCCAACTGGTGGCCAAAAATGAATTTGAATTTGCTTGTACTTACATTACATTAAAATACATTTCTATACCGCAATACCTTCCATATTGATGCGGTTTACATAATCTGTTAGAAGAAAATTTGAGGCAAAAATTCCTTTCCCTTCATTTCAGCTGCACAGTCAAAGCTGACGACAAGCACTTTGGAGGCTAAATATAACCCCATTGCTTCCTGTGGGAGAATCGGGGGTGGGGGGGATCTGAAAATGGGGTTTTTAGCACTTTCTGGGAATAGGGGTCAGGTCTTTCAGGCGATTTAGGGTTTTGGGGGGTGGGTCAGATTACTGAGCAGTGAGAGCCACCTGAAAGTTCCTTAAGACTGACTAAGATCATGACTAAGCTTTATCCTATGGTGCTGGATTTTCAGCAGCTATTTGAGCAGCCAAAGGTGGATTTGGCGGTGACCAAGCATACTGCCCTTCCAAGTGAAGGAGGAGTAATGCTGAAAGATTGTCAGGACCACAGGGTGGACATAGTCTTGAAGAAGCTTTTTGAAGTGGCATGCTAGGATCGGAGCATCAATGATATCTGTGGCTGGCGTAGAACTATGGAATGCCTTGCCTGGTGTCCTGCAGTTTTGTATGGCAAGGATTAATTTTAAGAAAATGCTGACAACTCAATTATTTGCCAATGCCTTTTTGTATATTTCAGTTGATAACTGCCTTTTAGAACTCTTTTGAAAGCAATGTATGATTTAAAGTTTGATTGTATTTCTAAATTGATTGAATTTGTGCTCTATTCCTGTTTATAACAGGGACAATTAATGATGTTGTTTAGACATATCTATGTTATATGTGGTAATCACAGGGAAACAAGATTTTATGTATGATATGGAAACTGCATAGTTATAAGCGGTATATACATTTTTTTAAATAAATAAATAAATAAATCTTTGCATATAAAGTCTGGCAGCAGCTTATTTTTTGCTTTGCATGTTTGTCACATGAGGTTACACTGAGATCTTTCAGCGGAGGACGACACCTGTCCCAAGCCGGTGCTTGAGGGGGTGGATTATGTCGCAGATGCCTTATTTGACCTTGTAAAGATTCTAGGCAAAGTTTTGGCTTATTATGTACCATCTTGCAGAACACACTGGATTCGCTACTGGGCTGATGATTCAGCCTCCAAGGCAACTTGACTCCCTTTTAAGGGTCAAATGCTTTTTTTTGGCAAAGGGTTAGATGACCTTATGGCTAGTGTGGTGGACCGCCTTCCTAAGTCTTTCCTGGATAACAGGCCTCAAATGTGCTCTGGGAGGAGGTCACAGCAATTTTCATCCCTCACACAGGTTTCACCAAACTTCCACAGGCTCATCTGTCCAGAGATAATTCCAGAGCTGCAAACAACGCTATAGCAAACCCAGACGCCAGCAGGCTTCGGGTTCTCACACCTGCATCACCTCTAAGAAATTCCAATGACACCAGGGCCTCAACTGCGCTTTTTTATATTGGAGGCTGGTTGTAGGAGTTCCTCCAGGAGGGGAAACAGATCTCCTCAGATCAATGAGTTCTGGACATCCTACGGGAGGGACACAGGATAGACTTCTTTCACCTCCCTCCAGATTTGTTTTTGGACTCTCCTGTGGGGAGACCAGAGAAAGTGCTAAGGGTCGAGGCAACTCTACAGTGTCTCTTGAATATTTAGGCTGTCGAAACAGTTCCCAGAAGTGAATCAGGCTCCTGTAGATACTCCGGATTCATCGTGCCAAAGAAAGGCTGAGAAGACTAGATACCCGTTCTAGATCTCAAGTCATAGAAACATAGAAAAATGACATCAGATAAGGGCCATAGCCCATCAAGTCTGCCCACTCCACAGACCCCCCCCCCCCCCGAGTCTGCTCTCCTGGAGATCCCTCTCCTAATGACCCATCCTTAACGCCACCCTCTTAAGGATCCCACATGGGCATCCCATTTACCTTTAAAATCTGGCATGCTGTTGGCCTCTTACCTGTATTGGAAGTTTGTTCCAATGATCAACCACTCTTTCGGTGAAGAAATACTTTCTGGTGTCCCCATGAAATTTCCCGCCCCTGAGTTTAAGTGAATGCCCTCTTGTGGCTGAGGGTCCTTGGAGAAGGAAAATATCTTCTTCCACCTCGATATGTCCGGTGATGTATTTAAATGTCTCAATCATATCTCCCCTCTCCCTACGTTCCTCGAGAGAGTAGAGCCGCAGTTTGTTCAGCCTCTCTTCGTATGAGAGATCCTTGAGCCCCGAGACCACCCTAGTGGCCATCCGCTGAACTGACTCTGCTCTTAGCACATCTTTACGGTAATGTGGCCTCCAGAATTGCACACAGTATTCCAGATGTGGTCTCACCATGGTTCTGTATAATGGCATGATGACCTCAGGCTTCCGGCTGACAAAACTTCTGCGGATACAACCTAACATTTGTCTTGCCTTAGATGAAGCCTTCTCCACTTGATTGGCAGCTTTCATATCTGCACTGATGATCACTCCCAAGTCTCGTTCTGTTACAGTCCTAACCAAGGTCTCACCATTTAAGGTGTAAGTTCTGCACGAATTCTTACTGCCGAGGTGCATGACCTTGCATTTCTTGACGTTGAAGCCCAGCTGCCAGGTAGATGACCAACGTTCCAACAAAAAAAGGTCATGCGTCATATTATCGTGTAAATCAGAGCCGCTCACTATGTTACATAGTTTGGCGTCGTCGGCAAATAGTGTTATTTTACCTTGAAGCCCCTGAGTCAGGTCCCCTGTGAATAAGTTGAAAAGGAGCGGGCCCAAGACTGAGCCCTGCGGTACTCCACTTGTCACTTCTGACATTTTAAAGAGGGTACCGTTTACCACCACCCTCTGAAGTCTACCACTTAGCCAATCCTTGACCCATGCAGTTAGCGTCAATGTCTTTCTGCTGATTCCGTACTTTTGCATGGAAACAGTGCATTCAGTCATCATAAGAACATAAGAATTGCCGCTGCTGGGTCAGACCAGTGGTCCATCATGCCCAGCAATCCGCTCACATGGCGGCCCTCTGGTCAAAGACCAGCCCCTAACTGAGACTAGCCCTACCTGCATACGTTCTGCTTCAGCAGGAACTTGTCTAACTTTGTCTTGAATACCTGGAGGGTATTTTCCCCTATGACAGACTCCAGAAGAGCGTTCCAGTTTTCTATCACTCTCTGGGTAAAGAAGAACTTCCTTACGTTTGTACGAAATCTATCCCCTTTCAATTTTACAGAGTGCCCTTGGAGACGGTGAACAACCTGTCCTTATCTACTAAGTCTATTCCCTTCAGTACCTTGAATTTTCGATCATGTCCCATCTCAATCTCCTCTGTTCGAGGGAGAAAAGGCCAAGTTTCTCTAATCTTTCACTGTATGGCAACTCCTTCAGCCCCTTAACCATCTTAGTCGCTCTTCTCTGGTCCCCTTCATGTACGGCGACCAGTGCTGGACGCAGTACTCCAGGTGAGGGCGCACCATGGCCCGGTACAGCGGCATGATAACCTTCTCCGATCTGTTTGTGATCCCCTCTTTATCATTCCTAGCATTCTGTTCACTCTTTTCGCTGCCGTTGCGTGGACGGCTTCATCGACTTGTCGATCATAACTCTCAAGTCTCTTTCCTGGGAGATCTCTCCAAGTACCGCCCCGGACATCCTGTATTCGTGCATGAGATTTTTGTTACTACATGCATCACTTTACACTTATCCACGTTGAACCTCATCTGCCATTTTGATGCCCATTCCTCGAGCATGATTGTCACATTGCAGATCTTCGCAATCCCTCTGTCGGTCAATGTCTTTTCTGCAGATTCCGTACTTTTGCATGGAAACAGTGCATTCAGTCATCGCTACGGTGTCTCCAGGAGAATTTCTTGCTTCGCTAGATTTAACAAAAGCTTATCTGCATATTCCTGTCTTCTTGGGACACCGGAAGTACCTGAGATTTCATTTTCAGCAGCATTTCCAGTTTATGGCCCTGCCCTTCGAGTTGGCGATGCGAACCAAAAGTGATGGTGGTGTAGCAGCGTATTTCCATAGAATGGGAGTCCTAGTTCACCCATATCTGGATGATTGGTTGATCAAGGCACCATCCAGAGTGGAGTGCGAACAAGCGATGAAGACTGTGGTGTGTCGTCTTCAGTGTTTAGGCTGGGTTGTCAATTTCAGGAAAAAAACAGCTAACCCCGTCTCAGCCATTGGACTATCTAGGAGTTTGATTCAACCTGCTCCAAGGCTGCCTCTCTTCCCAAGCCATGCAAACAGAAGCTCCAGAAACAAATTATGGATCTTTTGGCGATCCCAAGTACCACTACTTGGCAGTATCTTTAGGTCCTGTGGTCCATGGCAGCCTCCCTGGAGTTAGTGCCTTGGACCCAAGCACACATGCAACTGCTACAGCAGTCCTTCCTGTCCTTACAGAGTCCCTTTCCTTGGATAGAGCCAGTGTGGAGTATTCTGCACTGGTGGATTCGGAGAGCTGCGCTTGAGAAGGGCATTAGGATCATAGAGTGGATTGCTCTTAAGACTGATGCCAGTCTCTGGGGCCAGGAGGCTCATTGCGGGGATTATTCCATACAAGGCTTGTGGACTTATAGTCAGAAGAGCTGGTCAATAAATCGTCTAGAGTTTCAGGCCATACGGATTGCACTCAGAGCTCTCCAAAACACCCTGGAAGGGAAGGCAGTGTGGGTCTTTACTGACAATTCCACAGCAGTAGCATATCAAAAAGGAGGCATCAGAACTGTTCCCATAAGTCAGGAGGCTTAGATGCTGTTCGATGGGCATTAGTTCATCTTCTGGCTCTTTTTGCAGCACACGTGGCTGGCATGGAAAATGTGCAAGAAGACTTCCTTAGTCAAATCCTGGGAGAAAGGTCGCACTCAGAGAGGGCGCTTTGTCTCATTGTGAGTCGCTGGGGCAGACAGACGATGGACTTGATTGCTTCAGCCAAGAGCTCCAAAGTCAAGCGCTTCATCAGTTGAAGAACAGAGCCAGGAAGCTTAGAACTGGACACGTTGGTTTAACCCTGGCCATCTCAAGAGCTCCTTTTCATCTTTCCACCTTGGCCCATAGAGGGTCAAGTCATACACATGATCCAGTCTAGGTGTTTCTAATGGCCCTTGTTGTCCATGGTATGCAGTTCTAATCCGTCTTCAAAGGGGCACGAAGCTCAGGCTCCCTCTTCGTCGAGACCTTGTCAGTCAGGGGCCTGCACCTATGGAGAACCCTGAGTGCTTGGGTCTTATGGCATGGCTCTTGAGCGCAAGGCCTTAATTCAACGAGGATACTATGACATGGTAGTTGCCACTCTTCTGAAGTCTAAGAAGCCTTCTACTATGATGGCTTGCACCAAGGTCTGAAAGGTTTCCCAACAGAGGTGTGCCAGAGACCAGGTGGATTTGTTGAGTACTTCTATTCCAGTGGTCTTAGCCTTCTTGCAGACTGGTCTAGAAAAAGGTCTAGCGGTGGCTTCCTTCAAGGTACAGATGACAGGTTTTTCCTGTTTCAGAGCGCACAGTGGTTCCAGTTCACTTAGGCTCATCTGGATGTGACCATATTTTTTAGAAGGTGCTTTATTTGTGGCCGCCCCTGTGTCGGCCTTTTCCAACATGGAACCTTAACGTGGTGCTAAAAGGGCTTCCTGAAGCTACTTTTGAACCACTGAAACATGTGTCTACTGGATTTTACAATCAAAACAGTATTTCTCGTGGCAATTGTCTCAGCAAGGCGTAATTTGTAGTTGTAAACTCTCTCTCCAGATCACTGAGGCCGTGGTCTCCCTCCATACAGTTCCTTCTGAAGACACTGGTCCAAAGGTTGTGGGTTATCAATTGATTGTTCACTTCATTTCTTCCGAATGTTGTTTCAGAATTCCATGTCAACCAGGAAGTTCAGATCTTGCAGAAACTGGATAAAAACATAGAAACATAGAAATAGACGGCAGATAAGGGCCACGGCCCATCTAGTTTGCCCACCCCAATGACCCTCCCCTACTTATCTCTGTGAAGAGATCCCACGTGACAATCCCATTTCTTCTTAAAATCAGGCACGCTGCTTGCCTCGATCACCTGAAGTAGAAGATTATTCCAGCGATCAACCACTCTTTCTGTGAAAAAGTATTTCCTGGTGTCACCGTGCAATTTCCTGCCCCTGATTTTTCATGGATGTCCTCTTGTTGTCGTTGGACCTTTGAGAAGGAAGATATCTTCTTTTACCTCGATACGGCCCGTGAGATACTTGAACGTCTCGATCATGTCTCCCCTCTCTCTGCGTTCCTCAAGTGAGTACAGCCGCAATCTATCCAGCCGTTCCTCGTACGGGAGATCCTTGAGTCCCGAGACCATCCGGGTGGCCATTCGCTGGACTGACTCAAGTCTCAGCACATTCTTGCGGTAATGAGGCCTCCAGAATTGTACACAGTATTCCAGATGGGGGTCTCACCATGGATCTATACATTGACAAAATGACTTCAGGCTTATGGCTGATGAAACTCCTACGTACACACCCTATGATCTGTCTAGCCTTAGATGAAGCCTGCTCCACTTGATTGGCAGTCTTCATGTCTTCACTGATGATTATCCTTAAGTCCCGTTCTGCTACAGTCCTTGCTAGGATCTCGCCATTAAGGGTGTAAGTCTTGCATGGATTTTGGCTGCCAAGGTGCATGACTTTGCATTTTTTAGCATTGAACTCAGTTGCCAGGTCCTAGACCAGCGCTCCAATAGGAGTAGGTCATATATCATATTGTCCATCGTGCTCTTGCCTACTATATTACATAGTTTGGCGTCATCGGTGGATAATGTTATTTTACCTCGAAGCCCCTCAGCCAAGTCCCTTATAAAGATGTTAAAAAGGATCAGGCCCAAGATCGAGCCCTACGGCACTCCACTGATCACCTCCGTCGTTTCGGAGGGGGTGCCGTTCACCACCACCCTCTGAAGCCTACCTCCAAGCCAGTCTCCAACCCATTTTGGAGAATCTTGCTTCACTACTTGGAGAGAACCAATGACTTCCATCTTTATGACTGTCTATTGCCAGGTGGATTCATATGGCAATTTCATCAACTTGCATCACCTGTGGTAGACAGCTGCCGGTATCTCTCAAAGTTCATTCAACTAGAGGTGTTGCTGCTTCATGGGTGATTAATCTGGCCGAGATCTGTAGAGTGGCCTCTTGGTTTCTATTCATAAGTTTACCAGATTTTACAGAGTAGATGTGGCAGCTCGGTCCGATGCTGCATTTGGGGCTTCGGTGTTGCGGGCAGGCTCTTCTGTCCCACCCTAGACTTTGCCATTGCTTTGGTATTTCAACTTTAGTATTGATTCCAGAAGGGATGTAACAGAATGAAATATTAGGTTCTTACCTTTGGTAATTTTTTTTTTTTTTTTTTTTTGGTCTGTGAGTCCCTTACGAAATCCATTTGGCCCACCCTTTGTGTTTTTCAGTATCGCCTGCCTATTTCTGTCTCGGATGTTTCTCCTTTCAGGCTTCAGTATCTTCCAGCCAGCAGACATGCCCTGTAGGGAATCCTTCTGTATGAACAAATCCAGATCTTTATTGAAGGCAGGCTACTCTTTGGGTTTTGGCCCGATACTAGTCACCTGAATTGGCCACTGTGAGAACGGGCTACTGGGCTTAATGGGCTGTTGGTCTGACCCAATAAGGCTATTCTTATGTTCCAGTTTGTAGTTGTTGCATACGGCAGGTTGGTTCCATGTTATTACCATGTTCTTGCCTATGGTTTTTGTTGCCTGTTTATTAATTGTTCTTTTACATTGCAGAGCAGAACAGAATGCTGTTGTGTTGCGGGGAGATTCCCCATGCCCCCTTTCTTTCTATGCTTTGTTCCAGTGATATTTGGAGGTTTTTGGACGTCACTGCATGGAGTTTTGTATTCCTCAGCCAAGTGGGAGGAGCAGTGGAGAGAAAAGTGTGTGGATTTCTGCAAGACCTGGTTCGCGGGTTGAGGTGAAACACCTTTAGTATTGATTCTATAAGAGACAGAAAGAAGATTACCAAAGGTAAGAACCTAATTTTTCATTCTTGTACAACCCACTCTATTCCTAAACAAATGGGTAGTCAATTCAATCTCACGAGATCTCTTGTAGGAAGCTTCATTTGCATAATTTAGCTCCTTCTCTCTTACCTCTAGATTGCCCAGCTACTTCCAGTTGTCTTCCTACACGCAAGACAGTAGGAGCTAGTCTTTTCTGCTTGTGTTTATTTTTCTGCTACTTTGTGAGTAGCACAATTTCTTTCTTGTGCTGCAGAGGATTCCTTGCAGGGACAGCTCTGGCTGAAGGGCTGAGCCTGCTTCCAGGGGGTTGGCTGCTTTGTAGTGCACCCACCTGGACAGCCTGCATTCACAGTTTGGGACTCAGGGACCGTTCCCTTGGGGAAAATAGCTCATCCCAGGTTCATCTGCTATTGGGTTCAAGCGCAGACTGTGTGGCTTCGTGGCAGTTATCCAGGATTGGGGCTGACTGCGTTCCTCCACTCGTTAGCATGCACAGAGGTCTCTGGCCCATTTGGTAGGCCTGAGAAGCAGTCAAGGCTTCTTGAGACAGAGGATCTCCCTATAAGCTATTTTAGTTTCCATCTTGCAGCTCCCAGCACACGGCATGGCGCAGTGAGAAACAGGCTGACTGTAGCATTGTGTTTAGCTTCCCCCCCCCCCCTTGGGAGGGTTCTGGTGCACAGTCTACCCAAGGACCATCCAAAAAGTTCATATGGGAGCAGAGTAAGTGTGTCCCCAGCGAAGCACAGCTGCGATTCGGTGCCAAAATCACACAAAAGCTCAAAACAGGATCCAGAGGAGTCCTCTGTTCTCCTGGGGCATGAATTTCCCCCTGATTTTATTAATATGATGTTTCAAGTGTACTTGGTTAACAAGGGTTCTATGAATCCAGTTAACTTAGCAACCCTGTTAGTGCCAGGGGTCTCTTCTACCAAGAGTGCAGGTACCCAAGAGAAGAGCCATGCGTAGTCAGGGAACAGTCTGCCTGCGGACAATTCTGATGATCTGGATGCTGTTTTTATACCTTACATTTTCTGGCAGGTACTTCCATTGTAATTGACGATTCTGCGGTCACAGACCTGCAGGACCCATATCTGGGGATGCTCCAGATATAGGGAGGACACTTCTGTGTGCAGACTGTTCAAACCATCAATGCTGATGGGGATGATTTTGGAATCTCTTCAGGAGTTACAGCTAGAGACTCCTCAGGCCTTGACAGGGCAATGCTCCCTTATGAGTAGAGCTAAACCTCAGTCTTCCTGTTTTCCAGACCATCACAAAGATGCTCAAAGATCACTGAGAGGTACTGGAAAGACCTTTGTGAATGGCAAAGGCTGTGTCTAAGCTCTATCCGATGGCAGATACATTTAATCAGCTTTTTATTCCCCAAAGGTGGACTCTCTGGTGGCACATGTTACTAATCACATTTCTTTTCCCAGTGAAGGCGGTGTGGTGTTAATGCCCAAAACCGCATAATTCAGTCTTTGTACCACTCACTTCCCAAATACATCTTGTCCATATTTGTTCTGATTTTGCTGTGTGTGTACTCCTGTACACACACATTCTGGGCTCTTTTGGAAGGACCGGCTAAACAAGAAAACAAATAGATTTTGTACTCAAAGGCTGTTTGACTCCGCGCCTCTGAGTTGAAAGCGACTGCGGCGGCATCTTTTGTTGCCAGAGCTTGTCACGATCCTGACACTATTCAGGATAGGGACCTTCCATTTTTTATCACTAGAGTGGACTACATGGCTGATGCCCTGTATGACCTGTTTTGAGTGGCGAGCAAGCTGTCGGCTTACTTTGTCTCTGCACACCACATGCTGTGGATTAAACAGTAGTTTGGTGATTCGCTGTCCTAGGCGACCCGAAGTAAGTCACACCACTGTTTGAATGACTTTTATCATAGCAAAACTTCAACTATTAAAAAAAATGCTTATCAAAGATTGAAAAGAACTTATCTTTGCGGGAGCTGAGCAACACTTGTGCAGGTTTTGACGCGTTTCGCAGCAAGCTGCTTCACAAAACCCGATGTTGATTTTTACAGATGCTGGTCTCACTGTGATCTCATCATGTTCTTTAGTGCTTCTTCAACCAAGAAGACCCTGCTCTTTCTCTCTGGGCAAGGAAGGGTGGTATTAAAAAGCTTTATTAGGATGGGTTTGTGTTACAAGGGTGTGCTTATTTTTTAGCTGGGCTCTTTTGCTGCTGTTGTTTTTTTTAATTTGTGGGAAATAGGGGTAGCTCGGATCTTTAAGGGATTTTGTTTTAAGCTATTGCAATACATTTAATAGAAGCCCTGAGCAGCCTTTTTGCTGGGAGAATAGCATATAAATAATGAAATCTGTCATCTGAGATTTGACAAGCTTTGCCTCCTGATCGTTCAGGAATGTGCTAGTTAAAAGCCTGTTCTGCTTTCCTCAATATTACAGATAGAAGAGGAACTATGGGAAGAAGAATTTATTGAGCGTTGCTTCCAGGAGATGCTAGAAGAAGAGGAGGAACATGAGTGGTTCATTCCAGCACGGGATCTCCCTCAAACCATGGATCAAATCCAAGATCAGCTTAATGACCTCGCTCTTACAGACAGTTCCTCCCTAGAAGACTTAGTGGTATGTTAACATTCTAGATTTTCTTGCTGAGCTGGATTTTTATATACAGTACTGTCTTTTTGCATTTTTGTTTTTTTTTCTGTGTTTAAAATTCTATAATTGGTAAGGTTGAAGAGAAACAAAAGTTCCATCAGGTTCAATCACCTGTTTGCCAAAATGCTTTTTATGTGATCATCTAGAGCAGTAGTTCTCAACTAGGGTGTCATTAGAACTTTGATACAAGGAAAGCATGGGCCTGTAGGTTAAGGAGAGCATAAAGCAGAGAGCCAAATACTTGAAATCAACATAACTGCTTCCTAATTCTGCTTCTCTATGCCCCCAGTGATGACTGTTGCCACCAGCCCAAATTGGAAATGTGCAGATCTGTTTCCCTCACCTCCTACTGGCAATTAGCATTACTGTTGCATCCAAAACCTACCTACCTATGCTTCCACTGCAATCACTGTTGCCACTAGTCCAGAATGGAAATACTGCATCCTGCCCTCTCTTCTGTGGCTTTAATTACTGCCATTTCTGTCTGCAGAGAAAGAAAAGATAGCCTGAGAAAACCCCCTGGCACACACTCTTCTTAAATTCACCTTTGCCAACCAATGGCAGTCATTGGTTGGCAAAGGTGAATTTAAAAAAGGGAGACTGATATGGTAAAGGATGTTGAAAAGGGAAAGAGATGATATTCATGCCAGTGGGGAGCATAGAGTTGAGAGAGATGGGATATAGGCCAGAAACATGAGAGAGAAGGTATGAGTGGTGGAATGGCTCTCCAGATTGAAAGTAGGTGTCTTCAATATGTTCAGTTCCATTTGACTTAACCAACACAGCATCTTTTGGAGCACACAGTCCTGGATATTTTTGTGTTGTACAATTAGTCCAGCTGCCTCCTTACCCAGACCCCTAAAAACTTAATTTTCCTTAGATCCTACTTAAAGTAAAGTGGACCCTGCTAATCCTTCATGCTCTGCTCATCAAAAAGATTTAGTAAAGCTGATTTTCAACCCTGCAAAGGCTTCAAAATTGGAAAAAATCTTGCATAGGAGAATTCTATACTTAAAAGGACCTCCATCACTATTATGTACCAGCCCACCAGGACTTTCACTAATTTATCTACAACAGATGATGCATTTTAATGGATTAAAATGATCACTCCCCCCCTGCCTGTTTGAGTAAGAGGAAAGTCATATAGCCAACCCAAGATGACATACGCAGTTGCAGCATACATCAGGTGTGTTTCTTGCAGAAAAACAATTTGCAGCCCCAGCTACTACAACATTGACAACAACTTTATATGCTTAATAGTTGAGTGGATGCCATCTTTATTAAATAAAACTACCGTAACCTTACCTTTGATCCAGTTTACTCTTCAATTTGTTTAGTATACTGCAAAGTCAAAGCATATCTAAGCAGTTTACATATATCAAATAAGGAAAGTAGCAGAAAACAACTTAAAGGACAATAACAGAATAGGGAAACTTGGTTACATATGTTCATAATATAAAGAAAGGGAAAGAGGGGAGCATTTAACATAGTAACATAGTAGATGACGGCAGATAAAGACCCGAATGGTCCATCCAGTCTGCCCAACCTGATTCAATTTAAATTATTATTTTATTTTATTTTTTTCTTCTTAGCTATTTCTGGGCAAGAATCCAAAGCTTTACCCGGTACTGTGCTTGGGTTCCAACTGCCGAAATCTCTGTTAAGACTTACTCCAGCCCATCTACACCCTCCCAGCCATTGAAGTCCTCCCCTGCCCATCCTCCTCCAAACGGCCATGCACAGACACAGACCGTACAAGTCTGCCCAGTAACTGGCCTACATAAATCCTACATAAAGAAGGGAGGAGTTTTCTGTAAAGAAGCACACACACAGAATTGAATTACCAACCAGAACCACAAATTCTTACAACAGAACCAAACGCCTTTATAAAGTAATGCAATTTTAAAGCAGTTTTGGAATGGAGGCAATATCAGAAAAGTAGATTGGTTACTAATTTGTTCTCACAGTGATAAATCAAAGTCAAAGCTGGCGCCTCTACCCTTAGCAGAATATGGGACCCACCAGGCCAGGCACAGGGCACCTGCCCCCCACCCCTCCTACCAACTGAAGGCCCTTCCCAAGCCTACCATTAGATGTCCTGATCATCTAGTGGCCTTTTCCAGGCAGGAGCAATCCTCATTCATTACATTACATTACATTAGTGACTTCTATTCCGCCTTGCAGTTCTAAGCGGATTACAGTATAAGATAGATGGACATTTCCAGGAAGTTACAATTTAGGGGATGCCAGTGCCCATGCCAGTGTCAATTTCAAAATGGCTGCCAGGATTTCCTGTTCTTGGAGGCAGGAGCAGCTGAGGATTGTTCATGCCTACAAAAGGCCACTAGACAAGTAGGGCATTTAATGGTAGGTTTGGGAAGGGCCTTTGGTTGGTGGGGGGAGGGGTGGGAGCCTAGCCTGGTAGGTCCTATTCTCTGCTGGGGGTAGAAATACATATTTTGACTTAGTTTCAATGTAAATTACATTTTAGTTGCTCTCTAAGGGTTTTTTTTTTTACAAAGGTGTGGGAAAAAATAGCCTTGGTGCTCAAGACAAAGGCATGCTAAAAAGTCACTTTTTACCATAGCAGTAAAAGGGCTGATTTGCCTTTAAAAAAAAGAAATATTGATTATGTACTAATGCTGCCATTAGCATGTGAACATTTACCCATACCTATTTTGTAAGTTGTAAGAGCTCCCATGCTAACTGATGAGTACTGGCATGTCCACTCTGCACCCTCCCCTTAACATGGCTCCCTCTCATGAAATTGAAAATATTTTTAGCGCAGGTAGGCCCTTTTAAGCTGTGGTAAGTTAATGCTAGTGCTTACTGCAGCTTAGTAAAAGGACCTCTAAATACCTTTCCCAGATTAAATTTTGTGCATATACAAGGGCGAAACTGAAATATTATTTATTTAATACATTTTCTATCCCATTCTCCTTAAAGAGCTCAACGAGATACAAGTTAACATATAATAATATACAGTTAACAGGTTACAATTTGCCATAGCTACAGTACAAGCTTTTTTGATATGAGTTTTATCCTAATTTGACACATACTAGGGATCTTTTACCAATATACATACTATAGAGTTTACAGGTTACAAGTTCTTATGATACAAGTTTTATCCTAATTTGACACATACTAAGAACTAAAACTAGAAAAAGATACCGGAAAGTTCAAGAAGGGATAAAAAACATTCTCTTCATAGACTACTTTAGGCTCGACTGCTGTAAAATATAGGTAAGTTTAATAAAAATCAAGAGTCGGCTTACAAAAACTATATGATCCCAATAAAGGACAAAGTAAGAACTGCAGGAATATCTGGAGGTGTTCGGATCACGTCGGGGTCACCAATGGAAACGTGAGTCCCCCTTCCCCCCCCAAATAAAATCTAGAATTCGATAGGTAGAACACAATAGAATATAAATAAACCAAGGGCTGAAGCCAAGAAAACTAGACTCTAAAAATTCTGGACTTAATTCTAAATGGACTGCGAGGACCAGCACAAGGTGTAGAAATAAAAGGGATGCTGGGAAAAGGCGATCACAACATGATCCGCTTCGACCTGGACGTAGGGGGGAAACATCGGTCCAGAACGATGGCCACGGCACTGAACCTCCGAAAAGGGAATTACGAAGAGTTGAGACTCATGGTGGGGAAGAAGATTAAGAAGAAGATAAACACTAAAAAAGCTAGAGCAAGCTTGGTCCCTTTTTAAGGACACAGTCACCGAGGCACAAAATCTGTGTATACTACATATCAACAAAGGATCCAAGAGGAAAAAGAAGAAGGAACCGGTGTGGCTCACTGTAGAGGTAAAGGAAGCAATCGGAGACAAGAAAACTTTGTTTAAGGAATGGAAAAGGTCAAGAACAGACGAAAACTGGAATAAGCACAAACGACATCAACGCAGGTGTCATAAGGCGGTAAAAGGGGCCAAAAGAGACTATGAGGAAAAAATAGCCAAGAAGACGAAAAACGTCAAGCAGTTCTTTCGGGGAAACGACCCACGAAGGAAGCGGTGGGACCATTGGATGACCATGGAATAAAGGGAATGCTAAAGGAGGATAAAGCAATCGCCGACAAACTGAACACATTTTTTACGCCTGTATTTACCGAAGAGGATATACACAGCATACCCATCAGGCTATATGCTGGAAATGAAGACAGGAAACTGGCAGGTTGATGGTCGGTCTAGAAGAGGCATGCAGGCAGATTGATAGGCTTAAGAGCGATAAATCCCTGGGACTGGATGGCATAAGATGAAACTGTTGTCTCCCTAGTTCTTTCTTTTAAGGATCAAATCAACTCTGTGATTAAGAAATGTATTTTTCAACTTACGTATGCTGAGAAAGGTCAGACACTTTTTTCATCAACACCATTTCTCTATTTTGGTTCAGTCTATTATTCTTTCTCACCTTGACTATTGTAATGCTCTTTACCTTACTATTACTAAAACCTGTCTTACTAGACTACAATTAGTCCAGAACACAGCTGCTAGAATGATTTTTGGGAAGTGCAAGTTTGATCATATAACCCACTGCTCTATAATCTTCATTGCTCCCTGTATATTTTAGAGTCCAGTTCAAATGTGCTTGTGTCACTCTTAAAATCCTCTGTGGTATTTTTACTTCCCTAGTCCCTTTATCTTGGAACTCTTATAGATTCTCTTTTGCAAGGGGTGACTAACAATTCAAGCTGTCTGTCCATCTAGTAAAGGTATTAAAATAATCAAAACTCTTAGTCAATCTCTATCTTTTAAGCTTACCCAACTCTGGAATGACCTTCCACTTCGTTTAAGAAGTTCCGGTTCCCTTCCTTTTTTTCGTAAGTCTTTGAAAACCATTCTGTTAACTGAACATTTTGGAAACTAATCTTTCTGATAACTCTCTATATGCCTTTACTGGCCTAACTTAATCGTTGTAAACTGAGTCGTGCTTTCCTAGACTGAAGTCTCGGTATACAAAACTAAGTATTAGATTAGATCTGGGAAACTACAGACAGGTGAGTCTGACCTCGGTACCAGGAAAGATGGTAGAGGCGCTGATAAAGGACCGCGTCATTGATCACCTTGACAGACACGGTCTGATAAGGACCAGTCAGCATGGTTTCAGCAAAGGCAGATCTTGTTTGACAAACTTGCTGCACTTCTTCGAGGGAGTAAACAGGAAGATAGACAAGGGCGACCTGGTCGACATTGTATATTTAATTTAATTTAATTCATATATACCGCTAATAACCGTGAGGTTTCTAAGCGGTTTACAAAAATGATGCATAAAAGATACAATAAATAAAAACTAAATAAATAAGATAGGTACTTGGAAATTCCCTAACTGTCCCAAGGCTCACAATCTAACTAAAGTATCTGAAGAAACAGTATGAAAAATAAAAATAAAAAGACAGAGGTAGAGATAGAGATAGAAATGAAAAATAAGTAATGAATAAATAATTTAAAGATAGAATTAAAATAATAATTAAAGTAAACAAAATAGAGATAAAAATAAGCATAGAGAGAAACAGAAACACACTCCAAAAAAGCATCAAGATCTTTGACTTGTAATTATTACAGATCTTACATGCCTTTCCGGAATACATCATATCCCTATCCCTCTCCATACCCACCTCCATCTCCACCCCAATTCACTTCAACCACCATTCCCATTCTATTCTTTAACTGCCGTCAACCCCAGTTCTGATGGCTATTATCTGGGTTCCGTGTTTCCTCCAAGAACAGGTGACATCTCTGGCAAGGTAATCTCCACCGCTGCTGCACATGATGCGAGATCCTCAGAGTAGACCCTTCGGAATGGGGAAGGAGTGAAGATGGTGTCGGGTACCCTGCTGGAATGGGCTCCCGAACCAACCGTTGGTCTGAGCGTCGGACTACAGCTCTCCTCTGTCGGCTCTCCCCTGCTAGAATGGGGGAGGAGTGAAGATGGTGTTGGGTGCCCTGTTGGAATGGGCTCCCGATCTGGCACTAGTGAAACTGGCAGTTGGTGCCGAGCACCATCAGCGCTGCTCCTCCTGTAGTTCTCTCCCCTGCTGGAACGGGGGAGGGGTGTAGATGATGCTAGGTGCCCTGCTGGAAAGGGCTCCCGATCTGGCCATTAGTGAAACTGGCAGTTGGTGCCGAGCACCATCAGCACTGCTCCTCCTGTAGTTCTCTCCCCTGCTGGAATGGGGGAGGGGTGTAGATGATATCTGGATTTTCAGAAGGTGTTCAACAAGGTTGCACATGAACAACTACTTCGGAAAATTGCGAGTCAAGGAATTGAGGGTGAAATACTCACATGGATTAAAAATTGGCTGGAGCATAGGAAACAGAGTGGGGGTAAATGGACAATACTTGGACTGGAAGAACGTCATCAGTGGGGTGCCGAAGGGCTCGGTGCTTGGACCCATGCTCTTCAACATCTTTATAAACCATCTGGACATAGGTACGAGTGAGATGATTAAATTTGCGGACGATACGAAGTTATTCAGAGTAGTGAAGATACAGGGGGATTGTGAAGATCTGCAACGTAACATAATCAAGCTCGAGAAATTGGCATCGACATGGCAAATGTGGTTCAACGTGGATAAGTGTAAAGTAATGCATGTCGGTAATAAAAATCTCATGCGTGAATACAGGATGTCTGGGGCAGTACTTGGAGAGACCTCCCAGGAAAGAGACTTAGGAGTTCTGATCGACAAGTCGATGAAGCCGTCCACGCAATGTGCTGCCGCGGCGAAAAGAGCAAACAGAATGCTAGGAATGATAAAGAAGGGGATCACAAACAATCGGAGAAGGTTATTATGCCGCTGTACCGGGCCATGGTGCGCCCTCACCTGGAGTACTGTGTCCAGCACTGGTCACCATACATGAAGAAGGACACAGTACTACTCGAAAGGGTCCCGAGAAGAGCAACTAAAATGGTTAAGTGGTTGGAGGAGTTGCCGTACAGTGAGATATTGGAGAAAGTGGGTCTCTTCTCCCTTGAAAAGAGGAGACTGAGAGGGGACATGATCGAAACATTCAAAATACTGAAGTGAATAGACTTAGCAGATAAAAGCAGATTGTTCACCCTCTGCAAGGTAGGGAGAACGAGAGGGCACTCTCTAAAATTGAAAGGGGATAGATTCTGTACAAACGTAAGGAAGTTCTTCGCTCAAGAGAGTGGTAGAAAACTGGATCGCTCTTCCGGAGTCTGTTATAGGAGAAAACACCCTCCAGGGATTGGGATTCAAGACAAAGTTGGACAAGTTCCTGCTAAACTGGAACGTATGCAGGTGAGGCCGGACTCATTTAGAGCACTGGTCTGTGACCTGGGAGCCGCTGCGTGAGCAGACTGCTGGGCACGATGGACCACTGGTCTGACCCACCAGCAGCAATTCTAAAAAAAGAAAAAGACTCCTTCAAAGATAAATATACTAGACTCCTTCAAAGATAAATATAAAACACGATACAGATACATGACACAATAGGATATAAATAACCAAGAGCTGAAGCCCAGAAAACTAGACTCTGCAGAAGACTAGACGGAAGAAAGATAAATATCCTAGACTCTTCAAAGATAAATATAAAACATGATACAGATACATGTATATAGACTATATTTAGTTGAATAGGCCAAACTCCTTAGAAGGTTTGTAAATATTGTGTATTTAGCTGCTATAGTAAACCTAATATTAGATGTGAATAAAGGGAGGATGATTAATTTCGTATTAACAAATACATATAAGTAGGATGATCGATGTGCCGGTGACATAAGTAGGATTATTGATTATGCCATAATTATGCCAGTATTAATAACTGTATTGTAACACCGCTATAGAAGCCCCTGTAACTTTGTATAGAGACCATGTATTGTAACACCTTGCAGAAGCTCTTTGTAACTTTGTATTGTAACACCTTTACAAAAGCTCATGTTTTGTAACACCTTTTTACAGAAGCTCATGCAAACTGCTCTGATTTGACTCCCCAGTCATTAGTAACGGTATAGAAGCTTACAATAAACAATCTAAAACTAATATACAGGGTAAATTTGACAGTTACAGTGCAAGATTTATCAATATAAGTTTTTATACTATGTGACACATACTGAGGATCTAGTACCAAGATGATAAAGGGAATGGAACTCCTCACGTATAAGGAAAAACTAGAACGTACACGTACGCGGGAGTGGGCTGCTGGGCACGATGGACCACTGGTCTGACCCAGCAGCGGCAATTCTTATGTTTTTCAGCTTGGAAAAGAGACAGCTGAGAGGAGATATGATTGAAGTCTGCAAAATCCTAAGTGGAGTAGAACGGGTACAAGTGGATTGATTTTTCACTTTGTCAAAAATTACAAAGACTAGGGGACACTCGATGAAGTTACAGGGAAATACTTTTAAAACCAATAGGAGGAAATTGTTTTTCACTCAGAGAATAGTTAACATAGTAACATTGTAGATGGCAGCAGATAAAGACCCAAAAGATCCATCCAGCCTGCCCAACCTGATTCAATTTTAATTTTTTTTTTTCTTCTTCTTCTTAGCTATTTGTGGGCAACAATCCAAATCTCTACCAGGTACTATGCTTGGGTTCCAACTACTGAAGTCTCCGTCAAAGCTCACTCTAGGCCATCTACACGCATTCTCATCCAAAAGGCCATATACAGACACAGACCGTGCAAGTCTGCCCAGTACTGGCCTTAGTTCTTCAATATTCAATATTAAACTCTGGAACGCATTGCCAGAAGTTGTGGTAATAGCGGATAGCATTGCTGATTTTAAGAAAGGTTTGGACAATTTCCTGGAGGAAAAGTCCATAGTCTGTTATTGAGAAAGACATGGGGAAGCCAGTGCGTGCCCTGGATTGGTAGTATGGAATGTTGTTACTCTTTGGGATTTTGCCAGGTACTGATGACCTGGAATGGCCACCGTGAGGACTGGCTACTGGGCTTGATGGACCTTTGGTCTGACGCAGTAAGGCTATTCTTTTTTTTTTATTATTATTCATTATTTATAATTTTCACATACAAATCACAAGAATACATCTTGCTCCTGAAACATAGGGAAAAAAACAATTTAAGCAATAATAGTTACCTTGCAGACCCAGAATAAGGTTCCTCTGAGCTACAATCATATAGCACTTTTGGACTCCTCTCCTACCCTTGTGTATCACACCTGTGCAGAGACAGAGTCAGATCTCTCCATTACCTTGTCAGAGGCTACCTTTAAGACCTTTGTTCTTGCTATTCATCAGGTTATGGTCAATGTAGCCTGTTGGGAGCTGCAATATAAATTTGCTGTTTGTCTACTTGGCTGGGATAGCTCAGACCTCCAGCTGTCTTAAGTGTTGCTGTCAGAAGGCCTCTTTGGGTCACATGTTCTGGCAGTGCCTTCTGGTGCAGTACTTTTGGGACCTGTTGTTGCGGGCCCTCTCCTCGGCAGTGTGGTGTAAAACTGGAGGCCCAAGTCCTTTTTGATGTTTTCTCTTTGCAATCCCCTACACCGAAGGGCTACCCTTCTTTTCTTCAATAGGCAATACTTCAAGGAAAAAAGACTTTTGTTGCTTTGGCTGTAGCAGCAGGCACCTACTCTTAAACAATGGAGGCAGGATATGACCACTTTACTGAAAATGGAACGCACCCAGCTTTGCACCCTGGATTCTTCAGCAGGCTGGCAGTTCCTGCGCATTTGGGGTCCCTTCTGGAATTACTTTTCCCCAATTGCGAGGAGTAGACTATTGAACTGCTAAGATGCTGTGGAGTTAAGCAGTGTATCTTCTGTTTGTGCTCTTTCCTTTTGTCCTCTTTTCTCTCTTATTTTCTTTCGCTCACTTGCCTTCGTTTTTGGCCTTGGGTGGGTGATTGGCAGGGTGGGTGGGAGGAGGATTGGGGGGGGTTAAGCCTGGTGTTTAAAATTGAAAATTGTTTGAGCTTGCTACTTGCTGTTTTTGTTACTTTTTTGTATTGCTGGTTCTCGTGTTGGATGTGCTTGTTTTCTGCTGCTCAATAAACATGATTTAAACATAAGTGTAATGTGAACATGGGGATGGGTGGGATAAGGGGCAGGCTTAGGCCTTAAGTCTGTGAGCATGATGTAGCTGTGGAAACTATACCTAAAGAGGGCCTAGAACTCAGGAATACATGTTTGCAGGAATACATGTTTCAAGTCAGGAACTGACCCAGAAAAACAGCTAACTGGGTTTCCAAGTAGAGAAAGATAGGTAGGTACAGCTGATTTAAAATGAGTGCTGATTAACAAAAGTTTGTATATAAAGGCTCTGCAGTGTGCTTCAATGACTAGCCCTGCATAGGAGCCTGGAAAGAGAGAAAGCAGGAGGTCAGAGTGTGAAGGAGAGAGGTCTGGAGGAGAAACAGAAAAAGGAAAATTGCCAGCAAAGGTGAGGGGAGGGAGGGAGATGCCCGGACCGCAGCGATTGGGAGGGAGGAAGGGAGCTGCTGGACCATGTGAAGGGCGCTGAAGGGGAAGGGAGAGAGGAACAGGCACTGTAGGGAAATGGAGAGGAGAGTGCGGGGAGCACATACTGGATGGAAGGAGGGGATAAAGAAATAAGGGCACATGCTGGACTGGAGAGACAAAAACTAGATCTGAGGGGGGGGGGGAAGAAGGAAAGAAATGCTAAAAAACACCTGGGGGAGGGAAGGAAAAATGGAAGGGAAGAAGACATTGATGTCAGACTATGGGGGGAGCGGAGGGAAGAAGATATGTGCCAGACCAAGGGGGGGGGGGGAGAGTGGAGGAAGAGATGGAAGGGAGAGGCAGTTTCTGGAAGAAGCATAGAAATAGAGCAGATTCCATATAGAAGAGGCAGAGAGAAGGCAGACAGTGGATGGAACAAATAGAATGACGAGAAGATGAGGAAAGTAGAAACCAAATGACAAAGGTAGAAAAATTTCTATTTTCTTTTTTTGCTTTAGGATAAAGTAGTATTGTAGTTGTGTTGATAAACATTTATAAACAAAGCCCTGTCGGCTTAAGATCTGTTCCTTTAGTTCGGCAGCCAGAACTTTGATTTATAAAATTATAATTGTAAAGAATATTGTTTATTTTTATACTTTAATAAAATAAGTTCAGTATAAAACTATTTGAGGCTTGTGTGGTTGGGATTAGATGGTTTGCGGGGGGCGGGGCAGGGCAGAGACAGGTACCGAGCTCACGGGGTGGGGACAGGGACAAATTCTTTCTCCATATCGTTCTCTAATTTTACTGCTTTATTCAAATGGTAGAGTAAACAGTCTTAGAAAAATATCATACATACATGTTTCTAGTCAGGAGCTGACCCAGAATAAGCAGCTAACTGGGTTTCCAAGTAGAGAAAGATAAATAGATACAGCTGGTTTAAAACGAGTGCTGATTAACAGAGAAAAGTTTTTGTATGATGTTACCAGTGTTGTGCCTCAAGATTCTGTTCTTGGGCCTGTTCTTTTTAACATTTTTATAAATGATATTGCTGAAGGGTTGTTGGGTAAGATTTGCCTCTTTGCAGATGATACCAAAATCTGCAATAGAGTAGACATGCCGGATGGTGTGAATAACATGAAGAAAAACCTGGTGAAGCTTGAAGAATGGTCTGAAATTTAGCAGCTAAAATTTAATGCTAAGAAATGCAGGGTCATGCATTTGGGCTGCAAAAACCAAAGGGAATGGTACTGTTTAAGGAGTGAAGAACTTATATGAACGACAGAAGAGCGGGACTTGGGTGTGATTGTATGTGATGATCTTAAGATAGCCAAACAGGTTGAAAAGGTTATGGTGAAAGCTAGAAGGATGCTAGGTTACATAGGGAGAGGCATGGCCAGTAGGAAAAAGGAGGTATTGATGTCCCTGTATAAGACTCTGGTGAGACCTCATTTAGAATATTGTGTACAATTCTGGAGGTCGCATCTTCAAAAAGATATAAAAAGGATGGAGTCAGTCCAGAGGAAGGCTACTAAAATGGTATGTGGTCTTCGTCATAAGGTTTTATGGGAACATTCTTAAATATCTCAATCTGTATACTTTGGATAAAAGGTGGGAGAGGGGAGATATGATATAGACTTAAATACCCACGTAATGTACATGCACATAAGTAGAGTCTC
This sequence comes from Geotrypetes seraphini, assembly GCF_902459505.1. Classification (NCBI taxonomy): domain Eukaryota; kingdom Metazoa; phylum Chordata; class Amphibia; order Gymnophiona; family Dermophiidae; genus Geotrypetes; species Geotrypetes seraphini. The sequence goes on along the minus strand of NC_047101.1, from coordinate 27,134,345 downwards.
TTTCATTTGAAAGAAAGCTCTGGAATGAGAGGGCATAGGATGAAATTAAGAGGTGGTAGGCTCATGAGTAATCTAAAGAAGTACCTTTTTACAGAAAGGGTTGTAGATGCATGGAACAGTCTCCCGGAAGAGGTGGTGGAGACAGAGAGAATGTGCCTAAATTCAAGAAAGCCTGGGATACGCATGTGGGATCTCTTAAAGAGAGGATGTTTTCTAAGTTTCTGTGATGTTATAGGAAGGTTAAGTTTGTTCCTGAGAATCTGTGTGGTTCTCTACTCCTGAAGATGCTGTGATTAAATTTGCAAATGACACTAAACTGTTCAAAGTTGTTAAAACGCATGCAGATTGTGTAAAATTGAAAGCAGACCTTAGGAAATTGGAAGACTGGGCATCAACGTGGCAGATGAAATTTATTGTGGACAAATGCAAAATGATGTACATTGGGAAGAATAACCCAAATCACAGTTACCAGATGCTAGGGTCCACCTTGGGGGTTAGCACCCAAGAACAAGATCTCGGTATCATTGTAAACAGTACGATGAAACCTTCCACCCAATGTGTGGTGGCTGCCAAAAAGCAAACAACATGCAAGGAATTATTAAAAAGTGATGTTTAACAAGACTTAAGAATGTTATAATGCCTCTGTATCGCTCCATGGTGCAACCTCATCTGATGTATTGCATTCAATTCTGGTCTCCTTATCTCAAGAAAGATAAAGCTGCACTAGAAAAGATTCAAAGAAGAGCGGCCAAGATGATAAAGAGGATGGAACTCCTTTCATATGAGGAAAGACTAAAAAGGTTGGAGCTCTACAGCTTGGAAAAGAGACGGCTGAGGTGAGATAAGATTAATATCTACAAAATCCTGAGTGGAGTAGAACGGGTACACGTGGATCAATTTTTCATTCCTTTAAAAATTACAAAGACTAGGGGACGCTCAATGAAGTTACAGGGAAATACTTTTTAAAACCAATAGGAGGAAATATTTTTTCACTTAGAGAGTAGTTAACTGTGGAGCATATTGCCAGAGTTTGTGGTAAGAGCAGGTTTAAAGAAAGGTTTGGACAATTTCCTGGAGGAAAAGTCTATAGTCTGTTATTGAGAAAGACACGGGGGAAGCCACTGCTTGCCCTGGATCAGTAGCATGAAATGTTGCTACTCTTTGGATTTTTGCCAGGTACTGGTGACCTAGATGGGCTACTAGGCTTGATGGACCATTGGTCTGACCCAGTAAGGCTATTCTTATGTTCTTAGGAGTCTGCACCCAAGAAAAAAAATCTAGGTATCGTCATGGACCGAAAGTATGGATAATACATTGCCCAGTCTGTGGTGGTGGCAGCGGCCAAAAAAGTAAACAGAGTGCTAGGAATTGTAGGAAAGGGATAGAAAATAAGACAAAAGAATATTATAATTCCTCTGTATCGTTCCATGTTGTGATCACATGTTGATTATTGTGTGGTATTCTGCTTGCCATATCTTAACAATTTATATAGCAAAATTAGAAAAGTTTCAAAGAAGGGTGACCAGAATGATTAAAGAGGATTAAGAGGATAGAGCTCTTCAGCTTAGAAGAGAGACAGCTCGGTGGGGGGAATATGATAGAGGTGGTGTAGAACAGTTAAATGTAAATTGATTTTCTCTTTCAAAAACTACAAAGACTAGGCAACACTCAAGGACGTTACAGGTTACTGGAAGAAATATTTTTTCATTTCACAAATAGTTACGCTCTGAAACTAGTTGCCAAAGGATGTAGCATCAGCAGTTAGTGTAGCTGAGATTTAAAGTGGACAAGTGAACAGGTTTCTGGAGGAAAGTCCATAGTCTGCTATTGAGATAGACATGGGGAAAGCCACTGTTTGTCCCTGGGTCAGTAGCATGAATCTTGCTACTATTTGGGATTCTATCAGATACTTGTGACCTGGATTGATCACTTTTGGAAGCAGGATACTGGGCTATGTAGAGCATTGATCTGATCCACTATGGCTATTCTTATGTTTTCATGAGGTATATATATATATGCAGAACTACGGTACATATTTTCTAGGTTTTGTTCTGGTAATACAGCGTAACAACATCCTATCTTAGAATTCTGGTCATTCTTTTTTTAATTCCTAGGTGTCCAGACTGCACAGCCAGTTATTATCTAGGATTAATCATTTAGATTTATTTAAAAATTGACATTTTGCATTGTTGAACAAAGTTTAACCCTTGAATACAAATTGATAAGTAATCAATTTTTTTTTTTAAATTAATAAATACAAGTTTGTAGCTCTTTTGACATTGGGTAAGCTTTTCCAGGCTCTCCCCATTATGCTTCCCACCATCAAGTGCTCGCTTCGAGGCCGGTACAGCTAAAACCAGTCTCTCTCTTTCTTTTTCCAAGGGCCCAGCTGTCACTCTTTGTGTGTATGCATGGCTGTTCCAACTCCTGTAGTTCTGGCTAGCTTCGCAGCTCTGCTTGTACGCGGTACTGAATGGCATTGTGGCTCTAGTGCTGCACATGGTTGTGACCTGAGCACTTCCAGGTCCTCAAGTGTTTCAACTCTACCCCTCCTGTCTACCAGCACCCTGCAACAGAGCCTAGAATCAACTGGGCTTAAAATGCCCCTTAAGTAATGAATAAAACTTTTCTTTTTTGTCATTTTTAAAATAAGTTTTGTAGATATGATAAAGATTGGTTTAAGCAGTAAAAAAAAAAAATTGTTGCTGACTTCCATTCTTAAACTTGCTTCCCTCTTGATTTAGACAATGCCATTGACAACTAAAGAAAAGTTGCAGAGAAATAGAGCTAGAATTAGATGAAGAAAAGAAGGACCTGATAAAGAAAAAGGACAGGGAAAGGAAGAGGATTAAAAGAGAAGGTATGAGAATGAGAGATCTGAAAAAGAAATAGAAACTAAATCGAGAGTGGGTGAAAAAAGGAAGCACCCGGATAGATTCTTTTAGTTTTAGGGAAGTAACATGCCATTGGCACTGCAGCGAAGAGTGACTAATCATCCTCCAACGCTTCGGGAAAGGCTAAAAGAAGAGTTGAAAAATTACTTCCAAAATCCCCAAGAAAATGGACTGCTCTAGTAGCAAAGCTAGCGAAAGATGAAGAGGACATATATCTGTTGAAGAGGAGGCAGATCGGTCCTCGGGTTCCTCCTATATTCCATACTAAGGTCTAGTACTCATCAAGTGTAGCAGCAAAGCCTCGATCAAATGCTATGTTGGCCAGAAACTTGACATACATAATGATGAAATTCAAGCAAAGTTCTTAAAAAGAAAACAAGTTATTTGTTTGGCAAGATAGATAATATTGACTGGATGGTTATGGAAAATGTTCTCTGTTTTTAATCAGAGCCTGATATGAAACCCCGTAAGATTTGCATTTTACAAAGATTTAAGTGGCTTTCATGTAGTGTTGACACCAAGAAAACAATAACTAGAGTAATTTTTATCACCTTTTTCATTAAATAAATATTGACAAGTCATTCATTTAATTTTATTTAGTTTTTTATTTCAATAAGAACTGTACTTTGGAATATGTAGTTCTGTTATCAGGCTAAGGCATATTTTGTTTAGCCTTAATATAAGTAGCAAACTCTTTATTTTAGTCCCCTAAAGTATAATGTCCACTGCAGGTAATTCCATTACTGCTGGTAATTATTGTAATTAGTTATGTGCAAGTAGAAGTTTATATAAACGTTACCTACTAGTAAGAACTATAAGTAAAATTTATAGTACATTGTTTGATTTAGTTATGCACTGCATTAAAGTTCAAATTTTAAAAATCTTATGCTTGCTGTGTGTGAATTGTAATTCCATTACCATGGAATGAACCTGGAGTGAGGTTCATTCCTGTCGTGGAATGCACAAAACTACCCCATATGGAGGTACTATTCGAAATGATCTATTTACCCCAGGAATGTCTGTCCTCAAGACTGATTTTGGAAACAACTGCAAATACCAGCATGCTGAGCCAAAGGGTTTGCTGGCATACAAGTCAACAGCATAAAGGACTTTGGAGCTTAATGCCTTTGGCTTTGATAGAGCATATCAGAACAGTTTCTGTGTTACATATACAATGCAGCTAATGACATTTGTTCCCGTCCTCGCTGGAACTCATTTTCCTCATCCCGTCCCTGCCCCGTTCCTGTATGCTCTGGCTTAACCACACAGGCCTCGAACACTTGTGATTTTAAAGTGTTTGAGACTTGTGCAGATGAGTTTGCAGGACGGGGACAGGATGGGAAAATGAGTTCCCCCAGGAACGGGGAAAAATTTGTCGGTGTCATTCTCTAGGCTGGACTTGGGGCCGGATTCTCAAAACTTACCGTGCCTTTAATGAAAGTCGCAAAACCATTTCCAGCTGGTTTAGTGTGCCAGTATTTTACCGCCCGATTATCAAAATGGCTCACCATGGTCTTTTTCAAGCTTCCTAGTAGCCTCTGACTCTGCAATGCAAATATAATACAATTAGGTCATTACTATTAAAATGGTAGTAAATGGTCTCATTAATATTTAAACAAGCACTTTGGGCAATTCTCTATCATCGCCGGGTTATTCTCCAAGCGAAGCCCTTCTTTAAACGACCAGAAATTACCGGCTGATCAGAGAGTGCTGTTGCTGTGAAAAGCACATCTTAGGTGTGTGTTTCTGGCTGAGGCCCATAATAAAAACACACTTCACATAAATTATTGTAATATAGTGATGGGTTAAAAAAATCTCAAAAGCACACATCTCGACTGTGTGAATTAAAGGTGTGTCTTATACGCGATTGTTGAAGCCGGTTGCACCTCCCCTCTATCCAATAGCACTGGTATGTCTATGATTGACACAATATGTCATTGGTGGTTCATCACCCCTCCTATCCACCCATGCCTCTTTCTGTGGACTATTCTGCGCATGTGGCGATTGCTGTCACCAGCGACTGATCTCATGTAAATTTGGCGACCCTCTGTGAATCTTATTTGCATGCACGGTTCTTCGAGAATGACTCATCTTTTTTGAATCATTACATTTATGGTCGCTACAGCGTCCTGTCTGATTTTACTGGTGATATTAGAGAATCTGGCCTTCAGGTTTTTTTATGCAGAAATGTTCAGTGCTGCCTAAGCTTGTTTCAATGCTTGTTCATAATCATTTTGGATATGTATTTTTGGACTTTTCTCAACTGCAGATTTTCTCAGAATACTCCTTTAATATTGAGCAGTAAGTGCTGATCAGTGCAACTGCTTGTAACATTCTGTGCATTGTTTTTCTAGGTCAAAAGTAACCTGAATCCAAACGCAAAGGAGTTTGTTCCTGGGGTGAAGTACTGAGCAGATCAGTAGACTGGTCCTCTTGGTGGATGTAGCACAATTTCCACACTGTGAAGCCAGTATTAGAAGATTCATTGTAAAAGCTCTCTTCTTGTCACTGTTACACTTATGCATTGCCAAAGTTTTGTTAGTCTTGCATGCTTAATAAAGTGCTGGGACTGTTACTAAGTTATAAAAACAAAATAAGTTTTTAAACATTTCCTAATAAGATGGGCAAGTACCACCAAACAAGTAAAGACATGAGCTTTATATTAGCCTTAAATTTAAAACAGGCAAAACCCCTTTTTAAAGCATTTCAGAATCTGATGAAAATTGGTCTGAAGTTTTAATAATTTGAACAGATGTTAATCTGAAATCATTTAATGGCTTTACATTTCAGTTTTTTAAAATTAATTGGCAAATGATAAAATCTGTTTTTCAACACAATCTTGTTAAGTCCATTTATTTTGTGTCACTCACTCCTTCCCCCACTCCCAAGAGATTTTTTTCCACAAAAAAGTATTGATAATCAGAATAAGAATTGCATTACTTATTAAAGACCTGGAGAATGTTCTAGAACAGGGCTGGGCAATCACAGTCCTTCAGGGCTGCAACCCAGTCGGATTTTCAAGATTTCCACAATAAATGTGCACGAGATTAATTTGCATGGACTGCTTCGATTGTATGCAAATCAATCTCGTGCATATTGATTGTGGAAATCTTGGAAACCCAATTGGGTTGGAGCTCTCAAGGACCACGATTGCCCAGCCCTGGTCTAGAACTTGGCTGCCACAATAGTAATGGTGACAATAGATATTGAAATTACAAATTTCTGAAAAAAGGAGTGTGCATGAGTCCCATGATCCAAAGAGGAGATTGTTTTGGACTTGGAGCCTTCAGAGCAGAAAAACAATCTCCAGAGGATGAAATGAATTCCAGTGGCCTCTTTGTAATGCCATGCATAGCAGTGCCTCTGTAAATATGGCCATGAGGTTTGCTCCCTCCCCTTTGGCTGAACTGAATGGTGCTTTAATCATCCCTGCACAAGAGTCTACAGCACAATGCTTTGTTTTTTTTTTTTTTGTGTGTGGGGGGGGTTGTTTTTGTTTAGTAAAGATAAAATGGTTTTGGCGTCTTAAACTTTGTTTGGGTAGCTTAAACTTCTGCCATTCATGTTAAATGTGAATAGTGTTTAAGTTGAAAATACTGTAAAAATATATATATATTTTTTCAAAAACGTTTAAAAAAAATTAAAATACAAGTAGAAATTATGTGATTGTGTGTGTTTTGGTTTTTTTCACTGTCTTCTCAGTTTTAGTGCTTTGGACCCTGAAGGCCAGAAAGCGTTCAGCCAAATTGTTTACCTCCTTTCAAGAATTGCAGCTTTTTTGTTGCTACTTGGTGTTACAAACAATCTCTTTTATAGCTATAAACACATCTGTTTTATTTATATTATTGAACAAAACAAAATAAGTCCAAAGTATGAAGTGCAAAACCATTTAAGACACACGTGTTAAAATTTTGCAAGTAGTGCATATGAAAACCAATAACTGTTCAAGGCATTCCTGCACTTTGAGGAAGGCAGTAGTCCCAATTTAATAGGGGAGTAGTTGCTATTGTAACATAATGACAAGGCTGCTAACATGGAATGCAATTAACTTCACCTCAGGAGATGTAGTTTACTGTTCTGTATTATCCAGCCTGTTAAATATTGTGCATTAAACAGTTCCAGTGTTAGCTACAAGGGCCACCATCTGCCTCAAGTATGAAATTACAGATGGTAATTGGACTAACAGTTGATGATACCTTGAAATCCTCTGTTCAGTTGGCAACGCCAGCTAAGAAAGCAAATAGTGTTAGGAATTATTAGGAAGGTAGTACAGAACAAAACTGCTCTGTTTTTGAATCTGATGGATTCTTGGATGCAGGAATTATAATTAAATCAAGAAAAAACTAAATTATTTTTTGCTTCTTCACAAAAGACCCTAATCGAACCATCGCTTAAGATAAACGCATCATCTTACACGATACGCTCAACCATTAAGATATTGAGTGTTATTTTCAATCAACGTCTCACTATGAAGAACCAGATTGAAAAAGGTAGAGACGCCGCTGAGATAAATTGGCCATAAAGGCTCCAAAATCCTCCTTATGGGAATCCGGCATGACCCCATAATACCTGGGCAACGCCTTCACCATCTGCCTTAAATAGGATGAGAAGGAGAATGCGTAATTAAGGATCCTGGCAGCCATCATGGAGTTGGAATAGAGGCGACGACCAAACTTGTCCAGGGTCCGCCCCTCCCGCCCGGGGGGAACCGCAGCCGAGACCCGAGAAGGCTGGGACTTCTTCAACACCGACTCCACCAGCAACGACTGGTGAGACAACTGCGCTTTATCGAAGCCCTTACAAGGGATTGTCCGGTACTTAGACTCCATCTTAGATGGAACTGCTGTGACTGTAAGAGGGGAGTCCAAGTTCCTCAGGAAGGTCTGGTGTAGAACCTTGTTAAGAGGCAGCCGGGGAGTCTCTCTGGGAGGAGAGGGCAAATCCTGCTCCTCCAAAAATTCCTTCGTGTATTGCGACCCTGACGCCAGATCAAGGTCCAAAGCCCTCCCCATATCCAGCACAAATCGTGAAAAGGAGGAGGGCTTCGAAGGCGGCAAGGGAGAATGAGAAGCCCTCGTTGCCAAGAAGGAAGGGGAAGCCTCACGAGAATAACGAGGTTCCTTCCCCGTGCCCGAACCCGAACCCCAAGAGGCCGCACCAAGCGACCTCGACGGGGTCGGAGACCGGCCATGCCCCGAGGAATCCCTTCGGGAGGTCCCCAGGGTATGGGGGACCGAGGCACGCCCCCTCCGTCTCGGCGAAGAGTCCCTCGAGTACTCAACCTCGGAGGAACGGAGAAGCCTCTGATTATCGAGGCGAAGCTCGGAGACCCGAAGGGTCTCGGCCCCGGTCGGCGAGGAGCGACCGCGTCGTCGAGGAGAAACCCGTTGACGTTTGGGCTTCCTCGACCGACGCTTCACCAGAGGCCGACCCGAGGGCGAGGAGCCCCGGGAGGATCTCGACGAGGAGGAGATCCTCCGAACCCTCCGCACCTTGTCCCGAGGCCGCACGCTCCGCTCAGGCTGGTCAGCTGAGGTCGAGGGCAAGGCCGGGGCCGAGGCCGAAGCCGTCCCGGGGGCCGAAGTCGAGAGTACCGAGACCGAGGCCGCCGATGCCGGGACCGCCGAAGGCGGCTGGAGGTGCGCGAGGGCACCGGACAGCTCCGAGGTAATGAGCGCACGGAGCAAGTCCTGAAAGGCCGGCACCGCCATCATGGCAGGTAGATCCGGGGTCGGCGGGTGCTCCCTCGAGGGCGACCTCGGTCTCGAGTATTCCCGCGGGGCACCCAACTTCGATGCTCGGGGCGGGGCAGAGGACGACCCACCCGCCCCTGTCGATGAGCCTGAGGATGGCTTCTTCGAGGCTGGAAGAGAAGAAGGAAGTGAGGACTTACCCTTCGTTGACTTCGGGGTCGAGGAGACCGGCTTCGACGACGCGGGCTGTCGGGGCGAGGTCGAGGGAGATGAGGCCGAGGTCAAGGCCGGGGCCGACGTCGAGGCCTTCCCCGCCCCGGCATCCACCGTAAAGAGCTCCGCCATACGAGCGCGACGGCGGCGGAGGGCCCTGGTTTGAAAAGTAGAGCACCGAGTACAGGAGTCGGTCGGGTGCTCAGGGCCCAGACAAAGTAAGCACCACCGATGAGGATCGGTGATCGAAAGGAGACGATCGCACCGGGTGCACTTTTTAAAACCCGTCAAGGGACGGGACATGGCCACGAAACCCGGCCGGGAACGAACGAGGTCCCGCGGCCGCGGCTCCCGGGAGCCCCCGGAGCCAAACGGAAGAAAAATAAGTGTGTTTTTGGGTTTTTTTCGACGAAAAACGATACACAATCAAATAAAAAAACAAAGTAAGCACAGCAACCGAGAGGGAAACACTCAGCCACGGTGTCAGAAGGCTAAACAAGAAGAGCACAATTTCCACAGGGCTTCTGGCTCCGCGGAAAAGACTGAACTGAGGACCACGAGGTGAGGATGCGCCCTCTAGTGGGCAAGAAGGCATGCACATGTGTGGTGCAGTGTAGCAAACTTGAAACTTCAATCAAGTTTGCTTGAAAAGCTGTCCGCGCTGGGGCTCCGTAGATGACGTCACCCACAAGTGAGAATATCATGCCTGCTTGTCCTGGGATAACATCATTTACTTGTCAAGTACTAAGAAAAATATGAATAGGTTAAAATTGATTCAATATGCCGCAGTTCGACTGATTTGAAATACAATCGCGTGACACCTTTCTATCATAAGTTGCATTGACTTCCCGTGGAGACTCATGTTGTCTTTAAGTTGGGATGCCTATATTATAAAGTTGCTTCTGATTTAGCCGCCTTATATCCAGCAGACAGATTTTACATAGCGTCACATAAGAATAAAAGAAAGTCACATCCTCCTTTCGTTTTTCCACCCGTTAAGGGATGCAAAAGTAAACTACCTTGAACATACCTTAGCATATCAAGCAACTCATCACGATAAAAATTTTTGATACTTATTGTTTACAACCAGTTCTTATGAACAGTTTAGAAAACAACTGAAAACTTTTCTCTTTTCAAAATTTCTGAACTAATCACCTTCATTGTACTAATTTTTATAAACTTTTGTAAACCGCATTGAACTAATGGTTATGCGGTCTAGAAATCTGATGTTATGTTAAGCTCTATGGAATGACTACATCTCAACTATCGTTTGCAGTTCTGGTTCCTGCATCTCAAAAAGATATAGCAGAATTAGAAAAGGTACAGAGGAAACAACCAAAATGATAAAGGGGATGGGATAATCTCCGTATGAGGAAATACTAAAGAAGCGAAGGTTCTTACAGAAGAGTTGGCTGAGGGAAGAGACAAGAATGGAACAAGTAGATGTGAATCACTCGGTTATTCTTTTCAAAAATACAAAGACCAGGTGGTGCACAATGAAGCTACTAAGTACTGGTTAGAGTGGGATATGGGACTACTACTACGACAACTATTATTTCTATAGCGCTACCAGATGCATGTAGTGCTGCACAGAGTCACAAAGAGTAAGAAAACAGTCCCTGGGTCCATTTCTGTATACTAGGTTACTCCATAACATCTGAAACTATCAGTGCATGGGTATCTACTGTTTTTCACATCTTTGGAGGTGGGGATAGATATACGAAAAAGCAATGTTAATTACTGTAACAGTTGTTATCCAGGAACAGCAGGCAGCTATTCTCACTAATGGGTGACGTGATCCAACGGAGCCCCGATGCAGACGCTTCTTTGAAGAAAAACTCGAAGTTTTGAGTTGCCCACACCGCGCATACGCGAGTCCCTTCCCACACAGACCAGGGCGCGTCTCCTCAGTTCAAATAGCTAGCAGAGAAGCCAACCCAGGGGAGGTGGGTGGGAAGTGAGAATAGCTGCCTGCTGTCCCTGGATAACAACTGTTACGGTAAATAACATTGCTTTATCCCAGGACAAGCAGGCAGGTATTCTCACTAATGGGTGACCTCCAAGCTAACCAGAATGGGATGGAGGGAGAGTTGGCAACTTAGGAGAATAAATTTTGCAGTACAGTTTTGGCCAAACTGTCTTGATCTGAGGAAGGCTACAGAAGCTGCCATCGCTCTGACCTTATGGGCTGTGATTTTTCTGTCAAGGGGCAATCCAGCCTGGGCATAGCAGAATGAGATGCAAGTTGCCATCCAGTTGGAGATGGTGCGCTTAGAAACAGGACGTCCCAACTTGTTCGGATCAAAGGAGATGAAAAGTTGAGGAGCAGTTCTGTGTGGTTTGGTGCGTTCCAAATAGAAAGCCAAAGCACGTTTACAGTCCAGAGTATGAAGAGCTGATTCTCCAGGATGAGAATGAGGCTTTGGAAAGAACACTGGAAGCACAATGAATTGGTTGAGATGAAATTCTGAGACAACTTTAGGAAGGAATTTCGGGTGCGTGCAGAGAACAACCTTGTCATGATGGAATACTGTAAAAGGTGGGTCCACAACCAAGGCTTGTAGCTCACTGACTCTTCGGGCAGAAGTGAGGCCAATGAGAAACACCACTTTCCAAGTGAGATACTTCAGGTGAGCCTTGAGAAGAGGTTCAAATGGAGGCTTCATAAGTTGTGAAAGAACAACATTGAGGTCCCAAACCACTGGAGGTGGTTTGAGGGGAGGATTGACATGGAACAGTCCTTTCATGAATCTGAAAACCACAGGATGAGCAGATAGAGGTTTCCCTTGAAGAGGCTGATGGAAAGCAGTGATTGCACTGAGATGGACTCGTATCAAAGAAGACTTGAGGCCAGAATGAGACAGGTGCAAAATATAATCCAAAACCGAAGACAAGGAGGAGTGATGAGTAGAGAGCTGCACGGGGACGACGGAAATCCTGTGGGTTCCCCCTTCGGGTCACGGGGATCCTGTGGGGACGCCCCTAGGGTCGCGGGAATCCCATGGGGATGCCCCCTAGGGTCGCGGGAATCCCGTGGGGACGCCTCCGAGGGTAGCGGGGTTCCTGCGGGGCTGGATGTACTCAGTCGCGCGGTTCTTCTCCCTACTTGCTCTGCTTGCAGCACAGAGCCAAACTGAAGTCTTTCCAACGTCAGTGCACGGAGCCGGCGCATGGAACATTGGCAAGCCTGTCCTGGAGGTCGGGGGTCCATGTCGATGGTCCGCAGCCACGCCAGCCGGTGCATAGCCACCGAACATGCTGCGGCCCGAGCCGCCAGCTCGAAGGCATCGTAGGAGGATTGCATAAGCTGTACCCGAAGTTGGGATAATGAGGCCAGCGCCTCCTGGTACTCAAACTGAGCCCTAGGATCCATGTAGGGCATAAACTTCTGGAGTACGGACAAAAGAAACTCCAAATATGTTGTGAAGTGGAAGTTGTAATTCAGAACTCTCAAGGCCATCATGGAGTTCTGGTAAACTCTCCTGCCGAACTGGTCCATGGTCTTTCCCTCTCTACCAGGTGGGACGGAGGTGTAGACCTGGGAGGGATGGGACCGCTTCAGTGAGGACTCCACCAAAAGGGATTGGTGGGAGAGCTGCGAGCTTACGATGGACAATGCGATATCTGGTGTCCAATTTACTCGGCACTGCGGGGATCAAATAAGGTGGCTAGAGGCACCGTGCGAAGGTTTGGTCCAGCAGCTTGTGTAAGGGAAGCTTGAGGGACTCCGCAGGTGGTTGAGGGAGGCGCATAGTCTCGAGGTATTCTTTCGAGAATTTGGACCCCGGAACGGGCTCGATGAGGTCGAGGCCACCGGATCCATTGGGGATCGAGAAGGTGAGAGAGATCCCATCGTGTCCTCGAGCTCTGGCATCGGTGGGGGAGTAGTAGTCGGTGGCGAATACTCCAGGTATGCTTGTTCCGATGAGGCGAGGCCTGCCTGAACGAGTGCCTCGAGGAGTGCCTCGATCGGTGATGCAGACTGTGTCGAGAGGTCGGCCTCGATGGGCAAGGCGAGTAGGTCTTCTCTGAGGCCCCCAGGTACTGGATGGGGCTGGAAGCGGTCGATCGAAGCAGGGGTGGGTGCCGTAGAGGCTCGAACCACGTCGGGGTGATTGGCTCCAATGGAGGCATTTACAAAGACTCTGCTCCTTGCATCGAGTAAATCGGTTCCAATGGAGGCATTTGCAAAGACTCTGCTCCTTGCATCGAGTGAATCGGCTCCAATGGAGGCACTCGCAAAGACTGCTCCTTGCATCAAGTGTATCGGTTCCAATGGAGGCATGGGAAAAGACTCTGCTCCTTGCGATGCATGCGTTGTTGCCAGACCAGACACTTGCAGAGACTCTGCTCCCTGTTGTGTTCCTCACTGAAGCACTGGAGGGGGCTCGACCCCACGGGAGGCCTCCACGTGCCCAGGCTGGATTTTGGAAAGAAGCTGAGGACCCATCATGGTAAAGAGCTCGATGAATTGCTTCTGTAGCATGATCTGGAACGAGGCCAGCAAGGATGGATCCGCATCTGAAAATGGGACCACCTGCGCGGGCCTCGCGGTCCCTCGGAGCAGTGTGTGAGTGCTTGGACTTGGCCTTGGGCACTTTTAACACTACTGGGGGAATGGGCTGCTGGGCTACCTGACCTGAGGTTGAGGAAGGCATCGCAGCAGGCGCCGGAGTCTGAGCTGGGGCAAACGAGGCGGGCTTGATGAGACTCGGCGCCGCAGAGGTGGTAGGCTGTGGAGTTGCGGATGATGTCGAAGGCGAAGGTCCCTTCGTTGTCGATGGCTCCGTCGAGGACTCCATGAACAGCGATTCCCACAAGACGCAACGGCGCTTGAAAGCACATGCGGTGAGTGTGAAGCAAGGCCGGCGCGATTTTGGAAGATGTTCAGGCCCGAGACACCGAACACAGCATCGATGAGGGTCCGTTAGCGAAATCGCGCTGGCACTTGTCACACTTTTTAAAACCGGTGATAGGCCGGGACATAGGCCGAAAAAGCTCCACCGCAAGATCAAAGCCGCGGGGCTGCAGCCACATGGCCTGCCCGGTCGAACGGAAGGATGACTTTTTTTTTTTTTTTTTAAACAATAAAACACGACAAAAATCAGCGATTAGGATCAAATAAAACCAAAACCGTGGACTTAGAAGGCACAAGTGAAGAAAACTGCAATGAGAGTCAAAGACGGACTTCTCAGCTCCGCGGAAAAGTAAGAACTGAGGAGATGCGTCCTGGTCTGGGCGGGAAGGCACTCGCGCATGCGCGGTGCGGGCAACTCGAAACTTCGAGTTTTTCTTCAAAGACGCGTCCGCATCGGGGCTCCGTTGGATCACGTCACCCATTAGTGAGAATACCTGCCTGCTTGTCCTGGGATAATTATTCTTTCTAATCGAGCAGAGTTCATTAGCAACCACACTACTGAATTATTTTATGTAGCAAAAATAAAAACCAAAACATGCATAAAGTGTGGAAAAGAGAAGGTCCTCAGTATTCACAACTTACATACAGGAACTTCCTGCTCTAAGAGTTGTTGATTTTATATGTAACCCAAGTGGGTAATTAAGCGTGAAACATCCTTGGACCTCTCAATTTGTGTCTATCAACCAAAAATAACATGAAAGAAATCAACACTTGCAAAATCTCTCAAAGTGTGCTCTTCCCACTCCCCTTCCCGTGGTATGGTATCTCTCTCTACTCTCCTGCCTGCTGTATGACATATCTCTTCCCTCCTTCCATTCCTGGTCTGGCATATCTCTCCTTCCCTTTCCCTTCTCTTCCAGTGGTCTGACATTTCTCTCTCCCTCCTCTGGAATCTGACATCTCTCCATTCCTGGAGTCACCTCTCCTCCCCCCAGTGTAATATTTATCCTTCCCTTCCTCCTTTCTGTCCTCTGCAGTCCAACATCTCCCCTTCCTTCCTCCTTTGAGGCCCCTGTCTGAGTCCAACATTTTCCCCTGCTTTCCCTTCACCAGTCTAACATTTCTTTCTGTCCACCCTCCATGAGTCCAACTGTTCACTCTCTGCCCTCTCCCCCTTCCCCTGAGTGTGACACTTCTCCTTCCCTCCTTTCTATCCTCCCCATCCAATATCTCTTCCTCTCTCCACGAGTCCAACACCTTCTGCCTCCTGCACTTTCTCTCTCTCCTTACCCCCTTCCCTCGAGTGTTGTATTTGTCTCTCCTAGGTCAACTCTCCCTTTGTCTCCTTGAGCGCTCTCTCTGCCCCCACTTTTTTCTACTTTGCCCCATAATCTACCTTCATATAAGACCCAAACAATGTCGCTGGCAGCAGCCAATCACATCTGCTACCCTGCTGCTGGCACTGCTCTTCTCTACTGCAGGCCATAGTAGTGAGAAGACACCAGTGCCAGTAGCAGGGCAGCAGAAGCGATTGGCTGCCACCAGTCCTTTGGGCTGCAAATTAAAATAGGACCACCCCTGCCCCAAACGATGATCCTGCCTACTTTAGGGGTATGTTCCTACGCCTATGTTGCAGACCCCTGGACTAAAAGGATCAGTCACAATCTCTCCCACTTCTAAAAGTTGGGTAATGGCTTAAGCTTTGGAACTAATTGAGATCTCTTCACATACAAAGGGTTGTGCAAGCTCTGAAATCTAAATAGATTCTAAATGGTAGGAGAGCAGAGTTGTTCCTGAGTTGTCAGCTGATTTCCGCTTGCAGTGGCGTAGTAAGGGGGTGGTCGGGGGAGGTGGACTACCCAGGCACCATAGTGGTGGAGCGCTGGCACCTCCCTTCCCCCCACCTCAAATCTTCATCAGTGTGAGCAACTTTTCAGGCCTGTTGCTCGCGTTGGCTAGGCTCCCCTCTGCAATTACTTCTTGGTCACAGGGCCATGTTTCCCCGCTTCTGTCAAAACTTCACTGGCTTCCGGTGATTTCTAGGATTCACTTTAAATGTACCTGCCTAATATTCAAGATCCTACATGGCATTCTTCCTTCCCTAGTTCCACTATCCTGGAATTCTTTGAGACCTGACACTACCAGATCCGCCCACAAATTCAAACTATCTTTCCCCTCGTTAAAAGGCGTCATGTATGCAGGTAAATTAGGGAAATCCCTTTTCTTCAAATTCACTGAGATTTGGAATAATCTCTCTGCCCCGCTGCTGAACCTAGGCTCATTCCAATTATTCCGAAAGCATCTGAAAACCAGGCTTTTCTCCAAAACGTAAAGCTATCTAGCTATCCTCTTCATAACCTCTAATTTCTGATTATGTCCTTCCCTCATTTATTGAATTTACCTGTAAACCGTGCTGAGTTTTATCTTTATGGAGATGATGCAGTATACAAACTTAAGGTTTAGTTTAGTTTAGAGGGAAAGCCAATGCTGCCGCAAGCAGCAGGCTGAAGAAGCTTCTTGCTCTGGTGAAGATTTAACAAGGTACAGAAGGGCAGGGCATGAGGGTGGTGTAAAGGGCAGGCAGAGAGGAGGGTGGGAGGTGCCAGCGCCCTAGGCACCTCGAGAGCCTTATTCCAGTTGGGTTTTCAGGATTTCCCCAATGAATATGCATGAGATCTATTTGCATGCACTGCTTTCATTGGATGCTATTAGATCTCATGCATATTCATTAGGGAAATCCTGAAAACCCGACTGGATTGCGGCCCTCGTGGAGGGACTTTGACACCCCTGCTCTAGACCAACTGGAGGCAACCTTTCATGGTGCTGGTCATTAGGTTTGGGGCACACCTTCGAGTGTTTGGTAGGTAAATCAACCAATCCCTGTCTTATCCCACTCATGATTTAAAAAAAAACCCAAAACCAACAAACTACTTCTATATGTGCCCTGGTCTGTTTTTCTCAAAGCTGAGGAGCCCTAAGCTGCTTGGCCATTAGTATGGAGGTTTTCTATCCCCTTTTTGTCATCTTGGTCTGAACCTTTTCTAGTTTTACTGTATCCTTTTTGGAGATGGGGCAACCAAAAGGGTAGATATGCCTTTGATTTATACAGAGGCATAAAATTCATGGCTCTAAGAAATGTTATAGCTCAGCTAGCACAGCCATATCCATCTTTTTATCCTTGATTAATGCAGGCCAACAATCCTACAGCTCTGCCAAAATACCTGTTTTGCTGCATTCAATAATTACAAAATTTCTTTCTGGGCATTAAATTGAAGCTGGAGCAAATCAGAGCCTTCTAGAAATTTATAAACACGGTTTAACAAATATTGCTCTAAACCTCTGTGACAGCTGACAGTTCTCCCAAAGTTACATTCTTAAAGAAAACGTGACAAAAATATTTCCCATTGTTTTGGTTGCCACAAGATTCATTAAACAAATTTTAAATTTCAGAGGGAAGCTGTTTTTGGCAAGATGCAGGTACTACATACAGTGAGTGTTGGCAGTAACTTTGTGAGATTTGTTTTAAATGTGAGGTTCATTCCTGTCATGCATGATTGCATGAGGTTGATTTGCATACACATTAAACTAAACTAAAACTTAAGTTTATAGACCGGGGCATACTCCAAGACTGACTTACCGTGTTTCCCCAAAAATAAGCCCTAGTCCCGGGATTCTCCGGCAACTGTTCAAAACCACCCCCCCCCCCATGCAGCCGAACCCCTGCTGACCATCCTTCCCTCCCCACCGACCGCGAGCGACCCCTACCTTCAACCGAAGCAATGTCAGACCGGCAGCATTTTAAATAGGCTGCTTGGCCTTCTCCGTTGGGGATTTCACTCTGCGCGTTACTGATGATGTCATTAAACTATTCTTCTAATTTTTGTAGATCCCTTCTCCTATTATTGCAAATCTTGCTGCCATTTGCATCAACCCTTCAGCAATATCACTCATAAATATGTTGAATGGAATCAGGCCCAGTACAGACCCTGAGGCACTTCACTACTTACATTCTTTCCTCTGAGAAAACTCCATTAACTACCATGCTCTACCTTCTATCAACCAGTTTTCAATTCAGTTCACCACTTTATGTCCTAACTTTAGCCCACCTTTGAGGAGCTGTGTCAAAAGCCTTACTGAAAAATTCAAGTAGACTACATTCAGCACATGTCCAATATCCAATTTCTTTGTCACCCAGTCAAAAAAATTGATCAAATTTGTTTGGCATGATTTTCCTTTGATCCTTGTAACCAATTGGTTTTCAGGAAACTCGCTATCTTTTCCTTGAACAGTGCCTCCATTACCTTTCCAATCACCTATAGTTTCCCATCTCATCTCTGCCTCCACATCTGCTGTTCTCCAATCCTATGGAACCTCCCTAGTCTCCAAGAACTTATACAAATCTTTAAGAGAACCCATCCGAACCCCTCTGAGGACTAAAGCTGAAGTGCATTCAAAAAAGGTTTAAGAGGAGGACCTATATACGAGGACTCTTGCATTTTTAGACGTTGCATGGAATACCACAGCACATCCAGGAGAAGGATCCTGTCTATAATAAGTCACAATAGTGAGCAAAGCCCAATCAAGATAGTGTAGTGTCCTGAAGTAACGTTTGTTGTGCTCCCATTGAAATCAGTCTTGCAGTTTGAACTGCCATCAATGCTTTTTTTCTAATGTTAAGCTTCTTTCTTCCTTTCCTTTTCCCCAACTCCTGTGGGTCTGGCATCTCACCCTACCTACTCTTCTGTAGTCCTACAAATTTTCTTGTCTTTCACTAATAGCGATTAAGCCATATAAAGTCCTGGGAGCTGTCCCTCTGCTGCAATTTCCTTTTGCTACATAGGTGAGCACACCTTTTGACAGCCATTGGTTAGCTCTTTTGGCTGTTTCTCTTTGTCATATCTGTCTGTCCAAGTTAGATTGTAAGTTCTTCCGAGCAGGGACCGTCTATACAGCGCTGGAAACACCTTTCAGCACTATATAAATGATAAGTAGTAATTAAGTGATGTCATAAACCCAATAAAATGGACAGTCACTTATAATTCAGAGAGATTCTTGGTTGGTAACTCCCAAGGCCTTGAATGTTTTAAACTACACATTTGTGCCTGGTATTCTTTTTTTTCCTTGGTTTCCAGAGATGGAAGAAAGGGCTGAGCAATATGAAACCTGTCCACGTAGGTTATCAGAGCAAACAAAGCCAGGTATTCTGGTGAGAATGAATGTTGGCACACATTGTCAGTGTGATGGCCCCACATATATATGTTTGCTCTCCTTCAGTATTTTTGGACTGAAAGCGTCCCCCCAACTTAAAAATCACTGAAGCATCATAGATCACACTCAGTAAAGAATAAGAAATTTAAGATTAGAAACAAATATACCCAAACTCAACAAAAAGACACTGTCATTCATCAATTTTGTAAGGAAATAGAACAGTTGAGTGCTTGAGTGGGACCTAAGTTCTTCATCCCTTAAACTGTACTGTTCCCTTGGGTTTTTGCAGCCCAAAATGCATGACCTTGCATTTCTTACCATTAAATTTTAGCTGCAAAATTTCAGACCATTCTTCAAGCTTTGTCAGGTCCTTCTTCATGTTATTTACATCATCCTGGATGTCTACTCGATTGCAGATTTTGGTATCGTCTGCAAAGAGGCAAATCTTACCCGACAACCCTTCAGCAATATTGTTTATAAAAATGTTAAAAAGAATAGGCCAAAGAATAGAGCCTTGAGGCATCCCTTTCCTCAGAGCGATCTCCATTGATCATCACGCTCTGTCGCCTTCCACTCAAGCAGTTCTTGACCCAGCCTGTCACTTTGGGACCCATCCCGAGGGCACTCAGTTTATTTATTAGACGTCTGTGTGGAACACTGTCAAAGGCTTTGCTAAAATCTAAATACACCACATCTAGCATACATCCTTTATCCAATTCTCTGGCTACCCTGTCAAAGAAATTTATTAGATTATCCTATTATCTAAGTTCCCATGTAGATCAAAGGCTATGTTCTCATAGTCGAAAAACTTGTTCTCCTCCTCCCAAGGACCACCTCAGGACCAACAAACAGACAGTGAATCCCTCTTTACTTTCTTCCACGACAAAATATGAGACACCCTAGACGTGGAGGCCAAAGCTCTGCCAAACAGCCTAACATCTTCAAAATAGGATAACCTAACAAAGAGAGAAACCCTATACAGCTTCAAACCAGTCTCCATAGATAATCTGAAAAATTCAATAGATTCCCTGCATCCCACAACCTCAATCTTAGATCCATGCCCATCCATAACACTTCTAGCTACCAATGAAATCTTCTTGTCCTCCATTCTACCCTTATTAAACAAGTCCCTAAAATCAGGCATAATACCACATTGTTGGAAATCTGCTGTAGTGAGACCAGTTCTAAAAAAATCCACTATGGACCCGGAAAATCCAAGCAGCTGTAGACCAGTCTCAAACCTTCCTTTTATCTCAAAAATACTTGAAAAGATAGTGCTCACACAGCTAAGAGACATCATAGAAACAAATGCTAGTCTCTCCATCTTCCAATCAGGATTTAGGAAACACCACAGCACAGAAACAGTACTACTAGACATAGTAGACAACTGCTGGAAAATTCTAGATGAGGGGAAAGACGCATTATTGATACTATTAGACCTAAGTGCCGCCTTTGACACTATTGACCACTCACTTCTATCCAGACTACAATCTATTGGAATCAACAATATTGTACTAGCTGGGCTCTCCTCCTTCCTTAATGAAAGATCGCAGAGAGTACTATTAGAGTTTAGCTTTCATAAACTACAAAACATAAGAACTGCCGCTGCTGGATCAGACCAGTGGTCCATCGTGCCCAGCAGTCCGCTCATACGGCAGCCCTTAGGTCAAAGACTAGTGCCCTGAGACTAGCCTTACCTGTGTACGTTCTGGTTCAGTAGGAAGTTGTCTAACTTTGTCTTGAATCCCTGGAGGGTGTTTTCCCCTATAACAGCCTCCGGAAGAGCGTTCCAGTTTTCTACCACTCTGGGTGAAGAACTTCCTTAGGTTTGTATGGAATCTATCCCCTTTTAACTTTAGAGAATAAAGTGAATTGGAGCAAATCAATGGCCATGCCCTTGTCTTTACATGTTTATAAATCTCATCTGGGTGATGCTCAACTAAAATGGGTTGATAAAGTGAAATATTTAGGTATCTGGTTTGGATATTCTGTTGAAAGTTAATTGGAACTCAATAGACAATCGATACTTACCCTGGTTGATGAAATTTTTGTGCGCTGGTCTCCTCTATACTTGTCCTGGTAGGGCAGGTTAGAAGCGATAAAAATGGTATTAGCTCCCAAAGTGAATTATATACAGAACATGATATCTCTCTCATGATACCTCTCATGTTCCTGGATAAGCCCCCCCCCCCCCCCACTTCCTTGGCAGCCCTCTATGGAAGGATCTTTTGGTGCTGTAATGGAGGAGGGAGGCATTATGAAGGACTCCATAGAGTGCTGGTTCCTTGACATGGAGGCCAAGATTGGGTGCCAGATGGTGGCCCACAGATCAGCTGTCGAGGGTCACGTCCTGACACACAGGGCTGCAATGAAGGGGTGCAAGGTGGTCCTGGAGGGCAAGATTGCCAATATGGAGGCCACCTTCCACCATATATACCACACTTTAGGGCAGATAGTGGCCAACTTGCAATTTGGTCACATTTGGGGAAATCAGTGCCCCTACTGTCATGAAAGCAGCCTTGATCCCCCTCCCAATGGCTGGTGCTTCCATCTTAACCCCACCCCTCACCTAGCTCTCCTTCCATCCCTTTTATTTTGTATTTAATGGCAGATTGCCTTTTTATGTTGGACTTTTTTGTGTTTCATTTCTTTTATATATTTAGCTTTATTTTTCTTGAGCTGTTGTGTTGTATTTTTGCAATCTCAGGGATTCACAATGACAGCCTATGATACAAGGAGGGTGTTTAGTGTACTGTTCAGTATGTGGGCGAGTACTACATTTCATTGCAGTCACTCTGACCTACTGTTACCCTCTGCCTCCACAAAAAGGAGGACAGATTTAGACAGCTGACTTGAATTTGCATTCCTCTGCTTGGGAAAAAAAAGCCAGCTGTCTCAGTCGGTGTCTGGGTGTGGTGTCTAACACAGTCAGTACAAAACAGAGGACATGAAGACCCAGGAACTTCCATAATCTGGAATAACACATTTGCTTTATTGTTGGACAGGGTTATCTCTATCTGGCCTCCCATTATAGCAAAAGTCATCTGTTTTTGCTAAATCTGGAAGATCTTTAGCCTTTTTTGGTCAGCTTCAATCTGTGTCTGACTCATAGGGTGTGGCTTGAAAATGATCCCAAAGCTGAACAAAACTGCTTGTTTTTACTGTGCAACTGTGTGTATGGGAATATTAGGTTGGGAATAAGTGTGCCTCCAATTTCCCCTAGACAGTTCTTATTTCATGTCTGCATGAAGCTTGCTCAGACCTAACATTACTTTCTGAGCAGCATACCTTTACATTGAGTTATCTCCCTACTTTGGTTTGGTTGACAAGCCAATGTTGAAAGAGTTTCAGTTTACAGCCTTGTTTAGCTGTGTGCTTCCCTCGCTAGCTGTATACACTAAGTAATCTGCCACCAGATGACTGCAACTGAGAAATGCAGTATTTATTTGTCTGAGAAAAGAAAATATGGTAGAGAGGAGGTAGGCAGACTCTACTGCATTCTCATAAATCTTACATGTAGTCAAAATGGGGTTTGGGGAGCTTCTCACCCTACAGTCAGAACCTATTAGGAAAAGGGCCTATTCATGTCTGCTGATTAGGTGTAGAAGGGAAGGGCTGGAATTTACTAAGGTGACTGCATTATATCTGGGACAGTGCTGAGAATAAGACTGCCTTGAAAACTTCTGAAAGCTAAGTTACTCAGAATTTCATATTCTGCTCTTAACACTGAGTTTTAGCATTATATCTGATTAATTTCTCTTCTCCTCCCTGTTTCATACTTAAAAAAAAATAATAATAATAATATTTATATATATATATATATACACACACACACATATTGTATATATTCTAATCTAATCTTCCATTTGTGAGTTGCACATACCTATACAGGCTCAAGGCGACAGATCAAAGAGGAAGGGGAAAGTAGTAGGGGAAGGGGGCATGGAGAAGCAAGATTAGGGACTTAGAAGTAGGGGGTGCTATACAGAAACTAAGACAGTTAATTATCAAAGAGGACTTTTTCTTTAGGCTTTTTCTGAATGTGGTGTAGTTTGTCTCTTTCCTGATAGTTTCTGGTAGGTCATTCCAGGTTTTTACACCCAGATAAGTTAGCATAGAGTGGAAGATTCGCTTGTAGTGGAGGTATTTTGTGGATGGCAGGTTTAGTTGGATTCTGTTAAGGATTCTTTTTGATGTCGACCAAACAGTAGAGCAGGGGTGCCCAACGCGTCGATCGCGATCGACCAGTAGCTCAGGAAGGCAACTCGAGTCGATCGCACTCGTGTTGCCGTCCTGATCTATGGGCCGATCAGCCTTCCTCTCCAGTGTTCTCCCTAGGGCCTTTTAGCTGGGCGGTCCGCCCAGCTGTCATCTGCCGCTGCTGAACATTAAAAAAAAACCGGCTTGGAGACGGAAGTGACGTCATCTCGCAAATGGCTGAGTAAAACAGGAGCTCCGTCGGGCTTCTGTGTATCATAGCGCTTGGCGCTTCCAAAGTGCGCGTTTTTGCCACCACTTTCGCCTGCACCGGCTCCCTTCTCTATGGCCACTCGAAAGCGCCTGGAAAAGTTTAAGTTCTTCGGCGATCCGCCGGAGAAATCGGCTCCGGAGGCGGCGGGCAGCATGGGGGACAGAGAGAAAAAAAAAATGGCGACCGGACCAGCGACTCAATCGGAGTCGGAAGATGAGGGTATCCCCGATCAGAGGAGAGAGGTTGGTGATGCGCCCCAGAAGTCTATCACAGACTGGTTTAAGGAGCTCAAGGCAGATATTAATGGGGTGCGGAGCGACGTGAGAGCGGCGATAGCGGAGCTGCGGGCAGAGGTCGGCGAGCTGGGAGCCAGAGTAACAGCAACAGAAGACCACGTGGCTACCCTGAATACGGTGGTGACAACTACCACGGAGGATTCGGCTCGCCTGTCCTCTGAACTGCGGGACCTCCAGACTCAAGTTGAAGATCTGGAAAATAGGTCACGGCGCTGCAACCTACGCTTTAAGGGCATCCCTGAAACGGAGGAGTACAAGGATTGCAAGGCGGTGGTACGGGACTTCTGTGAGCATTTGTTGAGAGCTGATGGGGCTGACCTGCCTGATAATATGATTCTGGTGCGGGCCCACCGCAGTCTGGGAGCTGCACGAGCTCAGAACACGCGTGATATCATTGCGTGCTTTGGAGAATTCACATTGAAGGAACGGATCTTGCTGGCTGGCCGGCGACAGGCCACACTCCGGTGGAAGGATATGGCGGTGGGTGTATTTCAAGACCTAGCGTGGTCCACATTGCAGAAGCGCAGGGCATTCAAAGATGTCACCTCAGCCCTGCGCACTGGGGGACATAAATACCGCTGGCTTTTCCCCTTTGGGATGTGGATGACTGTTAATGGGGCATCCCGGAGGGTGAGTACAGTGTCGGAAGCCTGGGCGGAGATGCGAGCCTTGGGATGCGGGACATCGCAAGTGGAAGATCGGCCCCCTGCAGTGGCATCTACATCAGCACAGGGTGCCTCATGGAGCACGGCATTGCGGTCTGGGAAGAAACCAGCGAAACCTCCCTCCTGACTGAGCTTGGACATTGCCCTGCTTTTGCAGGGAGGGAGTTGATCCCTTGGCTTTCGTGGAGCCTGCATACATATGTTCGGTGGTGTTGGAGATTCTGGGGGCTTCCTGAGCTCTCACTGTTGTATGACTATCTTTAACGCACTGTATTTTATTCCAGGAAATGTTGTACTGGTTCATAATTGTTTGATGTTGGGAGACAGGGGGGGTATTTGGCGGGGTTGAAAGGGGCTTGGTGAGTGTGGGGAATGTTTGAGATTTGAATGTAGGTGGGGGGGGGGGAAGGGTGGCGTTTGGAATATAAGTGTGTGGTTTTATGCTTTGGGGGATTCAATGCTTCTGAAAGTGGGATATATGCCTTTGGGAGGGATAGCACTTTCTGTCAGCTGGCGAATCCTAATCTACAGGGTTCGAAGCAGCGTAGGGGTGGGGGGCGGGGGGAGGGGCTGGGGGGAGTTCAGGTGGGAGGGGGGAGGGGGAGGGTAGAGGAGAAGCTGTTTACTATAGGTTCGTGGAATGTTAATGGACTTAATAGTCATGGGAAGCGTAGTATTGTGGCTAAGGAATTGAATCGCATGCAATGGGATGTTTGTTTACTTCAGGAAACACATTTGAGGCCTCGAGATGTGGGGGTCTTAAAATCACGCTATTATGATCAGATTTGGACCCACCAGGGGTCGACCCCAGGGAGGAAGGTGGGGGGTTTGGCCATTCTGGTACGAAAGGGCTTGGGGTTGGTGGTCGATCATGTCTATAGGGATGGTGCAGGGAGATGTTTGGCTCTTGTGGCTAAGTTGCAGGGTTGTACAATTACCCTTATCAATTTGTACGGCCCCAATAAGGGTCAAGCTAGCTATTTTGGGTCTATCAAAGAAGAACTGGTTAGTTTTGCAAAGGGGTCGGTGTATCTCGGGGGGGATTTTAATGTTACACCTGATGTTACTCTGGATCATTCTGGGGGTGGGACTAGGTCTCCGTCCAGGGCTGCTAGACGGGCTTTACTGTCTCTATTCTCTTCTCTGGGCTTGGTGGATAGCTGGAGGTTGTTGCATCCTACACAACGCACTTATACCCACTACTCACATGCACATAAATCATACGCACGCATAGATGGGTTGTTGGTCCACCGCAATTCTTGGGGAGGGATTCGCCAGGCGGAAATTGGACCTATTCAAATTTCTGATCATGCGCCTGTGTGGGTAACTAGTGGGGGGTACTGGACAGGGGAGGGATGCCGTTTCTGGAGACTTAATGAATCTCTATTGAAAGATCCAGCTGTGGTCCGGGACGTGTATGATACTGTGGACCAATACCTTCAGATTAATGACAATGCTACGGTTACTGATGCGATATTGTGGGATGCCCTGAAGGTGGTAATACGGGGTATCTTTATCAAATGGGGTGCTCGTCGTAAGCGCTTCAGGGCTCAGCGCAACCTGAGGTTAAGGGAACAATTGGAACGGTTGGGGAGGCTGCACCAGAGACACCAGGACCCCTTAATATATGAACAATTAGTTAAGGCACGGGCGGAGCTCTCCCTACTGCAGATGGAGGAATATGAGTTTTTGAGGACACGTTTGCGGCAATCGGTCTATGAATATAATAATACACCTGGATCTCGCTTGGCTCGATTGATTAAGCTGAAACAGGCGAGAGCGGCTATTACTCAGATACGGGATGCGGGAGGGACGGTGCATCGGACTGACTCAGATATTAGATCAGATTTTCTTAAATTTTATTCTGATTTATACAGACCCTCACAGGGGCGAGATCCGGCTGTTATTGAACAATACCTTTCACAGATGCGGCTTCCTCGGCTTTCGGATAAGGACAGGGAATTGCTCAATGAGCCTATAGAGTTAGGGGAGGTCTTGGGAGTCATTGCTGAGTTGAAGTTAGGGAAATCGCCGGGCTTGGATGGCTATACTAATCAGTTTTATAAACTTTTCCGGGAGGTCCTGGCTCCGTTGCTGGTTCGGGTTGCGAACGGGGTGAGGGATGGCTCTTCGTTGCCGTCCACCATGGGGGAGGCTGGGATTTCGGTCCTACTTAAACCAAACAAAGATCCGATGAGCTGCGGGTCTTACCGACCGATTTCGTTACTAAATACTGATGCAAAAATCCTTGCTAAAGTGTTGGCCCTTCGGTTGGGGAAGGTATTGCCGTCTTTGGTACACTTGGATCAATCTGGATTTGTGCATAATAGACGGGTAGGTGATAATATTAGACGCACTTTACACCTTATGTGGGCTGCTCAGCGGACTTCTGCTAAAGTAGCTTTTCTGTCGATTGATGCCGAGAAGGCTTTCGATCAGGTTGACTGGACTTTTTTATGGCAGGTGATGTCGAAGATGGGGTTGGGCGTTTTCTTTTTGGCATGGGTACAGGCCTTTTATGCAGCTCCAAAAGCTACTGTGTGTATTAATGGGATTTATAGTGACTTTTTTTCCATTGCGAGGGGTACTCGACAGGGGTGCCCTTTATCTCCTCTGCTGTTTGCCCTTTCTATGGAACCTCTGGCCATTCGTATTCGGGAACATGGTGACTTGATGGGGTTACGAGTAGGAGATATTGAACATCGTATTGCACTTTTTGCTGATGATGTGTTATTGTATGTTAGGGACCCGGAAGACTCGTTGCCACTCTTAGTTGATCTCTTTTTAGAATATGGGCAGCTTTCGGGGTTCACGGTAAACATGGATAAATCTGAATTGTTGAATGTAACCCTGGGGGAGGAGGATCAGCGTCGTTTAGCTGTCCGGTTTCCTTTTCGCTGGGCTCCTGGGGTCATTCGCTATCTGGGAATTCGTTTACCGACCGATCTAACTCAATTGTATACAACTAACTATGCTAGAATTATTCAACAAGTTAGGACTGATATTCAACGCTGGAATGGGTTTTGGTTGTCTTGGTGGGGTCGCATTGCAGTGTTGAAAATGAATGTCCTACCCCGGTTGCTCTTTCTCTTTCAAACGTTGCCGGTCGCAGTCCCACATTTGGTGTTGAAGCAATTACATGCTTTGTTTTTTCGCTTTATTTGGCAGGGGAAATCTCCT
Source organism: Geotrypetes seraphini (assembly GCF_902459505.1). NCBI lineage: Eukaryota > Metazoa > Chordata > Amphibia > Gymnophiona > Dermophiidae > Geotrypetes > Geotrypetes seraphini. The sequence goes on along the minus strand of NC_047101.1, from coordinate 27,106,867 downwards.
CGTATCTCCAGAGCTGCTTTGTGGGCAGCTAGGGATAGAGGGGGACGCGCGGTACCTAATTTATTGTGGTACTACCGGGCTGCTCAGCTGCGGCTATTATTGGATTGGGAGATTGCTGATTTTAAGTTGGCGGTGCGTATTGAACAACATTTTGTGGGACGCCCATGTTTGAAACGCTGGCTTTGGTCCTCCTCTATTGATCTTGAGCGACTGGCGGTCCCAGGAAATCCGTTTTTGGAACATCTTCTGGGAGTGTGGGGGGTTACTAAACGGCGTTGGGGGGCTGGGGTAGGCCCCTCGATTCTTGGTGCGGTGCGCGGTGAGCCTCTGTTCCCGGCGGGTGGGGAGAGTTCTGTGTTTGTGCGGTGGGAACGGTTGGGGTTGTCTACCTTTCGAGATGTGCTTCAGAAGGGGGTCCTGGTGTCTTTTGAAACCTTCCAGATTAGTGCGGATTTGCCCAGGGGAGACTTTTTGGCTTATTCTCAGATACGTCATTTCCTTCACTCTCAAAAGTGGGATAGGGGACCCATTCAATCTCTAGATCCCTTCGCTCACTTGTGGGTCACTCTTCGGAACTTACCTAAACCCATTTCTGTTCTTTACCAATATATTCGGGGCTCCTTTTCCTTTCCGGCTCTCTATCAACGGGCTTGGGAGGTAGACTTGCACTGTACCTTTTCTGTTGAGGAGTGGTTTAAAATTCACATCGAAGTGGGAAAAGCCTCTTCTTGTGCACTTATTAAGGAAAATGCCTATAAAGTAACCATGCGCTGGTATTACACACCTGCCCGTCTCCATCGTATGTTTCCTACAGTATCTGCCTTATGTTGGAGATGTGGGGTGGATAGGGGGACCTTTTTACATATATGGTGGGATTGTCCAGTTCTAAAGCCCTTTTGGAGGACTGTTGTGGGATGTTTATCACAATTGTTACAGATTTTCTTGCCTTTTTCTCCACAGGGATGTTTATTAGGCCTTTATAATGTTAGTCTGTACTCTTGGCAGACAAAGCTCCGACGTTGGGGTTTGGCGGCAGCAAAATGTTTGATTGCTGCCCATTGGAAACAGGGACTGGCACCTACTCATTTGGATTGGACTTTGAAGCTTCAGTTTATTGTTCAAATGGAATTATCTATTGCAAAGCGACATGGGTATTATTATACTTACACCAGGACTTGGACGAGAATAATAGAAAAAATCGAATCTTTACACTGAGCTTTTTTTCTGGGGGGGGAGGGATTGTGTCCAGGGGGACTTCCCTGAAGAAACCACAGGAAGTCCCTCTCTGAGGGTAATACAGTTGGTATGATGGGGGGGGGGGGGGTTTTGTGGAGTTCTGATTGATGATATGTATTGGGGGCTGTTTGGGTTCTGTTGGGAGAGATTTCTGCTGTTTGTACTGCTGGGGGAGCATTCTGTGACTTGGGAGCTTTTTATATGCTTGCTCTCCTATCTGTTGATGTCCCTGATATTTATATTCTGGTTTGTATAATTTTCTCAAAACTTTTTCAATAAACATTTATTGATTAAAAAAAAAAAAAAAAAACCGGCTTGGAGATTTCAGCCCCTAGCGAACTTATGCTCCGGGCTCTAACGTGTGCATGCAGGCTTCTCTTCTCTTCCCTCCGAAACCGGAAGTTATGTCCGGGGAGGTGGGGGGGGAGAAGGGAAGCCGGCATGCACATGTTGAGAGCCCTGAAGCAAGCGTTCGCTACGGGCTAATGCAGGAGACAGGTTAGTGAAGCATTTGTTCTTGTTCCTGCCGGGTCCTGCCTACTTTCTGTTTCCGCGAAGGCAGGACCCGGCAGCATTTCCCCCAATAGGTTGATCACGATCTTGGGCTGATCAGCCTTCCTCTTCCCGACGGCAGAATTGACGTCGGGGAGAGGAATGCTGGTTGGCCGAAGCAGGGAGAGCTTGGGGCCTGTTATTGGTGGCGTTTGGGTCCTGGTCCCCGATGGTAATGGCAGTGGCAGTGGCTTGGGGGAGGGCAGGGAGAAAGAAAGAAAAAGGGCAGGCAGGGAGACAGAAGGAAAGAAGAGAAACAGAAAAAAATGAAAGGGAGGCAGAGAGAAAGAAAGGGCAGGGAAGAGGAAGGAAAAGTTGGGGGGAAGGAATAAGGTCTGGAGGAGAAGAAGCATACAGGCTAAAAGAAGGGAAGAAAGATTGTATGCAGTCAGAAGAAGAAAGTGCAACCAGAGACTCATGAAATCACCAGACAAGGTAGGGAAAATGATTTTATTTTAAATTTAGTGATCAAAATGTGTCTGAATTTATATCTGCTGTCTATATTTTACACTAAGGTCCCCTTTTACTAAACCGCAATAGAGGTTTTTAGCGCAGGGAGCCTATGAGTGTCGAGAGCAGCGCTGGGCATTCAGTGCAGCTCCCTGCGCTTAAAAACTGCTATCGTGGTTTAGTAAAAAGGGAGGGGGTATATTTGTCTATTTTTGTATGGTTGTTACTGAGGTGATAGTGCTTAGAGTCATCTGCTTTGACCTCTTTGAAAAACCCTGGAATAGGAATGATGATTAACATTTTCTATGCATACAGTGTGCTTTGTGTTTTTTTTAAATTTTATTGTTGGTAGATCATTTTGACTTGGTCATTTAAAAAGTAGCTCGCAAACCCAAAAAGTGTGGGCACCCCTGCAGTAGAGAATAGTTGGATGAGAAGGGCTGCTGAGTTTCCGTATAGAATGATCCGGAGATGGCAGTTCTTATGATATTGGGAGCCAATGTAGTTGCTTGATGAAGGTTGTGATTGAATCAAATTTCTTTAATTTGTAGATTAGTGTAACTGAGTTGCAGTTTGTGGATAAGAGTAGCACTGATGTCAAGGTAGGTGGAGTTGCAATAGTCCAGTTGAGGTACATAAGAATTGCCGCTGCTGGGTCAGACCAATGGTCCATCATGCCCAGCAGTCCGCTCATGCGGCGGCCCTCTGGTCAACGACCAGCACCCTAACCGAGACTAACCCTACCAGCGCCCGTTCTTGTTCAGCAGGAACTTGTCTAACTTTGTCTTGAATCCCTGGAGGGTGTTTTTGCCCTATAACAGCCTCTGGAAGAGCGTTCCAGCTTTCTACCACTCTCTGAGTGAAGAAGAACTTCCTTACGTTTGTACAGAATCTATCCCCTTTCAACTTTAGAGAGTGCTCTCTCGTTCTTCCTACCTTGGAGAGGGTGAACAACCTGTCCTTATCTACTAAGTCTATCCCCTTCAGTACCTTGAATGTTTTGATCATGTCCCCTCTCAATCTCCTCTGTTCGAGGGAGAAGAGGCCCAGTTTCTCTAATCTTTCGCTGTACGGCAGCTCCTCCAACCCCTTAACCATCTTAGTTGCTCTTCTCTGGACCCTTTCGAGTAGTACCATGTCCTTCTTTATGTATGGCGACCAGTGCTGGACACAGTACTCCAGGTGAGGGTGCACCATGGCCCGGTACAGCGGCATGATAACCTTCTCTGATCTGTTCGTGATCCCCTTCTTTATCATTCCTAGCATTCTGTTTGCCCTTTTTGCCGCTGCCACACATTGCGTGGTCGGCTTCATTGACTTGTCCATCAAAACTCCCAAGTCCCTTTCCTGGGAGGTCTCTCCAAGTACCGCCCCGGACATCCTGTATTCATGCATGAGATTTTTGTTACCGACATGCATCACTTTACACTTATCCACGTTGAACCTCATCTGTCATGTCAATGCCAATTCCTCGAGCCTGATTATGTCACGTTGCAGATCTTCGCAATCCCCCTGCGTCTTCACTACTCTGAATAACTTCATATTGTCCGCAAATTTAATCACCTCGCTCGTTGTACCTATGTCCAGATGGTTTATAAAGATGTTAAAGAGCACGGGTCCAAGCACCGAGCCCTGCGGTACCCCATTGGTGATGCTCTTCCAGTCCGAGTATTGTCCATTTACCCCCACTCTCTGTTTCCTATGCTCCAGCCAGTTTTTAATCCACGTGAGTATTTCACCCTTGATTCCATGGCTCGCAATTTTCCGAAGTAGTCGTTTATGTGGAACCTTGTCGAACGCCTTCTGAAAATCCAGATATACAATGTCGACCGGATCGCCCTTGTCTATCTGTCTGTTTACTCCCTCAAAGAAGTGCAGCAAGTTCGGCAAACACGATCTGCCTTTGCTAAAACCGTGCTGACTGGTCCTCATCAGCCTGTGTCCGTCAAGGTGATCAATGATACTGTCCTTTATCAGTGACTCTACCATCTTTCCCGATACCGAGTTCAGACTCGCAGGTCTGTAGTTTCCCGGATCTTCCCTCGAACCTTTCTTGAAGATCGGCGTAACATTTGCCACATTCCCGATTTGATCGACAGATTGGCTATTAGTTGAAGCAGTTCTGCTATGGTCCCTTTCAGTTCCTTGATGACCCTCGGATGGATGCCATCTGGTCCCGAGGATTTATCACTCTTAAGCCTCTCAATCTGCCTACACACCTCCTCTAGACTGACTGTCAATCCTTCAGCTTTCCGTCTTCATTTCCAGCATATAGCTTGATGGGTTCCGGTATGCTGTGTACATCTTCTTCGGTACGATCAGAGCAAAGTGGTGTGGGTGGAAGTATGATCTTGTGAGTAGCAGTTGATGCATAATGTAGATGGCCTTTCTTCGAAGGTTAGATATTTGTGGTTCCATTGTGAGAGTGTCATCTAAGATGCAGCCTAGTACCTAGTTCCTCCTCATAGGAAAAAGGGTAAGACTTATATTCTAATATTCCAACTTTCTGAGACAGGCATTGATTCCACAGTCTTAGACTGGTTCTCAAAATTCTGGTAACTCTATACATCACTAACAAGCTCACTTTCACATATCTTTCAGATCAATACATTAATGAAGACTGAATCAGTAAGCAGCTCTTGTAAGCCTTGCAAACCTTAAACTACACACTTTTGTACCTTAATTTTAGCATAATACTTACCTGTGTGAGGTGGCTATCATACTCCTGCAAGGTCATTTGCCCCCCTATGCATGGAATAAATTACCTGAGTTTGTCTGTCAAGCCCCTTCCCTTGTTCAAAACCAGACTGAAAACTCACTTTTTTTATATAGTCTTCAATTCTTAACCCTACTCCTCTGCCCTACAACCCAGTCAGCTGATTAACCGTTCTCTTAACTGTATCCATGACATCTTGTTTGTCTGTTTAGATTGTAAGTTCTTTCAAGAAGGGACTGTTTTCTTCTTCTTTGTGACTCTACAGCACTGTGTACGTCTGGTAGCTCTATAGAAATCATTCATAGTAGTAGTAGTAGTGTGACATAGTAACAGAGTAGATGACGGCAGATAAAGACCCAAATGGTCCATCCAGTCTGCCCAACCTGATTCAATTTAATTTTTTTCTTCTTAGCTGTTTCTGGGCAATAATCCAAAGCTTTACCCGATATTGTGCTCGGGTGTGAAGAGTTTCAGTCTTTGGGAAGCAGAGCTGAGATTGTGATGTCATAATGCCTCATACCACCAATAAGAGTCAACCTCATCAGTGATGTCACAATGGCTTGATTGTCCTGTACTCCCCTCTGCCCTCCAACTCAGCCAGCAGATCAACCCTTCCCCTTAACTATATCCTATTTGTCTGTGTTTGCTGTTTAGATTGTAAGCTCTTTCGAGCAGGGACTGTTTTCTTCTTTGTGACTCTGTACAGCGCTGTGTATGTCTAGTAGCACTATAGAAATAATTAATAGTAGTAGTAATAAAAAAAGACCAGCACACAGCCCACATGGAAACTGGGAGGTGAAAAAAGAAGTTCACCACAGCACAATCTACCTGTGAAGGACAGTAGCCTAAATGGGCACACACAGACTACACAAAGTTAGCATTGACATTTTTAGATGTAGTTTTGTGTCCACTAGCCAAACCACCTGTGTGGAAGACAAGACAGTTCAGAATAGCTCAGATAATATACTGGAAGTACACAGAATAATGGAAACATTACCTGGAAGCAAGCAGACAGCCAACCAGCATGTCCAGCAGACTCCTGAAAAAGCTCTTCAGATGGGGCGCTTTATACTGGATACAGTACATATCTATGAAAGTGCACAAATACCCTTTCCCTCGATCTCTCCACCTGCCATTACTACCACACATAAAATAACTTTAAATGACTTCTTCACATACAAAACACAGATTGACCTTTACCAAATACAGAACAAGGATCACAAACAGAAATAGAAACTGAACTGGAAACCCCAAGAAATTAAACTCAGCAAGTACTTCAGCACTTTTTTGTATTAAACACACAGGGGTCTCAGGCCCAGGTCACCAAGCTCTGCCAGCTGAAGACCGGAAATCTCCAAGCTCTGCAGCTGGCAGCAGTGGCTGTCTAGGGAGATGCTGAAGACTTTTTACCAGGCCATGACATATATTTCCTTTTTGAGAACTACTGTGTAGGCTTTTGCCTCTAATTTTATCTTTAGATGTTGAAGTATTTGCAAGAATTAAATACTGTAGATGTGAATACATGACTGAATAAAGAATATAAACTTTAGATCATTTTGAGAAGGATATAATATCAATTAAATAATTTATTGATTACTGTCAAAACATTTACAATATCAGTAGATCAATCATTATATCTAATGGTAAATGAAGTATATGAATCAAGTTTTAAAGGTGAAAGACACAAGATTGGTCTAGAATGATATGAACATTGAACATAAGCAGAGTCTATAACGTAGATTCTTCACAGTGATGCACCTCTTACTGTGCTCTTCTGGCCATCAGCATTTCCCTAATATTATCCTCTGCATCTTTTACACTTCGTTCCAGATATGATTTCTTCTGCTGTAATACAGGAAGAAAAAGACAGCGATTACAACTAGGTGTAGGTATCCATAACTACATTCAGAAAAACCGGGCTTGATGGACCTTCAGTCTGTCCCACTATGGCAATTCTTATGTTTTTAATCTTATCAGAGTTTCTTTCAATAATGCTTATGTTCCATTTTCAATAGGATATCTAAGTCTGAGTTTGGACGTTTTAGGAAAGATGTCCAGAAATGTTAATTTTCAAAACTGCAAGACATCTATCTTTAGACGTTTGGGCCCTTAGTATATCTATTTTTTTGGTCATTCTCAAATATGAAGACATCCACATGAAAAGTGCACAAAAGCAAATTTTTCTGACGTCCAAGCAGCCAGCATTCTTAGCAAAATATCACGATTGAGTATTCCTGTGTACAGCAGAAGGGCACCCTAAGGATTACTGCAGTGAATGTCATATTTAAAATCCCAGGTACAGATGTCACTATAACTTGTTTATATAATATTGTGAGCCCTCCAAAACCCACCCAAAGCTTACTGTACCCACCTGTATCAATAGCCTTTAAGCCTGCAGGTGTCATCTTTATGTAGGTACAGTAGGTTTTGGAGGGCTCATCATACAATATAAGCAAGTTATAGTGCCCCTCTGCCGATGAGCCATGTGAATCTCATATGGGCTGGACAGTACTGGATTTTTTCACATCTTTGGGTAGTGGGAGGGAGTCAGTGCCAACTGGGGAGTAAAGGTGACGGGGGGAGGGGGGATGCCTTAATTTCTCCAGTGGTAATCTGGTCAGTTTGGGCACCTTATTAGCATTTAGACACTTTTAAAACAGGTCTAGCTCCAAATGTCTAAAAAAAGCCCTGGATGTTTTTTTAAAGGTTTATCCCTGCAGAGCATTCAAGTCCTAAGTCTGCCCAAAACACGATTAACAAGCCCCCTTAAGATTTAGACACACTGGAGACAAAACACCCAGAAAGAATCTAGAAAGTCTGTTTTGAGAATGCCCACTTGGATGTTCTGACTAATAAGACATCCAAGTGTTGGTTTATGCTGTCTTTTGGAAGTCTATCTTTTTTGAAAATGAGCTCAAAACAGTCCACTACAGAGTTCCATCTCAATCTTGTGGGAATGTTAGCTTGAATGCACGTAGAGAACACATTACTCCGGTGTTAAAGAAATTGCATTGGTTCCCGGTGGCTCAAATTTATGGGAGGTGTATCAGCCGGGGAGGAAGTTGAGGTCAGAAGGAACTATGAGACTGATCTCTATGAAGGAAAATGTTGTCCGATATGTTAAATTTAGAATAGCAATGATGTCTGTGGCAGGAGTGAAATTATGGAATTATCTTCCTGGCATCCTGAGGACCTGTTCTTACTGGTTAAAGTTTAGAAAAATGTTAAAGACCAAACTATATGTTGAGGCCTTTTTTTAATTTCATGGTTGCAAGTTGGTCAGGATATCTTGAATGTGATTAAGATGATTTAATGTAGTATAGTTTGCTAATATATTGCCTCCCCAGTTTTCGAGGGATACTGCTAGTATGTGATTGTGCTGTAACTGCAGATTTCTTTATGTATTTTGTCTGGAACTACTGTGTATGTTTTATTGTGAACCGCTAAGGGATAGGCGGTCTATAAATTTTAGAAATAAATAAATACTTTCAGAACTGCTTCTGCATTGCTGTTGAAGTATTTAGCAATTCCAGTGACAGATTTACTAAAAAATTTAAACATTGTATGAATATACAGCCTCATGGTACATAATTAAAAACAAATCCTTATTTCATGATGGACTATAAAGAAAGATTAGGTTCCTACCTTGATAATCTTCTTTCCTGTAGACGGGTGTAAAGGTCCTGAACAGCAGGTTAGTCACCCTCAAACTATGTGTTTTTGCAGAAGGCACCAATCATTTTCTTTGGCTCTGCCTCCCTTCCTCAGTGGGCTTTGCTCTAATCCCTCAGTTTGTACCAAAGCAATCAAATAGCACTATATAATTAAAATATAAAGAAAGGAGAGGGTACAGGGAAACTCCCCAAATAACAGCCACTGTTCTATTCTGCTCTGTAAACAACATGCATAAATCACATGAATTTAAAAACATTCACTAAACTAAACTAAGCCTTAAGTTTATATACTGCATCATCTCCATGGAAGTGGAGCTCGGCATGGTTTACAAAGCTTAAAAATATAAGAAGAGAGATGGGAAAGATTTACACAAACTTAAAAGATGGACCAAACAAGTCTGAGTGCAACCCGCACCACAGTAAAGGATTTGTTACTTGTACTTGTTAGGCTCCTGAACTGAGGCAGTCGACTCTACTGTAGTACTCTTCTTGACACCCTAAGCAGGCTCAATCGACTCTACTGTAGTACTCTTTTTGACACCCTAAGCAGGCAAAACAAACTAACAGATGGGCGAGTTTCAGGACCTCTACATCCATCTATTATCAAGGTAAGAACCTAATCTTTCTTTCCAGTGCAACGGATGTAGAGGTCCTGAACAACTGGAATCCCTAAAGTGGGCAAGATGAGCCTGCTGTCAGCACTGAGGACCCAAAAGCTGTGTCTAGGCAAGCCATCACATCCACCCTGTAAAACCTTGTGAAAGTAGCTGCCTTACAGATTTCATCATGCAGGATCGACCAAGATTCTGACCAGGAAGCTGCCACACCGCTAGTGGAGAGTGCTTTTAGTGATATTGAGTTTTATTTTCCATTCCTGATGTATGCTGCCGATATAGCCATGCAAATTCATCTGGTGATGGTAGCCTTAGAAGCCGGCCTTTCTCCAACAACTCGGATTTGTCAACATAAACATGATCAGCTAGCTGAAACTCATTAATCTTTTGACATCCAACAACTGCAAGATCTTATCCTTCTTTTTGGTCTGAATGCGGGCAGACCAATTTCCTGATTTACATAGAAGGGCAATATAACCTTCGGCAAAAAGGATGGTACTGTGTGTATAGATACTCCAACTTCACCAAACCTGAGAAATGGCTCTCTACAAGACCCTTCTTGCCAATGTGATCACCACTAGACACACCAACTTCATAATAAGGTGACCCAGATGGAACAGCTTATGGAGATGGGGCTGGACGAGAGTCAAATAAGCCAAGAACACGATATGGAGGTATGTGGTTCTGTGAAGTCAGCAAGAAATAATGCTTAATTTTGAAAAGACTTTGCAAGCTGTGGTTTTCTGAAGAAATTGTAAAGACTGTGGGTTTTGTACTGGTAAGGACTGGACTACAAAACCTTGGAGAAAGCAGGGAAAGTTTTCCTTACTGCAAACATTTGTTTTTCCCCAGCAACACTTCTCCCTTCCTTTTACCTCCCCCCTTGTCCACCAGTACCCCTTCTCCCTCTCCCTGCTCCCCTTTTCCAGCAGTACCCCTTCTCCCCTCCATCCAGCAGCACCCATTCTCCCTTCCCTGCTCCTCTTGTTCAGAAGTACCCCTTCTCTGCTCCCCTTGTCCAGCAGTATTCCTTCCCCCCCGTCCAGCAGTAAGAACATAAGAATTGCCGCTGCTGGGTCAGACCAGCGGTCCATCGCGCCCAGCAGTCCGCTCACGCGGCGGCCCCCAGGTCAAAGACCTGTACCCTACCGAGACCAGCCCTACCTGCGTTCGTTCTGGTTCAGCAAGAACTTGTCCAACCTTGTCTTGAATCCCTGGAGGGTGTTTTCCCCTATAACAGCCTCTGGAAGAGCATTCCAGCTCTCCACCACTCTCTGGGTGAAGAAGAACTTCCTTACGTTTGTACGGAATCTATCCCCTTTTAACTTTAGAGCGTGCCCTCTCGTCTTTATCTACTGAATCTAATCCCTTCATTATCCTGAATGTTTCGATCATGTCCCCTCTCAATCTCCTCTTTTCAAGGGAGAATAGGCCCAGCTTCTCTAATCTCTCACTGTACGGCAGCTCCTCCAACCCCTTAACCATTTTAGTTGCTCTTCTCTGGACCCTTTCGAGTAGTGCCATGTCCTTCTTCATGTACGGCGACCAGTGCTGGACGCAGTATTCCAGGTGAGGGCGTACCATGGCCCAGTACAGCGGCATGATAACCTTCTCCGATCTGTTCGCAATTCCCTTCTTAATCATTCCTAGCATTCTGTTCGCCCTTTTCGCCGCAGCCGCACATTGTGCAGACAGCTTCATCGACTTGTCAACCAGTACTCCCAAGTCCCTTTCCTGGGGGGGTCTCCCCAAGTACCACCCCGGACATCCTGTATCCCTTCTCCCCTCCATGCTCCCCCTGTCCAGCAGTACCCCCTTCTCTTCCTTGCTCCCCCTGTCCAGCAGTACCCCTTCTCCCTTCCCTGCTCCCCCTGTTCAGCAGTACCCCTCCTCCCTTCCCTGCTCCACTTGTCCAGCAGTACCCCTTATTCCCCCATCCAGCAGTACCCATTCTCCCTTCCCTGCTCCCCTTGTCCAGCAGTACCCCTTCTCCCCCCTTGTCCAGCAGTACCCCTTCTCCCTTCCTTCCTCCCGCAGTACCTGTTCTTCCTTCCTTCCTCCCCTTCTCCCCTGTACAGTAATACCTGTATTTTGCAGCCACAGTCTCTACATGATCTCGCACACTGGGCAGGAAGAGAGACTCCGGCATCAGCTGGCTTGCAACTTCCTGCTGCTGTCGCATATGCTTGGACTCCTGCCTTTGCGTATCCGGCAGATATGTGAAGGCAGGAGTCCCGTCATATGCGACGGCAGCATGAAGTTGCAAGACAGTTGACACATCTCTTCCTGCCCAATGTGCGAGATTGCGCCGGCACCAGCTGACTTGCAACTTCCTGCTGCCGTGGCATATGCCGGGTCTCTTGCCTTCATGTACCTACTAAATACATGAAGGCAGGAGTCCCGGCATATGCGACGGCAGCAGGAAGTTGCAAGTCAGCTGGCGCAGGAGCCTCTCTTCGTGCCCCGAGTGCGAGATTGCGTACAAGACCGCAAGTTTTAGACCGCTGATGTAAACAAACCCTTTCATAAAACAAATCAGGCACAGTACTTGTTGTAAAAAAGCCCATAAAAAAGAAAGAGAAATTCTCTCGATATCATCTTCCTAATTGGCTGAAGAGCCTATAAATCAAAGGCTAGCCTTGTGAAGGTGGAGGAAGCAATTAAACACTAAACTGAGGCTTTCCTCAAGTGATATCTGTGCTTTGAACTGTTATCTTCAGCCCTAAAATGCAACCTGAAATACTAATCTAGACTCTAAAACATTTTTTATATAAAACATTAACAGAAATTTTACACTACTGACTTTGCTTAATTCTCAGAGTAATTTAAAAAAAGACAATGAAATTGCCTGTTGAACGCCAACCATGCAGCCACAGTGGGGATAGTGAATCACAAATAGTGACACCAGTGAGAGGAGAGATGAAGAATTTGGAGTATGAGACCCTGGCTCATTGCCTGCAAGAGAGATCCGGCAAGCAGGCGATGTCAGAGGAGGATCTCCGAAACAACTGAAAACACTGTCGGCCCTATGGAAAAGGGGGCCAAAAGGAGCCCATCTTGCCCCTTTAGAGCATCAGCAAGATACTGGCAAAATCCAAATACTCTTATCATTGAAGAATTACTGTATTTTTCGTTCCATAAGATGCACTTTTTCCACTCCCAAAAAGGAGGTGGAAAAGTGGGTGTGTCTTATGGAGCGAAGACGACACCCCCCTCCTCTCAGTACCTTTTTAAAACACCGCCTGCCCTTTAAAAACACAGCCTGCTCGCCAGCCCTTTCTTTTAAAACACCCCCACCCTTTAAAAACACCCCCTGCCCCGCAGTACCATTTTAAATGCCCTTTAAGCCTGGTGGTCCAGTGGTGTATGGGCCGGCAGGAGTGTGCTTTCTGCACTGCTGCCTGGACCCGCCCCGTTTTCTGAATGGCTGCATCAACACAGATGTCTCTGCTTTTAAGGATACTTCAATGATTCATCAAAAGCTAGAATTGTTTGAAAATTTCATTAAGAACATAAGAAATAGAAATTTTCATTTTTGAAAATTCCTGTTTACTAGATTCCTTAGAGCAGAGATCCTTTTGATTAAATATTTTAAGGAAATCATAGTTCTCCCTAAATATGGAGGCAAGAAGGATATCTTCCTGTTATTATATTCCAATTAAGTTTCCTGTTACCAGTGAGGTAGAAGGTTTAGACTATCAGCGTGTATACTATCCTTTTTTAATGAATTTTTCTTAAAACACTTTTCTCTTGTAATCATTCTATCATTACACATATGTGCTATGAGAAGCTGATGATCATAAATTTCTTATTCACTGTGGGCCAAAGTCATCCAGTTTCTGGTAAATTACTCCCTAAAATATACTTTTGGTAAGACAAACACAAATTTTAACAAACATCAAGAATACCTCATTAGCAAAACACAACTCACCTCAAGTTCTTTTATCTTCTCCTCAGCCACTTTCTGCTTTTCTAAAAGCTGAAAATGAATTTCTGACTTAGACTGAAGAATAAACCTACAGAAAAGGTGAAAGAGAGGATTCATTTCAGAACTGCTTAAAACACTTTTATATGGAAGTTTTGAGTAGAAGCTAAAAACTACAGTAAATTCAACTGCCATAAGGCACATGGAATTCTCTAACTGTAACTCACTATGAACTATTCCAGAAAAGTTATGAGATAATCCTGGTAATAACAATTCTATAATGTGTTTGCAGTGTAAAATGATTAAATACAGCAAATGAAAATTTTAGCAAGCTCCCTAGCCCAACCAAGAAAAGATTAGGTTCTTACCTCGATAAATCTATCATGAATAAGGGCATACATAGAAACATGATGGCAGATAAAGGCCAAATGGCCCATCTAGTCTGCTCATCCGCAGTAACCATTATCTCTTTCTCCGAGAGATCCCACGTGCCTATCCAAGGCCCTTTTGAATTCAGACAGTCTGTCTCCACCACATCTTCTGGGAGACTGTTCCATGCATCTACCACCCTTTCTGTAAAAAAGTATTTCCTTAGATTACTCCGGAGTCTATCACCTCTTAACTTCATCCTATGCCCTCTCATTGCAGAGTTTCCTTTCAAATTAGAGAGACTTGACTCACGCGCATTTACATTATATGTAGGTATTTAGACATCTCTATCATATCTCAAGGAAGGATTTGAATTTGAACTATTGGATTCCAAAATGACCAATTAGTTAGAAATATTAGCCTGTAAAATTAGCAATAAGGAACTAAAAGAATCCCTTTCTAGCATATTATTTTATGTCCCACCGAAAAGTTAGACAAAAGCCAGAGAGGACTTCTGCGAATTTGTCCTACATAATTCAATTACTCCTTCATATAATATTATTGCAGGAGACATAAACTTACATTTAGATGAAGAGGACAATCCAGATGCAAAAGATTTTTAAAACTTTCTATTTTTGCTTAATTATAATCTCCCTTTACCCACACAAACACATGAAAAAGGCTATCATTTAGATGTGGTAGCTATGTCCACAAAGGAGATTTTAGATCCTTCTATCTCTCTATCTGATGGTACTTGGTATCATGATATCTGGTCTGATCATTTTACTTATTATTTTAATTTAATCTGGACTCATCTAAAATCTAAAACATATCAAAGGATTAAAAAAAGAACATCTCACAAGGGGTCATATGTGTTACATTCCAAAATGGAAATGTTGGAAAATATGCATAGGGCGAGGAATCTCTGCTTGGTTAATTTCCCAGTGACTCATTTGTTATCTTCAGAAGTATTGTTAAGGAAATATTTTTTAAAAATACTGGGATTACCCAATGTGGAAAGTTTCCCAATAAATAATTCTTATTATATTCCGCAAAAGAAAAAGAAATCCGACCATGAGGTGGACCACCTGGTAACAGATGAAATAAACCTGACAGAGTTTTTGGAAGACACTCAGGATGTTACCCAGAGCAGGTCCACCATGGTAATAACATGCATGAGTGAGACAGACAAAATGTTGATAATGAAGCTTTACTTTAAAAATGGACTGACTAAATTTTGTGGAGATTTAGTAAGAATTTTTCCTGATGTCTCAAGAGCTACGCAATTAAGAAGGAAATAATTTTTGAAATTGAGAATAAGAGTTTTAGCTCTTGAGGCATCTTTTTATTTAAAATTTCCATGCAAATGTCTTGTTAAAATACAAGACATTGAATATGTCTTTTGGGATCCCATACAATTGCAACAATTTTTGCTAGTTCGAGAACAGAAGTGAGTTTGTCTTTTGTTTTTCTTCTCTTTTTGTTTTTAATGATTCATTACTGAGAATATGGTAGGATGTCAGTGCTTCATATATTAGGGAATGATTAGGATTCATATGAATCTAACCCATTTCTTTGTTTTCCTTTTTATTTGTGGTAGAAAAGCAACATGTCTACCCAATATTGTGGGCTTGAAAAGGATTGTTTTGTGTTATATAAGTACCGTATTTTCACGTAGATAATGCGCACCCGTGTAAAACGCGCACACGGGTATAGCGTGCGGAAAACACAAATTTATGTACAGAAATTTTTATATACCGCGCACACCCGTATACCACGCATGCCGCCCCGACTCTCCCGTCGCCGCCTGACTCTCCTTTCGCCGCCCCGACTCTCCTCTGGCCACCCCGACTCTCCTTTCGCCCGCCCCGACTCTCCTCTCCCCCTTGAAGTCCTGTCCCCACCCTGAAAGCCTGATGCCCCCCCCCCGATTCACCCCCCCCGCAGGACCGCTCGCACGCACCCGCACCCCCACCCTGAAGGACCGCTCGCACCCCCACAGCCTCCTGACTCCCCCCCCATCATAGAAGCTCCTACCGGTGTCCTGATGCTTCCTCTTGGCGGTCCCGCCCTTTCTCTGACGTCAAGCCCTCTTGCCCCGCCGACTCCCCGACACGATCGGGGCAAGAGGGAGCTCAAGCCCTCTTGCCCCAGCCAACCGCAGCACCCCCGACACGTTCGGGGCAAGAGGGAGCTCAAGCCCTCTTGCCCCCCCCCCGACTCCCCAACTCCCCAACAATATCGGGCCAGGAGGGAGCCCAAGCCCTCCTGGCTCTGGCGACCCCCCCCCCCGCTAGTTGTTCGGGCCAGGAGGGAGCCCAAACCCTTCTGGCCACGGCGACCCCCTACCCCCACTACATTACGGGCAGGAGGGATCCCAGGCCCTCCTGCTCTCGACGCAAACCCCCCTCCCCCCAACGACCGCCCCCCCAAGAACCTCCGACCGCCCCCCCCAGCCGACCCGCGACCCCCCTGGCCGACCCCCACGACACCCCCACCCCCCTTCCCCGTACCTTTGTGTAGTTGGCCGGACAGACGGGAGCCAAACCCGCCTGTCCAGCAGGCAGCCAATGACGGAATGAGGCCGGATTGGCCCCTCCGTCCCAAAGCTCCGCCTACTGGTGGTGCCTAAGGCGCCTGGGCCAATCAGAATAGGCCCGGGAGCCTTAGGTCCCTCCTGGGGGCGGGGCCTGAGGCACATCTTGTAAATACGTCTTGGATCCATTTCCCTCATACCTATATGAGAAAATTCCCACTCAGGCTATCTCATCGCTCACCAGACTTATAAATTCTGCTTTACTGTCAGGTCTATTTTCTGAAGACATGGCCACATTGCTCTGACCCCACTACTGAAAAAAGTTGGCCCAGACCCTTCCTCACCATCTAGCTACCAACCCATAGAGAACATTGCCCTCTTGACCAAAACGTTAGAGCCTATCATATCTGCTCAACTTTCATCATATCTAGACAGATTTTCCATTCTGTTACCTTGCCAATATGGTTTCAGATTTAACTTCAGTACCGAATCTCTATTGGTCTCACTAATCTCAAAGGTTCAGCAACTACACTCTTGGAATAAGTTTGCTATTCTATTACAATTTGACCTATCTGCGGTCTTTGATGTCGTTCACCACGACATTCTGATCTACCAACTTTCTGAGATAGGCATTGATTCTACTGTCTTAGACTGGTTCTCAAAATTCTTACGATCTTGCTGTTAATATGAATGGCATCAGGCCATCACCCTGGAAGCCGTTATGCGGAGTCCTGCAGGGATCACCTCTGTCCCCTATTCTTTTCAATATCTATATGTCCACCTTGAAGCTTTTCCATCTCTCCCCCTTTGAAACACTGTATACATATGCAGATGACTCTTCGTCCTTCTCGAGATAGATTCAAATCTTACTAACCTTACCAAGAATATTGTAGAATGCATAATAAAACTTCAATCTTGGGGTCCTTACTGTACAAATGAAGCTAAATGAGTCCAAAACAAAACTACTATGACTTGGCCCAAAGTTAGATCAGCTACCTCCGTTCATTGCATTGCCTTCTGGACCTTCACTGCAGATTGAATTCTCAAGCTAAGTTTTGGGCGTCATTATAGACTCAACATTTTTATTTACTGATCATCTTAACTCTCTAGTAAAAAAAATGCTTTTTTAGCCTTCATTATGTTGAAGAAAGTGAGATCCTGTTTCCACCGACAACATTTTTCTGTCCTTCTTCAATCAATCATTCTTTCGAGGCTGGACTACTGCAACTCGGTCTATTTAAGTCTGACCAAGAAAAGTATTCAAAGACGTCAGCAGATACAGAATACTGCAGCTAGGCTGATCTTTTGACCATGTTTCTTCGCTCTTGCTACAACTCCATTGGCTCCCAGTAATTTCCAGGGTCTACTTTAAATGTGCCTACCTAACTTTCAAGATCCTGAATGGCATTCTTTCCCCTTTAATTCCTCTATCTTGGAATGCTGCGAGACCTGACATCACCAGATCTATTCAAAAGCTCAAATTATGTTTCCCCTCACTAAAAGGGGTTACCTACATTGGAAATATTTCCTGCCCAGCTGTGCAACCTGAGCTCTTTCCAACTATTCTGAAGACACCTGAAAACTTGCCTATTTTTAAAAATGTAAATTTCCGCTTCCCCCTACCACCAACTCCCACTGTACTTCCCTTTTAATTTTTATAAACCGTGTCGAGCTTTATATTTTTAGAGAAGATGAAGTATATAAGTTTAAGGTTTAGTTTAGTAACTAATCTCGTATGGCATGACAGTATGGCACTTAACATGGTAGAACCTAGAATGGTGGACATGGGAAGGTAAATATAGTGAATATAGCATGTGAATTTGTAACATGGTAGATATGGTATGATAAATATAGTAAGAATGATATAATGTATAGTAGAGTGGGAGAAAAGGTGACAGTATGACAAAATGTGGCAAAGCATTGTATGACAAAAACATGGTGTGGTCAGACATAGTATATAGTAGATGATACGGTGGGATCTTACATAGTGGAGGCTATATATTATACCACAAGTGACTTGGTAGGGTAAAATGTGATAGTTCATGGTATGGCGGGCATAGCGCATCAAAGTTAGAGATTCATGACAGCAAAGGGCTGGTGCTCTTCTTTGTAAGGTTTGGGAATTTGGGTAGGTGCACTCTCATAAAGGGTCGAGGGAAGAGATGGGTTTTTATTGCCTTCCATAATACTATTCTCAAAAACTTAAGGAGATATTTAAATATAATTACTTGTGTTATATATTATATACTAAAAATTCTCCACAAGTTAATATTCACTCATTATATATACAAGATCTGAATTTATCCCGCTTTGTTGGGGTTATCTTAGTTGCTTTAGACAACGCCCCCTTCCTGACGCTACTGCGAAACTCGAGTCAAAAAAGAAGGGAGGCTTTCCGCCTCTTAGTACAATCCTCCATCCTCAGCATACTGGACTACTGCAACATCATCTACTTGAGTTCCACAAAGAAAACCATCAGGAGATTAAGGATGATTCAGAACACCGCTGTCCGCCTCATATTTAATCTGAAAAAATGGGACCATATCACCCCTTTCTACCACAAACTCCACTGGCTCCCACTAGAATCCAGAATCACATTCAAATTCGCCTGTTTTGCTACAAAACAATATTTGGTTTATCCCCAAGCTACATCACCCCTCACTTCACCCTTAACCACAACTATAAGAACTCCCGAAAAATTCAACTCTTCTCCTTCCCCTCCCTAAAACTATGCCACTCAAAAAAATTCCTCGAGAAAACCTACGCCTTCCAAGCTGCCAAACTAAACCCTTGGCTAGCCCAAATGGTCCTCAAGGCCTACAACTACCTCGACTTTAGAAAATTACTCAAAACTCACCTACTCCGAGACCAAGACCCTTAATGCCCCTTTTCAATCCTCCCCCCGCTCTGATCTACTCCCCACCCCCATCTCCCCCCTACTTCTCTCCTTGCTGTTCGCAACTCTATGATTCAATTCGATATGTAACCATTTGTAACTACTCTCGCTTTGCTGTTTGCAACTCTATGTTCAATTTGATATGTAACCACTTGTAATCTCTGTCTAACTAATGTGAACCGCCTAGAACTCTTCGGGGTATGGCGGTATACAAAAATAAAGTTATTATTATTATTTTATGTTGGTAACAAGAACACAGCTACTAAGGGTGATAGTGGAATTGATGCAAGCGCAGGAACCCACACTTCACTCATCAGATAAGTGGTTCATTGATTATACTCTTGTGAACACTTTTTAGTAAGTCATCACTGATAGTGAAAGCTGGCTGAGGGACGTTAATGGTGCTATGATGGTCCCTCACTACAACCGGCACTTGTACTTTTAGTAGTACCTTTTGCACTTTTCGGTTGGTGACTGAGCACTTTATTAGCACTTTTTGTATATATAGTGAATATTAACTTGTGGAGAGTTCCATAATACTATACCAGCTTCTCTTAGCTTTTCCAGATATTCTTGGATTTTAGAGGAGGAGAGACCAAAAACCTAACCACAGAAACATTCAAAACAGTTTTCAAGACCCCCCCATCCCCTGATTTTCCCCATAGGCAGTCACAGCCTATACTCGGCCTATGTGCAGGGGAAATGGTGCTGTAGATTATTTCAGCTCCTTTAAAGTGTAGCTGGATCTTGAGGGGTTCTTCAGGCTGCCAGTTGGACCACAGTCAGATTGATTCTCTACCCCTCTGGGCTGTGATACATGATGCAGAAAAAAAGGGGGGGATGTGCAGCTGCCTAACTGCCCCAAAGGACAGTTATCCTGCTCTCAAGCTCCTGACCAAGTCAAAGAAGTAATCAAATGCTGAGGGCCCAGAATCCTGAGCTCCATAAATCTTCAGTAGGCTGGCTGTACAGAACCCCGAAGGATACACCTGCCAGCTGCAGACTTAAACGTCTTCCCATCTCCAAGCAGGCAAAGCAGTCCCTTGAAGCCATACAAAAATTCCACAAACAAGCTGAAAACCTGAAAAAGACACCATAAAACAATAAAGAAATAAATGGAGCAGGTCAGAGACACCTTCATGCTCACTCTCAAAAGGAAGAACTGAAGGGGGCAGCAGAGACCGTAGAGAAGGAGGAGACATTGAAAAGCTGTGATTGACATCTTTTGCAGTATGCTTGCAAGCACAGATGGATAACCCTATGGTTTAACATACCATCCCTAATGCACTGGAACATAGGGTAATAAACTCTAGTTTCCCCTCATAACACTATACCAATATTACCACAGAAGACAGAAGGCATTTTCATTGGAACTATGTGTACGGCACAGAACATTCATTGACATTTACTTTTAACAACAGCTGCTGCCAACGCCTTTTGAATACTGACCTGTATATTTAAGAACATAAGAATAGCCTTATTGGGTCAGACCAATGGTCCATCAAGCCCAGTAACCCATTTTAACGGTGGCCAATCCAGGTCACTAGAACTTAGCCAAAACCCAAGATGTAGCAATATTCCATGCTACCGATACAGGGCAAGCAGTGGCTTCCCCCGTGTCTTTCTCAATAACAGACTATGGACTTCTCTTCCAGAAACTTGTCCAAACCTTTCTTAAAACCAGCTACGCTATCCACTCTTACCACATCCTCTGGCAACGCATTCCAGAACTTAACTATTCTCTGAGTGAAAAAAAATTTCCTCCAATTGGTTTTAAAAGTATTTCCCTATTAACTTCATCGAGTGTCTCCTAGTCTTTGTAATTTTTGACGGAGTGAAAAATCAACCCACTTGTACTGGTTCTACTCCACTCAGGATTTTGTAGACTTCAATCATATCTCACTTCAGTCGTTTCTTTTCCAAGCTGAAGAGCCCTAACCGTTTTAGTCTTTCCTCATACGAGAGGAGTTCCATTCGCTTTACTATCTTGGTCGCTCTTCTTTGAACCTTTTCTAACGCTACTATATCTTTCTTGAGGTAAGGAGACCAGAATTGAATGCAATACTCCAGATGATGTTGCACCATGGAGCGATACAGGGGCATTATAACATCCCTTTTTTAATAATTCCTAGTATCCTAATTGCTTTTTTGGCACTGACAATTTATGATTATCATCCTATTAAGAAAGATTTGGATTTAGCTCATATCTTTATTAATAAAATATTCTAATAGTTCAATCCACTAGTTCAAGGAATCCTGAAAAAAACAAAGCAGTCCTGATATTCCACCTCTGATACCCTTTTTCTACCAATGCATATCTAATATATATGCCAATACATAAGAATATATATATATGGGACAAGTCAGGCAGAAGGGAAAGATTTGTTCCTTTGCTAAGCTGCAGGAAGAGTTTCGTATTTTAAATAAATCATTCTTTCAATATTAACAGCTTACAGATTTGTTAAGTCGTAAGGCAAGTAAAGATCTTGGGTTGGAGGAACATCTTCTTGAAACAGCTTTCTTGACTGGTATGGGAGTGGGTGGGATTTCTCACCTGTACTTGACCTTAATATCACATTCTAACCCTATCTCTAAATATGTTGCTCGCTGGGAAGCCAATTTGGGGAGATCTTATTCCGCTCACATGTGGAATAGGGGTTACAAAGGATTGCTGCGCCTGACTATCTCCACTCCTTTGGTAGAGAACGGTTATAAACTTTTATACCAATGGTATTATACACCTTTGAAATTATGCAAGATGTTTAAAGTTGGGGATGGAAAATGTTGGCATAATAGTGGGCAGATAGGCTCTTTTATGCATATCTGGTGGGACTGTCCCAAAATATCTGCTTTTTGGATTAAGGTTCTGATAAATCTTCGGCTGTGTACTTCTCTCTTTTATCCTAAAAGAGCAGAGAGTTGTTTGTTGAACTTCCCTGTTCAGGGTATTCCTAGAGAGATCTATTGCCTGGCAATATATATGTTTACGGCAGTCAGGATGGTAATTGCTAAAGAGTGGAAGATGCCAGAGGCTTCTGATATGGTTTTATTGTATTCTAACATCTGCTGGATTATGTATGTCTGTCTGATGCCTCAGAATTTTTAGATATACTAATCATCAAGGAAGATTTGCAGTTGAAAACACAGTTGTTTAGAAAACCAGTTGCTCGCAACACTCTCCTACACTTTTCCAGCCATCACTCTTACCATCTTAAGTTTAATCTCCCTATCAGCCAATTTCTGAGAGCCCGTAGAATATCATCAGATGACCAGGATTTTAGAGCAGCGGCTAGGGAACTTGAACAGCGCTTCATAGATAGGGGCTACCCTTTGAGAGCGATAAAACAGGCTTTTACCAGGGCAAAATATGCTAATAGGGATTTTCTCTTAGCTGAACAACAACATGATGATAGCACCAATAGATTAATTTGCGTTCTTCCATATTCTGTTGCAGCTAAGGAACTCATTTTTTTGATAAAAAAAATATTGGCATGTATTACAGATACATCATGTGTTAGATGAAATCCCTATGTTTGCCTTTAAAAAGGGTAAAACGATTGGACAGACATTGATTCAGCAAAAATTAGGTAATTATAGAGAAAATATGACTGGCTATCACAATGAATGTGGACACTGTCAATGGTGTTCCACTACTATTAAGGGAGCCACTTGGACGGATCCCCAAACAGGTAAAACTATAAAGTCCTTTTCCAATACAAACTGTCAGTCTGCGAACGTGGTTTATATAATTGTTTGCCCGTGCAGTCTGGTATATGTGGGCCGGACTTCACGTCCTATACACATTAGACTGAATGAGCATAAATCGCGTCTCAAAACTAAAAATATTCAAGCCCCTCTGGTGGAACATTTCTTAAGCACTCAACATAATATTGATCAGGCTCAATGGCGAGTAATAGAGAGTCTTGAGGTGGGAAGGGAGGGAGGTAATAGTGAAGAAATGTTGAACTATAAGGAACAACGGTGGATTTATTCCTTAAATACAGTAATACCTTACGGTTTGAATGGAGAATTGGAGTGGGGTTCTTTGATCTAATCCTATTGCTCTGGGTGGGGGGGCTCCTGATAGAATTAAAACAGTGCTACCACCTTAAAACCGATAGGCGGTCCCGTGACGCTGTTGCCACGTATCACATGAGTACAGTGATCCCGGGTTCGGCTCTATTTAATTTCAGCAGAAGACGCCGCCGCCATCTCTGAGGACATAGTGGTCTTATGTGCTGGCGGTTTATTATTTGGGTGAGATATGAAATGCTGTCTTGGTGACTTGTTAATAGATTAGGTTACTTGGAGAGCAATAGTAAGGTATATACACTAATGTATACTTTTGCTGTTTCCTTAGGGGTTACCCTTGATAAAGCTATTCATAGCGAAACATGTCGGTATGACAATCCCTTTGCCAGACACCACATGATAAAGCTAAGTAACAGCTTTTTAAACACTATTTAAGTCTAAACTAAAATGAAAAATTTTTAAAATATGCAAAAGTAAAGAATATTATTGAATATCAAATATTATAATTATAATAGGACCCGATGACGAGTAGACACGTAAAGCTTGGAGCAATGAAATTGTATTGAGCTCCAAGTGGTGCCGCTGAGGATCCTTGAAACTTGTGATAAGGTTTCAGCTCATAAGGGCACACTAATGGTGGTTAAGTTTGTGCTACCATTTGAATTACAGAAACATAGAAACATAGAAAGATGACGGCAGATAAGGGCCATAGCCCATCAAGTCTGCCCACACTATTTACCCACCCTCTTAAATCTACTGACCCCCTAAAGAATAATTGTAATTATACTGTCACTCTACTGACCCGCTCATTCAGTCCTAGTGACCCTATCCCTTGGCATGACCTCGTAGGGATCCCACATAGGTATCCTATTTGTTCTTGAAGTCTGAGATGCTGCGTGCCTCGACCACCTGCACTGGAAGCTCGTTCCAATGCTCAATCACTCTCTCCGTGAAGAAGTATTTCCTGGTGTCTCCACGAAACTTCCCTCCCCTGAGCTTGAGCGGATGTCCTCTTGTGGTCGAGGGTCCCCTGAGAAGAAAGATATCATCTTCCACCTCTACCCGTCCCGTGATGTACTTAAATGTCTCAATCATGTCTCCCCTCTCCCTACGCTCCTCGAGAGTGTAGAGCTGCAATTCACTCAGTCTTTCTTCGTACGGGAGACCCTTTAGCCCCGAGACCATCCTGGTGGCCATCCGCTGAACCGATTCAACTCTGAGCACATCCTTACGGTAATGTGGCCTCCAGAATTGAACACAGTATTCCAGATGCTGACATGTCCAGACACATACATGGACACAAATTGTTGTTACATAAAGGGGTCTTAAATATTCTTGAAAGATTATCAATCTTCTTTTATTTCTAATTTTCAAAAAGAAAAGAAAGTAACAAGTAGGAAATTTAACATAAACTTCATACAAAGGAAAATAAGGAATTATGGATCTTAGTAGCTGGCATGGAAGGGCAGACTGGAGAGGCTGCAAAGTATATATTCCATCATTTTCTAAATATCCATGCTGTCTGTTCTTACACTAGATGCACTAAAATACAGGATGACCCAAAGTCATCAATTCAGACAGACTTGAAGTATATATTTCTAAATCTGTTCTTGTGTCTCTTACTTATAGGTATGCTGGAATTTAAAAGGCCTCCAACTATCCAGACAGACTTTGCTCTCCTTCAGCATTTCACCACAGTTGTCCTAACTGTTTAAATGATGTCAGATCAGAGGCAGGCAGCTGGAACAACAAAAACTAGAAACTGGCACACTAATGTATCATGAGCCTTTCAAGAGACTATGAGGTAACACCAATAACATCTCCTGGCAGCTTTCCATAAAAATGTTGTCTCTTATTAGAATGGATAGCCAAAGGTACCACAGTATGTTAGAATAAAGAAAGCTGCAATCCAACATGTTCAAACTTCAGTTGCAAATTCAGTAGTTCTGCATCTACTAGAAATAAACAAATAATCAGGCAAGTCACCTAATGTTTAAAAAAATGTACAGACGCCTTATAAATAAACTAAGTGCCCTCGAGATGGGTCCCAAAGTGACGGGCTTGGTCAAGAACTGGTTGAGTGGAAGGCGACAGAGGGTAGTGATCAATGGAGATCGCTCTGAGGAAATGGATGTTACCAGTGGTTTGCCTCAAGGTTCTGTTCTTTTTAACATTTTTATAAACAATATTGCTAAAAGGTAGTCGGGTAAGATTTTCCTCTTTGCGGATGATACCAAAATCTGCAATAGAGTAGACATGCCAGATGGTGTGAATAACATGAAGAAAGATCTGGCGAACCTTGAAGAATGGTCTGAAATTTGGCAGCTAAAATTTAATGCTAAGAAATGCAAGGTCATACATTTGGGCTGAAAAAAACAGAGCGAACGGTACAGTTTAGGGCGTGAAGAACTTATGTGCACAACAGAAGAGCGGGACTTGGGTGTGATTGTATGTGATGATCTTAAGATAGCCAAACAGGTTGAAAAGGTGACAGCCAAAGCTAGAAGTGTGCTAGGTTGCATAGGGAGAGGTATGGCCAGTTGGAAAAAGGAGGTATTGATGCTTCTGTATAAGACTCTGGTCAGACCTCATTTAGAATATTGTGTACAATTCAGGAGGCCACATCTTCAAAAAGATATATGGAGTCGATTCATAGGAAGGCTACTAAAATGGTGTGTTGTCAACATAAGATCATAAGAACATAAGCAATGCCTCCGCTGGGTCAGACCTGAGGTCCATCGTGCCCAGCAGTCCGCTCACGCGGCGGCCCAACAGGTCCAGGACCTGTGCAGTAATCCTCTATCTATACCCCTCTATCCCCTTTTCCAGCAGGAAATTGTCCAATCCTTTCTTGAACCCCAGTACCATACGCTGCCATCTTACACCCTCTGGAAGCGCATTTACACGTTGGGTAAAGAAGAACCTCCTAGCGGTTCATAGTCTAAAGCGCGCGAGGACAAAGCCGACAACCGAGTGCAGGACTTCATCGCGCCAAAGAAAAACCGTATTTTAAAGGGCTCTGACGGGGGGGTGTTGGTGGGGAACCCCCCCCCCCACTTTACTTAATAAAGATTGCGCTGTCGTTGTGGGGGGTTTGGGGGACTGTAATCCCCCTTATTATACTGGAAACTTAACTTTTTCCCTGTTTTTTAGGGAAAAAGTTAAGTTTTCAGTATAATGTGGGGGTTACATCCCCCACACCCCCCCAACATGGCAGAGTGAGGCAGCGCGATCCCTATTAAGTAGAGTGGAGGAAAGACGGGAGTGGGGAGATATAATAGGAGATATTTAAATACCTACGTGATGTAAATATGAAAGAGTTGAGTCTCTTTCATTTGAAAGGAAGCTCTGGAATGAGAGGGCATAGGATGAAATTAAGAGGTGATAGGCTCCGGAGTAATCTAATGAAATACTTTTTTACAGAAAGGGTGGTAGATGCATGGAACAGTCTCCCGGAAGGGGTGGTGGAGACATACAGTGTCTGAATTCAAAAGGGCCTGGGATAGGCACGTTAGATGTCTCGGAGAGAGATAATTATGTTTAGACATGTCTATGTTATATGTGGTAATTGCAGGGAAACAAGATTTTATGTATGTGATATGGAAACCGCATAGTTGAATGCGGTATATAAATTTTTAAATAAATAAATAAAGGTTATTGTAAATGAGGAGACTAGATGAGCCATTTGGCCTTTATCTGCCATCATGTTTCTATGTTTCTATGCTCTGTGGCCAGGGCTGGACTAGAATGTCCAGGCCCTTGCTTTTGGGCTCGTATCTTCGACTGAAGAACCTGTTCGCCTCTTTGTTTTTTGCCATAGCCATCAGGTCAAATTGCGGCTGATCCCAGTGGCAAAAAATGGCCTGAAATGTTGTCACAGAGAGTGTCCATTCACCCAGATGCAAAGTGGGCCTGCTGAGGAAGTCAGCTGGGACATTGTCCACTTCCACAACATGCGCTGCCGAGAGCGCCTGTTGATGACGTTCTGCCCAGGTGAAGAGCAGGCAGGCCTCCAAACTCAGATGGGCACTCTTGGTGCCCCCCTGCCAATCGATATAGGACACTGCTGTAGCCTTGTCCAAGAAGACCCGGCCTGCCTGACCTTCTAGAGACCTTTGAAGGTTCTCCAGTGCCAAACAAATGGCTCAAAGTTCTAGCCTGTTGATCGAGAACTTCATCTGAGTGGACAACCAATGTCCCTGAATCAGCTGACGGTTGCAATGAACTCCTCAACCAAGAAGACTGACATCCGTCATCACTACTACATAAAGAGAGATCCGAAGGGGTAGGCCCTTGAAAGGGAGAACAGAAGGAGAATAGGGAGCCCCTCCCAACAAAACTTTAATCTGCTCATAAATATAAACACATAGCTCCTAAACACTTCATGGGAAGAAAAGAACCAAATAACAGTCTTTATTAGCAAAAAGCCATATAAAACTGTGGGACTCTGGGGAAACCCCAAGTAAATATATATATAATCAGTATACAATGTCTTCCAATATACTATAGCTGGCAGAGAGGTCAGAGATGCAACCTTCAAGTAGCAGGAGGTTCAGGCAGGTGCATCAACAATATTGGGCAGGGGGCTCAGTATACAATCCCTATCTACTGGAAAAGATATTATCAAGGTAAGAACCTAATCTCTTTCTCCAGTACAATAGGGATGGTATGCTGAGCCAAGGGACATACCTAAGCAATCCCAGAAACTCCGGGTGGGAGAGAGAAGCCTGGCTTCAAAACTAAGGCTCCAAAGGAGGAGTCCTCTTTAGCTGTTATGTTCACCCAATAAAACTTGGTGAAAGTATGAAGGGATGACCTAGTCGCCACCCGGCGAATCGTCCTGGCTTCAGCCCAGGAAGAGGCAATCCCTCTCGTCAAATGTGCTCGAATCATGAAGGAATGCTGCTTACCACAGGCAATGTAGGACGACGATATAGCGGACCTGATCCATCTTGAAATGGTAGTCTTGGAAACCAGCCTCCCCTTCAACACAAAGAGATGGTCCGAAAGAGAAAAGTCATTCATAACCTCCAGAAAATGCAAAATAAACCTCTGAACATCCAGCATCTTCAAGACTTTGTCCATCTTCTTAGAACCTGAGAGTTGAAAAGCTGGAAGACAAACATCCTGGTTGATGTGAAACACCCTTTGGCAAGAAAGAAGGAACCCCAGCCTCTGTGATCGCAGGTAAGGGTCACCTCACAGAAGCGATGACAACCAGAAACACAGAAAGTCCATTAGGGTGGCATCCTGCAAGGGCTCAAAAGGAGCCCTTCCAACATGAAGTTCAGATTCCAGGACAGACAGGGCTAGCAGAACTGGTGGCCACAGCCTCAGAGCACCCTTGAAGTACTCAACAACATCCAGGTGCGCAGAAAGATAACTTCTGGCATCCTGTAACCTAAAACAAGAAATTTCAGCCACTTGAACTTTCAGTGAGGGAACCGCCAGACCTTCTTGAAGAAAGGACAGGACAGTAGATATAGAAATCATGGCAGGATCCAGCTGCTCTTTGCAGCACCAACATTGGAAGGTATTCCATGCCTTGGCATATGCAGCAAATATGGCAGGCTTCTTGGCTTTCAAAAGAGTGCATATAACCAGATCCGAGTAGCCTTTCTGGCTCAAAGCTGAGCCCTCAAGAGCCATGCCCAGAGACCAAAGTGGTCCGGATCTGGCAGGATGATTGGACCTTGAGAAATCAGGACCAAGGAATGGCTAATATCTCAGAAGACGGCCAACCTGAAGACGCACTAGGCATGTGTACCAAGGATGTCAAGGCCAGTCTGGGGCCACTAAGATAACCCATACCTGATACCTGGCCACTCTTCTCAGGACTCTCCTTACCATGGGCCAGGGAGAGAACATGTACAAGAATTTGTCCATCAGCCAAGGCTGAACCAGAAAATCGATCCTGGTGCTTCTGAGTTCTTATCTGCAGCTGAAAAATCACATCACTTTCTTGTTGCTCACCATCACCATGAGATCGAATATAGGCTGCCCTAATGGTCAGCAATGCTCTGAAACGCCTGAGGCCCGCTCTTCCAGGTCCAGAATCAGCCTGTTGAGAAAGTCTGCCTGCAAGTTTTGTACTCTGGTGACGTGAGCCGCAGTGATAGCCAGCAAATGAATCTCCGTCTAAAGAGAACTTTTGCCTCCTGCTAGAGACCGATACTCCCGGTGCCTCCTTGCTTGTTGACATAAGCCATTGCTGTCATGCTGTCGGAAAACACTCTGACCACTTTGTTTGATAATTGGAGCTGAAACCAAATCAGTGCCAACTGGATGGCTTGGAGCTCCTGTCTGTTCAAGGACCAATGGTACTGCGATGGGGACCATCGCCCTTGCACTGGGTAATTCTCGCAATGTACTCCCCAGCCCAATAAGCTGGCATCTGTCAAGAGTTGATCCTTAGAGGCATCCCTGAGAACAACTGAGGTCGAAGCCACCAAGACATGCTGCTGCACGTCTCTGTAAAAAGGGTCCCTCTGCAGAGACCAGCGAGAGAGAAGAGAGTGCTGCAGGGTGCATATGCACTCTTGCCCAAAGAACCACTTCTATTGTGGCCGCCATCAAGCCCAGGACCTGAAGATAATCCCAGGTCAACAGAGACTTCTGGGCCAGGAGAGCTGAAATTTGATTTCCAAGTTTCAGTCTGAGTGCCTCTGGAAGAAACACCCAGCCTGTCTCCATGATGAATCAGACACCTAGGTACTCCAGGGATTCAATGGGCTGCAGCTGGCTCTTCTTCAGGTTAACAATCCATCCTAGGCCTTGAAGGGTCGCCAAAACGGTCAGAACCGCTTCCTCCAATGGGGTAAAGAGTCCCCTGACTCCATCAGACAGTCACTGAAGACCCACTGAAGACAATCTCGTGCCGCATAAGAACTACATACGGTAGAGTCAGGGCTACCAC
The DNA here is from genome assembly GCF_902459505.1 of Geotrypetes seraphini. NCBI lineage: Eukaryota > Metazoa > Chordata > Amphibia > Gymnophiona > Dermophiidae > Geotrypetes > Geotrypetes seraphini. The sequence goes on along the minus strand of NC_047101.1, from coordinate 27,076,951 downwards.
CCCAAAGGACGCCTTCAAGGTAGATTCTAATCTCCTATCATGGGGATCTTTAAGAGCCATTCCTCCTTCTACCGGTAGCATGGTCTTTTTAGCCACTGCCGCCACCAGTGCATCTACCTTTGGCAGCCCAAACTTCACCAATTCTTCCTGTGCTACCGGATACAGTTGTTTTATAGCCTTGGCTACCCTAAGGCCAGACTCCGGTGTAACCCATTCTGTAGAAATCAATTCCAACATGGCCTCATGCACTGGAAATGTTTTGTGAGGTTTCCTAGTGCCTGCCATAAGGGGATTAGGCAACGCCGACACCCCTGGGTCAGGTGGAGAAGTATGAAGGCATTCCAAGGCCTTTGAAATGAATGCCATTAGTTCCTCTCTATGGAACAGCCGCAGAGCTGAGGGATCCTCCCCTTTAATCTCAACAGCTGTTTCAAATGTGCGGGAAAACAGCACGCCCTCCAACGCTGACAACCCAGCTCCCGTGTCACCTGAACAACCGGCTATGCAAACACCAGCCGGCGTTCTCCGCTTCCCACAGCGGGAACACCGTTTTGCCGCCTCCACTACCATCCACGCCCCCTCCGGCCACCCGCCGGCGAAGAATCAAAAAAAATTGACAGTATTCACGTGCTCCTGCTCTTACCGGAAACCACCAAAAGTGCTTGTGCTGCAGCGCACAGTGAACTGTGCCAGCACCCGGGGTCGGGCGTTTTTTTTTTTAATGGGAAAGAAATTCCTGACCACCGCAACCTTCTCTCTCTCTGCTAGCAGGGTGGGTGGGGAAGGGACCTGGATGGGCCCAGGTGTATCTCCCAAAGTTGGCTCAGTATGGCTAATACCCCTGGGCTTTACTGAAGCCGCAGCAACAGGAGCAAACAGCCTTCCATCCTCAGGAGATGAAACAATGAACCAGAATGATAGCAGCCATCCAACTTGCTGGAGATAGAGCATATTACTTGGCAAGAGGGGGGTCCATTCACATATACTCCTGAAAAACAGGGCTCTATCTCCACCTGCTGGTAGATATGTGCTATCCCATTGGTCTCTGGATTCATCTGCTGCCGGCGCTAAGGAATGAGGCACTTTGAGAGCCACATTGATGTACTTGAGGTCTAGGATGGGCCTCAAATCCTCTGAGCCTTTCTTCAGCACGACGAAGTATATGGAGTATCTGCTAGAGCCCAAATCTGTGACTGGAACCTGCTCGATCGACTGAATATCCAGCAACCTTTGGACAGTCTGCCCACAGGCGAGTCCACAAACCAAGCAGACAGAGGATGAGCAAGCTCCAATTTCTTACCATCCCTAATGATTTCTAGAATCCATTGGGTGGTCTTGATAGCCTCCCAAGCTGCCAGGAAGTCCTGCAGCCTGCCTCTGATTTTGTTCAGGGAGGAATGGGGTCGGCGTCATTGCGACTTCTTGGTCTGACCCTCTGGTGGGAGGTGGAGACCTGGGATTTTCTATTTCTGGAGAATCTCTGCCATGAGCTCTGGGACAAGGAACCAGAGAAGAAAAGGCGGGAGCTGCAAAAGGATCCACGGGCTTGCCCTATAGAGGTCCTAGGCCTACTGTCCAGGAGCAACTTTGGGCAGCGATCCTGGACCCTAGCCATGATGTCATCCAACCCCTGGCTAAACAGCATATTTCCCCTTAAAGAAAGTTTACTGAGCGTCACTTCAGAGCAGACGTGTCCAACCTTTTGGCTTCCCTGGGCTGCATTGGCCAAAAAAAAATGTTTCTGGGGCCGCGCAAACGCTGCAGCAAGACAGAGGAGGGAGCCGGCAAGACAGCAAACACCTAGGGGCAGCAGAGGAAAACGCTGCATCGCCCTTGACTGGGGCCGCACAAAATACTTCACAGTGCCGCAAGCAGCCCTTGAGCCGCATGTTGGACACTCCTGCTTTAGAGGCAGAATCCCCAGCCCAATGTCTGATCCACAGGATTCTGCAAGTAATGTAATGTAATGTAATGTAATTTATTTCTTATATACCGCTACATCCGTTAGACACAAAATAAACCAAGACTTTGCCCACTACCTGAAGCAGATCATACAAAGCAGCAGACACATAGTCCACTCCCACCAGCAACAGCTGGTAAGGAAGATCCGAATGCGTACCACTCAAGTCATGCAATCTAGAATGGCATGCTCGAGCCACAAAGGAGGTTGCCGCAGCAGCCCACACCACCAGAGACAAGGCCTCAAACTGCCTCTTGAGCAACATGTCCAGCCTGCAACCCTGTTGATCCTTAAGCACTACATACACCCCCCTCGCACTACACCCCCCTCACAGGAAAGGGGTGTGCATTTGGTCACCTGAGCCTCCAGAGTCCACTTTACGCATAGCAAATATTTGCTGGAAATCCTGATCCATAGGATATAGTTTGGACATTGCTGTTGCCACTTTAAGGGAGCCTTCCGGGTTCTCCCAGTGTTCAGAAGTCAGGACTTTAATATCCGGGTGCCATGGAAATCTGGTAGGCTGAGAGCGGACCCTGCTCAACAGGGATTAGCGGGATCAATTCTGAGCTCCTTCAGAGACTCAAACAGAAGATCCATCCAAGCAGCAGACTTGAACAGCCTGTGAACTGAGGGGCCCTCGACCTGGCCGCAGCAGCGCTCAGACCCTGATCCACTTCGCCCAATGTTTCATCATCTCTGACCAAGGCTTCTGCCCTGGAAGAAAGGATAAGCGCCAGATCATCATCTTCAAGGACACCATCTGACCTGCTGATGGTGTCCGAGGGACACAAGGGCCTCCATGGAGAAGCAGATGCTGGAACATGGGGAGGCTATGCAGATGGTCACTCTCCAGCTGACCCAGAAGGCGTCATAGCACCGCTGACATAGGCTTGCAAGAGCAAGTTCACAAAGTCAGGCATAAATGGCATAGAGGACCGAGAACCCCCTTCAAGAGGAGGGTTAGAGCGCTTTTCACTTTGGGGCCATCAGAACCTTTATTAGGCACTGGCATCACATTACAGGACCCCTATCCATTCCAACAGTCATTTGGCAGCACTAAGATGGTGGTCAGAGGCTAAACCCAAGGTTCCCGCCTCACCAGCATGCGCAACAGAACATGCAGTGCAAGGGTACTCTTTAGGTGCCTCGCTGGTACAAATATTGCATGAATTCATGTCAGTGGAGAATGAGGACTCCATCCCTGGTGGCTAGAATCAAAAACACGGCTTTTTAAAGAAGTCTGAAAACTCAGAATTCAAATCGGGAAAAATCTAAGATGGCCACCGCCAGAATTTCCCGTTGACTAAAATAGATGTAACTCCACTGGAGGACTTCAAAAACTAGCAAGTCTGGTGGTGCTATGGGCTTCATAGCACCAGAGCTTCTGGTGCAGACACAGGAAGTTGTGTCATAGAAAGGTCCTCGATGTTACTTAAGGCTTCCTGACTGAATCACTACTAGACTAGATTCAGAAATGAAGTAAAGAGGACTATTTAGAAACATAGAAAGATGACGGCAGAAAAGGGCCAAGGCCCATCAAGTCTGCCCACTATAGACCCTCCCCTTAAGATTAGCTAGTGTTTTGCCCTGACCCTCTTAGGGATCCCACATGGGCGTCCCATTTATTCTTAAAATCTGGCACACTGCTGGCCTCGATCACCTGCACTGGAAGCCCGTTCCACCGATCAATCACTCGCTCCGTGAAGAAATACTTCCTGGTGTCGTCGTGAAATTTTCCGCCCCTGAGTTTGAGCGGGTGCCCTCTTGTGGTTGAGGGGCCTCTAAGAAGGAAGATGTTATCTTCCACTTCTATACGTCCGGTGACGTATTTAAACGTCTCAATCATGTCTCCCCTCTCCCTGCGCTCCTCTAGAGTGTAGAGCTGCAAATTGTCTAGTCTTGCTTCGTACGGGAGACCTTTAAGCCCTGAGACCATTCTGGTGGCCATTCTTTGGACCGACTCGACCCTCTGCACGTCTTTGCGGTAGTGTGGCTTCCAGAATTGCACGCAGTATTCCAGATGAGGTCTCACCATGGCCCTGTACAATGGCATAATGACAGCAGGCTTTCTGCTGACAAAACTTCTACGGATGCAACCCAGCATCTGCCTTGCCCTTGAGGAAGCCTTCTCCACCTGATTGGCAGATTTCATGTCTGCACTAATGATTACTCCCAAATCTCGTTCCGCTGAAGTCCTGGTCAAGGTCTCCCCGTTCAAGGTATAAGTTCTGCACGGGTTTCTGTTACCTAGGTGCATGACCTTACATTTTCCAGCATTGAAGCCCAGCTGCCAGGTTGAGGACCAGCATTCCAATGTGCGCAGGTCCTGCGCCATACTATCTTGTAAATTGCCCTCGCTTACCATATTACATAGTTTGGCGTCGTCGGCGAATAATGTTACTTTACCTTGAAGCCCTTGAGTCAGATCTCCTATGAATATGTTGAAGAGGAGCGGACCCAAGACCGAGCCCTGAGGCACCCCGCTGGTCACCTCCGATGTCCCAGAGAAAGTACCGTTAACCATCACCCTCTGACTTCTGCCACTCAGCTAATCTCTGACCCATGCCATCAGAGTCTCTCCTAACCCCATTGATTTCATCTTGTTTAACAGTCTGCGGTGTGGGACGCTGTCAAAAGCTTTACTGAAGTCCAGGTACACTATGTCCAGTGAATCTCCTTCGTCCAGTCTTTTTGTTACCCAGTCAAAGAAGCTGATGAGGTTTGATTGGCAGGACCTACCCTTGGTGAATCCATGTTGATTGGGGTCCCGTAGATTCCCTTCGTTCAAGACCGTGTCCAACTGGCGTTTGATCAGTGTTTCCATGATTTTGCATACTATTGATGTCAGACTCACCGGTCTGTAATTTGCAGCCTCTGTCTTGCAACCCTTTTTGTGTAGAGGAACGACGTTAGCTGTTTTCCAGTCCAAGGGGACTGTCCCTGTACTCAGTGAGAGATTGAATAGTACGGCTAACGGTTCTGCCAGGACATCACCTAACTCCCTAAGCACTCTGGGGTGCAGATTGTCCGGTCCCATGGCTTTGTCTACCTTGAGTTTTGTTAGCTCAAAGTAAACCTCGCTGGGTGTGAATTTAAAATTTTGAAACGGGTCTTTTGTGTTTGACTGTGGTTTCAATTGAGGGCCGGACCCTGGCGCCTCGCAGGTGAAGACCGAGCTGAAGTATTTATTTAGTATTTCTGCTTTTTCGGGATCTGATTCTGCGTAATTCCCGTCTGTTTTTTTCAGGCGTACTATCCCGTCTGTGTTTTTTTTCCTGTCACTGATATACCGGAAGAAGGATTTGTCCCCTTTCTTAATGTTGTTTGCTAGAGTTTCTTCCACTCGAAGTTTGGCCTCCCTGACTGCCGTTTTGACCTCTGTGGACTTGATCCTGTGTAGCAGTTGATCTTCGCTTTTCCCGGTGCGTTTGAAGGAAGCAAATGCGTTTTTCTTCTCCTTAACGAGACGTGAGATCTCTGCGATGAACCACTGGGGTTTGTCCTTTCTTCGCTGTTTATGTGATGATTTTATGTAACGGCAGGTTGCCTCGTGTATGACAGATTTCAGGGATGACCACATATCCTCCACATTCTCTGTCTCCGTTTGGTCCTGGAGTGCCTGATGGACGAAAACTCCCATACGTGCAAAGTCTGTTCCTCGGAAGTTGAGTACCTTTGTTTTAGTGTTTGATCTATGGAAACCTTTCCTCAGATGGAACCATATCATGTTGTGATCGCTGGAGGCTAGCTTATCTCCCACGAAGATTTCTGAGACGCTTTCTCCATTGGTGAGTACTAGGTCAAGGATCGTTTGGGCCCTAGTGGGCTCCATTACCATTTGATTGAGGCGTGCTCCTCTTATGGAGGCTAATAGCCTCTTGCTTCCGCTGGTTGTTGCTGAAGGTGTGCTCCAGTCTACATCCGGCATATTGAAGTCTCCCATTAGTACAACGTCCCCCCTTAGCGCGATATTTGGGAGGGGGGTCTGAAGGAAAGGCGAGGAGAGCAGACAGCAGAGAACCTGAAGGCAGCAGTACAATCCTCCCCCCCCACACACACACGCCTAAGTTACCATCAATACCCAAGAACAGTGAGCCACCTCAGAAGGGAAACCAACAAACAATATGGACAACGAGGCCAAAACTCAAAAGATGACATGGCCCGCTGCCACAGACAGCAAGCTCAGCTTGGTAGCCACCAGGGAAAGGAGAAGGTCATCAGTAAGTAGGAGAGGTTGCCAGGGAGGGAATGAGGGCACAACATCTGCCTGCGGAAAAACAGAGCGTAGGAGGGGAGACAGCAGTGTGTGGAGCTCTTAACCTGATTTGCAAGAACAGATATAATGTTATATGGATGAAAATACAGTAATCTTGGAATCAAACTCAAATCACATGTCTTCAAAACAGCTCAGCATAACTCACCACAGCTATCCATGTGCCATCGCTAAACCTAGTTAGCTCTATCTCCTGTAATATTTGGTAATTTTGTGCAAGGGGAAGCAGAATGCATAAGAGGTAGAAGGAAATGCCCCTTGGCACTGTTATCAATCAACCACTGGGCACCACTTACAGAATTCTGACTAGTGGTACCTAGAGATAGGCGTTGGTATATTAGGACAGATTTTACATGGTGTAATTTAAGGGCGCCTAACTCAGATACCTAGTGACACCTAAGTCAACCCTGCCTATTCTCCATCCCTAACCACACTTATTTTTCAGGTAGACATCATTAGGCGTAGGAGGTCCACCTCTACTTAGGTATTGCTAGGTGTCCTAAGAGTTTGGCACCAAACTCTTAATTGGTTACTTTATTATTATTATTTTTTTGTTGTTGTCTGAAAACTGCAGACCTCATTTACTACGCCAATTTGAAAAAAAAAAAGTTGAGCGCAGATTCTGAAGTTTGGTGTCATTAGGCATCTTCAATTAGGGTGCCTAGCTGTGCCTAATGTAGGCATTCTATACAGAATCTGGCCTCATGTGCCCAAAAATGATAGCTTCATCTGTAATATGTAAAATGTAGCACCTACAATTCTGTTCCTCTTCAACTACGTTTGATAGACACAAGAGGAAAATTATCTTCTTAAAACAAAAAAAAAATTAATTAACAATTACTTACATACGTCCTACTCCTTCATACATGCGAGTATCATCTGACAAGGTCAGAATTTCAGAATCTGTAAGATGTGCATGTTTTATGGTCCTATTTAATTGATCAATTTGTATATCTGCAAGTTTCACCTTCTGCTGGGTATCAATAACTTTTGACTGAAGTTCAGTAAAGGCCTGTAATGATGAAAAATAAGAGGTAATGAGAAGGAATATATCCACTCAATAATATAAGAACATCTTGTCAAACCAGGCTGCAAGTATCCAGCAGAATCCCAAGGAACAGATAGATCCATCCACTATAGTTCATTCCCAGATATGAACAGCTGCTTTCTGTAGCCTAGATGGCTAAAAAGATGTTTTTTACCTTGATAAATATTTTCCAGTAGATAGGGATGGTATGCTGAACCAAGATCTTGCTCCTGCTTCCGCAAGTCTATTGCAGGAAATACTGATCATTGTTTTCAGTACCTCCTCCTTCTCCCTGCTCTCTGTTGCCCTCAGTCAGTTAGTTATAAAGAAGAAAATGCCGGGGGGAAAAATCCTGTTCCTGCGAGCTTGGTCCCATCCCCGCAAACCATCTGATCCCATCCGCACAAGCCTCAAATAATTATGATTTTATATTTAATTTATTTTATTAAAGTATAAAAAGAAACAATATTCTGTACAATTATCAGATATAACTGAAGTCTACAAAATCTTGAGTGGAGTAGAATGGGTACAAGTGGATCGATTTTTCGCACCGTCAAAAATTACAAAGACTAGGGGACATTCGATGAAGTTACACGGAAATACTTTTAAAACCAATAGGAAGAAATTTTTTTCACTCAGAGAATAGTTAAACTCTGGAACGCGTTGCCAGAGGATGTGGTAAGAGCAGATACCATAGCAGGTTTTAAGAAAGGTTAGGACAAGTTCCTGGAGGAAAAGTTATTGAGAAAGACATGGGGGAAGCCACTGCTTGCCCTGTATCGGTAGCATGCAATATTGCTACACCTTGGGTTTTGGCCAGGTACTAGTGACCTGGATTGGCCACCGTGAGAACGGGCTACTGGGCTTGATGGACCATTGGTCTGACCCAGTAAGGCCATTTTTATGTTCTTATGATTGGGTGACCAGAGAATTGGATAGAGAATGTGCGCTAAATGTAGTGTATTTAGATTTTAGCAAAGCCTTTGACCGTGTTCCATACAGACGTCTAATAAATAAACTGAGTGCCCTTGGGATGGATCCCAAAGTGATGGGCTGGGTCAAGAACTGGTTGAGTAGAAGGCAACAGAGAGTAGTGATCAATGGAGATCGCTCTGAGGAAAGGGATGTTACCAGTGGTTTGCCTCAAGGTTCTGTTCTTGGACATGTTCTTTTTAATTTTTATAAACGATTTTGCTGAAGGGTTGTCAGGTAAGATCTGCCTCATTGCGGACGATACCAAAATCTGCAATAGAGTAGACATGCCGGATGGTGTGAACAACATGAAGAAGTCCTGGCAAAGCTTGAAAAATAGTCAGAAATTTGGCAGCTAAAATTTACATTACATTATATTAGTGTCTTCTATCCCAATACCTTTCAGTTCTAGGCGGTTTACAAGACTTGGCCTGGGCATTTCCAGGGAGAATACATGGTTAATAGATGTAGTATGCGTCAGGGTCTGTGGAAGGTTAATCAGGTTTAGTTAGATCATTTGACAAATTTCTATAATAGAAAAGTTTTAAGTTCTTTCTTGAATGTTTTGTAGTTGGCTCGTCATAGTCAGCAGATTGGAGAGGTGGTGGTCTAGTTTCACTGTTTTGGTGGCTAATAGTCCATCGTATATTTTTTTGCTTTGTATACCGTTGATTGGGGGGGGGGGGGGGTGGCTGAAATGTGCATGAGTTCTCCTTGATCTGGATATGTTTTTCCTGATTAGGCGGTTGCTCAGATAGTTTGGTCCATTTCCATTTAGGGCTTTGAATAGGGTGCAGTAGAATTTGTATTGTATGCGTGCTTGTACTGGGAGCCAGTGTGAATCTCGGAAAGCGGTGGTGATGTGGTCATATTTTCTCAGCGAGTAAATCAGTCTAAGAGCTGTATTTTCGCCTGTTTGTAATTGTTTTAGCATGTTGGTTGGGAATGACAGGTATAGAATGAGTAGTCCATGAGTCCTATACAGTAGTCCATGAGTAGTATACAGTAGTCCATGAGTCCTAGGATGAACACTTGTACCAAGAGTTTGAATTGTTTGTTGTTGAAGTATGGACCCAGGGTCTGATCCGGAGATGGCAATTCTTATGTTCTTATTTTCATATTTGCCTTAGGTTGCGCATGGTTGCGAATGCCTTCTGGATCGTTTTGCTGATTTGAAGTTGCATGGTGCAGCCTTTGTCTCATTATTCCCAGCAGTTTTAGGTTGGGTTTGCTTGGGGTATGTGATGGAGTCTATTTCTAGGTTTGTTATGGTTGGGGTTTTCTTTTTTTCTAGAAGAAATTGGTTTTGTCTTGATTCAGCTTTAATTTATGGTCTCTCATCCATTTTGACACTGTTTCTAGTGCAGTGTGTAGTTTGTTTGTTGTGTTGGGGTTGGTTTGGCCGAAAGACGATGGTGATGTCATCTGCATAGCTGTATGAAGTTATGCCTATTTCATCTAAGCGAGTGCCAAGTGTGGTTATGTAAAAGTTGAAGTTGGAGGTAGTGGGGAGCCTTGGAGGACTCCGCAGGGGTTGTTCCAGGATTCTGACTGTTCCTTGCTTGCTTTAACTCTGCATTTTCTTGAGCGAAGGAATCCTTCAAACCAATTGTGGACTTTGCCTGTGATTCCTATTGCCTCCAGTGTTTGTAATAGGATGTTGTGATCTACTAGATCAAATGCCGCTGTGAGATCGAGTTGTATGAGTAGCATATTTTTGCCTTTACTTAGGTGTTGTTTGGCTGTGTCTAGGAGGGAGACTAGTAGTGTTTCTTTGCTGTAGTTGCCTCTGAAGCCCGATTGTGAGGGGTGGAGTATGTTGTGGTTTTCTAAGTATTCGGTGAGAAGTTTTGCTACGAGGCCTTCCATTAGCTTGACGTAAAGTGGTATGGAGGCTATAGGTCTGTAATTGGATGGCTGATCTGTAGCTCCCTTTGGGTCTTTCAGGATAGGGGTTATGATTTTGGATAGGTCTTGTGGAAATTGGCCCTCTGTTAGCATGTAACTGAGGTGGGTGTGGAATTTAGTGCTGGCTGCTTTTAACAGATATTGGGGGCAGTGGTTAAGGTCTCAGGCTGCATGATTGCATTTGTTGTAGAGTCTTTCTAGGTTGGGCCATTGTAAGTTTGGGAAGTCTGACCAGTTTCTGCTGCATAGGTCTCTTTTTCTATGGGTGGTAGTGAGATTTTGTCAAGATGACTTGGGGTTCCGGTGAAAGTGTTTCTGGCTGTTGAGATTTTGTTTCTGAAGAATTCAGCCAGTTGGTTTGCTGTGTGGGGAGGGGCGGTTTTGGTGGCTAGGTAGGGTTTGGTGTCTGTGAGTTCCTTTAGTAGTTTGAAAATTTTTTTGGTGTCTTGGATTTCTGTCCCTAGTTAACTGGTGTAGTATGATTTTCTTTTTTCCTTTTAGAATTTGTTTGTATTGTTTGTTCAGTATTCTCCAGGTTGTTTTTGTGTGTTCTTGGTTGTCTTTTCTCCATTCTCTTTCAAGATGTCTGCATTATTGTTTGAGTTATAGTAGTTCGTTGTCAAACCATTTGTCTGAGCGTCTTCAGATTCTGTTTTTTATTTGGGGTTGTGTCATGTCGTCAAGGATGGCTGTGCTTAGAGTGCGCCAGTGGTTTAGGAAATCCTTGGGGTTGTCATCTTGGATTCTACTTTGTTCCAGAATTTAAGTGGATCGATCTTTTTGTGTGTTTCGTATGTTAAGCTTTGATTATTTTGTTTGGTTTTGCCCTGTATCCAGTTGATTTTGAAGGTGTACCTGTAGTGGTCTGACCAGAGGGTGCGAGACCATGTTCCGTTTGTGGTGTATATTTCTTGTGTGGTGGATATTTGGGACATGAAGGCAGCTATAAAAATAATAACAGTTTATATATCACAGGACCGTGAAGTTCTATGCGGTTTACAATGGTTAGAAGATGTTACAAATTAATTAGAATTAACAAGGTTAGAAGCTAGTTATTAACAGCACTAGAGATCAGTTACTGCATGTATCTTGTTGTAAACCATTTTGAACTTATGGTATAGCGGTATATAAGAAATAAAATTATTATTATTATTATTGTGGAGTAGGATTGTACAGATTAGTTGCCTAAATACTTTAGGAACAGGTATGTTTTTAGGCGTTTCCTAAATTCCCCATAAGTAGTATGCATGAGCAATTGTTCCAGATCTTTGCCCCATAGTGCCGCTTGATGTGAGAGAAGAGATGCTATGTCAAGTTGGTGGCCCTTTTCGTGTGTGGTTTGTAGGTCCAGGATTCTGTAGAACAAGGTTTTGAGGAATGCGAGGAGGTTTTCTGTTTGATTGGAAGATTCATCTTCTAGGTGCAGGTTAAGATCACCCAGGATTAGGTTGTTTGTTGATGTGAGGGAGTTTCTGAGAATAAATTCTTCAAATTCTGATTTTGCTATGTTCCATTTTCCTGGTGCTATGTAGCAAAGTAGGCATGTTAAGATTTCCTTGAGTGTGGAGCTCAATAGTTGACAAGCGAGTAGGCTCATGTGTGGGTTGGAGGCTTTGTCCTGTAGGGCTATATTTAGAGTGTTTTTGGTTAGGATGGCTAGTCCTCCCCCTCGTTTTTTGTCTTTTCAAACTACTTGTATTTTGTAGCCCTGTGGACACATTTTTGTTATTCTGGGGTCGGTGTCTGAGGTTAGCCATGTTTCTGTGAGGAAGAGGCATGCTAGTTTTTCTGTTTCTATCCAGTACCTTATAATCTCAGTTTTTGGGCCTAGGGATCTGATATTCATGTATGCGCATTTTATTGATGTAAATTCTGTTTTAGTGTTACTTGAAGTTTTCAGGTAGATGAGGTTGTTTGCTTGGGGGGTGGATTTGTTCCTGGGATGGTTTCGGTTGGCGTTTGTAGGTCTTCTCCTCCAGGTCTGGGGGATATTGTGGAGCATGCAGGAGGAGCAGTTAACCACATTTATATGGTTTCTCCCTGCTGGGTGGTGATTTCTATTACTTGTTACTAAAACTGGAAAGTTGTTGTTTCCTTTTGCTTTCCGGTTTGTTAGGATCAAGAGTAGCAGGATGATGACTATTTGTTATCTTCATTTTGTGGAGTTGAGAGGTGTGGGATGGTTGGTGTGTATGTGAGGAAGTTTGGAGTGTGTTGTGTTTCTTTTGGGGTTTTCTTTTTTCCCTGGGTAGGATTCTTTTTTGTTGTAGGGGGAACTGGAGCGGCTGTTCTGCAATGAAACTTTTCGACTGCCCTCAAATAGGGCTGAAGAGGAGCTGGAACTCTTCTGTGGACAGAGTCAGACCCAATCCTCGCGTCTGGAGTGGTGTCAAATGGAGGATGGAGGGACAAGATGGAGGGAACCTCCTCCTTCCTTGTTGTTCTGCAAAAACCAGAGGGCACAGTACAATTTAGAGGGTGAAGTACTTATATGTACGACGGAAGAGCGGGACTTGAGTGTGATTGTATATGATGATCTTAAGGTGGCCAAACAGGTTGAAAAAGTGCCGGCGAAAGCTAGAAGGATGCTAGGTTGGCATAGGGAGAGGTATGGCCAGTAGAAAAAGAAGGTATTGATGCCTCTGTTTAAGACTCTGATGAGACCTCATTTAGAATATTGTGTACAATTCTGGAGGCCGCACCTTCAAAAAGATATAAAAAGGATGGAGTCAGTCCAGAGGAAGTCTACTAAAATGGTGGGTGGTCTTTGTGATAAAGCGTATGGGGACAGACTTAAAGATCTCAATCTGTATACTTTGGAGGAAAGGCAGGAGAGGGAAGATATGATAGTCGTTTAAATACCTACATAATATAAAATGTGCATGAGTCAAGTCTCTTTCATTTGAAAGGAAACTCTGCAATGAGAGGGTATAGGATGAAGTTAAGAGGAAATACATTTTTATAGAAAGGGTAGATGCGTGGAACAGTCTCCCAGAAGAAGTAGTGGAAAGTGAGACTGTGTCTGAATTCAAGATGACCTGGGATAGGCACATGGGATTTCTCAGAGAGAGAAAGAGATAATGGTTACTGTGGATGGGCAGACTACATGGGCCATTTGGCCTTTATCTGCCGTCAAATTAATTCTTTGGTTAAAAAAAGTTTCTTAGTTTTGTAATCTTATTTTGATTTCTCATCTTTCAGACTATTGGTACAATCTCTGATTTTAAGCATACTGGACTATTGTAATATTGTTTATTTGGGCTCCTATAAGAAAACTATCAAAAGGATGGAAGTTATACAAAATACAGCTGTGCGCTTGATTTTTGGCTTGAAAAAAAAATCAGATCATGAAACACCTTACTATCAAAAGTTACATTGGCTACCAATAAAAGCAAGGATAATTTTCAAATTTGCCTGTTTATGCTAGAAAACAATATTTGGTCTTGCTCCAAATTATCTGAAATTAATCGCAGAACCCATAATAGCATATTGTTACTTTTCCATCTTTAAAAGGTTCTACATGTAAAAGATCTCTCAAGATGACTTTAGCCTTCCAAGCAGGTAAATGGAATAAGAATTTAAGGGCTTTATCACACATGACTTTTTATCACACGCTAACCCCTGCGCTAGCCCAAAAACTACCACCTGCTCAAGAGGAGGCGGTAGTGGCTAGTGCAGCTGGCAGTTTAGCCTGCGCTATTATGTGCATTAAACCGCTAATTCGGCTTTGTAAAAGGAGCCCTAAGTGGTCCGATTATGTCTTCTCATTCTTACCAAGATTTCAGAAAACCACTGAAAACTTATTTGTTTGGTAAATTTGTACAATTTCCTAATTTTTTGAATTAGTGATTGACAATGTTAAGTTACTGTATTATCACTGTATTTGTGCAGTTTCCCTCTTGTTGTTAACCACATTGAACTACGAGGTACTGGGGGTCTACAAATAAAGTTATTATTGTTATTATTTGTTTTACTGATGAAGACCAAATAAACAAAATTTGTTGTTGCAAAGAAATGCCAGGTACTACAAGAGGTTAAGATATACTATATTTAATACTTTAACCGCCTACCTTGAAAAATGGGAATTTTCATGGAAGTCATCAAGTTTAATTAAAAATTTGATTTGATTGCAAAATCATAATCCAATGCGATTACAAATAACAATAAAATTAGGTTAAGAGGAAAAAAAACCCACATTAATTAAACCTAAGGTGACCATACGTCCCGTTTTGAACGGGACGGTCCCGTTTCCAGACCTCCTGTCCCGTTGTCCCCACAGACAGCTTCGGGACACCAAAATGTCCCGTTTTCAGAGACAGCGTCCCGAAGCTGTGCTCAGGGACCACGGGACAGGCGATCACTTCCTGTCCCTCCCTGCCGCAAAAAAAAAAAAGCCTCCCCATCTTTCCCCCTGTCTGCTGCTCTTACTGCCCTGCTGCTAAACCCAACAGGAAGTTTTCTTTCTGACGTCAATTCAGACGTCGGAGAGGACGTTCTGAGCCAGCCAATCGCTGCCTGGCTGGCCCAGAACGTCCTCTCTGACGTCAGAATTGACGTCGGAAAGAAGACTTCCTGTCGGGTTTAGCAGAGCAGGGCAGTAAGAGCAGCAGACAGGGGAAAAGATGGGGAGGCTTTTTTTTTTTTTTTTTCGGCAGGGAGGGAAGGAGATAGGTAGGCAGGCAAGCAGGCTGGCTTTGGCCAGGGAGGGAGGGAGGGAGAGAGGTAGACAGGTAGGCAGCCTGGCTTTGGCCAGGGAGGGAGGAGAGAGGTAGACAGGCAGGCAGGCTGGCTTGGGGGGTGGGGGGTGGGATAAAGTGAGGAAGGTAGTGAGAGGGACATAGGAAGGAGGCACTGGGGGCACTAAAGATATGGAAAGGAAGCACTGAGGGCACTAAAAACATGGGAAGGGGCACTAAAGACATGGGAAGGAGGCACTGGGGGCACTAAAGACATGGGAAGGGGCACTAAGGACTTGGGAAGGAGGCACTGGGGGTACTAAAGACATGGGAAGGGGCACTAAGGACATGGGAAGGAGGCACTGGGGACACTAAAGACATGGGAAGGAGGCACTGGGGCACTAAAGACATGGGAAGGGGCACTAAGGACTTGGGAAGGAGGCACTGGGGGCAATAAAGACATGGGAAGGAAGTACAGGGGCACTAAGGACAGGAAGGGGCACTAAGGACATGGGAAGGAGGCACTGGGAACACTAAAGACATGGGAAGGAGGCACTTGGGGCACTAAAGACATAGGAAGGGGCACTAAAGACACAGGACGGAGATACTGGGGGCATTAAGGACACAGGATGGAGGCACTGGGGGCACTAAGGACACAGGATGGAGGCACTGGGGGCACTAAGGACATGGGAAGGAGGCTCTGGGGACACTAAGGACATGGGAAGGAGGCTCTGGGGACACTAAGGACATGGAAGGGAAGGAGGGAGGGAATAGAAAGGGACAATTGTTGGGCCTGAGTGCAGAAAGAAAGAAACAAAAGAAAGGATACACAGACAGAAAGAAACGCAACCAGAGACTCATGAAATCACAACAAAGGTAGGAAAAATGATTTTATTTTTAATTTAGTGATCAAAACGTGTCAGTTTTGAGAATTTATATTTTGCACTATATTTGTCTATTTTTCTTTAGTTACTGAGGTGACATTGCATATTTGAAAGTCATTTGCCTTGACATCTTTGAAAACCCCCCAAATATAAATGATAATTAACATTTTCTCTGTATAGTGTGCTTTGTAGTTTTTGAAAATTTTATGGTTACCATTATGAATTAATAAAATGTGTACATTAAAAATGAATGGAAGAAATTGGGGGCGGGATTGGGGTGGGTGGAGCTAGGGCAGGTTTAGGGTGGGGCTAGGGTGGGATTGGGGCGGGGCTAGGGTGGGATTGGGGGCGGGACTGATAATTAATAGATGTCCCCTTTTGATGATAAAATAAATGGTCACGTTAATTAAAACAGACAAATTAATATAACTTTTGATCAAACTGACACAAGAGGAAGAAAAAAAAAGATTACCGTAAATACAATTCATGAACAAATAAAAAGGGCATGGGTAATGAAACAATAGGATGGGAAAAGGATACCCGCTCAATTTTCACTTAACAGCACTATGGTAGATTGTATGACAGGGTATGCAGCGCTTGTAAAACAGCAAAATCCCAATGTTATTATAACCCATTGCTTTCTGTACAGAAGTCCTCATTTCAAAAACATTAGGAATTGAATTAAAAAATGTTTTGGACCAAGCTGTTGAAATGGTTAATTTCATTAAAAATAAACCACTATGGGCACAGCTCCCACCACCACAAAGGGCCTGCAGCCAGGCCAGGAACTGCCATCTGTTCCCAGATCCTCATCCCAGCAGAATAAGGAGAAAGCTCTCCAGTCTCTCCTTACCCCATTGAAGTTGTCACCGAGATCACCATTGGAGGCCCTGTCCTCTGACACCTGGGCCCAGTTCCCACCACCCCAAAGGCCCTGCAGCTAGGCCAGGAACTGCCATCTGCTCCCAGTTCCTCATCCCAGCAGGGTAAGAAGGAAGTGCTCCAGTCCCTCCTTACCCCACCAGCGTCGATGCCAAGATCACCATTGGAGTCCCTGCCCTCCTGAAGCTGCAGTCAGTTGTTCGAAGCCCTTTAAAAGGCCTACGCCCAGGTGTGCCTCTCCCACTGGTGGGCCCAGTCAATTATATGTAGCCTTTTGTGTGGTCTGCAGAAGGACAGAGAAAATCAAACCTAAAGAAGTGTGCCACCAGCAAGACTGCCGTGACTACTTGAAAACAAGGTATTGAAATCCCTAACACTATTTTTAGCAAAATCTATTCTTCTCCCCTTAAGAACAAACTGACAACAGCCCCCACCCATATCAAAACTCACTGAGTATATCACACCACAAAAGATAAGATGACATGTACGAATAGCCACAAGATGTTCTGGTCCACCACACATTCTCTGCTTACTGCTCAGCAGCAAGGGAATCAAATTTTATCTAATTTCTTTTCACCACAGATCAAAAGTTAACCACCTCTTCATCTACAAAACCCCATTTAGAAATACTGGCATATCTTTGATCACTAACCTACTCTACTGTACTGAACACATGCAACAAATGATACGGACAATAACCAGCCCACCTAGGTACAGAAAACCACAGTACAAAAACCATGGAGAACAAAGATGTCCCAAACTGATAAAAATCCACCTTACCCAACCGAATACCGATATACACATGCCTATCCCATGTAGACACATAAACTCATGATCAGCAGCTAACAAAATGGAGGGACTTTGAGACCCCTGGCATACAAGGACAGCTAGACGCAGGGAAGTTGCTTGAAAAGGGGTGATTCTGACAGAGAGATGATGGAAGCAGGGAAATAGAGAGAAACAAAGAGGAGAAAAGCTCAGGATAGAGACGGGAGGGGACAAATGTTGGACAGATGGGGACAAAATGTAAAATAAGTGATCCTGGGAAGACAGTTAAAAAAAAACAACAACAAAGAAAAGGGAATCTGGAACCTAAGTGAATGGACTGGGCATCCCTCCTGCCGGGGGATGTCTTGGGAGGGGGGAGTGGTGGCAGAAGGAATAGGACACTCCTGCCACAGACATGCAAGGGTGGAGTGGGGGGCTTTGGGGGATCCGGCAGTAGGGACTGGGCCTCTCTCCTGCTAGTCTTCTTCACAGGGAGTGGGAGAAGATGGGTTCCCTGCTGCGCCTGCTAAATTGATCACAGCAGGGAGATTCCCTTGCTGCAATCAGCTCAGCGACAATCCAATTCTCTAACTGGTAGGCAGGCTTAGACACGATTCTATACTGTATAGGATGCCCATGTGCGATTCTCTAAAGCCGCTTAGGCAGCTTCTGAGACTGGGCATCCTGTACAGAATCCAGCCTGTTATGTCCAGAAGTTTGAAGAGCTTTTAATTTTAGTAAGTACTTTTACATTAAGTGCTTGTTTTTATTGTGTTTTTCCTGAATGTTTTGTATTTGAGTTTTGGTCTTTTGTACACCATTATGGACTGTTTGGGATATGTGCAGTGTATAAATAAAGAGTTTGTATTTGTATAATGTAAATGATAAATTAGAGGCATTTCCAGGGGCAATTGTTTGGGCTACTCCAACACAAGTTGGGCTGGAAATTTTGCCAACTGGCAACCCTGCAAGATTTGAGAACAAGTGAAATAAAGTTTGGAGAGCAATTAAGATTGGCACACAGATCTGGTGAAGAAGAGGGGAGGCTAGAAAATGTTTCAGTGAAATCTGGTATTCTTATGGCTTGTTGAACATCACAACTCTAAAAAGTGATATTTTCCCATCTTCTCTCAACACAACCAAGTCTGCACCTTGTGATCAAGACTAACAGGGTGGCTCCACTTGATCAGTGCCAGCCTGTTAGGTTTTCTTCACTATATCTGCTTTTCTAAAATAACTAGAATTATATATCAAAAATACTATATTAAAAAAATAAGCCTGGCTCCACTTTGAGAAACTGGAGGCAAATAGCAGCAAAAAACTCTCCAAAGGGACAAATATCATATCACTAGGGTGTCCTCGAAAACTACACTTTCTGCCCCGGCCAACCTCAACACGCTTCAGCGGCCCCCTTGAACCCGTTACCCGTAAGTCACCAAACGCTTCACTTCACCACATCTCGCTATCGACAACCCCAGATACGATAAAATCCTTCCACACTACCTTCTTCAGCTCGAGGTCCACAGCCACCGCCATCTTACGCATGCGCACTGCTGCTGGACGCAGGCGCGCACTACTTCCTTCAGCTCGCGACCCGCAGCCACCGCCATCTTGCGCGTGCGCGCTGCTGCTGAACGCGGGCGCGCACTACTTTCTGCAGCTCGGGCCCGCAGCCACCGCCATCTTGCGCATGCGCGCTGTTGCTGCTGCTGAACGCGGGCGCTACTAGAGCTGTGTCTGCTCAGAGTTACAGAAGAGAAGCTAACGGCTTTGTCTAAATATGAAGGACAGAGTTTGACTTTATAAGTGGTTTTAAAAAATGTACCTGTAGCATAGCCAGACAAATAATTGCGGCTGAAAACCAAAAATATCCAAACTACATTTTGTTAACAAATGTACAAGGGCATGCATAATCGAGATTTGAAAGTTTAATTTACAACCGCTTCAATGAAGACACCCCCCCTTTCCCTTCATACCTCCTCTTACTTGTATTTTCACGAAGTAATTATTAATCTCCCACACAACTCATTTTGTATCCAGATTTATAAACTATAAAGAGTTTTACCTCATGCAAAATTGAAATTTCTTTAATAAGACAATAACTAATTTTTTCTGCGACCATCCAAGTACCTACAAATCCAAAATGTGGCCCTGCAAAGAGTTTGAGTTTGACACCACTGATATATAAAGAAGATGGAAGCCTTTGGCTATTGGTTGGCAGCCTCACAAGCATATATCCAGTCACTACACATCCACAGCTTCTGAAAGGTAGGTTATAGGAGTCTAGACAAACAGTACACAAAATCACCCCTGTATTTCAAGCCCAGTCCATTTTCACATCACAGGATTTTTAATGATTACAGAAGGGACAGGTGAATTGAGTCTCCAGAGTTCCTGTCATCTTCGGAGGAGGCTTGCATTTTGATTTTCTATGACCCATTTTTTGAGCTCAGTCTGTCTCCTTAACGCTCGCCCAGAATGAGACCCGCTTTCGCACTCTCTCCTTCCCCACACAAACAAACCACACGCCGACACAGACACTGCTCCGCCGGAGTCCCCAATGGTGGCTGCCACCACCGATCCTCTTTCCTGCCTCTGGCTGACACAGAGAGGGAGGCACGGGGCTACTGGTTGGAGGAGAAGAGGAAAGCAGGAGTCCTGGCAGTGTATCGGCAGCAGAAGGCAGGAAGTTGCAAGTCACCTGGCGCCTGAGCCTCTTCCTGCCCAGTGTTCCATGGCAAATGTGAGTTCTCACCTTGTTTAGAGCGACCGCAGGCTGCAAAATAGTACCTGGCGGGCTGCATGCGTCCCATGGACCGCAACTTTGAGACCACTGTTATATATATATATACAGTATATAATAATAATAATTTTATTCTTATATGCCGCCATACTGAAAAAGTTCTAGGCGGTTCACAACAAGGTGAGCTAATACATGGGATACAGATAAAATACAAATTAGAATAATGGACTTAAAAACAGATAAAGACAGAAAGCATTTACAATATAATTCAGAAAATACCGGCATGGCAGGGAAAGAAGTAATACATAGAACAGATAAAATACATCAAGTTGAATATAAGGAACTTGATTGAAAAAATGAAGCAGAATGCATTAAGATACCAGCCTATCAAAGAGTTGAGTCTTTTAACAATTTTCTAAAATCAAGATAGGAAGAGACCGCTAACATTATTTTTCCAAGCCATACATTCAATTTAGCAGCTTGAAATGAGAGGGTTCTCTCAAGGAACTTCTTATAACGACAGGATTTTATATAGGTATATATATATGAATTCTTCTCTCCCCACCCCTGGACCAGTAGCAGCAGCTCAGTGTGATTTTAACTTAACCACACAGCTGCCGCTAGCATTAGATTATACCCGGTTTCATTGCTAGGCCAGCCCACTTCAATGATATGAGGCAGATAGGCCTAGCAAAGGCCCCGAGGCTGCCTGATGAAACCGTGTGTAAACTACTGCTAGCGGCAGCTGTGTGGCTAGGTTAAAATTACACATTGAACTGCCGCTAGGCTAGAGAAAGGAAGGGACGGGAGAAGGGTACTGCTGGACATGGGGAGAGGGAGAGGTGCTGCTGGACAGAGGGAGGGACATGGAAGGGAGGATAGTTACTTTTGGTCAGGGGGGAGAGAAGGGATGAGAGTTACTGCTGGACAGGAGAAGGAGGGAAGGGAGTAGGGGTACTTCTGGACAGGGGGGAGGTAAAGGAAGGGAGAAGAGGTGTTGCTGGACCTTGCAGGGAGAGTGAGATGGTGCATGGGGAGAGAGCATGTTGAGTTAGGAGGTGGGAAGGAGGGATGCCACTCGAGGGACGAGGCAAGAACTGAGAGAGAAAACGTGCAGGAGGCAGAAAGTATTAGACTCATGGAGAGGGTGAGATGGATGGGGAGGACAAGAAAGGAGGGAAGGAGAAATATTACACTGGGGAAGGGGGAGAGGGTAGAGAGTGAAATGTTGTGACTCATGGAGGGAGAGAGAGATGTTGGTTGGGGACCAGAGGAGAAGCATGCAGGAGGAAGAGAGAAAAAAATGGACTGGTGAAAAGGAGGGAAAAATGTTGGACTGGGAGGAAGGCGAGGAAGGGAAGGAAGATGGACTGCAAGGGGCAGAAAGGAGGAAGAGAAAGATAAATGTTACACTGCGGGAGGGGGGAGGAGAGAGATGTCAGACTATGGAAATAGGGAGGGACAGACAGAGAGAGAAATAGGAAGGGAAGGTAAGACATAAAAAAGTAGATTTTGAGAAGAAAGCAGAAAAATGCAACCATCAATGAGCACTAGAGAAAGGTTGAAGCTCACGGGAGATATAGACAAATATATCCAAACAATTGAAATTAAAATAATTAATTAAATAGTATGTGTATCCTCAGTGTGATTGTTAAGATATACCTCCCAGGAAAGAGACTTGGGAGTTCTGATCGACAAATCGATGAAGGTGTCTGCGCAATGTGTGGAAGCAGCGAAAAGGGCAAACAGAATGCTAGGAATGATAAAGAAGGGTATCACGAACAGATTGGAGAAAGTTATTATACCGCTGTACCGGGCCATGGTACACCCTCACCTGGAGTACTACATCCAACACTGGTTGCCATACATGAAGAAGTTCACTGTTCTACTCAAAAGGGTCCAGAGAATAGCGACTAAAATGGTTAAGGGGCCGGAGGAGTTGCTGTACAGTGAGAGATTGGAGAAACTGGGCCTCTTCTCCCTTGAAAAGAGGAGACTGAGAGGGGAAATGATCGAAACATTCAAAATATTGAAGGGAATAGACTTAGCAGATAAAGACAGATTGTTCACCTTCTCCAAGGTAGGGAGAACGAGAGGGCACTCTCTAAAGTTGAAAGGGGATAGATTACGTACAAATGTAAGGAAGTTCTTCTTCACCCAGAGAGTGGTAGAAAACTGGAACGCTCTTCCGGAGTCTGTTATAGAGGAAAACACCCTTCAGGGATTCAAGACAAAGTTAGACAAGTTCTTGCTAAACTGGAACGTACGCAGGTGAGGCTGGACTCATTTAGAGCACTGGTCTTTGACCTGGGGGCCGCCTTGTGAGCGGACTGCTGGGCACGATGGACCACTGGTCTGACCCAGCAGCAGCAATTCTTATATTCTTAACACTGTTTTACAGGATACACTCAGCTGCATGGGTCTGTAGATGCTAATCGATGAAAAAGCATCTAATGTCCTTTCTTTAGACATCTTATAGATAGTTGGAAAGAAAATATCATGATCTATTTCAGATCTCTATCCCTGCTATGGCCAGTTGTTGGGTTTTTGAAAGGTTTTTGAAGACTGTGCTAATGTTCTTGTTTCTATGATGTATTCATTTTATGACTCTTTTCTGTTGTATGCTTTACTTTAGGTGTGCTGGACCATAAGTTTGAAAAAATTGGAACGCTCTTCCGAAGGCTGTTATAGGGGAAAACACCCTCCAGGCATTCAAGGCAAAGTTAGACAAGTTTGTGCTGAAACAGAACGTACGCAGGTAAGGTTAGTCTCAGTTTGGGCACTGGTCTTTGACCTAAGGGCCACCGCGTGAGCGGACTGCTGGGCACTGGTCTGACCCAGCAGTGGCAATTCTTATGTTCTTAACAGTCTTCCTCCTAGGTGTATGCATCTTCTACTTTCCTATATGTAGATATTGAGGAGTAGATGAAAGAAGGGGATAGAAGAATGTGGAGCATGTGAGATGGGAAATGGAGAGCTAGAGCATGAGAGATGAAAAGTTGGTAGGTAGATGAAAAAGGAAAAGAGTGAAATTTGAGTGGATGAAGTTGCAGGAAGAGCTAAAAAAGGAAAGATCAGTATATCAAAAACAGGTGTAGAGAGGGAATGAAACAAGAAAGGAGAGAGGAAAAAAGACATGGACAGCAACCACTGGATAGGGAATTTATTAGAAGTTCTCTACTCCTCATTACCATATTTCTACCGCTGTACTTACTATCCTCCTCTCATTCACCTACTTGCCTCTGCCCCGTCTCTCAAATTCCAGAATTTCCAATATATCTCCACCTTCCATTCTTCTAACTAAACATCTCCGTCCTTTATTCCTCCATATGCCTGTCCCTTCCTCTACAGTCTCATCTCATCTCCTCCCCTTCTCATGGTCCAACATTGCTTCTAATCTCTTTCCTGCTGTTCTTTCCTCCTCTCACTCCATCATCCAGTATCTTTCCTGCCCATCCCAACCCCCTCTAGACTCTTCAGTATGGTTTCAGGTGAAACCATAGTACTGAATCTGCTTTGTTGTTGAATATGGATGTGCTGTGGCATCTTGTTACATCTCTTTTTTTTTTTGGTTCTGCTGGACATTTCAGCAGCGTTTCATACAGTAAATCATACAATTTTGTTGAATAGATTACAGACTTGTGAGCTTGGTTTGAAACTTTTTCAAGTGATAAGCTGCAAAAAGTTTATGTTGATGAACAGATTTCTAGCTGTAGGGCATTCGTGACTGGCAGTAATGTTCAATATCTACTTGAGTCCTTTATGCATTTATGCAGATGACATTCAATTCTTTGTTGAATTTGAATGAGATTTAGGGCCTGCAGTTTAACGTTTGCAGAATGTTTTTGGTGACATTACAGATTGGTACTGAATGTTAGTAAAACTGAGGTAGACAATAATTATGACTCAACAGTTTAGATAATTTTTTAGATTCACAGCTGAGTTTAGCACTGCATAAATTTAGGATGTGGAATAAACTGAAACCCTTTATTGCCGTATCAGATTTTCATCCTGTGGTTAAAAGTTTGTTTTGAATATTTTTGATTATTGTAACTCACTAAGTTGCGGTAATGATTCCCTTGTGGCAAATGCAACATAGCCTGTTCAGTTCCTATGGGCTGGATCACATTTGCCGCACCTGGACTCGCTTACCTTGGCTTTGTAATAGGGACCCTATATTTGGGTTTGCCTTTGGTGAAAATACATACATTGCAAGTATTTATTTTTATTTAAAAAATTTCTATACCTTTTTATTCCAAAACGGTTTACAATAAAGTTGTGCACATCCTGCCTTGTTACAGGTTGCTTTTTCATCATGTCACACTAGTTTTGCATAGCCTGCACTGGCTTCCAGTAGAGAAGAGGATTTCCTAAAAATGTTTTGGTTTTGATATATAAAGCAATAAAGGGGGATTCTGGGGTCCTTTTACTAAGGTGCGCTAATTGATTTAGCGCACGTTAACACCCATTATATTCTATGGACGCATGCTAATCTTTAGCGCACACTAAATCGACTAGTGCACCTTAGTAAAAGACCCTGTCTGTGCATTAACTCTCCTCTGTGCCAAATCGATCACTT
This sequence comes from Geotrypetes seraphini, assembly GCF_902459505.1. Lineage (NCBI taxonomy): Eukaryota > Metazoa > Chordata > Amphibia > Gymnophiona > Dermophiidae > Geotrypetes > Geotrypetes seraphini. The sequence continues at coordinate 27,052,276 of NC_047101.1, read as the reverse complement.
AGGTCGGTGGGGTTGTTTAAGAAGCTGTCTTTTCTAGCCCTGCAAAGGATAGAAAAAAACTTGTAAGAACAACACATTTTCTGTAGTAGGTCCGATGATGTGGAAATGTATACTGTATATTAGAACCACTGCAGATCCAACACAATTTAAGAAGCTCTTAAAGCATTATTTCTTTGTTAGTGTCTAACATCTGAATGACATCTAAAGTAGCAGGAAGGTGTGTGATTGGGTTCAGTCTGTGGAGGGAAATGAAGGGGGTTATTAAGGAAACAGGCAGAAGAACTGATATGGTTATGGTGTAGTAGAGCTTGTCATGCTCCAAATTGACTTGCTGGAAGATAAATAGTGCCACTCAGTGGATTGGAGGGATTCGGAAGGCAGAAATCGCAGGTGAACACAGGCAGAACACCAGCAAGACTCCAACCCTGGAGCTTTAATTTTTCCAACTCAGGTTATAACAGAAGCACACAAACAAAATTGTAATCTACAGTGTTAACAAGGTTTAACTTGGTTGAAGTCAAACAATCATAAAACTTAAAACCCCAAATACAGGATACCCAGAGAAAAAAACCTAGAACCAAAAAGGAGCCGGATAACGGGGTTAAAGTTCAGTTCATCCCAAAAAAAGTTTATCCCAGGATAAGCAGGCAGTATATTCTCTACATGTGGGTGACGTCATCCACGGAGTCCCGTCGCGGACAGCTTTTCAAGCAAACTTGATTGAAGATCTCAAAGTTTGCTAGTGTTGTACCACGCATGCGTGTGCCTTCCCGCTCCACTAGAGGGCGCGTCCCCTCCTCGTGGTCTTCAGTTCTTAGTTTTCCGCGGAGCCAGAAAGCCCTGTCTCTCTTCTCTACGTTTTTCTACGTGCCTTTCTTGCACCGTGACTTCTTAAATTTACTTAGTTCGGGAGTCGCTGTGCTCTTTTTTTGTTATTTTTACTTAGTTTCATGTTTTCGGCGAATCAGGGGCTCCTGGGTTCGCCTTGGCCGCCTGGCCTTGCGTGGCTGCGGCTCTCTTTTTTGACTTATGTCCCAGCCCTTGACCGGGTTTAAAAAGTGCACTCAGTGCGGTCAGGTGATTTTGATCACTAACCCGCACCGCTGGTGCATCTTGTGCCTCGGAGTTGACCATCCTACGGACTCTTGCCCTTGTTGTGCTACCCTCCAACCTCGGGCTCTCAGGAGGCGTCGAACGCGGATTGCGGAGCTCTTCCCTATGGAGACTGATCTACCTGCGGGCCTGGTCTCGGCCTCGGTTTCGACGTCAGCCTCGAAGACCTCGGTTCCGGGAAAATCTCCCTCGACCTCGATGGCCCCGGCCTCGAAATCCTCCACCGCAGATAAGTCTCCTCTTCTGTCTTCAGGGTCAGTTCAGCTACCTAAGAAACCCTCCTCGGAGTCTCTGACTGTCCAGGTGGTGGCTGCCGCGACGAAACCGCCTACTAAGGCCTCCAAGCGTGCCTCCACCATAAGGGAATACTCTTCCTTGTGGTCGCCCCCTGTGGAGTGCACTGCCGCACCTGTAGGGCCAAATATGATCTCGGTGCCGATGTTCAAGGATATGCTTAAGGCTATCATCTCCTCGCAGCTCTCCTCTGCTTTGGCTCGGCTTGCCCCGTACTCGACCTCGCTCGCGACGGACCAGCCTGAGCGTCGCCATGAGGGTTCTCGAGGTAAGGGGCGTCGGTCTCAATGTCTGTCCTCCCCTGACTCCTCCCCGCTTCCTTCGCATTGGGGTTCCCCCGCCGCTCGGCCTCGTTCGAGGCACCGTTCGAGGCGTCTTTCTCCCTCATCCTGGAGACCCGCTAAGAAGCCCAGGGATTCCTCCCCGAGGTGGGGTAGATTGCCAGGCCCTCGTACTACGGGGTCCATTAAAGCCTCGGACCTGGTGTTGTCTGATCCGAGTCTCCAGTGGTCGCCAGTGCCATCCCGTGGGGCACCGACGTCGGGAGCTTCTGCCTCTTTTTCCCGACGCTTGTCGTCTTCCCGGGACCCTCGAGGGGGGCTTCGTCGGTGCCTTGGACCCCTGGGTTCTCGCCTGTGGGGACCTCTAAGCGCAAGCTGTCCTCGACTCCCCCCCATTCTTTCAGCGGGGCTTCTTCGACATCAGTGCTTGTTGACACTGACATGCTTGCGCAGTACTCCCGGGAGGCTTCCCCCTCTTTTTCTGCTGCCTTGTAGTCTCGCTCGACCTCCCCCCCCTTGAGGGGCGGTCTGAGAGCAAACCCTCTTCGCCCCATTTTGGATCTCCGGGGGCTGAACAAGTTTCTGGTCAAGGAGAAGTTCCGCATGCTCTCTCTTCCCACTTTATATCCTTTGATGGAAGAGGGGGACTAGTTGTGTTCACTAGACCTGAAGGAGGCTTACACTCATGTGCCGATTCACCCGGCCTTTCGATGCTTCCTTCGCTTTCGGGTGGGGGACCTTAATCTGCAATATCGGGTCCTCCCGTTCGGGCTTGCTTCATCCCCACGGGTCTTCATGAAATGCCTCGTGGTGGTGGCGGCGGCCCTCAGGTCTCGAGGTCTTCAGATGTTCCCATACCTCGACGACTGACTAATCAAGGCGCCATCGAGGGAGGGGGTTATCTCAGCGACCTGTCAGACTATTATCTTCCTTCAGCATCTGGGGTTCGAGGTCAACTTCCCAAAGTCCCAGTTGTGTCCCTCTCAGTCCCTGCAGTTTATTGGAGCCGTGCTGGACACGGTTCGCCTCCGGTCGTTTCTGCCTCAGTCTCGGCAAGCCACCCTCGTTCAGCTCAGTTAACAGGTCTCCCTGAGGGCTTCAGTCTCGGCCAGGCAGATGATGATCCTCTTGGGGCACATGGCCTCCACCGTTCATGTGACGCCCTTTGCCAGATTGCACCTCCGTGTGCCTCAGTGGACTCTGGCGTCCCAGTGGAGGCAGGATCGGGATCCCGTATCTCAGCACATTGCGGTGACTCCCTCCTTGAGACGCTCGCTCCGTTGGTGGGCCGACTCTTCCAATCTTTCCAGAGGTTTACTCTTTCTCGTACCTCTGCCTCGGAAAGTCCTAACAACGGATTCCTCATCTCGATGGCCTTTGGACTCAGGGTCCTTGGTCAGATGCAGACCGTTGCTGCCACATCAACCTGCTGAAGCTCCGGGCCATTTACAGGGCGTTGGTGGCTTTTCGTCACTTGCTGCAGGATCAAATGGTCCTGGTGCGTAAGGACAACCAGGTGGTGATGTATTATGTGAACAAGCAAGGGGGTACGGATTCCCTGTCGCTTTGCAAGGAAGCGCTTCGGCTTTGGGAGTGGGTGATACGCCACAACGTCTTCCTTTGCGCAGTCTATATCCAGGGCGAGCAAAATTGCCTGGCAGACAGGTTAAGTCGCCTCCTTCAGCCGCACGAGTGGTCACTCCATTCCTCGACTCTGCGTCAGGTGTTTGCTCGGTGGGGGATTCCACAGATAGACCTGTTCGCTTCGCCCCTCAATCACAAGTTGCCTCGCTTTTGTTCAAGGATCTACTCCCTGGATCATCTCGAGGTGGGTGCTTTCCTTCTGGATTGGACTGGCAGGTATCTCTATGCGTTCCCTCCCTTTCCTCTGATTCTGAAAACTCTCGTGCACCTCCGATCGATGCACGCTGCTATGATTTTAATAGCACCTCGGTGGCCCAGGCAGCCGTGGTTCTCCCTTCTTCTCCAACTCAGTGTCCGGGAACCTCTTCTGCTGCCTGTATTTCTGTCTCTGCTGTCTCAGAGTCGGGGTTCACTGCTGCATCCCAATATGCAATTTCTGCACTTGACGGCTTGGTTCCTTTGCACCTGACTTCCTTCCGGGAGTTTTCTCAGTCGGTGTGCGATGTTCTAGAAGCTTCTAGGAAGGCTTCCACTAGCCAGTGTTATTCTCAGAAGTGGTCTAGATGTGCCGCGTAGTGTGTTTCCCAACGCGTTAAGCCTTTGTCTGCCTCTTTGTCCTCAGTGATGGAGTACTTGCTTCATTTGTCTTGGTCTGGGCTTAAAACAACTTCTATTAGAGTTCATCTCAATGTGATTGCTGCTTTTCATCGGCTACTCGATGGGAAATCGCTCTCGGTCCATCCGCTGATTTCTCGCTTCATGAGGGGCCTCTTGAATGTCCATCCTCCTCTCAAGCCTCCCCCGGTGGTTTGGATCTTAATGTGGTTCTTGCTCAATTGATGAAACCTCCATTTGAACCCCTGGATAGGGCCCATCTGAAGTTCCTTACTTGGAAGGTGATGTTCCTGATTGCTCTCACGTCTGCTCGTAGGGTCAGTGAGCTACAGGCTCTGGTTGCGGACCCGCCTTTTACTGTATTTCATCATGACAAGGTAGTCCTGCGTACTCATCCTAAGTTCTTGCCTAAGGTGGTTTCGGATTTCCACCTTAATCAGTCTATTGTCCTTCTGGTGTTTTTTCCTAAGCCCCATTCTCACCCTGGGGAAGTGGCGCTTCACACTCTTGACTGTAAGCGGGCATTGGCTTTCTATCTTCATCGCACCCAGTCTCATCGGAGGGATCCTCAACTTTTCTTGTCCTTTGATCCTAATCGGTTGGGCCATCCTGTTTCCAAGCGCACCTTGTCCAACTGGTTAGCTGCTTGTATTTCCTTCTGCTACGCTCAGGCTGATCTCTCGCTGTACGGTCGGGTCACGGGGCATAAAGTCCGAGCGATGGCGGTGTCTGTTGCTTTTCTCAGGTCCACGCCTATTGAGGAAATCTGCAAGGCCGCCACTTGGTCTTCGGGTCATACCTTCACCTCTCACTATTGTCTGGATGCTTTTTCCAGACGTGACGGCCAATTTGGTCAGTCGGTTTTGCGTAATCTGTTTTCATAAATTGCCAACTTTCCCTCCGTCCCTTTTTGGTTAGCTTGGAGGTTACCCACATGTAGAGAATATGCTGCCTGCTTGTCCTGGGATAAAGCACAGTTACTTACCGTAACAGGTGTTATCCAGGGACAGCAGGCAGATATTTTTGCAACCCTCCCACCTCCCCAGGTTGGCTTCTTTGCTAGCTATCTGAACTGAAGACCACGAGGAGGGGACGCGCCCTCTAGTGGAGCGGGAAGGCACACGCATGCGTGGTACAGCACTAGCAAACTTTGAGATCTTCAATCAAGTTTGCTAGAAAAGCTGTCCGCGACGGGGCTCCGTGGATGACGTCACCCATATATAGAGAATATCTGCCTGCTGTCCCTGGATAACACCTGTTACGGTAAGTAACTGTGCTTTATGCCCACTTGGCAGGTTCCAGAACTCAAGGGAATCCCAACCCAGTAAAGCTAAAGTCCCCCAAAACACAGTCTTCAAACAGTTCAGAGTTTATCACAATGTCTAGTCCAACGCTCTTACAAGTTACAGTTTGAAGAAAAAAACAACAGTACCGTAATTCAGAGCTTATGTCAGCACAGCATAAAAATTCCTAAGAAAAAATGAAGTCTGCCTCCTAAGCAGCTTTACTACCAAGACTTCCGTGAAACAAAATGTACACTGCCTCCATTCACCTCTGAATCTTTTGTTTCAGACCCAAAGGTTAGGCATGAGATCTGTCCCCAAAGCAGCATATAGCCAGACACAGAAACTTTCAGTCACTTCTAAAACAAAGTGTAACACAAACCCTTGTTTGAGAAAAACATAACTCAGGGCAGTTTTAAAAGAGTACCTTTTATGAGAGGTCCATTTTCTCAGTAGCACTTGTAGTGGGCTTCAAAGCCAGCTGTTCCGAGGGCTCCCAGTCTGCCTCTGGGAGTTACAAGATTTCTTCCATATGGCCCTGTTCTGCCCCTAGTCACACCCAGCCCTGCCTGCACATGAACCTCATCTCTTTTTTTCTCAAGCTCAGGGCCGTGTCTGGAGGTCCTTCAAGCATGTGTGGATATGACACGATGATGTCACACGCATGCATGCCTGCATATGTCATCATTGCGTCAAATCTACCCATGTTCAGAGGCTCTCCAGATGCAGAACCAAGTTTGAGGCTTTCCAAAATCAAGACAAACTGCCAGGTTTTGGAAATCCATCCAGGCACCTGGATAGTCCTCTAAAAAGGGCCATTAAAAGCAGTCTGTCTTACTTCCTGGGGAATCAAGAAGCAATCAGAAACTCTGTGTATAAGAATCCTCCTCCCAAGGGAACTAGTTGGACATTCCCTCCCCAGCGGATGCTGCTGTTCCATCGCAGCTTTTAGGTCCTACTGTATCAGAGTATGTACTCCTTTCCCACTCCTGACAGAGAAAACAGGCTATGTGTGCTGCATGTCAGGGAGAGATCTGAGCTTTGGGATGCTGTCTCCTAGAGTGAGAACAAGGATTAAAGTGTCCCTATCAGAATCCCTGTCACAAGTAAACAGTGGGTTTTAATTCTGTGTTTGACTGTTTTATTTGTATCAATTGTAATTATGTGTTTTATTGACCATACATTTATTTCTGTACTCTGCTGAGAGATAGAAATAATAACAATGAATAAATTAAACTAAGTTATGGCTTTTCAGCCTGGAGAAGAGATGACAGAGGAGACTTGATAGAGGTCTATAAAATCATGAGTGGGGTAAAATGGATAAATCAGGGTTGCTTATGGTTTCAAATAGGATTATGAGGGGCTGCTGAAAAGTTCTCAGCCCAACTAAGGAGAGAATGATGTGGAGCCATGAAACTTACAAGTTATTCCATACTTTTCTTGATACTTTTCGTTTCAGATATGAAATGAAAAGTGTGGAATAACTTGTAAGTTTCATGGCTCCACGTCATTCTCTTCTTTTTTGGGCTGAGAACATTTCTGCAGCCCCTCATGGGATATGGGGACATGCCATAAAACTAATATACTGTATAGCACTTTTAAAACAAATTGAAAAAGAAAATTGCTTCATTCAGTACACAGTTAAACTGTGAAATTTGTTAACACAAAATGTGGTAAAAGCAATTAGCATAACCCTGTTTAAAAAGGACTTAAACACATTGGTACAGGAAATGTCCATACAACAACTTTTACCCAGGTAGATTTGGAAAAGCTACTGCTTACCCTTGGATATTTAATTTAGTTTAAGTTTACATCTATATTCCACATAACCAAAAAAGATTCAAGGCAGATTACAATCTACAGTAGAATGTATATTTCACAGTAACCCTCAATTCTCTAACACCAAATATAAAACTATCACAACTTCTTCTCTATATGAACCTCAAAGGGATTCTCAATAGGTAGCTCAAGATGCAGGAGATAAATATCCGATATGAACAAAGAGGACTAAGGCCCAGATTCTCAAAAGATTAACGCCATCGCTTAAACTGTTTTCCAGCTGTTTAGCCTGCATGCATTTTAGTGGCAGATTATCAAAATGGCTTATCTCTGTTTTTAGCGAGGTTTCTAGCAGTCTCCGATACTGACATGCAAATGGACTTTTCAGCATTAAAATGAGCACTCTGGTGGATTTTTTAAATTTTATTTCCGAGCCATTCTCCAAGAGCAGCATCAGCTTTTGGCGACAAAAATCAGTGACTGGTGCAGGGGTGCCGGTAAAGTGAAAGCACTATTTAAAACCCTGGCTTAGCAGTGTCGGAGACTGCTAGAATAGCTATTTTGAGAAGTGCCCCCCCTCTCAGCAGCGGGAGAGATGCCCACTCTCTCCCACTACCAAGCGACCCCGCCCCGGCAGCAACAGGAGAGATGCTCATTCTCTCCTGCTACCACACAACACACCCTGTCTGCAGCAAGAGAGATTCCCATTCTCTCCCGCTGCCACACAATACCCACCCCTGCAGCGGGAGAGATGCCCACTCTCTCCCATTGACAAGCGAAACCCCCCCCCCCAACAGCAGGAGAGATGCCCATTCTCTCCCACTGCATCACAACACCCCTCCCCTGCCCCTGACCCCTCTCCCCTGTATCTTTAATTAGATGGCTGACTGGAGGGATGCCTCCTCCTCCGGCCAGCTGGCCCACCTCTTCCAGTATGGACCTTTTCCTCCCCAGTGCATCCAGGGGGCAGCGTGGGCTCTCTGTGCTAAAAAACGCTAGCGCGGTTTCGTAGAAGAGAGGGTAGGGAATGGGGATGGGACTTCATATACTGTGGTTACAATCAAAGTGGTTTACATATTATATAAAGCTCTTGTTTTGCACCTACTTATTTTGTATACTACAAGATACAATGAAACAGGGGAACCAAACTAGAATGGCATTCTAGAATCCGAGCAAGAACAGTATGTCAAGGAGTAGATTCTGAATAATAGTGCTGGCCATGAAGTCAGCACTGGAAACATTGGGTTGAACTGGGTAGAAAATTAAGGCAGTATATCAAGTCCATGATCCTTTGCCCATTTTGAACTCAAGATGGATTTTATGAACTTTGTCATGAAGGAAACCAGACAAAATCTTGCTAGGGAAAGAGTGAAGGGGAATAGATAGAAGAGGCAGTTTGAGGAGAAAGACACAAATAGATATAGTATAAGTATAAGATTACCAGATTTTGGGGTTCCACATCTGGATCACCTTGATGGGGTTGGGCAAGGCCAAGTGTTTTGAGCAGGGCAGAGCCTTTCCATGACAATTTTCCATCTTTAAAATTATAATTTCTACATCTTTCCCTTCCACTCTTCTAGTTCAGCCATCTCTAACTCTCTCTTTCTTCTGTCTTTCAATCCAACCATCTCTGCCTTTCTCTCTGTTGCCTTCCAGTCCAGCTATCTCCATCTCTTCTCTGTCCTTCTAGTAAGTCATCTGTATCTCTATTTCTCTCTCCCATCCACTTTCCAGCCCAGACATCTCCACTTCAGGGCCCAGTCCAGCACTTTCACCTCTCTCTCATCCCTTCTGGCCTTGCATCTTTCCTTCCTCTACTTCCCCAAACTCTCAAACCTCCATTTGCAACTCCCAGCTCATTCCCTCTGATGTATTCTTCATGTTATATTTGTGGGGGCCCAGCAGAGATGCATAGCACTATACTTCATAATGGTGACAGGAATGCAAAGGGAGGTTTGAGGGGAGGGGCTGACACCAGTGGTAGGTGGTGGCAACAGAGAGAAATGCAGGATCACACAAAATTAAACTATGGCAGCTCTGTCCTAATTACTAAAATCAGGGACAGAGATTTGACAAACAAGGGAGAATCAAACACAGGGATCTGAAATTGGGGACATTTCCCCCAAATTTGGAATGTCTGGTAACCCTAACATAGTAGTAAAGTGGAGGAGTAGCTTCATGGTTAGTGCAGTGGGCTGAGAACTTGGGAAACTGGGTTTGATTTCCACTGCGGCTCCTTGTGATCCTGGCAAGTCATTTAACCCACAAAAGCTTAGATTATGAGCCCACAAGGGTCAGAGACAGTATCTGTGTATAATAAATGTAAACTGCTTTGGTTGTACCACAGAAAGGCAATATATTAAAATCCATGACCCTTTTACCTATTTCCCTTGCCCCTTTCAATTTCAATAGTGGGATGGATGGCTTACTGAATAACAGATGAGATGTGTATCAATTTGAAATGTAGGAAGTCTGTATGTAAATGGTGTTTTAAACAGAGATCTAATCTAATCTTCTATTTCTGCATCACTCATACCTAGGTAGGCTCAAGGCGACTTAAAGAGGGGGGCGAGGGAGGGGGAGGAGAAGAGAAGAGGAGGGGAGGAGGGGGTAGGGAGAGGTGTAGAAGTGCAGAAATGAATATTAGAGGATGAGCCAAGACTGATGTTTGGTTCGTCTAACGGGATAGGGCTATCTGAAGCAGAGAGAAGAGTATGATGCTATAACAGGAACATTTTTAGAAACCTGCAGTATGGAGATAATTTAATAGGGCCCAATATTCAGCTAGCGCTGACTGCCACCAGCCTTAAGCCTGGAAATTCAATTTCAGGACAGGTCCAGGCACCTGCATTGACTTTCTGGATTTGTAGAGCCAGCTAATGCGCAGCCTATTAAATGCGATATTAAACACTTAAGCGACTATGGGTTAAGTGCTACTCCTTGGGTCAGGTACTAGGGACCTGGATTGGCCACCGTGAGAATGTGCTAATGGGCTTGATGGACCATTGGTCTGACCCAGTAAGGCTATTCTTATGTTCTAAATATAGGACTGATTTTAGGTGGTCCTATTTATGCAGTTAACCTGGTCAGTTAAGTGCTGAATATAAGAGCACTTACCTGGAACGTCTCCAAAATAGCCAGTCTTCAGTTTAGCACTAGCTGGTTATTTTCAGTGGCACTAATCTTTATGTGCATATAATGCATCATAAAACGATCCTTTGTATAAAAGTACATGTTTGGTGTAGGCTTGTCCTTAGGTGGAGAATGGACAGCGCCACTATTTAAATGTGTATTTTATATCAGCTCCTCAGCTGGTATAAATGTACATGGATTCATTTTCCCCATGATTTCTACTAGATTTGTGCTAGTATTTTATTTTGGCCCCTTTTTACAAAGCCATGGTAGAGGGAACTACCATGAGCCGGTAAGGTAAATCAATGCTCAGAGCATTTACCTCGACCACGGTAGCTTTGTAAAAGTCAGCATTTATTTACAAAGACACGTAGGACCCTATGCTGGCAGTTTTATAAAGGGATATGCTTAGCACTAGTTCTATATGGCTTAAGACAAGAAATCTTTTCTTCACTCAACATGCTTTGTATCAAATCACACACCAAAAGAAAAGAGCAATTATTTTCAAACAATTGATATCCTAACTGGATAGCAATTATATAATGAACTAAAGGCTCAATTTTATTTTTTTAAACTAAATACAGGAGATAAAAAGACCACAGATACCCCTTCATATGAAAAAATATGATGTTTAAATATCATACGAGTATGTCATCTGGGGTTGGTATCAATCACTGGTCAAAAGAACCTGCTATAATTTTTCAAAAATATAAATATTCAACAGTTCATTAATAATAGAACAAGAAAGCTGCACTTTTCCATCTGTAATCCTCCTATATTTGGTATAAAAAATTAAAAAGTGAGCCTTGATTTCATTGCATAACCACCATTCTGTTACCACCATCCTGTTAAGGGTATTAATTGTTTGAAAATAATTGCTCTTTTCTTTTTGTATGGCCTAAGCCATTACAGAATAGCAACACAAAGCTGCATTGGTGTGCCAAAAGTTAGGCATGCCTGCTTATGGTAGGTCAATGGCTGGCATTAAGTGGGCTTTACTAAGATTACAGTGCAATATGTGCAATTGATAGTGTTCCCTAAATTGTGCCTGCTCCATAAACGTGTATATCTCCTGAAAGCTGTCTCATCATCCATTAAACTTGAAATTGACACTTGCACACGTGGAGGGGCATAATCAAAAGAAACATCTAAGTCCCCTTTTGGCCTGAGTCCCTAGGCACAGAAAGTAGGCAGCAGAGAAATGTCCATTCTCAAGAAAAACGGCCAATCAGGCCGTAGGCCCCACCCTGGTGCATCCCACAATGCACTGGGAAGGGGCAGGCCTGTCATTCAGAGGAAGGTGGGCCTGCCGGCCAGACAGAGGGAGAACCCGTCCGGCCATTTATTAAGATTAGAGGGGGGTTGGGGGTTTAGGGGGGTCCATCGGAATGGGGGGGTTCCGGAGAGGGGCTTGGGTGTGCCATCGGGGGGGGATGTTTTCTGGCAGGAGGGCTTAGAATCCCTCCTCCGATGATCAGTGCGGAGAGTTTCTTTGGCAGGAGGGCTTGGGCTCCCTCCTACCGATGATCGTGGGGAGGGGGGGTTCTTCGGCAGGAGAGCTTGGGCATCTCTCTTGCCAATGATCGTGGTGGGGGGATCACGGCAGGAGAGATTAGACATCTCTCCTGCCGCGATCGTTACTGGTGCGGGGGGATGGGTTGCCTAGGCTGCTGAGCTTATGGCAGCTACGATCAGCTCAGCGGCCCGATTCAGAATTTATACCTGTTTTAACTTGGTCTAAGTCAAAACGTATAAGTTCTGTCTGGTAACCTATCAAACCTTTTTGGTTATGGCTGCCTGATGACTAACCACCTCTTTTATGAAACTGCGATAGCAGTTTCTAGCGCAGAGAGCCGCACTGAATGGCTCGTGCTGCTCCCAATGCTCATAGGAACTTTATGAGCGTTGGGAGCAGCACGGGCCATTCAGCGCAGCTCCCCGCGCTAAAAACTGCTATCACAGTTTCGTTAAAGGAGGCCTAAGTGTAGGTCGGCCCACCTCTCACCCTATCCTCCAAAAATGCCCCTTTTCGCTCTAGGCGTACAGAGGCAGGGTAAAAGCCTAAGTTGGATTTAGATACGTCTAAAACCAGTTTTGATTATCAGTACTTGGACGATCTGTCTTGTTATCATCCAAGTTCCGACTTAGGCTGCTTTTTGGACTTTTTTTTATTATGAGCCCCTTAGCGATTAGGTGCACTGTCTTGTACTTAAGTGTAAAATAGCTTATTATTATTCTTTAAACTAGGCATACCATTGGAGCCTAAATTTAGGTGCCTGCTTATAAAATTGTCTTTCATTTTTCTTGATAAAATAGGCTGCAAACAGACACCTTTTGCCTTCTTAATCCAGGCATCCAGTTATGAAATTACCCTCTAGATTTGTAATATACTGTTCGTTAAAAGTAAATAAGTAACAAGAATATACTGAAAATAAGTATACCCCCCTTTTTACAAAGCCACATGGAAAAAGCTCCAAAGCCCTTTAAATCCCTATGGGCTTTGGGGCAGTTAATGCAGTGGCTTTGTAAAAGGGGGAGGGGGATAATAATTTAAATGTTAGTAAGAAAATTTTACATATTAATTAAGTTTCCAGTTCTATGATCGGATCTCCTTGGCTGCTGAATTTTTCATTAGCTTTCCTAAGATAACCACCTCCCTACAGGTAGTTGAGATTCGTTTGCTCTTCAAGAAGCATCGATAAAGCAAGATCCAACATTCTTTCTGCTATCACAATACATTTTCCAGAGTTCTTCTATCTGTATTACTTGGACATTAGTGACGAGGTATTTGGCTTCTCTTTGTGAAACTTTGTAGACACTCAAGAGTAGCTGGCACTTTCAGAGCTGTTGAACAATTCTTCTCTCATGTTAAAGTGTAGCCAATAAATTATTAATAAATTAAGCAGTTGAATATTGTTTTTAATCCTGGGGTAGGGCTTCAAGGCAGGATCCTGAAATTTAATTAAAAATTGTTACTCAATGTATTTTTTTCTCAAGACCATGGAACAAGTTGTTAGAATTTCAACACAATAATAATAATGACAGCCTTATTTATATCCCATCATACCTTTCAGTTCAATCAATAATTTCTTCCTCACCAGGAAATAAGGCAAACATTAAGATGCATGTTTAAAATTAAATTACTACCTTTAAGTCTGAAATTTAGCTAATCTGTACACTTTTTCTTTTCTGTCTTGTTAAAAATGGTCTTTACTAGCAAGATTATACACTGATATGCAAATTACATGGTACCCTGTTTACCCAAAAATAAAACACTGTCTTATATTAATTTGGGGTCCAAAAACGCACTAGGGCTTATTTTTGGGGATTGTCATTTTTTTGTGTACAATGATCAACTCTCACCCATCCCCTTGTGCAGCATCTTTCTATCCCTCCCTCTCATATCCCCCCGTGCAGCAAAATCCCAAAAGCAATTTCATTATGTTGCGTTAGATCTAATCTAATCATTTTTTTTGTATGCCACATCTTCCCTATAAAATAGAACTTTAAATGATAAACAAATTACAGATCATCCTTAAATAAACTGAATTTCAGATGTCATAACACGAAGCCATTCCCCCCGTGCAGCAGAACCCCGATAACCTTGCTAACCCATCCCCCCGCACAGCATCTTTCCATCTCTCCTTCCCATTCCCCCTGTGCAGCAGAATCCCATTGACCTCACCAACCCATCCCCTTGTGCAGCATCTTTCCATCCCTCCTTCCCATCCTGTGCATCAGAACCCCACCAACCCTCCCACCGCGAGGCCGACATAACCTCCGTTCCAGATAGCAGCGGCGGCAGCACTGAACAGGCTGCTTCACGGCCTTCCCCGTTGGCGTGTCAGCCTCATGGTGGGAGGGTCAGTGGGGTTTCTGCTGTGCAGGATGGAAAGATGCTGTGCAAGGGGGGCAGAAAGCACTGCCGCCAGTGAATCAGGGAGTGTTAGGGACATTCGAGAGGGGCTTCAGGGGTCGATCCAACTAGGGCTAATTTTGGGGGTATAGTTTATATTAGCACCTACCTCGAAAATCATGCTAGGGCTTATTTTCAGGGTAGGTCTTATTTTCGGGGAAACAAGGTAGGTATAAAAAATATTACAAAAATGAGATTAAAATTGTTTATCAGTAAAACTTTTGTTCCATAATTAGTTTAACATTTTATTTTCAGCTTTGACACCTACTGATTTTCAATCAGTGCTCCAAGCTCTAATTTTCATAAAATTGTATTTTTTTATTATTTTTTTTTAATTTCTTTATTCTTTTTCAAACTTACATCAAGTGCACAAAAAGAACAACATGAAATACTATCGTATAACACTTGAACATCATACATTATATTCTTAATATGTAAATTAATTAAAAACCCTCCCCCCTCCCATCTTTCTATACAATCATTAAAACTATCATATTCCTTCAAAATTTCAATTTTGCTACATCTTATCTTCCAATCTCCCCACCCCCCCTATGTATATTATCAAAGAAAAATGATGCCTATTCACTACAAAAATCAACCATCGGTCTCCATATCTTTAAAAAAGTAAAATTGTATTTTTATTTATCTTAAATAATAAAATGCTAGCCCGCGCATGCGCAGTAGCAAAACGTGTTCCCTGATCTCTTTTCTGTCGGGATGTGGCCGCACGAGTGCGCATGCGCGCGTATTACCTCACAAAGGTAAGCTCTGACACCAACGGCAGCGCCACTGAGATCAGGAAAGCACAGCACAGCCGGTGACTCCCCCCTCCCGCCCTGACTCACTGCCAAAACCACCACCTCCTCCTTCTCGCCGGCTCACCCGCTTTTAAATGCTGTCTTCACCTGGCTTTGCTGTCTTCTGTCCACTGCGGGCCGCCCTCTCTGACTACTTCCTGTTTCCGCTAGGGTTGGCCGCAGTGGATAGAAGATGCCGAAGCCAGCGACTGTAAGCGCCGATCTCCGTTCCTCCGTGGGGGGGGGGGGGTCTGGGAGGAGAGGGATCGCGGCCACTCAGCGCCCCCACCAAGGAGCCCAGCAACTTTCCGCTGCCCGGGACCCGACTCATTTGCCGCCTCTTCCCTTACCGCGGGCCCGACTGGCGATTTAAGCAGCGTGTCAGCAGTCTTCACAAGCTGCTTCGGGCCCTTCTACTGCCCTGATTTGCTCCGGACGTGCCAGAGTAAATCAGGGCAGTAGAAGGACCCGAAGCAGCATGTGAAGACTGCTGACACGCTGCTTAAAACGCCATGTGTAGTCGGGCCTGCGGGAAGAGAAAGGGGGTAGAGGAAACGCTAATGCAGGCACAAGAAACTGGTGTGGGGGGAGGGAAATGGAAGGGGGAGGGATTGCTGCTTTGGACAGACAGACAGAGGGAAGAAGGGAGACAGAAAGAAAAGAAGAAAGACGCGGGCAGGTGCACAGGGAACTGGTGTGGGGGGAGAAAAATGGAGGGGGAGGGAATGCTGCTTTGGACAGACAGACAGAGGGAGGAAGGGAGAAAGAAAAGAAGACACAGGGGCAGGTGCACAGGGAACTGGTGTGGGGGAAGGAAAATGGAGGGGGAGGGAATGCTGCTTCGGACAGACAGACAGAGGAAGGAAGGGAGAAAGAAAAGAAGACAGGGGCAGGTGCACAGGGAACTGGTGTGGAGGGAGGGAAATGGTGGAGGAGGGAATGTAAAGGAAAGAGGTGCTGATGGACAGGGGGGAGGTAAAACAAAGGGAGAAGGCCTGCTGCTGCATAAGGAGAGCAGTGAAGGGGTGGTGGTGGACACAGGGGAGGTAAAAGGAAAGAAGAATGGACAGGGGGAGCAGGCAAGGGGTGGTGATGGACAGCCAAGGAAAAAGAAAGACAGAAAGAAAGAAAGCGGCTAAGGAGAGAGAGAGAAAGAAATAAAGAGAGACACACACACATATATTCTAGAACCCGTTAATGTAACGGGCTATAAGACTAGTTTATTTATATTCTGCTTACCCTACAATTCTATTCGGATTAAAAAATTGTTCAGATACTCAAGCATTTTTTCCTATCTGTCCCGGCGGGCTCACACTCTATCTAATGTACCTGGGGCACTGGAGGATTAAGGTGTCCTTTTACTAAGGTGCGCTAGCCGTTCTAGCACGCACTAAACGCTAACACATCCATAGACTATAATAGATGCTTTAGTGTTTAGCGCACACTAAAACGGCTAGTGTGCCTTAGTAAAAAGACCTATAAGTGACTTGCCCAGGTTCACAAGGAGCTATGCTGATATCTACTATGGAGGCACTTCAGCGTGTTTAGAACGTGACAGCTTGTTAACAGCTTATGAACATATGTGGAGGGGCATTTTTGATATGATGTCCAAATCCAAGTTTGGACATTTTGTAAAAGACATATCTTTTGCAGGCAAATAAATATAGGTATTGTATTTTTCGCTCTATAAGACGCACCTCACCATAAGACGCACCCCAGATTTAGAGGAGGAAAATAAGAAAAAAACCCATTCTGAACCAAATTGTATACTAATACATACCTGGCACCTTTTAATTCTGTCCCAGTCCCCCCCCCCATCAATCATCACATTTACATACCCCCTAGCACCTTTAAATTCCATCCCAGCCCCCCAATCAATCATCACTTTTACATACCCCCCAGCACCTTTAAATTTCATCCCAGCCCCCCGGCACCTTTAAATTCCTTCCCAGCCCCCCAATCAATCATCACTTTAACATACCCCCCAGCACCTTTAAATTCCGTCCCAGCCCCCCCAATCAATCATCACTTTTACTTACCCCCCAGCACCTTTAAATTCTATCCCAGCCCCCTGGCACCTTTAAATTCTGTCCCAGCCCCCCAGTCAATCAACATTTTTACATACCCCCAGCACCTTTAAATTCCATCTCAGCCCCGGCACCTTTCCGTTACTTGATTTAAGACCTCAAATGAGACAACTTGGTGCTAAATATGGATTGCTTTACCCTGCTATAATGAGGGTTACTTATGCCAATGAGTCACTAAGTTTTGATGATCCAGACAAGTTAAAAGAGTTTTTGGATACATGTGAGCAACCGATGGTGTCATAAAAGGAACTAAGGAAAAAAGAAATGACTCAATGTTAAAATGTCTTTATTTTGTTTGATTTTGATTTTTTCATGGCAGTGATTGCTATATAAGAGATTGATTCGTTGAAAAGATAAATTCTTATTTAAATTCAATTGCAATAACTGTCTTGATACATGGTTCTGGTGAATAAATTCTTTTTAGAATTCTTCAAAAGAAGTTCCATGGAATTATGCAAATCAGTTCGTGGACTAAGACCTCTAAATTCTATTTGCTAATGATTCCACACTTACTCCGTCATTAACTTTTTTGTAAATATCAGCAGGATTCATCGGACTTCATGGACATACTACTGGATATATTGGTATAATATTTATGAAAGATATAACGTATTGTTCTTACTTTATGCCTGATCCAGAAATATTTCTTCATAAGGATATGTGCGATAGCGATGGATTTGTGCAAGTGTGAGGGATCAACGTGGATTGAACTATATCAATTTCTAGCGTTTGAATTTATCGGTTCAGTCTTCTTGGTGAAATGAAAGAAAGATCTTCACTTTGGTTCGGGGACTGTAATTTGGATTTTGGATGTCATTACATGGGTTTCTTATGTAAATTGTTTTTTCAGCGTGATTGGAAGAATGGATTTTGCTAATGGTATATTCCTCAGTCTGTTATTGTTCTTCCTGGGTCAAAGGTAACACATAAGCAATTTATACGCCAGAAGAAAATTTAAAAAAAAAAAAGTTTCAAAGGACTAAGCATCGTTCGTACGAAAAGGAAGAACTGTTGCTCGATGGATGGACATGATGATTTGAGACTGTTTTGGTTATTTATTTACACAACCTTGAGATTCTAATGTTTTTATTTAATATATGTTATTTAAATATTTATGATCTAAATAGGATGACTTCGGGTCATATTTAGTTATTATTAATTCAAAGGATAATTACAGAGTGGTGTGGATATTAAATGAAAGAGGATGGGTATGTTTTCATGTAATATTAGTACTAACTAATACATTATACTTTTGGAGAATTAATTGAGGAGATATTATTTGTTGTTTAACTAATTTAAGATTAATTTACTGGAGCACATTTAAGGTTGAATATGTTTTGAATGGTGTTTACGTGATGGTTCGTTTTAATACATTAATTTTTATGTTATGGACTAATAAGGAATGATTTGAGGGGTTGTTTTTAGATGGGACATTATATAATAATATAAGAGATTTATATTTTATCTAATTTCATTTTAAGGTTTCTTTAGACAAGAGGATTATAATTTAAAGTTTTGGATAATATTATTTAAAATATTGTAAAGTCATTTATTTCTTTGATAATTTGATTCTTAATGGTATTTTTATTAAAGTAAAGTTCATAATTAATACTATTATTTGCTAATGAATAATTTATATGCTTTAGTTACTAATGAAAAATATTTTGTATTCAACTTAATTGTATTTTAGTGGCTTATCAAACTGCTATAATCAATTTAAATTTATGCTTGTGTAGAGTATTTCTTCACCTGATATCAAATATGCGTTTTCAAGATTTCACTACTAAATGGGGGGGGGGGTTTAGGGAGGGTTGGGATGATAGGGGTAAGGTTCAGGTTCATATTTGTAAAATCAGGAAAATGATGCCTTTTTATGAAGACTGGGAATATTTGTTTTATTGTTTTGGAAAGATTATTTTACTTATAATTTAAGGATGGATATTAAAATTTTCTCCTTGAATGTAAATGGCCTTAACCATCAGATTAAAAGAAAAAAAACATTAGCATTTTTAAAAAAACAGAATGCGGATATCTACTATATTCAAGAGACCCACCTGTCTATAATAGAATCAAAGAAACTGGAAGGGGTTGGGTGAAACAATGTTTTTTCGCCCCTGCAGATGGGAAAAAAGCAGGGGTAGCTATTCTGATTAATAAAAAATGTTCAGCCAATTTTAAATTAGTAGGTTCATATCCAAAGGGTAGATGGGTCCATATGGAGATGAGTATGGGAAATAATGCCCTGGCTTTGTTTAATGTTTATGCCCCTAATTCAAATCAAAATGAGTTCTTTAAAATGTTACAACAATTGTTACTCCCACTGGCTGCTTCTAAATTAGTTGTGGCTGTTGATTTTAATGCTGTTATGGATCCATTATTGGATAAAAAACCTTGTAGAAATATAAAATCATTAGGGTTAGATAATTTGACGCATTCATGTGATTTAAAGGATATTTGGCGTATACTTCATTTTAATGATCAGGAATTTTCCTTTTGTTCACAAGTTCACACATCTTTCTCTAGAATTGATTATATTCTTGTCTCAACTCAAATAGTTCAGCAAGTGATTAAAGCTTCCATAGATCCAATTATTTTATCTGATCATGCGGGTGTATGGATTGAACTACAAATAGATCAACAAGATTATAGTAGACCTATTTGGAGCTTTGATAATACATTGCTTATAGATACTAAATTCTTAGATGAATTACAAATAAAAATTAATGATTTTTTTCAGTATAATTTATCAGATGAAACTTCTTTGGAAAATGTTTGGGATGCTTTTAAGGCTACTAGAAGAGGTAATATTATTTCATACTCTGCTTATATTAGAAAACAAATTAAAAATCAATATTCTAATTTGGAAAAGGAAATTAAAATTTTGGAATCTAAATTGATTGATAAGTGGGAGCATGACACTTTACAAGACCTTTTAAAAGCAAAAGGTAAATATAATGAATTAGCTTCAAAATTAATAAGGAAAGATCTTTTTTCTCAGCAAACTTTGTATTATGGAAATTCAAATAAGGTGGGTAGGTTATTGGCAAATTACCTTAAAGCAAAGAAAAGAAGAACAAAAATTAGTGCAATTAAAGATGAGAAAGGAGTTATGCACAACCAAATTGATATTATTTTAAGTAAATTTTTATAAAGATCTATACTCTTCTGAATCTTATGATGGTAGGGAGAAAGATGGTTTAGATTTTTTGAATTTAATTATTGGTCCGAGGGTTCCTGATCATATGAAAAGAAGTTTAGATGAGCCTATATCACTAAAAGAATTAGAAACAGCGTTGAAGTCTCTTAGAGTTGGATCCGCTCTAGGTGGTGATGGATATACAGTAGAATTCTATAAGTCATTTTAAAATTTCCTATTGCCTCATTTGTTAAACTTATTTCAATCCCAATTATCTAAGGGATGTATTACAGGTACTATGGCTGAATCATTAACAATTGTTTTGCCAAAGCCAAACAGAGATCCCTCTTTGATTTCAAACTACAGGCCTATTTCATTAATAAATGTTGATGGTAAACTTTTGGTTAAGGTATTGGCTTTGCGCTTGGCCAAGGCTCTCCCTTTTATTATTGATATGCATCAAACTGGATTCTTTGCAAAGAGACATTCTTTTAATAATACTAGATTGGCCTTTCAAATGTTAAATTTATCTAAAGAAATCGCTGATCCAGTTTTTTCTATATCTTTGGATGCGGAAAAAGCTTTTGATCATGTTGAATGGCCTTTCATGTATCAAGCATTGGAATGGTTTGGTATAGGTTCGGGATTTATACAAATGATTCAAACTTTGTATAGCTCCCCTTCTGCAAGATTATATATTAATAATAATTTCTCTGATCGTTTTATATTGCAGAGGGGGGTTAGACAGGGTTGTCCTCTGTCTCCTTTGCTTTTTGATATTGTATTAGAACCCTTGTTATTAGCCATTCAACAAGCAAAGGGGATACAGGGTATTCTCTTTTCTGATAGAGAATACAAAGTTTCGGCATATGCAGATGATATTCAGCTTTATTTGAGAAATCTAGAAACTACCATTCCATGCTTATTAGAATTGATTGATACATTTGGAAAGTTTTCAGGTTATAAAATAAATTGGAGTAAGTCAGATATTCTTCCTCTTAATGTGCATTGTAATAGAGGTTTATTTGATTCTTTCTTATTTACATGGAAAGAGGATGGATTAAAATATTTAGGTATCATAATAAAAAATACTCTGGAAGACACTTTGAAAGAGAATGAAAAACTTTTATTAAAAAAATAACAGAAATGTGTGAGCAATGGAATCCTTTACATCTTTCTTGGTGGGGGAGAGTTCAAACTATTAAAATGATGATTTTGCCTGTAGTTTGTTATCAAATGAATATGATACCAATTTTTTTTCAGGGGTCCTTTTATAAAAAACTTAATGGTATTCTTACAAAATTTGTTTGGCTGGGTAAAAGGCCTAGAATAGCTTTTGTATGTCTGCAAACGTCAATTGAGGAGGGAGGGGTAAAATTTCCAAATTTTTATAGGTATCATCAAGCCTATATTTTACGCCAGGGCATGTATTGGATCCTCCCAGAACTCTTTGACAATGCTCCAGCTTGGTTGTACTTGGAGTGGCGTCTCTGTTTCCTTTAAATTTAGTTCATGTTGTTAGTATCAAAATGCCTAGGAGATATAAACAGAACAGAATTTTGATTGATACATGGAAAACTTTGAGATGCATTAGTAATTGAACACCTATTCCAATAAATAAATCAACAAATCAATCTTTATGGATAAACTCCAAGATTCAAATTGGCAGATCTCAAATCTTATGGAAGCACTGGATTATTGCTGGTATAAGAACTTTAAATAATGTTATTTCAGAAGGTAAACTGCTTGATTTTTCACAATTGCAATGTAGATTTGGTCTTAATAAAGCACAAAGTTTTAAATGGTTGCAGTTGAAGCAGGCTATTCAGGTGGGGTTCCCTGAATGGAAAACTCTTAAAAATCAATATAGTTTGGAGTTCCTATGCTTCCAGGCAGACTTCCTGGGACACCAAGCCGCGCAGTGGTACAAATTATTATCTGGATTTCTTAACAAAAACCCGAAAACTGGTCTTAGAGACATTTGGAGCATTGAGATTAAGCATCAAATTTCTGCATCTCAATGGCCACGCATTTGGTCTTGGAGAATGAGATGTACAGTGTCGGCATCTATGAGACAAACTTGGTTCTTTTTATTACATAGAGCTTTTTGGACCCCAGTTCGTTTGCAGAAGTTGGATAGCTCTAAATCTAATAGATGCTGGCACTGTAATCTAGAAGTGGAGACATTGGACCATCTAATTTTTCATTGTCCTTGCATTAAGAACTTTTGGAATTCAATTTGGTCTCAAATAAATTGTTTATTAGAAAACCATGTGGCACTATCATACGATACTGTTCTGTTTAGTATGTCTATGAGGGAAAAAAGTCAAATAGCACATAACAACAAACTTTTAATGATAATGACGGGAGTCGCTATTCAGCATATTACTAATAATTGGAAAAATTATACTAATCTTAATTATACATTTTGGTGGAATTCCTTATGTCATATTTATAAGATGGAAAGAGTAATTGCTTTACAGAAAGGTAGTTATAATAATTTTATAAAGATCTGGGGGCCATTGGTTAAATATTGTAATGAATAGGCATCGTTTTCTCTGATGGCATTTCTTTCATATAGAGGGGGAGGGGGTAGAATGGGGAAAAATTTGATTTAATAATGAGTTTATAATAAATATATGGAATGTTTAATGGTAACAAAAAGGTGGATAGGGAGAGGGAAATTAATTTATTTATATATTTATGATATTATTAAAAGAATTTCAGACGTATGAATGTCTTTCATGTTGTTCTTTTGTACACTTGTAAGTTTTAAAATGAATAAAGAATATTAAAAAAAAACAACTTCTGAATAGCTGCCTCAGTTCTTGCTTTTTTTTTTTTGGGGGGGGGGAAATGCGTCTTATGCAGCAAAAAATACGGTAATATTTGTTTTTACCATAAGCTCAAGATTCAGGTACGTTTTCAAATTTATATATATTAGTCTAAAAAATATTTTTTATTACAATAAAATATCTCCCCCACTTAAAATGTTAATTTGGATCAATCGATAATAAGGTTTAATAAAACTAGCTTTTATACAGTATATATCTCTATTTAAATGTACTGTCTTAATGTCCTCTGGATATTACTACTAGGAGACAGAAACCTACTGCTGAAATTGCCTAACAACCCATGAACTATAGACTTCAAAATCTTCATAATGGCTTGCCACCTCACCTTAAATCATCTAGACACAGCACACAACAAAGGAGATGCGTTAGACTTCTTAGCCAACAACCATCAACACATCATATCCAATATCAAGTGGAATCCAGTTCCCTGGTCAGACCACTAATTACTCTCCTTCTCCATCAATCTCTATATGGAAAGAACCTCCTGTTATGCCCCTAATAAACAAATCCTTACCAGAGGCAAAATAAACCCCACCCAATTCTGGACCACGATCACCATTCACCTCACAAAAATCTCAGAACACCCCTCTGAAATGATCAACCACTGGAACAGCGTCATAACTCAAGCACTCGATTCCAGCGCTCCTCAATGCTGTCACTCATCACAAATCATAAAACCACTACTATGGTACTGAGAAGCTCTAAAAGCAGAAAAGAGATCATGCGGACAACTAGAAAGACAGTGGAAAAAGAATCAAACTCCCTACCACAAATCACAATTGAAGTCTACAAATTTCACATAAAAAAACAATATTTTGCCACCAAAATAGAACAAAACACATTGAACACTAAAAAACTATTTGAAATTATGTGTTCTCTAACCGCTCCGCCCAGCCTAGATCTATTTGACACCACATCCCAATCAAGCTCACAAGATCTAGCAGATTTCTTCCAGAACACAATAAAAAAAGGTATAGGAAAACATTAAACAAGTGACAGTCCTCAGCATACTCAACAATCCTCATGCACAAAAGAACGGTGATCACTGCCCTGCTGATCACACCAGGAACGAATTTGATACTATCACAACAGAAAATATTATCCTAGTACTCAACAAACTCTCAATGCGAAGCTGCACCCTAGACCCTGACAAATTTACCTGTAACAATTACACACTGGCTAACAGCGTTCCTCAACTCCATCCTCTGCACTGGTCACCTACCATACTAAATTCAAGGAATAGACCTACCATACTAAAAATTCAAGGAATAGACCTCAATCTACCATCCAACTACAGACGAATTACAGGAATACCCATCTTAACCAAACTATTAGAAACACTAGTCTGTAAACAACTTAGCAAATACATTGAGCATCATTCAAGTCTCCTCCTGACACAGTATGGATTCAGAACTCATAATAGCACAGAACTTCTACTCCTGACCCTCACTACTATCGCCAGGCAAACACTAAGCAATGGCCTACAAGCCATTCTGCTCCAGTTCGACATCTCTGCAGCTTTTGACTCTGTGGATTATGACCTCCTAGTATCTCGACTCAGTGAGATCGGCATCGACGGCTCTGTACTCAACTGGTTCTATAACTTTTTAAATAACAGAGAATATGTACTTTGGTAAAACAAAACCAACTCCAAAACCTGAAAATTATTCTGTGGAGTTCCTCAAGGTTCCTCACTATCTATCATCAATCCTCTTCAATCTCTACATGAGCTCTTTAGGAAACAGCAGCTTCAGAGGAGATGAACACCTTCTGACATACGCAGATGGGACGAGCAATCACAACATGATCAACTTCAAACTTGATGTTGGGAAAGGGAAAGGTACCAAAACCTCAACCACAACTTTAAACTTTAAAAAGGGAGGATACGACAGCATGAGAGCCATGGTGAAAAAAACGGATCAAGAAAAAGATGGGCAAAGTCATAACAGTGGAACAGGCATGGTCCCTACTGAAAAATACTATCACGGAAGCACAAAGAATCTACATTCTGCGGATGTCCAAAGTAAAGAAAACCAAAGGCAAAAGAGAGCCGGCGTGGCTTACTAAAGAGGTGAAGAAGCCATAAATGAAAAGGACTCCTTTAAGATGTGAAAATGCACGAAAACATCCGAAGCTTGGAACAAACATAGAGATGATCAGAAAAAATGTCACAAGGCAGTGAGGGTTGCCAAAAAGGTCTACGAGGAGAAAATAGCGCAAGAGGCCAAAAATTTCAAGCCCTTTTTTAGATACGTAAAAGGGAAAAAACCCGCACGGGAGGCGGTGGGACTGCTGGACGACCTGGGAGGAAAAGGGTGCGTCAAGGATGAGAAACAAATTGCAGACAGACTGAATTCCTTCTTTGCGTCTGTCTTTACAAAGGAAGACACCGCAGCAATACCTGACACAGTGAAAGTGTTCAAGAGAGTCGTACAGGACAGCCTCACCACAGTAGAAGTGGACTTGGACCAGATTTACCACCAGATCGACAAACTTAAAAGTGATAAATCCCCTGGACCGGACGGAATTCATCCAAGAGTCCTAAAGGAACTGAAATTTGAAATCGGAGAACTATTGCAAAAACTTGCCAACCTGTCAATCAAAACAGGACAGATACCGGACGACTGGAAGATAGCGAACGTCATACCGATATTTAAAAAAGGATCGAGAGGAGTGCCAGGCAACTACAGACCTGTAAGTTTCATGTCTGTCCCTGGAAAGATGGTTGAGGTGCTGATCAAAGATAGCATAGTCCGGTCCCTAGACACATACGACCTGATGAGAGCCAGTCAACATGGCTTCAGGAAAGGGAAATCATGTTTGATGAACCTACTTCAATTTTTTGAGACAGTGAACAGACAAATTGATAGTGGAGAACTGGTGGATGTTGTATACTTGGACTTTCAGAAAGAGTTCGACAAGGTTCCACAAGTAAGACTTCTCAGGAAATTACAAGGCCATGGAATAGAGGGAGATATACTAAGATGGATAGGCAAATGGCTAGAGAACAGAAAACAGAGAGTGGGCATAAATGGGAAGTTCTCAGAATGGGAAAAAGTGACTAGCGGTGTACCCCAGGGCTCAGCACTTGGACCCATCTTATTTAATATTTTCATAAATGACCTGGAAGAAGGAACATCCATTGAAATCATCAAGTTTGCAGACAACACAAAGCTATGCCGGGCAATCAGATCGCAGAAGGACAGCGAGGAACTCCAGAGCAGATGAATCAATTGTAGAAGTGGGCAGATAAATGGCAGATGAATTTTAATGTGGAAAAATGCATAGTGATGCATTTAGGCAGAAAAAATAAAGATCACAAGTATAGTATGTCAGGTGTAACTCTGGGAAAGACTGAACAGGAAAAGGACCTGGGTGTACTGATAGATAGGACACTGAAACCGTCGGCAAGAAATCAAATAGAATGCTAGGCATGATAAAGAAGGGAATTACGAGTAGATCAGAGAAAGTTATAATACCGCTCTACAGAGCCATGGTCAGACCGCACCTGGAATACTGCGTCCAGCATTGATCTCCATACCTAAAGAAGGATATAAAACTGCTAGAGAGGGTGCAGAGACAAGCAACGAAGCTAGTGAAAGGTATGGAGAACCTGGACTACGAGGAACGACTTAGGAGACTGGGGTTGTTCTCCCTTGAGAAGAGGAGACTGCGAGGGGATCTGATCGAGACTTTCAAAATACTGAAAGGATTCGACAAAATGGAGCAGGGAAAGCAGTTATTTACAATGTCCAGTGTGACACGGACAAGAGGACATAGACTGAAGCTGAGGGGGGACAGGTCCAGGACGAATATCAGGTAGTTCTGTTTCACGTAGTGAGTGGTGGACACCTGGAATGCTCTCCCAGAGGAAGTAATTGCAGAATCCACCGCTCTAGGATTTAAGGGTAAACTAGATGCACATCTCCTTAAGAGTGGCATAAAGTGATACGGGTAAGGGTAAATTAGATGCACATCTTCCTTGAGAAGCATACAGTGATATGGGGACTAAAACTATGCCAGGGTACACCTGGCGGGGCCTCCACATGTGTGGATCACTGGACTTGGTGGACCCAGGGTCTGATCCAGAGATGGCAATTCTTATGTTCAGATAGATCCGTAGGCACCGTGCGCAACGGCCGCTAAGAAAGTGAATAGAATGCTAGGTATAATCAAGAAGGGTAGTGAACTACCTAGACAAATTATCATCCTTAGTGAACATCAATCAGGATTCAGAAAAGGATACAGCACGGAAACAGTTGTTGCTTCCATCCTAAACCACTTATGCGATCTTTTCAGCAAAGGTAAAAGTGCCCTGATTTTGCAACTTTACCTTAACAGTACGTTTGATCTAGTAGACCACGAAATTATGCTACTATGCCTAGACACAATGGGCCTCTCGAGAAAGGTAAAGAAATGGTTCCAGGAATTCCTAACCAATAGATCATACCGAGTAGCCAGCGAAGGGAAGTACTCTAAACCATGGAAAAACCCCTCAGGGGTTCCCCAAGGCTCCCCACTATCACCCACACTATTCAATATCTACATCTCATCCTTAGGCCATCTATTTAAAAAGTTAAGCTTAAACCACTATATATATGCAGATGATATATCCATCCTGATCCCCTTAAATGACATAATAAACAAAACAATAAATAACCTTTCTCACATAATGACCGAAATCGAAAAATGGACAACCAACTTCAAAATGAAGCTAAACACAGAAAAAAACAAAAGTCTTCTTGGCAAGCCCCAAGGATAAAATTACCAGAACATCATTAAAATTAAATGGCCACAACTACCAAATCTCCAAAACCATAAAAATACTGGGTATCACACTGGACTAGAGAGTTGCGCGGGGACAGAAATCCCACCCGTCCCCACCCGTCCCCGCCAAAGTCCCACCCGTCCCCACCCGTCCCCGTGAGGACTCCCACCCGTCCCCACCCGTCCCCGCGAGGAATCCCTCCGTCCCCACCCGTCCCTGCGAGAAATCCCCTCCGTCCCCACCCGTCCCCGCGAGGAATCCCCTACATCCCCGCCTGTCCCTATAAACTACAGAAATAGTTATTTCATTTAATTATGCTACTGAATTAAAGGCTCTGGTAGAAACCCATTTAAAAATAAGCAAAAAGACTTTATTAATTTGGAAATATTAATTGGGAAGAATACATACTTTGTAAACGGGTTTCTACCAGAGCCTCTAATGTTTATAAATTTTTATCAACACAACTAATATACTACTTTATCCTTAAGCAAAAAAAAAAAATAATAATAATTTTTTTCCTACCTTTATTGCCTGGTTTCTGCTTTCTTCATGTTCTCATTCAATTCCTTCCATCCACTGCCTCTCTTCTCTCTGTGTCTTCCATTTGCTCTGTTACTGTGCCTCTCCCTTTCTCCCCCCTCCCAAATTGGTCTGGCACCCATCTTTTTCCCTCCGCTCCCCCCATAGTCTGGCACCTCTGTCTTCTTCCCTGCCAGCGTCTTCTTCCCATTCCCTCTTCCCCATTTCCTTTCAGTGTCCTTCTCCCCCACCATCTTTCCCATGTCCTGTCAGGCAGCATCCTTCTCCCCTCTCTGTCTTCCCCATGTCCTTTCAGTGGCATTCTCCACCCCTTTGTCTTCCCCAGTGCTTTCAGGGTCCTTCCCCCCCTTTCTCCCGTTTACCCCATGTCCTTTCAGCGTTCTTTTCCACCCCTTTGTCTTCCCCAGTACTTTCAGCGGCCTTCTCCCCCCTTAAGCGTCTTTTCTTCTCCACTCCACCTTTCCTCCCTCCCTGCCTCCACCTTTGTGGCGCTTTTGCACCCGACCGACAACAGAACAGGCCCGGTCGGACAAATCTCCCTGTCCTGTAGCCGCGAATCTAAATTACCTTCTTACAGCAGCTGGAGTAGTGAAGCTGCTGTAAGAGGTAATTTAGATTCGCAGCTACAGGGCAGGGAGATTTGTCGGCCGGGCCTGTTGTCGGTCGATCGGGGGACCTGACCGGCTGTGCACATTCTCCGGGGCGGACCGCCCCCTCCCCCCTCTTTCGTACGCCATTGCCTTCTTCCTACCTGCCCTGCCGCACACAGCCAACCGGAAGTCTTCCTGATGTCAGCGCTGACGTCGGAGGAAGGGAGGGCTTTGCTTAAGCCCTCCCTCCGACGTCAGCGCTGACATCGGGAAGATTTCCGTTCGGATGTGTGCTGCGACAGGGCAGGTAAGGAGAAGGAGACTACCCTCGCGGCTCGACCAACCCCGCTGCGATCCAACCCCGCAGGAACCCCGCGACCCTCGGAGGCGTCCCCACGGGATCCCCGCGACCCTAGGGGGCGTCCCCACGGGATCCCCGTGACCCAAAGGGGGAACCCGCGGGATCCCCGCGGGTCCCGCGGGATTCCCGTCATCCCCGTTCCCGTGCAGCTCTCTACACTGGACACATACCTAACCATGGTAGACCACACGAACTTAGTGATGAAGAAATGCTTTTGTACACTCTGAAAACTAAGGACCATCAAAAAATACTTCGACGCTACATTCTTTAGGCTACTGGTGCAGTTTCTGATCTTATCAACGCTGAACTATTGCAACATTGTTTACCTAGGTATCCCAAAAAAAAGTACAAAAATTAAGAATAGTGCAAAACACAGCAGTTCGTCTGATCTTCGGATTGAGGAAAAACGACCACATCAGCCCTTACTACAAAAAGTTGCACTGGCTGCCAATAGAGGCGCGCATTCTGTTCAAATTTGCATGTATTTGTTTCAAGCAGGTCTGGGGTCTAGCACCTTCCTACCTGCTATCACACTTCATATTTCACAACCCCATACGACCAACCAGAAACCGAAACATATTTACTTGCCCAAAATTCACAGGCTGCAAATACAAATCCTTTCTGGACAGGACTCTCAAGTTCCAAGCAGGCAGACAGCAGTCCTGGCTGGACAACTACATAAACAGAGCCAGTATGACCTTAAAGCGCATTCCGAAAATCAATTAAAACCATTCTATTTGACAAATTCATCTCCTAAACAGAAGCCTCTAAATTATATATTCTCCCTCTCTCTACCTAGATGTAATTTTGCTGTTTTTTTGTTGTTCCTTTACCTTTTTCTTATGTAACCCTCTCTTCTTACATCCTGTATTTCGCTGATTATCCAGCCTTCTTCGAATGTGAACCACCTAGAAGTCTTTCGACTAAGGCGGTATAGAAGAATAAAGTTGTTATTATTATTATTACAACCAGAACGAAAGAAGTTATCCTGCCGTTGTATTGGGCGATGTAGTGAACAAGAGCACAACAGACAATAATTCAATGGCAGATGATATGATGCATGACCTACTTCTACTGGAGCACTGGTCTAGGTCCTGGCAACTCAGTTTCAATGCCAAAAAATGCAAAGTCATGCACCTGGGAAGCCGAAATCCATGCAAGATTTACGTTTCCCATGTAAATGTATAGTAAGATATCGAGATAATAAGTATGTGTTTTTTGAGCCATCTCAACTTACAGCTTTTCTGACACTGAAACGTCTGGAAAAAGAGAGTATAACAACAACTACCACAATAACAACTAAGTAATTGTTGGACTTGGTATAGAATAATTCCTCAAATCAGACACATGATACTGTTCTTTATTATATAGAATTTACAATTGATTTCCTTAAAAGTTCACTCTTTTATATATATCTTGGATCACATAATTATTGAGGACTTGAGATTGTCCGATTTGAATTTTGTTCTTATTATGTTAATGATTTACTTATTATTTGTGTTCGATTTGACAATCTTTCAGTACAAAATGTTTTGATTTTGTTAAAATTTTTAAAATGATAAATAAAGGAAGAAAAAAAAGATTTACACCCTAAATGGCGAGATCTTGACAAAAACTGAAGCAGAAAGAGACTTAGGGGTGATTGTCAGGGAAGACATAAAGTCTGCAAATCAAGTTGAGCAAGCTTCATCCAAAGCAAGGCAAATCATAGGTTGCATACGCAGGAGTTTCGTCAGCCGTAAACCTGAAGTCATTATGCCACTGTATAGATCCATGGTGAGACCGCACCTGGAGTACTGTGTGCAATTTTGGAAGCCGCATTACTGCAAGGATGTGCTGAGACTGGAATCGGTCCAGAGAATGGCCACCAGGATGGTCTCGGGACTCAAGGAGCTCCCATACGAGGAGCGGTTAGGGAAGTTGCAGCTATGATATGATCGAGAGATATGATCGAGACATTCAAGTACCTCACAGGTCGCATCGAGGTGGAAGAGGATATCTTCTTTTTTAAGGGTCCCGCGGCAACAAGGGGGCATCAGTGGAAAATCAGGGGCGGGAAACTGCATGGTGACACTAGGAAGTTCTTCTTCACCGAAAGGGTGGTTGATCGCTGGAATAGTCTTCCACTTCAGGTTATTGAGGCCAGAAGCGTGCCAGATTTTAAGGCCAATTGGGACAAACATGTGGGATCTATCCGCAAAGATAGATAGGGAGGGTCATTGGAGTGGGCAGACTTGATGGGCCGTGGCCCTTATCTGCCGTCTATTTCTATGTTTCTATGGTGCGTCCACATCTGGAGTACTACGTCCAATATTGGTCGCCATACCTTAAGAAGGATATGGCAATACTCGAGAGGGTTCAAAGGAGAGCGACTCGTTTGATAAAAGGTATGGAAAACTTTTCATACGCTGAGACACTGGAGAAACTGGGGCTCTTTTCCCTGGAGAAGAGGAGGATTACAGGGGATATGATAGAGACTTACAAGATCATGAAAGGCATAGAGAAAGTGGAGAGAGACAGACTCTTCGAACTTTCGAAAACTACCAGAACGAGAGGGCATTCAGAAAAGCTGGAAGGGGACAGATTCAAAACCAATGCTAGGAAGTTTTTCTTCAACCAAGCGAGTGGTGGACACCTGGAATGAGCTTCCAGAGTGCATGATAGGACAGAGTACGGTATTAGGGTTCAAGAAGGGATTGGACAATTTTCTGAAGGAAAAGGGGATAGAGGGGTATAGATAGAGGACTAATACAGGTCTTGGGACCTGTTGGGCCGCCGCGCGAGCGAACTGCTGGGCACGATGGACCCCCTGGGCTGACCCTGCAGAGGCACTTCTTATGTTCTTATAATAATAATAATAACAGCTTATATACCGCAATACCCTGAAGTTCTATGCGGTTTACAAAGATTAAGCAAAGGTACAAATTGATTGACTTTAAGAGGGAAGGAAGAAAGAGGGTTAATAGGACAGGAAATCCATTTTTGAGAAGAGAGTGATCAATAGAACAAGTTAATCGCTATAGAGGGGAGAGAGAAGAGAGGATCAGTTGTCTAGATACTTTAGGAACAGGTGTGTTTTCAGACGTTTCCTAAATTCCTCATAAGTAGTGGGCGAAAGCAATTGTTCTAGGACTTTACCCCATGATGCTGCTTGGTGCGAGAGAAGATGTTCATGGTGTTTTTTCAGTTTACAACCTCTCACTGGGGGAGAAACAAAGTTGGAATGTGAGCTTCTCTTGTGTCTGTTGGCTGAGAAGACGAAAAGGTCAGTTATATATTTAGGGGCAAGTCCGTGTAGTGCTTTGAAGCAGA
Organism: Geotrypetes seraphini; assembly: GCF_902459505.1. NCBI lineage: Eukaryota > Metazoa > Chordata > Amphibia > Gymnophiona > Dermophiidae > Geotrypetes > Geotrypetes seraphini. The sequence goes on along the minus strand of NC_047101.1, from coordinate 27,019,773 downwards.
AGCAGGCAAATTTAAACTTTACGCGTGCCTCCATTGGCAGCCAGTGCAGCTGCCGGTAGTAGGGTGTCACATGGTCAAACTTCCTCAGCCCAAAGATCAGTTTGACCGCTGCATTTTGCATCAATTGTAAACGCTGCATGTTCTTTTGGGAAATTGCTAAATAGGCGATGTTGCAGTAGTCAAGTAGACTCAGTACGAGGGATTGGACTAGGGTTCTGAATGCCGCTGTATCGAAATAAGCTTTAATGGATCTGAGTTTCCAGAGAGTGAAAAATCCCTTTCTGATCAAGAATTCCACCTGGTCTCTCATGGTTAGGCACTGATCCAAAGTTACACCTAGTATCTTTATGGTAGGTTGGATAGGGTAATTAAGATTATTGATACATAGTGGTAATTTGGTGTCAAGCGGATGTGGCGAAGCAACAAAGAAAGTTGTCTTTTCTTAATTAAGTTTGAGCCTAAAGGTTGTCATCCAGTGCTCCATCACGTTTATGGCTTCTGAAGCTTTAGGAATAGTTTCAGAGATAGAATTAACGAATGGGATGATGATCGTAAAATCATCTGCATAACTAAATAGTTTTATCCCTAACTGGGTTAGCTGCGTGCCTAGTGAGGACATGTAGACGTTGAAGAGCAATGGAGATAGTGGAGACCCTTGTGGCACACCAGATGGATTGCTCCAGGTATCTGAAAGTTCATAATTAAAACGTACTTGATAAGTGCGGGACATAAGGAAGCCACGGAACCAATTCAGCACCTCGTCCCTGATACCAATGGTGTCTAGGCATTGCAGCAATTTCCCGTGGTCTACTAGATCAAAGGCAGAACTCATATCGAATTGCATAACCAGGGCATTAAGGCCCTTACTAAACAGTAGGCGCAAATTGTCTAAAATAGCCGCAATTACTGTCTCAGTACTGAATAACGGTCTAAAACCGGATTGAGTTTCATGTAGGAGAGAGAACTGATCCAGATAATCCATCAGTTGGGTGTGTACCAATCCCTCCATAATTTTTACAATAAACGGAATGGATGCTACTGGTCTGTAGTTGGATATTATAGTTGAAGATTCTTTTCGATTTTTTAGAATTGGGGTTATTATGTGACCATTATTAGAGAGGAACTTCCCAGTTTTTAGAAATCCATCTAGAAAATGGGTTTCAAAAATAGTAACTGAAAGGGTTTGGCCCCTTTATGCCACTTTTTGGATGGGTTTGTTTGTTTTTTTTAACTGAGCCCCATAATCTGTTCTTTTGCCCTTACAGTTATTTGGCATGTCAAATTAAATTGATTTGTTTGATTTTTTCAGGTATTGTCAAGTGATGTGCCTAAATACTTTACTAAGGAGAAGATTCTCAAATATTCACGGTAAAATCCGACAAGCTGCTGTCACAGCCGCTAATGTAACAAATTCAAAAAGGTGAGTCATTCTTTAAAAACCGCGCATGCAAATAAGGTTCGTGGAGAGTCATAGAGGGTTGCTAAATTTGCATGTGCCGATCACTGGTGATAGCAATTGGCACATGTGCAGAACAAACCCACAAATAAAAAAGACCCCAAATTGAAGATTGACAGGAGGGATGCCCACTCCTTCCCGCCACTGCCATTAAGCAACCACCCTCTGACACACACCCCCGGCAGTGAGAGGGAAGCCCGCCCACTCCCTCCCGCCACTGCCTTTGTGCCTCCGATGATCCTTACCTTGTTTACGAAGGCCAGCCGGAGGGATGCCTACTCCCTCCAGCCAGCAGCCATGCCTCTTCAAAATGGTGGGCCTTCCCCTCCTCAGGGCATCCTGGGATGCACCGAGGAGGGGCCTAAGGCTCTGATTGGCCCAGATTGCTTAAGGCCCCTCATATGGGTATACAAATGCAAGAAGCCTAAAAAATAAAATAGGAGGATTAGAGTATATAACACTGAATGATAGATATAATAGGCATCTCAGAGACCTGGTGGAAGGAGGACAATCAATGGGCCACTGTATTACCTGGGTATAAATTATGTTATTAGGATGGAGTTGATCAAATTGGAGGGGGGGAATATTAAAGAGGTGATTAAATTAAATAAAATAAACATTCTGCAAGACATAGATAGCAGCGTGAAATCTATATGGAAAAATTCCATGTGTGAAGGGAAGTAATACAGAGGTAGGGTTATACTACTGTTCCCCAGGCCAGAATGAACAGACAATTCCTGATACAAAAAAGAACCCCCCCACCAAAAAAAAGGAGAAAGAATTCAGTTCTGCTTCATGGGTCTAAAAAAACTCCACTTATCAGTCCAATTTTAAACATCCGGAAACATCTCTGGAAACTTAACTAAGTTCTCATTTATTCACTGTGCTTATTCAGTACTTCTATTATATTTGACAGAGTGAAACCAGTTTCTTGAGATGTGTTTTTAGATGTTTAAAATTGGACTGATAAGTGAAGTTTTTTTTAGACCCTTGAAGCAGAACTGAGGTCTTTTTTTCCACTTTTTTTTTTTGGGGGGGGGTTCATTTTTTGTTTCAGAAAGTGGAAATGGATAGTATATAAGTGGGGAACAGGTTTCTGTGTCTTGTCCTGTTTGTCCAGTATGTCCTGTTTTTGATATACTGTAGTAGTGGATTAAATGTGCTCTTTCTCTTATTATTAAGTGATTTCAATTACCCCAACATTGACTGGATAAATGTTAACATCAAGGAGTGCTAGGGAAGTAAAATTCCTAGACATCATAAGAACATAAGAATTGCTACCCTGAGACAGACAAAGATCCATCAAAGCCCAGTATCCTGTTTCCAACAGTGGCTAACTCAGGTCCCAAGTACCTAGCTAGACCCCCAAGTAGTAAAACAGATTTTATGCTGCTTATCATAGGAATAAGCAGTGGATTTTTCAAAGCCATCTCAATAATGGCCTATGAACTTTACTTTTAGGAAATTATCCAAACCTTTTTTAAACCCTCCTAAGCTAACTGATTTCACCACATTCTCCAGCAACAAATATTTTCTACAGTTTGTTTTAAATCTACTATTTAGTAGATTTATTGCATGCCACCTAGTTTTAGTAGTTTTGGAAAGAGTAAACAAGCGATTCACATCTACCATTTCTACTCAACTCAATATTTTATAGATCTCTATCACACTCAGCTGTCTCTTCTCCAAACTGAAGAGACCTAGCTAGTCTATTCTTTCCTCATAAGGAAGTCATCCCATATCTTTTATCATTTTTGTTGTCCTTCCCTGTACCTTTTTAGAGATACGGCGACCAGAATTGCACACAGTATTTGAGGTGCAGCCATACCATAGAGTGATACAAGGGCAATATAGCATTTTCAAATTTGTTTTCCATTCCTTTCCTGATAATTCCTAACATTCTATTTGCTTTCTTACCTGCCGCCACACATTGAGCTGCTTCTTGGAACAGGAACCGACAAGAGGAGAGCTATTTTAGATTTGGTCCTTAGTAGAATGCAGGGCATAGTACAGGAAGTAACTGTGTTGGGTCTGCTGGGAAATAGTGATCATAACATGATCATATTTAGCTGATATCTGGAGTGACATGGCTAAATAAATCTACTGTAGCAGCACTTAATTTTTGCAAGGGCTGCTATAATAAAATTAGGAAAATGGTTAAAAATAGAGTAGAGGAGTGGCCTAGTGGTTAAGGTTGCAGCCTCAGCACCCTGAGGTTGCAGGTTCAATCCCAGCACTACTCCTTGTGCCCCTTGTGATTCCTTTGCCCCAGGTATTAGTGATCTTGTATATTAGTCAGATTGTGAGACCACCAGGACAGATAGGGAGAAGTACTTGAGTTCTGAATGTAAACAGCTTACACTATAAGTGGTACATAAAAAAAATAAATAAAAAGAAGCTAAAAGGTTTGGTGGCAAAGTTTAGGATTGTAAACCAGGTGTGTATGTTATTTAAAAATACCATTGTAGAAGCCAAGACCAGATGTATTCCACCTATTAACAAAGGTGGAAAGAAGAGGAAATGAGAACCAGCATGGCTAAAAGGTGAAGTGAAAGAGGCTATTACAGCAAAAAAAAAAAAAAAAAAAATCCTATAAAGAATGGAAAAAGGATCTAATTAAGAAAATAAGAAGAGACATAGGGGCTCATAATTTTTAAAAAATGTTCAAAAAGTAGCCTAAATCGGGTACTTGGACAATCAAAAAGCCAAATTGTCCAAGTACCGATAATCAAAGCTGGTTTTAGATGTATCTAAAACCAGCTTAAACCTTTACCCTGCCTCTAAACGCCTAGAGCGAAAAGATGCGTTTTTAGAGGAGGGGAAAGGGCGGGAGGTGGGCCAACCTAGACTTAGTCGTACAGCTAGTATAACCAAAAACTTTAACAGGTTGCCCAGTTGGAACTTGTACGTTTTGACTTAGACCAAGTCAAAACAGGTATAAGTTCTGAATAGGAACCGCTGAGCTGATTGCAGCTGCTGCGATCAGCTCAGCAGCCCCGGTAACCTGCCCACCCCCCCACCGCAACGATCGCAGCAGGAGAGATGCCTCATCTTCCCCTGCTGCGATCGCGATCCTCCCCCCTCGTCCCCCCCGTGAACTGCCACGATTCACGGCAGGAGAGATAGCCCAATCTCTCCTGCCACGATCGCGATCCACGTCACCCAGACAATACCAGCAGGAAGGAGCCCAACCCCTCCTGCCGAGGCATGAGACCCCCGTGCCCCCCCCCCATATCCAACACAATACCGGTAGGAGGGAGCCAAACTCCTCCTGCTGAGGCAACCCCCCCCCCCCTAAAATACAGGCAGGAGGGATCCCAGGCCCTCCTACCCACGTGCACCTCCAGGGTTGAGACCTGTTCATCCGGCCAACTTACTGTAAGTTCGGGGTGGGGGTCGAGGGTGAAGAGGGGATGATCGGGGGTTTGGGGGTGCGCTGTGGACAGTAAGGCCTGGGATCCAACCTGCTGGTATTTTAGGGGGGGTCACCTTGGCAGGAGGAGTTGGGCTCCTTCCTGACGGTATGGGGTCAGGGGGTCGCCTCTGCAGGAGGGGTTTCCCTCCTGCCGGTATTGTCTGGGGGGGGGGGTCACGGGGTTGCCTCGGCAAGAGGGGTTGGGCTCCCTCCTGCTGGTATTGTCTGGAGGGGTGGGGAGGTTGCAGGGGCTCGCACCTCAGCAGGAGGGGTTAGGCTTCCTCCTACCGGTATTGTGTAGGGGTTCGGGGGTGGGAGGGATTGATCGCGGCAGAAGAAAGGAAGTATTTATGCCCCTGTAGAGGTTGGTGAGGCCCTATTTCGAGTATTGTGTTCAGTTTTGGAGGCCGCATCTGGCCAAGGACATAATGTTTATTGGAAGCTTCTATACTGCTACTAATGACTGGGGAGTCAATTCAGAGTGGTTTGCATGAGCTTCAGAAAAGGTGTTACAATAACATTAGCTTTGGTAAAGGTGTTTACAGTACATGAGATTCAGTAATGGTGTTACAATACATGAGTTAAATATATGTATATCTTACCTATATATTCTATCTATGTACATATAGTACTATTATATTTTCTGTATGTCATATATTCACCTTTCTTTGTATTATTTGTGAATTCATCCGTTCATGTTCCAAGTGGGTAGTAGCCTGCTATTTTCTCCATATTGCTATTCCCCTAATTGATTCTTTATTTGCTAATGTGTTCTATGCTATTCGCCCTAATTGTTTCTTTATTTGCTAAAGTGTTCTGTGAAGAGTATCGTCTTTATTATTTTCTTGAAATTTTTGGTGTCCTTTTCTAGTTTTAATTTTCTTGGAAAGAAATTCTACCACATTGGGGCCATCACCGAGAACATTCCTATCCTGATACTTTTGTATTTGATGTCTCTGAAGGAGGGTATTTCCATTAGGTATTCTAGGCTCAAGCATAGGGCATGAGTTGGTTTATGTCTATTGTTTATGTCTATTGACCTGGGAAACTACAGGCCGGTGAGCTTGACCTCGGTTCCAGGAATTAGAGAAAGCGATTAATCAAGAATAAATAAAAAACTTGAAACTTGAACTTGAAAGATGATGGAAGCACTAGTCAAGGACGCAATCTGCGAATACATAGAAAGCAATGGACAACTGAAGGCGAGCCAGCACGGCTTCTGCAAGGGAAGGTCGTGCCTCACGAACTTACTGTATTTCTTTGAAGGAATAAACAACCAGGTGGATAAAGGGGAATCCATAGACATCATTTACCTTGACTTCCAAAAAGCCTTCGATAAGGTACCTCACGAAAGACTACTTAAGAAACTGTGGAGCCACGGGGTGCAGGGGGATATCCACCGATGGATCAAACACTGGCTAGCAGGCAGGAAGCAGAGTGTTGGAGTAAAGGGCCATTACTCAGACTGGCAATGGGTCACGAGTAGAGTTCCACAGGGGTCGGTGCTGGGACCAATCCTGTTCAATATATTCATCAACGACCTGGAGACGGGGACGACATGTGAGGTTATCAAATTTGCTGATGACACCAAGCTTTGCAGCAGGGTTAGAAACGCGGAAGACTGTGAGGTCCTGCAAAGAGACCTAACAAGACTGGAAGAGTGGGCAAAAAATGGCAAATGAGTTTTAATATAGAGAAATGTAAGGTCATGCATGTAGGGAAAAAGAACCCGATGTTCAGCTACAAAATGGGGGGATCACTGCTAGGGGTAAGCAACCTTGAAAGAGACCTGGGGGTGATGGTGGACACAACATTGAAAGCATCAACTCAGTGTGCAATGGCCTCAAAGAAAGCGAACAGAATGTTGGGTATCATCAAAAAGGGTATCACGACCAGGACAAAGGAAGTCATCATGCCGCTGTATCGTGCAATGGTGCGCCCACATCTGGAGTACTGTGTCCAGTACTGGTCGCCGTACCTCAAGAAGGACATGGCAGTACTTAAGGGGGTCCAGAGGAGAGCAACTAAAATTATAAAAGGTATGGAAAACTTTTCGTATGCTGACAGGTTGAAGATGCTGGGGCTCTTCTCCCTGGAAAAGCGGAGACTTAGAGGAGACATGATAGAAACCTTCAAAATCCTGAGGGGCATAGAGAAAGTGGACAGGGACAGATTTTTCAGACTGTGGGGAACCACTAACACAAGGGATCACTCGGAGAAATTGAGAGGGGACAGGTTTAGAACAAATGCTAGGAGGTTCTTTTTTACTCAGAGGGTGGTGGACACATGGAACGCGCTTCCGGAGGTTGTGATAGCCCAGAGCACATTGCAGGGTTTCAAGGAAGGTTTAGACAAGTTCCTAAAAGATAAGGGGATTGAGGGTTACAGATAGAAAGAAGAGGTAGGTTACAGAAATGGACAGGAACCACATTACAGGTCATAGACCTGACGGCTGCCGCGGGAGCGGACCGCTGGGCGCGATGGACCAATGGTCTGACCCAGTGGTGGCAACTTCTTATGTTCTGTTTGCTAGGTATTGTGGTTCTGAAAGTTGAATGATTTTGTGCGTCAGCAGCATGATCTTGAATTTCACTCTGCTTTCAATTGGGAGCCAGTTTAACTCTTTCAGTAGTGGAATGGCACTTGTCTGCTTTGATTTTCCCAGCAGAAATTTAGCTGCAGTATTTTGTACTATTTGGATCTACCCAATCATGTACTTCGGGACACCTAGCAGAATCGCATTGCAGTAGTCAAAGATTGAGAGTACCAGGGATATTACTACATTGGACATTGCTTGATGGGTTAGGTAGGGTTTACTCTGACCCAGTAAAGTTTGCCATAAGCATTTTTCACGATACGTTTGGTGTGTATCGTCATGTCTAGGTTCAGATCTAGCCATACTCCTAGGTTTCTCACTCCTTCCATGGATGATTTTATGGTGTTGCCATTCAGAGCTAGTTGGTAACTTGGGCTGTTTCCACCCCATTTTTGTTGATTAGAAGTAGTTCTGTTTTTTCTCTGTTGGCTACTAGTCCATTTATTTGGAACCAACTGAAGATTTTCTCTAGGCCCGTCTTGATCTTTTGCTTGGTCTTCACATCCCATGTCTTCAGCAAGATGACCAGTTGGACATTGTCTGCATAGATGTATCATTCCCATCATTGTTTTCTGATTAATTTTCCCAGTGGTTGGAGGAAGATGTTGAACAGCATAGGTGACATTAATAGCATTAAAGTGTTAACTTCCCCCCCCCCCTTTTTTTTTTTTTTTTTCAAAACTGTAGCACGGTTTGTAGCATCAACCATGGCAGTAACAGTTCCAATGCTCATAGAATTCCTATTCTTGTTCAGCCCTAGTATACAGTATATGTAAACCAATTTGCATATACAAGTCCCATTTTCTTTCATTTTTTTGTCTGCATTTTTTTGTTTCCCTATTTTGTGCCCCTGTGGTACTCCTATGTCTGTTTCCTTCCAGTTGCTTGTAGTCCCCTGCCATTCTACTCTCGTTAGTCTTTTGAATAGAATAGAGTCTAACCATACCATGAATTTTCCTTTGAGGCCTAATTCTCCGCATCTTGATTTTAGCAGCATCTGATGGACTAGATCAAAGGCCACCAAAAGGTCCAGGAATCCCAGCAGCATGTCTTCTCCTTTAGCATGGTGTCAGGCCACCAAGAGGTCCAGGAATCCCAGCAGCATGTCTTCTCCTTTAGCAAGGTGTTTGAGGACTGAATCCTGTACCGCTACTAGTGCTGTTTCCATGCTCAGATGTCTCTTGAACCCTGATTGGACCTGGCCTAGCTTTGATGAGTTTCCTATTTGTTGGCAGGCTAGTTTGTCTGTTAGTTTAGATGCCCCCGGTTGGTTTGCTACTGGTCTGTAGTTGGATAGATCTTCTAGGTCTTTTTCTTTGTTCTTCAGAATGGGTTTGATGACTGAGAGTTTCCATTTGAGTGGGACCTCTCCTGACTGTAATAATTTATTGATATAAGATGACTTGAAGCAGTCCAGAGAAAAGCAAAAAAAATGGTAGGGGTTCTGTGCCAGAAGAAGTACAAAAAGAGACTGGAAGATCTCAACAACTCTGGAGGAGAGGAGAGACAGGGGTGATATAATACAGATGATTAAATATTTGAAAGGTATTAATATAGGACCAAATCTTTTCCAGAGAAAGGAAATTGGTAAAACTAGAGGATATAATTTGAGGTTGAGGGGTGGTAGACTTAGGAGTAATGTTAGGAAATTCTTTTTCACTGAGAGGGTGGTGGATGCCTAGAATGCCCTCCCAGGTGAGGTGGTGGAGAGGAAAACTTAGGAGTAATGTTAGGAAATTCTTTTTCACTGCGAGGGTGGTGGATGCCTAGAATGCCCTCCCAGGTGAGGTGGTGGAGAGGAAAACAGTGACTGAATTCAAAAAAGCATGGGATGAACATAGAGGATCTCTAACTAGAATATGAATGGACAAACTTTCACGTTCTGAATCCTGCAAAGGAGATGGTTTAGACAGGCTGGAGTAAGTTTCAACAACAACTCCAGTAATTGGAACCTAAGGACAGTCCTGGGTGAATTTCCATGGTTTGTGACCCAGAAGAAACAAAGAAAAAAAAAGACAATTCAGTCAAGAAATTGTAATGCATGTAGTTACTGGGCAGGCTGGATGGACCGTTCAGAGGTCTTTTATCTGCTGTCATTTACTATTACTATAACCAAGATGATAAAGGGGATGAAACTCTTCTCATATAAGGAAAGACTAAAGACATTAGGGCTCTTCATCTTGGAAAAGAGACGGCTGAGTAGAGATATGATTAAAGTCTAGAAAATCCTGATCAGTGTAGAACGGGTACAAGTGGATTGGTTTTTTACTCCATCAAAAATTACAAAGACTAGGGTACACGATGAAGTTACAGGGAGATATTTTTAAAATTAATTGGAGGAAATATTTTTTCACTCAGAGAATAGTTAAGCTTTTGAAGACATTGCCAGAGGATGTGGTAAGAGCAGTTTTAAAAAGGTTTGGGCAAGTTCCTGGAGGAATAGTCCATAGTCTGCTGTTGAGACAGATATGAGGGAAGTCACTGCTTGTCCTGGATTGGTAGCATGGAATGTTGCTACTGGTTAGGTTTTTGCCAGGGACTTGTGACCTGAATTAGCTATTGTGAAGACGGGTTACTGGACTAGATAGACCATTGGTCTGACCCAATAAGGCTATTCTTATATTCTTAGTCCTCTAGAGGCATTGTTGCTAGTGGGAGGTAGTACTTCAGTCACTAGGGTCAGACAGGTCCTCTGGGGTTCAGCAGAACTTACTTTTCTCTTAAATGGGGGGAGAGGACAACTTCAGACCAAGTGGGGGGAAGAGGGGAAGAACATCTCACCCGCAGGCCCCACCAGGAGCTGCCCTGCTTGACTCCCCCCCCGCCCCTTATCGTTTTGGAAGGAGGAGGAGGAGGACGGGAGAGATGCTGGATGGGAGGGTATTAAGAAGGCAGAGATGGTGGGTCTGGGGGTGGTGGGTAGTGGTGAAATATGCTGCACATGCTCCAGGTGATGAGAGAGGGAGAAATGTTGGATGTGGCAGTAGAGGGGGTGGGAGAGATGCCTGGATCTCTCAAGACAGTATATTGTTTCTTTTTATACTTTAATAAAATACATTCAGTATACAATCATAACTGAGGCTTGTGTGGATGGGATCAGATGGTTTGCGAGGACCGAGCTCGCGGAAAAGGGGTTTTTAAATTTCAGTCCTAGTAGTTTGCCGGTCCACAAAATTATTTTTTTTTCCCGCCGGTCCATAGGTGTAAAAAGGTTGAAGAATACGGACCTAGAGTATGATGGCCCAACAAGTCTGCCCACTCAAAGAACCCTCCCCCAAGCATTTCCCCGGAGCAAACCCACATGTTTATCCCATTGTCTCTTGAAGTCAAGCATGTTGCTGGCTTCGACTACCTGCGTGGAAGACCATTCCAACGATCAACCACCCTTTCGGTGAAAAAGTACTTCCTGATGTCACCATGAAGTCTCCCACCCTTGAGTTTGAGCGGATGCCCTATTGTTGCCGTGGGACTTGTAAGGAAAAAGATATCTTCCTTCACCTCAGCTCGGCCTGTAAGATATTTGAACGTCTCTGTCATTTTTCCCCTCTCCCTGCGTTCCTCAAGAGACTATAACTGCAGCCTGCTTAGACATTCTTCATATGGGAGATCCTTGAGTCCTGAGACCATCTTAGTGGCCATTCTCTTCACATCCTTTTGATAATGTGGCCTCCAATACTTAACACAGTACTCCAGATGAGGTCTCACCATGGACCTGTACAACGGCATTATAACTTCAGGCTTTCGGCTGACAAAACTTCTTTGGATGCAACCCAGCATTTGTCTAGCCTTGGTTGAAGCTTTCTCCACTTGATTGGTAGTCTTCATATCTTCACTAATGATTACACCCAGGTCCCGTTCTTGTTAAGGTTTCACCATTCAGGGTGTATGTTTTGTAGTGGTTACCACTACCAAGGTGCATAACCTTACACTTTTTGGCGTTAAAACACAGTTGCCAAGTATTTTACCATTTTTCCAGTAAAAGTAGATCCTGCTTCATAGTGTCGGGCACAGTTGCGCTGTCCACTACGTTGCATAGATTAGCGTCATCGGCAAATAATGTAATTTTACCTCAAAGTCCTTGGGGAAGGTCTCGTACAAAGATATTAAATAGTATCGGACCCAAGACCAAGCCCAGCGGCACTCTACTGGTCACTTCCGACATTTCTGAGGGAGTACCATTTACCACCACCCTCTGAAGTCTACCACTGAGCCAGTCTTTAACCCATCCAGTCAATGTTTCTCCTAGTCCCATTGTATTCATTTTGTTCAATAACCTACGGTGTGGGACACTATCAAAGGCTTTACTGAAGTCTAAATATACTATATCCAGGGACTCTTCCCTATCTAGTTGTTTCGTTACTCAGTCAAAGAAGCTTATCAGATTGGATTGACAAGACCTTCCCTTCGTAAATCCACGGTGGTGGGGATCCCTCAGCCTCTCGTCATCCAGAATCGTATCCAATCTGTTTTTAATCAATGTCTCCACTATTGATGTGAGACTCACAGGTCTGTAATTTTCAGCCTCTGACCTGCATCCCTTTTTGTAGAGCGGAATGATGTTAGCAATTTTCCAGTCCAAGGGGACTTTTCCCTTGTTTAGTGAAAGATTGAAAAGCACAGCTAATGGCTCTGCCAGGACATCTCTCAATTCCCAAAGTACCCTGGGGTGTAGATTATCCGGTCTCATGGCTTTGTTCACTTTCAGCCTCGATAGCTCATGGTAGATGCTGCTCGCGGTAAATTTAAAGTCCTGGAACTGGTCCTCCGAGCACTCCCTTATCTGCATCTTCGGTCCAGATCCCGGTGCCTCACAGGTAAAGACCGAGCAGGAGTAGCCATTGAGTAGTTTGGCTTTATCTGAGTCCGAGTCTACATAGTTACCGTCGGGTTTCCTGAGGCGCACAATCCCATCTGTGTTTTTGTTCTATCGCTAACATACCTGAAATGATTTATCTCCTTTTTTAACATGCCTAGCTATGTTTTCTTCCATCTGGAGTTTGGCATCCCTGACTGCTGTTTTAACAGTTCTAGATTTCACCAGATAGGCTTCTTTAGTTTCCGGTTGTGATTGTTTGTAGGATACAAATGCTCTTTTCTTCTGCTTTACAAGTTCCGAGATCTCTGCAGAGAACCACTGGGGTCTATTATTTCTCCGTCTAGTTGTGGAAGGGAATGAGGTCCGGAGGAGATGAAGCATGCAGAAGGCAGAAAGAAAGAAATATTGGATGCACAATCAGAAGTGTGACTAGAGACTCATGAAATCACCAGACAACAAAGGTAGGAAAAATGATTTTAATTTCAATTTATTGAAATGTGTCAGTTTTGAGAATTTATATCTGCTCTCTATATTTTACACTACTGTATATTTGTCTATTTTTCTATAGTTGTTACTGAGGTGATTTTGAATATTTTAAAGTCATCTGCTTTGACCTCTTTGAACCCCCCCCCAAATATAAATAATAATTAAGGTTTTCTCTGCATACTGTGTGCTTTCTGTTTTTTTTAATTTTGTGGTTACCATTATGTATTATTAAGATTATATTGTGTGTATATGAAAAATGGATGGAAGAAATTGCATTTCAATTAGTACTATTAATATGGGGGTGGGGTCTGGGGCGGAACCTGGGTGGGGACACTCAGTTGATATTTGTTAGAGTTAGGGCAGGGGTGTCAAAGTCCCTCCTCGAGGGCCACAATCAAATCGGGTTTTCAGGATATCCCCAATGAGTATGCATGAGATCTATTAGCATACAATGAAAGCCATGCATGCAAATAGATCTCATGCATATTCATTGGGGAAATCCCAAAAACCCGACTGGATTGCGGCCCTTGAGGAGGGACTTTGACACCCCTGACTTAGGGGGTACTTGGCTTAAAGAAGTTGGTCATGCAGAATGTTTATTTTATTTGATTCAGTTCCCTCTTTAACATATAGCGAAAAAAACCCTCCCCTCCAATTTGATCTACTTTATCCTTGTGATTTAATTTTTATCCCAGGACAAGCAGGCAGCCTATTCTCACATATGGGTGACGTCATCCACGGAGCCCGGATGCAGACAGCCTCGCAAGCAGACTTGCTTGTAGAAACGTAGAAGTTTTGAGTATGCTGCACCGCCCATGCGCGAGTGCCTTTCCACCCAGCACAGGGCGAGTCTCCTCAGTTCTCAGTTTTCCGCGGAGCCGAGAATTCTGTCTTTGACGCTCTTCGCTAACCTTCATTGCTTCGTGCCTTCTCTTTACCACGGTTTGTGTTAGTTATTTTGTGCATCGCTGTGTAAATTTCTTTATTTTCTATTAAAATAAAGAGACTTTTATTTTTTCTTTGTCGCTAGCAGGGCCACTCGCTCGCCTGCAGCCTTCGGGCTTCGACTTCATAGCGGTTATCTTACCTCCTATGTCCCGGCTAGTCACGGGCTTCAAGAAGTGTAGCCAGTGCCAGCGTGCGATTTTCCTCACAGACCCACACCGCTGTGTCTTCACTGTCTCGGGCCAGACCATAATCCGAAGTCATGTCCCCACTGTGCCACTCTTCAACCTCGAGCCCTTAAATGTCATCGGGTTCAAGTGGAAAAGCTGTTCAAGATGGACTCTTTAGCTACACCCTTGGCCTCGGTCTCTGACTCAGTTCAGGCTTCAGCTAGAGTTCCTAATGTTTCCACTACGACCTCAAGCCTCATCAGACCTTCCTCGTTCGGATCGTCGTTGACCTCGAGTACACCTGCCTTATCTTTTCCTGAGCTTCCCTCAGGTCAGATACCTAAGCAGAAGGTTCCTGCGGTGGTCCTTAAGTTATCCAAGCATCAGACCAAGTCGAAGCATGCTTAAGAACATAAGAACATAAGAACTGCCATCTCCGGATCAGACCTTCGGTCCATCAAGTCCGGCGATCCGCACACGCGGAGGCCGTGCCAGGTGTACACCTGGCGTAATTTATAGTCCACCATATCCTTATATGCCTCTCTTAAGGAGATATGCATCTAGTTTGCTCTTGAAGCCTAGGACGGTCGATTCTGCAATAATCTCCTCTGGGAGGGCATTCCAGGTGTCAACCACTCTCTGAGTGAAGCAGAACTTCCTGACATTAGTCCTGAACCTGTCCCCCCTTAGCTTCATTACATGTCCTCTAGTCCGTGTCAAATTGGACAATGTAAATAATCTTCTCTGCTCTATTTTGTCGATTCCTTTCAGTATTTTGAAGGTCTCGATCATATCCCCACGCAGTCTCCTTTTCTCAAGGGAGAACAATCCTAGTGTTATAAGTCTGTCCTCGTATTCCAGTTTCTCCATACCCTTCACCAGTTTTGTTGCTCGTCTCTGCACCCTCTCCAGCAGTTTTATATCCTTCTTTAGGTAGGGAGACCAATGTTGGACGCAGTATTCCAAGTGTGGTCTGACCATTGCCCTATAAAGCGGCATTATAACTTTCTCCGATCTACTCGAGATTCCTTTCTTTATCATGCCCAACATTCTATTTGCCTTCTTTGCCGCTGCCGCACATTGTGCCGACGGCTTCAGGGTCCTATCTATCAGTACACCCAGGTCCTTTTCTTGTTCACTCTTCCCCAGAGTTGCACCTGACATTGTATACTCGTATTCCTTATTCTTATTGCCTAAATGCATTACCTTGCATTTCTCCACATTGAACTTCATCTGCCATTTCTCCGCCCATGTTTCTAACCGACACAAGTCGCTCTGGAGTTTCTCTCTATCCTCCTGCGATCTGATCGCCCGGAATAGTTTTGTATCGTCTGCAAACTTGATGATCTCACTGGATGTTCCTTCCTCCAGGTCATTGATATAAATATTAAAAAGGATCGGCCCAAGTACCGAGCCCTGGGGTACACCACTAGTCACTTTCTCCCAGTCGGAGAACTTCCCATTTATGCCCACTCTCTGCTTCCTGTTTTCCAGCCATTTGCCTATCCATCTTTGTATATCTCCCTCTATGCCATGGCTTTGTAGTTTCCTGAGAAGTCTTTCGTGTGGAACTTTGTCGAACGCTTTCTGGAAGTCCAAGTATATTATGTCCACCGGCTTCCCACTATCAATTTGCTCGTTCACGGTCTCAAAAAATTGGAGTAAATTCGTCAAACATGATTTCCCTTTCCTGAATCCATGTTGACTGGGTTTCATCAAGTCGTGTGCGTCCAAGTGCCGGACTATGCTATCCTTGATCAGTGCTTCAACCATCTTGCCGGGGACAGACGTAAGACTCACAGGTCTATAGTTGCCCGGTTCCCCTCTCGATCCTTTTTTGAAAATTGGGGTGACGTTCGCTATCCTCCAGTCGTCCGGTATCTGTCCAGTTCTGATTGTCAGGTTTGCAAGTTTTTGCAATAACTCTCCGATTTCAACCTTCAATTCCTTTAATACTCTCGGGTGAATTCCATCTGGTCCAGGGGATTTGTCACTTTTAAGTTTGTCGATCTGATAGTATATCTGGTCTAAGTCCACTTCAACTGTGGTGAGGCTGTCTTCTATTTCTCTTGCAAACACTTTCTCCGCTTCAGGTATTGTTGAGGTGTCCTCCTTCGTAAAGACGGACGCAAAGAAGGAATTTAGTTTGTCTGCGATTTGTTTATCTTCCTTGATGTACCCTTTTCTTCCCTGGTCGTCCAGGGGTCCCACTGCCTCTTTTGCAGGTTTTTTCCCTATCACGCTTCTACTGCCACCTCAGAGCCTACAGCCTCAGCAAGAGGTCCAGTTTCAGACTCGGATCCACAATTGCAGGCTTCTCTCCAGACCATGTTAGAGCTGAAATTTGTTCAATTACTGAACAAATACATTCCTGCCTCAATTCTGTTTCCTGAAGTCCAGCCTGGGCAATCAGCAGTCTCCCGTGAGGTCGAGTCCCTGCCTGTGCCTCGAGCTGAGTCTACAAACTCTATGCAAGGAGTCGAGTCTTTGCGAGTGTCTGGTCTGGAATCTACACACTCTATGCAAGGAGTCGAGTCTTTGCGAGTATCTCGACAGAAATCCTCACACTCCATACAAGGAGCCGAGTCTTTGGGAGTGCTTCGAGATTCCTCAATCCAAACCACTGAGTTTCGATCTACAGCTTCTAGCTCTATTCCTTCACCAGTGGCACTGCCCGTTTCCAGGCAAAGGGAAAAGTCTCCTCAATCTCAACCGATACCTACTTCCAGGCACCACTCTCGTCATAGATCGAGGCCATCATTGAGGCATCCATCGAGGCGCAGGTCTTCTTCCGCAGAAAAGCCTTCCTCATCCAAGCCTCAATCCAGACCTTCCAGCTCTTCGAGGCCTCCAACTCCTCGATCGAGGTCTCCACTTTCAGACCCCAAGGACTCAGTTGATGCCAGTGCCTCCTCCAAGTCTGTCTATTCCTTGGGTTATCAGTACTCTACAGCAGCTTCGCTTTCCTTCTCCACTCGAGATGCCTCGAGATCATCGAGTCCTTTTCGAGGCCGGGCTCTGGCAGGTCAATTTATCTTTTTCCTCCTTTCTTTGTCAAATGGCTGACAACCTGGAAATTAAATTGGACACTGGTTCTAAATATTCAAAGGAATATTTGGAAGAAATGCACCTGCTTCAGTCTCCTGCAGAGTCACTCAAGCTTCCTCTTAATAGACTTTTGTCTCAAACTTTCAAACAAAATCTGGAGACTCTGTATGCTATACCAGGCAAATTGGAATCGAGGTATAGAACACTGCATTGCAAGGGATTTGAGAATTCACAGCTATCTCACCAATCCCTTCTTGTGGAATCTTCCTTGAAGAGAACCCATCCTTCCAGAGTCTATGCCACAGTACCTCCTGAAAGAGAGGGCAAGACCATGGACAACCATGATGGCCTCTAGAGTCCTCAATTACAATTTCATCTCACGACTTATTTGAAGTTTTTGATTGACCATCTTCCAAGTTTTATGAAGAACTTGGATGAACGTAGACGTGGAGTTTCTGGAGCTCAGTGCTACTTTGGCGCAACTCCAGTTATATCTTCTCCAGTCATCTTACGATGCTTTTGAACTTTCTTCCAGGGTCACTGCTTTCTCAGTAGCGATGCGCCGCCTGGCCTGGCTTCGCTTCGCAACATTGATATGGACCCTAATCTTCAGGATCATCTGGCTAATATTCCTTATGAAGGCAATGAGAGTACCCAAGAAAGGGACTTGGAGGTATTAGTGGACATGACAATGAAGCCGACGGCACAGTGCGAAGCGGCTGCTAGGCATAATCAAGAAGGGTATTACAACCAGAACGAAAGAAGTTATCCTGCCATTGTTTCGGGCGATGGTGCATCCGCATCTGGAGTACTGCGTCCAGTATTGGTCGCCGTACCTTAAGAAGGACATGGCGTTACTTGAGAGAGTTCAGAGGAGAGCGACGCGTCTGATAAAGGGGATGGAAAACTTTTCATAAGCTGAGAGATTGGAGAAACTGGGTCTCTTTTCCCTGGAGAAGAGGAGACTTAGAGGGGATATGATAGAGACTTATAAGATCATGAAGGGCATAGAAAAGTGGAGAGGGACAGATTCATAAGAACATAAGATGTTGCCTCCACTGGGTCAGACCAGAGGTCCATTGCGCCCAGTGGTCCGCTCCCACGGCGGCACATCAGGTCTATGACCTGTGAAGTGGTTCCTGACCATTTCTATAACCTACCTCTACTTCTATCTGTACCCCTCAATCCCATTATCCTTTAGGAACCTATCTAAACCTTCCTTGAACCCTTGTAATGTGCTCTGGCCTATCACAACCTCCGGAAGCACGTTCCATGTGTCAACCACCCTCTGGGTAAAAGAGAACTTTCTAGCATTTGTTCTAAACCTGTCCCCTCTTAGTTTCTCTGAGTGACCCCTTGTACTTGTGGTTCCCCACAGTCTGAAGAATCTGTACCTATCTACCTTCTCTATGCCCTTCAGGATTTTGAAGGTTTCTATCATGTCTCCTCTAAGTCTCCGTTTTTCCAGGGAGAACAGCCCCAGCATTTTCAACCTATCAGCGTATGAAAAGTTTTCCATACCTTTTATCAGTTTAGTCGCTCTTCTCTGGACCCCCTCAAGTACTGCCATGTCCTTCTTGAGGTACGACGACCAGTACTGGACACAGTACTCCAGATGTGGGCGCACCATTGCACGATACAGCGGCATGATGACTTCCTTCGTCCTGGTTGTGATACCCTTTTTAATAATACCCAGCATTCTGTTCGCTTTCTTTGAGGCTGTCACACACTGTGCTGATGCTATCAGTGTTGTGTCCACCATCACCCCCAGGTCTCTTTCAAGGTTGCTAACCCCTAGCAATGATCCCCCCATTTTGTAGCTGAACATCGGGTTCTTTTTCCCTACATGCATGACCTTGCATTTCTCTATATTAAAACTCATCTGCCAATTTTTTGCCCACTCTTCCAGTCTCGTTAGGTCTCTTTGCAGGTCTTCGCAGTCTTCCGTGTTACTAACCCTGCTGCAGAGTTTGGTGTCATCAGCAAATTTAATAACCTCACATTTCGTCCCCATCTCCAGGTCGTTGATAAATATATTGAACAGGAGCGGTCCCAGCACCGACCCCTGTGGAACTCCGCTCGTGACCCATTGCCAGTCTGAGTAATGGCCCTTTACTCCAACTCTCTGTTTCCTGCCTGCCAGCCAGTGTTTGATCCATCGGTGGACATCCCCCTGCACCCCGTGGCTCCACAGCTTCTTAAGCAGTCGTTCGTGAGGTACCTTGTCGAAGGCTTTTTGGAAGTCAAGGTAAATGATGTCTATGGAATTCTCCTTTATCCATCTGGCTGTTTATTCCCTCAAAGAAGTACAGCAAGTTCGTGAGGCACGACCTTCCCTTGCAGAAGCCATGCTGGCTCGCCTTCAGTTGACCATTGTTTTCTATGTGTTCGCAGATTGTGTCCTTAACCAATGCTGCCATCATCTTTCCCGGAACCGAGGTCAAGCTCACTGGCCTGTAGTTTCCCGAGTCACCCCTTGATCCCTTCTTAAAGATGGGCGTGACATTTGCTATTTTCCAGTCCTCTGGGATCTCCCCAGTTTTTAAGGATAGGTTACATATTTGGCGAAGTGTTTCCGCTATTTCATTTCTCAGTTCTTTTAGTACCCTTGGGTGGATGCCGTCCAGACCTGGTGATTTGTCGCTCTTCAGTCTATCTATCTGTCTGAGGACATCCTCTTTGCCTTACCTCTAGTTGGACCAGCTTTTCATCATGGTCTCCTTTTATGATCTCCTCGGGTTCTGGGATATTGGATGTGTCCTCTCTTGTGAAGACTGACGAGAAGAACTTGTTTAACCTGTCAGTTATCTCTTTTTCCTCCTTTACCACTCCCTTCCTGTCTCCATCGTCTAATGGTCCCACTTCCTCCCTGGCTGGTTGTTTCCCCTTCACATACCTGAAGAATGGTTTGAAATTTCTTGCTTCCCCCGCCAGTCTCTCCTCATATTCTCTTTTTGCTTTTCTAACCACTCGGTGACAGTCCTTTTGGTGCCTTTTGTGCTCCTTCTGGTTGTCCTTTGGTCCTTTTTCCATTTTCTGAATGATGTTTTCTTGTCACTTATCGCCTTTTTCACTGCATTTGTTATCCATGCCGGGTTTTTGGTTCGATTCTTTTTGCACCCTTTCCTAAACCTGGGGACGTACAGGTTTTGTGCTTCATGCACCATGCCCTTGAGTAGGCCCAGGCTTCCTCAACGGTCTCCATCTTCCCTGAGATGTTGCTGAGCTTCTTTCCCACCTTTTTCCTCATGGCCTTGTAATTTCCTTTAATGAAATTTAGTGCTGTCGTTGTGGTTCTTTTCACCTTTGATGTTCCTATTTCTAGCTTGCACTGGATCATGTTGTGATCGCTGTTTCCTAGTGGCACTAGTACTACCACCTCCTTTGCGGGTCCCTCTAGCCCGTTGAGGATTAGGTCAAGAGTGGCATCTCCTCGTGTTGGTTCCGTGACCAGCTGTTCCATGAAACAGTCCCTCACCGCCTCCAGGAATTTTGTTTCTCTCATGCAATTTGAGTGTCCAATGCTCCAGTCTATTCCAGGGTAGTTGAAATCCCCCATCACCACCATACTTTCGCTTTTGCATATCTGCCTCAATTCAGCCTCCAGGTCATAGAAAACATAGCAATAGACAGCAGATAAAGGACCACAGCCCATCTAGTCTGCCCACTCCAATGACCCTCCCCTACCTTTCTCTGTGAATAGATCCCACGTGTCCTATCCTATTGGCCTTAAAATCAGGCATGCTGCTGGCCTCAATAACCTAAAGTGGAAGACTATTCTAGCGATCAACCACCCTTTCAGTGATAAAAGAATTTCCTGGTGTCTCCGTGCAGTTTCCCCGCCCCTGATTTTCCACGGATGCCCCCTTGTTGCCGCGGGACCCTTGAAAAAGAAGATATCTTCTTCCACCTCGATGCGGCCCATGAGATACTTGAATGTCTCGATCATGTCACCCCTCTCTCTGCGTTCCTTGAGTGAGTATAGCTGCAACTTATCCAGCCGTTCCTCGTACGGAAGATCCTTGAGTCCCGAGATCATCCGGGTGGCCATTCTCTGGACCGACTCCAGTCTCAGCACATCCTTACGGTAATGCGGCCTCCAGAATTGCACACAGTATTCTAGGTGGGGCCTCACCATGGATCTATACAATGGCATAATGACTTCAGGCTTACAGCTGACGAAACTCCTGCGTATGCAACCTATGATTTGCCTTGCCTTGGATGAAGCTTGCTCCACTTGATTGGCAGTCTTCATGTTCTCACTGACGATCACCTCTAAGTCTCGTTCTGCTTCAGTTCTTGTTAGGATCTCGCCATTAAGGGTGTAAGTCTTGCATGGATTTTGGCTGCCCAGGTGCATGACTTTGCAATTTTTGGCATTGAAGCTGAGTTGCCAGGACCTAGACCAGCGCTCCAGTAGGAGTAGGTCGTGCATCATGTTGTCGGACATTGAATTTATGTCTGTTGTGCTTTTGCCCACTACATTGCTTAGTTCGGCGTCATCGGCGAATAATATTATTTTACCTCGCAGCCCTTCTGCCAAGTCTCTTATAAAGATGTTGAATAGGATCGGGCCCAGGACCGAGCCCTGCGGCACTCCACTGATTACCTCCGTCATTTCGGAGGGGGTGCCGTTCACCACTACCCTCTGAAGCCTACCTCCAAGCCAGTTCCCAACCCATTTCGTCAATGTGTCGTCCAATCCTATAGAACTCATCTTGTTCAGCAACCTGCGGTGTGGTACGCTATCGAATGCTTTACTAAAGTCCAGGTATACGATGTCCAGGGACTCCCCAACATCCAGCTTCCTCGTCACTCAGTCAAAGAAGCTGATCAGGTTGGATTGGCAGGACCTCCCCTTAGTAAATCCATGTTGACGGGGATCCCGTAGATTCTCCTCGTTCAGGATCGTATCCAATTGGCGTTTGATTAGAGTTTCCATTAGTTTGCACACTATTGATGTGAGACTCACCGGTCTGTAGTTTGCTGTCTCCATCTTGGAGCCTTTCTTGTGGAGTGGAATGACGTTAGCCATCTTCCAGTCCAACGGGACGTTACCCGTACTAAGGGAGAGATTGAAGAGCGCGGATAGCGGTTCCGCCAAGACATCACACAACTCCCTGAGCACCCTGGGGTATAGGTTGTCAGGCCCCATTGCCTTGTTAACCTTAAGCTTTGACAGCTCGCAGTAGACACCGCTGGGTGTGAACTCGAAATTACTAAACGGGTCATCTGAGTCAACCCTTGTCTGTAGCTGAGGGCCGAGTCCTGGCACCTCGCGGGTGAAGACTGAGCAGAAGTATTCATTTAACAGTTGGGCTTTTTCCGAGTCCGCTTCTACATAGTCTCCATCTGGTTTCCTTTTTTTTTTGAGTTCAATAATTTTATTGAATATTATAAATAATATACAGAAAGCAGTTCAAGTACATGAAAATTGAATAAGAAATATTGATGTAGAAACAAAAGAAACCGTAATTGCATTCATTTGCATATAACAAATTATTAAGAAGCATTCAGAGTATTTGAAACTGCTAAGAAAAGAAATAGAAAGGGTAGATAAGCAGAGAGGATGAAGTAAAAGAAAAAAGAAAGTGAGGATGAAGTAAAAGAAAAAAGAAAGGTAAAGAAGGAGAAAGAAAGAGGGAGAAAAAGAGAGGGGTAGAAGTGTCTACGAGGCAGAATGAACATATGAATCCAAGAACGACCAAGGTGATTTATTTTGCATCAATTTTGTAGAGAAACGAGATATCATGTTTTTTTCATATGCATATGATTCGAATTTATGGTACATGCTCAAAGAGTTCCACCAAAAGGTGTAGTCTAGTAATGTAGATGATTTCCAATTTTTTAAAATGTGCATAAGAGCTGTCACAAACATGGTGTCAATGAGTTTGGGAGGACAGTTTGATAGTGCGAAGCAAGGGTGTTGAGAACGAAGGATTATAATGTCCATGGAAATAGGTTCTGAACATTTGGTAATAGATTTTATGGTGTCCCAGATACGAATCCAAAAGGAATGAACCATAGTACAGTGAAGAAGCATGTGATCAAGAGTTCCAGGCTCTTTCAAACAGTTCCAACAGGTAGGATCTTGTTTCAGTTTCGCTTTCCACATTCGAAACGGAGTCCATACTGCATTCCACATAACAAAGAACATTGATTGCGAGACTCTTGAGGATAATAGAGGACGATTTGTAGATGACCAGAAGAGTTCCCAATCTATTTCAGAAAGCTTGGTCTTTAAGATAGAGCCCCAGTGGTTCATGGATTGAGGCGTAAAAGTGAAGGTGTGATCTCTTAAGATACTATAAAAAAGAGATATCGCCCTACCTTTCAGTAAAGCCAAGGTAGACCAGTGACGAATAGTTTGATGAGAGGTCATAAAGTCAGGGCGCATTTGCACATTAGATAGTATTCTAGTAAGCGTAAGCCATTGAGGATATACAGAGGATGGGAGTGAGTTTACAGAACAAAAAGTATCAAATGGGACAAATGAAGAGGAGGAGATCAATTGATGGTTTCTGGTTTCCTAAGACGTACTATCCCGCCTGAGTTCTTATTTCTGTCACTGATATACCTGAAGAAGGATTTATCTCCTTTCTGGATGTTCTTCGCTAGAGACTCCTCCATGCGGAATTTGGCCTCCCTAACTGCTGTTTTGACTTGGCCAGATAGACTTCCCTAGAGTCCTGTTTCCCTGATTGTTTGTAAGAGATGAATGCTTTTTTCTTCTCCTTGATGAGGTCCGAAATCTCCGCAGAGAAACACTGTGGCTTATTGTTCCTTCGCCGTTTACTTACTGATTTAACATAGCGGTTTGTTGCTTCTTGTATGGTAGCTTTCAAAGTCGACCACATTTCTTCCACGTTATCGGTTTCTGCTTGGCTTTGTAGCGCCTGGTGAACGAAGTCTCCCATTTCTTTGAAGTTTGTGTCCTTGAATTTGAGGACCTTGGTCAGTGTGCTAGATTTAATGAAACCTTTCCTGAGATTGAACCATACCATGTTGTGGTCACTGGAGGCCAGTGTGTCGCCCACCGAGACCTCTGTGACACTTTCTCCATTGGTAAGTATCAGGTCCAGTATTGCCTGATCCCTTGTTGGTTCCAACACCAGTTGCCTGAGTCTTGCTCCCTTCATAGAGTTTAATAGCCTCCTGCTGCTGCCGGAAGCAGAGGAAAGCGTGTCCCAATCCACATCAGGCATGTTGAAGTCACCTAACAATACTGTGTCCCCACGCAAGGTGATATTCTCTATATCTCCGATTAATTCCATATCTAGGTCATCCTGTTGTCTTGGGGGGGTCTGTATATTACGCCAAGATACAGGCATTTGTCCTTCCCTCTGGCCAAATTTATCCAAAGGGATTCCCCAGTGTAGTGGACATCTGTGATTCTGGTGACCTTAATGTCATCTTTAGTATATAATGCTACATCTCCTCCCATTTTGCCCTCCCTGTCCCGGCGAAGCAAGTTGTAAGCCGGTATGACCATGTCCCATTCATGGGAGTCCGTGAGCCAGGTCTCAGATATCGCCACCACATCCAGGTCAGCATTCCTCATTTCTGTTTCTAATTCCAGGATCTTGTTTCCCAGACTGTGGGCGTTTACGTACATAGCCCTCCATGTGGTATGTTTTTTACGTCTCAGTGGGGATGTTCCCGCTTGAGCTACTTGGACACCTTTAGCATTATTCGCATGTTTTGTACTTTCCCTAGACCCAGAGTTACAACGTGCACCTATCCCGGACTCCCCAGACCCAGAACTTCAGTGTGTTCCTATCCTAGACTCGGAAATGTGTGTACCCTGTGGGGGTATTCCCGCTTGGGCTACTTGAACTCCTTTAGTACAATTTGCAATGTGTGTTCTCTCGCTGGACCCAGAATTACAATGTGTACTCCCCCTAGACCCAGAATTGCAATGTGTACTCCCCCTAGACCCCCTAGGTCCTGGTCGTTTGCTTCCGGTTGTCCTGGTGGGCGATAGTACAGTCCCAATTTTATGTCTGCTCCATTTCCTCCTGTCAGCTTAACCCATAGTGATTCCAAGCTGTCCACCCCTATTGTTGTTTCCATCCTGGTTGAAGGAATGGAGTCCTTTATATATATAGCGCTATTCCTCCACCCTTCTTGTGTGTCCTGTCCCTCCTATAGAGTTTGTACCCTGGTAGGACCACATCCCATTTGTTGTCTTCGGACCACCATGTTTCTGTGACTCCAATTATGTCTAGGTCCTCCTTACTTGCTCTCCCATTTTGGTTCTTAGGCTCCTAGCATTAGTGTACAGGTAATTTAAGTCCCTGTTGTTTACCTTCTCTGTTGGTTTTCCTCGTGGTTTGGTGCTCCTGCCAATCCCTTCATGGGCTGCCAGCCCCCGAGCCTCGTTCCGTTCATCCTCCTCCTGTGGTGTGTCTGTTTCAACCTCATCCCCCTCCTGTGGTGTGTCTATCTCGTCCTCAGCCTGCTTCCCCATTTTTGGGTGTCCCTCTGGCTCCAGCTGTTTCCTCCTTTTCCCGCACTTTAGTTTCATTAGTTCCTTGGGCCCCTGCATTGCGTCTTTTGGTTTTTTTTCATAAAATGTCCACTCAGTCTCGAGCTCTCTATCGCCTTTTCCCGGTTCAGTATCCTTGTTTGATACTCTAGTCCGATGTGTCGATGTCAGATCGACTATCGGCTTTCCCCTTGTCCTCAGTTTAAAGCCATGCCATTTTCGATGTTGCGTGCCAGCATCCTCGTCCCAGCCGTGCTCAGGTGCAGTCTGTCCCTCCTGTAGAGCTTGTTTTTCCCCAGGAAGGTTGTCCAGTTCCGTACAAAGTGGAAACCCTCCTCTTCGCACCATCTCCTCAGTCAACCGTTTATTGCTTGCAGCTCGGTCTGCCTTCTTGCATCCGCCCTCGGTACTGGCAGAATCTCTGAGAAGGCTATCTTCCTTGTCCTCAGCTTCAGTTTCCTCCCCAGGATCTTAAACTGCTCGGTCAGTGTAGTCCTGTTGTAGTTCCTTCTGCTGACGTCGTTGGTTCCAACGTGGATTATCACTGCTGTCTTCTCCGTCTCAGCTCCCTCCAGGATTCTCTCGATTCTGTCGGAGATGTCCTTTGTCTTTGCCCCCGGGAGACATGTCACTAGTCGATCTTCTCTGCCTCCTACTATGTGACTGTCCACCTCTCTCAGGATTGAGTCTCCCACTACGATTGCAGATTTCCCTTTTCTCAGCTTCCTCTTGGGTCTCAGGTCCATATCAGTGACTCGATCCTCCAATCCTTCCTCCGGGTTCTGATGGGTCTCTGCCTTCTCTGCCCGCTCAGTTTCTCCGCAAGGTCCTTCCCCCCTGGGGTCTGGTGGATTCTGTCCTCCATCTGTTGGTTCCCTTCTGAATTGCAAGGCCAGCCGAAGGGAGACTGTAGGAGCTGTGCCTAGTCCTGAGCACATGGTAGCAGAGTTCTGAGCACATGGCAGAACAGTGAGCGGAGAGTGTGCTAGCAGGAAGAAGCAGAGAGAGGAGCAGAGAAGGCGGTGCTAGCAGGGGAAGAGGCGAGAGCTAACTCCGCCCACCCCTGACATCACCAGCCAAACTCCCCCCATAAAAGGGGACGAGCCAACAGCAGAGAGTTCACAGTGCAAGGCCAGCCGAAGGGAGACTGTAGGAGCTGTGCCTAGTCCTGAGCACATGGTAGCAGAGTTCTGAGCACATGGCAGAACAGTGAGCGGAGAGTGTGCTAGCAGGAAGAAGCAGAGAGAGGAGCAGAGAAGGCGGTGCTAGCAGGGGAAGAGGCGAGAGCTAACTCCGCCCACCCCTGACATCACCAGCCAAACTCCCCCCATAAAAGGGGACGAGCCAACAGCAGAGAGTTCACAGTGCAAGGCCAGCCGAAGGGGAGACTGTAGGAGCTGTGCCTAGTCCTGAGCACATGGTAGCAGAGTTCTGAGCACATGGCAGAACAGTGAGCGGAGAGTGTGCTAGCAGGAAGAAGCAGAGAGAGGAGCAGAGAAGGCGGTGCTAGCAGGGGAAGAGGCGAGAGCTAACTCCGCCCACCCCTGACATCACCAGCCAAACTCCCCCCATAAAAGGGGACGAGCCAACAGCAGAGAGTTCACAGTGCAAGGCCAGCCGAAGGGAGACTGTAGGAGCTGTGCCTAGTCCTGAGCACATGGTAGCAGAGTTCTGAGCCCATGGCAGAACAGTGAGCGGAGAGTGTGCTAGCAGGAAGAAGCAGAGAGAGGAGCAGAGAAGGCGGTGCTAGCAGGGGAAGACGCGAGAGCTAACTCCGCCCACCCCTGACATCACCAGCCAAACTCCCCCCATAAAAGGGGACGAGCCAACAGCGCACAGCCGTTCGGCGCGCGGCAAAGGCGAGCGGCAAAGGCGCTCGCCTTAGCGAGAGCGCCTTTGCGAAGGGCCTCAAGAAGGGCATCAAGAAAGGGCTATCAACTATAGCCGGACTCCCAACTTGGCCCTTTTCTGCCGTCATCTTTCTATGTT
Organism: Geotrypetes seraphini; assembly: GCF_902459505.1. Taxonomy (NCBI): domain Eukaryota; kingdom Metazoa; phylum Chordata; class Amphibia; order Gymnophiona; family Dermophiidae; genus Geotrypetes; species Geotrypetes seraphini. Next base: position 26,992,364 of record NC_047101.1, on the reverse strand, counting down.
TCTATGTTTCTATGTTTCTATAAGACTAGCTAACTAATCAATTGTCTTCAGTCTTTCTTTAGCGTTCTACCAAGTCTTTAACTATCAATCTACAACTTTCTACCAAGTCTTTAACTCTCAATCTTACAACTTTCTATCTCACCAACAAGCTACTAAATCTTTCTCACTAAACAGGCACACTAACAAACAGACGTTCTTAACTGACAATTAACTAACAGTTAACTAACTAACTACTACAACTAACTAACTAACTACTCCATCCCTCAGACCAAGAACTAACTAACTACCTCTATCCCTCCCTCAACACTTACTGACCAACACCTAACAGCCCCCACCCTAACAAACATCCTTAAAAAAAAAAAAAAAAATTAAAATTAAGAAATAATAACAATAAACCTTTGTAATGGCAGGTAGGACTAGAAGCAGCAAGACTTCAATCAAAACAGGCAGTTCAGTCACCGAGAGCACCCAGGGGATGGCTATGGTCCGAGTACAGATGGAAGGAGAACCAGGACGGAGGGCAGAGGTCTCTGTACAGACCGAGGCCATCCCCTCAAAGATGTCTACAGTCTCAACGCAGACAGAAGTAATGGTTCAACCGGACGAAAGCCTTTTGATGGAGCTAAAGAGCCTGAGAGAGGAGGTTCAGCGCTTAAGGAGCATCCGAGATGACGAGACCTTCATCGATGGAGTCATCCAGGAGCTGTCTCAGATCGCTGAACAGGAACCTGACAAGACCACCCTGGGAACACCCATAGCATCCAAAACGGCCACCTTGAGACAAACTACCGGAATGCAGGAAGTGGTTGGAGACGCTGACTCCTGGCAGTTGGTGACTTCCTCCACAAGAAAATGCAGAGGACCTAACTCTGTCTCTTTTTCCCCCATACAGGACAGCTCAACATCGACACCTCATATCACCCTGAGGAACAGATATCAGCTGCTACAGGAAGGTCCGGAGAAAGAGCTACAAGTAGTTGTTCAGCAGACGGTTCCAACTCCGGAATCAACAGTACAGCCCACCCCTAAGAAGCGCAGAGTGGTGGTCATCGGAGATTCGCTGCTGAGGAGCACCAAGGGACCAATCTGCAGACCAGACCTACAATCAAGAGAGGTCTGCTGTTTGCCGGGATCCGGGATGTCACTGCTTGCATTGACAGACTCATCAAGCCCCGAGACCACTTCCCCATGGTTCTAATCCATGTCGGAACCAACGACACCGCAAGGAGCAGCCCAGACAGCATACCTGAAGACTTCAGGGCCCTGGGGGAGAAGCTGAGGAGGATGGATGCGCAGGTATTCTTCTCCTCGATTCTCCCAGTGAGGGGCAAGGGCAGAGCCAGAGAGGATCGAATACAAAGGGCGAACGACTGGCTGCGAGGATGGTGCAAGGAGATGAACTTCGGGTTTCTGCACCATGGAGAAGCATTGCAAGGACTACAGGGACACGACGGGCTACACCTAACCAGAAGAGGGAAGAATGTCCTTGGACACCGCCTAGCCCGCCTACTCCACAGGGCTTTAAACTAGGTAAGTCGGGGGAGGGTACAGGCACAAACAACATACCAGGCGAACTAAAATGCCAATACATTTATGAGGCTGAGGAAAGTAGACACCGAAATTCTGGGTCAGGGGTGAGTGCACACACTTTTGAGTCGGGAGTAGGGTCACATCATATTTATGGGTCACATTGTAATTCCGGGTCTAGGGGGAGTACACACTGTAGTTCTGGGTATATGGGGAGTACACATTATGGTTCTGAGCCTCAGGAAAGCACAAATAACACAAACAATGCTAAAGGTGTTCAAATAGCTCAAACAGGAATATCCCCACTGAGACATAACAAAAATATAACATGGAGGGCTATGTACGTCAACGCACACAGTTTAGGAAACAAGATCCTGGAATTGGAAACAGAAATAAGGAATGCCGACCTGGATGTGGTGGCGATATCTGAAACCTGGCTCACAGACTCCCACGGGTGGGACATGGTCATACCGGGTTACAACTTGCTTCGCCGGGACAGAGAGGGTAGGAAGGGAGGGGGTGTAGCATTATATACTAAAGATGACATTAAGGTCACGAGAATCTCAGATGTCCAGTATACTGGGGAATCCCTTTGGGTTAATTTGGCCAGAGGGAAGGACAAATGCTTGTATCTTGGCGTAATTTACAGACCCCCAAGACAACAGGATGACCTGGATATGGAAATAATCGAAGATATAGAAAATATCACCTTGCGTGGGGACACAGTATTGCTAGGTGACTTCAACATGCCTGATGTGGATTGGGTTACACTTACCTCTGCTTCCGGCAGCAGCAGGAGGCTATTAAACTCTATGAAAGGAGCAAGCCTCAGGCAACTGGTGTTGGAACCGACAAGGGATCAGGCAATACTGGACCTGATACTTACCAATGGAGAAAGTGTCATAGAGGTCTCGGTGGGCGACACATTGGCCTCCAGTGACCACAACATGGTATGGTTCAATATCAGGAAAGGTTTCACTAAATCTACTACACTAACCAAAGTCCTCAAATTCAAGGACACACATTTCAAAGAAATGGGAGACTTCGTTCACCAGGCGCTACAAAGCCAAGAAGAAACCGATAACGTGGAAGACATGTGGTCGACTTTGAAAGCAACCATACAAGAAGCAACAAACCGCTATGTAAAATCAGTAAGTAAACGGCGAAGGAACAATAAGCCACAGTGGTTTACTGTGGAGATCTCAGACCTGATCAAGGAGAAGAAAAAAGCATTCATCTCTTACAAATAATCAGGGAAGCAGGACTCTAGAGCAGACTACCTGGCCAAATCAAAAGCCGTCAAAACAGCAGTCAGGGAGGCTAAATTCCTCATGGAGGAGTCTCTAGCAAAGAACATCCAGAAGGGAGATAAATCCTTCTTCAGGTTTATCAGTGATAGAAGAAAAAACTCAGGCGGGATTGTACGTCTTAGGAAACCAGACGGAGACTATGTGGAAAAGGATTCGGAAAAAGCCCAACTATTAAATGAATACTTCTGCTCAGTCTTCACCCGAGAAGCGCCAGGGCTCGGCCCTCAGCTACAGACAAGGGTTGGCTCAGTTTACCCGTTTAGTAACTTTGAGTTTACGCCCAGCAGTGTCTACGGTGAGCTGTCAAAGCTCAAGGTTAACAAAGCAATGGGGCCGGACAACCTGCACCCCAGGGTGCTTAGGGAGCTGAGTGATGTCTTGGCGGAGCCACTGTCCGCGCTCTTCAACCTCTCCCTTAGTACAGGCAGCGTCCCGTTGGACTGGAGGATGGCTAACGTCATTCCACTCCACAAGAAAGGCTCAAAGATGGAGACAGCAAACTACAGACCAGTGAGTCTAACATCGATAGTGAGCAAACTAATGGAAACTCTAATCAAACACCAATTAGATAAGATCCTGGATGAGGAGAATCTACGGGATCCCCGACAACATGGATTTACTAAGGGGAGATCCTGCCAATCCAACCTGATCAGCTTCTTTGACTATGTAACGGGGAAGCTGGATATAGGGGAGTCCCTGGACATCGTGTACCTGGACTTTAGCAAAGCATTTGATAGCGTACCACACCGCAGGTTACTGAGCAAGATGAGTTCTATAGGATTAGGTAACACATTGACGAAATGGGTTGGGAGCTGGCTTGGAGGTAGGCTCCAAAGGGTGGTGGTGAACGGCACCCCCTCCGAAATGACGGAGGTGATTAGTGGAGTACCACAGGGCTCAGTCTTGGGCCCAATCCTATTCAACATCTTTATAAGAGACTTGGCAGAAGGGCTTCGAGGTAAAATAACATTATTCGCCGATGACGCCAAACTGAGTAATGTAGTGGGCAAATGCACAACAGACGAAGATTCAGTGCCCGACAACATGATGCACGACCTACTCCTACTGGAGCGATGGTCTATGACATGGCAACTCAACTTCAATGCCAAAAAATGCAAAGTTATGCACCTGGGCAGCCAGAATCCATGCAAGTCTTATACCCTTAATGGCGAGATCCTAGCAAAAACGGTAGCAGAACGAGACTTGGGGGTAATCGTCAGTGAGGACATGAAGTCTGCCAATCAAGTGGAGCAGGCTTCGTCCAAGGCAAGACAAATCATGGGCTGCATACGAAGGGGTTTCGTCAGTCGTAAGGCGGAAGTCATTATGCCATTGTATAGATCCATGGTGAGGCCCCACCTGGAATACTGTGTGCAATTCTGGAGGCCGCATTATCGCAAGGATGTGCTGAGACTGGAGTCGGTGCAAAGAATGGCCACCCGGATGGTCTCGGGACTCAAGGATCTACCATACGAAAAACGGCTTGACAAATTACAGCTATACTCGCTCGAGGAGCGCAGAGAGAGGGGGGACATGATCGAGACGTTCAAGTATCTTACGGGCCGCATCGAGGCGGAGGAAGATATCTTCTTTTTCAAGGGTCCCACGACAACAAGAGGGCATCCGTTGAAAATCAGGGGCGGGAAACTATGAAGTGACACCAGGAAATTCTTTTTCACTGAAAGAGTGGTTGATCGCTGGAATAGTCTTCCACTACAGGTGATTGAGGCCAGCAGCGTGCCTGATTTTAAGGCCAAATGGGATCGGCACATGGGATCTATTCACAGGGCAAAGGTAGGAGAGGGACATTAAGGTGGGCAGACTAGATGGGCCGTGGGTCCTTATCTGCCGTCTATTTCTATGTTTCTATGTTTCTATCCTGTGCCTCCACCATCTTGCAGGCCTCCTCGATGAATCTCTCGAGCTCTCTAACCTGCTCGTTGATGTGGCTCACTCTGGTGGTATCCTCAGTTGCCTCAATTGCCCATGGTTCCTCTACGGTGCGGAGTCCCTCCAGCTCCTGGACCTTGACCTGCAGTCTCCCAACCTCCTTCTACAGGCTATCCAGTTCCTGACATCGACCGCATATGTACGCCTGCCTCCCGGAGGGGAGGTAGTCATACATATGACACACGATGCAGTATACTGGGAAGCTTCATTGGGTTCCTGCTGCCTCCATTTCTCTTTTCTCGTACCTAAAGTTCTTCAGTGTGTTGGAGTGTGCTCGGCGTGCAGCTAGCTGTTGATGTTACGTATGTAAGTGCCTTCTGGTCTGCTTTGTGTCCTCTCTCTCTCTGGCTGCTGCTGGTGTCTTTTCTCTCTCTCTCTCTCTGCCTGCTGCTGGTGTCCTCTCTCTCTCGCTCTGCCTGCTGCTTGTGTCCTCTCTCTTTCGCTCTGCCTGCTGCTGGTGTCCTCTCTTTCTCTCACTCTGCCTGCTGCTGGTGTCCTCTCTCTCTCTCGCTCTGCCTGCTGCTGGTGTCGTCTCTCTCTCTCGCTATGCCTGCTGCTGGTGTCCTCTCTCTTTCACTGCCTGCTACTCGTGTAGTGACTCGCCCTTTCTGAAGGCCCTTCGCAAAAGCGCTGTCGCTAAGGCGAGTGCCTATGACGCGCGCCGTTGGCTCCTCCCCTTTTAAGGGGGAGCTTCGGATCGGTGTTTGGCTGACGTCAGAGGGGTGGGTGGAGCTATCTCTTGCCTCTGCTCCTCACTCTTGCCTGCCCTGCTTCTCCGATTCCTTCCTTCTTTCTCCCCTCTCTCAGCTCCTCTTTGCCTGCCTCGTGGTTTGCCTGCCTCGCGGCTTGCTACTGCCTGCCCTGCTCACTGGGCTTTCGAATAATAAAAGAACAAGAGGGCTTTCAGTAAAGTTGAAAGGGGACAGATTCAAAACGAATGCTAGGAAGTTCTTCTTTACCCAACATGTGGTGGACACCTGGAATGCGCTTCCAGAGAGCGTAATAGGGCAGATTACGGTACTGGTGTTCAAGAAAAGATTGGACAATTTCCTTCTGGAAAAGGGGATAGAGGGGTATAGATAGAGGATTACTGCACAAGTCCTGGACCTGTTGGGCCGCCGCATGAGTGGACTGCTGGGCACAATGGACCTCAGGTCTGACCCAGCAGAGGCATTGCTTATGTTCTTATGACCTCTTTGATGAATGCATAAAGGTCGCCAACAAGAAGTTGTCTGAGCATGAAAAATTTTTTGCTTCAATTGTCAGACCTAAGCCTAAGCCAGCTTCTGCAAAACCTTCTAGACCTCTTCCATCTTTCCAGAGGTGTTATCCTCCTTGGGCGGCTCCTTATACTCAAGCAGCCCCCAAGAAACAACAGCAACAGAAGCAGTAGAAATCTCAGCCTTCTGCTGCACCTAAGACTGCGCAGCCTTTTTGACTGTCTCAAACAGAGCGTAACCTCCATTGTTCTGCCTCTGTCCTCCCTTCCCCCATAGGAGGTCATCTCCATCATTTTTACCATCGATGGGAGACTATTACATCCGACCTCTGGGTACTGTCAATAATCAAAGAAGGATACTCTCTTAATTTTACTCAGATTCCACCAGAGTTTCCTCCAAGAGAGTATTCTTCCAATCCATCCCAGACTGTCCTTCTTCTTCAGGAAGCTCAAGCTCTGCTTTGTTTCCGTGCAATCGAAGAAATTCCTCTGGACCAGCAGAGCAAGGGGTTTTACTCCCGTTACTTCCTAGTTCCGAAGAAGACGGGCGATCTGCGACCCAAGTCTTACATGTAGAAAACAGAAACCCGAGGTACAGCTACACGATGGAAAGACTGTTATTGAGTAAGAGTTCCCAAGAAAGTGGACATGACAATGAAGCCGTCGGCACAATGCGCAGCGGCTGCTAAGAAAGCAAATAGAATGCTAGGAATAATCAAAAAGGGTATTACAAGCAGAATAAAAGAAGTTATCCTGCTGTTGTATCAGGCGATGGTGCGCCTGCATCTGGAGTACTGCATCCAATATTGGTCGCCGTACCTAAAAAAGGATATGGCGATACTCGAGAGGGTTCAGAAGAAAGTGATACGTTTGATAAAAGGTATGGAAACCTTTCATACGCTGAAAGATTAGAGAAACTGGGGCTTTTTTCGCTGGAGAAGCGGAGACTTAGAGGGGATATGATAGAGACTTATAAGATCATGAAGGGCATAGAGAAAGTGGAGAGGGACGGATTCTTCAAACTTTCGATAACTACAAGAACGAGAGGGCATTCCGAAAAATTAAAAGGGGACAGATTCAGAACCAATGCTAGAAAGTTCTTCTTTACCCAACACGTGGTCGACACCTCGAACGCGCTTCCAGAGGGAGTGATAGGAATAGGGTACAGTATTGGAGTTCAAGAAGGGATTGGACAATTTTCTGAAGGAAAAGGGGATAGAAGGGTATAGATAGAGGGCTAGTATACAGGTCCTGGACCTGATGGGCCGCCACGTGAGCGGATTGCTGGGCATGATGGACCTCAAGTCTGACCCAGCAGAGGCACGGCTTATGTTCTTATGATCTTATTTTGGATATCAGGGCGCTCAACAAATTTTTAGTCAATGAAAAATTTCCCATGCTGTCCCTGTCATCCCTCTATCCCCTTCTAGATCAGAACGATTGGTTATGTTCTCTAGAACTCAAGGAGGCTTACACTCACATTCCCATTCATCCGACCTCCCGTCAGTACCTCAGATTTCAGGTGGGGAATCTGCATTATCAATACAGAGTGCTACCCTTTGGCCTGGCATCATCTCCCAGAGTGTTCACCAAGAGCCTAATGGTGGTGGCAGCAGCTCTGCAGAACCATGGTCTGGATTATTGTAATTCCATTCTTATCGGTCTTCCAAAGTATCAGCTTTGCCAGCTTCAGCTAGTTCAAAACACAGCTGTGAAGACATAAGAACATAAGAAATGCCTTCACCGGATCAGACCTTAGGTCCATGTAGTCCGGTGACACGCACATGCGGAGGCTAAGCTAGGTGTTCCCTAATGAAGACCTTGTTTACCCGTATCCCTCAATGTGATTTGCAAGCAAGTGTGTATCCAACTTGCCCTTGAATCCTAGAATGGTGGTCTCCATCACAACCTCCTCCGGGAGAGCATTCCAAGCATCCACCACTCGCTGTGTGAAACAGAACTTCCTGACATTTGTCCTGGGCCTGTTGCCCCTCAGTTTCAGTCCATGACCTCTTGTCCGAATCACATTTGACAATGTGAATAACGATGTTTCTTGCTCTATTTTGTCGAATTCTTTTAGTATTTTAAAAGTCTCTATCATATCCCCTCGCGTTATCATAGCATGTAACTCCTCTTCTAAAAGCTGAACACATTTTGCCCATTGCTTATTGTATTCCTTTCAAATACAATGTTCTTTCCTATCAGATACTTTCCAGCGGTCTTCTCTCATTTCTATTCAGTCTTCTGGTATATTACTCACCAAAGAGAGCCCTCCGATCTTCACAACAACTGCTATCTGTCCCATCATTTAGACAGTTATTCCTTAATATTCACAGGAACTCTTCTTTCTCGGTCATGGTTCCTACAATTTGAAACGTCCTACCATACAATGTCGACCGGGTCACAATTGTCTATCTGCCTGTTTACTCCCTCGAAGAAGTGCAGCAAGTTCGTCAAGCAAGATCTTCCTTTGCTGAAGCCATGTTGGCTAGTCCTCATAAGATCGTGTCCGTCAAGGTGATCAATGATGCGGTCCTTTATCAGCGCCTCTACCATCTTTCCCAGTACCGAGGTCAGGTCTGTAATTTCCCAGATTTCCCCTCGAACCTTTCTTGAAGTTCAGCGTAACATTCGCCACTTTCCAGTCTTCTGGAATCCTTCCTGATTTGATTGACAGATTGGCTATTAGTTGAAGCAGTTCAGCTATAGCCCCTTTCAGTTCCTTGATTACCTTCGGATGGATGCCATCCGGTCTCGCGGATTTATAATTTGTAAGCCTATCAATCTGCCTGCATACCTCTTCTAGACTGACCATCAACCTTGTCAGTTTCCCGTCTTCATTTCCTGCATATAGCCTGTCAGCTTCCGGTATGTTGTGTATATCCTCTTCAGTAAATACAGACATAAGAAATGTATTCAGTTTGTCAGCGATGGCTTTGTCCTCCTTTAGCACTCCCTTTATTCCATGGTCATCCAACGGCGCCACCGCTTCCTTTGCGGGTCGTTTCCCCTTAATATATCAAAAGAATGGCTTGAAGTTTTTTGCCTCCTTGGCTATTTTTTCCTCGTAGTCTCTTTTGGCCCCTCTTACCGCCTTATGGCACCTGCTTTGATGTTGTTTGTGCTTTTTCCAGTTTTCATCTGTTTTTGACATTTTCCATTCCTTAAACAAAGTCTTCTTGTCTCTGATCGCTTCCTTCACCGCTACAGTGAGCCACGCCGATTCCTTGTTCGGTAACTGTGTCCATAAAAAGAGACCATGCTTGCTCTAGCGTTTTTACAGTGCTTATCCTCTTCTTTATCTTCTTCCCCACCATGAGTCTCATCCTTTCGTAATTCACTTTTCAGAAGTTCAGTGCCGTGGCCGTCGTTCTGGATCGATGTTTTGCCCCTGTGTCCAGGTTGAAGAGGGTCATATTGTGATCACTGCTTCCTAGCGTCCCTTCTAGTTCTACACCTTGCGCCAGTCCTCATAGTCCATTTAGAATTAAGTCCAGAATTGCATTTCCTCTCGTATTTTCCTTGACAAGTTGTTCCAGGAAGCAATTGCCTACAGCATCCAGGAACTTAGTCTCCCTACCGCAGCCGGAGGTGCCTAGGTTCCAGTCTATCCCCGGATAATTGAAGTCACCCACGAAAACTGCGTTTCCTCCCTTGTAGTTGCGTTTAATCTCGTCCGTCATTTCTCCCATCAGTTTCTTCATCCCAAAGCTCTGGCCCAGTGCCTGCACAGATGGAGAGAAAGGTGGCTGCTCCCTAGCTTAGGGAACCCCCAAGCGCTGTTTGTTGAGATGCTAAGGGAGCAATTTGTGGAGTCCCTGCCCAAGCACTTGCAAACATGGGTAAGGATGCCCTTGCCCAGAATGGGGGGGAGAGAGTGCAAGGAACAAATGAACCCCAGATGCGGTAAAGGATAGAAAAGATTCTACTAAAGGAACTGCATGGGGATGGGCAGTGCAGAAGGGGGCTACCCGAGGGATTCCCCACAGACTGTCAGCAGGGAAGTAGGGCCCAAAATGTTTCCAGTGTGGGTTGAAGGGACATCTGCAAAGGAATTGTATGATCCAAAATAATTTTGACACCCTGACAGGTGACTTGAGATGGAACTGATCTCCTTTTCCCCATCAAAATAACCTAACCCCCTTTACTGAGGTCCCAATCTCTAAAGGTGTCTGGATCAGCTTCTCTGTGGCAGAAGCTCTAATCCTGGGTTTCAGCACCATATGTGAGAAATTCTTGGCCAGGTTTTTACAGGAATCCTGCACCTTCACACAAACACCAAGGCAGATACAGTTGGAATTTACAAAAGCTTTATTTCTCACAGTTCCTGAGTCTGTTTCTTCACAGACTAAAGGATTCCAACATAATTCTCACTTCATATGATATCAGTTTATTCCAGCAGATTAATTCTCTTGTTGTAAACTCCAATCTATGGCTGTGGTCAATCTCTGTCAAGCTCCAACAGTTTATTCATCAGAAAATACTGGCCCAGCTCATAGTTGCCTCACCTGGACAATTCCACATTTTCCCAGGGTTCTGTAGCAACCCATGGCTAGAGAAATGTTTTACCTCTGAGCTTTCTCTGCTCAGGGAAGTCTCTTCCTCGGGGACCTCTCTTAATGACTCTCCTCTGGGGCAGTATAGGCCTCACTGCCTGAGTCCTGCGCCTTCTGACTTAGCAGGCTCTGTTCTGGGCAGTTAGCGCCACCTCATGGAGGATAGTCTAACTGCCAGCTCAATAAACCAGCGCCCTCTGCTGCCCATTGATAGAATAGCATCATTATTGGGGGAGAATCCCTGACTCTCACAAGCATGTTGATGTATACAGTATATGTATTTGAGAAAAATTACAGTAAATATAAAATTTAAAGAATTATTTATAGAGAGCAAAGGCTACAAGCAGAGGTGGAAAGTAAAGACAGATAACAGAGTAACAGGAGTTTAGACAGATATGGGTGACTAACTTGTTTTTAGTGACCTGAAGAAGACCCCAACTTCATTTTCTCTTCATTTTCTACATCATAAATGCCTCTTTTGTGATACCTGAAAATACAGTTATAGAGCATTTTGAGAATTACTTGCATAATACTGGCAATCTGTATACTTGAGACACCGAAATCAAGCATGCTATGTAATTCCCAATACCAACCTCACCAAAACCATGTTTATCAATATTACAAACCTAAAAATGAGTGCAGCTCATACTTTGCTGAGATGCACTTTGCCTAAAGAAATATTTTAAATGTGAAATTGACCAATCACACTAGTATCCTAAAACCAATTATGCAAGCAAAAACAAGTTAACTTTGCCAAATGTACACCCCCAACTATGTATTGCCTCCTGTGTATATTCCCAACTTCATTGTATGTTAACTACAACTTGTATCTGGGATCACCTTCTAGAAATCCTGGTTTCAACTGTTAACTGAATTGAGGTACAGTGAAAACAGAACTGATTAACTACACCTCCAACTATGTATTGCCTCCTGTGTATATTCTCAACCTCCTCGTATGCAAACTACTACTCAGTGGTAGCTGGGACCACCTTTTAGAAAGCCTGGTTTCAACTGTTACCTGAACTTATGTAAAGTGAACACTGAACAGATTACCTAATGTCGTCTTATACCTCCTTACCGTTGATATAGGTCTCGACTCTAACACTATGTATTAACCTTCTGCATCTGTAATTACACACCAAGGAATGTATCAAATATTTAACTGTCACCCTTACTGTAATATGTATGTAACTGTTCTGAGCTCTTCCTGGAGGATGAGCTATAAAACCAAATAAATAAATGCACATATTATTAAAACGCATGTTGTGTATATTGTGACAGGGAACCTGCACTGTGCAGACAGGACCCAGAGTCCCACACCAATCATTGACCCAGTCCTACCCCTGAACCCAGCTTTAAACCTCGGTCTGTCCAGAAGGAAAGAAAGAAACAGCTTGGAGTACGAATTTTGAATACTGGCCCTTTAAGAAATGAGAATGAATAGTTCCCTTTAAAGATTCAGGTGAAATAATTAATTTGTTTTTAATGATGTAATTAACTTTCCCCTCCCCCTTTCCCCCTCAAGCTCATATTTGTATTTGTAATTTGTCTATTTAATGTTCACATTTCCCCCCACCTACAAAAATATATTTTAACCTTTCATTTTTAGCATTGTAAACTGGCTAGGTGCACGTCGATGGTCGGTATATTAAAATTAATTAAACTTGAAACTTTAAATAATCAAGGGGGGAGGGACGAGTGTTCTGGCCACCGGAAACGGAAGTGAATGGCGGGTTAGCGACCAAACTCACCTGGACTCCATGCTGATGAGGAGTAAACTAGCATGTCGCCTCATTAAGTTCTAACGGCACTGGCAGTGAAGATGAGAGTGTGAATTGCAGAGGAGAAAGCCCTGCGTTCGGCGGACCGCGGTGAGTATTGCTGGGAAGAAGAGGAGGGGCTGTTCTATAGCGCTCCTGCCGTAGGGACGAGCTGCGGAGGAGCAATATGCATTCCCTCCGACGAACCTGACCAGACTCCGTTGGAGATGAGGAAGAGTATAAGAGTGGAGGAGCGGCTTGACTCTTGAGAACCCGAGAATACATTTGGAAGCAGTGAGAAGAAGAGGGATTAATCCCTCCAATGAACCTTCCTGCACCCCATTAGGAGTAAAGAGTGTATGGTAGTGGGCATTGGTGTGCCGCCCCACTAAACGCTAGCTCCATTGGAGCACAGAAGAGCTACCCTCGGGTATTCTGATTGGGATTATATGAGCAGTAAGAGGGAAACTAAGAGCTGCAGAGGAAAGTGCTTTGGGCCCGGTGGACCATAGCGAGTTCCACCGGAGGAGGACAGGAGAAACTACCTTGCGGTGATTCTGCAGCAGGAGCCTGTTGTAGAAGAGAAAATAATCCCTCCAAGGGTATTGCTTTGGGCCAGGTGGACCACGATAGGTCCAACTGGGGGTGAAGAGGTGTGCTCCCCCTCACCCCCAAGGCGCTCCGGCTATAAATACAAGCTGCAGATAAAGGGATAATCTCCCAACGGAGCCCCGATGCGGATGCCTCACAAGCATTTTTGCTTGAGGAAACTCGAAGTTTCGAGTCGCCCACACTGCGCATGTGCGAGTGCCTTCCCGCCCAGACCAGGGCGCGTCTCCTCAGCTCAGATAGCTAGCAGAGAAGCCAACCAAGGGGAGGTAGGTGGGACGTGAGAATAGCTGCCTGCTGTCCCTGGATAACAACTGTTACGGTAAGTAACATTGCTTTATCCCAGGACAAGCAGGCAGGTATTCTCACTAATGGGTGACCTCCAAGCTAACCACAGTGGGATGGTGGGAGAGTTGGCAACTTAGGAGAATAAATTTTGTAATACTGTTTGGCCAAACTGTCCATCCCGTCTGGAGAAAGTATCCAGACAATAATGAGAAGTGAAGGTGTGAACCGAGGACCAAGTGGCAGCCTTACAAATCTCCTTAATCGGTGTCGATCTGAGGAAGGCTACAGAGGCTGCCATTGCTCTGACCTTATGGGCTGTGACTTTACTGTGAAGGGGTAATCCAGCCTGGGCATAGCAGAAGGAAATACAAGCCGCCATCCAGTTGGAGATGGTATGCTTAAGAGATGGGACGTCCCAACTTGTTCGGATCAAAGGAGATAAAAAGTTGAGGAGCAGTTCTGTGTGGCTTGGTGCGTTCCAGGTAGAAAGCCAAAGCACGTTTACAGTCCAGAGTATGAAGAGCGGATTCTCCAGGATGAGAATGAAGCTTTGGAAAAAACATAGGGAGAACAATGGATTGATTCAGATGAAATTCCAAGACCACTTTGGGGAGGAATTTTGGATGAGTGCGGAGGACCACCTTGTCATGGTGGAATACTGTGAAAGGTGGATCCGCAACCAATGCTTGAAGTTTACTAACTCGATGAGCAGAGGTGAGGCCAATAAGGAACACCACTTTCCAAGTGAGATACTTCAGATGAGCCTTGTGAAGAGGTTCAAATGGATGTTTCATAATCTGAGAAAGAACAACATTGAGGTCCCTAACCACTGGAGGCAGTTTGAGGGGAGGATTGACATGGAAAAGTCCTTTCATGAATCTGGAAACCACCGGATGAGCAGAGAGAGGTTTCCCTTGGAGCGGCTGATGGAAAGCAGCAATTGCACTAAGATGGACTCGTATCGAAGTAGACTTGAGGCCAGAATGAGAAAGGTGCAAAAGATAATCCAAAACTGAAGACAAGGAGGAGTGTTCTGGCTCATGATGATGAGAAAAACACCAAGTAGAAAATCTAGTCCACTTTTGGTGGTAGCATTGTCTAGTAGCAGGCTTCCTTGAAGCTTCTAGGACATCTCTCACAGGTTGAGAAAACTGGAGAGGGGTTATGTTGAGGGGAACCAAACTGTCAGGTGTAGAGACTGCAGGTTGGGATGAAGTTGAGATCCCTGATGCTGTGTAAGCAGCGATGGAAACGCTGGTAGAAGGAAGGACTCCCTGCTGCTGAGCTGAAGTAGAAGGGAGTACCAAGGTTGTCTGGGCCACCGTGGAGCAATCAGAATCATGGTGGCATGGTCTAACTTGAGTTTGACTAGAGTCTTCTGAACGAGAAGAAATGGAGGAAACGCATATAGAAAAAGGTTTGTCCAGTCCAGAAGAAAAGCATCTGCCTCGAGGTGGTGAGGAGTGTAGATTCTGGAGCAGAACTGAGGCAGTTTGAAGTTGGGGGGAGCTGCAAAGTGGTCGATCTGAGGTGTTCCCCACTGAGAAAAGATGTGATGGAGAGGCGTTGAGTGGAGGGTCCACTCGTGAGGTTGCAGCAGACGACTCAAGTTGTCCGCCAAGGCATTGTCCGCCCCCTGAATGTAGACAGCTTTGAGGAAGATGTTGTGGCGAATCGCCCAATCCCAAACTTTCAGAGCTTCCTGACAGAGGGAGGCCGATCCCGTGCCCCCCTGCTTGTTGATATAATACATGGCAACTTGGTTGTCCGTGCGAATGAGGACCACCTTGTCTTGAAGCAGGTGCTGGAAGGCATTGAGAGCATAGAAAATCGCCCTGAGTTCCAGGAGATTGAAGTGGCACTGGCGGTCTGTGCTGGTCCAATAACCCTGAGTGCGGAGACCGTCCAGATGAGCCCCCCAAGCATAAGTGGATGAGTCGGTCGTGAGGACTTTCTGATGCGGGGGCGTTTGAAACAGCAAACCTCTGGATAAATTGGAGGATTGCATCCACCAGCGAAGAGACTGTTGCAGGGCAGGGGTGACCCGGATGTGTCGGGACAGAGGATCGGATATCTGCGTCCACTGAGATGCCAGGGTCCACTGGGGAATCCTGAGGTGAAGTCTGGCAAAAGCAGTCACGTGAACTGTAGAGGCCATGTGGCCCAGGAGAACCATCATGTGTCTCGCCGAGATGGACGGGCGAGAGGACACCAAGTGGCAAAGATGGAGGAGATCTTCCCGACGTTGGGGAGGGAGGAATGCTCTGAGTTGGGTAGTATCCAGAACAGCTCCAATGAAGGGAAGTCTGGGAAGGTTGTAGATGGGATTTCGGAAAGTTTATCTCGAACCCCAGATGTTGCAGTAACCAAATCGTCTTCTGGGTCGCGAGGACCACTCCCTGAGACGTGGAATCCTTGATGAGCCAGTCGTCCAGGTAGGGGAATACCTGGAGGCCGTGGTTCCTGAGCGCTGAGGCCACCACTACCAGGCACTTGGTGAAGACTCTGGTTGACGAGGTCAGGCCGAAAGGAAGCACTCGGTATTGAAGATGAAGATGTCCCACCCTGAATCTTAGGTATTGGCATGAGGCCGGATGAATGGGAATGTGAGTGTAGGCCTCCTTGAGATCCAGAGAACATAATCAGTTGTTCTGCTTGAGGAGGGGGATACAGGGATGTCAGGGTCAACATGCGAAACTTCTCTTTGACCAGAAACTTGTTGAGCACCCTGAGATCCAAAATGGGTCGCAGATCGCCCGTCTTCTTCGGAACAAGGAAGTAAAAACCCTTGTTCTGTTGAGACACAGGAACCGGCTCGACAGCTCCGAGCTGTAATAAAGCCTAGGCTTCCTGAAGAAGAAGGGCGGTCTGGGTCAAGTTGGAAGGATACTCTCTTGGAGGATGTTCCGGGGAGACTCGATCGAACTGGAGAGAGTATCCTTCTCTGACGATGGAAAGGACCCAGAGGTCGGTGGTAATGGTCGTCCATCGATGGTAAAAGTGATGGAGACGACCTCCATTTGGTGGAGCAACTGAAAATGGCAGGACGACTGAAGTTATGTCCTCTATGAGACAGTAAAAAGGGCTGAGAAGCCTTAGGGACAGTAGATGGTTGAGACTTCTGTTGCTGCTTTTGGAAATGCTGCCGCTTCACAGGCTGTCGGATGGGGGGAGCATGTTTAGGTGGGTAATGCCGCTGGTATATCAACGGTGGGCGTGATGGACGAGGAGGAGCAGGCTTGGGCTTTGGACGCAGGATGGATTGGAAGGATTTCTTGTGGTCCGAGAGCTTCTTGGTCGCTGCCTCGATGGATTCATCAAAGAGGTCAGTACCAGCACATGGAACATTGGCAAGCCTGTCCTGGAGATTAGGATCCATATCGATGATCCTGAGCCACGCCAGCCGGCGCATGGCCACCGCACATGCTGTAGCCTGAGCCGAGAGCTCAAAGGCATCGTAGGATGACTGCTCAGCTGTAACCAGAGCTGGGACAGCGAGGCCAGAACCTCCTGGTACTTGGATTGTGCCCTAGGGTCCACATAGGGCAAGAACTTGTGGAGTACCGACAGGAAGAAATCAAAATACGTGACGAAATGGAAGTTGTAGTTCAGAACCCTGGATGTCATCATGGAGTTATGATAAATCCTCCTGCCAAATTGGTCCATGGTCTTGCCCTCTCTACCAGGTGGGACGGCAGCGTAGACCTGAGAGGGATGAGACCCCTTCAGTGAGGACTCCACCAAGAGGGACCATCAAACCCCTTATGGTGCACCGTGCGGTATCTGGTATCCAATTTGCCCGGTACAGCAGGGATGGAATAAGGTCTTTCAAGGCATCGCATAAAGGTCTGATCCAGCAACTTATGTAGAGGAAGCTTGAGGGATTCAGCAGGTGGGTGAGGGAGGTGCATAGTCTCCAGATATTCTTTGGAGAATTTGGAACCTGGGTCCAGGTGGATGTCCAGGTCATCTGCCATCTGTCGAAGGAACGAGGAGAATGACAGCTGGTCAGCTGAAGCAGGGCCTCGAGAAGGGCTCGAGGACGTCGAGGCCTCTGGATCCAAGGAGGACGGGGATTGTGGTGGTGATAAAGACCCCAGCGTGTCCTCGAGCTCCGGCATCGGAGGAGGTGAAGTAGCAAGTGAAGAATACTCAAGAAAAGGCTGCTTCCGATGAGGCGAGGCATGCCTGGACGAGTGCCTTGATGAATGCCTCGACCGATGTGAACTATTTTTGGATATTGGCCTCGAGGGACGAGGCAATTGGATCTTCGCTGAGGCCCCCAGGAGGTGGATGGGGCTGGAAGCGGTTGATCGAAGCACAGTTGGATGGCTGGAAGCACCCTGGCGTACTCATAGAGGCTTGAACCCCTGCATCGGGTGGATCGGCTCCAATAGAGGCACTCGCAAAGACTCTGCTCCTTGCATCGAGTGGATGGGTTCCAATGGAGGCACTCGCAAAGACTCTACTCCTTGCATTGAATGAATCGGTTCCAATGAAGGCATGGGCAAAGACTCTGCTCCTTGCGATGCATGCACCGATGCCAGACCAGACACTCTGCTCCCTGTAGAGAGTGTGTGTATCGCTGAGGCACTGGAGGCGGCTCGACCTCGCGGGAGGCCTCCCCGTGCCCAGGCTGGATTTGAGAGAGAAGCTTAGGCCCTATGGTAGTGAAGAGCTCAATGAATTGCTTCTCTAACAAGGTCTGGAACGAGGCTAGCAAGGACGGATCCGCATCAGCAATGGGACCGCCTGCACGGGCCTCGCGTTCTTTGGGGGTAGTGTGTGAGTGCTTGGGCCTAGAAGCCTTGGGCACTTTTAGCACTACTGGTGGAATAGGCTGCTGTGCTACCTGATCTGAAGAGACTGAGGAAGACATCGCAGCAGGTGCTGGAGTCGGGGCCGGCACAAACAATGCAGGCTTGATGAGACTCGGCGCCGCATTGGTGGAAGGCTGGGGAGCAGCGGATGAAGTCGAAGGTGAGGGTCCTTTCGATGATGATTGCTCCGTCGAGGACTCCATGCTGAACAGCGACTCCCACAAGACGCAACGGCGCTTGAAAGCACGTGTGGTGAGTGTGGAGCAAGACCGGCACGATTTCGGAAGGTGTTCAGGCCCAAGACACCAAACACAGCGTCGATGAGGGTCCGTTAGCGAAATTGCGAGCTGGCACTTGGCACACTTTTTAAAACCGGTGATAGGCCGGGACATAGGCCGGAAAAGCTCCGCCGCAAGATCGAAGCCGCGGGGCTGCGGCCACGTGGCCTGCCCAGTTGGACGGATGGAAGAAATTTTTTATTTTTTTAAACAAGAAAGAACGACGAAAATCAACGATTAAGAGAAAAATAACCCAAAACCGCAGACTTTAGAAAGCACAAGTGAAAAATCTTCACGCAGAGAGTCGAAGACGAACTTCTCGGCTCCGTGGAAAAATAAGAACTGAGGAGATGCGCCCTTGACTGGGCGGGAAGGCACTCGCGCATGCTCGGTGCGGGTGACTCGAAACTTCGAGTTTCCTCAAGCAAAAATGCTTGTGAGGCGTCCGCATCGGGGCTCCGTTGGATCACGTCACCCATTAGTGAGAATACCTGCCTGCTTGTCCTGGGATAATATCCTGTTTCAATAGTATCCTCCAAGGAAATTTCACACTGAACCATCCGCTCCCGGGCGACTGTCGACTTCCTTCCACATCTCAGTTTAAAAGAACATAAGAGCATAAGAATTGCCATCTCCGGATCAGACCCTGGGTCCATCAAGTCCGGTGATCCGCACACGCGGAGGCCCCGCCAGGTGTACCCTGGCATAGTTTTAGTCCCCATATCACTGTATGCTTCTCAAGGGAGATGTGCATCTAATTTACCCTTACCCGTATCACTCTATGCCACTCTTAAGGAGATGTACATCTAGTTTACCCTTAAATCCTAGAATGGTGGATTCTGCAATTACTTCCTCTGGGAGAGCATTCCAGGTGTCCACCATTCGCTGCGTGAAACAGAACTTCCTGAACCTGTCCCCCCTCAGCTTCAGTCTATGTCCTCTTCTCCATGTCACATTGGACATTGTAAATAACTGCTTTCCCTGCTCCATTTTGTCAAATCCTTTCAGTATTTTGAAAGTCTCAATCAGATCCCCTCGCATCAGAGTAACTAGGCAGTCTAGAAATTTGTTGATTTTCTTCACCTGAACAACTCAGCCCAGAACCACATCTATGGCTTACTATTCTTATGTTTGATTTAGCATAGATATTTAGAACTTTATCTCCAAGAAATTTCCCCACAATGTGAGGTCGGCACTTTCAATTGTTAGCCACCTAATTTTCCACAACACATTCTATTGAATGTTCTATTAATTAGTTGTCTTTAAATTTCATTCAATGAATATTATCACATTACTTTTCCCCAGGTCTTAACATAAGGAAGCTCTTTCTAATCCAAAACAGACCCTTTACTTAATAGCCAATAGAATCTCAAACCTACTGGCCTCAGGGCCTCCAGGCTTTCCCCAGCCTCGGATATAATATGTAAGACTTCTCCACATCCCTTCCACAGGGGCTACTGAAGTGCCCAGCTAGAAGTCCACTGCCCAGACTGTTGCATTTTAAGGAGTCCTGGTAGAGAAATTCCAATAATGGTGAAAGAAAGCCAGGAGTGTTTAAGAGGAAAGCAGAGTAAAGGACTCAGATTTTTCCTGTCTTCTCAAGAGCATGTAGTTGCAAGGAAAAAAACAAAATTTGAAGTGTCTGTATGCAAATGCTAGAAGCCTAAAAAATAAAATAGGAGAGTTAGAGCATATAGCACTGAATGCTGAGATAGATATAATAGGCATCTTGGAGACTTGGTGCAAGGAGGGCAATCAATGGGACACTGTGTAACCTGGGTACAAATTATATCGCAAGGGTAGAGTAGATCAAATTGGAGGTAGGGTTGCGCTCTATGTTAAAGAGGGAATTGAATCAAATAAAATAAACATTCTGCATGGCATAGATAGCAGTGTGGAATCCTTATGGATAGAAATCCCATGTGTGAAGAGAAGGAATATAAAGGTTGGGACAAAATTAGCAGATAGAAGAAGAAATGTTTTCAGAGATTAGGAAAGCTGGAGAAATGGGTAACACTATAATAATGGGTGATTTCAATTACCAAATTAATAGGGAAGAGTATGTAAAATCAACAACAAAGCTCATACTATATAAAGAAATATATCTATAGAACCCCCTACAATTCCACTCAGCACTGTCAAATAATCACTCACAGATAGAGGAAATACACCACCGCAATCATATACCACACACTAGATTCAAAGCAGAAACACAGGGAAAAAGACCACAAGAGAACCAGAAAAGAAAAACAGAAAATTATGCAGGCTGGCTAGCAGGTACCCAGTGGGATCGGCTTGTCAGCTACAGACCGAAGTCTGTGTGTTCTCAAAGCAGGCAGAGCTGAAAAAACGCTCCAAGCACCAGAAATCCCAAAAAAGGGATGAAAAATACACCGTATAGAAGATGGTAGCAGTAAGGTGATAGCGTCTCCTCTGGAGTGTTGTGGACGGACCTGAAAAATTACCTGACACTCACTATGCCGTATACTAAATGAAAGGGAATGTTAGCACTGATCCCTCGGTGGCTTGGACTTCTTCTCCCATTCAGTGCTCAATTCAGGAGTTTGCCGCCACTGTGGGACCCCATAGAAAGCCTAGAGAGTTTGCCGCCGCTCTGTTGGCGAAAGGAGAAACTGCGGAGCTGGAACTCAAAACATCTCTCTCGCCTCCGGGAGCTGATCCCCCACTGTGCTCTCTTCTAGCCACGATTATGCAGGAGGAACCCTGCGAAGAACTTCTCGTAAGGGAGACCACATTTCAAGGGGAAGAAGTCACGAGATATATGACAGAGCAGGAAATGTTGGGAGCTAGAGAAGAAGTCAGCTCCCAGATGGAGAAACCACCAGTGATAATGCTGGAGAGCATATGGGAAGCTCTCCAAAAGCTAACCAATGTAGTCACCAAGTCTTCAAATGACACTTCTCTACTAGTAAGTATTGTGGAAGTATTAGGTAAAAGTCTGGATGGTACATGAAAACAATTTTCAGCTGATGTTAAACACCTTAAAGAAAGTGTGTAAAGCCTTCAAGACGTAACTACTGGGATCATCAAAGATAAGACTCTTTTCAATAGGAAGATAGAACAGCTAGAAAATTATAATCATAAGAACATAAGAATTGCCACTGCTGGATCAGACCAGTGGTCCATCATGCCTAGCAGTCCGCCCTACCAGCCTACGTCCTTGTTCAGCAGGAACTTGTCTAACTTAGTCTTGAATCCCTAGAGGGTGTTTTCCCCTATGACAGACTCCGGAAGAGCTTTCCAGTTTTCTACCACCCTCTGGATGAAGAAGAACTTCCTTACGTTTGTGCAAAATCTGTCCCCTTTCAACTTTAGAGAGTGCCCTCTCGTTCTCCCTACCTTGGAGAGGGTGAACAACCTGTACTTATCTACTAAGTCTGTCTCCTTCAGTACCGTGAATGTTTCAATCATGTCCCCTCTCAATCTCCTCTGTTCGAGTGAGAAGAGGCTCAGTTTCTCTAATCTTTCTCTGTACGGCAGCTCCTCCAACCCCTTAACCATCTTAGTCGCTCTTTTCTAGACTCTTTCGAGTAGTACCATGTCCTTCATGTACGGCGACCAGTGCTGGACGCAGTACTCCAGGTGAGGCGGACCATGGCCTGGTACAGTGGCATGATAACCTTCTCTGATCTGTTTGTGATCCCCTTCTTCCTAGCATTGTGTTTGCCCTTTTCGCTGCCGCCGCACATTGCACAGACGACTTCATCCTCTTATCAATCAGAACTCCCAAGTCCCTTTCCTGGGAAGTCTCTCCAAGAACCGCCCTGGACATTCTGTATTTGTGCATGAGATTTTTGTTACCAACATGCATCACTTTACACTTGTACACGTTGAACCTCATCTGCCATGTCGCAGCCCATTGCTCTAGCCTGATTATGTCATGTTGTACATAAGAACATAAGCATTGCCCCTGCCGGGTCAGACTAGGGGTCCATCGTGCCCGGCAGGCCGCTCCCGCGACGGCCCCCAGGTCCATGACCTGTAAGTGCTCCTAACCTACAACTTCCATACCCTATTAGCCTAATGTCCATTGAAGTAACCCTCTATCTGTACCCTGCTATCCCCTTTGCTTCCAGGAAGTCATCCAGTCCCTTTTTAAACCCCATTATTGTACTCTGTCTTATCACCTCTCCTGGAAGCGAGTTCCAGGTGTCCACCACCCGTTGAGTGAAAAAGAACTTCCTTGCACTCGTTTTGAATCTGTCTCCTCTCAGTTTTTCTGAATGACCTCTTGTTTTTGTTGTCCCCGCTAGACTAAAGAATCTGTCCCTTTCCACCTTCTCTATGCCTTTCATGATCTTATAAGTCTCTATCATGTCCCCTCTCAGTCTCCGCTTTTCCAGGGTAAAGAGTCCCAGCTTGTCCAACCATTCGGCATATGAAAGGTTCTCCATGCCCTTTATCATCTTTGTTGCTCTCCTCTGGACCCTCTTGAGTATTGCCATGTCCTTCTTAAGATATGGCGACCAATATTGGACGCAGTATTCCAGATGTGGGTGCACCATTGCTCGATACAGTGGCAGGATGACTTCCTTTGTTCTGGTAGTGATACCTTTTTTGATAATGCCCAACATTCTGTTCGCTTTCTTTGAGGCCGCTGCACATTGTGCCGCCGGCTTCATTGATTTGTCCACCAATACCTCCAGGTCTTTTTCTAGGTTGCCTTCCCCCAGTACCCTCCCTCCCATCGTATAGCTGTACATTGGGTTCCCCTTCCCTATGTGCAAGACCTTACATTTCTCCACACTGAAGCTCATCTGCCATTTTTTAGCCGACTCACCCAGTTTGTCCAGGTCGCTCTGCAGTTCTTTGCATTCCTCAACAGTTTTGACCCTGCTGGAGAGTTTTGTGTCATCCGCGAACTTGATAACTTCACACTTCGTCCCTGTTTCCAAATCATTAATGAATATATTGAACAGCAGCGGTCCTAGCACTGACCCTTGTGGAACACCACTCGTGACACCTATCCAGTCAGAGCAGTGCCCCTTTACTCCTACCCTCTGCTTCCTGTCCGCCAGCCAATTTTTGATCTATCTGTGTACGTCCCCTTCCACCCCATGGCTTCACAGTTTCCTCAGCAGGCATTCATGGGGTACCTTGTCGAAGGCTTTCTGGAAATCCAGATATACGATGTCTATGGGGTCACCTTGGTCCAATTGCTTACTTATCCACTCAAAGAAATGCAATAGATTTGTCTGGCATGATCGTCCTTTACAGAAACCATGCTGGCTTGTTCTCATCAGATTATATTTTTCTATATGCTCATTGATACCTTCCCTGATCAGTGATTCGGCCATCTTCCCCGGAACTGAGGTTAAGCTCACAGGTCTATATTTCCCCGGGTCGCTTCTCGATCCTTTTTGAAGATCGGTGTAACATTCGCTATCCTCCAGTCCTCCGGGATTACCCCTGTTTTCAAGGATAGGTTGCAAATATGCCGCAGTAACTCCGCTGTCTCATCTCTGAGCTCTTTCAGTATTGTCGGGTGGATCCCGTCTGGGCCCGGAGATTTGTCAGTTTTTAATCTATCTATCTGCCTGAGAACATCTTCGAGACTTACCTCCATGCATGATAATTTTCCCTCTTGATCCCCCTTGAAGATTTTTTCCGGTTCCGGCACGGTTGGATGTGTCTTGCAGACTTTTTCCTCTTTCACCACTCTCTTTCTGTCACCCTCATCCAGAGGTCCCACCTCCTCCCTCGCTGGCTGCTTCCCTTTCACGTATCGGAAAAATGGTTTGAAATTTCAGCTTCCTTGGCTCCTCGTACTCTTTCTTGGCTTTTTTGACCACTTGGTGACAATCTTTTTGATGCTTCCTGTGCTCCTTCCAATTTCCTTCAGTTTTGTCTTTTTTTCCACTTCCGAAATGATTTTTTCTTGTCTCCTATCACTTTCTTTACTTCATTGGTTATCCATGCAGGGTCTTTCGTCTGATTCTTTTTGCATCCTTTCCTAAATCTGGGTATATACAGATTTTGCGCCTCGTTTACCGTGTCCTTGAATAGGGACCAGGCTTGCTCCACAGTCCGAGCTTCCTTGGAGCTTTTCTGAGCTTCTTCCTCACCATTTGTCTCATGGCATCATAGTTCCCTTTCTTGAAGTTAAACGTTGTTGCCTTGGTTCTCTTTCCCTTCTTTAATCCTACTTCCACTTTTAACTGAACCATGTTGTGGTCACTGTTTCCTATCGGTCCAACTACTTCCACTCCCCTTGCAGGTCCAGAGGGTGTTACGGGGCTCCTGGTGGGAGTGTCCGGGTGGGGTACCTTTGAGGGGGTGGGGGTGCCCAGTAGGAGGTACTGGGCATCCCTCCAACCAACAAACTTTCGGGGGAGGGCAGTCCGGCAGGAGAGATTGGGTATCTCTCCTGCTGGAGAACTATCGGGGGTCACAGTGGGTGCCAGGCAGGGGGGACTGGGCATCCCTCCTGCCATGATCATTGCCAGAGAGGGGAGGAATCAGTTGTCTGGGCCGCTGAACTGATCATGGCAGCCGCAATCAGCTCAGCGGCCCGATCTGGAATTTATACCCGTTTTGACTTGGTCTAAGTCAAAACGTATAAGTTCTATCCAGGCAACCTGTTAAACTTTTCGATTATGGCTGCTGGATGACTAAGTCTACGTCAGCCCACATCCCGCCCTACCCACTCCTCCAAAAAAGCCCCTTTTCGCTTTGGGCAAACAGAGGCTGTGAAACGGCCTAAGCTCAAGTTTCAAGTTTATTAGGATTTGATATACCGCTTATCAAGGTTATCTAAGCGGTTTTTACAATCAGGTACTCAAGCATTTTCCCTATCTGTCCCGGTGGGCTCACAATCTATCTAACGTACCTGGGGCTATAGAGGAATGAGTGACTTGCCCAGGGTCACAAGGAGCAGTGCAGGGTTTGAACCCACAACCCCAGGGTGCTGAGGCTGTAGATCCAACCACTGCGCCACACACTCCTCCTAGCTGGTTTTAGATACGTCTAAAACCCTGTTCAATTATTGGTACTTGGACGACCTGTCTTTTTGATCATCCAAGTGCCAATTTAGGCAGGTTTTTAAACGTATTTTCTTTTTATGTACCTCATAGTATATATATACATACATATGGTAAAGATACATACATATGTAGCATGGTAAACATAGTATACAAGCGTCTTAGAGGGACAGTATCAGGTTCTATAATACAGTACTAAAAAAGCTAGAAAAAATTATGGTGACAAAATTTCCAGATCCAATAATCAAAGTAGTATTCGATTTAACATCTGGCGCTTCTTAACTTCTAACAATGATTCATCCATACATCCTTCCCCCCAGTAGTGGATGATCTAGCAAAAATTTTTAACGACAAGGTTGCTATTATAAGAAACTCTTTTCCATCATTGGTTTCTTATGACTCTCTGGTGCCTAGCGACACCACTTTTACCCCAGTAGACAGATTCTGGACTACCTTCGAGTATCTACCTGAGGCTCAGGTTTCAAAACTGTGCACAAATTAAGATCTTATAAATGCGTCTTGGATCCATTTCCCTCATACCTATATGAGAAAATTCCCACTCAGGCTATCTCATCGCTCACCAGACTTATAAATTCTGCTTTACTGTCAGGTCTATTTTCTGAAGACATGGCCACATTGCTCTGACTCCACTACTGAAAAAAGTTGGCCCAGACCCTTCCTCACCATCTAGCTACCAACCCATAGAGAACAATCCCCTCTTGACCAAAACGTTAGAGTCTATCATATCTGCTCAACTTTCATCATATCTAGATAGATTTTCCTTTCTGTTACCTTGCCAATATGGTTTCAGATCTAACTTCAGTACCGAATCTCTATTGGTCTCACTAATCTCAAAGGTTCAGCAACTACACTCTTGGAATAAATTTGCTATTCTATTACAATTTGACCTATCTGCAGCCTTTGATGTCGTTCACCACGACATTCTGATCTACCAACTTTCTGAGATAGGTATTGATTCTACTGTCTTAGACTGGTTCTCAAAATTCTTACGATCTTGCTGTTAATATGAATGGCATCAGGCCATCACCCTGGAAGCCGTTATGCAGAGTCCTGCAGGGATCACCTCTGTCCCCTATTCTTTTCAATATCTATATGTCCACCTTGAAGCTTTTCCATCTCTCCCCCTTTGAAACACTGTATACATATGCAGATGACTCTTCGTCCTTCTCGAGATAGATTCAAATCTTACTAACCTTACCAAGAATATTATAGACGTATCTAAAAGCAGCTTAGGCCTTTTCCCTACTTCTGTATGCCCAGAGTAAAAAGGGGCATTTTAGGAGGAGTGGTGAGGGTGGGATTTGGGCGGGAAGTGGGCTTAGTTGTACTGCAAGTATAACTGAAAGTTTAACGAGACTGCCTGGATGGAACTTGTACATAATGACTAAGCTGATGTAAAAACAGGTCTAAATGCCCAGAAAGTATCCAAAGTGACCAGATAACCACTGCAGACACAAAGTACAGGCCCCCCACACACTCCCCCAGTGATCACTGATCCCCCCCTACAATACTATAAAAATCGGAATAAAAACGTACATACCTGCCTCCAGAACATCAGCACCTGGCATAGGAAAGCCTAGTAGAGCTGCATAGAGGTGGCTTAAGTAGTCTGGGGGTGGGCTACTGACCCATAGAGAGGAAGACTCAGACCCATAAGCCATTCTAACCACTGCATTCATGGTGAAACATATGCACCCCCCAAAACCCTATTTTACTGCCATATAGGTGCCACCTGCAGCCATAAGGGCTATTGGGGTGGTAAACATGTGGATCTAGTAGGTTTGGGGGTATCTTGGGAGGCTCACCATGACCTATAAGAGAGTTGTGGTGAGATGTTTATGTGGCACCCTTTATGTGAAGTTCGCAGCAGTGCCCTATAAGGTGTCCCACTACTCTGTTGCCATGTCTGGGTATCCAGTCCATCACTTGGCTGAACGCGCCCACATCCAAAAGGTTTTGTTCTAGGCAATTTTGACTTGGACAAATTTTTGGACGAGAATGGGGTATAAAGATAGACAACTTAGCGGTCTGGACGATCAAACAGCTGGATGTAGAAATAGACGATTCTTGAAAAAAATAAATATTTTGGATGTATTTTTTGAGAATGGACTTTTAACATGTCCGACTTTGGGCGACTAGCAACTTAGGCCCAAACGGACTTAGACATATTTTTTTGATTATGCTCCTCCACATATTTTATTTGTTAAGTTGCTTATTTTTCTTTTGATTATCTTTCTGTATTTCTTGAACAAGATTACTCTTGTGAATTATGATAAATTGCAATAAATAAATAAAAAATACACCATATAAAATAATAAAATGGGCAGAACAGAACAAACACTCCTGCAGAAGGAAAGAACTGCAGGTGGAGCTACACCACTTAGAAACCTGATTAAGAAGTTAAAAAAAATCTTTTAATAAACTTAAAACTTGAAGGAGCCCAGTGAAGTACAGCAGAGGCAAAAGAAAAAATCTGAAGTGGATTCCTTCTGCAGATGCACATGGCTATGGGAATATACCGTATTTTTCGCTCCATAAGACGCACTTTTTTTTCCACCCAAAAGTGGGTGGAAATCTCAGTGCGTCTTATGAAGTGAAGGTACAAAGTTTGTTACTCTCCCCTCACCCATACCATTTTAAAATCCGCCCACTGCCACCAAACACCTTTCTAATCCCACCCGCTGCTGCCGCACCACCTTTTTTTTTAACCTCCCCCCTCCGTCCGTCCTTCGCCGTTCCCCCTTTTTTACCTGGTGGTCCAGCACCCTCATCTTATTTCCCGGCCAGCAGCGAAACAGATCAGCAGTGCGGTCGTCAGGAGCAAGCTTTACGCTCTCCCGCTCGTCCCTGCGCTGCTTTCCAAATGGCCGCCGTAGGTTGTCATGGGACTCGTGAGAACTTAGGGCAGCCATTCGTAAAGCAGCGTGGGGCTGAGTGGGAGAGCGTAAAGCTTGCTCCTGATGTCCACGCACCTTTTTTTTTTGCCACTGCCTGGGAAATGAGGACCCAGAAGAGCGAAGGTGGCAGGGAGGGAGAGAAGCCGGCTGGAGCTGCTGGGCAGAATTTTAAAAGGTATGGGGGCTGGGGCTGACTGGTTGGCCTGGCTGGCTTGGGGCTGGATGGATGGCTGGCTGGGGGCAGGCTGGTTTGGGGCTGCCTACCATTAGACGTGCCTACCACTAGGTGTGCCCTGTACCCTGTCCCGGCCTACCACTAGACCACCAGAGGGGGGACAGGATACAGGGAATTTTTTTTCTTCGTTTTTCCTCTAGAGGTGGGTTCGTCTTATGGTCAGGTGCGTCTTATGTGGCGAAAAATACGGTAACCATCTGTCTAGAATGTTTCACCTATTGCACCGGAATTTCTTTTTTAGTTTAAGGACTTTTACATTAGATTTTGAGTACCTTTAAGGGCATTTCCGTAGATTGTCTATTCAGTACACTGCCTTGAATTTGGTTGAAATCGCCTCCTGTGATAATATATTGTTGATCTGATTTAGCAATTTTGAAAGCAATTTCTTGAAAGAAATCTGGGCAATCTATATTAGGAACATATATGTTTAAAAGTACATAATTTACATTATAAATATTTAGTTCTATCAAAACCCATCTGCCCTGTGAGTCATTAATTTGTCTAATTGTTGTAGTTTGAAGTGAGTTATGGGTGAGAATACTCTATTATGTTTGCTAATAGTGGGAGAAATGGAAGTTTTAATTCTTAAGTTTATGTTTATAAAATAATAAATTGGTCTTTGTTTTTTTATTTCTTCTACTTACACTCTGCTCAATTATATCAAGAATTTACCTGAGCAGCAGTAAAGCAGTAATAATAATGAGGCAGACAGTTGAAAGCACCACTGCTAGGACAGCCAGTGCTGTGGTGTGATCATAATTGGTTGGGGGATTCTCCAGTGGCAGAGAGAGTGCATGGCACCTTTCCCCATGGTAACCCAACAGGCATCTGCAAACAAGAGCACAAGAAACAAAAATAAGTTTCCACTTTAAAATAGCGGTTAAGACAGCAAATATACTTTTAAAACTTTCCATAAATTATATTAATAATAAAAGAGCAAGAAAATTTGCAGGTTCTTTGTGGACAAATAGTGAAATACATTTCTGGAGATGAAATAAACCAAAAATTCGTAGTGCCTGATATTTAAAAGAACTTTGACAAGGTACCCCATGAACGCCTACTATGGAAACTGAAGAACCATGGGGTGGAAGGAGAAGTACATAGATGGATCAAAAATTGGTTAGCGGGAAGAAAGCAAAGGGTAAGAGTGAAGGGCCACTACTCGGACTGGAGAAGAGTCACGAGCGGTGTTCCGCAGGGGTCGGTGCTCGGACCGCTGCTGTTCAATATATTTATAAATGATCTAGAAGCAGGGACGAAGTGCGAAGTTATAAAATTTGCAGACGACACCAAACTATTTAGTGGAGCTAGGACTAAAGAGGACTGCAGTTGCACTGACCTAGGCTGAGTTTGTCAGCCCTGAAGATTGTTTTGGATTTTGTTTGGAGTTCTTCTCATTTTGATGAATGTATGAACTGTGAATTAAATGTGGACTCAGCTCTGCTGGAAGGAAGAGTTTTGTTGTATGCATTTGGACTATCTTTATCTGATATACTCTCAGAGACTAATTGCTTATATATTTTTGCATTATTGATTTTTGGGACTATTCTTATGCACAGAAACATCCTGACAAATTTCTGATTTTATTTTGATTTGGAAAATAAATTCAAGATTGCCTGAAGAAGTACTTACCTGGTGCAGTGGTGTTTCTTTCTCTGAACGTTTCATTCTTTTTTTCCTTGTGCAGCCTGCAGCGTCTCACAAGAGCATTTCTTGTACTGGTGGCCCAAAACCCATTGCCTTGAGGCTGCCGGTTACAGTACCCACAATGCACTGGTATGTTGCGATATAAGGTGTGCAGCACTTTTTACTGCCGAGTTAGTTCAGGAGCCTTTACCACCTGCAAAAAGGCAGGCAGTAAGGGCTTTTCAAATGCACCGTTACCTCAGCGCATGTAGGTGGAAACCTGCCTCAGCAGATACACCTACAATCTGTGCTTTTTAACCCCATGGTAATTTCTGAATTGCTATTGGCCAAAACTGATGGTAGGTGCCTGCGATACCAATTGTGACCATAGGCCTTAGTAAAAGGGCTTCTTAGCATAACTTCAGGAACTTTCCATCAATATAAATAGTATTAAACCTATAGAGATTTTTTTTTTATTAAGAATTTTCAAAATACAATTTAAGAAAAGTAGTGCAATCCTACATACATAGATTCATATATAAATTCAGCAACATCAATTTACAAACAATCCATGTAATTAAAAATAAGGTAATGTGGAATAGGAATACATAAAATTAGAAGAAAAAGAAAAGACACAAAGTTAGAAGAAAAAAATAAATAACAATCCCCTTCTATCAGTTTAATCCCTGTAATTACTAATTACCTAATTCTATCAACAACAAAACATTTATTATTTATTCAATTTTTTAACCTATCCTCCCAAAAGAGCTCAGAATGGGTTACAAATCAGGTATGCAAGCATTTTCTCTATCTGTCTCAGTGGGCTCACAGTCTATCTTAATGTACCTGGGGCAGTGGAGGATTAAGTGACTTACTCAGGGTCACAAAGAACTGCGTGGGTTTTTGAACCCAAACCTCAGGGTGCTGAGGCTATAGCTCTAACCACTGCGCTATTACCTTCCTCAGATATTCAACGGTGTAGAATTGCCAATCTCCACTTATACTTCTGATGAATTCCTGTGATTTAGATTCCTGTATTACAATCAATTTCTCCAATTTTGTGGGGTCAAGAAAAATATGTTCTTTTCCCTGAAATTTAACCTGGCATTGTCTAAGAAATTTCAGGAAAAAGTCATTCCAAGAGACAACACGCTAGGTCTCAGTTTTAGAAATTCTCATCTGAACCCCTAGGTTCTCTGAGACATCAGGCAAAATATATATTGGAGAGCAATGAAAAAGAGCTTATCATTTATGAAAGAAATTAATCAATACTTTATTTTTATCCTTACCATTATAAAAGGTCTGGTAGCCCTGAAAGTTACCTCCTGAATAGAAGTCTCCAGCATAGTGGTTAAGTCTACCTAACCACCATAACATTTAGAAATTTTTGAAATAGTTGATCCATGGATAAAACCTCAACCATATACTTTTCAACATTTCACTTGTAGAATTATAAGGAAAATTTAAAATAAGCAAATTGTTAGCTCACATCTGGTTCTACACATAAGAATATAAGAATTGCCTCTGCTGGGTCAGACCAGTGGTCCATCGTACCCAGCAGTCTGCTCACGCGGTGGCCCCCAGGTCAAAGACCAGTGCTCTAAAATGAGTCCAGCCTCACCTGTGTATGTCCCAGTTTAGCAGGAACTTGTCCAGCTTAGTCATGAAACCCTGGAGGGTGTTTTCCCCTACAACAGACTCTGGAAGAGCGTTCCAGCTCTCCACCACTCTCTGGGTAAAGAAGAACTTCCTTACGTTTGTACGGAATCTATCCCCTTTCAACTTTAGAGAGTGCTCTCTCGTTCTCCCTACCTTGGAGAGTGTGAATAGTCTGTCTTTATCTACTAAGTCTATTCCCTTCAGTATTTTGAATGTTTCAATCATGTCTCCTCTCAGTTTCCTCTTTTCAAGGGAGAAGAGGCCCAGTTTCTCCAATCTCTCACTGTACGGCAACTCCTCCAGCCCCTTAACCATTTTAGTGCTCTTCTCTGGACCCTTTCGAGTAGTACCGTGTCTTTCTTCATGTACAGCGACCAGTGCTGGACGCAATACTCCAGTGAGGGCGCACCATGTCCCGATACAGTGGCATGATAACCTTCTCCGATCTGTTTGTGATCCCATTCCTAGCATTCTGTTCTCCCTTTTTGCTACCGCAGCGCATTGTGCAGACGGCTTCATCAACTTGTCAATCAGAACTCCCAAGTATCTTTCCTGAGAGATCTCTCCAAGTATTGCCCTGGACATCCTGTATCCGTGCATGAGATTTTTGTTACCGACATGCATCACTTTGCACTTATCCACGTTGAAAATCATTTGCCATGTTGCTGCCCATTTCTCGAGCTTGATTATGTCACTTTGTAGATCTTCGCAATCCCCCTGTGTCTTCACTACTCTGAATAACTTCGTATCGTCTGCAAACTTAATCACCTCACTTGGCGTACCAATGTCCAGATTGTTTATAAAGATGTTGAAGAGCACGGGTCCAAGCACCGAGCCCTGCGGCACCCCGCTTGTGACACTCTTCCAGTCTGAGTATTGTCCATTTATCCCCACTCTCTGTTTCCTATGCATCAGGCAGTTTTTAATCCACGTGAGTATTTCACCCTCGATTCCATGGCTCACAATTTTCCGAAGTAGTCGTTCATGTGGAACCTTGTCAAGCGCCTTCTGAAAATCCAGATATACATTGTCGACTGGGTCGCCCTTGTCTATCCACCTGTTTACGCCCTCAAAGAAGTGCAGCAAGTTCGTCGGGCAAGATCTGCCTTTGCTGAAACTGTGCTGGCTGGTCCTCATTAAACCGTGTCCATCAAGGTGATCAATGATGTAGTCCTTTATCAGCGAAAGATTAAAGAAACTGGGCCTTTTCTCCCTCGAACAGAGGAGATTGAAAGGGGACTTGATTGAAACATTCAAGGTACTAAAGGGAATAGACTTAGTAGATAAGTACAGGTTGTTCACCCTCTCCAAGGTAGAGAGAACGAGAGGACACTCTCTAAAATCGAAAGGGGATACATTCCGTACAAACATAAGGAAGTTCTTCTTCACTCAGAGTGGTAGAAAACTGGAACGCTCTTCTGGAGTCTGTCAAAGGGGAAAACACCCTCCAGGGATTCAAGACAAAGTTAGACAAGTTCCTGCTGAATCAGAATGTATGCAGGTAAGGCTGGTCTTTGACCAGAGGGCCGCCGTGTGAGCGGACTGCTAGGCACGATGGACCACTGGTCTGACCCAGCAGCGGCAATTCTTATGTTCTTATGTTATGTTCTTATGCCTCTACCATCTTTCCCGGTACTGAGGTCAGACTCATTAGTCTGTAGTTTCCCGGATCTCCCCTCAAACCTTTTTTGAAGATCGGCATAACATTCGCCACTTTCCAGTCTTCCGGAATCTTTCCCAATTCGATCGACAGATTAGCTATTATTTGTAGCAGTTTAGCTATAGTCCCTTTCAGTATATATAGACATTCCTTCATTCATCGCCCTGAACTCCACATACCCACTCCCCCAGAGAGAAAACAGCTGTCTTCCGAAGAGAGCAGCAAATCAGAGAGTGAGGGAGATGTAGATCCAGTTTACAATATCAGTGGTGCAGCTGATAAGAGAAACTCATACTATCCAAACTAAAAAGACCTCAATGACTTGATCAGAGATTTTGGTCTCACCAAATCCAGTGCAGAGCTTTTGACATCTAGCCTCAAGCAGTGGAAATTGTTGGATGAAAGTGTGCAAGTCACAGATCAGAGGAAGTGTCACCAAGCTTTTTCTACCTTCTTTTCCCATCAAGATATAAGATTGCTTCTGCCACAATGTGACCAGGCTTTTTGAAGAAATTGGAATTGCCTGTAACCCGAAAGAGTGGCATCTGTTTATCCAGGAGCATCAAAGCCATGCTGTTCGATAAAAGGAAAAAGTATCCATCTCTTCTACTGGCTCACTCATTGCACTTCAAAGAGTATTACAACAGCATCAAGGTACCTTGAAGTATAATGAGTATAGCTGGGAGGTCAACAAAGACTTCAGAATGGTAGCATTTCTAATAGGTCTCCAAGGCGGTTTTTAACAAGTTTCTCTGTTATCTTTGCCTTTAGGACATTAATGACAGAAAAGCACACTACCAAAGGTGGGATTGGCCACAGTAGACAGTGTTCTCTGTAGGGAGAAACAAAGTCTAATGGGAACCACTTGAAGACCCCTGGAAGGTGCTGATGCCACCACTGCACATCAAATTTGGCCTAATGAAACAATTTAGCAAAGCTCTAGATAAGGAGTTGGCAGCCTTCAAGAACCTTCAATACATCTTCCCTAATCTGTTTGAGGCAAAGATCAAAGCTGGTGTCTTCATTGGACCACAGATATAGAAAATCCGAAGTACAAGGAATTTCCCAAGAAGCTAATTTGGAAGGAGAAAACAGCTAGGAACAGCTTTATCGCAGTGGTTTGGGGCTTCCTGGGCAATAAAAGGCTGAAAACTACTTGGTATTGGTTGAGAATCTGGTGAAGAATTACAGTAAAATGGGCTGTAGGATGTTTCTCAAAGTCCACGTTCTTGATGCTCAACTTGAGTCATTCAAGGACAACTTCCACCAAGATATTCTGGACTTCAAATGCTGCTACCAAGGACAATATAATGAGAAGATGATGGGAGACTGCATTAGTCAAAGTGACTTACAATGTAATTGCAAATTTTGAAAAACTACTCACTTCTAAATCTTCTGTGGTCATCTTTGCATAAATTCAATATACATACATATTAATTGTGATTCATATGTTGCTTTTTATGACTTTATAAAAATGAAAAGATGAAAATTTGGCATTTTCACGTTTTAAATAGGTAAATTGCAAAATTTGACTATCCTTGTCACAAAAGCAAAGTTTTATGGGAATAACAGACATTTTCTATACTTTATAGACATGAGTAATTGGGAAATTACTCTTATTGCCCAGGAACAAAAATCATGTTGCATAGTGTAATTTTAATTGTACAAACTGTGGTTAAAAAGGCAGAAAAAGTAAAAGAAGGAACATAAGACTTGTTTTAATGTCCTATATAAGAATCATAATAATCAATTGGGATACTTTAAGAAGGAAGTTAAACATATTAAATATGGAAAATATAAAAGAAATGAGCTAGTTTATAATTATAATTCAGTTTATCTATGGCACAAGAGAGAGAATCAATCAAGATACAATTAAAGACAAAAGTAGGAAACCAGTAAGGATTGAATTTGAAAATGATAATACAATTAAAAGTCCAGCACCTGAAAGCAGCAACAAGAGTAAGAAGAAATTAAGATGAAGTGTTCGATCCTTTAGTTTCATTATATACCACATCACGTAGATACAACCTAACAACTCAGGGTTTTCAGTTGAGAAAATATGGAGAAGAGGTTTAAATTCAGAAACAATAACCCAGAGACAAGATATACCAGTCAGAGCCAAAAAAACGCTTTATTATACAACGAGAGAAAGAGAAGGGAGGAGAAAGGGGCTCACAAAACCATCAGGACAGGAATACAGACAGGTTTTGGAGATAAACATAGGACCCAACCAAAAGTACAGTCAAATGCTTGCCTTAGAAAAAGTCTTCAATCTTTTCAACAGGACACTTAACAAAAATGAAATCATTCTTCAAAAATGTCTTTTGTGCAATATAATGCTTTTAACACTGAGTAGATCTTTTGAAATTGACCAAAAAAAGAAGATAATTGATTATTTTTCTAACAAGACTGTTTAATACTGATATACACCTAATTAGGGTTACCAGATCTCCTCTTTTAAAAAAGAGGACACAGCCCCACCCTGTTCAGCCCATAGCCCCACCCTCACACAAATCCCATGTTTCATTTCCCAAGCTCTGGGCTGTGTCTAGAGGGCCTCTGCGCATGCACATGATGTCGTCATGTTGACATCCGCATATACACAGAGGCCTACCAGACGTGGCCCCAAGCTCAGGGCCTTCCAAAATCTGCCAACAAATATCTTCCTACTTGGGGCCATGACACCAATAATGCTTCATGATATTCATTCCTACCAGAACACTGGCCTTGGTCACACGTGCAGAACACAGATAAATCCTATGCAAATACAGGACTACAAACTAAAAGTCCTATTATACGTAAATGAAACCCTAAGATGCCAGAGAAATAGAAAGAAATACATTTCTTCCTGAAAAATGCAAAATATAGACAACAGATATAAATTCCGAAAACTGGTATTTCAATCACTAAATTGAAAATAAAATCACTTTTCCTATCTTTGTTGTCTAGTGATTTTATTTTTCTGCTCATCTTTTCCCAGTCTCTAATGCACTTTCTTCTGTCTGTGCTCTTAACTATTTCCATGGTATTCTTATCCAATTGCTCTTTTTCTCCTTAATTTTCTGCCCTGAACCTTATTTATAAGCTAAGTGAAAGCATTATAATTCATTAACATAGTGATGGTTGCATTTTGTTATAAGAAGAGAAGATATCACTCTCAGTATGGTATTGTTGGATGTCTAAAAAGGACTTTGAAAACAACTCAAAACATTCACCATGTCTTAGAGTGTGATCATTGCTTAAAGAAGTTGCAATGACTGGAAGGTGAACTCTTACAATAGGGAGGTTTTCATCCTCTCTGAGCAATTCATATATACATTTTTGATCACTCTCTATAGACAAGGTACTTTAATGAAGTCAGTTGGTTTTGTTGCAATTTAATTAATTTTTTCTGACTTCTCCCATTTTTTCAAGTATTATCCCTGAGTTTTCTGAAGGAAATAAATCTGTATCCATCTTTGGCATTAACTTTTAACATTCAACTTTCTTCCATTTTTCTGCTTCCTCCTCAAATCTATCTACTTTCCATGTCTTCCCTTCCCATCTATCCATGTGTACTATTTTCTCCCTCTTTCTTCTCCCCTATTCCCATCTATCTATAAACACAATTTCTTCCCTTCCCCACTCCTCCCATCCCTATGCATCATCTCCTCCCTCGATTTCCCCTTCTCCTTCCCCACTCCTCAAATCCTTGTGCAACATGTCCTGCCTCTCTCTCCGCTTCACCTTCATCTTTGTGAACCATCTCATCCCTCTATTTCCTTCTCCTATGGTCTCACATCTGTCTTCCCCCTTCTAATAGTCTGGGATCTTTATCCTCTCCTTCCCATAGTCTGACATCTCTCTCCTCTCCTTTCTTTCCCTTCTCCCTCCATTGTGGTCTAGCATCTCTCTGTCTTTTCCTTCTTCCCCTCCCTCTCCCTGGCCTGACATCTCTCTCTTCTTGCCCCCATCCCCTTCCCTTCCCTATCCAGTGATCTGACATCTCTCTCCCTTCCCATGGAGGTCTATGACATATTTTTTCCACTTTCCTCCCCATCCCCGTTGTCCAGCATCTTTCTCCACCCCTCCCCTCCATCCCATGTTTGCTCACCCAGTGCTGCTGTAACCCTTCGGCCATCGTCAGCGGCAGTGAACTAAACACGCTGCCTTTGCAACCCAGAAGCTTTTTCTCTGCAGAGAGAAAGCTTCCAGGTCACCGAAGGCAGCATGTTTAGTTCATTGATGCTGATGATGGCCAAAGAGTTACAAAAGCGCCGGGTGAGCAAGTACAGGATCCTGAGGGGAGGGAGGAGGACTGCAGATAGGTGTGTGGGGGAGGAGGCAACAGGACTCTAGATAGGTGCACATGGGGGGGGAGGGAGGACAACTCCGGATAAGTGCACGGGGGAGGTTAAGGACTCCGGATAGGTTGAGCAGCTATAGGGTTACTAGCTGTCTGGTTTCCCTGGACAAAAGTTGTTAAATTATAAAGCTGCCCGGACTCCTGACAGATTCCTCACCCTACCCATAATAAAGGAAGGTAATATCTGGAACCCGCCAGATATAGTGAAGCCAATGATACAGACCTTAAGTCATTAGAAAAGATGAATGAGTCTATTTTTTAACCTTTTGAAGGAAGAAGCCAATTAATTTGCTTAAAATTATCCAGATATTAAGCAAGCTGATAAAGGTGGGGTAGTTGTAATGATGAATAAGAGTGATTATTTGAGAGACGTGAACAGGACTAGCTTCTATAAAGCCCTGCGAGGCGATCCCACTCCAACGCAACAGAAGAAAGTTGATTCTCTGTTAAAGACTGGTAAGTCAGATATTTAATAGATAAAGGATATGTTCATTTTCCAAGAATCCATGTGATTTACATATTGCCAAAGATTCACAAAGTGCTTCCCTCCTTGCCAAAGAAACCTATTGTGTCTGCAATAAGTTTAGTATTAGAACCTTTATCAACATTTGTGAATATATTTTTGAGACCATTGATTCCTCTCATTCCATCATATACACAATGTTCTACAGGGAACAGTGGCGTTGTAAGGAGGGGTGGGGGGCTGGCACCCTTCTCAC
Source organism: Geotrypetes seraphini (assembly GCF_902459505.1). NCBI lineage: Eukaryota > Metazoa > Chordata > Amphibia > Gymnophiona > Dermophiidae > Geotrypetes > Geotrypetes seraphini. The sequence continues at coordinate 26,953,884 of NC_047101.1, read as the reverse complement.
TCCCCCCAGATACTACCACACACATAGAGACATCATTTTCCCCTACAGAAAAAGAACCAATCACAGCAGATAGAACCTGGTCCCATTTCTCACCCATACATAAGAAATGCCTTCACCGAATCAGACCTTTGGTCCATCTAGCTGGTGACCCGCACACGTGGAGGCCAATCCAGTTGTTCTCTGTTTAAGACCTAGGTGTTCCCTGATGAAGACCTTATTTTCCCGTATCCCTCAATGTGATTTGCAAGGAGGTGTGCATCCAACTTGCACTTGAATCCCATAATGGAGGTTTCCGTCACTACCTCCTCCGGGAGAGCATTCCAAGCGTCCAACACTCGCTGTGTAAAACAGAACTTTCTGACATTTGTCCTGGGCCTGTCACCCTTCAATTTCAGTCTATGACCTCTCGTCCGAGTCACATTTGACAACGTCAATAATGATGCTTCTTGTTCTATTTTGTCGAAACCTTTTAGTATTTTTAAAGTCTCTATCATGTCCCCTCTCAGTCTTCTCTTCTCAAGGGTGAACAAGCTTAGTTTTCCGAGGCGTTCTTTGTAGCTCAAATTTCCCATACCTTTTACTAGCTTTCTGGCTCGCCTCTACACCCTCTCCAGCAGGGTTATATCCTTCTTTAGGTAAGGAGACCAGTGTTGGACACAGTACTCCAGGTGTTGTCTGACCATTGCTCTGTAAAGCAGCATTATGACGTCCGCCGATCTACTCGTAATACCCTTCTTTATCATGCCCAACATACTGTTCGCTTTCTTTGCCGCCGCTACGCATTGTGCCGATGGCTTCAGGGTCCTATCAGTACCCCCAGGTCCCTTTCTTGTTCGCTCTTGCCCAATGTCACACCTAACATTTTATAATCATGTTCCTTGTTTTTCGTACCCAGATGCATCACTTTGCATTTGTCTGTATTAAACTTCATCTGCCACTTTTCCGCCCATTTCTCTAGCTGGTTCAGATCTCTCTGGAGTTCTTCAATGTCCTTTTGTGATCCAACTGATCGACATAGTTTCGTGTCATCTGCGAACTTGATTATATTACTCGTCGTTTCCTCTTCCAAGTCATTTATGAATATGTTGAATAATATTGGTCCAAGAACCGAGCCCTGGGGCACACCGCGTGTCACCTTTTCCCAGTCCTAGAACTTCCCATTTATGCCTACCCTCTGCAATCTGTTCTCCAGCCAATTTTCTATCCATCTTAGTATATCCCCTTCAATCCCATGGCTTTGTAGTTTCCTCAGAAGCCTAGCGTGTGGAACCTTGTCGAACGCCTTCTGGAAGTCCAAGTATATTATATCCACCGGGTCTCCACTATCGATTTGTTTGTTCACCTAATCAAAAAATTGAAGTAAATTCGTCAGGCATGACTTCCCCTTCCTGAAGCCGTGTTGACTAGCTCTCATCAGGTCGTGATTCTCCAGGTGTTGCACTATGCTATCCTTGATTAATGCTTCAACCATCTTCCCAGGAACCGACATAAGACTCACAGGTCTATAGTTGCCCGGTTCTCCTCTCGATCCTTTTTTGAAGATTGGAATGACATTTCCTACCTTCCAGTCGTCTGGTATTCTTCCGGTTCTAATTGACAAGTTAGTTAGGGTTTGTAAAAGCTCTCCGATTTCTATCTTAAGTTCCTTTAGCACTCTCGGGTGAATTCCATCTGGTCTAGGGGACTTGTCACTTCTTAGTCTGTCGATCTTATAATATATCATGTCCAAGTCCACATCCACTGTGATGAGGCTATCCTCAATTTCTCCCCTGAATACTTTCCCTGGTTCGGGCATTGATGCAGTGTCCTCCTCGGTAAAGACAGATTCGAAGAATGAATTTAGCCTATCCGCAATCCATTTGTCTTCCTTGATGCACCCTTTTATTCCTTGGTCATCGAGAGGGCCCACTGCCTCCTTTGCTGTTTTTTTTCCCTTTTATGTATCTAAAAAAGGGCTTGAAGTTTTTGGCTTCTTGCGCTATCTTTTCCTCATGGGCCTTTTTGGCATCTCTTACCACCTTGTGACACTTCTTCTGGTCTACCTTGTGACTGTTTCAGGCCTCCGTTGTTCATTCGCATTTCCATTTTTTAAACGAGTTCCTCTTTTCCCTTACCGCATCCTTCACCCCTTTAGTTAGCCAAGCTGGTTCTCCTTTGTTCTTATTTTTCCTTCCTTTGGATATCTGCGGAATGTAGAGAATCTGCGCTTCAGTGATGGTATTCTTTAGTAGGGTCCATACTTGGTCGACCGTTTTGATTTTGGCTGTCATTTTCTTGAGTCGTTTTTTTACCATGGCTCTCATGCTGTCATAGTTCCCTTTATTGAAGTTAAAAGTTGTGATTTGGGTCTTGGTTCGTTTCCCCGTCCCGATGCCAGTTTTAAAATTGATCATGTTGTGATTGCTCGTCCCCAGCGAGACCGTGACTTCCACGTCTGTTGTCCTTCCAGTTATGCCATTTAGGACTAAGTCCAAGGTTGCGGTTCCTCTTGTCGGTTCTCCCACCAATTGTTCCAGGAAGCAGTCCCCTATTATTTCCAGGAACTTTGTCTCCCTGCCGCAATTTGAGGTTCCTAGGTTCAGTTTATCCCCGGAAAGTTGAAGTCTCCCATGATCGTTACGTTACCTGTTCTACATTCATGGTTGATTTCCTCTATCATTGCTGTGTCTGCTTCTTCCGTCTGTGCTGGGGGTCGATAGTAAAGGCCAATTTTTGTATGTGCTCCGCTCTGTCTTGGAATCTTTATCCAGAAGGACTCTAGTTTTTCCTTTCCTTCCGTCTTTCCTTCTCTGATGGACTCTACTCCTTCATGGACATACAGGGCAATACCTCCCCCTCTTTGCACCATTCTATCTCTTCTGTATAGTTTGTATCCCTGCAGTACTGTGTCCCATTCATTCTCTTCCACCAAGTTTCGGTTATTCCAATGATATCTAGTTCTTCTCGTCTTGCAAGTGCTTCCAGTTCTCCCATTTTGTTTGATAAGCTTCAGGCATTCATATACAATGGTCAGACTTCAACAATCTTTATAATAAATACAGCCATGCAGCCATTGCCCCCCCATACCTACTCAGGTACACTATTCCGCTCTCTGCTTCTACAATGGATACACTCTTTACTACTAGAGGGTCATTTCCCACAAAAACTCAGTGAAATCATCATAACTCCGATATTAAAAGATCCCAGAGGAGCAATGGACCAACCCAACTACAGACCCATAGCCTCAATCCCACGGTACGTCAAACTGATGGAAGGCCTCGTAGCCAAAACTTTTGCCTCATACCTAGATAACAACAACCTACTCCACTCCACATAGTCGGGCTTCAGAGCCAACTACAGCATTGAGACCCTACTAGGAACACTAAGGGACACTGCCAGACAATACCTCTGTACAGGCAAGAAAATCATGCTCATACAACTAGACCTCTCTGCAGCCTTCGACCTGGTAGATCATGACATTTTTCTACAAACTCTAGACTCCATAGGAATCTCAGGCAAATTACTTGCATGGTTCAAAGGTTTCCTACAATCCAGAACCTAAAGGGTTAAAACAATGCAAGAAAAATCAGAACCATGGTCCAACCCCTGCGGAGTTCCCCAAGGATCACCCCTATCACCCACACTATTCAATATAGAAACATAGAATATGACGGCAGAAAAGGGCCGATGGCCGATGGCCCAACTTACCACCTCTACCTCAAAGAATAAAACAGCCCAGGAATAAATGGGTCATAGTAGGCTCAGGAAGACTGCGACATATAACACAGAAACATCCACCTTCACTAATATTACCTCTACAGAATTCCTTCGCTCCACTAGTGCACTGCGATACTCAGGAAAACAGAAGGGAGGTGGAACTTGAACCAATGAAGGAAACTCAAGAGAACAAGAGCACCCTAAGTACAAATAAAAAAGCCAAAAACAGAAAACTATTACTGTTGGGGGATTCCATCATCAGAGGCATTAACCTTGGAACACAGGGCGAGGAGACCAAAATAGTGAAATGTCTTCCAGGATCCTCAGCTACCAGGAGTTCCAGGCAAATACTGACTATAATTAAGGAAGAAACTAAGGATTTTAACACTGATGTTGTTATCCATCTGGGAACAAATGACCTGGCCAACAACTCCACACTTGCAGCACAGAAAGCTTTTCGGGAGCTTGGTGAGGGCGTGAAACCTTTTGTAAAGACTTTAGCTTTTTCTGAAATACTGCCTGCTTATGGAAAAGGAGAGCAAAGAGTGAAAAACACAGAGGAATTTAATAGATGGCTCAGAGCCTGGTGTCATCAAGAAGGCTTCAGGTACATAGGAGGATGGGGAAATACATGGAAGGACAAGAAGCTATATTGCACTGATGGGCTACATATTACTACAGCAGGAAAAAGAAACCTTGCAGAGAAATTTAGACAATATTTTTCTAGGCATTTAAACTAGAAGGTGGGGGTGGTGTATGTACGAAGGACAATTATAGAGACCACCCCCGGCAAAAGAAAAGATGTGATAGTAGTAAAGGCTGCAACATAAGCAATATCAGCAACTCATTTCTTAGTATTGCAACGGAAAGTGAAACGACACAAAAATCCATACGAAAAAGGAGATTATCGCTGAAAAATAGCTGGAAAGCGATGACCACAAATGCTCGCAGTCTAAGCAACAAAGTTCATGATCTGCAAGCCCTGATATTAGAGGCAGATCTAGATATTGTTGCTATCACAGAGACATGGTTCAGTGAATCACATGGATGGGATGCAAACATACCGGGATATAATCTTTTTAAGAAGGACAGAGATGGTCATAAAGGTGGAGGAGTAGCTCTCTATGTAAAGATCAATATCCAAGCGACCGAAATGCAAGGGACCTGGGGAGAGGAAGAAGCGATATGGATTGCTCTGAAAAGAGAAGATGGAACTTCTATCTACGTGGGTGTAGTCTACAGACCTCCGACTCAATCGCAGCAAATTGATAAGGATCTGATTGTGGATATCCAAAAGTTTGGAAGGAAAGAGGAGGTTCTGCTGTTGGGAGATTTCAACCTGCCGGATGCGGACTGGAATGTTCCGTCTGCGGAATCGGAAAGAAGTAGGGAGATTGTGGATGCCTTTCAAGAGGCTCTGCTCAGACAAATGGTGACGGAACCCACAAGGGAAAAAGCGATATTGGATCTGGTCCTCACAAATGGAGAGAGTATCTCTAATGTTCGAGTGGGTGCTCACCTGGGTAGTAGCGATCATCAAACGGTTTGGTTTGATATAACGGCTAAAGTGGAGAGCGGCCGCACGATACTTAAAGTCCTAGATTTCAAACGTACGGACTTTAATGCAATGGGAAAGTACCTGAAGAAAGAGCTGTTAGGATGGGAGGACATAAGAGAAGTGGAAAGACAGTGGTCTAAGCTGAAAGGAGCGATAAAAATGGCTACGGACCTTTATGTGAAGAAAATCAATAAAAACAAGAGAAAAAGGAAGCCGATATGGTTCTCCAACCTAGTGGCTGAGAAAATAAAGGCGAAAGAGTTGGCGTTCATGAAATATAAAAAAACCCATGAAGAGGAGAGCAGAAAGGACTACAGGGTGAAACTGAAAGAAGCCAAGAGAGAGATACGTTTGGCGAAGGCACAGGCGGAAGAACAAATGGCTAAAAATGTAAAAAAGGGAGATAAAAATTTTTTCAGATATATTAGTGAAAGGAGGAAGATAAAAAATGGAATTGCTAGGCTAAAAGATGCTGGGAACAAATATGTGGAGAGTGATGAGGAGAAAGCAAATGTGCTAAACAAATACTTCTGTTCTGTGTTCACAGAAGAAAATCCTGGAGAAGGACCGAGATTGTCTGGCAAAGTTACACGAGAAAATGGAGTAGATTCTGCGCCGTTCACGGAGGAGGGTGTTTATGAGCAACTTGAAAAACTGAAGGTGGACAAAGCGATGGGACCAGACGGGATCCATCCCAGGATACTAAGGGAGCTCAGAGAGGTTCTGGCGAGTCCTATTAAAGACTTGTTCAACAAATCTCTGGAGACAGGAGTGATTCCTGGGGATTGGAGGAGAGCGGATGTGGTCCCTATTCATAAAAGTGGTCACAGGGATGAGGCAGGAAACTACAGGCCGGTGAGCCTCACTTCAGTTGTTGGAAAAATAATGGAAGTGTTGCTGAAAGAAAGGATAGTGTATTTCCTTGAATCTAATGGGTTACAGGATCCGAGGCAACATGGCTTTACAAAAGGTAAATCGTGCCAAACGAACCTGATTGAATTTTTTGATTGGGTGACCAGAGAGCTGGATCGAGGACATATGCTAGATGTAATTTACTTGGATTTCAGCAAAGCCTTTGATACAGTTCCTCATAGGAGGCTGTTGAACAAACTTGAAGGGCTGAAGTTAGGACCCAAAGTGGTGAACTGGGTCAGAAACTGGCTGTCGGACAGACGCCAGAGGGTGGTGGTTAATGGAAGTCGCTCGAAGGAAGGAAAGGTGACTAGTGGAGTCCCTCAGGGTTCGGTGCTGGGGCCAATCCTGTTCAATATGTATGTAAGTGACATTGCTGAAGGGTTAGAAGGAAAAGTGTGCCTTTTTGCAGATGATACCAAGATTTGTAACAGAGTAGACACCGAAGAGGGAGTGGAAAATATGAAAAAGGATCTGCAAAAGTTAGAGGAATGGTCTAATGCCTGGCAACTAAAATTCAATGCAAAGAAATGCAGAGTAATGCATTTGGGGATTAATAATAGGAAGGAACCGTATATGCTGGGAGGAGAGAAGCTGATATGCACGGACGGGGAGAGGGACCTTGGGGTGATAGTGTCCGAAGATCTAAAGGCGAAAAAACAGTGTGACAAGGCAGTGGCTGCTGCCAGAAGGATTCTGGGCTGTATAAAGAGAGGCGTAGTCAGTAGAAGGAAGAAGGTGTTGATGCCCCTGTACAGGTCATTGGTGAGGCCCCACTTGGAGTATTGTGTTCAGTTTTGGAGACCGTATCTGGCGAAAGACGTAAGAAGACTTGAGGCGGTCCAGAGGAGGGCGACGAAAATGATAGGAGGCTTGCGCCAGAAGATGTATGAGGAGAGACTGGAAGCCCTGAATATGTATACCCTAGAGGAAAGGAGAGACAGGGGAGATATGATTCAGACGTTCAAATACTTAAAGGGTATTAACGTAGAACAAAATCTTTTCCAGAGAAAGGAAAATGGTAAAACCAGAGGACATAATTTGAGGTTGAGGGGTGGTAGATTCAGGGGCAATGTTAGGAAATTCTACTTTACGGAGAGGGTGGTGGATGCCTGGAATGCGCTCCCGAGAGAGGTGGTGGAGAGTAAAACTGTGACTGAGTTCAAAGAAGCGTGGGATGAACACAGAAGATTTAGAATCAGAAAATAATATTAAAGATTGAACTAGGCCAGTTACTGGGCAGACTTGTACGGTCTGCGTCTATGTATGGCCGTTTGGAGGAGGATGGGCAGGGGAGGGCTTCAATGGCTGGGAGGGTGTAGATGGGCTGGAGTAAGTCTTAACAGAGATTTTGGCAGTTGGAACCCAAGCACAGTACTGGGTAAAGCTTTGGATTCTCGCCCAGAAATAGCTAAGAAGAAAAAAAAAAAAAAAAATTTAAATTGAATCAGGTTGGGCAGACTGGATAGACCATTCGGGTCTTTATTTGCCGTCATCTACTATGTTACTATGTTACTAAGTCTGCCCACTCGAGAACCTTCCCTCCAACTAGTCTGCCTACTCAAGGACCCTTCTTCCCTGGAGTATCTATCGATTGAGCATAACTCTGTAGTACTCCCACCTGTTTGTCCCATCGACTCTTGAAGTCGAGCACGCTACTGGCCTCGACCACCTGGCGGGGAAGATCATTCCATCGATCAATCACCCGTTCGATGAAGAAGTATTTCCTGGTGTCACCATGAAATCTTCCTCCCTTAAGTTTTAGTGGATGCCTTCTTGTCGCCGTGGGACCCTTTTAGAAAAAAGATTTCCTCCTCCACTTTGATGTGGCCCATGATGTATTTAAATGTTTCTATCATGTCCCCCCTTTCTCTGCGCTCTTCAAGAGAATATAAGCGCAGTTTAATCAGGCGTTCTTCATATGGGATGTCTTTAAGTCCTGAGACCATCCTAGTGGCCATTCTCGGTATCAACTCCTTTCTCTTCACATCTTTTTGATAATGTGGCCTCCAAAATTGGACACAGCACTCCAGGTATATACATAGCCTCCCTCAGCTCCTACCTAGACAAACATGGTATAACTTCATACAGCTATGCAGATGACATTACTATTCTCCTACCCTTCGACCACCCAGAGCCCACCATGACAAGCACAATACACAGAACACTCGAACCAGTAGCAACATGGATGACAGAGCACAAATTAAAACTTAACCCTGACAAAACAAACTTCATCCTCCTAGAAAACAACAAAACTCCAACCTTAACAAATCTAGTAATAAACTCGATCTCATACCCAATTCAACCCACACTAAAACTTCTGGGAGTAATAATTGACAGAGGTTGTACCATACAACCACAAATCAACAAAGTAATAAAAGCATCATTCGTGACCATGAGAAATCTTAGACAAATCCGATAATTCTTCAACAGGAAACAATTCCTACTTTTGGTACAATCTCTTATCCTTAGACTAATAGACTACTGCAATATACTATACCTCCCATGCCCAGCGACCATGATAAAACAATTACAAACAATACAAAATACAGCCCTGAGACTCGTCTATTCACTGAAAAAATATGACCATATCACAGAGGCATACCATGACTCACACTGGCTTCCAATACAAGCAAGAGTACACTTCAAATTCTATTGCCTACTTTTCAAGGCTATTAACGGAGAAAGCCCAGCCTACTGGAATAACAAACTAACTCAATCCTCTTCAACCAGGCACAGGAGAACCCACTCACTATTCACACACCCATCATCCAAAAATGTCAAACGAAAAAAAACTATATGACAACTTAATAGCCTCCAAAGCAGCTAAACTGGACAGACAAATCACTCTGTTATCATCGACCACAAAACCTTCAAGAAAGTTATTAAAACCATACTCTTCAAAAAATACATAAAACCCATCTAGCACGACCAGTCCCTACCCAATCCCCTCCAACCCTCTCTATACCCTTAATATACTCTAAAGTGCTTCTAACTACCCAACAAAGTCTAAAATGCTTCCAGTTTACCCAACACTTATCACCTTAAGATCTCAACTTCTCTTTGGTAATTCTTAGTACCCAACATTTATCAACTTAAGATCTTGACAACTCTCTGGTGCTTCTTAAGTAAATATTATGACATCGCTTATGCTATTCCTATTTGGTACTTCTTAAGTAAATATTATGACATCGCTTATGCTATTCCTGCAAACTTTTAATGTAATTCTTGATAACTTTGATGTAATCCGCCTTGAACTGCAAGGCATTGGCAGAATAGAAATCACTAATGTAATGTAATGTAAATTTGGTGAATTAGTACTCCTTAAACTGTTACTAATAAGCATGACATCACCAACTACTTTCCTTTACCTTGTAATGTTTGTTTGATTGCTGTACCCAAATATTCCTTTGTCAATGTTGGTGGAGTTTCTCTGTTTTACTAAGAAACTGAAATCCTTGATGCTTTCCGTGGTCATCCCACTGAATTCACCCAAGAACTGAATCAGTTAGTCTTTACAGACTCTCATACTCATATGATTGAACTCGCTGTTGGTAGTATAGACATTCAAGTCACTGACCTCAACCACAATGTTCCTGTTTCTTCCAATGGTCCGGACACCTTTACCATCCTGTTTCTGATTTCTTTCATTTTGATGTGAGAAGTTTGGGCTCTCCATCTTCTCGTTCATACCAGCCCAATCCTGTTACCAAGAAATCGCAAGATTTTGTGGAGAAATAGCAGAAACACAAAGCAAGGCAGTGGCCACAGGCGTATCACAAGAGAATTTATTCAATCCAGCAACAGGTGGCATATACAAAGAGACCTAGCACAGCTGTGTGTCAGCATAGAAATGCCTGCATCAGGGGCAGTGGCATAGTAAGGGAGGGGGGCGAGAGGGCAGATTGCCCCAGGCACCATCTTGGTGGGGGCACCAGTACGACTCCTTATTCTTCCTCGCCCTGCCCCTACCCTACCTTCCTTCTCCCCCGGCCCATGCCTCTAGCTCTTCACCGGTATGAGTAGCATCTCCAACCTGCTGCTTGTGTCTGCCTTGGCTGTCCCTCTGAAGTCACTTCCTGGTCGTGGGAACCGGAAGTGACTTCAGAAGGAGAGCTGAGGACAATGCAGGCAGCAGGTTGGAGATGTTGCTTGCACCAGCGAATTTGAAGATGTATGGGGGAAGGAAAGGGTCACATGCTCGTGGCAGAGGGGCGCCACCACCCTGTGTGCCTCCTACCCTCACTACGCCACTCATCAGGGGTCACTAATATCAGAAGAAGTTATCCTTCTTTTTGTCTTACTGAAGATTTTGTGGAGGTCACCATTGATTGATCTCTCCATTACGATGCATGAATATTACTTGTTCTGTTATGTACTACAAGGGAGTACTGAAAAGTTCTCAGCCCAACCAATCTCCTAATTCTGAGCGTTATTTTGCCACTGTAGCTGAAAAGAATGTTAAGAGCCAATTTGCAGAAACAAAATTTTGTGTTTTTACATTGTTTCCGATCATTGATTGAACCATATCCACATTAGAGAATGACATGGGGAAAAATTATGTCCCCATCACCGGACCACTATCCTCTGCACCGCCCCGTCCCCGCTGGTCCTTTCACCGCTCTGTCCCTGTCTCTGCCGTCCCCTTCACCGCCCCGTCACCGTCCCCCATCTTCAGCGTCTTCTCGCCATTCCCCCCATCCCCAGCACCCTTCACGCGTTCCAGCAGCTCCCTCCCGCCGGCCAGCCATGCATTTCCCTTCCTCCCTCCTTTTCCCTTACCTTTTCTTCTTGAAACTGGCGATTTCTATAAGTCGCGTCAGGTTGCCTGCTAGAAAAGTCTCCTCCGATGCAACCGGAAACAGGAAGTTGCGTCAGAGGAGACTTTTTCCAGCAGGCAACGCGACGCGACTTCAAGGCTCCGGCTGTAATACAGCCTTATAGAAATTGCCAGTTTCAAGAAGAAAAGGTAAGGGAAAAGGAGGGAGGGAGATGCATGTTCGGCCGGCGGGAGAAAGTGGGCTGCCGGATCGAACGCTCGTTCACTGCGTGTTCACTACTTGTTCACCGCCCCGTGCTACCATTCACCACTCCACGGGGTGGTGAATGGCCTTGTCCCCGAACTCGCGGTGACCTTTTTTTTTGGGTCACCGTTTTGGTGGGTTACTATAATAATAATAATAATTTATTTCTTACCGCCAAAGCCATATAAGTTCGAGGCAGTTTACAGCAAGAGGCGCTGGACAATCAGCGAAGAGGTTACAATCAAAATCAGCAATACAATCTTACATAATAAAGAATATGAAAGCTAAAAGGTTCATAGGGTTACAGGATTGAATAAGAAGTGGTGAGTAGATTCTTAGTTAACAAATCGATTGAACAGACTTGTTTTTAATAGTTTTCTAAAATTGAAATAGGATGAAGAGTGCGCGAAAACGTTACTAAGCCAGTCATTCCATTTGCCTGCCTGAAAGGCAAGAGTTCTGTCCAAGAATCTTTTGTAGTAGCAGGCTTTTATTGTCGGATAGGTGAACAGATGAATTCTTCGTTTGGGCCTAAGATAATTTGCCAGATTGAAGTGGGAAACCAGGTAAGTGGGAGCTAGACCAAATATTGATTTATAACATAGACAAGCGAACTTAAACAGGATTCGCGCCTCTAGGGGCAGCCAATGGAGTCTTTGATAGTAGGGGCTTATGTGTTCCCATTTTTTCAGCCTAAAGATCAGTCGAACTGCCGAATTTTGAATAACTCTGAGTCTTAGAATGGTTTTTTTTTTTGAAGGAACCCAAGTAAATAATATTGCAATAATCGAGCAAGCTCAGGATGGATGATTGAACCAGTAAGCGGAAGGATGATGCATCAAAATATTTTTTGATGGTTCTGAGTTTCCATAGAGCCGAAAAGTATTTTTTAACTAGTAAGTCTGTGTGTGCATTTAGAGTGAGACCGCGGGTAACAACCACCGTGTCATTCTCTAATCCACATCATTCTCTTCTTAGTTGGGCTGAGAACATTATAGCACCCTCTCGTAGCCATATACATATTTCCATTTATTATTATTATTGAATTAAGACTTTGCTAGCGCATTTGTCCGTGTATTCATTTACCTGCTATGTATGCTCATTTATGAATTTCTGAACATTACTGCATAAATCACTTTTATGCTTGTGTTAGTTACCATCCAATTTTGCTTTCTTAGTTTTCAGATGTTTGCTACATCTCTTTTGTCTTAACTATGCCCTTGGTTCAAATCTGTCTGCTTATTGCTAGTCATGTTGAAGATGGAATAGATTCCATTGTAGTGATATCCCTGGTAAGTCACTTTTGCGCAACAGAGCCCTATAAACTAAACTCTGACTAGGCCTGAACCAAATCTGTCATGGCTGCATACTGCTTCCTGCATCTGCATACACTGGCATACCAAGGAACATCTGCACTTCATCACAGTGTACCAAGAGGGAAAGAAGACAAATTTATGGGACACCAGAATGTCATAAGATTCTTTAGTGGCACCAGTATCATCAGCATTGATGTCTGAATCAACATGGACTGGAGAGTTCACTTGGCCTGTTTTCTATTTTCTGGACATGAGAAATGTGTGATCTGAATGGGCCAAGACAGACACTTGAACAGTGGACCAAGATACGCTGGGTCTAAAGACAAAAAAAAGGAATTTGGGCTTTTGGAGAGGACAGACAGATTTCTGTGAGTTTCAAGTTTATTATATTTTTGATATACCGCCTACAGTATTTAGAATCTAAGCAGTTTACATAAAAATTTTACAAAAATATAAAATTAGGAGAGATTTACACGGATTATTAAAACTATTAACAAACACCACTGGACACAAAAGGGAAAACGGTAAAAAGATACATCACATTAAAATAAAAAAGTCATGGGAAAGGAACAAACCAGGAGGGTGGGAAAGAGAGAGAAGAAGAAGAAAAAAAAAAGTATGAAGCCTTCTAAATAGAAGGGCACTTTCATATCAAAGGCTTCCCACTTTATGTGAGGGATCAGTAACAGTTGCTAACTATGATCCAAAGCTGTTCCTTTGCTTCAAATTATCTGAAGTGATTGCCACGCCTGATCAACATGTGCAAAGGGAATACCTCATTCATCAGGTCAGCCAAGTCTGAGCTATGGTGAGCATTGCTGGGGATTCGTACTGTGGATAGCTAGACTTGATTGTCTCTGACATAAGGGCATTGTTGTTAGCCTAAGACATTCTGCTGCTAGAATTCTTCTCAGGAAATTCCTTTAGCACTGTAACAAGTTATTTATTTTAATTTAATTTAATTCTTATATACCGCTTATAACCGTGAGGTTTCTAAGCGGTTTACAAAAATGATGCATTTAAAGATACCGCTTATAACCGTGAGGTTTCTAAGCGGTTTACAAAAATGATGCATTAAAGATACAATAAATAAAAACTAAATAAATGATAGGTATTTGGAAATTCCCTAACTGTCCCAAAGGCTCACAATCTAACTAAAGTACCTGAAGAAACAGTATGAAAAATAAAAGACACCTTTTGGTATTCTGCACTAATAGCTGTTATCATATGTCTTGTCGTCTTTGTAGTATTCACCGTGTTTTCGTATGCATTTAGCTAATTGTTATATTCATCTGTGACTACAGTATTATAATCTGAGTCACAATCTCCATAGCTTTAACCTCTTAATGTCCAGATCCTCAGAAGCACCACCTGAGGCTCAAATAATCTCACTGTCCCTGGCTTCACGTGCCGCCTCGTCACTGGATCATATCATATTTATTTTATTATTATTTTTCAAAATATATTAGATATAGTGCTAATTACATCACTGTGAGTAAAGCGAAAGCAGTACTTAGCTTTATGTCTATGTGGTCTGCCGCTAGGGTATATCACTCTAGTGGCAGATCACATAGACAAAAGCTAAGTACCGCTTTCACTTTACTCACAGTAATATAATTAGCACTATATCTAATATATTTTGAAAAATAATCACAACTCGACTGTGTATTAGGCAATGGGACCTCCACTACATGACTAAAGGTCTTGAGGTATGGGAGAAATATGAAACCTTTTATAATGGGGAGCTGGCGCAAGCACCTCATTGCTGGGATGTCCGGCAAGCAGGAGCCAGGGTCATGCCACTCCTTCAGGCCCCATTGATCATCGACTCCAAAACAGGAAATCCTAAGAAGAATTATGTCCCTTGAAGCTTTACTACATAAAGATAAAAATATATGTGTTTTTCAAGATTCCATGAATAATTAATAACCAAACCACTGTATAGTGATGAAGATGAAACTGGAAATATTTTTTGGTTGTCAGGGTTGCAAACCTCAGAATTTGGAGCTATTTTTACCCTGTTAGGGTTATTCAGTGGATATCATCCACTTGCTCCAGCTCACATCTCCAGCCATATCCTGCCCTCCTCTCACTAAACTGTATTTAAACAATCACTTTATTTTTATTCTCAAAATTCTTTTATACCTTTAAAATTAGATTTATATGATCTAACAAATCAATAATTTATAATTTCTTAATATAGCTTCAGCTTAACTCTTTAAAACGTTCCAGCTCGTTTCAGAACCCAGAATTGGCAGGCTAGTGCAAGGAAAAACTGTAAACCATTTTAGATCATTATTTCTTAGTTGAGGATTCCTGATATTGAAGTAATAAGCTCTCACAATAGGGGGCAAATTTTCCAATGGTATGGCCAAAGTTCCTTGAAAATATTTCCTAACCATCTTCACTGGTGAGATGACAGGACATTTAGGAAAGTTTAGAAATCTTAAATTATTCTTTCTCAATTGATTTTCAAAGTTTTCCATTTTTTGTGAAATATATGATCTTTCTTTAACCATTTCTACTTCAACCGCTTTCATTTCATTAATCTTAACTTCTTGCGTCTCCACTTTTTCCTTTAAAGTAGATAGCAATACCCCCTGTTGCTCCACCTTGGAATGGACCGTCCCATAATCAGTTTTAATAGCTGAAAGAGTCAATTTTAGATTGGAGTCCATAACAGATATGGCTTCCCAGAGTGCTTCTAAACCAACCTTCTCTGGCTTTTTCAACTCCCCAAAATTGATGGTTTTCTCACCTGAAGCAAGTTCTAGATCTTCCTTAGCTGTGCTGAGAGAATACAGATGAAAATGACCTGCTCCTTCCTCCAATGAGTCTGGTGAAGGCGTCCCTCTCATGCTGGAATCCACACTTCCCTCTTGGGATAACCTGACACCAGCTACTCCTTGCACTGTAACGCTTCCGGGTTGGGGAGGAACCAGTCTCTGCTCCGGGCTCAGTAAAGCCTGGCTTGGTCCTGCGCTGAGTTTTCCAGTTGAACCTGGATAGACCTCCGTGGTAGGTCTGTGTTCTTTGCCCAAACAAGCAAACACGCTAGATATGGTCAGCTGTGTCATTCGCTGGGAGGTTCCCATCGCCAGAGGGTTAGGGCGGGCAGTCCCTTTCCTCTTCCCCCACATTGAACGGGAGAGAGTCACACCATGCGCTGAACTCAGCCGACATTCAGCGCTGGCCGCTTAGGCGTCCGCTCCCGACGCCAACATGATCCTGTTACTTTCCTCTTTGGTATGTTTCTCTCTCCAAATTCCCTGTGATACCCTAACCCAGAGGTAGGGAATTCCAGTCCTCGAAAGCCATATTCCAGTCGGGTTTTCAGGATTTCCCCAATGAATATGCATGAGATTTATTTGCATGCACTGCTTTCAATGCATATTCATTGGGGAAATTCTGAAAACCCGACTAGAATACGGCTCTCGAGGACCAGAGTTCCCTACCCCTGCCCTAACCTGTACTGAGTGTATCACTGAAGTTCAAGTTGCTAACATGTGGCCCATGTGAGTGTGTAAGTTTTGATTCCCTGCTGATAAGCCTGTTTCTCAAGGACACTGGACGTGCTGAAGGCAGGAGTGCAATAAATCATGCCATGTCAGCAGGCATTCCATATATGGGCACACTGGCTCCAGGAACCTAAGAACTGATAAGAAAATGCCAGACCTCAAAAGTAGGGGCTAATATAATGCACTGTACTCGTGTGAAGAATGGAAAGTTCAAGAAGCAGAAAGTTCAAGAAGACATTCCTGTCCTTGGCCCCCCAGGGTAGAATGGAGGTGTGGACTAGGGGTGAGATAGATAGCAGATTTGCACCTATAGGGACAATACATGGACAAATTAGCCCTTCTGTGTTCATATTCCATCCCCATAAAGCATAATACAGCTTTGTTTCCCTGCCCTATGCCCATCACCTCCCCTCTCTCCCTCACCCCCACCAATATGTCTCACTCCTCTTTGATCTCACCCATCCAACTTCTTTCCTTCTCTCTCCCTTTCAGCATCTGGCTCTTTCTCCTGTTGTAGGTTAAGCATTTGTCTTCCTCTTCCTTCAGCCTCTTGGCCTAGCATCTTTCTCCTTTCCCTCTAAAGAGAAAAAGGAAACCGATATGGTTCTCCAAACTAGTGGGGAGAGGGACCTTGGGGGTGATAGTGTCTGAAGATCTAAAGGCGAAAAAACAGTGTGACAAGGCGGTGGTTGTTGCCTGAAGGATGCTGGGCTGTATAAAGAGAAGCGTAACCAGTAGAAGAAAGAAGGTGTTGATGCCCCTGTACAGATTGTTGGTGAGGCCCAACTTGGAGTATTGTGTTCAGTTTTGGAGACTGTATCTGGTGAAGAACATAAGAAGACTTGAAGCGGTCCAGAGGAGGGCAACAAAAATGATAGGAAGTTTGCGCCAAAAGACGTATGAGGAGAGACTGGAAGCCCTGAATATGTATACCCTAGAGGAAAGGAGGGAGAGGGGAGATATGATTCAGACGTTCAAGTACTTGAAAGGTATTAACGTAGAGCAAAATATTTTCCAGAGAAAGGAAAATGGTAAAAAAAAGAGGGCATAATTTGAGGCTGAGGGGTGGGAGATGCTTGGAATGCACGTCCAAGAGAGGAAAATGGTGATCTAGAATAATAAAATAACAGTAAATATTGATGAACTGGGCAGACTTGCACGGTCTGTGTCTTTATATGGCTGCTTGGTTGAGGATGGGCTGGGATGGTGTTACAACCTCTAAGCAGTGCATAACAGTGGGCATGGGAGACACTGTTCTTTTTAGCTGAGGTCACACACCTGTCAATTACGACGGTTATCACATGACTGGCTAAGTGTCCCCTGTCACAACATATACCAGAGTTTAATATACATGTTTGTTTTAAATTTTATGACCAGCATTTAAAAAACAAAAACAAAAAACAAACAGCTTTAAATATTGGGTCATATATGTTTTATAACAATCATCATGCCTAGTAATATACTAGTTTTACTATATTTACAAGATAACTGTAAATCCTATCATAAAACTAGGAACTCTATCTAGAATAAAATTTGTCTCAAATTTGCAGTAGCAAAACAATTGAATTAACTGCTAGGCAAGCACTGTGTTTCTCATTTGCATGGAATATTTCTTTAGAGCACACAAAGGAGCCTACAGTTTCTACCATACAGCATTTATTCACTCTTGTCAAGGCCAATTTTATGACCTTTTACTGGAATTTTTGAGCAGTTTTCTAAAAGTCACTGATGCTGTGAATACTGTTACAAAGTCTTACAATAGACAGTCCCATGACTAAAGATTTTATTTATCAGGATGTCATCATGAGTTGGGATAAGTTCTTACTCATATTGGGCTAATTTTATAAGGGTGCCTATATGAATTGTCCAAAATTGTTTCCATATTATACCTGTTTTATAAAGATATTTACCAGCCCCAAAAATGTTCACTCAAAATTTGTTTTAAATAATTTTGAACTATTAAAACACAGAGCATTGTTAAGTGAAACAAAACACATTATCTTTATTTATTTTTATTTTATTGTATCTTTAATGCATCTTTATTGTAAACCGCTTTGAACCTAACGGTATAGCGGTATATAAGAAATAAATTAAATTAAAATTAAAATTAATTAAAATTAGTATGTCTTAGATGCACAAAAGTCAGCAATCGTCTTAACGATCATCGCTAAACCGATTTTGACTGGTTTAGCAACTATCGGATTTGCCAACCCGATGCACAAAAAAACTCACTGAGTGGTTTTGTGCATGATCACTCATTCTCTGATCTAGCCATACAAATAAGGTCATTAATATTGAAATGTCATGTAAACTAGCAGAATGACTGATGCTCTAACATGGCTTCCCGATGCACAAAAAAAAGTGATTGCTTTTAGCGATCCGAAAAAAGTAACTGGTCAAGACCACACCCCCGGACCAGCAGTGGCAGGTTAGAGAAATGAGGTAATGAGTCCCGGCAGATACACGAAGGCAGGAGTCCCAGCATATGCAATGGCAGTAGGAAGTTTCAAGTCAACTGACGCTGGCGCCTCTCTTCCTGCCCAGTGTGCGAGTTCAAGTACAGACTGCGGGCAGCAAAATAGGACCTGGGGGAGCTACATGTGTTCTGCGGGCCACAAGTTTGAGACTACTGATATAGAGCATAAATCTTTGATTTCAGATACAATATACTTTTGATTAGCTTGAATTGTGGATTTCAAGTCAGGGTAAAATTTGAGTCCAAGGTATTTAAGCCCATTAGTTTGCCATTGGAATGGAAAGTTCTGGAAAAAACCTTTAGTACAGTGTACATTAAATGGTAATAGTTCATATTTTGTCTAGTTGATTTTATATCCAGAAAATTTGCCAAATTGATTGATCAAATCTAACAGTGAAGGTATAGTTACATCTGGCTTGATAAGATATAAAAGGATATTATCTGCATATGCTGAGAGCTTGTACAATTTATCCTTAATTCCAGAAATGCTAGCATGATCTTTAATGGCTACTAAAAGGGGTTCAAGAGCGAGATCAAAAAGAAGATGGGACAACTTTGTCTAGTACCTCTATATAATATGAATGACTTTGCAATAACATTATTTATATATAGACAGACACTGGGTTGAAAATACAGTGATTTAATCATGTTACAACTTATGCAGTTCTCTAAATATCTTGAAGAACCTGCCTTCTCGGTATCTCTTGATGCTGGAGCTTTTTGGTTTTGATCCATATTTTTGTAAGCATAATCGAATATTAGAAGAGTGTCTATTAGAATTTAAATCAGATTGGTCAGTATTTCACTCAACCAGTTCCTAATCCAGTTCCTCACTTTGACTCCTAACTTTAGCCCCTTTCAATTTGTTCACAAACCTCCTATGAGGAACCACCTCAAAGGCCTTGCTGATATCCAAATAGATGATGGCTAGTGTGTGCTCTCTATCCAGTATTCTAATCACCCAGTCAAAAACAAACAAACCAGATGTTTGACAGTTTCCTTTGCTAAAACCATGTTGATAATATCAAGGGAAGAAATTAAAAAAAAATTATTAGGAAGACTTACACAACCAAACCTACGGAAACTAATCAGAATTCTCATTATCCCCCCTTTTACAATAGTGTAGCACGATTCTTAGCGCTGGCCGTGGCGATAACAGCTCGTTCGCTCAAAGGAATTCTATGAGTGTCAGAGCTGTTACCGCTGCCAGCGCTAAAAACTGTGCTACGCTTTTGTAAAAGGAGGGGGGTAAATTAACATACTGCACCAAAATAGATACAACAAAAGTCATTTCTCCTACATCCAATGCACTAGCCTCATACTTCTTGATGAAGATCAAAGCTATTTTTAAATTCACAAGGCAACAAAAAAATGTTTTCAGAATTATCTGATAACAGCACATTTTTCTAAATCAGTTTTTCACGCTAATTTCAGATCTGTTATTAATTTTTTTCAGTCACGTAAACTTTTAAAGTTATGACTAATGTTAGTTTATAGCCCCAGGTATGTTAGATAGATTGTGAGCCCACCGGGACAGATAGGGAAAATGCTTGAGTACCTGATTGTAAAAACCGCTTAGATAACCTTGATAGGTGGTATATAAAATCCTAATAAACTTGAAACTTATAGTGTTTTAGCATATAGGGTTTTGAGAATTGCACATCAACTTAAAGAAATGTTGCAGTATCTTCGGTCCAAAGTCAAATAAGCACATAGTATAATTATACTGGACTGTGTCACTTAGCAACCAATATTTCTTCAAAAATGTTTAGAGTTGTGTCTGGATTGTCATGGCACAACATCAAGCATACTCTCATTCCAGAAACCTTGGTAGCGATGCTCCATTAACTGAATGTCCTAGTGAAAATGTTCTCCTTGCTCGTCACTCAGCATACCAAGATTTTCTGGAAAAAAAAGTCAAGATGTGAGTGCAAAAAGTGTATTTTTAATTACATGCGACAGCCAAGTTTCTGATACGAATCAAGGAGATTCTGAACTTCTTCCTTGTATGAAGGAGACTTACGGTTGCCCAGCATGTTTTCCACTAACCACTTGAATGCCTCCCAAGCTTCAAGCTCAGCTGCTGAGAGTGATTGCTTAACATCTTCATCCTGCATAACGGACTTGATTTGTGAGCCTATATTGAAAACCTGGCGAGTTTGCTTTACCCATGGCCTTTACCAGGTTCTTCATCAACCCCAGCTTGATATGAAGAGGTGGAAGAAATATTTTATGAGGATCCACCAATGGCATAAATTTCACATTGCTTGTCCCTGGGTTATAGGTATCCCTCAGCTAACATAATGTTCAGCTATAGATCTGCTATCCCACAAGCACAGGAAACACCAATATTTAGTGAATCCTCCTTGCATTCCTATTAGTATGCCAATGACCTTCAGGTCACCACAGATGTTCCACTGGTGTGTTTTATAACTGATTGCTTCTAGTAAATTCTTCATATTCTCATAAGACTTCTTTAGATGAGCAGAATGGACAATTGGTATACTTGGTTTGGAATGTCCGTTGTGTAGTAACACTGCCTTCAAGATTCTCTGTGAAGAATCAATGAAGAGACACCATTCATCTGGACAATGCACTTGTGACAAACTGTTGAAGAGCCCGTTGATGTCATGACAAAAGCACAATGAACCATTTACAGTGAAGAATGTTAAGTTTTGATTCCTTTTTCTGTAAGCAAGTGCTTTTGCTTAAGCATTGAAGCAAGAAGTTCTTTTTCTTTTGAAAGATTTAGATCACAAATAAGATCATTGAGCTCAGCTTGTGTAAAGGTTTCTGGTTCTGAGTCTTCATCATTCACATAATCAGGATCACATAATTCTGGATTGTGACCAGCTGCTGCATCGTCTTCACATTCCCCTTCATGTTCCACAGAAGCAAGACCATCTTGTGGAGGGACAGGCAGTGAGTCATCATGAGGAACAGGCCTAATAGCAGAATCCAGAGTTGGATATATGACATTGCTATCTTTCGTCAATTGAGACAGTCAACGAAGTCTGTTGGAACAACTGGTGCAGATGATATGTGAAGCCTAAGACTTATCCAGTAGACAGCCAAAGTACAATTTGTAAACCTTAAGATCTACGGTAATTGGGTGACGTGCTTTCGTCGTGAACCACAGACGTAACAGAAACTATCTGGATGATTAGTGCAATGTCTTGGCATGATAAAGACTGATATTAATCGCCGTCTGTAGCATTAAAAAACAGACAACTGTCATTAACCCTATTTATACATTTATCCTATAAACGCATGCTATATCGCCCAATTAACGTTTATAATTAAATATAATGAGCCTCATTACAAAAAAGAGACATGCTAGTGAAAAACTAAACACAGATTTGAGATCAGCATGAAAATTACTACAAAACCCACCCAACATTAACTCTGATGAAAATAATGTCCTGTGTTATTTGACAAGACCTCAGACAATCTAATAGAAGATGATACCTAAAAAAATAATATAGACAATATACCAGCAGACAGAATGTGGACATCACTTAACACTGTTACATCAACTAAAATAAAATGAACAGTGAATACACTATCTAACACGGGTTGCTGATTAGATCTATGCCTACCCTATATATATCGGGACATGAGAGATGACATACTAAACTGGTTGGTGGAACTAGTGAATACCATACTCAGTGTTCTCCCCAGAATTTTTTTCAGCCGGGTGGGTCGAGATAGGGAAATTTGGTGGTGGGGAAAATTAAATGTACACTATTTTTATTAGTTAATTATTAATAATTATTTTCCAATGCTCAATATGACTTCCTTTTTTAAGGTTTGACACTTAGGCAGTGTTCCAGTAGCATTTAAGGCACCCTTTAAAAAAAGTAATACAGATCCTCTTATTTCGAATAACTAATGGCCAGTATCAAACATTCCATTTCTTTCAAAACTACCATACTTGGAGAGTGGTATTCAACCAACTTCAAACTCATGTTGAATCAGTTAATGCTTTGCATCCCCAGCAATCTGGTTTTTGATTAAGACATAGCACAGAGACAGTAGTTCCTGTCTTAGGGCTCCTTATACAAAACTACGATAGCAATTCTGCCACAGCAAATGCACTGAAGCTCAAAGGAATTTAATGGACTTTAATGCATTTGCTATGGGAGAATCACTACTGTGGCTTTGTAAAAGGGGCCCTTACTAAGTGAACTCCATTTCACCTAGACCAGTGTTTCTCAACTTTTTCAAGCCAAGTACCCCCTAAGTCTAACAAATACCAACCGAGTACCATACCCCAGCTCACGCTCTGCCCCAGACCCCACCCCCATTATAATAGTACTAATTGTAATGCAATTTCTTCCATTCATTTTTCATGTACATACAATATAATCTTATTCAGAATTGTAACCACAAAATTTAAAAAACCCCACAAAGCACACTGTATGCAGAGAAAATGTTAATTATCATTTATATTTGTTTTATTTTTCAAAGAGGTCAAGGCAGATGACTTTAAATATGCAATATCACCTCAGTAACAACTATAGAAATATAGACAAATATAGTGCAAAATATAGACAGTGGTTTATAAATTCTCAAAACTGACACATTTCGATCACTAAATTGAAAATAAAATCATTTTTCCTAACTTTGTTATCTGGTGATTTAATTAGTTTCTGGTTGGACTGCCTTCTGACTGTACATCCAACATTTTTTTTCTTTCTGCCTCCTGCATGCTTCCTCTCCTCCAGACCTCATTCCCTTCCCCAGCCAACATCTCTCTCTGTCCCTCCATGAGTCCAACTTTTTTCTTCCTTTCTCCTCCACCCCTATTGGCAACATGTCTCCCTCTCTCTCCCTCCTCTGTTATGATCTTGCATCTCTGTTCATCCTCAGGGTCTCTCCTCCTCTGTCTCTTCCTGAAAAATAGGTCCTACCAGGTAGTTAGTATTAGAAAATATTCTTCTAAGTGGGTAAACTCTCTCCAACTTTATTTAATGTTTACCTAGCATCATTGGGTTACTTATTATATAGCTTACAAGTAAATTTTTTTTCCCCATGAAAGTTTATTAAGATTTTGAGAAATACAAGAGAATATAAAACTGAAACATCAATGAGGTTCACAGTACATCAGTGCATGAATCAATACAAAACATAGAGTTACAATATCTGTTTGTATGCTTACATTCAAACTCAATGGAACAGAATAAAATTTTATATTTACGCATATGACATAACCATACTTGTCCCTTTAACTGCGTTTACATCAGAAGTGATGAACTAAATTGCATTTATTCATATGCAAGTGGAAAATTTGATGTCTACATTTAAACTGAAACTCAATCCGGAAAAAACAAAGTTTTTCCTTGCAAGCCCTAATGAAAAACTTACTGGAACAACGCTTCATTTAAATGGTCATAACTACCCCATAGTTTCTACTTTAAAAATATTAGGAGTCACATTAGATCGTACATTATCATTCAAAGCTCATACTGATTTATTGATCATGAAATGCTTTATTATCCTTTGGAAGTTGTGTACCATTAGGAAATATTTTGACTTTGTCTATTAAAATTTTGGTACAATTGTCTGTTCTTTCAGTATTAGATTATTGTAATATCATCTACTTGGGTTCTTATAAAAAAACAATTAGTCAATTGAAAATAATACAAAACACAGCAGTTTGTCTGATCTTTAACCTTAAAAACATGATCATATTAGCTTATATTATCAAAAGTTTCATTGGTTGCCATTTGAGGCCAGAGTGTTATTTAATTTTTGGCTGTATCTGTTTTAAGATTTTATTTGGTCTAGCACCATCTTATCTTTATTCCCCCCTGAGATTTTAAACTATTAAAAAAAACATTTGAAGACCAGGTTGGTTCTCTCTTCCATCACTAAAAGCATGCCGTTATAAAAATATTTTATACAGGACCTTGAAATTTCAGGCTGGAGTAATAAATTCATGTTTGAATGTTCTTATCTCCCCATCCCTTTCCTATTATCAATTTCGGAAAGATCTTAAAACTTATTTATTAAAAAAACATGAAACACAAAATTTATTTTAATTTTTAAATTTTATTAATTCAATTAAGTTTTTTATCTATTATTTGATGAATTTGTACTATCAACCTGTATTCTATTTCTTACAAGTTAGGATGCTGTAAGTTTCTTGCCTAATATTGTATTACTTAGATTTGTGTTATTTCCTTTTTTAATAGTGGAACACTATATCAAACTGCTTACAGAAACCTCAATGAGTAGTCATTTCAAAACAATAAATCAGGTTTCTACACCAACTTAAAAGTTGTTGTACAGTTGAGAGGAAGGGTCTCAGAAATTCTGCAACGTTCAATTCTTGAATGCCAAGATGGTAACGCAGGTAGGATTCTCGTTCATCGACCCGACACTCTCACTCATTATTTAAAGCGAATTAATTAATTTTCAATAAACAGAAAAGGCATTTATCTTTAACTTTATATGAAAAAGTGCTGATGTGGATGATGCTGAGGGCGATGCGATCAGTTGCCCATGCAGTAATGACCCGACGGGGCCCGTTTTGCCACTCGTTAGTGGCTTCTTCGGGGGTTTAGTTAGAAAAATGTTATCAGCTTATGACAACGATATACATAACAAAATGGCACCATTTTGTTATGTATATCGTTCATATAAAGTTAAAAATAAGTGCCTTTTCTGTTTACTGAAAATTAATTAATTCGCTTTAAATAATGAGTGAGAGTGTCGGGTCGATGAACGAGAATCCTACCTGCATTACCATTTTGGCGTTCAAGAATTGAATGTTGCAGGATTTCTGAGACCCTTCCTCTCAACTAGACAACAACTTTTAAGTTGGTGTAGAAACCTGATTTATTATTTCCTTTTTTAATACTGCTGTATACTTTAGTACTTCCAATGCCCAGTGCATTATTGTTGTGAACCGCCATGAACTGATGGTTTGGCGGTATATAAAAATAAACTATTATTATTCTTATGTCTACACCTCCCATAGTCCAGCATCTGCCTCCTGTCTTTCCCCTTTGGTCCAGGCCTCTCTTTCTCTTTCTTTCTTCTGTTTACAACCTCCCCCCCCCCAGGTCCAGCATTTGTTCTCCTTTCTTCCAGGTCTTTCTCTGCCTCTCTCCTTCCTTCCTCCCTTGCTGGTTCAGAATCTTTCCACCTCTCTGCAGTCTCTTTCTCTTCCCTCTATAAACCCCCAAGTCCAACATCTGCCCCCTCTCTTCTGCCTCCCCTTTGTTTCAGGTTTCTCTCTTTCTCTTTCTTCCTTCTGCTAACATTTTGAGTCCTCCCACCTTCGTTCCAGGTCTTTCTGTCTCTCTCACCATCTTTGTCTTCCCCCTCCCCAGGGCCTGGCATCTCGCTCTCCTTGGTTCAGGGTATTTCCCCTCTCTACCCCGACATCTGCCCTGCCTTCCCTCTCCCTTTTGGTTCAATTCTGCTTTTCCACTGCTCCTCAGGGTCCTTTTCTGTCTCCCCCCCACCGGTGTCCAGATCCAGCGTCTCTATGGAAACTACCATCCTGTCGGGGCTCTTGTGACGGACACAGCCTTACCCTGACAGGCATGGCCTTATCGCCGCTGCTTCTTGCACCCAGCAAGAGAGGTCGTGTTTCACGCTGTGACCGCCAATTGTTGAGGACCAACCTTTAAAGCAAATTACGGCAGCCTGCAGAGGATTGCCAGTGCTGTAGCGAACCTAGCAGGCTGTCATCGGCCTCCACAGCACATTCCCTCTGCCGCGCCCCTCCTCTGGAAGATGTACTAAGCCAAATCAACAAGTAAAAAAGTGATAAATTGCCAGGACCAGATGGTATACATCCCAGGGTACTAAAAGAACTCAAACATTAAATTACTGACCTACTGTTAGTGATCTGTAACCTGTCACTAAAATCATCTGTAGTACCTGAAGAATGGAGGGTGGTCAAAGTTACGACAATTTTTAAAAAGGGATCCAGGGGAAATCCGGGAAATTACAGACTGGTAAGCCTCATTTCAGTGCAGGGCAAAATGGTAGAAACAATTATAAAAAAATAAAATTGTGGAATACATAGACAAACATGATTTAATGAGACAGAGTCAGCATGGCTTCAGCCGAGGGAGATCTTGCCTCACAAATTTGCTTAACTTCTTTGAAGGTGTGAATAAACATGTCGATAAAGGTGAGCCAGTTGATATAGTGTATCTAGATTTTTCAGAAAGCTTTTGATAAAGTTCCTCATTTGAGGCTCCTGAGAAAATTAAAGTGTCATGGGATAGGTGGCAAAATTCAGTTGTGGATTAGGAATTGGTTATCGGATAGAAAACAGAGGGTAGGGTTAAATGGTAATTTTTCTCAATGGATGAGAGTAAGCAGTGGAGTACCGCAGGGGTCTGTACTAGGACCAGTGCTATTTAACTTATTTATAAATGATCTGGAAATTGGAACGACGAGTGAGGTGATTAAATTTACAGATGACACTAAACTGTTAAGTTACAAAGTTGTTAAAACGCATGTAGGTTGTGAAAGATTACAGGTGGACCTAAACTAAACTAAACCTTAGGTTTGTATACCGCATCCTCTCCACAATCGTAGAGCTCGGCACGGTTTACCGGAATTGGAATAGAAAGGAACTCCAATGAAGGGTTAAAGGTCAAAAGAATGAAGAATGTTTAGAGGGCTTAGTATATCAGAGAGGGAGGAAGTGTTACATTTTTGAGAATAGCGTCCAAATTGCAGATGAAATTTAATGTGGACAAATGCAAAGTGATGCACATTGGGAAGAATAACCTGAATCACAGTTACAGGATGCTAGCGTCCACCTTCAGGGTTAGCGCCCAAGAAAAGGATCTGAGTATCATCGTAGACAATACAATGAAATCTTCCGCCTGAAAAGGATCAAACCCTACATCTCCACACCTGACCTCGCCCAACTCCTCTACGCATATGTCCTCTCCAGAATGGATTACTGTAACTCCCTATTTAATGGACTAACCAAAAATAATCTCAAACGCCTCCAACGTGTCCAAAATGCAGCTATCCGCCTCCTACACAACCTCAACTACCATGATCCCGTCTCCCCAGCACTCCGCGCTGAACACTGGCTCCCAATTAGCCAGCGCTGTGCTTTCAAGGCCCTAGCAGTAGCCCACAAGAGAATTTATGCCACCACCCCCTCCTACATAAAATCTAAGCTTCCCATCTACACCCCCACTCGCTCCCTCCGCTCAAAATCAGAAATACGCCTATGCATTCCCCCTGGAAGGTCCCTCCTCTCAGAAACTGCCCGCAAACGATCCTACAGCCACTTCATCCCACATCTCTGGAATAAACTCCCCCCCCAACTCAGGCAACAGAACTCTTTATTGACATTCCGTAAAATGGTAAAGACCCTCCTCTTCAACTAAAGATCTCCCTCAGTCTACACCCCCCCTTAAACCCCACCTCTCTCTTCTCTCCCCTTTAACTTCTCCTAAATTTCAGTATAGTCCTCTCTTAGTCTGTACTCTGATAAATTGTCTGTACTCTGAAAAATTGTTTGTACCCTGATAAATATTGCACAATTTTGTATGTCCAAGCACCTAAACCTATTGTACATCTTATTTGCCTAATTACTTCTACTGTGTATGTTTACTTGTAGACCGTTCGGAGCTACTGGGAGAACGGGATATAAATCTAAATAAATAAATAAATAAATAAATAAATAAAATAAATAAATGTGCTGCAGCAACCAAAAGAGCAAACAGGACACTAGGAATTATTAAAAAAGGGATGGTTAACAAGACTAAGAATGTTATAATGCCCCTGTATCACTCCATGGTACAACCTCATCTGGAGTATTGCGTTCAATTCTGGTCTCCGTATCTCAGGAAAGATATAGCAGCGCTAGAAAAGGTTCAGAGAAGAGCAACCAAGAAGGTAAAGGGGATGGAACTCCTTGTATGAGGTAAGAGTAAAAAGGTTAGGGCTCTTCAGCTTGGAAAAGAGAAAGCTGAGGGGAGATATGAATGGGTATAAGTGGATCGATTTTTCACTGTGAAAAATTACAAAGACTAGGGGACATTTGATGAAGTTACAGGGAAATACTTTTAAAACCAATAGGAGGAATTTTTTTTCACTCAGAGAATAGTTAAGATCTGGAACGTGTTGCCAGAGATTGTGGTAAGAGCATATAGCGTAGCTGTTTTTAAGAAAGGTTTGGACAATTTCCTGAAGGAAAAGTCCATAGTCTGTTATTGAGAAAGACATGGGAGAAGCCACTGCTTGCTCTGGATCGGTAGCATGGAATGTTGCTACTCCTTGGGTTTTGGCCAGGTACTAGTGACCTGGATTGGCCACCATGAGAACGGGCTACTGGGCTTGATGGATCATTGGTCTGACCCAGTAAGGCTATTCTTATGTCTGTGTGAACAAGGTGTACTTGGTTGGAAAGATTCTCTTGAAATGTACTTAGAGCATTCCAAATTGCCCACAGCTCAAACAGATTGATGTGGAATGTCTTCTCCTGAGCAGACCATAGACCTTGTGTCCTGAGATCTTCTAGGTTAACCCCCAAGCATGCATGGACACGTCCATGGTGAGTACTTTCTGATGTGGATGAACGAAGAGGTGAGGTGACTGTGATTTTTTGAGATAAGGGATTGAGAGTTTAGGACCATTAAGGTGCTAGAGTCCACTGAGCTGTTCTGAGATGAAGTCTTGTGAAGGGGGTAACATGAACTTTGGAGGTCATGTGACCCATGAAGTGCATCTGTCTTGCTGAGATGGATTACAGAGTAGAGACATAAGTGCAAATATGAAGCAAAGTGTCTTGTCTTTGTTGAAGTAGAAATGCTCCGAAGTGAACGGTGTCTAACAGGGTTCCTATGAAGAGAAATTGTTGAGCAGATTGAAGTTTTGACTTTTGAAAATTAACTTAGAGCACTAGGAGTTGAAGAAATTTTATCATGAATTGCATTGCTGATTGTACTGCTGGAGTAGATGTAGCCTTTACCAGCCAGTCATCTAAATATAGAAATACTTGTTTCCGCAGTGTTCCCGCTAAGCTGCGCTGGCGTGTGCTGGCGCACAAAATATACATCGCAGCGCACAAGTTTCTCGTCACAGCGCACGGCGTACGGCAGATGGCAGGGCGGCGAGAGGAGAATCGGGCGAGTTGGCTCATAACTTGCTGGCGCCCGATATTTTTAGCTCACAGCGAAAAAAGGTTTGCTCACAACACCCGCCCGCTTAGAGGGAGCACTGCTTGTAAGCCATGAGTATGAAGTGTTGCTGTCACGACTATCAGGCACTTGGTGAAAACTCTTGGAGATGAAGCTGGCAGAATTTTATATTGAAAGTGTTGATGAGCTATCCGAAAGCACAGACATTTTCTTTGAAGAGGATGTATGGATAAGAGTGTGTAAGCCTTTTTGAGATCTAGAGTGTGCAGCCAATCATTTCATTCTAGGAGAGGATATAAAGTCTATAAAGATAGTATGCAAAACTTCTCTTTGACTATACATTTGTTTAAGTCTTGGAGGTTGAGAATTGGATTAAGACCTCCCGCCTTCTTTGGAATTAGAAAATACCTGCAGTAGAAACCCTGATTTTTCTGAGGCATTTTGTTGAAGCAGAGCTTCAATTTCCTGAAGAAGGGACATCTGCTGAGAAGTGAATGAAGATTCTCTTTGAGAGTTGCTTGGAGAAGTGGTAATGAAATTGAGCAAGTAACCTTCCTTGATGACTTTGAGGACCCAAAAGTCCATTGTGATGAGAGTCCAATGCTGATGAAACAATTGCAGATGACCTCCAATAGGTTGGGGAAGAGGTTGAAGAGGAGGGATCTTGGCCATGCTCTCTATAAGCATGTCAAAAAGACTGAGCTGTTTTTTGCTTTGAAGTCTAAGACTTTGAGGCCTCTGTTCATAAGATCATAAGAACATAAGCAATTTTGCCTCTTCTGTGGTGGAGGCTTAGAAGAAGAGGATGCTGGATAATGTGACAAACCTACTGCAATACCAAGGTTTATCACAGGAAAATATAGAATATCACACAAACCCTGGTGCAGAAGGGCAGACCAGTTCAGAGCCTTTGACAATAATATAGCTGCCTACCCTATGAGCAGTGAAGATGAGTTTGACACAGAATGGCAGGACAGACTAGAACAGGAAAGGTTTGCCTTACCTGAAGCAGTGTCAAAGCCAAGCAGAAAATCTCTGCCCTGCTGTTACCCAGTTCCTATAAGGCAGAAACCAGAAAGAAAGTTTTCCGTCAGAGATACGTCACAGGCTGAGGCAGGAAAGCCCTTCCCCCCTCAGAAGCCAAGGGTGTGTGGTTTTTCTCAGCTTAAAGTGAGGCTCAGCAGAGAGCAAAGAGGAGAGAGTCAGGAAGCTCAGTCGGGGACTGGGCTTGCCACAGACCAGCCAGCTGAGGTACACAGCACGGATTGGGAAATGACAGAGGAGCAAGCTGAAGGGAACTTGCCTTCAGAGTTCTTTTCCTCAGAGCTGAGTGAGGCTATGATTGTTGAGGACAACAATGCTGCAGCTGAAGATTGGCCAGAGAAAATGGAAGTGGCTTGAAACAAATATGAGTTTGCTGGATGTTTTCCTTTGCTGGTTTTTTTTCTGGTATGCAGACTGTGGGTGCTGCAGGAGAAGGTATTTTGGGGATTGTAAAGTTTCTGCAATTTTTCCTCTGTACCTTAAAACTAAGGGACTGTATCCTCCACTGTACAGAACAGTGGGTAAACTAAGTCAAATGCTGGGCAGGAAACTCAGCCTGTTTTGTTCCTATGATTCACTGTTAGCAGATCTCCGTGTGGTTAGCTGTTGCCACTGCAGCACCTTTGATTGCACTGAGCCTGCATGCTTCTCAGAAACGTATTGAAAATCCCTGAGGTTAAAACTGGTATGTTAACCTCCATCCCAGTTTTGATTTAGTTCATCTTTAAGAACCAGTGTCTGCTGGCTACTGTATGAATGCCATAAAAGCTGTCTGTGTGCCTTGCTAAAGAACCTTCTTCACAGAAGTGTATATTGTGCTGTCTCTTTCTCCTGGCTACCTGTGCCTGTAGCCCAGCATTGCTGGCTTGTTAATCACTGCAGTAAGCCCTCATCCTGCAGCTCAGGAACAGAGAGCTGCTTATTTTGGGTTGCTGAAAAATAGTGGAACAGTTAATCAAAATGATTGTATTTTTTTTCTTGTACAATGCATTCCTAACATTAGACTCTGGTGAAGAGAACTATGTATGATCTACCTACTAAAGTCCAGAGCTTGGGACTGAGTTAAAGTTTGTTTGGAGGAATATTTTCTTTTGGTTATGTTTTGCTTTCATGAAAACCTGTGGGGAGCTTAGGTTTGTGTTGCAATACCAAGCCCATGATATGAACTATGATTTTGAGGCCATTGGCCAAATAAAGTTTATATATTTTTAAGGCCATTCTGACTAGCTCCCTCTTTTACAAAGGTGCGCTATGGTT
The DNA here is from genome assembly GCF_902459505.1 of Geotrypetes seraphini. Lineage (NCBI taxonomy): Eukaryota > Metazoa > Chordata > Amphibia > Gymnophiona > Dermophiidae > Geotrypetes > Geotrypetes seraphini. The sequence goes on along the minus strand of NC_047101.1, from coordinate 26,921,951 downwards.
TTTAGCATGCGTTAACCACACGCTAAATGCATGTTATCCTATGGACGCATTAGCATTTAGCGTACATGTTGTTTTAGCGCGCCTTTGTAAAAGGACCCCTAAGTGTTATTCATTGCAAGACCAATTGCAAGAGCAATTCTAGGCTGTTGCCTAGGGAGTAATGTCTTGAGAGGCTCCCCTAGTTTCAGGGGGACCATGCCAGATTTAAACAGCATGTCCGTCATGCTCTTTGGGGACAAGGGGTGACAATATCCTTTTGTAGGAATAAGAAGCAGATTTTGCTGCAGGATTAGACTACTGACTCTTAGCTTTAGATCTGTTTAAAGAGTTCCAGTTTTGCTCATGCTGAGTAAGCTTTTGAGTAGCCGCCTCTATCTGGTCACCAAAGAGTTCTTTACCCAGGCTTCATAGCAACAGACATGGCCGAAGCTCTGGATGTTAGTTCAAATGCATCAAATACAGTTTTTGCCATTTACTTTCTGGTTTGTAGGATACTGTGAACTGTGTTCTGAAAATCCTCAAGACGATACGAAGTAAGATGTTGCTCAAACTTAGACAAGTGCCGTGTCAGATGTTTAAGATATAAGGACATATAGAAGTTATAATTTAGAACTCTATTGGCCAACATAGAATTTTGATAAATGCGACAAACAAATTTATCCAAAGTCCTTCCCTCCTGCATTGGTGGTGCTGAGGCATAAAACCTGGAACTTTTGAATTTTTTAAGGGTTGATTCTACAAGCATGGGCTGATGTTGGAATTATGGCTTGTCAAACCTCAGTCAGAATATTGACAGGAAGGCAACACTGGACAAGAGTCCAGAAAAAAATACTTTGCTCCATGGAAAATGAAGAACTGAAGTACCAAGAACTGGCGTCGGGCGGGAAGGCACTCACACATGCGTAGTGTGGGCAGTTGCAAAGTTTCTAAAAACTTAAAATGGCAATATACATTTACCACTGTCCATAATGGTCTCCGTGGATGATGCCACCTACATATGAGAATATCCTGCCTGTTTGTGCTAGGATAACTATTTTTACAGCAACTCTCAAGCAACCAGAAACTACAGTTATTCGGCATCCACCAATCCCCATGGGTGCCGGATCATTGAGAATCTACTGTATTTTACAATCTCAGCATGCAAGTGTCACATACATTTTAGTGCTCACATCATAGAATGAGGGAGTAAAAGCTTAAAACCCTTTCATTATATCCATGCTCATGGGAAGAGGAACTTAAACCATGTAAAATCAGACACTAAACTATTTTGAATGCACTTTAGTGCATGACTAAAAGGGTTCAACATTTCCCATTTTCTTTTACTAACAGTGTTTAGTGAATCTGTAAACTTTTCACTTTCATTGGTTATTGGCTAGGAACAAAAAAAAATTGCACAGTGTAACACTTGGAACAAATCCAAACATTCCACAGGCTAAGGCTGCAACATGATCTATGAGATCACATACAGTGCTGCAGCATAGCCCCTTGCAGAATTTAAAAAGTCAGAGTGCTTTATATTTCTTATTTATCTAGGACTGCAAAGTTTAAATCTACAAAATTCAATGTTATTTCAATCAAAACCCTTGACTTGGGCTGCAACACACAATAATATAAGAAATAAGATTACAACTTACATGCAAGAAGGCTTTTTCAGAATTTTTATGTATCTACATTCTCCATGAATACAAAAATCCTTGTACTTTCTCTTACAGGGGTCTCTCTTTCTCCCTTTTCCCTTGCCTTTCCTGTTTTTTCTTTTTCCAGTTTCCTCTTTGTTTGAACTTATTACAGCTTGTGGTTTATAGGAAAAAGCAACTGCAAAAGGAAAACAATATTAAAAAACCCTTCAAGTCCTGCTCCATCAACATCCTTCAAAACAAGCTAATGAAGTGACATTATCACATGTTTTTCTATATGATATGCTCATATTTATGTACTTGACTTGTACTGGATCAAATGCAAACACTTTTACAATACACTTTTATGTTAATACCAGTGGTTTGTTTGTTTTTAATGCAACCAATTGTAAGGTAAGGAACTATTTATAAAGCTAAAGGAAATGGAATATTTTTTAAACAAAGAAATGTCAAATCAGAAAGAAATATGCCAAAAATAAATGTTCTAGTTCATCTTTTTAAACATGTAAAAAGTTCTGTAATTTATTCATAATATTTTCTGCTATAGAATGATACAATAGTTATAGTCTATTTTTTTTGCATACACTCACCAGATACAGAGATTCACAATTGAAAATTGCTCCAGAAAATAGACTTTGCAATGCAAGATTCTAAGCTCTATGCGTACTTTGCTCAGAACAGACAAACTGGCAACAGTTATTCTTTTAAAATCTTAAATTATAGCTCAAAGAGTAGCCGACTGATTCCACTTTACAAAACAGAAATAAGCCCAGAAGTTTCTGTAGGTTAAAACAAGAGCCCTACCTCCTGGAAGTGCAATCAAGTCTTCTCTGGAGGAAACACTCTGTTGAGCTTCATAGTTATGCTCTATATTTCTCTGCGGGCTGCTGTCTTTAGAAAATGCTCCATTCTGAAGTTTTAGTGTTGTTCCATTCACGAAAAGGACAGAAACTACACAAACAAATAGAAAAAAAAGTGACATTCCACATAGGGTCAGCTCAATCCTCATGAGTCTTTTTGGAAGGTGCCAACTTTGCCTCCTAACTTCAAAAAGCAGAAAAATCTGATGCCCTCTTAGTGATTTTCCTCCACAGAAAATTTGCCAGAGCTAAGTCCATATGAAAGGAAACCACAATACACGCAGCCATTCAGTGCAAACCTATCTTTCATATGAGTTTAAAAACAAAATCTAATTTTACCACAGCACACTAAAACCATCATATTAAAAATATTTAACGTCCACACAATACCAAATGGTTGTGTCGCAAACTAAGTTTAAATCTATTATTTACCCTTGAAAGATTTGTACTCTGACCATAAATAAACTAGAAAAGAGTTTCATCGTCTCATCTCTTATATTTTACATTTCTTACATGCAGCCAGAAACACGTTTGTAACTGTAAGACCCTTCATATTTCTGAGAGAAAGAAAAAAATGTATTTTTTCCAGTAATCGTGCTAGAAATTATGTAGTTCAGGTTTCTTCAGGATCAGTTGAGCATGTGAAGTTTCCAGCTGCTCCCCACTGCTACTGATCCTGTAACTTCTCAAACTTCCAAGTCTGAGCCAAAGTCCCTCCCAGCTTGTCAGAGCCCCTCCTTGTCCCTCTGCTTTGACTGTTGTGTTGGGTTTTTTTTTTGTGCTGTACTTTGTTACCCTGTACTGTATAAACCACAGCTAACCCTATAGCTAATATGACCTTCACTATAGGCATAGGGTTTTTATGTTCAAATCTGTTTTATTATGCAAAACAACAGAAAGCACAACTGCGATAGTAAAACATGGTATACAATGTCACCCAACAACAGCCGCGGAGGACTGGACTCTGATGTCCCCCGCGATTGAACACCGCCCCCACCTCACAGAAGAAACCCCCCCCCAGCTCCCCCCATCCCACCCCACCCCCCCAATGAACATACAACTCTCAAGTAGGGTACAGCAATGGTGTCGAGAGGAACGGACTCACAAATGGAGCCTATTCAATACGCGGCTACGACTTTCAGGGGTCAAAATGTTCAAATATGGAGTCCAAGTTTGAACAAAGTCTCTGCTCCGGCGACGAGAAGAACAGGCCAAACGGGCCTCCCAGCCCATAAGTTCGTGAAGCCGATTCCTCCAGTGCCAAAAGGAGGGGGGCTCAAGAGAAAGCCAGCAACATAAAATACATTTCTTCCCCAAAATAAAACATTTACTGAGAAACAATTTGTCAGAAGAAGTATACATAGACAGGAAAGAGAATTGGGCAAACAACATAGAATTCACTGAGACAGGCACAGGTGTTTTCAACAAGCCCTGCAAAAAGGAGGCCAGCGCCTTCCAAAATGCCTGAGTCCCCTCGCAGCTCCAAATACCATGAAAGTAAGTGTTAACCTCCCCCGAGCAGCGGGTGCATAATTGAGTACCAACACACCCCATATAGTAAGCCTGACTTTGGGAAGCATAGGCCCGCAAGACAGTGTGATAATGACATTCTCGTAATTCCGCACTATGTATTAAACCCGAAGTACGTTTCAGGACGTTCAACAAGAAATGGTCCCCCAAATCCCTGCCCAGGTCCCGCTGCCAGGCAGCCAAAACACCAGGAAAAACCCTCGGTGGGCGAAGAGCCATTATCTGACCGTGAAAAAAAGAGATAGAGACCCTATTATCAGAGTCAGCAGTCAAAAAAGCACTAAGCTGGGTCCCAAAATCCCCTTGCAGGGAACTCCCCGGGAGAGACGCCACGTAATGGCTAAGTTGACAATAGGCAAAGGGGAGACCAATCTCGGGAACCCCCCGTCCCACTAACTCAGCACATGAGAGGAGAGACCCATCATCCTGCAGAACATGCCTCAACTGCTCCACCCCCCGAGCCCTCCAGCGCCCAAAAACTGAGGGGCCAACCCCCGGAGGAAAAGCCAGGTTCCCCACCAATGGCAACAGGGTACTAGTATGGGAATCCTGATTCCATAACCCAAGGAGTTGATGCCACACTGTCCACAAAGATCGGAACAGAAGGCTACACTTACAAGATCTCGACAATTTGGACAATGGGGCATGAAGGAGATACAAAAGATGAAGAGGATAGAAATGATCCCTCTCCATTGAAAGATCCGTATAAAACGAGGTGCCCATCACCCAATCACCCACATGACGTAGCAAACAAGCCTGGTTATAAACCCGGATGTCTGGCACCCCCATACCACCCCTAGAAGCGGGCCCCACCAACAAGGACCATTTCATTTTAGGTCTCCGCCCTCCCCAACAAAACCGGGACAACATGGAGTAGAGGGATCGAATATCCCTCTGCAACAAGGAAAGAGGAAGAGTCTGGAGAACGTAAAGCCACCTCGGGAACACAACCATACGAAACAAATGAATTCTACCCAACAAAGACAGCGGCAGCGCCTGCCATTTGGCCAGTAACAATTTAGTGTCGACAAGGAGTTTATCTATGTTAAGGCGATACAAGTGGGCTATTATTTTTTTATTATTAGGATTTGATATACCACTTATCAAGGTTATCTAAGTGGTTTTTTACAATCAGGTACTCAAGCATTTTCCCTATCTGTCCCGGTGGGCTCACAATCTATCTAACGTACCTGGGGCTATGGAGGACTGAGTGACTTGCCCAGGGTCACAAGGAGCAGCGCGGGGTTTGAACCCACAACCCCAGGGTGCTGAGGCTGTAGATCCAACCACTGCACCACACACTCCTCCTACCTCCAAAGTCAGCCGGATCCCCAAGTAACGAAACGAGGAATTAGCCCAGCGCAACGGAAAGTGATCCCCCCAAAACCGCTGAAGATGGGCTGAGGAGGCCAAAGCCTCAGATTTTGCAAAGTTCAGAACGAAGCCGGAGAAATCCCCGTATTCCCGCAAACTCTCCAGCAATATGGGCAAGGAACGCTGCGGGTCCGTTAAAAAGACCAAGAGATCATCCGCAAACGCCGCAAGTTTAAAATGGGAATCTCCCAATACCATTCCCCTAATATCCGCATTAGCCTGAATCTCCCGGAGTAATGGATCCAAAGAAAGCACGAACAATAGCGGCGACAGGGGGCAGCCCTGGCGAGTCCCCCGGTGAATATCAAAAAAGCCCGAGAGAGTCCCATTGACCGAAATCCGCGCAGCTGGATCACTGTATAACGCCTGTATGGCCCCATAAAAGAAAGGGCCCAAACCGTACGTCCTAAGTACCGCGAAAAGGTAACCCCACCGCACCTTGTCAAAAGCCTTCTCAGCGTCAAAACTAATAAGCATGGAGGGGCCACCCCCCTGACCCGCTCTTTCCAGAGCCAACAAGATACGCCGGATATTCTTAGCTACAGGGCGATCCCGCACAAACCCCACCTGAGAGTCCGAGATCACTGAGGGCAGGACGCGCGCCAGGCGGGTAGCTAGAATTTTAGCTAAAAGCTTCGCCTCGTAATTTAACAGTGAAATAGGACGGTACGATTCAGGTAAAAGAGGGTCCTTGCCGGGTTTCGGGAGAACTATAATAGTCGCCAAATTCACGTAACGTGGTAAAAAGCCCTTAGCAACACTCAGATTATAAACTTCAGCCAGCACAGGCGCTATCTCCGTCACCAACAATTTGTAGAACTCACTCCTGTACCCATCCGGGCCCGGCGCCTTTCCCAACGGACTGACCCCTATCGCCCATTCAACCTCCTCAACTGCAATGGGAAGATCCAAAGCGGCAGCATCTCGCTGAGAGATACAGGGCAAATCGAGGCTATCTAGATAAAGTTGCCCATCCAAAATCTCTGAGCCAGGATCCGCATACACCTCAGCAAAAAACTCCCGCATCAACTCACAAATCTCCACCGGCCGATGATGCAGCAACCCATAGGAGTCCCGAAGTGCGGAGACACCCTCCCGTCCGCCCCATGGGCGCGCCATGCGGGCCAACAGTCTGCTACTCTTATTCGCAAACCGAAATAATCGAAACTTAAAGTACGCCCGCGTCCGCATAGCCCGGAGGTGCAATAATTCGTTCAATTCCTGCTGGACCTCCAAAAGCTGCGTACGAAGCAGAAAGGAGGGTGCCCCGCTGTACTGCCTCCTCAGCGCAGTCGCCTTTCGTTCCAAAGCCAAAACCGTCCTGAACCTAAGCTTCGACTCTCGGGCCACATAAGCAATGATATCCCCCTTAATACAGCCTTAGCCGTCTCCCAATAGAGAATGGGATCCTCGCGATGCTGCTGATTAGTGTGGTGGAAATCTTGCCAACGCTTCACCAGATATTCCTGAAAACGAGCCTCCCTAAACAAATAACACGGAAACCGCCAGGGCCCTCTAGGGCATGCAGAATCGCCCCAGGTCCACTGCAATCCCACCCATGCATGGTCAGAAACTTCAATGGGCCCCAGATCCACCCCAACACCCGGGGAAGCAGGTCGCGGGAAATAAGAATAAAATCAATTCGAGAAAGCGTCCCGTGCGCCCTGGATATGTGGGAGTAATCCCTCTCCAATGGATGGAACACCCGCCACACATCCAACACCCCCAGGGTAGATTCCAAGAGCTGGGCCCCAGTGAAAAGTTTAGAGGTCTCTCTGCCCGAAGAAGCAGAGCGATCTAACTTAGGATCCGGCACCTCGTTAAAATCCCCGCCCACCAGCATGGGAACATCACCAAACTGCAAAAGCTGATTGCGAAGCCCCCGAAAGAACCTGCCCGATGGATTGTTAGGAGCATAGATATTACATAACAAAAGGGGCCTATTATCTAGTAACACTAAGGCAACGATGTAACGCCCACGCGGATCACGGAGCACTCTCTGGGTTTGAAGACGAAGACCCTTTCGGATCAAAATAATAACACCTCCCTTTCCCCCCACTGCGGGCGCCTCCAAATGGGAACCCACCCACCAGGTACAGAGCTTAGCGTGTTCCACTGAGGATAAATGGGTCTCCTGTAAAAAGGCTATGGAGGTTTTAGAGCGATTCAAACGCTGCAAAATTTTTGAGCGTTTAATAGGGGAATGAATCCCCCCAACGTTCCAAGAAGTTAAAGTATATTCCAGAGTTGCCCACTTAGTGGAAAAAGAGAACATAGAGAAGAAACCAGTAATGCACCAGAGAAGCGTCCCAGCCACTTCTCCAGTATCAAGCAGCCGCCTGCCCCAAAAGGCGAGCCATACCCCCGCCGCCAATCCAGACCCAGATCAAACAGCCCCCCCACCCCACTCCCACTAGAATCTACAAGTACCCCAACCACTGAATCCCCAAACCCCTGCTCAACCTCCCCCCACCCCCCAACCCCACCCCTCCCCTCCCCTCCCTCCCCCTGCCACAACCAACCCTCACCCAACTCACATCCCAGACACCCCAAAAAGGGCATCACTTCCAGAAAACCTTGACCACCCTCCCACGGGATCACTGACCAAGAACCCCCGGGCCTCAGTCCCCCACAATAAAAAGACCAAAATGCAACCCCAGTAACCAAAGCTACCCCGAGCACTCAAACACACCCCACCCCTCCCCGCTCCCTACCACCACATCTCCCACTTGCTGCCACACTCTTCCAGCAAAGACCCCAATGGATACAGCACAAGATTGAACAGGCCAAACACCACTGGGAAACCTCCTGGATCTGAAAAAAAAAGAAATGAAGAAACACACAAACCAAGAGACCCCATCGCCGGACACCAGCAGGACCAACGGGTCAGTCTCCCCTCCAACCACACTCCCATCAGCATCATCCACGCTTAGAGGGACCCATAGGTTCCAAGCAGACAAAGTGTTAAATGAAAGGAAAGGAAAAACAGGCCACCAGTCCATACATAAACTACAGGACAGTCCACCGAAGATAGGGTTCCTCAAACCCCGACAGCTCTCTGCGCCTGTTCTTCTGGCATCATCTCCGTCAGGAACTGCTGCGCTGCCTCCAGTGTGTCAAAGTGATGTACCCTTCCCAGGTGGGTCAACCGCAAGCGAGCTGGATACTGCAGAGAAAAGGCAATGTGGCGTTGGATGAGACGGGTGCACAAAGGTGAAAACCGGCGCCGTGTCTGAGAGACTTCCGCTGAGTAGTCCTGAAAGCAAAGAACGGGCCTGTTGTCATACAAGAGTTTCTTGCCCTGCCGCAACGCACGCAAAATCTCCATCTTATGATGATAATTCAGGATACGGCAGATAACCACTCGTGGCCGGTCAGCATTCTCTCGCCGCTGCCCCAAGCGATGCGCCCTCTCCACCCGCAAGGGGCCCGAGGAGGAAGATAAAGATAAGGTCTCCGGCAGCCAGCGTTCCAACAGCGCTCCCAGCTCCACATCTCGCACCGACTCTGGCAAACCCACAAAACGGAGGTTATTCCTGCGGGACCGGTTCTCGAGGTCATCCACCTTGGCTCTCAATGCAGCCACAGAGGCAGCCTGGGCTGACTGCTCCTGAGTAAGCCGCTGGACAGTATCCTCGGTAGCACTCACTCTTTGCTGGGTCTCTTTCACCTCCGAGGAAAGGGAAGCAAAACGCTGATCTAAACTGTCCAATTTGTCCAGTATGCGCTGCAGCTTGTCTCCGAGGGAACTTTCAAGCGCCGCTTGGACCTCCGCAGACACCGCCGACACCCAGGAGGAGTTAGGAGCCTCCGGCGACGGGGGAGCCACATGGTCCGCCATTTTGGAGTCAGGCGGCTTGCATCTCTCCTGCTCCTTACGGACCGTCTTCGTGGCCATCTCAGCGCGCCGAACCGTGCAATCTGCTCGCACACCTCCTGGGAACACACCACCTCCGTGGGGGGACCGAGTCCGATGATCAAAATGCGGCGAATTTGCCGAGCCGCGGTCGGGTGGTACGGAGCTGTAGCTACTCGCGGTCTACAGCTCCATGTTTCCGCCGGAAGTCCGGCATAGGGTTTTTAAAAACTAATTCAAATGAGTGCAACTTGCCCTCACCACTTGCTTGCAACAGCTGCATTAACACATCCTCCTTCTCTGAGGTAAATCTTACGCCTGGTGGAATTCTGCACTACTACACAGTGCAGAATTTGCGCAGAATTCCCAAAGGGACACAGAATTACCTGAGGTCTGCACATATTTTGGTGTCAGGTTGTCACTCCATTGCTGTAGCCCGAATCACTGATGGCAACATCTCTGGGCAGCCTGCATGAGCTCTTTGGTGGGACCGTGGTAGAGGGAAGCCTGCAGAGCCGACAGTAGGTTGCCATTAACTGGAATCAGCAACACAGAAGTAGTGAATAGGAATCCTGGATTAGGGACAATGGAGAGAAAGTGAGAGATGCTAGCTGAGGGGGGGGGGGCAGGGAGAGATGCTAGCTGGGGGGACAGGGTTGAGAGAGTAAGAGACGCTGGCTGGGGGGACAGGAGTAGTGGATAGAAATGCTGGATTGGGGACAATAGGGGGACAGGGGTGAGAGATGTTGACTGTGGGAGGGTCAGGGGTAAGAGATGTTGGCTGAGGGGTGAAGAGAGGGTTGAAAGATGGCTGTGGGGGAGGACAGAGGTGAGAGAGATGTTGGCTGTGGGGGGGCAACAGAGGTGAGAGAGATGTTAGCTTTGGGGGGACAGGTGAGAGAGATGTTGGCTGTGGGGGGGGGGACAGAGGTGAGAGATATGTTGGCTGTGGGGGGGACAGAGGTGAGAGAAATGTTGGCTGGAGGGGAGGGACTGGTGAGAGATATGTTGGCTGTGGGGGGGGGACAGAGGTGAGAGAGATGTTAGCTGTGGGGGGCAACAGAGGTGAGAGAGATGTTGGCTGTGGGGGACAGAGGTGAGAGAGATGTTGGCTGTGAGGGGGGGGAGAAAGGTGAGAGAGATTTTGGCTGTGGGGGGGGGACAATGGTGAGAGATGTTGGCTGTGGGAGGCGACAGAGGTGAGAGAGATGTTGGCTGTGGGGGGCGACAGAGATGAGAGATGTTGGCTGTGGGAGGGAAACTGGTGAGAGAGATGCTAGCCTGGGGGGACATGGATGAGATGGCTATTGGGGGGGACAAAGGTGAGAGAGATGCTGGCCTGGGGGGACATGGGTGAGAGAGTGAAAGATGCTGGCTGGGAGGCAGGGGTAGTGGACAGAAATGCTGGATTAGGGACAATAGGGGGACGGGGTAAGAGATGTTGGCTGTTGGAGGGACAGGAGTAAGAGAGATGTTGGCTGAGGGGTGAAGACAGGGGTGAGAGAAAGGCCACATTATCGAAAAGATGTGTTGAGAATGGAATCGGTTCAGAGATTGGCCACTAGGATGGTCTCGGGACTCAAGGATCTCCCATATGAAGAACAGCTAGGTAGGTTGCAGCTATACTCTCTCGAGGAACGCAGATTAAAACATGATAGAAACGTTTAAATATGTTACTGGCCGTATGGAGATGGAAAAAGACATTTTTTTCCTTACAGGACCTACGGTGACAAGAGGGCATCCGCTAAAAATCAGGGGTGGGAGATTTCATGGGGACATCAGAAGTATTTCTTCACCGAAAGGGTGGTTGATCATTGGAATAATCTTCTACTCCAGGTAGTAGAGGCCAGCAACGTGCTCAATTTTAAGAATAAATGGGATAAACATGTGGGTTCACTTCAAGGAAATGCTTAGGGGGTGGGTTATTCGAGTGGGCAGACTTGTTGGGCCGTTGGCCCTTTTCTTCCGTCATACTCTATGTTTCTGTGTTAGCTGTGGGATGAAGACAGGGGTGAGAAATGTTGGCTGGGGGGGGACAGGGGTGAGAGATATTGGCTGTGGGGTGAAGACAGGGGTGAGAGATGTTAGCTGTGGGGGGGGGGACAGGGGTAAGAGTGATTGTGGCTGTGGCAGGGAGGCATGGGTGTGGTTTAGGACAGGGATGAGAGAGATGTTGGCTGGGGGGGGGCAGGGGTGAGATATGTTGGCTGGGGAGGAACAGGGATGAGAGAGATGCTGGCTCTTTGTTTTCTCTATTATAATTTAATGAAAATACTGAATTGTACTGAAATTCAGCATGATAATTAGCAAAAATATTGTTTAAATATAGAATTTGCAGATTTTGTGCACAGAATTTGGAAAATTTTTTTGCATGGAATTCCACTAGGAGTAAAATCTGTAAAGTGCAAGAGCTGAAGCAGGTCATATCAGGAGATAACACACACACTTAACTGCTACTTCTGCTGATGACTGGAACTCTGGTTGCCAGGATTTAGCGGTTTATAAGTCTTCATATAACATAACATGATCTTTATAATGGCTTGAGGAGTTTTTGGAGGTAGGAAAAAGGCATGCAGCTGTTTTGTTTACTAGGGGGCTATGCTCCCTCTAAGTTGCGTAGCTGGTTTTATCCCAGGACAAGCAGGCAGGTATTCTCACTAGTGGGTGACGTCATCCAACAGAGCCCCAATGCGGACATCTCACAAGCATACTTGCTTGTAGAAACTTTTAGAAGTTTCGAGTTGCACACACCGCGCATGCGCGAGTGCCTTCCCGTCCGATGCACCGGACGTGTCTCCTCAGTTCTTTCTCTTCCGCGGAGCTGAGAAATTTGCCTTTGAAACTCTCTGCGCGAAGTTCCTTTTTGTGCCTTCTGTGCCCGCGGGTTTGGGTTTTTTGTGCTCATTCCTGTTGGCTCACGTTACGTTTTGTTGTTTTAAAAAAACAAACAAAAAAAAATTTTGTTCGATCGTTCGACCGGGCAGGTCGTGTGGCTGTGGCCCCGCGGCTTCAACCTTGCGGCGGAGCTTTTTCGGCCTATGTCCCGGCCTGTTACCGGTTTTAAAAAGTGTGTCAAGTGCCAGCGCGCAATTTTGTTGACGGACCCGCATCGACGCTGTCTTCAGTGTCTCGGGCCTCAACACCTTCCGAAATCATGCCGGCTTTGCTCCACACTCACAGCACGTGCGTTTAAGCGTCGCTGTATTTTGTGGGAGTCGCTGTTTGGCATGGAGGCGTCCCCGGTGCTGCCCTCTTCGCAGAGCGCCACGCCTTCGACTTCCGATTCTACATCTTCGGCCTCTAGTCTGCTCAATCCTGCCTCGTTCGTGCCGGCTTCGACCTCGACGCATGCTGCGGTGCCTTCCGATGTCTCTTCAGATCAGGTAGCGCAGCCTCCTATCCCTCCAGTGGTGCTTAAGGTGCCCAAGGCCTCTAAATCCAAGCCCCTGGTGGCCGAGTGACCGATGTCCGTGCGGGAGGTCCCATTGCTGATGCAGATCCCTCTTTGCCGGCGTCGTTCTACACCCTGATGGAGAAGCGATTTGTCGAGCTCTTTACCAAAATTGGGCTTCTCTCCCAGATCCAGCCTGGGCACACGGAAGCCTCCCACGAGGTCGAGCCGCCTCCAGTGCCTCCTCGGCGCACACTCTCGCTGCTGGGAGCAGAGTCTCAGCGAGGGTCTGGTCTGGCTTCGGGACATGTCTCGCAAGGAGCAGAGTCTTTGCCCATGCCACCTTTGGAGCCGATACCCTCGATCCATGGCTTGCCTGGTCCGGACCCTTCCTCTGCGATGCCGGGCCTCGAACCTTGGGGAGTGCCTCGGGGGACCTCGTCTCAGCCTCTGATGCTTCGATCCACAGCCTCCAGTCCCATCTATTCGGTGGCTGCCTCATCTGGGCGTCGCTCGCCTCGTTGCTCGAGGCCTGCTTCTCGATACAGCTCCGGTCGTCGATCGAGGCATTCATTGAGACACGCCTCGCCTCGTCGGAAGCAACCTTTCCAGGAGTCTCCGGAATACTTGCCCCCTCCTCCTATGCCGGAACCTGAGGACTGCGGGGTTCGTTCTCTCCGTGCCAGTCCTCGGCATCGGCGGACCAGGCCGCCTCATCGTCTTCAAGCCCGCCTCGAGGCCCGGCTCTGGCGGACCAGTTGTCATTCTCGTCCTTCCTGAGGCAGATGGCGGTGAATCTGGATATCACCCTGGATTCGGGTTTCAAGTTCTCTAAGGAGTATCTGGAGACGATGCATCTTCCTCAACCTCCTGCCGAGTCTCTACGCCTGCCTCTATACAAGCTTCTGGACCAGACTTTCATGAGGTGCTTCGAGACCCCGTACTCCATCCCGGCGGTCCCGGGGAAGTTGGATGCTCGATACCGCACGGTGCACCATAAGGGCTTCGACGGGGCACAGCTCTCGCACCAGTCTCTTTTGGTTGAATCCTCTCTGAAGCGGTCTTATCCCTCCCAGGTCTATGCTTCCACTCCTGGCCAGGAGGGCAAAACCATGGACAGATTTGGCAGGCGCATCTACCAGAACTCGATGATGGCTTCTCGAGTCCTCAATTACAGCTTTCATTTTGCGACCTACTTTGAGTTTTTTCTCTCCATTCTTCAAAAGTTTTTACCCTATCTGGACTCTCAGGCTCGCTTCGAGTACTCGGAGGTGCTGGCATCATTGTCTCAACTCCGCCTGCAGATGATGCAATCGTCTTACGACGTTTTTGAGCTCTCGGCCAGAGCGGCAGCCTGTTCTGTGGCCATGAGACGCTTGGCGTGGCTTCACACCATCGATATGGACCTGAATCTCCAGGACAGGCTGGCGAACGTTCCCTGTGCGGGAGCGGACCTTTTCGACGAGTCCATCGAGGCGGCAATGGAGAAGCTATCCAAACATGAAAAATCTTTTCAGTCTATCCTCCGCCAGAAGCCCAAGCCTGCCATCTCTCGTCCTCCTATGATTTATCAACGGCACTACCCGCCAAAGCAGGCCCCCGCCATTCGGCCGCCAGTGAAGAGGCAGCATCAGCAGAAGCCCCAACAAAAGCCTCAACCTTCTGCTGTCCCCAAGGCTCCCCAGCCTTTTTGACTGTCTCGTAGGGAGCATAACTTATATCGTTCTGCCCTCCCCGCTTTTTCCCATCGGAGGTCGTCTCCATCATTTTTACCATCGATGAATGACTATTACCACCGACCTTTCCATCGTAAGAGAGGGATACTCTCTTCAGTTCCATCATGTTCCTCCGGAACATCCTTCAAGAGAGTATCCTTCCAACTTAACCCAGACCGCCCTTCTTCTTCAGGAAGCTCAGGCTTTGCTCCGGCTTCGCGCCGTCGAGCCGGTCCCTGTGTACCAACAGAACAGGGGTTTTTACTCCCGGTACTTCCTTGTTCCGAAGAAGACGGGCGACCTGCGTCCTATTTTGGACCTCAGGGTGCTCAACAAGTTCCTGGTCAGGGAGAAGTTTCGCATGTTGACCCTGGCTTCTCTCTATCCCCTCCTCGAGCAGAATGACTGGTTATGCTCTCTGGATCTCAAGGAGGCCTACACTCATATTCCCATCCATCCGGCCTCCCGTCAATACCTCAGATTTCGGGTGGGACACCTTCATCTTCAGTACAGAGTGCTTCCTTTCGGCCTAGCTTCGTCTCCCAGAGTCTTCACCAAGTGCCTGGTTGTGGTGGCCACAGCACTCAGGAACCATGGTCTGCAGGTGTTTCCCTACCTCGACGACTGGCTCATCAAGGATTCCACGTCTCAGGGGGTCGTCCGGGCCACTCAGAGGACAATCTGGTTCCTACAGAGTCTGGGATTCGAGATCAACTTTCCAAAATCCCATCTTCAACCTTCACAGTTTCTCCCCTTCATCGGAGCTGTTCTGGATACTATTCAACTCAGAGCGTTCCTTCCTCCTCAGCGCCTGGCGGCTCTTCTTCATCTTTGTCACTCGGTCTCTTCTCGCCCGTCCATCTCAGCGAGACACATGATGGTGCTCCTGGGCCACATGGCCTCTACGGTTCACGTGACTCCTTTTGCCAGACTTCACCTGCGGATTCCTCAGTGGACCCTGGCTTCTCAATGGTCGCAGATTTCTGACCCTCTGTCTCGTCACATTCAGGTCACTCCTGCTCTGCTGCAGTCGCTTTGCTGGTGGATGCTCTCTTCCAATCTTTCCAGAGGTTTGCTGTTTCACATGCCTACCCATCAGAAGGTTCTCACGACCGACTCCTCGACCTATGCTTGGGGGGCTCATCTGGACGGGCTCCGCACCCAGGGCTATTGGACGAGTCTGTGCCATATCAATCTCCTGGAACTCAGGTAGATTTGCAATGCTCTCACTGCTTTTCAGCATCTACTTCACGACATGGTGGTCCTCATTCGTACGGACAATCAGGTCGCCATGTATTATGTCAACAAACAGGGTGGCACAGGATCGGCCTCCCTCTGTCAGGAAGCTCTGAAAGTTTGGGATTGGGCGATTCGGCACAACGCCTTCCTCAAAGCTGTCTACATTCAGGGGGCGGACAATGCCTTGGCGGACAACTTGAGTCGCCTTCTACAGCCTCACGAATGGACTCTCCATTCCACGCCCCTTCATCAAATCTTCTCCCTGTGGGGAACGCCTCAGATAGACCTCTTTGCAGCTCCCCACAACTTCAAACTGCCTCAGTTCTGCTCCAGGATCTACACTCCTCATCGTCTCAAGGCAGATGCTTTTCTTCTGGACTAGGGGAATCTCTTTCTTTACGCGTTTCCTCTCATTCAAAAGACTCTGGTCAAGCTCAAGTCCGACCGGGCCACCATGATTCTGATTGCTCCTCGGTGGCCCAGGCAACCTTGGTACTCCCTTCTTCTGCAACTCAGCAGCAGGGAGCCCTTCCTTCTACCAGTGTTTCCATCTCTTCTTACGCAGCATCAGGGATCTCTGCTTCATCCCAACCTGCAGTCACTACACCTGACATCTTGGTTCCTCTCAGCGTAACTTCCCTTCAGTTTTCACCAGCTGTGCGGGATGTTTTGGAAGCTTCAAGGAAGCCTGCTACTAGACAGTGCTATTCCCAGAAATGGACTAGATTCTTTACTTGGTGTTTTTCTCATCACAAGGAACCTCAACATGCCTCCTTGTCCTCTGTTTTGGACTACCTTTTGCACCTGTCTCATTCTGGGCTGAAGTCTACATCGATCAGAGTCCATCTTAGTGCAATTGCTGCTTTTCACCAGCCTCTTCAAGGGAAACCTCTTTCTGCACATCCTGTGGTTTCCAGATTCAAGAAAGGACTTTTCCATGTCAATCCTCCCCTCAAACCGCCTCCGGTGGTTTGGGACCTCAATGTTGTTCTTTCTCAACTTATGAAGCCTCCATTTGAACCTCTTAACAAGGCTCCTCTGAAATTTCTCACTTGGAAAGTGGTGCTTCTCATTGGCCTCACTTCTGCCCGTCGAGTGAGTGAACTTCAAGCGTTGGTTGCGGATCCGCCCTTTACAGTGTTTCATCATGACAAGGTGGTCCTTCGCACTCATCCCAAATTCCTCCCCAAGGTGGTCTTGGAATTTCATCTGAATCAATCCATTGTTCTTCCTGTGTTTTTTCCAAAGCCTCATTCTCATCCTGGAGAATCTGCTCTTCACACTCTGGACTGTAAACGTGCTTTGGCTTTCTACCTGGAACGCACCAAGCCTCACAGAACTGCTCCTCAACTTTTCATCTCCTTCGATCCGAACAAGTTGGGATGCCCTATCTCTAAGCGCACCATCTCCAACTGGATGGCGGCTTGTATCTCTTTCTGCTATGCCCAGGCTGGATCACCCCTTCACAGTAAAGTCACAGCCCATAAGGTCAGAGCAATGGCAGCCTCTGTAGCTTTCCTCAGATCGACACCGATTGAGGAGATTTGTAAAGCTGCCACTTGGTCCTCGGTTCATACCTTCACCAGGCGGGATGGACAGTTTGGCCAAACAGTGTTACAAAATTTATTCTCCTAAGTTGCCAACTCTCCCTCCATCCCATTGTGGTTAGCTTAGAGGTCACCCACTAGTGAGAATACCTGCCTGCTTGTCCTGGGATAAAGCAATGTTACTTACCGTAACAGTTGTTATCCAGAGACAGCAGGCAGCTATTCTCACGTCCCACCCACCTCCCCTGGGTTGGCTTCTCTGCTAGCTATCTGAACTGAGGAGACACGCCCGGTGCATCGGGCGGGAAGGCACTTGCGCATGCGCGGTGTGGGCAACTCGAAACTTCTAAAAGTTTCTACAAGCAAGTATGCTTGTGAGATGTCCGCATCGGGGCTCCGTTGGATGACGTCACCCACTAGTGAGAATAGCTGCCTGCTGTCCCTGGATAACAACTGTTACGGTAAGTAACATTGCTTTATGAAAGGTTTGGACAAGTTCCTGTTATTGAGAAAGACATGGGGGAAGCCACTGCTTGCCCTGTATTGGTAGCATGGAATATTGCTACACCTTGGGTTTTGGCCAGGTACTAGTGACCTGGATTAGCCACCGTGAGAACGGCTACTGGGCTTGATGAACCATTGGTCTGGCCCAGTAAGGCTATTCTTATGTGAGCAATCACTCATACACTTTAGCAGCTTCACTCACAGATTTGACATGGTCGCTCTGGCTTGGTAGCATGGAATTTTGCTACTATTTGGGTTTTTGCAGGTACTTGTGAACTGGATTGGCCACTGTGAAGACGGGATACTGGGCTAGATGTGATCCAGTAAGGCTATTCTTATGTTCTTAATCTGGAAAATTGTTGGTTTTTAGAACTTGTCTCTCACATGAGAAAACATTTGCATGTACCCAGTGGCGTACCAAGGGGGGGGGGGGGTGGTCCGCCATGGGTGCAAGCCCTGAGGGGGTGCTCCCGGCATCGCAATCTTGCTGCAGGCTGCTTCTCTAAGGTAAATGGTGCAGGGAGGCCAGGGAGATGAGCGGTCCTTCGGGGGGGGGGGGCCAGCGGTCCTTTGGGGCGGGGCAGGGCAGCAAGCCTTCAGGGTAGGGCGGGCGGGCAGGCCTTCAGGGGGGAAGACAGGCCTTCAAGGGGAGGGGACAGGCCTTCAAGGGGGGGAGAGGCCTTTGGGGGGGTGCAGGCCTTCATGGGGGGGAGACAGGCCTTCAGGGGGGACAGGCAGGCCTTCAAGGGGGGGGACAGGCCTTTGGGGGGGAGCAGGCCTTCAAGGGGGGGGATAGGCCTTCAGGGGTGGGATGCAGACCTTTAAGGGGGGGACAGGCCTTCAGGGGAGGGGGGCCCTGGTGTAGAAGTATATGGAGGGAAGGGGGGTTCAAAGAGACGTGCATATGCCGGACTTTGGGGGGGAAGAAATAATGGATCTGAAAATAGAGGAGAGGGAGAGAGATGATGGACCATGGGATTTAGGGAGGGAAGGAACAGAAAGGAAGAGAAGTTGGACACAAGGGATGGTATGGAGGGGGGGATAGAGATACTGGATAGGAGGGTAGTTGGGAAAAGAAAGGGAAAGATGGTGGACCCTGGGGTGGTGGGGAAGGAGGGAGAGATGCTTGATGAAAGGGTAGTTAAGAAAAGGTGGATCTGTGGAGGGAGACGAAAAAAAGGAAAGAGGCCAGACCTCCTGGGGAGGGGAGGGAAACAGAAGGAGAGGACAGAGTTGGCAGATGGATGGTTAGCATGCAGAAAGAAAAAAGAAGGAGACCCTGGCAAGCAAGTTATCAGAAGACAACCAGAGCCTTGGACCAACAAGATTTGAAAAATAACCAGACAACAAAAGGTAGAAAAACTAATTTTATCTTCTGTTTTGTGACAGTATGTCAGATTTGAAAAGTGTATCCTGCCAGAGCTGGTGTTAGACCACAAACGTGAGCTAGGATTTAACAGAGAGAGGAAAAGTCCTTTTTGTTTCTTTATTTTATTTATACCACAGCGCCAGTGTGGTTAGGAGAAGCCAAAGGGGAGTGAAAAAGCTATAAAATAAACCCACCAGGATGTCTGAAAAAAACACCCAATTGGGCAGGAAAATTGAATCGAAAAACCAATTCAATAGGCTGAATCGAATCGAAATTTTTTTCCTGAATCAGGCAGCACTAGTTTGCGCTACTGTCTTAGACTTTAGGACCTGGGATTGGGGAGAGATGGCATCCTCAGTACTTTATAATGCAAGTGAAACGAGGATTTGGTCAGACTTTTGAAGGGTCTGCAGAAGAAAAATATTGTATAGGCTGGGGACATGAGACAGCAGGAAATGGAAACTTTTCTTCCTTCTATTTTTGTGAATGGAAAGACTGAGGATGTCAGTGAGTTCAGTTAAAATATGTGCTTTATAAGAAAATATAATAATGTGTTTTATAAAGTTTATAAGCATTGCTGGCCTACCCAGTGAGGTGTTCCTAGTGGTGGTGGTGGTGGTGGTGGTGGTGGTGGTGGCAGCGTGTCAATGTGTTGAGAGGAAGAGGTAGTCTGGGAAATTCTGCTGAGCAAACTCCGGGCCCATTTCCACCCCCCAGTTAGTCCACTCAACTGGTTCACACACTGAGTGGGTCTTTGGGTGGTGTTTCTGGGTAGTTGTTTTGGGATCTCTTCCAGTGGTTTGTCAGTATCTCCTTCTGGTCCAACGAAGGAAACTTTGTTAACCTTAGCATTGACCTTCAGAATATGTTTGTAACAGCGCTGCTTGTGTGGCATTAGGCTATGTAGTGATCGAAAGAAAAAAACAGACATATTTTGCACTATATAGTGGGTGTATGAGGAGATTCACATTTCCTGCACAGCTAAATCCGTGTGAAGTTACCTTGTGCTGTATTTGACATCTAGCAAGGTCTCTGTTTGGAAGGAAAGATCTAAGCTTAAAAATGAAGAGGCCAGAAGTTATGGTAAAAGCAGATAGGGTAGCTGGTTTTAAGAAACATTTGGACAAATTCCTGGAGGAAAAGTCCATAGTCTGTTATTAAGACATGAGGGAAGTGTCTGCTTGCCCTGGATCAGTAGCATGGAATGTTGCTACTCTTTGGGTTTTGACCAAGTACTAGTGACCTGGATTGGCTACCATGAGAATGGGCTACTGGGCATGATGGACCATTGGTCTGACCCAGTTAGGCTATTCTTATGTTATGTTCTCATCTGTAGGGGCCTTTGTTTTCACTTCTTATTTTAATGAATTTTTTTTCTGGGAACTTATCAGTGTTTTTTATAATGGGAACAAAAATGGAAGAGAATTAATGTGTGTGGAATGGGGGTGTAACTAATTTCTTCAGCTAAATAATTCAATCCATCTCAACCAGACATAGGAGAACTCACGCACCATTCACACATCCTCCAACCAAAAACGTCAAAAGAAAAAAACTGTTCGACAACCTCCTAGCCATTTGAGCTGTAACACTCGACCTCCAACTCTACAACCTATTGACCTCGACCATAGACTACAAAACCTTCAAAAAAGAAATAAAAACCCTTCTATTCAAAAAACACATAAAACCGAACTAACACAATCAGAACTGTCCCAAGCATCATCTGCAACTACTCCATATGTACTTCTGATGTCATGACAATTCAGACATAATTTATGTTATGTTATGTTTGGAATAATGGTTACATATTTGAGGTTCAATAAAAGAAAATTTTCACTGCCTGTTTCTATTCTGACCATTTATTCTGTTTCATGGTTATTACAAAAAATATTTTTTTACATGAGGGGGTGTCAAAAATGATGGGCCCCGGGTGCCACATACCCTAGGTATGCCACTGCATACACCTGCCATTGCAAAATGCAGTAAGCATTAGTGCTGCTCAATTCACTTTGATTTGTTCAAATTGATTTGTTCTCTGAAAAAAATTGGTGTCACAGATTCAATGACCAACAAATCCACCCCCACCCTGGTGAGACCTGACATACTTCTGGAACTCCTAAAGCAGCATCAGTGGCTGGCAGTGCTCTGAACAGGCTGTTTGCGGCCTGCCCTGTCGGTGCCTCCCCTTTGCCATATCACTGATGATATACTGCAGAGGGAAGCCCTATTAAGTCAGGCTGCGAGCAACCTGTTCACAGCACTGACTCTGCCAGCCAGCCATCTCCACTACTGCTGTTGTGAGAGACCCGAAGGTATGTTAGGTCTGTCGGGAGGTGCTGCACAGGGGGAAAGGAGGGGAGAGAGGAAGAATTGTTGGATATGGGATGGAGGAGAAGAAAGGAGAGATGCAACAAAGAGGTAGAAAGTGGTGAGAGGGAGAAAACCTGATTATATAGTAGAGGGGAGGGAGACATGCATGGAGAAGAGAGAGGGAGAAATGTTGGACATAGGGTGGAGGGCGGGGAGAGATGGTGCATGGGGAGAGAGAAAGAAATGTTGCACATGAGAACGGAGAAGAGGAAGAGAGAGATGCTGCATTGAGGGGAATAGAGAGGTTTGACCCAGAGCACAAGGCAGGGAGAGAGAGGTACAGAGATGGAATACGGATGGTGAGCACAAAGAAAGAAGAAAATGTCAAATGGACAGGAAATCTTGGTGGGCTAGTTAACAGAAGACAAACAGAAACAAGAACCTGAGACCAACATGATTTGAAAAATAAAATGAGCAGACAACAAAAGGTAGAGAAAATCATTTTATTTTCTATTTTGCGATTACAATATGTCAGATTTTAAATGTGTATCCTGCCAGAGCTGACATTAGATAGGGAGGAAAAGTCTTTTTTGTATATTTTGTTTACACCACAGCACTGGCATGGGGTCCAAGGGGGCATAGGGGGGTGGGGTTAGGGTTACCCCTAGGCCTACCCCATTCTGCCCAAGTCACGCACTGTTCTGCCCTAGCCCGTCTCCTCTTAACTTGTTCTCATGCTCGGAGCCGTATTGGGAGGGCATTTGTGCATGTGCAATGCGATGACATCTCATGTATGCGTGCATGTCCGTGACATCATCGCATTGCATCCACACATGTGCAAATGCCCTTCCGACGCAGTCCCAAGCTGGAAGCTTAAGTGCCATGTTTTGAAAAGCAGTCCAGACATGTCCTCTAAAAAGTGTCTGGGTAAATCCGGGCGTGTGAAGAGGCTACAAAATAAACCTACCAGGATGTTTGGGAAAAGCAAATTGAGAACATTTTTCTCTGAATCGGGCAGCACTAGGAAGCGTGGAGGGGCATAATCAAAAGGGACGTCTAAGTCCGTTTATGTCCGTCCCGCAAGTCGTCCAAAGTTAAAAAGACATTTTTGAAAGACGTCCAACTTTTTTTTACTTTAGAAAATCGTCTAATTATACGTCCTGCCGATCTGATCGTTCAAGCCGCTAAATCGTACATTTTTATACCACATTTCTGTCCAACTTTCCGTCCAAGTCCAAAACGCCTAGAACAAGCCCTGTTGGACGTGGGAGGGGTCTGCAAAGTGATGGACTGCACACCCAGACATGCCACCTAAATAGTAGGGTACCTTACAGGGCACTGCTGTGAATTTCACAAAAACGGTGCTATGGCTTCTCCTCCCTACAGCTCCGTTAAAGGTCATGGTAAGGCCCCCAAACCACCTCCAGAATCCCCTAGACCACAGGTGTCAAAGTCGGTCCTCGAAGGCCGGAATCCAGTCGGGTTTTCAGGATTTCCCCAATGAATATGCATGAGATCTATGTGCATGCACTGCTTTCAATGCATATTCATTGGGGAAATTATTCATTAGGTAAATGCTCCAATGCTCATAGGAATTCTATGAGCAATGGAGCATTTACCTCATCAGCCCACGGTAAAACCCTCTACCGCTGTTTAGTAAAACCTAGCATATATTTTAAAGGGACATTGGTTACCAGTAATTGCAAGAACTCATTTTAAACTGTGTTCTGGTATTCAAATCTTATATGGCCTAGCTTCCCAAAATTTGGTAGAAACATAGAAACATGATGGCAGATTAAGGCCAAATGGCCCATCTAGATTGCCCATCCGCAGTAACCATTATCTCTTTCTCTTTACAAGCGATCCCACGTTCCTATTCCAGGCCCATTTAAATTTAGTCCCATTTGACAGTCTCTGTCTCCACCACCTCTTCCAGGAGACTGTTCCATGCATCTACCACCCTTTCTGTAAAAAAATATTTCCTCAGATTAATACGGAGCCTATCACCTCATACCTTCATCCTATGCCCTCTTATTGCAGAGTTTCCTTTCAAATGAAAGAGACTCAACTCGTGCGCATTCATATTACGTAGGTATGTAAATATCTCAGAAGGCGAACAGGAGAGGAGAGAAGCTGGAGAGAAGGGAAGCAGGAACAGAAGGCAGGAGGGACTGAAGGGCAGCAGCGAGAGTTAGCTCCACCTACCCCCGATGTCATCCATTGGAGCACCCCCTTAAAAGGGGAGGGGCCAACGGCGCCGAGTTAAAGTCTTGCAAAGAAGCTAGGAGACAGGAGAAGAACAGAAGGCGAATAGTTGAGGAGAGAAACAGGAGAGAAGGGAAGCAGGAACAGAAGGCAGGAGATAGTGAGGGACAGCAGTGAGAGTTAGCTCCGCCCACCCCCATCATCCACCGGAGCTCCCCTTAAAAGGGGAGGGGCCAACGGCGCTCAGCCGTTTGGCGCATGTCGAAGGCAAGTGTTAAAGGCACTCGCCTTAGCGAGAGCGCCTTTGCGAAGGGCCTTAAGGAGGGATGAGTCACTGCAAAAAAGAGCATAGGGCAACCACAGCAGACACAGAGGACACACAAGCAACAGGCAAGCAAGAAGAGCAGAGGGCAACCACAAGCAACAGGCAAGCAAGGGTAGCAGGCTTAAAATCAGGCAAGGGACCTCACAGTAACACCAAGGACGCTACATAAGGAACCAGGGAGAAGCCACTTCAGACAGCAGACCAGCAAGCGGACTGCAGTGGAAGCAGCAGACAGAAGCAGGATGTTGAGCTAACCAGTTTTCTGCACCGTTTACCATATGTATGCACTCGATGCGAGGAACTGGAGGACCTGAAGAAACAAGTTAGACTCCTGGAAGGCAGAATACTGGAACTAGAAGCACTTCGAGCAGTGGAAGAGGAGGACAGAGAGGCAGAAAACTTCAAGACAGAGGAAACAATTGAAGAAAAAGTCAGGGAGTTAGAGAAGTTCATCGAGGAGGCATACAGGATGGCCGTGGAAACTGCCAAGATATACCTACAGCGAGTAAGGACCACCTGGAGGACAACCACAAGGAAGAAATGGGTGACACAGCAGTGACATCTTGAAACAGTGGAGGGAACCCACAGGAAGATGAGTCCAGTGTAAGCCAACACCAAGTTGACGGAAGATGGAAGTGCACAGAGGACACGGACCTATGGCTGGAGAGATGGGCATACACCGGGGACACGGACCTGCAGCTAGAAAGACAAAAGAGGACAGCGATCATCATGGGGGACTCCATCATCAGACAGGTCAACAGCCACATAGCAGGAGGAAGACAGGATCGGCTGGTGACCTGCCTACCGGGAGCCAAGAAAGAAGATATAGCAAGCCGCATTGACAGGATCATCGACAGCGTGGAAGAGGAAGATATGGCGGTGGTGATCCATGTGGGGACAAACAACATGAGCAACATGAACTACAGCAGGGAAGTACTGAAGGACCAGTTCCGGATGCTAGGAAGGAAGCTGAAGACCAGAACACCAAAGGTAGCGTTCTCAGAGATCCTGCTGGTACCCAGGGCCGATGAGAAGAGGCAGATGGAGCTGCAAGCAGTCAACGCGTGGATGAGGTGCTGGTGTGAAGAAGAAGAATTCCACTTCATGCGCAACTGGTTGACGTTCTAGGGGAAGAGCAAGCTATTCAGGAAGGATGGACTCCACCTCAGGGGAGACGGAAGAGACATTGAGAAGTTTTTAAACTAGGAAGAAGGGGAAAGCAGACAGTCGACTACAAGTTGATGGTTCGGTAACCGGTATACCCAGAGGATACCGTGCAGGAAGATAGCGGGAAAGACTCACCGGATCAAAGACGAGACAGAAATCCTGACGGATCGAAAGAGACACAAGAGGGAATGAAATGCAAGAAAGTAACAGGCCGCAAACTCATGTGTATGTACACGAATGCAAGGAGCCTAAGGAATAAAAAAGCGGGATGAAGAGAACACAATCACAAAAGCCCAACAAAAGAGGAAGCTTAATCGATTGCATGATGTTCTCAACAGCTTGAAACAGAAACTAGCAAAGCAAATAAAGCAGTATCAAGAGGAGAACCAAGCATTGGCAGATGATTATAAAAGAATAGTGGAGCTCTGCAAGGATGTGCAGAGAAAAATGAGACATTTTTCTATCATCGATAAAAAAAAATTTGAAGACATCTGGATAATGAATGAGGAAGAAATGAAAGAAATGATGCGAAAAGCCTTGAAAACCGATAAGATAATTCATGAGCAGCAACTGGGTCTTCCCTGGGTGAAACCCGACTATTGGTTCCTAGACAATGTAGGACCCATTGTACCACAGTCCAGGAAGAAGAAAACAGCCAGTGAGGTCGCAGAGGAAGTCATGTTATTAGCAGTTGACAAGCACATACAAATTAAAGAGGATAAGGAGTTCAAGGAGTCAGTCTGTATGGATAGTGGATCAACTGACACCAAGATCGATCCTTCTCAGCAGTTCTCGCCAAAGACAGTTAAACAGATCCTGGAGATCCTCTGTGATGAATCAGGCTTTTTGATGGAAGATAAATTGCTGAAACTACTTTCACCACTGGAAAAAGATGAGCGCTCCCTTTTGAAGCTTGATTCTGTCTTTCAGGCCCTTGGAATTGAGAGTGAAGATGACTTATATAAACTTGTGGATTTCTTTCTTAAATACAAAACTCAGCATTTATCATCAGAACTGGAAAAAGATTATGAAATTGATGAAACTGAACTTGCTGAAGAACCAGAAGAAATATTATGTGCCCAGTTGCAAAAAATAATCTCAAGTGAGCTTATCCACCCCAATGATGTCCTCCATGCTCTTCGAGCCTTTGTCTTTGAATACAAGAAGCCAAGAGAAAAAACTTTACAGACAAAACATACTTTGTTAGAAGAGAGAGACAACAGTGAAGATGCTGCATATTGGGATGCCATGGTGAAAGTAATTCCTGAGTCAAAGCTAAAGCTTTGGAATGCATTGGAAGAAGCACTGGAGAAATATTACAATGTTCTAACTCAGAGGTCAAAGCTCCTGAAGGATACAGCCAGTTTGAGGCAGCAAAACTCAGAGCTGCGGGTGTTAATGCATCAATACCTCAACTCCAAGGTGAATACTGAATTGCAAGTCCCCCCTTCTCAAGTGCTTCAGTTGGACTTTTATCAGGCATAAGATAATGCAACAGAACAGCATCTGATGCTTTGCATACTGTATTATGGATGTGATCATTATTCCAAACTGCGGAGAGAGCAGTAGGAACTTTTGTCTATTTTTCATAAATCTAACATAAAATTCAAAAAAAAAAAAAAAAAAAAAGGAAGCTATGGCACAAAAAGATAACCTTGACATCGGCATCACGGAAACATGGTGGAACGAGGAAAATGTCTGGGACACTGTGCTACCGGGATACAAGCTATACCGCAGAGACAGAGTGGGTCAGAAAGGTGAGGGTATTGCTCTATACGTGAAAGAGGAAATTGAGTCTACCAGAGAGAACATGCCGGAAACAAAAAATAAGTTAGAGTCTCTATGGGTCAAAATTCCGGGAACGGAAACAAAAATCAGCATCTACTACCGACCCCCAGGGCAATCCGAAGAAATTGATGAAGAAATGATGGATGAGATTAAACGCAACTGCAAGGGAGGCAACGCAGTTATCGTGGGTAACTTCAATTATCTGGGGATAAACTGGAACCTAGGCACCTCCGTCTATGGTAGGGAGACCAAGTTCCTGGATGCTGTAGGCAATTGCTTCCTGGAACAACTTGTCAAGGAAAATATGAGAGGAAATGCGATTCTGAACTTAATTCTAAATGGATTACAAGGACTGGTGCAAGGTGTAGAAGTAGAAGGGACGCTGGAAAGCAGTGATCACAATATGATCCGCTTCAACCTTGCCACGACACTGAACTTCCGAAAAGGGAATTACGAAGGGATGAGACTCATGGTGGGGAAGAAGATTAAGAAGAGGATAAGCACTGTAAAAATACTAGAGCAAGTGTGGTCCTTTTTTAAGGACACAGTCACTGAGGCGCAAAATCTATATATACCGCATATCAACAAGGGATCCAAGAGGAAAAAGAACAAGGAACCGGCATGGCTCACTGTAGCGATGAAGGAAACGATTAGAGACAAGAAGACTTCATTTAAGGAATGGAAAAGGTCAAAAACGGACAAAAACTGGAAAAAGCGCAAACATCAAAGCAGGTGTCATAAGGCGGTAAGAGGGGTCAAAAGAGTTTACGAGGAAAAAATAGCCAAGGAGGCAAAAAACTTCAAGCCGTTCTTTCGAAATATTAAGGGAAAATGACCCGCAAAGGAAGTGGTTGGGCCGTTGGATGGCCATGGAATAAACGGAGTCCTAAAGGAGGACAAAGCCATCACCGACAAACTGAACACATTTTTTGTGTCTGTATTTACCGAAGAGGATATACACAACATATCGGAAGCCGACAGGCTATACGCAGGAAACAAAGACGGGAAACTGACAGGGTTGATAGTCAGTCTAGACGAGGAATGCAGGCAGATTGATGCAGGCTTAAAAACGATAAATCCCCGGGACTGGTGTAATCAAGGAACTGAAAGGAGCTATAGCTGAACTGCTTCAACTAATAGCTAATCTGTCGATCAAATCAGGTAGGATCGCGGAAGACTGGAAGGTGGCGAATGTTACGCTGATCTTCAAGAACGGTTCGAGGGGAGATCTGGGAAACTACAGACCGATGAGTCAGACTTCGGTACTGGGAAAGATGACAGAGGCGCTGATAAAGGACCACATCATTGATCACTTTGATGGATATGATCTGATGAGGACCAGCCAGCACGGCTTCAGCAAAGGAAGATCTTGCTTGATGAACTTGCTGCACTTTTTCAAGAGAGTAAACAGGCAGATAGACAAGGGTGACCCGATCAACATTGTATATCTGGATTTTCAGAAGGCGTTCGACAAGGTTCCGCATGAATGACTACTTCGAAAAATTGCGAACCATGGAATCAAGGGTGATGTACTCACGTGGATTAAAAACTGGCTGGCGGATAGGAAACAGAGAGTGGGGGGTAAATGGACAATACTCGTACTGGAAACACATCACAAGTGGAGTGCCACAGGGTTTGGTGCTTGGACCCGTGCTCTTCAACATAGTTATAAATGACCTGGAAATTGATACGACGAGTGAGGTGATTAAATTTGCAGACGACACAAAATTATTCAGAGTAGTGAAGATGCAGGAGGAGCTGCAACGTGACATAAATACACTCGAGAAATGGGCTACGACATGGCAAATGAGGTTTAACGTGGATAAGTGTAAGGTGATGTATGTTGGTAACAAAAACCTTATACACGAATACAGGATGTACGGTGCTGTACTTGGAGAGCCCCCCAGGAAAGAGACTTGGGAGTACTGGTCGACAAGTCGATGAAGCTGTCCACGCAATGTGCGGCGGCGGCAAAATGTGTGAACAGAATGCTAGGAATTATTAAGAAGGGGATCACGAACAGATCGGAGAAGGTTATCATGCCGCTGTACCGGGCCATGGTACGCCCCCATCTGGAATACTGCGTCCAGCACTGGTCGGCGTACATGAAGAAGGACATGGTACTACTTGAAAGGGTCCAGAGAAGAGCGACTAAAATGGTTAAAGGACTGGAAGAGTTGCCTTACAGTGAGAGATTAGAGAAACTGGGCCTCTTCTCCCTTGAAAAGAGGAGATTAAGAGGGGACATGATCGAAACATTCAAGATAATGAAGGGAATAGACTTAGTACCGTATTTCCTCGCATATAACGCGCGCGTTATACGTGGTTTTTACAAACCACGCATAACCTTGCACGTTATACGCATGAGTGCGTTGTACAAAATTTTTTTTACATAGTTCCCCCCCCCCCCGATTCATCACCCGGAAGGAGCGCTCGCACTCCCACCCCGAAGGACCGCTCGCACCCCCACCCGAAGGACCGCTCACACCCCCACAGCCTCCCCCCCTCCCCCATGGAGAAGCTGTCTACCTTGTTTCCGGATGCCAGCCCAGCTGCTTCCTCTGCCGGCGGTCCTGCCCCTTCTCAGAGCCCTGTGCTGCGCTGCTTCCTCTTCAGGCGGTCCCGCCCTTTCTCTGACGTCAGAGAAAGAGTGGGACCGCCGGAAGAGGAAGCAGCGCAGAAGGGCTCAGAGAAGGGGCAGGACCGCCGGCAGAGGAAACAGCTGGGCTCGCTGGCATCCGGAAACAAGGTAGACAGCTTCTCCATGGGGGAGGGGGGGAGGCTGTGGGGGTGCGAGTGCTCCTTCGGGTGGGGGTGCGAGCGGTCCTTCAGGGTGGGGGTGCGGGTGCGTGCGAGCGGTCCTTCGGGGTGGGGGTGCGAGCGGTCCTGCGGGGGGGTGAATCAGACGTCGTGGGGGGGGGCATCAGGCTTTCAGGGTAGGGACAGGACTTCAAGGGGGAAAGGAGAGTCGGGGCGGGCGAAAAGAGAGTTGGGGTCTCCAGAGGAGAGTCGGGGCAGGTGAAAGGAGAGTCGGGCAGCATGCGCGGTATACGGGTGTGCGCGGTATATAAAAATTTCTGTACATAAATTTGTGTTTTCCGCGCGCTATACCCGTGTGCGCGTTTTACATGGGTGCGTGTTATCTATGTGAAAATACGGTAGATAAAGACAGGTTGTTCACTCTCTCCAATGTAGAGAGAATGAGAGGGCACTCTCTGAAGTTAAAATGGGATAGATTCCATACAAATGTAAGGAAGTTTTTCTTCACCCAGAGTGGTAGAAAACTGGAACGCCCTTCTGGAGGCTATTATAGGGAAAAACACCCTCCAGGGATTCAAAACAAAGTTAGACAAGTTCCTGCTGAGCCAGAACGTACGCAGATAAGGTTAGTATCAGTTAGGGCACTGGTCTTTGACCTAAGGGCCGCTGCATGAGCAGACTGCTGGGCACGATGGACTACTGGTCTGACCCAGCAGCGGCAATTCTTATGTTCTTATGATCTCCCCTCTCCCGCCTTTCCTCCAAAGTATACAGATTGAGATCTTTAAGTCTGTCCCCATAAGCCTTATGATGAAGACCACATACCATTTTAGTAGCCTTCCTCTGGACCGACTCCATCCTTTTTATATCTTTTTAATGGTGCAGCTTCCAGAACTGTACACAATATTCTAAATGAGGTCTCACCAAAGTCTTATACAGGGGTATCAATACCTCCTTTTTCCTACTAGCCATGCCTCTCCCTATGCAACTTAGCATCCTTTTAGTTTTCGCTGTTACCTTTTCAACCTGTTTGGCCACCGAAGATCATTACATACAATCACAACGAAGTCCCGTTCTTCTGTCAAGCACATAAGCTCTTCACTCCCTAATCTGTACTGTTCCCTCTGGTTTTTGCAGCCCAAATGCATGATCTTGCATTTCTTAGCATTAAAGTTTAGCTGCCAAATTTCAGACCATTCTTCAAGCTTTGCCAGGTCTTTCTTCATGTTATTCACACCATCCGGCGTATCTACTTATTGCAGATTTTCGTATCATCCGTAAAGAGGCAAATCTTACCCGACAACCCTTCAGCAATATCTTTTATAAAAATGATAAAAAGAACAGGCCCAAGAACAAAATCTTGAGGCACACCACTGGTAACATCCCTTTCCTCAGAACGATCTCCATTGATCACTACCCTTGGTCACCTTCCACTCAACCAGTTCTTCACCCAGCCCTTCACTTTGGGACCCATTCCTAGGGCACTCAGTTTATTTATTAGATGTCTGTGTGGAACACTGTGAAGGCTTTGTTAAATTCTCTGGTCACCCAGTCAAAGAAATTGATCAGATTTGTCTGACAAAACCTACCTCTAGTGAATCCATTTTGCCTCCTGAGATGGATAATCTGGACATACTGGACTAACTTGTGTATTCTGGACATTACAGACACTTTAATGCATATTTTCCCACAGCCTAAAAACCAGCCTTCTTTTACAAGATAACCAGATGGAACAGCCTGTACCTTGCTATCTGTGAACATATGTATCCTTTGAAATGCTAACCCAGCTGGACTTTGCTACAAAGTTCTTGTCTCCATTCCCTGCTGGGAGGATACTTCTCCAAGGTTCTGTGGCCATTGTTCATTTGTGCTGAGCTGTTATCAGTGCTGTATGACTTAACATATGCAAGGCACCCTTAAAAGCCATAAAACTTTTATAACAAGCAACAACCCCTGCAGGATGAAGGGGGAGTAGAAACCTAGGAGCCTAGTACCAAGACAGAAGTTTTAAACCACAGGCTAGACATTTGCTGCCTGTCTCTGAAGCATGGTATGGGAACCAGGCACAGCTGGGGTGCTGGAAGGTCACCCTTGCCAACTTTCTGCATAAGACTACCTACAAGGTCACCATCCTGAAGATGTACAGCGTTGTAAAACCACAAATCAGCATCTGCAAGGTGATAAGGATTCATACATGGAGGAAGAAAGTTCACGAAGTGCCCTCTGTTTCTGCTCGGGCCCCCCTACTGGGGCGGGGAGTGAGAGAGGCTTGGATTGGGGGGGGGAATAGTTAGGTATACATTTTTTGTACCAATAGGGACGTACATGACCAGAGTTTGGGGATGTGCTTTTTTAAAAAAAACAGAGAGAGAATTTCTCTATATAACAATCCATGCATCACAGGTAAAACCAGAGAGATTCACTTGCGTATGCCAGTGGGGATGTGCTAGCCCCCCTATTAGGCATATCAGTGTAAGTTCTACTCTCCATTGCTTATTCTGAACTGACAATTTCTTTCTGCTATGTCTTTGCTGCTGTAATTTTGTAAGTCTTTATACTAACAATAAAAATATTGTCTGTTTTGGAAAATTCAATGCTGTCTCGTAATCATTCCAATGAAGTAAAATAAGCGGCATTACTTCACTCCGGTCCTATAATCCACAGGATTCCAGAAACTTCAGAATTCTCTGTTTTAAAAGTGTTTCTATTAATTTGCTTACCACAGAAGTCAGGCTTACTGGTCTGTACTTCCCTATTTCTTCCTGTGGAGAGGGACCACATCTGCCCTTCTCTAGTCCTCCGGTACCACTCCTCACTCTAGAGACACATTGAAAGGTCAGTCAGATGTACACCATCTGTCCCCATCGCTTTGTCTACTTTTATTTTAGCTAGCTCCTCACAAACGCAACCCTCTGGGCTCTGGCCCAGAAATATCTAAGAAAAAGGACCATTTAAATGATTAATTTATGGAGCATGTATGGTTGGGCAGACTGGATGGATCATCAGGTCATTTACTATTTTATTATGTATA
This sequence comes from Geotrypetes seraphini, assembly GCF_902459505.1. Taxonomy (NCBI): domain Eukaryota; kingdom Metazoa; phylum Chordata; class Amphibia; order Gymnophiona; family Dermophiidae; genus Geotrypetes; species Geotrypetes seraphini. Next base: position 26,889,346 of record NC_047101.1, on the reverse strand, counting down.
GTGTCAGGATCATGATGCAGCATGAAGTGACAGGCCCTGGTGACAAAGGATGCTGCTGCGGCTTCTCTCAAACCCAATGCCATATAATCAAAAAGCCTTTTGAGCACAAAATCTATTTTGTGGTCTTGGGTGTCTTTTATCACCACACTGCCTTCACAAAGAAGTGCGCTCAGTAACCTGTACCACTAAAGAATCCACCTTTGGGGAAACAAAAAGCTGATTAAAAGTATCCACCATTGGATAAAGCTTAGATATAGCTTTGGCCACATAGAGGACCTTCCCAGTGATCCATGAGCATCTTTGCAACATCTGGATGGTCAGGAAGACAATAAGACTGCAACTGGAGTCTCTAACTTCAACTCCTGAAGGGATTCCAAAAGATCCATATCAGCGCTGAAGGTTTAAAAAGTTGACACACTGGGGCCTCCCAAGATTCAGAACAAAAGAAACTGTGGAATCTGATGTTGCTGATGCAGGCTTTATTCAGACATGAAGATATAAAGACAGTGAAAATCATCCACAACTTAAGTCAAGATCCAGAGTATCCTCAGATCCAAGTCCTGCAGATTTGTGACTGCAGCCAAATCCTCAAGTCTGGAAATGCCTGTCAGAGAAAGTAAAGGCATGAGATCATCCAAGTTATCTTCAGGCAGACTGTTGTCGAACTGCGCATGGCTTTGTTGCTGGGGACCTGCTGCTGCATACCTCAGCGCTAACAAGGACGGCATAGTAGGCAGATTTGACAAACTTTTGTTTTTGTCAGATATGCTTGGAACAGCATATTAAACTCTGGGGGAAATCCTTGTCCCTGAGAGGCAGGTTCTCCTCTAAGCATTTTTTTTTTTTTTTTGGAGCCTATGGAGCTGCGTTTCACCGGGGATGTACATGTGCTGCCCTGTCCCTATTTTAGCCTTTTTGGCCAGTCCAAGGATAGCCTGAGCAATAGAACCCGTGAAAGGGCGGGGGGCTAAAGCAGATGTCACCTTCCCCGCACCCTCACACGACATATAGAACACGGATGCTCACCCAACAACCATCCGCCACAAACAGGGCATGAGTCCATTTCATCTGTTGTCTTGCAAAAACAAAGTGTTTTGAGGCAGATAAAAGTTTAAAGTTCAAATCAGGAAAGTCCAAGAGGGCCACCAAGGAGCAATTTTTACATTAAAACAGCCCAGGAAATTCAAATTTAGCAATAAAAATCAAATGTTTTAGGATTTTTGGGTTGGGGGACCTAGGGCTAACCTCTAAAGCACTCAAAACCTAAATCTGGAGACCCCCCCCAAATTGATCTCACAGGCTGTCAGCTGTCACTGTGCCATGCTATGTGCTGGGAGCTGCAAGATAGAAGCTGTAACAGCTTACAGAGAGATCCTCTGCCTCAACTGACTGCCTCTTAGACCCAATGCACTGGTCAGAGATCTCCACCCCTCCCAAAAACCGTGCACCCTAATGGATGGAGACACACTCGGCCCTAATCCTAGATACATCGCCACACAGCCTGCAAACCCACTAGCAGTGGGAGGAACGGTGGGAGCCCTAAATTATTATTGTGAATGGATTCTGTATCTCCCTCAGTGCTCACTTGAAGAAGTATTATAGAATTTGATGTGTTTTTCCTCTGGGTGTTTCATTTTTGATAGTTTTAATAAATATACAGCACCTGCTACTGCTTGGCTGAGAGCAAGTGCGCTTCTTCGTTGAGAGACGACCTTAAAACCAAGTAGGTTGGGAAAAGGGAGGGTGATGACACACTTCCTGTTTGAACAGGAAGTGATTCGGGACCTCTGAGGAGGAAAGTTCCGGGCAGAGAGCAAGTGAGCTGCTTCGTTGAGAGATGACCTTAAAACCAAGTAGGTTGGAAAAGGGAGTGATGTGATGCATTTCCTGTTTGAACAGGAAGTGCTTCGGGACCTCCGAGAAGGAAAGTTCCGGGCTGAGAACAAGTGAACTGCTTTCGTTGAGAGACGACCTTAAAACCAAGTAGGTTGGAAAAGGGAGTGAGGTGACGCACTTCCTGTTTGAACGGTAAGTGTTTCGGGACCTCCGAGGAGGAAAGTTCCTGGCTGAGAGCAAATGAGAAGCTTCGTTGAGACGACAGAGAGTGAGGTGACGCATTTCCTGTTTGAACAGGAAGTGCTTCGGGACCTCCGAGGACGAAAGTTCCGGGCTGAGAGCAAGTGAGCTGCTTCTTGAGAGAAAGTAGGTTGGAAAAGGAAGGGCGAAGGAGGGTTGTGCAGCGTCTTTGCTCTCTGACTTATGAAGGGGTCTAATATGAGTGACTCGGTATCTCTCTGGTACTTTATTTAAATAGTTCTATATCGTGCCTTTGCAGAGCTTAAGTGAATGAGACACCACTGCTGAACTGCAGTAGGCTGCTTACACCTAACTATGCTGCTTTGCATTTAAAACGCTATACTGTGACGTCCCCAGCTTTACTGAACTGTTGGGTAGATCTACTAATCAGCATAACTCTAAAAGCCTGATCCAGCCCCTTCCTCCCCCTGGACCTTTTTAATTTTGCAGGCGTCATGGCAGCTATCCCTCTGATGTCTTTTTCTAGGCGTGGGGCCCATAAGTGACATCAGAGAGACCACACCGATGCGGGCAACAAGTTAATAATGCTGATTGGGGAGGGAAGGGGCGCACACTTGTGTGTCTGGGGGCTGAGAGGAGGTCGGGTTGAAAGGTCACTTGGACACACAAAGTCAGAGGCCTGAAGAAAGTACAAGAGGTTTATTACAGCATGCCGGACTCTAGTGCAGTGAACAGCCTGCTTACAAGAGTGTTAAAAAAAACAGGAAATGCATGGACTTTTATGCCCTTTTCACTAAACATATGCAAACTAATATATGCAAAAGCTACAATTTTCATTTGTTACTTCTATAACTTTCTACAATTATTATTGGTCCTAAGCCAGCACTTATGATAGGTTCAGGGATACAATTTATAGTCCTATAGGAAACTAGCTCATTTCTCTGCTTATCTAAATCTTACAGTTCTAAATGTTACATTTTCAGGACGGCAGGGTACATCGATGTATTTTTGTAATTCACGACCTTTTCCTAGCAGGTCCTCTCGAAAATGTCTTAGTGTACTGTACACTTTATACTTTCGCATTCTTAAAGTTGATGTACTCTGTACAGTGGTGCCTCGCACAACGAACTTCATGTCTTGCTTCCTACAACGAACTTCGTTTCACACAACGAAGTCGCCCGAGCTGCATCCTTCCGTGCAGGCACTGCGCTTAACTGCCCTCTCCGCCTGGCTCCCTGTGCAGTGGCGCTACATATTTTAAACCCCCCTGCCGCCGCTGCTGCATATTTTTAAGCCTCTGCCGCCACCGCATATTTTTAAACCTCCCCCCGCCGCCACATATTTTTTTAAAAAAACCACCACTGCTGCAACTTTAATCTCACCCGCTCACTCGTAACTGGTGGTCTAGCAAATTTCCCAGCCAGAAGCGCAGAGATCAAGAGCAAGCCTTCTGTGCTACTGCCTGGGCCTGCGCTGATCTCTGAATGGCTGCAGTCAGCTCTCGCGGGACTCACAAGAACTAACAGCAGCCATTCGGAGATCGGCATGGGCCCACACAGGCGTGCAGAGGAATTGCTCCTGATCTCTGCGCTTCTGGCCTGTACGCCACTGGCTGGGAAAGATGGGAGGAATTAAAAAAGGTACCGAGGGGGGATGATTAAAAAGGTACTGGGGAGTATGTGGGGGGTGATTATAATACACAGCAAGGATCAACAAAACCCCTGTCTCCCCTCCCCTTCACATATATCCCCTCTACTATCAAGAAAATTGAATAAGCCAAATTATTATAGAATGCTACACAGAAATATCATGCTAACAGAATACCACAGTCACACATAGCAGGAATAAGGTTAGGGTAGTGCAACTAGGGCAACTGTCCCCCCTGGTCAAAGAGAGCCGTAAGCCTCTGCCTGGACTTTGCAGTCCCCAGTTGTGTCTAACACCAGCTCTAACAAGATAAATTTATCTTTTTTTATGTCATCTTAGCATATTTTATGCTACAGAACAAATTATTTTTTTTAACATGTATTGTTATGGGAAAACGCGTTTCACATAACGAACTTTTCGCATAACAAACTTGCTCCTGGAACCAATTAAGTTCGTTGTGTGAGGCACCACTGTATTTCCTCTAAATATCTGCATATCGTAACTTGCTGAATGTCCAGCTCTCTTGAATATAAACCGCCTAGAAGTCGCAAGATTGTGGCGGTATAGAAAAATAAAGTTATTATTATTATCATGGCTCAAACTCTTATCTATTTAGCTTACAATGTGGTAAGGTGGGAACATACATTTCAGGCAGATGAGGTCAATAGATTGTACACTGTTTTCAGCTATGTAGGCCAGAGCAATATTTTAAACAACAGTTAACCATTTCATGACCCTACAGGGTGTTGGTGCCTCTACCAAGATCATGCCCGGGACAGACCCCCCCCCCAAAAAAACCCCCCAAAAAACCAAAACTATGCCACTGGCCTGATCCTATCATTCTCAACTCTCAAAGATATAAAATACAAGACGTATCATAGCAAATCATTCATCTACGAAATAGCAAAAGTGTGGAAGTCTTTTCCCATTGTAATTTGCACAACCACAGTGTATACAAAAATCTAAAAATTAAAAAAAATATTAAACATAATTACATCCTTAAAATCTAACTTCTTTAGCGGGTATATATCTCATCATGACCAGCAGGTAGAGACTGTAGAGTTGGACATGGTGGGCGTGGGATAACAAAAGTGGTAAAACCTGAAATCTGTATAACCATTTTGTGAAGAGCCACACGTCCTGCCACTGATAATGGGAAGAGTGACCACATTTTGAGCAGTTGCAATGTCTCCTCTAATAACGGGGAAACATTGCAATCATATAAGGTAGTTATATCACAAGGTAACCACACCCACAAATATTTTATCGCCGTTTGGGGCCCAAGAGAAGGGAAACCCCCCTCCCATGTATAGCTAAGGCCTTAGATTTATGGTAGTTGAATTGGTGAAAGTTGCTTCTTTACCAGGTTTCAAAATCAGTGTGATCAAGGCTTCATTTGCGCCCGGGGGAAAGCTTCCCCATTATATAATGTGAGAATAGTAATCACGCAGGGGAGTGCCAATTTGAGAGGACTACAATTTATAAATCTTGGCTGTAAATCCATCTGGTCCAGGGGTGGAATAAGTTGATTCTTGGATGCCTGTCAGCCTTTGGGAACTGGAATGAATACTGTATATATGTTTCTGATTTCTATAGAGTGGTTCTGAGCTCCTTTAAAGCCTTTGTTGGCGGTTGACATTCCTGTCAGATTTACTTCTTGAGCAGAACATTTGTTGCTAAGCCTGTTGCTACAGGTGCCTCTACTTCACGTGTATTGGGTGGCTTGCAGTGCTTGGGTACTAACTGTAAGTGGAGCTAAGCATCTCAGTGAGGTAAAGTGAAAAATTCAGAATGACTTCCTTCTGCAAATGCATTTGGCTATAGGAATATAACCCATCTGTCTATAATGACTCATCTATCTACTAGGAAAGAGCTTACCAGGGTAAGTACATAATCTCTTTTTCGGACATAGTCATTCCCACCCATCTCAAGTCCAAAATGTCTGCCTATTCTAAGGCATGGAGATCTTTCCAGCACTGATGCATCCAGGAATGTGTGGAACCGTTTTCAGCTCCAGTTTCGTTGGTGTTGGCCTTTCTCTAGGAAGGCCTTAACAAAGGACTTACCAAGGCTTCACTTCGGGCCAAAGTAGCTGGACTCTCTTGTTTTAAGACTCGGGACCGTGGTCCTAAGCTGGCATCTCTTCCAGACGTTGCCAGATTTCTGGAGGGTGCTCTCCACATTAGACCACCGAACAAGATGCCTTTCCCTTAGTGAGACCTTAACGTGATTCTCAAAGGTCTTACGAAAGCTCCATTTGAGCTTCTGGAAGAAGTGATCCTTTTGGACTTGATGCTCAAGGCTGTGTTCCTGGTTGCAGTGGCCTCTACGTAATGAGTCTTGGAGCTCCAGGCTCTTTCTTGTCGGGAACCTTTCCTTTGAATCTCAAAGACAGGAGTTTCCTTTCACACTGTTCTCTCCTTTTTCCCCCAAAAGTGGTTTTGGCATTTCATGTGAATCAGGAGGTCTGTATGCCTGTGTTTCAACCTATTCGTTCTAGGAAATGACTAGACTAATAGTCTAAAATAATTGACATTAAAATAGGGTCTAATCACCTGAAGCTTCCAAAGTGTGAAAAAGCATTTCTGAACTAGAAGATCAACCTGTTTGGTCACTGACAGGTTCTTGTCTTTAGTGAACACCCAATATCTTGATGGTTGAAACAATGGAATAGGAAATTCCATTTAGAACCAAGGTCTCTTCATTACATCTAGATGGAGTAGCAAGAAAGAATCTAGTTTTGTCTGAGGTTGTTTTAATTTAAAATCTTTCATCCACTGTTAAGATTATATAAAAAAAAATTGAAAAGCCATATGAAGTTGAGAAGTTAGGGGAAATACTACCAGAGCTGAATCATTTTATTCCCAGGTTAATTAGTCTTTTTCCTAATGATGCTTGTCTACTTTTGTTTTTTTTTTCCTTTTTTGTAGCTGCCATGGATGATGTTGTCAACTTAATGAACATGATGAAACTAAGCATAAAAGTGTTGATTCAATCTGCTCTGAGTTTGGGTCGAATACTAGATTCAGATTATCCACCTCTGCAGCAGTTCTTTGTGGTGATGGAACATTGTCTTAAGCACGGATTGAAAGGTAAACCTTTAGTTGTTTTAATTCAATAGTGTTAATGTACAGTATGGCACAAACACAGTAAATTATGGCAGATAAAGAAAAACCCATGGTCCATCCAGTCTGCTCAACAAGGTGGCCAGAGATAATGGTTACTGCAGGTGGGCTATTTGGCCATCATGTTTCTATTACTGTCTGAAGGCAGTTGACAGTCACATATAGGTAATTCTATAGTTTATGATGCTATAGTAACATAGTAGATGACAGCAGATAAAGACCCGAATGGTCCATCCAGCCTGCCCAACCTGATTCAATCTAAAAATCTGTTTGAGTTTTTTTTTCTTCTTCTTAGCTATTTCTGGGCAAGAATCCAAAGCTCTGCCCGGTACTGTGCTTAGGTTCCAACTACTGAAGTCTCCGTCAAAGCTCGCTCCAGTCCATCTGCACTCTCCCAGCCATTGAAACCCTCCCCAGACCATCCTCAACCAAATGGCCATATACAGACCGTGCAAGTCTATCCAGTACTGGCCTTCGTTCCTCAATATTTACGGTACTATTATTCTCTGATTCTAGATCCTCTGTGTTCATCCCACGCATTTTTGAACTCTGTCACTGTTTTCCTCTCAACCACCTCTCTCGGGAGCGCATTCCAGGCATCATAGAAACATAGAAAGGTGACGGCAGAAAAGGGCTACAGCCCATCAAGTCTGCCCACTCTACTGACCCACCCCATTAAGTCTGAGTGCTGCTCGACCCACGTAGGGATCCCACGTGGATGTCCCATTTATTCTTAAAGTCGAGCACGCTTGTGGCCTTGATTACCTGCATCGGAAGTTTGTTCCAGTGATCTACCACTCTTTCTGTGAAGAAATACTTCCTGATGTCACCTCTAAATTTCCCTCCCCTGAGTTTGAGCGGGTGCCCCCTTGTGACCGAGGGTCCCTTGGGAAGAAATATATCGTTTTCTACCTCGACACGACCTGTGACGTACTTAAAAGTCTCAATCATGTCACCCCTTTCCCTGCGCTCCTCTAGAGAGTACAGCTGCAATTTGCCCAGTCTTTCCTCGTATGAGAGACCCTTGAGTCCAGAGACCTTCCTAGTGGCCATTCGCTGGACCGATTCAGCTCGAAGCACATCTTTACGGTAATGTGGCCTCCAGAATTGCACACAGTACTCTAGATGAGGTCTCACCATGGTTCTATACAGTGGCATTATGACTTCAGGTTTGCGGCTGACGAAGCTTCTATTGATACATCCCATCATTTGCCTCGCCTTGGATGAGGCCTTCTCCACTTGTTTGGCAGCCTTCATGTCTGCACTGATGATCACTCCCAAGTCCCGTTCCTCTGAAGTCCTAGCTAGTGTTTCTCCATTCAAGGTGTATGTTCTGCATGGATTTCTGCTGCCGAGATGCATGACCTTACACTTCTTAGCGTTGAAGCCCAGCTGCCATGTCGTGGACCATTTTTCCAACTTGATCAGATCCTGCGTCATACCATCCGTGGGATTGCTTCCACCCACTATATTACACAGTTTGGCGTCGTCGGCGAACAGCGCTACTTTACCCTGAAGCCCTCGGGTCAAGTCCCTTATGAATATGTTAAAAAGGGATGGTCCCAGGACTGAGCCCTGAGGCACACCGCTAGTCACCTCCGATGTCTCAGAGAGGGTGCCATTGACCACCACTTTCTGAAGTCTTCCACTCAGCCAATCGTTGACCCACGCCGTTAGTTTCTCACCTAACCCCATCGATTTCATCTTGTTTAATAGTCTACGGTGTGGGACACTGTCAAAAGCTTTACTGAAATCCAAGTATACTATGTCCAGAGACTCTCCCGAGTCCAGCTTTCCTGTCACCCAATCAAAGAAGCTGATGAGATTGGACTGGCATGACCTCCCCCTAGTGAATCCATGTTGACAGGGATCCCTCAGATTCCCCTCATCCAATATTGTGTCTAATTTCTCTTTAAGTAGAGTTTCCATGAGTTTACACACTATTGATGTGAGACTTACTGGTCTGTAATTTGCGGCCTCCGCTCTGCAACCCTTTTTGTGCAGAGGAACCACGTTGGCAGTTTTCCAGTCCAGGGGGACTCTCCCCGTATTTAGGGAGAGATTGAAGAGTATTGCTAATGGTTCCGCCAAAACATCGCATAGCTCTCTGAGCACTCTTGGGTGCAGATTGTCCGGTCCCATGGCTTTGTTCACCTTGAGTCTTGACAGTTCTTTGTAAACATCAGCTGGTGTGAACTCAAACTTCTGAAATGGGTCTTCCATGCTTTGCTTTGCTGCTAGCCGAGGCCCGTGCCCTGGTGCTTCGCAGGTAAAGACTGAACAGAAGTAATCATTCAGTAGTTTGGCTTTATCGGAGTCTGTTTCTACATAATTCCCGTCTGGTGTTCTAAGGCGTACTATCCCGTTTGCGTTCTTTTTCCTGTCGCTAATGTATCTGAAGAAGGATTTGTCCCCTTTCTTGATGTTTTTTGCTAGAGTTTCTTCCATACGAATTTTGGCCTCCCTGACTGCTGTTTTGACCGCTGCAGACTTTTTCCTGTATTCAATGTTTGCTTCTTTTTCCCCCGTGCGTTTGTATGAGAGAAATGCTCTTTTCTTCTCCTTGACGAGGCACGATACCTCATCTGTGAACCATTGGGGTTTCTTTTTTCTTTGTTGTTTGGTTACCGATTTTATGTAGCGGATAGTTGCCTCATGAAGGATCGATTTCAAGCTTGACCACATAGCCTCCACATTAGTAGTTACTTCTTGAACCTGCAGCGTCTGATAGACGAAATCTCCCATGCGTGCGAAGTCAGTGCCCCGGAAATTGAGTACCTTTGTTTTTGTTTGTGATCTAGGAAAGCCTTTCTTAAGGTTAAACCATACCATGTTATGGTCACTGGTGGCTAGCGTCTCTCCCACCGAGACCTCTGAGACGCTTTCCCCATTCGTAAGTACCAGGTCCAGGATGGCCTGGGCCCTAGTGGGCTCTAGTACCATTTGTTTGAGCCGTACTCCCTTCATGGACGTTAATATTCTCCTGCTATCACAAGTTGTCGCTGATAGTGTGTTCCAGTCTACATCAGGCATGTTGAAGTCTCCTAATAGTACAGCCTCCCCCCGTAAGGTGATATTCTCAATGTCTTCAATTAGTTCTGCGTCCTTGTCCTCCGATTGTCTTGGAGGTCTGTATATCACACCAAGGTACAGGCATTTTTCTCCGCCTCTGGCCAGGTTTACCCAGATAGATTCCCCAGTATACTTGACATCCGTGATCCTGGTTGTCTTAATGTTTTCTTTGATGTATAGTGCTACCCCACCTCCTAACTTACCCTCTCTGTCTTGTCGAACAGGTTGTACCCTGGTATAGTTATATCCCACCCATGAGAGTCTGTGAACCATGTTTCGGATATTGCTACTATGTCTAGATCTGCATTAACTATTTCTGTTTCTAGTTGTAGAAATTTATTCCCTAGGCTGTGTGCGTTAACATACATAGCTCTCCACTCTTTCTGTTTACTAACCTCCTGTAGTGAGCCTCCCATTTGAGTCAAGGTGTCTCCTAGCAATTCTTTTGCAATAAGGGTACTTACCTCAGACTTAGAAGCGTAGTGTTGGTTCTCCACATCAGGATAGTTACTTACTGCTCCGGTGTAAAAGTGGGTACCCACCCCCGACTTACCTAGTTTAAAGCCCTTCGAAGTAGGCGGGCTAGTCTGTGTCCGAAGACATTCTTACCTCTGTTGGTCAGGTGGAGTCCGTCTGGTCCCTGTAGTCCCTGCAGTGTCTCTCCGTGATTCAGGAATCCGAAGTTCATCTCCCGGCACCATCGTTGTAGCCACTCATTCGTCTTCAGGATGCGTTCGTCCCTGTCCCTTCCTCTGCCCCTAACAGGAAGAATGGAAGAGAATACTACCTGTGCTCCTGTCTGCTTCAGCCTCTTTCCCAGAGCTCCGAAGTCTCTAGCTATGTCCTCCAGGGTGTTCTTAGCAGTGTCATTCGTTCCGACGTGGATGAGCAGCATGGGGAAGTGGTCCTGGGGCCTGAGAAGTCTATCGAGACAGGTGGTCACATCTTTTATTCTGGCTCCGGGTAGACAGCAGACCTCCCTCGACTGCATATCCGGTCTGCATATTGGTCCCTCAGTGCCTCTCAACATGGAGTCCCCAATGGTTATTACTCTACGCTTCTTTTGGGGGTGTCGATCCATCGTCCCTGGAGATGGAGATATGCGTTGATCCTGGTCCATCTCCCCGTCGGTAGTCTCTTCCTGCAAGACCTGGAATCTGTTCTTTAGGCTCAGCTGTGGAGTTGATGTGAAGCTGCCCTGTTGAGAGAAAGAGAGAGAAGGTGAGTATATTGTAAATTGGGGTGGGGGTCTCCTACGTTTACCTGTGGAGGAGGTCACTAACTGCCAGGAGTCAGTGTCTCCATCCATCTCCTGAACTGCAACAGTTGGTTTCTTTGTCGGCGGCCCTGGAGTCATCATGAGAGATCCATCACAGGTCCGTTCTGTGACTTGAGATAGTTCCTGCACTATCCCATCGATGTAGGCCTCATCCTCTCTAATGCCTCTCAGACGTTTCACCTCCTCCCTGAGGTTTCTTAGTTCCTGCATGATGTCTTCATCCCTCTGATCGACCTCCTCCGTCTGTGTAGAGGCCGTAATGTACTGCTGTGGGATGGCCTCTGTCTGCACGGAGGCGTCCATTCCTGGGGCTGTGTTCTCCTCTGTCTGCGTGTAGGCTGAGTTCAACTCCCGGATCACCTCAGGGCAGGGGTTGCCACTCTTGCTTGTAGGCTTCACACTCCTTGTCGGCCCTGCCATAACAAAATGAGAGAGAGTAAATGTAAGAGAGAGTAAATGTAAGAGAGAGTAAATGAGAGAGAGTAAATGAGAGAGAGTAAATGTAAGAGTATGAGAGATAGTATGAGAGTATAAGAGAATATAAGAGAAGAATGAGAAGAGGAGAAAGAACTTTTTTTTATTTTTTTTATTTATTTTTTTTTTGTTAGGTTTTTTTTAAAAGAAAGAAAGAAAAAAATGTGAAAATTTAAAAAGAATTTGAAACTTAGGTTTGCTGTTGGGCTGCCTGGTCTCCTTCTCAAGGCTCCTTCGCAAAGGCGCTTTCGCTAAGGCGAGCGCCTTTGCCGCGCGCCTTCGTCGCGTGCCGAATGACTGAGCGCCGTTGGCTCCCTTCCTCTTAAGGGGGAGCCCGGGCGATGACGCTACGCTGACGCGGTGCGGTGGGCGGAGCCTCCTCGCCGCTACCCGCCGCTGGAAACGCCGGTTCTCCTCCTTCCTGCACCGGTTCTCCTGCCCTCCTGTTCCTCTCGCCGGCTCCCCTGCCTCTTCGCCGCTGCTACACGGCTCAGTGTAGCCCTCGCGCCGTTGGCTCCCTTCCTCTTAAGGGGGAGCCCGGGCGATGACGCTACGCTGACGCGGTGCGGTGGGCGGAGCCTCCTCGCCGCTACCCGCCGCTGGAAACGCCGGTTCTCCTCCTTCCTGCACCGGTTCTCCTGCCCTCCTGTTCCTCTCGCCGGCTCCCCTGCCTCTTCGCCGCTGCTACACGGCTCAGTGTAGCCCTCGCGCCGTTGGCTCCCTTCCTCTTAAGGGGGAGCCCGGGCGATGACGCTACGCTGACGCGGTGCGGTGGGCGGAGCCTCCTCACCGCTACCCGCCGCTGGAAACGCCGGTTCTCCTCCTTCCTGCACCGGTTCTCCTGCCCTCCTGTTCCTCTCGCCGGCTCCCCTGCCTCTTCGCCGCTGCTACACGGCTCAGTGTAGCCCTCGCGCCGTTGGCTCCCTTCCTCTTAAGGGGGAGCCCGGGCGATGACGCTACGCTGACGCGGTGCGGTGGGCGGAGCCTCCTCGCCGCTACCCGCCGCTGGAAACGCCGGTTCTCCTCCTTCCTGCACCGGTTCTCCTGCCCTCCTGTTCCTCTCGCCGGCTCCCCTGCCTCTTCGCCGCTGCTACACGGCTCAGTGTAGCCCTCGCGCCGTTGGCTCCCTTCCTCTTAAGGGGGAGCCCGGGCGATGACGCTACGCTGACGCGGTGCGGTGGGCGGAGCCTCCTCGCCGCTACCCGCCGCTGGAAACGCCGGTTCTCCTCCTTCCTGCACCGGTTCTCCTGCCCTCCTGTTCCTCTCGCCGGCTCCCCTGCCTCTTCGCCGCTGCTACACGGCTCAGCCACCCTCTCCCTAAAGAAGAATTTCCTTACATTGCTCTTAAGTCTCCCACCCCTCAATCACAATACCGTGCCAGTAATCTGAAGTATTATTATTATGGCCTCAGCATAGTCATATTGCTAATTAGCAAAGATTTTACTATCTCTAATTTCAACCTGAAATCTGATTGGCTGGGGAGCCCCAGAACTGGGTTGGGAAACCACTGGCATATAGAACTGTGATATCAGATGCAGAAACTTCATCCTGATCTGTCTTTGCCATTTTTGGAACAGACTGCCCTGTAGAAGTCTGCCCTGCACTGGCCTCATTTCCCAATGACTGGATTTGCTGTCACAAGCCATCCTGATCTGTGCCATTTTCAGGACAGAAATTAAGAACATAAGAAGTTGCCTCTGCCGGGTCAGACCAGGGGTCCATCGTGCCCAGCGCTCCCGCAGCGGCCCATCAGGTCCATGACCTGTAAGTGATCCTTTGTCTAAAACCCTTTAATCCCCATTTTTCTTCTATCTATACCCTTTCATGATCCTATCTCTACCTCTATCTATATCCCTCAATCCCCGTATCCTTCAGGAACTTGTCCAATCCCTCTTTGAATCCCCTTAATGTACTCTGTCCTATCACATCCTCCAGTAGCGCATTCCAGGTGTCCACCACCCTCCGAGTGAAGCATTGGTTCTAAACCTGTCCCCTTTCAATTTCTCCGAGTGCCCCCTTGTTCTTGTAGTTCCCAGTAGGCTGAAGAATCTGCCCCTTTCTACCTTCTCTATGCCCTTCATGATCTTGTAAGTCTCTATCATGTCTCCTCTGAGTCTTCGCTTCTCCAGGGTAAAGAGCCCCAGCCTTTCTAGCCTCTCTGCGTATGAAAGGTTTTCCATACCTTTTATCTTCCTTGTCGCTCTTCTCTGAACCCTCTCAAGTATCTCCATGTCCTTCTTTAGGTACGGCGACCAATATTGGACACAGTACTCTAGATGTGGTCGTACCATCGTGCGGTATAGCGGCAAGATGACTTCCTTCGTTCTGGTTGTAATACCCTTCTTAATAATACCCAGCATTCTGTTTGCCTTCTTCGAGGCTGCTATGCATTGTGCCGTTGACTTCATTGTTATGTCCACCAGTACACCCAAGTCTCTTTCAAGGCTACTTCCCTCTAGTACTAATCCCCCCATTTGGTAGCTGAACATTGGGTTCTTTTTCCCTATATGCATGACCTTGCATTTCCCTACATTGAAGTACATCTGCCATTTGTTCGCCCACTCCTCCAGTCTGTTCAGGTCCCTTTGTAAGTCCTTGCATTTTTCTGCAGTTCTAACCCTGCTACAGAGTTTAGTGTCATCCGCAAATTTTATAATCTCACACTTTGTCCCCGTTTCCAGCTCATTAATAAATACATTGAACAGCAGCGGTCCGAGTACCGAACCCTGCGGAACTCAGCTCGTGACCCTCCTCCAGTCTTAGTAGTGACCGTTCACTCCAACCCTCTGCCTTCTGCCTGCCAACCAGTGTTTAACCCATCTGTGTACCTCCCCTTCCACCCCGTGGTTCCACAGCTTCCTAAGTAGCCGCTCATGGGGTACCTTGTCAAAGGCCTTTTGGAAGTTGAGGTGAATGATGTCTACGGGTTCCCCTTTGTCCAACTGGCTGTTTACCCCCTCAAAGAAGTGCAGTAAGTTTGTTTGGCATGATCTTCCTTTGCAGAAGCCATGTTGGCTCGCTTTCATTAGCCCATTTTTTTCTATGTGCTCACAGATGCTGTCCTTTATCAGTGCTTCTACCATCTTGCCCGGAACTGATGTCAAACTTACTGGCCTGTAGTTTCCTGGGTCTCCTCTCGACCCCTTTTTAAAGATAGGTATAACATTTGCTATCTTCCAGTCCTCCGGGATCTCGTCAGTTTTCAATGACAGGTTGCAAACTCGTTGGAGTATTTCTGCTATCTCATTTCTTAGTTCTTTTAATACCCTAGGATGGATTCGGTCGGGGCCTGGTGATTTGTCGCTTTTCAATCTATCTGTCTGTTGGAGGACATCCTCATGGCTCACCTCTATTTTCGACAGTTTTTCTTCTTGGGTTCTGGTACATTGGATGTATCCTCGCTTGTGAAGACTGACGAGAATAACTTGTTTAACCTATCGCCTACCTCTTTTTCCTCCTTTATCACTCCCTTTCTGTCTCCATCATCCAACGGTCCTACTTCCTCCCTCGCTGGTTGCTTCCCTTTAACATATCTGAAGAACGATTTGAAAATTTTTGCCTCCCTGGCTAGCCTCTCTTCGTATTCCCTTTTCGCTCTCCTTACCACTCGATGACATTCTTTTTGACATTTCCTGTGTTCCTTCCAGTTTGCCCCGGTTTTGTCCTTTTTCCATTTCCGGAACGATTTTTTCTTGTCTCCTATCGCTTTCTTCACTTCATTGGTTATCCATGCTGGGTCTTTTGTTCGGTTTTTTTGCACCCTTTTCTAAATCTGGGGATGTACATATGTTGTGCTTCTTGCACTGTGCCCTTGAATAGGGACCAGGCTTGCTCTACGGTTTCTGCTGTTTCTGAGTTTATTCCTTACCATTGCTCTCATAGCATCATAGTTCCCTTTCTTGAAATTTAACGTTGTCAATGTGGTTCTTTTCCCTTTTGCTGTACCTACTTCTAATTTGTACTGGATCATGTTGTGATCGCTGTTTCCTAGTGGTCCTACTACTTCCACTTCCTTTGCAGGTCCCCCCTAGTCCTTTGAGGATTAGGTCGAGAGTGGCATTCCCTCTCGTTGGTTCCTTGACGAGCTGATCCATAAAGCAGTCCGTCACAGCCTCTAAGAATTCTGTTTCCCTCGCACAGTTCAAGTTTCCAATACTCCAGTCAATCCCAGGGTAGTTAAAATCCCCCATTACTGTCACGTTCCTGAATTTGCCTTCTCGCCTCAGTTCTGCTGCCATTTCTTTGTCGTTTGCTTCCGTTTATCTAGGCGGACGATAGTACAGTCCCAATTTTATGCCAAAGCCATTTCTTCCTGGTAATTTAACCCATAATGACTCCAATCCTTCCGCCTTTGTATCCATATCCACTCCGGCCGAGGGATTCCTCCATCCTTCTTGTGAGTCCTGCATCTTCTATAGAGTTTGTAATCTGGCAGTACTACGTCCAATTGGTTATCCTCATTCCACCATGTTTCCCTGATTCCAAGATGTCTAGGTCCTCTTTTTTGGCTGTGACTTCTAATTCTCCCATTTTGGTTTTCAGGCTCCTTGCATTTGCGTACAAGCAATTTAAGTCCTGGTCTTTTCTTTTCCCTGCTGGTTTTCCTTGTGTTTTGCTTCTCTTGCCATCCCCTATTTGAGCTGCCAGTCCCTGATTTCCACTCCTTTCCTCCTCATGTTTTGGTGCATCTTTTTCGTCAGCAACCTGATTTTTCGATTTCTCCTGTTCTTCTAATTCTATCTGTTTGCCCCTCTTATTGTTCATCAGTTTCTCTTGTTCGTCTTTTGCTTGTTCCAGCATTTTTCCTGCTCAGTATCTTCTTTGGATACTCTTGTCCGAACCGTCGACGACAGGTCGACTGTCGGCTTTCCCCTTTTTCTTAATTTAAAGCTTGCTCTATTCCTCTCTTGACGTTGTTTGCTAGCAGTCTCGTTCCTGCCGTGCTCAGGTGTAGTCAGTCCCTCCTGAAGAGCTTGTTCTTTCCCCAGAAAGTTGTCCAGTTCCTCACAAAGTGGAATCCCTCTTCTTCGCACCATCGCCTCAACTATGGGTTTATTGCTTGTAGCTCTGTCTGCCTCTTCATGTCTGCCCTCGGTACTGGCAGAATCTCTGAGAATGCTATCTTCTGTGTCCTCAGCTTCAGTTTCCTTCCTTTGATCTTGAACTGTTCAGTTAGCATAGTCCTGCTGTAATTTCTCCTGTTGACATCATTTGTTCCAATGTGGATTATCACTGCTGTCTCTTCTGTTTCTGTGCGGTCCAGGATCCTCTCGATTCTGTCGGTGATGTCCTTTGTTCTTGCTCCTGGGAGACAGGTCACTAGCCGATCTTCTCTCCCTCCTGCTACGTGACTGGCCACTTTTCTCAGGATTGAGTCTCCCACTACGACTGCAGATTTCCCCTTCTTCAGCTTCCTCACTGGTCTCAAGTCTGTATCCTCGGTGTGCTTCAGTACTTCTCTTTCAGGGTACCGGCCAGTCTCCGCCCCCTCTGCTTGCTCGATTTCTTCCATGTGTTCCCTCATCCTTGGCGTCTGTTGGTTCCTGTCTTCCATCTGTTGGTCCCTGTCCTCCATCTCATGTGGATGTAACTTCCTCGCTCCAGCGCTGCTGATGATCCTGCTCTTCCACCTGCCTGTAGGCCTCCTCAATGAATCTCTCGAGCTCCCTTACTTGCTCCTCGATGTGGTTCTCTCTTGTGGGGTCTTCAGCTGTCTTGAATGGTGCTTCTAAGATGTGGAGCCCCTCCAGCTCCTGAACCCTGCACTGCAGTCGACCAACTTCCTTCTTCAGGCTTTCCAGTTCCTGACACCGACTACATACGTATGCCTTCCTTCCCGAGGGGAGGTAGTCATACATATGACACTCCATGCAGTACACTGGGAAGCTCCTCCGGGTTCCCGCTGCTTCCATTTCTCTTTCTTCGCAGTCCACTAGATGCTCTCTCCCCTGCCTTTTGCGGGCGTGTGCTTTCTCCTGTGCTTGGCTCTTCCCTGCCTACTTCTTCTGCCGCTTTTTGGGTCAGTTGTCCTCTCTTGGGCCTTTTCCTTGTCCCTGGAGCCTGCTGTTTCTTTATCCTTTCCTGTCTTGTGTGTGTTTTTCTTTGTGTGTGCTCTTGTGCGTATGCTCTCCTTACGTGTGTGCTCGCTTCTTCCTTACCTTCCTGCTGATCTCTGGTGCTCTGGAGTCCTTGGCTGTCTTTGCTCGGCCCTTGCCTTCGCCGCGCACCGAACGGCTGCGCGCTGTTGGCTCCCCCCCCTTTTAAGGGGGAGTCGGGCGCTGACTCGGCTGGTGACACGATGCGGGTGGGCGGAGCTAACTCTCGCCGCTGCCCACTCCTCACCGCTTCCCTGGTTCCTTCCCTCTTTCCTCTCCCGGCTACCTCTCTGCTTTAGCTCACCTCCTCCTGCTCCAAACCGCTGCCTTCTACCTTTCCCATGCGGCTGCTTGTTTCCATAGCAAAGCAGCAGATGAATCCAGAGACTAGTGGGTATAGCTCACATCGACCAGCAGGTGGAGATAGAGAACTGATTAACAGTTGGCCTTAAAGCCTGGTGCTCCTTCTGTTGCTTCAGTTTTGCTCTATCTCCCAGCAGGGGTGGAGCTACCTTTCTAGCTCCTGGTCTCTGGCTGCTGCCGGATAGATTGGATTGGTGTTCCGTTAGGATTCCTCTGTTGAGACTAGTTCTCTTCAGTAGGTTGGGGGTGCCTGGCTGATTGGTGCCGGCTTTAGGAGGTACACCTGGGCCCTCCCAGGTCCCTGCTCCACCCTCCCCTCCGTTGGATAGAGGGGTTCCTTTCCAGGTTGCAGGACTATTGGCTGGCTTCTCCATTCCAGTATAAAAAAAAAAAAAAAAGCCCGTACCCCAGCCAGTCGCACTCCATAATGACGGGGGCTTGGCTCCCTCCGCCCTGCCCTTAGGGGGTCGGCTTTCGGCATTCCGGGCGGAGTGGGCCACAGTCACGTCCGATCAGTGGGTGTTGGACATTGTTCGCGACGGGTACAAATTAGAATTCGCCGCTCCCGTCGTAGATTCTTTCGTGGTGTCCCCGTGCAATGGAGCGGCCAAGGGAGCCGAGGTCCGCAGGACGCTTCAGGTGCTGCTCGATCTGGGGGCGGTGGTACCGGTGCCCCCGGAAGAGGTAGGCAGCGGTATTTATTCCCTGTACTTCATTGTACCAAAGAAGGGGGGGTCCTTCAGACCAGTGCTGGATCTCAAAGGGGTCAACCGATTCCTCAGTGTTCGCCATTTCCGAATGGAAACGGTACGCTCGGTTATTGCGGCGGTAAGACCGGGAGAGTTCCTCACGTCTCTCGATCTCAAGGAAGCGTACCTCCATATTCCGATATGGCCTCCGCATCAGCAGTATCTGCGGTTTGCGATTCTGGGCCAACATTATCAGTTTCGGGCAATGCCCTTTGGCCTGGCGACGGCTCCCCGCACGTTTTCCAAAGTTATGGTGGTGGTAGCCGCTTTTCTCCGCAAGGAAGGGATTCGGGTCCACCCTTACTTGGACGATTGGTTGATCCGCGCCTCATCCCGACAGGAAAGTTTGTCGGTAACGCAGAGAGTAATCTCTCTCCTTCAGTCGTTGGGGTGGCTGGTCAACTTTCCCAAGAGTTTTTTGTCCCCTTCGCAGTCTTTGGTGCACCTGGGGGTGCGGTTCGATACGGCTCTGGGGAAGGTGTTTCTAACCCGAGACCGGGAGGAGAAATTACAGGCTCAAATTCGCCTCCTTCTCGGGTCGGCCAGACCTCGAGTGTGGAATTATGTACAGGTGCTGGGCTCCATGGTGGCGACTCTGGAGGTGGTTCCCTGGGCCCGGAGTCACATGAGGCCCTTACAACAGTCTCTGCTCTCTCGCTGGTCCCCAGCTTCTCTGAACTACAATGTGCGTCTCCCATGGAGTTCTCGAGCAGCTCGCAGTATGCGCTGGTGGCTCCAGGACGTGCATCTTTGGAGGGGCATGCCGTTGGCCACACCGGATTGGGTGGTTGTTACAACGGATGCCAGTCTGCGGGGCTGGGGAGCCCAGTGCATGCAAACGTCGGTGCAGGGAAGGTGGTCCTCCCAGGAGGCTCAATGGCCCATAAACTTGCTGGAATTAAGAGCGATCCGGTTAGCGCTGCGGGCTTTTCAGTCCCTAGTTCAGGGCAAACCGACCAGGATCTTTTCGGACAGTGTCACGGCGGTCGCGTATGTCAATCGTCAGGGGGGCACCAGGAGTCCGCAGTTGGCCGAAGAGGCAAGAATTTTGTTTCGATGGGCAGAGGGGCATGTTCCGCTTCTGTCGGCGGCACACATTGCAGGGCACGAAAACGTGCAAGCGGACTTCCTCAGCAGAAATCTTCTCGATCCGGGCGAATGGCAGTTGTCGGCTCGAGCGTTCGGCCTGCTAGTTCGTCGTTGGGGGTTGCCAGAGATGGATCTCATGGCCTCTTCCCGCAATGTGAAGGTGCCTCGGTTTTTCAGCAGACGCAAGGAAAAGGGATCGGAGGGGGTGGACGCATTGGTTCTCCCGTGGCCTCCGAATTCCCTTCTCTATGTGTTCCCGCCTTGGCCCATGATAGGGCGGGTGTTGCACCGCATCTCTCGCTTTCAGGGCAGAGTAATCCTGGTGGCTCCGGATTGGCCACGGCGGCCGTGGTACGCAGATCTGATGCAGCTGTCGGTAGGCGAGCAGGTAGCGTTCCAGATAACGCCGGACTTACTAACTCAGGGTCCAATATTGATGGCAGATCCGGGCCGCTTTGGTCTTACGGCCTGGCTATTGAAAGGTCAAGGCTAAAAAAGAGGGGCTATTCAGACCGGGTGATTTCCACCCTGCTTAAAGCTAAGAGGATTTCAACGTCAGCCTCCTATGCGAGGGTCTGGAGGAACTTTGAGGCATGGTGCGGAAAACAGGGAATTGCGCCTTTCCATGCTTCTCTGCCGGCTATTCTTGCGTTCCTGCAGGAGGGCGTAGAGAAAGGGTTAGCATATAACTCTTTAAAGGTTCAAGTATCGGCCATTGCCTGTTACAGGGGCCGGGTGGCTCGCTCGGCTCTCGCGTCACAGCCGGACGTGGTCCGTTTCCTCAAGGGGGTTCACCATATCCGTCCGCCGGTAAAGCGTATTTGTCCCTCTTGGAACCTGAAGCTCGTCCTTGGAAAGTTGCAGGGGGCGCCTTTTGAGCCCCTGTCAGCGGCCACTTTGAAAGATGTCACACTGAAAACAGTTTTTTTGGTGGCGATGGCTTCAGCGAGGCGAGTTTCGGAACTGCAGGCGCTTTCTTGCAGAGAACCCTTTTTGCGCTTTTCGGAGTCTGGGGTGACGGTGCGTACGGTGCCGTCCTTCCTGCCTAAGGTTATTTCGTCCTTTCATGTGAACCAGAGTTTGTTCCTTCCATCCTTCCGGAAGGAGGATTGGGGGAAACGGTTTTTGTCTTTACGGCTACTGGATGTACGCCGTATGCTTCTCCATTATTTGGGAGTAACGAATGATTTTCGCCGGTCGGACCATCTCTTTGTCGCGTTCGCGGGTAAAAACAAAGGGATGGCGGCGTCTAAAGCGTCCATTGCGCGTTGGGTCAAGGACACTATTGCTTCGGCGTATGTGTTGTCAGGAAAGAAGGTACCGGAGCACCTTCATGCTCATTCCACTCGGGCTTTGGCTACATCTTGGGCGGAGTCTGGGGGGATGGCTTTAGAGGAGATTTGCCGGGCGGCCACTTGGTCGTCGGGAAATACTTTTTCAAAGCATTATCGGTTAGATGTAGCGGCCCGTTCAGAGGCGAGTTTTGGCGCTGCAGTGCTGACAGAGGCGGCATTGGCGTCCCACCCAGTTTGAGTTTGCTTTGCTACATCCCACTAGTCTCTGGATTCATCTGCTGCTTTGCTATGGAAGGTAAAATTATGGTCATACCTGTTAATTTTCTTTCCTTTAGAAGCAGCAGATGAATCCAGAGCCCCTCCCCAAGTGCACGGTCGGTGTGGAGGGTGTTTAGTTCATTGTTTAGTTGGGGCTATGGTTGGTAAGTGTATTATTTCATTGCTGAAAAAAAAAAAAAAAAAAAAAAAGGGATAAGAAGAAGAGAGAGACACATTTTCTACTGGAATGGAGTTTTCTGGTTGCTCATTCTCCTATCGGGATGCTTGGGCAAAGTGCATAACTGAAGCAACAGAAGGAGCACCAGGCTTTAAGGCCAACTGTTAATTAGTTCTCTATCTCCACCTGCTGGTCGATGTGAGCTATACCCACTAGTCTCTGGATTCATCTGCTGCTTCTAAAGGAAAGAAAATTAACAGGTATGACCATAATTTTACCATGTTTTTCGTGCCGTGGCTCCCTCCTCTTAAGGGGGGTATGGGTGGGCGGAGCTAACTCTCGTCGCTGCCCGCTCCTCGCCGCTGCCCTGATTACTTCCCTGTTTCCTCTCCCGGCTACCTCTCTGCTTTAGCTCACCTCCTCCTGCTCCAAACCGCTGCCTTCTACTGGCCTTAATTCTCAATCTTTGGAGTTGCTCTCTAAGCATCAAACACACCAACAGCTAGGAGGTCATTTTTAAGGGTGTTTTTTTTTTTTTTTGTTTGTTTGTTTTTTAATTTTTCCATATAAGGATCCTCTGTTTTTAAATCACATATTTTCTATTGTGGATGTAAATAGTAAGGCCCGGATTCTATATAGGACGCCTGGGATGGGCATCCTATACAGAATGGGGCCTATGCTCACCCAAAATAAACCCGATTCTGTAACCGACGTCCGTGTTACAGACATCAGTGACAGAACCAGGTTACTGTAGATGTGGTCGCAATACTTATTGCGGCAAAGGATCTCCCTGCTGCGATAAGTATAGCGGCAACAGCTACCCGTCCTCCTCCCTGAACGATTGCGGCAGGAGAGAGCCCAACCCCTCCTGCTCGAAGACCGCCTACCCACCCCACGTACGATCACGGCAGGAAGGAGCCCAACCCCTCCAATGAACCCCCACCCCAATGATTGCCTGCAGGAGGGTGCCCAACCCTTCCTGCCGGACCCCCTCAACGAACCCCCCACCCCTCCTGGAAGATCGCTGGCAGGAGGGTGCTATCCTCTGAGTTAGGGCAACTTCTTACCTCTCTGGGACTCCTTCTCAGATACTTTAGCCCAGCCAGCACTTTAGAGGACTCTTACACTTAGAGCCTTACTCCAGGAAATCTCTGCACTCGGGATCTCTCTCATACAGAGTTCTGGATTCAAGGCCTCCCTGATCTGATCTACTCTGCTCCAGGGCATTTAAGCCCCAGCCTGAACCCTACCCCTCTGACATGGCAGGTCAGTGTCATCTGCTGTAAGGTGGCTAAATTGCAACCTAGGTGAGGGAGTATTCTTAGGGAGATCTGCTGCTATACCAGTCATTCCCAACAATTGCCTTCCTTTTGGTTTATTTTGATGTTGTTTGGTAATCTGTTCCCTCGTGGTTTTGCTTAATTAGTGACTGCAGTATCATTTGAACTTCCTTTTATGTCCAATCAGCAGGAGCAGGACTGGAAAGCAGAACAGGACTAGTACCATCACCTGGTCCTAAAGCAAGACATAGTAACATAGTAGATGACGGCAGATAAAGACCCGAATGGTCCATCCAGTCTGCCCAACCTGATTCAATTTAAATTTATTTTTATTTTTATTTTTTTCCTTCTTAGCTATTTCTGGGTAAGAATCCAAAGCTTTACCCGGTACTGTGCTTGGGTTCCAACTGCCGAAATCTGTTAAGACTTACTTCAGCCCATCTATACCCTCCCAGCCATTGAAGCCCTCCCCAGCCCATCCTCCCCCAAACGGCCATATACAGACACAGACCGTGCAAGTCTGCCCAGTACTGGCCTAGTTCAATATTTAATATTATTTTCTGATTCTAAATCTTCTGTGTTCATCCCACGCTTCTTTGAACTCAGTCACAGTTTTACGCTCCACCACCTCTCTCGGGAGCGCATTCCAGGCATCCACTACCCTCTCCGTAAAGTAGAATTTCCTAACATTGCCCCTCAACCTCAAATTATGTCCTCTGGTTTTACCATTTTCCTTTCTCTGGAAAAGATTTTGTTCTACGTTAATACCCTTCAAGTATTTGAACATCTGAATCATATCTCCCCTGTCTCTCCTTTCCTCTAGGGCAGTGGTTCTTAACCTGGGTTCGACCGAACCCCAAGGGTTCGGTGAGTCAGTCTCGCGGGTCGGCGGAGGTCAAAACACACCTCCGACTCATATAGTGCTTCGGTCACGTTCAATCATCTATCAGTTATTCAGTGATTTTGATCAAGACTGATCGTGTTCTCGGTTTCTTGATCTATCAATCTGTAACTAACTCCTTATATACATCAATCAATTCCTGATCAAAATTTGTGATTTAACTGATAGATGATTGAACGTGACCGAAGCGCTTATGATTCATGATGATATGCCCCGCTTGTCCATAATTGGCTGCAGGTGATCACGCAACATCGCTTGGCCTATCTGTGCTGCCGGGGATTTGATGCGCACAGTAGTCGAATTGTAACTGTTGTGATGGTACGTCGTGTGATATCTATCTTAATATTTTAATCCCTTACTAACTATGTCGAGCAAAATGCGAAAGTGGTCGGACGAATATGTATAATATGGATTCACATTATAACGGAACGTGATGGGAGTCAGCGTCCTAATTGCATGATTTGCAATGCCAAGTTGAGTAATTCTAGTCTAGCTCCGGCAAAACTAAGGGAAGACTTCCTTAAGCTGCATGGAGATGGAAAATACAAGAACACAACGCTCGCTGAATTCAAAGTGAAGAGAGCAAGATTCGATGAAAAGGCTACTTACTCTGCCTGTTCTCGGCTTTGTACTCATCAACAAACCGATCCTCACAGCATCGTACGAAGTTGCTTACCTGATCGCAAAGCAGGGCAAACCACACACCATTGGTGAAACACTCATAAAACCAGCTGTGTTGAAGATGGCAAATATAATGCTGGGAAAAGCGGCTGAAGTTCAGTTATCTGAAATTCCTCTTTCAAATGACATCATCAGCAACAGAATAGAGGACATGAGCAAAGACATCTTGGCTCGAGTAGTTGCAGATCTGATTTCAAGCCCAGCAAAATTCAGCCTTCAACTCGACGAGACCACAGACGTTTCCAATCTAAGCCAGCTTGCAGTATTCGTGCGCTATGTGAAAGACGACGTGATAAAGGAAGATTTTTTATTTTGTAAGCCTCTTACAACAACAACTAAGGCAACTGATGTGAAGAAACTTGTGGATGACTTCTTCAAAGACAACAATCTTTCGTGGGATATGGTTTCTGCAGTTTGTTCGGACGGAGCTCCAGCCATACTCGGAAGAAAGTCCGGTTTTGGTGCGCTAGTGAATGCCGATGCACCACACATCATTGTTACGCATTGCATTCTGCACAGGCATGCGTTGGCAACAAAAACCTTGCCTCCAAAACTGGCAGAAGTTTTAAAAATTGTTGTGGAATGCGTGAACTATGTGCGAAATAATGCTCTGAAGCACCGCATCTTCAAGGAGCTGTGTAAAGAAATGGGATCTGAATTCGAGGTACTTCTGTACCATTCTAACGTTCGGTGGTTATCCCGAGGACAGGTGCTGAATCGTGTTTTTGCCATGCGTGTGGAATTAGCTCTGTTTTTGCAAGAGCAGCAACATTGTCATGCAGATTGCTTCAAAATTTCTGAGTTCATTCTCATTTTAGCGTACATGGCTGATATCTTTGCAGCTCTCAATCATCTCAATAAGCAGATGCAGGGTGGTGGAGTCAACATCATCGAAGCGGAAGAAAACCTGAAAGCTTTTCAAAAAAAGCTACCATTATGGAAACGACAAACAGAAAACGATAACTTCGCAAACTTTCCCCTGCTAGACAACTGTGTAAGTAAGAACATAAGAACATAAGAACTGCCTTCTCCGGATCAGACCTTCGGTCCATCAAGTCCGGCGATCCGCACACGCGGAGGCCCTGCCAGGTGTACACCTGGCGTAATTTATAGTCCATCAAATCCTTATATGCCTCTCTTAAGGAGATATGCATCTAGTTTGCTCTTGAAGCCTAGGATGGTCGATTCTGTCATAATCTCCTCTGGGAGAGCATTCCAGGTGTCAACCACTCTCTGAGTAAAGCAGAACTTCCTGACATTAGTCCTGAACCTGTCCCCCCTCAGCTTCATTACATGTCCTCTAGTCCGTGTCAAATTGGACAATGTAAATAATCTTCTCTGCTCTATTTTGTCGATTCCTTTCAGTATTTTGAAGGTCTCGATCATATCCCCACGCAGTCTCCTTTTCTCAAGGGAGAACAATCCTAGTGTTATAAGTCTGTCCTCGTATTCCAGTTTCTCCATACCCTTCACCAGTTTTGTTGCTCGTCTCTGCACCCTCTCCAGCAGCTTTATATCCTTCTTTAGGTAGGGGGACCAATGTTGGACACAGTATTCCAAGTGTGGTCTGACCATTGCCCTATAAAGCGGCATTATAACTTTCTCTGATCTACTCGAGATTCCTTTCTTTATCATGCCCAACATTCTATTTGCCTTCTTTGCCGCTGCCGCGCATTGTGCCGACGGCTTCAGGGTCCTATCTATCAGTACACCCAGGTCCTTTTCTTGTTCACTCTTCCCCAGAGTTGCACCTGACATTGTATACTCGTATTCCTTATTTTTATTGCCTAAATGCATTACCTTGCATTTCTCCACATTGAACTTCATCTGCCATTTCTCCGCCCATGTTTCTAACCGACACAAGTCGCTCTGGAGTTTCTCTCGATCCTCCTGCGATCTGATTGCCCGGCATAGTTTTGTATCGTCTGCAAACTTGATGATCTCACTGGATGTTCCTTCCTCCAGGTCATTGATATAAATATTAAAAAGGATCGGCCCAAGTACCGAGCCCTGGGGTACACCACTAGTCACTTTCTCCCAGTCGGAGAACTTCCCATTTATGCCCACTCTCTGCTTTCGGTTTTCCAGCCATTTGCCTATCCATCTTTGTATATCCCCCTCTATGCCATGACTTTGTAGTTTCCTGAGAAGTCTTTCGTGTGGAACTTTGTCGAACGCTTTCTGGAAGTCCAAGTATATTATGTCCACCGGCTTCCCACTATCAATTTGCTCGTTCACGGTCTCGAAAAATTGGAGTAAATTAGTCAAACATGATTTCCCTTTCCTGAATCCATGTTGACTGGGTTTCATCAAGTCGTATGCGTCCAAGTGCCGGACTATGCTATCCTTGATCAGTGCTTCAACCATCTTGCCAGGGACAGACGTAAGACTAACAGGTCTATAGTTGCCCGGTTCCCCTCTCGATCCTTTTTTGAAAATTGGGGTGACGTTCGCTATCCTCCAGTCGTCCGGTATCTGTCCAGTTCTGATTGTCAGGTTTGCAAGTTTTTGCAATAACTCTCCGATTTCAAACTTCAATTCCTTTAAGACTCTCGGATGAATCCCATCCGGTCCAGGGGATTTGTCACTTTTAAGTTTGTCGATCTGATAGTATATCTGGTCTAAGTCCACTTCAACTGTGGTGAGGCTGTCTTCTATTTCTCCTGCAAACACTTTCTCCGCTTCAGGTATTGTTGAGGTGTCCTCCTTCGTAAAGACGGACGCAAAGAAGGAATTTAGTTTGTCTGCGATTTGTTTATCTTCCTTGATGTACCCTTTTCTTCCCTGGTCGTCCAGGGGTCCCACTGCCTCTTTTGCAGGTTTTTTCCCTTTCACGTATCTAAAGAAGGGCTTGAAGTTTTTGGCCTCCTGGGCTATTTTTTCCTCATATTCCTGTTTTGCATCCCTCACCGCCTTGTGACATTTCTTCTGATCATCTTTATGTTTGTTCCAGGCTTCGGTTGTCTTTATGCATTTCCATTTTTTGAAAGAGTCCTTCTTTTCTTTTATGGCTTCCTTCACCTGTATGGTAAGCCATGCCGGTTCTCTTTTGCTCTTTGTTCTCCGATCTTTGGAAATCCTCGGAATGTAGAGATCTTGTGCTTCTGTGATAGTATTTTTCAGTAGGGTCCATGCCTGATCAACCGTTTCAAGTTTGTCCACCATCTTCTCGAGTCGTTTTTCTACCATGGCTCTCATGCTATCGTATTTATCGAAGATGAATCTGGAATCGGAAACATTTCTGTACCCGCGGAACTGAAGCAAATTATTGCCACGCACTTAGATGAGCTTGCAAAGTCTCTCAACTGATACTTCCCTACAAGAGTCATATCCAGCATGGGTGAGACAGCCGTTCACGTTTAGTGTTGAGACAACAGATGTTGTGAAAATGACATGAGAGTGGCACTTGCCAAGGTAAAGCCGTTCATTTCTGAACTGGTCTCTGAGAGGCAACAGCAGAAGTCACACTGATTTGCAGTAAATTTCATTATTATGTTATTATTACTCGAAATATAGGAGAACTTTTTTGTTTTCAAAATTGATATTATTTTTTCCCTCACTGTATACCTATGTTTTGAATTTGTAAAAATCATATTTTATTTTTCCAATAAAGAAGGATTTGGTGAACACGCATATGAAACTAGTGGGGTTCAGTACCTCCAACAAGGTTAAGAACCACTGCTCTAGGGTATACATATTCAGGGCTTCCAGTCTCTCCTCATATGTCTTCTGGCGCAAGCCTCCTATCATTTTCATCGCCCTCATCTGGATCACCTCAAGTCTTCTTACGTCTTTCGCCAGATACGGTCTCCAAAACTGAACACAATACTCCAAGTGGGGCCTCACCAATGACCTGTACAGGGGCATCAACACCTACTTCCTTCTACTGACTACGCCTCTCTTTATACAGCCCAGCATCCTTCTAGCAGCAGCCACTGCCTTGTCACACTGTTTTTTCGCCTTTAGATCTTCAGACACTATAACCCCAAGGTCCCTCTCCCCATCCGTGCATATCAGCTTCTCTCCTCCCAGCATATACGGTTCCTTCCTATTATTAATCCCCAAATGCATTACTCTGCATTTCTTTGCATTGAATTTTAGTTGCCAGGCATTAGACCATTCCTCTAACTTTTGCAGATCCTTTTTCATATTTTCCACTCCCTCTTTGGTGTCTACTCTGTTACAAATCTTGGTATCATCTGCAAAAAGGCACACTTTTCCTTCTAACCCTTCAGCAATGTCATTCACAAACATATTGAACAGGATTGGCCCCAGCACCAAACCCTGAGGGACTCCACTAGTCACCTTTCCTTCCTTCGAGCGACTTCTATTAACCACCACCCTTTGGCGTCTGTCCGACAGCCAGTTTCTGACCCAGTTCACCACTTTGGGTCCTAACTTCAGCCCTTCAAGTTTGTTCAACAGTCTTCTATGAGGAACTGTATCAAAGGCTTTGCTGAAATCCAAGTAAATTACATCTAGCATATGTCCTTTCTCGAATGCTTGAGGCCTTCAGTATTTGTCACCCTAATTAACTGCTTGTTGCATGTGACAAAATACGTGCTTGTTGATTGCTGACCTCTCCTTTTTCTCCTCTGCTTTCTTCTTCACCTTTTCTTTTGACTACTGGCATTCCTTTCCCTTTTCTAACCTAGACAGTAAACTGCTTTGAGCAACCCGCATGAGGCAGTATACCAAGTACTCACTAAACAAATTAGTCTATTTTTTTAAGTTTACAGAATCTGATTTGGGAGAGGGTCTCCTGAATTTTCAGTAACTGGCAGATTTAATAAAGCATGTTCATGTTTGTTAATTTCTGTATGCCTTTTTCATTGCAGTGAAAAAGAGTTTTATTGGGCAGACCAAATCTTTCTTTGGTCCCTTGGAACTGGTGGAGAAACTCTGTCCAGAAGCTGCAGATTTAGCAACCAGTGTTAAAAGTTTGCCTGAATTAAAGTAAGTGTAAAAGGACAATTTGTCCTAATGTAGATGCTAGAGAATTGTATAGGAACAATATGAATTCATTTGGGTATCACTCCAGCATTTTGGGCCTCCATTTCATGTATAACGACTGTTGTGAAAGGTTGATTGGAAGATAGTTTACCGTATTTTTCACTCCATAAGACACATTTTTCCACCCCCAAAAAGGGGGTGGAAAAGTGGGTGTGTCTTATGGAGCGAATACACCTCCCCCCAGTACCTTTTTTAACTGGCAGTAGGCCTTTCTCATTGCAGAGCGACGCATAATGCAGGAGCGTGACCTTTGCGCCTCCTGCTTGGTCCCGCACAGCTCCGAGATTGGCTGCAGTTAGTTCGGCTTACCCTTAGTTCCACCGCAGCTGTGGAGTGCAGTGGCAGGAGGAAGCGGGTGCTGGTTAGGCTGCTGAAGAGTGGTGGGGGCAGGGAGTGTCCTGCTCAGAATGCGAGCGAGCACCAGGCCCAGGAGCTGCTGCTTCTCCTGCAGAATGTGAGCGCTTCGCCCGCCCTCTGTCTTCCCTCTGGCCTAGGAACATCGTATGCACCCGGCTGACCCTGCCATTGGGAGAACTGCGGAGGCCCAGCCAGGAGCCAGAGAGGGCTGCGGAGTTGGAGCTTGTGGCTTCTGGCTTCATTAGTGTTTGCTGTTAAACCAGTTTAGGCTTCCTCCCTCTTTTATGTCGATTTCATGAGGCTTTTAGTGGCGCTAGCTGAGTGTTTATACCAGTACACACCTTCTCTTATTTAGAAGTGCATTTAACCTCTTATGTGGAAAAAAATTGACCCCGTTGGTTTTCTGAAGAGATAGAATAAGAGTTGTACGTCCAAAACAATTACTAGTCTCTGTATGGTGTGAGGCACAATCTTATCCTTTTAAACCAAGCAATAAGGTCTGGACAAGTTCATGGAGGAAAAATTCATAGTCTGTTATTAAGACAGGCATGGGGAAAAGCCATTGCTTGCCTTTGGGAATGGTAGCATGGAATCTTGTTAGTCTTTGGGTTTTTGCCAGGTACTGGTGACCTGGATTGGCCACTGTGGAAAGAGGAGACTGGGCTAGATAGACCATTGGTCTGACACAGTAAAGCTATTCTTAAGTTCAGTGCCCCTTTTAATGTACTTTCGTATCATTATGCTTCAGTCCAATAAACAGGCTCACCAGATGCACCTATGTATAGAGCCCACATTTCTGTTTAAAATCCTGTGTTTTGGGGTAGCCACTGAACTGGTGTAGAGCCTGCATTTCTGTTTAAAAATCCTGGGTTTTGGGGTAGCCACTGAACTGGTGTAGAGCCTGCATTTCTGTTTAAAAATCCTGGGTTTTGGGGTAGCCACTGAACTGGTGTACAGTCTGCATTTCTGTTTAAAAATCCTGGGTTTTGGGGTAGCCACTGAACTGGTGTAGAGCCTGCATTTCTGACCTCCAGGGCAAGACAAATGATGGGGTGTATCCACAGAGATTTCGTCAGCAGGAGACCTGAAGTTATGATGCCGTTGTACAGAGCCATGGTGAGGCCTCACTTGGAGTACTGTGTTCAGTTTTGGAGACCACACTACCGAAAGGACGTGCTGAGGATCGAGTCGGTTCAGCGAACGGCCACCAGGATGGTCTTGGGGCTCAAGGATCTCATGTATGAAGAAAGATTAAAAAAATTGCGGCTGTACTCACTTGAGGAAAGAAGAGAACGGGGAGATATGATTGAAACATATAAGTACATCACGGGACGCATCGAGTCAGAAGATGATATCTTCTGGCTCATGGGACTCTCGACCACCAGAGGGCATCCGCTGAAAATCAGGGGAGGGAAGTTTCATGGCGACTCCAGGAAGTACTTCTTCACCGAAAGAGTAGTGGATCATTGGAACAGACTCCCACTCCAGGTGATAAAGGCCAGCAGTGTGACAGATTTTAAGAGAAAATGGGATACTCACGTGGGATCTTTAAGGGAGTAAATTCAAGGGAGGGGATACTTGGAATGGGCAGATTTGGTGGGCTATAGCCCTTTTCTGCTGCTTTTTTCTATGTTTCTAGTTTTCAGCCATTGTGTTTGCTGATTAGGTGGAGAAGGGAGGGGCTCTGATTTACTACTAAAGTTAACTGCATTATCTTTGGGACAGTGCTGTGAACAAGTCTGCCCTGTGAACTTCTAAAAGCTAAGTTACTCAGCATTTCATATTCTGCTCTTTTCGCTGTTTTTCAGCATTATATCTGCTTAATTTCTCTCCTCCTCCTCCTTGTTTCTTACTTAAAAAAAGCAAAAAAATAAACCCTTCTCTTTCCTCTGTTAAATCTTATTTCCTCTTCCTCTTCATAGGAATAAGGGTAAGACTTATAGTCCCACCCACCCCAGGGACCACTGTTCATATATAGAGACCCAAATAATCAGGACTACTCAAATCAAATCACTTCACAACCAATCAAGATGATCTTTATATTATGCAAACACTGTGGTGCTTTAATTCCAAGACACACTATTTGGAGGCTTAAGGTTTGCCCTATCTGTCTTCAACTTGCTAGTATTAAGGAGGAGCTCTGCAAACTTAAACAGGAATTGAATACAATTAAAACAGCTTCCATCACTCCACAAAATCATACCAACTTACCACCTCTACCTCAAAGTATAAAACAGCCCAGGAATAAATGGGTCACAGTAGGCTCAGGAAGACTGCGACATGTAACACAGAAACATCCACCTTCACAAATATTACCTCTACAGAATTCCTTTGCTCCACTAGTTCATTGCGATACTCAAGAAAACAGAAGGGAGGTGGAACTGGAACCAATGAAGGTAACTCGAGAATACTGAGAGAGGTGCTGGGATGTATTACAGGTATAGAAAGCTAACCAGGTAATAAGTATAGAAACCCAATCAGGTCGTGCATGTGCAAGACTGGAGGGTTAGGACTTTGATGGGAAGCTAGGACTTAAATGGGAAACCAGGGTGGCAAGGGGACCCCTTCTGGGGATTCAGACAGGTCTTGACCTGTTTGGGCCGCTGCGGGAGCGGACTGCTGGGCAGGATGGACCTGTGGTCTGACCCGGCGGAGGCACTGCTTATGTTCTTATGAGAACAAGTGCACCCTAAGCACAAATAAAAAAGCCAAAAACAGAAAACTATTACTGTTGGGGGATTCCATCATCAGTGGCATTAACCTTGGAACACAAGGCGAGGAGACCAAAATAGTGAAATGTCTTCCAGGATCCTCAGCTACCAGGAGTTCCAGGCAAATACTGACTATAATTAAGGAAGAAACTAAGGATTTTAACACTGATGTTATCCATCTGGGAACAAATGACCTGGCCAACAACACCACACTTGCAGCACAGAAAGCTTTTCGGGAGCTTGGTGAGGGCTTGAAACCTTTTGTAAACATTACATTACATTACATTACATTAGGGACTTCTATTCCGCCTATAACTTGCAGTTCAAGGCAGATTACAAAAGAGCTAACTGGACATTTCCAGTGAAGTTACAACAGTTTTGGGGTTTTTTGTTTTTTTTTGGTTACAAGGGAAGAGAGGTACCTGGATTAATTCTGGAAGAACTTGCAAATTGGATATTAAATTGACTGTACGTTACTGTGTGATATAACAAATAGATTACAGTTAGAGTACAAATAAGATTACGTAACATTTCAGGGATCTGAATACTTGGTTGGTGTTTTGGGGAGGAAGAGATTATTTAAGTGGAGGTTTTGGGGGAGAATTTATCTAGGAGGAGGGGGAAGGGTTGGGTTAAGATATCTGGATAAATTTTTTGAAAAGTAAGGTTTTGATTTCTTTTCAAAAAGTTTTGAAGTCACCCGTTGCCGTCAACAGGTTGGAGATGGAGTGGTTAAGTTTTGCTGCTTGCGTCGCCAGAAGGTTATCAAACATCTTTTTGCGCTGAGTGCCCTTGAGTGGAGGGAAGGCAAAAGGGTTCGGAGTTCCTCTTTGTCTTGAGGTGAGGATCTGGTTTAGGCGGTTGTTTAGATAGGGGGGGGCGGAGCCGTTTAATGCTTTGAATAATATACAGTAGAATTTGAATTGAATTCGTGCTTGCATAGGCAGCCAGTGAGAGTCTAGGAAGGCAGTTGTAATATGATCATATTTTCTCAGAGAGTAGATCAGTCTGAGGGCAGTGTTTTGTATAGTCTGAAGTTGTTTTATCATGCTGGCAGGACAAGGTAGATAGAGGGAATTGCAATAGTCCAGTAGACCTAAGACTAGGGATTGGACAATTAGCCTGAATTGTGCTGGGTCGAAGAATTTTCTTATTTTACGTAGATTTCTCATAATTAAAAAAGTTTTCTGGGATGTTTTATTGATTTGGGACTGCATTGTGCAGCATCTGTCTATCGTTATTCCTAGGAGTTTGAGTTCGGGCTGTATTGGGTATTTGGTGTTTTTAATTTTCAGTTCTGTAATGGTGGGAGATTTGGCCTTTTCGAGCAGAAGTAATTTTGTTTTATCTGAGTTTAGTTTCAGTTTGTGGTCTATCATCCATTTTTCCACTACATCTAGGGTTATTTCCAGTTTTGCTGTAGTGGTGGGCTCTGATGGGTCGAAGGAGAGGAGTATGGTGATGCCGTCTGCGTAGCTGAAGGATGTAACATTTAAGTTATCTAAAGTGGCTTCAAGGGAGGAAATAAGCACTTTAGCTTTTTCTGAAATACTGCCTGCATATGGAAAGGGAGAGCAAAGAGTGAAAAATACAGAGGACTTTAATAGATGGCTCAAAGCCTGGTGTCATCAAGAAGATTTTAGGTATATAGGAGATGGGGGACATACATGGAAGGTCAAGAAGCTATATTGCACTGATAGGCTACATATTACATAAGAACATATAAGAAATGCCTCTGCTGGGTCAGACCCGAGGTCCATCGTGTCCAGCAGTCCGCTCACGCGGTGGCCAACAGGTCCAGGACCTGTGCAGTAATCTTCTATCTATACCCCTCTATCCCCATTTCCAGTAGGAATTTGTCCAATCCTTTCTTGAACCCCAGTACCATACTCTGCCCTATTACGTCCTCTGGAAGCGCATTCCAGGTGTCCACCACACGTTGGGTAAAGAAGAACTTACTATCAACTTTTCCGAATGCCCTCTTGTTCTTTTATTACTAGAAAGTTTGAAGAATCTGTCCCTCTTTACTCTCTCTATGCCCTTCATGATCCTATAAGTCTCTATCATATCTCCTCTAAGTCTCCTCTTCTCCAGGAAAAAGAGACCCAGCTTCTCCATTCTCTCAGAATATGACAGGTTTTCCATACCTTTTATCAGACGTGTCACTCTCCTCTGAACCCTCTCGACTTAACGCCATATCCTTCTTAAGGTACGGCGACCAATATTGGACGCAGTACTCCAAATGTGGGCGCACCATCGCCCGATACAACGGCAGGATAACTTCTTTCATTCTGGCTGTAATACCCTTTTTGATTATACCAAGCATTCTATTCGCTCTCTTAGCGGCTGCTGCACACTGTGCCGACGGCTTCATTGTCATGTCCACCATTACCCCCAAATCCCTTTCCTGGGTACTCTTATTCAATAACATCCCTCCCATTGTATAGTTGTACCTCGAGTTTCTGCTCCCCACATGTAATACTTTACATTTCTCAATGTTGAACTTCATCTGCCATTTCGCCGCCCATTCTTCTAGTTTGTTCAAGTCCCTTTGCAATTCTTTGCAGTCCTCTGTAGTCTGAGCTCCATTAAATAGTTTGGTGTCGTCCGCAAATTTTATTACTATAGCAGGAAAAAGAAACATTGCAGAGAAATTTAGACAATATGTTTCTAGGCATTTAAACTAGAAGGTGGGGGTGGTGTATGTATGAAGGACAATTATAGAGACCACCCCCGGCAAAAGAAAAGATGTGATAGTAGTAAAGATTGCAACATAAACAATATCAGCAACTCATTTCTTAGTATTGCAACGGAAAGTGAAACGAAACAAAAATCTATAAGAAAAAGGAGATTACCACTGAAAAATATCTGGAAAGTGATGACCACAAATGCTCGCAGTCTAAGTAACAAAGTTCATGATCTGCAAGCCCTGATGTTAGAGGCAGATCTGCCTATACCCACACTGAGAGCCTGCGGAAAGGCAGAAGAAGCAGCAAGAGGGGCCCGATCCTGCGGGGGAGCGCGAGGCAGTCCGCCCCTCCCCCGAAACCAGCAGGGGCTCCATTAAATTGATCCTTCCAACAGCGTATTGCCTATACCCGCACTGAGAGCCGGCGGGAAGGCAGAAGCAGCAGCAAGAGGGGCCCGATCCTGCGGGGGACCGCGAGGTAGTCCACCCCTCCCCCAAAACCAGCGGGGGCTCCATTAAATTGATCCTTCCAACGGCGCACTGCCTATACCCGCACTGAGAGCCGGTGGGAAGGCAGAAGAAACAGCAAGAGGGGCCCGATCCTGCGGGGGAGCGCGAGGCAGTCCGCCCCTCCCCCGAAACCAGCAGGGGCTCCATTAAAT
The DNA here is from genome assembly GCF_902459505.1 of Geotrypetes seraphini. NCBI lineage: Eukaryota > Metazoa > Chordata > Amphibia > Gymnophiona > Dermophiidae > Geotrypetes > Geotrypetes seraphini. The sequence goes on along the minus strand of NC_047101.1, from coordinate 26,853,391 downwards.
TGATCCCTCCAACGGCGCACTGCCTTTACCCGCACTGAGAGCCGGCGGGAAGGCAGAAGAAGCAGCAAGCGGGGCCCGATCCTGCGGGGGAGCGCGAGGCAGTCCGCCCCTCCCCCGAAACCAGCGGGGGCTCCATTAAATTGATCCCTCCAACGGCGCACTGCCTTTTGGCGCGCCGGCGAAGGCGCACGGCAAAGGCGCCTGCGCCTTAGTGCACGGCAAAGGCGCCTGCGCCTTAGTGCACGCCTTTGTGAAGCGACGAACAGTGAAGAGAGGATTCCGCATGATTCTAAATTTCTTAAGATAAGTATAACAACTGCTTATCACTGCACATTACTGCTTACTACTGACAACAGATATTATTACTGCTTATTATTGTGGGGAAAAAAAAATCACTGCTGCTATTACTATATATATAGTATTACTGCATATTACTGCTTACTGCCGAAATCATTATATTTCAATCACCCAAACTAAACAACAACAAAACATGGCGTTTCTAAACAAATACATACTTATACTGGAGATTCTCTACTTAAAATGTTATAGAAGCTGGTGTAATGATGAAAAAAACCCCAAACCAATCCCTATTCATTTTTCTTGGCACAGGCCAACCAAAATGAGTAAACCAACTAGCCCACGTCAATTTCTACATGACTTTTCAAAGCTAGGCCCAATGCAAATACCCGTGATAAACAGAACACGAAACTCCTCCAAACACCATAGTAACAAGATCAAGGAAAGGAAATTGAAAACAATAGAATGTACTAATACTCCTACCACAACTAAATATGCCAACTTCAAGGGATATTACCTAAACACCCTATCAGTAAGAAACAAAGCCCAGATACTGCACGACTGGCTGACACAAACAAACCCCGATCTGCTATGCCTGACCAAAAATGGATGATTTCAGACACAGATACATAACATAAGAACATAAGCAGTGCCTCCGCTGGGTCAGACCACAGGTCCATCCTGCCCAGCAGTCCGCTCCCGCGGCGGCCCGAACAGGTCACGGCCTGTCTGAGACACCAGAAGGGGCCCCCTTGCCACCTTGGTTTCCCATTGAGTTTTATCTTTCCATCGAAGTCCTAACCCTCCGGTCTTGCACATGCACGACCTGGTTGGGTTTCTGTACTTATTACTTGGTTTGCTTTCTATACCTGTGTTACATCCCAGCACCTCTCTCAGTATCCCACGATCCCCCTATCCCCCAGGAATCCGTCCAATCCCTGTTTGAATCCCTGTACCGTACTCTGCCTGATCACTTCCTCCGGTAGCGCATTCCAAGTGTCCACGACCCTTTGGGTGAAGAAAAACTTCCTTGCATTTGTTCTGAACCTATCTCCCTTCAGTTTCTCCGAATGCCCCCTCGTGCCTGTTGACCCCTTCAGCCTGAAGAATCTGTCCCTATCCACCCTCTCTATGCCCCTCATGATCTTGAAGGTCTCTATCATATCTCCCCTGAGCCTCCTTTTTTCCAGAGAGAAGAGCCCCAGCCTATCCAACCTCTCGGCGTATGGGCAGTGTTCCAGCCCTCTTACCAGTTTCGTTGCTCTCCTTTGGACTCTCTCAAGCACTGCCATGTCCTTCTTGAGGTACGGCGACCAATATTGAACGCAGTATTCCAGATGTGGACGCACCATAGCTCTATACAATGGCATGATGACTTCCCGCGTCCTGGTTGTTATGCCCCTCTTTATGATGCCCAGCATCCTGTTGGCTTTTTTCGAGGCTGCTGCGCACTGTGCAGATGGCTTCAGTGATGCATCTACCAGCACACCCAAGTCTCTCTCAAGACTGCTGTCTCCCAATAATGCCCCCCCCAATTTGTATTTGAACAACGGGTTCTTTTTACCTATATGCATGACCTTGCATTTTTCCACGTTAAAGCGCATTTGCCATTTGTTTGCCCAGTCTTCCAGCTTGTCCAGGTCCCTTTGCAGGTCCTCACACTCCTCCCTAGACCTAACTCTGCCGCACAGTTTGTTATCGTCTGCAAATTTTATAACCTCACACTTTGCCTCTTTTTCCAGGTCATTGATAAATATGTTGAAGAGTAACGGCCCCAGCACCGATCCCTGTGGCACACCGCTTGTGACTCCCCGCCAGTCAGAGTAGTGTCCCTTTACTCCGACCCTCTGCATTCTACCCGACAACCAGTGCTCGATCCATCTGTGCACATCCCCTCCCACCCCGTGGTTCCACAGTTTCCTAAGCAGCCTTTCATGTGGCACCTTGTCGAAAGCCTTTTGAAAATCAAGGTAAATGATTATGAAAGAAATGCTACCCCAAGGTTACAAAATAATACCACTATCTAGAGACTGGAAAAAAGGGGGCGGTATAGTGATAATTTTAAAAGAATCCTTTGAATATAGCAAAATAGACGCAAAAACCACAAACGACCTAGAAATATTAACCTGTAAGATCACCAACACCCAACTAGAAGAGGCACTAACCGTGACACTATTTTATATCCCCCCAAGAAAGTGGTCTAATACTAGAGAAGAGTTCTTCGAATACCTCACCACCAACATCCTAAAAGGAACATATAACCTACTACTGGGCGACATGAACGTTCACCTAGAACAAGTGAATAAAGTAAAGTAGTGTTGCAGTACATAGAATCAAGAATGTGTAACTTGACACATTCTTGATTCTATGTACTGCAACACTACTGGAAATGTCCAGTCTTAAGAACATAAGAACATAAGCAGTGCCTCCGCCGGGTCAGACCACAGGTCCATCCCGCCCAGCAGTCCGCTCCCGCGGCGGCCCAAAACAGGTCAAGACCTGTCTGAATCATCAGAAGGGGCTCCCTTGCCACCTTGGTTTCCCATCTAAGTCCTGCCTTCCTATCGAAGTCCTAGCCCTCCGGTCTTGCACATGCACGACCAGGTTAGTTTATACTCATTACCTGATTTACTTCCTATACTTGTGTTACCTCCCAGCTCCTCCCTCAGTATCCCACGATCCCTTTATCCCTCAGGAATCCATCCAATCCCTGTTTGAATCCTTGTACCGTATTCTGTCTGATCACTTCCTCCGGTAGCGCATTCCAAGTGTCCACTACCCTTTGGGTGAAAAAAAACTTCCTTGCATTTGTTTTGAACCTATCTCCCTTCAGTTTCTCAGAATGTCCCCTCGTATTTGCTGTCCCCTTCAGTCTAAAGAATCTGTCCCTATCCACTTTCTCTATGCCCCTCATGATCTTGAAAGTCTCTATCATATCTCCCCTGAGCCTCCTTTTCTCCAGAGAGAAGAGCCCCAGCCTATCCAGCCTCTCGGCATATGAGCAGTGTTCCAGCCCTCTTACCAATTTCGTTGCTCTCCTTTGGACTCTCTCAAGCACTGCCATGTCCTTCTTGAGGTACGGCGACCAATATTGAACGCAGTATTCCAGATGTGGACGCACCATAGCTCTATACAATGGCATGATGACTTCCCGCGTCCTGGTTGTTATGCCCCTCTTTATGATGCCCAGCATCCTGTTGGCTTTTTTCGAGGCTGCTGCGCACTGTGCAGATGGCTTCAGTGATGCATCTACCAGCACACCCAAGTCTCTCTCGAGTCTGCTGTCTCCCAACAATACCCCCCCTAATTTGTAGCTGAACAACGGGTTCTTTTTCCCTATATGCATGATCTTGCATTTGTCCACGTTGAAGCGCATTTGCCATTTGTTTGCCCAGTCTTCCAGCTTGTCCAGGTCCCTTTGTAGGTCCTCACACTCCTCCCTGGTCGTAACTCTGCCGCACAGTTTGGTATCGTCTGCGAATTTTATAACCTCGCACTTTGCCTCCTTTTCCAGGTCATTGATGAATATGTTAAAGAGTAAAGGCCCCAGCACCGATCCCTGTGGCACACCGCTCGTGACTCCCCGCCAGTCAGAATATTGACCCTTTACTCCAACCCTCTGCAGTCTTCCCGACAACCAGTGCTTGATCCATCTGTGCACATCCCCTCCCACCCCGTGGTTCCACAGCTTCTTAAGTAGCCTTTCATGTGGCACCTTGTCGAAAGCCTTTTGAAAGTCGAGGTAAATGATGTCTATGGGCTCCCCATTGTCCACCCGACTGCTTATTCCCTCAAAGAAGTACAGAAGGTTCGTTAGGCACGACCTTCCCTTACAGAATCCGTGCTGGCTTGTTCTCAGTAGGCCATTTCTCTCGATGTGCTCGCAAATGCCGTCCTTGATCATAGCTTCAACAATCTTCCCTATAATTGAAGTCAGGCTCACCGGCCTGTAGTTCCCGGGGTTAATAATCTGGTTATGGAGGGTTCGAGTTTTGCTGCATGCGTTGCTATGAGGTTGTCGTAAAGCTTTTTACGATGAGTGCCGTTGAGTGGTGGGTATGAGAATGGTGTCAAGTGTTCTTCTTATTCTGGGTGGAAGGTTCCGGTGTAGGCGATCGATTAGATAGGCAGGTGCTGTACCGTTGAGTACTTTGAAGATTAGACAGTATAGTTTGAATTGGATTCTGGCTCTGATCGGTAGCCAATGTGAGTCTAGGTAGGCGTTAGTTATGTGGTCATATTTTCCGAGGGAATAGATTAATCTGAGAGCCGTGTTCTGAATGGTCTGTAGTTTTTTGATCATTTTTGTAGGACATGGTAGATATAGGATATTGCAGTAGTCCACAAGTCCTAGTACCAGGGATTGAACAATGATCCTGTAGTGTTCTTTGTCGAAGAATTTCCTTATTTTTCGTAAGTTGCGCATTGTGAAAAATGCTTTTTGGGTAGTTTTGTTAATTTGAGTCTGCATAGTGCAGCATCTATCTATCAGCACTCCCAGGATTTTGAGGGAGGTCTGGATTGGGTATTTGGTAGTTTTGATTTCCAGGTCTGTTATGGATGGGATTTTGTCCGTTTCAAGCATTAAGAATTTGGTTTTATCCGAGTTTAGTTTTAATTTGTGATTTGTCATCCATTTTTCTACTTCGTCCAGTATTGTTTCCAAGTGTCCGGTAGCGGAGTTGTCTTGGGTTTCGAAGGGGAGGAGGATAGTTATGTCATCTGCGTAACTGAAGGATGTTACATTTAGGTTGTCTAGAGTGGTACCAAGGGAAGAGATGTAGAGGTTGAATAGAATGGGTGAAAGTGGAGAGCCCTGAGGGACTCCACATGGATTAGACCATGTGTTGGATTTCGTGTCGTTTATCTTAACTCTGTAAGTTCTTGTTTTAAGGTATCCTTGGAACCAGTTGTACACCACCCCTGAGATTCCTATTGCATCAAGTATCTGGAGTAGTATGGTATGATCAACTAGATCAAAGGCTGCGGAAAGATCTAGTTGGATAATTAGGATCCTGTGACCTTTACTGAGGTGTTGTCGGGCTATGTCCAGTAGTGTTGCTAGTAGAGTTTCCGTGCTGTGGTAAGATCTAAATCCTGATTGGGATGAGTGAAGTATATTGTGGTCTGCTAGGTAGTTAGAGAGGTATTGAGCCACAAGTCCTTCAATCAGCTTGACATAGAGTGGGATTGAAGCGATCGGTCTGTAGTTGGTAGGTGTGTCTACAGGACCATTTTGGTCTTTCAGTATGGGTGTGATTATGATCTCTCCTAGATCTTGTGGGAATTGGCCTTCTATGAGAGTGCTTTGTATCCACTGCATGAGGCTGGTTTTGAATTTAGGGGAGGCATTTGTGAGTAGATACGATGGGCAGTTGTTCAAATCGCATGAGGTGTGGCTGTATTTTTTATATAGTCGGTTCAGTTCAGGCCATTGTAGAGTTGGGAAGGTGGTCCATGTTCTGTCTAATTAAGTAATTTATTGAATTTCTAAAGTCATTGATATTGGAATAGTTAGGTCAGAGGTATTTCTTTGAGGTATGAAATATGGGTTGGGGGTTTCTGGTTACGGCTTTATTTCATATTATATTATACATAAGATAAATATAAACAAGATTAATTTAATATAAAATTGAGTTATATTTGTGGTCTATTGGGGACTTATCTGGTTGTACCTGAACTTATACGTGCGGTTCCAAGTTTTTAATGTCATTAATTAGGGAGGGGAAGGAGGGGATGGGTAATAGTAAGGGGTATAATGATAACTTAATGTGGTGTATTACGCAAAATGAGTTAATATGGAAAATGGTGTGTAATCATATTTTAATATATTATTTGATCTTTGAAAATTGGAAGAGATATGATATAATCAATATATATAATGGAGATTAAAAATTTTTCACTTGACGTTAATGGTCTCAATCATCCAGTGAAAAGGAAAAAAATGCTTACATTTTTGAAAAAACAAAAGATTGATATTTATTATATCCAAGAGAAGCATTTATCAGCTATAGAATCAAAGAAACTCGAAGGGGATTGGGTAAAATATTGTTTTTTTGCCCCTGCAGTAGGGAAAAAAGCAGGAGTAGCAATCTTAATAAATAATAAATGTTCAGCTTCTTTTAAAATGATAGATTTTGATCCTTTAGGAAGGTGGATTAAGGTTGAAATGAGCATGGGAAATAATACCTTGACTTTATTTAATGTTTATGCCCCTAATTCGAATCAAAATGATTTTTTCAAAAATTTGCAACAATTACTACTCCCACTGGTTGCTTCTAAATTAGTAGCTGGAGATTTTAATGCTGTTATGGATCCTTTTATGGATAAAAAGTGAAGCAAAAATATAAAATCATTGGGGTTAGATAATTTGGTACAATCTTGTGATTTAAAAGATATATGGCGAATACTTCATTTTAATGATCAGGAATTTTCTTTTTGCTCAAAAGTTCATAAGTCTTTTTCAAGAATTGATTATATTTTGGTATCAAATTCATTGGTACAGCAAGTAACACAAGCTTCCATTGATCCAATTATTTTATCAGATCATGGAGGGGTGTGGATTAAAGTTAAGTTTGATGAACAGGATAATTATAGATCAATTTGGAGATTTGATAATACATTGGTTGAGGATTCAGCTTTTCTTGAAGAACTTAATTTTAAGATATCTGAGTTTTTCCAAATAAATACTTCAGCAGATATTAGTACAGAAATATTATGGGATGCTTTTAAAGCTACTATAAGAGGTAATATTATTTCATATTCTGCGTATATTAAAAACAAATCGCTAAACAATTCTCTGATTTGGAAATAGAAATTAAATATTTGGAATCTAAACTAGTTGATAAATGGCAACAAGATACATTGCAGGCTCTTTTAAAGGCAAAGGGTAAATATAATGAGTTATATTCAAAAATGGCAAGGAAAGATTTGTTTTCTCAACAAACCTTGTATTATGGAAATTCAAATAAGGCAGGAAGATTACTTGCAAATTATCTTAAAGCAAAGAAGAGAAGAACAAGAATAATAGCAATAAAGGATGATAAAGGAAACATACATACTCAGATTGGAAATATATTAAAACAGTTTCTTACTTTTTATAAAGATTTGTATTCTTCCGAGTCTTATGTTGATAAAGTACATAATGGTTTAGAATTCTTAAAATTTATTGAGGGTCCAAAAATTCCTGATCACATTAAAAAAAGTTTAGAAGAGCCTATATCACTAAAAGAATTAGAAACAGCGTTGAAATCTCTTAGAGTTGGATCCGCTCCAGGTGGGGATGGTTTTACTGTGGAATTTTATAAATCTTTCCAAATTTCTTTATTACCCCATTTACTAAATTTATATCAGTTTCAACTAAATAATCCAGGTGGGGATGGTTTTACTGTGGAATTTTATAAATCTTTCCAAATTTCTTTATTACCCCATTTAATAAATTTATATCAGTTTCAACTAAATAATGGTTGTATTACAGGTACTATGGCAGAATCTTTGACTATTGCTTTTCCAAAGCCAAATAAAGATCCCACTTTGGTCTCAAATTACAGGCCTATATCTTTAATTAATGTGGATGGAAAATTATTACCTAAAACATTGGCATTGAGGTTAGCTAAGGCTCTCCCTTTTATTATTGATGTACACCAAACTGGATTCGTTGAAAACAGACATTCGTCTAGTAATACAAGATTGGCTTTTCACACATTAAATTTAACAAAAAACTTGAATGAACCGGCTTTCACTGTATCTTTAGATGCGGAAAAAGCATTTGATAGAGTGGAATGGACATTCATGTATCAGGCGTTGGATTGGTTTGGTATAGGTTCTGGATTTATTCAAATGATTCAAACTTTGTATAGCTCTCCTATGGCAAGATTATATATCTATAATAATAAAATGTTAGTCGCGCATGCGCACTCTAAAGTCGTGTTCCCTGATCCGTCGCAGACATGAGAGTGCGCATGCGTGCTTATCACGCATCGGGCTTACCACCACTGCAGCCAGTTGAGGTCTATGATGCAGCTCAGCCTCTTCAGACATCGCCGCTCCTCCTCTTCGGGCAGCAGGCTCCTCTCATGCGCCCAGCGCCGCCGCTCGGAGGCCGCTGGGACAGAGCTGCGGCGCCAATCGCCTCCACCAGTCGGGCAGCCGCCGATCTCCAGCGGGCGGGGTATCGGAGGAGAGGGATCATGGCCGCTCAGCGCCCCTACCGAGGAGCCCAGCAACTTTCCGCCCGGGCTCTTTAACTGACCCCGCCGCCCGGTGGCGATTCCAGCAGCGTGTGCAACAGTCTTCACACGCTGCTTCGGGCCCTTCTACTGCCCTGATTTGCTCTGCTGCGTCTCTGATGATGTCATCAGAGACGCGGCAGAGCAAATAAGGGCAGTAGAAGGACCCGAAGCAGCGTGTGGAGACTGCTGCACACGCTGCTGGAATCACTAGGTTTGTAGTTGGGCCCGCGGGAAGGGAAAGTGGGGTAGAGGAAACGCTAATGCTGCTGCACAGGGAACTGGTGTGGGGGGAGGGAATGCTGCTTTGGACAGACAGACAGGAAGGGAGACAGAAAGAAAAGAAGAAATACACAGTGGCAGGGAGATACACAGAAAGACAGACAGACAAAGAACGCCAGGGACAGAGACAGAAAGAAAGACAGCGGGAGTCGCGTCAGGGGGGGTGCAGAATGTGGCAGAGGGAACTTTTCCAATGGGTGCAACTGGGCGGCTGTCGGGAACCTCTGATCAGGGGCAGAGCAAGGTAAGTGTATCGTAGGGATAAGAAGGAGGAGGGGGGAGAAAAAGGAAAGGATGCCTACTGCTGGATAGGGGGAGAAGGAAGAGGTGCTGATGGACAGGGTGGTGACGAAAAAGGAACAGAGGCCTAATGTTGGTCAGGGGGAGAAGGAAAGAGGTGCTGCTGGACAGTGGGGAGGTAAAACAAAGGGAGAAGGGCTGCTGCTGCATAAGGAGAGCAGTGAAGGGGTAGTGGTTGACACAGGGGAGGTAAAAGGAAGGGAGAATGGACAGGGGGAACAGGCAAGGGGTGGTGATGGGCAGCCAAGGAAAAAGAAAGACAGAAAGAAAGAAAGCGGCTAAGGAGAGAGAGAGAGAAAGAAAGAAAGACAGACACACACACACACATATATTCTAGCACCCGTTAATGTAACGGGCTATAAGACTAGTTAATAATAATTTATCTAAACGTTTCACTTTGCATAGGGGAGTTAGACAGGGATGTCCATTGTCTCCTTTGCTTTTTGATATTGTTTTAGAACCCTTATTGTTAGCGATTCAACAGACAAAGGAGATACAGGGTATTCCTCATAAAGACTGATTGAATTTTTTGATTGGGTGACCAGAGAGCTGGATCGAGGACATATGCCAAATGTAATTTACTTAGATTTCAGCAAAGCCTTTGATACGGTTCCTCATAGGAAGCTGTTGAACAAACTTGAAGGGCTGAAGATAGGACCCAGAGTGATTAACTGGGTTAGAAACTGGCTGTTGGGCAGATGCCAGAGGGTGGTGGTTAATGGAAGTTGCTTGGAGGAAGGAAAGGTGAATAGTGGAGTCCTTCAGGGTTCAGTGCTGTTCAATATGTTTGAGAGTGACATTGCGGAAGGGTTAGAAGGAAAAGTGTGCCTTTTTGCAGATGATACCAAGATTTGTAACAGAGTAGACACCGAAGAGGGAGTGGAAAATATGAAAAAGGATCTGCAAAAGTTAGAGGAATGGTCTAATGCCTGGCAACTAAAATTCAATGCAGGGTAATGCATTTGGGGATTAATAATCGGAAGGAACTGTTTATTCTGGGAGGTGAGAAGCTGATATGCACGGACAGGGAGAGGGATTTTGAGCTGATAGTGTCTGAAGATCTAAAGGCGGAAAAACAGTGTGACAAGGCGGTGGCTGCTGCTAGAAGGATGCTGGGCTGTATAAAGAGAGGCATAGCCAGTAGAAGGAAGAAGGTGTTGATGCCCCTGTGCAGGTCATTGGTGAGTCCCCACTTGAGTATTGTGTTCAGTTTTGGAGACCGTATCTGGCGAAGGACGTAAGAAGACTTGAAGCGGTCCAGAGGAGGGCGATGAAAATGATAGGAGGCTTGTGCCAGAAGACGTATGAGGAGAGATTGGAAGCCTTGAATATGTATACCGTAGAGGAAAGGAGGGGCAGGGGAGATATGATCCAGACGTTCAAATACTTGAAGGGTATTAACGTAGAACAAAATATTTTCCAGAGAAAGGAAAATGGTAAAATTAGAGGACATAATTTGAGGTTGAGGTGTGGTAGATTCAAGAGCAATGTTAGGAAATTCTACTTTATTGAGAGGGTGGTGGATGCCTGGAATGCGCTCCCGAGTGAGGTGGTGGAGAGGAAAACGGTGACTGAGTAAGAAGAATTGTGGGATAAACACACAGGATCTAGAATCAGAAAATAATATTAATTATCCCAGGACAAGCAGGCATGATATTCTCACATGTGGGTGACGTCATCTACGGAGCCCCGATGCGGAAGCATTTTCAAGCAAACTTGATTGAAGATTTAAGTTTGCTCTGCTGCTCCACGCATGCGTGCCTTCCTGCTCCACTAGGGGGTGCATCCCCTCGTGGTCTCCAGTTCAAAATTTTCCGCTGAGCCTAGAAGTCGTGTTTTTTCAGGCTCTGCCCCAACTGCCTTCTAGCACCGTGATTTTCTTGTTTTTTCATTGTTTAAGTCGCTGTGCGCAAAAGTTTTACCTTCTTCAACTTGATTCCTGCTTCGTTTGATCGACCCGGAGGCTTCCGTGGCCGCGTGGCTACTCAAGCCGCGGCCACTTTCGATTCTATGTCCCGGCCTTTGACCGGCTTTAAAAAGTGCACCCGGTGCGAGCGGCTTCTTTCCATCACAGACCCGCATCGCCGGTGCATCCTCTGCCTGGGGGCCGCTCATCCAACCGACTCCTGCCCCCAGTGCGCTACATAGTAACATAGTAGATGACGGCAGATAAAGACCCGAATGGTCCATCCAGTCTGCCCAACCTGATTCAATTTAAATTTTTTTTTTTTTTTTTTTTTCTTCTTAGCTATTTCTGGGCGAGAATCCAAAGCTTTACCCGGTACTGTGCTTGAGTTCCAACTGCCAAAATCTCTGTTAAGACTTACTCCAGCCCATCTACACCCTCCCAGCCATTGAAGCCCTCCCCAGCCCATCCTCCACCAAACGGCCATATACAGACACAGACCGTGCAAGTCTGCCCAGTAACTGGCCTGGTTCAATATTTAATATTATTTTCTGATTCTAAATCTTCTGTGTTCATCCCACGCTTCTTTGAACTCAGTCACAGTTTTACTCTCCACCACCTCTCTCGGGAGCGCATTCCAGGCATCCACCACCCTCTCCGTAAAGTAGAATTTCCTAACATTGCCCCTGAATCTACCACCCCTCAACCTCAAATTATGTCCTCTGGTTTTACCATTTTCCTTTCTCTGGAAAAGATTTTGTTCTACGTTAATACCCTTTAAGTATTTGAACGTCTGAATCATATCTCCCCTGTCTCTCCTTTCCTCTAGGGTATACATATTCAGGTCTTCCAGTCTCTCCTCATACGTCTTCTGGCGCAAGCCTCCTATCATTTTCGTCGCCCTCCTCTGGACCGCCTCAAGTCTTCTTATGTCTTTCGCCAGATACGGTCTCCAAAACTGAACACAATACTCCAAGTGGGGCCTCACCAATGACCTGTACAGGGGCATCAACACCTTCTTCCTTCTACTGACTACGCCTCTCTTTATACAGCCCAGAATCCTTCTGGCAGCAGCCACTGCCTTATCACACTACTTTCCAGAACCGGGCCCTCCGTCGAAGGAAAGCCCGCATGGCGGATCTTTTCGCCCCAGACCAACCCTCTAGGTCGGCCCCGGCCTCGGCCCCGGCCTTGACCTCGGCCCCGAATACCTCGGCATCGCCTCGAGACTCGACTCCGAAATCCTCGGGACAACAGAAAGCCTCGGCTCCGGGTAAGTCCCCTCTTCCCTCTTCAGGTTCTGTACCAGTGAAGAAACCAACCTTGGGGACACCGGCGACGCATGGCGGAAGTCCCATGCTTACAGCCCCGACGAAGCCCTCCAAGCCTTCGGGCCGTGCCTCCACCACACGGGAATACTCTGATACGAGGTCGCCCCCGGTGGAGTGCACCGAGGCAGGGGACATGCCTTCGATGCTGTCCGTGCCCGTCTTCCAGGACCTACTCCGAGCAATGATCTCGTCGGAGCTGTCCGCTGCAATGGCCCATCTACAACCGGCCTCTGCCTCGACCTCGACCCCGCATGTGCCAGAGCCCTGAGCCTCGCGTCGAGCCACCTCGGGGAAAAGTGCGCAAACTTCGCCGCATCTCATCCTCCTCGGACTCCTCGCCGAGGCGCTCTCCCTCCACAGACCGCCACAGGGCAAAACGTCGGGCCAAACCGACAGAAACCTCGAACCGCCGTACCTCTAAGAAGGCCCGGGGTTCTCCCACTCTACGAGGACGTTCACCTACACCTCGTACGGGACCGCTGAGGGTGGCAGAGTTATCACTCTCCAACCCACACATCCTCCGAACTCCCCCTCGGACCGGGGCTCCGATCCGAGGTCTCGGGCTTTCACCAAGGGAGTCCGGGTCGAGGTCACCGATCCGATATCGATCGGTACCCCGAACCCCGGCATCGTCTCCGAGGGGCTCCTCGAGACGTCGGAGATCCACTTTCACAACACTGATCCTGCAACACTTTCACAGTGCTTCCCCGGCCTCGGAGCTTGGATCGGAGCAGGAACCTCGCTACTCGAGGGAAGCCTCCCCTTCCTTCTCCACCCGACGGAGGTCTCGTTCACCGACCCCGCACGGGGCCTCGGGAACATCCCGACCATCCTTCTCGCGCTTTGTCCAGGACATGGGCCACGCTTTGAATTTAGACCTCCAGTCCGACTCCAGATACTCTAAAGAATACCTAGCGGAACTGGATATGCCATCACTGCCCAGAGAGTCCCTTCGCTTGCCGCCTAACCCAATACTCCAACAGGCTCTCTTCAGGAACCTTGAGACCCCCTATATGGTCACAGCCGTGCCCTCCAAAATGGAGGCCAAGTACCGCACAGTACCCTTTCCGGGATTTGAACAACCGCAGCTCTCCCACCAGTCGCTGTTAGTAGAATCCTCCCTAAAAAAGGCCCACCCCTCCCGGGTCTCAGCGGCGGTCCCCCCAGGCCGAGAAGGCCGAACCCTAGAAAAGTTCGGCAGGAGACTATACCAAAATGCGATGATGGCCTCTAGGGTGCAAAGCTACACTTTCACCTTCACATCCTACCTCAAACACCTCATCGGACTACTGAGAGCCTTTGAAACTGACCTACCGGCCTCCCGCCAAGGAGCGTTTAGCCTGCTCTTGGAATCCCTCTCCAACCTACGCCTCCATCTATTCCACGCGGCTTCGAACTCTCCTCCAGAGAGGCAGCCTTTGCTATCGCCATGCGCCGACTAGCTTGGCTACACCTGGTCGACATGGACCCCAACTTACAGGACCGGTTGGCTAACCTCCCCTGCGTGGGAAAAGAACTGTTCGATGACACTATCGAGGCGGCTACAAAACGCCTCTCCGAACATGAACGCTCGTTTGCCTCCCTTGTCCGACAAAAGCCCAAACCGCCCGCGTCCAGGCCGTATAGGGCCCCTCCGCGCCGCTACCCACAAAAATCCACCCCTGCCTTCTCGCGGCCCCCACCCAGGCGTCCGCAAGCCCACCACCGGGCCATGCCCAAGTCCCAACCGCCTGCGACTACCAAACCATCCCCGTCCTTTTGACGGGATACGCAGAAGGGGGCGGGCCCCCTCCGCCATAGTCCCAGGCCTCCTTCCCATCGGGGGTCGGCTCAAAGCCTTTTACCCTCGCTGGGAACAAGTCACGTCGGACGCATGGGTCCTTGGCGTGATCTCATCAGGATACTCTCTCAACTTTCGGGCCTTTCCTCCGGACAATCCCCCAAGGAATTGCCCTCCCAACCGGACACAGCTACCCCTACTCCTCTCCGAAGCTCGAGACCTGCTTCGCCTGAGAGCAGTGGAGGAGGTTCCCCCCGACCAACGGGGGAAGGGCTTCTACTCCCGTTACTTCCTGGTACTGAAAAAAACGGGAGACCTACGCCCAATACTAGACTTGAGACGCCTCAACAAATTTCTGGTACGGGAAAAATTTTGGATGCTCTCCCTACCGACACTCTACCCCCTGATCGACGAGGGCGACTGGCTCTGCTCCCTCGATCTCAAGGAGGCGTACACACATGTCCCAGTGCACCCCGCTCACCGCAAGTTCTTGTGTTTTCAGGTAGGGGACTGGCACCTACAATACCGTGTCCTCCCCTTCGGCCTAGCATCGTCACCTCGGGTTTTCAACAAGTGCCTCGTGGTAGTCGCAGCAACCTTACGCTCCCAGGGCCTCCAGGTATTCCCCTACCTGGACGACTGGCTGATCAAAGCCCCGTCCAGGGAAGCGGTTATCTCAGCGACCCAACAGACTATTACCTACCTACAAAGTCTGGGGTTCGAGATAAACTTCCCAAAATCCCAACTACGCCCCTCCCAGTCCCTACAGTTCATCGGGGCCACGCTGGATACGGTTCGCCTCCGTTCCTTCCTCCCCCCTCCGCGTCTAAAGGCGTTAGTAAGTCTGAGTCGAAGGTTTTCCCTGCTGACCTCAGTATCAGCTCGGCAGATGATGACTCTTCTGGGCCACATGGTCTCCACCGTCCACGTCACACCCTTCGCCCGCCTCCATCTGAGAATTCCTCAATGGACCCTGGCCTCTCAATGGCGTCAAGACCGGGACCCGATCGACCGCCCCGTGACAGTTACGCCTTCTTTGCAACGATCGCTCCGCTGGTGGGCCGACTCTTCAAATCTTTCCAAAGGTTTGCTCTTCCTCACCCCACCCCACAGCAAGATACTCACCACGGACTCGTCGGAGTACGCTTGGGGAGCCCATTTAGATGGCCTACGCACCCAAGGGATGTGGTCAGCAGAAGACCGTCGCTGCCACATCAACGTGCTAGAGCTTCGGGCCATCTATCTCGCAGCTGTAGCTTTTCAACATCTGCTCCACGACCGAGTGGTTCTCAGGTAGCAATGTACTACGTAAACAGGCAAGGTAGGTACCGACAACCAGGTAGCAATGTACTACGTAAACAAACAAGGGGGAACAGGGTCCTGGCCCCTTTGCCGGGAAGCCCTGCGCCTCTGGAAATGGGCAATCTCCAACAGCACCTTCCTTCGAGCGGTGTACATACAAGGAGAACAGAACTGTCTGGCGGACAGACTCAGCCGCCTCCTCCAGCCACACGAGTGGTCACTACACTCTCAGACCCTACGACAGGTGTTCGAAAAGTGGGGGACGCCTCAAATAGATCTATTCGCATCCCCCCACAACCACAAGCTACCTCTCTTCTGCTCCCGGATGTACTCCCCGGACCGGCTCGAGGCAGACGCCTTCCTCCTCGACTGGGACGGAAGGTTCCTGTACGCGTTCCCGCCGTTTCCTCTGATACTGCGGACGCTTGTCCACCTGAAAACAGTACAAGCCACCCTGATCCTGATTGCCCCTCGCTGGCCATGCCAGCCATGGTTTTCCCTTCTACTTCAACTCAGTGTCAGAGATCCACTGCCTCTGCCTCTGTTTCCCTCTCTACTATCACAGGGTCAGGGTTCGCTGTTACATCCCAATCTTCAATCTCTTCATCTGAACGCTTGGTATCTCTCCCCCTGACTGCTCTCCCCGTGTCTCAATCAGTCAAGGAGATATTGGAGGCCTCTAGAAAGACCTCGACGAGAACCTGTTACTCCCAAAAATGGACCAGATTTTCAACCTGGTGCTCCTCCCACAGCCAGGACCCGGTGTCGGTCCCCGTCCCTCTGGTCCTAGACTATTTACTTCAATTATCTCATTCCGGCCTAAAGACCAACTCCATTCGAGTACACCTCAGTGCGATTGCGGTCTTTCATCAGCCCCTGGAAGGGAAAGCCCTCTCGCTCCATCCCTTAGTCTCTCGCTTCATGAAGGGTCTTCTGAACGTCCACCCCCCTCTCAAACCTCCCCCGGTGGTTTGGGACCTTAACGTGGTTCTGGCTCAACTAATGAAACCTCCATTTGAGCCCCTAGACAAATGCCATCCAAAATTCCTCACTTGGAAGGTAATTTTCCTACTCGCGCTCACTTCCGTCCGGCGGGTTAGTGAGTTACAAGCTCTGGTAGCGGACCCACCCTTCACGGTATTCCATCACGACAAGGTGGTACTCCGCACCCATCCAAAGTTCTTGCCTAAAGTAGTGTCTGATTTCCATCTCAATCAGTCCATTGTCTTGCCTGTGTTTTTTCCCAAGCCCCACTCTCACCCCGGAGAAGTGGCGCTCCACACTCTTGACTGCAAGAGAGCGTTGGCCTTTTACCTCCAACGCACTCAGTCACACCGGAAAGTCCCACAACTGTTTTTGTCCTTCGACCCAAACCGGTTAGGTCACCCAGTTTCCAAACGCACCTTGTCCAACTGGTTGGCCGATTGCATCTCCTTTTGCTACGCTCAGGCTGGTCTCGCGCTGCATGGTCGAGTAACGGGACACAAAGTCCGAGCGATGGCAGCCTCCGTAGCTTTCCTCAGGTCCACACCCATTGAGGAAATCTGCAAGGCTGCCACGTGGTCTTTGGTTCATACCTTCACCTCCCACTACTGTCTGGACTCACTATCCAGGAGCGATGGCCGGTTCGGCCAATCGGCTTTACGAAATCTATTCGCTTAAATTGCCAACTTCCCTCCATCCCTTTTCAGTTAGCTTGGAGGTCACCCACATGTGAGAATATCATGCCTGCTTGTCCTGGGATAAAGCACAGTTACTTACCGTAACAGGTGTTATCCATGGACAGCAGGCATATATTCTCACAACCCGCCCACCTCCCTGAGGTTGGCTTCTTTGCTAGTTAAGTGAACTGGAGACCACGAGGAGATGCACCCCCTAGTGGAGCAGGAAGGCACGCATGCGTGGAGCAGCAGAGCAAACTTAAATCTTCAATCAAGTTTGCTTGAAAATGCTTCCGCATCGGGGCTCCGTAGATGACGTCACCCACATGTGAGAATATATGCCTGCTGTCCCTGGATAACACCTGTTACGGTAAGTAACTGTGCTATATTGAACTAAGGCCAGTACTGGGCAAACTTGTACGGTCTGTGTCTGTATATGGCTGTTTGGGGGAGGATGGGCTAAAGAGGACTTCAATGACTGGGAGGATGTAGTTGGGCTGGAGTAGGTTTTGATGGAGATTTCGGCAATTGGAACCCAAGCACAGATACCGGGTAGTGTTTTGGATTCTTACCCAGAAATAGCTAAGAAGAAAAAATTTAAATTGAATCAGGTTGGGCAGACTGGATGGATCATTCGGGTCTTTATCTGCCGTCATCTACTATGCTACTAAGAGGAAAAACCAAGAAAAAAAAAATTCTGCACTACAGGTGGGTGTATCTTATGGAGCAAAAAATACGGTTCTCCTGGTGTAATTGTGCACGATTGTGCAACACAGAATTTCTGCAGAATTGCACAGTCATGCAGATTTCTCCTTTCTCGCACAGAATCTCAACTGTATCAGCCTCATCAGGTCATGGTATTGGCAGCGATTCCCACACACTGCCTGCTGTTAACCCGGAAGTCTCTCCGCAACAGAGGGGAGGCTTCTGGATTAGCAACAGGCAGCGTGTGGGAATCGCTGCCGATACCTCGAACCAATGAAACAAGCCTTTTGGCTGATGCAACAAGTGAGGGAAAAAAATAGAGGCTGATTTGTTTATAGTGAATGTGAACTTTTTTCTTGGAACTCTGAAAACCTCTCTTATATGGTGCTAAATACTGCATTGCCTGCTTGTGAAGTAGAAGACAAAATGAAAGCAGTTCTTATCTTTGTCACAGTATTGAGACATGACTTTGGACATTCTGTATCATTCTTAAACATAGGATCCAGCTCTGTGGGTGCTTTGGCACTCCCAAATATTGAACAAATTCTCTGATTGTGCCCAGGATTGGATAACTTCCATTGGGTTTAGCACAATCAATCGTTATGAAAAGTTGGCTCCAATGTATTATATGTCTTTAGTTTTCTGTGTAATAAAATATATTTATACTAGTCTTATAGCCCGTTACATTAACGGGTGCTAGAATATATGTGTGTGTGTCTGTCTTTATTTCTTTCTCTCTCTCTCCTTAGCCTGTTTCTGTATTTCTGTCTTTCTTTCTTTTTCCTCGGCTGTCCACCACCACCCCTTGCCTGCTCCCCTTGCCTGGTCCCCCTGTCTATTCTCTCTCTTTTACCTCCCCTGTGTCCACCACCACCCCTTCACTGCTTCCCTTATTTACCAAGCCTGAAACATCTGTATCCTGCTACCTGTCACCTTTTTTTTTCTCTCTCTCTCTCAGACCTACCTTCCAGGGTCGCTTCTTTGCCGGCTTTCTTCAGCACCTGCACAGTTTGAGAGCCAACTAAATGGCTTTTTTTTCTTGTCTGATTGGGGGGGGGGGAGGGCGGAACAAAGTTGGGAACCCTGAGAAGAGCTGGAGCACGAACAGCAGAGTAAATAAGCCACTTAAAAGGGAAGTCACAGGACCTGGAAGAGAAATCCACCTCACCTGTATCAGACTCAGCAGCGCCAGCAACTGATTTGCCCCCAGAGCTTTCTCTTCTCTTCACTTCTTTTCCTTTCCTGCTCATGGACAAAACGCCATCTAGTGCTTGGGGGGATAAGACATTCCTGATTGAATGTGGAGGACAAACGCCATCTAGTGTATCTTTCAGATGCATTGTGAACCGAAGCACCGAATAGCTGAAAGAGCAGGCTGAGGGATTGTGCGAGGAGGTTCCAGCAATGCAGCTGCTCTTCGTCCTGGCCCGGCGTCTGCCCTCTGCTGACAGCCGCCTTGCCTCGAAGCCCTCCTCCCGGCAGCCGCCGCTCCGCGCATCCTGGAGTCCTGGTGATGTAGTAAGCACGCATGCGCACTCTTGCCTGCACAGCGTGACAGAACAGGGATCAGGGAAGCACGCAGTGAGAGTGCACATGCGCGCTTAGCGTTTTATTATTATAGATATGATATATTTTCAGCATAAAATACAGAAAAGATGGTATTACCTATTGTATCATTCATGGTGTAAAGAGTACAGGGAGAGGAAGAAGGAAAGATGCTGCTGGAGGAGAGGGAGACATACATGGTAGGGGGAGAGGGTGAAATGCACATGGAAGGGAAAAAGGGAAAGATGGTGTATGGATATGGATATAGAGATCTGACAGCACAAGACAGGGGGGAGAGAGAGAGATGGGGGACAGTGGGAAAGAAATAGAAATGTTGAATGTGGCAGTGGAAGAGAGGAAGAATGAGAATGCTGCACGGAGAGGGGTGCAATGGCGAGAGAGAGAGGTGTTGAACAATAGGGGTGGTTGAGGGGGAGAAGGAGATGTTGGATCTAAGAGTAGAATGGAGCGATGCCTGGGAATGAGAGAAGAGTGGGAGAAATGCTGGACCATTAGACTTATCGGCGGCCTTCGACACGGAATCTATCCCCTTTCAACTTTAGAGAGTGCACTCTCGTTCTCCCTACCTTGAAGAGGGTGAGCAATCTGTCTTTATCTGCTAAGTCTATTCCCTTCAGTATTTTGAATGTTTCGATCATGTCCTCTCTGTCTCCTCTTTTCAAGGAAGAAGAGGCCCAGTTTCTCTAATCTCTCACTGTACGACAACTCCTCCAGCCCCTTAACCATTTTAGTCGCTCTTCTCTGGACCCTTTTGAGTAGTACCATGTCCTTCTTCATGTATGGCGACCAGTGCTGGACGCAGTACTCCAGATGAGGGCGCACCATGGCCCAGTACAGTAGCATGATAACCTCTGATCTGTTCGTGATCCCCTTCTTAATAATTCCTAGCATTCTGTGCGCCCTTTTTGCTGCCGCTGCACATTGAATAGACGGCTTCATCGACTTGTCGATCAGAACTCCCAAGTCTCGTTCCTGGGAGGTCTCTCCAAGTACCGCCCCAGACATCCTGTATTCGTGCATAGTTCTTCTTCTAAGGAGCGTCTTTCTTCAGCTAAGCCTTAGTTTACACCTACTTCTACTAGACCACAGACTCCTCGTTCAAGGTCTCCACTTCCATACCTCAAAGACTCGGCGGTTTCGCTTGCTTTGTCCGAGTCTCCTTATTTTTTTGATGCCTTTTTTCCAGCCGAAGCTTCATCTTCGACCCAGGTTGCCTTGACGACCTCGAGTCCTTCTCGAGGCAAGGCATTACCGGATCAGCTATCTTTCGCCTCTTTTCTTCGTCAGATGGCTGTGGATTTGGACCTTCAATTGGATGCTGGTTCCAAATACTCTAAGGAGTATCTCGAAGTCATGCATCTTCCTCAACCTCCAGCAGAGTCACTTAAGCTTTTGTTTCAAACTTTTACCAGATGCCTGGAGACTCCTTATGCAATTCCAGCTGTTCCAGGCAAATTAGACTCCAGATATAAAACTCTCCATTGTAAAGGATTTGAGAATTCACAGTTATCTCACCAATCCCTACTTGTGGAGTCTTCCTTGAAAAGATCCCATACTTCCAAGGTTTATGCTACTGTTCCTCCTGGAAGAGAAGGGAAAACTATGGACAAATTTGGACGTCGCATGTATCAAAATGCCATGATGTCCTCTAAAGTCCATAATTATAATTTCTATTTTGTCACTTATTTTGAGTTCCTTATTGCTCTTTTGCCTAAATTTCTTACTTATTTAGACACTCAAAAGCACTTTGAATTTCAGGAAATCATTGCTTCTCTATCACAACTCAGATTACATCTACTTCAGTCTTCTTATGATGCCTTTGAGTTGTCTGCCCGGGCTGCTGCTTGCTCTATAGCAATGTGTCACCTTACTTGGCTTCATACTATTGACATGGATCCTAATTTTCAGGACTGCTTGGCTAATATTCCTTGTGCAGGAAATGACCTCTTCGATGAATCTTTTGAGGCAGCCACCAAGAAATTGTCTGAGCATGAAAAATCCTTTGCTTCTATTGTCAGACCTAAGCCAAAGCCAGCTTCTGCCAAGCCTACACTCCTTCCTCCCTTTATCAGAGGCATTTTGCTCCGAGGATGGCTCCTTATACTCGCCCTCCTCCTAAGAAACAGCAGCTTCAAAAGCAACAAAAATCTCAACCTTCTGCTGCACCTAAGGCTACCCAAGCTTTTTGACTGTTTAAAACAGAGCATAACCTCCACCGTTCTGTCTCTGACTTCTCTTCCCCCTATAGGAGGTCGTCTCCATCATTTTTACCACCGATGGACGACAATTACATCTGACCTCTGGGTGCTGTTTATCATCAGGGAAGGATACTCTCTTCATTTCACTCAGGTTCCATCAGATCTTCCTCCAAGAGAGTATCCTTCCAGTCCATCCCAGACCGCCCTTCTTCTTCAGGAAGCTCAAGCTCTGCTTCGTCTCCATGCCATCGAACCAGTTCCTTTGGAACAGAAGAACAGGGGTTTTTACTCCCGTTACTTCCTTGTTTCGAAGAAGATGGGCGATCTGTGACCCATTTTGGATCTCAGGGCTCTCAATACATTTTTAGTCAAAGAAAAATTTTGAATGTTGTCCCTGGCATCCCTTTATCCCCTTCTAGATCAGAACGACTGGTTATGCTCTCTGGATCTCAAGGAGGCCTACAGTCTCATATTCCCATTCATCCAGCCTCCCGTCAATATCTCAGATTTCGGGTGGGTAATCTGCATTATCAATACAGAGTGCTGCTCTTTGGCCTCGCTTCCTCCCCCATAGTGTTCACCAAATGCCTGGTAGTGGTAGCAGCAGCTCTAAGGAACTATGGTCTTCAGGTATTTCCCTACCTAGACGACTGGCTCATCAAAGATTCAACATCTCAGGGAGTTATTGTAGTGACATAACGGACTACGTGGTTCCTACAAAGTTTGCGATTCGAAATCAATTTTCCCAAATCCCAACTTCAACCCTCACAGAATCTACAATTCATTGGAGCTGTTCTGGATACTATCCAACTCAGAGCATTCCTTCCGCAACAACGTCTGGAAGCTCGCCTTCAACTCTGTCATACAGTGTCTTCCCGCTCTTCCATCTCAGCGAGACACATGATGGTATTCCTAGGTCACATGGCCTCCACAGTAGACGTGACTCCTTTTGCCAGACTTACATAGTAACATAGTAGATGACGGCAGATAAAGACCCGAATGGTCCATCCAGTCTGCCCAATCTGATTCAATTTAAATTATTTTTATTTTTTATTTTTTTTCTTCTTAGCTATTTCTGGGCGAGAATCCAAAGCTTTACCCGGTACTGTGCTTGGGTTCCAACTGCCGAAATCTCTGTTAAGACTTACTCCAGCCCATCTACACCCTCCCAGCCATTGAAGCCCTCCCCTGCCCATCCTCCTCCAAACGGCCATGCACAGACACAGACCGTACAAGTCTGCCCAGTAACTGGCCTAGTTCAATCTTTAATATTATTTTCTGATTCTAAATCTTCTGTGTTCATCCCACGCTTCTTTGAACTCAGTCACAGTTTTACTCTCCACCACCTCTCTCGGGAGCGCATTCCAGGCATCCACCACCCTCTCCGTAAAGTAGAATTTCCTAACATTGCCCCTGAATCTACCACCCCTCAACCTCAAATTATGTCCTCTGGTTTTACCATTTTCCTTTCTCTGGAAAAGATTTTGTTCTACGTTAATACCCTTTAAGTATTTGAACGTCTGAATCATATCTCCCCTGTCTCTCCTTTCCTCTAGGGTATACATATTCAGGGCTTCCAGTCTCTCCTCATACATCTTCTGGCGCAAGCCTCCTATCATTTTCGTCGCCCTCCTCTGGACCGCCTCAAGTCTTCTTACGTCTTTCGCCAGATACGGTCTCCAAAACTGAACACAATACTCCAAGTGGGGCCTCACCAATGACCTGTACTGGGGCATCAACACCTTCTTCCTTCTACTGACTACGCCTCTCTTTATACAGCCCAGAATCCTTCTGGCAGCAGCCACTGCCTTGTCACACTGTTTTTTCGCCTTTAGATCTTCGGACACTATCACCCCAAGGTCCCTCTCCCCATCCGTGCATATCAGCTTCTCTCCTCCCAGCATATACGGTTCCTTCCTATTATTAATCCCCAAATGCATTACTCTGCATTTCTTTGCATTGAATTTTAGTTGCCAGGCATTAGACCATTCCTCTAACTTTTGCAGATCCTTTTTCATATTTTCCACTCCCTCTTCGGTGTCTACTCTGTTACAAATCTTGGTATCATCTGCAAAAAGGCACACTTTTCCTTCTAACCCTTCAGCAATGTCACTTACATACATATTGAACAGGATTGGCCCCAGCACCGAACCCTGTGGGACTCCACTAATCACCTTTCCTTCCTTCGAGCGACTTCCATTAACCACCACCCTCTGGCGTCTGTCCGACAGCCAGTTTCTGACCCAGTTCACCACTTTGGGTCCTAACTTCAGCCCTTCAAGTTTGTTCAACAGCCTCTTATGAGGAACTGTATCAAAGGCTTTGCTGAAATCCAAGTAAATTACATCTAGCATATGTCCTCGATCCAGCTCTCTGGTCACCCAATCAAAAAATTCAATCAGGTTCGTTTGGCACGATTTACTTTTTGTAAAGCCATGTTGCCTCGGATCCTGTAACCCATTAGATTCAAGGAAATACACTATCCTTTCTTTCAGCAACACTTCCATTATTTTTCCAACAACTGAAGTGAGGCTCAACGGCCTGTAGTTTCCTGCTTCATCCCTGTGACCACTTTTATGAATAGGGACCACATCCGCTCTCCTCCAATCCCCAGGAATCACTCCCGTCTCCAGAGATTTGTTGAACAAGTCTTTAATAGGACTTGCCAGAACCTCTCTGAGCTCCCTTAGTATCCTGGGATGGATCCCGTCTGGTCCCATCGCTTTGTCCACCTTCAGTTTTTCAAGTTGCTCATAAACACCCTCCTCCGTGAACGGCGCAGAATCTACTCCATTTTCTCGTGTAACTTTGCCAGACAATCTCGGTCCTTCTCTAGGATTTTCTTCTGTGAACACAGAACAGAAGTATTTGTTTAGCATATTTGCTTTCTCCTCATCACTCTCCACATATTTGTTCCCAGCATCTTTCAGCCTAGCAATTCCATTTTTTATCTTCCTCCTTTCACTAATATATCTGAAAAAATTTTTATCTCCCTTTTTTACATTTTTAGCCATTTGTTCTTCCGCCTGTGCCTTCGCCAAACGTATCTCTCTCTTGGCTTCTTTCAGTTTCACCCTGTAGTCCTTTCTGCTCTCCTCTTCTTGGGTTTTTTTATATTTCATGAACGCCAACTCTTTCGCCTTTATTTTCTCAGCCACTAGGTTGGAGAACCATATCGGCTTCCTTTTTCTCTTGTTTTTATTGATTTTCTTCACATAAAGGTCCGTAGCCATTTTTATCGCTCCTTTCAGCTTAGACCACTGTCTTTCCACTTCTCTTATGTCCTCCCATCCTAACAGCTCTTTCTTCAGGTACTTTCCCATTGCATTAAAGTCCGTACGTTTGAAATCTAGGACTTTAAGTATCGTGCGGCCGCTCTCCACTTTAGCCGTTATATGAAACCAAACCGTTTGATGATCGCTACTACCCAGGTGAGCACCCACTCGAACATTAGAGATACTCTCTCCATTTGTAAGGACCAGATCCAATATCGCTTTTTCCCTTGTGGGTTCCGTCACCATTTGTCTGAGCAGAGCCTCTTGAAAGGCATCCACAATCTCCCTACTTCTTTCCGATTCCGCAGACGGAACATTCCAGTCCGCATCCGGCAGGTTGAAATCTCCCAACAGCAGAACCTCCTCTTTCCTTCCAAACTTTTGGATATCCACAATCAGATCCTTATCAATTTGCTGCGATTGAGTCGGAGGTCTGTAGACTACACCCACGTAGATAGAAGTTCCATCTTCTCTTTTCAGAGCAATCCATATCGCTTCTTCCTCTCCCCAGGTCCCTTGCATTTCGGTCGCTTGGATATTGATCTTTACATAGAGAGCTACTCCTCCTCCTTTATGACCATCTCTGTCCTTCCTCAGAATCCCTCAGAAAAGATGGTATTACCTATTGTATAGGTAATACTATCTTTTCTGGCATCTCAGTGGGCACAGGATAGTGCATCTCAGTGGGCACAGGTTTGTGATCCACTTTCTCGACACATAACAGTCACTCCTGCATTGAAGCAGTTTCTCCGTTGGTGGATGCTCTCTTCCAATCTCTCCAGAGGCTTGCTTTTTCAAACGCCCCCCTCATCAGAAGGTCCTCACGACAGATTCTTCGACCTATGCTTGGGGCGCTCATCTTGATGGTCTCTGTACACAAGGCCACTGGACCAGTACGGATCGTCAATGTCACATCAATCTGTTGGACTCAGAGTGATTTTCAAGGCTCTCACCGCTTTTCAACATCTTCACGACCAGATAGTCCTCATTCAGGCGGACAACCAAGTCGCCATGTATTATGTCAACA
This sequence comes from Geotrypetes seraphini, assembly GCF_902459505.1. Classification (NCBI taxonomy): domain Eukaryota; kingdom Metazoa; phylum Chordata; class Amphibia; order Gymnophiona; family Dermophiidae; genus Geotrypetes; species Geotrypetes seraphini. The sequence goes on along the minus strand of NC_047101.1, from coordinate 26,827,533 downwards.
AACGGGGAGGGATGGGATCTTCCTCCCTTTGTCAAGAAGCTCTGAAAGTTTGGGACTAGGCAGTCTGCTACAACACCCTCCTCAAAGCTGTCACCCTCAAGCGGCGAAAAATTGCTTGGACGACAACTTGAGTCATCTTCTACAACCTCACGAATGGACACTCCATTCCTCGCCTGTTCATCACATTTTTAACAGTGGGGAATGTCTCAGATCTCTTTGCAGCTCCCCACAATCACAAATTGCCTCAGTTCTGCTCCAGGATATATTCTCCTCATCGCCTCTAGGCAGAAGCTTTTCTTCTTGAATGGACAAATCTCTTCCTGTATGCATTCCTTCTCATTCTCAAGACTCTGGTCAAGTTGAAGAACGATCATGCCACCATGATTCTGATTGCTCCTCGGTGGCCGAGACAACCTTGGTACTCCCTTCTACTTCAACTCAGCAGCAGGGAGCCATACCTTCTACCAGTTTTTCCATCTCTGCTTACACAGAGTCAGGGATCTCTTCTTCATCCTAACCTGCAGTCTCTACACCTGACAGCTTGGTACCTCTCAACATGACTCCTCTTCAGTTTTCTCAACCTGTCAGAGATATTTTAGAGGCTTCTAGGAAACCTACCACTAGACAATGCTATCACCAAAAATGGACATTCCTCCTTATCTTCTGTTTTGGATTACCTTTTGCAGTTATCCACTTTGGACCTCAAATCTACATCGATCCGAGTCCATCTCAGTGCAATTGCGGCTTTCCATCAGCCTATTGAAGGGAAACCTCTCTCTGCTCATCCGGTGGTTTCCAGATTCATGAAAGGACTTTTCAATGTCAAACCTCCTCTCAAACCGCCTCCTGTGGTTTGGGACCTCAATGTTGTTCTTGCTCAATTGATGAAGCCTCCATTTGAACCAATGTCTACGGCTCATCTGAAGTATCTCACTTGGAAAGTGGTGTTTCTCATTGCCCTCACTTCTGCTCAAAGAGTCAGTGAACTACAAGCTTTAGTTGCTGATCCACCTTTCACTGTCTTCCATCATGACAAGGTGGTCCTCCGTACTCATCCTAAATTCTTCCCTAAAGTGGTTTCAGAATTTCATCTCATCCAATCCATTGTTCTTCCAGTGTTCTTTCCAAAGCCTCATTCTCATCCTGAAGAATCAACTCTTCATACTCTGGATTGTAAACGTGCTTTGGCCTTCTATTTGGAACACACCAAACCACACAGAACTGCTCCTCAACTTTTTGTCTCCGATCCAAACAAGTTGGGATATCCGATCTCTAGGCATACCATTTCCAACTGGATGGCTGCTTATATCTCATTCTGCTATGCCCAGACTGGATTACCCCTACACAGTAGAGTCACAGCCCATAAAGTGTGTGCCATGGCAGCTTCTATAGCTTTCCTCAGTTCTACACCTATTGAGGAAATTTGCAAGGCTGCTACTTGGTCCTCGGTTCATACTTTCACTTCTCACTATCGTCTGGATGTTTTCTCCAGACGGGATGGTCAGTTTGGCCAAACAGTATTACAAAATTTATTCTCCTAAAATTGCCAGCACTCCCACCATCCCATTCTGGTTAGCTTGGAGGTCACCCATATGTGAGAATACCTGCCTGCTTGTCCTGGGATAGAGCAAAGTTACTTACCGTAACAGGTGTTATCCAGGGACAGCAGGCAGCTATTCTCACAACCCCCCCTGGCTGGCTTCTCTGCTAGCTATCTGAACTGAGGAGACACGCCCTACGCTGGGCGGGAAGGCACTCGCGCATGCGCAGTGCAGTCGACTCGAAACTTCTAGTTTCTACAAGCAAGTATGCTTGCGAGGCTTCTGCATCCGGGCTCCGTTGATGACGTCACCTATATGTGAGAATAGCTGCCTGCTGTCCCTAGATAACACCTGTTACGGTAAGTAACTGTGCTTTATCTGGGGACAGCAGGCAGATATTGTCCTGGTTGGCCTCTTCACTTGGACATAGAATGATGACCTCGCAAGCTGGCATCAGGCAGGAAGGCACTTGTACATGCCTGCTGTCCCTGATAACACGGTAAATAACTGTGCTTAATAGAAAAGCATAGCATGTATATTAAAATAGGAAGATTAAAATTTCTGGGACAAATGAGGAGTGTTCTTACTTCCCCCCCCCCCCCCCACACACATACTTTCCTTATACAGTGGTGCCTCGCATAAAGAACGCCTCGCACAGCGAACGCTGCACACAACGAACTTCATTTCATGATTCATACAACGAACTTCGTTTCACACAACGAAGTCGCCCGAGCTTCCACGATCGCTGCCGATGTATTGCATCCTTCCGCGCAGGCACTGCAGGCAGTTGTTAGTCACTGCGCTTAACTTAAGCACGTATCGCGGCAATCGTTCTTCATTACGAATTAAATCACGCACGTATCACGGCAGTCGTCCTTTTAAGATAAACTCAATATTTTTTATATATCATGGCTTCTAAAAAAAGCAGGAAGGTGATTTCTGTTGAAATGAAACGGGAAATAATTAGAAGGAGTGAATGTGGGGTAAAACAGTGTGACCTCGTCAAAGAGTTTGGCCTCAGCAAGACCACCATTTTCACCATTTTGACAAATTTATCTTTTTTTATGTCATCTTAGCATATTTTATGCTGCAGAATGAATAATTTTTTTTAACATGTATTGTTATGGGAAAACGCGTTTCACATAACGAACTTTTCGCATAACAAACTTGCTCCTGGAACGAATTAAGTTCGTTGTGTGAGGCACCACTGTACCTCCATCGCTTAATATGATGATACAATTCCTACTTAGTGAGAACGCCTACTACTATTAGTGCCGACTGGATTATTCAGCAGTATCATATTCCATCTGTGGGTACTATCTAGTCCTCTTATTTGTGCTGCATTTTTATCAGACACCCATCCAGTGTCCCAGTTTTGACTTCCTTCCAGTTTCATGCAATGATATTGGTTACTTTAGCTGCTAGCACTAACGATGGAACTGGATTGCTTGCAAAAAAAATCTCCTTTAATATACTACCCAACATTCACCCCAAGAAGACATTGTTTAAAACTATTAAATAATTCAATATTCCCTGCTCAACTTTCTGGCTTACATGTGACTGCTAAGGGTGTAAAAAACTTGGAGTGGTCCAGACATACGGGAAGAGACTGAAAAACCTGAATAGGTATACTCGAGAAGGGAAAATGGTGAAGGTAGAGGGCATTAATTGAGATTGCGAGATGATTCTTTTTCATGGAGAGGGTGGTTGATACCTGGATATTAGGAGTGTCTTTCAGAACACTTACAGGAATCTTATATTCAAGACAAGTGTGATTTGATTCATAACCATTGGTCACGAATTGCTGAAATTTTATTTTGCAACGGACCCTTACAGCATTCGTTAAATATTCACTAAAACGTGCATTATTTTGGGGGTTTTTTCACTAATGTAATTCACATTGAGATTTTTCTGGGGCTTAAGTGATATGATATTGGCTGCAAATGCTTATAGTTCACTGTGGCCTGATTGTGAAGTATCAGGTCACTGAACTGAATACTCCAGTTTATCTCTGGCACTGTATGGGTCTTACCACTGCATATATAGCTCCACTCTAGATTTGGATTTTTGTATGATGAAAAAGGACCCAACATGGTCTGTGTTTTGGCATACAGTGCCTTCCTCAGCAGCATCAAACAAATAGGAGAATCCCTGGCGAAAACCACTCGCATAGATCATTGCTACAGTGAAACCAAACTCCTGAGGAAGGCACTGTGTGCTGGCAAATGCATAGCTCACTTTGGATAGCAAGACCTGTATTTTTAATCAAATACTGTAGACAAATGTATTATGTGTAGATGAGGTTTTCTTTTTTCAAATTCTTGTCAAATTTCTTTTTTCATTCTAGGACACCAGTTGGAAGAGGAAGAGCTTGGCTTCGTCTTGCACTCATGCAGAAAAGACTGGCCGATTATCTGAAAGTTCTTTTGAATCACAAAGATCTCTTAAGGTATTAAGATGTTACGGTTTGTTTTGCCAAACATATTGCTCAAACTGGCAGTTTTCTGTCAAGCGGGCACAACAATGGCTGACATCTAGTAGTTCTGGGACAGATTTGCTCTCATAGCTCAGAAGCATAAAGCTTTATTTTGTGTTGCCTAAAAAAAAAAGATTTAAAAAAATGAGGTTGGATAATTTCCTAAAAGAAAAATCCATAAGCTATTTGAAACATAGCAACATGATGACAGATAAAGGCCAAATGGTCCATAGCATCCGCTATCTCCTCTCTCCCTAAGAGATCCCATGTGCCTGTCCCATGTGAGCGGGGTTTGGGCATGCACACACACAGCCAGCCATGATCACAAGTACTAAAGGAAAACTCTTTATTAACTCAACCACACGCCCCCCCCCCCCAAACAAAATCCTGTTTCTTCACAGGGCTTGGCATATAAGAAACAGTCTCTTTGTTTAATAAGCAAAAATCCTGAGATAGGCCTGTGGCTTGTGACTGCCATGCCTCAAACACAGCCTGCAAAAGTCTTTCTCAAATCAGGTTGAAAGGGCTGGTCCTAGCTAGACCTCAGAGCAGGGCTGACATGTAGTCAGTATTAAGAAGTTGACTTACCTCAGCCAAGCAGATTGTCTAGAAGTTGTAGTCAAGGAATATACTGGGGCTATTTCTTTCTCCTTCCCTGGGCTTCTTTAATGCAGCTCTGGCTCTGTCTGTTATACTTACTGATAACGGCTTCCATGACTCCTTCTTCCCATGTCACTTCCCCAAGGGAGGAACTACATATGATAAGGTGGCTCTGACACTGTGAGGGAGTATCCAGCAGGAAGAGTGGTAGTGTCCTATAGACCACAGTTCTTCAACCGCCGGTTTGCGGACCGGTGTCGGTCCGCAGAAAATTTCTGCCGGTCCGCGCAGGGCCGGTGAGATCAAGTCGGCAGTTAAATTTCCTGCTGACTGCGGTTTCTGCTCATTAATGTTCCTCCCAGCCTCAGGCGATTAAGATAGGCTGCCGACGTCGGGGCCTTCCCTCTCTGAGTCTCGCCTGTTCGGAAACAGGAAGTTGAAACAAAATAGGCGGGACTCAGAGAGTGAAGGTCCCGATGTTGGCAGCCTGTCTTGATCACCGCCCCTGCCGAGTTGCTGAAGAGGGCCGCAGGGAAGTTACAAGTAGAATGGAGAGAGCTGCAGATACAGGTGCAGGTGGAGGGAGATGGTGGGGAGCCTTCACAGTGACTTCCTCCCCTCCCACCAGCTCTCCTACTTGCCAGGGCAGTGATTTACCGGCAACTTCCTGTAGGCAAGTACTGAGAGATGCTGGAAGGGGAGACAGCCACTGTAGGAGGCAGGGAAGCTGCTGGATAAAGGGAGAGCTGTTACTGGACTTGGAGAGAGTTAGAAGGAGAGATGCTGCTGGGATGGGAGGAGGGAAAGGGATGGGAAGAGAAGAGAGTTAATGTTGGATAGAAGGAGGAGGGAAGGGAGAAGAAGGAGAGATGCTGCTGGAAGGGGAGGAGGGAAAGGGATGGGAAGATAGTTAATGTTGGATAGAGAGAGGAGGGAAGGGAGAAGAAGGAGAGATGTTGCTGGGAGGGGGGGAGGGAAAGGGATGGGAAGAGAGTTAATGTTGGATAGAGGGAGGAGGGAAGGGAGAAAAAGGAGAGATGCTGCTGGGAGGGGAGGAGGGAAAGGGATGGGAAGAGAGTTAATGTTGGATAGAGGGAGGAGGGAAGGGAGAAGGAAAAAAAGGAAGGAGGGAAGGGAGAAAGAAAAAAGGAAGGAAACAGCTGGCAGGGAAATTACAGGAGGGGAAGGGGGTCAGGGTGGAATGGAGAGATCAGATGAGGGAAAGGGGAGAGAGAGGAATTAGAAAGTAGAGAGACATTGATGCTGGAAAGAGGGTCAGCAGAGAAATGAGAGAGGGATAAAGATGCTAGATCTGGTGTAGGAGAGATAAAAATGAAGAAGGCAGTGAAGCTGGAATGAATGATGTAAAAAGGAGAGAGGAGGAACAGGCTGGATGTACAGGGAAGAGGGGCATAGAAAGAAGTCAGATACATATGGAAGGGGTAGAGGGCAGACATTGGATGGAACGGGCAGATGCTGGAAGGAAAAGAGTGAAAAGAAGATGAAAGCAGAAACCAGTGACAACAAAAGGTAGAAAAAAATAATTTTATTTCTATTTTGTCATTAGAATATATCAGATTTGAAATATATATCCTGCTAGAGACATAACTGGGGACTGCAGTATTCTGTTAGCATGATATTTCTATAGCATGATATTAGCATTCTATAATAACTTGGCTTGTTCAGTTTTCTTGATAGTAGAGGGGATATATGTGAAGGGGAGGGGAGACAGGGGTTTTGCTGGTCCGTGTTCTGTATATTTGTATTTATAAAATCACAATTGTTCAGAATATTGTTTCTTTTTATACTTTAATAAAATACGTTCAATATAAAATAATTGCGGCTTGTGCAGATGGGATCAGATGGTTTGCGGGGACTGAGCTCGTGGAGATGGGGCGTAAACGGGATTTTTAAATTTTAGTCCTAGTAGTTTCCCGGTCCACAAAATAATTCTTTTATTTCTGCCGGTCCACGGGTGTAAAAAGGTTGAAGAACACTGCTATAGACTATTCTTGTACAATTTCTCTGGATGCTAAATGGATGAGATCTTGTATCTCTATTAGCTTCAGCTGCAGGCAACTAAAAGTTGATCCCTCCCCTTTGGGCTACCTGCCCGGGAGCTTCCTGTCTTGCCCAGTTTGTTCTGCAGCTTCTCTGCATGGTATCATCTCAGTTAATTCTGCTCGTGATTTGTTTTATCTTCCTAGTCCTTTTTGATTTTTTTTTTTGTGGGTTTGTCCACGTGCTCCGGATCAACTCGGTTCGAGTGATCATTCGGCGGGAGATCGTAGACATATTAAAGTTTGTCTGCTTCCAGAGGGTGCTCTGTAAGCCTGAAACTGCAGTAAGCCCTCTGGACAGCCTACAGATTGGATTGGGTCACCAGGTTCGGGAGCCATCTCTCCCCTGGTTCGTCCACAAAGGGGTAGAGTGTAAGCTGCTGCAGTTCCGAGGAGGTACGCCAGGATCAGAACCGCGCCACATGTCTTCCCTGATTTCCCTGAGGGGTCCTGGTGGTCATGATCTGAGGTGGCAGGGAAGGTGAGGCGGTCAGAAGACCTGACATATCCAGTTCATTCAGCTCCTGAGGGACTGATCTCCTTGCTTGTACTATGTTTTACAGGCTGCCATAGACTTTCATTGCAGCACATGTCTCTGTGGTGTCTGTGAGTCACAGAGTTTGCCGATTTTGGGGGGTTTCCCTGCATTCCCTGTTCCCCCCCACCTGTAAAATCCTAATTTCACCGTTTTCCTGCGTTTTTAACGGCCATTTTTTTGTCAAAATCGGCACCCGTGGTGGCCATCTTGGATTTTCTTTAAAGTTTTTAAAACTGTATTTTGTAGACTTAGAAACTTCATTTTTGCTCCAAACTTCACATATGGCCACCTCAGGACAGGATGGCATGAATTCATGCTTTAAATGTGGCGGATGGCTTGCAGATTCGCAGTCATGTGTTACGTGCGCTTCAGCCCACAAGGGGCGTGAACTGTGTGTGGATGCCTCACTATCCTTCGTTTCCACCGGAGATTTTTCAGCGTCTGGAACACCAAATTTGGGCGAGGAGGGCGCTTCCGCGAAATGCAAGTGCAGTTCCGAGGATAAGTCTCATAAGTCTTCAAAACACTCCAAATCGGAGTCCCGCAGATTGGCCCTGGCCACCAGGGACTGTTTTCCGCCGGAATTTGTGGATATGATGTATCAGGCTTTCATGCGAAAGCGGGCTGTGACTGTGTCCCCCTCTCAGACTCCGTTGCGACAGGCTTGGATTCCAGCATGTCAGTCTGCTCTCTTGCTGTTCCGCTGTAAAAACAGAGGCAACTTCCTGCTATTGCCTCACTGCCTGTGTCAATTTCTATGCACGGCTCTTTGGTGGGCTCTACTGATGTGGCTAGCCTAATGGATATCGGGGATTTCCGGAGCTGTTGTCCACGATCTGGGTAAGGATCAGGCGGTGCGCAGGCTATTTAAGTCCAGTCGCCTTCCTGATCTTATCTCTCAACCCCTGCGAACGTTGAAACTTGATTCTGACTTCGTGGTTCAGGCGCAGTGTTCCGTAATGAGTTCTAAGTCCCCGCTTTCCGCTTCCTTTCCGGATCACGGGGATTTGGCGGAAATGCTTTTGGAGGTTTGGGAGGCCCTGAAGGGTCCCCTGAAGTGCGCTAGGGCCATGGCGAAATTGTATCCTATAGCTTCAGAATTTTCCGAGCGCCTAGTCCTGCCAAGGATGGATTCGGCGGTGGCTCAGGTCACTAAACGTACCTCCTTGCCCTCGAATGGGAATTGACTGGTAGCGGGAGTTCTCATGCCCTCTCTTTATTTTCTTCTGTTTCCTGTTGTCATAGGTCTACATGGCTTTTCTACTAGCTGAGCAAGATAGGAAGCTCCTGGGCAGGTAGCCCAAAGGGAAGGGATCATCTTTTAGTTGCCTGCAGCTGAAGCTAATAGAGATACAAGATCCCATCCATTCAGCATCCAGAGAAGATATAGAAGAAGGAAGATTAGTAGAGGTAAGAAACCTAATCTTTCATTTTATACCATTATTAAGATGGGAAAATCCACTACTTATTCCTAGGATAAGCAGCATAACATCTGTTTCACTCTGTTAGGATCTTGCCACATACTTGTAACCTGGATTGGCCACTGTTGGAAACAGGATACTGGAGGATAAAAAGAAAATCCAACAGATCTGCAGTAAAAATACAGTGAACAGAAGACAAAGAAAGATGCACAAGATACAGGCAAAGTTTATTTTAAACAAATAGACAGATTGTTGTGTATAAATGTACTGTGGAAGGCATCAGCTGTTTTGCAGCACATCATTACTGTTTTTTGCATACAATATACAGATCAGGCTTTTGTTGCGTGTTCCTAATTACCACCACTTTTTGGGACCCATGAGGAAGACTGTTTGTTTGAAACACGGACCGTCTTGGACCCCATGTCTCATATAAAGTGGCACATTTATAAGCAACAATCTGTTTGTTTGTTTAAAATAAACTTTGCCTGTATCTTGTGCATCTGTCTGCAGTATCTTTCTTTGTCTTCTGGAAACAGGATACTGGTCATGATAGACCTTTGATCTGTGCCAGTTGATCAGGATAATTGCACACATGCGTACTTATAGCTTTCTAGGGTTGTAAAATGAAAATGGAAAAAAATAATGATGCAAAATATTTTAATAAAATCCAAAATCTTATTTTTTATTAGATATCAATATTAGATCATAAGAGTACTCAATTAATTGATTAGCAAATCAATTGAGTATCATTTGCATCAGAGAATTATTACAGAAGCCAAAAGCTGGCCTTGCTCATAAAAAATTCCAACGTTTTACCAGTTACACGTCCATATATATCCTAAATGACGACATTCCTTCGTTACAATCCATCTGCAGTCTAATTGGTTCACATTATTTATTCCCATATAAGGCTAGCTTCATATAGGCGTGTCACAAATTACATTCTTATATCTAAAAGTTACATTCTCACATTAAGCTTACATATTTTATAAAAAGAAGAAATACATAGACCAATATTATAATATACTTACAAAACTCCTTAGCTTCTATATTCTTTCCTGTAAATATCAGTGTTCTTTTCTATTCTGAGATCTCTGTCTCATTAAGACTGCACAAAGAAAAGATGGAAAAGAGCAGGTACCCCTCCCATCAAGATTCTACGTAGAAAAAAGTTGCTCAAGGTTGCTCAAACACCATCTGTTGCCTTATCAGGATCTCTTCAGGATTTCAGATATATGAAAATCAAAATAACATATATTCCTATCTTATCTATATTGGTTGTTAACATATATTCCTATAGCTACCTAAGAAAATTTCTATTATGTAATTTTTCCTAACTTTCTGATACTTAACTTTGGATCATTTCATACCATGATACACATGTGGTTTAGATTTGTCCTTAGCAAACGCAAGTCATGGTAAACCAGGGCCCCCTGGTATGTGGATACCAGGTCAAAAGCCAACTCCTGTCTGCCTACATTTCCCTGAGGATTGGCCTAGTTCAGGCTGGTCACTCTAACACAAAGAAGCTCTATAAACTTAAGCTTCCCATCTGGAGTACATTTGATATGGTAGTCATCAATCACAAAATGTCCTAGCCTGCCTCCCTATATCCGTCAAGCACATGACATATATCAAATCCATATGGTAACTTAAAATTCCTGTTTTTAAACTTTTTGTATTTCTGATCATTTTATTCCAGTTTATCCACTTTTCATTTATAGCTACTAATCCACATTCTCACTTGCTCTTGGATTAGGCCTTATCTATCAACAGTTTTTCTTTTCTTTCTAGCTAGTAAATCCTGATGCAATGTGAGAAAGTGTAATAGCTGAATTTTTTTATTTCATGTTTGCTCACTTGTACCTGCCCAGGTAAACTAAGCTGGCCCTACTCAGAACTACTTAAGACAGTGGTTCCCAACCCTGTCCTGGAGGAACACCAGGCCAATTGGGTTTTCAGGCTAGCCCTAATGAATATGCATGAAGCAAATTTGCATGCCTATCACTTCCATCATATGCAAATCTCTCTCATGCATATTCATTAGGGCTAGCCTGAAAACCCGATTGGCCTGGTGTTCCTCCAGGACAGGGTTGGGAATCACTGACTTAAGGCATAGGACAAGGTCCTGACAGTATGGCAACTCTTATGTTCTGTTGCAGATACACAGGAGTCTGTACTTGAGCTGTTGATTCCCATTTCCCGCGAAACAGCAGAACAGAACAAGTCATTTCTATACCGCATAACCGATAAGTTCGATGCAGTTTACAAAATTTAATAAATAATACAATCTAAAGAAAATTGATTAATTTGCAAACAAATGTGTCTTCAGTTGCTTTCGAAAATGATTATAAGACATGGAACTCAATAGCAAAGGTTTCAGTTCCTTGTCCCAGAAAGCAAAGATTGGTGATATTTTGTGTAATGACAGCCTTTGACAGATGGAAAAGTAAAAGGCTGTGTGAACTGCGTGAATGCTTGGTTTGAGTAAAGGAAAATAATTCAGGTAAGTAAGTGAGCGCCATGCAGAAGAGGACTTTGTCCCAAAGCAACCAAATTTAAATTTAATTCAAGCCTCCACAGGAATCCAGTGCAATTCTCGATAGTAAGGATTCACATGATTGAACTTTTTCAATCCATAGATCAAGCATTCTGGACTATGCGCAGCCTAGATAAATTCTTTTGAGGACCTGCCAAATATACTATATTGCAATAGTCCAGTTGGCACAACACCAGTGATTGAACCACTTTGAGAACTAGAAAACTCCTCCCCTTCTGCAGTGTAGAACAGCATACTCTTCTCATGTAATTTCTTCTGCAAGCAAACTCGGAAGGTATGTTTTGCTCTGCTCTGCTTCACTTTATTATTTTCAGGTATTTTTCTGGTGGGCATACTCTGTCGGAAAAAGGACACAGTCCCATATGAGAGGACTGCTGCTCCCAGGCCATTCTCAGAGTACCTGCTGATCCAGAATGCTTTTAGTACCATTAGGAGCTTGGGATCTGTCCCCCCTGGGAGCGGCTTGTCTGCTAATTTTATCAGAGGGTTGAGCACAGGCTGTGTGGCCCCTGAGTAAGAACCTTCTGGGTATAATAGACCTCATTACCACCATGGAAATTGTCACCTGCAACCTCAGGGCAATGGGTCCAGGGCTGCGGGGACAAGGAGAAACGCTTGTGTGCTGCTGCGGGCGACACAAGGAAAAAGAAAATATAGAGTTTAGTGAAAGGATTGCCAACAAACCAGGAAAGTGTTTGTCAAAATCAGGACTGGATTTATTGCTAACATCCAAGCAAACAGGCTGCTTCACTTGAGCGTTCATATACCAGTCTTAACTCAATACAAAAAAAATAACTTTGTCAGGATACTTCATCAAATAGCACAGTCTCAAAATCTTGAGCTTCAAATTCAGTAATTTATTCTCAAGCCACAACGGGCTCTATATTTAGCAAGAGTCCCAACTTGGAAAACTTTCTTCAAAGAAAACCCCCCCAGAAAAAAACAGTCTTTTCCTTCAGGTTACAAACCTGAGCTAACAGCACTGTTCCCCAGCAATGAAAAAGTGCTGGACAGGTGGTGTGCTCCACGTGGTGATAATTGCCACAATTTAGGCCCTCTATCCCACCTCAATAACGTGGGGTAAACCCCCACCACCTTGGCAGAGAAAAGTCCACCTTCCCAACAAGGAAGAAAAATCAAATCAAACAATTCAGTGAAAGCTCTTTACAGTTCTTGTCCATGTACTTCCCCTGCTTCCAATTCAACAGGTAAGTAAAGCACAGCTCAGAAAAATACAGTCCGAAAACAAAACACAAGCTTTATATTCCAATTAAGCAGTTACTCTCACTTGCCTTTGACTCAACCCACTTCCATGGGTTGAACTTCATTCAGTGCTCAGTGTTAGGCTCCAGTTCCAATTCCATGTCTTGAATGCCTTCCACTGGATCAGGAGTTAGCTCAGAACCGGCTTCTGTAAACTCCATGCATTCAGGCAATCGGTGGCTCTGCAGAGCTCTCCTTCTCTTCAACTGCAGCTGCTCTCCTTCTCTCAACTTTTCCCTCCCTTTCTAAAGCTCAGTCTAAGGTTTAGGAACTTGCAACCATGCCCCAAACTCCCAGGTGCAGAAGATATCCGGTTATAAACCCTGGGATAGCGCGGGGGAGGAGAAAACTGCAACCCAGCCCATGAGCTCCCTCTACTGGACACAGCAGGAAAGTCAGTCATTTTACCAGAATGAGTTTTAACCTGGTCAGGCTAAGGAATGACAGCATTGGAAATGGGTCTTATACTAGGGCCAGACCTAGCAGGCACAGCTTGCATATCACAAAGTCAACACAATATACACCAGCATAGCTCTGCAAGACGGTGATTGGTCTTTCTCACTTTGTTCTGACCACTTCATGCTCTGGTTTAACCTACTCTGGCAGGAAGCCAAACAACCTATTCTCCAAGCCATTAAAAACCTACACAACCAGAAGTCATATTGAAGCACCCTCCTTCTTGCCCGAATTCAAAGACTTTGAAGAGTTCTCAGACCCACTAGACTTCTAAGCTACCTGGGACAAAATCAGCACCGGCGTCTACGACAGACTTGGCCCCAAATCCCTGCAAAAAAGACGGATCCACGAGTCTGACAAATGGTTTGACGAAGAGCTCCATTGTGAGCCCACCAGGACAGATAGGGAAAATACTTGAGTACCTGATTATAAAAACCACTTAGATAATCTGGATAAGCAGTATATAAAAACCTAATAAACTTGATGATGTTTCCATGACCTCATTGGGGGGAGGGTTCTTCTCAATGATTTTCCCTACAAAAGGCAACACTGCAATTGGTCTGTAATGCCCTAAAAAGGATTCATTTAAATTCTTCTTCTTCAATAATGGTTTAACTGTAGCTGTTTTCAATAACTCAGGCATAATACTGTCTCCAAAGATCGATTAACAATTAATGTCAGTGAAGGTACAATTCCATCATTATAGACGAAGAGCACAGTTCAACTATCGACCTTGTAGGACATAGATAATGTAAGCCTCTGAAACCTTTGCAAACTCATCCCATTTTATATGCTTTACCTGGATTTCATCCATCTCTAAATTTATGATTTTTAAAAAAAATTTTCCTTGGGCAAACTTTCACATCCGATCCAACATTCCCATTGTTAATAACTGGCCCTTCAATCAAATATTTCATGGTTGCAAACAATTCTTTTGGTCTCTTAACCGCTTGTTTCACTTTCTCACTATAACATTCATCTCTTTCTATTTTACAGAACTCTTTATTTATATAAGCGGAAACTAAAATTATCATGATCATTCACATTCAGTGTTTTCACCCAAATGCATTCATACTTTTTCAATTCTCTCCCTAATTCCTGTATGCATTCTGTCATCCAAGGTCAATAATCCATATTCTTACAAGATTTAACTTTCTTCAAAGGAGCAATATCATCCAAACTTCACCATACGTGACACAATATCATTCTCATCCAACTTCTGCAACAGAGCTAACCATTTATCTCCCAAGGCCTGGATGAATCTCTGTAAAATCTTTGTCACTGACAGGCTTCACTAATCCACCATCAAATAACAGTGCAAATCTCACTAAACAGTGATCATAAGAATTGCCACTGCTGGGTCAGACCAGTGGTCCATCGTGCCCAGCAGTCCACTCATGCGGCCGTCCCTGGGTAAAAGACCAGTTCTCTAAATGAGTCCAGCCTCACCTGCATACGTTCCAGTTTAGCAGGAACTTGTCCAACTTTGTCTTGAATACCTGGAGGGTGTTTTCCTTTATAACAGACCAAACTATAGGTTGTATTACAGGTAATATAGTTGCATTAGCAAAATACAGGCAGCTTAAAAATTTGCACATTTTTGAGCTGCCTGTATTTTGCTAATGCAACTACATTAAGATAAGTGTCACTGTTTTTTGGATTTATCACTTAAAAGATAAATAAATAGTGTAATTGTTTGAATGTGATGGGAGGAGGGCTTTTTTGACCATTGATTATTGCCAGCCTATAGGTGAAATGAAACAGTATTATGATTCTGGGCGTCAGAGGTATTTTTCCTCTGATTAAAGTAGTCTACGGTACTTGTTTATAATATTTTACTTAAGAATATAAAAAAGAGATAAATGCTTTGTCATTTTAGAAAAGGAGAAAAAAAACAGGGCTGTGGAGTTGGAGTGGGAGTCAAGGAGTCGGAGACAATTTTGGGTACCTGGAGTCGGAGTCATGGGTACCAGAAACTGAGGAGTCGAAGGATTTATCTACCGATTCCACAGCCCTGCCATGGCTGTGAAGTTGGAGTCGAGGAGTTGGAGACATTTTGGATACCTGGAGTCGGAGTCATGTGTACCAGAAACTGAGGAATTGGAGTTGGGAGTCGAAGGATTTATCTACCAATTCTACAGCCCTGCCAGGGCTGTGGAGTGGGAGTCAAGGAGTCGGAGACAATTTTGGGTACCTGGAGTCGGAGTCATGGGTACCAGAAATTGAGGAGTCAAAGAATTTATCTACCGACTCCACAGCCCTGTCATGGCTGTGGAGTTGGAGTCGAGGAGTCGGAGACATTTTGGGTACCTGGAGTGGGAGTCGTGGGTATCAGAAACTGAGGAGTCGGAGTTGAAGGATTTATCTACCGACTCCACAGCCCTGGTAAAAACTGCGCTTTTGGTAGCAACTATGTGTCAGTATGAGGTCTTGCAACTTTTCTTCAGCCTAATGGTTGTATTTAACCTGAAGAAAGACTGTGTGACTGTCTGTAGATGCCGAGGTGTTTTATCGTGTTGGTTATATTTTTTTGTGTTTTGTTGCCATTGGATTTTTGTTTGTCTTTCATTGATATTGTATGTTTTATTGTTCCTCGCCTAGATTTGTAGATAGGTGGGTTACAAATAATTTTTAAATAAATAAAATACTTTGTGAGTAAGGAGAAAGCTACTTGTAATCATAACAAAGAGACATAATTGTAATTATTTTCAAGTTATGCCTTTACAGGATGGGCAATACCTGTAAATTAAAAGTTGTTGTCTTTGAATTTTTGGAGGCTGTGCAAAAATATCATCAATTTCTCTGTTTCTATTTATTTATAGTGAGTTCTATGAGCCAGAAGCATTGATGATGGTAGAAGAAGGAGCAATATTTGTGGGTATGCTGGTGTCACTCAATGTTATTGATGCAAACCTTTGCTTGAAGGGAGAAGATCTGGATTCTCAGGTAAATTTAGATTTAATTTATTTAAAATTTAGTAGCTTTTTTTTGTTTGTTTTTATTGCTTAATGCAATACAATTCAAATGTGACCAGCTGATTTTTTTGAATTGCTAATTTTGGTAATGCATTTTGGCATGTGCCACTTGTACTGCAGCATTGTTCAAAAATTATGCATTTGGAAACATGCTGCAGTTTATCATATCAAAAATATACTTCCACTCGGGATGGATTTGATTTAAATCACTAATCAGAAAAACTTGATTTCCTTGTCATCAACAGCAGATGAATCCAGAGACTAGTGGGATTACATCCATCAACCAGCAGGTGGAGATAGAGAGCACTTGATTTATCCTTGGGTACATAAGAACATAAGCAGTGCATCTGCTGTGTCAGACAAGAGGTCCATCGCGCCCAGCAGTCCGCTCACGTGGCGGCTCATCAGGTTCAGGACCTATATAGTAATCCTCTATCCCCTTTTCCTTCAGGAAATCATCCAATCCCTTCTTGAACCTCAATACTGTAATCTGTCCTATCACACCCTCTGGAAGCGCGTTCCAGGTGTTCACCACCCTTTGGGTGAAGAAGAACTTCCTATCATTGGTTCTGAATCTGTCCCCTCTTAATTTTTCTGAATGCCCTCTCGTTCTTTTAGTTTTCAAAAGTTTGAAGAATCTGTCCCTCTCCACTTTCTCTATGCCCTTCATGATCTTTAAGTCTCTATCATGTCCCCTCTAAGCCTCTGCTTTTCCAGGGAAAAGAGCCCCAGTTTCTCTAATCTTTCAGCATATGAAAGGTTTTCCATACCTTTTATCAATCTCGTCGCTCTTTTCTGAACCCTCTCGAGTAATGCCATATCCTTCTTAAGGTACGGCGACCAATATTGGACACAGTACTCCAGATGCACAGCCTCCTGGCCAACCAGCAGGTGCATGGATGTGTTCCTCACAGTTCCTGGCTTCTGCTTGTTGATTTCAGTTCCAGGCCTGGATGTTTGGAAGGAGGGGTGTTCTAGCTAAACAGTGCCAGCTTTGGAGGTACACCTGGGCCCTCCCAGCATCCCTACCTCACCCTCTTCAGGGTAACACCTGGGCCCCCCAGGTCCCTTACCCTACTGGACGTGGTGCCTTCTGGACTACAGGGGTTCCTCACAGCTCTTGGATTCTAAAGTGGATTTCGAGCCAGGATTGGCAGCTACTGGCTTCAGTTTCCTGGATCAGAAAAGAGAGATATTCCTTTGGCTTTGGCCTCAGTTGAGAAATATTCCTGTGGCTTAGGCCTCAGGTAAGTAATATTTCTGTGGCTTAGGTCTCAGTAGAGAAATGTTCCAGTGGCTTAGACCTCAGTTGAGAAATGTTCCGGTGCCTTAGACCTCAGGACATGGTCCAGGGGCTTAGGCCTCGGGGGAGAAAGGTTCCTGTGGATCAGGCCTCAGTTGAGCTGTGGGATGGGGGCTGTACACTGCCATTTTTTTGGGGGGGAAACACCTGGGCTCCCATGTCCCTTAACCCCTCCCCCCCTGAAGAACCTGGATACTTAAGTCTCATAAGCTCACTCAGGTTGGCGCTGGACTACAGAGGTCACCATTCTTTTCGGTGAGGCGCTGGTGGGAGAAGTTTGTTACTCCTTTGTTGCGTAGGATAACCGAGGCTGCCATAGTCATGCGTGGCCACTGGCTTGCTGCTAGGGCGGACAGCAGTGGGTGGTAGGAAGCCCTGAGGGCGGTCGGCCAAGGCCCTTTCCTCTCGCTACAAAAGGGGGGAGCCATCACTGCAGTTGCCAGCGCCGCTGCTGGCGGTATTTCTCCTCTCAGAGGAGGGACACCACCTCCGGCAGTGATTCCTTTGCCCTCACTATTTGTCAGGCCCCAGGAGGTTGCACTTGATCAAGGCATCATTTCGCTGGCGGCCTAATGTACCTTGTTTGATCCCGGCCGGCTGACAGTTAGCTGGGGCTAGGCTAATTGCAGGCTAGCTGCAGCTCTTTCTCTCTGGCTCAGAGTTTTTTCCTTCCACTCCTTATGGATCATTCATGTGGAGGAGTGGGCTAAAAGTTGGATCAGATAAAGTGTCTGTAGTTGTTGCATCAATGGTGCAGGTTGCACATGTGAGGGAATGAAGTTGCATATGTGTCTTATGTTTCAAAGTCCCATGCCTTTTATGTGCTTTACTTTGTGTTTTTAATTCAACTGCTTTGAGAAGACCTATACTGGTTGGCCAGGAGGATGTGCATCCAAGATATACCCAAGGATAAATCAAGTGTTCTCTATCTCCACCTGCTGGTTGATGGATGTAATCCCACTAGTGTCTGGATTCATCTGCTGTGACTAAAGGAAAGAAAATTAACAGGTAAGGACATAATTTTACCTTACTGTACATACTTGAATATAAACCGGGGTGTCCTTTTTTTCTCTTCAAAAGGGCGTGGGGGAAGGGGGAAGGTTGACTCAAATATAAACCGAAGATGAATAATCCCAAAGCTAACATATTCACAACAAGGCCCTTACATAGGAAAACATAACTACAAGCAAACTTAAATAAATGTAGACAAAAATCAAACTTAAACCTCAAGAAGTCATATGCATTTCAACACCAGAGAAAGAGAAACAGCACTCTACACTTTGAAAAATAAAAAGGACACTTTTTAGACTTTTTTTTTTTTTTATTATGAACCCCATAGCTTCTGTGCCCGTTAAAAAAAAAGGTTTGGCATGTTATAAATATAAATATTTTTGTCCCAGTGGAATCACTTTTTTTTGTGCATCTGGAAGCCGTGTTAAGAGCATCAATTACTCTGCTAGTTTATATGGCATTTCAATATTAATGAGCTTATTTGCATGGTCAGATTGGAGAATGAGTGATTATGCAGAAAACCACGAAGTGAGCCATTTTCTGCATCGGGTCGGCAAAAGCAGTCACTAAACCAATCAAAACTGGTTTAGCAACGATTGTTAGACGATTGCTGACTTTAGTGCATCTAGCTCTGGGTGTTTCTCTTTCATGGTTCCTTTCCTATCTATCCAACCACTCCTTGCTCCCTCAAACAATATAGACAAATTACGCTTACGGTGGCACCTTATTGAGGCATAGGCTTTCAAGGACCGGAGTACACTGTCCAATGCAAGGGTGGGGGGTCATTAGCAAACAGACAAATTGGACTCATTCATGCCTCAATAAATTGTCTGTCTTGTTGCCTTTGTTTCATCAAACTAGCACAGCTACCCTTTTTTAAAGTTCATATAATATTCCCTACATGACATTGTTCAACATTTTTATGAGTATGATATATAAACGTATTATAAATATTATTGCAATGTAATGATTACAGTAGCAACTACTGCTGAAAACAATATCTTTGTAAGTTGTTTCTTTTGGTAGGTTGGCGTTATAGATTTCTCCCTGTATCTTAAGGATGTACCAAACACAGGTGGTGACAAGCAGTAAGTATCACTCAGTGTGTTTTATATTCTTTTACTGAATTCCATAGAAAATAAGCCTCGTAGGGAAATTGTGTGTTTAGGTGCTGTTTTTTAGTTGGTTCTGACCATAGATAACTTTTTTTTTTTTGTTCTGCCACTTAGCATTGAATTAGCATCTACCCATACTTGTATAAAAGCAAAGAAACAAAAAATTAAAGAAGCATATTATAATGCCTGTTCCAGTGCAATAGATGAGACATTCTAGACAACAGGGTTATTTCACCATACTTGCATGGACTGCAGAAGGAATCCACTCTGGATTTTTCACTCTGCCTATATACTTCACAGATCAGCTTAGCGCACTCCAGCAGTCTTTCTTTATGCACGCATGGCTGCAGCTGTGTGTGTTCTGCTCTCCTTATTTTTATTATTTTACTTCGATACAGTGTCGTCCCCTTTGTGGATATTTTCGCGTCTACAGCAATTTGGAGGCTCTGCCTGCTATTGAATTCACACACTTCGGTCTGTAGATGACAGGCTGATCCCTTTTGGGTACCTGTTGGCCGGTCTGTAGATGACAGGCTGATCCCTTTTGGGTACCTGTTGGCCAGTCTGTATAATAATCCTTGGTGCTCATGGCCGTCCCTGAAGTTGTCTCACCGTCCATTAAGTGGGGGTTGAGTGCAGACTTAGGTGGCTCAGCGGTATCCCAAAGCGTGCCAGCTGCGTTTTTACACCTCCACATGTCCTGGAACGCATCCGGTGGTCCGCAGGGGTAGAGGCTTTGTTAAACAATGGAGTCTGACTGGCAGCCCAAAGATCACCTTGGAGAAGCTTTCCCAGCAGTGTGGCAATGAATTCTAGCCGGCTACTGACTCGGAGCTGGAAGCATATGCTGCCCAGTGTCTCTGGTAACAGTGAGTACAGCAGAGCTGACAGGCTCTCACAGCGATTTTTTAAAGTTAATTTTGAGGGTTTTTCTGTGTTTTCAAGTGTTCCCCTATGTTCCCCCATCTGAAAAATCCTAAAATTGCTGTTTTTTAATTTCAGGAAGTGTTTATTTTAGCATTTTTTTGGCACAGATTTGGTGCCAGCGGCCATCTTGGATTTTTAGCAATCTTTTTTTCATCTCCCTGCTTCTTCAAAACTTGGTTTTCTGCTAGGAAACTTGCTGGGATGGAGTCCTCAGGGTCTCTTCTTGTGAACTCATGTGAAGTTTGCGCAGATTTAGTGCTTTTTTATAATCCTTGTGCCATGTGGTGCAGCGGGAAGGGCGGTAGCTACCAACTTGGTGCAAAACTCTCAGCGCCAAGGACAAAGCCACCTGGAAAAACCTGCAAAACTACAAATTAGCCACATGTGAAGCAAAAAAAAACAACAACACATTTCACTACTCTACTATCCAAGGTACCAAACAGATCGAAGGCCATCTTCTCGATAACAAAAAACCTATTCTCCTCATCCTAAGGTCCAATGCATTCCCAGCAAACAAATCTAGACGGTGAATCCCTCTCCACCTTCTTCCATGACAAAATATCAAAGATACATGCAAATCTGGACTCAGAGGCCAAAACACTCCCAAACATTCCAGAGACCACTCAAGTTGACAATCCACACCAGACAGAAACCTTGAACAGTCTCAAACTGATCTCCCTCAATGACCTTAAAACCATAATCAACTCCATGAGCCCCTCGATCTTGGTCTCATGTCCCTCTACTACACTCCTGGATACAACCGAGGTATTCCTGGAATCCATCCTATCCCTAATAAACAAATCCCTTACGACAGGTGTAGTTCCACAGAGCTGGAAATCAGCTATAGTAAACCACTCCTGAAAAAAACAACCATGGACCCAGACAACCCAAGCAGCTTCAAACCTATCTCAAACCTCCTATTCATCTGAAAAATATTGGAAAAGACAGTACTTAAGCAACTACAAGACTTCATGGAGAGAAACATCACCCTCTCCAACTTCCAATCAGGCTTCAGGAAACACTACAAAACAGAAACATTGCTCCTGGACATCTTAGATGACTGCTGGAAAATCCTAGATGAAGGAAATGATGCACTGCTGGTACTATGAGACCTCAGTGCCGCCTTCGACACCATTGACCACTCTCTCCTCCTGTCCAGGCTAAATACCAACGTACCGCCCATCTTTAAAAAGGGATCAAGAGGTGACCTGGGAAACTACAGACCGGTGAGTCTGACCTCGGTAACAGGGAAAATGGCGGAAGCACTGATAAAAGAAAACATCGATGAACATTTTGAAAAAAACGAACTTCTGATAACCAGCCAACATGGTTTCTGTAGGGGGAGATCGTGCCTAACTAACTTATTGCACTTCTTCGAGAGAATTAACAAACAGATGGACCAGGAGACCCCATAGACATCATATACCTAGATTTCCAGAAAGCCTTTGACAAGGTGCCTCATGAACATCTACTCCAGAAACTGAAGAACCATGGGGTGGATGGAGACGTGCATAGATGGATCAGAAACTGGTTAGAGGGTAGGAAACAGAGGGTAGGGGTGAAGGGCCACTACTTGGACTGGAGGAAGGTCACGAGTGGTGTTCCGCAGGGCTCAGTGCTCAGGCCGCTGCTATTTAATATATTCATAAATGATCTAGAAACAGGGACGAAGTGTGAGATAATAAAATTTGCGGACGACACCAAACTATTTAGTGGAGCTCGGACAAAGGAGGACTGTGAAGAATTGCAAAGGGACTTGGACTAACTAGGGGAATGAGCGACGAGATGGCAGATGAAGTTCAACGTTGAGAAGTGTAAAGTATTGCATGTGGGAAGCAGAAACCCGAGGCACAATTATACGATGGGAGGGATGTTATTGAATGAGAGTACCCAAGAAAGGGACTTGGGGGTAATGGTGGACATGACAATGAAGCCGACGGCACAGTGCGCAGCGGCTGCTAAAAGAGCGAATAGAATGCTAGGTATAATCAAGAAGGGTATTACAACCAGAGCGAAAGAAGTTATCCTGCCGCTGTATCAGGTGATGGTGCGTCCACATCTTGAGTACTGCGCCCAATACTGGTCGCCGTACCTTAAGAAGGATATGGCGTTACTCGAGAGAGTTCAGAGGAGAGCGACACGTCTGATTAAAGGGATGGAAAACCTTTCTTACGCTGAGAGATTGGAGAAACTGGGTCTCTTTTCCCTGGAGAAGAGGAGACTTAGAGGGGATATGATAGAGACTTACAAGATCATGAAGGACATAGAGAGAGTAGAGAGGGACAGATTCTTCAAACTTTTGAAAAATAAAAGAACAAGAGGCCATTCAGAAAAGTTGAAAGGGGACAGTTTCAAAACGAATGCTAGGAAGTTCTTCTTTACCCAACGTGTGGTAGATACCTGGAATGCGCTTCCAGAAGATGTAATAGGGTAGAGTACGGTACTAGGGCTTAAGAAAGGATTGGACAATTTCCTGCTGGAAAAGGGGATAGAAGGGTATAGATAGAGGATTACTGCACAGGTCCTGGATCTGTTGGACCCCCGCGTGAGCGGGCTGCTGGGCACGATGGACCCCCCAGGTCTGACCCAGCGGAGGCATTGCTTATGTTCTTAATCCGTGACAATACACTTTGATAGTTCTCCTCATTCCTGAACGACAGATCCCAGAGTTCTACTAGGGAAATCCTTATCTGAACCCAAACCAAGAAGAAGGGGAAAAGCCGACAGTCGACCAAGAGTCGATGGTTTGGAAAACAATATATCCAGAGGATCCCATCAAGAAGATTTCAGGGAAGACTCACCGGATCATAGGCGAGATAGACATCCCGACGGATCGAAAGGGACAGAAGTGAGGGAGACAGAAGGAAGAAGAAAGTGTAAGAAAGTAACAGGCCGCAAATTTAAGTGTATGCACACAAACGCAAGGAGCCTACGGAATAAAACGGAATTGGAAGCTATTGCACAAAAAGATAACCTGGACATCATCGGCATCACAGAAACATGGTGGAACAAGGACAATGTCTGGGACACTGTACTACTGGGATACAAGCTATACCACAGAGACAGAGTAGGACAAAAAGATGAGGGTATTTCCCTATACATAAAAGAGGGAATTGAATCTATCAGAGAGAACACGCCAGAAACGAACAATAAGGTAGAGTCTCTATGGGCTAAAATACCGGAACAAATGGAACGGATACGAAGATCTGCATCTACTACCAACCCTCAGGGCAGTCTGAAGAGACTGATGAAGAAATGACGGATGAGATTAGTGGGGGTGTACCATGGCCTGGTACAACGGCATGATAACCTTCTCAGATCTGTTTGTGATCCCCTTCTTAATCATTCAAAAAATGGAAAAAGGACAAATCAGAGGACAACCAAAAGGAGCACAAAAAACACCAAAAGGAGTGTCACCGAGTGGTTGGGAAAGCAAAAAGAGAATATGAAGAGAGACTGGCAGGGGAAGCAACAAACTTCAAATCATTCTTCAGGTACGTCAAGGGGAAGCAACCAGCAAGGGAGGAAGTGGGACCCTTGGATGATGGAGACAGAAAGGGAGTGGTAAAAGAGGAAAAGGAGATAGCTGACAGGCTAAATGAGTTCTTCACTTCAGTCTTCACGAGGGAGGACACAACCAACATTCCGGAACCCGAGGAGATCGTAAAAGGAGATCAGGATGAAAATCTGGTCCAACTAGAGGTAGGCAAAGTTGGATGTCCTCAGGCAGATAGACAGGCTAAAGAGCGACAAATCGCCAGGTCCGGACGGCATTCACCCAAGGGTACTCAAGGAACTAAGGAACGAAATAGCTGAGCCACTTAGACAAATATGCAACCTATCCTTAAAAACTGGAGAGATTCCGGAAGACTGGAAAATAGCAAATGTCACGCCCATCTTCAAGAAAGGCTCAAGGGGAGACCCAGGAAACTACAGGCCGGTGAGCTTGACCTCGGTCCCGGGAAAGATGATGGAAGTGCTGATTAAAGACTGCATCTGGGAACACATCGAAAACACTGGGCAGCTAAAGCCGAGTCAGCATGGCTTCTGCAAGGGCAGGTCATGCCTCACTAACTTATTATACTTCTTTGAGGGGGTAAACAGCCAGGTGGATAAAGGGGAATCTATAGACATCATTTACCTTGACTTCCAAAAAGCCTTTGACAAGGTACCACATGAAAGACTGCTAAGGAAGCTATGGAATCACGGGGTGCAAGGGGAGGTCCACCGATGGATCAAAAACTGGCTGGCGGACAGGAAACAGAGGGTTGGAATAAAGGGCCATTACTCAGACTGGCAATGGGTCACGAGCGAAGTTCCGCAGGGGTCGGTGCTGGGACCGCTCCTGTTCAATATATTTATTAACGACCTGGAAGCAGGAACAAAATGTGAGGTTATTAAATTTGCGGATGACACCAAATTATACAGCAGGGTTGAAAGCAAGGAGGACTGCAAAAATCTCCAAAAAGATCTGACACAGCTGGAAGAGTGGGCCAAAAAGTTGAGCTTCAACATAGGGAAATGCAAGGTCATTCATGTAGGAAAAAGAACCCAATGTTCACTTACAAATGGGGGGATCACCGCTAGGGGTGAGTAACCTTGAAAGAGACCTGGGAGTGATGGTAGACACATCATTGAAGGTGTCAGCGCAGTGCGCCACAGCCTCAAGGAAGGCAAACAGAATGTTGGGCATCATTAAGAAGGGTATCACGACCAGGACGAAGGAAGTCATCCTGCCACTGTATCGTGCAATGGTGCGCCCGCACCTGGAGTACTGTGTCCAGTACTGGTCGCCGTACCTCAAGAAGGACTTGGCGGTACTTGAGAGAGTCCAGAGAAGAGCAACTAAGCTAATAAAGGGTATGGAAGACCTCTCATATACTGACAGACTGAAGAAGCTGGGGCTTTTCTCCCTGGAAAAGCGGAGACTTAGAGGAGACATGATAGAAACCTTCAAGATCATGAAGGGCATAGAAAGAGTAGACAGGGACAGATTTTTCAAATTACGGGGAACCACAAGTACAAGGGGGCACTCAGAGAAATTGAAAGGGGAAAGGTTTAGAACAAACGCCAGGAAGTTCTTTTTCACTCAGAGGGTGGTGGATACATGGAACGCGCTACCAGAGGATGTGATAAGCAGGAGCACGCTACAGGGCTTCAAAGAGGGTCTGGACAGGTACCTGGAGGACAAAGGGATTGAGGGGTACAGATAGGAGTAGAGGTAGGTAATAGGGAGAGGATTAGAGGCAGTTATAAAATTAGTCAGGGACACTGTTCAGGCAATTAGGCCTGATGGGCCGCCGCGAGAGCGGACCGCTGGGCAGGATGGACCTCTGGTCTGCCTCAGCGGAGGCAACTTCTTATGTTCTTATTCCTAGAATTATGTTTGCCCTTTTCGCCACTGCCGCACATTGTGCAGACGGTTTCATTGACTTGTCTACAAGTACTCCCATGTCTCTTTCCTGGGGGCTCTCTCCAAGTATAGCACCGGACATCCTGTATTCATGCAGTAACTTCGCCCACCCCCCGACGTCACACACCCAATCTCCCCCCATAAAAGGGCGCGAGCCAATGGCGAAAGCGCCTTTGCGAAGAGCCTTAAGAAGAGCCAGAGGGCAGACTACAGGACACCTTAGGGCAGTAAGAGGTCCTTTCTTGCCCACTAATAAGCAGGCTAAACACTCTAACAAGCAGGCTCACTCTCAAGCAGGCAAAAACACTAAGATGCAGGCAAAACACTTTAACAAGCAGGCTCACTTACAGGTAGGCAAAACACTCTAACAAGCAGGCTCACTCTCAAGCAGGCTAAAACACTAACAAGCAGGCTCACTTAGAAGCAGGCAAAATCACACTCACAAACAGGTTCACTTACAAGCAGGCAAAAATACTCTAACGAACAGGCAGACCTCTCTAACTATATAGAAGACAGTCCGACACAGTCACTTTCACACTGACCTTAGGCAGACTTTTCTACTTTCTATTTAATCTTAGGCAGATCTCACTTGCAACTTGGAAATGGCAGAGAGAACAAGAAACGCTAAAACTACCATCAAGACCAGTATTCCTGTCACCGAGGGGTTAAAGGGGGTGACCACGGCCTGCGCTCAGACGGAGGAGGACCCGAGACGGTGAACAGAGGTCGCTATGCAGACCAAGGCCATCCCCCAGCAGTACACCACAGTCTCTACGCAGACAGAGGAGGTGGGCCAGCTGGATGGTGACATCTTGCAGGAACTATGGAACCTGAGAGAGGAGGTGAAACGCTTGAGAAACATCCGAGAGGATGAGGCATTCATCGACGAGGTCGTCCAGGAGCTGTCCCACATCACCATGCAGGTGCCTGACAAGTCCATCCTCGAGATGCCCAAACCTTCAGCTTTGAAACCAACAATTGGGGTACATTAGATGGCTGGAGACGCTGACTCCTGGCAGCTAGTAACCTCCTCCACAGGCAAGCCCCCTTATTTAATTTCATCTTCTTCTTCTTTTTCTCATAAACAGGGTAGCTTCACATCCACTCCACAACTCACCCTGAGGAACAGATTCCAGATCTTACAGGATGGAACGGCCGATGAGAATCAGGAAGATGCCCAACACACGACTCCAGTTCCGGGGACAACTGATCCACTACCCCCGAAGAAGCGCAGGGTAATAGTCAATGGAGACTCCATGCTGAGGGGCACCGAGGGACTAGTTTGCAGACCGGATATGCAATCAAAAGAGGTTTACTGTCTGCCTGGAGCCAGGATCCGAGATATCACCGCCTGCCTAGATAGACTTCTCAAACCCCAAGACCACTTCCCCATGCTTCTCATCCACGTCGGAATGAACGACACTGCCAGGAACACCCCGGAGGACATACCCAAAGACTTTGAAGCCCTGGGTGAGAAGCTGAGGCGGACGGGAGCGCAGGTGGTCTTCTCCTCGATCCTCCGAGCCAGAGCCAGAGAGGAGCGTTTCCAGAGGACTAACGAGTGGCTACACGAATGGTGCAGGGAGATGAACTTCGGATTCCTAAACCATGGTGAGGCGCTGCAGGGACTTCAGGGACCAGACTGACTACACCTGACCAGCAGAGGTAAGAACGTCTTTGGACATCGACTAGCCCGCCTACTTCGTAGGGCTTTAAACTAGGTAAGTTGGGGGAGGGTATCCATTCACTTACCAGAGCAGTAAGTAACTATCCTGAGGAGGTTAGTCACGACTCCACTTCTGAGTCCGAGGTAAGTACCCACATCGCAAACAATTCTTTAGGAGTCACACTAACTCAGGCGGGGCTTAGCAAACGTAAGGTATGGAGGGCTATGTATGTTAATGGACACAGTTTAGGCAACAAAATTCTGGAACTGGAAACGGAAATACTGAACGCCGAGCTTGACGTGGTGGTGATTTCCGAGACCTGGTTCACGGACTCTCATGAGTGGGATATGGCTATACCGGGTTACAACTTACTTTGTCAAGACAGAGAGGGCAAGTTAGGAGGGGGGGTGGCACTATACACTAAAGAAGACATCAAAACTACCAGAATCACAGATGTCAAGTACACCGGAGAATCCCTCTGGGTGAACCTGACCAGAGGTACCGAAAAATGCCTGTACCTCGGTGTAGTATACAGGCCTCCAAAACAACTGGAAGACAAGGACTTGGAATTAATCGAGGACATAGAGAGCATCACTTGACTTCAACATGCCCGATGTAGATTGGAACACACTTTCTGCCACAACCAGCGGCAGCAGAAGGCTATTAACATCCATAAAGGGGGCACAAATCAAACAAATGATATTAGAACCCACAAGGAATCAGGCGATACTGGACCTAGTACTCACAAACGGAGAGAGCATCTCGGAAGTCTCGGTAGGCGCTATGCTAGCCTCCAGCGACCACAAAATGGTATGGTTCAACCTCAGGAAAGGTTACACTAGATCGTACACATCAACAAAGGTACTCAACTTTCGGGGCACTGACTTCAAACTCATGGCAGATTTCATCCATGGGGCACTGCAAAACCAAGCTGAAACCGAGGACGTGGAGTTTATGTGGTCAACCCTGAAATCTACCCTACACGAAGCAACGAACCGCTACATAAAAACAGTGAGCAAATGAAGAAGAAACAGACCCCAATGGTTCACTTCGGAGATCTCGGACCTCGTCAAAAGTAAGAAAAAAGCATTTATTTCCTACAAACAATCTGGGACTTCCTATTCCCACATAGGCAGGACGCTGCAAAGAGGTTTCTGGGGCAGTCCGAAGGCAGCAGGCTCACCTCACTGATGCTGTTGGTGGCCCAAAGATTGCAGTGCAGAGAAGGTAAGTGGGGGACAGGGGAGAGCCATACCCAACTCCTTGGTGACGGCTAGAGAGAGAGAGAGGCTGTGCCACCAGATTCCACTAGGGGTGTGTGTTGAGAGAAAGTAACCATGGGAGGGGAGAAGTGTTGGAAGGAGAGAGAGAGAGAGAGAGCACCCCCCACATAAGGGGAGTTGGAAGGAGAGAGAAGCACCTAAAGGGGAGGGGGGGATTGGAGGGAGGGAGAGAGAGGGAGGAGGGCCCATGGAAGAGGAGGGAGGTTGGAAGGGGAGAGAGAGAAAGAAAGAAGAACCCGTGAAAGGCGAGGTTGGAAGGAGAGAGAAGCATCCACAGAGGAGGAGGGGTTAGGAGGAGAAAGAAAGAAGCACCCATAAGAGAAGGGGGGTTGGAAGGAGAGAGGGAAGCGCCCCGGGGAGGGCGAGAGAGGTAGAGAAGCATTAAAAAGGTATAGAGGATGGGAAGGGAGTCTAAGGAAATGGGTGAAAAGTGTGTGGGGGTGGCTGGGGGCAGAGTCATATGTTCTCCTTTTTGTCTTCACGAATATGGCAACACTATTTTTGAGAAATTTTTGTTTAGGTTTCTGCTTTTCATTCATGATTATTAGTTGCAACATAACAAAACTACTTTATATATTTTAAGGTTTTCTTCTTCTTTTCTAATGGTTACTAGACATGAAGAAATCACTGTTGTCCTTGACCAGAAACACTATGTAGAAGAACTCAATGGGCATTTAAGGTAGGAATTATTCACTTAATAAACAAAAAAAATGTTTATATTGTCAGGATTCAGACTTGCTTGCTTGCTTGATTTTGTTGTTCGTTCCAAAAAAAGACTATAACAGAATAGGATGAAGCTTGATGTGTGGGGAAAAGCTGGTAATAAAACACACATTCAGTTTAAAAATGGGCCAAATTAGACCAGAGGTTCCAGAGTAATAAGCCTCCCTTGTGCCCCCCATCCCAGAGGCTATTCTAGGGGAAAGCACCCTCCAGGGATTAAAGACAAGGTTAGACAAGTCCCTGCTGAACTAGAACATATGCAGGTAAGGCTAGACTCAATCAGGGCACTGGTCTTTGACCTAAGAGCCACCGCGTGAGTTGACTGCTGGGCACGATGGACCACTGGTCTGACCCAGCAGTGGCAATTCTTATGTTTTTATGCATTTCTATGGGAAGAGTTTCAGCTGCTTCAGCATAGAAACTTTGTACCTCTTCTCCCAATAGCCACTCACTTAACTTCACCCCTTCCTCTTAACAGCCACCCCCACTCTAATGTAACTTCCAAATCCTGATCTAATTCTTATTGTAAACCACATAGATTCCTTGCAGAGAATTGCAATATATAAGACACTGTATTGTACATACAGTGAGACACTGGAATGGCATTAATCATAGAGGTATCAGCCCCCCAAAATTACTCTTGTGAATCTCATGGAAAAAGCAAAAATCAAGACCAAGAAAATGTGACAATAGTCCCGTTGTTTTGTGTGTCACAGGCTTAATAAAAAAAAACCCCTTGCAAGCACACCTGGATAGGTTGCCTCATAGGCAGCAGAATGCTTTTTTGTTTGGGGGGCCCACAAGCTCTGCCCCAAACCCGGCCCCCATAATAGTACTAATTGTAATACCATTTTTTCCATTCATTTTTCATATATACACACACAATATAATCATAGTAACATAGTAGATGACAACAGATAAAGACCCGAATGGTCCATCCAGTCTGCCCAACCTGATCCAATTTAAATTTTTAAATTTTTTCTTCTTAGCTATTTCTGGGCAAGAATCCAAAGCTTTACCCGGTACTGTGCTTGGGTTTCAACTGCCGAAATCTCTGTTAAGACTTACTCCAGCCCATCTACACCTTCCCAGCCATTGAAGCCTTCCCCAGCCCATCCTCCACCAAACGGCCATATACAGACACAGACCGTGCAAGTCTGCCCAGTACTGGCTTTAGTTCAATATTTAATCTTATTAACAACACACAATGGTTATCCACAAAATTAAATTATATAAAACACACTATGCTTCTCAAAATTCATTCCTACCAGAACACAGATAACTGCTATGCAAATACGGAACCACAAACTAAAAGTACTAATATAGATGAACAAAACCCTAAGATTCAAGACTCTGCATGCAGTACAACCCCAGAGAAATAGAAACAAATGCACTTCTTCCTTAACAGTGCAAAATATAGACAGCAGATGTAATTTCCTTTTCCCTTCCCCACCAGCAGGATTTCTTTCTCTCCCTTCCCACTACTCTACCTGTGTAGCATCTCTCTTTTCCTCCTTTCCTAACCCCACTCCCCCCACCGCCCGTGCATTTGTCCTTCCCAACCCTCTCCCAGTATTTGCCGTATCTGTCTTCCCAACCCCCTGAGCATCTGTCCTCCCTGCCTTCCCAAATCCCTACCCCCTGCACCCAGCCCCCTTCCCTCCCTCCCTGTCAGGCTCTGCACCCGCCCCCTTCCCTCCCCCCTCTGTCATGCTCTGCACCTAGCCCCCTTCCTGGCTCTACACCCAGCTCCCTTCCCTCACTACTCTCGTCAGACTCTGCACCCAGCCTCCTTCCCTCCCCCCCTCCCTGTCAGACTTTGCACCCATACCCCTTCCCTCCCCCTGTCAGACTCTGCACCCAGCCACCCTCCCTGCCCTGTCCTCCTACTTCGCTGCTAACCTGGTGGGAGGTGGCAGCCGTGGGATGTTTTCTATATCAGAATTAGTTCTGTCAGATGATGTGTGAACATCCAAGGTGAAGAGAACGAGAGGGCACTCGCTAAAGTTAGAAGAGAAAAGATTCCGTACAAACGTAAGGAAGTTCTTCTTCACTCAGAGAGTGGTAGAAACCTGGAACGCTCTTCTGGATGCTGTTATAGGGGAAAGCACCCTTCAGGGATTCAAGACAAGGTTGGATAAGTTCCTATTGGAACAGAACATACGCAAGTAAGGCTAGACTCAAATAGGGAGGGCACTGGTCTTTGACCTAAGGGCCGCCGCATGAATGGACTGATGGGCACGATGGACCACTGGTCTAACCCAGCAGCGGCAAATCTTATGTTCTTATCGTTGTCAACGGTGACATACAGCTCAAACTCTTGTGGCTAGAGTCCAACTGGGAGTTCAGTGGATGAAGTGTCAGCTTCAGTTGTCTCATCAGATGTGTGAATGAAGCTCACCCATTGATAGCAATTTGAAATCATTGATGATGAGACTCGACTCCACGCCTCCCGTACCACTGTCATTTTTCTCACAAGCTCAGCAGCTCGGGGGCTGGATTCCATGCTTGTATCAATCACTGCCATCACATATTTTAGGACAGGCGACCTGTAATGACATTTGAAGTTGGCGATTATCCCCTGGTCCATCAGTTGGATCAAAGAGGTCATGTTTGGTGGCAAAAAAACGAGTTTGATGTTGGTTAATTGTATGTCATTGCTATGTGCTGCACAGTTATCACACAGCATTACAAAATGTCTCCCACACCTTCTCATCAGATATTCAAGCTTCTTCAACCATTCAATCCACAGTGTCGCTGTCATCCATGCGTTTTTGTTGCTTTCATATTCAACAGGCAGACATTTAATGTTTTTGAAGCACCGAGGATTTTCATTCTTCCCAATCACCAGTGGCTCGAGCTTTTCACTATCGTCCATATTGCAACTGAGCAGCAATGTCAATTGTTCCTTTGGCACCTTGAAGCCAACAGTTTTACTGTGTTTGAAAGCCAATGTTCCATCAGGGATGGCATGCCAGTACAGGCCCGTCTCATCAGCATTGAAAACATCGCATGGTTCATATCCACCAATGATTGATGGCAACACTTCCATGACCCCATCTTTCTGTGCCAAACTCATCCACGTCATGTTTTTCACCATGCTGCTTCTTAAATTTTATGCCGTTACAAACCTTCCACCTTTCCAGCCAACCGTTTGTTTATTTGAAGTCTTCTACACCCAGTTCTTTGTATTGCTGTGCTGCTTTCTCCATCAGCAGAGGCCCACTGATTGGCAGTTGACAACTTATAGCTTCAGCAAACCATCGCAGCAAAGCTTGTTCAATGTCTCCAGCCTTCCCAATTCTTTTCTGTTTCCTGGTAGGATTGTTGCTGTTTTGCCAGTCTTTCAATATGGCTTGCTTTTTTTTTCTGAATCCGAGAAATCTGGCTAGGATGAACGCTGTAATGTTTTGCAATAGAGACCTGACTTTCCCGTTGGTCAAGTCTCTTTAAGACATCGACACATTCAGTCAAAGACAATGACTTTTGTCCAGCGTTGTGGACACGTTCAGCCAGAGACAATGACTTTTGACCAGCCAAAGACAAAGGTTTTTCTCCACGAGACGCCATGGTGCAGTTTCGAAAGTTCGAACACCTGGCCAGGTCTAGACTACTGATCTGAAACACGTGGCTCATCAATGTGAGAAAGTGATTGCTTTTAACCAGAGTGAACGTAACGTGAATGCATAGAGGTGGGACCTATAACATCAGTGCACATAAGCGAATTGGGTGCTTATCAGAATTGCAATTATCTGGAGTTTACATCCATTGACTTTAATGTAAAAAATACAGGACCATGGTGGTAGGCTGCGGATAATCGAAACATGTGCTTAACCTACGTGCACTTAGGTGGAGTCGACTGTTCTTAGTTAAACTGAGCTGACTCTTTATATCTGGACTGTGGTGTACTGCTCTGTTTTCGAACCTAGACCTCTTTCTTCCTCAAAAAAAAAAGCTGCTTGGATCCTTGGCTATCAGGAGTACCCAACAAGTACTGTTTATAATTAAGGAAGAAACTAAGAAATCTAAAGCTGCTGATGTTATCCATTTGGGAATAAATGACTTGGCCAACAACTCCCCACTTGCAGTTAAGAAAGTCTTTCAGGAGCTAGGGGAGGGCTTAAAACCTTTTGTAAAAACTGTAGCTTTCTTAGAAGTACTACCTACCTATGAAAAGGGAGAGGAAAGAGTTAAAAACACAGAGGACTTCAATAGGTGGCTCAAAGCCTGGTGTCATCAAGAATGCTTTAGGTACATAGGAGGATGGGGGTATACATGGAAGGACAAGAAACTATATTGTATTGAGAATCCTTGCGGAGAAATTTAGACAATGTGGGGCAAATTCTATAAAAGGCGTCCTGATTTTAGCCAGCTTACTGCTGTCTAACCACCAATTGGGACACATGTTAAAAAAAAAAAACATCCAGGGCAGGCCACATTTCAAATAGATGCAGCCGTTGAACTTATTGCAGCAAGGGATCTCCCTGCCATGGCAACCCGTCCCCCCCATCACAGAGACTACTTTGATACGGTTGTTTTCCATATCCATGCTCTGTATGATTGCTTAGTGTTGCATGATTGATTTTTGCCTTGTATCCTTCAGTCCAAGTACAGTATGATCTATCCTATCTGTAACTTAAGGGGGTCTTTTACTAAGGTGCGCTAAATGCTAACGTGCCAATTATATTCGGCTAGAACACCTTAGTAAAAGACCCCCAAAATTATTTTCCCATTTTTGTTTGGCCTGTACACCACTTTGACTTGCCTGAAAAAGAGGGTGGTATAGTAAGCGCAAATAAACTATAAACTACTAATTCTAATGCTAATTCTAAATATATTTGGAAATTAATATTGACTACCCTAAAATTATTTTAATTTTGATTTTTATTTATATGAAATCTTTTGGCAGTTGTATGGTTGGAGATCTTCAAATAAAAGTGGATTCTGTGGAACGAACAAATTTAAAATTGATGGAAGAGGTTTGTACATAATTTCTATTAATAGATCAAGTGTAATAGAAATATGTATTCACGTGTGAATATGGGGAAAATTCTAGAAACCTTGCCTAAATGTAGGTGTCCTACCGACACCTAAGTTATTTATTAAAAAATTTATATTCCACATATAACTATGCGATATCCATATCACATACATAAAATCTTGTTTCCCTATGATTACCAGATATAATATAGACAAATGTCATCTAAAATGGCAAGATTTCTGCCCTGCTAGTTGCTTCTTTGTCTACAAAAGAGCCCAGGAGATTGAAATTCTTTACAACTTCTATTCTATTGCCTTCAAGTTCAAAATATTCTTCATTTTCCATATTCATGATCTTTGTCTTATGTTCAGTTCTAATCCCATGTTATGACTTTCGGCTTTGACTTTCTCAGTAGATACAGCATGTGTTCTTGTTGCTGGTGGACTAGATGGGCCATTTGGCCTTTATCTTCCATTATGTTTTATGTTTCTATAGACGTGTTGGCCCACCATAGCAACCTGTCAGCCACAAGCCAGTAGAAGAGAGGAAGAGATAATGGTTACTGCGTATGGACAGACTAGATGGGCCATTTGGCCTTTATGTGCCATCATGTTTTATGTTTCTGTAGACATGTTTGCCCACCACAGCAACCTGTCAGCCACAAGCCAGCAGAACTCAGGGTGCCATGGCACAGGGAAATGCAGAGGGCAGCATGCAAGCCTGCAAGATGAAGCTGTGTCATGAGGGGGCCCTCCGATGCAGGGCCGACAGGGGAGGGTAAACAGGGCAGATGTCCTGGGCACTGCTGTCCAAGCATCTCTTCCCATTGTCGAGCCATCTCTCTCCCTTCATGGCACTTTCCCAATCCAATTTCTATCTCAGAGGGGTCGCGATGCGGCAGCCAATCTCACTAGTTTCATGTGGACAGCTGCCCCAAAGCTTTTCCTCTGACACGACCGGAAGTTGCATCAGAGGAGAGAATGTTCGGGACAGCCACGTGCAACTAGTGAGAATGGCTTCCCCGTCAGCACCCATCTGAGAGAGAGAACTTGGGTTTTGGAAAGCGTCCGCAAAAGTGAGAAGAAGGGAGGGAGATGGCCCCATAAGGGGAAGAGGTTCAATGGTGCTTTAGATTTGTGTGGAAAAAGAGGTGACAGATGTTGAATGGAAGCGGGGGGAGAGAAGGGGACAGACACTGAATGGAAATGGGGGGGTGAGAGAGGTGGATAGACGTGGAATTGGGGGTGAGAGAGGGGAACAGATGCTGAATGGAAGGGGGTGAGGGGAGCAGACATTGGAAGGAAGTGGGGTGGAGAGAAAATAAGAGCACATGCTGGATTGGGGGAATAGTTAGATCCTGGAAAGGGTGAGGGAAAGAGATGGCAAGCTATAGGTAGACACAATGAAAGAGGGAAATTGAGGAATGAATAGTAAGAACGAATTTAGACAGAGGCAGAAAAGAAATTGAGAAGTAAGAAAAAGAGGAAAGGAGAGAGAGAGATACCAGAGCATGGGGGGAATGGGAGGAGACAGATACTAGATTTGAGGGGAGAAAAAGAGGAGAGAGAGATGCTAAAATCAGCTGGGAGGGAGGGATGATGGAAGGGAAGAAGACAGATGCCACACCATGAGGGGAGCGGAGGGAAGTAGGTGGATGCCAGACCAATAGTGGAGGGAGAGATGGAAGGGAGAGGCAGTTTCTGGAAGAGGCATAAAAAGAGAGCAGGTGCCATATGGAAGAGGCAGAGAGAAGGCAAACAGTTGATGGAAGAAAAAGAATGATGAGATGAGGAAAGCAGAAACCAGACAACAAAGGTAGAAAAATAATTTCTATTTATTTTATTTTTTTTTTTTTGCTTTAGGATAAAGTATTATTGTAGCTGTGTTGATAAATGTTTATAAATAGAAAATGGAAATAAGGTGATCATTTTTATTGGATTAATTTTAATACATTTTTTTTACTAATTCAGAGTCCAAACTCCCTTCCTCAGGTCAGGACAGGGATACTCTATCAGCTGTTCAGGACATTAAGATCTGAGGGGGGGTGATAACGACTATCATTGACAGATTTTTCAAAAGCACATTATGAAAGTAGTTGGAGTGACTTTATGGAACAATTTAACAGGGCCACTGAGAGCACTTTTATAGATCTTCAAAAATTTAAGAAAGGATTTAAAACTACTCTATCCGTGATTATTTTAACAGAATTCGTGAGGTGATTTCTGCTGCTAGATATTTGTCTCTTTGAAGAAAATCAAGTATGTGCTGCTTGTGTGCATGAAACTATTGTATGTGTCTTTTTGTCTGTATCCATTTTATGATTGTATTTTGTAAACTGCCTAGAAATAGATGTGTAAGAAATTCTTTAAATAAATAAATAAATAAATACCGTGACAGCAGTATAGTTTACTAACCTAAAGAAAGAGGTTTTAACCTCTGAAAGCTAACTGAGAAGTGTATTAGTGCAATAAAATGGTGGGCACGAAGGGTTCCTTTTACAAAAGTGTGCTAGCGTTTTTAACGCACGCACTGGATTAGCGCTTGCCATAGCTGGCTGAAGATCTCTTCCTCTAGGAAGGAAGAAAGGGGGGATTTGATCAGAGATGTTTAGGGATTGCATAGAAGAAAAAGTGTACACTGGTATGGTAATGTTTGTTGTTTGTTTTGAATTTTAAAATAAAAGAAAAAATAAATCAAGTGGAAATAAAGAAGTAAATAAATGAGGTGGGGCATGGGGCCCAGTGTACTTGTGTGCCTAGGGGCCCTCGAAGAACTAATCCTGCCCTGGGGGGGGGCACATGCTCTGCTGCTCAAGAGCCAATGACACACCAAGGGATAGGGAGCAGGCCCAGGACAACACAATGGAAGGGAGGAGTTGCAGGAGGCTTCCAGGACAAACACAAAGGGATAGGTAGGCAAGACTCGCACAACAGACGGGAAATGGGGTCCCAGGACAGAGGCAGGTAGAGTGGAACTGGAAGAGAATGGGAAACAGAGGTGGGAGGGTGTGCAGTTGGATTGGCCTGGGATAGATAAAAATAGAAGGGGTGCAGGAGGGGCCCAGGATTCATGGAGGGGAAGGAAGAAACATAGGGAGGGTCTGCAAGACAGACCATGAGGGAGGACAGAGGCCCAGAAGATACTAAGTAGGACATGAGGGAGTGCTGCATGGTCCAGGATAGAGGGGATGGCAAAGGGAGGGATGCATGAAGTGCCCGGAAAATAAAAACAGTGGAGGAAGGAATTGCAGGAAGGGACCTGACCACACAAAGAAAGAGGGAAAGGGGGGGAACGTGGGGTGATCAGACAGATCTGGAGGGAGCAAAGGGCTAAAGGGTGGAGGAGTCACAGGATGTGGTCAGTGCCTGTAGCATCTGCAGTCCAGTAGGCATAGAGACACACATTAGGAAGTCGATGGCGCTGCAAGGGTAGGGGTGGAATGGTCTGAACAGAAGGAGTGGTGACTTACTTGAATCTAGGTGCATCAGGAAGGTCCAGCAGGCTGAGGGCATGAACCCTGTAAAGACGTCAAATGGAGTCTTCATGTCTAGATGACTAGCAAATGTTGGCAGTTGAAAATGGAATCTAGCGGCGTAATCTCTCTTAAACATCCTACTAATCAACCTGTAATGGAAGATTTTGATGTATAGCGGGGAGAAGTAGTTCGGGTTTGAGGAGGAATGAGTGAATATAGGAAGCACATGGGTATTGCTGTGGGTTGGAGCTCTTAGTTACAAGGTATTAGTCAATGTTTTTGTTATTAGTCTAGTCATCTTCAAGGTGTGAGTAGTGGGTGGGGTGATAGACAAGATAATCATTTGGTAAGGGTTGGTAATGGAAGCCTTAATTAGTGTTGGTTTGTAGTTGTAAGGAATGGGCCTGCAGAAAGTTCTCTTCAAAATCTGTTACAAACTGATTGGTAGTATCGGGTGCTATAGATGTCCCTTTGATCAGTTGAAAAAAAGTATTTTGGAACGCAAAATAATTCTTGTTGGGTGCAGTGGTTGCCATGGTAACAATAAAACGGTTGGGGATTTAACGTGGACAATGTGGTGTTTCTCAATTATAAGTAAGGATTCAAGTTGCGGTATGTTAGTGTATAAGGACTGAGCGGTAGTGACTCGCGGCCAGTGGGGGGTGATGCCTGTGGGACGGTAATGGAATGGACATCAGGACATGATAGTGCAGTATTTTGTGGAATTTTTCTACAAAAATGGACTTTTTTTCGTATGATTCTGGGTAACTCTAGTTAGATACAAGCATATGTATTAGTTAAGGCCACGCCCAATAGAAGCGTACGAAAAATTGGTGAATAAAAATCTGAATATGGATGTAGCGAAGGCAGAAAAACACACTACAGATTAATATTAAGGAAAAGCATAATAATAATCTTTTTATGTACTTTGCTATTAAGCTAGATCATGGAGGAAATCAGGATATATATGGACTCCATTTTGTTCTCTGTCTTTTACTCCATTTTGTGTTCAGACTTTTTCCTTGTCTTTGTTCGGAGTTTTCCCGCTTCTAGCATCGTGGTTCTAATTGATACCAGATGTTCCTTAGGCTGGGTAGGAAGAGCATATTAGATTACGTATCCCAAACTGAGATATAACAGGTATTAAATATGAATGAAATACATAGAATGAATGAAAATACATGGTCTGAATGGAAGGGGCCCCTGAACCTGAATGTAAGTGATTATGTGTATGGATGTGTATTGAACAAAATAATTGGTTTTGAAAAAACATATTACAGTGGAACCTTGGTTTACGAGCATAATTCATTCCAGAAGCATGCTCGTAAACCAGATTGCTCGTATATCAAAGCAAGTTTCTCCATAGGAAGTAAGGGAAACTGCTTTGATTGGTTCCACCTCCTCCCCCCCCGAGGCTACCGGCGCTGCTCCATTCTCCCCCCCTTGAGGAATCCGACGCTGTTCCAACCCCCCCCCCCCCCCCCCGTGATCCAGCATCCCCCCAGCGAACTGGCATCCCCCCCGCTCGCGTTGCCCCCCCTCCACCGCTATCCTACTTCCCCTCCCCCCCCGAGCAGTCAATGACACCCTTTACCCGACTTGGCACCAGTGCCGGTGCCCGAAGATCCTCCCTCTTCTGGCGCAGCTGGGCGGTGCATCGGAGATCCTCCTTCTGGGCTGGGCTGGGCTAGACTGGCTTTGAGCATTTGCACATGCTCAAAGCTTCTGGTCTCGCTCTCTCCGAGATTTAGAGCGAGACTAGAAGGCTTTGAGCATGCGCAAATGCTCAAAGCCAGTCCAGCCCAGCCCAGACCAGAAGAAGGAGGATCTCCGACGCACCGCCCAGCCCAGGCCGCGCCAGAAGAGGGAGGATCTTCGGGCACCAAGTTTGCGAATGTTTTGCTCGTCTTGCAAAACACTCGCAAACTGGTGCACTCGTAAACCGAGGTACAATTGTATATATATTTGCAACCTAAAGAAATTTAAAGGAAGCCTGAGCACAACATCTGAAAATAATTAGCAGTCTCTAGCATAGAAAGGGGGAAAACAGCCCCTCCTTTTCCTCTAAGGCTGACCAGTTTTATTAGGTGGAACATGAAACTGTTAGTTGTTCAAAGCAGGCTGAGAATATCTCAGCACCGTTTTAACAAATGCAGATTCTCTTAATAGGGAATATTGGATATGTTATAAAATGTTAATGTATATTCAGAAATGAATTTAAACAAAACAAATATGATTTCTGAAACTTTTAAACATATAGAGGAATTTTCTTTGGCTAACTTTTAAGACCACCTCTGTTAGTTTTGATTGGCCCACAGCCAATGATGTCACACTGGGCAAAAGGTATATAATGGGGAGCTTCGAAGTATCGAGTTGAGCTCGTTATCAGAAGGCCAGCATTTTGGCAACTATAACGACCTCCCGCTAACGCAACTAGCCTTTTGATGTCCATGATAGAAAAAATAAAAATAATAAAATTAAATATTATTGGTAAATCTTGCGTTAGCGTCATTTTCCATTTATTGTTTTTTTTCACACCTTGAGTGAAAGCTAGCAGCTTAATTGGCAGCTGCAGCTTTATGAGTGCGCTGGTGTCTCATGGTCAATGCTCAGGACTCAGTATCTAATGTGACTAATGTAATATCAGAGAGAGATCCATCAAAATCATCAAGAAGGTTAATGAAATGGGCTGAATAAGTGGCACATAAGGTCTCAATAAAAAGCCTGCAAAAATGGATAAAGGCTCAAGAATGAAGCTATTTCCAGAGAAATTCTTTGATCTACCTCAAGGATGGGTAATAGATTTATGGATTATCCCAGGACAAGCAGGCATGATATTCTCACATGTGGGTGACGTCATCTACGGAGCCCCGATGCGGAAGCATTTTCAAGCAAACTTGATTGAAGATTTAAGTTTGCTCTGCTGCTCCACGCATGCGTGCCTTCCTGCTCCACTAGGGGGCGCATCCCCTCGTGGTCTCCAGTTCAAAATTTTCCGCTGAGCCTAGAAGTCGTGTTTTTTCAGGCTCTGCCCCCAACTGCCTTCTAGCACCGCAATTTTTTCTTGTTTTTCTCGATTTAGTCGCTGTGCGCGAGTTTTTTTCTTGTTTCAACTGTTCCTGCTTCGTTTTTCACCGACCCGGAGGCTTCCGGGTCCCCGTGGCCGCGTGGCTATTCGAGCCGCAGCCAGCTTCGATTCTATGTCCCGGCCTTTGACCGGCTTTAAAAAGTGCTCCCGGTGCGAGTGGCTTCTTTCCATCACAGACCCGCATCACTGGTGCATCCTCTGCCTGGGGGCCGCTCATCCAACCGACTCCTGCCCCCAGTGCGCTACTTTCCAGAACCGGGCCCTCCGTCGAAGGAAAGCCCGCATGGCGGACCTTTTCGCCCCGGACCAACCCTCTACCTCGGCCTCGAGGTCGGCCCCGGCCTTGACCTCGGCCCCGAATACCTCGGCATCGCCTCGAGACTCGAACCCGAAGTCCTCGGGGCAACAGAAGACCTCGGCTCCAGGTAAGTCCCCTCTTCCCTCTGCAGGTTCTGTACCAGCAAAGAAAACAGCCTCGGGGACGCCGGCGACGCATGGCGGAAGTCCCATGCTTACAGCTCCGGCGAAGCCCTCCAAGCCTTCGGGCCATGCCTCCACCACACGGGAATACTCTGATACGAGGTCGCCCCCGGTGGAGTGCACTGAGGCAGTGGACATGCCCTCGATGCTGTCCGTGCCCGTTTTCCAGGACCTACTCCAAGCGATGATCTCGTCGGAGCTGTCCGCTGCAATGGCCCATTTGCAACCGGCCTCGACCTCAACCCCGCATGTGCCAGACCAACCTGAGCCTCGCGTCGAGCCACCTCGAAGAAAAGCGCACAAGCTTCGCCGCATTCCATCCTCCTCGGACTCCTCACCGAGGCACCCAAGGCGCTCTCCCTCCAAAGACCGCCGCGGTGCAAAACGTAGTGCTAAAACGACAGACACCTCGAACCGCCGTACCTCCAAGAAGGCCCGGGGTTCCCCCACTCTACGAGGCCGTTCACCTACACCTCGTACGGGACCGCTAAGGGTGGCTGAGTTATCACTGTCCAACCCGCGCATCCTCCGAACTCCCCCTCGGACCGGGACTCGGACCCGAGGTTGCAGGTTGTCACCGAGGGAGTCCGGGTCGAGGTCACCGATTCGACATCGATCGGTACCTCGAACCCCGACATCGTCTCCGAGGGGCTCCTCGAGACGTCGGAGATCTACGACACCGGAACACTTTCACAGTACTTCCCCGGTCTCGGAGCGTGGATCGGAGCAGGAACCTCGATACTCGAGGGAAGCCTCCCCATCCTTCTCCACCCGACGGAGGTCTCGTTCACCGACCCCGCAAGGGGCCTCGGGAACATCTCGCCCATCCTTCACTCGCTTTGTCCAGGACATGGGCCACGCTTTGGACTTAGACCTCCAGTCCGACTCCAGATACTCTAAGGAATACCTAGCGGAGCTGGATATGCCATCACTGCCCAGAGAGTCCCTCCGCCTACCGCCTAACCCGGTACTCCAACAGGCCTTCTTCAGGAACCTGGAGACCCCCTACATGGTCACAGCCGTACCCTCCAAAATGGAGGCCAAGTACCGCACAGTACTCTACCCGGGATTCGAACAACCACAGCTCTCCCACCAGTCGCTGCTAGTAGAATCCTCCTTGAAAAAGGCCCACCCATCCCGGGTCTCAGCCGCGGTCCCCCCAGGCCGAGAAGGCCGAACCCTAGACAAGTTCGGCAGGAGACTATATCAGAATGCCATGATGGCCTCTAGGGTGCAAAGCTACACTTTCACCTTCACATCCTACCTCAAACACCTCATTGGACTATTGAGAGCCTTTGAGACCGACCTACCGGCCTCCCGCCAAGGAGCGTTTGGCCTGCTTTTAGAGTCCCTCTCCAACCTGCGCCTCCATCTATTCCACGCGGCCTACGATGGCTTCGAACTCTCCTCCAGAGAGGCAGCCTTTGCTATCGCCATGCGCCGACTAGCTTGGCTGCGCCTGGTCGACATGGACCCCAACTTACAGGACCGGTTGGCTAACCTACTCTGCGTGGGAAAAGAACTGTTCGATGACACGATCGAGGCGGCCACAAAATGCCTCTCCGAACACGAACGCTCGTTTGCCCCCTCGTCAGGCAAAAACCTAAACCGCCCGTGCCCAGGCCGATCAGGGCCCCTCCACGCCGCTACCCACAAAAATCCACCCCTCCCTTCTCGCGGCCTCCACCCAGGCGTCCACAAGGCCACCACCGGGCCATGTCCAAGCCTGCGACTTCCAAACCATCCCCGTCCTTTTGACGGGATTCGCGGAAGGGGGCGGGCCCCCTCCGCCATAGTCCCAGGCCTCCTTCCCATCGGGGGTCGCCTCAAAGCCTTTTACCCTCGCTGGGAACAAGTCACGTCGGACGCATGGGTCCTTGGCGTGATCTCATCAGGATACTCTCTCAACTTTCGGGCCATTCCTCCAGACAACCCCCCAAGGAATTGCCCTCCCAACCGGACGCAGCTACCCCTACTCCTCTCCGAGGCTCGAGACCTGCTTCGCCTCAAGGCAGTGGAGGAGGTTCCTCCCGACCAACGGGGGAAGGGCTTCTACTCCCGTTACTTCCTGGTACCGAAAAAAACGGGAGACCTACGCCCAATACTAGACTTGAGACGCCTCAACAAATTTCTAGTACGGGAAAAATTTTGGATGCTTTCCCTACCGAACCTCTACCCCCTGATCGACGAGGGCGACTGGCTATGCTCCCTCGATCTGAAGGAGGCGTACACACATGTCCCAGTACACCCCGCTCACCGCAAGTTCTTGCGTTTTCAGGTAGGGGACTGGCACCTACAATACCGAGTCCTCCCCTTCGGCCTAGCATCATCACCTCGGGTCTTCACCAAGTGCCTCGTGGTGGTCGCAGCAACCTTACGCTCCCAGGGCCTCCAGGTATTCCCCTACCTGGACGACTGGC
This sequence comes from Geotrypetes seraphini, assembly GCF_902459505.1. Lineage (NCBI taxonomy): Eukaryota > Metazoa > Chordata > Amphibia > Gymnophiona > Dermophiidae > Geotrypetes > Geotrypetes seraphini. Next base: position 26,783,757 of record NC_047101.1, on the reverse strand, counting down.
TGATCAAAGCCCCGTCCAGGGAAGGGGTTATCTCAGCGACCCAACAGACTATTAACTACCTACAAAGTCTGGGGTTCGAAATAAACTTCCCAAAATCCCAACTACGCCCCTCGCAGTCCCTACAGTTCATCGGGGCCACGCTGGATACGGTTTGCCTCCGTTCCTTCCTCCCCCCTCCGCGCCTAGAAGCGTTAGTAAGTCTGAGTCGAAGGATCTCTCTGCTGACCTCGGTATCAGCTCGACAGATGATGACTCTTCTAGGCCACATGGCCTCCACCGTCCATGTTACACCCTTTGCCCGCCTCCATCTGAGAATCCCTCAATGGACCTTGGCCTCTCAATGGCGTCAAGACCGGGACCCGATCGACCGTCCCGTGACAGTGACTCCTTCCTTGCAAAGATCGCTCCGCTGGTGGGCCGACTCTTCAAATCTTTCCAAAGGTTTACTCTTCCTCGCCCCTCATCACAGCAAGGTACTCACCACGGACTCGTCAGAGTACGCTTGGGAAGCCCATCTGGATGGCCTACGCACGCAGGGGATGTGATCAGGCGAAGACCGCCGCTGTCACATCAACGTGCTAGAGCTCCGGGCCATCTATCTCGCAGCTGTAGCTTTTCAACATCTGCTCCACGACCGGGTGGTCCTCATCCGAACCGACAACCAGGTAGCAATGTACTATGTAAACAAACAAGGAGGAACAGGGTCTTGGTCCCTCTGTCGGGAAGCCCTGTGCCTCTGGAAATGGGCAATCTCCAACAACACCTTCCTTCGAGCGGTGTACATACAAGGAGAACAAAACTGTCTGGCGGACAGACTCAGCCGCCTCCTCCAGCCACACGAGTGGTCACTGCACTCTCAAACCCTACGACAGGTGTTCAAACTAGAGAGCTGCACGGGAACGGGGATGACGGGAATCCCGCGGGTTCCCCCTTTGGGTCACGGGGATCCCGTGGGGACGCCCCCTAGGGTCGCGGGGATCCCGTGGGGACGCCTCCGAGGGTCGCGGGGTTCCTGCGCTGACGTCGGAGGGAGGGCTTAAGCAAAGCCCTCCCTTCCTCCGACTTCAGCGCTGACATCAGGAAGACTTCCGGTCGGCTGTGTGCGGCAGGGCAGGTAGGGAGAAGGCAATGGCGTATGAAAGAGGGGGGAGGGGGCGGTCCGCCCCGGAGAATGCGCACAGCCGGTCAGGTCCCCCTATCGACCGACAACAGGCCCGGCCGACAAATCTCCCTGCCCTGTAGCCGCGAATCTAAATTACCTCTTATAGCAGCTTCACTACTCCAGCTGCTGTAAGAAGGTAATTTAGATTCGCGGCTACAGGACAGGGAGATTTGTCCGACAGGGCCTGTTCTGTTGTCGGTCGGGTGCAAAAGCGCCACAAAGGTGGAGGCAGGGAGGGAGGAAAGGTGGAGTGGAGAAGAAAAGACGCTTAAGGGGGGAGAAGGCCGCTGAAAGCACTGGGGAAGACAAAGGGGTGGAAAAGAACGCTGAAAGGACATGGGGTAAACGGGAGGAGGGGGGGAAGGACCCTGAAAGCACTGGGGAAGACAAAGGGGTGGAGAATGCCACTGAAAGGACATGGGGAAAACAGGGGTGGAGAAGGCCGCTGAAAGGACATGGGGAAGACAGAGGGGGGAGAAGGCCGCTGAAAGGACATGGGGAAGACAGAGGGGGGAGAAGAACGCTGAAAGGACATGGGGATGGCAGAGGGGGGAGAAGGATGCTGCCTGACAGGACATGGGGAAGATGGTGGGGGAGAAGGACACTGAAAGGAAATGGGGAAGAGGGAATGGGAAGAAGACGCTGGCAGGGAAGAAGACAGAGGTGCCAGACTATGGGGGGAGCGGAGGGAAAAAGATGGGTGCCAGACCAATTTGGGAGGGGGGAGAAAGGGAGAGGCACAGTAACAGAGCAAATGGAAGACACAGAGAGAAGAGAGGCAGTGGATGGAAGGAATTGAATGAGAACATGAAGAAAGCAGAAACCAGGCAATAAAGGTAGGAAAAAAATTATTATTTTTTTTTTTGCTTAAGGATAAAGTAGTATATTAGTTGTGTTGATAAAAATTTATAAACATTAGAGGCTCTGGTAGAAACCCGTTTACAAAGTATGTATTCTTCCCAATTAATATTTCCAAATTAATAAAGTCTTTTTGCTTATTTTTAAATGGGTTTCTACCATAGCCTTTAATTCAGTAGCATAATTAAATGAAATAACTATTTCTGTAGTTTATAGGGACGGGCGGGGACGTAGGGGATTCCTCGCGGGGACGGGCGGGGACGGAGGGGATTCCTCGCGGGGACGGGTGGGGACGGAGGGATTCCTCGAGGGGACAGGTGGGGACGGGTGGGAGTCCTCACGGGGACGGGTGGGACTTTGGCGGGGACGGGTGGGGACGGGTGGGATTTCTGTCCCCGCGCAACTCTCTAGTTCAAACAGTGGGGGACACCTCAAATAGATCTGTTCGCATCCCCCCACAATCACAAACTGCCTCTCCTCTGCTCCCGGATGTACTCCCCGGACCGGTTCGAGGCCGACGCCTTCCTCCTCGACTGGGAGGGAAGGTTCCTGTACGCGTTCCCGCCGTTTCCTCTGATCCTGCGGACGGTTGTCCACCTGAAAACAGTACAAGCCACCCTGATCCTGATTGCTCCTCGCTGGCCACGCCAGCCTTGGTTTTTCCCTTCTTCTTCAACTCAGTGTCAGAGATCCACTGCCTCTGCCTCAGTTTCCCTCTCTACTATCACAGGGTCAGGGTTCGCTGTTACATCCCAATCTTCAATCTCTTCATCTGAATGCTTGGTTTCTCTCCCCCTGACTTCTCTCCCCGTGTCTCAATCAGTCAAGGAGATATTGGAGGCCTCTAGAAAGACCTCAACGAGAACCTGCTACTCCCAAAAGTGGACCAGATTCTCAGCCTGGTGCTCCTCTCACAGCCAGGACCCGGTGTCAGTCCCCGTCCCCCTGGTCCTTGACTATTTACTTCAATTATCTCTCTCCGGCCTAAAGACCAACTCCGTTCGAGTACACCTCAGTGCGATTGCAGCCTTCCATCAGCCCCTGGAAGGGAAAGCCCTCTCGCTCCACCCCCTAGTCTCTCGCTTCATGAAGGGTCTTCTGAATGTCCACCCTCCTCTCAAACCTCCTCCGGTGGTTTGGGACCTTAACGTGGTTCTGGCTCAACTAATGAAACCTCCATTTGAGCCTAGACAAATGCCATCCAAAATTCCTCACTTGGAAGGTGATTTTCCTGCTTGCGCTCACTTCCGCTCGGCGGGTCAGTGAGCTACAAGCTCTAGTGGCGGACCCACCCTTCACGGTATTCCATCACGACAAGGTGGTACTCCACACTCATCCAAAGTTCTTGCCTAAAGTAGTGTCTGATTTTCATCTCAATAATCCATTGTCTTACCTGTGTTTTTTCCCAAGCCCCACTCTCATCCCGGAGAGGTGGCGCTCCATACTCTTGACTGTAAGAGAGCGTTGGCCTTCTACCTCCAACGCACTCAACCACACCGGAAAGTCCCACAATTATTTTTGTCCTTCGACCCAAACAGGTTAGGTCACCCAGTCTCCAAGCGCACCTTGTCCAACTGGTTGGCCGATTGCATCTCCTTCTGCTACGCTCAGGCTGGTCTCGCACTGCATGTTCGAGTAACGGGACACAAGGTCCGAGCGATGGCAGCCTCTGTAGCGTTCCTCAGGTCCACACCTATTGAGGAAATCTGCAAAGCTGCCACGTGGTCTTCGGTTCATACTTTCACCTCCCATTACTGTCTGGACTCACTGTCCAGGAGCGATGGCCGGTTCGGCCAGTCGGTTTTGCGAAATCTATTTGCTTAAATTGCCAACTTCCCTCCATCCCTTTTCAGTTAGCTTGGAGGTCACCCAAATGTGAGAATATCATGCCTGCTTGTCCTGGGATAAAGCATAGTTACTTACCGTAACAGGTGTTATCCATGGACAGCAGGCATATATTCTCACAACCCGCCCACCTCCCCGAGGTTGGCTTCTTTGCTAGTTAAGTGAACTGGAGACCACGAGGGGATGCGCCCCCTAGTGGAACAGGAAGGCACGCATGCGTGGAGCAGCAGAGCAAACTTAAATCTTCAATCAAGTTTGCTTGAAAATGCTTCCGCATCGGGGCTCCGTAGATGACGTCACCCACATGTGAGAATATATGCCTGCTGTCCATGGATAACACCTGTTACGGTAAGTAACTGTGCTTTATTGGTAATATGTAGATAACATATATACTCAAATATAAACCAACCCGAATATAAACCAAGGTAACTTCCCCCCTCCCCCCCAAAAAAAGGAGGAAAAAAGGTTGACTCAAATATAAACTGGGAAGAGGGGTAGGGGGTGTTAATATTCAAGTGCAGTGCCTTGACTTGTCCTGCCAAGCTCTGCACCCCGTTCCAACCTCCCTTGCTGCTCTGCATCCAGCCCCCTCACTCACTCCCCTGCCCTGCCAGTATCTGCACCCAACCTCCCTTCCTCCCTGCCAGATTCTGTACCCTTTCTCCCCTCCCTCCCGTGCTTTGCAGGCCTGCAGTGAGACCTGATGGTCCAGTGGTGGCTGGGACAGGAGGCAGGAGGGATTCTTTCTATCCTGGCCACTGCTTGTACCACCAGGGATACTTAAGGTACATGGGTGAGGCAGTAGGGAGATAAAAATAATTAGAATTGGTCTGGGACAGGAGGTGGAGCGTTCCCTCCTGTCCCAGCCTCTGCTTGACCATAAAGTCTCATGCAAACAGGTTTTGGGGGGGAGGGGGTGACGGGTCATTGCTGACCCGAATAGAAACCAAGACCCCCAGTTTTGGACTATTTTATTGGCCCCAAAATCTCGGTTTATATTTGAGTATATACGGTAGTTGGAATTGAGGGAGAATCAATCACTAAATATTTCTCCTCAGAACTGAAATAGCCAGCAGCAAAGGCGGTTTGAATTACTTCTAAGATCTCCTTTTTAAGATCATCAGTCAGATCACCAGGAGATCTTAGAAGTATTTAAACAAAAATGTCCTTGTCAAATCAAAATTTGGGAAATAAATATGTTAATATGCCTAATCAAATGTTATTTTTTGCATTGACCTTGTATCTGTTTTATTAATCAGCTTGCAGCAGCTATTGATCGGATCAAGTCACTACAAGAGGAACAGCAGCAGTTGCAACAGGAAAATACACAAATTTGTGAACAAAGCAAAAGAAGTGTAGCGGTGAGGAATCTACTTACTAAATATTACATATCCACTCTCTACTGTGCAATATTTCAGCAGTACACAGGGCAAGTAATAATGCCATCCTCTCCATGTAAAATAATTTCCTAAGTCTTCCTCCCCCTCAACCTCAGTTTATGCCCTCTAGTTTTACCATTTTCTCTTCTCTGGAAAAGATTTGGTTCTATATTAATAATACCTTTCAAGTATTTAAATGTCTGTATCATATCTCCTCTGTCCCTCCTCTCCTCCAGAGTATACATATTCAGTTATTCTAGTCTCTTCTCATACTTCTTTTGGTGCGGGATCTCGCGGCAGTCATTTTTCCACTATGGAGACTGCCGGGCAGGAGCGTAAAGGGATCGCTCCTGCCCCGCCTCACCACTGGACCACTGGGGAGCTATGGTAGACCTGCAGGGGGACCAGGATGGATGGGGAGGGGTGGGCTAGGTGCACAAAGTTGCCAGAAGGGGACAAATGACAGAAGCTAAAGCTCAAATCATACAACCCCTACAACAAAATACTGTAAAATACCACTTATATAGAACAATACACATCAGTATTGTTAAACCCTAACACTGTAGGGCTTACTAAGCGGCCTCAGAGATGGAGCCTACGCACAGCCATACAATCACAAGCTGAGATGATCCGCGTAGATGTAATACTCCTGCTCCAATCATTGGCCAATAAATACTTATTTTAACTTTTTTTTGTGCTATTTTTTAAAGCTAATATAAACCCTTCACCAATCACTACTGAAGATATAGTGCGTTTTCAAAAATCTTCAGCAAATACTGTGCATATTGTCCAAATTTGAAAAACTAGACCACACAACTTATCTTTTTTGTTGAATAGTCTTCACTGTGGGAGTCTTTTTTTAAAAACCTCAGTTAGTTCATGTCCGTCTGCCGACGCGGCCAGCGTTTCGCGGGAAATACATACATCCACTGCGTCAGGGCCACCGGGACATTAACAATCACACACACACTAGAAATAAATACAAAAGTTAAGACATTAACCCTCAAAAACCAAAATATTTAAAAATTTAAATACCACAACACTCACAACAGTGCATTCGGTCACAGCTTTTCAAACAGAGCCAAGATGGCAGCCACAACTATGTGGGTCAGACATCTAGAAAACTAACTACAAGGCTTACTGAACATAAAAGTAACATCAAAAATAAAGTATTTGGGGCACCTTTGGCCAAACATTGTATAGAAAGTAAGCATGAGTTCTGGTCTTTGAAAGCTTTGATTTTGGAAGTGGTTGCCCCGGGAAGTAGAGGGGGGGATTTCAGGCGTTACCTTGCACAACGAGAACAGCGCTGGATTAATAGGTTAGATACTTTGTGGCCTAAGGGCCTTAATAGGTCCTTTGAATGGCATCACTTTTACTAGTAGCCATTCTTTGGAGATTGAAGCGTGTAATAGGCACACTCTGGTTACGTCATTATGTTATTGCGTCACTACGTTGAACAAGTTATAAATAAGTTGTGGCTGCCATCTTGGCTCTGTTCAACCTTTTCAGACGCCGTCAAATACGCTCAGTTTCACAGTTTCTTTGTTCAAAATCTCTTAACATTCTCATCCATTCTCTGGTGATTTCTAAGATAGACTATTGCAACTCCCTATTTAAGGGAATTGCTCAAAACGAAATTAAAAGTTTACAGATTATCCAAAATGCCTCTATTAAACTTATATCTAAAGCTAAGAAGTTTGATCACGTAACACCTCTCCTTAAAAAGGCACACTGGCTCCCGGTAGCTCACCGGATTACATATAAATTATGTTTGCTTACATTCAAATCCCTACTTTATAAAACTCCTGCTTTCATTTATAAATTATTAATTCCCTATACTTCAAATAGAACGTTGAGATCCAATGAACAGCACTTATTGACGATCCCCTCTTTCAAAATTATTAATACAAGACGGCAATTTATTTTCTCTGTCACAGCCCCCCAAACATGGAATTCGCTTCCTATTTATTTGAGGGAAGAACGCAACTTGGAAAAATTTAAGAGTAAATCAAAAAGCTTCCTTTTTAAAGACGCTTTTGATACTTAGCTAGCCAGTTTTCTAGCTGATTTTAACTCTACTGTATAACCTCATTGTAGCATTTTGACTTCCCATACCATCATGTATTTTCCTTGAATGTCTTGCTTACTTTCAAATAACATGTAGTTCTTTTCTCCTTCCCTCCCTAGTGTTTTATAGGTTTGTCAAGTTTGTCAATAGTCCTCCAAGACTTAGCTCTTGTTATGCATTGTATTGTTCCCTAAATTTTGTAATTTTAGTACTGTGTACATCGCTTAGAATTACGATTAAGCGATTAATCAAAATTTTATTAAACTTGAAACTTTACGAGCATAATTCGTTCCAGAAGCATACTCGTAAACCAAAGTGCTCGTATATCAAAGCAAGTTTCCCCATAGGAAGTAAGGGAAACTCACTTGATTGGTTCCCCCCCAAGGCCACTGTCGCTGCCCCACAACATCCCAAAAAGATCCCCCCCACTCCCGAGGCCACTGGTGTGCTTCCACCCCCCCCAAGAACCAGCATTGCCCGTGAACGCCCCCGCCCCCCCCACCTCCTGCTCGCACACACCCCCTCCAAGCGAAGCAGCATCGCCCGCCCAAACAAGTCCTTACCCAATCTGGCATCAGCACGTAGCACCAACCCACAGGATGTGCCGGTGCCTGAAGATCCTGCCTCTTGCCTTGGCTGGGTCTTGAGCATATATGCATTCTCAAGGCCTTCTGGCTCCCGCTCTCCCTGAGAATCTCGGAGAGAGTGAGAGCCAGAAGGCCTTAAGCATACGCAGATGCTCAAGGCCCAGCCCAGGCAAGAGTCAGGATCTTCAGGCACCGGCACATCCTGTGGGTTGGTGCTACGTACTGGTGCCAGATCGGGGTAAGGGCTTGTGTTTGGGCAGGCGATGCCGGTTCGTGAGGTGGGGAGGAGCATTCACGGGTGGGAGGGGGCGCTCGCAAATCGAGTCAATGCTCGGTTTGCGAGACATGATTTGCTTGAGTGTTTTGCTTGTCTTGCAAAACACTCGCAAACCAAGGTTTGACTATATTTGTTTAGCATGTTTGCTTTCTCCTCATTACTCTCTACATAGTGTTCATATCTTCTTTTAGTCTCGCAATTCTATTTTTTGTCTTCGGTTGAGTCTTTCGCAGGATTGCAAGGCCTCCGGGGTTGGTAGTCCTAGTGGCATCCGATTGGCCCTACAGGCCGTGGTATGCAGATCTAGTCCATCTCCAGAGGGCCAAATGCCTCAAGCTGCTGGTTCTGATTGATCTTCTTACTCAGGGTCCAGTTTCTATGAAGAATCTGGAACCTGAAGACATTTTTATGGTTTATTTTATTTAATATACCACCCTTCCTTATACAATAACAGAGTGGTTCACATAGTCAGCAAAACTATATACAATAAAACTATGTACAATAAAACTATATAAAAATAAGATTAAATTAAGTTAAAATTAAAATTAAGGAAAAAAATTAAGAATTGTTGGCTACATTTGTAGTAAATCCGAATCATATCGGAGCAATCCAACTGAATAGAGAAAGTCTGTTCAAAAGATAAGTCTTTAACAAAGTTCTAAATCTTAAGTATGTAAATTCAAGATTCAGTAAAGATGGAAGGGAATTCCAGAGAGATGGTGAGAGAGAAAAAATGTTCTATCTCTAGTAAGCTCATAATGAACAGAAGGAATGTGAAGATACTTCTCATTCAAAGAACGTAAAACTCTTGTTGAACAATAAAGACGAATAAGTAAAGAAAGATAAGAGGGATTTTTACAATGAATAGATTTAAAAGTTAAAATAAGAATTTTAAATTTAATATGAAACTGATTTGGAAGCCATTGGTATTGAAGACATAAAGGAGTAAGATGGTCATAACATGACACATTAGAAAGAATGTTTGTTTATTAAAATCTTTATATATCGCCTATACAGCCAAAAAGGATCAAAGCGGTTTACAGCACAACTCAATCAAATTTGTGAAAAGACCTCCATTAAAAATAGGAAAGAAAAAGAACATTGCTGATAAAATATAAAATTATAAATATAAATTAATACCAACTGATACAAATTAATGCAGACTGCAGTCCCAGATTCAATTACTCAATTTAAAAAGTATATTTGAAAAAAATGTGCCTTTAAGTGGCTTTTTTAAAATTTTGGAGTGATTCTTCCTTTCTTAAATTTACCGGTAAATTGTTCCATAATAGTGTGACTAAATAAAAAAAGTGCCATTTCTAATCACGGCAAGATGAGCCTTCAAATATGGGGAATAGCTACTCTATTATCATTCAAAGATCTCAATAAACACCTAGGTGCATAAAACAACACTAGGTTGGAAAGATATGACGGTTGTAACTCAAACAATGCCCTATGTGCCAAGATCAAAATCTTAAATTTAATTCTAAATTCCATTGGTAACCAATGGAATTTCAAATATAAAGGGATTATATGATCATAAATATGTGTATGGCCTAACAACCGAATTGCAGCATTTTGTACTGTTAGTAAACATTTCAATTGCCCTGCTGTTATTCCTGTATATACCAAATTACCATAATCCAACTTAGATAGAACAAAAGCATGAATTAAAGTATGTAACAATTTCTCATTCCAGAAATCTCAAATAGCTCTGTTGTCTTAATGCCCCAAATCCTTTCACAACTACAGATGAGACCTGTTCTTCAAATTTCAAATGACAATCAATTATAACTCCTAAATATCTACCATCTTTATATGATGGTGATGTAATGAAAGATCTAATTGTGGTGTTACCTTATCACCAGAGATACAACATGCTACTGTTTTTGACATATTCAATACTAATCCATGTTCACCCAACCATTCCTCTATCCTTTCTAGACCTTCCAAAAGGGAACTCAAATCCAGTGTTGAAGGAGATAAACTATAGACAAACAAAATGTCATCTGCATAGATATACGTACTAATTCCTGAATTCATCTCGCAAGAGGACTTAAAAATATGTTAAAAAAAATAGGTGATAGGGCTGAACCCTGTGGTAATCCACAGTCCAATAATCTATCACTAGATGTTGATCCATCAGTAACTGCTCTAAAAGTACGACCTCGAAGAAAAGCTGCAAACCAGTCCCAAACCACTCCTTTTAAACTGATCTCATGGAGTAAATATAATAAAAGTTCGTGATTAACTAGATCAAATGCTGAACTTCGATCTATTGATACTACCATTGCAAAGTTCCCGCTGTCCAAGATAGAGTGAACTTCACTGAGAAAACCTGCCAACACTGTCTCAGTACTATGCATAGTTCGAAATCCAGCTTGTCTTCGATTTAATACATTTGTTGGTTCAATATAAGAAACCAATTGCTCTAAAACTATCCGTTCTGTCAATTTTGCTAAAAAGCAGCGATAAGAAACTGGTCTATAATTGGCTGGATTCAATATATCTAGATCTTTATTCTTCAAAATAGGTTTGATGAATGCCTTTTTCTATCATACCAGGTTCTCACCACTTTAAACTATTATGTATCATATTTAAAGCCAAAGCCGATAACCCATGTCTAGAACACGAAAGCTATTGTGATGGAATGGGATCTAACTCACAGAAAGTAACATGCATTTTACTCAAAAGATTTTCTAATTTTGTCAATCTAAGTAATTGAAAGGCTGACCAACTTGATTTTCCTAATTTTATGCTCTTCTCTTCTGATCCAACCCTATCTCAACATTATTAGATTGTCCGTTTTTTCCCCTAACCGTAATACTAAAATTTTCAAAAGAAAAAAATCTGCTAACTCATCTGCCTCTGGCATTATTCTAGTCCTGTTATTAGATTTCCCCTTTTTTATTTATTTTTTTAGATTTTTATCCCGTCCTCCCAGTAGCTTAGAACGGTCTACAAGCAAACATTCACAGTGGAGCATATTTGGACAATACAGAGACTATACAGTAGTTTAAATACATTTGGTCAATACAAGATTATACAGTAGTTTAGTACAGGACTATAGTTTAAATACATTTGGTCAATACAAGATTATACAGTAGTTTAGTACAGGACTATAGTTTAAATACATTTGGTCAATGCAAGACTATACAGTAGTTTAGTACAAGGACTATACAGTAATTTAGTACAGGTTAAGAATGGACTGTACAGTAATTTAAGTAGAGGGTTCAAAGGGGGAGAGAGGTTGGAGGGGGAGAGGTGTAGGCTGGTTGAATTTTAGTTGAAGAGGAGGGTTTTTACCACTCTCCGGAAGGTCATTAATGAGTTCTGTAGTCTGATTTGAGGGGGGAATTGGTTCCAGAGTTGGGGGGATGAAGTGGCTGTATGAGCGTTTACGGGCAGTTTCTGACAGGAGGGATCTTCCTGGGGGGGGGGGGGGGGGGGGTGTACAGGGCTAGCATGGATTTTATGTAGGTAGAGGTGGTGGCGTAAATTCTTTTATGTGCTATTACCAGAGCCTTTAATGCACAGCGTTGGTGAATTGGAAGCCAGTGTTCAGCGTAGAGGGCTGGGGAGATGGGCTCATGGTAGTTGAGGTTGTGAAGGAGGCGGATTGCTGCATTTTGTACCCACTGGAGGCGCTTGAGATCTTTTTTGGCTACTCCATTGAATAGGGAGTTGCAGTAATCCATCCTGGAGAGGACATAGGCGTAGAGGAGTTAAGCTAGGTCAGGTGCTAGGGAGTTGTAGGGTTTGATCCTTCTCAGTTGGCAGAGGTAGCAGAAGGAGATGGAGACTACTTGAGATATGGGTGGACAGGGACAGGTGGCCATCTAACGTTACTCCTAGGCTGCGCACTTGGTCTGCTGAGGTCACTGTTAATGACACAGCTTTTTAAGTTTAAACATTTTATTTAATCAAGGCAATATCATATCAAAAATTCCCAGCTTCCATCCCCAGCCCCCCAGACTCACCAGCCCCCTGCCGATTCCCAGCTTCCATCCCCAGCACCCCAGACTCACCAGCCCCTTGCCGATTCCCAGCTTCCATCCCCAGCCCCCAAGACTCACCAGCCCCCTGCCAATTCCCAGCTTCCATCCCCAGCCAAGACTCACCAGCCCCCCTGCCGATTCTCAGCCCCCCCTGCCGATTCTCAGCCCCCCCTGCTGATTCTCAGCCTCCCTGCCGATTCTCAGCCCTCCCCTGCTGATTCTCAGCCCTCCCCTGCTGATTCTCAGCCCTCCCCTGCCGATTCTCAGCCCTCCCCTGCCGATTCTCAGCCCTCCCCTGCCGGTTCTCAGCCCTCCCCTGCCGATTTTCAGCCCTCCCCTGCCGATTTTTAGCCCCCCCTGCCGATTCTCAGCCCTCCTTGCCGATTCTCAGCCCTCTGTGCCGATTCTCAGCCCCCCTGCCGATTCCCAGCTTCCATTCCCAGCCCCCTAGATTCGCCAGCTCCTTGCCGATTCCCAGCTTCCATCCCCAGCCAAGACTCACCAGACCCCCAGCCGATTTTCAGCCCCTCTGCTGATTCTCAGCCCTCCTTGCCGATTCTCAGCCCCCCCCTGCCGATTCTCAGCCCCCCCCCCTGCCGATTCTCAGCCCCCCTGCCGATTCTCAGCCCCTCCCTGCCGATTCTCAGTCCTCCCTGCCAATTCTCAGCCCCCCCCCCCCCCCCGCCGGTTTATATACTTACTCGACTGGGTGTGGAATCGCGGGGAAGAGAGGAGAAATGTGGAGAGAGAGCCAGCAAAAAATACCGTTTGTTTCTGAGGTCCACTGCACGAGGTCTGCTCGCTCCCCCCTCAACGCTCCCACGCCCTTTCGTTTCTTCTGATGTAACTTCAGGTTTCGCAAAACCGGAAGTTACATTAGATGGGAACAAGTCTGGCGACCGGCGATGAAAAAATAATGACCTTCAATCGGGGCTGAATCGGTGAGTCCGTTTTTTCCTAAAAACGAACCGATTCGAATCGTGAATCGGGCAGCACTAGTTGGACGTGTGTATTTGGTACTTTTTTTCCTAATCCATAAAAGTTCGGTCTTGGAGGCGTTCAGCTGTAGTTTGTTGTTTGTCATCCAGGTTTTCATGTCAGAGAGACAGTGTTAGAGGTTGGCAATTTGGGATGGTCGGTTTTCGCCTAGTGGGAGGAGCAGCTGGATGTCATCGGCGTAGGAGTGGATTTTAACATTGTACTTCTGGGCTATATCAATGACAGCTCTGATGAAGAGGTTAAATAGGAGGGGGGATAGAAGGGCGCCTTGGGGTACACCATATTTGATAGGTTTGTGGTTAGATTTCTGCATCCCTAGTAGGACTGTTTGGGTTCTTTGGTGAAGGAAGGAGATGAACCATTGGAGGGCAGAGTTTTTGATTCCCAGGTCATAGAGTCTAGATATGAGGAGGTGGTGGTCGACAATGTCAAAGGCAACGCTGATGTCAAGTAGGACTAGTAGGGTGTCGCTGCCTTTGTCAAATATCGACCAGCTGTTATCGATGATATCCAGGAGTACTGATTATGTGCTGTGGCCTGTTCGGAAGCCGGATTGAGCAGGGGACAGGGCAGCTTGTTATTCAATGAAAGGGTGTAATCGGCGGAGCACTATTTGTTCTAGGAATTTGGAGACAAATGGGAGGTTAGAGATTGGGCGGTAGTTGCTGGGTTCATTAAGGTCAAGAGTGGGCTTTTTGAGAGGGGGTTTGATAATAGCTGACTTCCAGCTGAGAGGTGGAGAGGGAGGAGTTAATAATGGGGAGAATAGATTCTGCCATGGCATCTTCTGTGGACAGTAGGAGGCTAGACGGGCAGGGGTCGAGGATGGTGCTGGAGGGCTTGAGTTCTCTAAGGGTTTCAAGAACCTCCACATGGGTGGCCATATGGAGTTGGGGGAGAGTGGTAGAGGATGGGGTACTTGTGTTGGGCTGGGGGTGTGCTGGAGGGGTGTTGGTGTCAAGATTATTGCGGATGGTTTGTATTTTGGACTGGAAGAAGTCCAAGAGAGTCTCACTATCAAGTTAGAAACAGAAAAATGACGGCAGAAAAGGGTCACGGCCCATCCAGTCTGCCCACACTAATGACCCACCCCCTAACTATGCCCATGAAGTGATCTCACATGCCAATCCCATCTTTTCTTAAAGTCTGGCACGCTGCTGGCCTCAATTACCTGTTGCGGAAGATTATTCCAGCGATCAACCACCCTTTCGGTGAAGAAATATTTTCTGGTGTCGCCATAGAATTTCCCTCCCCTGATTCTCAACGGATGCCCTCTGGTTGCCGTGGGTCCTTTAAGAAAAAAGAGATCTTCTTCTGCTTTGATACGGCCCGTGACATATTTGAACGTCTCGATCATGTTTCCTCTCTCTCTGTGTTCCTCAAGTGAGTATAGCTGTAACTTGCCCAGCCGTTCCTCATACGGAAGGTCCTTGAGTCCTGAGACCATCCTGGTTGCCATACGCTGAACCGACTCAACTCTCAGCACATCCTTTTGGTAATGTGGTCTCCAGAATTGTACATAGTATTCCAGATGGGGTCTTACCATGGATCTGTACAGTGGCATTATCACCTCGGGCTTACGGCTGACGAAACTTCTGTTGGGGTGCTGTGGCTTTTTCCTTGGGCGTTGGTGAAGAGTTAGTTTGTGAGGGCGAACAGTTGTTTAGATCTAGCTGGTGCTATCTGTAGGATGCAAGAGTAGTAGGCTTTCTTTGCTTCTAGGATGGCAGCTTTGTAGGTGACAGATGTGTTTACCCAATGGGCTTTGGTTTCTGGGTTTGGGTGTTTGATCCAGTTTCTTTCCGCTTTCCTCAGTGATCTTTTTATGGATCGGAGGTCATTGGTGTACCAGGGAGCAGGTGTTTTGTTGGTGGTTAGTCGTGTCATTTTTGTTTGAGCGAGGCTGTTACAGAGGGATTGGATGTTGGAGTGCCATGTGGAGGCTGCTAGGTCGATGGGTGCAGGTTTTGTTTAAAATGCAAATGCCTGCGGCCATAGCTGAGGGGTTGAATTAATTATGGAGTTGGTGTCGGGTGGATGGGATAGGGTTTTTTCGCGGAGCTGGGGTAGTATCGAGTGGGAGTTTTTTAAAGGTGATACTATAGAAAATAATTGTTTCGTTGGACCTCTCGCATTTTTTATTTTCCACAGAAAATAATCTTTTTTTGCATTCTTTATTTCCCTATTATAAATGCTTTCAATAATCTTACAATGGCCTAAAGCTGATCTAGTTATTTTCTTTTTCCAAACTCTTTCTGCCCTCCTTAACTGCCTCCTAAGTGACAACAATCCCTCATGAAACCACCTATTTTTGGTCTTTGTTTTTCCTGCTTTCAATGGTACTAACTCGTCTAATACTTCCTGTAAAATCTTATTCCAAATATCTGCTTGATCTTGAAATAGAACTTCCTGAAAATCAGGAGGGAACTTAAAAAAAAGGGCAGACCTCGTTTAGTTGAATAGAATGCAATGACCTACGATATCTTATCTTTGTTGACCCACAATTCTTATCAACTTGATTACCAAAAATTATATTCCAACTAACTGCATGAACGAATACTTTGAAAAATTGCAAGCCATGGAATTGAGGGTGAAATACTCATGTGGATTAAAAACTGGCTGGCGGATAGGAAACAAAGAGTGGGAATAAATAGACAATACTCGAACTGGAAAAGTGTCACCAGTGGAGTGCCGCAGGGTTCGGTGCATGGACCCATGCTCTTCCACATATTTATAAACGATCTGGAAATTGGCATGATGAATGAGGTGATTAAATTTGCAGACGATACTAAGTTATTCAGAATAGTGAAGATGCAGGAGGATTGCGAAGATTTGCAACGTGACATAAACACGCTCGAGAAATGGGCCGTAACATGGCAAATGAGGTTCAATGTGGATAAGTGTAGGTGATGCATGTCGGTAACAAAAAACTTATACACAAATACAGGATGTCCAGGGCAGTACTTGGAGAGACCCCCCAGGAAAGAGACTTGGGAGTTCTGATCAACAACTCGATGAAGCCGTCCACGCAATGTGCGTTGTCGTCGAAAAGGGCGAACAGAATGCTAGGAACGATAAAGAAGGGGATCACGAACAGATCAGAAAAGGTTATCATGCCGTTGTACCAGGCTATGGTGCGCCCTCACCTGGAGTATTGCATCCAGCATTGGTCGCCGTACATGAAGAAGACACGGTACTACTCGAAAGGGTCCAGAGAAGAGCGACTAAGATGGTTAAGGGACTGGAGGAGTTGTCGTACAGCGGAAGATTAGAGAAACTGGGCCTCTTCTCCCTCAAACAGAGGAGATTGAGAGGGGACGGTATTCTCTATGCAGGTAAACTGGGAAAATCTCTTCTCTTCAAAATCACAGGTCTCTGGAACAACCTTACTATCCCGCTGTGGAATCTGGGCTCTCTCCAACTATTCTGCAAGCAACTGAAAACTTGGCTCTTCTCTAACATGTAATTCTATTTTCCCCCTTACTCTTCCTTTCTATATATAAGCTCATGTAAACTTTTTCCTTTCTCTTCTTATATTTAAGTTCTTGCAAACCGTGCCGAGCTCCACTTCCGTGGAGATGATGCGGTGTATAAACTTAAGGTTTAGATTAGATTAGATTAGGGACATGATCAAAACATTCAAGGTACTGAAGGGTAGATAAGGTCTTGGTAGATAAGGTCAGGTGTTTCACTCTCTCCAAAGTAGGAAGAATGAGAGGGCAGTCTCTAAAATTGAAAGGGGATAGATTCCGTACGAACATAAGAAAGTTCTTTTTTACCCAGAGAGTGGTAGAAAACTGGAACGCTCTTTCCGGAGTCTGACATAGGGGAGAACACCCTCCAGGGATTCAAGACAAAGTTAGACAAGTTCCTGCTGAGCCAGAACGTACGCAGGTAGGGCTGGTCTCAGTTAGGGCACTGGTCTTTGACCAGAGGGCCACCGCGTGAGCGGACTGCTGGGCACGATGGATCACCGGGTCTGACCCAGCAGCAGCAATTCTTATGTTCTTAATGTTTGTTACAGAGCAGAACAGAAATGTACAATCGGGGGATTCCTCCTCATTTCCCTCTTTCATTACAGTGCTACTTGATTGTTTTTGTATAAACTGAGGGGGCAGGAACAGCTCCATAGGAAGGAGGTGAGTTGAAAACATGATTTGACAGTTTTCTGCAAGCAACTTGCAGATTCAGATGCAAAACCCTACGGTTCAGGACCACTAGACACATCTATAAGAAAGATTATCGAGGTAAGAGCCTAATCTTTCTGTCATACTTTGCTCCATAAAATTATCTCCAAAATGGGAGAAAATCTTTATTGACCCTATTTTAGATCTGTAAGACCATTGCAGTAAACATTTTACTTGCTGATAACTTTTTGCCCAAAAGTCCTACATTTAAAAAGCAATCCATATGATACCAGTTTTCTTTAATGGGTCCTTTTATAAAAAATTAAATGGTATTTTTACAAAATTTATTTGGCTGGATAAAATGTCTAGAATTGCTTTAGTATCTTTACAAAAACCAATTGCGGAGGGTGGGGTAAATTTTCCCAACTTTTATAGGTATCATCAAGCCTATATTTTACGCCAGGATATGTATTAGTCCTCCCAGAGCTCATGGAAAATACCCAAGATTGGTTATATTTGGAATGGCGACTCATGTTTCCTTTATATTTATCTCTTAAATAACCTTAAAATTTCTGTGAAACACACAAGATCCTTCAAAAAAGGCTAAACTACAAGACAAAAAAATTCCAAACTGGAATTATTGGAGAAATTTATAGGAATCTCAAGCGCTCACAGCTAACAGCTCAATGTATCTTACGAGCTGATAACAATAGGGTGAGCTATCATCGGTCCATTTAGTTTCTCCAGTAAACTTTATTATTTATCAAAAACATTCTATCTATTATTTTATTCTTGTTTTAACTATTTTTTGAAAAAACTTATTAATTATTCTGCTTCTCTTGTATAGCAGCCCGTACTTTTAAGTTCCACTATACAAATCTGAGAGTACTTAGCTTAATGGCATGGTGACATAATGACACCTTTTATATTTATCTCATGTTCTCAATATCAAGATGCCTAGAATATACAAAGAGAACAGAATATTAATGGATTCTTAGAAAACATTGCGTTATGTCAGTAACTTAACACCTAACCCAATACACAAATCAACAAATCAATCTATATGACTAAACTCCAAGATTCAAATTGGCAGATTTAAAGTCATGTGGAAGCATTACATTATTGCTGGTATACGGATTTTAGATGATGTTATTTCAAATGGTAAACTGCTTGATTTTTCAGTTGCAACATAAATATGGTCTTAATAATTCACAAAGCTTTAGATGGTTGCAACTGAAGCAGGCTATTCAGGAGGGGTTCCCTGAATGGAAAAATCTTAATAATCAGTATAGTCTGGAATTCTTATGCTTTCAGGCGGATTTCTTGGGACACCAGGTCGCACAGTGGTATAAATTGATTTCTGGATTTGCGAACAAAAAGCCAAAGACTGGTCTTAGAGACATTTGGAGCATTGAGATTAAGCATCAAATTTCTATGTCTCAATGGCTACAAATTTGGTCTTGGAGAATAAGATGTACAGTGTCAGCATCTATGAGACAAACTTGTTTTTTTTTGTTGTTGTTGTTGTTACATAGAGCATTTTGGACCCCAGTTCGATTAGAAAAGTTAGATAGCTCTAAGTCTAATAGATTCTGGCACTGTAATCTGGAAGCAGGGACCTTAGATCATTTAATATTTTACTGTCCCTGTATCATGGCCTTTGGGAAATCAATTTGGTCTCAAATGAATTGTTTACTAGAAAACCATGTAGCATTATCATACGATACAATTCTGTTTGGTATGTCAATGAGAACAAGAAGTCAAATTTCATCTAGTAATAATAAACTTTTATTGATTGTGACAGGAGTCGCCATACAACATATCACCAGTAATTGGAAAAATTACAGTAGACTTAATTATACTTTCTGGTGGAATTTGTTATGCCACATTTACAAAATGGAAAGAACAATTGCCATACAAAGAGGGAATTATAACAATTTTAAAAAGATTTGGGGGCCATTGACAAATTATTGCAATGATTAGACATCATTTTACACTGAAAGTAATATATATACATAGGGGGAGGGTATAAAGTTTTATTCAAAGATTTAATCAATAGATAAGAATATAACATTTATAAGATATTTTTGATTAAAATATTGTGGGTGGGGAGGGAATAAATTTATGTATTTAAGATGATAAGAAAGAAATTCAAGTAATATGTACAAGTTTTTAATGATGTAATATTGTGTACGTGATGTAAGATGGAAAAATGAATAAAGAATTTGGAAAAAAAAAAGAAAAAGCAGTCCATAACAGGCTGAAGTGGCATAATCTATATTATTTTTAATCACTGTTCCAATAGCTCTCTCCAGAAGAGCTAAATTTTCTGTTGGAGCCCTGTTGCTACTGCAGGGCACATGATCATAGCCTGAACCTTCAAGTAGCTAAATGTACCTGTTAATTATGGCTCTACATGTGAAACTTGGAAAGTTGTTTAGTAAAATTGTGTTTATAAAAATTTTAAAGTATCAATGTTAATAATGCTTTCCTCAGTCAAATATGTTAAGTTGTTATATATCTTGTAAAAATGTTTTTTAGGTAAGAAAAGAGGATACAAAGTTAGAACTGGATACATATAAACAGTCACGTCAAGGGTTGGATGAAATGTACAATGAAATCTGGCATCAACTAAAGGAAGAAAAAAGAATTTGCATGGTAAAAATAATTTTTTATTTTGCTTTATTCAAAAGAAAATGAACATGATGTTGTATCAATATATATTTCTTTGTAATCTATTGGTCATGGATGGGGGAGTTAGGTGAACAGGTATGTTTTTATTGCTTTCCTACAGTTGAGGAGTCCTTCAAGGGATCTGATCTGGGGGGGCAGTTGATTCCAGTGGCTCGGTATGAAGGGAGAGTAGGAATATTGTTTGGCGGTTTGCAGTGGAAGGACATGGCCAGGGGCGTTTTGAGGTGTGTTTCATCCTGGGATCGAAGGGACCTGTTTAGCATAGATGGAGGAAGCTTGGTCATCACGTTTACTGGTGCCATGCTAGCATAAGGCCCTTGAAGACACAATATTTGGCTACAGGTAGCCAATGTTCTTCTGTTCTTATGTTCAATGAGCCAACGATAGAGCTTGGGAGACAGGGTCACGGGGATGAAAATTTTTTTGAAGCCTGATTGCCACATTTTGTACATGCTGTTGTGAGACAGTTGAATAGCGTGTTGCAGTAATCCATATTGGAGAGGACTAAGGCATAGAGTAGCTGAGTGAAGTCGGACTCAGAAAAGTAGCTCCTTATTTTCCGTAGTTGATGCAGGTCATAAAATGAGGAACATAAGAATTGCCGCTGCTGGGTCAGACCAGTGGTCCATCATGCCCAGCAGTCTGCTCACGTGGCAGCCCTCTGGTCAAAGACCAGCACCCTAACCGAGATTAGCCCTACCAGCGCCCATTCTGAGAGATGTGGTTGTAAAGCAATAGGTTGGAGTCATGGAGTATTCCTAGGCTGTGTGCTTGGTCTTTTGCAGTTATGTTAGTTGAGTCCCAGCATAGAGAGGGATGGATGTAGTTGCAGTTTTCTTTGCAGATCCAAAAGAGTTCCATTTTGGAGACGTTTGGTTGTAATTTGTTGACAGACATCCAGTTTTTGATTTCCAAGAGGCAGTTTAG
This sequence comes from Geotrypetes seraphini, assembly GCF_902459505.1. NCBI lineage: Eukaryota > Metazoa > Chordata > Amphibia > Gymnophiona > Dermophiidae > Geotrypetes > Geotrypetes seraphini. The sequence continues at coordinate 26,762,833 of NC_047101.1, read as the reverse complement.
GAATGTGAAGACCTACAAAGGGACCTAAACAAACTGGAGGAGTGGGCAAAAAAATGGCAAATGAACTTTAATATAGAGAAATGCAAGATCATGCATATAGGGAAAAAGAACCCAATGTTCAGCTACAAAATGGGAGGATTAGTACTAGGGGAAAGTAACCTTGAAAAAGACTTGGGTGTGCTGGTGGATACAACAATGAAATCAACGGCACAATGCGCAACAGCCTAAAAGAAAGCAAATAGAATGTTGGGTATTATTAAGAAGGGTATTACAACCAGGACGAAGGAAGTCATCATGCCGCTGTATCGTGCGATGGTGCCCGCATCTGGAGTACTGTGTCCAATATTGGTCACCGTACCTTAAGTCGTCCAAGTTCCAATAATCGACACGGGTTTTAGACGTACCTAAAAACAGCTTAGGCCTTTTCAGTGCTGCTGTACACCCAGAGCTAAAAGGGGCGTTTTAGGAGGAGTGGTGAAGGCGGGATTTGGGCAGGACGTGGGTCGACCAAGACTTAGTCGTACTGCAAGTATAACCAAAAGTTTAATGAGGCTGCCTGGATGGAAGTTGTATGTTGTGACTTAGGCCATCTAAAAACAGGTTTAAGTGGAAAATAGGTATCCAAAGTGACCAGATAAGCACTGCAAACACAAAGCACAGACCCCTCCCCCCACCCCAATACCATAAAAATCGTAATAAAAATGTACATACCTGCCTCCAGCACATCAGCACAGAGGTGGCTTAAGTTGTCTGGGCTAGTTAACCATAGAGAGGAGGACCCTGGCCCATAAACCACTCTAACCACTGCATTCATGGTGAAACATGTGCACCCCCCAAAAATCTCCCAAAACACTATTGTACTGCCATATAGGTGTCACCTGCACCCATAAGGGCTATTGGTGTTGTTGACAGGTGGATCTAGTAGTTTTTGGGGGTGTTTGTAGGGGCTCACCATGACCTATAAGGGAGTTATGGTAAAATGTTTATGTGGCACCCTTTTTGAAAGTTAGCAGAAGTGCCCTGTAAAGTTCCCCACTACTCTGTTGCCATGTCTGGCTGGCCAGTCCATTACTTTGCTGGCCCCTCACAAGTCCAAAAGGTCTTGTTCTAGCCGTTTTTGACTTGGATGAATTTTTGGACGAGAATGAGGTATAAAGATAGACGACATAGTGGTCTGGACAATCAAACGGCTGGACGTACAGTTAGACGATTCTCTAAAAAAAATAGGGGAAGAACGAGAGGGCACTCTCTATAATTGAGAGGGGATAGATTCCGTACGAACATAAGGAAGTTATTCTTCACTCAGAAAGTGGTAGAAAACTGGAACGCTCTTCCGGAGTCCGTCATAGGAATAAACACCCTCCAGGGATTCAAGACAAAGTTAGACAAGTTCCTGCTGAACCAGAATGTACGCAGGTAGGGCTAGTCTCAGGGCGCTGGTCTTTGACTAAGGGACGCCACGTGAGCGGACTGCTGGGCACGATGGACCACTGGTCTGTCCCAACAGCAGCAATTCTTATGTATTTTTCAAGAATGGACTTTTGGCACTGCCAACTTTGGGCGACTAGCGAATTAGGCCCAAAACGGACTTCTACGTTTCTTTCGATTATGCTCCTCGAAATGTATTTCACTATAACTAATGTGTAAAAGATTCTTACAACATATTTCATATATTTTCAAATAGCATTGAAAATTTTAAAATTTAAATATAAAAAAAATTAAACATTCTAAGAAATTTTATAGCACAAAATTTGGCCATTCTAGTGAGAAACAAAATTGTCTTAGCTTCTACAGTTTCAGTGCTTGCATGTGAAGTGAGGGTGCCCAAGGTTTGTCTTGATCCCCAGCAGGCACACCAAAATATGCTTTGTAGGCACTTCACATCTTAGCAGATGCTTCTGTAGAGTACCTTTTTCCCTCTTGTCTTGATAAATTGGCCGCATAATCTAATCTAATAATTCATTTCTATACCGTATAACCAAAAAGTTCAATGTGGTTTACATAAATTTTAAAATACCATACAAAAGGATCAGATAGTTAAAGACTAAACAAATGAGTTTTCAATTGCTTTCCAAAATCATAATAAGACTCAGAACAAAGTAGCAGAGGTTTTAGTTCCCTGTCGCTTGGTAGGTGAGCAGATGGTGATGACATTTTTTATACCAACATTCTTTTAGTTGATGGAAAGCTAAACAAGCCATGAGTACTTCGCTGATGTTTGGATCCAACAATGGAGAATGAATCAAGAAGATAATTGGAAGTCATACCAAAAAGAACTTTATAACAGAAACACCCAAACTTAAATTTAACACGAGCCTCGACAGGCAACCAATGCAATTGTCTGTGGACTGACATGATCATACATCCTGAAGCCAAAAATCAAGCGAGCTGCAGCATTCTGGACTATTCTCAACTTTGAAAAATTCTTTTGAATTCCTCCCAAAAGAACTATATTGCAATAGTCCAGCTGACTCATTACCAGTGACTCAACCAGCAATTGAAGAATGCGACATCAAAATATGATCTAATGCTACGCAGCTTCCATCTAATATAATAAAACCCTAAGCGCGCATGCGCACTCTTACCTGCGTGTTCCGTTTTCCGTGAGCTCTAGGGCTCTGCCGGCAAGAGTGCGCATGCGCACTTCTACTCCCTCCCTCCCTCACTGTAAGCTCGCCGTCGTCATCGCCCCCTTCCCCCCCCCCCCGTTCACCCTTTCCCGGCACACACAAACCCCCATTGGCCCTCCCACCGCGAGACGCACAAACCTCCCGGCTCCAGCAGCGGCCTCATCACACTAAAGACGCTGCTTTGTGGCCTTCCCATGCTCTGATTTCCTCTGCCGGCGTCTCTGATGACGTCATCATAGACGCAGCAGAGGAAATCAGAGCATGGGAAGGCGTCTTTAGTGTGATGCGGCCACTGCTGGAGCCAGTAGGTTTGACGGTCGTCTCACGGTGGGAGGGTCAGTGGGGTCGGCTGCACGGCGGCGATAGTGGCGGGGGGAGGGTTCTACTGCACAGGGGGATGGCAGGTTGGCTTCGGAGGGTGTGGGAGGGACAAAGTATGGAAGGCGATGAGGGGGAGCAGGGAAGAGGTGCTGCTGGACCAGGAGAGCAGGGAAGAGGTGCTGCTGGGCTAGGGGAGCAGGGAAGAGGTGCTGCTGGACTGGGGGAGCAAGGAAGTGGGCTAGGGGAGCAGGGAAGAGGTGTTGCTGGACAGGGGGAGCAGGGAAGAGGGACGGGGAGCACAGAAGAGGTACTACTGCACAGAGAAGTGGGTTGGGGGAGGGAAATGCTGCTGTTGCTGCACAGGAAAATGGAGGGGGAGGGTATGCTTCTGCTGCTACTGCACAGGGAAGTGGAGTGGGGGAGGGAAATGCTGGTGAGAAAAGGGGGCTGGGGCTGAAAGGGAAAAGATAGGAGAAGGGGGGTGGGGTAAAAATGGGTTTGGAGCTGGAGCTGGGGCTGAAAATAGGGGACATGTGAGGGAAGGAGGCTTTACTAGCACCCGTTAATGTAACGGGCTTAAACACTAGTAAAGTATAAAAGACCTTCTGGACCAAAGCATCTACATGATTTTTCATCGTGAAATTTTGGTCTAGGATGATGCCTAAGATCTTAATAGTAAGTTCTATTAAATAATTAATATTATTTATCATTTGATTTGATGGAATTATGACATGTATATGCATCTCCCGGATGTTTGCATGTTATTAAAAGGGCCCCTAACTTTACTCAGCTTGGAATCGATCTGGAATGTTCTGTAAAAAAAGGTAAATTTCAAAATATCAATGTCCTAGTCACAAAAGAAAAGTTTGAGGAGAATGATAGCCACTTTTGTGGCATAGGAACAAAAAAAAAATGTTGTTACTTAGTATTATAACATGAGAATAGGTATAATAAGCTGTAGTAACATGAATATGGAAATATTGGTTTCTAGTGATGTAATGTATCCTTATGTAACAAAATGTTTGAAAAAGAAAGCTATTTAGTGACCTTTAGTAATCTCAATTTGTTTCAAAGAGGACAAGTGTCCAGCTTACTAAAACTATGAGAAAAGCCAAAGATGACAGAGGCATCCTTAGAGGTGGTCTCTCCAGGAAAGGTTTGAGCTATTATTTATTTATTTATTGCACAGTTTATATACTGTACTATTTATCCATGGTGCTATGAGATTAACAGGTCAGCATGAGGAAAGTTTGCAAATGAAGAATGTGTATTTTTTATTTTTCAAACTTTGGTAGTACAGAAATGGATAAGGAGGTTACCAATTTTCAAAGGGAGCTCCACAGGTAAACAGATGTTTACCTGAATTAAAAACTTTAAGTTGTCACCTTCTTCTCCCTAGTCTGGTCAAAGAAACAGGGATAGAGTTTAAACTGTTTATAATAATACTAGTCTTTAAGCCCGTTACGTTTACGGGTGCTAGAATAGATGTGTGTCTGTCTTTCTTTCTCTCTCTCTCTCTCTCCTTGGCCGCTGTCTGTCTGTCTTTCTTTCTCTTTCCTCGGCTGTCCACCACCACCCCTTGCCTGATCTCCTGTGTCCATAAGCACCCCTTCCCTGCTCCCCCTGTTCAGCAGTAGCCCTTCTCCCTTCCTTTCACCTCCCCCCTGTCCAACAGCATCCCTTCCCTGCTCCCCCCTGTCCAGCAGTAGCCCTTTTACCTGGTTTTCGTGGTGGTCGGCAGTGGTTTCGGAGGTTGCAGTGTCGTGAAAGAAAGGCAGTGTTTAAACCACCGCAGGCTCCTATTGATGGGGAAACTGCCACACGCTCTACTGCGCATGATGAAACTGCTGAACGAAACAGTCACACTCTCCTTCTTCTGCCCCACGCGCCTTAAATTGAATTCGGCATGGAGGCACACATCACAGCAGCAGGGATCATGACCTCCTAAGTGCGCATGCGCGCTTAGGGTTTTATTATAGAGGATAAAGAAAACCTGTGATCTTGGTCTGCTATGGGATTTTCAAAGGGAAATTGTATTGGGAGTATTATAGAAAATTGGGTGGTCAGAAATTCATGTATTAATGTGAAAACTTGTTTTTAAAGGAATTGGAAAAAGAGCTGAAACTGCAGACTGGAATGAAAACAGAAATGGAAATTGCTATGAAGCTCCTGGAGAAAGATACCCATGAAAAACAAGATGCTTTGGGAGCTCTTCGGCAACAGCTTGATGAAGTAAAAGCTATTCATTTACAGCTATTTGACAAAGTCAAGGTAATGCTGTTAGAATTTAAATTATTTTTATCATTCCTTATTAGGGGTTCACAACTAGAGAGTGACACGGGGACATTTTCACCGCCCCCACAGGAACTCAATTTCCCCATCCCGTCCCCACAATCTGTCCCTACCCCAATCCTGTAAGCTCTGCCTTAACCACACAAGCCTCGAACACTTATGATTTTAAAGTGTTTGAGGCTTGTGCAGATGAGGGCAGAGCTTGCAGGAATGGGATAGTGACAGGAAAATAATTCACGGGGTCCGAGGGACGGGGAAAAATTTGTCCCTTGTCATTCTCTATTCACAACAAGCAAATGTAATATGAAATGTATAAAGACATCCGGTGAATGTAAATTCCTCTATTTCCTTTCATGCCTTTAAGATTTGATGGCATTACAGTTGTGTTAGGGATATGAAAAGGAGCTGGATGTTACCATACTTCAGTCACTTTTTTTCAATAAAAGCCCGCCATGGCCACTTTTCAGCTTATGCCTGCATCAGGGGCATAAAATTCAGATTTATTGATAACTGACTTTCAAAAGGTCTAATAAAGTAAAAATCAGCAATAGTCCTGATTTTAATGATAACCAATTTTCAAAAGGTCTAATAAAGTAAAAATCAGCAATAGTCCTGATTTTAATGATAACCAATTTTCAAAAGGTCTAATTTAAAGTAACAGCTATATCCTCTAACAAAAAAATATTATTCAAAGGAGACAGCCTCTGATCTGATTCATGTCATCCCAATCTTCAAAAAAGGATCGAGAGGAGAACCGGGCAACTATAGACCTGTGAGTCTTACGTCGGTTCCTGGGAAGATGGTTGAAGCACTAATAAAGGATAGCATAGTGCAACACCTGGAAAATCACGACCTGATGAGAGCTAGTCAACACGGCTTCAGGAAGGGGAAGTCATGTTTGACAAATTTACTTCAATTTTTTGAGGAGGTGAACAAACAAATCGATAACGGTGAACCGGTGGATATAATTTACTTGGACTTCCAGAAAGCATTCGACAAGGTTCCACACGCAAGGCTTCTGAAGAAACTACAAAGCCATGGAATAGAAGGGGACATACTAAGGATAGGCGGATGGCTGGAAAACAGATTGCAGAAAGTGGGCATAAATGGGAAGTTCTCAGACTAGGAAAAGGTGGCAAGCGGTGTGCCCCAGGGTTCGGTTCTTGGGCCAATCTTGTTCAATATCTTCATAAACAACCTAGAAGAAGAAACAACAAGTAATTTAATCAAGTTTGTAGACACAAAACTATGTAGGGCAGTTGGGTCACAAAAGGACAGAGAAGAACTCCAGAGAGATTTGAACCAGCTAGAGAAATGGGCGGAAAAATGGCAGATGAAGTTTAATATAGAAAAATGCAAAGTGATGCACCTGGGAAAGAAAAACAAAGAACATGAATACAAAATGTTAGGTGCAAGAGCGAACAAGAAAGGGATCTGGGGGTACTGATAGACATGATCCTGAAGCCGTCGGCTCAGTGCGCAGTGGCGGCAAAGAAAACAAACAGGATGTTGAGCATGATAAAGAAGGGAATCACGAGTAGATCGGCGGACATCATAATGCCGCTTTACAGAGCAATGGTCAGACCACACTTGGAATACTGTATCCCAGAAGGATTCTGGGCTGTATAAAGAGAGGCGTAGTCAGTAGAAGGAAGAAGGTGTTGATGCCCCTGTACAGGTCATTGGTGAGGCCCCACTTGGAGTATTGTGTTCAGTTTTGGAGACCGTATCTGGCGAAAGACGTAAGAAGACTTGAGGCGGTCCAGAGGAGGGCGACGAAAATGATAGGAGGCTTGTGCCAGAAGACGTATGAGGAGAGACTGGAAGCCCTGAATATGTATACCCTAGAGGAAAGGAGAGACAGGGGAGATATGATTCAGACGTTCAAATACTTAAAGGGTATTAACGTAGAACAAAATCTTTTCCAGAGAAAGGAAAATGGTAAAACCAGAGGACATAATTTGAGGTTGAGGGGTGGTAGATTCAGGGGCAATGTTAGGAAATTCTACTTTACGGAGAGGGTGGTGGATGCCTGGAATGCGCTCCCGAGAGAGGTGGTGGAGAGTAAAACTGTGATTGAGTTCAAAGAAGCGTGGGATGAACACAGAAGATTTAGAATCAGAAAATAATATTAAAGATTGAACTAGGCCAGTTACTGGGCAGACTTATACGGTCTGTGTATGTGTATGGCCGTTTGGAGGAGGATGGGCAGGGGAGGGCTTCAATGGCTGGGAGGTTGTAGATGGGCTGGAGTAAGTCTTAACAGAGATTTCGGCAGGTGGAACCCAAGCACAGTACAGAGTAAAGCTTTGGATTCTCGCCCAGAAATAGCTAAGAAGAAAAAAATGAAAAAATAAAAAAATTTAAATTGAATCAGGTTGGGCAGACTGGATGGACCATTTGGGTCTTTATCTGCCGTCATCTACTATGTTACTATGTTAACACTGGTCTCCCTACCTAAAGAAGGATATAACCCTGCTGGAGAGGGTGCAGAGGCGAGCCACGAAGCTAGTAAAAGGTATTGAGAATTTGAGCTACAAAGAACGCCTCGGAAAACTGGGATTGTTCACCCTCGAGAAGAGAAGGCTGCGAGGGGATATGATAGAGACTTTCAAAATACTAAAAGGATTCGACAAAATAGAGCAAGAAACATCGTTATTCACATTGTCAAATGTGACTCGGACAAGAGGTCATGGACTGAAACTGAGGGGCAACAGGCCCAGGACAAATATCAGGAAATTCTGTTTCACACAACGAGTGGTGAACGCTTGGAATGCTCTCCCGGAGGAGGTTGTGACGGAGACCACTATTCCGGGGTTCAAGGGCAAGTTGGATGCACACCTTCTTGCAAAACACATTGAGGGATACGGATAAACAAGGTCTTCAGCAGGGAACACCTGGATTGGCCTCCGCGTCTGTGGGTCGCCGGACTGGATGGACCTAGGGTCTGATCTGATGAAGGCATTTCATATCATCTTTTTGTCTTGCAATTCTATTTTTCATCTTCTTCATTTCACTAATATATCTGAAAAAAAATGTTGTCTCCCTTTTTTACATTCCTAGACATTTGCTCTTCCGCTTTCGCCAGACGTATCTCTCTCTTGGCTTCTTTCAATTTCACCTGGTAGTCCTTTCTGTACTCCTCTTCTTGGGTATTTTTATATTTCATAAATGCCAGCTCTTTTGCCTTTATTTTCTCCGCTACAAGTTTAGAGAACCATTTTGGTAAAAAAGATTTAAACTGGGAAGAACAGGTGTAACCAATGAAGATTGTTCTGGCTGTCCATCAACATTGCGCACTTAAGAGCACATTAACAGGGCGGATGCCTTGATTAGAGAAAACCGACGGATAATTGTGTCTCAATTGGCTGTAAATTTGCTATCCATATCGGCTATGGATCTGCATTTGCCTTAATGCATGATAACTTGGGATACAGGAAAGTCTACGTACAATAGGTTCCCAAATAGCTTACTGATCTGCACAAGCAAGAGCATGTGGAGGTTGTGACCCAGTTCCTGAGACGCTATGAAGAAGATCTGAGTATTTTGGAGAGGATTGTCACCAGCAATTGTCATGAGACATGGGTGCTTCACTGCGACCTGGAGAGCAAAAGAAAGCATGCTGAAATAAAGTGTTGTTCACCTGGCTTTGGGAGCAGCTGAAAAACTTCTTTTCTGCAAGAATGCAGAAGCTAGTTGAACGATCCAACAAATGCATTGTCTTGCATGGAGACTATGTGGAGAAGTGATATGTTCAATTGCTCACAGTTACTTCTATTAAAGCCATTAAATGTATTTTGCCTTTACTTTTTGATATACCCTCTTATTACCACATATGCGCCCACCTTCCCTAAGAGTTTCAGGTGGAAAGACTAAAGGCTTCAGGAATGTTCTGTATGATGGCCAGCGTCCAACCAAAGGTTCCATCAGGGACATAACTGAACTGTGATAATACTTCTCCTGCTAGTCTCAGTTAGGGTGCTGGTCTTTGATCAGAGGGCTGCTGCGTGAGCGGATTGCTGGACACGATGGACCACTGGTCTGACCCAGCAGCGGCAATCCTTATGTTCTCGGAGAACACCTGCTACAGGTGAGTCACTTCACTTTCTTCAACTGTGGAACAATATTTAACTATTCAACTTTGGAGCAGTTTTCAAACAAGGAATTAGTCACTGGCACCCCATTCTGTATTTAAGCATCTAGAGTCATTTGAAAATTCCCTTCTACATGATAAGTAAATACAATTGTTTTACTTATAATTTGCAGTTTTTTCACATGTTGAAAAATAGTGCAATAAATTTTTATCAGTTTTGTTTCCACAGAGTGCAGAGACTTCAGTGCAGCTGCAAAATGAATTGATTTCTTCCTTGGAAGTAAAAACAAATTATTTGATACCTACTTCTAAAGAAATGGAACAAAGGTACAATTTACATTTCTAAGTGCTGGTTGAACTCATCCCCGCCCTCCAGTCTCCCGCCCCCCAACACACATTTTGTAAATCTATGTCATGCATGTGATATAACATCTGTTCTAATCATATATATATTTCATTGTGAATATGCCCTCTTTATGTGAATTTGTTTCTCTGAGATCAAGCAAGGTATGAAGCTGATACCCATTGTGACTTGGATCAGATTTCTTCATTCTCTACTGAACATGTTATGAGCTCTCTTCCAGTATCACTTTGCTTGCATTGGCTAATGAATCTGTTTTCCAGTGCAATAGGTGAGACATTCTAGATCAGGGGTGCCCAATACATCGATCGCGATCGACCAGTCGATCGGGAAGGCAACGCGAGTCGATCGCAGAGCCCATCCTGGGTTCCGTGATAGACTCGTGTTGCTGTCCCGATCGACCGGCCGATCAGCCTTCCTCTCCCCGAGGTTCCCCACTGGTCATCACTTCACGCACACCCATTCTCGCTGCGCCCTTCCTTGCCCAACTGCCAGAACCCGTCTTCCCTCTCTCGCTTTCTCCTGTAGACACTCTTTGATACACTGGGAGATGATGTCACTTCCTTCGGGAGAAGGTGGGAGGGAGGTCTAGGGAAGTCACGACCCTGGAGAGCTGAGCGCCGGCTGCCCCTGACGGAATCGACAGCCGCCAGACTGGAGAAAGGCGGTCGGGAACAGGAGGTGCTCTGCCCAAAAATGCAAGAACTGCTGCTGCTGCTCTGATGTCTTGAGCCTGAAAATGGGAAGTTGAGGTGGTTCCTATGGGGGGTGGCTACGCATTTTTGTAAGTGCCGTGCTGAAAGGAGACTGGAACGGCTCTCATGGAAGGATTTATAGACTGGATTTTTCTCTTTCTGGGCCTGCAGAAGCCTCGCGCTGACCAGCATTCCTCTCCCCGACGTCAATTCTGACATCGGAGAGGAATTTCTGGGCCAGCCAGTCGCTGCCTGGCTGGCCCGGAACTTCCTCACCGACATCAGAATTGAAGGGGAGCAGAACACTGGTCAGCGCAAGGCTTCTGCAGGGAGAGCTTGGGGGTGGTGGTGGCTTGGAGGCCTGTTCCTCGGTGGCGGCGGCAAACCTAGTGGCTTGGGGAGGGCAGAGAGAAAGAAACAAAGGGGGCAGGTAGGGAGACAAAGAAAGAAGGGAAACGGAAAGAAAGAAGGAACAGGGAGAAAGAAATAAAGTGGACATGGAGAGAGAGAGAAAGAAAGAACAGGAGGCAGGGAGAAAGAAAGAAGGGGGCAGGGAGAAAGAAAGAAAAAGTTGGAGGAGAGAAAGCGTATAGGAGGCTGAAAGAAGGGAAGAAATATTGGATGCAGGAGTGGGCTGAAGTCAGAAGATGTCAGAAGAATTAATGCAGCCAAAGTGAAGTGAGAAGTCAGAAGAAGAAAGTGTAACCAGATACTCATGAAATCACCAGACAACAAAAGTAGGAAAAATGATTTTATTTTCAATTTAGTGATCAAAATGTGTCAGTTTTGAGAATTTATATCTGCTGTCTATATTTTGCATTATGCCTCCCTTTTACTAAACCGCAATAGCGTTTTTTAGCGCAGGGAGCCTATGAGCGTCGAGAGCAGTGTGGGGCATTCAGTGCAGCTCCCTGCGCTAAAAACCGCTATGTGGTTTAGTAAAAAAGGAGGGGGTATATTTGTCTATTTTTGGTTATTGAGGTGACATTGCATAGAGTCATCTGCCTTGACCTCTTTGAAAAAAAACCCGGAATATGAATGATAATTAACATTTTCTCTGCCTTTCAGTGTGCTTTGTGGGGTTTTTAAAAATTATTTTATTGTTGGTAGATCATTTTGACTTAGTCATTTTAAAAGTAGCTTGCAAGCCCAAAAAGTGTGGGCACCCCTGTTCTAGATAAATGAGTAGTGTTGCGTTCCATCTGCAGAAGGAATTTTCTCAGTGCTCTTCTACAGTGTTTTTCTTCTTCACGCATGCTTGTAGGAGTGTGTTCATTCTACTCTCCACATTTTGTGATTTTATTCGGTGTTAGTTCCTTTTTTCGGGATTCTTGTGCTCAGAGCGTTTTTTCAGCTTTGCCTGAGATCACACAAACTTCAGTCTTTACCTGTTAGCCAGCCTGCTTAGTTTTCTTTGGAGCTCAGGGCCGTCCCTGAAGTTGTCTCACCTACTGTTAAGCAGGGGTCAAGCATAGGCTGTTAGGCACCCTTAGGAGGCTTGGTGGTGTCTCACAGGATGCCGGCTGCATCCTTTCACCTCCGCCCATCCTGGTGTACGTCTGTCGGTCTGCAGGGGGGTGCAGTCAGGCATAGAGTCTGACTGGCAGACTTAAGATCAGCTTTGCAGAAGCATTCCCAGCATGAAGCAATTATTCTCTGATCCTGCTACTGTAGGAGAGCTGAGGCAGGCTGCAACAAAGATCCACAAACAGGTCACAATAAGTATAGGCTATCACAGCGTGTGAGGTGAATCAGGGGAGGTCTGAAATGTGGGGCTTTCAAGGTTTCTGCATTTCCCCCATGTTCCTCACCTGAAAAATCAAAAAATTTACATTTTTTAAAACGTTTTTAAGTATGAAAAATATTGCGATTTTGTTGAAAATTTCATAGCAGCAGCCATCTTGAATTTTTAGCGATCTTTTTTCAAAAGCTCCCTTCTTCTCCAAAATTGCAATTTTTGCCTCAAATGTTGAATACTGAATCTGGGGGCTGTTACAGGAATGTGTCTAGCAGATAGCAATATCTGACTTCGAAGACCTTAAACAGTGCCTCTTCTCTGTTTGGGCTAAGCTGAAGCAGAGCATCTTTGACAAGTCCACAGATCAGTGGTGGCCAAGGCTGAAGGCTTGCCTTCGTGCAAAGGGAGAGCGCACTTTGAGCATCTGCTTAGTTGAAACATTACTTTTTGACTTTACATTTTTCTGCGAGATATGCCATAACATTTTTTTATGTGGTTTTATTCAGTTCACAATTAATTTTCACAAGATAGTGTTGTGGTGCAGTGGGAAATATTTACAACATTTTACATCAACTTCATTCAGGACACAATGTACTAAATTTCATAAGAATCGACTGACAAAAAACATTTTGGTGTGTTGGGTTTTTTTTTTGGTTCCCAGTGTATATAACACTGAATGGTCATTAAACAAAATGTAATAGTTTTGAGATTATCCCTCCTGCTTTTTCCTCCCGGGGGGGAGGGGGGGGCAGCAGGGCAGGCAGGAGATATCGTGGCCTGGAGGGGTGTCAGGCAGATCTCTCTTGCCTGCTCCTGTACTCTCCTGCTCTCTAACGCTGTTCTCCGCAGTGCAGGCCCACTTTAAAACTACAGGCTTGCACTGCAGGGAACGGCAGCAGAGAGCAGGAGAGTCCGGGAGCAAGCAAGAGAGATCTGTACTGGGCTGAGCCCTGACAGCAGTGACTGGAGGCTGCTTCTCTTGTCACTACTGTGAGGGTGTGTGCATGAGCAAGGATCGCTCTGGCCATGGGTAGGGGGACGTGTTAACGATCGTCCCCATTTGCATGCAGGCCTTTACTGAATTGGTAGGCTGGCATGCAAATGGAAACAGATTGCACACGGTTTGAAAGTTTAGTGAATCTTGCCCATGGTTTTACAAAAGATAAATCGTGCCAGACAAATCTGATTGAATTCTTTGATTGGGTGACGGAGAATTGGATCAAGGGCATATGCTAGACATAGTTTACTTAGATTTCAGCAAAACCTTTGACACGGTTCTTCTTAGAAGGCTCTTGAACTTCGTGAGGAACTGGACAACGTTCTGGGGCAAGAGCAAGCTCTACAGGAGAGATGGACTGCATCTGAGCATGGCGGGAAAAAGACTTCTAGCAAACGTCGGGAGAGGAATAGAATAGGCTTTAAACTAAGAAGAAGGGGAAAGCCGACAGTTGACCAAGCGTCGACGATTCGGAAGAAGGTATCCTTTGAAGATACCGAGGGGAAAAAAGGCTGGGAAGAAAGAATGGACAAATTACATGAGTCGACTAACCCAGAAGAGGAGGTTAGAAGGATTGTAACAAAAGAGAAGAAACTAAAGACCAAAGCACAAGGAAAGGAAATGAAGACAAGAAAATACCAGGATTTAAATTGCATATATACTAATGCAAGGAGCCTAAGAAACAAAATGGGAGAATTAGAAGCTATGGCCAATGCAGAGGACATAGACATCATTGGAGTCTCTAAAACGTGGTGGAATAAAGAAAACAAATGGGATTCAGCACTGCCGGGTTACAAGCTCTATCGACAGGACAGGTCAGGACAGAAAGGAGGTGGAATAGCCCTATATATAAAAGAAAGCATATAATCAACAAAAATGGACACAGCAGAGACGACCAACAAGCTGGAATCGCTATGGGTTAAAATACCGGGAAGGAAAGGGCCTGAAATAAAGATGGGAATGTACTATCGTCCACCCGGGCAAACCAGAGATATCGATGAAGAAATGGAAGCCGAGATGAAGCGAGAATGCAAAAGCGGTAACACGGTTATTATGGGAGACTTCAACTACCCCGTAATAGACTGGAGTCTTGAAGCTCAAAATGCGCTAGGGAGACAGAATTCCTGGAGGCTATACAAGATTGTTTCATGGAGCAGCTTGTTAGAAAACCAACGAGAGGAAATGCCACTCTGGATCTAATCCTAAATGGGTTAAGGGGAACCTGCAAAGGAAGTAGAGGTAGTGGGACCGTTGGGAAACAGTGATCATAACATGATCAAGTTCAAGGTTGAGGTAGGAATACCGAAAGGAAAGAGAACCATAGCGACAGGAGAGGAAACTACGAAGCAATGAGGGAAAGGGTAAGGAAGAAACTTAGGAACACTTCCAAAAAATGGCAAACGGTAGAATATGCCTGGTCTTTTCTCAAGAACACGGTGAGCGAGGCGCAAAATCTGTATATCCCCAGATTCAGAAAGGGGTGCAAAAAGAGTTGAACAAAAGACCCAGCGTGGATAACTAAAATAGTGAAGGAAGCAATAGGCAATAAGAAAAATTCATTCAGGAAATGGAAAAAGGACAAAACTGAGGGGAACTGGAAAGAGCACAGGAAGTATCAAAAAGAATGTCACCGAGTCAGTGTTCTCCCCAGAAATTTTTTCCAGTTGGGTGGCATGAAAAAGTAGCTGGGTGGGGTGCAATGGGGAAATTTGGTGGTGGGGAAAATTAACCCCCTGTTTTACTAAGGTGTGCTAACGTTTTTAGCACGTGCAAACTCCTGCGCTACACGGGATTACTAACGCCAGCTCAATGCTGGTATTATCGTCTAGCGTGTGTAGTAATTCTGTGCGCGCTAAGCACACGCTAAAACCATTTTCGCAATTTAGTAAAAGGAGCCCTAAATGTGTACTATTTTTATTAGTTAATTATTATTTTCCAATGCTCAATATGACTTCCTTTTCTAAGGTTTGACACTTGTGCCAGAATATTTTTACTTAATTTAAGAAGCATCCAATGCTAGAAGGGAATAATTAGATATTTGCCCTCTTTCAAATGGTATAGAGATTTAAAAAAGGGAAAGGCGTTAATGAAGTCATTAGGTTCAATTTAATTTAAACAACTAAAAAAAAGATAAATATAGCTCATCCAGTCATACAAGAATGGCTCTACAGCAGGAGTGCCCACACTTTT
This sequence comes from Geotrypetes seraphini, assembly GCF_902459505.1. NCBI lineage: Eukaryota > Metazoa > Chordata > Amphibia > Gymnophiona > Dermophiidae > Geotrypetes > Geotrypetes seraphini. The sequence goes on along the minus strand of NC_047101.1, from coordinate 26,747,516 downwards.
TGGGCTTGCGAGCTACTTTTAAAATAACCAAGTCAAAATGATCTACCAACAATAAAATTTTAAAAAACACAAAGCACACTGTATGCAGAGAAAATGTTAATTATCATTTATATTCCGCGAGTTTTCAAAGAGGTCAATGCAGATGACTTTATGCAATGTCACCTCAGGAACAACTGTACAAAAATAAACAAATATACCCCCTTCCTTTTTACTAAACCACAATAGCGGTTTTTAGCACAGGGAGATGTGCTGAATGCCCTGCACTGCTATCGATGCTCATAGGCTCCCTGCGCTAAAAACTGCTATTGCGGTTTAGTAAAAATGGGCCATAGTGCAAAATATAGACAGCAGATATAAATTCTCAAAATGGACACATTTTAATCACTAAATTGAAAATAAAATCATTTTTCCTACCTTTTTGTCTGGTGATTTCATTAGTCTCTGGTTGCACTTCCTTCTTCTGACTGTAAATCCAATATTTCTTTCTTTCTGCCACTTCCCTTTTCTTTCTGAGTCTATTTCTTTCTCTCTCCCCCCTGACTGCCTGTTTCTCTCTCCCCCTGCCCTCTCTTTATTTCTGCCTTTCTTTCTCTCTCACTCTCTCTCCCAGCCTGTCTTTCTCTCTCCCCCTGTCGCCCCCAAACCATCACGCCGATTTTTCCATTTCCCCCATTCTTTCCCTACCCCCTAAGCCACCACGCCGATTTCTCCCTGCTGCTTCCCTGAGCTACACCAGGCACGTACAAGCGCCAGATTCACAAGACTTTACCTCTGATGTCAATTCTAACGTCGGAGAGGAAGTTCCAGGCCAGCACTACCTCACCGACGTCAGAATTGACGTCGGAGGTGAAGTCTTGTAGTCTGGCGCTTGTACGCGCCTGGCCTGGCTCGGGGAGGCAGGAAGAAAAAGATTGCAAAGGCAACGCAATTGACTCACATTGCCTTTGTGATCTACTGGTTAATCGCGATCAACCATTTGGGCACCCCTGCTGTTATGGTATCCTGTCCTGACCTGAGGAAAGGGGTTTAGTCCCAAAAAAACTGCCTTATTTCAATTTCCTATTTATAAACTTTAATTAATACAGTTACAATACTACAATACTACACTACAATACACAATACTACACAATACAATACTACAATAGAAACGTAAAGCAACAAAAAAATTTTTTTCTACCTTTTGCCGTTTCTGCTTTAATTATCTTCTCTTCGTTTTCTTCTTTCTATGCAGCATTTGTCCTCGCTCCCTTCCATGCAACAGCTGTCTTCTCTTTGCCCCTTCCACCCAGCCTCTGCCCTCTCTCTCTACCCCTTCCATCTACTGTCCACCCTCTCTCTGCCCCTTGCATTCTCTGTTCACCCTCTCTGCCCTTTCCATCCAGTGTCCGCCCTTTCTCTGTTCTATATGGCATCTTCCCTCTTTCTATGTCCCTTAAATAAACTGAATATCCTGTGCCCTTTTTCTCCTTTGTACATGATTCATTTCAGCTTCACCCCTCCCCTATGCTCTGGCATCTCTCTCTTCTCCTTTCCTTCCTTCCTTCCCACTCCACCCCATGGTCTGGCATTTCTATCTCCTTCCCTTCTCTCCCCCATGCCCTAGCATCTCCCTCCTCCCCCTCCCCCATATGCGCTGACATCTATCCCACCCCCCATGGTCTGTAGCTCCTTTCCTTTCCCTCCCTCCCATGGTCTTGGCATCTCTTGCCTCTCCTCTCCCTTCCCTAGTCTTCCTTCTCCCCTCTCTCTCCCCAATTGGGTGCTGCTCCATGGAAGTGAGCCTTGAAGATGTACGCAGGCAAATAGAGAAACTAAAAACTGACAAATCCCCGAGTCCGGACGGAATCCATCCAAGGGTTCTGAAGGAATTAAAGGAGGAGATGGCGGAACTACTGCAGCAAATTTGCAATCTATCCCTGAAAACAGGCATGATCCCGGAGGAGTGGAAGATAGCCAACGTTACGCCCATCTTTAAAAAGGGATCAAGAGGTGACCCGGGAAACTACAGACCGGTGAGTCTGACCTCGGTTCAGGGGGAAAATGGCGGAAGCACTGATAACAGAAAACATCGATGAACATTTTAAAAGAAACGAACTTCTGATAACCAACCAACATGGTTTCTGCAAGGGGAGATCGTGCCTAACGAACTTATTGCACTTCTTTGAAGGAATTAACAAATGGATGGACAAAGGAGACCCCAAAGACATCATATATCTAGATTTCCAAAAAGCCTTTGACAAGATGCCCCATGAACGCCTACTCCGAAAACTGAAGAACCATGGGGTGGAAGGAGACGTACATAGATGGATCAGAAACTGGTTGGCGGGTAGGAAACAGAGGGTAGGAGTGAATGGCCACTACTCGGACTGGAGGAGGGTCACGAATGGGGTCCTGCTGGGCTCTGTGCTCAGGCCGCTGCTATTTAATATATTCATAAATGATCTAGAAACAGGGCGAAATGTGACATAATAAAATTTGCGGATGACACCAAACTATTTAGTGGAGCTCGGACTAAAGAGGACTGCGAAGATTTGCAAAGGGACTTGAACAAACTAGGGGAATGGGTGACGAGATGGCAGATGAAGTTCAACGTTGAGAAATGTAAAGTATTACATGTGGGAAACAGAAACCCGAGGTACAACTATACGATGGGAGGGATGTTATTGAATGAGAGTACCCAAGAAAGGGACTTGGGGGTAATGGTGGACATGACAATGAAGCCAATGGCACAGTGCGCAGCAGCCACAAAGAATGCAAACAATGCTAGGCATAAGAAGAGTATTACAACCAGAACAAAAGAAGTTATCCTGCTATTGTATTGGGCGATGGTGCGTCCACATCTGGAGTACTGGGTCCAATATTGGTCGCCATACCTTAAGAAGGATATGGCGATACTCGAGACGGTTCAGAGGAGAGCGGCACGTCTGATAAAAGGTATGGAAAACCTTTCATACGCTGAGAGATTGGGAAAACTGGGACTTTTTTCCCTGGAGAAGAGGAGACTTAGAGGGGATATGATAGAGACTTACAAGATCATGAAGGGCATAGAGTGAGTAGAGAGTGACAGATTCTTCAAACTTTCGAAAAATAAAAGAACAAGAGGGCATTCGGAAAAGTTGAAAGGGGACAGTTTCAAAACGAATGCTAGGAAGTTCTTCTTTACCCAACGTGTTGTGGACACCTGGAATGCGCTTCCAGAGGGCGTAATAGGGCAAAGTACAGTACTGGGTTCAAGAAAAGATTGGACAATTTCCTGCTGGAAAAGGGGATAGAGGGGTATAGATAGAGGATTACTGCACAGGTCCTGGACCTGTTGGGCCGCCGCGTGAGCGGACTGCTGGGCACGATGGACCTCAGGTCTGACCCAGCAGAGGCATTGCTTATGTTCTTAAACTTTACAGGCTGAAGTTGGGACCCAAAGTGGTGAACTGGATTAGAAACTGGTTGATGGACAGATGCCAGAGGGTGATGGTTAATGGAATTCTCTTGGAGGAGGGAATGGTGAGTAGTGGAATCCCTCAGCGATCAGTGCTGGGACCGATCCTGTTCAATATGTTTGTGAGCGACATGGACCAAAGGGTTAGAAGGAAAAGTTTGTCTTTTCGCGGATGATACCAAGATTTGTAACAGAGTAGACACCGAAGAGGGAGTGGAAAACATGAAAAAGGATCTGCAAAAGTTAGAAGAATGGTCTAATATCTGGCAACTAAAATTCAATGCAAAGAAGAGCATTTGGGGATTAGAAATCGGAAGGAGACGTATGTGCTGAGAGGTGAGAGGCTGATATGCACGGATGGGGAGAGGGACCTTGGGATGATAGTGTCTGAAGATCTAAAGGTGAAGAAACAGTGTGACAAGGCAGTAGCTGTTGCCAGAAGGATTGCTAGGCTGTATAGAGAGAGGTGTGACCATTAGAAGAAAGAAGGTGTTGATGCCTCTGTACAGGTCGATGGTGATGCCCCGCTTGGTGTATTGTGTTCAATTTTGGAGACCGTATCTTGCGAAGGACATAAAAAGACTTGAAGTGGTCCAGAGGAGGGCAACAAAAATGGTAGGAGGTTTGTGCCAGAGGACATATGAGAAGAGACTGGAAGCCCTAAATATGTAGACCCTAGAAGAAAGGAGGGACAGGGGAGACATGATGCAGACATTCAAATACTTGAAAGGTATTAATGTAGAACAAAATCTATTCCAGAGAAAGGAAAATGGTAAAACTAGAGGGCATAATTTGAGGTTGAGGGGTGGTAGATTCAAGAGTAATATTAGGAAAGTCTTCTTTATGGAGAGGGTGTTTGATGTGTGGAATGTGCTCCCGAGGGAGGTGGTGGAGAAGAAAACGGTGAGGGGATATATGATTGAAGTCTACAAAATCCTGAGTGGTGTAGAATGGGTACTGTATCAATATCTACAAAGACTAGGGAGCACTCTATCAAGTTACAAAGTAATACTTTTAAAACCAACAGGTGTCTTCCCAAAGGATCTGGCTCTGTTGGAAATAGGACCTGGCTCACAACAGCTGTAACGTTCATGAGAATATAGATTGCCAAGCATAATCTGAATCTGAAAAATTAAGAATGATTGTAGAGTTCTGTTTTGGCATTAACATGGTAAACTGGTTGAATATAGCAGTTAGACGCAAGGTCCCAAGCATTGTCTCTTCCAGCTGCAGCTAGGAATTATTAAAAAAGGGATGGTTAACAAGACTAAGAATGTTATAATGCCCCTGTATTGCTCCATGGTGCGACCTCATCTGGAATGTTGCGTTCAATTCTGGTCTCCTTATCTCAAGAAAGATATAGTGGTGATAGAAAAGGTTCAAAGAAGAGCGACCAAGATGGTAAAGGGGATGGAACTCCTCTCGTATGAGGAAAGACCAAAAAGATTAGGGCTCTTCAGCTTGAAAAAGAGAAGGTTAAGGGGAGATATGATTGACGTCTACAAAATCCTGAGTGGAATAGAATGAGTACAAGTGGATCGATTTTTCATTCTGTCAAAAATTACAAAGACTAGGGGACACTCGATGAAGTTACAGGGAAATACTTTTAAAACCAATTGGAGGAAATTTTTTTTCACTCAGAGAATAGTTAAACTCTGGAACGTGTTGCCAGAGGATATGGTAAGAGCGGATAGTGTTGCTGGTTTGGATAAGTTCCTGGAGGAAAAATCCATAGTCTGTTATTGAGGAAGACATGGGGGGAATCCACTGCTTGCCCTGTTATTGTTAGCATAGAATATTGCTATACCTTGGGTTTTGGTCAGGTACTAGTGACCTAGATTGGCCACTGTGAGAACGGGCTACTGGGCTTGATGGACCATTGGTCTGACCCAGTAAGGCTATTCTTATGTTCTTATTCTACTATGAATACTCAAAACAATGACATGTTTATTGTACTCGTCTGTAAAATCTGTTTGATATAAGAAATTTCTTGAAAGGATGTTTGCTTTTCAAGCAGAGAAAATTAATTCTTGGTTGAGTTCCCTTATTCTCCAAGCCGAATCTTACTATGCTTTTAGAAAGGTGCTGAAGACTAAATTATCTGAAAAATTATGATATCTGATATATTTCCTTTTTTTTAACTGTTTATATACTTCACTGAATGTACAGTCTTCTTCATGTAAAGTGCTCAGAATTTATGGCAGGGCAGTATATAAGAATAAAGTGTATTATTATTATTATTTATTATGTGGAGCAGTTAATGTAGCTGGTTTTAAAAAAAAAAAGGTTTGGACAAATTCCTGGAGGAAAAGTCCATATTCTGCTGTTGAGACAGACATGGGATGGAAGCATGGAATGCTGCTACTATTTGGGTTTTTGTCAGGTACTTGTAACTTGGTTTGGCCTCCGCAAAGATGGGATACCGGGTTAGATGGACCAGTGGTTCTTACAGTCATGTGAAAAAATTAGGACACCCCATGAAATATTTAGTTCTTTCTTAAGAAATGTTCACATATCGATGTCAAATCTTTTTTTTTATCTCTGGAAAAGAAAGTGATATAATTGCAGGTAATGAAAAAATTTTTTATTTATTTATTTAAAAAATTTCTATACCATTTAAACCTAAACGGTTTACATAATTTTACATACACAAAAGCTATAAAAAATAAAATCAGACAGACATGAACAAATAATAGTCTTCCACTTCAGGTCATTGAGGCCAGCATCGTGCCTAATTTTAAGGCCAAATGGGATAGACATGTGGGATCTATTCATAGAGATAGGTAGGGAGGGTCATTGGGGTGGGCAGACTAAATGGGCCGTGGCCCTTATCTGCCATCTATTTCTATGTTTCTATGATCAAATAATCCTCAGGAAACCAACTAGAAAATAAAAGCCAATAGGCATATACAAGGAGTCATAGAAAAATTCTTCAATCAGCAACAATCATAAGGAATCATTAAAGGCCTCTAATATAATAAAACCCTAAGCGCGCATGCGCACTCTTACCTGCGTGGTTCCGTTTTCCGTGAGCTGTAGGTCCCCAGCAGGGAACAGTGCGCATGCACACTTCGACTCCCTCCTCCCTCACTGCAAATTTGCCGCCGCCGTCGTCGCCCCCTCCAGTTTAATATTGTATTCAAATCTTTTGTCGGTTTCCTGAAGCAGTACCGAAACATGGCACGTCGGAACCAGTAAACAGTTTAAGCTTAGTTCCAGTATTTTACATTACCTTCAAGTTATTTAAAAGAGATATTGTCTTGCAGGGGTGTCCAACCTTTTGGCTTCACTGGGCCACATTAGCCAAAAAAAATGTTTCTAGGGCTGCACAAACTTTCAAACGCTGCAACAAGACACAGGAGGGAGACAGCAAGATGGTAAACACCCGGGGGCAGCAGAGGAAAACACTACATCACCCTCGACTGGGGCTGCACAGAATATTTCACGGGGCCGCATGCGGCCCTCGGGCCACAGGTTGGACACCCCTGAGTCTAGAGCTTGAGTAGCCAGTGATAAAATAATGAACTATATTGAGTACTGGAGCATACTACATTGAACACTGCGATGATTGGGTGGTGAGGCGGAGCAATCAGCCTTCATGTCTCTGAGCAGAGTTCTATTAGACATGTAAATGAATTGATATGGTGTTGAATTTAGTTTTGACTCCAACGAAGTGACTTTTCTTAAGATTGGTTGTTGCACTTTTAGTCAATCAAGAATAAATTAGTTGAGTTTATCACCCCTACAGAGTTTTTTTGACTGAGTCTGCATATAAAAATTGATGGCAGATCATTACTGCTTTGTACTGAATTCTGAAAACAACTTGTAATCAATGTAATTGGTGAAGATAAGATGAAATGTGATCGTCCTTCGATATTCCCTTTATCAATCTTGCTGCTGCATTTTGGGCAACCTGCAATACCTTGCAACTTGTCTTAGTTATTCCAAGGTACAAGGCATTGCAGTAATCAAGCCTCAACAAAACCATCACCTGAACAACTGTATGGAAATCAAAGGGTGACAACATGGGTTTTATTCGATGCAAAAAGTGTATTTGAGCAAAATGTGCTTGTAGTGTCTTAGCCACTTGTAAATTCATTGTAAGGCCATAATCTAACCTTACACCTAGGACACTCATTCACTGGAAGTACATCATGAATTACTTTCAGTTCCTTAGGCCACTTATAATCCGGCTTTCCTACAAGCATTACCTCTGTTTTATCCACATTTAATCTCAGACCCTGCTTTACCATTCACTCAAAAATTTTACTCATATAATTACTCAATAACTTTTCCAAATCTGTACCCCATCCACTCATTGGAAAGAAAAAAATGATTTCTGCGTATATTCGATATTCAACTTCCAAGATTGAAATAATTGACCTATAGCAGCCATGTAAATGTTAAATAAAAGCGCAGAAAGCGCCGAACCCCATTGTACACCGGTCTTTACTAAATATTCACCTGAAATTTTGCATCCATTCCTCAATTGAAAAGAGCGTCCGGTAAGGTATGTATTAAACCATTTTAAAACATCATTCATTCCAAGGTTTGACAATCTCAACAACAATCTGTGAAGATTTACTGAATCGAATGCTCCCGATATATCCAGTGACACAAGGAAGAATGTCATATGCTGATCCATCCCTAATTGCAAAGTATCCATTAGAGAAATCAATAATAATTCCTTGATTTACTCATGAAACAAGATATCCATAAAAATATGTATTCTAACTGAGGAATAAATTAGGACATCCTACTCTCTAATAGCTAGTGTTATCCCCTTTGGCTGAAATAACTGCAGTGAGACGCGTCTTGTAACCATCTACCAGTCTCTGACATCAGTCTGAGGAAAGTTAGGCCCACTCCTCAATACATAATTGTTTCAGCTGTGAAATGTTTGAAGGGTTTCTTGCATGCACAGCCCATTTCAAATCACCCCACAATCAATGGGATTAAGATCAGGACTTTGACTTGGTCACTCCAGGACTATCCAGGTCTTAGTTTTCAGCCAGTCCTTGGTGGATTGACTGGTATGTTTTGGGTCATTGTTGTGTTGCAGGGTCCAGTTCCGCTTCCGCTTCACCTTAAATTTTCTTACAGATGGTCTCACATGTTCCTCAAGCACCTACTGATACACGGTAGAATTCATGGTGGATTCTATCAGTGCTGTGGAGTCGGAAGAAATTTCGGGTACCTGGAGTTGGAGTCGGAGTTGCCAAACAATGCACCGACTCCGATTCCGACTAAATTTAGATTGGAATTAAAAAAAAGCAAGTTTAAATGTCCCAATTCACAAAAAGTTATAATTAATGACTTCTCTACTGTAAGAATAAAGACCAATGCATGCAGTGCCTCATGTAACCGCAAAACGAACACGTGCTTCACTATATGGCACAGAACGCACAATTCGGAGCACCAATACTTATAAATGTATTCTCCCTTGTTGTTGTTTACAACTTATTTCCAATTTTCAACAAGGTTTTCAATACCTCGTTGGTAGAAATCACCTGGTGTAGACTCGAAAAATTCATCCAACCAAGCTCTCCCACCATATGCACAACATCTTTTTACGCGGATGAAGATCTTGTTTCACGCGCGGGGTCGTTTGTTTACCGGGGCTAAGCCATTCCTTACGCTGCTTCATATTGATGTACAGGCACCATTTTTTGTCGCCAGTAACGATTCGGTAAATAAATCGTTCCTTGTGTCCATGAGTTGAACGGTGATGAGCAAGCAAACCAGCGGAGATTGTGGCTCCTTGATTTTTGTTGTCGTCACTTAAAGCATGTGGAACTCATGCTCCACACTTCTGAACCTTTCCCATCGAGTGAAGATTCTTCTCTATAGCAGTGTGAGAGCATTCCATTTTCTCTGCCAGTTCCCTTGTCGTTTGACGCAGATTTTCGTGCAAAAGTTGGTTTAATCGCTCTTCATCGAACTCAACTAGACGGCCAGAACGAGGTGCGTCTTTGAGGTCAAAATTTCCATTTTTGAACTTGGCATACCAATCACGAGCGATTCTTTCAGCTATAGCACCCACTATATACACAGCACAAATGTTGCGAGCAGCTTCTGCGGCCTTAGAACCTTGATTAAAAGCAAAAAGAAGGTGGTGTCGAAAATGCTCATTTCTCTCAACTTGACATTCCATTTTAACGATCTGAAAATTAACAGAAATTTATTTAAAAAAAACAAAACATAGATTCCGGTAGAACAAAATATTCTCTTTGGAATGACTTAAAACATTGTGCCAAAAACATTTAATGACATGCGGAATGTTACAATGTTTTTTTATATTTTAGGGAAAAAAAGCATCCTAAACAATGGCAAAAAGACTGCGAACAACAAACACGACAAAGTCTACTGTTTATGAGCACTTTGCATTATCAAGTGATGGAAAACATTATGTGTGCCAATGTATTAGAAAAGATTATGATGGTGAAAAACAATGTGATGCAAAAATTAGCAGTTTCGGTGGGCCTGATAAAAATGCACCTACAAGAGCATCAAATTTAAAAAGACACTTACAGCGTTTTCATCCCAAAGTGTTAGAAGCCTTGAATGAGAAAGATAGCAATGAAAACATTGCATCTACTTCTGTGACAAAAAACGTTCAGACATCTACTGGAGAACAATCGCAAATAAGAAAATTCTTTATATCTGACAAAGTTACCATAAGGATGACACCAGAAAAATTCAAACAACACATTATTGAAATGGTAGTAAAGAATAGTGTACCACTATCCTTCTTTTCACAGACAGCCTTTTTAAGCCTAAATGGAGAAATGGCAGAAAAACTTTGTGTTTCTCTGGAAAGAGAAAGTATAAGGAAACTTATAATTGAGGAGGCAAAATATAAAAAGGAAGAACTACAGAAAGTTCTGAAAGGACGTTTTGTCTTCCTTAAAATGGATGCATGCACACGTCACAGAGTCAATTATTTCGCTATTAATGTTAGATTTGTGGTTGAAAATAACAAAACAATAACACGGACCCTCGGATTAAAGGACACTCAGGCACATCACATCACACCAGTGATTGCCTTCAGAAGTTAGTGGAGGGTGTTCTAGAAGATTTTGAAATTAAAAAGGAACAGATTTTATGTGTTGTGACAGATAACGCTTCTAATATGTTGAGCACAATTGAGAAGATGAACGCAAATGAAGAAGGTAACAAACAGATATTAGAGTTAGAGGAAGACAGCTCTGCAAGTATTGGAGAAAGTTTAGAAACTGAAGAGAATGCTGACATTTTTTTAGACAACTTTATTGAAGAAGCATTGAAGATTTCTACTATTCATCATATGCGATGTGCTGTTCATACATTGCAACTTGCCATAAGAGATGGATTAAAAGATCGCCATGCAGCTACACTAATTGGCAAATTACGGCAAGTAACTGTTGCAGCCAGGGCCCCGAAAACAGATGCAATTTTGTAAAGACGTGCAGGAAAAGGAGCCATCTTGGATCAAACAACTCACTGGGGAAGCACTTATTTAATGGTAAAGCGTTTGCTTGAACTTAAAGACTTCATAGAAGAAATGGACAATGAAAATTTTGCATTAACTGAAAGCCAGTGGACACAAACAAAAGAGCTGGAGAACCTTCTTTCTCACCCCTTCAATGTCACCAAGAGGTTGCAATGTGACTATCTAACCCCGGGCAAATTCCTCTTGGAATGGAAGAGCCTGTTATATTGCCTGAACAAAAATGGTGGGTTAATAGCTGAGGGCATTGCATCTTCAATGATGAAAAGAGAGAGTCTTTTACTGGAAAATGAGCTCTTGTTAGCGGCTATTTATGTCGACCCAATGAGCCGACTTTTGTTGAACAGTGAACAAACTGCTATTGGGAAAAAGGCCCTCTATGATGTAGCAGTTCGCATGAAGGGATTACGACCTGAAATACCTCTACAGGATTAAGTTCTTTTAAGCAATAGTGGTGACTCAGGATCATCGTCTTCAAACGAAGAATTAGACTTTGATTCCTTCTTAGACAAAATGGAAGTTTCTAAAGGAAAGTGACGTCGCATAAGCGTTACAGAACCAGTAAATGTCCAAATAAAAAAAAATTCCAACAGGAATTTTATGAAGCACTAAAAGAAGTTGAAAAGTATGATCGCTCATCAAAACTTACTATTGAAGAAATCATCCTTGTTTATCCAGAGATAGTTAGTGATGTGGCCAGAATAGTTACTGCAATGCCACCCACCCAAGTCAGTGTTGAAAGATTATTTTCAGCCCTAAAAATAATAGTCTGACTTAAGAGCCTCTATGAAAGAGGATCTGGCAGAGGCAATTCTCTTCCTTAGAACTCTACATTGAATTGAATTGATTTGCATTTGCTAAGCCTATAACTACATTTCAAGATTAATATAAACCATTTCTAGGTTTTACAGAGTTTGATTTTGCTTCATATAGATAAGCTTTGTTTTTGTTCCCAACCAAATAATGTGGTTTTTATCTTTGAACTGGTAAAGTTCCTGTTCCTGATGTTTATGTCTACAGCCATTTGATTAATTAATAAAAAAATTAATAAAACTTTGTTTTCATTGTGTTTGTCTTATGCTTAAACTGTTCAATACAGTAGACTGTTGGCTTCCCAGCCAGTAGTTTCTGTGGTAATGACATGTATGTTGCCTTTCTTTCCTTCAAGGAATGTATAAAATACATTTGCATATTAATACAGAGGAGTCGGAGTCGGAGTCAGAAGTACAAAAAGCTGAGGAGTCGGAGTCGGAACATTTATCTACCGACTCCACAGCCCTGGATTCTATGATAATAATAATAATAATTTTATTTCTTATATACCGCTGTACCGTGAAGTTCTAAGCGGTTTACAGTAGAAACAGAAGAAATGCAATAAGTAAGATTAATTAAGATGAAGAGAGAGTACTTAGAGTTCCCTGACTGTCCCAAAGGCTCACATTCTTGCTAAAGTACTTGAGAAAAATAAATTAGTTAGGTTATAAACAGAGTAGAAGAAGGTAGGAAAACAGTTCATAGGAAAATTAATTTTGAATACATTATACATATATATTATATATGATGGTGAGCTGGCCAGGTCCTGCTGCAGCAAAGCATCCCCAAACCCTGACACTTCCACCTCCAAGCTTCATAGTTGGAATGAGGTTCTTTTCCTGGAATGCCAATATTTGGTGTATGCCAAACATGTCCTCTTTTCTGGTGTCCAAATAATTCAATTTTAGAGATGGAGCCAAGTGGAGCTGGCGATCCACCTCTGACCCCTCCTCGATCTACAGGTAGATCATGATATACCTGTTGGACATGCCTGCTTTACAGGATGTTTTCTTGACTGTAATAGCCTATTTCACTTCCTATTTTAACCATGCCGGCTGGTTAAAATACCACAAATCAACAAAACAATACAAAAATCATTCGCAGTCATGAGAAATCTAAGACAAGTTCAAAAATTCTTTGACAGAAAACAATTCCAGCTAGTGGTCCAATTCCCAGTCCTTGGTCTACTAGACTACTGCAACATCCTCTATCTCCCTTACCCTGCAACCATGATAAAACAACTACAAACAGTACAATATACAGCTCTTAAGACTTATCTACTCACTGAGGAAATACGACCACATCACAGCGGCATACCTCGACTCACACTGGCTCCCAATACAAGCAAGAATACTTTTCAAATTCTACTGCCTACTATTCAAAGCCATAAACAGAGACAGCCCAGCCTACTGGAACAACTGACTAATTCAAACCACCACAACCAAACATAGGAGAACCCATGCACCATTCACGCACCCTCCAATCAAAAACATCAAATGAAAAAAAATGTACGATGCCCTCCTAGCAACCCAAGCAGCAAAACTAGACCACCAATTCTCCAACTTACTGATCTCGACCGCAGACTACAAAACCTTCAGAAAAGAAATAAAAACCCTGCTATTCAAAAACTCTATAAAGACAAATTTAACACAGCAAGATTCATCTCAAGCTCCATTTGCAATCCACTTTACCCTTAAGCACCTCCGAAAATGTCCAGACAACTCCTAATGTACTCCTAAATGTCCTGACAACTCATATGTAATCCGCCTTGAACCGCAAGGTAATGGCGGAATAGAAATCACTAATGTAATGTAAGTAGTCTGCAAATATTTGTTCAAATTAGGTTTACATCCAACGGCTCTTCATACTTTAATATATGCTTTCGTTATTAGTATACTAGACTATTGCAACACTTTGTTCCCTAGTTGTTGGGTAAAAGACATTAGACACCTACAGTTAATCCAAAACACTGCTATCAAATTATTGACCAATAGCAAGATATATGATCAAATAACTCCTTTATTGAAAAGAGCACTTTGGCTCCCTGTCACTCATAGAACCACCTTTAAGATTCTGAGTCTTGTCCACAAAATCCACCATACTGGCTTTCCTTTGTACCGTTCTCGCCTACTTATTCCCTACATGTCATCACGTACACTCAGATCTTCATCTCAAAATCAATCAGTAGTGCCATTTCCATGACAGATAGTACTTGATTCTACATTCTCCAACATCTTATGCCCAGTTTAAGATTCAGCTTAAAACCTACCTATTTCATGATACTTTTGGTATAGTTTAACTTAAATATCTGATACTCCATTTTTCCCCTCATATCATGCAGCTATATTGCTCCTGCAGTTAAATGTATATTGCCTTTACTTTTTGATTTACTAGGCTTGAATAGATGTAATTTTAGTTCAGCAAAAATCTGCTATGGTCTGGGCTGATACCGAAGAAGGAGGTGGTAGAATAGGTTTAGGAGTGCTATGTGTGTGTAAATTACTTTGTAAAGCTGTGAAGAAGAGGATGCCTTGTGAATTAGCAGCGAGGCTAGAGCAATTGTAAGTGTGTGCTAAAGTCTTGTATCAAAGAAGACGATTAGGTGAACGTGCACATCACTAGTTTATTTCCTCCTTACAAATTTGTCTTTTCAGAAGTTGTATTCAGCCAGTGGCAGTCAATAAACAATGGCCATCTCCAACTGAATTGTGCCTAGATATTCAGTGTTTGATCAGAGCTGGATATTGGGCAGTCTGTGGCCTATAGGAAGGCAGTACCCAGAGAACTGCTTGATTAACTTTTACTGATCTAGGTTAACCAGCTAGTTATCTGAGTATTGCCATTGAATATTGGCACTGTGTGGGCAACTCCTGAACTGCCCAAGTACTAATATAGTGTCATGGTGGCCTCCTCAGATTTTCAGTGACACTATCTTATTACAGTATGTATGCTGAAGATGCAGGGATCACCTGGTCAATAGGAGATAAACCTATGAAAATGGATGTAGCTTGCTAGGTGGCTTGTTTAAAATTACACTCATAATTGTTAGAAATAATATACAAAGGGACTTCTTTACTAACAGTTAGTGCACACTGTATGCAATAATTTGTTTCCCGCTGAGTGGATAAGCAGGATAGAATTTTAAAAAATAAATAAATACAGTGCTGCAGGGCCCATAGAAATAAAATAGCCCAGGACAGATCCAGATAATAAAGGCTGCCATTAGTAAATGACAGCCAAGAGAATAATGATTACATCAAATTATCCTACTGAATTCTTAGGAAACCAGCCATGCTTCTGTGGAAATAAAACTCCAAAACAACACTGCCTGGCAATGAAAGAGGCATTCTTGATTGTATTTGTGTATTGATATATTGTAAGCTACTTTGGGTCTTTTTCAGAGTGGCCTGTAAGTGTGAAGTGTAACTCCCAAATATTGGAGATCATTAATATACTTAGAGTGAAACAATTAGTAAACAAGATTAATGTCAAATAGTCATGAATCATGGTTTAAATAAGCATTAACATTTTTATACTATGTTTTGTTATAGGCTACAAGAATTGGAAAAGGCAAGACAGGAAGCTGAAGAAAAAAATCAAAAGATGAAGTGTGAATTCGGTGGGAAGATTAAGAGTTCAGAGCAACAACTTGAAGAATTAGGCAGGCAATGGTAGGAGACTATACTTCTTGCTAGTACAAATTAACAAGAGTATTTAGAAATGTTAGTAGAAATAGTCATGCTTGAAGAAATTTCTTTAAAATATATCAGGGGTAAATGACTCAAATACCGTAGATATTTGTGGAGTGACTAAAGAGATATCAATAAGACCTGGAAAAGTCACTGCAGTGTCATCACACAAAATTCAAACATTACTCATTCACAATTCTTTTCTTAGAACTCTGCTCAGAGACATGAAGGCTGATTACTCCGCCTCACCACCCAATCATAGCAGTGTTCAGAAATTGAATTGACTGAAGATGTAAATTTTCAATAGATTAAGTGCTAGCAAAAAGCTATGCTGACACTGTCATTAATTTAGTATTTGAAAAAATATAACTTAGCTTTGAAAATAGTGACTGGTTCCGACGTGCCACGTTTCGTTGCTGTGTCAGGGAACCGACAAAAACAGCTAGATTTAAAGCTGGAGGTGAAGTCACATAAAAAAATTCCTTAGATCCTGCTATTCAAGAATTACAACAATTCACAAATTAGCATTTCCTTCTCTGAAAAGTATTCAATGCACTGGGAAGCTTAGTAAATCTTTTACTTTTAAATTGGTGAGAATTTGGAATGGTCTTCCAGATTCTCCAAGACTGGTAGATCAATTATTTTAATTTCAAAAAAGTTTAACAACCTGGTTGTTTTCACAATAGTTAATTTGATTTTAGCTGTCGTATAGTAATTTTAAGCAATTCAACATACTTTTTTCTAACTTTTTCCATCCATCTAATCTAACCAATTTCTGTTTTTATCCCACAGTTTTTACTTGTTAGGTTTCATTTTTTAACAAACTGTAAACCGAGTCAAGCTCTTTAGGGAGTAGATTCGGTATATAAAAAGAAGATTTGATTTGATTCATAGAATATAATGGGCGCTTTAGCGTGCCTTAGTAAAATACCCCTTTATCTTCCTGACATTTAGACAGAATATGTTACACAACATACATAATAAAAACCATTTAAGAGCATACATTATTTTATTGTAGTTCTACCTCTTCTCCTCTTGTCTCTGTATGTCTGTCTTCAGAATTTGTCCTTGTTAGTATAATTATCCCAGGACAAGCAGGCAGCATATTCTTAACGCATGGGTGACGTCACCGACGGAGCCCCGGTACGGACCTTTTTAACTAGAAAGTTCTAGTTGGCCGCACCGCGCATGCGCGAGTGCCTTCCCGCCCGACGGAGGAGTGCGTGGTCCCCAGTTTCTTCGTTTCCGCGGAGCGAAGAAGACGCATGTGTTTTCAACGGCCGTTGAAAAACTAATTTTTGCCTTCCCGCTTGCGTATTTTCTCACTTTTTTCCTATTTTTCTTATTGGATTCCCTTTATTTTTGTTTAAAAAAAAAAAAAAAAAACTCGTTGAGTTTTCCTTATTTTTTCAGGCCAGCCCCGGCGGGGCCTGTTGCCACCATACAGGCCTCCGGATTCGATTTTGCAGAGGCCGTGTTTCCCTTCATGCCCCCTCAACCGGGTTTTAAGAAGTGCCAGCAGTGTGCATGCCCGATCTCCCTCACCGACCCACACAATTGGTGCCTCCAGTGCTTGGGTCCAGAGCATCGGGCTGACACCTGCACCCGCTGTGCTACACTTAAAAAGCGTACTTTGAAAAATCAGCAGACCCAGCAAAATATTTTGTTTGGTACCGGATCTGCCATGGAACCGGCTGCGACGTCGATGGCACCACAAAAGTCGGCACCGACGACATCGACACCACCGGACCCTTCCTCGGGGTCGTTGGGCCCAGGTAAGCCGGCTAAGAAGCCTCCCACTTCCCTTGAGCGCCCTCCTGCCACGGTTGCGACACCGGCCCTCCCGGCACCGCACCGGCCCCGCAAACGCTCCGCTCCGATCTCGGTGAGTGCCTCATCATCGGCCTCCTCATTGCCGGAGCGTAGAGCAGCACCTATGGTACCGAAGAAGAAAAAAGCGGTACCGGTGCCTCCCCTGGACGACCGCATCGCGGCCATACTCCAAGCACAGTTACAGGAGCAGCTGCAACAACAGCTCCAACAACTGTTGCCGGCGTTGCTGGCACCGCACCTTCCGGTACGAGACCGGTACGAGCCTCACACTGTCCCATCGGTGTCGACCCCCTCGGTACCGATTAATACTTCCATGCCGGTGCTCTTGGCAGAAACACCTACAGTACATACCTGTGATGTTGCCGACCCTGTCCGGTCCCAGGAACGACATCGGTCTTCCTCACCCGGTACCGCCTCGATGCGCTCAGGCAAATCTCTTTCAAAGACCCGCCATGTCGAGCCCTCCACACCGATGTCCAAACGTACGCACCCCGACGTTAGGGACCCACACTTGTGGGAAGACTCCCCTCACGGTACCGAGGAGGACGCTTCATCAACCGATGAAGAACCCTCCATGACCGACACCGTCTCAAAACCAGAGCAATCCTCTTTCTCCAAATTCCTTAGGGAGATGTCAGCAGCTCTTTCCATTCCCTTAGAGTCCGACTCTAAAAAGTCTCAGGCTTTCCTCGATGCCCTCGACTTTGAGCAACCTCCCAAAGAATTTCTGAAGTTGCCCGTCCACGACATCTTACGGGAAACTTTCTATAAAAACTGGGAAGCTCCCCTCACGGTTCCTGGAGCCCCTCGTAAATTGGATAGCTTGTACCGGGTTATTCCAATCCCAGGGTTTGACAAACCTCAATTGCCCCACGAGTCCCTCCTGGTGGAATCTACTTTGAAAAAATCTCAGGGTTCCAGTGTATATGCCTCCACCCCTCCTGGCAGAGAGGGAAAAACCATGGATAAATTTGGTAAGCGCCTTTTCCAAAATGCCATGTTAGCCAATAGAGCCAACAACTACACCTTCCACTTCTCCTTCTACATGAAGCATCTGGTGCAACAGCTCTCCTCCTTACAGAAATATCTTCCTGAACGTAAGGTCCCTCTTTTCCAGCAACATATTTCCAGCCTTCTCCAACTCAGGAAATTCATGGTTCGCTCCTTCTACGACTCATTTGAGCTGACCTCTCGCGCATCTGCCATGGCGGTGGCCATGCGCCGTTTGGCATGGCTGAGAGTCTCTGACCTAGACATTAACCACCAGGACCGCCTGGCTAACGCACCTTGTCTGGGTGATGAACTCTTCGGAGAGTCCCTGGACTCAACAACCCAGAAACTCTCAGCACATGAGACCAGGTGGGACACTCTGATTAAGCCTAAAAAGAAGACTCCACCTGCTCGCACCTATAGACAGCAATCTTCCTACCAGCGCAGGTTTTCGGCCAGACCTCTCAACCCGCCTCAACAGCAGCCGCGCCGACCTCGGCAACAACATCAAACTCAGGCTCACTCTCAGCCTCACCAACCTGCCAAGCCTCTACCTCCGTCAAAACCATCTCAGCCCTTTTGACTCTTTTCTCCAGGGCATAGCCAGTCTCCCAACATCATTGCCTCTTCCTCAGCCTATCGGAGGTCGCCTCCAACTCTTCCTCAGCCGTTGGGAGGTCATCACAACAGACCAATGGGTCCTCAACATCATTCGCCACGGCTACTCTCTCAACTTCCAGACTCTTCCACCAGACAATCCTCCCGTAGAGTCTGCTTCTCACTCTTCCCAAACCCCCCTCCTCCTGAGGGAGGTCCAATCCCTCCTTCTTCTCAATGCCATAGAAGAGGTGCCTCCGGACCAATGGGGTCAGGGATTCTACTCCCGCTACTTCCTGGTTCCCAAGAAGACAGGAGACCTCCGCCCCATCCTCGATCTCAGGGACCTCAACAAGTGTCTGGTCAAAGAGAAGTTCAGAATGCTCTCCCTGGCCATGCTTTACCCTCTTCTCTCTCAACACGACTGGCTATGTTCCCTAGACCTCAAAGAGGCCTACACTCACATCCCCATCCATCTGAATTCACGTCGCTACCTCCGCTTTCAGATTCAGCACCGCCACTATCAGTACAAGGTACTTCCCTTTGGCCTCGCATCATCGCCCAGGGTGTTCACCAAGTGCCTTATTGTGGTGGCGGCCTTCCTCAGGTCTCACAACCTCCAGGTGTTCCCCTACTTGGACGATTGGTTGGTGAAAGCAACTACGTCTCCACTTGTGCTGCAAGCCACTCATCACACCATCTCTTTCCTCCATCTCTTAGGGTTCGAGATCAACTACCCCAAGTCGCATCTGCTTCCCACACAGCGACTTCAGTTCATCGGAGCAGTTCTCGACACCACTCTGATGAGGGCGTTTCTCCCCTTCGACCGACACCGGACCCTGCTCCACCTCTGTCGTCAGGTGCTCCTTCATCAAACCATCCCTGCTCGACAGATGATGGTCCTCTTGGGCCACATGGCCTCGACGATCCATGTACTTCCTCTGGCACAACTCCACCTCAGGACACCTCAGTGGACTCTAGCCAACCAATGGTCACAGACCACGGATCCTCTTTCTCATCCCATCTCTGTGACATCGTCTCTTCAGCAATCTCTTCAATGGTGGTTGAACTCCTCCAATCTTTCCAGGGGTCGACTCTTTCATCTACCCCCTCACTCCATGATCATAACCACGGATGCCTCCCCCTATGCGTGGGGAGCTCACCTGGGAGATCTACGCACCCAGAGACTCTGGACCCCTCAGGAACGTCAACATCACATCAATTTCCTGGAACTCAGAGCCATGTTCTATGCTCTCAAGGCCTTCCAGCACCTTCTCTGCCCTCAGGTTCTTCTCCTGTGCACAGACAATCAAGTCGCCATGTACTACATAAACAAGCAAGGCGGCACCGGATCTCGCCTCCTCTGTCAGGAGGCTCTCCGCAACTGGACCTGGGCCACGGACCACAGTCTCTTCCTCAAGGCTGTCTACATCCAGGGCGAACAGAACTCCCTGGCCGACAATCTCAGCCGCATCCTTCAACCTCACGAGTGGACTCTGGACCCTCCAACACTCCGCTCCATCTTTGCTCGCTAGGGCACTCCACAGGTGGACCTCTTTGCAGCTCCTCACAACCATCAGCTGCCCCAGTTCTGTTCCAGACTCTTCTCTCCTCACCGTCTGGCCCCGGATGCATTCCTGCTCGACTGGACGGATCGGTTCCTCTATGCCTTTCCTCCACTCCCTCTGATGTTGCGGACGTTATACAAACTCCGCAGGGACAGGGCCACCATGATTCTCATCGCTGCTCGGTGGCCTCGCCAACACTGGTTCTCCCTCCTGCTTCAGCTCAGCTCCAGGGAGCCCATTCCTCTTCCTGTGTTTCCTACTCTATTTACACAGCAGCATCAGTCTCTACTACATCCCAATCTGTCTTCGCTCCACCTGACAGCTTGGTTTCTCTCGGGCTGACCTCTCCAGAGAATCTGTCTCAGCCTGTCCGTCGCATTTTGGATGCCTCCAGGAAACCGGCCACTCTCCAATGTTACCATCAGAAGTGGACCCGGTTTTCCTCTTGGTGTCTCCTGCATCATCACGATCCCACCTCATTGGCGGTGGAAACTGTACTGGACTATTTGCTCTCTCTGTCCGATGCTGGCCTCAAGTCTACCTCAATCAGAGTCCACCTCAGTGCCATCACTGCGTTTCATGAGCCTATCCTCGGAAAACCTCTCACGGCTCATCCTCTGGTTTCCCGGTTCATGAGAGGCCTCTTCAATGTCAAACCACCTCTGAAGCCTCCTCCTGTCGTCTGGGACCTGAATGTGGTTTTATCAGCCCTCATGAAACCTCCTTTTGAGCCTCTTGCCACAACTTCGCTCAAACTTCTAACATGGAAGGTGCTTTTCCTCATTGCCATCACCTCTGCCAGGAGGGTTAGTGAGCTGCATGCACTGGTCGCCGATCCACCGTTCACTGTTTTTCACCATGACAAGGTGGTTCTGCGTACCCATCCTAAATTCCTTCCCAAGGTGGTCTCGGCTTTTCACCTCAACCAGTCCATTGTCTTGCCTGTCTTTTTCCCTAAACCCCATTCTCATCCTGGGGAACAGGCGTTGCACACGCTGGATTGTAAGCGTGCCCTTGCATACTACATTGACCGTACCAGGGCTCACCGCTCGTCTCCTCAGCTCTTTCTGGCCTTCGATCCTAACCGTCTAGGTCGTCCTGTCTCTAAGCTTTCCAACTGGCTTGCTGCCTGTATTGCATTCTGTTATGCGCGGGCCGGTCTCTCACTGGAAGGTGCTGTCACGGCCCACAGGGTCAGAGCTATGGCTGCTTCTGTGGCTTTCCTCCGTTCCACGCCCATCGAGGATATCTGCAAGGCTGCCACTTGGTCCTCAGTTCACACGTTCACTACTCACTACTGTCTGGATGCCTTCTCCAGACGGGATGGACACTTCGGCCAATCTGTATTACAAAATTTATTTTCCTAATGGCCAACCATCCCTCCTCCCTCTCTGTTAGCTTGGAGGTCACCCATGCGTTAAGAATATGCTGCCTGCTTGTCCTGGGATAAAGCACAGTTATTTACCGTAACAGATGTTATCCAGGGACAGCAGGCAGATATTCTTACGTCCCACCCTCCTCCCCGGGTTGGCTTCTTAGCTGGCTTATCTTAACTGGGGACCACGCACTCCTCCGTCGGGCGGGAAGGCATTCGCGCATGCGCGGTGCGGCCAACTAGAACTTTCTAGTTAAAAAGGTCCGTACCGGGGCTCCGTTGGTGACGTCACCCATGCGTTAAGAATATCTGCCTGCTGTCCCTGGATAACACCTGTTACGGTAAGTAACTGTGCTTTATGGCTTCTTTGTTCCCCTATGTAATTCGCTTTGAAATATTTTTATAAGCGTTTGTATCAAATTTTAAATAAACTTGAAACTTAAAACAGTATAATAAAAATTGGAAGAAACATAAAACACAATCTCCCTTTTTTACTAAGGCGCGCTAGCCGATTTTACGCACGCTAACGCTTCCATAGAATATAATGGATGTGTTAGCGTTTAGCGTGCACTAATATTTAGCACGCCTTAGTAAAAGGACCAGAATAAGAAATACAAAAAAATACTTAAAGGGTATTAACGTAGAACAAAATCTTTTCCAGAGAAAGGAAAATGGTAAAACCAGAGGACATAATTTGAGGTTGAGGGTTGGTAGATTCAGGGGCAATGTTAGGAAATTCTACTTTATGGAGAGGGTAGTGGATGCCTGGAATGCGCTCCCGAAAGAGGTGGTGGAGAGTAAAACTGTGAATTGAGTTCAAAGAAGCGTGGGATGAATACAGAGGATTTAGAATCAGAAAATAATATTAAATATTGAACTAAGGCCAGTACTGGGCAGACTTGCACGGTCTGTGTCTGTATATGGCCGTTTGGTGGAGGATGGGCTGGGGAGGGCTTCAATGGCTGGGAGGGTGTAGATGGGCTGGAGTAAGTCTTAACAGAGATTTCGGCAGTTGGAACCCAAGCACAATACAGGGTAAAGCTTTGGATTCTTGCCCAGAAATAGCTAAGAAGAAAAAATTAAAAAAATTTAAATTGAATCAGGTTGGGAAGACTGGATGGACCATTCGGGTCTTTATCTGCTGTCATCTACTATGCAAATTCCTAAAAAAATAAAATGAAGTATAAAGTGCAATTAAATTAAAACTTAGGGCTCCTTTTACGAAGGCGCGTTAGGGCCTTAACACGCGGAATAGAGTGCGCTAAAATGCCGCATACATTAGCCGCTACCGCCTCCTCTTGAGCAGGCGGTAGTTTTTCGGCTAATCCGGTGCGTGCGCTAAAAACACTAGCACACCTTCGTAAAAGGAGCTCTTAGCCCCACAGCATCTTCAGACTGGAAACAGAGAAGTTTTGACCGCTTTTTTTTGTCGTTGTTTCTGATAGCTCCAATCTAGACAGAGAGTTAAAATCTGAAAAGGAACAGCGACAGAATCTTCAGCAAGAACTGCAACAAGAGAATGATAAAATCTGCCTTTTACAAACAGAACTGCAACAAATGACAGGTTTGAAAAAGGTAATTATATTGAGAATCATTATTTGCTAATGGGCAATCCAGAGCAAACATCATTTTGATCAATATTTCAGTTCTGTGCTTAAGCTTCTTCATCAGGGAACACCTAGCTTAGCCTCCACGTGTGCGGGTCGCCGGACTAGATGAACCTAAGGTCTGATCCGGTGAAGGCATTTCTTATGTTCTTATGTAAATATACAGTATATTAAGCTATCTGGCATCAACCATTGAATATCAGGTGGTGATCAGCAGTCTACCCAATCATATTCATTGCTGAATACATAGGAGACCTTTTTTGTTGTCCAGGTAGTTTTCTAGAAAACAACTGAATATTTTCTAGCTCCTCTCTGGATAGAAGTGCTGCATTTGTTGTCTAGTCAGCAGCATTTAATTGCATAGAGAAGGTACTACTACCCAGATAAATGCTTTTAAATATTGGGCCAGTTATTTCAATTAAGCTATAAGGCTTACTGCTGCTCAGTTGGTTCCTGCGGTAATTATTTCACTTCTCACCGTTCCAAAGAAAAAGCAAATTATGTTCTTTATACTAAAACACATGGCCGCAGCATACAGTTAAATATTATGATATAAAATGTGATTTACAAATGTTTGCAATAAATGGAGCACGGAATCTGCTTAATTTAGCCTGGGACAAACAGTGAGCCTTCAAATTCTCTGTAGACTTTCTCAACTCAAGGGTTTTACTGTAAGAATGTAATAAATACTGCATTGCATCGCTACTGTGGTCCATTAAGCTCAGCTTTCTCTTCCAGTGACTACTCTAGGGCAGTGTTTCTCAACAAGCTGCTTGTTGGGGGTGCGTGGCACTGCATGGGTCTCTCCCCCCCCCCCCATATTACTTAATTGCCACCAGCAGAGATCCCATGCTCTCTTTCCTGCCTGCCCCTTCCTCTGCCGGGGATCCCATACCTTCCTTCCTGCATTCCTGCCAAAGCCGACCCAAAAAGGCTTCCCTCCAATGTCAGAGTTGACATCATAGGGAAGCCTTCCGGGTCAGTGGGAAATCCCCATTACCTCATTCAGGGCTGCTCCTTCCAGCCTTCAGCCACACAGGGACTTCTCATGGGCAGCGGCTTTGGCACACTGCACATGGCTAACCCGGAAGCCTTCTCTCCAACATCAGAGCTGACATCAGAGGAAAGGCTTGTGGGTCAGCCATGTGTAGCGTGTAAGAGCTGCTGCCCATGACGTGTCCCTGTGTGGATGAAGGCTAGAAAGAGCAGCCAAGCTGGACAGCCCTGAAGGGGGTGAGCGCATTGTAGCAAGTAAGGGAGAGAGGGAACATGATTGTGGGAGAAGGGGGGAATAGGGGACAAAGGCTTGAAGGCGGGGGGGGGGGCATGAACTCAGGACAGGGAAGGGAGGGGGCATGAACATGGGACACAAAGGAAGGAAGGAAGCACTAACTTGGATGAATTGTGCATGAGTGTGTAAGTGAGAGGGAAAGATGGTGCACATGGGGAAAGGAAGAAAGAGTTGTTGGGGGATAGAGAACATAAGAACATAAGCAGTGCCTCTGCCGGGTCAGACCACAGGTCCATCCTGTCCAGCAGTCCGCTCCCGCGGCGGCCCAAACAGGTCAAGACATGTCTGCATCATCAGAAGGGGCTCCCTTGCCACCTTGGTTTCCTATCAAAGTCCTGCCTTCCTATCAAAGTCCTAGCCCTCCGGTCTTGCACATGCACGACCTGGTTGGTTTATACTCATTACATGGTTAACTTCCTATACTTGTGTTACATCCCAGCTCCTCCCTCAGTATCCCACGATCCCTTTATCCCTCAGGAATCCATCCAATCCCTGTTTGAATCCTTGTACCGTACTCTGCCTGATCACTTCCTCCGGTAGCGCATTCCAAATGTCCACGACCCTTTAGGTGAAAAAAAACTTCCTTGCATTTGTTTTGAACCTGTCTCCCTTCAGTTTCTCAGAATGCCCCCTCGTATTTGCTGTCCCCTTCAGTCTGAAGAATCTGTCCCTATCCACCCTCTATGCCCCTCATGATCTTGAAGGTCTCTATCATATCTCCCCTGAGCCTCCTTTTCTCCAGAGAGAAGAGCCCCAGCCTATCCAGCCTCTCGGCGTATGAGCAGTGTTCCAGCCCTCTTACCATTTTCGTTGCTCTCCTTTGGACTCTCTCAAGTACCGCCATGTCCTTCTTGAGGTGCGGCGACCAATACTGAACGCAGTATTCTAGATGGGGACGCACCATCGCTTGATACAATGGCATGATGACTTCCCGTGTTCTGGTTACTATGCCCTTCTTTATGATTCCCAGCATCCTATTGGCTTTTTTCGAGGCTGCTGCGCACTGTGCAGATGGCTTCAGTGATGCATCCACCAGCACACCCAAGTCTCTCTCGAGTCTGCTGTCTCCCAACAATACCCCCCCCAATTTGTAGTTGAACAACGGGTTCTTTTTCCCTATATGCATGACCTTGCATTTGTCCACGTTGAAGCGCATTTGCCATTTGTTTGCCCAGTCTTCCAGCTTGTCCAGGTCCCTTTGCATGTCCTCACACTCCTCCCTGGTCCTAACTCTGCCGCACAGTTTGGTATCGTCTGCGAATTTTATAACCTCACATTTTGCCTCTTTTTCCAGGTCATTGATGAATATGTTAAAGAGTAAAGGCCCCAGCACCGATCCCTGTGGCACACCGCTCGTGACTCCCCGCCAGTCAGAATATTGACCCTTTACTCCAACCCTCTGCAGTCTACCCGACAACCAGTGCTTGATCCATCTGTGCACATCCCCTCCCACCCCGTGGTTCCACAGCTTCTTAAGTAGCCTTTCATGTGGCACCTTGTCGAAAGCCTTTTGAAAGTCGAGGTAAATGATGTCTATGGGCTCCCCATTGTCCACCCGACTGCTTATTCCCTCAAAGAAGTACAGAAGGTTCGTTAGGCACGACCTTCCCTTACAGAATCCATGCTGGCTTGTTCTCAGTAGGCCATTCCTCTCGATGTGCTCGCAAATGTCGTCCTTGATCATAGCTTCCACCATCTTCCCTATAATTGAAGTCAGGCTCACCGGCCTGTAGTTCCCGGGGTCACCCCTCGATCCCTTCTTGAAGATGGGTGTGACATTTACCAATTTCCAGTCCTCTGGTACCTCACCAGTTTTCAAGGATAGGTTGCAAACATGTTGGATTGTGCCCGCTATTTCCTGTCTTAGTTCTTTCAGAACCCTTGGGTGGATCCCGTCCAGGCCTGGTGATTTGCCGCATTTTAACCTGTCTATCCCTACTTACCTCTATGTGCTCTAATTTTTCAGCCTGTTCCCCACTCATGAGTTCCTCTGAGTCTGGTATATTAGATGTGTCTTCGCTCGTGAAGACCGACGAGAAGAACGTGTTCAACCTCTCAGCTACCTCTTTTTCTTCCTTAATCACTCCCTTCCTGTCCCCATCGTCCAACGGCCCTACCTCCTCTCTCGCTGGTCGTTTCCCCTTAACGTAACTGAAGAATGCCTTGAAGTTTTTCGCCTCCCTGGCCAGCCCCTCTTCGTACTTACCCTTTGCTTTTCTAACCTCCCGGTGGCATTCCTTTTGGCATTTCCTATGTGCCTGGTGATTTTCCTCTGTTGGGTCCTTTTTCCATCTCCGGAAAGATACTTTTTTGTCCTTTATCGCCCTCTTTACTTCTATTAACATCCAAACCGGGTCCTTTGATCGCTTGTTCTTGCAGCCTTTCCTGAAATTGGGGACGTACATTCTCTGTGCTTCCTGCAGGGTGTCCCTGAATAGGGTCCAGGCGCTCCCCACAGTCTCCATCCTAAAGATTTTTCTGAGCTTCCTCCCCACCATTTCCCTCATAGCAACATAGTTCCCTTTCTTGAAGTTCAGCGCAGTTGTTGCGGTCCTCCTAACTATGGGTGTCCCTCTTTCTAATGTGAATCTGATCGTGTTGTGGTCACTGTTGCCTAGTGGTCCTCCCACTTCTACCCCTCTTGCAGGCCCCCCTAATCCGTTTAGGATGAGGTCAAGAGTAGTACCCCCTCGCGTCGGTTCTTTGACTAGTTGCTCCATGAAGCAGTCCTTCACAGCTTCTACAAATCCTGTCTCCCTAGTGCAGTTGGAGTGACCCGTATTCCAGTCAATCCCTGGGTAGTTGAAGTCCCCCATCACTGTTACACTTCCAGTCCTGCACTCCTGTCTCAATTCTGCTTCCAAGTTGTGTCCGACTCCCTCTGGCGTACCAGGTGGTCGATAGTACAGCCCCAGTTTTATGCCCGCACCCTTGTTTCCCGGTAATTTGACCCACAGCGATTCCAGCCCCTCTGCCTTCGTTGCCATATCCATCCCGACCGAGTGGATAGAGTCCTTTATATATAGTGCTATGCCTCCCCCCTTTTTGTTGGTCCTGTCCCTCCTATAGAGCTTGTACCCCGGCAGCGCTACATCCCATTGATTTTCCTCTGCCCACCAGGTTTCTACAATTCCAATTATATCCAGGTCCTCCCCCTTGGCCACGACTTCTAGTTCACCCATCTTGGCCGTGAGGCTTCTTGCATTTGCGTATAAGCATCGCAGGTCCCGTCATTTTTCTTCCATCTCTGCATTTACCTGGGCCACTTGCCCTTGGATTTCTGGCAGTTTTCCCGCTCTCTGTGTTTCTGCTTTGCCCTCAGCCTTTACCTTCTTAGCTTACAGCTTCCCCACATTCCTGCCACCCCACTTCCCCGCTTTTCCTCTGGGATTTCTAGCCCTACCGGCCCCCTCCTGGGCTATCATCCCTTGCGCCTCTGTTTGATCCCCCTCGCCTTGTGGTACCTTTATATTACCCTCGGCTTTCGCCCTTATGCCACCCAGTTCCCCTGTGTCCACAAGC
The DNA here is from genome assembly GCF_902459505.1 of Geotrypetes seraphini. NCBI lineage: Eukaryota > Metazoa > Chordata > Amphibia > Gymnophiona > Dermophiidae > Geotrypetes > Geotrypetes seraphini. The sequence continues at coordinate 26,719,306 of NC_047101.1, read as the reverse complement.
CCCTTAGTATTCTCCCAGCAAGCTCCCTTTACCTGAAGTTTCCCTCGCTGTCTGATTTGGAGATCTTCCGGTCCCTCTGTTTCCTCCCTGCAGTCAACCCGTTCAGCATCTGTTCTGGATACTGTTGTCCGAAGCGTCAACATCAGATCAGCTGTCGGCTTTCCCCCTCTCCTCAGTTTAAAGCCCTCTCGATCTCCTTCCTCAAATTGGCTGCCAGTAGTCTGGTTCCCGCTGTGCTCAGGTGCAGGCTGTCCCGCCGGTAGAGCTTGCTCTTTCCCCAGAAGGACGTCCAGTTCCTCACAAAGCGGAAGCCCTCCTCCTGGCACCATCTCCTCAACCATGCATTCACAGCTTGGAGGTCTGCCTGCCTCTTTGCATCTGCTCTCGGCACAGGCAGGATCTCCGAGAATGCTATCCTCCGAGTGCTCCGCTTGATTGAGGATTGAAGTAAAGATGCATGGGGAAGAGAAGGATGAGAGGGAGAAATGTTGGATATGGTGGTGGAGAAGGAACAGAGGGACAGATTGAAAAGGATACAAGGAGGAGGAATGTTGGACATAGTGATGGGGAGAGAGATGTGGCATGGTGCTGGAGAGGGGTGATAGAAGGAGAAATGGACATGGGGCTGGTGGGTAGTGGTGAAAAATGTTGCACATGATCTGGGGGATGAGAGAGGCAGACATGTTGGATGTGGCAGTAGAGGGGGTGGGAGAGATGTCTGGATCTCTCAAGACAGATGGACAGTGAGAGAGAGGGAGACATGTTGCCAATAGGGGTGGAGGAGAGAGGAAGAACAGTTGGACTCATGAAAGGACAGAGAGAGATGTTAGTTGGGAAAGGGAATGAGTCCGGAGGAGAGGAAGTGTGCAGGAGGCAGAAAGAAAGAAATGTTGGATGCACAGTCAGAAGGAAGTGCAACCAGAGACTCATGAAATCACCAGACAGCAGATGAAGGAAAAATGATTTCATTTTCAATTTAGTGATAGAAATGTGTCAGTTTTGAGAATTTATATCTGCTGTCTATTTGTCTATTTTTCTATAGTTGTTACTGAGGTGACATTGCATGTTTTAAAGTCATCTGCCTTGACCTCTGAGAAAAAATGAATATAAATGATAATTCACATTTTCTGTTCGTACAGTGTACTTTGTGTTTTTTTTTTTAATTTTGTGGTTACGATTATGTATTGTGTGTATATGAAAAATGAATGGAAGAAATTGCATTACAATTATTATGGGGTGGGATCTGGGGCGGAGCTTGGGCAGGGGTACTCAGTTGATATTTGTTAGACTTAGGGGTTATTTGGCTTGAAGAAGTTGAGAAAAACTTGAAAGTGCCCAGCACATTAATCTCCTGTTACTCAGTGAAGTAGTAAACAGAAATAAAACAACAAAAAAAAAAAGAAAATAAGATGTACTAACTTAATATGTTTTATGATTATCTTTTGAATTATTAGCACCTAAATGGTGGAAACACTATGTAACTTCCAGTAGTCAATGAGTTAACCATTCAGTATTCAGTGTTTCTCAACACTTGGGGCTGCCTTTTGGGGTACACGGGCTGGCCACCGCCCAGGATCTCTCCCTGCCTGCCCACTGCTGAATCCTCCACCACCATCGCCGATTCCTCCCTGCCTCCCCTCCCGCTGCACCCCCTCCACCCCCAAAGCTGAATCTGCCACCTGAACTCTCCATCCTCCACCACCACAATTCCGGGCAGGGACTAGACCACCACCTCTCCAATCTGCTAACCACGACGCCCAACTACAATACATTCAGGAGAAATCTTAAAACTATACTATTCAAGAAATATGTCAAATAATCCAACTAAACTTGATCGACCCTCTCCAGATCCTGACACATACTATATCTATTAACCTTGTAATCTCCCTGGGAATGCCCAGGCCAATTCTTGTTGTAAACCGCCTAGAACTGAAAGGTATTGGCGGGATAGAAGACACCAATGTAATGTCAGAAGGAAGTGCAACCAGAGCCTCATGAAATCACTAGACAACAAAGGTAGGAAAAATTATTTTATTTTCAATTTAGTGATAGAAATGTGTCAGTTTTGAGAATTTATATCTGCTGTCTATATTTTGCTCTATATTTGTCTATTTTTCTATAGCCATCTGCCTTGACCTCTTTGAAAAAAATCCCCAAATATAAATGATAATTAACATTTTCTTTGCGTACAGTGTGCTTTGTGTTTTTTTTTTTAATTTTGTGGTTACCATTATGTATTAATAAGATTATATTGTGTGTATATGAAAAATGAATGGAAGAAATTGCGTTACAATTAGTACTGTTATTATGGGGGTGGAGTCAGGGACGGAGCATGGGCGGGATACTCAGTATTTATTAGGCTTAGGGAGTACGTGGCTTGAAAAGGTTGAGAAACACTGTTCTAAATGGTTACCATTATCAGCTAAGTTATTTATTTAGATTTCTATCTTGTCCTCCCATGAGCTCAGAACGGGTCACAAAAGCACATTCACAGTAGATTATAGTAGACATTCATGGTACATTACATAGGGCAACCATGGTAGCTTAGGACATGATTATAGTAGACATTCATGGTACATTACATAGGGCAACCTCAAAAGCACAGAACAAAGGTGGAATTGTCCCAATCAGAATGGTGCACAAAAAAGTGTCTTACAACTCATCTGATAAATCCAAATGCCTTTATTCATCCAAAATTCATAAAATGACTCTACGACTCGACATGCGCATGTTTCGGCCCAAAAGGCCTGCCTCAGGAGTCTTATGAGTCTTCAGCTTTGTAAAAAGGTTTGTCACCGTGACACGTCTTTTCAAAGCAACATTTAGTGAGGTTGAGTCGTAGAGTCATTTTATGAATTTTGGATTAATAAAAGCATTTGGATTTATCAGATGAGTTGTAAGACACTTTTTTGTGCACCATTCTGATTGGGACAATTCCACCTTTGTTCTGTGCTTTTGAGGTTGTGGTTTTGCTTCCCCTGTTTTATCCTTTGCATTACATAGGGCAACCACATGTAGCTTAGGACATGACAAGGTTGCAGAACGATGTTCATAGCCATCACAGGAGATGTTTTCTCTTAATTAAGACAAACACACCAAAGTTCATAAGGATGGAGTTACAATAGTCCATTCTGGAGAGAACATAGGCATAGAGGAGTTGGGCTAGGTCAGGTTTAATGATATACGGTTTGATCCTTTTTAGCTGGCGCAGATAGTAGAAGGAGATAAAGACTACTTGCGAAATATGGGCTGAAAGGGACAGGTGGCCATCCAGTACCTCCCCAAGACTGTGCACGTGGTCTTTTGCTGACAAGAGTTGGAATATCAAGATAGTATTGGGCAAGTGAAATTAGTGTTCTTCTTTCTGATCCATAGTGAAAAGGTTCTGGTCCCAATACTGCCTCACACTCTCTGTCGTTTGTAAGTCAGATGCATCTGGGGATAATCTCTTTTAGAAAGAATAAATACACATGCAGACTGTTTGCATATCCAAAGAGATCCCACTTTATTCAGTAAACAACCACATATAGTCCCCTCTTTGTACATGCGCAGTCACAAGCTTCTGAAGAAATTTAAGTTTTGTTTCTCAGGAAAACAAAGTTTCATTTTACAGGAAAGCAGGGGAGGGGGGAAGGAAATTCCACAGCCAGTACAAATAGTCATAGTTAAAGATAACAAAAAGAGAAAATGTTTTGTGATTTCTTGTGTAGCAAAATAAGCTTACAAAGAATATACCCCTACCCCTACACATAGTAGTTCAGTTTTGGCAGCATTCAGCTGCAGTTTGTTGTCATTCATCCAGTTCTTCATGTTGGTAAGGCAGTGTTGAAGGTTGGTGAGTTGGGTAGATTGGTCTTTACCTAGCAGGAGGAGAAGCTGAATGTCCACATAGGAATGGATTTTGATATTATATTTTTGGATGATATCAATAACTGCTCTGATGTATAGGTGGAAGAGGAGTGTAGACAGCAGGGCACTCTGGGGGACTCCATATTTGATGGGTTTGGATTCTGATTTGTTTGGGCCTAATAGTACTGATTGAGTTCTCTGTTGAAGGAAGGAAGTGAACCATTGAAGTGCAGAGTCCTTGATTCCTAGGACAGTGAACCTGTGCAGTAGGAGTTGATGGTCAATAGTGTCAAAGGCAGTACTAGCAGGGCATCGCTACCTTTGTCTAGTATTGACCAGTTGTCATCGATGATGTCTAGAAGAACTGCTTCTTTGATGTGGCCGGCTCGGAAGCCAGATAGAAAAGGGGAGAGGGCGTTTTGTTCTTCTGTGAATGGCAATAGCCGGTGGAGTACTGTTCTTTCCAGGATTTTGGATACAAATGGGAGGTTGGAGACTGGGTGGTAGTTATTCAGGTCATTTGAGTCTAGGGTAGGCTTCTTGAGAGTGGGTTTGATAATAGCCGTTTTCCAACTGAGTGGGACCTTACCAGTTGCCAGGGAGGTGTTTATGATGGGAAGGAAGGTTTCAGCTAAGGCATCAGTGGTGGATAGGAGGAGGCTGGAAGGGCAGGGGTCCAGGGTTTGAGCTCCTTTAGAGTTTTGGTAAGTTCATTGTGCCTGGCTGGGAGGAGTTGGGATAGTGATCTGGATGCTGGGCTAGTCGGACCTTGAGAAGAGCAGTTCTGGGGGGACCGTTGCTGGGGATGTTGTCCAGCTTGTTGTGGATGGTGTCAATTTTGTTTTGGAAGAAGCTAGAGAGGGTCTTTCTGTCTTGGTCTGTGGGGCTTTTGGGATTTCATCCTTGGGCAGCAGAGAAGAAGCGGTTTGTCAGGGCAAACAAGTGTCTAGACCAGTTGAGGACTTTTTGTAGGAGTTGAGAATAGTAGGTATTTTTTCACTTCCAAGATGGAGGACTTGTAGGAAGCTAGTAGGCTCTTCCAGTGTACATTAGATTCTTCATTTAGGTGTTTAACCCATTTCTTTTGGATTTCCTCAGAGTTCTTTTCAGGGATCACAGGTCATTAGTAAACCAGGCTAGGGGGGTTGTTGGTGGGTACCTTTGTGTTTCTTTTCTGGGCAAGGTTGTCATAGAGGGACTGGATTCCTAAGTGCTAGTTGGAGGCAGCCAAAGTTGATGGATTGGAGGTGTCGGTTGCAGGTTTTGTCGATGTTCTGGATGCCAGCTGCCCTGTCTTGTGGGTTAACTGAGTCTGCGATTTGAGTGTGAGTGGTGAGATTCAGGTTTCTTAGAGGGGCTGGGGTGGTTTCATTGGGGAGCTGGAACGTGATGAGGTGGTGGTCTGATCATGGGACTGGAGTGGTAGTGCAGTTAGGATGTTGGGGGTCAGTGATGAGGTCTTTGTGTATGAACACTAAGTCTAAGGTGTTGCCTGCTGAGTGTGTAGGGGTGGATATAAGTTTGCTTGGCCAGAGAAGAGAGAAAGTCGTTGCTCATGGGTAGTTGGGGTAGTCTGGAAAGTTGAAGTTGCATAGGATGACCAGGTGTCTGTAGGAATGGAAAAGTTTGGTGATAAAGTTGAGGAGGGTTTCCAGAAAATCTGCTGGGGAGTGGGGTGCTCTGTAAAACAGGATGAGGGTAACTTCTTTTTTGGAGTTGATCATGAAGGCAAGGGCTTCTAGTGTGGGGAGGGTCATGGAGTCTATTAGTTTGGGGGAGGTGATGGTCTTGATGATGGCTGCTACTCCTAAGGCTTGGTATTCTGAGGGGCATAGTTCGCCCAGCGCTACCCCGCTATTATTGTGGAGCCAGGTTTCTGTGATCATAAGAATGTCCCATCTATTGTTGTGGAGAAGGTCGTGGAGGCTGGTGGTTTTGTTGTTGGCTGATCTAGCATTGATGAGAGCCAGTGTGGGTAGATTATATTTTGTGGTAGGGGTGACAGGTGGGATGGAAATGAGATTTAGGGGATTTCTAGTTCAGTGGTTTTTGTGTTGGGAGCTTAGGTTACTATATTTGCCTTGGCCTGTGATGATTGATATGGTGAAGCAGGTAGTATCGACTAGAGCTGGGTTGGCTAGCATGTGGAGGTGGTCGTATGGAGGATGCCACCATGTGGGAGTGGACCACAGTGGGCTGGCTGGGAATGAGGATGGGGGGTGACTGGGAGCATGTTGCTTTGGTGGGTTGTGAGTGAATGTTTGGAGGTTTGGCAGTATTTGAAGGTTTGTTGTAGGTTAGGGGAGCTTTGTCTCTGGCAGTGCTTTCGACTCCTAACTCCTCACATTGAATTCTGCATCCCCTACCCTCTGTTATCTCTTGTCTGTCCAAGTTAGATTGTAAGCTCTTCTGAGCAGGGATCGTCTATAAATGTCAAAATGTACAGCGCTGCGTATGCCTTTCAGCACTATATAAGTGATAAGTAGTAGTAGGGTAAGAGTGGAGAAACGTCCTGCTATGTTTGTTAAGACATAAATGTGATTATGATACTATTTGATTTTAGTTTTTGATTTCATGTGGCAAATATTAATGTTTTCCTACAGCTTTTACACCCAGGTTGTCAGCAAAATAGCATGTCTTAATGGTAACCAATGTGAATAACTTTCCACCTTAATGTTTATAATTCAACAAAAGTTTTCAAGTAATCTTCCTGCTAACCACTCCATGGATTAGATCTGCTTTTCTACGATTGGACATGCCAAGTGTTTTGAATACATCTACCATGCTGGAAGGACTGTTCTGCTGCAAAGTTTACATGGTGATGATGGCCAATAAATTTTGTGGTTTGACTGACATGATTACTATTTTACAATGTCTTACACTTCCTGTAATCTCTGAGAAACTTCTTTGTCCACTTATAACAATTCCACAGCGAGAAGGAGAACTGTGGAAACAATGATCTGAATAACCAGGTTTATTGTTCAAAATTAAAAGTTTTCAAAAGTAAAAGCGATGCATGTGTTGGATTCATCCAATTAGTGCTCACCATTTCTTTCTATATCCACCACCCCACTCTTTTTCTCACTATTCCTTCTGCCTTTGTTCCAGTCTATTGTGTCTGTTTCATTTTTATGCTTTGATCTGCTTTTTCTGTATGCCATTTACCTCTACTGTGGCCTTGTTGCATATCCTAATGTTTATTATCGTTTTTCCTCTTTAGCACACAGTATTTTGGATGCTTTTTAGCAATTTTATTTGTTGTGGCTTAAACCGGACAATCTCTGGCTTGTTGTTTTTTTTTGGTACCATATTTCTCATCACTATCAGCCTCATTTTTATGCGTTTCTTCACCCATGGGCTCTCATTCACTTTAATCACTTTGTACACATTTGTTCTTAGCTCCTCTATAGTAATTTGAGCTTTTAATTGAGCACTAGATTAAATGTTCACTCATCTCACATCTATACACTCACACCACTTTATCAATTTCTCATGGTTGACACAAGCACCATGTCACCTTTTCACATCATATGCTTACTAGCAGACTCAAACACTTATATTTTTTTGGACCCCAAAAGAAGGTTGTCAAATACCAAAACACAGACCATGTCGGGTCCAAGCCACAGACTTTTTACTGTGTACTTATTGGATGTATCAAACACATGCATCACTTTTACTTGTGAAGACTTTTAATTTTGAATAATAAACCTGGTTATTGAGATCACCGTTTCCACAGTTCTCTTTTGCTTTCACTTGTAACAATTTCAATATTTTCAGAGCCAAGGCTTGTCAGCCTCAGGTGGTCGTGGGAGCAAAAAAACTGATCATCAGTCTATAATCTGGGTCTGCTTTTTTAGACTGCTGTGCACTAATCTAATTACACCCAGATATATTCAGTATTTTCATTTATTAGCAAGAGCAGTTGTTATTATTTACAGATTTGAACTGATTATGAAGGACCTGCTAGTGACCTGCTAGTGTGAGCTTAGGACCAATGATTGTTAAGAAAAGTAACACATGAAAAGTTCTTTCTAGAATTCAGTTGTATAGCCAGAAAAGTGTATAAATATCTCTGTAACTTCCAGGTTTTGGCACTTCTGAAGCTACCAGCTTGGGAACTCAGGGGTCCACATGCTGAATAAAATATACCTGTCACTTTCTTCAAGTCTCTAAGTTTTGTGGCTGACCAAAGTGACCTTTCATTTGGCGCCCGAACAGGTACTTGAAGGTCATTTGACCAACGGTCACTCGATTGGTCACTTGTGTCTAGTCTAAGAGCCAACACGTCCGCTTAGTCGGCTTGGTCCTCTCTTGGGATCGGTGGAACTCGGACACTTTGAACAGCTCAATTGATTAATCGAGTCCTGGTTTAAAGTGCAGGAACTGATATCTGTCCAAATTTTGAGTGGCCACTCATCTGGTAAGTGCAGAAATTATTTACTTCTGTCCTGTCTCTCTCTTCTGCCTAGTAAAGCTACTTGATTTCGTCGCTGAAGTCACGGGGAGGGATTCTAGGAACTGTTATTTTCTGATTGGGTAACTAAACTGAAATCTGTTGTGTTTTGTGTGTTTGAGAGTGTCTGAGACATCCTTGAGGATGAAGCGAGTGCGGACCTGTTAGTACTGCATTTCTCTAGTCCGGAGACGGGCAAAGCCAGAAATACAGGGAAGTGTTTTTGTTCTCCATTGCACAATGGGGGGATGTCAGTCTACCTATGGGGACCCCCTTGATACAATGTTAGTTAATTTTAAAAAGGGATTTGGCTCTGATTATGGGACTACACTTAAAAAATCAACCCTTATTCGTCTGTGCCAGTTAGAATGGCTGACGTTTGGTGTGGGCTGGCCCCCCTCTGGCTCCCTGGAAGAGGACATAACCCGTCAGGTTTTTATCATAGTAACCCACCCTAAGACTGGCCATCCTGGTCAATTCCCCTATATAGATAGTTGGTTAGACTTAGTCCGCAGCAAGCCTTCTTGGCTTTTCCCTCCTGTACCCAAGAAACCCCAGTCCCAAGTCCTCATTCTCAGGAAGACTTTCAATGAACGCTATCGTCCTACTCATGTCTTTGAGTCTGACCCTTCAACTGACATACTTGAAATACCCACTGCTCCTCCTTCTTACTCGGCAACACCACAGCCCATACCCAATCCCAATTCTGTCTCCCTTGCTCAGCTTTCTGTTTCCCAGCCTGTATAACTCCCTGGCCAAATTCCAGTTTCCCCTTTTAGAGCCCCGGCTGATAGCTCAGCTCAGGAAATTCTGTCCTCCCCAGTCCTTTATCCACCTCTGGACTCTCTTTCTCTTTCTGATGATTCTATCAGCCATCGCTTGAGACCTGTTCCTCCTCAAATAGTTCCCATGAGAAGACAAATGAAACAGGAGACTCTGGAGTCTACAAATCTGGCCATGCCCCTTCGCCAGGTTCCTGTTGCCAACCCACCGGATGCCGCCGGCCATCTTAGACCACCCACTATTAGCCTTGTATATCAGCCCTTCATCACCACTGATTTATACAACTAGAAATCCCATTGTCCCCCTTACTCTGAGCGGCCACAGGCAACTATTGACCTTATTACGTCCATCATTCGCACACACTGCCCCACGTGATCAGATTGTCAGGAACTACTTCTCTGTCTCCTAAATATTGAAGAACGTAAACGAGTTCTGCAAGAATCCCTTACAAAGGCTCAGGCAGATGTGGATGCAGCTGATCCCAACTGAATTAACCATTTCCCTTCTCAGAACCCTAATTGGGACCCCAATGACGTCACTCATAATACTTTCCTTGTGGGGTACCGCCAGTATATCCTTGAGGGTCTCCGGTTGGCTTCTCGGAAACCCACCAACATTTCCAAAGTATCTGAGGTCCTCCAAAAGACTGACAAATCCCCAGCCGCATTCTATGAACATCTCTGTGACGCCTACCGTACCTCTACTCCCTTTGACCCAGAAAAACCTGAAAACCCCCGTATGGTTAATACCTCGTTTGTGAGCCAAACACAACCTGATATCCGTAGGAAACTCCAGAAGCAGAACAGGTTCGCAGGCAAACTACTTGAAATTGCCCAGCGCGTTTTCATGAACTGGGACAGCGCCAGCTGGCGAGAGGCTGATAAGCTTCTCCGGCGCAAAGCGGACCTCTTTGCTGAAGCCCTTTTAACACCTCTACTGTTGCTTGGGACCCCTGGCCTGCTAATAACACCTCCAATTTGCCAGGTCCACCCCTTCAGACACTGCTCAATGAAACTTCCTATGAACAATGGCCAGCTCCTGATGGTCGATATTGGCTCTGCGGTCTGTTTGCTTACTCTTGGTTGCCTGCTAACTGGACTGGTACATGTGTACTTGACATGATCCATCCCAGCTTCTTCCTGTTACTGCTGGCCGATGGTGAACACCTGGGAGCCCCTGTATTTGACACCAGGGGTCGCCAAAAGCGGTCTACTTCCACTAATTCCCTTAAAATAGGTGAATGGAGTGATGACTGGCCTGCAGAATGGATCATCGCTGCTTATGGACCTGCTACTTGGGCTGAAGATGGCTGCTATGGTTATCGGACCCCTATCTATATGCTTATTCGCATCATTCGCTTGCAGGCTGTTCTTGAACTCATTACCAATGAAACAGATCATGCATTGGCTACTATTGGCAAGGCCAATGCTAAAATGTGCACTGCTATCTATCAGAACCGCCTAACTCTAGACTACTTGCTGGCGGCAGAAGGTGGCGTCTGTGGCAAATTCCAAGCTCTCCAACTGCTGCCTTGAACTTGATGACAATGGTAAAGTGATCGAGGAAGTTGTGGATCGAATCACCAAACTGGCTCATGTTCCTGTCCAGACCTGGCGTGGCCTTACTCCAGACTGGCTCTCTGGCACCTTCGGCTCCTGGTTGCCCTCTGGCTCAGCAATTAAGACCATCTTGCTGGTTGTTGCCCTGTCTTCTCTGCTCCTTTGCTGCCTGCCCTGTGTGGTCCCCATAGCCATAAAGCTGCTCCACCGAACTGTTGATTCTGCTGTTGACCGTTCCATTGCTGCTCTGGCCCTTGCACTCCTCCAGTTTCGACCAGTCCCTACAACTGATCCTGACCTTCCTCCTTCTTGAATTTTGTCAGGCTCGTCTCCTTCCTCCTTCATTCGATTAGCCTGAAAGGGGGGACTGAAGGAGTCTGGGACTGGTTTTCATGAGTTTTAAATTAAATTTTCTCTTTAATAAAATGCTGAATTATGTTTAGTTGCAGACCTAACTTATCTCATGTTCTAGCCTGCCTGAACTGGGTGTTTTAGTTTGGGCATTTTAGCTTCTTATTGTTATCTCAGCATACACAATATTGCATTCCGCCTTCCTGGACATGTAACAGAAAGACTACAGGGCTTAGATAAGTGACCTGTTAGTGACCTGCTAGTGTGAGCTTAGGACCAATGATTGTTAAGAAAAGTAACACGTGAAAAGTTCTTTCTAGAATTCAGTTGTATAGCCAGAAAAGTGTATAAATATTTCTGTAACTTCCAGGTTTTGGCACTTCTGAAGCTACCAGCTTGGGGGCTCATGGGTCCGCATATGCTGAATAAAATATACCTGTCGCTTTCTTCAAGTCTCTAAGTTTTGTGGCTGACCAAAGTGACCTTTCAATTATAGGAGCTGCAAAAACTGGAAGATGAGAAGAAGCAGTTGCAAAAACTCTGTGAAGAACAGGAGCAAGCTCTGCAAGAAATGGGCCTTCACCTCAGCCAGTAAGAACCACTTTACATATCAGAGTATTACATGGAGAATGACAAGGGGACAAATTTGTCCCTGTCCCCGCAGGAACTCAGTTTCCCCGTCCATATGAGTTTTGTCGCTATCGCTGTCCCTGCCCTATTCCTGTAAGCTCTGCCTTAACTGCACAAGGCTTGTACAGATGAGGATGGAGCTTGCAGGAATGGGGCAGGGACAGGAAAAGAACTCGTGGGGATGGGAAAATGAGTTCCCTTAGGGAAGGGAAAAAATTTGTCCCCCTATCATTCTCTACTTGGGGGCAGACTCTCAAAACTAAAATGTGCCTTAAATATGTTCGCTAAACTGATTCCAGCCAGTTTTGCGTGCATGTATTTTAGCGGCAGATTATTAAATCATTTTACTGTGGTCTTTTCTGATTTTTCTATCAATCTCTAATATTGCCATGCAAATGTAGTACAAGGTCATTAATATTCAAATGAGCACTCCGAGTGATTCTCTATAATTAGTGATTCCCTAACCTCATTGCACCACATTTGCAACCAAAATTTGCTGATAGTTCTGAGCTGCCATTGCCTTATTTTCTGATCAGTGTCTGAGCGCTCATTGGCTCAGACACTGACAGGAACATAAGGCTTGATAGCTCAGACCTGAGAGAAAATTTTGCCACTATTAAGCAACCCTCCGAGCCCCCCCAGCAGCGGGAGAAATGCCCACTCGTTCCTGCTGTACAGTCGTAATGTACCCAAATATGAAATTTGCTGTAATCTTTCAAAACGAGCCTCAGCCCCACCACTCCACCGCATATATTTATTTCATACTGCGGGAAGCATATTGTGGTGCTTCATCATTGGCTACAAGTTATGAAAAAAAATTTTTAATTTTTAGTTTAGATTTTTTTCTATTTCTGTTAATTTTATGAAAATTCTTAAAGAATAAATATCAAATGGACTTCCCATCATTATATCTCTTTTAAAAGTAAGTAATACTTAGCTTCAGCCAAAAACCCAGGGAGTCAGACCCGACATGTTTCACACATTGGTGTTTTCTCAAGGGTCTCCCTGAAAAGTAAACCAGAAGAGCTGTTATAATATGATTACAACCCGCCCTATCTGAATCTGTTCTAAAGGTATTTCACAATTAAGCGCTTACCAGGGGTGCCGCTGTCATCCGACTCCTATCGTTTATGGAAAAAAGATGGCGGCGGCGTCCTCTGGTCCCGGTTTAAATACTCATTTCAAATGAAACAAAACTCCGCCCCCCACAGATGATTGGATCTAACCAGAGTTACAGTGATCCCCATTCAATCTCGCTATTGAGCCCTCGTGGCTCAACCGTGTCTAGATTAAAAATAAACCTTTGTTCGTTTTCATTCAATTTGACAGAGATTCTGTAGTCTAGAGAATCACAGAGATTCTGTCAAATTGAATGAAAACGAACAAAGGTTTATTTTTAATCTAGACACGGTTGAGCCACGAGGGCTCAATAGCGAGATTGAATGGGGATCACTGTAACTCTGGTTAGATCCAATCATCTGTGGGGGGCGGAGTTTTGTTTCATTTGAAATGAGTATTTAAACCGGGACCAGAGGACGCCGCCGCCATCTTTTTTCCATAAACGATAGGAGTCGGATGACAGCGGCACCCCTGGTAAGCGCTTAATTGTGAAATACCTTTAGAACAGATTCAGATAGGGCGGGTTGTAATCATATTATAACAGCTCTTCTGGTTTACTTTTCAGGGAGACCCTTGAGAAAACACCAATGTGTGAAACATGTCGGGTCTGACTCCCTGGGTTTTTGGCTGAAGCTAAGTATTACTTACTTTTAAAAGAGATATAATGATGGGAAGTCCATTTGATATTTATTCTTTAAGAATTTTCATAAAATTAACAGAAATAGAAAAAAATCTAAACTAAAAATTAAAAAAATTTTTTCATAACTTGTAGCCAATGATGAAGCACCACAATATGCTTCCCGCAGTATGAAATAAATATATGCGGTGGAGTGGTGGGGCTGAGGCTCGTTTTGAAAGATTACAGCAAACTTCATATTTGGGTACATTACGACTGTACATTTTGAAGCATTGTACCTGGTATATTTTGTTTACAAATCTGCCATACATTTGTTGCACTCGTTCCTGCTGCCACACATCCTTTTGATCCCCCCCCCCCCCCTGTTTCTCCACAGTGTTCTCCCCAGAAATTTTTTCCAGCCAGATGGCATGGAAAAGTAGCCATATGGGGAAGGATGGGGAAATTTGGTGGGGAAAATTAAATGTCCACTATTTTTATTAGTTAATTATTATTAATTATTTTCCAATGCTCGATATGACTTCATTTTTTAAGGTTTGACACTTGTGCCAGAATCTGCGCATGCTCAAGATCTTCTGGCTCTCACCCTCTCCAAGATTCTCATGAGATTCGAGATCTCATGAGAATCTCGGAGAGAGTGAGAGCCAGAAGGCCTTGAGCATGCACAGATGCTCAAGGCCCCGCAACAGCCCAGCAGAGAACCAGCGGCAGGCACTTTCAGCACCGGGGCACGGGTAAGCAAAGGGCCAGTCATGGTGGGGGCGATCTCGGTCACGAAGGGAGGGAGCAGCGTCGGTGGCCTCGGGGAAGCAGCAAAGCCTGTTCCCAGGGTGGGGTGGGGGCTTGCAAATCGAGTCAACGCTCGGTTTGCGAGTTACGGTTTGCTCGAGTGTTTTGCTCGTCTTGCAAAGCACTCACAAACTGCTTTGTTTTCCATTCCTTTCCTGATAATGGAGAAAGTGTCACAGAGGTCTCGGTGGGCGACACATTGGCCTCCAGTGACCACAACATGGTATGGTTCAATCTCAGGAAAGGTTTCACTAAATCTACCACACTGACCAAGGTCCTCAAATTCAAGGACACAAACTTCAAAGAAATGGGAGACTTCGTTCACCAGGTGCTACAAAGCCAAGCAGAAACCGATAACGTGAAAGAAATGTGGTCGACTTTGAAAGCCACCATACAAGAAGCAACAAACCGCTATGTTAAATCAGTAAGTAAACGGCGAAGGAACAATAAGCCACAGTGGTTCTCTGCGGAGATTTCGGATCTCATCAAGGAGAAGAAAAAAGCATTCATCTCTTACAAACAATCAGGGAAACAGGACTCTAGGGAAGTCTATCTGGCCAAGTCAAAAGCCGTCAAAACAGCAGTTAGGGAGGCCAAATTCCGCAAGGAGGAGTCTCTAGCAAAGAACATCCAGAAAGGAGATAAATCCTTCTTCAGGTATATCAGTGACAGAAATAAGAACTCAGGCGGGATAGTACGTCTTAGGAAGCCAGACGGAGACTATGTAGAAGCGGACTCGGAAAAAGCCCAACTGTTAAATGAATACTTCTGCTCAGTCTTCACCCGCGAGGCGCCAGGACTCGGCCCTCAGCTACAGACAAGGGTTGACGCAGATGACCCGTTTAGTAATTTCGAGTTTACACCCAGCGATGTCTACTGCGAGCTGTCAAAGCTTAAGGTTAACAAGGCAATGGGGCCTGACAACCTACACCCCAGGGTGCTCAGGGAGTTGTGTGATGTCTTGGTGGAACCGCTATCTGCGCTCTTCAATCTCTCCCTTAGTACGGGTAACGTCCCGTTGGACTGGAAGACGGCTAACGTCATTCCACTCCACAAGAAAGGCTCCAAGATGGAGACAGCAAACTACAGACCGGTGAGTCTCACATCAGTAGTGTGCAAACTAATGGAAACTCTAATCAAACACCAATTGGATACGATCCTGAATGAGGAGAATCTACGGGATCCCCGTCAACATGGATTTTCTAAAGGGAGATCCTGCCAATCCAACCTGATCAGCTTCTTTGACTGGGTGACGAGGAAGCTGGATGTTGGGGAGTCCCTGGACATCGTATACCTGAACTTCAGTAAAACATTCGATAGCGTACCACACCGCAGGTTGCTGAGCAAGATGAGTTCTATAGGATGAGTTCTATATGGTCGATTTCGAGGTAAGCCAAGAGGATGTACTCAAGCAGATTGACAGACTAAAGAGCGACAAATCGCCAGGTCCGGACGGCATTCACCCAAGGGTACTCAAGGAACTAAAAGACGAAATAGCGGATCCACTTCGACAGATATGCAACCTATCCTTAAAAACCGGAGAGATCCCGGAGGATTGGAAAATAGCAAATGTCACGCCCATCTTCAAGAAGGGAGCAAGGGGGGACCCGGGAAACTACAGGCCGGTGAGCCTGACCTCAGTCCCGGGAAAGATGATGGAGGCACTGATTAAAGACAGCATCTGTGAGCACATCGAAAAAAATGGGCAGCTAAAACCGAGTCAACATGGCTTCTGTAAAGGTAGGTCATGCCTCACAAACTTATTGTACTTCTTTGAGGGAGTGAACAGCCAGGTGGATAAAGGGGAATCTATAGACATCATTTACCTTGACTTCCAAAAAGCCTTCGACAAGGTGCCACACGAGAGACTTCTTAAAAAGATATGGAACCACATGGTACAAGGGGAGGTCCACCGATGGATCAAAAACTGGCTGGCAAACAGGAAGCAGAGGGTTGGCGTAAAGGGCCACTACTCAGACTGGAAGGGGGTCACGAGCGGAGTTCCGCAAGGGTCGGTGCTGGGACCGCTCCTGTTCAATATCTACATAAACGACCTAGAGGCGGGAACCAAGTGTGAGGTCATTAAATTTGCAGATGACACCAAACTATACAGCAGGGCTCAAACCAGGGAAGACTGCGAAGATCTCCAAAAGGATCTAACACAGCTGGAAAAGTGGGCCGAAAAATGGCAGATGAGCTTCAATGTGGGGAAATGCAAGGTCATGCACGTGGGGAAAAAACACCCGATGTTCACATACAAAATGGGGGGAACACCACTAGGGGTCAGTAACCTGGAGAGAGACCTGGGAGTGATGATAGACGCAACACTGAAGGCATCGGCGCAATGCGCCACAGCCTCTAGGAAAGCAAACAGAATGTTGGGTATCATTAAGAAGGGTATTACGACCAGGACGAAAGAAGTCATCATGCCGCTGTATCGTGCAATGGTGCTGCCTCATCTGGAGTACTGTGTCCAGTATTGGTCACCGTACCTCAAGAAAGACATGGCGGTACTTGAAGGAGTACAAAGAAGAGCAACTAAACTGATAAAGGGAATGGAAAATCTCCCATATACAGACAGATTGAAGCAGTTGGGACTTTTCTCCCTGGAGAAGCGAAGACTTAGAGGAGACATGATAGAAACCTTCAAGATCCTGAAGGGCATAGAAAAAGTAGACAGGGACCGATTTTTCAAATTAAGGGGCACCACAAGCACAAGGGGGCACTCGGAGAAATTGGAAGGGGACAGGTTTAGAACAAATGCTAGGAAGTTCTTTTTCACTCAGAGGGTGGTGGATACATGGAACGCGCTTCCAGAGGCTGTTGTAGACAAGAAAACATTAAATAGTTTCAAAGAAGGTTTGGATAGATTCCTAGAAGAAAAAGGGATTGAGGGGTATAGATAGGTATAGACCATTGTTCAGGCAATGGGCCTGATGGGCCGCCGCGGGAGCGGACCGCTGGGCAGGATGGACCTATGGTCTGCCCCAGCGGAGGCAACTTCTTATGTTCTTATGATTGGGTGACACATTTGGGAACTGGCTTGGAGGTAGGCTTCAGAGGGTAGTGGTGAATGGCACCCCCTCCGAAATGATGGAGGTAATCAGTGGAGTGCTGCAGGGCTCGGTCCTGGGCCCGATCCTATTCAACATCTTTATAAGAGACTTGGCAGAAGGGCTGCGAGGTAAAATAACATTATTCGCCGATGACGCCAAACTAAGCAATGTAGTGGGCAAAAGCACAACAGACATAAATTCAATGTCCGACAACATGATACACGACCTACTCCTACTGGAGCGCTGTTCTAGGTCCTGGCAACTCAGCTTCAATGCCAAAAAATGCAAAGTCATGCACCTGGGCAGCCAAAATCCATGCAAGACTTACACCTTTAATGGCTAGATCCTAACAAGAACTGAAGCAGAACGAGACTTAAGGGTGATCGTCAGTGAGAACATGAAGACTGCCAATCAAGTGGAGCAAGCTTCATCCAAGGCAAGGCAAATCATAAGAACATAAGAAATGCCTGCACCGGATCAGACCTGGGGTCCATCTAGTCCGGCGTTCCGCACACGCGGAGGCTCAGCCAGGCACACCCTGGCGAATACAATGTCACTCGTATCCCTCAATGTCTTCTGCAAGAAGATGTGCGTCCAATTTTCCCTTAAATCCTAGAATGGTGGTTTCCTCCACCAGCTCTTTCGGGAGAGAGTTCCAGGCGTTCACCACTCGCTGTGTGAAGCAGAACTTTCTGACGTTTGTCTTGGCTGTGTCCCCTCTCAGCTTCAGGCCATGACCTCTGGTCCGAGACTGGGTTACATTTGCCAATGTGAATAACGCTGTTTCTTGCTCACCATCCTTTCCCCCTGCTGGTGAGTGAGCTTGCTCCATTATGTCAATCCCTTTTAGCAATTTAAAAGTCTCTATCAGATCCCCTCTCAGTCTTCTCTTCTCAAGGGTGAATAGTCCCAGTTTTCTGAGGCGATCTTTGTAGCTCAAGTTCTCCATACCTTTTACTAGCTTCGTCGCTCTCCTCTGCACCCTCTCCAGTAGTGTTATATCCTTCTTCAGGTATGGAGACCAGTGTTAGACACAGTATTCCAGGTGTGGTCTGACCATTGCTCTATAAAGCGGCATTATGACCTCCCTTAATCTACTTGTGATTCCTTTCTTTATCATGCCTAACATCCTGTTAGCTTTCTTTGCCGCCGCTGCACATTGAGCCGATGGCTTCAGGGTTCTATCTATCAGTACTCCCAGGTCTTTTTCTTGTTCGCTCTTCCCCAATGTTATACCTAACAGTTTGTACCCATGCTCCTTGTTTTTACTGCCCAGGTGCATCACTTTGCATTTTTCTACATTAAAACTCATCTGCCAATTTTCTGCCCATCTCTCAAGTTGCTTCAAATCTCTCTGGAGTTCTTCGCTGTCTTTTTGTGACCTGATTGCTCGGCATAGTTTTGTGTCATCTGCAAACTTGATGATAGCACTGGTCGTTTCTTCTTCCAGGTCATTTATGAAGATATTGAATAAGATAGGCCCAAGAACTGAGCCCTGAGGCACACCTCTAGTTACTTTCTTCCAGTCTGAGTACTTCCCATTTATGCCCACTCTCTGTCTTCTGTTTTCTAGCCATTTTCCTATCCATCTTAGTATATCCCCTTCTATTCCATGACTTTGTAGTTTCTTGAGAAGTCTCACATGAGGTACTTTGTCGAACGCTTTCTGGAAGTCCAAGTATATTATGTCAACCGGATCTCCGCTATAGACTTGTTTGTTCACTCCCTCGAAAAACTGAAGTAAGTTTGTCAAGCATGACTTCCCTTTCCTGAAGCCATGCTGACTACCTCTCAGCAGGTCATGGTTATCCAGGTGCTGTACAATACTGTCTTTAATCAAAGCCTCAACCATTTTCCCAGGGACCGATGTGAGACTCACTGGTCTATAGTTTCCCGGTTCTCCCCTTGATCCTTTTTTGAAGATTGGTATTACGTTCGCTATCTTCCAGTCTTCTGGTATCTGTCCGGTTTTAACTGACAAGTTAGCGAGGGTTTGCAGTAGTTCTCCGATTTCCACCTTTAGTTCTTTTAATACTCTCGGGTGAATTCCGTCTGGGCCAGGGGATTTGTCACTTTTTAGTTTGTCAATCTGATAGTATACCTGGTCCAGATCCACCTTCACTGTGGTGAGGCTCTCCTCTATTTCCCCCTTGAAAACTTTCACTGTTTTGGGTATTGATGTGGTGTCTTCCTTGGTAAAGACAGAAGCAAAGAAGGAATTTAATCTGTCTGCAATCTGTTTGTCCTCTTTGATGTATCCTTTTCTTCCTTGGTCATCGAGAGGGCCCACTGTCTCCTTTGCAGGTTTCTTCCCTTTAACATATCTAAAAAATGGTTTGAAGTTTTTGGCCTCTTGGGCTATCTTTTCCTCATAGGCCCTTTTGGCTTCTCTCACAGCCTTGTGGCACTTCTTCTGGTCGTCTTTATGACTGTTCCAAGCCTCAGTTGTTTTCTCGCGCTTCCATTTTTTGAACGAGTCTTTCTTTTCCCTAACTGCATCCTTCACCTCTTTGGTTAGCCAAGCTGGTTCTCTTTTGGCTTTAGTTTTCCTTCCTTTGGCTATCTGCGGGATGTATAGATTCTGTGCTTCGGTGATAGTTTTTTTTTAGTAGGGACCATGCTTGTTCTACCGTTTCGATTTTGGATATCCTTTTCTTGATCCGTTTTCTTACCATGGCTCTCATGTTATCGTATCTTCCTTTTTTAAAGTTGAAGGTCTTGGTTAGGGTCTTTGTTCGCTTCCCCTTCCCGATGTCGAGTTTAAAGTAGCCATCTTCGGGGAAATAGTTTGCAGTTGAATGCTAGCAAAAAAAGCTAAGTACATCTAATATGCTTAAGAAAAATAAGTTATAAGATTAAAAATAAGAAAAATATATATCTAAGAAACTAAGCATAAGAAGAAAAAAATATATATAAAATGGTGGTGGAGGTACCTTGGGACAAATGAGGAATTTACCCATCCAAACTATGCTGTTTGGAGGGCTGTCTGATATCCCTTAGGTCCTCTTTTAAACCTTTAGCCTGTATAAATGAAATTTTGGCTATGGTATATGGACTGAATCTGTTGCTGTGAGAGTTTAAAGTAGATCATACTGTGGTCGCTCGTTCCTAGCGGGACCGTGACTTCTACATCTTTGGCTTGTCCAGTTATGCCATCTAGGACCAAGTCCAAGGTGGCGTTTCCTCTTGTCGGTTCTCCTACCATTTGTTCTAGGAAGCAGTCTCCCATCATTTCCAGGAACTTTATTTCTTTGCCGCAGCTTGAGGTTACTAGGTTCCAGTCTATTCCTGGGAAATTGAAGTCTCCCATGATAGTTACATTGCCCGTCCTACATTCATGTCTTATTTCATCTATCATATCCGAGTCTGTTTCCTCCGTCTGACCTGGGGGTTGATAGTAGAGACCTATTTTTATGTCTGCTCCGTTTTGTCTGGGGATCTTTACCCAGAGAGACTTCAGTTTCGTTTTCTCCTCTGCCTTCCCTTCTCCAGTAGATTCTACTCCTTCCTGGACATATAGGGCAATGCCTCCCCCTTTCTGCCCTGTTCTGTCTCTTCTGTAAAGCTTGTATCCCTGCAGTACTGTATCCCATTCATTTTCCTCGTTCCACCATGTTTCTGTTATTCCAATGATATCTATTTCTTCGCATCTAGCTAGTGTTTCCAACTCCCCCATTTTATTTCTCAGGCTTCTGGCATTCGTGTACATACATTTAAGCTCCCTTTGTGTTGCCTTCTTAGATTTTCTGGGCTTCACAGTCCTTATTGTATCTTTTACTGCATCTATTTGCGCTCCATTGTTGTCTCCCTCATTTGCGTCAAGTTCTTCCTCTTCATCTAGCGGATGTCCTTATTTCCTGCTGTCCGGGCCATCAACTGGTTGTCGACTGTCCGCTCTCCCCTGATCTTCAGTTTAAAGTTTTCTCAATGATCTTCTTCATGTTTCCAGCCAATATTCTCGCCCCTTCTTTGGTGAGATGTAGTCCGTCCTTCCTATAGTACCTGCTCCTTCCCCAGAACGTCGTCCAGTTGCGCACGAAGTCAAACCCTTCTTCCTCGCACCATCGTCTCATCCAGGCGTTGATTTCTCGCAGCTCATCTTGCCTCTTCGCATCTGCTCTCGGTACCGGGAGGATCTCAGAAAATGCCACTGTCACCTCCCTGACCTTCAGTTTTCTTCCAAGTGAGCGGAGCTGGTTCTTCATTTCCTCCCTATCGTACTTCCGTCCGCTCATGTCGTTGCATACGAAGGAGTTTCGTCAGCCGTAAGCCTGAAGTCATTATGCCATTGTATAGATCCATGGTGAGGCCCCACCTGGAATACTGTGTGCAATTCTGGAGGCCGCATTACCGTAAGGATGTGCTGAGACTGGAGTCGGTCCAGAGAATGGCCACCCGGATGGTCTCGGGACTCAAGGATCTCCCGTACGAGGAACGGCTGGATAAGTTGCAGCTGTACTCACTCGAGGAACGCAGAGAGAGGGGTGACATGATCGAGACATTCAAGTATCTCACGGGCCGCATCGAGGTGGAAGAAGATATCTTCTGTTTCAAGGGAACCGCGGCAACAAGGGAGCATCCGTGGAAAATCAGGGGCGGGAAACTGCACGGGGAAACCAGGAAATTATTTTTCATTGAAAGGGTGGTTGATTGCTGGAATAGTCTTTCACTTCAGGTTATTGAGGCCAGCAGCGTGCCTGATTTTAAGGCCAAATGGGATAGACACGTGGGATTTATTCACAGAGAAAGGTAGGGGAGGGTCATTGGGGTGGGCAGACTAGATGGGCCGTGGCCCTTATCTGCCGTCTATTTCTGTGTTTCTATTCTATTTGCTTTCCTAGCCGCCTCCACACATTGAGTTGAGGGCTTCAATGTATCCTCAACAATGACACCTAGATTCTTTTCCTGAGCAGTGACTCCTAATGTGGAACCCAGTATTCTCTGGAGATATGCAGCCCCAGTTGATGGTGAAGTCTCTGACTGAGCCTAATGTGTCGGTGCCCTCCCTTAGCTATAGTAAACTTTTAATCTTACTGAGCATGTGTAGGAGGCCTGGTCCTCAAGCCCCCTCCCCTCTTCTTGTCAGTTTTTTTCTGACCCGCTCCTACTCAGTTACAGCTCTCCCCTTCTCTTCAGAAAAAAAATAGATAACTAAATAAAAATAGTAATTATAGTACTTTTAGAGTAGAAAGCCTTTGCTTTCTTGCCATTAGGGCATAATTTAAAAAAAACCCAAACAATAACATAGGAAGTTTGTGACAGCAGTCATAGTTCCTTCTGCAGAAAAAAAATAAAGAACTGATCTTCAAAGCGCAAGTAAAAAAAAAAAAAAGAGACGAAAACTGTAATTGGCAAACTGCTTCTCTTTTTAAGAAAATGAATATTATCCCAGGACTAGCAGGCAGCATATTCTCTACATGTGGGTGACGTCATCCACGGAGCCCCGATCAGACACTCCCGCAAGCAAACTTGCTTGAAGATCTTCAAGCTTGCGAGCGTACCACGCATGCGCATGTGCCTTCTCGCCCTAGCTAGAGGGCGTGTCTCCTCAGCGTGGCCTCAGTTTTTGTTTTTCCGCGGCGCCAAGAAGCCCTGTTCTACAGCTCTGCCGTTTTCCTACTTGCCTTCTCGCACCGCAGCTTTCTTTAAGTC
This sequence comes from Geotrypetes seraphini, assembly GCF_902459505.1. Classification (NCBI taxonomy): domain Eukaryota; kingdom Metazoa; phylum Chordata; class Amphibia; order Gymnophiona; family Dermophiidae; genus Geotrypetes; species Geotrypetes seraphini. The sequence goes on along the minus strand of NC_047101.1, from coordinate 26,696,428 downwards.
GCTGTGTGGTGCGTCTTTTTTCAAACCAAAATTTAAAAAAAATTATTTGTTGGGTTCCCGCAGGTTTTCCTCCTTGCTTGGGCTTCGGCCCTGCTGCTAGTCCTCGTTTGGCTGCGGTTGTATTTTTCTTTCCTCCTGGCCTCTCACCGGGTTCACCACGTGTGATTGAAGTGGCCAGGCCTTTTTCCTTCATTGGACTCAACCCGACTTGGCCTCGATCCCCTGTGGCTCTCGTCTGCTGTGCCTTGTGAGGTTCCATCCTCGGGTAAGTCTCTTCTTTCCTTCTCAGGTATGCTACCTCAGTATAGCCTCCAGCTGAGTCTCAAGCGTTCCACGCATCGAATGGAGTCATGCTAGCTTCTACGAGATTTTTGAAACATGCCTCCTTTAATAGGGAATACTCTTCCTTGAGGTTGCCCTCTATGGAGCGCACTGCTGCACTGTCATTTCCAGTTTCATTGGTATGGTGCCATCTTTCGGAATGAGACTTTGTGCCTCGACTTCGACTGGGGCTTTGTGCCTCGATCTCGACTGGGGCTTTGTGCCTCGACCTCGACTGGGGCTTGGTGCCTCGACCTCGACTGGGGCTTAGTGCCTTGACCTCGACTGAGGCTTGGTGCCTCGACTGAGGCTTTGTGCCTTGACCTCGACCTGAGACCTTGTGCCTCGACTGCCTGTTCTTTCTGAGCCTCATACTCTGGCTATCGGGTTTTGAGGCTATCCAGCAGCCTCGGCCTCGGGGTACTCCTCCCCTTCGGAGTGCCTCTGTTCGAAGCGGGATTCGGATTCCTTTTTTACTTGTCCTTCGAGGTTCTTGTGGGATCCTTCCAGCCTAGGCATGGTCTGGGCCTCTACCCTGTTTCCTGTGGGACTGCGCCTGTTTTCGAGGCTCCCCCCCTGCTTGGTCGATGGGGCCTTGTGCCTCATCCTCGACTGGGCCGTCGCCTAATCCATCCTGACCTTGTACTCCGGCTTCAGGCCGTCAAAGCACTTCGATCTGCCGCGCAGTACTCCTGTCCGTCGCGGTGCCTCTGTTCGAGGCGAGATTCAAATCCCTCTCTTTCTTGTCCTTCGAGGCTCTTGAGGGACCCTTCTGGTCCCGGGCAGGGTCTCGACCTCACCCCGGCTTACTGCATGTTGGTGGGTGCTTTTCCTCGAGGCGCCCCCTGATTGGTCTCTGGCGCCTGGGCCTCGTGCTCGTCCTCTCCCTGTGCTCTTGCTGTCCAGTTTCGAGGCCTCTCGGTTTTTACCTCGAGGCGCTCCTCTCTATCGAGGCACCTCTGTTTGTGGCAGGATTCAGACCCTCTTTTTCCTCGTGCTTCGAGGCTCTTCGTGGTCTGTTCCAGGTCTGGGTGAGGTCTCGTGCTGGAGGTCCTTGGCCTTGTTCCACGCCTCCTCGTTCTTTTTTTTTTTTTTTGAAGCCCTGGACTCCTCTTTCGAGGCCTGCTGTGGGGGCTCCTAGTTCTCCCATTCTCCGAGGCTTGTATGGGGCACTCATTTTCTCATACTCTTCCTGCCTCTTTGACCCTTCTGCTGGAAGTATCTCCTTGCTGTATTAAGCAGCGGAATCTCTTCCCTGACTTTCTCATTGTACGGTTTCTCCCTCATGGTCTGCGTTTCTCTGCAGTTGCCCCTGGGAGACTGGGACGATCCATTTATTCGTTGGGACGTCATCTTTGGCGTACTTTCCTGGTGGGCATGGGGTTGGCCTTTCGCCTTTTCTTTGAAGTAAGGCATATGCCCCATCCCTTGTACCTCCCTCGAGTACATATGGTCTAACTGCCGGCGGTTGCTGTGGAAATTTTTCTCCACAGTCCCTACCCTTCTGTGGTACTGGTGCTTACAGATTTGGGTTCATGGATTGCATCCTTCCGGACTACCTGGCTAGTCTGCCCAACCTGGGTTATGGATTATTGCTGAATCCCTTGCGGACCTATCATCTGCATTGGTATTCCCAGTATTCTACTACGACTTGTTCCTGTTCTCCGCCTCTGACAAAGCCTCTGTGACTCCGTCAGCATGCTCCCCAGCCTGGTGCTGTGGTTTGCCTTTGCAGTCCCTTCTTTCCAATTTTTTCTGATGACTCTGAGAGCTGTTTCCCCCTCTGGGTTCTTATCACCGTCGAGGGGGATACTCTGCTTCCAATCCCTCGAGAGCTCGAGGGATTGGTTCTGCTCTCTTGGTCTCCTGGAGGTGTTCTTTTCTTCCAATTCATTTAGCCTCGCAGATCTTCCCATTCAGTACTGAGTCCTTTTTGGTCTCGCCTTTCTCGTCCATCAGTTTTCTCCCGATGCCTAGTTGTGGTGCCAGCAGGCCTTTGAATGCTGGGTCTTCAGGTCTTTTCTTTTTTCGATGACAGGCTTCTCGAAGCCTCGTCTTGCCAGTTGGTTCTTCTGGCGCCATACTGGCCTATGGAGTTTTCACATTGCGGTGTCTCCTTTCTGAGTCAGTCTCTCCACTCGTGGATGCTCTCTTTACTCTTTCCAGAGTTTTTTTGTTTCATGCGCTCCATCCACGGAAGGTCCTCACGACAGCCTTTTCCGCTCCGTTTGGGGGGGGGGGGCTCCTCTCAATGGTCTCCTTTCTTTCGGCTATTGGTCCAGCACGGATTGACTTTGTCATGTCACTCTGTTGGTGCTCCAAGCTGTTTTCATTGCTCTGCGAGCTTTTTATCCTCTGCTTCACGACCACGGGGTCCTTTTTCAGACAGACACCCGTGTAGCCTTGTCTTTTGTCAACGTACAGGACAGTGCTGGTTCGCTGTCTCTTTGCCGGAGAGCTCTGGGGATTTGGCCCTGAGCGATATGTCTGGCTGACAACTTGAGTCCTCCTCGTCAGGTGTTTGCTTGGAGGGAGACTCCGCAGATGGTTCTGTTTGTGTCCCCCCCTCCACCACATGTTGCCTTGTTTCTGCTCTGGGATTTACTCCCCTCGCCGGCTTGAGGCAGTTGCTTCCATTCTGGATTGGATGAATCTATTTCTATATGCGTTCCCTCCATTCCCTCTGATTCTGAAGACTCTCGTTTTCCTCAAGTCAGTCCCTGCCACCATGCTTCTGATAGATCCTCGGTGGCCTTATCTACCCGGATTCTCCCTTCTCATTCAACTCAGTACCAGGGAGCCTCTGCTTCTTACTGTTTGTCCTTCTCTGCTTACTCAGAGTTAGGGTTCTCTGCTTCCTCCCAACCTGCAGTCTCTACCTTGAGTACCTGATTGTAAAACCGCTTAGATAACTTTGATAGGCGGTATATAAAAACCTAATAAACTTGAAACATTGAAAGTAGTGCATGCACATAGATCTCATGCATATAAATTAGGGAAATCCTGAAAATCCGACTGGATTGCGGCCCTCAAGGAGGGACTTTGAGACCCCTGGTGTAAATGGACTGGTGTGAGCTTTGACGGAGACTTCAGTAATTGGAACCTAAGAACAGTACCGGGCAGAGCTTTGGATTCTTGCCCAGAATTAGCTAAGAAGAAGAAGAAAAAACCAACAAATTTTTAGATTGAATCAGGTTGGGCAGACTGGATGGACCATTCGGGTCTTTATCTGCCATCATCTACTATGTTACTATGTATGTTACAATGTTCCAATAAATTGACAGGATCAGTTAATGAAGTAAGAATTTAACCATTGCAGAACTGTGGAATTCAAACCTAACTCTCTAAGTCTCTGGAGAAGTTTCAGGTGAGAGATTGTATCAAAAGCTACAGTTAAATCTAGCTGGATCCATAAAGTATCAAAACCCAATTCTGCTTTACATAGCATTTCATCTGTGAGGTCTTACAACGGTGATTTTGTACTGTGATGACTTCTGAATCCAGATTGCCGGGGATAGAGTATATTGTTATCATCTAGATATTCTGTAAACTGCCTGAGGACCACATTCACTAGAGTCTTAGCAAGTATAGGTAGATTTGAGATTGGTCGGAAATTGACATAGCCTCCGTTACTGGCATCAGTGGCGTACCAAGGGGGGGGCGGGGGGGGCGGTCCGCCCCGGGTACCAAGCCCTGAGGGGGTGCTCCCGGTCCGGTCCAGTTACCCCCCCCCTGCGCCGGGTGTCGCGTCTGGAAACAGCCTGCAGCAAGATCGCGATGCCAGAGATCTTTGCCTGCTTCGACTGTTTCCTCCGCCACGGTCCTGCCCCTCCTCTGATGTCAGAGGAGGGGCGGGACCGCGGCGGAGGAAACAGCCGAAGCAGGCAAAAATCTCTGGCATCGCGCGATCTTGTTGCAGGCTGTTTCCCCAGGGCAGTAGCGTACCAAGGGGGGCGAGGGGGAGGTCCATCCCGGGTGCCGCCTTAGGGGGGGGTGCACAGCTGGCCCGGTCCCTATCGCGCTCCTACCCTCCCAGCGAAAGCAGCATCGGCGCCATTATCGAAAAAGGTAATGGCGCCAGGCCTTGGAGCACCAAGGCAGACCGCTTCTCCCCCCTCCCAGCCGAAACCCCGCTGACCATCCTATCTCTCTCCCCCCCCCCCAAGTGAACCTTTCTGACCCTCCCAGCGAAAGCAGCAAACCTCCCTCCAGTAGCGTCGGCTTTATCCTCCCTCTGCCGCATCACTGATGACGTCATCAGTAACGCGGCAGAGGGAGGAGAAAGCCGCGAAGGAGGTTTGCTGCTCTCGCTGGGAAGGTCGGAAAGGTTCACGGGGGGGGGGAGATAGGAGGGTCAGCGGGGGTTCGGCTGGGAGGGGGGAGAAGCGGACTGCCTCGGTGCTCCATTACCTTCTTCGGGCAGCAGCAGCGTTTACAATTCGCTGCTGTTGCCGGCTTCAGGCCTTGTTCTCTGCCGGGTCCTGCCTACTTCCAGTTTTCATGAAGACAGGACCCGACAGAGAGGAAGGCCTGAAGCGGGCAACATCAGTGAATTGTGAATGCTGCTGCTGCCCGATGAAGTTCAGGACATCGGGGAAGGAGCAGGGAGAAATCGGCTGCTGGCTTGGGGGTGAGGGTAGGGAAAGAATCGTGGAAGTGGAAAAATCGGCACGATGGCTTTGTGCAGGCTAGGGGGAGAGAGAAAGAAAGGAAAAAATAAAGAGGGGGGGCCAGGGGGAGAGAGAAAGAAAGGCAGAAAGAAAGAGGGGGACCAAGGGGAGAGAAAGAAAGGCAGAAATAAAGAGGGGGACCAAGGGGAGAGAAAGAAAGGCAGAAATAAAGAGGGGGTCAAGGGGGAGAGAAAGAAAGGCAGAAAGAAAGAGGAGGGCCAGGGGGAGAGAGAAAGAAAGGCAGAAAGAAAGAGGGGGACCAAGGGGAGAGAAAGAAAGGCAGAAATAAAGAGGGGGGTCAAGGGGGAGAGAAAGAAAGGCAGAAAGAAAGAGGGGGGCCAGGAGGAGAGAGAAAGAAAGGCAGAAATAAAGAGGGGAGCCAGGGGGAGAGAGAAAGAAGAAGGATCAGAAGAAGGACCAGAGACTCATGAAATCACCAGACAAAAAAGTAGGAAAAATGATTTTATTTTCAACTTAGTGATCAAAATGTGTCCGTTTTGAAAATTTATATCTGCTGTCTATATTTTGCACTATGGCCCCCTTTTACTAAACCGCAATAGAGTTTTTTAGCGCAGGGAGCCTATGAGCGTCGAGAGCAGCGTGGGGCATTCAGCGCAGCTCCCTACGCTAAAAACCGCTATCGCAGTTTAGTAAAAAGGGAGGGGGAATATTTGTCTATTTTTGTATAGTTGTTACTGAGGTGACATTGCATAAAGTCATCTGCCTTGACCTCTTTGAAAACCCGCGGAATATAAATGATAATTAACATTTTCTCTGCGTATAGCGTGCTTTGTGTTTTTAAAATTTTATTGTTGGTAGATCATTTTGACTTGGCCACAAAGGTAAGGGGGAGGGAGGGAGGGGAACTGCTGAAAGACATCTAATAATCCTTGCAGGCTTGACTGCAGGGAATTATTTTTGTAAAATCATGTTTTGTTATGTGACTGGCATTATCTAGACTTTAATTTCTATGAATGAATAGAATGAAAATGATATAAAATTACTTGCTTGTTTTTATGTGCGTGCGCTGAAGGAAAGTGGAGAGAGAGTGGGCTGAGGATGCTGAAGGGAAATGGGGAAGAGAGTGGGGAGAAGACGCTGATTTATAAATTGACAATTGTACAGAATATTGTTTCTTTTTATAATTTAATATAAACAATTCAAGGCTTGTGTGGATGGAATCAGGTGGTTTGCGGGGATGGGGACCGAGCTTACGGGGATTAGTCCAATAAAATTGTATTTTTTTATATCTCATTATTTGTTTTATTTTTATTTGTTAATTTATAAAGTGGTGATTGTTATGTATCAGTTTTTTCAAATTTACATCTACTGTCTTTATATTTTGCACTGTATTAGAGGACATGTGTTACTGTTTTTTGTGGTGTTGCATTGTATCCAGGGTCTGGTTTCTTGGCGGATCAGTTTAACTTTTGTCTACATATTTCTATTTTTAGTTTGTGATTATTCCATTTTGGGCGAGGGTGTATCTCTGTTCTGTGTGTATGAAAAAGACATAGTTTTCAGTTGGCATTGACTACAGGACCAATTGACTGTGCGGGATCTGGCTTGTTTAGTTTTACAATGTATGTGTTGGTGTTCTAGTGCTCACTGCAGTGTTTAAGATGCAGCCTTTTCCTAGGTACACTCTTGTGGTGCGATATGTAGATTGGTACTAAAAATCATATTTTTCATATAGATGGGGGGGGGTGTCAAAAAATGATGGGCCCTGGGTGCCACATACCCTAAGTACGTCACTGCCTGCAACTACTCCATATGTACTTCTAATGTCATGACAATTTAGACATAATTTATGTTTTGTTATGTTTGGAATAATGGTTACATATATGAGGTTCAATAAAAGAAAATTTTCACTGCCTGTTTCTATTCTGACCATTTATTCCATTTCATGGTTATTGCAAAAAAAAAAAAAAAAAAATTTTTACATGGGGGGGGGGGGGGGGGTGTCAAAAAATGATGGGCCCCGGGTGCCACATACCCTAGGTACGCCACTGACTGGCATTACCTTTTTTAATGATGGGAGTAATAGAAGTGTCCTTGATGCATTTCGGGATTATTCCGGCCCCTTCTAAGCAAGCCAGTCCAACATCGCCTTCACACTTCGTTCAACTTCTCATCCATTTTTGTTGCAGGGAACTAGTGGCTGCAGTAGAGACTCTGAAACGCAGCCTGCGGCCTCCCTCCCTGCTTTCTTTCTGCCATGGTCCATCCCCAATTATACAAATTCCTTTTCCCACCTGGGCGGACCGCGGCAAAAGGAAAGAACAGAGGGAGGCCGCAGACTGCGTTTGAGTTGCAGCCGCAAGTTCCTGCAGCTAAAATGGATGAGAAGTTTAATGAAGGTGAAGGTGATGACAGATTGGCGTGCTTAGAAAGGAGAGGACATGCTGGGCCAAGGAGCCATTTCAGCACAACAACCTTTAATATTCAAAGTGTTAATGATTTGTTGAATCTCCATTAATCTGGGTGTAAAAATCTGTAATGACCTACCAGATGCTATCAGGGAAGAGACAAACTACACTAGATTCAGAAAAATCCTGAAGACTCACCTTTTTGACAACTAACTATTTCAGTTTCTGTATAGCATCCCCTACGTCTAAGTCCCTCCTCTTCCCCTCCTTCTTTCTCCTTCCTCTTTGATCTGTCACGTTGAGCCTGTATAGGTATGTTACGACTCACAAATGGAAGATTAGATAATATTAGATTAGATAGATTAATGAGGGAATCCTAAATTGAGAACAACATTTCAAGCGATGTGGGGTTTTGGGAAGGTGGGATGACGGAGTTTGAGGGGGACTGAAGGGATGCTGCCATTTTAGAAATTTTTCACAAGAAATAATCAGCCAATGATTAAGCTGATGACAGTTGAGAAACGTCAGGCTTATCGTGTTTTGTAAAAAATGGCATGTTCCTTATAAAGATTAAGATTAGTTATGGTTTTGTTACATCTCCATTGTCTTTCCAATCTATGGAATAGGCTCTTACTATGCTGCGTTTGGGATGCCCATGTATAGAATTCCTCATTTATATTGCATGTCTTTAAATTGTGTGATTTGTTATTTTTAATCATTTTATTTTTCAGATCAAAATTGAAAATGGAAGATATAAAAGAAGTAAATAAAGCACTAAAGGTATTTATTTTAAAAATTGTTAATAACAAAGGGGTCCTTTTACTAAGGTGCACTGGCCGTTTTAGCAGGTGCTAAACGCTAACACGTCCATTAATCGTCGCATGCAGTAACCACTTTCTAATCTGATGCCATTTCTCAAATTTGCCTTTAATTTCTCATATATGTTCTCTTCATTCTTGTTTTCCCAGATTTCAATTTGTCTTCTAATTTATGATTTTCTATATAAATGAGCTTTATTATATGAGTGTTACATTCTGCAAAAGTTAGTAGAATGGTCTAACTTCTGGCAACTAAAATTCAATGCATAAAAGCTAAGAGTAATGCATTTGGAGATTAGAAATCGGAAGGAGCCATATGTGCTGGGGGGTGAGAAGCTGATATGCACAGATGGGGAGAGGGACCTTGAGGTGATAGTGTCTGAAGATCTAAAGGTGAGGAAACAGTGTAACAAGGCGGTGACTTGCCAGAAGGATTGCTGGGCTGTATAGAGAGAGGTGTGACCAGTAGAAGAGAGATGTTGATGTCCCTGTACAGGTCAATGGTGAGGTCTCACTTGGAGTAGTGTGTTCAATTTTGGAGAAGGACATAAAAAGACTTGAAGTGATCCAGAGGAAAGTAACGAAAATGATAGGAGGTTTGTGCCAGAAGACGTATGAGGAGAGACTGGAAGCCCTGAATATGTATAGTAAGGAGCAAATGTTTGTGAACACCACTATTCTGTGCAAATTTCAGTGCAAGAAACACTCAGGTACAAACATCCAAGAAACATTTTTTTAATGAAGTACATGCATAAAAATGCTGTAGTTGTTAACTAGTCCAAAATTAATACAAATAAGCAAAGTTTGTGGTTGTTAAAGCCTTTCTTCAGTATTTTGAGTGTCGTCCTTTGTTGTCGAATACAGCTTGGATTCAGGCAGGCATCGAATGGCAAAGCTGCTGGCAGTATTCTGGTGTGATCTGAGTTGTCCACACCTGTTTTATTTTGTTCTCCAGATCTTCTAGTGATGTTGCAGAGACGAGCAACCAAACTAGTGAAGGGTATGGAGAAACTGGTATATGAGGATCGACTTAAAACACTGGGATTGTTCTCCCTTGAGAAAAGGAGACTGCGTGGGGATATGATCGAGACCTTCAAAATACTGAAAGGAATCGACAAAATAGAGCAGAGAAGATTATTTACATTGTCCAATTTGACACGGACAAGAGGACATGAAATGAAGCTAAGGGGGGACAAGTTCAGGACTAATGTCAGAAAGTTCTGCTTCACACAGAGAGTGGTTGGCATCTGGAATACTCTCCCAGGGGAGATTATTGCAGAATCGACAGTCCTAGGCTTCAAAAGCAAACTAGATGCATATCTCCTTGAGAGAGGCATATAAAGTATGGTTGGCTATAAAATAAACCAGGTGTATACCTGGCAGGGCCTCCGCGTGTGCGGATCGCCGGACTTGATGGACCGAAGGTCTGATCCGGAGATGGCGCTTCTTATGTTCTTATGTTCTTATGTTGGATGCATGTCAGCCACAGCTTCCTTCATTATTACCCATGTATTCTCGATTGGATTGAGATCGGGAGAGTTTCCAGGCCATGGAGCCAGTAAATGATATCCAGATGACTTTATCCATGCTTTAACTGCTTTAGTTGAATGGCATGGTGCTCCATCATGCTGAAAATGATTGGTACCATGTATGGACATGAATACTGGCAACTTGTCCTTCAGAACCTGCAGGTAAACTGGTCCTGTCATGGTCATGTTTCTAGGCATCATCCAGATTCCAGCTTGTCCACGTGCCGAAATTGCACCCCAAACCACTTTTTCACACTGCTTTACTGTAGGCACCACATATTTTGCATTGTACCTTTGTTTTGCAGGTCTCCAAACCCTCCCAGTGTAATTCTTAAACTGAGTGAAGGTGGCTTCATCACTAAATATCACTTTCTCCCAATCTGAAGACTTCCAACTTCTGTATTTGTTGCAAAACTAAAGGCGATCGGCAAAGACAAAGAAGGTTTTATCCCAGGACAAGCAGGCAGCATATTCTCACACATGGGTGACATCACCGACGGAGTCCCGGTACAAACACTTGAAAAGTGAATCGCAGCTTTAAGAGTTTAGAAAGTTCGCGATTAGCCCACACCGCGCATGCGCGAGTGCCTTCCCACCTGACATTGGCATACAGTCCCTCAGTTTCCGCAGAGCTAAGAAGACGCATTTCAACGGCTGTTGAAAACTTTTTTGCCTTCCCACTCTCGTGCTAGTGACTGTTTTAGTCATTTTCCTGTTGTTTTTTCTTTTTTTTTTCGTTTATTTACCTTCGGTTAAAAAAAAACAACCCCTCTCTTTTTTTCTCCCTCACGGGTTCTGACCCAGCAGGGCCTGTTTTCCACCTTGGCCACCATTTTCAATTTGGCTGAGGCGGTGTTCCCATTGATGTCATGCCCGCTGATGGGATTTAAGAAGTGCGGTTGCTGTGCTCGGCCCATCTCTGTGACCGACCCACACCACTGGTGTCTCAAGCGTTTAGGGCCAGAGCACCGTCCCGAGACCTGTACGTGTTCCTCGCTGCAGAAAAGGACTTTGAAAAACCGCCTGCTTCAACAACAGAGACTATTCAGTGTCGCTATGGAGGGGGAGCCGACATCGTTACCGTTCCTGATGGCGCCGACCAAGAAGACACCACGCAAATTGACACTGGCAGACACACCTACGGTGTCGCAACACTCGGTGAGTAAGCTGGCTAAGAAGCCTTCCCCTACTCCATATGGGACTCAGGTCAAAATGGCATTGAGTCAAGTCATACCAACTTTGAAAAAGTCCCGATTTCAGTGAGTGCCTCGACATCAGCCTCCTCATCACCGGACCGAAGCACAGTGCCAGTGGTACCGGCGAAAAAGCCAGTGGTACCGGTGCTCTCCCTCAAGCAAAAAATTGATAATCTGCTTAAGGAGGAATTGGGTGAGCATTTCCAAATGTTGGTGCCGACGCAGCTTATGCCCAGGTGAACACCAACTCTCCCGGTACGGGTCCAGTCTGAGCAACTCACGACACTGACCGCACCTCAATCTGATGCTCCACCGGAAACCTTCGACACTGAAGTCGATTGATCCATCTCCTCGGCACCAGTCCTCAACGCAAACGTCTAGAGAGGTGACTCCGGAATGGTCCCGGAAGGCTTCTTGCAAGACCAAGCACCTCAAGGCTTCAACACCGAGACTTCGACACCGTCCCCATTCCATCCAGGATTCAGACTTATTTGGGGACTGAGCAGGAACCACTCTCTACTGATGATGAGGATTCATCTGGTTCAGATTCACCTCAGCATCCTCTCCTCAAGGACCCATCTCTTTTTCTAACCGTTCCTCTTTTTCAAGATTTCTTCGTCAAATGTCTGAAGACCTTTCCATCCTGCTGGAAGCGGACTCTAAACATAGTAATCAGTTCTTGGAGGCTTTAGATTATGACCAACCTTCTAAAGACCTGCTCAAACTCCCACTCCATGACATCTTGAGAGAGACTTTCTATAAGAACCTTGAAACTCCTCTCTCTATTCCAGTGGCTCCAAAAATTTGGACTCTTTGTACAGGATGATTCCTCTTCCAGGTTTTGACAAACCTCAACTCCTCCATGAATCTTTGGTGGTAGAATCCACTTTTAAAAAGTCTTCTGGAGCTAGTGTCTATACATCCGTACCTCCTAGCAGAGAGGGTAGGGCGATGGACAAATTTGGCAAACGCCTTTATCAGAATGCAATGTTGGCCAACCAAGCTGAAAATTATAATTTTCATTTTCCTTCTATTTGAAACATCTAATTAAACACTTTTCAGCTTTTCAAAAGTACATTCCAATAAGCAAGTCACAGGCATTCCAACAGCTCATTGCTTCTGCTTTCCATCTGTGGAAGTATATGGTACGCACTACTTGTGACACTTTTGAGCTTACCTTAAGAACAGCAATGTCAATGGCTATGTGCCACTTGGCATGGCTTCATGTTTGGAGCTTGATGTTAACCATCAGGCAGGTTGGCCAATGCTTCCTGCCTAGGGGATGAGCTTTTTGGACCATCTATGGACACGGCCACTCAGAAGCTCTCTGCCTATGAGATCCATTGGGACCCATTGGTCAAACCAAAGAAGAAGCCCCAAGCTCCTAGAGCTTTCAAGCCTGCTTCTTCTTACCTGCATAGGTATACTGCTAAGCCTGCACCTCCTACTCCTTCACAACCTAGGAAGCAAAAGCAGCAACCACATCAGCAACCTAAACAGACTGCTTAACAAAAGTCTACACAGCCATTTTGATGTGTTCCTCAGGAGCATAGCCACAGTTCCCATTCTCCAACCTCTGCCTCAACCGATCAGAGGGCAGCTTCAACATTACATAAATCGTTGGGAGCTCATCACTACAGATCTCTGGGTTCTAGACATCATTCGCCAAGGGTATCCTCTTCATTTTAATACTCTGCCTCCGGATCATCCTCCAAGAGTCTATTTCGGACCCTTCAGGAGATTCAATCCCTCTTTCTTCTAAATGCCATCAAACAAGTTCCTCTATCTCAACAATATTAGGGATTCTACTCCCATTACTTCTTAATTTCAGAGATCTCATCAAATTTCTAGTCAAAGAAAAATTCTGAATGCTCTCTCTCACCCTGCTTTATCCACTATTGAAGAACTAAGGCCAGTACTGGGCAGACTTGCATGGTCTATGTCTGTATATGGCTATTTGGGGAAGGATGGGCTCGGGAGGGGTTCAGTAGCTGGGAGGGTGTAGATGGACTGGAGTGAACTTTGATGGAGACTTCAGTAGTTGAAACCTAAGAGATGGACTGGAGTAAGCTATGATGGAGACTTCAGTAGTTGGAAACTAAGAACAGTACCGGGCAGAGCTTTAGATTCTAGCCTAGAAATAACTAATGAGAAAAAAAAAAAAACAACCTACAAATTTTTTAGATTTAATCAGGTTGGGCAGACTAGATGGGCCATTCGGGTCTTTATCTGCCATCATCTACTATGTTACTATGGATCAGAATGACTGGCTATGCTCTCTGGATCTCAAGGAAGCCTATACTCATATTCCAATCCATCTGGCTTCCAGGAAATAGCTTCGCTTTCAAGTGAATCAGTGTCACTATCAGTACAAAGTCCTTCCTTTAGGCCTGGCATCTTCTCCCAGGGTCTTCACGAAGTGCCTCATTGTAGTGGCCGCATGTCTCTAATCCCACGGTCTTCAAGTCTTTCCTTACCTAGACGACTGGTTGATTCAAAGCTTCTTTGGCTCAGGATGTGGCTCTGGCAACATCTCAGACTGTTGCCTTTCGCCAAGCTTTGTGATTCAAAGTCAATTTCCTCAAATCCAACCTCAATCCATCTCAACGTCTTCAGTTCATTGGGACTATCCTAGACACTATCCTCATGAGAGCATTTCTCCTTCCAGATCGTTTGCATGCTCTCTTCAACATATGTCAACAGATGTTTACTGTCTATGAGGCGCATGATGGTTCTCCTCGGACACATGGCTTCCACAGTGCATGTGACGCTACTGGCAAGGCTACATCTTCGAACTCCTTGGACCCTTGCATCTCAGTGGTTTCAAGCGACAGATTGTCTCTCAAAGCATATCTCTATAATATCATCTCTTCTGAAGTCACTTCGATGGTGGATGATCTCCTCTGGAGGCTGAACGACCCGCCCGTTTTTCTGTCCGATTCGCAGGTCACCTAACCAGTAACTGGTAAAATGTATTTGTTTTTTTTGACCAGCCTTGCTGAGAATCCCATCCTTTTTCCTTCTAAGTTGGTAGGGTTTATGGGGTTAGATCCCTGGGTGGTGGGCCCCTTATGACCTTCAGGCTGTGTCTTCCTTGTTATTTTTTCACAGTTATGCTGTTTTCGAATTGTTCCTGTTCAAATTTTATGTTATGCAAAATTTGACCTTCGGGTACTTCTTGATTTGAATTTTTCATGAGCAGATTGATATGTAGTGGGGAGTCCCCATACCCCTCTCTCTTTTGTGCTTGTCTTTCCTGTTTGTAATAGATATGCTTGGCTTTGGTACCGACTGGAATTCCAGGTGGAATACAGGGATATAACCACTAGAGGGAGAAGCTACAATTTAATTGTGAGTCCCTGCAGCTCAAGGCTGATAGTAATTGATAGATCAATTGGCCCAAAAGCAGATCTAATTAAAGATTGGCTGATTAAAGAACAATTAAGCTGCCTTTTCTTAGCTGAAACCTGGCTAACATCCTACTCAGACCCTTGCATAATAGAATTTTGCACCAAAGGATACAAACTAGAATTGGTTTGTAGAGAAAACAAACGAGGGGGAGGACTAGCCATTCTAGTAAAAAAACAACCTCAACTTAAAAGTCCTACACAAACACTCAACCCCTTATTTGGACCTTCTAGCTTGTCAACTCTCCGACAACACACTCAAAGGCACCTTGAACTGCCTTCAATGCTAAATCACACCAGGAAAATGGAACGCCTCAAAACTTGAACTCGAAGAATTCATCTTCCAGAACTCTCTAACCTCCACACATAATCTGCTCCTTGGAGACATTAATCTTCACCTCGAGGACCACACTTCCAAACAATTAGAGAGTATTCTCTCATACCTCGACACCCTGTCCTATCAGATTCTCAATCCTGAACCCACGCACGAAAAAGACCACCAACTCGATATTGCTGCATTCACGTCTCATAACCTTCACACACCAAAAATCCACATCACTAATGGTACCTGGCATCCCTCACTCTGGTCAGACCACTACAAATACACTTTCACCATCAATTGGCCTCAAAATAACTTAAAACCCGAGCCCCAAAAAACAACTTTCAAATCTAGACAGAAAATAGAACCTGCTACATTTTGGGATAAAGTGGACCCTGCAATCAACTCCAATGACCCTACAGACTTTGTAAACCACTGGCATACTTTAAGTGAAACAAGTTTGAATGAGCTAGCCCCAGAAAAAATCAAACACAGAACCTGCAGACCCTCCGACAAATGGTTCAACCCTGAACTTCTCCTACTAAAAAGGCATTGCAGACAACTTGAAAGAGCCTGGAGAAAAAAGAAACAAGATCAAACCAGAACTGCTTGGAGAAACCAAATCAAACAATATAACATTAAACTTAAGGAAAAACACAAAGCATACTACTCTAAACTAATTGGCACCAATACCCCTGACACAAAAATTCTCTTCAATCTAGTAAAAAAACTTACAGATACTAACCCATTCCTCGCCACTCAAGGTAACAAACCACCATCAGCCTCCCAACTAGCAGACCATTTCAAACATAAGATCACCACAATTAGAACTACCTTCAACAACTCTTCAACCAACCTCGACGAGATACAAACAACCTCCACAATGGAAGAAGCCATAACTGCAGACAGAACCTGGACCACCTTCCCAACTCTACAATGGTCCGACATGAACCGACTCTACAAAAAATATAGCCATACCTCATGCGACCTGAATAACTGCCCATCATATCTACTTACAAATGCAACCCTTAAATTCAAAACTAGCCTCATGCAATGGATACAAACTACACTCAAGGAAGGTCAATTCCCACAAGATCTAGGCGAGATTATAATCACCCCTCTACTGAAAGATCAAAAAGGTCCTATAGACACTCCCACCAACTATAAACCTATTGCCTCGATCCCACTGTACGTCAAACTGATTGAAGGTCTTGTGGCACAATACCTCACCAACTACCTAGATGACTACAACCTACTACATTCTTCTCAATCAGGATTCAGAACAAATCACAGCACGGAAACACAGCTTGCAACACTGCTTGACATAGCCCGACAGTACCTCAGCCAAAGACACAGAATCCTAATAATCCAACTAGATCTCTCCGCTGCTTTCGATCTTGTTGACCACACCATTCTACTCAAGATACTAGATGCTATAGGGATCTCTGGCGAGGTCTATAACTGGTTCCAAGGATTCTTCAAAACAAGAACTTATAGAGTTAAGCTAAAAGATACTAAATCAGACCCATGGTCTAACCCTTGCGGAGTGCCTCAGGGGTCTCCACTATCACCCATTCTATATAACTCTTCAGATCTTCCCTCGGTACCACCTTAGACAACCTAAATGTAACTTCTTTCAGCTATGCAGACGACATAACCATCCTCCTCCCCTACGATACCCAAGACCACACCTCATCAGGTCACCTGGAAATAATATTGGAGGAAGTAGAAAAATGGATGACCAACCACAAATTGAAGCTGAATGCAGACAAAACCAAATTCCTTATGCTAGAAACGGACAAAAATCCATCCATAACAGACCTGGAAATTAAAGCAACCAAATACCCAATACAGATTTCACTCAAAATCCTGGGAGTGTTGATAGACAGATGCTGCACAATGCAGACTCAAATAAACAAAACTACCCAAAAAGCATTCTTCACAATGCGCAACCTAAGAAAAATTAGAAAATTGTTTGACAAAGAACAATATAGAATTATAGTTCAATCCCTTGTACTAGGTCTTGTAGACTACTGCAATATCCTCTATCTACCATGCGCCACTAACATGATCAAACAACTACAGACCGTTCAGAACACAGCTCTCAGACTAATCTATTCTCTCAGAAAATTTGACCACATCACCAATGCCTACCTATACTCACATTGGTTACCGATTCGAGCTAGAATTCAATTCAAACTATACTGTCTACTCTTCAAAGTAATCTACGGTACGGCACCCGCCTATTTATACAATCGCCTAAATCGTATCCTTCCAACCAGAACAAGGAGATCACAGACCCCATTCTCTTATCCATCACTCAAAGGCACTCAGCGCAAAAAGCTATATGATTACCTCCTAGCAACGCAAGCAGCAAAACTCGAACCCTCCATCTCCAAATTATTAACCACAACATTTGACCTCAAAGCATTCCATAAAGAAATCAAAACTCTCCTATTCAAAAAGTATATTCAATCTACTTAAACTCCCCCTCCTCCTATCCCCTCTATAACTTTCCCAAGTAAAGTCCACCTCCTGGTACCATCTTCTCAACGTCCCAAAAAAGTAACCGGAAACCCAAGTAATCAACCTGATTCCTAACATCTCCTACTAATACCATCTATCATCGTAAGGAAACCAGATAATCCTCTATGTAACGTAACCAGAAATAATTTCCTTTGTAATGTAATTTCCTATATAATGTAACTTCTTATGTAATGTAATTTCCAATGTAATGTAACCAGAAATAATTTCCTATGTAACGTATCGAGAATTAATTTTCCTATGTATTGTATTCTGAGCCTCAATTCTGTAACCTGTATCAGCAATTGTTTGGTGGCTGGGCTTCATATTTCAGGACTCAAGGAGCATACCAGCTTTCACTCCTTGGCATGTCGTCTTTATGAACTTCTAATATCAGATCCTATTGTCTGACTGGAATTTACTTTAATTTTTTTTTTTAAATAATTGTTTTCTCAGGTACTTTAGTTAGATTGTGAGCCTTTGGGACAGTTAGAGAACTTCCAGGTACCTATCTTTATTTATATTTATTTTATTGTATCTTTAATGCATCTTTATTGTAAACCGCTTTGAACCTCACGGTATAGCGGTATATAAGAAATAATTTAAATTAAATTACCCCTACCATTCAGCCTCCAGAGGAGATTTACAAGAAAGAAGATTAGCAGAGGTAAGAAACCTAATCTTTCATTGCGCACACATGGTTGGTGCTGTCATAAACTTCTAGAAGCTTTTGAATTCTGGGTAGTGTCTGCATTGAGGCTCTGTCGGTGACACTACCTAATCTGTGATAGTGTCTTGCTGTCGTTGGAGAACATCTATTACAGGTGAGTAACTTCGCTGTACTCAAGGTATGATCCCAATATGGAGCAATACAGAGTTATGATATTCTTTGATCTATTCTCTCTATTCCATTCCTAATAATTCCTAGAATTGTTTGTTTTTTGGGCTACCACTGCATATTGAGCAGAAGAGTCTCTTTGGTGGTGATTCCTTATGTAGATCCTCGCATCACGTATTTATATATTTAATTTGATTTCTATCCTGTTGTCCCCCAGGAGCTCAGAACGGGTTATAGGTTTAACATACATAATTTTTGTATAAGTTTACAATACAAGTTTTTATCCTAATTTGATAGGATCTAATATTAATATGCATAATATACAGTTTTTTGGTTACAGTTTGCTATAGTGGTCCTTACAGAGCAAGGTTTTCAGTACAAGTTGTATCATAATTTGACAAACAGAAAGTTACACTGTATGATACAAGTTATCCTTATGTGCCACATACTGGTTCTGGTACCAATATACATTTCTTTGTAGTCTTATTGGTCAAGGATAGAAGTTTAGGTGAAGAGATATGTTTTTATTGCTTTTCTAAAGTTGAGGAATCCTTCGAGGGATCTGATCTGTGGGGGCAGTCAATTCCAGTGGCTTGGTATGAAGTGGGAGTAGGACAGTTGCTTTGCAGTTTTCAGCTGAAGGGCATGACCAGAGGGCATTTTGAGGCATATTTCATCCTGGGAGCAGAGGGACTGGTTCAGCACATATAGAGGAAGCTTAGTTATCATGTACATTACGTTACATTAGTGACTTTTATTCCGCCATTACCTTGCGGTTCAAGGCGAATTACATAAGAGGTTATCTGGACATTTCCAGAAGTTACAGAGTTGAACGGGCTACTTCAGAGGACTGAAGAGCTTCTTGTGGTGTTAGTTTGTTTTGATGGATTTCTTGAATAGCAGGGTTTTTATTTCTTTTCTGAAAGTTTTGTAGTCTGGAGTCGTGGTCAGTAGATTGGATAGTTGGCGGTCTAGTTTCGCTGCTTGAGTGGCCAGTAGGTCGTCGTACATTTTTTTGCGTTTGACACCTCTGATTGGGGGGTGTATGAATGGTGTCTGGGTTCTCCTTTGCCTGGTTGTGGTGGTTCTGATAAGACAGTTGTTTATATAAGCTGGGCTGTCTCCATTCATGGCTTTAAATAGTAGACAGTAAAATTTGAATAGTATTCTTGCTTGTATTGGGAGCCAGTGTGAGTCGAGGTATGCTGCGGTGATATGGTCATATTTCTTAAGCGAATAGATCAGTCTCAAGGCTGTGTTTTGTACTGTTTGTATTTGTTTTATTATGACTGCGGGGCAGGGGAGATAGAGGATGTTGCAGTAGTCTAGAAGTCCTAGGACTAGGGATTAGACCATGAGCTGGAATTGTTTTCTGTCGAAGAATTTTCGGATTTGCCTTAAGTTTCGCATGACCGCAAATTATTTCTGTATTGTTTTGTTGATTTGTGGTTGCATGGTACAGCCTCTCTCTATCATCATTCCCAGAAGTCTTAGGGTGGGTTGAATGGGGTATGTGATTGAGTTTATTACTAAGTTTGTTGTGGTTTTGTTTTTTTCGAGAAGTACAAATTTTGTTTTGTCTGGTTTCAGATTTAGTTTGTGTTCTTTTATCCATGTAGTGTTCTATGTAGTGTGTCTGTCATGGTGGGTGTTGGTTGATCAAAAAGAAGGAGGATGGTGATGTCGTCTGCATAGCTATAAGAAGTTAAGCCTAATTTGTCTAGGCAGGTGCCGAGGGATGCAATGTAGAGATTGAAGAGTGTTGGGGATAAAGGCGCGACCCTTGGAGTATGCCGCAGGGGTTGGACCATGGTTCTGTTTTTCTTTGTTTGTCTTTACCCTGTAAGTCCTGGATTGTAGGAATCCTTGAAACCATGTGTGCACCTTTCCTGTGATTCCTATTGTTTCTAGTATTTGTAGTAGAATGTCATGGTCTACCAGGTCAAATACTGCAGTGAGATCTAGTTGTATAACCAGCATTTTTTTGCCTGTGCTGAGGTGCTGTCTAGCTGTGTCCAGGAGGGAACCTAGTAGTGTCTCTGTGCTGTAGTTGGTTCTGAAACCAGACTGTAGGATGGAGTAAGTTGTGGTTTTCTAAGTAGTTAGTTAGGTGTTGGGGGGCACTGAGATCTCAACAAGGTGGCTTGGGGTTCCTGCAAAGGTTGTCCTGGTAGTTATAATTTTGTTTCTAAAGTATTCAGCTGGAAGGGTGGCTGAAGGGGGTAGAGTGCCATTATTGGCTACCGTGTTTCCCCGATGATAAGGCAGGGCCATCAAATAAGACAGCCCCCCCTTTTTAGAGAAAATTGTAAAATAAGGCACCCCCCCGCAAATAAGCCACCCCCCCCCCCGCAAATAAGCCACCCACCAATACCTGCGCTTACCCGAATCGGGTGGTACGGTGGGTGACTCCGTGTGGTCCCTCCGTCTACCGCGGGGGTCAGCAACCCGCGGCTCCAGAGCCGCATGTGGCTCCGGTAGTGTGTCACGCAGGAATCCAACTTACAAGTCCGGTGTCGCGGCGGGAAATAGCCATGCTGAGCAGTGAGCTCAGCACGTACACAGATGAAAGCCTTGCTTGCTGATTGGTCCGGCGGCCGTGCCGTGCCGCCGGACCAATCAGCAAGCAAGGCTTTCATCTGTGTAGTGCTGAGCTCACTGCTCAGCATGGCTATTTCCCACCGCGACGCCGGACTTGTAAGTTGCATGCCTGAAAAAGAAATCATCCTGGCCGGGGTCGGTGTCGGTGTCATGCTCCGGAGATCTACAGCTTTCCTATCTCCCTCTCCCTTCTACCTGCTTCCGGCCACATCCCCTGCTCCGCGGCTCTCTTCGGCAACTCAGCAGCAGCGATCGACACAAGCTTCTGACGTCGGGGCCTACCCTCTGCGAGTCCCGCTTGTTTCAACTTCCTGTTTCCACAAAGGCGGGACTCGTAGAGGGAAGGCCTCGATGTCGGCAGCTTGTCTTGATCACCGCTGCTGACGAGTTGCTGAAGAGAGCCGCGGAGCAGGGGGATGTTGCCAGGTGCAGGTAGAAGGGAGAGGGCCAGATGCAGGACTCGTGGGTGAGGGAGGAGAAGAGAGAGGGGAGGGAAACAAAAGGAAATATTTCATACTGGGCTGGGCCGGAGTGGAGGGAGGGTGGAAAGACATTGAAAAGGTAAATAAGGCATCCCCCCGAAAATAAGCCCTCCAAAAAAAATAAGCCTTCCAAAAAAAATAAGACAGTGTCTTACCATCGGGGAAACACGGTAGGTAGGGTTTAGTGTCTGTGAGTTCTTTTAGTAATTGGAATAGTTTTTTTTGTGCCTTGAACTTCTATGCCAATTTGGCTGGTGTAGTGTGTCCTCTTTTCTTTCAGCTTTTGCTTGTATTGTTGGTTTAGTTTTCTTCATTTTGTTTTTTGTATTCTTGATTACTTTTTCTCCATTTTCTTTTTAGTCATCTGCATTGTCTTTTGAGTAGGAGTAGTTCGTTGTCGAACTATTTGTCTGATCGTCTGCTGATTTTAATTTTTGTTTGTACTGGGGCTAGCTCATCTAGGATAGCTGTACTTAGTGTGCACCATTGTGAGTTGAAATTTTTGGGGTTACTTTCTTGGATTGTTGCGTCTGTTTTATTCCAGAATATGGAGGGTTCGATGTATTTACGTGATTCATAGGTTGAGCTTTGGGATTTTGCTTTTGGCCCAGTTGATAGTGAAGGTGTGTGTAATGGGCTGACCAGAGGGATCGGGACCAATTTCCGTTTGAGGTGTGAATCTCTGGTAGAATGGGCTGTTGGGTCATGAAGGCTGCGATGTCGAGTTGGTGGCCTTTCTCATGTGTGGTTTGTGGGTCTAAGATCTTGTAGGTTAAGGCTTCAAGGTAAGATAGTAGGTTTTCTACTTGTTTAGAGGATTGGTCTTCGAGAGGGAGGTTTAGATCTCCTAGGATTAGGTTGTATACTGCTGTTAGTGAGTTTCAGTATATAAAGTCTTCAAATTCTGGTCTTGCTGTGTTCCAGTTCCCTGGTGTTATGTAGCAGAGCATGCAGGTTATGGATCCTTTTAGTGTGATGCCTGATAGTTGGCAAACTAGTAGGTCCATGTATGGGGTGGATGTTTTGTCTAGTATGTTGAAGTTTCTGACTAAGATGGCCAGACCTCCTCCTCTTTTTTTGTCTCTGCAGACCACCTTTATCTTGTATCCCTGCGGGCAAACTTCCGTTATCCTGGGATCAGAGTCTGAGGTAAGCCAGGTTTCGATGAGGAAGAGGCAGTCTAGATTCTCGGCTAGAGTTCTGATGTTTATGTAGGCACATGATAATGTGGTATATTCTGTTTGAGCATTGTTTGTCATGTTGGGGTGGATGAGAGTGATCTTGGTTGTGGGTATGGATTGTTCCTGGGTGGGTTTGTTGGTCTTCTCCCCCATGTTGGTGTAATGAAGTGTTGCATGCAGGTCTGGCAGTTTGTTATGTTTCTGTCTACAATGATTCTCCTGGCTGGGTGGTGAACTCTGTTTGTAGTTAAAATGACTGGTATTGGGGAAATGTTGTTTGCTGCTGCCTTCCAGCTTTTAGGAGCAAGGTGATCAGTAAGATAGTTTGTAATTGTTTTTGTGGTATTGTAGACTGGTGCCATGCCGTGCAAGGATTTGAATGCTAGCATCAGGCCCTTGAAGACACAACGTTTGGCTACGAGCAGGCAGTGAGCTGACGTTAGAGCCTGGGAGACATCTTATAGCTGTGATTTGGGTTATTCATCCCAATGTGCATCACTTTGCACTTGTCCACATTAAATTTAATTTGCCTAGTCTTTTAGTTTTCCAAGGTCTTCCTGTGATTTCATGTAGTCTGTGTGCAATTTCAAAACAGGCTCAGGGTAGAAGCAGCTGGACTTTATACTAGTCCAGTTATTTACAATATCCCAATTATTAGGGAAAGGGATTGGGACTTGTATACCTCCTTTTCGTAGTTATGCAACCACACAAATCAATTTACATACAGGTACTTCAAGCATTTTTCCTATCTGTCCTGGTGGGCTCACAATCTATCTAATGTACCTGGGGCAGTGGAGGATTAAGTGACTTGCCCAGGGTCACAGGGAGCAGCATGGGGTTTGAACCCAGAGCCTTAGAGTGCTGAGGCTGTACCTCTAACCCATTGTGGTTAAATCAGAAAAAAAAAAAACCATGCTGCCTGACGTAATCCTGATGTTTTAAAATCTTTTCCACCTGCAAATGTTACTTTGGACTCATTTTACAATTCTCTTACCCCAGTTATGTGTGTAATTTTAATTCTCATTCAGTTATGTAATAAGTTGCGTATTGTTAAGGACCTAATTGACGATTCAGATGTTGGATTGTTTTTTATTACTGAAACATGGTTACTTAATGATGATGTTCTCAAGTGTCAGGAGATCTAAGCAAAGATGGGGAAAACCCTTAAATCTGTACAAGATAAATCATTTTGGAGAACCAAAATCATGGTATACAAATCTGAACTTAGAAAATCTAGGAAGCAGTTTTATCACCATAAAACTGCTTCTTGAAGATAAGTAGATCTATGGAGCATTATGGCACTCTGTTTAAAATCTGGAGCTCTTTATCAGTTCCTTTAAAGAATGAACAACATCCTTGAGCCCCTAATGCCAATGATTTAGCTATTTCTTGGAAAAAATCAAAATTGTTTAATCTTCATTTACACCTAAAGACTTATTTTTTATCTCTTTATATTCAGCCAATAATGATTTTGTTCGTGTATGTAGATATTGAACTTCTTTTTCTCATGTTACCGAACACCAAATTGTTTCATTATTAAATAGTTTGAGCCGTTCTTCTTGTCCTTTGGACCCATATTCTGCTACTGTTTTTCAGAATTTACTTATAAAGGCAGCACACTGATTAAACATCTTTAATGAATCAATTTTTAGATCATGGATTTTTTTTCCTTACCTATGGATCACTAATGAAATCTTTTACGTTAGACCCTTTAGTACCAGCAAGTTATCATCCAATAGCTAACATCCTTATACTGACCAAATTATTGGAACCAATAGTTTCAAAACAACTTTCAGATTTTTCAGATACATTTTCAATATTACATCCATTTCAACAATGCTTTCGTCCATGTTATAGTACTGAGATATTATTACCGTATTTTCACGCAAATAACGCGCACCCGTATAAAACGCGCACACGGGTATAGCGCGCAGAAATCACGATGATATGTACAAAAACTTTGGTATACCGCGCTCACGGGTATACCGCGCATGCTGCCCGACGCTCCTTTCGCCTGCCCTGACTTTCCGTGCGCTGTCCCGACTCTCCGTTCACCCCCCCTGACTTCCGTGCACTGTCCCCCCTTGAAGGTCTGTCCCCATCCTGAAAGCCTGATGCCCCCCCCCCGACGTCCGATACATCCCTCCCCCCGAAGGACCGCTGACTCCCCAACAATATCGGGCCAGGAGGGAGCCCAAATCCTCCTGGCCACGGCGACCCCCTAACCCCACCCCGCACTACATTACGGCCAGGAGGGATCCCAGGCCCTCCTGTCCTCGACACAAACCCCCCTCCCCCCAACGACCGCCCCCCACAAGAACCTCCGACCGCCCCCCCAGCCGACCCGCGACCCCCCTGGCGACCCCCACGACCCCCCCACCCCCCTTCCCCGTACCTTTGGTAGTTGGGCCAGAAGGGAGCCCAAACCCTCCTGGCCACGGCGACCCCCTAACCCCACCCCGCACTACATTACGGGCAGGAGGGATCCCAGGCCCTCCTGCCCTCGACGCAAACCCCCCCCCCCCCCCAACGACCGCCCCCCCCCAAGACCCTCCGACCGCCCCCCCAGCCGACCCGCGACCCCCCCTGGCGACCCCCCCACCCCCCTTCCCCGTACCTTTGGTAGTTGGCCGGACAGACGGGAGCCAAACCCGCCTGTCCGGCAGGCAGCCAACGAAGAAATGAGGCCGGATTGGCCCATCCATCCTAAAGCTCCGCCTACTGGTGGGGCCTAAGGCGCGTGGGCCAATCAGAATAGGCCCTGGAGCCTTAGGTCCCACCTGGGGGCGCGGCCTGAGGCACATGGTCGGGTTGGGCCCATGTGCCTCAGGCCGCGCCCCCAGGTGGGACCTAAGGCTCCAGGGCCTATTCTGATTGGCCCACGCGCCTTAGGCCCCACCAGTAGGCGGAGCTTTAGGATGGATGGGCCAATCCGGCCTCATTTCTTCGTTGGCTGCCTGCCGGACAGGCGGGTTTGGCTCCCGTCTGTCCGGCCAACTACCAAAGGTACGGGGAAGGGGGGTGGGGGGGTCGTAGGGGTCGCCAGGGGGATCGCGGGTCGGCTGGGGGGGCGGTCGGAGGTTCTTGGGGGGGGCGGTCGTTGGGGGGGAGGGGGGTTTGCGTCGAGGGCAGGAGGGCCTGGGATCCCTCCTGCCCGTAATGTAGTGCGGGGTGGGGTTAGGGGGTCTCCGTGGCCAGGAGGGTTTGGGCTCCCTTCTGGCCCGATATTGTCGGGAAGTCGGCGGTCCTTCGGGGTGGGGGTGCGAGTGGTCCTGCCGGGGGGGGGGGATGTATCGGACGTCGGGGAGTCGGCCGGGCAAGAGGGCTTGGGCTCCCTCTTGCTCCGATCGTGGATGCGGGTGTGGGTGGGAGCGCGTGCGAGCGGTCGTTCGGGGTGGGGGTGCGAGCGGTCCTGCTGGGGGGGTGAATCGGGCGTCGGGCGGGGTGGGAACTATGTTTTAAAACTTTTGTATACCGCGCTCACGCATATAACGCACGAGGGGTATGCGCGGTAGGTAAAAACGCGTATAATGCACGCGTTATATGCGTGAAAATACGGTACTCTATCTTCTCTCTGATTCAAAAAATATTAAGTAGAAAGCATTTTGTGGTTCATTTACAATTTGATTTATCGGCTACAAGTTTTAACATTCCTCCTTTCACAAATAGGTGTAGGAGGTAATGTTTTGAAATAGTTTGGGGGAGATGGAAGAGAATCGACAGCCTAGTTTCCTGACTGTAGTGTCTCACTGTCCCTGTCCTTTTCAGTGTTTATATGACATCATTAAGTGTTCTTTCTTTAGGTCCAGGTGAATTTCTTTTTACATATGCAGATGATATTTTTATACTATAAGAAGTTAGTCCAGATTTAAGTAACTTTGCCTCTAATATATGTTCTTGTATTACCAGATTGTTACAGTGGCCAAATTTGACCATGATGAAGTTGAACTCTGTGAAGACTAAATTGTTGTGGTTAGGGATTGATTGCCCAAAATTTCCTAATATTTTTTAGACTCTGGAGAAGGCTTGTCTATTGAAAAATCATCAAGAATATTGTGTTTTACACTACATTCTGTTATCTTTTCAACAACAGATAAATAATCTAGTTAGAAAATATTTTCTAAACTTACGAGCCCTATTTACATAGTAACATAGTAAATGATGGCAGATAAAGAACTGAATAGTCCATCCCAGTCTGCCTACACGCTTTATGAATTCATGATTAAGTTCAATTGTCTTTGTTCATTGATATTGATATTTTATTCAGATATTCAAATGCTTGAAAGGTATTAACATAGAATAAAACCTTTTCCAAAGAAAGGAAAATGGTAAAACCAGAGGGCATAATATGAGGTTGAAGGGTGGTAGACTCAAGAGTAATGTTAGGAAATTCTTCTTTACGGAGAGGGTAGTTGATGCCTGGAATGCACTCCCGAGGGAGGTGGTGGATGTGACAGAGTTTTAAAAAAGCATGGGATGAACACAGAGGATCTCAAATCAGAAAATAATGGTATATATCGAAGAACTAAGGCCAGTACTGGGCAGACTTTCACAGTATAATGGCCATTCAGTTGAAGATGGGCTGGGATGGTATAGATCAGTGGTCTCAAACTCAAACCCTTTGCGGGGTCACATTTTTGATTTGTAGGTACTTGGAGGGCCGCAGAAAAAAATAGTTAATGTCTTATTAAAGAAATGACAATTTTGCAAGAGGTTAAACTCTTTATAGTTTATAAAACTTTCCTTTAACAGTTTTACCTTATGCAAAATTGTCATTTCTTTAATAAGACATTAACTATTTTTTCTGCGGCCCTCCAAGTACTCTATTTTTTCTGCAGCACTCACATTTAAAATTTAATATCTTTTCTTTCTCAAAACTGGCACATTTCTATTACTAAATTGAAAATAAAATCATTTTCCTACCTTTGTTTGGTAATTTCATCAGTCTCTGGTTGCACATTATTCTTCTGACTGTGCATCCAATATTTCTTCTCTTCTTTCAGCCTCCTGTATGCTTCCTCTCCTCCAGACCTCATTCTCTCCCCCAACTTTTTCTTTCTTTTTCTATGTCTGTCTTTCTCTGATTCCTTGTCCCATTTTTTGCTTTGTTTCTGGTTCCTTGTCCCCCCCCTTCTTTCTTTTTTCCTTCTGGCTCCCTGTCCCCCCCCCTTCTTTCTTTTTTCCTTCCTGCCCTCCCCCATGCCGCTGCTGCCGCCATCGGGAACAGGCCGAGATCTCCACGGGGCTGACCAACTCTCGCGGTCCGACGGAAAGGACGTTCTGGGCAGCCAAGCAGCGATTGGCTAGCCAGAACGTCCTCTCGATGTCAGAATTGAGGTCGGGCGGCGAGAGAAGTAGGGAGATCAAAGAGCATGGTGCTGGCCTGTTCCCCGATAGCAGCGGTGAGAAGGGAAGAAGTTGAGCACCCCTGCTCTAGACGAGCCGCACTCTAGGAAGAACAGTGGAGGGTGACCAGCTGTGCGGACCGCCCCCCCCTTGGTACGCCACTGGAGCAGCAGCGTGTCTGGCCGGCTCATTCCATTCAAAGCCACGGGTGGCGGCTCCTTGCGAGATCCGCGCCTGCGTCTGAAGCCTCTCTGATGTTGTGATGTCAGAGAGGCTTCCGATGCAGGAGTGAATAGCGCAAGGATAGAGAGGGCAAATTAGGAGGGGGGGTAGCACTATACACTAAGGATAATATCAAAACTACCAGGATCACAGAGATTAGATACACAGGGGAATCACTTTGGGTAAACCTGGCCAGAGGGAAAGAAAAATGCCTTTACCTCGGTGTGGTATACAGGCCTCCAAGACAGCAGGAAGACAAAGACAAGGAATTGATTGAGGACATAGAGAACATCACTCTGCGTGGTGACACAGTACTGTTAGGGGACTTCAACATGCCAGACGCAGACTGGAACACCCTCTCCGCGACTACGAGTGGCAGCAGAAGAATATTAACCTCCATTAAGGGTGCACAACTCAAACAAATGGTATTAGAGCCCACCAGGGAAAAAGCAATACTGGACCTGGTACTCACAAATGGAGACAGTGTCTCGGAAGTATCAGTGGGAGACACGCTGGCTTCCAGTGACCACAACATGGTATGGCTCAACCTCAGGATAGGCTTCTCTAAATCAAACACAGCAACGAAGGTCCTCAACTTTAAGGGCGCAGATTTCGACCACATGAGAGACTTTGTCCATCAGGAGCTGCAAAACCATGCAGTAACAGACAATCCAGAAACTATGTGGTCAAATCTAATATCCATCCTGAACGAAGCATCTAGCCGCTACATAAATACAGTAAGCAAACGCCGGAGAAACAAAAAACCACAATGGTTCAGCAAGGAAATTTCGGACCTCATAAAAAAGAAAAAAGAAGCATTTATCACTTACAAACATCTTGAGAAAAGAGAGGCAAAAGAAGACTATCTGGTCAGATCTAAGGCTGTCAAAAAGGCAGTCAGGGAAGCCAAACTTCAAACAGAGGAAGATCTGGCACGGAATATTAAAAAAGGGGACAAATCCTTTTTCAGGTACATTAGCGACAGGAAGAGAAACAACGATGGGATAGTACGCCTTAGGCAATCAGACGGAAACTACACAGAATCTGATTATACCAAGGCAGAACTGCTAAACGAATACTTCTGCTCAGTATTCACCTGTGAAGCGCCAGGAGCTGGTCCACAACTACAGATAAGAGACAGCCAAAATGATCTGTTTCATGATTACGAGTTTACACCCAGTAGTGTCTACCACGAACTTTCAAGACTCAAAGTAGACAAAGCCATGGGACCTGACAATCTACACCCCAGGGTACTCAGAGAACTGAGTGAAGTTCTGGCTGAACCACTATCCGTGCTCTTCAATCTTTCCATGCGCACGGGAAAAGTACCCCTAGACTGGAAAACAGCTAATGTAATTCCACTCCACAAAAAGGGCTGCAGAACAGAGGCAGAAAATTACAGACCGGTGAGTCTTACATCCATAGTGTGCAAACTCATGGAAACACTGATCAAGCAGAGACTCGACGAGATTCTAGACAAAGAAAATTTACGAGATCCACACCAACATGGATTTACCAGGGGAAGGTCCTGCCAATCTAATCTGATTGATTTCTTTGACTGGGTGACCAGTCGTCTGGATGCCGGGGAGTCCCTGGATGTGATATATTTGGACTTCAGCAAAGCTTTTGATAGCGTCCCACACCGCAGGCTGTTGAACAAACTAAAATCGATGGGATTAGGGGACACATTCACTGCATGGGTAAAGGATTGGTTAGATGGTAGGCTTCAAAGGGTAATGGTAAACGGTACCCCCTCCAAAACATCAGCAGTAACGAGTGGAGTACCTTAGGGCTCCGTCTTAGGGCCGATTCTATTCAATTTATTCATAGGAGATTTGACCCAAGGGCTTAGAGGAAAAATATCACTGTTTGCCGACGACGCCAAACTATGCAACATAGTAGGCAAAGGCAGTGTTCCTGACCTTATGATGCAAGACCTACAGAAATTGGAACAGTGGTCATCAACTTGGCAGCTAGGCTTCAATGCTAAAAAATGTAAAGTAATGCACCTAGGCAAAAAAAATCCACACAGAACTTACTCACTTTATCCCAGGACAAGCAGGCATGATATTCTCACATGTGGGTGACGTCATCTACGGAGCCCCGGCGCGGACAGCTTTTCAAGCAAACTTGATTAAAGTTTCAAGTTTGCACACTGCACCACGCATGTGCGTGCCTTCTCGCCCACTAGAGGGCGCATCCCACCTCGTGGTCCTCAGTTCAAATTTTTCCGCGGAGCAAGAAAGCCCTGTGGATCTGAGCTCCAGTGTTTTTGCCTTCTAGCTGCCGCGTTTAGTTTGTTTTCCTTCGAATTAGTTCGCGGTGCTGTTTCTTTCTTTTCGTTTCTCTTCAAAAAAAAAAAAAAAAAAAAGTCTTGCGTTTTTCATCGGACTCCGGGGGCTCCCGGAATCCGTGGCCGCGGGACGTCGGTACGTTCCCGGCCTTCTTCTTTTTCTTCGTGGATGTCCCGTCCTGTTACGGGATTCAAAAAGTGCAACCGGTGCGAGAGGTTGCTTTCCATCACTGACCCTCACCGGTGGTGCATCGTCTGCCTTGGGCCCGAACATCCGACAGACTCGTGTGATCGCTGTGCTACCTTCCAAAACAGGGCCCTCCGTCGCCGTAAGGCAAGAATGGCCGAATTGTTCGCCGTCAACGCGCCGCCTAAGGCCTCGACGTCGGCCCCGGCTTCGGCCCCGGCCTTGACCTCGGCCTCGGCGTCCTCGGGGGCCTCGGCCTCGCCTCGGCCCTCCTCCTCGAAGGCGTCGTCAGTGAAGCAAGCTTCGGGTAAGTCCTCTGTTCCATCCCCTTCAGCAAAGAAGCCATCCTCGAGTCAGGCCAAGGCGGGTGGGTCGACCCCGGCCCCGCATCGGACCTCGACTCCGCACACCCCGAGGGAATACTCGAGACCGAGGTCGCCCTCCAGGGAGTGTGCCCCGGACTCGGAACTCCCCACCTTCGTGGGGATTCCGGCCTTCCAGGATCTCCTCCGAGCTCTGATCTCATCGGAGCTGTCGGGAGCCCTGGAAGTGTTGCAGCGTGCTGCGGTTCCGGCGGCCTCGACCTCGGCCTGGACGCCTTCGGTCTCGGAGGCCCCAGCCTCGGCTCCCTCGGGAGCCCCGGCCTCGGCGACCTCGGTCTCGGGTACTGGGACCCCGTTCACCTCGGTCTCGGCCCCGCCCCGGACCTCGACCTCGGGGGAACCCCCTGAGCGGAGTATAAGGCCCAAAGAAAAGTTGCGCAGAGTGCGCCGTCTTTCCTCCTCTTCCTCAGGGTCTTCCAGACACGCCTCGCCCTCGACGCGACCTCGGACGGGGCGTCGATCGAGGAAGTCTAAGCGGCCCCGAGGCTCGCCTCGGCGCGACCGTTCCTTGTCGTTCGGGGGCGAGGCGTTGCAGGTGTCGGAGTTGCGCCTCGACAACCCGAGGCTCCTCCGCTCACCCCATGGGAAGTCTTCCCGGGCCGCCTCGCCGAGGAAACGGGAGAGTGTCCCACGAACCCCGGGGTCCTCACCCAAGGGCTCTGCGAGGAGGACAACTTCCCCTTCCCCCTCGAGGGCCCTCGAGAGGGGATCCTGGGATTCGGGATCGGTTAGGGATCCTCATTATTCCCATGAGGCCTCCCCCCTCTCCTCGGTGGGGCGGTCGAGAACCCCCTCTCCCCAGGCTAGACCGTCCTCATTTTCATCCTTCGTTCAGGACATGGCCCAAGCCCTGGGGATTGACCTGATGGTAGGCTCTCGGTATTCCAAAGAATTTTTGGAGGAACAGGACCTCCCCATTCTTCCTAGGGAGGTGCCTAGACTCCCCCTCAACAGTGTCCTTCTGCAAACCTGGCTGAAGAACTTGTCAAACCCTCTTACAGTCACATCTGTGCCCTCAAAAATGGAATCGAAGTATAGGACGATTCCCCCTAAAGTGTTCGATAAGGCGCAGCTCTCACACCAGTCTCTTCTGGTGGAGTCTGCTCTTAAAAAATCACAGCCCTCACGGGTTTCTGCGGCGGTTCCACCAGGCAGGGAGGGGCGGACCCTGGACAAGTTTGGCCGCCGCCTCTATTCAAATTCCCTGATGGCCACCAGGGTTCTAAACTACGCCTTCACCTTTTCCTCCCTTTTGCGTGGTATGGTGAAGGACCTTCCTCAATATCGAAACTCGTTACCGGACTCCCAAAGAGCAGGATTCGACAAGTTTATGTCCAACCTGTCTCAATTGCGGTTGTACCTATTCCATGCAGTGTACGACGCCTTTGAGCTGGTTTCGAGGGTGTCGGCCCTCGCGGTGGCCATGCGCCGCTTGGCCTGGCTTCGCACCCTCGACATGGACCCAAACCTGCAGGAACGCCTGGCAGACTTGCCTTGTGTGGGGTCCGAGTTATTCGACGAGTCATTGGATGCGGCGACCAAGCGCTTGTCGGAACAGGAGCGCTCTCTAGCATCCCTGGTCCGCCCCAAACCTAGGCCCCCGCCGCAGAAACCCTTTCGGCCTCCGCCGCGCCGATACCCTCAAAAGTCGACCCCGGCTTTCTCGAGACCGCCTCCGAGACGTCCGTCTCAGCGAGGCAGAGGGGGACAACCCCAAGCCCCGGCGCAGGGCCCTTCTAAGCCAGCGCCTTCCTTTTGACGGGCTGAGCGGACGGGGCGGGTTCCCCTCCGCACTTTCACAGGAACCCCTTCCTATCGGGGGCCGTCTTCGGTCCTTCCGGGAGGCATGGACCGGGATTACCTCAGACGCTTGGGTGCTCCGGATCGTCTCAGAGGGCTACTCGCTCAACTTTGTATCCTCGCCGCCGGACAGTCCCCCAAGTTTAGTCCCCTGCAACCGTTCGCAGCTACCGACCCTTATAACCGAAGCCAAAGCCCTCTTGAAGCTTCGGGCGGTCGAGCCGGTCCCCAAGGACCAGTGGGGTACGGGGTTTTACTCCCGCTACTTCTTGGTCCCAAAAAAGACCGGGGACCTGCGCCCCATACTGGACCTCAGGAAGCTCAACAAATTCCTGGCCCGGGAAAAGTTTCGAATGCTATCTCTCCCGGTTCTGTATCCCCTCTTGGAGGAAGGGGACTGGATGTGCTCCCTCGACCTGAAGGAAGCATACACCCATGTTCCGGTGCACCCCGCCTGTCGAAGATTCTTACGATTCCAGGTGGGGGACCTCCACCTCCAGTACAGGGTACTGCCCTTCGGCCTAGCCGCGTCCCCACGAGTATTCACGAAGTGCATGGTGGTGGTTGCAGCAGCCCTCAGGTCGCGTGGACTTCACGTGTTCCCTTACCTGGACGATTGGCTCATCAAAGCCCCGACCAGGGAGGGGGTTATCTCAGCGACCCGACAGTCTATTGCCTTCCTGCAAACTCTCGGGTTCGAGATAAACTTTCCAAAGTCTCAGTTGAGGCCGTCGCAGTCTCTTCAATTCATAGGTGCGGTGCTGGACACGGTGCGCCTACGCTCCTACCTGCCGACCCAGCGGTTGGAAGCCCTGGTACGGATGAGCCACCAGGTCTCTCAACGGTCGAAGGTGTCAGCCAAGCGCATGATGATGCTGCTGGGCCATATGGCCTCGACGGTACATGTCACGCCGTTTGCGAGACTACATCTGAGGATCCCTCAGTGGACCCTCGCGTCCCAGTGGCGTCAGGAGTGCGACCCGGTGTCTCGCCTCATTTCGGTGACTCCGCCCTTGCGGAAATCGCTGCGCTGGTGGACAGACTCTTCAAATCTGTCCATGGGGCTATTGTTTCGCACTCCGCATTTTCGCAAGGTCCTGACCACGGACTCCTCGGAGTACGCGTGGGGAGCCCACCTCGACGGTCTTCGCACGCAGGGCCTGTGGTCGACAGAAGACCGTCAGTGCCACATCAACGTGCTAGAGCTGCGAGCCATCTTCCTAGCACTTCGAGCCTTCGTTCACATATTGCAGGACCAGGTGGTCCTCGTCCGCACGGACAATCAGGTGGCAATGTATTATGTGAACAAGCAGGGAGGAACGGGGTCATGGCCCCTCTGCGCCGAAGCTCTTCGCCTCTGGGAGTGGGCGGCCTCCCGGAACATCTTCCTCCGGGCGGTCTACATCCAAGGAGAACGGAATTGCCTGGCGGACAAACTCAGTCGACTTCTGCAACCGCACGAGTGGACTCTACACTCAGCAGTTCTACGCGAGGTCTTCGCTCGCTGGGGAACGCCACAGGTGGATCTGTTTGCCTCTCCGGAGACACACAAACTACCACTATATTGTTCTCGGATGTACTCGCAGGACCGTCTAGAAGCGGATGCCTTCCTACTCGACTGGGAAGGGAGGTTCCTGTATGCATTCCCTCCGTTCCCTCTGATCATGCGAACGTTGGTACACCTAAAATCGTCCACGGCCACGATGATTCTCATAGCACCTCGGTGGCCGCGTCAGCACTGGTTCTCCCTGCTGCTCCAGCTCAGTGCCAGAGAGCCTCTTCCCCTGCCTGTCTCTCCTTCTCTGCTGTCTCAGAGTCAAGGATCCATGTTACATCCCAATCTGCAGTCATTGCACCTGACAGCCTGGTTTCTTGTTCCCTGACTCCTCCGGACCTGTCTCAATCGGTGAAGGAGGTGTTGGAAGCCTCCCGCAAGATCTCGACGAGGCTTTGCTATGCGCAGAAATGGACCAGGTTTTCCACCTGGTGCTCGTCTTTTCACCTGGATCCGGTATCAGTTCCGGTATCCTCGGTTTTAGAATATTTGTTTCATTTGTCGCGCTCCGGCCTGAAAACCACTTCGGTGCGGGTTCATCTCAGTGCGATTTCTGCCTTCCACCAACCTCTGGAGGGACGCCCTCTGTCAGTCCATCCCTTGGTGACACGCTTCATGAAAGGGTTACTCAGGGTTTGTCCCCCTCTTAAGCCTCCGTCTGTCGTGTGGAATTTGAATGTGGTTCTGGCTCAACTGATGAAACCCCCGTTTGAGCCACTCAACAAGTCCCTCTTGAAATTTCTGACTTGGAAGGCGGTGTTTCTAATTGCCCTCACCTCCGCCAGGCGGATCGGGGAGTTGCAAGCCTTGGTTGCGGACCCCCCTTTCACTGTCTTTCATCACGACAAGGTGGTTCTCCGCACCCATCCTAAGTTTTTACCTAAAGTTGTTTCTGACTTCCACCTCAATCAGTCCATTGTCCTTCCTGTGTTCTTCCCGAAGCCCCACTCCCATCCTGGCGAGACGGCGCTTCACACGCTTGACTGTAAGAGGGCGTTGGCATTTTATCTTCAACGCACCAGGCCTCATCGGAAGGTTCCTCAATTGTTTTTGTCCTTCGATCCCAATCGATTAGGGCATCCAGTTTCCAAGCGCACTCTGTCTAACTGGTTGGCCGCTTGCATTTCCTTTTGCTACGCTCAGGCTGGCCTTCCTCCCCCGGGTCGAGTCACGGGGCACAAGGTCCGAGCGATGGCAGCTTCGATAGCTTTCCTCCGATCCACGCCGATGGAGGACATATGTAAGGCTGCCACTTGGTCTTCGGTTCATACATTCACCTCTCATTACTGTCTGGACACTTTATCCAGAAGTGACGGCCGGTTTGGCCAGTCAGTATTGCAAAATCTGTTTTCCTAAATTGCCATCCTCCCACCTGCCCTTTTTTGGTTAGCTTGGAGGTCACCCACATGTGAGAATATCATGCCTGCTTGTCCTGGGATAAAGCACAGTTACTTACCGTAACAGGTGTTATCCAGGGACAGCAGGCATATATTCTCACAACCCGCCCGCCTCCCCGGGGATGGCTTCCTTGCTAGTTATGGAACTGAGGACCACGAGGTGGGATGCGCCCTCTAGTGGGCGAGAAGGCACGCACATGCGTGGTGCAGTGTGCAAACTTGAAACTTTAATCAAGTTTGCTTGAAAAGCTGTCCGCGCCGGGGCTCCGTAGATGACGTCACCCACATGTGAGAATATATGCCTGCTGTCCCTGGATAACACCTGTTACGGTAAGTAACTGTGCTAAATGGTGAAACCTTGTCCAGGACCACGGTGGAACGTGATTTAGGAGTGATCATTAGCGATGATATGAAGGCTGCCAATCAGGTGGAGAAGGCTTCGTCCAGGGCAAGACAAATGATGGGCTGCATCCGGAGGGGTTTTGTCAGCAGAAAACCTGAAGTCATAATGCCACTGTACAGATCCATGGTGAGACCCCATCTCGAGTATTGTGTTCAATTCTGGAGACCACACTACCGGAAAGATGTGTTGAGAGTTGAGTCGGTTCAGCGTATGGCTACCAGGATGGTCTTGGGGCTCAGGGATCTCACGTATGAGGAAAGGTTAAAAAAATTGCGGATGTACTCACTGGAGGAGCGAAGAGAGAGGGGGGACATGATTGAGACCTTTAAGTATATCACAGGGCATATAGAGGTGAAAGATGATATCTTCAGTCTTACAGGGCCCTCGGTAACCAGAGGGCACTCGCTGAAAATCAGGGGAGGGAAGTTTCAAGGTGATGCTAGGAAGTATTTCTTCACCGAAAGGGTGGTCGATCATTGGAACGAGCTGCCTCAGCAAGTGATTGAGGCCAGCAGCGTGTTGGATTTCAAGAGGAAATGGGATATTCACGTGGGATCTATAGGGGAGTAAAAGTCAGGGAGTGGGTCATTGGTATGGGCAGACTCGATGGGCTGTGGCCCTTTTCTGCCGTCAATTTCTATGTTTCTATGTTTCTAAGGAGCCACCAACACGCGGCTTTGAACGGAACGAACCGGCCAGACCCGCTGCTGCTCCAAAAGGAAGGGAATGATCCAGTCCAGACCGCTAGCCGCAAATAAAACTTGGAGAGCCACATGTGGCCTGCGGGCCGCGTGTTTGAGACCGCTGGTATAGATGGGCTAGAGTGAGCTTTGATGGGTACTCCAGTAGATGGAACCTATGCACAGTACCAGGCAAAGCTGAGTTTCTGGCCCAGAAATATCTAAGAAAACAATTTAAATTAAATAATTAAATTATAGAGAGTATATGTTTGGGCAGACTGGATGGACCATTCAAGGTTTATTAAAGATTTCTTATACCCCTTAATCCAAAATTCAAAGCAGTGTACATAATAAAATACATAATCAGTGTACAGTAGTACAAAACATAAGATTAAAAACAAAATACGTATCATTACTGGGGATTGATTAGTAAAAACAAAATCACGAGTGGAGGCAGCGAGGGCGGGCAGCGGCTGAGGAAACAGGAGAGCCAAAGGGAGAGGAGAGGAGGCGTTTTTCCTTTGTTTTTCAGGTCGGAGGAGGAGGCAGGGGCTAGCGACAGCGCGAAACGGGTGGCGAGAGGTAGCTCCGCCCACCCGTGCCGCGTCACAGCAGCGTCGGTGCCTGGACTCCCCCCCCTTAAAAGGAGGGGCCAGCGGCGCTAAGGATCATCAGCGAGTGGAGGCAGCGAGGGCGGGCAGCGGCTGAGGAAACAGGAGAGCCAAAGGGAGAGGAGAGGAGGCGTTTTTCCTTTGTTTTTCAGGTCGGAGGAGGAGGCAGGGGCTAGCGACAGCGCGAAACGGGTGGCGAGAGGTAGCTCCGCCCACCCGTGCCGCGTCACAGCAGCGTCGGTGCCTGGACTCCCCCCCCTTAAAAGGAGGGGCCAGCGGCGCTAAGGATCATCAGCGAGTGGAGGCAGCGAGGGCGGGCAGCGGCTGAGGAAACAGGAGAGCCAAAGGGAGAGGAGAGGAGGCGTTTTTCCTTTGTTTTTCAGGTCGGAGGAGGAGGCAGGGGCTAGCGACAGCGCGAAACGGGTGGCGAGAGGTAGCTCCGCCCACCCGTGCCGCGTCACAGCAGCGTCGGTGCCTGGACTCCCCCCCCTTAAAAGGAGGGGCCAGCGGCGCTAAGGATCATCAGCGAGTGGAGGCAGCGAGGGCGGGCAGCGGCTGAGGAAACAGGAGAGCCAAAGGGAGAGGAGAGGAGGCGTTTTTCCTTTGTTTTTCAGGTCGGAGGAGGAGGCAGGGGCTAGCGACAGCGCGAAACGGGTGGCGAGAGGTAGCTCCGCCCACCCGTGCCGCGTCACAGCAGCGTCGGTGCCTGGACTCCCCCCCCTTAAAAGGAGGGGAGCCAACGGCGCCCAGCCGTTCGGCGCGCGGCGAAGGCGAGCGGTAAAGGCGCTCGCCTTAGCGAGAGCGCCTTTGCGAAGGAAGCCTGTGAAGGAGCCCAGGCAGCCCAGCAGCACATCTAACCCAACTTCTAACTTCTAACCTCAATAACTTCTAACCTTTAAAAAAAAAAAAATAAATAAATAAATTAAAATTTCTATTCTCCAATTATCACTCTTTCTCTCTCTCTACTTTTTCAGATAACTGCACAGGCACCGCTCCCAAATCACCGAGGCTACAGGAATGGAGGCTACAGGAACCCAGGGGAGCTACCCAGTTTTCTGCATCGAGTGCCATATGTATGACTACCTCCCCTCCGGGAGGCAGGTATACATTTGCAATCGATGTCAGGAACTGGATAGCCTGAAGAAGGAGGTCGGGAGACTGCAGGTTCGAGTACAAGAACTGGAGGGACTGTGCACCCTGGAAGAACAGTGTTGGACAACCGTGGACACCGCCAGAGAGAGCCACATCGCAGAACAAGTTAGGGAGCTTGAGAAATTCATTGAGGAGGCCTGCAAGAGGGTAGAGGCACAGGACCACCAACACACCAGGAGGGAATCGACAGTTGGACGACAGGAATCACCAGACACCATGGAACTAGGACCTTGCGGAGGACCTGGGCAGGCAGAGGAGGAGGAGATCCATCAGAGCCAGGAGAAAGGACTAGCGAACTGCGCAGATGACACAGACCTGAGACCAGGGGCGGAGACACAGCAGAGCCCAGAGGAAGGACAAACGGACTACACATATGACACAGATCTGAGACCAGAGAGACAGTTGAAGAAGGGGAGATCGGCTATCGTGGTCGGGGACTCAATCCTGAGAGGAGTAGACAGTCATATAGCCGGAGGGAGAGAGGACAGACTGGTAACATGTCTCCCGGGGGCAAGAACAAAAGACATCATCAACAATATCGAGAGGATCCTGGAGGGAGCCGAGACGGAGGAGACAGCAGTAGTGATCCACATCGGAACCAACGACATCAGCAGGAGAAACTTCAACAGGACTACACTAACTGACCAGTTCAGGACCCTGGGGAGGAAACTGAGACTAAGGACAAGGAAGATAGCCTTCTCAGAGATCCTGCCAGTACCGAGAGCGGACACAAAGAGACAGAGCGAACTACAATCAATTAACTTTTGGCTGAGGAGATGGTGCGAGGAGGAGGGCTTCCACTTTATTAGGAACTGGAATACTTTCTTGGGGAAGAACAAGCTATACAGAAGAGATGGACTGCACCTTAGCACAGCTGGGACGAGGATGCTGGCACGCAACGTCCAGAACGTCATAGACTTGGCTTTAAACTGAGAAGAAGGGGAAAGCCGATAGTCGACCTGACCTCGACACATCGGACATCAGTACTTGACAAAGGTACTGAACTGGGACAGTGCAAAAGAGGACTCGGGTCTGAGGGTGTATGGGTTGAAAAAGGACATAAAGATGCATTGCAGGGATCGAGGGCACAAATGGACCAGGTAAGCGGCACCAACACAGAACAACAGGAAACAGAGGGGCAAAGTCATTGTGAAAAAGAGCCCAGGACTGAGTGGGAATTAGGAGAGCAGGAGGTGCAGGGGAAACAGACAGAGGAAGTCACAAACACACAACAGGAGGAGGACGAAGCTCAGGGGCTGGCAAACCATGAGGGAAACTGCAGGAATACCAAAGCACAAGGGAAACAAAGAGAGAGGACAAAAAACTGGGTCTTAAACTGCCTATACACAAATGCTAGGAGCCTGAGGGCCAAAATGGGAGAACTGGAAATCACAGCCAGCAATAAGGACCTAGACATAATTGGAGTCACAGAAACGTGGTGGACTGAGGACAATCAATGGGATGTGGCCATACCAGGGTACAAACTATACAGGAGAGACAGGACACATAAAAAGGGTGGAGGAATAGCGCTGTACATAAAAGACTCCATACCATCAGCCAGAACGGAAACAACAGTACGGGCGGATGGCCTGGAATCACTATGGGTTAAGCTACAGGGAGGAGCAGGAGCAGACATTAAACTGGGTCTGTACTACCGCCCACCTGGACAACCGGAAGAAATCGACCAGGAGATGGAGGCTGAACTGAAGCAGGTATGCAGAAGCGGAAATGTGGTGGTGATGGGGGACTTCAACCATCCTGGGATAGACTGGAGTATTGGGCACTCAAACTGCGCAAGAGAGACAAAATTCATAGAAGTCACGAGGGACTGTTTCATGGAACAGCTGGTCACGGAACCAACAAGGGGCGATGCCACTCTTGACCTAATCTTCAACGGACTAGGGGGGACAGCAAAGGAGGTGGCGGTATTACCCCCACTAGGTAACAGCGATCACAACATGATCCAGTGCAGGCTTGAAATTGGATCATCAAAGGGGAAAAGAACCACAACGACGGCACTCAACTTCAAAAAAGGAAATTATGATGCCATGAGAAAAATGGTGGGAAAGAAACTCAAAAGCAACATAGGGAAGACGGAATCCGTAGAAAAGGCCTGGACCTTATTCAAGGAGACTGTGCACGAAGCACAAAGCATATGCATCCCCAAGTTCAGAAAAGGGTGCAAAAAAAATAGAACAAAAAACCCAGTGTGGATAACAAGTGCAGTAAAGAAGGCGATAAGCGACAAGAAAGCATCGTTCAGAAAATGGAAAAAAGACCAAACAGAGGAGAACCAAAAAGGGCACAAAGAACACCAGAAAGAGTGTCACCGAGTGGTTAGAAAAGCAAAAAGCGAATACGAAGAGAGACTGGCAAAGGAAGCAACAAACTTCAAGTCGTTCTTCAGATACGTCAAGGGGAAGCAACCAGCGAGAGAAGAAGTGGGACCATTGGACGATGGAGACAGAAAGGGAGTTGTAAAAGAAGAGAAAGAGATAGCTGACAGGTTAAATGAGTTCTTCACGTCAGTCTTCACGATAGAGAATATAACCAACATTCCGGAACCCGAGGAGATCGTAATAGGAGACCAAGACGATAAGCTGGTCGATTTAGAGGTAAGCCAAGAGGATGTACTCAAGCAGATCGACAGACTAAAGAGCGACAAATCGCCGGGTCCGGATGGCATTCACCCAAGGGTACTCAAGGAACTAAAAGACGTAATAGCGGAACCACTTCGACAGATATGCAACCTATCCTTAAAAACCGGAGAGATCCCGGAGGATTGGAAAATAGCAAATGTCACGCCCATCTTTAAGAAGGGTGCAAGGGGGGACCCGGGAAACTACAGGCCGGTGAGCCTGACCTCAGTCCCGGGAAAGATGATGGAGGCACTGATTAAAGACAGCATCTATGAGCACATCGAAAAAAATGGGCAGCTAAAACCGAGTCAACATGGCTTCTGTAAGGGTAGGTCATGCCTCACAAACTTATTGTACTTCTTTGAGGGAGTGAACAGCCAGGTGGATAAAGGGGAATCTATAGACATTATTTACCTTGACTTCCAAAAAGC
The DNA here is from genome assembly GCF_902459505.1 of Geotrypetes seraphini. Classification (NCBI taxonomy): domain Eukaryota; kingdom Metazoa; phylum Chordata; class Amphibia; order Gymnophiona; family Dermophiidae; genus Geotrypetes; species Geotrypetes seraphini. The sequence goes on along the minus strand of NC_047101.1, from coordinate 26,655,075 downwards.
CTTCGACAAGGTGCCACACGAGAGACTGCTTAAAAAGATATGGAACCACGGGGTACAAGGGGAGGTCCACCGATGGATCAAAAACTGGCTGGCAAACAGGAAGCAGAGGGTTGGCGTAAAGGGTCACTACTCAGACTGGAAAGGGGTCACGAGCGGAGTTCCGCAGGGGTCGGTGCTGGGACCACTCTTGTTCAATATCTACATAAATGACCTAGAGGCGGGAACTAAGTGTGAAGTCATTAAATTTGCAGATGACACCAAACTATACAGCAGGGCTCAAACCAAGGAAGACTGTGAAGATCTCCAAAAGGATCTAACGCAGCTGGAAAAGTGGGCCGAAAAGTGGCAGATGAGCTTCAACGTGGGGAAATGCAAGGTCATGCACGTGGGGAAAAAGAACCCGATGTTCACATACAAAATGGGGGGAACACCACTAGGGGTTAGTAACCTGGAGAGAGACCTGGGAGTGATGGTAGACGCAACACTGAAGGCATCGGCGCAATGCGCCACAGCCTCTAGGAAAGCAAACAGAATGCTGGGTATCATTAAGAAGGGTATTACGACCAGGACGAAGGAAGTCATCATGCCGCTGTATCGTGCAATGGTACGGCCGCATCTGGAGTACTGTGTCCAGTACTGGTCGCCGTACCTCAAGAAAGACATGGCGTTACTTGAGGGAGTACAAAGAAGAGCAACCAAACTGATAAAGGGAATGGAAAATCTCCCATATTCTGACAGATTGAAGCAGTTGGGACTTTTCTCCCTGGAAAAGCGAAGACTTAGAGGAGACATGATAGAAACCTTCAAGATCCTGAAGGGCATAGAAAAAGTAGACAGGGACAGATTTTTTAAATTAAGGGGCACCACAAGTACAAGGGGGCACATGGAGAAATTGAAAGGGGATAGGTTTAGAACAAATGCTAGGAAGTTCTTTTTCACTCAGAGGGTAGTGGACACATGGAACGCGCTTCCAGAGGCTGTTGTAGACAAGAAAACATTAAATGGTTTCAAAGAAGGTTTGGATAGATTCCTAGAAGAAAAAGGGATTGGGGGGTATAGATAGGTATAGACCATTGCTCAGACAATGGGCCTGATGGGCCGCCGCGGGAGCGGACCGCTGAGCAGGATGGACCTATGGTCTGCCTCAGCGGAGGCAACTTCTTATGTTCTTATGTTCTTACATCAGACAAACAAAAACGAGGGGAAAAGGGAAGAACTACAATAAGTAAAGGAAAGAACAATAGGAAAAGGGTTGAACTGAAAACAATAATGAGATTTTGCCCTTACGAAGGCAGTTATGTATCAAAAGCGTCTAAGAATAAGAAAGTTTTCAACTTTGCCTTAAAAGGGCCTAGGGAAGTTTCTTCCCTTATGGAATTGGGAATGGAGTTCCAAAGGGAAGGTGCAGTCACTGAAAAATTATTAGATCTCAAGGGGTTGATATGTTTTAAGGATGGAATATTAGAGATTTTGGGCTGCAGAATGGAGAAATCTGGATGGGCTATATGGAATGAAGAGTTTATTGATGAATTGAGGCTGATTACTTCAGTCGACTGTATTATCTCAGTTGGACTATTGTAATTGTTTATTGTAGCACTAGTTTTTTAGCCCTTTACATTAGAATAGATGTGTAGACTTAGGCATTTCTTTCTTTCTTTTTCTTTCTTTCTGTCTCTCTCCCTGCCCCCTTTCTTTCTTTCTGTCTTTCTTTCTTTCTGTCTCTCTCCCTATCCACTGTCTGTCTTTTTTTCTATCTTTCTCCCTGCCCCCTTTCTTTCTGTCTCTCTGCCTATCTGTCTTTCTTTCTGTCTGTAACGGGTGCTAGAATGTGTGTGTGTGTGTCTGTATTTATTTCTTTCTCTCTCTGTGCTTAGCCTGTTTCAGTACATCTGCGGGAGGAGGAGGAGGCCGGGGCGCGCAGGATGGTGTATATACAGTATATTTGTTCTGCTTTATATTCCTTAAAAAAAAAAAGTCTAACGTTAACAACTCATCCGATCCACTTTAAGGAATCCCTTGCAAAAGGGGGAAAGTGGCAAAAGAAAGGGAAGAACGGGCCGAAACGAAACAAAAAAATCCGAAGAGGCAGGGATGGCCGAGGATCGACGGTCCCTCCAACAAACCTTTTTTTCTAGATTTGAGTGAAGTGCTTGAGTATGTGGGATATAATTTTGAAGTAGGAAGTACATAAGCTGTGCAAGTATCTTATGTAGAAACTCCAGGGATGTTTTGGTGTCAACTGATCAGAAGTGCTAATGAACTTAAATGGCTGATGCAGAAAATTCAGGATTACTGACATGGCGAAGAACCCAAGCCCCCCCTCTCCTGCCGCACTCCAACACTCGCCCTCAGTTCAGCCGTAGACGAGGTAAGAAACGCCTCCTTGTCTCCCCCCCCCAAACCCGGGCAGAGGCGCAGCCGACAGAGCCCCTGATCCAAGTGGAAGGATGTGGCGAGAGAGAGACCGGGGGGGGGGGGGGGTGTTAACACAGCCGCGATGTAAAACGTACCCGGAGCCGAAAACGAAACAAAACACCAAGGAAGGGTTCGGCCCGGGATACCCTGGCACTCTTGCACCACTTTGGACGATGGGGAGGGGGGGAGTCTTCTTAAAAAAAGAAAGAGGCTGGCAAATGCTAAGGATGGGAGAAGGAGGCTAATGGTAGCCAAGAGAGGAATGAGCCTGTAGTATTGGATAGAAGAACAAAGGGGGAAGATATGGAGAGATGATATGAAGGGTAAGGAATGAATGAGAAGCTGGGTAGGGGGGTAACAAAGAAGGGTTGAATGATGGGGAAGCAACTGGAGCTGGTAAGTGAATGAGAGAGAAGTACAAGAGGGCGTGAGTACAGAGGATAGAAATGGACACCCCGAAGGGAGCGGAAAACATGAAATAAGATCTGTAATAATATTTGGCAACTAAAATCAATGTGAATAAGTGCAGAGTGATGCATGCACTTGGGGAGTAGAAATCGGACAGAACAGTATGTGCTGAGAAATGAGAGACTAATATGCATGGATGGGGAGAGGGACCTTGGGGTAATAGTGTCTGAGGATCTGAAGGCAATGAAGTTTCAAGTTTATTTTTATTTTGATATACCGCCTACAGTGTTCTCCCCAGAAATTTTTTCCAGCTGGGTGGCACGAAAAAGTAGCCGGGTGGGGCGGGACGGGGAAATTTGGTGGTTCAAATTTGGTGCTATGCAAATTACCCTTCTCTGCTTACGGTGAAGGAGTAGGAGCGGGGAATAGGGTTGGCGCACAGCCTGGAACACTATGAAAATTACCCCTCCCTGCTCACTGTGAAGGAATAGGGCAGCAGTCCCTTTTGGCTTCCCTGGGCCACATGGGATGAAAAAAATCTGGGGCCGCACTAACACTAGCTGATGAGCGCAAAAAAAAAAAAAAGGCTGAACAGGTCCAAATTTGCAATCATTAATATAGAAGATGTACATATCTAATAATAAACCTTCATTAAAAGGACACTGTGGAGAGGAACCCAAAAAAGCAATAATGTTTACCCTGACTGAGTGATCCTCCACGTGCACCGCTGATAGTGGGAGCAGCCACAGGCTTCCGCATCTCCACTCTAATGAACAGAGATGCCTGCTCCTGGTTTTCCCATTCACTTCTATTACAGCTATGGTGAGCCTCTTCAGAAGTGAGCTTCATCAGAGCGGGGATGCTGCATCAGCTGTCAGCGGTGCAGGTGAAGGATCGTTCAGTCAGGGTAAATATTACTGCTTTTTTGGGCCTCCCACTTTGAGGTTCGGCTCCCTCAAAATGAACATCTCCCCTGCTGTAGCTAGTAGAGATCCCCAAGCCTCACCAACTGATGCCACCTCCTCCCCTCCAACTTCCCAAGTTTTGCAGCTGGCAGCAATATTGCAGAGCTGCTGCCTTCCCTCCTTCCTGCCCCCCCCCCCCCACCTTGGCTTTCGTGCATGCATGAAAGCTGTGGCAGCTTGAGGATATTGCCATTGGTTGCAAAGCTTGGAGATTTTGGGTTGCCAGACTGGAGGAAGATGTCTTCAGGTGGCAAGGCTTGGGAATCCCCAATGGCTCAAGTATTTGTAAATTGCACTCAGGTGGGAAGAAACTTTGGTGCCCATCCACTAATTATGGGCTCCAATCCCTCCCCCAAATCAGCTGTATATGACTATGCCACTGACTACAAAAATAATTGTGATGCACATATCCCAAAGCTAACATATTCTAGTTAATAAATTCAAAATAAAACAATTTTTTTCTACCTTGTCTGGATATTTTGTTTTTCCATCATCTTGGTCCCAGTTTCTCTTTCTGCTTTTTGTTTATCTTCAAATAATTCTCTTTCCAGTGGCTGCTGTTTATTTTTTTTCTCCATTTCCTCCTTATGCTTGTCTCCAACATATTGATTTTTCCCTTTCAGCTTTAACTTTTTCTTTTCTTTTTTGCCTCTGTCCACTCAAATCTTGCTTTCTTTCTCACCCTTTTTCTTTTTAAATGTTCAGCTACCTCTCAATTCTCCATGTTCTCTGTCCCTAGCTGTCCCATTTCCCAGCCTCTTATTTCCTGCTATCTACTCCCCATTACCACATTTCTACTACGTACTTACTGCTCTCTTACTCATCTTGTCATCATCTCTCTTTTAACCTCATTCGCATGGTTCACCACTTTCAGAATCCCCCTCCCTCTCTCCACTGGTCAGGCTATAATTCACGGTCCCTTTCTTTCCATCCCCTTTCTTATCCCATCTTTCTTCTCTCCTGCCCTTCCATGGTTCCATCTCTCCTCCTCTATCTCCATGGTCAACATTTTGCTCCCTCTCTTTTCTTTTTCCTTCCCCCCTTGATGCTGAACATTGAAATGGAGGGAAAAAAAGAGAGATGCTGCATCTCTCTGCCCTCCATGCACAGGCCTAAAATGTATCACTACCTCCCTTCCATCCCCAGATCCATCTTCTCTCCCTGTCTCTTCCCAACTGCCCCCTCCCCCAGGTCTACCATTTCTCCCTTTCTCTTCCCAACAGTTCTCCCTTCAAGTATCTCTTTCCCTCTTCCTCCACACCACCCCAGGAACAACTTTTCTCCCTTCAGACCACTGCCCACCATCTCTCTCTCTGTTTCTGGCCCCATAAGCTCTTCCCCCTGCCCAATCTAGCACTTCTTTTAATACCCTCCCCCCCTCTGTACTTAAAAAAAAAAAAAAAAAGAGACCTTCAACAAAACCCCTCCTCAATATCTGAAGACCCTGAGAACCAAATGAAAACAAAAATACTGAGCTCCCCATCTCCCCCACCCCACCCCTTCCCAATCAACAATTTACTGGAAATATCCCACCAATCCCCGCTCCCCACCAACCTTAAATGCAACCTACCAGTATGAAAGTAAAAAATAACATCCAGCCATCCACTCCGCTACACTCAATAACCATAAAACGCCACACAATCTCAACTCAAACACACATCAGGAAAAATAGAAGCAAATCCCTGAAATTAGTTCCAGAACAGGAGTAACAGCCAAAAAGGTCCTGTAAAGCTGCCCATCAAAATGGCCCCTTTCTGATGGTCTGCGCTCTGAGGCCGGACGTGCAAGCCAGCCACGGCCTCTAGAGGAACGTTGCCATCTGGGCAAAGATCTCTGGTGGTTCAAAAGATAGGAAATCTCAAAGGCCACCACCCGCCGACGATTCCTTGACCCCAAAGTCCACGTCCAGAAAAATCTGGATCGCATTCTCCATGAAATGTACTGTTTTCAAAGCTCCTTTCAAATGAAATAATAGTGCGAATGGGTGGTACCAGCGATAGCGAATCACCTTTTTTTGCAAGTACTTCAAGACCAGTTTTAAGTCCACTCCGGTTTAAAGTGACCGACGCCAAGTTGGTCATAATTTTTCCACTGAAGAGGCGATTGCACCTGAGCTTTTGCCATAACAGCCTCCTTGACTTTAAAGTTTTGAAAACAGTCACGGCCTGTTAGCGCGTGGCGCTTGCAAGGCTCTACGAGCACGTTCTAGATGGATATCTTCAGGCAGCAGCAGCATGGTCGAGGCCTCATCAGATAGTAAGTAGCGAACTTGTGCTCCGAGGCTCTAAAGTGTGCGTGCCGGCTTCCCTTCTCTTTCCCCCCTCCCCCCCGGACATAACTTCCGGTTTCGGAGGGAAGAGAAGGGAACCTGGCATGCACACGTTAGAGCCCCAGAGCATGAGCTTGCTACAGGCTAAAGTGGGAATCTCCAAGCCAGTGAGAAGTTTTTTTTAAAACAAAAATGTTGAGCAGCAGCTGGATTCGTGATCGGATGACAGCTGGGCGGTCATCTAAATTAGCTGGGCGGAGCGCCCGGCTAAAAGGCCCTAGGGAGAACACTGGCCTATCTAGCAGTCTAGGCAATGTACATACATATAAATTCAAAAGCAAATCAAAAAAGAAAAAAGCAAATTATACAGAGGGCCAAACAGATACTGACAATTTACAGAGACGTGGTACAAGAGGTAGGGAGGAGAAATGGTTACAATAATTTCCTATCAAAAACAAAGGGTGTGACACAGTGGGAGGGGGGAATGTGTCTAGGCATAAAGTTTTGACTGATGAAATTACGCGACGAAAGGCATCTTTGTACAAAAATGTCTTAAGATCGGATTTAAAATTTGTCAAGTTGTCTTCTTTCCTAAGGTAATGAGGGAGGGCGTTCCAAAGGCTGGGAGCTGTAACTGAGAAGATTGTTTTCTGAATTATATCATAGAATATGTGGCGAATCGAGGGGACTGAAAGAAAATTTTGTTCGGCCGAACAAAGTGATCTTGATGGGGAATAAGGTATGAGCAGTTGATCAATGAATGTCGGTGTAAGTTCTGATCTTGCTTTAAAAGTAAGTAGGAGGATTTTGTATGTTGTTCAATGGGTGATGGAAAGCCAGTGGGCGGACTGAAATAGAGGTGTGGCATGAACAAACTTTTTTTTCTTGTAGATGATTTTGATGGCAGTATTTTCGATTAATTGGAGTCTTCTTATGTCCTTTTTAGTAATTCTTTGGTATAGGGAATTACAAAAGTCTAGATGAGATATCACCAAAGAATGAATGAGGATATTCAAGGGGGTTCAAGAAGAATGGCAATAGAGCAGATCATTTTTAATTAAAAAATATATATTTCCTGATGACTGTACTTATTTGCTGGTGGAAAGAAAGCTTGTCTATAAGGACTCCAAGAAGTTTGATTGTATTATTTAATTCGATTAGTGTTTATTTTATACAGATCGGGATTACTAGGGTTTCTTGTTTATTAGAAGGAAAGAGAAGTGCCTTTGTTTTAGTGATGTTAAGTGAGAGCATGTTTTCCGTAAGCCATTCGCTTACTTTGTCTAATTTTTGGGAAATGTTCAGAATGTCACTAGCTACATTTGGATGGATTGGGTGAATGAGCTGAATCTCGTCCGCATATGTGAAGACAGTGAAACCTATAGATTGGGTGAAGGTTAATAAAGGCACTAGAAACAGATTAAATAGAATGGGTGATAATATTGATCCTTGAGGAACCCTGAAGTCTTGTGAATAAGGGACTGAAGTAGAGTTGGTATGTTTCACCTGATAGGTGTGATCTGAGAAGTAAGAAGTGAACCATTCAAGGGCTTTCCATGAAATTCCTATTGATTGTAGTCTTTCTAGAAGTATAGAGTGGTCTATAGTATCGAAGGCTGTGATCTAAGGAAATTAGAATGACTGATTTCAGATGATCCAGGAAGTATTTTATAGATATAAGACCTATTTGTGAGTGTTCTGTGGAGTGGTGTGGTCTAAACCCTATTTGGTGTGGGTGAAAGGCGTTCGTTTTTTCTAGAATGGAGGAAAGTTGGCTAAAGCTTATTTTCTCAGTAAGTTTGGCTAGAAATGGAAGATTATCTATTGGCCTAAAATTTGAGCATTCTTCAGTTGAAATGATATGATCTTTGAGTTTTGGTCATATTATTGCTGATTTTCATAGATTGGGCATAGTTCCTGAAGAAATATTGTCAGAGATCATGTTTTGGATGAAAGAGGCAACTAAGGAAAAGTATTTTTTAAGAATTTAAGACGGAATTGTATCGAGTGTATTTTCTGTTGTTTTCATGGACTATATGGTCTGTTCAATCTCATTGAGTGAAGGTACTAAAAATGTGGAGAGGGAGTTGATTGGAAGATAGTTAGGTTTATCTGAGGATCTGGGAGTTTGGGGTGGTTGTGATTGAGAGAGGTTATTCCATTATTTGGTTTGAAAACAGTCTGCCAAATCTTAGGCTGAGGGGGTTGTTGCAATGTTCAGATCAGGAATTGTTTGAGACGTTAGAGATCTGAAAATTGAATAAAGAGCTGTGGTATTGTTTGCCAAGGATATTCTTTTAGAATAGTTGGGGGTTTTTTTGCGCTTCGAGAATAGGGCTTTTGTAGAGAGTGGCTTTTTCCTTGTATTGAGTTAGTGACGAAAGAGTATGGTGATTTCTCCATTTCCTTTCTAGAGAGCGTAGTTGACAAAGGAGTAGGAGTAACTCTGAAGAGTACCAAGGTTGTTTTTTTTAATGAAGAGGTTGTGTGGTGTATTAATGGAGTGATCTTGTTCATTATGTTAAACATGGATTCATTCCAAGTAGATATCTTTTTATCGATCAGTAGTGAAGAGACTTCCTCAGGTTGAAGTTTCAATGTTTCTTGAATTTTAGAGGAGCTGATTTTGCTAAGATCCCTAAAGTAGTAGTCTTTGGTAGAGGTTTTTGGCTTATCGAAGGAAATGCTTGTGGAAAAGGATATCAGAGAATGGTCTGTCCAAGGGAGGGGGATAATATTCTGAGGATGAAAAGAATAGGCTAGCGATTTAGGGGTGAAGACCATGTCTAGAGTGTGTCCTGCGGAATGTATAGGTAGTATTAGTGGAAGGAGAGCAAGATCTGAGAGCAGAGATAAGAGTTCAGATGTGTTGAAGTTGCTAGGATCATCAAAATGGATGTTGAAGTTCCCTAATAAGATTGGATTGTTATTGGAAGCACAATATTCAAAGACAGAAGATTGTAGGGACAGAATAGTATTTGGTACTTGGAGGAGCGAGATAAAGGAGTAGAAAGTGTGACAAGACAGTGGCTGTAGCCAGAAGGATGCTGGGCTATATAGAAAGAGGCATAACCAGCAGAAGAAAGGAGGTGTTGATGCCCATGTAACACCTGTTACGGTAAGTAACTGTGTTTTATCCTAGGACAAGCAGGCAACATATTCTCATATGTGGGACTCCCTAGCTGAACATAATGGGATGGAGGGAGAGTTGACCATTAAGAAGAAGAAAAATTCTATAATACTACTTGGCTGAAATGACCATCTCCTCTAGAATAGGATTCTAGATAGTAGTGAGATGTGAATTGAGGACCAAGTAGCTGCTTTGCAGATTTCATCAATTTAAGTAGAACATAAGAAAGCTACTGAAGCTGCCATAGCCCGGACTTTGTGTGCTGTAACATGTCCCTCGAGCTGCAGCCCAGCCTGAGCATAGCAGAAAGAAATATAAGCCACTAGCCATGTGGAAATAGTTCTTTTGGTAACAGGCTTGTCCAATCTGTTAGGATCAAAGAAGATGAACAGTTGAGATGATGTCCTGTGTGGTTTAGTTCGCTGTATGTAGTAAGCCAAGGCATGTTTACAGTCCAAAGTATGTAGAGCTGTTTCTCCTGGATGAGCATGAGGCTTTGGAAAGAAAACTGGTAGCACAATGGATTGAGATGAAATTCTGTGAACGCTTTCGGAAGGAATTTAGGATGGGTGCAGAGAGCCACCTTGTCATGATGGAATACTGTGAATGGTGGGTCCGTCACTAAGGCTTGGAGCTCTCACTTTTGACGAGCAAAAGTGAGAGAAATCAAGAAGGCCACTTTCTAAGTGAGATACTTGAGATGAGTAGAAGCTACTGGTTCAAAAGGTAGCTTCATTAGAGTGTCCAGGACCACATTAAGATCCCAGACAACTGAAGGTGGTTTAAGTGGAGGTTTGGAATTGAAAAGCCCCTTCATAAACCTGGAAACAAGAGAATGAGAGTCCAGAGATTTATTGTTGGCAGGAATGTGAAAAGCACTAATAGCACTGAGGTGAACTCTTGCCGTAGTTTTCAGTTCAGAATTGGAAAGATGAAGTAAATAATACAATACTGACGATAAAGAGGAAGATGTAACATCTTGTTGCTGGAAGGTATACCACATATTGAAACGTGTACACTTCTGTTGATAGCATTGCTGAGTAGAAGGTTACAGCATCAGAGAAATTAGTATCTGCTGAAGTTAGGCTGAGAGGTACCAAGCTGTGAGATGCAATTATTTCAGGTTGGGATGTAATAGAGACCCTTGACTCTGAGTGAGCATAGATAGAAAATTTTGTAAGGGAATTAGATAATTGGCACTCGGCTGAAGTAGAAGGGAGTGCCAAGGTGGTCTGGGCCACCAAGGAACTATCAGGATCATGGTGGCTGATTCTGCCTTGAGTTTGACTAACATCTTGAGAATGAGAAGGATTGGAGGGAATGCATATAGGAACTTGCCTGTCCCATCCAGAAAAAAAAGCATCCACTTCCAGACGAGGAGAGTACTGCCTGGAACAGTATTGAGGCAATTTGTGATTGTGGGGAGAGGCAGAGATATCTGAGGGGTCCCCCATAGTGAGAAAATGTGGCATAATACTCTTGAGTTGAAAGTCCACTCGTGTGGGTGAAGAAATCTGCTGAGTTTGTCGGCCAGGGTGTTCTGCGACCCTTGCACATAGACAGCTTTGAGAAATATGTTGCGAGCAATCACCCAGTTCCAAATGTATTCGACTTCTTGACAAAGAAGGAGAGCCTGTCCCTCCTTGCTTGTTGATGTAATACATCGCTACATGATTGTCCGTGCAAACCAGGAGGACTTGGTTGGATAGACTGCTCTGAAATGTTAGATGAGCATATTGAATTGCTCCGAGTTCCAATAAATTGATGTGGAATGTTTTCTTTTGAACAGACCAATGCTCCTGAGTGTGATAACCGTCGAGGTGAGCCCCTCCAGCATCTTCTGATGTGGCGGAATGTGAAACAGTAGACCTCTGGAAATATTGGTCGGTTCCATCCACCACTGAAGAGAAGGCAAAGAGGTAAAGTAACTGCAATCTTCTGAGAGAAGGAGTTGAGAGCCAGAGACCATTGAGAGGCTAGGATCCATTGAACTGGTCTGAGGTGAAGCCTTGCCAGAGGGGTAACATGGACTGTTGATGCCATGTGCCTCAACAGCCGCATTATCTGCCTGGATGAAATGGTTTTTAGATGAGAGACTTGATTGCAAAGATGTATCAAAGTGTCTTGTCTCCGTTGAGTAAGGAAAGCCCATAGTTGAACATTGTTGAGAAGGGCTCCTATGAATTACAGTCTTTGAGATGGTTGAAGTTGAGACTTTGGAAAGTTGACCTTGAACTATAGTTGCTAAATAAACGTTAATGTCAGCTGTGTGGCGGAACGTACTTCCTGAGGCAAAGTAGCTTTTATTGGCCAATCGTCCAGATACAGAAATATTTGCAATCCATGAATATGAAGATTTGCTACTACCACTACCAGGCATTTGGTAAACACCTCACCTCCTATTTTTCAAACTTACGGCATCCCCCAAGGCTCTATCCTCTCTCCTTTACTATTTACTATTTTTATTTCTCCTCTTTTCACCCTAGCTCAGTCCATCGGTTTTACTATTTTTGCATATGCAGAAAATATTCAACTACTCCACCTTGTTGATTCCTCAAAAATAAACAAAATACAAGACATTAATAATAAACTTGAGTAACTCAGTGACTGGCTCCACATAAATAAACTCTCCCTTAATATCAATAAATCCTGTAGTATACTCTTCCCAATCAGAAACAACAAAACAATAATAGGAAAAATCTTCATTAAATCTTGCCCAATAAAAATTGAACCAAAAATAAAACTGCTCGGAGTAACTATAACTATATGGGGTGTTTAAAATAAAAGGACATGTAGAAGTTGTAATTCAACACTCTACTGGCCAACATGGAATTCTGATAACGTGATGTCCAAATTTGTCCATAGTACGACCCTCTTGTCCTGGTGGTGCAGAGGCATAGACCCTGATACTAGATGACTTTTTTAAGGGTCGACTTCAATGAGCAGCGATTGGTGTTAAAGCTGCAGATTGTCAAAACCCGAACAGGAAATAATTCTATATAGACAATTTTCCTTGGGGCTGTAGTGACCCAGAGTGGATTTTCCCAATTGCGAAAAAGGGCCTCGAGCAGATTATGATGGCAGTTTAAGAAGCTCCTTAGCTGATTCATCATAGTCCACTCTGCTCTGGGCTCAATATCCACCTTTAATTTGACTGGGAGGTCCTTTCCCAGCTGTCTAATATACTTTATTAACAACAGTCCTTCCGGTAGAGACCTCCTTCTTGGGGGAGGAGAAGATGGAGATGGATCCGAGGGTATACCATATGATTCTGGAGCAGACAGAGTGGCTTCACACTCAGTCAATATGGTGGCGAGAGAGGTCAGAATCAACTGTTAGTACCCCAGCTGATTCTTTGTGGGATGAGGCATGTGGAGGAGAATGGCGAGACTGGTGAGATGATGCTCCTCGATGGCTTTGGTACCGGTCTGAAGAACGACAATGAGAAGGCCTCTTACTATGTTATCCTTCGAAGTATGAGAGCGATGTGAAGTTGATCGATGAGATCTCCATGCAGAGCGTCCGGCTGAAGAACATCGATACCTCAATGAAGAATAATGATGATTAGATAAAGAGCATCAGTGAGCATCTACTAGAAGATTGATGTGATGAAGATCAACGCCTCAATGGGGATCTGAAGTTGGTACCTTGCGGCCTTGAGATGCTATGCTTAGGCTGGGCCGGTAATGAAGAAGTCAATGTTAACAGTGGTGTTGCATGTAATTTAAACATGGCACCGATCTCCCTCCTAAAGAACTCCTTCAGCTGCTCCATAAATAACTGCACGGTTACCCTTGGCTCAACAGCAAGTACCATCGGTGCGGCAGGGTGTCTATGGGGTGGATGACTTTGGTGAAGGAGACAACACCTGTGGAGATGGAGAGTGTTGGCGTCATTTTTTAGCCTGCATCAAGGGACTCAGTGCTGTTGAGACTTGTGACGCTGGTTGAGAGGAGGATGGTTTCTTAGCTGGCTTGCCCAAAGCTGCAATGTCCTCCGATGTCAACGTTGATGCAGCTACAACCAGTACCACCGGTGTCCATCATTGAACCAAAGAGCTTTTCCTGCTGGATATGACGTGCTTTGAGTGCTTCTGCAAGGTAGAACGCAGACAGGAATCCACCCGATGTTCAGGGCCTAAACACCAGCTATGTGGGTCAGTTATAGAAATAGGCCGCTGGCACCAGCAGCACTTATTAAAATCTGTTAAAGGTTTCAACATAGATGGAAAGATTTCTTCGGCAAAATTAAACTCAAGGATGAAGCCGCATGGGAAGAACCACCAAAAAAGGCTAAGACACCCCCTCACCTCAGGCAGAAGCCCGGGCAAATGAAAAAATAAAAGGTTGTTTTTTTGTTTTTTTTCAAAGAACAGAAAATAAAGTTTAAAATAAATTAAACTGTAGTCAAAGACCAGAATACAAACGAGCCAAAGGCAACGCTGATTAGATGTACTTAGCTTCACGGAGAACAAAGAACTGAGGTACTGTAAGCCTACATCAGGCGGGAAGGCGCATGCGTGGTATGAGTAGTCACGAAGTTTCTTAAAACTTAAAGTGATAGTTCACTTTTCATACTTTCCATGCCAGGCTTCGTGGATGACATCATCCATATGTGAGAATATGCTGCCTGCTTGTCCTAGGATAATTCTATGGTCTACTGCCCAGAAATATTAAAGAAAAGACAATTTAACTATGAATATACTGTATAATGAGTGTGACTATTGGGCAGACTGGATGGACTGTTCAGATCTTTATCTGCTGTTATTTACTATGTTACTATGACTATGGAGTGAGCGAAAGACAAAGGAAGAATAGGCTGGGAAAGGAAAGAGAGCGATGGGTACAATGGGAGAGTGTAAAAATGAACAATGGAAAGATGGTAAGTAGATAAGAGGTAAAAAGAAAACTGGAAGGGAAAATTAACCTAATGAGGGATGGAGAAAAGAGATAAGATGGAGAAAAAAGATGAAAGTGACGATCATTGTTAGACAGATGTAGAAAAGACAGCAAAAAGACAAGAGAAATACAAATACATATATGGAAATATATCAAAAGATAACCAGATTTTATGCCGTCTATTCTAGAAAAAAACAGATTTTCCCAAGTCCATCTAAATAATGACTTATGGACTTTTTTTTTTTTAAATTATCCAAACCTTTTTTAAACCTTGCTAAGCTAACTGCTTTTAGCACATTCTCTGGTAACAAATTCCAGAGTTTAATTGCAGATTGAAGAAATATTTTCTAGGATTTGTTCTAAATTTATAACTTAGTAGCTTCTTTGTGTGCCATATATTTTTGAATATGTCGATCCGAGTATAAGACAAGGCACCCTTTCCCCCCTCAAAAAGTAGGAAAAATGGTTGACTCGAATATAAGCTGGGGGGGTAATATTCATGTGCCCTGCCAGGCTCTGCACTCTGTCCCCCCTTCCTGTCCTGCCCCCCTCTCTCCAGCTGTCCTGCAGGCCTCCACTGAGCCTGCTGTATGACCTGGTGGTCCAGTGGTAGCCGGGACAGGAGGGACAGTTAACTGGCAGCAGCCATTCAGGGAGCAGCTGGGCAGGAGTGCAAAAAAGCTTGCTCCTGCCCATTACACAGCTGGGCTGTAAGAACTCAAGCAGCCATTCAAGGAGGTAGGGGCTCAGCATGGGGTAGGAGTGCGGAAAGCTCGCTTCTGCCCAATACACCGCTGGACCACCAGGGATTCAAAAAGCCTAAAAAGGTACTCGAGGCGGTGGGAGAGAGGTAAAAAAAATTAGAGTCAGCTGAGACAGGAGATATCCCTCCGCCTACCACATCATACGACAGGCCGGTGGAGGCCTGCAACAAGTCTGGGAGGGGGGGTAAAACATCATCTTATATTTGTGTATACTGTACTTGCATTTTTGGAAAGAATAAACAAGTAATTCGCGCCTACCATTTCCATTCCATTCATAAGGAAGTTGTCCTATACCCTTTATACATTTCTCCCTCAGTATTTGCGGGGGTTAGGTGCAGAGCCGAACCACAAAGTGTGAAAAATCACAAATAACTTCTCGGCTGGCTTTGACCCACCCCTGCCTCCCTCCTGTGTCCCCGAAACCTTACCTGATGGTCTAGCAGTGAAGCGGGGCAGGAGTGATCTTCCTATGCTCCTGCCCCGTGCAGAGCCGTCATCAGAATGGCTGCCGTGAATTCCCGTTGTAGTCTCGAGACTACAATGGGAATTCACAGCAGCCATTCTGATGACGGCTCCGCATGGGGCAGGAGCATAGGAAAATCGCTCCTGCCCCGCTTCACCGCTAGACCACCAGGTAAGGTTCCGGGGAGGCTTGGACACCTTAAAAATAGCCAAAAAATGAAAATAGTTTTTTTGTAAAAAAATCATGACTAACCAAATCTACGGATACTGAAATCACGGATTTGGAGGGAAAAGTGTAATTTTCATCACTATTTTCTGTATCTTTCCTAATTCCACTATATCTTTTCTGAGATCAGTAACCAAATTTGCACACAATACTCCAGGTGCAGTTTGCAATATGGAACGACAAAGGCAGTATAATAATTGTTCAAAAGCATACCATTTTGAGTAAGGCTCAGCCTCCAGTGCTCAAAAGGGTTCTTGGCAGCTGCTGACATCGAGAATCCTTTGCAAATACATTACAAGGAGCTCATTTGTATTAAAATGAGCACTCTGTCTAATGCATAGCAGGGGCCTCTTACCATTGAAGCTTTAGGGGGCAAGCTGAAGCTGTCAGTAGCTTCAGAAAGAGCATTTTTCTTTAATTTAGGAGCTATTTTATGCGTGTATCTGATACCTAATAGCTATATCCTGTCCATAGAAGTAGGACACACATGTACACAAAACATGCTCAACAGCTGTGTCCAACTCGCACTAAAATTTACCCAGAATAAGACCCACAATCTCAGGGTGCTGAGGTAGAAGCTCTAACCACTGTGCAGGATTAGAAACAGAAACAGAGTAGGATGGCAGAAAAGGGCCATCGGCCCAACAAGTCTGCCCACTCAAAGAACCCTCCTTCTAAGCATTTCCCCGGAATGAACCCACATGTTTATCCCATCGTCCTTGAAGTCTAGCGCGTTACTGGCTTCAACTAACCGATGTGGAAGATTGTATTCACTGAGCTCTGATAAGCAGCAGCAAAAAAAACTTCCAGCCACACATATTTTGAAGCCTCTTTTGCAGTGGCAAAATCAGAAGTCTTTTTCTTTGGTTTGCTACTGCTTACTGGAGGTCAGTGAGAACAGGGAGTGGTTAGAGCTGCTGCCTCAGCACCTTGAGATTGTGGCTTTGATCCTGGGCAAAGTCACTTACCTTCTGTTAAACAGACTCTGAGCTTACCGGAACAAGAGACGGAAAATGCGTAAGAGTATCTGATTTTAAACTTGCTATACACCTATGTACAGGAGCTGTGCCTAATGATCAGATTCCCCTTTCTCCAGTATACTCAGCACAAATAGCAGCATATAGTGCTGAGTTTTGTTCTCCATTCCTTTCCTAATAGTTCCTAACATTCTATTTGCTTTCATCACTGCCACTGGACATGTTTCATCAACGATGACACCTAGATCTTTTTCCTCAGCAGCGACTCCTAATGTGGAATGTTGCATCATGTAGCTATAGTTCAGATTCCAATTTTCTGTATGCATCACTTTGTACTTGTTCATATTGAAGGTCATCTTCCATTTGGATGCCCAGTCTCGTAAAGTCCTCCTGCAATTTAACAACTTTGAAAAACTTTGAGTTGCCAGTAAATTTAAATTATCTCCCTAGTTATTACTATCTCTTCTCTAAATAATTTATAAATACATTAAAATGCAGCAGTCTCAGCACAGACCCCCTGGAGTAGAGAATGACACAGGGACAAATTTTCCCCATCTTCATGGGAACTCATTTTCCCACCCTGTCCTGGTGAGTTCTTTTCCTGTCCCTTGTCCCATTCCTGCAAGCTCTGTCCTCATCTGCACAAGCCTCAAACACTTTAAAATCTTAAATGTTCGAGGCTTGTGTGGCAGACCTTACAGGAATGGGGCAGTGACCGGGTACAGGACAGGGAAATTGAGTTCCTGCGGGGATAGGGACAAAGTTGTCCCTTTGCCATTCTCTATCCTAGAAAGCCCCCCTGACACTGCCTCCTATCCTATTTCCAGCACACTTATCACCTGAGCCACGGGCTTTGTTTTCTTGTAAGTTTTAGAAAAATAATTGCATTGCTTTAGGATTGAAACTGTTTTGTGTTCACAGGGTCATTCCTGGTTAAAAGATGATGAAGTAACTGATTGCAAACAGTGTCAGAAAGAATTCTCTATTTCAAGAAGAAAGGTAGTATAGATTCTAATGAACATATATTCATAAAAATTTGTATTAAGGCATACGTTTATTTTCTTTCAGATAGCTAAAGCATATTTAGTTTTAAGAACATATTTTGATCTTACAGAAGGAAACAAAACAGCATATATCCAATATAATATCCATTATATTTGACTAAAATGGGCTCCTCCATTCCAGCCAAAGGATATTACTAGAAATCCCATTGGTGTGCCATATTGGAGGCACTTGTCTCAGAAAGAGAGCTTTTCTGTGGTTGTCCTAGTGAGTGGAATAAATTGCTACCTGAATGCCATATGATTGATCATTATGAGAAATTTTGGAAAAGCTTAAATACCTGACAGTTTTCCAAAGAGGGTTGTGGTGTAGGAATTGGACTATGTTGTTAGGAGGTGGGGGAAAAGACTGACAAATTTTTAATGACTGGTAGATTTATTTTAATCTTTGTGATAGAATTATAAAGTGTTCTATAGTGTGTGTGGAGGAGGGAGGTGGTCGTTGTAGAAAGGGGGTAGGTTGCTTTCTATGGTTTATACACTGCTTAAATTGTTTTTATTAGCTTGTAAGTGGGATATTATAAAAACGTCATGAGTTTTTTTTTAATGATTTTATTTTATGACATTAATCCTTATATTCTGTGATAGCTTGCAAAATGCCACAAAATGACATCACTATTATCTTGCATTATTTAATTTTATTTAATCAAATTAATAGTCCATCCTTTCTATACACTGAAAATCTGAAAACCAGGAAACTGATAAGAGGAGTGTCCCTAATTAATGAGGCTACACATCTGGCATATGGTACATTACAGACAAAGCACAATTAATTTACAGTCAGAAATTAATATACAATAAACTTAGATTATGTACTTACCCTGGTAAACTCTTTTCCAGTAGATAGGTGAGAGATTCTAGACCATAGGATTATTTCCCTTTACTTGCATGGGTTACAGAAGAGAATTTTAAGTTTTTCACTCCATCTCTAGGCTAGCTTAGCTCCTCCCATCAGTCCGTACCCAAGCATAGAGAGGCACTACCATTTGTGAAGTAGAGGTACCTTCAATGACAGGCTCAAATCAAATAAACAGCACTATTAACGTCAACATAGGTTTCAAAGAAGCTCAGGAATTACCCCCATAACATGGAGAACATATTCCCCAAACTCTCCCTAGCTCCAAAGGGCTGACTGGTCTCCACAAACAGATAGGAGAAGCATAGGGAGACAAACATCTTACCTGAACTCTGAAATCTGCACGCAAGCACAGCAAAGACAGGGCTGGTGTCTAGAATGTCTCACTTATCTACTAGAAAAGTGCTTACCAGGGTAAGTACATAATCTCCTATTCAGTGCAATAGGTGAGACATTCTAGACCATAGGGACATACAAAAGCAGTCCCCCCCAACTAGTCAGGGTGGGCTTGCTGTGCCAGCCTTCAAAACCGAGAACCTGAAAGCTGAGTTCTGACAGGCAGCACCATCCACTCTGCAGAATTTAGCAAACGCGGGAAGAGACAACCATGTCGCCACCCTGTAAAACTCAGGCGGAAAAGATCTAGCTTCAGACCACAAAGAAGCTACACTCCTGGCAAAATGTACCTGAACAGAAATGGGACTCTTTCTCGACAAAATGGTTCTACGGATCCACCTGGAGATCATGGCCATAGAAGCGGGAACATCACGCTTCAACAAACAAGTCAGCACAAACAGAGGGCCAGAAAGATGAAACTCAGTGCCATCCAGAGAATGCAGAAGCATCCTGCGAATGCTTAGTTTCCTCATAAGCCAATCCTGATGCTTGGAACTCATCAGCTGAAAAACAGGCAAACACCCTGACTGACAGGGAAAGCTGAAACTACCATCTGTAAAAAGATAGGAATTGTCCATAGAGAACTCGTATCTCCGAAATGCGGAGAAAGGGATCCTAATGAGAACGCCCACAGATTGGAAACCCTACAGGCATATGTGAAGGCAATCAGAAAACAATCATGACAGCTAAGTCCAGGAGAAACGCATCCAGAAGAGGATCAAAAGGAGCTCTGGCAAGGCCCGACAGTATCACGCCAAGGTCCCAGACCGGGAACAGATGCATAACGAGTGCCCCTGTCAAAAAATGAGCAATAACCAGATACGATGTGAACTAGAACCAACTATCCTGAGATGGAAACAGGACAGCCCAATCCCTAGGGCACACAGACACCACCAAGAGGACTTTATCCAGACTAGCTCAGAGAAAGGGAAGGATCTGTGACACTGGAGCCTGGTCACCTCAAAGGAAAAAAGCGTCCCACGTCTTAACGTAGACAGACACCTTGGACGACTTCTTAGATTTGAGCAGTGGATCAAACACAAGCTCCGAATGGCCTGTAGGATCTAAGGCCACGCACTCAAGAGCCAAGCCGGACAAGCAAAGCAACCCGGAACTTCCATGACAACCGGGCCCGAGCGAGAAGGCTGAGGCGCCAACCGCGTCAAAACCACAAACACAGCAGAGCCACACATCAGTCTTTGAAGCCAGTCTGGAGCCAGTAGAAGGACCCGGCATGGATGACTCTCACGTCACCGAAGGACTTAAGCCTGTGTGGAAAGATGTAACGAAGAACGTATGGAGGTCACAGCTGTACTCAAGCCTCAAGCCCCTCGCTACAGGGCTTGAATCTGCAGCTAAAGAAGCATGGCACACTTTTTTTTCTGCCAAGGTCATAAAGTCAATGTGGGGCTGACAGCGCCTCACAATCGCCTGAAGTGCTTGAGGCAACAAGGTCTACTCTCCAGTGTCTAGAGTCTGACGGCTGATGAAGTCCGCTTCAATATAGTCCACATGTGCCGGGAGGTAAAGAAGGAAGGACTCTGCCAGTCCCTCCTGGGACCTCAGAAAGCCTCTTAGGGCCAGACAAATGATGGACCACTTCCTCTGTAACGAAGTTCAATTGTCCTGAAGGAGACAGGGATAGCGAGCCCTGAAAGGTGACATTCGTGGTTACCACCATCAAGGAGGCAATGTGCAACGGAATGCCCTGGCAGAGTGACTGAGGGCAAAGCCTCCAACATCCATGGCAGCATCATGGCTAAAACATCTTGGTGGGGTGCCCAGCAAAACAGCCAGGCCTACTGAAGAAAATGCACATATGCCCTCGCCCAAGGAGCCTAGAACCTGTAGGTAGTCATGAGCCGAAGGCGCCGACTTGTGGCTTTTTTTTTAAAAAATTTTTAAGAACTCCAGAATCTGCAAACACAGCTTCAGTCTCTGAGCCTCAGGCAGGTATACACAGTCCTCCGCTGTATTGAATAGCACTCTCCCCCCTGGAAATCCAGTGACTGTGTGGCCGACAGATGGCTGTTGCTGAAGATGAAGATGACAAGCCAGCCCAGGTCCTCCAGAACCTAGAATACCTGTTCCACCATGGCGCACCCTGCTTTCACTGAGGGCATTCTGAATAATCAGTCATCCAGATATGGGTGAACTTGTAACCTCCTCCTCCTCCAATGAGCTGCCCCAACCACCAGCACAGTGGTGAAGGTTCGGGGCACTGTCGTTAGACCAAGCCGAAAACTGATAATGCTGATCCTGCACATGAAACCTCAGAAAGTGGTGAGCTGGAGAAAAGAAAATGGGAATCTGTAAATATACCTCCTCAAAATCCAAGGAGGCCAGAAACTCCTCCGGAGTCACAGATGCAAAGACTGATTTTACACTCTCCATCTGGAACCAAAAAATAGAGAATAACACGGTGGTTATTGCCCGCAGCTAGCCGTGGCTAGCTGCAGATAACCTGCTGAAACGGTGACAAAAAAAAGGTCACCGCGAATACGGGGAGAAGGCCATTCACCGCCCCGTGGAGCAGTGAATGATCTTGTCTCTGCAGTTAAAGGAGTGAGCATGCACAGTGAAGGAGTGCGCAGTCCGGCAGCCCCCTCTCTCCTGCCGGCCGTGCATCTCACTTTCCCTTATCTTCTCTTCGTGGCGATTTCTATAAGGCTATGCGTTGTATTGCAGCTGGAGCCTTGAAGTCGCGTCGCATGTGGCTGCTGGAAAAGTATCCTCTGACGCAACTTCCTATTTCCGGTTGCTTCGGAGGAGACTTTTCCAGCAGCTAAAGCAACTACAAGGCTCTGGCTGCAATAAAACGCATAGCTTTATAGAAATTGCCATGAAGGGAGGGAGATGCATGACTGACGGGCGGGAAGAAGCTGCTGGACCGCATGAAGGGTGCTGGAGGGTGGGGATGGAGAGAAGACGCTGAAGCAACCTGAAGGACGCTGGGGAAGAGGATAGATTAAGAATATTTGAATCACTATCCCCTTTTGACTCTTCCTTATCAATCTCCTCTGCCTTTTCTCCTTACCTTCCCACCTCTCTTCCCCAAACTCCTTCTTCTTAAAGAACAATCTTCTCTCTAGGTTTGCAGGGATGGGACGGTAACGAGGGTGAGCTCACGGAGACAGGGACAAATTTTTTCCCTGTGTCATTCTCTACCAAGGAAGCTGGACAGCCATCTACAGTTATATTAGATCCAGAAGATATGTCCAATCTAAGAACATAAGCTCTTCCGGGATCTGTTATAAAGGAAAACACCTTCCAGGGATTCAAGACAAAGTTGGACAAGGTCCTGCTATACCGGAAAGTACGCAGGTAAGGCTGGACTCATTTAGAGCACTGGCCTTTGACCAAAGGGCCGCCGAGTGAGCGGACTGCTGGGCACGATGGACCACTTGTCTGACCCAGCGGCAATTCTTACTGTTCTTAAGACAGAGCAATCCAAGCAAGCAGCGCCGCAAAATTAAGAGCATCACAGTCTGATCAGAACCAGGATCCGGAGCCCCTAAGGGATCCATGGATCCAGAAGTCAAATCCGGATCCTCTAATCTGAGCAGTGCAGCCCTTGCAACCAATGGTCATCAAGTACCAGATTCGCTGCTGGTGCCCCCTGAACTGGCTGCGAAGAAGGAACAAACAGAGCTGGCGCAGACGCTGCGCATGGGGGTACTAAACAGTCAGCAGCCTGGCTTGAAACTCAGAGCAGAAAAATATCACGCACTCTAAGGAGGTATCTGGACCCTGGGACAGAGTCACCCTCAGATGACTTAAACTTGCACACTTTAGGCTGCGGAGGGTCCGTCTTGCAGCTGTTTGGCACGCCACAGAATCAAGCCCCGAAAGCAAAAACGGCCGCCCCAACAGGCTAGTTGAGTGTGTAATCACCTGCTTCTGTGAGGGGGAGGCTCAACCCATAGTTATCGCTCCCCCCCCCCCCAACAGTGCCATGCGGCACGTGGCACAAAAACGCTCAAACAGTAGCAAATCTGCCCAAATTTGGCATGAATCCAAGCTAGGAGACCCTCAGGACTCCATTCCAACAGTTTTTCTGGCAAAAATCTGAATTTTAAAGAAGCAGGGAGAAGTTGAAAAAATGATCGCTGAAAATCCAAGATGGCCAACAGACCCAAAAACATACTAAAAATGGCACTTCCTGAAAGCACAGTTACTTACGTAACAGGTGTTATCCAGGGACAGCAGGCAGATATTCTTTACTGATGGGTGACGGCACCGACGGAGCCCCGGTACGGACAATTTTAGAGTGATTGCACTCTAAGAACTTGGAAAGTTCTAGTAGGCCGTACCGCGCACGCGCGAGTGCCTTCCCGCCCGACAGAGGCGCGCGGTCCCCAGTTAGGATAAGCCAGCTAAGAAGCCAACCCGGGAAGGTGGGAGGGACGCAAGAATATCTGCCTGCTGTCCCTGGATAACACCTGTTATGGTAAGTAACTGTGCTTTATCCCAGGACAAGCAGGCAGCATATTCTTGACTGATGGGTGACCTCCAAGCTAACAAAAAGAGGAATGGAGGGAAGGTTGGCCATTAGGAAAATAAATTTTGTAAAACAGATTGGCCGAAGTGTCCATCCCGTCTGGAGAATGCATTCAGACAATAATGTGATGTAAAAGTGTGAACTGAGGACCAAGTAGCAGCCTTGCAGATTTCCTCAATGGAAGTAGATCGGAGGAAAGCTACAGACGCTGCCATAGCTCTAACTTTGTGGCCCGTGACAGAACCTTCCAGTGTCAGGCCCGACTGAGCATAACAGAAAGAAACGCAAGCAGCAAGCCAATTGGAGAGAGTGCGTTTAGATACAGGATGACCCAACTTATTAGGATCAAAGGACAAAAATAGTTGAGGAGATGATCTGTGGGGCTTAGTACGTTCAAGATAGTAAGCCAGAGCACGTTTACAGTCCAAGGTATGCAAAGCCTGTTCACCTGGATGAGAATGAGGCTTTGGAAAAAATACAGGTAGGACTATGGACTGGTTAAGATGAAAGTCAGACACAACCTTAGGAAGAAATTTGGGGTGTGTACAGAGAACCACCTTATCATGGTGAAAAACAGTGAAAGGTGGATCGGCCACTAGTGCATGCAGTTCACTGACCCTCCTGGCAGAAGTGAGAGCTATAAGGAAGACCACTTTCCAGGTAAGAAATTTGAAATGCGCTGTGGCCAAAGGTTCAAAAGGAGGCTTCATTAAAGCGGAAAGAACCACATTGAGATCCCAGACCACAGGAGGAGGCTTGAGAGGTGGTTTCACATTGAAAAGGCCCCTCATGAACTGAGAAACCAAAGGATGAGCCGAGAGGGGTTTTCCATGAATTGGCTCATGAAAGGCAGCAATTGCACTAAGGTGAACTCTGATAGAAGTAGATTTAAGACCAGAGTCAGACAAGGAAAGAAGATAGTCCAACACCAGTCCCACTGCTAGAGACATGGGATCATGGTGATGTAAGAGGCACCAGGAAGAAAACCGAGACCACTTCTGTTGATAACACTGGAGCGTGGCTGGTTTCCTGGAAGCATCAATGATAGAGCGGACAGGCTGAGAAAGGAGTGAGTGAGCCGAAGTCAGCCCGAGAGATACCAAGCTGTCAGGTGCAGAGACTGTAGGTTGGGATGCAGTAGGGTCTGCTGATGCTGAGAAAGCAGAGAAGGAAACAGTGGAAGAGGTATGGGTTCCCTGGAACTGAGTTGAAGTAGAAGGGAGAACCAATGTTGCCTGGGCCACCGTGGAGCGATGAGAAGCATGGTGGCTTGTTCCCTCTTGAGCTTGAACAGTGTTCGCAGCATGAGCGGTAGAGGGGGAAAAGCATATAGGAAGAGACTGGTCCAATCCAGGAGAAATGCATCGGGCGCCAGACGGTGAGGAGAGTAGAGTCTGGAGCAAAACAGGGGCAGCTGATGGTTGTGGGGAGCTGCAAAAAGGTCCACTTGAGGAGTGCCCCATTGAGCGAAAAT
This sequence comes from Geotrypetes seraphini, assembly GCF_902459505.1. NCBI lineage: Eukaryota > Metazoa > Chordata > Amphibia > Gymnophiona > Dermophiidae > Geotrypetes > Geotrypetes seraphini. The sequence goes on along the minus strand of NC_047101.1, from coordinate 26,630,273 downwards.
GGTCTGAAGAGTCGAGGGATCGAGAGTCCATTCGTGAGGTTGGAGAATTCTGCTGAGATTGTCCGCTAAGGAATTCTGTTCCCCTTGAATGTAGATAGCCTTCAGGAATAAGTGACGAGCTGTCGCCCAAGACCAAATCCGTTGGGCTTCCTGACACAACAGGCGAGAGCCCGTTCCTCCCTGTTTGTTGATGTAGTACATTGCAACTTGATTGTCTGTGCAAATGAGTAGTACTTGAGGAAAGAGAAGATGTTGAAACGCCTTGAGGGCATAGAACATCGCTCGGAGTTCCAGGAAATTGATGTGGTGTTTCTTTTCCTGGGCAGTCCAAAATCCCTGAGTTTGGAATTCGTTCAAGTGAGCTCCCCAGGCGTAGGGGGATGAATCTGTGGTGATGACTAGTTGATGAGGAGGTAGATGGAACAGCAGACCTCTGGATAGATTTGACGAGGTCACAGATATGTGTTGTGAACAAGGATCCGTCGCTTGGGACCATTGGTTCGCTAAGGTCCATTGAGGAGTACGCAGGTGGAGACGTGCGAAGGGTGTGACATGTACTGTCGAAGCCATGTGCCCCAATAGCACCATCATGTGATTCGCAGAAATGGTAATCTGTTGAAACACCTGCTGACAGAGATGGAGGATGGCGTGAAGGCGGTTGGATGGAAGAAACGCCCTCATCAGAACAGTGTCCAGAACGGCTCCAATAAATTGAAGTCGCTGGGTCGGAATGAGGTGAGACTTGGTTAGATTGATTTCGAACCCTAATAGTCAAAGGAAGTGAATGGTCTGATTGGTGGCAAGCAGAACCGCCTGAGGGGAATGAGCTTTGATCAACCAGTCGTCCAGATAAGGGAAGACTTGAAAGTTGTGAGAGCGGAGATAGGCCGCTACCACAATCAGACATTTGGTGAATACCCTGGGAGAGGAGGCCAGGCCGAAGGGTAGCACTTTGTACTGATAATGATGTTGATTGATGAGAAAGCGCAGATATTGCCTGGACGTCAGATGGATAGGAATATGTGTGTAAGCCTCTTTGAGATCGAGGGAGCATAGCCAGTCGCCCTGAGCGAGAAGAGGGTAGAGGGTGGCAAGAGAGAGCATTTTGAACTTCTCCTTGACCAAACATTTGTTGAGATCTCTGAGATCTAAGATGGGTCTGAGGTCTCCGGTCTTTTTGGGAACTAGAAAGTACCGGGAGTAAAAACCCTGACCTCGCTGATCTTGAGGAACTTCTTCAATGGCATTGAGAAGAAGGAGGGATTGAACCTCTTGAGCGAGAAGGAGGGACTGAGACTTGTTGGAAGCAGACTCTTTTGGCAGGCCTAACGGCGGAGGAGTCTGAAAATTGAGGGAGTAGCCATGGGCTATGATCGAGAGCACCCACTGGTCGGTGGTGATTACCTCCCATCGAGAGTGAAAAATGGTTAATCGACCTCCTATGGGCTGTGGAAGAGGACAGGAGGGAGGGAGACTGGCAATGCCCAGGAGAAGGGAGTCAAAAGGGCTGAGTCGGCTTAGTCTGAGTGGCAGGCTTTATGGTAGGCGGCTGTTGCTGACGTGCTTGTTGGTGCTGTTGCCGCTGCCTCCGAGGTTGTGGAGGTTGAGGCTGAACTGGCCGAGCAGAAAACCGCCTCTGATATGATGGCTGCTGTCTAAATGGACGAGGAGGAGGAGGCTTCTTTTTATTTTTCAGCAAAGTATCCCACCTCGTCTCATGGGCAGAGAGCTTTTGAGTGGTGGTATCCATAGATTCTCCAAAGAGCTCATCACCCAGGCAGGGAGCATTGGCAAGGCGGTCCTGGTGGTTCACATCAAGGTCAGAGACTCGGAGCCATGCCAATCGTCTCATCGCTACAGACATAGCCGTGGCTCGGGATGTGAGTTCAAAAGTATCATAGATGGACCGGACCATGAACTTCCTGAGTTGTAGGAGACTGGAAGTGCATTGTTGGAATGCAGGAAGCTTACGGTCAGGAAGATACTTTTGAAAAGAAGAGACTTGCTGAATCAAATGTTTCAGGTAAAAAGAGAAGTGAAACGCATAGTTACCTGAACGGTTGGCCAGCATTGCATTTTGGTAAAGTCTTTTACCAAATTTATCCATGGCCTTGCCCTCTCTGCCAGGAGGGACAGAGGCATATATACTAGAGCCTGCCGATTTTTTGAGGGTGGACTCCACCAGCAGAGATTCATGGGGCAGCTGGGGTTTGTCAAACCCTGGAATAGGAATCACCTTGTAAAGCGATTCCAGCTTCCTAGGGGCTCCTGGAACGGTGAGAGGAGTTTCTAAATTTTTGTAAAAAGTTTCCCTGAAGATGTCATGGAGGGGTAACTTTAAAAATTCTTTCGGAGGCTGGTCAAAATCCAAAGCATCAATCCAAAGCTTTGGATTTTTTAAAGTCAGACTTTAGAGGGATGGAAAGGGTGTCCGACATCTCCTTAAGAAACTTGGTGAAGGACGAGTGCTCTGGCTTACCAGCAGGATCCTGCACCGAGGGGGTCATCAGAATCATCCCACAAATCAGGGTCCCGTACCGATGACAGACGTCCCTGAGAAAGTGGGGTAGAAGGTTCGGTATGCTTGGTTTTGCGTACCGATTTACCAGACCTCATGGACACCGTACCGGGTGACTGTACAGCAGTACGGGTGTCAGAGAACGGCACCGGCTCCGAAGTCGAGTAAGCAGTGCGTCGAAGAGACTTCGGTTCCGCCGAGAGAACAGGCATAGAAACAGATTTTTGCGGTGCCGACAACGTCGATGCCGAAAAACAGGCTGTTCGATCGGCACTGAATGCTCAGTAGGTACCGACACTGGAAGGCTCGGAGTCAGCAGAGCCGGGAGCAAGTGTTGTAACTGCTCCTTAAGCTGGACCTGAAGGATGGATGCTATTCTCTCATCCAGAGACGGTCCCGATGGCACCGGTACCGCTTTTTTCTTGCTCGGTACCTGCGGTGCAGCTCGACGCTCAGGCGAAGTCGATGCCGATGAAGAGGCAGTGACTTCAATAGGAGCGGAGCGTTTGCGAGGCCGGCGCGCAGTCTGCAGGACTTGGCTCACTGCTTGTTCGACTGGCGGGCTAAGGACAGTAGGGGATGGCTTCTTAACCGGCTTACCTACAGGGTGCGACACCGAGGATGGATCTTGCGGTGTCGAAGTCACCGGTGCCGATTTGGAGGAAGATGACGGTGTCGATGCCGGGGGAACTTCCATGGCGGCACCAAAAAGAATTCGCTGTTGAATTTGGCAATTCTTTAGAGTTCTCTTTTGGAGAGAACTGCAGCGGGTGCACGTTTCTGCCCTATGGTCCGGACCCAGACACTGAAGGCACCACTTGTGCGGGTCGGAAAGAGAAATAGGACGTGCACACCGCTGACACTTCTTAAAACCCGGTGAAGGGGGCATGAAGGGAAAAACGGCCGTAGCAAAATCGAAGCCCTAGGCTTCGATGGTGCCAACAGGCCCCACCGGGGCTGACCGGAAAAAAGTCGAAAAAAAATGGACTTTTTTTTTTTTTTTTTTTTTAAATAAAAGAAAGAAACAATAAGGTGAATAAATCACGACAAGAAAATAACACGCGAGCGGGAAGGCGAGAAAAATTGGAAAAATTTTCCAACAAGCAGTTGGAACACGCGTCTTCTTAGCTCCGCGGAAACTAAGAAACTGGGGACCGCGCACCTCTGTCGGGCGGGAAGGCACTCGCGCGTGCGCGGTGCGGCCTACTAGAACTTTCAAAGTTCTTAGAGTGCAATCACTCTAAAATTGTCCGTACCGGGGCTCCGTCGGTGCCGTCACCCATCAGTCAAGAATATGCTGCCTGCTTGTCCTGGGATAAAATAAATTACCAAAATACTCAGAACACCTTGAAATTAAATTTTAGAAATCATTGTTGAAGCCTTTCAGCTCCTCTTACTCCCAAACGTTGGTCACAGAAACTGCAGCTCCTCCCTAGCCCCGATTAAGAGCCAGAGTGAGAATTCACTGCCAAACTGCTGGAAATGGTGTTCTCAAGTTGATCTTTGGACTGCCAGTCAGACTCCACTGTCTGACAATGCCTCCACTCCTGCAGACCACCAAATGCACAGAGATGGGCAGTGGTGCGAAAATAGCCTGTACGTTGCGGAACACCACTGAGCCCCCCACTTAAGAGGGAGTGAGATAAGGTCAGGGACAGCCCTGACATCCAAAGACGACTAGCAGACTGGCTGAAAGGTACCCCCAAAGGGATCGGCCTGGGTTCTTTGGTTCACAGTCCATTGTACTAACCACTAGGCTACTTCGTTCAGAATTGCCATAATAATTTGCAGCTGGCACAGATCCTTGTGACCCTGGGCAAGTCACTTAATCATCCCCTGTCCCAGGTACCTTAGATAGATTGTGAGCACACAGGGACAGACAGGGAAAATGCTTGAAGTGCCTGTATGTACACCACTTTGTGTGTGGTTGTAAAACTACAAAAAGGCGGTATAGAAGTTCCAATCCCTTTCCCCTTATAGGGGAGAGGGAGGGGAACAGCAACCACTGGGGGATTCATGAAAGGTCATGCCTTAATCCCTCCAATGGCCAACTGCTCAATTAGAGCAACATTTTGTAACTTGGACTTGATTGAAACAGCTAGAGAACTATATGCTGGTAAGTCTGACTTCTATGGTAAGCAGATTAATGGAAACGCTTTTAAAACAGAGAATATTGAAGTTTCTGGAATCCAGAACTGGAACAAGAATCTCCACTTCAATAAGCAATGGCTTACCTCAGCCAAGCCATCAGTAATTGTTTGACCTGACCAGTCTCTCTCTAACTTTAGTCGGCTGCCATAGGCAGCACTCAGCTTCTGACTCAGCCAACATCTAGAGAACAGAGAGTTGCGTGGGAACAGAAATCATACCCATCCCCGCCTGTCCCCACTGGAATCGAATCCGTCCTCGCCCGTCCCTATAAACAGCAGTAGTTATTTCATTTAATTATGTTACTGAATTAAAGGTTGTGGTAGAGACCCATTTACAAATAAGCATAATTTGGAAATATTAATTGGGAAGAATACATACTTTGTAAACGGGTCTCTGCCAGAGCCTCTAATGTAAATATAAAATATAAATACTCCAGCTAATGAAGACCCCCTAATTCATAGTAGATGACGGCAGATAAAGACCCAAATGGTCCATCCAGTCTGCCCATCCTGATTCAATTTAAATATTTTCTTCTTAGCTATTTCTGGGCAAGAATCCAAAGCTCTACCTGGTACTGTGCTTGGGTTCCAACTGTCAAAATCTCCTGTAGCCTATCTAAACCCTCCCAGCCATTGAAGCCCTCTCCAGCCCATCCTCCCCCAAACGGCCATATACAGACACAGACCATGCATATCTGCCCAGTACTAGCCTCAGTTCAATATTTAATATTATTTTCTGATTCTAGATCCTCTGTGTTCATCCCATGCTTCTTTTAACTGTCACCGTTTCTTCTCCACCTCCTCTCTCGGGAGCGCATTCCAGGCATCCACCACCCTCTCCGTAAAGTAGAATTTCCTAACATTGCTCTTGAATCTACCACCCCTCAAACTATGTCAGTTGAGGACTTCCTCTGAAAATGGCCGGGAGTCCCTTTTGTCAAACTAAGCAGGCAGTAGTACAGTTCCCCCTCCATATACACGGTTTCAGCAATCGCGACTTCAATTATTCACAATTTTTAGCATGCTGACTCCTCCCCCCAAATTACAGTACAATAGGCATTTTGAAAGCACAATCCCTCTGGCAACTTCACACTGTCAATGTTTCTGGCCTCCTCCCCCTTTTATAACTTTCTCATATATTATTCGCGATTTTATCATATACTTGATGTTTTTAACAGAAAACCGCGAATAACATATGAAAAAGTTATTTGCTGGTCTGGTAATCCCCAATCACCGCAAATACGGAGGGGGTCCCTGAGTCACAGATGCTGACACCTCAGTGGCTCATGGATGCTGCCAGCAACTGCTGCGCTTGATGGAGATGAGTTTTGGAGTTCTGTAGTACCTGAAGATTGGAGGGTGGCCAATGTTACGCCGATTTTTTTAAAAAGGGCTCTGGGAAATTACAGACCGGTAAGCCTCACTTTGGTGCCGGGCAAAATGGTAGAAACAATTATAAAAAATAAAATTGTGGAACACATAGATAAACATGATTTAACGAGACGGAGTCAGCATGGGTTCAGCCAAGGGAGATCTTGTCTCACAAATTTGCTTGACTTCTTTGAAGTTGTGAATAAACATATGGATAAAGGTGCCCCCCTCCCCCTCCGGTGGTCTAGTGGCCGGCAGGCCTAGTGAAAGACAGGCAGGCAGGCCCCATACCCCTCATGAACAATAAATCATCCATCCATACCCATCATATACTCCCCAGTACCTTAAATCATCCCCCATCCCCCCTACGTCCCCCCCAGTACCTTTTTTAATCATACCCCCCTCCCCTGTACCTTTTAAAATCCCTCCATCCCTAGATGGCTGTCCTGGTATCTTTTTTAAAAAATGTTATGTTTCAAGAAGTTGACATCCATGACCTAAAAGAAAAAGGATCACCTGTTTAATGTAGAAAAAAAAAAAAAAAAAAGGAAATAATTCCTACTTGAGGAAGGACATAGCCATATCCCTTGTAAGGAAAGAGAAGGGACGGATTGATGAGACGAGGATGAGATGCCTAAAGATCTTTAGCAAGGAAAGGATGGATCAGATTCCCTCCAGGGATGAAAGTTAAGGAGAGGAACTCTCCGAGCCATGCCCAACATATATAGCCAGAGAGTTTAGCGAGGCACCAATTACTTTGATAAAGTTGTTGAAAATGGTACCCCTGAACTCGGGCACCGCGGTCGTACTCCCTGCCGTGGATGATCCTCATCTGCTTCAGGAATGTGGACTTGTCGCTCTTGCCGGCGCCTAGCAGCAGGATCTTGATGAGTCGATGGACAGCACGCCTCTCCTGGGACAGCAGCATGTTGTTCTCCAGGCTGTGCCGACGAGTCTCCCATTCCAGGCGGCCGGCTTCGGCGGGCAGCAGGCAGTGAGTGACTCAGGCTCCGCACCATCTCGGACATGACGACGGGGTGGGGGGACGAGGCGACGCCTTACAGAGCCTGCATGGACAAAAGAATGACAAGTGGGGCGAGAGGCGGGCTTAGGCCGACTCGGACCCCATTCCCTGGACAAAACTTCCCAGAAACTCGCTGACGAGAACTCCGTAACTGGCCCAAGGTCAGCGCCGCTCCCGGGATTCTCCCGTCGTAGGAAGGGGGGGGAACACCCCCAAAACGACCCTAGGCTCGTGGAGATGGATGAGCCGTGAAACAGCGCAAGCGCCAAGTGAAACTTTTCACCGAACCTCATTTCCTGTCATGCACTCTATTTCTCACACGCGCAAAACAGAAGTGCAAGGAGACGACCTAACAGCCGAACACCCCCCCCCCCCCCTCCGATCACACTGGGAACAAAAATATGGCGAAACACCCCAGCATAAATCTCCCCCACAAAAATAATTATGAAAACTTCAGTCAACTCGTGGATGTTTTATTCGCGTACTCAAAAAGCCACAAACTTCCTGCGTATGGCAGGCGGGGTGTTTTTAAACGGTACTGGGGGGGGTACATTTTTGTTGTACCTTCGCTACATAAGACGCACCAAGATTTCCACCCACTTTTGGGTGGGAAAATAGTGCATCTTATGGAGCGAAAAATACGGTATTTATAAATGATCTGGAAATTGGAACCAAGAGTGAGGTCACCTGTAGAGACACGTCTATTGGAGCCTGGGCTCTTTGTACTTGCTCCTCCTTTATCATTCTCTTCTGGATACCTTTAAGCTGGTTCTCTAACTGCATTCCTTCTGGTGTATCGTTCAATTCTTTTAAAGTCTCCCCCGGAGACTTCTCTCTGGGTCATCTGGTCCTGCAGGGCATGTATTGTACCTTCTAGCACTGCCATCTTTTCTTGGTGCTCCTGCACTCTGGCAGACAATGTCCACAACTCTTGCAGATTTGTCAACTACTAGGTCAACACCTTATTAGCCCAGATAGACCACCAGGCTTGCAGAAATGATTCTTTCTCTCATTGGCCCCATCCTTCTGTACTTGGAAGCCTGTCGCTCATTTCCCTTTTCTTGAACATAAGAAGTGCCATCTCCGGATCAGACCTTCAGTCCATCAAGTCCGGTGAACCGCACACACGGAGGCCCTGTCCGGTGTATCCAGGCATAATTTTAGTCACCCATATCCCTCTATGCCTCTCGTAAGGAGATGTGCATCCAGTTTGCTTTTGAATCCTAGGACGGTCGATTCCGCAATAACCTCCTCTGGGAGGGCATTCCGGGACAGATGGGAGTTGTCTATACTAGCTTGCCAGGAGCTGTAGGAAATTTCAATCGATAGCTTTAACTCCTCCCTCTGCTGTCATACCCTGGAGCATACTCCCTGGACCTCAGTTTTGTATTTCACATGCCAGACTGTAGAAGCTTATCTCTTGTCGTGTTTCATTTTTTGCCCTCGTCACAGGCTGTATTGAGGTGGAAGAGGATCTCTTTTTCCTTAAAGGACCCACGGCAACAAGAGGGCATCCGTTGAAAATCAGAGGTGGGAAATTTCATGATGACACCAGAAAATATTTCTTCACCGAAAGGGTGGTTGATCGCTGGAATAATCTTCTTCAACAGGTAATTGAGGCCAGCGGCGTGCCAGATTTTAAGAAAAGATGGGATTGGCATGTGGGATCTCTTCATGGAGGTAGTTAGGGGGTAGGCCATTAATGTGGGCAGACTAGATGGGCCGTGGCCCTTTTCTGCCGTCATGTTCTATGTTTCTATGTGTTGTTGAAGTTCCCTGCGGGGACATCCGTGTGGTGGGAAATCGCAGAATCTTGGAGAAAGTGTACTTCTGGGGGGTTCCCTGCTCCTTCAGTAAGCCCACTGGACAGCCTGTACATCAAATCGGGGCTCCGGGATCGGGAGCTAGCTCACCTCAGGTTCAACTGCTAGTGGGTGGAGCGCAGGCCCATGGAGCTGGGATCGGGGCCGGATTGCATACCTTCCCCAAGTGCTCCACAGGTGGGGTGGGGGGGGGGTCGAGCCAGTGAGGCAGTCGGACTTGAAATTCAGTTTTCCAGCTTCCTGAGGCTTTAGATCTCCCTACATGCTGTATTAGCATTGCCTGACATTACTCCCATACAGTAGCATATAGAACAGTGAATAACAGCTTGCTTGCCTGGTTTAGCGATTTTGGAGGGTCTCAAAAGGGGTTTCCCTGCATGTCCTAAACCCCCCAAATCACCTCTAAAATTGAAAAATTGCTGTTTTCCAGGGGTTCATGTTCTTTTCCCAGGCTGTTTTGGGCAAAATTGGGACCTGTGGCGGCCATCTTGGATTTTTTCCAAATTAATTAAAAGTATATTTTTTGCACTTAGGAGCTTCATTTATGCTTCAAACTTCTCAGATGGCCTCAGGACAAGATGGCATGGATTCATGCTTCGTTTGCAGCGGGTGACTATCGGATTTGCAGCCATGTGCCACAACCCATGAGGGAGGCGAGGTGTGCACGGATATGCTGCCTTCCACCTCAGGAGAGGCCCTTCTTGGGTCTTCTGCCTCAATTGCCATGAAAATAGCATTGGGGATTGTCAGTTTGAAAGTGGCCCCCACAATATTAGGTGGTAGGGGTTAAGTGAAAGGCGTACTGACAAACGCCAGGTCCCAGGTTCAGATCCCTCACAGATGACTCACCAGGAAGTAGAATAATAGACACAACCAGAGGTGATTGCATAAAGAATATATTATAGAAATAGGCTTACAGAAAAGTAATATTCATAAGCATTACAATTAAGCATTACAATTAAATAGAGAGCAGAGCAGTTTCCCTGCCATACAGTGTCCAGAAGGAAGCGTGAAGTTTCAGGGAAAGGCAGAGAGGGATAGACAAGTGGGATGGTCTAAGCTTCGTTGTTCCATAGATAAAGAGAAGGATAGACAGAGAGAGGGAGAGCCAAGAGAGAACCAGAGTGCCAAGCCAAGAGATAACTAGATAGAAAGAGAGAGAGAGAGGGCCAAGACCCCTCTCCTGATAGCTTGATAGAAAAAGAGAGCGATAACTTGAGCAGAGAGCAGGCTTTTATATCTTGGAATCTTATTCTGAATAGAGAAAATATTGTATCTCCCAGTATCTTTCTGTTTAGAACTTGCAAACTGTTTGAGACAATGGTTAATTTAATTAACAAAGGAGGGTGAGAAACCTGATGGGATTAAGTCTCTGGCTTGATCTGTGCACCATTGTCCTAAGCACCCTCTTAATCAGACATTAACACCTTTTAGCTAGCCATGATTCAATCAGGGCTACTTGAAACTTAAAATATATCAATCAGGGCTACTTAAAACAGTTTCCCTGCACTAAGGGTCTATCTGCCTTCCCATGCCAGGGTCAGATTGATATAATCTCCCAGAGGCCTCTAGGCTGACAGGGATCCTCAGAAGAGCGCTACCAGCTACCAGTGAAATGCAAGCACAGTTCCAGCAAAAAGTCTCATAAATCATCCATGCACTCTACGTCTGAGGTGCATAGGGCACCTCTTGCTGCGGGAGATCTTTTTCCTCTGGAATTTGTGAATATGCTTTATCAGGCATACTTGGTTAAAAAGTCCTTGCCTGTGGTAACCCCTCCGAAACCTAGTCCGCCCTTGGGGGGGTCCTCCCTTCTGCTGGGCATTAGTCTTTCTCTTTACTCACAGACGAGAACCCCAAAGCGCAAGCGAGCAATGCATGTAATTGTGTCCGCAACTCTTTCTATTCCCTTGCTCTCCCAGAGCAACTCGGGGGTGTTCAATGATGTAGCTAACCTAGCGGAGCTCCGCGATCAAGATTCGTGTGGGTCCTGGGAATTGGCGGATGATCCTTCTATGCGCAGGTTCTTTAAGCCTGGTCGTCTTGAAGATCTTATTTCAAAATCTCTGCAGGAATTAAAGCTGCAACTGGATCAGCTAGTACAGACGGAAATGTTCCTTGATGAGCGATCAGAGGCCACTTACTGCTTCCTTTCTTGATAACCCAGACACAGAGGGTCCCTTGAAATATGCTCGGGCCATGGCGGTATAAGTTTACCAAGCGCTTTGCCTTACCGAAGGTGGATTCAGCTGTTGCTCAGATCACCAAGCGTACCTCTCTCCCCTCTGATGGAGGAGTGGTTCTGATGTTCAGGATCGACGTGTGGATTTTATTCTCAAATGTCTTTTTGAGTCTGCGGTGGCAGCCACATCATTTGTTGCCCAGGTGTGCCATTCCAAGTTGTGCCAAAATCCTGAAATTGAAGTTCTCCGTGATCTGGATTTTCTCATCTCTGGAGTGGATTATTTGGCAGATGCATTATGACATGCTGAAAGTTTTTGCAAAGCTGGATGCTTATTCAGTTTCCACCCACTCTGAGTAAGCTGCCCTTTAAGGGACAGCTTCTGTTTGGCCAAGGTCTGGATGACCTCATGGCAAGTGTAAAGGACCATAAGCTTTACCAGGGAACAGGCCTCGCTCCACCAGGAGTTTGGGGCATCTCAATTTTCGGCCCTCCAGCCTCAGGTCAGAGGTACTCATCCTCCCAGCATTTCAGAGGATCTGGTCATCCGCAGTCTTCTGGCCCGTCTCCCCCGCATCGGAGGGTGGCTTTTGGCCTTTCTGGGGAAATGGGAGACAGTAACTTCGGACCGCTGGGTTCTAGCTCTCCCGTTAGGCCTGGCGACGGCGTCCAGGACCTTAACCAGCAGCTCATTTCTGCTTTCAAGGGATCCTGGTCCATCCCTATCTGAACGACTGGCTGATCAGAGCTCCCTCTCTGTCAGAGGGGACCCCAGGCAGTGCAGCAGGTAGTTCATTTACTGCAGCGTCTCAACCTGAAAAAGAGCACTTGGAGCATACCCTTGGTTATTTCTCCAGGTTCTGGGGCTCATGGTGGCAAATGTGGTACCATGGTCTAGGGCCCGACTTTGTTCCCTGCAGGAGGCGTCTTTGTCCTGTTGTAACCCACAACAGGATTCCTTATTTACACCACTGTCCTGGATGGCGGCACGCAGCAACAGCATGCAGTGCTGGCTGAGTCCTTTGACTCTGTCCAGGGGCCTGACACCTCAGATTTCAGACTGGGTGACTCTCTCCACAGACACAAGCCTCTCCGGTTGGAGAGCAGTCTGTATCTCGGCACCCGTATAGGGCTGGTGGTTGACCTCGGAGCGCAAGTGGTTGATCAGTCACCTGGAACTGAGGGCGATCCAATTAGCGTTATTGCATTTCAAGGGGTGTCTCCATCAGCAAGCTGTCCGGATTTTCTCGGACAATGCCACGTAAGTGGCTTAAGTCAACCAGCAAGGGAGCACAAGGAGCCCTCCCCTGAGCATGGAGGCTCGGTTGCTCTTTTACTAGGCGGAGACAACTGGTAGCACTGCGGCTCATGTGGCAGGAGTGGAAAGCATCTAGGCGGACTTTCTTAGTTGTCAAGACACTGGATCCCAAAGAGTGGTCTCTCTCCAGAAGAGCGTTCAAATGCATAGTGCGCCGTTGGGGGTAGCTCTTGTTCAACCTCATGGCCACTGCTAAAAACAGGAAGGCAGATCAGTTTTACAGCCATTGGCGATAGGCCGGCAGCGCTGGCCTGGATACTCTGGTGCAGTCCTGGCCATTGGAATATCATCTCTATGTCTTCCCCCCATGGCCCATGATAGGACACTTGTTGCATCGCAGAGCACGGGGACCCAGTGATCTTGGTGGCCCCCGGCTGGCCGAGACTGTGGTATTCCAATCTGGTGTGGCTCCGGCAGGGTTGGGGACTTCGACTGCCCTGTCACCCTCTTCTTACTCGGGGACAGTCGTTCTGCTTTGGTCTTACGGTATAGTTCTTGAGCGCGTCCTTGACAGCCCAGGGCTATTCGACCACGGTGATTGCCACATTACTGCACAGCAGGAGAAAGTCCACGGTGGCGGCCTATGCGAAGGCTTGGAACTGTACCAGGCTTGGTGTTCCAGTCATCAGGAGGATGCCTCTGTTCCTTGAGTATTGGACTTTCTGCAGGATGGCCTGAAAAAGGGCCTTGCTGTTGCTTCACTCAGGGTTCAGATAACTCTTTTTCTAATAATTTATATTCTGCATATCCTACAATTCTATGCAGATTACAAATTATTCAGGTACTCAAGCATTTTTCCCCATCTGTCCCGATGGGCTCCCTATCTAATGTACCTGGGGCAATGGGGATTAAGTGACTTACCCAGGGTCACAAGGAGCAGTTGTCACAAGCCCAGCACTACAGTTAGCCTTGTTCCAGGTAGAAACATAGAAACATAGAAAGATGACGGCAGAAAAGGGCCAAGGCCCATCAAGTCTGCCCACTCTATAGACCCTCCCCTTAAGATTAGCCAATGTTTTGCCCTGACCCACGTAGTGATCCCACATGGGCGTCCCATTTATTCTTAAAATCTGGCACGCTGCTGGCCTCGATTACCTGTACTGGAAGCTTGTTCCATTGATCAATCACTCGCTCCGTGAAAAAATACTTCCTGGTGTCGCCGTGAAATTTCCCGCCCTTGAGTTTGAGCGGGTGCCCCCTTGTGGTTGAGGGGCCTCTGAGAAGGAAAATGTTATCTTCCACTTCTATACGTCCAGTGACGTATTTAAACGTCTCAATCATGTCTCCCCTCTCCCTGCGTTCCTCGAGAGTGTAGAGCTGCAAATTGTTTAGTCTTGCTTCGTACGAGAGACCTTTAAGCCCTGAGACCATTCTGGTGGCCATCCTTTGGACCGACTCAACCCTCTGCACGTCTTTGCGGTAATGTGGCTTCCAGAATTGCACGCAGTATTCCAGATGAGGTCTCACCATGGTCCTGTACAGTGGCATTATGACAGCAGGCTTTCTGCTGACGAAACTTCTACGGATGCAACCCAGCATCTGCCTTGCCCTTGAGGAAGCCTTCTCCACCTGATTGGCAGATTTCATGTCTGCACTAATGATTACTCCTAAATCTCGTTCCGCTGAAGTCCTGGTCAAGGTCTCCCTGTTTAAGGTATAAGTTCTGCACGGGTTTCTGCTACCTAAGTGCATGACCTTACACTTCCCAGCATTGAAGCCCAGCTGCCAGGTTGAGGACCAGCATTCCAATGTACGCAGGTCCTGCGCCATGCTATCTTGTAAATTGCTCTCACTTACCATATTACATAGTTTGGCGTCGTCGGCGAATAATGTTACTTTACCTTGAAGCCCTTGAGTCAGATCTCCTATGAATATGTTGAAGAGGAGCGGACCCAAGACCGAGCCCTGCGGCACCCCGCTGGTCACCTCCGATGTCTCAGAGAAAGTACCGTTAACCATCACCCTCTGAAGTCTGCCACTCAGCCAATCATTGACCCATGCCGTTAGAGTCTCTCCTAACCCCATCGATTTCATCTTGTTTAACAGGTAGAAAGCTGATCAGTGCAGCAGCTCTACTACTGACATGGACCAGGACTTAGATTCTGAAGTGGTTTCTCAAGAACAGGAGCCCTGGAAGAGTTTAGGACATTAGGATAAAAACACCTTTAAACCCAAGCCAGTCACTGTTAGGATACAGTCTAAGAAACAGACACTGCTTCCTTTAGGCACACACCTGCTTAGGTTAATTGCAGAGTAGGAGAAAGCCCAGGGAGAGCTGAAGCCTACCCATCCCCCACATAGGCTTGGGCATGGCTCTCACAGAGAAAGGCAGTGCAAGCCAAGGAGAGACAGAAATGAATTGGGAGAAATCCTTACCTGTTAATCAGCTGCCAAGCCTAGGACCTGAGGAGGCAACCAGATTGCTCTGCCACCAGTGGGTGAAGAAATGGACGTGAGTTGAAGCTTTCTTTTTGACTATTTTTTGGCTGGAGTAAAGAAGCTGATACTGCTTTGTGTTTTTTGATAAAAGGACTGTGTTATGCTGGCTGGTTTTTGTTCCCAGCAGTTTGAAGCAAATTTGAAAGCTTGTATGAGCAGCTGAAAGGGAATTGCCCTACCTGAAAAGGACTTTTGTTTTTGCTGTTTGTTGAAGAAGATAGTATAAAGGCTGTTACAATTGCTACATTAGAGCACAGCTAAACTCTGAGAGCACTTGTCCTTGCTGTCTGCAGAACTTTGTATTTGGGGTTTTTTTTTCTGCTTTTGAAGTTACAAGCCATTCATTGCTGCAATGGGGATTGTGGGGCAGAATCCACATGAGATCCAAGGGTTGGGATTGCGGGGCCTAACAGGCCATTACTTTAAGTGGATTTAGTAATTCCCCACTCCTCCAACTTTCCAGAGTTGGTGGGGGGAGCCTGACTCCATTTAAGCAGGCAGTGAGATTGGTTGGAGAAAGTTTTGCGGCTCAGTGAACACTGAAATACTAGAGAATGACACGGGGAAAAAAATCTGTCCCCGTCACTGCCCCGTCCCTGCAGCATCTAACCTTCCCCTTCGCCACCTCACCGCCCTTCAGCGGCCCGAGAATTTCCCTCCCTCCCCCTTACCTTTGCGGCACTTTAGTAAAGAAACTTACTGAAGCCTGCCTGCCTGCAGTCACATATGTGTGGGCGGAAGCTTCTCCTCTGACACAACTGGTGACCGCACGCCTTCCCTCCCTTAACTGCGGGGACAAGGCCATTCACCGCTCCACTGCAGTGAGCAATTCCCCCCCCCCCCCCCCCACCGTTTCAGCGGGTAACTGCCACTGTGTCAGGACAGAAGACCTTTTTCAGTTTCTTCTTTTTCTCACACACAGGGCAGTTTCACATCCACCCCACATCTCACCCTGAGGAACAGATTCCAGATCTTACAGGAAGGAACAGCAGACGAGGAACAGGAAGATGCTCAACACACAGCTCCAGTTCTGGGGACAACTGATCGAACCCCCCCCCCCCCCCCCCCCGAAGAAGCGCAGAGTAATAGTCATTGGGGACTCCATGCTGAGAGGCACCGAGGGACCTATTTGCAGACCGGATATGCAATCAAGAGAGGTTTGCACTCTGCCTGGAGCCAGGATCCGAGATGTCACCGCCTGCCTAGATGGACTTCTTAAGTCCCAGGACCACTTCCCCATGCTTCTCATCCACGTCGGAACGAACGACACTGCCAGGAACACCCCGGAGGACATACCCAAAGACTTTGGAGCCCTGGGTGAGAAGCTGAGGTGGTCGGGAGCGCATCCGGAGGACTAACGAGTGGCTACACGGATGGTGCAGGGAAATGAACTTCGGATTCCTAAACCATGGAGAGGCACTGCAGGGACCAGACGGACTACACCTGACCAGCAGAGGTAAGAACGTCTTTGGACATCGACTAGCCCGCCTACTTCGTAGGGCTTTAAACTAGGTAAGTTGGGGGAGGGTATCCACTCACACACCAGCGCAGTAAGTAACTATCCTGACGAGGTAAGTCACAACTCCACTTCTGAGTCCAGGGTAAGTACCCACATTGCAAACAATTCCTTAAAAATCATACTAACTCAGGCGGAAAGCCCCCCACAGGGACTTAGCGAACATAAGGTATGGAGGGCTATGTATGTTAATGCGCACAGTTTAGGCAACAAAATTCTAGAATTGGAGACGGAAATAATGAACGCCGAACTAGACGTGGTGGCGATATCCGAGACTTTGTTCATGGACTCTCATGAATGGGATAAGGCTATACCGGTTTATAACCTACTTCGTCGAGACAAAGAAGGCAAGTTAGGAGGGGGGGGTAGTGCTATACACAAAAGAGGACATCAAAACTACCAGAATCACAGATGTCAAGTACACTGGAGAATCCCTTTGGGTGAACCTGGCCAGGGGTACCAAAAAATGCCTGTATCTTGGTGTAGTATACAGACCTCCAAGACAACTAGAAGACAAGGACTTGGAACTAATCGAGGACATAGAGAATATCACTTTACGTGGGGACACTGTACTGTTAGGAGACTTCAATATGCCCGATGCAGATTGGAACACACTTTCAGCGACTACCAGTGGCAGCAGAAGGCTATTAACCTCCATAAAAGGAGCACGACTCAAACAAATGGTATTGGAACCCACCAGGGATCAGGCGATACTGGACCTAGTACTCACAAACGGAGAAAGCGTCTCAGACGTTTTGGTAAGCGATACACTAGCCTCCAGCGATCACAACATGGTGTGGTTCAACCTCAAGAAAAGTTCCTCTAGATCCAACACGTCAACAAAGCTACTCAAATTTCGGGGAACTGACTTCGAACTCATGGCAGATTTCGTCCATCGGGCACTGCAAAACCAAGCTGAAACCGATAATGTGGAGACGGATGTGGTCAACCCTGAATTCTACCCTACACGAAGCAACAAACCGCTACATAAAAACAGTGAGCAAACGGCGAAGAAACAATAAGACCCCAATGGTTCACAGCGGAGATCTCGGACCTCGTTAAAGAAAAGAAAAGAGCATTTATTTCCTACAAACAATCGGAGAAAAGGGAAGCTAAATCAGACTATATAACCAGGTCTAAAGCAGTCAAAATGACTGTCAGAGAGGCCAAGCTTCGAATAGAAGAAAATCTAGCGAAGAACATTAAGAAGGGGGACAAATCCTTCTTCAGGTATATTAGTGACAGAAAAAGAAACACAGACAGGATAGTACGCCTTAAAAAACCAGACGGGAATTATATAGAATCAGACTCCGATAAAGCAGAACTTCTAAATGAATACTTCTGCTCAGTCTTCACTCGCGAGGCGCTGGGGTCCGGTCCATATTTGCAGGCAAGGCAAAGCTCGGAAGACCCATTTCGGAATTTCGAGTTCACACCCAGCGATGTCTACCGCAAATTATCAAGTCTCAAGGTGAACAAGGCCATGGGACCAGACAATCTACATCCCAGGGTGCTCAGAGAGTTGTGTGATGTCCTAGCAGAACCGTTGTCCATGCTGTTCAATCTATCACTGAGTACGGGGAGAGTCCCCTTGGACTGGAAAACAGCTAACGTCACTCCACTGCACAAAAAGGGTTGCAGGGCAGAGGCTGCGAATTACAGACCGGTGAGTCTCACATCAATAGTGAGTAAACTCATGGAAACACTACTTAAACATGAATTAGATACAATCCTGAGGGAGGAGAATCTAAGGGATCCTCATCAACATGGATTTACCAAGGGTAGGTCCTGCCAATCCAATCTAATTAGCTTCTTTGACTGGGTCACTAGAAAACTGGATTTGGGAGAGTCCTTGGACTTCAGTAAAGCTTTTGATAGCGTTCCACACCATAGGTTATTGAGCAAAATAAAATCGATGGGATTAGGAGAAATACTAACTACATGGGTCAAGGATTGGCTAAGTGGTAGACTTCAGAGGGTAGTGGTTATCGGTACCCTCTCCACAACGTCGGAGGTAACCAGTGGAGTGCCGCAGGGCTCGGTCTTAGGCCCGATCCTCTTCAACATATTCATAGGAGACCTGACTAAGGGGCTTCAAGGTACAATACCATTATTCGCCGATGACGCCAAACTATGTAACATAGTATGTAATAGCAAGTTGCCTGACGGTATGACACAGGACCTACTCTTGTTGGAACATTGGTCCTCGACTTGGCAACTTAGTTTCAACGCTAAGAAGTGTAAGGTCATGCACCTTGGCAGTAGAAATCTGTGCAGAAATTACACCCTAAATGGTGAGACCTTAACTAGGACTGCAGCAGAGTGTGATTTAGGAGTAATCGTTAGTGAAGACATGAAAGCTGCTAATCAAGTGGAGAAGGCTTCATCCAAGGCTAGACAAATATTGGGGTGTATCTGTAAAAGTTTCGTTAGCAGGAAGCCCGAGGTCATTATGCCATTGTACAGATCCATGGTGAGACCTCACCTGGAATACTGTGTACAATTCTGGAGGCCACACTACCGAAATGATGTGCTAAGAGTTGAGTCAGTTCAACGAATGGCCACCAGGATGGTCTCAGGGCTCAAGGATCTCTCATACGAGGAGAGACTGACTAAATTGCGGCTGTACTCTCTCGAAGAATGTAGGGAGAGGGAAGACATGATTGAGACGTTTAAATATATCACCGGTCGTATCGAGGAGAAAGAGGATATTTTCTTTCTTAAAGGACCCTCGGCGACAAGAGGACATCCACTAAAAATCAGGGGCGGGAGATTTCATGGTGACATCAGTAAGTACTTCTTCACCGAAAGAGTAGTTGACCATTGGAATGAACTTCCAGTGCAGGTGATCGAGGCCAACAGCTTGCCAGATTTTAAGAAAAAATGGGATGCACATGTGGGATCTCTAAGAGGGTAAATTGGGGGAGGGCAATCAGAGTGGGTAGACTTGATGGGCTATGAGTTATCTAAGAGGGTAAAGTTAGGGGGGTGGGTCATTAGTGTGGGCAGACTTGATGGGCTATAGCCCTTTTCTGCCATCATTTTCTATGTTTCTATGTCATTCTCTAATACTTACCTGTTTGTGTTTTGTTTTCACTTGGAGAAATGCCAGAAGTTTAAATTCCTGGACTTACACTGAAGCAAGGGTGTTGTCAGCCATGTGTTGACCTGGCAGCCAGAGGGGCTGCAGTGCAAATTACAGGAACAGATTAACTGTTTGATTTTTGGCTTTATTTGATGGGTTTTTTATCACCTGTAAGAAGGAACTGTTAGACCCTTATTTACAGGGAATTGACATGGCCAGGCCACTGGACTAATGCTAGTTTTCTTTTGATACATGTTTTGAACATCGGCTGAGTACAAAATAAAAGCTTACTTTATTTGAACAGTGGCTGGAATGTGGCCTTATTGTGATTTTGGAAGCTTGTGCCATTCTATTATTTTCCCAGCAGGGCCTTCACCTTTTGGAGGTGCGCCAAGGTCATACATAGCACTTAGCAAGGGTACCCGCCTCAGGGCCCGGCCCCACAACCACAGGGGGATCCGTTTTCATTGTTGCTGTTTTGCATAGGTTAATACGAGCAGAATTGATTGTTTGGCAGGGAGTTCCCCATTTCCCGCTCTCTCGTTTCTTGTTTTTTCCTGTAGTGGTTCCTGGCTGCTTGAAGACTAACTGAGGTCCAGGGAGCAATTCTCCAGGGTATGATAAAAGCTTTAACTCCTCCTTCTGCTATCAATTGAAGTTTCCTACAGCTTATGGCAAGCCAGGATAGACAACTCCCATCCATCCTGGAATACAGTGTGGATTTACAAGAAAGAAGATTAGCAGAGGTAAGAACCTAATGTTTTGATCTCTTCAAACTTCTGGTTTAGGGCTCTCCTGTTCTCAGCATTCTCTTCTTCCACACTCTGCACTATGCTTTCTCTTTCTTCCATTCTTTCATTTTGCCTAAGCAACTGGTCCCAAACTTCTAGCAGTTGCCTCTGGAGGTGGTTCTTTTCCGCCTTTAACTGAGCTACACACTTAACAGTGAGTAAATAAACCTCCAACAGGTCTTTAATCTTGCAGTCAGCCTCATCTAGCTCACTAGCTAGATCTTGAGGTGGGTCCTGAAACTCTACCAGTGGCTCTTCCAAGGGTTCTGACACTTCCCCTGGCTAGAACATCATGGCAGACCACGACCCTGCTTCTTTAGCCACTTCCATCCCATAGTGGTTAGCTTTTTTTCTCCCTCTGTGGGTGTACTTGG
The DNA here is from genome assembly GCF_902459505.1 of Geotrypetes seraphini. Classification (NCBI taxonomy): domain Eukaryota; kingdom Metazoa; phylum Chordata; class Amphibia; order Gymnophiona; family Dermophiidae; genus Geotrypetes; species Geotrypetes seraphini. The sequence continues at coordinate 26,609,682 of NC_047101.1, read as the reverse complement.
AACATGTGCTTAAATCTCCCTGTTGTCCATAACAAATCCCTTTCTCCTTCATGGGGCTTCTGGATTTGGACTGCCATTCTCTCCTTTGCCCAGAAATCAGTCCAAACCCAGAAGCCCCATGAAGGAGAAGGGGATTTGTTATGGACAACAGGTAGAGAGGTTAAGTGCCTGTTCCAAGTACACCCACAGAGGGAGAAAGAAGCTAAAAAAGAGTCAGAACCCCTGGAAGAGCCAGTTATATCAAACATCTACCTTGAACAACCCTTATCTCTATTATGAGGCTAACGATATCTAATTTTTCTACAAAGTAAGATTGCTTACCTGGTAACAGGTGTTTTCTGTGGACAGCAAGATAAGTCAGTCACACAAGCCTGCTATCCACCCCCCACTATTGAATCTTCTAATATTAGGCAAAGAACCTGTAAAGAGAAGAGATCAATCATTAAACAGGAAATATTGCACAAGCTCAGTAAGCTTATCATTGACTGTATTGAACTTTGAGAAAAAGCAACCCAACACTTGGTGGTGTCAAATGAAGTCATCTACTTAGCTGATGTAAGCAACTTTGCTTTATCTTTTTTTCTCAATATTTTATGCACTATTACAGGGTTATAATTTCATACCTAGTTCCTGATGTTCACTTTCACTTTGTTTTATTCTTTTCTTTTTCATCCAACTTGCAGCATCACTGTAGAAACTGTGGTGATATCTTCTGCAATAATTGTTCCAACAACGAGCTTTCACTGCCATCCTATCCTAAACCAGTGCGTGTGTGTGATGCCTGCCATACACTTCTGTTGCAGAGATGTTCCTCTAATGCCTCATAAAGATCAAAATCTTTATACAATGGAAAGAAGACAGATTGAAGTTTGTAAAAGTCTTAGTATTTACAATTCATTGTTTCTAGTTATTGGCCAAAAAGTCAGTATAAAAATATCACAGAATAGATTTTGCTTATGAGAAACAAGTTATATTTATGAAGAGAAAGTTTTATATTGAGAGGATAAATGAAGCATTTAAAATAAAAGAAGAGATTTTTTTATATCATATAAAGTGTTGGAAGTATTAATTTCTTTTAACATGATGCCTATTCTATTATGACATCTGGATGTTCAGATCCTATTATAGAACACAGTCCAAGCATACCTAAATGTAGACCAGGTCAATGACAGGCTTAAATGGGTGTACCTAAATGCAGCAAACAATCTGTGCAACTTATTCTATAAATGTTATTTCCCCCTGCAATTGTATGCTATGCTGCTTTTACATTGCCCTTACAGAATAGCACGTAGGCTACTTGTCCACATAAACTTTTTTCCTGCATTTACACATTGAAATGTCATATAAATGCAGAACATTAAACATAAACAAAACTATACTTAAGGAAGTCACTAAGGTAAAGATACTCGGGGTCTTTTTGGACCGGAAATTGAACTATCATGATCAAATAAGTTGAATCATCACTGAATATTTTAATACACTCAGTCATATCAAAAATTGATTTTGTACAAGGGAATAACCTTAAAAGAAATGCGTAGATTGTAAATCCTTAAAAACACTGCAATAAAAATAATTACCAAAAGAAAAAACTTTGATCATGTGTCTCCCATCTTAAAGGAAAAGCACTGGTTACCTATAAATTATAGAACTACATATAAAATAGCATTACTTACACACAAAACATTAATGAACAAGGCTCCTGCATTCCTAGAAAGGCTTCTAATCCCTTATATTCCTACAAAATCTTTAAGTTCTGAAGAAAAATCCCATCACTAAGACTTTATTCAAGGCAGTACACAATCTTTTCTGTCACAGTCCTTCAAATCTGGAATTCGATCCCAATCAATATAAAAGGAAAAAAAATTACTTAGGAAGTTTAAAAGTCTTTTGAAAAGCTGGCTTTTTAAGGACGCCTTTAACTGAGTTATTTGAATTCTATATAATCAGGATACTCTACAGCGGACTAATAGTGTTGTTAAGTGAAAATTAAGCGGGTAACCTTTTCCCATCCTTGTTTCATTACCTATGCCCTTTTTATTTTGTTTATGAATTGTATTTAATCCTTTTGGGGGGTTTTGTCCTCCTGTGTCTTGTTTTGTCAAAAGTATTAATTGTCTGGTTTAATCAAAGTGGGGTTTTTTCTCTTACCCTGATTTTATTCTTATTTGTAAATCGCATTGGATTATGATTTTGCAATCAAATCAAATTTTTAAATAAACTTGAAACTAAATAAACAAACTTGTATTGAAAATGCAACTGTGGACAGATCTCAAACGCCCAAGTGTTTAATAATATTGAAAGCAAAAACACTTCAATGGGGCTTTAATCATCATCATTGGTATGTCCTCAAATTGTATGTGTAATTTACACCTGCAATAGTGTGCTTTTAATATCTATATTACGTGATTGATAATTGGTAGCATTAAAGATATTTTCTTGTCTAATTCTTATTTTCCATATATTGTAGCTTATTACATTCAGAATTCAACTGAACAACATAAATAGCACTTAGCTTTGTTCCCAACGGAACCTCGGCCTGTCCGTTTCACTGTAAAAACGGCTTCCTCGGGGTTAGTGCTATATTTCAATAGGAAATCCAAAATATTTTTATCGATCGATTTACAAGTGCACTAAAAAGAAAAATACAAACACCAATAAGTGATTGGACTAAACAGAGTGTTAACTTGATTTGCGAGCACGCCCCCCCCCCCCCCCCCGAGAACCAGCATCGTTCCCCCCCCCACCTGAACAACTTGAAATTTACCCCCTGTCTGGCACCGGCACGCAGCCCACAGGACGTGCCGGTGCCGCTTGAAGAACTTCCTGCCTTGGAGAGAGGGAGAATTAGAAGGCCTTGAGCATGCGCAGATGCATGCTCAAGGCCCAGCAGAGGCAGGAAGTTCTTCAAGCAGCACCGGCACATCCTGTGGGCTGCATGCCGGTGCTAGACAGGGGGGGGGAGTAAGTTTCAAGTTGTTTTGGGGGGAGGGGGGGAGAAGTGCCAGGGGTGGGAACGTATCAAGCAAGTTTCCATTATTTCCTATGGGGAAACTCACTTTGATATATGAGTATTTTGGTTTACGAGCATGCTTTTGGAACTAATTATGCTCGTAAACCAAGGTTCCACTGTACCTATTGCTAAACAAATAATTGTTACACTCTTTCAAACTCACTTTTTAAACTTGCTTTACAAGTCTTGACACTTTCTACCTGGCTCATATTTTAGAGCCAACTAAATGCTGCTTATCCCAGGACAAGCAGGCATGATATTCTCACATGTGGGTGACGTCATCTACGGAGCCCCAGCGCGGACAGCTTTTCAAGCAAACTTGCTAGAAGTTTCAAGTTTGCACACTGCACCACGCATGTGCTAGCCTTCTTGCCCACTAGAGGGCGCATCCCCACCTCGTGGTCCTCAGTTCATTTTCATCCGCGGAGCCAGAAGCCCTGTGGAGAATTTGTGCTAATTGTGCCTTCTGTCGCCGCGGCTGTGTAGGGATTTTCGCACGGTCGCTGCGTTTTTTTTGTCTTCTTCTTTCTTTATTTTCTTCTTTTTCAAAAAAAAAAAAAAATCTTTTTCGTTCCGTTGCTACCGGGGGCTCCCGGTAGCCGTGGCCGAGGAACCTCGCTTGTTCCCGGCTCTCTTTTGGGCCCATGTCCCGGCCCGTAACGGGCTTTAAAAAGTGCGGGCGCTGTGAACGGCTTCTTTCAATTACTGACCCGCACGGGTGCTGTTTGCGGTGTTTGGGGCCCCATCACCCGACAGCGTCCTGCGAGAAGTGTGCCACTTTCCAGAAGCGGGCACTTAAACGCCGCAAAGCCCGCATGGCGGAACTTTTTTCTGTCGAGTCCCCTCCGGGGAAGGCCTCGAGTTCGGCCTCGGCTTCGGCCCCGGCCTTGACCTCGGCCTCGACGTCGGCATCGACCTCAGCTTCGGCACCCTCGGCTTCGCCTCGGGCCTCGATGCCTTCGAAACAGCCCAAGGCCTCGGGTAAGTCTCCGCTTCCCTCCTCAGCTCCAGGATCGTCCAAAAAGCCATCCTCGGGCTCGTCGGCGGGTGGGTCCGCCTCTGTTAAACCCAAGTTGCCCGCGTCCGCTGCCCCGAGGGAATACTCGAGACCGAGGTCGCCCTCTGAGGAGCAGCGGCAGGTCTTGCCACAGGGAATGTCAATCCCTGTGTTCCAAGAATTGCTCCGGGCGTTGATCGCCTCGGAGCTCACCGGGGCCATTGACCAGCTGCAGCAGGCTTCGGCCTCGGCGGCTTCGGCCCCGGTGGCTTCGGCCTCGGTGGCCCCGCAGTTGGTGACCTCGGCCTCGGGTACCGGGGCTTCGGCTCCCGAGGCGCCCACGGCCTCGACCTCGGCGGTACCCTCGGACCCGGCTTCGCGGGATCCGCCGGAGCGTAGCGTGCGCCCGAAGGACAAGGTGCGCCGAGTGCGACGAATCTCATCTTCGTCCTCGGGGTCCTCGCGAGGTTCATCGCCCTCGGGCAGGTCTCGAGCGAGGCGCAAGCCGAGGAAGGCCAAGCGGTCTCGGACCTCGCCTCGGCGGCGTGGTCGCTCGTCGCCGGCCGGGGCCGATGCCTTGCAGGTGCGGGACCTGCGTGTCGATAACCCCATTTTGTTCCGGTCTCCGGCCAGGGAGAGCTCAAGGGGCTTCCTCGCCGGGGCCGAAGGGTCGGGCTTCGGTGCCTCGGACCCCGGGGGGATCCCCGAGGGGTTCCTTCCGACGCACCCGGTCTCCGACTCCGTCGAGGTCGCAGGACTGTGCCTCGTTGGGGTCGGGGTCGGGGAGGGAGCCCAGATACTCTCATGAGGCCTCTCCCTTCGGCTCCGCCGGGAAGCCACGGTCTCCCTCTCCTCCTGCAAAACCCTCATCCTTTACCAGGTTTGTACAGGATATGGCGGCGGCTTTGGGTGTCGACTTGTCTGAAGGGTCCACTCACACCAAGGAGTTCTTGGAGGAGCAGGATCTTCCTGCCCCTCCTAGGGAGTCCCCGCGCCTTCCGATTAACAAGGTCCTCTGTCAGACCTTCCTGCGGAATCTTGAGGCTCCTTTGACGGTCGCGGTGGTCCCCTCCAAAATGGAGTCTAAGTATCGCACCCTCCCCATCAAAGGGTTTGAGAAGGGTCAACTTTCCCATACCTCACTCCTAGTGGAATCAGCGGTCAAGAAATCGCAACCCTCCAGGGTCTCGGCGACGGTCCCGCCGAGTAGGGAGGGCCGGACCCTTGACAAATTTGGCCGTCGTCTCTATGCGAACTCTCTGATGGCTGCAAGGGTCTTGAACTATGCTTTTTCGTACTCTTCCTTCCTCCGTACGATGGTGAAGGACCTCCCCTCTTTCCGTGAGGTGATGCCGGAGTCGCATAGGGACCGGTTCGCCACCTTTAGTTCGAATCTGACCCAGCTGCGCCTATATTTATTCCGCAGTTTATGATGCGTTTGAACTCGCCTCGAGGGTGTCCGCCTGTGCAGTGGCCATGCGCCGGCTGGCGTGGCTTCGGACCCTCGAGATGGAGTCGAATTTGCAGGAACGCCTGGCAAATTTGCCTTGTGTTGGGGTGGAGTTATTTGATGACTCTCTGGATGCGGCGACGGAGCGACTGTCTAAACAGGAACGCTCCCTGGCCTCTCTGGTGCGGCCGAAGCCTAAGGCTCCTGCCCAGCGTCCCTTCCGGCAGCCCCCGAGGAGGTACCCTCAGAAGTCCACACCGGCCTTCTCCAGACCGCCCCCTCGGAGACAGCCCCAGCAAAGTAGGGGTGGCCCCTCTAAGCCTGCCGCGCAGGGGGCCGCCAAGGCCGCGCCGTCCTTTTGACGGGATACGCGGTTGGGGGCGGGCCCCCACCGCAATATCGCGCCACCCCCTCCCCATCGGGGGTCGGCTGACGGCCTTTGCCGGGGCCTGGTCGGAGATCACGTCGGACGCATGGGTGCTCAGGATAATCTCAGACGGCTATTCGCTAAACTTCTCCTGTCCGCCTCCGGACTTGCCCCCCGGGGCTTGCCCTCCCAATCGGAACCAGCTGGCCCTTCTCCTGGAGGAAGCCAGGGCCTTGTTGAGTCTCAGGGCGGTCGAGGTGGTACCTCGCGATCAGATGGGCCAGGGGTTTTACTCCCGTTACTTTTTGGTCCCAAAAAAGACCGGGGACTTGCGCCCCATTTTGGACCTCCGGAAGCTCAACAAGTTCCTGGTCCGGGAGAAGTTCCGTATGTTATCGCTCCCGGTTCTCTATCCACTTTTGGACGAGGGAGATTGGATGTGCTCCCTGGACTTGAAGGAAGCTTACACCCATGTTCCGGTGCATCCCGCTTGCCGCAAGTTCTTGCGTTTTCAGGTCGGGGATTTGCACCTGCAGTATCGGGTTCTTCCCTTCGGGCTGTCATCTTCCCCTCGGGTATTCACCAAGTGTATGGTGGTGGTGGCGGCGGCCCTGCGCTCGCGGGGTCTGCAGGTCTTTCCCTATCTGGACGATTGGCTGATCAAGGCCCCGTCCAGGGAGGGGGTTATCTTAGCGACCCGACAGACTATCAGTCTTTTGCAGGACCTGGGGTTCGAAGTAAACTTCCCCAAGTCTCAGTTGCGTCCGGCGCAGTCTCTCCAGTTCATTGGAGCCGTGCTGGACACGGTTCGCCTCCGCGCTTTTCTCCCCCCGCCTCGACGGGAGACTCTGCTTCGGTGGAGTCGCCATTGTCAAGGGCAATCGCAAATGTCGGCCCAGCACATGATGGTTTTGCTGGGCCACATGGCGTCGACGGTTCACGTTACGCCGTTCGCTCGCCTGCACTTGAGAATCGCGCAATGGACTCTGGCGTCGCAGTGGCGACAGGATCGCGATCCGGTGTCCTCCCGGATAGCAGTGATTCCTTGTTTACGTCGATCGCTCCGTTGGTGGACCGTCTCTTCCAATTTGTCAGGGGGTTTGCTGTTTCTCGTTCCTCCTCACACCAAGGTCTTGACGACGGACTCCTCCGAGTATGCGTGGGGAGCGCACCTGGAGGGTCTGAGGACGCAAGGTCTGTGGTCGGCCGAGGATCGTCGGTGCCACATCAATGTGCTGGAGCTTCGCGCCATTTTTCTAGCTGCGCGAGCTTTTGTCCACCTACTACGCGACCAGGTGGTACTCGTGCGGACGGACAACCAGGTAGCGATGTACTATGTAAACAAACAGGGGGGTACGGGCTCTTGGCCTCTGTGTCAAGAGGCCCTCCGCCTTTGGGACTGGGCGATCTCCCAGAACATGTTCCTGCGGGCGGTGTACATTCAGGGAGAGCAGAATCAGCTGGCCGACAAACTCAGTCGTCTTCTCCAGCCGCACGAATGGTCTCTGAACTCCCGAGTACTTCGAGAGGTTTTCGACCGCTGGGGTACTCCTCAGGTGGATCTGTTTGCCTCTCCGGAGACTCGCAAGCTACCCCTCTATTGCTCTCGGATTTACTCTCCGGATCGTCTCGAGGCGGATGCCTTCCTCCTCGAATGGGAGGGGAGGTTCCTTTATGCGTTTCCGCCGTTTCCTCTGATTTTGAGAACGCTGGTTCATCTCAGATCGACCGGAGCCTCCATGATCCTCGTTGCGCCTCGTTGGGCCAGGCAGCCCTGGTTCTCCCTTCTTCTTCAACTCAGTACCAGGGAACCTCTGCTTCTGCCGGTGTTTCCCTCTCTGCTGTCTCAGAGTCGGGGTTCGCTGTTGCATCCCAATCTTCAGTCTTTACATCTGACTGCTTGGTTTCTCTCCCCCTGACTTCGATTCCGGTGTCTCGGGCCGTGAGGGACGTTTTGAAGGCCTCGCGTAAGGTCTCGACTCGGCTTTGCAATACTCAAAAATGGACCAGGTTTACATCCTGGTGTTCTTTGAATAGTCTGGAACCAGTTTCGGTGCCTGTGGCTTCGGTTCTGGAGTATCTTTTGCATTTGTCTGAGTCTGGCCTGAAAACGACTTCCATTCGGGTACATCTCAGTGCCATTGCTGCATTCCATCGGCATCTTGAGGGTCGTTCTCTCTCTCTTCATCCTCTGGTGACGCGTTTCATGAAGGGGCTAGTGAATATCCATCCTCCTCTGAAACCTCCTCCGGTGGTGTGGGATCTTAATGTGGTCTTGGCTCAGCTTATGAAGCCTCCCTTTGAGCCCATCGACAAGTCGCACCTTAAGTTTCTTACTTGGAAAGTAGTCTTTTTGATTGCACTCACGTCTGCTCGTAGAATTAGTGAACTACAGTCTTTGGTGGCGGATCCTCCTTTCACGGTGTTTCATCATGATAAGGTGGTTCTCCGCACCCATCCCAAATTTTTACCTAAAGTTGTGTCTGATTTCCACCTTAATCAGTCTATTGTCCTTCCGGTGTTTTTTCCGAAGCCCCATTCTCATCCTGGTGAGGCGGCGCTTCATACCCTTGACTGTAAGAGGGCGTTGGCATTTTATCTCCAACGTACCAAGTCTCATCGGAAGGTTACTCAATTATTTTTGTCCTTTGATCCTAATCGTTTGGGACACCCGGTTTCAAAGCGCACCTTGTCCAACTGGTTAGCTGCTTGTATTTCTTTTTGCTACGCTCAGGCTGGTCTCCCGCTTGCGGGTCGTGTTACGGGTCATAAAGTCCGGGCGATGGCAGCTTCTGTGGCTTTCCTCCGTTCTACGCCTATGGAGGATATTTGTAAAGCTGCCACTTGGTCTTCGGTTCATACGTTCACCTCCCACTACTGTCTGGACACTTTGTCCAGAAGCGACGGCCGGTTTGGCCAGTCGGTGTTACGTAATCTGTTTTCATAATTTGCCATCCTCCCACCTGCCCTTTTTTGGTTGGCTTGGAGGTCACCCACATGTGAGAATATCATGCCTGCTTGTCCTGGGATAAAGCACAGTTACTTACCGTAACAGGTGTTATCCAGGGACAGCAGGCATATATTCTCACAACCCGCCCACCTCCCCGGGGATGGCTTTCTTTGCTATGATATGGAACTGAGGACCACGAGGTGGGGATGCGCCCTCTAGTGGGCAAGAAGGCTAGCACATGCGTGGTGCAGTGTGCAAACTTGAAACTTCTAGCAAGTTTGCTTGAAAAGCTGTCCGCGCTGGGGCTCCGTAGATGACGTCACCCACATGTGAGAATATATGCCTGCTGTCCCTGGATAACACCTGTTACGGTAAGTAACTGTGCTTTTTTGTCTGTGCATGAATAATTAATAAGAGATGCTGGTTTTGTATGGTCAAAATAGCTGTTCAACTTTTCTCTAAACCATACATTTCTATAACACCATTGAAGTTCTTGTTATACATTTACAGAAATGGATACTTGGTACCTGGCTGTTACACTCTTGAGCAAACTGCTCACTGCCCTGCTTCTAACTTATTAATGAAAAAATGGTGGCTGAGTTTAAAAAAAAACCTCGATTCTGATCTGACCAATCATTTCACTCCATTCTAGCCCGAACTGCAGCTATTGGGTAAATAAACTGTGACAATATTGTGTGAACTGTTGCAATTTTATATGAATGCTTTCCACTTGATATTATTCAAGGGATTGGAGTCTGAATATCCATTTTTGTTCAATTTGTCTTAATTTCTTGTCACGATTGCCTCCTCTTTTGTTCTTAATTACGGTACTATTTCAATAATAAAGCATCTTAGCTCATTGAAGCAATGTTTCTTGTTTATGCTATGTGCTGTCAATGGAGCCTCCATTCTGCCCCTGTTAATATTTTCACGCATATAACGCGCGCGTTATACGCGTTTTTACCTACCGCGCATACCCCTCGCGCGTTATATGCGTGAGCGCGGTATACAAAAGTTTTAAAACATAGTTCCCACCCCGCCCGACTCACCCCCCCAGCAGGACCGCTCGCACGCGCTCCCACCCGCACCCGCATCCACGATCGGAGCAAGAGGGAGCCCAAGCCCTCTTGCCCGGCCGACTCCCCGACGTCCGATACATCCCCCCCCCGGCAGGACCACTCGCACCCCCACCCCGAAGGACCGCCGACTTCCCGACAATATCGGGCCAGAAGGGAGCCCAAACCCTCCTGGCCACGGCGACCCCCTAACCCCACCCCGCACTACATTACGGGCAGGAGGGATCCCAAGCCCTCCTGCCCTCGACGCAAACCCCCCTCCCTCCAACGACCGCCCCCCCCCAAGAACCTCCGACCGCCCCCCCCAGCCGACCCGCGACCCCCCTGGCGACCCCCCTGACCCCCCCACCCCGTACCTTTGGTAGTTGGGCCAGAAGGGAGCCCAAACCCTCCTGGCCACGGCGACCCCCTAACCCCACCCCGCACTACATTACGGGCAGGAGGGATCCCAGGCCCTCCTGCCCTCGACGCAAACCCCCCTCCCCCCCAAAGACCGCCCCCCCCAAGAACCTCCGACCGCCCCCCCAGCCGACCCGCGATCCCCCTGGCGACCCCCACGACCCCCCCACCCCCGTACCTTTGGTAGTTGGCCGGACAGACGGGAGCCAAACCCGCCTGTCCGGCAGGCAGCCAACGAAGGAATGAGGCCGGATTGGCCCATCCATCCTAAAGCTCCGCCTACTGGTGGGGCCTAAGGCGCTTGGGCCAATCAGAATAGGCCCTGGAGCCTTAGGTCCCACCTGGGGGCGCGGCCTGAGGCACATGGTCGGGTTGGGCCCATGTGCCTCAGGCCCCACCAGTAGGCGGAGCTTTAGGATGGATGGGCCAATCCGGCCTCATTCCTTCGTTGGCTGCCTGCCGGACAGGCGGAGTTGGCTCCCGTCTGTCCGGCCAACTACCAAAGGTACGGGGAAGGGGGGTGGGGGGGTCGTGGGGGTCGCCAGGGGGGTCGCGGGTCGGCTGGGGGGGCGGTCGGAGGTTCTTGGGGGGGGGCGGTCGTTGGGGGGGGGGGGGGTTTGCGTCGAGGGCAGGAGGGCCTGGGATCCCTCCTGCCCGTAATGTAGTGCGGGGTGGGGTTAGGGGGTCGCCGTGGCCAGGAGGATTTGAGCTCCCTCCTGGCCCGATATTGTTGGGGAGTCGGCGGTCCTTCGGGGGGAGGGATGTATCGGACGTCGGGGGGGGGCATCAGGCTTTCAGGATGGGGACAGACCTTCAAGGGGGGACAGTGCACGGAAAGTCAGGGCGGGCGAAAGGAGCGTCGGGCAGCATGCGCGGTATACCCGTGAGCGCGGTATACCAAAGTTTTTGTACATATCATCGTGATTTCTGCGCGCTATACCCGTGTGCGCGTTTTATACGGGTGCGCGTTATTTGCGTGAAAATACGGTAGATCTGTGTTCGTTAACCTTATTCTAAAACTTCGAATGGTTTTCCCCTACGTAGATCACATTATAATGTAGATAGCATAAGTGCTGTTACAATTTGTAAAGTGCTTGATTATATTTTCTCCCTTCAACGGGGTTTATGAAGGAAGTAGTTTGTAACATGACTGCACAACTGTTACATTACCCACATTTATAGTGTGCTTTGATGTTTTTGCTGGTAAATTTCTGATGGGCTCAAAATTTCTTTTAAATTCCTTGATCTGGAATATGATGTTCTTAATTGTGTTTCCCTAAACACTTCATGTGTTTGCCAGCTTTGAAACTTATTCCACAAATGTTTCATAAATTCAAAGAAAACCTCCAGCTTCTGCAGTGTAGAATCATCCTTCAACAGGGGAGAAGCTAAGCTGGATGCTGCCACCTCTTCCGGATGTGGCCAGTGGCACAGGACACAAGAAGAAGCTTTAGGCACCAAATTTGCACAACCCTGGTAAGAATTCACATCGGAAAAGCCCAAGGATTCCATTCCAATACGTTTTGAGGCAAAAATTTCAGTTTTGGAGACGCCGGAAGCTTTTGAAAAAAAGATCACTAAAAATCCAAGATGGCCACCATTAAGAAAATTGCACCAAAATGCAATTTTTTAAAATATTAAATAAACCTCAAAACTGGTGATTTTAGGATTTTTCATGAGGGGGAACACAGGAGGACATGCAGAAGCTCTCAAAGCTTTGAATTTCATACCTCCCCCAATTCACCTCACAGTACAGTACGTTTTGAGGCAAAAATTTCAGTTTTGGAGATGCCGGAAGCTTTTGAAAAAAAGATCACTAAAAATCCAAGATGGCCACCATTAAGAAAATTGCACCAAAATGCAATTTTTTTAAATATTAAATAAACCTCAAAACTGGTGATTTTAGGATTTTTCATGAGGGGGAACACAGGAGGACATGCAGAAGCTCTCAAAGCTTTGAATTTCATACCTCCCCCAATTCACCTCACAGTACAGTATTCCCCCGCGAATTCGTGATTTGCGAATTGCAGACTCGCTCATTCGCATTCTGCTCTGACCGCCTCTTCCTGTAGTAAAGTCGGGCTACGCCAAAATAAAGATATACTGAGGGAGTGGAAGAGGAGACAGAAGAAAAAAAAGAGTGAACTTACAATGGGGCTTAATGCACTATGGATTCTGAGGTTGTATTAGAATAATAAACAGCACAGTGTCTATATTAGTAGTATAACATAATAAATATGGTAAAATTATGTTCTTACCTGCTAATTTTCTTTCCTTTAGAAGCAGCAGATGAATCCAGAGACCAATGGGATAGCTCACTTCTACCAGCAGGTGGAGATAGAGAAACTGATTAACAGGTGTACTTATTTGCTGGCACTCCTCCTGTCTCATCAGTATAGCTCCTTGCCCAAGCACATTTAACCATCAGTAGGTATAGCATGTAAAAAACTTCTTTCCCAGAACACCTCACGAACAACACCCAATCACTAAAAGCCGTACACGAAAAACTGACAACCAGATATCAGAAAGGGTGGGGCTCTGGATTCATCTGCTGCTTCTAAAGGAAAGAAAATTAACAGGTAAGAACATAATTTTACCTTCCTTAGCAAAGCAGCAGATGAATCCAGAGACCAATGGGATGTAGCAAAGCAATCCTTAATTTGGGTGGGAAGCAAACGCCGCCTTCGCAACGACCAAAACATCAAAAAAAACCTATCGCATGTGCCCGCACATCCATGCAGAGACGCGGAGAGAAGGTACTCTCGGAAGACCAGTTAGCCGTGAGACAAATCTCCTCCAAGGCAAAAACCCTCTGGGCCGAGCCCAAGAAGCAGCCATCGCTCCAGCGGAATGGTCATGAAGTTTAATCGCCACCCGCTCCCCTGCCAGCAGGCAAGTATAAAGAATGTCCTCCTGGACCATTGAGCGAGGTAGGCATCGGACGCCGCCATACGCCTGAGGCATCCCTTGAAGAATCCCAAAAAGGAGATATAAACCACTAACAGTTGTTAGAAACCGATCTCGCGGAGAACACTACCTACGTTTCAAAAAATGCAGTGAATAAAAGTACTGCTTCCACTATCTCCCTCCAGGAAGAAGGAAGGAAAAGCGAGCATGATGTAAAAGAAAGGATGACCCCCCCCTAGAAAGAAATAGTGGTACCATCCGAACTGACACCCCATATGACGGAAATAAGGAATAGGAATCCCCGTTGAACAAGGCCTGCAACATCGCAACTGCAAAGCTGAAGCCATGACCACGAGGAATCCCATGGTCAACCGCACAGCTCTTTAGAGCCCCAAAGGACAAGGCTTAAATGAAGCCATCGGTAACTTAGAAGAAGTATATGAATGAATTACATCAAACCGGGCTTTCTAAGAGGCGCATGAATATACCGCCTTCTGTTTAGGAACTGAACTACAGGAAGCTGAGAAGTCAGCGAAGGGCCATATACCTAGTTCCTGTAACAAGCCAAGAATGGTAATTGAAGCTGAAGGGAATTGAACGCTATGCCATCGGCAATATACCTGTGCTAAAAAGGAACTCAGGAAGGGTGCAACTGTTGAGAAGTATTCAAGAAAGGAAACACCTCCAAAAGGAAGCAGAAGCCACAGGAGAAGACGTCTGTAGCGCCTGGATAAGAGAAGAAACAACCTGCTTCGCATTACCGTCACACGCCAGTCAAGACTGCTCAAAAGCTAGGTCGTAATACCCAAGTAGTATGAATATCCATGTTGATCTCAATCAAGGAGAGCAAAGTCGGAGATCAAAGGAAACTTCTCAGTCCGGCTGTCGAAAGGCTCAACAGATCCACATAGCAAGGATGGCGCAGCCAAGCCAGAGATTGTACCAATACTGTGCCCCTAAAGCGAGCTTGAGATGGCAAATCCAAGCTATCATCAGCCAGGGGAAAACAGTGAAAAAGAGAAACCAGAGGAGTTTTTTTTTTTTTTTAAAGCCTACAGCACCTGGTATTCCCAGGTGGTCACCCATCCAGGTACTAAACAGGCCCTATCCTGGTTGGCTTCTGAGATCAGACGGGATCGGGCACATTCAGGGTGGTATGGCTGTAAGAAAGAAGCCACACTGTTACCCCCTTTAACTCCCACTTCCTGTGCCCGCCTAAGAAGCTAGGAAGCATGGAATTGTGAGACGAGGCCATGAGGTCAAGTTCCAGGAGATCTTATTTCCACCACAAAAAAAATGGAACACCTGAGCCAAAATTCCCAATAACCAGGATGTAGAAGATATCACTATAACTAACGTCTACACTTCTAGAGCGTACGCAGTGCTGTACACAGTAACATCCAATAAATGGGTTATGCTCAGATTTCACAGAGAGAAAGACTAACCAAACTCTTTTCCTGACCTGAAAAATGATCGGTCAACCGAATAGAAAGATGAGGGTCCACCCATCGAAGTAGAACAACCACTGTACCTGGCAACTGAGTACATCACCTACTGCCCAAGCTGCAGAGAAACACCCCCATCATAATACTGACTGAAAGGGCCCTCAGCGGCATTCCAGAAGAATGGTCTGAAGCTCCAGAAAGGAAGCCTGACCATGCTCAAGAGTAGAAGAAGGAACCAGAACTTAGTCGCCTCTGAAGACCAGACTCCTGAAGCTGAGGATGGAAGCCACCGAGCCCCCCAACCCGACTGTCCAGAATAGTTGGTGGTCATAAGCTAGTCCAGGAAAGACCGAGGCATGCCCTGGAAAGACAATCTTTCTGAGCCCCCCAAATCATACAAAGCTATGCAGGAGAAGCCTAGCAACTAATAGGAGCCCAGAGATACCGAGAACCACTGGAATAAAAGCGGCTGCTGAGCGTTAGAAGGGAAAGCAAGCCGAGGTTCCCAGAGGGGTCAGCAATATGGATGCTAGAACCTGAACAGAATCCCATACTCTTAGCCATGGTAAGCGAAGAACGCCAATCTGAGATCGAGACTCCACACTCAAGGCTCTGGAAAGAAATACAAGTCTCTCCTATAAGAATAACAGCATCAACCCGATATACCTATAACTAGTATAGGAAAAAAGAGCACTGCAAATATGAAGATGCGCATGTAAAGAATTGAGGAAAAGAAACCACCCGCTTCGTGTCAGTCAAAAGACCCGACGAAGTCGTCCGAATCAAGCAGGCCGTCACGCATAAATCAGACAAATCGCCTGGCAGTGCCAACGAACCCTTGGGTAGGTGAAATGGAATGTGCCCAAACCGAAAGCGCTGCTCCGAGAGAGGCAGGCCAACCTAGTGCTGACTCAGAGTCCATAGAGAAAATGTAAATATCTTCCCCGTTTGACTGCAGAAATGGGTAACCCTGAGAAACTAATGCAGCCGAATGGAATCCAGCCTGCCCAAAGCCCCCATCTTGGCCACCCACTAATTAAGTGGTACCCTAAGAACTGTCCCGAGGACCAGCCCCACTTCAAAGAGAAACGCAAAACAGAGAGACTCTGGAAACGTGAGGAGGATGCAAAGGTGCAAGCATCCTGAAAAAAGTTCACAGCTCCCTGACCTGACAGTAAGGCGACTACTCCTTCATGAGAAAACTGTCAACCTGGAAAAAGAACACCGTCTTGCGATGTGAAAGGGAGCATGAGGACATTCAGCAACCTGCCTGAGCTTTACGCAAGCAAAGGAAAGACAAGGCGCACCAGGCGTAATCCAGAAGCAGCATACGCCTCTCCAGAGAAACGAGCTGTACCTGGCCGAAAACAGACCAGGTTTCCACTCCAAAAGAGAGCGTAAGGGGAGAATTCATTGGGCATACAGTGCCAGCTACCCTTCGACCTCGCAAGCAGAGGATCTTGCCCTTAGGGATCAGCCGCCACTAGACCATGCTTCTAGAGCGGAAGGCCGTCTAGCTTTTTTTTTTTTTTTAAATAGACTTGAACCTTCGCCTCTTCTTTTGGAGCCATATCAGCTCTACTCCTTAGCTGGGGCTTGAACCTCAGCTCCTTGTTACTAACCCAGCACACAACCCTTGCGCCACCAGGTTTTCACAGACAAGCTGGCCCACAGCAAGAAGAAAAGAACCATCAGGCCTCAAGAGAGACCCTCAACTCGGAATTCCTGCAACTACCCCGCAGAAACCAGTCTAGAGCCCAAGCAGGCGGACGCAGCACCCAGGCAGAAGGCCTAAGGAAACCTCCAACATCGCCGCACGTTATCGGAACCCCGAGTGAAGAAATGAACCACACGAATGATACACTGGCACGCCCTTGACACCTACTCCACCTTGCTGTTCGCTAACCCCTAAGGCAGCAAAACCAAGCGTAGGCAGCCAAACTCAGGGCAGAAACTTAATGTGGAAGTGCCTAGAGATATAAATGTACAGCCCCCAATAACAACCAGTTGCCTATTCTTTTTTTTTTTTTTTTTTTGTTAAGAGAAGCATGTGGACAAACACCACAGCAAATGGAGCACTGCAATACGGGGCACAGCTGATTTCAAACAAAAATAAGCCGCGGTACACGCTTAAGTTAGCTGTAGGACATGAGTCAATGAACCCTGCGGCGCTGGGGGCCCAAGCGCGGGCACTTTCCTGCCAGAATCAAAACCGGCTGGCTCCCCCAACAGCGCTGTACAAAACAGACCGGGAGCTCATAGCCAAAACCGCAGCACACCGCTCCGCAAAGCAGACGGCGAGGCCCGCGCTGAGAACGGCAGCCGCCCAGAATAACTCCCCGAGTATTGCAGTGCTGGCGACCCAAACTCGGACTGTTTCGCTCCAAAATAGGCCGGCTCCTAGAACATTGCCGCTCACACCGGACTCGGAGCCCATAGCCGAAGCGTATAAAAAATGCAAAACACACCTCGGGGAGGAAAGGGGAAAAGGCGCATGGCTCCCAACAGTAGGGGAGCACAAGCTCGCACCACCCGCGCTATAGAACGATTCAGCTCCATTACAGATAATGTATAACACACCCGGAGCCGTCCTCACAATTTGCGGCCATATCGATAGCCACACAGTTACATTTACCCACGGGCCGTGGCAGTATCAAGAAACAATGTCCCAGAAACTACCAACCCCACAGCACAAGCGCTAGGGTAAGAAAAAGAAGCGCTCCTTAGTTATGCGCAAGAATACAGAGGCCACCTACCTCACTGAAGCAAGCTGATACCAAAACATATTCCACCACAAAACAAAACTGCCATAGTCAAAAACCCACAGCTCTTACATAACCACAAAGTTCAGAGACCAGTAGAATAAAACACATACTCACAATCTACTGGATAGTGCTGGTAGACGCCGGCAACACCTGCTGCCTAGCATGAGCAGGGCAAAAAGTCAGCTGTGTAGGCCCCCCCTTTTTTTTTTTTTTAAATGGGAAAGAAGAAAAATAGGGACCAGGGCAGACCCTCTATCATTGGAGGGAGGGTGAGGCAGGGACAAGGGGGGGCCCAAGTGTAACCTCTAAAGCCGGCACCGATTAGCCGGACACCCCTGTCTCACTGAAGAGAAAAATCTCAACAGGAGAAACAGAATGGCAGTCTCACTGAAGAGAAAATCTCAACAGGAGGTAATAAAGTTCCAGCCACAGCCAGAATCCAGGAGCTAGTTGAATAGCGACTTCCACCTGCTTGGAGATAGAGAATACTGATGAGACAGGAGGAGTGCCAGCAAATAAGTACACCTGTTAATCAGTTTCTCTATCTCCACCTGCTGGTAGAAGTGAGCTATCCCATTGGTCTCTGGATTCATCTGCTGCTTTGCTAAGGAAATATATTTTGTGCTATAGGGGACTCTTCTTGATATAGCCTTCAGTTGAAACATGTCGGAGAACTGACAGGTCCCTTCCTGATACTAACAACAAACAAACAAAGATAAGTTCAAGTTTGAACGATAAAGTTTTAATATTTATATAAAGAATTTGCACAGAGCACTTTATACACATACAAAATAGTATGGATCTCATGACAAGGCCAGTGCTGAACAAGTACTTAGCCATTGAAAACATTTGGCTATTACTGGCACTTCTGAAGATCCTGAAGAAAATGTAAAAATAGAGTGAAATAACAAAAGTAAATGTTATGTGAAAGTTAGAGGTGATACTGTCTAGGATCAGTGGGATATGTATTAATGACAGTGTCAAAAATTTGGATACAGAATAATACTAACCAGTAAGCCTTTATAAACAATGCATATTTTGAACTTCTCATGCCTCCTCTTGGGCTTTTCACTTAGGATTATTTGCTAACAATACACACTGATGTCCAAGTCTTCCACACGGGTTGAAGTTTGAATCATAGCTTGAAAAGGCACCTCTCAGAGAACTGAAAAACTCATGACTGCGACAAATTAAGCTGGTGTTTCAAATAATCATGTTCCCTGCAGCCATCACTGATTATTTTTAACTACTCACCTTTTTGATTTTAAGCTCAAGGAAAATTATATATAAAAGTACATCCAATGGGACTTATGATCCAAGTTTTGATTGAGGTGATAAAGTATGAAGTGATTTGCCCAAGACAAATGGAATTAGTGGGAGGAGGATTTCAACCCTAGTCAGTGGCGTAATGAGGCGCCTGCGGTGGAGGCGCTCCTTCCCCCGTACCTCTGTAACGTTCCTGGCATGAGAAGCAACCCCTGAATTGCTGTCATGCTAGCATCAGCTCTTCCTCTGATGTCACTTCCTAGGCACGGGTCCAGGAAGAGCCAACGCTGGCGTAACAGCAGCCTGGGGGTTGCTGCTCTTGCCAGGAACGTTGAGGTATGGGGGGGGGGGGGAAGGAATGGAGGGAATGCAGAGAAGGACAGGTGCCTGTGCCCTCTCCAAGACAGCGCTCGGGGCAGACCCCCCACCCCCACTGACCCTATCTTCCCTGTTTCTCATCCTGCTGCTCTAACCACTGGGTTACACCTTCCATGCTACACAGAGCTCAGTGATATAAAGTAGTTGGAAACAGATTGTTTTTAAAATGAAGGAGTATACATTGTATCAGAAAACAAGAGGCTACTTCAAGAAAAGATGAAATGAGTGTTACTGCCAACTATGAAAAAAACAAATGTTCTGCAACTTGTGAATCCTTTTAAAAATAAAAATGTACCAGATTGAGGCCAGCATCAGTCTTCAACTTCCACTCCAGCAGCAATTGGGGTAAGAAGGGAAAAAACACTGCTTTAAGCATCCCAGAACTCATACTAAAGGCAGGGATTTTTTTTTAATTGCAGCCACTAGCATCAAGCAAATACTTCTCAAAAACAAAGCTTGAGTAAAAATATTGTAATTCACGTTTGACACATACATAAGGAAAGCTATTAGAATAAATTACTGCATACCTATTAAACATTCACTTGAATACATACACTTTACTACAAAGAGTATGTATCTCTGAGGATTAAATTGTTTGCAGCGCCCAAGGATTAAGAAATCAGTACTTATTCCTTAAAAATTTCTGACATACCTAACAGCAGCAAAAAAAAAAAAAAAGTATATTTAGCTGGCAGTTTGAAGATCTGGATGATACAAATCTGTGCTGGTACTTGACCAGCAGTTAAAATGCCTTACCTTCCCATATCTGAACTGGCAAATACCACTAGTTTCACAGAACTCTGACACAAACGTAAGAGTATAAAGCTAATGGTTGCCTGTGACAAAACCTTCCTGAGAACAGAACTTATGAAGCTTACAGCCCCCATGAATTCTATAATAATGGATGAAAACTGACAGATTAACAATTGCCATTAAAATCAAGCAACACTATCACAATTCAGACTTCACAAATATCAGGAAATTTGTGCAATATAATAAAATGATTCACTAAAAAATTTAACGCAAGTTCTACTACCTACCAAACTCATACAAGTACTGAAATTGCAGCCTGTATGCTTTACAATAAACATACAACTTGTCAACAAAAACTAACTTAGTTGGTTAAAAAGATCAAATGTGCTTTATAAATTACAGATGCTTAATTTGTGAAAAAAATACATCCCAGGAAGCAATTTAAAGCATTCAAGCACTGCATAAAGATAACAGTTCTGTTTAACGTCTTCAACTATTTTTATTTCTTATTTAGAATAAAAGCAAATGCGTTATGAATTTCCCACGGAATACAATAGAAAAATGTGATAGTCTAACCATACATCCAAAAATAGTGATCGCAACCTGTTAAATACAAACCACATATCCCTAGCTTGAGGCAACTGCTGGCACCTCACTAGGCTGATCTTTTACAACCAATGAGAAGCGGCTCACTGTACTTCCTGTTCCTACAGATGGAAGCTCTCTATAATTCTCATACAGCAAATTTCACTTCTTGGTTAGAGTTCTGTAAAAAAAGAAAAATATTCAGACACAACAACAGATTCCATCACAGATATGTTTGGACAAAAATGCTTTATGTATCCACTCCCTGAGGAATGCTAATTTTCAAATATTGTATAGTTTTTCTTTACTAGTTATGACTCGTGCACCATTTCAAGAATAAAAATATATTTTACTATAGAGCACCAATAAATTATTAATATAAATACACATTTCTAAAAAAGTAAAAACAGTAATAGCTATTACAATTATTTACTTTAATGTATACATTAAAAACACCAACAGGTGAACGCTGCTGTTCGTTTACATAGCATGCATCCTGCCAGTCAAAAGAATGCACTTGTGATATATGTTTGTTTTATTTTTGCATCACAACTAATTGTACGTAAGACTAGAGAAAACCAGAATCATAGCTTCTGTACATGGAAATTTGTTATAAAGCATTGACAGTTTATTATATAGCAATGAAATATCATAAATGGCTCAAGAGGTTCCATTTTCTTGTGCTACATGTTATAACAACCCTTAGAACTAGTATAAAATATGAATGGGCTGTCATTTGCAACAACATGGGGAATGTCATTAATGAATGAAAACAAGGGAAATAATACATTTCATTTTTATTCTGTTTGCCAATAGTGCAGTAAGGCTATTCTTATGCACACCACTGCAAAAAGGGCACACTCTTTTCCTAATAGTGTACCCATTTGAACCACAGCACATATGCAAACTATCAGGAAAGGAGTATATCCAACAAATTTGCTCCCAAGACAAAATGGCCACACAAAAATGAGTAAAACTCAATCAATCCCAGAAATGATACGAAATAATCTTCAGGCTACCCATCCCTAGTATAGTTTCAGATTCTCAGACAGTGCCAGTTTGGAAGGGATCATAAAAAAAGACAAACCCTATTGCCCAAACACAGGTCTAGTGGAAACTACTGCTAGTTATTTAAGTACTGTACTTTAATTTTTTTTCTACATCGATAAAAAAATATTTATTAATGATACAAGTACATGTCATATAAACAACAGTGATAACAGCTAAAATGTGCAGAAAAATACTATGGGCAGGGCAAGTTTATTTTTTTCTCTATTTGCTTTGGTTAAATCATAATAATCACAACTTAGCAAATTTAATTTAAATGTCTTTTTTAATAATTTCTTCATGTTCACAGAAGTTTCACTGACCATTTTATAACTTTTAAGGTCCAAATGCAATGCATATTGTATAAAAGAGAGCACTTATTGTTTACCTTGCGTGAATTACCGTAACCTACGTACCTTTAACTCTACAAACTTCTGCATAACATTTAGACAAAGCTCAGACACACAGCATGCCTAGCCCTCATATATATATATATATATATATTTTTTTTTTTAATATATATTTTATTTATTGTGTGTGTATTATGGGGGTGTGTATATAAATAACTATAAAAATAGTGTCTATAGTTATGTCTATACACAAATACCCAGGCGCACACATATATGCACACATCTCTAATCACAAGTATAGGGTGTAAAATATACTAGAATAACCTCCGTGTAAGGTTGAAATTTGGTAACAAAATGAGAAGAAAAACTAAAAATATTGTTTACGTGTTCTAAAATATCTTTTTGTTGTGCTAAAGTCAAATGTTAGCTCACACGAAAAAGGACTTATCTTTTTATATATATATATATATATAATATTATATATATATATATATAATTCAGCAAACACTTGAAGAATAATAATAGCTTAAAGGTGTAGAAAAGTTCTCGGTTAATTGGGGCAATAAACACTCAGTTCTTTCAAAGAGTTCAGAGACCGTGTTATTACTTGGTTTAGCAGCTGCTTACGGGAGGGGGAGGGTCGAGGCTCGCGCTCTCAATCCTCGTCGTCGTCGTCGCCTTCGCCCGGGGCCGCGAGCAGGTCGGCGGCGGCGGCGGAGGGCGGGCCCGCGGCCGCGTGCTGCTCGGCCTGCCGCTTCTCGCGCTGCTTGTCCTGGATCTTGCGCATGTCCTCGGCATACTTACAGAACGTGTGGCCGAACTTGGCCCAGACTTTGTGCGGCACCGTGATGGAGTTGCGGTAGGTAGGCTTCACCTCGCTCACGCGCAGGAACACGCCGTACTTGTTGGCGCCCACGTCGAAGAAGAAGCGCTTGTTGTCCACCGTGAGCGAGGTGCCCTCGGGCAGCTCGGCCGGCTCCTCCTCCACGCCGTAGTCGTCGATGAGCTTGGCCAGCGCATCGCGGAACTCGATGAGGCCCTGCGCGGGCAGCGCGATGGTCTGGCCCTGCGCCGTGCCCAGCCCCGGCCCGCGGTTCACCGTCTGGCGCACGCGCAAGAAGCGGCCGCGCTGGTTCTCCTTCAAGTCCAGGTAGTACTTGCGGTTCTCGCGCACCAGGAACTCGCTCTTGAGCGCGCGCCGCGGCTCCTCCTGCGCCGCCTCGGGGTTGCTGGGCCCCAGCTGCGCGTAGTGCTCGATGAAGTCGCCCAGGTAGTCGCGGAACTCGACGGCCACCGACATGGAGAGCGTCAGGCGGCTCTTGTTGCCGCCCGCGCCCACCTCGGCGATCTTCAGGAAGCGGCCCTTGGCGTTCTGCTTCACGTCCAGGTAGAAGCGCTTGTTCTGGATGTCCACGCGCTTGGAGGCCAGCTCCTGCGTCTCGTGCTGCAGGCCCGACGCCGCCGCCGCCGGCACGAGAGAGCTGGCGCCTGAGCCCAGGCCCTCGCTGCCGCTGTCTCGCTCCGCCATGACCGCCCCGCGCCGCGCCGCCTCTGCAGCCGACCCGCCCAGCCTCAGCGACCGTCCGTCCGTCCGGGGGAGCCGGCGCGCCAAGTCTCGCGAGATGTGGCGGCGCACCTGGCAAACGTACCGTGCTCGAGACTGCAACGCGCTTTAGTTCCGGCGGCGCGGCCGAGTCACTTGGATGCTGTTGCACGCCCAACTCCACCACAACTAACGGAGTCGCAGAGAGCTCCAGCTTTTCGCTAACCACTGGGCTACTCCTACCCTCTGCCCCCCCCCCCCTGGTTGCCTATGTGATTCGGTTTTCGAGACTTCAACAAAACAGCTCCAGCCTTAGCAATTGTGGGATTGGACATTTCACGTAGCTCAGTAGCAGACTATGGACTTTTCATCCAGGAATCTGCCAAACCTTTTCTTAAACTGGCTATGTAAACCACATCCCTCAAGCCTGACTGAAAAATATATCCTCCTATTGGTTTTAAAAGTATCTCCTTGTCATTGTCATTTTTGATGGAGTAAAAAAAAAAAAAATCGATCCACTTGTACCCATTATCCCAGGACAAGCAGGCAGGTATTCTCACTAGTGGGTGATGTCATCCGACAGAGCCCCGATACGGACATCTTGCAAGCATGTCTTGCTTGAAGAAACTCAGAAGTTTCGAGATGCCCGCACCGCGCATGCGCCAGTGCCTTCCCGCCCGATGTACCGGGCGTGTCTCCTCAGTTCTTTTCTTTCCGCGGAGCTGAGAAGTTATCTTCAATCTGCGCTGACTGAATTTCAGTTTTTCTTTGCCTTCTTTACCCGCGTTTTGGTTTATTTCTTTGAATTCAACTTTACTTTGCTTTCTTAAAAAAAAAAAAAGTTCAAAATTATTTCTTCCGGCGGTTCGGCCGGCCCGGCCTCGTGGCTGCGGCCTACCTCTTTCGACATTGCAGCGTCGATTTTCCGGCCTATGTCCCGGCCAATCACCGGTTTTAAAAAGTGCAGCAAGTGCCAGCGTGCGATTTCGTTGACGGACCCGCATCGACGCTGCCTCCAGTGTCTTGGTCCGGACCACGTTCCGAAATCGTGCAGGCCTTGTTCCACGCTCACTGCGCGCTCGTTCAAGCGGCGTTGCTTACTTTGGGAGTCGATGTTCAAGATGGAGACTGCCAAGGATCTGTCTGCTTCTACATCTGCTGAGGTTTCGCCGGTCCGCTCGAAACCTGCATCGACGACTCCCGCATCCAGCATCGTGAAGCCAGCATCGTTTACACCGGCTGCGGCTTCCAGTTCCGCTGCGGCGCCTGCCTCTGTCTCTTCGGTTCAGGTACCGCCTTCCACTGTCCCTCCCGTGGTCATCAAGGTGCCCAAAGCTACTAAGCAGAAGCACTTGGCCGCGAAGGAGCGCGAAGACCGTGCAGGAGGACCCCCTTTCGGTGCGGATCCCTCCATATCGGCTTCGCTTCGATCCCTGCTGGAAGCTCAGTTTGTCGAGCTTATGCAAACTATGGGACCCCGGCTTATCGCCAACATTCAGGGTGAAGTCCGAGCACCGGTCCCTGAGGGCGATCCGCCCCCTCCCCCTCCCCCTCGCCGTTCGATCTCGCTGCTCGACGAGGGGGATCGGCGGAGGGCGGCGGATGCCTCCAGGAGGGCTTCCCTTCCGGATATGCCACCTTTAGAGCCCATTACTCCTCCACGGCAACAGGGCGCTGGGACGGTCCCTGATATTCGGAGTCCTGGGCATACTGCATCGCAGGAAGAGTTCTTCCGCACTCCATACCAGACTTGGGTGGCGCTGCGTGAGTCCGCATCCTTGCCACCTCTGCGATCCACCGCTTCGAGCCCCATCCATTCCTTAGAGGCTTCGGGGGATCGTGCGATGCACAGAAGTTCTCGCTCCCCATCCCGGCACCGGGAGGGGCATCGTTCTCGTCACTCATCTCGACACTCCTCACGTCATTCGGAAGTGTCCCCACAGAAAAAGATGCAACGTTTGGGATACTCATCGTCCGATGTTTCCCAACCGGAGGGACCAGAGTATGAGGAACCATCTACCTCTTATTCTCCATGCCGGTCTCAGCTCTCCCTAGACCCGGAGGCTTCCACTTCGTCTAGTCCGTCTCGGCGGCCGGCCTTGGCGGACCAATTGTCTTTCTCATCTTTTCTCCGACAGATGGCGGATGACTTAGATGTGACTTTGGATACTGGATCTAAATATTCTAAAGAGTATTTGGATACGATGCATTTGCCTCACCCTCCGGCGGAGACTCTTCGGCTTCCTTTGCATAAATTGCTGGACCAGACTTTCATGCGCTGTTTTGAGACACCGTATTCTATCCCTGCGGTTCCCAGTAAGCTGGATGCTCGATACCGCATCGTTCACCACAAGGGGTTTGAGGGAGCTCAACTTTCTCATCAGTCTCTTCTGGTCGAGTCTTCTCTCAAGCGTTCTCACCCTTCCCAGGTCTACGCTTCTGTGCCTCCGGGCAGGGAGGGGAGAACGATGGACAAGTTTGGTAGACGAGTTTACCAAAATTCGATGATGGCGACTCGAGTGCTCAATTACAATTTTTTCTTCTCTTCCTATTTGGATTTCTTCTTGCCGGTCCTCCGCAAGTTCGTCCCTTTCATCGATGCTGAAGCTCGTTTCCAGTTTGAGGAGGTGGTGGCAACCCTGTCCCAGTTGCGGCTGCAGCTGATGCAATCCTCCTACGATGCCTTCGAGCTCTCGGCACGTGCTGCGGCCTGTTCAGTCGCCATGCGTCGCCTGGCCTGGCTTCGCACTATTGATATGGATCCGAACCTCCAAGACAGATTGGCTAATGTGCCTTGTGCGGGAGCGGATCTGTTCGATGAGTCTATCGAGACTGTCACTAAAAAGCTTTCGGACCACGAGAAGTCTTTTCAATCCATTCTGCGTCCTAAGCCTAAGCCTCAACAGTCTCGTCCATCTAGACCGCCTCAAATCTACCAGAGGCGTTATCAACCAAGACAGGCTCCCCTAGCGAGACAGCCTGCGAAGAGGCAGCCTCCACAGAAGTCTCAGCAGAAGCCTCAGATGCCGGCTGCACCCAAGGCCACTCAGCCCTTTTGACTCTCTTACAGGGAGCATAACCGACGTTCTGTCTTCCCTTGTTTTTCCCATCGGGGGTCGACTCCACCATTTTTATCATCGATGGGAGTCGATCACCTCGGACCTTTGGGTCCTTACCATCGTAAGAGAGGGATACTCTCTTCATTTCCACCGGGTCCCCCCGGACCACCCGCCAAGAGAGTATCCTTCCAACTCGATGCAGACCGCCCTTCTTCTACAGGAGGCGCAGGCTCTGCTTCGGCTTCGAGCCGTCGAGCCGGTGCCAGTAGATCAGCAAAACCAGGGGTTCTACTCCCGGTATTTCTTGGTTCCGAAGAAGACGGGCGATCTGCGTCCCATTTTGGACCTTCGAGTCCTCAACAAGTTTTTGGTCAAGGAGCTGTTCCGCATGCTGACCCTTGCCTCTCTCTATCCCCTACTCAAGCAGAACGATTGGTTATGCTCTCTGGATCTCAAGGAGGCCTACACTCACATCCCGATACATCCGGCCTCCCGCAAGTTTCTCAGATTTCGGGTGGGACATCTACATCTGCAGTATCGAGTGCTTCCATTCGGCCTTTCCTCGTCTCCCAGAGTCTTCACGAAGTGTCTGGTGGTGGTGGCCGCTGCACTCCGGAACATGGGTCTCCAGGTATTTCCATACCTCGACGACTGGCTCATCAAGGCACCGTCGGCTCCAGAGGTCATTTCGGCGACCTTGACTACAATTTCTTTTCTGCAGAGTCTGGGCTTCGAGATCAACTTCCCCAAATCACATCTTCAGCCCACTCAGTCTCTCCCCTTTATCGGGGCTGTTCTGGATACCATTCAACTTCGAGCATTCCTTCCTCCTCAACGCATGGATGCTCTCCTTCTACTCTGCCAGTCGGTGTCTTCTCGCCCGTCCATTTCGGCGAGACACATGATGGTCCTCTTGGGCCACATGGCATCTACAGTTCATGTGACGCCTTTTGCCAGACTACATCTCAGGATTCCTCAATGGACCCTGGCATCTCAGTGGACTCAGGTGTCCGACCCGTTGTCCCGTCACATTGTCGTCACTCCTGCTCTACGGCAGTCTCTTCTCTGGTGGATGACCTCTTCGAATCTATCCAGAGGTTTGCTGTTTCATTCTCTTCCCCATCAGAAAGTTCTCACGACCGATTCATCGAACTATGCCTGGGGGGCCCACCTGGATGGTCTACGAATTCAGGGGTTCTGGACCACTGCGGAACGACTCCATCAAATCAATCTTCTGGAGCTCAGGGCCATCTTCAATGCTCTCCAAGCTTTTCAGCATCTACTTCACGACATGGTGGTCCTTATTCGCACAGACAATCAGGTCGCCATGTATTATGTCAACAAACAAGGGGGCACGGGCTCGGCCCCTCTTTGTCAGGAAGCTCTTCGAGTCTGGGATTGGGCGGTTCGCCACAACACCTTCCTCAGAGCTGTCTACATTCAGGGGAAGGACAACGTCTTGGCAGACAAATTGAGTCGGCTTCTCCAACCTCACGAATGGACGCTCCATTCCAAACCCCTTCATCAGATCTTCGCTCAGTGGGGAACGCCTCAGATAGACCTCTTTGCAGCCCCCCACAACTTCAAACTGCCTCAGTTTTGCTCCAGGATCTACACTCCTCTCCGCCTCGAGGCAGACGCCTTTCTACTGGAGTGGGGGAATCGCTTCCTATATGCGTTTCCTCCCTTTCCTCTCATTCAAAAGACTCTGGTCAAGTTGAGATCAGACCATGCCACCATGATCCTGATTGCTCCTCGGTGGCCCAGACAACCTTGGTTCTCCCTTCTACTTCAACTCAGCAGCAGGGAGCCAACACTTCTTCCAGTGTTTCCTTCACTGCTTACTCAACATCAAGGTTCACTGCTTCATCCCAACCTGCAGTCTCTCCACCTGACAGCTTGGTTCCTTTCAACATAACCCCTCACCAGTTCTCTCAAGCTGTGAGGGAGGTCTTGGAGGCTTCCAGGAAGCCTGCTACTCGACAATGCTATTCCCAAAAATGGACGAGATTCTCGACCTGGTGTATTTCCAATGCTACAGAACCTCAGAAAGCTTCTCTATCGTCTGTATTGGACTATCTTCTACACCTGTCCCAGTCTGGTCTCAAGTCTACCTCTATACGAGTTCACCTGAGTGCTATTGCGGCTTTCCATCAGCCTCTACAGGGGAAACCTTTGTCTGCTCATCCTGTGGTTTCCAAATTTATGAAAGGACTTTTTCATGTCAATCCTCCTATCAAACCTCCTCCTGTGGTTTGGGATCTCAATGTTGTCCTGTCTCATCTTATGAAGCCTCCGTTTGAACCTCTCAAAACGGCTCCTCTTAAGTATCTCACCTGGAAGGTGGTTTTCCTGGTGGCCCTCACGTCAGCTCGCCGAGTCAGTGAGCTTCAGGCCCTAGTGGCAGATCCACCCTTCACTGTATTCCATCATGACAAGGTGGTTCTCCGTACTCATCCAAAATTCTTACCTAAAGTGGTCTCTGAATTTCATATCAATCAATCCATCGTGCTTCCAGTGTTTTTTCCAAAGCCTCATTCTCATCCTGGGGAATCTGCTTTGCACACTCTGGACTGTAAACGTGCTCTGGCTTTCTACTTGGATCGCACAAAGCCGCACAGGACTGCACCTCAACTTTTCGTCTCCTTTGATCCAAACAAGTTGGGACAACCTGTATCGAAGCGCACCATCTCTAACTGGATGGCGGCTTGTATCTCTTCCTGCTATGCCCAGGCTGGTTTATCCCTTCCCTGTAAGGTCACAGCCCACAAGGTCAGAGCAATGGCAGCTTCTGTAGCCTTCCTCAGATCGACACCGATTGAGGAGATTTGTAAGGCTGCCACTTGGTCCTCGGTTCATACATTCACCTCTCATTATTGTCTGGATACTTTCTCCAGACGGGATGGACAGTTTGGCCAAACAGTATTACAAAATTTGTTCTCTTAAGTTGCCAACTCTCCCACCATCCCATTGGGGTTAGCTTGGAGGTCACCCACTAGTGAGAATACCTGCCTGCTTGTCCTGGGATAAAGCAATGTTACTTACCGTAACAGTTGTTATCCAGGGACAGCAGGCAGCTATTCTCACGTCCCACCCACCTCCCCTGGGTTGGCTTCTCAGGCTAGCTACCTGAACTGAGGAGACACGCCCGGTACATCGGGCGGGAAGGCACTGGCGCATGCGCGGTGCGGGCATCTCGAAACTTCTGAGTTTCTTCAAGCAAGACATGCTTGCAAGATGTCCGTATCGGGGCTCTGTCGGATGACATCACCCACTAGTGAGAATAGCTGCCTGCTGTCCCTGGATAACAACTGTTACGGTAAGTAACATTGCTTTCTGTACTAGTTCTCCTATTTAATTGATTTTTCCATTTGATTCAATTCACTTTTCCTGCCCAATTAGGTGTTTTTTGTTTTTTTTTAGTTCAATAAGTTTTTTATTGTGATTTGAATAATACATAATCCAATAATACAAGGAAAAAAAGGGTTCACCAAAACAAGAAAGAAAACAACCTAATCAATCTTACATAATTCCTTTTTAAGCTCACTAACAGGGGAGACGTGATACAATGCAACAGAAAAACTAAGAAAAGATAAAGGAAATGATTTACTGTTCATCTTCGCAAACCTTGAATCATTCCTTACTATAATAGGGATTCATTTCTCCTCATATTTCTTAGCGATGAAGCATGAAAAAATCAAACTTTCTTCTGTTCACGAGCAACTAAAAATTGTTGTAATTGAATGGGATCCCAAAAAACATATTCAACATCCTGTAACTTGACAAAATTACCACATGGAAATTTCAGATAAAAGGATGCCTCTAGTGCCAAAACTAGCTTTTAACCTCAAAAACTCTTTCCTTCTAAATTGGGTAGCTCTAGAGACATCAGGAAAAATTCTAACCAAGTCTCTGCAAAACTTTTCATGATTAACATTTTATCTATCTCACTCATGCATGTTATTACCAGGGTGGACTGACTCTGAATCACATCTTGCGAATCTTCCAAAAATTCAGTTAAATTAAATTCAGTTGCGACCAAATGGTCCACTTCCTGGGCAGATTCTTTTTTTTTTTTGAGGTACATAATAATAATTGTTTATTGGGAAATTCTCCGCGTTGTGCAGTCTCAGTATTTCTTTAAAAAATTTCCTTAACAAGATTTCAGGTGATAACAGATGAGTTACAGGGAAATTGACCAAGCGGAGATTCCTCACTCTATACATGTTTTCCATTGATTCTATTTTGGCATGTATCACAGTGGAATCTTTAACAGCTGATATTGAGACAGCCTGTAATGTATTACATTGAGCTTCTGTAATGTTTAGTCGTTTGTCCAAACAGCTCAAATTGGAATCCACATTTTCTAGTTTATGAGAAACAGATTGTGAAAAGTCCACAGTTTGTTTCATCGTTGACCTAAGAAACCCTTCAACCCTAGTAATACCAAGCCATAGATCTTTACAGGTAATATCGTGTGCTTCCTCCGTAAGTGATTGATCCTCCACTACAACTGAAAAATCCAATGCTTTGGGTATTTCAGTATATACCAACTTATTAACCTGAGTGGAGGCTACCACTTGTTCGATGGATACAGCAGGAATAATATTCCTGCTTTCACACAATGCTGGATGAAGGGGAGGAGATCGCTCGAGGGGACTCATAGAAACTCCAGACAGAGGAGTTCATAGCTAGATTGTGAGCCTTCGGGACAGCTAGGGAAATCCAAAGTACCATTTTTATTTATTTTAATGTATCTTTAATCTATCTTCATTGTAAACCGCTTTGAATCTCATGGTATAGCGGTATATAAGAAATCAAATCAAATTAATAGGTAGTACTGAGGAGATACCAGTTGCCAATGTTAGATGCCTATCCATGGGGCCAGAGGTGGCTGGCG
The DNA here is from genome assembly GCF_902459505.1 of Geotrypetes seraphini. Lineage (NCBI taxonomy): Eukaryota > Metazoa > Chordata > Amphibia > Gymnophiona > Dermophiidae > Geotrypetes > Geotrypetes seraphini. Next base: position 26,578,435 of record NC_047101.1, on the reverse strand, counting down.
TGGAACTCTTCGGTTTGATTTTCCTTTTCCCCATGTTTAATCTAACACCACTATAATAAATACCAGCAATCTATACCTGCTCCCCGGCTCCAAGGGGCTCCCAAGGGGCCTAGCGTGCCCCTTTGGGCATGCCCCTTCGGTCGCGCCCTGCAGCCGCGGCTTCAATAAATCCAGTTGGAGATGGACCCAATGATGTCAGGGGTCTGTCTCAATCAGTGCCTGCCAACACTCCACACCAGGAGAAAACTGCTGCTGCAGGAGACTCGGGGCTGCAGTGGAAAGTCTCCTTACGCGTCCCTCAGGTATCTATCTCGCTCCCGAGCTGGCCGCAGCGGCAGCTCCCAAGTTTATTTTTGTAGCCTCTTCTCCCACCCAACCCCCTTTGCCCTCTCCAAACCCACACTGGTGCTGTGGTGTAAACAAAACAAAAGGCACGCTCACTAACACCAGCTTTGGCAGGATACATGTTTCAAATCTGACATATTGTAAAAACAAAATAGAAAATAAAATTATTTTTTCTACCTTTTGTTGTCTGATCATCTTATTCAAATCATGTTGGACCCAGGCTCTGGTTTCTGTTTATCTTCTGTTAACTCACTCAGCAGAGTCTCTTGCGCATTTGACATTTTCTTCTTTCAACGTGCTCACCATTCATCTTTCGTCTCTGTACCTTCCCTTCTATTGCTATATTCAACATTTATTTTTCTTTCCCACTGTCTACCATCTCTCTCTCCCTGCCTTGTACCCTGGGTCAAACCTCTCTATTCTCCTTCACGTAGCATCTCTCCCTTCCTGCCCTCCGTTATCATGTCCAACATTTCTCTCTCTCTCTCTCTTATCTATGCATGTCTCCTTCCCCTCCACCATATTCAAGATTTCTCCCTCTCACCCCTTTCTACCTCTTTGTTTACTCCTGGCAGAATTCTGTGCAAAAAAATTCAAAATTCTGCATACAAAATTAGAAAAAAAAGGCAAGTTTATTTGTCAAAATTTAAACAATATTTTACTAATTATCATCCATATTTCATTTAAAACAGCTAAAATAAAATGTTTTTCTTCTACCTGTGTTGTCTGGATGTTATATGTTTCCATAATGTTGGTTCCAGTTTCTTTTTTCTGCTTTCCTATTGTCTGATAATTCTCCTTCAAGTGGCTGCTATCCATGTGTCTTTTCTACTCTCTCCTATCTATTCCCTCACTACACTTGCCTCAGACATAGTGATCATTCATTTTTAGCTCTTTTCTGCCTCTTCCTTATCCTTCTCCTCCGTTTCACTTTTCAACTACCTATCAAATTTCTATTTTCTCGCCCATTCCCCATATCATTCCTTCCTCAGCCCTCCATTCCCTTTCATCTTCAAAGTACCTCCATTACCATATTTCTACCCTCTATTATATCTATCCTTTTATCTATTCCCTTGCCACCCTCTCCTCCCCCTCAGGGTTCTACCATTCTCAGCATCTTCCTTCCTCCACCCTTATAGACCAGTATCTACTCCCCACCCTCGTAGCCTGACATCTCCCTATCTCTTCCCTGCTGCACTCTCCTTAATTACGCATTTTGGTGGGCAAATGTGTGTAGCACATATAAATATGAGAGAATGAATGCGGAATGTTTGGGGGTTAGTAATTCATTTAATAAAGTGTGGAGCCCATTAACTACATTTGTTACATCGCATTAATGGTCATGTATTTCTCCTTTTCTTAGATTTCCTTACATATCCAGGGTGGGTGGGTGGGGGGAGGAAAGTGTATTTTGAGGATTAAAATTACTTAATTATAATATTGTAGTCACATAATACGTCTTATTGTATTAATAATTGGGAGGAGTGTGGGAGAAAATGATTGTTTTATGTATTACTTGTGTAAGTAATAGTGCATTTTATGCAGTATTTTATGTTCAGTTAATTGTATTGCACTGTCAAAGTTTGAAAATCAATAAAGATTAAAAAAAAAAAGGAAATGAATCAATTCACCAAAGTGAATCGGTGAATCGATTCCAATTGGTGAATTGGGCAGCACTATTCTCTACCACTCAGGATTTTGTTAACTTTAGTCATATCTCCCATGAGCTGTCACTTTCCAAGCTGAAAAACTCTAACTTCTTTAGTATTTCCTTATTCAAGAAGAGTTCCATCCTCTTTATCATCTTGGTCACTCTCCTTTGAACCTTTTCTAAATCCACTATTTTTTGAGGTACAGAAACCAGAATTGTTTACCATCCCTTTTCTAATAATTCCTAGTATTGTTTGCTTTTGCCGTCACCACACATTGAGTGTAAGGATTCAGTGTATTGTCTACAATAACACTCAGATCTTTTACTTGGGCACTGACGCCCAAGGTGGACTCTAGCATCTGGTAATTATGATTTTGGGTTATTCTTCTCAATATGCATTTCATCTGCCAAAGACCTGCAATTTTCAGTCTGCTTGCGTTTTAACAACTTTGAACAGTTTAGTGTCATCTGCAGATTTAATCACCTCACTCGTTTTTCCAATTTTCAGATAAGTTAAACAGCACCATTCCTAGTACATATCCCTGTGGCACTCCACTATTTACCCTCCTCCATTGAGAAAAATAGCCATTTAACCCCATCCTTTGTTTTCTCTGATAACCAATTCCTAATCCACGACTGAACATTCTGTTATGTCCCTTCTGGATTCCATACGCTAGGCGTTCAATCCCAATACACAATCCGGGAGTTGCAGAATTCCACAAACTTTTCTGAGCTCATGCTCCACCCCCTTAGCCTGAAAGCTAGCAAACATATCCAGTTACAGTTTCTGCAAGCAATCCATGCAGAAGTCTTTGGAAGTGGCTTGTAAAAGTGTTAAAGTCATTTTTTACAGTTTCAGAGGGTAGGGCTCAGGTCCCCCACCTCCCCAGACCCCAAATTGCCATGTTTAGTTTCATTTTTTGTTTATTTTTTCTATTTTTTGTGTGAATGCGTGATGGTGACCATCTTGGATTTTAAAATCGATCTTTTTTTCTAACTTTTATTTCTGCCTCAAAAAAAACTCAATTTGACACAATCTCATTTGGGATGGACTCCCCAGCCCCTAATCTGTTGAATGTGGACATTGATTGTGCTGGGTTAGCACCAGATAAGTAGTTGTGTACCACGTGCCATAACACGCTGAGGGAGGGGGCGGGAGATTCAGACATCACCTCCTCCAAGTAATCTTGGGCCAGGGAGCTGGCCTGGGTCTGTGCCTTCCAAAGAAAATCTCACCCAGAGCCGGCCTGGAGTCTGGTGCAGTCTCTTTTTGCGCGGCGCATGTACCTCAAGAGAGCCTTGCCATGGTTTTGGAGTGGGCCTTTACACCAGATTTTATTTGGCTCCTCTGAAAGGCGTATTCCTCAGACCATGCTCGTATGACGCAGCTGGCAGGCGCATTTGAGCTTTTTTTAGTCTGTTGCCTGTGGTGAAGCTTCCTGTTCAGGAGCCTTCTCCTCTGGCTGTGCCAGACCTTGATTGCAGTAGTTGACATGCGAATCTTATGATTCTTCTGTCTCCTGCCACTGTCTTTATTTTGGTTCCAGCCGATACCTTTGCTGAGACTGGTCTCAGCCACCGTGAGCGTCCGGATTTGGGTGCTGACCCTTTTTCGCCGATTTTTAAGTAGGCTTCTGTCTGCCTCTTTATGGATGATCTTCTGAAAGAGCTCCTTTTAGATTCTCCACCTTTCATTTCTCAGGTTTTGGTCCTGGACCGTTCTTTGCCCTTTTTCCATTCAGTCCACAGCTCCTTGGTTTGGTTTCAGAACAATGTGATACCCCGGAAATCTCTTTCCAACCTTGTAAAACTATGTCTACTCTTATCACCTGGATCCTGATTTTCAGCAGATATGAACAGCTTAGGGAGGGCTGCACATTGAATAACCTGCGCCACAGCAGACTGTGGAGCAGGTTATTCAGCATGCAGCCCTCCATAGTGATGGAGGAGTGAGATTTAAGGGATCGCAGGGTGGCTATTATGTTACAAAACATTCTTTCCTAGCAGCATCTTCAGGTAGCCAAGCAATGGTGGACGTGCATGCCTGTCCTCTGCTGGTGATGGTTGGTGTGGATTAGTTGCCGGGCGCCCTTTATGATCTCATTCAAGTTCTTAATACATTCTCTGCTGGTGCAGTGTCTGCACGCCAGACTTTTTGGATATGTCTTTGGAGTGGAGATGCTGCTTCAAGGATTACCTTAAGTTTAGGTCTTTTCAAGGGCCAGCTTCTTGTTGATATAGGTTTGGATGACCTGTTCCCAGGTGTTGCCAAGCGTCGCCCTATGTCGCTCCCTGTAAACATGTTTTGCTGGACGTCGGGAGGGGGTCGTAGTACTCGCAGGGTGGCTATTATGTTACAAAACATTCTTTCCTAGCAGCATCTTCAGGTAGCCAAGCAGTGGTGGACGTGTATGCCTGTCCTCTGCTGGTGATGGTTGGTGTGGATTAGTTGCCGGGCACCCTTTATGATCTCATTCAAGTTCTTAGTACATTCTCTGCTGGTGCAGTGTCTGCACGCCAGACTTTTTGGATATGTCTTTGGAGTGGGGATGCTGCCTCAAGGATTACCTTAAGTTTAGGTCTTTCCAAGGGCCAGCTTCTTGTTGATATAGGTCTGGATGACCTGTACCCAGGTGTTGCCAAGCATCGCCCTATGTCGCTCCCTGTAAACAAGTTTTGCTGGACGTCGGGAGGGGGTCATAGTACTCTTAGTTCCTCCCACAAGTGTCGTCGGGGATACACAAGTTTTTCCTCCTAGAGACATTCCCAAGGCTATCCCCACATTATAAGAGTTCCAATTCCTAAAAGGCCCAGATGATGCCAGAGGTCAAGTGTGACTTCCTCATCAAAGGCTGACTTCTCAGTTTTGTCAAGAATGGACTCGAATTTCATTGGACACTATTTAATCCTCCTTTGCCTGCCTCCAGCTTGGTTTTTGGACTCTAGCAAGTTGACTGGAATGGAGTCCAGGGTCCATGATACTCTGCATTGCCTCTTAGACATTGGGATGCTGGAGGCTGTTCCAGAACACAAATTGGAGCTTAGGCGTCATACTCCTTATACTTCATCATACCAGAAAAGCTCATAGGATCGGAGGCCCATTGTGGATCTAAAATCGGTCACCCGCTTCTTGTGAATTCCTATTTTCCGAATGGCAACAGAGTACATGGTGATAGCTGCTGTTTCTTCAGGAGAGTTTCTAGTTGGATGAATTACATACAATGTTGAATTTATACTAATAGAGGGTTCATGGGAAATTTTGTGAGGCGACACCATAAAGAACTTTGTCTTATCAGAATTTAGTTTCAGTTTAAATTCCTGCATCGAGGACTTCATCAATTTTAATACTGATTCAATCTTATTGGTTATCTGTGACAAAGCTGTATTACTAGGAGTTGTTTTGTACCAGCATCTGACCATGAAAAAAACAGATAAATGTGGCGGTGCACAAAGGTTATCATATTCTATGGAAATTGCGAACTATCAAACCATATTTTGAGTTTGCCGCTTTCAGACTTTTGATTCAGTCCTTGTCATTGAGTCTTCTTGACTACTGTAACATTATTTATTTGACAATTACTAAGAAAGACATGACCAGATTGCTACTGATTCAGAATACAGCAGTCAGACTGATTTATGGCCTGAAGAAGGATGACCATGTTATGCCATTTTACTGCGAATTGCATTGGCTACCGATGGAGGCTTGTGTTTTGTTCAAGTTGGGTTGTTTCTGTCACAAGGTTCTGTATGACACTGCTACATTCTACCTGGTTGATAGATTTTCTATTGCATTGCACAAATGGTCGAAAATCTCATGCCTTGTTTAATTTTCCCTCTGTACAGGGTTGTAAAAGCAAAAAATTTCTTGAACATACTTTGCCATTTCAGGTAGCTTCCCATGATAAAGAATTTTGATTGTTATTACTTACTGCTTATTCCTATAAACATTTTAGGACTTTGTTGAAAACTTATCTTTTTTTCAAAAATACTTGGTTATTCTGTTTCCAATAATATTGTTCTTTGTTTATAATCTTTTGTAAACCGTGTTGAACTTACGGCTATGCGGTTAATAAGCTTGACATCATGTTACGTTATGAGAGTTTCTAGTGTCCTGGGATCTCACAGAGGCTTACCTTCATATTACAATCTATCCAGAGCATTGCAGGATTCTGCAACAGCATTTCCAGTTCGCAGCTTCCCTTTGGCCTCATGACGGCAACCACAGGTTTGTCAAAGTGATGGTAGTTGTGGCAGCTTTCTGCTAGCAGGGGGTCCAAGTCCACCCTTCCTGGGACAGCTTGTTGATCTGTGCTCCATCTCATCTGGTGTACAAAAGTGTGGTGGAGATGGTAGTGTCTCTGTTGCAGGCGTTGACAAGTTCAGAAAGAGATGCTTGGTGTCCTACCAGTCCCCGGAGTTTCTGGGCCTTCTCTTCATCTCCAGGCAGGGTCGTATATTTCTTCTCGAGGCCCGCAGACAGGACCTTCAAAAACATCAGAATTCTCCTGAACTGTTCTGCTCCCTTGGCCTGGTTTTATCTGCAGGCTCTGAGGTCTCGGGCAGCCTCCTTGGAGGTGATCCCCTGGACCAGAGCACCCATGCGCCCTTTACAGGAGTCCCCTCCTATCTCAGTGGTCTCTGCAGAGTTTTCCCCTTCAGATGCTGTTCCCCTGGACGGTGCAAGCTAGCAGCGTCTTGAGCTGGTGGCTTCAGGGGGAGGCTTTCTGCCAGGGCTGGCTTCTTCAGACTTCCGAGGGAATGTCTCTTAGGATGGCTGCCAGCCTGTTGGGTTGCGGGCTCAATGCGGGGCCCGCTCTATTCAGGGGCAGTGGACTTCTGGTCTGAAACATTGGTTGACCACTCGTCTAGAGCTTTGGGCAATTTGGCTGGCACTACTCGCTCTCCAGCTCTTCTGAAAGGACAAGCAGTGCAAGTTTCACTGATGATGCCACAGCATGGCGTACGTACATCATGAAGGAGCTTTAGTGCTCTCTTAGGCCAGAAAGATCGTCTGCATTCCACTGGGCGGAAGCACATCTTCTGTCTTTCTCGGCAGCCCATGAGGACAGTCGACAATATTCAGGCAGATGTGTCATGTTTCTAATCATAAGGATATTTCAAGAGAAGAGATGTATTAGTGGGAAATGTGGTTTATAGCAAGACACTAGACCAATGTTAGATGTGTTTATTTATTTATTTATTTCAATTTCTATCCCGTTCTCCAAGAAGCTCAGAATGGGTTACAAATTGACATTCACAATCATGTGAAAACAGACTAGTCATGACAACAAATAGGTTACAGTAGAAAAGAAATTGCAAGTAAACTTGAAGGTATGTGGGTAATGGAAATGAGAATGTTACTAGAAATGATTTATAAGGAAATAAGAATTTATGTATACAAATTAACATCATGAAATTTATTGGGTTGTTATCAGAGCCAATATGGACATGTAAATGCAATAATTGACTGGACTATGACCTACACAAATATGAGGCCCACATTAAAAAATGATGAAGATGGCTATGATGAATTATTTTTGCTGTTTGCTCTTTGGTAGAATCATCTTTTAACATTTGTTGAGGACTTCCATTTACAGTGTATCCAGAAGAATGATGAGTTCCCCCACATAGAGAAGACTAAGCTACAGAGAAAGAGACTTAACAAGTACCTGAAATCTGTCAAAGACTGTCCATAGCTGAGTACTGCAGCCTAACATGGATCAACATAATACACCAGGATTTTTCTTCATTGGCTACTACAAAAAGACTGATTGACTGCTGCCCCACTGGCTGGACATCCACAGCAGGGCACTTCTGCCACGCCACGTAAACACCTGGCAGAGGAACGCAGTCCGGCCCTGATCCCAAGTGTGCCTCCACAGAGCCTGCGCTCGACTCACTAGCGGATGAACCTGGGGTGAGCAAGCTCCCAAGGGAATGGTCCCTGAGCCATAATCTGAAGTGCAGGCTGTCCAGAGGGTGCACTGACAGGCAGCCAACCCCCTGGAAGCAGACTTTTCTAAAGGTCTACAATCTCCCACAGTCAGAGCTGTCCCCGAGGGAACCTCTGCAACAAGAGGGTGAAAACCATGAACGAAAAGATGAAATTTTAAAGAAAATAAACAGAAAAGACAAGCTCCTACATCCTAGCTTGTAGGAAAGAAATTGGCTCTACAGGGAACAGTGCTGAGGTGAGAGGGGTAGAGCTTAAATCTGTGGAATATGAGGTTTCCTACAAGTCCTGGCAGGTTGACTGAATTAACTCACTAGTCCCAAAATAAAGTGGGATTGTACAGGAATTTACTTAGATTTCAGCAAAGCCTTTGACATGGTTCCTCATAGGAGGCTCTTGAACACACTTGACTGGCTAACAGGACCCAAAGTGGTGAACTGGACTAGAAACCAGTTGACATTCAGATGGCAGAGAGTGGTGGTTAATGGGATTTGCTCAGAGGAAGGAAAGGTGAGTAGTGGAGTGCCTCAAGGATCGATGCTGGGACCGATTCTATTCAATATATTTGTGAGAGCAATTGACAAAGGGTTAGAAGGAAAGGTTTGCCTTTTTCTGGATGATACCAAGATTGGTAACAGAGTGGACACCCCAGAAGGAGTGGAAAACATGAAAGGATCTGCAAAAGTTGGAAGAATGGTTTAATGTCGGGCAACTAAAATTCAATGCAAAGAAGTGCAGAGTGATGCACTTGGGAGTAGAAACCCGAGGGAGATGTATGTGCTGGAAAGCGAGGGGCTGATATTCATGGATGGGGAGAGGGGCCTTGGTATGATAGTGTCTGAGGATCTGAAGGTGATGAAGCAGTGTGACAATGCGGTGGCTATATAGAGGCATAACCATAAAAAAAAGTGGTGATGAGGCCCCTGGACAGGTCGTTGGTGAGGCCCCACAAAGTACTGTGTTCAGTTAGCCATAATCTGGCTAAGGATATAAGAAGACTTGAAGCGGTTCAAAGGAAAAATGACAAAAATGGTAGGAGGTTTGCGCCAAAAGAAATATGAGAAGAGACTAGAAGATCTCAACATGTATACATGGGTGATATGATACAGGCATTTAAATATTGGAAAGGTATTAATACAGGGCCAAATATTTTCAAGAGAAGGGAAATTGGTAAAACTAGAGGACATAGGGGGCATGGTTTAGCAAGGCATGAGAACGGATGTGTTTAGGTGAGCTCCTGCAGGGCCTACTAGAATCTTGCTTTATCATTGGCAGTCTGTGTTCTTTATTTCGCCCATCTTTATTATTTCTGATTGCTGAACTATGGCACAGTCTAAAACACAGTGCATTTATGCGGCTTTACAAACGGCTAAACGATCTAAGCCAGATCCGCCCTCGCCAGCAAAGTCGCACTCTGCTAAAAAGCCTGCTAGTTCTGCGCTATCGACAACGATGAGCGAATTTGCAGAAATCAAGGAAATACTACTTGCAAATCAGCAAGCCCTATATGATCTACAAGATGGTGTGCAATAGTAAACTGAGATTAATTCTTTATGCCAGAAATTGAATACTCTGGATGCACATAATACAAAATTGGAAGGCAAGGCTGCTCTCACAGATTCCCATGCAAAATTGATCTCTCGCTTGCAATCGGAAGTGGAGGACTTGGCTAATCATAGTCGAAGAAACAATCTTAGGATCTTAGGGATCCCCGAGTCCTTGGAAACTTAAGATCCAATCCGATTTTTGTGTAAAATTTATACCGGAACTGCTGAATAAAAACATAGAAACATGACGGCAGAATAGGGTCATAGCCCATCAAGTCTGTCCACTCTACTAACCCACCACCCTAAGTGTACTCTCCTAGACATCCCGCGCCTAATGACCCAATACCTTGACTCGACCCTCGTAGGGATCCCACATAGGCATCCCATTTATTCTTAAAATCTGGCACGCTGTTGGCCTCGATCACCTGTACTGGAAGCTCGTTCCAATGATCAACCACTCTTTCGGTGAAGAAGTATTTCCTGGGGTTGCCATGAAATTTCCCGCCCCTGAGTTTGAGCGGATGCCTTCTTGTGGCCAAGGGTTCTTTGAGAAAGAAAATATCATCTTCCACCTTGACACGTCCAGTGACGTATTTAAATGTCTCAATCATGTCTCCCCTCTCCCTATGTTCTTCGAGAGTGTAGAGCTGCAATTTGTTCAGTCTTGCTTCGTATGAGAGACCCTTGAGCCCCGAGACCATCCTGGTGGCCATCCATTGAACCGACTCGACTCTTAGCACATCTTTACGGTAATGTGGCCTCCAGAACTGCACACAATATTCCAGGTGAGGTCTTACCATGGTTCTGTACAATGGCATTATGACTTCAGGCTTCCGGCTGACGAAACTTCTACGGATACAACCCATCATCCACCTTGCCTTAGATGAAGCTTTCTCCACTTGATTGGCAGTTTTCATGTCTACACTGATGATTACTCCTAAATCTCGTTCCGCTGAAGTCCTAGCTAAAGTCTCACCATTCAAGGTGTAAGTTATGCATGGATTTCTGCTACCGAGGTGCATGACCTTACATTTCTTAGCGTTGAAGCCCAGCTGCAGGTCGAGGACCAACGTTCCAATATAAGCAGATCCTGCGCCATACTATCCTGCAAATTGCATTTGCTTACTATATTACATAGCTTGGCGTCATTGGCGAATAATGTTATTTTACCTTGAAGCCCTTGAGTCAGATCCCCTATGAATATGTTGAAAAGGAGCGGACCCAAGACTGAGCCCTGCGGTACTCCGCTGGTCACCTCTGATGTCTTAGAGAGGGTACCGTTAACCACCACCCTCTGAAGTCTGCCACTTAGCCAATCATTGACCCATGCAGTTAGTGTCTCTCCTAACCCCATCGATTTCATCTTGCTCAACAGCCTGCGGTGTGGGACACTGTCAAAAGCTTTGCTAAAGTCCAGGTATACGATGTCCAGGGACTCTCCCATGTCCAGCTTTCTTGTTACCCAGTCAAAGAAACTGATGAGATTGGATTGGCAGGACCTACCCCTGGTGAATCCATGTTGATTGGGATCCTCGTTCAGGATCGTGTCTAATTTACATTTGATTAGTGTTTCCATGAGTTTACTCACTATTGATGTGAGACTCACCAGTCTGTAATTCGCAGCCTCTGCCCTGCAACCCTTTTTGTGCAGAGGAACGATGTTAGCTGTTTTCCAGTCCAAGGGGACTCTCCCCGTACTTAGAGATTGAAGAGCACGGCTAACGGTTCCGCCAGGACATCACACAGCTCCCTGAACACTCTGGGGTGCAGATTGTCCGGTCCCATGGCTTTGTTCACCTTGAGTCTTGTCAGTTCGCTGTAAACTTCGCCGGGTGTGAACTCGAAATTCTGAAACTGGTCTTCCGCGCTTGGTTTTGCCTTCAACTGTGGACCTTGCCCCGGTGCCTCGCAGGTGAAGACTGAGCAGAAGTATTCATTCAGTAGTTCGGCTTTATCGGAATCTGATTCCACGTAATTCCCATCCGGTGTTCTAAGGCAGGGGTGTCAAAGTCCCTCCTCGAGGGCCGTAATCCAGTCGGGTTTTCAGGATTTCCCCAATGAATATGCATTGAAAGCAGTGCATGCACATAGATCTCATGCATATTCATTGGGGAAATCCTGAAAACCCGACTGGATTCCGGCCCTCGAGGACCGACTTTGACACCTGTGTTCTAAGGTGTACTATCCTGTCTGTGTTTCTTTTCCTATCACTAATATACCTGAAAAAGGATTTGTCCCCCTTGATGTTTTTTGCTAAAGTTTCTTCCACGCGAAGTTTGGCCTCCCTAACTGCTGTGGACCTGGTCCTATATTCTATCTCAGTTTCCCTTTTCTCCGTACGTTTGAAGGAACTAAATGCTTTTTTCTTCTCTTTAATGAGGTACGAGATCTCTGCGGTGAACCATTGGGGTTTATTGTTTCTTTGCCGTTTATTTACTGTTTTTATGTAGCGGCTAGTTGCCTCGTGTATGGCAGATTTCTCCATGGACAAGCAGTATAAGTCAGCCCCACTTTTGGTGACGTCATCTACGTCCCCAATTCGGATTTGCTCTCCTAGAGCTCAGGTGAGGCTTTGGGAGCCTCATCTGAGCATGTGCAGGTAGCCCTATATATACCTGTGCTGTCCCTCATTTAATCCAGTTTAGTTCATCCGCCCTCCCAACGGCCGGATCACAGCTCTCCACAAAAAAAACCCCAAAAAAAACGAAAAACAGAAAGAAAGAAGAAGAAGACAAAGAAACCAGAAGAAAAGGGCAATGGAAGCAGAAAAAACCACTGCAAAACCGGGATTCAAGAAGTGCCCGACATGCAAGAGGAAAATGAGCTCCACAGACCCCCACGAGGTGTGTCCGATGCCTAGGAGAGGCTCACCTCATGGCCGCCTGCCCTCAGTGCCTCAAGATGTCCCCGAGAGCCCGCAAAAATCGCCTGCACATGCTTCAGAACCCGGGGGAAGACAAGCAGAAGGGGAAAAAAATCCCCACCAGCAACAGGGAAGACACCATCGGCACACCCGACGCTGGAAAAGCCCCCCGGGGAGCCCAATAGGCAGCTACAGCAAACCCTGCTTACCTGCTAACTAAAGAAACCCAGGAACAGCAGAGCAGGCTGCTTTTAAAACTCTCTGGCCTAATGAGACATTCCCCGTCAGCTGCTCTATGGCCCGGGTCGAATGCAGAGGCACAGACAGTGGCAAAAACGGCCGAGGGTCTCCTATCCCCTCTGCCTGCTTGCCCCAGTGCTCCGACAGTGCCATGCGTCGATACAGCACGGCGCCATGTTGCCTGCAGCCCAGGATCACTCTCTGCTCCGATTCCAGCTCCCGATGATGTCAGCACGTCGGGATCCGCCCCCTTAAAGGCACAGCTACACCTAAAAGCTGCACAGCCTAAAGACAGTGCTTTTTCAAGCATGAGCACTGACTCTGCCCAGCAAACCAGCCAAGATGCAAAAAACAACAATCACCAAAGCTGCAAACAGGGAAAAAGAAGGAAGCGATACAGGACAACTTCATCTTCTTCCTCCACCTCCTCCTCCTCTGCCTCTTCAGTCTCGCAGAGACGGCACAGACACCACCACGGAGCCAGGATCAGGGGCAGGTCCTGCCAACACAGCGCCAGTGCCCCCGACCAACCAGCCGCCACCATGGACCACCAACAACTACTTAATCTATTCAGCAGATTCATCTCACAACAGCTGACGGGAAGTCCAGCACAAAATGCAGAACAAGTGCGGCAACCATCACCGGCAGGGAGGCATGGAGCACAGACAGCGGCATCTCACTCACTGACCACAGGCGGCTACGCCTCCGACCAGAGTGAGCGCTACCAGCCAAGCTATGCCTCAACAAAAAGCAGCCCACATGCATCAGCAATTGGGGAGACTCCAGACACTGAGCCTGCAAATGGGACAGCACAATCTGACACTCCCGCAGAAGACCTCACCTACCCCAAGTTCCTCCAGAAGGTGGCCACCCGCCTAGCAGTTGCTCCAACACCGGAGCGAGAGGCGACAAACAAAGTGCCGGGACTGCTAAAATACCTGCAAGTGCAAAAGGCCACAGCGATACTACCAGCCCACAAGTTGCTACTAGATCGCCGGGACGAGATCTGGAAGACCCCAATGTCAGGCACCACTGTGTCCAAGAAACTGGACCAAAAATACCAGATCAGTGAGGCACCAGGCTTTGACAAACCACAGCTCCCTCACCATTCTATCATAGTGGAATCTGCACTCAAAAAAGCGAAGAGCAACCGCCCTCATGCCAACGATCCCCCGGGCAAGGAACACAGGACCCTGGATTCCACTGCTAAAAAGGTCTACCATGGCTCCATGCTCAATGCAAAAATTGATACCCACTTATTCCACCTGACCCTGTATAACGATGCCCTCCGGAGGAGAGTAGAGGAAACCCTGGACACTCTACACCCAGAGGGAAAAACCTGCATAGCTCCCATACTGCAGGACATGGAAGAATGCGGAAAACATATGATAAGAGCGACCTTCGACGCATTCGAAACCTCGACCCACACAGCTGGAGTAGCCATAGCAGCCAGACGCCTGGCATGGCTACGAGCTCGGGACTCCGAGAGGACACCCATGAGCGTATTGCAGACGCGCCATGCTCAGGGGAGAACTTATTCGGAGACAAAGTGACGGAAGCAGTGGACAAAATGAAGGAGCATTGCACTATTCTCCAAACCCTCTCCTCAGATGGCCTGGTAAAAGACGCAACAATAAGATGGCACATCAACCAGTATCGCCGACAGAACACCAATGGAAGGCGGTATGACAGCCAGACCAGATGGCCGCCACACAGACAGAAAGCACATCAACCCAGCGCCCCTTACCAGCAAAGGCAACGCCAGAGGGAACGAAAACAACACAAGCCAGCCACTTCCACCGGCACGAAAGCGGGGCCCAGTTTTTGACTCATCAACAACGCCCCCCACCCCAGTAGGGGGCCGCCTCTCCCTTTTCCACAAGGCCTGGGAGAGAATAACCACAGACAAATGGGTGCTCCGAATCATAAAAAAGGGATACCGCATCAGATTCCGCACCCACCCACCACCCAACCCACCAAAAAGAAACTACAGGGAACCGCAGCCAGAACTCATCTCCAGAGAAATAAAAGCTCTCCTCCAAGCGAGAGCAATAGAGCCAGTACCCAGGTCACAGCACAACCAGGGATTCTATTCCCGTTATTTTCTCATCCCCAAGAAGACGGGAGGGTTCAGACCCATCCTAGACCTACGAGGCCTGAACGAGCACGTAGTCAGAGAAAAATTTTGGATGCACTCCCTAGGGACAATCCTACCATTAATTAAAAAAGACGACTGGCTGGCCTCCCTGGACCTTCAAGATGCATATTCCCACATCCCTATGCATCACTCCCAAAGAAAATTTCTACGATTCAGGACCCTAAACCAACACTTCCAATACCGGGTCCTGCCCTTCGGACTCTCATCCGCACCGAGAGTCTTTACAAAATGTGTCGCCATAGCAGCTTCCCACCTCTGCAAGAGCGCCATATGCATGTTCCCCTACCTGGACGACTGGCTACTGATGGGTCCATCGGCCCAGGCAACAGCAACAGCAGTAAAGACAACGATGTCACTCCTGCAATCCCTGGGTTTCCTCGTAAACATCAAAAAATCCATACTACAACCAACACAATCAATAGAGTTTATAGGGGCAAGAATTTGCACACCCCAGAACGCAGCCTTCCTGCCCCACTCAAGGGGAACAGCAATACGAAAACTAACTCAGAGTATATCAGAGACACGTACAGTCACAGCCAGAACGATACTACGTCTCCTGGGCCATCAAGCTGCCACCATACACGTCGTCCCGCTTGCCAAGCTCCACATGCGACCCCTGCAATGGTTCCTCAGAAAAAATTGGAACCAACACACACAACCTCTGTCACACAGAGTCATAATGGACCAGAAAATCTGCAACAGCCTCGAGTGGTGGACACAGCAGCAGAATTTGTTCAAGGGCAGGCTCTTCCAGCAGCCACAACACCAACTGACACTCACCACAGATGCCTCAAAGCAGGGGTGGGGAGCCCATCTCCTCCACCTGAGAACCAAGGGCCCCTGGTCCCCATCCGAGGACAAACAACACATCAACCTGCTAGAACTCAGGGCAATTGGGAATGCCCTACAAGCCTTTGCCCCCTGGATCTCCAACAAGACCTTACTGATTCAGACAGACAACCAGGTGGCAATGTTCTATATCAACAAGCAGGGAGGCACGGGCTCACTCACCCTCTGCAGAGAGGCCCACAAAATCTGGACATTCGCTTTAGCAATCAACACTCTCATCCAGGCCACCTACCTCCCGGGCCAGAACAACGCCCTAGCGGACAGCCTCAGCAGAAAGCTGGACCCCCACGAATGGTCCCTCCACCCGGAAGTAATCCAGGAACTCTTCCACAAGTGGGGCCTCCCAACAAGAGACCTCTTTGCAACGGAGGACAACAAAAAGTGCCCACAATTCTGCTCCAAAAGACCAGCACAATACAGCCAAACCAGGGACGCTTTTGCCATACATTGGGGAAAACACCTACTCTACGCCTTTCCCCCCATACCACTTATCCACAGAGCGCTCCAGAAGATCAGGCAAGAGGAAGCCTCAGTGATCTTCATCGCGCCCTACTGGCCGAGACAAGTGTGGTTCCCCTTCCTACATCGGCTGTCGATACAGCCGCCGATCAGCCTACCACTGCGACCGGACCTGATCACCCAGGACCAGGGACAAACACTGCATCCCAGTCTGAAAACTCTAGCACTTACAGCATGGATGTTGAAAGGCTAATCCTGGACCCTTTCCACATGTCAACAGGGGTGACTGAAGTACTACTAGCAGCCAGACGCCCATCCACTAGAAAATCATACAGGCTCAAGTGGAAAAGATTCCACATATGGTGTGTTTCGAAAGGAGAAGACCCACTGAACTGCCAGGTCCCAACTGTACTCCAATACCTACTTAACCTATCCAAGACGGGCCTCAGAACATCCTCCATACAGGTCCACCTGAGTGCTATATCAGCGTTCCACAGCCGCATTGAGGACAGGACCCTAGCCACACACCCGCTAGTGTCCAAGTTCATGAAAGGGCTTACAAACCTGCACCCCTCGGTCCGCCGCTCGCCACCCACGTGGGACCTGGGCATCATCCTCCACAGGCTAACAGCGCACCCCTTCGAGCCTTTGGAGGAGGTGCCAATCAAATTCCTCACCTGGAAAGTAGTTTTTCTCATCGCCATCACATTAGCAAGACGCATTAGCGAGTTACAGGCCCTGGTGACATACCCACCATACACACAGATCCTTCATGATCATGCAGTGCTGAGAACTCACCCGAAGTTCCTACCAAAGGTAGTCTCACCTTTCCACATAAACCAAGCAATAGTACTTCCCTCCTTCTACCCGGGACCACATAACAACAGCACGGAACAACTCCTACACACTTTGGACTGCACCCGTGCACTCTGCCTATACATTCAACAAACACAATCCTGGCGAAAGGCAGTACAACTGTTCGTCTCCTTTGATCCCAACAAACCAGGATCACCAGTGGGAAAACGCACTATTTCCAACTGGATCTCAAACTGCATCGCCTTCTGCTACGAGCAGGAGGGAGCATCCCTTGAAGAAAAGGCCACAGCACACCAACTAAGAGCCATGGCCGCTACATTGACAAACCTCAGCAACACGCCACTCCAGGACATTTGCAGAGCAGCCACATGGTCTACCCCACACACCTTCACCAGACACTATTGCCTGGATCGCCCAATGCAGACCTCCAATGACTTTGGCCTCAACATATTACGATTGGTGACCAAAACAGACACAGCAAAGGACACCAACACCTGAACTAGCTGATCAGGACTATTAGCCAAATCAGATAAAACAAACTGTCAGCAGATTATATTCTGCCATGTTGGTTGGGTGGTGGGGAGGGAGGCTATTTGGGGGGAATACTTCAAACTCTTTTGAGCTGGTTTTGTTCTTGTTGTGGCATTCTGTTGTCTTTCATGATTGCTCAATAAAATATATTTGAACAATATTCTGCCATGTTGGCACAATTTGCACTGTTTGCACATGGTAGCACAATTTGCACTGTTTGCACATGGTAGCACAGATTTGCACAGTTACTTGTTATAATCGCATCTGTTATTGAGATACATACTCTACCATGTTGGTAAGAAAGAAAGTGTTGGTCCAGTTCTGAGGACCAAAATAAAGTTCCTATTGTTTACAACACATAACCTCTGACTGGTCTCAGTAATTGGGGTTTTATCTCTGTCCCTCACCTGACCTTTATGCAGCCTCACCCTACCGCAGCAAGGTAGCGGATACGCAGAGGGGACCATCCCCTGATGGGGACCCCGTCCTCTTATACCCTCTGCCCCCGCAGCTGGAGAGTCACCAAAAGTGGGGCTGACTTATACTGCTTGTCCATGGAGAAAGCGAAATTACTTACCTATAACGGGAGTTATCCCAGGACAAGCAGGCAGGTATTCTCACTAGTGGGTGATGTCATCCGACAGAGCCCCGATACGGACATCTTGCAAGCATGTCTTGCTTGAAGAAACTCAGAAGTTTCAAGATGCCCGCACCGCGCATGCGCCAGTGCCTTCCCGCCCGATGTACCGGGCGTGTCTCCTCAGTTCTTTTCTTTCCGCGGAGCTGAGAAGTTATCTTCATTCTGCGCTGACTGAATTTCAGTTTTTCTTTGCCTTCTTTACCCGCGTTTTAGTTTATTTCTTTGAATTTCTTTCGTTTTTACTTTCTTTTTAAAAAAAAAAAAAAAAAGTTAAAATTATTTCTTCCGGCGGTTCGGCCGGGCCGGCCTCGTGGCTGCGGCCTACCGCTTTCGACCTTGCAGCGTCGATTTTCCGGCCTATGTCCCGGCCAATCACCGGTTTTAAAAAGTGCAGCAAGTGCCAGCGTGCGATTTCGTTAATGGACCCGCATCGACGCTGCCTGCAGTGTCTTGGTCCGGAACACGTTCCGAAATCGTGCCGGCCTTGTTCCACGCTCACTGCGCGCTCGTTTAAGAGGCGTTGCTTGCTTTGGGAGTCGATGTTCAAGATGGAGACTGCCAAGGATCTATCTGCTTCTACGTCTGCTGAGGTTTCGCCGGTCCGCTCGAAACCTGCATCGACGACTCCCGCATCCAGCATCGTGAAGCCAGCATCGTTTACACCGGCTACGGCTTCAACTTCAGCTGCAGCGCCTGCCTCCGTCTCCTCGGTTCAGGTACCGCCTTCCACTGTCCCTCCCGTGGTCATCAAAGTGCCCAAAGCTAACAAGCAGAAGCACTTGGCCACGAAGGAACGCGAAGACCGTGCAGGAGGACCCCCTTTCGGTGCGGATCCCTCCATATCGGCTTCGCTTCGATCCCTGCTAGAAGCTCAGTTTGTCCAGCTTATGCAGACTATGGGACCCCGGCTTATCGCCAACATCCAGGGTGAAGTCCGGGCACCGGTTTCAGGGGGCGGTCCGCCCCCTCCCCCTCCTCCTCGCCGTTCAATCTCGCTGCTCGACGAGGGGGATAGGCGGAGGGCGGCGGAATCCTCCAGAAGGGCTTCCCTTCCTGATATGCCACCTTTAGAGCCCATCACACCTCCACGCCAGCAGGGTGCTGGGGCAGCCCCTGATGCTCGAAGTCCTGGGCATACTGCATCGCAGGAAGAGTTCTTCCGCACTCCATACCAGACTTGGGTGGCGCTGCGTGAGTCCGCATCCTTACCACCTCTGCGGTCCACCGCATCGAGCCCCATCCATTCCTTAGAGGCTTCGGGGGATCGTGCGATGCACAGAAGATCTCGCTCCCCATCCCGTCACCGGGAGGGGCATCGATCTCGACACTCCTCACGTCATTCGGAGGTGTCTCCGCAGAAAAAGATGCAGCGTTTGGGATACTCATCGTCAGATGTATCCCCGCCGGAGGGACCAGAGTATGAGGAACCATCTACCTCCTATTCTCCATGCCGGTCTCAGCTCTCCCTGGACCCGGAGGCTTCCACTTCATCTAGTCCGTCTCGGCGGCCGGCCTTGGCAGACCAATTGTCTTTCTCATCTTTTCTCCGACAGATGGCGGATGACTTGGATGTGACTTTGGACACTGGGTCTAAATATTCTAAAGAGTATTTGGATACTATGCATTTGCCTCACCCTCCAGCGGAGACTCTTCGGCTTCCTTTGCATAAATTGCTGGACCAGACTTTCATGCGCTGTTTTGAGACACCGTATTCTATCCCTGCGGTTCCCAGTAAGCTGGATGCTCGATACCGCATCGTTCACCACAAGGGGTTTGAGGGGGCTCAACTTTCTCATCAGTCCCTTCTGGTCGAGTCTTCTCTCAAGCGGTCTCACCCTTCCCAGGTTTACGCATCGGTGCCTCCGGGCAGGGAGGGGAGAACGATGGACAAGTTTGGTAGACGTGTTTACCAAAACTCGATGATGGCGACTCGAGTGCTCAATTACAATTTTTTCTTCTCATCATATTTGGATTTCTTCTTGCCGGTACTCCGCAAGTTCATCCCTTTCATCGATGCTCAGGCTCGTTTCCAGTTTGAGGAGGTGGTGGCGACCCTGTCTCAGTTGCGGCTGCAGCTGATGCAATCCTCCTACGATGCCTTCGAGCTCTCGGCACGGGCTGCGGCCTGTTCAGTCGCCATGCGTCGCCTGGCCTGGCTTCGCACTATTGATATGGATCCAAATCTCCAAGACAGACTGGCTAATGTGCCTTGTGCGGGAGCGGATCTGTTCGATGAGTCTATCGAGACTGTTACTAAAAAGCTTTCGGACCATGAGAAGTCTTTTCAGTCTATTCTGCGCCCTAAACCGAAGCCTCAGCAGTCTCGCCCTTCTAGACCGCCTCAAATCTACCAGAGGCGTTATCAACCAAGGCAGGCTCCCCAAGCGAGACAGCCTGCGAAGAGGCAGCCTCCACAGAAGACTCAACAGAAGCCTCAGATGCTGGCTGCACCCAAGGCTACTCAGCCTTTTTGACTCTCTTCCAGGGAGCATAACCGACGTTCTGTCTTCCCCTGTTTTTCCCATAGGGGGTCGACTCCACCATTTTTATCATCGATGGGAGTCGATCACCTCGGACCTTTGGGTCCTTACCATCGTAAGAGAGGGATACTCTCTTCATTTCCAACGGGTCCCCCCGGACCGCCCGCCAAGAGAGTATCCTTCCAACTCGACGCAGACCACTCTTCTTCTACAGGAGGCGCAGGCTCTGCTTCGGCTTCGAGCCGTCGAGCCGGTGCCAGTAGATCAGCAAAACCAGGGGTTCTACTCCCGGTACTTCTTGGTTCCGAAGAAGACGGGCGATCTGCGTCCCATTTTGGACCTTCGAGTCCTCAACAAGTTTTTGGTCAAGGAGCGGTTCCGCATGCTGACCCTTGCTTCTCTCTACCCCCTACTCGAGCAGAACGATTGGTTATGCTCTCTGGATCTCAAGGAGGCCTACACTCACATCCCGATACATCCGGCCTCCCGCAAGTTTCTCAGATTTCAGGTGGGACATCTACATCTGCAGTATCGAGTGCTTCCATTCGGCCTTTCCTCGTCTCCCAGAGTCTTCAGGAAGTGTCTGGTGGTGGTGGCCGCGGCACTCCGGAACATGGGTCTCCAGGTGTTTCCATACCTCGACGACTGGCTCATCAAGGCACCGTCAGCTCCAGAGGTCATTTCGGCGACCTTGACTACAATTTCTTTTCTGCAGAGTCTGGGCTTCGAGATCAACTTCCCCAAATCACATCTTCAGCCCACCCAGTCTCTCCCCTTTATCGGGGCTGTTCTGGATACCATGCTCTCCTTCTACTCTGCCAGTCGGTGTCTTCTCGCCCGTCCATCTCGGCGAGACACATGATGGTCCTCTTGGGCCACATGGCCTCTACAGTTCATGTGACGCCTTTTGCCAGACTACATCTCAGAATTCCTCAATGGACCCTGGCATCTCAATGGACTCAGGTGTCCGACCCGTTGTCCCGTCACATTGTCGTCACTCCTGCTCTACGGCAGTCTCTTCTCTGGTGGATGACCTCTTCGAATCTATCCAGAGGTTTGCTGTTTCACTCTCTTCCCCACCAGAAAGTTCTCACGACCGATTCATCGAACTATGCATGGGGGGCCCATCTGGATGTTCTACGAACTCAGGGGTTCTGGACCCCTGCGGAACGTCTCCATCAAATCAATCTTCTGGAGCTCAGAGCCATCTTCAATGCTCTCCAAGCTTTTCAGCATCTGCTTCACGACATGGTGGTCCTTATTCGCACAGACAATCAGGTCGCCATGTATTATGTCAACAAGCAAGGGGGCACGGGCTCGGCCCCTCTTTGTCAGGAAGCTCTTCGAGTCTGGGATTGGGCGGTTCGCCACAACACCTTCCTCAGAGCTGTCTACATTCAGGGGAAAGACAACGTCTTGGCAGACAAATTGAGTCGTCTTCTCCAGCCTCACGAATGGACGCTCCATTCCAAACCCCTTCATCAGATCTTCGCTCAGTGGGGAACGCCTCAGATAGACCTCTTTGCAGCCCCCCACAACTTCAAACTGCCTCAGTTTTGCTCCAGGATCTACACTCCTCTCCGCCTCGAGGCAGATGCCTTTCTACTGGAGTGGGGGAATCGCTTCCTATATGCGTTTCCTCCCTTTCCTCTCATTCAGAAGACTCTGGTCAAGTTGAGATCAGACCATGCCACCACGATTCTGATTGCTCCTCGGTGGCCCAGACAACCTTGGTACTCCCTTCTACTTCAACTCAGCAGCAGGGAGCCAGTACTTCTTCCAGTGTTTCCTTCACTACTTACTCAACATCAAGGTTCACTACTTCATCCCAACCTGCAGTCTCTTCACCTGACAGCTTGGTTCCTTTCAACATAACTCCTCACCAGTTCTCTCAAGCAGTGAGGGAGGTCTTGGAGGCTTCCAGGAAGCCTGCCACTCGACAATGCTATTCCCAAAAATGGACTAGATTCTCTTCCTGGTGTATTTCAAATGACACGGAACCTCAGCGAGCTTCCCTTTCTTCTGTATTGGACTATCTTCTACACCTGTCCCAGTCTGGTCTCAAGTCTACCTCTATACGAGTCCACCTGAGTGCTATTGCGGCTTTTCATCAGCCTCTACAAGGGAAACCTTTGTCTGCTCATCCTGTGGTTTCCAAATTTATGAAAGGGCTTTTTCATGTCAACCCTCCTATCAAACCTCCTCCTGTGGTTTGGGATCTCAATGTTGTCCTGTCTCATCTTATGAAGCCTCCGTTTGAACCTCTCAACACGGCTCCACTTAAGTATCTCACCTGGAAGGTGGTTTTTCTGGTGGCCCTCACGTCAGCTCGTCGGGTCAGTGAGCTTCAGGCCCTAGTGGCGGATCCACCGTTCACTGTATTCCATCATGACAAGGTGGTTCTCCGTACTCATCCAAAATTCTTGCCTAAAGTGGTCTCTGAATTTCACATCAACCAATCCATCGTGCTTCCAGTGTTTTTTCCAAAGCCTCATTCTCATCCTGGGGAATCTGCTTTGCACACTCTGGACTGTAAACGTGCTCTGGCTTTCTACTTGGATCGCACAAAGCCACACAGAAATGCTCCTCAACTTTTCGTCTCCTTTGATCCAAACAAGTTGGGACGACCGGTATCGAAGCGCACCATCTCTAACTGGATGGCGGCTTGTATCTCTTCCTGCTATGCCCAGGCTGGATTATCCCTTCCCTCTAAGGTCACAGCCCATAAGGTCAGAGCAATGGCAGCCTCGGTAGCCTTCCTCAGATCGACACCGATTGAGGAGATTTGTAAGGCTGCCACTTGGTCCTCGGTTCACACATTCACCTCTCATTATTGTCTGGATACTTTCTCCAGACGGGATGGACAGTTTGGCCAAACTGTGTTACAAAATTTGTTCTCTTAAGTTGCCAACTCTCCCACCATCCCATTGGGGTTAGCTTGGAGGTCACCCACTAGTGAGAATACCTGCCTGCTTGTCCTGGGATAAAGCAATGTTACTTACCGTAACAGTTGTTATCCAGGGACAGCAGGCAGCTATTCTCACGTCCCACCCACCTCCCCTGGGTTGGCTTCTCAGGCTAGCTACCTGAACTGAGGAGACACGCCCGGTACATCGGGCGGGAAGGCACTGGCGCATGCGCGGTGCGGGCATCTCGAAACTTCTGAGTTTCTTCAAGCAAGACATGCTTGCAAGATGTCCGTATCGGGGCTCTGTCGGATGACATCACCCACTAGTGAGAATAGCTGCCTGCTGTCCCTGGATAACAACTGTTACGGTAAGTAACATTGCTTTCTCCGTGGACAGCAGGATAAGTCAGCCACACTGACCCTCCCTTCTTCCCTAAGGGGTGACACTGCAATAAGACTCAAGCTATGGAAATCACTGGATTAAATGAGGGACAGCACAGGTATATATAGGGCTACCTGCACATGCTCAGATGAGGCTCCCAAAGCCTCACCTGAGCTCTAGGAGAGCAAATCCGAATTGGGGACATAGATGACGTCACCAAAAGTGTGGCTGACTTATCCTGCTGTCCACGGAGAACTCCCGTTACAGGTAAGTAACTTCGCTTTCAGGGTTGACCACATAGCCTCCACATCACCGGTCTCAGCTTGGTCCTGTAGTGCCCGATGGATGAAATCTCCCATATGTGCGAAGTCAGTGTCTCGGAAGTTGAGTACCTTTGTTTTCGTGTTTAATCTAGGGAAACCTTTCCTAAGGTTGAACCATACCATGTTGTGGTCGCTGGAGACTAGCGTATCTCCTACCCGCCGATGGAAATTGAGCAGTCTCATCGGGTCCCCTCTCATTGTTTACATAATTCTAAATATCCGCAGCCTATGGTTTTGAAGTTGCTCCGCTACCAGCAAGTTTTGGCTATCTTGAAAACGGCCAAAGCTAAAGCACCATTGAAGTGTCAGGGTCACACTATTCTGATCTTACCTGATTTGGCAAAGTCTATAGCTTTTCGTCGTAAGCAGTTCTTGGACATGAGACCGGAGCTTGAGCATCTGAAGACACAATGCGGGCTTTTTTATCCCGCCTGGATGTGTGTGACTTTGAATAATGTCACCAAAAATTTTGATTTCCCAGCCTATTCCTCCTCCTCTGGCCCAGGTCCACTGCTGCCGCTGCGCCACAACTGAAGGAAGGTAAGGGCCAGTGTGCAGCGATTGCACGTCGCTGGCCCAAAAGCCTTCTCCCAACGTCAGAACTGACGTCAGTTCTGGCGTCGGGAGAAGGCTTGTGGACCGGCGACGTGCAATCGCTGCATGCTGGCCTTTCCCTTCCTGGAGTTGTGGCGCAGTGGCGGCCAGCAGGGAGCAGCAGCGGCAGGCAGGTGGTGAGCAGCGGCGGGGGTGGGCAGGGAGCAGCGGCGGGCAGCAGTCAGCCCGCATACCCCAGAGTGGGATATTTTAAAAAGGTACAACGGGGTGGGTGGGGGTGTTTTAAAAAAAGTTTCCTTCTCTTCATAAGACGAACCAAAATTTCCACTCAATTTTAGGTGGAAAAAAAATGCGTTTTATGTAGCGAAAAATACAGTAATTGGGTAACATTGATTTCTACCACTTTTTTTAACATTCACCCTGCAATGAGGAACAAAAATCTTACGAATACAGGATGTCCGGTGCGGTACTAGGAGAGACCCCTCCCCCAGGAAAGAGACTTGGGTGTACTGGTCGACAAGTCGATGAAGCCATCCGCAGAATGTGTGGCGGCGGCGATGAAAAGGGCGAACAGAATGCTAGGAATGATTAAGGGGATCATGAACAGATCTGAGGTTATCATGCCGCTGTACCGGACCATGGTACATCCCCACCTGGAATACTGCATCCAGTACATGAAGGACATAGTACGACTCAAAAGGGTCCAGAGAAGAGTGACTAAAATGGTTAAGGGGCTGGAGGAGTTGCCGTACAGTGAGAGGTTAGAGAAACTGGGCCTCCCTTGAAAAGAGGAGACTGAGAGGGGACATGATCGAAACATTCTAAGACAATGGTTCCCAACCCTGTCCTGGAGGACCACCAGCCAGTCAGGTTTTCAGGATCGCCCTAATGAATATGCATGGGGCAGGTTTGCATGCCTATCACCTTCATTATATGCAAATCTGTCTCATGCATATTCATTAGGGTTATCCCAAAAACCTGACTAGCTGGTGGTCCTCCAGGACAGGGTTGGGAACCACTGTTCTAAGATAATGAAGGGAATATACTTAGTAGATAAAGGCAGGTTGTTCACCCTCTCCAAAGTAGAGAGAACGAGAGAACTAAAGGAGGAAATAGCGGAACTACTACAGCAGGTTTGCAATCTATCCCTGAAAACAGGCGTGATCCTGGAGGATTGGAAGATAGCTAATGTTACGCCCACCTTTAAAAAAGGATCGAGAGGTGACCCGGGGAACTACAGACCGGTAAGTCTGACTTCGGTTCTGAGGAAAATGGCGGAAGCGCTGATAAAAGACAGCATCAATGAGCATCTAGAAAGGAATAAACTGATGAAAACAAGCCAATATGGCTTCTGCAAGGGAAGATCATGCCTAACGGAACTTATTGCACTTCTTCAAAGGAATTAACAAATGAATGGACAAAGGGGACCCCGTAGACATCGTATACTTAGATTTCAAAAAAAGCCTTTGACAAGGTACCCCATGAACGCCTACTACGGAAACTGAAGAACTATGGCGTGGAAGAAGACGTACATAGATGGATCAAAAATTGTTTGGCGGGTAGGAGTATAGGGCCACTACTCTGACTGGAGGAGGGTCATGAGTGGTGTTTCGCAGGGGTCGGTACTCAGACCGCTGCTGTTCAATGTATTTATAAATTATCTAGAAACAGGGACGAAGTGCGAAATAATAAAATTTGCAGACCACACCAAACTATTTAGTGGAGTTGGGACTATAGAGGATTGTGAGGATTTACAAAGGGACCTGAACAAACTAGAAGAGTGGGCAACAAGATAGCAGATTAAGTTTAATGTAGAGAAATGTAAAGTCTTGCATGTAGGAAACAGAAACCCAAAGTACAGCTATACGATGGGAGGGCTGGTAATGGGTGAAAATACCCTAGAAAAGGACTTGGGGGTAATGGTGGACAAGACAATGAAGCCGTCGGCACAGTACGCAGAGGCCTCTAAGAAAGCGAATAGAATGCTAGGTATTATCAAGAAAGGTATTACAACCAGAACGAAAGAAGTTATCCTGCCGTTGTATCGGGTGATGGTGCACCCGCATCTGGAGTACTACATCCAATATTGGTCACCATACCTAAAGAAGGATATGGCGATATTCGAGAAGATTCAGAAAAGAGCAACGCGATTGATAAAAGGTATGGAAAACCTTTCATATGCTGAAAGATTAGAGAAACTGGGGCTCTTTTTCCCTGGAAAAACGGAGGCTTAGAGGGGACATGATAGAGACTTACAAGATCATGAAGGGCATAGAGAAAGTGAAGAGGGACAGATTCTTCAAACTTTTGAAAACTATAAGAGCGAGAAGGCATTCAGAAAAATTAAGAGGGGACAGATTCAGAACCAATGCTAGGAAGTTCTTCTTCACCCAAAGGGTGGTGGACACCTGGAATATGCTTCCAGAGGGTGTGATAGGAGAGAGTACGGTATTGGGGTTCAAGAAGGGATTAGATGATTTCCTGAAGGAAAAGGGGATTGAAGGGTATAGATAGAGGATTACTATACAGGTTCTGGACCTGATGGGCTGCCGTGTGAGCAGACTGCTGGGCATGATGGACCTCTGCTCTGACCCAGCAGAGGCACTGCTTATGTTCTTATGTCCAAAGTAGAGAGAACGAGAGGGCACTCTGTAAAGTTAAAAGGGGATAGATTCCGTACAAACGTAAGGAAGTTCGTCTTCACCCAGAGAGTAGTAGAAAACTGGAATGCTCTTGCGGAGGCTGTTATAGGGGAATACACCCTCCAGGGATTCAAGGCAAAGTTAGACAAGTTCCTGCTGAACCAGAATGTACGCAGGTAAGGCTATTCTCAGTTAGGGATTGGTCTTTGACCTAAGGGCCACTGTGTGAGCGGACTACTGGGCACAGATGGACCACTGGTCTGACCCAGCAGCGGTAATTCTTATGTTCTTTTCAAAACTGGTAAAAATGTCTTTGTTAAACTAGAGCCTCTTGCTATTTTGTTTTCATTTTCAACTAAAAATAACACTTTACATTTAAACTGAAAAGAGTATTAGGCATTAAACAATTTCAAGTTATTACAATAATAAAGAGAGAAAACAAAGTCAAATGTTTTTTTTATTGAACTCAATACATTTCTTTTTTTATTGATTCCAAGCAAATCTATTCTTCATCATCTCAGAAATGTGCAGCTAGGGTTTTTCCTTATTTGCTCATGGCAGAAGGCAGACATCACTTAATGCCCCCATTGCCCCAGGTCCATCAGAGTGTGATCCTGAAAGGTCACTTGGACACACAAAGTCAGAGGCGTGACCGGTAGATAGGGGAAAATGCTTGAGTACCTGAATGTGAACCGTTTGGTAAATAAATGGTGGAAAAACCCGTTGTCAGCAATCCATAAATGTACACGGCCGTGATGTGTCTTGGCGTCTGTTGCCCCGTGAAACACTAAAGGAAATAGAAGCAAAAGGACCCAAGGGAAGCGCTTCCATTTCTGAAGAAACCCCCCCCCCCCCCATATCCCAATTTAATCTCCATATGAGAAGAAAAAAAAATTTGCAAAGAATTCCCCAAACAATTCAAGTAATGTAAAATTTCGCCACCGTCCCCCGCTAAGAGAAGGAAATCCTGTTCCGAGAGCTGCGCCTGCGCGAGAAACGCGGAGGAATCCGCGCAAGGAGAGCGAGGCGCGTGCGCGGTGCAAAATCGCTTCCGCGGCTTCTTTTTCTCCGGGAGCTCTACGGCCGAGTGACTGAGCGGGAAGCGGTAGACGTCGACGGCGGAGGAACACAGCCCGTTCGCCGGCCTGCTGTTGTCTCGGACTGTTGTATCGAGCGGGCGAGCCCTTTTTTTTTTTTTCCACACAGGAAGCCATTTTATCCTGTCACAGTGCGCCATGGCCCTTAAGAGAATCCATAAGGTAAGGGGGGGGGGGGAAAGCAAGCAAGCAAGCACGTAGGCCCTTGTGCTCAACTGAGGAAGTTCCTGGACGACTCGAAATCATTTCGCTGTTGCCATTCTCTGTGCTTCTCAACTCGGCCTTTGAGTGCCCCCAGGTTGCATCAACTTGATTTGCATACACTGCCTCCAATCTAAACACATTGTGGACACCCTGAGAACCTGAGTGGCAAGGGGGCACTCCAGGACCGAGTTGAGAAACATTACCTCCGCTCCCCCCCAAATAATGTTCTACCTTTTAAAAAAAATTGTCATTAAAGTGGCTAGCTGAGACTTGTTTCAAACATGACTTAGGCTGTGTACAGATAAAAATATATGAATTTTTATATCATTTATGATATAGCCAACATAGATTCTGTGTGGGATACTAAGCTTCTAAAGCAGTGGTTCCCAACCCTGTCCTGGAGGACCACCAGGCTAGCCCTAATGAATATGCATGAGAGAGATTTACATATAATGGAAGTGACAGGCATGCAAATCTGCTCCATGCATATTCATTAGGGCTAGCCTGGTGGTCCTCCATGACAGGGTTGGGAACCATAGTTCTAAAGCACACACTACTGAAATTAAAAACTTGGGATAGGACACAATGTCATATAGTGCATTTACTTCTTGGGGGAATGCTGTGCAAATGCACACAGCAGAATTTGTGTAGAATTGTGTAGCATTTCTAACCTTGGCCTGTAGGACAAGAGAAGTGCACTGTGGTTTGGAGACATGTCCTGGTATCCAATCTTCCTCCTCCTTGAGTCAATCATGTGGCAAGAGGAGAGTATCGACTAGAGAATTACATGGGGGGAAAATTAGTCTCCGCCCCTGGGAGCTTGGTCCCCGTCCCCCCAAACCATCTGATCCCATCTGCACAAGCTTCGAATAGTTATGATTTTATATTGAACTTATTTTATTTAAGTATAAAAAGAAACACTATTCTGTACAATTATCATTTTATAAACACAAATAAAGCAAAACTGGGCAGACTTGCACGGTCTGTGTCTGTGTATGGCCGTTTGGTGGAGGATGGGCAGGGGAGGGCTTCAATGGCTGGGAAGGTGTAGTGGGCTGGAGTAAGTCTTAACCGAGATTTTGGCAGTTGGAATCCAAGCACAGTACCGGGTAGAGCTTTGGATTCTTGCCCAGAAATAGCTAAGAAGAAAAATTAAAAAAATAAAATAAAAAATTTAAATTGAATCAGGTTGGGCGGACTGGATGGACCATTTGGGTCTTTATCTGCCGTCATCTACTATGTTACTATGTAAAACAAAGATAAACAAAAAAACCTTTATCCCAGGACAAGCAGGCAGGTATTCTCACTAATGGGTGATGTAATCCAACAGAGCCCTGATGCGGACGCCTCACAAGCAGTCTTGCTTGAAGAAACTCGAAGTTTCGAGTCGCCCGCACTGCGCATGCGCGAGTGCCTTCCTGGCCAGTGCAGGGCGTTTCTCCTCAGTTCTTACTTTTCCGCGGAGCCGAGAAGTCCGTCTTCAACTCTCTGCGTGAAGTTTTTTCACTTGTGCCTTCTTTAAGTCTGCAATTTTGGGTTCTTTTTCTCAGAATCGCTACTTTTCGTCATACTTTACTTGTTTAAAAAAAAACAAAAACAATGTAATTATCTACCCCCTTTCACCCCCATTTTCATGTTTGTCTATTTAAAATGTCTTTTAATGTTCATTCTCCTCCCTTCTATAAGTATCATTTTAATCTTCCATTTTATTTTAGCATTGTAAACTGGCTAGATACTTGTCGATGGTTGGTATATTAAAAATAATAAAACTTGAATCCAGGCCTGAGTCTCAGCCTGCCCGTCTGTCATTGCTACCTGGATGTCTTACTGCCATCCAAAATTAAATATGGCCATAACTGATGAGTTAATTATCTTCCCTCCTAAACCCATTCTCTATTTCTGTGGATAACACTCTCATCAGCTCACAACTTTGGGGTCATCTTTTGACTAATTTTTCTCCATCTCTTCCCATATCCAACAGACCACCAAACCCATTGTTTCTTTCTCTACAATATTTCTAAAATTCGACCTTTCCTTTCTTGAGTACGCTGCTAAGACCCTCATTCATACTCTCATTGCCTCTCACCTCTCACCTAGACTATTGTAACTTGTTTCTCACCGGTCTTCCACTAAACCATCTCTCTCCCTTTCAGACTGTTCAGAATACTGCTGCATGCCTCATATTCCGCCAGCGTCATTATGCTCACATTACAAGTTTCAAGTTTATTAGTGTTTTTGATTAATCGCTTAATCATACTTCAAAGCGATGAACATACATAAAAAAAACATTTAAAATTACAATATTAAAAGTAATACAATATTTAAACATAAACATTAAAATAAACTAGACTATATACAAACTTAACAAACAAGAAGAAAAAGGCGAAGGGGATTTGAACTACAAATTATTATAGAAAGAGTAGTCGGAGGAAAAACACAAGGTCGGGAATTTAAGATGCATGGTCAAATACAACATTATTAATAAATCTAAGATTGAGAATTATTACTCAAAAGCATCTTTGAAAAGGAATGTTTTTAAATTAGTCTTAAATTTATCAATATAATTAGTCTTAAATTTATCAATTTACTCCTCAGGTCACTTCATTGGCTCCCTGTTTCTGCATACAATCCTCTTATTGACCTACAAGTCGCGACCTTAGAATTACAGGGTTCTAAGTGACAATTTTCAGTATTTTTAATTCCGATGACTTCCGGGTTCTATCTGACATGTAGATGTTAACACTCACGAGGATTTATTCCAACTTAACTGTTCCTTCATTTCATAAGAAATTACATGGTTCTATGTACAGAAATTAGTCTATGCATGAGATTACAAGGTTCTAACTTTCGATACAGTTAGATCCATGTAATTCTAAGGTCGCGAAGTGTATTCATTCTGTAGCTCCTCAGTATCTCTCCTCTCTTATCTCTCCCTATACTCCTCCCTGGGAACTCGGCTCATTGGGTAAGTCTCTTATCTGTACCCTTCTCCTCTACTGTCAGTTCCTGACTCAAAACAAACTGTCTGATTTGGTACGTCAGGTTCTGCCTCTGGCAGTATTCAAATCCATGCTAAAAGCCCATTTTTTTGAACTTGCTTTTAAGTCCTAACTCCAACCTACTTGTAAAGCACCCATATCTAATTGTCATTCCTGCTATAGTCTCCTACCTTATCTGCCTTATTATTCCCTCTAATTCTGTACCTGAACAGCATATATAGGTTCACCCTTTTTGTCCTGTTTGTCTGTTACAATGATATTGCAAGCTCTTTTGAACAGGAACTGTTTCTTGCATGTTTAATATACAGTGTTGTGTGTGTGTGTGTGGTAGTGCTATAGAAATAAGTAGGGACTGTACCAACTATAGAACAATCACCCTGATCCCCCATGCCAACAAAGTACTTCTATAGATCATCCAGAGGTGAAATATAGAAACATGATGGCAGATAAAGGCCAATTGGCCCATCCAGTCTGCCCATCCGCAGTAACCATTATCTCTTCCTCTCTCTAAGAGATCCCATGTGCCTATCCCAGGCTTTCTTGAAACGGACATAGTCTCTGTCTCCAGCACCTCTTGTGGGAGACTGTTCCACGCATCTAGTACCCTTTCTGTAAAAAAGTATCTCTTTAGATTACTCCTGAGCCTATCACCTCTTAACTTCATCCTATGCCTTCTCATTCCAGAGCTTTCTTTCAAATGAAAGATGCTCGACTCATGCACATTTACGCCACCTAGTTTTTAAATGTCTCTATCATAACTCCCCTCTCCCGTCTTTCCTCCAAAGTATACAAATTGAGATTGTTGTCTGTCCCCATACGCCTTATGATGAAGACCACACACCATTTTAGTAGCCTTCCTCTGGACCAACTCTATCCTTTTCATATCTTTTTAAGGTGCGACCTCCAGAATTGTACACAATATTCTAAATAAGGTCTCACCAGAGTCTCCCAAGTCCCGCTCTTCCGTTGGGGGGGGGAGGGGGGAGTTGGCTAGAAAGGAGGAAGGGAGGGGAGATGTTGGACTGCAGGGGGGTAGAAAAGAGATATGTTAAATTGGAGGGGTAGGGAAGATAACTCAAGGAAGGGGATAGGTTTCAGACCAGGTGTACAGCTTCTCTGCATCTTCTTAAGTTGAGAAATTTCTGTAGGCACTAGCTTCCAAAATGATTCTTGCTCAGCATGGGTCTTGAGAAAAATGTCACTTTTAAGGGTTAATATTTTGTTTTCAAGAAATGGCTTGTTCAAT
Source organism: Geotrypetes seraphini (assembly GCF_902459505.1). NCBI lineage: Eukaryota > Metazoa > Chordata > Amphibia > Gymnophiona > Dermophiidae > Geotrypetes > Geotrypetes seraphini. The sequence goes on along the minus strand of NC_047101.1, from coordinate 26,545,547 downwards.
GAGTAATTTTTACTGATAGCAGCTGCAGTTTCTTTAATGGCCACATCTACTTTGAATGGGTATGACAAGTACTCCACAACTGTTCCAATTTTTTGGAAGTCACAGAATCTGTTTTCGAATTCCTGGATAACAGAACAGATTTCTGTCACATACTTCTCGTTCTGAAAAACAAAATTTGGATATTGTCTCAGATGGTCCTGCATATTGGGAAAATGATCAAAAGTGTTGTTTGCAAGGTCATAGAAACATAACATAGAAACTGACGGCAGAAAATGGCCACGGCCCATCCAGTCTGCCCACCCTAATGACCCACCCCTACCTTCCCCTATGTAGAGATCCCACGTACCAATCCCATTTTGTCTTAAAATCTGGTACGCTGCTGGCCTCAATTACCTGTAGTGAAAGATTATTCCAGCGATCAACCACCCTTTCGGTGAAGAAATATTTTCTAGTGTCACCATGAAATTTACCACCCCTGAGTTTCAACGGATTCCCTCTTGTTGATGTGGGATCTTTGAGAAAGAAGATGTCCTCTTCCACCTAGATACGGCCTGTGAGATATATGAACGTCTCGATCATGTCACCCCTCTCTCTGCGTTCCTCGAGTGAGTATAGCTGCAATTTATCCAGCCGTTCCTCATACGGGAGATCCCTGAGACCTGAGACCATCCTGGTGGCCATTTGCTGAACCGACTCATTAGCTCAGATTTGCTCTTTTGTAGGATGCAACTGTACTCATCATCTCGCCAATGCATTTGCTTTTACCTTGTAGTTCAAGATTCATATCACTTAGTTCACCTGTAAAGTCTGCGAGAAATGCCAGATCACATAACCACTCCTCATGTTCCAACTCTGCTTGGTCATCTCCCCTCTCCTTCAAAAAAACTTCTTATTTCATTCAGCAAATCACAAAATCTTTGCAGAAATTTGTGCCTACTTAGCCACCTTACATCTGTGTACATAATGATTTCAGCTGCCCCTTCATCATGAGTAAGATTGAAAAGCCGTCTTTGACGTGATTGTCACTGAACTGAATTTACAATTTTGAAAGTCTTTGTATTGAGTCTCTTGCTTGCCAAAACTTGCTGGTGAATGATGCAGTGGTAAAAGAGGAAATCTGGGAAATCATCATACTGTCTACAGAGAGCTATGAAACCTTGTCATTGCTCTTGCTCCATCAGTAGTGATGGAAAAAAGTCTATGCAATTTCCAGATGGATATGGGTGGCCATTTCCTTTGCACATATCGGATGTGGTTAAACGTTCACCAGTTAACTTAAACGCACATTCTGCCAGAAGTGTGGCTTCTTTATGGGCGGAGTCTAAGACAGTTCTGCCTGAAGAGATTTATAGGGCATCTACATATCTTTTCTAAGTTCTACAGAGTGGATGAAGCAGCATAAATGGACTTATCTTTTGGGCCCACAATGCTCGCAGCAAGCTTTTCTATCCCACCCTAGACTACTTTGATGTGTCCCACAAATTCAGGACTCATGTGCCTTTTGCATTGGAATGGAAGATTAGGTTCTTACCTCAAATCTTCTTACATAGTAACATAGTAGATGATGGTGGATAAAGACCTGAATTGTCCATCCAGTCTGCCCAACCTGATTCAATTTATTTATTTTTCTTCTTCTTAGCTATTTTTGGGCAAGAATCCAAACCTCTGCCTGGTACTGTGCTTAGGTTCCATCTACTAAAGCCTCCGTCAAAGCTCACTCCAGTCCATCTAAACCATCCCAGCCATAGAAGCCCTCCCCAGCCCATCCTCAACCAAACAGCTATATGCAGACACAGACCGTGCAAGAGTGCCCAGTACTGGCCTTAGTTCTTCAATATTTACTATTATTTTCTGATTCTAGGTCCTCTGTGTTCATCCCACGCTTTTTTGAACTCCGTCACAGTTTTCCCCTTCACCACTTCCCTCGGGAGCGCATTCCAGGCATCCGCCACCCTCTCCAAAAAGAAAATTTTCCTTACATTGCTTTTGAATCTACCACCCATCAACCTCAAATTATGTTCTCTAATTTTACCATTTTACTTTCTCTGAAAAAGATTTTGTTCTACGTTAATACCTTTTAAGTATTTGAATGTCTAAATCATAAATCCCCTGTCCCTCCTTTCCTCGAGGGTATACTTATTCAGGGCTTCCAGTCTCTCCTCATATGTCTTTTGGCGCAAAGCTCCTGACATTTTCGTCGCCCTCCACTGGACCGCTTCAAGTCTTCTTATGTCCTTTGCCAGATACGGTCTCCAAAACTGAACACAATACTCCATGTGGGGCCGCACCAACAACCTGTACAGGGACATCAACACCTTATTTCTTCTACTGGTCACGCCTCTCTCTATACAGCCCAGTATCCTTCTGGCAACAGCTGCCGCCTTGTCACACTGTTTTTTCACCATTAGATCTTCGGACACTATCACCCCAAGGTCCCTTTCCCCAACCGCACATATCGGCCTCTCACCTCCCAGCACATACAGCTAGCTCCTTCCGATTATTAATCCCCAAATGCATTACTCTGCATTTCTTTCTATTGAATTTTAGTTGCCAGATATTAGACCATTCCTCTAACTTTTGTAGATCCTTTTTCATGTTTTCCACTCCCTCCTCAGTGTCTACTCTGTTACAAATATTGGTATCATCTGCAAAAAGGCAAACTTTTCCTTGTAACCCTTCAGCAATGTCACTCACAAACATATTGAACAGGATCGTCCCCAGCACCGAACCCTGAGGGACTCCACTACTCACCTTTCCTTCCTCCGAGTGACTTACATTAACCACAACCCTCTGACAACCAGTTTCTAATCTGGTTCACCACTTTGGGTCTTAACTTCAGCCCTTTAAGTTTGTTCAAGAGCCTCCTAAGAGGAAACATGTCAAAGGCTTTCTGAAATAAGTAAATTACATCTAGCATATGTCTTTGATAAAGTTCGTTTAGCATGATTTACCTTAATTAAACTGTCAGCTTCCAAAAAAATGGCTTAGATTAGAGAAATAATGAAAGCCCAGGTCACTTAAACAGATACCATAATGTAGCAATCCAGACTCAGGCTAAAACAACCTTATCCTATATTTTTATTGCTAAAGGAAAGCCTCAGCCCCACCACTCCGCCGCTAATTATGAAATTCAAATGCGGGAAGAATTATGCGGGAACTCATCATTGGCTGTCAATAGCATTTCTATCAAACTATTTTTTCTATCTTAAATATTTATAAACATTTTCAAAGTGTCATGTTTTTAAAGCCAGTACTTAGCTTATTCAATTACAGCCAGTATCCAGGAGTGGAACCCAGGAGTGGGGCGTTACTCTTTTTACTCTGTTAGAGCGGGCTATTTAAACCCCTTGACAGGACGCCGCGGCCATCTTTTACTCCTTTAACTAGTGGAGTCGGATGACACGAGCGTTTCTGGTAGGTGTTGGTGTAGTGATGATTATGGTGTGAATGTTTTGTAGGTGGGGGGAGGGGGCTATGAATGTTTCTAATGGCCCCTTTTTCCTTCTTTATCCTAGGGAGACCCTTGATACAGCACTATTTCATGGTGCGAAACATGCATGTAGGGTTCCACTCCTGGATACTGGCTGTAATTGAATAAGCTAAGTACTGGCTTTAAAAACATGACACTTTGAAAATGTTTATAAATATTTAAGATAGAAAAAATAGTTTGATAGAAATGCTATTGACAGCCAATGATGAGTTCCCGCATAATTCTTCCCGCATTTGAATTTCATAACTAGCGGCGGAGTGGTGGGGCTGAGGCTTTCCTTTAGCAATAAAAATATAGGATAAGGTTGTTTTAGCCTGAGTCTGGATTGCTACATTATGTTACCTTAATTAAAGCCATGTTTCTTCGGACCCTGTAATCCATTAGATTCTAGGAAGTTCACTATGCTTTCTTTCAGCAAAACTTCCATTATTTTTCTAACAACTGAAGTGAGGCTTACCAGCCTATAGTTTCTTGCTTCTCTGCGATAAATTTTGTGAATAGGGACCACATTCGCTCTTCTTCAGTCCCCAGGAACCAGTCCTGTCTCCAGAGATTTGTTGAAGAAGTTTTAATAGGACCCGCCAGAACTTCTCTGAGCTCCCTCAGTGTCCTGGGATGGATCCCATCAGGTCCCATCACTTTGTCCACCTTCAGTTTTTCAAGTTGTTCATAAACACTTTCCTCCGTGAATGGTGCAGAATCTACTCCATTTTCTTGTGTTACTTTGCCAGACAATCTCGGTCCTTCTCCAGGATTTTCTTCCATGAACACAGAACAGAAGTATTTGTTTAGCACGTCTGCTTTTTCCTCGTCAAAATAAATAAAAACATGAGAAAAAGGAAACCGATATGGTTCTCCAAACTAGTGGCGGAAAAAATAAAGGCAAAGAAGTTGGTGTTCCTGAAATATAAAAAACCCAAGAAGAGGAGTACAGAAAGGTCCGGTAGAAAACCACATGAGTCCGGAAGCACTGCCCTATCTGTTTTCAGTACAGCCTGCTTTTAGCCTCAGATAGGTATGTTTCTTCAGATGCTTGTCTAATGGCACTCAAGTAATACAAAATTATGGCTTCAGAGAAACAGGAGTGTCTATACAGGATTGCTCTTGACAAGGTCAGATCTAAACAGGTGTTGGTGCTGGTTGCACACAGTTATGTGGTTGTTTTTGTTCCACCTTGTTGATGCTATGTTGTATTTGTTAATGAGGTGTGTTTTCTTGCAGAGCAGATCAAAAGTATGTGATCGAGGAGATCCTCGTTCCCCTCATTTATTTCTTCTCTCTCAGGGGTTATCTTTGCTTTGATACAAACTGAGGAGAGAGGGCAGTGCTCAGTGATGTAGGGAGGCGGAGTTGAAAGTGTAGATGATGCTTTTGCATTCTTCACGGGTGAAGATGGCACTACCTACATGTTCAGGAGTCGTGCTTTTCTACTGGAAAGAAGATTATCCCAGGACAAGCAGGCATGATATTCTCACATGTGGGGTGACGTCATCTACGGAGCCCCAGCGCGGACAGCTTTTCAAGCAAACTTGATTGAAGTTTCAAGTTTGCACACTGCACCACGCATGTGCTAGCCTTCTTGCCCACTAGAGGGCGCATCCCCACCTCGTGGTCCTCAGTTCTAATTCATCCGTGGAGCCAGAAGCCCTGTGGATATTTTTGTGCTCTAATTGCCTTCTGTCGCCGCGGCTGTGGACGTTTTTTCGACGCGGTCGCTGCGTGTAAATCTTCTTTCTTTTCTTGTTTTTCGTTTTTCCAAAAAAAAAAAAAAACGATTTCTTTTTCCGTCGCTCCGGGGGCTCCCGGTAGCCACGGCCCGGGAACCTCGTTCGTTCCCGGCCACGTTGTAGGCCAATGTCCCGGCCTGTTACGGGGTTTAAAAAGTGCGGTCGTTGTGACCGATTACTTTCAATTACAGACCCTCATCGCTGCTGTTTACGGTGCTTGGGGCCCCAGCACCCGACAGACGCGTGTGACAAGTGTGCCACCTTTCAGAAGCGGGCACTCACGCGCCGTAAGGCCCGCATGGCTGATCTTTTCTCCGTCGAGTCCCCGCCTGGGAAGGCCTCGAGTTCGGCCTTGGCTTCGGCCCCGGCCTTGACCTCGGCCTCGACCTCGGCTTCGGGACCCTCGGCTTCGCCTCGTCCCTCGATGCCATCGAAGCCGGTTGCTGCATCCAAGGCCTCGGGTAAGTCTCCACTTCCCTCCTCAGCTCCAGGATCATCTAAAAAGCCATCCTCGGGCTCTTCGACGGCGGTAGGGTCCACCTCCGCTCAACCCAGGATGCCCAAGTCCATCGCCCCGAGGGAATACTCAAGACCGAGGTCGCCCTCTGAGGACCGTCGGCAGGTGCTGCCCCAGGGGATGTCGATCCCGGTGTTTCAGGAATTGCTCCGGGCGTTGATCGCCTCGGAGCTCACCGGGGCTATTGAGCACCTGCAGCAGGCTTCGGCCTCGACTGCTTCGGCCTCGATGCCCCCGCAGTTGGCGACCTCGGCCTCGGGTACCAGGGCTTCGGCTCCCGAGGCGCCCACGGCCTCGACCTCGGCATTGCCCTCGGACTCGGCTTCGAGGGGACAGCCGGAGCGTAGCGTGCGCCCACGCGACAAGGTAAGAACCTAATCTTTCATTAAGGTGAGAGGCTTAAAGAGGATGCTGCGAAGTTCTCAGCCCAATCAGTTTCCTAAATTCTGAGCATTAGATTACATTACATTATTATGCCACTGTAGCTGAAAAGAGTGTTATTTTATTTTGCAAAATGCCAGTTTGCAGAATCATAATGCTATATTTTGACATTGTTTCAGATCATTGATTGAACCATGACAACGAAAAGTGTTGAAGTTTCAAGTGTGGAACTCCAAACTGTCATGAAGTTCCTATTCCTGTAGAAGAAAACTCCATGAATGTATGATGCAAACATTGAGTGACAAATGCCCATCATACTCCGCAATGAAGAACTGGAACGTGAACTTTCAGCATGGAGAATTTAAGACCGAATATACAGCAAAGTCTGGGAGGCCTCAAATGCTGTCAACTCCTGAAATTATTGACCATGTCCATGACCTGATTTTGGTAGATCGACAAATATCAGCTAAAACAATTGCTGAGACTACAGATATCCAAGGAATGTGTTGAATATATAATCCATTAGCAGCAGGGTATGCAGAAGCTGTCAGCCAAATGGATGCCCAAATATTTGAATGTTGACAAGAAACAATGTCAAGTGGACACTTCCAAGTTAATGTTGCAGCATTTTCAGCGAGCTGGTACCAGCTTTTTGGAACGACTAGTTACTGTTGATGAAGCATGGTTGCACTACTATGATCCATGCAATGGTGGCACTCAGGTTCTCCAAGACCAAGGAAATTCAAGACCAAAAAGTCAGCAGGAAAGGTCATGGCCACATTTTTTTTCGGATCAGGAATGTGTTGACTATCTTCAAGGGGCCAAACAGTTAAAGCAACTGAAAGAAGCGATTTATAAGGGCAACAAACCATTTTGTGAGGCAAGTAAGTAAAAGTAAGAGGAAAAGAAGGCTGCTTTGGTTCTCAAAAGTAGTAGCTGAGAAGGTAAGGAATAAAAAGTTAGCTTTCATAAACTACAAAAGATCGCAGAAAGAGGAAGACAGGCAATATCTGGAAAAGTTAAAAGAGGCTGGTCATGTAGTCAGGAATGCAAAGATGCAAATGGAAGAAAAAATAGCTGACACAGTAAAATGGGGAGACAAGACATTTTTTATATATATATTAGTGATAGGAAGAAGTGCAAAAGTGGTATTGTGAGACTCAAAGGTGAAGGGGAGGAATATGTAGAAGCTGATAAAGAAAAGGCCGAATTGCTTAACAAATATTTCTATTCTGTGTTCATGGCTAAAGCACCTGGAGCGGAACCACAGAAGACAAACATGAATAGGGATGGAGGAGTAATAGACCCTGATCGATTTTCAGAGGGTTATGTTCATGAGGAGCTAGCTAAATAAAGGTAGACAAAGCGATGGGGCCGGATGGTGTACATCCGAGGGTGCTGAAGGAACTTAGGGAAGTTCTGGTAGCTCCGCTGACTGACCTTTTCAATGAGTCTGGAATGGTACCGGAGGACTGGAGAAAAGCGGATGTAGTCCCTCTCCACAAAAGTGGAAGTAAGGAAGAAGTAGGAAATTACAGGCTGCTAAGTCTGACTTCTGTGGTTTAGCATATTAATGGAAACACATTTAAAACAGAGAATGGTCAAGTTTCCAAGTTTATTGTAAATTTGATTGAACACTTATCAAATACTAAGCGTTTTACAACAATGAAATAGGGGTAAGAACAAAATTAAAAACAACAATGATAAACGAACCAATTTTACTCAGACAAACACAAAACACAAAATAAACGTACTAAAAACGAGCAGGATAGGGGAGAGAACCAATAAATACAGGAAAGAGAACGTGTATGGGAGAAAAACAAAAGGACTAAGGGGATCAATGAGAAAAGAATAGTGGGATTAATCAAAAGCGTCGCTTTTTTAAAAAGCTCCTTTAAATTTGTGGATTACAGGACGGGAGGCAACATGGATTCACTAGAGGTAGGTCTTGTCAGACAAATTTGATCAATATCTTTGACTAGGTGACCAGAGAATTAGATAGAGGATGTGCGCTAGATGTGCTGTATTTAGATTTTAGCAAAGCCTTTGACAGTGTTCCATACAGACGTCTAATAAATAAACTGAGTGCTCTTGGGATGGGTCCCAAAGTGATGGGCTGGGTCAGGAACTGGCTGAGTGGAAGGCAACAGAGGGTAGTGATCAGTGGTGATCGCTCTGAGGAAAGGGATGGTTACCAGTGGTGTGCCTCAAGGTTCTGTTCTTGGGCCTGTAATTTTTAACCTTTTTATAAATGATATTGCTGAAGGGTTGTTGGGTAAGATTTGTCTCTTTGCAGATGATACCAAAATCTGCAGTAGAGTAGATAAGCTAGATAGTATGAATAACATGAAGAAACAACTGGCGAAGCTTGAGGAATGGTCTGAAATTTGGCAGCTAAAATTTAATGCTAAGAAATGCAAGATTATGCATTTGGGCTGCAAAAACCCGAGGGAACGGTACAGTTTATGGGGTGAAGAACTTATGTGCACGACGGAAGAGCGGTACTTAGGTGTGATTGCATGTGATGATCTTAAGGTGGCCAAACAGGTTGAAAAGGTGATGGCGAAAGCTAGAAGGATGCTAGGTTGCATATGGAGAAGTATTGCCAGTAGGAAAAAAGGTATTGATGCCTCTGTATAAGACACCTCATTTAGAATATTGTGTACAATTCTGGAGGCCGCTTCTATAACAAGAATGGAGTCATTCCAGAGGGAATCTACTAAAATGTTGTGTGGTCTTTGTGATAAGGCGTATGGGAACAGACTTAAAGATCTCAATCTGTATATTTTGGAGAAAAGGCGGGAGAGGGGAGATATGATAGTCATTTAAATACCGTCTTTCATTTGAAAGGAAACTCTGCAATGAGAGGACATAGGATGAAGTTAACAGGTGATAGGCTTCGGAGTAATCTGAGAAAATACTTTTTTACGGAAAGGGTGGTAGATGTGTGGAACAGTCCCCCGGAAGAAGTGGTGGAAAAAGACTGTGAATTCAAGAGGGCCTTGGTTAGGCACATGGGATCTCTCGAAGAGAGAGAGATAATGGTTCCTGTAGATGGGCAGACTAGATTGGTCATTTAGCCTTTATCTGCCGTCATATTTCTATGTTTCTAAGTTAAAGTAGTATTCTGCATTATCAATTAAAGGAGGTATTGAAAGAAAAAATGAGGGAAGCTGCAGAAAGGAGTTATCTTTTTGCAAGACAATGCACCTTCTCACAAGGCTAGCAAAACAATGGATGTTTTGATATAGTTGGGGTTTCAGAGCATAGACTATTCATCCTACTCACCAGATTTTGTTCCATCTATTTTCTTTTTCAAAATCTTAAAAAAATTAGTTTGAAAGAATCACAAATTTTGAGTGATTTGGAGGTGATTGCAGCAGCGGAGCAGTATTTCAGTGACCAGACATCGGAGTAATTTTTGGAAGGGTTACAGAAACTTCACACACAATGCGCCAAGTGTGTTGAACTTAGGGGTAAACATGTGGAATAACTTGTAAGTTTCATAGTTCCATGTCATTCCCTTCTTGGTTGGGCTGAGAACTTTTCAGCAACCCCTCGTAATTGTGGAGGTTAATCATGCTGCAGTGGCAGAGGGGGCTCTGGGGTGACTCACAGGACTTATACTGTTTTGTTAGAGGCATATTGGAAAGTTGCAGCAGAGCACCAGGCTAAAAATCCTAACAATCTCACTCAAATTTCTAACTATCTACCTCCCATCTGCTGGTTTGAAAGGGAACATAATCTCAGTTGTCCAGACTGGTATGGCTTGATTAAAGGAAATTAACAGGTATGCCTAAAGTTCATCCTATATGCAATTTCATCATAACAAAATGTTTCTTGCCAAAAACCATGTAAAAATCTATGTGAGAAGGCCTTTCACACTCTGGATTGTAAGCATTGGAACAAGCTTCCAGTACAGGTGATCGAGGCCCGCAGTATCCCAGACTTCAAGAATAAATGGGATACCTATGTGGGATCACTGCGAGGGTCATACCAATGAATAGGGTCGCTAGGATATTGACTTAATAGAGCAGGTCAGTAGAGTTAAGGGGGCCAGTAGAATTATAAGGGTGGGTCAATGGTGTGGGCAGACTTGATGGGCTGTAGCCCTTATCTGCCGTCATCTTTCTATGTTTCTATTCTCTTGAACACTATCTTAAAAGGACTAAACATCAGAAAGCCTGCACAGTTGGTTTTTTTTGTCTTTTTTGATCCCAACAGGATGTTCACCATTCATAAAAATAACTAGCAAATTGAGTATCTTCCTCATCCAATTCTGTTATAAAAGAGCTTCACCTTCCAAAGTGAAGTGGCATCAGAGCTACTGTCAATACAGTAGCCATATTAAAGTCTGCATTACTGTTTATTATCTCCAAGGCGGTAACTTAGGACAGCAACATCATGCTCAGATTTTTTCAGCAACTTAATGAGAATTTATTGACTCTTTGATTATACAGTACATCTGCTTGTTGTAAAGTTGTGGAATGTATCATCTTTAATGTTTGAATTGTCATATACATATTCGCCTATCAAGTTATGCGAAATATGTTTATTAAGTAAAATAAAATCTTTATTTCGTATTACTACCTGGACCAAACTTTAGTGGACAGTACCCTTGGTTGGCTTTAGCATCTCATGCATTCTTTTAGAGTAGGCTGCTCTTGAAGCTTATTGAGTAGCCTTAAGTTGGGGAGTCATCCATTGGTATGCCTGACTCAGTCCTGTTGGTTGAAGCAAAGACAGTGTTGCTCACCTATAATAGTTGTTTCCTGTAGAGAGTAGGCTTATTCAGGTATACAGTCCCTTCTAGCTTCTCAAGAGTTGCCTTAGGCTTTGGCACTAAATAAATAAACTGCTGCATGCATGTACAGAACTTTGAGCTGGTTCTAAGTTGTGCAAGAGCAGTTCTGTCCCTTAACAGCGGAACCTGGAGCAGCCCGCTTCCCCAGAGCAAGACTTCCCCCCAACTCCTCATACCCCTCACCAACCCAAGGAGACAATGAAACCTGTGTGGTAAAAACCTTGGTCGCAGCCCTGTTTATTGAAAATAAACATATTTAAATAACATATTAACATCTTAAATAAACATCTTGCAAACAGCATTAAATAACATTATTGAATTAAACCAACACAATGGTATCACCATTGTGCCCCCAGATCCCGAGCTACCATCACAGATGTAACAGGCCCCCGACCCCGCTTTCTAAGCAAGGGTCCGAGGGGTGGCATGTCCCCACATGCCCCATTGTGCCGGGTCATCTGACCCACCAGGCACGGCTCCCAGCTGTCCCACCACTCATCCCTTGATGAGCCCAGCAGCCAGTAGCTCGAGATACCGCCCTCAAAGCCCCTAGCGCCCCACTCGTGAATAACGGGCGGGAGGGTGGGAAAGCCGACTCGGAGGACCGAAAGTTGTTAATGGTCCTCCGAGAGCCCTCCCTTTATAGGATTACCCACCCCTCCCTCCGGCTGCGACCCACCCAATCAGTGATTGCTCCCCGAACGAGAAGGACCTCCCCCACGTCCGGTCTCGCCGCCCTACCTAAATACTCCCCTCCCCCCTCACCTAACCGACAGGCGACCTCGCGGGCCTCCTAGCTCCGCGTTAAGGGTCGCCCGTCGAGACTAGCTCTCGGGCTTAGCAATATTGTAACTTGACATCACTCACTAATGTGCTCGATTAGTCCTATTCTCTAGGAAAACACCTGTTAACAGATGAGCAACATCTAATGTCCCACCCCTTGTAGCAATAACCACACTTTAAACACTCTTTTTTCTTCAAACATTAAAATGTACTGAAGTTTTTATTTTTTGTTTTCTCTCAGGGATAGTTTCTCTAAGCGGGTTTGGTTTGCACATACTGTGACAGGAATGAACTTCATTCTCAAACCAGGGTATGTTGAATATAATCTCAATCTCTCCAATTTTCTGGCTGTGCTTTTTCTAATACTTGCATCTTGCCAGAGAAATTTCTCCAGGTCTTGTAAAGTGACTCATTTGAAGACCAGGAAGATTTTTGACTAGATCCGTGACAGGATGATTAGGGCTAGCTATTTTTCTGTCAAATTTCTTATGCAGCTTTTGCTATGTGATTATCTTTTACTCCATACTCGGTTTGGAGTGAACATGTCTATGAGTAAAACCATTTTGATTTTTTTTTTCTTTTATTTACTATGTGCTTATGCAGTATAGCTTGTAGTATAAATGTTTTAGCATGGAACTTAGCACATGGCTTCTTAACAACAGCTGGAGTTTACAAGTACACACACAAATTATAAAATAGTTAATTTGCACTTGTACTTGAAGAACTTAGGTATTGATGCCCCTCATTTAGAATATTGTGTACAATTCTGGAGAACGCACTTACAAAAAGATATAAAAAGGATAGAGTCAGTCTAGAGCAGGGGTGCCCACACTTTTTGGGCTTGTGAGCTACGTTTAAAATGACCAAGTCAAAATGATCTACCAACAATAAAATTAAAAAAACCCCACAAAGCACACTGTATGCTGAGAAAATGTTAATTATCATTTATATTCTGGAGTTTTTTCAAAGAGGTCAAGAAAAATGACGCTATAAACTGTCACCTCAATAACAATCATACACAAATAGACAAATATACCCCCTCCCTTTTTACTAAACTGCGATAGCAGTTTTTAGCGCAGGGAGCTGCGCTGAATGCCCCGCGCTGCTCTTGACACTCATAGGCTCCCTGCGCTAAAAAACACTATTGCGGTTTAGTAAAAGGGGGCCATAGTGCAAAATATAGACAGCAGATACAAATTCTTAAAATGGACACATTTTGATCACTAAATTGAAAATAAAATCATTTTTCCTACCTTTGTTGTCTGGTGATTTCATGAGTCTCTGGTTGCTCTTTCTTTTTCTTACTGTGCATCCAATATTTCTTCCCTTCTTTCAGCCTGTATGCTTCCTCTCCTCCAGACCTCATTCCCTCCCCCAACTTTTTCTTCCTCTCTCCCTGCCCTTTCTTTCTCCCTGCCTCCCTTTCTTTTTTTCTCTCTTAATGCCCCCTTTCTTTCTGTTTCCCTTCTTTCCTTCTGTCTCCCTGCCTGCCCCCTTTCTTTCTTTCTCCCTGCCCTCCCCCAAGCCACTGCCGCCGCCATTGGGAAACAGGCCCCCAAGCCACCACCGCCCAAGCTCTCCCTGCTTCCCTGCGTCAGGCTGACCAACATTCCTCTCCCCGATGTCAATTCTGCCATCGGAGAGGAAGGTCCGGGCCAGCCAGGCAGCAATTGGCTGGCCCGGATCTTCCTCTCCAAAGGCAGAATTTATGTCGGGGAGAGGAAGGCTGATAGGCCCGGTAGATTGTGAAGGCAATGTGAGTCTATCACAGAGCCCGGGATGGGCTCCACGATCGACTCACTTTGCCTTGGCAATCTACTAGTTGTTCGTGATCGATGTATTGAGCACCCCTGGTCTAGAGGAAGGCTAAAATGGTCGGTAGTTTGTTATAAGGCGTATAGGGACAGACTTAAAGGTCTCAACATGTATATTTTGGAGGAAAGGTGGTATAGAGGAGATATATATATATATATATATATATATATATATGGAAGAGATCCAGCAGGGTTCTATACCATATTAGATATGTTAGATTTGCATCTTGCACCACCATAAGAACCACACTTTTAAGTTATACACAAGCAATCCTTCTGATACTCCTGCTCTTAACAGACTGGAAAACAACTGCACACAATATATATCCAATACCCATCATAGCATACTCTAGAGCAGGGGTGCCCACACTTTTTGGGCTTGCGAGCTACTTTTAAAATGACCAAGTCAAAATGATCTATCAACAATAAAATTTAAAAAAAACACAACGCACACTGTACGCATAGAATTGTTAATTATCATTCCTATTCCGGGGTTTTTTCAAAGAGGTCAAAGCAGATGACTCTACTCTATGCACTGTAACAACCATACAAAAATAGACAAATACCCACCCCCCTCCCTTTTTACTAAACCACAATAGCAGTTTTTAGCACAGGGAGCTGCGCTGAATGCCCAGCGCTGCTCTCGATGCTCATAGGCTCCCTGCGCTAAAAACCTCTATTGCGGTTTAGTAAAAGGGGACCATATTGTAAAATATAGAGAGCAGATATAAATTCAGACACATTTTGATCACTAAATTTAAAATAAAATCATTTTTCCTACCTTGTCTGGTGATTTCATGAGTCTTTGGTTGCACTTTCTTCTTCTGACTGTGCATCCAATCTTTCTTCCCTTCTTTTAGCCTGTATGCTTCCTCTCCTCTTGACCTCATTTCCCCCCCCCCCAACGTTTTCTTCCTCTCTCCCTGCCCTCTCTTTCTTTCTCTCTTCATGTCCCCTTTCTTTTTTTCTGTTTCTCTTCTTTCCTTCTGTCTCCCTGCCTGCCCTCTTTCTCCCTCCCTGCCCTCCCCCAAGCCACTGCCACTGCCATCGGATAAAAGACCGCCGGCCAAGCTCTCCCTGCTTCGGGCCCACCAGCATTCCTCTCCCCGACGTCAATTCTGCCGTTGGAGAGGAAGTTCCGCTGGCCAGAATTTCCTCTCCGACGGCAGAATTGACGTCGGGGAGAGGAAGGCTGATCGGCCCAAGATCGACCTATTGGGAGAAATGCTGCCGGGTCCTGCCTTTGAGGAAACAGAAAGTAGGCAGGACCTGGCAGCAAGAAGAGCAAATTGCAAGCTTCACTGACCTGTCTCCCGCTTTAGCCCGCGAACGGGGCACTAACATGTGCATGCCGGCTTCCCTTCTCTTCCCCCCTCCCCCCCCCGACATAACTTCCGGTTTCAGAGGGAAGAGAAGGGAAGCCGGTACAAGCGCACGTTAGCCCCCGGAGCATAAGTTCTTCAAGCCGTTTATTTTTTAAATGTTGAGCAGCGGCGGCAGCAGCAGAATTCAGGAGCGGGCTAGTCAGGAGGGGAAAAAAAGAGAAGGGAAGGGAACCCGCTCTGCAATCGACTGGGGTCGCCTGAGCGAGCGACCTGTCGATCGCGATCGACGTGTTGGGCACCCCTGCTCTAGAGGAATTACCCAGCCAAACTGGCATCTCATATTAAACAGAAACACATACTATCAGCCCTTCACATATCAACCCTTCCCTACATTAACAACTAGAAAACCAACAAATCCATACAATACTACCCCACCAAAGATCACTCATATACCTGAAAACAACGAGCAACTCACCAATAGAATATATCCCTCTCAAATGCACCTATATGAACATCAGAGCCATTGGCCCTAAAACAGAACACATAAAAAACTGGATAGAAGAAGATAACCTTGATTGCCTTTTCCTCACAGAGACCTGGCTCACCTCTGATACAGACCCCAGAATAACTGAAGTCTGTCCAAAAAGCCACAAAATGACACTGGTATGCAGAGAAAATAAGAGATGGAGGAATTGCCATCATAGCCAGAGACACATTAAACATACATCTACTAGACAAACATACATCTACTAGACAAACCAATACATGGATTTACTTGCCTGTCAACTCTCAAGCACATAATTTAAAGGAACACTCACATGTATACTATGCTACATAACCCCAAGTAACTGGAGCACAGCCAAGCCAATATTTGAAGAATTTATCTATCGAAACTCCCTAGCAACTACCGACAACCTCCTTCTACGAGACCTCAACCTTCACCTTGAAAATCATTCCTGCAAAAATGCTGAAACCGTACTAGCATACCTAGAAGCCCTAACATATAAAATCTTAGATCCTCAAACTACACATGAAAAAGGACACCAGCTGGACATCGTAGCTTACATGTCCCAACAGACCTCACACCCAGAAATTCAAACCTTAAACGGAAAATGGAACCGTTCCCTTTGGTCTGATCACTACACCTACTCCTTCAAAATCAATTGGTCTTGTAACAAATACACTCCGACTACTCAATAGACTACCTTCCTCTCACGCAAACATATAGATCCCTCAGTATTCTGGACAAAAACAGACACCATAATCCAACACTACACATCTAAAGACTTCATCTCAAAATGGAACCTGCTAAGTAGGGCCACACTAGACGAACTAGCCCCAGAAAAATCTAAAAGCAAAATCCACAGAAAATCAAACAAATGGTTCGACAATGAACTACTCCAACTCAAAAGACAATGTAAACAACTGGAAAGAAAATGGAGAAAAAACGACCAAGAATCCACAAAAACAGCATGGATAGCAACAAACCGAAAGTACAAACAAAAACTGAAAGAAAAAAGAAGGGCATACTACGCGAAACAAATTGGAGATGGACCCCAAGACTCAAAAAAGCTGTTCCAGCTACTAAAGTCCTCACAAACACAACACCATACATAGAGAACAACAATTCGCCCCCACCTACAGCCACCCTCTTAGCTACCTACTTAAAAACAAAATCGCAAATAATCAAAGCCTCTTTCAATGGAACACCCTCACATATAGAAACATCATTTCCACAAACAGAAAAAGACTCAGTCGCAGCAGATAGAACCTGGTCCCATTTCTCACCTATAGAATGGGCAGAGTTCAACAATCTTTATAATAAATACAGCCATGCAGTCTGTGACCTCAACCATTGCCCCCCATACCTACTGAAAAACTCAAGCATATTATTCTGCTCCCTACTTCTACAATGGATATACTCATCACTACGAGAGGGTTATTTCCCACAAGAACTCAGTGAAATCATAATAATTCCGGTATTAAAGGACCTTAAAGGAGCAAAAGACCAACCATCCAATTACAGACCCATTGCCTCAATACCATTGTACATCAAACTGATGGAAGGTCTCGTAGCAAAAACTTTAGCCTCTTACCTAGAGAATCACAACATACTCCACCCCACACAATCGGGATTCAGAGCCAAATACAGCACGGAGACACTACTAGGAACACTAATGAACACTGCAAGACAATACCTCTGTACAGGCAAGAAAATCCTGTTGATACAACTAGACCTTTCTGCAGCCTTCGACTTGGTAGACCACGACATGCTTCTACAAACTCTCGATTCAATAGGAATCTCAGGCAAAGTACTTGCATGGTTCAAAGGATTCCTACAATCAAGAACTTGCAGAGTCAAAACAATGCAAGAAAAATCAGAACCATGGTCCAACCTCTGCGGAGTTCCCCAAGGATCACCCCTATCACCTACACTATTCAATATATACATAGCCTCCCTCAGCTACAACCTAGATAATCATGGCATAATTTCATACAGCTGCGCAGATGACATCACTATTCTCTTACCCTTCGACCAACCAGAACCCGTCATGATAAGCACAATACACAAAACTCTCGATTCAGTTGCAATTTGGATGACAGAGCACAAATTAAAACTTAACCTGACAAAACAAATTTCATCCTACTAGAAAACAACAAAACTCCAACATTAACTAATCTTGTAATAAACTCGATCTCATACCCAATACAACCTACACTAAAATTGCTAGGAGTCACAATTGACAGAGGCTGCACCATGCAACCCCAAATTAACAAAATAATAAAGGCATCGTTCATGACCATGAGAAATGGAGGAGTGTGTGGCGCAGTGGTTAGAGCTACAGCCTCAGCACCCTGGGGTTGTGGGTTCAAACCCCGCGCTGCTCCTTGTGACCCTGGGCAAGTCACTCAGTCCTCCATAGCCCCAGGTACGTTAGAAAGACTGTGAGCCCGCCGGGACAGATAGGGAAAATGTTTGAGTACCTGATTGTAAAACTGCTTAGATAACCTTGATAGGTGGTATATAAAGACCTAATAAACTTGAAACTTGAAATCTAAGAAAAATCTGAACATTCTTTGAAAAGAAGCAATTTCTACTATTGGTACAATCTCTTATCCTTGGGATGATAGACTACCGCAATATACTATACCTACCTTGTCCTGCGACTATGATGAAGCAATTGCAGACAATACAGAATACAGCCCTGAGACTTGTCTATTTCCTAAAAAAATATGACCATATCACAGAGGCAAACCATGACTCGTACTGGCTTCCAATAGAAGCGAGAGTGCACTTCAAATTCTACTGCTTACTTTACAAGGCTCTCAACGGAGAAAGCCCAACTACTGGAATAACCGACTAAATCAATCCTCCTCAACCAGACACAGAAGATCCCATTCACTATTCACTCACCCATCATCCAAAGATGTCAAACGAAAAAAACTTTATGATAACCTAATAGCCTTCAAAGCAGCTAAACTGGACAGACAAATCACCACTCTGTTATCTTCGACTACAGACTACAAAGCCTTCTGGAGAGACATTAAAACCATACTCTTCAAAAAACACATAAAACCTATCCAGCACAACCAATCCCAACCCAATATCCAACACTCTATTTACCCTTAGATCTCTCTAATACTCTTTTATCTACCAAACATTATCTAAAACCTATAATTTCACCCTATTCTTATCTCCTAAAGACCTCCACTTCCCTTTGGTAACTCTTTACCGAATATATATTACCTTAAAAATTCTATGTCATCGCTTATTCTATTCCTTCAAATTTTGAATGTAATTTTGTTTTCGTTTGGATGTAATCCACCTTGAACCGCAAGGTAATGGTGGAATAGAAATCACTAATGTAATGTAATATGAGAGACATTTAAATACCCAAATGGCATAAATACACATAAGAACAGCCTTACTGATCAGACCAATGGTCCATCAAGCCCAGTAGCCCGTTCTCACTGTGACCAATCCAGGTCACTGGTACCTGGCCAAAACCCAGTGTAGCAACATTCCATGCTACCGATTCAGGACAAGCAGAGACTTTCCCCATGTCTTAATAACAGACTATGGACTTTTCCTCCAGGAATTTGTCTAAACCTTCCTTAAAACCAGCTACGCTGTCTGCTTTTTACCACAACATCTGGGAATGCGTTCCAGAGCTTTACTTTCAATTCAAAGGAAACTCGAGTGAGAGGGCTTGAAATTAAGTTAATTGGTGATTGGCTCAGGAATATCTAAAAAAATAACTTTTTTACAGAAAGGGTGGTAGAAGCTTGGAATAGTCTACTAGTAGAGGTGGTGGAGACAAAGACAGTATCTGAGTTCAAGAAAGCATGGACAGGCATGTGAGATCTCTTAGGGTGAGGAGGAGATAGTGAATGCTGTGGATGGGCAGACTGGCTGGGCCATTTGGCATTTATCTGCTTTCATGTTTCTTTGGATATTTTACATCTACTTAAGAGCCTTCAAGGTAAGTATGATTTCTGCTGATTATACTATTATTTTATAACCGGGGGGGGGGGGGGGGGGGGGGGGCGGGCTGGAACTTGATATACCTACCGCCTTTTCTGTGTAGTTTACACAATCAGAGCAGTTTACATGGGACAATGATAAGTGGGACAATGATTACATAGGACAGTGATAAGTGACTTAACCAGAGTCACAGAAAGCTGCAGTAGGAATCGCTCATAACCTCGGCTGCTCTAATCACTAGGCCACTCCTAGACCACACATAGGCATCATTTTATGAAAAGAGAAAGATACCCAAGTAAGCACCTACTATCCCTCTTAAATTAGATGCTCCTTTATAAAATTACCCTCGGTGGGTTTGATTTTTTTTTTTTTAAGTTCAGGTGATTATTTTATAGAAATCGCTTCACATTCAGCCCCAGTAGCACACACATGCTGATGCCAAAATCTACATCTGCTCTGAAAAGGTACAGATTTTGTTCATGAACTGTACATATGTTTACATGTTTTTCTGAGGACAAGCAGGATGATCTTACTCTTGTGATGTCATCCAACAGAGCCCCTGCCCCCTTGCATATATTTTAGAAGCTTTTGAAAATGTGTATGTGTTCTTTTCCTGCCTAAGGATCAATTCAGTCTGTTTTCATGAAGCAGGTCAGATGTTGTTTTTTTGAGTCCCCCACCGTTCATGTTAGAACATTTCTTCCTGAATTATTTACTTAGTGTTTCTTTTTTTTTCATTAAATAATTTATTAATTTTAAAAAAAATTTATAGATACAACATATCAAATCAAATGAAAAAAAAACTTTTATGTTTTATGCTTTTTTTGGTTTGTATTTTTCTTTTGTTATGTAAGTTATATTGAGTTACTCAGGGCCTCTCCCTGGTAGTTTTCTTTAGAAAATTCAGAAAGTGATGTGGTGTGGCACAGACTGTCTGTCTTTCACCAAGGGAAGACTGATGATCTGTCAGCTAGTACCCAAAGAGGGAGTGTGGAAAGAATAGCACTAAGGGGTCCTTTTATAAGCCTCGCTAGCGGGGTTAGCGCGTCGGACATTTCATCATGCGCTAACCCGTTCGGCCGGCTAAAAAACTAATGCCTGCTCAGTGCAGGCATTAGCAGCTAGCACGACAGGCGGTTTAACGCGCGGTATTACGCACGTTAAACCCCTACCGCAGCTTGATAAAAGGACCCCTAAGTTTCCTTGTTTTTCTGAAATTTGATAGATCTCGTAGACCTTGTGCACCCTACCAGGGCATTTTTGTCATCATTGCTATTTTTTTGACATATCTCATAGCTCCCAATGGCTTTAAGAAGTATTCCAGGATGCACATAATTGGTGCCTACAGTGCCTGGGGACACGATCATAATACCTCTTCCAATGCAATAGGTGAGACATTCTAGACAATAGGGTTATTTCCCCATACTTGTATGCTCTGCAGAATCCACTCCGGATTTTTCACTCTGTCAATCTCTGGGTGAAGAAGAACTTCCTTACGTTTGTACGGAATCTATCCCCTTTCAACTTTAGAGAGTGCCCTCTCGTTCTCCTTTTCCTTAGCAACAGCAGCAGATGAATCCAGAGACCAATGGGATAGCCCACATCTACCAGCAGGCGGAGATAGAGAAACTGATTATCAGGTGGTCCTATTGGCTGGCATTCCTCCTGTATCTCCAGTATGTTGTATCTCCCAGCAGGTGATGGTCGCTATTCAACTAGCTCCTGGATTCTGGCTGAGACTGGAAACTTATTTCTCCTGTTGAGGTTTTCTTTTCAGTGAGACTGGGGTGTCCGGCTGAACGGTGCTGGCTTTAGGGTTACACCAGGGCCCCCAGGCCCCTGCCTCACCCTCCCTCCGATGATAGAGGGTTTGACCGAGTCCCTGTTTTTTTTTCTTTCCCTTAACTTAAAAAAAAAAAAAAAAGGGACTTCACAGTTTCTAAATGGCATTTCTGTCCTCATAGTGCTGAGCAACCCGCTTTTGCCGGCATCTACCAGCACTTACAAACCCTGACCGCAGTTTGTGAGTATGCAACTTTTGGTTTGCGGGCGCTTCAGTTGCGGGTGTGTGTTTGTTAGGGACATTTTGGTGTCCTGTGTGGTGATATTTTTATTTGGCACGCTGTGGCTTTTGAGCTATCATGGTTGTGTAGTTGTGTTCGGATGCTGGTAACCTCCGAGTAGAGAATGACACGGGGAAAAAATCTGTCCCCGTCCCACCATCCTCTGCACCGCCCCATCACCGCCATTCCCTTCATCGCCCCGTCACCGCCATCCCTTTCACCGCCCCGTCACCGCCACTGCCATCCCATTCACCGCTCCATCACCGTCCCCGCAGCATCCATATAAGCCTTAGTACTGTAATATTTAGCTTATTCCTTTCTTATAAATCAAAGTTCCTGCTGCTGAACTAGAGAAAAAGATGTTCAGCTGGTAGGGCTTTGTTTATAAATTTTTATCAACACAACTAATATACTACTTTATCCGAAAGCAAAAAATAAATAAATAAATATAATTTTTTTTCTACCTTTGTTGTCTGGTTTCTGCTTTCCACATCTTCTCATTCAATTCCTTCCATCCACTGTGTGTCTTCTCTCTGCATCTTCCATTTGCTGTTACTGTGCCTCTCCCTTCATCCTCCCCCAATTGGTCTAGCACCCATCTTCTTCCCTCCGCTCCCCCATAGTCTGGCATTTGTCTTCTTCCCTTCCAGCATCTTCTCCCCACTCTGTCTTCCACATTTCCCTTCAGGGTCTTTTCCTCTACCCTCTTTCAATGTCTGTTCTATTCCTTTCCACCACCACCCTTCCCTCCCTCCTTTACCATCTGTTCCTTTCTACCACCCTTCAGCTCCTTTTGCGTGGCCTAACTATCTACCTCCCTCCCTCATATATTCTGATAGTTTTTTGCCCCATAGAACGTTAGTGTCAAAATATTTTGCCTGGTATCATTTGAGATATATAGTGTCCTATGTTGCCAGGTTCACGTATTGATTTATAACAATATACACTGGGAGACTGTTTCATCAGACAGTCTTTTATCTCAATTTACTCTTAACTATATTATTATAATTATAATTATTTTTATTTATTTATTTTAAAGACGCAATAAATGGTTCTGTAGTTATTGCCTGTATATTGTGATTTTTTTGACTTTTGGTTGTTATGATTTGCTATACTTGGGTTTTTTGTGTTTGTTTTCATAAGTTGATAGATCCTTATTTTCATATTTTTCTCCTTTTTTGGTCTCATAAGGTTAGCAATATTATTTTATAACATCTTTCTTCATTGGTATATATGATGGTTTTTCTGGTTTTCTGTAATTTTATTAGGGATTTTGTATGACTTTCCGCATAAGGTCTTCTGTATCGGCTGCAATATGTATGACTACCTCCCTTCGGGGATCCAGGCATACATTTGCAATCGATGCATGGAGATGGATAGCTTGAAATGTCAGGTAAGACTATTGGAAGGAACAGTGATGGAACTCGAAGACAGAATCCGAGCACAGGAGAAGATGCTAGTGGAGTACAGCCCAAACGACGAGGTCAAGGAACTAGAAATGTTCATAGAGGAAGCTCATCAGCACCACGTAGAGATCCCAGGGCTGGAAAACTGTACTCAGGAAACCGATGTGAGGAGAGAAGACACCCATGCAAACACAGAAGAAACCGAAGACGAGGTAGGAGACAACCGCACATCAGGAGGAATAGTGAGAGCACAGGAAGACATCGCCCCACTCAAAGAACAGGAAACAATTTCAAGAGTATCATTGGAGGAAGAAGACTGACCCTACTCCAAGGACGTGGACCTACGCCCCCCAAGGAACCCCCGAATAAAGAAGATGGGGGATCATCGTAGGCGACTCCATTATACGACATGTGGACAGCCACACCGCAGGAGGAAGAGAGGACAGAGTCGTCACCTGTCTGCCTGGAGCAAGAGTGAAGGATGTGACCAACAGGATCTCCAGGATCATAGATGGCGCACGGGGAGAGGACACCGCTGTGCTTATCCACGTGGGAACAAATGATGTGAGCGGGCGGAAGTATGACAGGGAAGAGCTGAAGGGCCAGCTCCGCTCACTCGGAAGACAACTGAAGATCAGGGAGGTGAAGGTGGCCTTCTCTGAGATCCTCCCAGTACCAAGAGCGGATGGAAAGAGACAAGGGGAATTGCAAGTAATCAACGCCTGGATGAGACGATGGTGCGAAGAAGAAGGCTTCGACTTCGTGCGCAACTGGACGGCGTTCTGGGGAAAAAGCAAGTACTACAGAAAGGATGGACTACACCTCAACAAGGAAGGAGCAAGAGTTTTGGCAGGCAACATGAAGAAGGCAATCGAGAAGGCTTTAAACTGAAAGATAGGGGAAAGCCGACAGTCGACCACCGGTCGATGGCACGGATAGCAGGATGCCCCGACGAAGAAGCCAAGGAAAACTACTCCTACACAAGAGAAGACGACCTCACGGCCAATAAGGGAGAAAAAGCAGGAAGGGACAATTCAGACACAGGAGGGGACGACCACACAGCAAACAAGGGTGATAACACAGGAGCAGTAAAGGATACCGTAATTGAAACTACAGGGACGGCCAAGAGTAGAAGGTCCAAAAAGGTAACACGAAGGGAACTTAGATGTATGTATACGAATGCTAGAAGTCTAGGTAACAAAATGGGGGAACTAGAGACAATAGCAAGACATGACATATTGGATATCATTGGCATAACAGAAACATGGTGGAATGAAGAAAACAAATGGGACACAGTACTACAGGGATACAAGCTGTATAGAAGAGATCGAGTAGGGCAGAAAGGTGGAGGTATTGCTCTATATGTTAAGGAGGGAATAGATTCTGTTGAAATGGTTACAACAGAAATGAAAGAGAAGCTTGAGTCACTCTGGATCAAGATTCCTGGTCAATATGGCGCAGATACGAAAATTGGCCTATACTATCGTCCCCCAGGACAGGCGGAGGAAACTGACTCAGAAATGATGGAGGAAATCAAACAAGAATGCAAGACAGGCAATATAATTATATTGGGAGACTTCAATTTCCCAGGGATAGACTGGAAACTAGCAACCTCCAACTGCGGCAAGGAAGCCAAGTTCCTGGAGGTGCTAGGGGATTGCTTCCTGGAACAAATGGTAAAAGAGCCGACAAGAGGCAACGCCACCTTGGACTTGGTCCTAAATGGCCTCACGGGACCGATAACAGAAGTGGAAGTCATGGTTCCACTGGGAACGAGTGATCACAATGTAATCAACTTTAAACTTGACATCGGGAAAGGGAAACATGCCAAAACCTTAACCACCACCTTGAACTTTAAAAAGGGTAAATAAGATCGCATGAGAGCCATGGTAGAAAATCGACTCGAAAAGAAGGTGGACAAACTTGAAACGGTAGATCAGGCATGGTCCCTACTGAAAAATACTATCACAGAAGCACAAGATCTCTACATTCCGAGGATTTCCAAAGACCGGAGATCAAAGAGCAAAAGAGAACCGGCATGGCTTACCAAACAGGTGAAGGAAGCCATAAAAGAAAAGAAGGACTCTTTCAAAAAATGGAAATACATAAAGACAACCGAAGCCTGGAACAAACATAAAGATGATCAGAAGAAATGTCACAAGGCGGTGAGGGATGCAAAACAGGAATATGAACAAGCAAATTGATAGTGGAAAGCCAGTGGACATAATATACTTGGACTTCCAGAAAGCATTTGACAAAGTTCCACACGAAAGACTTCTCAGGAAGCTACAAAGCCATAGCATAGAGGGAGATATACAAAGATGGATAGGCAAATGGCTGGAAAACCGAAAGCAGAGAGTGGGCATAAATGGGAAGTTCTCCGACTGGGAGAGAGTGACTAGTGGTGTGCCCCAGGGCTCGGTACTTGGGCCGATCCTTTTTAATATTTATATCAATGACCTGGAAAACGGAACATCCAGTGAGATCATCAAGTTTGCAGACGACACAAAACTCTGCCGGGCAATCAGATCGCAGGAGGACAGTGAGGAACTCCAGAGCGATTTGTGTCGGTTAGAAAAATGGGCGGAGAAATGGCAGATGAAGTTCAACGTGGAGAAATGCAAGGTAATGCATTTAGGCAGTAAAAATAAGGAATACGAGTACAGAATGTCAGGTGCAACTCTGGGGAAAAGTGAACAAGAAAGAGATCTGGGTGTACTGATAGATAGGACCCTGAAGCCGTCGGCACAATGCGCGGCAGCGGCAAATAAGGCAAATAGAATGTTGGGCATGATAAAGAAAGGAATCTCGAGTAGATCGGAGAAAGTTATAATGCCGCTTTATAGGGCAATGGTCAGACCCCACTTGGAATACTGCGTCCAACATTGGTCTCCCTACCTAAAGAAGGATATAAAACTGCTGGAGAGGGTGCAGAGACGAGCAACTAAACTAGTGAAGGGTATGGAGAAACTGGAATATGAGGATCGACTTAAAACACTGGGATTGTTCTCCCTTGAGAAAAGGAGACTGCGTGGGGATATGATCGAGACCTTCAAAATACTGAAAGGAATTGACAAAATAGAGCAGAGAAGATTATTTACAATGTCCAATTTGACACGGACAAGAGGACATGAAATGAAGCTAAGGGGGGGCAAGTTCAGGACTAATGTCAGGAAGTTCTGCTTCACACAGAGAGTGGTTGACATCTGGAATACTCTCCCAGGGGAGATTATTGCGGAATCGACAGTCCTAGGCTTCAAAAGCAAACTAGATGCATATCTCCTTGAGAGAGGCATATAAAGATATGGTTGGCTATAAAATAAGCCAGGTGAATTCCTAGCAGGGCCTCCGCGTGTGCGGATCGCCGGACTTGATGGACCGAAGGTCTGATCCGGAGATGGCGCTTCTTATGTTCTTATGAGGAAAAAATAGCCCAGGAGGCCAAAAACTTCAAGCCCTTCTTTAGATACGTGAAAGGGAAAAAACCTGCAAAAGAGGCAGTGGGACCCTTGGACGACCAGGGTAGAAAAGGGTACATCAAGGAAGATAAACAAATCGCAGGCAAACTAAATTCCTTCTTTGCGTCCGTCTTTACGAAGGAGGACACCTCAACAATACCTGAAGCGGAGAAAGTGTTTGCAGGAGAAATAGAAGACAGCCTCACCACAGTTGAAGTGGACTTAGACCAGATATACTATCAGATCGACAAACTTAAAAGTGACAAATCCCCTGGACCGGATGGAATTCACCCGAGAGTCTTAAAGGAATTGAAGGTTGAAATCGGAGAGTTATTGCAAAAACTTGCAAACCTGACAATCAGAACTGGACAGATACCGGACGACTGGAGGATAGCGAACGTCACCCCAATTTTCAAAAAAGGATCGAGAGGGGAACCGGGCAACTATAGACCTGTGAGTCTTACGTCTGTCCCCGGCAAGATGGTTGAAGCACTGATCAAGGATAGCATGGTCCGGCAATTGGACGCACACGACTTGATGAAACCCAGTCAACATGGATTCAGGAAAGGGAAATCATGTTTGACGAATTTACTCCAATTTTTTGAGACCGTGAACGAGCAAATTGATAGTGGGAAGCCGGTGGACATAATATACTTGGACTTCCAGAAAGCGTTCGACAAAGTTCCACACGAAAGACTTCTCAGGAAACTACAAAGCCATGGCATAGAGGGGGATTTACAAAGATGGATAAGCAAATGGCTGGAAAACCGAAAGCAGAGAGTGGGCATAAATGGGAAGTTCTCCGACTGGGAGAAAGTGACTAGTGGTGTACCCCAGGGCTCGGTACTTGGGCCGATCCTTTTTAATATTTATATCAATGACCTGGAGGAAGGAACATCCAGTGAGATCATCAAGTTTGCAGACGATACAAAACTATGCCGGGCGATCAGATCGCAGGAGGATAGAGAGAAACTCCAGAGCGACTTGTGTCTACGGTGAGCTGTCAAGGCTCAAGGTTAGCAAGGCAATGGGGCCGGACAACCTGCACCCCAGGGTGCTTAGGGAGCTGAGTGATGTCTTGGCGGAGCCACTGTCTGCGCTCTTCAACCTCTCCCTTAGTACAGGCAGCGTCCCGTTGGACTGGAGGACGGCTAACGTCATTCCACTCCACAAGAAAGGCTCAAAGATGGAGACAGCAAACTACAGACCAGTGAGTCTAACATCGATAGTGAGCAAACTAATGGAAACTCTAATCAAACACCAATTAGATAAGATCCTGGATGAGGAGAATCTACGGGATCCCCGACAACATGGATTTACTAAGGGGAGATCCTGCCAATCCAACCTGATCAGCTTCTTTGACTGGGTAACGGGGAAGCTGGATATTGGGGAGTCCCTGGACATCGTGTACCTGGACTTTAGCAAAGCATTCGATAGCGTACCACACCGCAGGTTACTGAGCAAGATGAGTTCTATAGGATTAGGTGACACATTGACGAAATGGGTTGGGAGCTGGCTTGGAGGTAGGCTCCAAAGGGTGGTGGTGAACGGCACCCCCTCCGAAATGACGGAGGTGATTAGTGGAGTACCACAGGTCTCAGTCTTGGGCCCAATCCTATTCAACATCTTTATAAGAGACTTGGCAGAAGGGCTTCGAGGTAAAATAACATTATTCGCCGATGACGCCAAACTGAGTAATGTAGTGGGCAAATGCACAACAGACGAAGATTCAGTGCCCGACAACATGATGCACGACCTACTCCTACTGGAGCGATGGTCTAGGACATGGCAACTCAACTTCAATGCCAAAAAATGCAAAGTTATGCACCTGGGCAGCCAGAATCCATGCAAGTCTTATACCCTTAATGGCGAGATCCTAGCAAAAACGGTAGCAGAACGAGACTTGGGGGTAATCGTCAGTGAGGACATGAAGTCTGCCAATCAAGTGGAGCAGGCTTCGTCCAAGGCAAGACAAATCATGGGCTGCATACGAAGGGGTTTCGTCAGTCGTAAGGCGGAAGTCATTATGCCATTGTATAGATCCATGGTGAGGCCCCACCTGGAATACTGTGTGCAATTCTGGAGGCCGCATTATCGCAAGGATGTGCTGAGACTGGAGTCGGTGCAAAGAATGGCCACCCGGATGGTCTCGGGACTCAAGGATCTACCATACGAAAAACGGCTTGACAAATTACAGCTATACTCGCTCGAGGAGCGCAGAGAGAGGGGGGACATGATCGAGACGTTCAAGTATCTTACGGGCCGCATCGAGGCGGAGGAAGATATCTTCTTTTTCAAGGGTCCCACGACAACAAGAGGGCATCCGTTGAAAATCAGGGGCGGGAAACTACGAGGTGACACCAGGAAATTCTTTTTCACTGAAAGAGTGGTTGATCGCTGGAATAGTCTTCCACTACAGGTGATTGAGGCCAGCAGCGTGCCTAATTTTAAGGCCAAATGGGATCGTCACATGGGATCTATTCACAGGGCAAAGGTAGGGGAGGGACATTAAGGTGGGCAGACTAGATGGGCCGTGGGCCCTTATCTGCCGTCTATTTCTATGTTTCTATGTGTCGGTTAGAAACATGGGCGGAGAAATGGCAGATTAAGTTCAATGTGGAGAAATGCAAGGTAATGCATTTAGGCAATAAGAATAAGGAATACGAGTATACAATGTCAGGTGCAACTCTGGGGAAGAGTGAACAAGAAAAGGACCTGGGTGTACTGATAGATAGGACCCTGAAGCCGTCGGCACAATGCGCGGCAGCGGCAAAGAAGGCAAATAGAATGTTGGGCATGATAAAGAAAGGAATCTCGAGTAGATCGAAGAAAGTTATAATGCCGCTTTATAGGGCAATGGTCAGACCACACTTGGAATACTGCGTCCAACATTGGTCTCCCTACCTAAAGAAGGATATAAAACTGCTGGAGAGGGTGCAGAGACGAGCAACAAAACTGGTGAAGGGTATGGAGAAACTGGAATACGAGGACAGACTTATAACACTAGGATTGTTCTCCCTTGAGAAAAGGAGACTGCGTGGGGATATGATCGAGACCTTCAAAATACTGAAAGGAATCGACAAAATAGAGCAGAGAAGATTATTTACATTGTCCAATTTGACACGGACTAGAGGACATGTAATGAAGCTAAGGGGGGACAGGTTCAGGACTAATGTCAGGAAGTTCTGCTTCACTCAGAGAGTGGTTGACACCTGGAATGCCCTCCCAGATGAGATTATTGCGGAATCGACCGTCCTAGGCTTCAAGAGCAAACTAGATGCATATCTCCTTAAGAGAGGCATATAAGGATATGGTGGACTATAAATTACGACAGGTGTACACCTGACAGGGCCTCCGCGTGTGCGGATCGCCGGACTTAATGGACCGAAGGTCTGATCCGGAGATGGCAGTTCTTATGTTCTTATGTTATGTTCTTATAACACCAAGGGGTTTCACGTGCAAGGTACTTTTTTATGGTCCATCTTGCGTAATGCACATTTACAATCTTTCAATATTCCTTTGTTTTTATGAATCCATTTTTGCATATTGATGTCTTCTAGTGACCTATATTACTCTCATATCACTGACATTTTAATCAGTAATTTGTATCTCTACAATCAATGTTTCCAATACCATCATATCTTTATTTCTTTTCAAATATCATTCGTCTTGTCGTATAACACATCAATACATAGTTACATTCATTTATTATCTTTTGTTTACTAATATTCTAGGACCCCTGTGGAAGGTGTTTTACCAAAACACAGCCCATGTTGGGTCCGTTCAATACAAATGTGGACAGTGTTTTA
Organism: Geotrypetes seraphini; assembly: GCF_902459505.1. Taxonomy (NCBI): domain Eukaryota; kingdom Metazoa; phylum Chordata; class Amphibia; order Gymnophiona; family Dermophiidae; genus Geotrypetes; species Geotrypetes seraphini. The sequence continues at coordinate 26,515,484 of NC_047101.1, read as the reverse complement.
AGTTTATTCTGAAAAAATAAAATGAAGATCTTGAACATTTTGTTTCCACAGTTCTGTTTTGTTTCATTTTCTGCGACTTGCATCGCCTGCGGCATGCAGCCGCCAGTTTCTCTTAAGGCCCACTCAACTAGAAGTGTTGCTGCATCGTAGGCAGAGTCTCATGCGATTCATTCAGGGGTGTCAAAGTCGGGCCTCAAGGGCCGCAATCCAGTTGGATTTTCCGGATTTCCCCAATGAATATGCATGAGATCTATTTGCATGCACTGCTTTCATTGTATGCTAATAGATCTCATGCATATTCATTGTGGAAATCTGGAAAACCTGACTGGATTGCGACCCTTGAGGACCGACTGTACACCTATATTCCAGACAAAATTTTCAGGGCAGCTACTTAGTGCTCTCGTCATACCTTTCTTTACCTGGTTTTACTGAGTGGATGTGGCAGCTCACTCTGATGCTGCTTTTGGGACCTCAGTGTTGAGGGCAGACCCTGCTGTCCCTCCCTAGCTGCTACCATTGCTTTGGTATGTCACCTAATATATGGAATCTGGAAGGGATGTAACAGAATGGAAGATTAGGTTTTAACCTAGGATAATCTTCTTTCTGTTGATCCCTGTAGGATTCCATACGACCCGCCCTTTCTGTGTACATTCAGTTGTTTGGAATAGCCTGCTTCTTTTTGCCTCGGTTATTGTTCTTGCAGGCTTTAAGACTTTCTAGCCAGTTGACGAATCCTGTTGGGAGTTTTCCACTTCTGTGAGTATGCTTAACTGAAGGATGTCTCATGTTGGTGCTCGTTGCACATAGTAGATTAGTTCTACATTGATCCTCAATGTTTTTTTGGGTTGCCTTTTGCTTGTTTACTACTTGTTTCATGTTTTGCAGAGCAGACCTGTTCAGAAATTGTTTATGTTGCTTTGGGATCTTCTCCCGTACCTCCCTTTTCCTGGATTTGTTCAGGTATGTTGCTTGGCTTTGGGATTCAACTGTAGATGGCTCTAGTTCTCGCTCTAAGTGGGAGGAGCATGTGCTCAGAAAAGTGTTTGGATTTCTGTAACTCCTATATTGTGGGAAGGGATTGAACACCTAGCATATTGAATCCTACAAGGACTAACAGAAAGAAGATTATTGAAGGTAAAAACCTAATCTTCCATTCCTGTGTGGTTTGGTAGTATTTGTGTACTGTATGTTATCTTTGCTATCGGTATTCCATGAATCTTTTTATGTTTTAGGAGTTAAATGACCTGGCACGTGATCCCCCAGCACAGTGTTCTGCAGGGCCTGTTGGAGATGATAGTAAGTATCCTTTCACTGAATGTGCAGAACTGCAGTTTTTATAGAAGCATGCTTGTATAACTAAGTTTCAAAACATTTAAGCACCTTATTGTGAGTGAACTTGTTATATTTGCTTTTAAATGAAGCCTATATTCTCCATCAAAGCAGGATGAATTGGCCTCACATATGGATGATATCATCCCAAGTTGGTCCTTGCCAGTCAGGTCTTCAGGATATCCACAATGAATATGTGTGAATGAGGTTACTTAAATGAAAGCAGTGTATGAAAATCAATCTCATGCATAAGGGATGGGACGACTTTTCTATGAGGAAAGGCGAAAGAGGCCAGGGCTCTTCAGCCTGGAGAAGAGACAACTCAGGGGAGGTATGAAAGAGGTCTATAAAACACTGAGTGGCTTGGAACGAGTGGATATGAATCACTTGTTTACCCTTTCCAAAAATACTAGGACTAGGGGGTATGCAATGAAGCAAATAAGTACTGTGGATAGTCAATCCCTTTTCATGAGAATTCTTGTAGTCTCATTAGTATTCTTATACTCTGCCTCCCATCCCTCTGGGCTGTTCTACAATTCCTCAGTTGTCTCTATACAAGTGAGATGGTAGGAGCCGGTCTTTTCTGCTCATGTTTGGTTTTCAAATATATTCAGTTTTTGGAAAGAGACTTGGGAGTACTGGTCAACAAGTCAATGAAGCCGTCTGCGTAATGTGCGGCAGCAGCGAAAAGGGCGAACAGAATGCTAGGAATGATTAAAAAGGGGATCACAAACAGATCGGAGAAGGTTACCATGCCGCTGTACCAGGTCATGGTATGCCCTCACCTGGAATACTGCGTCTAGCACTGGTCACCGTACATGAAGAAGGACACGATACTCGAAAGGGTCCAGAGAAGAGCGACTAAAATGGTTAAGGGGCTGGACCATACAGTGAGAGATTAGAGAAGCTGGGCCTCTTCTCCCTTGAAAAGAGGAAACTGAGAGGGGACATGATCGAAACATTCAAGACGAGTCTTATAGCCCGTTACATTAACAGGTGCTAGAATATGTGTGTGTGTGTGTCTGTATTTATTTATTTCTCTCTCTCTCCTTAGCCTGTTTCTGAATTTCTGTATTTCTTTCTTTTTCCTCGGCTGTCCACCACAACCCCTTGCCTGCTCCCCCTGTCCATTCTAACGGATGCTAGAATATGTCTGTCTTTCTTTCTTTCTGTCTCTCTCCCTCCCGCTGTCTGTCTTTCTTTCTGTCTGTCTGTCTCTCTCCCTGGCCCCCTTTGTCTGTCTTTCTGTCTCTCTTCCTGCTATTGTGTCCTTCTTCCTTTCTTTCTCCCTCCTGCTGTCTGTCTGTCTTTCTTTGTATGTGTCTCTCTCCCTGCACCCTATGCAACAGCAGCATTTATTCCTCCCCCCTCCCTGTGCAGCAGCCACAGCACGTCCTTTCCCCTACCCCCGTTTCCCTTCCCGCGTTCTGGCCTGCACATTTTTTTTTTAATGCCAGCCTCTACAGCTGAAAATAATGTGGATATTCAGTAGCAGTATTTGATCAGTGGCTGTCCGCTGAATATCTGGATAGAACAATGAGGTGCCAAAAGCATAGATATTTAGCTGCGATCCTGATAACTTATCTGGACAGGTTTAGGATTGACTTTGTGCTAGACTATGCTATTTTCCTGATAGTCACCTGGATAACTCATGCGGGCGTAGGTGGCCAGGTCAAAGGCAGGCCTTCCCTTGGTGATCAGACTCTCCTCCATGGCAATGTGGTTGAGGCCAGACCCCTGGCCGAAGTCGATATTGATGTATTCGCCAGGGGTCATGCATCTTTTAAACACTTTATTTTACTTAAAAATCAACCCTGTGCTAAAGCTAAAGCTTTCTTTTATTTTTAAGATTTATATTTTAACTGCAGTGCCTTAATATTGGCTATGCAAACAGCCATGCTATTTTTCTTCTCTCCTCTTGTGCCAGCTCCACAGTAACCTCGAGCTCTCTCTCTGCTCCTTCTCCCCATCTTTGCAAAACCAGCCTACCAATGAGGCCACGAAATTCGTGCCTCTGCACATTCGGGGAATTAAGCCTGTTCTGCACTGTACTTTAGCCTTGCACGTTTCTCTGCACCCTCCAGGCCTCTGTAGCCTTCAAAAATCACCCTTAGGACTCTGGCTTCCTACTGCCAGGGTCCCTGTCACTCCCCACCACAGCCCTAAAAATAGTATTTCCAGCAATCGGGGACCACCTGTACTTCTGCGCCCATTCCCAACCTCCTTGGCCTCTTCAGGCCCTCTGAGGCCTACCTTTAATCTTTGGGACCTGGCCACTACTGGACCAGGTCCCCGACGATACTCCAGTGCCGGTTCCCAGAACTATGGCCTTCCAGCCCATGGCCTTTTTTGTCTGCCCTCCACTGACATCCGCCTCAAGCCGCGGCGGCCTGCAGGTATCAACAGCCTCTGCGGCCTGCCCCACTCCCTCCTCGCCTTCGCACGCCTTTCCTCCCTCTCTCCCCCCCCCCCCCGGGGAAGCTTTGTGCGTTTCCGCCGTGGCTTCGGCAGCCTCCTGTCTGCGGGCCGGCCGCCCGTCTGTGCACACACATCTGCGGGAGGAGGCCGGGACTCGCGGGATGGCGGGGAGGCCAGGGTTGCGCGGAGCAGCAACGGCAGCAGCTCGGCCGTGCAGCCAGCGCTAAGCAGAGCCGGGGTCGGACATGGACCTAGCGCCACCCGGGCCAGCTCCTCACTTCGCTCGTGGAGGCGATCGGCGGCTAGCTGCGGTCCCCGGCCCACTTTCAAAGTTCATTTTTTAGTTCAAAGCCGATGCCACAGCTCCTCTCTCGATCCCCGCCTGGTGCAGTTTGAAGGAGGAGCTGCGGCGGCAGCTTGAGCTAAAAAATGAACATTGTCAAGTAATTGCAAGTGTTGAAGCCCGCTGCTAGAGAGAGATGGTGGTAAGCGCGCATCTGGATGGGCTTCGCACTCAGGGATTCTGGACCTGTGCGGACCGACTCCATCAAATCAATCTTCTGGAGCTCAGAGCCATCTTCAATGCTCTTCAAGCTTTTCAACATCTGCTTCACGACATGGTGGTCCTCATTCGCACCGACAATCAGGTCGCCATGTATTATGTCAACAAGCAGGGGGGCACGGGCTCGGCCTCCCTCTGCCAGGAAGCTCTCAGAGTCTGGGATTGGGCGGTTCGCCACAACGCCTTCCTCAAAGCTGTCTACATTCAGGGGAGGGACAATGTCTTGGCGGACAAACTGAGTCGTCTTCTCCAGCCTCACGAATGGACACTCCATTCCAAGCCCCTTCATCAGATCTTTGCTCAGTGGAGAACGCCTCAGATAGACCTCTTTGCGGCTCCCCACAATTTCAAGCTGCCTCAGTTTTGCTCCAGGATCTACGCTCCTCATCGCCTCGAGGCAGATGCTTTTCTGCTGGATTGGGGGAATCTCTTTCTGTATGCGTTTCCGCCATTCCCTCTCATTCAAAAGACTCTGGTCAAGCTGAAGTCCGACCATGCCACCATAATTCTGATAGCTCCTCGGTGGCCCAGGTAACCTTGGTTCTCCCTTCTACTTCAACTAAGCAGCAGGGAACCGTACCTACTTCCAGTGTTTCCTTCACTGCTTACTCAGCATCAGGGGTCTCTGCTTCATCCCAACCTGCAGTCTCTCCACCTGGCAGCTTGGTTCCTCTCAACGTAACTCCGCACCAGTTTTCCCAGGCGGTGAGGGATGTCTTGGAGGCTTCCAGGAAGCCTGCTACTCGTCAATGCTACTCCCAAAAATGGACTAGATTTTCTTCATGGTGTATTTCCAATTCTAAGGGGCCTCAACGAGCCTCCCTATCCTCTGTTTTGGACTATCTTTTTACATCTGTCTCAGTCTGGTCTCAAGTCGACATCTATACGAGTCCACCTGAGTGCTATTGCGGCTTTCCATCAGCCTCTACAAGGGAAACCTCTCTCTTCTCATCCTGTGGTTTCCAGATTTATGAAAGGACTTTTTCATGTCAATCCTCCTCTCAAACCGCCTCCAGTGGTTTGGGATCTAAATGTTGTCCTTTCTCAGCTTATGAAACCTCCTTTTGAGCCTCTGAGAAAGGCTCCACTAAAGTTTCTCACTTGGAAAGTGGTTTTTCTGGTGGCCCTCACATCTGCTCGCAGGGTCAGTGAGCTTCAGGCCTTGGTGGCGGACCCACCTTTCACAGTATTCCATCATGACAAGGTGGTCCTCCACACTCACCCGAAATTCCTGCCAAAAGTGGTCTCTGAATTTCACCTCAACCAATCCATTGTGCTTCCAGTGTTCTTTCCAAAGCCTCATTCTCATCCTGGAGAATCAGCTCTTCACACTCTGGACTGTAAACGTGCTTTGGCTTTCTACTTGGATCGCACCAAACCATACAGGACTGCTCCTCATCTTTTCATCTCCTTTGATCCAAACAAGTTGGGACGACCTGTATCGAAGCGCATCATCTCCAACTGAATGGCGGCTTGTATCTCTTTCTGCTATGCCCAGGCTGGATTATCCCTTCCCTGTAAGGTCACAGCCCATAAGGTCAGAGCAATGGCAGCCTCTGTAGCCTTCCTCAGATCGACACCGATTGAGGAGATTTGTAAGGCTGCCACTTGGTCCTCGGTTCATACGTTCACCTCTCATTATTGTCTGGATACTTTCTCCAGACGGGATGGGCAGTTTGGCCAAACTGTGTTACAAAATTTGTTCTCCTAAGTTGCCAACTCTCCCTCCATCCCATTGAGGTTAGCTTGGAGGTCACCCACTAGTGAGAATACCTGCCTGCTTGTCTTGGGATAAAGCAATGTTACTTACCGTAACAGTTGTTATCCAGGGACAGCAGGCAGCTATTCTCACGTCCCACCCACCTCCCCTGGGTTGGCTTCTCTGCTAGCTACCTGAACTGAGGAGACACGCCCGGACCATCGGGCGGGAAGGCACTGGCGCATGCGCGGTGCGGGCATCTCGAAACTTCTGAGTTTCTTCAAGCAAGACATGCTTGCAAGATGTCCGTATCGGGGCTATGTCGGATGACATCACCCACTAGTGAGAATAGCTGCCTGCTGTCCCTGGATAACAACTGTTACGGTAAGTAACATTGCTTTCTCCAGGTCCAACTTAAAGAGCAGTTGCAACAACTCCTCCCTGCTCTTTTGACACCGAACCTTCCAGTGTTGGTACCCTCTGAGCCTTCGGTGCCTGTTGTCGATCAGCCTATTTTGTTGGCATCGACTTTATCAGCACCACTGCATTCTACCTCTTCGGTATCCATGCCTATTCTATCAGCGGAACCGAAAACCTTGCATAGGGCGGTTCACTCGGTCTCTGAGCCGGTGCCGCTCTCTGACCAAAACCTCCGTACCGCTTTCCATACATCTCCAGGTACGGTATCGATGCGATCAGGCAAATCGGTACGCAAAACCCGACATGCAGAGGTCTCTACTCCTCTCTCCCAGGGACGACTCCCTTCAGTGCGGGACCCTGATTTATGGGATGATTCCGAGGATCCTCTCGGTACCGATGACGACCTTTCCTCGGATGAGGCTGATCCCTCTGTTCAGGAGCCCAATAGTAAGCCAGAGCAGACTTCCTTTACTAAATTTCTTAAGGAAATGTCAGACACTCTTTCTATTCCATTGGAGTCTGATTCCAAAAAGTCCAAAGCATTCCTTGATGCTTTGGACTTTGATCAACCTCCCAGGGAATTCCTCAAATTACCCTTACATGACATCTTGAGGGAAACCTTTTATAAAAATCTTGAGACTCCTCTCACCATTCCAGGAGCTCCTAGAAAGTTAGAGTCTCTTTATAAGGTTATCCCTATTCCAAGGTTTGACAAGCCTCAGCTCCCACATGAGTTTTTACTTGTAGAGTCGACCCTGAAGAAAACTGCGGGCTCTAGTGTGTACGCTTCTGTCCCTCCTGGCAGAGAGGGGAAGGCCATGGATAAATTTGGCAAGCGGTTATATCAGAACGCTATGTTGGCCAATCGTTCAGGTAACTATGCATTCCATTTTTCTTTCTACCTGAAACATCTCATTCAGCAGCTTACCACTTTTCAGAAGTACCTCCCGGAACGCAAGCTGCCTGATTTTCAGCAATGTACTTCCAGTCTTTTCCAACTCCAGAAGTTTATGGTCCGCTCCATCTACGACACGTTTGAGCTCACATCTCGAGCTACAGCAATGGCTGTCGCTATGAGACGGTTAGCTTGGCTCCGTGTCTCAGAACTTGATGTGAACCACCAGAACCGCCTTGCCAACGCTCCCTGCCTGGGTGACGAGCTGTTTGGTGAATCTCTGGATACCACCACCCAGAAACTTTCTGCTCATGAGACTAGATGGGATACCTTATTGAAAACCAAAAAGAAACCCCCACCTGCTCGTCCTTTTAGACAGCAGACGTCTTACCAGCGTCGTTTCTCAGCTCGGCCTCTTCACCCTCAACCTCCCCAGCCTCAGAGGCAACAGCAGCAACAGCACCAGCAGGCTCGTCAACAGCAGCAACCACCAGTAAAACCTGTTGCTCAGCCTAAGCCCACTCAGCCCTTTTGACTTCCTCCTCCAGGACATAGCCAGTCTTCCCTCTTCTTCTCCTCTACTGCAACCCATTGGGGGACGTCTCCAATTTTTTCTGAGCCGTTGGGAAGTAATCACCGCAGATTAGTGGGTTCTGTCCATCATACGTCACGGATACTCCCTCAACTTTCAGACTCTTCCACCACCAAGTCCTCCAAAAGAGTCTGCTTCCAACAAATCTCAGTCCCTCCTTCTTGGTCAAGAAGTTCAGTCCCTCCTTCTCCTCAATGCCATCAAAGAAGTTCCTCCAGAGCAGAGAGGTCAGGGGTTTTACTCCAGGTACTTTCTAGTCCCCAAAAAGACCAGAGATCTCAGACCCATATTAGATCTCAGAGATCTCAACAAATGTTTAGTCAAGGAGAAGTTCAAAATGCTCTCTCTTGCCACACTTTACCCTCTTCTCACTCAAGGCGACTGACTGGCTATACTCCCTGGATCTTAAGGAAGCCTACGCCCACATACCGATCAATCTGGCCTCCAGACAGTACCTTCGATTTCTCATCAATCGTTCCCATTACCAGTACAAGGTGTTACCCTTCGGTCTGGCCTCCTCTCCCAGGGTATTCACCAAATGTCTCATTGTGGTAGCCGCCTTTCTACGCTCTCACAATTTCCAAGTCTTCCCTTACCTGGACAACTGGTTAATCAAGGCTCCTTCACCTCAGGCAGTGCTTCTTGCCACCAACCAGACCATCCAGTTTCTCCGAATCCTGGGTTTCGAGATCAACCTACCCAAGTCGCATCTCATTCCAACTCAGCGACTTCAGTTTATTGGAGCGATATTGGACACTGTTCTAATGAGGGCGTTTCTTCCATCCAACCGCCTTCACACCCTTCATCTCTGTCAACAGGTGCTCCCACAGCTTTCCATCTCTGCCAAACAAATGATGGTACTCTTGGGCCAGATGGCGTCGACAGTTCATGTCACCCCCTTCGCACGTCTTCACCTGCGCACTCCTCAATGGACCCTGGCTACCCAATGGTCACAGGCAACGGATCCTTGTTTGCGACACATATCTGTGACATCGTCTCTTCGACAGTCTCTGCAATGGTGGTTGAAATCTTCAAATCTCTCCGGAGGTCTTCTATTCCATCTGCCTCCTCATCATCTCGTCATCACCACAGACGCCTTCCCATATGCCTGGGGAGCTCACTTGAACGATCTCCAAACTCAAGGTCTTTGGACTGCCCAGGAAAAGAAACATCACATCAATTTCCTGGAACTCAGAGCGATGTTTTACGCCCTCAAGACTTTTCAGCATCTCCTCTTTCCTAAAGTCCTAATGCTTTGCACAGACAATCAAGTTGCAATGTACTACATCAACAAACAGGGTGGGACGAGCTCTCACCTGTTGTGTCAGGAGGCCCAAAAGATTTGGTCTTGGGCGATAGCTCGCCACTTATTCCTGAAAGCCGTCTACATCCAGGGAGAGCAGAATTCCTTGGCCAACAATCTCAACAGGATTCTCCAACCTCACGAATGGACTCTCGATCCCATGACTCTCCAGTCCGTTTTCGTTCAATGGGGAACCCCGCAAGTGGACCTCTTTGCGGCTCCTCACAATCATCAACTGCCTCTCTTTTGCTCCAGACTCTACTCCCCTCATCGTCTGGCACCAGATGCGTTTCTTCTGAATTGGACCAGTCGGTTCCTTTATGCCTTTCCTCCTCTACCTCTCATGTTTCGGACCTTGTTCAAACTCCAGAGGGATCGAGCCACCATGATTCTCATTGCTCCACGGTGGCCCAGGCAACATTGGTTCTCCCTTCTTCTTCAACTCAGTTCCAGGGAGCCCCTTCTCCTTCCAGTATTTCCTATTCTGCTTACTCAGCATCAGCAGTCTACATCCCAACCTGCAGTCTCTGCACCTGACAGCGTGGTATCTCTCGGGCTGAGCTCGACCCACTCACTTCTTTCTCAGCCTGTCCGTTCTATTCTTGATGCTTCCAGGAAGCCGGCCACTCTTCAGTGCTATCAATAGAAGTGGACCCGGTTGGGGGGGGCGCTAGAGAGCCCAAACAAGATGGAGGCTTAGGACCGGAGCTCCTGCCAGCGATCCCGTTTATTCAGCACTTATCGCCATTAAAAGCCTACGGCTGCGTCGCAATTCCTACACGTAAAGATGCCTCAACCTAAACAAGGTAAAATAGAGGCTGCTTTTGCCGGAACATCGGGCGCGAAACGACCAAAACAAGACCCGCCGACGCCAACCAAGGGAGACGCGACCCGATCACGTGTTGATCCCGACATCACAATTTCCGAGCAACTGCAAATGATCTCGGACATGATGTCCGAAAGCAAGGACGACATAAAAGACATCAAGCATGAGATAATAAACTTAACCGAAAAGTTTACCGCTATGGATACTCGCCTGCTTGCACTGGAACGTAAACATCAGATTGTAGACGAAATCGCCACCAACCAAAAAATGGACCGCCGAGCCCTGCACGCGCTAGAGAGTCTCCTGGAGGACCTCGGTAACCGCGGCAGGAGGCAGAATTTACGCATCAATGGACTAAATGAAGGAATGGAAGGATCAGACGCCTGCAAATTCTTTGAAGACTGGCTTCCTAAAGTACTCTCTCTCAAATTTGATCGAGAACTAGAGGTGGAACGCGCCCACAGAGTACCAACCAAGATGGCGGCGGGATCCCAACGTGCACGCCCTATGGTGCTAAAATTATTGCGTTTTCAGCATGTTGCCAAAATCCTAGAGAAAATGCGATCATTGAAAAAAATAGAGTGGCAAGGCCAGTCGATCTACATCTCTGCGGATTACACCAAGGATACGGTTGAGAAGCGCCGCAAATTTCTGGCCCTCCGCCCTCGCCTGCGTGCCATAGAGGCCCGTTTTGGTCTTCTGGCTCCTGCGCGTTTCAAGATCACGTATCAGAACAGAACTAAAACTTATACTGATCCTACTGAAGTAGACAAATTCCTGAAAGAACAGGAAGATCTTATTCGTATGGACACATGATTCTATGCTTCTTCTTTGCAAGTATGCAGATAAAGCAGGTTATACTGCGCTGATGTAGCTGTGGGTTAATGTACATTTAATTGATGTTGTTTTTGCTACACTATGATGGACATAAGTGTTGAATTTCTGTTCCTAATATTTACTGTTTGATCCAATTTATATACATCGGGATTGCTGGGGGTGTGCTGGGACTTGTAGCCTCCATGTTGTTACTGTGTCTCCTCCCCCTCCATAGGCCTTAGGGTCGCCTTATGGGCGGGATAGTTACAAGGCCTTTGTCTTGTGGGTGGTGGGGAGTTAGTGTGAATGAAGGGAGGTTGGGAGGGTGTGTGACTGTGTGTATGTATGGGGTTTTTCTTTTTCTTTTTGATTACAGTTTACGGCAGCAGAATCTTTATGTACTTTACTTGGCATGGGATCATGTGCACTTATGCAGTGCTATTGTTAATTCTGACCTGAGAATTGCTTTTCCATGATGACTACATGTAAAGTTTTGTCTCTAAATATTAGAGGTTTAAACCATCCTATTAAAAGAAAAAAAATGCTATTATACTGTAAACATCATTCCGCTCAAGTGGTTTTTCTACAGGAAACCAAACTGAATATCACAGAATCTGCCAAACTAAGGAGAGATTGGGTCTCCCATTGTTTTTTCTCCCCTGCAGCCTCCACCAAAGGTGGGGTCGCTATCCTTTTATCTAAGCGCCTTCAATATACCATTCTTGACTCCTCTCATGATTCTCAGGGAAGATGGGTTTCGGTTAGCCTTGAAATTGACTCCAATAGTTACACATTCCTATCGGTTTATGGACCCAATAACTCAGACCCGAAGTTTTTTCATGAGATCTCAGGGATGTTGGCTTCCCTTTCCACAGACTATGTCATTGTGGGTGGTGACTGGAATTTAGTCATTGATACACACTTGGATCGTAAATCTCATTCTACCTATCGCCTGCCATCTACACACTCTCTCCTGTTAAATATTCTCCAGACCTCTGATCTGACTGATGTCTGGCGACTATTTCATCCCAAAGCCCAAGAGTATACTTTTTGGTCAGCGCCTCACGCGTCTGCTATGCGGCTGGACTATTTTTTGCTTTCTAATACACTCATACGATCGGTTCAATCAACATCCATCCTTTCCTGCCCTCTTTCGGACCATTCTGCTGTTTCAGTAATTTACACCGTATCAGCTACCCCACCTACCACACCATCATGGCGGCTAAACACTGCTCTTCTGTCTGACCAAGAGTTTTTGTCCCAAGTTGAGACATGGACAGCTGAATATCTCCTGCATAATGATACATCAAATGTTTCTTGTCCCACGTTATGGGATGCTTACAAGGCGTACCTACGGGGAAGAACTATAGCCTATTCAGCCCATATTGCTAAAAAACGCAAACAATCCCTCCTAGAGCTTGATACTCGGATAAAAGGATTGGAAACCCGATATCATATATCATCTGATATCATAGACCTGCAACAACTTCGTAAATTGAAATTTCAATATAACTCCATTCTATCTGAACAGGCTGGTGTAGCGCTATTACACGAAGGTGCCATATATTACGAGCATCGAAATAAAGCAGGTTCCTTGTTAGCTAATTATCTTAAACGAAAAAAACGAGCTCATCGCATCACTGCTCTTAAACCAGAGGGTTCTCTCATCACTGACCCTGTTGCCATCACCAATCATTTTCGTTCTTTTTATGAGAAATTGTACACATCAGGAACCTCTCCCTCGGAGAGTGACTTTAATGAGTTCTTCAAAGACCTGATGCCTCCCTCGTTTCCATCTAAATTACACGAAGAACTCAATCATCCCATAACTGCCTCGGATATCAATATAGCCATCGGTGGCCTTCGAGCAGGTAAGGCCCCGGGAGGTGATGGCCTCCCTCTGGGCTTTTATAAATCTTTTCAATCCACCGTAACTCCACTGCTTCTTCGGCTATATACAGACTTTCTTGACAAGGGCTCCAGTAAGGGAACCTTTACGGAAGCGGATATAGTGGTCTTTCCTAAACCTGGACGAGATCCTTTGTTCCCTAAAAATTACAGGCCAATCTCCTTACTTAATTATGATTGCAAAATTTATGCCAAAATATTAGCGGATAGACTCGCCAAAGTCCTACCTTTGCTCATACATCCAACTCAGTGTGGTTTTGTTAGGGGCCGACTTACAGCGGATAATTCCAGGGTACTTTGCCATGTGCTGCAGGCTGCCCGAAATGATTCCATTCCTCAATGTGTGATGTCTTTGGATGCCGAAAAGGCGTTCGACTATGTGGAATGGAAATATTTATTTTATACTTTACGCTGGTTCCAATTGGGAGACAATTTTCTTGATATGGTAAGCCTCTTATACTCCAATCCAAGGGCCAGATTGAATGTGGACGGTCATATCTCATCATATTTCTCCCTATCTCGAGGAACCCGCCAGGGATGCCCCCTATCGCCACTCCTATTCAATCTGGCCCTGGAACCCTTGTTGAGACGCTTGGATACATCTACTGACATACGGGGTATAAAAGTGGGTTCTCAAGAGATACGTCTTTCCGCCTTTGCGGACGATGTGCTATTATACGTCTCTAACCCTGAGACTACTTTACCGGCTGTATTAGATCTCTTATCGTTGTTTGGTACTCTATCAGGATATACCATAAACTGGGAAAAAACTGAAGTGCTCCCTTTGAATCCGTACTGCACTCAGACAATGATATCCCCTTTTGGTCTCACATGGTGTCCTAATGATATTAAATATTTGGGTATCCGTTTCTGCAGCACATGGCAGACCACCTTGAATTTAAATATCACGGTATTACTTTCCAAAATACAATCTTTATGCTCTCAATGGTCTCCCTTGCACTTGACTTGGTGGGGTAGACTTGAATCCATACGTATGATGATGTCCCCTCAAATATTATATGTACTACAAATGCTCCCTCTTCCGTTTCCTCCTGTTTTTTTCAAAAAATTGGACAAGATTCTGACCCAATTTCTGTGGAATGGAAAGCCACCATGTATTGCCTTGTCAACTCTTAAAAAACCCTGGCATTTGGGTGGAGTAAATTTTCCTCAATTCTCCATATATGCTTCTGCGGCGCTCTTACGGGGTGTCAGTAAATGGTTTTTGCCCTCAAACGATGTCGGTCTCCCTTACTGGGGAGAAATTGAAAGAGCCTTGGTTCTCCCACATTCAATAGACAGGTTATGTTTCGCCTCGGGAGCTTCATATATTAGAGACTGGGTGATTCTCTCTCTCTCCCAGAAAGCATTACTAAATTTTGGACGAGATATGAGACTCCCCCTTTATCTATCTTATTATTCCCCTATTTGGGGAAACCCCCAGATTACTGTCGGTTCCCGCATGATATACTGGTCTATCTGGATTGAGTGCGGAATCTGGTATATAAAAGATCTTGTGAGGGCGGACTCTTTAATGTCTTTCACTCAACTACAACTCACTTTTGACCTGCCCTCCAGCCAAGCATACCGATATCTACAGCTCAGGCACAGCCTTCTTGCAACCTTTGGGAATGACATGCGAAAAATTCATCGCACCAATTCCTCTCCTATTATTCCAATGTTGACAACTTGGAGTACTAAGCCTCATGTCATGTCTATGATTTACCATATTATCCGGTCTGCAGCTCCGACCCAAATGTTGCCTGTCCAGAAATTGTGGGAACATGAATTGGCTCTTTCTATCTCTGAGAATCAATGGAGCCAGGTATGGCGACAATGTAATAGACCCCTGCGTTCGGCCTCTGTCAGACAATCTTTGTTTTTTGCTTTACATAAGTCATTATGGACACCGATCACGAGTTACTCCCACTTCTCCTAATGTATGCTGGAGATGTCAAACTTCTCTTGGAACTTTTCAGCACCTACTATTCGACTGTCCCTTTGTCACTGGATTTTGGACAACGGTTGGAGATATTGTGAGCCACATCATCCCTTCTCCTGCAATCTTGTCATATGGTATGATTATACTACGCTCAGCAATATTTGATCCACCTCTTCCACGACATATGGAGGCCCTGTTTGACATTCTCTGTGGTTTGGCCGTAAAGACTGTAATGCTCCATTGGAAATCACGCAAACAGATTCCCATCTCACAATGGTGGTCCATGGTATTGTCTGCATACAAATATGAAGCTAGAGTGGCCGAATGCAGGGGCTCCCAATCCACTTTTCGCTCTATCTGGTCTCCATTGAAATCTTACTGTGAAAGCACTGATTGACCTCTCCTCACTCCTTTGCACTTCATTTTCTCTTTGCTCATCTCATGCCATGTAGTACTGCCTATTTGATGCCTCTGTAACCCTGCCTCTACATGCTTTTGTTGTTTTACCTTTATATATTGTATAATATGGTCTTTTGACTTGCATATTGGATCGTTCAATTTGCTGTTTTGTACTGTACTGCTGCTCTTTCTTTCTCTTTTGCTTTATGTATTTCTGTTCTATGGTTATATTACTTTATTTTTTACTTTATCAATAAAAATCGTTTGACTTGAAAAAAAAGAAGTGGACCCGGTTTTCCTCATGGTGCCTTCTGCATCATCATGACCCAACTTCGCTAGCAGTAGAACTAGTGTTGGATTATCTCCTTTCTTTGTCTAACTCTGGTCTCAAATCTACTTCTATCAGAGTCCACCTCAGTGCCATTACTGCTTTTCATGAGCCAGTTCACGGAAAACCTATTACTGCTCATCCTTTGGTTTCCAGATTCATGCGGGGACCACCTCTCAAGCCCCCTCCTGTGGTCTGGGATCTTAATGTGGTTCTTTCCGCTTTGATGAAGCCTCCTTTTGAACCGTTGGCCACAACTCATTTCAAATTTATCACTTGGAAAGTGGTCTTCCTTATTGCTCTCACCTCTGCCAGAAGGGTCAGTGAGTTACATGCACTAGTTGCAGATCCGCCTTTCACTGTTTTTCATCATGACAAGATGGTTCTGCTTACGCATCCAAAGTTTCTTCCTAAGGTTGTCTCTGACTTTCACCTTAACCAGTCCATTGTCTTACCTGTTTTCTTTCCGAAACCTCATTCTCATCCAGGGGAACAGGCTTTGCATACTTTGGACTTTAAGCGTGCTTTGGCTTACTATTTAGAACGCACTAAGCCTCACAGATCTTCTCCTCAACTATTCCTGTCTTTTGATCCTAACAAGCTGGATCATCTTGTTTCTAAACGCACTATATCCAATTGGCTGGCTGCTTGCATATCATTCTGTTATGCTCAGACCGGACCGACATTGGAAGGTTCTGTCACGGCCCATAGAGTTCGAGCTATGGCAGCATCTGTGGCTTTCCTCAGATCCACTCCTATTGAGGAAATCTGCACGGCTGCTACTTGGTCCTCAGTTCATACTTTCACATCACATTATTGTCTGGATGCATTCTCCAGATGGGATGGACACTTCGGCCAATCTGTTTTACAAAATTTATTTTCCTAATGGCCAACTTTCCCTCCATCCCTCTTTTTGTTAGCTTGGAGGTCACCCATCAGTTAAGAATATGCTGCCTGCTTGTCCTGGGATAAAGCACAGTTACTTACCGTAACAGGTGTTATCCAAGGACAGCAGGCAGATATTCTTACGTCCCACCCTCCTCCCCGGGTTGGCTTCTTAGCTGGCTTATCTTAACTGGGGACCGCACGCTTCCGTCGGGCGGGAAGGCACTCGCGCATGCGCGGTGCGGCCTAACTAGAACTTTCTAAGTTCTTAGAGTGCAATCACTCTAAAATTGTCCGTACCGGGGCTCCGTTGGTGCCGTCACCCATCAGTTAAGAAACCATCAGTTAAGAATATCTGCCTGCTGTCCCTGGATAACACCTGTTACGGTAAGTAACTGTGCTTTACTTCTTTCAAAATTTTTCTCCAGAAAAGACAGTCTCTCGATTCTACAACCGAAGATTCGAGCTTGGAAGCACCAGCATAGCCCCTCTACTACAGCAGTGCCCAGAGAAAGGACTGTTTTATGAGGGTAAACCAAAAAGTAAAGGCAAAATACATTGAATGGCTTTAATTAGAAGTAACTGTGAGCAATAGAACATATCACTGTTCTATATAGTTCCCATGCAAGATGATGCATTTTGTTATATCGTTCAATTAGCTTCTGCATTCCTGCAGAGAAGTTTTTTGGCTGCTCCCCAAGCCAGGTGTGCTATGCTTCCATTACTTCATCATGCTTTGCCTTTTGCTCTCCAGGTTGCAGTAATGCACTCATGTCTTGTCATCGGTGACAATTCTCTCCAGAATACTCCGATCATCTTCTTACCATCTCAGGAACTGGATGGTGACCTCATATGCTGTGTGGGAACCCATTGTGTGCAGACTTTCCTGTATCCCAAAGTCATCGTGCATTATGGCAAATGCAGATCCATAGCTGATACCCAAATTGCAGCCAATTGAGACACCGTTATCTATCGATGTTTAATCAAGGCATTCACCCTGTCAATGTGCTCTTGTGTGTGTCATGTTCATGAGTGACCAGAACAATTTTTGTTGGTTACACCTGTTCTTCCTGCTTTAAACCTTTTTATCCACTCATAAACCTTTCATTGATTCATGTTTCTATGTCCATACTAAGTCAATATCCAACAGTGAATTTCCCCAGGTTTAATTCCCTTTGCCCACTACTGCACATTGTTCTTTGATGGTTCAATCTTGCAATGTTTATGATCTTGTGGCTGCCTCATGACTAAAGGCCAAAAGCTGCACTGTGTGGACGATGTATGAGTACTTATGTTGCATTCCGGTAGCTCTGTTCCAGTTATTTTGTAATTTAACAATTGTTTTTAATTTTTGATTTACCTGATATATTTTCTTTCTTCCTCCCACCGGCCCGTGGTGGCCGGGTCATAGGAAGATTAGCGAGCCATCTGAGGTTGGTAATCCTGGTTGCTCCAGACTCTGGCACGCAGATCTGGTTTGCCTATAGGAGAGCAATTGGCTCAAACTGCCACTGTACCTGATTCTGCTTTCGCAGGGTCCAGTTGCCCTGGAGAATTCAGAATGCTGTAAGCTTCCAAGCTACTTGGAAGTGGTTATTGCTTCCCTCCTCAAATCTAAGAAGCCAGTGAACTTATGCTTTTCAGCACAGGTGTGCTAAGGAGAATAGAGCGGGTAAAGGCACCAAGGGCCGTAGTGTTTCTCCAGGATGGTCTCAACAGGGGTGTGACTGGTGCTCCCCTCTAAGTATAAGTATTAAGAATCTTGCGTTTAGGGCTCAAGTGGAAGAGGTGTCCTTGGCCTCTCATCCAGTTGTTGCAAGATTTTGAAAGGATTGGGTTCATCTGTGTCTGCAACAGCTGTTCCCAATGTGGGATCATACCTTGGTTGTGCAGGCCATCAGTAAGGCCATTTGGGGGGGTCATGTGATGAGCTGAGCAGACGTGCTTGCTCACCTCTCCCGCTTCTACAGCTTCATTCTCGGCACTTCTGGCACTTTTTCTATGGTTCTGGCACTGCTGGTGGCGTCTTCCGCTGGGGCAGATCGGGGGCTACTGGCTGTTGTCTCATTTGACCGGTTTCCGAGGCATGCCGACTCGAGCGTCCAGGCCAGCAAAACTACCGCGAGGCCTTGGTACGCCGGTCAAGATGGCGACATTAACCCCTCCTGCTCCAGCACTCCCGGGCCCGACGGTCACGCTGCAATCGGAGGCGGTTGAAGAATTAAAAAAGCATCTGACCGCCTGCAGTCCTCGATGGATGGCATTAAGGACACCCTGGAGCGGCAGGCCACTCGGCTTCAGCAGGCAGAGGAGCGGGTGTCCACACAGGAGGACCGGACCGGGGCGCTGGAGGCGCGGGCTTCCGCATTGGAGGAGAAATGTGAGCGCTTGGAGGAACGGGCCGAGGATCTAGAGAACCGCAGCCGCCGCAATAATCTTTGTCTGATCGGGATCCCTGAGTCTGTCCTCGATGCGGGCCTCCGGGAGCTGGTGTCGACCTGGTTGCCGAAGGAGTTGGACATGGATACAGGTGGCGTCCCTCTACTGGTGGAACGAGCACACCGGCTTGGAGCTCGCCGCGAGGGGGACTGCAGGCCACAGCCAGTTATAGCCCGTCTCTTGAATTATGCAGACAAACACTGACTACTTACCTGCTGTAAGGCAAAGGGGGATCTTTTCTATGAAGGCCAGAGGATCTTGATCTTCCAGGACTACTCTGCTCGAGTGTCGGAAAAGAGGCGCGCTATGGCGCCTTACTGTACCCAGCTACACCAACGCCAGATCCGGTTTGCCCTGCAATACCCTGCACGGATCCGGGTGTTTCATGATAACAGGGCTGCTTATTTCAACACTCCGGAGGAGGTCCGCGCTTTCCTGGCCACCCTGCCTGGCTGATGGCGGGGAGACTTCCATTCCTTCGGCTTCAGCTGGTTGGGGCTGAGTTGGCTGGTGACTTTTTCCTATTTTCCAGTGCTGCAGGGGTGATCTTGAAGATTCACTGGGATGGTGCTGGGACCATTCTTCTCTTCCCCTCCTGATTGTCTTGCTGGCGGAGCGCTGCTCAGCTCTTAAGACTTTAGGATCTGGATGGATTGTGGACTTAAACTTTGTGAGGGGTCCCGTTTCGCTTCTTTGTTTCCCTTTTTCTCGCCTTTTTTCTGTGATGTCCTTTTTCTAGTTCCAGCTGTTTGTTTCTGGTACTGTTAGCTTTTTTCCTCTGCACTGGACTGGGAGGGAGAGTTACATGGTACTAGCACAGATTACTCTTCTTTTGGTTCATGTTTTAGTTTTCCTTTTCCTCTGTCTAGTGAGGTGCTCTTTCTCTCTCACGTCTGCACTCTGTGGTGGCGGAGGGGGCTGCTGATCTTGGCCCTTTACCCTTTTGGCGGATGTGGGGCTTGGTGGCCTCTTTCTGAGGTTCTCTAGTTTGCTGTTTTGTGTGATGCTGGTCCCTGCTGTTCTGTTTGTAGCCTATCTACCCTTGTTTTTGCAGTGGTGGGGGTTCAGCTTTCACCTGTGGGTATCTTTTCCCCTCTTTCATGGTCCCTTGGGATTTGCTTCCATCTTTGGCTGCCGGGTGCCTGGTTTACACTTTACTATTCCGTTTTCTTTTTGTATTTAGGGGGAGGGGTGAGCAAGGGTTTGGGCGTATGGGGGTCTGAATGACTTGGGAGAGGTGGCTGTTTGGGGAACGGCTTTCTGGGAGGGGAGGGGGTTGGAGGGGAGGTAGGTGTTTGTGTGTGGTGTGGCTGTGGTTGATTGTAGTGGGGTGTATGGGGCGCATGGGGGCGGGAGGAGTGGGAAGATTGTCATTTCAATGGGCGACTGGAGGAGCTGGTGGGTATGTTTCTACTTTTGTAGTGTTGTTTTCTGGAGCTGAGTCTAGCTGGGAGGCTCAGGTTCCGGTCTGTCTGAATGGGATTACTCTCTGGGAGTGCTGGTGGCTTTTTTCCCTTAGCAGCTATGGTTAATCTTCAGGTGGCCACTTTTAATGTGGATGGTATCCACTCACCTATAAAACGTAAGAAAATATATACATGGCTTAAACAGCATCGTATTGACATTGCATATCTCCAAGAAACCCACCTCACGGCCTCCGAACATGAGAAGCTGCGCAGGGACTGGGTGGGAGAAGTGGGCTATTCTGCGTATAATAGTAGGCAGCGGGGGGGTTGCAATTTTGGTCCACAAACAGCTGCCCTTTCATGTCCATAAGATTATCCAGGATAAGGAAGGCCATTATGTCCTTCTTCTGGGGGAATTATGGGGGTACAATTTTCTTTTTTGTAACCTTTACGCCCCCAATGTTTATAGCCATAAATTTTTCTCAGGGCTTCTGGGTCTTCTCACACAATATCCCACCTACCAGTTGATAGTTGGTGGGGATTTTAATGTGGTGGCTGACCCCCTTTTGGACTGTTCTCCTGCCAAGCCGCGGATACGCAATTCGGATCAACAGGGGGTGAACTTTCTTTGTAGTCAGTTGGAGCTCGCTTTGTAGTCAGTTCGACCATGAATTTACATTTTTCTCATACCCTCATAACATGTACTCGCGCTTGGATTACCTTCTAGTCTCTTCTTCCTTATTTTCTCGTGTCGACACTGTTACTATTGAAGATATGCCATTATCTGATCATTCCGCGGTAGTAATGGCTATGGGGGTTACGGAACAGCTGGAGGAGCGCTCCTGGCGTTTTCCAGTTGCCCTGTATGGTGATAAGGATTTCCATACTTACCTTAGAGCTCACTGGCTCGAGTATGATTCCCATAATGGAACCACTGATGTGACTCCGGAAATCTTTTGGGAGGCTTCTAAGGCGGTCTTGCGAGGACATATTATACAGTATGTCATGACTCAACGTAAAAAGCAGGGGGCGGAGCTTTTGACTCTTTTGCAGACTCTGGCCGCTCTGCGGCGGCGTCATTGCTCCAGTCGTGATGAGGCTGACCTCCAGCAAATCAAGTCCATTCGCCTCCGTATTAATGCGATCCTTGATCAGAGAGCCCGCCATAGTATTTATTTTCAGAAATTTCACCTTTATCAATGGGGGAACAGGGCAGGCAGACTCTTGGCGACCCTGGTGCGACCCCACAGGAAAAAACAACTTATTCGCTTGGTGCGGAATAAGCAGGGAGTGAGTTTCACTCGGGAGTCTCAAATTCGAGAACAGTTTGTGGCTTTCTACAAGTCCCTTTATGCCAAACGAACCTTCACGGAGGACGAACGGGACAGCTTCTTTCGAGATCTCTCCTTGCCGAGTCTTTCTGAGAGTCAGGTTGAGCAGTTGAATAGTCCAATTTCAGCAGATGAGATCCGCTTAGGCATTAAGAAAATGCATCTGGCTAAAGCCCCAGGACCGGATGGCTATGGACCAGAGTACTATAAAATTTTGTCTGATATATTGGTTCAGCCTTTGCAAGCTTATTTCCATCATTTATCCTGTAGTGCGACTGGCCCTCGGCCCAATTTAGCTCATATCACCTTGCTCCCAAAGCCGGGGAAGGATCCCACGCAAGTCGGTTCTTATAGACCCATTTCTTTATTGTATCAGGACGTCAAGTTATTGGCTTCAATTTTAGCGGCTCGGTTAAATCTTTTCTTACCGCAACTGGTGGGTACTGATCAGGTGGGGTTTGTTCCTCATAGGTATGCCTCTTTGAACCCGATCAAGGCCTTATCTGCCATGCATGACCGCCGAGGAGATGGAGGCACTTCAGCAATAGCAGGATTGGATATGGAAAAAGCTTTCGACAGTATATCCTGGCAGTATTTATTTTGGGTTCTGCCACAGTATGGATTGACGGGGAATTTTGTGCATTGGATTAAGGGGCTCTATGACAGGCCCATGGCTCGCCTACTTATTAATGGAGGTCTCTCGTCGCCTTTTGAACTTGGTCGGGGGACGCGCCAGGGTTGCCCACTTTCCCCGCTTCTGTTTGTTCTGACATTGGAACCTTTGGCCATTAAGATTCGTACTTGCCCTGATCTGCGGGGGATTCGGGTGGGACATACTGAGTGTCGTCTCACTCTATTCGCTGACGACATCTTGCTCTTCCTCAACCGGGCTCCCATCCATTTTCCGATAGCTCTTCGCTTGGTAGCGAATTTTGGGGTTCTTTCGGGCCTCCAGGTTAATTGTGACAAGTCCGAGGTATTACCTCTCGCGGGGATTGGCTGGGAGCCGTGGCATGCGCAATTACCCATCCCGCCGGTGACCAAGCCCATGCGCTACCTGGGCATCTATCTTCACCCCGATCCCCGAATTCTTTACAGGGCTAATATCCTGGGCGCCATCAAGAAGATTGGACTCCTTTGCGATGCGTGGAGGGATCTCCCTTTGTCTCTGTTTGGACGGGCTGCTCTTATTAAGATGGTTCTTTTACCTAGAATTCTTTATCCCTTACAAACAATACCTTTTTGGATTTTGCAACGGGACATTAGTAAGCTTCGATCCGTCTTTACCACATTTTTGTGGCGTTCTCGTTCGGCACGTATTAGTTATGCCAAGTTGACCCTTCCTAAAGGCCAGGGTGGTCTTGGTTTACCTGATCTTAGAGTTTACAATGTGGCGGCTCTTCTACGCTTTATTCATGAGGGGGTTTCTGGATCCGCTCGATTCTCCCCCCCCCCCCGGGATGGTTGAATGATTGGTGTGCGCCTTTCAAGTTCTTGACTTTGCTGCATTCTCCCAGGGACACCGTGAGTGGGAGGGGGGAATTGGCCTCTAAGCTGAAGTTTTTGAAGCCTTTCTGCTTGGCGTGGCGGTGGTGGCGCAAGGTTCAAGGCAAAACACCCCTGGCGTCCCCGTTTTTACAGTTGACGGGAAATCCGGCTTTTCCCTCTGGGCTGGGCTGTGGTCCCTTTGCGGCTTGGGCTTCCCGTGGGGCTTGTATCCTTTATGAGATGACGGATACTGACTCTGGCGCCTTCGCCTCCTTTGCGCATTTCAAGGACCGTTGGGCCGTTCCCAATACTCAGTTTTTTGCTTATTTGCAGGCCCGTCATTATTTCAACAGCCTTTCCCAATCACATGGATCGGCCTGGTTGTGTGGGCCCCTGGATGACTATCTTTTGCGCATACCTGCCTCATTGGGGTCGCTCTCTGTTTGGTACAAACTCGCCGGAGCTGTTAATCGCGAGGGCCTTTTGTCCCACTTGCGGGCCCAGTGGAATCGTGAGCTTTTTGCTTCCTACACATCCGAGACTTTTCGGGAGCTTTTTCAGGTCCTCCAGGTCTTTGTGCGATCGACGGCTCGGCAGGAGACACAGTTTCGGGTTCTCCATAGAGTCTATATTACTAAACAACGGGGGGCATGGATGGGTTTGTGGGCTGGTGCTCTGTGTAGTAAATGTGGGGGGTGCCCGGGTACGCTCTTGCACTCCTTTCTGGAATGCCCTCAACTTACTTTGTGGAATACGTCTTTTGCGCAGCTTCACTTGGTCTTGCAGAGGGACTTGGAGTGGGATTATAAAACGTTGCTCTTGGGGGACCAAACCTTGCTGGAAAACCAGGGACTTACGGAGCCTCAGCGGCGTTTTGTATACCTGATTTTTTTGGCAATCAAGCGCACTATTTTGCTGCATTGGACACGGGAGGGGCCCATTTCGCAAGACAGTTGGCTGATCTGGCTAGCTTTGAGCTTCATCATTATCGGCACTCGTTAAACCCTGAGCGGCTGGCCTATAAGGCTCTCTGGCATGCGTTTCTGCAGCTCCCTTTGGTTGCCCGATATAGGGGGGGAATGGGGGTGATTGAATGGGGTGTGTGTTTGTGGTGTGATTGTGGCTTTGAACGGTTGGTGTTGAAGGTTGTGACGAGCGGACCCCTGATTAGGGGTGCTGCTCTGGATGACTGGTCTTTGTTGATGCTTTCTTTATTATAAATTATTGGGGGCCAACGGGCTAACTTTGGACGCTGTTTTTCTGAGTTTCTTCTATTCTTTGGGGGGGCCTCTGGGGGGATCTTGGTATTTTTCCTCTTGCTGCAGGGACGGGACGAGTTTGCTTCCATATCCTCTGTATTTGTTGTTGTTACCTTTATCCCTGTTTTGGTACGTATGAGGATATCCTTCTCGACAACGCTTCTGTCCTTGTACCCCCTTTGTGCCTACCTCCAGGGTGCAGTTTTGGGTTTCTGCCTTGTTATATTGTATTTGCCATTTTGTATTTGCACTTTTTGGTATTTGCGCCTTTGGCGTACTTGTTCTCTTTGTTGCCTTGTTGTTCCCTTCTCAATAAAAATGATTTTCAAAAAAAAAAAAAGTAAGGCCATTTGAGCCTTTGTGAGATGTGTCTCTAAATCGTTTTTTCTAGTAGCTATCACATCAGTCAGAATGGTCTTGGAGATAGCCTTCCCTCAGGTTTAGGGATGTAGGGGTCTCCCTCTGCACGGTCCCTTCCTTTTGCCAAAGTGATTTGGACCTTACACATAAATCAGGAAGTCTGACTACTCACTTTCCATCCTTCAGGTTCAAGGAAAAGAGACAGTGTTGAAGTTACTGGATGGTGGAAGAGTTTTTCTCCATTGCCTCGAGGGGACAAATGATTTTCGTGTCTCAGATTATCTTTTTGTGTTCACCAGTAGTAGTTGACTGGGCTTCTATTTCCATTTAGTTATGCATAGAGATTTTGTCAGCTTACATTGACTGTGGTAAATGGCTGCCGATCTATTTGTGAGTGCATTCCACTAGAAGTGTGGCTTCTTCATGGGCAGAGTCCCAGGCAGTACCACATGGGGAGATTTGAAGAGCAGCTACATTTTCCACCCTCCATAAGTTTACAAGGTTTTACAGAGTGGACGTGGCAGCACCAAAGAAAGCCATGTTTGGGTCCTTGGTGCTCATAGCAGGCTAATCTGCCTTGCCGTAAACTCAGAGAACTGCTTTGGTATGTCCCACTGGTAAAGACTGATGTACCTTTTTCACCAGAAGGAAAGATTCGGTTCTTATCTCAATAATCCTCTTTCTGGTAGAAAAGTACATCAGTCTTGATGGCCTGCCCTGTCACTTTTCACCTGCTTACTGTCTCAGACAGGTGTGTATAAAGGTTGGAATCTTATCTTGTCAGGCAGGTCTGAAGAGTAAAGATGCAGCTCCATAAGTGTATGGCAGCTCCATAAGAGTATGGCAACTCCATAAGTGTTCCCTGTACCCCTCCTTTTTATTTCTTTTATAGTGATTTACAACTGCTTTGAGACAAACTGAGGAGCTTCAGCACAGGGCTTCCAGTGTCTCCTTATACGTCTTTTGGTGCAAACCTACCGTCAACCAGTTTCTAATCCAGCTCACCAGCCCGTCAAGTTTGTTCAAGAGCCTCCTATGAGGAACTGTGGCAAAGGCTCTGCTGAAATCCAAGTAGATTAAATCTAGCATATGTCCTTGATCCAGTTCTCTGGTCACCCAGTCAAAAAATTCAATCAGGTTCGTTTGGCACAATTTACCTTAAGTAAACCCATGTTGCCTCAGATCCTGTAACCCATTAGTTTCTAGAAATTTAACTGTTCTTTCTTTCACAACACTTCCATTATTTTTCCAATATACTTACCGGCCTGTAGTTTCCCGCTTCATCTCTGCTTATTTACAATGAATATGCATGAAAGAAATTTGCATATAATGCAAATCAAATTTATTCATATTCATTTTGGATATCCTGAAAACCTGACTGGCAAGGTACTCCAGGACCGAGTTGAGAAACACTTGCCTAGGACACCTAGTAAGCAAAGTCCAACTAAGATAGAAGTTCAGATGTGATGCGAGTCAAGGTAGGCTTCAATAAACTGTATACAATCTTTAACAGCAGGATAGTGGGCCAGTTTTTATGTGAACAGAATTCTAACGTTTGTCATTTGGGTTTTTTGTTGTTTTTTTTTCCAGTGTTCCATTGGCAAGCTACAATAATGGGGCCAGTAAGTATTTTGAGATTTCTCCAAACAAATGCTATAGAAAGTGGCTGTCCTCTAACTGTGATTCCAGTGCAATAGGAATAGTATGCTAAACTGTAGGGTTGTCGATGCCTGCTTGTGACATTCTGCAGAAGATGTCAGTCACAGCTTTTCAGCTCCTCCTTCCCCACAGTCTCTCCTGCTTTCTCCAGTTTTTCTTTCTTCATGAAGGTGTCATTCTGATCTGCTCCCTTTATTTTTGCAGTGTTTTTTTGTGGTTCTTTTCAGTTGTTCATGGGTTTTTCGCAGCTCCAGGACCAGCTTTGCCTGCTTGGAGAGGAGCAAAGTCTTGTCTGCAGCTGGCATGTGCATCATTCAGGGATCTGTTCATCCAGCCCGCTAAATATTTATGGAGCTCCTTGCCTTGGTCAGAAGCTTGAGCACAGGCTGTTAGGCACCAATAACATCCTTCGGGGCACTCATGGTGCCGGCTGTGGTTTCGTCCCTCCTTTCTCTTTTCAGCGGTCACTGCGACCTGGAGGGGTCGAAAGTTCAGTCTGACTAAAGTCTGACTGGCAGTCCGATTATCTCAGCATGACAGCTAACCGGTGGATTCAGGCAGATCCCACTAGATCCAGCTGCTTTCTCAAGGAGCTGAGGTAGACTGCAGCACTTCTTCCCCTGCACATGGTCTGTGAATACAGACTGTGACAGCCTATGGGGGAAATTGGGATGGTCTGAAACCCTGTATTTTGACTGTTTCTACAGATAAAGCCTTGGTTCCCCGCCCCATCCCTAAGATCCTATTTTTAGTGAATTGTAGTCAGCCTTGAAGCATTTTAAAGCCTTTTTTTTTGTTTTGTTGCTCCAAAATGCTGCCTCGGTGGCCTTAGATTTCCCAATTTGTTTTTCCTGAGTTCTCAAACTTTCTTAAAATACCTCAGTTTGCCTCAAAATTTATAGGGATGGAGTTCTCAGACCCTAATACCCCTATATCATGCCTTATTTGTGCTTGATGAGCAGCTGAAGAGTGTCCTTGTTCTACATGCCGGGAGCTTCAGGCTTAATGCCTACGTAGACCTCTAGGGTTGGAAAAAGGCAGATGGGCCCCATCAGGGGGAATGAAATACCTTCTGGAGTCCCAGGATAACACCTCTGCACACCGTAAGGGAGTAGAAGATTCACAGCCCAAAAAAAAGGAATTGGGAATTGTATATCGCCTTTTTGTGGCTTTACAACCACACTCAAAGTGGTTTACATAGAGATACTTTAAGCATTTTTTGTATCTGTCCTGGTGGGTTCATAATCTATCTAATGTACTTGGGGTCACAAGAAGGTCACAAGAAGTAGGCTGGGGTTTGAACCTACAACCTCAGGGTGCTGAGGCTGTAGCTCTAACCACTATGCTGTCTGCTCTACCCTAAGGACAAGGAGATTTGCCCTCTCAGACCTTTACCCCAGAGTTTAATTCCTCTGGCAGACTTATGCACAAAGCAGAAATTCACTGGTCCAGTCCGCAAGAGAGCAAACTAGTGCACAGATTTCGCTGGAGTCTCAGAGCGGGAGACTATTTTAATAATAATAATAATAATAACAGTTTATACACCACCGGACCGTGGAGTTCTATGTGGTTTACAATGATTAAAAATAGTATAAATTGAGTGGAATTGACAAGTTAATACTAGAGAATCGTGGTCCTAGGGATCAATTAAGTGGGAGAGATTGTACAAATCAGTTGCTGAAGTGGTTCAGGAACAGATATGATTTTAGGTGTTTCCTAAATTCCCCGTAAGTATTAGCTAGCATAAGTAATTGTTCCAGGTCTTTACCCCATAATGCTGCTTGATATGAGAGAAGATGTTGATGGTGACTTTTGAATTTACATCCTTTAACCGGTGGAGATACAAAATTCAAGTGTGAGCTTCTCTTATGTTTGTTGGTTGATAAGGAGAAAAGATCAGTTATATATTTAGGGGCTAAGCTGAACAGTGCCTTAAAGCAGAAACATCCAAACTTAAACTTCACACGTGCCTCCATCGGCAACCAATGCAGGAGACGGTAAGAAGGAGATACATGGTCAAATTTCTTCAACCCAAAAATCAGTCTGACCGCTGCATTTTGCACCAGTTGTAATCATTGCAAGTTCTTCTGGGAAATTGCTAGATAGGCGATGTTACAGTATTCAAGTTGGTTCAGTATAAGGGACTGAGTTAGAATTCTGAATGATGAAGCATCAAAGTATGCTCTGATTGGCCGAAGCTTCCAGAGAGTGAAGAAACCTTTTTTAACCAGAAAGTCTACCTGGTCTTTCATGGTTAGGCCCTGGTCCAGTATTACACCCAGAACCTTCATAGTATGTTGAATAGGCTAACTGAGATTATTGATGCACAATGGAGTTTTTGTATCAAGTGGTTGTGATGAGGCTACAAAGAATTTTGTGGATTATTATGGTCCTTCAGACAGGGACTCAGAGGACATGGAGTCAATCTGAAGGAGAATCCCCTTTGCCAAAGTCTGTGGACAAAGCCACCAGCTCATGCTGTGTTTCTGCACAGATGAGCATCTACCACCACCATAACTTTGGTGAATGTTCAGGGCACCCAAAAGAAAGTGCTAAGAATTGATGGTGATTTTCTAGCACATAGAATATGAGAAATTTCCTGTGTTCCAGGAAGCTGGGGATGTGAAGATAAGATTCCGTCAAATCTAAGGCGGCCAGAAATTCTCTTGGCTGCACTGCTGCAATGACTGAGTGAATATTTTCCATCTGAAACCATGGAGCTCTCAGTGCCATGTTGACATGCTTTATTTATTTTGTTTTCTATCCCTTCCTCCCCAAAGAGCTTGAGGTCCAGAATGGGCCTCCACTCCTCTGAACCTTTCTTTGGCACAACTAAGTATATGGAGTATCTGCCGGATCCCAAGTCGTCTGGAAGAACTGATTCTATGGGTTGGATATCTAGCAATCTGCATAACATTGCTCTGATCCTGTTTGCTTTCTCTGGCCAGCCTGCCGGCAAATCCTCGAACCAGTCTGAGAGAGGGTATGCAAACTCTATCAAGATACAACATTGTAACCCTTTTTGATAAGGTCCAGGACCCAGCAGTCAGATATTATGTGCTGCCAAGCCTCCAGAAAATCTGAGAGCCAAGTGTCATCTTCAGAAGAGTGTCATGAGAGTTGGAATCATTGTGGTGTTTTGGACAGCACTGAGGAGCAGGATCTTTTGAACCTTGGTTCTTTCTGAACCCAGAAAATCTCTGTCTGGATCCTGGAAAGGCTCCTGTGGAATATTGATTAGAGTGCTGCGAGCCATGAAAGGTCCCTAGGTGTTCAGGGTCTGCTGTCTGGTAAAGATTTGGGCCGGCAATCTTGTACAACAGCCATGAGATCATCTAGGCCAGTGTTTTTCAACCTTTTTTGGGCAAAGGCACACTTGTTTCATGAAAAAAATCACGAGGCACACCACCATTAGAAAATGTTAAAAAATTTAACTCTCTGCCTATATTGACTATATATAAAGTAATTCTCTTGAATAGGAATCAAATAAACACAAAGAAAGTATTTTATAATTACTTTATTACGAAATAAAAATTATAAAATTTATAAAATACTTTATTCAGTGCGAAACCTGGGCCTGTTTGGCTGAACACAAAGCTGATATTCTGGCTGGAATCGAAGAAAGACACACACGTAGCTCTTCGTCAACAGCTCTCAGTCTCTCTCTGTATTTGGTTTTTATAGCATACAAAAATAGACAAATATACCCTCCATCCTTTTTATTAAACCACAATAGCAGTTTTTAGCGCAGGGAGCTGCGCTGAATGTCCAGCGCTGCTCTTGACGCTCATAGGCTTCCTGCGCTAAAAACCACTATTGCGGTTTAGTAAAAGGTGACCATATTGTAAAATAATAGACAGCAGATATAAATTCAGAACTGTGCATAGTAAGTGAAGGGAAGTTTTCATCTCTGGGAATTTACCCAGTTAACTATTAAGTTATTTGGGCAAATTCCTTTGAAAACTGTGGTAATACTGCCTCCACTTTGCTAAATTTAAAATAAAATCATTTTTCCTACCTTGTCTGGTGATTTCTGGTTGCACTTTCTTCTTCTGACTGTGCATCCAATCTTTCTTCCCTTCTATCAGCCTGTATGCTTTCTCTCCTCCACACCTCATTCCCTCCCCCAACTTTTTCTTCCTCTCTCCCTGACCTTTCTTTCTTTTTTTCTGTTTCTCTTCTTTCCTTCTGTTTCCCTGCCTGCCCCCTTTCTTTCTTTCTCCCTGCCGTTCCCCAAGCCACTGCCACTGCCGCTGCCATCGGGGAACAGGACCCACCAATGGATAACAGGCCCCAAAGCCGACGCCGACGCATGCTCTCCCTGACGTCAATTCTGCAATCGGAGAGGAAGTTCCGCCCAGCCAGGCAGCGATTGGCTGGCCCGAACTTCCTCTCTGACTGCAGAATTGACGTCGGGGAGAAGAAGACTTATCGGCTCAATAGATTAGATCGCCAAGACAAAGTGAGTCCTGGGTGATCGACTCACTTTGCCTTGGCGAGCTACTGGCGCCCCTACCTCGGGCCCCCTGTCAGCTCCGGGCCCGGCGGCCCTGCGGCACACCAGGCAACATCTCGCGGCACACTAGTGTGCCGCGGAACAGCGGTTGAAAAACACTGATCTAGGCCATTGCCAAACAGCTCAGTGTTGCTTTAGAGGTCGAATCACCTGTCCACTGCCTTGGTCATCCTAACAAGGAATTCCAGCTTGTTTGGCTGGGGGGCTCATTGCAGCTGTCATCCAGTCCAAGGCCAATGGACCCTATCTCAATGGAAGTGGTCTTTCAACAGATTGGAACTCTGAGCAATTTAGATGGAACTGCTCCAACTGAAATCTTTGCTGGAGAACAAGGCAGACAGAGTCTTCTCCAACAATGCCACAGCAGTGGCTTATGTCAGCACAGAGAGGTACCAGGAGCGCTCCATTCTGACAGGAGGCAAAAGCATTGTTCTGTTGGGCAGAAATAAACCTGCAAGCAATCTCAGCCGCACATGTGGCCAGTGTGTACAGTGTTCAAGCGGATTACCTCAGCAGGTAGAAGTTAAATCCAGGAGAGTGGACATTGTTTTTGCAAGCCTTCCAGGCCTTTGTGAGTAGATACAGTCAGCCGACATTCGACGTCATGGCAACTGAGAAGGCAGATTGGTTATTCAGTTGAAGATACAAACCCAGAAATGCTCATGATGGGCCAGGTGATCCACCATATAGCTCAGTGGTTCCCAAACCTGTCCAGGGGGACCCCCAGCCAGTCAGGTTTTCAAGATATCCCTAATGAATGTGCATGAGAGAGATTTGCATATAATGGAAGTGACAGGTATGCAAATCTCTCTCATGCATATTCATTAGGGATATTTTGAAAACCTGACTGGATGGGGGTTCCCCTGGACAGGTTTGGGAACCACTGATATAGCTCATCACACAGGACCAATAATTTTCATAGCACCAAATTGGCCCAGGTACCTGTGGTATGCGGATTTTGTACACCTACAAAACAAGCAAAGTCTCAGACTCCAGATGCATCCAGACTTGTTCTTGCAGGATCTATTTGTCCTAGAAGATCTGGGAGACTTTGGTCTTAAGGCATGGCTCTTGAGCACTCAGTGTTAGCCTACCAAGGGTACTCAGAAGTAGTAATTAATAATTTGCTTAAAGCAAAAAAAAACGATGATGGTTTCAGCATATGCTAAGGCATGGGAGATATTTCAATGCTGGTGCAGAACAGTTAGAGCTGGGCAATGCCCCTTCCTTAGCGCCGGCAGCAGATGAATCTAGCAGGTGGAGATAAGAGAAATGACTCACAGGGATATATCTTGGAAGGAATCCCTCCTGGCCAGTTAGTATGCTCTGTCTCCAGCAGGTTGCATGGCTACTATTCCTCTGGCTCCTGGCTTCAGCTACTGGCTCGTACTCTTGGACATGAAAGGCTAATTCCTCCTGTTGCTTAGGCTTCAGTTGAGTTTAGGGGTGTTTGCAAAAAATAAGGTGCCAACTTTGGGGGCAACACCTGGGCCCCGTCAGGTCCCTTCCCCACCCTCACCACACAGGAATTCATTGGTTCTGGGGTCTTCTGTCCCATAAAAAAAAAAAAAAAACAGGCACGAACCAGGTTTTGCCAGCACAGAGTTTGTGCTGTGGTACAAAGATTCTGCCTTTCAGGAACAGGAAGCAAGTAAGTAATGCTGCTATTTTCTTGAACTGTGTGTGCGGGTGAGAGGGCCACGAGTGCCATGGCAGTGGAAGCAGTTAAATGCTGCTTGTGGTGTGGGAAACGCGTTCAGTGTCGGGAGTTTGTTCAGCCGCGTGTGTAGAGGAAGCGGCGGCAGCTTTACTGGCACCAGAGGGTGCTCTGGCTTCTCACATGAAGGACGCGCTAGGGGAAAAGAAGGCGGTGCCTGCTCAGGAACAAGCCTTGGCAGCGATAGAAGTGTGGCCAGGCACTTCGGCGGCGGCTGCGGGGGAGATAAAGGCGCTGGGAAGCAGATTGGGATCTGCTGGAAGGCTTTAGGCATTTTTTTCCAGAGTTTGTCCTTCTGCTACATAAGGCTTTTTTGCTGCAAAGGGCAAACTCAGACAGAGAGAAGGGAAGAGCTCAGGGGGTGGCTTGGCCCAAGTTTTGCTGGCCCAGCCACAGTTTGGTGGGGGGGAGGGGGTCAGAAAGGGGCCAAGTGGCGCAGGGTGATTCCCTGGCGGATGAGTTGCAGGATTCCAGCCACGAGCTCTCTCTTGCTCTGCTTGGTTCTAGGGGGGGATGCCGGGGGGGGGGGGGGGGGGGGGGGAGATGCCGGTTGGCAGGATATGGAATTGGACGAGGTGTTGGGTACAGAGATTGATGAACCCTCAGCGTTGCTTCTGTTCCATAGGGAGGAGCTGATGTCTTTTATCTCCAGGGCACTGGAATGCCTGCGTATTTTTCAACCTGACACAGGGGTGACTGTCGTGATTAATCCCCTTATGGTGGGCACCAGGAGGCCTTCTAAAGCCTTTCCGATGCATGAGGCCATGCAGGAGTTAAACTCTGAGCAATGAGCCGCGCCTGAGTCGGGTCTCATTGTAGCAAAAGCTATACGACAGTTATATCCGGTGACTCAGGAGAAGCTGGACAAGTTTAGTCTTCCAAAGGTGGATACATTAGTGGCAGCTGTGACTAGGAGGGACCAATCTATCGGTGGAGAGGGCAGTTGCGCTTAAGGATTCTCAGGATAGGAAGCTTGAGTCAACCTTGAGGTCTTCCTTTGATGTGGCAGCCCTGACTCTGCAAGCAGCCGTGTGCAGTTCTTATGCTGTACAGGCTTGTCTTCAGTGGGTCCAACAGATTATGGATGGTTTGGTAGAGTCAAGGGGGAGCTCTACCCCTGGTTTTTCCGGATGTGGAGTCAGGGCTGGCATATCTGGCGGATGCCTTAAACGATGTCGTTCAGGCCTCAGCAAAGCAGATGGCTTTATCTGTGATGCCCAGTTGGCACTTGTGGCTGCGACATTGGACGAACGCTGCCTCCAATTGTGTTTGGTGCGGCTTCCTTTAAGGGTTGTTTTTTTATTTGGAGAGGACCAGGATATGTTGGTGAAGGATTGCGGGGGACTCTTAAGTCTCAGAGGTAACCGGAGGATAGGCCAAGAAGTTTGCCTAGGCCACGTTTTTGGAATACCAGGAGGTATAGCCCAAGGAAGTCGGTGTATAGGGCTTCCTATAATATGTCATACAGTGCCAGGTCCAGTGTTTCGCAGAAGCAGTCCTTTCGCCTTGCCAAGCCTTCTTCCTCGCTGCCAGTTCATCCCCAGACCACACGATCTGCACAATGACGGGGCATTGGCCCCTTCCGCTGGTCAGACAGGGGAGCAGCTGTCCTCATTACTGGTGGTATGGGCCAAAATTATGTTGGACCAGGGGATCCTTAATATTACATTACATTACATTAGTGATTTCTATTCCGCTTGTGCCTTGCGGTTCTAAGCGGATTACAAATAAGAAGATATCTGGATATAAGATATCTGGATATAGTTCATGAAGTTTGCAAATTAGAGTTCTCTCCCATTGCAGATTCTTTCTTGGAGTCCCCGTGTTCGGGGGCCAAAGAAGAGGTGGTGGGGAGTTCACTCTGGGGCCTGCGAGACTTGGGGGCAGTAGTTTTGGTCCCTTTGGATCAGAGGGCGCTATTCCATTTAATTGGGGGGACCTCAAGAGGGTCAATCATTTCCTCATGGCACTAGACCTCAAGGGAGAGTGTTGTTTTGTTCCCCAGCTGAAAGTTCCTCAGTTCTCCAGCAGGTGCATGGAACGGACTTCGTAGGGGAGGTAGATGCATTTGTTCTTTCATGGCCTCCACGAAAGCTGCTGAATGTGTTTCCTCCCTGGCCGATGATACGATGGGGATTGCATCGGATTGCTCGTTTCCTGGGCTCAGCGATATGGGTAGCTCCAGTTTGTCTGCACTGTCCATCATATGCAACTTGAATGAGGTGGTTGCAGGACGCTCCTCTTCGGTTTACAAGGACACCTGACTTCCTCGCATAAGGTCTGGTACAGGTGGAAAATCCCTCCCACTTTGGTCTTACGGCCTGGCTATTGAAAGGTCACGGCTGAGGTGTCGGGGATATTCTGAGCAGGTTATCGCTACTCTTCTGCAGGCAAAGAAGCAGTCTACCTGTATGGCTTATACTAGGGTCTTGTGAGTATTTGAGTCTGGGTGCGCTCAGTTAGAGATTTCTCCCTTTCAGGATTCCTTGTCACACATTCTTTCCTTCTTGCAAGCTGGGGTTGCCAAAGGGTTAACCTACAATTCCCTTCGGGTTCAAGTGATGGTTATAGCATCGGCTAGGCGCGTGTCTGAGTTGCAGGCGTTCTTAAGTTTCTCAGAGTCTGGGGTCTCGATTAGGACAGTTCCTTCCTTTCTTCCTAAGGTGGTTTTGCCTTTTCATGTTCAGTTCCTTCCAACTCTTCCATAAACTTCTAAAACCTTTTTTTATTCGCTAAACATTTTGAAAACTAACTCTTGTGTTTGTTTACTTTATTTTTTAAAATTTATTGTTAAACGCGTCGAGCTTCCTTTGGTTGAAGATCCGGTATATAAGGTTAAGTTTTAGTTTAGTTTAGGATTGGGGGTCTCGGTTTCATTCTTTGCATTTGTTTGATGTGCATAGAGTGTTCTTGCACTGTCTTCAGGTTACTAATAATTTTCGGCGTTCGGACCACCTCTTTGTACTCTTTTTGGGTCATAGGAAGGGTCTGGCGGCTTCCAAGGTGGCTCATTGGGTCCAAGAGGCTATTGCTTCCTCGTATTTGTTGGCGAGCAACCATTTGCTGAAGGTTCTCCATGCTCACACGACAAGGGCAATGGCTATATCTGGGGATTTGTAGGGCGGCCACTTGGTCGTCCTCGAATACGTTTTTATAAGCATTACTGCTTGGATATGGCGTAGCACGCAGAGGTGTCCTTTGGTGCTTCAGTCATTGCAGAGGCGGCAGGTTCGTCCCACCCAGTTTAAGGTTTGCTTTGCTACATCCCACTAGTCTCTGGATTCATCTGCTGCCAGCGCTAAGGAAGGAAAAATTATGTCCTACCTGTTAATTTTCTTTCCTTTTAGATGCAGCAGATGAATCCAGTGCCCTACCCAATCAGGTTTTTCAAAGGTGATTTCTCTCGCAGGTTACATCCATGGTTGGGTCACGATGTTATATTATTTTTACTTATGGGATAAGTTTGTTGGTGTGCAGCTGCATTATTCCTGATGCTTGAGCAAAGAGCGATACTAACTGGCCAGGAGGGATTCCATCCAAGATATACCCCTGTGAGACAGTTCTCTATCTCCACCTGAAGTTAGATGTGTGCTATCCCACTAGTCTCTGGATTCATCTGTGTCTAAAGGAAAGAAAATTAGCAGGTAGGACATAATTTTTCCATCTCATCTGTGCTAGTGTTCTTGCAGGAGAGCTTTGATAAGAGAATGACAGTAGCATCCCTTAGAGTTCAAGTATCAGGACTGTCCTATTTCTGGGACCAAAAGAAAAGAGCTTCTCTAGTGGCCCACCCGTACATAGCCACATTTCTGAAGGGCGAACTGAGGCTAAGGCCACTGATTCAAGAAGTTTCAAGTTTATTAAGAAAATTTTTATACCACTCAATCAAACTTCTAAGCGGTGTACAAATACTGTAAGTGCTAATGAAGATCCAAAGACACAGGCTTACATAGGTAAAACTTGAAATAGGTTCCGAGTTAAATATTACATAAGATAAAAACGAACAGGCACAAGAGGAAATAGGGAGGAACTACAATAATCAAGTAAAGTTAACATAAAAGGTAGGTACGATAGGAACCTTAATAGAGTCTTACAGGATCTCAGCAGAGCCCTATATGAGCCCTTACAGGAAGCTTCCCTGATGAGTTTGACGGTTAGAGCAGTCGTCTTGGTGGCGATTACTTCTGCCAGGAGAATTTCAGAATTGTAGGCCCTGTCGTGTAGAGAACCATTTCTCTGGATCACGGAAGTGGGAGTGACCTTTTAATGGTTCCCTCCTTTCAGTATTCCATCTCAACCAAGAAGTTAGACTGCCAGCATTTCACCCCACAGGGTCCAAGAAAAAAGAGAAGGCCTTGAAGATTTTGGATGTTAGAAGAGTACTGTTGTGTTGCCTGGAGAAAACCAATGAGTTTCGTCTTTCAGACCATCTTTTTGTGTTAACTAATCAGGTGAGATGATGCAGAACTAACTTCAAGGTTACCATCTCTAGATGGATTCATAGAGCTATATCCTCTGCCTATATCAGTTGCAACAAATTGCCTGTCTCCCCTCAAAGGCACATTTGACAAGAGGAGTGGCCTTCCCTTGGGCAGAAATTTGGGCAATCCTACTGGAGGGAATTTTGTAGATCAGCAACCTGGTCTTCCTTTCATACTTTCACCATATTCTACAGGGTGGACATAGCAGCACAGGAGGAGGATGCTTTAGGGACCTCAGTACTACAAGCAGACTACTATATCCCACAGAGAGTTTAGGGACTGCTTAGATACGTCCCTACAGTTTAGCATACCATTCTTATTGCACTGGAAAAGAGATAAGGGTCTTTCCTTGATAATATGGTATGCTGACACTCCCCCCCCACCCAGCAATTATCTGATGTGCCTGCCTTCTGACTTAAGTGTCCTGGTCAGCTTCATAGTTAAGATTTTCCTAGCAGTCAGACTATGAGATTATGAAGAGTTACTGTATGTACTTAAAAGGGAGAAATATTTGAGTTTCATAAATATTCAGGCTGTTATGTTCTTCTATTTTTTACTGGCATCAGTGTGCTATTTACATTACTGTTTATTCAGTGATTGTTTTCAGTTAATCTGAACAGATTAAATACTTGGTTTTGGGGAGTACCCCATACTCTTCCTTCTGCCTCTTCCTATAGAGCTGTCGCCAGCTTTGGTATGAACTGAAGAGAGCATCAGAGAAAGAGGAGAAGTTAAAAAGCTGTGATTGACGTGCAGAATGCTCACGAGCAGGCATGGACCACCTTATAGTTCAGCATATCATTCCTGTCTACTGGAAAAGATATGATCAAGGTAAGAACCTAATCTCTTTCTCATTTCTATTGACAGAATGACAGCCCCTATCAAGGGGGGGTATTTTTCCTGACCATTCATTTTCCAACAGATTATCCCTTTAAACCACCTAAGGTAAGAAATGCTTTCTTTTAGTTTTACATTGTTCATCCTTCAGACTGAGGCATCATTATAAAAGATTTTTTTATTGTTTCTACAGGTTGCATTTACAACAAGAATTTATCATCCAAATATTAACAGCAATGGAAGTATTTGCCTTGACATCCTGAGGTCACAGTGGTCTCCAGCACTAACTATTTCAAAAGGTAAATTTGTGCTTTATTTTTATTTGTAATTTATTAAGTGCTACACAACCCTTAAAAGCAATGAGAACATATCAGAACCTATGAAAGCTGTGGGTAACCTTCCTGGAGTGATGGTTGCAATTCTAAATAGCAAGTGTTATAATTTCATGAGGCTTCCAAGAAGACTAAAGATCCTGTAAGGTTAAAAATCTGAACTTCAGTGAGCATGATAAAACCATATTTTAACATTGAAGAGGAGTGAATGTTGACTATGTTTTTTGACCTTGTGGGAAGGAAATTTATAGATGATAAGGCCCAAAAATCGCTTGTTGGTAGAACTAGTTGACGCCATCACTGTAACAGATTTGGGGGGATAGGATATTACAGCTGTTCCCCAAGAACAGGGTGACAGATACTGTGAATGATATAACATAGCATTATTAAATACTCATACTTTATCTTGTTGACTAGTGCAGACCAGTTGATTATCAACCACTCCAACAGATGGACCCAGAGAAGCTGAAAATTCTAGTGATATCACTAGTATAAGAAGTGATCATAGAAGCCGTGGAGCAAGCCTGGTCCCTATTCAAGGGCACGGTGCAAGAAGCACAACTTATGTACATCCCCAGATTTAGAAAAGGGTGCAAAAAAAACCGAACAAAAGACCCAGTATGGATAACAAATGAAGTGAAGAAAGCGATAGGAGACCAGAAAAAATCATTCCGGAAATGGAAAAAGGACCAAACCGGGGAAAACTGGAAGGAACACAGGAAATGCCAAAAAGAATTTCATTGAGTGGCTAGGAGAGCGAAAAGGGAATACGAAGAAAGACTAGCCGGGGAGGCAAAAAATTTCAAATTGTTCTTCAAATATGTTAAAGGGAAGCAACCGGCGAGGGAGGAAGTAGGACCGTTGGATGATGAAGACAGAAAGGGAGTCATAAAGGAGGAAAAAGAGGTAGCTGATAGGTTAAACAAGTTCTTCTCTTCACAAGCGAGGACGCATCCAGTGTACCAGAACCCGAAGAGATCTTCAAATGGAGACCAGGAAGAAAAACTGTCGACAATAGAGGTGATCAAAAAAAATGTGTCTGAAACGTATTGTAAATGATATTTAGTAGCAGGGAGTCATTCATGCCACATATACAAGAACTATTGACATAACACCATCTGTATGAAAAATCATAATACAACGGAGAAAAATAAACCTCAATTGTGAGAGGCCGGGACTACACAAGTACCCAAACCCATTCACATCATCACTGGTTTATAAAAAAAACTCCGTATACATTTAAATAAATAATTTCCATTCATATAGAATCAAATGTTTTTCAAATTTTTCAATATAAGCAGTGTAAGCAAAGTTCAATGCACTGGAACGTGTCAAAACAGTGAACAAGATCCCAAACTAACTAAAATATTAGCGAGGGCTACAGCTCAACTTCACTTATATGAACGGTTGTGTAGGCGTGGGGCATAGAACAACAGTAGAAGAGAAAAAATTGCACTCGTCTGAAGGTATAGAACTTCTAAAAAAGCTTCTAACTCCTTGTCCCGACAGAAAAGTCTTTCTGTTTCGCCTAAAAAGGCTACTTCAGGGGATCAATGCAGTGTCCAAATATCTCCCCGCTTCTTGCAACACGACAGTAGTAAAGCTGGCTCCTCTCAAAATGGTTCAATAGAGGTGAGCCATGAGGATGTCCTCCAACAGATAGATAGATTGAAAAGCGACAAATCACCAGGCCCGGAAGGAATCAACCTAAGGATACTAAAAGAACTAAGAAATGAAATAGCGGAAATACTCCAATGAGTTTGCAACCTATCCTTGAAAACTGGCGAAGTCCCGGAGGACTGGAAGATAGCAAATGTTACACCTATCTTTAAAAAGGGATCGAGAGGTGACCCGGGAAACTACAGGCCGGTAAGTTTGACATCGGTTCCAGGCAAGATGGTAGAAGCACTGATAAAGGACAGCATCTGTGAGCACATTGAAAGAAATCGACTAAAGAAAGAGAGCCAACATGGCTTCTGCAAAGGGAGATCGTGCCTAACAAACTTACTGCACTTCTTTGAGGGGATAAACAGCCAGATGGACAAAGGGGAACCCATAGACATCATTTATCTCGACTTCCAAAATGCCTTCGACAAGGTACCCCATGAGCGACTACTTAGGAAGCTGTGGAACCACGGGGTGGAAGGGGACGTACACAGATGGGTTAAACACTGGTTGGCGGGCAGAAAGCAAAGGGTTGGAGTGAAGGGCCACTACTCGGACTGGAAGAGGGTCACGAGCGGAGTTCCGCAGGGGTCGGTACTCGGACCGCTACTGTTCAATGTATTTATTAATGACCTAGAAACAGGGACGAAATGTGATGTTATAAAATTTGCGGATGACACTAAACTCTGTAGCAGGGTTAGAACTGTGGAAGAATGTGAGGACCTACAAAGGGACCTGAACAAACTGGAGGAGTGGGCAAAAAAGTGGCAGATGAGCTTCAATGTCGGGAAATGCAAGGTCATGCATATAGGGAAAAAGAACCTGATGTTCAGCTACCAAATGGGGGGATTAGTACTAGAGGGAAGTAACTTTGAAAAAGACTTGGGTGTGTTGGTGGACACAACAATGAAGTCAATGGCACAATGTGCAGCACCCTCCAAGAAGGCAAACAGAATGTTGGGTATTATTAAGAAGGGTATTACTACCAGAACGAAGAAAGTCATCATGCCGCTGTATCGCGCAATGGTGCGACCGCATCTGGAATACTGTGTCCTAAAGAAGGATATGGAGACACTTGAGAGGGTTCAGAGAAGATCGACAAGAATGATAAAAGATATGGAAAACCTTTCATACCTTGAGAGGCTAGAAAGGCTGGGGCTCTTCACCCTGGAAAAGCGGAGACTCAGAGGAGACATGATAGAGACTTACAAGATCATGAAGGGCATGGAGAAGGTGGAAAGGAACAGATTCTTCAGCCTATTGGGAACTACAAGAACAAGGGGGCACTCGGAGAAATTGAAAGTGGACAAGTTTAGAACCAACGCTAGGAAATTTTTCTTCACTCAGAGGGTGGTGGACACCTGGACTGTGATAGGACAGAGTACTATTCAAAGAGATTCAAAGAGGGATTGGACAAGTTCCTGAAGGATACGGGGATTGAGAGATATAGATAGAGGTAGAGATAGGTTCATATAGGGTATAGATGGAAGAATAATGAGGATTGAAAGGTTTTAGTCAAACGATCACTTACAGGTCATGGACCTGATGGGCCGCCGCAGGAGCAAACTGCTGGGCGCGATGGACCCCTGGTCTGACCCAGCGAAGGCAATTTCTTATGTTCTTATGATACAAGGGTGGTATTCTTCATCCAGCTGATGATTCAGGTTGAAATGATGCAACAAGATTTCTTGTAGCTGGCGTGACTCCACTGGGCACAGCCTATAGCCAAGTAGTTGAGACCAGTCTTAACCTCTTTGGAGGAGTGATGGTGGGGGGAAGAGTTCAAGAGTTCTTGGTCGATAGACAAAGGGATGAAGCTGGGTGATGTCATTCTAGTGGCTTCTTGTGGCAGTGCTCTCCCTTAGGGAAATATTTCAAAGGCTTCCCTGAGCATATGTGGCCATTTTCATACTATTACTACTGCTTATCAGTTCTGCAGTTCCTTGAGACTCTGGGAAAATAACTAAAACACTTCAGTGACCCAGGTACAAAAAAATTACCTGTCTAAAATATGTAAACTGCTTTGATTGTGTAACCACACAGAAAAAGCGGTATATCGAGTCCCATCCCAAGCACTATAGCGCTGCTAGATGTATACAGCGCTGTACTTTAAATATATAAGAGACAATCCTTGCTCGACAGAGCTTCTAGTCTAATCAAAACAGACAAAATAGGACAGAAAGCGTTAGGGAATTGCTTTCCTTTTAAATCATATTCTCCACTGTAGGATCAGTTCCTATTTATTGTACATTGCTTAGAATTATATTTTCTTTTTAAATTTTACTCTTCACTGTATGACTAGTTATTATTTGTTGTAAACCACCTAGAACCATTTTTGGTTAGGCGGTATATAAAAAATGAAATTATTATTATTATTACAGTGGGAAGTACTAAAACAGACATGGGTACTTTACAAA
Organism: Geotrypetes seraphini; assembly: GCF_902459505.1. Classification (NCBI taxonomy): domain Eukaryota; kingdom Metazoa; phylum Chordata; class Amphibia; order Gymnophiona; family Dermophiidae; genus Geotrypetes; species Geotrypetes seraphini. The sequence goes on along the minus strand of NC_047101.1, from coordinate 26,473,255 downwards.
TGAGTAGTAGTGCTACCCAATTCACCAATTTGAATCGATTCATGTTCCCCAAAAATCAGACTAACCAATTCAATGGAGCTAGACGTACTGACTCAGAAAGTCTATTCCAGGCATACAGTGCAGCTAGATAGAAGGGACATACTCTGGAGATGGCAGTAGAGGAGAAGGGTACAGATAAGAGAGGCTTAACCAATGAACAAGGTTTCCACGGAGGAGTGTGGGGAGAGATAAGAGCAAAGAGATACTGAGGAGCTGCAGTGAATACACTTATAAATTAGTAAGAGGAGTTCTAATGCAAAAGGCATACGAGTCTTGAACTGGTGTGTTGTTCACTTCTAATCACGAGTTACCGTATATACTCAAATATAAGTTGATCCGAATATAAGTCGAGACTCCCATTTTTCCCCCAAAAAAGGAGGAAAACTGGTTGACTCAAATATAAGTTGAGTGGCTTAATATTCAAGTGCCCTGCCAGGATCTGCACCCAGCGCCCCCTCCCTCCCCTGTCAGGCTCTGCACCCAGCACCCTTCCTTCCATCCTGTCAGCCTCTGTACTCAGCCCCCTCCCTGCCAGACATGTCACACAGCCCCCTTCCTTCCCTCCTCTGTCAGGCTCTGCACCCAGCCCTCTTCCCTCCATCTCCTGGTTGGCACTGCACACAGCCCCCTTCCCTCCCACCCTCTGTCAGGTGGGAGCCATTCAGGAAACCGCTTAGTGCCAAATTGTGCTCCCGCTCGGTACCATTCAGCAGCTGAAGCCGGAACTTGTGGCAGCGACCGACTGGGTTAGCAGTGGGGCAGGAGCACAGAAAGCTCGCTCCTGCTCGCTCCACCTCTGGAACACCGGGGATTAAAGCGGCAGATGAGGTAAGATGGGCAGAGAGAGGGAATAGGTGCAGAACCTGGTGGTCCAGCAGAGGCCTGCAATAAGGGAAGCAAGAATCTAAGGAAGACTATCTGCCCAAGTCTAAAGCAGTCAAAACAGCAGTCAGAGAGGCCAAATTCCGAATGGAGGAGAATCTAGTGAAGAACATCAAGAAGGGCGATAAATCCTTCTTCAGGTATATTAGTGACAGAAAAAGAAACACAGATGGGATAGTACGCCTTAGGAAATCCGACGGGAACTATGTAGAATCGGACTCTGATAAAGTCAAACTTTTAAATGAATACTTTTGCTCAGTTTTCACTTGCGAGGCGCCGGGATCCTGCCCTCAGCTGCAGACAAGGGAAAGCTCGGAAGACCCATTTCGAAATTTTGAGTTTACGCCCAGCAGTGTCTACTATGAGCTATCAAGACTCAAGGTGAACAAAGCTATGGGACCGGACAAACTACACCCCAGGGTGCTCAGGGAGTTGAGTGACGTCCTGGCGGAACCGTTATCCACGCTCTTCAATCTTTCCCTAGGTACAGGAAGAGTCCCGTTGGACTGGAAAACGGCTAACGTCATTCCACTCCACAAAAAGGGATGCAAGATGGAGGCTGCGAATTACAGACCGGTGAGTCTCACATCGATAGTGAGTAAACTTATGGAAACACTAATCAAACGCCAATTAGATGCAATCCTGAATGAGGAGAATCTACGAGATCCCCATCAACATGGTTTTACGAAGGGAAGGTCCTGCCAATCAAATCTGATCAGCTTCTTCAACTGGGTAACAAGAAAGCTGGATATAGGGGAGTCCCTAGACGTCGTGTACTTGGATTTCAGCAAAACGTTTGATAGCGTCCCACACCGCAGGTTATTGAGCAAGATGAGTTTGATGGGATTAGGTGAAACATTAACTGCATGGGTTAAGGACTGGCTTGGGGGTAGACTTCAGAGGGTAGTGGTAAACGGTACCCTCTCCGATACAACAGAGGTGATCAGCGGAGGGCCCGATCCTATTTAACATCTTCGTAAGAGACTTGGCTAAAGGGCTTCGAGGTAAAATTACATTATTCAACGATGACACCAAACTATGCAACATAGTAGGCAAAAGCACAATTGACAAAAGCACAGTGCCCGACAAAAGCTCAATGCCCGACAGTATGACGCAGGACCTACTCCTGCTGTTGCATTGGTCAAAGACTTGGCAACTAACTTTCAATGCCAAAAAATGCAAGGTCATGCACCTTGGCGGCAAAAATCCATGCAGGACTTACACCCTAAATGGTGAGATCCTAGCAAGGACTGTAGCAGAACGTGACTTGGGGGTGATCATTAGCGAAGACATGAAGACTGCCAATCAAGTGGAGAAAGCTTCATCCAAGGCCAGACAAATCATGGGTTGTATCTGTAGAAGCTTCGTCAGCCGTAAGCCCGAGGTCATAATGCCATTGTACAGATCCATGCTGAGACCCCATCTGGAATATTGTGTACAATTCTGGAGGCCACATTATCAAAAAGACATGCTGAGAGTTGAGTCGGTTCAGCGAATGGCCACCAGGATGGTCTCAGGACTCATGAGGAATGGCTGGGTAAGTTGCAGCTATACTCACTCGAGGAACGCAGAGAGAGGGGAAACATGATAGAGACGTTCAAATATGTCACGGGCCGTATCGAGGTGGAAGAAGATCTCTTTTTTCTTAAAGGACCCACGGCAACAAGAGGGCATCCGTTGAAAATCAGGGGAGGGAAATTTCATGGCGACACCAGAAAATATTTCTTCACTGAAAGGGTGGTTGATTGCTGGAATAATCTTCCACTACAGGTAATTGAGGCCAGCAGCGTGCCAGATTTTAAGAAAAGATGGGATTGGCATGTGGGATCTCTTCATCGAGGAAGTTAGGGGGTAGGTCATTAGTGTGGGCAGACTAGATGGGTCGTGGCCCTTTTCTGCCGTCATTTTCTATGTTAAGGGAGGGGGCAAGTGTGTGCTGGACGCTACTGTTCCCTCTAAGCTGAGCAGGTGTCCTCCAGCTGCATTGCTACCACTAGGGGGTGGAATATTTTCAGTCGCTAAGGACAGGTATGTTCCCTGGAGTCCTGCAGAACTTGCCTGTCCCTCACAATTGAAAAATGTGACAGTAAAACAGCACCCTCTATTGGTGAGACTGTGGGTGGAGGACTCCTGCTCAGCTTAGAGGGAACACTTTTATTTCCCCGTTTTTGGGCCCAAAAATACTGGTTTATATTCTAGTATATACAGTATGTAGAAGACATCTACAGTTTTGGGGGTTTTTTCCTCTTGACATTGCCTCCTGCCTCACTGGGCTGTGCTGTAGTTCCTCAGTTTTTTCTTTCTACATTGAGTTGGAAGGTTTCTGTCTGATCTGCTCGGCTTCCAAAGCCACTTAAAGCTGGCTACCTTTTAAGGGCCAAATGCTATTTGGAAAGGGGCTGGACAATCTCAAGACCAGTGTGAGAGATTGTCACCTGAATCTTTGCCAGACAGTAGGCCATGTGCCCATGGGGGGGGGGGGGCGGTCAAGTCATGTTAAGTTTTGTGGTTTGCAACGATTTCATCAATCCTCAGCAGGGTCTTCTGCATGGAGATCATTTCAAGGCTCTCGGCAGAGATTTGGAGGCTCAAGGACAGCAATCCAATGGTTTGCACCCCATAGCAGCCTCCAGGAAATCATAATGATGCTAGAACAAAAACAAACCCCTGGATAGGGAAGAGGTTGTCTGCTTACTTGGGAAGCTTGAGAAAGGATTTGCTCGAACCACTGGATTCTGGACACTTGAGAAGGTTACAAACTCAAATTGTATCATCCTCTACTGGAAATAGAAGCGTGAGAGCAGATAATGGCCCATCAATTTGCCCATCTGCAGCATTTATTTTCTCCTCTCCCTAAGAGATCCCATGCACCCATCTCATGCTTTCTTGAATTCAGACATAGTTTTTATATTACATTAGTTTCTTTTATTCTGCCAATGCCTTGCGGTTCTAGGCGGATTACAAAAAGATGAGATTCTGGTCATATCCTGAAGATTACAGGATAGCTATTGGTTGGAACATTTAGAGTCTGGTGATGGAATGCGGTTATTGGTTATATCCACAACCTCTACCGGGAGACTATTCCACCCTTTCTATAAAAAGTATTTCCTTAAATTACTCCTGAGCCTATCACAAAAACAAATCAGGAGGCTTTCATGCCAAAAAATTCAATCACATCATCCCACTTCTGAAAAGGGCACACTGACTACCCGTATCCCACCAAATAATGTTTAAAATACTTTATCCCAGGACAAGCAGGCAGGTATTCTCACATATGGGTGACGTCATCCAACGGAGCCCCGATGCGGACGCCTCACAAGCAGACTTGCTTGAAGAAAGTAGAAGTTTTGAGTTGCCCGCACCGCACATGCGCAAGTGCCTTCCCGCCCAGCAAGGGCACGTCTCATCAGTTCTTAGTTTTCCGCGGAGCCGAGAAGTCCATCTTTGACTCTCTGCGTTCAACTTTGTTCTCTTTTGCCTTCTCTACAACCACGGTTGGTGTTTTTTCTTCACGAATCGCTGTTTTATTTTTTTATTATTTAAAAAAAAAAAAAAAATTCCGTTCATTCTCCGGGACGGGCCACTCAGCTGCAGCTCACCAGCTTCAACTTCGCGGCGGCTATTTTTCGGCCTATGTCCCGGCCTGTTACAGGCTTTAAGAAGTGTAGCAAGTGTCGGCGCACGATCTCTCTCACGGACCATCATAGACACTGCCTCAAGTGTCTTGGGCCTAAACATCATCCCATGTCATGCCTGCCTTGCCAAACACTTCAGCCTCGTGCTTTTAAGCGTCGTTGCATTCTGGTGGACCAGCTCTTCGAGATGGAGTCTTCGACTAATCCCTCGACTTCGATGACGTCTTCGGCCTCGAGCCTCCGTTTGCGCCTCCTGCTTCCACCTCGAGCCTCATCAAACCTTCATCGTTTGCAGGTCAAATAGCTCAGCAATCGGTTCTGCCGGTAGTGATTAAGGTGTCTAAGACTACTAAGTCCAAACATGCTCACACTGCCTCGAAGGAACCTCCAGCCAAGGCAGGTGATCCGGTTTCAAACACGGATCCCACCTTGCCGGCTTCTTTCCAGACCATTTTAGAGAAGCAATTTCTTCAGTACCTTACCATTATGGGTCCTAAACTGCTTCCTGTTATCCTGCCTGGGCATTCAGCAGACCCCCGCGAGGTCGAGCCGTTTCTATGTCCCAGTCGGAGTCACAATCTTTGCAGGGAGCAGAGTCTCTGCAAGTGTCTGGTCTGCCATCCAAGCATGAAAAGCAAGGAGTAGATTCTTTGCGAGTACATTGACAGGACTCCTCACACTCACAGCAAGGAGCAGAGTCTTTGCGAGTGCATTGAGGTTCCTCTTCCAAGCCTCTGGAGCTTCGATCTACAGCCTCTAGTCCTATTCATACATTGGCATCGGCTGTTTCCGTCTCCGAGGCGAAATCTCCTCGATCCTCAAGATCTGGTTCTCGACACAGTTCTCACCATCATTCGAGACCTTCATCGAGGCATACTTCCAGGCATCATTCTTCGCAGGATAAACCATCTTCCTCGAAACCTCGTTCTACTCCAACCTCGACCAGACCACCAACTCCTCGTTCGAGGTCTCCGATGACGGACCTCGAGGATATTCCAACCTCGATTGCCTCGTCCAAGTCACTGGGTTCCTATGACACTTTTTTCCATGTCGAAGCTTCTTCTTCAACGCATGCTGCCTCAACGTCCTCGAGTCCTTCTCAAGACAAGGCATCGCCGGATCAGCTCTCTTTCTCCTCTTTCCTCCAACAGATGGCTGTGGACTTGGACGTCAAATTGGATACTGGCTCTAAATATTCTAAGGAATATCTCGAAGTCATACGTCTTCCTCAGCCTCCAGCAGAGTCTCTCAAGCTTCCACTTCATAAGCGTTTGGACCAGACTTTTACTCGATGCATGGAGACTCCCTTTTCCATACCAGCAGTTCCAAGAAAATTGGACTCGAGGTATAAGACTGTGCATCACAAGGGATTAGACAACTCACAGTTATCCCATCAATCCCTGCTTGTTGAATCGTCCTTGAAGAGATCTCATCCTTCCAAGGTCTATGTTACAGTCCCTCCTGGACGGGAGGGAAAAACTATGGACAAATTTGGACGTCGCATCTACCAGAATGCTATGATGTCCTCTAAAGTCCTCAATTATAATTTTTATTTCATTACTTATTTTGAATTTCTTCTTGCTCTGTGGCTATGCGTCGTCTTGCATGGCTGCGTACCATTGACATGGACCCTAACTTTCAAGACCGCTTGGCTAACATTCCTTGTCAAGGCAACGACCTCTTTGATGAGTCAATCGAGGCGGCCACTAAAAAATTATATGACCATGAAAAATCATTTGCTTCAATTGTCAGACCTAAAACAAAGCCAGCTCCTGCCAAACTTGCACGCCCTGCTGTCATCTATCAAAGGCGTTTTGCTCCAATGCTGGCTCCTTATACTCGCCCTCCTTTGAAGAAACAGCCACCTCAGAAGCAACAGAAATCCCAACCTTCTGCTGCACCTAAGGCTTCTCAGCCTTTTTGACCAGAGCAAAGCCTCCACCATTCTGTCTCTGTCTCCCTTTCCCCCCATAGGAGGTCGTCTCCATCATTTTTACAACAGATGGACAATAATTACATCCGACCTCTGGGTGCTTACCATCATCAGGGAGGGATACTCTCTTCATTTTACTCGGGTTCCTCCAGACCTTCCTCCAAGAGAGTATCCTTCAAATCCATCCCAGACCGCCCTTCTTCTTCAGGAAGCTCAAGCTCTGCTTCGTCTCCATGCCATCGAACCAGTTCCTTTGGACCAGCAGAACAGAGGGTTTTACTCCCGTTACTTCCTTGTTCCGAAGAAGACGGGCGATCTGTGACCCATTTTGAATCTCAGGGCACTCAACAAATTTCTAGTCAAGGAAAAGTTTTGAATGTTGTCCCTGGCATCCCTTTATCCCCTCCTCGAGTAGAATGACTGATTATGCTCTCTGGATCTCAAGGAGGCCTACACTCATATTCCCATCCATCCGGCCTCCCGTCAATATCTCAGATTTCGGGTGGGGAATCTGCATTACCAATACAGAGTTCTACCCTTCGGCCTGGCCTCGTCTCCCAGAGTGTTCACCAAGTGCCTGGTAGTGGTAGCCGCAGCTCTACGAAATCATGGTCTTCAGGTATTTCCCTACCTAGATGACTGGTTCATCAAAGATTCCACATCTCAAGGGGTTATTGTAGCGACCCAACGGACTACCTGGTTCCTACAAAGTTTGGGATTCAAAATCAACTTTCCCAAATCTCAACTTCAGTCCTCTCAGAATCTACAATTCATTGGAGCTGTTCTAGACACTGTCCAACTCAGAGCATTCCTTCCACAACAATGTCTGGATGCTCTGCTTCACCTCTGTCACACAGTGTCTTCTCGCTCTTCCATCTCTGTGAGACACATGATGGTGATTCTGGGTCACATGGTCTCCACAGTACACGTAACTCCTTTTGCCAGACTTCACCTCAGAATTCCTCAGTGGACCCTGGCATTGAGAAATGGACGCAGGTTTGCGATCCACTTTCTCGACACATCACAGTCACTCCTTCTTTGAAGAAGTCACAGTAACATTGTAGATGACAGCAGATAAAGACCCGAATGGTCCATCCAGTCTGCCCAACCTGATTCAATTTAAATTTTTTTATTTTTTTCTTAGCTATTTCTGGACAAGAATCCAAAGCTCTACCCGGTACTATGCTTGGGTTCCAACTGCCGAAATCTCTGTTAAAACCTACTCCAGCCCATCTACACCCTCCCAGCCACTGAAGCCCTCCCCATCCAGTCCCCCACCAAACGGCCATACACAGACACTGCCCAGTACTGGCCTTAGTTCAATATTTAATATTATTTTCTGATTCTAGATCCTCTGTGTTCATCCCACGCTTCTTTGAACTCAGTCACAGTTTAACTCTCCTCCACCTCTCTCGGGAGCGCATTCCAGGCATCCACCACCCTCTCCGTAAAGTAGAATTTCCTAACATTGCTTTTGAATCTACCACCCTCAACCTCAAATTATGTCCTCTGGTTTTACCATTTTCCTTTCTCTGGAAAATATTTTGTTCTACGTTAATACCCTTCAAGTATTTGAACGTCTGAATCATATCTCCTCTGTCCCTCCTTTCCTCTAGGGCAGTGGTTCCCAAACCAGTCCTGGGGGACCCCCAGCCAGTCAGGTTTTCAAGATATCCCTAATGAATATGCATGAGAGAGATTTGCATATAATGGAAGTGACAGGTATGCAAATCTCTCATGCATATTCATTAGGGATATCTTGAAAACCTGACTGGATGGGGGTCCCCTAGGACAGGTTTGGGAACCACTGCTCTAGGGTATACATATTCGGAGCTTCCAGTCTCACCTCATACGTCTTCTGGCGCAAGCCTCCTATCATTTTCGTCGCCCTCCTCTGGACCGCTTCAAGTCTTCTTATGTCCTTCGCCAGATACGGTCTCCAAAACTGAACACAATACTCCAAGTGGGGCCTTACAAATGACCTGTACAGGGGCATCCCTTTATATAAATGTTCCAACTATTTCAAAATATTCTTTCACTTTAAGTTTCTATCTCTTGGAGTATATAGCTTATGAAACTCTTATATTTTCTGTCATAGAAAGCTTTCTGAGGTCTATGACAGAAAATATAAGAGTTTCATAAGCAATATACTCCAAGAGATAGAAACTTAAAGTGAAAGAATATTTTGAAGTAGTTGGAACATTTATATAAAGGGAAGCAACTGAGTTCAAAGATATAAGCAAATTGCCTTTATTGGTCACTTGGCACTGTACAGGGGCATCAACACCTTCTTCCTTCTACTGGCTATGCCTCTCTTTATACAGCCCAGCATCCTTCTGGCAGCAGCCACTGCCTTGTCACACTGTTTTTTCACCTTTAGATCTTCGGACACGATCACGCCAAGGTCCCTCTCCCCATCCGTGCATATTAGCTTCTCACCTCCCAGCATATATGGTTCCTTCCAATTATTAATCCCCAAATGCAAAGTCCCCAAATCCCGAAATGCAAAGTCTCTCCGTTGGTGGATGCTCTCTTCCAATCTTTCCAGAGGCTTGCTTTTTCAAACGCCCCCTCATCAGAAGGTCCTCACGACAGACTCGTCGACCTATGCTTGGGGCGCTCATCTCGATGGTCTCCGTACTCAAGGCCTCTGGACCAGTACGGATCATCAGTGTCATATCAATCAGTTGGAACTCAGAGCGATCCTCAAAGCTCTCCATGCTTTTCAACATCTCCTTCACAACACAGTAGTCCTCGTCCACACAGACAACCAAGTCGCCATGTATTATGTCAACAAACAGGGAGGGACAGGGTCTGCCTCCCTTTGTCAAGAAGCTCTGGAAGTTTGGGACTGGGCAATGTGTCACAACACCTTCCTCAAAGCTGTCTACATTCAAGGGGCTTAGAATTGCTTGGCGGACAACTTGAGTCGTCTCCTGCAACCTCACGAATGGACTCTCCATTCCTCGTCTCTTCATCACATTTTCTCACAATGGGGAACGCCTCAGATAGATCTCTTTGCAGCTCCCCACAATTACAAACTGCCTCAGTTCTGCTCCAGGATATACTCTCCTCACCGCCTCGAGGCAGATGCTTTTCTTCTGGAATGGACAAATCTCTTCCTCTACGCATTTCCTCCATTCCCTCTCATTCTCAAGACTCTAGTCAAATTGAAGAACGCCACAATGATTCTAATCGCTCCTCGGTGACCGAGACAACCATGGTACTCCATTCTACTTCAACTCAGCAGCAGGGAGCCATGCCTTCTTCCAGTTTTTCCTTCTCTGCTTACACAGAGTTAAGGATCTCTGTTTCATCCCAACCTACAGTCTCTACACCTGACAGCCTGGTACCTCTCAACATAACCCCTCTTCAGTTTTCTCAATTTGTAAGAGACGTTTTAAAAGCATCTAGAAAGCTTATCACTAGACAATGCTATCACCAAAAATGGACTAGATTTTCTACATGGTGTTTTACTCATCATAAGGAACCTCAGCATTCCTCCTTATCTTCTGTTTAGGACTATCTTTTGCACTTATCCAATTCTGGCCTCAAGTCTACATCAATACGAGTCCATCTCAGTGCAATTGCGCCTTTTCATTAGCCTATTGAAGGAAAACCCCTCTCTGCTCATCTGGTGGTTTCCAGATTCATGAAAAGACTTTTCAATGTCAAACCTCCTCTCAAACTGCCTCCTGTGGTTTGGGACCTCAATATTGTCCTTTCTCAACTCATGAAGCCTCCGTTTGAACCAATTGATAAGGCTCATCTGAAGTATCCTACTTGGAAAGTGGTATTTCTCATTGCTCTCACTTCTGCTCGACGAGTCAGTGAGCTACAAGCTTTAGTTACTGATCCACCATTCACTGTGTTCCATCATGTTAAGAACATAAGCAATGCCTCCGCTGGGTCAGACCCGAGGTCCATCGTGCCCAGCAGTCCGCTCACGTGGCGGCCCAACAGGTCCAGGACCTGTGCAGTAATCCTCTATTTATACCCTTCTATCCCCTTTTCCAGGAGAAAACTGTCCAATCCTTTCTTAAACCCCAGTACCGTACTCTGCCCTATTACGTCCTCTGGAAGCGCATTCCAGGTGTCCACCACACGTTGGGTAAAGAAGAACTTCATAGCATTTGTTTTGAATCTGTCCCCTTTCAACTTTTCCGAATGCCCTCTTGTTCTTTTATTTTTTGAAAGTTTGAAGAATCTGTCCCTCTCCACTCTCCTCTATGCCCTTTATGATCTTATAAGTCTCTATCATATCCCCTCTAAGTCTCCTCTTCTCCAGGGAAAAGAGACCCAGTTTCTCCAATCTCTCAGTGTATGAAAGGTTTTCCATCCCTTTTATCTGACGCGTCGCTCTCCTCTGAACCCTCTCGAGTAATGCCATATCCTTATTAAGTTACGGCGACCAATATTGGACGCAGTATTCCAGATGCGGGCGCACCATCGCCTGATACAACAGCAGGATAACTTCTTTCGTCCTGGTTGTAATACCCTTCTTGATTATACCTAGCATTCTATTTGCTTTCTTAGCGGCCGCTGCGCACTGTTCCGTCGGCTTCATTGTCATATCCATCATTACCCCCATGTTAAGATGGTTCTTCGTACTCATCCGAAATTCCTACCTAAAGTGGTCTCAGAATTTCATCTCAACCAATCCATCGTCCTTCCAGTGTTTTTTCCAAAGCCTCATTCTCACCCTGGAGAATCAGCTCTTCATACTCTGGACTGTAAACGTGCTTTGGCCTTCTACTTGGAACGCACCAAACCACATAGAACTGCTCCTCAACTTTTTGTCTCCTTCAATCCAAATAAGTTGGGACATCCAATTTCTAAGTGCACCATCTCCAACTGGATGGCGGCTTGTATCTCTTTCTGCTATGCCCAGGCTGGATTATCACTTCACAGTAAAGTCACAGCCCATAAAGTCAGAGCAGTAGCATCTTCAGTAGCTTTCCTCAGATCTACACCTATTGATGAAATTTGCAAGGCTGCTACTTGGTCCTTGGTTCATACCTTCACTTCTCACTATTGTCTGGATACTTTCTCCAGCCGGGATGGACAGTTTGGCCAAACAGTATTAAAAAATTTATTCTCCTAAGTTGCCAACACTCCCACCATCCCATTCTGGTTAGCTTGGAGGTCACCCATATGTGAGAATACCTGCCTGCTTGTCCTGGGATAAAACACAGTTACTTACCGTAACAGGTGTTATCCAGGGACAGCAGGCAGCTATTCTCACAACCCACCCACCTCCCCTGGTTGGCTTCTCTGCTAGCTATCTGAACTGAGGAGACACACCCTGTGCTGGGCGGGAAGGCACTCGCGGATGCGCGTTTCGGACGACTCAAAACTTCTACTTTCTTCAAGCAAGTCTGCTTGTGAGGCGTCCGCATTGGGGCTCCGTCGGATGATGTCACCTATATGTGAGAATAGCTGCCTGCTGTCCCTGGATAACACCTGTTACGGTAAGTAACTGTGCTTTTTTTCACCTGCAAGGTATTATCTAATCATTCACCCACTTTCATTGATAGACTTTTGGTTCCATATGTTACTTCTAGACCACTTTGGTCGACCTAGCAATCCTTTTTGCAATTCCCTCCATTCAGCAAATATTTTATGACACGACCCGAAAAACAATTTTTACAGTGGCAGCCCCAACAAGACTCGAGACTACAACGGGAATTCACGGCAGCCATTCTGAAGATGGCTCTTCACGGGGCAGGAGCATAAGAAGATCGCTCCTGCTCCGCTTCACCGCTAGATCACCAGGTAAGTTCCGGGGACGCAGGAGGAAGGCGGGGGTGGGTCAGAGCTGGCCAAGAAGTTATTTGCGATTTTTCACACTTCGTGGTTCGTCTCTGCACCTAACCCCCACGAATACCGAGGGAGAAGTGTAATTACATAGATCATCTCCACAACTTTTCGTCTCTTTTGATCCTAACAAGTTGGGGCATCCTGTTTCGAAGAGAACGATTACCAACTGGTTGACTTCCTGCATATCGTTCTGTTATGCTCAGGCTGGGCTGCAACTAGAGAGTCAGGTCACAGCCCATAAAGTTTGAGCTATGGCATCTTCTGTAGCTCTCCAATTTTTCTGGTAACATCGGGCGTGGGATTGGCTCCGCCCCCCTTCCTTCATTCCTCAGACGCTGCTGGACTTTAAAATCAAGAGCAGGAGCTGAGCTGGTTTCCAATTTTGCCAGTAACATCAGGCATGGGATCAGCTCCGCCCCCCCTTCCTGCATACATCAGATGCTGCTGGACTTTAAAACCAAGAGTGGGAGCTGAGCTGCTCTCCAATTTTGACGGTGGGATCGGCTCTGCCCCCCTTCATGTATACGTCAGATGCTGCTAGACTCTAAAACAGCAGCACCTAACGGCGCATGCCATTCAGCGCGAGTCAAAGGCTTGCATCTTAGCGCGCGCCTTGTACCAGCTCTGTGCAGGAACTCTACCACTAGTCAAGGTCCATGGAAAAAAGATTCAAGAACTACAGGAAGGAATGAAGACACAGGGGGTAAAAGTGGACTTCTTGGACCAACAGATTCAAGGGATACAAAAATCTCAAATTACCTTAATGCAAGATAGACTATTGCTAGTAAGGAAAGTTGAGAATATGGAAAACTATACCAAAATGCTTAATTTAAGAATTCTTAATTTTCCTAAGGTTCTGGCAATGTCTCCTAGAGACTAGAGAACTGCACAGGAACGGGGATGACGGGAATCCCGCGGGACCCGCGGGGATCCCGCGGGTTCCCCCTTTGGGTCACGGGGATCCCGTGGGGACGCCCCCTAGGGTCGCGGGGATCCCATGGGGACGCCCCCTAGGGTCGCGGGGATCCCGTGGGGACGCCTCCGAGGGTCGCGGGGTTCCTGCGGGGTTGGATCGCAGTGCACTGCATTCGAGCCGCGAGGGTAGTCTCCTCCTCCTTACCTGCACTGTCGCAGCACACAGCCGAACGGAAGTCTTCCCGATGTCAGCGCGACGTCGGAGGGAGGGCTTAAGCAAAGCCCTCCCTTCCTCCGACGTCAGCGCTGACATCAGGAAGACTTCCGGTCGGCTGTGTGCGGCAGGGCAGGTAGGAAGAAGGCAATGGCGAACGAAAGAGGGGGGAGGGGGCGGTCCGCCCCGAAGAATGTGCACAGCTGGTCAGGTCCCCCGATCGACCGACAACAGGCCCGGCCGACAAACCTCCCTGCCCTGTAGCCGCGAATCTAAATTACCTCTTACAGCAGCTTCAATACTCCAGCTGCTGTAAGAAGGTAATTTAGATTCGCGGCTACAGGACAGGGAGATTTGTCCGACCGGGCCTGTTCTGTTGTCGGTCGGGTGCGGAAACGCCACAAAGGTAAGGGGCAGGGAGGGAGGAAAGGTGGAGTGGAGAAGAAAAGACGCTTAAGGGGGGAGAAGGCCGCTGAAAGCACTGGGGAAGACAAAGGGGTGGAGAAGGACGCTGAAAGGACATGGGGTAAACGGGAGGAGGGGGGGAAGGATGCTGAAAGCACATGTGGAAGACAGAGGGGGGTGAAGGACCCTGAAAGCACTGGGGAAGACAAAGGGGTGGAGAATGCCACTGAAAGGACATGGGGAAAACAGGGGTGGAGAAGGCCACTGAAAGGAAATGGGGAAAACAGGGGGGGGGAGAAGGCCGCTGAAAGGACATGGGGAAGACAGAGAGGGGAGAAGGACGCTGAAAGCACTGGGGAAGACAAAGGGGTGGAGAATGCCACTGAAAGGAAATGGGGAAAACAGGGGGGGAGAAGACCGCTGAAAGGATATGGGGAAGACAGAGGGGGGAGAAGGCCGCTGAAAGGACATGGGGAAGACAGAGGGGGGAGAAGGATGCTGAAAGGACATGGGGAAGGCAGAGGGGGGAGAAGGATGCTGCCTGACAGGACATGGGGAAGATGGTGGGGGAGAAGGACACTGGAAGGAAATGGGGAAGAGGGAATGGGGAGAAGACCCTGGCAGGGAAGAAGACAGAGGTGCCAGACTATGGGGGGAGTGGAGGGAAAAAGATGGGTGCCAGACCAATTTGGGAGGGGGGAGAAAGGGAGAGGCACAGTAACAGAGCAAATGGAAGACACAGAGAGAAGAGAGGCAGTGGATGGAAGGAATTGAATGAGAATATGAAGAAAGCAGAAACCAGGCAACAAAGGTAGGAAAAAAATTATTATTTTTTTTTTTTTTGCTTAAGGATAAAGTAGTATATTAGTTGTGTTGATAAAAATTTATAAACATTAGAGGCTCTGGTAGAAACCCGTTTACAAAGTATATATTCTTCCCAATTAATATTTCCAAATTAATAAAGTCTTTTTGCTTATTTTTAAATGGGTTTCTACCAGAGCCTTTAATTCAGTAGCATAATTAAATGAAATAACTATTTCTGTAGTTTATAGGGATGGGCGGGGACGTAGGGGATTCTTCGCGGGGACGTAGGGGATTCCTCGCGGGGACGGGCGGGGACGGAGGGATTCTTCGCGGGGACGGGTGGGGTCGGAGGGATTCCTCGCGGGGACGGGTGGGGACGGGTGGGAGTCCTCACGGGGATGGGTGGGGATGGGTGGGACTTTGGCGGGGATGGGTGGGATTTCTGTCCCCGCGCAACTCTCTACTAGAGACCTATTTAATAAATTTTTAAAGGAAGTGTTTAAATACCCTGAGTCTGGACTTCCACATCTACATCTAATATAATAAAACGCTAAGCCGTGCATGCGCACTCCCACCTGCATGCGTCCGTTTTCCGTGAGATGTAGGGCACCTTAGGTAGGAGTGCGCATGCGCACTTACGTCACCAGCCGCCGATGCCTCCACAAGCCGACCGCAGCCAGCCGCCGATCTCCATTCCTCCAGCGGGCGGCCGGGCAGGGGGGTGTCTCAGAGGAGAGGAATCGCGGCCGCTCAGCGCCCCCACCGAGGAGCCCAGCAACTTTCCGCCCCTGCTCTTAAACTGACCCAAGTCCTTTGCCGCCCCCCCCTTCCCTTCCTGCGGGCCCGACTACCTACCCAGCGATTCAAGCAGCGTATGCAGCAGTCTTCACACGCTGCTTTGGGGCCTTCTACTGCCCTGATTTGCTCTGCCGCATCTCTGATGATGTCATCAGGGATGTGCCAGAGTAAATCAGGGCAGTAGAAGGACCCGAAGCAGCGTGTGAACACTGCTGCACACGCTGCTTGAATCGCCATGTGTAGTCGGGCCCGCAGGAAGGGAAAGGGGGGTAGAGGAAACGCTAATGCTGCTGCACAGGGAACTGGTGTGGTGGGTGGGAAATGGAGGGCGAGGGAATGCTGCTTTGGACAGACAGACAGAGGGAGGAAGGGAGACAAAAAGAAGAAAGACACAGGGCAGGGAGATACACAGAAAGACAGACAGACAAAGGGGGCCAGGGACAGAGACAGACAGAAAGAAAGACAGCGGGAGTCGCATCAGGAGGGGTGTGGGATGCGGCAGAGGGAACTTTTCCAATGGGTGCAACTGGGCGGCTGTCGGGACCTCTGATCAGGGGCAGAGTAAGGTAAGTGTATCATAGGGATAAGAAGGAGGAAGGGGGGGAGAAAAAGGAAGGGACGCCTACTGCTGGACAGGGGGAGAAGGAAAAGGTGCTGATAGACAGGGGGGTGAAGAAAAAAGAACGGAGGCCTAATGTTGGACAGGGGGAGAAGGAAAGAGGTGCTGCTGGACAGGGGGGTAAAACAAAGGGAGAAGGGCTGCTGCTGCATAAGGAGAGCAGTGAAGGGGTGGTGGTGGACACAGGAGAGGTAAAAGGAAGGGAGAATGGACAGGGGGAGCAGGCAAGGGGTGGTGATGGACAGCCAAGGAAAAAGAAAGAAAGAAAGTGGCTAAGGAGAGAAAGAAATAAAGACAGACACACACACATATATTCTAGCACCCGTTAATGTAAAGGGCTATAAGACTAGTAAGATATATTTCCTTCCAATATTTAAGAAGGCTTCGCAACCAGAGGCGTTACCTGATTCGACAAGTGCAGTGGGCTTAACAAGAATATTGGAAACCTCAGTGGATGAAGCCATTTCATATTCTACACTTCTGGTGACTTTTGTCTTTCAACAAGACAAAGATGTACTTCTTAGGCTTTTTTTTAGGCTTATAGAGGTGTCCTTTATGGATTCTAAGATTTATATCTTCCCAGATGTTTCTAAGATAACCCAGACTAGAAGGAAAGAGTTCCTGCAATTGAGACAATCCGTACTGTCTTTGGGTGCTAAATTTCAACTTAGATACTCTTGCAAATGTTTGATCCTTTTTGATCAACATAAGAAGTTGCCTCCGCAAACTCAGAAACAGCTCAAGACAAACGGAGACTGTAGAGAAAGCCTGGGCCCTATTCAGGGACACGGTGCAAGAAGCACAAAATCTGTACATTCCCAGGTTTAGGAAAGGGTGCAAAAAAAAAAAAAAAATATCGAACAATGAAGTGAAGAAAGCAATAGGAGACAAGAAAAAATCGTTCCAAAAATGGAAAAAGGACCAAACTGGGGAAAATTGGAAGGAACACAGGAAACACCAAAAAGAATGTCACTGAGTGGTTAGGAAAGCAAAAAGAGAATACGAAGAGAGGCTGGCTGGGGAAGCAAGAAATTTCAAAACGTTCTTCAGATATGTTAAAGGGAAGCAACCGGCGAGGGAGGAAGTAGGACCGTTGGATGATGGAGACAGAAAGGGAGTGATAAAGGAGGAAAAAGAGGCAGCTGGCAGGTTAAACAAGTTCTTCTCGTCAGTCTTCACAAGCGAGGACACATCCAATATACCTGAACCCGAAGAGATCATAAGTGGAGACCAAGAAGAAAAACTGTCGCAAATAGAAGTAAGCCATGAGGATGTCCTCCAACAGATAGATTGTTTTGTATGGGAATAGTTTCTGAGCTCCTTTAAAGCCTTTGTTGGCGGTGTACATTACTGTTTGTTTTACTTCTTGAGCAGAATAGTTTGTTTCTGAGCCTGTTGCTACAGCTGCCTCTGCTTCATGTTTATTTGGTGCTTGGGTACCAGTTAGTCTGACTTTGGTACCGGAAAAGATGGTAGAGGCGCTGATAAAGGACCGCATCATCGATCACAAACTGATGAGGACCAACCAGCACGGCTTCAGCAAAGGAAGATCTTGCTTGGAAAACTAACTGCACTTCTTCGAGGGAGTAAATAGGCAGATAGACAAGGGTGACCCAGTCGACATCGTATATCTAGATTTTCAGAAGGTGTTTGACAAGGTCCCGCATGAACGTCTACTTCAAAAAATTTTGAGCCATAGAATCGAGGGTGATATACTCACGTGGATTAAAAACTGGTTGGCGGATAGGAAACAGAGATTGGGGTAAATGGTCAATACTCGGACTGGAAAAGCGTCATGAGTGGAGTGCCACAGGGTTCAGTGCTCGGGCCTGTGCTCTTCAACATATTTATAAACGACCTAGAAATTGGCACGATGAGTGAGGTGATTAAATTTGCGGACAATACAAAGTTATTCAGAGTAGTGAGGAAACAGAAGGATTGTGAAGACCTACAACAAGACATAAACACACTCGAATGGGCCGCGAAATGGCAAATGAGGTTCAGCGTGGACAAGTGCAAGGTGATAAATGTCGGTAACAAATATGCACGAATACAGGATGTCCAGTGCTATACTCAGAGAAAGCCCCCAGGAAAGAGACTTGGGAATACTTCTAGACAAGTCAATGAAACTGTCCGCGCAATACGCGGCGGCAGCAAAGAGGGCAAACAGAATGCTAGGAATTAAGAAGGGGATCACAAACTAATCTGAGAAGGTTATCATGCCGCTGTACCGGGCCATGGTACACCCCCACCTGGAATACTGCGTCCAACACTGGTCGCCATGCATGAAAAAGGACATAGTACTACTCGAAAGGGTCCAGAGAAGAGGGACAAAAATGGTTAAGAGACTGGAGGAGTTGCCATACAATGAGAGGCTAGAGAAACTGGACCTCTTCTCACTTGAAAAGAGGAGACTGAGAGGGGACATGACCGAAACATTCAAGATATTGAAGGGAATTGACTTAGTAGAGAAAGAGAGATTGTTCACCCTCTCCAAGGTGAAGAGAATGAGAGGGCACTCTCTAAAGTTGAAAGTGGATAGATTCCTTATAAACGTAAGGAAGTTCTTTTTCACCCAGAGAGTGATAGAAATCTGGAACGCTCTTCCGGAGGTTGTTATAGGGGAAAACATTCTCCAGGGATTAAAGACAAAGTTAGACAAGTTTCTGCTGAACTAGAACGAATGCAGGTAAGGCTAGACTCAGTTAGGACACTGGTCTTTGACCTAAGGGCCGCCGCGTAACGGATTGCTGGGCACGATGGACCACTAGTCTGACCCAGCAGCGACAAATCTAATGTTCTTAATTGCAGGTGGAACTAAGGAGCCCAGTGAAGTAATAATAATAATTTTATTCAGCAAAAATAATTACAATGAAGTCGTCGAGTACATGTGAAGAGGGTGGATACAAGCTGAGTGGGAGAAAGTCAGAGTGATAGACAGTGTAAAGGCATCGAGTACATGTTGGAAGCATACATGGTAAGTACATCAGAGACAAAAGGAAAAATCCAGAGTGGATTCCTTCTGCAGATGGCACGCGGCCTTGGAGATACTACCCATCTGTCTAGAACAGGGGTAGGCAATTCGGTCCTCAGGAGCTACAGGCAGGTCAGGTTTTCAGGATATCCACAATAAATATTCATGTCTTTGGCCCAGAAATATCAAAGAAAAGACAAGTTAATTTAATCATATATTTCTAATGAGAATAACTAATGGGCAGTCTGGATGGACCGTTTAGGTCTTTATCTGCCGTCATTTACTATGTTACTGTGAGATAGATTTGCATCTCAAGGAGGCAGTGCATGCAAATCCATCTCATTCATTCATTGTGGATATCCTGAAAACCTGACCTCTCTGTGGCTCTCAAGGACCGTAATTACCTACCCCTGGTTTAGAGTGTCTCATCTATCTACTGGTAAAGAGCTTACTAGGGTATGTACATAATCTCTTTTTCTCTGGGATTTCCTTCAACTACTGTGGACTATGATTTGGATATTTTCTGTAAATTATATTGTTAATTTCTCCTTATTTTTGTTTTGTTCTTGGCAAAAAAAACCCTACCTAAATTATCCAGAATTGAAAGCGTTAGATTTCCTTTATTCTGTTATGTTCCAAAGATAACGTTTATGCATTTCTGAAGTGTTATAATTATGAAATATATTGGTGTCTTATTTATATAAATTACTCTGTTGAAATTCATATTATTACTTGTGTGCAGAAAGTCTTAAGGAGTATTTATGAGCTGTAGAATCTGTTTGTATTCTATGAAAAACAAAATTTAAACCCGATTCTACCTTATTTTGGTTTTCTTTTTTACCCTAGTACTTTTATCCATCTGTTCTTTGTTGTGTGATCCAAATCCAGATGATCCTTTAGTGCCCGAAATTGCACGGATCTATAAAACAGATAGAGAAAAGTAAGTATGTAATTAAATAAACAGGTAATTGTTCAAATTGGTAAACGGATGACTTTAGTGTATGCAAGCAAATGGTAAAAATATCAAGATTTGTTAATGGAGTGCGGAGAATTTAGATAAACAAATATTATGTAGCTTCAAGTCAAAACCTCTTTGGAATATCCATCTTATCTTTCTGATCCAATGAAAGCACATCAATAAATCCAAGAAATCTATGAAAAGTTTCAAGTTTTATTAGTGCTTGATAAATCGCTTATTAAATGTCTAAGCGATGTACAATTCAAGTAAAATAGCAATACAAATACACTGACTTTAAATAAAAAAAAGCATACTGGGTTAACATACATGAGCCGTGAGGGTTAAGGGGGAAAGTTACAATTTGTTTGTAGAAGAAAATAAACATTAAAGGTAAAAATAACTCAAGGAAGGGGAAGAAAAAAAGAAAGAAAGAAAGAAAAAAAAAATTATTTTTAAATCTGAGAGTCAAATATTAAAAGCATCCTTAAAAAGATAAGTTTTTAAAACTCTTTTAAAATAAATGAGGTCCTTTATGTCTCTAATGTACTTTACAATTTTGTCTAATGTACTGGGGCATAGAGTTCCATAAGGTGAGGGCAATAATTGAAAACATATCTTGCCTTCTAGTTCCAATTATTTTTAAAGATGGAATTGTTAACAGGTTGTTAGAAGCTGAACGGAGGGTCCTTGAAACGTTATATGGAATGAGCATTCTTGTAATGAACTGGGGTTCATTATAGATCATAGATTTAAAAACTAACAGTAATATTTTGAACGAAATGCGATGTGCAATAGGAAGCCAATGGGAGTCTAAAAGCAGAGGAGTGACATGATCAGATTTTTTTGCATTGTAAATAAGTTTGATAGCAGTATTTTGTATGATTTGTAGCCTCCTTTTTTCTTTTTGCGGTATATTAAAAAAAAGGGAATTGCAGTAATCGATTTTGGAAATAATCAACGAGTGAATCAGTATGTTGATAGACTTAGGTTTGAGGAACTTGGATATAGAACGTATCATACGTAATTTATAGAAACATGATTTAACAGTATTCCCTATGTTTTCGTGAAATGAAAGCTTGTCATCCACGATGATACCTAAAATTTTTAACGAAGAAACTGAATCTAATGGAATATTATCTAGGACGAAGGCAGTATCTAAAGAAATGTCCTTTTTCCAAGGGAATAGCATAGATTTTGTTTTTTTGATATTTAAGGCTAATTTGTTGATGTTCAGCCATTTTTTTATTGAGTCTAATTTCTTGTTGATTATCGGTATTTCGTCTGGGTTTCCTAGATCAATGGGGTGCAATAGTTGGATGTCATCAGCGTACGCGAAAGCAGTAAAACCGATAGATTGGCAAATGTTTAAAAATGGTGACAAGAAGATATTGAAGAGAAGAGGTGAAAGAATGGAACCTTGTGGAATTCCATATGAGGATGAAAAGGGTTTAGAACACAGGTGTCAAAGTCGGTCCTCGAGGGCCAGAATCCAGTCGGGTTTTCAGGATTTCCCCAATGAATCTGCATGAGATCTATTTGCATGCACTGCTTTCAATGCATATTCATTGGGGAAATCCAGAAAACCCGACTGGATTCCGGCCCTCGAGGAGGGACTTTGACACCCCTGGTTTAGAATGTTCATTGTTGAAATAGACTGTTGAGGAGCAATTAGAGAGAAAAGATTCGAACCATTTTGAACCCTATGCAGAAAAAGAATAGCACAGGAGAAGTAGAGATGGCCAGGATGAAATAAAGAATGTTTACTGGAGTTGCACTGTGTATAAAAATTAGAACTAAAATGTGTACAATTCTAGCGACTGCACTTTGAAAAATATATAAATAGGATAGAGTCCATTCAGAGGGTGGTCTTTGTCATAAGGCATATGAGGTTTAAAGATCTCAATATGTATACACTAGAAGAAAGGTGGGAAAGGGGAACTATGATATATAAATTTAAATACCTTGATGGCATAAATGTAGAAGAGATGGACCTATATCAATTAAAAGGAAGCTATGGAATGAGGAGACTTACAAAGAAGGTGAAAGGGGATTGGCTCAGGACTAAAACAGTGATTTACCTACAATAGGTGTGTTTCAAGGACATCATCAAGTGAAGCCCCCTGCATGGGAACAGCTTTAAAAAAATAATAATAATTTGAGAGTTCACAATATATGCATGCACCTTCCAACTTGCCTCTGTTAGGTGGAACATAGCCAGTACATCTCTAATAGAAATCAGCTTCAAGAGGAACTGGGAATATATATGAGAATATGTATCCTACTTTCCTTACTGTGGATAAGTAACTTTCTAACGCAATAGGTGTGTCATTCTGAACAGATAGGTAATATCCTAGTGCTCACGAGCTGAGCAGAAGGAATCCACTCCAGCTTTTGAATCTCTCCTACTTCACCAGAGGGCTCTGCTGCCCCCTTCAGTTTTTTTTCTAGTGCATGTGAGCCGGAAGAAGTCTTTTTGATCTTCTCTGCTTATTTCTGTATTGTTACTTTTTTTCTGGTCTCTTTGCTACATTTCATTACGAAGAGCTCCCCTAGTCGAGGTTACAGTTCTGCCTGTGTGGAGGAGAAGTACAGTACAGTCTGTAGCTGACAGACCAATCTCTTGTGGTATCTGTTGTCCAGCCTTCAGAAGCCTTTTTGGAGCTCAGGATCCATTCCTCCTTGTAGCATTGCTCACCTACTGCATTGCAGGGGCTTGAGAGCAGGTTGTTAAGCTTTTTGCCAACCCCCTTTCATATCCGCAGGGGTTGGAGGCTCAGACACCAGTCAGACTTACAGCCCAGAGAATCAGCGCTGGAAGGAAGTTTCGTTGTGAGGCAGTGATTTCTTCTCCTTGATCCAGATACTTTTGTTGCTGAGGCAGGCTGCAGCACATTGTCAGCACAGGTCACAGTGAGTAAGGCTATGACAGCCTATGATGAAAATCAGAGGGGTCTGTAAATCTTATTTCTGGAACAGGGTGGGGGCATGTTCAAGATGGTGGTGTGAGTGGCTTCGGTACTCATGAACACTCCTGGACTGAAAATTTTCCTCTATTTGCGGTGTTTCTGATGCTGCATACCAAGCATAAGGACACAGTCCAGACTGGACCTTCAAAGCAAATTCTTCGACACCCCTATGCCAAACAACTCTCGAGTTTGCAGTCCGAACTCCTATGTAAACTATGGGACAGAACCTGTTGATGTCGGCAGCTTGGGACCTATCCGCTACACCTGTGCCAGAAATTTCTCTTTTGCCCCCAGAACAAATTACTCCTCCATGTCCGGCAAAGACAACGGCTGAGCACCAGAGGAATCCCATTACCGAGGAGGTTATGGGTGTAGACTGGAGAGGGGCACCAACTAGAGGACTTAGCCATGAGAAAAAGATCTATTGAGGCTGGGATATCTCCTTCAGCCCCATTTGGATGTGACCCTGATGGATGTCTGGGGAATGCTTCAGAAACTGGACAGAACACTATAGAAGTCCATTGAAGAAACTGTATTACTGGTAGGGAAAGTAGACTCTTTATCAAAAGTAATTGAAGAATTAAAATTGGAGAGTGAAGTGAAGTTTATAAATGCTAATCAAGAAATTATTACATTAAAAACAGTGACTGAAAACTTGATTAAAGACAAAGTGCTTGTACATAAAAAAAATAGAACAGCTTGAAAACTTCAATAGGCGACTCAATTTGCGTATTTTGAACTTTCCTAGGTCACCAAATGCTTCCTTAGTGGAATTATTTCAGAACTACTTGATACAAGTGCTGAAGTTTGCCCCTGAATGTGTTCCACCGTTAAACAAAATTTATTATTTACCTATACCTATTATAAAACAAGGAGGTGAACCAAGTGCTGTTAATCAGGACTCTCAGAGGCAGGTCTCTATGGACTTGGAAAATATATCTGCAATCTTGGAGGAAACAATATCAACTATAGATGAAAGATCTACTTTATTAGTTTCTTTTCTTTTTCAGCAGGACTTGAACACGGTAATGAAACTGTATTATCGAATTCTCAGAATCTTTTCATGGGACATCGGGTATGGATATACCCTGACATTAATAAAGAGACACAAGAAAGAAGAAAACTCTTTCTGGCCATGCGCTAGGAAACTAAGTTATCCCAGGACAAGCAGGCAGCATATTCTCATGTATGGGTGACGTCACCGACGAAGCCCCGGTACGGACCACTTTAAAAATGCATCGCTACTTTAAGACTTTAGAAAGTTCGCAATAGCCGGCACCACGCTTGTGCGAGTGTCTTCCCGCCCGACATAGGTATGCGGTCCCTCAGTTTCTTAGTTTCCGCAGAGCTAAGAAGACGTGTTTTTCAACGGCCATTGAAACTTTTTTTGTTCACTAGTCGGCAAATCAATTAAGCCATCCGTGCAATGCACAGTGGCGGTGAAAAGGGCGAACAGAATGCTGGGAATGATAAAGAAGGGGATCACAAATAGATCGGAGAAGGTTATCATGCCGCTGTACTGGGCCATGGTACGCCCTCACCTGGAATACTGTGTCCAGTACTGGTCACCGTACATGATGAAGGACACAGTACTACTCGAAAGGGTCCATAGAAGAGCAACTACAATGGTTAAGGGGCTGGAGGAGTTGCTGTACAGTGAGAGATTAGAGAAACTGGGCCTCTTCTCCCTTAAAAAGAGGAGACTGAGAGGGGACGTGATCAAAACATTCAAGATAATGAAGGGAATAGACTTTGTAGATAAAGGCAGGTTGTTCACTCTCTCCAAGGTAGAGAGAACGAGAGGGCACTCTCTAAAGTTAAAAGGGGATAGATACTGTACAAACGTAAAGAAATTCTTCTTCATCCAGAGTGGTAAAAAACTGAAACGCTCTTCCTAAGGGAAAATATCCTCCAGGGATTCAAGCCAAAGTTAGACAAATTCCTGCTGAACCAGAACGTACGCAGGTAAGGTTAGTCTCAGGGCACTGGTCTTTGACCTAAGGGCCGCTGCGTGAGCGGACTGCTGGGGACGATGGACCACTGGTCTGACCCAGCAGCGGCAGTTCTTATGTTATCGGGATTTATGATTTATAGTCATATTTCTTTTTTATTTTCTTTATTTTTCCTTTAGTGACTAAAAAAAAAATAAATCAAAAACATTTTCGCTTTTTCCCTCTTTCGGGTTCGACCCAGCGGGGGGCGTCTTCAACCACTTTGGCCTCCGATTTTGATCTAGCTGGGGCCATATTTCCATCGATGTCACGCCCGCAGGCGGGCTCATTACAAAATAATTCCAAGACTTTGTTCTTTTCCCTGCCTCATGTACTTTCCCTAAATGTTTTCCCCATCTTTATATTATAATGTAACTTCTTGCCCCTCTCTTTCCTAAGTGTTTCCAGTATTGTTAAATGTGTCATTAGTTTTGTCAATACTCTTTAATGTATTACTTTATTAAATTGTAATTTTATTATGTACATCGCTTTGAATTACGATAAAGCGATTAATCAAATCTGAATAAACTTGAAACTTGAAACTTTAAAAAGTATGATCACTGAGCTCAGCCCATTTTAGTAACTGACCCGCATCGCGGTATCTCCAGTGCTTGGTGCTCAAGCACCGGCTGGAAACCTGCTCCCGTTCTTCTCTTCAGAAAAGGACCTTGAAGAACCGTTTCATACAGCAGAAACTCCTTTTCAGCGTCGCAATGGAGGAAGACTCAACTCTATAACCAACGGCTAAGGCAACTCCGCAACATTTGGCGTCACCAGAACCTTCGCCAGTGTCGCAACCTTCTGTGGGTAAGCCAGCTAAGAATCCTTCCCCCAACCCGTCTGGGCCTTTAGTCAAAGCAGCAGTGAGTCAAGTCCTGCCAATCTCGAAAAAGCCCAGAAAGTGCTCCGCTCCGATCTTGATGAGTGCCTTAGCATCAGCCTCCTCATCTCCGGAGCGTAGAGCCACACCGGGGGTTACCGGCGAAAAAGCCAGTGGTACCGGTGTTTACTCTTAGGCAAAAGATAGACAGTATGTTTAAGGAAGAACTGGGTGAGCATTTTCAAATGCTGGTGCTGACCCAAATCCTGCACGTGTCGACATCGACTCCCCCAGTCTGAGCCATTGACACCGGTAGCACCTGCAATAGAGTCTCCATCGGTGTGCACGCTTTCCATCAAGGATTCGGCACCGTCAACTCAACAACATCGTTCCTCGACGCAGACATCACCTGAGTCGACTCCGGTGCGGTCTCGCAAGGCGTTGCAGAAACTTAAAACATCTTGAGCCTTCGACACCGAGTGCTCAGCACCGAACCCGATCTGTTCATGATTCAGATGTGTGGGGGGACTCTGAGCAGGATCCTCTTCTCTCTGAGGCTGAAGGCTCTTCAGATGATGACTCTCCTCAACATTCATCCCAGGAGGCTCCTGTCTTGTCATCTTTCTCTAAGCTTCTTTGTGAAATGTCGGAGACCTTATCTGTCCCTCTTGAAGTTGATTCCAATCATTCCAAATAGTTCCTGGAGGCATTGAATTACGATTAACCACCCAAGCAGCTATTCAAACTTTCTCTTCATGATACCTTACGGGAGACTTTCTATAAAAATCTGGAGACGCCACTTACCATCCCTGTGGCTCCTCATAAGTTGGATTCTTTATATAGAGTAGTCCCTATTCCTGGGTTTGACAAGCCTCAACTGCCACATGAGTCTCTTGGTGGAGTCAACCTTGAAGAAAACCTCAGGGGCTATTGTGTATGCCTCTGTACCTCCTGGCAGAGAGGGCAAGGCCATGGATCGCTTTGGCAAACAACTGTACCAAAGTGCTATGTTGGCCATCGGTCTGGCAACTAATTTTCATTTTTCTTTTTACCTTAAATAATTAGAATTATAAATTCCATCTGTGAAAGAACTGAGGCTAACATTTACCTAGGCAATGGAATAATCTCCCTGAGTATATTCATCAGCAACAGAACATACAGAATTTTAAGAGACTGCTCAAACGGCATCTTTTTTGCCAGATGAAATATAGGCAGGGTATGAGATTGTCTGTTAAATGAAGTAGAGATGATGACAGTAAGGTGCTGGTCGCCTGTGCATTTTATTGTTTGTATTTCTGTTCTGTATTCCTGTTTGTTGGTAGGTGTGTTGGATGTCAATCTGGTTTGTATTTTGTATGTAAGTTTGTAACCCGCCCTGGTAAGGGCAGGATATAAATAAACAAAACCCTCGTTACTTTTACTTCAGTTCAATGTCAGGGAGCCAAATTATCTTCAAACCTTTCAGTTATGTTCTCATTTCTTTTTTTTTTTTGAAAATATTTTTATTGAATGAACCAGTCACAAGAGGAACAATCAGCAACCAAGCCAAAAAAGAATAACAGCATAGATACAATAATCAGGTATACAATACAGCTAGGCCAGAGATTAGGCATTCAAACATAGCCTTCTCGTGAAAGGTCACATTTTTCATGTTTGAAACAGAACAACAGGAAAACAAACCTCCCTCCCTCCTCCCGCCCCAGTTCCCCCCCCCCCTCCCCTTGCATCCCAAGGAACCGACCCAACTTAGAACGAGTCCCAGCACGCCACATAGGCCACTGATTGCCAGCTAGTGGCATCCTTCTTGCGTTGCCTCTCCCAGACCGCCATCTGGGACATACTAGCTCTCCATTGTTGAAACGTAGGGCACACACTACCCACCCAGTGCTGCAGAATTAGCTTCTTAACGAGCCCAAGGGCCACCAGCACAAAGCGTTGCAAAGGCGCAGAAACACCAGCCTCAGTTAGGGGATCCGTGACACCAAGCAGCAGAGTCCTGTACGACCATTCCAGGGAGCACCCCAAAACATCCTCCACCTCTTGAAGTGCACGTACCCACAGCGGTCCCACCAAAGAGCATTCCAAAAAATGATGCACTAGCGTCCCCTTGAGAGCAGGACACCGGGTACAAAAGGCATCAGGCCACAGGCCCATAGTGTATCCAACGCAGCGGGTTACATACGCCCTATGCACGATCTTAAGATGAATCTCATGTAGAGCAACATTAGGAGTCGCCCCCGCACCATCCGCAAAGCATTGGGACAACTCATCAACCGTAACCTCTTCACCCAACTCAGAGCTCCAGCCATCCGCCATTCGGGACAGAAAAACCTCAGCAGGCCTCCAATCTCTCCCCAGTTTGTACCAAGCCGAGAGCGAGTTAAATTCAAGGGAGAGGGAAAGGAAAGCCCTATCCAGCGGGGAAAAGGAGGGTAACTCCCCGGACGGCAGCCGAAGCGAAGAACAATAACTACGAAGTTGGAGATAGAACAGTACGGACCCTGCATTCCACGCCCAGTGTTCCTGACATGCAAAAAAATCCGGCAGTCGCCCCGAACCCAGCTCCACAAGCTGGCCAACAAATCGGCACCCGGATCTGCTAGCCCGCACAAAGAAGACGTGTACCCGCAGGGAAAGCAGGATTAGCCACGAACTCCAAGAAAGGGGAGGGGCCCGACGAACCCCCCACTTCTCTGCGCCACCAACCCCAAGCGGTCCGCAAAGGTCGCAACAAGGAAGCACAAGTACCAGCCCCGGGTCTCAAGAGATTGAACACTGATACCGGGTCCGCCAACATGGACCAAAATCCCCGCGGGGCAAACTTAGTCTCACCCGTATAGATTTCGTGCACCCAACGAAGCAAAGCCGCCACGTTATAGAGACGAAGATCCGGGAGATTTACCCCTCCCTGAGACCGCTCTCTAATAAGCTTTGGGTAACCAATTCGTGCCCGTTTAGAGCGCCATATAAAAGATGAAACAATGCCTTTATATTTCCTAAGATCTCTACATGTGACCCACAGAGGCACCATCTGCAGAGGATAGAGCAACTTTGGCAAGAGGACCATCTTAAAAAGAGCAACGCGACCGAGAAAAGAAATCGGAAAGTCCATCCACCGCTTGCAAAGCGCTCCAACCGCATCTAGTTTGTCTAGTACATTTTTTCTATATACCACCCGCGGGTCCGCATGCAAAAACACTCCCAGGTATTTAAGCGTGCCCCCAGACCATTTTAATGGGAAAGAAGGGTCATGATGAGCCACACAGTGCGAGTGGACCGCCAGAGCTTCCGACTTTTCAAAATTAATACTCAGACCGGAAAACATGCCAAATTGTTGGATAATCTGAATTAGTGCAGGCACTCCCGTAATAACATCCCCCAAAAATATAAGCATATCATCAGCAAACAAATTGATTTTAAATTCTTGCGTCCCCAGATGTATACCCCGCAGGTTCATAGTGTGCCTGATCTTAATCGCTAGAGGTTCAAGGGCCAATACGAACAGCATAGGAGAGAGCGGACATCCCTGACGCGTGCCTCGAGATAGGGAAAAGGAGGAGGTGAGCGCCCCATTCACCAAGATCTGTGCAGTCGGCTGCTCATATAGGGAACGAACCCCGGCCAGAAAGCTCCCCATGATACCCATCTGTGGTAAAATCCAGAAGAGATAATCCCAGAGAACTTTATCAAATGCCTTTTCCGCATCCAGGCTTACAATAAGGGCATTCTCCTGACCCTGGTGTCTCCGTAGCAGCGCCGGGTTCTGAAGCACAGATAGGGCTCGCAAAACATTAGCAGACGAATACCGCCCTGGGACAAACCCGGCCTGGTCCGGGTGAACCAGACCGGGCAAGACCTTGCCAAGTCGTGCAGCCATAATGGCCGCGAAGAGCTTAATATCTTGATTTAACAGGGATATAGGCCGATAGGTCTTCCGCCCTTCCAGGCTTCGGTCTTCCGCCCTTCCAGGCTTCGGTAATACAACAATATGAGCATGAGTAAGCCGATGCGGAGACAAACCCCCCTCACACAGGGCCTGACATAAAGCCTGAAAGGGACCAATAATCTTCTCCCCCAGCAATTTGTAATATTCGGGGCCCAGCCCATCCGGGCCAGGAGCTTTCGCAAGCTTTAAAGCCCGTATAGCTCTCTGGATCTCAATGCCCTGCACTGGAGCATTAAGTGCATCTCTCTGGTCCTGGGACAGCTCGGGAAGGGGAAGGTCGCGAAAAAACTCCGCTCTCTGCTCAGTGTCACAGCTCCCCCGATCATACAGAGCCTGATAAAACTGTACAAAGCTCTGTTGAATAGCCTCGGGCGAAGTTGCCTCAGAGCCATCAGGAGCCCAGATTTTGGGAATATGTTGCCTACGGGCCCTGTGGTTAACCAAGGAGGCCAACAACTTCCCCGCCTTGTTGCCCCACCTATGCAAACGGTATTTATACATCTGAATATCCCTTAGGGCCCTCTGCGCCAGCAAATCATTAATTTGACGTCGCAGCTCCATGTATTGATTCTTGAGGGCTATGGAACTCTTTCTATGCAGCTCCCCCCGCACCTGACCCAACTGACGGGACAGATCCAGCAGTGCCTTATCCTGTACCTTCCGCTTATGGGAGGTGTAAGCTATAATTTTACCCCTTAAAACAGCTTTACTAGCCTCCCAGTATACCACCTCGGAAACATCACAAGAGGGGTTATCGGCTAGATAAGAATCCCATTGTTTTACCAAGAAAGTGCGGAAATCTTTATCCTCATACAAAGTGGGATTCATTCTCCAGCCCGACAAGGTCCTCTGGGGCGCCTGGCGATCAAGAAGCTCCATCCAGACCATGTGATGATCGGAAAGTACTCCATCCTCAATCATCACTCTCCGGACTCCGGACAGAAGGGGTGGGGCAACTAGCAAATAATCCAATCTACTGTGTGCTTTATGCACTGGGGAGTAAAAAGTAAAATCAGATTCGTCTGGATGGAGCGTGCGCCAAAGGTCCACAAGGCCCAACTGCGAAGTAACAAAGTTGATCCCCTTGTGGTCCCCTTGAGGTAAACGAGGCCTGGGAGGCTTACAGTCAATTAGGGGGTCAGCAGTAATATTGAAATCCCCACCTAGCACCAGTTGGTACTCGGAAAAGGGAGCAAGGGCAGCAATTAAAACAGAGAAAAAACGATGAGAATACACATTAGGGGCATATATAGAGCAAAAAACGTATTTCGTTCCCTGAAACACCCCTGCCCAAATTACATACCGGCCCTCAGAGTCCGAAATCACTTTGTGCATAGTACAAGTATGTTTCTTATGGAAAAGCACAGCTACACCCCTCTGTCTGTTATTAAAGGAAGCAAAGACAAGCTCACCCACCCAATCCCTGCGGAGCTTAGCGTGCTCAGACGCGTTAAGATGTGTCTCTTGAAGAAGCAAAACATCCACCTGTAGTTTCCTACAGTACTGAAGTACCTTACTACGCTTAACAGGAGAGTGCAACCCATCTACATTAAAGCTAGCAATCTTAACCCCAGACATAAGAACCAGATATAACCAAAATACACAAAAAAGACCAAAGATCATACGGGACGGCAGCACCAGCCTCCCAGCCGAGCCGGCGCTCCGTCCACTCAAACAAAACATCAGACTGAGCCAGATTCCTAGGATGCAACCCATACCCCAAACTACCCACCAACTCAACTGCCAACCTCTTCAAACAACCCCCCCCTGCAATCAAAATGACCCACCCCCCTCCCCTCCAGCAACCCCACCACCTCTTCCCCCATCCACACTGGCGACCACATCCCCATGCCACCAACACCCATCGCAGTCAAACACAGATGCTCACACTCCCCCCCCCCCCCCCCCCCCCCCCCCCCCCCCGCAACCCCAACCACAAGTACCGGTTGCAGCCATGACCAAACTACAATAAAATGAAACAGTGGAGAGCCGAGGACAGGAAAACATCACAGCCCCTGGACATAAAGGCCAAACACAGAGGGTCACAAAATAGTAGAAGAGATCCAAGACATCCAGCCCCGCACAACAAAACAAGGCAGCCAGCTCTCCTGGTCAGGTCAAAGAGGGAGTCAGAAAATAGGTATCAGATGTCCAATCCTGCTCAAAAGCTGGCTGAAAGGGATAGGAGCATCCCCTCCCCAAGTATCTTGCCAGCAAACCGCCAAAGGCCCCCCAGCATGTGTCCGGAGGCAGCGCAACTATGTCCAAACAAATAGGCTCCATCCAAAGGGCAGCAAATCAGTCCAAACAGGCAAGAATAGTCCTCGTCCCAGAGGAATCCATGAGAAAGCATGGTAGGCCCGAAGGCCCACTCCCAAAGCGAAATTCTCCTAGTCCTCTGGCAGGGATGCCCCCTGAAGAACAAGCTCATTACTGAGCAGGGAGACTCTCAACGAAGCGCTTCAGCTCCTCTGCCTTAGATACCGTAAAGGTGCGGTTCTCATAGGTCAAGCGCACCTTAGCCGGGTAGAGAAAGGCAAATCGAATTCCTCTGGAAACCAGTTGAGAGCAGTAAGGCGTGAAGGTTCTTCTCAGCTCCGCCACTTTAGTAGAGAAATCCTGAAATATCAGTAGCTTAGCGCCCTCGTACAGCAGATGCCGCGCCCTCTTAAACAGATCAAGTAAACGGGCCTTAACAGCATAGTTGTGGAAGCGGGCCAGCACAGCTCGAGGTCTGTTATTACCATCCGAATCACGCCGGTGCCCCACACGATGAACACGCTCCACTACCACAGGTCCCTCAACGTCCGGGAAGCCGAGCTCCTTGGGCAGCCAATGTTCAATCAGGTGCTTAAGCTCAGAATCTTGTACAGTCTCTGGTATTCCAATAAATCTAAGATTCTTTCTGCGAGCCCGGTTCTCCTGATCTTCCACTTTCTCCTCCAGCTGGGAAACCCGGGCCTCCAGAGAAGCAAGCCTGCCATCAGCTATTCCAGCCCTGTCCTCTTGAGCCGATAGTCGCTCCTCTACTTGTTGCAGTTGTGCAGCCTGCCCCACCAGGGTATCTTTAAGGTCATCCATAGAGGCATGCAGCTTGGCCAGTTTTTCATCAAGCAGCTGCGAAAGGTGCCTCATGGAGACCTGCATCACCTCGTCAGGGGAGTGGGCCGGAACGGTGTCAGTTTGGGTCTCCGCCATCTTGCTCGCCGGGCTCCCAGAGGACTTTGTCGGCCTCGCAACCTTAGGCGGCATACTCCGCCGCTGGAAAAGTCAAGTCGCGGTGGTGCTCAACCCCCGGCCGGTTCCCGGCGCCCAGCAACAACTGCACCGGTAGGGGTCTGTCAAGGTCCGATCCAAAAGCACCCCGGGAAGGAAGGAGGTCGGAGAAGTGCAAGGGAGACAGAGCAGATCTTAATGTTGAAGCTCACCCGCCAGCACGTGGTCCCCCGCCATCTTGTGCGTCGGGCTCCCCACTGCCTGTGTCGGCCAGGAAATCGCTGGCGGCATACTCCTCCACGGAGGCGTGCAAGCCGCGTTTTTCAGCCCTCTGCCGGTTCTCAGCGCCTAGCAACAGCTGCACCGCATGTTTTCAAACTAATACCGGTCAGGAGTGCGCCGGGAGGGGAGGAAGTCAGGGGAAGCAGAGCGGAGCTCGGCGCTCAGACGTCCGCTCAGGATCCAGCCATCACGTGACCCCCAGTTATGTTCTTATTTCTTATGTTCTTCTTCTTAAGTTGTCTGGAATCAGTGAAAGATCCCTTCTGCCTACCAATCTATAGTATAGGCACTTTACAGCCTCGTTCCTGGCTCCTCTTGTGTAATAACTTCCATTTCTCTATTCTAGTATTAACCACCATAACTTCTTGATGAATTCTCATGATATTTCTACCGCATCATGTGCACACAGTTTACCTTCTGGTATCGTCTAAAGCACAGTTCTTCAACCGCCGGTCCGCGGACCGGTATCGGTCCGCAGGAAATTTTTGCCGGTCCGTGCAGGACCGGCAAGATTGACTCATTTGAACTTCCTGCCGGAACGCGCAGGACCGGCAAGATCAGCATCGGAAGCGTGCGCTGGGCCAGAGAGATCTTGGGGAGCCTCCGACAGTGGCTTTCTCCCCTCTCTGCAGCTCTCCTTCACGAAGGCAGCCTCGGGGCTTTTGCTGAGTCGCGGCTGCCTCTGATGATGCAACTTCCTCTTTCCTCAGAGGCGGCGCGACACAACAAAGGACCCGAGGCTGCCTTCGTGAATCGCTGCGCTGGGAAGTAAGAAGAGCTGCTGGGAGGGGAAAAAAGGGACAGCTGCTACTGGAGAGGGAGAAGGAGAAGGAGAGATGCTTCTAGGAGGGGAGGAGGGAAAGGAATCTGGGAAGCTGCTGGGCCAGGAAAAAAAAGGGACAGCTGCTACTGGAAAGGGAGAAGGAGAGATGCTGCTGGGAGGGGAGGAGGGAAAGGAATCTGGGAAACTGCTGGGCCAGGAAAAAAAAGGGACAGCTGCTACTGGAAAGGGAGAAGGAGAGATGCTGCTGGGAGGGGAGGAGGGAAAGGAATCTGGGAAGCTGCTGGGCCAGGAAAAAAAAGGGACAGCTGCTACTGGAAAGGGAGAAGGAGAGATGCTTCTGGGAGGGGAGGAGGGAAAGGAATCTGGGAAACTGCTGGGCCAGGAAAAAAAAGGACAGCTGCTACTGGAGAGGGAGAAGAAGGAGAGATGCTTCTGGGAGGGGAGGAGGGAAAGGAATCTGGGAAGCTGCTGGGCAAGGAAAAAAAAGGGACAGCTGCTACTGGAGAGGGAGACGGAGAGATGCTGCTGGGAGGGGAGGAAGGGAAGGGAGAATGAAAAAAGGAAGGAAACAGCTGGCAGAGAGATTAGAGGAGGGGAAGGGGAGACACAGGCATGAGAAAGTAGAGAGATTGATGATAGGAAGGGGTCAGCAGAAAAATAAGCAGAGGGACAACATGATAGATCTGGTGTAGGAGAGATAAAAATGAAGAGAGCAGTGAAGCTGGAATGAATCATGTAAATAGGAGAGAGGGGCACAAGCTGGATGGAAAGGGGAGAGGGACATAGAAAGAAGACAGATACCATATGGAAGGGGGAGAGGACAGATAGTGGATGGAAGGGGCAGATGCTGGATTGAAGAGACAGAGAGGGCATACGCTGGAAGGAAGAGAGTGAAAAAAAGATTGAAAGCAGAAACCAGAGACGACAAAAGGTAGAAAAAAATAATTTTATTTCTATTTTGTGATTAGAATATATCAGATTTGAAATATATATCCTGCTAGAGCTGGTGTTAGACATAACTGGGGACTGCAAAACCCAGGCAGTGCTTCTTTAGCTTTCAGCTGGCTTAGGGCGCTCTCTGACCAGGGGGCAGTTGCCCTAGTTGCACTCCCCTAAAACTATTCCTGTCATGTGTTACTTCAGTATTCTGTTAGCATGATATTTCTGTGTAGCATTCTGTAATAATTTGGCTTGTTCAGTTTTCTTGATAGTAGAGGGGATATATGTGAAGGGGAGGGGAGACAGGGGTTTTGTTGATCCTTGCTCTGAATTATTTGTATTTATAAAATGACAATTCTACAGAATATTGTTTCTTTTTATACTTTAATAAAATACATTCAATATAAAATCATAACAGGCTTGTGTGGATGGGATCAGATGATTTGTGGGGACCGAGCTCGCGGAGATGGGGCGGAAACGGGATTTTTAAATTTTAGTCCTAGTAGTTTGCCGGTCCACAAAATAATTATTTTTTTTCTGCCGGTCCACGGGTGTAAAAAGGTTGAAGAACACTGGTCTAAAGGACTGGATTCTAAACATATATCCTATATTGTCAGATCTACATTACCATGTTTTTCTTTCTCATACCAAAAAAAAAAAAAATCAGAATTTGAGGAGACAACAATCGGCAACACTTCAATACGTTCTTATCTCACCTCTTATCAGTACCCTACAAGTGCTTTTCAGCACTATATTTCAAGGCTTAAGTGCCATACAAGTACCTATGGGCACCAGCCATCTGGATACTTGTCTTGCTTTCTCACTTCATGAAGGGCCTAATAATGTCAAAGCCTCCACTCTAACCTCTCTCAGTTGTTTCAAACCTACAGGTAATATTCACATGTTGAAGTCCCCATTTGAAGAACTTCTGATGTCAACTCTACAGCAAAAACCTGAGGGAACGGTACAGTTTAGGGGGTGAAGAACTTATCTGCACGATGGAAGAGCGGGACTTGGGTGTGATTGTATATGATGATATTAAGGTGGCCAAACAGGTTGAAAAGGTGACGGCGAAAGTTAGAAGCATGCTAGGTTGCATAGGGAGAGGTATAGCCAGTAGGAAAAAGGAGGTATTGATGCCTCTGTATAAGACTCTGGTGAGACCTCATTTAGAATACTATGTACAATTATGGAGGCCGCACCCTCAAAAAGATATAAAAAGAATGGAGTTGGTCCATAGGAAGGCTACTAAAATGGTGTGTGGTCTTGGTGATAAGGTGTATGGAGACAGACTTAAAGATCTCACTCTGTATACTTTAGAGGAAAGACAGGTGAGGGGAGATATGAAAGGAAACTCTGCAATGAAAGGGCATAGGATGAAGTTAAGAGGTGATAGGCTCCAGAGTAATCTGAGAAAATACTTTTCTACAGAAAGGGTGGTAGATACGTGGAACAGTCTCCCAGAAGAGGTGGTGGAGACAGAAACTGTCTGAATTCAAGAGGGCCTGGGATAGGCATATGGGATCTCTCAGAGAGAGAAAGAGATAATGGTTACTGCGGATGGGCAGACTACATGGGTCATTTGGCTTTTATCTGCCGTCATGCTTTGATGTTTCTACTTAGACAGTAGTCTTCTTTCTTTGAATCCCTTCTGGACACCGATTCAATGAAATCCAATCTCTAACACTTGATCCACTGTACTCATCATTTCTTAAGATAGAGGAGTTCTCACTCATATCAACTTCCTACTAGAGGTAGCCTTCAATATTCATATCAGACACTTTATAGAGATACAGAACTTATTATCCAGACCACACTGTCTTCCTGGAAGATCTGTACTTATTAGACTGTAAACCTGCCTTGGCTTGTTGCCTAGATTGAACTATGCCTCTCCAAACTACAACTTGTCTGT
The DNA here is from genome assembly GCF_902459505.1 of Geotrypetes seraphini. Taxonomy (NCBI): domain Eukaryota; kingdom Metazoa; phylum Chordata; class Amphibia; order Gymnophiona; family Dermophiidae; genus Geotrypetes; species Geotrypetes seraphini. The sequence goes on along the minus strand of NC_047101.1, from coordinate 26,436,403 downwards.
TTTTGTTCTATACCCCTAACAGACTAGGATCTTTGGTGACCAAGAACTTCCCATAGTCAACGAATTGTATAATCATGCTACCATGCTCGGGTTGGGCTGCAACTGGACAGTAGTGCTCCAAAGCCTGAAATAACAGTGGTAACAGTCTTAGTAGTTTACTCAATTTCTCCTCCATTGTGGATGTTATGAAGCAGACTCTTAAGTCCTACTCCATATTTTTGCATCTCATTTTTGTCTGGAGACCAATACCAGACGGGATAGTCAGTTCGGCCAAACAGTAAAAACAAAAAAAATTCTCTATTTAGTCGCCATAGCATGGCAAGGACTAGCCTATAGAGTATCCAAGAGTCAGACACGACCAATGGATAGTAGTAGTAGTATCTAGTCCCCAACTTCTCTCCATCTCATTTATAATAGCTAGGGAGTCCCATCTGTGAGAATATGCTGCCTGCTTGTATTGGGATAAAGCACAGTTACTTACCTGTAACAGGTGTTATCCAGGGACAGCAGGCAGATATTCTCACAACCCTAGCACCTCCCCTACTGAACTGATGGTCCCATGAGCCAACGGGCGGGAAGGCATTCGCGCATGCGTGGTATGGACAGTCTTGAAACGTCTAGGAAGTGAAAGTGACAATACACTTTTGCACTGTCCATACCGGGCTCTATGGATGACATCACTCACCTATGAGAATATCTGCCTGCTGTCACTGGATAACACCTGTTACAGGTAAGTGACTTTGCTTTCTGAAATACTGCCTGGAACAGAAATAAAATGGCCTGGGGAGAGCTGGATTCTAAACCTCAAATTAAATTCTGGAGAAATGTCTGGCCAAACTGTTGAGCTCAGGAGTCCTATTCCAAACAAATTTCCTCCATGGAGTCTGATTTCAAGTGGGTTACTGACACAACCTTAGCTCCAACATTATGAACTGTGTAATGGCCTCTAGAATCAGGCTTACCTAGGCATAAGTAAAGAGAATACAGTCTTCTAGCCAATTTGAGCATGTGTTTATTGTTGTCTGCCCTCATCTTGTTTAGGCCAAAAGAAAGAAACAAAAAAAGGGTGGACTCCTATGGGCTTTAGTCTGCTCCAGATAGATGTCAAAGCTTTCTTATAGTCCAAAATATGCAGTGCATTTTAATCTTTGTGGGCATGAGATTTTTTTAAAAAAATTTTTGATATAACAATTTTGACTGCTTAAGGTAAACTTAGGATGTAAGACCCCACTCTGTTGTTGATAAACTGAAGTTGAACAGCTACTAGGGTCTGGAGCTCACTGACCTTGCAGGCTGAAATGACTACCATCAAAACAGGACTTAACCACTTAGGTAGTTTAGTTGACAGGTTTCTAGCGACTTGAAAGGAGCTTTCATCAGTTAGGTTAAAATGACATTGAGGACACAGTAGGAGGCTTCAATAGAAGCAAGTTCTGCATGAAGTAGAAAATGAATAAAGGAGTAAGGCATTCAAGGCAGTCTGCTGTATGATCCTGGCTTGGAGTAGAGCTGAGGCACTTATTGTTTATAGTGAATTATAAAAAGGTCTGTTGGGTGGGTGCCTCACTCTTGAAAGATCATCCTGGCTAGGCTCTTGTTTAGAGACTGTTTACGAGGCTGCAGAATCTGGTTCAGTCTGTCTGCCAGATTTGTGTCTCAGAGGGACATCTATTGCAAGATGGCCCACTTCCACATTCTGATTGCTTCCTGACACAGAAGCAGGGTGAAAGTCTGTCACCTCCTATTTGTTGATATACATTATAGTCTTGTTATCTGTCTTAATTAGAATAATTTGATATACTAACTGATCTCTGAAAACTCTTAGAACATCCTAGATTGCTCTTAGCTCCAAGAAGATTTTCCTTGAGTGTGGAACTCATCTGAATAAGTTCTTCAATCCAGTTTAAATAAATCTGTTAGCACCTTTGGAATTTTAGGAAATTGTGTTAGAAATTACATTTTATGAGAACTTTTGGGATAACAGGAAGATATATGGTTGTAGTGTAAACATAAAATTGAGTACAGGGAAAAGTTTCTTTCCCTGAAATGGCTGACAGGCAAGGTATGATGCAAACCTAACTGGTTCTCTGCAAAAACTCATCTTTGGTTGTTGTTTCTAGGCTACAGTGTTTAAATTGAACCTGAAAAATGAGCTCACATGTTCAGGAAGAACCAGGGCATATTTGCATTTTGGAAAATTTAATCTAGTCAAGCTGATATTGAATCTTTGGGAGAGTAAGGTGGTAAGGATAAGCTATGGTGAGCTGGACAGATGGAGCACAAATGAATAGGGGATTTCTGTGAATGAGATACCAGGCTGAGTCAATGTTGTAAGGCTATGGTTGTTTGTGTATCCCCTCCCCTTAGAGCAGGGTTAGGCAATTCCGGTCCTCAAGAGCCACAGGCAGGTCAGGTTTTCAGGATATCCATAATAAATATGCATGAGATAGATTTGCATATCAAGGAGGCAGTGCATACAAATCCATCTCATACATATTCATTGTGGATATCCTGAAAACCTTACCTGCATATGGCCCTCGAGGACCGGAATTGCCTACCCCTGCCTTAGAGCATCATCCTGTACCCTAGAACACATTTTCCATTCAGGTCCATTATGTAGATTTCTTTTCAATATACTTGAACCTGCGGCAAGAAGAAGGGAGGTCAGTAGGGGAATACTTTTCCCTAATGCTGAGTGAAGCTCGAGAGATATTAAGAACATAAGAATTGCCATAGTTGGACAGACCAAAGGTCCATTAAGCCCAGGATTCTGTTTCCAACAGTGGCCAAAGGGCAGATAAATGTCAAGATAAAATTATCCAATTATGCTCATCACCACTCAATGTGAAAGCGTGAGAATCAACTCAAAAACCTCACAAACTTCCAAAAAATATTAATAGAGCTCAATCAATTTCTGAAAATTTTTAAGAAACTTCAATACATCTCAATAAATTTGAAAACATCTCACTAAGTATCTCAAACTCTAACAAGATGGATATATCATAATGCTTATGATGCTCAGATCAAACGATCTCTAGAACTGTCAATCACCAAGTCCATACTTTGTTGATTCCTCTCAATCTGTAACATCTTAAATCATTGTAGTATAAATCATGTTTTATTGGCACACCATCAATAAACACACAAGACAACACGACCATACAACAAGGTCGCGAACATCAAATGTACCATCAAACACATTTTCACCCCAACCAAAGAATCCCCCAATCCCCACCCACTCCAAATCCCAAACCCCCACCCCAACCCAAACCCACACCATGAGACCCATTCCATACCCAAAACCCCCCAGCAAGAAAGGATTATGCTGAGCAAGCTGTTTGCTTATGCCGCTCAGCACAGATCAAACAAAACAAGAGATCCAATTCCCATCCTCCCACCCACAATGTGTAATCCCACCCTACCCCCTGAACTCCACATACGTCCAACCACTCATACCTACCTTTCACACTCTCTCAAACATCCACCCACCAACCCGGGGAAAACAGCTGAGAGCATAAGGTATCAACAACAGAGTGAATTCAAGACCAGACTTCTGGCCCTAGGGGAAAGCGAGGAAATGTAGGGGTCCCAGGTCTGCAGGAAAATCTTCGTCCGCCGGACAGATAATCGAGCATGGCGCTGCTCCAAGAGCATCAAATTATGAAAACGATTCCTCCAAGCCCAGTAAGCAGGCATCTTAAATCATTGTAAACCGCATAGAACTTCACGGTCCTGCGGTATATAAATTGTTGTTATTATTATTATTAACTTAAATGTTATTTCAGATTACCATCCTAGGCCCGTAGCTTTAATCATGTATACACCACCCTCCTTTCCTCAAAACATAAAACAGTAATCACCAAGTGCTGTACTAAATTCCTGTTACTTTTAATGTTAATTATAACATCAGCAATAAATCCAATATTGGCAAAACTTATCTTTGATGGTTACAACAAATTCCAGCTTGGCAAAACTCAAAAGACTCCAGATGCTCTCCCTCATGTGAGTGTTTCAATCGTAATGATCTTCTTCATGGGAACCCTGCCTGCATTGCCAAACTGCAAAACATAGACACCATCATAAAGTTTATAATCCTAGATACAACACAAATAGATATGTTTTCTATTTTTGAAGATTTAAAGATATTTTTTTGTACCCTTTACTTGACGGTGTTTTTCAATGACCATCCTGTTCAAGTTGATCCATTTAGGATAAAGCAACCTTCATGTTAGACTCCACCAGGCACAGTGGATTCTGCTATAGATGTTTTTCAAAGGTTCGTACTCAAAGAATTGAGAACTTGGTCACCACAGCCAGTAAGACATCCTAACCTATCTAGAACAGAAAGAGAAGCTGAGGACGTGCTGAGGATCGAGTCGGTTCAGCGAACGGCCACCAGGATGGTCTTGGGTCTCACGGATCTCACTTATGAAGAAAGATTAAAAAAATTGCGGCTGTACTCACTTGAGGAAAGAAGAGAACGGGGGGATATGATTGAAACATATAAGTACATCACGGGACGCATCGAGTCAGAAGATGATATCTTCTGGCTCATGGGACCCTCAACCACCAGAGGGCATCCGCTGAAGATCAGGGGAGGGAAGTTTCATGGCGACTCCAGGAAGTACTTCTTCACCGAAAGAGTAGTGGATCATTGGAACAGACTCCCACTCCAGGTGATAAAGGCCAGCAGCGTGACGGATTTTAAGAGAAAATGGGATACTCATGTGGGATCTTTAAGGGAGTAAATTCAGGGGAGGGGATACTTGGAATGGGCAGACTTGGTGGGCTATAGCCCTTTTCTGCTGCTTTTTTCTATGTTTCTAAGCTTCGCGCATGTTGCAGGATGTTTATTTTTTATCATAAAGTTGATCCATTTAGGATAAAGCAACCTTCATGTTAGACTCCACCAGGCACAGTGATTCTGCTATAGATGTTTTTCAAAGGTTCGTATTCAAAGAATTGAGAACTTGGTCACCACAGCCAGTAAGACATCCTAACCTATCTAGAACAGAAAGAGAAGCTGAGGATCGAGTCGGTTCAGCGAACGGCCACCAGGATGGTCTTGGGTCTCACGGATCTCACTTATGAAGAAAGATTAAAAAATTTGCGGCTGTACTCACTTGAGGAAAGAAGAGAACGGGGAGATATGATTGAAACATATAAGTACATCACGGGACGCATCGAGTCAGAAGATGATATCTTCTGGCTCATGGGACCCTCGACCACCAGAGGGCATCCGCTGAAAATCAGGGGAGGGAAGTTTCATGGCGACTCCAGGAAGTACTTCTTCACCGAAAGAGTAGTGGATCATTGGAACAGACTCCCACTCCAGGTGATAAAGGCCAGCAGCGTGACAGATTTTAAGAGAAAATGGGATACTCACGTGGGATCTTTAAGGGAGTAAATTCAGGGGAGGGGATACTTGGAATGGGCAGACTTGGTGGGCTATAGCCCTTTTCTGCTGCTTTTTTCTATGTTTCTATGTTTTTAAGCTTCGCGCATGTTGCAGGACGTTTATTTTTTAACATAAAGCAAGCTGACAAAGGAGGATCAATCATAGTGATGGACTACATCACATATATTACAGAAGCCCATAGACAACTGGCGAATCTGACATTTTATCTTCCCTTGGATAATAATCCTACCAATGTGGTCAAGATAGAAATTGACACACTTTTGTCAGAAGCTCTGGATCAGGGGTCCATCATTAATAAAGAATTTCAGTTTTAATTGTTCAATTCCCGGTGACTCTTGTTCTGTATTTACTGCCAAAGATTCATAAGAACATCCAAAATCCACTTGGGCGTCCTATAATTTCATCTAAGGGCTCCTTCTTCTACAATCCCACTTTATTCCGGAACTAGTGGGTTATTTCCCTCCACCCACCAGGGTCTGTAGGAAGCCTCAAAACTTCAGAGACTTTCCCCCCTCCCTTACATACCTCCTCCCTGAACATGCTCACCAGTCTGTAGGAGGTCATCTTTTCTGCTCGTGTTTTATTTTGTGATCTTTCAGTATTTTTGTTCGCAGTTTTTGCCCTCGTGCTGTGGAGGTTCCCTGCGGGGACATCCATGACTGCAGGAGATCGCAGACTGTTGGAGAACGTCTGCTTCTGGGTGGTTCCCTGCTCAGCAGTAAGCTCCCTGGACAGCCTGCACATCAGATTGGGGCTCCAGGACGTTTCCCTTGGGAGCTAGCTCACCCCAGGTTCGTCTGCTAGTGGGTGTAGCACAGGCTGAGGTGGTTCCTTGGAGGTGTGACCGGGATCAGAGCCAGGCTGCATCCCTCCGCCAGGAGTTTGTGCGGCATGCCCAGGCCGTGGGGCAGTCAGAAGACTTGAAATCCAGATTTCCAGTTCACTAAGGCAAAGGATCTCCCTGCAAGCTGTATTCAGCTGCATGCAGTTTCTCTCATCAGCACAGTGAGTAAAATGTTTGTTTTTCCTGTGAGCACATGGTTATGTGAGAGCAAGCTAACAGCTTGAATCAGAGAGTTTGAGGGGTCTTTAAAAAGGGGATTTTAGGTGGTTTTTCTGCATGTCCTATGCCCCCCTAAAATCTCTAGGTTTTATTGTTCTCTATTTTTAGTCAAAACAGGGCCTCAGTGGCCATTTTGAATTTTTCCAGATTTGATTTTAAAATTATTTTTCATACTTGCCAGCTTCATTTTTAAAAGAAAACCACATAGATGACCTCCCCAGGGCAGGATGGGATGGATTCATGCCTCATTTGCGGTGGATAGCTGTCGGTTGAGCAGCCGTGTTCCACGTGTGCTGCAGACTGCAAGGGGGGCGAGGTTTGCTCAAATGCGGTACCTTTGACCTCTGGGTAGGATCTTTAAGTGCCTTATGCCCCCAACTCCTGTGAAATTGGTATCAGGGGACCCTGGAGAGTATGCTGGCGGTATTTTGGTGAATCGTAAGTGCAGCCCCCATGAAAAACCTTATAAATCTTTCAAATATTCCAAATCTGAGGTGCAGAAGTCTGCTCCTGCTCCAGAGGATGATTTTCCCCCGGAATTTGTACATACTTTATCATTCATACTTAGTTTAAAAGTCCCTGCCTGTTTCCCTTCCACCAGCTTTTTGTGCCGGACACAGGGACCCCTGCTTCAAGGGACCAGGGTCTTTCTTCTTGTCTTCTCTTTCTTTTCTTCATTTCCTTCTTGTGAACCCCTACCTTATCATACTTTCCATACATGTTTCTTCTTTGAACTTAAAAAAACTAAATTGTAGTTCTACCCCTTCTATCCTTTTGTATTAGTTTGTATGTCGATTTGTTTATGCTATTTTAGTTCTTAAAATGTAATATGCATTTTTTTTCTGGTTTTGTGTGTATATTTCCATGATATTGTATTTTGCTTTGTAAAACAAAATAAGCGATTATATCAAATTTTAATAAAAACTTGAAACTTGAAAACTTCCTGCGAGTGTATCGGGGAGTAAGATGACTGTGCCCACAGTTGTGCCAGACACTCTTTCCAATCCTCTGCTTTCACAGGGCAACTCTGCGGTGGCCACGGACATGGCAAATCTGGCGGATCTCCAGGATCCAGACTGGTGCGGAGCCTGTGATTTGAAAGAGAACCCCACTGTGCACAGGTTCTTCAAACTTGCATACCTTGTGGATTTAATCTCTGATTATCTGCAGGAATTGAAGCTACAGACAGACCAGCTGGTCTCTGCTGAATGTTCCTTTATGAGTAACCAGAGGCCACAGTCTTTTGCCTCTTTTCCTGATCATCCTGATGTTGTCTGGATTCTTATGGATATCTGGAAGAGGGCTGGTGGGTGCCCTAGAGCGCAACTGGTAGATCAATCGTCTGGAACTGCGGGCAATTCGGCTGGCCCTTCTCTTCGAGCGTCATCTCAGTCATCGAGCCATCTGTGTGTTCTCGGACAGTGCCACAGTGATGGCTTCTAACAATCATCAGGGAGACACAAAGAGTCCCTCTCTGAGTGTGGAGGCTCAGCTGCTCTTTTGGTGGGCAGAGAGACGCCTCGTGGTGCTGCCTGCGGCGCACGTGGCAGGAGTGGACAATGTCCAAGCAGACTTTCTCAGATGTAAGATGCTGGACCCCAGAGAGTGGTCACTCTCTCGAAGAGCATTCGTTTGCATAGTGGATCATTGGGGGTGCCTCACGTTCAACCTCATGGCAACGGCAGCCAACAAGAAAGCCGATCGTTTCTTCAGTCACCGGCGAGAGGCTAGAAGCGAAGGCCTGGATGCTCTGGTTCAGCCCTGGCTCCAGGAGGTTCTTCTTTATGTCTTCCCTCCATGACCCATGATGGACGTCGGTAGAGGTATATGGTGACACCCGATTAGCTGAGGCAGCCATGATATGCCGACTTGGTTTGGCTCCAACAGGTTTGAGGGCTCTGGCTCCCTTGTTATTCTCGCCTTGTCACACAGGGTCAAATTGCGATTCAAGATCTGGACCACTTTGGTCTTGCAGCCTGGCTCTTAAGTGTGTGTGGTCTTGACTAGCTAGGGCTATACTTCAGTGGTGATCGCCACACTGTAGCAGTGAAGAAAGCGTTCAGAGACACGAAGACTTCGTTTAAGGAATGGAAAAGGACAAAAATGGATGAAAACTGGAAAAAGCACAAACAACATCAAAGCAAGTGCCATAAGGGACTACGAGGAAAAAATAGCCAAGGAGGCAAAAAATTTTAAGCCGCTCTTTTGATATATTAAGGGGAAATGACGCACGAAGGAATCAGTGGGGCCGTTAGATGACCATGGAATAAAGGGAGTACTAAAGGAGGACAAAGCCATCGCCGACAAACTGAACACATTTTTTGCATCTGTATTTACTAAAGAGGATATATCCAATATACCAGAAGCCAACAGGATATACACAGGAAGTGAAGACGGGAAACTGACAGGGTTGATGGTCAGTCTGGAAGAGGTGTGCAAACAGATTGATAGGCTTAAAAACGATAAATCCCCAGGACTGGACGGCATCAACTGGAGGGTAATCAAGGAACTGAAAGGAGTAATAGCTGAACTACTTCAACTAATAGCCAATCTGTCGATCAAATCAGGAAAGATTCCAGAAGACTGGAAAGTGGCAAATGTTACACCGATCAAAGAAGGTTCGAGGGGGATCCGGGAAACTACAGACAGTGTGTCATGGGGACATTAGGAAGTATTTCTTCACCGAAAGGGTGGTTGATCATTGGAATAATCATCCACTTCAGGTAGTAAAGGCCAGCACGTGCTCGATTTTAAGAATAAATGGGATAAACATGTGGGATCACTTCGAGGAAGTGCTTAAGGGGGTGGGTTATTTGAGTGGGCAGACTTGTTGGGCCGTCGGCTCTTTTCTGCCGCCATGTTCTATGTTTCTATATCTGACTTCTGTACCGGGAAAGATGGTAGAGGCGCTGATAAAGGACCGCATCATCGATCACCTTGACAAACACAAACTAATGAGGACTAGCCAGCACGACTTCAGCAAAAGAAGATCTTGCTTGACAAACTTACTGCACTTCTACAAGGGAGTAAATAGGCAGATATACAAGAGTGACCTAGTCGATATCATATATCTAGATTTTCAGAAGGCGTTTGACAAGGTCCCGCATGAATGTCTACTTCGAAAAATTGCTAGCCATGGAATCAAGGGTAATATACTCACGTGTATTAAAAACTGGTTGGCGGATAGGAAATAGAGAGTGGGGATAAATGGACAATACTCGGACTGGAAAAGCGTCACAAGTGGAGTGCCGCAGGGTTCGGTGCTCGGGCCTGTCCTCGTCAACATATTTATAAACGACCTAGAAATTAGCACGATGAGTGAGGTGATTAAATTTGCAGACAATACAAAGTTATTCAGAGTAGTGACCACACTGAAGGATTGCGAAGACCTACAATGAGACATAAATACACTCGAGGAATGGGCCACAAAATGGCAAATGAGGTTCAACGTGGATAACTGCAAGGTGATGCATGTCGGTAACAAAAATCATATGCATGAATACAGGATGTCCGGTGCTGTACAGTGGTGCCTCACACAACGAACTTAATCCGTTCCAGGAGCAAGTTTGTTATGTGAAACGTTCGTTGTGTGAAACGCGTTTTCCCATAACAATACATGTTAAAAAAAATAATTCGTTCTGTAGCATAAAATATGCTAAGATGACATAAAAAAAGATAAATTTTTGGTTATTATTTTTATTTAGATACATCTAAAAACATAATTGTTTTTTAAAACAACACACATTTTTTTAAATTTAAAGACAGACTAAGTAGAGTCTAATTTTACAGTGAGAGGGCAGAGTCTCAGCGGCAAAAACTGGGACTTAACTGTTCATTTTTTTTTTTTTTCTACCGTGTTTCCCCGATGATAAGGCAGGGCCATCAAATAAGAGAGCCCCCCCTTTTTCGAAAAAAATGTAAAATAAGGCACCCCCCCGCAAATAAGCCACCCACCGATACCTGCGCTTACCCGAATCGGGTGGTACGGTGGGTGACTCCGTGTGGTCCCTGGCACCCCCGACACGATCGGGGCAAGAGGGAGCTCAAGCCCTCTTGCCCCCCCGACTCCCCGACACGATCGGGGCAAGAGGGAGCTCAAGCCCTCTTGCCCCCCCCGACTCCCCGACACGATCGGGGCAAGAGGGAGCTCAAGCCCTCCTGCCCCCCCCGACTCCCCGACACGATCGGGGCAAGAGGGAGCTCAAGCCCTCTTGCCCCCCCCGACTCCCCGACTCGATCGGGGCAAGAGGGAGCTCAAGCCCTCTTGCCCCCCCGACTCCCCGACACGATCGGGGCAAAAGGGAGCTCAAGCCCTCTTGCCCCCCCGACTCCCCGACACGATCGGGGCAAAAGGGAGCCCAAGCCCTCTTGCCCCGCCGATTCCCCAACTCCCCGACAATATCGGGCCAGGAGGGAGCCCAAGTCCTCCTGGCCACGGCGACCCCCTAACCCCACCCTGCACTACATTACGGGCAGGAGGGATCCCAGGCCCTCCTGCCCTCGACGCAAACCCCCCCTCCCCCCAACGACCGCCCCCCCCAAGAACCTCCGACCGCCCCCCCAGCCGACCCGCGACCCCCCTGGCCGACCCCCACGACACCCCCAACCCCCTTCCCCGTACCTTTCTGTAGTTGGCCGGACAGACGGGAGCCAAACCCGCCTGTCCGGCAGGCAGCCATCGACGGAATGAGGCCGGATTGGCCCATCCGTCCCAAAGTCCGCCTACTGGTGGGGCCTAAGGCGCCTGGGCCAATCAGAATAGGCCCGGGAGCCTTAGGTCCCTCCTGGGGGCAGGGCCTGAGGCACATGGTCGGGTTGGGCCCATGTGCCTCAGGCCCCGCCCCCAGGAGGGACCTAAGGCTCCCGGGCCTATTCTGATTGGCCCAGGCGCCTTAGGCCCCACCAGTAGGCGGAGCTTTGGGACGGATGGGCCAATCCGGCCTCATTCCGTCGTTGGCTGCCTGCCGGACAGGCGGGTTTGGCTCCCGTCTGTCCGGCCAACTACAGAAAGGTACGGGGAAGGGGGTTGGGGGTGTCGTGGGGGTCGGCCAGGGGGGTCGCGGGTCGGCTGGGGGGGCGGTCGGAGGTTCTTGGGGGGGGGGCGGTCGTTGGGGGGAGGGGGGGTTTGCGTCGAGGGCAGGAGGGCCTGGGATCCCTCCTGCCCGTAATGTAGTGCAGGGTGGGGTTAGGGGGTCGCCGTGGCCAGGAGGACTTGGGCTCCCTCCTGGCCCGATATTGTGTGGGGAGTTGGGGAATCGGCGGGGCAAGAGGGCTTGGGCTCCTTTTTGCCCCGATCGTGTCGGGGAGTCGGGGGGGGCAAGAGGGAACCAGGCGGAGAGAGGGCAGTTAAGCGCAGTGCCTGCGCGGAAGGATGCAGCTCGGGCGACTTCGTTGTGTGAAACGAAGTTCGTTGTACGGATCAAGACATAAAGTTCGTTGTGCGCAGCGTTCGCTGTGCGAGGCGTCCGTTATGCGAGGCACCACTGTACTCAGAGAGAGAGCCCCCAGGAAAGATTCTTGGGAGTACTTGTAGATAAGTCAGTGAAACCGTTTGCGCAATGCGCGGCAGTAGCGAACAGGGCAAACAGAATGCTAGGAATGATTAAGAAGGGGATCACAAACAGTTCTGAAAAGATTATCATGCCATTGTACTGGGCCATGGTACGCCCCCCACCTGGAATACTGCGTCCAGCACTGGTCGCCGTACATGAAAAAGGACATAGTACTACTCAAAAGGGTCCAGAGAAGAGCGACAATAATGGTTAAAAGACTGGAGGAGTTGTTATACAATGAGAGGCTAGAGAAACTGGGCCTCTTCTCCCTTGAAAAGAGGAGACTGAGGGAACATGATTGAAACATTCAAGATATTGAAGGGAATTGACATAGTAGAGAAAGAGAAATTGTTCACCCTCTCCAAGGTGAAGAGAACCAGAGGGCACTTGCTAAAGTTAAAAGGGAATAGATTACGTACAAACGTAAGGAAATTCTTTTTCACCCAGAGAGTGGCTGTTATAGGGGAAAACACCCTACAGGGATTCAAGAAAAGGTTGGATAAGTTCCTGCTGGAACAGAACATACATAGGTAATGCTAGACTCAAATAGGGCAATGATCTTTGACCTAAGGGCTGCCGTGTGAGCGGACTGCTGGGCACGATGGACCTGGTCTGACCCAGCAGCAGCAAATCTTATGTTCTTATGCTTCACAGCAAGCGGACGTCCACAATGGCGGCAGTGCGAAGGCTTGGAGGTGTTGTTATGCCTGGTGCACCCTGAGGTAGGTGGACCCTTGTTTTCCATTGATTCCTTGGGTCCTGGAATTTCTGCAAGTTGGCCTGAAGAGAAAGGTCTAGCAGTAGCTTAGCTCCGGGTACAAATTGCTGGGCTTTTGTGTATGGGCCCTCCTTCCCTGAGGGACTTATTGGCAGTCCATCCAGATGTGGTTTGTTTTCTGTGGGGAGTGTTACAGCTCAGGCCTCCCTTGCACTTTCCCTGTCCTTGCACTTTCCCTGTCCAACCTGGAATCTTAATCTGGTTCTTCGCTCTCTTGCTCACCCTCCGTATATACCTCTAGAGCAATTGTCTCTGATGGATCTCATGCTCAAGACAGTCTTCCTAGTTGCTGTTACCTCAACCTGCAGGGTTTTGGAACTGCAGGCCCTCTCCTGCAGGGTTCCTTTTCTGCGGATTACATACTCCACGGTGATGTTGCGTATTGTTCCTTCTTCTTCTGAAAGTGTTTTCCATTTTCCATGTGAATCAGGAAATCTGGCTTCCTGCTTTTGCTTCCTCTGGTTCACGTGAGCAGGACAGGTGTTGTGATCCTTGGCTGTACGCAGAAGTTTGTGATATCTGGAGGTCACCAATGAGTTTCGCCTCTCTGACCACCTGGGTGGGTCTTGCCCACAGAGGGAAACCAGCTTCTATGGCTACCATTTCAAGATGGATTCACATGGCCATTTCTGCAACTTATGTTGCAGACGGAATGAGGTGCCCTCCTCGGGGTCTGGGCTCCTTCAACCAGAGGGTATTGCCTCCTCTTGGACAGAGTCATTGGCTGTTTCTCTGGATGAGATTTACAAGGCCGCTACCTGGTCCTCCTTGCATACATTCACCAAGTTTTACAGGATAAATGTGGGGGTCAAGCAGGATGCTGCTTTTGGTGCATCTGTGTTGGCAGTGGGCTCATTAGTCCCACCCTGAATTTTCAAGACTGCTCTGTTATGTCCCATTGATCCCAGAATAAAGTGGGATTGTACAAGAATGAAAGATTAGGTTCTTACCTCCGCTAATCTTCTTTCTTAAAATTCCACATTTTATTCCAGGAACCTGTCCTATCCTTGCTGATTCGCCGATTGTCTGCTTTTACATTACATTACATTACATTAGTAATTTCTATTCCACCTGTGCCTTGCGGTTCTAGGCGGATTACAAATTAGAAGAGATCTGGACATTACCGAGAGAATTACGTAACAATGATTACCTAGAGAATTACATAACAGTGATTCATGTACTTTACATGGTGTGGTAGAGGATTCAATTATAAGATGTCTGGATTTTTCCGAAAGAATTACATAGCAGAGAATCAAGTGATAACAGGATACAGTGGAGAATATCAGTATATACGGGTTACAGCAGAGAAATTACCTAACAATGATGTAAGAAGTTTGTTGGATAGTGAGGTAGATGCTTATTTAGGAATCAGAATATTTTTGGAAGGTAAGGTTCTAGGAGTTGACTAATGTGCGATAGAGATTAGTTAGTAGGGACGTGTTTTTTGAATAGAAATGTTTTGATTTCTTTTCGAAACACTTTGATGTCTGTTGTTTTGATCATTAGTTTACAAATACTGGTAAGCTGCATTTCTATCCAGTTCTTATTAGAGTGCCATCAGAATGAGGTTAGCACTCAGTTTAGGGAGTCCCCAGTTAGGACGCCCTCTTCTGTCAGTGCATTTTATTTCTACTTCTAGCACTGTTGTTGTCATTCAGGTTACTAATGTTTTGTTATCCTGATTTGATTATGTTCCCTTGTTGCTGTTTTGCATTTATAATTGTGAACAGAATATACTTATTTGTTGGGGAGTATCCCCAACAAATCCTCTCTCTTTCTTGTTCTTATCATCTACAGATGTTCCTGGCTGCTTTCAGACTGACTGGTGAATATGCTCAGGGAGGGGGGAGGAAGCCTCTTAAGTTTTGAGGCTTCATACAGATGCTGGCAGGTGGAGGGAAATAACCCACTGGTCCCGGAATAAAGTGTGGATTTACAAGAAAGAAGATTAGCAGAGGTGAGAACCTAATCTTTCGTTACTTGAGCCATTATCTATTTATGTAGACATTTTCTTACAACCCTTTGTTCCTCTGACTACTTCATTCATAAGAGACTCTACTGATTTTATGGTACATTTAGATGCATAAAGTACTTTCCCAGTGCAGAGATTCAATTCAGTGAATCTCTGCACTGGGAAAGTGTGTTCTATCGAGCAGCGGTGATCTTTCCCATATCTGAGGATATTATTGAGATGAGTGCAGGTTTTTTTCTTGCTATAAGCATTTCTATTTGAAGAGACTTTGTTAATATATTTAAACATTTACTGTACTCTTACGGAGTTTTTCTATGACCAAGGATGTGCTCTCTATGACAACTCAGTAATTGTCATAGTAGTTTCCCGAGTTTATTCTCAGGGAACTCCGAGGTCTTTTCTCCGTATTAGGACCCTGCCTTAATTAGTCTCAAAGTGGGTTATATAAAGTGAATACCTTTTGGTGATTTAAAGTTAGATGCATGTAATTTACAATCTAAAGTTTTTTTTGTTGGTTACAACTGACATAGAGGCGCTATATACGAATATTCCCCAAGAGGCAGCACTCCAAGTAATCAAGAAGGTTTTGGAATCGCGTGATCCACCTACAACTTTTTTGATAGTTTTACTGTGATTTGTTTTGAAGAAAAAGTTTTATGTTTAAGGATCAGTATTTTTTTTTTTCCAAACGAAAAGAACAGCTATGGGAGCAATAGTTGCTTCCGATGTTGCTAACCTGTATATTAGTAATTTGGAAAACAGTTTTTTGGACAATACAGTGTGGAAATCCAATATCCTTTTTTTGGAAAAGGTTGATTGATGATGCATTCCTGTTATGGCAGGGAACATTAGAACATTTACAAGGTTTTTTGTTTGGTTGAATGGCTGTGATAACAACTTGAAGTTCATGTTCTAATGTTATGAAAGACAGATCTGTTTTTTAGACCTATTAATCTCTTGGACGGGTATTGGCTTTGAGTACACTATCAAAAACTCATGGATAGAAACACTCTGCTCCATTATAGTAGTTGTCATCTCCTACATTTGCGACTAAATATACTGCTGGGGCAATTCTTGAGGTTGAAAAGGATTTGTTCCACAACTGAAGAATTTGAATGCCAAGCAGAAGTTTTGAAGGAGAGATTTATTAATCGTGGTTATCCCTCTTCAGTTATTAGGCAAGCTTAAAAGAAGGCTCGATGGGTAGAATGCATTTACCTCTAACAACCTCAACAAAAGTTCACCATGGATCGTATTACATTTGTTCTACCATACTCGCCCAGAGTGCATGCTGTAAGATGCTGTATTTTAAAATATTGGCACAAAGAGCAACTTCATGATATTTTTCAAAATCCTCCACAATTTGCATACACCAGAGGTAAGAATTTAAAGGAGCATCTGTCACCATCTTTTTTTTACCAGTAAGAGAGGGTTCAGAAGGTAGAGATCATGCCACTGGACATTTTCCTTGTCGCCAGTGTAGCATGTGCAATTGTTCTTTTTCACGACACTTTGTTGATCTAAATGCATGTAATGTCATTTTCAAACATTATTCTACTTGTTTGACAGCTCAGGTTATCTATGCAATCTGGTGTCCTTGTAAGCTAGTGTATGTGGGTGAAACCAAGTGAGTTCTAAAAGTTAGATTGATTGAACATCGTTCTCATTTACAATCACAAGATACAAATGCACCCTTGGGTATCCCATTGTTTGGAAACACATCATTTCTTTGAATATTTAAGATTTGCAGTGTTGGGAATTGTAAAATTCTTCCTGGGGGGGGGGGACTATTTAAATTACATTCTACTCAAAAAGGAGCATTGCTGTATCTTTTATTTAGACAATTTAATACCATCAGGGTTAAATCGGGAATGGGACATTTAGGCTTGGTTTTCCAGCCCCTACTTGATGAGTTCCCCTTGTGCTATGTGCTGCTGTTTAGGAGGAGGTGTGGTTGCATTGGTAACTTTTAAAAAATTTTTCTGATTGGCTTTTTGGGGTGGTCTCCCATAGTGGTGCAGGATTCTTTGTGTGGTGATGTGTACAGAATACAGTAGTTGTTAAATGGATTTGCTGTTGTTTGTTGCTAAGAGATAGATAGATAGATAGATATTATTATTATTATTTATTTTTTTAAATATTTTAGATATGGGGTTGTGTTTTTGGATTGGTATGATGTTCTTCCGGGTTTGTGTTATCTACTGTCTTGGCAGTCTATAGCTAATTACATTGACTTTGCATCATCATATGTAGATTTGGTTGATTTTGCCACCCCTTTGGTTGATTTTGCCACAATGGGGAGTTGCTTGTTTTTAATGACATTTTGCGCGTGATTTAAGCCTGCACGATGTTCATGCGGAGTTGCAGCTGTGCTACAGATTGTCGTTAGAACAGGCTGAGTCAGTTGCTAGGTAATTTGCCCCTTTTCGCTCTGTGTGTGAATTTTTTGTGCATTTTTAATTAGCCTTTTTGTTTTGTTTTTTTTAGTCAGCTTGTTATTTGAGGTTAGTAGTATATGTGAAGAGATGTTGTATTCAGCAATATAAACTTTATGATGGTGTCTATGTTTTGCAGTTTGGCAACGCAGGCAGGGTTCCCACGAAGAAGATCATTACGATTGAAACGCTCACATGAGGGAGAGTGTCGGGAGTCTTTTGAGTTTTGCCAGCGCTGGAATTGATTGTAACCATCAAAGATAAGTGTTGCCAATATTGGATTTATTGCTGATGTTATAATTAATATTAGAAGTAACAGGGATTTAGTACAGCACTTGGTGATTCCTGTTTTGTGTTTTGAGGAAGGGAGGATATACATGATTAAAGCTACGGTCCCAGGATGGAGATCTGAAATAGCATTTAAGTTATAAGATATCCTATGATCTGAGCATCATAAGCATTATGATATATCCATCTTGTTAGAGTTTAAGATACCTAGTGAGGTCTTTACAAATTTATTGAGATGTATTGAAGTTTCTTGAAAATTTTCAGAAATTTATTGAGCTCTATTAATAGTTTTTGGAAGTTTGTGAGGTTTTTGAGTTGGCTCTCATGCTTTCACATTGAGTTGTGATGAGCCTAATTGGATAATTTTATCTTGACACTTATCTGCCCTTTGTTACTATATTGTGTTTTCTTTGATAGTGGGCATTTGAATTTCGCCTTTCTGCCTGTTAAAGGCTGTAAACTTGAAAAAAAAAATCACCAACATCTCTTGTCATACCAGGCGGCACTATGGGGCAAGGATTTGGAACATCTGATCATATCTTCCAGCTCCTATTTGGAATTTAGGAGGCATTTAAAGACATACTTGTTCTCTAAATATTTGGGTAACTAGTTTTCAATCTATCCTAAATTCTGCAAAATGCACAGAATTTCATCATTCTATTTTCTGAATACTTGGGTATCTAATCTCAACTTATTTTATATTTTATCTTTTGTAAACTGCATAGAACTTTACGGTCCTGTGGTATATAATTGATTGTTATGTTATGTTTTGCACTGAGTGTCACATGTATGATTTCCTCCTGGTTGGTGAGAAGTTATATGTGTGTGCTTGCTGCAAAGAGTTCCTAGCTCTCAGAGAATGAGTAGATTCCCTTGAGGCTAGAGTAGCAGACTTGGAGGAGCTGAGGGAGACAGAGAAGTACATAGAGGAGACCTACAGGAATGTTGTAGAGAAGTCCCGCCTCCAGTCTGGTAGCTCGTTTGCTACCTTGGAGGAGAGAGGTCTCCTAGAAGGAGAGCATCACCCTAGTGAAGTAGGAAATAATCCTGTAGCTAGGACCTGCTCACCAGGGGAATACAACATCCTCTTGAACTAAGGATGTGTCTCCAGGGGTGTCATAGCCTCGTCGGCATTGCCTACGCCCGAGATGCTTCTGGGGAACGGAGCGGAGGCGTCTCTTCGGGCCTTTGAGACCACATTGAGCCCCAACACGAGAGCTCCTCCCCTCAATCCTCGAGCCACCAGTTCCCCGAGGGTAGAGAGGCAGTCGGAAGTCGACTTGCATTCTCCCCCAGAGGCTGCCAGGGACAGTGAGGAAAACAGTGACTCAGGCTCTCAGAATTTTCATCGGAGCCTGAGTATCCATGAGGATGGAATAACATCAGGATCAGATCTGACCCAGGAGAGACAGAGAAGAGGAGAACCTTTGGTTGGTGAACAAAACTTTTCATCATCAGACTTGCAAACTTTAAATATTATAAAGCCCCAAGAGGCAACATTAGACGCCTTGTGGGACTTGACTGCCAATTTAGTTAAAACAGTGAATATTAACTATCTTCAAATTGAAGGGAAGATAAAGACTCAAGAGAAGGAGGTTTCTCAAATAAAACAAGACCTGGGTGAATCAAAAATAGATACAGTGGTGCCTCACACAACGAACTTAATTGGTTCCAGGAGCAAGTTTGTTATGCGAAAAGTTCGTTATGTGAAACGCGTTTTCCCATAACAATACATGTTAAAAAAAATAATTCGTTCTATAGCATAAAATATGCTAAGATGACATAAAAAAAGATAAATTTTTTGTTATTATTTTTATTTAGATACATCTAAAAACATAATTGTTTTTTAAAACAACACACATTTTTTAAATTTAAAGACAGAGAGGGCAGTTAAGCGCAGTGCCATCAGTTATCCTGCCCCTCTCAGTGAATTGCCTGGGATGGAGGGAGGGAGAGAAGAAGGCAGATGATGGAAGTGGGAAGAACTTGTGCCGTCAGCATCAGGCACAAGCGGGAAAGCAGCAGCGGTGAGGGGCTAGAAGTTATCTTCCTTTCATTCATGTCCTTGCCACCCCCGTCCCTTGGTCGGTCCCACAATTTCACAATTTCCTGCATATCTCCTCCCTCCATTCTTGTAGCCCATAATCTCCTCTCCTGACATCTCCCTGTCCTTTTACTTCCATTATCTTCCTATCCCATCTCTATTCCCTTTTGTCCCTCTCCCCATGATCAATTATCTCACCACCTCTCTCTTCCCTCACCCTCAGGGTTCAAGATTGCTTCCACTCTTTTTCCTGTTGTTCTCTCTGCCTGTCACCCTATGATTTAGCATCCCTTCTGCCCTTGTCCAATATTTCCCCTTCTCTCCCTCCCTCTCATCCCCTGCTCCAACATACCGTATTTCGACTGCCCTTCCATCCCCAGGCCTGCCAACTTCCACTCATTTACTGCTTTCTCCCACCTCTGCCAAAGCCCGCCCCCCCCCCCCCCCCGCGCAGTGATCGGCAACACCAGGCACCCCCCCTCAATCGGTGAAACAGGGCCCCCCCTCGATCGGCGAAACAGGGCCCCCCCTCGATCGGCGAAACAGGGCCGGCGACTGCTTTCTCCCGCTGCTGTTGAAGTCTGTAAACAACTTTAACACAAGCCACGGGGCTCTAACAGTGCGTATGCTGCCAACGGCTTCCTTCCTCCTTCCTCTCCCCTCATGATGTAACTTCCCATTTGGTTGATGGAGGAGGAGGAGGAGGGTAGCCGGTAGCGTCACGCACACTGCGCGGAAGGATGCAGCTCGGGCGACTTCGTTGTGTGAAACGAAGTCCGTTGTACGAATCAAGACAAGAAGTTCGTTGTGCGCAGCGTTCGCTGTGCGAGGCGTTCGTTATGCGAGGCACCACTGTATTCAGAATATTAAAGCCGAACTTAAATCTTCCAAAATGATTCAGGAGACATTAATGAAGGACAATGTTAATTTAAGAAGGAAGATAGAGACATTTGAAAATTTCTCCAAGAGTAACAATCTTAGACTGATTAATTTTCCTCGAATTCTAACAGTTACCTCAAGAGAAATGTTAAAACGTTATTTGTTGGAGATATTAGAAGTTCCTGAAGATTCATTGCCTCCATTTACCCAGGTCTACTATTTGCTGAATAAAAATCAGAATCAACAGGAAAGAAATCAAGGACCAATTGATGTATCAGCGTTACTTGAATTATCAGACAAAGAAAGCGCAACACCAGCAACATTAATAGCATCTTTAGCTCTTACTTTGGATAAAAATTGGCTTTTGAGACTTTTCTTTAAAAACAAAAAGAAAAAGTTTCTTGACTTTAAGATACAAATATTCCCAGATTTGGCAAGAGACACACAAAAGCATAGAAAATAATTTTTATTATTAAAACCTGGAGTATTAGCTCTGGGGGCAACTTTTTATCTTCATTACCCATGCAAGTGTATAATACAATTAAATTCTCAGAAATATGGGGGGGGGGGGGTTTAGCCATATCAGCTAACGGCTTTTCTCACTTTGTCTTCCCGGGAGAAGGAAAAGAAATGAGGACTTTAATGTATTAGACGCCTGTATATCAATTAATCGTAAACCACGCTTCTTGTGTTAGTATTTCTTATTATTCATTTTATATTACATCTTGTATCCTATTGTGGACTTGAGTTGATTAAGCAATATTTACTTTCTTATATAATTAGGGGGGGAAATTTTTTCTTTGTTGTAATCACTTTCTGTACAAGTTAAATCTTGAACTGAATATTTTGAAAATTATAAAGAAAAAAAAAAGAAACAGGATATTTAGGGAGTCCCAGTAGAGAGGTTTCAATAATGGAAAAAGAAAGTCAGAAGGGTTTGAGGAAAGCAGATTTGTAAAAGACTCAAATTTTCCCTGTCTTCTCAGTAGCCTGTAATTACAAAGAAAAAAAACACAATTTGAAGTGTCTGTATAGAAATGCTAGAAGTCTAAAAAATAAAATAGGAGAGTTAGAGTATACAGCACTGAATAATGAGGTAGATATAATAGGCTTATCCTTAGACTAGCAGACAGCGTATTCTCACATGTAGGTGACGTCATCCACAGAGCCCTGGTACGGACAGTGAAAGGTAGAGTATCAGTTTAAGCTTTATCAAGGTTTTAGACTGCCCACACATGCGCGGATGCCTTCCCGCCTGACACTAGCTCACGAGGTCGTCAGTTTTTCGTTTTCCGCAGAGTGAAAAAGACGTTTATCTCTTTTTTCTCCGTCGAGTTGCTTTTGCATTTAATTTTTTTAACAAACTTTTTCAAGTATTTCAGTTTCTTCTGTTCTTTACTTTTGAAAATCAGCGAAGAAGAATAGTAGAAAGAAATTTTGGACTTTCTTTCTTTAAAAACAAACTTCTTTCGAAGTTCAATGGCCCTCACATAAAGTTCCATCCTTCCTTCATACCGGGATCATCAATGGATTTTCTACCTTATTTCTACTTTACTCCGGCTTTCTCTCTTTGACTATATCTGACTCCGGGGCTATGAACATAAGAATTGCTGCTGCTGGGTCAGACCAGCGGTCCATCGTGCCCAGCAGTCTGCTCACGCAGCGGCCCTCTGGTCAAAGACCAGCATCCTAACTAAGACAAGCCCTACCTGAGTATGTTCCGGTTCAGCAGGAACTTGTCTAACTTTGTATTGAATCCCTGGAGGGATGGTTTAGGAGAAGGCAAACTATATTGTTTAATGTCGAAGTTTATTCTCTTTGGTTTCTTTCTTATTTCACATATAGGTCTGGAGTCTGATTTCCAGCAACTGGGTCTTGCCGGTACCAGTAGACATCCATACCTTCATCGGTGGCATATTAGTCTATTTGATGCATGCCTTCTGTACCAATGTTTCAACCATGTCGACAAAGATGCATCACAGTGACATCGATACTTTCATCTGCTTGCATCGATGGCATGTAAGCATCAAGTCTATTTGATGTATGCCTTTCAGTACCGATGTTTTAATCATGTTGGCTCAGATGCATCGCAGTGGGCAGTGCCCTGTCAATTAAGCATCGAGTCCATTTGATGCATGGCTTTCTGGGTGATACAGGTTGTCATTCTGAGGCGCATCGCCTTTGTAGGCACTCATGCTTTGACGCCTGTGACATCTTCGATACCACTTGATGCTACATGGTCATGGTGCTTCCACTTCATCAATACAGATTATTGTTGGGAAGTACAGTGCCTCCTCTTCATACATCGCTCCATCAGTACCAATCCATACTAAGCGTAGCTTATTCAACAACCTTTATGCAGTATTTCCTTGCATATAGCATTTTTCTTCAGTACTGGGATGTCTACATTATTAGTACCTGTCCGGAATCCATCATTGAGCAATAACTCCACTTCGATGTTGTCTCCTATTGGATGTGTATCTTCTTTGAAGTTTCCAAGTTTATTTATACTTGATATACATGGGGACAAGTATCGAGTTGGTGTACAATACTAAAATTAAGATACACTTTTTTTTAAAAAGGAGTCATTTTAAAATAACATAATTGATTGACAAGACATAGACAGATTTGGTACGAGAGGTGCTGGGGTAGGGGTAAGAATAAAATTACATCGAAGTAGAAATAACAAGGTAGGGGAAGTCGCTTCTTGACAATCTGCACAGGATATGGCTTCCAGGGTTAAGAACATAAGCAGTGCCTCTGCTGGGTCAGA
Organism: Geotrypetes seraphini; assembly: GCF_902459505.1. Lineage (NCBI taxonomy): Eukaryota > Metazoa > Chordata > Amphibia > Gymnophiona > Dermophiidae > Geotrypetes > Geotrypetes seraphini. The sequence continues at coordinate 26,413,200 of NC_047101.1, read as the reverse complement.
CCAGAAGTCCATCATGCCCAGCAGTCCGCTCACGCGGCAGCCCATCAGGTCCAGGATCTGTATAGTAATCCTCTATACCCTTCTATCCCCTTTTCCTTCAGGAAATTATCTAATCCCTTCTTGAACCCCAAAACCAATCACTGCCTGGCTGGCCTGGAACTTCCTCTCCGACGTTAGAATTGACGTTGGAGGTGAAGTCTTGTGGGCCCGGCGCTTATACACGCCAGGCCTGGCTCGGGGAAGCAGCAGGGAGAAATCGGCGTGGTGGCTTTGCTTTGAGGAGGTAGGGAAAGAATCGGGGAAGTGGAGAAATCGGCACGATGGCTTGGAGGGGACTGGGGGAGAAAGAAAGGCAGGCAGGCAGGGAGAGAGAGAAAGAAAGGCAGAAATAAAGGGGGGCAAGGGGAGAGAGAAAGAAAGGCAGACAGAAAGAGGGGGGCAGGGGTAGAGAGAAAGAAAGGCAGAAATAAAGAGGGGGCAAGGGGAGAGAGAAAGAAAGGCAGAAAGAAAGAAATATTGGCTTTACAGAAGAAGGAAGTGCAATCAGAGACTCATGAAATCACCAGACTAAAAGGTAGGAAAAATGATTTTATTTTCAATTTAGTGATCGAAATGTGTCTGTTTTGAGAATTTAGATCTGCTGTCTATATTTTGTACTATGGCCCCCTTTTACTAAACCGCAATAACGGTTTTTAGCGCAGGGAGCCCATCAGCATTGAGAGCAGCACAGGGCATTCAGCGCAGCTTCCTGTGCTAAAAACTGCTATGGCAATTTAATAAAAGGCGAGGAGGTATATTTGTCTATTTTTGTATAGTTGTTACTGAGGTGACATTGCATATTTTAAACTCATCTGCCTTGACCTCTGAAAAAAAAACCCGAATACAAATGATAATTAACATTTTCTCTGCGTACAGTGTGCTTTGTGTTTTTTTTAAATTTTATTGTTAGTAGATCATTTTGACTTGGTCATTTTAAAAGTAGCTCGCAAGCCAAAAAAGTGTGGACATACCTGCTCTAGACTATTTCTAGGTCATCTCCTTTTTACCTCTCTTACTGATGATATATTCATTCCTGTTAACATAATACAGTCACGTAAGACTCGGAACTCCTTCTTGGTGTTCCCGAAAGCCTGTAATCTTGATTCACCATTGAAATCGTTTTAAGTGTCCTGGTAGTCTTTACTAAATTTATGGCCTCATATGATCTTCTGCTACAACCATTTCTCAATGGTCTCGCAGAGTTATTTTACTTCTTGTTTTTGCTAAGAGAAGAAGAGTTAAGGGCTACTCCAGAACAGCAGAGTAGTTGATCTGTTTGACTTTTTCTGCCATTATGCTTCTATATTTCTGTAGGAAATGTGGTGTGCTTTTCTTCCACACACAAGATTTTATACTGTGTTTATGTAAGATTTTGCTGATCCTCTGGTATTATGCTTTTGTCAAGCAATTTTATTTTTCCTCATTTTGTTTTTCTCCATTGCGTTCTTATCTGTGCTACATTGAGGTTTTGTCCTCATGAGAAAACATTGAGGTTTTCCTCACGATATAATGTGAGAAAACATTGAGGTTACCTTTTCTGCTCATGTTTTCTGATATTGCTAACACTTTTTTCTAAAAATATCTCTATTGCTTCCTAAGAAGATTCTATTCAGCACCTTAACTTGGCAGACACCTTACGTTCAGTTGATGCTACTAGCTCAGGAATAATTTATTGATAATTTGGGATAACGCATGGCTAAATTCATGTTACCCATGTTTCCTCTTCTATATTGAAGCAAAAGTGTACAGGAGTCCAGTGACACCGGTTTGTTACTTTGGTTTTCCTGTCACCTTCTTAAGTACTCCTGAGGGAAGTGGTGGAGAGGAAAACGGTGACAGAATTCAAAAAATTGTGGGATAAAAATAGAGGATCTCTAATTAGAAAATGAAGGATGTAAAGTAAAATGTGGAGACAAAATATTTTTTAGATATATTAGTGAAAGGAAGATGTGCAAAACTGGCATTGTGAGACTCAAAGGTAAAGGGGAGGAATATGTAGAACAGGCCTGCACAACTCTGGTCCTCGAGGGCCGAATCCAGTCAGGTTTACGGGATTTCCCCAATGAATATGCATTGAAGCAGTGCATGCAAATAGATCTCATGTATATTCATTGGGGAAATCCTGAAAACCTGGCCTGGCGAGGGCCGAAGTTGTGCAGGCCTGATGTAGAAGCTGATAAAGAAAAGGCTGAATTGCTTAATAAATATTTCTGTTCTGTGTTCATGGCTATAGATCCAGGAGTGGGACTACAGAAAACAAATGTGAATAGGGATTGTAGAGTGATAGACCACGATCGATTTTCAAAGGGTTGTGTTCGTGAGGTAGACAAAGCAATGGGGCTGGGTGGTGTACATCTGAGGGTGCTGAAGGAACTTGGGGAAGTTCTGGTGGCACCGCTGACTGACCTTTTCAATGCTTCTCTAGAGCTGGAAGTGGTACCGGAGGACTGGAGAAGGGCGGATGTGGTCCCTTTGCACAAAATTAGAAGTAAAGAAAAAGTAGGGTCTGACTTCTGTGGTAAGCAAATTAATGGAAATGCTTTTAAAACACAGAATGGTGAGTACCTGATTGTAAAAACCGCTTAGATAACCTTGATAGGCGGTATATAAAATCCTAATAAACTTGAAACTTGAAGTTTCTGGAATCCAGTGGATTACAGGCCTGGAGGCAACATGGATTCACTAGAGGTAGGTCTTATCAGACAAATCTGATCAATTTCTTTGACTGGGTAAGCAGAGAATTGGATAGAGGATGTGCGCTAGATGTGATGTATTTAGATTTTAGCAAAGCTTTTGACAGTGTTCCACACAGACATCTGATAAATAAACTGAGTGCCCTTGGGAGGGGTCCCAAAGTGACGGGCTGGGTCAGGAACTGGTTGAGTAGAAGGCGACAGAGGGTAGTTCAAAGAAGATGGGAGATCATTACATCAGACCTCTGGGTGCTGTCCATCATCAGGGAAGGATATTCTCTTTATTTCATCCAGGTTCCACCAGATCTACCTCCAAGAGAGTATCCTTCCAATCCATCCCAGCCCTTCTTCTTCTTCAGGAAGCTCAAGCTCTGCTTTGTCTCCGTGCCATTGAGGAGGTTCCACTGGAACAGCAGAGCAGGAGGGTTTACTCCTGTTACTTCCTAGTTCTGAAGAAAAAGTGCGATCTGCGACCCTTTATGGATCTCAGAGCCCTCAACAAATTTCTTGTCAGGGAGAAAGTTTGAATTACATTACATTACATTAGTGACTTCTATTCTGCTCGTATCTTGCAGTTCTAGGCGGATTACAAAAGAAGCTAACTGGACATTTCCAGGAAAATTACAGTTTAGGAATTAGGATTACAAAGAAGATAACTGGACATTTCCAGGAAATTTGCAATTTAGGGAGCTGTATACATGGTTGATACTTTGGAGAGAAAAAAGAAGCTAACTGGACATTTCTGGAAAATTACAGTTTAGGAATTAGGATTACAAAGAAGATAACTGGACATTTCCAGGAGATTTGCAATTTAGGGAGCTGTATACATGATTGATACTTTGGAGAGAAAAAAAAAATTACAAGAGAGGGTGAGACTTTGAGGGGGGATTTACAGGGAGGGGAAAGGACAAGGGGAAGAGTTAAAATATCTGAATAAATTTTTTGAATAGCAGAGTTTTTATTCCTTTTCGAAATGATTTGAAGTCGCTCGTTGTTGTCAGCAAGTTGGAGATGGAGTGGTCAAGTTTTGCTGCCTGCATCGCTAGTAAGTTGTCAAACATCTTCTTGCGCCGAGTACCTTTGAATGGGAGGTAGGCAAATGGGGTCTGAGTTCTTCTTTGTCTAGTGGTAAGGTTCTGATTTAGGTGGTTGTTTAGGTAAGTGGAGGCAGTGCCATTTAATGCTTTGAATAATAGACAGTATAGTTTGAATTGAATTTGTGCTTGTATTGGTAACCAGTGTGAGTCTAGGTAAGCAGTGGTGATGTGGTCATATTTACTTAGCGAATAGATCAATCTGAGAGCTGTGTTTTGTACAGTCTGTAGTTGTTTTATCATGTTTGCAGGGCATGGTAGATAGAGGATGTTGCAATAGTCCACTAGACCTAGGACTAGGGATTGGACTATGAGCCTATATTGCTCTATGTCGAAGAATTTTCTTATTTTTCATAGATTTCTCATGGTTAAAAATGCTTTCTGGGTAGTCTTGTTAATTTTGACCTGCATTGTGCAGCATCTATCTATCATCACTCCTAGGAGTTTAAGATCGGACTGTATAGGGTATTTGGTGGCATCAATTTCTAATTCTGAAATGGAAGGGGTTTTGGCCTTTTCGAGCAAAATAAATTTTGTTTTGTCTGAGTTTAGTTTCAGTTTGTGGTCTATCATCCATTTTTCCACTGCATCTAGTGTTTTTTTCAGTTTTTCTGTTGAGGTGGTATCTTAGCTGAAAGATGTTACATTTAGGTTATCTAGAATGGTCCAAAGGGAGGATATAAAGAGGTTGAAGAGCGTAGGTGACAGTGGTGACCCTTGTGGAACTCCACAGGGGTTAGACCATGGTTTTGATTTAAGACCGTTTGATTTTACTCGGTAAGTTCTTGATTTAAGAAATCCTTGGAACCAGTTGTATACCCTGCCTGAGATCCCTGTGGCTTCAAGTATCTGTAGTAGTATGGAGTGGTCAACCAGGTCAAATGCAGCAGAGAGCTCAAGTTGAATTATCAGCATCCTTCTGCCTTTGCTAAGGTGCTGTCGGGCTGTGTCTAGTAGGGTTTGCTAGTAGTGACTCTGTGCTATGGTTGGATCTGAACCCTGATTGTGAGGGATGAAGTAGGTTGTGGTCTTCCAGGTAGTTAGTGAGGTATTGAGCAACTAGTCCTTCTGTTAGTTTAACGTATATTGGTATTGAAGCGATGGGTCTGTAGTTGGAGGGGATATCTATTGAGCCTTTATGATCTTTAACAATTGGGGTAATTATGATCTCTCCTAGGTCCTGTGGGAATAGACCTTCTGTGAGCGTGGTTTGTATCCATTGCATGAGGCTAGCTCTAAATTTGGGGGAGGCATTTGTTATCAGATATGTGGGACAGTTGTTCAGGTCGCATGATGCTTGACTGTATTTTTTGTAGAGTCGGTTCATATCAGACCAATGTACTACTGGGAAGTTGGTCCAGTTTCTGTCAGCTGCTATGGCTTCTCCTATTGCAGGGTTTGTTATTATCTCATCGAGGTGTGTTGATGAAGGTGGTCCTGATCTTAGTAATCTTGTTTTTGGAAGTGGTCTGCAAGTTGGGATGCTGTTGGTGGATGGTTTCCTTGTGCGGCTAGGAAAGGTTTGATATCAGTGAGGTTTTTTACTAGTTTGAATAGTTTTTTTGTGTCTAGGGCCTCCTTGCTGACCAGTTTGGAATAGTAAGCTTTTCGTTTTTCCTTGAGTTTGACCTTATATTGTTTTGTTAGGCTTCTTCATGCTATTTTAGTGTGTTCTTGGTTCTTTTTTTTCCAGTCTCTTTTCAGTTGTCTGTAATGCTTTTTGAGTTGGAGAATTTCGGTATCGAACCATTTGTCAGACGGTCTGCAGATTCTGTATTTTGATTTTACTGGTGCTAGCTCATTCAGGATTGTTTCACTTAAGGTTCGCCATTAGGATATGAATTCTTTGGGGTCTTTGGTATCGATTGCAAGGTCTGCTTAGTCCCAGAATGTGGTGGGTTCAATTTTTTTGCGGGTTTTGTGGGGTTGATGTTTGTTATTGCATTGAGCCCAGTTTATGTTGAAGGTGTATTTATAATGCTCTGACCAGAGGAAGGGGTGCCAGGCCCCGTTTGAGATGTGGATTTCAGGTGTGTGAGGGTGTTGGGTCATGTATGCAGCGATATCTAGTTGGTGGCCTTTGTCATGTGTGGGTTGGGGGTTAAGAATCTGGTAGGTTAGTGCTTTGAGGTATAATAGTATATTTTCAACTTGTTTGGAGGTGTGGTCTTCTAGGTGTCTCTAGCATCATTATACTCCCTTCTAGATCAGAACAATTGGTTATGTTCTCTAGATCTCAAAGAGGCTTGCACTCTTGACAGTTCCTCAGATTTTGGGTGGTAAATCTGCATTTTCAGTACAGAGTGCTACCTTTCGGCCTGGCTTTACCTCCAAGAGTGTTCACCAAGTGCCTAGTCAGCTCTGCGGAACAATGGGCTCCAGGTGTTCCCGTACCTGGCTCATCAAGGATTCAACATCTCAAGGGGTTATTATAGCAACCCAATGGACTACGTGGTTCCTACAAAGTTTGGGGTTCGAAATCAACTTTCCCAAATCCCAGCTACAGCCCTCAGAATTTTACAGTTCATCGGAGCTGTCCTGGATACTGTCCGACTCAGAGCATTCCTTCCTCAAAAAGTCAGGATGCTTTCATTCATCTCTGCCACAAAGTGTCTTCCGAACCCTTTTGCCTTCCCTCCACTCAAGGGCACTCAACGCAAAAAGATGTTTGATAACCTTCTGGCGTCGCAAGCAGCAAAACTTAACCACTCCATCTCCAACCTGTTGACGGCAACGGGCGACTTCAAAACTTTTTGAAAAGAAATCAAAACCCTACTTTTCAAAAAATTTATCCAGATATCTTAACCCAACCCTTCCCCCTCCTCCTAGATAAATTCTCCCCCAAAACCTCCACTTAAATAATCTCTTCCTCCCCAAAACACCAACCAAGTATTCAGATCCCTGAAATATAACGTAATCTTATTTATACTCTAACTGTAATCTATTTGTTATATCACACAGTAACGTACAGTCAATTTAATATCCAATTTGCAAGTTCTTCCGGAATTAATCCAGGTACCTCTCCTCCCTTGTAACCAAAAAAAAAAAACAAAAAAAAAAAAACTGTTGTAATTTCACTGGAAATATCAAGTTAGCTCTTTTGTAATCCGCCTTGAACTGCAAGGTATAGGCAGAATAGAAGTCCCTAATGTAATGTAATTTCTGCAAGATACATGATGGTTCTCCTAGGTCACAAGGCCTTGACAGTTCACGTGATTCATTTTGTCAGACTTCACCTCAGAATTCCTCATCTCAGAATTCTGGCATCTCAGTGGGCGCAGGCTTGCAACCCACTCTCTCAACACATTACAGTCACTCCTTCATTGAGAGTCTCTCCACTGGTGGATGCTCTCTTCCAATCTCTCCAGAGGTTTACTGTTTCAAACTCCCCTTCATCAGAAAGTCCTCACAACAGATTCCTTGACCTATGCTTGGGGGGCTCATCTCGACGGTCTCTGTACTCAAGGCCATTGGTCCAGCACGGATCGTCAGTGTCATATCAATCTGTTGGAACTCAGAACGATCTTCAATGCTCTCAAAGCTTTTCAGCATCTACTCCACGACCAGGTAGTCCTCATTCGGACAGACAACAAAGTAGCCATGTACTACGTCAACAAGCAGGGAGGCACAGGATCTCTCCCTCTTTGCCAGGAAGCTCAACAACCCATCACAACACCTTCCTGAAAGCAGTTTATATTCAAGGAGAGAAAAACTGGCGGACAAATTGAGTCGTCTTCTGCAACCTCACGAATGGACACTCAATTCCTTACCTCTCCATCACATTTTTTTCTCAGTGGGGGACTCCTCAGATTGATCTCTTTGCGTCTACCCACAACCACAAACTGCCTCAGTTCTGCTCCAGGATATACTCTCCTCATTGCCTCGAGGCAGATGTTTTCCTTCTGGAATGGATGAATCAGTTTCTCTATGCATTCCCCCTTCCCCCCCCCCCCATTTTCTCTGACTCTCAAGACTCTTGTCAAACTCAAACAGGAGCATGCCACCATGATTCTGATCGCTCCTCGGTGGCCCAGGCAACCTTGGTTCTCCCTTCTACTTAAACTCAGCAGCAGGGAGCCAATGCTTCTACCAGTTTTTCCATCTCTGCTTACAGAGAGTCATCCCAACCTGCAGTCTGTACACCTGACAGCTTGGTACCTCTCAACCTAACTGCCACTCTACAATTCTCTCAATCTGTACAAGACATTTTAGAGGCTTCTAGAAAGCCTACAACTAGGCAATGCTACAATAAGATATGGACAAGATTTTCTGCTTGGTGCACCATTCATCACAAGGAGCCTCAATCTACCTCCTTGTCTTCCGTCTTAGATTATCTTCTGCACTTATCTACCTCTGGTCTCAAGTCTACATCCATTCGAGTCCATCTTAGTGCAATTGCTGCTTTCCATCAGCCTATCGTAGGGAAACCCCTTTCTGCTCATCCTGTGGTTTCCAGATTTATGAAAGTACTTTTCAATGTCAAACCGCCTCTCAAACCCCACCTCCAGTGGTTTGGGATCTCTATGTTGTTCTTGTTCAGTTGATGAAGCCTCCATTTGAACCAATGTCTACGGCTCATCTGAAATATCTCACTTGGAAAGTGGTGTTTCTCATTGCCCTCACATCTGCTCGAAGAGTCAGTGAGCTGCAAGCTTTAGTTGCTGATCAACTTTTCACAGTTTTCCATCATGACAAGGTGGTCCTCTGTACTCATCCTAAATTCTTACCTAAAGTGTTTTCAGAATTTCATCTCAACCAATCTATTGTACTTCCAGTTTTTTTTCCAAGGTCTCATTCTCATCCTGGAGAATCAGCTCTTCATACTCTGGACTGTAAATGTGCTTTGGCCTTCTACTTAGAACACATGAGACCACACAGATCTGCTCCTCAACTTTTTGTCTCCTTCGATCCAAACAATTTGGAACATCCAATTTCTAAGCATACCATCTCCAACTGGATGGCTGCTTGTATCTCTTTCTACTATGCCCAGGCTGGACTGCATCTACAGAGTCGAGTCACAGCCCACAAAGTCAGAGCCATGGCGGCTTCAGTAGCTTTCCTCAGAGCCACTCCTATTGAGGAAATTTGCAAAGCTGCCACCTGGTCCTCGATTCATACTTTTACCTCTCATTATTGTCTGGATGTTTTCTCCAGACAGGATGGCTATTTTGGCCAGAGAGTATTGTAAAATTTATTCTCCTAAATTGCCATCACTCCCACCATCCCATTCTGGTTAGCTTGGACGTCACCCATATGTGAGAATGGGCTGCCTGTTTGTCCTGGGATAAAGCACAGTTACTTACCGTAACAGGTGTTATCCAGGGACAGGAGGCAGCTAATCTCACAACCCACCCACCGCATGTGCGGTGCGGCAGACTCAAAACTTCTGAGTTTCTTCAAGCAAGTCTGCTTGTGAGGCTGTCCATATCGGGGCTCCGTGGATGATGTCACCCACATGTGAGAATAGCTGCCTGCTGTTCCTGGATAACACTTGTTACGGTGCTGCCTGCAGAGAAGATCGCAGTTATAGCGTCTTTGCAAACTGCTTTGAGCTGTTTCCTCTGCTGTGGTCTCGCCCCTCCTCTGACGTCAGAGGCAGGATCGCGGCGGAGGAAACAGCTTAAAGCAGTTTGCAAAGACACTATAACCGCAATCTTCTCTGTAAGCTGCACCTATAAGGTAAACGGTGCGGGGAGGCCAGGGTGGAAAACCGGACGCCGGGGGGGGGGGGGGAAATCAGTGCCAGGGGGAGGAAGCCGGTCAGTAGCACTTCCCGACTGACCCTCCCTCCTCACCCTCTGAAGCAGGTGCGGCAGTGGCCGGCCAGCAAGAGCAGTGCTACCATTCCTGCTTGAGGGGGGATGGTCCAAATCGGGAAAACAATTCAAATCTATTCACCCGAAGTGAATTGGTGAACCGATTCGAATCGGGCAGCACTAGTCTCCACCACCTCTTCTGGGAGACTGTTCCATGCATCTACCACCTTTCTGTAAAAAAAGTATTTCCTTAGATTACTCCGGAGCCTTCACCTCTACCTCTTAACTTCATCCTATACCCTCTCTTTGCAGAGTTTCTTTAAAATTAAAGAGACTCGACTCATGTGCATTTACATTACGTAGGTATTTAAACGTCTCTGAAGAACACTATCGTAGTGACAATTAAACAATAATTACAAAAAATGTCACTCACCATCAGTGGGCTATCTTTCTAAGATCTTTTTTTTTTTTTTTTTATTTCAGCTGGGAAGGATCAAAGAAGAGAAATTTCTGAGAAGAATAATATACCTATTTTGATTTCAATGTTAGATCTTACAGAAATAGCCCACTGCTGGTGAGTGACATTTTTTTGTAATTATTATTTAAACATCTCTATCATATCTCCCCTCTCCCATCTTTCATCCAAAGTATACAGATTGAGATCTTTAAGTCTGTCCCCATAAGCATTATGATGAGGACCACATACAATTTTAGAAGCCTTCCTCTGGACCGACTCCATCCTTTTTATATATTTTTGAAGGTGCAGCCTCCAGAATTGTAAATGAGGTCTCACCAGAGTCTCTCCACCACCTCTCTCGGGAGCGCATTCCAGGCATCCACCACCCTCTCCATAAAGTAGAATTTCCTAACATTGCCTTTGAATCTACTACCCCTCAACCTCAAATTATGTCCTCTGGTTTTACCATTTTCCTTTCTCTGGAAAAGATTATGTTCTACGTTAATACCCTTCAAGTATTTGAACGTCTGAATTATATCTCCCCTGTCTCTCCTTTCCTCTAGGGCAGGGATGTCCAACCTTTTGGCTTCCTTGGGCCACATTGGCCAAAAAAAATGATTCTGGGGCCGCACAAACGTGCAAACGCTGCAGCAAGACAGAGGAGGGAGCTGGCAAGACGGTAAACACCCTGGGGCAACAGAGGAAAACATTGCATCGCCTTTGACTAGGGCTGCACAAAATACTTCATGGGGCCGCAGGTTGGACACCCCTGTTCTAGGGTATACATATTCAGGGCTTCCAGTCTCTCCTCATATGTCTTCTGGCGCAAGCCTCCTGTCATTTTGGTCGCCCTCCTCTGGACCACTTCAAGTCTTCTTACGTCCTTCGCCAGATACGGTCTCCAAAACTGAACACAATGCTCCAAGTGGGGCCTCACCAATGACCTGTACAGGGGCATCAACACCTTCCTTCTACTGGCTACGCCTCTCTTTATACAGCCCAGCATCCTTCTGACAGCAGCCATTGCCTTGTCACACTGTTTTTTCGCCTTTAGATCTTCGGACACTATCACCCCAAGGTCCTTCTCCCCGTCCGTGCATATCAGCTTCTCTCCTCATAGCATATATGCCTCTTTCTGATTATTAATCGCCAAATGCATTACTCTGCATTTCTTTGCATTGAATTTTAGTTGCCAGACATTAGACCATTCCTCTAACTTTTGCAGATCCTTTTTCATATTTTCCACTCCCTCTTTTGTGTCTACTCTGTTACAAATCTTGGTATCATCTGCAAAAAGGCACACTTTTCCTTTTAACCCTTCAGCAATGTCACTCACAAACATATTGAATAGGATCGGCCCCAGTACCGAACCCTTTAGGGACTCCACTACTCACCTTTCCTTCCTCCGAGCGACCACAACCCTCTGGCGTCTGTCTGACAGCCAGTTTCTAACCCAGTTCATCACTTTGGGTCCTAACTTCAGCCCTTCAAGTTTGTTCAACAGCCTCCTATGAGGAACTGTATCAAAGGCTTTGCTGAAATCTAAGTAAATTACATCTAGCATATGTCCTTGATCCAGCTCTCTGGTCACCAAATCAAAAAATTCAATCAGGTTCGTTTGGCACGATTTACCTTTTGTAAAGCCAAGTTGCCTCGGATCCTGTAACCCATTAGATTCAAGGAAGTACACTATCCTTTCAGCAACATTTCCATTATTTTTCCAACAACTGAAGTGAGGCTCACCTGCCTGTAGTTTCCTGCTTCATCCCTGTGACCACTTTTATGAATAGGGACCACATCCGCTCTCCTCCAATCCCCAGGAATCACTCCCGTCTCCAGAGATTTGTTGAACAAGTCTTTAATAGGACTTGCCAGAACCTCTCTGAGCTCCCTTAGTATCCTGGGATGGATCCCGTCTGGTCCCATTGCTTTGTCCACCTTCAGTTTTTCAAGTTGCTCATAAAAACTCTCCTCCGTGAACGGCACAGAAGCTACTCCATTTTCTTGTAACTTTGCCAGACAATCTCGGTCCTTCTCTAGGATTTTCTTCTGTAAACACAGAACAGAAGTATTTGTTTAGCACATTTGCTTTTTCCTCATCACTCTCCACATATCAGTTCCCAGCATCTTTTAGTTTAGCAATTCCATTTTTCATTTTCCTCCTTTCACTAATATATCAGAAAAAATTTTTGCCTCCCTTATTAACATTTTTAGCCATTTGTTCTTCCGCCTGTGCTTTCACCAGACGTATCCCTCTCTTGGCTTCTTTCAGTTTCACCCTGTAGTCAGAGAGAGGTGGTAGAGAGTAAAACTGTGACTGAGTTCAAAGAGAACACAGAGGATCTAGAATCAGAAAATAATATTAAAAATTGAACCAAGGCCAGTACTGGGCAGACTTGCACGGTCTGTGTCTGTATATGGCCATTTGGTGGAGAATGGGCTGGGGAGGGCTTCAATGGCTGGGAGGGTGTAGATGGGCTGGAATAGGTTTTAACGGAGATTTCAGCAGTAGGAACCCAAGCACAGTACCGGGTAGAACTTTGGATTCTTGCCCAGAAATAGCTAAGAAGAAAAAATTAAAAAATTAAATTGAATCAATTTGGGCAGACTAGATGGACCATTCGGGTCTTTATCTGCCGTCATCTACTATGTTACTATGTCTTATACAGGGGCATCAATACCTCCTTTTTCTTACTAGCCATACCTCTCCCTATGCAACCTAGCATCCTTTCGAGCTTTCGCCGCCACCTTAAGATCATCACATACAATCACACACAAGACCTGCTCTTCTGTCGTGCACAAAAGCTCTTTACTCCCTAATCTGTACCGTTCCCTTGGGTTTTTGCAGCCCAAATGCATGACCTTGCATTTCTTAGCATTAAATTTTAGCTGCCAAATTTCAGACCATTCTTCAAGCTTCGCTAGGTGTTTCTTCATGTTATTCATACCATCTAGCATGTCTACTCTATTGCAGATTTTGGTATCATCCGCAAAGAGACAAATCTCACCCGACAATCCTTCAGCAATATCATTTATAACAATGTTAAAAAGGACAGGCCCAAGAACAGAAGCTTGAGGCACACCACTGGTAACATCCCTTTCCTCAGAGCGATCTCCATTGATCACTACCCTCTGTTGCCTTCCACTGAACCAGTTCTTGACCCAGCCCATCGCTTTGGGATCCGTCCCGAGGGCACTCAGTTAATTTATTAGACATCTTTGTGGAACACTGTTAAAGGTGCTAAAATCTAAATACACCACATCTAGGGCACATCCTCTATCTAATTCTCTGGTCACCCAGTCAAAGAAATTGATCAGATTTGTCTGACAAGACCTACTTCTAGTGAATCCATGTTGCCTCCGGTCCTTCCAGATTCCAGAAACTTCACCATTCTCTGTTTTAAAAGTGTTTCCACTAATTTGCTTACCACAGAAGTCAGACTTACCAGAGCTGCTGGGAAATTTCAGCACAAATTATTCGGTGCAAGGGGAGCGTTCCCTTTAGTGTATCACAAAGAGAGCTCATTAGAATACAAATGTAATGCATTTGCACAGGTTTCTTAGTGTCTACTACTGTGATTGGTAGCAATCACAGAGAAGCCTAGAAAAGATTCAAAGAAGAGCGACCAAGATGATAAAGGGGATGAACTCCTCTTGTATGAGGAAAAACTAAATAGGTTAGGGCTCTTGAGCTTGGAAAAGAATCGGCTGAGGAGAGATATGATCGAAGTCTACAAAATCCTGAGTGGTGTAGAATGGGTACAAGTAGATTGATTTTCTACTGCATCAAGATTTACAAAGACTAGGGGACACTCAATAAAGTTATGGAGTAATGCTTTTAAAACCAATAGGAGAAAATATTTTTTCAGAGAATAATTAAACTCTGGAATGCATTGCCAGAGGGTGTGATAAGAGCAGTTACTGTAGCTGGTTTAAAAAAAGGTTTGGACAAGTTCCTGGAGGAAAGTCCATAAACTGCTGTTGAGACAGATGTGGGAGAAGCCACTGCTTGCCCTGGATTGGTGGCATGGAATGCTGCTACTATTTGGATTTTTGCTAGGTACTAGTGACCTGGATTGGCCTTCATGAAGATGGGATACTGGGCTAAATGGACCATTGGTCTGATCCAATAAGGCTATTATGTTCGTATAATAAGGACAGCTTTACATGCGAGTAAGAGTGTTTTAATGGCTCTTACTGGCACAGAAAGCTTTAGAGCATCAGGTCTCAGAGTTTTAAATTGGATGCAGTAGGTAACAGAGAGACAGTGGGGATTATTTGAGTGGTGAAACAGTCAAATATGTGTTGTGTGGCAGAAAATATGTGTTATATGTATTGCACTGTTCTGCACCAATTGTAAGCATTTGAGAAGAGCAGTGGGAAGTCCTGCATAAATGGAGTTGTCTAGTCAAGTCTAGATGTCACATGTCTGAAAATTGTCCTCTCACATAACATTTAGAGCAGAGTCTCAAAGTCTCTCCTTGAGGGCCGCAATCCAGTCGGGTTTTCAGGATTTCCCCAATGAATATGCATGAGATCTTTGTGTATGCACTGCTTTCAATGCATATTCATTGGGGAAATCCTGAAAACCCGACTGGATTGCAGCCCTCAAGGAGGGGCTTTGAGATCCCTGATTTAGAGGATGTGAACTTAGGGCCATGTTCAGGTCGTGGGATGAAAGTTGCATACATAGATGCTGTCTTGCTTCCATGGCACTTTATACATTTGGTAAGTATTAAAACATAAGTACTTGTATCCTTTCTCTTTGAAAATCGCCATGGAGTTCATTGGTGAAAAAAAATAATAATTTTGTCCCAAAACATATAGTTTGAAATTGCATGTGTTCTGCAATCTGATTCTAAACTCAAGAAATTAAGTGAATGTATTTGCTACTTTCACAGAAAACTTCCTCCTGTTTACACTAGTTTGAAGTATATTCATGTATTACAATGCAATTTTTAATATTTTTGTTGATTTTTCAGATATAACAGAATAGCTCGGGAATGGACTCAGAAGTATGCAATGTAATTAAAGAAAATACTGAATAACCTCTACCAGTAGGGGAACGCTGAAAGAGAAAATCCATTTGATTTCCATTTGACTGCTTTCTATGAGCCTACGCCACATCTTCCCCTGTGCACATGTTTACCTGATACAGCAGTGTTGCGTGTTGTATATACTTGGAATAACAGAATAGGCACTGTATTCCCCCAGTGTCATCATTTGACTCTTTTAAAGATCTGTGTGTGAGAAGCCAGTTCTTCAACTATAACTTTGTTCTGAGAGTAAAAGCATTCCTTGTCAACTAAAAACAGGAATAATAAAGATGAGATTTCATGTGCTGTTGGGGTCAGCTCCACTTATCTGAGATGGATTTTTAAAAGTGGAACTCTTTTAAACTCATAATAATTGAGAAAAGCAAGATGAACACAAAGCTGTTCTACATTCATTTTAATCTAAAAGGCCCATGCTTAGCTATGTTATGACCAGTATAATTAAACTGTACCCACATCGTGTTTCAGATCTAAGTTTAATTGGTCAGCATTTAAATGGCTCGGAGCTAATGTGCATCAAGTGATGTTGATTTATTTCAACTTTTTTGTCCCTCATACCTTTTGAGTTTGTATGTGGTTTCTTAGTTAATACATAGCTAATAGCTCTTTTCCTTATTTTTTATGTGCTTCGGACTGGATACAAGGACAAATATTGATTTGACAGAAAAATTCTGTATATTTAAAAACTCAAGGGCTCCGTTGGAGCTTGTACATTCAAGAATGGTTAATCTGTGTAATAAACTGATTATGACAGTCATTACATATGAAGTTGTATGAATAAGGGCTTTTTTATTTTTGCTGTGATTGTATAAGTAATCTAATATTTATGATGAACTAACTTTGGTTTAAACCTCTAAAAATCTGGAGAAAGCTGTACATGTAGGATAATCACTTGAAATGTGTCTGCACCTCACTAGGATAAAGCTTAATGCTATGATTACAAATTGTTAGATAGCAATAGGAAATACCAACTGTGACCTCTCTGGTGCTACAATAGCAAGCAAAGATGACCATGCCAGTGTTTGTGGTGTTCTCCAAGACATGCACTACAGCGATAGAGTAAAATCTACATTGACTCTTATGTCCATATTTTAAGAAAAGATTTAGGGAGGTCACCAACAGGGCCCCTTGTGTATCTTTATAGGCAGTCTTCTGCATAATTAGCTAGAAAGTGCTAGAAGATACTTTGTTACACAACTCTATGGCCTTTTCACACACACAACAATAATCGCTTCTAGTGTGACAGACACATTATTCCTTAACATTCAGGTAGTCAATCTATTCCCTTGAGAATTCTTGTAGAGAGTCTCAGCATTTTTTTTACTCTACCTCCCATCTCTCTGGGCTGTCCTCTATAAGTGAGATGATAGAAGCCTGTCTCTTCTGCTCGTGTTTATTTTTCTATTAAATTTAGTTTTTACTTACCCTTTGCAATAATCCCAATATGGGGACATCTCTGGCTGAGAGAGAGATCTGCATCCAAGGGATAGACTGCCTTGCAGTGCACCCCCTTCGACAGGCTGCACTAACAGTCTGGGAGCTCAGGGATCAGTCCCTTGGGAGCAAAACTCACCCCCGATTCTGTCCATAGTGGGCTTGAGTGCAGGCTGAATGGGTATATGGTGTTTTTCCAAGATCAGGGCCGACTGCTTTTCTCCCTCTGCACGCAGGGTTCTGGTAGGGGTTGAGATCTCCAGCCGGTCGGGCCCAAGAGGCAGGCTGAAGAGACCAGATTCCAGGCTTGTTTGAAGCAGAAGTTCTCCCTGTAAGCTGTCTGTAGCTTCACTACAAGCAGCCCCAGCACACAGCATGGCACAGTGAGTTACAGGCTGACAACCTTTTAATATAAAATCAATGGTGGGGAATCTTCAAAAGTGGAATTTTGGGGGTTCTGGGGTTAGGTTCTCTCACCTCTAAAATCCCCAAATTGCTAGTTTTTGGACCCAAGTGTAGCTCTCCAATGCTAAAATCGCTGCTTTGGCAGCCATCTTTGATTTTCCAATTTGCAAACAAAAGCCTCTATTTGCCTCAAAACACCTCAATTTTGATTAATAAAGGTGTGATGTACTCCTCATGCCAAGATACCTTGGATTTGTGTCAGATTTGCTCTGGATGGTTGTCTGAGGATCGTCCGTGTCCCATGTGCCACGTGGGGTGGGGTGGGAGCCATTAGCTTAGCCTCCTTTAGTTCCTCAGGAGGTATTAGTGCCCAGATGGTGCAAGGACCAGGCAAAAAGTCCAGGTTTGAGCCAAGGAACAGCAAAAATGCATCCCCAGTGAAGCACAGCTATGCCACTGCCGCAAAACCCCAGAAAGGAGTTTGTGAGCATCTGCAGAGGCTATCTGGATGACCTGAGCAGGGATTTCCCCCTGAATTCATCAATATGATGTTTGAAACGTATATGATTAACAAGGGACCACATGGAACCCTTGGGGATTGCAGTCATGCTGGTGCCATGTTTCCCCACTAAGAACGCAATTCTTAGCAACAGTGACAAGCGCAAGTAGGGAAGGTCCACTTTAAGGAGGACCGGGGATGACTAGGGCTCTATTTCATTGTCCTTACTGTCTCAGTCTGGGTCCTCAGTAGCAGGCAATGCTGTTTCATGTCTAGGAGGGCCGGATCTGGATCTAGTGGAGGCCTTTGATCTCTGAGAGGACCTGATTGTGTGCAGGCTGTTTAAGCCCTCAGTGCTTTTGGAAAAAAGAGGGCATTCTCTTTCTGGGAGAACAGAAGAAGAGATATCTTTCTGAGAGAAGTAGAAGACATATCTCTGGGTTCAAAGGATGTTTGAAGCAGTTCCCCTAAAAATCATATCTATATATAGAGAGGAAAAGTCTAAGGTAACAGTCTTTTTGAGAGGTGAGGGAAGAGGACATTCTCTTTCTGGGAGAACAGGAGAGGAAGACACATTTTTCTGAGCGGAGAGGCACAGAAGACATATCTCTGGGTTAAGTATATGTTATTTTGATCTGAGCTTTGATAAGTTTGGAGATGAAAGCTAAATTGTAGGCCCCCTTATATAGACAGTTTAGATCTTAAAAGAGCAAATTTTACTTAGCTAGTCTCCATAGAATAAAAGTCTTAAGTTTTTAAGCTTGAACTTCCTTCTAGAGATAGAAACATAGAATATGATGGCAGAAAAGGGCCTTCGGTCCAACAAGTCTGCCCACTCAAATAACCCTCCCCTCCAAGTTCTTCTTTGAAGTGAGCCCGCGTGTTGATCCCATTTGTTCGTAAAGTCAGTCACGTTACTGGCCTCAACTACCTGAAGTGGAAGTTCAACGGTCAACCACCCTTTCGGTGAAGAAGTATTTCCTAGTGTCACTATGGAATTTCCCGCCCCTGATTTTTAGCGATGCCCTCTTGTCGCTGTAGGGCCTGTAAGGAAGAAGATGTCTTCTTCCACCTCAATACGGCCAGTAATGTATTTGAACGTCTCTATCATGTTACCCCTCTCTCTGCGTTCCTCGAGAGAGATGGTCTCTGACAGGCAGAGTAGGGTCTGGCTTGTCTTCATTCTCACCAAACCCTAGCTCATTTCTTTATAGTCTTAATTTATAGTCAGTTATTCTAATTAGGATAACAGGAGAATTCTTTATTATATATTCATACTATCTTTCAAGAATCAAACACTAAATAAGCATGCAATATAACCCTAAGGCTCTCTAAGAGATATTGGGTTGTATCAATAGACGTTTCGTCAGCCGAAAGCCTGAAGTCATAATGCCGTTGTACAGGGCCATGGTGAGACCTCATCTGGAGTACTGTATGCAATTCTGGAGACCACATTACAGTAAAGATGTGCGCAGAATTGAATCGGTTCAGCAGACGGCCACCAGGATGATCTCGGGGCTCAAGGGTCTCTCGTACGAAGAGAGACTGAACAAATTGCAGCTCTACACTCTCGAGGAACGTAGGGAGAGGGGAGACATGATTGAAACATTTAAGTACCTCACGGGACGTGTCGAAGTGGAAGATGATATTTTCTTTCTCAAGGGACCCTCGGCCACAAGAGGGCACCCGCTCAAACTCAGGGGCGGAAAATTTCATGGCGACACCAGAAAGTATTTCTTCACAGAGAGAGTGGTTGATCATTGGAACAAGCTTCCAGTGCAGGTGATCGAGGCAGACAGCGTGCCAGACTTTAAGAATAAATGGGATACCCATGTGGGATCCCTACGAGGGTCAAGATAAGGAAATCGGGTCATTAGGGCATAGACAGGGGGTGGATAAGCAGAGTGGGCAGACTTGATGGGCTGTAGCCCTTTTCTGCCGTCATCTTCTATGTTTCACTTGAGAAATAAAAAGAAAACTATAATCATCAGAGATTTGTTAAATCCTGTAGAATTTTGGACCCATTTTGATATGATGTTTAATTTTAAATCAGAGGTAGAGTTCAATTTAAACTGGGAAAATATAGTAAGTATGTATTAGACAAAATCGCATATTTGAAGAAACAGAAAAAGAGACACCATATAATCGATGGTTGATATGATGCTGAATTAGTGTTATAGTGTGTGGCACGACAATTAGAGATACTCTGGAATAAATCAAAGAAGGAAAATGATAAAGTAATATGGAGATCAAAGATAAAAGAACAATTAAAGAAAAACGTCGTATTTTCTATTCTAATAAAATAGGACCATCTACTGCAAATAGTAAAGAGCTCTTTAAACTGGTCAATACATTATTTGATGTTGACCAGTTTAAACGGTCTTCTGCTAATGTACCATCTGAGAGCCTAGCCTCCTATTTTAGAACAAAAATCTGTAATTTGAGAATACCCTTTCAGGGACCAGTAGCTAACCATCTAACCAATGTTGATTCCATTACTAGGAGGTTTCACACAAGTTGATATGAAACTCCTAATTGGCACCAATTTCTTAAACTTTATAAGGTTAAGCTTTTTGAATGGATTTCTGTCTTTTTTATTTATTGATTGATTTTCATTTAAGTACATACTTGTGCTTAACAGGAAATTCACAGAAATTAATGAATCCAGTTTACTAATGGATTTAGAAATTATAATTAAGCCCAAACTGGCTAAGAAACAATATACCTTAATACATAGTCCTCAAATTAAGAAAGAAGGAGGCAAGAAAGAAATTCTTTCAGGAAAGAAAACCACCTCATCAATATTATTAAGGAAATTAGAGCAATTAAATTTGGCTTTAATTACAGACTTGAATTACTTTATCATACACTGGGGTGCAAAAGAAATCCCTTTCCCTTCTAAAAAGAAACGCAACTGATCAGGGTCATAAAATATATACTTATTATTCTGATACAATAGAAAACACTTGCATGGAAACCTTAACTGAAAAGAAGCACCCAAGAAAATCACTTTATCACGATAACATAAAAATTATTTTCTTCTTAATTGTGTCCATTTGGAAACATCAGGGTATACAAATATTCTTTCTCCTAAATAGGTAACTTGCTTTAAATTATAATAAAGCCTCAAAATTGAGTCTTTATCCTGGTGAAAAACCAAGGAGATTATTAATGTAGCCCGTCCTGTTAATTCAATATCTGACGATTCCAAAAATTTCTTTATCTGTAGTTACATTCACCTCTCTTAGCGTTCTCTTCAGAAAATAAATCTTCTGTAGAGGGGGCAGATTCCCTTCCGATATTTTCAATGTTGAAGTTAAAAAGTCATCGAAAATCTCCCTAGATGTTTTAAATTTAGGTATAGGAAAATTCAAAATCCTTAAATTTAAACTCCTATTTTGATTTTCCAAATTTTCTATTTTACGCAGAAGAAAAGTTTTATCCAATACTTGCTGTTTAGTTGAAGATTTTATCTCTACCATGGTCTTCTGGATCTCCCCCATCTTCTCTTTTTGATCCTGTATATCAGTCTCAAGTTGTTTAACTTTGGATGAAACATTAGCCATAAGGGAAATAAAACCAGAGCATACCATTTGCATGTTTTCTATGGCTCCCCAAAATGAGTCCAAAGTAACCACTGTCGGCTTGACGAGAGGCTTGAGCTCAGGTAACTGAGGAAGTTCTTGCTCAGGTAACCTCCTTACTTTCCGGATCTCTCCTCCCCCGAGCTCACCACCACTCGTCTGCAGTGCTTCTCCTCCATTCGATGCTCCCCCCGGAGATACCGGCAATGGAATCGCCTCCACACTCAGCTGCTCCTGAGGTCCCTCATCATGGGGGTCGATCACCACTGCCTTTACTGGGGGTGGAGGAGGGTCAGGTCCCAAAGGGCTCAGCGATATCTCACTGTCCATGCTGAGTCGTTCCTGGGGCTCAGCTAAGGAAACGCCCGACACCGAAGTTAATGAGACTGCATAAGATGTGATAGCAGTCTGTCGCGGTGTTGAAGACGCTGACAGAGAAAGAGGGAAACTTCTCTGCCTTCCCCTTCTCTTAGGCATCGGTAAATTGCAGGTAATAATCGTGTTTAAGGCAAAATTCACTGCCGAAGCAGGAGCTTGAACACACACGTCTGCTCAAGTCGCCATCTTGCCTTCCTCGAATGGATTTCAATCTTAATGTGTAACGGAAAGTTCCCTGAAGACTTCGGCAATATTATCATTTCTCCTATAATAAAAAACTATAAGAAGTCTATATCAACTATTACTAACTATAGACCTATTGCCAATATTCTGCTTTTTGCCAAACTGATGGAAGTTTTGGTAAATATTGTCCTGATGAATTACCTGGATAAATTTACCATTTTATAAGAATCTCTATCAAGATTTCGTGTAAACAGTTCTAGTTTCCTTAGTGAATTACTTTATTTATTTATTTAAAATTATTTATAACCCACCTATCTACAAATCTAGTATTGCGAAGAGTGCATTAATCCTGTAATTTGATCTGCGTAGCACATTCAGTCTGGTTGACCATGATATATTATTCAATTGCCTTGATGCAGTTGGAATCTCAGATCATGTGTTAAATTGGTTTGAAGGTTTCTTAAAAAATTGTACCTACCAGGTTTATAGTGAAGAAGTTTATTCCCAAGTAAGGAGTAATACCTGTGAAGTTTCTCAAGTATGTTCACTGTCTCCCTCTCTCTTTAATCTTTATATGGCATCACTGGGTACAGAACTATCAAAGTTGAAACTGCAACTATGCAGCTACGCAGATGATATTACAATTATTGTTTCTGTTATCTCGCTGCCCTTGAGACAAAATATTTTATATTGTCCATACTTGATCTCGTAGAACAGTGTTTCTCAACCTTTTCAAGTCAAGTTCCCACTAAGCCTAACAAATACCAACTGAGTACCCCCGCCCAAGCTCCCACCCAAACTCCATCCCTGACTCCATTTCCACTGACTCCACCCCATAATAATACTAATTGTAATATAATTTCTTCCATCCAATTTTCATATACACACAATATAATCTTATTAATACATAAAGCACACTATACGCACAAACACAAAGCTTACAATACGCACAAAAAATGTTAATTATCATTTATATTCAGGGGGGTTTCAAAGAGATCAAGGCATGATTTTAAAATATGCAATCAGTATCAACTATAGAAAAATAGACAAATATAGAGCAAAATATAGACAGCACATATAAATTCACAAAACGTGATACTTTTTTAAAAATTCTTTATATTTTTAACAACTGACAATTTTACAAGTCAAAAAAGCAAAAACAGCCTGCAAAACGATAACATTAATACCGTGAACTTCATTGTCTTTTCATTTAAACTGACACATTTTGATCACTAAATTGAAAATAAAATTATTTTTCCTACTTTTGTTTGGTGATTTCATGAATCTCTGGCTGCATTTCTAATATTTTTCTGCTTCCTGCATGCTTTTTCATCCTTGCCCACCAGCCCCATGCCCATTTCTCCTTCTATTAACCCTCTCCAGCATAGTGCCACATTTCTCCCTCCATCACTATGTCCAACATTCCTCCCCTTGCATCCACTTCAATCTGCCCTCTCCACCATCATGTCCAACATTTCTCCCTCTCATTCTTCTATTCCCCATGCATCTCTACCTCACACCTACTGCACCTCCCCCGCCCGTAGCCGACCCATCCACAGAAGCCTCTCGCCAGTAATTCCTGCCTCCCTGCTACCGTCGAAACACCCACTGTACAGCCTGCTGACCCAGAACCAACACACTCCATCCCTCCCCCAATCGCTGTCTGGCTGGCCCAGGACTTTCTCTCCAACATCAGAATTGATGTTGGGGGAAGTCTCGTGGGCCCGCCGCTGAATGCGGCCATGACCAGTCCCTGCTACAGAGTTTCTGCTGGGGGAGGGATGGAATATGTTGATTCCGGGTCAGCTTCGGGGGTGGAGGGTTGTGCAGTCGGAGGCAGGGAGGCATCCTGATGGCAGTGGCTTCAGCCGGGGGGGAGGCAGGCAGGGTTTCTCGGCAAAAGGCAGGGAGAGATCCATGGTAGCGGCCAGGCCATGTACCCCCAACAGGCAGCCCAAGTACCCCCTGGGGTACGTGTACTGCAGGTTGAGAAACACTGTCGTAGAACAATGGGCTAAGGACTTTAAATTAAAATTAAATTCAGAAAAAGCAAAAGTTTGGCCAGTCCAACTAATAAAATTAAGGAGACTTCTTTAAAATTGAATGGAACGGATTATCCTATTAATACCACCATAAACTTTCTAGGAGTCACTTTAGACCAAACTTTAACGTTTGATGCACATACCAATGTCTTGATTAAAAAGTGTTTTGTCACACTATGGAAACTATATATTCTGAAATCATACTTTGACTTTGTCTTTCAGACTATTAGATCTTTGATCTTGAGCACCTTGCACTATTGTAACATCATTTATCCCAGGACAAGCAGGCAGCATATTCTTAACTGATGGGTGACGGCACTGACAGAGCCCCGGTACGGACAATTTTAGAGTGATTGCACTCTAAGAACTTAGAAAGTTCTAGCTAGGCCGCACCGCGCATGTGCGAGTGCCTTCCCACCCGACGGAGGCGCGCGATCCCCAGTTTCTTAGTTTCCGCGGAGCTAAGAAGACGCATGTTTTTCAACGGCCGTTGAAATTCTTTCACTTGCCTTCCCGCTCGCGTATTTTTTTCTTCGGAAAACTTTTGTTTTTGTCTTCTTATTTGTTTTTTAAAAAAAAAAAGAGAGAAAACTTTTTGTTTCTTTTGTTTTTCGCGGGTTCGCCCCGGTGGGGCCTAGTATCATCATCGAGTCCTCCGTTTTCAATTTAGCGGAGGCCGTGTTCACCTTCATGCCCCCTCAGCCTGGCTTCCAAAAGTGCCAACGGTGTGCTAGGCCCATCTCGTTGACCGACCCGCACAATTGGTGTCTTCAGTGCTTGGGTCCGGATCACAGGCCTTCCTCCTGCACCCATTGTGCTACTTTGAAGAAGCGCACTTTAAAAAACAGGCAAATTCAACAAGAACTTCTTTTCAGTACCGCGATAGCTGATCCCTCAGCAGCAACACCGGCATCGACTGCTTCTCAGCCGGCGCCCACTTCATCGACACCGCACCAGTGTCGTACCCGACAGGTAAGCCGGCTAAGAAGCCTTCCTCCTTGGAGTGTCCTCCGGTCGCTGTGGCAGAGAGTCCAGTCCTGCCGACCTCGAGGCGCCCCCATAAGTGCTCCGCCCCTATAGAGGTGAGTGCATCCTCCTCGGCCTCCTCATCCTCTGGGCATCGAGCGGCACCACAGGTACCGCAGAAAAAGAAAGCGATACCGGTGTCTTCCTTGGATGACCGTATTGCGGCTGTCCTTCAAGTCTAACTTAAAGAGCAGTTACAGCAACTCCTTCCTGCTCTGTTGGCCCCGAGCCTTCCTGACCCGGTCCGGTCTGAGCCACCGGTACCGGCCGTGGAGCAGCCTCTATTGTCGGCTTCCACTCTGTCGGTACCGGTCCATTCTGCCTCTTCGGCTTCCATGCCGCAACTTACTGTGGAACCGAGAGGTCTTCATCGGGCTGTTCAAACATCTGAGCCATTGCCTACGTCTGATCAGTCCTGGCATCGGCAGCCTTTAACTTCTCCCGGTACCGCCTCCTTACGGTCCGGGAAGTCGGCACGGAAGACCCGACACACTGAGCCTTCGACGCCGGCTCCCGAGGTCGGGGTTCCCAGGTAAGAGATCCTGATCTCTGGGATGACTCTGAGGAGCCCTTGCTCTCTGAGGATAAGGGTTCTTCGGGTGAGGAGGACCCCTCTCTACTGGACCCTTCCTCTAAACCGGACCATTCCTCCTTTACATCTTTTCTAAAGGAGATGTGCGAGTCTCTTTCAATTCCTTTGGAGGCTGAATCTAAGAAATCTAAGGCATTTCTTGAAGCTTTGGACTTTATCAGCCTCCAAAGGAATTCCTTAAATTGCCCCTTCATGACATTTTGAGGGAGACTTTTTATAAAAATCTAGAGACACCC
This sequence comes from Geotrypetes seraphini, assembly GCF_902459505.1. NCBI lineage: Eukaryota > Metazoa > Chordata > Amphibia > Gymnophiona > Dermophiidae > Geotrypetes > Geotrypetes seraphini. The sequence goes on along the minus strand of NC_047101.1, from coordinate 26,387,728 downwards.
TTAACAATCCCGCAATCATCGCAAGTTGGATACCTTATACAAGGTGATTCCCATTCCAGGTTTTGATAAACCACAATTACCACATGAATCTTTGTTGGTTGAGTCCACCCTTAAAAAATCAGCGGGCGCTAATGTCTATGCTTCTGTCCCTCCTGGCAGAGAGGGGAAGTCCATGGACAAGTTTGGCAAGCGTTTGTACCAAAATGCTATGCTTGCCAACCGCTCAGGCAATTATGCATTTCAATTTTCCTTCTATTTGAAACACCTTATTCAACAAATGGCTTCCTTTGAGAAGTACTTGCCTGACCGGAAACTAGCTTCTTTCCACCACTGCACTTCCAGCCTGTTGCAGCTTCGGAAATTTATGATACGTTCAATTTACGATACCTTTGAACTCACCTCAAGGGCTACGGCAATAGCTGTGGCTATGCGCCGTCTCGCTTGGCTTAGGGTTTCGGAGCTTGACATCAACCACCAGGATCACCTTGCCAATGCTTCTTGCCTTGGAGATGAATTATTTGGTGACTCCCTCGATTCTACCACACAGAAATTGTTGGCCCATGAGACTCGCTGGGACACTCTTCTCAAGAACAAGAAGAAGCCTCCACCTGCACGACCCTTTCGCCCACAATCTTCTTATCAGCGCCAATACTCTGCTAGACCCTTACCATCTGCTCCTCAGCAGCCTAGGCGTCCACGTCAGCAGCAACGCCAACAACCTCGTGCTCCGCCACAGCAGCAAGTAAAATCTGCTGTGCAACCGAAGTCAACTCAACCCTTTGACTCCATTCTCCAGGGCCTAGCCAGTCTTCCATCATCTTCCCTTCTGTCTCAACCCATAGGAGGACGTCTTTCCTTTTTCATCAGCCGTTGGGAGCTCATCACTTCAGACCAGTGGGTTCTAAACATCATTTGCCATGGCTATTCTCTCAATTTTCGGACTCTTCCCTCCCAAAGTCCTCCAAAAGAGTCTGCTTTAAACACATCTCAGTCCACCCTCCTCCTTCAGGAGGTCCAATCCCTTCTTCATCTGAACGCCATAGAGGAAGTTCCTCTAGATCAGAAGGGGCAGGGATACTACTCCTGCTACTTTCTGGTTCCCAAGAAAACAGGGGACCTCAGACCCATTCTAGATCTCTGAGATCTCAACAAATGCTTGGTCAAGGAAAAGTTCAAAATGCTTTCTCTGGCCACACTTTATCCTCTTCTCACTCAGGGCGACTGGCTATGCTCCCTCGATCTCAAAGAGGCCTACACTCACATCCCAGTCAATTTGGCCTCCAGACAGTATCTCTGCTTCATGATCAATCGCTGTCATTACCAGTACAAAGTGTTACCCTTCGGTCTAGCCTCCTCTCCAAGGGTATTCACAAAGTGTCTCATTGTGGTGGCCGCTTTCCTCCGCTCTCACCATCTTCAAGTCTTCCCTTAACTGGACGACTGGTTAATCAAGGCTCCTTCATCTCAGGAAGTCCTACAAGCCACCAACCAGACCATCCTTTTTCTCCAACTTCTGGGTTTCGAGATCAATCTGCCCAAGTCGCATCTCATCCCTACTCAGCAGCTTCAGTTCATCGGAGCGATCTTGGACACTATTCTCATGAGGCCATTTCCTCTACCCAATCGCCTTCAGACCCTTCTTCATCTTTGTCAGCAGGTGCTGTTACAGCTGTCCATCTCTGCAAAACACATGATGATACTCTTGGGTCACATGGCCTCGACAGTTCATGTCACCCCCTTCGCACGTCTTCACCTGCGCACCCCTCAATGGACCCTAGCTACCCAGTAGTCCCAGGCGATGGATCCTTGTTCGCGACACATATCTGTGACATCGTCTCTTCGACAATCTCTGCAATGGTGGTTGAAATCTTACAATCTATCCAGTGGCCTTCTGTTCCATCTGCCTCTTCATCATCTAGTCATCACCACAGACGCGTCCCCCTATGCTTGGGGAGCTCACTTGAACAAATTCCAAACTCAGGGTCTTTGGACTGCCCAGGAAAAGAAACATCACATCAATTTCATGGAACTCCGAGCGATGTTTTATGCCCTCAAGGCTTTCCAGCATCTCCTCTTTCCTCAAGTTCTACTACTTTGCACAGACAATCAAGTTGCAATGTACTACATCAACAAACAGGGTGGGACGGGCTCTCGCCTGTTGTGTCAGGAGGCACAGAAGATTTGTTCTTGGGCGACAGCTCATCATTTATTCCTGAAAGCAGTCTACATTCAGGGAGAGCAGAATTCCTTGGCAGACAATCTCAGCCAAATTCTCCAACCACACGAATGGACTCTCGATCCCCTGACCCTCCAATCCATTTTCGATCAATGGGGCACTCCTCAGGTGGACCTATTTGCAGCTCCTCACAATCATCAACTGCCCCAATTTTGCTCCAGACTCTACTCTCCTCTCCGTCTGGCAGCAGATGCGTTTCTCCTGGATTGGACCAATCTATTCCTTTATGCATTTCCTCCTCTGTCTCTCATGTTGTGGACCTTGTTCAAGCTCAAGAGGGAACACGCCACCATGATTCTCATCGCTCCACGGTGGCCCAGGCAACATTGGATCTCCCTTCTACTTCAACTCAGTTCCAGGGAGCCCATACTTCTTCCTCGGCCCATTCTCTTCTTTCTCAGCCTGTCCATTCTATTCTTGATGCTTCCAGGAAGCCGGCCACTCTTCAATGCTATCAACAGAAGTGGACCCGGTTTTCTTCCTGGTGCCTACTGCATCATCATGATCCAACTTCGCTAGCAGTAAAACTTGTGTTGGATTATCTCCTTTCTTTATCTAACTCTGGTCTCAAATCTACTTCTATCAGAGTCCACCTCAGTGCCATTACTGCTTTTCATGAGCCAGTTCACAGAAAGCCTCTTACTGCTCATCCTTTGGTTTCCCGATTCATACGGGGACTTTTCAATGTGAAGCCACCTCTCAAGCCCCCTCCAGTGGTCTGGGATTTTAATGTGGTTCTTTCCGCCTTAATGAAACCTCCTTTTGAACCATTGGCCACAGCTCATTTCAAATTTCTCACTTGGAAAGTGGTCTTCCTTATTGCTCTCACCTCTGCCAGGAGGGTCAGTGAATTGCATGCACTAGTTGCCGATCCACCTTTCACAGTCTTTCACCATGACAAGGTGGTTCTGCGTACACATCCAAAGTTCCTCCCTAAGGTTGTATCTGACTTTCATCTTAATCAGTCCATTGTCCTGCCAGTATTCTTCCCGAAACCTAATTCTCATCCTGGAGAACAGGCTTTGCACACTTTGGACTGTAAGCGTGATTTGGCTTACTATTTAGAACGCACTAAGCCTCACAGATCGTCTCCCCAACTTTTTCTGTCCTTTGATCCAAATTAGTTGGGACATCCTGTTTCTAAACGTACGTTATCCAATTGGCTTGCTGCTTGCATCTCGTTCTGTTATGCTCAGACCGGACTGCCACTGGAAGGTTCTGTCACAACCCATAAGGTTAGAGCTATGGCAGCGTCTGTAGCTTTCCTCAGATCAACTCCTATTGAGGAAATTTGCAAGGCTGCTACTTGGACCTCAGTTCATACTTTCACATCTCATTATTGTCTGGATGCATTCTCCAGACGGGATGGACACTTCGGCCAATCTGTTTTACAAAATTTATTTTCCTAATGGCCTGCTGTCCCTGGATAACACCTGTTACGGTAAGTAACTGTGCTTTATATGGGATCTTATAAGAAAACCATCAGAAGATTTTGAATTATTCAAAATACTGCTATACATCTAGTCTTTGGTCTGAAAAAATCTGAAAATGTTACACTGTATTATAAAAAAAAAAAATGCATTGGTTGCCAGTAGAGGCTAGAATAGTTTTCAAATTTTCCTGTTTGTGTTATAAAACATTATTAGACCTTGCTCCTACCTATCTTTTACATCATTTTGATCTACTAGTTAATGCCTGCCATACACATGGAATTCTTTTGTTCTCATTTCCAACTTTGAAAGGATGCATGTTTAAAAGATTCATTGACAAAACTCCATCTTTCCAAGCTGGTAAATGGATCAAAACTTTAAGTGATCTGATTCTGAATTCCCTTTCATATCAAACATTTAGACGATCATTGAAAACGTATTTATTTGATAAATTTGTTTAATCATCTTGATTATGTACTTTTTATGAAAAATGTTGATGTGTTTTTGCTGCGTTTTTGCTGATTTTCTTGATGTGAACTGCAAGGTACTGCAGGATACAAAAATAAAGTTGTTATTATTATTATTATTATGCTGTAGATGGGCAGACTGGATGGGCCATTTGGCTTTTATCTGCCTTTATGTTTCTGTTTCTGTCTTTCACAGTGACAATGAGGATGACCGAGTGGTCAGAAAAGCCAAGAAAGAATACGAGGAGAGACTAGCCAAGGAAGCAAGAAACTTTAAACCATTTTTCAGATATGTAAAAGGGAAACAGCCAGCAAGGGAGGAGGTGGGACCCCTGGATGAGGGAGACAAGAAAGGAGTGGTGAAGGAGGAAAAAGAGGTGGCTGATAGACTAAACAAGTTCTTCGCGTCGGTCTTTACAAAAGAAGACACATCCAGCGTGCCGGAACCAGAAAAAATCTTCAAGGAGGATCAGGAGGGTATATTATCATGCATGGAGGTAAGCCTCGAAGCCGTTCTAAGGCAGATAAATAGATTAAAAATCGACAAATCTCCTGGCCCAGATGGGATCCACCCGAGGATATTGAAAGAGCTCAGAGACGAAATAGCGGAGTTACTCAGGCATATTTGCAACCTATCCTTAAGATCAGGGATAATCCCGGAAGATTGGAGGATAGCAAATGTTACACCAATCTTCAAAAAAGGATCGAGAGGCGACCCGGGGAACTATAGACCGGTGAGCTTGACCTCAGTTCCAGGGAAGATGGTCGAATCACTGATCAGGGAAGGTATCAATGAGCATATAGAAAAAAATAAACTGATGAGATCAAGCCAGCACGGTTTCTATAAAGGACGATCGTGCCAAACAAATCTACTACATTTCTTTGAGGGGATAAGCAAACATTTGGACTAAGGTAGCCCCATTGACATAGTTTATCTGGATTTCCAAAAAACCTTTGGTGTCCCCCAGGGGTCAGTGTTGGGACCGCTGCTGTTCAATATATTCATTAACGATCTGGAAACGGGCACGAAATGTGAAGTTATCAAGTTCGCGGACGATACAAAACTCTCCAACAGGGTCAAAACTGTTGAGGAATGCAAAGAACTACAGAGCGACCTGAACAAACTGTGCGAGTGGGCAAAAAGATGGCAGATGAGCTTCAATGTGGAGAAATGTAAGGTCTTGCACATCGGGAAAGGGAACCCCATGTACAGCTATACGATGGGAGGAAGGGAGATGGGGAAAGGCACCCTAGAAAAAGACCTGGGGGTATTGGTGGATACAACAATGAAGCCAGCGGCGCAATGTGCAGCGGCCTCAAAGAAAGCGAACAGAATGCTGGGCATTATCAAAAAAGGTATCACTACCAGAACGAAGGAGGTCATCCTGCCATTGTATCGAGCAATGGTGCGACCACATCTGGAATACTGTGTCCAATACTGGTCGCCGTACCTTAGGAAAGACATGGCGATACTTGAGAGGGTCCAGAGGAGAGCAACTAGGATGATAAAGGGAATGGAGAACCTTTCATATGCCGAAAGGTTGGACAAACTGGGGCTCTTTACCCTGGAAAAGCGGAGACTGAGAGGAGACATGATACAGACATATAAAATCATGAAAGGCATAGAGAGGGTGGATAGGGACAGATTCTTCAGACTAGCGGGGACAACAAAAACAAGAGGTCACTCAGAAAAACTGAGAGGGGACAGATTCAAAACGAATGCAAGGAAGTTTTTCTTCACTCAGAGGGTGGTGGACACCTGGAACACGCTTCCAAAGGAGGTAATAGGACAGAGTACAATACTGGGTTTCAAAAAGGGACTGGATGACTTCCTGAAAGAGAAGGGGATTACAGGGTATAGATAGAAGGTTACACTACAGGACAAAAGCGAAAAGCATAAGTGAGTTTTAGGGTAGGAGCACTATCAGGTCCTGGACCTGAGGGGCCGCCGCGTGAGCGGACTGCCGGGCACGATGGACCTCCGGTCTGACCCGACAGAGGCAAGTCTTATGTTCTTATGAGAACTTTGAAGGATTTTTATAAAATGGTGTCATATATCCTTTTTTTCCTGGATCAATTTACTGCATACAGCAGAGCAAATCAAACCATCAGCAACAGATAACCAGCAGTATATAACGTTCACATATAAATCATTCCTTTGCATAAGTCACACTCACAGGTTTGTACTGTATGGTAAAAAAAAAAAAAGTGACTTATAACCCAGAAATTATAGTAATCAATTTTTGGAATCCTAAGGTCAGTTGCGCTTGTAACTAGTAATTAGTGCCAGTTAGCACTAATTATATCAATTAACATCAATAATTGGTTGTGAACAACTAGCAGCTAATTCTTATATCAAGTTACATGCATAACTGGCCTATTCTATAACTTTTGCACAAAACTTTGCATGCTCATCACAAGATTGCATGCACAAGTTTATAGAATTAAGGGGCATGCATATGAAACCATTTTAAATATATGCATAAAAAATAGAAGCAAATGTGTTGTTTGAAATTTTATAAGCTCTAATTTCCTAGAGCAATTTTATTGCTGAGCTTGAACAGATTTTTCCATAATAATTTTACCCAAGAAATGTAAAACGAGAATGAAGATTATTGTTCAGGATTGGGTCAGGTGGGATACACAAAATTAGTTTCCTGGAAAGGCGTTTCTCCCTCTCTTCCACAATGCTTTCCAACTTGTCCAATAACTGTCATAAGGTATTTGGTAAAATATGGCTGTTTATACCCTCAAAAATCTATTATTTCTCAATATTAATATCTATATATCAGTGTTGACCAATTTATCCATACATTGCAAAAAGTACCTTTTAAATGGAAGGTGGAAAGACCTCAGTTTTTTATTCCCAACTCATTATAGAGAGGATCTACTCTGTGGGAATTAGTATAATTATTGGTTGACCACCTCCACCATAATCAATACATCCAAATCTTCAAAACTTGCAAAATTCTCATAAAACAAGGAATTTAGCTTTGAATAGCATGTCAGAAATTCTTATCACTGATTCCAACGGGGCCTGTTTAACCCTGGATTCATCTTGTGGTTTTGAGTGATTTTGTATTTGTGTGGTTTTGTGAATGGCGTTGTGATACATTTTTGAATGATACATGAGTAGTGTGGATGTTTTGTAAGAATTAAATTATCATTAAGGGTTTTAAATTTCCCTGTACGAAGTTTACATATGGATGATTCCTGGCAAAGTAGTTTCAACAATCAGCTGTTTTTTTTAGCAAGTGCTCCCATTGTGTGAAGGAATGATTGGCCACCGATGATGTTGTATTCGATTGGTCAGCAATGACGTCCCCAAAATGGGATTGGCCATTGAAGATGCTGTATTTGATTGGTCAGTAATAACGTCCTTATAATGGGAGAGTTGTACTATGTTTTACAAAGTGGATTATTATGGCTTTTTGAGAAAATGTAATTGTGGGTGTAAGGCTTTGGAATTTTTGGTGTGATTGAAATATGGATGTTTTCTTGATTGTGATTTTTTACTATATTTGTTTTGATTGGGTCGGTGATATTTAGTTTGATTGGTCCCCAGTGACGTCTCTGTAATAGGAGGGCTGTATTTTACTGCGGCGTTCTTTGCAGTGCTGGTGCCATTACTTAAATTAGTTACTTGAGACAGCTGGTGACTGTTAAGCAGGTTTACTACAAAGTAAGTCTATCTGGTATTTTTGTGAGTGAAAGTATGTAATTTTATTGAATGGTGAGGATTTGAATGAAGCATATATTATATAAAAAGCGGGTTTTCATGGTGAATATTAGATTTGCCTCAGGGGAGCGGTTAGAGGTACACATTATTGTGCATTTCAACAGCATTTTGCCGGTTTGGTTTTTTGGTTTTTCCAAGTGGGCTAGTTTGAGTGTAATTTTACATATAGCTTTATTTGGATTATGAGTGCATGTTGGCTGATTATGTTTTTGCATTATAGGGTTTGAATAATGTTTGGAGCACAGTTTTGTGAGGATTTGTTCCTGATCTCCTGATGAAGCCAGGGCGTAACGGGCCCCATTGGAATCAGTGATAAGAATTTCTGACCTGCTATTCAAAGCTAAGTTCCTTGTTTTATGAGAATTTTGCATATTTTGAAGATTTGGATATATTGATTATGGTGGAGGTGATCGACCAATGATTATACTAATTCTCACAGAGTAGATCTCGAGTTGGGAATAAAAGAAACTCAGGTCTTTTCACCTTCCATTTAAAGGTTTTGTTGGTTTGTTTGGGTTTTTGGTTTGTTGTTTTTTTTTGTTTGTTTGTTTTTTTTTGCAATATTTGCATAAATTGGTCAACATTGATATATAGATATTAATATTGAGAAATAATAAGAGAATTTTGCTCCACATGTTTTTGCACATTGTCTCCATTGACTTTATTCTGTGGAGTATATTGTCCCTGTTTTTGTTGTTTATACCCTCAGCCAGACCCACTACCATAACAAAGTCAAGTTCAATTTATTTGATATACTGCAAATATAAAACCAAAGTTAAAACCTCAGCGGTTTAAAATATAAAATAATATTTATTTAAAAAAGGAGGGAGGGAAGACAGACAAAATTATAAAAATTGGAGATAGGGAAAGGAGAAGAATGGGTTGGTTACAATAAAAACAAGAGTGTATGTGTCTGGCTCTTTTTAGCACCTCAAAGACATTAAAAAAATGTTCCTTTAAGCCACTAGCTGGTAGTATAATTGCTTTGTGGCTTGGTAACCAGTTTAGAAGCTGATTGGTAAACAGAAGACTTTATGGCATCAGACTTCTTTTATAGGAAATTGAGAGACAGAAACCAATGTTTAGGATTTCAGGATGTAAATATATAGTCTGTGTCAGAATCAAGGTATTTTTTTGCTTATCTTTAATTGTGATATTTCTATGCATGTAGATTAATGTGCAAATATATATGTCTATATATCTGTATAAATACACCAGCATACTTTTGTGCTTTCCTGCCTGGGTTATTTTCCAGTTCTAAGCTGCATCTTAGCAGCTCGATCGATTCTCATCGATTTGTCCCTGACGAGCTGCCCTAATTTCCAGCCAATGTCAGCTGCCCTGGTGATGTCACTTAGATGCTCTTCAGCTGACAGCTTGCCAAGCTGCAGCTACCTGCAAGCCCAGGACTGGATTAAGCTGAGTAAAACTGTTCCTTTTTTCTCATAACAATGCCATAAGACAGCAGCAACTGAAACAGCTTCAAGCAGCTCTAGAAACAGTAAACACAGACCTTTTTGCTTTTTCCCTCGCACGTCCTTTAGATGTCCAAAACAATATACACTGGCTATAATATAGAATTGAAACCATTCTTTCATAGACTGGTACAAGTCTTATTGTCTGACTTTGCAGGGCACTAAATTATCATGTAAGGGATTTGTGTCAGCAGTGCACATGTAAGCAGTAGAATCTTTTGCTGGAGGATCCAGTGAAACTGATAAACACAGCAGCATTCAAAAGGGGTATGAACAAGCCCATAAAAATTTTACTAGTCGGGTAGAGTTGGAAATTCTTGTAAATAAGCCATAAAATATAGATCTTTCTGAGTTATACACTGACTAACTGTAATGCAAACTGATCAAATTGATGCATTTGGGTTTGACTCAACATGATTTTACATTTTTTTTTATATTAAAGAAAAACAAGAGAAGAAATATATTATTATTATTATTATTATTATTAGGTTCTTATATCCCGCCATACCCAGAGAGTTCTAGGCGGTTTACATTCGTTACATTAGGATCCGGTCTGAACCCGGATTTACAAAATTACATCAATGCAACCATATTCAAACATAAATATCTACAAAGAAATAAACTGAAAAGTAATAAGTAAGTAGAAATTGAGTGCTTAAAGTGCTGCCTGTTACCCGTAAGAACTGTGCTTCGAGATTGGACACCAGTCCTTGATGTCATTACCAGCTGACTCAAAAAGTAAGCACTGGTAATGAGAGTTGGAGGCGAGGAGAATTTGAGTGCTTAAGTGCTGCCTATTACCTGTAAGAACTGCGCTCCGAGATTGGACGCCAGTCCTCAACATCATTACCTGCTGACTCAAAAGAAAGCGCCATTAATGGTGCATGGCCATTGGGGCATGCTTGAAGGGGTACTGTGACCTAAAGTGCACGCCCCTTAGAGCCTCTTGGAGATACAAGGAGACTCGGGAAATCTAAGGAGGAACTGTCTGATCTACAATGGGAAAGCGTAAATCTAAGTTACATTATGTTCAAACTTTCTCAAAAGATAACAGGTCCGATGGATAAACATCTAATCTCAATGGCTGAGAACACTCAATTATCTGATGTCTCCTCTCCAGAATCAGGCCCCTCCTTTACTATGGGAGGAAGATCAAGTCCCCCTGCCCATTACTGAAGTTGTTATGAGGAATAGAGAAGCTAAATGTACTTTGGTGGAGGAACTTAGGGAATCAGTCCCTGAATTAGCTGCCCCCAACAGTTTACCTATACCTGTGCCTGTTGTCTTATTGGATTCGTAATCTGGTGCTAAAGCTATGGATTCTATTTAACCATCTAATTCCATATATGCCAACAAGGGACCTCTCAGCATCTGTTAACTGTATCATCATTTCGACAAATGTTTCTGGATGCTAATCGCGATTTAAACTTTTCTGTGATGGCCCCAAGTCTTTGGAACTAATTACCGCTCTCTTTAAGATTGAAAAAATCCTTTAAAGTTTTCAAGTCACATCTCAAAGCCTATTACTTTAGAAAGGCATTTGACTGTGAATCTCTATAGACACTTTGTATTCTGGGGAAACTGTACTTTTCACAATATGTCATCCTTTTTTGTTTATATTTTTCTTTCCCCCAACAAATATTGTAATTCATCCCTTTCCTATTAATCCTTTTGTTCCAGTTTATCTATTGTATTGGTCTTTCTCCCCTGTCTGTTCTTGGTTTTATTTTTAACCGATTGGTTTTAACTTTAACCGCTTTGATTTGACTACATTGTTAAAAAAAAAGAGGTATATCAAATAAACTGTAACTGTATATCTTTAAAAGAAATTAAATATAGACAATGTCTTATATTAATTTTGGGCCCAAAAAACACACTAGGTCATATTTTTGGGGATGTCTTATTTTTTTCATGTACATGATCATCTCTCCCTTCCTCTCCACCCCAATTCTTCCTCTTTCCTTTCTCTCCCCCACATATGCAGCATCTTTCCTCCCCTCTCACCCATCCCCTTGTGCCTTCACTCTGCAGCATCTTTCTATCCCTTCCTCTCTCTCATACCCCTGTGCAGCAGAACCCTTGCCCAGCTTCCATCCTTCCCTCCCTTCCTCATGCAGCAGAACCCTTGCCCAGCTTTCCATCCCACCCTCCCATCCCTCGTGCAGCAGAACCCTTGCCCAGTTTCCATTCTTCCCTCCCATCCCTTGTGCAGCAGAACCCTTGAGCACCCGCCCCTAGCATGCATCCAAACCCATGCTGACCCTCCATCCTTCCCTCCCATGCAAACCCCACCAATCGCGAGTCTACATACCTCCCTCCAGTGCAGCATCAGGCTGGCAACACTCTAAACAGGTTGCTTCGTGGTCTTGCCTCATCGGGGAATTCCCTCTGCCGCTTCACTGATGATGTGTAGAGTGTTGCCAGCCTGAAGTTGCACTGGAGGGAGCTATGTAGACTCGTGGCTGGCGGGATTCGTATGGGAGGGAAGGATGGAGGGTCAGCAGTGGTTCGGCTGCGCGGCAGGGGAGGTAGTGGCAGGGGGTGGGGGAAGCTCTGGGGCAGTGGCAGGGGGAAGTATTGCTGCCGGTGAATTTAGGGCTTATTTTGGGAGTATGGCTTATATTAAAACCTACCCCGAAAATCATGCTAGGGCTCATTTTTGGGGTAGATCTTATTTTCGGGGAAACACGGTAGTACTGAAACTATACTAAAGGACAATGTATCACAATTATGTTCCTTCACCAAGGTAGCTGCTGAGAAGTTTACATTACATTACATTAGTTTATTTTATTCCACCAATACCTTTTTGGTTCTAGGCAGATTACAAAAGAAAGATATTCTGGTCATTTCCAGAAGATTACAGGGAAACTATTGGTTGGAACATTTGGAGTCTGGTGATGGAGTGAGGATATTGGTTGTAGTAGGAGTTAGACTTTAAATCAAAAAGATTAGAGGAACATATTTGTGGTTTAGAAACACAGATTAGGAATTTGAAAGCCACCAGTCAATCACCTATAAAAGACAGTTTTTCTGTTCATAGGAAGCTTGAAATTAAGGAAAATCAAATTAGGGTGAAAAATTTACATTTTCAAACTTTACTATGGCTCATTTATTATCCTCTGAAGTGTTATTGAGACAATATTTTTCTTATATCCTTAAACTTCCAAACATTGGAGAAATAGCGATTTCTAGAATATATTATATTTCCTTAAAGACTAGAATAGTGAGTGCTGAAGGAACCACTGATGTTTTGAATGGTCCTGAAAACCCCTAATCTCAAAGCCTTTTTGGAAGATTCTCAGGATATTATCTCTAAAAAGGCTACATTAATGGTGACTTTCTTATCTGACTTTGATAAAATTTTGGTGATGAAAGCATATTTTAATAATAAGGATGCTAATTTTTGTGGTAAAAAATTCAACTCTTATGATGTAGCTCAGTGGTCTCAAACTCAAACCCTCTGCAGGACCACATTTTGTATTTGTAGGTACTTGGAGGGCCTCAGAAAAAATAGTTAATGTCTTATTAAAGAAATGACAAGTTTGCATGAGGTAAAACTCTTTATGGTTTATAAATCTTTCCTTTTGGCCAAGTCTTAATAATAATATTGTCATTTACAGCTGAAGAGACATATGATCAAGAAACTGTTTTATTTTACTTTTGTGATTATGATAAACATACCGAGGACCTCAAAATAGTACCTGGCGGGCCGCGAGTTTGAGACCACTAATGTAGCTGGTGCTACTCAACTGAGACATAAGGCCTTTTTAGCTCTGAAACCTAGACTAATTTCAAAAGGTGGAATATTTTATTTGAAGTTTCCTTATACGTGTTTAGCCACCTTTGAAGGTAAGCGTTATATTTTTTTAACCTGATCAACTGGAGAATCTTCTTTCAGGAGGAAATAAGATATAATCTTCTCAGTAAGGGGATGGGAAGGATTATTAAAGGTTGAATAGATCAGTGGTTCCCAATAGAGAATAATACGGTGGCTCTTACCCGCGGCTAGCCATGGGTAACCCGCCGAAACGGTGAGGGGGAGAAGTGCTAACAGCAGGTACGGGAACAAGGCCATCCACCGCCCCGTGGAGCGGTGAATGGTTTTTTCCCCACAGTTAAGGGAGGGAACGCACGCGGTAACCTCCCTGCTTACCGGACGAATCTATCTTCTGTATCTTCCTTCCTCCCCTTTGCCTTCGTGGCGCGTTTTGTTTAGAGAGCAACTTGCTCAAGCTGCTGGATTCTGCCTGCAGTCGCATGCATCTGTGGGCGGAAGCTTCTCCTCTGATGCAACCGGAAGTTGTGTCGGAGAAGAAGCTTCCACCCACAGACGCACACGACTGCAGACAGACTCCAGCGGCTTGAGCAAGTTGCTCTCTAAACAAAACATTCCATGAAAGTAAGAGGGAGGGAGATGTTTGGACCACGTGAGAGGTGCTGAAGGGCAGTGAGGTTGCGAGAGGGAAGGGTGGTAGTGGAAAGGAACAGATGCTGAAGGGGCGTGGAGAGGAACAGACGCTGAAAGGAAATGGGGAAGAAGATGCTGAAGGGAAATGTGGAAAACAGTGGGGAGAAGATGGGGAACAGAGAGTGGGGAGAAGACGCTGGAAGGGAAGAAGACAGAGATGCCAGACTATGGTGGAAGCAGAGGGAAGAATATGGGTGCCAGACCAATTGGGGGGTGAAGGAAGTAACAGAGCAAATGGAAGATGCAGAGAGAGGACAGACAGTGGATGGAAGGAAGGAATTGAATGAGAAGATGAGGAAAGCAGAAACCAGACAACAAAGGTACAAAAAAATTTATATTTATTTTATTTTTTGCTTTAGGATATAATAGTATATTAGTTATTTTGATAAAAATTTATAAACAAAGCCCTACCTTCTGAACATCTCTTTCTCTAATTTAGCAGCTAGAACTTTGATTTATAAGGCAGGAATAAGCTAAATATTACAGTACTGAGGCTTGTATGAATGTTGCGGGGATGGGGTGGGGACAGTGGTTGTGGGGACAGGGCGGGGACAATTTTGGCACCCTTCAAAGGACTGGAAATTTTTGGGGAGAGTGGGAACGGGAAGGGCTTGGGAATAACTTGTTTTGGGAAATTTGGGGTGTTCTAGGCACTGAGCAGATGGTGGGTATTTGGGAGGGAGACTGGGAGGGATGGGGGGAATGCATTGGGAAGTGTGTATGTGGAATGGTATGAATGTGGAGGAGAGCTTACCTGGTCAAGATATGCAGGAGGAAGGGTATGCTGGGGACTGGAGGGCGGGATGTTGCCCTGGTTTCGTTGGGCAAGATCACTTTCTTCCATTAGGGGGGCTCTCTCACGCTATGACTACTAGTTTCATCCACGACTGTATCTAACGACTGAAGGTTGAGTATGGTTAAGTTAAAACTTTCTACTCTAAATGTAGATGGAAGAAAATATCCAGGACTGGATGGATATGAGCCTGAGAGGGTGAGGGTGGACCTTGCCTTCTTATAGGAAACTCACCTTACGACCTTAGAACATGAGAAATTGAAAAAAGACGGTGGGAGAAGTGTTTTTTCTTTTTTTTTTTTTTTATTCCTCCTATAGCAGCCACCAACACAGCGATTCCATTTTGGTTCACAAACAGCTCTCATTCCAGATTCATTAGTTTATTCAGGATAAAGGAGGGCAGGTATGTGCTGGTGCTAGGAGAATTGTGGGGGTACAAGTGGCTATTTTGCAATATATATATGCTCCTAATGTTTACAGCCATCATTTTTTCTCAGGGCTCTTGTCTAGATTGGTGCAGTACCCAGATTGCAGATTGATAGTTGGAGGAGACTTCAATATTACTGTTGATCCCACTCAGGACTGTAACCCTTCCAAAAAATATTCCAAAGACCATAGCGGTAAGGGAGAGAACTTTCTCACAGGACAGCTTGGGTTGTTGGATATTTGGCGGCTGCTCCACCCCACAGAGAGAACCTATACTTTTTTTTCCACCCTTTGTCTTCTCCATGTCCTTTCAGCGTCCTTCTCCCCCTGTCTTCCCCATGTCCTTTCAGCGTCCTTCTCCACCCCTTTGTCTTCCCCAGTGCTTTCAGCGGCCTTCTCCTCCCTCAGTTTTACCCATTTCCCTTAAGCGTCTTTTCTTCTCCACTCCACTCCCTCCCTGCCCCTTACCTTTGTGGCGCTTCCCCACCCGACCGACAACAGAACAGGCCCGGTCGGACAAACCTCCCTGTCCTGTAGCCGCAAATCTAAATTACCTTCTTACAGCAGCTGGAGTATTGAAGCTGCTGTAAGAAGATAATTTAGATTCGCTGCTTCAGGGCAGGGAGGTTTGTCGGCCGGGCCTGTTGTCGGTCGGTCGGGGGAAGTGCCACAAGGCTAAGGGGACCTGACCGGCTGTGTACACTCCCCCCCATGGCTGCACCGGGGCGGACCGCCCCTCCCCCCCCTTCGCTACACGACTGCCTTTTCCCTACCTGTCCTGCCGCAAGCAGCCAACCGGAAGTCTTCCCGATGTCAGCGCTGACGTCGGAGGAAGGGAGGGCTTTGCTTAAGCCCTCCCTCCGACGTCAGCGCTGACATCGGGAAGACTTCCGGTCGGCTGTGTGCTGCGTCAGGGCAGGTAAGGAGAGGAGACTATGCTTGCGACCCTGGGGGAGGCCGGGCCCCTGAATGCAGGACTGGTAGTACTGCCCTGATGGCGGCCCTGCTGGCTTTGTTTTGTTGCTTGGAAATGGATGTTGTCTGTTTATACTATTTGGTTTCACTTTACACTAAAGGCTCTTTTTACTAAGGTGTGCTAGCGTTTGTAGTGTGCGCTAAAGATTAGCACGCACAAACCACGCGCTAAACGAAAAATACTAAAGCGAGCTCTATGGAGGCATTGGCATTTAGCGCACCGCTAGCACACCTTAGTAAAAGGAGCCCTAAATCATGCACTATTTGGTTTGCTTTTACACTGAAAAAAGCACTATCAAGTCATGTTGCTCAATGCCAAGCTGCTCATAGGATTAGAATGGGTGGTTTGGCATTTAGCTCGCGCTGCTTTGTGTCTGATATTCTGAGGGTTCTTGATATGCTTGCAATTGTGTCTGTTTTGCTCACAATAAAATAAAAGTCACTTCTTGCTTTATTTATTTGTTGTGATTTAGTGAACTGAATAATTAACATTTTTGAGAGAGCTGATGTAAAATATCACTAGTAATAAGCTGATATTTGGTTTTCTATGTGTTCAGTGCAGAACCCAGCATGCTTCACAAGTTGTTTGTATATATGTTCAGTTTATTTGATATACCACTTTTCCTTACAATTGTTGTACTTTTTTTGATGATCTTTCAATCAAAATAAAAGTTTGAACTCCCACCACACATACACTATAAAATGTTTATTTGGAAAGCCTTAGGCCCATAAAATTACATAAAATCATCTTTCTGCTTTGAACGGGGCACATTCAGGAAATAAATCACATAACAACCGCCTTCTTAGACTCCCACTGGCTACCCATACAAGCACGAATTCAATTCAAATTCCTCTGCCTATTATTCAAAGCAATACAAGGCTCTTCCCCATCCTACCTAAACAACCGCTTAAACCAGATCTCCACCACAAGACAAAGAAGAACCCCAAATCCTTTTGCCTTCCCTCCACTCAAAGGCACACAACGCAAGAAAATGTTTGACAACCTTCTGGCAACACAAGCAGCAAAACTCAACCACTCCATCTCCAACCTGCTGACAACATCGGACGACTTCAAAACATTCCGTAAAGAAATCAAAACCCTGCTTTTTAAAAAATTCATCCAAAAACCTTAAACCACTTCACCTACCTCCAGCTAAGTTCACCTACCTCCAGATAATTCACCTACCTCGACAGAACTCATCTACCATCAGTCATTCCTCCCCCAAGTATCACACCTAATCACCCTTCAAGTAAACAGACCATAAAAAGATTGTAATCTTGCCTACTCTAACTGTGTTCCATTTGCTAATATCACACTGCTAAGCACTGTTAGTTCTCTATCCAACCCATAAGTTCCCCAAGAAAAAAAAAAAAAAAAAAAAAAATTTGTATCCTCACTGGAAAATGTCCAGTAAAATCCTCTGTAATGTGATCATCACTGGAAATGTCCAGTCAAATCTTTTGTAATCCGCCTTGAACTGCAAGGTATAGGCGGAATAGAAATCCGTAATGTAATGTAATGTAATGTAAATTGAGACTGCAGGGACGATGAGGGGATGGAGATGAAAAATGTGTTTCATTGCACAGATAGTGAGGGGATGGGGATGAAAATGCAGGGACAGGGATGAATCTGCCCCTGCATCACTCTAGTGTGAACCAAACTGTTTTATTTTGTACTGTGTTTTTAAATCTCTGTGTTCACATTGAGTAGGGCTTTCCTCTTTCCAACAGCCCTTGGTTTGTCTGACAGCTACAGGCTGCTGGATTAATTAGCTCTCAAGCTGGGTCTCATATGTTCTTTAGTAGCTGAGCTAACACGCGATACCATGGTAACAGTTATTTCAGGTGGCCTTAAAATTTGTTCTCAATCAACAAGAAACATCTCTTCAGCCCCTGCTGGCAAAAAGAAAATATGGCATAAGTCCAAAAAGTGTCCCTTGCCTTCAGGTCTAGCTCTGTTGAAGAAAATGGATCTATAACAGTGCCTTCCTGAAGCATTATTTTTGCTACCACCTTTTCTCCTTTACCCATAGAAATTCCATGGGTAAAGGAGAAAAGGATAGTGATAGGATCAACAGACATGAATAAATGTTAGAAGAAATCAGGGACACTAACAATCTAGGTAATACAATAATGGGTATTTTCATCAGGGCATGCTAGAAAGGTAAAGCTCCTAGACAAAATCAAGGACAGCTTTATGGAGCAGCTGGTTCAGGAATCAATAAGAGGAGGGAGCAATTCTATACCTAGTCCTTACAGGACCACATGATCTGGTGCAGGGTGGTAACTGGTACTGGGGCCACTTGATATTGGTGATCATAACATGATCACATTTGATATAATAACAGAAATACACACAGGAAATCCAATATGTTAGTCTCCTTTTTAAAAGTTAAATGTTATGATATAATGAGAAGAATGGTAACAATAACAACAAAAAGCCTTAGAGGAGCAGCAGCAAAGGTCAAAATTTGCATCAAGTGAGAATGTTATTCAAAAATACCATCCTGGAAGCCCATATCAGACATTTTCCACATATTAAAAAAAAAAAGATGGAAAGAAAGCCAAATGACAGTTAGTGTGGTTAAAAAGTGATTTGAAGGAAGCTGAGAACTAAAAGAAAAGCCTTCAGTAAATGGAAAAAGGATCTGACTGAAGATATGGAATGGCAAGACAAATACAAAGCACTGGTAAGGAAGACAAAAAGAGAATATCAAAAGAAGATTGTGTTGGAATAAAACATACAATACAAATTTTTCAGGTATATTAGAAACAAGAAGACAGTAAAACAATCAGTTGGACTACTAGGTGACTGATGGGGGACTCAGGGAAGACAAAGCCATATGAGCATTGGATCTTTTACCATAGTAGTCAGTGATTTAAAACAAAACCCTAATGCAGCTTGATAAAAGAGGGCCTAAATGAATTATTTGCTTCAGTCTTCACTGAGGAAGATGTTGGGAGATACCAGTGCCAGAAATGGTATTCAATGGATATGAGTCAAAGGAACTGAAACAAATCTCTGTAAACCTGGAAGTAGTAATGGAGCAAATTGATAAAGAATAGCAAATTGCCTGGACCAGATGGATTTCAGAGTACATTAACATAGTAAATTACAGCATTAGTTATACTTATTAAAAATACATGATTAAATTAACTTGTCTCTTTTTAAATATTTCTGGGTGATAGACTGTAAAGTCCACCCAGTACTGTCCTAGATTCCAAATGCTTGAGTTACTTACTGTCCAAGCTCACTCCAGCCTATTCAACCATCCCATTGTTTGCAGGATACCTACTGTAAAGTCTGACCAGTAGCGTCCTCATGTTCCAAATTTGTGGAGTTCCCCATCCTACACCAAATAAACCTATATGGGACACAGACTGTACAAGTCTGTCCAGTATCGGCCTAAGTCTTCCTACATCCTCAATTTTTGCCCTCTAGTTTTACCATTTTCCCTTCTCTGGGAAAGATTTTGTTCTATATTAAAAAAAAAAAGTTGAGTAAATTTCATGTTGTATAGTAACTCCACTTTATATAGCCATTACCCCAATGTCCCTCTCCCCATCTGTGAATATCAGCCTCTCACCTCACAGCATATATGTTCTTATGTTCAAGAGCCTCCAGCTCCATCTGTGCTTGGCCTTCTGTCAGCCACCTAATCTGAAACAGAAATTGGTTAAAAAAAAACAAACACAACCCAAGCACTTCACACAAACCCAAAAAGAAGAGAATGGCACACATCCTTGCGGTGTGGCAAACTGCAAACTATGCGAGCACATCTCAAAGGATCTCATGGTCACTCATATGGGAAAAACATTCAACGTATGATGATCATCCTTCACATGTTCATCTTCTAATGTGGTGTACATCATTCAGTGCACGTTGAAACCAAGCTTTAAGTTAAACAATTTTTGGATTTTCTAATATTTATTTGGTATAAATTTGGGACTATTTAATGCTTTAAAGTATGAAAGATTCAGCAATGATTGGGTGGTGAGGTGGCAAAATAGGTGGTTTTACCTTCTGAAAAAGCCCCTCCATGTCTCTGAGCTGATCTTTACATATGTATAGCATGATTTAAGCTAGACCTTAATAATAATAATAATAACAGCTTATATACCGCAATACTGTGAAGTTCTATGCGGTTTACAAAGATTAAGCAAAGGTACAAATTGATTGACTTTAAGAGGGGAGGAAGAAAGAGGGTTAATAGGACAGGAAATCCATTTTTTTTTTTAATTTATTTATTTATAAATTTTTCAAATTATTTAACAAGCATATAATCTTGTACAGAAAAGTGTGATCAAGACAACATATCATTAATTATTCCCAAACTTGAAAACCAAAATTACATAAAAGGTAATAAAATTTTTCAATTTAATCCCACACTAGTCCTCAACATTGGATCCAAGATTAAGGAATTAGGAGTGAATATAATACAATAACAAATTAAACCAAATCACGTTATCTGTTGCTGAAAGAGAGCTTAAATTAATTATTGAGACACTGATGTTTCTCCTTTTTCAAGGCGCTTCATGGAGAGGAAGGCCATCAAATGAGAAGGTTCAAAGAAAATGTAAGGGAATTATACCTGATTACACACTTACAGGGATATCTAAGAAAAAATAACCCCCCCTATCTGGGTCACACCTGCTTTTAATAATAAAAATTCCCTCCTTCTCTTTTGAGTTTCTCTCAAAACATCAGGAAAAACTTGAATATGGAAGCCAAGGAAATCTCTAGATCTATTTTTAAAGAAAAGTTTAAGGATCCAATCTCTGTCTGGAGCCAAAGCCACAGTCAGTAGGAGAGTGGCTGGACTAGCCACCTCTCTATCAGATTGTTCCAATAAAGCTGTAACATCCAAAGAATTTTCCTGTGGTTTTCCATCCTCGTCTTTTTTTTGAGAATCCTGATTTTTTTTATTAGGCAAATAATACACTCTTGACAATGGTGGCAAAAAATTCTCAGGAATTTTTAGGATTTCCAGAAAGTAACGTTTTATCATTTCTCCTGGAGAAATTGACAAGACCTTAGGAAAATTAATCAAACGCAAGTTGTTAAACCGACTATTATTTTCAAGTACTTCCAATTTTCTTCTCATAGTAAGGTTATCTTTCACAATTAAATCTTGGTTACTCTTAAACATTTTTAAGTCCTTTTCTTCCTGAATTTCAGTTTTTATTGCTACAATGTCTTGTTTCACAATTTTAATTTCTTCTTTCTGGGATTCTAATTCCTTTTCCAAATTCTTTATCTGAGGATTGAGGGAATTTCCCAAACTGGAAACCAGATCCCAAAGCGAATCCAATGTAACCTCTGGGGGCCTAATAGGAGCAAAAGAAGGTATTTGTGCAATACTAGTTTGTTCAGTTGAGTGCTTTACCTCCCCTGTGCCTTGTTGTCCCTTAAGCATAGTTGTCCCGGTCGCTGGTTCTTTTAAAAGGAGAAATTCCCCTTGTGTTGTTCCCTGCAGCGAGCCCTCCATTTCGCTGGCCTCTCGGGAAAAAAACTCTGTCTCTTCGGACATGCTCTCCTCCCGCAGAGAGCTAGCTCCCAGCGGCAACGGCTGTAGGGAAGCCGTCCTGACGTCGGGGCTCAGCTTGACGTCCAGCCCGGGGGTATCCGCTGAAGCACTCCTCTCAGCCTGCGCTCCCAACGGGCGAATCCCCGAACGACTCGACTCACTTTGAAGACGTCGGAAAATGTCATCGACTGTGAGAGCCACGGGTCCCAAGCGCTGGGAGGCTCCACCAACGCTCCTTCCCCTTCTCTTCGGCATTTCCTAGCAAGTAAGAGAGACACTCTCCAGCGTCCTGCCAGCAATCAGATAGCGGCAGCCATCTTGGATCCAATCAGGAAATCCATTTTTGAGGAGAGAGTGATCAATAGAACAAGTTAATCGCTATAGAGGGGAGAGAGAAGAGAGGATCAGTTGTCTAGATACTTTAGGAACAGGTGTGTTTTCAGACGTTTCCTAAATTCCTCATAAGTAGTGGGCGAAAGCAATTGTTCTAGGTCTTTACCCCATGATGCTGCTTGGTGCGAGAGAAGATGTTCATGGTGTTTTTTCAGTTTACAACCTCTCACTGGGGAGGAAACGAAGTTGGAATGTGAGCTTCTCTTGTGTCTGTTGGCTGAGAAGACGAAAAGGTCAGTTATATATTTAGGGGCAAGTCCGTGTAGTGCTTTGAAGCAGAAGCAGGCAAATTTAAACTTTACGCGCGCCTCCATTGGCAGCCAATGCAGCTGCCGGTAGTAGGGTGTCACGTGGTCAAACTTCCTCAGCCCAAAGATCAGTTTGACCGCTGCATTTTGCATCAATTGTAAACGCTGCATGTTCTTTTGGGAAATTGCTAAATAGGCGATGTTACAGTAGTCAAGTAGACTCAGTACGAGGGATTGGACTAGGGTTCTGAATGCCACTGTATCGAAATAAGCTTTAATGGATCTGAGTTTCCAGAGAGTGAAAAATCCCTTTCTGATCAAGGAGTCCACCTGGTCTTTCATGGTTAGGCACTGATCCAAAGTTACACTTAGTATCTTTATGGTAGGTTGGATAGGGTAATTAAGAATATTGATACATAGTGGTGATTTGGTGTCAAGCGGATGTGGCGAAGCAACAAAGAAAGTTGTCTTTTCTTAATTAAGTTTGAGCCTAAAGGTTGTCATCCAGTGCTCCATCACGTTTATGGCTTCTGAAGCTTTTTAGGAATAGTTTCAGAGATAGAATTAATGAATGGGATGATGATCGTAAAAATCATCTGCATAACTAAATTGTTTTATCCCTAACTGGGTTAGCTGCGTGCCTAGTGAGGACATGTAGACGTTGAAGAGCAATGGAGATAGCGGAGATCCTTGTGGCACACCGGATGGATTGCTCCAGGTATCTGAAAGTTCATAATTAAAACGTACTTGATAAGTGCGGGACATAAGGAAGCCACGGAACCAATTCAGCACCTCGTCCCTGATACCAATGGCGTCTAGGCATTGCAGCAGTTTCCCGTGGTCTACTAGATCAAAGGCAGAACTCATATCGAATTGCATAACCAGGGCATTAAGGCTCTTACTAAACAGTAGGCGCAGATTGTCTAAAATAGCCGCAATTACTGTCTCAGTACTGAATAACGGTCTAAAACCAGATTGAGTTTCATGTAGGAGAGAGAACTGATCCAGATAATCCATCAGTTGGGTGTGTACCAATCCCTCCATAATTTTTACAATAAACGGAATGGATGCTACTGGTCTGTAGTTGGATATTATAGCTGAAGATTCTTTTTGATTTTTTAGAATTGGGGTTATTATTATGTGACCATTATTAGAGAGGAACTTCCCAGTTTTTAGGTTATGAGCCAAATATTGCATCAAAGATAGTTTAAATACTAAAGGTGCCGCTTTCATGATTTCTGGGGGGCATGAGTCCAGAACACAATAGGATTTAGAGTATTTGTTATATAGTCTGTTGTAATTGTTCCACTCTAAATCTTGAAAGGAGCTCCAGATCATGTCTGCCGGTGTATCATTTCCTTGGGTGATAGGTATCGGATGATCACTAGGGTCGTTTGTTGAACAATTAATTCTAAGGTTTTTAATTTTTTTATCGAAGTGTAGTGCTAAGTCATTTGCAGAGGGTAACTTAGAGTTGTGTGTGGGTGTGGTGTAGCGAGCGGTGTCAAATAAATTTGTGATCAGCATTGCGCTGGCATTAGTTCTAGAGCGTAACGCGCAGTAATTCCCTGTGTGCTGTCACAAACCTGACTCCCATTACCGCCTTGTGCCAGTTAAGAGCCCCAGAAATCGCCCGGTGAAAATGATTAGAGCTGACCAGTATGTTCCTGCTGTACAGGAACAGGACCAGCAAGCTCAGGCTGAGTTTAGGCAGGACTCAGTACATAGCCCTGGGAAAAACAGTTTGGTCCCTTTAAATCCTCCATCTTTAAAACTGCTGACCAAACAGGTTAGAAGGCGGCGTCAGGTGCAGAAAGCCCTCCCCCCCCCTGCATAGGGCTGGGCGTGGCACAGCAGCTCTTTAGCACTTAGAGAGCTGGCTGTCTGAGAGGAGGGGCCGTCAAAGGAGGCTCTCATGTTGGAAGAGCCTGTACCTCCTCCAGAGCCCGCTGATGTGGAAATGTAGAACCCAGAGTCAGAAGAAGCAGCCCTGAGAAACCAGAAACCTCAGGAAATGGACTGGAGTGCTTTGCCAGAATTTGTGCTTGCTGAAGAGATGGAAGTAAGCTAATTGAATTGTGGGCTTGTGTTTTTGAAAAGTTTTCTTTTTGTGAACTTTTTGGGTTTTTGGATGTTTGACTGCTGGGACACTAATTTAATTACTGTGATGTTTTGAAGGAAGTCACTGCTGAATAAGTGAATTCTCTGTGTATGCTAACAGAGGGAAGTGTGCTAGTAATTTATTCAGCTTGTTTGGCAGTTTGGTTTTTTTTTTTTTTTTTGTGCCAAGATGGCTACTGCAAGCTGAGGCTTGGCTGCAGTGAGGAAATACTTGCAGTGTCCTTTTTAGAGTTGGAAAACCCTAAAGGCTGGAGCAGGATCTGCCCAACATCTGTGCGGAGGAATTTGAGGGTTCATTTTGCTCCTTGTCCTGATAAGGAGCCATTTTTGGCAAATCCGCCAACCTTCTACTCAAACTCTGAGGAGAAGGGAAGATCTATGACATTGCAAGGTGATAAGTTTTTTTTTCTGTTTGCATTGAGGACTACAAGAGACTGAATTAAGTTTTGTTGCAGTACTGCTACAAGGAAGTAAGACTTACCTGGGACATAAGATGAACAGCTTTGAGTATTAATCAGATCAGGCTGATGAGTGCAGCATTATTGAACTGTCAGTTGATGTTACTGTTATTTTTGCACTTTTGTTTTTTCCTTGCATTCTTTTTTGGTCCTGACCAGATAATAAATTTAAGTTTATCCTTTTGATACTTACCTGTGAAAGGCCATTCTGTTCAGTGTGCACAGTGTAAGCTATCCACCACAGGACTTCCTCCCGTTTGAGGAAGCACACCGGGACTATTTAGTGGTTGTGTGCTGGTTCCTGCTATGCCCTAAGGGACGGCCACGCTACACGTGGTGTCAAAAGTGGGATATAGCGCCCCCTGTTGGTGGAATTTTTTATTTTTTTTTTTGTTACTAATCATTGGATTTATTGGAAATGTTTTACAACTGTGGACTCAAACTGGTGGACAAGTGCCTTAGAGACACCGGGAGTTAACCCACAGGAGGATCGGATGTCAGCTGAGTTGAGACATTGAAAGCCGGTGATCCAGTCCTTGGGAGTGCAGTTCCAGTTTGGAGAGAGACGGAGTCAGGCGCAGGACCCATCCTGGAGAGCAGTCGTATCCGGACCAGAGTCGGAGTGTTCCTGAGTACCGGAGTGATACAAGGCGCAGAATCATCAGTACCGCGGGTAAGAGTACCTAATCCAACGGGGTGTTGAGGATAAAAAGTATCACTCAGGGAGGCTGGTTGGCTACGCTGTGGGAGGAGGGTCAGGCGAAAGATAAGAGGAGCCACACTTGGTTGTTTTCTCTTTTTGGTTCCATTTCAGGTATCGGAGATGGAGCAGCAGCAGGTGTTGGCCCTGATCACTGGAGAACGCAGCTCCAGGAGAAGCAGGAGGTCTTCAAGAGAAGCCAAGACTGCTGGAACCAGGCACAGGACCGTGCAATGACACAGCACCAAGAACTCATGGCTGCTATGGGAGAACAATCGAGACTGTTTTCCAAGTTTTTGCAAGCACCACCACAACCGCTTATGGGTGCCCCGCTACTGAATCTGGTACACCAGCAACTGGTAGGAGCCAGTCCTTTGGCTTGGATGCACTTAAACAAAATTATACCTAATGATGCACCTGTTGACTTTTTGTCAGCCTTTGAAAGGACTGCCAATGCCGCTAGTTGGCCACAGGAAAAATGGGCAGCACGATTGCTACCGTGTTTAGCAGGCGAGACGTTAGCTGCCTTCCAAACTTTGAACACTGATTTCGCCAGCAATTATGAAACTGTCAAGGCACATATATTAGATTATTTAGGCTTCACCAACCAGCATTATAGGCAACAGTTTAGATCTGCCATAATGGGGGAACAGGAAAGACCTAAGGCCCTTGTACAACGGCTGACTAAAATGGCCAAGCGCTGGTTACAACCTTGTCTAGCTGACCCTAGGGAACTGTTTACAGAAATCATTAAGGAGCAATGCCTTGAATCTATGCCCAAAGAGCTCAGAAGCTGGGTGCAGAAGCAAGGTTGTAAGAGCCTAATGCAGGTCTTAGAAGTAGTTGAAGCTTATTTAAATGCCAGGGGTTCTGCAGGGGAAGTTCCTTCTTCCCGAGGTGAGACAGGAGAGTTTGTAGCTGCCAGCAAGCACACTATTTCCCAAAAGCCACCCTTTAGGGAAACAAAAACTAATGAGCCTGGGGGTTCCACACGTACGGAAGAACCCAAATGTTTCCGCTGTGGTGAAATGGGTCATATACAGCGGAACTGCTGGGTAAAGAGGGACTTAGTTGCCATAAGAGATTCAGAGATACTGGATAGAGCCGGATCATATTTGACTCAAGTTTGCATAGGGGGACACCTTACATCAGCTATGGTAGACACAGGAGCTGATCAATCCATGGTGGCAGCCCATTGGTGGGAGAAGGTCCGCCCCAGGAGGAGGGAGATAGGGAAGGAAAGTTCTATTACGATCCGGTGTATCCATGGGGATAGTGTTAGGTATCCTCTTAAAGATACCACTATGTTGCACAAAAGTATGGTATATCGGGTGAAGCTAGCAGTGGTCCCGGAAGCCCTATTTGACATCCCATTAGGGCGCGACTGGGATGGCCTGGGAGAATATCTAGGGAATAAACAGGGGTTGGTGAACACTCACTCCCAGAAAGCCCCTGGAGACAAAGAAGGGGAGGAGCTGGGGAAGGTGTTCCCTTTTAAGGAAGGAGTATTTCACAGGTATCCCCAGAGGCCAGTGAAGGGAAATAAGGCTAGCAACAAAAGACATAAACACCAGCGTAGTCAGGTTCTACAGCAGATCACTAGTAAACAGGAGATTCCCTATTTAACACAGGAAGTGATGGACCTATTCCCCACCTTTTCAGCCGAGCAAAAGGCAGATGACTCATTAAAGGAGGCTTGCAAGCAGGCTTCTGGACCTCAACGCAGGGAAGGGCCCTTTAGGTTGAGGAGGGGGTACTGTACCACCAGGAAGTAAATGGGAGTACCGTGGCTCAGGAGGAAGTTAATGGTTCCAAGAGGTTTTAGGAAAGTTATTCTTCAAATTGCTCATGATCACCCCATCTGGGCATAAGGGAGCTGAGGCTGCTTTGAAGCAAGTCCTTCAGAAATCTGGCCAGGTATCAGGCAGGATGTGCTTAACTTTTGTACTGCCTGCCCTACTTGTCAGAAGTTGACTTCAGGCTTCCATGATTTCCGTCCCTTGGCTGGAGGATCCTCTTAGTCGGTTGGCTATGGACATAGTGGGATCCTTGGAGAAGACTCCTAGAGGACATAGTTTTATCCTAGTGATAGTGGATGTGGCCACAAGATTCCCATGGGCATTTCCTCTAAGGAAGACCTCTGCTCAGGCCATTATGAAAGAACTCACTGGTTTGTTCCGCACGGTAGGATTTCCACGTGAGGTGCTGACAGACCAGAGTAGCAATTTCATGTCTAAGGAAATGCAGGACTACTGGCGAGACTTTGTGGTTCGTCAAATCTGAACATCGGCATACCATCCTCAGGCGAACGGATTAGTAGAACGTTCCAACCAGACCCTTAAACAAATGCTTAAGAAGGGGCTGGATGGGATTTGTCCTCCTCGCCGCCCGGGAGAAAGTCCAAGATTTCTTATGAGTAAGCCCCTTTGAGATGCTGTTTGGAAGAAACCCTAGGGGAATTTTAGACATATTTAGGGAAGGTTGGAGCCCTCTGGAAGATCAAGAAGTTAATGTGGTTTCCTACCTGGTTCAGTTAAAACAGAGATTGGCCCGGGTTGCCCAAGTTGGTAAAGTCAATATGGAGTGGAGTCAGAGGAGACAAAAAGCCTATTATGACCAGTGGTCTCATGAGAGACACCTACAGGTTGGGGATAGGGTACTAATCTTGGTACCTACTGACCCCCATAAATTCCTGGCGCAATGGAGGGGCCCAGCCGTAATAGTTAAAAAGTTAAATGAGGTGGACTATCGGGTTAAGGATGAGAAGGGTCGGGAGCAAACATACCACATTAACCTGCTTAAGCTATGGAAAGATAGGGAAACATTAGCCCTGATAGCCCAACAGAGCCAGGAGGAAGAATTTGGGCCACAGGTAACAGACCTCTCTCAAGAAGAGGGGGTAAATATAGGAACAGAACTCTCTGATGCCCAGGTGCAACAGGTGGGGACATTGATTAAAAACTTTGAGGACGTGTTCTCCGTGACCCCTGGATGCACTGAGGTAGTATTCCATGATATCATTTCCGCGCCGGGTAGGATAGTGCACGTCAAACCGTATAGGTTATCTGAAGAAAAAAAGAAGCTGGTTCAAGGCCTAGTGGACGAAATGTTAGCCCTAGGAGTAATTGAGCTCTCACTTAGCCCATGGTGCAGTCCTATAGTAATTGTATCCAAGGCAGATGGGACCCCTAGATTCTGTATAGACTTCCGCCAACTTAATGAGGTCTCTCAATTCGATGCTTTCCCTATGCCACAGGTAGATGAATTATTAGACCGCCTAGGACAGGCCCAGTACTTATCCACCTTGGACTTAACAAAAGGGTACTGGTAGATATCCTTAATGCCAGCCGCTAGACCCAAAACAGCCTTTAGTACTCCTGGTCTGTTTCAATTTAGGCATATGCCTTTTGGACTCCATGGCGCTGCTGCAACATGGCACTGAGGTACTGTGGGACCATCTCTCATACGAGGAGGTATACCTCGATGACATAGTCATTCATTCGAGTAATTGGACCCAGCACTTGGAGCACGTTGCAGCAATCCTGAAGTCATTAAGGGAGGCGGGCTTAACAGTGAATCCCAAGAAATGTTTCCTGGGGCAGAGGGAGGTAAGGTACTTGGGCTATGTAGTGAGCCGAGGGCAGGTGATAAGGAGCCATTTTTGGCAAATCCGCCAACCTTCTACACTGGAACTCTGAGGAGAAGGGAAGATCTATGACATTGCAAGGTGATGTTTTTTTTCTGCTTGCATTGACTGCTTCTGGCCAACAGGAAACAAATACAAAAGGAAGAAGAATAAGACAGTAAGAAGAAAACAGCAGTCAGATATAACACATAGGAGCATTCGGCAGTGTATACACAGAAAACCCATTTGTCACAGAGTGACTCTCAATGCACATAGAAGAAGGTTCAATTGGGGCAGTGGTTAACCACAAGTAGTCATAAGAACATAAGAAGTTGCCTCCACTGAGGCAGACCAGAGGTCCATCTCACCCAGCGGTCCGCTCCTGCGGCGGCCCATCAGGCCCATTGCCTGAGCAGTGGTCCCTGACTAGCTCTATAACCTATCTCCACTCCTATCCCTATACTTGCCTCTTCTCCTATCCCTATAGCCTACCTCTACACCTATCTATATCCCTCAATCCCTTTGTCTTCTAGGAACCTATCCAAACCTTCTTTGAAGCCCTGTAATGTGCTCCTGTCTACCACAGCCTCTGGAAGCGCGTTCCATGTATCCACCACCCTCTGGGTGAAAAAGAACTTCCTGGCGTTTGTTCTAAACCTTTCCCCTTTCAATTTCTCTGAATGCCCCCTTGTACTTGTGGTTCCCCATAATTTGAAAAATCTGTCCCTGTCTACTTTTTCTATGCCCTTCAGGATCTTGAAGGTTTCTATCATGTCTCCTCTAAGTCTCCGCTTCTCCAGGGAGAAAAGCCCTAGCTGTTTCAATCTGTCAATATATGAGAGATTTTCCATACCCTTTATCAGCTTAGTTGCTCTTCTCTGGACCCTCTCAAGTACCTCCATGACCTTCTTGAGGTACAGTGACCAGAACTGAACACAGTACTCCAGGTGCGGGCGCACCATAGCACGATACAGTGGCAGGATGACTTCCTTTGTCCTGGTCGTGATACCCTTCTTAATGATACCCAACATTCTGTTTGCTTTCCTTGAGGCCGTGGCACACTGCGCCGACGCCTTCAATGTTGTGTCTACCATCACTCCCAGGTCTCTTTCAAGGTCGCTCACCCCTAGCGCTGATCCCCCCATTTTGTAAGTGAACATCGGGTTTTTTTTCCCTATATGTATGACCTTGCATTTCCCTATGTTGAAACTCATTTGCCACTTTTTGGCCCATTTTTCCAGTGTTGTCAGATCTTTTTGGAGATCTTCGCAGTCCTCCATGTTATTGACCTTGCGATATAGTTTGGTGTCATCCGCAAATTTAATAATCTCACATTTTGTTCCTGCCTCCAGGTTGTTAATGAATATATTGAATAGGAGCGGTCCCAGCACCGACCCCTGTGGAACTCCGCTCGTGACCCATTAGTATTAATATATTAATATTATTATTAATTATTATTATTATTAGTAGTAGTTGGATTAGTATTTCATTCCACGTACAGTGTGACTCTAAGGTTGTCTACACGCCTCATAGTCTGACATATTCATGACAACCACTGAACCCCCTTTGTCAGCTCGACATATTCTAATGTGTAAATTTAATTGTATCTTTAAAGGTTGTCAAATGAGAACTCGGAGCAATAGGGGTATCCAACAGGAAGGTTTTCTAAAGGTTGAGGGCTTGGATGTTGATCAAAAAATTCCCTCAGATGTAGAAACATAGAAACATAGAAGATGACGGCAGATAAGGGCCATAGCCCATCAGGTCTGCCCACTCTACTGACCCACCCCCAAGTCTACTATCCTAGGGATCCCACTCCTGGTGATAGGTTCCCTTGGCTTAACCCACTAAGGGATCCCACATGGGCATCCCATTTGCTCTTAAATTCTTGCACGCTGTTTGCCTCGATCACCTGCACCGGGAGCTTGTTCCAAGGATCAGCCACTCTCTCGGTGAAGAAATATTTCCTGGTGTCGCCATGAAATTTCCCGCCCCTGAGTTTGAGCGGATGCCCTCTTGTGGCTGAGGGTCCTTTGAGAAAGAGAATCTCTTCTTCCATCTCGATATGGCCAGTAATATACTTAGAAACATAGAAAGATGACGGCAGATAAGGGCTACAGCCCATCAAGTCTGCCCACACCATTTACCCACCCTCTTAAGTCTACTGACCCCCTAAAGTATAATTGTAATTATACTGTCACTCTACTGACCTGCTCATTCAAGTCCATACCCTAGTGACCCTATCCCTTGGCATGACCCTCGTAGGGATCCCACATAGGTATCCCATTTGTTCTTGAAGTCTGGGATGCTGCGTGCCTCGACCACCTGCACTTAAACGTCTCGATCATGTCTCCTCTCTCCCTATGTTCCTCGAATGAGTACAGCCGCAAATTTTTCAGCCTTTCCTCGTACGATAGATCCTTGAGCCCCGAGACCATCCTGGTGGCCATCCGTTGCACCGACTCTACTCTCAGCACATCTTTTCGGTAGTGTGGCCTCCAGAATTGCACACAGTATTCCAAATGAGGTCTCACCATAGTTCTGTATCTAATCTAATCTAAACCTTAAGTTTATATACCGCATCATCTCCATGAGTATGGAGCTTGACACGGTTTACAAGAACTTAAAATAGTGGGTAGAGAAGAAGAAAAAGGATTACATGAACTTATGTGTAGAAGGAGGGAGAGAAAGGGGGGAAGGATAGAGCTACAATTTGCTGAAAAGCCAGGTTTTCAGTTGTTTGCGGAATAACTGAAGGGAGCTCAGGTTCCGCAGCGGGGTGGTGAGGTCATTCCAAAGACCTGTGATTTTGAAGAGAATGGATTTTCCCAGTTTGCCTGCATAGTGGATGCCGCGTGGAGAGGGGAAGGCTAGTTTAAGCCTTTGGGCAGTTCTGGAGGAGTCGGGACTGGAGGAGTTGAAAGACAGTGGGATAAGAGGAGGGAGGATTCCGTGAATGATCTTGAAAGCCAGGCAGGAACATTTGAAATGGATTCTGGAGATTATTGGGAGCCAGTGAAGTTTGGCAAGGAGTGGGGAGGCATGGTCAGATTTGCGTTTTGAGAAGATCAGTTTGGCTGCAGTATTCTGGATTAGCTGGAATCTTAGAATACTTTTTTTTGATAGATTTAAGTAGATGGCGTTGCAGTAATCTAGTTTGGAGAGGATGATGGATTGGACAAGGATGGCAAAGTGTTGTTGGCTGAAGTAGGATCTAGCTTTCCTCAGCATGTGAAGGCTGAAAAAGCATGATTTTGCCAAGGAGTTGAGGTGGTCATTGAGGGAGAGAGAGGAATCGATAGTGATACCAAGGACCTTGCATGAGAATTCGAGCTGTAGTGTATCGCCTGTGGGTAGTGCGAGAAGTGTGGGCAGGTGTTCGAATTTTGGGCCGAGCCAGAGTAGTTTTGTTTTAGATTCGTTTAGTTTCATCTGTACCGAGAGGGACCAGGCACGGAGTCTCATTATGCAAGCTGTAATGTTTTTGTGGAGGTTGGTGAGGTTCTGGTCAGTCTCAAGGAGGACAAGGATGTCATCTGCATAAGTGTAGATTGTTTCCAGGGGGGATAGTTGAAAGAGTTTCAGGGAGGACATGTAGATGTTAAAGAGAATAGGGGAAAGGGGTGATCCTTAAGGGACACCGCAAGATGGAGTCCAAGGAGTGGACATGGTGCCATTTGTGTTGACGGTGTAGGAACGGGAGCGTAAGAAGTTTGAGAACCACATTAGGACGGTGGAGTCGATTCCAATCTCGGAAAGTTGGTAAAGTAGTATGTCGTGGTGGACGACATCAAAAGCAGCGGAAAGATCGAATTGTAATAGGACAGCGAATTTGTTACATGAGTGTAGTTGTTGTACCTTTGAAATTAGGGAAACTAGGAGGGATTCAGTGCAAAAGCAGGGTCTGAAGTCATGTTGGTAGGGGTGAAGAATGGAGAATCTCTCGAGATAGGAGGAGAGCTGGGTAGCAACTATGGTTTCTAGAAGTTTGTTAAGTAGAGGGATATTTGCTATGGGACGGTAGTTTGATGGTAGGGAGGGGTCGAGATCGGCTTTTTTCAGAATAGGTTACAAGGCAATGTGGCCCATTTTTGTGGAGAACAAGCCTGATAGTAGAGCAGAGTTAATGAGTCTCGTAAGGGAGGAGATGGCCTGTGCAGGAATGTTTTCATAAAGGTGGGATGGGAAAGGATCTAAGATGCATTTGCAGGATTTCAGTCTGAGGCAGAGTTTAGAGATCTGGGGTTCAGATATGGGTTTAAATGTCGTCCAGGATCTATCCGCTGGGATAGGGTTTGAGTCATTGGGAGGAAGAGAATTGTAAGAGATTGCTGAGGGGAAAGAGCTCGGTATACGACGTCCACAGAGTCTCCCAAGTCTAGCTGTTTTGTTACCCAGTCAAAGAAGCTGATGAGATTGGATTGGCAGGACCTACCCTTGGTGAATCCGTGTTGACTGGGATCCCTTAGATTCTCCTCATCCAAGATTGCATCTAATTTACGTTTGATTAGTGTTTCCATGAATTTGCATACTATTGATGTGAGACTCACCGGTCTGTAGTTTGCAGCCTCTGCCCTGCAACCCTTTTTGTGCAGTGGAACGACGTTAGCTGTTTTCCAGTCTATGGGGACTCTCCCCGAACTTAGGGAGAGATTGAAGAGTCCTGATAGCGGTTCTGCCAGAACATCACGCAGCTCACTGAGCACCCTGGGGTGTAGATTGTCCGGTCCCATGGCTTTGTTCACCTTGAGTCTTGCCAGTTCGTAGTAGACGTCGCCAGGTGTGAACTCGAAATTCTGAAACGGGTCTTCCACCCTGGGCCTTGCCTGCAACTGCGGACCATGCCCTGGTGCCTCACAGGTGAAGACCAAGCAGAAGTATTCATTCAGTAGTTCTGCTTTATCGGAATCTGATTCTACGCAGTTCCCATCTGATTTTCTAAGGCGTACTATCCCGTCTGTGTTCTTTTTCCTATCACTAATATACCTGAAGAAGGATTTGTCCCCTTTCTTCATGTTCTTTGCCAGAGTCTCTTCCACTCGAAGTTTGGCCTCCCTGACTGCCGTTTTGACCGCTGCAGACCTCGCCCTATGTTCTAATTTACGGAAAAATCTTTCCAAATCCCTCCACAAACGGAAAGACTGGAGGGGTTGAACAGGCACAAAAGTTAATCCTTTAGAAAACATAGAAACATAGAAAATGACAGCAGAAAAGGGCCATAGCCCATCAAGTCTGCCAACTTTAATGACCCACCTCCTCAACTTTACCCCCT
Source organism: Geotrypetes seraphini (assembly GCF_902459505.1). Lineage (NCBI taxonomy): Eukaryota > Metazoa > Chordata > Amphibia > Gymnophiona > Dermophiidae > Geotrypetes > Geotrypetes seraphini. Next base: position 26,353,374 of record NC_047101.1, on the reverse strand, counting down.
AGAGATCCCACATGCGTATCCCATTTATTTTTAAAATCTGGCACGCTGCTGGCCACAATCACCTGCAGTGGAAGTTTGTTCCAATGATCAACCACCCTTTCGGTGAAGAAATACTTCCTGGTGTCGCCATGAAATTTCCCTCCTCTGATTTTTAGCGGATGCCCTCTTGTGCTATATTTAAATGTCTTAATCATGTCTCCTAATCTAATCTAATCTAATCTAAATCTTGGGTTTATATACCGCATCATCTCCGCAGATGGAGCTCGACACGGTTTACATGGTTAGGGAAGGAACGGAACTCCAGTGGAATTATATAAGTATGAGAGAAGAGAGGTTGGTGTGAGAGTGCCAGGAGCGGGACGGGGTTACGTTCTGGAGAAGAGCCAGGTCTTCAGATGCTTACGGAATGGTAGAAGGGGGCTCAAATTGCGGAGAGGGGAAGGGAGACTGTTCCAGAGCTGAGTGATTCTGAAAGGGAGGGAAGAGCCAAGTTTACCAACAAGGGAGATGCCTTTTAAGGAGGGGTAGGATAGTTTTAATTTTTGAGTGGATCTAGTGGAGGTTGGATTTGAGGAATTCCAGGATAGAGGGATAAAAGGAGTTCCTCGAGTGAGTACAGCTGCAATTTATTCAGCCTTTCCTCATACGGGAGATCCCTAAGCCCTGAGACCATCCTGGTGGCCATTCTTTGAACCGACTCGACTCTCAGCACATCTTTTTGGTAATGTGGCCTCCAGAATTGTACACAATGTACAAAGGCATGATGACTTTGGGCTTCCGGCTGACAAAGCTTCTGCGGATACAACCCATCATTTGTCTAGCCTTGGATGAAGCCTTCTCCACCTGATTGGCAGTTTTCATGTCTTCACTGATTATTGTTCCTAAATCCCGTTCTGCTACAGTCTCGGCTAAGGTCTCACCATTTAGTGTGTAAGTTCTGCACAGATTTCTGCTGCCAAGGTGCATGACCTTACATTTTTTTGCATTGAAGCCGAACTGCCAAGTCGAGGACCAATGTTCCAGTAGAAGTAGGTAATCTCAGTGGGGGTTAGGGGGTACTTCTTAGTGGGGGTTAGGGGGTACTCTGACAAATTAATCACTAAACTCTCCTGTTGTTGGTTGCACCCTGTTGCCTCTGTGATCGTGTATTGGGATGAGGCTGTTGATTCTGACTCTTGTCTCCCACGTCCCTGCTGATTCGGGGGTGGGGGGGGGTCTGTTCCCTTCTTGTAAAAATACCTCTTCAGAAGTGAATAATGAACTCCCCTCAGATCTATCTGTCTGGGCAAAATCGGTTCCTAATGGTTTGTTAGAGGAATTTAACCATGCCTAAACGGGACCTTTGGCAAAATCTGCCTCATCTCACTTAAATTTCTTTATCTTATATTTTTGAACATTAACCCTAAAGCTATCAACATTTTTCTTAACATCAGTGTGTTGTTTCTCAATTATACTACAAGCCCTGATTGTATCACATTGCCTTGAATATGATCATGTGTTCAAAGACCTTAGATACCGTGTAATTGATCACGTGCCTGAGGATCGTATGAATAGGAGGCAGCTACTCCTGCAAAGAGAATTATTTTGGATCCATACTTTAAATACTGAAGAACCTGAAGGTTTCAATTCCCGTACAGAATGGCATCATATGATCTAATATTCTTTTTTTTTTTTAATGTATAAACTTTATTTAGCCATTCAAAAACAGTACAATTATCAAATCCAAAAACAGTAAACAATCCAACAGAGAAGAGTACAATAAACCATGATGTACCCGAGTTCTTTGGTACAAGCTAAAGTTAGCAAAATCCCTTGTACACCCTCCCCCATTCCCTTCCCTCCCTCCCAGGGAGAGTGTGTGCAGTGCAGCCAAAGAAGACTAAACATCAGGGATCTATAGATCAAGAAACATGAACAGGGGCAGTCTGTGAGCTGTGCCAAGTGTCATAAGCTCCCCAAATGGTACGGTAATGACGCAGCTGATTCCTCCAAAGAGCAGTCAATTTGGATATTTGTTGTATATAGTTCGCTTTAGCTAACAATACTTGAATCGCCGGGAGAGCTGGCTGATTCCAGGCAGAAGCTAAAACCAACCGGTTAGCTGTAAGTACCAGGTGAATCCATATCCACTGTCTGGAAGGTAGGGTAGCCGGTCCCACATTCAATAAGCAACATTCCATAGTCTTTGGCACCCTAACGCCTAACACGTCCTCAATAAAGGAGAACACGCTATCCCAATAAGCTTGAGCCTTAACAAAGTGCCACCAAATATGTTCAAATATACCCATCCAGCTCCACGTGCCCCACCTTTTAAGGGGAATCGGGCAAAGCAAGCCACTATATCTTGGGGTCTGTCTGGAAACATGGGGTTCAAAGCTCTATGGACCCTATCAAATTCAATCTGAGGTAACTCCATCAGGCTCTGTTGTACTCAGGAATTGCTGACATATTTGCTGCATCAGCACCGCCACATCCCGCTCTCGGCCCAATTCAGAGGCTCTGCGGGCCCTTAAATTATTCCTTCTAAAGTGGTTCTCCCTGTCCTCTATTTTCAGCAACAGGTCATCATACTTGACTTCCAGCATTTGTCAGTGTGCTTGCAGGTCCCCAATGTCTTGAACATGATTGATCTCATGCTCCTCAAACTTGTTCAATCTCTGGCCCATCTGATCTATCTTGTGCAGGCCTCCCATATCAGTACGGAGCTCAGCCTTTAAAGTTGCTAAAGGCGACTGCAATATGGTCATCCAGTGCTGCAAATCAGCACAGCTAGCTAGCGATTTCTCCGCACAACTTTCCAGTGTATCAGCTCCTACAGCGCCCTCTGACCTAGCCGATGACTCCGGGAGCTCCACCGTTACCAGCACAATGTGGTTTTGGGCAGCTGTGGGTGTGTGTGCAAATCTGGCTTAGCTTTTTTCCCAACCATATGGCAGATCCAGGCACACACACTGGAACGGCTCGCTCCAGCCGATTAAATGAGCTGTGAATGCTATTTTTTGCTTATTTAGCTGGCGGCCATACTGGGTGGTGACGTCACTGGAAGTCATGATCTAATATTCAACTGGATATATGAACCTATTGGTGATTGGCTCTGTTGTTGATTGACAGCATCCAGACTAAAAGAGAGGCTTATCTAGAGGGGTGGGGTGTTCTGCGCTCTGTGTTTGGGGAGCAGCCATGATGAGATACGGAGCTTCTTGGGAAGTGCGTAATAGCATTAAAGAACACATTGTTGTCCACAGCTATGGAATTCAACTAGAGAGGAGTGAGATTATATTTATATATATTTTTTTCCAGGGAAGAATTAGCACCTTCACATCCTGAGGTAGCTGGAATTTAGCGAAACCGCTGGCCATTGTTGATGTGCAGTGGAATCAACCCTAGATAAGTACTTCCCTAAGGGAAGGAGGGTTATACAGCTGGCTGGGGAGGGGGGGGGGGGTCCAGGGATGAGAGAAATGGTGACTGGGATGGGGTACAGGCATGAGAGAGAGGGATGAGTGAGAGATGCAGACAATGGAGTAAAGGAGAGATGCTGGCTCAGGAGTGGAAGATCCAACACACCAAGAAGAACATAACATAGGGAAGAGTTTCTAGATGGAGAATGAGTGTAAATAGAGAGATACTGAAGTAATGCTGGGCACAGAGAGGGACAGCCATGGAGAAGAATGCTTGATGGGGAGAGAGAATTGAGACAGCATAAAAGGACAGCTAGACACAGGGACATTGCTTGAAAAGGGGTGATTCTGACAGAGGGATGATGGAAGCAGGGGAATGGACAGAAACACAGGAGAGCTCAGGATAGAGACGGGAGGAGACAGATGGGGACAAAATGTAAAATAGGTGATCCTCGGAAGACAGTTATAAAACCCCAAAGAAAATTAGAAAAGGGAATCTAGGACCTAAGTGAATGGACTGGGCATCCCTCCTGTTAGGGAGGGGGGGGGGGAGTGGTGGCAGGAGGAATAGGACAATCCTGTCGCAGATGTGGGGGAGGGACTTTGGGGGTTCTGGCAGGAGGAACTGGGCTTCCCTACTGCTATTCATCTTGGAGGGGGGGGAGGGAAGCTGCTAAATTGATCCTGTCAGGGTGATTCCCTTGCTGCGATCAGCTCAGTGGCAACCCGATTCTCTAACTGAAAGGTCACTTTGGGAAGCCACAAACTTAGAGACTTGAAGAAAGCACAGATGGTTTATTAGCATACGTATGCGACTCCTAAGCTCCAAGCTGGCTTTAGAAGTGCTGAAACCAGGACGTTACAGAGATATTTACACACATTCTTCTGGCTAAACAACTGAATTCTAGAAAAAATTGTTCACGTGTTACTTTTCTTACCAATCATTGATGCTAAGCTCACACTAGCAGGTCATTAGCAGGTCACTTATCTAGGCCCTGCAGTCTTTCTGTTAAATGTCGTTTATGCTGAGATAGCCATAAGAAGTTAGAATGTCCAAGCTAACACCCAAGGCAGGCAGGCTAGAACATGAGATAAGTTAGGTCTGCAGCTAAACATAATACAGCATTTTATTAAAGAGAAAACTTAGTTCAACACTTAGGAAAACCAGTCCCAGACTCCTTCATAATGAGTGCCTGTGACATAGATGCTGGTTAGAGCAGTGTTCTTCAACCGCAGGTCCGCAGAAAATTCCTGCCGGTTCGCGCAGGGCTGACAAGATCGACAGCTGCAATTTCCTGCCAGTCTGCACAAGGCCGGCAAGATCGACGAGCTACAGGGCCGGTGAGATCATGGGGAACCTCCAACAGTGGCTTTCTGCTGTCGGTACTTACCAGCGCAGCGATTCAGGAAGGCAGCCTTGGGGATTTTGCCGAGTCGTGACCGCCTCTGATGATGCAACTTCTTTCCTCAGAGGCGGCGCAACCCATCAAAGGACTCAAGGCTGCCTTAGTGAATCGCTGCACTGACAAGTACAGAGAGCTTCTGGGAGGGGAGAAAAACACTGTTGGAGGCTGGGAAGCTGATTGGCAAGGGAAAACAAAGGGATAGCTGCTACTGGACTTGGAGAGAGGGAGAAGGAGAGATGCTGCTGGGAGGGGAAGAGAGCAAGGGAAGAGAGTTATTGCTGGACAGGAGGAGGAGGGAAGGGAGAAGGAAAAAAGGAAGGAAACAGCTGGCAGGGAGATTAGAGGAGGGGGAAGGGGGAGAGACAGGAATGAGAAAGTAGAGAGATTGATGATGGGAAGGGGGTCAGCAGAGAAATAAGCAGAGGGACAAAGATGCTAGATCTGGTGTTGGAGAGATAAAAATGAAGAGAGCAGTGAAGCTGGAATGAATCATGTAAAAAGGAAAGAGGGGGCGCAGGCTGGATGGAAAGGGGGGAGAGGACATAGAAAGAAGACAGATACCATATGGAAGGGGAGAGGGCAGACAGTGGATGGAAGGGGCAGATGCTAGATTGAAGAGACAGAGAGGGCAGACGCTGGAAGAGAGTGAAAAGAAAATGAAAGCAGAAACCAGAGATAACAAAAGGTAGAAAAAAATAATTTTATTTCTATTTTGTGATTAGAATATATCAGATTTGAAATATGTATCCTGCTAGAGCTGGTGTTAGACATAACTGGGGACTGCAAAACACAGGCAGTGCTTCTTTAGCTTGCAGCTGGCCTAGGGCTCTCTGACCAGGGGGCAGTTGCCTTAGTTTCACTCCCCTAACACTATTCCTGTCATGTGTGACTGGGTATTCTGTTAGCATGATATTTCTGTGTAGCATTCTGTAATAAGTTGGCTTATTCAGTTTTCTTGATAGTAGAGGGGATATATGTGAAGGGGAGGGGAGATGGAGGTTTTGTTGATCCTTGCTCTGTATAAAATGACAATTGTATAGAATATTGTTTCTTTTTATACTTTAATAAAATACATTCAATATAAAATCATAACTGAGGCTTGTGTGGATGGGATCACATTGTTTGCGGGAACCAAGCTTGCGGAGATGGGGCAGAAACGGGGTTTTTAAATTTCAGTGCTGGTAGTTTGCCGTCCACAAAATAATAATTTTATTTCCGTCGGTCCATAGGTGTAAAAAGGTTGAAGAACAATGGGTTAGAGAATTGTGGTGGTGGTTAGAGAGGCTTACACGATTCTATATAGGATGCTGGTGTGCAATTTTCTAAAGCGGCTTCAGAGACTGGGAGTTCTATACAGAATCCGACCCGTTATGTCCATTAGTTTTAAGAGCTTTTAATTTTTAAAATTTTTTTTTTTTTTTTAGTTTTGGTCTTTTGTACACCAATATGGACTTTTTGGGATATGTGCAGTGTATAAATAAAGAGTTTGCATTTGTATGACAAATTAGAGGCGTTTCCAGCGGCAATTGTTTGGGCTCCTTGCCCCCATGTCAGTGTCAGACTATGGAACTTGTGCGACCCTTTTTGAAAAGCTATGCGTGGGCTTTTTGCTATTGTCAGGGTCTCAGTCTGGAGGTTTGAGCCGCGGCTAAGCTCCGGGGTGGCCGTCCTCGCGCTCTGGCTATTCGCCGGGGTGGCGTTGCTCTCCTTGCGCCGCTCGCCGGACTGGCTTGGAAAGTCCATGTCGCCTTTTGCCAGCAGCAGCAACTGAGCCTGTAATGTTGCCCTGTGCTGGCCGGGCGCGCTGGGCTGCGGAGGTGGCTTGGCGGGGTGGCGGCGCTGCGGCTCGAGCGCTTCTGGCGGAGTCTCGCGGCTCGAGCGGCACCTACTCGTCGTGTCGCCGTTGCCGCGCTCGGTAAGTGCACAGGCCTCGAGTTGGAGGAAGTGTGCCGAAAGTTTGGGCTCCTCTTTCCGGCCCGGAGGAGGTGGTCTCACCTCGCTAGCTGCAGACAAAAAGCGGCTCTTCTCACACGTGCAGGTTGGAGGAGAAGGAGGCGGACGGTGTGTGGTGGTGGCGGCGGCCGCGTAAGTGTGCAAACGAGCAAAGTTTGTCGGGGCTGCGGACATTGTAGTTTCTTCTGGCTCTTTCTACACACACTGCAGAGACCTCCCTGCCCTCTCCCGCAGGCTGCATTTCGGCCACTGTTAAGGCCTTGCTTCCATGGTCACCCTGTACTCTTGCCTCTATTTCGCTAATGGCTTTTCCTTTTCCACGGAATGCTTCTGCTGTAGTGTGCAGATACATTCCCTGCCACTTCTAAAGCTAGAGTCATGGGAGTGAAGCTGCACCAATTATTTTTTTCAGCTCACATTGTGAACCTAATGACCTGAGCGAGCTTGATAATTTAATGCCTTCTGGAGCAAGTGTGTGCAACTAGCAAATGACATCATGGATGTTTTTCGTATTGAGTGGAGAACTCTGTTTTTTTATGTAAACTACAGTAATTGAATATTTCGTATATTTTGGTAGGAGGCACAATACCAATACCGTTCCTCATCCATGAACACTCCTGCTGAGACTACTGCCCTTACTTGCATGTTCATGCTGTGCTGATTCACTTACAAACCGGCTTTCTTAGAAACAGTAGCTACATGGGCAGCTCGGATTGCTTTTTCATCCATTTGAGTGGGGTTAGAGCCTCATTTTTTTGTTTCGTATTCTGTGAAATTGCTGTTTCAGAGAGCTCTGCCCAAATTTTATTGGAAATATTAATATAAGGAAGAAAAATAGGTGCTGGTATGTATTTTAAGTGAATAGATGCTGAATGGTGGTATTGCATTCTGGTAATATCTGCCAAGATTTATTTTATAAATAGGAATAATAAAAGGTAAGAGCTGAGCAGTCTTGATAGAAAAGTAGCACATAAAGGGACTCATTTTCAAAGCACTTAGACACACAAAGTACAGTACCATAGTAACTCATGATACTTTGTGTGTCTAAGGGCCCCAAAATATATTTTTAGTAATTTGCAGAACTAGTCTTTGATTCAGTGAAAGCATATTTTTTTTCACACTCTAAGTATGGTGGTTTGATTATGTTTATTAATAGTTAAACTTTCAGCTCATAGCTTAAAATCAGCCAAGCACAGAATAGAAGCATTTACTCATGCTCTGTTGCCCAGCAAGAATATGAAGTGGAGGCTGTCTGTGGCAGCATTGGGGCCTTACCAGGGTCTTACTCCCAGAACTCTCTTGCAGATCTTTTTATTCCCTGTCTTTTTCTGGCACTAAAGAAAAATAAGTTACTTTTTTATTTTATCACTTGTTATTAGAGAATCACAAAAAGTCTTGTATAATTTTGGATTGTATATTGGGGGTTCTCCATAAAAGCTTATCATGCATGACATTGTCATCAATTGTGTATGCCAAAACCTCAGAGTATATGGGAAACTGCTTTGAGAATTTGTTAGTAATGTAATCTATATTGAAAATGCTTGAGTATCTGATTGTAAACCATCTAGATAACTTTGATAGGCAGTATATAAATACCTAAATAAACAAATGAATGCAAATGAGACTTTAGTGGGAAAACTCAGTTCTACCTCTTAATTTAGCATGCACTGCTGGCTTCTAAAATGTAATCTGATGAAGGATGTGCCATGGTTCTGGTCCTAATCAATATCTTTGTGAACAATATTGTGCTGAAATTGGGAGGAAAGATATGTAACACATTGAGATTGCTTGAGGGGGTAGAAGGAATTAAATTATGTAAGAAAGCTATGGATTTATTTATTTATTTGGTTTTATATCCCGTCCTCCCCAGAGAGCTTGAAACGAGTTACAAATTGACATTACATAGGGATGTAGTTAGCAGCACTCATAGGGTTACAGTGATAATACATAGGGATAAGGTACATTCACAGTTTAAGAAATCTATGGAATAACAGTTATGATCCCAAACAAAGGCCTGTCTGTCTTAATTACCTTACTGGGCAGACTGGATGGGCCACTTTGGTCTTTATCTGGTGTCATTCCCTCTTACTATTTTGAAGAGCGGTTAACTGTGTTTCAGTTATGACAGGTACTGAAATGTTCTTAGCCCAACCAACCAAATTCCTAAATTCAGAGCATTGTTTTGCCACTGTAGTTGAACGGTGTAATCTTATTTCATTAAATGCCAATTTGCAGAAGCAAAATTCTATGTTCTTGCACAATCCCACTCTATTCCTGGACTTGGGTTATTTTCCTATGGTTGCTAGACAGCTTGTAGGAAGCCTCAATTATTCAATGTTTTAGCCCCTCCCCTCAGAGCTGCCCCCCCCTCCCCCAGAATCCAGTTTCTTTCCTACATGCCAGAGCTGTAGGAGCTTGTCTTTTCTGCTTGTGTTTATTTTTCTTTAAACTCAAGTGTTTTGTACGTGAATTCCACCCTTGTGCTGCAGAGATTCCCTGCAGTGACAGCTCTGGCTGCAGGAGATCCCAGACTTTATGGAAAGTCTGTTTCCAGGGGGTTGACTGCCTGGCAATGCTTTTGGATCGGGGCTCAGGAACCGTTCCCTTGGGAGCTGGCTCACCCCAGATTCGTCCACTAATGGGTTTGAGCGCAGGCTGTATGGCTCCATGGAGGTGTGGCCGGGATCGGAGCCAACTGTGCTTCTCCACCAGGTCATGCGCGTGGTGTGTTCCGGTGGCGGAGATCCCTGGCCGCAGGACTTGGGGCAGTCAGAAGACCAGCAGTCCAGTTTGCAAGGCTTGTTGAGGCAGAGGATCTCCCTGTAAGGTTATTCAGCTTCTTTCTGCAGCTTTCCAGCACACAGTATGCACAGTGAGTACAGAGCTGACAAGTCTTATCACAGTGATTTGGGGGGGGTTCCTTAAAAGTGGATTTTGGGCAATTTGGGAGTTATCCCTAGACCCTTCACCCCTAAAATTCTAAAATTGCTGCTTTTGGGAGGGGGTTCCTGTGCTTTTCCTGAGCTATTTTCTTTTGAAAATTGCTCAGTGGCCATCTTGGATTTTTCTTAATTGGAATTTAAAGTTATGTTTTGCTTTTACAAGCTTTGTTTTTGCAAGAAAACCACTCAGATGGAGTCCCCAAGGCAGGATACTTTAGAGTCATGCTTTTTTTTTTTTTTTTGCAGTGGATGGCTGTCTGGTGAGAGCCATGTTCCATGTGCTCCGCGGCAGGGTGGGGGCTGAAATTTTGTTGGCCCAAGTTCTCTTTGCCCCTGAAGGGGTTCCTGCTGCTGTTGCTATCTGGGTCAGCCCAAAAAGTCGAAAGCGGGCCGCACAGACAGTGCCGTTACAGCCATGATTCGGTCCTAAAGTGCACAAGTCCTCCAAAGGTTCTAAGGGGGCTTCCTGGAGGCGGCTTCTGCCTCAGACAATGGGTTTTGCCCAGAGTTTAACTTGCTTTGTCAGGCTTATTTGGCAAAGAAAAAGGCACCTTCCGCGCCTCCTTTGGCATCCTCGTTGGCTATGGGGGTTTCCTCTTCTCAGGACTTGGGTATTATGCCCAGTCTTCCCAAAGTGTCACCAGCTGTTGCGCTTGTGTTTGGCGTGGACTACCTGGATGCCACGCCATATCTTTACTTACACAGGCTGCAGCACTCATGGATATACAGGATCGGAAATTTTCACACCTACGAACCTGAGTCCAATCCAAGAGTCTACTACTGCAGAATGCTCTCTTATGAGTAACAAGAAATCGCAGTCAGCCACCTTCCCTGATCATCTGGATATGTTTGCTGCCGGAAACCGCTTAGATACTAAGCAGTCTATAAATGTTTTAAATAAATAAATAGTCCAGATGTTCCCGGATTAGTGGGAAGTGGCTGAGGTCCCTTGAAATGTGCCAAAGCCTTGTCCAGGCTCTACCCGATGGTGGACACTTTTAACCAGCACTTTGCGTCCCCGAAAGTTGAATCCTCAATGGTGCAGGTTGCTAAGCACACTTCTCTCCCCAGTGATAGTGGAGTAGTGCTGAAGGACACTCAGGACTGCAGAGTGGACATTGTCCTTAAGCGCCTCTTTGACTTGACGGCTGCCGGGCTGAAGTTGGCGGCAGCCTCTTTTGTTGCCACAGCTTGACATTCACAGCTCTGCCATGATCCTGGTACTATCTTGATCCAGGATCTCGCCCTTCTAGTCTTATGGGTGGATTTCATGGTGGATGCCTTGTGCAACATTTTCAAAGTATTCAGCAAACAGTCGGCCTATTTCATTTCGGCACATAAGATGTTGTGGATCTGTCAGTGATCCAGTGACTCGTCCTGTAAGGCAGCCCTGAGCAAATTAACTTTCAGAGGGCAATTGCAGTTTGGCAAAGGTTTAGATGACCTTATGGCTAGTGTGCAGGACCATAAACCCAAGTCCTTGCCAGTTAATAGGTCCAGGGATTCAGGATGCCCTAGTTTTCGTCCCCTTAGACGTTCCTGCTAGTACTATGGGGGCTTCTTAAGCAGTCACACAGAGGTTCAGTGGTTCCCATTGCTAGCCATCAGAACTTACAATCTAAAAAGACAGACAAACAGGATGTCATGGATACAATGATCGCCCAATCTAAGAATTCCTCCTAAAGTCTCTTTAGCATTTACAACTCACTGATCTTCACTAAAGAAATAATGGAAGGTTCAGCATTGCAGCAACCAGATGGAGATAAGCAAGCACATTACTTTCAAGAAAAAATCATAACCTTGAAGACATCATTCACACATGACCCAGAAGATAGTGTAGCTCTATACCCAACCAAATACAATGAGAACGAAGGGAGTCCAGCTGACATACTGGTCAAAATTCACCTCAGTAAACACACAAAGAATTCTTAAAGCTGTCTGAAGAGAATGTCGAAAAAACACTGTCACTTAGATATATGCCAGCTAGCTAACTCATGCCCGCTCTAACTTTCTACTGTGGTTGTCAAATCTAGTAAACATGCTAAAAAAACAAAACAATATCAGCTATAGCATTGACACCCATACCTAAAGCCACAAACCCTAGATCTGACTATAGTAGAAAACTTCAGACCGGTAGCAGGGATTCCATGGCCTACCAAACTACTAGAATTCTGTGTTAGTACGCAACTAGCTAAATTCATAGACCAAACCAATGGGTTTCACAGATCACAACATGGCTTCAGGCCAAGGCACAGCGCTGAATCCCTATTACTTGAACTAACATCCAAAGTAAAATATCAACTCTGCAAAGGAAAACAATCTATGCTTCTACAATTTGATATCTTGGCAGCTCTTACTTCTCATATTAACCCCCTCCTTTACTAATGCTTACTATGAGTTTTAGCACTGGCAGTGGTGGTAACTGCTCCGATGCTCACAGTTACCGCTGCTGCCAGTGCTAAAACCCATGGTCCACATTAATAAAGGAGGGGATACAGGGTATGATACTACAATGGTTTACACAGTTCTTAAAAAAAGAACATAATGAAGTCTGGAAAGATGACAAAACATTCCAACAATGGAAGGCAAACTAAATTGTAGTGTTCCACATGGCTCTCCACTATCACCTGCACTGTTTAACATCTATTTGAGAGCTCTGGGAAATAATTTGCCCTCAACCTAGGATCTCATCCTCTCTTATATAGATGATATCTTCATTCTATGCACAGCCAAAGAACCCTTTGACACTCTAAATTACTTGAAAAATACTATTGATGACCTGAGCACATGGACAATGAAGAAAACATGCTGTATCCACTGAGAAGAGCCAAAGCCGAAGTCATAACATGGGATTAGAACTGAACATAAACAAGACAAAGATTATGAACATGGAAAATGATGAAGATTTTGAGCTTGAAAGCTATAGAATAGAAGTTGTAAAGGATTTCAAACTCCTGGACTCTTTTGTAAACAAAGAAGCAACTAACGGGGAGGAAGTACTCCACAGAATAGCACTTGGTCGCTCTTCAATGAAGGCTCTCAACAAAGTATTCATAGGCAAGGAGGTAACACTCCAAACAAAGATCAGACTAGTCCACGCACTCATATTCTCAGTGGTCAGTTATGGATACAAAAGTTGGACACTATGGAAACAAGACAGAAAGAAGGCTGACTCATTTGAGCTTTGGTGCTGGAGAAGGATTTTAGGCATGCTGTGGACTGCCAGAAAAATTAACAAATCGATTCTGGAAGAGATAAAACTGGCTATGTCACTTGAAGCCCAAATGGTGAAGTTATGACTATCTTATTTTGGTCACACTATCAAAAGAGAGAGATAAATAGAGAAGGACATCCATGTTTGGGAAGATTGAGGGAACCAGGTGAAGCAGACGACCTGCAATCAGATGGCTGGACACGTTGAAAACAGCCATGGTGATGATGCTGGAGGACCTTTCTGGACTAGCACAAAACAGATTTCTTTTGTGTAGGAGTGGTTCCTTCCTCACACCTAAGGTTAGGCCTTTCTGATGTCATGAAGCCTGAACCATCTTTTGCAAAAGAGAAAAGAAATAATCTTTGCTGTTTCTGCCTGCCTGATGCATTCTGGGTATGTTTACCAGAACTATGTGTTTCTCCAGTCAAGGACATCCGACTATGCCTACAAGCGCAGCCCGTGTGAATTTGGGGGAGGCATGAGCGTCTATGCTGTTCTTATCTACAATGGCGCCTCTCTCTTGAGGCCTGTACGAGACTTTACACAGAAAGGCTATTGATCCAAGTTCTGTTTCTGGATTGGTCTTGGGAGGTCATCTGACGAAAACTAAGGAGACGGTGTCTAATTAATTATTAGTTCATGCTGAGATGTAAGGAAGCTTGGATCTTCGCATAGGTTTCTCTGCATACCGCAATATAATAAAAACTGATAAGTTACCTCTTGTGACTAGCTCTCTGCCAGAGAGTGAAGAAAACAGAACTCTTTATATAGATCTGGATTCCCTCACATAAGGAACTGAGGCAGACCTAATTTACAGCTTTTCCAGTGACTAACAGACTGTTCCTGATCAGAAGAATTCTGTCCACTGCTGCGCTGAGGAAAATGGACGGATTCCATCTCCCTGATCTGACAAGGCCTGATCTGAGGGTGATAAAGGAATTATATTTTCTTTCAGTTGGGCTAGATAGAATTCTCTTGTCTTTGGGATAAGTAAAGTGAAGCTCCTTTGGTGATAAGCTATTTAGATTGCTGGAATTTATTATTAGAAGGAATTTACCTAGTGTGTAAGAATTAGTTGTATTTACTCATTTACTTAGGGATTATTGTGTAATAATTATGTAATGATATATATATATATATATATATATATATATATATATATATATATATATATTTTCAGATATTTTGTGAACAATAATTAGTTATTATTTACTGCTGGCTTGTGAATTATATTTTTCTATTTTTATAATAAAAATATTTCATATAACTCTGGTCTGTGTAGTCGTATAAGTAGGCAAAAATCTGAACCCTGGATAAGGTGTTTATGGGCTCCCTAGAAACTAGAGATGCACTTGACTTGTTTATGTAGCAATAATTTGTTATACCCATAAATCTACCTACAAAGCCCAAATGGTGAAATTACGACTATCTTATTTTGGTCACACCATCAAAAGAGAGAGAGATAAATAGAGAAGGACATCCATGTTTGGGAAGATTGAGGGAACCAGGTGAAGCAGACGACTTGCAATCAGATGGCTGGTCACACTGAAAACAACCATGGTGATGATGCTGGAAGACCTTTCTGGACTAGCACAAAACAGATTTAAGAACATAAGCAATGCCTATGCTGGGTCAGACCTGAGGTCCATCATGCCCAGTAGTCTGCTCACGCGGTGGCCCAACAGGTCCAGGACCTGTGCAGTAATCCTCTATTTATACCCCTCTATCCCCTTTTCCAGCAGGAAATTGTCCAATCCTTTCTTAAACCCCTGTACTGTACTCTGCCCTATTACGCCCTCTGGAAGCACATTCCAGGTGTCCACCACTCGTTGGGTAAAGAAGAACTTCCTAGCATTCGTTTTAAATCTGTCCCCTTTCAACTTTTCCAAGTGTCATCTTGTTCTTTTATTTTTCGAAAGTTTGAAGAATCTGTCCTTCTCTACTCTCTCTATGCCCTTCATGATCTTATAAGTCTCTATCATATCCCCTCTAAGTCTCCTCTTCTCCAGGGAAAAGAGACCCAGTTTCTCCAATCTCTCAGTGTATGAGAGGTTTTCCATCCCTTTTATCAAGCGTGTCGCTCTCCTCTGAACCCTCTCGAGTAACGCCATATCCTTCCTAAGGTACGGAGACCAATATTGGACGCAGTATTCCAGATGCGGGCGCACCATCGCCCGATACAATGGCAGGATAACTTCTTTTGTCCTTGTTGTAATACCCTTCTTGATTATGCCTAGCATTCTATTTGCTTTCTTAGCGGCCGCTGCGCACTGTGCCGTCGGCTTCATTGTCATGTCCACCATTACCCCCAAGTCCCTTTCTTGGTTACTCTCATTCAATAATATCCCTCCCATCGTATAGTTGTACCTCGGGTTTCTGTTTCCAATATGCAATACTTTACATTTCTCAACGTTGAACTTCATCTTCCATCTCGCCGCCCATTCCCCCAATTTGTTCAAGTCCCTTTGCAATTCTTCGCATTCCTCTTTAGTTCCAGCTCCACTAAATAGTTTTGTATCGTCCGCAAATTTTATTATCTCACACTTCGTGCCTGTTTCTAGATCATTTATGAATATATTAAATAGCAGCGGCCCGAGCACTGAGATCCCCAATTCTTCAAGTCGCTAGGACTTGAGCACGTGTCGATGGCACCTAACAGCAGCAAGTGTGTTTTATTAGCGTTCATAGGCATGAATTTCTTAGCAGAAGCCATCTTGGATTTTAGCGATCTTTTCTTCAAAAGTTCCCTGCACTTTTAGAACTGCAGTCCTTGAGCTCTTCTGACACAAATTCATGCCAGGATTGCACACAAATTGCACTTCTGGAGCATCCTTGCTGCGTGGCACAAAAAGGAGAGGTAGAAGTATACAGCTTAGCCTCTCCTGTGCTTGAGCAAGTGACCAAAAGGGCGGCTAGTCCGTTGGGATGGCTTTTTCTGTTTTTGGAGCCTGGTAATTCTGACCGTTCCACATAACAAGATGCAGACACCCCGCAGCCCAAGAAACACAAAGTAAAGTCATCAAAGGGTGACTCCAAGGTCCAGAGGACTACTCAGCCTTTATGAAATTTTATGTCAAGCCTTTTGTGACAGTTGTGCCTCTCCTGCACAGAGCCGTTGCGCCTCAGGCCTGTCTCCTAATGGCTTTGTCTCGCAAGGCATCTCTTCTTCACAGTCTGCCGCTGTTCAGAACATGGATGACCTCTCTCCAGGAGATAATAATAACTTTATTTTTGTATACCGCAATACCACAAGCAGTTCACAGCGATGTTACAGAAAATATTTTCAATTACATTAGTAAGCCGAGAGAGGTTAGGTATATCCAGAAGAATATCAGAGATACAAGAAGTATTTCAGAGATACAAACAATGTGTTGGAGAAATTTATCAAAGAGATAGGTTTTAATTGATTTCCTGAAGGATTGGTAGGAGGGTGTATTTGAAATGAGGGTAGTTAGGCATTTATTCCATTTGCCTGCTTGAAATGACAGTGTTCTATCAAGGGATCTCTTGTAGATACAGCCCTTCAGGGAGGGGAAGGCAAACAGATTGGCATTGCGTGTGCAAGTGGTGCTTGGAAATACAAAATGGTGCGACAGATAGATTGGGGATGAACCTGTTATGGTTTTGAAGCAGAGGCAGGCAAAATTGAAGATGACCCTTGCCTCTATCGGCAACCAGTGAAGTTTTCTGTAGAACGGGCTTACGTGTTCCGACTTTTTGAGACCATAAATGAGACGGACGGCAGTATTCTGGATGATTACTGCAATATCATATACCTGTGATCCTTTAAGAAAACCATTTGATGGTTTTCTTAAAGGATCCCAGGTATATGATATTGCAGTAATCTAAGGTGCTTAAGATTAGAGACTGAACCAGCAAGCGAAAGGAAAGGAAGTCGAAATAGTGTTTGATGGTACGGAGTTTCAAGAGAGTGCAAAAGCATTTTTTAACTTGAGCATTGGTATGGTCTTCAAAAGTCAGGCATCGGTCCAGGGTAACTCCAAGGATTTTGATGGTAGGATTGATTGGGTAAGTTAGCCCGTTTAACTTCAAAGAGGTATTTGTTAGCTTGTGGTTGGGACTTGACAGGAAAAGCTTGGTTTTTTCAGGGTTCAATTTTAGTTGAATTGTGTAGTCCATTGCTCTATCTTAGTGAGAACAAATGAGGTGAATTGTTCAGTTTCTTGTGTCAGTGAGATTATGGGGATAATAATTGTAATGTCATCTGCATATATGAATGATTTCAGTTTTAAGTTAGATAACATATGTTCCAATAATGCCATGTAGACGTTGAACAGAGAAGGAGAAAGAGGGGAGCCCTGTGGAACTCCACAGGTATTGCACCAGGATTGGGAAAAGGTTCCGTCGCTGTGGACCTGGTAGGTGCAGTTTTTTAAGAAGCCTGTGAACCAGGTTAGTACCTGTCCAGAAATGCCAATAGAATCGAGGCATCCGAGCAGAATGTCATGGTCGACAAAGTCAAAGGCACTGCTTAAGTCAAATTGAAGTATCAGTGCACTTTTTCCCAGAGAAAACAGATGGAAGAGGTGATCAATCAGCAACGCTAAGACAGTTTCCATACTGTAGTTTGTGCGAAATCCTGACAGTCATGTAGAATGTGTGGCGCAGTGGTTAAAGCTACAGCCTCAGCACCCTGGGGTTGTGGGTTCAAACCCACGCTGCTCCTTGTGACTTTGGGCAAGTCACTTAATCCCCCCCATTGCCCCAGGTACATTAGGTAGATTGTGAGCCCACCAGGACAGACAGGGAAAAATGCTTGAGTACCTGAATAAATTAATGTAAACCG
Source organism: Geotrypetes seraphini (assembly GCF_902459505.1). Taxonomy (NCBI): domain Eukaryota; kingdom Metazoa; phylum Chordata; class Amphibia; order Gymnophiona; family Dermophiidae; genus Geotrypetes; species Geotrypetes seraphini. The sequence continues at coordinate 26,335,651 of NC_047101.1, read as the reverse complement.
TTCTGAGCTCCCCTGGGAGAACGGTATAGAAAAAATTGAATTAAAAAAAAATTAAAAAAATAAATATTTCATGAGATCAAGATTAACTAGACCTTCAATTAGTTTAAGGAAAAGAGGTATGTTGGAATGGGAAGGGGGCTGTTTTCATGATAATCGGAGGACAGTTGTCTAGTAGGCAGTTGGATTTTGCGTATTTACTGATGATGATGATGATTTTTACAGATCTCTTATTTTCAAGAGATGCTTTTCCTGTGGCTGGGGACCCGGGAGCATATGCCATCTTTGTTGATCCTGCTTTGGCTTTAGAACCAGGGGATGATCTCATGGATTTATGTTTATTTAAGTCTGTAGCTTTGCTGGATCTTATTTCTTGTATTAGACACGCAAAATATCTGGCTAATAAATAAAAATGAAACCAAGCTTCCCATCCCCCATCCGACAAAGCGCTCCTTCTCTTCCCCCTCCCCGAACCCCCAAAAATGGCAGAAAGGGTGCCCACTCCTTCCTGCCATCGGCTATCCACCCACTGTGCTCAAAAATTTGGCAGGACAGATGCCCAGTCCCTCTTGCCATCAGCGCCAATGGCCCCCTCCCTCCCGCCTGCGGCCGGCTGAACACCCTCCCTGCCCACCAGCCGAATATCACCCTGAGCTGAAAAATGCCATCGGGGCCCTCTCGTTCTCCTTCCTTCCTCCCCGTGAAACAAACGACAGGATTGATGCTGCCACCGGACAGCTGCGGATGCCTCCTCCCCATACCTGTATATTGGGAGCAGGAGGGGTGCTCAGTCCCTCCTGCTCCTCCGCCTCCTGCGACACAATGCGGATATTAGGCCCTGCCACGGTGCATCATGTGATACACAGGGAGGGGCCTAAGGCCCTGATTAGCTCAGGTGCCTTGGGCTCTTCCCTTGGGAGGAGCCTGAGCCAATCAGGAACTTCCTTAGGGAGGAGTCTAAGAAAGTCCCTGACTGGCCATTGTTTTGGCCAATCGGATTTCCTTAGACAGGTCTACAGCAGTCGGGTTTTAGGATAGTAAAACCCAATTCAAAATAGCCAAAGAAATGTTAGTGAATCAATCGCTTGGCTATTTTGCATGGGGTTTTACTAATTTTCATGGGTTGGATTGAATCGGACAACACACGGTGAGTCATTTATCGGGTGGGTATCAACGATCGTCTAGCGACGATCACTGACTTTAGTGAATCTAGCCCATACAGTTGCACATAAAGAGCTTGAAGGCAAAGAGGATGGGTGGGAGAGATGAACAAAGATAGCTATTTTTAGACATCTAGATAAAAGTGAATTGAAAAGTAGTTTATCATAAAAGGTTAGTAGTATACATTGAATGAGTATGCAGAAAATAATTGTCACTAGCCTATGATATTCTAAAGGCGTTATATCTAGAACAGTAATTATTGTACTGAAAAGTTTGAATTTTCTATTACAGATGAATACAGCTAGAGTCCTGACTACCTGCTCTTTTCTGTCTACAGAAGTGAATGTTTGATGCTTTTGCTATTGGCTATGCTGCTGTGCTGAAGCTGGGTAGAAGTTCCCAGTTACATTGTTACTTGAAGGACCCCCTTCATTACATGTTTATAGTGGGAGTGTGGTACCATGTCTGAACCCAGCAGCCAGCTAAACATCGATAAGAAACTTAACCTTTTGGAGAGCAGCATAGTGGATGACCCTCTGCCTGCAATTCATTCTGAGAGGAGAAATAAAATTGGTATAATTAGTGAACCTTTAAACAAAAGCCTGAAGAAGTCTCGTTCACTGTCAAACTACTCAACCTTTGGCAGCTCCAGCTCAGTAAATGATCACTTGGACAAAGGAGTCGCTCTGTCGAATGTGGGTGACCTAACTCTGGATAAAAGTATTTCTACCTCAAAGCACAAACGCATCTCTCATCTTCTGAACAAATCCAGCAGGGCCACAGAGGTCTCTGTAGATGGCCTGAACAGTCTACAGTTCATGCAATATACAGACATGTTTAAAGGAATAGGGACAGAGCATGTTCCTCCCCCTACTGACCTTGCAAATGGCATCTCAGACATGGAAGCAGTCTCAACTGCGGAGACTATGAACCTTTCTTCTGAGTTCCCCTACCTTGGGGCTTTTCCTTTCAATCCAGGTCTTTTCATTATGACTCCTGCTGGGGTGTTTCTGGCAGAAAGTGCACTGCATATGGCTGGCTTGGCAGAATATCCAACACAAAATGAATTAGCATCTGCCATTAACTCTGGTAAAAAGAAACGGAAAAGATGTGGCATGTGTCCTCCTTGTCGGAGACGGATTAATTGTGAGCAGTGCAGTAGTTGTAGGAATCGTAAAACTGGTCACCAGATCTGCAAGTTCAGAAAATGTGAGGAACTGAAGAAGAAGCCATCTCCTGCACTGGAGGTAAATGTTTCAATACAGTGTATTCATATGTGGTTTCTTTTTCTGCTGTGGATACAATGCACTCGATATTTAGCGCTATATAACCAGACAGGAAAGGCTTCTGGCTAATTAAATAGCATTTGGCCGACTATGCTAATATTCAGAGGTAGATAACCGACTCTGCTGAATATTTGTGTTTCCTTTTAGAAAAATTAGGGATGATAATTATCAAAAAAGAAGTCAGAAAGGAGTTTAAATGCAACAAGAAAAACTGACTTCAATAGAAAAAACTGTGTATAGAGAGTGATCAATTAAATATGTAAAATGCTCAGAAACATGGAACTCTGAAGGGAAGGCTAATAAACCCCCCTGCAATAAGAGTTCACCTTCCAGTCATTGCAACCTCATAAATCAGTGATCACGCTCCAAGACGTGGTGAACGGTTTATATTAATTTCAAAGTTTTTTTAATCCTTCAAAGTTGTTAAGAGTGATATCTTCTCTTCATTTATCAAAAAACAGCCATCACTATGTTAATTTAATGTAATAATATTCACTTAGCTTTTGAACGTGGTTTAAGGGGTCCCAACTTGGCCCCGTTTCTGCTTCAGGAGACCCAATTACGAGTTTTCAAAAAAAGCTTAGTGCTTTAAGTTGTAATAGTTATGTAAACTTCGTGATGTACAGTTACATCGCTGCTGGATCTCAATGTTAGTTCTGAAAGTTCCAACTGCCAGTTCCTGCACTGGAGGAAAATGTTTCAAAACAGTGTATTCACATGTGGTTTCTTTTTTCTGCTGTGTATACAATGCACTCGATATTTAGCGCTATATAACCAGACAGGAAAGGCTCCTGGCAGTTGGAACTTTCAGAACTAACATTGAGATCCAGCAGCGATGTGAACGTACATCACGAAGTTTACAGAACTATTACAACTTACAGCACTAAGCTTTTTTTGAAAACTCATAATCGGGTCTCCTGAAGCAGAGATTGAAACGGGGCCACGTTGGGACCCCTTAAACCATGTTCAAAAGCTAAGTGAAATTAACATTAAAGTGAAATTACATTAAATTAACATAGTGATGGCTGTTTTTTGATAAATGAAGAGAAGATATCACTCTTAACAACTTTGAAGGATTAAAAAAACTTTGAAATTAATATAAACCGTTCACCACGTCTTGGAGCGTGATCACTGATTTATGAGATTGCAATGACTGGAAGATGAACTCTTATTGCAGAGGGGTTTATTAGCCTTCCCTTCAGATTTTCATGTTTCTGAGCATTTTACATATTTAATTGATCACTCTCTATACACAGTTTTTTCTATTGAAGTCAGTTTTTCTTGTTGCATGAATATTTGTGTTTAGCAACTAAAACGTAGCTGGCTATATTGTGCAGTAGCTGCCAATTTTAAATATTGATTGGCCAATTTTATCAGCCACATTGGGTTGCCGAAATATCCGGTCTGTCTTTGGCTGTCATAACTTAACTGGCTAAGTGCTTAAAATCAACTTAGCTGGCTAAGTTTGAGCCAGCCAAAAATAGACCAGATACAGGTATATTCATTGCTGGTCACTGGAAACTGCCTGGCATTGGATATCCAGGCTCAGTGCCGACCACAAGAATTAGCTGGCTTCCCTCCCATGGTCTCAATATTGGCTCCACTGTGTTTGAAATAAGTTGAACATTGTAGTAATCTATGAATAGTAGTTTGCTAAAGTCAAAGTATAAAAAAGTAAGAACATGTCACAGAGAAAAATATGCCTTTTAACATGATATAACGTTAGAAGCAGAGAAGTAGTATTTAATGTCTGTACTGCTCTACTAGCAGACATTGTAATGGTCATAACTGGTAGAATTCAGTCTTGTATGGGACAGGTAAGGAAGATGAGAAGGGAGCAAATTGACCAGTGATTGAGCATAGTCTTTGGCAATGCTTCTCAACCCTCTTCTGTCGGATTTTCAGGATTCCAACAATGAATATGCAGGAGATGAATCTTTCACACAGTAAAAACCCATCATATGCAGCTCGGTCTCTTGCATATATTGTGGTGATCCTGTAAATCTGACTGGCAAGGTGTACCTCCAGGAGAGGGCTAAGAAGCACCGGATTTCTCCAAGGATAAAGCAGGTCCAATGTATTCTCACATGTTGGTAATGTCATCTGATGGAAACCAGTGCGGATGCTGCCTAGTGCATATAGCTTTGAGAAAATTCTGGCAGCATCCTACTATGCATGTGCAGGTGCCTTCTCAGGTACTTCAGTCTCTCCTTTTAGAACGTGTTTCGCAGTCTTCCTTCAGCGCATAGTTCTTTTGCCTTTAAGTGCCTTCCTATGTGGGTTTAGCTCTTATTTTCAGTTGTTCAGTATGTCCCTTGTTTTAATTCCTAATTATTTTTTAGGGTTTTATTTGGCCCTTCAAGTTTTCTTTCTTTTTTTCACGACTCTTTAGGCCTTAGCACCAGCCTCAATTTTGGTTTTGTGCCGTTTTATCTGACCTTCAAAACTGAGGAATTTAATTTGGCTGCTATTCTTTTCTTGATATCTTAAAAAACCCCAATGGCTTCAAAAGGCGTGCCCAGTGTAATTGGATGATTTCTGCCTAGACTTGCACAATTGGTGCCTCGAGTCGGATCACCAGCCTGATTCTTGTTCTTTCTGTTTACAAATGCAGCTGAGGATATAGAGGGTGCATCAGGTTCAACAGGAGAAATGTTTTGGCTCCTCAAAGGCCCTTCCCCATACATCCCAGGATGCACTGCGAAGAGGAAGGCCTGCCATTTTGGAGTGACAGGCTTGTGCGCAGGAGGAACTAAGCATCCTTCCTGCCATCTTCTTTCTGTAAAGGTATAGGGGTGGTGCGGGGCATTGGGGTAGTTTGGGGAAGGAGCCAGGGGTCATCCGGTGGCAGGAGGGAGTGCTGCTTCTACTACTCTTTTTTTTTTTAATTTATAAATTGCAATTTATTATAATTCACAATCTCTACTACTACTATAGCAATACCAGACGTACCTAGTATTGTACAGAGTCACGAAGAAGAGAGTCCTTGCTTAAAGGAGCTTATGATCTAAACAGACAGAATGTCATGGATACAGTTAAGGAAAATTGTTAATCTGCTAACTAGGTTGGTGGGCATTGGGAAGTAGGGTTATGGATTGAAGGCTATATCAAAAAGGTGGTTTTTTCAATCAGTTTTTAAACAAGGGAAGGAGCATGGCATGGTGGACAAAAAAGTAAACAGGATGCTAGAAATTATTTAAAAAGGGATGGTTAACAAGACTAAGAATGTCATAATGCCCCTGTATCGCTCTGGAGTATTGCGTTCAGTTCTGGTCTCCTTATCTCAAGAAAGATATCGTGGCGCTAGAAACGGTTCAAAGAAGAGCGACCAAGATGGTAAAGGGGATGGAACTCCTCACTTACGAGGAAAGACTAAAACGATTAGGGCTCTTCAGCTTGGAAAAGAGACGGCTGAGGAGGAGATATGATTGAAGTCTACAAAATCCTGAGTGGAGTAGAACGGGTACAAGTGGATCAATTTTTCACTCTGTCAAAAATTACAAAGACTAATCTGCTTACCTGACAGCACAGCTAGGGTTTTTTTTAAATCACTCTCAAAGTGAATAATTTACTTGAATTTATCATCTACAGCAAGAATGTCTTCAAGCAGGCAGACTAAATTAGAAGCATCTTTTGCAGCTAGAGGCTCAGTAAAAAGAAGGCAGATCCTCTTAACTCCATCCAAAGTGCCCTTCCCCAGGGACTCTTCTGAATTTGAGCAGCTGATGGAGGAATTAAAATCCATCAGAGGAGTGCTCCAAACACATACTGGCCAATTGGACACCATGCAGGAGGACCTGCATTCCCTGACGCAAAAGATGAAAGTATGTGAGCTCAGGACTGATCAGCTGGAACACCAGTTAACTAAAGTAGAAGGCCGTTTTAATAAGGTTCAAACAGACACTAAAGAGCTGGTGCGAATGGCAAGGGAGTTGGAGGACGCAAATAACAGAAGCCGAAGGTGCAATATTTGAATTTTAGGACTCCTTGAAGGGGTAGAGGGGGCTAACATTATTTCTTTTGTTGAGAATACCCTGCCAAAATTGCTTTCTTTGAACCTGCAGTTCCCACTTGAAGTAGAGAGAGCATACAGGATTCCAATGAAAATTTCAAATTAGCATACCGGCCTGAGGCACATAATCTAAATTACTTTGGTTCAGGCAGGTAATTGAAATTTTAAACGCAGCAAAACAAGCCAGCTCTTTAAAATGGCAAGATAGTAAGCTTCACATATTTCCTGATTTTGCTAAGGCGACAGCAGCCCTAAGAAAACATTTCCTGCTCCTTAGGCCAAAATTGAGGCAGTTGGGAGCTAAATACGGTCTCTTCTACCCTGCTAATATGAAAATTACTTACAACAATATCATTACCCACTATGAGGATCCGTGCAATCTTGAAGAATTCAACAATCTAAACTTGGACCATATATCTTAAAAGGACCATTTACTAGATTGGAATTAAATGTCAGACTGAATATGTTTTTTCTTTGTGCTGATATGAGTTTTTTGGGGGAGGGATAGAATCGTTAATTTTTCTTTTACTATTTTTTCTTTTTATTTTTTTTGAAAGTGCTGGTATGCAGAACACACTGAGATTTTGAACTGCCAAGTGAAATGATTTCGTTGGAGAGGGGCAGGACTTCCATTTCTTGCCGTTGATGTCAAAGTGCCAAAGTTCTGCATGAGTCACTGTGCAACATGTCTTTCTGGCTTGTGATGCCCATCCGTACTCTTGGTTTCTCGTGGACCAGCCACACCCACCTCTTAGCTGGCCATGGATGAGCACGAGAGCCAGTCTTTGGAGATCTCCAGTGCTATCCTGCCGGAGCCGCATTGTTACCAGCAGGAGCCCGAGGTGGAGGAGGAAGAGGAGAGCGAGGAGGGGGAGGACAGATCGGCTAGGTGCTGGATTGAACTAGTGGTACCGTGGATCGTTCCCACCTGCCCTTCGCTGTCCACTTCCTCCTCAGTCTAGAGCAGAAGCAGCCACTGCCAGCTCCCGAGATCAGGGGGAGCGGAGAAAGTCCACGAGAGAAGTAGTCCACAGCCGTCATCCGAGCTGCCGAACGTGAAGCTGCCAGAGATGAGTCTCGAGAGGAGCCTTGAGCCTCCGAGCGTAAAAATCCCTGTGCCGCGCATCAAACCCCCGGTGCCCGGTAACACCTCGGAGGAGCTGGCTTCGTGGTAGGAGCTTGTCTGGATCCACAGATGAGGCCTTTTTTGCTCTTCCTGCTACATCTGTACCTCTCTACTCCTTTGCAGACAAAGTTCTGGTCTTACAGGATCAACCAAGAGGATAGTCCATCTATGCTGCTTGAAACTGCTGCTTCTCTTCCTTCTCTCTAATGTGCCTATTAAAGAATACATATTCTCAAACAGAGCTCTACCTGAGCTGCCTGCAGAAAGAAAGGCTTCTCTGGTTTTGTGATAATTTGTTGTTATAAAGTTCTTCTTATATTGTTTAGCGTATGGAGGCAGGCAGCAGGGTTGTCATTGGAAGATAAGGTGTTTTGGTGCCAGTATGTGTCAGAATAATTGTTAAATGTTTAGTCTTCCTCCTGCGATTTTTATATAGCTTAATATATTGATATTTCAAATGCTACACCTACTTATTTATTTATTGATCTGAATATCAATTATTATTAAGGTTATATGAATATAAGGGGATAAAAGTGAAAATAATAAAATTAAACTGATGGATTCCAGTTATGGGGGGATGGTATAGTTATGAAAGGGGTTAAAATTGGAAGTGTAGATATAGTGGTATTTTAATCTTCACTGCACTCAATTGTTTAGAGCAGGGGTGTCAAAGTCCCTCCTCGAGGGCCGGAATCCAGTCGGGTTTTCTGGATTTCCCCAATGAATATGCATTGAAAGCAGTGCATGCAAATAGATCTCATGCATATTCATTGGGGAAATCCTGAAAACCCGACTGGAGTCTGGCCCTCGAGGACCGACTTTGACACCTGTGGTTTAGAGGCTGGAAGAGAAATTGATGAATTCAGGTTTGGTGGTTAGTAAGGGGTTAAATTAAGTATGAGTGGGTAGCTTCTGTTGGTAGTTTTGGCACAATTTATATGAATACAATACTGAACTGAATATATAAATGATATTTAAATGAATAAGTGAAAATGTTATGGGAATTATTCATTTTTATGATTATAATGGTATGTTTTGTGAGGCTTCTCTATTGAAGTTTTCATTTTATCTTTGTTTAGAAATACATACTTATTTTTATGGGTAATAAATGAATTAATTTGAATTTTTGGAATATAGTATATGAGAGTAGAAGCTTATCTTAATTGATTTAATTATAATATGGAATTTTATAGGAAAAAGAACTTAAAGCATTCATAAGTAAAATTTGCTGTTGGTTATATTTATGTGGATCATTTATTCATATATTCACATTCATGTGTTATGTTTTTAAGGAGTCTAATTATATTTCATGCATCTTTTCTATAATAAAATGATGACTTCCTTTTATGGTCTAAATGGGGAATTTTCTGGGATTTAAAATTATTCATTACATTCAGGGTGTATATTATGGGCCAAATTGGGGAAACAGTTAAGGTGCCTGGGGGAGGTTAGCAATTACCAGCTTAAATGTTTGCTTACAAGCTTTCGGGTGATATGATGGGATGGGTTTGGGGAGGGAATGGGGGATATTTGGGTTTTAGATCTTTGATTAGATGCTTACAGGGAGGGGCTAGGGGTGGGAGGGGGTTTAGATTGGGACCCTGGATGTGGGGGGAAATTTATCTAATTATATCATTAGAGGAGGAGAATATTTAGTAGTATGTTATAATTACTTACAGTGGCTTTGAAAATATTTTCATTGAATGTTAATGGACTTAACCATCTTATTAAAAGGAAAAAAAAATCTCAAATTTTTTTAAACAGGAGGTGGATGTTTGTCTTTTACAAGAATCACACTTATCACAAGTTAGTAGGGGGGTTGGTTAAATATTGTTTTTGTGCTCCTGTGGTGCCGAAAAAGGCTGGTGTGGCTATCCTGGTCAATAAAAGTTATTCTGCTATGTTTGGTAATGTTCAAGCTGATCTTTTGGGCAAATGGCTTCATGTGGATATGAGTTCAGGTAATGATATCCTGACGCTTTTAAATATTTACGCTCCTAATTCAAATCAGACCGAATTCTTTAAAAATCTTCAACAAATAATCCTGTCACTGGCTACATCTAGTTTAATTGTAGCCAGAGACTTCAATGCTGTCATGGATCCATTATTAGATAAACAACCTAGTAAGCAGATGAAATCACTAGGCCTAGATAATCTTGTGCAAGCCTGTGGATTGAAGGATATATGGCAGATTCTTCATTTTAATGCTCGTGAATTTTCTTTCTGCTCACGTGTTCATAAATCATTTTCAAGAATTGATTACATTTTTGTTTCAGATTATTTAATTCAACAGGTTATAAAAGCCAGCATAGACCTGATTCTTTTGATGGATCATGCTGGAATTTGGATAGCGTTTCAGTTTACTGAAAAAGATTTCAGTAGACCTGTTTGGAGATTTAATAATGCATTGTTTGCAGATTCAAACTTTCTCAAGGAAATTCAAACAAAAATAGATGAGTATTTTCAACTCAATACTTCGGAGGAAGTCTCTTTGGAAACTATTTGGGATTCTTTTAGAGCTACAATGAGAGGGAAAATAATTTCATATTCGACATACATTAAGAAACAAATAGAATTGGAATTTTCTAATTTGGAACAAATTACTTTGACATTAGAGTCACAATTGGCCTCGAAATGGGAACAAAATACTTTACAGGCCCTTTTGAAATATAAATATAATGAGATTTCCTCACAATTGGCTAGGAAAGATTTGTTTTTCAGCAGGCTCTGTATTATGGAAACTCGAATAAAGCGGGAAGATTATTGGCCAATTATCTTAAAGCTAAAAACAGAAAAGTAAAGATTGTGGCTGTTAAAGATGAGAATGGTAAAATTCATACTCAAATTGGAAATATTTTAAAACAATTTTTGGAATATTACAAGGCTTTATATTCCTCTGAGCTTTATTCAAATAAAGAAATTGAGGGTTTAGAATTTTTAAAATTAATTCATGGGCCCAAAATTACCGAGCATATAAAAGGAAATCTTGAAGCGTCGATATCACTTAAGGAACTACAGGCAGCGTTGACCTTCCGGAAAGCGGTAAAGACCCTCCTCTTCAACTAAAAGGACAAAGCGATCTACCCCTCAAACTCCCCTGTCCTTCTCCCCTCCTCACTCCATCCTGAACCTCTACTTAAATTATTGTATAGTCCTCTCTTAACTGTACCTAAATTGCTGTATAATCCCCGTACTTGAACTACTGTATAATCTTTGTACTGTCCAAATGTACATCACTGTGAATGTTTGCTTGTAGGCTGTTCTGAGCTCTGGGAGAATAAATCAAAATAATTAAATAAATCGGGCCAAAAGCTCCATGACTCGTGCCTTGGTGCCCTCAGGTGGGGAGGCTTGGACTCTGGACTTGGTTTGGGAGAAAAATTTATTTTTATTTTTTGACGAAGTGTATCTAGATTTTCAGAAAGCTTTTGACAAAGTTTCTCATGAGAGGCTCCTGTGAATATTAGAGTCATGGGATAGGAGGCAAAGTTCAATTGTTGATTAAGAATTGTTTATTGGACAGAAAAAAAGGGTAGGGTTAAATGGCCATTTTTCTCAATGGAGGAGGGTAAATAGTGGTGTGCCGCAGGGATCTGTACTGGGATCGATACTATTTAACTTATTTATAGATGATTGGGAAATTGAAGCTGTTCAAAGTTGTTAAAATGCATACGGACTATGAAAAACTGCAGGAAGACTATAGGAAACTGGAAAACTAGGCATCCAAATGACAGATGAAATTTAATGTGGACTAATGCAAAATGATGCACATTAGGAAGAATAATCCAAATAATAGTTACTGGATTCTAGGGTCCACCTTGGGAGTCAGCACTCAATAAAAAGATCTGGGTGTCATTGTGGACAATTCGCTGAAACATTCCACTCAATGTGCGGTGGCAGCCAAGAAAGCAAACAAAATGCTAGGAATTATTAGAAAAGGGATGGTAAACAAGACTAAGAATGTTATAATGCCTCTGTGTCGCTCAATGGTGTGACCTCACCTTGAGTATTGTGTTTAGTTTTGTTCTCCTTATCTCAAAAAACATATAGTGGCACTTGCTAAAGTTCAAATAAGTGACCAAGATGATAAAGGGGATAGAACTCCGCTCGTATGAGGAAAAACTAAAAAGGTTAGGGCTCTTCAGCTTGGAAAAGAGACGGCTTAGGGAAGATATGATCGAAGTCTACAAAATCCTGATCAATTTTTTTTTTTTTTTTTTACAAAGACTAGGGGACACTCAAAGTTACAGAGTAATACTTTTCAAACCAATAGGAGGAAATATTTTTTCACTCGGGAAATAGTTAAGTTCTGGAAGGCGTTGCCAGAGGATGTGGTAAGAGCAGTTAATGTAGCTGGTTTTAAAAAAGGTTTGGATAAGTTCCTGGAGGAAAAGTCCATAAACTGTTCTTGTTGCAGGTTTCTGGATCTCACTGCATCTTTGTCAGGTAGACACAGACGTTTCTGCCACCATGATGTGGCTTTCTTCAGAGTATGCTCTGAAGTCTGCAGTGTGACTTTGTAAATAGTGGGTTCACTGACCTGATTGGGAACAGGGCAACAAAACTCAAATTTCTGACCAACTGACTTTCCTGCCGAATTCAAATTGGTGGACTGCCCTGTTTCCAATCAGGTCAGGGAACCCACTATTTACAAAGTCACACCGCAGACATAAGAGCATACCCTGAAGAAAGCCACAGCATGGTGGCTGAAACATTGGTTTCTACCTGACAAAAATGCAGCAAGATCTGTTGTGTTTATCCTATGCATTTTTGAACTCAATGTTTTTGCCGGCACCATCTCCAGAGGGTGGGCATTCTAGGCATTTACTACCCTCGCGAGATGGGATGCATAACTCACTTGTCCAGGAATAGAGTATGGATTTACAAGAAAGAAGATTAGCAAAGGTAAGAATCTAATCTTTCATTATCTTAGGTGTCTTCCATAATTGGAAAAATGTTGCCATCAGCAAAACTTTATTAAACTCTGCACCAGATGGTTTGGGGAGGGATAGAGGATTCTTAGTTGTCCGTTATTTGGGAGAGTGATTATGGTATCCTCTGTGGATATTCTAGTGTTTTTTTGCAGTATTTTTTTTTTCACCTTTCATACATTGTTTTGATGGTGCTATGAAGCTAAAATACATTCAGATTTTGCTCAGATTTGTGTCAGGTTAACTATGGAATTTATTCCAATATTTTGTTATTGCCTGTTTTTTTCTGCATACTAGAGGTTCATTTATACCTATCCCTTGCATGGGTAGGGGGTGGGGGTTTATGCTGTTTATTGCTCTTGATTATAGTTCCAGTGCTATATGGAGAATAGATTGTGTATTAGGGCTAGAAGGAATTGTGATGGTTATCTACTCTATTTTGAAAATCAATAAAAATTGTTGCACATTAAACTCTGCACCAGATCAGTGTGTAAACATATGGACAAAATTAACGGCTTAAAGCAATGATAAAACATAATGTCGGTAAAATATGAAAAATGTGTAGACTAAAGATACGGTGTATGTTGTCTGTATTGTTCTTTATATAATATGCCCTTATGTTTAAATGTATAGCAGAGGAGTGTGTGGCACAGTGGTTACAGCTACAGCCTCAGCATCCTGAGTTTGTGGGTTCAAATCTCATGCTGCTCCTTGTGACCTTGGACAAGTTGCTTAATCCCCCAGGTACATTAGGTAGAGTGTGATCCCACCAGGACAGCTAGGGAAAAATTACTTAGGCTATAAGTGGTATATAAATACTAAAATAAATAAAAAACAGCCTCAGAACTTTAAAAAATGGGCTGTGATCCTGTAATAAACTAGTTAAAAACACCAAAAGCTTTAAAAGAATGACTTACCGACCAAGGGTAATAGAGAGCACTTATGCAAAGATATCTCAAAAACATAAGCTCACTGATGAGAGGCACAGCTTATGTCAATTCTTGCAAAAATAAAAGGACTTCATTTCAAGAAGCTTTATCAAACTAATAATCTGTGGAATTGTGAACATATTACTGCTCCCCACAATAACAGAATCCAATGCTGAAAATCTTGGCATAAGTTAGTGCAATGCTTGCATAAATTAACATTAGAAAATGTGAATGTTTAACGTCACAAATGTGAAAAATAGTGCACAAAAGAATAAGAAATCATAAAAAAACTAATAATTATGTGTAAATACCAATAGAATGTGAAACGTAGCACCTGAATGAAAAATTTAAAAAAACAGTATAAAGATGAAAAATAGAAAACTGCTGAGATAAAATTAATATTATTGGAACTGTTGGATAAACAAATATTATATACCTGTGTAAAAAATACACGTAAAATGAAGGTAACACAATCGTGAAAATGTGAAATTGTAATCACCAATAAAAAACATTTGAAAAGGGTAATAAAGTTACAAATGTGAAAAATCTTTTATTTAAAAAAAAGTTTCAAGTCTAATTCAGAATTAAGACCAAAAGGGAAACGGTATTGAACATATAAATGTAACGTTGCTCCTCTCCTAAGTAAAATATGATCAATATCACCACCTCTCCATGATAATCACGAAGTCTTGAAAACAAAGGGTTCCTTTTAAGAAGGTGCGCTAGGGTTTTTAGTGCACGCACAAAATTACCGCGCCCTGTAGGAGGCGGTAGTGGCTAGCGCGCTCGGGAATTTAATGCGCGCTATTGCGCACATTACAGCCCTAGCGCACCTTTGTAAAAGAAGCCCAAATAATTTAATATCTGTAGACACATGATTAGACAAATACCAATGTTTAACTAGAGGGGCTGTTTATACTTACCTAATTCTATAGCTCCTGTGTTCTATAATTCTTGTCCTAACACTCTTCTTTGTATACTATAATGACATTAGAGGTTTTGCAGTCTGAAGAATGCCTCAGAACATATTCTTTCCTTGTAACTGGATGCATGAAAAATGAGCCTACCACACAGTGTTTACAAACAGAACAAGACCCACATTTTTGGTGACCAGAAAGATTTCTTGAGGGGCAAACCTAGAGGAGGCAATGTTAACATGCCAAATTTTCTTACCTATACAATTGTGGGTCGTATATGATGGAACTGTATTCATAACAAAAAGAAAAACACAGCCCCACGTGTAGTAATGCAAGACACAAAAGAGAGTATGGAAGGGACACAGAACATCAGCCACAGGGACAATCAGTTTATTAAAAGCATATAAATGGGTAAAACACATAGAAAAAATAATAATAATGCAAACCTATCAGTGTCTTTTATCCTTTTTGTACTGGACCCCAACACGGTCCGTTTTTCAGCTATGAAAGCCTTCGTTAGGGGTGTGCTTATGAAATCTAAAAAATAAATAAAAAAGCAAACAATGTATCTTCACATATTAAATTATACATTGAATAAAAAGGAAAGAATAATCATGACTGGACTAAACATTCACATTGAAATACTTATAATCATATCGAAAGATATCTCTGAGCAGAGCAGAAGCAAAAAAAAAAAACTATCATAAAGGAAGCATACAAAATGACAAAACTATCATAAAAATGCCAAAACAGAAATATTACCAATTAAAATATAGACATGCACATCATTAGGATATATACATTGCATAAAAGCACAAAAAACATTTTTAATATATCAAAATCATACAAAATGAAAAATGTCTAAAAAGAACATGAAAACATGTATAAAAGATCATACATAAGAAACTAAAACTTGCATATAAAAGGAAAATTAAACCAAACATACCCAGTAGATGGCGCCAATATACTCGTAAAGACCAAAAAGGAATGCTATGAAATAAGAATCGTCATATAATTTATAAAGCAAGAAAGACTTTAAACAGGAGTGCACAAAGTGCTCAAAACATGCCATGTGGAAATGCCAAGGTGTGTAATGCATATAGGCTTCACGGAGAATCCTGGGGCACAACTTATGAAATTACAAAAAGTGTCCTCCATAGAATCCTCCTAAAAGGTCCACCTCATAAAACCATATAAAATCGGAGACGTGACCCCACAAAATGAAAAAAAAAGCTCTTAAAACCATTAAAAATCAGAGAGGTGACCCCACAAAGTGAAAACATCTGAACCAAAAGTAAGAGTGATACAGCGTATGGAAGAAAGGTTACCTCTCAATTTATATATAAAAGCTTGCAAATCAATGTAGTTGCTCTAAGGGTAAAAGACATTATAATTGTCATTTAAAAAAAAACTCTTAGGTGGATCACGGGAAAACATAAGCCAGTAAAAGTTATATACCAAATTGTTGGACACTTACCAGTCCCAAAACACTGCGTGCAACTGCATCTGCTGATGGTATCACTGCTGAAATGAGGAGCACGTCAAAGAGAAAGCTCTTAAGAACAGAACAAGGCAAAATAATGACGTCATCAAAAGAGCATAACTGGAGCACATAAAACATGTTAAAATAAAAATGATGGGATGAATGATGTGGGGAAAAGGCAAGGTACAAAAAGTTAGGTATTCTCTGAACTGCGGCACTATTTTGCAAAGTGTCTTCTAGATGCTTTAAAAATAGTAGAAGATACCCTGCAAAATAGAGATGCAGTTCAGAGAATACCTAACTTTTTCATAGTGACCCTCGCCACCTTTGCGTTGACACAAAATTATTTTTTGTTCCAACAGACGTTTTATCAGCAAATGAAGGGGACTGCTATGGGTGCCACTATGACACCTGATACTGCAAACTTATATGTAGCAAATTTTGAGGAGAGACATCTTACACTGTACCCCTATATGAACAATGTCAAATTCTACATGCAATATATTGATGACAGTTTTCTACTTTGACAGGGCGAGATCACTGAACTAGAGCAGTGTTTCTCAACTTCTTCAAGCCAAGTACCCCCTAAGCCTAACAAATTCCAACCGATTACCCCTGCCCAAGCTCCGCCCCAGACCCACCCCTGACTCCACCCCCATAATAATAGTACTAATTGTAATGCAATTTCTTCCATCCATTTTTCATATGCACACAATATAATCTTATTAATACATAATAGTAACCACAACATTTAAGAAAAACCACACATTAGAAAGAACACTTCGCAGAGAAAATGTTAATTATCATTTATATTCTTTTTTTTTTAAAGAGGTCAAGGCAGGTAACTTTAAAACATGCAATGTCATCTCAGTAACAGCTATAGAAAAATAGACAAATATAGTGCAAAGTATAGACAGCAGATAAACAGGGTGTCCCAAAAGTCACTACACACTTTTTTTTCTATTTTATTTCAGGTATCATTCGGAGAGACTTGAGGCCATCAGCAAAATAATAGTTAGGCTTTGCAGTTTCTGTAAGCATATCGTCCCTTAACCATAGGTCGCCAATTGACAAAGCAGCGTTGTAAAATTGTCGCTTGCGTCCGAAGGTGGCTGAAAGTTATCGAAAATGGAGGCGCTCATATGGAGGTATACAACTCGTCTTCGAGGCATTGGGAATGTGATGGCAAGCCTAGCAAGTAAAACTGCAATGACTCTTTTGTTGATGCTAAGAATATGAATAAACTCAGTTTCTTGTGTAATTTTTAAGAATTTATTAAAAATGTGTAGTGACATTTGGGACACCCTGTATATTCTCAAAACTGACACATTTTGATCACTAAATTGAAAATAAAATCATTTTTCCTACCTTTGTTGTCTGGTGATTTCATGAGTCTCTGGTTGCACTTCCTTCTGACTGTGCATCTTTCTGCCTCCTGCATGCTTCCTCTCCTCCAGATCTCATTCCATTCCCCAAGAAACATCTCTCTCTGTCCTTCCATGAGTCCAACTTTTCTTCCTCTCTCCTCCACCCCCATTGGCAACATTTCTCCCTCTCTCTCTCATTCCCTCCCCTGTTGCAAAGGGAGTGGGGAAAGAGAGAGCGAGAGATATCTAGGATGCATCTCTCCCTCTCCGTCTACTGCCGCATCCAACATTTTTCCCTCCTTTTCACCTGTTCAACATCTCTTTTCTCTCTGCCTCCTTCACGCTTCATCTCCTCCAGACTTCATTCCTTTCCCCAACTAATATCTTTCTCTGTCCCTCCATGAGTCCAACTTTTCTTCCGCTCTTCTTCACCCCTATTGGCAACATGTTTCCCTCTCTCTCTCTCACTGTCCATCTGTCATGAGAGATCCAGGTATCTCTCCCACCCCCTCTACTGCCACATCCAACATTTCACTCTCTCTCATCCCCCAGATTATGTGCAGCATTTTTCACCACTGCCCACCAGCCCCATGCTCATTTCTACTTCTATCAACCCTCTCCAGCACCATGCCACATCTGTTCCTCCATCACTATGTCCTACATTCCTCCCCCTTGCATCCCCTTCAATCTGTCCCTTCTCCACCACCATATCCAACATTTCTCCCTCTAGTCCTTCTGTTCCCCATGCATCACTAACACCTCTCTCTCTACCCAATTTATCTTTCTTCCTTTCCCCATGTGCACCATCTCTTTCCCTGTCACTCACACACTCATGCCCAACAATTCTCCTTTTCTATTCCCTCCCATGTGTCCCAAGTTCATGCCCCTTCCCTTCCTTCTGTATCCTGAGTTGGTGTCAACCTCCCTGCCTTCCAGTCTTTGCCCCAAAAATGTGCCTCTCCCATGTCCCAATGTGATCCTCCCCCCTCCCTTTGTCCCTCGATCATGCCCCCTCTCTCCCTTACTCGCAGGGCTGCACTCGCTTCTTTCATTGCCGCCAGATGGGCTCCTCCTTCCTGTCTTCTCTCGCACTTGTTTGCAGGCAGATACAGGCAGCGGCTCTTACACACTGCATGTGGCTGACGCACAAGCTTTCCCTCTGACGTCAGCTTTGACGTCGGAGATAAGGCTTCCAGGTCAGCCACTGCAGTGTGCAAAGAGCCGCTGCCGCGTTCCTGCTACAAGAGCCTGGCAGGAGGTAAATGGGATTCCCTGCTGACCCGAAAGGCTTCCCTCTAACGTCATCTCTGTCATCGTAGGGAAGCCTTCTGGGTCGGCTTCAGCAGAGGGAGACAGGCAGGAATTAAGGCATGGGATCCCCGGTGGCGGTGGCTTCTTTCAGCAGAGAGGGGTGGGAGAACTGCGCAGTGCGTACCCCCAACAAGCGGCTTGCGTACCCCGTGTTCCAGTGATTTCTAGGATTCACTTTAAATGTACCTGCTTAATTTTCAAGATCCTACATAGCATTCTGCCTCCCCTAATCCCTCTATCCTGGAATTCTTCGAGACCTGATGCTACCAGATCCGCCCACATACTCAAACTATCTTTCCCCTCGATAAAAGGTGTCATGTATGCAGGTAAATTAGGGAAATCCCTTTTCTTCAAATTCACTGAGCTTTGGAATAACCTCCCTGCCCCGCTGCGGAACCTAGGCTCATTCCAATTATTCTGAAAGCATCTGAAAACCTGGCTTTTCTCCAAAACGTAAAGCTATCTATTTAAAATGTAAAGCTAGCTATCCTCTTCATAACCTTTAATTTATTATTATGTCCTTCCCTCATTTATTGAATTACCTGTAAACTGTCGAGCTCTATCTTTATGGAGATGATGCGCTATACAAACTTAAGGTTTAGTTTAGTATTGAGAAACACTGAACTAGAGCACTTCACATGGTTGAACACTAGACGTGACAATCTGACATTTAAGATAATGTATGATCCGTTAGAAATCAGTTTTTTGGACTTGCACATCACCAAGCATTTTGATACCTTCACTACCAAAGTGTACAAGAAACCTACAGACAGAAACTCATTTTTGGATTTTAGCAGCTATCATTAATGGACTTTGAAGGCTAATTTACCAGTCAGTTAGTTTTTGCATGTGAAATGTATTTGCACTAATGATAGTGATTTTAGAGAACAATCTGGGCATTTGGCAAAAACATTTAAAAACCGTGGAATTCCTGAAAAATGCATCCAGGATGGCTATTTGAGGGCAGATTCCTTTGAAAGAAATACATTACTCCAAAATAGAACACAGAAATGCCCTCCTGAACTCGGTACCTCGGAATCCGAACACCCCAGAACTTGAACAATTTGGAATCCGAACTAAGTTTAAGAGCAAATTTTGCCCCGGAATCCGAATGCTGCTTTGGAATCCGAACGTACGCCTCAGACAATGAGGAAAAAAAGACTGGAAAATTTAACGTGCCAAGCACCCCTCTTCACATGCATTCGGTGGCCAGTCCCGTTCCCTCCCCTGTGATCTCTGCCATCTATTCTGCCCTTCCCGGTCCGGCGTTATCTCCCCCCACTTCCGCGATACTGTACCGCTCACTCAAACTCCTTCCGTCCTTCATGCTCTTGTCTGAAGTCAGCTGCCACTGACACGACTTCTTCCTCGTCTGCGTTCACCTCAGGAAATGCGTCAGGGGGAGGCAAGATGAGGGGGGTGGCCACTAGCAAAGGGAAGAAGTTGCGTCAGGTGTGTGCATACGCAGAAGGAGGCGAGTTTATGAGTGAAAGATGGTATCTGGAGCTTTGGACTCATTCGTTATCAAGGTTCACTTTACCTTTCTTTTACTGTACTGTATTTGAGTGTTCTGAATTACAAAAAAATCCAGTGTATTTAGTGTTAAAATTATTTGAAAATCTGAGTTTGTGGGACCAAGGAACGGATTAATCCAGTTTCTATTATTTTCAATGGAAAAAATTGTCTTGGAATTAGAACATTTTGGAACTCAAACAGGGTTCTGGAATGGATTAAGTTCGGATTCCAAGGTATCACTGTACTCGTATATAGCCCGAGATATCCAGAGAATAATAAGCCAACATTGGCACATCCTGGAAAAGCACTCCTGTTTTAAGAACAAATGTCTAGTAACTGCTTTTTCAAGAAACAAGAATATAAAAAAGAGAAGCTGGTTTCATCCTTTTTAGCACCCATAAGGCCAGATGATGCACTGATACATATGGGACACCGTACTTGCGGAAAGTACAGTGTGTACCAGCATGCAATGGCTATTGACCATTTTGCACACCCTCGTACTGAACGTGTCCATGACAGCAGACACAGTTTAAATTGCAAATCAACTTCTGTGATATATCTAATTCAGTGTCCATGTGAAAAGGTATATATTGGTAAGACCAAACGAATGATACGAACAAGAATAATTGTACACCGCAGTTGTCTGCACCACTGGTGGAACATTGGAGAATAATGGGCCATACTGTAGTAGATGATTTAAAATTCTTTGTTCTAAAAATGACCAAACGAAGCATGAGAAGAGAAGACATTGATAATATTTTGATACAGGAGGAACAAACTGATTTATGATTTCCAAAGCCTTACTCCACTCCATGGTTTAAACTCAGAGATAGATTTTATGGTGTTTGATATCTTCAAAATCAATTTGCGCACATGATTCATATTGACTAGACAGGTTGTTAACAATGGTTTCTTTTACGTAAACTGCTATATCATTTTTAAATCAATGCTAAACAACCTTTATATGGTTCGACTGTTTAAATCGGGGGTGTCAAAGTCCCTCCTCGAGGGCCGGAATCCAGTCGGGTTTTCTGGATTTCCCCAATGAATATGCATTGAAAGCAGTGCATGCAAATAGATCTCATGCAGATTCATTGGGGAAATCCTGAAAACCCGACTGGATTCTGGCCCTCGAGGACCGACTTTGACACCTATGGTTTAAATGATACATGTTGTTTATTAACAATGTCATGTTCTATAATTGAAGCGGTATTCATAATTGTATTTACTTTTTGCACCCCCTCTTTTATGCAACTTGTTTTAATTTTTCACTTATTAGTACCTTATATTTTTAATCCTTGATATTTTGAACCCCTTTTTTTACATCCTGGTTTAAAAATCTTTCTTGATCATTAAGACTTTTTAAATTTTATTCTTCATACACAGTCTGATCTTGGCACATGCCTGCTCTTGGCAGACACACATCATCTTTTAGGACCTTTTCTTTTAGATCATTTTCAAGGATAATTTTTTTGATTAGTTTACTTTCAGGA
This sequence comes from Geotrypetes seraphini, assembly GCF_902459505.1. Taxonomy (NCBI): domain Eukaryota; kingdom Metazoa; phylum Chordata; class Amphibia; order Gymnophiona; family Dermophiidae; genus Geotrypetes; species Geotrypetes seraphini. The sequence continues at coordinate 26,314,123 of NC_047101.1, read as the reverse complement.
CCTTTTTCTTTTAGATCATTTTTAAGGACAGTTTGATTAGTTTCACTTTGGACATACAGTTTTTTGTATGTTGCCTTTTCCCCACGTCATTCATCCCATCATTTTTATTTTAATATGTTTTATGTGCTCCAGTTATGTTCTTTTGATGATATCATTATTTTGCCTTGTTCTGTTGTTCTTAAGAGCTTTCTCTTTGACGTGCTCCTCATTTCAGCAGTGATACCATCAGCAGATGCAGTTGCACGCAGTGTTTTGGGACTGGTAAGTGTCCAACAATTTGGTATATAACTTTTACTGGCTTATGTTTTCCCGTGATCCACCTAAGAGTTTTTTTTTAATGACAATTATAATGTCTTTTACCCTTAGAACAACTACATTGATTTTCAAGCTTTTATATATAAATTGAGAGGTAACCTTTCTTCCATACGCTGTATCACTCTTACTTTTGATTCAGATGTTTTCACTTTGTGGGGTCACCTCTCTGATTTTTAATGGTTTTAAGAGCTTTTTTTTTCATTTTGTGGGGTCACGTCTCCGATTTTATATGGTTTTATGAGGTGGACCTTTTTGGAGGATTCTATGGAGAACGCTTTTAGTAATTTCATAAGTTGTGCCCCAGGATTCTCCGTGAAGCCTATATGCATTACGCACCTTGGCATTGTTACATGGCATGTTTTGAGCACTTTGTGCACTCCTGTTTAAAGTCTTTCTTGCTTTATAAATTATATGACGATTCTTATTTCATAGCATTCCTTTTTGGTCTTTACAAGTATATTGAAGCCATCTACTGGGTATGTTTGGTTTAATTTTCCTTTTATATGCAAGTTTTAGTTTCTTATGTATGATCTTTTATACATGTTTTCATGTTCTTTATAGACATTTTTCATTTTGTATGATCTTGATATATTAAAAATGATTTTTGTGCTTTTATGCAATGTATATATATTCTAATGATGTGCATGTCTATATTTTAATTGGTAATATTTCTGTTTTGGCATTTTTATGATAGTTTTGTCATTTTGTATGCTTCCTTTATGATAGTTCTTTTTTTGCTTCTGCTATGCTCAGAGATATCTTTCGATATGATTATAAGTATTTCAATGTGAATGTTTAGTCCAATCATGATTATCCTTTCCTTTTTATTCAATGTATAATTTAATATGTGAAGATACATTGTTTGCTTTTTTATTTATTTTTTTAGATTTCATAAGCACACCCCTAACGAAGGCTTTCATAGCTGAAAAGCGGACCGTGTTGGGGGTCCAGTACAAAAAGGATAAAAGACTCTCTGATAAGCTTGCATTATTATTTATTTTTTTGTATATATGTTTTACCCATTTTTTTGTATATATGTTTTACCCATTTATATGCTTTTAATAAATGGATTGTCTTTGTGGCTGATATTCTGTGTCCCTTCCCCACTCTCTTTTGTGTCTTGTATATGACGGAAACACTCCTTTGAAGATAAAATATGCCAATGTTTCCTTTTTATATTCTGAATATTGTGTCCTTCAGTGATACATTCTTTAGGGTATCGTGTGTGAGAAAATCTTGATCATAACAGACATGTTTGCTTTTCAAAATTGTCCAAATCTGAGCATAGCCTATGTAGCCTTAGAAACTGACTATATAGCAAATTTCTTATGAGACTCTTATGAAAGCTAATGAAGTATAGATATGAATTTCTATCTGTTGTTTTTATAAGAGTAAAATAAATAGTCTGATTTCCTTATCATATCTAAAAATGGTAGTCTCACTTTGGTAGGGAAGTTTTTTGGGGAGTCTGGTATTTCTCCATGAATGGGACCTGCCTCTAGTGAATCCATATTGCCTCGGTTCCTGTAATCCAGTGGATTCCAGAAATGTCACACTTCTCTGTTCTAAAAGTGTATCCATTAATTTACTTACCAGCCTATAGTTCCCTATTTCTTCCTTACTTCCACTTTCATGGAGAGGGACCACATCTGCCCTTCTCCAGCAGGAGAACCTAATTCAAATCACACAAATATGCAGGAATAAGAGAAATATCAACATCCATCATTTATATCTTCCTTCTGAGATGTTTAAAAATCTTTAACAATTGTTCAGACTATGAAAAACTGTGATCTTCACTGTCAGAGACAGTTAAATCTTTTTAATTGTCTTCCTAAAGGAGGAAAAGGCCTCGGATCCCCATATGCTAAAAGTACACGACTTAAAAAGCATACTTTAAAGGGAAAACTCCTCATCCGCCTGAAAAACCTCCGTAACTTAAGTAGTTGCTGGCATAATAACATTAATTCTAATATTTCTTCTGCATAAATAGGTTACATTACATTAATGACTTCTATTCCGCCTGTACCTTGCAGTTCTAAGCAGATTACATCAAAAAGATAACTGGACATATCCAGGAAGTGGGATACAATTCAAGGCGTTGGGGCCTAATACAATTTTGAAGAGAGGATACTAAGTGGGAGAAAGAGGGGAAAAGAAAGGGGGGTTAGGACATCAGGACAAATTTTTTGAATAGTAAGGTTTTGATTTCTTTTCGGAAAGCTTTGAGGTATGTTGTTGCTGTCAGCAGGTTGGTGATGGAGGGGTCCAATTTTGCTGCATGTGTTGCTAGTAGGTTGTCATACATCTTTTTGCGCTTAGTTCCTTAGAAAAGGGGGTAGGAGAAAGTGGACTGGGTTCTCCTCTGTCTGGAAGAGAGGTTCCTGTTTAGGCGGTTGTTATAGTAGTTGTGCCGATCTTCAAGAAAGGTTCGAGGGGAGATCCAGGAAACTATAGTCCTCGGTACCGGGAAAGATGGTAGAGGCGCTGATAAAGGACCGCATCATTGATCACCTTGACGGACACAATCTGATGAGGACCAGCCAGCACGGCTTCAGCAAAGGACGATCTTGCTTGACGAACTTGCTGCACTTCTTCGAGGGAGTAAACAGGTAAATAGACAAGGGTGACCTGGTCGACATTGTATATCTGGATTTTCAGAAGGCGAACGACTACTTCGAAAAATCGCAAGCCATGGAACGTGGGTTAAAAACTAGCTGGAGCATAGGAAACAGAGAGTGGGGGTAAATGGACAATACTCGGACTGGAAAAGCGTCACAAATGGAGTGCAGGGTTCAGTGCTTGGATCCATGCTCTTCAACATATTTATAAATGATCTTGAAATTGGTACGATGAGCGAGAACAATTTGCAGACAATACAAAGTTATTCAGAGTAGTGAAGATGCAGAAGGATTGCAAAGACCTGCAACGTGACATAAACACACTTGAGAAATGGGCCACGACAAGGCAAATGAGGTTTAACGTGGATAGGGTAGTGGTCTCAAACACGCGGCCTTCCAGGTACTATTTTGAGGCCCTCAGTATGTTTATCACAATCACAAAAGTAAAATAAAACAGTTTCTTGATCATATGTCTCTTTAGCTATAAATGACAATATTATTATTGGAGACTTGGCCAAAAGGAAAGATTTATAAACTATGAAGAGTTTTACCTCATGCAAAATTGTCATTTCTTTAATAAGACATTAACTATTTTTTCTGCGGCCCTCCAAGTACCTACAAATCCAAAATGTGGCCCTGCAGAGGGTTTGAGTTTGAGATCACTGGTATAGGGTGATGCATGTCGGTAACAAAAAGCTTATACATGAATACAGGATGAATGGTGCGGTACTCTGAGAGACCCCCCAGGAAAGAGACTTGAGAGTACTGGTCGACAAGTTAATGAAGCCGTCCTTGTAATGCACAGCGGCTGCATAAAGGGCGAACAGAATGCTAAGAATGATTAATTAGGGGATCACGAACAGATCGGAGAAGGTTATCATGCCACTGTACCGGGCCATGGTACGCCCCCCACCTGGAATATTGAATCCTGCACTGGTCGCTGTACATGAAGAAGGACACGGTACTGCTTGAAAGGGTCCAGAGAAGAGCGACTAAAATGGTTAAGGGGCTGGAGGAGTTGCCATACAGTGAGGGATTAGAGAAACTGGGCCTCTTCTCCCTTGAAAAGAGGAGACTGAGAGGTGACATGATCGAAACATTCAAGATAATGAAGGGAATAGACTTAGTAGATAGAGACGGGTTGTTCACCCTCTCCAAGGTAGAGAGAAGGAGAGGGCACTCTCTAAAGTTAAAAGGGGATAGATTCCGTACAAACATAAGGAAGTTCTTCTTCACCCAGAGAGTGGTAGTAATCTGGAACGCTCTTCCGAAGGCTGTTATAAGGGAAAACACCCTCCAGGGATTCAAGATAAAGTTAGACAAGTTCCTGCTGAACCAGAACGTACGCAGGTATGGCTAGTCTCAGTTAGGGCACTGGTCTTTGACTTAAGGGCCTCTGCATGAGCGGACTGCGGGGCACGATGGACCGACCACTGGTCTGACACAGCAGCGGCAATTCTTATGTTCCTATTCAATCTTATATAAAACTTATCTTGCTGAAGTCACTTGATGTTTTATATGCACTGCATACGGTCTTTGCTGTGCCCCGGTCTGCTGCCAATGGTAGCTAGTTGGCGTTTCGCTGAAGGGCTGCTTCAGGGCAAATGGACTCTATCCTTCAAAAAGAAAAAGAGAATTAAGAGCAAGACACTTTTTTTTTTCAGAAACCTCTATTTTCCACATTACTATATTACACCAGTTGTCATCCCTGAGTATTTAATAACAGTCTCCCCTTCTCGCAATTCTTAAGGTATAAATGCATTTGCTCCACCCAAGCAGACTTCAAGAACCAAGCTAAGCAATTGCAGTGTAAATTACTAGATCGTGGCTACCCTGAGAAGGTAGTGAAGAAGAAGAACGCATGCACCAGGGCAAGATTTGTGAATAGGGACCTTCTTCTAGAGGATAAGGAAGCAAAAGTGGAAGACTGGAATCCTACCTGTGTTTTAAAATTTTGAGGTGGCATAGATTAGATCGCTCAAATTCTACAGAGACACTGGTCAATAGTTCAATTACATCCAACCTTTAATGAAAAGAAACTGCATACAGTCGCCATCAAAATATGAAGGAGATACTGTGTCTTTCTGCCACTGTTGGTGAGGCAGACATGTTCGTAAGGGCAGGAAGCCATGTTAAGTGTGGGAAATGCAAGATGTGTGAGTCTACACTAGAGATGAGAAGGAGTTTCGTTCATCCTTTCACAGGAGAGAGGTACTTTGTGAGACATCACACTTCTTGTGTCACACCATTTGTAGTCTATGCAGTTACATGCCCTTGCCCCAAGCTCTATATTGGACAAACCTCTAGACCCTTTCAAGTTTGATCGGGTGAACATAGGAGCAGTTTGAATTGCAACAAGGAGGATGAGCCACTAGTTCAGCACTATGACACCTTGCATCACAGTGTCAGTGACATGAAGTGTGTTGTTATTGACCATGTGCCATTCTTGAACAGAGGGGGCGATAGGAAACTCGCCCTATTGAGTAAAGAACAGGAATGGATTTACCATCTTAAATCACAAGAGCCTAATGGCCTCAATTTGAAAATTGAGTGGCACCTATTTTTTTGAATAAACTGGGAATAGTCCCAGCTCAGGATATATGCATTATCAGGTATATGAGTATGTTTTTGTTAATAAGAAGATCTTTTCTTGAGTCTTGAAACAATCTTTAGTTTGGTGGGTGGAAGTTGGTTTTTTTTTTGTATGGGTCTCACTGTCATGTGGGCTAAGAAAATGAATTGAATTTGACTTCCCAGTGGACCACAGGACTTTTTTAGTGGCATATATAACATAAAAACTAAAAAAATTAACAAAAAGTCATTAAGAAAGAAAAAAAAAAGAATTGGAACATGAATTGCATGAAGAATTTAATGAAACCGATTCGATGTGTCAGCTTCTTGCAGTGAAAACTATAATGGATTTTATGAGCATACAGTAAAAGACAGTAAGAAATACATCAAAATCATTGAATGGACTGGAGATATCAGTATCATATATTAGATTGTAATCTCACAGAGCCGCACCTCCATCTAACTTTTTGGAACACGTTATTGATGACACTTACTGCTTTAAATATCAGCTGATCGAACTGGCAGCCATCTTTGCTGCACAGTGAGCATAAAGTTGAAACGCCGACAGTAAGTTTTGTTCTCTATAGGTGAACTGTCCTCTCTGTTGTCAAATGTAAATTTTAAAATTCTGCTACGAACTTGTGCTGACGGTCTGTTTCTCTTTTTCTTTTTGAAGGGTAGAGTCCATTTGCCCTGAAGCAGCCCTTCGGCGAAACGCCAGCTAGCTACCGTCGGCAGTGGACCAGGGCACAGCAAAGACCGTATGCAGTGCGTATAAAACTTGAAGTAACTTGAGCAAGATAAGTTTTATTTAAGATTGAATCATTGATCACGTTGTTATAGACAGCTCTACAAACATGGCTGCTATAACCTATTTATGCTGAAGAAATGTCAGAATTAATGTTGTTATGACAGCATTTGCTTAAGTTTTGGAGGTTTTTCAGGCCAATGAGGTGTTTTCCCTATCAAATGTGCTTTTTTAGTCGTGTACTTTTAGCATACGGGGTTTTGAGGTCTTTTCCTCCTTTAGGAAGACGATTAAAAAGATTTAACTGGCTCTGACAGTGAAGATCACAGTTTTTCCATATGCTGAACAGTTGTTAAAGATTTTAAAACATCTCAGGAGGGAGGTATAAGTGGTGAACCTAATTCAAATCCTGCTTCTGTTCCTTGTGATCTTGGGTAAGTCACTTAATCCTCTATTGCCTCAGATAAAAACTTAGATTGTGATCCCTCCAGGGATAGAAAGATTGCTGAACCTGATTGTACATTGCTTTGATAGCTTTCATGCTAGCAGGTGATATATAATAAATGTAATTAAAAATGCAAATATACACATTGAAAAAATAAATAGCAGAGACCCGGTAGCTTCCACATGGAAGTATTACTGCCCTATTTTACAAAGATATGCAGTATGTGTAAGTAGAAAGGCTACAATTTTAACTTGGTTACATTTTGGAGGCAGACATAAACTACATGGGATTAAGGAAAATGATTCCTTTAATCCCTCATGTAAAACCCTGGTTGAAAAGAACATTTTTAGAAACAGAGAAACATGGTGGCAGATAAAGGCCAAATGGCCAATCTAGTCTGCCCATCCACAGTATCCACCATATTCAGCTAAATGCCAATGAATAGGACCAGTTAGCCCTAAACAAACCTTTTAATCAGTCAAAAGCTGTTTCTGGCTGGTTAAATTGTTTTGAATATTGATCCCAGAGAAAGCAAGTTCAGTGACTGCATTTAATCAAAGAGAAAGCCTATGTGGACATTTTCTCTCAATTTTGGTACAAACCCCATATGTACACAATAGCTGTAGCCGGTTTTCATTATTGCCTCCCTCAGGTCAGGATTTCTTAGAAGAAAGTTTAAACTTTGTGCTCTGGTAACAATAGATACAATACATAGCAGCAGAGAAAGACCATACAATAGCTAGCCTTCAGATTTTACTTCCATTGCTCAATCTGTCCTCCTTTTTCTCCTGATGGGCTATGGCCCTTATCTGCCGTCATCTTCTATGTTTCTATGTTTCAATAAACTTAGTTACCCTATTCAATCTACTATGAAGGTCTTGGGGGTAATACTGGACCAGGGCCTAACCATGAAAGACTCCAATCTACATCCATTTGAGTCCATCTTAGTGCTATTGCTGCTTTTCATCAGCTTCTTGATGGGAAACCTCTCTGCACATCCCGTAGTTTCCCGATTTATGAAAGGACTCTTTAATGTTCATCCACCATTTAAACTGCCTCCGGTGGTTTGGGATCTCAATGTTTTTTTAGCTCAACTAATGAAACCGCCATTTGAACTTCTGGATAAAGCTCATCTCAAGTATCTCACTTGGAAAGCGTTTTTTCTGATTGCCCTCATGTCTGCTCGAAGAGTCAGTGAGTTACAAGCTTTGGTTGTGGACCCACCTTTCACAGTTTTCCACCATGACAAGGTGGTCCTCCGTACTCATCCGAAGTTCTTGCCTAAAGTGGTCTCAGACTTTCATCTCAATCAATCTATTGTTCTACCAGTATTTTTTCCAAAGCCTCATTCTCACCCTGGAGAAGTAGCGCTTCATACTTTGGACTGCAAACGTGCCTTGGCTTTCTACTTGCAATGCACTCAACCTCACAGAACAGCTCCTCAACTTTTCATCTCCTTTGATCCGAATAAGTTGGGATGTCTTTGGTTAGAAAGGGTTTTTTACTCTCTGGAAGCTTCGGTCCATTAGAGCATATTTTGATGCTTCATCATTCAGAATTTTGGTAGAATCCCTTATACTGAGCCAACTTGATTACTGTAATATCGCCCATCTGGCAATTTCCCAGAAGAATATGCAGCGATTACAACTGGTGCAAAATGTGGCGGTCAGGCTGATTTTCAGGTTGAAGAAGTCCGATCATGTAACTCTTTCCTACCGACTCCTGCACTGGTTGCAGATGGAAGCACCTGCGAAGTTTAAGTTTGGATGTCTCTGCTTCAAGGTACTATCTAGTTTAGCCCCTAAATATATAACTGACCTCTTCTCTTTCTCAACCAATAAACACAAGAGAAGTTCACACTTGAAGTTTGTTTCTCCACCGGTTAGAGGATATAAATTTAAAAGACATCATCAACATCTTTTCTCTTATCAAGCAGCATTATGGGGCAAAGATCTAGAACAATTGCTTATGCATGCTGAGAACTATGGGGAATTTAGGAGACACCTCAAAACATATCTATTCCTGAAGTACTTGGGTAGCTGATTTGCACAACCTCTTCCACAACAACTGATCTCTACAACTTCTAACTTTGTTCGTTCTACTCAATTTGTAACATCTTTAATCATTGTAACTGTTAGATCCATTCAATTTGTAGCATTTTTAATCATTGTATGTTCAAATGTTTTTATTTCAACAAATAACAAATAAAACAAATAGCATAGTCAGGAAATAATATTGAATACACTCCCCCTCCCTCCCTTCCCTCTCTCCCCACCCCAAGAGTCCAATGCCACAGAAAAATTGAGAGTGAAAAGTAAATCTATTGATTCAAGAGTCTACTTCGAGCATATGGTGTGAGATCCTGCCAGAAATATTCCCAGGTCTGACGAAATCCACGACCCGGCCCGTATTCAAAGTCTCCCACCGATCTTCGCTCCAGCGTAGCATGAGTTATCATCAAGGCTCTCCATTGAGCATTAGAAGGAGGATCTCGGGATAACCAGTTAGTAAGAATTGCTTTCTTTCCCATCAAAAGCACTCTAGTGATAAAAGCTGTCATTCCTTTAGGTTTAGGAGTGGCTATATTATAATATCCGAATAGTGCTCTCGGTTGCGGAAGCCATCGCCTTCTCCAAAGCATCGTAGTATAATGACCAAGATATCTCCAAAACTGTTGAATTTTGGGGCAGGTCCAAAACATATGTCCCAATGAAGCATGAGCCAGTGCACATTTCGGACAAGAATGAGATGTAGTTATCCCCATCCGGGCTGCTCGTTCTGGTGAAATATAAAGTCTCAAAACAATTTTCAACTGCATTTCCCAGTGGGTGATATTAGGAGACACCTTCTGGATATTCTTCAGTACCCGCTGAAGCTGGTGGGCCATTATCGTGCATTGCAAATCTTCAGCCCAAGCTGCCGCTAAAATGTCCAAATTAGGGCCGGATTGACCATCTCGAATCCCCACTATGTGAAACCGTAGAGGAATACTCTGTTGTGCAGAAAGGCTAAAAAGTTCCGAAAGAGCTCGCATAGAACTTCACGGTCCTGCGGTATATAAACTGTTATTATTATTATTATTGTATCCAATCACTTAGGTAGTAGGCTCTTGTGGTTTTTACATGTTTTAATTTATTACCCAATGTGTTTCTTGGCCTGGCAAAGGAGAAAGATGTCTGCATATGAGAGGATTTGGACTTGTGGAAGGGTGAAACTTTTGCCTAGAATGCTTATGTATAAATTGAACAATGAGGGGGAGAGTGGAGATCCTTGCGGGACTCCACAGGAGGCTTTTCAGCTTTGTGATTTTTCTCCAACTTTCCATACTTTGTAAAATCTATCTATAAAAGATACTTTTTAAGGTATACAGCAAGGGACTAGTGGAGGAAAGGGAAAGAGAACAATTCTGGATCCCAGAGATGAAAGGCCACCAGCGTGCTTGACTTTAAGAATAAATGGGACAACCATGTGGGATCCCTACGAGGGTCGAGTTAAGGAACTAGGTCACTAGCACTCAGACTTAATGGGGTGGGGTCATTAGAGTGGGCAGACTCGATGGGCTATAGCCCTTTTCTGCCGTCATCTTTCTATGTTTCTATGTTCTAAAGGGAGGGGGGAGGAATGGCTGGAGGGAAGCCTCAACTTATACTTCAGTTATCACAAGGTGACTTGCACATAAAATTTAACAAAGCATCAATAAGAGAAACAAAATTAATAAAAACACATTACAAAGAAAAAAATAAATAGTTAAAATATTTAACAAAGCTAAATTGCATTGCTAAACTGATTGTTTGTTTGTTTGTTTTTCCAGAAGGTGATGCTTCCAACAGGTGCTGCATTCAGATGGTTTCAGTAGCTCCAAAGCGCTATCCATTAAGTGCTATGTCACAACTTACTTGTGTTGTCTCAAGCAAGGAATTTTGGTTGGATTAAATGGATGCACCACAGAACCAAAAATATTTCCTTGCAGAATTCATCCTGGTTTCTTTTTATTAAATGTTTATCATTTGCAGTAGTAGTACAACTTATAATTTCTTTTGAAATCTGGATCTATAACATATGAAGACTTGCTAAACAAACTATGGACAATCAGGTTTTTTTCTGTGTTTTGATGTCAATGGTGTTTGTGTGAAAGATGCAGTTCTTGTATAGAGAATGTAAATTTGAGGTAACCTTTTAAACGTAGTTACTAATAAACACTGCTGTAATTTAGCACAGTTAACTATACCTTCATATATACTTTTATTTCTATCATAAAATAAGGTGGATAGTTTCTAAGATGCTCGATTTCATGCTTGTAATGAAAATGTTCTATTCACTTGCAGAGAACAAGCAACAGAAGACAAGATAAGCACAGCGGAAGAGACGAAAACACGAATCAAAGTATGGCATTCAGCTAACAAATTTATTGAAAAAAACGCAACAAGATTCGTGTTTCGGCCACTAGGCCTGCATCAGGAGTCTAAATAAAACAAAATAAGCATAAAATAAAAGCAATTTTTAAGTTTGCTATTATATTTTCTTGATTATAATAAATGTTTGTATATATATATGATGACATGTCTTACTTGTTTATGTATATGCTTATATTTTGTTAATTTTGTTTTATTTAGACTCCTGATGTAGGCCTAGTGGCTGAAACATGAATTGTGTTAAGTCTTTCCAACCTTTGACTTGCATTTTAGTCTCTTCCACTGTCGTCGTCTTGCTATTCATTTGCAGAACATACTTCAGCAAAACACTGAGGGGCTGATGCAGTGAGCTGCATGACCCATTGGCATACTGATTTATGTTTGTTTGGGTTTTTTATGCTAATCTTGCTCCTGATGCAGAAAGAAAGGTTATTGCAGGAAAAACAGCATAAAGCTACTTTCCTACAGGATAGTGTAGTAATCATACAAAATGCATAGAAAAGAACTGAATATTAAATTGTTTCCTGGTGGAAAGTTCTTCACTAAAATCTGGCACAGATTTTTTTTGTTTGTTTTTTATTCATTTTGTAGTACTGAATTTTTATGGCAGCTCAAGGAGCAGATGATTCCTCAATCCCAAAAACATTCCAAGTGTCCCATGTGAGGTTTTCATACTCCCAACTCCACAAAATACCATGGTGAGCCTCTTTTCCTGGACTGCTCAGACCCCCTTTCCTCAGGGCACTTTTTTGACAAACTGATCTTGCACGATGGGTCACAGAATGCACTGCAAGAGATCAGGTGCTGCGATTTTTCAAGATGGCAAATGTGTATCGCTGCTGCGTACCAAAATTTAAAGGTGCTTTGAGGAGGGATACTTGGACCACCAGAGACCTGGGTATCAGAAGTGCCCACGGGAGGAATGTGTTGTTGATTCTGTGCTAGTGTCAACTGAAGGTCTTGCACAAGACCTCTAATTGATAATAGTGCAGACCTATGTGCACATGTATCTGGCCTTAAGCACACAGTTTTTGGACTGGTTACTGCATTCAGAAGCTAGATTTTTGTGTTACACTTGCATTAGTTTGCGGCTCTAACACAAGTTTTCTGCGTTGGCCCCTGAATATGAAAGTGGAAATAAAACAAGAGGCAGATTTAAAAGGGTTTTATTAGTGTACTCCAAAGCATGGAATATTGCACAATAAATAAAACTTATTTACAAATATTTAATCAAAGAGAACACTTTTGTAAACTTCCTAATGTTAATCTCATCTGCCACTTGTGCTGAAGTCAGTACTTCCATGTGAAATCTCAGCTGTGCTGTTTGTAATGATTTAGGAATGCACATCCTGTGTCATAATTTACATCTTTGTTCCATATGTCCATTTTTGTTGCATGCGATTTTGATGCTCATTTCTGTTTCAGTGTTTTACAAATATGTTTCCTAGCATTTTCTTCTGTCTCCTCCCAATAATCAAGCAGAATAAATGAGAACATTGTAAATGTGTTAATTCAAATGAATATCAGTCATTTTAAAGCTTTATATTGTCTTTTTAACTAAGTTTTTTCTCAGGTTCTAAATGTAAGATGTGAGTTACATAATGAGAAGATTGTTTTCAGGTGAGCTATCTATTAAATCTGTCTCTTAAGAATTTTAAATGAAAGCAACTATTCTGTATATCATAATGTATCCACCTGATTGACAAACTAGGGAGAATATCTAAAATTGAGAGTCAAAAAAATATATGTTAAGAACATAAGAAGGTCCATCAAGCCCAGTATCCTGTGGCCAACCAGGTCCCAAGTATCTAGCTAGATCCCAAGTAGCAAAACAGATTTTATGCTGCTTATCTTAGGAATAAGCAATGCATTTCCCCAAGCCATCTCAATAAAGGCCTATGAACTTGTCTTTTAGAAAATTATCCAAACCTTTATTAAGCCCTGCTAACCTAACTGATTTCGCCGCATTCTCTGGTAATGAATTCCTGAGTTTAATTACACATTATGTGAAGAAATATTTTCTCTGGTTTGTTTCTCCGGTTTGCTACTTAGTAGCTTCATCGTACGTCCCCTAGTCCTAGTATTTTTGGAAACAGTGAACATGCAATTCACATCTACCCTTTCCACTTCACTCAGTATTTTATACACCTCTATCTTATCATCCCTGAACCGTCTTTTACTAAGTTTATGTGGACACGTGGAATACGCTTCCAGAGGACATCTGGAATGTGCTTCCAGAACACAAAGGCAACGCAGGGCATTCAGCGCAGCTCCCTGCGCTAAAAAACATTATCGCGGTTTAGTAAAAAGGGAGGGGTATATTTGTCTATTTTTGTATAGTTGTTCCTGAGGTGACATTGCATAAAGTCATCTGCCTTGACCTCTTTGAAAACCCATGGAATATAAATGATAATTAACATTTTCTCTGCATACAGTGTGCTTTGTTTTTTTTTTAAATTTTATTGTTGGTAGATCATTTTGACTTGGTCATTTAAAGGTAGCTCGCAAGCTCAAAAAATGTGGGCACCCCTGTTCTACAGCATGTCTTTTGTTTCAATTCAACATTTTGCTCTAGACCAATTAACTGTGATTAATGTTATCTGGAGGTCACTAATGAGTTTTGCCTTTCTGACCATTTGTTTGTGCTGACTCATTCCTTGCAGTGAGGTGCTCCCACTTCTAAGGCCACAATCTCCAGGTTGATCCATAGAGCTATTTCGTCCACATACTTTCTTGCAGGGAAAACAGTCCCCTGTTGCTGTTAAGGTGCATTCTACCCAGAGTGTGGCTTCTTCATGGGCCAAAGCTAGATCTGTTTCTCGGGGGGAGATTTGCAGGATGGCGGTGACATGGTCATCTCTTCACACGTTTGCCAAATTCTACAGAGTAGATGTTGCTGCCAAACAGGACTTGGCTTTCAGGTCTTCGGTCTTGAAGGCTGGCGCAGTAAGCCCACCCTGACTATTTGGGGGGACCGCTATGGTACATCCCTATGGTCTAGAATTTCTCACCTATTGCACTGGAAAAGGAGATTATGTACTTACCCTGGTAAGCTCTTTTCCAGTAGATAGGTGAGACATTCTAGACTCCCCACCCTGTCCTTGTTGTGCCTGCTTTCAGATTTCAAAGTTCGGTGCCACATTTGAGTCTCCTTATGCTTCTCCAATCTGTTTTGGGGAGACTGATCAGCCCTTTGGGGCTAGGAAGAGTTTGTAAATATGGTCCACGTGTTATGGGAGTAGTTCCTGAGCTCCTTTGAAGCCTATGTTGGCGGTTAATGATACTGTTTAGTTATTTTTGAGCCTGTTGTTAAAAGTGGCTCTACTTCACAGATGGTAGTGCCTTTCTATGTTTGGGTACAGACTGATGGAGGAGCTAAGCTAGTCTGTGAAGTACACTAAAGGCAGAGTGAAAAAGCTGGAATAGATTTCTTCTGCAGCTCATGTAGGCAAAGGGAAATAACCCTATGGTCTAGAATGTCTCACCTATCTACTGGTAAAGAGCTTACCAGAGTAAGTATATAATCTCCTTTTTGACAGATTGGCAAAAATCTGCTAAAACAATTGCTGATTATACAACAGATATCCAGGGAACATGTTGGGTGTATAAATCCACAAGTAGCTGAGTATGCAGTAGCTATCAGCCAAGTGGGTGCCCAAATGTTTGAATGCTGACAAGAAACGTTGTCGAGTGAACACTTCCCAAGTTGATTTTGCAGCATTTTCAGCAAGCTAGTTCTAACATTTTAGAACAACTAGCTACTATTGATGAAACATGGTTACACCACTATGATCCCGAGACAAAACGGTCTCATACGGCGGCCCTCTGGTCAAAGACCAGCGCCCTGAGACTAGCCCTACCAGTGTACTCTCTTGTTCACCAGGAACTTGTCTAACTTTGTCTTGAATCCCTGGAGGGTGTTTTCCCCTTTGACAGACTCCGGAAGAGCGATTGGTTACTTGTGTCTGTTCTGAGAACCGACCTGTCTGCTAACCCGGCTTAATTCCTCTTGGAATTTGTAGACCTCGTGGCTCTGGCCAGCTCAACTGATTAATCGAGTCCTGGGATAAAGTGCAAGTATCTGTCTGGGAATGGCCACCAAACTGGTAAGTGGAGGAATTGATCATTCCTCTCCTGTTTCTTTTCCGTTGCTCTAGTAAATGACTTGATTCATCATTGAAACAGCGGGGAGGGATTCTAGGAACTGTGTCTGTTTGTTTGGGAAACGAAACTGAACTACCGTATTTTCGCGGATATAACGCGCGCGTTATACGTGTTTTTACGTACCGCGCATACCCCTCGCGCGTTATATGCGTGAGCGCGGTATACAAAAGTTTTTAAATATAGTTCCCACCCCGCCCGACGCCCGATTCACCCCCCCAGCAGGACCGCTCGCACCCCCACCCCGAACGACCGCTCGCACGCGCTCCCACCCGCACCCGCATCCACGATCGGAGCAAGAGGGAGCCCAAGCCCTCTTGCCCGGCCGACTCCCCGACGTCCGATACATCCCCCCCCCCGGCAGGACCACTCGCACCCACACCCCGAAGGACCGCCGACTTCCCGACAATATCGGGCCAGAAGGGAGCCCAAACCCTCCTGGCCACGGCGACCCCCTAACCCCACCCCGCACTACATTACGGGCAGGAGAGATCCCAGGCCCTCCTGCCCTCGACGCAAACACCCCTCCCCCCAACGATCGCCCCCCCCAAGAACCTCCGACCGCCCCCCCAGCCGACCCGCGACCCCCCTGGCGACCCCCACGACCCCCCACCCCCCTTCCCCGTACCTTTGGTAGTTGGCCGGACAGACGGGAGCCAAACCCGCCTGTCCGGCAGGCAGCCAACGAAGGAATGAGGCCGGATTGGCCCATCCGTCCTAAAGCTCCGCCTACTGGTGGGGCCTAAGGCGCGTGGGCCAATCAGAATAGGCCCTGGAGCCTTAGGTCCCACCTGGGGGCGCGGCCTGAGACACATGGGCCCAACCCGACCATGTGCCTCAGGCCGCGCCCCCAGGTGGGACCTAAGGCTCCAGGACCTATTCTGATTGGCCCACGCGCCTTAGGCCCCACCAGTAGGCGGAGCTTTAGGACGGATGGGCCAATCCGGCCTCATTCCTTCGTTGGCTGCCTGCCGGACAGGCGGGTTTGGCTCCCGTCTGTCCGGCCAACTACCAAAGGTACGGGGAAGGGGGGTGGGGGGGTCGGCCAGGGGGGGTCGCGGGTCGGCTGGGGGGGCGGTTGGAGGTTCTTGGGGGGGGCGGACGTTGGGGGGGGGGGGGGGGTTTGCGTCGAGGGCAGGAGGGCCTGGGATCCCTCCTGCCCGTAATGTAGTGCGGGGTGGGGTTAGGGGGTCGCCGTGGCCAGGAGGGTTTGGGCTCCCTTCTGGCCCAACTACACAAAGGTATGGGGAAGGCGGGTGAGGGTGTCGTGGGGGTCGGCCAGGGGGGTCGCGGGTCGGCTGGGGGGGCGGTCGGAGGTTCTTGGGGGGGGCGGTCGTTGGCGGGGGAGGGGGGTTTGCGTCGAGGGCAGGAGGGCCTGGGATCCCTCCTGCCCGTAATGTAGTGCGGGGTGGGGTTAGGGGGTCGCCGTGGCCAGGAGGGTTTGGGCTCCCTTCTGGCCCAACTACACAAAGGTACGGGGAAGGCGGGTGGGGGTGTCGTGGGGGTCGGCCAGGGGGGTCGCGGGTCGGCTGGGGGACGGGCGGAGGTTCTTGGGGGGGGGCGGTCGTTGGGGGGAGGGGGTTTGCGTCGAGGGCAGGAGGGCCTGGGATCCCTCCTGCCCGTAATGTAGTGCGGGGTGGGGTTAGGGGGTCGCCGTGGCCAGGAGGGTTTGGGCTCCCTCCTGGCCCGATATTGTTGGGGAGTCGGCGGTCCTTCGGGGTGGGGGTGCGAGTGGTCCTGCCGGGGGGGGGGATGTATCGGACGTCGGGGGGGGGGGGGCATCAGGCTTTCAGGATGGGGACAGACCTTCAAGGGGGGACAGTGCACGGAAAGTCAGGGGGGGTGAACGGAGAGTCGGGACAGCGCACGGAAAGTCAGGGCAGTGCACGGAAGTCAGGGGAGGTGAACGGAGAGTCGGGACAGCGCACGGAAAGTCAGGGCGGGCGAAAGGAGCGTCGGGCATCATGCGCGGTATACCCGTGAGCGCGGTATACAAAAGTTTTTGTACATATCATCGTGATTTCTGCGCGCTATACCCGTGTGCGCGCTATACCCGTGTGTGCGTTTTACACGGGTGCGCGTTATATCCGCGAAAATACGGTAATCTGTAGATCTGAAGTTAGACAATAGATGTAAGCTGTTTGCATTTACAGGGCTCAGCATGATTAGGATGCATCCTTAAAAAAAAAATTGGTTAGAACTGGTTATATTTCTATTGTGCTGTATTTGTAAAGGAAGAAAATTGTACGAAAGTACAGAGATTGCTTTTTGCACGGGCCGTTTATCTGCATGTATGTGTGGGATTTTTGTGTGTGCATGACATTCAAAATCCCCATCCTTGTTTTTTTATCCCGGGTTCCTTATGAGTTCTGTCTGTCCAATATGAATTTTTATTCTCCATGTTTGTTTTATAAATTATTTTTAGAATTGTGTAATGCTTTGAATGTCTGATTAGGTGATTAATCAATTTTTAAAAGTGCCCATCTTTTCTGTACATTGAAATACATGGCAAATCAGGGTTTGCAGACCTGGTTCAGGGTAATAGCTGATTTTGTTAGTGCTGAGTGACAATGTGTGTGAATGTATCTTTTAAACCTAAGGAAATTCTGAAAAGTACTACATCTGTAATTTGATCTCTTTGATCTTTAACCCTTTCAGGACCATAAGGATCGTAGGCCAATTTTTGTGGTTTTGACGACATTTTTATGGTAAAAAGGGCTTGCAGATGCCAAAAAATTGATTCGGAGACGATAGCTGTTATAGTTTACGAGTTATAGCCTGGGACATATATGTCCCTATGGTCGGCTAAGGACACAGGTTGTATATAAGAGACGTGTATGCATATCCAATATATAACACAGCATAAGTTTCATCCTGAATTTATTATTGCACGATCTGTACATGAGTATGACTAAACCACAAAATCAGGTAACTTACAAGCACCGAGGTCATCTTTATTTGACCCGCAATAACCACTATGTGTGATATTTCTCAAAACAGTTGCGTGATGATGTGTAGCACAAGTGAACCTGACAAATTTCACAAATATTATCAATCCGATTTTCAATTTTGTCCTTTGCACATTGAGCACACCTTTTCCGCTTTCCCATTTTCGCCAACTTGTGTTCAGGCATAGGGGATGGTATACTGTTCTTGCTGCTTCGAACAGGTCCTGCTGGAAGACTTCTCTTCCTGTTTGTATAATTTCCAATGAGGAACCTTGCAATCAGTTGCCTGTACTGAAGAGGGGTCATGGCCTTACATTGAGGATTCATGTTCAGGTTCAGTTGAGTAAATATGCAATGAGCATTGTTGACAGCTATATCAATCAAATCGAAAAATATGCGCAAATAGTATTTGATCTTCGACTTCCTGTCAACTTCATATGTTATCTTCTTTTGATCCATGAGATCGACGACGCCCATGAAGTTGTTGTAGGCAACTATTATTTCAGGACAAGGAATTTGGATCTTTTCTGCACTTTTTTGTTGCCTCCTGGACACTGAGACCGAGTTGGTGGAATGCAGAAAATTAGACAACATCACAACAGATCGGTTGTCCATCCATTTTATACAGGTTATGCCATTTGCTGAAAGCATTTGGCTTTCTCCACGTTTCAGCTCTTTGTACTGCTTGAGATTCTTTAGCATATGCTTTCTGTCTGCCCGAGCCGTTCCACACAAATATATTTCCTGTTGTTGTGTTTTCAGCTGAAGAATTGGGGAATTGAAGAAATTGTCTATGTAAATCTCACAGCATAAGTGCTCGAGTGATTTCGTTAGCATGAGGACCACGCCCTCTCCAAGTCCATGTTCTGTGTCAGTTTTCTTGCCTGTGTACAAGTCGAATTGGTACAAATAGCCAGTCTTTGAGTCACACCTGCACCACATCTTGAAACCCCACTTTATAGGTTTATTTTTTATGTATTGCTTCATGATGCTATGTCCTTTGAATCGTATCATGTGTTCATCTACTGACTGTTGTTGGCTTGGGTTCCGTGCATTCTGGAAGCATCGATTGAAGTGATCCATTACAGGCCGAACTTTGAAAGCTCTATCAAACTCGGGATGGCTTTTCGGAAGCATCTCTTCATTATTTGAAAAATGTAAGGCAGACCTGATCGCTTCAAACCGTTGTCGAGGCATTACTTTAGCAATGTATGGCACTTGTAGGTCAGGGTCAGTAGACCAGTAGTCTCTCAAACTAGGAAGCACATGGTAACCCATCACTAAATTCATTCCCAAGAACGCACGGATTTCTTGGGCATCGGTTTGGAAAGGAACCCCCTTCTGCTTCATGTATAAATTACTTTGTTCAACAATATGAGCTGCCAGATCATTGAAACCGCAAGTTTTCTCAAATACCTCGTAGGCATTAGGTTCCACACTGCAATCGACATCTATGTTCACATTTCCATATTCATACTCAATGGTGTTCTTTTGAAAATTTGCTTTCCGAGGCTTCCAGATGAAAATGATGTCTTCTTTCTGGCCTGCTTTTGCACGACGTTGTTTTCGTGGAGCTTCGGGTAAGTCATTAGTTGCTGCTACAGGGCGCTCAATAACAATTTCTTTGCCTACCTTCTCAACATCCTCGTCAAGAAAGCCTCTATCTTCTTCATCAAGTGGAAGATTGTCTTCATCATCACTGTTATCTGCCAGCAATATCTGCTCAATGGCATCCTCAGTTATTTCGAAGAAGCGTTCTGCTAAAGGCATCCTTATTCTATCGGGTGCAACTGCAACAAAATATTTGATGAGCATACAAGTACTCGAGAAAGGATCCAAAATGCGTTCTACAGTTATTGGACAGGTCGGCCAACTTACCTCAGAGCTCTAGGCACCAGGTAACACAAAACGAAAAGAATCACGACATGTGCACATCAACCTCAGAATTCTACTACCGACCATAGGGACATATGTGTCCCATGACGAAATAAGGCGACATCTTGAGAACGAGAGATCAGATGTGGCATAAAACGCACCAGAACGCTATAGTAGCGACATAGGAAGGCAAAACCAAAGACAAAATGTTTTTGTGAAATATCATTATTTTTATTTAAAAAAATCAAACTTCTGGCTTATGGACTGTGTGGCAAATGAATCTTCTCGTCAATCTGGCAACGACGCTAATGAATGAATGTCGGAACCAGTTTGTTTACATAAAGGCAGTATCATATGGAATCCGTACATATCAAATTTAGAACTGTAGACTATCCCAATCAAAATTTATAGGATTTTAAAGTTATGGGACAAATATATCCCTTGGTCCTGAAAGGGTTAAGCAACTCTCTCTCCTCTGTGAAATTTTGAAGGGAGGGGGAGTAAGTCTCTACTTAGACGCATGTTGATTGTAACAAAAAAAAAGGTTTAAAGTTGTGTGTATGGATTATCTTTTGTGAGTACAGTAAAACCTTGGTTTGCGAGCATAATTTGTTCCAGAAGCATGCTTGTAGTCCAGGGCACTCGTGTATCAAGGCGAGTTTCCCCATAGGAAATAATGGAAACTCAGACGATTTGTTCCACAACCCAAAACTATAATACAAAAATATATATACTTGTATTGCAAAACCTTGCTCGTTTGGAACAGTCACTGCACTCCTGCAGCGTCATAGAGAGAGAAACCATTGGCTCAGTTGTGATAATGTGATGCTTGTATACTGCATGTACTTGTATTGCAAGACGTTGCTGGTATAGCAAATTAAAATTTAATCAAATGTTTTGCTTGTCTTGTAGAACACTTGCAACCCAAAGTTTTACTGTATATACCAATCTTTGTTTTGTATTTATTTTTATAAATCATGTAAGCTTAGTATAAGAATGTAACTTTTAGGTATAAGAATGTAATTTTTAGAAATGCTTTTGTATGGAAGTAAATATTTTTGCCAGTCAGATGATAGTGAAGGGACTGCCGCTTTAGAGAGCGCTTGTGTCAAATTACCCTGTTTAATAGGTGGACCCAGAGCTGAATTTTACTTAATTTTTACAAGTCAGCTCTTTGGGGTAGGAACCTGATACAGAATAGGGATTGAGAACAATTCTTATGTGCTAGTAGACAGTTTACTTGAGTCTTTTAGATAGTGGGTCTGCCTTTTAAATTTTCCTGTGGCCATATTTACACTGATTCCAAGTATGCCTTCCTCGTGTCACGTACCTTGGCTTTCAAATGTCCCAGGGTACTCGGTCCCTTCCTCACACCCAGGTCTGTAGTCTCCCTGTCCCTGATAACCTCAAGGCTCTGCATACCTTCTTCAGTACTGCAGGATACTGTCACATCTGGATTCCTGATTTTTCTACCATTGCCTGCCCTCTGTATGATTCCACCAAAGGCGCGGACTCAGCCCCTTTTCTCTGGACCCAACTCCAGGATCGGGCTATCCGCTGTCTGCAAAACTTCTGACTCGGGCTCCTGCTCTCTGGCATTTCTGCACAAGAAGCTGAGCTGTATGCCCTCCCTTCTGCCCTGTGCCACTCTGCCTCTCAGTTTTGCAACATATACACTTACTCCAAATATGCTATCTTTACCTTGCATTCCCATAGGGCCATCTGGAAACATTGAGGTTCGTTACAGCCTCCGGCCGCCTGATCCGTCATGCTCCCCTCATTCTTGACTTCCTCGAGGCCATCCAATTGCCATCCCGTGTCGTGGTTATGCACTGCCGTGCTCACAGACGCGTGACAGACCTTGTCTCTCGTGGCAATGCCCTTGCTGACTGCACAGCCTGAGCTGCCAGCCTCTGCCCCCCTCCTTCGGCTCCTCTGTACACCATCATTCCTTTTCTGGACACCCTTGCACCCCAGTACACTTCTCAGGAACAGACTTGGGCCCACATTCTTTTGGGCCAGTCTGTCCTGAAAGGGGGGTGGATACAAATATGCGCCAAATCAGACCCACACACTGATACTTCAAATGCAAGCACAGCGGGTACCCTCATATTAATTCCTCATCACCTGGCCCTCACGATTGTCAAAAGATGCCATGATCTGGAACACTCTGGAGAACCAGCTATGAAAATGAATCCCCCAACCAGATGACTGCCACCTCCTGGACACCAACCCATTGGAACATATCCGATGCAGGTTCTGTCTGTAGATTTTACCCACATGCCCACTTCCCGTTACCTCAGTCACTTCCTAGTCTTCACTGACTAGATGGGTTGAAGCCTTCCTTACTCGCACTGAACGTGCCAGGGACAGCGACAACGGCCCCGTCTTCATTGCTGATGTCGTACAACAAACTGCTCAGGCCCTCCAAATTGGATGGAAATTATATGCTGCTTACCATCCCCAGAGCTGAAAGGATGAACAGAACCCTTAAGACCCTTCTCACCAAACAAATTGAAGAAACCAATCTGCCCTGGCCTATCTTGTTGCCTTCTGTTCTGTTTCAGATCAGGTGTACCCTGTCAAAATCCACTAAACAGTCCCTGTTTCAGCTCATGTTTGGCCGCCTACCGCCCAGACCCTGGTTCTTTTGCTACTCTGGGGTCAGATCCAATCAGCTAAAGCCCTTCAAGAGCTCCACAAATGGGTTCTGGAAAGGGCCCCACTACCGATAGCTACATAAGTCCATGGGTATGTCCCTGGAAATACAGTATGGCTAAAACTTGGAAGTCAGGCCCCCTGAAACCTAGATGGATAGGTCCTTTTACTGTCCTAATTTCTTCTCTTACTACTCGTTCATACAGCCAACCAGAGTTTATTGATAGACTGCTTACTCCTTATCACCCCGCTAAATCTCTTTGTTCCATATCACAAAACCTTTTAGTTGTACCGTCTCTGAAATTAATTAATACGTTGAGATCTAATAATTTCGCTGTCACTGCACCCACCCTATGGAATTCATTGCCCAATCACTTACGTGTGGAAACCTCGATAAAGCAGTTTAAAGCAAAACTCAAAACATTTTTATTTGAGGATGCTTTTGGATAAAATTGTCCTTTTTAGGGCTAAACTGTCCCTTTCCCTACCTGTTGTTTTATCCCTAAGTGTGCTTTATCTTAAATTATTGTAGTTCAATCCTACTTTCCCATTTGTGTCCAGTTAGTATATGTGTTTATGTTTAAGTCTACTAACTTGATACTGTATTGTACAATATTTTAACACTAATTGGTTTTGTTTCTTTTAAAGGTTACTTTTTTATTATTGCTGTACATTGCTTAGAAATTTGAATAAGCGATATAAAAATTTTTTAATAAACTTAAAACTTGTTGTCAAGGTGTCCGGACATGAAACTTGGTTCCAATACAACACGGATCTTCAGCTGAAGCTTTCTATGACCTCAAAAGTTCTGAATATTTACCACTTGACTCAGCAGGTGTTCGAATATAACCTTTTTCACAAGTGTTTGAGTTTAATTGACTGCCTATGGTTCACCACTGCCTTTAGCAAGTGTCTTGAGTATAACTGTTTGAAGTTTTCTAAGTCATGCCTGAAAGAAAAATGAGCTTCCTATGTTAGCATTGTAGGCACCTTTTGTCTTATATATATCTGATATTTGTGTTGCCTTCACTGCCTTATGTTTCTTTTTTTCTGTATTTCTTTCCTATTGTACTTAAGTGCCCCTAGCCCCTTTGCCATTATGTTTGTTTGCATGATGGAGTTAAGTACAGAAAGTGTCAAACATCAGAGGGTATTTTCTGTTTCCAACCTACTGGTGATGAAGTTTAAAAGTGGGCGGAAATCTGCATTGATAATGTTGAGGGTTCACTTATCAACCAGACTCTTATTGTAGACCCCACTCGCCCGGTGATGCCCAGAGTCATGGTTTTGCCCCTAATACAGTTTTGTGTGGCTCCCTAGATTGACAGCGTTATTATACCAAATGTGCTAAGTATATATGTCTGTATAACCTGATGCCTTTAAGAAATGCCCCTATGAGGAAAACTTCACTAATGGTGGAGCCTGTCCTTTATGGGAATGTGTCTCATGGGCCACCTACAAGAACCCTCATAAATATCCCCTAATACCCCCTCTGCCTCACTTACTTTAGGTCCTAGCTCCAGCCCCTTGTGTACTACAGGCCACTGCAATCCCATGGTTTTCACTATCACTGACCCACATAACTGGAATGCCAATGTCCAAGTCCAGAAGGCCAGAGACCGCATGGCATTGTATATTGATGGTAAAAGGTAAGACCGAGGTACTGTTGTATATGTCCGTATTGTGTCCCGCTCACGTGCTTCTGTCCATCACTCTGTGGTGTTTCCCCAGTTTTATGAAATTATGAAAGTAGATTCCTGTAATCACTAGAAATCTGTTTATACAGTTTGCTGAAATTATAGGTCAGACTCTTAATGTTAGCAATTGTTTTATATGAGGAGGGACTGGTATGGGAGAACAGTGCAGCACAATAATGTAACCCTTTTGGATAATAGCCAATAATTTCCTAAAAATAACAACACTGAAGGATTGGCTAACACACCTGGTCCTTGGGCTAAAAAGTCTGATGAAGTGAAACAGGCTTTTAAGTAATGGACATCAGTATGAGCCCTTGATGAATCAACGTAAACCACTGGCTCAGGCGATATCTCAAAGGTGACAAGCACCAGACCGTAGTCTAAATGAGAATTGCCTCATACATCATGTAGTCCATGAAGAAATTAATAAGCGAGTGAATCAAATCACACTCCCAATGAAAAATCAGACTTTTATACCAAGGAAAAGGGGTGGTAAAGGCATAATAAATACATACACTCCCTGAAGACCAACCTAATAAATAATGAAATAAATAAACTAATACAATACTACAATGAACCGTACAATAGACAAATACAATAAAACCCATGTAAAGTGCAAGTGATAAGAGATAGTTAAATAACAACTAATTCTAAGATGAAATGCAAGGTGCAAGTGCTTACTACTAATTCATAGTATGTAAATATATACAAATTAATTAAAATATGGCAAGAAAAAGGAAGAGGCAGTATAAATATAAAGTGCAAATCCACACTAAAAATCCACTAAAAATCGCGTTGCCTTCGCGATCTACCAGTTTTTGTTTCAGGTTGTGTGGCTGTCAGAAGGCCAGCATGGGTGAAGCCGGGAATATTTCAGTAATTTGTCCCCCTAGAGCAGTTGCTGTGCTTTCAATTTACCTTGTCTTGAAACTTTGAAACCTTGTAACTTTCAAAAGATTCAGTTCTGTGTGATATTGTTGCCATTTATATGTGTTAATAAGTTTGTGTGCTATGATTAAGCTGTCAGTTGTACCACTAGTGAAAGTTTTC
Organism: Geotrypetes seraphini; assembly: GCF_902459505.1. Taxonomy (NCBI): domain Eukaryota; kingdom Metazoa; phylum Chordata; class Amphibia; order Gymnophiona; family Dermophiidae; genus Geotrypetes; species Geotrypetes seraphini. Next base: position 26,288,625 of record NC_047101.1, on the reverse strand, counting down.
TTTTACCGCATGGCACCTGTGAATCATTGATTTATGAGCATGCAGAAGTTCCAAAGTTGGGACTTATAAAGTGATTCAAAATGATTTTCTGGTGGGTTTTGGAGTGAAAGATGGGATATAGGGCAGAAAATGAAGGAGAGAAAAACAGCAATTGGATAAGAAGGCCATGGAAACACAGACAGAAGGAAGTGCAACCAAAGACTGGGAAAAGATGAGTAGAAAAATAAAATCACCAGACAACAAAGGTAGGAAAAGTGATTTATTTTTAGTTTAGTGATTGAAATGTGTCAGTTTTCAGAATTTACATCTGCTGTATATATTTTGCACTGTTCAGGAAGAAATTCTCTGGTGTTGTATTGCATGCAGAGCTTGGCATCTTAAGGTTTTGTTTGTGTATATTAGGACTTTTAGTTTGTGGTCAGGGCAGGGCCAAGTGTCCTCTTTTTTAAAAAAACTTGTCAGGGCAGAAGCAAAAATCTAGTAATGCTAATCTTAAACAATGTCCAAACATAGCATTACGATTCTGCAAATTGGTGCTTTGCAAAATAAAATAACTCTTTTCAGCTACAGTGGCAAAATAACAGAATTTGGAAAGTTGGTTAGTCTGAGAACTTTTCAGTACCCCCATTCCATAAGACTGAAGGATTGCCTAGTCAAATCAGTCTTGATTAGTGCTGCCCGATTAGCAATTCGAATTGATTCACCAATTCACTTTGGGTGAATCGATTCAAATCGATTTGTTTTGGCAGCAATTCATCAGCCCCCTTGCTAGACACTCGTTCGAGCTTTCTCTCTGCCACCGAAGTCCATCCATCTAATGTAACTTTCGGTTTTGGGAAACTGGAAATTATATCAGAAGCAAGGACTCCGGTGGCAGAGGGAAAGCCTGAATGGACCTCTGTGTGCAGATTGGCGGCAGCAAGGCTCTCTACTTCTCGGCAGGAAGTATTTCTCCTCTCCCCAACCAGGCAAAAGTGGCAGTAGCAAATGCAATTCACTACCCTGTCACTACTCCGGGCGTCTTCTCTCCATTCGGCTGCCCAAGTGGAAACAGGGTGGGCTACAGTGGAGAGAAGACGCAAGGATTGGCAGCAGGAGTGGATCGCTAAATCACTTCCACCACCGGCAACATGCTGTAATGTCAAAATAAAGGTAGATGGGGGGAGAGGGGAGATGGACTTGGGGGAGTTGGTGGACTGGAGAAGGAGAGATGGGGAGAAGATGGATGGGAGAGATGAATTTGATGGAGGGGGAAGATGGATGGTCGAAGGAGGGAGAAGGACTTGGGGGAGATCATGGAGAGGGGAGATGAGGGGAGGGATAGAAGAAATGATGGATCTAAAAACAGGAGAGGGAGAGAGATGATGGACAATGGGATTTAGGGAGAGAAGGAACAGAAAGGGAGAGAAGTTGGTTACAAGGAATGGTGTAGAGGGGGGAGAGAGATACTGGATAGGAGGGTAGTTAGAAAGAGAAAGGGAGAACTGGTGGGGAAGGAGGGAGAGATGGTGGATCGGGATGGTGGGTGGGGTCTATCACTGCAGCTACAGGAATAGAGACAAAGGAAAGATGCCAGACCTCTGAGGGAGGGAAGGGAAGTGGAAGGGGAAGACAGAGATGGAAGATGGATGGTTACCACGGAGAAAGAAGAAAACGACACATGGGCAAGAGACTCTGGCAAGCGAGTTATCAGAAGATGTTTGTCGCAGAGCTGGGACCAACATGATTTGAATAATGGCCAGACAACAAAAGGTAGAAAAAATCATTTTATTTTCTATTTTGTGATTACAATATGTCAGATTTGAAATGTGTATCCTTCCAGAGCTGGTGTTAGACCGCGAACGTGAGCTAGGATTTAACAAAGAGGAAAAATTTTTTTGTTTGTTTATTTTGTTTACACTACAGGACCAGTGTGGGTAGGAGAGGACAAAGGGGGTGAAGAGGCTATAAAATAAACCCACCAGGATGTTTGGAAAAAAACACCCAACTGAGCAGGAAAATCAAATCAAAATATTTTTTCCTGAATCGGGCAGCACTAGTGGCTTGTCCAACAGAATCTGTCTATCACTTTCCATTCTGCTTCTCAGTTACTAACAGGAATCATCAGACCTGGGAAACTGAAACCTTATACTGGGAGGAAGTATTTAAAGTCTTAACTTGAATTTGTCAAACAAGCTTGAGAAACTTGTCAGGGCAGAAGCAAAAATGGTAAGTAGGCAACTAAATCTTTTACTGAAACTGTACTAAGAATATAACATAAGAATAGTCTTACTGGGTCATACCAATGGTCCATCAAGCCCAGTAACCCGTTCCCACGGTGGCCAATTCAGGTCACTGGTACCTGGCAAAAACCCAGAATAGCAATATTCCTTGCTACTGATCAGGGAAACTGAAACCTTATAGCTGGGAGGAAGTATTTAAAGTCTTAGCTTGAATTTGTCAAACAGAAGCTTGAGAAATTTGTCAGGGCAGAAGCAGAAATGGTAAGTAGGCAACTAAATCTTTTACTGAAACTGTAGTAAGAACATAAGAATGGTCCATCTAGCCCAGTATTCCATCTTCACAGAGAGCAATCCAAGTCACAAGTACCTGGCAAAAACCCAAAGAGTAGCAACATTCCAGGCAAGCAATGGCTTCCCCCATGTCTTTCTTAATAACAGACTATAGACTTTTCCTCCAGGAAATTGTCCAAACATTTCATAAAACCAGATAGCTATCTGCTCTTGCCACAACCTCTGGCAATGCGTTCCAGAGCTTAACTATTCTCTGAGTGTAAAAATATTTCCTCCTTTTGGTTTAAAAAGTATTTCCCAGTAACTTCGAGTGTCCTCCTAGTCTTTGTAATTTTTGACTGAGTGAAAAATAGATCCACTTGCACTCGTTCTACTCTATTCAGGATTTTGTAGACTTCAATCATATCTCCCCCTCAGCTGTCTCTTTTCCAAGCTGAAGAGCCCTAATCTTTTAGTCTTTCCTCATACGAGAGGAGCTCCATCCCCTTTAATATCTGGGTCGCTCTTCTTTGAAACTTTTCTAATGCTTGCTATATCTTTTTTGAGATAAGGAAACCAGAATTGAACACAATACTCCAGGTGAGGTCACACTCTGGTGCGATACAGAGGCATTATAACAGTCTTGTTAGCCATCTCTTTTTAAATAATTCCTAGCATCTTATTTGCTTTTTTGCCGCCGCCACACATTGGGCAGAAGGTATTGTCTTCAATAACACTCAGATCCTTTTCTTGGGCACTAACCCCCAAGGTGGACCCTAGCATCTGGTAACTGTGATTTGGGTTAATCTTCCTAATGTGCATCACTTTGCATTTGTCCACGTTAAATTTCATCTATCACTTGGATGTCCAGTCTTCCAATTTCCTAAGGTCTGCCTGCAATTTTTCACAATCTGCATGTATTTTAACAACTTTGAACAGTTTAGCGTCATCTGCAAATTTAATCACCTCACTAGTCATTCCAATTTCCAGATCATTTATAAATAAGTTAAATAGCACCGGTCCCAGTACAGACCCCCTGCAGCACTCCACTGTTTAATCTCCTCCATTGAGAAAAATGACCATCTGGCATCCCTCAAGGATTCCCATTGTCACCGACTCTTTTTAATATCTAATTGATTTCTTTGGTTAACTTATTACAAAATCTAAAAGTTAACTTTTATATCTATGCGGATGACATTACTGTATTATTGCCTATGTCTTCGTTTTCTGAAGACATCAAAAATCAGATTGCCGAAATGCTAGTAAAGATAACAATGTTGGATGTCTAGATTTAAACTTAAACTGAATTCAGACAAAACAAAATTTTTTTTTGCTGGCCCTAATGCTTCTATTTCAGACAAACACATTTTAATTAACGATCAAACTTTTGAAATTGTTTCTTCAATTAGGATTTTAGGGGTTACATTAGACCGACAGCTAGCATTTGAGGATCATATAGATCTTATGATAAAAAATGTTTTATGATTCTCTGGAAATTTAGAACCATTAAAAGATATTTTGATTTTGTTTCTTTTAGACTCTTGGTACAGTCTTTGATTCTGTCTGTCCTCGACTATTGTAATATCATCTATCTTGCATCTTTTAAGAAAAATCTATGACGTATTCGATTAATACAAAATACGGCAGTGCGCCTAATTTTTGGTTTAAAGAAATATGATCATATCGGTCCTTATCAACAATTGCATTGGTTGCCTTTTGAGGCACGTATTCTTTTTATGTTTGGCTGTCTTTTCTTTAAAGCTTTTTTGGGTTTAGCTTCAGGTTATTTAATCTCCCAATTTACCCGTAATAATTTCATGTTTATGTACCCTTCAATTAAGGCCTGTCATACAAGAGATTTTTGAATTGGACACTTGCTTTTCAATTAGGGAAAATGAACTCTTGGTTAAGCTCGCTGATCTTTCAAATGGATTTTTATTGTGTTTTTAGAAAATTTTTAAAAACCTATTTGATAAGTTTGTCAAATAATTATGCATTTTTATCTTATTATTAAATTTTACCATATTTTATGTATATGTCACTGATTGTACAGTTCCTCTTTTCTGTTAACCGCCCGGAACCTCATGGATGGGCGGTATACAAGAATAAAATTATTATTATTATTACCCTCTGTTTTCTGTCCAATAACCAATTCCTAACCCACAATTAAACTTTGCCACCTATCCCATGACTCTTTAATTTTCTCAGGAGCCTCTCATGAGGAGCTTTGTCAAAAGCTTTCTGAAAATCTAGGTACACATCAACCAGCTCACCTTTAGCCACATGTTTATTCACACCTTCAAAGAAGTCAAGCAAATTGGTGAGGCAAGATCTCCCTCATTAAATCATGTTTGTGTACGTGTTCACAATTTTATTTTTTCTAATTGTTTCCACCATTCTGCACTGAAGTCAGGCTTACTGGTCTGTAATTTCTTGGATCTCCCCTGGAACCTTTTTTAAAAATCAGCATAACATTGGCCATCCTCCAGTCTTCAGATACTATAGATCATTTTAGTGGCAGGTTACATACAGATCATTTCATTTTCATGCAGCAGCTATAAGAGGAAGTATAAGACAGTAGCTGTTTCCAGACAATACCAGAACACTTGGGCAGTGTTAGAGTTGCCAAGTTATCCAGTTCCAAAAGGGAGACTTTTTAGGCATTTCTGGCTGCTACATGATAGGTAAATGGGACACAGCTTTAGGGAATATCCTAGCTGCATGTTTTGCTAGAAAGTATACATCAGAGAATTATTAATCTGTGAAATGCATCCACCTTTAAATCACAGTGCAAATCCTATGGATCATTTTAGCTTATGTTCAGAGAATGTTTTGCAGTAATCCAAAGGCCAACTATAGTGAAGGAAGAATCAGACAGTTAAAGGAATAGTAATGCGATAGTGAAGCAAATGATGGAGGATAGGGAAAGAATGAGAAAGGAACTTGGGATGTCTGGGAAACATCCAAAGTTGGGAGATTTGTAGATTGTAAGCTTTTCTAGGCAGGGACTGGCTATTACATGTTAAATGTACATGTACAGCGCTGCATGCACTTTTCAGTTACAAAAAGCATACAAGTCCTGAGAATGGGTTAAGTCCCCCAAATTGTGAGCTATTGCAGAAGGAATCAGCTCTGCCTCCTTCCTTGGTGGGCTGTATTGCCTTCTTCAGTTTTTCCTTGTGCAAGCGAATTGGAAGGTGTCTTTCTGATCTGTTCTGAGAAGTTTTTATTTTTGGAGAGTTTTATCTGATTTTGAGGCTTGCAGTGCCCAAGAGGTTCCCAGTAGCCCTGGGGCAGCTCTACTTAGGAGAGGATGCAGACCCTCTGATGAGCTGTTTGCTGCTGACTGGGCTGCAGTAAAGGAACCTATCTAACCAGCCTGCACTAACAGATAAGGAGATCAGGGATCATTCCCCTGGGAGTAAGGCTCACCCTTGATGTATCAGATGCTTGAGCGCAGGCTGTTTGGCCCTGTGGTGATCCAGGAAGGCGTTTTCCTTCCCCCGTTGTGTTGCACAGGTTTGTGGGTGTCTAAGGCCTCAGTCTGGCATCAGCCGAGTGGCAGCCCAAACACTGAAGGGTCCTGGATTGAAGATATACTTGTCTGAGGCAATGATAGGATTACCAGATGTCCGGATTTCCCTGGACATGTCCTCTTTTTGAGGACTGTTTCGGGAATCTGGGTGTATTTTTAATTTTGCAACTTTTGTCTGGAGAAACTAGACATCTAGTAACCCTACAGCAGCTTGGGCACCTATCCGGAGTCCTCCCTCCCCCACCTTGCAAGATTCAATGTTTACTCACCTGCTGCTGCTGTAACTCTTTGGCCCATCAACAGCGTAACTGATGTAAACACACAGTGTTCTGTGACCTGGAAGTTCCTCTTCTGCTACTGTTTCATGTCTTTGCCTAGGCAGAAAGCAGTAGCAGAAAGAAAGCTTCCAGGTCGCCGAAGGCAGTGTGTATACTTCAGTCACACTGCGGATGGCCTGAAGAGTTACAGCAGCACCAGGTGAGCAAGCTCTGGATGGTGGGGGAAGAGGGGGGAGGGTAAGAGAGATGCTAGACCATGGGAATGGGGAGAACATAAGCAGTGCTTCTGCTGGGTCAGACCAGAGGTCCATCATGCCCAGCAGTCCGCTCACGCGGTGGCCCATCAGGTCCAGGACCTGTATTCTCTAACTATACCCTTCTATCCCCTTTTCCTTCAAGAAATCATCCAATCCCTTCTTGAACCCCAATACCGTACTCTGTCCTATCACACTCTCTGGAAGCTCATTCCAGGTTTCCACCACCCTCTGGGTGAAGAAGAACTTCCTAGCATTGGTTCTGAATTTGTCCCCTCTTATTTTTTCCGAATGCCTTCTCGTTCTTGTAGTTTTCAAAAGTTTGAAGAATCTGTCCTTCTCCCCTTTCTCTATGCCCTTCATGATTTTGTAAGTCTCTATCGTGTCCCCTCTAAATCTCTGCTTTTCCAGGGAAAAGAGCCTCAGTTTCTCTAATTTTTCAGCATATGGGAAAGGGAAGGAAAGATGCCAGACCTCCTGGGGAGGGAGAGGGATAGATTAAGATGCCAGACCACGGGAGGGGGAAAAGGGAAGGAGAGAGATGTCCAACCACTGAATGGTGAAGAGGGGGGAAGAAGAGAGAGATGTCCAGGGAAATGAAGGACTAAGGCAGGGGCAGGGGGAGTGAATGATAGAGGCTTTGGGGCGGGGCTGGGGCAGAACTGGGCAGGGCTGGAGGTAGAGCAAGTCAGGGCAGGCGGCGGAACGGGTAAGGACCATGTGTCTAAGTTTTTGCATCTCAAAATGTGGTAACCCTAGGCAAGGGTTTTCTCCACTATCCAGCTGCAGTGAGAACAAAAGGAGGTTATAGCACCAATACAGCACAGTAAGGCCATCACAACCTATGGGAAAATCGGGAGGGGGGATGGTGTCTTTAAAAGTCAGTTTTGATGGTTTCTGTGCTAGATGTAGGGTCCCCCACTTCCAAAATCACCTTCCCTGATTTTTTCCTAATTTAATGTAGATTTCCTGGGCCCTTTTTTTGTGTTGGACAGTGGCATAGTATGGGTGAGCAGTGCCCCCCCTTCCCCCCCTGTCATGCACGCTTCCCTTTCCCTGTACCTTTTTAACTTCTCCGGCATGAGCAGCATGGCCAAGTCTGTGTCGGATCAACTTTTGACATCACTTCTTAGGCGTAGGTCCTAGAAGTGACATCAGAGAGATTGCTGATGGCATTGCGGGCAGCAGCCTCATGTCAGGAAAGTAAAAAAGGTACAGAGGAAGGCAAGGGGCATACACACGCAGCAAGGAGAGGAGCAAGGGATGGAGAGGAGGAGGGGGGCCGTGCCCTTAGCAAGTCCTTGACCGAGGTGGAGTCCCTTGACTACGCCACTGGTGTTGGAACACTGCCGTGGTGGCCATCTTGAATTTCACAATTTTGATTTTATAGTCCATCTTAAAACTAAGTGGATTACAACCATACATATGTAAAATATTAAATAAACATAGTAACATTTAAAGCACAAACAAAATTAAAAATTGTATTTTGCTACTTATCTCTCATTTCCTTTTATACAAATCTGACAATATGTTTAAGAAAACACGCGGTATGGGCAGTGCTAAAATTTAAAGTGACAGTACACTTTTTAACTATCCATACTGGGTTCCATGGATGACATCACCATATTTGCTTTACTTGTGCCCTTGCTGCATTTGGCCACCTATAGCAACTTTATCCACAACTTTGGGTCCTATTCCTATTTTTATCTCTTCAATTAACATAAGAATATAAGAATTGCCATCCTGCCCAGCAGTCCACTCACGCGGCGGCCCCAAGTCCAAGACCAGTGCTCCAAATGAGTCTAGTCTCGCCAGTTTAGCATGAATTTGTCCAACTTTGTCTTGAAACCCTGGAGGGTGTTTTCCCCTATAACAGACTCCGGAAGAGTGTTCCAGTTTTCTACCACTCTCTGGGTGAAGAAGAATTTCCTTATGTTTGTATGAAATCTGTCCCCTTTCAACTTTAGAGAGCGTCCTCTCGTTCTCTCTACCTTGGAGAGGGTGAACAGTCTGTCTTTCTCCCTTCAGTATTTTGAATGTTTCAATCATGTCCCCTTTCAGTATCCTCTTTTCAAGGGAGAAGAGGCCTAGTGTCTCCAATCTCTCACTGTCCGGCATCTCCTCCAGCCCCTTAACCATTTTAGTCGCCCTTCTCTGGACCCTTTCGAGTAGTACCGTATTCTTCTTCATGTATGGCGACCAGTGCTGGACGCAGTACTCCAGGTGAGGGCGCACCACGGCCCGGTCCTTTGGAATTTCAATAAAATCCTGCTTAAAACTTACAATTTCTTTCTTGTTCTTTTCGTCTTTTTCACACACACACCCTAACCCCTCCAACAATGAATGTTCAGTATTCACAGATCTGTTTTCTAGGGTCATCGCCCAACTCGCATTAACAACCCAACCATTAGTCTCATTCCCCAACGTACCGAAATTTAGCCCTATCGGACTTATTCTCCTACTTCTCTCTCTCTCAACGCCACAGCCCCACAATGTCTAAATTTAGGTTTAACACCAGGTCAATGCGCACAAAACATCACATAATCAAAGATCTTATTACTCAACATTCCTTGGTTCTAAATTGCATAGTAGAAACCTTGCTATACGAGGGAGATGAGGCTTACCTCTCCTTTGCTAGTCCCCCTGGCTACACTTACTTCTTTAATCGCTGCTCTGGCAGGAAAGGAGGTGGTCTTGCCATTATTTTCAAATCCTCCCTTACTGTTAGCATTGATCCCTCCTCGATCAATTCCATTGTAGAGGCCATTCAACTTAAAATCCACACAAATCCATTTGTCGACTTACTCCTTCTTTATATCCCTCCTCCACTCAACACAAACATTATCACTATGGCTCAATCTATCGTTTTTGATTTTGCAACTCTCTCCCAAAATCCTATTATTCTTGGGGAATTTTAATATTCATTTTGAAGAATTCCTTAGCCCACTTACCTCTGATTTTCTAAATCACTTACAAGATCTTAATATTTCCCCTTTTGTTTTCTGACTCAACTCATTCAAAGGGTCACATCCTTGACATGATTTTCAGTCCCTTAACCCAAATTTCTATTGTCTCTAAGCCACTTATAATACCAGTTCCTTGGTCTGACCATTTTTTCATTTCTACATCCTATTGCTTAAAGCCTGCATCTCATTCACTGCCACCAAAAACCTTCCTTACAAGAGACTTTCATAATTTAAATGATTCGCTCCCTCTGTCCTCTTTTTAAATAGATCTAAAAACTTTTGACGCTGCTGGTTCTGACAAACAATTAGAGATCTGCCTGTCATTCTCTTCTCGACAACCTAGCCCCAACTTTTTCACGTACAATTTCTTAAAAAAAAAACCAACACAATCCCTGGATTAACTCCTCACTGGTTCTCCTCAAACGCCAAGTACACTCATTGGAACACAAGTGGTGCTCCCATCCTACCCTACCTAACCTCAGTACAAGGAACATTGAGAATAGTATAAAAAGACCTTGAACAGTGTAGAGGAAATATTATTCTAAATGCATCACTAAAGCAAATAACTCATCTGCTCTCTTTTCCATCCTGAAAAAAGTTACTCAATTTAAGCCTAAACCAACTACCCCTAACACAGACTCTCTTTCAGCTCAAGATCTGGCAAACCTTTTCCAAGAAAAGATCAACACCATCAGATCAGAAATTAAAACAGCAACTAGTCCAACCGTTCTCTCAGAAGAAGCCAAACTTAATTCATTAAGCTCCTCATGCTCAAATTTAATAATAACAATTTATATACTGCAGGACCGTGAAGTTTTATGCGGTTTACAATGATTAAAGATGTTCCAGATTGAGTGGAATAAACAAAGTTCAGACTTAGTGATTAACAGTTCTAGAGATCATTTGTTGAGGACTAAGATTGTATGGGTTGGTTTCCTAAGTATTTCAGGAACAGATGTATTTTTAGGCGTTTCCTGAATTCCCTATAAGTAGTAGGCAAGAGTAATTGTTCTAGATCTTTACCCCATAATGCTGCTTGATGTGAGAAAAGATGTTGGTGAGGACTTTTAAATTTACAACCTCTAACTGGTGGAGAAACAAAATTCGGGTGTGAGCTTCGCCTATGTTGGTTGTGAAAGAGAAAAGGTCTGTTATATATTTAGGGGCTAAGCCATAAAGTTCCTTGAAGCAAAATCAACTAAACTTGAATTTCACATGTGCCTCCATCGGCAGCCAGTGCAGAAGTCGATAGGAAGGTGTTACGTGATCAAACTTCTTCAGTCCACAAAGTAGTCTAACCGCTGCATTTTGCAATCACCGCATATTCTTCTGAGGGAGTGCCAAGTAGGCGATGTTACAATAATCGAGTTGACTCAGTATAAGGGATTGTACCAGAATTCTAAATGATGAGACATCGAAGTAAGCTCTGATGGACCAAAGTTTCCAGAGGGTGAGAAAGATTTTTCTAATCAAGGAGTCTACCTGATCTTTCATGGTCAGGCTCTGGTCCAGTGTTTCTCCCAATACCTTCATAGTGGGTTGAATGGGATAACTAAGGTTATTGAAGCACATTGATGTTTAATGTCAAGTGGGTGTGGCGATGCTATGAAAAATTTTGTTTTCTCTGAGTTTAGTTTTAGTCTGAATTCAGTCATCCATTGCTCCATCCGATTTAGTACTTCTGTTGCTTTGGGGGTGACTTCTGAAACAGAGTTAGTGAATGGGATAATTATTGTGAAGTCATCAACGTAGCTAAATAGTTTTATCCCCAACTGGGACAATTGCGCACCCAATGAGGACATGCAAACATTGAAGAGCAAAGGGGATAATGGTGACCCCCTGTGGCATGCCAGATGGATTGCTTCATGTGTCAGAGAGATCGTGATTAAAGCGGACTTGGTAGGTGCGTGTTATTAGGAAAACTCGAAACCAGTTTAGTACCTCTCCTCTGATTCCAATTGCGTCTAGGCATTGTAACAGTTTTCCATGGTCCACCAAGTCAAAGGCAGAGCTCATGTCAAATTGCATGATTAGGGCGTTGAGGCCCTTACTAAACAAGTAACGCAAATTGTTCATATTATGCACTCTCTTAATTCGAAAGGTTCCAACTCTGATTCTATTCCCCCATTCATTCTCAAACATCACTTTTCTATTTTTGGACCATACATTCTTAAACTTATTCATGCAAGTCTAACCTCAGCAACACTACCAAAAGCTTGGAAGCATTCATTTATCTTTCCCATTCTCGAAAACTATAAAAGATCTACTTAGGAATGTTCTAATTACAGACCAATAGCCAATCTTCCTTTTCTGGCAAAACTAACAGAAAAAATCGTGTTCAATCAAATTTCAGACTTTGTTGAAAAAACACAAGTTCTTCACCCCAACCAAACTGGGTTCTGCAAAAATCACTCAATGGAACACTCTCTTTTAGGATTAACAACCTCTATTCAATACTTCCTTGAATAGCATAGATTAGTTATTCTTGTCTCATAGGATCACTCAGCGACCTTTGACACAATAGATCATAAATTACTACTTAAAAGGTTAGCCTCTGTTGGTATTTCTAACCAAACCCTTGCATGGTTTACATCTTAATTTACAGACTGCACTTCTACAGTATCCTTCAATAACTCCACGTCTTCTATTTACAAAAGTAACTTCGGTATTCCCCAAGGTTCTATTCTTTCCCCCTTACTATTTAACATCTATCTGGCCCCTCTACTGAATCTGTCAATTTATTGGCTTTACCGTTTACACATACGCTGATGACATTCACCCCATTGATCCATCTAACATTTCTGATATTAGCAGTATCAACTTAAAACTAGATAAAATTAGGCTATGGTTAAATTAAAACATGCTCTCTCTCAGTATTTCTAAAACTAATTGTATTCTTTTTACCTGGAAGGAGAATATTCAACATTGGCCTCAATAACATTTCAATTGAACTGGTTAGTACAACAAAAATTCTAGGTGTACTTATAGATAAGTTAACGTATCGCCCACAAATTTCTGCAGTAGTTAAAAACTGTTTCTACAAGATATGGATGATAAGATCTTTGGCAACTATCCTAGACCAACAATCTTTAAATATTCTTATCCATTCTCTCATCATTTCAAAAATAGACTATTGCAACTCATTATACAAAGGTTTATGTCAAAAAGAGATCAGATGCCTTCAACTAATCCAAAACACTGCCATAAAAGTCATAACTAATTCCAAGAAATACGACCCTGCTACTCCTTTACTAAAAAAAGCCCATTGGCTTCCAATTCCCCACAGAATAACCTACAAAATAGCTATTCTCACATTCAAACCCCTACAATCCAACGAACATGCTTTTAATGATAGAACCCTCATCCCCTATGATCCCCTCAGAGCCCTGAGATCAACTTCTCAACATCTTCTTCATATCCCTCCCTTAAAAATTATCGGCACTCGTCGAACCACCTCCTTCTCGGTTACAGTCCCCACAATCTGGAATTCCCTACCAAATACCCTGAGGGTCGAAAAAAACAGATAAATTCAAAGGTGGACTAAAGCGTTTCCTTTTCAAAGACGCTTTTGAGTAATAACCTCTTCCTCTTTCCGGAATAAAACAAAAGAACCTAAACTTCTTAATGTAAGCGGTAAAGCATTCCAGAATTTGGTTAATTTAAAAGCAAAAGAATGACTAGGGGCTCCTTTTACTAAGCTGCGATAGCGGTTTTAGCACGCGCTGAATTGCCATGTGCACTAGACTTTAACGCCAGCATTGAGCTGGTGTTAGTTCAAGCTGCGAAGCACGGGTTTAGCGTGCGCTAAAATCCTGTATGCGCTAAAAACACTATCGCAGCTTAGTTAAAGGAGCCCTAAATCTCTTTAAAGTTCTGTTTTTACCATTGAGAGAAGGAAATGTAAGTTTTAATTTTTGAGAACTTCTGCCAATATAAGATCTATGAACATTCCAGTCTAAAGGAATCAAAGTGGCTAAAATGCCAAATAGGATCTTAAATGCAATACAAATGCACTTAAATTGAATTCTGAGAAACACTGGAAGCCAATGTAATTCCTTGAGCATAGGGGTTACGTAATCGAATTTATTCTTACCGAAAATAAGTTTAGCTGCAGTGTTCTGTATTAATTGAAGTCTCTGCAGATTGACCTTTGAAAGACCTAAATACACTGAATTGCAGTAATCCAACCTTGACAAAATGATTGCTCTCACTCTTCTCAGATCACGGAGGCTGAAAAGTCACTTTTTAATAAGCGAGTTTAGTTGGTCCTTAAATGTAAGTGAAGAATCGATAACAATACCTAGTACTAATGAGGAAAATTCAATTTTCAAAGATTCTCCTAAGATTACAGCAGAAGGGAGAGAATCTAACTTTGGGCCAAGCCATAAAAGCTTAGTATTGGCAGCATTTAATTTCATCTGAACCATTGTCGCTCTGAAAGCTCATTTATGCTGGCTTTTACAAAACTGTGGTAGAGGTAAATGTTCCGACGCTCATAGAATTCCTGTGAGCATCAGAGTATTTACTTCACTGGCTCATGGTAGAAACCTCTACTGCAGCTTTGTAAAAGGGGACCTTAGTTAATATTAGCTATTGCTTCACTATTATTAATGATGGATATATTGTATTTCCTTTAGTCCAGATCTAGAAGTAAGAGATAAGTAGTCCTTGATTTTTGGGTTGCCAAGCATCCTTTGGTTGGATTGAGTCACTGCACTCTATGCTCAAATGTAGCATTCATAAATTGTTTTAATTTACTGTAAAGTGTTTTTTTGTGTGTATGTTCCTTCTTAGAATTCTCACAGTAAAAGAAGAACAATTGTCCAATCCAGTGATATTATTCCAAAAGCAAGAGGGAGACGAGCTCACTATGCTATTTTCTGTGGAATCATCTTGGGTTTTGTCACGCTTTATGTAGAAGGGGCTACTACATATAAGCCTATCCTTAACCATTTCCTGATGTTCTTCACTATATCATTCTTTATGCGTGTTATTAAAGGCATATGTGACTTCTGTGAAGAGATTCATCATGTACAAGCAAGGTAACTAGCTGTAAAATATATCAAGAAGCCCTCTTTCAAATCTAAGAAACACATTAACCAATATGTTGTACTAGTGTTTAAGCCCGTTACATTAACGGGTGCTAGAATAGATGTCTGTCTGTCTTTCTCCTGCTCCCCTGTCTCTTTCTTCCTTTCTTTCTGTCTCTCTCCCTGCCCTGTCTATCTTTCTTTATTTCTTTCTTTCTCCCTCCCGCTGTCTATCTTTATTTCTTTCTTTCTATCTTTTTTTCTTTCTGTCGCTCTCCCTGCCCAGACCCTCACTGAATAGCCCGTTACATTAACGGGTGCTAGAATATATGTTTGTGTGTCTGTCTTTATTTCTTTCTCTCTCTGTCTCCTTAGCCGCTTTCTGTATTTCTGTCTTTCTTTTGGCTGTCCACCACCACCCCTTGCATGCTCCCCCTGTCCATTCTCCCTTCCTTTTAATTTAATTTAATTTAATTTAATTCTTATATACCGCTAATAACCGTGAGGTTTCTAAGCGGTTTACAAAAATGATGAATTAAAGTTACAATAAATAAAAACTAAATAAATAAGATAGGTACTTGGAAATTTCCTAACTGTCCCAAAGGCTCACAATCTAACTAAAGTACCTGAAGAAACAGTATGAAAAATAAAAAGGTAGAGATGAAATATTCCAACAAGTAATGAATAAATAATTTAAAGATAGAATTAAAATAATAATTAAAGTAAACAAAATAGAGATAAAAATAAGCATAGAGAGAAACAGAAACCCACTCCAAAAAAGCATCAAGATCTTTGACTTGTAATTATTATGATCATTAACACCAGATCTTAAATGCCTTTCCAGAATACATCATATCCCTATCCCTCTGCATACCCACCTCCATCTCCACCCCAATTCACTTCAACCACCTTTCCCATTCTATTCTTTAACTGCCGTCAACCCCAATTCCGATGGCTATCATCTGGGTCCCGAGTTTCATCCAAGAACAGGCGACATCTCTGGCAAAGTAATCTCCACCGCTGCCGCACATGATGCGAGATCCTCAGAGGTAGACCCTTCGGAATGGGGGAGGAATGAAGATGGTGTCGGGTACCCTGCTGGAACGGGCTCCCGAACCGACCGTTGGTCTGAGCATTGGACTGCAGCTCTCCTCTGTCGGCTCTCCCCTGCTGGAACGGGGGAGGGGTGTAGATGATGCTAGGTGCCCTGCTGGAAAGGGCTCCCGATCTGGCCACTAGTGAAACTGGCATTTGGTGCCGAGCACCGTCAGCGCTGCTCCTCCTGTAGTTCTTTTACCTCTCCTGTGTCCACCACCACCCCTTCACTGCTCCCCTTATCCAGCAGCAGCCCTTCTCCCTTTGTTTTACCTCCCCCTTGTCCATCAGCACCTCTTCCTGCTCCCCCTGTCCAGGAGTAGGCCTCCCTTCCTTTTTTCCCCCCTGTCCATCAGCACATTTTCCTGCTCCCCCTGTCCAGCAGTAGGCCTCCTTTCCTTTCCCCCCCCCCCCCAAAGCAGTCTGCAATAGTTACATTTTTGAACTTCTACAGCTCATTTTCTGTGATGAGTTTTATTTTTGGACTGTGTTCAAAACATCGGTTGGTATCATCTCAACCAGTGAGTTTGTAAGATGTGTTTTACTTCTCCTGATGAAAACACACCAGCTAAAACACATCCTTGTCGAGGGAAAGAGGCTGCTTGAAATTGAGAGAAAGTAACTGCTTTGAATTGAGTCTGTTCTCCCAGAAAGCAACTTCTTCTTATTTGGACTGTTATATGCTTTATTAAAGGTGCTTTGGACTTCATAGTGTTCTAGTTTGTTCATCAGTAGTTGGCAGTATACATAGCAACCAACAAGAAATATGTATTCATAAACAGGTTAATCAGGTAGTGGGTGTTGTACATTTATATAACTAAATACCTACTCAAAAATATGCATCTGTGAGTGTTTATTACTAATGCATAGCTTTAGACTCCTACCTCAGGGAAATGACAGTAAGCAGATTATGTTGCAGGGCTAGGTTAGACAGTTGCAAACACTTCTATAGTGCCCCATCTTCAAAAAAGCTGAGAACATTGTTATCAAGAGATAAATGCTTAATGTCAAGCAGACCTTGAAAATCCAGCCCTGTTGCTTTTGGAATCAAGTTATTGCTGCAGTCCAACTTCTGAAGCTTGCTTGGCAATCTGAGTGGTATGGCTTTAAGGCGGTTTTTGGCCACCTCCAGTATAGTTATGTTAGAGAGAACCTGGGCACCATACATGGAGGAGAGCTGATTGGCAGAGAGAAAAAGTTCTGTTAGGTTCTCCAGATGTCTCATGTCTTCAAATCTCAGATTTAAGCAATCACCTCACATACATCACTGGCTCAAACTCCAACTTCCATTTCTGCTGGCTTCTTTGTCTTGGGGGTGGCTCCTCCCTGACTCTTTCAGGCCTTTTCCGGGGCTCGTTAACCAGCGCTAATGTGCGCGAGTGGCTCCAGCATCGGCTTCTCCACCCAGACCCTGGGCACGCGCCGCACTCCGCCCCTTAGCTACCCGGAAGTACCGGGCTTCACTCGCCTTCTCCCGGAGAGTAGCCCAAGAGAGAGGGCGGGAGGGGCTGCTATGGTGATCTGGCAGACTCCCTTGCCGGAGTTATTTTTGTAATTATTCCTCCTCTAATGATCCCCGCCTGCATTAGAATTCTTCTCTGAAGCAGGTGTGGCTGGTGACAGGAGCCGCCGCGGCACCTTTAAACTGAAAAAATAACTCTGGCAAGGGAGCCGGCCAACTGGCAGTTAAAGTCGGAGCTTCGGTCTGGCCTGCTCCCTGCTCGCCTTGCCGTATTGTATTTTTTTACTTGAAAGACGCGGCGGCGGCTCCTCTCATGATCACCACCTGCGTCAGAAGTTCGACGCAGGCGGGGATCGTGAGAGGAGCCACCGCCACGTCTTTCAACTAAAAAATACAATACGGCAAGGAGCAGCAGGGAGCAGGCCAGACCGAAAAACAGAACCCAAAGCCGCGCATGTGCACTCCTACCTGCGGGTCCCTACATCTCACGGAAAACCGGTGCACGCAGAGGGAGTGCGCATGCGCGGCTTAGAGTTTTATTATATTAGATAGCAGACAGTTTCCTTCCAAGGGGTACTTGAGACATCTGCTGGGGCAGGGGGAGGTATGCAACAGCTGACAAGAACACTGATCATTCTTATTCCTTTTCCCATTGGGGTGTCCTTCAGCAGTGACAGTTCAATTTGGAGCAGGTACAGAAGCTTCATGGGGCATGTGTAGAGGAGCTTTATTGATGCAAAGTGCAGTTTCTATGCAGTCCCACCTCAATAACAGCCCTCCCATCGTGTAGCTGTACCCCGGGTTTCTGTTTCCCACGTGTAAGACCTTACATTTCTCTACATTGAACTTCATCTGCCATCTCTTCGCCCACTCCCTTAGTTTGTTCAGGTCCCTTTGTAAATCTTCGTATTCCTCTTTAGTCCTAGCCTAATTAAATAGTTTGATGTCATCTGCAAATTTTATTATTTCACACTTCATCCCTGTTTCTAGATCATTTATGAATACATTGAATAGCAGCGGAACTGGAACGAGAGAAGAGGAGAAAAAAATGGACAGCAGACACTGGAAAGAGAATTAGTTGAAGATAGACAAAATGCAGAAAGAGAAACTGGGACCAAGATGATGGAAAAACAAAACATCCAGACAACATGTGCATCACAATTATTTTTGTATTCAGTGGCGTAGTTATATACAGCTGATTTATGGGAGGGACTGGAGCCCATAATTAGTGGATGGGCACCAAAGTTTTTCCCTGCCTGAGTGCAATTTATAAATACTTGAGCTAGTGGGGATTCCCAAGCCCTGCCAACTGAAGACATCTTCCTCCAGTCTGGCAACTCAAAATCTCCAAGCTTTGCAGCCAATGGCAATATCCTCAAGCTGCCACTGCTTTCATGCATGCATGAAAGCCAAGGGGGGAGGGGGCAGGGAGAAGGGAAAGCAGCAGCTCTGCAATATTGCTGCCAGCTGCAGAACTTGGGAAGTTGTAAGGGGAGGTGGTGGCCGTCAGTTGGTGAGGCTTGGGGATTCCTACTAGCTACAGCAGGGAAGATATTCATTTTGAGGGAACCTAAGCTCAAAATAGGAGGCCCTGACTGAACGATCCTCCACGTGCACTGCTGACAGCTGATTCAGCATCCCCGCTCTGATGAGGCTCACCTCTGATGACGCTCACCGTAGGTGTAATAGAAGTGAATGAAAGAACCAGGAACACGCATCCCTGCTCATCAGAAGCCTGTAGCTGCTTCCACTGTCAGCGGTGCACGTGGAGGATCACTCAGGGTAAGTATTACTGCTTTTTTGGGTTCCTTTCCACAGTGTCCCTTTAATGAAGGTTTATTATTGGATAACATTTTCTTTATTAGTGATTGCAAATTTGGGTCTTGCTCAACCTTTTTTTTGCTCATCAACTAGTGTTAGTGTTTGTGCGTCCCCAGAAAAATTTTTTCATCCAATGCGGCCCATGGAACCCAAAAGGTTGCACACCCCTCGTCTATAGGGTGAAGAAGCTGTCCTCTCTGCAGGATTTACCCACAAGTATCGCTTATTACCACCCTGATTTTGATCATTTTTAAAAATTTCCAAAAGTGCTATGTGCAAAGATAAAATCGAGAAATCAAAAAATCTTGAATACAAAATCGTTTAAGCGCACATATCCTAGTATAAGAAAGTTTCCACCAAGTAAATCATAACTCAATGTAGACGGAGACTTTTATTGTTATGTCTGCAAGTGTTCAATAATTTCCTTAAGAGGGGGTGCCTCAGCTGATTGCCCTACAGAGTACCCCATTTCGTATCCTCCTTCAGGGGCAAACTCAGGGACACATCCTGCTGTGTATGTAGAGTGTTAGCTTCTCCATATCACTGCGGCAGAGGAAATCTAAGTTACATAGTAAATGACGGCAAATAAAGACCTGAACAGTCTGCCATTAGTTATTCTCATTAAAAATACATGATTAAATTAACTTGTATCTTCTTTGATATTTCTGAGCCATAGACTAAAGTCCACCTGGTATTATTCCAGCATCTGAAGTTGCCATCTAAACTCATTCAAGTCTGTCCAGTAATGTCCTCATGTTCCAAGTTAGTGGAGTTACCATTGGTTCCCTCCCCAGCCCATCCTACACCAAATCACTATATATGGGACACAAGTCTGTCCAATACCAAGGGAACGGCTCCCACAACTGAATCTGCAGTTGCCAGTTGCGTTCAGAAACTCTGTTCCGGCTCCTCCACAGAGCTTTTTTTTTTTTTTTTTTTTTTCTTCTGGCTCTTCCACAGAGCTCTTCGGGCTCCCACAAGCTGTAATCGTTAGCCATTTGAGATCGGGGCCGGGCTCCTCCACGGAGCCTCCACTGAAACTGCCCCCCCTCTAGCCAGGCATGTGAGCCAGCTCCGCCCCCCCCCCCCAGGTCAGCGAAACCACACCAAGGGAACGGCTTCCACAACTGAACCTGCAGTCTGCAGCATTCAGAAACTCTGTTCTGGCTCCTCCACAGAGCTTTTTTTTTCTTCTTCTGGCTCTTCCACAGAGCTCTTCGGGCTCCCACAAGCTGCAATCGGCAGCCTTTTGAGATCGGGGCCGGGCTCCTCCACAGAGCCTCCACTGAAACTGTCCCCCCTCCAGCTGGGTGTGTGAGCTAGCTCCGCCCCCCCCCCAGGTCAGCAAAACCACACTAATTACACCAAAGGAACGGCGTGCAGCCGTTCGGCGCGCCAGCTAAGGCACACAGCAAAGGCACGTGCGCCTTAGCACGCGACTTTGCGAAGCGTCTATGCAAAACATCTGAAACCCGGACCACAGGATATGTACTCATTATTTACCATCAAAGGGATAACCAGCTGCTGCCTGTATAATCTATAATTATAGCTTGCCACCGCATATATAGTCTGTATAGCCTGCATATATAGCTTATATAGTATGTATAGCCTGCATGTTTAGCCTGCATGTAAGCATGTATTGACTGCATCTATAGCCGGTTACCACATGCACAGACTGCATCTATAGCTTGTTACCGCATGTACAGCCGCACGTACACGTATAACCTATTGTATTGTTTAGAAATAATAGCATAACCTATTGTATTGTTTACTATAAAACCTATTGCTTACATAAAGTTATCTATTACCTTTAGCCTACTGCTAAATGAAAAAAAAAAAGGTGGGGGGGGTTATCTGTTGTTTAGAAATAATAGTATAACTTATTGTATTGTTAGAAATAATAGTATAACCTATTGTATTGTTTACTATAAAACCTAGTGCTAAACAAAAGTTATCTATTACTCAAAAAGTATAGCCTATTGTTAAAAATAAAAAGGGGGGGTTATCTGTTGTTTAGGAATAATAGTATAACCTCTTCTACTGTTTACTATAAAAACCTATTGCTAAACAAAAATTTACCTATTACTCAAAAAGTATAGCCTATTGTTAAAAATAAAAAGGGGGGTTATTTGTGGTTTAGAAATAATAGTATAACCTACTGTATTGTTTACTATAAAACCTATTACTAAACAGAAAGTTACCTATTGCTCAGAAAATATAGCCTATTGTAAAAAAAAAAAAAAAAAAAAGGACCAAGAATGGCAGGGAAGACAAGGAGCACCAAGGCTGCAAACAAGATCAACCCACGGCTGCAGAAGAGAACCAGATGAAGGCCACAGTCTCCGTGCAAACTGAGGAAAATCCCCCCCTCCCCCCCCCCGATGGACAGCGGAGATCTCTATACAGACCGAAGCTGAACCCCACCTGATTTCAGTCTCTGTGCAGACGGAAGAGGACGACCAGCAACAGCTCAACGGAGACATCCTACAAGAACTGACAAGTCTGAGGGAAGAAGTGCAGCAGCTAAGAAGTATCCGAGAGAGTGAGGCTTTCATCGATGGAGCCCTCCTAGAAATATCCCAGGTCTCTGAGCAAGGGCAAGAAGTCAGGCCCACAGCATTGGAAATATTGGCTGGGATACAAGAAGAGACTAGAGACGAGGACACCTGGCAACTATTCACCTCAGCAAGTAAAGAAGAAGAGTCTCGAGACAAGGATACCTGGCAACTAATCACCTCGGTAAGCAAATACAGAAGGTGGTCCAACTCCTCTAGATTATTATCTTCAAGCAAGCACAACCACAATCTTACATCAACTCCGCAAATCACCCTGAGCAACAGATATCAGCTCCTACAGGAAAGCCCCGCCAGCAGAACTCAAGAGAACATTCAGGAAGACATACAGGAAAGTCCCGCCAGCAGAACTCAAAAGAACACTCAGGAAGACATCCAGGAAACCCAGCAGATGGCCCCAAATCATGAAGTAACAAAACAACATCCTCTCAAGAAGCGCAGAGTAGTTGTCATTGGGGACTCTATGCTGCGGGGAACTGAGGGACCGGTATGTAGACCTGATCTACAAGCAAGAGAGGTCTGCTGTCTACCAGGAGCCAAGATCCAGGATGTGAATACCTGCATAGGCAAAATAATCAAACCCCAAGACCACTACCCAATGCTCCTCATCCATGTTGGGACAAATGACACAGCCAGGAACTCCCCGGAGCAGATACAGGAAGACTTCAGGGCCCTAGTAGAAAAACTGAAGCTAATGAAAGCACAAGTGGTCTTCTCCTCCATCCTACCGGTGAGAGACAAGGGGAGAGCCAGAGAGGAATGGATCAAGAGGACTACTGAGTGGCTAAGGGGTTGGTGCAGGGAGATGAACTTTGGCTTCCTGTACCACGGAGGAGCACTTCAAGGACTGCAGGGGCCTAATGGCCTACACCTGACCAGAAGAGGAAAGAATATCCTAGGACGACGCCTGGCTCACTTCATAAAGCTTTAAACTAGGTGAGCCGGGGCAGGGGACCCACACTCACACAAGCTGGGAAAGTAACTCGGAGGCAAGAAACCGCGCCAATACTAAAGGAGACAGAGGGAGGGAAAAAAGAAGAGTGGAAGACAAGGACTTAGTATCTGGGGTAAGCAATAAAGTCGGTAGAGTGGGGGACAAAGGAAAAGACGGAGTCTCCTTCTTGGAGCCAGTGGGGAAAACTCGCATGGACAGGACGTCAGGGGGAAGAAATCGCTTAGACACTGAAGGAGACCGAGGCATCAGAAGGGGTGACAAAGGCACGACTGAAGGGGACAAACTATCTCAACCAGAAAACACTCCATACAAAAAGAAAGAATGGACAGCCATGTATGCTAATGCCCGTAGCTTAGGCAACAAAATACTAGAACTGGAAACAGAAATGAGAAACGCTGACCTTGATGTAGTAGCGATATCAAAAACTTGGTTCTCGGAGTCCCACGGATGGGATATGGTCATACCAGGTTATAATCTACTCCATCAAGATAGAGAGGGCAAATCAGGAGGAGAGGTAGCTCTATACATTAGAGAAAACATCAAAGTTACTAAAATCACAGACATCAAGTATACAGGAGAGTCCCTCTGAGTGAACCTGGCCAGGGGCAATAACAAATGCCTGTATCTTGGTGTTGTATACAGACCGCCTGAACAAAAGGAGCAAGCAGACGAAGAGCTAATGGAAGACATTGAGACCATAATACTGCGTGGAGATACAGTGCTAGTGGGAGATTTCAATATGCCCAATGTGGACTGGAACGAACCTTCCGCTACAACCAGCGGCAGCAAGAGGATACTAGCCTCCATGCGAGGAGCATGCCTAAAGCAGATGGTACTGGAACCCACTAGGGGTCAGACGACCCTGGACTTATGCTCACCAATGGTGACAGTGTCACAGAGGTATCGGTGGGAGACACCTTGGCATCCAGCGATCACAACATGGTGTGGTTCCACCTCAAGAAAGGAAACACTAGGTCAAATACATTGACTAAGGTACTAAATTTCAAAGGAACTAATTTTCAAGGCATGGGGGACTACGTCTACAACGTGCTGCAAAATCAAAGCACGACAGATAACGTAGAGGATCTATGGTTGACTCTGAAATCTACCCTGCCAGAAGCAACCAACATATACATAAAAACCGTGAGCAAATGAAGGAACAATAGACTACAGTGGTTCTCCGCGGAGATCTCAGAACTAGTAAAGCAAAAAAAAAAAAAAAGCTTTTGTTACCTACAAACAATCACAGCAACTGGAAGTTAAAGAAACCTATATGGCTAAATCCAGAAAAGTTAAAACGACAGTCAGAGAGGCTAAACTCCGGATGGAAGAAAACATAGCTAGGCAGGTAAAGAAGGGAGAGAAATCCTTTTTCAAATACGATAGTGACAGGAAGAAGAACACAAGCGGCATTGGGCACCTAAAGAAACCTGACGGTAACTTTACAGACTCAGATGCAGACAAAGCAGAATTACTCAATAACTACTTCTGCTCAGTCTTCCCCTGCAAAGCGCCAGGATCTGGTCCTCAGCTACAGACAAGGGGGGGTTCGGAAGACCCATTCCAGAACATGGAATTTACTGCAAGCGAAGTCTACCGTGAACTATCAAAAATAAACGTGAACAAAGCTATTGGCCTAGACAATCTACACCCTAGAGTACTTCGAGAATTGAGCGATGTCCTGGCAGAGCCGTTGGCCGTGCTCTTCAAACTTTCCCTGAGCATGGGTAAAGTACCCCTAGACTGGAAAATTGCAAACGTTATCCCGCTCCACAAAAAGGGAGGTAGGTCGGAGCCTGAAAATTATAGACCGGTGAGTCTCGCATCAGTAGTGAGTAAACTCATGGAAAAATTGATTAAGAACAGATTAGACACGTTCATGGATGATGAAAGATTAAGAGATCCCCACCAGCATGGCTTTACAACGGGAAGGTCCTGTCAATCTAATCTGATAAGCTTCTTTGATTGGGTAACAAAAAAACTGGATGAGGGTGAGCCCCTGGACATAGTATATTTGGACTTTAGTAAGGCTTTTGATAGTGTTCCACACCGAAGGTTATTAAATAAGATGAACTCGCTAGGACTAGGAGAAACACTGACAGCATGGGTACAAGACTGGCTTAGTGGAAGATTTCAAAGAGTGGTGGTAAATGGTATCCCCTCATAAACATTGAGAGTGATCAGCAGGGCTCAATCTTGGGCCTGATGCTATTTAATATCTTTGTTGGGGATCTGACTCAGGGACTCCGAGGCAAAATTACACTATTTGCCGATGACGCTAAACTATGCAGCGTTTGGGCAGGGCCTCAGAACCTGATAGTGCAACCAGGCCCAACACTATGGAGCAAGACCTGCTTGTATTGGAAAAATGGTCCAGTACTTGGCAACTATAATACCAAGAAATTTAAAGTAATGCATCTTGGGAGTGGAAATCCACGCAAAACATACACCTTAAACGGTGAAAACTTAACAAGAACCACTGCAGAAAGGGACTTGGGAGTTCTCATCCGGGAAGATATGAAAGCTGCTAATCAGGTGGAGAAAGCTACATCGAAGGCCAGACAAATGCTGGATTGCATCAGAAGGAGCTTTATCAGCCGGAAGCCGGAAGTAATACTGCCGTTATACAGTTCCAGGGTGAGACCTCACCTGGAGTACTGTGTCCAATTTTGGAGACCACATTATCAAAAAGATGTGAAGAGAGTGGAGTCGATACAGAGAATGGCCACTAAGATGGTCTCAGGACTTAAAGGCATCCCATATGAAGAACGTCTGATCAAACTGCGCTTATATTCTCTTGAAGATCGCAGAGAAAGGTGTGACATGATAGAAACATTTAAATACATCATGGGCCACATCAAAGTGGAGGAGGAAATCTTTTTTCTAAGGGTCCCACGGCGACAAGAGGGCATCCACTAAAACTTAAGGGAGGAAGATTTCATGGTGACACCAGGAAATACTTCTTCACTGAACGGGTGATTGATCGATGAAATGATCTTCCCCACCAGGTGGTCGAGGCCAGTAACGTGCTCGACTTCAAGAGATGATGGGACAAACAAGTGGGAGTACTACGGAGTTATGCTCAATCGATAGATACTCCAGGGAAGAAGGGTCCTTCAGCAGGCAAACTAGTTGGAGGGAGGGTTCTCGAGTGGGCAGACTTGTTGGGCCATCGGCCCTTTTCTGCCATCATATTCTATGTTTCTATGTTTCTAATACTGGCCTTAGTTCTTTAATTTATACCATTTGTTTTCTAATTAGAGATCCTCTGTGTTTATCCCATGCTTTTTTTAATTCCATCACTGTTTTCCTCCTTGGGAGGGCATTCCAGGCATCCACTACTCTCTCTGTGAAAAAATAATTTGCTAACATTACTCCTAAGTCTTCTTCCCTGCAACCTCAAGTTATGCCCTCTAGTTTTATCATTTTTCCTTCTCTGGAAAAGATTTTGTTCTATATTAATATTTTTCAAGTATTTTAAATGTCTGTATCATATCTCCCCTGTCCCTCCTCTTCTCTAGAGTATACATGTTTAGGTCTTCCAGTCTTTTCTCGTACTTCTTTTGATTCAAACCCTTACCATTTTCATTACCTTCCTCTAGACCACTTCAAGTCTATCCTTGGCCAGATATGGCCTCCAAAACTGAACACAATACTCCATGTGGCCTCCCCAATGACCTATATAAGGGCATCAACAACTCCTTTCTTCTGCTGCTTATTCCTCTTTCTATACAGCCTAGCATCCTTCTGGCTACAGACACCGCTTTATCACACTGTTCCAGTTTACACTGTTCAGAGGTTTACATTGTGTATGTGCTGATAACCTCCAACTGTTTGGCAGGAGACAGCCTTGTGCATCCTGGAACTGAATAGTTTTACTTGTTTCTCTGGTACTCATCATTATTTCAAATGCACCACTAGGAATTCTGAACCCAGTCCTTGGGACACACCAAACCAGTCAGGTTTTCAAGATATCCATGATGAATATGTATGAGAACAAACTGCATACAGTGGAGGCATTGCATACAAATTTATCTCATGCATATTCATTGTAGATATTTTGAAAACCTGACTGGCTTGGTATGTACTGAAGACTGGGTTGAGAATCCTGCATTACAGTAGTACTATCATTCACTTAATCCCTGTCTCTTGTTTGCTTTAACAGGTACCAGGGGAAATACTCAAAGGCTGCATCTGCATGCATCAATGTCAAGCATTTCCTTTTAATGCTGCTCTTTGGATGCTTCTTTCTTTCACAGATTGACATGGATTCATTGATTAAATTGTCAAAACCTTCAACTGTTGTCCTGGTGTGCATTAGCCACTTGCTGTTGGTTGCATTTGGCCTGCAGGTATGGAAATAAAAACATTTATACTGGGATGTGTGATGCTGTGCTTTTGCAGATGGAAAGGTATAAAACATAATGTATATGGATTTCTGCCAAGTACTTGTGACCTGAATTGGCCATTGTTGGAAACAGGATACTGGGCTAGATAAACCATTTTATGATTATTTTATGAATATAAGAATAGCCATTCTGGGTCAGACCAAAGTCCATCAAGCACAGCATCCTGTCTCCATCAGTAATTCTGTTACATCCACTCTGGATTCTATATGATGGTTGTTCAGTCTGAACCCACGAATCGGGTCTTGCAGAAGTTTCACTCGAACAGATTCATCAATGGCTTGACTCTAACAGATTGGCTTTTAATGTTAATAAATCAAATGTTATGCTATTTCCCTGGAAAGACGGCTCTAAGCTTATTTTCCCAATTATTATCAAAGGTACTACTCTACAGTCAATAAGTAGCATTAAGATCCTAGGGGTCATCTTTGACCATAAATTAACCTATCATGACCACAGTAGTAGTATTATTAAATCAACATTTTCAGACTTCGTCAAATCCATTCAGTTTCAAAATTTTTATGTCCCAAATCACTCAACATTTTAATTCATTCCTTGGTAATCTCTAAAATTGATTATTGCAATGCTTTATTCAAGGGAATAGCCCAAAATGAAATCAGACGTTTACAGATTATTCAAAATGCTTCTATTAAACTTATAATGAAATCTAAGAAATTTGATCATGTGACACCTCTCCTTAAGAAAGCGCATTGGCTCTCAGTAGCTCATCGTATAATGTATAAACTAAGTCTGCTTACTTTCAAATCTTTGCTATACAAAACTCCTGCTTTTATTTATAAATTACTGAGTCCCTACACCTCAAATAGATTATTGAGATCAAACGATCAACATTTATTAATAATTCCCTCATTTAAAACCATTAATATACGACGGCAATTCATTTTTTCTGTCACAGCCCCCCAAACATGGAACTCACTCCCTATCTATTTAAGGGAAGAACGTGATTTGGACAGATTTAAGAGCAAATTAAAAAGCTTTCCTTTAAGGATGCATTTGATAATTAGAAAGCCTAACTAGTAGCCTTATTTCAATTGCATTTCTTTACTTCTCTGAAGTACATGATCTCTCCCTTCCCAGTGTAGTTTCCCATATATGTCTTATTTACTATCAAACAACTTGTATTTCTTTTCCCTTTCTTTCCTTTTGTTTTAATATGTTTGTAATATTAGTTTTTAATATGTCTTACAAGATTTAATTTGTGTCGTCTCTTTTGATGTCCCCTAAATTTTGTAATTTTACTGATTTGTGCATCGCTTAGAATTTTGAATAAGCGATCAATCAAATTTATATTAAACTTGAAACTTGATTTTTCAGCACCTCTCACATGACAGTGGAGTATAATGACTGGAAGAGGCAGAAAAAGTATTTGATAGGTTGTGAACTGTCTTTGCTCTATCCACTGAGCAGACAGGCAGGAGGAACTAAAAGATATTAACTAACTATATTGTGTGATCATGTAAACTTCTGTGTGCCTCCCTTTCCAATTTTTCTGCAGATTGGACATCTTTTTGGCCAAAAAGCAAATAAACTAAATTGCATTACTTTACCCAAAGTCTCTGCAAAGTCTTTCTCTACTGTGGGCAGTGCTTTTCTCACATTCTGAAAATGTAGACCTCAGTTTTGAAGGCCATAGGTTTTCATTTGTGCTTAGGCTTATAAACGTTGCAATTTCTGTCAGGTGAATTAATTTATTCTGTTCTGCAGCAGCCTACCATGGTGGAAGTGTCTGAAATCTGTGAAAAGCAAAAACTGAATGTAGCACATGGCTTGGCCTGGTCTTTTTACCTGGGGTATCTCAAGCTTGTTTTGCCAAGTAAGTCTAAAATGAATCTCCCTTCTCTCTTTTGAAATGACATTTATAAAACTGGTCTGAAATTACAATTGAAAATAAAAATTGATAAAATAACTGATATGGGGAGGAGAGATTTTCAAGCTATGTTCAAAACCTTCAAGTATTAGAGTTCAACAGGAAAAAGCATAGGTATTTACCTTTCCAGAGCCATCTTCTGGGAAAACTTTTGTTAACGAGTCCCTTTTATTTTTTTCAGAGATCATAAGAACATAAGAAGCGCCATCTCCAGATCAGACCCTTGGTCCATCAAGTCCGGCGAACCGCACACGTGGAGGCCCCGCCAGGTGTACACCTGCCGTAATTTTTAGTCACCCATGTCCTTCTATGCCTCTCGTAGGAGATGTGCATCTAGTTTGCTTTTGAAACCTAGGATGGTCGATTCCACAATAACCTCTTCTGGGAGAGCATTCCAGGTGTCAACCACTCTGCGTGAAGCAGAACTTCCTGATATTTGTCCTGAACTTGTCCCCCCCTTAGCTTCATTCCATGTCCTCTTATCCATGTCGAATTGGACAATGTAAATAATTTTTTCTGCTCTATTTTGTCGATTCCTTTCAGTATTTTGAAGTTCTCGATCATATCCCCTCGCAGTCTCCTCTTCTCAAGGGAGAACAATCCCAGTTTCTTAAGTCGATCCTCGTATTCCAGTTTCTCCATACCTTTTACTAGCTTCGTTGCTCGTCTCTGCACCCTCTCCAGCAGTTTTATATCCTTCTTCAGGTTGGGGAGACCAATGTTGAACGCAGTATTCCAAGTAGGGTCTGACCATCTAATATAATAAAACAGTAAGCCATGCATACGCACTTCCTATGCGTGCGCCGGTTTTCCGTGAGCTGTAGCGACCCGCAGGTAGGAGTGCGCATGCGCGGCTTAGGGTTCTGTTTTTCGGTCTGGCCTGCTCCCTGCTGCTTCTTGCTGTTTTGCGGTCTGGCCTACTCCCTGCCGTATTGTATTTTTTAGTTGAAAGACGCGGCGGTGGCTCATCTCACGATCCCCGCCTGCGTCGGACTTCCGACGCAGGTGGGGATCATGAGAGGAGCCACCGCCGCGTCTTTCAACTAAAAAAATACAATATGGCAAGGCAAGCAGGGAGCAGGCAAGACCGAAGCTCCGACTTGAACTGCCAGTTGGCCAGCTCCCTTGCCAGACTTCTTTTTTCACTTTAAAGGTGCCGTGGCGGCTCCTGTCACCAGGGAGTCGGACAGATCACCATGGCAGCCACTCTCCCCTCCCACCCTCTCTCTTGGCCTACTGGGAGCAGGCGATTGAAGCCCGGTACTTCCGGGTAGCTAAGGGGCAGAGCGTGGCGCGTGCCCAAGTCCGGGTGGAGAAGCCGGTGCTAGAGCCGCTTGCGCACATTAGCGCTGGCTAACGCACCCAAGGAAAGGCCTGAAAGCGCCAGGGAGGAGCCACACCTAAGACAAAGATGCCAGCAGAAATGGAACAGGGCTGAATTTTCAAGGACTGCTTGACTTGAAACATTTATTTCTTGATAACAATGTTCTCAGCTTTTTTGAAGATGGGGCACTCCAGAAGTGTTTGCAACTGTCTAACCTAGCCCTGGAACAGAATCTGCTCACTGTCATTTCCCTGAGGTAGGAGTCTAAAGCTATGCATTAGTAATAAACACTCACAGATGCATATTTTTGGGTAGGTATTTAGTTATATAAATGTACAACACCCACTACATGATTAACCTGTTTATGAATACATATTTCTTGATGGTTGCTATGTATACTGCCAACTACTAATTAACAAACTGCAACACTATGAAGTCCAAAGCACCTTTAATAAAGCATATAACAGTCCAAATAAGAAGAAGTTGCTTTCTGAGAGAACAGACTCAATTCAAAGCACTTACTTTCTCTCAATTTCAAGCAGCTTCTTTAAGGATGTATTTCAGCTGGTATGTTTTCATCAGGAGAAGTAAAACACACCTTACAAACTCACTGGACAGAAATAAAGACAGAAATACAGAAAGCGGCTAAGGAGACAGAGAGAGAAAGAAATAAAGACAGACACACACACATATATTAGTGTGGGTCTGGGCAGGGAGAGCGACAGAAAGAAAAAAAGATAGAAATAAAGATAGACAGCGGGAGGGAGAAAGAAAGATAGAAAGAAATAAAGAAAGATAGACAGGGCATGGAAAGAGACAGAAAGAAAAAAGATAGATGGGGCAAGGAGAGACACAGAAAGAAAGGAAGAAAGAGACGGGGGCAGGAGAAAGACAGACAGACAGACATCTATTCTAGCACCCATTAATGTAACAGGCTTAAACACTAGTTGCTCTGTAAAGCGGCATTATGACCCTCTCTGATCTACTCGTGATTCCTTTCTTTATCATGCCCAACATCCTATTTGCTTTCTTTGCTGCCGCTGCACATTGCGCTGACGGTTTCAGGGTCCTATCTATCAGTACACCCAGGTCCTTTTCTTGTTTGCTCTTACCCAGACTTGCACCTGACATTCTGTACTCATATTCCTTATTTTTTTTTCTGCCTAAATGCATTACTTTGCATTTCTCCACATTAAACTTCATCTGCCATTTCTCTGCCCATTTCTCTAAATGACACAAGTCGCTCCGGAGTTCCTCGCTATCCTTCTGCGATCTGATCGCCCGGCATAGCTTTGTGTCATCTGCAAACTTGATGATCTCACTGGATGTTCCTTCTTCTAAGTCATTGATATATATATTAAATAAGATCGGCCCAAGTACCGAGCCCTGGGGTACACCGCTAGTCACTTTCTCCCAATCGGAGAACTTCCCATTTATGCCCACTCTCTGTATGTAGCTAAGTTTTAAAGTCTGGGGGAGTAGACTTTTTTTTTTTTTTTTAATAGGCACCAGAGGGGTAGTCAAGCCATAGCATCCCACAACAGAGAAGGTTCAACAAGATACCTTTCCCATCGTCCCATTTAGCATTTTATTTTCTGTTTGCTTTCTGACCCCAGGTGGGAAAGCACACGCAGAGCCACAATTTGAGTTGCTGTATGCCTAACTAGGTTCAAGGCGACTTATAAGATAATTTACATGTTTAGGAGAACATAGGGCTAGATTCACTAAACTCACCAGTCTGGATCATTGTTGGGCGATTTGTGGCCGAGTTCTTTCGGGCGACCGATTCACTAAAGAGTCCTCATGCAAATTATCTAATCGGAAACACACCTCACCACGATCCCACGGATCACTGCAGAGCGATTGTGATGCAAGTACAGACCATCCTGATAGGCTGTAGATGCGATCCGCACATGCGCTTGCTCTCTGCACAAGTGAGATCAAAACAAAGGGGGAGGGGTGGCTTCAGTTTACTCGCTGGCCCCACGAGTGGACATTCAAAGCCCTAAGGTGTAGTATGTGGCAAGAAGCATAGGTACATGAAGAAAAGACAGGTCGACATATGCAGCTCCCCAAAGGAATCATTTCAATTTGTGCTGACAGAATAGAACATA
This sequence comes from Geotrypetes seraphini, assembly GCF_902459505.1. Classification (NCBI taxonomy): domain Eukaryota; kingdom Metazoa; phylum Chordata; class Amphibia; order Gymnophiona; family Dermophiidae; genus Geotrypetes; species Geotrypetes seraphini. Next base: position 26,256,432 of record NC_047101.1, on the reverse strand, counting down.
ACATGCTTTGCAGCCAGACTATGAAACAGAACACACTTTAACCTGTGGGTTAAAACCACGGGCTTGCATCGCTTTTTGCACAATATATAAAAAGGGGGGAGTATGCATATGTACAGTTTTTTTTATTTTTTATGTTGGTGGTTGGGATTTCAGTGTGGCAGAGAGCAGAAGAGTCAGCAGTCGCTTCATTTTGGATCGGCAAACCCAATCGGTGTTTCTTCTTCTGTTTAGTGAATCGATGGTTTCCTACTTATGCTTGCCATTTCCCCTCATTTGAATGGGCAGATCGGATCAGGTGGGACATTGATCGGCCAGAAGGGTAGTGAATCAGGTCGGGAAACAATTGCAAACTGATCAGGACACGATCGGTGCATTTAGTGAATCTGGCCCATAGTAGTTATAAGGCAACAACATACTTAAGTAAACCCCTCCAATATTTTTTCCTTATGAGGGGTTATATATCACATCTAATAAACCACTGAATATATATAATTTTTAAATGCCATAGTAACTGCTTAAAAAAATGGCTTACTCCTTCTGCTGCACATTGACCTGTACATCTTAAAGAGCAAGCTGAGCCAATCTATTTCACTTTAGATAAGGACAGAAATCTAGGACTGGATCTAATGGACACTTCTTGCCTGTGATTTACACCACAGAGAGACCTCCCAATCCTAAATACACTCCTGACCAGCTGTCTCTGCAATAGAGAGTTGCGCGTGGACAGAAATCCTACCCATCCCCACCCATCTCTGTGAGTAATCCTACCTGTCCCCGCAAGGAATCACCTCTGGCCCCGCCCATCCCTATAAACTTCAGAAATAGTTATTTCGTTTAATTATGCTACTGAATTAAAGGCTCTGGTAGAGACCCATTTACAAATAAGCAAAGAGACTTTATTAATTTGGAAATATTAATTGGGAAAAATACATACTTTGTAAATGAGTTTCTACCAGAACCTCTAATGTAAATATAAAATATAAATATTCAGCTGATGAGAACCCACAAGCTGTCAGCTGAGGACTTCCTTTGCAGTTGGCCGGGGGTCCCTTTTGCAAAGCTTGGCAGTAGCAGTAGCGTCCCTGAGTCACAGATGCTGGCACCTCAGTGGCTCATGGATGTTGCCAGCGACTGCTGTGCTTGGTGGAGGGGAGTTCTGGCCGTCTCTAGAGGAGGTCCTCTGCTGGCGGTGCTTGGGGATCCCCACCAATCACAGCAAGGGTCAGCAAGTACTTCAACACTGTAGAAATAAAACCAGAAATGCATTTCCTTTTCTTTTGAACACAATGCAAAGACATCTGCTATATACATTTCCCAAAGCTAACATATTTTAGTCAATAAATTCCGTTTTTTATCTTTGTTATCTGGAGACTTATTTTTCCATAAAGTTGGTCCCAGTTTCTTTTTTCCGCTTTCCCATCTTCTGTAAATTCTTCTGTTGCTGTCCATTGGTTCCTCTTACCATGGTCCAGCATTTATCCCTTTCTCATCTTTCGTGCCTGCCCACCAGCCCCATGCCCAACATTTCTCCTTCTATCACCCCTCTCCAGCACCATGCCATATCTCTCCCTCCATTCCCTTCACCACTATGTCCAACATTCCTCCCTCTTGCATCCATTTCAATCTGTCCCACTGTTCCCTTTCCACCACAATATTTCTCCCTCTCATCTGTACCTCACTCCCTCCCTATGACCCAAAATTCTCCTTTCTTCCATTCCCGTGTACACAACAATCTCTTTCTATCCCTCTCTCCCAAGTTCATGCCTTCTGTGTCCAAAAACGCATTCCCTCCCCACCTCAGCATCTCCCTCCCTTCCTCTCTCCCAAGTTCATGCCTTCTGTGTCCAAAAACGCATTCCGTCCCCCACCTCAGCATCTCTTTCTCTCCCTTCCTTTCTCCCAAGTTCATGCTTTCTGTGTCCAAAAATGCATTCCCTCCCCCACCTCAACATCTCTTTCTCTCCCTTCCTCCATCCTCTTTCCCAAGTTCATGCCTTGTGTCCAAAAATGCACTCCCTCCCTCACCTCAGCATCTCTTTCCCTCCATTCCTCCATCCTCTTTCCCAAGTTCATGCCTTGTGTCCAAAACGCACTCCCTCCCCCACCTCAGCATCTCTTTCCCTCCCTTCCTCCATCCTCTTTCCCAAGTTCATGCCTTGTGTCCAAAAACGCACTCCCTCCCCCACCTCAGCATCTTTCCCTCCCTTCCTCCATCCTTTTTCCCAAGTTCATGCCTTGTGTCCAAAACGCACTCCCTCCCCAACCTCAGCATCTTTTTCCCTCCCTTCCTCCATCCTCTTTCCCAAGTTCATGCTTTGTGTCCAAAATCGCACTCCCTCCCCCCTTTTGTGTTCCGCCTCCCAGCCCTCATCTGCAAGCAAATTACCAGCAAAATGGAGCTCGAGCCGCGAGGCTCGTTTTCTATTTCCTGCCTGCACTGCCCCAGCACACATAGCCGACCGGAAGTCTTCCCCGATGTCAGCGCTTAAGCCATTCCTCTGACGTCAGCGCTGACATCGGGGAAGACTTCCGGTTGGCTGTGTGCTGCGGTAGGGCAGGTAGGAAAAAGAAGACGAGCCTCGTGGCTCGAGTTGCATCGAACCCCGCAGGATCCCCGCGACCCTAGGAGGCGTCCCCACAAGATCCCCGCAACCCTAGGTGGTGTCCATATGGGATCCCCGTGACCCGAAGGGGGAACCCGCGGGATTCTCATTGTCCCCGTTCCCGTGCAGCTCTCTACTCTGCAACTCAATCCCACAATGAAGCCTTTTCTATAATAAGATTTCTTCTGATTATATTAATTATTTTTAAAGCATCTACAAAATAAAACTGATTGAAGTACTAGCCAGGAATTAGAATGCTTTCATTAACGAACAGTTTGTCTTCTTTTTCTAATTCTTTAGATCTTAAGAAGGCTGTCAGTTCATTCAATAAAGAGAACAGCAACCTTTTATGTTGTGAGGAAATCTGCAAACTGCATATTTTAATCCCATTAAGCTGTCGAATCCACAGCAATCTAAGTGAGGTTGATAGCAACATCCAGTTCGTGAAGGAGCTGCCCCTTCTGCAGATTGACAGAGCTGGAGTGAAAGGAAGAGTCTACAAGAACAGCATGTACCGAATTGTTGATGAAGATGGAAGGGTATCATAACTAACCTTTTTCTAGATTAAAAACAAGAGAGAGCAATGGAATTAGGGGACTCTCCACAGTGATAAGTTTCTCTGGATTTCTTTTGTACAGTTTTCAATACTTGGATGAGGCTCGTTTTAAATGTTCTACTACCTAATTCTATCTGTTTTACTTTTGCCTTTTTCTTGCTAAAAATCACAAAAGGAAAATAACAAACTTTTTGCATTTGTCCATTGAACAAGTTATCTCTTTGCTCACTGTTTCCTAGTATCTGGCCTGTTTCACTATAATATCTTGGTTTCTGGTGCACAGGACATACGAGTCTTGATGAGTAGGTTTCTTTCCCCAAACTGTGGGCTAGATATACTAAAGATCATTGGTAAGATTGTGTGGCTCTGCTCCAATCCAATTTTTGGCCAATACAAAAAAAGCTATTGATGCATTAAAAAGTTTGCATGCAAATGATTCACACTAGAGAATGACACGGGGAAAAAATTTGTCACCGCCCCGTCCCCGGCCGACTATCCTCTGCACCGCCCCATCACCGCCATTCCCTTCACCGCCCCGTCACCGTCACCGCCATCCCTTTCACCGCCCCGTCACCGCCACTGCCATCCCATTCACCGCCCCGTCACCGTCACCGCAGCATGTATAAAAGCCTCAAACAGGTATGATTTTATATACTTATCTTTATTAACGTATAAAGGAAACATTCTTTACAACTTTACAACTTAGTTAACTATACAAAAACAAAACACAACCTGTACTTTTAATTGTCCTTATTTTTTAACCCGTGGATGAACAACAAATCATCTGCACAAATGGGTTAAAATGCAAACCTGCTACCATGAAATTTGATTTTTAAGGGCATGCATTCGTGCAATTGTGCCACAGCAAATGGACTTTGGTGCATTTGCCAAGGGAGAATCGCTACTGTGGCTTTGTAAAAGGGGCCCTTACTGAGTGAAGTCCATAGTCACCTAGACCAGTGTTTCTCTCAACCAAGTTTCCCAGGCCAATCTCCACCCCTGACCCCCATCCCCATCATAATAGTAAATAGTACTAATTGTAATGCAATTTCTTCCATTCATTTTTCATGTACACTACTGTATATAATAATTCATTATGGTAACCACAAAATTAAAAGAAACACAAAGCACACTGTATGCAGAGAAAATATTAATTAATATTTGTTTCATTTTTCAAAGAGGTCAAGACAGATGACTAAAATATGCAATGTCACTTCAGAAACAACTATAGAAAAATAGACAAATATAATGCAAAATATAACTGATATAAATTCTCAAAACTGACACATTTTGGTCACTAAATTGAAAATAGTCATTTTCCATACAATTTTTCTATCACTAATCTTCCCCCACCCCACATATATTCCGCAAGTTTTCAAAGAGATCAAGGCAGATGATTTTATGCAATGTCACATCAGGAACAACTATACAAAAATAGACAAATATACCCCCCCTCCCCTTTTACTAAATCGCAATAGCAGTTTTTAGCGCAGGGAGATGCGCTGAATGCCCTGCACTGCTTTCGATGCTCATAGGCTCCCTGTGCTAAAAACCGCTATTGCGATTTAGTAAAAGGGGGCCATAGTGCAAAATATAGACAGCAGATATAAATTCTCAAAACAGACACATTTTGATCACTAAACTGAAAATAAAATCATTTCTCCCACAAGTGGACATGCTCTATGGCTGCTTTAACTGTAAGGCGCCTGAATCTAAGGCTACCATTCTGTAATGGAACCTGGGAGCCCATTCACTGCTATAGAATAGGCGTTCCCTGTACAGTCTCAGGGTGCCTACTAGGAAGAACCCACTTGGAAAATTGCCCCTTATTTTTTAAGGATTATAAAAACAGAAGCAATAATATGAAAAACAAAACCCAGCCTTAAAACAGGCTGAATTAATTTGTGAACCATTATTTAAAGGATACTCAGAAAAAATATTGTTTTCCCTTAACTTAAATGAAATAAACATATTCCTATCCATCATTTGACTATAGCTAAGGGCAAAAGAACCTCATAGAGCTGCAGTGAAATAGAAAAGTGATTTTGTTTTACTGTAATCTCTGCATTAAGTAGATTTGCACACCCCAAGTTCCTTAAATCCTGATGCACTTTTAGCTTTTCCTGTATCAGACTTTGCAAGATTAATAAATGGAGCATTCTTCTGCCTGCCAGTTAAAGGATGGAAAAAAAAAAAAAGCCTATAAAGTTCAAATCACAGCTTGACTAAACTCGAACTTTTTTGATTTCATTCTTCCTGGCTGACCACAATAAGCACCAAGGTTGGGGAAGGGGTAAAGCGCGGACCTGACGGACCTCGCGGATCTAAACCTGTACCGCCTTAAAAATCTGAGGTCCGTGTCGTGGCGAGAGCAAGCAGAATCAGGTCCAATGTCCGTGCGTTTTTTTTTTTTTCTCAAATTGTATACCACTACACTTGCTGCTTTTACTTGCTTCGGGCCTTCCTCGTTGCCGGGACCTGCCTACTTTCTGTTTCTGCGAAGGCAGGACCCGGCAGCGAGGAAGGCCCGAAGCAAGTAAAAGCAGCAAGTTGTAAGCTTCCCTCCGGGGCTCTATTGTGTGCGTGCTGGCTTCCCTTCTCTTCCCTCCGAAACCAGAAGTAGCGTCCCGGGGGGGGGGGGAAGAGAAGGGAAGCCGACACGCATACGATAGAGCCCCGGCCCGGAGGGAAGCTTACAACTTGCTGCTTTTACTTGCTTCGGGCCTTCCTCACTGCCGGGTCCTGCCTTCGCGGAAACAGAAAGTAGGCAGGATCCGGCAACGAGGAAGGCCCAAAGCAAGTAAAAGCAGGCTGGCAAAAAAAGGCAGGCGTCAAACAAAATTTTCGGTGGCGAGTTAGCCCGGGAAGGAGCATCGGCAGCATGGGTGGTCATCTAAATCAGCCGGGGAGAACACTTACTTGTACCTGACGAAGTGAAACGAGTGAATCCAAGCGAGGCAGCGACTGCAAACAAAATTCAAATCCTGGGCTCGGCTCCGAAATCCAATCGCTACTGCTGCACTACAACCCATTAAATATCAGGTGTGGCAGTAGCGATTGGTCCCCTTCTTTGAGCAAAAAGAACTGACCAATGAAGAGCCTGTATATTAGGGGGCGGAGTCAATGCGGCAACGTGCAAGTCGGGTAGAGACTAGAGAGTTGAGGAGACAGACCACGCGGAGACAAACATGGCCGCTGGAAAAAATCTGACACCCGGTCCCGAACTAAAGACTCACGGTGAAGACAAGGTAAATAGCGGTACATAGAAGGGGGTACATTTGCCTGCGGGGACAAATCTTTTCACCGTTTTTGCGGGCGGTGAAAACTTTTGTCCCCGTGTCTGCGGTGATTTGGCTATGGAGTCTCCAAAGCCCGCAGCCAAACCGCAGCCACCCCGCGGCTCCCTGCGGGGATCGCTCCCCGTGTCATTCTCTAATTCACACGAAGGTTTGTCGTAATCCCTGACTCTCCCATCAGATTGATCGCTGTGAGAGCAACTCTCACACATGTGCAGAGCTGGCAGGGGAAGGCTCCTGTCACACACAATAGCTGCCCCATCCAAAAAAAAGAAAAAAAGCACCACCTCCCCCCCCCTGATAACAGTCCACCCAGACGAATGTTGCACCCCCAACCCACACTAGTGTAAATTGGCAGGAGGAATACCCATTCCCTCCTGCTAACCCTTGCCACCCCCCACCCCCGTGCAAGATGGTGACTATCCCCTCTGAGAGAAAACAGGCAGGAGGGATGCCCACTCCCTCCTGCTACCAGATGCTGGGTGGGGCCTTAGGTGACTGAGCCAATCAGGGCCTTAGGCCCCTCCCTGTTCATCACATGATGCACCAAGGAGGAAAGGCCTGCCATTTTTGGATCGGTGGGCCTTGGAAGCTGGAGGTACCATGTTTTCCTCCTGCTTCTAACTTCAGAAAAAGATACCGGGAGGTCGGGGGAGCATCTGGTAGCAGGAGGGAGTAGGCATCCCTTCTGCCAATTTCTCTTACACAGGGGGTGGGGTCAGCATGGCAGGAGTGAGTGAGCATCCCTCCTGCCAATCTTCTTTCACACAGGGGGGCGGGGTCAGCATGGCAGGAGGGAGTGAGCACCTCTCTTGCCAATCTTCTCACACAAGGGGGCAGGGTCAGCATGGCAGGAGGGAGTGAGCATCCCTCTTGCTGTTTTCGCTGCCGTGGCATTGGGGGTTGTTTCCTGGTGCCGGTTCATGGGGTGCAGAGCTGGAAAGGTCATCATTGGCAGAAGGAGGGGAGTGCTTTTTTCTTTTTCTAATGGAGCAGTTATTGTGCGTGTGGAACTTCAAAGAAATGGGAGACTTCGTTCACCAGGCGCTACAAAGCCAAGCAGAAACCGATAACGTGGAAGAAATGTGGTCGACTTTGAAAGCCACCATACAAGAAGCAACAAACCGCTATGTTAAATCAGTAAGTAAACGGCGAAGGAACAATAAGCCACAGTGGTTCTCTGCGGAGATTTCGGACTTCATCAAGGAGAAGAAAAAAGCATTCATCTCTTACAAACAATCAGGGAAACAGGACTCTAGGGAAGTCTATCTGGCCAAGTCAAAAGCCGTCAAAACAGCAGTTAGAGAGGCCAAATTCCGCATGGAGGAGTTTCTAGCGAAGAACATCCAGAAAGGAGATAAATCCTTCTTCAGGTATATCAGTGACAGAAATAAGAACTCAGGCGGGATAGTACGTCTTAGGAAACAAGACGGAGACTATGTAGAAGCGGACTCTGAAAAAGCCCACCTGTTAAATGAATACTTCTGCTCAGTCTTCACCCGTGAGGCGCCAGGACTTGGCCCTCAGCTACAGACAAGGGTTGACGCAGATGACCCGTTTAGTAATTTCGAGTTTACACCCAGCGGTGTCTACTGCGAGCTGTCAAAGCTTAAGGTTAACAAGGCAATGGGGCCTGACAACCTACACTCCAGGGTGCTCAGGGAGTTGTATGATGTCTTGGGGAACCGCTATCCATGCTCTTCAATCTCTCCCTTAGTACGGGTAATGTCCCGTTGGACTGGAAGACGGCTAACATCATTCCACTCAACAAGAAAGGCTCCAAGATGGAGACAGCAAACTACAGACCAGTGAGTCTCACATCAATAGTGTGCAAACTAATGGAAACTCTAATCAAACGCCAATTGGATACGATCCTGAACGAGGAGAATCTACGGGATCCCCGTCAACATGGATTTACTAAGGGGAGATCCTGCCAATCCAACCTGATCAGCTTCTTTGACTGGATGACGAGGAAGCTGGATGTTGGGGAGTCCCTGGACATCGTATACCTGAACTTCAGTAAAGCATTCAATAGCGTACCACACCGCAGGTTGCTGAGCAAGATAAGTTCTATAGGATTAGGCGACACATTGACGAAATGGGTTGGGAATTGGCTTGGAGGTAGGCTTCAGACGGTAGTGATGAACGTCACCCCCTCTGAAATGACGGAGGTAATCAGTGGAGTGCCGCAGGGCTCGGTCCTGGGCCCGATCCTATTCAACATCTTTATAAGAGATTTGGCAGAAGGGCTGCGAGGTAAAATAACATTATTCGCCGATGACGCCAAACTAAGCAATGTAGTGGGCAAAAGCACAACAGACATAAATTCAATGTCCGACAACATGATGCACGACCGCTCCTACTGGAGCGCTGGTCTAGGTCCTGGCAACTCAGCTTCAATGCCAAAAATTGCAAAGTCATGCACCTGGGCAGCCAAAATCCATGCAAGACTTACACCCTTAATGGCGAGATCCTAACAAGAACTGAAGCAGAACGAGACTTAGGGGTGATCGTCAGTGAGAACATGAAGACTGCCAATCAAGTGGAGCAAGTTTCATCCAAGACAAGGCAAATCATAGGTTGCATACGCAGGAGTTTCGTCAGCCGTAAGCCTGAAGTCATTATGCCATTGTATAGATCCATGGTGAGGCCCCACCTGAAATACTGTGTGCAATTCTGGATGCCGCATTACCGTAAGGATGTGCTGAGACTGGAGTCGGTCCAGAGAATGGCCACCAGGATGGTCTCGGGACTCAAGGATCTCCCGTACGAGGAATGGCTGGATAAGTTGCAGCTGTACTCAATCGAGGAACGCAGAGAGAGGGGTGATATGATCGAAACATTCAAGTATCTCACGGGCCGCATCGAGGTGGAAGAAGATATCTTCTTTTTCAAGGGTCCCGAAGCAACAAAGGGGCATCCGTGGAAACTGCACGGGGACACCAGGAAATTCTTTTTCACTGAAAGGGTGGTTGATCGTTGGAATAGTCTTCCACTTCAGGTTATTGAGGCCAGCAGCATGCCTGATTTTAAGGCCAAATGGGATAGACACGTGGGATCTATCCACAGAGAAAGGTAGGGGAGGGTCATTGGGGTGGGCAGACTAGGAGGAGTGTGTGGCGCAGTGGTTGGATCTACAGCCTCAGCACCCTGGGGTTGTGGGTTCAAACCCCGCGCTGCTCCTTGTGACCCTGGGCAAGTCACTTAATCCTCCATAGCCCAGATACATTAGATAGATTGTGAGCCCACCGGGACAGAGAGGGAAAAATGCTTGATTACCTGATTGTAAAAACCGCTTAGATCAGTGTTTTTCAACCTTTTTTGGGCAAAGGCACACTTGTTTCATGAAAAAAATCACGAGGCACACCACCATTAGAAAATGTTAAAAAATTTAACTCTGTGCCTATATTGACTATATATAAAGTAATTCACTTGAGTGCCACCGCCGCCATCGGGAACAGGCCGGCGCCAAGTTCTCCCTGCTTCTCTTCCCCGCGGGGCCGACCCAACTCTCGCCACCCGTCGTCAATTCTAACGTCGGAGAGGACGTTCTAGGCCAGCCAGGCAGCGATTGGCTGGCCCAGAACGTCCTCTCCGACGTCAGAATTGACGCGAGTGGCGAGAGTTGGCCGGCCCCACAGGGAAAAGCAGGGAGAACTTGGCGCCGGCCTGTTCCTGATGGCGGCGGTGGCACTCAAGTGGCTAAAGAGCCGCAGTTTGCCGGCCTAGGGACAACACTGGAGGGTGGCCAGCTGTGCACCCCCTTGGGACGTAAACCCGGGGTGGGGCAGACCGCCCCCCCCCACCCTGGTATGCCACTATCTGTACCTCACTCCCTCCCTATGACCAAAAATTCTCCTTTCTTCTATTCCCCATGTACACAACCATCTCTTTCCCTCCCTTCCTCTCTCCAAAGTCCATGCCTTGTGTCCAAACACTCATTCCCTCCCCCACCTCAGCATCTCTTTCCCTCCCTTCCTCTCTCCCAAGTCCATTTCTTCTGTGTCCAAAAACGCATTCCCTCCCCCACCTCAGCATCTCTTTCCCTCCCTTCCTCTCTCCCAAGTCCATGCCTTCTGTGTCCAAAAACGCATTCCCTCCCCCACCTCAGCATCTCTTTCCCTCCCTTCCTCTCTCCCAAGTCCATGCCTTCTGTGTCCAAAAACGCATTCCCTCCCCCACCTCAGCATCTCTTTCCCTCCCTTCCTCTCTCCCAAGTCCATGCCTTCTGTGTGCAAAAACCCATTCCCTCAGCATCTCTTTCCCTCCCTTCCTCTCTCCCAAGTCCATGCCTTCTGTGTCCAAAAACGCATTCCCTCCCCCACCTCAGCATCTCTTTCCCTCCCTTCCTCTCTCCCAAGTCCATGCCTTCTGTGTCCAAAAACGCATTCCCTCCCCCACCTCAGCATCTCTTTCCCTCCCTTCCTCTCTCCCAAGTCCATGCCTTCTGTGTCCAAAAACACATTCCCTCTCCCACCTCAGCATCTCTTTCCCTCCCTCTCTCCCAAGTTCATGCCTTGTGTCCAAAACGCACTCCCTCCCCCTTTTGTGTTCCGTGTTTGCCTCCCAGCCCATCTTTGCAACTTTCTCAGCAAAACGAAGCTCAAGCCGCGAGGCTTGTCTTCTGCTTCCTGCCCTGCCGCGCACAAATAGCCGAACGGAAGTATTCTCCGACGTCAGTGCTGACGTAGGAGGGCAGGCTTTGCTTAAGCCCTCCCTCCGACGTCAGTGCTGACATCGGGGAACGCTTGCGATCGGCTATATGTTAGCTGCAGGGCAGGCAGGAACAGAAGACGAGCCTCGCGGCTCGAGATGTATTGAACTCTGCGGGTCCCCCGTCCAGCTCTCTCCTGTCCACGTGGGGCGGACCGCCCCTCTCCCTAGACTGTGGCCTAGGACCCTGGGGGAGCCCGGGCCCACTGTCAGCTCCGGGCCCCTGAATGCAGGACTGGTGGTACTGCCCTGATGGCGGCCCTGACCGTACGGCACACCAGGCAACATCTCGCGGCACACTAGTGTGCCGCGGAACAGCGGTTGAAAAACACTGGCTTGGATAACCTTGATAGGCAGTATATAAAATCCTAATAAACTTGAAACTAGATGGGCCGTGGCCCTTATCTGCCGTCTATTTCTATGTTTCTATGTTACCCACTCCTCCAAAAATGCCCCTTTTAGCTCTGGGTGCACAGAGGTAGAGGAAAGGCCTAAGCTGGTTTTAGATACGTCTAAAACCCTGTTTGATTATCGGCAGTGGCGTACCTAGGGGGGGGCGGGGGGGGGGCGGGCCGCCCCGGGTACCAGCCCTGAGGGGGTGTTCCCAGCCTTGCCGCTCAGTCCCCCCCCACGCCCGAAGGACCGCTCGCCCCACTGACCTTCCAGCACACCTATGAAGCAGCCCGCAGCAGGATCGCGACGTCAGCAATCCCTCAGCTGCTTGGGCGCTGCTTCCTGCGCCGCGGTCCCGTCCCTCCTCTGACGTCAGAGGAGGGGGCGGGACCGCGGCGCAGGAAGCAGCGCCCAAGCAGCTGAGGGATTGCTGACGTCGCGATCCTGCTGCGGGCTGCTTCATAGGTGTGCTGGAAGGTCAGTGGGGCGAGCGGTCCTTCGGGCGTGGGGGGGGGCAGTAGCTTAAGGTAGCCCGGCGCAGGAAGCAGCTCCTAAGCAGCGCAAAGATAGCTGACGTCGCGATCCTGCTGCGGCTGCTTCATAGGTAGTGCGGGGAGGCCAGGGGGGCGAATGGTCCTTCGGGGTGGGTCGGGGCATCAGGCCTTCAGGGTGGGGCGGGCGGGCGGGCAGGCAGACTTTCAGGGGGAGGGGGGTGACAGGCAGGCAGGCAGGCCTTCAAGGGGGGGTGCAGGTCTTCGGGGGGGGGGTGCAGACCTTCAAGGGGGGACAGGCCTTCAGGGGGGGTGCATGCCTTCAGGGGGGGTGCCGACCTTCAAGGGGGTGCAGGCCTTCAAGGGGGGGACAGGCAGGCAGGCCTTCAAGTGGGGGGACAGGCCTTCGGGGGGGTGCAGGCCTTCGGGGGGGGTGCAGACCTTCAAGGGGGTGCAGGCCTTCAAGGGGGGGACAGGCAGGCAGGCCTTCAAGGGGGGGACAGGCCTACAAGGGGGTGGGACAGGCCTTCAAGGGGGTGCAGGCCTTTGGGGGGGTGCCATCCTTCAAGGGGGGGTGCAGGCCTTCAAGGGGGGGGACAGGCCTTCAAGGGGGGACAAGCAGGCAGGCCTTCAAGGGGGGGACAGGCCTACAAGGGGGTGGGACAGGCCTTCAAGGGGGTGCAGGCCTTTGGGGGGGTGCCAACCTTCAAGGGGGGGTGCAGGCCTTCAAGGGGGGGACAGGCCTTCAAGGGGGGACAAGCAGGCAGGCCTTCAAGGGGGGGACAGGCCTACAAGGGGGTGGGACAGGCCTTCAAGGGGGTGCAGGCCTTTGGGGGGGTGCCATCCTTCAAGGGGGGGTGCAGGCCTTCAAGGGGGGGGACAGGCCTTCAAGGGGGGACAAGCAGGCAGGCCTTCAAGGGGGGGACAGGCCTACAAGGGGGTGGGACAGGCCTTCAAGGGGGTGCAGGCCTTTGGGGGGGTGCCAACCTTCAAGGGGGGGACAGGCCTTCAAGGGGGGACAAGCAGGCAGGCCTTCAAGGGGGGGTCAGGCCTTCAAGGGGGGGACAGGCCTACAAGGGGGTGGGACAGGCAGACCTTTAAGGGGGGACAGGCCTACAAGGGGGTGGGACAGGCAGACCTTTAAGGGGGGATAGGCCTTCAAGGGGGGACAAGCAGGCAGGCCTTCAAGGGGGGGTCAGGCCTTCAAGGGGGGGGGGACAGGCCTTCGGGGGTGCAGGCCTTCGGGGTGGGTGCAGGCCTTCGGGGTGGGTGCAGGCATTCGGGGTGGGTGCAGGCCTTCGGGATGGGTGCAGGCCTTCAGGGGGGGACAGACCTTCGGGTGGGGGGTACAATCCTTCGGGGAGGGTGCAGGCCTTCAGGGGTGGGGTTTAGGCGTTCAGAGGGGGACAGACCTTCGGGTGGGAGGTAAAGTCCTTCGGGGGGTGCAGGTCTTCAGGGGTGGGGTGTAGCCCTTCTGAGGGGGGACAGACCTTCGGGGGAGGGGGGTCCTGGTGTAAAAGTACACAGAGGGAGAGAGGGAAGGGGGGGTTCAAAGATACGTGCATATGCCAGACTTTGGGGGTTAGAAATAATGGGTCTAAAAACAGAGGAGTGGGAGAGAGATGGTGCATAATGGGATTTAGGGAGGGAAGGAACAGAAAGGGAGAGAACTTGGAAACAGGGGATGGTGTGGAGGGGGGATAGAGATACTGGATAGGAGGATAGTTGGGAACAGAAAGGGAGAGATGGTGGATCCTGGGGTGGTGGGGAGTTGAGAAAAGGTGAATCTGTGGATGGAGACAAAAAAAAGGAAAGATGCCAGATCTCCGGGGGAGGGAAGGGAAACGGAAGGGGAGAACAGAGATGGCAGACGGATGGTTAGCACGGAGAAAGGAGACCCTGGCAAGCAAGACAACAAGAGCCTGGGACCAACAAGATTTGAATATTGATCAGAGAACAAAAGGTAGAAAAAATAATTTTATTTTCTGTTTTGTGATTACAATATGTTAGATTTGAAAAGTGTACATGAGACAGCTTGAAATGGGAACTTTTCTATTTTTGTGAATGGCAAGGCTGAGTTCAGTTAAAATATATGCTTTATAAGAAAATATAATAATGTGTTTTATAAAGTTTATAAGCATTGCTGGCATACTCGGTGAGGTGTTCCTAGTGTTGGTGGTGGTGGTAGCATGTCAGTGTGTTGAGAGGAAGAGGTAGTCTGGGAAATTCTGCTGAGCAAACTCTGGGCCCATTTCCACCCCCAGTTAGTCCACTCCACTCAACTGGCTCACACACTGAGTGGGTCTTTGGGTGTTATTTCTGGGTAGTTGTTTTAGAATCTCTTCCAGTGGTTTGTCAGTATCTCCTTCTGGTCCAAGGAAGGAAACTTTGTCAACCTTAGCATTGACCTTCAGAATATGTTTGTAACAGCGCTGCTTGTGTGGCATTAGGCTATGTAGTGATCGAAAGAAAAAAACAGACCTTTGCACATTTTTGCACTATATGGTGGGTGTATGAGGAGATTCATTTCCTGCACAGTTAAGTCCATGTGAAGTTACCTTGTGCTGTATTTGACATCTAGCAAGGTCTCTGTTTGGAAGGAAAGATCTAAGCTTAAAAATGAAGTGGCCAGAAGTTATGTTAAAAGTAGATAGCGTAGCTGGTTTTAAGAAAGGTTTGGACAAATTCCTGGAGGAAAAGTCCATTGTCTGTTATTAAGACATGGGGGAAGCGTCTGCTTGCCCTGGATTGGTGCACTCAGCAGCAACAATTTTTTCTACTGAATAATAGTCTAGGTACAATGAAAGTAAATAGCAAAAATGTTTGAGTAGATAATTAAGGAAATCTTTTTCATATTGCTTGCTTATGGACTGGGAAAAAAGACTGTTCAAGCAAATGTCTCCAGAACTGCTTTAATGGAAAAATGTGATTTTTTTTTTTTTAAGTACTTTGTGAAATTTATTGTTGTTGTGAAATTTATTGTTATACTTTGTTTAAACTTAAAAAGCGGTGTCATTAACAGTGAATCTAATCGAAAACAGGGTGAATCGAATCGAATGAAATATTTTTCTCTGAATCGGGCAGCACTATTGGCTACCATGAGAATGGGCTACTGGGCATGATGGACCATTGGTGTGACCCAGTTAGGCTATTCTTATGTTATGTTCTCATCTGTAGGGGCCTTTGTTTTCACTTCTTATTTTAATGTATTTTTTTCCTGGGAACTTATCAGTGTTTTTTTATAATGGGAACAAAAATGGAAGAGAATTAATGTGTGTGGAATGGGGGGGTAACTAATTTCTTCAGCTAAATAATTCAATCCACTTCAAACAGACATAGGAGAACTCACGCACCATTCACACACCCTCCAACCAAAAACGTCAAAAGAAAAAAACTGTTCGACAACCTCCTAGCCATTCGAGCTGCAACACTTGACCCCCAACTCTACAACCTATTGACCTCGACCACAAACTACAAAACCTTAAAAAAAGAAATAAAAACCCTTCTATTCAAAAAACACATAAAACCAAACTAACATAATCAGAACTGTCCCAAGCATCACCTGCAACTACTCCATATGTACTTCTGATGTCATGACAATTCCGACATAATTTATGTTATGTTATGTTTGGAATAATGGTTACATAAATGAGGTTCAATAAAAGAAAATTTTCACTGCCTGTTTCTTTTTTTTTTTTTTTTTTTTTTTTTTTTTTGGTGCCGTTTCTATTCTGACCATTTATTCCATTTCATGGTTATTGCAAAAAAAAAAAAAAAAAAAATTTTACATGGGGGGGGGGGGGGTGTCAAAAAATGATGGGCCCCGGGTGCCACATACCCTAGGTACGCCACTGATTATCGGTACTTGGATGACCTGTCTTTTTGATCATCTAAGTACTGAGTTAAGCGGGTTTTTAGAATTTTTTTTTTTTTAATTATTATTATGTACCTCATGCTGGGGCCTAGAAAAAAACTTAGGAGGGAGCCCCAAATCTTAGCAGCAGGCTGGGCCTCCTTTAGCTTCAGGCATCTTTGGGTCCCCTGGTTGCATGTCCCTAAAACTGGCCCTGAGCAGGACAGATTTTATATTGATATAGTTCTTAAAACAACTGGTAATAGTAAAATAGCAAATTGAGTTTAATTAAGGACACCTGAATTTCTAGCTTTAAAAGGTCCGGTGAAAGGTTGTTTATTAACCTCATCCTTTACAAAGCCACGCTAGCATTTTTAGCTCTGGCTGCCGCGGTAACAGCTCCAGTGCTCACAGAATTCCTATGAGCGTCTGAGCTGTTACCATGGCATCCGCGCTAAAAACGCTAGCATGGCTTTATAAAGGAGGGGGTAAATTTGAAGGCTAATGTTACTTTAGAATGGGAGATTTAACCTGGTAATAATGCATTTCTTTTCTTTTTGTTAGCTATATTATTGCCCTGTTGAATATGCTACGCCACTGCACACCTTGTATGCAATGTCTGGAACAACCAGTGCTGGATTCAGTAGTGAGGATCGCCTTCTACAAGCAAAACTTTTCTATACAACTTTGAAAGATATTCTGGAAAATTCCCTGGATTGCAGAAACTGCTATAGACTTGTGGTGTATGATGGTCAGTAGCTCACAGATCTGCTGTTAAGTTCAGATGCTTCCCCAGCTTTCTTTTGAATATACATAGAATTACACAGTGTTTGACTGGCAAAAAACCCCCAAGAATCTGTGGTCCACTTGTGCTAATTTCCCCCTCTCTACACTATACATTCTACCTGCTTTTTCAATGAGTTTTAGCTATCATTCAAGCTCAACTGCATTTTTAAAAAATAATTTTTCTTCCCAGGTATCTGGAATAACATAAATGTCAGATAAATTATTCCAGGACATAAACTAGGTCAATCTAGATTTTACTACTTGGAGTTGATTTTCAATGAGGTGCTGTCAAAGCAGCAAAATTAAAACTGCTCAGATAGTTAACCTTTTCTAGTTGACAAAATACAGTAGTTGGTTTAACTGTGGATTGACTTTCCCCCTCTTTTACAAAAGTGTGCAATGCTTTTTAGTGTGTGCTAAACACGCTCTAAACGCTGTCCTATGGACACGTTAGCAGTTAGCCCATGTGTTGATTCAGCACATGCTAAATCCGCACTAAAACCTTTGTAAAAGAGGGCCTTTATTGTGCATAATACAATTTTAATCTTTATTGTTCACTTCTTTGGACAGTGTATTTAAAAGCTAGTAAGTTGGCCAATAAATATTTTCCTAAATAACCATACTAAGTCAGATGAAGGTCCACTCAGTCAAGTATCCTTTCTTTGATAGTGGAAGTCCCTATCACATCCCAAAAAATAGATCAATTTCCCAAGGATCATCTCCCAAGTCTACCTGGCTAATAATTTTTTATGAATCTTTCGTTAAAAGTAGGAAAGTTGTGTGGCTAGATTTAAGGCATCCATTTGGCCTCTTGGCTTATAAATCACCTTGAACCTGTACTGGATAACATAAGAAGTGCCTCTGCTGGGTCAGACCAGAAGTCCATCCTGCCCAGCAGCCCGCTCACGCGGCAGCCCACCAGGTCCAAGACCTGTATAGTAACCCTCCTATCCCCTTTTCCTTCAGAAAATTGTCCAATCCCTTCTTGAACTCCAATACCGTACCCTGTCCTATCACGCCATCTGGAAGCGCATTCCAGGTGTCCACCACCCATTGGGTGAAGAAGAACTTCCTAGCATCGGTTCTGAATCTGTCCACTTTTAATTTTGCCGAATGCCCTCTCGTTCTTTCAGATTTTGAAAGTTTGAAGAATCTGTCCCTCTCCACTTTCTCTATGCCCTTCATGATCTTGTAAGTCTCTATCATATCCCCTCTAAGTCTCTGTTTCTCCAGGGAAAAGAGCCCCAGTTTCTCCAGTCTTTCAGCGTATGAAAGGTTTTCCATACTTTTTATCAAACGTGTCGCTCTCTTCTGGACCCTCTCGAGTATCGCCATATCCTTCTTTAGGTTCGGCGACCAATATTGGACGCAGTACTCCAGATGCGGGCGCACCATCGCCCGATACAACGGCAGTACAACTTCTTTCGTTCTGGTTGTAATACCCTTCTTGATTATACCTAGCATTCTATTTGCTTTCTTAGTGGCCGCTGCACACTGTGCCAACAGATTCATTGTCTTGTTGATTATTACCCCCAAGACCCTTTCTTGGGTACTCTCACTCAGTAACAGCCTCCCATAATGTAGCTGTATCTCATGTTTCTGTTTCCTACGTGCAAGACTTTGCATTTCTCTACATTGAACTTACATCTATCATCTCTTCGCCCATTCCCCCAGTCTGTTCAGGTCCCTTTGTAAATCTTCGCATTCCTCTATAATCCTAGCCCCACTAAATAGTTTGGTGTCGTCTGCGAATTTTATTACTTCGCACTTCGTCCCTGTTTCTAGATCATTTATAAATACATTGAATAACAGCGGTCCAAGCACCGACCCCTGCGAAACACCACTCGTGACCCTCCTCCAGTCCAAGTAGTGGCCCTTCACTACTGCCCTCTTCTTCCTACCCGCCAACCAATTCCTGATCCATCTGTGTACGTCTCCTTCCACCCCTGGTTCTTCAGTTTCCAAAGTAGGCGTTCATGGAGTACCAGTTTAAGTATATGATGTCTATGGGGTCCCCTTTGTCCATCCGTTTGTTAATTCCTTCGAAGAAATGCAATAAATTCATTAGGCACGATCTTCCCTTGCAGAAGCCATGTTGGCTTGTTTTCATAAGTTTATTCTTCTGCCATTTTCCCCGGAACTGAGGTCAGACTTATCGGTCTGTAATTCCCCGGGTCACCTCTTGATCCCTTTTTAAAGATGGGTGTAACGTTGGCTATCTTCCAATCCTCTGGGATCACGCCTGTTTTCAGGGATAGATTACAAACTTGCTGTAGTAGTTATGCTATTTCCTCCTTAAGCTCTTTCAGTATCCTAGGGTGGATTCTGTCCGGGCCCGGTCAATTTTCAGTTTTTCTAACTGCCTGTGTACGTCTTCAAGGTTTACTTCCATGAATGTTAATTTTTCTGCTTGTTCTCCTTTGAAGATTTGTTCAGGTTCCAGTATGTTGAATGTGTCCTCATTTGTAAATACTGACGAAAAGAACGTGTTTAGTCTTTCTGCCACTTCTTTCTCCTCCTTCACCACTCCCTTCCTATCTCCGTCATCCAACGGTCCCACCTCCTCCCTGGACGGCTGCTACCCTTTAACGTATCTGAAGAATGGTTGATAAATACGATGCAGAAATTCAGATTAGATTAGATTTATTTGTTATAACTGGAGGTCAAATGAGGAGGTTAAGACAAGAAACTTAGAAGCATAAGTATCAGTAGGATCATCAGAGTGAAAGTTAAAATCCCCAAGAATGAGGTCTAGCCTTAAACCATCCAAGTTTTGCCCTTGACATTTTCTGCAGTGTTCTATTATGGCAGAAAATCATCCAAATCATAAATATACCCTAATGCCAAACATGTCCCCAACAGGCTTAGAAAACTGTCTATGTTCAAATGATTTTTATTGTTCCAACAGAAAACAAACAATACAATCAGTAACTTATTCTAAGAAAGAACAATGCAACAACCCCCCCCCCCTTCCCAACCCTCCCCACCCCCGGAGTCCAATTTAGAAAACTGTCTAAAAAATGTGCTTCGAAAATGTCAATTTGGACATTTTAGCACGTAGTCATTCTTAGGACCCTTTTTCTCTTTTGAAAATGAGCCCTGTTGTGGTGTTCAGCCAAAATGTAACCAGTTTGCATGGATAGCGGGAGGAATTTTAAAACCAGCACTTGTTCCCAATATTATTCATTGTGTATATGATATCATTTTGTGGTAAATTTTCTGTCTAGGTGTGAAATTCTTTTCCTATGTTGACAATATGTTTATATTGATACTCATTTAAGTAGGATTACCAGATTTCCTCATAAAAAAGAACAAATCTTTGTGAGTTTAGATATCGAGTAAATATAGAAGATCTTAGCTTGTACCGGGGCGAGGCCCGAGATGTCTTGCTGTTTCCATGCTGAAGCTATCACCAACCTATTAGCAGTGTAGATTTGATGAACAAGTCTCCTCCAGCAAACCACTAGTTCCTGAGAGCCAGTGTTCAGCTGAACCAAGCCTTGGACCTGATCCCAGCAGACCTGAACTTTCAGACAGGACTACCAGATGTGACAAAAAGATCACTGCCAACCACATTGTCACCAAAGATCAGAGCTTCAACCATACATGATTTTGAAATGTACTGTACATATGTATATAACAGTAACAGCTACTACTCAAAAACATCCACTAGAGAACCAAATACTTGTATAAAATGCAGCTATGATGCCAGTAAAGGGGGTGATAGAGCCTCAGAAAGTGGAGCACTCTAACTGATATGGGTATTTTTAATTTGAACAATGTTCATGAGCTCCTGTTCAAGTCACCAGCTCTATCCCCACTCTACCACTAAATTACTTTTTAATCTTTAATTATGCACTTTTTAATAGTCTTGATATAATATTTTTAAATAACTTCATTTAAAACTTCTCCAGTATTTAAGAAACATTTAGCCCAGGCAAAAAAAACTTCCAGGAGTGAAAATACCACCAAACAGTGTTTATTTACCTCACACTATATTTGGGTCAGAATCGGCAGATAAAAGCATAAACATAACACATCAAGCTACTTTACTCATATGCACTTGATGTGTTATGGTTATTTTATCTGCCAATTCTGACCAGGGCACACTAAAGGTAGTGGCCACAGTTTGAGGCACCCAGAAGTGCACAGACATGCATAAGTAACATCATCACGTCGACGTCCGTGCATGTGCAGAGGCCCTCCAGATGGGCCCTGAGACCCCAGTAGGGGGGTGCCAGCAGGGAAGAGGGCCAGAGAGGAGCTGGTGCCGGCTGATTGCCTACAGCAGTGTTTCTCAACTACTTTGAAATAAAGGCTCGTTACTTTACCTCACTGGGGATCCGTCGTGAAGGAAAAACACAAGGCTTACATTGTATATTCCAAAGCAAATAACTTTTTATTCTAGTAATAAGTATTATAGCAGCATTAGGCAAATCAGAAATAAATCAGTTTGGACATATACAACGGAGAGAAGAAAAAAAAACTCCTACAGGGTGCCAGCATATTTCTGTAAGTATGGCACAGCTTTTCTAAAGAAACTCTGCCAAAGCATGAGGGTTTTATCCAGAAAGTTTCTTTGTTTTGCAAGACCCTCTACTAGCTGATCATGTACCACCCTATTCGAGCAAATATGCTGCCTATCTAACCCTCCCCCCAGTCCACATCTCCATTCTTCCCTGAGGGGATCAGTGTCCCAAAAGCTTCATCACTTCTCCTATTTACCCTCTTTTTATCTGATAGTGTTTATCTAGCCTGCCTCCTGTACACATAATCAGCCACAGGTACCAGAACAATGTGATCCCGGGCAGTGTTTTCTGATCTGCTACAGCTATATCTCCTCGGGTGCACAGTGAAAATGGCAATTCAAACTTTACTAAATTAGTGTACAGGGCAAGGAATTGATTCAGCAAGGGCCTTTCTGTTACAAGAGGTTCCTTTGGTGTGAAGGTGGTGGACCTCACACATCACAGAATTGCCTTCAAGGGGCTCTTTAGAATTTCAATTGGATATCTTTTAAGCATTTATTTAGGAAAAGTTAAAGGGTATTTGGAAAAATTTATTGCAAAGATTATATTAATTTCTCATGTTTTTCAAGGCCTCTGCCTTATTACATTCAAAGACTACATTTTCTTGCTCATTCAAGCACAATTTAATCTTAATTATCTCCATCTTTGCTTAAAATGCATCCAGTCTATCATTATTATGAATAGTAGTAGTAATAATAATATTCAAATTATTTATCTAAGCCAGTAAGGGGAAGGAAATGAGTTTGGGTTTAGCCTACACTTTTTTCAGGAGTAACTCTAAGTTATGTATTTTCCTGTCCCTGGAGTGCTTATCATCTAAGTTTGTACCTTAGGCAGTGGTGGGTTTAATGACTTGCCCAAGATTACAAGGAGTAGAAGTGGGATTTGAACCTTGCTTCCCTTCATAACGATGTGCAACCTAAGACACATACACATTTTTTGATGAGCAACAATTTTGTCTCTTAGTACAATCCCTAATCTTGGGAATGTTGGATTACTATATCATCTTGTACCAACCATGTCCGGATGCTACTCCAATCATTGGGTTACTTCCTCCACTCCTCTCATATTATATACAAGGTGTATTGCTTTTGACAAGTTAATTAAAATTCAAAAGTCAATTCACAAACAGATCTGTCATACTCAGTAGTCCTCGTCCAGACTTGAAACTTCAGAAATCTACCAAACTCCTCTACTGCCACCTGCAGTGAGCCATGTACAGCAACTGTGCTCCAATCTCTCCTTCTTGCACTGTTGTCTCACTGATGGCATTGGTAGGCATCTGAATGGCTGAAGCAGCCAAGGAATTCTCCATTTGTGGTGAGCTAGGACCACTAAGAAATGTATTCAGACAAAGATCCATCGTTGGCCTCCTATCTGATGACAGGACTCCGATGGGGACATCTGAGATTGGGGAAGTTTCATAAATTGATCCATTGGGCCCATGGAGGTAACTGGTCATAATTGTTGCAGTTGTCCAGGACTCATCACATCTGGGTAGGTAGAACAGACACTTCAGCCATCTTGATGGCTGAAATGTTGGTTCAGCCTACCCAGACGTGGCAAAACTCGGACAACTGCAACAATTGTGATGCCAGCCGTGGAAGCCTAAGAGAACGTATCTAGTCATGGTTCCCAGGAATAGACCATTTAAGAAACAAATAAGGAAATCCTGGGAATAGTTGAGTGTGTCATACAGCCCTTAGATCTTTAATATTTTATATAGAGATTTTAGAGCACAAGTCTCTTAACATAGAAACATAGAAATAGACGGCAGATAAGGGCCCACGGCCCATCTAGTCTGCCCACCTTAATGTCCCTCCCCTACCTTTGCCCTGTGAATAGATCCCATGTGCCGATCCCATTTGGCCTTAAAATCAGGCACGCTGCTGGCCTCAATCACCTGTAGTGGAAGACTATTCCAGCGATCAACCACTCTTTCGGTGAAAAAGAATTTCCTGGTGTCACCTCGTAGTTTCCCGCCCCTGATTTTCAACGGATGCCCTCTTGTTGTCGTGGGACCCTTGAAAAAGAAGATATCTTCCTCCGCCTCGATGCGGCCCGTAAGATACTTGAACGTCTCGATCATGTCCCCCCTCTCTCTGCGCTCCTCGAGCGAGTATAGCTGTAATTTGTCAAGCCGTTTTTCGTATGGTAGATCCTTGAGTCCCGAGACCATCCGGGTGGCCATTCTTTGCACCGACTCCAGTCTCAGCACATCCTTGCGATAATGCGGCCTCCAGAATTGCACACAGTATTCCAGGTGGGGCCTCACCATGGATCTATACAATGGCATAATAACTTCCGCCTTACGACTGACGAAACCCCTTCGTATGCAGCTCATGATTTGTCTTGCCTTGGACGAAGCCTGCTCCACTTGATTGGCAGACTTCATGTCCTCACTGACGATTACCCCCAAGTCTCGTTCTGCTACCGTTTTTGCTAGGATCTCGCCATTAAGGGTATAAGACTTGCATGGATTCTGGCTGCCCAGGTGCATAACTTTGCATTTTTTGGCATTGAAGTTGAGTTGCCATGTCCTAGACCATCGCTCCAGTAGGAGTAGGTCGTGCATCATGTTGTCGGGCACTGAATCTTCGTCTGTTGTGCATTTGCTCACTACATTACTAAGTTTGGCGTCATCGGCGAATAATGTTATTTTACCTCGAAGCCCTTCTGCCAAGTCTCTTATAAAGATGTTGAATAGGATTGGGCCCAAGACTGAGCCCTGTGGTACTCCACTAATCACCTCCGTCATTTCGGAGGGGGTGCCGTTCACTACCACCCTTTGGAGCCTACCTCCAAGCCAGCTCCCAACCCATTTCGTCAATGTGTTACCTAATCCTATAGAACTCATCTTGCTCAGTAACCTGCAGTGTGGTACGCTATCGAATGCTTTGCTAAAGTCCAGGTACACGATGTCCAGGGACTCCCCAATATCCAGCTTCCCTGTTACCCAGTCAAAGAAGCTGATCAGGTTGGATTGGCAGGATCTCCCCTTAGTAAATCCATGTTGTCGGGGATCCCGTAGATTCTCCTCATCCAGGATCTTATCTAATTGGTGTTTGATTAGAGTTTCCATTAGTTTGCTCACTATCGATGTTAGACTCACTGGTCTGTAGTTTGCTGTCTCCATCTTTGAGCCTTTCTTGTGGAGTGGAATGACGTTAGCCATCCTCCAGTCCAACGGGACGCTGCCTGTGCTAAGGGAGAGGTTGAAGAGCGCGGACAGTGGCTCCGCCAAGACATCACTCAGCTCCCTAAGCACCCTGGGGTGCAGGTTGTCCGGCCCCATTGCTTTGTTAACCTTGAGCTTTGACAGCTCACCGTAGACACTGCTGGGCGTAAACTCAAAGTTACTAAACGGGTCAACTGAGCCAACCCTTGTCTGTAGCTGAGGGCCGAGCCCTGGCGCTTCTCGGGTGAAGACTGAGCAGAAGTATTCATTTAATAGTTGGGCTTTTTCCGAATCCTTTTCCACATAGTCTCCGTCTGGTTTCCTAAGACGTACAATCCCGCCTGAGTTTTTTCTTCTATCACTGATATACCTGAAGAAGGATTTATCTCCCTTCTGGATGTTCTTTGCTAGAGACTCCTCCATGAGGAATTTAGCCTCCCTGACTGCTGTTTTGACGGCTTTTGATTTGGCCAGGTAGTCTGCTCTAGAGTCCTGCTTCCCTGATTGTTTGTAAGAGATGAATGCTTTTTTCTTCTCCTTGATCAGGTCTGAGATCTCCGCAGTAAACCACTGTGGCTTATTGTTCCTTCGCCGTTTACTTACTGATTTTACATAGCGGTTTGTTGCTTCTTGTATGGTTGCTTTCAAAGTCGACCACATGTCTTCCACGTTATTGGTTTCTTCTTGGCTTTGTAGCGCCTGGTGAACGAAGTCTCCCATTTCTTTGAAATTTGTGTCCTTGAATTTGAGGACATTGGTTAGTGTAGTAGATTTAGTGAAACCTTTCCTGATATTGAACCATACCATGTTGTGGTCACTGGAGGCCAATGTGTCGCCTACCGAGACCTCTGTGACACTTTCTCCATTGGTAAGTATCAGGTCCAGTATTGCCTGATCCCTTGTCGGTTCCAACACCAGTTGCCTGAGGCTTGCTCCTTTCATAGAGTTTAATAGCCTCTTGCTGCTGCCGGAAGCAGAGGTAAGTGTAACCCAATCCACATCAGGCATGTTGAAGTCACCTAGCAATACTGTGTCCCCACGCAAGGTGATATTTTCTATATCTTCGATTATTTCCATATCCAGGTCATCCTGTTGTCTTGGGGGTCTGTAAATTACGCCAAGATACAAGCATTTGTCCTTCCCTCTGGCCAAATTAACCCAAAGGGATTCTCCAGTATACTGGACATCTGAGATTCTCGTGACCTTAATGTCATCTTTAGTATATAATGCTACACCCCCTCCCTTCCTACCCTCTCTGTCCCGGCGAAGCAAGTTGTAACCCGGTATGACCATGTCCCACCCGTGGGAGTCTGTGAGCCAGGTTTCGGATATCGCCACCACATCCAGGTCGACATTCCTTATTTCTGTTTCCAATTCCAGGATCTTGTTTCCTAAACTGTGTGCGTTGACGTACATAGCCCTCCATGTTATATTTTTGTTATGTCTCAGTGGGGATATTCCTGTTTGAGCTATTTGAACACCTTTAGCATTGTTTGTGTTATTTGTGCTTTCCTGAGGCTCAGAACCACAATGTGTACTCCCCATATACCCAGAACTACAGTGTGTACTCCCCCTAGACCCGGAATTACAATGTGACCCATAAATATGATGTGACCCTACTCCCGACTCAAAAGTGTGTGCACTCACCCCTGACCCAGAATTTCGGTGTCTACTTTCCTCAGCCTCATAAATGTATTGGCATTTTAGTTCGCCTGGTATGTTGTTTGTGCCTGTACCCTCCCCCGACTTACCTAGTTTAAAGCCCTGTGGAGTAGGCGGGCTAGGCGGTGTCCAAGGACATTCTTCCCTCTTCTGGTTAGGTGTAGCCCGTCGTGTCCCTGTAGTCCTTGCAATGCTTCTCCATGGTGCAGAAACCCGAAGTTCATCTCCTTGCACCATCCTCGCAGCCAGTCGTTCGTCCTTTGTATTCGATCCTCTCTGGCTCTGCCCTTGCCCCTCACTGGGAGAATCGAGGAGAAGACTACCTGCGCATCCATCCTCCTCAGCTTCTCCCCCAGGGCCCTGAAGTCTTCAGGTATGCTGTCCGGGCTGCTCCTTGCGGTGTCGTTGGTTCCGACGTGGATTAGAACCATGGGGAAGTGGTCTCGGGGCTTGATGAGTCTGTCAATGCAAGCAGTGACATCCCGGATCCTGGCCCCTGGCAAACAGCAGACCTCTCTTGATTGTAGGTCTGGTCTGCAGATTGGTCCCTCGGTGCCCCTCAGCAGCGAATCTCCGATGACCACCACTCTGCGCTTCTTAGGGGTGGGCTGTACTGTTGATTCCGGAGTTGGAACCGTCTGCTGAACAACTACTTGTAGCTCTTTCTCCGGACCTTCCTGTAGCAGCTGATATCTGTTCCTCAGGGCGATATGAGGTGTCGATGTTGAGCTGTCCTGTATGGGGGAAAAAGAGACAGAGTTAGGTCCTCTGCATTTTCTTGTGGAGGAAGTCACCAACTGCCAGGAGTCAGCGTCTCCAACCACTTCCTGCATTCCGGTAGTTTGTCTCAAGGTGGCCGTTTTGGATGCTATGGGTGTTCCCAGGGCGGTCTTGTCAGGTTCCTGTTCAGCGATCTGAGACAGCTCCTGGATGACTCCATCGATGAAGGTCTCGTCGTCTCGGATGCTCCTTAAGCGCTGAACCTCCTCTCTCAGGCTCTTTAGCTCCATCAAAAGGCTTTCGTCCGGTTGAACCATTACTTCTTGTACTAAATAAGCATTGTGCATGTGATATTCATTTGTGTTACATAGTACACAAATAATAAATCTTCTGATTTCTTCTAGATTCTGCCATTTCTGAGGATGAAGCCCAGAACATTCATTTCCTTTCCCGAGAAGTATTATGGCATTTGGAGCAACAGGCAAAGGAGGAATACAGCCCCTTAATGCATCATCCTTCTATTGCCTCTTCAGAGCCAGAATTGATGCTGAGTAATTCTGAATCACCTCATTCTTTACACAGTCATGGCACTTAAGGGTAAACTTTTGATAGGATGCTTAACAGCAAAAGTATCTTTTTATTCCACAAAATTCTAACTGATTTTAAAATACAATTGATCTGTGTACCCTTTGTTTATGAGGCTAAATTATGCAAGTTTCAGCCCCCTTACCCATCGTTCCTACCTTGTTTGTATCCTATCCTATTTGAATTGTATTGTAATGTCTTAGTTGATGTCCTTGTCTAGTTACGCCATTTGATTAATATTGTTTTTTGCTCTTTTTAAAATTTTGTTACTGGCATTTTCCCCATATTTTAATCTGCATCTCGCTTAGAAGTCGGAAAAGCAACATCAAATTTTAATAAAAACTTGAAACTTCTTGTTGGTATGTCTATTGTGTGTATGCATTTTTAAATCTTAAATTACATTCCTACTTTTCAATTGCCTCCCTAGAATGTCTCTTTTTAATGCATGGAGCATGGTTGGGATAAAATACTGCATATTACCTGTGTCCTTGTTGCATTTAGATGCCTACATTACATTAGCTCTAGTGAGTGTGTGTGGGGGGGGGGGGGTCATGCCTTTATCTCTCTGGTGGTCATGTGTAACCCTGATACTGGGTTACAAATGGAACTTCTGTACGTCCCTTCTGGATTCCATATGCTAGGTGTTCAATCCTAACCTGCAATCCGGGTATTGCAGGAATTCACATCATTTCAGAACACAGGGTGCACTAGTGGCAAAATCAGTGTTTAATTTCTGCAAGCAGCCTGGGCAGAAGTCTTTTGCTGCTTCTGTTTCTTAATTTGCCGATTAAAGTTAACTTAAACTTCATTTCCTGGTGGTCCGCTGTCAGAGAAAAGGACGTAGTTCTGCGGGGCCAGACTGCAACTTCAAAGAGAGACGCTTGTAGATCTTTGAAACCAGCCAGCTATATGCCACCTTCCAGAAGTACCCAGGGTCCCTCCCGTGGAGTTTGCTAGCCGGTGACCCCACAGTCACAGGTTTCTAGTGCAGGCTGAGTGTGTCTAGACAGAAACCCACCTGGGTTTCAGGGTGTAGGCTGCCTTTCCCGTCCCGGACCACATGGCAGAGGATCCGTGGGGGTGGAGGTTGGGGGTCGGTGTCTGGCTGGCTGGCAGTCTGAAGATCTCCATTCCTGGGCATTTGGAGTTGTTTTGGGGCAGAAAAGTCCTTGTTTCTCCATTCAGCTGCTAAAAAAAGCTGACAGGCAGAAGGCACCAGACTGTGAGTAACTCCAATGTTTCCTATGGGAACTTTCGGGGTGGCTTGGAAAATGTTTTAAAACCTGTTTTTCACAGTTTTTATGGGTAGGGTTCATGTCCTCCACCTCCCCAGACCACAAATCGCTATTTTTTATTTTCAGATGTTTGTTATTTTTGCTGTTTTTGGCGCGAATTTGTGACAGCAGCCGTCTTGAATTTGAAAATTGATCTTTTGTGCTAACTTTAAATTCTGCCTCAAAACCCCCTCAATGTGACTCAAGATCAATTGGGATGGACTCCCCAGCCCCTAATCTATTGGATTTAGACATTGATTGCGCCGGATTGGCACCAGATCAGTAAATTTGAAACACGTGCCTTAGCACACCGGGGGAGTGGACGAGAGCTTCGGACTTCGCCT
Organism: Geotrypetes seraphini; assembly: GCF_902459505.1. NCBI lineage: Eukaryota > Metazoa > Chordata > Amphibia > Gymnophiona > Dermophiidae > Geotrypetes > Geotrypetes seraphini. The sequence continues at coordinate 26,227,449 of NC_047101.1, read as the reverse complement.
ATTCTGTGTTCTCTTTGGCTGGGGTGCCAGACTGGGTCCATGCCTTTTGAAGAAAATTTCACCCAGGTGAGCTCTTTGGGGACAACGGGGCAGAAAATGAAATAAATAATAAATTTAATTTGGATCCAGCTGCTGCCTTTGCTGAGACTGGTCTCCTCAGCCTCCCTGAGCATCCAGGGTTGGAGTTTCTGATCCTTCTTCGCATTTTCAGTGGGCTTCTGTCTGCCTCTTTCTAGTTGATGTTCTGTAAGAGCTCCGTTTGGGTTTTTCACTTTCCAGGCTTCAGTCCTGGTCTGTTCTGTGCCTTTTCTATTCCGTCCACGGATCCTGGGACAAGTTTCAGAACAATGTGATCCCAGACAGCGTTTTCTGATCTGCTACAGCTTTGTCTCTGTTTTATTTCCTGAATCCTGCTCTTTGGCAGGTCTGAACAGCCTGAGGTAGATTCTGCTGTGGTGCAGGTTTCCAGCATGCAGCCCTCCCTAGGGCTGGGGAGTGAATATTCAGGTCTCTCAGGATGCCTGAGGCTATTCTGATATAAAATATTCTTTTCTAGCATCCTCAGGTAGCCCAAGTGGTGGTGGCCACTTCATTTTTGGCACATGCCTGTCATTCCGGCCTGAGCAATGCGTCCTCTGTGGTGGTGCATACCTATTCTTCGTTGGTGTGGCTGCGGTGCTGACTGTCCTTTATGATCTCTTTTGAGTCTTAGTTCTGCTGGTGCAGAGACCGAGCGCCAGTCTCTTTGGACATGTTTTTAGATGTGGACACAGCCTCGAGGTTCTCCTTCAGTGGCCATCCTTGCAAGGTCCGGATTCTTGTTAGTACAGTTCAGAATGATCTTTTCTCAGGTATGGTGCTCGCTACCCTACATTGCTCCCTGTAATCCAGCTTCGCTGACCTTCAGGAGTGGATTGTAGTTCTCTTCGTTCCTCCCGCAGGTGTCGTCAGGGTTATTCTGTTTTTTCCTCCTTGAGACATTAATAGGGCCTCCGTTACCATGGTTCAGATTCCAGGCGTCATCAAGTTCCTGTACAGTGGCTATGCCACACACTTGCACGCACACACACACACAAAAAAACCCATTAGAATAAAAAGTGCCCGTCTTCTTCTACTGTTTTGTCAGTATGGATTCGACTTTCATTGGTCACTTGTTAATCTTTGCCTGCCTCTGGTTTGGTTTCTGAACTCTGACAAGTCGCCGGCAAAGTTTAAGGTCTGTGATATTCTGTAGCACCTCTTGGTCTTCGGGATGCTTAAACCAGTTCTAGTACCCTGAATGAGGACTTAAGTGAATGCTCCTTATACTTCCTTGTGCCAGACGGGCTCGGTGATTTGAAGACACATTCTGGTTCTATGATTGGTCACCCACTTCAAGCTTAGCTGCTGTCTCTAGGGAATTTTCTAGTCTTCTTGTATTTTTCAGAGGTTTTCCTCCATATTTCAATCTCCCTTGAGCATCGCAGGTTTCTGCTTTTCCATGTTCCACATCAGCATTTCCAGTTCACAGCTCTGCCCCTTGGCCTCACCCCTTTCATCCCAGTAATTGTAGTTGAGCTGGTTTTCCGCCAGCAAGGGGTCCACATCCACCCTTGCTGGGACAGCAGGTGCTCTGGGTTCCATTTCATTGGGTGTACGAAGACATGGTGGGGATGGTAGTGTCTCTGCTGCAGGCAAGGCAAGTTCAGGAAGAGACACAGAGCATTCTCCCAGTCTCTGGACTTTTTTAGGCCTTCTTTTCATCTCCAGATGGAATCGTGCATTTCTTCTCAGGGCGATTAGACAACCTTCATCAACAGATTTGAATTCTCTTGGATTGTCCGGCTCTCTCGGCCTGGGTTTATTTGCAGGTTCTGGTGCTCGAACAGCCTCCTTGGGGGCGATCCCCTGGGCCAGAGCGGCTATGCATCCTTGATGGGAGCCCTTCTTCTCTTGTTGATCTCTGCTGAGTTTTTCCACCTTTCACGGCTGCTCTCCTGGACAGAGCCAGATAGCGGCAATTTGAGCTGGTGGCTTCAGGGTGGCTCTCGGCTAGGGCTGGCTTCTTCATATTTCCAAGTGGTTAACTCTTAGCATGAATGCCAGCATCTTGGGTTGCAGGCTCCTTCTGGGGCCCACTCCATTCATGGGTAGTGGACTCCTGGTCTGCAAGACCTATCGTCTTGAGCTTCAGAAATTCGGCTGGCGCTACTCGCTCTCCAGCCCCTTCATAAGAATCAGTGGTGCAAGTTTTCTTCGACGCTATGGTGGTGGCATATGTACATTGTCAGGGAGCTCTACTGCCCTCTCTCTCTCTCTCTCTCTCTTGCAAGATAGAACTGTGGCATTCCACTGGGAGGAAGCTCTTCGGCCTTTCTCGGCGGCCCATGGGGCCAGAGTCGCCACTGTTCCAGCAGTCTTCCTCGGCCAACATTTCCTGGTTTCAGGAGCCTGGTTCCTCTCACAAGAGCCGGGGTTTGCCCTGGAGGATTTTGTTGGCTTCAGCAGAGATTTCAAAGTCCGGGCACCTTTCAGTCAACGAACAACGTGGGAGCTAGGTTCAGATGTATTGGTTTGGCCCTGGCTGGCTCACGAGTTCCTCTGTGATGTCCCCCCATGGCCTCTGATAGGTCAGGTCATCTGCTGGATAAGTAACACATTCTGGCCTGGTGTCTTTAGTAACTCTGGTTTGGCTTCGCCATCCGTGGTATGCAGTTCTTGTATGTCTTTAGCGGGATGAGAGACTCCGGTTCCCTTTTTATTAATATCTTCTTAGTCAGGGACTGGTGTCCTTGGAAAACCCACGACATTTTGGTCTTTTGGCATGGCTTTTGAGTGCTCAGCCTTGATAGTGAGCAGTTATTTGGAGGTAGTTATCATGATTCTTTTGCACTTGAAGTATCCTCTACTTTGGCTTCTTCTGCCAAAGCCTGGTAGGCTTTTCTCACCGGGGGTGCAGTGAAGCCTGAGCAGGCTCCCAATTAGGTAGTCCTCATTTTCCTTCAGGAGGGTTTAGCCAGAAGTCTGGCAGTGGCCTCCCTGAAAGTTCAGGTTGCAGGCTTTGTGTGTTTTTAGGTGCACAGAGGAGCTAATTCATTTACTATTTCAGATCTGACCAGGTGTGTGAGGGAGACGCTTTGTCCAAGCCCTCCCTTGTATCTTCTTTTCTCTTCGTGGACTCTTAACATCATTTTACAAAGCCTTGATAAGGCTTCCTTTGAACCACTATAGGATGTAGCTCTTATTGTTTATTGTTTATTGTTTGTTTATTGTTTATTTTAATTATTTGATTAAACGCCTTATCGATTCTACAAAGCGTTGTACAGAATAAAAATTTTTTCCTTTAGACAAACAATATTACAATTAATACATACTTTTTTTAAAGAAAAAAAGAAAACTACAGACGAACTATAATACATACAAAATTGTTGTGGACGAACGAACAAAAGACACACAAGGTAAAGAGGGGAGAAATACAATAGTTATAGTAAATAGAAGAGACATTAATGGAAAGAACAAAAGGGCAGGGAGATTAATTTAAAAGAGTAAAAAAGAGATTAAAATTAAGACGTCAATTAAAATTAAATTTAAGATAAAGTAAAACTTCAGTTAAAAGCATCTTTAAATAGGAAGCATTTTAATTTGCTTTTGAATGATGTTAGATTATTTTCCATTTTTAAATACAACGGAAGAGAATTCCAAATCGTTGGGGCTGTTACCGAAAAAATGGTAGTACGACGTGTGCCAATCATCTTCAATGAAGGGATATTAAGGTTAGATTGGGTTATGGATCTCAAAGATCTTGGTGGGTCATAAGGGATCAATAATCTATCAATGAAAGCTGGAGAATTGGTTTGCAAGGTTTTAAATGTTAAAAGAGCTATTTTATAAGATATCCTATGTGAAATTGGCAACCAGTGGGCGTCTTTTAGCAGAGGGGTAACATGATCATACTTTGATGCCTTTGAAATTAACTTAATGGCCGTATTTTGAATTAACTGTAAACGTTTCAAATCCTTATGATATATTCCTTTTAAAAGTGAATTGCAATAGTCTATTTTTGAGATTACAAGTGAATGAATCAGTACGTTAAGGGAACTGGTGTCGAGAAGAGGAGCCAGTGTTCGAATCATTCTTAGTTTGTAAAAGCTTCTTGACCTCCTGATCACGATGGTTTTTCTGGTCACTGTTGTCTCAGTACAGTGTATTATCCCAGGACAAGCAGGCAGGTATTCTCACTAGTGGGTGATGTCATCCGACAGAGCCCCGATACGGACATCTTGCAAGCATGTCTTGCTTGAAGAAACTCAGAAGTTTCGAGATGCCCGCACCGCGCATGCGCCAGTGCCTTCCCGCCCGATGTACCGGGCGTGTCTCCTCAGTTCTTTTCTTTCCGCGGAGCTGAGAAGTTTCACTTCATTCTGCGCTGACTGAATTTCAGTATATTTGCCTTCTTTACTACCGCGTTTTGTTGTTTATTTGATTTCTTTCAATTTTACGTTCTATTTAAAAAAAAAAAAAAGTTAAAATTATTTCTTCCGGCGGTTCGGCCGGGCCGGCCTCGTGGCTTAGGCCGAGCACCTTCAACCTAGCGGCGACGATTTTCCGGCCTATGTCCCGGCCAATCACCGGTTTTAAAAAGTGCAGCAAGTGCCAGCGTGCGATTTCGTTGACGGACCCGCATCGACGCTGTCTTCAGTGTCTTGGTCCAGAACACGTTCCGAAATCGTGCCGGCCTTGTTCCACGCTCACTGCGCGATCGTTCAAACGGCGCTGCTTACTTTGGGAGTCGATGTTTAAGATGGAGTCTGCCAAAGAGCCGTCTGCTTCCACTTCTACTGCGGTTTCGCCGGTTCGTTCGAAACCTGCATCGACAACTCCTGCATCTGGCATCGTGAAGCCGGCATCGTTCACTCCGACTTCTGCCTCCGGTTCAGCATCGGTGCCTGTCCCCGTCTCCTTGGCTCAGGTACCGCCTTCCACTGTCCCTCCGGTGGTCATCAAAGTGCCTAAAGCTAGCAAGCAAAAGCACTTGGCCACAAAGGAGCGCGAAGACCGTGCTGGAGGACCCCCTTTCGGTGCGGATCCCTCCATATCGGCTTCGCTGCGATCCCTGCTGGAAGCTCAGTTTGTCGAGCTTATGCAGTCTATGGGACCCCGGCTTATCGCCTCCATTCAGGGTGACCTCCCGGTCTCGACCCCGGGGGGCGGTCCGCCCCCTCCCCCTCCTCCTCGTCGTACGATCTCTCTGCTCGACGAGGAGGAGCGGCGGAGGGCGGCGGGTGCTTCCAGGCGGGCTTCATTTAGTGATATGCCGCCTTGGAGCCCATCGCGCCCCCTCGACAGCAGAGTGCTGTGTCAGCCCCTGATAGTCGAAGTCCTGGGCATACTGCATCGCAGGAAGAGTTCTTCCGCACTCCATACCAGACCTGGGTGGCGCTGCGTGAGTCCGCATCCTTACCACCTCTGCGATCCACTGCATCGAGTCCCATCCATTCCTTGGAGGCTTCGGGGTATCGTGCGATGCACAGAAGATCTCGTTCCCCATCCCGTCACCGGGAGGGGCATCGATCTCGGCACTCATCTCGACACTCCTCACGTCATTCGGAGGTGTCCCCGCAAAAGAAGATCCAGCGTATGGGATACTCCTCGTCAGATTTATCCCCGCCTGAGGGACCGGAGTATGAGGAACCATCTACCTCCTATTCTCCTTGCCGCTCTCAGCTTTCTCTGGATCCGGAGGCTTCCACTTCTTCTAGTCCGTCTCGCCGGCCGGCGCTGGCGGACCAACTATCTTTTTCATCCTTCCTTCGACAAATGGCGGATGATTTGGATGTGACGTTGGACACTGGTTCTCGATATTCTAAGGAGTATCTGGACACCATGCATTTGCCTCACCCTCCAGCGGAGACGCTTCGCCTTCCTCTGCATAAACTGCTTGACCAGACTTTCATGCGTTGTTTTGAGACACCGTATTCCATCCCTGCAGTTCCCAGTAAATTGGATGCTCGATACCGCATCGTCCATCACAAAGGGTTTGAGGGGGCGCAACTTTCTCATCAATCACTTCTGGTCGAGTCCTCCCTCAAACGATCTCATCCCTCCCAGGTTTACGCCTCAGTACCCCCAGGCCGTGAAGGGAGGACGATGGATAAATTTGGTAGACGTATCTACCAGAATTCGATGATGGCGACTCGAGTGCTCAATTACAATTTCTTCTTCTCTTCATATTTGGACTTTTTCTTGCCGGTGCTCCGCAAGTTCATCCCTTTTATCGATGCTCAAGCTCGATTCGAATTTGAAGAGGTGGTGGCGACCCTTTCTCAGTTACGCCTGCAGCTAATGCAATCCTCCTACGATGCCTTTGAACTCTCGGCACGTGCTGCGGCCTGTTCGGTCGCCATGCGTCGCCTGGCATGGCTTCGTACCATTGATATGGATCCGAACCTCCAAGACAGACTTGCTAATGTGCCTTGTGCGGGGGCGGATCTGTTCGATGAGTCTATCGAGACTGTTACTAAAAAGCTTTCGGACCATGAGAAGTCCTTCCAGTCTATTCTGCGGCCTAAGCCTAAACCTCAGCAGTCTCGTCCCTCTAGGCCACCTCTGATTTACCAGCGGCGTTATCAGCCGAGACAGACTCCTCCTGCGAGACAGCCTGCAAAGAGACAGCCTCCTCAGAAGCCTCAGCAGAAGCCTAAGATGCCGGCTGCACCCAAGGCTACTCAGCCTTTTTGACTCTCTTCCAGGGAGCATAACCGACTTCGTTCTGTCTCCCCCCGTTTTTCCCATCGGGGGTCGTCTCCATCATTTTTGTCATCGATGGGAGACAATCACCACGGACCTCTGGGTCCTTACCATCGTAAGAGAGGGATACTCTCTTCATTTCCAACGGGTCCCCCCCGGACCACCCGCCAAGAGAGTATCCTTCCAACTCGACGCAGACCGCTCTTCTTCTCCAGGAGGCTCAGGCTCTTCTTCGGCTTCGGGCCGTCGAGCCGGTGCCATTAGATCAGCAAAACCGGGGGTTCTACTCCCGGTACTTCTTGGTTCCGAAGAAGACGGGCGATCTGCGTTCCATTTTGGACCTTCGAGTCCTCAACAAGTTTTTGGTCAAGGAGCGGTTCCGCATGCTGACCCTTGCTTCTCTCTATCCCCTCCTCGAGCAGAACGATTGGTTATGCTCTCTGGACCTTAAGGAGGCCTACACTCACATCCCGATTCATCCGGCCTCCCGCAAGTTTCTCAGATTTCGGGTGGGACATTTACATCTGCAGTATCGAGTGCTTCCATTCGGCCTTTCCTCGTCTCCCAGAGTCTTCACGAAGTGTCTGGTGGTGGTGGCCGCTGCACTCCGGAACATGGGTCTTCAGGTGTTTCCATACCTCGACGACTGGCTCATCAAGGCACCGTCGGCTCCAGAGGTCATTTCGGCGACCTTGACTACAATTTGTTTCCTGCAGAGTTTGGGCTTCGAGATCAACTTCCCCAAGTCACATCTGCAGCCCACCCAGTCTCTCCCCTTTATCGGGGCTGTTCTGGATACCATTCAACTTCGAGCATTCCTTCCTCCTCAACGCATGGATGCTCTCCTTCTACTCTGCCAGTCGGTGTCTTCTCGCCCGTCCATCTCGGCGAGACATATGATGGTCCTCTTGGGCCACATGGCATCTACAGTTCATGTGACGCCTTTTGCCAGACTACATCTCAGAATTCCTCAATGGACACTGGCATCTCAGTGGACTCAGGTGTCCGACCCGTTGTCCCGTCACATTGTCGTCACTCCTGCTCTACGGCAGTCTCTTCTCTGGTGGATGACCTCTTCGAATCTATCCAGAGGTTTGCTGTTTCACTCTCCTCCCCACCAGAAAGTTCTCACGACCGATTCATCGAACTATGCTTGGGGGGCTCATCTGGATGGTCTTCACACTCAGGGGTTCTGGACCAGTGCGGAACGACTCCATCAAATCAATCTTCTGGAGCTCAGAGCCATCTTCAATGCTCTCCGAGCTTTTCAGCATCTGCTTCACGACATGGTGGTCCTTATTCGCACAGACAATCAGGTCGCCATGTGTTATGTCAACAAACAAGGGGGCACGGGCTCGGCCCCTCTTTGTCAGGAAGCTCTTCGAGTCTGGGATTGGGCGGTTCGCCACAACACCTTCCTCAGAGCTGTCTACATTCAGGGGAAAGACAACGTCTTAGCAGACAAATTGAGTCGTCTTCTCCAGCCTCACGAATGGACGCTCCATTCCAAACCCCTTCATCAGATCTTTGCTCAGTGGGGAACGCCTCAGATAGACCTCTTTGCAGCCCCCCACAACTTCAAACTGCCTCAGTTTTGCTCCAGGATCTACACTCCTCTCCGCCTCGAGGCGGACGCCTTTCTACTGGATTGGGGGAATCGCTTCCTATATGCGTTTCCTCCATTTCCTCTCATTCAGAAGACTCTGGTCAAGTTGAGATCAGACCATGCCACCATGATTCTGATTGCTCCTCGGTGCCCCAGACAACCTTGGTACTCCCTTCTACTTCAGCTGTGTAGCAGGGAGCCAGTACTTCTTCCAGTGTTTCCTTCACTACTTACTCAACATCAAGGTTCACTACTTCATCCCAACCTGCAGTCTCTCCACCTGACAGCTTGGTTCCTTTCAACATAACTCCTCACCAGTTCTCTCAAGCAGTGAGGGAGGTCTTGGAGGCTTCCAGGAAGCCTGCTACTCGACAATGCTATTCCCAAAAATGGACTAGATTCTCTTCCTGGTGTATTTCCAATGCCACGGAACCTCAGCGAGCTTCCCTATCTTCTGTATTGGACTATCTTCTACACCTGTCTCAGTCTGGTCTCAAGTCTACCTCTATACGAGTCCACCTGAGTGCTATTGCGGCTTTCCACCAGCCTCTACAGGGAAAACCTTTGTCTGCTCAACCTGTGGTTTCCAGATTTATGAAAGGGCTTTTCCATGTCAACCCTCCTATCAAACCTCCTCCTGTGGTTTGGGATCTCAATGTTGTCCTGTCTCATCTTATGAAGCCTCCGTTTGAACCTCTCAACAAGGCTCCACTTAAGTATCTCACCTGGAAGGTGGTTTTCCTGGTGGCCCTCACGTCAGCTCGCCGGGTCAGCGAGCTTCAGGCCCTAGTGGTGGATCCACCGTTCACTGTATTCCATCATGACAAGGTGGTCCTTCGTACTCATCCAAAATTCTTGCCTAAAGTGGTCTCTGAATTTCACATCAACCAATCCATCGTGCTTCCAGTGTTCTTTCCAAAGCCTCATTCTCATCCTGGGGAATCTGCTTTGCACACTCTGGACTGTAAACGTGCTCTAGCTTTCTACTTGGATCGCACAAAGCCACACAGAACTGCTCCTCAACTTTTCGTCTCCTTTGATCCAAACAAGTTGGGACGACCTGTATCGAAGCGCACCATCTCTAACTGGATGGCGGCTTGTATCTCTTCCTGCTATGCCCAGGCTGGATTATCCCTTCCCTGTAAGGTCACAGCCCATAAGGTCAGAGCAATGGCAGCCTCTGTTGCCTTCCTCAGATCGACACCGATTGAGGAGATTTGTAAGGCTGCCACTTGGTCCTCGGTTCATACATTCACCTCTCATTATTGTCTGGATACTTTCTCCAGACGGGATGGACAGTTTGGCCAAACTGTGTTACAAAATTTGTTCTCTTAAGTTGCCAACTCTCCCTCCATCCCATTGGGGTTAGCTTGGAGGTCACCCACTAGTGAGAATACCTGCCTGCTTGTCCTGGGATAAAGCAATGTTACTTACCGTAACAGTTGTTATCCAGGGACAGCAGGCAGCTATTCTCACGTCCCACCCACCTCCCCTGGGTTGGCTTCTCAGGCTAGCTACCTGAACTGAGGAGACACGCCCGGTACATCGGGCGGGAAGGCACTGGCGCATGCGCGGTGCGGGCATCTCGAAACTTCTGAGTTTCTTCAAGCAAGACATGCTTGCAAGATGTCCGTATCGGGGCTCTGTCGGATGACATCACCCACTAGTGAGAATAGCTGCCTGCTGTCCCTGGATAACAACTGTTACGGTAAGTAACATTGCTTTTTGGAGTTTCTGCTCTTTCGTGCAGAGAACCTTTTTTCCGTGTGATAGACGCGGGTGTTTTCCTCTGTACTGTACACTCCTTCTTGTCGACAGTGGTCTCAGCTTTCCGAGTTCATCAGGAAGTTAGATTGTCTGCATTTCATACGACAGGTTCAGAGTACAAAGATTGGATCTTCTGCAGATTAGATGTCCGGAAGATCTTGCTCCTGAAGATTGGAGGGTGGCCAATGTTATGCCGATTTTTAAAAAGAGTTCCAAGGGAGATCCAGTAAATTATATACCGGTAAGTCTGACTTCAGTGCCGGGTAAAATGGTGGAAACAATTATAAAAAATAAAATTGTGGAACATGTAGACAAACACGATTTAATGAGACAGAGTCAGCATGGGTTCAACTGAGGGAGATCCTGCCTCATCAAGTTGCTTGACTTCTTTAAAGGTGTGAATTAACATGTGGATAAAGGTGAGCCAGTTAATGTAGTGTATCTAGATTTTCAGAAAGCTTTTGATACAGTTCCTCATAAAAGGCTCCTGAGAAAATTAGAGCCATGAGATAAGTGGCAAAGTTCAGTTGTGAATTAGGAATTGGTTATTGGATAGAAAACAGAAGGTAGGCTTAAATGGTCATTTTTCTTAATAGAGGAGAGTAAACAGTGGAATGCCACAAGGATATGTACTGGGACCGGTGCTATTTAACTTATTTATAAACAATCTGGAAATTGGAACGACGAGTGAAGTGATTAAATTTGCAGATGACACTAAACTGTTCAGAGTTGTTAAAACGCATGCAGATTGTGAAAAATTGCAGGCAGACCTTAGAAAATTGGAAGACTGGACGTCCAAGGGGTAGATGAAATTTAATGTGGATAAATGCAAAGTGATGCACATTGGGAAGCATAACCCAAATCACAGATGACTTCATGCTGCTTTGGGGTCCTGACGCATTTCGCCAAATGACTGCTTCAGAAAACCCATAAATAGCTGAACTTCAACCCGTTTTCAAACAAAATATGGTATGTGGAAAAACATAGATAAAGGTTACAATCAATAACAAAAAACATCAAAATACTGCTCATACCATATTGTGTTAAACATAGAATCATGAAAACTGCAGAAGGTACCTGTCTATCATACTCCCACTCTTCACACTCGCAGACAAACTGGTACACACGTCAGCTGATATTTAAAGATCCCAACCAGAAATTACATCAAGCGATAAGTGCGGGCGTTTCAAAACGCTGTCAATCATTCAATGCAAAGAATCAGGTATCATAGTCTATCACTGAAGATAATATTAAAAATAAGAAAAAGTGCAAAAATGTTAGAAAAAATTTTCACCATTCCACCACTTAGATTGAACAAGTCCAGGTAACACATCAAGAATGAGGTAAAAATGCCCACCATTCCACTTCTTTGTTCAAGCCCAAAGGAAAAACTGTCTCCCACTTGTAAATCCACTGTTGGTTTTTTCTCCACAGGAACTCCTTAACGTTACCTCCCCTGGGGAAGGAGGTGTTGGCCTCTTATTTTTCATTTTTATAAATTTATATTTGAAATTCTTAATTTGTAATGTACAGTGTTTATAATACCATTGGAAAATTTTTGCACACATCAACTCAGTCCTTTGCTCACGCAAAAAAAATTTTGTTCACATCAACTCAGTCCTTAGAGGTAACATTACTTGTAACCCATTAGATTCTAGGAATTTCACTATCATTTCCTTCAGGAACAGTTCCATTATTTTTCCTATAACTGAAGTGAGGTTTACCGGCCTGTAGTTTCATCTCTGTAGGGCATTCGGTTGAGGCACCCCCCTAAAGAGAGCGCTTTGACTTCATAAGGACTCTTGAAAGCTAAGTTTTTCTGCATATCACATTCTATGAGAAAACTGTTACATTTAAGAACTGTTAGATTTAAACATTTTCACTGATATATTATTGATTTACTTGATTCCAAACTTGCATTGGGCACTTTACTATTTATTGATTGTTATATATGAAAGACACTTTTATATTTAAAGCGTACGGTGCACGAAGCACAGAACCTGTACGTCCCCAGGTTCAGAAAAGAGTGCAAGAAAAATCGAATAAAGAACCCAGCATGGATAACGGCAGTAAAAAAGGCGATCAGTAACAAGAAATCATCGTTCAAAAAATGGAAACAGGACCAAACGCAGGCCAACCAAAAGGAACACAAGGAAAGCCAGAAGGAATGCCACCGAGTGGTTAGGAGAGCAAAGAGGGAATATGAAGAGAGACTAGCGGGAGAGGCAAAAAATTTCAAATCATTCTTCAGGTACGTAAAGGGAAAGCAACCAGCGAGGGAGGAAGTGGGGCCCTTGGATGATGGGGATAGAAAGGGAGTAGTGAGGGAGGAAAAAGAAATAGCTGACAAGTTAAATGACTTCTTTACGTCGGTCTTCACGAGGGAGGACACATCCAACATTCCGGAACCAGAGGAAATAGAAAATGGAGATCAAGATAGCAAGCTGGTCCAATTAGAGGTGAGCCAGGAGGATGTCCTCAGGCAGATAGACAAGCTAAAGAGCGACAAGTCGCCAGGTCCGGACGGCATTCACCCAAGGGTGCTCAAGGAATTAAGGAATGAAATAGCAGAGACACTTCAGCAAATATGCAACCTATCCCTAAAAACTGGAGAGATCCCGGAGGACTGGAAAATAGCTAATGTCACGCCCATCTTCAAGAAGGGTTCGAGGGGCGACCCGGGAAACTATAGGCCGGTAAGCCTCACATCGGTCCCGGGAAAGATGATGGAGGCACTGATTAAGGACAGCATATGTGACCATATCGAAAAAAATGGACAGCTAAGGTCGAGCCAGCATGGGTTCTGCAAGGGTAGGTCGTGCCTCACAAACTTGTTGTACTTCTTTGAGGGGGTAAATAACCAGGTGGACAAAGGAGAACCCATAGACATAATTTACCTAGACTTCCAGAAAGCCTTCGATAAGGTACCACATGAGCGGTTGCTCAGGAAGCTATGGAATCATGGGGTGCACGGGGAAGTCCACCGATGGATCAAAAACTGGCTGGCAGACAGGAAGCAGAGGGTTGGTGTAAAGGGCCATTACTCGGACTGGCAAGAGGTCACGAGCGGGGTTCCTCAAGGATCGGTGCTGGGACCGCTCCTGTTTAACATATTCATTGACGACCTGGAGGCGGGAACAAAATGCGAGGTCATCAAATTCGCAGATGACACCAAACTATTCAGCAAGGTTGAAACCACGGTTGACTGCGAGAATCTTCAAAGAGATCTTACGACATTGGAAGAATGGGCGAAAAAGTGGCAAATGAGCTTCAATGTAGGGAAATGCAAGGTCATGCATATAGGGAGAAGGAACCCGATGTTCACTTACAAAATGGGGGGATCAATGCTAGGGGTCAGTAATCTGGAAAGAGACTTGGGAGTGATGGTAGACACGACATTGAAGGCGTCGGCACAATGCGCCACAGCCTCGAGGAAAGCAAACCAAATGTTAGGTATCATTAAGAAGGGTATCTCGACCAGAACGAAGGAAGTCATCCTGCCACTGTACCGGGCTATGGTGCGCCCGCATCTGGAATACTGTGTACAGTACTGGTCACCGTACCTCAAAAAGGACATGGCAATGCTTGAGGGAGTCCAGAGAAGAGCAACTAAACTGATTAAGGGTATGGAAAACCTTACATACACTGACAGACTGAAGAAGCTGGGGCTGTTCTCCCTGGAAAAGCGGAGACTCAGAGGAGATATGATAGAGACCTTCAAGATCCTGAGGGGCATCGAAAAGGTTGACAAAGACAGATTTTTCAATTTGAAAGAAACCACAAGAACAAGGGGACACTCGATGAAATTGAAGGGGGACAGGTTTAAAACAAACGCAAGGAAGTTCTTTTTCACACAGAGGGTGGTGGACACATGGAACACCCTTCCGGAGGCCGTGATAAGAAATAGCACAGTACAGGTTTCAAAGATGACCTGGATAGGTTCCTGGAAGACAAAGGGATTGAGGGGTACAGATAAGAGCAGTGGAAGGTTTAGAGATAAGTGTAGAGGTAGGCATAAAATTAGTCAGGGACCGCTGACCAGGCAATATGCCTGATGGGCCGCCGCGTGAGCGGACCGCTGGGCTGGATGGACCTCTGGTCTGCCCCGGCGGAGGCGACTACTTATGTACTTATGTACTTATGTACTTAAAAGGTTCATGGGGAGACTGAAGGTGTTGTTTGTGAGTATAATCCTGTAGGGTGCTTCATGCGCTGAGGATACACCCAGGTGAACTCCGTTAGAGCTTTTTCTCTCAGGAAGTTCCCCAGACTGATTAGTCTCCCTTTGTTAACCATTCTACAAATTTAATTTTTCTTAACCGTTTGAATAGAGTGAGTGCTGATGCATAGTTGGAATACAAGGAACTAAAGCAGGTCTGTGTGAACGTACTATATTTGAAATTGACTCCTTCATATTTATATAGAACTTCAGGCTTTGGGATATTTTGGGTTTTATCTCTGTGACCACTTTTATAAAGAGAGATCACATCCACTCTTCTCCAGTCCCATAGAAACTCTCCTATCTCCAAGGATTTATTGAACAAATCTTTAAAAGGACCCATCAATAATATCCTCCAAGGATACCTCACACTGAACCATCCGCTCTCGGGCGACTGTCAGTTTTCCCCCACATCTCAGTTTAAAAGCTGCTCTATCTCCTTTTTAAACGTTAGCGCCAGCAGCATCCCAGTTAAGGTGGAATCTGTCCTTTCGGAACAAGCTCCCCTTTCCCAGAAGGTTGCCCAGTTTCTAACAAATCTAAATCCCAGCACCATCATCTCAACCACGCACTGAGACTTTGGAGCTCTACCTGCCTCTTGGGTCCTGCATGTGGAACTGGGAGCATTTCTGAAAATGCAACCCTGGAGGATCTGGATTTCAGCTTTCTACCTAAGAGCCTAAATTTGGCTTCCAGAACCTCCCTTCCGCCCCAGCACTATCTAAAATCCTATCTATGTAACGCATGAGGTCTGCCATCTTTGCATCAGGCAGGCAAGTGACCAGGCGATTCTCATGCCCACCAGCCACCCAGCTATCTACAAATCTAATAATCGAATCACCAACTACAACCACTGTCCTAACTTTTCCCTCCTGCAATATGATTTTATCCGGCCTGTGGAAGAATTGTGTGGAAATGCACCAACTGGATTAATTTTCCAATTAGAATTTGCAAAATAAAAAAAACACCCCAAACCAACAACCCATGGGGTGTTGATAGATTTCAAATGCATTAATTAAAATTGTGTTCAAAATATATTGATATTCCATATTATATTAATATTCATATTAATAATATTCACAACTTTATTTAATATTGAATCATAATTGTATATTTCAATGTCTTTCTTCATACTTGATCAGCCTTGATCAACAGTCTGAATTCATGGCATTGTAAGTAGCTCTGGTGCTGTGATGAATCTTTAAATTGAATCTGGAAGTTCGTTACTAGTCGTTATGGATTATCCATAAGAATATTTGCAGTGTTGCAGTATATAATACTCAGTTTGTAATTGTATAAATTTATATTTAAAGGTGCGTATTCACAAATTTCCTTGTATGATAGTTTAATCTCATACACTCTGTAATTAGTTTATAAAATTTTCTGCTTTCAATGTCACCTAGTCTTTTAAAAGAGTAAAAAATCAATTCACTTTTACCCATTCTACACCACTCAGGATTTTGTAGACCTCAATCATATCTTACCTCAGCTTTCTCTTTCTCTTTCCCAACCCTAACCCTAACCTCTTTAGCCTTTCCTCTCATTTTGTCCTCCATTGTTCTATCAGGCCTACTCGAAACCATCATTTTTTTGCCTATCCGACATTAAGATCCGGCTGATATAAGAAATTTTTGGATAGAACACATGCATTCCAATTGTTTGTAAAGAGAGCGAAACGGAGATCTTCCGTCATTTCCATTTGGCCGGGTAGCAAATCTACTCCTGAGCTAAGTACTATTACAATAATGAACATAAGGAGATAATCAAAGTAGAATAACTATAGTGAAAGAAAAAGAAAAATTTCCATATACATTAAACCTTACCTTGCCACTCAAGGAATCCACCCACCAACAGCCATCCACCTAGCAGACCACCTCAAAAACAAGATCACTAATATCAGAACCGTATTCATCAATACACCCACCCATCTCGAAAAGATAACAACAAACCCAACAACAGGTGAAGCCATCGTAGCAGACAGAAGCTGGTCCAACTTCCCAATCCTACTTTGGTTGGATATGAACTGACTCTACAATAAATACAGCCATGCTTCCAGCTAACTAAATAATTGCCCCACCTACCTGTTATCAAACGCCTCCATCACATTCAAAACCAACTTTATGTTATGGATTCAAACCACATTAACAGAAGGCCAATTCCCAAAGGACCTAGGAGAGATCTTAATCACCCCAATCATGAAAGATCACAAAGGCCCAATAGATAGCCCCTCCAACTACAGACCTATCACTTCAATTCCAATATACGTCAAAATAATAGAAGGCCTAGTTACACAATACCTCACAAACTACCTGGAAAAACATAACCTACTCCACCCCTCACAATCAGGATTTCGAACTAACCATAGTACAGAAACACTACTAGTCTCACTTCTAGATACAGCCCGACAACACATCAGTAAAGGAAAAAAGATGATACTAATACAACTTGACCTCTCTGCAGCATTTGACCTAGTTGACCACACCTTATTACTACAGATACTCGACGCCATAGGGATCTCAGGCAAGGTCTACAATTGGTTTCAAGGGTTCCTCAAATCAAGAACCTATAGGGTTCAATGATATAATGATATCAAATCAGAGCCATGGACAAATCCCTGCGGAGTTCCACAAGGATCACCTCTCTCACCTACACTCTTCAACCTCTTTATCTCCTCCCTAGGAGCCACCTTAGATAACCTAAATGTCACATCCTTTAGCTATGCAGACGACATCACCATACTCCTCCCCTTCGACCCATCAGAGCCCACCACCACAGCAAAGCTGGAAACAACCCTAGATACAGTAGAAAAATGGATGATGGATCACAAACTAAAACTAAACTCAGAAAAAACAAAATTCCTCCTGCTCGAAAAGGCCAAAACTCCTACCATCACAGAATTGATAATCAAAAATACCAAATACCCAATACAACCTGAACTAAACCTACTAGGAGTTACCATAGACAGATGTTGCACAATGCAGTCCCAAATCAACAAGACGACCCAGAAAGCTTTTCTAACCATGAGAAACTTACGCAAAATCAGAAAATTCTTCAACCAAACACAATTCAGACTAATTGTACAATCCCTAGTCTTAGGTCTACTGGACTATTGCAACTCCCTATATCTTCCTTGTCCAGCCATTATGATAAAGCAACTCCAGACCATACAAAACACCGCCCTCAGACTGATCTACTCACTTAGAAAATATGATCACATAACAACTGCCTTCTTAGACTCCCACTGGCTACCCATACAAGCACGAATTCAATTCAAATTCCACTGCCTATTATTCAAAGCAGTACACGGCTCTTCCCCATCCTACCTAAACAACCGCTTAAACCAGATCTCCACCACAAGACACAGAAGAACCCTGAACCCTTTTGCCTCCCCCCCACTCAAAGGCACACAACGCAAGAAAATGTTTGACAACCTTCTGGCAATACAAGCAGCAAAACTCAACCATTCCATCTCCAACCTGCTGACAACATCGGACGACTTCAAAACATTCCGTAAAGAAATCAAAACCCTGCTTTTCAAAAAATTCATCCAAATATCTTAAACCCTCTTCACCTACCTCCAGCTAATTTCACCTACCTCCAGATAATTCACCTACCTCCATTGAATTCACCTACCGCCAGATAATTCTCCCCCAAATATCCCACCTAAACACCTTTCAAGTAAACAGACCCCTAAAATAGATTGTAATCTTGCCTACTCTAACTGTATTCCATTTGCTAATATCACACAGTTCGGCACTGTCAGTTTACTATCCAACCCGTAAGATCCCCTCGAATTCTTTCCAGCTACCCCCCTAAAAAAAAAAAAAAATTGTATCCTCACTGGAAAATGTCCAGTAAAATCCTCTGATGTGATCATCGCTGGAAATGTCCAGTCAAATCTTTTGTAATCCTCCTTGAACTGCAAGGTATAGGCGGAATAGAAATCCGTAATGTAATGTAAGGTAATGTAATTAAATTGAACATTACAATAAAGAGTTTAAAAGACCGATGATAGCTCGCAAGACAGTTATATGCCATTACTTGTTCAATTGGCAGTATAACTGCGAGCACTTGAGATCCATAAAAAACCTTTTAATTCAATTTAATGAACGTTATATGGATTTGTGGCTCTGGCAGTAGCCTATATATTTTGGTGGTAAGAGTGCGTTGCACAAGATTTTTTGAAGGAGTTATCTATATCAAAATGTAATTATTCCATATACTCCATCTTATTCCTTTAGAAAACTGGTGAAGACCTATTTGTTTTAAAAATTTGTTGCTTGATATATATCTATTTTCCATTGCGTGTATTTCCCTATTATTTGTATTCTTTAGTTCTTCTTTTTTGTGAACTACCTAGAACTATGTGATGTGGCGGTATATAAGAATAAACTTATTATTATTATTCAATTTCCTTTATCATTTTGGTGGTTGTTCTTTGAATCTTTTCTAGTTCTGCTATATCTTTTTTGCTCAACTAGAACTGAATGAAATACTCAGGATGAGGTTGCACCATGGAGCAATATAGAGGCATTATCGTTTTCTTGGTCTTATTTACCATTCCTTTCCTTTCCTAATAATTCCTAGCATTCAGTTTGCTTTTTTTTAGCCACCGCTGCACACTGGGCAGAAGATTTAACAGTATTATAACACCTAGATCTTTTCCTTGGTTGATGATTCCCAGATAACTATGCTTTGGATTATTTTTCCCAATATGCATTACTTTACATTTTTCCACATTAAATTTAATCTGCCAATCGTATGTCCTCCCTAACCAGCAGATTAAACTATATCCCCCACACTGGCATCCTGTTTGTCTGTCCTTTCTGTTTAGATTGTAAACTCTTTCTTTTCTTTTTTTTTTAATATCATATTTATTGAGACAAGAGGCGTCTAAACAACGAGAGCCCAACAGTAGGCAACAAAGCAAACAGTATATCACACAAGATCAGAATGGTACAATCAGCACAAGCAGGAATGGAGCACACAAAGGAGCAGGTAGGAGACAGCAGCAGAATCACATCAGGGTCAAAGTGCAGTGGGGAAACCACTCGCTAGCCATCGCCCCCATCCACTTTTAAATATAAAAGAACATCCCCAATCCCCAAACATTGCAACACAAGCAATCATCACCCGAACACCACCCCAACATACCAGAACTCACCCATACACTACAGGACACATGCAGACTCACAAAAACTCACAACACATACACACAACTAACCAGATGCAAACACATTCGCCCTGCCGGAGAGCGCCACACCGGAGACAATGTGAAGTAAAATGGTAAAGTAAAATAGACAAGAGAAATAAGCAGGTCTGAGAAACCACTCAAGCCCGCACAGAAGCCAAACCAGCAGCAACATTTATGCATCAAGGTCCAAGAACTGCTGCCAAAGGGTGCAATAGAACTTCCATTGATCCTGCGGACGAGTCAAGTATGTGTCCAACTCAAAGCGAGCTTGCTGTTTCATCATGGCAACCACAGAGTATAAGAGGGGGCCTCCTCTGAGATCCAGTATTTTAAGATGAGCTTTTTCCCCACCAGAATCGCATGTAAAACAAATTTCTGGGAGGGTAAGTCCAAGCCATGATTCTGGAGGTCATGGACATCTCCTAATAACAAGGCAGGTGCATTCCAGGGCACCGTGCAGTGCAAGAGGAGGTCCAGGCAGCTCCTGACAGATTCCCAAAGAGTCAGTTGCAGGCATGCAAAAAAGGAATGTGCCCCTATGAGTTTTACATTTAATACATTTATCGTCAGACCATAACCCCATAACGTGTCCTCGGGCTCTCGTAATGTAAAAGTGATGCAAAATTTTGTATTGTGTCTCCTGCAAAGACACCGCTTTCACATGACAATAGAGAGTTTGAAAAAAGAACCTGATGTCATTAATAGAGACCTCCTGTTCGAGTTCAGAAGTCCACTCCCCCACCAAAATGGAGAGACATCTCTCCCCCACCCCATCCCTCCCCGCTCTGTACCAAGTAGATATTTTGTTAGCGTCTGTGGGGGTAGAAAGGAAAATCAAATCCATAGTCCCATAACCCCATTTGTCCCCATGAGCGCGCACCAGTGAGTGGTAATAGTGATGGATTTGGAGATAAGTGTATAGATTGGCGGAAGGTAGATGCCACGATGCTTGCATTTGGGCAAAAGAAGGGAACACTCCTCCCCCCAGATCTAAAGCAGCACCCATAGTTGTGTCCTTCCCTGGGCGTCCTCTCAAGCCCGCCAAACCTCCCACCCCAGGAACAAAATCAGGGTTATGAATAAGAGAAAGAAAGGGAGAAACCCGAAGTAGCCGACCCTGGTGCCTGCGCCACCAATGCCAGGCTCTGCGAAAGGGAAATAGGAATGGGAGAGTATGGGAAACAGATGCCCCAGCACCACCACCAGACCCGTGTATAAAAGACGAAAAAGACCAGGGCATTCAACAGTCCTCAAGCAGAGCCGCAGGGGAGTAGCGGCGCGAAGATACCAGATGTTCATGGATCCAACGGAGAAGCGCCGCAACGTTGTAAACACGAAGGGCAGGCAAGCCCAAACCCCCCCCTATCCCTACTCTGCGACAATTTAATAATATTTATAAGGGCCACCTTTCCCCTCCAAACAAAAGAGCGGACAATAGCCTGATAAGAGCGTTCGTCCGCGCATGATATCCAGACAGGTATTGTTTGCAAGGGGTAAAGCAGTTTCGGAAAGAGCACCATTTTCACTAAGGCCATGCGACCCATCAGGGACAGGGGAAGCGATTGCCATTTCAAACACAGGGTTTTAATCTGTCCAATAGTAGCCATGATGTTGGCAGCATACAACTTGCGGGGGTCTCTATAGAGCATGATACCTAAATATTTTAACTTCCCTGGTGCAATGCCCACACCCAATCCCTAACACCAAGGTTCCTTGGCCTGGGCCACTAGCAAAAGGGCCTCTGTCTTATCGAAGTTAATTTTAAGACCAGAAAAAAACACCATAGGACCGAATAATGGACATCAAGGTGGGCATGTTATGGTCTGCGTGATTTACATATAACAACATGTCAGCGAACATGCTAATGCCCACCCGAAGTCCCTCCAATGTAGGATCCTGTCGCAAATGGGAAGCTAGAGGCTCCAATGAAAGGAGAAAAAGGAGCGGCGAAAGAGGACAACTCTGCCGTGTACCTCTTCCGAAGGGGAAAGGATCAGATACTCCACCGTTCACCAGTAACTGGGATTGAGGATTATGATACAACGCTGAGAGCCAGGCAATGAAGTCTCCATGCACGCCAAAGCACTCAAGGGTCTTGAAGAGATGGTCCCAGGAGACCATGTCAAACGCCTTCTCAACATCCAAACTGGTGATGAGCGCTCTGTCTATGAGGTCGCGGGGAGATTGCAACACCGCTAGCACCTTCAAGAGATTCATGGAAGCATGCCTACCTGGTACAAAGCCCACTTGGTCTTCATGAATAAGAGAGGGCAGGTATACATTAAGCCGCCCCGCAAGTATGCTAGCCAAGATTTTGCCGTCTTGATTGAGGAGAGAGATGGGTCGGTAAGACACCAGAGCATCAAGAGGTCGCCCGGGCTTGGGAAGAATTATAACATGTGCTCTATTGTGGGTATCCCCCGGAGGGGTGGTAGTGCGTAAGCCTATAAAGAAGTCCCGTAAAGACGATAAATCTGAGGGGTCCAAAAGTTTATAAAACTCAGGGCCTAGTCCATCCTAGTCTTAGCCAGTTTAAGTTTCTGAATAGCCACTTGCAACTCCGTGCCTGTGATGGGACCATTAAGAGCTGCGCATTGGTCGGAAGTTAACTTGGGAAGGGAGTTATCCCGGAAGAACTGATCACTAGCAGACACATCAAAGGGTTGAGCGGCGTAAAGGTCTGAGTAAAATTTCACAATTGGTGCGTGATGGCTTGATGGGTAACATGGAGTGCTCCCTGTCTGTCTTTGATTGAAGTAATAATGTGCCGCGCCTTATGAGGACGCACTAGATTAGCCAACAACGGCCCGTTTTATCGCCCCAGCGGTGGAGTTTATATTTATAACAGTAAATATTGCGACTAGCCCGCTGATCTAAGAGATGGTTAAGTTTAGATTTGATAGTACTTATGGTCTGTCTGGTAGCGTCATCGAGATGAGAGATGTGTAGGGTCCTATAGGCAGCCAGGTCCCGCGATAAAGAGAGAAGCTCCCCATCCCGTCGCGAGGCAGAATAGGCCAAAATGTGCACTCTCATAACCGCCTTAGCGGCCTCCCAATAAATAACTGGGCCCACATCCTCCACAGAATTGGATAGAGTAAAATCATCCCATCTCTTCAGAAAGAACTCACGAAACAAAGAATCCGTAAAGAGGTGGGGTGACATATGCCACACTCGGCCCACTGATGGAGAGCCAAACTGTAAGGCGAGGCCCAGAAGGGCATGATCAGAAACCAGGGGTGCTGAGATAGTAGCGGCCGACATGGAGGGGAATAGGGAAGCAGAGATAAGTATGTAATCAATGCGAGAGTATGACGAGTGCAGATAGGAATAGAAGGAGAAGTCATATTCATCCAGGTGCAGGGTGCGCCAGGAGTCTAGGAGGCCCAGCTCCTTCATGAGGAAGTGCACCCCTTTAGTAAAGTGTCCTTTCGGAACCGCCAGTGCTGGTTTATGATCCCACTGGGGGTGGGCTACAAAATTGAAGTCCCCTCCTAATACGATCGGTTGGGGCATATGGGGGGCCAGATGACCAACCAAAGAAGAGAAAAAGGCATGGGTGTAAAGGTTAGGAGCATAAACATTACACAATACTAAAGGTTTTCCCCAGAATTCCCCCACCAGGATAATGTATCGCCCATTAGGATCAGCAATTTGGCTATGAATGTGAAAGGGTATATTCTTGTGTATTAAGATAGCCACCCCGCATTTCCGAGCTGTGAAGGAAGCATAGCTCACCTGACCCCCCAGTCCCTTTGCAGCTTGTTATGTCAGATGGGTCTCCTGTAAAAAAGCGATGTCAGTGCGTTCCCTCTTAAGGTAAGCTAGTATCTTTGTACGTTTGATGGGGGAGTGGATCCCAGCCACATTAAGTGACTTCACATTCAAGGAGGTCATAGCTCAGAAAAGGCACAAAGCATGAATAACCAAGTGTAGAACATACAGCAAAAAGAGGGGGGGACATCCCAGCTGTATCCCTCCCCTCGGAACATATACAACAACCAGATGGTAGGCTAAAACCCAGAAAAGCTCCGACTGACGACGACTCCCCAGCAGAGAAAACAAACATACAACCCCAAGCACACCACCACATACATTCCAAACAGACTGACACCCCCCTCCCCCTCCCACTCCACCCCCTCAGACCCAAAACCCAAACAAAGCATGGATAGCTCCCTGCAAATCCCCAACCCCTAGAACTCTCCCACCGCGCAGCCCCGGACCGCACTACATCAATCAGCAGTCCGACCCGGCAAAGTTAACAGTGTGGCCCCACCAGGGTCGTAGCCCCTCACAAGGCGAGTCCCGAACAAGGCAGATGATGGCAGGGCCAGGTGAAGGCTTATAACAGAAAATCCAGACAGTGGAATGCACAAAAGTGCATAGAGTACATATAAACCAATGAAGGAGCGTAACAGCAGTGTCCAAAAATACTGATAACAAAGGAGTCAAGTTGCATCACAAATCAAGATATCAGGCTCCTTGAGGGAACAAAACAATGGAACAGAACATTCAAGTGCATAGCAGAACCTCACACTCTGGGTGACCAAGGCACAGCATAGGAAATAACCTCCGGAGGCTTTCCCTTGAGCAAATAGCCACGGAACACCAGAGCCAGGGTTACAAAAGTACAAAAGAATATACTGTAGAAGATCCACCTGGACTATAGAGCAGATCTGCAGAAGGTAAGTACTGACGCAAAGCTCCAGGAACAAAGCGTCGGCCATCACCATAAGATAGCTCGTCATGGTGGGCAACCAGATCGCCCAGTTCAAACAAGCAGAAATCTGGTGCCAAACGGAGCCTTCACACCACTTCCTCAGCGACCCAACTCAGACAGTGCCAAACCAAGGAAGGAGAACAGTGGCTCATTTAAAGGCCCGTTCATAGCCCAATCAGGAGACACGCCTGTCTCCCGGCGCCATGGCAAGGAGAGATTTAATGAACCCTGCCAACTCTGCAGGAGTGGTGTAAATAGTGGTGGTGTTGTTGTAGGTCACCCTTGCCCTTGCAGGATACAGCAGCGAGAATCTGATGTTGCGCTTGAATAACTCACTGCAATGGGGTGCCATAGCTCGACGCCGCGATGATACTTGTGGCGAGAAGTCCTGAAAAATGAGCACTTTGTGACCCTCCAGTTGCAGGTTAAGATCCCGTCCTCTACGATAATGGGCCAGATTCATGGCATAATTAAGAAACCATGCAATAACTGGCCGGGGCCGGGAATCCTCCTCACGTCGGGCGCCCAATCTGTGATCCCTTTCTATAGAGAACGGCGCCAAAGGGTCAGGCAGTGCAATAGCTTTAGGCAGCCAGTCCTCCAGCCACTGGCGCAGGTCGACATCCCGAATGCTGGAAGGGATCCCCACAAACCTCAAGTTATTGCAGCGGCCCCTATTCTCCTGATCCTCAAGGCGATCTGCCATGGCCCTATTCGCCGATTCCAACGTGCGAATGCGCTCCTCAAAGTTAGCTGTGACATCCTCCTGCTGGGCTATGCGATCTTCAGCCCACTGAATCCTGCCTGCCTGGGAGTCCAAACCTTCTTTTATACCTTCCATGAAGGTATGTAAAGTGGCCAGTTTGTCTTCCATGACTAATGTGAGCGAGCGGGTGAGCTCTTGTACCGCTGCTGCCTCCAGCGTGAAGATAGGCGCCTCGTGGTGTTCCGCCATCATGCCGTCGGGTCCCCTGGTCTTGTCCCTCACGGCCTGAGCAGATTTTGCTGCCATGAATCCGTCCCCGTCGGAGCGGAAGCGTAGAGGCAGATACTGCACTGCAAAGGGAGTCGGGTCTCCAGTGTCGGGTTCGCCGCCGGTCAGTCGGAAGCAGATTAAAATGTAAAGGCTGGCGGCGCGGCCCGGAGCTACGCAGAGGCATGTCCGTTCACCCTCCCGGCATCACGTGCCCCCCAGATTGTAAACTCTTTCAAGCAGGAATTGTCTCCTTCATGACTCTGTACAGTGCTGTGTACATCTGGTAGCGTGCTAGAAATAGTATTAGTTGTATGTCCAGTCTTCCAATTTCCTAAGGTCTTCTGCAATTTTTCAGTCTTACAGGGAAAAACTTAGCAAATAAAATGTAATAATTTACTGGATTGTTGATTCAACATTCCTTAATGAATGTGACTGTTGGACAGACTGGATAGACTATACAGGTCTTTATGTGTCATCATGTAAGTAGGGAAGAGGTTAAGGACTGTTGAACAGATTCAGCTCTGTTCTTTTTAAGAGCAGTTATAATTAATGTAGTTAATATATCATCTAAAAGCACAGCTGCCATTTAATTGTTGGTAATCGTTAACAATGGTTACAAATTGACTGCATAAGAATTTTGTTTGATGGTTAAAGTCCTCTGTATTTTCTGATAATCTGAAAAATTTCTATTCTTCTTTTCTGTGCAGTCTAACAACTAATCTCAATACATAGCACATCTCAGGACAGGACCCTAAAGGTAAATCCATTTTATAACAATCTAAATCTTTTAAAAAGGTAGTTTTATGATTTCTATAGTGCTACCAGACGCACGCAGCGCTGCACAGAGTCACAAAGAGTAAGAAAACAGTCCCTGCTCGACAGAGCTTACAATCTAAACAGGCAAGACAGACAAATAGGATGTCATTAATACAGTTAAGGGGAACGGTTAATCTTTTGGCTGGGTTGGAGGATTTAAAATTATTTTAATAATTGTTAATGCTCGTTGACAATGTTGAATAACGATATAATATTGATATTAGACCCCAAAGATCTTTAGTTATCTACATAACATATGTAGCAGCAGTACAAGATTTCCTATAATTCTCTGGAGGAATTACCTCTAAAGGTGCAAACCTGATTTAATAATCAAAATTGTTCACATTTGTGCAAACTCTGTCCACAGAGTTTACATAAGAACATAAGAATTGCTACTGCTGGGTCAGACCAGTGGTCCATTGTATCCAGCAGTCCGCTCACTTGGCGGCCCTCTGGTCAAAGACCAGTGCACTAACTGAGACTAGCTCTACCTGCGTATGTTCCGGTTGTCTTGAATCCCTGGAGGGTGTTTTCACCTATGACAGACTCCGGAAGAGCGTTCCAGTTTTCTACCACTCTCTGGGTGAAGAAGAACTTCCTTATGTTCGTACGGAATCTATCCCCTTTTAACTTTAGAGAGTGCCCTCTCGTTCTCTCTACCTTGGAGAGGGTGAACAACCTGTCTTTATCTACTAAATCTATCCCCTTCAGTACCTTGAATGTTTCGATCATGTCCCATCTCAATCTCCTCTGTTCGAGGGAGAAAATGTCCAGTTTCTCTAATCTTTCGCTGTACGGCAGCTCTTCCAACCCCTTAACCATTTTAGTCGCTCTTTTCTGGACCCTTTCGAGTAGTACCATGTCCTTCTTCATGTATGGCGACCAGTGCTATACGCAGTACTCCAGGTACTGGAGGGCGCACCATGGCCAGGTACAGCGGCATGATAACCTTCTCCGATCTGTTCGTGATCCTCTTCTTTATCATTCCTAGCATTCTGTTCGCTCTTTTCGCCTCGGCCGCACATTGCGCGGACAGCTTCATTGACTTGTCGATCAGAACTCCCAAGTCTCTTTCTTGGGAGGTCTCTCCAAGTACCGCCTCAGACATCCTGTATTCGTGCATGAAAACAAAACTCTGCATAAGGCTTTATTTTTCATTATTGCTTGTTTCTTTGTGTTATTTTCCCAATGGAAATTCATAAATGGGGTCTAATGTGATTTAACCTGCATTTCCTATTATTCTCATTATTAAGCATGGGAGTAATGAGAGAAAGACTTTTAACGCGCATATACTGGATGATACCAGGATGATCTCGGGGCTCAAGGGTCTCTCGTACGAAGAGAGACTGAACAAATTGCAGCTCTACACTCTCGAGGAACGTAGGGAGAGGGGAGACATGTTCAAAACATTTAAGTACCTCACGGGACGTGTCGAAGTGGAAGATGATATTTTCTTTCTCAAGGGACCCTCGGCCACAAGAGGGCACCCGTTCAAACTCTGGGGCGGAAAATTTCATGGCGACACCAGAAAGTATTTCTTCACAGAGAGAGTGGTTGATCATTGGAACAAGCTTCCAGTGCAGGTGATCGAGGCAGACAGCGTGCCAGACTTTAAGAATAAATGGGATACCCATGTGGGATCCCTACGAGGGTCAAGATAAGGAAATTGGGTCATTAGGGCATAGACAGGGAGTGGGTAAGCAGAGTGGGCAGACTTGATGGGCTGTAGCCCTTTTCTGCCGTCATCTTCTATGTTTCTATGTTACTGTATACACAAAATGTAATGCCTTCTGACTCTGGTGGAGGCTTCCTTGGGAGCCACTGTTTACTTGTGTGTGTACATTGACAGTGACAGTAGTTGCCTTCTTTTCCCAGGCTGGTCATCTCAGTTGCTGCCAGATACCATTTCCGTTTCTCTCTTTGCTTTCATATGTTCTTGTAGTTGTTTTTCTAGGTCTGCTGTAGCCTCTTTTGATAAATCACTCAGTGCTGATGAAGATCACCAGAGACTGCCCAACAAAAAACTAGGCTGGTCAGAGGCAGTTCTTTTTCCTTTATTTTATATATTTTAACTCTGAGTTTTATTATTATTTTCTTAACTGCCCTGCAGTGCCGTAGCCCTCTTTTCTGCCCCCCCCCCATGTGTTCCCCTTCCCTTAGACCTGTTTAGCTTCCCCAGTGCGAGCAACATCTCTAACTTGCTGCCCATGTCGGCGTCGGCTCTCCTTTTGATATCACTTTCTAGTCACATGACTTGGAAGTGATGTCAGAGGAACCTTGCCAGTACGAGGAGCAGGTTAGAACTGCTGCTCTTGCTCCGAAGAGCTAGAGGTACAATGGGGGGAAATTGAAGGTGTGTGGTTGGTGGGAGAGGAGTGAGAAGGAGCTGCTATGACCTCTGAAAGCAGCTACATAAAGTACTGCGAGAGGTCACAACAGCTATATGCAAGGAGTGAAGCTGTATATAAAAGGCAGAATTGAGATGATTTTACTTCTGCCCCCAATGATCGCCTTAAACCACCAAGGAAATCAGGTAGGCCCAGGGTGATGGGAGGCTTTGATCTTGCAGGCTCAGGGGATGAGGGAAGGGGTGGGAACTATTTTGGAGGTCTGGGAGGGAATCGGAAGCAGGTACCTTAAAAGGGAGTTATGAAGGTCTCAACTGATATTCAGTGGGGCCATAGTCATCATGGCCTGGCACTGAATACTAGGGGCTAACCTAACTACTGACGAGCAGCATAAAAAAAAGGAAAAGCTGACTGCCACTGACTGACATGCTGAGACATGTTGGCAGTTAACTATGCTCTATCTCAGTTTCTTGACGAGCTTCTCAATTGTGGTTCAATTAAGCAAGTATAGGTTCCCGAAGAAGGGGAGAGTTGTGTTGAAACAGAGCTCAGAAGAATCTGGGGCTGCAGTAGAGATCAAGTTTATTTTTATTTTGATATACCACTTACTCAGACAAAATTTTATCTTATTGGAAGTTGACTATGATATCAGCAATTTGGCTTCATGTATAAATTGCTGTATTTCTAAACTCCAAATGTGGGCATTTCCAAATTAAATTGAATGCTGCTAAAACCAAATTGCTTTGGGTTGGACCAAGATTATAAAAACTTCCTATTTATGTTATACTGAATACAGGTATCTCATTACACATATATTTTTCCTCTAGAGTATTGGGTATTATCCTTGATTCATCACTTTCATTTCACGAACAGATAAAGTCTTTGACAAAAAAAGTGTTTTTTTAGTCTACGTATGTTGAGGAAAGTTAGATCATTGTTCCATCAAGAATATTTTTCAGTATTGGTACAATCTACAGTGCTTGCCGAGCACTGTAGTTGGAAAAATAATGGAAGTGTTGCTGAAAGAAAGGATAGTGTACTTCAAGTTTCAAGTTTAATAATGATTTGATTTATCGCTTAATCCAAATTCTAAGCAATTAACATATTGATAAAATTACAATGTAAGGGGAATAATACAATAAATAAGACTGACAAAATTATTAACAAATTTGATAAGACAAGAAACATAAGGGAGGAGATGGGAAAGAATTACAATATATTTAAAAGATAAAGAGACAAATAAGGAAAGGGGGAAAGAAAAAAAATATATATATATAAAAAATATAAAACCCCTTTTTTTTTTCTTCTTCTTTTTCTTTTAAATTTAAATTTACTTCAATAAATGTTTGGAAAGAAAAAATTATATCGATTCAAAGACAAAATGATTAATTTATAAAGGCATCTTTAAAGAGAAAACTCTTCAGTTTACCTTTAAATTTTTCTATATTGGTTTCATCCCTTAAATGATTAGGGAGAGAATTCCAGGTTTGGGGAGCTGTAACTGAAAAAATTAACTGTCGTCGGGTATTTATAATTTTAAGGGAAGGAATCGTTAGTAGATGTTGTTCAGCGGATCTTAATGTTCTATTGGCGGTGTATGGTATCAATAACTTGTAAATAAAAGCTGGGGATTTAAAGAGAAGAGATTTAAATGTAAGCAGACATAGTTTATATGTTACCCGATGTGTAACTGGAAGCCAATGGGCTTCCCTAAGAAGCGGTGTTACGTGGTCGAATATTTTGAATGATCTGTAGACGTTTGATTTCCTTTTGAGCTATCCCGTTATACAGAGCGTTACAGTAATCTATTTTGGAAATAATGAGAGAGTGGATAAGAGTTTTGAGAGACTTAGCACAAAGAAATTGGGAAACAGAACGAATTTGTCGGAGGCTAAAGAAAGAGGATTTGACAATATTACTGATGTGGTCGTGAAAAGAGAGTTTATGATCAAATGTAACACCTAAGATTTTAATGTTATTGACTTCTTGCAACGGAACACCCTTGATTGTAATTGGAAAGTTAAGTTTTAAGTTATCTTTCCAGGTAAAGAGCATAATATTTGATTTATTGATATTCAGTGCTAGTCTATTATTATTTAGCCATTGTGATATTTTTTCAAGTTTCATATTTATTGTTGGTATGTCCAAAGGGTTATTGGTATCTATGGGATGTAATAGTTGAATATCATTGGCGTAAGCATAAACATTGAAGCCGATGGATTGACACAGAGTAAGTAATGGGGCGAGAAAGATATTGAATAGAAGTGGAGATAGTATAGATCCTTGAGGCACACCGTATGTTGTGGTAAAATTATTAGAAGTTTCGTTATTAAATGACACAGATGAAGTACGATCAGAGAAATAGGATTGAAACCAAGATAAGACCTGGTCTGTGACACCAATAGATTGTAGCCTATTTAGTAAGAGCTCATGGTCGATCGTATCAAAGGCGGCTGAAAGGTCTATAGAAATTAAAAGAACTGACTGGTGGTGATCCAAGAAATATTGTATGGATGTGGTCATACCTACTAATGAGTATTCTGTGGAATGGTGTTGCCTAAAGCCTGTCTGATTTGGGTGCAAGATGTTAGTTTTTTCAATGAAATCTGACATTTGATTAAACACCACCTTCTCAGTTAATTTTGATAGGAATGGGATGTTCCTTCCTTGAATCTAATGGGTTACAGGATCCGAGGCAACATGGCTTTACAAAAGGTAAATCGTGCCAAACGAACCTGATTGAATTTTTTGATTGGGTGACCAGAGAGCTGGATCGAGGACATATGCTAGATGTAATTTACTTGGATTTCAGCAAAGCCTTTGATACAGTTCCTCATAGGAGGCTGTTGAACAAACTTGAAGGGCTGAAGTTAGGACCCAAAGTGGTGAACTGGGTCAGAAACTGCCTGTTGGACAGACGCCAGAGGGTGGTGGTTAATGGAAGTCGCTCGAAGGAAGGAAAGGTGACTAGTGGAGTCCCTCAGGGTTCGGTGCTGGGGCCAATCCTGTTCAATATGTTTGTGAGTGACATCGCTGAAGGGTTAGAAGGAAAAGTGTGCCTTTTTGCAGATGATACCAAGATTTGTAACAGAGTAAACACCGAAGAGGGAGTGGAAAATATGAAAAAGGATCTGCAAAAGTTAGAGGAATGGTCTAATGCCTGGCAACTAAAATTCAATGCAAAGAAATGCAGAGTAATGCATTTGGGGATTAATAATAGGAAGGAACCGTATATGCTGGGAGGAGAGAAGCTGATATGCACGGACGGGGAGAGGGACCTTGGGGTTATAGTGTCCGAAGATCTAAAGGCGAAAAAACAGTGTGACAAGGCAGTGGCTGCTGCCAGAAGGATGCTGGGCTGTATAAAGAGAGGTGTAGTCAGTAGAAGGAAGAAGGTGTTGACGCCCCTGTACAGGTCATTGGTGAGGCCCCACTTGGAGTATTGTGTTCAGTTTTGGAAACCGTATCTGGCGAAAGACGTAAGAAGACTTGAGGCGGTCCAGAGGAGGGAAATGAAAATGATAGGAGGCTTGCGCCAGAAGACGTATGAGGAGAGACTGGAAGCCCTGAATATGTATACCCTAGAGGAAAGGAGAGACAGAGGAGATATGATTCAGACGTTCAAATACTTGAAGGGTATTAACGTAGAACAAAATCTTTTCCAGAGAAAGGAAAATGATAAAACCAGAAGACATAATTTGAGGTTGAGGGGTGGTAGATTCAAAGGCAATGTTAGGAAATTCTACTTTACGGAGAGGGTGGTGGATGCCTGGAATACGCTCCCGAGAGAGGTGGTGGAGAGTAAAACTGTGACTGAGTTCAAAGAAGCGTGGGATGAACACAGAAGATTTAGAATCAGAAAATAATATTAAAAATTGAACTAGGCCAGTTACTGGGCAGACTTGTACGGTCTGTGTCTGTGTATGGCCGTTTGGTGGAGGATGGGCAGGGGAGGGCTTCAATGGCTGGGAGGGTGTAGATGGGCTGGAGTAAGTCTTAACAGAGATTTCGGCAGTTGGAACCCAAGCATAGTACCGGGTAAAGCTTTGGATTCTTGCCCAGAAATAGCTAAGAAGAAAAAAAAAAAAAAATTTTTAAATTGAATCAGGTTGGGCAGACTGGATGGACCATTCGGGTCTTTATCTGCCGTCATCTACTATGTTACTATGTTAATTCAGTCCGTTTAGGTATTAAGCAGGGCAGTCTAAAATGACTTCAGCTGATACAAAATATGGCAGCTAAGCGAAAGTACGATCATTTTTCTCTTTTGTTGAGAAAACTTCACTGGCTTCCAGTCTGCTTCAGGATTCAATTTAAATGTGCATGCATGATCTTTAAGCTTCTCTATGGAATATTTGATCCTTTAGTTCCCTTATATTGGAACCATAAGAACCCATAAGAACATAAGAATTGCCGCTGCTGGGTCAGACCAGTGGTCCATCATGCCCAGCAGTTTTCTTACACTGCGGCCCTCTGGTCAAAGACCAGCGCCCTAACCGAGACTAGCCCTACCTGTGTACGTTCTAGTTCAGCAGGAACTTGTCGAACTTTGTCTTGAACCCCCTTCAGATCTTGCCATTTGAGGAATACACAGAGAAATAAACTATCTTTCCTTTCTTTTAAGGGTATTAAATCTATAGGAAAGCTTAATCAATCTTTTGCCTTCAAGCTGGTAGAGATGTGGAATGGACTTCCTGACTCCATTAGACTGATAGGCCAGCTACAACAATTTCGTAAAGCCCTGAAAACTCTGCTGTTTACATAAAACTTAAATGGCTTAACTATAGTATCAAAGAACTGACGATAATCCAGCTTTTTTTTCTTCTATGCTCTCTTTCTTATATACTGTAGTCTTAATTACATGTGAACCGAGTCGAGCTTCATTGGGAGATGACCCGGTATATAAATTGAAGTCATGCTGATCGTCTTCTTTGACTTCAGTGGCATGGTTCATCACGAGTACACACCACACGAGTATCACCACAACCATCAGCAAAGGATACAACCAAGAGGTTCTGCGTTGCCTTCGTAACGCTTTGAGAAGCAAACGGCCAGACCTGTGGGCAGCGAGCAATTGGCAGCTCCATCATGATAATGCACCTGCCCATTCTTCACATTTGATACGGCATTTCCTGGCCAAACACTTCCTCCTCAGTGTCTACTCTGTTACAATTCTTGGTATCATCAGCAAAAAGGCAAACCTTTACTTCTAACCCTTCAGTAATGTCACTCACAAACATATTGAACAGGATCGGCCCCAGCACCGAACCCTAAGGGACTCCACTACTCACCTTTCCTTCCTCCGAGCGACTTCCATTAACCACCATCCTCTGCCGTCTGTCCAGTTCTCCACTTTGGGTCCTAACTTCAGCCCTTCAAGTTTGTTCAAGAGCCTCCTATGAGGAACCGTGTCAAAGGCTATGCTGAAATCTAAGTAAATTACATCTAGCATATGTCATCGATCCAGTTCTCTGGTCACCCAATCAAAAAATTCAATCAGGTTCATTTGATAAGATTTACCTGTAGTAAAGCCATGTTGCCTTGGATCCTGTAACCCATTAGATTCTAGGAAGTTCACTATCCTTTCTTTCAGCAACACTTCCATTATTTTTTCCAACAACCAAAGTGAGGCATACTGGCCTGTAGTTTCCCGCTTCATCCCTGTGACCACTTTTGTGAATAGGGACCACATCCCCAGGAACCACTCCCGTCTCCAGAGATTTGTTGAACAAGTCTTTAATAGGACCCGCCAGAACCTCTCTGAGCTCCCTCAGTATCCTGGAATGGATCCCGTCCGGTCCCATCGCTTTGTCCACCTTCAGTTTTTCAAGTTGTTCATAAACACTTTCCTCCGTGAACGGCGCAGAATCTACTCCATTTTCCCGTGTAGTTTTGCCAGACAATCTCAGTCCTTCTCCAGGATTTT
The DNA here is from genome assembly GCF_902459505.1 of Geotrypetes seraphini. NCBI lineage: Eukaryota > Metazoa > Chordata > Amphibia > Gymnophiona > Dermophiidae > Geotrypetes > Geotrypetes seraphini. Next base: position 26,193,151 of record NC_047101.1, on the reverse strand, counting down.
CTTCCGTGAATACACTCACCACATATCGGTTCCTAGCATCTTTTAGTTTAGCATTTCCATTTTTCATCTTCTGCCTTTCACTGATGTATTTTTGTCTCCCTTTTTTACATTTTTAGCTATTTGCTCTTCCGCCTGCACTTTCGCCAGAAGTATCTCCCTCTTGGCTTCTTTCAGTTTCACCCGGTAGTTCTTTCTATACTCTTCTTCTTGGTTTTTTTAAAATATTTCAGGAACGCCAACTCTTTTGCCTTTATTTTCTCCACCACTAGTATAGCTGACTTCCAGACCTTCTTTCCCTATTTGGGCCCTTGCATGGATGCTTCTATATTCTTTCGCTGAAGACTTCAAAATTCTACTATGGTGTTTCAACCATGTATGCTTGTTCTGTTGTTTCTCTCTGATTGACTTTTTCTGGGTTGCGGGAACTAACAAGGGTGGAGAGCCTTTCAGTTTAGTCTTCCCGTCACTACAGCTACTCCTCTGTTTTGCTGCAATGCAGGATCAACCAGGTGTAGTGGTTCTTCACTGCCTTCCACTGTTCCACTAATGTTACAGGGTGCTTTCCTGCGAGCATACAGACTATGCCAGTGTCTCCTATGTCCCTTTGCACTTCATGCCGGAGGTTTGGGAGTGGCTGTAGGGGAGTAGGAGGCCGCTCAGTCCTTTTTAGGATATTTTTCTTCTCCTGTTTTCTATCGCATCATTTCCTTCTTTTTGCTCGATCCATGGGAATTTGTTTGTACAGTGCACTTTGTGTGTTTTTCTTCACATTGCCTTCTCTTCATTTCCGGGGCCCTTTGGCCGCTGTCCGGCTGTTTAACATCCCTGAGTTCTCAGGGTCTGGAGTTTCTTCTCCCCAAACGTACGATTGGTTATCAGCCCCTTTCGGTTATCCTGTTCTATCACCCAGGTGCAGTCTTTTCAAACTTCCCGAGTCTCTACTCTGAGTTTCAAGGAAGCCTGTACTTCTATGTCATTCCTTCTGGCTTCCCGCAAGTACTTGCGCTTTTCTGTCAATCAGCGCAGTTTCCACTACCAGACCCTTCTTTATGGCCTATCATCTTCTTTCAATGTCTGGACGGAGTGCTTGCTTATTGTGGCAACGGCACTCAGATCTCACGGTCTTCAGGTTTTCTTTACCTGTACGACTAGTTATTCAGCAGTTTTTTCCTCTCAGGCAGTGGCCCTAGCGAAGTTTTTTAATCTTTGGGCTTTTTTTCCTAGCTTCTACTCAATTGAGAGCATTTTCAGGATCGTCTGCTCGCTCTCCTTTGCCTCTGTGTACACATGTTTCAAATACAAACATTCTCTGCAAAGCACTTGAAGGCTCTCTTAGGCCACATAGCTTCCACATAACATGGACCACTACTGGCAAGACTCCATCTTCATATTCCGCAGTGGACCCTTGCTCCTCAGCAACAGTGTATTTCTCTACCATCCTCTATTCAGCAGTTGCTTCAACGCTGTATGACCTCCTCCGTACTCTTCAGAGTTCTCTTTTTACACTTCCCTCCTTTTCAAGGGGTGATGTTGACAACCCATCTCCTTATACCTGGGAAGTGCACCTGGATGTCCTTCTAAACCAAGGTATTTAGTCCATCAAGGAGCACACCTTATCATATCAACTTACTGTGTTCAGAGTAATGTATTATGTTCTCAATGTTTTTTTCAACATCTCTTGAGCCCTGGAGTCCTTTGCATGGACAATCAACTACCCATGTACTCTGTAAACATGCACAGAGCCACAGGATCTCTCCTGTTATGTCATGAAGCTCAGAAAATCTGGCTTTGGGCAACCGCTTGTCTCCTTCTCTTGATGATTGCCTGTTTTCCAGGAGAGCAGAATGCCCTATCAGACAAACTAAGCAGAATTCTTCAGCTTAACGAATGGACTGCCAGCTCTGCAGCTCTCCATTCCATCTATGCTCAAAGAGGCACTCCACAGGTGGACTTGTTGGTGACTCCCACCAATCACAAGTTGCCCCACTTTTGCTTCAGACTATACTCATTGCACTGTCTGGGAAGCAGAGGCATTTCTTTTGGATTGGACAAGCATGTTTTTTCTATGCATTTCCGTCCTTTCATTTCATGTTGACGTCTTTGTTCAAACTACAACAGAAGTCAGCCACCCTGCTTCTTATAGCTACTTGGTGGCCCAGATAGAATTGGTTCTCCATTCTACTTCACTTCAGCACAAGGGAGTAAATACCTCTGCCATTTTTTTCCTACTCTGCTTCCTCAGTGGCACGGATATTCCAACCTGCAATTATTCCACCTAACAGCTTGGTTTCTTTTGGGCTGAACCCATCTGCATTACATCTCTCTCAGCCTGTCCACAATATTATTGAAGCCTCCAGGAAACCAGCCATGCAACAATGTTATCATCAAAAGTAGACTAGGTTTTCTTCCTGGTGTCTCCTTCATCATCACAATCCAACTTCATTGTCAGTGGAAATGGTGTTGGAATCTCTACTTCATCTGTCTGACTCTGGACTCAATTCTACATCTCTGTCTCAGTGCTATTCCAGCTTTTCACCTGCCAGTCGAGGGAAAGCCTCTTACTATTCATCCCTTGGTCTCCAGGTTCATGAAAGGACTTTTGAAGGTGAATTCACCTGTAGTCTGGGACCTTGATGGGGCTCTTTCCAGGTTGATGAAACCTCCATTTCAACCAATGGCCACAGCTCATTTCTAGTTTCTCACCTGGAAAGTTGTCTTTCTTCTTTCTCTCCCCTCTGCCAAGAGGGTCAAGTGAGTTCCAAGGATTAGTGGCGGATCCACCCTTCAGTTTTTCACCATGATAAAGTGGTTCTGTGCATGCACCCAAAGTTTCTATCGAAAGTGGTGACAAAGTTTAATTTCAATCAATTGTTTGTTCTTCTATTTTTTCCCCTAAGCCTCATTCTCATGCAGGAAAAACAGCTCTTTGCACTCTGGACTGTAAGGGTGCTTTGGCTTCTTACATTGCCAGGACAAAGCCTCATAGAACTTCTCCCCAACTCTTTGTCTCATTTGATCCAAACAAGTTGGGACATCCTGTTTTCAAGAGAACGATTTCCAACTGGTTGGTTGCCTATATTTCGTTCTGCTATGCTCAGCCTGGCCTGCACCTGATGAGTCAGGTCACAGCCCATACAATCTGAGCTATGGCAGCTTCTGTTGCTTTCCTTAGATCTACTCCTATTGAGGAAATATGTAAAACTGCCACCTAGTCCTCAGTTCACATATTCACCTATCATTATTGTCTGGAGTCTTTCTCCAGATGGGATGGGCACTTCGGCCAGTCAGTATTACAAAATTTATTTTCTTAAAGGCCAATGCTCCTACCATCCCATTCTAGTTAGCTTGGAGGTCACCCATATGTGAGAATATGCTGCCTGCTTTTCCTGGGATAAAGCACAGTTACTTACCATAACAGGTGTTATACAGGGACAGTAGGCAGATATTCTCACAACCCACCCACCTCTCCTGGTTGGCTTCTTATCTGGCACCTCTGTCGAGTGGGAAGGCACTCGCACATGCGTGGTGCGGGCTATCGCAAACCTTTTAAAATCTTAAGCTTCAGCACCAAATAGACTGGGGCCAGGGAATATGAGGGAGGGAGGGACCGAGGCAAGGGGAGGGGGAAGTAGGCAAGGGGTTCTGGATATGAATCTTTCTGTGTGGGAAAGAGGTGTGTGTGTGGGGGTAAGTGGTAGATTTGATGCGGTTGGAGGGATTTATGAGAGCTGTTCTGCATTAATAAACTTGTTCACTGATTTTACTGGAAGTTTGTCTATTAATCTAATCTAATCTTTGATTTTTTTATACCGATTCATCCCAACAGGAGGGCTCGACTCGGTTAACAAAATATTAATAAAATTATACAGGAGATTAGAGCAGAAACTATATCTTTTAGGCCATAATTTTATATTTTATGAATGATTATTTGAAAAAGAAGGATCATTAGTACATTTCTGAAATAAATATGTCTTCAAGTTTCAAGTTTCAAGTTTTATTGATTTTGATAAATCGCCTATTTTGTACTAAGCGAGCAACAATTAAAAAGAAATACTATACATAGTTTTAAAAGAGGTACATAAAAACTTCAGACAGACAATACTGACAAACTTGAGAAACAATGGGAAGGGATAAAGTAGGTTAAAGTTACATATTGCTTTTCTCAGAGGAGAAGAAATGGAAAATATGAAAGAGGAAAAAACATTAGGGTTGGGGGTTTAAAAAGTCATATTAAGAGAAGTTGAGAAAAAAAGAAATAGAAATTATTTAAAATTGCTGAAAAAAAAAAATTGTACTAAGCGAGCAACAATTAAAAAGAAATACTATACATAGTTTTAAAAGAGGTACATAAAAACTTCAGACAGACAATACTGACAAACTTGAGAAACAATGGGAAGGGATAAAGTAGGTTAAAGTTACATATTGCTTTTCTCAGAGGAGAAGAAATGGAAAATATGAAAGAGGAAAAAACATTAGGGTTGGGGGTTTAAAAAGTCATATTAAGAGAAGTTGAGAAAAAAAGAAATAGAAATTATTTAAAATTGCTAAAAAAAAAAAGGATTAAAAAATAATATTAAGTGAGAAGGTTTTAAATATTAAAAGAAGTTTTAAAAAGGAAAGTTTTTAGATTAGATTTAAATAAGTTCAGGTCTTTGGTTTCTCTAATGTATAAAGGAAGGTCATTCCAAGTGAGGGGAGCCATGACTGAGAATATGTCGTGACGTCTGGTTCCGATGATCTTTAGAGAAGGCACAGTAAGTGTTCCTAAAGCAGTTGATCTTAATGCTCGGGACGAGCTATATGGAATTAATAGTTGATCTATAAATAAAGGTTCATTATTGAGTAAAGCTTTGAAAGTTAGAAGTGATATTTTATAGGTTATTCGTTGATTAATCGGGAGCCAGTGTGAGTCTATTAAAAAGGGTGTTACGTGATCGTATTTTTTGCCATTATGAATGATTTTAACTGCAGTATTTTGTATTATTTGTAAACGTTTTTTTCTTTTTGTGTAATGTTTAATAAGAGTGAATTACAATAGTCTAATTTGGACATGACCAAAGAGTGTATTAAAATATTCAATGATTTAGGTTCCAGAAATTTAGACATCGAACGGATTAGGCGCAAGCGAAAAAAACAGCATTTTACCACATTGCTGATATGTTCATGGTATGAGAATTTGTCATCAATAGTGACTCCTAGTAATTTTAGTGATGATACTATTTTAATTGGTAGGTTGCTTATTAGAAAAGGCGCTGACAATGTTAATCCTTGCTTCATTGGAAAAAATAAGGCTTTGGTTTTGGTAATGTTTAATGCTAATTTGTTTTGTGAAAGCCAGTTTTTTATTTTTTCAAGTTTTTGATTAATTGCAAGTATTTCATTGATGTTTTCGGGATTAAATGAATGAACAAGCTGAATGTCGTTGGCATACGCATAAATAGTGAAACCGATAGATTGGCTCAAACTAAGTAAGGGTGAAAGAAAAACGTTGAATAATAGTGGGGAAAGAATGGAACCCTGTGGGATTCCATAATTCTGAGAGAATAGTTTAGAGTTTGCATTATTGAAGTTTACTGTTGAAGAACGATCGGCTAAGAAGGAAGTGAACCATTGTAATGAAGTATTACAGACACCTATATTTTGTAATCGGTCCAATAAAAGCGAGTGGTCGATAGTGTCGAAAGCAGCTGAGAGATCAAGGGAAAAAAGAATAACGGAATCATGGTGGTCAAGATGATAAATAATTTTTGTGGTCAGACCTATTAAAGAATATTCAGTGTTGTGGTTTTTTCTAAAACCAGTTTGATTAGGGTGCAAAACGTTTGTAGACTCGACAAAATCTGATAATTGATTGAATACCACCCTTTCAGTAATTTTAGCTAAAAACGGAATGTTGGCGATAGGGCGGTAATTAGTAGGGTCATCAAGACTAATTTTACGATCCTTTATAATAGGGAGAATTACAGCTGATTTCCATGCCTTGGGTAAGGTCCCAGTAAGGAGACTCTTTTTGACAAATGAAAGTATAAAGGGTCCAAAGCAGGTGAAATATTTCTTTAATATTGCTGGAGAGATAATCTCTGATACAGAACTTTTTAAATTTGTTTTTTGGAGAATGAGTTTAATATCTGTCAATGTTGGTATGTTGAAATTTGAGCATTTGGCACAGGGAAGTATAAATTTGCTAGGTGAATCAGGATAATCGATGTCTTTGTTGGTATCAAATTGCTCACGTATTTTTGAAATTTTATCACAAAAAGCATCAGCTAAATCTTGAGCTGAGAGAGTTGTTTTTTTTGTGTCCTTTTGTGAATCAAGAGTGAAAGATTTCACAATCGAGAATAATGTTGAGGAGTTTTTAGCCGATTTAATTTTATTTGAATAAAAGGATTTTTTTTCAGTATTAATTTTGTTTTTAAAGAAAAGTGATAGTTCATTATATTGATTCAAGTTTTCGACAGTTTTATTTTTTCGCCATTTTCTTTCCAGGGACCTGAGTTGTCTTTTAATCAGGGTAAGTTCTGGTGAGAACCAAGGGTTTTGTAATTTCCTACTAGATATGGTTTTAGTGGTGAGGGGAGCTTCTTTGTCCAGAAAAAGTTGAATTGCTGTATTCCAGGAGAGTAATTGTTCTTCAAGAGTATCAGTCTTCAGTACTTTACGAAAAGTGGGTAGATAAGAGAGAACTCTGATTATAGAAGGAAGGTCATTCCAAACTTTAAGTGTTGCCTCCTGCCCACTATCCCTGCTAACTCCCACTAGCTACCAAAGGTTGTGCTCCCCCCTTAGACAAATAACCTCCAGGCAAATTGCTATCTTAGACACAGCCAGCAACAGCACTCCTCAGTCAGTCAGCCCACTCCCTCAGACGCAACAGACAGACAATTAGCATTCACTCTGCAGCTCCAGGCACACAGGACAGGCAGAAAGTAGACAACACAGTGACAGAGAGCCAGGTGAGTGAGTAAGTGGAAATGGAAAGGAGGGTGACAGATATCAGGTAGGAGAGTTACTGAGTGCTAGATTGGCTGTCTGTTTGTGTCCCTGTCTCGACCTTAACCTAACCTGCCCTGTTTCTCTGATTGGTCCATTTCTCACCCCACACCTATACCTTGCAGACCTCTGCCATCCCACTTAACCATTCCTCCTTGATGATCTAGCATGAGAACATGTTTTATTGGGTTAGACCAGTGGTCGGCAAACTGCAGCCACTCATGGCTTGTCTAGAGCAGGGGTGCCCAACTGGCTTCCCTTCCCTTCTCACTGCCCTCCCCCAAGCCACCGCCATTGGGGAACAGGCTACCGCCATCGGGGAATAGGCCGCCACCGATGCCATTGGGGAATAGGCCGGCGCCGAGTTCTGAGCTCTCCCTGCTTCCCTTCCCCATAAAGAGGAGCGCAGGGCTGACCAACTCTCGCCACCCGGCGAGAATTAGTCGGCCCCACACTCCTCTTTACTGGGAAGGGAAGCAGGGAGAGCTCAGAACTCGGTGCCAGCCTATTGTCCGATGGCGGCACTGGCAGCCTATTCCCCGGCGGCGGTGGCTGCAGCATGTTCCCCAATTGCGGTGGCTTGGGGGAGGGCAGGGAGAAAGAAAGAAAGAAATGGGGGACAGGGAGACAGAAAGAAAGGGAAACAGACAGAAAGGGAGCATGAAGAGAGAAGCACAGACAGAAAGAAAGAAAGGGGGCATGGAGAAAGAAAGAAATGGGGCATGGAGAGAGAGAGAAAGACAAACATACAGAAAGAAAGGGGGGCATGAAGAGAGAAATAAAGAAGGGGGCAGGGTGAAAGAAAGAAAAAGTTGGGGGAGGAAATGAGGTCTGGAGGAGAGGAAGCATACAGGAGGCTGAAAGAAGGGAATAAATATTGGATGCACAATCAGAAGAATAAAGTGCAACCAAAGACCAATGAAATTAGCAGACAACAAAGGTAGGAAAAATGATTTTATTTTCAATTTAGTGATCAAAATGCGTCCGTATTGAGAATTTATATCTGCTGTCTATATTTTGCACTATGGCCCCCTTTTAATACACCGCAATAGCGGTTTCTAGCGCAGGGAGCCTATGAGCATCGAGAGCAGTGCAGGGCATTAACATAAGCATCGCCTCTGCTGGGTCAGACCATGGGTCCATCATGCCCAGCAGTCTGCTCCCGCGGCGCCCCCCCCCCCCAGGTCCATGACCTGTAAGTGATATTTTACTTAAAACATGTTATTCCCTAATCATTTAATATCCTGTATAGTAACCCTCTAACTATACCCTTCAATCCCCTTTTCCGTCAGGAAATCATCTAATCCCATTTTGAAACCCAGTCCCAAAATCGTACTCTGCCCTACAACCTCCTCTGGAAGCGCATTCCAGGTGTCCATCACCCTCTGAATGAAGAAGAACTTCTAGCATTTGTTCTGAATCTGTCTCCTTTCAATTTTTCTGAATGCCCTCTTGTTTTTGTTGCCCCCGCTAATCTGAAGAATACAGATTAATACAGTGGCAGTATAACCTCCTTCGTTCTGGTAGTGATACCATTTTTGATAATGCCCAACATTCTGTTCGCCTTCTTTGAGGCCGCTGCGCATTGTGCCGCCGGCTTCATTGTTTTATCCACCAAAACCCCCAAGTCCTTTTCTAGTTTGCCTTCCCCAGTACTAACCCTCCATCATGTAGTTATACATTGGGTTTCCTTTCCCTATGTGCAAGACTTTACATTTCTCTACATTGAAGCTCATCTGCCATTTATTTGCCCACTCACTCAGTTTGTTCAGGTCCCTTTGCAGTTCTTTGCATTCCTCAACAAACTGACTTTAATTTCTATGAATGAATAGAATGAAAATGATATAAAATTGCTTGCTTGTTTTTATGTGCGTGCGCTGAAGGGAAGCAGAGAGAGAGTGGGCTGAGGATGCTGAAGGGAAATGGGGGAGAGTGGGGAGAAGACGCTGATTTATAAATTGACAATTGTACAGAATATTGTTTCTTTTTATACTTTAATATAATAAGTTCAGTATAAAACTATTCGAGGCTTGTGTGGATGGGATCAAGTGGTTTGCAGGGATGGGGACTGAGCTCATGGAGACGGGGTGGGGACGGAGACAATTTTTTTCCCCGTGTCATTCTCTAGGCTCTGCCACGAATCGATTTCGACTACGTGTGGGCAAGCGGGGTGTCAGTCGGGTTGACGTAGCCATTGTAGCGCACATGGGCACGGGGTATGGCTCTCAAAAGAAATCTTAATTGTTGTACTGCTGATTTTGGCTCTTTTGACTAATGAGTTTGCCTACCACTGGGTTAGACTATTGGTCTGTCTAGCCCAGTAGTCCATCTTCACAGTGGCCAATCTAGGTTAGCAGAACATGGCAAAAACCCGATCCATATAATTAGCATGCTATTAGTTTTGAGCTTTGTGAAGGGTTTTTTCTGCACTGTTCCAGTGGTATTTTCCAGCTCTCGAGCATTGGCCTGAGCTTCTCTGCTTAATGCAAAACTAGCAAATGTCATACATCACTTAGCTAGGGTTTTAGAATGTGTTGGAGAAGAGTCATAAGAACATAAGAATAGCCATACCAGGTCAGACCAAAGGTCCATCTAGCCCAGTATCCCGATTCCACAGTGGCTAATCCAGGTCATGGTCCATATGGATGCCAAGAACACAAGAAGGAGCAGAATGAATTTTGTGGAAGTCAAATTTAAGTAGAAGATTGAAATCCAGAACTTTCCATAATAGTCTTCTCATGAACAGATCAAGGAGGCAGGCTGAGTGTTTGGGTCTCAGTATATGGATGAAATGATGGTGCACAGAGAAAAGTCTTAGATTTGTAAGGAACTGGGGACTCTTTGGGGAAAGGGGAGCCTTTTCTAATAGGGTAGTCTACCTGAGATCTGTTCTCTGCTGCTGCTTGGCTGTTGACTCTTATTCTCTATTTGCTCTTAACTCATATACACAGGTTTTCTTAATCCTGGATAGTATTAACAAGGATTGCCCTCCTTTTGAAATGCGTAGCACCTTTCAATTCATGTTCATAAGCTACTTTGTCTGTTGCTAAGATATTTATTTAGAAAATGACTTATCTAACGAAGAGCTATAGGCCTACTCAACATATACAATACACTTATTAAGAATTTTCAAAGGTATTTACTGTGGTAAATTGGTGTGTTTGAATAACCCTGGGTGCAGTTCCTTTCTTCTTTTCCACACCTCCCCTCATTCCATTTTGAGAGGTTCTATTTCCTCCTTTCCTTTGTTCTGTATTCTTCTAGAAAAGACTCCTCCTTCTTTTTGAAATAAAGGTCCTATTCATTCAGAAGTTAATCTGTTTTTGTTGCAAAGGAAGAAAACTTGTCATCTAATTCCCAGAAAGAAGCACACAATATGAGACAGCCAGCATTACCAGCTATGGCAGAACAGCCAGGATATGACTTAATCTATAAGATAGAAGATGTTCCTCCATGGTATCTTTGCATTCTGCTTGGCTTTCAGGTAAGCCCATTTCTGTTTTTAGTAGATAGAGACTTCAGCTCTGCTTAATTCAGAGGTGCCAAGGGTAGAACATTTTACCCCAAAGAATGAGATTTTCAGATGGTTTGTAAGGGTATACATCTAAAAAATGTTTTTAGTGCTGTATTGCTTAACAAATGAAAAAGACAACATAAAATATTTGTTTGGTTTGGTTTCTCTAAAATGATAGGGTGGAGGCAATATGAGACAATTTTCAAAGGAATTTATTTAGGAAACTCGGCAGATTACATCTAATCTTTAATTTCAGAGTTACTCTATGCCTATCTAATTTCAAGGCGATTTACAAATGAAGGGTTTACCTTATAAAAATCTGAGTTACAATTAGATGAAGGTGTACTAGGAAGAAATTACCAGATGTATTGAGAAGCATACACAGAAATTCCATTAGAGATTACAATAAAGCGTTTTAAAGTGCCATACAAGTTATGCAACAGAGAGCTCGAGGGGAAGCTCATGTAGGGTTCTGGGGAGGGTGGAGGACTCTGTAGGTTGATGAATAATTTGTTAGGTGTCAGTGGTGTATATGTTCTCAAAAAGGAGAGTTTTTTTCATAATCTGAGGTAGGTAAATTCTGTCTTAATGAATGTTGAAAGATTGTTCCAGGTCTTGGTGCCATATAAGTGAAATGTGAGTTAGATCATAGGCATTGAACATAAGAACATAAGAAGTGGCCTCCACTGGGTCAGACCAGAGGTCCATTGCGCCCAGCGGTCCGCTCCCGCGGCGGCCCATCAGGTCTGTGACCTGTGAAGTGGTTTCTGACCATTTCCATAACCTACCTCTAGTTCTATCTGTACACCTATCCAAACCTTCCTTGAACCCCTGTAATGTGCTCTGGCCTATCACATCCTCCGGAAGCACGTTCCATGTGTCCACCACCCTCTGGGTAAAAAAGAACTTCCTAGCATTTGTTCTAAACCTGTCCCCTTTCAATTTCTCCGAGTGACCCCTAGTACTTGTGGTTCCCCTCAGTCTGAAGAATCTATCCCTGTCTATCATGTCTCCTCTAAGTCTCCGCTTTTCCAGGGAGAACAACCCCAGCATTTTCAACCTGTCAGCGTATGAATAATTTTCCATATCTTTTATCAGTTTAGTCGCTCTTCTCTGGACCCCCTAAAGTACTGCCATGTCCTTCTTGAGGTGCGGCGACCAGTACTGGACACAGTACTCCAGATGTGGGCGCATCATTGCATGATACAGCGTCTTGATGACTTCCTTCATCCTGGTTGTGATACCCTTTTTAATGATACCCAACATTCTGTTCGCTTTCTTTGAGGCTGTCGCATACTGTGCCGATGTTTTCAATGTTGAGTCCACCATCACCCCCAGGTCTCTTTCAAGGTTGCTCACCCCTAGCAATGATCCCCCCATTTTATAGCTGAACATCGGGTTCTTTTTCCCTACATGCATGACCTTGCATTTCTCTACGTTAAAACTCATTTGCCACTTTTTTGCCCATTCTTCCAGTCTCGTTAGGTCCCTTTGCAGGTCTTCACAGTCTTCCGTGCTTCTAACCCTGCTGCAGAGTTTGGTGTCATCAGCAAATTTGATAACCTCACATTTTGTCCCCGTCTCCAGGTCGTTAATAAATATATTGAACAGGAGAGGTCCCAGCACTGACCCCTGGAACGGGAGTGGGGGACCATGGCCTTCCCCCAAAATTGGCAGTAGGACCTCTTGTATGGCTCACAGCTTTCCGTCGGGTTCCAAGGCTCCCCACCTCAAAAACTGCAAGGAGCAGCACCGATTCTCCAGTGCTGCCAGGGTCCTCCTCTGCAATGTTCTGCTGCTGCAGTTCACCCCCCACTGACTTCTGGGTGTCAGTAACAACTGATTTCAAACCTGCCTTACTAATAAGAGCTCTCGCAGAATAAATCTCTTTAATTACCCATCCCCGAAATCATGTCTTTACAAGAAGTTCCTAGAAAGCATGGAACATACACAGGATTTCTAAGGTAGTATGAGTGGGCAGACAGGCCATTCAATATTCAAAGTTATTTACATGGACTAATACTGTACAACTAACACCAGAGGTCATGGTGGCTATTTTTACCATGGAAGTTCTAGGGATAGGAACGAATGGAGTTTGGATCACCAGGAAATTCAGGGTAGGTCTGGGGGAAGGGGTCTATTCTAGACACAAAACTTATGTGGGTTCAGTCACTGATATTCACTGCTGGTGATAGAACCATCAATGGCTGAAGACTGATTGGATGGGCTTTATTTGCTGTTCTTTTCTATGTTCCTCTATTTACAACAGAGGAGAGGGAAGCGGGAGAGAAACATATGGCTAAGCTGTTTGTTTCCTTTTTATTATTATTTTAGTTGGCAAACCTAAGTCTCTCTGTGCTCTTAATAATGATTTCTGCCTTTCCTTACAGCATTATTTGACCTGCTTCAGTGGCACAATCGCTATCCCATTCCTCCTTGCAGAAGCTCTCTGTGTGGGCAAGGACCAGATTACCATCAGCCAGCTCATTGGGACAATCTTCACTGGAGTGGGTATTACTACCTTAATCCAGACAACAATAGGAATTAGGTTTGTTTGGCTTTTACCTTTATCATCTAAAAATAGCATAATTAATTATAACACAAAATATATATTTCAACTTTGATGTAGCTATTTTACAAACTTAGTTCTCATGTAAAGCTGCTTGTACATGCAGAAAAAGACTTATATTTCACTAGTTATATCTAGGCACTGTAACAAAGAAACATGAAGGCAGATAAAGACCAAATGGTCCATCCACTCTGCCCATCAGGAGTAACCATTATCTCTTCCTCTCTCTAAGAGATCCCATGTGCCTATCCCACACTTTCTTGAATTCAGACATAGTCTCCATCTCTACCACCTCTTCCGGCAGACTGTTCCACGCATCTACCACCCTTTCTGTAAAAAAGTATTTCCTTAGATTAGAGAATGACATGGGGACAAATTTTTCCCCGTCCCCACAGGAACTCAATTTCCCCATTCCGTCCCTGTGACTTTCATAACTGCTCAAGCCTTGAGCACTTATGATTTTAAAGTGTTTGAGGCTTGTGCAGATGAGGACATAGCTTGCAGAAATGGGGCAGGGACAGGAAAAGAACTCACTGGGTTGGGAAAAGGAGTTCCCAGGAGGACGGGGAAAATGTGTCCTTGTGTCATTCTCTGCTCCTGAGCTTATCACCTCTTAACTTCTTCCTATGCCCTCTCATTCCAGAGCTTCCTTTCAAATGAAAGACTCGACTCATGTGCATTTACGCCACATAGGTATTTAAATGTCTCTCAAGATCAATAAGAGTAGTGACAGTAAAACCCAAACAATTCCAAAAAATGTCACTCACCAGCAGTGGGCTACCTCTCCAAGATCCAACACTGAATTTCAAAAACAGGTGGAGAAAAAGCCTCAAAAACGTTTTAAATATGCAGCAATCATTGATGATTCACAGCTGACATTCTTTTCTTATCATAGGCAAAAAACTCACATCCGCAGCACAATGTAAAAGGATCTGAAAGGGAAAACCCCACTATTTTTCCCCGTCCCTCCGTCTTTTTACATTGTGCGGCGGGTGTGTGTTTTTTGCCTTTGATAAGAAAAGAATGCCAGCTGTGAATCATCAATACAGCAGCCAAACTTATTTTGGGAAAGAGAAAGTACTACCATGTTTCCCCATTGACTTCCGGTCCATCATAGGATCCAGTTCAAGTGTGCATATGTGGTTTTCAAACTCCTTTATGGAATATTTGACTCTTTGATTCCCCTTAGTGGGAATTCCTTTAGATCCTGCTATTCAAGAATTACAACAATTCACAAATTAGCATTTCCTTCTCTGAAAGATATTCAATGCACTGGGAAGCTTAATAAATCTTTTACTTTTAAATTGGTGAGAATTTGGAATGGACTTCCAGATTCTCTAAGACTGGTAGATCAATTATTTTAATTTCAAAAAAGTTTAATAACCTGGTTGTTTTAACAATAGTTAATTTGATTTTAGCTATCGTATAGTAATTTTAAGCAATTCAACACACTTTTTTCTAACTTTTTCCATCCATCTAATCTAACCAATTTCTGTTTTTATCCCACAGTTTTTACTTGTTATGTTTCATTTTTTAATCAACTGTAAACCGAGTCGAGCTCTTTAGGGAGTAGATTCGGTATATAAAATGAAGATCAAAATACTAATTCACTCTTTAATTATAGCAAAACTTGACTATTGCAACACACTTCTCCTCAATATTTCTCAAAAAGAAAAAAGGAGACCAGTTAATACAAAACACTGCAATCAAATTAATATACAATGCTAGGAAATATGACCATGTTTCACCGTTGTTGATAGACGCCCATTGGCTTCTAATCGGCCATAGGATCATTTTTAAAATAATGTTGCTTATATTTAAAACTCTAGCATTCAACGAACCCCAATTTATTTCTAGATTATTAATACCACACAGTACTCAATGCCCACTTCGTTCATCTGGCCAAAATCTCCTCTCTGTTCCTTCTTTGAAAATTATAGGAATAAGAAGATCGGATATGTTCTCTGTGATGGGCCCTCAATGATGGAACTCTCTGCCACAATATATTAGAAACGAAAAATGTAATGTAATGTAATGTAATTTATTTCTTATATACCGCTACATCCGTTAGGTTCTAAGCGGTTTACAGAAAATATACATTAAATTAGAAATAAGAAAGATACTTGAAAAATTCCCTTACTGTCCCGAAGGCTCACAATCTAACTAAAGTACCTGGAGGGTAATAGAGAAGTGAAAAGTAGAGTTAGAGGAAAAATAAAAATAAAATAAACATTTTAACAAGACAGCATTGATCTAAATACTTTGGAAGGTAGAAGAGAGGAGAGAAAGGAATAGAAGCAGAAGGGGGAGCCGTTGAACAGTAGAATTCTGGAGAAATTTAAATGATAGAAATAGAACAAAACAAAGACAAAAGGCAAAACAATAGATAAGATTAAAGATAAATCATAAGCTGGAAAGAAAAATAAAATAAAACTTTGTCTTCAATCCACGGTTTCAGCGTCAGTGATGAAGTGGAGCAAGTAAGTTTAGGAGGAGCGATTGACGTTTCCAGAAAGGGCTTCTTCAGGGAAGAGACTTGGCAGACAGTCCCAGGATGCCTATGTCTCCTCCCCTGCGATGTTCTCCCATCCATGCATTCCCTCCCAGACACACTGCCCGTGCCCCAGCCGCTCCAAGGAGGCTGCCCCAGATGAGGCCCACGGTGAATGCAGGATTCTCTCCTCTGCGGGAAAGCCGCCCGGAGCCGACAGTCGATCTTCTTAGCGAATTGCATGGGGGGAAGAGTTCACACTCTTGGTAGGATCGGGTCTGTGTGCTCTCGGTGGTTGTGGCTGGTCTCGTTGCTGCTTAGGTGTAAAAGCAGTTGATCTCCTACTTCTGATAATATTTAAAAGCAAGCATATTGATTTTTCCAACGGAATGCTGGGGGAAGAGCTTACTTGTTTGGCTGGATCAGGGCAAAGGGCTCTCGGTAGTGGTGGCTGATCCTGTTGCTGCTTAGGTGTAAAAAACAGTTGATCTTCCTAGTGGACTGCAGGGGGAGGTGGAGTTCACACTCTTGGTTGGATCGGGTCTGTGGGCTCTTGGTAGTTGCGGATAGTTCCGCTGCTGCTGAGGTGTAAAAGCAGTTGATTTCCCACTGTTGCTGATATTTAAAAGTAGGTAGATTGATCTCTCCAATGGACTGCAGAGGGAGGAGCTCACATGCCTGGCTGGATCGGGGCAAAGGGCTCTTGGTAGTGGTGGCTGGTCCTGCTGCTGCTTAGGTGTAAAAGCAGTTGATTTTCCTAGCGAACTGCAGGGAGGGTGGAGCTCATATTTTTGCAGGACCGGGACTGTGGGTTTTTGGTGGGTTGGTCCCGTTGCTGCTTAGGTGTAAAAGCAATTGATCTCCCACTGCTGCTGATATTTAAAAGCAGGCAGATTGTCCAGGGAGAGGAGCTCTGCACTCAAACTGCCATCCTCCTCGCCTCCAAGTTCCGGAATATGTCACAATGTTCAAAAAATCTTTAAAATCTTATCTGTTTAAAGATGCTTTTAATATTTAAACTTCTTAAGTGAGGTTTCAAAATGTGCTATAGTTTAACCACCCCCCATCCTCTTGTTTTTTCCATTTTTCTACCAAAATTGAAAATTGTAACTTTTTGCATTTTCCCTCCCGACTCATGTTTGTATTTTATGAAAGAATATTGTTAATATGTTAGTTTCTTTGTATTATACTCTATTTTTAATTTTGTTCATCGCTTAGTAATTTTAATAAGCGATTCATCAAACATATTAATAAAATTGAAAAATTGAATTGAAATTGAAATATTATATTATATAGAGAGAGACCTCACCTTGAATATTGCATTCAATTCTGGTCTCCTTAACTCAAAAAAGATATAGCATCACTAGAAAAGGTTCAAAGAAGAGTGACCAAGATGATAAAGGAGGTGGAACTCATATGAGAAAAGATTAAAGAGGTTAGGGCTCTTCAGCTTGGAAAAGAGACGGCTGAGGGGAGATATGTTTGAAGTCTACAAAATCCAGAGTGGTGTAGAACAGGTACAAGTGGATTGATTTTTTTTACTGCATCAGGTTTTACTCAAGTTTCTCAAGTGTATTAAAATTGGATATACCGCTTTAAAATTGTCAAAGCGGTGTACATTACATTCAAACTATAAAATTGGAGACATACTGTTAGTACTTAGGGTAGATACATGACACATCGAGTCATAAGGGACGAAGAATGGAACTACAATCATTTATAGGAAAGAAGGAGAAAGGATAGCACAATGGGGAAAGGAAATGATGCTCTTCCTTAGATTTTATTTGATTAGGAGAGGTCAGAGAACTTTTTTGATCTGACGGGAAGTCATAAATTATAGGCATCCTTCAACATGAAGGTTTTTAAGTTCGATATAAAGAGTAAGGGGACACTCAATGATGTTACAGAGAAATATTTTTAAAACCAATAAAAGGAAATATTTTTTCATTCAGAGAATAGTTAAGCTCTGGAATGCATTGTCAGAGGATGTGGTAAGAGCAGTTAATGTAGCTGGGGGGTTTTCCAACTATGTTTATTAAATTTTCAAGAATATACAATCCAACAATACAGCACAGAAGCCAAGCTGTCATATAAAATGAAATAAATCACAAAAGACAACAATTGGAAGAATTGTCCATTCCCCCCTTCCTATCCCCCTCCAACCCAGGAATGTAAGAGAAAAAGATTACAGAATACAGAAGTCAGGGGCAAGCATGTAAGACACGGCTGCGGGCATGTGGAGTTAAGGTATCCATAAGCAACACTTGTCCCTGTTTAGTGTCCCAGTCAGACAGATACATGGGTTCCATTATCAGGAGGTGTAACATACATGAGCGCCATTGGCCATAAGTAGGAGCTAGGGATCCTATCTAATGAAAAAGTAGAACCTTCAGGCCTGAGAGAATCGCCCAGTGAAGAAAGCCCTTGAGACCTCTGGGTATAAGACATTGAAGATCAAAAAGCTAAAACAAACTATAGATATTACAGTGCCATCTGGTTTGTCACATGCTGCCAACTCTGGAGAAAATCACAGATCAGAAAGTGTGCACTAAGGAACAGTCCCAAAACATGTGTGACAGGGTAGCTTTAGGGCAGTGGTCTCAAACTCGCGGCCCAGGGGTCAAATGCGGCCTGCCAGATACTATTTTGAGGCCCTCGGTATGTTTATCATAATCACAAAAGTAAAATAAAAGTTTCTTGATCATATGTCTCTTTAGCTATAAATTACAGTATTACTATTAAGACTTAGCCAAAAGGAAAGATTTATAAACTATAAAGAGTTTTACCTCATGCAAAACTGTAATTTCTTTAATAAGACATTAACTATTTTTTTCTGAGGCCCTCTTAAGTACCTACAAATCCAAAATGTGGCCCTGCAAAGGGTTTAAGTTTGAGACCACTGCTTTAGGGTAACCACACTTTAGGCAAGAGTCCGCAAAGACAAGTGTTGCTCTATATGCACACCAAGGCGCTATGTACAATCTACAAAGAAATTTGTAGCCCATTTCAAAGTAAGAAATGTTAGGCAAGAGGCCATGAAGCAGTTTCAGGAAGCGTTGTATGTGAAATCCCTGCAACTTAATCTGCAATTCAAAATTCCAAGCCTGGGACACCTTAGCAGAGTCTAAAGAGAAAGAAAATTCCAACAGTGAATGGCAAAACTATTTAAAGGGCACTATCAGCTGGGCATCTAACCAATATACTTCGGACACCGAGGAGGGCAAAGAAGTCTCATAGTGCCGAAGTTAGAGATAGGAAAAGACATCCAATCTGCTCCAACCATAAGCAGTGCACAACTGGGAAAGTGTTGGTAGAGTACCCTCACCAGTAAGGATCTGATACAAATAGGAAATGTTTCCCCTTCTATCCACCAGAAATCCCGCAGCTGTTATACCTGGTAGAAATATGCCATTTCCATAAGAGAGGTGTAAACTGAAAGTTTAAGTGCAACTGAGCACATACTTGGCGTCAAGTGGATCTCAAGGGAACAAGAAAAAAGTAATAGGGGTTCCCCAGGACAGCAGCCACAACTCGAGGGGTATGTAAGAGAGAACTGAAATGATAGGGTTTCCAAAACTGTAATTCAACCAGAATCCAGGAGAAGTAAGACGCATAAAGAAACCAATCATGAATATGCCGCATGTGACAGGCCTCCACAAATCTCCTCAAAGGCAACAATTCCAGGCTGCTCCCATTTATTGGTAAAGTCACCAGGCATAAAGGAAGGCGTGGGAAGCCACCCAGCCAAAGAAACCCACATAGTAATTTGTCCAAATTACATTCCATAGTCCTTGAGAAGGTCAGGGGCAGCATTTGGTAAACATACAGCCATTGAGGAAGTATCAGCATATTATAATGAGCAATGCGCCCCATCAAAGAAATGGGAAAATGCCACTAAGTCAGCCAGCGTGTTTTAGTCTTTTCCAACAAGGGTTGTATATTAAGATATCCTGTGGAATCGTAATCCCCAAGTAGTTAACTTTCCCTGGCACTCAAGTTAATGGGAAAGGCCAATTCCATTGTGCTGGCAAAGTTGATTGGAAGGGGAGGGCTACTGATTTCTGAAGGTTCAACAAGAAACCAGAGTGGAAGCCATACTCAGCAAAGGCATCAAGCAGATGAGACAAAGAACTTGTAGGATTTCTCAATATAAGCATCAAATCATCTGCTTTTGACTCATAGTCGGCAATATGATTGATTGATTGTATTTTCCTGTCGATTTTATGACCTTTTTGAATATAAATCGCCTTGAACCTTTTTGGTATAGTGCGATTCATAAATTGTGTATTAGATTAGTCCTGGTGGGCTACCAAACCTGGGGCAGTGAAGGGCTAAGTGACTTGCCCAGTTTCCTCAGGGTTCAAGCCCAGCACTGCTTTCTTCCTTCCTTCCTGTCCTGGCAGAGTTGCAATGTATGCATGTATTTTATATAATGTGTGTACATGCACATATTTACATTTTCTTCAGAGCAGCTATAAATTTGTGTGTTGACATTTGTTTCTCATTTTAGATATTTCACGTAGACATAGAAGCCCTTACTGTCCAGTTATATTCTATAAAGTTAGAAGAAAGTCTGCATATTAAAGGGTTTTTTTCTCATTCCTATAGGCTCCCCCTTTTCCAAGCCAGTGCCTTTGCTTTCCTGGTTCCTGCTAAAGCCATATTAGCCCTGGACAAGTGGAAATGTCCCTCTGATGGTAAACTATTTATTTTGTTTAACATGTCATGATTATAATTTCACCTACAGGATTTTTGTTCAAGAATTCTTCCCATTGAAATTAAGGGAAATGTGGCATTTTCATTGATCAACTGAGTAATTTTTGCCTGGGTGTAAAAATGGAACAAATGTTCAATGAATCTGCTCTTACATTAATTGTTTGATACCTAATAGATCTATACAATAGATGAGAGTAAGGGAACATTTTGATTTAAATTTGTAAGGACAGGTAAGAATTTTATTATTCACTTTTCTTTTACTATTTTACTTCTATTAGAAACAGGCATTGTCCAAGGGATTCCGATAACCTAGGCAAACCTTCAGCCATTTACCCCTCCTCCCATTAGGAGCAGCTCAAGGTTCTAACCCCCCTCACCTGATAGTCCAGCATCTCCCTTTTCCCTCCCTTCCAAAGAGGAAGAATGAGCACTTTCCCATAAACACACACAGCTGGTCTAGTGAGAAGCTATCTTGGGCTCTTTGTCAGATAAATCTGTAGCTGTAGGTACAGCCAAGCATCCTCCTATGCCCTAAGGCCCTGATTCTATAAATGGTGCCTGACGCTGTTTATAGAATTACGCCTAGTGGCGCTTAAGCATTCTTAGGCATCAGTAGGAGTTAAAGCCTTAGGCACACTGCCATTTAGGCCAGGGTTTCTTGGCTTAAATGAGTGTGCCTAAGTGAAACCACAACCAAAATCTGCCCTGAATCCGCTCATAACTAGGTGCCTCGGTGTAGATGCCTACCTCAAAGTGGTAGGCATCTATGTGTCAGTAAACCCAGAGCAGGAAGCTCAGGCAGAGGAAAGCTGATCCCTTCCTGAACCAGAGGACGACGATGGCATGGAGCTGTAGCCACAGTTCTTGGCAGGTTGGAGCTCTTCACATAGAAGTTGGTGCAGCAAGTTTTGCTTTGTTTGTGCTGTTGCACAAAGGAAAATTGTTTTTCTTGTTCCTTTTTGAATGTTTTTGCCACTTAACAGTTGCTAAGAACAAGGAACTGAGCACAAAGTCTGAAACCTTTAATAATGTGCTTAGGGGGGAGGGTTCTTGTTGGGCCGATGGCCCTTTTCTGCCGTCATATTCTATGTTTCTATGACCTTGCCCAAACCCAAAGACTAATAAGATATTGCCTTTGGCATGATTTTTTTCTTTCACCTTCTGCTGAAGTAGTATATTAAGGCCCAGTTATTTTGAATTGTGTTTTTTTTCTTTGCCTTGTATGAGAACTTTTTGAGGCTTCCAGTTTATTTTGTGGATTTATGTGGGTGGGGGAACCTGAAGATTTGGTTCCTTTATGGGAGGTGAAATCCCAAGCTTGGGGAAGTAATATTCCTGATTTTCCCCCAAGCACTGGCTATTAAGTACGGGGTGAAGAACTTGTGCTTTGTTTTTTGGTTGCTTGTTTGACCTACCTGGTTTGCATTGTTTGACCAAACTGGAAATAGTGGAAGAGAAGGTGAAGCTTGAACTGAGTATGATTTGTTTTCTTTTTTTGCACCATGGGATGGGAACTACTGTGAAGGTTGTTCCAGAGCTCAGTGATTTTGAAGGGGAGGGAGGTCCCTAGTTTTCCTGTATGGAAAATGCCTTTTAGCGAGGGGAAGGATAGTTTTAATTTGTGGGAGGGTCTGGTGATATTAGGGTTTGAAGAATTCCAAGAAAGAGGGATAAAGGGAGGGATGATACCGTGTAGGATCTTGAAAGCTAGACAGGCGCATTTAAAGTGGACCCTGGCGATTATCGGAAGCCAGTGAAGTTTGGACAGGAGCGGAGAGACATGATCAAATTTACTTTTAGCGAAGATGAGCTTGGCTGCTGCATTCTGAATCCGCTGAAGTCTATGAAGGTTTTTCTTAGTTAGGTTTAAGTAGATAGAGTTGCAATAGTCTAAACTGGAAAGGATGATGGATTGGACAAGGAGGGTAAAATGGTTTTGATGGAAGCAGGATCTAATTTTCCTCAGCATATGAAGGCTGAAAAAGCATTTTTTTTACCAAGGATTGGAGGTGGTCGTTGAAGGACCATGTGGAATCAATGATGACGCCCAGAACATTGCTCGAGAACTCAAGCTGCAGAGTGGAGCCAGAGGGTAGTGGGATGGAGGTGGGTAGTTGGTCTAGTTTTGGGCCGAGCCAAAGAAGTCTTGTTTTGGACTCGTTTAGTTTCATTTGCACAGTGTGGGCCCAAGATTGTAGGTTCAGTATACAAGAGGATATGTTTTTAGACAGGTTGGTGAGGTTCGAATCGGTCTCGAGGAGGACGAGGATGTCATCAGCATAAGTGTAAATTGTTTCAAGGGGGGATAGATGGAGGAGTTTGAGGGAGGACATGTAGATGTTGAAAAGGATAGGAGATAGGGGAGAGCCTTGCGGGACTCCACAATTCGGTTTCCAGGGGGAGGATGAGGTGCCATTCATATTGACAATGTAAGAACGAGAGCGGAGGAATTTTGAGAACCAGTCTAGGACTGTGGAGTTAATGCCTATCTCAGAGAGTTGGTAAATAAGAATATCATGGTGGACAACGTCAAAAGCAGCAGAAAGGTCAAATTGTAGGAGGACGGCGAACTTGTTTCGAGAATGAAGTTGCTGAACCTTTGAGATCAGGGAGGTCAGTAGGGATTTGGTGCTGAAGTTGGGACTAAAGCCATATTGATAGAGTAGGAGAATAGAGAATCTCTCTAAGAATGATGAGAGTTGGGTAGAAATGATAGACTCAAGCATTTTGGTTAAGAGAGGTATATTTGCAATTGGGCGATAACTGGAAGGTATGGAAGGGTCAAGGTCAGATTTTTTCAGTACTGGGGTCAAGGCAATAAGACCCATTTCTGGGGAGAAAAGGCCCAAGTGAAGGGTGGAATTTATGAGGTTAGTGATAGAAGAGATGGCCTGTGCGGGAATATTCTCGTATAGGTAGGAGGGGAATGGGTCCAATTGTTCTTCCTATTATTGTCTCTCTTTCCTTTAAGCTATGTAGTTCTACCCCTCTACCTTGATGGACCAGTATGTCTTATAGTCCATGTCCCCAAGATTTTACTTTTTATTGGAGACTCATATGTATGCCACTTAGAAATCCAATAGGCGGACAAAGGCGAGTGAGGTGAAAGAGAGACTGTGACCTACTTCCGGGATCCCCGTGGCTCCTTTTCCTGGCTAAATTATCTTTGTGCTGTGCCGCAGTCTAGTGTGCACAGTGTTGGACAGACACGTGACGTCAGCACGGTCCTCTTTATACCAGCTAAAAGGACGCTGCAGGCGCGGCCAGAGGGGCACGCCATGCCCCTTGGAGCCACAAAGAGCCACTGCTACTGCAACGAGAGCTAAGTGAACTTATGTTTAACATTCACTTATATAGAGTGCTTCCTTTTTTCCCCCTATTCTTTTTCTGTTGTTCTAGTTTATAATGTGCAATGATCTTCTTTTGATATGGGGAAAAGGAAGGTAAAACCACTTAGCTCTATACCTTCAGCAGGAGGCCCTATGGATCTTCATGTAGTTTCTTTAGCTGAGGGGTCGGCTTCAACTAAAGTAGCCAATTCAGTCACGGGGGCATCTCTCAGTCCCTTAGAAAGGAATCCTCCTCCCCCTCCTTCATCTTGTGAATTTGGTGCCGAAGTGGCTTCCAAAGGTTCAGTGGGAGAGCTACTTTCCTCAGAAAATCATGTGATCTGAATAACTGCCCCTCATATCTACTAATGAACGCTACCCCTAATTTCAAAGCTAACCTCATGCAATGGATACAAATCACACTCAGAGAAGGCCAATTCCCACCAGAACTAGGCGAGATCATAATCACCCCTCTACTGAAAGATCGTAAAGGCCCAATTGACTCTCCCTCTAACTATAGACCCATCGCTTCAATCCCATTATACGTTAAAATAATAGAAGGTCTTGTTGCACAATATCTCACAAATTACCTGGAAAACCATAACTTACTCCATCCCTCACAATCAGGATTCAGAACAAACCATAGCACAGAGACATTACTAGCAACACTACTGGATACAGCCCGACAATACCTCAGTAAAGGAAGTAGGATACTAATTATCCAACTAGATCTTTCTGCTGCATTTGACCTAGTAGATCACACCATACTACTCCAGATAATAGACGCCATAGGGATCTCAGGTGGGGTATACAACTGGATCCAAGGATTCCTTAAAACAAGAACCTATAGAGTAAAGTCTAACGATCTCAAATCAGCCCCATGGTCTAACCCCTGTGGAGTCCCACAAGGGTCACCACTATCGCCCATCCTCTTCAATCTATTCATATCCTCCCTTGGTACCACTCTAGATACCCTAAATGTAATATCATTCAGTTACGCAGACGACATAACCATTCTGCTCCCCTTTGATAACCAAGACCCCAACTCAACAGGACACCTGGAAACAACTCTGAAAGCAGTGGAAAAATGGATGACAAACCACAAATTGAAGCTTAACTCGGATAAAACAAAATTCTTACTACTTGAAAAGGAAAAAAACCCTTCCATAACAGAATTGGTAATAAATGTAACCAAATATCCAATACAGACATCTCTTAAAATCCTTCGAGTATTGATAGATAGATGCTGCTCAATGCAGACTCAAATCAACAAAACAACACAAAAAGCATACTTCACCATGCGTAACCTACGAAAAATAAGAAAATTCTTCAACAAAGAACAATACAGGATCATAGTCCAATCCCTTGTACTAGGACTATTGGACTACTGCAACATCCTCTGCCTACCTTGTCCAATAAACTTAATTAAACAACTACAGTCCGTTCAGAACACAGCTCTCAGGCTAATCTATTCACTCGGAAAATTTGACCACATCACCAATGCCTACCTAGACTCACACTGGCTACCCATACAAGCCAGAATCCAATTCAAATTATTCATTCTATTATACAAAGTAATAAGCGGAACTGCGCCTACCTACCTAAACAATCGCCTAAATCGAAACCTTTCACCCAGAATTAGGAGAACCCAGACACCATTCTCCTACCCAGCACTAAAAGGTACCCAACGCAAAAAAAACTATACGACAGTCTCCTAGCTACTAAAGCAGCGAAACTTGACCCCTCCATATCCAACCTATTGACTACAACAACAGACTATAAAGCATTCCGAAAAAAATATAAAAACACTACTATTCAAAAAACATATTCGGTTAACCTAACCTAACATGAATCCCATCATGCTGGAATCTTCTTCTCTATGTCACAAAATAACCTGAAACCTCACTATGTAACTTGAAACCAACTACCTTCTAATGTAATGTAATTTCATGGAAATGTCCAACTTTCTTTCAATGTATCTTCCTGGAAATGTCCAGCTATCTTCCAATGTAATGTAACTTCCTGGAAATGTCCAGCTATCTCCCAATGTAATGTAACCTCCTGGAAATGCCCAGTTATCTTCCAATGTAATCTGCTTAGAACCGCAAAGTACAAACGGAATAGAAATCCGTAATGTAATGTAATGTAATATTGCCTAAGGCAATTACCCAAGAAGGGTTACATGAGGAAAGTGCTCACAAGAAATTACTTTGAAAGATTTGTGGGAAGTAAATATGTGAGTTGAGGGGTTGTTAAGATCTGTAGTCAAGCAGAATGTTGATTTCTCTCAAGAAGTAGTGACCAAATTTGAGAATATTGATTCCAATGTAAAAAATTTAGATAAAAGAACAGCTAAGTCCCTCTGACGTGGGAGGAACTTCCTCTGTCAGATGGAAGGCTTCTGGCTCAGCTGTGGGATGCGCATAGGAGCAGCTGCCCACAGATTTGTGCAGAGAAATGACTGCAGCTGGAAGGAGGGAGCCAGCCAGAAGGTAAACACCCACTGTAGGGAGGCATGTACTTGGGGCATAGAATGGAGGGATGGAGAGACATTGGAACTCGGGAGGGAGCACAGACTTGGGACACAGAATGGAGGGGAGAATGAACCATATGATGGAAGAATGGAGGGAGTGAGGGAAAGAAATGCTGAGGTGGGGGAAGAAATAGAAAGGGAGAATTGGGTATCTTGAGTGAGAGAGAAAGAGAGATGGTGCACATGGGGAGGTGAAGAAAGAGGAGATTTGTTGGGCATAGGGAGGGAGAGAGAATTATTGGACACGGTGGTGGGAGAGGAATGAGATAGAGATGCATGGGGAAGAGAGATGAGAGGGAGTAATGTTGGATGTGTTGGTGGAGAGGAGACAGTGGGATGGATGGAAAGGAATGTAAGAGTGGTCTCAAGGAGGTGGAGAAGATGGGAGGAATACTAGGATGTGAGTTACATACAAATTCAACTTCAAAGCGGTTTACAAAACGGAACCCGTTCTTAACCCGGGGACTACCTGTACACACCAATTGATAAGCCCAGTTCAGACTTTTCAGCAGTGGCTGTGAAGGCCATGCAGCATAGGAGAGAGGATGTTAGATGCACCAAAAGATGTGTTCATTTTTCAGAATTGACTGGGGAAGAATGTGTGTGTTCCTGATGAAGTTCTTCAGTCTCTTTCACGATATTGGTTAACTTTGGGAACTACTCAGAATTAGATCATCATGTTCCTGTCTGTACTAATGTACAGTACTCACTCTGTTTTCATCCAGCTCACTACTTGAATTTCTTTTTTATTTTCTGATCAGCCAGTTCAGTAACAAATTGTTAAGGATCCTTTTCAATAAATAATTTCTTCAATTTTATGGCCAATGTAACAATCACTTGAGGAAAGAAGAGAACGGGGAGATATGATTGAAACATATAAGTACATCACGGGACGCATCGAGTCAGAAGATGATATCTTCTGGCTCATGGGACCCTCGACCACCAGAGGGCATCCGCTGAAAATCAGGGGAGGGAAGTTTCATGGCGACTCCAGGAAGTACTTCTTCACCGAAAGAGTAGTGGATCATTGGAACAGACTCTCACTTCAGGTGATAAAGGCCAGCAGCGTGACGGATTTTAAGAGAAAATGGGATACTCATGTGGGATCTTTAAGGGAGTAAATTCAGGGGAGGAGATACTTGGAATGGGCAGACTTGGTGGGCTATAGCCCTTTTCTGCTGCTTTTTTCTATGTTTCTAATCATTCATGGAAAAGATTATGAAAAGGAGGGAGTGAATCATTATTAATCCTGTAGTGAAGTAGTAGAACGAACACAATGCTATAGATTCAGATAGCATTCCTGCTTTTTATTCCCATTTTTGTTCCCTCCCTAGAGGAGATCTACAGGAACTGGACAGAGCCTTTGAACACATCACATATCTGGCAACCAAGGATCAGAGAGGTAACTGTTTTGTATCATATGCTCACCATGGTAAACACTTATGCCTCTCTAATGTGTCAGATTTCTCTGCTTCAAATTCTGTGGACATAAATGTCAATAGACAAACAAAAAAATTGATATATTTGTATTGGATTGACTTAATACATTTCTTGATTAGCTTTCAGGTCAAAAGCAGGATGTGGGACACTTTGAATAGAAATCCGTCATCTTTATAGCATATATATAGCTTATTCACCTTTATTACCAGGCATATAACTGTTATGGCTAAATTGGGAAAGGAATCATAATCTGAGATATTAGCTTTAGTTGGCCATGTACATGCTTACCCTTACATAACAACCATCATACTATGCTTCAGAATGCAACGCTGGAGCATGTTATAAGTATGGAGACCTTAGAGTCAATGCAAGGTGGTTGGCATTCAAGGTGAACCTTCAGCCTTAGCATGCAGCCACAGCAATATTTTGTGATAATTAAATTCAACAAGTAGGATCTTCACATATCCTATAAAAATGCAATTTAAAGTATATGTTGATTCTTTGCATGGCTCAGGACTTATTGTTTTGCTTTGACTGAAGTTGCTGATCTAGGTGACTGTCTAGTCTTACCTAAGGTATTTTTTTTTTGTTCATTTTTGTTTTATGGTTTATGCATAGTACGATGGAAGAATGGAAGGAGTGAGGGAAAGGGATGCTGAGGTGAGGGAAGAAGAATTTTGTATCTGAGTGAGAGAGAAAGAGAGAGGAGAATTGTTGGGCATAGGGAGGGAGAGGGAATTATTGGACACAGTGGTGGGAGAGGAGTGAGATAAAGATGCATGGGGAAGAGAGAGATAAGAGGGATGGAAAGGAATGTAAGAGCGGTCTCAAGGAGGTGGAGAAGTATACTAGGATATTTTAGAGAGAAGTTTTTTGCCGGTTATAGTTCATTCCTTAATAATTATCTCATTGAATTGTTCTAATATGTTTGCTAGGTCTTCCTGTCAAACAGATGAAATGATTGTAGATTTTACAAAATGTTGAGGGGAAATAGATTCAATCATGTTACCTCATTACTACGAGAACTGCATTGTTTGCCAATTGATGCAAGAATTGAATTTAAAAGCTTGATTTTTATTTTAAAATTTTATATGGGTTATGTCCAGGTTATTTGACAGATTACATTACATTACATTAGTGATTTCTATTCCGCTTGTGCCTTGCGGTTCTAAGCGGATTACAAATTAGAAGTCTGGACATTTCCAGGAGCGTTACAGTACAAAGTAGCAAGTTACAATTGTTAGTCTGGTTATTTCCAGGAGAATTACAAAGTAAAGAGTAAGTATATAATAGGTTACTGTGATGAATAATAATACAATCGGGATACAGTAGTGAGTTGTACAATGTTGAAGGTGTTGCTGTGGTGGTGGTGGTGGTGTTCATGAGAGTATTTTCTAGTGCTATAGTGAGGTTAAAATGATGGGAAGTGTTTTTTGAAGAGATGAGTTTTGATTTCTTTTCAGAATACTTTAATGTCTGTTGTTTTGGTCAGTAGATTGGAGATGGTAGTGTCAATCTTCGCTGCCTGTGTCGCCAAAAGGCTGTCGTATAGTTTCTTGCGTCGGGTACCATTGAGAGGGGGGTAGTTGAATAGGCTCTGAGTTCTCCTTATTCTGGGTGAGAGGTTATGGTATAGTCAGTTGTTTAGGTAGCTGGGTGCTGTTCTATGGGTTACTTTATATAGTAGACAGTAGAATTTGAACTGGGATCTTGCTTTTATCGGTAGCCAGTGTGAGTCTAGGTATGCATTGGTGATTTGGTCATATTTGCCGAGGGAATAGATGAGTCTGAGGGCCGTGTTCTGAACGGTCTGTAGTTGTTTTATCATATAGTTTGGGCATGATAGGTAGAGGCTGTTGCAGTAGTCTACAATACTTAGTACAAGGGATTGTACTAAAATCTTGTATTGATCTTTGTTGAAGAATTTTCTTATTTTTCTTAGGTTTCGCATTGTGAAGAATGCTTTTTGGATGATTTTGTGGATTTGAGTCTGCATTGTGCAATTTCTGTCTAGTTGTATTCCCAGAATCTTAAGTGTGCTTTGCATTGGGTACTTGATTGTGTTTAATTCAAGTTTCTGCACTCAGGCCCAACAATTGTCTCTTTCTATTCCCTCCCTCCTTCCTTCCAATGTCCTTAGTACCCCACAATTTATTTTCCAACTTGTGGATATCAAATTATTCATTTTAACTTTATATAAACAATGAGACAAAAACTCACTTATCCAATTTGCCCTATAAACCTCAATCTATATAATAAAACCGTAGGCGGCGCATGCGCAGTCTTATCGGCGTGCTTCCATGATCCGTATGTCCGTGGCCGCCAAGACTGCAGCATGCCCCGCTCTTACTACGGCCCCACTGCCCTACACTCTCCAGAAGGACTGGACTGTATGAGTCCCCAGCACAAGCGCGTCGGCTCGAGCCACTTCTCATCTCTGCCTTGATTACACATAACAATAAAAAATGCCCCAGACGTTAACACCAGCCGGAGAGCAAGAGGAGTGCCTGCGATCCACTGTCACGTGAGCCCTGCATTTGACACATAGGAAGTGTGCATGCGCGGCTTACGATTCTTTGAAAGACGCGGCGGTGGCTAATCTCACGATCCCCGCCTGGGTTGGACTTCCGACGCAGGCGGGGATCATGAGAGGAGCCACCGCCGCATCTTTCAACTAAAAAAAACCAAAAAACCAAGGCGGATGTCGGCCCGATGGCTGGAGTTCACCGCTGAGTCCGGTGAGGAGTGCTTCCCTCAACAGGAACCGTCGGGTCTAATTCAAATACTCCCAGCAGGTCGGGAGGGGGCGGAGCAGGCTCGCACGCCTGGCGCGGACCGGACAGGAACTAGACTCCCTGCAGGAGCCATCCTGATGGCTGGAGATCACCGGACTGGACAGGGGGAGCAGGTAAGGGGGTGCTGCAGTACAGGAGGAGCGGGGAAGAGGTGATTCTGGACAGGGGTGGAGGTAACAGGAAGGGAGGCCTACTGCTGGATAGGGGAAGCAGGGAAGAGGTACTGCTAGACCGGGAGGAGGGGGGGATAAAAGGAAGGGAGAAGGGCTCCTGCAAATGAGAATAGCTACTGCTGGATATGGGGAGCTGGAAATGGGGTGATGCTGAACAGGGGGAGATAAAAGGAAAAGGGCTACTGCTATATAGGGGGAGCAGGGAATGGGTGGGGGTGCTGCTGGACAGGGAGGAGGTAAAAGTAAGGGAGAAGGGCTGCTAGCACCCGTTAATGTAACGGGCTAAACAACTAGTTATGTAATATAAATAAAAGTAAATTAGGATCAACAAGGTCAAAAGCACTAGAAAGATCAAATTGCCCTCAAATAGCATTTTGCCCTTGACTAAGTAATGACCTACCTTTAGCCGCTAATTAACAGATCAAGATCTTGTACACTGAGGGGGGAAATTCTATAACCAATGCCTAAATTTAGGCCTGGTCACACCTCATAGAAGCTCTTTGTACCTCTGTATTGTAACACTCTATAGAAGCACTTGCAAACCGCTCTGAATTGACTCCCCAGTCATTAGTAGCAGTATAGAAGCTCACAATAAATACTTACTCAAAATTAAGACTACAAGTGAAGAAATGTGCTGGGGGGGGGGGGAAAGACGACTGAGACAGGCCCTGCTAAGCCTGCCAGTGGTTAATCTGTTCATGCTCTAGGCTGTGACAGCTACGTTTCTATCTCTAGTAGAAAGTTCAAATTGAAAAACTATGGGGAAAATGCTTTTACATTGTGGAAACTAGTGAATGAGTAAAGTTTGCTTTTATAAAATTTAAACTCTCTTTATACAGGAACCTTCAATTTATCTTTTATCCCAAAATTATAAAATCATGTTTACTTACCCAGAGAAATGTCCTCCTCTCCTCTCCCAGGTTAACTTAACATATTTACAAATGAAATGAATCACTGAAGGTAAAAATGCTTACAGATACCTCTAGTATTCCTGTGTGTACCCTCCCAGGGCCTTCTATTCCGCAGGTTGGTGTATAAACTAAAATTGGACAAAGTTTATGCAGTCAGCAGTGAAGTATTAAAACAGTAAGATATATCTGAGTAATTCCAAGATACCCAGTCAAATTGTTTGAGTCTCAGATGCTTCCATCCATTAGTCCTTTTTTACAGGTGAGCTCTAATTCCTATGACTTTCATCTTAGTCTGTGTACTAGTCCTGTTAAATCATAACTGCTTTTCATTCTTCTTTCTGGCCAGATCCAAGGTGCGATCATTGTGTCTAGCATTGTAGAAGTGTTTATCGGGCTGGTGGGACTCCCAGGAGCACTGCTGAGTTACATTGGACCCTTGACTGTAACTCCTACTATCTCTCTGATTGGACTTTCAGTCTTCCAAGCTGCAGGGGAAAGAGCCGGAAGTCACTGGGGCATCTCAATATTGTAAGCCTGAGCACTTTGGAGACATTTCATATTGTTCCTAACTTGAAAGGACAGAAACTCCTCCCCTCAAAAAAACCAAAAAATTTCCAATGTTTTCAGCCTTATTTTCTAATCCTCTGTGTATTTGATTTCTGCTTTTGTCTTGCTTCTTGATGCCTCAAGATTTCAAATTCTCATCAAGCTCTTTGCTTCTGGTGTTCAGCTGGGACCTGTATAAAGGGGAACTCTGAAGTTGTTGAATCTCTCTGTTTTGATCCCAAAATCAACACTTAACCTCATCTCAATGGTCCCAAAGGCAATAAAAACCTCCCAATGCTTCTCCAACCAATCTGATCACCTCCTAATGACCCTAAAGGCAACAACCCCTCTTCCCCCTTGATGCTTATCCCTTCTGATGGCCTCAAAGGCAACAAAGACACCCCCATCCCACACTCTTCCTCCCATAGCAAAAGAGCCCCTGACCCCCAAGAAACACCAAGTCCTACCAGGGTGCATCTGTAGTGGTATAGTGGGATGGGATGGGAAGGGATCTCCCTTTGGTTCTGCCCCATTTTGTTCCAGATGCTATGTATACCGTGTCAGAAATGCTATTTAAAGGTGAAGAGTTAGAGGAACTGAAACAGATCTTGGTGAATCTGGAAGATGTCATAAGCCAAATCCAATAAAAACTAATGACAGCTGCTTATCCAATCCAATTGTAACTGGAATAATTTTCCTGCACTTTTTCTGACTTCATGTGTATTTTTTTTTTTACTTAACTTAGTCACCCTTATTTCTATCTAACTCCTCTAGCTAAAGGAACTTAGGAAAATTCTGGTGGCTCCGCTGACTGACCTTTTCAATGAGTCTCTAGAGTTGGGAGTAGTACCGGAGGACTACAGAAGGGTGGATGTAGTCCCTCTCCACAAAAGTGGAAGTAAGGAAGAAGTAGGGAATTATAGGCCAGTAAGCCTGACTTCTGTGGTAAACAAATTAATGGAAACGCTTTTAAAACAGAGAATGGTCAAGTTTCTGGAATCTTGTGGATTACTTGACTGGAGGCAACATGAACTCACTAGAGGTCTTGTCAGACAAATCTGATCAATTTCTTTGACTGGGTGACCAGAGAATTGGATATAGGGAGTGCGCTAGATGTGGCGTATTTAGATTTTAGCAAAACCTTTGACCAGTGTTCCACACAGACGTCTAATAAATAAACTGAGGCCCAAATTCTGTAACCAGTGCCTAAAGTTAGGCTCCTGTTTCGGAGGCGCCCAACTAGATAGGTGCCTATCTAAATTGAACAACAAGCGCAATTAAGCTTTTTAATCAGCACTGATTGAAACATAGGTGCCTATCAAGAAACATAGAAACATAGAAGATGACGGCAGAAAAGGGCTACAGCCCATCAAGTCTGCCCACTCTGCTTACCCACCCCCTGTCTATGCCCTAGTGACCCAATTTCCTTATCTTGACCCTCGTAGGGATCCCACATGGGTATCCCATTTATTCTTAAAGTCTGGCACGCTGTCTGCCTCGATCACCTGCACTGGAAGCTTGTTCCAATGATCAACCACTCTCTCTGTGAAGAAATACTTTCTGGTGTCGCCATGAAATTTTCCGCCCCTGAGTTTGAGCGGGTGCCCTCTTGTGGCCGAGGGTCCCTTGAGAAAGAAAATATAATCTTCCACTTCGACACGTCCCGTGAGGTTCTTAAATGTTTCGATCATGTCTCCCCTCTCCCTACGTTCCTCAAGAGTGTAGAGCTGCAATTTGTTCAGTCTCTCTTCGTACGAGAGACCCTTGAGCAGTGGCGTACCTAGGGGGGGGCGGGGGGGGCGGGCCGCCCCGGGTACCAGCCCTAAGGGGGTGTTCCCGGCCTTGCCGTTCAGTCCCCCGCCACCCCCGAAGGACCGCTCGCCCCACTGACCTTCCTGCACCACCTGAGAAGCAGCCCGCAGCAGGATCGCGAAGTCAGCATCAGCATCCCTGCGCTGCTTCCTGCGCCGCGATCCCGCCCCTCCTCTGACGTCAGAGGAGGGGCGGGACCGTGGCGCAGGAAGCAGCGCAGGGATCGCTGACGCTGACTTCGTGATCCTGCTGCGGCTGCTTCATAGGTGGTGCGGGGAGGCCAGGGGGGCGAGCGGTCCTTCGGGGTGGGTCGGGGCATCAGGCCTTCAGGGTGGGGCGGGCGGGCAGGCAAGCAGGCTTTCAAGGGGGAGGGGGTGACAGGCAGGCAGGCAGGCCTTCAAGGGGGGACAGGCCTTCGGGGGGGGGGTGCAGACCTTCAAGGGGTGCAGGCCTTCAAGGGGGGCAGGCAGGCCTTCAGGGGGGTGCAGGCCTTCGGGGGGTGTAGGCCTTTGGGGGGGTGCAGACCTTCAAGGGGGTGCAGGCCTTCAAGGGGGGGAACAGGCCTTCAAGGGGGGAAAGGCAGGCAGGCCTTCAAGGGGGGGGACAGGCCTACATGGGGGGGGACAGGCCTACAAGGGGGGGGACAGGCCTTCAAGGGGGGGACAGGCCTTCGGGGGGGTGCAGACCTTCAAGGGAGTGCAGGCCTTCGGGGGGGGAGGGTGCAGTCCTTCAAGGGGGTGCAGGCCTTCAAGGGGGGGAAAGGCAGGCAGGCAGGCCTTCAAGGGGGGGACAGGCCTACAAGGGGGGGGGACAGGCCTACAAGGGGGGGGACAGGCCTACAAGGGGGGGGGGACAGGCCTACAAAGGGGGAGACAGGCCTACAAGGGGGGGGACAGGCCTTCAAGGGGGGGACAGGCCTTCGGGGGGGCGCAGACCTTCAAGGGAGTGCAGGCCTTCGGGGGGGGGTGCAGTCCTTCAAGGGGGTGCAGGCCTTCAAGGGGGGGAAAGGCAGGCAGGCAGGCCTTCAAGGGGGGGACAGGCCTACAAGGGGGGGAGAAGCTACAAGGGGGTGGTACAAGCCTTCAAGTGGGGGACAGGCCTTCGGGGGGGGTGCAGACCTTCAAGGGAGTGCAGGCCTTCGAGGGGGGTGGTGCAGGCCTTCAAGGGGGTGCAGGCCTTCAAGGGGGGACAGGCCTTCAAGGGGGGAAAGGCAGGCAGGCAGGCCTTCAAGGGGGGACAGGCCTACAAGGGGGGGGGAGAAGCTACAAGGGGGTGGGACAGGCCTTCAAGTGGGGGACAGGCCTTCGGGGGGGTGCAGGCCTTCGGGGGGTGCAGACCTTCAAGGGGGGACAGGCAGGCAGGCCTTCAAGGGGGGGACAGGCCTACAAGGGGAAGGGACAGGCCTTCAAGGGGGGTGCAGGCCTTCAAGGTGGGACAGGCAGACCTTTAAGGGGGGACAGGCCTTTGGGGGGGACCATGATTTAGAAGTACACGGAGGGAAGGGGGTGTTCAAAGAGACATGCATATGCCAAACTTTGGGGGGGGGAAGAAATAATGGGTCTGAAAATAGAGGAGAGGGAGAGAGATGATGGACCATGGGATTTAGGGAGGGAAGGAACAGAAAGGGAGAGAAATTGGACACAAGGGATGGTGTGGAGGAGGGATAGAGATACTGGATAGGAGGGTAATTAGGAAAAGAAACGGAGAGATGGTGGACTCTGGGATGGTGGGGAAGGAGGGAGAGATGCCGGATGAAAGGGTATTTAAGAAAAGGTGGATCTGTGGAGGGAGATGAAAAAAAGGAAAGATACCAGACTTCCTGGGAAGGGAAGGGAAATGGAAAGGGAGGACAGAGTTGGCAGATGGATGGTTAGCATGCAGAAAGAAGGAGACCCTGGCAAGCAAGTTATCAGAAGAAAACCAGAGCCTTGGACCAACAAGATTTGAAATATAACCAGACAACAAAAGGTAGAAAAATTAATTTTATTTTTTGTTTTGTGATTATAACATGTCAGATTTGAAATGTGTATCCTGCCAGAGCTGGTGTTGGACTGCAAACGTGAGCTAGGATTTAACAGAAAGAGGAAAAGTCCTTTTTGTTTCTTTATTTTATTTACACCACAGCGCCAGTGTGGTTAGGAGAAGCCAAAGGGGGTGAAAAAGCTATAAAACCCACCAGGAGTT
Organism: Geotrypetes seraphini; assembly: GCF_902459505.1. NCBI lineage: Eukaryota > Metazoa > Chordata > Amphibia > Gymnophiona > Dermophiidae > Geotrypetes > Geotrypetes seraphini. Next base: position 26,157,145 of record NC_047101.1, on the reverse strand, counting down.
TTGAAAAAAATCACCCAACTGGGCAGGAAAATCGAATTGAAAAACCAATTCAATAGGGCTGAATCGAATCAAAATTTTTTTTTCCTGTATCTGGCAGCATTAGTTTGCGCTACTGTCTTAGACTTTAGGACCTGGGATTGGGGAGAGATGGCATCCTCAGTACTTTATAATGCAAGTGAAACGAGGATTTGGTCAGACTTTTGAAGGGTCTGCAGAAAAAAAATATTGTATAGGCCGGGGACATGAGACAGCAGGAAATGGGAACTTTTCTTCCTTCTATTTTTGTGAATGGAAAGGCTGAGGATGTCAGAGAGGTCAGTTAAAATATGTGCTTTATAAGAAAATATAATAATGTGTTTTATAAAGTTTATAGCATAGCTGGCCTACCCAGTGAGGTGTTCCTAGTGGTGATGGTGGCAGCGTGTCAATGTGTTGAGAGGAAGAGGTGGTCTGGGAAATTCTGCTGAGCAAACTCCGGGCCCATTTCCACCCCCCAGTTAGTCCACTCCACTCAACTGATTCACACACTGAGTGGGTCTTTGGGTGTTGTTTTGGGATCTCTTCCAGTGGTTTATCTCCTTCTGGTCCAAGGAAGGAAACTTTGTTATCCTTAGCATTGACCTACAGAATATGTTTGTAACAGCGCTGCTTTTGTGGCATTAGGCTATGTAGTGATCGAAAGAAAAAAACAGACCTTTGCACATTTTTGCACTATATGGTGGGTGTATGAGGAGATTCACATTTCCTGCACAGCTAAGTCCATGTGAAGTTACCTTGTGCTGTATTTGACATCTAGCAAGGTCTCTGTTTGAAAGGAAAGATCTAAACTTAAAAATGAAGTGGCCAGAAGTTATGGTAAAAGCAGATAGTGTAGCTGGTTTTAAGAAAGATTTGGACAAATTCCTGGAGGAAAAGTCCATAATCTGTTATTAAGACATGGGGGAAGTGTCTGCTTGCCCTGGATCGGTAGCATGGAATGTTGCTACTCTTTGGGTTTTGACCAGGTATTAGTGTCCTGGATTGGCTACCATGAGAATGGGCTACTGGGCATGATGGACCATTGGTCTGACCCAGTTAGGCTATTCTTATGTTATGTTCTCATCTGTAGGGGCCTTTGTTTTCACTTCTTATTTTAATGTATTTTTTTTCTGGGAACTTATCAGTGTTTTTTATAATGGGAACAAAAATGGAAGAGAATTAATGTGTGTGGAATGGGGGGTAACTAATTTCTTCAGCTAAATAATTCAATCCACTTCAAACAGACATAGGAGAACTTGTGCACCATTCACACACCCTCCAACCAAAAACGTCAAAAGAAAAAAACTGTTCGACAACCTCCTAGCCATTCGAGCTGCAACACTCGACCCCCAACTCTACAACCAATTGATATCAACCACAGACTGCAAAACCTTCAAAAAGAAATAAAAACCCTTCTATTCAAAAAACACATAAAACCGAACTAACACAATCAGAACTGTCCCAAGCATCACCTGCAACTACTCCATATGTACTTCTAATGTCATGACAATTTAGACATAATTTATGTTATGTTATGTTTGGAATAATGGTTACATATATGAGGTTCAATAAAAGAAAATTTTCACTGCCTGTTTCTATTCTGACCATTTATTCCATTTCATGGTTATTGCAAAAAAAAAAAAAAAAAAAAATTTTTTACATGGGGGGGGGGGGGGGGTGTCAAAAAATGATGGGCCCCGGGTGCCACATACCCTAGGTACGCCACTGCCCTTGAGCCCCGCGATTCTGTAACAAGGCGCCTCTAAAAATTTAGGTGGCCTTCAAAAAATAGGCGCTATGCATGTCAGATGTGGGCATGGGTATGTGTTAGGCGGCTTCTTATAGAATCACTGCTCTTATACGTGCTTAAGCGCTCGTATAGGCGCCTAACTTTTAGTTGTGCCTAGAGCTGGCCTATTTAATGGGTGCCTCCAAAATAGGTGCCGCTCAGTTTGATTCACTAAACAGCACCCAATTTTACTTGAATCGTGCTGAACAGTGCCTATATCAGTGCCTAACTTTTGGACGCTTCTTGAGTGCCCTCGGGATGGGTCCCAAAGTGATGGGCTGGGTCAAGAACTGGTTGAGTGGATCAATGGAGATCACTCTGAGGAAAGGGATGCCTCGAGGCTCTGTTCTTGGGCCTATTCTTTTTAACATTTTTATAAACGATATTGCTGTAGGGCTCTAAGATCCACCTCACAACATACTCTTAATATCCCATCCTTAAGAATAATAGGTACTCGACGTAATACAATCTTTTCAGTAACTGCCCCCCCGATTTGGAATTCCCTACCTATATATATATACGATCTGAAAACAATCTACAGAAATTTAAAAATAGTTTAAAATGTTTCTTTTTTAAAGATGCCTACAATTGACTATTCGTTTCAAGTCCAGCAACTCTTGATTTCCCCTCCCATTGTTCTTCCCTTTGCTGTATCTTTTCTTAATAAATATTGTAGTTCTCCCCCCCTCTTTTCCTATTGTGTCCTTATAGTTTAACAAAAAAAAAAAAAACAACCCACGAAGTATGTTAAGATGTTAGTCTCTGTGTACTTTTGTCAATGTTTTAATTATTATTGTACAACGCTTAGTATTTTGATAGGCGTTTAATCAAATAATCAAATAAACTTGAAACTTGGCTGTCAGGTAAGATTTGCCTCTTTGTGGATGATACCAAAATCTGTAATAGAGTAGACACGCTGGATGGTGTGAATAAAGAAGAAAGACCTGGTAAAGCTTGAAGAATGGTCTTAAATTTGGCATCTATAATTTAATAAAAAAATATAAAAAATAAAACAGAGAGCTACAACCAATAAACAACGGGATTCAAAAGTAAATCTCAAAGATAAGAAAAAGAAATCCCTAAAGAGTATATACCACAGAAAAATACTATAATATCAGAGCAATGTATTCAAATTGCAAAATTAGAAATATTGTAGAAATATTTAGTATTATGATATTATAGTATTTTTCTGTGGTATATACTCTTTAGGGATTTCTTTTTCTTATCTTTGAGCTATAATTTAATGCTATGAAATGCAAAGTCATGCATTTGGACTGGAAAAACCAGAGGGAACGGTACAGTTTAGGGGGTGAAGAACTTGTGTGCACGACAGAAGAGCGGGACTTGGGTGTGATTGTATGTGACGATCTTAAGGTGGCCAAACAGGAACCTTGAAAAGGTGATTGCGAAAGCTAGAAGGATGCTAGGTTGCTTAGGGAGAGGTATGGCCAGTAGGAAAAAGGAGGTATAATTGATGCCTCTGTATAAGACTCTGGTGTAGAATATTGTGTACAATTCTGGAGGCTGCACCTTCAAAAAGATATAAAAAGTATGGAGTCAGCCCAAACGAAGGCTTTATTTATTTTCTGCCTTTTCATGAAGAGATTCACCCAAAGTGCACATTTAGTGATAGTTATGTGCAGGCTACGGCAATAGGACAACTAATCTATTCTTATTTCTTTTCTAGGTCAATGTTTCTAATAATTTTGTTTGCTCAGTACCTTCGGAACATATCTATTCTGTTACCAAGTTATAAGCGGGGAAAAGGATTCACAGTACTGAGGCTGCAGATCTTCAAATTATTCCCGGTAAAAGGCATCACTCATTTGTAATCCTGTTCTTTTCACTTTTCTCTGTGCATTGAAGGTCCTTCTGATCTTTTCTGTATCTTTTACAGATAGTTCTGGCCATCATGGTCGTTTGGCTACTATGCTACATTCTAACAATTACTAATGTGTTTTCAAGTGACATAATGTCGTATGGGTATATGGCCAGGACAGATGCAAGAGGAGAAATCATGTCAAGTGCTCCATGGTTCCGTTTTCCATATCCTTGTAAGTAAAATGCTTGTTACAGTCTGTTCTGCTTCATGAAGAGAGGTCAGTGATAGAAGTCACTGATATTATTGCTATAGGATTGCTTTTCAGAACCATAGTAGATGACGGCAGATAAAGACCCGAATGGTCCATCCAGTCTCCCAACCTGATTCAATTTAAATTTTTTTTATTTTTTTTTTATTTTTTCTTCTTAGCTATTTCTGGGCAAGAATCCAAAGCTTTACCCCGTACTGTGCTTGGGTTCCAACATAGGAACTAGATACCCTTCTAGTGAACCTTCTAGTCACCAAGCACAGCAACTTTCTCCTCTTCAACACTAGAAGCATTCCTCTCTCTTTTTTCGTCCTCACCACAGCCTCTATTTTTCTTCTCACACCACCCCCGCAAACTCTCAGCACATTAGTCCCACAGTTCCTCTGATCTTTTCCTCACAGACATCCAGTGCAGTTTGACCTCCACTTTCCAAGAAGGGCAGGGCGTATCACAGAATCAACTTTCTGCTCAATTAATGCACAACATGGACTCCACAGACATGAAGTTCCATGGTATGCATTCCCCCTGCCAGCAAGTGGAGGAAGTAGCAGGAATAGGATCACTCTAGTGCAAATGCTTTGACTCAATGAGCAGGCTGTACTGCTCAAGACCACTCCATTGTATTAGGCTAGAGAATGAGAGGTTGCTGTCCAGTGCATTAGACTTGCAACTGCTATTCCCAAAATTGTGGTACACTAGGCAGTCATCTAGTTCACACAGACTCTCGGAAAGCTTTTAGTATAAAGAAAAGTAGACAATTACTTTTCTCTATAGAATATTAGCCTAAGTGGCTGACAACATGCCTGTATTTGACATGAGCATTTACACCAGCCATAGCATTGTGTAAATCACAGAAGACAGACACAAATAGGTGGTAGACCCTGATCAATTTTCAGAGGATTGGGTTCATGAGGAGCTAGCTAAATTAAAGGTGGACAAAGTGATAGAGTCGGATGATGTACATCCAAGGGTACTGAAGGAACTTAGGGAAACTCTGCAGGCTGACCTTTACAATGCTTCTTTAGAGTCGTGAATGGTACCAGAGGACTGGAGAAGGGAGTATGAGGAAGTAGGGAACTACAGGCTGGTAAGTCTGACTTCTGTGGTAATGCTGTGGAAATGCTTTTAAAACAGAAACAGTAACATTTCTGGAACCCAGTGGATTACAGAACCCGAGGAAACATGGATTCACTAGAGGTAGGTCTTGTCAGACAAATCTGATCAATTTCTTTGACTATATTTATTTATTTATTCCTTTAGTCCGTCTTCCCATAAGAGTTCAGAACAGGTTACAGGAGTACATACATAGTAAGGGTCAAAGACAAGACAAACATGAAGTATTTGGATAGCGGGTAATACAATAACTGAGTTACAGTAGACACAAACATCTGAGAGACACCAGTTAACAATACATGCTTTGATATGGACATTGGACATATGACCTAGCTGGTGAGACTATTAGAGTTCTTTACAGCTTGGTCTTTTCAATGAGTTGGATTCGTGAAGAGGAAAGTTTTGACATGGTACAACGGGGAGACAACATTTTTTTAGATAGGAAAAAGTGCAAAAGTGGCATTGTGAGACTCAAAGGTAAAGGAGAGGAATATGTAGAAACTGATAAAGAAAAGGCTGAATTGCTTAACAAATATTTTTATTCTGTGTTCAATGCTGAAGCGCTGAGAACGGGACCGCAGAAGACAAACGTGAATAGGAATGGAGGAGTAATAGACCCTGATCAATTTTCAGAGGGTTGTGTTCATGAGGACTAGCTAAAATAAAAGTAGACAAAGCGATGGGGCCGGATGGTGTACATCCGATGATGCTGAAGGAACTTAGGGAAGTTCTGGTAGCTCCACTGACTGACCTTTTCAATGAGTCGCGAGTAGTACCAGAAGACTGGATAAGGGTGGATGTGGAAGAAGTAGGCAATTACAGGCCGGTAAGTCTGTCTTCTGTGGTGAGCAAATTAATGGAAACGCTTTTAAAACTGAGAATGGTCAAGTTTCTGGAATCCTGTGGATTACAGGACTGGAGGCAACATGGATTCACCAGAGGCAGGTCTTGTCAGACAAATCTGATCAATTTCTTTGACTGAATGACCAAAGAATAGGATAGAGGGAATGTGCTAGATGTGGTGTATTTAGATTTTAGCATAGCTTTGACAGTGTTCCACACAGACGTCTAATAAATGAGTGCCCTCGGGATGGGTCCCAAAGTTGGCTGGGTCAGGAACTGGTTTAATGGACGTCGACAAAGGGTAGTGATCAATGGAGATTGCTCTGAGGAAAGGGATGTTGCCAGTGGTGTGCCTCAAGGTTCTGTTCTTGGGCCTGTTCTTTTTAACATTTTTATAAACAATATTGCTGAAGGGTTGTCGGGTAAGATTTGTCTCTTTGCGGATGATACCAAAATCTGCAATAGAGTAGATACCCCGGATGGTGTGAATAACATGAAGAAAGACATGGCAAAGCTTGAAGAATGGTCTTAAATTTGGCAGCTATAATTTAATGCTATGAAATGCAAGGTCATGCATTTGGGTTGCAAAAACCAGAAGGAACGGTACAGTTTAGGGGGTGAAGAACTTGTGTGCACGACGGAAGAGCGGGACTTGGGTGATTGTATGTGATGTTTGTGCATCAGTTGCTTGGCTATTTTGCATGGAGTTTTATTAATTTGCATGGATCAGATCTGATTCTTAAATGGGCGATCAGGGGGAAAGACACGTGGTGGGCATCGGGGAATCAGATCCAATCGATCTCTAAACTGGTCCAACCGGATTGGGACAGGATCGGTAAGTTTTGTGTATCCCCTCGTATAATGCTTTATCTCTTTCTGTTTTTATGCAGGTCAGTGGGGATTGCCTACAGTAACAATTGCAGGTGTGTTAGGAATGTTCAGTGCTACTGTAGCTGGAATTATCGAGTCAATTGGTGATTATTATGCCTGTGCTCGCCTGGCTGGAGCACCAGCCCCACCTGTACATGCTATTAACAGGTACTGCAACAAGCCACTATTTTATTCTTTCTGTACTAGAAATGGTTTTCATCAGGATTATAATACCTGTTCAGTAATACTCAGGGTTGGCCCAAGGTGCCTTGGTTCATAGACAACGGCGCGAAAGACAAAGGCGCGCGCCGACAACTGAGCGCAAGACGGAAGCGCGCGCCAAAGAAAATTACAGTTTTTAGGGGCTCCGACGGGGGGTTTTGTTGGGGAACCCCCCCCCACTTTACTTAATAGACATCGCGCCGGCGTTATGGGGGGTTTGGGGGGTTGTAACCCTCCACATTTTACTGTAAACTTAACTTTTTCCCTAAAAACAGAGAAAAAGTGAAGTATTCATTAAAATGTGGGGGGTTACAACCAATGTTCCCTCTAAGGATTGATGAGGTGTGTGCAAAAAAAAATATGCATGAGCGACAAGTTACATATTCCATAAATTGATGAGCAGGCACGGAGGACGCATTTTTAAACATTACATTACATTACATTACATTACATTAGGGATTTCTATTCCGCCATTACCTTGCGGTTCAAGGCGGATTACAAAAGGTTAATTTAAAAATACAGAGTTACAATGATTGGCTAGAGAGGTAAGTTGTAGATTTTATAAACATTAACGGGTTGTTGAGGGTGAGGTGGTTTGTAAGAGAATTAATAGTTGGTCATAGTGGAGGTTCTTTTGTTGTTGTTAGTGCAGTAATGGGTAGATCAGATGTCGGTTTTAGAGTTACTAAGAGGTCGTGATGTTATTGCTGCTTCAGGAATTTCTTGAAAAGTGTGGTTTTTATTTCTTTTCTGAACGTCCTATAGTCTGGGGTGGTCATCAGAAGGTTGGAGATCTGGTTGTCCAGCCTTGCGGCTTGAGTGGCTAGGAGGCCGTCGTGTAGTTTTGTTCTTTTTACTTCCTTGATTGGAGGGGGTATGAATGGGGAGTGTGTTTTTCTGTGTCTGGTAGTGGGTGCTTGGATGAGGCGATTATTCAAGTATGATGGGCTGTCTCCGTGTAGGGTTTTAAATAGTATGCAGTAGAATTTGAATTGGATTCTTTCTTGGATTGGAAGCCAATGTGAGTTGATGAAGGCTTCAGTGATGTGGTCATGTTTTCTCAATGAGTAGATGAGTCTCAAAGCTGTATTTTGGATTGTTTGGAGTTGTTTAATCGTGGTTACAGGGCAAGGAAGGAAGAGGATGTTGCAGTAGTCCAATATACCTAGTATTAGGGATTGTACTATAAGTTGGAATTGTGTTCTTTCAAAGAATTTTCAGACTTGTCTCAGATTTCTCATGACTGCGAATGATTTCTGAATTGTTTATCCTTGTACTCCTTATGTATTTTTAATCATCTATGGATATGTTTGTATGTTTATTGTTCAAATGGTTTTATTTATTTCCCAAAATTTATTTTTGTTATACACATTGAAAATATTTGATATTGCGTTTAAATCTAAATCTCAATAAACTTGAAACTTGAAACGAGTGCCCATGAGATTGTGGGAGGGTTAAATACTCAAAACTTAGAAGAATAACAATTTACTTGAAGTTTTTGCTTCGCCAGCTTTCTGGTATCTTTACATACAGTGGCGTACCTAGCATATGTAACACCCGGGGCCCATCATTTTTTGGCACCCCCCCCCCATCTGTACGAAAAACATGATTTTTAGTAACAAGCCACACGTCACACATGAGTACCTAGGAAAAGGCAGCATCTTACATATTGCAGTGAACAGTACATCAATACACCCATTGTAAAACTAAACAAGCCAGACCAGCACAGATCAATCCTACACCGTCAATCCTAACAGAAAACTATGTCTTTCGAATACATAGAACACACCTTCGCCTAGTATGGAATATGTAATCACAAACTAACCCATCCCTCTTTTACAAAATTGTAGTGTGGATTTTAGCTACGGAGGTAACAGCTCTGATGCTCATAGAATTCTGAGCATCAGAGCTGCTACCACCACGGCTGGTGCTAAAAAACGCTTCACAGTTTTGTAAAAGGGGGGATAAAATAAAAATACGTAGACAAAGGTTAAATTGAACCAGCAAGAAGCTGGACTCTGCATACAATGCTTCACAGAAACAGTGACACATGTCTCCTAAAGCAATAAATAAATAGAAATTTTTTCTACCTTTGTCTTCTGTGGTTTCTGCTTTCCTCATCTTCTTGTAACTCTCTTCCTTCCATCCACTGTCTGCCGTCTTTCTTCCCCTATATGGCATCTTCTCTCCTTCTATGCCCCTTCCAGAAACTGTATGCCTCCCCCTTCCATCTCTCCTTTCACCCCCATTGGTCTGGCATCTCTCTCCTCTCCTTCCCTCTCCCACACCTCTCCTCTGCAATCCCTTTCCCTTTTTTCCCTCATTTCCCTTTTCAATTTATTTTCTGCATCTGTCTAGATTATGTTCTTACTACCCTCTCATCAATGTCCTTTTTTACTGTCTACCTAAAGCTTGCCACCTCTTTCCCTCACCCCTCCAGTGTTTCCCTAACTCAATCCTTTTCTCCCCATCATGTGTCCTCCTTTTATTTATCCCCTCCTTTCATCATGTACCCTCTTTCTCCAACCCTTCCATCTAGTACCTTCTCCTATCTCTGTCCACTTATCATCCAGCATCTGCTCCCCTCTTTCTCTCCTCCCATTTCCTTCTGGCATTTGCTCCTTATCTCTCCCATCTGCACTTCCATCCAGCATAGGCTCCCCACTACCATCCAATGTCTGCCCTTTCTCCCTCCATCCACCCCTCTTCAATCAGCATCTTCCCTCTTTCTTTCCCTCCAATATCCTTCCCCCTTATGTCTCTCCCCTTTCTCTGTACATCAATTCCATCAGCACCACCCTTCCATACCACCCTGCCCCCTTTCTTTCCCTCCACCACTCTTCCATTCCAGCAGTCCTGCTCCTTTCTCTCCCTTCATGCAGCAAGGTCCCGCGATGATTGCAGCTGCCTGCTGCCAATCCACCCCACTCTGACGTACTTTCTCTAGAGCGGACTCAGCAGCCGCATGCTAGAAGGGCCCGCGAATCAGAGAGCAGGTGTCCTCCAGCTGCATTGCTACCACTAGGGGGTGGAATATTTTCAGTCGCTAAGGACAGGTATGTTCCCTGGAGTCCTGCAGAACTTGCCTGTCCCTCACAATTGAAAAATGTGACAGTAAAACAGCACCCTCTATTGGTGAGACTGTGGGTGGAGGACTCCTGCTCAGCTTAGAGGGAAGAAGTAAGTTACGTTGGAGGGGGTGGACCCGGCAGACGCAGGGAGTTGCGGCAAAGTCCCGGAATGACTGCGTCTGCCGGGTCCACCCCCTCCGACGTAACTTACTTCTTCCAGAGCAGAGCCAGCAGACGAGTCATCGCGGGACCTTCCTGCACCTCAGTGCGGATGCTGACTCTGCTGAAGAGAAAGTAAGTCAGTGGTAACGTGATCATTTATTTTTTTCATCAAAAGGGGACATCTATTAATTGACTGTGTAATCTTTCTTTCTTTCTGCACTCAGGCCCAACAATTGTCTCTTTCTATTCCCTCCCTCCTTCCTTCCAATGTCCTTAGTGCCCCCAGTGCCTCCTTCCCGTGTCCATAGTGCCCCCAGTGCCTCCTTCTTATGTCCCCCCACCGCCTTCCAGATTTTGCCCACCCCCAAAGCCAGCCAGCTCTGCCACCTCTCCATTTTTTTCTCTCTGTCACCACCGCATCCCCTATGCTCTGGCATCTCTCTCTTCTCCTTTCTTTCCTTCGCACCCCATAGTCTGGTATCTTCCCTTCCCTTCCCTGATTCTCTGGCATCTCTCTCCTTTCCTTCCCTCCCCCTCCATGCTCTCACGTCTCCCCCTTCCTTTCCCCTTAGTCTGGCATACCTTCCTCCTTCCCTCCAAGCCCTGGCATCTCCTTTCATTCCCTCCCTCATCTTCCTTCTCCCTCCAGCTGGGTACCGCAACACTCTCCCCTGCAGCTCCGGACTTCCCCACACCTGCTCCCCCAAAATTGCCATGCTTCGGTTCCTCTTCTTCCTTCCTCCCATCCCCCCGCGGGACCCTGCGGCACCATCAACTCTTACTCCCTCTAATGCCGGCCCTGCAGCTCCGGACCGCTATTATTTTAAATGTTATAGCGGCGGCGCTGTATCCATCAGTGGAGACGTCTAACCTCGGCCTGACCCGGAACTCTTACTGCAGCAGCCGCCCGTCTAGGCAGGAACAGGAAGTGACTGTTGCAGTAAGAGTTCCGGGTAAGGCCGAGGTTAGACGTTTCCACTGATGGATACAGCGCCGCCGCTATAACATTTAAAATAATAGCGATCCGAAGGGGGGGCAGGGCCGGCGTTACACCAATGAGAACAAGGGGCGGACCGCCCCCCCCCACACACTTAGTACGCCACTGGGAAGGGGTAAAATGCGGACCTCAAGGAGCCGCCGCTGCGGCATCTTAGGCGAGCAGGGCAGACCGCCACCGCCACCGCTTCCTCTCACCTCCGCTCGAGTGAGCGACGCCAGAAGAAGCTTGAGCGACGCCACTGAAAATAGTGAGCGATCGCTCATGCGCTCACCTTAGAGGGAACACCGGTTACAACCCCCCACACCCCACAACGCAGCGCCATGTCTACCCCCCCCGTCAGAGCCCTAAAAACAGTAATTTTGAGCGGCGCGCGCCTCCGCGCTGCGCTCAATTGTCTGGGCGCGCTTTTGACCTGACACCGGATGCCCTAAGTGTAGCATCAGCCTTGCGCTCCTTCCCTCCAGGTCTCCAGCATCTTCACCCCTGTAGTCAGCATCTCTCCTCCTTTTCTTCTCCTCCCTATGTGCACAGCATTTCCCCCTTCCTGCCTCTTCCACCTTAATATTGTGGGAGTCCAAAGAAAATAAAGGCAGCAGCACATTGTTAGTAGCAGGGAAACCCCTTAAAAGATGCTGCAACAATGGGTCTTTCAGCCTCTCCCTTCCTATGTGCTGTCAGAGTGGGACAGGTTGGGGCAGGCCTTAATCATGCATGCATGTGCAGGAATTCTGAAAAGCCTGCCACTCCCAGCAGCTTTTAAAGGGCTTTCCTCCTGCTATCTTTGCTAACTGTGCTAGAGCTGCAGAATGCCCCTAAAAGCTGAATAATCTGCTTAGCGGTTGTGCTGGCCCTTGGATAATTAATTACATTTTCTATATTGTTCTCCCAGGGAAGCTCAGAATGGTGTATAGGAATTTATTCAGATACTCAAGCATTTTTCCCTGTCTGTCCTGGGGGCTGCCCAGGATCGAAAGGAGCAGCATGGGTTTGAACAGTACGGTATCAGGGTTCAAGAAGGGATTGGATGAATTCCTGAAGAAAAAAAGGGATAGAAGGGTATAGATAGAGATCATTATACTGGTCCTGGACCTTATGGGCCGCCGCATGAGCGGACTCCTGGGCAGGATGGACCTCTGGTCTGACCCAGCAGAGGCACTGCTTAAGTTCTTTAACCCACAATCACAGGGTGCTGAGGCTGTAGCTTTAACCACTACGCCACACTCTTCTAAACTAAGTCATGCCTAAGAGTACCCACAATAATTTATGCATGTGTAACCCTGGTCCCAGTCACAGAGGCCATGGGCTACACTCTTTGGGATGGATTCCCAGGACCAGGATGTACGAAACAGTTCAGGCACAGGCCGGGGCCAGGCTAAATCTAGTAGCACAATCTCAAGAAAATGCAGGATCTTGGAAGTGAAGGGCAGGTTGGAGACAGGCCTAAAGTTCATGATTTTTTTTTTTAAATTGGTCTGATGAGCCTGATTGTAAAGGTATTGATAAGAGGAAGGATTGAGCTTACAAAGGTGTCTTTTGCAGTGTCACCCACCATGCCTCTGGTCAGGACAGCAGAGGGTGCTAGTGGGAATCAAACTTGATCCCTGGCGTGTACCCCTGGAAATGAGGGAACCCTGACCCAGGTGCTTGCCTAGGGCCTTCAAGTATATTGGCTGCTCCAGTAATAATCGCCACCACACAAAATAGTGCAAAAAATGATAACTTTTATTTACCCTTTTACGGGGCACAGGTCAGAATGGCTAAGCTGGTAATCGACAAACATCAGAGAAAACCAGGTAAGAGTTTGCTTCATCTGTTAGGTTAGTTCTTTTAAAGACTTGTAACTCATTACAGGCTTTAGAGCAAACACTGAGCTTCACCGCTGTAGTTTGGTTGCTTGAGACTGCTTGTGCTGCAGGTGGAAACTGAGGTGTAATCAGGCACTGTGATGGCTGCTTTCAGGTAAGTATTTCCAACGGGAATCAGACTCTTTCCCTTCTTGGTACAGAGATGAATGAGGTCTGACTTATATAAAGAAGACACGGACCAAAAGGCAGAACACTAGTCAAAGAGTTCTGAGAGTGGTAATCTAATGATTAACAAACCTTGTGAAAAAAACACGAAACCGTGAAATTCATTAAATTATGAAAATATTTATGAAGCGGGGTTTCCTCAGTGTGAGAGGTCAGCAAAGGGAGAAATTCTCCAGCGCTTTACATAACATGGCAAAGGTAAGCAAACCTCTGCCTGCACACCATCATAGGATACCTCACATGTGCCTAACCAAAATAGTGAAAATTCAACAGTGATGTAAATAATAATCACACAGGTGAAAAAATCAGAAGAACCACTCTGAGAACCCCCCAGCCAACTCCCCAAATAAACTGAGATTTAGCTTTGAAAGTGTGTCCATTGATCTTGCGAAGAAGCAGGGGGTAACACAATGATCAAAAAAAACCCTGGTAGCCGGGTTCGGAGCGATCAAAGGAACCATAACTGATTTAATGAGTCATTTGCAGTTTCACTGTACCAGCCGTGTGTACTTACATGGGCATGGCTTAATCAACTAGGATCGCTCCGAACCCGTGAGCGGACTGCTGGGCACGATGGACCACTGGTCTGACCCAGCAGCGGCAATTCTTATGTTCTTACTGGGCCTACCCTTTAATCTGGCCCTAGTGGTAAACATAGAAACATAGAAATAGACGGCAGATAAGGGCCCACGGCCCATCTAGTCTGCCCACCTTAATGTCCCTCCCCTACCTTTGCCCTGTGAATAGATCCCATGTGCCGATCCCATTTGGCCTTAAAATCAGGCACGCTGCTGGCCTCAATCACCTGTAGTGGAAGACTATTCCAGCGATCAACCACTCTTTCAGTGAAAAAGAATTTCCTGGTGTCACCTCGTAGTTTCCCGCCCCTGATTTTCAATGGATGCCCTCTTGTTGTCGTGGGACCCTTGAAAAAGAAGATATCTTCCTCCGCCTCGATGCGGCCCGTAAGATACTTGAACGTCTCGATCATGTCCCCCCTCTCTCTGCGCTCCTCGAGCGAGTATAGCTATAATTTGTCAAGCCGTTTTTCGTATGGTAGATCCTTGAGTCCCGAGACCATCCGGGTGGCCATTCTTTGCACCGACTCCAGTCTCAGCACATCCTTGCAATAATGCGGCCTCCAGAATTGCACACAGTATTCCAGGTGGGGCCTCACCATGGATCTATACAATGGCATAATGACTTCCGCCTTACGACTGACGAAACCCCTTCGTATGCAGCCCATGATTTGTCTTGCCTTGGACGAAGCCTGCTCCACTTGATTGGCAGACTTCATGTCCTCACTGACGATTACTCCCAAATCTCGTTCTGCTACCGTTTTTGCTAGGATCTCGCCATTAAGGGTATAAGACTTGCATGGATTCTGGCTGCCCAGGTGCATAACTTTGCATTTTTTGGCATTGAAGTTGAGTTGCCATGTCCTAGACCATCGCTCCAGTAGGAGTAGGTCGTGCATCATGTTGTCGGGCACTGAATCTTCGTCTGTTGTGCATTTGCCCACTACATTACTCAGTTTGGCGTCATCGGCGAATAATGTTATTTTACCTCGAAGCCCTTCTGCCAAGTCTCTTATAAAGATGTTGAATAGGATTGGGCCCAAGACTGAGCCCTGTGGTACTCCACTAATCACCTCCGTCATTTCGGAGGGGGTGCCGTTCACCACCACCCTTTGGAGCCTACCTCCAAGCCAGCTCCCAACCCATTTCGTCAATGTGTTACCTAATCCTATAGAACCCATCTTGCTCAGTAACCTGCGGTGTGGTACGCTATCGAATGCTTTGCTAAAGTCCAGGTACACGATGTCCAGGGACTCCCCAATATCCAGCTTCCCCGTTACCCAGTCAAAGAAGCTGATCAGGTTTAATTGGCAGGATCTCCCCTTAGTAAATCCATGTTGTCGGGGATCCCGTAGATTCCCCTCATCCAGGATCTTATCTAATTGGTGTTTGATTAGAGTTTCCATTAGTTTGCTCACTATCGATGTTAGACTCACTGGTCTGTAGTTTGCTGTCTCCATCTTTGAGCCTTTCTTGTGGAGTGGAATGACGTTAGCCGTCCTCCAGTCCAACGGGACGCTGCCTGTACTAAGGGAGAGGTTGAAGAGCGCGGACAGTAGCTCCGCCAAGACATCACTCAGCTCCCTAAGCATCCTGGGGTGCAGGTTGTCCGGCCCCATTGCTTTGTTAACCTTGAGCTTTGACAGCTCACCGTAGACACTGCTGGGCGTAAACTCAAAGTTACTAAACGGGTCAACTGAGCCAACCCTTGTCTGTAGCTGAGGGCCGAGCCCTGGCGCTTCTCGGGTGAAGACTGAGCAGAAGTATTCATTTAATAGTTGGGCTTTTTCCGAATCCTTTTCCACATAGTCTCCGTCTGGTTTCCTAAGACGTACAATCCCGCCTGGGTTTTTTCTTCTATCACTGATATACCTGAAGAAGGATTTATCTCCCTTCTGGATGTTCTTTGCTAGAGACTCCTCCATGAGGAATTTAGCCTCCCTGACTGCTGTTTTGATGGCTTTTGATTTGGCCAGGTAGTCTGCTCTAGAGTCCTGCTTCCCTGATTGTTTGTAAGAGATGACAATCAGGGAAGCAGGGGGTAGATGTATGGAACAGTCTCCCGGAAGAGGTGGTGGAGACAGAGACTGTCTGATTTCAAGAGGGCCTGAGATAGGCACGTGGGATCTCTCAGAGAGAGAAAGAGATAATGGTTACTGCGGATGGGCAGCCTAGATGGGCCATTTGGCCTTTATCTGCCATCATGCATCTATTATCTCCAACGCGCTTCAATCTCTACATAGCTTCACTTGGATACATGCAGATGACATCACCATCCTCCTTCCTTTTGAACAACCTACCCCACCACAACAGACACACTACTCAAAACATTAGAGACAGTGACACAATGGATGAAAGAGCACTAACTAAAGCTGAATCAAGACAAAAGTAAATTCCTATGTTTCGGGGGGAAAAAAAGAAGCTCAAAATCTTGTTAGTCGTTACTAAAATAAAGTAACTAGTTACATTGATAGTTACCTAACAATGGGGTAAAGATTAGCGCACGCTAAATGCTAAGGTGCACACAGAATATAATGGGCACCTTAGCATTTAGTGCACGCTAAAACAGCACGCCTTAGTAAAAGGACCCCATTGTTAGGTAATTATCAATGTAACTAGCATTAGTGTAAGTGTAAGCAGTTACTCCCCATGCTCTGTTTCAGGCACAGTCACTGAACTTTACAGGAGAAATGTATTCCGCTCTGTTTAAATCCTTAAAATCACCCCTTACATGTTTTAACAGAGACTTATTTACAGCAATGCAAGAGATTTCAGCTCACTTTGTGTGTTTCATTTATTTTCTATTCAGTTCATTGTTGATTTTTATATATGGGCTATCGACTTTGGCTTTAAATATGATACATAACAGTTTAAATCAGGGTGAGGTCCCAGTATGCTGGAAAAAGGCAGTTTTAAACCTATTTTGAAGAACAAAGATCTAGTTCAGGGATCTCAAAGTCCCTCCTTGAAGGCCGCAATCCAGTTGGCTTTTCAGGATTTCCCCAATGAATATGCATTGAAAGCAGTGCATGCACGTAGATCTCATGCATATTCATTGGGGAAATGCTGAAAACCCGACTGGATGCGGCCCCTAATCTAGTTATAGGCCAGTTTCAAATCTTTGCTTTTTAGCAAAACTGACAGAATGGATAGTTTTAGAGCAATTGGTCTCTTATATCAAGTTAACAAAGGTTCTAAATCCAAGACAGGCAGGATTTCGAACTATACACATTACTGAAACAGTTTTAGCAGGTTTCCTTAGTGAAGTTCACTCTATCTTGGATCACGAGAACTTCTCAATGGTAATATCTTTAGATCTGAGCTCAGCATTTGATCTAGTTGACCATGAACTTCTATTGAGATTGCTCCATGAGATAGGTTTAATAGGATTGGTTTGCAGCCTTTCTCCAGGATCGTACTTTTAGAGTAGTTACGGATGGGTCAACATCCAGTGATAGATTATAGGACTGTGGGGTACCACAAGGCTCAGCCCTTTCACCGATTCTGTTTAATATATTTTTCAGTCCTCTTGCAAGATGAAATTAGGAATTATAGACATCGTATATTTAGATTTCCAAAAAGCCTTTGACAAGGTACCCCATGAACACCTACTTCGGGAACTGAAGAACCATGGGGTGGAAGGAAACGTACATAGATGGATCAGAAATTGTTGGTGGGAAGGAAGCAGAGGGTAGGAGTGAAGGTCCACTACTCAGACTGGAGGAGGGTCACGAGTGGTGTCCCGCAGGGGTCAATACTTGGACCGCTGCTATTTAATATATTTATAAATGATCTAGAAACAGGTACGAAGTGTGAAATAATAAAATTTGCAGACGACACCAAACTATTTAGTGGTGCACGGACTAAAGAGGACTGCGAAGAATTACAAAGGGACTTGAACAAACTAGAAGAGTGGGCGACGAGATGGCAAATGAAGTTCAACGTTGAGAAATGTAAAGTATTACATGTAGGAAGCAGAAACCCGAAGTACAGCTATACAATGGGAGGGATGTTATTGAATGAGAATACCCAAGAAAGGGACTTGGGGGTAATGGTGGACAAGACAATGAAGCCGACGGCACAGTTCGCAGCGGCCGCTAAGAAAGCGAATAGAATGCAAGGTATAATCAAGAGGGGTATTACAACCAGAACGAAAGAAGTTATCCTGCTGTTGTATCGGGCGATGATGCATCCGCATCTGGAGTACTGTGTCCAATTTTGGTCACCGTACCTTAAGAAGGATATGGCGATACCCGAGAGGGTTCAGAGGAGAGCGACATGTTTGGTAAAAGGTATGGAAAACCTTTCATACGCTGAGAGATTGGAGAAACTGGGGCTCTTTTCCCTGGAGAAGAGGAGACTTAGAGGGGATATGATAGAGAGTTACAAGATCATGAAGGCAAAGAGAGAGTAGAGAGGGACAGATTCTTCAAACTTTCAAATAATAAAAGAACAAGAGGGCATTCGGAAAAGTTGAAAGGAGACAGATTCAAAACGAATGCTAGGAAGTTCTTCTTTACCCAACGTGTGGTGGACACCTGGAATGCGCTTCCAGAGGGCGTAATAGGGCAGAGTACGGTACTGGGGTTCAAGAAAGGATTGGACAATTTCCTGCTGGAAAAGGGGATAGAGGGGTATAGATAGAGGATTACTGCACAGGTCCTGGACCTGTGGGGCCGCCTCATGAGCGAACTGCTGGGCACGATGGACCTCAGGTCTGACCCAGCAGAGGCATTGCTTATGTTCTTATGTTAGATCTTTCACTACACCATCAGCATATAGAGATAATAGATAGTTTTAAGTATTTGGGAATTATAATTGACTGTCATTTGAATTTTGAGAAGCAGGTTTCATCTACAGTTGCGAAAGGATTTGGGGCATTAAGACAACTTAGAGCTATTAGAGATTTCCTGGATGAGAAATCACTACATACTTTAATCCATGCTTTTGATCTATCTAAATTGGATTATGGCAACTTGCTATATGCAGGAATAACAGTTGGATAACTGAAGCGTTTACAAACAGTACAAAATGCGGCAATTCGGCTGTTAGGACGCACACACATCTATGATCATGTAACTCCATTATATTTGAAATTCCATTGGTTCCAATGGAATTTAGAATTAAATTTAAAATCCTGATGCTGGTACATAGGACATTATTTGAGTTACAACTATTATATCTCTCTAATCTAGTGTTATTTTACACACCTAGTCACTCGTTGAGATCTTTAAATGACAATAGAGTAGCTGTTCCCCATATCTCAAAGGCTCACCTTGCCTCAACCAGAAATGGTGCATTTTTCTACTTGGTTCCAATATTGTGGAAGGAAGAATCATTTCAAAATTTTAAGACATATCTAAAAGCACATTTTTTTTCAAATGGCTCTCCCAAATTCATTAATGGAATGGGGACCACAATCTGCCTCAATTTGTACTGATTCGTGTTGATACAGTTTTAGTGGATATGTTTTAGAAATGTTAATTTCTTTGATGCTCTCAAGCTCTTCCAGTGAGGGATCTGTGAAGTGGGCTGTGCCAGGAGTTGTATTAAGACCTGCACTAAAATATGACGGTTTGCTTTCAGGCCACTTCAGAGACTTTTCTCTCTCTTAAATTTGTTTTATTTTATTTTTTATCTTCTTTCATTATTTCTATTTTCTATCTCTTTGATTTTTGATCTTGGAAATGTATTATATGTTGTTATTACATATTTGTAGTTTATCATGTACTTAGCTAGATTATGAGCCTTCGTGACAGATAGGGTAGTTTTTCTCAAGTACCTAATTTCATTATAGTTTGATACATTGTAAACTGCTTAGGTCAGTAAAATGCAAGAGCGGTATATCAAATCTTAAATTAACATAAACATATATGTATATGGCACAAAATGGGGCGGTCAGGCTACTTTGTGGGTTGAAGTTCAATCATGTAACACCTTCCTACCGACTTCTACACAGGCTGCTGATGGAGATGCGTGTGAAGTTCAAGTTTGGATGTTTTTGCCCCTAAATATATAACTGACCTTTTCTCTTTCACAACAAACAAACATAAGAGAAGCTCACATCTGAATTTTGTTTCCCCACCGGTTAGAGGATGTAAATTTAAAAGTCATCATCAACATCTTTTCTCACATCAAGCAGCATTATGGGGTAAAGATCTGGAACAACTGCTTATGCATACTACTTATGGGGAATTTAGGAAACACCTAAAAACATATCTGTTCTTCAAGTATTTAGGTAACTGAGCTATATAATCTTAGTCCATAACTACTGATCCTCAGAACTGTTAATCACTAACCTTTAACTTTGTTAAATCTACTTAATCTGTAACATCTTTAATCATTGTAAACCGCATAGAACTTCACGATCCTGCAGTATATAAACTGTTATTATTATTTGAAGTGTATAATAAATAAAACAGGGGAAACAAATCCACAAACTCAAATACATAAAAGAAAGAGTGGAATTATCCTAATTAGACCGATGTCCACAACCTATTATAAAAATGTCTTTTTACTCATCCAATGTTCAAGTCACTTCATTCATCCAATAACTCAATGACTCGATATGTACATGTTTCGGCCGAACAGGCCTGCTTCAGGAGTCTTGAGAAACTACTGAGTTATAACAGAATGCCCGGGACTTTTTTCAGCTTTGAGTACTGTCACCAAAGTTTTTTACAACATAGCATTGACTTGAAAAACTATTCACATAATCAAAACACCATCTGTTATAACTCAGTAGTTTCTCAAGACTCCTGAAGCAGACCTGTTCGGCCGAAACATGTACATGTCGAGTCATTGGATGAGTAAAAAGATATTTTTATAATAGTTTGTGGACATCGGTCTAATTAGGACAATTCCATTCTTTCGTTTGATTTGAAGTGTATCATTTATATGTTAAATCTTTTATGTTGATTTTATTATTTCTTAAGGTTTAAATGCTTGTGTTTGCTTGTAGGGGGATTTTTATTGAAGGAATCTCCTGTATCATAACTGGACTCCTTGGAACAGGCAATGGATCCACTTCTTCAAGCCCTAACATTGGGGTTCTGGGGATCACTAAGGTATTCCTTTTTGTTGTTTCATTTGCAAGCCTTGTTAACCATTTGCTGACTTTATACTTTTCTAAGTGGTGTTTGTTATCTGTTTCCATCGTAACCTCAATAGCAAATTACCAAATTTGTATTTGTCTAGCAGTTTTTCCCCTTTCGCCCTCTCAGCTTAGTCAAACTGAGAATTGGTAAAGATTGTATGGAACACTTTCTGCCTCTTTTACAAAGCCGCGTGGCAACAGCCCCGAAGCCCTTTAAATCTCTATGGGCTTTAGGGCCATTAGCGCAGCTTTGTAAAAGAGGCCGTTTATTTTTGATTCATTGTTATTTTCTTTAACTCGGTTACCATTTTTATATCTCCCACCTCTTTGCATTAAGAAATTTCTCCTGATGTTGATCCTAAATGTATCTCTTTAGTGTATCATACTGTGATCTCTTGTTCTGGAGCATTCTTTCCTTTTTTTAAAAAAAAAAAAAAAAAGTTTTTCATTTGACATTCTTGAATGTCTCCTTCACATCTTCTCTTCTAGGTTCATCTTTTGCTATGGTCTACATTCCGGACCCTTTTCACAATTTCTCTCTTAATTAGTGTCTCAAACTTTTTTTTTAGCTCCTGCACACTAAACAGAACAAATGTTTTTCACGAATTGAAATGATAAAATTGCAAATCCAACAAAAAATTAAATTTGAGAGCTATTCATTTAAACTTCTTTAAGCTATAAGAACATAAGAACATAAGCAGTGCCTCCGCCGGGTCAGACCATAGGTCCATCCTGCCCGGCAGTCCGCTCCCGCGGCGGCCCAAACAGGTCACGACCAGTGTTCCCTCTAAGCGGGCGGGTGTTGTGAGCAAACTTTTTTCACCGTGAGCCAAAAATATCGGGCGCCAGCAAGTTATGAGCCAACTCGCCCGATTCTCCTCTCGCCGCCCTGCCATCTGCCGTACGCCTCTTCTGATCGTGCGCTGTGACGAGAAACGTGTGCGCTGCGATGTAATATTTTGTGCGCCAGCGCAGCTTAGCGGGAACACTGGTTCAAATGGTTTTATTTATTTCCCCAAATTTATTTTTGTTATACGCATTGAAAATATTTGATATTGCGTTTAAATCAAAATCTCAATAAACTTGAAACGAGTGCCCGTGAGATTGTGGGAGGGTTAAATACTCAAAACTTAGAAGTTTTTGCTACGCCAGCTTTCTGGTATCTTTACATACAGTGGCGTACCTAGCATATGTAACATCCGGGGCCCATCATTTTTTGGCACCCCCCCCCATCTGTAAGAAAAACATGATTTTTAGTAACAAACCACACGTCACACATGAGTACCTAGGAAAAGGCAGCATCTTACATATTGCAGTGAGCAGTACATCAATACACCCATTGTAAAACTAAACAAGCCAGACCAGCACAGATCAATCCTACACCGTCAATCCTAACAGAAAACCATGTCTTTCGAACACACAGAACACAGAAAACACCTTCGCCTAGTAAGGAATATGTAATCACAAACTAACCCCTCCCTCTTTTACAAAACTGTAGTGTGGATTTTAGCTACGGAGGTAACAGCTCTGATGCTCATAAAATTCTGAGCATCAGAGCTGCTACCACCAAGGCTGGTGCTAAAAACGCTTCACAGTTTTGTAAAAGGGGGGATAAAATAAAAATACATAGACAAAGGTTAAATTGAACCAGCAAGAAGCTGGACTCTGCATACAATGCTTCACAGAAACAGTGACACATGTCTCCTAAAGCAATAAATAAATAGAAATTTTTTTCTACCTTTGTCTTCTGTGGTTTCTCCTTTCCTCATCTTCTTGTAACTCTCTTCCTTCCATCCACTGTCTGCCGTCTCTCTTCCCCTATTTGGCATCTTCTCTCCTTCTATGCCCCTTCCAGAAACTGTATGCCTCCCCCTTCCATCTCTCCTTTCACCCCATTGGTCTGGCATCTCTCTCCTCGCCTTCCCTCTCCCACACCTCTCCTCATAGTCTGGTATCTCCCCTTCCCTGATTCTCTGGCATCTCTCTCCTTTCCTTTTCTTCCATCTTTCGCTCCCCCTCCATGCTCTCACATCTCCCCCTTCCTTTTCCCTTAGACTGGCATACCTTCCTCCTACGCTCCAAGCCCTGGCATCTCCTTTAATTCCCTCCCTCATCTTCCTTCTCCCTCCAGCTGGGTACCGCAACACTCTTCCCTGCAGCTCTGCACTTCCCCACAATTGCCATGCTTCGGTTCCTCTTCTTCCTTCCTTCCTCCCCCCCCCCCGCGGGACCCTGCGGCACCATCAACTCTTACTCCCTCTAATGTCGGCCCTGCAGCTCCAGACTTCCTCGCACCTTCTCCCCTCCCCCTTTGGATCGCTATTATTTTAAATGTTATAGCCGCGGAGCTGTATCCATCAGTGGAGATGTCTAACCTCGGCCTGCCCCGGAACTCTTACTGCAACAGTGACTTCCTGTTCCTGCCTAGACGGGCGTCTGCTGCAGTAAGAGTTCCGGGGCAGGCCGAGGTTAGACATCTCCACTGATGGATACAGCTCCGCGGCTATAACATTTAAAATAATAGCGATCCAAAGGGGGAGGGGAGAAGGTGCGAGGAAGTCTGGAGCTGCAGGGCCGACATTAGAGGGAGTAAGAGTTGATGGTGCCGCAGGGTCCCGCGGGGGGGGGGGGGGAGGAAGGAAGGAAGAAGAGGAACCGAAGCATGGCAATTGTGGGGAAGTGCAATCCCCCCAATGCGTCCCCTTACCTTACCGACGCGTGTGTGCGCTGTGAAGAGAAACTTTGCGCTGCGATGTAATATTTTGTGCGCGAGCGCAGGCCAACGCAGCTTAGCGGGAACACTGGTCACGACCTGTCTGAATCACCAGAAGGGGCTCCCTTGCCACCTTGGTTTCTCATTGAAGTCCTATCTTCCCATCGAAGTCCTAACCCTCTGGTCTTGCGCATGCACGACCTGGTTGGGTTTCTATACTTATTACCTGGTTAGCTTTCTATACTTGTGTTACATCCCAGCTCCTCCCTCAGTATCCCACGATCCCTTTATCCCTCAGGAATTCGTCCAATCCCTGTTTGAATCCCTGTACCGTACTCTGCTTGATCACTTCCTCCGGTAGCGCATTCCAAGTGTCCACGACCCTTTGCGTGAAAAAAAACTTCCTTGCATTTGTTCTGAACCTATCTCCCTTCAGTTTCTCCGAATGCCCCCTCGTACCTGTTGTCCCCTTCAGCCTGAAGAATCTGTCCCTATCCACCCTCTCTATGCCCCTCATGATCTTGAAGGTCTCTATCATATCTCCCCTGAGCCTCCTTTTTTCCAGAGAGAAGAGCCCCAGCCTATCCAACCTCTCAGCGTATGGGCAGTGTTCCAGCCCTCTTACTAGTTTCGTTGCTCTCCTTTGAACTCTCTCAAGTACTGCCATGTCCTTCTTGAGGTACGGCGACCAATATTGAACGCAGTATTCCAGATGTGGACGCACCATCGCTCGATACAATGGCATGATGACTTCCCGCGTCCTGGTTGTTATGCCCCTCTTTATGATGCCCAGCATCCTGTTGGCTTTTTTCGAGGCTGCTGCGCACTGTGCAGATGGCTTCAGTGATTTATCCACCATCACACCCAAGTCTCTCTCAAGACTGCTGTCTCCCAACAATGCTCCCCCCAATTTGTAGTTGAACAATGGATTCTTTTTCCCTATATGCATGACCTTGCATTTTTCCACGTTAAAGCGCATTTGCCATTTGTTTGCCCAGTCTTCCAGTTTGTCCAGGTCCCTTTGTAGGTCCTTACACTCCTCCCTGGACCTAACTCTGCCGCACAGTTTAGTATCGTCTGCAAATTTTATAACCTCGCACTTTGCCTCCTTTTCCAGGTCATTGATAAATATGTTGAAGAGTAACGGCCCCAGCACCGATCCCTGTGGCACACCGCTCGTGACTCCCCGCCAGTCAGAATATTGTCCCTTTACTCTGACCCTCTGCAGTCTACCCGACAACCAGTGCTCGATCCATCTGTGCACATCCCCTCCCACCCCATGGTTCCACAGCTTCCTAAGCAGCCTTTCATGTGGCACCTTGTCGAAAGCCTTTTGAAAATCGAGGTAAATGATGTCTATAGGTTCCCCATTGTCCACCCGACTGCTTATTCCCTCAAAGAAGTACAGAAGGTTCGTTAAGCATGACCTTCCCTTACAGAATCCATGCTGGCTTGTTCTCAGTAGGCCATTTCCCTCGATGTGCTCGCAAATACTGTCCTTGATCATAGCTTCCACCATCTTCCCTATAATTGAAGTCAGGCTCACCGGCCTGTAGTTCCCGGGGACACCCCTCGATCCCTTCTTGAAGATAGGTGTGACATTCGCCAATTTCCAGTCCTCTGGTACCTCTCCAGTTTTCAAGGATAGGTTGCAAATATGCTGGATTGTGCCCGCTATTTCTTGTCTTAGTTCCTTTAGAACCCTTGGGTGGATCCCGTCCGGGCCCGGCGATTTGCCGCACTTTAACCTGTCTATCTGTTTGAGGACATCCTCCTTACTTACCTAATCTAATCTAATCTAAATCTTGGGTTTATATACCGCATCATCTCCGCAGATGGAGCTCGACACGGTTTACATGGTTAGGGAAGGAACGGAACTCCAGTGGAATTATATAAGTATGAGAGAAGAGAGGTTGGTGTGAGAGTGCCAGGAGCGGGACGGGTTACGTTCTGGAGAAGAGCCAGGTCTTCAGATGCTTACGGAATGGTAGAAGGGGGCTCAAATTGCGGAGAGGGGAAGGGAGACTGTTCCAGTGTTCTATGTGTTCCAATTTTTCAGCCTGTTCCCCACTCATGAGCTCCTCTGAGTCCGGTATATTAGATGTGTCTTCTCTCGTGAAAACCGACGAGAAGAACGTGTTCAACCTCTCAGCTACCTCTTTATCCTCCTTAATCACTCCCTTCCTATGTATGGGTAATTGTAATAACAGAGAAACTAGAATTGCTAATCAATGCAATTGATGAGCTTGTTTTAGAATGGAAATTACACTCGATAGTCAAGTAAACACTTATTTCATCATCCACCATCTGCTGTCCTCTTTTTTTTTCTTAAATTTAATTTCTGTCAGAGCTAAAAATCCCAAGTTCGCAAAGATAAGAAGATCCAAACGGTAACAAGGCCTTGATTGCTTTATTGCTCGTTAGGATGACTATTGCATAACAAATAAAAATAAAACAAATGATTTGCTGTTAGTTTTCAAGGACCAATCACATCAAAGAATGATGTTTGGGCAGTTGTATCCTTACGCACGCAGATGCTCATAGCATTGACAGACTGTTGCATAAGTGATGTACATGTCATCTATTCTAGTGTATACTTTTAAAGGGAATTTTTAAAAAGAAAGTCTAATCTGGAATCTCTTCGGGGCACACAGTTTGAGAGACACTAAACACGAGGCCTTCCTCTTTGTTGGTGCACATTGGTATCCACCTGTTATTGTGTACTAGGCCTTTGGACTTTGTATTCCAAGTATATGAGTAGTATATGTGACATCCCTTGGAAATGCTTTTGCAGTATGGCTAGAATGGACTAGATCGCACTGGTGTGCCCTAAGATGCCAGTGCCGGCTGACTGCTTACAGGACTTGCAAGAGGCATGTCCTGTAGTCAGTCCTTCTCCTCACCTCTCCTTCGGGCAGCAGCTGGAGGACATTCACACATTTCCAGGTGCCCTCCAGCCACAGCCCCAAGCTGTTTGTAGACACTTATTTATGATTTGTCTTTCCTAAAGTTGTTTGGTCATTTTTGTATTAGCTTTTTAAATATGTTACTGAAGAATTTGTAAATTTGTTTTCATATGTGTTAATATTCTGAAGAATGATTTGTATTGATTTGTTATTGTTTTTGCTGTAGGTATGTTTATTTGAAAACCCCTGTGACTCCAGGCGGTATATTAAGTTTTTATATAAATCAATTAGTATGCCATAGCTTAAAACATTTGTGACACACTGGACTAGAGGGATGTGCAAAGAGAAATCTTGGTCTTTGGTGCTCCCTTTACTCCTGACAAAGTCCTGTATGTTGAAAGAGACTCCTGTCATACCCAAGAGGGGGACAGACACCATTGGGTTTGACAAGGAAAACTAAAGAACTTAAAAGGAGACTAAGCTGCTCTCAGATTTGGTTGATCCTAATTTCCCCTGCTAAGTCTGAGTAAAAGAACATAAGAATTGCTGCTGCTGGGTCAGACCAGTGGTCCATCAAGGACCAGCACCCTAAATGAGACTAGCCCTACCAGCGTACGTCCTTGTTCAGCGGGAACTTGTCTAACTTTGTCTTGAATTCCTGTAAAGTATTTTCCCCTATAACAACCTCTGGAAGAGCGTTCCAGATTTCTACAACTCTCTGGGTGAAGAAGAACTTCCTTACGTTTGTACGGAATCTATCCCCTTTCAACTTTAGAGAATGCCCTCTCATTCTTCCTACCTTGGAGAGGGTGAACAACCTGTCCTTATCTACTAAGTCTATCCTCTTCAGTACCTTGAATGTTTCAAACATGTCCCCTCTCAATCTCCTGTGTTCGAGGGAGAAGAGGCCCAGTTTCTCTAATCTTTCACTGTACGGCAGCTCCTCCAACCCCTTAACCATCTTAGTTGCTCTTCTCTGGACCCTTTCGAGTAGTACCGGGTCCTTCTTTATTATGGCGACCAGTGCTGGACGCAGTACTCCAGGTGAGGGCGCACCATGGCCCGGTACAGCGGCATGATAACCTTCTCTGATCTGTTCGTGATCCCCTTCTTTATCATTCCTAGCATTCTGTTTGCCCTTTTTGCCGCCGCTACACATTGCATGGACGGCTTCATTGACTTGTTGATCAGAACTCCCAAGTCCCTTTCTTGGGAGGTCTCTCCAAGTACCGCCCCGGACATCTGTATTCATGCATGAGATTTTTGTTACCAACATGCATCAGAACCGACAAGAGGAAATGCCACTCTGGATCTAATCCTAAATGGGCTAATGGGACCTGCAAAGGAAGTGGAAGTAGTTGGACCATTGGGAAACAGCGATCATAATATGATCAAGTTCAAGGTTGAAGTAGGAATACCGAATGGAAATTACAAAAAAGGAAAAAAACGAGAGGGAGGGAAGGGGGTTAATGGAGTTAATGTCTATAACCAAATATGAGGGGTCCAAAATAAGACATATATATCAAAAGCGTCTTGAAACAAAAAAGTTTTCAATAATTTTTTAAAAGAGGTAAGATCTTTTTCATTTCTAATCCGCATATGTCTTACTCTCGTATAGATTTCTTTCTAATCAGTAAAGCACTATGTGCTTCAGTTACCAATATAGATATTCTGTCAATTACTATCTCGGATCATGCTGCCATTCTGTTACAGCTTAAATTACAACAAGCCTCGCAGCAACAGAGACAATGGCGTTTTAACTCCTCTCTCCTCCAGGATTCACAGTTCAAAATACACGTCCGGAAAGCTATTGGAGAATATTTCCAACTTAATAAGCCTGAACATACTTCATGGATCTGCTGCTGGGATGCCTTTAAAGCTTTTATAAGAGGTGACATCATATCTTATACAGCTAATATGCACACAATACAGAAAGAGGCTCTACAAAATCTGGAAGATGAAATAAAATCAATGGAGAAGAGACATCAACAAACCCCAACCGATATACCCATCTTGCACCAACTCAATAAAAAACGATTCCAATATAACTCTATGTTAAGCAACCAAGCTGCCAACACTGTATTTCAATAATCGGCCTCATACTTTGCTGAAAACAACAAATGTGGCCACTTATTGGCAACATACCTCAAAAAACGAGAATACAAGAAGAACATAGCTAATATTATGCTTGACAGTGGTGTCTCCCTAAATAATAATACAGACATCTCCCAGGCCTTTCTGAACTTTTACAAACAGCTTTATACCTCTGAACTATATAACACGCAGCCTCACTCTTCTTTTCTGGACAATCTCCCTCATCCTACTCTAAATGTGGTTGATAATGCAGCACTTGATAGTCCTTTATCTATACTCGAAATATCTCAGGTTATTGATTCCATGGCAGTCAAAAAATCACCAGGTCTTGATGGACTGACTGTAGAGTTTTACAAAGAATTTCAGGATGTTTTGAGCCCATACTATCTGCAATTTCTTGAACATCTAATTGACACGGGCAATGTATATGGATCCTTCACCGAGGCTACCATTATAGTCCTCCCTAAACCTGATAAAAATCCGCGCTTTGTCGTCAATTACATACCTCTTTCACTGATAAACGTAGACGCAAAAATCTATGCTAAACTTCTTTCCAACAGACTACAATCTGTTATATCCAAACTAATAAACACGGATCAATGTGGCTTCATTATGGGGCGCTACTCTAATGACAACACAAGAACCTTTTCTAACATCATTGCACATGCACAGAGCCATGAACAAGATATATTTGTGGTGGGGCTAGATGCTGAGAAGGCCTTTGATCGAGTAGAGTGAGCCTTCCTATTTTGGATTATGAGGTAGTATGGTTTTTCCACAGAATTCATTAAGAAAGTTAGAGTCTTATATTCCTCACTCTCTACTAAAACATATATAAATGGTTCACTGTCCTCCACTTTCCACCCTACCAGAGGAACCAGACAGGATTGCCCCTTATCCCCATTGCTATTTAATCTTGCTTTGGAAACTCTTATAATGGCAATACGAGGTGAGACTTCAATTGAAGGCTTCAAACTCAAAGACAATGAGATAAAGATATCAGCGTATGCCGATGACATTTTACTTTATATAACTCCCTCATCTATACCTTACTTCTTGTCGATCATAAAGGAGTATTCAGCACTGTCAGGGTATAAACTGAATATGAGTAAAACGGTGGTTATGCCAATTAACTGTCCCGATGTCAAACCTGAGGTGGAAAAATTTGGAGTACAGTGGATAGCCACGAAAATGAAATATTTAGGGGTTTTCTTTGGTCCTACTATAGAGGAGACAATACAATACAATACAGAATATTTGCTACAAACTGTTAAGACTATTACGAATAACTGGTCACCATTGAATCTATCGTGGTGGGGAAGACTGGAGACGATTCGGATGATGATCACACCAAAAGTAAATTTTTCTTTGTTGTATTGAATATGTTACCATTTTATCTGCCAAACTCCTTTTACAAAAGTATTGACACTATACTTACCCAATTTCTTTGGGGAAAAAACCAATCTCGTATAGCCTTGTACAAACTGAAAGCTAGGAGATGTGAGGGTGGTATAAATTTCCCTGATTTCCTTCAATATCACAGTGCTTTCCTCATACGACAGTGGGTATAGGGTCATAATGGATACAGAAATATGGACAAGCCATCCTGGCTTATTATAGAAGGTATGATCTATGGCTCCACACGGATGATGCTCTTACCAGGTCTCACACTATCTAAATCTGAAAAGTCAGACCTTATACTCGCCTCTTACAAAAGGGCCCTCTTTGATGTTGATTCCACTCTAACTGACCGTTGGGAACATTCAAGATATGTACCAATTTGGAATAATGTGAGATTTCAAATTCAGGCAAGAACTGTGTCTTGGCCAGTATGGCAACATAGGGGAATTTGGTCAATACAGGATTTGATGATTGATGACAGATGGATGTCGTTCCAGGAATTATCCCAGGACAAGCAGGCATGATATTCTCACATGTGGGTGACGTCATCTACGGAGCCCCAGCGCGGACAGCTTTTCAAGCAAACTTGATTGAAGTTTCAAGTTTGCACACTGCACCATGCATGTGCTAGCCTTCTTGCCCACTAGAGGGCGCATCCCCACCTCGTGGTCCTCAGTTCAATTTCATCCGTGGAGCCAGAAGCCCTGTGGATAATTGTGCTCTCTAATTGCCTTCTGTCGCCGCGGCTGTGTATGTTTTTTCGACGCGGTCGCTGCGTGTAGCTTTTTTTCTTTCTTTGTTTTCCCTTTTAGTTTAAAAAAAAAAAAAAAAAAGTTTCTTTTTTCCGTCGCTCCGGGGGCTCCCGGTAGCCACGGCCGTGGAACCTCGTTTGTTCCCGGCCACTTTTTGGGCCCATGTCCCGGCCTGTTACGGGTTTTAAAAAGTGCGGTCGTTGTGACCGACTCCTTTCTATAACAGACCCTCATCGGTGCTGTTTACGGTGCTTGGGGCCCCAGCACCCGACAGACGCGTGTGCCAAGTGTGCCACCTTCCAAAAGCGGGCTCTCACACGCCATAAGGCCCGCATGGCGGAACTTTTCTCCGTCGAGTCCCCGTCGGGGAAGGCCTCGAGTTCGGCCTCGGCTTCGGCCTTGACCTCGGCCTCAACCTCGGCCTCGACCCTCGATGCCATCGAAGCCGGTTGCCTCGTCCAAGCAAGCCTCGGGTAAGTCTCCACTTCCCTCCTCAGCTCCAGGATCATCCAAGAAGCCATCCTCGGGCTCTTCGACGGCGGGAGGGTCGGCCTCCGCCCAGCCCAAGGTGTCCAAGTCGATCGCCCCGAGGGAATACTCGAGACCGAGGTCGCCCTCTGAGGAGCGTCGACAGGTGTTGCCGCCGGGGATGTCGATCCCGTCGTTCCAGGACTTGCTCCGGGCGTTGATCGCCTCGGAGCTGACCGGGGCCATTGAGCACCTGCAGCAGGCTTCGGCCTCGACTGCTTCGGTCTCGGCTGCCCCGCAGTTGGCGACCTCGGCCTCAGGGTACCGGGGCTTCGGCTCCCGAGGCGCCTACGGCCTCGACCTCGGCGTTGCCCTCGGACCCGGCTTCGATGGGACAGCCGGAGCGTAGCGTGCGCCAACGCGACAAGGTGCGCCGGGTGCGGAGGATCTCGTCTTCGTCCTCGGAGTCCTCGCGAGGTTCATCGCCTTCGGGCAAGTCTCGGGCGAGGCGCCGTCCGAGGAAGGCCAAGCGGTCTCGGGCCTCACCTCGGAGGCGCAGTCGCTCGTCGCCGCCCGGGGGCAAGACCTTACGGGTGCGGGACCTCCGTGTGGATAACCCCAGCCTGTCTCGGTCCCCTGTCAGGGAGAGTTCCCGTGCTTCCTCGCCGGGGCGGAAGGGACGGGCCTCGATACCCCGGACCCCGGGGGGCTCCCCCAGGGGTTCCTTTAGGCAGGCTCGGTCTCCGACCCCTTCGAGGTCACAGGACTGTGCCTCATTGGGATCGGGGTCGGGTAGGGAGCCGAGGTACTCCCTCGAGGCCTCTTCCTTCGGCTCGGCGGGGAAGTCTCGGTCACCCTCTCCTCCTGCTAGACCTTCATCCTTTTCGAAGTTTGTGCAGGACATGGCGGGGGCTTTGGGTGTGGACTTGTTGGAGGGGTCCCATTACACCAAGGAGTTTTTGGAGGAGCAGGATCTTCCTACTCCCCCTCGGGAATCCCCTCGCCTCCCACTCAACAAGGTCCTCCATCAGACCTTCCTCAGGAATCTGGAAGCTCCTTTGACGGTCGCAGTGGTGCCCTCCAAAATGGAGTCAAAATATCGCACCATTCCTCCCAAGGGTTTCGAGAAGGGGCAACTCTCTCACCAATCGCTCCTGGTGGAGTCGGCACTTAAGAGAACGCAGCCTTCCAGGGTGTTGGTAGCGGTCCCACCTGGTAGGGAAGGACGGACCCTAGACAAATTCGGCCGTCGCCTCTACGCGAACTCTCTGATGGCGACGAGGGTGCTGAATTACGCCTTTTCGTACTCTTCATTCTTGCGTACGATGGTGAAGGACCTCCCCTGTTTTCGTGAGGTGATCCCGGAGTCCCATAGAGACAGGTTCGCCACCTTTATGTCGGATCTTTCCCAGCTGCGCCTCTACTTGTTCCTTGTTCCATGCAGTATACGACGCTTTTGAACTTGCCTCGAGGGTATCCGCCTGTGCGGTGGCCATGCGCCGGCTGGCGTGGCTTCGTACCCTCGAGATGGATCCAAATCTGCAAGAGCGCTTGGCGAACTTGCCTTGCGTGGGGTCAGAGTTGTTTGACGACTCCTTAGAGGCGGCGACCAAGAGGCTTTCGGAACAGGAACGCTCCCTGGCCTCTTTGGTGCGCCCAAAGCCTAAGGCCCCTCCGCAGAGACCCTTCCGACAGCCCCCGAGGAGGTACCCTCAGAAGTCCACGCCGGCCTTCTCAAGACCGCCACCACGGCGCCCACCCCAACAGGGTAGGGGTGGCCCCTCCAAGCCCGCCGCGCAGGGAGCGTCCAAGCCTGCGCCGTCCTTTTGACGGGGTGTGCGGTTGGGGGCAGGCCCCCTCCGCAGTTCCGCCAGACCCCATTCCCATCGGGGGTCGCCTCAGAACATTTTACGGGGCTTGGTCTGGGATCACGTCCGACGCTTGGGTGCTCCGGACCATCTCAGAGGGCTATTCGCTCAACTTCTCCGTGCAGCCTCCAGATATGCCACCCAGAGCTTGCCCGCAGTCTCGGAGCCAGTTGACCCTTCTCCTGATCGAGGCCAGGGCCTTGTTGAGCCTCCGCGCAGTAGAGCTGGTGCCTCTCGATCAGAGGGGGCGGGGGTTTTACTCCCGTTACTTTTTGGTCCCGAAAAAGACCGGGGACTTGCGCCCCATTTTGGACCTCCGGAGGCTCAACAAGTGCCTGGTCCGGGAGAAGTTCCGTATGTTGTCACTTCCGGTTTTATATCCACTCTTGGAAGAAGGGGATTGGATGTGCTCCCTCGACTTGAAGGAAGCATATACCCATGTTCCGGTGCATCCCGCTTTCCGCAAGTTCTTGCGGTTCCAAGTGGGAGATTTGCACCTTCAGTATCGGGTTCTTCTCTTTGGTCTGGCGTCGTCCCCTCGGGTGTTCACCAAGTGTATGGTGGTGGTCGCGGTGGCCCTGCGCTCTCGGGGGCTGCAGGTCTTTCCCTACCTGGACGATTGGCTGATCAAGGCCCCGACCAGGGAGGGGGTTATCTTAGCGACCCAACAGACTATCAGTTTACTTCAACGCCTGGGGTTCGAGGTGAACTTTCCCAAGTCTCAGTTGTGTCCGGCGCAGTCTCTCCAGTTTATTGGAGCCGTGCTGGACACGGTTCGCCTCCGCTCTTTCCTCCCCCCTCTTCGGCGGGAGGCCTTGCTTCGGTTGAGTCGCCACTGTCGGAAGCAATCGGTGGTGTCGGCTCAGCACATGATGATTCTGCTGGGACACATGGCGTCGACAGTTCACGTCACTCCCTTCGCCCGCTTGCATCTGAGGCTCGCTCAGTGGACTCTGGCCTCTCAGTGGCGGCAGGATCGCAATCCAGTCTCTTGTCCGATAACAGTGACTCCTTCTTTGAGACAATCGCTCCGTTGGTGGACCAACTCTTCCAATCTTTCCGGGGGTTTGCTGTTTCTCGTTCCTCCGTGCAGCAAGGTCCTGACCACGGACTCCTCAGAGTACGCGTGGGGGGCACATCTGGACGGTCTGCGGACGCAGGGTCTGTGGTCGGCCGAGGACCGTCGGTGCCACATCAATGTGTTGGAGCTTCGTGCCATCTTTCTGGCTGCGCGAGCTTTCGTCCACCTGCTGCACGATCAGGTGGTGCTCGTGCGGACCGACAACCAGGTGGCGATGTACTATGTCAACAAACAAGGGGGAACGGGCTCTTGGCCTCTGTGCCAGGAGGCTCTTCGTCTTTGGGAATGGGCGGTCTCCCAGAACATATTCCTGCGTGCAGTTTACATTCAGGGAGAGCAGAACTGTCTGGCGGACAAACTCAGTCGTCTTCTCCAGCCGCACGAGTGGTCTCTGAACTCCCGGGTTCTGCGCGAGGTCTTCGACCGCTGGGGTCTCCCCAGGTGGATCTGTTTGCCTCCCCGGAAACCCGCAAACTACCCCTCTACTGTTCTCGGATGTACTCCCAGGACCGTCTCGAGACGGATGCTTTTCTGCTCGACTGGGGGGGGAGGTTCCTTTATGCGTTCCCTCCTTTTCCTCTGATCTTGAGAACGCTGGTACATCTCAAATCGACCGGAGCCACTATGATCCTCATTGCGCCTCGTTGGCCCAGACAGCACTGGTTCTCCCTGCTTCTTCAGCTCAGTGTCAGGGAACCTCTACTTCTGCCTGTCTTTCCCTCTCTGCTGTCTCAGAGTCGGGGTTCGCTGTTACATCCCAATCTTCAGTCTTTACATCTGACCGCTTGGTTCCTCTCCCCCTGACTTCGATCCCGGTGTCTCAGGCGGTGAGGGAGATTTTGGAGGCCTCTCGCAAGGTCTCGACTCGGCTTTGTTATGCCCAAAAGTGGACCAGATTTTCATCCTGGTGTTCATTGAACCATCTGGACCCGAGTTCGGTTCCCGTGTCTTCGGTACTGGACTATTTATTGCATCTGTCTAAGTCAGGCCTGAAGACGACTTCCATTCGGGTGCATCTCAGTGCCATTGCGGCGTTCCATCGGCACCTCGAAGGTCGTTCCCTCTCTCTTCATCCTCTGGTTACTCGTTTCATGAGGGGTTTAGTGAATGTCCATCCTCCTCTGAAACCTCCTCCGGTGGTTTGGGATCTTAATGTGGTCTTGGCTCAGCTGATGAAGCCGCCTTTTGAGCCTATCGACAAATCTCATCTTAAGTTTCTCACTTGGAAAGTGGTCTTTTTGATTGCGCTCACGTCCGCTCGTCGGATTAGTGAACTGCAGTCCTTGGTTGCGGATCCTCCTTTCACGGTGTTTCATCATGATAAGGTGGTTCTTCGCACCCATCCTAAATTTTTGCCTAAGGTTGTGTCTGATTTCCACCTCAATCAGTCCATTGTCCTTCCAGTATTTTTCCCGAAGCCCCACTCTCATCCTGGTGAGGCGGCGCTTCATACGCTTGACTGTAAGAGGGCGTTGGCCTTTTATCTCCAACGTTCCAAGTCTTATCGGAAGGTTCCTCAATTGTTTTTGTCCTTTGACCCTAATCGTTTAGGACACCCTGTTTCAAAGCGCACCTTGTCAAACTGGTTAGCTGCTTGTATTTCCTTTTGCTACGCTCAGGCTGATCTCCCGCTCTCGGGTCGAGTCACGGGGCATAAGGTCCGAGCGATGGCAGCTTCGGTTGCTTTCCTCCGATCCACGCCTATGGAGGACATTTGTAAAGCTGCCACTTGGTCTTCGGTTCATACGTTCACCTCCCACTACTGTTTGGACACTTTGTCCAGAAGCGACGGCCGGTTTGGCCAGTCGGTGTTACGTAATCTGTTTTCCTAAATTGCCATCCTCCCTCCTGCCCTTTTTTGGTTGGCTTGGAGGTCACCCACATGTGAGAATATCATGCCTGGGATAAAGCACAGTTACTTACCGTAACAGGTGTTATCCAGGGACAGCAGGCATATATTCTCACAACCCGCCCTCCTCCCCGGGGATGGCTTTTATCTTTGCTTGATATGGAACTAAGGACCACGAGGTGGGGATGCGCCCTCTAGTGGGCAAGAAGGCTAGCACATGCGTGGTGCAGTGTGCAAACTTGAAACTTCAATCAAGTTTGCTTGAAAAGCTGTCCGCGCTGGGGCTCCGTAGATGACGTCACCCACATGTGAGAATATATGCCTGCTGTCCCTGGATAACACCTGTTACGGTAAGTAACTGTGCTTTATCTGAAAAAAAAGGGCCTACCCCATAATCAATTCTTCCAGTGGATGCAACTCTTACATTGTTTAAAGTCATCCATACCAGATCCACGGAAACTGGTAGCTAAACCAAGTCTAAGTGTGCTCCTAAGCAAGCTCTCACTGAAGGTATGTAAAGCATCGATATGGTACAAAATGATCCAGACAGCTAAAGCCCATGCACACATAACACCTAAAATTAAGTGGCAGGATGAATTAAGTCTTCCTTCGGAAGCTATAGACTGGAACAATGTCTGGTTAGTCATTTTCAAATCCATTAGATCTGCCTCATTACTACAATCTATTTTCTTTTTATTGCACAGAGCAGTTTGGACACCAATATTGTCAAATAAGATAGATTCAACTTCTTCCCCATGCTGCTGGTCTTGTAATCAGTCTGTTGGTACAATAGAACACTTGTTGTTTTCCTGTAAACATCTAGTACTATACTGGGATAGAATATGGAGCACGATAAGTACTATATTAGAAATTACGGAACCTTTTACATATGATACTCATACTAATGTCACAGGGACTTTCTACGACTATAGACAATGATAAAGGAAGACTGTTGACCATTATTCTATCCTTAGCGATCCAAAATGTTTTATTCTGTTGGAAAGACTTAACCAAAATTGAATATCATGCATGGTGGAATAATTTATGTTCAATTGGTAAATATGAAAAGGTATTGGCGGAAAGGTCTTCAGCCCTTTGCAAATATGATTCCATTTGGTCTCCACTAGTCAGATATTGTACTAATGCATAAAATAATGTACTGTTGTTACTTGATATGTTATGCTATGTATGACTTATCAATGTACTAAATATAATAGTACCCATGTATATGTTTTTCCAAACCTGATGGACTAATCTTTTGTAGCTGAACACCTTGAAGTCTGTTATATTTTTGTTTCTGTTTTTGTACTTCGAAACTTACAATAAAATTTTGAACTTTAAAAGTTGAATAACCAAATATAATTCTATATAAACACGATGTCTTAATATTTTCTTTATCTTCGAGTTAGCAAGATGGTGGGGTCTTGACCTTTCAGTACCCCGAATGATAGTCAAGCAGTTTCTTTGGGCTTGTAGCCTAAATGTTACCAAGCCTGGACTCCATGTTCCTTGAACAGGTCTTTTTTTTAATATCAATTTAGAACTAGCATGAATACTTAGTTTGTAGAACTTACAGCAGTGCTTCCTCAAAAGTCCATACACTCAATTGGCACATCCTATATGTAGGGAAAGTTTGGTCTTTTCTCTTTGTTTGAATGAAATCCTTTCCTATTTTTAATGGCGTTCCTTTCTGATGCCTTTATGTTTCGTCCTAGACCCTAGGTTCCCTGTCACACTTATGTTTTAATCTAGGGAGCACAACATGTAATTAAACTCTGGAATTTGTTGCTGGAGAATGTGGTGAAATCAGTTAGCTTAACGAGGTTTATTAAAGGTTTGGATAATTTCCTAAAAGAGAAGTCCATAGGTCATTATTGAAATGGCTTAGAGAAATCCACTGCTTTTGTGGATAAGCAGCATAAAATCAGTTCTACTTGGGATCTAGCTAGGTATTTGGGCCTGGGTTAGCAACTGTTGGAAACAAGATACTGGACTTGATGGACCTTTGGTTTGTCCCAGTATGGCAATTCTTATGTTCTTATGACTGTTTTTGAATATAGCACATCATACCTTCTGACCACCCTGATAAAAATACTTCATGTGAATGCCAATGACCTGGAATACCATGTTGCAGGTGGGCAGCAGGAGAGTGGTACAGTATGGAGCTGGAATCATGTTTCTCTTAGGAACCGTGGGGAAGTTTACTGCTCTCTTTGCATCCATCCCCGACCCCATTCTTGGAGGCATGTTCTGTATATTATTTGGTAAGTTATATTGGACATTTATATTGATACAAATAAAAATTTATTAATAGACTATGAAAATAAGCCCATTTCCATGAAAAAGAAGGGGCCTGTTCCTGCAAACTATGGAAAATGGTCTATGAGCTTATTTTATTTTCAGCCTGTCATGTCTTAGCTTTGTCCTAGGTGAAGTGCCAAGGAATTGGAAGCTCAGTTTAGTTGATTTTGGATCCAATTCTATCAATTGTACCCAAATTTGATTTCCAATAAAAATTAACACTGATGCTATGAATCCTGGAAGGGCTTTTATAAAATAGCCTGTGGTCCTGGGATCTGTGCCAAACTTTGGGCATGAGGATTTATACCAAGTAAAACTTGATGTAAGTTTACATGCCTAAATTAGGAGCCAATTTTCCTTATTCTATTAAACTGAGCATAAATTCCAGGAACGTCCCTGATCTGCCTACGCTCTTCCTTTTTGGATCCATATGCCAATTATCATCCATAATATATTATTATCAGCGCTAACTGGCTTGTTAAATTGTATGTGCAAATTGATTGTGTGGCCATATTTGCAAGCACAATTTTAAGGTCCAAGACTATTACTTAAGAAACATCTCCATGTGTAAAAAGCAGTATTTAAATATTTCAGAAAGCTGGAGATCCACACAATGTAGAGATTGTAGCGAATCCATGGGGTTATAGTGGGGCATCTCTTGGGCGGGCCAAAAATCTATACATCTGTCACTTTTGGATCTTGCACCAAATACATACATAGAATTTTTTTAATTGCTTGTTTTGGCCAGGTTTCTACATTTTCCTTTATTCCTAATGTGACCATTTATTTTTTTCCTCAAAACAGGACATCTACTAATTTTTAGGTAATAGTATGTGTATTCAAGAAAATGCATATTTCTTTTTTTTATTTATCAACTTTTTCAAATTTACAATTCACATGGAATAAAGAAAAGGAGTCAAATTATAAAGAACAAGAACAATAGCAAATGAAACATTTCCCATCATAAAATAAGGTATTCCTTTCTAGCCCACAAAATGAGAGAAAATACTTATACAATCTCATAAATCCAAAAGTAATATCAAATGAACATATATCTGTCCATTACTTTGCTAGGACTTTTATCTAATATACTTCTTAGGAGGCTTCATTGGCCCCAAGAGAGAATACAAGAGCCACACTAAAGCCCAGGTTCAAGCTGTCAGGCCAGTGCTAGATGAAACCCCAGGACTTTGCTCCATAGCGGGAGTGGTGTGTGACCCTTCCCGAAGCCCCCCTCTTCTCAAGGGGTGCAAAAGCCGGAGCATACCCGCTGCCCCACTTGCCCCTGCAGCACCATTCCGCTGCCCCTTTCCCCCCCAACTCACCGGGCTGTTGCTCACACATGGACAGAGCTGCTTGGTAGAGCCGGGACTTGGTCACTGCCGCTGCCACGATTATGTCTGAGAGGGAGAGCGCAAGCCAAGCACTTCATCTGGAAGTGAGTGTTGCCGCCTTTGCACGCTCCGATCTCTCAGCTCCGCAGCCAGATAAGCAGTGTACGGGTGGAGCCAATGGGAAGCCAGTGACTACGGCGCTGCCCAATCAGAGGTGAGGGGGCAGGGTGGCAAGCGCAGGAGAAAAACAGGAGACGGTAAACAGAGAAAAGAGTATGTGAGCCCACCCCTTGAAAACAGGACATTTTGGCATCCCGAAGCTGTGCTTGAGGACAACGGGATAGATTACCTAAAAATGGGATGGTCCCGTTCAAAATGGGACATATGGTCAAGTTATTTATTCCTCATTGTGTAGTTCAACCTCTAAAATGGAAACCAATAAAAATTGTTGTTGGCATTTATAGTGTAGGTTTGTAAAATGGGTAGCCTACACATATAATATTGTTCAATTGGGGGGTTTTCAGTCTTAGTCTCAGGGGCATTTTCAATAGGACCATAAGATTCCATCATAAGAATACTGGAATAGATCAAAGGTCCATCAAGCCCAGTATCCTGTTTCCAACATTGGCCAACCCAGGCCCCAAGTACCTAGCCAGATCCCAAGTAGTAAGATTTTATGCTGCTTATCCTAGGAATAAACAGTGGATTTCCCCAAGCCATCTCAATGACCTATGGATGTCTCTTTTAGGAAATTATCCAAACTTTTTAAAAACCCTGCTAAGCTAACTGATTTCACCATAATCTCTGGCAACGAATTCCAGAGTTTAATTACACATTGTGTGAAGAAATATTTTCTCTGGTTTGTTTTAAATCTACTACTTAGTAGATTCAATACATGTCCCCTAGTTCTAGTATTTTTGGAAAGAGTGAACAAGCAATTCACATCTACCCTTTCCACACCACTCAATATTTTATAGACCCTGAGCCTCCCCTCCACACCTAACTGAAAAGTTATTTTATTTATTTGCAGTGACCATATGCCATCAATTACACATATGGTGTATCTAAATTAGTGTTCCTGAATTAAACACCTTGGGGGAGACCAATGGTGTCTCCTGGAGACTTCTAGGACAGCACCCATTGTCTTTCTGATTTCTTTCTGCCCTTCTGCCTCTCTACCCAGGCTCAAGAGAGAAAGGGGGAAGTGGATGGGGAGGAAGAGACACATGCTTGAAGGACAAGACATTTCTCAATAGATAAGAGAATTCATTTGGCTAGTGGCAGGGGGAGATATTTGACAGCTCTCCTTCAGCTCATTCGAATTCAAAGTGACCCTATATTAAAAATTAATGAAGTCGTTGATCTAAGCAGTTTGGAAACAAATCAGCAAAACATATAATAACATAAGAATTGCCATACTGGGACAGACCAAAGGTCCATCAAGCCCAGTATCCTGTTTCCAATCCAGGTCCCAAGCATCTAGCTAGATCCCAAATAGCAAAACAGATTCTATGCTGCTTATCCTAGGAATAAGCAATGCATTCCCCCAGGCCATCTATCCTCCAAGCAATTTCATTACATTTGCTGCAGAATCATTCTACAAAAATGTTCCACAAATAGCGGCCTTAAAAAGGATGAACCATGAACCTTAGGATTCACACTGGCTGATAGGGGTCACGGTGACCATTTTGAGAATGGTGCCATGACAAACAGGAGCAAGTGGGCATCACTCTTGCCCATAAGACCCCATTAGACTACTAGGATAGAAAAAGTAGGCTGGGGAGGGGGCTGGTCTGAGGCATACTGGCCTTGGGGGATGAATGAGGGGATAGGGATCAGGATAAGAGAACAACAATCCCCTAGGCCTCTATCCAGGAATTAACTGGTGTCTGTCTAGTTCTGTGGATAAAGTTAAGCTACCCTTTTTGCTGTTCTTTTTCCACTTACTTAATAATTTAGTAATCTGAATATTGCCACTAACCATATTAACCACTAAACCAATCAAATATGGTGTTCCCCCAACATGGTGGAATGCCCTACTGAAGGAATTAAAATTCAAGAAAGGCATAAAGATTGTTCTTTTGTCAGACTACTTCAATTGAAATTACGAGGAAACTAGAACTTTCAGGGATGTGTGCAAATAGATGATAATTAGTTGAAATTGCCAACCACCTTTGGAGATGTATAAAGATAATTGTGTATTTAGCTGCAATAGTAAACCTAGTTTATATGTATATATACATAGGGCGATTGATTTGGTAAATGTGTACATATAAGTAGGATGATTGATTATGGCATAATTATGCCAGTACTAATCACAGCACCACAGAGCTCCATGTATTGTATCGCCTCGCAGAAGCTCTTTGTAACTCTATGAAATTCATGTAGTGTAGAAGCTCATATAAACCATTCTGAATTAACTCCTCAGTAATTAGTAGCAGTATAGACGCTCTCAATAAACAAATTCCTACACTTTGGGACAGAATACAAACTTACCTCTTGCTATATGAGTAACAATGAAGAAGAAATGTATATTGAAATGCATGTTGGAACCGATCCTCTGTGTAGATCAAGTTATGATGAACATATTGTTTTGCAAATACAACTGGAACCTGTTCTGAGCTTGTTGGGGAGAGTGGGATAGAAAATGAATGAAAGGACCAGCTCTGTCCCCAGACCACCCCCGCACTAAGTGCAGAGGCAGTCAGAGCATTGTCCAGTTATGTACCACTGAATAGAAACAGGAAGAAGTGATTGAACTTGGCAGGTGGCAGATGAAATATTGATGTCCTTTTCTGATGTAGATTCAGTTTTCACCAAGTTGTAATTTTTCCATTTGTATAGCCACAAAATATTACATTTACATATTTATACATATATACTCTATAATTGGCCGTCAGTGTGCTGGATCTAGGCACCAACTTGTGTCCCCCTATATATATAAATCACCACTCTGCTCCAGCTGCATACAAATGCCACCAACAGGAACGTTCTGAGATGTGCCATTGTTCATGCAACTTTTCAACAGCCCTTTTATGTGTGTGACTGGTTGAGTTATTGATTTCTTCCTGTATTTTTCAGGAATGATTACAGCGATTGGTCTCTCTAATCTGCAGTTCGTAGATATGAACTCATCTCGTAATCTTTTTGTTTTGGGATTTTCCATGTTTTTTGGGGTAGTGCTTCCAAATTTCCTGGAGTCTCATCCAAACACCATTAACACAGGTAAGCTTTAATTATGCCTCTCTGTGTTGACCTCTGGTGCAGCAAAACCTAAAGCATTATGTGAAATTTTGGTTGCCCCATCTCAAAAAGTAGATGGCTAAGGGTTTGGGGTCTACAAAATTCTGAGTGCTGTAGAATGGGTAAAAGTGACAAAGACCTGGGTACACTCAATGAAATGACATGGAAATTCTTGTAAAACAAATAGGAACATTCTCTAGATTATCTCTTAACCTTTATCACAATGACCTCACTCTGAAGACTGTCAACAATTAACTTACTGAGAGGCTATTATTGGCATCAATTAAACATTGCCTCTTGCAGGTTTTCACACAGTCTCTCACAGGTTTTCATTATGCTGGATCTAAGTCTTTACCATAGATTTCCTCAAGTTTTGTACTGAAAGCAAGAACTCCTCATGGCCATGCACTGCTGAACTCAATTAGGTTGGCACTTCTCTGAGGATTCCCTTCAGTTAACCCTTACTTCGGTAATCTTAGTGTTATCAGTCAGATTCTCTAGTTCTTGAACAACTTTCTTTAATAATGAAGTAAAGAATAAACACTTACAACTGCTGATTTCAAAGCAGTTCAGCTTTGTCACAGAATCTCCTCACTCTACCAGCATATTCTATTCAAAGGGAAGCTGGGAGTTGAGTGTGGGATACCGCATCCCAGCCCAACATAGCTACCCCCAATGCCACTAATTCACACAAAGGTATGCATTTTCAATAAAAGTAATATTTATTCAATTTATATTAAAACTAAAATGACAATTAATTATATTAATTTTCATATAACAAAACCCCATTTGTATGAGGAAGATCCTTTCCCACAATGCTTGTGGAAAAGAATCTCCAAAGAACCAGGGTTGGGCCTTTGCTTATATACTGTTTGAAATGACTTGATACGTCATTTCTCCAAGCTCCAATACTTCTCCTAAGCTCCAATACATTCTCTTAGAAGGTGGGATTATTTCAGAAAAAGAAAATTCCTAAGTTTCAAAAGATAACACTTTTTAAAGAAAGTTTACAAAGTACAGTATAGAAAAAGTAGATGCATTTCTGTTAAAGAAGATAATAAACTTTTAAACAGCTTATAAGAACATGAGTCCATCAAGTCCGGTGATCCGCACATGCGGAGGCCCCACCAGGTGTACCTTGGCCTAGTTTTAGCCGTACAGCGAAAGATTAGAGAAACTGGGCCTCTTCTCCCTCGAACAGTGGAGATTGAGAGGGGACATGATCGAAACATTCAAGGTACTGAAGGGGATAGACTTAGTAGATAAGGTAGGGAGAACGAGAGGGCACTCTCTAAAGTTGAAAGAGATAGATTCCGTACAAACGTAAGGAAGTTCTTCTTCACCCAGAGAGTGGTAGAAAACTGGAACGCTCTTCTGGAGTCTGTCATAGGGGAAAACACCCTCCAGGGATTCAAGACAAAGTTAGACAAGTTCCTGCTGAACCTGGCAGCTGGGCTTCAACGCTAAGAAATGCAAGATCATGCACCTCGGCAGCAGAAATCCGTGCAGA
Organism: Geotrypetes seraphini; assembly: GCF_902459505.1. Taxonomy (NCBI): domain Eukaryota; kingdom Metazoa; phylum Chordata; class Amphibia; order Gymnophiona; family Dermophiidae; genus Geotrypetes; species Geotrypetes seraphini. Next base: position 26,112,743 of record NC_047101.1, on the reverse strand, counting down.
ACTTACACCTTGAATGGTGAGACCTTAGCTAGAACTTCATCAGAACGAGACTTGGGAGTGATCATCAGCGCAGACATGAAAACTGCTGATCATGTGGAGAAGGCTTCATCTAAGGCAAGACAGTTGTTAGGTTGCATCCGCAGGAGTTTCGTCAGCCAGAAGCCTGAAGTCATAATGCCATTATACAGAACCATGGTGAGGCCTCATTTGGAATACTGTGTGCAATTCTGGAGGCCACACTACCGAAAAGATGTGCTGAGAGTAGAGTCGGTGCAACGGATGGCCACCAGGATGGTCTCGGGGCTCAAGGATCTATCGTACGAGGAAAGGCTGAAAAATTTGCGGCTGTACTCACTCGAGAAACGTAGGGAGAGAGGAGACATGATCGAGACATTTAAGTATATTACCGGTCGTATCGAGATGGAAGAAGAGATTCTCTTTCTCAAAGGACCCTCAGCCACAAGAGGGCATCCGCTCAAACTCAGGGGCGGGAAATTTCATGGCGACACCAGGAAATATTTCTTCACCGAGAGAGTGGTTGATCCTTGGAACGAGCTCCCGGTGCAGGTGATTGAGGCAAACAGCGTGCAAGAATTTAAGAGCAAATGGGATGCCCATTTGGGATCCCTTAGAGGGTTAAGCCAAGGGAACCTGTCACCAGGAGTGGGATCCCTAGGATAGTAGACTTGGGGGTGGGTCAGTAGAGTGGGCAGACCTGGTGGGCTATGGCCCTTATCTTCCTTCATCTTCTATGTTTCTATGTTTCTAAGGACGTACGCTGATAGGGCTAGTCTCAGTTAGGGCGTTGGTCTTTGACCAGAGGGCCCCCGCGTGAGCAGACTGCTGGGCATGATGGACCACTGGTTTGACCCAGCAGCAGCAATTCTTATGTTCTTATGTTAGGGTGGAATGTGGGCTGACCAAACTTATCATCCTGCAGCGATGATCGAAAGTTTGACGAGACTGGGTGGACAGAACTTATATGTTGTGACTTAGGCAATCTAAAAACAGGTATAAGTACCCAGAAGGTATACAAAGTGACTAGATAACCACTGAAGGGACAAAGTACAGACCTCCACATACACCCTCAGTGATCACTGCTCCCCCCCACCATAAAAATCGGAATAAAAACGTACATACCTGCCTCCAGAACATCAGCACCTGGGATAGGAAAGCCTAGTACAGCTGCACAGAGGTAGCTTAAGTAGTCGGGGAGGGGGGGGGGGCTACTTGACCATAGAGAGAAGGATCCAGGCCCATAAGCCACTCTAACCACTGCATTCATGGTAAAAAAAATGTGAGTCCACCAAAACCCTACTGTACTGCCATACAGGGGTCACCTTCAGCCATAAGGGCTATTGTGGTGGTAGACAGGTGAGTATAGTAGGTTTTGGGGGGGCTCACCATGACCTGCAAGGGAGTTGTAGTGAGATGTTTATGTAGCACCCTTTTCGTGAAGTTCACAGCAGTGCCCTGTAAGGTGCCCCACTACTCTGTTCCCATGTTTGGATGGCCAGTCCATCACGTTGTTGTTTCTCTCCCATGTCCAAAAGGTCTGTTTCTAGGTATTTGGGACTTGGATGATTTTTTGGACGAGAATGTGTTATAAAGATAGATGACTTGGCGGTCTGGATGATCAAACGCCTGGACGTAGAAGTAGATGATTTTCCCCGCAAAAATAATTTGGATGTAATTTTTGAGAATGTACTTTAGATGCTGCCGACTTTGGGTGACTAGCGCCCTAGGCCCAAAATGGACTTAGACGCATTTTTTTTATTATGTCCCTCTAAAGCTCCTAATGTCCAAAAAAGTCTCTTTTCAAGTTGTCTCTTCTTTTTTTTTTTTTTTAATATCTTTATTCCTTTTTACATTATGCAAACAAGTGTACAATAAATCAAGTCATATTATACATTCTTCACTTGTATCTCTACAATCATTTTATACCACATATTACTTCCCTTCCCTCCCTTTCCGAATATTACCCATCTCAATTTTATAAAACCTACCCATCCACCCTCCCACCCTATACAAACTAAATGGGGATGAATACAATTATTTATTATAGTAATCAATTAATGGTCCCCACACCTCTTTAAATTTCTTATAATAACCTCTCTTAATCGCCAATGTTTTTTCCATTTCATACACCTGACACACCGAACGCCACCAAAAACAGTAATTCATTCCTCTATAGTCTTTCTAGTTATGTGTTATTTGTTGGATGGCAACTCCTGTTAAAATCATTAACAATTTATTATTATTTGATGAACATAGTAACATAGTAACATAGTAGATGACGGCAGATAAAGACCCGAATGGTCCATCCAGTCTGCCCAACCTGATTCAATTTAAATTTTTTTTTTTTTTTTCTTCTTAGCTATTTCTGGGCGAGAATCCAAAGCTTTTCCCGGTACTTGCTTGGGTTCCAACTGCCGAAATCTCTGTTAAGACTTACTCCAGCCCATCTACACCCTCCCAGCCATTGAAGCCCTCCCCTGCCCATCCTCCTCCAAACGGCCATGCACAGACACAGACCGTACAAGTCTGCCCAGTAACTGGCCTAGTTCAATCTTTAATATTATTTTCTGATTCTAAATCTTCTGTGTTCATCCCACGCTTCTTTGAACTCAGTCACAGTTTTACTCTCCACCACCTCTCTCGGGAGCGCATTCCAGGCATCCACCACCCTCTCCGTAAAGTAGAATTTCCTAACATTGCTCCTGAATCTACCACCCCTCAACCTCAAATTATGTCCTCTGGTTTTACCATTTTCCTTTCTCTGGAAAAGATTTTGTTCTACGTTAATACCCTTTAAGTATTTGAACGTCTGAATCATATCTCCCCTGTCTCTCCTTTCCTCTAGGGTATACATATTCAGGGCTTCCAGTCTCTCCTCATACGTCTTCTGGCGCAAGCCTCCTATCATTTTCGTCGCCCTCCTCTGGACCGCCTCAAGTCTTCTTACATCTTTCGCCAGATACGGTCTCCAAAACTGAACACAATACTCCAAGTGGGGCCTCACCAATGACCTGTACAGGGGCATCAACACCTTCTTCCTTCTACTGACTACGCCTCTCTTTATACAGCCCAGAATCCTTCTGGCAGCAGCCACTGCCTTGTCACACTGTTTTTTCGCCTTTAGATCTTCGGACACTATCACCCCAAGGTCCCTCTCCCCGTCCGTGCATAACAGCTTCTCTCCTCCCAGCATATACGGTTCCTTCCTATTATTAATCCCCAAATGCATTACTCTGCATTTCTTTGCATTGAATTTTAGTTGCCAGGCATTAGACCATTCCTCTAACTTTTGCAGATCCTTTTTCATATTTTCCACTCCCTCTACGGTGTCTACTCTGTTACAAATCTTGGTATCATCTGCAAAAAGGCACACTTTTCCTTCTAACCCTTCAGCAATGTCACTTACATACATATTGAACAGGATTGGCCCCAGCACCGAACCCTGAGGGACTCCACTAGTCACCTTTCCTTCCTTCGAGCGACTTCCATTAACCACCACCCTCTGGCGTCTGTCCGACAGCCAGTTTCTGACCCAGTTCACCACTTTGGGTCCTAACTTCAGCCCTTCAAGTTTGTTCAACAGCCTCCTATGAGGAACTGTATCAAAGGCTTTGCTGAAATCCAAGTAAATTACATCTAGCATATGTCCTCGATCCAGCTCTCTGGTCACCCAATCAAAAAATTCAATCAGGTTTGTTTGGCACGATTTACCTTTTGTAAAGCCATGTTGCCTCGGATCCTGTAACCCATTAGATTCAAGAAAATATACTATCCTTTCTTTCAGCAACACTTCCATTATTTTTCCAACAACTGAAGTGAGGCTCACCGGCCTGTAGTTTCCTGCTTCATCCTTGTGACCACTTTTATGAATAGGGACCACATCCGCTCTCCTCCAATCCCCAGGAATCACTCCCGTCTCCAGAGATTTGTTGAACAAGTCTTTAATAGGACTCGCCAGAACCTCTCTGAGTTCCCTTAGTATCCTGGGATGGATCCCGTCTGGTCCCATCGCTTTGTCCACCTTCAGTTTTTCAAGTTGCTCATAAACACCCTCCTCCGTGAACGGCACAGAATCTACTCCATTTTCTCGTGTAACTTTGCCGGACAATCTCGGTCCTTCTCCAGGATTTTCTTCTGTGAACACAGAACAGAAGTATTTGTTTAGCACATTTGCTTTCTCCTCATCACTCTCCACATATTTGTTCCCAGCATCTTTTAGCCTAGCAATTCCATTTTTTATCTTCCTCCTTTCACTAATATATCTGAAAAAATTTTTCTCTCCCTTTTTTACATTTTTAGTCATTTGTTCTTCCGCCTGTGCCTTCGCCAAACGTATCTCTCTCTTGGCTTCTTTCAATTTCACCCTGTAGTCCTTTCTGAAATTTGACTTTTGGCCCTCATAGACATTCCAAACAAAACTGTGTCATATGATAAGGCCACAGGATTCTCTAACATACAATTTATTTGACCCCAGATCAATTTCAAAAAATTATTAATAAGAGGACAATAAAATAATAAATGATCTAGGGTTCCAGCCTCAAGATGACAGTGCCAACATCTATTAGACTTAGAGCAATCCAATTTTTGTAAACGAACAGGGGTCTAGAGTGCTCTATGCAACAGGAAAAACCACGTTTGCCTCATAGACGCAGACAATGTACATCTTATCCTCCAAGACCAAATACGTGGCCATTGAGATGCATTAATTTGATGCTTAATCTCAATGCTCCAAATATCTCTAAGTACAGTCCTTGGTTTTTTATTTAAATAGCCAGATAATGTTTTATACCACTGCGCGGCCTGGTGACCCATAAAATCTGCCTGGAAGCATAAGAATTCTAGAGTAAAATGAGTATTTAAAGACTTCCATTCAGGGAACCCTGCCTGAATGGCCTGCTTCAATTGCAACCACTTATAACTTTGTTTTTTATTAAGACCAAATTTATGTTGCAATTGTGAAAACTCCAGCAATTTACCATCATTAATAACATCATTTAAAGTACGTATTCCTGCTTCAATCCAATCCTTCCAGACAATCATAAAACCGCCTATTTGTATCTTGGAGTTCAGCCATATATTTTGACAAGTAGATTTTTGAATAGTAATAGGAGTTAAGTTGTTAACATACTTTAATGTTGTCCATGTGTCCATTAATATCCTATTACTTTTCCTTATTCTAGGCATTTTAATACTAAGCAAATGACAAAGCCTAATAGGAGACATGAGCTGCCACTCCAACCATAACCAATCTGGAAGCTTCTCCATGAGTTCTGGGAGGATCCAATACATACCTTGGCGCAAGATATAGGATTGATGAAACCTATAAAAATTTGGAAAATTGAGAGAGGAAGTGACGTCAGCTCACAGGATGGCTGCTTGAACAGAGAGCTCCGTGGAGGCACGGGAGAAATATTAAAATTGCAGCGTTCTGACCGAAGGAGTTATATTCTTTATGCTATTGTGGCACATCAGCGGAGATGGAGACCCGTAAAAAGCTGGACAAATTTCGATTCCCTTTGCCTGAAGGGGAAAAATCGGCAACCGCGGGCAGTAGCGGACTGCCGGGATGTAAAAAAAAAATGGCGCCGGCGCACGTGGAATCGGACGAGGAAGAGATTGCCATCGAGAGCGCACCAGTCGAAGCGATCACCCCCCAAGTATTGCAAGAGTGGTTTCGAGATCTTAAGAAGGAAATGGTGGGTGTTCGCCAGGATTTAAAAGCTGCAATGACGGAACTGCGGTCTGAGGTGGCCGAGTTGGGAGGTCGGGTGGGAGACACGGAAGATCGCGTTTCGGAGATGACACAAGATCTACTGAATATGCGAGCTGAATTGAATCAAATGCCATCCTCCATCCAGATGTTGCAATCTCAGGTGGAGGATTTGGAAAATAGATCACGCAGATGCAACTTGCGTTTTAAGGGCATTCCAGAGCTGGAGGAGTATAAGGATGGGGCTGCAGTGGTGAAAAAGATCTGTGCTGATTTACTCACTGAAGCACATGGCTCCCTGTCTGATCCAATAGTGCTAGTGAGGGCACACCGCAGTTTGGGTCCTGCACGAAACACAGGGCCTAAGGACATTATTGCTTGCTTCCAGGATTTTGGGATTAAAGAAAGCATTCTACAAATAGCGAGGCGCAAGCAGGAATACCGCTGGAATAATATCTCGGTGGGCATCTTTCAAGACTTAGCCTGGTCCACTCTGCAAAAACGTCGGAACTTTCAACAGATAACGCACTTGCTGCGAGCTGAGGGCCATCGCTACCGCTGGTTATTTCCCTTTGGAGTATGGATCACGATTGATGGCAAATCCAAACGTGTTGGTGATGTGGATGAGGCGTGGGCAGCCCTGAAGGAAATGGGGTGCAAAAATGTTCCTGAGGTTCCAGTGCCTGTATCTAAGAAGGCGGAGAAGCGTCCTACTGGAGTTTGGTCCACTGTTGGACGTGCGGGGAAGCGGCATTTAAAGGATCAGACCTGATGGATTGAGGGGATTATTACCCATTTGTTCTTTGCTTCCTCCCCGTATTTCTCTAGGACGTTCGGTCCTGGTTTAGGGGAGTCTGGCATTTGCCAGGGGTTCTATAGATTGATTTTTGAAATGACTAATTTGATTCTGCATATTCAGAAAGAAGTTATGTATAGAATTTTGTACGAGTTTTCCATGACAAGAATTATTGTCTGTGGGATTATTATTATTTTACTTATACTATTACGGATGTTGTTCATTGTAATGGGCATTTGTGGTTGTTGGGGTATGGATGAGTGACGCTAGTATAAAAGGGCTCAGTTGCCTTCTGTGGGGGGGAGACCTTACTTCTTCTCCTTGGCTGCCCAGATCTTGGGCATGTCAGGGTCATATAGACAGCAGGGGGGGAGGGAGGGGGGGAGTGGGGGGAGGGGGGGTGGGGATAGGGGGGGTCACTTGAGGAATGATAGTTCTCTTGTCCTAGGCTCGTGGAATGTTAATGGATTAAATAACCCTGGAAAGCGTAGTATAGTTTTTCGTGAACTGCATAGGCTGAAGTGGGATATATGCTTGCTGCAAGAAACTCACTTAAGATCGAGGGACGAGCGGTTGCTGCACACTCAACATTATGATCAAGTGTGGACTCATAGGGCTCGAGGCACACAAAGGGTGGGGGGTTTAGCTGTTTTGGTTCGTAAGGGGATAGGGCTGGAGGTGGATGAGGTTTTCAAAGATAGGGAGGGACGCTGTTTAGCTATACGGGGTAAGATACAGGATAAAATGACTACTATTATTAATATATATGGGCCTAACACTGATCAATCACATTATTATGCTGGTCTCACAGATGACTTGACTGCTTTCGCAAAGGGAGCGATTTTTTGTGGAGGGGATTTTAATGTGTGCCCAGATCTATCATTGGATCACTCCAAAGGGGGACGAGTGGTTCTCCGACGTCATAGTAAGGCCTTGATTAGGTTTATGCATCTATTGGGATTGGTGGATTGTTGGAGATTGCTACATGGTACTCAGAAGACTTATTCTCATTTCTCTAATGCTACTCAGACTTACACGAGAATAGATGGTATTTGGGTACATAGAAATCTTTGGGGCGGGATTCAAGAGGCGGAGATTGGTAACATTCAGATCTCCGATCACGCTCCTGTCTGGGTGGTATGCAAGGGACTTAGGATACAATCAGGCAACAGGTTTTGGCGTTTAAATGAATCACTTTTAGGGGACCCTATTGTATTACAAGAAGTGCAGGATTCTATTGTAGACTATCTATATATAAATGACAATGGGGAAGTAAGGGATGGGACACTTTGGGATGCACTGAAAGCTGTTATTCGGGGTATTTTTGTTAAATGGGGGGCCCGTAAAAAACGGGACAAAGCTAAACGCTCTTTGGGATTGAGGGAGCAATTGGTGGATTTAGAAAAACAACATCAATTAGATCCTAGGCCTAGGGTGTATGAGGCCTTGAGTAAAGTTCGATTGGAATTACACCAAATGCAACTGGAGGATTTAGCTTTTAGGAAGACACAATTGAAACAGGCTATGTTTGAGAATGGAAATCGGTCTAGTGCTATGCTTGCCCGCTATTTGCGAGCTCGAAGGATGTCTGCTACTATCCAGAGTATTCGTGGAACTGATGGAGTTCGATATAGGACTGATAAGGATATACATAACCAGTTTACTACATTTTTTGCAGAGTTGTATCGTGGGGACAACTTGAGTGAGGGATCTAAGATTTCAGATTTCCTAGATATGGTCCCTTTGCCAAAGCTCTCGGATTTGGAACAAGAGAGGTTGGATCTTCCCATAACGGAGGGGGAGGTGTCTGGGGTCATACGGGGTTTGAAAGGAGGGAAATCTCCGGGATTAGATGGGTTATCGAATGTGTTCTATAAGACCTTTAGAGAGCAGATTGTTTCCTTGTTGGTGAGGGTTGGTAATGGAGTGCGAGACGGGGGCTCTTTGCCATCTACTATGGGAGAAGCAGGGATCACAGTATTGTTGAAACCGGGACGGGACCCAGAGCAGTGTGGAGCATATCGTCCCATCTCATTGTTAAATGTTGATGCTAAAATTTTGGCGAAGGTGTTAGCATTGAGATTGGGACGAGTGTTACCGGGACTTGTCCATGTTGATCAGGCTGGATTTATCCAGAAGCGTCAATATACGTAGAACTTTACATTTGATCTGGGAGGCACAGCAACAACATAGTAAAATGGTCCTATTATCCATAGACGCTGAAAAGGCCTTTGATCAGGTCAATTGGAACTTTTTGTGGGCAGTAATGGAACGGATGGGAATTGGGGGAATGTATGAAAAATGGATAAGGAATTTTTATTTGACACCGAGGGCTTGTATTAAAATTAATGGGCTTTATACAGATTTCTTCTCTATTACAAGAGGGACCCGACAGGGTTGTCCACTCTCCCCTTTACTGTTTGCTTTGTATTTAGAACCTTTGGCTTGTTATATACGGGATTTGGGGGCAGTTAGAGGAATTCATATAGGAGATCGGGAACATAAATTGGCGCTATTTGCAGATGATATTCTTTTTTATGTGACGGACCCGGAGACTACTCTTACTGGGTTGTTGGAGGTATTTGGGACATTCAGAGGTCTATCTGGTTTTACGATCAACATGGACAAGTCCGAATTTTTGAATATTTCTTTGGAGGAGGAGGAGGCGCAGAGGTTGGCTGCCATCTTTCCGGTGAGGCGGGTACTGGGGCATCTTAAGTATCTTGGTATTTTGATTCCATCTGATTTATCGTGTCTTTATGATCTCAATTACTCTAGGATAGTGCGTTTCGTGCGGAGAGACTTGCAAGCTTGGAAGGGTTTGTGGTTGTCCTGGTGGGGGCGTATAGCTGTTGTCAAAATGAATATCTTACCCCGTCTATTATTTTTATTCCAAACGCTGCCCATAGCGGTGCCGAGGGGACTTTTGAAGCTATTGCATAAGGAATTTCGATATTTTATTTGGCAAGGGAAACATCCCAGGTTGAGTCAACAAGTACTTTGGTCTGCTAGGGAAGATGGGGGACGGGCAGTACCCAATTTGCACTGGTATTACGAGGCTGCACAACTCCGTTTTATTTTGGATTGGAAGATCGCAGTGTTTAAACCTGGGGTTCAAATAGAACAAAGCTATGTTCCGCATTGTACACTGAATAATTGGCTGTGGATCTCTTCCTCGCTGCCGGAACGATTGCAGGGGCAAGGGAACCCGTTCTTTTGTCATTTAGTACGGATGTGGGGTTCTTTATATCAAAGGGAAAAGAGTGGTAGGGGAGTCTCCACGCTGGCTCCTATTAAGGGGGAACCGCGGTTTATGGCAGGATTAGAAAGGGGGGCGTTTCGGAAATGGGAATCTATGGGGATTCTTACATTTCGAGATGTACTAGTTGGGGGATGCTTACCTACTTTTGATGCATTGGTGACTAAGAAGCCTGGGTTAAGAGGCGAATTTTTTGCATACATGCAATTGAGACATTTTATGATCTCGGAAAGTTGGGATAAAGGGAATCCCCAGGGGACTGAATCTTTGGAAAACTTATGGCTTTTGTTGAGTAGAGTACCGAGACCGATTTCCATTCTTTATAAGTTCTTGCGTGGTAGAGTGGTGATTTCCTTTCCTTTTAAACAACAGTGGGAACGGGACCTCCAGCTGCATCTTTCTGCAGATGATTGGTCACGTATTTGTTTGGAGGTACAGAAAGCATCTCATTGTATATTGGTCCAAGAAAATGCTTATAAAATTTTAACACGCTGGTACTTCACACCTGCACGGTTACATATTATGTACCCTCAAGTTTCAGACTCTTGCTGGAGATGTGGTAAGAGCCCTGGATCTTTTATGCATATTTGGTGGGACTGTGGGGTGATTCAGAAATTTTGGGTTATTGTTACACGATCTTTGACATTGTGGATCCAGGATACATTGCAACTTTCACCTCAAGTTTGTCTGTTAGGGTTACATAATGTTAGAGAAGTTCCTTGGCAGACAAAACTGGTCAGAATGGGGTTGGCGGCGGCCAAATGTTTAATAGCATTATATTGGAAGAAGTTAGCTGCTCCACCAGAAGAGGAATGGGTAGAGAAATTGAGAAAACTTGCACAGATGGAATGTTTAGCTGCTAAGCATTATGGTTATTATGACTTACAAAGGCGGACTTGGGACAAAATATTTCAGCACATTTAATTATTTACTCAAGTGGGGTGGGAGGGTGGGATAGAGGGTGAAGGGTAGTGTGGTTCATTGGGAGTCTTTTTGAAGGAACAACGAAAGGACTCCCTCATGGTGTTTACTCGATGGGGGATAGTATTGATTATATTGGTTTACTTTATGTAGGGTGGCGGGATTGAGATATATTTATGTTTGGGAGTTTTTCCCCTTGTTTTTCTTCTTTTTTTTTATTTTATATGCTTTGTTGAAAGATTGTAACATCACGGATTGGTTTACAAATGGTGTTTGTATTGTTTATCATTATTATAAAACTCTAATAAAAATTGATTAAAACAAAAAAAAAAAATTTGGAAAATTTACCCCTCCCTCCTCAATTGGTTTTTGTAAAGTCACTAGAGCAATTCTTACAGCTTTACCCAGCCAAATAAATTTACTAAGAATATTGTTTAACTTTTTGTAAAAAGACCCCTGAAAAAAAACTGGTATCATTCCCATTTGATAACAAACCACAGGCAATATCATCATTTTGACTGTTTGTACTCTTCCCCACCAAGATAAATGCAAAGGATTCCATTGCTCACATAACTCTGTTACTTTTTGCATAGAAACTTTTTTTCATTCATTATAATTGTCTCATCAAGCGTGTTTTTTATCCATATACCTAAGTATTTTATTCCTTCTTCTTTCCATATAAAAGGGAATGAGTCAAATAATCCTTTTGTGCAATGCACATTCAAAGGAAGAATTTCTGATTTAGTCCAATTTATTTTATATCCTGAAAACTTTCCAAATCTTTCAATCAAAACCAATAAATTTGGAATGGTTGTTTCAGGATTCCTCAAGTGAAGTAATATATCGTCCGCATATGCAGAAACCTTATATTCTTTATCCTTATGCAGTATACCCTGTTTATTGATATATAATCTAGCAACAGGAGAGCTATACAGAGTTTTAATCATTTGTATGAATCCCGAACCAATACCAAACCACTCCATGGCCTGATACATAAATGCAAAAAATAGTATAAAATACTACTTATATGAAACAATACACATCAGTATTGTTGAGTCCTTGTCATCTAGGACATACTATACGGCCTCAGAAATGGAGCCTACGCACAGCAATGTAATCACAAGCTGAGACAATCCACGTAGTTAGAATGCTCCTGCTCCAATCATTGGCCACTATATACCTCTTTAGAGTGTTACTTTTTAGTTTATTTTAATAAATTTAATGTTTAACTTAAGACAAATTCCTATAACTGTGATATTTTTTCAAAAAATCTTCTTCAAATACTGTGTGTATTATCCAGATTTGAAAAACTAGACCACAAAAACTTATCTGCTTTGTTTAGTAGTCTTCACTGGCGGAGTCTTTATAATAAAACCTCAATACATGTCCATTTGCCAACGCGGCCAGCGTTTCGCGGGAATTATGTACATCCGCTGCGTCAGGGCCACCGGGACATTAACACATACATCCACACTGAAAATAAATATAGAAATTAATACATTCACACTCAAGAACTAAATAGCACAGAGAATTTTAAAAAAAGTTAAATAGTACACCACTCACATCAGTGCTTTCGGTCACAGCTTTTCAAACAGTGCCAAGATGGCAACTACATCTTTTTATATCCTGAGTAACGTAAACAACGTGCTGACATAACCAGCACGTGACACATGGACGCTTCACAACTCAAAGAATGGCAATTAATAGAAATGTTGCCATTCAAAGGACCTATTCAGACCCTTGGGCCAAAGGGTATCTAATCTATTAATCCAGCGCTGTTCTCGTTGTGCAAGATAGCGCCTGAAATCACCCCCTCTGCTTCCCGGAATCACCACTTCCAAAATCAGAGCTTTTTAAGACCAAAACTCATGGTTATTATCGATACAATGTTTGGCCAAAGGTGCCCCAATTACTTTATTTTTGATGTTACTTTTATGTTCGGTAAGCCTTATAGTAAATTTCCTAGAGGTCTGCCCTACATAGATTAAATCACAGGGACATTTTATGATGTACACAACCCCACAGGTTTTGCAATCAGAAGTATGCCTCAAAATGTATTCACACTTATCCTTCGGATTGCAAAATCTGTCGGTACATACCATCAGCTTACACATTTGGCAAGCCCCACACACTCTATGACCCAACTGAATGCCAGCATCACTCAATCTACCGCTAGGTAACTGAGAAGGGCACAAAATCTCTTTGAGGTTCCGAGTGCGCCGAAAAGCTATTCTTAATTGGCATGCTTTAAAAATTCCTGAAGTTTGCAGAATCCCCCAATGTCTCTTCAGAGAACGTACCACCTGGTGACATTGACTAGAATATGTCACAACGCACGTAATGTATTGTTCACCTAATGTCTGGGGCCCAGATTTTTTAGGGACAAACAGAGAATCCCTATGACTATAACATGCTCTTTTATAGGCTGCAGAAACAACCTTATGGGGATAGCCCCGAGCCAGGAATTTTTCTTTAAGGACAGCAGCTTGTTTTTTGAAGTCACCTAATGTGGAACAGATTTGTCGCATACGTATAAATTGGGAGTAGGGTAAACTTTTTTTCAAGGAACTAGGGTGGGCACTGGAATAGTGGAGAGTAGAATTACAATCAGTAGGTTTTGTATATACTACAGTATGGAATTCACCATTCCGGATTTCCACAGATACATCCAAAAATGAAATCTGATGGGTACTGAAGGTATGGGTAAATTGAACTTTAGGATGACAAGCGTTCAAATATATAAAAAATTATTCCAATTTTTCCTGACCACCAACCCAAATCAAAAAAATATCATCAATGTATCTAGTCCAAAAAGTAATAAACTTAAAAAATTCACATCCATAAACCCAATCACACTCAAACCTGTCCATAAAAAGGTCCCGCCAGGTCCGGTGGATCCTTTAATTACTGCATTTCATAAGTTGGTTGAAATGGATATCTTGAAGAATACAACAAATAATAAGGAGAGGACTTACTACAACATCAGTAAGGCTGAGAAAAATTAGGACTCTGACTACTGATGATAACCTGATTATAAGAAAAGCAGACAAAGGAGGGTCAATAGTGCTGTTAAGTAAAGAGGCTTATATTAGTGAGGCTCATAGACAAATTTTTGTTTTGCTTTCCCGAAGCCATAATCCACCTCTACCTCACTTTTCAGAGTGAAACTTAAATTTTTTCCCGGCTATGTTCTCTGTCAATTAGCTTGTCTTCACAGAGCAACTCCACTACCCAGCCATTCTCGTCCGCTCCAAAGCCACGCCCCTCAAAAGTTGTCTCTTCTTCTTTGGGAGATGGTATCTCTTCTCTCAAAGAAAAAGTTTCACCTCCGCAGAGGAACTGGTGTTTTACTTCCTGTATTTCCTCATCCCAAAAGGGAAGAGAGGTCTACAGCCAATTTTAGACCTCAGGGGCCTGAACAAATTTCCATTGGGTGGAAAAGTTTCATATGTTGCCTCTGATAACTTTATATTCCCTCTCAGACCGCAATGACTGGCTATGCTCCCTAGATCTGAAAAGAAGTTTCTTCTCATATTCCAGTGCTTACGACCTTCTGGAAATTACTCAGATTTCAGATAGCGCAAGCCATTATCAATATAGAGTCCTGCGAGCTGCAACAGTGCTCTGACCCAGAGGGGAAAGTGGAGGCAGAGGAGAAGACCGTGCAACAAGGGAGCGGCAGTGGTTGTAGCCTTCCCTCCCCTAGCTCTGTAGCTCGGTCGCTGCTGCCTCCTTCTCTCCCCGGTGTTAGCGCTGAATGGATGCATGCACCGCACCCTTTAACATTTCTGTGCCGGCCGCATGCGCACTTAGGGTTTTATTATTAGTGATGATTTGTAGGGGACTGCTCCAAACAGACCCTTTGTAGCTCACAGACAGCTAACACCTAATTCAGGTCAGCAGCACTGGTTTCTGTTTTAAATTAAGACTCGTAAGGACTCTGTCATGAAGGACTTTGTCAAGTGCCTTTTGGAAATCCATTACACAATATCAACTGGCTTACCATTATCTACTTTTTTTTGTTTATATCTTCAAAAAATATAATAAATTTGTAGAAACATAGAAACATGATGGCAGATAAAGGCTAAATAGCCCATCCAGTCTGCCCATCCGCAGTAACAATTTTCTCTTCCTCTCTCTAAAAGACCCAGGTGCCTATCCCAAGCTTTCTTTTCCTGAACCCATGCCAAATCATTCCCATTAAATCATGTCTATTTATATGTTCAACCAAACAAAGAAGAGGGAATCGATGCAAAATATCTGCTTCAAAAGTCTATAATATAAACATGTAAACAGTTTAAAGAGCCTTCTTTTTAAAGAAGCCTTTAACTGAAAATACATTGTCCAACCAAGATGTAATACTTTACGATTTCAGCTATCTCCAAATTAAGATTTTTAATAGTTCTCTTATTAGACCCCATCTCCGCAAGCAATCCTCTTCTTCCTACCCTCCTTATGTACTTCCCTTTTATGTACTTTTTCTTTAAAATTGTATATCCTCCCCTCTTTCCTTCTGTTTCCCGTGGCTTTAAAAAGCAAATACCCAAGTAGGTCTGGTAACGAATTATGTATATGTGATTTTTTTTTTTTAAATCTTATTTTTACCTTTTGTACAACTCTTTGTATTTTGGTAAAGCGTTCAATCAAATAATATGAATAAACTTGAATAAACATATCCTTGATATTGGTAACAATACAAATGAAAATTATATGGTCAGTAATTTGGAGGGGGAAGCATGCTATCAGCACTTTGTACCCTGCACTATTATTAGGCTTACCAATCTAGTTTCCTGGATCACCCTAGAGATCATTGCATTGGTCAGGTATCATGGCTGTATAGGTTTAACTAATTGCTGATTGGATATTCTAGGAGATAGGGCAGCTAAAATTTAATGCTAAGAAATACCTTTGGGCTGCAAAAACCTGAAGGAACAGTACAGTTTGGGGGGTGAAGAACTTATGTGCTCAACGGAAGAATGGGACTTGGGTGTGATTGTATATGATGATCTTAAGGTGGCCAAACAGGTTGATAAGGTGACAGCGAAATCTAGAAGAATGCTAGGTTGCATAGGGAGAGGTATGGCCAGTAGGAAAAAGGAGATATTGATACCTCTGTATAAGACTCTGGTGAGACCTCATTTACAATTTTGGAGGCTGCACCTTCTAAAAGATATAAAAAGGATGGAGTTGGTCCAGAGGAAGGCTACTAAAATGGTGTGTGGTCTTCGTGATAAGGTTATGGGAACAGACTTAAAGATCTCAATCTGTATACTTTGGAGGAAAGGTAGGAGAGGGGCGATATGATAGAGATGTTAAAATACCTATATAATGTAAATGCGCATGAGTCAAGTCTCTTTCATTTGAAAGGAAACTCTGCACTAAGAGAACATAGGATGAAGTTAAGAGGTGATAGGCTCCAGAGTAATCTGAATAAATACTTTTTTACTGAAAGGGTGGTAGATGCATGGAACAGTCTCCCAGAAGAGGTGGTGGAAACAGAGACTGTGTTTAAATTCAAGAGGGTCTGGGATAGGCACATGAGATCTCTCGGAGAGAGAAAGAGATAATGCTTACTGCGGATGGGCAGACTAGATGGGCCATTTGGCCTTGATCTGCCATCATGTTTCTATGTTTCTTACCATGGTTTATATGTTGTTTAAAATTTTCAGGTATTCCTGAAGTTGACCAAATCCTGACAGTGTTGTTAACAACTGAGATGTTTGTTGGGGGCTGTGTTGCTATCATCATGGACAACACCATGCCAGGTATGGACTCTCTTCCAAGGGACTGGGTGTATATCAGATACATGTGGAGGGTAATTTTATAAGAAGTCACCTGGGACAGGAGGCCAAGTGGATGCCTGTTATGAGCCTAAGATGAGTTACAGAAAAGCACAGTTACTTACCGTAACAGGTGTTATCCAGGGACAGCAGGCATATATTCTCACATGTGGGTGACGTCATCTACGGAGCCCCAGCGCGGACAGCTTTTCAAGCAAACTTGATTGAAGTTTCAAGTTTGCTACACTGCCCCACGCATGTGCATGCCTTCTTGCCCACTAGAGGGCGCATCCCACCTCATGGTCCTCAGTTCCATAACCAGCAAAGAAGCCATCCCCGGGGAGGTGGGCGGGTTGTGAGAATATATGCCTGCTGTCCCTGGATAACACCTGTTACGGTAAGTAACTGTGCTTTATCCCAGGACAAGCAGGCATGATATTCTCACATGTGGGTGACCTCCAAGCCAACCAAAAAAGGGCAGGTGGGAGGATGGCAATTTAGGAAAACAGATTACGTAACACCGACTGGCCAAACCGGCCGTCGCTTCTGGACAAAGTGTCCAGACAGTAGTGGGAGGTGAACATATGAACCGAAGACCAAGTGGCAGCTTTACATATGTCCTCCACAGGAGTAGACCGGAGGAAAGCAACAGAAGCTGCCATAGCCCGGACCTTATGCCCCGTGACTCGACCATGGAGCATGAGACCAGCCTGAGCATAGCAAAAAGAAATACAAGCAGCCAACCAGTTGGACAAGGTGCGCTTGGAAACAGGATGTCCCAACCGATTAGGATCAAAGGACAAAAACAATTGAGGAACCTTCCAATGAGACTTGGTACGTTGGAGATAAAAAGCCAACGCCCTCTTACAGTCAAGCGTGTGAAGCGCCGCCTCTCCAGGATGAGAGTGGGGCTTCGGGAAGAACACCGGAAGAACAATAGACTGATTGAGGTGGAAATCAGACACAACCTTAGGCAGAAATTTAGGATGGGTGTGAAGAACCACCTTGTCATGATGGAACACAGTAAAGGGCGGGTCCGCAACCAAAGCCTGTAGCTCACTAATGCGACGAGCCGACGTGAGCGCAAGTAAAAAGACCACCTTCCAAGTGAGAAACTTAAGAAGAGACTTATCAATCGGCTCAAAAGGAGGTTTCATCAGCTAAGCCAAGACCACATTAAGATCCCAAACCACGGGAGGATTAACATTAACTAAACCCCTCATGAAACGAACCACCAGAGGATGAAGAGAGAGAGAACGTCCCTCTAGATGCCGATGGGAAGCAGCAATAGCACTGAGATGTACCCGGATGGAAGTCGTCTTCAGCCCAGACTTGGACAAATGCAACAAATATTCCAGAACCAAGGACACCGGAACCAAACTTGGATCCAGATGGTGCGAGGTACACCAGGATGAAAATCTGGTCCACTTCTGAGAATAACAAAGCCGAGTCGAGGCCTTGCGCGAGGCTTCCAACACCTCCCTGACCGCCGAAGTCAGGGGGAAAGGAACCAAGCCGTCAGATGTAATGACTGAAGATTGGGATGCAACAGCGAACCCCGACTCTGAGACAGGAGAGAGGGAAACACAGGTAGAAGTAGAGGCTCCCTGGCACTGAGTTGAAGGAGCAGGGAGAACCAGTGCTGACGAGGCCAACGAGGCGCGATGAGAATCATAGTGGCTCTGGATGACTTGAGGTGAACCAACGTCCTCAAGATCAGAGGAAAAGGAGGAAACGCATAAAGGAATCTCCCTCCCCAGTCGAGAAGGAAGGCGTCTGCCTCGAGACGGTCCTGGGAGTAAATCCGTGAACAATAGAGGGGCAGTTTGCGAGTCTCCGGGGAGGCAAACAGATCCACCTGAGGAGTCCCCCAGCGGTCGAAGACCTCGCGCAGAACTCGGGAGTTTAGCGACCACTCGTGCGGCTGGAGAAGACGACTGAGTTTGTCGGCCAGACAATTCTTCTCTCCCTGAATGTAAACCGCCCGCAGGAAGATGTTCTGGGAGGTCGTCCATTCCCAAAGGCGCAAAGCTTCCCTGCACAGGGACCAAGAGCCCGTCCCCCCTTGCTTGTTTACATAATACATTGCCACTTGGTTGTCCGTCCGTACCAGGACGCTCGAGCTGCCAGAAAAATGGCCCGAAGCTCCAACACATTGATGTGACAAAGACGGTCCTCCGCCGACCATAGCGCAGACCGTCGAGGTGAGCTCCCCACGCGTACTCCGAAGAGTCCGTGGTCAGGACCTTGCGATGTGGAGGGACGAGAAAGAGCAAACCCCCGGAAAGATTGGAAGAGTTGGTCCACCAACGGAGCGATCGTCTCAAGGAAGGAGTCACCGTAACAGGAAGGGAGAGCGGGTCTCGATCCTGACGCCACTGGGAGGCCAAGGTCCACTGAGGAAGTCTCAGATGCAATCTGGCAAACGGCGTGACATGAACTGTCGAGGCCATGTGGCCGAGTAGAATCATCAGCCGGTGTGCAGAGACGGAGCGTTGCAGCAGAATCTGACGGGCCAGGCGAAGCAGAGCCTCCAGTCTCGACGAGGGCAGAAATGCACGAAGGCGAACCGTGTCCAGCACGGCCCCGATAAACTGAAGGGATTAAGCCGGGCACAACTGCGATTTGGGAAAATTTATCTCGAACCCCAGACGTTGGAGAAAAATGATAGTCTGTCGGGTCGCTGAGATAACCCCCTCCCGGGATGAAGCTTTGATCAGCCAATCGTCCAGGTAGGGGAAGACCTGCAGTCCCTGGGATCTTAGGGCAGCCGCGACCACCACCATACACTTCGTAAAGACCCGAGGAGACGAGGCCAGCTCGAAGGGAAGGACTCGATATTGGAGGTGCAACTCCCCCACCTGGAACCGTAAGTACTGGCGGAAGGCGGGATGCACCGGAACATGAGTATATGCTTCCTTTAGGTCGAGGGAGCACATCCAGTCCCCCGATTCTAACAGAGGGTACAGGACTGGGAGGGATAATATACGGAACTTCTCCCGGACAAGAAACTTGTTGAGCCTCCGGAGGTCCAGAATCGGGTGTAAGTCCCCTGTCTTCTTTGGGACCAAAAAGTACCGGGAGTAGAACCCCCGTCCCCTTTGGTTCGGGGGAACAGGCTCCACCGCCCGAAGGCTCAACAAGGATTTGGCTTCCAATAAAAGCAGAGGAAGCAGGTCTCGATAGGCAAGGGAAGCCCCCGGCGGATGCTCCGGTGGCATGGCTAAAAAGTTTAGTGAGTAACCCTCGGAGATGATCCGGAGTACCCATGCATCCGACGTGATCTCGGCCCAGGCTGGGAGGAAGGCCTGCAATCGGCCTCCGATAGGAAGGGGGTCCTTTGACAATGCGGAGGGGGCCCGCCCCCAACCGCGCATCATGTCAAAAAGACGGAGCGGGTTTAGACGCTCCTTGCGCCTGAGGCTTTGGTTGGGACGCCCTGCCCTGCTGCTGGGAACGCCGGGGCGGAGGCCTGGAGAAGGCCGGCGTCGACTTCTGCAGGTACCGCCGCGGAGGAGGTCTAAACGGCTTCTGCGGCAGAGCCCGGGGTTTAGGACGGACCAATGAGGCAATAGAGCGCTCATGTTCAGACAAGCGTTTGGTCGCCGCCTCCAAGGACTCGTCGAACAACTCGGAGCCAACACAGGGGAGGTTGGCCAGCCGTTCTTGCAAGTTCGGGTCCATATCCAAAGTACGAAGCCATGCGAGACGGCGCATCACCACCGCAAAAGCGGATACGCGAGAGGCCAACTCAAAGGCATCGTAGACTGCGTGAAAAAGGTAGAGGCGCAGCTGGGATAAATTGGTCATAAAGGCTCCAAAATCCTCCTTATGGGAATCAGGCATGACTCCATAATATCTGGGTAATGCCTTCACCATCTGCCTTAAATAGGAAGAGAAGGTGAATGCGTAATTAAGGACCCTGGCGGCCATCAAGGAGTTGGAATAGAGGCGACGACCAAACTTGTCCAGGGTCCGCCCCTCCCGCCCGGGGGGGACCGCCGCAGAGACCCGAGAAGGCTGGGACTTCTTCAACGCTGACTCCACCAGCAACGACTGGTGAGATAACTGGGCTTTATCGAATCCCTTGCAGGGGACTGTGCGGTATTTAGACTCCATCTTAGACGGGACAGCTGTGACTGTAAGAGGGGAGTCCAAGTTCCTCAGGAAGGTCTGGTGAAGAACCTTGTTAAGAGGCAGCCGAGGGGTCTCCCTGGGAGGAGAGGGCAAATCCTGCTCCTCCAAAAATTCCTTTGTGTATTGAGACCCAGCCGCCAGATCAAGGTCCAAAGCCCTCCCCATATCAAGCACAAATCTTGAAAAGGAGAAGGGCTTCGAAGGAGGCGAGGTATAACGAGAAGCCCTCGTCGCCAAGAAGGAAGGGGAAGCCTCACGGGAATAACGAGGTTCCTGCCCCGTGCCCGAACCCAAACCCCAAGAGGCCGCACCCAGCGACCTCGACGGGGTCGGGGACCGGCCATGCCCCGAGGAACCCCTGCGGGAAGTCCCCGGGGTATGAGGGACCGAGGCACGCCCCTTCCGTCTCAGCGAAGAGTCCCTCGAGTAATCAACCTCGGAGGAGCGGAGAAGCCTCGGATTATCGAGGCGAAGCTCGGAGACCCGAAGGGTCTCGGCCACGGTCGGCGAGGAGCGGCCGCGTCGTCGAGGAGAGACCCGTTGACGTTTGGGCTTCCTCGACCGACGCTTCGCCCGAGGCCGACCCGAGGGCGAGGAGCCTCGGAGGACCTCGTCGAGGACGAAGAGGAAGAGATCCTCCGAACCCTCCGCCCCTTGTCCCGAGGCCGCACGCTCCGGTCAGGCTGGTCAGCCGAGGTCGAGGGCAAGGCCGGGGCCGAGGCCGAAGCCGTCCTGGGGGCCGAAGTCGAGGGTGCCGAGACTGAGGCCGCCGACGCGGGGGCCTCCGAAGGTGGCTGGAGGTGCGCGAGGGCGCCGGACAGCTCCGAGGTAATGAGTGCACGGAGCAAGTCCTGAAAGGCCGGTACCGCCATCATGGCAGGTATATCCGGGGCCGTCGCGGGCTCCCTCGAGGGCGACCTCGGTCTCGAGTATTCCCGCGGGGCACCCGACTTCGACGCTCGGGGCGGGGCCGAGGACGACACACCCACCCCCGTCGATGATCCTGAGGATGGCTTCTTCGCTGGAAGAGAAGAAGGAAGTGAGGACTTACCCTTCGCCGGCTTCGGGGTCGAGGAGACCGGCTTCGACGAAGCGGTCTGTCGGGGCGAGGTCGAGGGCGACGAGGCCGAGGTCAAGGCCGGGGCCGAAGCCGAGGCCGACGTCGAGGCCTTCCCCGCCCCGGTGTCCACCGCAAAGAGCTCCGCCATCCGAGCGCAACGGCGGCGGAGGGCCCTGGACTGAAAAGTAGAGCACCGAGTACAGGAATCGGTCGGGTGCTCCGGGCCCAGACAAAGTAAGCACCACCGGTGAGGATTGGTGATCGAAAGGAGCCGATCGCACCGGGTGCACTTTTTAAAGCCCATCAAGGGACGGGACATGGACACAAAAAACGGCCGGGTACGAACGAGGTCCCATGGCTGCGGCTACCGGGAGCCCCCGGAGCCGAACGGAAAATCTTTTTTTTTTTTTTTTTTTTTAATATTTCGACGAAAAAAGAAACACAAACCAATAAAACAACAAATTAAGCACAGCAACCGAGAAAAAAATACTCAGCCGCGGTGTCAGAAGGCAAAATCGAAGAGCACAAATTCCACAGGGCTTCTGGCTCCACGGAAAAGACTGAACTGAGGACCACGAGGTGGGATGCGCCCTCTAGTGGGCAAGAAGGCATGCACATGCGTGGTGCAGTGTAGCAAACTTGAAACTTCAATCAAGTTTGCTTGAAAAGCTGTCCGCACTGGGGCTCCGTAGATGACGTCACCCACATGTGAGAATATCATGCCTGCTTGTCCTGGGATAAACAACAATAAAGTCAACAAACAAGATCAGAAAAGAAGTGTATCGCTCAATCTTAAAAAGTCCTACAAATAAGAGAAATAATAGGGCAAATAAAAGACTTAGGGACCCTTTTACTAAGGCTTAGTACATGCACTAAGGCCCAGATTCTCTATATGGCACAGATATCAGCAGCCACCTAAAAAGTGACCACTGATCTCGTGTCAATCATGTGATGGCACTGTAGAGAGAATCGTGCATCTGGGACAGATAGGCGCTGTATTAGTTGGAAAGAGAAAATGTTTTTATAAGAAATATATGTCCAAGGAACCATAATGTTTTAAAATCTGTCCCGATTTCAAATGTTGACCAAGGACCCTTTCTAGAATCACTTACTCTAGTACAAGTTCTGTATTGCAATGCTAGATCAGTCTGTAATAATCCAGGATCTAATATCAGAACTGGATCCTGGTTTAGTTTGGATCTCTCAGGACGATATTTTCAATCAAAATGAGATCTGCCCACATGGCTTTAATAGCCTTTTCACTTTTAGAAATAGTAAAAGAGGTGAGGGTTTAGCATTGATTTTTAAATTGTTTTTTTTATGTACAATTACTTGACAATCAGTGACCCAACTTTAGAATATATGTTGGTATCCGTTAGGGATGAGTTAATAATAATAATAATTTTATTTTTATATACTACCAAAGCCATAGTAGTTCGAGGCGGTTTACAACAATAAGAGCTGGACAGTCAGTGAAAAAAATAACAGTGCATCACCCTTTAGGTATTCTTCTGTTTTATCGTCCTCTAATCCCTTGGAAAATATCTTTAGACTTAGTCACTGATGTTATAGTGGTTGCCTTAACTACATTTCATAGATTATTGCTGATTGAAGATATTAACTTACATCTTGAAGATCTTACTAAGAAGGATGTACAGTATTGGATTTCAACCACTTTCTCTTCGGGTCCATCCCTACCTATTACTGTAACCACACACGAAAAAGGTCATTTGTTGGACCTTATTAGTTTTGTCAATCTCGCTAATCAGTAGATGACATTAGATAGTGTACGATGGCAGCAGGTTCCCTGGTCTGACCATTATCTTGGTGAATTCTACTTGCCTATCTTTAGCTCTCATATTCAAGAACGACTGCAAACCCCCCCCCCCAATTATGTTAAGAAAGAAAGTTGATTCTCTTCAATTTTAGTTCCAATTACTCGATCAGCTGGCCCCTTCCTCCATAGTAACATAGTAGATGACAGCAGATAAAGACCCGAATGGTCCATCCAGTCTGCCCAACCTGATTCAATTTAAATTTTTTTATTTTTTTCTTAGCTATTTCTGGGCAAGAATCCAAAGCTCTATCCGGTACTGTGCTTGGGTTCCAACTGCCGAAATCTGTTAAAACCTACTCCAGCCCATCTATACCCTCCCAGCCACTGAAGCCCTCCCCAGCCCATCCCCCACCAAACGGCCATACACAGAAACAAGTCTATCCAGTACTGGACTTAATTCAATATTTAATATTATTTTCTGATTCTAGATCCTCTGTGTTCATCCCACGCTTCTTTGAACTCAGTCACAGTTTTACTCTCCACCACCTCTCTCGGGAGTGCATTCCAGGCATCCACCACCCTCTCCGTAAAGTAGAATTTCCTAACATTGCCTTTGAATCTACCACTCCTCAACCTCAAATTATGTCCTCTGGTTTTACCATTTTCCTTTCTCTGGAAAAGATTTTGTTCTACGTTAATACCCTTCAAGTATTTGAATGTCTGAATCATATCGCCCCTGTCCATCCTTTCCTCTAGGATATACATATTCAGGGCTTCCAGTCTTTCCTCATATGTCTTCTGGTGCAAGCCTCCTATAATTTTCGTTGCCCTCCTCTGGACCATTTCAAGTCTTCTTATGTCCTTCGCCAGATACGGTCTACAAAACTGAACACAATACTCCAAGTGGGGCCTTACCAATGACCTGTATAGGGGCATCAACACCTTCTTCCTTCTACTGGCTATGCCTCTCTTTATACAGCCCAGCATCCTTCTGGCAGCAGCCACCGCCTTGTCACACTGTTTTTCGCCTTTAGGTCTTCGGACACTATCACCCCAAGGTCCCTCTCCCCGTCCGTGCATATCAGCTTCTCACCTCCCAGCATATACGGTTCCTTCCGATTATTAATCCCCAAATGCATTACTCTGCATTTCTTTACATTGAATTTTAGTTGCCAGGCATTAGACCATCTAACTTTTGCAAATCCTTTTTCATATTTTCCATTCCCTCTTCGGTGTCTACTCTGTTACAAATCTTGGTATCATCTGCAAAAAGGCACACTTTTCCTTCTAACCCTTCAATAATGTCACTCACAAACATATTGAACAGGATCGGCCCCAGCACCGAACCCTGAGAGACTCCACTACTCACCTTTCCTTCCTCCGAGCGACTTCCATTAACCACCATAAGAACATAACATAAGAATTGCCACTGCTGAGTCAGAACAATGGTCCATCATGCCCAGCAGTCCGCTCACGCGGCGGCCCTCTGGTCCAAGACCAGCACCCTAACTGAGACTAGCCCCACCAGCGCACGTTCCTGTTCAGCAGAAACTTGTCTAACTTTGTCTTGAATCCTTGGAGGGTGTTTTCCCCTATAACAGCCTCTGGAAGAGCGTTCCAGCTTTCTACCACTCTCTGGGTGAAGAAGAACTTCCTTACGTTTGTACGGAATCTATCCCCTTTCAACTTTAGAGAGTACCCTCTCGTTCTCCCTACCTTGGAGAGGGTGAACAACCTGTCCTTATCTACTAAGTCTATCCCCTTCAGTACCTTGAACGTTTCGATCATGTCCCCTCTCAATCTCCTCTGTTCGAGGGAAAAGAGGCCCAGTTTCTCTAATCTTTCGTTGTATGGCAGCTCCTCCAGCCCCTTAACAATCTTAGTCGCTCTTCTCTGGACCCTTTCGAGTAGTACCGTGTTCTTCTTCATGTACAGAGACCAGTTTCTAACCTAGTTCACCACTTTGGGTCCTAACTTCAGCCCTTCAAGTTTGTTCAACAGTCTCCTATGAGGAACTGTATCAAAGGCTTTGCTGAAATCTAAGTAAATTACATCTATCATATGTCCTTGATCCAGCTCTCTGGTCACTCAATCAAAAAACTCAATCAGGTTTGTTTGGCACGATTTACCTTTTGTAAAGCCATGTTGCTCGGATCCTGTAACCCATTAGATTCAAGGAAGTACACTATCCTTTCTAGCAACACTTCCATTATTTTTCCAACAACTGAAGTGAGGCTAGTAGCTAGAATGACTGGCTAAATCATTCAGAGACAATCTTTTCCTACAAATGAAATTGAATATTCTTCCATACACCCCAAACATCCTACAGAAGAAATACCAACTGATCGCTTGCTTCAGTTTCTGAACTTTAAGTTCTCAGACTATGCGAAAGGATGAGAAAATGCAAATGCTTACTGGATCCCTTCCCATCTTATTTATTTCTCAATATTCCTCCCAAGCTATTATGTGGTTAACTGCTTTACTGAACTTTTCTTTGGAAAATTGTTATTTTTCCCCATTCTATGGGACAAATAACACTTTCTTCTCTTTTAAAAAAGGAAGATTTAGAGCCTACTGTTCCTTCTCATTACCATCAAATTGCTAATATACCTCTTTTGATGAAAATATTAGAATCAATTGTAGCTAATCAAATCACCGACTACTTAGAGAAATTCTCTCTACTTCAGCCATTCCAATATAGCAATAAACCCAATGTTTGAGGTGCCGAAAAAACACTCTGGGACAGGGAAGAGGAAGAGCCATGAACAAAAACAACAATTTTGGCAAATGAATCATCTTAATGGTCTGGATCCTACCACTCCAGGAAACCATCAATCTTTCCCACTGATCTAAAAGCTGAAATAACTCTTGAGTTTTAGCAGGCAAATTGGCTGAATAAATGGCATCCTTATTGTAGGCAGCGGTAGGTGTCCTACTGCTGTTTAACCAGCCAATAGGGACATGTTTTCTAAAGAAAAAAAACAACCCCAAGTCAGTCTGCCTACACAATAGGCATCTGTCATGGATGCAGGGAGGCACCTAGGGATGCTTAAGCTCACCCAAGGCTGGGCGTGGTTGCACCTGGAAGTGGCCTTGGGCGGGCTTAAGTGGCCATAGGTGTCTCCCTAGGGCACAGATGTCAAAGTCGGTCCTCGAGGGCTGCAATCCAGTTGGGTTGCCAGGATTTCCTCAATGAATATGCATGAGATCTATTAGCATCCAATGAAAGCAGTGCATGCAAATAGATCCATGCATATTCACTGGGGAAATCCTGAAAACCTGACTGGATTGCGGCCCTTGAAGATGGATTTTGACACCCCTGCCCTAGGGCCATGTTAGGTGTCTGAAATATAGGCCAACATAAAGCTGGTCTACATTTCAAATAGACACAGCTGCTGAGCTGATCACCACAAGGAAATTTCCCTGCTGCAATCAGATGAGTAGCCGCGGCAGGGAACCTGCTCCCCTTCCCCCCCCGTGAAGTCAGCCAGCAGAAGAGATGCCCACTCTCCCTCCCAACACCCAAACCTCCGACACTGTCCACAGAAGGAGGGATGCCCACTCCCTCCTGCCCCCGAACCCCTGACTCTCCTGACCCCCCCCACATCCAATTGGCAGGAGGGATGCCTACTCCCTCCTGCTGCCAGTCCTGTTGATCCTCTGAACCTCTGACACTCCCCAACACCCACCCGACATTCTCCAACACTCCCCAACACTCACCTGACATTCTCCAACACTCCCCAATACACCCTGACACCTCCCTCACAAACCTGACACCACCCAGCAACACTTCCATTATTTTTCCAACAACCGAAGTGAGGCTCACCGGCCTGTAGTTTCCTGCTTTATCCCTGTGACCACTTTTGTGAATAGGGTCTCCTCGATTTGATGATCGCTACTTCCCAGGTGAACACCCACTCGAACATTCGAGATACTCTCTCCATTTGTGAGGACCAGATCCAATATCGCTTTTTCCCTCGTGGGTTCCGTCACCATTTGTCTAAGCAGAGTCTCTTGAAAGGCATCTACTACTTCTTTCCGATTCCGCAGATGGAACATTCCAGTCTGCATTCGGCAGGTTGAAATCTCCCAACAGCAGCACCTCCTCTTTCCTTCCAAACTTTTGGATATCCACAATCAGATCCTTATCAATTTGTTGCGATTGAGTCGGAAGTCTGTAGACTACACCTACGTATATTGAAGTTCCATCTTTTCTTTTCAGAGCAATCTATATCGCTTCTTCCTTTCCCCAGATCCCTTGCATTTCAGTCGCTTGGATATCAATCTTTACATTGAGAGCTACTCCTCCACCTTTTTGACCATCTCTGTCCCTCCTAAAAAGATTATATCATGGTATGTTTGCATCCCGTCCATGTGATTCACTGAACCATGTCTCTGTGATAGCGACAATATCTAGATCTGCCTCTAACATCAGGGCTTGCAGATCATGAACTTTGTTGCTTAGACTGCGAGCATTTGTGGTCATCACTTTCCAGCTATTTTTCAGCGGTAATCTCCTTTTTCGTATAGATTTTTGTTTCGTTACACTTTCCGTTGCAATGCTAAGAAATGAGTTGCTGATATTATTTACGTTGCAATCTTTACTACCATCACATCTTTTATTTTGTTGGGTTAGGGGGTGGTGACAGGAGGAATTGTGCATGCCACAGGTGCTAGTTAGAGATTTGCAGAAAGGGAATCCCCCTACCATGATCAGCTAAGCAGCTGCAGCAGGGAACCCCCGAACCTCCCTCCCCCAGTGAACTGGCCAAGTAGCAATATTCCATGCTACCAATCCATGGCAAGCAGTGGTTCTCCCATGTCTTTCTCAACAGACTATGGACTTTCCCTCCAGGAAATTGTCCAAACCTTTCTTAAAACCAGTTATGCTATCTGCTCTTACCTCAACCTTAAGCTTAACTATTTTCTGAGTGAAAAAAAATTTCTTCCTATTGGTTTTAAAAGTATTTCCCTGTAACTTCGAGTGTCCCCTAGTCTTTGTAATTTTTGACAGAGTGAAAAATCGATCCACTTGTACCCATTCTACTCCACTCAGGATTTTGTAGACTTCAATCATATATCCCCTCAGCCGTCTCTTTTCCAAGCTGAAGAGCCCTAACCATTTTAGTCTTTCTTCATATGAGAGGAGTTACATCCCCTTTATCATCTTGGTTACTCTTCTTTGAACTCTTTCTAGCATCACTATATCTTTCTTGAGATAAGAATTGCACACAGTATTTGAAATGTGGATGTACCATAGAGTGATACAAGGGCATTATAACATTTTCATCTTTCCTGATAATTCCTAACATTCTATTTGCTTTCTTAGCAGCCGCGCACATTGAGTTCATGGTTTCAACGTATCCTCAACAGTGACACCTAGATCCTCTTCCTGGGCTGTGACTCCTAATATAGAACCCAGCATCACATAGCTATACTTCGGGTTCTTCTTTCCCACGTGCATCACTTTGTACTTGCTCACATTAAACATCATCTGCTATTTTGACGCCCAGTCTCCCAAAGTCCTCCTGCAATTTTTCACAATCTTCTTGCGATTTAACAACTTTGTACAACTTTGTGTCATCAGCAAATTTAGTTATCTCACTAGTTATTCCCATCTCTAGATCATTGATAAATATATTAAAAAGCAGCAGACTTGGCACAGACCCCTGGAGAACCCCACTTTTTACCCGTCTCCACTGAGGATATTGACCATTTAAACCTACTGTCTGTTTTCTCTCTTTAAACCAGTCCTTAATCCATAATAGGACATTACCTCCTATCCCACGACTTTCTAATTTCCTCAAAAGTCTTTCATGAGGTACACTTTCAAATGCCTTTTGAAAATCCAAATGCAGAATATCAATTGGCTCACCTTTATCCACATGTTCAATCACCTCTGGCAGTGTTCAAATTCAAGCTAAAGGCCCACTTTTTTGAAACTGCTTTCAACTCTTAACTCCCACTCACTGCTGTCAGATACCTAGACCCACTGTATCATTTCCTCTACCATAATTTCCCCAACCCTGTAATGTCCTATCTAAATTGTAAGCTCTTATGAGCAGGGACTGTCTATTATATGTCAAAATGTACAGCGCTGCGTATGACTTTTCAGCACTATGGAAATAATAAATAGTAGTAGTAGTAGAAATGCAGTAGACTGGTGAGGCAAAATTTCCCTTGACCAAATTCATGTTGGCTTTCTCTCTTTAATCAGTTAGTATAATACATGTACCAGTGCAATAGGTGAGTCATTCTAGGGGGTCCTCTGCGAGCAAGCCATCTGCAGAAGGAATCCACAACAGATTTTTTTTTCTCTGACTCTCCTCTACTTCATAGGGAACTCTGCTGCCACCTGTAGTTTTTCCCTTCTGTATGCGAGCCAGAAGGAGTGTTTTTGTTCTGCTCTCTCGGTTTTCTTGTTTCTCAGTGTTTAGGTACTTGGAGTTTTCCCATTTGGCTCTGCCTATGGAGAGAAGTCGCAGACTACGGTCTGCAGCTGACAGGCCAATTCCTGGTGGTACCTTTTAGCCAGCTTACATAAGGATTTTTGGAGCCCGGGGCAGTCCCTGCTTTTTCTCACCCACTGCCGAGCAGGGGTTTAAGTACAGGCTGTTAGGCATCTGTCAGAGGCTCAGCAGTGTTTTGCAGGGTGTCAGCTGCATTTTTTTCATTTTCCCCTCCCCCTCTCTGAGTGGGCAGCCATCAGTCCATGGGAGTGGGGGCAAGGTCAGGCTTCGTATATGACTGGTAGCCTGAAGAGACTTTACAGAGGCATTTCCAATTGAAGACAGTGATACTTCTCTATCCAGCTACTATTTAGAGCTGATGCAGCACATTTCCAGCACAGGTCACAGTGAGTAAGGCTGTCACAGCCTATGAGGTAATTCGGGGGGGGTGTGTGTCTGAAATTTGTAAATTTAAAGGTTGCTGCATGCTTCCCTGTGTTCCCCCACCTGATAAATCTTAGCTGTGGCCAACTTGAACTTTAGCAATCTTTTTTTTTTCAAAAGTTCCCTGCTCTTCTAAAACTGCAATTTTGCCTCAATTCATGTTGGGATAGAGTCCTTGGGTGATAACATGAATTCATGCCTGAATTGCACAAAATTTGTGCCTCAGGATCATCCTTGTGCCGCGTAGTATGGTTGGATGAGGAAGAAGTGACAAGCTTAGCCTCTTCCCTGAGTAAGCAGGTGACTAAAAGGGTGGCTAGCCCATTGAGGTGGCCATTGCTATTTTTGGGACCTAGTAAAGCTGACATTCCTGTGAGAAAGGATGCAGACACCCCGCAGCCCAGAAAGTGCAAGGTTAAGTCATCTGGGGGTGACTAAGCTCCTACTAAGCTCCTTGCTCCAGAGGCTTTCTCAGATTTCATGAAATTTTTGTCGAATGCCTATCATGAGCACCATGCTTTGCTTGTGCAGTCTAACTGTGCCTCGGGCTTGTCTCCCCATGGCCTTGCTTCACAAGGCATGTCTTCGTTGCAGACTGTCCTTGTTCCTGATTTGGGACTCTCTGCTTATGCAAATACTGATGACCATTTTTCAGATCTTTTATATGGGGACCCAGATCCTGCTCTGGTTTCTGAACCAGGGACTGATCCTTTGTTTCTGTGCTTCTTTAAGCCTGCGGTCTTGATAGATATTATCTCTGAGTCCCTGTATGAGTTGCATTTGGACACGAAGCCAGCTCCTTCTGACTCCTCTTCTTTCATGTGAAAACTCAGTCTGCAGCATATCCATGGCATCTAGATATTAATATCCTCGGAGCAGTGGGATGCTCCGGAGGGGGCTCTCAAGGTAGCAAGAGCTATGTCTCGTTTGTATCCTATGGTACAAGAGTGTCAGCAACTTTTCAGTCCTCCGAAGGCAGATTCCCTGGTGGCTCAAGTGACCAAGTGCACCTCCCTTCTGAGTGAAGGCAACGTGGTGCTTAAGAATGTTGTTCTCAAGAGAATTTTCAAGGCAGTGGCTCTGGGAATCAATGCAGCCTTGGTGGTATCCTTTGTCACTCATGCTTGCTTATCTAGACTGCACAGATTGTGTGGCTGGCACCCTCTATAACATTTTTTGGGTCATAGGGAAGACATCTGCTTACTCGATCTGCTCACAGAATGCTCA
Source organism: Geotrypetes seraphini (assembly GCF_902459505.1). Lineage (NCBI taxonomy): Eukaryota > Metazoa > Chordata > Amphibia > Gymnophiona > Dermophiidae > Geotrypetes > Geotrypetes seraphini. The sequence continues at coordinate 26,081,165 of NC_047101.1, read as the reverse complement.
TAAGAACATAAGCATGCCTCCGCTGGGTCAGAACTGAGGTCCATCGTGCCTAGCAGTCTGCTCACGCGGCGGCCCAACAGGTCCAGGACCTGTGCAGTAATCCTCTATCTATACCCCTCTATCCCCTTTTCCAGCAGGAAATTGTCCAATCCTTTCTTGAACCCCAGTACCGTACTCTGCCCTATTACGCCCTCTGGAAGCGCATTCTAGGTGTCCACCACACGTTGGGTAAAGAACTTCCTAGCATTTGTTTTGAATCTGTCCACTTTCAACTTTTCCGAATGCCCTCTTGTTCTTTTATTATTCGAAAGTTTGAAGAATCTGTCCCTCTCTACTCTCTCTATGCCCTTCATGATCTTGTAAGTCTCTATCATATTCCCTCTAAGACTCCTCTTCTCCAGGGAAAAGAGACCCAGTTTCTCCAATCTCTCAGCGTATGAAAGGTTTTCCATCCCTTTTATCAGACATGTCGCTCTCCTCTGAACCCTCTCGAGTAACGCCATGTCCTTCTTAAGGTAGGAAGACCAATATTAGACGCAGTACTCCAGATGTGGACGCACCATCGCCCGATACAACGGCAGGATAACTTCTTTCGTTCTGGTAGTAATACCCTTCTTGATTATACCTAGCATTCTATTCACTCTCTTAGCGGCCGCTGCGCACTGTGCCGTTGGCTTCATTGTCATGTCCACCATTACCTCCAAGTCCCTTTCTTGGGTACTCTCATTCAATAACATCCCTCCCATCATATAGTTGTACCTCGGGTTTCTGCTTCCCACATGTAATACTTTACATTTCTCAACGTTGAACTTTATCTGCCATCTCGTCGCCCATTCCCCTAGTTTGTTCAAGTCCCTTTGCAATTCTTTGCAGTCCTCTTTAGTCCGAGCTCCACTAAATAGTTTGGTGTCGTCCGCAAATTTTAATATCTCACACTTCGTCCCTGTTTCTAGATCATTTATGACACGACAGACAGTGGGCTGGTGATTCCACCTCTAAAGCTACTCTTGTGAGGCTTCCCTTTAAGGGGCAGTTGTTTGGTAAGGGCATAGATTTTATGAATTCTGTAGTGGACAGGCACCCCAAGACCTGACAGTAGACCCAAACCCTCTAGAGGCTCTTGGAGGTCTAATATTCATGGCTCCAGTGGGCATTATCAGCTGTATTCCAGCTTCCCAGGGCTACAGGCAGAGATTCTTGGGACCCATACGTAACCAGTGCTCTGTTTTCCGAATGGCTCCCTCGGCCAAAAAGTCACAGCAATACCAGGTTAGAGGCTCCCTCGATGCATATAGGGGGCAGACTCTCCACGTTCTTGCCAGCATGGGTTCAAATTTTATCTGACCAGTGGGTCTTGGATATAATCCAGTTTGGTTGCCATCTGGAATTTGCCCAACTTCTGACAGATTGGTTTGAGGACTCTCCAGCAGGACGTCTGAATAAGGCTGTCAAGGTGCAATGACTGTTGGGCATTCAAGCTACAGAACCGATCCTGCCCAAAGACTTGGGCTATGGCAGATATTCCATATACTTCATTGTGCCAAAGAAAGGTTCTGATGATTGGAAAATCATTATCAATGTTCAGCCCTTCCCTTTGGCTCCTTGCACATTCACCAAGGTGATGGTGGTGGTGGAAGCTTACCTGCGCAAAATGGGTTTGCAGGTCCACCCTTACTTGGACAACTGGCTGATCAGAGCTCCCACATTTCCCAAGGGTCAGAAGACTGTTGGTAAATTTCTCTGAGTCCTGGAAGACCAGGGCTGGATTGTGAATTACAGGAAGAGTCATTTGATGCTGACGAAGTCCCTGGAGGATCTGGGTGTTTTGATTGACACGGCAGTCAGCCGTGTTTATCTATGAGAGACATGCACACAGAAGTTATGCCCTCAGATTTCCTGTCTCCTGGACAAGACTGCTCCATTGGCATGGGACTATCTCCATGTCTTGGAGTCTATGGCAATTACTATCGATGTAGTGCTATGGGAGAGAGCTCGCATTCATCCCCTCCAGCACCCTGTTGGTCCCCTCAGATGGATGCACTCCAGAAGTACCTACCTTGGACTCTGGAGGCTTGAACCAGCATGAATTGGTGGCTGCAGCCTCAAACCCTTTCTATGGGCATGCCTCTGTGGATCGCTTCCTGGGTGGTATCATATTCAATGCCAGTCTCTGAGGATGGGGAGCCCATTGCAATCGGCACCTGATTTAGGGGCATTGGATGCCATCCCAGAAGAAATGGGACATTGCATGCCATTCGTTTGGCTCTGGTGAATCTACAGAAGACGCTGGAAGGCCAGGCAGACAGTCTTCTCCGATAATGGGATGGCGGTGGCATATGTCAATTTCCAGGGGAGTTACCAAGAGTGTATCTCTAGCGCTGGAAGCTCATATGCTCTTCCACTGGGTAGAGTGTCATCTTCAGGCACTCTCAACATAACATGTTTCAGGAGTTGACAACGTTCAAGCAGACTTCCTCAGCAGAGACCTTGGATCCAGGATAATGGATGCTCTCCTCAGAGGCATTTAAGATATAGTTCGGAGCTGGGGTCGGCCTCACTTCAACCTTATAACAACGGCCAGGAATAGGAAGGCCAACAGATTCTTCATTCGAAGAGTAGAGCTTGGATGTGAGGTTCTCGATGTGAGGTTGCAGATGATACCAAACTGTGCGGCAGAGTTAGGTCCAGGGAGGAGTGTGAGGACCTGCAAAGGGACCTGGAGAAGCTGGAAGACTGGACAAACAAATGGCAAATGCGCTTTAACGTGGAAAAATGCAAGGTCATGCATATAGGGAAAAAGAACCTGTTGTTCAACTACAAATTGGGGGGGGGGCATTGTTGGGAGACAGCAGACTTGAGAGAGACTTGGGTGTGCTGGTGGATGCATCACTGAAGCCATCTGCACAGTGCGCAGCAGCCTCGAAAAAAGCCAACAGGATGCTGGGCATCATAAAGAGGGGCATCACAACCAGGACGCGGGAAGTCATCATGCTATTGTATCGAGCGATGGTGCGTCCACATCTGGAATACTGCGTTCAGTATTGGTCGCCATACCTCAAGAAGGACATGGCGGTACTTGAGAGAGTCCAAAGGAGAGCAACGAAACTGGTAAGAGGGCTGGAACACTGCCCATACGCCGAGAGGTTGGATAGGCTGGGGCTCTTCTCTCTGGAAAAAAGGAGGCTCAGGGGAGATATGATAGAGACCTTCAAGATCATGAGGGGCATAGAGAGGGTGGATAGGGACAGATTCTTCAGACTGAAGGGGACAACAGGTACGAGGGGGCATTCGGAGAAACTGAAGGGAGATAGGTTCAAGACAAATGCAAGGAAGTTTTTTTTCACCCAAAGGGTCGTGGACACTTGGAATGCGCTACCGGAGGAAGTGGTCAGGCAGAGTACGGTACAGGGATTCAAACAGGGATTGGACGGATTCCTGAGGGATAAAGGGATCGTGGGATATTGAGAGAAGTATCCAGGAAATAAGTATAGAAACCCGACCAGGTCATGCATGTGCAAGACCGGAGGGTTAGGACTTCGATGGAAAGATAGGACTTCAATGGGAAACCAAGGTGGCAAGGGGGCCCCTTCTGGTGATTCAGACAGGTTTGGGCCGCCGCGGGAGCGGACTGCTGGGCATGATGGACCTATGGTCTGACCCGGCGGAGGCACTGCTTATGTTCTTATGTTCTCTAGTCCAGCTGTGGCCTCAGGGAATTCTGTGGTACGTTTTTCCTCCCTGGCCCATGATAGGCTGAGCCATTCAGCAGATCACAGCCAATCAGAGCAGAGTCATTCTTGTGGCTCCAGATTGGCCTTGCAGGCCATGGTACGTAGATTAGAGGTCTGCACAGGAACGGGGATCACAGGAATCCCGCGGAGATCCCCCTAGGTCAACGGGACTCCCACGGGGACCCCTCCAAGGCTGACGGTACTCCCACAGGGATGGACCTGGGGTTCCTATCCCGAGGCCTATCTAATTTACGGTCTGGGTCCGGTGCCGAGCTGAGCTCCAGAGTCCTGACGAATCATCAGCAACAGTCTCTGTCACATAGGAAGTGAGTTCAGCACATAGGCACACAGACTCTGTGTGCCTATGTGCTAAGCTCCATGCCTACATGACAGAGACTGTTGCTGCTGATTCGTGGGGAGGTGTCATGTGCAGGCTAGAGCGGGCAGACAGTCCTCCTCTTCCCCCCCCCCCCCGGACAAACCTGAAATGAGCTAAGTTAACTTTGCCGGTCGCGTGCAGGGCCTGGTTCTGCTGCATGAGCTGCGATCTGTGGCTCAGAGCTGAGCGGGGATCGGTGGATGCCAAGGGCTGCTGAGCTGAAGCTGCGAAAACCCAGCGAGGAGCTGAGACCTGGAATCTTGGACTGCAGCAAGCGAGGATGAAAGTTGCTCTGCCGCTACCAGAATGATTCAGCTTTCTGAAGCCCCGTGAGCTTGGTCTGCTCTGTCCCCTATGGGTCTGAAGCCCCATGGTCTGCTCTGTCTACCTATAGCTTGCCATTTCTTTCCTTCACTCTGGCTCTCTTATTCCACTTCTTATTTCCTAGTCTGTCAGTAATTCTATCATCTTTCTCTCCTATCATTCAGCATTTTCCCCTCTCTCTCTGCTCCTCTTCTATCCAACATTTGTCCTTTCTCTCTCTTTTCTCTCTAGCATCTTCCCTCTCCTCCATTTCCATCCAGCATCTGCCGTATCTCTCTTTGTCCTTTCCATCCAGCATCTACCCCCTCCCCCTCTTTCCATCCAGCATCTGCCCCTCTCTCTCCTGCTTCTGCCCAGCATCTGATTTGTCTCCTCTCTTCTCCTTCCATCCAGCATCTGCTTTTTTCTCCCCCCTTTCAGCCCAGCATCTGCTTCATTTCTCTTTCTCTCCTTTCTAATCAGTGTCTGCTCCATCTTTCACTTTCCTCCCTTTCATCCACATCCTCCCCTTCTCCTCCCTTCCCCTTTTCTTTACATCCATCATCTGTCTTTTTCTCTCTCCCCAGGCATTCCAGCTTGCCTGTTATCTTTCCCCTTTCATCCAGTGTCTGATCCCTCCCCCTTTCTATCTACAGTCTGTCTCCTCTCACCTCCTACATCCAGTATCTCTCCCCCCCTCCCAACTGACACCTCAGCCACCGCCAGACTGATGCGAAGCCTTCCCTCCAATGTCAGCTCCGACTTCGGGGGAAGACTTCCGGGTCGGCTACATATGGCATGCTGCAGGCAGGAAAAGAAGACGAGCCTCTCTGCTCGAGCTGCCTCCAACTTCTGCTGTTATCTGTACTCGAATGAAGGGGTGGGAGGGAGTGCGTTTTTGGACACAGAACGCGTGAACTTGGGAGAGAGGATGGAGGAAGGGAGGGAAAGAGATGCTGAAGTGGGGGAGGGAATAGAAAGGGAGAAGTGGGAGTGTCAGTAAGCAGGAAAGAGAGATGGTTGTGTACACACGGGGAATGGAAGAAAGAGGAGAATTTTTGGTCATAGGGAGGGAGTGAGAACAGATGATAGGGAAGAGAAAGATGAAAGGGTAGAAAGGGAACAGTGGGACACATTGAAAGGGATGTAAGAGGGAGGAATGTTTGACATGGTGGTGAAGGGAATGGAGGGAGAGATGTGGCATGGTGCTTGAGAGGGGTGATAGAACAGAAGGAGAAATGTTGGGCATGGGGCTGGTGGACAGGGGCGAAAGATGAGAAAGGGATAAATGCTGGACCGTGGTAGAAGGGAACCAATGGACAGCAACAGAAGAATTTACAGAAGATGGGAAAGCGGAAAAAAGAAATTGGGACCAACTTGATGGAAAAATAAGTTTCCATACAACAAAGGTAAAAAACGGAATTTATTGACTAAAATATGTTAGCTTTGGGAAATGTATATAGCAGATGTCTTTGTATTGTGTTCAAAAGAAAAGGAAATGCATTTCTGGTTTTATTTCTAGAGTGTTGAAGTACTTGTTGACCCTTGATGTGGCTGGTGGGGATCCCCAAGCACTGCCAGCAGAGAACCTCCTCTAGAGACATCCAGAACTCCCCTCCACCAAGTGCAGCAGTTGCTGGCAGCATCCATGAGCCACTGAGGTGCCAACATCTGTGACTCGGATGCTACTGCTGCCTACCAAGCTTGGCAAAAGGGACCCTCGGCCATCTACAGAGGAAGTCCTCAGCTGACAGCTTGAGGGTCCTCATGAGCTGAATATTTATATTTACATTAGAGGTCCTGATAGAAACCCATTTACAAAGTATGTATTCTTCTCAATTAATATTTCCAAATGAATTAAAGTGTCTTTGCTTATTTGTAAATGGGTCTCTACCAGATCATTTAATTCAGTAATAAATGAAATAACTAACATAGAAAAAGACTGCAGAAAAGGGCCATAGCCCATCAAGTCTGCCCACTCTAATGACCCCCCCTGCCCACTCTAATGACCCACCCACCCCTGCCCACACTAATGACACCCCCCCCCCTGGCTTTACCCTCCTAGAGATCCCAAATGTATATCCCATTTACTTTTAAAATCTAGCACACTGCTGGCCTCAATCACCTGTAATGGAAGTTAATTCCAACGATCGACCACCCTTTCGGTGAAGAAATACTTCCTGGAGTCTCCATGAAATTTCCCTCCCTTGATTTTCAGTGGATGCCCTCTTGTGGCCGAGGGTCCTTTAAGGAAGAAGATATCATCTTCCACCTCGATACGGCCCATGATATATTTATACGTCTCGATCATGTCTCCTCTTTCTCTTCGTTCCTCGAGTGAGTAAAGCTGCAATTTATTCAGCCTTTCTTCATACGGGAGATCCTTGAGCCCCGTGACCATTCTGGTGGCCATCCGTTGAACCGACTCAATTCTCAGCACATCTTTTTGGTAATGTGGTCTCCAGAATTGTACACAATATTCAATATTCAACTACTTCTGAAGTTTATATAGGGATGGGTGGGGATGGATTTGATTCCAGCGGGTACGGGTTTGATTCTACCAGGGACGGGCGGGGACGGGTTTGATTTCTGTCTCATGGTCCAGTCTGTCTAGTGCAGTGGTCTCAGTCTTGCAGCCCGGGGCCCACATGCGGCCCGCCAGGTACTATTTTGAGGCCCTCAGTATGTCTATCATAATCACAAAAGTAAAATAAAACTGTTTCTTGATCATATGTCTCATTAGCTATAAATGACAATATTAGTATTAAGACTTAGCCAAAAGGAAAGAATTATAAACTATAAAGAGTTTTGCCTCATGCAAAATTGTCATTTCTTTAGTAAGATATTAACTGTTTTTTTTCTGAGGCCCTCCAAGTACCTACAAATCCAAAATGTGGCCCTGCAAAGTGTTTGAGTTTGAGACCTCTGGTCTAGAGGATCTGTATTGCTGTGCTCTTACGGCATGGCTATTGAGCACGAAGCACTAGAACGCAAAGCATATTCAGATATGGTCATTGCTACTCTTCTCAAGTCCAAGTCAACTACTGTCTCGGCTTATACTAAGACTTAGAAGACTTTCCAATATTGATGTGACCATGAAAGTGTGGAATCGTATTCGGCTCTAGTGTCTATGGTACTAGTCTTCCTCCAGGAGGATCTGAACAAGGGCCTCATCATAGCTTCCCTTCAGTTTCAGGTCACTGGGCTTTCTTGTTTCAGGGCCCAAAATCGTTCGCTTTCATTGGCGTCACACCCAGACATCGCTAGATTTCTGAAGAGGGCTGTTTGAATTCAGCCACTGATCAAGCCACCTTTCCCTTCATGGGACCTTAAAATGGTTCTATTAAGCCGTTGTACCTGGCCATGGTGCGCCACCACCTGGAATACTGCGTCCAACACTGGTCACCGTACATGAAAAAGGACATAGTACTACTCCTTTCGCTTGCTGGTACAATCTCTAATCTTAAGCAATTTTGTATACCTGGGATCCTTTAAGACCATCAAACGCCTGGGAATCATCCAGAATACTGCCGTCCGCCTCATTTATGGCCTCAAAAAGTCAGATCATGTAAGCCCGTTCTACAGAAAACTTCACTGGTTGCCAATGGAGGCAAGGGTCATCTTCAAGTTTGCCTGCCTTTGCTTCAAAACCATAACGGGCTTATCCCTAATCTACATGTCACACCACTTTGTATTTCCAAGCACCACTCGCACATGCAATGCCTACCTATTTGTCTTCCCCTCCCTGAAGGGCTGTACCTACAAGAGATTCCTCGATGGAACACTGTCATTCCAAGCAAGCAAATGGAATAAATGCCTAACCACCCTCATCTCTAATACCTCTTACCATTCCTTTAGGAAAGCAATTAAAATCTATCTTTTCGATAAATTTCTTTGACTCCTTCCGGCCTTGTTGTACCTCCGAAATACTTGTTGTATCCATGTTATTCTTCCAGATATACCTAACCCTCCCGACTTACCAATGTAATTTGAAAATATTTTTTGTGACATCACTGTCTGTGTACAGTCTCTTCCTCTGTAAACCACTCTGAACTGCTTGTGGTATTTGCAATATACAAAAATAAAGTTATTATTATTACTCGAAAGGGTCCAGAGAAGAGCAACAAAAATGGTTAAGGGAATGGAGGAGTTGCCTTACAATGAGAGGCTAGAGAAACTGGGCCTCTTCTCTCTTGAAAAGAGGAGACTGAGAGGGGACATGATCGAAACATTCAAGATATTGAAGGGAATGGACTTCGTAGAGAAAGAGAGATTGTTCACCCTCTCCAAGGTGGAAAGAACGAGAGGGCGAAGGGTGCTGGGGGTGGGGGGATGGAGAGGAGAAGACGCGGAAGCAGCCTGAAGGGAACTAGGGGAGAAGACGTTGAGAAATGGGGAAGAGAGAGTGGGGAGAAGACGCTGGGAAATGGGGAAGAGAGAGTGGGGAGAAGACAGAGATGCCAGACTAGGGGTGGGGGAGAAGAACCTTGCAGAGAAATTTAGACAATATGTTTCTAGGCATTTAAACTAGAAGAACGACTAAAATGGTTAAGGGAATGGAGGAGTTGCCGTACAATGAGAGGCTAGAGAAACTGAGTCTCTTCTCCCTTGAAAAGAGGAGACTGAGAGGGGACATGATTGAAACATTCAAGATATTGAAGGGAATTGACTTTGTAGAGAAAGAGAGATTGTTCACCCTCTCCAAGGTGGAGAGAACGAAAGGGCACTCTCTAAAGTTAAAAGAGGATAGACTCTGTACAAACGTATGGAAGTTCTTCTTCATAGAGAGAGTGGTAGAAATCTGGAACGCTCTTCCAGAGGTTGTTATAGGAGAAAGCACCCTTCAGGGATTCAAGAAAAAGTTAGATAAGTTCCTGCTTGACCAGAACATATGCAGGTAAGGCTAGACTCAAGGAGAGCACTGGTCTTTGACCAAGGGCTGCCGTGTGAGCGGACTGCTGGGCACGATGGACCACTGGTCTGACCCAGCAGCAGTAAATCTTAGATTCTTATGTACCTTGTATTTTTCCTTGCTTGTTAATCTCTTTTTGTGGTTGTCTGCAGGCACTCCTGAAGAACGTGGTTTAGTGCAGTGGAAGGCAGGAGCACATGCTGACAGGGACATGTGTCAGGATATCCACAGCTATGATTTTCCATTTGGAATGAATCTGGTTAAAAAATTCCAGGGTTTCAAGTATATACCCATTTGCCCAGTATTCACTGGGTATCACATTCAGAGGAAAAGCAAAGAAAATGTCATCATTAACAACATCATGCAAAACAACTGCAACAACCATGCAACTAATAATGTGCAGGAAAATCAAGAAAACATTGTCATATGCACCACCAGGGTGTGATGCTGCAACAAAATGAAAAAGAGTAGCCAGTGACCAAGAAATGCAGCATCAGCTACTTACTCTGATTGAAAAAATTTAACTGTAAGGGCTCCTTTTACTAAGGTGCGCTAGCGGTTTTAGCGCACGCTTAGCACGTGATACAGTACTGCACATGTTAAACGCTAATGCCTCCATAGAGCTTGGGTTAGTATTTTTCAGTTAATGCGTGCTAAAAACACTAGCACACCTAAGTAAAAGGAGCCCTAAGTCACACAAAAAAGCTGATATGTATCATGATGGGACCAGTCATTTTGCTCCATTTTTAGCATTTTACTTCCCTCCGTAATGCTTGATTGTACTTCTCAATAGGAAAACCAAAATTAGAAATGAGAATAGACTAGAGGAGATTTTAAATGTAAGGGCATTTAAACACATTTTGCTCTAGTTGCTATCAGGGCTGAATAACCTTTTTGTTATTTTGAGTTATTAGGATAGTTATCCGGATTTTGGCACTGAATATTGTTATTTTCCAGCTCTGCACTAGCTGCAACCACCACTGCATTGGGATGCTCTGTAATGACTTTCAGTGGCATTATCCAGGCATAAAAATCAAATTTAGCCCATTAAAAAAACTATCAAAACAGTACTTAATTTCATTTCATTTTGTAGTAGTCAGACTCTTAGAAAAGAACTATAATAATCTTAACTGAAAATAATTAAACTAATGCTGGTAATTGTAAACATGTAAGCAGTCTGATATCCACATTTGAACATTAGTAGTATGTTCTTTTGAAAATGTTGAGACACCAAAATAATGGTTTAGTCTGTGCCTAGCACTAATTGGGGTTTTTCCTGTTACCATTTTCATTCTACTGTGACATTTCTGTCTTGTAATAAAGAAATTTATAAAATGAAAGACAAGTGCTTCCTTTTTATTTGATATCGGTTAAACAACCCATTCTTCTATATGGTGAAATTTGCTTAGACAGGTCTATATAGAGATATGGTATTAGATCAGGGGTGCCCACACTTTTTGGGCTTGCGAGCTACTTTTTAAATGACTAAGTCAAAATGATCTACCAACAATAAAATTTAAAAAAAACACAAAGCACACTGTATGCATAGAAAATGTTAATCATCATTCCTATTCCAGGGTTTTTCAAAGAGGTCAAAGCAGATGACTCTATGCACTATCACCTCATTAACAACCATACAAAAATAGACAAATATACCCCCCTCCCTTTTTACTAAACCACGATAGCAGTTTTTAGCGCAGGGAGCTTCTCTGAATGCCCAGCGCTGCTCTCGACACTCATAGGCTCCCTGCGCTAAAAACCTCTATTGCGGTTTAGTAAAAGGGGACCTTAGTGTAAAATATAGACAGCAGATATAAATTCAGACACATTTTGATCACTAAATTTAAAATAAAATCATTTTCCCTACCTTGTCTGGTGATTTCATGAGTCTCTGGTTATACTTTCTTCTTCTGACTGTGCATACAATCTTTCGTCCCTTCTTTTAGCCTGTATGCTTCCTCTCCTCCAGACCTCATTCCTTCCCCCAACTTTTCCTTCCTCTTCCCTGACCTTTCTTTCTCTCTGCCTCCCTTTCATTTTTTTCTGTTTCTCTTCTTTCCTTCTGTCTCCCTGCCTGCCCTTTTTCTTTCTTTCTCCTTGCCCTCCCCCAAGCCACTGCCACTTCCATTACCATCGGTGACCAGGACCCAAACGCCACTAATAACAGGCCAACCAGCATCCCTCTCCCCGACGTCAATTCTGCCGTCGGGAAGAGGAAGGCTGATCAGCCCAAGATCGTGATCAACCTATTGGGGGAAATGCTGCCGGGTCCTGCCTTCGCGGAAACAGAAAGTAGGCAGGACCCGGCAGGAAGAAGAACAAATGCTTCACTAACCTGTCTCCCGCATTAGCCCGTAGCGAACGCTTGCTTCAGGGCTCTCAACATGTGCGTACCGGCTTCCCTTCAACACCCCCCCCCCCCCCGTACATAACTTCCAGTTTCGAAGAGAAGAGAAGCCAGCACGCACACGTTAGAGCCCGGAGCATAAGTTGCTACGGACTGAAATCTCCAAGCCGGTTTTTTTGGGGGGGTTTAATGTTCAGCAGCGGCAGATGACACCTGGGCGGACCGCCCAGCTAAAAGGCCCTAGGGAGAACACTGGAGAGAAAGGCTGATCGGCCCGTAGATCAGGACGGCAACACGAGTCTATCACAGAGCCCAGGATGGGCTCCGCGATCGACTCGTGTTGCCTTCCTGAGCTACTGGTCGATTGCGATCGACGCGTTGGGCACCCCTGTATTAGATGATTTCTGTTATTACATGTGTTGCTACCAGGCTCTCTCTCATGTGTAAGTTTAGAGAGCAAGTCACATAAAGCAGAGAATTTAATGGGTCTTTGGCAGAGAAATTAAGATACAGTAGGCCTCTGCTTTAGAGGAGGCTGGGAAGGCTTCCTTCATATCTCCAGCTAGGGAAGAGTATGTATTGAAACAACATACGGATTTATTGTTTAAGAAATGTATCTCTGTGCTTTGGAAGCTTCATACCATTAAGAAGTATTTCGACAAAACTTCCTTTCGTTTATTGGTACAGTCTTCTTCTATCTTAAGTATTCTTGATTACTGTAACATTATATACCTAGGTGCTTACAAGAAATTTAAAAAAAAAATTGAGAATGATTCAGAATACTGCCGTTCGCCTCATTTTTGGTTAAAAAAAATGGGAGCATATCACTCCTTTTTATTTGAAACTCCATTGGTTGTCTATAGAGTCAAATTCTGTTCAAATTTTCTTGTATTTGTTATAAATTTTCTTGTATTTGTTATAAATCAGTTTCGGGTTTGTTACCAGGTTATCTTGTGTGTCATTTTTCTTTGAGTCACGCCAAAAAGACCACACATAGAGTGCACTTGTTTTCATATTCCTTCATAAAATCCTGTCGTTATAAGAAGTTCCTTGAGAGAACCCTCTCGTTTCAAGCCGCTAAATTGAATGTATGGCTTGGAAAAATTATGTTAGAGGTCTCTTCCTATCTTGATTTTTAAAAAATTGTTAAAGACTCAACTCTTTGATAGGCTGGTATCTTAATGCATTCTGTTTCATATTTTCAATCAAGTTCCCTATATTCAACTTGATGTATTTTATCTGTTCTATGTATTAACTTCTTTCCCTGCCATGCCAGTATTTTATTGCCTGTCTGGCTGGCATTTAACAGTTCTTTTTAAACTGTCAACAATGCTTCCCCAATTTTAAACTGTTGTTTTCTTTTCTGCATTATATTGTAAATGTTTTCTGTCTTTATCTGTTTTTAAGTCCAGTATTCTAATTTGTATTTTATCAGTATCGTATGTATTAGCTCACCTTGTTGTGAACAGCCTAGAACTTTTTCAATATGGCAGTATATAAGAATAAAATTATTATTATTATTGTAATAAGAATCTCCCCAGGGAGATCTCAGGAGATAGGAACAACCTTCACAAGCAAGAAATAAACAGAGAACTCCACTAACTAGTGGAGCTTAGTCTACAGAGATTGGGGTGGACCCAAACCAAACTTCCCATTAGCAGCTTCAAAAGACATTAAACAAAAGAAACTCAATAGGAGAGCATGACTTGCTAGTAGTAGAGAGCTTTCAGTATCACCATGGCTTCCCTGGAAAGACAAAAAGGCAAGCTTAAAGAACTTCAGCTTTATATGCAAATTAGTAACCACATCCCACTGCATAGGTTACTCTAAAACACAATCATATTGATATTCCCTTATCTCAAGAAAGATATAATGGCATTTGAAAAGGTTCAAAGAAGAGCGACAAAGATGATAAAGGGGATGGAACTCCTCTCGTATGAGGAAAGACTAAAAAGGTTAGGGCTCTTCAGCTTGGAAAAGAGACGGCTGAGGGGAGATATGATTGAAGTCTACAAAATCCTGAGTGGCGTAGAACGGATACAAGTTTATTAAAAATTTGATATACCACCTTATCATTAACTGATTCAACATGAGTTTGAAGTTGGTTGACTAACACTCTCTCAAGTACGGTAGTTTTGAAAGAAATGGAAGGTTTGATACTGGCCAGTAGTAATCCTATATAATAAAAGGCTAACTCGCGCATGCGCACTCCTATTTGTGTGCTTCCATGATCTGTAGTTCCGTGGCCGCATGAGTGCGCATGCGTGAGTCCCCAGCCTTCTTCCCAGCCTACCTTGGCCGTCAGCAGCCGCCACTGTGCCTGTGTCCGTCCGTGGCTGCGGCTTGAGGCGTATGCGCCAGTTAGGTGCATCGGGCGACAGAGCGGCGCTGGCGGCGGATGGCGGTAGGAGGGCTCATGGTCCTGCCGCCGCTGCCGCTCCTGTTCACAGCACGTCGCCGACTTCCCCCCCTTCCCGCAACAACCGCTATCGCTCCTGTTCAAAGCGGCCTGCTGAGGTTCGCGGCCGGCTGTAACGAACCTCGCAGGCCGCTCTCCACATGGTAGCACGTGCTGCTACTACTTCACAGGGACCTGGAGGGGAAGGGAAATACCGCTGCTGCTTCTACAAAGGAAAGTGGTGGTGGGGGGGAGAGAAGGGAATGGGGGGTGGGTGGGGAAAAATGCTGCTACTACTTCACAGGGATCTGGAGGGGAAGGGAAATATCACTGCTGCTTCTGCAAAGGAAAGTGGGGAGGGGAGAGAAGGGAATGGGGGTGGGATAAAATGCTGCTACTACTTCACAGGGATCTGGAGGGGAAGGGAAATATCACTGCTGCTTCTGCAAAGGAAAGTGGTGGGGGGAAGAGAAGGGAATGGGGGGTGGGTGGGGGAAGAGAAGGGAATGGGGGTGGGTGGGGGAAAATGCTGCTACTACTTCACAGGGATCTGGAGGGGAAGGGAAATATCACTGCTGCTTCTGCAAAGGAAAGTGGGGGGGGGGGGGGGAGAGACAGAAAGAAATACAGACAGACAAAGGAGGCTAGGGAGAGAGACAGACAGAAATAAAGACAGACAGGGGACCAGAGAGAGACAAAGAAAGACAGACAGACAAAGGGTGCCAGGGAGAGAGAGAAAAAAATTGCAGGAGGGAGAGAGACAGAAAGAAAGGAAGAAAGAGACAGGAGCAGGGAGAGAGACATAAATAAAGACAGCCAGCCATATATTCTAGCACCCGTTAATGTAACGGGCTTAAACACTAGTTCAGAATAAGAGGATCTGCATTACTTTTTTTTCAAGGGTGGCTTAAATGCTACTGGAACACTACCTAAGTGTCAAACCTTAAAAAAGAAAGTCATATTGAGCATTGGAAAATAATAACAATTAACTAATAAAAATAGTGCATATCAGCTGAGTGGATCCAAAATGGCCGTGAGCTTGTTTGGCTGAGTAGACGCCTTGGGAGTTTGTCCGATTAATTGAAGAATTTCTATGGGTAATGAGGAATTTTTATCTCTCCTACCTGCAATGCCGAAGCGCCGCGGGCGGAGCACCGCTACTGCCTCACGGCGAACCGGAGGAGTCCCTGTCGGTACTATTGAAGAAATCCTGAGGCACATGAAAAATTACCTGGAATGTCGGTGAGCAGCCCGCAGGAGACGCTGCATATGGGCGGGTCTGCAGCAGTTCTCCCTGGGCTGGACACAACTCTTAGCCCCGACATCCGAGCACCGCCCTCGCAGCCCCGGATAACAAGCTCCCTGAGAAGCGTGGAAACCCCGGAGGAAGGGTTATTTCCACCACTCGAGGCAAGTCAGATATCGTTGGAGAACCATGACAGCACTCAATTTCAGAAAAGGGAATTACGAGGCCATGAGGAAAATGGTGGGAAAGAAACTCAGCAGCAGCAGCTCAGGGAAGATGGAGACCGTAGAAAAAGCCTGGTCCCTACTCAAGGACACGGTGCACAAAGCACAGAACCTGTACGTCCCCAGGTTTAGGAAAGGGTGCAAAAAGAATCGAACAAAAAACCCGGTGTGGATAACAAATGCAGTGAAAAAGTAAATAAGTGACAAGAAAACATCGTTCAGAAAATGGAAAAAGGACCAAATCAAGGACAACCAGAAGGAGCACAAAAGACACCAAAAGGAATGTCACCGAGTGGTTAGGAAAGCAAAAAAGGAATATGAAGAGAGACTGGCGGGGGAAGCAAGAAACTTCAAACCATTCTTCAGGTACGTGAAGGGGAAGCAACCGGCCAGGGAGGAAGTGGGACCATTGGATGATGGAGACAGGAAGGGAGTGGTAAAGGAGGAAAAAGAGATAACTGAAAGGTTAAACAAGTTCTTCTTGTCAGTCTTCACGAGAGAGGACACATCCAATATTCCAGAACCCGAGGAGATCATAAGTGAGGATCAGGATAAAAAGCTGGTCCACCTAAAGGTAAAAGATATACCTCAGTGGAGGAAAAGGTCTCAGATTCACCACTTAGGGAACATATACGTGGTGTATAATTTCTTTCATCGATCAAAAAACCTCCACTTCACCATTAAATGTGTGTATTCTAATTAATTTTTTGTTATTTATTTATATTTTTATTTTAGTTAAACAATTGTGGAATGAAACTTCCTTTATAGTATTAACCATTAAATAATGGCATTAATAACGTGCAGAAGAGAAAAATGACTAATCTGCATCTATAGGAGCAGGGTTAAGGTGCTAGAGTGCTACAAATTAAAGTGCTGACTGCCATAGCTAAAAAATATATTGCACAAGAAAGAAGATAAAGTGCAAATGCTCAACTGATATTACATAGATAAAAGCTGCTGATAAGTCAGAAATGCAAAAAACGGCACTTATCTGCAGTAGAAGAGTGTTCCGCCACTTATTTCTGCCAGATGGGATGATCAGTGACACTCAGAAAAGCACACAGACAATATAAAGCATAAACAATAACACTTTATTACATATATAGATGAACATAAAAATAGAATAACATCACCGTGATTCTGAGCCACACCATCCTTCACAATCGGGAATCCTTGCAATTGATAGGAGGGTCGACACGGGCTGTCCCTTGGTTGCAACGAAAATGGATTCTTCTGTTAGGGGCAGAGTCCCGTCTTTTATATATAGGGTGAAAGCTGCTGAGTTCATAAAAACAACAGCTGGTCCTGCAGTAACCAGCGTCCTTTATTACGAGTCAGGCACACCCGGTCCTGGTCTTTTGATATTGTTTGGGCATCCCCCAGGTCAAAGAGGTCAAGATAGCAGATACTTGTTGCAGAAACCGGTTTCACTGTCCCTTTGATGTTGTTTGGGCAACACTCAGGTCAAGGAGGTCAGAATGTCAGATAAGCAGACTTGTGGATTCATGTCAATAGTCTGCTGAGTTTCAGTTACCCCCCTGGCCAGTTCCTTTGATGTTGTTTGGGCAACACTTAGGTCAAGGAGGTCAGAATGTCAGATAAGCAGACTTGTGGATTCATGTCAATAGTATGCTGAGTTTCAGTTACCCCCCTGGCCAGTTCCTTTGATATTGTTTGGGCAACACTCAGGTCAAGGAGGTCAGAATGTCAGATTTCAGTTCCCCCCTGACCATAGGTATAACAGTCCACCCCTGGATCCTCAAGTCTGCACCTCCGAATAAGAAGTCATCCGAATAGAGGGAGAGAGTGTTCGTTTGTATACACAATAGGTAAATCCACAATTAAGAAATGTTAACATAAGGATAACTAAACAAATATAGAAGAATACCAATCTGAGACCGAGACCCCACGCCCAAGTCTCCGGAAAGAAACACATGTCTCTCCTATATGAATAAAAACATCACCCCGATATACCTATAAATAGTACAGGAGAAAAGAGTGCTGTGCAAATTCAAAGATGCACGTGTAAAGAACTGAGGAAAAGATATCACCCTTTTCATGTCAGTCAAATGGCCCGACTGGAAGTCGTCCGAATCAAGCAGGCAGTCAAGAAGAAATTAGATGAATCGCCTGGTAGCGCCAAAACGGTACCACCGCCCACATCACCTAAAACGGGTAGGCAAAATGGCATGTGCCAAAACCGAAAGCGCCGCTCCAAGAGAGGCAGGCAAACCAAGTGCCGATTCGGAGTCCATAGAGAAAATGTAAATATACTCCCAGGTTGTCTGCAGAAATGTGTAACCCCGAGAAACTAATTCAGCAGAATGGGATCCAGCCTGCCCAATGCCCCCTATCTCGGGCACTATGCGGTAAGTGGAACAACATCCCTTAGTTCCCGAAGAACTACAAGAACCGTCCTGAGGACCAGTAACACTGAAAAGGGAAACACAAAACATAGAGACTCCAAGAACGAACTGGAAAACCTGAGGAGAATGCAAAGATGCAAGCATCCTGAAAAATCTTCACAGCCCTCGGACCTGACATTATAGTGTCTTCTCCCTCATGAGAAAGCCTGAAGAGTCATTGGAAGAAGTCAAGGTCCCCTCAGAATGAAGTGCAGAAGGTCAGGGAATGGCAGAATAAGACTGTAGGATCTGCAAGAAGATTCTCCTAGGTAAAATCAAGGTTCACAATGTAAAGAGGAATATACTGGAACCATGAAAACAGTACTAACCCCATGCAACATGAGCGAAATACGTATGTCCTTTAAAGTGAATACGTACTAGACTCAATCAAGATGCTGCATCTACCGCCCCGTGGAAAACAACAGCATCCTTACAGGTATCAGACAAAGCTCACATCGTTAATGAGAGCTTCAGGGATGAGGCTAACAGCCACATAGTGCGTGATCCTCCATGGGTTTGATAGAATAGGTAACTGGCTCCTGGTTAAAAGGAGCTGAACAGCCTTTTCTGTCTGGTTGGGGGGCCCGTCTAGCATGTGCCATGAGAAAATGGTGACAGGAGAAACCAGCGTGATAAGCATGGAAATCTGAAGTCCAGGCCCCCTCAGAAATAGAGAAAGAGAGTCCTGGCCGCAGGAATATGCGCAGTGTCATTATGCCCATAGAGACAGCCCGAATTTGGAAACTGCTTGTACTACCTTTAGGCATAAATATCCTGTGCCACTACTAGACACATGCAGCTCAGCACAGAGGCCCAAACAAGGACAGTCACCAATAGACAAAGGCTCAATCTGCAGGGACCCCAAGAGAGACAATGAGATACCTGTGTGAAATACAGGGCACTATCTTACTGCTGATCTCACTGTGTCGTGAGTTGCTGTATGTCACCCCAGTCTGGAGACAAACCAAGACTGGGTGACCTAGCACAGGTCAGAGTCTCTCTGGTAAACCCCTTGAGTGCTAACCCCAGAGTCCAATTAAACAAGCAGCTTCCTTCAAGGGAGTACAGCAGGAACACAGACATAGACATATAAAGCTGCCCAAGCTTGTCCCAAAGCTGGTGAAACACATACAACTTGTCTGAACCGGAAAGGAGAGAAGCCCCGGCATACCCTGACCAAAGTCAGCTGGAAACAAACTACCAGAACGCTGCAGCTCTCCCGCCATCGCCGGAGACCCGTGCGCACGCCTGATTCTCGCTGACACGTGGCCGCTGCATCAACGCTCCTAGAAACATAGTCGGATTCGAGCCCCGCAAAATTTACCCTGCCGCGGCTTGCATAGAAAGAAAATCAGACTCGGGGAATAACCAGAAGAACGGCCCACAGCGCCGGAAAAAACATATCCCATCTCATGCGCACTGCTATAAACCGGCACCTGCACAATCAGCTGCACATGGCCGTGACAAACACTGATGAAAGAGAGCCTCAGAATAAACAGGACTACTGCTGCACTGAAACCCAACAAAGAGAACAAGTACGAGCATGAAATCGCATCGCTACTGCTGCGCTGTAACCAACAAGGAAACAAAGCGTGTGCATGTAAAGGGCGGGAAGCCCCGGCTCCCTCCATGGATTTCTAGTCATAAAACTTAGCCTCAATAAAATATCCATACCTTAAATGTATGATGACCGAACCCACAGTACTAAGACTCCCAAACAGAACCTGAAGTTTAAACAACTGTAAAAGCCAGACATACTCACAGCTTGTTGTTAGGGCCGGTTGAAGCCAGTTTGCAGCAAAAGCATGGCAGAATGTAACAACTGTGGTCTCTTTTTTTTTTTTTTTACAGAGAAGGGAAAGAAGAAAAAATTTGAGACCCAGTCTGACCCTCTAGCAATGGAGGGAGGGTGAGGCAGGGACAAGGGGGGGCCCAAGTGTAACCTCTAAAGCCGGCACCGTTCAGCCGGACACCCCTGTCTCACTGAAGAGAAAAATCTCAACAGGAGAAATAACATTGCCAGCTCACTGAAGAGAAAATCTCAACAGGAGAAACAGAATGGCAGTCTCACTGAAGAGAAACCTCAACAGGAGAAAATAAAGTTCCAGCCACAGCCAGAATTCAGGAGCTAGTTGAATAGCGACCTTTTCCTGCTGGGAGATAGAGATTACTGATGAGACAGGAGGAGTGCCAGCCAATAGGACCACCCGTTAATCAGTTTCTCTATCTCCGCCTGCTGGTAGATGTGAGCTATCCCATTGGTCTCTGGATTCATCTGCTGCTGTTGCTAGGGAAACACCTTTCGTGCTGTAGCACTCCATCCGGTAAAAGCATCCCACCAATGGTGTGCAGTAGTAGCTTCAATATGATCTGCCACTGAATGCAAGTTAGTATTTAAAAATTCAGTATCTATTTTATGCTGCAACAAGGTAAGGTTACGTTGCTGATTTGCTTTATTTAGGATTGCTATATTTTGCATGGCTTTCTTTACAGAGGGTAATAAAATAATTGGAGTAAGTACATCGGCAAAAGAAAGATTAACATTTACATTTGATATCCAGGGTTCATAAAAATGATAGGTTGCATTATTTGCCCACTGCAACACACTAACATTCTGTAAACATACTGAAAAGGGAGCTTGAATTGCAGGAATCACAAGTTCAACAGTACTGCTAGCAACACAGACATATTTATGTAATATTTCTTGTATAAAGGTATAACCTTGAGGTTGAATGGTCCATTGGCACAGATTGTAGGTATGTTGTAAAGAACATGGTTCATAGATCGCATAAGGAGATGGACAAACTTGTCCATGTTGAATTTGTTTACAATTTTTTAACACGTATGTTTTGTTCTGTTCATCTATTTGTTGCCCATAGTAAGTAGGAAACCATAATTGGGGTCCTAATACCAAAGGCATCACAGTGAAAGGACACATTATTGTAGAGTTCCTTACATCAAATAACGTAAGCAACCCTTCACAGGAGAAGTCAGAACATTGTTTTATATCAAAATTCCACCATGTTCTATCTAAGGGCGTGGTTTTATTAAATAATACAAAAATCAATGAGGTATTTCGTAATTGTAACTGCTGGATAAAGTTAATTCTTTGTTGTATAAAAGACAAAACACGAATCTCACAAATAGTCCAATGTAAGGCTGAAGAAACATTACTATCTAAAGTATATTGCTGTATTATAGTATCATTAACAACATGTAACATTAACTGATCATATCGTAGGGTTAGTTCATGATTATGTACAGTATTTGGCATCCATTTACCTTCCCATCTAAATACATCCACTACTCCGGAGCCAAAAGATGCTTGTTTGCCAGCCAGTATTTCAGAATCAATAGTATTTACAATAACTAATGTAGTTCCCGCCCCC
Organism: Geotrypetes seraphini; assembly: GCF_902459505.1. Classification (NCBI taxonomy): domain Eukaryota; kingdom Metazoa; phylum Chordata; class Amphibia; order Gymnophiona; family Dermophiidae; genus Geotrypetes; species Geotrypetes seraphini. The sequence continues at coordinate 26,059,831 of NC_047101.1, read as the reverse complement.
CCTATTAGTTGATCCAGCCATCTTCGGGTCCTACATTTGGGTAAAATAGGAAAATTAATTTTCCATTCATATCTCATTTCTTTATGTTCTAAACTGGTATTTTTGCATTCTCTAATATTTCTTACTAATGAGGCATTTAATGAAGTAGGATTGGTATGGATAAATGCCATAATAATTACCATGTCAGTGCGGTTTTCAATTTTTGTTGCATTCATACAAATTATCCCCTGTGCCCTGTTAATGGGTAAGGATAAATTCCAAAATGTAGTGCTAGTAAACTTTTGTGTTTGTATGATATCTCGAGCCACTTGTTTACTAACTATATTTTGGGGGAAAGTATATTAGTACATTGGATCCCTGTGTGATTTTGAATGGTAATGCTAATTACAGAGGCATTCATTACCCAAAAAGGAGTTTTATAATATTTAGTGAACCCGGTATCTGTGTCATATCGAATGACAGGAGAAGGAGAAAATGTAAAATTCCAAATATTACACAGAGAGTTTACGCTGCATGTGAAATTATCTTGTTTTCTCATTGAAGTTGCATTTTTCCACTGGACCATGACGACAGTGGTTGGACGGTCACTCTTCACTGGCATTATTACAGTTTGTCCGTACCATACCAAAGATAGAATGGTGATACATTTCCATGTTAGGTCCTGTGGAAAGAAAAAGAATCTTTATTCTCTCCTAAAACATTGGTCTCGAGGAGCGAAGATTGGATGTTCATAACCATCCACTAGTATTTGTAAAATACTATCTTTCCCTGCAGCTATTACGGTGGCTCCTACTATTGGTTGGAGTGGTTTTTTCCACCAGATTCTCATACCAGCTTTAATTACATTAGCTGCCCCAACGCCTTGTTCACTTCGGCCATAATGGTGCAGGGGTTTATCAATTAACTGTGGAGCCTCCATTTTAATTGCAATAGTTATCAATTGTGCAACACGATCCCCCTTTTGGAGAATGATAGCATCTTTTCCAAGGTTTAATAATAATATTCCAATTTCGCCCCGATAGTCTGAATCAATGACACCCCCCATTATAGTTACACCTTTAAGAGCCAAACTTGATTGCGGACAAATCTGTCCATAATATCCTTTTGGAATAATCACCCCCAAACCCGTTTGAATAGGTTTCACTATTTGTGGATGCAATTTGCATTCATTAGGGCAATATACATCTAGTCCAGCAGATCCATCAGTGGCCCGTATAGGAAGCTGTACTCCAGGTCTAACAGTCCAAAACTGGAGGGTACAAATTTTGTCACTTGCTTCAAGAGTGGAATACAGCATCCTATTCAGGGGTGTAGTATGTGAAGCTATAGGTCTATTGTTCAAAATTTGTAAGGCTTCAGTTAAATGTTCTCTCCACCTACGCAATGACTGGTATCCTAATCTCTTTAATTGGGTTTTTAATAATCCATTCATCCTTTCTATAAGTCCTGAGGCCTGTGGATGATAGGCTACATGTAGTCTCCATTGAACATTGTTATCATTGATCCAATCCCTGATCATATTACCTGTAAAATGTGTCCCCCTGTCTGACTGTATTTCTAGAGGGTGTTCGTAATATAATGTAATTAATCCTAATGCTCTAATCGTGTTTTCTTGATTGGCTTTCCGGCAAGGATAAGCCACTAACAACCCTGAATAGGTATCTACCATGGTACACACATATTGACATCCTTTAGACAATGGTAGAGGGCCTATATAATCTATTTGCCAAATCTGACCTGGTAGCCTGCCTCTGGCTATTTTCCCAAAAATTGGGGGCATCTGCTGCGCTGATGTGAGAGCTAGTTTACATAAATGACAATTACTGATTACTGTCTTTACCATATCTACAGTACAATGTATTCCTCTGTCATGTGCCCACCTAATAGTTCCCTTCTCTCCAAGGTGTCCGGACTTTTGATGTGCCCATGTTGCCATGGCCATTTCGGAAGCAACATCTGTTTCCATGACCACAATGTGCGGGGTGGAAGAGTTTTGTTCTTCTGCCAACTCTGTTTCAGTGAGTTTGGATGCGCTATCTGCAACAGAGTTGAAAACAGTGTCAAGCGTATCTTTCACAACATGTGCATCTACATGGTACACTGTTATTACGGTAGTATTGGCCCATTCCAGAATATCTTGCCAAAGTCTGGCTCCCCAGACTTCTTTATTATGAATTGTCCAATTGTCCTTTTTCCATTTCATCATCCAAGTTGTCATTCCATTCGCTACTGCCCATGAATCAGTAAAGATATGGCATTGTTCAGCATATTGTGAGCTCTCTCCTTTTCCGGTAGTTGTTAGCAGTTGCTTTGTGACTGGATTAAAGGACACGCCCTTCCAATGTCTCAGTTGACCCTGGTATTTGGAGGAACCATCTGTAAACCAGGTATGCTTTTGTTGTGTCTCAGTTAGTTCTTGATATGTCTTTCCCCACCGAATGGGACTTTCACATATGTCGTCCACTTGCATTGGGGTATCTTCTGTGGGCACATTAAATACTTTTTCATGCAGCATCGTTACTCCATGGAGGCCTGACTTAGCCCTCTGTTGGATGTACCATTTCCATTTTATGATACTCTGTTCCTGGGCATGCCCAATACGATGAGTTTTTGGGTCACTCATGATCCATGTCATAATGGGTATTTCTGGTCGTATCATTACTTCGTGTCCTATGGTCAACTGTTCTGTTGCTACCAAAGCCCAGTAGCAAGCTAGTAGCTGTTTTTCAAAGGGTGTGTATTGGGTCCCAGATTCCGGGAGGGTCCTATTCCAGAATCCCAAAGGCACTCGTCGTCCGGCTTGCTTTTGCCATAGGCTCCAATTAGCATCTCGTTCCTGCACACTCACTTGCAATTCTACTGGACCCTCCTTTAATGGCCACAAATTCATGGCTTGCTGACTAGCTTCCTTTGCTCTCTGGAAAGCCTGCTCCTCGTGATCAGTCCAGACAAAATCATATTTTTTCCTTGTGATTTTGTACAGAGGAGATAGGATCTGCCCCAAGTGTGGAATATGTTGCCTCCAGAATCCAAAAAGGCCAATAAAGGCCTGGGTTTGTTTCTTACTTTGGGGAGAAGGGAAGTTTACAATCTTTTGTTTAACTTTCTCTATCACTTCTCGACACCCTTTTGACCATTTAATTCCTAAAAATACCACTGTTTGTGCTGGTCCCTGCACTTTCTTTGGATTTATCTCCCACCCTGCCTGTCTCATTGTTTCTACTACCAATGCCAAAGCATCTGCAACTTCCTTTTCTGCATTACCCTGGATCAAGATGTCATCAATATAGTGTGATAGTTCTACTCCTTCAGGTAAGGTACAGTTATCTAAATGCTCTGCTATAATCTTGTGACAGAAAGTGGGACTATGTAAGTATCCTTGTGGTAGTCTGGTAAATGTATATTGTCTCCCTTGCCAAGTGAATGCAAATTGTTCCTGACATTGCTCCACTATAGGAATAGAGAAGAATGCATTGGCTAAATCAATAACTGCATACCAAGTACCAGTTCATGATTGAATTTGTTCAACCAGTGTTATCACATCTGGAACAGCGGCACTTAAAGGTGGCATGTGTTTATTCAATTCTCGGTAATCTACTGTCATTCTCCAACTTCCATCTGCCTTATGGACGGGCCATACAGGATTATTGAAGGCGGAGGTAACTGTTTTTATTACTCCCGCTTTCACCAAATCCTGTATTGTATTGGTAATTTCTTCGTGCCCTCACGGAATGCAATATTGTTTCATGTTTACAATTTTTGTGGAGATCGGTACTACTGTTGGAACAGGTAATTTTCCCACCAATACTGATCTCATAGGAATGGCTGGCGATTTGCCAAAACTATAAATTCCATCAGAAAGCTGTAAGGTTAGCCCTTTCAGGATATCTATCCCTATTATATATTCAGGAATCTCAGTGATCAGTACAATATACTCCCGAATTGGTAATTGTCCAATTTTTAATCTCAGTTTTGTTTGTACTGCTTGTATAATTTTCCCCCCCAATCCTGATATTTGTATTCTAGGGCCCTGAAATTTTTTAGGGTTCTCATATATAATAGATGCCTCCGCCCCAGTGTCTACTAGAGCTTGTACCTTTTGCTCTCCAGATTTCCAATAGATATTCACCTCGACATGCGGACGCTGTTCTAATTTGGTCCAGGCAAACACTGAGGCTTGGCATTCACATCATTGATCCTCCCACCACTTCCACCCTTTTAAATCAGGATAAAGAGTGGAAGCAGTTTCCTCAAGAGGAGCAGTTGGCACCGGCATATCCTCACTCTTGCTTACTTGGGCTTGAGACATAGATTTCTTTCCCAATCCTCTACTTTTGTACATTTTCCATAAAGTCCCTGTATCTTTCCCATCTATTTCTTTCCTCTTTATCCCATCTTTTATTAATGCCAAAAACATATCCCTTCGGGATACTCGATTAGCCCTGTTTGAATTGGATTGTCCTTCCCTCTTTTTATCAAAAGTAGTTTGAGGTCCCCAGTCTCCCAGATCTCCTAACTGTCGGACCGCTTCCAAGACTTCCAAAATAGTCCTGTCTGTTTGATTGATCAACAGAGTCATAATTACCTGTTTGTATGCCGGTGCAGCATACCTGATAATTTTATTTCTCATGGATACTGTAAAAGGTAATGACATATATGTGTCAGCGTGACCTATTACTAAAGCTACCTTCATAGCCTCTTCCTTAATTCTCATTTGTGCATCTTTCAATGTATACCAAACTTTATCATTTGAAGGCCAGTCAGATTCAAGGGGATATCGCCTCGTGACACCCTTACCAATTACCTCTAATAAAGACCACTGGTTATAATTTGTCGGATCGGGATCCTCCCGTAGCGCATCTTGTACTGCTGCTTCTTGACTAATTCAAACAAATTTAGGGGCGTCTGTGGCATCTAACATAATCCCTGCTGCGCCCAGCTCCTGCACCCGAATTACCCATTGTATTAGTGGCTCCCCAGGCCGCTGTGTAAAGCGTGCCATAATATCCATGACTTCTTGCTGAGTAAAGTCTTCCATAACATCATTTCTAGTTAGATTTTCTCCTGTCTGCAGATTTCCCTGTAATCTTCGTCTCCTCACTGGCTTTGCTTCTAAACTTTCTGCCTGCTTTCCTTCAATACATATATCCTCCTCACTGGTATTAGAATTGGAATCCCAAATATCCCCATCCCATTTGTCTGGATCCCAATCATCCGGAGGATGGGAAAGCAAAGTTCTAACCTTTTTGGCACTCACTTTCCCCCTCCATTTTTTGTATTTATATTGTGCACATCGCACGGCTGCCTTTTCTGCTACATTTTGATAGGTGTCCACCTTATCCATTAACAATTTATTTTGACATTGTAGTATTGTGATGGCATTCTGTTGCTCACACATTTTCTTTTCCAGCTCCCCTAACTTCGATTGTAACTCATGTTTAGCTTCATGCAGCTTCCTCCATGCTGCTAAAATCATCCATCCTCGTCTAGAAATTCCCTCTCGCTCTTTTCCTTTTGTAATTTTCACCTTTTGTAAAGAGGCACATAATTCATGTGGATCCCCACTTCCAAAAGTCCAGGATTCACATAATCCTGCTTCGACAGACCACTCAGTGGCTACTAATTTATAAATACTGTCATCCCAACCCGGAATGGAGAGGTTGGGAGCCTGCCCCTCAACCCCATGTTTCATCTGGTGCTTTTTTGACCACTTTGATCAACCCCACTTCTGGTACCAATTTGTTCCGCCACTTATTTCTGCCAGATGGGATGATCAGTGACACTCAGAAAAGCACACAGACAATATAAAGCATAAACAATAACACTTTATTACATATATAGATGAATATAAAAATAGAATAACATCACCGTGATTCTGGGCCACACCATCCTTCACAATCGGGAATCCTTGCAATTGATAGGAAGGTCGACACGGGCTGTCCCTTGGTTGCAACGAAAATGGATTCTTCTGTTAGGGGCAGAGTCCCGTCTTTTATATATAGGGTGAAAGCTGCTGAGTTCATAAAAACAACAGCTGGTCCTGCAGTAACCAGCGTCCTTTATTACGAGTCAGGCACACCCGGTCCTGGTCTTTTGATGTTGTTTGGGCATCCCCCAGGTCACAGAGGTCAAGATAGCAGATACTTGTTGCAGAAACCGGTTTCACTGTCCCTTTGATGTTGTTTGGGCAACACTCAGGTCAAGGAGGTCAGAATGTCAGAAAAGCAGACTTGTGGATTCATGTCAATAGTCTGCTGAGTTTCAGTTACCCCCTGGCCAGTTCCTTTGATATTGTTTGGGCAACACTTAGGTTAAGGAGGTCAGAATGTCAGATAAGCAGACTTGTGGATTCATGTCAATAGTATGCTGAGTTTCAGTTACCCCCCTGGCCAGTTCCTTTGATATTGTTTGGGCAACACTCAGGTCAAGGAGGTCAGAATGTCAGATTTCAGTTACCCCCCTGGCCATAGGTATAACAAAGAGGCAGGTTCGAATGCTCGCTTGCAAATTACTTCAAAGATGATAAAGTGCAAAAGTGCTATGGATTCACTAAAGCAACAGCAAAAGAGCTGAAAGCAGCACGCGAATGGCACTCATGTGGCACGAAATCACACTGCTCACTGTTCTGCTCAACGGGCCCCATTTCACCCTAAAGAGGCTTCATCAGGAAATGAGCTAAGATAGAAATAAATATGATATAAATATAAGATATTAAAGGTTCATTCTACATAACATTCTAAATAACATTAAAATTCTCATAATTTCTTTGAGCCATCTCAACTGACAACTTTTCTCACAACTGCATCTTTGGAGAAAGAAAGTGCTTAGTTTAAGAAAGGGTGCCTCAATCTCATTCGACTAGCTATTATTTTGTTTTATAATAATTTCTTTCTATCGCCTATTTTCCTTCTTGGATCTTATTGAGGACTTGAGTAGAAATTTATGCTTATATGTTCTTTGATATATGTTTTCATTTGTATTAATTTCTTGCTAAATTTCCTTTCTGTACAAGTTATAATATGCTTGAATATATTGAAAATTTCAATAAATATTAAATTAAAAAAAAATTCTCATAAAGTCACAATGAAAATGCTTTTAAATGACTTACTGTTTGTCTGCAATAGATCAATTCTATTTACATTTAATGCTACCCAAAATGGCGCTTATAACCTTTAAGGACGCTGACACATGTGCATTGAATTGAAGAATTTAGTGACGTATATTTAAAGTGATGTCACCCTATTTTCATAACTTCAAGCATTTCCAAATAATAGTGTGACTAATTTGAGCAAGGAAACTAACAATGTGGGACATTAAGGGGAACCATCCATACTGGGAACCTAAATATATAATTTAAATAAATATACAGTTTAAATGAACATAGACCACTCAACTTTGGTATTCAACCCATAAGGGTGCACACTGTTAAGTCTAAAAATCCACCTAGATTCCCGCTGTTTAAGACAACCCAGCCTGTCTCCACCCCTAGCTGACTTGGGCTCAATATCAATAACAAAACAACGAAGATCTTTAAAAGAATGATTCATAGATTGTCAATGTTCAACTATAACTTCAGAGCACCGACCTAGTTTTAAGTTAGATTTATGTTCACGCATGCGTGTTCTCAGATCTCGGGACGTCATGCCTACATAAAACTTGTCACAGGGGCAAATAATCAGATAGACAACAAAAGTACTTTTACAGTTGGTGAAATGTCTTAAAACATATTTCTTCTGATCTTGTGGATTGAAAAACTCCTTACATTCTTTGGTGATACTACAAATGTTGCAACTGCCACATTTATAATGCCCTAAAACTATATCTTTTGATGGATACTTGGGTAATTTACAGCTAATAAAAGATGGACTTAAAATTTCCTTTAGATTTTGATTTCTGGAAAACGCTATTCGTAACTTGCTATTTTCAAAGCAAGGATGTAAATTTACAATCTCCCAATTTCTTTTTATAATATCTACAGCTACCTTGCTTTTAGAGCAATATCTTGTGACAAAAGTTTCAAAAGTTTCCTGATCTTCTTCGTGATCTCCTGGGGGAATCCCTTTGAGTTGATGTAACAAATGATCGCAATTTAAATATTTGACACGCTTTTGAGCTCTATTTAATGTTCTCCTAGGATATCCTCTTAATTCTAGTTTGCTTGATAAGTCCTTAGATTGTGCACTATAATCTGTAAGAGATGAACAATTTCTTCTAATCCTAACCATTTGTGAAAATGGAAGACTTTCTTTTAATTTCCTTGAATGACTGCTGTCAAATTTCAGAAAGGTGTTCCGATCTGTCAATTTGATAAATACTTTAGTTGAAAAATTATTATGCACATCTAATGAAATGTCAACGTCCAGAAATTGAATGTTATCCATGGATGACTGCATGGTAAATTGGATATATTGATCGCAGGTTCCCAACCACGTATGAAAGGAGTTTAGTTCTATCAAAGTTCCTCCCCATAACATAAAAATGTCGTCAATAAAACGATACCAACATAGGATTTTATCTGCAAAAGCTGAATGTTTAATCAATTCTTTTTCAAAGTTGGTCATATATAAATTGGCAATGGAGGGAGCAAAAGCTGCCCCCATCGCAACACCCGAAGTCTGTACATATAGTTCGTTGTCAAACATAAAGTCAAACACAAAGTGAAGCAGCGGTCATAAACCGAGCTGGAGGACAATCATAATTTCTGCCAAGAAGAAAGGAACACTCCTTAAACCCAACTATACTCGCAATGTAGCAATGACCAAGATGGAAGACTGAAAAATAACAGGAAACTGCGGCAGCCTGCAGTAACTGAAACTGCACGCAAGGTGCTCCAAAAACCAACCGCCCCCAAAGGGCAACCTTGTTTTGGTTTTCTGGTTTTTTTTTTCCACAGTAACCAAGGCGGCTCATGCCCCTAGAACCACACCATAGGGACAGGAAGCAGTTCCGCAGTACTACCAGACACACGCAGCACTGCCCATAGGTAGAAAGATCAGGGAAACCGCCATACACACACAGCCTCCACTAGTCAGGGACCCCGAGAGAGACAAAGAACCACCCGAATGAAACGCGGGTACTCTCTGGCCTCCCACTTCGCTGTGCCGCCTGCCAACCCATTCCGGAGAAGAACTGAGTACAAGCGGCCAACCCAGGGCAGAATCACATGTGAAAGTGCCCGGAGACAGAACAAAGCAGGCCCAAGAACAAAAGTCCGCCGCTCTGCAAGAGAAGCTGGGGGGGACACACAAACACACCAAACCTGACCACTGCAACAACGAACAAAGCTGTGGCAACGGCACCGACGTACATGACCCTGAAAAGGGGGAAGCTGCGGCACGCTCCGAGAAAGTCAGCTACACAACACAACACTCTGAACGCTGCGGTGCAGGAGACTCAAGTGCCTGTCAGTTTTGCGCCAAAATAGGCCGGCTCCGAAAACAGCACTGCAGAAAACAGTCCCGGAGCCCCGTGCTGACATAGAAACACACAGCCGAGGCCCACCTTGAATAAAATATACCCCGAGGGAGGAAACGTAGGAAAGGCGGTTGGGTCTCAACAGCGTTGGAGAACCCCCGCGGGCCACATGGGCTCCGCAAAGCCCCGGCTTCTGGACAATCTTAGAAGAACACATCGGGAGCCGTTCTCACCATCCCGAGAGCCACGCAAACATGCAGCGCCCCAAGGCAACACCGGGAGCCATCCAAGTATGTGCCACCCCCCTGGTCGCTATACTGCTGAGCAGAGTTAGCCCCAGAAACCGACAAACGCAGCAGCACCATTGCCAGGGAAGGAAAGGAAGCTTGCACCCCAAATGCGCGGGAAAGCACAGGCTCCTTCAATCGAGAGTAGCCCTTCACTGAAGCAACCCAGAGAAATCAAATTCCACCGCACCAAAAAAAAAAAGAACTCAGCGCTTAACAAAATAGGCCTCACGCCGTTCAAACACCAGAAGAAGTAAACTCATACTCACAACCTCGTGATTAGTGTCAGCAGAAGCCCAAATGCCGTTGCCGAGCATGTGCAGGGCAGAAAAGTAACTGCAGTGTCCCCTTCTTTTTTTTTTTAAATAAGGGAAAGAAGAAAAAAAGGGGGACTAAGGCAGACCCTCTATCAATGGAGGGAGGGTGAGGCAGGGACCTGGGGAGGGGGGCCCAAGTGTAACCCCTAAAGCCGGCACCGTTCAGCCGGACACCCCTGTCTCACTGAAGAGAAAATCTCAACAGGAGAAAATAAGATGCCAGTCACAGCTAGAATCCAGGAGCTAGTTGAATAGCGACCGTCCCCTGCTGGGAGATAGAGAATACTGGATATACAGGAGGAGTGCCAGCCAATAGGACCACCTGTTAATCAGTTTCTCATCTCCGCCTGCTGGTAGATGTGGGCTATCCTATTGGTCTCTGGATTCATCTGCTGCTGTTGCTAGGGAAATTAGAAATGGGGAAAATAGGAACACAGAAGTGAGATTGTTTGGGGACTGAGCTCGCAGGCTCCAGCAGCTTGCACAAATTACATTGTAACATGCCACGAAAGTAAGAAGGAGGTAGGTAGATAGGCCGCGCGAGAGGAGCTAGAAGGGTGGTAGAAAGGAACAGATGTTGAAGGAGGGAGGGAAGGGTGATGGTGGAAAGGAATAGAACAGACACTGAAAGAGGGTGGAGAGGAACAGACCCTGAAGGGAAATGTGGAAGACAGAGTGGGGAGAAGACGCTGGAAGGGAAGAAGACAGATGCCAGACTATGGGGGAGCGGAGGGAAGAAGATGGATGCCAGACCAATTGGGTGGGGGGAGAAGGGAGAGGCACAGTAACAGAGCAAATGGAAGACGTAGAGAGAAGACACACAGTGGATGGAAGGAATTGAATGAGAAGATGAGGAAAGCAGAAACCAAACAACAAAGGTAGAAAAATAAATTCTATTTATTTTCTTTTTTTTTTGCTTTAGGATAAAGTAGTATATTAGTTGTGTTGATAAAAATTTATAAACAAAGCCCTGCCAGCTGAACATCTCTCTAGTTCAGCAGCCAGAACTTTGATTTATAAGGAAGGAATAAGCTTAATATTGCAGTACTGAGGCTTATATGGATGCTGTGGGGACGGTGACGGGGCGGTGAAGGGGACGATGGGCTGGGGCAGTGACGGGGACAGATTTTTTCCCTGTGTCATTCTCTAGTTGCGTCTCCACATAAGATTTTACATGAACCATCAATTACTATAGACTCAATACCGTATACAATTAATCGGATGATTAATCGGGTTGTCTTTGTTATAAAGTTGTGTATGGTATTGCTCCGATTTCTATAACTGACAGATTCCTTATAGCATTTTATAAACATGGAAGAGGATCACATGCTTTGTTTCTTTTTCCATCTGTTCAGGGTTATGAAAGCAAGAAATCTTTGGATCATACATTAGCATTCCAGGCTGCATCCTAAGATAAGGAATTTTAACCTTTGTTGAGTAGCGCTTGTTCTTACAAACATTTTAGAACTCAATTCAAAACTTACCTTTTTTCAAAGTACCTAGTGAATTAATTTATATGTTTATTGTAATTTTATTATTAATTTTTTGTTAACTGCCTTGAACTTATGGTTACGATGTTGTTATTACAATTGGTACTATTATGGGGGTGGGGCCTGGGGAAGAGCTTGGCAGGGTTTGGGTGGCGTTTGCACCCCCCTCCCAAGCAAAAAAAAACAACGTTCCGCTGCCTCTGCAGTGATTGATGAAAATAAGTAACATTTTAGTTTAGGCAGTATTGGTGATATTGTTTTTTGATAAAATTATTTTCAATAACTTTTTCGTTATATTTAATTGTTCTTATTTTTGTGTTTGGTGCTAGTCAGCCCCATTAATGTGGACTAGAGCAGTGATACAATTGTATTTTAATTTATTTCTTCTGAATATTTCTTTGATATACCTAATTTTATGTATATAATAAATATATATAAAAATATAGACTGGGTCGTGTCTGGATTCCGTGGGCAATCTTATTCCTCTGCTGCCATTTAATGTTTCCCGGGCTTAAACAAAACATCAGCTCTTCCGCTAGAAAGATGAATGTTCCCGGGCTTAAACAAAACATCAGCTCTTCCACTAGAAAGATGAAGAAACTCCCCAAAGCTAGTGAAGGGACTCGGGCCCCATTACAGAGGCAAGAAATAGGGGGGATTTGGTGGTCAGCATCACTTTCCCGAAGTTCCTAAATGAGGTTCTCGAATTTTATAGTCTTTGAAGCCGCTTCGTTTCGGGCCCAGGTCTTAGCGCGAGAGAGTATCTGCGTCACATCCTCTTCCGTCTCGCTTTGAGCAGGGAAGCTTGACACTTTCTAGAATTCTCTGGCGCCATTTCGCGACTGTTAAGATGTACAAGACGACGTTAATTGCGTAAAGTCGAACGTAGTGCTTCGTTTTAGTGGGGAGGGGTTGTGCGCATGCGTGTTCTGCCTTTTCGGTGGGGTTTGTGGGACTTTGGTGACCGTGTGCGCGGGTCAGACGTTGTTCGGTGAGTGAGAAACGGATCTCGGTGTGGTAAGAAATAAAAGCGGGCGAAAAGAAAGGTAGGACGACGGAAGGTAGAGAACGAGGGAGGAGCAGAAGCAGTAGCGGGGAAGCGAAAGAGGCGAAGGGGAGGTTGGCAAACAAACGGGCCTAGAAATGGGGCTGAAAAAAGGCGCCCGATAAGGCCGGGCGGGGTTAAAAGCGAAGCAAGCGTTAAGCCAGACCCCGAATTCGGTGGCGCTAGAAAGGGCAGCTCGGACCGCTGACACCATCCCTGCGGGGTCGGGGACGAGATGATGGCGTCTTTGTTCGGAGAGCGGTTACGTGGTCGAGACACGCTGCCTCTCTCCTACTATTTGGGGGGATCTTTTCTCCACAGTTAATGTGATCCGGGTATTTGCGCTTCCTGATGCATTTCTTGCAGTGTCTTGTGTTTTTCCACATCGGCGGCAGCACAAGATTTTATTCTGACCACGTGTTGTGTTCTTTCGTGGCTTGTTTTTTTTTTTTTTTTTTGCAGCAACCATGTTTCTGCTGGTGCCCAAATCATATTAGTAGAGTTTAACAGTTCACTTTGTAACTCTTAATACTGTTCAGAATGGAAAATCTTGTGGCTAATAAAAAAATGATTTTTGTAACTAAAATGAATGTAGTGAGCAAAACCATTTAATTTTAGGAATATTTGGAAACAAGTGTTTCAAGATACTTTTGGAATACGAACTCATAAGCTTTGTTCACCTGAGTTTTGTTTATATACATTTCGCACCTGGAATAAAATATCTGCTTATTTTGATTACAAATAGATAACTTAAATATAGAAACAGGGAAAAATGAAGGCAGACAGATCATATGGCCTATCCAGTCTGTCCATCTGTACCATCTACTCTCACTCCCTTAGAGATCCCATGTTTTTTTTTTTCTATGAGGAACTATGTAACTTGAGGCCTCTTTTATCAAACAAAGTAGCAGAGTGTTCAGCAAATGCACTGAAACCCATAGGAATTTAAAGGGCTTAGGAGCATTTGTCATGTGCCACTGGCTAGCACAGCTTCAAAAGAGGTCTTTAGTGGAATTTCTGGAAATTTAAAAATGTGTGTTACTATAAAGTTTGTTTTATGTATGTATTTGGATTTATTAACTGCTTTTGTGAAAAGATTCACCTAAGAGTGTACAGCAAGTACAATTCAACTTAAAAAACTTAATTTTGTTAACTAGTGAAAAGACAAAATACTGTATAAACAAAATGAGGTAAAATCAGCAAATTAAAACTTAATAGGATTGCCATGAAAGTTTCCAAAATATGCTTGGTAGCACTGAAATGAAAGTTTCCAAAATATGCTTGGTAGCACTGAAATTTAAATGTGAGAGATAATATTTATGAAACAACTAAGAACACATCAGAATATTCAAATAACATAGATAATGGTACTAATGCTTTTCTGTTATACAGCTTATCCTATAGCTGAGGGGCCAAGTGTAGTTATTAGATGGGGACAAGATGGGTGGTACAAAGTCAATTGGGATAAACAAATGGGAGACTAAATTCAAGGCAAGTTGACTTAAAATCATTGCAATCACTTATCAGATATTGTACCATATTGCTCCAAGGGTACTACAAGAATTGTTTGAAATTTACCAACCTAGAATAAATCTAAGGTCTGAAAATGCTATGAAATTGATCTTAGAGGGTAGGATGCCTATAATTCATGCTAGAATTGGAGCATCAATGATGTCGGTGGCAGGTGTCAAACTTTCGAATGCTCTGCCTGGCATGCTGTGATTTTGTGCTGGAAAGATCAACTTTAAGAAAATGTTGAAAATGCAGCTTTTTGTTAATGCTTTCCTATGAAAATGATACTTATTCTGTCCTTACTGTAAGATAGTGCTAACAAATCTGGGTTCTAACCTTTTATAGTTTTATTGCTGAATTTTTAATTGATAAGATGCCTGTCTATTGTTCATATCCATCGACTAAACGGCAATTAGTATATTATGTGTGTAACCAATATGTTGATCACATAGTTTTATGCGATATAAAAATTTTTAAATAAATAAACAGCTACATAAGTTAGTCACAGTGGGGGTGGCAAACTAGTCTTGGTGCAAAATGAGTGTACAGTATAGTCAGCTTATTTATTAAAGGCTTGGATGAAGAGCCAGGAGTTCACCTGCTTCCTGAAATAGATGTTGTCTAGAGTTAAATGTAGTGGAGTATTTATATTTTAGGATAACCTTTTAACCTAGTGTGTGCCTCCAGCCAGTAATCAAGTGGATTATATCTTCTTTCTCAACTACTTTTAATTCTCCCTTTACAGCTGGGGATATGGTTGCTAAATGTATTACCTTTGATAATCTATAGTTCCTCCTCATGATGATCTAGTAAGCAAGCTGTGCTATTGTGACTTATGTTGGTATATTAACAGACAGGATAGTGTTCAGGACCTGTAAAGGCAGAACCCCAAATTGTTCTTGATCTGTAGAAATCATTTTACATTTTGGTGCAGTTTTCTACTTTCCAAGGCAGGAGTAAAGATGCTAGTATGACCATGTGCTGCATATCGCATCATATAACGCTTATCAGCTCAGTTGATCCTCTCAGGCTGACCTTCTTGTTGGCCCAGTGGGTTATGGACTTTTATTCAGTTTTAAAGGTGGGAGGCAGGGGCTGTACCACTCTTCTGTCTGTACTCCCATCTTACAAAATGGCTGAACCTGATTTCTAGTAGTATATCCTGATGCACTGCAAGATGGTGACAAGGGTGAGTGGCCCCTTCCTTACATGATGTACAAAGACCTACACCATGGAAAAAAAAACCCTACGTTGGTGGAAGTGGGGTTCCCACCCCCCAGACTGGGTGATGCCGAGCACGAATAGCAGCCCTGGTAAAAGTGGGAGAAATTGCCTAGCACCTGCTCAGAAGAGGAATTGCTAGGCACAGCTCTTTCCCATCCCTCCTGTCAAAACTTTCTGATGCTTCGCTGCTGGCAGAAGTGTCCCTGATCAGTTGAGCTGCCAGGACTCCCTGAAGCTACTGATCAGTAGTTTTGGGGCTTCCCTTGCTGGTGTCAGCTGAGCCAGCAGGGGAGGCCCCAAACAGCTGAGTAGTGGGGGAAGCCCTAAAGCCAAACGCCTTTCAACTCAGCTGATTGGGGACACCCCTGTTGCAATATGACTTCCTAAATAGAAGTCATATTAAATTTAATAATTTTATACTGACTATCCTTGAGAAATATGTTGTACTTTTACTGTTTGTATTTTGTAAATCACTGATTGTCCAGTTCTCTTCAGTGTAAACCGCCTAGAAGTCGTATGATTGTGGCGGTATAGAAGAATAAAGTAATGTAGAAGAAAAGTTGTATTTTGACAGATTTTTTTTTGGGGGGGAGGAGCTGTTCATAGCGATTGCTCTTCTGAGCAGGTACCAGGCACAGTTCTCTCCCTTTCACAGGGGCTGCTCAGCACGAATAACTTGCATATAATTTATAATCTAACATTTGTGCATTGCACAAACCTAAACAGGCTCAGGGTGACCTGTGGGAAAAGGGTGTCTAGGGGCATAGAGGGGAGGGAAGGGGGGGGGGGGAGAGGAGAAGGAAAGGAAGGACCTGATCGTACTAAGCAAAAGAAAAAAAGATACATGTGGAGATCTTGTAGATATTAGTTATCAAAAAGTAGAGTTTTCAGTTTCCTCTGGAATAGAGCATGGTTTGGTTCTGTTTTTGTCTCTGCAAAGTTATTCCAGATTTTGACTCCCAGGAAAGTGAGCATGGATTGGAAAATTCTTCTGTACTTGAGATTTTTTGTCGAGGGGAGGTTTAGCTGAATCCTGTAAAGAATTCTGTGAGATGTAGACTCTACATCAGAGAAGAGTTTGATAAGAGGGGCGATTGAGTTACAGGAGAACCAACGAGAGGGAATGCCACTCTGGACCTAATCCTTAATGGGCTAAGAGGACCTGTAAAGGAAGTGGAAGTAGTGGGACTGTTGGGAAACAGTGATCACAATATGATCAAGTTCAAGTTGAAGTAGGAATATTGAAGGGGAAGAGAAACACAGCGACGACTTTGAACTTCAAGAAAGGAAACTACGAGGCGATGAAAGTAATGGTAAGAAAGAAACTTAGGAACAGCTCAAACAAATCACAGACTGTAGAACAAGCCTGGTCATTATTCACAGTGAGTGAGGTGCAAAACCTGTATATCCCCAGATTTAGAAAAAGGATGCAAAAAGAACCGAACAAAAGACACTGCGTGGATAACTAAAGAAGTGAAGAAAGCAATAAGAGACAAGAAATATAGATATGGAAAATGGACAAAACCAGGGAGAACTGGAAAGAGCACAGGAAGCATCAAAAAGAATGTCACCTCGTAGTCAGAAGAGCAAAAAGAGAATATGGAAGAGAAGCTAGCCAGGGAAGCGCGAGATTTCAAACCGTTCTTAAGATATGTTAAAGGGAAGCAGCCAGCCGGCAAGGGAGGAGGTGGGACCGCTGGATGATGGAGATAGGAAAGGAGTGGCGGATGGACTAAACATGTTCTTTTCGTCAGTATTTACAAAAGAGGATACATCCAATGTGCCGGAACCTGAAAAAAATATTCACAGGAGATCAAGCAGAAAAATTAACATCAATGGAGGTAAGCCTCGAGGATGTACATAAGCAGATAGATAGATTAAAAAGTGACAAATCTCTGGGCCCGGAGTGAATCCACCCTAGGGTTTTGAAGGAACTAAAGGAGGAAATAGCTGAACTACTATAGCGGGTTTGTAACCTATCTCTGAAAACAGCCGTGATCCTGGAGGATTGGAGGATAGCTAATGTTACGCCCATCTTTAAAAAAGGATCGAGAGGTGACCCAGGAAACTACAGACCGTTAAGCCTGACCTTGGTTCCGGGGAAAATGGCAGAAGCACTGATAAAAGAAAGCATTGATGAACATCTAGATAAAAACAAACTTTTGAAAACAAGCCAGCATGGCTTCTGCAAGGGAAGATCGTGCCTAACGAACTTATTGCACTTCTTCGAAGGAATTTACAAACAAATGGACAAAGGGGACCCCATAGACATCGTATACTTGGATTTCCAAAAGGCCTTTGACAAGGTACCCCATGGACGCCTACTATGAAAACAGAAGAACCATGGGGTGGAAGGAGACGTTCATAGATGGATCAAAAATTGGTTGGCAGGTAGGCAGCAAAGAGTAGGAGTAAAGGGCCACTACTCTGACTGGAGGAGGGTCACGAGCGGTGTTCCGCAGGGGTCGGTACTCGGACCGCTGCTGTTCAATATATTTATAAACGATCTAGAAACAGGGACGAAGTGCGAATTAATAAAATTTGCAGATGACACCAAACTATTTAATGGAGTTGGGAACTGAAGGGTACTGTGAGGATTTACAAAGGGATCTGAACTAGAGAGTTGCGCGGGGACAGAAATCCCACCCGTCCCCACCCGTCCCCGCCAAAATCCCACCCATCCCCACCCGTCCCCGTGAGGAATCCCTCCGTCCCCACCCGTCCCCGTGAGGAATCCCTCCGTCCCCACCCGTCCCCGCGAGGAATCCCCTCCGTCCCCACCCGTCCCCGCGAGGAATCCCCTCCGTCCCCACCCGTCCCCGCGAGGAATCCCCTCCGTCACCATCCTTCCCTATAAACTTCAGAAATAGTTATTTTATTTAATTATGCTACTGAATTAAAGGCTCTGGTAGAGACCCATTTACAAATAAGCAAAGAGACTATTAATTTGGAAATATTAATTGGGAAGAATACATACTTTGTAAATGGGTTTCTACCAGAACCTCTAATGTAAATATAAAATATAAATACTCAGCTGATGAGAACCCACAAACTGTCAGCTGAGGACTTCCTTTGCAGTTGGCCTGGGGTCCCTTTTGCCAAGCTTGGCAGGCAGCAGTAGCGTCCCTGAGTCACAGATGCTGGCACCTCAGTGGCTCATGGATGCTGCCAGCGACTGCTGCGCTTGGTGGAGGGGAGTTCTGACCATCTCTAGAGGAGGTCCTCTGCTGGCGGTGCTTGGGGATCCCCACCAGTCACAGCAAGGGCCAACAAGTACTTCAACACTGTAGAAATAAAACCAGAAATGCATTTCCTTTTCTTTTGAACACAAAACAAAGATATCTGCCATATACATTTCCCAAGGCAGATGACTCTATGCAATGTCACCTCGGTAACAAAATACAAAAATAGACAAATACACCCCCTCCCTTTTTACTAAACCACAATAGTAGGTTTTAGCACAGGGAGTTACGCTGAATGCCTCGCGCTGCTCTCAATGCTCATAGGCTCCCTGCGCTAAAAAACAATATTGCGGTTTAGTAAAAGGGAGCCATAGTGCAAAATATAGACAGCAGATATAAATTCTCAAAACAGACACATTTTGATCACTAAATTGAAAATAAAATCATTTTTCCTACCTTTGCTGTTTGGTGATTTCATGAGTCTCTGGTTGCACTTTCTTCTTCTGACTGTGCATCCAATCTTTCTTCCTTTCTTTCAGCCTCCTGTATGTTTCCTCTCCTCCAGACCTCATTCTCTCCCCCAACTTTTTCTTTCTGTCTCCCTGTTCCCCCTTCTTTCTGTCTCTCTGTCTGCCCCCTTTCTTTCTTTCTCCGTGCCCTCCCCCAAGCCACTCGGTTTGCTGCCACCACCATCGGGGAATAGTCCCCAAGCCACCGCTGTCCCAAGCTTTCCCTGCAGAAGCGTCGTGCTGACCAGCATTCCGCTCCCTGACGTCAATTCTGACGTAGGAGAGGAAGTTCCGGGCCAACAAGGCATTTCTCCTCATTCCATCCAGCCTGAGCCCCATCTCTCCTTGATCCAGCATTTCCCTTCTGTGTCTGTCAGAATTACCATTCCACCTATTTTCCAGCATCACCCTTCTTTGTGTCCATCTCACCTATATCCCTATCTCACCACTTTTTCAGAATCTTCATTTGTCTCTGTCCTTATCTTTACGCCATGTTCACCATTTGCCCTTTCAATGTCTTTATCTCCCCCCCCCCCCACTTTTTCAGCATTACTTCTATGTCTCTATTTCACCTCCTCTTCATGTCCCCTCTGTATCTCTATCCTTATTCAGAAGGTCCTGCTTACCCTTTCTCTTCTTTGTGTCACTATCTCCATTTTCAGCTTTCCCCCTTTTTCCTTTGTTAATGCACCCTGTAGCCAGAATCTTTCCACCCTCTCTCCACTCCGGCCCAGCCCAGTATGAAATATTTCCTTTTGTTTCTCTCCCCTCTCTCTTCTCCTCCCTCACCCACGAGTCCTGCATCTGGCCCTCTCCCTTCTACCTGCACCTGGCAACACCCCCCTGCTCCGCGGCTCTCTTAAGCAACTCGTCAGCAGAGGTGATCAAGACAAGCTGCCGACATCGAGGCCTTCCCTCTACGAGTCCCACCTTTGTGGAAAAAGGAAGTTGAAACAAGCGGGACTCGCAGAGGGTAGGCCCCGACGCCAGAAGCTTGTGTCGATCGTTGCTGCTAAGTTGCCGAAGAGAGCCGCAGGTAAAAGGGAGAGGGAGATAGGAAGGCTGTAGAAGCTCCGGAGCATGACACCGAACCCGGCCAGGATGATTTCTTTTTCAGGCTGCTGCTGCCGCTGCCATCCCCCACCCGAAATGACAAAAAACAGCCTAATGCCCGCGTCGGGAAATAGCCATGCTGAGCAGTGAGCTCAGCACGTACACAGATGAAAGCCTTGCTTGCTGATTGGTCCGGCGGCACGGTGGGGCGGGGCCGCCGGACCAATCAGCAAGCAAGGCTTTCATCTGTGTACGTGCTGAGCTCACTGCTCAACATGGCTATTTCCCGACGCGACGCCAGACTTGCATCGCCAGAATTTAGGTAGGTTGTTTTCATCCCCGTGGGAGTCCCGTGGGCAAGGGGGCGTCCCCGTGGGAGTCCCGTGGGTCAGGGGGGCATCCCCGTGGGAGTCCCGTGGGCCAGGGGGCGTCCCCGTGGGAGTCCCGTGGGCCAGGGGGGGAACCCGCGGGATCCCCGCGGGACCCGCGGGATCCCCGCGATCCCCGTTCCCGTGCAGACCTCTAATCTGAACAAACTAGAAGAGTGGGCGACGAGATGGCAGATTAAGTTTAATGTAGAGAAATGTAAAGTCTTGCATGTAGGGAAAAGAAACCCGAAGTACAGCTATACGATGGGAGGGCTGGTAATGGGTGAAAGTACCAAAGAAAAGGACTTGGGGGTAATAGTGGACAAAACAATGAAGCCATCGGCACAGTGCGCAGGGGCCTCTAAGAAGGCGTATAGAATGCTAGGTATTATTAAGAAAGTTATTACAACCAGAATGAAAGAGGTCATCCTGCCATTGTATCGGACAATGGTGCGCCTGCATCTGGAGTACTGTGTCCAATATTGGTCGCCGTACCTTAAAGATATGGCGATACTCGAGAGGGTTCAGAAAAGAGCCACGCGATTGGTAAGAGTTACGGAAAACCTTTCATATGCTGAAAGATTAGAGAAACTGGGGCTCTTTTCCCTGGAAAAGCGGAGACTCAGGGGAAATGATGGAGACTTACAAGATCATGAAGGGCATAGAGAAAGTGGGATGGGAAGATCAGTGACTTGGTTATTTTGCTCAAGAAAAGGGCTGGGTTTGTTTTTTTGTGTATTAGCTTTGCTATTTTAGTTTCCTATTGAGAGGTTCAGGCTGAAGTTGAGGAGATAATGGTTGAACCAAGGGACCATTTGACATTAGTAATAAGATTAACGGGGATAGATGCAAGTAAGTCTAGTGTGTGTTCTTTTTCGTGTGTTGGATCGTGATTTGGCAGCGTTCAAGCAGGGTTTTGAGTTGACATAATTGTTGGTGGTTGATTCGAGGGGTAAATTGACATCCCCAATGATGAGCAGGTTGGTGTGTTGGCATGCTAGGTTTGTTATTATTTCCAACAGTTTGGTGATAGTGTTTGAATGGGAGTAAGGAATCCTTTTGATTTACAGGCCCCCTATGTTTAATGTGGAATTGGGCTTATCCTCTAGTTTACATGCTAAGTATTCCAGATCTGGATGGGTGGCCGAGTTGGTCTCTGTAATGGTATATGAGTATCTGTAGATTATTGCTAGTCCTCCTCGCTTGTGTTTCCTAGGGTTTGGGAGTATGTTGTATCCCTGCAGGCAGAGGTGCGGAAGCTCTGGGCTATTTAGTTCTTTTATCCACGTTTCTGTGATAAATGATAGAGCTATGTTATTACCGTATTTTCACGCATATAATGCGCACGTTATACACGATTTTACTAACTGTGCGCGTTATACGTGTGAGCGCGTTTTTTACAACTTTTTTTTTTCAATCCGATCGGCATCCCCCTGTGAACCGGCATCCTCCCCCCCCGCTCGCGTCACCCCCCCTCCCCCACGATCCTACATCCCCCCCAGCACCGCAAAACATCTCTTACCCGATTGGGCACCAGCACCAATGCACAGGACGTGCCAGTGCCCGAAGATCCTCCCTCGTTGGTTTGGGCTGGGCTGGGCGGTGCGGGAGAGATCCTCCTTCTTCCTGCGCCGGACTGGACTAGGCTTTGAGCATTTGCGCATGCTCAAAGCCTAGTCCAGCCCGGCGCAGGAAGAAGGAGGATCTCTCCCGCACCGCCCAGCCCAGCCCAAACCAACGAGGGAGGATCTTCGGGTAAGAGATGTTTTGCGGTGCTGGGGGGGATGTAGGATCGCGGGGGAGGGGGGGTGATGCGAGTGGGGGGAGGATGCCGGTTCGCAGGGGGGATGCCGATCGGATTGAAAAAAAAAAGTTGTAAAACGCGGGGGGGGGGGGGGGGGATGCCGGTTCGGAGTAGGCGAGAGGAGGTTTTAGCATGCGCGGTATACGTGTGTGCGCGCTATATTAAATTTTTTTAACATAAATTTGTGTTCCCTGCGCGCTATACCCGTGTGCACGTTTTACACGGGTGCGCGGTATATGGGTGAAAATACGGTAGTTGTGATTAGCTCATTTAAGAGGAATAGTTTGTTTATCCCAGGACAAGCAGGCAGCATATTCTTGACTGATGGGTGACGGCACCGACGGAGCCCCGGTATGGACACTTTTAGAGTGATTGCACTCTAAGAACTTGGAAAGTTCTAGAGGCCGCACCGCGCATGCGCGAGTGCCTTCCCGCCCGACACAGGCGCGCGGTCCCCAGTTTCTTAGTTTCCGCGGAGCTAAGAAGTCACATGTTTCAACGGCTGTTGAATATTTTGTTCTTACGCCTTCCCGCTCGCGAAACTTTTTTGGGGTCTTTTTGCCCTTCTTTCTTTTCTTTTATTTCTAAAAAAAAAACAAACAACTAGTTGTTTTTTTTTTCGTTTTCTCGGTTTTGCCCCGGTGGGGCCTACTGCCACCATCGAGGCCTCGGCCTTCGATTTGGCAGAAGCCATTTTTCCTTTCATGCCCCCTCAGCCAGGGTTCAAGAAGTGCCAGCGGTGTGCACGGCCTATCTCCCTTACGGACCCGCACAACTGGTGCCTACAGTGCCTGGGTCCGGAGCATCAGGCTTCCACCTGCACCCGCTGTGCCACGTTGAAAAAACGAACATTGAAAAATCGCGAAATTCAACAGCGATTACTTTTCGGTACCGATATGTCCGATCCCGCGACATCGACACCGGCATCGGCTCCTGTACAGTCGGCACCCACCTCGTCAACACTGCGTGACACCGCGCCGGCGTCGCAACACCCAGGTAAGCCGGCTAAGAAGCCTTCCCCGCTGGAGCGTCCTCCGGTCTCGATTGCAGCGAGTCCAGTCCTGCCGACTGTGAGGCGCCAGCAGAAGCGCTCCGCCCCTATTGAGGTGAGTCCCTCGACATCGGGCTCCTCATCTCCGGGGTGTAGAGCGGCACCGCAGGTACCGCAAAAGAAAAAGGCGGTACCGGTGCCTTCCTTAGATGATCGCATAGCGGCCATCCTCCAAGTGCAGCTCAAGGAGCAGTTACAACAACTCCTTCCAGCTATCTTGGCTCCGAATCTTCCGGTGCCGATCCGCACTGAGCCGCCGGTACCGGCAGTGGAACAGCCTGTATTGTCTGCATCCGCTGTTTCGGTACCGGTACACTCGGCCTCATCGGTGTCGATGCCAGTCCTCGCACCAGAGCCGACAGCCCACCACCAGTCGGTACAAACTTCGGCACCGATGCGACCGTTAACTTCTCCCGGTACCGCATCGATGAGGTCGGGTAAGTCGGTTCGCAAGTCCCGACACTTGGAACCATCCACCCCCGAGTCTCGGGACCGTAGTTCCCATATTAGGGACCCTGATCTGTGGGGTGATTCCGAAGAGCCTTTTCTATCAGAAGGTGAGTGTTCTTCGAATGAGGATGATCCGGTTATTCCTGACCCATCCTCCAAACATGATTCTTTGTCTTTTTCTTCCTTTTTAAAAGACATGTGTGAATCTCTTTCCATTCCTTTAGAGGCTGAGTCTAGAAAGTCTAAAGCCTTTCTTGACGCCCTTGACTTTGACCAGCCTCCAAAGGAATTTTTGAAACTCCCTCTTCATGACATCCTGAGGGAAACTTTTTACAAAAATTTAGAGACTCCTCTTACTGTCCCGTGAGCTCCCCGCAAATTGGACTCTCTGTACAAGGTCATCCCTATTCCAGGGTTTGACAAGCCCCAGCTTCCACATGAGTTTCTTCTTGTGGAATCCACACTTAAAAAGTCTTCAGGAGCTAGTGTTTATGCTTCTGTCCCTCCTGGCAGAGAAGGTAAAGCCATGGACAAATTTGGTAAGCGTTTATACCAGAATGCGATGCTTGCTAATAGATTTGGCAACTATGCTTTTCATTTTTCTTTTTATTTAAAGCATCTCCTTACCACCATGGCTTCTTTTGAACAGTACCTTCCTGAGCGAAAACGACTGGCTTTTCACCAATGTTCCTCTTCACTTTTCCAGCTACGAAAATTTATGGTGAGATCTATTTATGATACCTTTGAACTTACCTCCAGAGCAACAGCTATGTCTGTGGCCATGCGCCGCCTTGCCTGACTGAGGGTATCCGAGCTTGATGTCAACCATCAAGACCGGTTGGCTAATGCACCGTGCTTGGGGGATGAGCTTTTTGGAGAATCTATGGACTCAACCACCCACAAGCTCTCTGCCCATGAAACACGCTGGGATACCCTCCTCAAGACGAAGAAGAAACCTCCACCGGCACGGCCTTTCAGACAGCAATCGGCCTACCAACGCCGTTATGTGGCTCGTCCTTTACAGTCAGCTCCACAACAACCTAGGCGGCAACGCCAGCAACAACGGCAGACACCTAGACCACAGCAGCAGCAACCTGTCAAGCCGCCTCCTCAACAGAAATCCACGCAGCCCTTTTGACTTAATTCTCCAGGGCATAGCCAGCGTCCAACCATCTTCCCTTCTACCTCAACCTATAGGAGGTCGTCTTTCTTTTTTCCTCAGCCGGTGGGAAATTATCACTTCGGACCAATGGGTCCTCAACATCATCCACCACGGCTACTCTCTCAACTTTCAGAACCTCCTGGTCCCAAGTCTACCAAAAGAGTCTGCTTTGCACACTCCTCAGTCCTCCCTGCTTCTTCAGGAAGTTCAATCCCTCCTCCTTCTAAACGCCATAGAGGAAGTTCCTCCAGAACAAAAGGGGCAGGGATTCTACTCCCGTTACTTTCTAGTCCCCAAAAAGACAGGAGATCTCAGACCAATTCTAGATCTTCGCGATCTCAACAAATGCTTGGTCAAAGAGAAATTCAAGATGCTATCTTTAGCCACACTTTATCCTCTTCTCAATCAAAACGAATGGCTATGCTCCCTCGATCTCAAAGAGGCATACACTCACATACCGGTCAATCCGACCTCCAGACAGTACCTCCGCTTCATGATCAATCGCTTTCATTACCAATACAAGGTGCTCCCCTTCGGTCTTGCCTCTTCTCCAAGAGTGTTCACCAAATGTCTGATTGTGGTGGCTGCCTTTCTACGCTCTCACCACTTTCAGGTCTTTCCTTACCTGGACGACTGGTTGATCAAGGCCGTTTCATATCACTCAGTACTCCTGGCCACCAACCAGACCATACTGTTTCTACAACTACTAGGGTTCGAGATCAATCTACCCAAATCTCAGCTTCTCCCTACACAAAGACTTCAGTTCATTGGAGCGGTGCTGGACACAGTCCTCATGAGAGCATTCCTGCCGACCAACCGTCTTCAGACTATCCAATTTCTCTGTCAGCAGGTACTTCTTCAGAATTCCATCTCTGCCAGACAGATGATGATACTCTTGGGTCACATGGCTTCCACAGTTCATGTAACACCCTTGGCACGTCTTCACCTGCGCGCTCCGCAATGGACCCTGGCTACCCAGTGGTCCCAAGCGACGGATCCTTGCTCACGACACATATCTGTGACATCATCTCTTCGTCAGTCTCTTCAATGGTGGTTGATATCTTCAAATCTCTCCAGAGGTCTTCTGTTCCATCTACCTCCTCATCAACTCATCATCACCACCGATGCCTCCCCTTATGCCTGGGGGGCTCATTTGAACGAATTCCAAACGCAGGGTCTTTGGACTGCTCAGGAAATGAAGCACCACATCAATTTCCTGGAACTCAGGGCAATGTTCTATGCCCTCAAGGCCTTCCAACACCTTCTCTTTCCTCAAGTCCTCCTGCTGTGCACAGACAATCAGGTTGCGATGTACTACATCAACAAACAGGGTGGTACAGGCTCTCGCCTCTTGTGTCAGGAAGCCCAGAAAATCTGGACTTGGGCCACAGCTCGCAACTTATTCCTGAAGGCAATCTACATCCAAGGAGAGCAGAATTCATTAGCGGACAAGCTCAGCAGAATTCTCCAACCTCACGAATGGACTCTCGATCCTTCAACCCTACAGTCCATCTTCGATCAATGGGGCACTCCTCAAGTGGACCTCTTTGCAGCTCCTCACAATCATCAACTGCCCCAATTCTGTTCCAGACTCTATACTCCTCACTGTCTGGCAGCGGATGCATTTCTTCTGAATTGGTCCAATCGATTCCTGTATGCTTTTCCTCCTCTGCTGCGGACCTTGTTCAAACTCGAGAAGGAACAAGCCACCATGATTCTAATTGCTCCACGGTGGCCCAGACAACATTGGTTCCCCTTCTTCTTCAACTCAGTTCCAGAGAGCCTTTTCTACTTCCACTGTTTCCTTCTCTGCTTACGCAGCATCAGGAGACCCTTCTGCATCCCAACCTCCAGTCTCTACACCTGACAGCTTGGTATCTCTCGGGCTGACTTCACACAATTCTCTTCTATCTCAGCCCGTTCGTTCTATTCTAGATGCTTCCAGGAAGCCCGCCACTCTGCAGTGTTACCATCAGAAGTGGACAAGGTTTTCTTCTTGGTGTCTTCTTCATCATCATGATCCCACGTCCCTTCCAGTGGAGACCTTGTTGGATTATCTACTTTCTCTGTCTAACTCTGGCCTCAAATCTACCTCCATCAGAGTCCATCTCAGTGCTATTGCTGCTTTTCATGAGCCAGTCCATGGGAAACTCCTTTCAGCTCATCCCCTGGTCTCCAGATTCATGCGAGGTCTTTTCAATGTAAAACCACCTCTTAAAGCACCTCTTGTGATCTGGGATCTTAATGTGGTTCTCTCCGCTTTGATGAAACCTCCATTTGAACCTTTGGCGACTGCCACTTTCAAGTTTCTCACTTGGAAGGTACTTTTCCTTATTGCTCTCACCTCTGCCAGGAGGGTCAGTGAGCTCCATGCACTAGTTTCTGATCCACCTTTCACAGTCTTTCTTCATGATAAGGTGGTTCTACGTACACATCCAAAGTTTCTCCCTAAGGTTGTTTCTGAATTCCATCTCAACCAATCTATTGTTCTGCCTGTCTTCTTCCCGAAACCTCACTCTCATTCTGGAGAACAGGCTCTTCATACTTTGGACTGTAAGCGGGCTTTAGCTTACTATTTGAACCGTACTAAGCCCCACAGATCATCGCCACAACTCTTTTTGTCCTTTGATCCTAATAAATTGGGTCATCCTGTTTCTAAGCGTACGCTGTCGAATTGGTTAGCAGCGTGCATTTCTTTCTGCTCTGCTCAGTCCGGACTGACACTGGAAGGTTCTGTCACGGCCCATAGGGTTAGAGCTATGGCAGCATTTGTAGCTTTCCTCCGTTCTACGCCTATTGAGGAAATCTGCAAGGCTGCTACTTGGTCCTCAGTTCATACTTTTACATCACATTATTGTCTGGATGCATTCTCCAGACGGGATGGTCACTTCGGCCAATCTGTTTTGCAGAATTTGTTTTCCTAATGGCCAACCTTCCCACCATCCCTCTTTTTGTTTGCTTGGAGGTCACCCCTCAGTTAAGAATATGCTGCCTGCTTGTCCTGGGATAAAGCACAGTTACTTACCGTAACAGGTGTTATCCAGGGACAGCAGGCAGGTATTCTTGCGTCCCACCCACCTCCCCGGGTTGGCTTCTTAGCTGGCTTATCATAACTGGGGACCGCGCGCCTGTGTCGGGCGGGAAGGCGCATGCGCGGTGCGGCCTCTAGAACTTTCCAAGTTCTTAGAGTGCAATCACTCTAAAAGTGTCCGTACCGGGGCTCCGTCGGTGCCGTCACCCATCAGTCAAGAATATCTGCCTGCTGTCCCTGGATAACACCTGTTACGGTAAGTAACTGTGCTTTACTACTGATCTTGCATTATCGTACATGCATGGGACTGGGGTAATGATTTTGCCGTTTTTTGTGTGGTGTTTTGTGGGCTTTGGACTGAAGTTTGTTTTGAAGGGAGGTTTTTCCTTTTGTTTGCTGTTGGTTTTGTGTTTATTCCAGATTATGGATATGATGTTTTGGTGATGTCCATAGTAGTCATTATGTGTATTAGTTTGGTGTATGGGTTTAGGTCTTTGGTGGGTGCTGTAGGTGGGAAATGTGTTGTGAATTGCTGCTATGCTGGTGATGTAAAGCACTGGTAAGGTTAGAGAAAGTGGGGATTTCATCCTGTGGTCTGTGTAGAGTTGGCTCCTGCTGTCAAAATTGTTTGGATTCCCAATTGATGGTGTGGGATTTCTGTGTTTAGATGGTCTGTTGGTTGCTAGGAGGTCCGTTTGTGTGCAATGGAGTAGACTATATCAGAACTTTGTAGACGTGTCTTGAGATTATGGCGCTGCATTCAGTCGAGCAGTGCCCTATATGGTGTTACTTTGCGCCGCAAGGAACTTTGGGAGGCGGAGCCCGTCTCCCTTGCCTGCCCGACTTCCTCTCCTTGTGGTGGATGGTGGAGGTCTTTTTGCTGGGGCAGCTCCCGATATCAGTGAGCTGCCCTGAAGATGGAGGGGCAGTTTCTCTGGCGCTGCAAGGGACGTCGGGAGGTGGAGCCCACTGCCCACGCAGGCCTGACTTCCTCCCCTTGTTGCAGATGGCATGGTCTCCCTGGGGCAGCTCCCGATAGCAGTGGAGCTGCCCTGAGGATGGAGGAGTATATGCTATTCATGTTCAGCATCACTCAGTCTGGCCAAATCACTCACACCAAGGTATTTTTTTACCATGGTGTTGGAGTTTTGTATTTCTTGCTTTCAGATTGGGTGGCAGAGGTCACGCAATCCTGCCACCATCTTGCAGTGCATCATGATGTAACCACTAGAAGTCAAGTTCTGCCATTTCGTAAGATGGGAGCACCAGTGGCAGAAGTGGTACAGGCCCTGCCTCATGGTACAGCCCCTGTCTCTCAACTTTAAAACTGAATGGAAAGTCTGTGACCCACTGGGCCAACAAGGTCAGCTTGAAAGGATTATCTGAACTGATGTGCTCTTTATCAGCAATAATACACCAGGAAGATCTGCCATTTTGAAGAGGCAGACCTTGAGGCAGGAGGGAGTGGGCATCTCTCCTGCTGATTGTTTGAACAAAGGTATGGGGGAGGGGTTGGATGTCCTGGATGGCCAGATTGGGGGTGTGTCTTTCATCTTAAGGAGGGGGGGCAGCTCATTATGCCTCTGGGTTTTTTTCAGTGGAGAGGGCTCTGCGGGAGAGGGACGGGGATTGCTCCTGGCTGAGCTGATTGCATCAGGGCTGGCCCTGATTAGCTGAGCTGGCAGGGAATGGCTCTGCTGGGACCCTTTCTTTCTTTTTTTTGGTAATGGTTTGCAGCTGTTTTGTGTGTTTGAGCGCACAAGAGCTACCAGTAGTTCCAGAGCTGCTGGAAAATTTGGGCACTGATTATTCGGTGCTGAGGGGTGTAACCTTTAATGCATCATAAGGAAGAGTGCATCATAAGACTCTTTGACTCAGACTCCACAGCCCTGCATTTAACCCTACCCTCTGTTTTCTATCCGATAACCAATTCCTAATCCACAACTGAACTTGCCACCTATCCCATGACTCTTTAATTTTCTCAGGAGCCTCTCACAATAAACTTTATCAAAAGCTTTCTGAAAATCTAGATACACTATATCAACCGGCTCACCTTTATCCACATGTTTATTCACACCTTCAAAGAAGTCAAGCATATTGGTGAGGCTGAACCCATGCTGACTCTCTTATTAAATCATTTTTGTGTATGTGTTCCACAATTTTCATTTTAGAATTGCTTCCACCGTTTTGCCTGGCACAGAGGTCATGCTTATTGGTCTGTAATTTCCCAGATCTCCCCTGGAACCTTTTTAAAAAATTGGTATAGCATTTGCCACCCTCCAATCTTCAGTTACTACAGATGATTTTAGCGTTAGCTGTTCCTTGATTGTTCAAATGTTCTTATTTTTGAGAAGAACAGTTTATTCATTTGGGAAGTTTCCCATATTTTTCCTTCACATAATTTGAATGGAACTCTTACATTCTTGGGGTACTAAGTGCAGGTGGCAGTAAATTTCCCAGTGAAGTAGGAGGATCACAGAAAAAAATCCATAGTGGATTCCTTCTGCATATGGCCCATGGCCATGGGGAGATACCTTGATGATATCTTTTCCTGTAGATAGGTGTGTCATTCTAGACCAGTGGTTCCCAACCCTGTCCTGGAGGACCACCAGGCCAATCAGGTTTTCAGGATAGCCCTAATGAATATGCATGAGAGAGATTTGCATATAATGGAAGTGACAGGCATGCAGATCTGCTCCATGCATATTCATTTAGGGCTATCCTGAAAACCAGATTGGCCTGGTGGTCCTCTAGGACAGGGTTGGGAACCATTGTTCTAGACGATTGGATTAAGGACATAATATTTTTCCTCTGCCTATATTCTTTTGGGCAAGCAGCTACTGTCTTGTTAGGGCTCATACAGTCAGATCCTGGGCAGAATCTCATGTGTACTCTTGATGAAATCTGTAGCTTGGTGATACAGTTCTACTTAGCACACCATTTTCTAACCAACATTGCCTGGATATTGCTGTCCAGTTGGAGGCATCCTTTGAAATGTTGGTGCTCTGTAGATGTCTCATTCCTGACTGTTTAACTCTTTGTTACATCCCACAAATCTCAAGATTAATTGCTGCTGATAAAAGAGAAAAATTATGCCTTACCTGAATTTTTTCCCCCTCCCCCACCAGTCCCACCCTGGTCTGTTTCTTATGGGTCATTCCATGTCAAGTGGATCAGGAGCCCATGCTCGGCCCCCCCCCCCCCCCCCTTGAAATCCACCAAATTTTACAGGGGTGTTGTCTAGGGTCTCAAATGAAACTCTGCAAAAATTTTTGGATCTATCTCAATTTGGTCAGGAGCTAGGGGTGGTTGAACATAAGAATAGCCGCTGCTGGGTCAGACCAGTGGTCCATCGTGCCCAGCAGTTTGTTCACGTGGCAGCCCCAAGGTCAAAGACCAGTGACCTAACTGAGATCATCCTTACCTGCGTTCGTTCTGGTTCAGCAGGAACTTGTCCAACCTTGTCTTGAATCCCTGGATAATGTTTTCCTTTATAACAGACTCTGGAAGAGCATTCCAGTTCTCTACCACTTTCTGGGTGAAGAAGAGCTTCCTTATGTTTGTATGGAATCTATCCCCTTTCAACTTTAGAGTGCGCCTTCTCGTTCTCTCTACATTGGAGAGGGTGAACAACTTGTCTTTATCTACTAAGTCTATTCCCTTCATTATCTTGAATGTTTTGATCATGTCCCCTCTGTCTCCTCTTTTCAAGGGAGAAGAGGTGCAGTTTCTCTAATCTCTCAAGGTACGGCAACTCCTCCAACCCCTTAACCATTTTAGTTGCTCTTCTCTGGACCCTTTCGAGTAGTAGTACCGTGTCCTTCTTCATGTACGGTCATTGGACGCAGTATTCCAGGTGAGAAACATAGAGAATGACGGCAGAAAAAGGCCGGCGGCCCAATAAGTCTGACCACTCAGGAACCCTCCCCCCTTTGAGAATCCATCTTTTAAGTATAACTCTGCAGCAAACCCCACCTGTTTGTCCCATTGTCTCTTGAAGTCGAGCAGGTTACTGGCCTCGACTACATGGCGTGGAAGACCATTCCATCGATCAATCACTCTTTCGGTGAAGAAGTATTTCCTGGTGTCACCATGAAATCTTCCCCCCTTAAGTTTTAGAGGGTGCCCTTTTGTTGCCGTGGGACCCGTAAGAATAAAGATTTCTTTCTCCACCTCAATGCGGCCCATGATGTATTTGAATGTTTCTATCATATCCCCCCTTTCTCTGTGCTCTTCGAAAGAGTACAAGCGCAGTCTGCTCAGACGTTCTTTATATGGGAGATCTTTAACTCCCGAGACCATCCTAGTGGCCATTCTCTTCACATCCTTTTGATAGTGTGGTCTCCAAAACTGGACACGGTACTCCAGATGAGGTCTCACCAAGGATCAGTATAACGGCAGTATGACTTCAGGCTTTCGGCTGATAAAGCTCCTTCTGATGCAATCCAGCATTTGTCTAGAATTGGCTGAAGCTTTCTCCACATGATTGGCAGCTTTCATATCCTCCCAGTTTACTCCCAAGTCCCTTTCTGCAACAGTTCTTAAGTTCTCCCCGTTCAAGGTGAGGGCTTACCATGGCCCGATACAGCGGCATGATAACCTTCTCTGATCTGTTCGTGATTCTCCCCCCCCTCCCCCCCCCTTTTTAATCATTGGTAGCATTCTGTTTACCCTTTTTGCTGCCACCGCACATTGCACAGATGTCTTCATTGACGGGTCGACCAGTACTCCCAAGTCTCTTTCTTGGGGGGTCTCTCCAAGTACTGCCCCGGACATCTTGTATGCGTGCATAGGATTTTTGATACCGACATGCATTACCTTACACTTACCCACGTTGAACCTCATTTGCCATGTTGCTGCCCATTTCTCGAGCGTGGTTATGTCGCGTTGCAGATCTTCACAATCCCCCTGAGTCTTCACTACTCTGAATAACTTCGTATCATCTGCAAATTTAATCACCTCACTCGTCATACCCATTTCCAGATTGTTATGAATATGTTGAAGAGCACGGGTCCAAGCACTGAGCCCTGCAGCACCCCACTGGTGACGTTCCTCCAGTCCGAGTATTGTCCATTTACCCCAACTCTCTGTTTCCTATCCGCTAGCCAGTTTTTAATCCACGTGGGTATTTCACCCTCTATTCCATGGCTCTCAATTTTCTGAATTAGTCGTTCATGTGGAACCTTGTTGAACACCTGAAAATCCAGATATATAATGTCGACCGGGTCACCCTTGTCTTATCTGCCTGTTTACTCGCTCGAAGAAGTGCAGCAAGTTTGTCAGATACATAAAAGGGAAAAAACCCGCATGGGAGGCGGTGGGACCTCTGGATGACCTGGGAGGAAAAGGGTGTGTCAAGGATGACAAACAAATTGCAGACAGACTGAATTCCTTCTTTGCGTCTGTTTTTTTTACAAAGGAAGACACCACAGCAATACCTGACACAGTGATAGTGTTCAAGGGAGTCGTACAGGACAGCCTCACCATAGTAGAAGTGGACTTGACCAGATTTACCACCATATCGACAAACTTAAAAGTGATAAATCTCCAGGACCGGATGGAATTCATCCGAGAGTCCTAAAAACTGAAATTTGAAATCAGAGAACTATTGCAAAAACTTGCCAACCTGTCAATCAAAACAGGACAGATACCGGACGACTTGAAGATAACGAACGTCATGCCGATATTTAAAAAAGGATTGAGAGGAGTGCCAGGCAATTACAGACCTGTAAGTCTCATGTCTGTCCCTGGAAAGATGGTTGAGGGCGCTGATCAAAGATAACATAGTCTGGCACCTAGACACACACGTCAACATGGGTTCAGGAAAGGGAAATCATGTTTGACTTCAATTTTTTGAGACAGTGAACAAACAAATTGATAGTGGAGAACCGGTGGATATTGTATACGTGGACTTTCAGAAAGCGTTCAACAAGGTTCTACATGTAAGACTTCTCAGGAAATTACAAGGCCATGGAATAGAGGGAGATATATTAAGATGGATAGGCAAATGGCTAGAGAACAGAAAACAGAGTGGGCATAAATGGGAAGTTCTCAGAATGGGAAAAAGTGACTAGCGGTGTACCCCAGGGCTCGGTACTTGGACCCATCTTATTTAATATTTTCATAAATGACCTGGAAGAAGGAACATCCAGAGAAATCATCAAGTTTGCAGACGACACACAGCTATGCCAGGCAATCAAATCGCAGAAGGACAGCGAGGAACTCCAGAGCGACTTGAATCAATTGGAAAAGTGGGCAGATAAATGGCAGATGAATTTTAATGTGGAAAAATGCAGTGATGCATTTAGGCAGAAAAAATAAAGATCACAAGTATAGTATTTTAGGTGTAACTCCTGGGAAAGACCGAACAGGAAAAGGACCTGGGTGTACTGATAGATAGGACCCTGAAACCGTTGGCGCAATGTGTGGCAGCAGCGAAGAAAGCAAATAGAATGCTAGTCATGATAAAGAAGGGAATTACGAGTAGATCAGAGAAAGTTATAATACCGCTCTACAGAGCCATGGTCAGACCGCACCTGGAATACTGCGTCCAGCACTGGTCTCCATACCTAAAGAAGGATATAAAACCGCTAGAGAGGGTGCAGAGACAAGCAACGAAGCTAATGAAAGGTTTGGAGAATCTGGACTACGAGGAACGACTTAGGAGACTGGGGTTGTTCTCCCTTGAGAAGAGGAGACTGCGAGGGGATCTGATCGAGACTTTCAAAATACTGAAAGATTCAACAAAATGGAGCAGGGAAAGCAGTTATTTACAATGTCCAGTGTAACATGGACAAGAGGATATAGACTTAAAGCTGAGGGGGGACAGGTCCAGGACGAATATCAGGAAGTTCTGTTTCACACAGCGAATGGTGGACACCTGGAATGCTCTCCCAGAGGAAGTAATTGCAGAATCCACCGTTCTAGGATTTAAGGGTAAATTAGATGCAAATCTCCCTTGAGAAGCATACAGTGATATGGTGACTAAAACTATGCCAGGGTACGCCTGGCGGTGCCTCCGTGTGTGCGGATCACCAGACTTGATGGACCCAGGGTCTGATCCGGAGATGGCAATTCTTATGTTCTTATGTCAAGCAAGATAGTCCTTTGCTGAAGCCGTGCTGACTGGTCCTCATCAGATCGTGTCCGTCAAGGTGATCAATGATGCGGTCTTTTATCAGCGCCTCTACCATCTTTCTCGGTACCGAGGTCAGACTCACCGGTCTGTAATTTCCTGGATCTCCCCTCAAACCTTTTTTGAAAATTTGCGTAACGTTAGCCACCTTCCAGTCTTCTGGAATCTTTCCCGATTTGATCGACAGATTGGCCATTAGTTGAAGCAGTTCAGCTATAGTCCCTTTCAGTTCCTTAATGACGCTCGGATGGATGCCATCTGGTTCCGGGGATTTGTCGCTCTTTAAGCCTATCAGTCTGCCTGCATACTTCTTATAGACCGACTATCAACCTTGTTCGTTTCCCGTCTTCGCCTCTAGCGTATAGCCTCTTGGGTTCCGGTATGTTGTGTATATTCCCTTTGGTAAATACAGACGCAAAAAAAATGTGTTCAGTTTATCGGCAATGGTTTTGTCCTCCTTTAGTACTCCCTTTATTCCATGATCATCCAACAATCCCATCGCTTCCTTTGCGGGTCGTTTCCCCTTAATATATCGAAAGAACGGCTTGAAGTTTTTCGCCTCCTTGGTTATTTTTCCCTCATAGTCTCTATTGACCACTTTTACTGATTTATGGCACTTGCGTTGATGCTGTTTCTGCTTTTTCCAGTTTTTGTCCGTTTTTGACTGTTTTTGACCTTTTCTATTCCTTAAAACGAAGTCTTCTTGTCTCTGATCGCTACAGTGAGCCACACTGGTTCCTTGTTCTTTTTCCTCTTGGATCCTTTGTTGATATGCGGTATATATAGATTTTGCGCCTCGGTGACCGTGTTCTTAAAAAGGGACCATGCCTGCTCTAGTATTCTTGATCTTCTTCCCCACCATGAGTCTCATCCCTTCGTAATTCCCTTTTCGGAAGTTCAGTGCCGTGGCCGTCGTTCTGGATCGATGTTTTGCCCCTGCATCCATGTCGAAGCGGATCATATTGTGATCACTGATTCCCAGCGTCCCCTCCACTTATACATCTTGTGCCTGTCCTCGTCTATTTAGAATTAAGTCCATAATTGCATTTCCTCAGCAACAGCAGCAGATGAATCCAGAGACTAGTGGGGTAGTACACATCTACCAGCAGGTGGAGATAGAGAACTGATTAACAGGTGGTCCTATTGGTTGGTACCCTCCCTGTATCCTCAGTATTCTCTATCTCCCAGCAGGTGATGGTCGCTGTTTCACGAGCTCCTGGTTTCTGGCTGGATTTTTGTTTATTCTGCTGTTGAGAATTTTTCTCTTCAGACAGTTTGGGGTGTTTGGCTGAGCGGTGCCAACTTTGGGAGTCACACCTGGGCCCCCCCAGGTCCCTGCTCCACCCTCCTCTCCCCTGGATTGAGGGTTCTTCATGGTCCTCTATATTTTTCTTCTTTCCCATTAAAAAAACAAAAAACAAAAACAAACTTGTGCAGAGAGGCTCCTTGTGCAGAGAGCTTGGCTGTCTGTCCCAGTCAGCAGCTATCAGCATTAACATCGGTGAACTCCGGGGTGAATCCTGTGTTTTTTTTATCTGATCGTTGGGTTATTGGACCTGACCTTTCTTTGGTGAGAATTAAAGCTTCAAAGATAAGCATTAGTTGTATAATCTTTAATATTGAAAAGAGGCATATTTACAAACCATGTTGAATGCAAATGAACAAGTTATCTGATAAATATGTGGTCTCAGTGTATAATACACTTGTCATGATCTTCACGACCAGTGGCAGTTGGTATATGAAAATGCATGGATATAGGGAAGGGAATCACAGTAACAATCTGAACTTAACTGTGAAACTTCATTTATTGATCCATTGTCTGAAAGACATTCCCAATAGTCAGATAATCCTATACAAATTTCAAAGCTTTATTAAAGACATAAAAAGAAAAATGCAAAAACCACACTTATTTAAAGTGCGCATACATACTGACAAAAATCAGGAAATCGCCTAAATTCAACTTTTAATTCAGTTTCTTGCACATGGTTTTGAAAGTCTGGTCAATGTTTACCAAAATAACTTGTGGATAAGTATACTGTCTGCCTGATGAAGTGGTCATAGGTGCATTAAAGCCTGCAATAATATGCTGTTCAGGGATCCAGCATATGTCTCTGCGGGGAGGCCAGTGAAATGACCGTGCAGGTCCTTGTGGATGCAAAAAATTAGCCTGCTAGCAAACAACATCAGGAGAGGAATAGAATAAGCTTTAAACTAAGAAGCAGGAGAGAGCCGTCAGTCGACCAGGAGTCGACGATTCGGAAGACAGTATCCCGAAAGGATACTGGGTGGGGAAAGTGCGGGGAAGACACTGAAGACACAAAACAGGTGATGAAATACCAACAGAACCAGACGAATCATGAGGAGGTTAAGAGGAGTCTACTACAAGGGGAGGACGAAAAGAAACAAGAGGAAGGGATGTAACAAAAGGAGGAGAATAAGAACGTATCACAAGGGGATAACATAAGTAACAATAAACTGGAGTCTACAGGACAGGAAGGGGACACAAGGACAACGAACCACAAGGGAAAGTAACAAACCCCCCCTCAAAACTACCAAGACTTAAACTGTATGTACACGAACGCAAGAAGCCTAAAGAACAAAATGGGCGAACTAGAAATCATGGCCAAAGATGAGAACCTAGACGTCGTAGCAATCACGGAAACGTGGTGGAACGAAGACAATAAATGGG
Organism: Geotrypetes seraphini; assembly: GCF_902459505.1. NCBI lineage: Eukaryota > Metazoa > Chordata > Amphibia > Gymnophiona > Dermophiidae > Geotrypetes > Geotrypetes seraphini. The sequence goes on along the minus strand of NC_047101.1, from coordinate 26,022,108 downwards.
ACGTAGTACTGCCAGGTACAAGTTCTACCGAAGAGACAGGACACATCAGAAAGGGGGAGGAGTAGCACTTTATATAAAGGACACCATTCACTCAACCGGAGTGGACGCAGCAGTGGCACATGACCGACCGGAATCAATATGGGTTAAAATACCAGAAAGAAAGGGAACCGAGATAAAGATGGGACTGTACTACCGCCCACCTGGACAAACAGAGGCAATGGATGAAGAACTGAGGGCCGAATTGAAGAGAGAATGTAAAAATGCAAACACCGTAATTATGGGAGATTTCAACTATCCTGGGATAGACTGGAGCCATGGAGCTTCAAAATGTTCCAAGGAAACAGAGTTCCTGGAGGCTGTGCGGGATTGCTTCTTGGAGCAACTTGTTAAGGAACCAATGAGAGGGACAGCTATACTAGATTTAATCCTCAGCGGGCTTAAAGGACCTACACAAGAAGTGGAAGTAGTAGGACCATTAGGAAACGGTGATCACAACATGATCCGATTCAAAGTCAAAATAGAAATGCCAAAGGGGGGGGGGAGGAGGACCATTGCAACAACGTTCAACTTCAAGAAAGGAAATTATGACGCCATGAGGCAATTGGTAAAGAGAAAACTCAAGAACAGCTCCAGAAAAACAGATGGTGGAGCAAGCCTGGACATTATTCAAAGACACGGTAAACGAGGCGCAGAACCTGTATATACCCAGATTTAGAAAAGGGAGCAAAAAGAATCAAACAAAAGACCCAGCATGGTTGACCAATGAAGTTAAGAATGTGATAGGAGACAAGAAAAAAATCATTCAAGAAATGGAAAAAGGATAAAACCGAGGAAAACTGGAAAGAGCACAGGAAACATCAGAAAGAATGTCATCGTGTGGTCAAAACAGCGAAAAAAGAGTATGAAGAAAGACTTGCCAAGGAGGCATGGAATTTTAAACCATTCTTTTGATATGTGAAAGGAAAACAACCGGCGAGGGAGGAAGTGGGACCCCTGGATGAAGGAGACAGGAAAGGAGTGGTAAAAGAGGAAAAGGAGGTGGCAGACAGATTAAACAAGTTCTTCTCGTCAGTCTTCACGAAAGAGGACATATCCAGCAGCAGTATGGAGCCAAACTTTGCCAAAAATTTTCATTCGTGAATTTTTTTTGCCTACTTGGCTGACCTGTTTGCAAAATATTTCAAACTTGGCACAAAATTTCAGACTCCTAGGTAGTTTCCTTCTGCCGCAGTGCTTAAGCAAAGTTGGTGTTGTAGGTCACACGAGGCATGGGAGTGGATCGATTGCTTTTGTTCAACCACCCCTAGCTCCTGACCAAATTGAGATAGATCCAAAAAATTTTGCAGCGTTTCATTTGAGATCCTAGACAACATCCCTGTAAAATTTGGTTGGATTTCAAGGGGGTCGAGGGTGGGCTCCTGATCCACTTGACATGGAATGGCCCTAAGGTATGGGGGGGGAGTGTGTGTGTGTGCATGCGTGGGTTACAAGGTCTGGTCAGGGGATGTGGGGTGGCCGGATTGGCAAGGCAGGATGGGGGCTGTCAGGGTGGTAGGGGGGAGGGGCAGTTCTTGGCACAACATTTCTTTTTTTTTTTTTTAATGGGCCCAGATGTGCATAACATGCACAACATCTGTGCCCATAAAGCCCTACTTTTCCTGCCCTGAACAGCTTAGCAGCAGGAGGCTGCTTTGCGGTGTCCTCTGCCGACTCTGCACCTTTGTCAGCTGGCTCTGCGCATGTGTTTGCTGCTTTCTTTAACAACTGATCGAATGGACCACTGGTCTGACCCAGTAACGGAAATTCTTATGTTCATGCAAACTTGTTTGAACATCAATCTGTTTTCAAATTGGATAATTTTACTGACACCAGTTACCCACAGGATTTTAACAGCTGTTAGAACATCTGGCCCTGTACCTGTGTTAGAGGTACATCAAGTCAGCTATGGTAGTATCAGTTGCACATTGGGCTCCTTTGGGCCTTGATTTACAAAGGCTTTGTTCTTTGTTCCAGTGAAAAAGGAAGCTTAGTAACATAGTAAATGACGGCAGATAAAGACCTGAATGGTCCATCCAGTCTGCCAATAAGTTATACCCATTAAAAAATACATGATTAGATTAACTTGTCTCTCTTCTTTGATATTTCTGTGCCTTAGACTGTAAAATCTTGTATTGTCTTAGGTTCCAAATGCTGAAGTTACATAGAAACATAGAATATGATGGCAGAAAAGAGCCTTCGGCCCAACAAGTCTGCCCCTCAAATAACCCTCCCCTCTAAGTTCTTCTTTGAAGTGAACCCACGTGTTGATCCCATTTATTCTTAGTCGCGTTACTGGCCTCAACTACCTGAAGTAGAAGATCATTCCAACGGTCAACCACCCTTTCGGTGAAGAAGTACTTCCTAGTGTCACTATGAAATTTCCCGCCCCTGAGTTTTAACAGATGCCCTCTTGTTGCTGTAGGGCTTGTAAGGAAAAAGATGTCGTCTTCTACCTCAATATGGCCAGTAACGTATTTGAACATCTATCATGTCACCCCTTTCTCTGCGTTCCTCGAGAGAGTAAAGCTGCAAATTACCTAGACGTTCTTCATATGGGATATCCTTGAGCCCTGAGACCATCTTGGTGGCCAATCGTTGAGCCAATTCCATTCTTAGCACATCCTTCCGATAGTGTGGCCTCCAAAATTGTACACAGTATTCCAGATGTGGTCTCACCATGGACCTATACAGCGGCATTACCACCTCGGGCTTTCGGCTGACAAAGCTTCTCCGGATGCATCCCAGCATTTGCCTAGCCTTGGATGAGGCTTTCTCTACTTGATTGGCTGCCTTCATATCTTCACTAATGATTACTCCCATGTCCCGTTCTGCCACAGTTCTGGTTAAGGTCTGCATGGGTTTCTGCTACCAAGGTGCATAACTTTACACTTCTTGGCATTAAAATTCAGCTGCCAAATAGTAGACCAGTGCTTCAAAAAAAGTATGTCCTGTGTCATAGTGTCGGGCATGGTACCTCCGCCCACTATGTTGCATAATTTAGCATCATCGGCAAATAATGCAATTTTACCCCGAAGTCCCTTAGGCAGATCTTGTTTGAAGATATTAAATAGGATTGGACTCAGGACCGAGCCCTGCGGTACTCCATTGTGTACTTTCGACTTTTCAGAGGGAGTACCGTTTACCACCACCCTCTGAAGTCTGCCACTGAGCCAGTCCTTAACCCATGCAGTTAATATTTCTCCTAGCCCCAACAAACTCATTTTGTTTAAAAGTCTATGGTGTGGGACGCTATCAAAAGCCTTGCTGAAGTCCAGATACACTACATCTAGGGACTCTCCTTTATTTAGTTCTTTTGTTACCCAGTCAAAGAAGCTGATTAGGTTGGATTGGCAGATTCTCCCCTTTGTAAACCCATGCTGGTGGGGATCCCTCAGTCTTGTCGTCCAGAACCATATCTAATTTGTGTTTAATCAATGTTTCCATAAGCTTACACACTATTGATGTGAGACTTACCGGTCTGTAATTTGCAGTCTCTAACCTGTATCCCTTTTTGTGGAGCGGAATGACGTTAGCTGTTTTCCAGTCTAATGGAATTTTTCCCATTCCAAGCTCACTCCATCCTATCCAACCATCCCGTTGTTTTCAGGATATCTACCGTAAAGTCTGGCCAGTTACATCCTCATGTTCCATATTAGTGAAATTCACATTGATGCCCACCCCAGCCCATCCTACACTGAATCACCATTTCCTTTGCAACAGCAGCAGATGAATCCAGAGACTAGTGGGATAGCACACATCTACCAGCAGGTGGTGATAGAGAAACTGATTAACAGGTGGTCCTCTTGGCTGGCACTTCTCCTGTATCGTCAGTATTCTCTATCTCCCAGCAGGAAATGGTCGCTATTCAACTAGCTCCTGAATTCTGGCTGTGACTGGAAAATTATTTTCTCCTTTTGAGGTTTCTCTTCAGTGAGACTGCCATTCTGTTTCTCCTGTTGAGGTTTCTCTTCAGTGAGCTGGCAGTGCTATTTCTCCTGTTGATATTTTCTCTTCAGGGGTGTCCGGCTGAACGGTGCCGGCTTTAGGGGTTACACCTGGGCCCCCCCAGGTCCCTGCCTCATCCTCCCTCCTGTGATAGAGGGTCTGACTTGGTTCCTATTTTTCTTCTTTCCCTTCATTAAAAAAAAAAAGGGACTCCACGATTTCTACATTGCCTTTCTGCCCTCATGGTGCTGAGCAACCGGTTTTTTTACTGGCATCTCCCTGCACTTACGAGCACTGACAACGGTTTGTGAGTGTACAGCTTTTGGTTTGAGGGGGATTCGATCGCGGATGTGTGTTAGAGACATTTTGGAGTCCTGTGCGGTGGTAATCTTATTTAACTCGCTGTGTCTTTTTGAGCTCTAGTGGTGGTGCAACTGTGTTTGAGTGCGGTTACCTCTACCTATTTTTAGTATGTGCATTTGCGATTGCTCGAGGTCCTCCGGGTGTGCGATTGGGCAGGCGATCGTAGTGGCTAGGCTTTTGCCACGCACCGGAGGCGCGCGATTTTTACATTGGGCTTTTGGCGGCACCTCTAAGTTCTTGCAAGAATGGCGACAGGGGAGCTGAGCCTTTCCCATTCTCAGATGACGCGCATGCGGGTTTTGTTTGGTACGAGTGGTAGCTCTGTGGCAGTCATGGCTTTCACGTTGGCTCCAGAGGAGCTGGAGTTTTCCCGCTGGCGGTGGTCACGCACGAGCGTGTGTTCTTTTACTAGCTATGCCGCTCTGATGTTGGAGTTGTTTTCTTTGTGCTGCAGCTACTTTGTCCTCGGAGACGACAACTTTGCCATGATTGGGGCAGGGTTTGCTGATACCGCTCCAGGTGGGTTAACTTTCGTGTCTCCGCAGTTTGTTTTCTAATCTGCCCTGGGGTGTTTATTGAAAGGTGTTTCTTCTGTAATCTGCAGCCCAGGCTTCTTTCTGGTCTGGGTCGATGGAAGGCTGATAGGCACGGAGTGTGCTCAGCTCCAGGAGAGTTCTCTGTTTTCAGTGCAGATGTCTCCTCTTCTCTTCCAGGGTCGCTTTGCGGTGCGTATATGTAGCTGACTGGTGAGGTTATTAGTGCATCTTTGCAGCGTGGCATGCGGCTGGTTGCGCTTGAGATTTGAGTGGTGGTTTTCCGGTTGGCCGGGCAAGGCATCTTGGTAGTACTTCTACTCTTTTATATGCCTCTACAGCACTGCCTGTGACTGGTGACACTATAGTACTCATTGCCTGAAAGCGACAGTATCTAGGGGCATCATTGCTCTGCTCTTTTTCATGTGGGCAATACTGTCTTTTTATACATCTTGGGTGCCGGGACCTGCAGATTCAGGGCTTATCAAGCCAGATTTTACGGTGCTCTGGGATTGCAAACCCTATGTGGCTGTTGGCTTCCTCCTTGGAGTTCTATTTAGGGGTGCCAGTCTGGTATTCTATCTGTCCAAGTACAGCTCCTTTTTCATGAGGCGGCGTACTCAGTCTCAGCTTATGTCAAGTGCGCCTTCCCTTTAAGGACAGTGGGTTATTGGTGAAGTTTGCCTGGAGTTAATCCTGGATTTTAGGGTTTCCGGATATCGGTGATTCCCACGCCTTACTCCTGGGAGTTCTTTTGGTGTTCTCACCTTCCGTGTTCTGGTTTCCGCCTTGTAACATGTTTCTTCTTACATCCCAACACTGGGTTTTTCGCAGGAGAGTTACTTCTTTCAGAAATTCCAACTCTTCTCCAGTCCGTTCCCCAACATTCTGTGTTTCTCTCTGTTGGGAACTTGATCTCCTCAGTGCTTTCAGCTTTCTCATAGAGACAGGGACACAATGATGGCAGGTCAGGTGTCTGTCAACATTTTTTTAAAGGTGATTGCAATTTTGCATCTTTTTTCTCCCGTTTCCCCTTCTTGCTTGGGGGTCACCGTGTTTTCAGCTTCCGTAAGGTTGTGTTGCAAGACCCTCTAGGTGTTACAGGAACTCGAGGTAGTAGTTTCAGTTCTTTCCATACTCAGGGCCATTATTCCAGTCATTTCCTTGTTCCCCGCATCAGGGATTTAGTCCGGCTGGGGCGTGATTTCTTGTGGGTCCCTTAGTTCTCTGACTTGTTTTTTTCCGAGCACCGATTGGAGTTTGTTTACCTCTTCCTCGTGGAACAGCATCAACGGTGCCATGCTCGACTGTGCCTCTTGGCCTAGCCAGGGCTCTCCGAGAATTTTAGCACAGGTCCTTCCTTTCTTTCGTGGTCGACTGGTTGGTTGGACTTCTTCCAGCCTGCTTACTTTATCAATCTCCACCGGTTGATTTCCTTTCTTCATTCTTTGGCTGTGCATCTTCACATTTGCTGAGACCTCTCTGGTCCTGTACCAATTCTTGGACTATTTGGCGATGCTTCTCCTCTCAAAGGTAAGGAATGTTTGCCACCTTCTGTTGTCCTCGACGACTAGTACATGTGATTCTGTACAGGTTCTAAGATCCGTGGTGGTGATTCCCTGGGACCTTCGCCTCGTTTTCTTGTGAGATCGCTGCAGCAGTCCCATTTGTTCTGGGTTCGAAGGTGATGGTAGTGGTTGTGGCGTTTTGTCGCAACCAGGGGACTCAAATACATCCTTCATCGTCCCGTTACTTCAGGTGCCTTCCTGGTGGGTCAGTTTGGCGGTGACACAAACGAGTGATTTCTCTATTTCGATCTTTGGATTCCCTACAGGACTCTCTGTCCTGTGGTAGTCCTTGGACCATCTCGTAGGGTTGTTTGACATGCAGGGTGACCACTTCCAGTCTCAGGTTTGTCTTTTTTCTTCAGTCACTCGGACCAAGAGTATAGGTTTATATACAGGTTCTAGAGTCCATGGTGGCATTTCTGGACTTAGCACCTTTGGCTGGATTACACGTCAGCTTGCTGCAGCTGTGGCTTCTGTGCCGATAGTGCCCGGTGTAGGAGTCTGCACCCATAGTGTCTAATGGACTCCTTATCCATAGTTCAGTATAAGTGGGTGGCGAAATGATTTTTTCAATGGCGTGCCATGATTATCAATGGGCCCTCTTATAGTTGCCAAGGTTTCCAGTCTTTGTGATTAGGAGGCTCGGTTCCTTCCTGGCTCAGCGTTAGGCATCTGGTCTCAGTAAGAGGCTCAGTGTTCGCTTGCTCTTAGGGAGTTGTGGACGTTCAGTCTAGCATTTCTGGAGTTTCAGGCCATCCTTCAATGAGGGAATTGTAGGGTAGCGTCTTGGCGGTTGCATTTTTTCTGCCGCCGCAGAAGTGTGCAGATCATTCGGTTGCTGGTCAAAGCAATGATCCTGTTTCGGTAGGTGGTACCGTATCTTTCTCTTCTCTCAGTGACTCACTTTGCGAGATCAATAAAAAACAAACAAACAAAAAAAACCACCACCAACAACAAAAAAAATAACCCACATGTTTCACATACTTACTCAGTGTGGGTCTTCTCCATCCCGGGCTTTGCGATCTTTCCGCTCAGGAGCTCCAGCTTCTTGTGTAGCGATGACACCTCCTTGAGCTATACTTCTACACCTTATACTGCACTGCCAGCTTTTCACTTCTTCAGCGGGCTCTGTGAGTGGGAGTCGGAGTGCGTAGCTCCATTTGCTCTTTTCTGACCTCTGGGTACTCTTCTTTTCGTGTTTCCCTTGAACAATGCTTGCATTCTTCCTTCTCATGGCTCGATTTCACGGCATGATGATATTCGTAGCTCCGGTTTTGCCGCGCCGTCCTTGGTATGCGGGTCGGAGGGGTTTGTTGGTGAGCGAGCTGTTATAGCTCTCGGTATCTTCGGATTTGTTTACCCAGGGATTCATCGACATGAACATTTGTCTCACTGACGTACAGGCCTAGCTCTTCGTCTTGGCTGAGGCATACAAATTATTTCTCCTTTGTTCCAGGCGAACCTGATGTCTGTATCTGCGGCTTCCGCTTGTGTCTGGAGGGGTTCTTTTGAGTCCTAGGCAGTTCGCCTGGTATTTAGTCATTCTGTACTTCTGCTCTGCTTCTATGTCTTGCTTATCAGTCCACTGTAGTTCGGTTCCTGATGATGGTACCACCTATCTTGGGTGGACTCTTATGATAGTTATTCGGAATTTCAGACACATTCCGTTTGAGACTTTTTGTCTTTTGACGCTGTAACGAAGGGGCATTGCTAACAGTGTTTCTTGTGACCATGACTCCATTTAGGTGAGTTTCTCCTTTGTTTCTTCCTCAGGTGATATATTCCTTGCATTTCAGTCGCTCTCCCTATTCCTTACTGCTTTCTGGGAGGAGGACTGGGGGGGCGCGTGCTTCTCTTCATGGTGCTTCTTCGACCTTTGACTCTGCCTCTTTGTCTTCTTCGCGCGACACATCAAAGCTTTGGGAGCGACCAAAGCGCCCATTGCTTGACGGCTCACGGGGATCTTGATTTTCACTTTCTGTATGGCAGGGAAGTGGTTCCCACATGAGCTTCATGCATTTTCACCTCGATCTCTGCCTCCTTCTTGGATTGAGTCCGGAGGTTTTCTTTGGCATCCATTGGTCCGTGCTTCTAAGACGGCATTTTATATGCATGCCGTTAAGAAGGCATTTTATAAGCTTGGTGCGATTGAGGATATCAGAGACTGCACAAGCTACTTTTGGTGCTTCAGTCATTGCAGAGGCGGGGTATGCTTCCCACCCAGATTGAGGATTGCTTTGCTACATCCCACTAGTCTCTGGATTCATCTGCTGCTGTTGCAAAGGAAGGAAAAATTATGTTTTTTTCTGTTAATTTTCTTTCCTTTAGACGCAGCAGATGAATCCAGAGTCCCACCCTTTCTACATATTGCGGTTCGGTTTATCTTTTGCGAGTTTCTGAGGTTTTGTTATAGTTGGTCGTTGTATTCTATATTATTACCTTTGGACTTTATTAAGGGAAATAAGTTTTTTGCATACTAAGCAGCTTACAAGTTCCGAATGCTTGGGCAAGGAGCAATACTGATGATACAGGAGAAGTGCCAGCCAAGAAGACCACCTGTTAATCAGTTTCTCTATCTCCACCTGCTGGTAGATGTGTGCTATCCCACTAGTCTCTGGATTCATCTATTGCGTCTAAAGGAAAGAAAATTAACAGGTAAGAACATAATTTTTCCATATGGGACACAGACTATGCAGGTCTGTCCAATACCTGCCTTAGTTCTTTAATTTACAACCTTCGCTTTCTAACTAGAGATCCTCTATTTTTAGCCCATGCTTTTTTTGAATTCCATCACTGTTTTCCTCTCCACCACTTCCCTCAGGAAGGCATTGCAGGCATCTACCACCCTCTCAGTGAAGAAAAATTTCCTAACATTGCTCCTAAGTCTTCCTGTAACCATAATGCAGCTTGAAACACAACTGACATACACAGCAGCAACTCTTGAATGCATTTTTCCCTTTATTGCCCTGTCTTCACCCATCACCCAGTCTTGTATTCATTCTGTTTCTCCTTGCCTTGTCATCACATGGTCCAGTGTTTCCCAAACCTGGTTCTGGAGGTATCCCAGTTGGTCAGATTTTTAGTATATCAATGATGAATATTCATGAGACATTCGTATGCAGTGGAGGCAGTGTTTACAAATATCACATGAGCATTCATTGTGGACATCCTGAAAAACTGACTGGGATATCTCCAGTACCGGGTTTGAGAACTCGCATCCCAGGACAACAAGCAAGCAGTATATTCTCTCAGATGGAGTGACGACATCTCTGAAGCCCAGTAACAACGATCTAAAAGTGTAGTGTCGCTTTAACTCTTGAAAAGTCTTGATGGACCATACCACGTAAGTTCCTTTCCGCCCGATATCAGCTTGCAGGGACATCAGTTTTTAGTCTTCCATGGAGCTAGCTAGTTACGTTTGCATGATTTTTCTTCATATTTTTTTGCCTTCCTGTACTTTTTTCTCTTTATATACTTATTTTCCTTCCTTAGTATTCCTCCTTAAAATTATCAAATTTTAATTTATTTTTGTTGTTTCTTAAGTGCATTGTGTGGATTTCTGTTCTTTTTTTCAATAAAAACATTTTTTTAAATTTTTGATTAGCTTTCGGGCTCTTATCAGGACTGGAGGTATCGATCAATTTTTCGGGGTGTCATTCACTCAACTACCGCTACGATTGAGTGCATTGACCTAGCGGAGATTTTTTCCATCGATGTCCAAGAGCCTTCCTCCTGGTTTAAAATTGTTCTTGGTGTAACAGGACTATTTCTTTTTTAAAAAAATATGGATTGCTTCATGAATTTAATGCTAATCCACACAATTCGTGCTTTCATTGTCTTGGTCTTTATCCCTGCTGTGCTACTCAGGTTCAACATGGACAAATGTAAAGTGATGCATGTCGGTAACAAAAATCTCATACATGAATACAGGATGTCCAGGGCGGTACTTGGAGAAACCTCCCAGGAAAGGGACTTGGGAGTTCTGATCAACAAGTCGATGAAGCCGTTCACGCAATGTGCGGCAGTGGCGAAAAGGGTAAACAGAATGCTGTACCAGGCCATGGTGTGCCCTCACCTGGAGTACTGCGTACAGCACTGGTCGCCGTACATGAAGAAAGACATGGTACTAGAAAGGGTCCAGAGAAGAGCGACGAAGATGGTTAAGGGGTTGGAGGAGCTGCTGTACAACGAAAGATTAGAGAAACTGGGCCTCTTCTCCCTCGAACAGAGGGAGATTGAGAGGGGACATAATCAAAACATTCAAGGTACTGAAGGGGATAGACTTAGTAGATAAGGACAAATTGTTCACCCTCTCCAAGGTAGGGAGAACGAGAGGGCACTCTCTAAAGTTAAAAGGGTATAGATTCCGTACAAACATTTCTTTTTCTTGATGCTTTTGAGACCTTTTTAGGGCTACTGTAGTTTTATTCTACTTTTAGATACCCTCCCTTTTATTCTTTCCCTATATGTTCTCTCTCTTACTTGATAAATTGTAGTTCTATCCTTATTCCCTTTTTTGTTCCTGTTTGTTTTGGTATTGCTTTTAAAAGTTTTAAATAATGAGTATTGTTTTGAAGGATGTATAGTTACTCCATATGTTTTTAACATAATGTTCACCGCCTAGAAGGCCGATTGGGCGGTTTATAAAATTTTTGAAGAAACTTGAAACGTAAGAAAGTTCTTCACCCAGAGAGTGGTAGAAAACTAGAACGCTCTTCCGTAGTCTGTCATAGAAGAAAACATCCTCCAGGAATTCAAGACAAAGTTAGACAAGTTCCTGCTAAATAAGGACATACGCTGGTAGGTCTAGTCTGTTAGGCGCTGGTCTTTGACTGGAGGGCCGCCGCATGAGCGGACTGCTGGTCATGATGGACCACTGGTCTGACCTAGCAACGGCAATTCTTGTGTTCTAATTCTTTGAAGGTTTGTTTTTTTCGGCAAGAAAAACTTTTCAAATCTACAATGTCTTCACCTACACCATCTAAGTCTAAAGAAACATTGAGAAAACCATAGAGATCAACATAGGTTCCGTCAGTACCATCAACTTCTAAAAATGCTAAGAAGCGCACACATACTTCTCTGCTGGTTCATAGATAGGCGTCTTCTCAAGCATCGTGTAAGTCGATGTATGCCAAGGGCTGATTCGAAGTCTCCTTTTACTGCAGTTAGCTTCTCCTCAGAGGTATGACTGTTCATTGAGGTCACCGTTGCCTTGATACACTACAGCTCCGGTGGCATCTTCTGTGCCAACAATGGTACTGGTGCAATTCTTACAGGAGCAATTACATGAGTTCTTTCAAAGGGAGTTGGCACTTATGTTGCAGTCGCAGCTAGCCACCAATACCTCCTTCTGCTCAATCGGTTCCTTCCCAGCCCGAGTATCACTCCACCAAGGACTCCAATTCTAAACCTCTCATAACTCAGTCATAACAGTGTTCCTTCACATCAGATTGGTACTGAGATACCGATTGGAGCTCTTCCAGGCACCGCAGTCACGGTATCATTCCAGATCAAAAAAACAATGCCTTGTCTCGAGAACTGACTGATTCTGATCTCTCAGATTCTGCATACTCGGATCCAGAACTTTCTACTCCATATTCTTATGGTATTACTCCTGATTTTTCTCCACTTCCAAGACATAGATCTTCACGGGAGAAGTTGTCCTTTGCCAGATTCATATGCCAAATGGGGCATGCTCTGCCACTGAAAATGTAATCCGATTCTCAGCCTAAAGCAGAATTGTATGATGCCTTGGATTTTGATCAAGCTCCACAGGACTGCTTGAAGTTTCTGTTTAATGTAATGATACCCTGTTTCAGAATTGGGAAATGCCTCATCTTGTGCCTGTGGCTCCTAGAAAGCTCAACTATCCTTATAGGGTCCAAGCAGCAAAATCCCTCTTAGTTGAATTTTCTCTAAAAAGATCATTTAGTACTAGAACATATGCATGTATTCCTCCTGGGAGAGAAGGCTGTACTCTGTACAAATTTGGTAGAAGGCTCGATAAAAATTCTATGCTAGCAAACCGTATTCTCAGCTATAACATTATGACTTTATATCTTAAACACTTAGTCCAGCAGTTGCCTACATTTGAGCAACATCTTTCTACTGAGGTTTATTGATCAATTTCAAGAAGTCACTTGTAACCTGGAAACCAGAAAATTCATGGCCAAATCTGTGTTTGATGCATTCAGTGTCACGTCCAGAGCTTCAGTTCTATATCGCCATGTGTCAACAGACTTGGTTATAGGTCTCCAACATGGGCCAAAATGTTCAAGATTGCCTCGCCAATATTCCTTGTCTAGGAGATGAATTGTTTGGTGACAAGATTGAGCAAGCCACTGAAAAAAATGACTAGTCGTGAGCAAATTATGACAACTTTGGCTATCTCAGTCTTCCAAGTCCTAAACTACTAGGTGATATTATAATCCTAGATATCGGTCAACAACCTTTTAAGAGACTATTCTCAGTCCATGTTGTCTTACAGTTAGTTACAGTACTTTATTTAAGAGACAACATTTATTAACAAATGTTAAACCCAGACAGCAATGTACCTAGAATATCAAACTCAGCCTCTGCAAAAATCCACTCAGTCCCTTGATTTCCTTATCCAGAGACTAGCTGTCGTTCAATCAGCTCATTCTTCCCCTTATCCCATAGGAGGTCGCCTTACTAGATCATTATTGGACCCTGATCACCATCAACAGTTGGGTTTTAAAGGTCATAAAAGAAGGCTGTGCTCTCTGTCTTTGCAAACTGCCTCCACACAGACCTCCAAGAAAGTACTCTTTCAACACTCAGCAGAACTCCCTTCAATAAGAACTCTCGGGCCTTCTACAGCTGAATGCTATCAAACGTACCACCCTCAGCAGACAGGCTGGGGGTTCTGTTCCAAGTATTTTCTCATATCAAAGAAGACTGGAGGATTGCAACCAGTCCTCGACTTCTGAGCCTTCAAGTACTTTGTTAAAGAGAAGTTTTGCATGTTCTCTTGGCACTCTCTATTCCCTCTCAGAGAAGAATGACTGGCTTTGCTCTCTGGATCTCAAAGAGGCATACACACACATCCCCATTTTTCTAGCCCACAAAAAATACCTTCATTTTCAGACAGGAACACATCACCTACAATACAAGGTGCTACCCTTTGGCCTAGCATCAGCACCCAGAGTTTTCACAAAGTGTTTAGTTGTAGTAGCTGAAACATTTCACTCTTCTGGCTTTTATGTATTCCCTTATCTGGATGACTGGTTGATCACAGCATCCTCAAGTGGCTCAGATAGCAATGGACTCAACCATACGTTTATTAGGACTTCTGAGATTTGTGATCAACTACAAAAAATCCCATCTCCATCCTACCCAGTGATGTTGGATACAACTCAAGCCCATGCCTTCCTTCTGCAATAGAGGCTCAACAACCTGCTTTGCCTTTGCAACCAAGTCTCTACTCAGCATACTATGTCAGCATGTCACATGATGCACCTTCTAGGGCATATGGCTTCCAAGATACTAGTTAACTCCATTTGCCCGTCTTCATCTCAGGGATACCCAATGGTATCTTGCTTCTCATTGTGTCTAGCCACAGATCCACTTTTCCATCAATTTAGTCATCTCACTTTGTAAATATCTATAGTGGTGGATGGTACCATCTACCACTCCAGGGGCCTACTTTTTCATGTACTTCCACTTAAGAAGATCTTAATGACGGACGCGTCCGTGTTCAGATGGGGAGCTCATCTAGACAGCCCTTGAACTCAAGGGACTTGGAATCATTTCATATACCTTATTTTTCGCTCCATAAGATGCACCTTAAATTTAGAGGAGGAAAACAAGAAAAAAACATTCTGAACTAAATTCTCCCTGCCAGGCTTTAAAACCCAACCCCACACTCCTTGCCAGGCTCTGCACCCTGCCTCCCTCTGGTGGTCTAGCAGTAGGCAGGGATGTCAAGGCAGATGACTTTTTAAAATATGCAATGTCACCTCAGTAACAGCTATAGTAAAATAGACAAATATAGTGCAAAATATAGACAGCAGATATAAATTCTCAAAACTGACACATTTTGATCACTAAATTGAAAATGAATCATTTTTCCTACCTTTGGTTGTCTGGTGACTTCTTTCCTTCCTTCCTCAGGCCTAACAATTGTCCCTTCCTCCCTCCTTTGTCCCCCTCACTGCCTTCCAGCCTTTGTCCTTGCCCCCCCCCCCCCTTCACGCTCAGGCCCAACAATTGTCCCTTCCTCTCTCCCTTCTGTGTTCCTCTCACTGCCTTCCAGCCTTTGGTTTCTCCCCCCGCCCCCAACTCAGGCCCAACAATTACTGGTATCCCTCCCTCCTATATTTCCCTTACTACCTTCCAGCCTTTGTCCTCTTCTGCCCACCCACTGATACGTCAACGAGGCGGCTGCGATGGGGGGGATGGGGGTTTGGACTCCTGGCACAGCAGCAGGTCAAGGGACGAGCGGGGAGCCGGCATGGAATGAATTTCTGGGAAGAAACAGGCAGGTGCAGCGATTGCACGCCGCTGGCCCAGAAGCCTGCTCCCCGAAGTCAATTCTGACATCGGACTGAAGGTCCAGGCCAGCCATTGACATCGGAGTTATGGCTTCTGGGCCAGCGGCATGCAATCGCTGCACCTGCCTGGCTTTTCCCTTCCTCTACTTATGGCGGCATTGAGAGACCAGAAGCAGCGGCGGTCGAAATAATGTAACGGCCGAGGGGATGTGGTTGGGTATTCATTCCATAGGACGCGCCCTTTTTTTTCCACCCACTTTCTTGGGGGGAAAAAGTGCGTCTTATGGAGTGAAAAATACGGTAAATCTAGAACTTCAAGCGATATGCAGAGTGCTGAACATGTATTTTGGGGTCTTTTCCTCAATCGAGTAGTTCTGGAACCCATAGACAATCAAGTCGTTATGAGGGAAACCACTGCTTGCCCTGGATCAATAGCATAGAAGGTTGTTTCCCCTTGGGTTTTGGCCAGGTACTAGGGACCTGGATTGGCCACCATGAGAACGGACTACTGGGCTTGATGGACCATCGGTCTGACCCTGTAAGGTTAGTCTTATGTTCTTCTATTCTTAAGATTCTTATGTTCTTACTGTATCAACAAGCAGAGGAATACAGATTCTCGCCTCCTTTGCCAAGAAGTGACTCAAATCTGGAACTGGGCCATTCTGTGTAACATCTTCCTCAAGGCAGTATATCTGGTAGGTAAGCAGATACCTTCAACCTCACGAATAATGGTCCTTGAATATAAAGACAGTTCAACAAATTTCAGCATGGGGAAACCCTCAGATAGATCTGTTTGCGTGTCTCAAGAATTAAAAATTCCACTGTTTTGTTCCAGGCTATACTCGCCACATCGTCTAGAATCCAATGCCTTCCTGATTAGATTGAACAGACGGGTTCCTTTATTTGTTTCCTCTGATACTTTTAATAAGGAAACTTCTATTCAAACTCACAACGGGAGCCAGTTACAGTGATTCTCATTGCTCCGAAATGGCCAAGATGGCTCTGGTGCTCTCTTCCACTTCAACTCAGTGCAGAAGAGCCCATCCATCTATTGATTTACCCATCTCTTTATCACTCAGAAAGAATGGTCCCTACTTCACCCCAATCTGTTTTAGCTTTAACATCCTGGTACCTCTCTCCCACAGACTGATTTATTTATCTCTTCACTCCAGTTTTAGCTTTCATTGATGCTGTTAGGAAACCTTCCATTCAATGCTGCTATCATTTTAAGTAGACTCGTTTTTCCTCATGGTATACTCAGCAACTCTACTTCAAGATACATGTCCCCTGTCTTCAGTTTTAAATTACCTTTTACAGCTCTTAGATTCAGGTCTAAAGACTATTTCAGTGAGTGTACCTCAGTGCCATCAGTACCTTTCACATTCCTCTTCACGATAAGCCTTTGGCTACACACCCATTGGTTTCCAAGTTTATGAAGGGACTCATGCACATAAAACCACCAATACTCCTCCAGTTTCTTGGGACCTCAATGTACTTTCCACTGTTGTGAAGCCATTGTTTGAGCCATTAGCTTCTTCACTCAGATATCTTACGTGGAAGGTGGTTTTTCATCAATGCGTCCATGGATGCACTGGTTTCGTACCCACCTTATACAACCTTCAACCTGACAGAGTAGTCTTCCATACTTGTCCCAGATTCCTACCAAAAGTTGTCTCGGAATTTCACCTCAACCAATCTATGGTTCTACTTCCGTTCTTTCGAAGACCACATTCACATTCCGATGAAGCTGCTTGCCATACGCTTGGACTATAAATGTGCATTAGCTTACTACCTGGATTGAACAAAGTCTCAACCTCAATTCTCTTTTGATTCTAACAGACTTGGAATTCCAGTTACCAAGAGAACAATTTCTATGTGGCTAGCAGACTGCATCTCCTTCTGCTATGCTTAGGCTGGGCTACTGTTGGAAAGTCAAGTTAGAAACATAGAAATAGACGGCAGATAAGGGCCACGGCCCACCAAGTCTGCCCACCCCAATAACCCTCCCCTACCTTTCTCTGTGAAGAGATCCCACGTGGCGATCCCATTTTGACTTAAAATCAGGCACGCTCCTGGCCTCGACCACCTGCAGTGGAAGATTATTCCAGTGATCAACCACCCTCTCGGTGAAGAAGTATTTCCTGGTGTCACCGTGTAGTTTTCCGCCCCTGATTTTCCACGGATGCCCTCTTGTTGCCGTGGGGCCTTTGAAAAAGAAGATATCCTCCTCCACCTCTATACGGCCCGTGAGATATTTAAACGTCTCGATCATGTCCCCCCTCTCTCTGCGTTCCTCGAGTGAGTATAGCTGCAATTTTTTCAGCCTTTCCTCATACGGGAGATCCTTGAGCCCTGAGACCATCCGGGTGGCCATACGCTGGACCAACTCAAGTCTCAGCACATCTTAGCGGTAATGCGGCCTCCAAAATTGTACACAGTACTCCAGATGGGGTCTCACCATGGATCTGTACAATGGCATAATGACTTCGGGCTTCCGGCTGACGAAACCCCTAAGTATACAACCTATGATTTGTCTAGCCTTAGATGAAGCTTTCTCCACTTGCTTGGCAGTCTTCATGTCCTCACTGATGATCACCCCTAAGTCACGTTCTGCTACAGTCCTTTGTAGGATTTTACCATTAAAGGTGTACGTCTTGCATGGATTTTGGCTGCCCAGGTGCATGACTTTACATTTTTCGGTATTGAAACTGAGTTGCCAGGTCCTGGACCAGTGCTCCAGTAGGAGTAGGTCGTGCACCATACTGTTAGGCATTGAGTTTCCGTCTGGCCCTGTGCTTTGGTCCGACGTGTTCCTGCCTACTACATTGCATAGTTTGGCGTCATCGGCGAATAGCGCTATTTTACCTTGAAGTCCCTCAGCCAAGTCCCTTATGAAGATGTTGAATAGGATCGGGCCCAAGACCGAGCCCTGCGGCACTCCACTGATCACCTCCGTCTTTTTGGAGGGGGTGCCATTCACCATCACCCTCTGAAGCCTACCTCCAAGCCAGTCCCTAACCCATGCTGTCAAACTCCCCAACATCCAGCTTCCCTGTCACCCAGTCAAAGAAGCTGATTAGGTTAGATTGGCAGGACCTTCCCTTAGTAAATCCATGTTGACGCATATCTCGTAGATTCTCCTCGTCTAAGATCGTATCCAATTGGCGTTTTGATTAGAGTTTCCATTAGCTTGCTCACTATTGATGTGAGACTCACTGGTCTGTAGTTAGCAGCCTCCGTCCTGCATCCTTTTTTGTGGAGTGGAATGACGTTAGCCGTTTTCCAGTCCCATGGTAGTCTCTGTTGCTTTTCTCTGTTCCACTCCTATTGAAAGCTGCCACCTGGTCCTCCCATACACACTTTCACGTCCCATTACTGTCTGGCATTTCATTCCAGATGGGACAGTTGGTTCAGCCAAGCAGTTCTTCAAAATTTTATTTTCTACATAAGTGCCAACTTCCCAGCATCCCTTTCATGATAGCTAGGGAGTTCCATCTGTGAGAATATGCTGTCTGCTTGTCTTGGGATATAGCACAGTTACTTACCTGTAACAGGTGTTGCTCAGGGACAGTAGGCAGATATTCTCGCAACCTTCCCTCTTCCCTTAGTTAGCTTTTTTACTGAACTGATGGTTCCATGAGCCAATGTTGGACAGGAAGGCACTCGTGCATGTGCGGTATGGGCCGTTTCAAGACTTTTTTCAAGAGTGATACTACACTTTTAGACCGTTTGTACCTGGCTCTGTGAATGACGTCACCCCATCTGTGAGAATATCTGCGTGCTGTCCCTGGATAATACCAGTTTCAGGTAAGTAACTGTGCCATCTCCTCCCTTATTGGCCATCCTTCAAACTTGCTAGTCCTTATTGCCCTGGAAGCCAGTCAGCTACCCTCTGCCCTACCCTCTAGTAAATGAGTCAGCTTGCCACACTTAGACCTATCTTAGCAAGGTAGCAAGTTTCTCTCTACCATTAGCCCATTGTTAACCGCTTTGAGTTTCTTCTGGTTGAAGACCTGGTATATAAAGTTAAGTTTTAGTTTAGTTTAGCCCTGCAGTTATGCATTTTGTGGTTCTGCATGAGTGTGAGCCACACAATGTAGAGAACTCTTACACTGGTCTCATGAAACTTGAGACTAACAAGGAGTTCTGTACCATGTGACTCAGGCTCGCACAAATCCGTGCACAGAAGAGGCAATTTCCTGTTCAGCAGCCACCATAAACACTTTTTAAAATTGGCATGAAAATCCCAGGCGTTGGGGACAAATGTATAGTTGCCGTGGTGACCTGTTACCTAGAACTTGTCGAGCACTGCTTTAATAAATTCTAGTGTTCTTTCACAGGTTCTCCCTAAAGTCTGTTAAGATGATGCCTAATTGCTTTTTAACTCTCACAAACCTGATCTTCAAAAGCCTACATAGGTTAAAGATCAGGTGGTTATTTGGAGATAAAGTACATATATTATAGAGCTGGGCTTGATGGACGTTTGGTCTGTCCCAGTTTGGCAGTTCTTATGTTATGTTTCTGATCTGCAAAGGTTTCCTCCCGGAGTGAGCTGCTTCTATATGGGAAAATAAGAAGAGAATGTGTTTGTAGAGCACTACGATTCACGGTTTCCTTACTTGCGAATTCGGTTATTTGCGAATTTTTTTTTTTTTTTTTTAATTATTATTATTATTTTATTCTTTTTGCAGGCTGCCCGAACTTCCCCGGACCTTACCTGGTGGTCTAGCAGTGACGCAAGGCAGGAGCAATCTTCCTATGCTCTTACACCGTGCAGAGCCATTATCAAAATGGTTGCCGTGAATTTCCGTTGTAGTCTCAAGACTACAACAGGAACTCACTGCAGCCATTTTGATGATGGCTTTGCATGGGGCAGGAGCATAGGAAGATCGCTCCTGCCCTGCGCCACCGCTAGACTACCAGGTAAGGTCAGGGACGCAGGAAGGAGGCGGGGGTGGGTCAGAGCCAGCCCAAAAAATTATTCGCAATCTTCCCTATTCGCGGGCCGGCTCTGCCCCTAACCCCTGCGAATATTGAGTGTCTGCTATAATCTTGTAGGATTCAAAATCTGGAACTTATGCTTAACACTTGGGGGTTTTAATAGTGGCATTTTTGAAAATATTTTGCCATTGTGAAGCAAATTTGGTAATTCAGAGTTAGCTGAGGGGGAGGGAGAATTTGAGCAGGTTCCTGAGGACTAGTAGTTATACCTCATTTTGAATTGGGGGTTTCCCCTGATCTTCTGATCCAGTTTTAATATGTAACTTGGGACTCCTTTTTAAGAGGAAGAAAAATGTGAATGTGCTTGTCTTAAAACACTTTTTTTCTTAATTTTTCCACAGGAGTACAAATTTGAACTTACTTGAAGGTCTTCTATAACTATTGTGAAGGTAGTTATAAAATTTAAGGTCCTATTTTATGTTTAGTTCATCAGACTACAGAATCCTTTTTTATGAAATTACTGTGCATTATGAAAATGAAACTTTGCAAGTATTTCACATCTTCATTTACTTTTTTATGGCTATCTTAATCTAGTTGATCTGTCTTCAGCCATGTAATCTAATTTTACTGTGTACGGTCTTTTGGGCAAAGTGGTATATTCTTTTCTACTAACTTCTACAGTTGACTCTCATCACCCACATTTTCTTAGGCTTCAGTTGATCTAATCTGAAAATAATGCCAGATGCATCTTATACTTTTTAGCCTTTGTGTCTTGCATTATGTCCTTTCTTGGACAAAACCTGGCACAGTAATGTCATGTCTTCCTCTACCAGATACTACTATCTTATGTTATCTACAAAATGTTGATGCTTCTGGTTTATACTTGCCCATACAGATATTAGTGTATCTATCAGATACAGATGGCTGCAGACTGAGTATAAAAATTATCTGGTTTAGAGTATAATGTAGAATAGTAATCATGTCACATAACTGTAAATCTGTATCTTTTTGAGATCATCATGCAAGTTTTTTTTTTTTTTTTTTTTTGAAGTTATCTGCATCTGTTTATATTGCTTCTTATATTGCTTGTTTTTCTACAGAGCTGTCTGGCGTTTCTCTGCTCGAAGAAGACTCTCTCCAGTCATTATCGATCCTTTCTTGGCGTTTCTTCATTTTTGAACTGAAGTTTGCCTAGTTCTCTAGTGTGAACTTTCTTTTCAACCATCTTTACGATTTTGATCCATAAAATAGACAAGCTATAATTCTACAATGTCAAAGTCATTCCAGCCATCCTCTCTCAGTAGGGATTCACAAGTTCATGGGCGTGATCTTTCTGCAGGAATAGGCCTTCTGGCTGCTGCTACCCAATCTTTAAGTATGCCTGCCTCTCTTGGAAGGATGACCCAGGGTACTGCACGCCTTGCTAGCTTAATGAATCTTGGAATGAGTTCTTCATTGAATCAGCAAGGATCTCATAATACGCTGTCTTCTGCTAGTGCTTCTTCGCATAACTTGCCATCTATTTTTAGCATTGGAAATAGAGGTCATCCCCCTCTAGCTTCTCAGCACCGTGGAGATCCAGACCAGGCCACTAATATATTGGCTAGTTTTGGTCTTTCAGCTAGAGACTTAGATGACCTGAGTCACTTTCCAGAGGATAAAATCACTCCTGAAAACTTGCCCCAACTTCTTCTACAGCTTAAAAGGAGGAGAGCTGAAGAGATATCTTCATTGGGTTATGGTAGAGAAGGCAGATCTGTTTCCCGGGAGCAGCCATTCAGAGTACCTAGGGATGACTGGGAAGAATCGAGGTCCTTTAGACGGGATAGTTTTGAGGATCGTGGTTCAGGTCTCAACCCAGTGGTTGAATATGACCATGGGAGTCGCTCTCAAGAGTCTGGTTACTATGACAGAATGGATTATGAAGATGACAGATTAAGAGATCGAGAGAGGGGTAGGGAGGATTCTTTTTACTCAGAGACCTCACATAGCTATCGTAAGTTTGACAGTGATTATGACAGAATGGGTCGTGGTCCTGGTCAAGAGAGATCTTTATTTGAGAAAAAAAGAGGATCTCCTCCAAGTAGCAATGTTGAGGACTTCCATGGATATTTACCCAAAGGTTATCCCCATCTGTGTTCTATATGCGATATGCCAGTTCACTCTAATAAGGTGAGTTCCTACATTGTATTGGATGCTTCTCTTTTCCATTACAATATGATCTGTTTATTTTTAACCACCTTTTTTCCTTAAGCTACTGCTGTGGCGTGAATGGTTTAATTGATCTGTATAACGTATTTATTCCCAAGTATGTTGAATATCATGCTGCTTTATTTCAAAGGTGACTTCACATTTTTAATTACAGGGCTTTACATTACTCCTCTGTTAGCCCATATTGCTGTTTGGTCTGAAGATGTAACTCCTCCTCCACTAGGGTTTTTTTTTTTTTTTTTTTAAAGACTTCTATTAACCATAAATTTGGGTAGTTTTATTAATGTGTCCAGTTTTCTGTCCAAGAACCTTGTTTCAGGTTAAGCTTTCCATTACATCAGTTTGTTTTGGTAGTTAAGATTCATTCTTGCGTGGTATGCTTTTCTTGCCTACAGCCACAGGGCAAGAGTTAAATGTAAAGCCCTGGAATTCATTTGCAGCAGTTCATATAGTTTTTTTGTACATTCATTCTTGGTAAACACATCAACACCACTGTATCACACTGTGCCTTAGACTTATTAGCTTTCTATTTTCAGTACACCATTTTGTACACATTTCAGAGTGATGTTCCACATCTTTTAGACTGCAGATAAGAGTACTGTACTGTCCTGAAATAATTTCCTACTCTCAGATCTGGGAGTATGTTCTCAGGCCTAAAGCAGTATGAATATTATATGCATTTTGGTAACAATCTTCCCAGAACATTCAATTCATAATTTAATCTTGGTAAAATACTGTTCAGACTAGCTAAAATAGTTCAACCATATTGAATTTTCAGGTAAAAGGATAGTATTCCTTCTACAATATCTCATTACAGGCTTAAAATCTAAAGTTTTTCACAGTTTTCCCAAAGACCTCATATTTCTATCACGGTCATTCATTCTTTCTGGGAGTACATTTGTCTTGCTAAGCAGTTGAGGGTTATGAAAGAGGAAACAGTAGCAGATTTTTCTCACAACCCTTACAGGGTACATTCTGGGGCAAGTACTTCTTGCCTCAAATTAAGCATACATTTTCTCTTATATTCTTGAAATACAGTGTAGGTTTCTTTATCCTGCTTTATCCCAGCAGCTGGAATGCAAAGAAAATAAGAACATTCCTAGTGACTTTACAACTTTTTCAGAGAAAACTAGGTGAGATTAAGAGGTAGCAGGATCTACAAAATGTGGGTAGCTTTAGCAATCCAAGTTGTATTAGAAATACTTAAAGGTTGAGTCTAACCTGCTGAGCACTTTTGAAAATCATCCATGCAATATGCTTTCAGAAGGTGGTTGTTTGTTGTTGTTTTTTGTTGTTTTTTTTTTGGGGGGGGGTGGCGGGTAAAGAACATTAAGCAGAAAAGCCTCCATAGGAAGTAATTCTAGTAAATTTCCTTGTTTCTCTGGTGATGGTATGATCATGAAGGCCCAAACTTGCAGTTGTGTAGGGGTTTATTTTTTTTGTTTGTTTTTTGCTTTTTAATAGCAAACAGTTCTCTATAGTGCGGGGATGTAGGTAAACACTAAGGGCCTAGATTCACTAACAGTAGCGACTCAATCGCTGTTGGCTGATTCTCTGTCCGATTTCCCAACAGTGGTTGATTCACTATTAAGT
Source organism: Geotrypetes seraphini (assembly GCF_902459505.1). Taxonomy (NCBI): domain Eukaryota; kingdom Metazoa; phylum Chordata; class Amphibia; order Gymnophiona; family Dermophiidae; genus Geotrypetes; species Geotrypetes seraphini. The sequence goes on along the minus strand of NC_047101.1, from coordinate 25,998,402 downwards.
TTGCATGCAAATGATTTGCACGCAAACTCTCTGACTCAATCGCTCAGTGAGTGATTGAGTCAGGGCAGAGCTGTGACAGGAGAAGCTGTTGCTGCTGTTGGGGCTCCCTTCCTCCCTCCCCAAACCCAACAAAATTGCAGGATGGATGCAGACTCTCTCCTGCCATCTGCGCTCCCCACACCGCACTAACAAAAATGGCAGGAGGGATGCCGACTCCTTCCTTTTCTCCCCCCAAAAACAAACGTGGACATCCCGGTCTGGTCCCCAACTGCCACCCCCGCCACTTCAAAATTATGGCAGGGGGGGATACCCACTCCCTCCTGTCACCGGACATGGAAGCCCCCGTTCCCATCCCCCTCCCTGTACTTGTGAAATAAGTTGGGAGCAGGAGGAGTGCTCATTCCCTCCTTGGCCTCCTCAGACGCGATTGAGCCTTAGGCCCTCATTGGCTCAGGTGCCTCAGGCCCCTCCCAAGGGAGGAGCCCGAGATGCCTGAGCCAATCAGACCCTTAGGCTCCTCCTCATGCATCACATGATGCACTGGGGTAGGGCCTAAGGCCCAGACACGTTGGAGGAGGCCGAGGAGCAGGAGGGACTGAGTACCACTCCTGCTCCCAACTTTTTTACGGGGAGGGGAATGGAGAGGGGGGCTTCTGAATCCGGTGGCAGGAGGGAGTGGGCATCCCTCCTGCCATAATTTTGAAGCGGGGGAGGGGGGGGAGTTGGCCCGATGGCAGGAGGAAGTGGGAAACCCTCCTACCACAATTTTTAAGTGGCAGGTGGCGTTCGGGGAGGGAGGGGGCACTTGTCTAGAGGGGGGAGCTTTTTTATTTATTTTTTAATTGGACTGATATTAAAATATGATTCAAAATGGCCAAGCAATTGTTAATGAATCGATCTCTTGGCTATTTTGCATGGGATTTTACTAATTTGCAAGGGTTGGATCGGATTGTTAAGTGGGCGGTGGGCCTTTTATTGAATCAGGTCGGGGAACAATCACAAAACTGGTTATGTGATCGTCGGGACAGGATCGGAAGGTTTAGTGAATCTAGGCTTAGGTGATGTCTTCAACAGAGCCTTGTGTGCTGGTATTCTAGCTCAGAGAACTCACCTTTTTGAGAATGAGTGGGGGGTTCCCTCACTACCTTGATGAGCTTCCCCAACCCTCCTAGGCTTTGGATGTCTTCTCCTATAGCAGTGTGAGCAGCACCCCTTTTCCCCTGCTCAAATTTTCCAAATTCCTAAATTGCTGCAGCAATGTTTATTTTAGTCTTGCTTAATTCTGACCCAGCACTATTCAACCCCCAAATTGGCAGATTTTTGTGTTTGGCTTTTCTGCAACATGATTTTGATTCCACAAATAGCTTCTCCCAAGGGCTTCACTTTTCTAAGACATTGGTAGCCAAAATCAGGTTACAGTGGCTTGCTGGGCAGCTAACTTGTCACTTGCAGCTGGGTCTCTGGTATGCACCACCATCCCCTCCTCCTAAGAGCTATGGTCTCAGAAAATGAACAAAGGAAAATAATGCACTTCCCAAGTCAGGTAACTATCCTGACAAAAGGGGGAGAAACTGCTCCCGATAAAGGGATAGCAAAAAAGTTTTCCTTATCAACAGCCAATGAATCAAGAGATGAGTGGGTTGTGTCCATCCCCCACAGGTGGAGATAAAGGGCACCAAGCTGAGCTCTGTCATATATAGGATAGTATGCTCACTGGTAATCCTGTATTCTCTGTCTCTGCAAGTGGATGGTTGGTCTTTTTCCTGCTCCTAGTTTCATCTCCTTCTTAGTGTGGCTGGGAAGCAGTAGCTTGGTTCAGCCTGGCTTAGTTACTTTTTCGGCTTAGGCTTCCTGGGTAACTATTGCAGGGTATAGCTAGTGGTGCCAGTTCTGTACCCCACCCCAGTGCCTACATTTTCCATGATCCTACACTTCTTGTTCCCTCCTGACTGGAGAAAAAAAAAAAAAAAGGAAAAAACCCAGATGTGCGCAGGTACTCGAGGCAAGTTTGGATAGCCCACACAGTGTCTGTTTTCCTGGGAGGAGTGGTGAGTACTGCATGTTTGTTGATCTAGGCCTGGTAGTGTTGCAGTTAAAAAAAAACAACTAAATTCTTCCCCTCCCCTACCCCCAGCATGGTTCTTCAAGCTGACTCTCAGGATGGCTGTTGTCTGCAGCATATAGGGCTGTTCCTGTGATGGCTTACCAACCATTTGCCAGGCTCCAGGTATCGGAGCAGCTTGATGGATGCTGATAGCGGGTTGGGGGTGGGGGGGGACACTCCAAGTATGGGTATTTTCTCCCTCCTTGTCATTTTGGGCCATGTTTGGCTTTCCTTAATCAGCTTTTAGAGATCTCCGTGCATTCTGCATAACTGGTCTTGGCATGCCTGTCTTCAAATGCAGTGGCAGCCATCTATGCTCATTTTGTTTCCTCCTAACTTGAGTTCTTCAAGTGGGGTACTGCAGCTTGTCTTTGGTTGGAGATAGGACAGGAGTGTACTTGGTTGGCTCGCCCTGAGTTGGGGGGAGGGGGGCTCTCGGTTCAGTTATAGACTTTGGCCTGCTTGAAGTTCTTCCTCCTTTAGTCTGCATGTAGCCTGTCAGGGTAGGGTTGTCCAGAAAAATCTAAAGTTGGAAAAACTGTGAATTGAAATTTTTCCCATGAATTTGATTGTGTTTGATCAGAAAATTAATTTTTTAAAACCCATCATGGGGTTGCTCAGAGTCACTGATTTCACATAAAGCTCTTTTTCTTAAAAATTTATTATTGTTGCTTAATGGAACAAATTTCTTGGTATTATAGCTATAACTTTTATGTTTTCATACTCAGCAATGATACATTGATAAAAAGAAAATATTGTACAATCCCACTCTATTCCTGGACAAGTGGTTATGCAATTATGGTCTCCAGACGGTTTGTAGGAAACCTCAGTCAGTCTTCAACCCCTTACCTCAGAACTGCCTCCTATGAATCCAGTTGCATTGCCTATAAGCCAGACAGGAGGAGCTAGTTTTCTGCTCGTGTCTTATTTTTCTTTAAAATCATTCTTTGTTCACAATTTGTTTCTTCTGGCTGTAGAAGATCAGACTTGGGAAAGTCTGTTTCCAGTGGGTTGACTGCCTGGCAATGTACCTTCTGGACAGCCTGCACTTTTGGATTGGAGCTCAGGGATTGTTCCCTTAGGAGCTGGCTCACCCCAGGTTCGTCCACTAGTGGGTTTAAGCGAAGGCTGAGTGGCTCCATGGAGGTATGTCCAGGATTGGGGCCAACTGTGCTCCTCTGCCAGGTCATGCATGCAGTGTGTTCTGGTAAAGGAGATCCCTGGCTGCAGTCAGAAGACCAGCAGTCCAGTTTGATAACAGCTTTCCAGCACACAGCTTGTCATATAGTGAGTAGAAAACTGATGGTCTGTCACAGCGATTTTTTTGGGGGGGGGCCTTTAAAAGTGGTTTTTGGGTAATTTGGGAGTTAGCTGTAGTCTTCTTCCTTTAAAATAATTATTTTGGGGGGGTTCCTGTGCTATTTTCTTTTAAAAATTGCTCTGCTGTTAACTTGGATTTTTTTTTCTTAATTGGAATTTAAAGCTATTTTTCGCCTCTACAAGTTTCGTCTTTGCAAGAAAACTACTTCAGATTCATACCTTGTTTGCGGTGGATGGCTGAGATTGTCTTTAACCTGTGTTTTGTGTTGATTCTTCAGTGGCACAGGTTACTAAGTGCACTTCCCTCAGTGATGGTAGGGTGGTGGTGAAGGACACTCAGGACCGCAGAGTGGATTTTGTCCTCAAGCGCCTACTGCCTACTTTGTGGCTAGAGCTTGTCATTTGAAGCTCCGCATTGATCCTGACCTGACCCTTTGGAGGCTTCTTGTTACAATGTTGGTATCTGTTCTGCAGTACTATAGTTGTGGGTTAGGCTGTTGGGGCCAGTTACTGAGTCCAGCCCTTGGCATTGCTTTCACTGTGGGTAGTGCTGTTGCTCATAAAAAGTGTTCTAGAGCAGCTGGTCAATTAAACCTGTCTTGGGGGAGTGGGAGTGGCCAAGATGGCGGCATTGACCGAGCTGTGAGATCGAGCTCTCGTGGCTGTTAGCGGTTTTTTTCCTAGAGCAATTATTCCGCATAAAAGGAAAGGTTTGGTTAAGGCGCCTTCTTCCTTGACGCCGATACCACCTATTAGACAGCAGACGATTGAGTAATTATTGCCCGGTATCTGCATTGGGACTGGCGGAATTAGCCCTGTGCTGGGGAAAGGTAAAGCAGGCCTTAAGTCACAGGGGCATGAAATCTCTCTTTCGCCACTGAAAACAGAACCACCTCCTTGTCCGGCGGATTCAAACGCCCTGCAGGTGGGAACTACCAGTGTTGCCGAGGACATGCCTGGAGTTCCGGAAGAGGAAGCAGCCGGGGCAGATGAGCTTCTGCCGATGGAAGTCAACATTGGGGAGAGGAACCCCTCCATCGAGGTGACTTTAGCAGCAATTTGGCAAATGCTCCAGAAATTGGTTAAAGCTGCAGTTAAAACATCAGAGGCTGCCTCGAAGACATCATAGGAGGTAAAAACTTTGGCTGGTAAAATCGACGATATTTCAAGAGCGTTGGAACATTCTAACATAGAAATGAAAAATTCTATAGTAAATGTGCAATCGGAAGTTCAAGACTTACAAGCCTTTAAAGTAGCTGCGATTAAAGATAATACTATGCTTCAAAGAAAAATAGAAAACATTGAGAATTTTAATCGTAGACTTAATGCCAGAATTTTGAATTTCCACAAAGTACCCGGGATTTCAGCATATGAGATGTTCAAGAGATATTTGGTGGAAGTTTTAAATATTCACCAGACCATATTCCTCCATTAAATAAAATATATTATCTTCCACAAACCACTAGAGCTCGGGAAACAATGGAGGGAATTAATCCAGGTACACCGCAATTGGATGTTAACAACATATCAGCTATTTTGGAGGAGTCTATTTCTGACTCTTCATTGAGAGTGACACTTCTGATTTCATTTATTTTCCAACAGGACTTGGATTCCTTTATGAAACTCTATTTCCATCTATCAAAAGAACTGTTTTATGGTAAAAAGATATGGATATTCCTGGATGTAACTAAGGTTACCCAGGAAAAAAGGAAACAATTTTTGTCTTTGAGACAGGAGACCAAGGCACTTGGGGTGTCCTTTTTACTGGCGTTCCCTTGTAAATGCGTAGTAAAATTTGCTCAGGTTAAATATATTTTCTTTCAGCCAGAGCAGCTAAAATCGGTTCTGGAGCTAAAGAAAATTGCTGTTTAGCGGAAATTTATTATAATGCAGAGCATGTTATGGCCTTTCATTGATTAGTTCTTTTCCCTTTGTGTTTAACTTCTTAAAAATAACTGCTGTTACTCCCCTTTATTTTTTGTGGTCTAAGAAAGCGAGAATTTTATTTTCATATCCATTTATAAATGTGATGTGTTAACATTTACTCCGGCTGTATTTCCTTAGCAAGAATGTTAGTTTCTTGTAATATTGAAAATTTCAATAAATAGTAATTTTTAAAAAAAAAAATGTGTTCTAGTGCAATGGGTGTGTCATTCTGGACAGTAGGGTACTCTCCCCATGCTTGCAAATTGTGCAGAAGGAATTCATTTCAGGTTAAATACTACTCCTCTAGAGGACTCTGCTGCCCTCTTCAGTTTTTCTTTCTGTATGTGAGCTGGAAGGTATATTTTAGCATTTTTTTGTGATTTTTGCAGTTATTGGTGCACCAGGTTTCTCCAATATGGGGGGAAGCTCTGCCTGCATGAAGAAAACAGACTTCGGTCTGCAGCTGGCAGGTTAAGCCCTTGGGGTCCAGTTTAGCCAGCCTGTAGAGAACTAGTTGCCAACTGAATTGCAAGGGCTTGAGCTCAGGCTTAGGCATTTTCAGGGGCATCAGTGGGGCTCTTCAGAGTGCCAGCTGCAATTTCACCCCCCCCCCCCTCTTTGCATGCATGGTTCTGTGAGGGTGAATGGCAACTCGAAGATCTCTGAGTGTGGAAAACTGATTGAGGTAGGGATTTTTCTCCCAGATCCAGCTGCTACTTAGAGCTGAGGCAGGCTTCAGCACCTTCAGAGCTTATGTCAATGAGTAAGGCTATTACAGCCTATGGGCAAAATCAGGTGAGAGGATCTGAAGAACCTATTTTTGAAGTTTCTGCTACATCCTGTAAGGTTCCCCTCTAAAGTCCTGTTTTTTGAGGGCCAGGTTCGCTAATATTGTTGGTAAAATCCAATGATTTAAAAAAGACGAGCCATTTTCAGTGAACCACGTGCAAATGAAGTTCACGGAGGGTCATCAAATTTACGTGATGATGGCAATTGGCACATTCACAGAATAGTCCATGGGAAGAGACATGGGTAGAAATCTCTGTTAAGACTTACTCCAGCCCATCTACACCCTCCCAGCATTGAAGCCCTCCCCAGCCCATCCTCCACCAAACAACAATATACAGACACAGACCGTGCAAGTCTGTCCAGTACTGGCCTTAGTTCAATATTTAATATTATTTTCTGATTCTAAATCCTCTGTGTTCATCCCACGCTTCTTTGAACTCAGTCACAGTTTTACTCTCCACCACCTCTCGGAGCGCATTCCAGGCATCCACTACCCTCTCCATAAAGTAGAATTTCCTAACATTGCCCCTGAATCTACCACCCCTCGACCTCAAATTATGTCCTCTGGTTTTACCATTTTCCTTTTTCTGGAAAAGATTTTGTTCTACGTTAATACCCTTCAAGTATTTGAACGTCTGAATCATATCTCCCCTGTCTCTCCTTTCCTCTAGGGCAGGGGTGTCCAATGTCGGTCCTCGAGGGCCGCAATCCAGTCGGGTTTTCAGGATTTCCCCAATGAATATACATTGAAATCAGTGCATGCAAATAGATCTCATGCATATTCATTGGGGAAATCCTGAAAACCCGACTGGATTGCGGCCCTCGAGGATCGACATTGGACACCCCTGCTCTAGGGTATATGTATTTAGGGCTTCCAGTCTCTCCTCATATGTCTTCTGGCGCAAGCCTCCTATCATTTTTGTCGCCCTCCTCTGGACCGCCTCGAGTCTTCTTACGTCCTTCGCCAGATACGGTCTCCAAAATTGAATACAATACTCCAAGTGGGGCCTTACCAATGACTGTACAGGGGCATCAACACCTTCTTCCTTCTACTGACTACGCTTCTCTTTATACAGCCCAGCATCCTTCTGGCAGCAGCCACTGCCTTGTCACACTGTTTTTTCACCTTTAGATCTTCGGACACTATCACCCCAAGGTCCCTCTCCCCGTCGGTGCATATCAGCTTCTCTCCTCCCAGTATATACGGTTCCTTCCTATCACCAAATGCATTACTCTGCATTTCTTTGCATTGAATTTTAGTTGCCAGGCATTAGACCATTCCTAACTTTTGCAGATCCTTTTTCATATTTTCCACTCCCTCTTCGGTGTCTTCTCTGTTACAAATCTTGGTATCATCTGCAAAAAGGCACAGTTTTCCTTCTAACCCTTCAGCAATGTCACTCACAAACTTATTGAACAGGATTGGCCCCAGCACCGAACCCTGAGGGACTCCACTACTCACCTTTCCTTCCTTCAAGCGACTTCCATTAACCACCACCCTCTGGCGTCTGTCCGACAGCCAGTTTCTGACCCAGTTCACCACTTTGGGTCCTAACTTCAGCCCTTCAAGTTTGTTCAACAGCCTCCTATGAGGAACTGTATCAAAGGCTTTGCTAAAATCCAAGTAAATTACATCTAGCATATGTCCTCAATCCAGCTCTCTGGCCACCCAATCAAAAAATTCAATCAGGTTCGTTTGGCACGATTTACCTTTTGTAAAGCCATGTTGCCTCGGATCCTGTAACCCACAGGTGTCAAAGTCGGTCCTCGAGGGCCAGAATCCAGTCGGGTTTTCAGGATTTCCCCAATGAATCTGCATGAGATCTATTTGCATGCACTGCTTTCAATGCATATTCATTGGGGAAATCCAGAAAACCCGACTGGATTCCGGCCCTCGAGGAGGGACTTTGACACCCCTGCTGTAACCCATTAGATTCAAGGAAGTACACTATCCTTTCTTTCAGCAAAACTTCCATTATTTTTCCAACAACTGAAGTGAGGCTCACCGGCCTGTAGTTTCCTGCTTCATCCCTGTGACCACTTTTATGAATAGGGACCACATCCGCTCTCCTCCAATCCCCAGGAATCACTCCCGTCTCCAGAGATTTGTTGAACAAGCCTTTAATAGGACTCGCCAGAGCTCCCTTAGTATCCTGGGATGGATCCCGTCTGGTCCCATCGCATTGTCCACCTTCAGTTTTTCAAGTTGCTCATAAACACCCTCCTCCGTGAACGGCGCAGAATCTACTCCATTTTCTCGTGTAACTTTGCTAGACAATCTCGGTCCTTCTCCAGGATTTTCTTCTGTGAACACAGAACAGAAGTATTTGTTTAGCACATTTGCTTTCTCCTCATCACTTTCCACATATTGGTTCCCAGCATCTTTTAGCCTAGCAATTCCATTTTTCATCTTCCTCCTTTCACTAATATATCAGAAAAAATTTTTGTCTCCCTTTTTTACATTTTCAGCCATTTGTTCTTCTGCCTGTGCTTTCGCCAGATGTATCTCTCTTGGCTTCTTTCAGTTTCACCCTGTTGTCCTTTCTGCTCTCCTCTTCTTGGGTTTTTTTATATTTCATGAACGCCAACTCTTTCGCCTTTATTTTCTCAGCCACTAGGTTGGAGAACCATATCGGCTTCCTTTTTCTCTTGTTTTTATTGATTTTCTTCACATAAAGGTCCGTAGCCATTTTTATCGCTCATTTCAGCTTAGACCACTGTCTTTCCACTTCTCTTATGTCCTCCCATCCTAACAGCTCTTTCTTCAGGTACTCTCCCATAGCATTTAAAGTCCTTACGTTTGAAATCTAGGACTTTAAGTATCGTTCGGCCGCTCTCCACTTTAGCCATTATATCAAACCAAACCGTTTGATGATCGCTACTTCCCAGGTGAGCATCCACTCGAACATTAGAGATATTCTCTCCATTTGTGAGGACCAGATCCAATATCGCTTTTTCCCTTGTGGGTTCCGTCACCATTTGTCTGAGCAGAGCCTCTTGAAAGGCATCCACCATCTCCCTACTTCTTTCCGATTCTGCAGACAGAACATTCCAGTGCGCATCCGGCAGGTTGAAATCTCCCAACAGCAGCACCTCCTCTTTCCTTCCAAACTTTTGGATATCCACAATCAGATCCTTATCAATTTGCTGCGATTTGAGTCTGAGGTCTGTAGACTACACCCACATAGACAGAAGTTCCATCGTCTCTTTTCAGAGCAATCCATATTGCTTCTTCCTCTCCCCAGGTCCCTTGCATTTCGGTCGCTTGGATATTGATCTTTACATAGAGAGCTACTCCTCTACCTTTTTGACCATCTCTGTCCTTCCTAAAAAGATTATATCCCGGTATGTTTGCATCCCGTCCATGTGATTCACTGAACCATGTCTCTGTGATAGCGACAATATGTAGATCTGCCTCTAACATCAGGGCTTGCAGATCATGAACTTTGTTGCTTAGACTGCGAGCATTTGTGGTCATCGCTTTCCAGCTATTTTTCAGCGATAATCTTCTTTTTCGTATGGAATTTTTGTTTTGTTTCACTTTCCGTTGCTGATATTGCTTATGTTGCAGTCTTTACTACTATCACATCTTTTCTTTTGCATCGCATAGCTCACTTTTGGGGCACTGTGATCCTGGTAGCTCCAAATTGGCTGTGTCGTCTGTGGTATGAGATCTTGTGGATCTTGCGATTGGGCGAGCCTTTGCGGTTCCCAGTGACTCTAGATTTGCTCAATTAGGGTCCAATCGGTATGGAAAATCTGTCCCACTTTGGTCTTACAGCCTGGCTCTTGAAAGGTTTTGGCTGAGGCATAAAGAATATTCGGAGCAGGTTATTTTTACTCTTTTCCACGCATAAAAGAGACGTCCGCGGCTTATGCTAGAGTCTGGAGGGATTTCAGTACTTCCCTAGCAACAGCAGCAGATGAATCCAGAGACCAATGGGATAGCCCACATCTACCAGCAGGCGGAGATAGAGAAACTGATTAACAGGTGGTCCTATTGGCTGGCACTCCTCCTGTCTCATCAGTATGCTCTATCTCCCAGCAGGGGAAAGTCGCTGTTCCACTAGCTCCTGGATTCTGGCTGTGGCTGGATAAATATTTTCTCCTGTTGCAGTTTGCTCTTCAGTGAGGCAGCAATTATATTTCTCCTGTTGAGGTTTGCACTTCAGTGAGGCAGCAATTATATTTCTCCTGTTGAGGTTTCCCTCTTCAGTGAGATAGGGGTGTCCGGCTGGACGGTGCCGGCTTTAGAGGTTACACTTGGGCCCCCCCCCCCTTGTCCCTGCCTCACCCTCCCTCCAGTGATAGAGGGGTTAGCTGGGTCTCTAATTTTTCTTCTTTCCCTTGAAAAAAAAAAAAAGAAAGAAAGAAAGAGACCATTTGCTATTTGCAGTTATGCATTCTCAGGGGTGCTCAACCGGTGTCTACCGGTGTCTCAGTCCTGTAAGCCTGGTTATGAGTATCCCTTTGTTGCATTGCCCTGTGGGTTATATTATTTTGTGGTTGTCTTGGACCTACGGATTTGTGTTGGTTTTATGCTTGTTCTGGAGTACCTGCAGCTGTGCGGTCGCGTGCCTTCCAACTAGCTTTCTTCATCTTCTAAGCCTTGTTAGGGCAGTGAACGCTGTGCAGTATGGGGAGTTTTTCATTTGCAATGTGTGCTTTTTTTCAGTTCAGGCCTTCTGTTGTTCAAATCGGTGTTTTCCCGTGCACGGGAGCCGCGAGCTTGTTTTTGTGCGTGGGCGGGAGAGACCTGATTTTTGCGGCCTGTTCGCTGGGGCTGTCCTGTGCGCAGTGGGTGCCGCGGCGGTGTTCAAGCCGCCGAGTGAGTCGCGCTTGTAGAGTCAGTGCCTTTCAGCGAGCGGGTGGCTCGTGCTTCTGCTCCGACGCTGGCGATGGAGCCACTGCATTATTGGCGCCTGTTTTCAGCTGCGGCCTTATCTCTGCGCCTCCCCAGTTTCCCGGTTCTGGTCTTGACTGTGTCGGGGGTTGCAGGTACAGTTTCTGTTCACGCGGCAGTGGGACTCTCTCTCGAAGTGCTTCTTTGGGGTCTGGGAGCCATTCTGCCTTGCCTGAAGGCACTGGAGAGGGAGTCCATTCGGCAATTGGCCCCTCGGTTACAGCTTGTCACGGCGCTGGGTCAGCAGGAGGTGCTTTGCCGCTGGGACGGTCAGCGGCGGGGGAGGGATACCAGGGTCTTGGTTCGGATCTCTCCTCCTGCATCCCGGGGTCCCGGTATGGTAAGAGTTCTGCCTGTTGGCTGTTGCCTCTTATTTGCGCCTTGGGGTCGCGCTGCTAGTATCAAGTGGTGCTATTACAATATTTCCTTGTCATATGTATGTCTATTATATTGCTGGAGAGTTTAAGTGATTTTGTACACTTACTGATGATAATACAAGGGATATTGAATTTAAAAAAAAAAAAAATATATAAAATAAATAAAATAAAAATAAACCGCCTTGTACTGTCGTGCTGAGTTTCCTGTTGGGGCTACGCGCTCTTAGTAATGTGGGAGTTACCTGGTGGCACCTTCACTTTTCAAGCGGGCAGGACTAGGTTTTGTTTATATCTGGATCAACGCAGGGTCTTGTGTTTTTCGGAATACTCAACAGCCTTGTGCGGCTATCGTCTTTTCCTGACGTATGTTAATCAGGTTCCCTATTTCTTTTTTTCCCCTCTTCATTGTTATGCGCGGGGTCGTTCCCTTGTAGCCATGTGATGAACGGCTCTCTGAGAGGGGAGATAGGGCTTTTTGTCAGTTTGCATCATCCCTGCAGTGTATTATCCCAGGACAAGCAGGCAGCATATTCTTGACTGATGGATGATGGCACCGACGGAGCCCCGGTACGGACAATTTTAGAGTGATTGCACTCTAAGAACTTTGAAAGTTCTAGTAGGCCGGACCGCGCACGCGCGAGTGCCTTCCCGCCCGACAGAGGCGCGCGGTCCCCAGTTTCTTAGTTTCCGCGGAGCTAAGAAGACGTGTGTTCCAACTGCTGATGGAAAATTTTTTCAAATTTTTCTCGCCTTCCTGCTCGCGCGTTATTTTCTTGTCGTGATTTATTCACCTTATCGTTTCTTTCTTTTATTTTAAAAAAAAAAAAAAAGTCCATTTTTTTTGACTTTTTTCCAGTCAGCCCCGGCGGGGCCTGTTGGCACCATCGAAGCCTCAGGCTTCGATTTTGCTACGGCCATTTTTCCCTTCATGCCCCCTTCACCGGGTTTTAAGAAGTGTCAGCGGTGTGCACGTCCTATTTCCCTTTCCGACCCGCACAAGTGGTGCCTTCAGTGTCTGGTCCGGACCATAGGGCAGAAACGTGCACCCGCTGCAGTTCTCTCCAAAAGAGAACTCTAAAGAATCGCCAAAGTTCAACAGCGAATTCTTTTCGGTGCCGCCATGGAAGTTCCCCCGGCATCGACACCGTCATCTTCCTCCAAATCGGCACCGGTGACTTCGACATCGCAAGATCCATCCTCGGTGTCGCACCCTGTAGGTAAGCCGGCTAAGAAGCCATCCCCTACTGTCTTTAGCCCGCCAGTCGAACAAGCAGTGAGCCAAGTCCTGCAGACTGCGCGCCGGCCTCGCAAACGCTCCGCTCCTATTGAAGTCACTGCCTCTTCATCGGCATCGACTTCGCCTGAGCGTCGAGCTGCACCGCAGGTACCGAGCAAGAAAAAAGCGGTACCGGTGCCATCGGGACCGTCTCTGGATGAGAGAATAGCATCCATCCTTCAGGTCCAGCTTAAGGAGCAGTTACAACACTTGCTCCCGGCTCTGCTGACTCCGAGCCTTCCAGTGTCGGTACCTACTGAGCATTCGGTGCCGATCGTCGAACAGCCTGTTTTGTCGGCATCGACGTTGTCGGCACCGCAAAAATCTGTTTCTATGCCTGTTCTCTCGGCGGAACCGGTCTCTTCGACGCACTGCTTACTCGACTTCGGAGCCGGTGCCGTTCTCTGACACCCGTACTGCTGTACAGTCACCCGGTACGGTGTCCATGAGGTCTGGTAAATCGGTACGCAAAACCAAGCATACCGAACCTTCTACCCCACTTTCTCAGGGCCGTCTGTCATCGGTACGGGACCCTGATTTGTGGGATGATTCTGATGACCCCCTCGGTACCGAGGCAGATTATTCCTCGGAGGAGGATGTTACATCGGTGCAGGATCCTGCTGGTAAGCCAGAGCACTCGTCCTTCACCAAGTTTCTTAAGGAGATGTCGGACACCCTTTCCATCCATCTAGAGTCTGACTCTAAAAAATCCAAAGCATTTCTTGATGCTTTGGATTTTGACCAGCCTCCGAAATAATTTTTAAAGTTACCCCTCCATGACATCTTGAGGGAAACTTTTTACAAAAATTTAGAAACTCCTCTCACCGTTCCAGGAGCCCCTAGGAAGCTAGAATCGCTTTACAAGGTGATTCCTATTCCAGGGTGTGACAAACCCCAGCTGCCCCATGAATCTCTGCTGGTGGAGTCCACCCTCAAAAAATCGGCAGGCTCTAGTGTATATGCCTCTGTCCCTCCTGGCAGAGAGGGCAAGGCCATGGATAAATTTGGTAAAAGACTTTACCAAAATGCAATGCTGGCCAACCGTTCAGGTAATTATGCGTTTCACTTCTCTTTTTACCTGAAACATTTGATTCAGCAAGTCTCTTCTTTTCAAAAGTATCTTCCTGACCGTAAGCTTCCTGCATTCCAACAATGCACTTCCAGTCTCCTACAACTCAGGAAGTTCATGGTCCGGTCCATCTATGATACTTTTGAACTCACATCCCGAGCCACGGCTATGTCTGTAGCGATGAGACGATTGGCATGGCTCCGAGTCTCCGACCTTGGTGTGAACCACCAGGACCGCCTTGCCAATGCTCCCTGCCTGGGTGATGAGCTCTTTGGAGAATCTATGGATACCACCACTCAAAAGCTCTCTGCCCATGAGACGAGGTGGGATACTTTGCTGAAAAATAAAAAGAAGCCTCCTCCTCCTCGTCCATTTAGACAGCAGCCATCATATCAGAGGCGGTTTTCTGCTCGGCCAGTTCAGCCTCAACCTCCACAACCTCGGAGGCAGCGGCAACAGCACCAACAAGCACGTCAGCAACAGCCGCCTACCATAAAGCCTGTCACTCAGATTAAGCCGACTCAGCCCTTTTGACTCCCTTCTCCTGGGCATTGCCAGTCTCCCTCCCTCCTGTCCTCTTCCACAGCCCATAGGAGGTCGATTAACCATTTTTCACTCTCGATGGGAGGTAATCACCACCGACCAGTGGGTGCTCTCGATCATAGCCCATGGCTACTCCCTCAATTTTTAGACTCCTCCGCCGTTAGGCCTGCCAAAAGAGTCTGCTTCCAACAAGTCTCAGTCCCTCCTTCTCGCTCAAGAGGTTCAATCCCTCCTTTTTCTCAATGCCATCGAAGAAGTTCCTCAAGATCAGCGAGGTCAGGGTTTTTACTCCCGGTACTTTCTAGTTCCCAAAAAGACCGGAGACCTCAGACCCATCTTAGATCTCAGAGATCTCAACAAATGTTTGGTCAAGGAGTAAATGCTCTCTCTTGCTACCCTCTACCCTCTTCTCGCTCAGGGCGACTGGCTATGCTCCCTCGATCTCAAAGAGGCTTACACACATATTCCTATCCATCTGACGTCCAGGCAATATCTGCGCTTTCTCATCAATCAACATCATTATCAATACAAAGTGCTACCCTTCGGCCTGGCCTCCTCTCCCAGGGTATTCACCAAATGTCTGATTGTGGTAGCGGCCTATCTCCGCTCTCACAACTTTCAAGTCTTCCCTTATCTGGACGACTGGTTGATCAAAGCTCATTCCCCTCAGGCGGTTCTGCTTGCCACCAATCAGACCATTCACTTCCTTTGACTATTAGGGTTCGAAATCAATCTACCCAAGTCTCACCTCATTCCGACCCAGCGACTTCAATTTATTGGAGCCGTTCTGGACACTGTTCTGATGAGGGCGTTTCTTCCATCCAACCGCCTTCACGCCATCCTCCATCTCTGTCAGCAGGTGTTTCAACAGATTACCATTTCTGCGAATCACATGATGGTGCTATTGGGGCACATGGCTTCGACAGTACATGTCACACCCTTCGCATGTCTCCACCTGCGTACTCCTCAATGGACCTTAGTGAACCAATGGTCCCAAGCGACGGATCCTTGTTCACAACACATATCTGTGACCTTGTCTCTTCGACAGTCGCTTCTTTGGTAGTTGACATCTTCAAATCTATCCAGAGGTCTGCTGTTCCATCTACCTCCTCATCAACTAGTCATCACCACAGATTCCTCCCCCTACGCCTGGGGAGCTCACTTGAACGAATTCCAAACTCAGGGATTTTTGACTGCCCAGGAAAAGAAACACCACATCAATTTCCTGGAACTCCGAGCGATGTTCTATGCCCTCAAGGCGTTTCAACATCTTCTCTTTCCTCAAGTACTACTCATTTGCACAGACAATCAAGTTGCAATGTACTACATCAACAAACAGGGAGGAACGGGCTCTCGCCTGTTGTGTCAGGAAGCCCAACGGATTTGGTCTTGGGCGACAGCTCGTCACTTATTCCTGAAGGCTATCTACTTTCAAGGGGAACAGAATTCCTTAGCGGACAATCTCAGCAGAATTCTCCAACCTCACGAATGGACTCTCGATCCCTCGATTCTTCAGTCCATTTTCGCTCAATGGGGCACTCCTCAAGTGGACCTTTTTGCAGCTCCCCACAACCATCAGCTGCCCCTGTTTTGCTCCAGACTCTCCTCTCCTCACCTTCTGGCGCCCGATGCATTTCTCCTGGATTGGACCAGTCTCTTCCTATATGCTTTTCCCCCTCTACCGCTCATGCTGCGAACACTGTTCAAGCTCAAGAGGGAACAAGCCACCATGCTTCTCATCGCTCCATGGTGGCCCAGGCAACATTGGTTCTCCCTTCTACTTCAACTCAGTTCCAGGGAACCCATACCTCTTCCACTGTTTCCTTCTCTGCTTTCTCAGCATCAGCAGACCCTACTGCATCCCAACCTACAGTCTCTGCACCTGACAGCTTGGTATCTCTCGGGCTGACTTCGGCTCACTCACTCCTTTCTCAGCCTGTCCGCTCTATCATTGATGCTTCCATGAAACCGGCCACGCTCCAATGTTATCAACAGAAGTGGTCTCGGTTTTCTTCCTGGTTCCTCTTACATCACCATGATCCCATGTCTCTAGCAGTGGGACTGGTGTTGGACTATCTTCTTTCCTTGTCTGACTCTGGTCTTAAATCTACTTCTATCAGAGTTCACCTTAGTGCCATTGCTGCCTTTCATGAGCCAATTCATGGAAAACCCCTCTCGGCTCATCCTTTGGTTTCTCGGTTCATGAGGGGCCTTTTCAATGTGAAACTACCTCTCAAGCCTCCTCCTGTGGTCTGGGATCTCAATGTGGTTCTTTCCGCTTTAATGAAGCCTCCTTTTGAACCTTTGGCCACAGCGCATTTCAAATTTCTTACCTGGAAAGTGGTCTTCCTTATAGCTCTCACTTCTGCCAGGAGGGTCAGTGAACTGCATGCACTAGTGGCCGATCCACCTTTCACTGTTTTTCACTATGATAAGGTGGTTCTCCGTACACACCCCAAATTTCTTCCTAAGGTTGTGTCTGACTTTCATCTTAACCAGTCCTGCCTGTATTTTTTCCAAAGCCTCATTCTCATCCAGGTGAACAGGCTTTGCATACCTTGGACTGTAAACGTGCTCTGGCTTACTATCTTGAACGTACTAAGCCCCACAGATCATCTCCTCAACTATTTTTGTCCTTTGATCCTAATCAGTTGGGTCATCCTGTATCTAAACGCACTCTCTCCAATTGGCTTGCTGCTTGCGTTTCTTTCTGTTATGCTCAGTCGGGCCTGACACTGGAAGGTTCTGTCACGGGCCACAAAGTTAGAGCTATGGCAGCCGTCTGTAGCTTTCCTCCGATCTAATTCCATTGAGGAAATCTGCAAGGCTGCTACTTGGTCCTCAGTTCACACTTTTACATCACATTATTGTCTGGATGCATTCTCCAGACGGGATGGACACTTCGGCCAATCTGTTTTACAAAATTTATTTTCCTAATGGCCAACCTTCCCTCCATCCCTCTTTTTGTTAGCTTGGAGGTCACCCATCAGTCAAGAATATGCTGCCTGCTTGTCCTGGGATAAAGCACAGTTACTTACCGTAACAGGTGTTATCCAGGGACAGCAGGCAGATATTCTTGCGTCCCTCCCACCTCCCCGGGTTGGTTTCTTAGCTGGCTTATCCTAACTGGGGACCGCGCGCCTCTGTCGGGCGGGAAGGCACTCGTGCGTGCGCTGTGCGGCCTACTAGAACTTTCAAAGTTCTTAGAGTGCAATCACTCTAAAATTGTCCGTACCAGGGCTCCGTCGGTTCCGTCACCCATCAGTCAAGAATATCTGCCTACTGTCCCTGGATAACACCTGTTACGGTAAGTAACTGTGCTTTTTGGACAGGGTGTTTTCTCTTTCTGCCTGCCAGGTACATGTCCTTCGCTGAGGGGCACTGAACTCAGTTTTGGGGCAGCAGTGCTAGGTGCCCTGGCGGAACTTATCTGCTTATGGTAGGGGGAATACCTTTCTTCCTTTCCTGTGCTTTTCATGTTCCTCCGCTGTTGCACAGGCCTTTCCGGCGTTCCCCTATTTCATGGTAAAGGATATTCCGCTCAGATTCTTTCTGTATCCAAGCGGCGTGCAGTCTCTCTTTTCCAATGTGGCCCCTAAATGGGTCCGTCTAGTGTCCTTGCTGGTATATATTGTGTCCGATATATCTCCATTGGATTGATAGCGCCTCACTCTGGACAACCTGTCATTGCAGCCGTGTCCCGGATGAACGCTTTTCTCTTAGTCATTTGTTAAATTGATCTAGCAATTCCTGATTGACCCTCCCTAATCCCGCCACATACCTCTTTTACCCATGTATTCTCCATGGCAGTGCCGAGGCACCCTCTTGTTGTAACCCACCTAAACTGAGAGGTATTGGCGGGATAG
Source organism: Geotrypetes seraphini (assembly GCF_902459505.1). NCBI lineage: Eukaryota > Metazoa > Chordata > Amphibia > Gymnophiona > Dermophiidae > Geotrypetes > Geotrypetes seraphini. The sequence goes on along the minus strand of NC_047101.1, from coordinate 25,980,229 downwards.
ACGGCATCAATTTAATGATATAATATGGAGGGGTGGCAATCATGGATTCAATACCTTGGCAGTTAGTTGCTTGTCTCTCTTTGGGCAGCGCTTTTGATTTTGGCATGTGCCATTTCTCCTATCCAAGGTTCAAGAAAATTTTAGAAAATGTGGCCAGAGGTACTGTTTTGGCGCTACCAGATGATTCACCTAATTTCTTCTTGACTGAATGCTGGATTTGGATGTCTTTCAGTCGGGCCATTTGGCTGACACGAACAGGGTGATTTCTTTCCTCAGTTCTTTGGAAGTGAATCTTCGAAATTTGCACAGCGCTCTTTTCTCCTGTACTATTTATAGGTATGTCGAGGAGATGTTTTTTTGTTCCTATGGGAGAGACGTGTTCTTCCCAGAAACTTGGGCGATGGGTCACAGTCTCAGGTTTGTAGGCTTCTTTGGTCACCATGACTCAGAGTATGGAATTCTCTTGTTGACTGCACTGGGAACTTCGGCTTGCTTTCCCATTATAACGCTACAGCAGTCTCCCTTGTTCTGGTGGTGCCCGGTTTCTCAGGGCTCCGATTAGTTGATAGGCTCCTCATGCATCGCTCTGTATGTTTTGGTGGCTCAGCGAGATTTCTCTTTTAAAAGGCATGCCTCTGTCTTTGCTGGACTAGCTCATGGCCACCATACATCCCGGGCTGTTGGGTTGGGGGGGACTCGGTGCCTTCCATCCTCAGCTCCAGGAGTCTGGTCTTCAGGGTCGACTCCGTACTTGTTCATTCTTCTACTCTTGAGCGTGGTCAGGCTACCTTTCTGGAGCTTCAGACCCTTCTTCCGGAATGCCGCTGAGGGCCTTTCAGTCGGTATTTTGATGGGGGTATTTCTCTACAGCTTGGGCAGTAGGTGCTGTACTCCATTGCCGGGTACAGTTGTTATTCTACTTCGATGGGTAGACCCTCATTTTCCTCTTCTGTTGGCAGATCATTTTAGGGGTCAAGAAAAGAGTTTGGATAGACTTTCTCGCCGTGCAATGTGACCATGACCCATTTCTTGTATGTTACAGTGTTCAGCACTGTGTACGCTCTAGCAAGTGTGCACGTTAGTGATAGTGAAATCTTCTACGTCCTGGATATTGGGAATTTTGGCTCAGGCGTTCCAGCTCTTTTTATGGACGTGAGATCTCCTGGTACTAGACCTCTTGGTCTCGTCTCACGATTCAATACTTCCTAGCACAGGGAGTGGGAGTTAGAGGGGGGAAACAGCGTGGCTTCTTTCTCACCTCTGGTTTCTCTTTTTCAGTGTTTTCCCCTGGCTGATGATGGCTTGGATTTGCCATCTCCAGCTTGCTTTCCGGGCACTGTATTTGTAGAATTCTGGCTTGACTACGCCATCCTTGCTATGCGGATCGGATGACTCTTTCGACAGCTGGACTATGACGTTTCCTGGTATCTCCGGATTTGCTCACCTAGGGTCCGATCGACATGGATATTCGTACTACTTTGGTATTACGACCTTGCTTTTGAGAAGTCCTGATTGACGTGTAAGGGTTATGCGCAGCAGGTTGTTTCTTCTCTTATCCTGGTGCTACAGACGTCTTCACCTGTGGATTCTGCTTCCTTTTGGATACTTCTCAACTTTGCACCCTTACATAGTTACTTTTTGGCACAGGGGTATTGCCAAGGGCTTAGCGTTCCATTCCCTTCAACTTCAAGTGTTATTCTTAGCTGGTTACCGGGGCTAGGTATATTGCTCTTCGATTACTTCTCAGCTTCATGCCGTTCCGTTCCTAAACGGAGCATGGTATATTTGTACATCTCTTAAAAGCCCTGTCTGGAGTGCAATCTTCCGGTACTTCTTCGCAGTTTCCCGTAGGCGTCATTTCCTCCTTGTGCCGTTGACCACGGGGTTTCTTGTGGCTTTGGTTTCGGCTCTGCAGTTTTCCGAGTTGCAGGCCTTGTTCAGCGGGGATTCTTATTTCTGATTTCCATTATCTGGGGTATCAGTTCAGTCGGTACCATACTCTTTTCCACGCAAAAAAGAGACGTCCGCGGCTTATGCTAGAGTCTGGAGGGATTTCAGTACTTGGTGTGGTTCTCAGGATTTCGCCCTTCCAGGCTTCGCTGTCTCACTTTCTTCTTTGCAGGAAGGAGTTACTAAGGGGTTGACATATAATTCCCTTAAAGTCCAAGTGGCGGCTATTGCTTGTTACAGGAGCAGGGTGTCTCACTCTTCCCTGGTGTCTCAGCCTGATGTAGTTCGGTTCCTGAAAGGGGTTCAACACATTCGTCCACCTGCTGAAAGACCCTGTCTGGAGTTGGTTCTTGGGGGTTGCAGAAGGCTCCGTTTGAGCCTTTAGCTCAGGCGATGCTGAAGGATGTAACTTTGAAAATGGTCTTTCTGGTGGCCATGGCTTCGGCTCGACGAGTGGCCGAATCACAGGCTTTATCTTGCAGGGATCCTTTTTTTCAGATTTTCAGATTCCGAGGTCATGTTTCGGACACTGCTGTCCTTTATTTCTAAAGTAGTTTTGTCTTTTCATGTCAACCAGTCTCTTTTCCTGTCTTCCGGGAGGAGGACTGTGGCTTGCGGTTTTGTTCCCTGCGTTTGCTGAATGTATGCTTCGACCTGGACACGGGGACGAAACATTGATTCAGAACGACGGCCACGGCGCTGAACTTCTGAAAAGGGAATTACAAAGGGATGAGACTCATGGTGGGGAAGAAGTTCAAGAAGAGGATTAGCACTGTAAATACGCTATAGCAAGCAGTCTCCGAGGACAAAGAACAAGGAACCAGCGTGGCTCACTGTAGCGGTGAAGGAAGCGATCAGGGACAAGAAGACTTCGTTTAAGGAATGGAAAACGGACGAAAACTGGAAAAAGCACAAGCAGCATCAAAGCAGGTGCCATAAGGCGGTAAAAGGGACCAAAAGAGACTATGAGGAAAAATAGCCAAGGAGGGGGGAAACTTCAAAGCGTTCTTTTGATATATTAAGGGGAAACAACCCGCAAAGGAAGCGGGTGGGGCTGTTGGATGACCGAGGAATGAAGGGAGTGCTAAAAGAGGACAAAGCCATCGCTGACAAACTGAACACATTTTTTGCATCTGTTTACCGAAGAGGATATACGTAACATACCGGAAGCCGACAGGCTATTCATGGGAAATAAAGACGGGAAACTGACAGGATTGACGGTCAGTCTAGAAGAGAGATATACCAGCTTAAAAATGATAAATCCCCAGGACCAGATGGCATCCAACCGAGGGTAATCAAGCAACTGAAAGGGACTTTAGCCGAACTGCTTCAACTGACAGCCAATCTGTGAATCAAATCGGGAAGGGTTCTGGAAGGTGGCGAGGGTTGATCTTGGAAACTACAGACCGGTGAGTCTGACCTTGGTACCGGGAAACATGGTAGAGGCGCTGATAAAAGACCGAATCATTGAGCACCTTAACTGACACGATCTGATGAGGACCAGTCAGCAGAGGAAGATCTTGCTTGATGAACTTGCTACATTTCTTCGAGGGAGTAAACAGGCAGATAGACAAGGGTGACCCGGTCGACATTGTATATCTGGATTTTCAGAAGGCTTTTGACAAGGTTCCGCATGAATGACTACTTCAAAAAATTGCGAGCCATGGAATCGAGGGTGAAATACTCACTTGGATTAAAAATTGGCTGGCGGATAGGAAACGAGGGGGAGTAAATGGACAATACTCAGACTGGAAAAGCGTCACCAGTGGAGTGCCGCAGAGTTCGGTTCTTGGACACGTGCTCTTCAACATATTTATAAACAATCTGGAAATTGGTACGATGAGTGAGGTGATTAAATTTGCAGATGATACGAAGTTATTCAGAGTAGTGAAGATGCAGGATTGCGAACATCTGCAACGCTCAAGAAATGGGCCACGACATTGCAGATGAGGTTCAACGTGGTTAAGTTTAAGGCGATCCATGTTGGTAACAAAAATCTTATACAGTGGTGCCTCGCATAACGGACGCCTCGCACAGCGAACGCTGCGCACAACGAACTTCAGGTCTTGCTTCCCACAACGAACTTCGTTTCACACAATGAAGTCGCCCGAGCTGCATCCTTCCGCGCAGGCACTGCGCTTAACTGCCCTCTCTCCGCCTGGCTCCCTGTGCAGTGGCGCTACATATTTTAAACCCCCCTGCCGCCGCTGCTGCATATTTTTAAGCCTCTGCCGCCACCGCATATTTTTAAACCTCCCCCCGCCGCCACATATTTTTTTAAAAAAGCCACCACTGCTGCAACTTTAATCTCACCCGCTCACTCGTAATTGGTGGTCTAGCAAATTTCCCAGCCAGAAGCGCAGAGATCAAGAGCAAGCCTTCTGTGCTACTGCCTGGGCCTGCGCTGATCTCTGAATGGCTGCAGTCAGCTCTCGCGGGACTCACAAGAACTAACAGCAGCCATTCGGAGATCGGCATGGGCCCACACAGGCGTGCAGAGGAATTGCTCCTGATCTCTGCGCTTCTGGCCTGTACGCCACTGGCTGGGAAAGATGGGAGGAATTAAAAAAGGTACCGACGGGGGATGATTAAAAAGGTACTGGGGAGTATGTGGGGGGTGATTATAATACACAGCAAGGATCAACAAAACCCCTGTCTCCCCTCCCCTTCACATATATCCCCTCTACTATCAAGAAAATTGAATAAGCCAAATTATTATAGAATGCTACACAGAAATATCATGCTAACAGAATACCACAGTCACACATAGCAGGAATAGGGTTAGGGTAGTGCAACTAGGGCAACTGTCCCCCCTGGTCAAAGAGAGCCGTAAGCCTCTGCCTGGACTTTGCAGTCCCCAGTTGTGTCTAACACCAGCTCTAACAAGATAAATTTATCTTTTTTTATGTCATCTTAGCATATTTTATGCTACAGAACGAATTATTTTTTTTAACATGTATTGTTATGGGAAAACGCGTTTCACATAACGAACTTTTCGCATAACAAACTTGCTCCTGGAACCAATTAAGTTCGTTGTGTGAGGCACCACTGTACATGAATACAGGATGTCCGGGGCGGTACTTGGAGAGACCCCCAGGAAAGAGACTTGGGAGTTCTGGTCAAGAAGTTGATGAAGCCGTCCGCGCATTGTGCAGCGACAGCGGAAAGGGCGAACAAAATGTTGGGAATGATTAGGAAGGAGATCAGGAATAGATCAGAGAAGGTTATCATGCTGCTGTATCAGGCCATCATGCGCCCTCACCTGGAGTACTACATCCAGCATTGTTCGCCTTAATAAGAACATAAGAAGTTGCCTCCACTGGGTCAGACCGAGGTCCATCTCGCCCAGCGGTCCGCTCCCACGGCGGCCCATCAGGTCTGCGACCTGTGAAGTGGTTTCTGACCACTTCTGTAACCTACCTCAAGTTATATCTGTACCCCTCTATCCCCTTATCCTCTAGGAACCTATCCAAACCCTCCTTGAACCCCTGTACAGAGTTCTGGCCTATCACATTCTCCGGAAGCGCGTTCCATGTGTCCACCACCCTCTGGGTAAAAAAGAACTTCCTAGCATTTGTTCCAAACCTGTCCCCTTTCAATTTCGCCGAGTGACCCCTAGTGCTTGTGGCTCCCCACAGTTTGAAGAATCTGTCCTTATTCACTTTCTCTATGCCCTTAAGGATTTTGAAGGTTTCTATCATGTCCCCTCTAAGTCTCCTCTTCTCCAGGGAGAACAGCCCCAGCATTTTTAACCTGTCAGCGTATGAAAAATGTTCCATACCTTTTATCAGTTTAGTCACCCTCCTCTGCACTCCCTCGAGTATTGCCATGTCCTTCTTGAGGTACGGCGACCAGTATTGAACACAGTACTCCAGGTGCGGGCGCACCATTGCGCGATACAGCGGCATGATGATCTCCTTCGTCCTGGTTGTAATACCTTTTTTTGATGATGCCCAGCATTCTGTTTGCTTTCTTTGAGGCTGTTGCACATTGCGCCGATGGTTTCAGTGATGTGTCGACCATCACCCCCAGGTCCCTTTCAAGGTTACTCACCCCTAGCAGTGTTCCCCCCATTTTGTAGCTGAACATCGGGTTCTTTTTCCCTACATGCATGACCTTGCATTTCTCTACGTTAAAACTCATTTGCCACTTTTTTGCCCAGTCTTCCAGTCTCGTTAGGTCCCTTTGCAGGTCTTCACAGTCTTCCGTGTTTCTAACCCTGCTGCAGAGTTTGGTGTCATCAGCAAATTTGATAACCTCACATTTTGTCCCTGCCTCCAGATCGTTAATAAATATATTGAACAGTAGAGGTCCCAGCACCGATCCCTGCAGAACTCCGCTCGTGACCCATTGCCAGTCTGAGTATTGGCCTTTTACTCCAACCCTCTGTTTCCTGACTGCCAACCAGTGTTTGATCCATCGGTAGATATCCCCTTGCACCCCGTGGTTCCACAGCTTTTTAAGTAGCCGCTCGTGAGGTACCTTGTCGAAGGCTTTTTGGAAGTCAAGGTAAATGATGTCTATGGATTCCCCCTTATCCATCTGGCTGTTTATTCCCTCGAAGAAGTACAGCAAGTTCGTGAGGCATGACCTTCCCTTGCAGAAGCCATGCTGGCTCGCCTTCAGTTGTCCATTGTTTTCTATGTGTTTGCAGATTGTGTCCTTTACCATTGCTTCCATCATCTTCCCTGGAACCGAGGTCAAGCTCACAGGCCTGTAGTTTCCCGGGTCACCCCTTGATCCCTTCTTAAAGATGGGCGTGACATTTGCTATTTTCCAGTCCTCTGGGATCTCCCCTGTTTTTAGGGAGAGGTTACATATTTGGCGAAGTGTCTCTGCTATTTCGTTTCTCAGTTCTTTTAGTACCCTTGGGTGGATGCCGTCCGGGCCCGGTGATTTGTCGCTCTTTAGTCTGTCTATCTGTCTGAGGACATCCTCTTTGCTTACCTCTAGTTGTACCAGCCTTTCATCGTGTTCTCCGTTTATAATCACCTCGGGTTCCGGAATATTGGATGTGTCCTCTCTGGTGAAGACTGACGAGAAGAATTTGTTTAACCTGTCAGCTATCTCTTTTTCCTCCTTTATCGCTCCTTTCCTGTCTCCGTCGTCCAGTGGTCCCACTTCTTCTCTGGCTGGTTGTTTCCCTTTCACATACCTGAAGAAGGGTTTGAAGTTTCTTGCTTCTCCTGCCAGTCTTTCCTCATATTCTCTCTTTGCTTTCCTGACCTCTCGATGACATTCTTTCTGGTGTCTTTTGTGCTCTTCCAGGTTTTCCTTTGTTGGTTCCTTTTTCCATTTCTTGAAGGATGATTTTTTGTCGCTTATCGCCTTTTTAACTGCAGTTGTTATCCATGCTGGGTTTCTAGTTCGATTTTTTTTTTTTGCACCTTTTCCTAAACCTTGGGACATACAGGTCTTGTGCCTCGAGCACTGTGCCTTTAAGCAGTGTCCAGGCTTCCTTTACGGTCTTCACCTTCCCTGAGCTGTTGCTGAGCTTTTTTCCTACCATCTTCCTCATGTCCTTGTAGTTTCCTTTTCTGAAGTTAAGTGCTGTCGTTGTGGTTCTTTTCACCTTTGATGTTCCCATGTTTAATTTGTACTGGATCATGTTGTGATCGCTGTTCCCTAATGGTGCTAGTACCACCACTTCCTTTGCGGGTCCCTCTAGCCTGTTGAGGATTAGGTCTAGAGTGGCATCCCCTCATGTTGGTTCCGTGACCAGTTGCTCCATGAAACAGTCCTTTATCGCCTCTAGGAATTTAGTTTCTCGCGTGCAATTTGAGTGCCCAATGTCCCAGTCTATTCCCGGATAGTTAAAATCCCCCATAACCACCACTCTTCCACTTTTGCACACCTGTCTCAGTTCGGCCTCCAAGTCCAGGTCGTTTGCTTCTGGCTGTCCTGGTGGGCGATAGTACAGACCCAATTTGATGTCAGCTCCTTCCCCTCCTGTCAGTTTAACCCATAGCGACTCCAGACTGTCTGCTCTTATTGTTGTTTCTGTTCTGGATGAAGGAATGGAGTCCTTTATGTACAGTGCTATTCCTCCCCCCTTCTTGTGTGCCCTGTCCCTCCTGTAGAGTTTGTACCCTGGTAGGGCTACATCCCATTTGTTGTCCTCCGACCACCATGTCTCTGTGATTCCTATTATGTCTAGGTCCTTTTTTCCGGCTATAACTTCTAGCTCCCCCATTTTAGTCCTTGGGCTCCTAGCATTTGTATATAGGCAATTTAAGTCCCATTTTGTTACCTTTTCTTTTGGATCTACTCTTGTTTTGTTGTTCCTGCTGGTCTCCTCACGTGCTGCCTCATGTGGTGTGTCTATCCCGTCCTCTGCCCGCTTCTTTGTTTTTTGATAGCCCTCTGGTTCCGGCTGTTTCCTCCTTGACTTGCTCTTTAGCTCTAATTTCCCATCGGGTCCCTGTGCTGCATCTTTGGGTTTATGTCCATAAAGTGTCCATTTTGTCTCTAGTCCACTATTGCCAGATTCAGTCTCAGTATCTTTGCTCGATACTGTGGTCCGATGTGTCGAGGTCAGGTCGACTATCGGCTTTCCCCTTGTTATCAGTTTAAAGTCATGTCTATGCAGGTCTGGATGTTACGTGCCAGCATCCTCGTCCCAGCCGTGCTCAAATGCGTCTCTCCTGTAGAGCTTGCTTTTCCCCAGGAAGGTTGACCAGTTCCGTACAAAGAGGAAACCCTCCTCGTCACACCATCGCCTTAGCCATCCATTTGTTGCTTGAAGCTCGGTCTGCCTCCTCGCATCTGCCCTTGGTACTGGCAGGATCTCTGAAAAGGCTATCTTCCTTGTCCTCAGCTTCAGCTTCCTCCCCAGGATCTTAAACTGCTCGGTCAGTGTAGTCATGTTGAAATTCCTTCTGCTGACGTCATTTGTTCCGACGTGGATTATCACTGCTGTGTCCTCTGTCTCAGCTCCCTCCATGATTCTCTCGATTCTGTCGGAGATGTCCTTTGTCCTCGCCCCTGGGAGACATGTCACTAGGCGATCTGCTCTGCCTCCTGCTATGTGACTGTCCACCTCTCTCAGGATTGAGTCTCCCACCACGATAGCAGATTTTCCTCTCCTCAGCTTCCTCATGGGTCTCAGGTCTGTGTCGATGATTGGGTCCTCCAATCCTTCTTTCTCCTGGTTGGTTCCTCCGCAAGGTTCCTCTCCCTCGGCTCCTGGTGGGTCCCGGTGGCTCCTGGCGGGTCCTGTCCTCCATCCATTTGTTCCCTTCTGAAGAGTGGGTGATCCTGTGTCTCTACCATCCTGCAGGCCTCCTCGATGAATCTTTCAAGCTCTCTGACCTGTTCGTTGATGTGGTTTTCTCTGGTGGTGTCCTCAGTTGTTTCTAATTCCCTTGGTTCCTCTATGGAGCGGAGTCCCTCTAGCTCCTGTACTTTGATCTGCAGTCTCCCGACCTCCTTCTTTAGGCTAGCCAGTTCCTCACATCGACTGCATATGTAGGCCTGTCTCCCGGAAGGGAGGTAGTCATACATGTGACAATCAATGCAGTATACTGGATAGCCTCGCTGGCCTTCTGCTGCCTCCATCATTCCTTCTTTGTGACTAAAGTTGATGTGCTGGAGTGTGCCCGACGTGTATCTGAAGGCCCTTGTGTGTAGGAGTGGTACACGGCGTGCAGCTAGCTGAAAGAATAGATAGAGAAGAGAAGAATCAGAACAGAAGAAAAGTACCTTTTTTTTTTTTTTTTTTTTTTTTGAGTTAGAGTTTGCTGCTGAGCTGCCTGTGCTCCTGGCTCCTTCTCTAGGCTCCTTCGCAAAGGCGCTCTCGCCGCGCGCCGTTGGCTTGCCTCCTTTTAAGGGGGAGCCTGGGCGCTGACGGTGTCTCTGACGCGTTGGGGGGGCGAAGCTCCCTCTCGCCGCTACCCCTGCTGATAGCCTGCCTGTCCGCCTTTCAACTCCTTCGGCGGCTCCCTTCACCTGCCTCTCCGAGTCTCTCCTGCTGTTCCCCGCTCTCCTTCACTCCCTGCCTATCCTCAGCACACGGGTCTTCAGTGCAGGTCGCGCTCCAGCTTGCCTCCTTTTAAGGGGGAGCCTGGACGCTGACGGTGTCTCTGACGCGTTGGGGGGGGTGGAGCTCCCTCTCGCCGCTACCCCTGCTGATAGCCTGCCTGTCCGCCTTTCAACTCCTTCGGCGGCTCCCTTCTCCTGCCTCTCCGAGTCTCTCCTGCTGTTCCCCGCTCTCCTTCACTCCCTGCCTATCCTCAGCACGCGGGTCTTAACATAAAGAAGAACACGGTACTACTCGAAAGAGTCCAGAGAAGAGCGACTAAAATGGTAAAGGAGCTGGAGGAGTTGCCGTACAGTGAGAGATTAGAAAAACTGGCCCTTTTCTCCCTTGAAAAGAGGAGACTGAGAAGGGGACATGATAGAAACATTTTAAGATACTGAAGGGAATAGACTTAGTAGATAAAGACAGGTTGTTCACCCTCTCCAAGGTAGGGAGGTCGAGAGGGTACTCTCTAAAGTTAAAAGGGGATAGATTCCGTATAAACGTAAGGAAGTTCTTCACCCAGAGAGTGGTAGAAAACTGGAACACTCTTCCGGAGGCTGTTATAGGGGAAAACACCCTCCAGGGATTTAAGACAAAGTTGGACCTGTTCCTGTTGAACCAGAATGTATGCAGGTAGGGCTGGTCTCAGGGCACTGGTCTTTGACTTGGGGGTCACCGTGGGAGTGGACTGCTGGGCACGATGGACTTCTGGTCTGACCCAGCAGCGGCAAATTCTTAAGTTCTTATATACGTAGGATGCTTCTGCACTATCTGCAAGTTACTAAAGACTTTCGGCATTTGGATCACTTCTTTGTGTTATTTGTGGGACGCAACAAAGGTATGGCGGCGTCCAAAGCTTTGATAGCACGATGGGTCAGGGAGGCTATTTCTTCCTCTTACTAGGTCACAGGAAAGATATTGCTGGAAGGTCTCTGTGCTCATTTGACAAGGGCGTTGGCTACTTGGGCAGAGTCCAGGGGGCTTGCCTTGAGGAGATTTGTAAGGCAACTACTTGGTCTTCTAGGAATATGTTTTCTAGGCATTATCGCTTGGATGTAGCGGCTCGGGCAGAGGGTATTTTTGGTGCTTCAGTTATTGCGGAGGCGGTGTTTGCTTCCCACCCTGATTGAGGATTGCTTTGCTACATCCCACTAGTCTCTGATTTCATCTCCTGCTGTTGCTAAGGAAGGAAAAATTTTGTTCTTCCCTGTTAATTTTCCTTTCTTTAGATGCAGCAGATGAATCCAGTGCCCCACCCTTTTCTGCATATTTGAGATTGAAGCATAGAAACATGATGGCAGATAAAGGCCAAATGGCCCATATAGTCTGCTCATCCTCTTTCTCTCTCCGAGAGATCCCACATGAGTTTCACGGTTGTTGAGCTAAAGGGTTCTAATATCGGGATCATCTGCTAAAGAACTTGGATGTGCTCTCAGGTTGCTCCTGCATTCTTGGCAAGTCTCTCGTGAATTTTGTTTTCTGACCACCTGTTGTGGTGGCTCATTTTATTCTGTGTGGGGTTCTCCTGCTTCTAAGGTTACGATCTCTCGATGGATCCGTAGAGCCATTTAGTTCACTTACATTCTTGTGGGGCGACTGTCCGCTATTTCTGTTAAGGCACTTTCTACCAAGAGTGTAGCTTTTTCATGGATGGAAGCTAGTTCTGTTTCTCCTGAGATTTGCAGGGCGGTGACGTGGTCTTCGTTTCACACTTGCCAAGTTTTACAGAGTGTATGTTGCTGCCCGACAACTCTGCCATTTTGGGTCCTCAGTCTTAAAGGCCAGCGCAGCAAGCCCACCCTACTTTCTTGGGTGACTGCTTTTGTATGTCCCTATGGTCTAGAATGTCTCAACTATTGCACTGGAAATGGAGATTATGTACTTACCCTGGTAAGATCCTTTCTAGTAGAAGGGTGAGACATTCTAGACACCTGCCCTGTCCTTGCTGTGCTGTTTCAGATTCTGATATCGGATATCAGTCTCCTGCTTATCCAGTCTGTTTCTTGAAGACTGGTTAACCCTTTGAGGTTAACAAAAGTTTGTACATTTGTATATAACCTGTTGTTGGAGTAGTCTGAACTCCTTTGACGCCTCTGTTGGAGGTTAACAGTACTGTTTAGTTTGAGCAGAACAATAGTTTACCCTGTCGTTACAGGTGCCTCTACTTCACAGGTGAGTGTCTCTCTATGCTTGGGTACTGACTGCTAGAGGACAATAAACTAGCATTTGAAGTACACTAGAGGCAAAGTGAAAAAGCTGTAATGGATTTCTTCTGCAGACCATGCAAGTAGTAGGAAATAGCCCTATGGACTAGAGAATGTCTTGCCTATCTACTGGAAAAGATCTTAGGGTAAATACATAATCTCCTATTTTTTTTTTGCCAGGGATGTTCCCCCATGTCCCCTTTTTTCCCCATGTCCCCTTTTGTCATGGATTTGTTCTGGTATGGTTGCTTGGCTTTGGGACTGAACTGCCGGGGGCTTTAACTGTCTAAGGAGGAGCACATGCTCAGAAAAGTGTTTGGATTTCTGCAACTCCTGGATTGTGGGAAGAGATTGAACACCTACAGGGACTAACAGAAGATTATCGAAGGTAAAAACCTAATTTTCCATCATCCGGCTTGCTGCATACAGATCCAGATCATAGGAGTCCATCTGGCATCAGCTCCACTGCTGGAGTCGCCGACAAAGCTAACTTCAGCCTGTCCTGATCTGTCTTGCCATATACTAGATACAGACCATATAAGATGGTCCAGCATCAGGTTTGCTTCCCCACTGCTGGGGCTTAAATTTAAGCATGCTGCTGTCCCACTGCTTCAGTCACTGACAAAATTAACTTCAGTCTGTCCCAATATAAGTAGTACTCTGTATAAGAACATAAGAATAGCCTTACTGAGTCAGACTAATGGTCCATCTAGCCTAGTATCAAGTCTTAATGGAGGCCAATCCAAGTCGCAAGTACCTTGCAAAAACCCAAATAGTAGCAGCATTCCATGCCACCAATTCAGGGAAAGCAGTGGTTTCCCCCATGTTTATCTCAATAGCAGATTATGGACTTTTTCTCCAGGAACTTGTCCAAACCTTTTTTAAAACCAGCTACACTAACCGCTCTTACTACGTCCTCTAGCAATGCGTTCCAGAGCTTATCTATTCTCTGAGTGAAAAAATATTTCCTCCTATTGCTTTTAAAAGTATTACTATGTGTTTGTCATATACTGGGCATAGACCACACAAGTCTGTCCAGCACTACTGCTGCACATTTTAAACAGTTAATAGTTGCTCTGTTGTGTTGTCTATGCTATCCTGCTCTTTAGAATCTTTTGTATCCTATACATTTTTGAATGTGCCTTCACCACCTTATTAGGGTTCAAGAATGTTGGGAAGCCCTTCAGTCTGGAAGAGCATGGTCATGTATCTATGGTCATCATGGGCCCTAGTGCTCACTGAAATTGATCCTGCTAGGTCTGGGCTTGAGGGCCAGTGTTTCTCCCAGACTGTACCTTGAGTTCATTTCTATCTATGTCTTTCACTCATTCTGATAAAGGGGAATGCAGGGGGTGGTCAGAACTTGAGCTACCTTGGAATGTATAGCATTTGAGATTTAGGCACAGGAGGAAGCTGTTCTTACAGCACAACATGGGTCTGCCGTGGCCCTGGAAAGTCTGATACTTCCTAAGTCAATTATTGAGAGTGGGGTGGGGGAGGGGACATGACCAACCTAATGTTGGGTTTTCTGAGATCTATACCCTTGAACTTCTGGCCATGGCCTTCAAGATGCTCTGTCTTTAACTTGTTGGCAGTTACTTCTGCACGCTGTCCCTAAGTTCATATCACTGACCTGGATTGTGAAGTAGTTGAGGATCTAAGCCTTGATTGGTTCATCCCGCAAATGGAACTGTAAAAAAGGAAAGCCTTGTGGTGGTTAGTTTGCAAGGGATAGTTTAGTGAAAAGCTTTAGATGCCCATAGACATTGCTAGGCTTTTATGGAGCCCTACCCCTCTTTGTTCCTTCATAGCCAGATATTAGGGGTATAGGTGGAATCTCCCCTTGTTGGTAAAGTTTGCAGCTTTCTGGTCCCCTGTATGATTGCCTTCCTGGGCTAGTTTTCTCAGCCTATTTCTTTTTTTTCCAGAGTCCCCCCATAGGGCTTGTACTCTGTATGTGTTTAGTTCTAGCTTTTAACCTTGGCAGGTGGCCACAGTTTTAAGTAGTGAGATTTTCCTTGTGGCTTCTGTAGCCTGTGTAAAAGGATTGTCTTAGAACATAAGATTTGCCGCTGCTGGGTCAGACCAGTGGTCCATCAGTCTGCTCACGTGGCGGCCCTTAGGTCAAAGACCAGTGCCCTATTTGAGTTTAGCCTTACCTGCATACGTTCTGTTCTTGTAGGAACTTATCCAACCTTTTCTTGAATCCCTGAAGAGTGCTTTCCCCTATAACAGCCTCTGGAAGAGTGTTCCAGATTTCTACCACTCTTTGGTGAAGAAGAACTTCCTTATGTTTGTACGGAATCTTTTCCCTTCTAACTTTAGCGAGTGCCCTCTTAGTTGACTAGAGAGGCTAGTTTCCTTGGAGGTTGAACTGTGCACAAGAGGAGTAGGACTTGGGTGTGATAGTATGTGATGATCTTAAGGTGGACAAACAGGATGAAAAAGTGATGGTGAAAGCTTAGTTACTTGGGTACATAGGGAGGGGAATGACCAATAGGAAAAAGAAGGTATTGATGCCCCTGTATAAGACTCCAAGACCTCATTTAAAATATTGTGTATGATTCTGGAGATAACACCTTCAAGAAGATATAAACAGGATGGTCTGCTTTAGTCATAAGGGGCTAGATTCACTAACTTCATGGATCTGATCCATGGCCGGGCACCCAATTCACAATGCGTCCGCATGCAAATTATGCCGATCGGAGGCACACCCCCAAACACCACACGGATTGTTAAAGAGCGATCCTGACGCATGCACAGACCATCTTCTTTGCCTGTAGATGGTCTGCGCATGCACTGGCCCTCCGTAGGACTGCTTGTTGGCTGATCGCCCCACACTTTGGACAAAAGATAGGATTGGTCCTACCTGAGGCTTAACATTAGAGAAGTGCTGAGCTGCAGATCCTAAATCCGAGGTTGCGTTTTACTAAAGACTGATTTTATGTCGGGGCAGAGGATGAGCTTTTTTCCCCCAGAGGAACCTTCCCTGCCTTCAATTAAGTGATGCCCTCCGCCAGCAACTTCTTAAAGAAAGTGATACTGTACTCCCTGAATCTTTCGTCTTCACTTTCCGAGCCTGTAGTTTTAACCCGAGCTTGTGGTTTTAACCCGTGGATTTAAAGCGGGGCTGCACTGCGGCATGTTCTGGAACAGAACACACCGTAATGCAGCCCCGCTTTCACCCACGGGTTAAAACCATGAGCTCGCACTGCAGGGAAGGGTGGCAGAGAGCAGGAGAGTCCTTCCGTGTGAGCCAGAAGAGTTGGGATGGTGAGGTGTTTTTTTTTTTTAAACTATTGGCTGCTTTATTATTTGCAGTAGCCATTAGTGGGGTGAGCAGGAGAGTTGGCAGGGACATGAGCGACTGGTCCTCAGCAGACGCTTGATTTTGGATCAGCCAGACTAATCGGTGTGCCTGAATTTGTTTAGCGAATCGAGGCTCTTCCTACTTTGCATGCCGTTTCCCCTAATTTGCATGATCGGATCAGGTGCAGATACGCTCGGGAGGAAGGTTAGTGAATCGGGTCAGGGTTGCAAAGTGGTCAAGACATGATATAGGTGGGCTTAGTGAATCTAGCCCAAGGTGTATGGGGACAGAAAGGTGCATCCAGAAAGGCGTGAGAGTGGAGATAACAAGACACATTTACCTATGTGGTATAAATTCACAAGAACGAGTCTATCAATTGAAAGGAGGCATAGGATAAAGGTGAAAGGGGATAGATTCAGAAGTAACCTAAAAAAAAAATCACAGAAAGGGTGGTAAATGCTTGGAACAGCCTCCCAGTGGAGGAGTGGAGACAAGCGATCTGAATTCTAGAAAGCTTGGGACAAATATGTTGGATCTCTAATGTAGAGGAGAGGATAGTAGATGACATGGCTTGGCAGATTAGTAAGGCCATATGATCTCAATCTACCTTAATTTTACTATGTTTGGGAGCCTTAACCCTTTCAGGACCATAAGGATCGTAGGCCAATTTTTGTGGTTTTGACGACATTTTTATGGTAAAAAGGGCTTGCAGATGCCAAAAAATTGATTTTTTTTGTGAAATATCATTATTTTTTTTAAAAAAAATAAAAGTTCTGGCTTATGGACAGTGTGGCAAGTGAATCTTCTCGTCAATCTGGCAACGACCCTAATGAATGAATGTCGGAACCAGTTTGTTTACATAAAGGCAGTATCATATGGAATCCGTACATATCAAATTTAGAACTGTAGACTATCCCAATCAAAATTTATAGGATTTTAAAGTTATGGGACAAATATGTCCCTTGGTCCTGAAAGGGTTAAGGGATGGTTTATGCTGTGGCTATCTGTTTGGAGGCACTGGTGGGTCCCGGTGACCCTTGATGTCCGCTGGATGCGGCTTTGAAGACCAAAGTTGTAGTGCATGAGACTATGTACCACACTCTGTGTTGCCACATGAATGTTTGAGGGGTGGGGAAGTGACTGTGCTTTTCTGGGTGTGGTCCTCTTTACAGGATCCTTAGCGCTTGGTACATTATCCCAGGACAAGCAGGCAGCATATTCTTAACTGATGGGTGACGGCACCGACGGAGCCCCGGTACGGACAATTTTAGAGTGATTGCACTCTAAGAACTTAGAAAGTTCTAGTTAGGCCGCACCGCGCATGCGCGAGTGCCTTCCCGCCCGACAGAGGCGCGCTGTCCCCAGTTTCTTAGTTTCTGCGGAGCTAAGAAGACGTGTTTTTTTTTTCAATGGCTGTTAAACATAAGAACATAAGAACATAAGAACTGCCTTCTCCGGATCAGACCTTCGGTCCATCAAGTCCGGCGATCCGCACACGCGGAGGCCCTGCCAGGTGTACACCTGGCGTAATTTATAGTCCACCAAATCCTTATATGCCTCTCTTAAGGAGATATGCATCTAGTTTGCTCTTGAAGCCTAGGATGGTCGATTCTGTCATAATCTCCTCTGGGAGGGCATTCCAGGTGTCAACCACTCTCTGAGTAAAGCAGAACTTCCTGACATTAGTCCTGAACCTGTCCCCCCTCAGCTTCATTACATGTCCTCTAGTCCGTGTCAAATTGGACAATGTAAATAATCTTCTCTGCTCTATTTTGTCGATTCCTTTCAGTATTTTGAAGGTCTCGATCATATCCCCACGCAGTCTCCTTTTCTCAAGGGAGAACAATCCTAGTGTTATAAGTCTGTCCTCGTATTCCAGTTTCTCCATACCCTTCACCAGTTTTGTTGCTCGTCTCTGCACCCTCTCCAGCAGCTTTATATCCTTCTTTAGGTAGGGGGACCAATGTTGGACACAGTATTCCAAGTGTGGTCTGACCATTGCCCTATAAAGCGGCATTATAACTTTCTCCGATCTACTCGAGATTCCTTTCTTTATCATGCCCAACATTCTATTTGCCTTCTTTGCCGCTGCCGCGCATTGTGCCGACGGCTTCAGGGTCCTATCTATCAGTACACCCAGGTCCTTTTCTTGTTCACTCTTCCCCAGAGTTGCACCTGACATTGTATACTCGTATTCCTTATTTTTATTGCCTAAATGCATTACCTTGCATTTCTCCACATTGAACTTCATCTGCCATTTCTCCGCCCATGTTTCTAACCGACACAAGTCACTCTGGAGTTTCTCTCTATCCTCCTGCGATCTGATTGCCCGGCATAGTTTTGTATCGTCTGCAAACTTGATGATCTCACTGGATGTTCCTTCCTCCAGGTCATTGATATAAATATTAAAAAGGATCGGCCCAAGTACCGAGCCCTGGGGTACACCACTAGTCACTTTCTCCCAGTCGGAGAACTTCCCATTTATGCCCACTCTCTGCTTTCGGTTTTCCAGCCATTTGCCTATCCATCTTTGTATATCCCCCTCTATGCCATGACTTTGTAGTTTCCTGAGAAGTCTTTCGTGTGGAACTTTGTCGAACGCTTTCTGGAAGTCCAAGTATATTATGTCCACCGGCTTCCCACTATCAATTTGCTCGTTCACGGTCTCGAAAAATTGGAGTAAATTAGTCAAACATGATTTCCCTTTCCTGAATCCATGTTGACTGGGTTTCATCAAGTCGTATGCGTCCAAGTGCAGGACTATGCTATCCTTGATCAGTGCTTCAACCATCTTACCAGGGACAGACGTAAGACTAACAGGTCTATAGTTGCCCGGTTCCCCTCTCGATCCTTTTTTGAAAATTGGGGTGATGTTCGCTATCCTCCAGTCGTCCGGTATCTGTCCAGTTCTGATTGTCAGGTTTGCAAGTTTTTGCAATAACTCTCCGATTTCAAACTTCAATTCCTTTAAGACTCTCGGATGAATCCCATCCGGTCCAGGGGATTTGTCACTTTTAAGTTTGTCGATCTGATAGTATATCTGGTCTAAAGTTTTTCTTCGCCTTCCCGCTCGCGTGTTTTTTCGTGAAATTGTTCAAATTTTTTTTTCTTGTTTTCCATAACCATTAAAAAAAAAGAAATATTTTTTTCTTTATTTTTCGGTTGGCCCCGGCGGGGCCTGTTAGCAACATCAAAGCCTCGACCTTCAATTTGGCAACTGCCATTTTTCCCTTCATGCTCCCTTCACTGGGCTTTAAGAAGTGTCAGCGGTGTGCACGCCCTATATCTTTATCCGACCCGCACAATTGGTGTCTTCAGTGCTTGGGTCCGGATCATAGGGCTTCGACGTGCACCCGTTACGCTTCTCTTAAAAAGAGAACTTTAAAAAATCGCCAAATTCAACAACAGCTTCTTTTCGGTACCGCTATGGAGGGTCCACCGGCATCGACCCCGGCATCGGCGGCATCCTCGAAATCGGCGCCGGCCCTTTCGACACCGCAGGGCGTGTTTTCGGTGTCGCATCCCCCAGGTAAGCCGGCTAAGAAGCCATCCCCTACTGTTCTAGGCCCGCCGGTCGACCAAGCAATGAGACAAGTCCTGCAGACCGCGCACCGGCCTTGTAAATGCTCCGCTCCTATTGAAATCACTGCCTCGTAATCGGCATCTATTTCTCCTGAGCGTAGAGCTACACCACAGGTACTGAAAAAAAGAAAAGCGTACTGGTGCCATCGGGGCCATCATTGGATGACCGCATAGCGTCCATTCTCCAGGTCCAACTTAAAGAGCAGTTGCAACAACTCCTCCCGGCTCTTTTGACACCGAACCTTCCAGTGTCGATACCCTCTGAGACTTCGGTGCCGGTTGTCGACCAGCCTATTTTGTCAGCATCGACTTTATCGGCACCGCTGCTTTCTACCCCTTCGGTATCCATGCCTATTCTATCAGCGGAACCGAAAACCTTGCGTAGGGCGGTTCACTCGGTCTCTGAGCCGGTACCACTTTCTGACCAGAACCTCCGTACCGCTTTCCATATTTCCCCAGGTACGGTATCGATGTGATCAGGCAAATCGGTACGCAAAACCCGACATGCAGAGGTTTCTACTCCTCTCTCCCAGGGATGAATCCCTTCAGTGTGGGACCCTGATTTATGGGATGATTCCGAGGATCCTCTCGGTACCGATGACGATCTTTCCTCGGATGAGGCTGATCCCTCTGTTCAGGAGCCCGATAGTAAGCCAGAGCAGACTTCCTTCACTAAATTTCTTAAATAAATGTCAGATACCCTTTCTATTCCATTGGAGTCTGATTCCAAAAAGTCCAAAGCATTCCTTGATGCTTTGGACTTTGATCAACCTCCCAGGGAATTACCCTAAAATTACCCTTACATGATATCGTGAGGGAAACCTTTTATAAAAATCTTGAGACTCCTCTCACCATTCCAGGAGCTCCTAGAAAGTTAGTCTCTTCCGAAAACAACTGAAAACCTGGCTTTTCTCTAGCATATAATAATCTCTTCTCCTGATTACATCCCCTCTTTTTATGCTTTGTAAACTCTTTCTCTTCTCTCTTCCCATATTTTTTAAACTCTGTAAACCGTGTCGAGCTCCACTTCAGTGGAGAAGATGCGGTATATAACTCTAAGGCTTAGTTTAGTTTAGTTTATAAGGTTATCCCTATTCAGGGTTTGACAAGCCTCAGCTCCCACATGAGTCTTTACTTGTAGAGTCGACCCTGAAGAAAACTGCAGGCTTTAGTGTGTACGCTTCTGTCCCTCCTGGCAGAGAGGGGAAGGCCATGGATAAATTTGGCAAGCGGTTATATCAGAACGCTATGTTGGCCAATCATTCAGGTAACTATGCATTCCATTTTTCTTTCTACCTGAAACATCTCATTCAGCAGCTTACTACTTTTCAGAAGTACCTCCTGGAACGCAAGCTGCCTGCTTTTCAACAATGTACTTCCAGTCTTTTCCAACTCCGGAAGTTTAAGGTCCGCTCCATCTACGACACGTTTGAGCTCACATCTCGAGCTACAGCAATGGCTGTCGCTATGAGACGGTTAGCTTGGCTCCGTGTCTCAGAACTTGATGTGAACCACCAGGACCGCCTTGCCAACGCTCCCTGCCTGGGTGATGAGCTGTTTGGTGAATCTCTGGATACCATCACCCAGAAACTTTCTGCTCACGAGACTAGATGGGATACCTTATTGAAAACCAAAAAGAAACCCCCATCTGCTCGTCCTTTTAGACAGCAGACGTCTTACCAGCGTTGTTTCTCAGCTTGGCCTCTTCATCCTCAACCTCCCCAGCCTCGGAGGCAACGGCAGCAACAGCACCAGCAGGCTCGTTAACAGCAGCAACCACCAGTAAAACCTGTTGCGCAGCCTAATCCCACTCAGCCCTTTTGACTTCCTCCTCCAGGACATAGCCAGTCTTCCCTCTTCTTCTCCTCTACTGCAACCCATTGGGGGACGTCTCCAATTTTTTCTGAGCCGTTGGGAAGTAATCACCGCAGATCAGTGGGTTCTGTCCATCATCTGTCACGGATACTCCCTCAACTTTCAGACTCTTCCACCACCAAGTCCTCCAAAAGAGTCTGCTTCCAACAAATCTCAGTCCCTCCTTCTCGGTCAAGAAGTTCAGTCCCTCCTTCTCCTCAATGCCATCGAAGAAGTTCCTCCAGAGCAGAGAGGTCAGGGATTTTACTCCAGGTACTTTCTAGTTCCCAAAAAGACCGGAGATCTCAGACCCATATTAGATCTCAGAGATCTCAACAAATGTTTGGTCAAGGAGAAGTTCAAAATGCTCTCTCTTGCCACACTTTACCCTCTTCTCACTCAAGGCAACTGGCTATGCTCCCTGGATCTCAAGGAAGCCTACACCCACATACCGATCCATCTGGCCTCTAGACAGTACCTTCGATTTCTCATCAATCGTTCCCATTACCAGTACAAGGTGTTACCCTTCGGTCTGGCCTCCTCTCCCAGGGTATTCACCAAATGTCTCATTGTGGTAGCCGCCTTTCTACGCTCTCATAATTTCCAAGTCTTCCCTTACCTGGACAACTGGTTAATCAAGGCTCCTTCACCTCAGGCAGTGCTTCTTGCCACCAACCAGACCATCCAGTTTCTCCGAATCCTGGGTTTCGAGATCAACCTACCCAAGTCGCATCTCATTCCAACTCAGCGACTTCAATTTATTGGAGCGATATTGGACACTGTTCTAATGAGGGCGTTTCTTCTATCCCACCGCCTTCAGACCCTTCTTCATCTCTGTCAACAGGTGCTCCCACAGCTTTCCATCTCTGCCAAACAAATGATGGTACTCTTGGGCCACATGGCGTTTACAGTTCATGTCACCCCCTTCGCACGTCTTCACCTGCGCACTCCTCAATGGACCCTGGATACCCAATGGTCCCAGGCAACGGATCCTTGTTCGCGACACATATCTGTGACATCGTCTCTTCGACAGTCTGCAATGGTGGTTGAAATCTTCAAATCTCTCCGGAGGTCTTCTATTCCATCTGCCTCCTCATCATCTTGTCTCCCTGTATGCCTGGGGAGCTCACTTGAACGATCTCCAAACTCAAGGTCTTTGGACTGCCCAGGAAAAGAAACATCACATCAATTTCCTCGAACTCAAAGCAATGTTTTATGCCCTCAAGGCTTTTCAGCATCTCCTCTTTCCTCAAGTCCTAATGCTTTGCACAGACAAGCAAGTTGCAATGTACTACATCAACAAACAGGTTGGGACGGGCTCTCGCCTGTTGTGTCAGGAGGCCCAAAAGATTTGGTCTTGGGCGATAGCTCGCCAATTATTCCTGAAAGCCATCTACATCCAGGTAGAACAGAATTCCTTGGCCGACAATCTCAGCAAAATTCTCCAACCTCACGAATGGACTCTCGATCCCATGACTCTCCAGTCCGTTTTCGCTCAATGGGGAACTCCGCAAGTGGACCTCTTTGCGACTCCTCACAATCATCAACTGCCTCTCTTTTGCTCCAGACTCTACTCCCCTCATCGTCTGGCGCCAAATGCGTTTCTTCTAGATTGGACCAGTCGGTTCCTTTATGCCTTTCCTTCTCTACTTCTCATGTTGCGGACCTTGTTCAAACTCCAGAGGGATCGAGCCACCATAATTCTAATTGCTCCACGGTGGCCCAGGCAACATTGGTTCTCCCTTCTTCTCCAACTCAGTTCCAAGGAGCCCATTCTTCCAGTATTTCCTACTCTGCTTACTCAGCATCAGCAGTCCCTTCTACATCCCAACCTGCAGTCTCTGCACCTGACAGCTTGGTATCTCTCGGGCTGAGCTCGACCCACTCACTTCTTTCTCAGCCTGTCCGTTCTATTCTTGATGCTTCCAGGAAGCCGGCCACTCTTCAGTGCTATCAACAGAAGTGGACCTGGTTTTCCTCATGGTGCCTTCTGCATCATCATGATCCAACTTCGCTAGCAGTAGAACTAGTGTTGGATTATCTCCTTTCTTTGTCTAACTCTGGTCTCAAATCTACTTCTTTTTTTTTTTTTCTTTTATTTATAATTTTCAAATAATTACATACAAAATTGTACAAGAAATACTGAATACATCTTTTTCAATTCATCATTAAACAAATGAATATGCAACAAAAAAGGAAGAGAATCTCTTAAATATAGTCCACCTGTTAAGGGGAGAAAAAGCTTTAAGAAACCTTGTGGGAATCAAGGATTAAAACCAAATGTATAATAAAAGAAAAATAAGCTCGAACATACATCATTCCTAACATTTTATGACCACATTATACGGTTCCAGTCTGGGCCACGGTAGAAATGCTGCCAATCTGTTTTACAAAATTTATTTTCCTAATGGCCAACCTTCCCTCCATCCCTCTTTTTGTTAGCTTGGAGGTCACCCATCAGTTAAGAATATGCTGCCTGCTTGTCCTGGGATAAAGCACAGTTACTTATCGTAACAGGTGTTATCCAGGTAGAAAGCCCTTTACCTTCCAAAAAGAAACCCAATTGGGCCGGTTCAAAAAAGATATACTTATTCCCTTGATAGGAAATAAAACACTTACAAGGAAACCTTAACTGAAAACTTGCCCCTAAAGAAATCACTCTTATACGGTATGTAAGAAATTCTTTCCTGCAAGATTGAGTCCATTTAGATACATCTGGAAATATATTCACTTTTTCACCTAAATAGGAGATCTGTTTCATTTTAAAGTATAATTTCAGTAACATTTCTTTATCTTGTAGAAACACAAGCGTAACTACCAATGTAGCACAGCCTTGCACCTCTATCACAGATAATTCCAATAATGCAGAGACATCTAACTCAGTCTTTTCCCCTTGAGTGTCCTTTGTAATCTTTTTTAAATAGTAAATTTTTTGTACAGGGGGTAAGTTAGAGTCTGGAACTTTTAGCACTGTTGCTAAAAATTTTTTAAACAGTTCTAAAGGAGAAAAATATTTAGCAATAGGAAAATTTAAAAGTCTCAAGTTTAAATTCCTTTGTTGATTTTCCAAATTTTCAATTTTCCTCATTAATAACATTTTGTCAGATGTTTGTTTAACAAGCATAGACTTCGTTTCTTTTGTTGTTTTCTCAAATTTAGATATCTCTTCCCTCTGAAGTTGAGCAGAAGTCTCCAAATGGGTTATCTTAGCAGATAAGTTTAAGGTGTTTATAACAAAGTTGGTACATACCGCATGTAGATTTTCTATCGCGGTCCAAATCGAATCCAAAGTCACCGCTGACGGCTTCACGAGTGGCTTGAGGGGGGAAAGATCAGCCTGTTGGAATGTGGCTCCTTCCACGCGGGTCAACCTGCGAGTTCCCTCACCCTCACCACCACTCGTTCCCAGCGGGGAAAGACTCACATCCTGCATCGGCTCCAAAGCCTGAGTCGATAGCAGCGTGTTGACATCCGGGTTAGCTGGACGTTCTAAACGCTCCTCACTAGACTGAGTCCTCCAGACTCGTTTGTCCCGCTCCAGTATCTCCGGGCATAGGGGGAGTATGTGGCCCACGCGGGCTCAGCGACTAATCACTGCCTAAGCTGTGCACTTCCCCTGGCACAGCAACAGGAACACCCGCAGAAGTTTGATGGACTGCAAATGCTGTAATCGCAGTCTGCTGCGGCGTTGAGGTTTCCTGAGCCACTGGAGGATTGCCCCTCGGCCTTCCCCGTCTTTTGGGTATATTGCAGGTAATTGAAAATTATAAGGCAAACGGAATCATCCGTTAGAAGAAAAAACTTCCAAAACGACGGGAGCTCCCTCAACTCGCGTCCTGCTCGAGCGCCATCTTGCTTTTTCTCTTCAAATCTACTTCTATCAGAGTCCACCTCAGTGCCATTACTGCTTTTCATGAGCCAGTTCACGGAAAACCTCTTACTGCTCATCCTTTGGTTTCCAGATTCATGCGGGGACTTTTCAATGTGAAACCACCTCTCAAGCCCCCTCCTGTGTCTGGGATCTTAATGTGGTTCTTTCCGTTTTGATGAAGCCTCCTTTTGAACCGTTGGCCACAACTCATTTCAAATTTCTCACTTGGAAAGTGGTCTTCCTTATTGCTCTCACCTCTGCCAGGAGGGTCAGTGAGTTACATGCACTTGTTGCAGAACCGCCTTTCACTGTTTTTTATCATGACAAGGTGGTTCTGCGTACGCATCCAAAGTTTCTTCCTAAGGTTGTCTCTGACTTTCACCTTAAACAGTCCATTGTCTTACCTGTTTTCTTTCCGAAACCTCATTCTCATCCAGGGGAATAGGCTTTGCATACTTTGGACTGTAAGCGTGCTTTGGCTTACTATTTAGAACGCACTAAGCCTCACAGATCTCCTCAACTATTCCTGTCTTTTGATCCTAACAAGCTGGGTCATCCTGTTTCTAAACGCACGATATCCAATTGGCTGGCTGCTTGCATATCATTCTGTTATGCTCAGACCGGACTGACACTGGAAGGTTCTGTCACGGCCCTTAGAGTTCGAGCTATGGCAGCATCTGTGGCTTTCCTCAGATCCACTCCTATTGAGGAAATCTGCAAGGCTGCTACTTGGTCCTCAGTTCATACTTTCACATCACATTATTGTCTGGATGCATTCTCCAGATGGGATGGATACTTCGGCCAATCTGTTTTACAAAATTTATTTTCCTAATGGCCAACCTTCCCTCCATCCCTCTTTTTGTTAGCTTGGAGGTCACCCATCAGTTAAGAATATGCTGCCTACTTGTCCTGGGATAAAGCACAGTTACTTACCGTAACAGGTGTTATCCAGGGACAGCAGGCAGATATTCTTACTTCCCACCTTCCTCCCCGGGTTGGCTTCTTAGCTGGCTTATCTTAACTGGGGACCGCACGCCTCCATCGGGCAGGAAGGCACTCGCGCATGTGCGGTGCGGCCTAACTAGAGCTTTCTAAGTTCTTAGAGTGCAATCACTCTTAAATTGTCCATACCGGGGCTCCATCGGTGCTGTCACCCATCAGTTAAGAATATCTGCCTGCTGTCCCTGGATAACACCTGTTATGGTAAGTAACTGTGCTTTCCACTTGTATATCAGGAAAGAATGGTGACATTTTTTGAGTTGTTTGGTGGTGGGTGAACAGCATTTTTGATAGATCTTCTTGGAGTGGTCACTGACTGACAAGGGTTTGGAGTGGATGCTGGTGTGTTTCAGATTCAGGGCTGTACCACTTTTTATACTAATGTCACTGAAAGCTCAGTGTCTCTTGATTTACTTGTTGAAGAGTATGACCACTTGTCTACTCTAGTCTAGTGGGTCTAAAGAAAAGGAAATTAGCAGGTAAGAACAATTTTTCTTTTTTCTTGTAGACCAGTCCAGAGTGGGGTACGAATATGGGTGGATTAAGCTCCTCACCCAGCAGATGGAGGCAAAGAAACACTGAACTTTCAGTGCAGTCCTGGACTGGTACAGCAGAAAACTTCAGAGGCCTAATTCCCCAGGGCACACAGCTGAGTTTGACCTGTGTTCAATCAAAGCAGTTTTCCTTTTGGCCATCTGCTCAGCTAGAAGGATCTTTGAAGCGCAGACACTTCCTTGTTTAGGGACCCTTATTTGTGCTAATACATTTTTCACTGTGTTCTTGTTACCTGATCTCTCCAAACTTTTCATTTGAACCACTTTCTCCTTTTGCTTTTCAAATATCCTTGGGGTTGGGACTGTCACTCCATAAGCTGGACATTTTGCTTCTCCATTGTTTGGAGCTTAGGCATTCTTTTGTTGCAAGGATCATAAAGTCTGTCTTCAGTTATATAGGACAGCTGTGCTTAAGTTAGGTGGGATAGTGACTTTCGGTAGGGTAGCCTTGGAAGAGTGATATCTTCCTATTGTGCGGAATAGAAACTTTAATCCCATACTGGTCTGATTTCAAATAAGGATCACTGAGTTTGAGAGGAGAGGATTGGGGGAAGAATCTCACCTGACAAGTTGGTTCTTTTGAAGAACTAAGGCCAGTAGTGGACAGACTTGCACAGACTGTCATATATATGGCCATTCAGTTGAGGGTGGGATGGTTTAGATGAACTTCGAAGACTCCAGTAGATGCACAATACTGGGCAGAGCTCTGGGTTTCTGGCCCAGAAATATCAGTTTGGGCAAACTGGATGGACCATTTAGGATTTTATCTGCCATCATTTACTGTTACTATGAGCTGAATAGATTGGAATGGGGGGAGGTGTTTAGTATCTACATTTTTCTTAAACATTAGCCAGTTGGTATTGAAGGAACTAATTTCTAAAAATGACTTAAAGCTGGTTAAACTTGAACAGCAGGTAGGTTGGAGAAAGTGGCCAGCAGCGCGTCCAGAATTCAGCAATACTTCCCTGCACAATTCATTATTAAAATATTGGATTGCTGATATTTGTTAATGACAGCATTTCATTGGTTGTTTGAATATTTTGAGTTGACTGCATTGTGATTTGACATGTGATTTGCTAAGTGTTCTTTTTCCTGATGGTTGTCTTTTATTTCAAAGCACATTTCAGGTAAGAACGTAGTAGAATATATTTTCTCGGTTCAGGCCCTCGTTATGTATAGGGAGGTTAGATTTTATTTCACATCTGCCTTCATTGGGTACTTTAGTCATATGATACTGGTGCACCTCTAGTCACCAGTTCATGATATCCTGTTTGGATATCATTTTAGTCTTGCTTTGAGATGTGAAATAAAGCAGGCATTCCCTGCTACTGTTGCAAATGAGCACATTTCTTCATATGAATGACGAGTGATTTTAAGTACATAAGTTGACAAATCTAGAGATGTCTCCACCCTTAGGGGGGTTACCCCCCTTTTTTCGCTTCCTGATTTGGTGTATATTAATAAGCTAGCTCCTTAATTTGGGGAGGGGGACTTTTAATAACCCCTATTTAATGTATTGCATACTTGTAATTTTTAGACTAATTAAAACCAAATTAGCGTTCTACTCTAGAAGTTTTATTTGCTTAAACTTAAATTTTTTGTTGCAGGAGTGGAACCAGCATATCAATGGACCAACTCACAGACGCCGTTGTCAGCTACTTCTGGAAATGTATGACTTTGTAATAATAATAATAATAATTTTATTCTTATATACCGCCAAAGCCATGAAAGTTTGAGGCGGTTTACAACAAGAAGTGCTGGACAATCAGCATAGTCTTAACATTAGTATATGTGAATCAATTTTGTTGCAGAAATGTCCCACTTTCTTGTACAGTTAACATCTGGAGCTTTAAATCTGCTGGCAACTAATAAATGTTAATTTTGATTGTTAAATGGAAAGATAAATTTTGCATTAAGCTACAAGTTATAGGCTTACAGTAAGGAGCCATCTGAATTTTAGAAGGGATTGTAAAACATGCTTAATTTTTTTTTTCCAGAAAATTAGAGCAGAAGAGCACATTAATCTTTTCTACAAGTACTTCTGGTTTACTGTTTCCCACAGTGGAATAGCTTAATATAGTCTAAATTGGTTATTCTGGCAGTTGAATACATTTAAACTGACTTTTTATAACGCCCCCTTAAAAAACCAAAATAAAACAGGGTTACAAAGCTGTGATGAGGTAGGAATAATGTTAAACGAAAGTTTGCTAAACATGATGTATACGGTGTTTGACTGTAACATCCTCCTGGACCTTCTTCCTGAAGCATCTTGGTTAAGATGTAGTTTTGTGCTTCCTGTAATGCATGAGGGTAACTTTGACGCTCTTTTTTTAAATAGATAACTGGTAGAAATACCCATATAAGTATATAAATTCTTACTTTTCTTTTAAAGATATCCTGACTGGAATCCTGATTCTGGACATGGAATGTAAGTAAAAGCCAATCTAAAATTCAACATAGATCTCTGGCAGCCTGTAAAATAGATACCTCTCTTGCAAGATGTTAGCTGACTTAATAACATATGTAACAGATGACTAGCTTGGTCTATCTAGTCTGCCTCTCAAAGTGGCTAATCATAACTGCTACTCTGTGTAGAATATGCAGGTTCTTGTACAATCCTACTTTATTCCAGGACCAGTGAGCTATTTCTGTCTACCCGCCAGGACTTTGAAGGAAGCCTCAAACTTCAGAGATTTCTCCTCATACCTCATCACTGTCGCCTATCTTCCTTCTACAAGCCAGGCTGTAGGAGCCTATCTTTTCAGCTCGTGTTTATTTTTATGTAAATTCAGTGTTTTGTGTTTGTGGTTTTCGCCCCTGTGCTGTGGGGGTTCCCTGTGGGGACATCCTTGACTGCGGCAGATTGCAGATCTTTTGGAAAAGTCTGTTTCTAGAGGGTTCCCTGTTTGTCAGTAAGCCCCCTGTACAGCCTGCACATCTGATCGGGGCTCAGGGACCATTCCCTTGGGAGCTTGCTCACCCTAAGTTTGTCTGCTATTGGGTCATGTTTCTGAGTACAAGCTTGAATTAGAGATTTTGGTTGGTTTTTAAAAAGGCTTCCCTGCATGCCCTACCCTCCCACCCCTAAAATACTAAAATTGCCATTTTTTGAGGGTTCTCTGTGGTTTTCCTGTGCTATTTTTAATCAAAGGCCTTCAGTGGCATTCTTGGATTTTTCCAGATTTTATTTTTGTAGAAAATTTCATAGATGACCTTCCCAGGGCAGGATGTCATGGATTCATGTCCCATTTGCGGTGGATGTCTATCACCTTCTGGCCCAACTCCCCTGAAAATGGCATTGGAGGCTCTGAGGAGTGCACAGGTGATGCTACAGCAAAACACAAGCGTGTCTTGGGGGATAAATCTGGTAAATCTTTCAAACAGTCCCCAACTGGAGCACAGGAGTTGGCTCCCACTGCGGAGGATGGATTTTTCCTGGATTTTGCTAATATGCCTTATCAGGCATAATTGGACAAAAAAAGTCTTCCTGTCTCCCTTCTACCGGCCTTCGTGCTGGGCACAGGGACCCTTTCGACTGTGGTCCAGAGTCTTTTCTCTTGCCTCTCCTAGGGGGTACTAGCAGGTACACAGATAGTATCTGTGGTACCAGATTCGCTTTCCATACCTCTGCTTTCACAGGTAGGCGCCGTGGAGTTCTCTAGGGAGTGGGTTGTGCTGCAGCGGTTCCTTTTTATCTGCTGAAGGTGGTCTCGTCTTTTCATATCAACAAGTCCATGGTCTCTCCCGGTCTTTAGTAACATAGAAACATAGAAGATGACGGCAGATAAGGGCCATAGCCCATCAGGTCTGCCCACTCTACTGACCCACCCCCAAGTCTACTATCCTGAGGATCCCACTCCCGGTGACAGGATCCCTTGGCTTAACCCTCTAAGGTATCCCACATGGGCATTCCATTTGCTCTTAAATTCTTGCACGCTGTTTGCCTCGATCACCTGCACCTTCAGAAGTTTCGAGATGCCTGCACCGCGCATGTGCGAGTGCCTTTCCGCCTGATGCACCGGGTGTGTCTCCTCAGTTCTTTTCTTTCCGCGGAGCTGAGAAGTTTGCTTCAACTCTCTGCGTCGAGTGAACCCGTGTTCTTGCCTTTTAGTGCCGCGGTTTTGAGTTTAATTTCTCTTAATCGTGTGTTTTATTCTGTCGTTTTCTTATTTTAAAATTAAAAAAAAAAATTTTTTTCCGAAGATTCGACCAGGTCGGCCGCATGGCTGAAGCCCCGCTGCTTCGATCTTGCGGCGGAGCTTTTTCGGTCTATGTCCCGGCTTATTACCGGTTTTAAAAAGTGTATCAAGTGCCAGCGCGTGATTTCGTTGACGGACCCGCATCAACGCTGTTTACAGTGTCTCAGGCCTGAACATCTTCCGAAATTGTGCCGGCCTTGTTCCACTCTAACAGCACGTGCTTTCAAGCGTCGCTGTTTCCTGTGGGAGTCGATGTTCGGGATGGAAGCTTCCAAGGAACCTTCGACTTAGACCAGCGCTTTGCCTTTACCTGCGAAGTCGTCATCTACTCCTGCTGCATCGGGTCTTTTGAAGCCGGCCTCCTTCGTTCCGGCTTCAACCCCGCCGCCTGCTCTGGTGTCTTCTTCGGTCTCCTCAGATCAGATACCTCCTCAGACCATTCCCCCGGTGGTTCTTAAGGTGCCTAAGGCTTCTAAGGCTAAGCACTCGACCACACGGGATCGCAAAGACCGTACAGGGGGTCCCACTAAAGCTGCGGCTCCCCCCTTGAGGCTTGTATTTTAATCTTTACATAGCAGAACAGAATGGGTTTGGTCAAGGAGTTCCTTGTATCCTGCCACCTCATTTCTCCTCTTATAGTGATTTGTCAACTGTTTTGGTTCAAACTGAGGAGCTACAGCATAACCCTGTGATGCATGAGGAGGAACTGAGAAAAAAAAAAGGTGCCTTATCCCAGGACAAGCAGGCAGGTATTCTCACTAGTGGGTGATGTCATCAGACAGAGCCCCGGTACGGACGTCTCACAAGCATGTGTTGCTTGTAGAAACTTAAAGTTTCTAGATGCCCGCACCGCGCATGCGCCGGTGCCTTCCTGCCCGGAGATCCGGGCGTGTCTCCTCAGTTCTTTCTTTTCCGCGGAGCTGAGAAGTTCAACTTCTTCATGCGCTAGCTGAATTCAGTTAAATTTGCCTTCCTTGTCCGCGTTTTCGCTTTCTTTTAATTACAGTTAACAGTACTTTTCTTTTTCAGTTAAAAAAAAAAAAAAAAAAAAGATTATTTCCTCCGGCGGGTCGAACGGGCCGGTCACGTGGCTCAGGCCCACTGGCTTCGACCTCGCGGCGGAGATTTTCCGGCCTATGTCCCGGCCAATCACCGGGTTTAAAAAGTGCAGCAAGTGCCAACGCGCGATTTCACTCACGGACCCTCACTGGCGCTGTTTGCAGTGTTTGGGCCCTGACCACATCCCGAAATCGTGCAGGCCTTGCTCTACCCTTACGGCACGCTCATTCAAGCGGCGTTGCCTATTGTGGGAATCGATGTTCAAGATGGACGCAACTAAGGATCCCTCAGCCTCCACTTCATCTGATACCTCCCCGGTTCGGGCGAAACCGGTATCGACCCCTCCTGCATCGAGTGTGGTGAAACCGGCATCGCTCAACCCGACACCATCCACGAGCTCGACGTCGGTGCCTGCCCCGGTCTCCTCGGTTCAGGTACCTCTTCCTTCCACAGTGCCACCAGTGGTCATCAAAGTGCCGAAAGCTACTAAGCAGAAGCACTCGGCCTCGAAGGAGCGCGATGTCCGTGCAGGAGGACCCCCTTTCGGTGCGGATCCCTCCTTATCGGCTTCGCTACGGTCCGTGCTGGAAGCTCAATTCGTTGAGCTCATGCAGACCATCGGACCCGGGCTCATCGCTGCCATACAGGGTGACCTCCCGGTACCGGTCCAAAGGGGCGGTCCGCCCCCTCCCCCTCCCCCACACCGTTCGACCTCGACAACCGACGAGGACGAACGGGGGAGGGCGGCGATGCCCACGCGGCAAGCCTCGCTTACCGATATGCCGCCATTAGAACCCATTACGCCTCCGCGCCAACATGGGACCAGACCTCCGATCGATACTCGAAGCCCTGGGCATAGTCAGGAAGAGTTCTTCCGTACTCCTTACCAGACTTGGGTAGCATCGCAAGAACCCGCATCGCAAACCCAGTTGCGATCCACCGCTTCCAGCCCTATCCACTTGGGGGCCTCGGGAGACCATGCGATACACAGACGATCCCGATCCCCGTCTCGCCACCGAGACGGGCACCGATCGAGACACTCATCCTGGCACTCCTCACGCCACTCGGAGGTGTCACCGCAGAAAAAACTGCAACGTAGGGGATACTCCTCATCAGAGGTGTCCCCTCCGGGGGGCCCGGAGTACGAGGAGACATCGGTGCCCGATTCTCCTTGCCACTCCCCGATGTCCATGGACCTGGAGGCCTCCTCCTCCTCCAGCCCGTCCCACAGACCGACGCTGGCGGAACAATTGTCCTTCTCATCATTCCTCCGACAAATGGCGGATGATCTGGATGTGACCCTTGACACGGGCTCCCGATACTCCAAAGAGTATCTGGACACCATGCATTTACCTAACCCTCCAACGGAGTCGCTTCGGCTCCCCTTGCACAAATTACTGGACCAGACCTTCATGCAGTGCTTCGAAACACCGTATTCCATACCGGCGATCCCCAGCAAACTCGATGCTCGATACCGCATCGTGCACCATAAAGGGTTTGAGGGCCCTCAACTCTCCCACCAATCCCTACTGGTCGAGTCCTCTCTTAAACGCTCTCATCCCTCCCAGGTCTACGCCTCTGTACCGCCGGGCCGAGAGGGGAGAACGATGGACAAATTTGGTAGAAAATTCTACCAAAACTCCATGATGGCGTCACGGGTGCTAAACTACAATTTCTTTTTCTCTTCCTATCTGGAGTTCTTCTTGCCGGTGCTCCGCAAGTTCACTCCGTTCATAGACAACCAAGCTCGATTCGAGTTCGAGGAAGTGGTAGCCTCCCTCTCCCAATTACGCCTCCAGCTGATGCAATCCTCCTTCGATGCATTCGAACTCTCGGCACGCGCCGCCGCAAGCGCGGTAGCTATGCGTCGCCTGGCATGGCTCCGTACAATCGATATGGACCCCAACCTCCAGGACAGACTCGCCAACGTACCATGTGCTGGAGCTGACCTGTTCGATGAGTCTATCGAAACTGTTACCAAGAAGCTGTCGGATCATGAAAAATCTTTTCAATCCATCCTGCGGCCCAAACCCAAACATCAACAGTCTCGACCTTCCAGGCCACCCCTGATTTACCAGCGGCGTTACATGCCCAGACAAACGCCTGCTGCGAGACAGCCTGCGAAGAGACAACCTCCCCAGAAGTCTCAGCAAAAACCTCAGCCACCGGCTGCACCTAAGGCTCCCCAGCCCTTTTGACGCCCCTCCCGGGAGCACAACCTCGGCCTCTCCCATAGGGGGCCGCCTCCATCTTTTTTACCATCGATGGGAGGCCATAACCACGGACCTATGGGTCCTCACCATCATCAGAGAAGGATACTCTCTTCAATTCCACCGGGTCCCCCCGGACCATCCTCCAAGAGAGTATCCTTCAAGCTCGACGCAGACCGCCCTTCTTCTTCAGGAAGTCCAAACCTTACTTCAGCTTCGGGCTGTCGAGCCGGTCCCGTTAGACCAATTGAACCGAGGGTTTTACTCCCGGTACTTCCTCGTCCCGAAGAAAACGGGCGACCTGCGACCCATTTTAGACCTTCGGGCCCTCAACAAGTTTCTGGTCAAAGAGAAGTTTCGCATGCTGACTTTGGCTTCTCTATACCCCCTCCTCGAGCAGAACGACTGGTTATGCTCCCTGGATCTCAAGGAGGCCTACACTCACATCCCCATTCACCCGGCCTCCCGAAAGTTCCTCAGATTTCGGGTGGGAAATCTGCACCTACAGTACCGAGTGCTACCATTCGGCCTATCTTCGTCCCCCAGAGTCTTCACAAAGTGCCTGGTGGTAGTGGCCGCAGCACTCCGGGACAGGAGTCTACAGGTGTTCCCATACCTCGACGACTGGCTCATCAAGGCCCCGTCAGCCCCAGAGGTCACTTCGGCGGCCTTGGCTACAACCTACTTCCTCCAAAATTTGGGCTTCGAGATCAACTTTTCCAAGTCTCATCTACAACCCTCCCAGTCCCTCCCCTTCATCGGAGCGGTCCTGGACACCACCCGACTCCGAGCATTCCTGCCCCTGCAACGCATGGAGTCCCTTCTCCATCTCTGCCAGGCGGTGTCTACTCGCCAAACTCTACCGGCGAGACAACTGATGGTGCTCCTGGGCCATATGGCCTCCACAGTACACGTGACACCCTTTGCCAGACTCCACCTCAGGATCCCCCAGTGGACCCTGGCATCACAGTGGAATCAGACGTCCGATCCACTATCCAAACACATCTCAGTCACACCTGCTCTTCGGCAGTCTCTACTTTGGTGGATGACCTCTTCGAATCTATCCAGAGGTTTGCTGATGCACTCTCCCCCCCATCAGAAAGTTCTCACAACCGATTCGTCGAATTATGCATGGGGGGCCCACCTGGATGGTCTCCGCACCCAAGGATTCTGGACCAGTGCGGAAAGACTACACCAAATCAATCTACTGGAACTCAGAGCCATCTTCAATGCGCTCCAAGCTTTCCAACATCTACTTCACGACATGGTAATCCTCATTCGCACAGACAATCAGGCCGCCATGTATTATATCAACAAGCAAGGAGGCACGGGCTCGGCCCTCCTTTGCCAGGAAGCTCTACGAGTCTGGGACTGGGCGGTGCGCCACAACGCCCTACTCAGAGCAGTATACATCCAGGGGGAGAACAACGTCTTAGCAGACAAACTAAGCCGTCTGCTACAACCGCACGAATGGACTCTCCATTCCAGCCCCCTTCACCAAATCTTCACGCAATGGGGGACGCCTCAGATAGACCTCTTTGCGGCTCCCCACAACTCCAAACTGCCTCAGTTTTGCTCCAGGATCTACACTCCTCATCGCCTCGAGGCAGATGCTTTTCTACTGAACTGGGGGAAACGATTTCTATATGCGTTCCCACCATTCCCGCTGATCCAGAAGACTCGGGTCAAGCTGAAACTCGAACGGGCCACCATGATTCTAATAGCTCCTCGGTGGCCCAGACAACCTTGGTTCTCCCTCCTACTCCAACTCAGCAGCAGGGAACCAGTACCACTTCCAGTGTTTCCTTCACTGCTTACTCAACATCAAGGATCACTACTTCATCCCAACCTGCAGTCTCTCCACCTGACAGCTTGGTTCCTCTCAACGTAACCCCTCACCAATTCTCACAAGAAGTGAGGGAGGTCTTGGAAGCTTCCAGGAAGCCCGCCACTCGACAATGCTACTCCCAGAAATGGACCAGATTCTCCTCATGGTGTGTTTCTAAGTCAAAGGAACCTCAGCGAGCTTCCTTATCCTCCGTGCTGGACTATCTCCTACACCTATCTCAATCTGGGCTAAAGTCCACATCCATACGAGTCCACCTGAGCGCTATTGCGGCGTTCCACCAGCCCCTACAAGGGAAACCCCTCTCGGCCCATCCAGTGGTCGCCAGATTTATGAAAGGACTCTTCCATGTTAACCCTCCTCTCAAACCACCCCCAGTAGTTTGGGACCTCAATGTAGTCCTTTCCCATCTCATGAAGCCCCCGTTTGAACCACTCAACAGGGCCCCTCTTAAGTACTTCACCTGGAAAGTGCTTTTTCTTGTAGCCCTTACGTCCGCTCGCAGAGTCAGCGAACTCCAGGCATTGATGGCGGATCCACCATTCACAGTATTCCATCATGACAAGGTGGTCCTACGCACTCACCCGAAATTCCTGCCTAAGGTGGTCTCCGAATTCCATCTCAACCAATCCATTGTACTTCCAGTATTCTTCCCTAAGCCCCATTCTCACCACGGAGAATCGGCCCTTCACACTCTAGACTGTAAACGTGCCTTGGCTTTCTACCTGGATCGCACCAAGCCACACAGAACCACTCCTCAACTTTTTGTCTCCTTCGATCCTAACAAGTTGGGAAGACCCGTATCGAAGCGCACCATCTCTAATTGGATGGCGGCTTGTATCTCTTTCTGCTATGCCCAGGCTGGATTATCACTTCCTTGTAAGGTCACAGCCCATAAGGTCAGAGCAATGGCAGCCTCAGTAGCATTCCTCAGATCAACACCAATCGAGGAAATTTGTAAGGCTGCCACCTGGTCCTCGGTTCACACATTCACCTCACATTATTGTCTGGATACTCTCTCCAGACGGGATGGACAGTTTGGCCAAACAGTATTGAAAAATTTATTCTCTTAAGTCGCCAACTCCCCCTCCATCCCACTGAGGTTAGCTTGGAGGTCACCCACTAGTGAGAATACCTGCCTGCTTGTCCTGGGATAAAGCAATGTTACTTACCGTAACAGTTGTTATCCAGGGACAGCAGGCAGCTATTCTCACGTCCCACCCACCTCCCCTGGGTTGGCTTCTCAGGCTAGCTACCTGAACTGAGGAGACACGCCCGGATCTCCGGGCAGGAAGGCACCGGCGCATGCGCGGTGCGGGCATCTAGAAACTTTAAGTTTCTACAAGCAACACGTGCTTGTGAGACGTCCGTACCGGGGCTCTGTCTGATGACATCACCCACTAGTGAGAATAGCTGCCTGCTGTCCCTGGATAACAACTGTTACGGTAAGTAACATTGCTTTCTACACAACTTACAACTAGAGGTTAATAACCCAGTGGTTCAAAACTCGTATGCCTTCCTACTTGAAAGAAGATTAGAGGTAAGACCTAATCTTCCCAACATCAAACTTCTGTTGTATCCCTCACTTCTCCAAGTGACTAGCTCTTACCTGTTCAGTCTGTTCTTGCAGGAGAGATTTCCAATTCTTATTTTTGTTCTGTGTTTGAGGTGGGACAGCCAGAGCGATACTCGAGCTGTGGTTGTAGAACAAATATGTTTATGAACGAAAAGGTTCTTAATCAATGTTAATACCTTACATGATTTTTTTTTTTTTAGGGGAGATCCTTTCATGCTGCAACAATCCACAAACCCTGCACCGGGAATCTTGGGTCCTGCCCCTCCTGCGCTTCATATGGGGGAAGGTGGCCATGGACATGGAGGACCAAGAGGCCACATGGGTAAAAATCTATCATGAATTTCATATTTTTTGAAAGCTTAATGGTGATATTACATAATAGTGGAACCTAGCCATTGCAAAAGTGTGCTTTTAAATACTGGTATATATGAATTTGGAGCTAAATGCATTGGTAGCTGTGATAGCTAAAATGAGCACTTAGGAAATTGGAGGACTGGGCGTCCAAGTGGCAGATGAAATTTAATGTGGACAAATGCAAAGTGATGCACATTGGGAAGAATATTTTTTTTTATAAATCTTTATTCATTTTTAATTCTTACATCGAGTAAATTATACATAATAAAAACAATTTTCACATATCACTTGTATTTACAATCAATTATTCTTGTAAGATAAAATAAATACCCCCCCTTTTATCAATATTCCTATTTCCATATGATATACATTCCCCATCCCAACCCCAAATATAGACTACCCATGTGCTAAGATATCTTATCATTAGAGTAACTAGTCAATGGTCCTCATATTTTTTTAAAATTATGAAGATTCCCTTGTTGTAACGCTATCATCTTCTCCATCTTATATATGTGGCAAACTGAATTCCACCAAAATGTATAATTTAATTTAGTATAATCTTTCCAATTTTGAGTAATTTGTTGCGTGGGAACTAAGATCCTAGACTTGGAAATAGAAATGAGGAATGCCGACCTGGATGTGATGGCGATATCTGAGACCTGGCTCACAGACTCCCACGGGTGGGACATGGTCATACCAGGTTACAATTTGCTTCACCGGGACAGGGAAGGGAAAATGGGAGGTGGTGTAGCATTATATACTAAAGATAACATTAAGGTCACCAGAATCACAGATGTACAGTACACTGGGGAATCCCTTTGGGTAAATTTGGCCAGAGGGAAGGACAAATGCCTGTATCTTGGCGTACTATACAGACCCCCAAGACATCAAGATGACCTAGATATGGAATTAATCGGAGATATAGAGAATATCACTTTGCGGGGTGACACAGTATTGGTAGGTGACTTCAACATGCCTGATGTGGATTGGTCACACTTTCCTCTGCTTCCGGCAGCAGCAGGAAGCTATTAAACTCTTTGAATGGAGCAAGACTCAGGCAACTGGTATTTGAACCAACAAGGGATCAGGCAATACTGGACCTAGTACTTACCAATGGGGAAAGTATCACAGAGATCTCGGTGGGTGAAACTTTGGCCTCCAGTGACCACAATATGATATGGTTCAATATCAGGAAAGGTTTCACGAAATCTACCACAATGACCAAGGTTCTCAAATTCAAGGACACAAACTTCCAAGACATGGGAGACTTTGTTCACCAGGCGCTACAAAGCCAAGCAGAAACCGACAGCGTGGAAGAAATGTGGTCAACTTTGAAAGCCACCATACAGGAAGCAACAAACCGCTATGTTAAATCAGTAAGCAAACGGAGTAGGAATAACAAGCCACAGTGGTTCTCTACGGAGATCTCGGACCTCATCAAAGAGAAGAAAAAAGCATTCATCTCTTACAAATAATCAGGGACACAGGACTCTAGAGTAAAATATCTGGCCAAGTCAAGGGCCATCAAAGCAGCAGTTACGGAGGCCAAATTACGCATGGAGGAGTCTCTAGCAAAGAACATCCAGAAAGGTATATCAGTGACAGAAATAAGAACTTGGGTGGGATAGTACGTCTCAGAAAACCAGACGGAGACTATGTAGAAACGAACTCAGAAAAAGCCCAACTGTTAAATGAATACTTCTGCTCAGTCTTCACCCGCGAGGCGCCGGGAATCGGCCCTCAGCCACTGACAAGGTTTAAATCAGTTGATCCGTTTAGTAATTTCAAGTTTACACCCAGCAGCGTCTACTGCGAGTTGTCAAAAATCAAGGTCAACAAGGCAATGGGGCCTGACAACCTACACCCTAGGGTGCTCAGGGAGTTGGGTGATGTCCTAGCGGAACCGCTATCCGCGCTCTTCAATCTCTCCCTTAGTACAGGTAACGTCCCGATGGACTGGAAGACAGCTAACGTCATTCCACTCCACAAGAAAGGCTCCAGGATGGAGATGGCAAATTACAGACCAGTGAGTCTCACATCAATAGTGAGCAAACTAATGGAAACCCTAATCAAACGCCAATTGGATAGGATCATGGACGAGAAGAATCTACGGGATCCCCGCTAACATGGATTTACTAAGGGGAGATCCTGCCAATCCAACCTGATCAGCTTCTTTGACTGGGTGACGAGGAAGCTGGATGTTGGTGAGTCCCTGGACATCGTCTACCTGGATTTCAGCAAAGCATTTGATAGCGTACCACACCGCAGGTTGCTGAGCAAGATGAGTTCTTTAGGTTTGGGCGACAGAAAAATAAATTACATTACATTACATTGACCAATTGGGTTGGGAACTGGCTTGGAGGTAGGCTTCAGAGGGTAGTGGTGAATGGCACCCCCTCCGAAATGTCAGAGGTGATAAGTGGAGTGCCACAGGGCTCCGTCCTGGGCCCGATCTTGTTCAACATCTACATAAGAGACTTGACAGAAGGGCTCCGAGGTAGAATAACATTATTCGCCGATGATGCCAAACTAAGCAATGTAGTGAGGAAAAGCACAACAGACAAAAATTCAATGGCAGACGATATGATGCATGACCTACTTCTACTGGAGCACTGGTCTAGGTCCTGGCAACTCAGTTTCAGTGCCAAAAAATGCAAAGTCATGCACCTGGGAAGCCAAAATCCATGCAGGATTTACACCCTAAATGCAAGTTTCCAAGTTTATTATATAATTTGATTAATCGCCTATTACAATTTCTAGGCGATGTACAATTTCTTAAATAATCAAATACGGGTAACAAATCAAACAAACAAAAGTCATGTCAAATTAAAATAACAAATACAAACATTCCTATACATAGTTTAACCTATACATATAATATGGCGAGATCTTGACAAAAACTGAAGCAGAAAGAGACTTAGGGGTGATTGTCAGGGAAGACATGAAGTCTGCAAATCAAGTAGAGTAAGCTTCATCCAAAGCAAGGCAAATCATAGGTTGCATACGCAGGAGTTTCGTCAGCCGTAAACCTGAAGTCATTATGCCACTGTATAGATCCATGGTGAGACCGCACCTGGAGTACTGTGTGCAATTTTGGAGGCCACATTACCGCAAGGATGTGCTGAGACTGGAATCGGTCCAGAGAATGGCCACCAGGATGGTCTCGGGACTCAAGGAGCTCCCATACGAGGAGCGGTTAGGGAAGTTGAAGCTCTACTCACTCGAGGAACGTAGAGAGAGGGGAGATATGATCGAGACATTCAAGTACCTCACAGGTCGCATCGAGGTGGAAGAGGATATCTTCTTTTTCAAGGGTCCCGCGGCAACAAGGGGGCATCAGTGGAAAATCAGGGGCGGGAAACTACACGGTGACACTAGGAAGTTCTTCTTCACCGAAAGGGTGGTTGATCACTTGAATAGTCTTCCACTTCAGGTTATTGAGGCCAGCAGCATGCCAGATTTTAAGGCCAGATGGGACAGACATGTGGGATCTATCCGCAAAGATAGATAGGGAGGGTCATTGGAGTGGGCAGATTTGATGGGCCGTGGCCCTTATCTGCCGTCTATTTCTATGTTTCTATGGCGGCACGATAACCACCTCCGATCTGTTTGTGATTCCTTTCTTTATATTCCTAGCATTCTGTTAGCCCTTTACGCTGCCACCGCGCATTGCGCGGATGGCTTCGACTTGTCAATCAGAACTCCCAAGTCTCTTTCCTGGGAGGTCTATCCAAGTACCGCCCCGGACATCCTGTATTCGTGCATGAGATTTTTGTTACCGACGTGCATCACTTTACACTTATCCACATTAAGCCTCATTTGCCATGTCGATGCCCATTTCTTAAGCTTGATTGTCACATTGCAGATCTTTGCAAATCCCCATTTGTCTTCACTACTCTGAATAACTTCGTATCATCCGCAAATTTAATCACCTCATCGTACCAGTGTCCAGATCTTTTATAAAGATATTGAAGAGCACGGGTCCAAGCACCGAGTCCTGCGGCACCCCATTGGTGACGCTCTTCCAGTCTGAGTATTGCCCATTTACTCCCACTCTCTGTTTCCTGTGCTCCAGCCAGTTTTTAATCCACGTATTTCACCCTTGATTCCATGGCTTGCAATTTTCCAAAATAGTCGTTCATGTGGAACCTTGTCAAACGCCTTCTGAAA
Source organism: Geotrypetes seraphini (assembly GCF_902459505.1). Taxonomy (NCBI): domain Eukaryota; kingdom Metazoa; phylum Chordata; class Amphibia; order Gymnophiona; family Dermophiidae; genus Geotrypetes; species Geotrypetes seraphini. Next base: position 25,938,471 of record NC_047101.1, on the reverse strand, counting down.
ATCCAGATGTACATTGTCGACCAGGTCGCCCTTGTCTATTTGCTTGTTTACTCCCTCGAAGTGCAGCAAGTTCGTCAAACATGATCTGTCTTTGCTGAAAGCGTGCTGACTGGCCCTCATCAACCCATGTCCATATAGGTGATCAGTGATGTGGTCCTTTATCAGCGCCTCTACCATCTTTCCCGGTACTGAGGTCAGACTCACCGGTCTGTAGTTTCCTGGATCTCACCTTGAACCTTTCTTGAAGATCAACGTAACATTCGCCACCTTCCAGTCTTCCGGAATCTTTCCTGATTTGATTGACAGATTGGCTATTAGTTGATGCAGTCCAGCTATAGTCCCTTTCCTATCCTTGATGACTCTCGGATGGATGCAATTCAGTCCCGAGGATTTATAGCTCTTAAGCCTATCAGTCTGCCTACATTCCTTCTCTAGACTGACCGTCAACCCTGCTACTTTCCAGTTTTCGTTTCCAGCATATAGCCTGATGGATTCTGGTATGCTGTGTATATCTTCTTCAGTAAATACAGACGCAAAAAATGTGTTCAGTTTTTTTGGCAATTGCTTTGTCCTCTTTTGGCACTCCCTTTATTCTATGGTCATTCATTGGTCCCACCGCTTCCTTCATGGGTCATTTTCCCGTAATATATTGAAAGAACAGCTTGATGTTTTTCGCATCTTTGGCTGTTTTTCCTCATGGTATCTTTTGGCTCCTTTTGATGTTAATTGTGTTTATTCCAGTTTTTGTCCATCTTTGACCTTTTCCATTCCTTAAACAAAGTTTTCTTGTCTCTGATCACCTCCTTCACCTCTACAGTAAGTCACGCTGGTCCTTTGTTCTTTTTCCTCTTGGATCCCTTGTTGATACGCAGTGTATGTGTGTGTATATATATATATATATATATATATATATATATATATATAAAAATATATATAACCATGAGTCTCATCCCTTTGTAATTCCCTTTTAGGAAGTCAGTGACAGTGGTCAATCAACCATGTCATAAGAATAGTCTTACAGTCAAACCTCGGTTTGCAAGTAACGAGATTTGCGATGTTTTGCAAGACGAGCAAAACATTTTCACAAATTGTGACTGAGCATTGACTCGATTTGCGAGTTCCCCAGTGACCTGGCATCACCCACCCGCCTGCAAACGCCCCCCCCTCTTTCTCCCCCCCCCCCGTTAATCCGCATCCCCTGCCAAAACTTAAGGCTTTCCCCCCATCTGGCACCGGCATGCAGCATCAACCCACAGGAGGTGCCGGTGCCTGAAGATCCTGCCTTTTGCTGGACTGGGCCTTGAGCATCTGCGCAAGCTGAAGGCCTTCTGGCTCCCGCCTCTCCGAGTTTTAAAGGCTAAATTGGCCTATACAATGGGACGTCCTATACATCCCCTTCCCCTCCCCTCCTCCCTGATAAATATCTCCATTCTTTAGCACTCTCCAGACGGGTATAGGAAATCTTACAAGCAGCTATATATCCCAATCATGACCAGCAGGTGGAGACTGAAAACAAAACTGGAATAGTACATAAGAGGTGCCTTCCCCCTATGCTTTCAGTCTCCAGCAGGTGTGAGTGAGCTGTACCCATATCCCTTTGAAGGGCTGTTGGAATTTGTTTAGGGATCCTAGTGCCTGTTTTTGTGCCGGATTGAGTTTGGGTGGGCCCTGTTTGGGGGTGTCCATCTTACCTTGGGGGTGTCAAACCCAGCGGGTCTCGTGCTGGGTCCCTCCCCAACTTTTTTTTTTTTTTTTTTTAGGAGCCTAAGCAGTAAGCCTTGCCCCCCAAGTCAAGCAAGGCATGGTGCTTTGAGAGCCAGTGGAGTCTGTTCTGTAAAAAAAATAAATCCTGAGGTAGTGCCGGTCTGAAGGGTTGCTTCCCTTTAAATATGCTGTAAATTACTGTATTTTTTGACTAACTGGCACTTTTATTCTAGCTAGGTCACGTATGAACCAATTGAGCACTTCTCAGGGGAAGTAGTGCACAATTTGGTCCAGACGCGAGGCACTTGCGGCCAGCCTGAAAACATCTGTTTGGGCCGGTGTGATTGTGGAGCTCCGTCGACAAAGGCTACAGGCATCTAGGGCTCCCCGACCTTGGTGCCTTGCAAGTCGGCATGGGGCAGTGGGGAAGCCCCGGTCTTCCCCCAGCGCCCCTGGAGGGATTCCCTCTCAGCTGATTTTTGTTAACCCTTTCAGGACCATAAGGATCGTAGGCCAATTTTTGTGGTTTTGACGACATTTTTATGGTAAAAAGGGCTTGCAGATGCCAAAAAATTGATTTTTTTTGTGAAATATCATTATTTTTTTAAAAAAAAATCACACTTCTGGCTTATGGACAGTGTGGCAAGTGAATCTTCTCGTCAATCTGGCAACGACGCTAATGAATGAATGTCGGAACCAGTTTGTTTACATAAAGACAGTATCCTATGGAATCCGTACATATCAAATTTAGAACTGTAGACTATCCCAATCAAAATTTATAGGATTTTAAAGTTATGGGACAAATATGTCCCTTGGTCCTGAAAGGGTTAACAGCTGACCCAGCTGCTAAAGGCCCTGGAGGGGTTATTTTTGGCAGGAACTTTGCCATTTTAACAGACAGGCCCTCCATTTTGTCTGCAATCTCAGATGACCTTCCCCCTGTATTGGAAAAACAGGGTCAAATTTCAGCTGGGTCCCCTGCTGTGGCAGGGAGTCCCATGGGACCCCCCGGGGGATTTTCCCCTGATTTACATTTTTCTTTGTGCATAGCCTCTTTTGAGGCAGTTTGGGGGTCCCACATGTGCCTGGGGGGAGGGGGGGTCCTTCCGCACCCCCTGTGACTTTGCCTCCCTGTTCTCCTTTGGCGTCCCCTCTTCCTCCTCCCTTGTCCAAGCACGCGCAGGTGGCTTGGGTTGCAGATTGGTGGTCAGAGGAGAGTGTTGGCCTGGATGAGGACCTGGACCCTTTTGAGGAATTCCAGGATCTTCTCGAGGGGACGGCCGCTGGTGCGGCTTTTTTCAGAGGGATGTGGGGGACCCTCTTTTTAGGGGGATCTGTACTGTTTCCTGCTCTTTTCCTATGCATCAGGATATTCGGAATATTGTACTGGTGCAGTGGAATACACTAGAGGCGCCGTTTTGGTTAGTGTGCGCCATGGCTCGTTTGTATTTCATCCCTGAGGGGGTAGGGCTATTTTAAAGTCATCAGTGGTGGACGCAGTGGTCTCAGCGATTGCTAAGCAGCATACCGTGCCTGTTGAGGGCGTGTTTTTTTTTTTGTTTTTTTGCAGGTCTCTGAGGAATGTAAGTTGGAGACAATTCTTAAGCAGAATTTTGGTGTGTCTGCCTTGGGGGTCAAGGCGGCTAATTTGGGGGGATGATGGCTCGTGACGTTTTTCAGTGGGCCGAGCGTGTCCTGGATCGTGAGTCTGATGACTGGTCCTTGGTGGATCAGGAGGTGGCTAAGATTGAGATGGCTTCCTCGTTTCTCTCGGATGCTCTCTGTCTTGGTGCGGACGTCGGCCAAAGTCTGTGGCTTTTGGAGTGGCCACGCGATGTACCTTTTGGCTTTCCGCTTGGTTGGCGAATGCCACACCCAAAACTAAGCTTACCAAATTTCCCTTTCGGGGGTCTTTTTTGTTTGGAGAGGAATTAGATAAGTTTGTTCAGACTCTTGACGGACTCGCAGGTGCCCCGCCTGCCTGAGGACCGTGCCTGCCCAGTGTTTCGAGGTGGCACTCCCAGGTGTTCCTGCGGGAGTTCCACAAGTATCGCCCTGGGCGTGGGGCTGCTACTTTCCAGGCTTCGGGGTTTTCCCGGGGTTGGTTTTATCAGCGCATGCAGTCCTTTCGGGGGGCTGGGAATTCCTCCATTGGTTCCCCCGCTGCCTGACCTGCCCAATGACTCTTTGCCAGTGTCCCCTTCGGTTCCGGTGGGGGCCCGGCTGCGTGACTTTTTTCCCAAGTGGGCCAACATCACCTCCGATCAGTGGGTCCTGAAAGTGGTGCGGGACGGTTATTCTCTGGAGTTTGCCCGCTTTCTGCCAGATCATTTTCTAGCCTCTCCATGTCGGGCGCCGTGGAAGACACCGGCCTTCAAGGCTTGCTTGATCTCAAAGCAGTTGTTCCAGTGCCCCCTCAGGAGTGCGGCACTGGTAGGTACTCTATTTACTTTGTGGTGCCCAAGAAAGAGGGGACCTTTTGGCCCATCCTAGATTTAAAATGGGTCAACAAGGCTCTCAGAATTCCCTCTTTTCGCATGGAAGCACTGAGGTCTGTCATTCTGGACTTCAGCCAGGGGAGTTCCTGAATTCTCTCGATCTGGTGGAGGCCTACTTGCATGTTACCATTCGGGCCTCCCATGAGCGTGGGCCCATATGTATCCTCTTCAGTATGCTCTGCTCCAGAGGAGGTTGCCCCAGAGGCATGGTTTGGATGTCTCTGTTCCTCTGCGAAGCTTGGCGCGCTGCAGTCTTCGTTGGTGGCTCCAGACCTCTATTCTCGTTCAGAGGACAAGTCTGCATCAACCATAGTGGACAGTGCTTCTCATGGATGCCAGTCTCCTTGGTTGGGGAGCTCTATGTCTAAGTCACTCAGCTCAGTGCACCTGGTCCACAGGAAGCGTCCTGGTCGATCAATGTGTTGGAGACCAGAGCCGTCTGTCTGGCACTGTTAGCCTTCTGCTACTTCTTGTAGGGCAAGTTATTCGGAGTTCTCTTGGACAATGCCACGGCGGTGGCTTACATTAATCATCAGGGAGGCACTAAGAGCACTCAGTCTGTGCAGGAGGCAGCTTTGCTCATGGTCTGGGCAGAGTCCCACCTTCAGGACATCTGGGCTTCCCACATAGCCGTAGTAGAGAATGTTCAGGCAGACTTTCTCAGTCGTCACGTGCTAGATCCCGGAGAGTGGTGTCTAAGCCCTGTGGCCTTTCAGTTGATAGTGCAGTCTTGGGATCAGCCCCTGATGGCCACGAGTGTCAACGCCAAACTGCTCCGCTTCTTCAGTCGCAGAGACAGGCTGAGGGTCTGGATACTCTGTTTCAACCATGGCCAATGTAGGGGCTGTTGTATGTGTTCCCTCCGTGGCCATTAGTGAGCAAAGTTTTTCTAAGCATCATTTGCCATCTGGGTCTCTTGGTTCTAGTGGCTCCGGATTGGCCTCAACGTCCATGGTATGTGGATCTGGTGAGGCATTTGGTGGCGGATCCCCTTCCTCTCCCTCTCTTAGACAACCTTCTGACTCAGGGTCCTGTTCCAATGTTCGATCCGGGTTCCTTCTGTCTTACAGCTTGGATCTTGCAAGGGGTCGCCTAGGTAAGAAGGGTTATTCAGCCCACTCTTTTGGGGTCCCAGAGGCTTTCCACCTCTCGGGCTTATGTGAGGATTTGACATCTATTTGAGGAGTGGTGTGATGTGCTTCCCTGCCTAACATCTTAGAGTTCTTGCAGGATGGCTTAGATAGGGGACTGGCTTGGTCTTCTTTCTGGGTTCAGCTTGTAGTCTTGTCAGCCTTTCGTGGATTGTTGAAAGATCAGCATTTGACTGCCATTCCTGATGTGATTTGCTTCTTGCGGGCGGCCAAATTGCTCAAGCCTCCTGTACAACCCTCTATTCCATCTTGGGATCTGAATTTGGTTCTTTCAGTGCTAGGGTGCCCTCCTTATGAACCATTGGGTGACTGCTCTTTGAAGGACCTTACTCTTAAAGCAGTCTTCTTGGTGGCCATTACTTCTGCTAGATGTGTTTCTGAGCTGCAGGCTTTCTGTTGTAGTGCTCCCTTCTTGCAGTTTTCTAGGGAGCGGGTGGTCTTGAGGCCTGTTCCTTCTTCTCTACCAAAGGTAGTTTCTCCTTTTCATGTCAATCAAGCAGTAGTCCTCCCGGTGTTGGGTATTCGGGAGGGATCTCGTGCAGTTGCACAAGTTAGATGTCTGTCGGGCTCTTCGTTGTGTGTGGAGGACCCAGGAGATCCGGAAATCAGATCATCTCTTTGTCCTTCTAGCTTGTCCTAGTCAGGGGGGTGGTGCTTCTAAGGCTACTATTGCGTGCTGGATCAAGGAGACTATTGCTTCCGCTTATCTTCTGAAAAAGAAGCATGTTCCAGAATTTCTCAAGACTTATTCCACTAGGGGACAGGTGGCATCTTGGGCTTAGTCTTTGCTAGTGCCTCCAGTGGACATTTGTAAGGCTGCGGTTTGGTTTTCCTTGCATTCATTTGTCCGACACTACCAGGTAGATGTTCGAGTGCATCGGGACGCGGTGTTCAGTGAGTGTGTTCTGGTGTCAGCTCTTCGGGGGGGTCCCACCCATGATGGGGACTGCTTTGGTACATCCCGCTTGTAAGATTTCTTTTACCGGTCTGGAGAGTGCTAAAGAAGGAGAAATTAGGTTCTTACCTGCTAATTTACTTTCTCCTTGGTTGCCTCCTGCAATGTTGCGGTCACGGTGCATGGCAGGAGTGATCTTTTAAGCATCTAGCTGTCCCCTACTGCATCAAGAATTGACGCAGGCATTGAGTAAGCAGCACGGGGCCAGCTGGATGCTGAAAAGATCGCTCTTGCCTGCAGGAGGCAGCCGGCAGCCTCCAGGAAGGAGCTACAGGTATGGGCTGATCTACTAATGGGGCGGCTTATCTATGATGTCTTTAGATAGGCCGCCCCATATAAGAAAGCCGTACCAACTGCAGGAGATTGTAAAACTCATGTATAGGCCGTGGCCTATACATGGGGAAATAAGGTAATCGATATAAACATGTCCTCAGTATGGCAGGGAGGAGATTCCATTGTTTTACTCCTGCCACGGACATCAGTGTTATTCTTGGTGGGTTTTTTTTGTGTCATACCGGACAGCATTCTCCTTCCTCAATATTAATCTCGCTGTGCCTTCAGACCTTAAGCATCTCCTTGGTTGGTATACCTTCCATAGAGTTTAAAAATTAAGAACAACAAAACCATACAAACTTACTGGGTCAGACCTAAGGTCCATCAAGCCCAGTAGCCCATTCTCACAGTGGCCAATCCAGGTCACTAGTACTTGGCCAAAACCGAAAGAGTAGCAACATTCAATTCTACCTGATCTAGGGCAAGCAGTGGCTACCCCATGTCTTTCTCAGTAACAACTTCCAGGAAATTGTCTAAACCCTTCTTAAACCAGCTACGCTATCCACTCTTAGCACAACCTCTGGCAATGCATTCCAGAGCTTAACTATTCTGTGAGTGAAATATTTCCTCCTAATGGTTTTAAAAGTATTTCCTGTAACTTCAAGTGTCCCCTAGTCTTTGTAATTTTAGAAGCAGTGAAAAATCGATCCACTTGTACACGTTCTACTCCACTCAGCATTTTGTAGACTTTAATCATATATCCCCTCAGCCTTCTCTTTTTTCCAAGCTGAAGAACCCTAACCTTTTTAGTCTTTCCACATACAAGAGGAGTTCCATCCCCTTTATCATCTTGCTCGCTCCTCTTTGAACTTTTTCTAGTGCTGCTATATCTTGAGATAAGGAGACCAGAATTGACCAGGTGAGGTTGCACCATGGAATGATACAGGAGCATTATAACATTCTTAGTCTTGTTAACCATCCCTGTTTTAATAATTCCTAGCATCCTGTTGCTTTTTTGGCCACTGCCGCACATTGGGCAGAAGGTTTCATCATATTGTCTACAATAACACCCAGATTCTTTTCTTTGGCGCTAACTCGCAAGGTGGACTGATTCACACATTAGATCTCTAAAAGAGAGGAAGTGGTGGTAGATAGACAGACTAGATAGGCCATGTGGTCTATCTGTCATTACTTGTCATTTTTATTTCTAACTTGTGCTCAAGTGCAGAAGAGAACAGTCAATCAGTGTTAAATGTATTGGCCCCTATGACTTCGTGAGTTGCTCCAGACACTAGGGATGCTCCCTACTTCCTTAACCTAGTGTCTGTAGCACCCTCTTGGGTAAAGCATCGTGATCACAGTGTTTTATATCAGGCAAAGGTGAAGCATAATCATCAGTCCTTGTAGAAAGTTGATGCTGTCAGAACTACTGACCTCCATAGATAGTGCCAATATTTCTGTCTCCCAAAAGCCATGATTGTACATGTGATTTGGCTCCTATATTTCTGCAGTCTTTCTCCATGTTGGCACTGGCCCTGTCTTTATAGATCCATGCCCTCAAGGAATGACTCCGGGTTGTTACAGGAGTAGCTGAGGCGCATCATAGCTCTGCAAATCATTGATGGTGTTGGTACTGGCACCAGCCAATGTAGAAACAGAGAACATAAGAAAAGCATAAGAATAGCCTTACTAGGTCAGACCAATGGCCCATAAATCCTAGTAGCCCGTTCTCACAGTGGCCAATCCAGGACACTAGTACCTGGCCAAAACCCAAAGAGTAGCAATATTCTATGCTACTGATCCAGGGCAAGCAGTGGCTTCCCCCATATCTTTCTCAATAATAGATTATAAGAATAGCCTTACTGGGTCAGACCAATGGTCCAGAAACATGATGGCAGATAATGGCCAAATGGCCCATACAGTCTGCCCATCTGCGGTAACCATTCTCTCTCATGCTTTCGCTCTCTGATATACCTCATGCCTATCCCATGCTTTCTTGAATTCAGACAGTCTGTCTCCACCACCTCTTCCGGGAGACTGTTCCATGCATCTACCACCCTTTTTTTGTAAAAAGGTTGTTCCTTAGATTACTCCTGAACCTATCATCTCTTAACTTCATCATATGCCCTCATTCCAGAGCTTTCTTTTAAATGGCTCATGCGCATTTGTGCCAAGTAGGTATTTAAACGTCTATCATATCTCCCCTTTCCCGCCTTTCCTCCAAATTATTGAGATCTTTAAGTCTGTTCCCATAAGCCTTATGATGACCAGGCTCCATTTATAGTCTTCCTCTGGACTGACTCCATCCTTTTTATATTTTTTTGAAGGTGCGGTCTCCAGAATTGTACATAATCTAAATGGAGTCTCTCCAAAATCTTATACAGGGGAATCAATATCTCCTTTTTCCTACTAGCCATACCTCTTCTATGCACCCTAGCATCCTTCTAGCTTGTTCTTTCTGCGATCTTTTGTAGTTTATGAAAGCTATTCTCTTATTCCAGTGCAATAGGTGAGACATTCTAGACAGTAGGGTTATTTCCCTTTAGTCCCATGGTTGCAGAAGGAATCCACTCCGGATTTTTCACTCTCTATAGTTTAGTGCCCTCTACAGTTTTTACCTTCTGCAAGCATGGATGCAGTTGTTTGTGTGTTCTGCTCTCCCCATTTTATTGTTTTAATTTGACATAATTTTGTCCTCTTTTCGGGTAAATTAGTCCTTGGAGTGAATTTAAAGCTCTGCTTTCTTGAGAATTCACAGACTTCGGTCTGTAGATGACAACCAATCCCTCTGGGTATTTGTTGGCCAGCTTACATTGTTTTCTCTGGAGCTCTGTCCCTGATGTGGTCTCGCCTTCTGTTAATCAGGGGTCAAGCGCAGGCTGTTAGATGCCTTTAGAAGGCTCAGCGGTGTCTCACAGGGTGCTGACTGTGTCGTCACCTCCACCCATTCCAGTGTGAATAAGATGCTCTTCAAGGGTGGAGGTTTAGTCAGGCATTGGAGTCTGACTTGCAGCCTAAAAATCAGCTTTGTAGGAACATATTCTCAGCATTGTGGCAGTGATTATTCTCATCCAGCTGCTTTGAGAGAGCTGAAAGCAGGCATGCAGCACTAATAACTAATCCTCTCATGTGACAGTGAGTACACAAACTGACAGCATGTGCGAGTCTTCAGGGGATGTTTAAGAAGTGGGATTTTGAGTGTTTCTGAATGTTCCCCCTTCTGAAAAATCCTAAAATTACTGTTTTTTTGGGAAATGTGAAAAATGCCACAATTTTGATGTGAATTTTGTGATGGCCATCTTGAATTTTTAGCAATTTTATTTTCTAAAGCTCCCTGCTGCTTCAAAGCTGCCCGTTTCAGGGAAAATATGTTCGATTTCAATTTGGCCGATTGAATTGATTTTTTTGATTCGATTTACTTTTTCTGCTCATTTGGGCATTTTTTTTAAAAAAGGCCTAATGTTTTGTTGCCTCTTTACCCTCCTTTGCCCTTTCCACCCCCATGTCGATCCTGTGGTGTAAACAAAACAAAAAAGGCTTTTTTCTCTCTGTTAGGTCCTAGCTCAGGTTCGCTAACACCTGTTCTGAAAGGATATGCTAGAAAATTATTTTATCCCAGGACAAGCAGGCATGATATTCTCACATGTGGGTGACGTCATCTACGGAGCCCCGATGCGGAAGCATTTTCAAGCAAACTTGATTGAAGATTTAAGTTTGCTCTGCTGCTCCACGCATGCGTGCCTTCCTGCTCCACTAGGGGGTGCATCCCCTCGTGGTCTCCAGTTCAAATTTTTCCGCGAGCCTAGAAGCCGTGTTTTTCAGGCTCTGCCCCAACTGCCTTCTAGCACCGCAATTTTTTCTTGTTTTTTCACGATTAAGTCGCTGTGCGCGAATTCTTTACCTTTCTTACTTGATTCCTGCTTCGTTTTCAACGACCCGGAGGCTTCCGGGTCCCCGTGGCCGCGTGGCTAATCGAGCCGCGGCTACTTTCGATTTAATGTCCCGGCCTCTGACCGGCTTTAAAAAGTGCACCCGGTGCGAGCGGCTTCTTTCTCTCACAGATCCGCATCGCCGGTGCATCCTCTGTCTGGGGGCGGCTCATCCAACCGACTCCTGCCCCCAGTGCGCAATTTTCCAAAACAGGGCCCTCCGCCGAAGAAAAGCCCGCATGGCGGACCTCTTCACCCCGGACCAACCCTCCACCTCGGCCTCGAGGTCGGCCCCGGCCTTGACCTCGGCCCCGGATACCTCGGCATCGCCTCGAGACTCGACCCCGAAGTCCTCGGGACAACAGAAAGCCTCGGCTCCGGGTAAGTCCCCTCTTCCCTCTTCAGGTTCTGTAACAGCGAAGAAGCCAGCCTCGGGGACAATGGCGACGCATGGCGGAAGCCCCATGCTTACAGCCCCGTCTAAGCCCTCCAAGCCTTCGGGCCGTGCCTCCACCACACGGGAATACTCTGATACGAGGTCGCCCCCGGTGGAGCGCACCGAGGCAGTGGACATGCCCTCGATGCTGTCCGTGCCCGTCTTCCAGGACCTACTCCGAGCGATGATCACGTCGGAGCTGTCCGCTGCAATGGCCCAGTTTCAATCGGCCTCGACCTCGAATGTGCCAGACCAGCCTGAGCCTCGCACCGAACAACCTCGAGGAAGGGTGCGCAATCCTCGCCGCATCCCATCCTCCACGGACTCCTCGCCGAGGCACCCGAGACGTTCCCCCTCCGCAGACCGCCGAGGGGCAAAACGTCAGGCTAGAATGACAGAAACCTCGAACCGCCGTACCTCCAAGAAGGCCCGAGGTTCACCAACTCTACGAGGCCGTTCTCCCACACCTCGTACGGGACCACTAAGGGTGGCTGAGTTATCACTCTCCAACCCGCGCATCCTCCGAACTCCCCCTCGGACGTATTCTCCGAGGGAGTCCGGATCGAGGTCACCGATCCGACATCGATCGGTACCCCTAACCCCGGCATCGTCTCCGAGGGGCTCCTCGAGACGCCGAAGATCGACAACCCCGGAACACTCTCACAGTGCTTCCCCAGTCTCGGAGCATGGATCAGAGCATGAACCTCGATACTCGAGGGAAGCCTCCCTATCCTTCTCCACCCGACGAAGGTCTCGTTCCCCGACCCCGCACGGGGCCCCGGGGACATCTCGCCCATCCTTCACTCGCTTTGTCCAAGACATGGGCCACGCATTGGACTTAGACCTCCAGTCCGACTCCAGATACTCTAAGGAGTACCTGGCGGAGCTGGATATGCCATCACTGCCCAGAGAGTCCCTTCGCTTACCACCCAACCCGGTACTCCAACAGGCCTTCTTCAGGAACCTGGAGACCCCCTACATGGTCACGGCCGTACCCTCCAAAATGGAGGCCAAGTACCGCACAGTACCTTACCCGGGATTCGAGCAACCACAGCTCTCCCACCAATCGCTGCTAGTAGAATCCTCCTTGAAAAAGGCTCACCCGTCCCGGGTCTCAGCAGCGGTCCCCCCAGGCTGAGAAGGCCGAACCCTGGACAAGTTCGGCAGGAGACTATACCAAAACGCAATGATGGCCTCTAGGGTGCAAAGCTACACTTTCACCTTCACATCATACCTCAAACACCTCATTGGACTATTGAGAGCCTTTGAGACTGACCTACCGGCCTCCCGGCAAGGAACGTTCGGCCTGCTTTTAGAGTCCCTCTCCAACCTGCGCCTTCATCTATTCCACGCGGCCTACGATGGCTTCGAACTCTCCTCCAGAGAAGCAGCCTTCGCTATCGCCATGCGCCGACTAGCCTGGGTGCGCCTGGTCGACATGGATCCCAACTTACAGGACCGGTTGGCTAACCTCCCCTGCGTGGGAAAGGAATTGTTCGATGACACTATCGAGGCGGCGACAAAACGCCTCTCCGAACATGAACGCTCGTTTGCCTCCCTTGTCCGGCAAAAGCCCAAACCGCCAGCGTCCAGGCCATACAGGGCCCCTCCGCGCCGCTACCCACAAAAGTCCACCCCTGCTTTCTCGCGGCCCCCACCCAGACGTCCGCAAGCCCACCACAGGGCCATGCCCAAGTCCCAACCGCCCGCGACCACCAAACCATCCCCGTCCTTTTGACGGGACACGCGGAAGGGGGCGGGCCCCCTCCGCCATAGTCCCAGGCCGCCTTCCCATCGGGGGTCGACTCAAAGCTTTTTACCCTCACTGGAAACAAATCACGTCGGACGCATGGGTCCTTGGCGTGATCTCATCAGGGTACTCTCTCAACTTTTGGGCCATTCCTCCGGACAACCCCCCAAGGAATTGCCCTCCCAACCGGACTCAGCTACCCCTACTCCTCTCCGAAGCTCGAGACCTGCTTCGCCTGAGAGCAGTGGAGAAGGTTCCCCCCGACCAACGGGGGAAGGGCTTCTACTTCCGCTACTTCCTGGTACCGAAAAAAACGGGAGACCTACGCCCAATACTAGACTTGAGACGCCTCAACAAATTCCTGGTACGGGAAAAGTTTCAGATGCTCTCACTACCAACACTTTACCCCCTGATCGACGAGGGCGACTGGCTCTGCTCCCTCGATCTCAAGGAGGCGTACACACATGTCCCAGTGCACCCCGCTCACCGCAAGTTCTTGCGCTTCCAAGTAGGGGACTGGCACCTACAATACCGAGTCCTCCCCTTCGGACTAGCATCATCACCTCGGGTCTTCACCAAGTGCCTCGTGGTGGTAGCAGCAACCTTACGTTCCCAGGGCCTCCAGGTATTCCCCTACCTGGACGACTGGCTAATCAAAGCCCCGTCCAGGGAAGGGGTTATCTCAGCGACCCAACAGACTATTACCTACCTACAAAGTCTGGGGTTCGAAATAAACTTCCCAAAATCTCAACTACGCCCCTCGCAGTCCCTACAGTTCATCGGGGCCACGCTGGACACGGTTCGCCTCCGTTCCTTCCTCCCCCCTCCGCGCCTGGAGGCGTTAGTAAATCTGAGCCGAAGGATCTCCCTGCTGACCTCAGTATCAGCTCGACAGATGATGACTCTTCTGGGCCACATGGCCTCCACCGTCCATGTCACACCCTTCGCCCGCCTCCATCTGAGAATCCCTCAATGGACCCTGGCGTCTCAATGGCGTCAAGACCGGGACCCGATCGACCACTCAGTGACAGTGACTCCTTCATTGCAACGATCGCTCCGCTGGTGGGCCGACTCTTCAAATCTTTCCAAAGGTTTGCTCTTCCTCACCCCACCCCACAGCAAGGTACTCACCACGGACTCGTCGGAGTTCGCTTGGGGAGCCCATCTGGACGGCCTACGCACCCAAGGAATGTGGTCAGCACAAGACCGTCGCTGCCACATCAACGTGCTAGAACTTCGGGCCATCTATCTCGCAGCTGTAGCCTTCCAACATCTGCTCCACGACCGAGTGGTTCTAATCCGAACCGACAACCAGGTAGCGATGTACTACGTAAACAAACAAGGGGGGACAGGGTCTTGGCCCCTTTGTCGGGAAGCCCTGCGCCTCTGGAAATGGGCAATCTCCAACAACACCTTCCTTCGAGCGGTGTACATACAAGGAGAACAAAACTGCCTGGCGGACAGACTCAGCCGCCTCCTCCAGCCACACGAGTGGTCACTACACTCTCAGATCCTGCGAGGAGTGTTCGAACGGTGGGGGACACCTCAAATAGACCTGTTCGCGTCCCCTCACAATCACAAGCTGCCTCTCTTCTGCTCCCGGATATACTCCCCGGACCGGCTCGAGGCCGACGCCTTCCTCCTCGACTGGGAGGGAAGGTTCCTATACGCGTTCCCGCCGTTTCCTCTGATACTGCGGACGCTTGTCCACCTGAAAACAGTACAAGCCACCCTGATCCTGATTGCCCCTCGCTGGCCACGCCAGCCGTGGTTTTCCCTGCTACTTCAACTCAGTGTCAGAGATCCACTGCCTCTGCCTCTGTTTCCCTCTCTACTGTCACAGGGTCAGGGTTCACTGTTACATCCCAATCTTCAGTCTCTTCATCTGAATGCTTGGTTTCTCTCTCCCTGACTGCTCTCCCCGTGTCTCAATCAGTCAAGGAGATATTGGAGGCCTCCAGAAAAACCTCGACGAGATCCTGCTACTCCCAAAAGTGGACCAGATTCTCAACCTGGTGCTCCTCCCACAGCCAGGACCCGGTGTCGGTCCCCGTCCCCCTGGTCCTTGACTATCTACTTCAACTATCTCATTCCGGCCTAAAGACCAACTCCATTCGAGTACACCTCAGTGCGATTGCGGCCTTTCATCAGCCCCTGGAAGGGAAAGCCCTCTCGCTCCATCCCTTAGTCACTCGCTTCATGAAGGGTCTGCTGAACGTCCACCCCTCTCTCAAACCTCCCCCGGTGGTTTGGGACCTTAACGTGGTTCTGGCTCAATTAATGAAACCTCCATTTGAGCCACTAGACAAATGCCATCCAAAATTCCTCACTTGGAAGGAAATTTTCTTACTCGCGCTCACCTCCGCACGGCGGGTTAGTGAGCTACAAGCGCTGGTAGCGGACCCACCCTTCACGGTATTCCATCACGACAAGGTGGTACTCCGCACCCATCCAAAGTTCCTACCTAAAGTAGTGTCTGATTTCCATCTCAATCAGTCCATCGTCTTACCCGTGTTTTTCCCCAAGCCCCACTCTCACCCCGGAGAAGTGGCGCTCCACACTCTTGACTGCAAAAGAGCGTTGGCCTTTTACCTCCAATGCACTCAGCCACACCGGAAAGTCCCACAACTGTTTCTGTCCTTCGACCCAAACCGGTTAGGCCACCCAGTTTCCAAACGCACCTTGTCCAACTGGTTGGCCGATTGCATCTCCTTTTGCTACGCTCAGACTGGTCGATTAACGGGACACAAAGTCCGAGCGATGGCAGCCTCCGTAGCGTTCCTCAGGTCCACACCTATTGAGGAAATCTGCAAGGCTGCCACATGGTCTTCGGTTCATACCTTCACCTCCCACTACTGTCTGGACTCCCTGTCCAGAAGCGATGGCCGGTTCGGCCAATCGGTATTGCGAAATCTATTTGCTTAAATTGCCAACTTCCCTCCATCCCCCTTCAGTAAGCTTGGAGGTCACCCACATGTGAGAATATCATGCCTGCTTGTCCTGGGATAAAGCACAGTTACTTACCGTAACAGGTGTTATCCAGGGACAGCAGGCATATATTCTCACAACCCGCCCACCTCCCCGAGGTTGGCTTCTTGGCTAGTTAAGTGAACTGGAGACCACGAGGGGATGCACCCCCTAGTGGAGCAGGAAGGCACGCATGCGTGGAGCAGCAGAGCAAACTTAAATCTTCAATCAAGTTTGCTTGAAAATGCTTCCGCATCGGGGCTCTGTAGATGACGTCACCCACATGTGAGAATATATGCCTGCTGTCCCTGGATAACACCTGTTACGGTAAGTAACTGTGCTTTTTCTGCCTTTTCTTGTCTGGTCATCATATTATTGCCATTGTCTGAAAACCCCCCAGTACTAGGCTTCATACCAGATTTTGTGAGCCTGATGTGGAATACTTATTTGAGCTGCCAAGGGTCCTCAGTGTCTGTTAGCAGCATACCAGTGATGGTGACACAGAGGATCTCCCCTTGACAGGTGAACCAGGTGGGTTTAATCTGTCATGGACTGAAAGGATAGCAAGTCTAATTCCATGCCACTTATTATCCCAGGATGAAGTCTCCCTGGTGCAGAGTAGGCTTCAGTGCAGGAGGGCAGTGGTTAAGAGGTGGTGCGACACTGGATCAGGGGGAAGCCACCACAGTACACTGTTGTTCAGGTTCTCTGTGCTTTCGACCGTTATTTCCACCTTGCTGCAAGAGTTGAACCTGGAAGTCTTACCAGCTCAGTTATAAGCTCAGTTATAAGCAGTTCTTTGACTCTGCCTGTGGTTTTTCCCTCACATCTGAACATCACTAAGCTGCTGCTACTTCTACTAACATTCTGAGCTCCCCTGGGAGAGCAGTATAGATAAATGAATGAATAAATAAATACTACCATTTATCATTTCTATAGCGCTGTAAGGCGTATTGAGTGCTGTTCCTTTAACATTCAGTAGACAGTCCCTTCTCAGAAGAGCTTACAATCTAATTTGGACAGACAGGACATCTCAGGGTTGGAAGCTTCTGGGTCATTCCATGTCAAGTAATCATGAGCTTCCTACCCAACCACCTCAGAAATTGGTGAAATTTTTTTAGGGACCTCTAATGAAGATATCCAAATATTGGGGGCATGGTTTCAACTAGGTCCAGAGTTGGGGGGCCCCCTTTATTTTGACTGCTTTTTTGTATCCATGGAAGATTGTGCAGCCCTACCAGTATATTCTTTCCTTTGTTTTATGTAGAATGTTTGACTCGGTCCCCTTTAATCTGATCCATTCTTGCTGTACTCTGAGTATCCAATTGTCCTTTCACCAGTTGTCTGAGATGCCTAATATACAGTATGTATATTCCCTGAAAACAAAAAAGCAGTAATGGAGGGATTGCTGCTGTGCTCAGATGGGGCATTGCATACAGAGGGAATGAAAGACAGATGGGTACCCCATCCCACGCACTACTCTCCCACCTGCCCCCCAAACTACTGCATCTCAAAGAATACCCCTTGGACAAATTGATTCCCCCCTCCCAAGAAACTATCTATTCAATTAGCTGTCCCACCTTTACAAAATGTCATTTCCCCCAACTACCACTGCACTCACCCATTGTAAATGTTATGAGCCATTCTCTACTAGTTTTTCAAATGGTAGTACTGTATTTGATTTAACAATTTCATTTTGATATTCCAGTAATTTATACTTTTTAAAACTCAAGTTAAGATGCCTCTTTCCAAGAAAATATTTTATTAGAAGGTGCATCCAGTCATAGAATAGTTGATACATCTTTTTCCATAGGTCAACAGCTGATGTCTAAAATACAAGTTATTGATTTTTGGTTGTTCCTTTTTTTGTTTTGATGTTAAAGGTGCAGGAAATGGAGATATGCCAGGACCAAGGCACATGCAGAAAAGCAGATCGGTTAGTATCAAGAGGGGATGCTATAGTTCATTTTCATTCTAAATTTACCTGTATCTTGCAAAAATGGAAATTTAAGCTAAATCCATGTTTTCTGAGTTTGGAGTTCCCTGTTAGGAATCCAAGCCAGAGGAACTCTGAACCAGGATCCGCCAATTTTACACATTCCTCCCCTCCCAAATGGTAAACGTAATAGCTTGCTCATCTCAAGTAGATAAGCAGGCCTCCTGATCTACAATTGTGACATCTGGTGCTCAGTACATTGCTAGCTAGCTAATTGAAATATAGAGAATTCTAGCTGCACTATACCATGCATGTGCCTCTCTACACGATACACGAGCAGCAGTCCTTTAATCTTGTCATCTGCTGAGCAGACAGAAAGCTACAGTGCAGAAAATAAATAGCCAGGACCACATATGATACTTTTGACATCGCATCTAGGCTCTGCTATGCGGGTGAGGATAGATGCAGATTCTCATGGCTGCTTGTCTGACTTTGAATCAGCAGTTCAGGAGAGGCTTACGGATGCTCTTTGTCATGGAGACTGTTTATTTGGGGACAAAGTAGAAAAGGTGGCTGATCTTATGAAAACCACTGAGAGGAGTTGTCTCATAACACTTTTGCATGTAAAGGGAGTTCTATTTTTAAAATTTGAATGTGCTAGCATGTGTGTTCTGTATGATTAAATGTAACTTTTTTGTACTATATGTAGGATACTAGTAGAGTGGTACACATCATGGATTTTCAACGGGGGAAAAATCTGAGATATCAAATTCTGCAGCTCTGTGAGCCATTTGGAGTAATCGTCAATCACCTGATTCTCAACAAAATGAATGAGGTAACTTAATTGAATTTTTATTTTTTATTTTTGCTAATATTGAAGTTCTAATTTTGGCAGCTTAATAGACAAGTCATATGGGCAGTCTTTTTAGTGGTGGTACACAATCTCCATGGTACCTTGGAGCAAGCTGTCCTCAAAAAAGAATATTTTTGGCTGCTCTTGTCTTAGCCTTCAGACTGTGGAGCTGTAGGTGGGGGCCTCTTGTTCATGGGTGGCTGGGCCATTTCTACAGGGAGCAGTTTTTGATTGATAAAGACATGGACCTCCAGGATTCAGGGGGATGGATGCCGCTGACGGAGGTTTTTCATTTCTGCTAGCTGGCGAGGATGCATCTGTGGTATGTATTTTTCAGTGGGAAGAGCTCCAGGAACTTATTCTTCAGGTTTCCTCGGTGTTGCGCTTTGAGGAGGATGCAAACATAGTAGATGATGGCAGATAAAGACCCGAATGATCCATCCAGTCTGCCCAAACTGATTCAATTTAATTTGTTTTTTTCTTCTTCTTAGCTATTTCTGGGCAAGAATCCAAAGCTCTGCCTGGTACTGTGCTTAGGTTCCAACTACTGAAGTCTCACTCCAGCCCATCTACACCCTCCCAGCCATTGAAGCCCTCCCCAGCCCATCCTCAACCAGTTGGCCATATACAGGCAGAGACCGTGCAAGTCTGCCCAGTACTGGCCTTAGTTCTTCAATATTTACTATTATTTTCTGATTCTAGATCAGGGGTGTCAAAGACCCTCCTTGAGGGCTGCAATCCAGTCAGGTTTTCAAGATTTCTCCAATGAATATGCATGAGGTCTTTATCCCAGAACAAGCAGGCAGCATATTCTTAACGTATGGGTGACGTCACCGACGGAGCCCCGGTACGGACCTTTTTAACTAGAAAGTTCTAGTTGGCCGCACCGCGCATGCGCGAGTGCCTTCCCGCCCGACGGAGGAGTGCGTGGTCTCCAGTTTCTTCGTTTCCGCGGAGCGAAGAAGACGCATGTGCTTTCAACGGCCGTTGAAAACTCGATTTTTTGCCTTCCCGCTCGCGATTTTTGATTCATTTTTGTTTTAATTTCTATTGTCTTTCGACTAAATTTCCTAAAAAAAAAAAAAAAAAAACTCGTGTCTTTTTTCCTTCGTTTTTGCATCCGGCCCCGGCGGGGCCTGTTGTAATCATCCAAGCCTCCGGGTTTGATTTCGCGGAGGCCGTGTTTCCCTTCATGCCCCCTCAACCGGGCTTCAAGAAGTGCCAGCGGTGTGCACGTCCGATCTCTCTCACTGACCCACACAACTGGTGCCTTCAGTGTTTGGGTCCAGAGCATCGGGCGGCTTGCACCCGCTGTGCTACCCTAAAGAAACGCACTCTCAAGAACCGGCAAATACAACAAAATATTCTTTTCGGTACCGGTTCTACCATGGACCAGGCCCCGACGTCGACGGCACCGCCGAAATCGGCACCGACCACATCGACGACGCCTGATCTTACTTCGGGGTCGATATCGCAAGGTAAGCCAGCTAAGAAGCCTCCCACTTCCCTTGAGCGCCCTCCAGTTACCGCGGTGACCCCGGTCCTTCCGGCGTCCCGCCGACCCCGTAAACGCTCCGCTCCGATCTCGGTGAGTGCCTCGTCATCGGCCTCCTCATCGCCGGAGCGTCGAGCAGCACCAGTGGTACCGAAGAAAACTAAAACGGTACCGGTGCCCCCATTGGAGGACGGCATCTCGGCCATCCTCCAGGACAAACTCCAGGAGCAGCTTCAACAGCAACTCAAACAGCTCCTTCCGACCCTACTGGCACCGCTCCTTCCGGTACCGGTCCAGCCCGAGCCTGGTACCGGTCCACCGGTGTCCACCCCCTCGGTACCGATGGACACTTCCATGCCGGTCTTATCTGCCCAGCCTGCACTTCAGACTTGCGCTGCAGAGGACCCCTCCCAGTCCCAAGATCGACACCGGTCGTCTCGGGATCGGGATCGGCACCACTCTTCCCAGGACAGGGATCGACGCCGGTCTTCATCTCCCGGCACCGTATCCATGCGATCTGGCAAGTCCCTTTCTAAAACCCGCCATACTGAGCCGGCCATCAGGGATCCAGACTTATGGGAGCAAACCCCACTCGGTACCGAGGAGGATGCCTCTTCTACAGATGAAGAACCCTCCATGGCTGAATCCACCTCCAATCCTCCTTCACCAAATTCCTTCGGGAGATGTCGGCGGCTCTTTCCATACCACTTGAGTCCGACTCCAAGAAGTCCCAGGCCTTTTTAGAAGCCTTGGACTTCGACCAACCTCCCAAGGAATTTCTTAAACTGCCCGTACATGATATCCTACGGGAAACCTTTTATAAAAATTTGGAGAATCCCCTTACTGTTCCAGGTGCCCCTAGAAAACTGGACAGTTTATACCGGGTCATCCCTATTCCGGGATTTGATAAACCCCAATTGCCCCATGAGAGTCTCTTGGTTGAATCCACTCTCAAAAAATCTCAAGGCTCCAGTGTTTATGCCTCCACCCCTCCTGGCAGAGAGGGGAAAACAATGGATAAATTTGGAAAGCGCCTGTACCAGAATGCCATGCTGGCTAACAGAGCCAACAACTACACCTTTCATTTTTCATTTTATATGAAACACCTGGTGCAACAACTTTCTGCTCTACAAAAGTATATACCTGAACGCAAGGTCCCACTGTTTCAACAGCAAATTTCCAACCTCCTCCAGCTCAGAAAGTTCATGGTGCGCTCCATTTATGATTCCTTCGAGCTCACTTCCCGAGCTTCGGCTCTGGCAGTAGCCATGCGACGCCTTGCCTGGCTGAGGGTGTCTGATCTTGATGTGAATCACCAAGACCGCCTCGCCAACGCGCCCTGTCTTGGCGATGAACTTTTTGGGGAGTCTCTGGATACCACAACACAAAAACTTTCGGCTCATGAGACTAGATGGGACACCCTCATTAAGCCTAAAAAGAAGACTCCGCCTGCACGACCATACAGACCTCAGTCCTCTTACCAACGTCGTTTTTCTGCTAGGCCGCTTAATCCTCCTCAACAACAATCTCGTCGGCCTCGCCAACAACAGCACACTCAGGCTCGATCTCAGTCTCACCAGGCGACCAAGCCTCCCCCTCAGACTAAACCCCCGCAGCCCTTTTGACTCCGTTCTCCAGGGCATAGCCAGTCTCCAACCGTCGATGCCTCTTCCTCAACCTATCGGAGGCCGCCTCACCATCTTTCTCCAACGCTGGGAGGCCATCACATCAGACCTGTGGGTTCTCAACATCATCCGTCACGGATACTCACTAAGGTTCCAGACTCTTCCTGTAGACCATCCTCCCGTAGAGTCTGCTTCTCACTCCTCCCAAACTCCGCTCCTCCTCAGGGAGGTCCAATCCCTCCTCCTCCTCAATGCCATCGAAGAAGTTCCTCCAGACCAAAGAGGTCAGGGATTTTACTCCCGCTACTTCCTGGTCCCCAAAAAAACGGGAGATCTTCGTCCCATCCTAGACCTCAGGAACCTCAACAAGTGTCTGGTCAAGGAAAAGTTCAAAATGCTCTCCCTTGCCACACTTTACCCTCTTCTATCTCAACACGACTGGCTATGTTCCCTGGACCTCAAGGAGGCCTACACTCACATTCCAATCCATCAGGCTTCACGTCGCTACCTTCGATTCCAGATACAGAATCGCCACTATCAGTACAAGGTACTGCCTTTTGGTCTCGCATCATCACCCAGGGTATTCACCAAATGCCTGATTGTGGTAGCGGCTTTTCTCAGGTCCCACACCCTACAGGTGTTCCCCTACTTGGACGATTGGTTGGTAAAAGCGACTACATCTCCGCTTGTGCTCCAAGCCACTCATCAAACCATCTCTTTCCTCCATCTCTTGGGATTCGAGATCAATTATCCCAAGTCGCATCTGCTTCCCACACAACGCCTTCAGTTCATCGGAGCGGTTCTCGATACCAACCAGATGAGGGCGTTCCTTCCTGCCGACCGGCATCGCACCCTCCTTCACCTTTGTCGACAGGTGCTCCTCCATCCATCCATCCATCCCTGCTCGGCAGATGATGGTCCTTCTGGGTCACATGGCCTCGACAGTCCATGTGATTCTTCTGGCACGACTCCACCTCAGGATACCTCAATGGACCCTTGCCAACCAATGGTCACAGACCACGAATCTTCTTTCTCATCCCGTCTCTGTGACATCATCTCTTCAGCAATCTCTTCAATGGTGGTTGAACTCCTCAAATCTTTCCAGGGGACTTCTCTTTCATCTACCCCCCCACTCCATGGTCATAACCACGGATGCTTCCCCCTATGCATGGGGGGCTCACTTGGGCGATCTCCGCACCCAGGGACTCTGGACCCCTCAGGAGCGTCAACATCACATCAACTTCCTGGAGCTCAGAGCCATGTTTTATGCTCTCAAGGCTTTCCAGCATCTCCTCTACCCCCAGGTTCTTCTCCTGTGCAAGGACAATCAAGTCGCCATGTACTACATCAACAAGCAAGGCGGCACCGGATCTCGTCCCCTTTGTAAGGAGGCTCTCCGAATCTGGACCTGGGCCACGGCCCACAATCTTTACCTCAAAGCTGTCTATATCCAGAGTGAGCAGAACTCCCTGGCCGACAATCTCAGCCGCATCCTTCAACCTCACGAGTGGACTCTGGATCCTCCCACACTCCACTCCATCTTTGCTCGCTGGGGCACTCCGCAGGTGGACCTATTTGCAGCTCCTCACAACCATCAACTGCCCCAGTTCTGTTCCAGACTCTTCTCTCCGCATTGTCTGGCCCCGGATGCATTCCTGCTCGACTGGACGGATCGGTTCCTCTATGCCTTCCCTCCACTTCCTCTGATGTTGCGGACCTTGTTCAAACTCCGCAAGGACAGGGCCACCATGATTCTCATCGCCCCTCGGTGGCCCAGACAGCACTGGTTCTCCCTCCTGCTTCAGCTCAGCTCCAGGGAGCCCATTCCTCTTCCTGTATTTCCTACTCTGCTTACTCAGCAGCATCAGTCTCTACTGCATCCCAATCTGTCTTCCCTCCACCTGACAGCTTGGTTTCTCTCGGGCTGACCTCTCCAGAGAACCTGTCTCAGCCTGTCCGTCGCATTTTGGATGCCTCCAGGAAACCCACCACACTGCAATGTTACCAACAGAAGTGGACCCGGTTTTCCTCTTGATGCCTCCTGCATCATCACAATCCCACCTCATTGGCGGTGGAGACCGTAATGGACTATTTGCTCTCTCTGTCTAATGCTGGCCTCAAGTCCACCTCAATCAGAGTCCACCTCAGTGCCATCACTGCTTTTCATGAGCCTATCCTCGGAAAACCTCTCACGGCTCATCCTCTGGTTTCCCGGTTCATGAGAGGCCTCTTCAATATCAAACCACCTCTACAGCCTCCTCCGGTCGTCTGGGACCTCAATGTGGTTTTGTCAGCCCTCATGAAACCTCCATTTGAGCCTCTTGCTACTACTTCGCTCAAACTTCTCACATGGAAGGTGCTTTTCCTCATTGCCATCACCTCTGCCAGGAGGGTCAGTGAGCTGCATGCACTGGTCGCCGATCCACCGTTCACTGTTTTTCAACATGACAAGGTGGTTATGCGCACCCACCCTAAATTCCTTCCCAAGGTGGTTTCAGCCTTTCACCTCAACCAGTCCATTGTGCTGCCTGTCTTCTTCCCAAAACCCCATTCTCATCCTGGGGAACAGGCGTTACACACGCTGGATTGTAAGCGTGCCCTTGCTTACTACCTTGACCGTACCAGGGCTCACCGCTCCTCTCCTCAGCTTTTTCTGACCTTCGATCCTAACCGTCTGGGTCATCCTGTCTCTAAACGAACGCTGTCCAATTGGCTTGCTGCCTGTATTGCGTTCTGTTATGCTCGGTCCGGCCTGTCAATGGAAGGAGCTGTCACGGCCCATAGGGTCAGAGCTATGGCTGCTTCTGTGGCTTTCCTCCGTTCCACGCCTATTGAGGAAATCTGCAAGGCGGCCACTTGGTCTTCAGTTCACACATTCACTACTCACTACTATCTGGATACCTTCTCCAGACGGGATGGACACTTTGGTCAATCTGTGTTACAGAATTTATTTTCCTAATGGCCAACCATCCCTCCTCCCTCTCTGTTAGCTTGGAGGTCACCCATACGTTAAGAATATGCTGCCTGCTTGTCCTGGGATAAAGCACAGTTACTTACCGTAACAGGTGTTATCCAGGGACAGCAGGCAGATATTCTTACGACCCTCCCACCTCCCCGGGTTGGCTTCTTAGCTGGCTTATCTTAACTGGAGACCACGCACTCCTCCGTCGGGCGGGAAGGCACTCGCGCATGCGCGGTGCGGCCAACTAGAACTTTCTAGTTAAAAAGGTCCGTACCGGGGCTCCGTCGATGACGTCACCCATACGTTAAGAATATCTGCCTGCTGTCCCTGGATAACACCTGTTACGGTAAGTAACTGTGCTATTTGCATGCACTGCTTTCATTGTATGCTAATAGATCTCATGCATATTCATTGGGGAAATCCTGAAAACCCAACTGGATTGCAGCCCTCGAGGAGGGACATTGACACCCCTGTTCTAGATCCTCTGTGTTCATCCCATGCTTTTTTGAACTCCGTCACCGTTTTCCTCTCCACCACCTCTCTCGGGAGTGCATTCCAGGTATCCACCACCCTCTCCGTAAAGAAGAATTTCCTTACATTGCTCTCTTGAGTCCCCCACCTCTCAGCCTCAAATTATGCCCTTTGGTTTTACCGTTTTCCTTTCTCTTGAAAGGATTTTGTTCTATGTTAATACCTTTCAAGTGCTTAAACGTCTGAATCATATCTCACCTGTCCCTCCTTTCCTGTAGGGCAGTGGTCTCAAACTCGCGGCCCACCAGGTACTATTTTGAGGCCCTTGATGTTTATCATAATCACAAGAGTAAAATAAAACAGTATCTTGATCGTATGTCTCTTTAGCTATAAATTACAATGTTATTATTAAGACTTAGCCAAAAGGAAAGATTTATAAACTATAAAGAGTTTTACCTCTTGCAAAATTGTCATTTCTTTAATAAGACATTAACTATTTTTTTCTGTGATCCTCCAAATAGCTACAAATCCAAAATGTGTCCCTGCAAAGGGTTTGAGTTTGAGACTAGAGAATGACACGGTGACGGTTTACCCGCGGCCACCGCATTTAAGCCGCGGGTCACCGCCGAAAACGGGGAAGAAAACTAGCAGTCGCTGCGATGACGGGGACAAGGCCATTCACCGACCGCGGAAACGGTGAACAGGTTTGTCCCCGCGGGCCAATGTACCCCCTTCTAGGAACCGCTATTTACCGCCCGACGCCCGATTCACCCCCCCAGCAGGACCGCTCGCGCCCCCACCCCGAACGACCGCTCGCACGCGCTCCCACCCGCACCCGCGATCGGAGCAAGAGGGAGCCCAAGCCCTCTTGCCCGGCCGACTCCCCGACGTCCGATACATCCCCCCCCCCCGGCAGGACCACTCGCACCCCCACCCCGAAGGACCGCCGACTTCCCGACAATATCGGGCCAGAAGGGAGCCCAAACCCTCCTGGCCACGGCGACCCCCTAACCCCACCCCGCACTACATTACGGGCAGGAGGGATCCCAGGCCCTCCTGCCCTCGACGCAAACCCCCCTTCCCTCCCAACGACCGCCCCCCCCAAGAACCTCCGACCGCCCCCCAGCCGACCCGCGACCCCCCTGGCGACCCCCACAACCCCCCCACCCCCCTTCCCCGTACCTTTGGTAGTTGGCCGGACAGACGGGAGCCAAACCCGCCTGTCCGGCAGGCAGCCAACGAAGGAATGAGGCCGGATTGGCCCATCCATCCTAAAGCTCCGCCTACTGGTGGGGCCTAAGGCGCGTGGGCCAATCAGAATAGGCCCTGGAGCCTTAGGTCCCACCTGGGGGCGCGGCCTGAGGCACATGGGCCCAACCCGACCATGTGCCTCAGGCCGCGCCCCCAGGTGGGACCTAAGGCTCCAGGGCCTATTCTGATTGGCCCACGCGCCTTAGGCCCCACCAGTAGGCGGAGCTTTAGGATGGATGGGCCAATCCGGCCTCATTCCTTCGTTGGCTGCCTGCCGGACAGGCGGGTTTGGCTCCCGTCTGTCCGGCCAACTACCAAAGGTACGGGGAAGGGGGGTGGGGGGGTCGTGGGGGTCGCCAGGGGGGTCGCGGGTCGGCTGGGGGGGGGCGGTCGTTGGGGGGAGGGGGGTTTGCGTCGAGGGCAGGAGGGCTGCAGTGCAAACATAAGCCTTTCATTAAGACAATCCTGGTTCGCTTTTCCAAGTTAAAACAATTAGAAAAATATTTCTGGAGTGCTGTAATAAATTAAAATTAATAGTGCTCAGAACCCCCAAGGTAACTTCAGGCATCATTTTGAAGCTGGGGGGGGCGGTCGTTGGGGGGAGGGGGGTTTGCGTCGAGGGCAGGAGGGCCTGGGATCCCTCCTGCCCGTAATGTAGTGCGGGGTGGGGTTAGGGGGTCGCCGTGGCCAGGAGGATTTGGGCTCCCTCCTGGCCCGATATTGTTGGGGAGTCGGCGGTCCTTCGGGGGGAGGGATGTATCGGACGTCAGGGGGGGGGGGGCATCAGGGTTTCAGGATGGGGACAGACCTTCAAGGGGGGACAGTGCAGGGAAGTCAGGGAATTTATATTAATTAATTTTTTCTCTGCGTGTTTTGTTTTTGTATAGTTATTAACTAATATTTAACTAAGTTTTAAAGTTTTAAAGAATGTTTCCTTTATACGTAAATAAAGAAAAGTGAATGGGATTGCAGTGGCGGTGACGGGGCGGTGAATGGGGTGGCAGTGGCGGTGACGGGGCGGTGAAGAGGATGGTGAGACGGGGACGGGGCGGTGACGGGGATGGTGAGACGGGGACGGGGCGGTGACGGGGATGGTGAGACCGGGGCGGTGACGGGGACCAATTTTTTCACCGTGTCATTCTCTATTTGAGACCACTGCTGTAGGGTATACATATTCATGGCTTCCAGTCTCTCCTCATAGGTCTTTTGGCGCAAAACCTCCTATCATTTTCTTCGCCCTCCTCTGGACCACTTCAAGTCTTCTTATGTCCTTCGCCAGATACGGTCTCCAAAACTGAACACAATACTAGATGCATAAGTGGGGCCTCGCCAACTACCTGTGCAGGGGTATCAACACCTTCTTTCTTCTACTGGTTACGCCTCTCTTTATACAGCCCAGCATCCTTCTGGCAGCAGCCACCACCTTGTTGAACTGTTTTTTTGCCTTTTGATCTTCAGACACTATCACCCCAAGGTCCCTCTCCATGCATATCAGCCTCTCCCCTCTCAGCATATTTGGTTCCTTCTGATTATTAATCCCCAAATGCATTTCTTTGCATTGAATTTTAGTTGCCAGATATTAGACCATTCCTCTGCATGTGGTGAACTCTATTTCAGAGGATCTGCTCAGCCTCCTGCTCTTTTCCTATGCATCAGTATATTTAGGATATTGTGCATGTGCAGTGGAAGGCACCAGAGTCTCCCTTTTTGTTTTGCACGGTCTTTGGCTTGCCTGCATCCCATCCCAGAGGGGGGATAGGGATACCTTGAAGCGTAGGTTTGAGTCTTTTCTTAAGCAGAATTTTGATGTCACTGCCCTAGTAGTCCAGGCAGCAATGTGTGGCAATCTGGTGGCTCAGGCTTTTTTACAGTGGACCGAGCATGTCCTTGACTGGGGAGTCTGATGACTAGTCCTTGGTGTAAGATTGAGATAGGTGCTTCTTATTTCTCAGATGCAATGTATGATCTGTTGCGTACGTTGGCGAAGTCCATGGCTCTCAGGGTGTCTGATCGTCGTACCCTGTGGCTTCTGGCTTTGTCGGTGGATGCGGCATCTAATGCTAAGCTGATGAAATTTCCCTTTCAAGGATCTTTCTTGTTGAGAGAGAATTTGGACAAGTTACTTCATACTTTAATGGACTCTAAGGTGCCCTGTCTTCCTGAAGACCACGCCCGCCTGTGTAGGGGGGCGTTTGCGTGATTTTCGCAGATACCATCTTGCTCTCCGGGGCCATTTCAGTGCATGCAGTGCTTTCGTGAAACTCATCGGGAGGAGAGGGTGTGTGATCCCTCTGCCGCCTTTGGAATGACTCCTTGCCAGTGCCTCCCCTGGTGCCGGCGAGCACCCGCTTACGGGACTTTCGCCAGGGGTGGGCTGATATCACAATGGATCAGTGGGTCCTGGAGATGATTCGGGACGGTTATGCTCTGGAGTTTTCCCTCCCCTTGCCAGATCACTTTCTCGCTTCTTGTCAGGCGGCATGGAAGAAGCGGGTCTTTCACCAGACATTTCAAAAGTTGCTAGATCTCAAGCCAATAGTCTCAGTGCCTCCTCAGGAGTGTTGCACTTACTTCGTGGTGCACAAGAAAGAGGGGATCTTTCGATCCATTCTGGATCTGAAGGGAGTCAACAAGGCTCTCCGGGTTCCGTCTTTTTGCATGGACACCCTGAGATCTCTTATTCTTGCAGTTCAGCTGGGGGAATTCCTGACCTCTCGATCTGACTGAGGCCTACTTGCATGTTCTGACTCATGCCTCCCATCAGCAGTTCCTTTGTTTTGCAATCTTGGGACGGCACTAGCACTTTTGTGCACTGCCTTTTGGTCTGGCTACAGTTCCTTGAACATTCACAAAGATTATGGTGGTCATGGTAGTGGCATTGCGCAAAGAGGGCATTCTGGTTCACCCCTATCTGGATGACTGGTTGATCCGAGCAAAGTCTTTTCAGGAGAGCGCCAGAATTACTGCTTGTGAAGTTCCTGCAGTAGCTGGGATGGATAATCACCTGTCCAAAAGCCAGTTGGCTCCGTCTCAGCGCCTGGAGTATCTTGGGGTTCTTTTCGAGCCCATAGCCGGTGAGGTGAACGCTCCACCACCGCTATTCCACCATTGTGGAGGTGGGAGGGCCCTTGTCTGAGGCTTTTTCCTCCATTTGAAAAATTGTCATTCAGCCTGCACTGTGTTATCAATATACCATCTGACATAATGCATCTTACTGTTGTGGAAGTATTAATTAATTTTAGCGAATTCAGGTCCGTCACCCATCTTGGATTTTCAGCAATCTCTTTTTTTTCCCCCCCCCCCCCCAACTTCACCCTGCTTCTTTAAAATTCAGATTTTTGCCAGGAAAACTGCTGGAATGGGGTTGTGAGGGTCTCCTACCTTGGATTCATACAAAATTGTCCACAGGGTCCAGATACCTTCTGAGTGCATGAGATTTTTGAGATCCGAG
This sequence comes from Geotrypetes seraphini, assembly GCF_902459505.1. Taxonomy (NCBI): domain Eukaryota; kingdom Metazoa; phylum Chordata; class Amphibia; order Gymnophiona; family Dermophiidae; genus Geotrypetes; species Geotrypetes seraphini. The sequence continues at coordinate 25,908,764 of NC_047101.1, read as the reverse complement.
TTTCAAGCCGGGGGTCTGGCTGCTGGCTGTTCTGTCCCCCCTCCCTTCACAGTCTCTGCCCGACGTTACCTTCTCTGGAATTTCAGCGTCTGTGCCAGCTCCATCTGTTCCTTCTTCACAACCAGTTCAGGGGGTGCCAGCGGTGAATCCAGGCCACAATGACCCTTTGGTTGCAAGGGCTGCGCTGCTTGGATTGGAGGATCCGGATTTGACTTCTGGATCCGCGGATCCCTTAGGGCAGTGGTTTTCAACCTTCCTAATGCCGCAACCCTTTAATACAGTTCCTCATGTTGTGGTGACCCCAATCATAAAATTATTTTCATTGCTACTTCATAACTGTAATTATGTTACTGTTATGAATCTTTATTTTTTTTTTATATTCTTAATTCATTTTCAAACTTACAATAAGTGTGTTATCCCAGGACAAGCAGGCAGCATATTCTTAACGCATGGGTGACGTCACCGACGGAGCCCTCGGTACGGACCTTTTTAACTAGAAAGTTCTAGTTGGCCGCACCGCACGTGCGCGAGTGCCTTCCCGCCCGACGGAGGAGTGCGTGGTCCCCAGTTTCTTCGTTTCCGCGGAGCGAAGAAGACGCGTGTGTTTTTTCAACGGCCGTTGAAATCACTTTTTGCCTTCCCGCTCGCGCTTTTTTTTCCCCATTTTTTCTTCTCTTTTGCCTTCGGGTTTCTTTTTCTTTGATTTGTAAAAAAAAAAAAAAAACTTAGCTTTTTTTTCCCTTTTTTCGACTTTGCCCCGGCGGGGCCTGTTGCCATTATACAGGCCTCGGGGTTCGATTTTGCGGAGGCTGTTTTCCCCTTCATGCCCCTGCAGGTCGGTTTTAAGAAGTGCCAGCGGTGTGCACGCCCGATCTCCCTCACTGACCCACACAATTGGTGTTTGCAGTGTTTGGGTCCGGAGCATTGGGCGGACTCCTGCACCCGCTGTGCCACTCTTAAAAAGCGGACGCTTAAAAACCGACAAATCCAACAAAATCTTTTGTTCGGCACCGGGTCGACGATGGACTCCTCGGCATCGACAGCGGTACCACAGAAATCGGCACCGTCTACTTCGACACCGCCCGACCCCACATCGGCGTCTCTGGCGCCAGGTAAGCCGGCTAAGAAGCCTCCCGCTTCCCTCGAGCGTCCACCAGCCACGGTGGCGACACCGACCTTGCCGGCCTCGCGCCGACCCCGCAAGCGCTCCGCCCCGATTTCGGTGAGTGCCTCATCATCGGCCTCCTCATCGCCGGGGCGTGGAGCGGCATCTAAGGAACCGAAGCAAAAGAAAGCGGTTCCGATGCCACCCCTAGATGACCGTATTTCGGCCATCTTGCAAGTCCAACTCCAGGAACAGTTACAGCGTCAGCTCGAGCACCTGTTGCCCACTATCCTGGCACCGCTCCTTTCGGTACCAGACCGGCCCGAGCCCCGTACCGAGCCCCCGGTATCCACCCCATCGGTACCTATCAACACCTCCATGCCGATTCTTTCGGCTGAGCAGCTTCATACCCGTCCGGTGGTTCACTCCCATACCACGACGGATCCTCCTCGGGACCGGGCAGGACACCATACTTCCCGGGACCGGGATCGACGCCGGTCCTCTTCTCCCGGTACCGTTTCGGTGCGCTCTGGAAAATCTTTATCCAAGACTCACCACACCTCACCTTCCACCCCGGTGTCTCGGCATGCACCAGAGGTCCGGGACCCTGACTTATGGGAAGAGTCCCCTCCCGGTACCGAGGAGGATCTCTCCTAATCTGATGAGGATCCATCGGCACCCGATGCCACCTCAAAACCTGAGCAGTCCTCCTTTTCAAAGTTCCTCAGGGAGATGTCTGCAGCCTTATCCCTTCCTCTGGAATCCGACTCAAAAAAATCTCAAGCCTTCCTGGAGGCTTTAGATTTTGAACAACCTCCTAAGGAGTTCCTCAAGCTCCCCGTACATGACATCCTACGGGAGACTTTTTACAAAAATTGGGAGAACCCCCTTACGGTACCGGGGGCCCCCCGTAAACTGGACAACCTCTATCGTGTCATCTCTATTCCAGGGTTCGACAAGTCTCAATTGCCCCATGAGTCCCTTCTTGTTGAATCCACCTTAAAAAAGACTCAGGGCTCCAGTGTCTATGCCTCTACCCCTCCTGGCAGAGAGGGTAAGACCATGGACAAGTTTGGCAAGAGGCTCTACCAGAATGCCATGCTGGCCAACAGGGCGAACAATTATTCATTCCATTTTTCATTTTACATGAAACATTTGGTTCAGCAGCTTTCCGCCCTCCAAAAATACCTACCGGAGCGCAAGGTTCCACTTTTTCAGCAACACATCTCTGGCCTCCTTCAGTTGCGAAAATTTATGGTCCGCTCGATATACGATTCCTTCGAGCTCACCTCCCGTGCCTCTGCCATGGCCGTAGCCATGCGCCGCCTGGCCTGGCTGAGAGTCTCAGACTTGGACATCAACCACCAGGATCGTCTGGCCAACGCCCCCTGTCTCGGGGATGAGCTTTTTGGAGAGTCCCTGGATTCTACCACCCAGAAACTCTCTGCCCATGAAACCAGGTGGGACACTCTGATTAAGCCGAAGAAAAAGGCTCCACCTGCCCGGCCTTATAGACCTCAATCCTCTTATCAGCGCAGGTTCTCAGCCAGGCCACTCAATCCGCCTTCCCAACAATCTCGGCGGCCCCGTCAGCAACAACACCATGCCCAGGCTCGTTCTCAGACCAATCAACCCAACAAGCCTCTTCCACCTGCAAAGCCGTCTCAGCCCTTTTGACTCTTCTCTCCAGGGCATAGCCAGTCTTCCACCTTTGCTACCTCTTCCACAACCAATCGGAGGTCGTCTCAGTATATTCTCCAGCCGTTGGGAGGTCATCACATCGGACCAGTGGGTCCTCAACATCATCCACCACGGCTACTCTCTCAACTTCCAGACTCTTCCGCCGGACAACCCTCCCGTAGAGTCTGCTTCACACTCATCTCAAACCCCCCTCCTCCGGAGGGAGGTTCAATCCCTCCTCCTTCTCAATGCCATCGAAGAAGTACCTCCAGAACAAAGGGGTCAGGGATTCTACTCCCGCTACTTCCTGGTACCCAAAAAGACGGGAGACCTCCGTCCCATTCTCGATCTCAGGGACCTCAACAAGTGTCTGGTCAGGGAGAAGTTCAGAATGCTCTCCCTTGCCACGCTCTACCCTCTTCTTTCTCAAAATGACTGGCTATGTTCCCTGGACCTCAAGGAGGCCTACACTCACATCTCCATCAATCCGACTTCTCGCCGCTACCTGCGTTTCCAGGTACTGCACCGTCATTATCAGTACAAGGTGCTACCGTTTGGCCTCGCTTCCTCACCCAGGGTATTCACCAAGTGCCTTATAGTAGTAGCGGCCTTCCTCAGGTCTCACAACCTCCAGGTGTTTCCCTACTTGGACGATTGGTTGGTGAAAGCACCTACATCTCAGCTTGTGCTACAGGCGACTCATCACACCATCTCTCTCCTCCACCTCCTGGGGTTCGAGATCAACTACCCCAAGTCGCATCTACTTCCCACCCAGCGACTTCAATTCATCGGAGCTGTTCTGGACACCACACTAATGAGGGCTTTTCTTCCCTCCGATCGTCAGTGGACTTTGCTCCATCTCTGTCGTCAGGTGCTCAGACATCCCTCCATTCCTGCCCGACAGATGATGGTCCTCCTGGGGCACATGGCCTCGACAGTACATGTCCTTCCTCTGGCGCGTCTCCACCTCCGCATACCTCAATGGACTCTCGCCAACCAATGGTCACAGACTACGGATCTTCTTTCTCATCCCATCTCTGTAACATCATCTCTTCAGCAATCTCTCCAATGGTGGTTGAACTCCTCAAATCTTTCCAGGGGTCTACTCTTTCATCTACCCCCTCACTCTATGATCATCACCACGGATGCATCCCCCTATGCGTGGGGAGCGCACCTAGGAGATCTACGCACCCAGGGACTTTGGACCCCACAGGAGCGTCGACATCACATCAATTTCCTGGAACTCAGAGCCATGTTCTACGCCCTCAGGGCTTTCCAGCATCTCCTCTGTCCTCAGGTTCTCCTCCTGTGCACAGACAATCAAGTCGCCAAGTACTACATAAACAAGCAAGGCGGCACCGGATCTCGCCCCCTTTGTTTGGAGGCTCTACGCATCTGGACCTGGGCCACAGCCCGCAATCTATTCCTCAGGGCTGTCTATATCCAGGGCGAACAGAACTCCCCTGGCCGACAATCTCAGCCGCATCCTTCAACCTCACGAGTGGACACTGGACCCTCCAACTCTACACTCCATCTTTGCTCGCTGGGGCACTCCGCAGGTGGACCTCTTTGCAGCGCCTCACAATCATCAGCTGCCCCAATTCTGTTCCAGACTCTTCTCTCCTCATCGTCTGGCCCCGGATGCATTCCTGCTCGATTGGAGGGATCGGTTCCTGTATGCCTTCCCTCCACTTCCTCTGATGTTGCGGACCTTGTCCAAACTCCGCAAGGACAACGCCACCATGATTCTCATCGCCCCTCGGTGGCCTCGACAACACTGGTTCTCCCTCCTACTCCAACTCAGCTCCAGGGAGCCCATTCCTCTTCCTGTGTTTCCTACTCTACTTACGCAGCAGCATCAATCTCTACTGCATCCCAATCTGTCTTCGCTCCACCTGACAGCTTGGTTTCTCTCGGGCTGACCTCTCCAGAGAATCTATCTCAGCCCGTCCGCCTCATATTGGACGCCTCCAGGAAACCGGCCACCCTCCAATGTTACCATCAGAAGTGGACCAGGTTCTCCTCGTGGTGTCTACGGCATCATCATGAACCCACCTCTTTAGCGGTGGAAACTGTACTGGAATATTTGCTCTCGCTATCCAATGCTGGCCTCAAATCTACCTCCATCAGAGTCCACCTCATTGCCATCACTGCGTTTCACGAGCCTATCCTCGGAAAACCTCTCACGGCTCATCCTCTGGTTTCCAGGTTCATGAGAGGTCTCTTCAATGTCAAGCCGCCTCTGAAGCCTCCTCCTGTCGTCTGGGACCTAAATGTGGTTCTATCAGTACTCATGAAACCTCCGTTTGAGCCTCTTGCCACAACTTCGCTCAAACTTCTTACCTGGAAGGTGCTTTTCCTAATTGCCATCACCTCTGCCAGGAGGGTTAGCGAACTGCATGCACTGGTCGCCGATCCACCATTCACTGTTTTTCACCATGACAAGGTGGTTCTGCGTACCCATCCTAAATTCCTTCCCAAGGTGGTCTCGGCTTTTCACCTCAACCAGTCCATTGTGTTGCCCGTCTTCTTCCCTAAACCTCACTCGCATCCTGGGGAACAGGCGTTGCACACGCTGGATTGTAAGCGTGCCCTTGCATACTACCTTGATCGTACCAGGGCTCACCGCTCTTCCCCTCAGCTCTTTTTGTCCTTCGACCCTAACCGTCTAGGTCGTCCTGTCTCCAAACGGACGCTTTCCAATTGGCTTGCTGCCTGTATTGCGTTCTGTTATGCTCGGGCCGGTCTCTCACTGGAAGGTGCTGTCACGGCCCACAGAGTCCGAGCTATGGCTGCTTCTGTGGCTTTCCTCCGTTCCACGCCCATTGAGGAAATCTGCAAGGCAGCCACTTGGTCCTCAGTTCACACGTTCACTACTCACTACTGTCTGGATGCCTTCTCCAGACGGGATGGACACTTCGGCCAATCTGTGTTACAAAATTTATTTTCATAATGGCCAACCATCCCCCCTCCCTCTTTGTTAGCTTGGAGGTCACCCATGCGTTAAGAATATGCTGCCTGCTTGTCCTGGGATAAAGCACAGTTACTTACCGTAACAGGTGTTATCCAGGGACAGCAGGCAGATATTCTTACGTCCCACCCACCTCCCCGGGTTGGCTTCTTAGCTGGCTTATCCTAACTGGGGACCACGCACTCCTCCGTCGGGCGGGAAGGCACTCGCGCACGCGCGGTGCGGCCAACTAGAACTTTCTAGTTAAAAAGGTCCGTACCGAGGGCTCCGTCGGTGACGTCACCCATGCGTTAAGAATATCTGCCTGCTGTCCCTGGATAACACCTGTTACGGTAAGTAACTGTGCTATATGTCCAAATAAATTAACAATAAAAATATCACTTAATAATCATCAATGGTACAAATAATATGCTCTTATCTCCCACCCATGTAATCAATACCTTATACAATATGTAACAATAAAATTACCTCCCTCCCCCCCTTGCAATTGAACTTATAAAATTAAGGGGAAAAGAAAAAAAAAAGTCATCTAATCAGTACAATACTTTGTTAATGGCTCCCACACATTTTGAAATTTCCTGAAACATCCCCGCTGTATTGCAATAAATCTCTCCATTTTATACTGTTATGAATCTTAATGTAAATATCTGATATGCAGATGTGTTTTCATTGTTACAAATTGAACATAATTAAAGCATAGTGATTAATCACAAAACAATATGTAATTATATATTGTGAAATATTTATTTCTAATTACAAATAAATGTATGTGGGCAGACACACCTGGAGACGGATAGAGGAGCGGTGTCTCGGTTCCTAAGACCAGTGTTCTTTAACCTTTTGACATCTATGGACCGGCAGAAATAAAATAATTATTTTGTGGACCAGCAGTTGAACACTGGGCTAAGTCGTGCCCATCTCCACTCATTTTCCGCCCCAGACCCCGCACCCAAAATAGTACTAATTGTAACACCATTTTTTCCATTCATTTTTTATATATACACACAATATAATTGTATTAACAACACATAATGGTTAACCACAACATTAAAATACACAAAGCACACTGAATGCTTTTTAACATTAATTCCTACCAGAAAACAGATAACCCCATGCAAATGCAGAACCAAAAACTAAAAGCACTAATATTTACAAACAAACCCTAAGATGCAAGACTCTGCAAGCAGTACAACCCCAGAGGAAAAGAAACAAATGCATTTCTTCCTGAACAGACAAATCAATCACTAAATAAAAGCATTTCCCCTACCGTTGTTGTCTCTCTCCCTCCATGTGCCTAGCCTTCTAGCCTGCCCCCCAGTATTATCTTTGGGCTGGTCCACTGTGTGATCAACGCAGCGTGTTCAGGCCTGCTCCCTGAGTGCTGCTGTGGGCAGCGGCTCCTTGCTTGTGTCCCGCTGCCGGCCCTGCGGACCAGCACCGGTCCGTGGACCGGCGGTTGAAGAACACTGTCTAAGACCATCGGAAATATGTGTTTATCCCAGGACAAGCAGGCAGGTATTCTCACTAGTGGGTGACGTCATCCGACGGAGCCCCGATGCGGACGTCTCACAAGCATACTTGCTTGTAAAAACTTTAGAAGTTTCGAGTCGCCCATACCGCGCATGCGCGAGTGCCCTCCCGCCTGATGCACCGGGCGTGTCTCCTCAGTTCTTACTTTTCCGCGGAGCTGAGAAGTCTGTCTTTGACTCTGCGCAAAGTAACTTCACTTGTGCCTTCTAAGTCTGCGGTTTGGGGTTCTTTTACTCATAATCGTTGATTTTCGTTGCATTTTATTGTTTTTAAAAAAAAATAAATTTTTTTTTCCTTTCGTTCGACCGGGCAGGCCATATGGCCACAGCCCCGCGGCTTCGACTTAGCGGCGGAGCTTTTTCGGCCTATGTCCCGGCCTATCACAGGTTTTAAGAAGTGTGTCAAGTGCCAGCGCGCGATTTCGCTGACGGACCCTCATCGACGCTGCCTTCAGTGTCTTGGGCCTCAACACCTTCCGAAATTGTGCCGGCCTTGCTCCACACTTACAGCACGTGCGTTCAAGCGTCGCTGCATCTTGTGGGAGTCGCTGTTAAGCATGGAGGCTTCGTCAGAGCTGACCTCATCGAAGAGCGCCAAACCTTCGACTTCAGCCTCAACTCTTCCGTTTTCCACCTCTGCGGCCCCGAGTCTCCTCAAGCCTGCTTCGTTTGTGCCGGCTTCGCCTCCGCCTCCTGCTGCGGTGCCTTCCTCTGCCTCCTCAGGTCAGGTAGCTAAGCAGCCCATTCCCCCTGTGGTGCTCAAGGTGCCCAAGGTTTCTAAGTCCAAGCACCTGGGCGGCAGGGATCCCGATGTCTTTGCAGGAGGTCCCATTGCGGATGCAGATCCCTCCTTGCCTGCGTCGTTCCGGACCTTGCTAGAGAAGCTGTTCATCGAGCTCTTTACTACTATGGGGCCGAAGCTTCTCTCCCAAATCCAGCCTGGGCACGTGGGGGCTTTGAGGTCAGAAGGTACTATGAGACTGACCTCTATGAAGGAGAATACTGTTCGGTATGTTAAATCTAGAACAACAGCGATGTCCGTAGCAGGTGTGAAACTTTGGTATTACCTCCCTGGCATCCTGAGGACTTGTTCTGACCGGTGTTAGACTGAACTATATGTTGAAGCCTTTTTCTAAATTTTTGTTATAGAGCTAGCTAAAGTATCCTGAACTATGATCATCATGATATAATATAGTGAAGATTGACAACTTATAATTTCCTCTTGAGGTAACCTTAAGGGGGGGGGGGGGGGTAGCGTTAGTACAGTATGTGATTGTACTGTAATTGATAGTGTTCATGTATGCTGTTTTACTGTAAACCGCTTAGGTATAGGCAGTCTAGAAATAAAATATATAAATAACACCTACTATAAATGAAGAACTTTGCTTTGTTGCTTTTCCTATATATAATTTTGCTGTGAGTTTCTCCCCTTCATTTTGAAGGAGAATTTGGCTAAAAGTTGTCATTAGATTTGCAGCAGAAATAAGTTTCTAACATAAGAAATGGACCAATTTTTCAGTGGTTTTAATTTAAATTTAGCCTTTTTGAGACAATTTTACTTAAATTGTTCTTTACCTTTTTCAGGCCTTTGTTGAAATGTCTAATAGTGATGATGCCGTGGCTGTGGTGGACTACTACTCAACTAGTCCTGCCATGGTGTTTGGTCAGCCTGTGAGAGTCCATTTATCCCAGAAGTACAAAAGAATAAAGGTATGTAAAATCTATGTATTGGTTGATCTTTATTCGATTTATTTCTATTCCATGAATTTCATTGCTTGCTCTTCATAATCATTTGTGTCCATAAATGGAAGATGCTGTAGTATAGCAGTTACATTAATGGATTTAACTTCTCTCATTGATGCTCTTGTGTGTCTCCAACTCAGTCAAACAAAGGAATGACTGTAATAGACAAGCAGACGGCATATTCTCACATGTGACATCATCCATGAAGTCCCAGCATTGACAGTGAAAAGTGTAGAATCACTTTAAGCTGCATTTTTTTTTCCAATTAATTTTAAACATACAGTATCAAGAATTAATCTTGTACAGAAAAGCGCTTAGAACAAATACAATCAATATCGAGAAAGAAAATGCATAAACTAATCCATCTCAAGTCCACATAATAGTTGAGATCCTTGATTGCTAAAATGAAGAAAACCAAAAACTGCAAAAATCTTAAGAAAACAAAGTTCCAACATCTGAGCCAGAATTTAATTTCTAAGAATTCAAAAACGTCAAACCCTTTTGAGACGCTTTATGGACAGAAATGCAGTTAAGTGTGAAGATACAAAAAATACATATTTCAGGAATTTATATTTGACTACACATTTACAAGGGTATCTTAAATAAAAGGTACCCCTCCCTATAAGCAAAACTCCAGGTTTTAATATCAAGAATTGTCTTATTTTTTGAGTCTCGCAGGAAACATCTGGGAAAATCTGGGTTTCTGACTCGCCTGGTAGACAGTATAGTTCCTTTATAGATTGGTATTATACCTCACTGCTACCAGCAGGTGGAGACTGAGATCAAACTTGTATATCAGTATAGCTTCCCCCATACTAATCCACTCTTCAGTTGGGCCCATGTGCCTCAGGTCCCGCCCCCAGGTGGGACCTAAGGCTCCCGGGCCTATTCTGATTGGCCCAGGCACCTTAGGCCCCACTAGTAGGCAGAGCTTTGGAACGGATGGGCCAATCCGGCCTCATTCAGTCGTTGGCTGCCTGTCAGACAGGCGAGTTTGACTCCCGTCTGTCCGTCCAACTACACAAAGGTACGGGGAAGGGGGGTGGGGGTGTCGTGGGGGTCGGCCAGGGGGGTCGCGGGTCGGCTGGGGGGCGGTCGGAGGTTATTGGGGGGGGGGGCGGTCGTTGGGGGGAGGGGGATTTGCGTCGAGGGCAGGAGGGCCTGGGATCCCTCCTGCCCGTAATGTAGTGGGGGTAGGGGGGTCGCCGTGGCCAGGAGGGTTTGGGCTCCCTCCTGGCCCGAACAACTAGCGGGGGGGGGGGGGGGGGGGTCGCCAGGGCCAGGAGGACTTGGGCTCCCTCCTGGCCCGATATTGTCGGGGAGTTGGGGAATCGGCGGGGCAAGAGGGCTTGAGCTCCCTCTTGCCCCGATCGTGTCGGGTGTCGGGACCGCCAAGAGGAAGCAGCAGGACACCGGTAGGAGCTTCTACATGATGGCGGGGGGGTCGGGAGGCTGTGGGGGTGCGAGTGGTCCTTCAGGGTGGGGGTGCGGGTGGGAGTGCGTGCGAGCGGTCCTTCGGGGTGGGGGTGCGAGCGGTCCTGCGGGGGGGGGGGGGGGGTGAATCGGACGTAGGGGAGGGAACTATGTAAAAAAAATTTTGTACAACGCGCTCACACGTATAACGCTCAAGGGTGTGCGCGGTACGTAAAAACCACGTATAACGCACGCGTTATATGCGAGAAAATACGGTACATGCCCCTCAGACCCTATTCTCACCCCTCTACTCAACCCATCTCATATGCTGTTATCCCACTGATATACCATATTCTCAATGTTTCCACTGCAACTGTCTCTGCTGCCTTCAAACATGCGGTGGTTAAGCTGCTTCTCAAAAACCCCTCACTGGACCCCACCTGCCTGTCCAACTATCGCCCCGTCTCCCTTCTTCTGTTCCTATCCAAAATACTTGAACGTGCTGTTCTCCATCGCTTCCTGGGCTTCCTTTCAACTCAGTAGATTCTCAATCCTCTACAATCTGGTTTTTGCCCCCAACACTCCACAGAGACTGCCTTCACTAAAGTCTGCAGTGACTTATATGTGGCCAGATTTAAGGGCCTTAACTTGGTCCTCACCCTTCTTGACCTGTCTTCTGCGTTTGATAATGTTAATTACAGCTTAAGAACATAAGAACATAAGAAGCGCCATCTCCGGATCAGACCTTCGGTCCATCAAGTCCGGCGATCCGCACACGCGGAGGCCCTGCTAGGTATACACCTGGCTTATTTTATAGCCAACCATATCTTTATATGCCTCTCTCAAGGAGATATGCATCTAGTTTGCTTTTGAAGCCTAGGACTGTCGATTCCGCAATAATCTCCCCTGGGAGAGTATTCCAGATGTCAACCACTCTCTGTGTGAAGCAGAACTTCCTGATATTAGTCCTGAACTTGCCCCCCCTTAGCTTCATTTCATGTCCTCTTGTCCGTGTCAAATTGGACAATGTAAATAGTTTTTTCTGCTCTATTTTGTCGATTCCTTTCAGTATTTTGAAGGTTTCGATCATATCCCCACGCAGTCTCCTTTTCTCAAGGGAGAACAATCCCAGTGTTTTAAGTCGATCCTCATATTCCAGTTTCTCCATACCCTTCACTAGTTTAGTTGCTCGTCTCTGCACCCTCTCCAGCAGTTTTATATCCTTCTTTAAGTAGGGAGACCAATGTTGGACGCAGTATTCCAAGTGGGGTCTGACCATTGCCCTATAAAGCGGCATTATAACTTTCTCCGATCTACTCGAGATTCCTTTCTTTATCATGCCCAACATTCTATTTGCCTTATTTGCCGCTGCCGCGCATTGTGCCGACGGCTTCAGGGTCCTATCTATCAGTACACCCAGATCCCTTTCTTGTTCACTTTTTCCCAGAGTTGCACCTGACATTCTGTACTCGTATTCCTTATTTTTACTGCCTAAATGCATTACCTTGCATTTCTCCACGTTGAACTTCATCTGCCATTTCTCCGCCCATTTTTCTAACCGACACAAGTCGCTCTGGAGTTCCTCACTGTCCTCCTGCGATCTGATTGCCCGGCAGAGTTTTGTGTCGTCTGCAAACTTGATGATCTCACTGGATGTTCCGTTTTCCAGGTCATTGATATAAATATTAAAAAGGATCGGCCCAAGTACCGAGCCTTGGGGTACACCACTAGTCACTTTCTCCCAGTCGGAGAACTTCCCATTTATGCCCACTCTCTGCTTCCTGTTTTCCAGCCATTTGCCTATCCATCTTTGTATATCTCCCTCTATGCCATGGCTTTGTAGTTTCCTAAGAAGTCTTTTGTGTGGAACTTTGTCAAATGCTTTCTGGAAGTCCAAGTATATTATGTCCACCGGCTTTCCACTATCAATTTGCTCGTTCACGGTCTCAAAGAATTGGAGTAAATTCGTCAAACACGATTTCCCTTTCCTGAATCCATGTTGACTGGGTTTCATCAAGTCATGTGTGTCCAAGTGCTGAACTATGCTATCCTTGATCAGTGATTCAATCATCTTGCCGGGGACAGATGTAAGACTCACAGGTCTATAGTTGCCCGGTTCTCCTCTCGATCCTTTTTTGAAAATTGGCGTGACGTTCGCTTTCCTCCAGTCGTCTGGTATCTGACCAGTTCTGATTGACAGGTTTGCAAGTTTTTGCAGTAACTCTCCGATTTCGACCTTCAATTCCTTCAAGACTCTCGGGTGAATTTCATCCGGTCCAGGGGATTTGTCACTTTTAAGTTTGTCGATCTGGTAGTATATCTGATCTAAGTTCACTTCAACTGTGGTGAGGCTGTCCTTTATTTCTCCTGTAAACAGTTTCTCCACTTCAGGTATTGTTGAGGTGTCCTCCTTCGTAAAGACAGACGCAAAGAAGGAATTTAGTTTGTCTGCGATTTGTTTATCTTCCTTGATGTACCCTTTTCTTCCCATGTCGTCCAAGGGTCCCACTGCCTCTTTTGCAGGTTTTTTCCCTTTCACGTATCTAAAGAAGGGCTTGAAGTTTTTGGCCTCCCGGGCTATTTTTTCCTCATAGTCCTGTTTTGCATCCCTCACCGCCTTGTGACATTTCTTCTGTTCATCTTTATGTTTGTTCCAGGCTTCGGTTGTCTTCGTGCATTTCCATTTTTTGAAAGAGTCCTTCTTTTCTTTTATGGCTTCCTTCACCTGTATGGTAAGCCATGCTGGTTCTCCTTTGCCTTTAGTTCTCCGATCTTTGGAAATCCTCGGAATGTAGAGATCTTGTGCTTCTGCAATAGTATTTTTCAATAGGCACCATGCCTGGTCTACTGTTTCAAGTTTGTCCACCATCTTCTCGAGTCGTTTTGTTACCATGGCTCTCATGCAATCGTATTTACCCTTTTTAAAGTTTAAGGTGGTGGTTAAGGTTTTGGCATGTTTCCCTTTCCCGATGTCAAGTTTAAAGTTGATTACATTGTGATCACTCGTTCCCAGTGGAACCACGACTTCTACTTCTGTTATCGGTCCGGTGAGACCATTTAGGACCAAGTCCAAGGTGGCGTCGCCTCTTGTCGGCTCTTTTACCATTTGCTCCAGGAAGCAATCCCCTAGCACCTCCAGGAACTTGGCCTCCTTGCCGCAGTTGGAGGCTCCTAGTTTCCAGTCTATTCCTGGGAAATTGAAGTCTCCCAATATAACTACATTGCCTGTCTTGCATACTTGTTTGATTTCCTCCATCATTTCTGAGTCAGTGACCTCCGCCTGTCCTGGGGGACGATAGTAAAGGCCAATTTTTGTATCTGCGCCATTGTGACCAGGAATTTTGATCCAGAGGGACTCCAGCTTCTCTTTCCTGTCTGTTGTAATCATTCCAACAGAATCTATTCCTTCCTTAACATATAGGGCAATACCTCCACCTTTCTGCCCTTCTCGATCCCTTCTATATAGTTTGTATCCCTGTAGTACTGTGTCCCATTTGTTTTCTTCATTCCACCATGTTTCTGTTATGCCAATGATATCCATGTTCTCATGTCTTGCTATCGTCTCTAGTTCTCCCATTTTGTTTCCTAGACTTCTAGCATTTGTATACATACATCTAAGTTCCCTTCGTGTTACCTTTTTGGACCTTCTACTCTTGGCTGTCCTTACAGTTTCATTTACGGTATCCTTTACTGCTCCTGTGTTATCTCCCATGTTTGCTGTGTGGTCATCCCCTCCTGTGTCTGAGTTGTCCCTTCCTGCTTGTTCTCCTTTGTTGGCTGTGAGGTCGACCTCTCTTGTGTATGAGTAGTAGTCCTTTGTTCCTACGTCGGGGCATCCTGTTGTCCGTGCCATCGACCTTACTCCTTGATACACTGTCCTCACTTGGATTCTGTGAATCTGTCCTTTCCTTGTATACCTCCTACTTCTCCCAATGCACCTTTAATGTATATGTTGTTGGGTCCTCTTCTACTACTATTCTGCTAGCAGTTGGCGTACCCCAGGGTTCTGTCTTAGGACCTCTTCTCTTCTCTCTACACCTCTTCCCTCGATGCCCTGATCTCCTTCTATGGCTTCCAGTATCGCCTATATGCTGATGACTCCAGATCTACTTCTCTACACCTGAAATTCCACCTAACGTCCAAGAAAAAGTCTCTGCCTGTTTGGCTGATATTGCTGCCTGGATGTCCTGCCGTCATCTGAAACGAAATATGACTGAGCTACTCCTTTTTCCTCCTAAACCCTCTGCTCCTCCTTTCTCCATCTTAGTAAATAATACTGTCATTGTTCCAGTCTCCTCTGCTCACAACCTTGGAGTGGTCTTTGATTCCGACCTCTCATTTTCTACGCACATCCAACAAGCTGCTAAGACCTGTCACTTCTATCTCTTAAATATCACCAAAATTCATCCCTTCCTCTCTGAGCACACTACCTGGACCTTTGTCCAAGCTCTCTGCAATCTACTTCTAACTGATCTCCCGCAGTGTCGCCTCTCCCCCTTGCAATCTGTGCAAAACTCTGCTGCACGATTTTATCTTCTACCAACCTCACTAAGCTCATGCCACTCCTCTCCTTAAGTCACTTCACTGACTCCCTATCCACCATTGCATACAGTTCAAGTTACTATTGCCTACCTACAAGTGTGCTCATTCTGCTACTCCTCAGTATCTCTCCTCTGTTCTCTCTCCTTTTACACCTTCCAGAGAATTCCGTTCTTTAGATAAGTCGCTCTTAGCTTTACCGTTCTCCACTGCCAATTCCAAACTTTGTTCCTTTCATCTAGCTGCCCGCTATGCCTGGAATAAATTACCTGAGTTTGTCCGTCAAGCCTCTTCCCTTGTTTAAAAGCAGAGTGAAAGCCCAACTTTTTGATATAGCCTTCAATCCTTAACCTTACTCCTCTGCTCTCCAACCCAGAAAGTTAATTAACTGTTTCCCTTAACTGTATCCATGACATCCTGTTTTTCCGTGTTGTCTGTTTAGATTGTTAGCTCTTTCAAGCAGGGACTGTTTTCTTCTTTGCGAGTCTGAACAGCGCTGTGTATATCTAGTAGCGCTATAGAAACAATTAATAGTAGTATTAGTGACGCCATTTTTAAATAAATTGCATTGGTTGATGGTTAAGAGAATAAATTTTTAAACGGTTACATTTGATATCTACAATGCTATATGGTATGGGGTCTGCTATTTCAATTCTATAGTGCTGAAAGGCATGCACAGCGCTGTACGTGTACATTTAATAAACAGTCCCTTTTCAGAAGAGCTTACAGTCTGTTTAGACAGACAAACAGGACATACCAGGGTTGGGGAGTTTCTTGCAGAGAGAATGACAAGATGGACATAGGTATTTTGCTAGAGATGGAGCACTGAAGGTTTATTAAGATATTTATCCTTTACAATAAGTAGAATTGCTTCTCATTTCCAGCATTCTTTGAAGCTCAGTTACTCAACAACTAAATATATTCTACAGCTAATTATCTATAGTAATAAAACGCTAAGCACGCATGCGCACTCATAATGCCGCGTTGCCTGATCTGTAGTTCCATGGCTGGCAGAGTGTGCATGCGTGCTTACCACGCGTCTCTGTCTCGCAGCGGGCTTGCCGGCTCCGGCCACACAAAGTTCATTTTTTTGTTCAAAGACCCCACCGCGGCTCCTCTATCGAACCTCACCAGAGTCAGAGAAGACTTCTGACTCTGACGGGGATCAAGAGAGGAGACGCAGCGTCTGCTTTGAACTAAAAAATGAACTTTGTCTGGCCGGACGGAGCTGGTAAGCCTGCTGCGAGACAGAGAGATGATCGCATCTGAATATTAACGGAGCGTGGGCGTAGGGTGCCTGGCTCCTCGGCTACTGCGTTCGGAACACGACGTTGAAAGTGGAAGATGGTGGTGGGTTGGCTTACCTCACGGCAGATGAGCAAGAACTGGCTCTAACAGGCTCACCCTCCCTCTTCCCTGCGCTCTGCTCCTCTTCCGCAGACGGCATGTGATAGGGGGATGACGCCTGCTTCGTGGCCTGGCACCGGACGGCGGACGTGCTCGGTGAGTTTGTCTTGTAGGGTACAGGGGAGCACGGAAGAGGTGCTGCTGCACAAGGAAATGGAGGGGGAGGGTATGCTGCTACTGTACAGGGAAATGCTGCTGGTGAGAAAAGGGGGCTGGGGCTGAAAGGGAAAAGATGGGAGAAGGGGGCTGGGGGGGGGGGGAGAAATGGATTTGGAGCTGGAGCTGGGGCTGAAAATAGGGGACATGTGAGGGAAGGAGGCTTTACTAGCACCCATTAATGTAACGGGCTTAAACACTAGTCTATATATATAAAATCTGATTTGTATGTGTGTATATATGTTCCAGCATAATTCTGAAACGCATGGACAGATTTCAACCAAACTGGGTATACATTTGACTTACTATCTGGGAAAAAATACTGTGGGGGTGGGAAGAAGGTGACTTGTAAAAATATTCAAAAAAGACAGATACTAGTGTCCAACCCCATAGTTTTCAGACTCGCTGAGATGAATGCTGACATTCCCAATACCATTTAAGTCCAAGTTCAGCCCCATACAGAAGGCCATTGGGATAAATAAAGGTATCCAGGTAATTCCAGGCAATCTGCTAGTAATTTATATAGCGCTGAAAGGCGTATGCAACTCTGTACTTGACATTTATAGATGGTCCCTGCCCAGAAGAGCTTACAAGCTAACTTGGACAGACAGACATGACATATAGGGTTGGGGATGCAAAATAGAGAATGACACGGGGAAAAAAATTTGTCCTCGCCCTGTCCCTGCGAGCTCGTCATTGCCCCATCCTTGCGAGCTCCGTCCCTGTCACTGCCCCGTCCCTGCAAAAAAATTTAAAAACAAATTTTAATTGATTATAAATTTCTTGAGAACTTTGGTGTATTTTTAAATATTATCTACCTAGAATCTGAACAGAGATTAGAACAGGCTATAAATGTTAGATAGAATAGAATAACTTGAAACTTGTCACCTCAAAGTTGATTAGATGTCTCTCAGTAGTGAGCAAACAAGAATACTCAAGTTCAAACCTTTTGAATTCATTTTCAGCTTGCTTTTTTTTTTCTCTTCCCCCTCCCCCCCCCCTTAGAAACCAGAAGTGAAGTCTGATCCGAATGCTGAACCCAAACCGGAATTGGGCCGTGTAATCCATCTGAGTAACTTGCCTCATTCGGGGTACTCGGACAGTGCTTTAATGAAAATGATTGAGCCCTTTGGGAAGATAAACACCTACATCTTGATGAGGATGAAGAGTCAGGTATTGTTGGATGTAGCTGCACAATAAGCCATGTTCAGCTTTTATTCTTTTTATATATTCTTTTTATTTGAGGGACAATGTTGTCTTCTGAACTATACACTGTACAGTTCTAAATTTTTGTATTCTCTATAGTCAATAGGTGTCCTTCATTGCAGCAAGACTGAATGAAGATGTGAAACAAAGCTGAAGATGTAGTTGAGCTACTATCTAGGAATCTTTCCCTTGTTTAAGAAAGTCTCCCCCCCCTCCCCAATCTTGCACCAGGGCTCATTCCAGAACCTGCATCATGGGCTTTAAATCTGGCCAAAATAGGTGCCCTTAGTGTTGCACTGTCTCTCTTCTCCATTCTAACCCCCAATTGAATGCTGGTTCTTTAGTATCTCTATTCCATTTAGGAGGCAGAAAGCCTAATTCAGCAATTGTACTAGCGTTTTTCCTTATGGAAGTTAACACTATCAATGAATACAGGCAATTTGTTTATATGTCATGTTCCAAGAAATTAGACAGCTACATGCAACTCCTTATCTCAGAACAAGCAGGCAGCCTATTCTCACATGTGGGTAACGTCATCCATGGAGCCCGGATGTGGACAGCCTTGTAGAAAACTCTGAAGTTTCTAGTCTTCCGCATCATGCATGCGCGAGTGCTTTCCCGCCCAACACAGGGCGCGTCTCCTCAGTTATCAGTTTTCTGCCGAGCTGAGAAGTCCGTCTTTGACGCTCTGCGCTAAACTTAGTTCGCTTTGCCTTCTCTTTACCACGGTTTGTGTTTTAATTTCTTTATTACTGGATCTCTGTGCTTTTTCTTTTCATTTCTGTAAAAAAAAAAAAAAAAAAAAAATTTTTTTTTAAGTTTTATTTTTTTGTCAACTGACTACCACACGCCCGTATCCTGCAGGCTTCCCTTCTATGTCCCTGCCAGTCACAGGCTTCAAGAAGTGTAGCCAGTGCCAGCGTGCGATCTCCCTCACTGACCCACACCGCTGGTGTCTTCAGTGCCTCGGGCCTGACCATTGCCCGGAGTCATTGTCCCCTCTACTGAAAAAGGCCGACCTTGATCCCACCATTCCATCTAACTACCGTCCTATAGCAAATATCCCTCTCCTAACCAAGCTATTAGAATCCATCATATCCACCCAACTCTCATCCTACCTAGAACGTTTCTCTATCCTCCTACCCCACCAATTCGGCTTCAGACCCAACTTCAGCACCGAATCCCTCCTGGCCTCACTAATCTCTAAGGTACAACAACTCCATTCTCACAACAAATTTGCTGTTCTTCTTCAATTCGACCTCTCCGCAGCCTTCGACGTCGTTCACCACGACATCCTAATCTTCCAACTCTCCGAAATAGGCATTAGCTCCACAGTCCTTGATTGGTTCTCGAAATTCCTACGCTTCCGCTCCTACACCGTTAACACAAACGGTTTCTCATCCCCCGCCTGGAAGCCGAAATGTGGAGTCCCGCAAGGCTCACCCCTCTCCCCTATCCTTTTCAACATCTACATGTCCTCTCTGAAACTCCTTCATCTATCCCCCCTAGAAACTCTCTACTCCTATGCGGACGACATCCTCATCCTCCTCGAAACTGACGCGAACCTCTCGAACCTCGCCGAGAACATCTCCACATGTATTACGAACCTCCAATCCTGGGCCCAATCTGTACAAATGAAACTGAATGAGTCCAAAACCAAACTACTCTGGCTCGGCCCAATTTCAGATCATTTACCCACCTCCATCCCTCTACCTTCCGGCCCCACTCTTCAGCTTGAGTTTTCAAGCAAAGTCCTAGGCATCATCTTAGACTCCTCTCTCTCCTTCAACGATCACCTCAACTCCCTGGTAAAAAAATGCTTCTTCAGCCTCCATATGTTGAGGAAAGTTAAGATCTTGCTTTCATCATTCTCATTTCGCCATCCTCGTTCAATCCACCATCCTCTCTAGACTAGACTACTGCAACTCCATCTATATAAGCCTAACTAAGAAAAACCTCCTTAGACTTCAGCTAATTCAGAACGCCGCGGCCAAGCTTATTTTCGCAAAAGGCAAGTTCGATCACGTTTCCCCTCTCCTCTCCAAGCTCCACTGGCTCCCAGTATACTCCAGAGTCCTCTATAAATGTGCCTGCTTAGCCTTCAAGATTCTACATGGCGTCCTTCCTCCCGTTATCCCACTCTTCTGGAATTCCTCAAACCCGCTCTCTTCTAGACCCTCCCAAAAACTGAAACTATCTTTCCCATCTATAAAAGGTATATCCCGCGCAGGAAAACTCGGAACATCCCTCCCCTTTAGAACTACGGAACTCTGGAACAACCTCTCATCCCCGCTCAGAAATTCTAGCTCCTTCCAATCCTTCCGTAAACGCTTGAAAACTTGGCTCTTCTCAAAAATCTAATCACCTCCCGTTCTCTAGTTCCCTGCCCCTCTCTATCTTCTCAGTCCCTCTCCTATACCCTTTCTTTGTAGTTCCTTTCCTCTCAACCTCTGTAAACCGTGCCGAGCTCTGCGCACGCGGAGATGGTGCGGTATACAAACCTAAGGTTTAGTTTAGTTTAGTTTAGTCATGCGTTCGCTGTGCTACTCTTCAGCCTCGAGCCCTCAGACATCAAGTTCAAGTGGAGAAGATTTTCAGGATGGACTCTTCTGCTACACCCTCGACCTCCGACTTGGTTAACCCTTCTGCAGGGTGTCCTCCTGCCTCCACAATTCCGACCTCAAGTCTCACCCTCGCTTGGATTGTCCTTAGCTTTGAGTAAATCTGCCAAATCTTCTCCTGAGCTTCCCTCAGGTGAGATACCTAAGCAGACGATTCCGGCGGTGGTCCTCAAGCTGTCCAAGCACTCCAAGCCAAAACATGCTTCCTCTGCCACCCTGGAGCTTTTAGCCTGAGCAAGTGGTCCAGTTTCAGACTCGGATCCACAATTGCAGGGTACTATCCAGACCATTTTAGAGTGGGAATTTTGTTAAGTTACTGAACAAATACAGTCCTTCCTTGACTCTGCTTCCTGCAGTCCAGCCTGGGCACTCAGCAGTCTCACAAGAGGTCTTGCCTGTGCAACGAGCTGAATCTACACACTCTATGCACGGAGTCGTCTGGAATCTACACACTATGCAAGGAGTCGAGTCTTTGCGAGTGTCTTGACTGGAATCCTCACACTCCTTACAAGGAGCGAGTCTTTTGGAGTGCTTTGAGATTCCTTGATCCAAACCACTGAGTCTATGCGGTTTCGATCTACAGCTTCCAGCCCTATACCCTCACCAAAGGCATTGCCCGTTTCAAGGCACAGAGCGCTGGTCTATGACTGGAAGGCCTTCGCATGAGCGGACTGCTGGGCACGATGGACCACTGGTCTGACCCAGCAGCGGCAATTCTTATATTCTTATGACCTCGCGACCACCTTCCAGGCAGCACTCTCGTCGCTGGTAGAGGCCCTCATCCAGGCATTCATCAAGTCGCAGGTCCTCTTCCAGAGAGAAGCCTTCCTTGTCTAGGCCTTCCAGCTCTTCGAGGCCTCCAACCCCTCGATTGAGGACACTAATTGAAGAACCTGAGGCCTCAGCTGATTCCAATGCCTCATCCCAGTCTGTCTGATCACTGGGATACCAATACTCTAAAGAGGTTTTCTACTTGAGGTGCCTCGAGGTCTTCCTCTTGAGGCCATGCTTTGGTGGATCAACTCTTTTCCTCTTTCCTCCAGCAAATGGCTGAGGATCTGGATCTTAAATTGGACGCTGGTTCTAAGTACTCCAAGGAGTATTTAGAGGAAATGAATATGCCTCGGCCTCCTGCAGAGTCTCACAAGCTTCCTCTAAACAAACTTCTGTCTCAAACTTTCGAATGAAACCTCGAGACTCCTTATGCTATTCCTGCTGTTCCAGGTAAGTTGGAATCGAGGTATAGAACTCTCCATTGCAAGGGCTTTGAGTATTCATAACTATCTCACCAATCCCTTCTTGTGGAATCTTCATTGAAGAGGACCCATCCTTCCAGGGTCTATGTCACCATACCTCCTGGAAGAGAGGGTAGGACCATGGACAAGTTTGACCGTCGCCTTTATCAAAATTCGATGATGGCTTCCAGGGTCCTAAATTATAATTTTATTTTCACTACTTATTTCAAGTACTTGATTGATATCCTTCCTGATTTTTCTGTAGATCTTGGTCAACATAGACATTTGGAGTTTCAGCAAGTCACTCCTACCTTGGTCACAACTCAGGTTGCATCTCTTCAGTCATCTTATGATGCCTTTGAACTTTCCTCCAGTGTCGCTGCATTCTCGGTAGCGATGCGCCGCCTGGCCTGGCTTCGCACCATCAACATGGATCCCAATCTTCAGGACCGTCTGGCTAACATCCCTAGTGAGGGCAATGACCTCTTTGATGAATCCATAGAGCCTGCCACCAAGAAATAGTCTGAACATGAAAAATCTTTTGCTTATATCGTCAGACCAAAGCCTAAGCCAGCTCCTGCAAAACTTTCTCGGCCTCTTCCATCCTAAGGCGTTATCCTGCAAGGGGCAGTTCCTTACATTCGAGCACCTTCCAAGAAACAACAGCAGCAGAAGCAACAAAAACCTCAACCTTCTGCTGCACCTAAGACTGCTCAGCCTTTTTGACTGTCTCGCACAGAGCATAACCTCCATCGTTCTCCCCATAGGAGGTCATCTCCATCATTTTTACCATCGATGGAAGGATACTCTCTTCATTTCACTCAAATTCCACCAGAGCTTCCTCTAAGAGAGTATTCTTCCAATCCATCCCAGACTGCCCTTCTTCTTTAGGAAGCTTAAGCTCTCCATCCCCGTGCCATTGAGGAAGTTCCCCTGGAACAGCAGAGCAGGGGGCTTACTCCCGTTACTTCCTAGTTCCAAAGAAGATGGGTGATCTGCGGCCTATTATGGATCTCAGGGCTCTCAACAAGTTTTTAGTCAAAGAAAAATTTTGCATGTTGTCCCTGGCATCCCTTTATCCCCTTCTAGATCAGAACGATTGGTTATTTTCTCTAGATTTCAAGGAGGCTTACACTCACATTCCCATTCATTCAGCCTCCCATCAGTACCTCAGATTTCGGGTGGGGAATCTGCATTTTCAATGCAGAGTGCTACCCTTCGGCCTAGCATCATCTCCCAGAATGTTCACCGAGTGCCTAGTAGTGGTAGCAGCAGCTCTATGGAACCATGCTCTTCAGGTGTTTCCCTATCTAGACAATTGGCTCATCAAAGAATCAACATCTCAGGGGGTTATTGTAGCAATTCAATGGACTACGTGGTTCCTACAAAGCTTGGGATTCGAAATCAACTTTCCCAAATCCCAACTTCAACCCTCTCAGAATCTACAGTTCATCGGGGCTGTTCTGGACACTATCCAACTCAGAGCATTCCTTCCTCAACAACATCTGGATGCTCTTCTTCAGCTCTATCAAAGTGTCTTCCCACTCTTCTCTCTCAGTGAGACACATGATGGTACTACTCGGTCACATGGCCTCAACCGTTCATGTGACTCCTTTTGCCAGACTTCACCTCAGAATTCCTCAGTGGACCCTGGCATATCAGTGTACGTAGGCTTTGTGAACCACTTTCTTGACATATCACAGTCACTCCTTCGTTGAGACAGTCTCTCCACTGGTGTATGCTCTCTCCAATCTCTCCAGAGGTTTATTGTTTCATACGCCCCCTCATCAGAAGGTCCTCACGACAGATTGCTCGACCTACACATGGGGGGCTCACCTTAACAGTCCACGGATCGTCAGTGTCATATCAATCTGTTGGAACTCAGAGCGATCTTCAGTGCTCTCAAAGCTTTTCAACACCTTCACGACCAGGTAGTCCTCATTCGGACGGACAACCAAGTTGCTATGTACTATGTCAACAAACAGGGAGAAACAGGATCTCTCCCTCTTTGCCAAGAAACTCTGAAGGTTTGGGACTGGGCAATCCTTCACAACACCTTCCTCAAAGCTTTCTACATTCAAGGAGAAAACAACTACCTGGCGGACAAGTTGAGTAGTCTTCTGCAACCTCACGAATGGACACTCAATTCCTCGCCACTTCATCATATTTTTTCTCAGTGGGGAACTCCTCAGATTGATCTCTTTGCATCTCCCCACAAACTGCCTCAGTTCTGCTCCAGGATATACTCTGCTCACTGCCTCGAGGCAGATGCATTTTTGTTGGAATGGGCGAACCTCTTCCTCTATGCGTTCCCTCCATTCCCTCATTCTCAAGACTCTTGTCAAGCTCAAGAACGATCATGCCACCATGATTCTGATAGCTCCTCGATAACCCAGGCAACCTTGATACTCCCTTCTACTTCAACTCAGCAGCAGGGAGCCATACCTTCTAGTTTTTCCATCTCTGCTGAAGTAGAGTCAGAGATTTCTACTTCAACCCAATCTTCAGTCTCTCCACCTGACAGCTTGGTACCTCTCAACATAACTCCTCTTCAGTTTTCTCAACCTTTTTGATGCTTCCAGAAAGCCTGCCACTCGACAATGCTACCACCAAAAATGGACTAGATATTTTATGTGGCGCATCTCTCACAACAAGGAACCTTGACATGCCTCCTTGTCTTCCATCTTGGATTATCTTTTGTACTTATCTACCTCTGGCCTCAAGTCTACATCTATTCGAGTCCATCTCGGTGCAATTGCTGCTTTCCATCAGCCTATTGAAGGGAAACCCCTCTCTGCTCATCCTGTGGTTTCCAAATTTATGAAAGGACTTTTCAATGTCAAACTTCCTCTCAACTGTCCCCAGTGGTTTGGGATCTCAATGTTGTTCTTGCTCAATTGATGAAGCCTCCATTTGAACCAATGTCTACGGCTCATCTCAAATACCTAACTTGGAAAGTGGTGTTTCTCATTGCTCTCACATCTGCTCGAAGAGTCAGTGAGCTGCAAGCTTAAGTTGCTGATCCACCTTTCACAGTTTTCCATCATGACAAGGTGGTCCTCTGACCTAAAGTGGTTTCAGAATTTCTTCTCAATCAATCCATTGTACTTCCAGTGTTTTTTCCAAAGCCTCATTCTCATTCTGGAGAATCAGCTCTTCATACTCTAGACTATTTAGAACGCATCAAACCACACAGATCTGCTCCTCAACCATTTGTCTCCTTCGATCCAAACAAGTTGGGACATCCAATTTCTAAGCGTACCATATCGAATTGGATGGCTGCTTGTATCTCTTTCTGCTATGTCCAGGCTGGACTGCATCTACAGAGTCGAGTCACAGCCCACAAAGTCAGAGCCATGGCGGCTTTAATAGCTTTCCTCAGATCCACTCCTATTGTGGAAATTTGCAAAGCTGCCACCTGGTCCTCGGTTCATACTTTTACCTCTCATTATTGTCTGGATGTTTTCTCCAGACAGGATGGCCATTTTGGCCAGAGAGTATTATAAAGTTTATTCTCCTAAAGATGCCATCACTCCCACCATCCCATTTTGGTTAGCTTGGAGATCACCCACATGTGAAAATAGGCTGCCTGCTTGTCCTGGGTTAAAGCACAGTTACTTACCATAACAGGTGTTATCCAGGGACAGCAGACAGCTATTCTCACAACCCACCCACCTCCCGTGGTAGGCTTCTCTGCTAGCTATCTGAACTGAGGAGACGTGCCCTGTGCTGGGCAGGAAGGCAGTCGCGCATGCGTGGTGCGGCAGATTCGAAACTTCTGAGTTTTCTACAAGCAAGTCTGCTTGCGAGGCTGTCTGCATCCGGGCTCCATGGATGACGTCACCCACATGTGAGAATAGCTGCTTGCTGTCCCTGGATAACACCTGTTAAGGTAAGTAACTGTGCTTTGTGACCCTGGGCAAGTCACTTAATCCCCCATTGCCCCAGGTTCTTTGGGTAGTGTGAGCCCACCAGGACAGATAGGGGAAAATGCTTGAATACCTGAATGTAAACAAACAAAAAGTCCAACTTAACTGGTTCAATCTTCCATCTTAAGCATGCTCGATTATTGCAATATCATTTAACATAGTAACATAGTAAATGACGGCAGATAAAGACCCGAATGGTCCATCCAGTCTGCCCAACCTGATTCAATTAAAATTTTTTTTTTTCTTCTTAGCTATTTCTGGGCAAGAATCCAAAGCTTTACCCGGTACTATGCTTGGGTTCCACCTGCCGAAATCTCTGTTAAGACTTACTCCAGCCCATCTACACCCTCCCAGCCATTGAAGCCCTCCCCTGCCCATCCTCTACCAAACGGCCATACACAGACACAGACTGTCTGTGATCCTTCAAAAAAAAAAACATTCTAAGACTCAGAGTCATTCAAAATACAGCAGTTCGACTGATATTTGGGCTGAAGAAATGAGATCACATAAGCCCCTATTATCAAAAACTCCACTGGCTGCCCCTGGAGGCGCGAATTCTGTTTAAGTTCTCTTGTCTGTGTTATAAATCAATATTTGGTCTGGCCCCCACTTACCTAGTTTCCCAATTTAATCTGGCAAGTTCTATTAGGCCCACACGAAGAACACATCTGTTCACCTACCCAACAATAAAGGCCTGCCACTACAAAAGATTCCTGGCCAGAACCCTCGCCTTCCAGGCAGGCAAATGGAATGTTATCACGCACTCCTCAACCTACCTCAATTTTAGAAAATTGATAAAAACAAGTTTGTTCATTCGATTTGTAAACTAAGAATTTTATAGCACTGCAAATTCAACCATTAACCTTATGAACTATATAGCTTTCTACTTCTTCCATTATATAAGATTGTATAGATGCCTTTGAATTGTTGACCTCTTCGCTGATTGTCCAGCGCTTCTTGTTGTAAACCGCCTCTAACTTCATGGCTTTGGCAGTATATAAAAATAAAATTATTATTATTATATCGAAACGAAGAACAAAAAAAGCAGAGACTGCAGTGATGATGTACAGGACGCCAAGACTTTATTAGGCAATCATAAGACACACAAAACAGTTTGTATCCAAAAGGACTGATAAGACCGCGCAGAGTTACACTCGGTATTGTTTTCAGTGTTTAATCCAAGTGCTGTAATATCAGGACGTTCAGGGACCCCTGAGGAAGGAGTGTTATCCCAGGACAAGCAGGCATGATATTCTCACATGTGGGTGACGTCATCTACGGAGCCCCAGCGCGGACAGCTTTTCAAGCAAACTTGATTGAAGTTTCAAGTTTGCACACTGCACCACGTATGTGCTAGCCTTCCTGCCCACTAGAGGGCGCATCCCCACCTCGTGGTCCTCAGTTCCATATCCAGCAAAGAAGCCATCCCCGGGGAGGAGGGCGGGTTGTGAGAATATATGCCTGCTGTCCCTGGATAACACCTGTTACGGTAAGTAACTGTGCTTTATCCCAGGACAAGCAGGCATGATATTCTCACATGTGGGTGACGTCATCTACGGAGCCCCAGCGCGGACAGCTTTTCAAGCAAACTTGATTGAAGTTTCAAGTTTGCACACTGCACCACGCATGTGCTAGCCTTCCTGCCCACTAGAGGGCGCATCCCCACCTCGTGGTCCTCAGTTCAATTTCATCCGCGGAGCCAGAAGCCCTGTGGAAAATTGTGCTCTTCAAATTGCCTTCTGTCGCCGCGGCTGTGTCCTGTTTTCGACGCGGTCGCTGCGTTTTTCCTTGTTCTTTTGTTTTGTTCTTTCAGTTATCGTCGGGGGGGAAAAAAAAAAAGTTTATTTTTCTCCGTCGCTCCGGGGGCTCCCGGTAGCCGCGATCGTGGGACCTCGTCTGTTCCCGGCCGCTTTTTGGGCCCATGTCCCGGCCTGTGACGGGATTTAAAAAGTGCAGTCGGTGCGACCGACTCTTGTCTATTACAGATCCTCACCGGTGCTGTTTGCGGTGCTTGGGCCCTCAGCACCCGACAGACTCTTGTGCCCGGTGTGCCACCTTTCAGAAACGGGCTCTCAAACGCCGCAGGGCCCGCATGGCGGAACTTTTCGCCGTTGATTCCCCGGCCGGGAAGGCCTCGAGTTCGGCCTCGGCTTCGACCCCGGCCTTGACCTCGGCCTCGGGCCCCTCGACTTCACCTCGACCTTTGGTCCCATCGAAGCCTGTTGCCTCGTCCAAGCCGGCCTCGGGTAAGTCTTCACTTCCCTCCTCAGCTCCGGGATCGACCAAGAAGCCATCCTCGGGCTCCTCGACGGCGGGAGGGTCTGCCTCCGCCCAGCCCAAGGTGTCCAAATCGATTGCCCCGAGGGAATACTCGAGACCGAGGTCGCCCTCTGAGGAGCATCGACCGGTCTCGGTGCTACCGCCTGGGATGACGATCCCGGCTTTCCAGGACTTGCTCCGGGCTTTGATCACCTCGGAGCTGTCCGGGGCCATTGAGCACCTGCAGCAGGCTTCTTCAAAACATGGACCGTGTTGGGTCTGGTCTTATCAGTCTTTTTGGATACAATCTGTTTTATGTGTTTTATGATTGATTAATAAAGTCTTGGCATCCTGCACATCATCACTGCAGTCTCTGCTTTTTTGTTCTTCGTACCCGAATATAAACCACTTAAGTTATAAATAAATAAATAGGTGTGGTGAGATTATCTAATTCATCTGAGCAAAAGACTATTAAGCAAAAATCTTTAAGCCCTTTACATTAACGGGTGCTAGAATAGATGTGTGTGTCTATCTTCCTTTCTTTCTTTCTCTCCTTGGCTGCTTTCTGTCTCTCTGTCTCTCTCTTTCCTCGGCTGTCCACCACCACCCCTTGCCTACTCCCCCTGTCCAGCTTCCGCAAGCCTGGGCAGCCTCTTGGCTTTTGCTAGACTGGCCCACCTCGCATTATCGAAGTGGGCCCGCCTAGCAAATGCCCCGCGCCTGTTGCGTTTGCTGGTCCTGGGGTGAGAAGAGGCGTCCCGGCAGCGCAGGAGTCAAATCGCACGTGTCACAGGCTGCCCCACACGCCTGAAATCAAATTCGGCACAGAGGCACACATCCCGCTGTCAGGGAACACGGAGTTGTAAGTGCACTTGCGTGCTTAGGTTTTTATTATAGTGGGTGATGTCATCCATGTAGCCCCAGCAAGGACAGGTTCTCAGACCCTTAAACTCTGCCTCAAGTTAAAATCATGCAACTGCATCCTGGACCCATTTCCCTCCTACCTATTTGAGAAAATCCCTGCATAGGCCATCACATCTCTTACCAAACTCATAAATTCTGCCCTATTATCAGGCCTATTCTCCACTGAAATGGGACACATCGCATTGACCCCTTTACTGAAAAAAGCTGACCTAGATTCCTCCATACCATCCAACTACCGTCCAATAGCAAATATTCCTCTCCTCACCAAACTGCTCGAGTCTATCATATCTACTCAGCTCTCTTCCTACTTAGAACGATTCTCCATCCTCTTACCTTACCAATATGGCTTCAGACCCAACTTCTGCACTGAATCCCTATTGGCCTCTCTAATCTCTAAGGTTCAGCAACTGCATTCTCGTAACAAGTTTGCTGTCCTTCTACAATTCGACCTCTCCGCAGCTTTTGACGTTGTCCACCACGACATTCTAATTTTCCAACTCTCCGAGATAGGCATTAGCTCCATAGTTCTTGATTGGTTCTCCAAATTCTTGCGCTCCCGTTCTTACATGGTTAACATGAGCGGCACCTCATCCTCCCCCTGGACCCCGACTTGTGGTGTCCCACAAGGCTCACCCCTCTCCCCAATCCTCTTTAACATTTACATGTCCTCCCTGAAACTACTCCAACTATCCCCCCTTGAAACTCTTTACACTTACGCTGATGACATCCTCGTCCTCCTTGAGACCGACTCGAACCTCACTAACCTCTCCACGAACATATCCTCATGCATAAAGAACCTCCAATCCTGGGCATTCACAATGCATATGAAACTAAACGAGTCCAAAACAAAACTCCTTTGGCTCGGCCAAAAAAATTAGACCATCTACCTTCCTCCATCCCATTGTCCACCGGCCCCCCATTACAGCTCGAGTTCTCAAGCAAAGTTCTGGGTGTCACCTTAGACTCTTCTCTATCCTTCAACGAACATCTCCAATCCCTGGTGAAGAAATGCTTCTTCAGCCTTCACATGCTAAGGAAAGTCGGACCCTATTTTCACCAAAAACACTTTGCAATCCTAGTACAATCCATCATCCTCTCCAGATTGGATTATTGCAATTCTATCTACCTCAGCCTAACCAAGAAAAGCCTCCACAGACTTCAGCGGATTCAGAATGCCGCAGCTAAGCTTGTTTTTGCGAAAAGCAAATTTGATCACGTCTCACCACTCCTGTCTAAGCTCCATTGGCTCCCAGTAATCCCCAGGATCCACTTCAAATGTGCGTGTCTGGCCTACAAGATCTACATGGCATCCTTCCTGCCGTTATCCCTCTATCCTGGAACTCCCCAACCCCTACTTCCTCCAGATCCTCCCAAATTTTTAAACTATCCTTCCCTTCCATAAAAGGTATTTCCCATGTAGGCAAACTTGGGACATCCCTCCCCTTTAGAATCACTGAGATCTGGAATAACCTCACCTCCCCTCTCCGAACCTCAAGCTCCCTCCAACTCTTCCGCAAACACCTAAAAACCTGGCTATTCTCAAAACTGTAACACTTCCCCCCTCTTAGGCCTCTCACCTTCCCCCTTTACACCTAACTCTTTAATCTCTCCACTGTAGTTCCTCTCTCATCTTTCTTCCTGTAAACCGTGCCGAGCTCCGCATTCGTGGAGATGGTGCGGTATAT
The DNA here is from genome assembly GCF_902459505.1 of Geotrypetes seraphini. Taxonomy (NCBI): domain Eukaryota; kingdom Metazoa; phylum Chordata; class Amphibia; order Gymnophiona; family Dermophiidae; genus Geotrypetes; species Geotrypetes seraphini. The sequence continues at coordinate 25,878,362 of NC_047101.1, read as the reverse complement.
AAACCCAAGGTTTAGTTTAGTTTAGTTTGCCTGCACCGCACATGCATGAGTGCCTCTCCACCCAATGTAGGCTCGAGGTTATCAGCGGAGCTAAGAAGTCGTTTCTCTGAACGTTGTTAAGTTGCCATTACCTTCCTGCTCACGCATTTGTCTTTTAAATATTTTCTTTTCTCTATTTCCTCTTTTTTTTTTTTTTTTTAAAAAAAGTCTTTTTTTTTCTTCTTTTCTTTCATTTCCTCGCGGCTTCAAAAAGTGTTACAGGTGCCAAAGGCCAATTTCTATCATGACCGACATAGTTGGTGCTTGAAATGTCTTGGGCTTGAACACCTGGTAGAATCTTGCGCTCGCTGTTCTATCCTGCAGAAGCGTTCCATCAAGAGCCACAAACTTCAACAGAAGTTGTTCGGGACAAGCATGGACATTGACAAGACATTGCAACCTTCGTTGAAGACTTCAACATTGATATCGAAGCCAGCTAAGAAGCCACCAGCTTCTCAACTGGCGTCGCAGGTCAATATTGCTCTGCCCGAAGGGTTACAAAATAGAATTGGTCTGCAGAGGAAAAAAACGAGGAGGAGGTCTAGCCATCATACTCAAAAACAACATCAACATAAAGTCCCTAGACAAACACTCCACTCCCCATCTAGATCTCCTAGCCTGCCAATTATCCGACGATACACTCATAGGAACTCTAACCTGCATTCTTTGTTACACAACACCAGGAAAATGGAATGCTAACAAACAAGCTCTTGAAGAATTCATTTATCAGAACTCCCTAACATCACCTCATAACCTACTCCTTGGAGACATAAACCTCCACCTAGAAGACCACACCTCCAAACAAGTAGAAAATGTACTCTCATATCTCAAAAGCACTGAACTACCAGATCCTCAACCCCCAACCCACACATGAAAAAGGCCACCAACTAGATGTCGCTGCATACATGTCCCAACACACTCTCAATCCCGAAATCCACATCTCAAATGGGGCCTGGCACCCCTCCCTCTGGTCAGATCACTACAAATACACCTTTAACATCAATTGGGCTCAACGCAATAACAAGCAACCCCCTCCCAAAACCTCCTTCAAAACAGGCCAAAAAATCGAACCCTCCACATTCTGGGACAAAGCAGACCCCGCAATCACCAATATAGCCCCAACGAATTCATATCACAATGGCGTACTGTAAGCGAATCCATCCTGAATGAGCAAGCTCCTGAAAAATAAAAATTCAGAATCTGCAGACCGTCAGACAAATGGCTCGATACTGAACTTCTCCAACTAAAAAAGCTCTGCAGACAACTAGAAAGAGAAAAAAAAAAAAGCCTAGAACACACAAAAACAGCATGGAGAACTCAAATCAACCAATACAAAAACAAGGAAAAACGGAAAGCCTACTACTCCAAAATGATAGGCATGGAAACCCTAGACACAAAAAAGCTATTCAATCTAGTAAAGAATCTCACCGACACCAAACCTCACCTAGTTACACAAGGAAACCACCCACCGACAGCTATGCAACTAGCAGACCATTTCAAAAATAAGATCACCAAGATCAGAACCGCATTCAACAATACTCACACCCACCTTGACAAGATAACAACAAACCCTTCAACAGGAGATGCTATCGCAGCAGACAGAAGCTGGACAGTCTTCCCTATATTACATTGGTTGGATATGAATCGACTCTACAAAAAATACAGCCAAGCTTCTTACGACCTAAATAACTGCCCCACATACCTGTTATCAAACTCCTCCACCACATTCAGAGCCAACCTCATGCTATGGATTCAAACCACATTAACAGAAGGTCAATTCCCTCAAGACCTTGGAGAGATCATAATCACCCCAATCATGAAAGACCACAAAAGCCCAATAGATAACCCCTCCAACTACAGACCAATCGCTTCAATACCAATATACATTTAAATAATAGAAGGTCTAGTTGCACAATACCTCACCAACTACCTGGAATACCATAACCTACTTCACCCCTCACAATCAGGATTTCGAACCAACCACAGCACAGAAACACTACTTGTAACACTACTAGACACAGCTCGACAGCAAATTGGCAAAGGCAAAAAGATGATGCTAATCCAACTTGACCTCTCCGCAGCATTTGACCTGGTCGACCACTCCATACTGCTACAGATACTTGACACCATTGGGATCTCAGGCAAGGTCTACAATTGGTTCCAAGGATTCCTCAAATCAAGAATCTACAGGGTAAAGTCCAATAATATCAATTCAGAACCATGGTCCAACCCATGCGGAGTTCCACAAGGATCACCTCTATCACCTACGCTCTTCAACCTCTTTATTTCCTCCCTTGGAGCCACTTTAGATAACTTAAATGTTACATCCTTCAGCTACGCAGACGACATCACCATACTCCTCCCCTTCGACCCATCAGAGCCCACAACTACAGCAAAACTGAAAATAACCCTAGATGCAGTGGAAAAATGGATGGTAGACCACAAACTGAAACTAAACTCAAAACAAAATTCCTTCTGCTCGAAAAGGCCAAAACTTCCACCATTACAGAACTGAAAATTAAAAACATCAAATACCCAATACAGCCCGAACTCAAACTCCTAGGAGTAATGATAGACAGATGCTTCACAATGCAGTCCCAAATCAATAAAACATCCCAGAAAGCTTTTTTAATTATGAGAAATCTACGTAAAATAAGAAAATTCTTCGACCCAGCACAATTCAGGCTAATTGTCCAATCCCTAGTCTTAGGTCTACTGGACTATTGCAATTCCCTCTATCTACCTTGTCCTGCCAACATGATAAAACAACTTCAGACTATACAAAACACTGCCCTCAGACTGATCTACTCCCTGAGAAAATATGATCATATTACAACTGCCTTCTTAGACTCTCACTGGCTACCTATGCAAGCACAAATTCAATTAAAATTCTACTGTATATTATTCAAAGCATTAAACGGCTCCGCCCCCCCTATCTAAACAACCGCCTAAACCAGATCCTCACCTCAAGACAAAGAAGAACTCCAAACCCTTTTGCCTTCCCTCCACTCAAGGGCACTCAGCGCAAAAAGATGTTTGATAACCTTCTGGCGACGCAAGCAGCAATCTTAACCACTCCATCTCCAACCTGTTGACGGCAACGGGCGACTTCAAAACTTTTTGAAAAGAAATCAAAACTCTACTTTTAAAAAAAATTATCCAGATATTTTAACCCAACCCTTCCCCCTCCTCCTAGATAAATTCTCCTCCAAAACCTCCACTTAAATAATCTCTTCCTCCCCAAAACACCAACCAAGTATTCAGATCCCTGAAATGTAACGTAATCTTATTTGTACTCTAACTGTAATCTATTTGTTATATCACACAGTAACGTACAGTCAATTTAATATCCAATTTGCAAGTTCTTCCGGAATTAATCCAGCTACCTCTACTCCCTTGTAACCAAAAAAAAAAAACAACAAAAAAACCAAAACTGTTGTAACTTCACTGGAAATGTCCAGCTAGCTCTTTTGTAATCCGCCTTGAACTGCAAGGTATAGACGGAATAGAAGTCCCTAATGTAATGTAATTGCATTGTCCTTTGATGCCGACCAAGCAGCGACGACCACCTTTACGGCTTGCCTCAACATCAAGGTGTGCATCCTGATTGAGGTCACTCTCTCCGAGGCAAGCCATGGCACCGATGGTACTGGCAGGTAACCAGAGGTACTGGTGCTTTCCTTACGTGAAAAGTTTGATGCGCTTTTCCAAGCGGAGTTGGGTGATGCTTTCAAATTGCTTATTTCTGTATCGATTCCCTCAGTACTCACTACCCATGATCATCGCAAATAAGTCCTTTTGATATCCCTTGACCTAACAGCAGCCTTTAACACGATTGATCATGCCATTCTTCTTAACCGTTTTCAAAGCAGCGGAGTCTATGGCTGTGTACTACACTGGTTGTCTTCTATCTCACAGATCGAAATATCTGTTCCAAGTTCACAAAAATTCAGTCCCGCAGGGCTCTATATTATCCTTCCTACTTTTCAATATTTTTTTAGCCCCTTTACTAACCCTGTTAGAAAAAGAAAAAATCACTCTATAGACCTGTTCAAAGAGTAAAGTTGTTTGAATGATGTAACTCAGTTCACCAAAACTTGCTCAGAATCAAGGAGGGGAAAACTGGGGCAAGCCCCAGAAAAACCACCTCACAGCCCAATCATCGCATGAAGGGTAAACAGAAACATTATATCATTCCATGTATGCTTTGTGTGTTATAAAAAATGTTGACATTGAGCACTATAATGACTAGGTTGTTTTTTAGTCAAAGAACTAAGCAAACTTAACTTGCAGCTTGCGGGTTCCGACGTGCACGTTTCGATCCTGCCTTTACTAACCCTGGCACAATCTATTGGCTTCCCCGTCTACGCTTACGCTGACGACGTCCAACTTCTGCATCCCATCAACCCAACACTATCGGATGAAATCCAGGAAATAAAAACACCAAATTGGACAAAATCAGTACTTAGTTAAACCACAGCAAACTCTCACAGAACATTACGAAATCAAAAGGTATTCTTTTTGGGTCTTCTGATAACAAAAACCTAAACGGAACAATATGCATAAATTCTTGCCTCTTATAGATCAAAACCAAGATCAAATTAGTGCTGAATACTTGGAGGCTTTAGATTATGATGAGCCTCCTAAAGAACTTCTCAGATTATCTTTGCATGATATTCTTAGAGATTCTTCACAAGAATTGGGAAACGCCTCTTACCATTACAGTGGCTCCTAGAAAATTAGTCTCTGTATAAGATCATTACTTCACCAGGTTTTGACAAATCACAGCTTCAGCACCAGTCAGTGGTGGAGCCAACTTTGAAAAAACCTACTCCATCAAGTCTATGCCACTAGGGCGTGAAGGGCACACTATGGACAAATTTGGATGTTGCCTGTACCAAAATTCCATGTTGGCCAACAGAGTACTCAATTACAATTTCTATATCAAGGACCTGGTTTGAAAATTGTCTTCTTATGATAAGATGCATTCTTTCTCTACAACTGCAGGAATTTCATCATATATTTTGCACCCTTACTTTAGCTAGAAGATATATGGCGATCGGCTTAAGATGCCTTTGAAATCTCATCCAGAGCCTCAGCTATGAAAGTGGCCAAGAGATGTCTTGCATGACTAAGAGTCTCAGTTATAGTTATTAATCTTCAGGACAGATTACCATATATTCTCAAATATAAGTCGATCTAAATATAATCAAGACCCCCCCATTCCCCTCCCCCAAAGAAAAGGAGGAAAAATTATTGACTCGAATATGACAGGGGCTTAATATTCAAGTGCTATGCTTGCCAGGATCTGCATCCAGTGTCCCCTCTCTCACACCCTCCTCTGCCAGGTTCTGCACTCAGCTCCCCTCCCTGTCTGGTTCTGCACCCTGTCCCTCTTCCCTCCCTACCAGGCTCTGCACCCTTTCCCACCTTCCTGCCCTGTATCTTGTCCACCCTATAGTGATAGGCTGGGACAGGAGGGATCCCTCTCATCTTCTGTCCCAGCCAATTCTAAAAACATTTTACCCCCCTCTTACTTTTTTTTGCCTTTACAAATCTCTGTTGGTGCAATGTTGTAGGGGCAGGAGCGAGCTTTCTGATCTCTTGCCCCGCACTGATCTCCTCTCTTTCTGGATTGTCTGCCTCAGATCTTGCAGCCAGCGGTGCATCCGGTACGCAGGAGCGAGCTTTTTGAGCTCCTGCCCAGCCCTGTGCCGCTCCCTGAATGGCTACTGCCAGTTCTTGCGGGACTCTCAAGAACTAGCTGCAGCCATTCAGGGAGCGACACAAGGCAGGGCAGGAGCTCAAAAAGCTCGCTCCTGCATGCCAGGTACCCTACTGGCCGCAAGATCTGAGGTAGCCATCCAAAAATCTCATCCTATATTAGAGTATATAGGATAGCTAACGTTATCCCAGGACAAGCAGGTATTCTCACTAATGGGTGACGTGATCCAACGGAGCTCCGATGCGGATGCCTCACAAGCAGTCTTGCTTGAAGAAACTCAAAGTTTTGAGTCGCCTGCACTGCGCATGCGCGAGTGCCTTCCCGCCCAGACTAGGGCGCGTCTCCTCAGTTCTTACTTTTCCACAGAGCCGAGAAATCCGTCTTCGACTCTCTGCGCGAAGTTTTATTCACTTGTGCCTTCTAAGTCCGCGGTTTTGGTTTTATTTGATCTTAATCGCAGATTTTCATCGTGTTTTGTTGTTTAAAAAAAAAAAAATTTTCTTCATTCTGTTCGACCGGGCAGGCCGATCTTGCAGCGGAGCTTTTTCAGCCAGTGTCCCAGCCCATCACCGGTTTTAAAAAGTGTGCCAAGTGCCAGCACGCGATTTCGCTAACGGACCCTCATCGACGCTGTGTTCGATGTCTCGGGCCTGAACATCTTCCGAAATCATGCCGGCCTTGCTCCACATTCACCGCACGTGCTTTCAAGCGCTGTTGCGTCTTGTGGGAATCGCTGTTCATGGAGTCCTCGACGGAGCAGTCGTCCTCGAAGGGACCTTCGCCTTAGACATTATCCGCAGCTCCCTAGCCTCCCACCTCTGCGGCGCCAAGTCTCATCAAGCCCACCTCGTTTGTTCCGGCTCAGACTCTGGCACCCGCTGTGATGCCTTCCTTGGTCTCTTCAGGTCAGGTAGCACAGCAGCCCATCCCTCCAGTAGTGTTAAAAGTGCCCAAGGCCTCGAAGCGCAAGGCCAGTGCAGGTGGTCCCATTGCTGATGCAGATCCATCCTTGCCAGCCTCTTTCCAGACCATACTAGAGAAGCAATTCATCAAGCTCTTCACCACTATGGGGCCCAAGCTTCTCTCCCAAATCCAGCCTGGGCATGGGGAGGCCTCCCGCGAGGTCGAGCCGCCTCCAGTGCCTCAGCGGGGAACACACTCAACAGGGAGCAGAGTCTGCGAGTGTCTGGTCTGGCAACAATGCATGCATTGCAAGGAGCAGAGTCTTTGCCCATGCCTCCATTGGAACCGATTCACTCGATGCAAGGAGCAGAGTCTTTGCGAGTGCCTCCGTTGGAACTGATCACCCCGACGGGGTTCGAGCCTCTACGGCAACCACCCCTGCTTCGATCGACCACTTCCAGCCCCATCCACTACCTGGGGGCCTCAGTGAAGACTTAATCGCCTCGGCCATCAAGGCCGACCTCTCGATACAGCCCTACAGCCCGCATCATCGATCGAGGCACTCGTCCAGGCAGGCCTCGCCTCATCAGAAGCAGCCCTACCTGGAGTATTCTCCACCGGCTTCTACCCCTCCACTGATGCTGGAGCTCGAGGACACGCTGGGATCTCTCTCACCATCTCGATCCCTGTCCCCATTGGATCCGGAGGCCTCGACCTCATCGAGCCCCTGCTTTAGCTGACCAGCTGTCCTTCTCCTCGTTCCTTCGGCAGATGGCGGCTGATATGGACATCCCCCTGGACACGGGGTTCAAGTTTTCGAAGGAATACCTGGAGACTATGTGCCTCCCTCAACCACTTGCTGAGTTCCTCAAGCTTCCCTTACACCAGCTACTGGACCAGACCTTTGCGCGATGCCTCGAGACACCTTATTCCATCCCCACTGTACCGGGTAAGTTGGACACCAGGTACCGCACTGTCCATCGTAAAGGATTTGACGGTGCCCAGCTCTCCCACCAATCCCTTTTAGTGGAGTTATCACTGAAGCGGTCCCACCCCTCCCAGGTCTACGCTACCGTCCCGCCTGGAAGAGAGGGAAAGACCATGGACCGGTTCGGCAGGAGGATTTACCAGAACTCCATGATGGCTTCGAGAGTTCTGAATTACAACTTCCATTCCACAACATATTTGGAGTTCCTTTTGTCCGTACTCCAGAAGTTCATGTAGATCCTGGGGCACAGTTCGAGTACCCCAGCTCCGGCTACAGCTGATGCAGTCCTCCTATGACGCCTTTGAGCTCTTGGCTCGGGCTGCAGCATGTTCGTTGGCTATGCGACGGCTGGCGTGGCTGAGGACCATCGACATGGGCCCCAACCTCCAGGACAGGCTTGCCAATGTTCCATGCGCTGGCACCGACCTCTTTGAGTCCATCGAGGCGGCAACCAAGAAGCTCTCGGACCATGAGAAGTCCTTCAGTCCATCCTGCATCCAAAGCCCAGGCCTGCTCCTCCTCGTCAATCACGCCCACCGTTGATATACCAGTGGCGTTACCCACCTAAACAGGCTTCCCCCATCAGACAGCCTGTGAAGCAACAGCATCCTCAGAAACATCAGCAAAAGCCTCAACCATCTGCTGTTCCTATGGCCCCTCAGCCCTTTTGACTGTCTCATAGAGGGCATAACTTCAGTTGTTCTACCTTTTTCAGTCACTCCACCTATCGGAGGTCGTCTCCCATAATTTTTTCCACCGATGGACGACTATCGCCACCGACCTCTGGGTCCTCTCCATCGTCAAGGAGGGATACTCTCTACAGTTCCGCCAAGTTCCTCCGGAACATCCTCCAAGAGAGTATCCTTCCAACTTGACCCAGACCGCCCTTCTTCTTCAGGAAGCCCAGGCCTTATTGCAGCCCGGGGCTGTCGAACCGGTCCCTCGTGACCAACAGAACAAGGTGTTTTACTCCCGGTACTTCCTTGTTCCGAAGAAGACGGGTGATCTACGGCCCATTTTGGACCTCAGGGTGCTCAACAAATTCCTGGTCAAAGAAAAATTTTGCATGTTAACCCTGGCATCCCTGTATCCCCTAATCGAGCAGAACGACTGGTTATGCTCTCTAGATCTGAAGGAGGTCTACACTCACATTCCCATTCATCCAGCCTCTCAATACCTCAGATTCTGGGTGGGACATCTTCATTTTCAATACCGAGTGCTCCCTTTCGGCCTGGCCTCATCGCCCAGAGTCTTCACCAAATGCCTGGTGGTGGTGGCCACAGCACTCAGGAACCACGGTCTTCAGGTGTTTCTCTACCTGGACGACTGGCTCATCAAGGATTCCTCATTTCAGGGAGCCCTCATCGCAACCCAGAAGACGATTTGGTTGCTGCAGCACCTGGGATTCGAGATAAACTTCCCAAAATCCCACTTACAGCCCTCCCAGACTCTACCCTTCATCGGGGCTGTTCTGGATACTACCCAACTCGGATCGTTCCTCCCTCCTCCACGCATGGATGCTATCCTTCACCTCTACTATTCAGTGTCATCTCGCCCGTCCAGCTCGGCGAGACAAATGATGGTCCTGCTAGGCCACATGGCCTCTACAGTTCACGTAATTCCGTTTGCCAGACTTCACCTCAGGATTCCTCAATGGACCCTGGCATCTCAGTGGTCCCAGACGTCCGACCCTCTGACTCAACACATCCAGGTCACTCCTGCTCTGCAACAGTCTATTCGCTGGTGGATGCTATCCTCCAATCTCTCCAGAGGTTTGTTATTCCAAACCCCTCACCATCAGAAAGTCCTCACGACCGACTCGTCAACTTGTGCTTGGGGGGCTTATCTGGACGGCCTCCGCACCCAGGGTTACTGGACCAGCACGGACCGCCAGGGCCACATCAATCTCCTGGAACTCAGGGCGATCTTCAACGCTCTCCATGCCTTTCAAAGTCTCCTTTGCGACCAGATTGTCCTCATTCGCACAGACAACCAGCTCGCCATGTACTATGTCAACAAACAGGGAGGCACAGGATCGGCCTCCCTTTGCCAGGAAGCTCTGAGGGTGTGGGACTGGGCGATTCGCAACAACACCTTCCTCAGAGCAGTCTACATTTAGGGGGCGGACAATGCCTTAGCGGACAGCTTGAGTCATCTCCTGCAACCTCACGAGTGGACTCTCAACTCCACACCCCTTCATCACATCTTCTCTATTTGGGGAACGCCTCAGATAGATCTCTTTGCAGCCCCCCACAACTTCAAACTGCCTCAGTTCTGCTCCAGGATCTACACTCCTCATTGCCTCGAGGCAGATGCATTCCTTCTGGACTGGACGAATCTCTTTCCATATGCGTTTCCTCCTTTTCCTCTCATCCAAAAGACTCTGGTTAAACTGAAGTCAGACCATGCCACCATGATCCTGATTGCTCCACGGTGGCCCAGACAACCTTGGTACTCCCTTCTACTTCAACTCAGCACCAGGGAGCCGTACCTTCTACCAGTCTTTCCCTCGCTACTTACACAGCATCAGGGATCTCTGCTTCATCCCAACCTGCAGTCCCTACACCTGACAGCTTGGTTCCTCTCAACGTAACCCCTCTACAATTTTCCCAACCCGTGAGGGATGTCCTGGAAGCTTCAAGGAAGCCTGCTTCTAGACAATGCTACCACCAAAAATGAACTAAATTCTCTGTTTGGTGTGTTTCTCAGCATCAGGAGCCTCAACACTCCTCTTTGCCTTCGGTTTTGGACTACCTTTTGCACTTGTCTCAGTCTGGCCTCAAGTCCTCTGCAAGGGAAACCCCTCTCTGCCCATCCTGTGGTTTCCAGATTCATGAAAGGACTTTTCCATGTCAATCCTCCTCTCAAACCACCTCCAGTAGTTTGGGACCTCAATGTTGTTCTTTCACAACTTATGAAGCCTCCATTTGAACCTCTTCACAAGGCTCACCTGAAGTATCTCACTTGGAAAGTGGTGTTTCTCATTGGACTCACTTCTGCTCTACGGGTCAGTGAGCTTCAAGCCTTGGTTGTGGACCCACCTTTCACAGTATTCCATCATGACAAGATGGTTCTCCGCACTCATCCGAAATTCCTTCCTAAAGTTGTCTCGGAATTTCATCTTAACCAATCCATCGTTCTTCCGGTGTTCTTCCCAAAGCCACATTCTCACCCCGGAGAATCTGCCCTTCATACTCTGGACTGGAAGCGTGCTTTGGCTTTCTACCTAAACTGCTCCAAACCTCACAGAACTGCTCCCCAACTTTTCATCTCCTTCGATCCGAACAAGTTGGGACGCCCTTTATCTAAGCGCATCATCTCCAACTGGATGGTGGCTTGCATCTCATTCTGCTATGCCCAGGCTGGATTGCCCCTTGACAGTAAAATCACAGCCCATAAGGTCAGAGCTATGGCAGCTTCTGTAGCTTTCCTCAGATCGACACCGATTGAGGAGATTTGTAAAGCTGCCACTTGGTCCTCGGTTCATACCTTCACTTCTCACTATTGTCTGGATACTTTCTCCAGACGGGATGGACAGTTTGGCCAAACAGCATTGCAAAATTTATTCTCCTAAGTTGCCAACTCTCCCACCATCCCATTATGGTTAGCTTGGAGGTCACCCATTAGTGAGAATACCTGCCTGCTTGTCCTGGGATGAAGCAATGTTACTTACCTTAACAGTTGTTATCCAGGGACAGCAGGCAGCTATTCTCACGTCCCACCCACCTCCCCTGGGTTGGCTTCTCTGCTAGCTATCTGAACTGAGGAGACGCGCCCTGGTCTGGACGGGAAGGCACTCGCGCATGTGCGGTGCGGGCGAGTCGAAACTTCGAGTTTCTTCAAGCAAGACTGCTTGTGAGGTGTCCGTATCGGGGCTCCGTTGGATCACGTCACCCATTAGTGAGAATAGCTGCTTGCTGTCCCTGGATAACAACTGTTACGGTAAGTAATATTGCTTTCTCTGCTTAGGAGATGAGCTATTTGGTGACTACACAAAAGCTCACTGACCATGAGAAACTTTGGAATGCTTTGGTTAAAGCCTAAGCCTAAATCTTTTAAGCCTTCTTCATATCAAAGGCGTTTTTCTTCAAAACCAGCTGCTGCTCCTTGACTGCAGCAGAAAAAGCAACAGCGTCCTCGGAAAGCAGCAGCAGCGTCCTCAATCAGCAGCTCCTTCAAAGCTTGCTCAGTCATTTTGATAAGCTGTTAGAGAGCATAGCTGCTGTTCCTCTTTCCCAGCCTCTGCCTCAACCAATTGAAGGTCAGCTCCAATTGTATTGTCACCATTGGAAATTAATAACTACAGACCTCTGGGTTTGAATAGTCATTTGAGAGGGATACTCTCTTCACATTGTCACTATGCCTTCAGATAATCCTCTAAGAGAGTCCTCTTTCAACCTTCAACAAATTTCCCTTCTTCAAGAGAGAAAATGTCTTCTCAATGCCATAGAAGATATTCCATATCTCCAGAGGAATCGTGGAATATATTCTCAGTATTTCCTGGTTTCAAAGAAGACGAGCGGTCTACGTCTAGTCTTAGACCTCAGGGGCCTTAACAAGTTTTTAGTGAAGGAAAAGTTTTGCATGTTGTCCAGAGCATCAAGTTCAGTCCTGTGCACGTTGTTCCACTTTTCAAAAGCGCACCATTAAAAGCCACATTGTTCAACAAGAAAAGTTGTTCGGTGTCGGCATAGAGGGAGATTCGGCCGCAGAAATTCATATTCGGTGTCTGCTGTGGCCCTGTTCTCTATTGTGTCCAGCTAGGAAGGAAAAAGGAAATGTCATCCAGGCCGGAGGCAGCAGAAAAAAGCCTGCAGGGCTGCAGCAGTGATGAATATTAATTGCTGCTGCCACTGGTGACACTTTCCAAACATCAAGAAATTCTAAAATCTGAAATGTCTCTGGTCCCGAGCATTTTGGATAAAAGATTGTGAACCTTTATTAGGGACTGAATTGGATATAAGTTCAAGAACAGGCCTGGCCAGTGTCTTTCTCCTGGAGCTGGGTAATTTTGTAGCTCTGCAGCAGTGGGCTGAGACTCAAAGAAGCTGAGCAACTCATTTCCACTCTCCATTTCCTCGGGTATAAATCAGGTTCCAAGTATGAACTGCCTGAAAGAGGGTGATTTAAGGGCCATGTTTCCAAGATATAAATTGACCGCATTTCCCCACATATAGACCGCCCCTCTGCATAGGCCGCACCCATGTATAGGCCATAGAAAAGGATGACCTATGTTTAAAAACTGGAAGATAAACTGCCCCATTGTATTAGCCGCGGCTTATCTTCCAGTATCTCCCCTGCTTTTTTTAATCATGCCTTTTTGAGGTTAATTTGATCCCAAATTAATTCACTGTTAGAAAATCATGTTGCCCTATCCTATGATACTATTTTATTTGGTACATCAATGAGATTAAAGAGTCAAATTTCAGCAAATAACAATAAACTTTTGCTAATGCTGACGGGGGTTGCGATTCAGCATATTACTAGAAATTGGAAGGATTATACTAAACTTAATTATACCTTTTGGTGGAATTCAGTTTGTCATATTTATAAAATGGAGAGAGTGCTTGCTATACAGCAAGGAAATTATAACACTTTTAAAAAGATTTGGGGGCCATTGATTACATATTCTAATGATTAGACACTTTAAACACCTTTTTATTATATAAGAATATAATTAGTGTGGGATAGGGATATATGATGTTTTATTTGGTTGATTCCTAATGGAAGGGATGGTGAGGGAGGGTTTCTTTTTTTATGCTTTTGATAATAATATATAAGAATGTCAAGTGATTTGTAAGAATTATCTGATTGAATATTATACACTTGTTGTAAAATATGAAAATGAATAAAGTTAAAAATAAATAAATAAATAAAATCATCTCCCTCCCCCGGTACCTCCTTTAAAAACCCCTTGTGGGACGGTGCACGGCCCAAATCTCCAGCAGTGCAGGGTAGCCATGATCTCTTCGGCATCTGGCCTGCCCCCCACACCGCCTACTGAATGGCTGATGTCGGCTCTCATGAGAACTGATGGCCACTCAGTGGGCAATGCAGGGGCAGGCTGGATGCCGAAGAGATCGCGGCTGCCCTGCACTGCGGGAGATTCGAGCCGTGCGCCATCTAGTGAGGGGCTCCAAAAAAGGTACCGGGGATGGGGGGGATGGTTTAAAATTGATACATATGCCGCCCCATTTAACTAGACTGCATCCTATACACAGGTTTGTAAAACTCATGTATAGGTTGCAGCCTATACATATAGGGAAATATGGTATAAAGGTTCACAAATGTGAAAAGCAAGTGGCCAGAAATGTAATGCCAGTAGCAGATTGTAAAAATATCTTGTTTAATCTTAGCAGAAGGTCTGAAAAGCAACCTCTGCTTAATAGTATACATGTTGTGGTCTTTTAATGTTTTAGGCATTTGTTGAGATGGAGAAGCGTGAAGATGCTATGGCTATGGTTGCTCACTGTGAAAAGAAACCACTCTGGTTTCAGGGCAAATCTGTGCAAGTGGACATATCGGAGAAATATAAGAAGCTGGTCCCAAGGGTATGTATTTTATGGAGTACTAAGAGAAGAGGAGGTAGTGTTGATTTGCCATGTTAGTCCTCTTTAAAAATTAATAAATAGAAATATAGCAAAGAACTTAATATTTTTATTTTTTTTTTATTTATAAGTTTAATACATTCATAATATCAGAAGATATCAAAGAAAAAAAGGGATACAATACAAAGTTTTAACCAGACAATACAAAAAGAATCAATCCTTTACAAGCCCACAAGATGGGGAGACATATTTGTATTCTAACTAACTTAATTTTAAGGAAAACAAAGAAATGGGTTGAATTCTAAATGAACCCAGATCATTCCCTACTAAAATTAGGACTCTAACTTCCTACCAAATTTCTCATCAAATGAATAAAGCAAAATAAAGAATAAAATAAAAAATAAAGTAGTATCTCACTTCTGTTCACGAGCTAATAAAAATTGCTGCAATTGAATGGGATCCCAGAAAACAAATTTGGTGTCTTGTAACTTTACCAAACATTTACAAGGAAACTTTAAATAAAAAGAAGCTTCAAGTGCTAATACCCTGGCTCTCAATTTCAGAAATTCTTTTCTCCTAAGCTGGGTAGCTCTTGAGACATCGGGAAAAATACTAACCGAGTCTCCACAAAACTTGGTAAGTCTATTTTTAAAATAAAGTTTCATCAACAACATTTTGTCTGCCTCACTCATATATATTAGTATCATTGTGGACCGAGTCTGGATAACATCTTGAGAATCTTCCAAAAACTCTGTCAGATTAACCTCATCTGTTACCAGATGGTCCACTTCCTGAACAGTTTTCTTTTTCTTTTGGGGAATATGATAACAATTATTTATTGGAAAGCTATCTGCATTGGGTAATCCCAGTATTTCTTTAAAGTATTTTCTCAATAATATTTCTGGTGATAATAAATGAGTCACTGGGAAATTAACCAAGCGGAGATTCTTTCCCCGATGCGTATTTTCTAACATTTCCATTTTTAAATGTAGTGACGTAGAATCTTTAACATTAGAAAGTGAAACAGCATGTAATGTTTTAGTTTGAGTTTCAATCCCATCTAGTCTTTTTTCCAAGCAACTTAAGTTGGAATCCACATTCTCAAACTTTTGAACCACAGAATGTGAGAAATCCGATGATTGTTTCATTGATTCTCTGAGAAACCCTTTAACTCTAGAAATACCTAGCCATAAATCTTTAAGAGTAATATCTTGTTTTTCCACTGATTGTGATTGTTCATCTACTACACTTGTAAACTCAAGTGGTTTAGGTAAATCAATAAAAACCAATTTATTTATTTGAGTAGATGATGCAACAGAATCAGTGGAAATAGTGGGGGTTATATTCCCACTAGCACCAGATATTGGATGAAGAGGGGGTGTCCTTTCGAGGGGACTCAACGATGCTCCTGATATGGGAGAATTCAAATCGAGTAAATCTTGTGCTGGAGTCTCTAAAGAAAATGTCAAGTGTCTGTCCATAGGACCTAAAACAGTAGGTGTTGCTTTTAGGTTTAACTTTCCTTTTGCCCATAATCATCAATTAACTTATACGACCTGATTTCAGCTCCACGTTGCTCCAAGGGACGTGACCTGCCCCTTAGGGCACGCCCCTTCGGCCACGCCCTGCAGCCGCAACTGCGGAAACAGGCAACAATTTATGGGAAAAACAAAAGCACGGAGGACGGAGTGACATCAGGGGTCTGTCTTCCAAGATTGCCTGACCGATTTTCAAAGTGCACTGCCAGCAAACGGGGGCTATTCGGGGCAGCGTGAGTAGTCCTCCGGCATCCAAACAGCAGCACAAATCACTCCTGGTCCCTCTGCGGCAGCAGGCAACAATTTATGGAAAAAACAAAGGCACGGAGGATGGATCCAGTGACATCAGGGGTCCGTCTTCCAAGATTGCCTGACCGATTTTCAAAGTGCACTGCCAGCAAACAGGGGATATTCGGGGCAGCGTGAGTAGTCCTCTGGCGTCCAAACAGCAGCACAAATCACTCCCCCGAACTTAATATATTTTTGACTAGATTTTTGAAGGCAGGAAGGAAAAGAGGACCCAAAGTTTAACATAGTAGATGACGGCAGATAAAGACCCGAATGGTCCATCCAGTCTGCCCAACCTGATTCAATTAAAAAAATTTTTTTTTTTAATTTTTCTTCTTAGCTATTTCTGGGCAAGAATCCAAAGCTTTACCCGGTACTGTGCTTGGGTTCCAACTGCCAAAATCTCTGTTAAGACTTACTCCAGCCCATCTACACCCTCCCAGCCATTGAAGCCCTCCCCTGCCCATCCTTCACCAAACGGCCATACACCGACACAGACCGTGCAAGTCTGCCCAGTAACTGGCCTAGTTCAATATTTAATATTTTCTGATTCTAAATCTTCTGTGTTCATCCCACGCAGACTATAAGTCTTACCCTTATTCCTATGAAGGGAAAGAGGAAATAAGATTTAAAAGAGGAAAGAGAAGGGTTTATTTTTTTGTGCTTTTTTATATTTTTTTTTAGTAAGAAACAGGGAGGAGAAGAGAAATTAAGCAGATATAATGCTGAAAACCAGTGAAACGAGCAGAATATGAAATGCTGAGTAACTTAGCTTTTAGAAGTTCACAGGGCAGCCTTGTTCACAGCAATGTCCCAAAGATAATGCAATTAACATTAGAAGTAAAACAGAGCCCCTCCCTTCTCCACCTAATCAGCAGAAAACAATGGCTGAATACTAGTAAGACAGAAATATAGGCTCTATACCAGTTTGACAGGAAAGATACAGAATTCATACAAACTCACAAGATTCACAAAATAGGGGAGAAAGGCAAAATTAATCATGAGTATGAGGAAAGACTAAAAAGGTTAGGGCTCTTCAGCTTGGGGAGATATGATTCAAGTCTACAAAATCCTGAGTGGATGGAGTAGAACGGATACAAATGGATAGATTTTTTAGTCCGTCAAAAATTACAAATGCTAGGGGACACTTATGAATTTTCAGGGAAATGCTTTTAAACTAATATGAGGAAATTTTTTTTTCTCTCAGAGAATAGTTAAGCTCTGGAATGCAAGAGCAGATAGCATAGCTAGTTTTAAGAAAGGTTTGGACAATTTCCTGGAGGAAAAGACCATAGTCTGTTATTGAGAGAGACATGGAGGAAGCCACTGTTTGCCCTGGATCGGTAGCATGGAATATTGCTACTCCTTGGATTTTGGCCAGGTACTAGTGACCTGGATTGGCCACCATGAGTGGGCTACTGGGTTTGATGGACCATTGGTCTGACCCAGTAAGGCTGCTATTGGGTTATGTGAGTTGCCATACTGGGACAGATGTCCATCAAGTCCATTATCCTATTTCCAACAGTGACCATCCCACAAGTAACTGTCAAGATCCCAAAGAATAAAACAGTGGATTTCCTCAAGTCCATCTTAATAATGGATTTCCCTCTGTGTAATTCCCTCAACCTCTCCCCCTCTCCAGTTATCCTTACTCTTCAAAGCCTCAAGCATGTCAACTGCTTCCCAAACTGTATATATACTGAAACTGCACTATCTCCAATTTGTACATCTCTCCAAATTGTAAATCTACTGGAATAGCCCAATCTTCCTTGCTGTATCCCATTCCCAAAACTGTAATTCACCAATCTTCTTGTAATTTCTCCTGGAAATGTCCAGATGTCTCTTTTGTAATCCGCCCAGAATTGCAAGGTACGGGCGGAATAGAAGTCAGTAATGTAATGTAATGAACTTGTTTCTGTTTGAGGGGAAAAAAGCAAATACGGAGTCTTTCTGCCATGTGTCAATAGACAAAGTAGAGGTGGGGAGTGCATTCGGCAAAGTTCCTGCTTCTAGTGGTAAAACATGGTAGAACTCTACAAACATGGTTTTCTTTAGCAACTCTCCAGACCAGTATAGGTTAATCTTACAAGCGGGTTATATCTCATCATGACCAGCAGATGGAGACTCAGACAAAACTTTTGAATAGTACATATCATGTGACTCCTCCCTAATTACTTTAGTCTTCTCTCAGTCTCCAGTAGGTGTGGTGAGCTGTACCCATCTCCTTTGGTAGGGCTGTTGGAATTTGTTTAGGAATTTTTGTCCCCTTTTAGGTGCCGGATTAAGCTGTTTGGGGTCCATCCGACCTTGGGGGTGTCAAACCTGGTGGGTCTCGTGCGGGGACCCTCCCCATCATTTTTTTAGAGGTGCCTCAATGGTAAGCCTTACCCCCCTGGTGGTAAGGCATACTGTTTAGAGAGCCAAGTGGAGTCTTTACTGTGAAAAAAATCCTGAGGCAGTGCCGATCTGAAGGGTATACTGTAAATTGCTGTATTTTTCAACTCAACAGCACTTTTCTTTCAGCTAGGTCGCGTATGGAGTAATTGAGCACTTCTCGGGGGGAGAAGTGCACAATTTAGTCCAGACATGAGGCATTTGCGGCCGGCCTGAAAACAGCTGTTCGAGCTGGTGGGTTGGAAGAGCCTCGTCGGCAGCGGGTGCCAGCATCCAGGGCTCCCCGCCGCTAGTGCCTCGTGAGTCAGCAGAGCTTTGCAGGGAAGCCCAATCTTTTCCTACCGCCCACGGAGGGATTTTCTCAGCCGCTGCTGGTGCAGCTGGGGATTTCCTGTCAGTTGTTTTCCAGATGTTTTGGACTAGTTAGTTCAAACTCTGATGGACTCTAAAGTGCCCTGCCTGCCTGAAGACAGGGCTTGCCAGACTGTTCGGGAGGCACTGCTCAGGGGAGTCTACAAGATTTCCGCAGGTAGAAACATAGAAGATGACGGCAGATAAGGGCCATAGCCCATCAGGTCTGCCCACTCTACAGACCCACCCCCAAGTCTACTATCCTAGGGATCCCACTCCTGGTGACAGGTTCCCTTGGCTTAACCCTCTAAGGGATCCCACATGGACATCCCATTTGCTCTTAAATTCTTGCACGCTGTTTGCCTCGATCACCTGCACCGGCAGCTTGTTCCAAGGATCAACCACTCTCTCGGTGAAGAAATATTTCCTGGTGTCGCTATGAAATTTCCCGCCCCTGAGTTTGAGCGGATGCCCTCTTGTGGCTGAGGGTCCTTTGAGAAAGAGAATCTCTTCTTCCATCTCGATACGGCCGGTAATATACTTAAATGTCTCGATCATGTCTCCTCTCTCCCTACGTTCCTCAAGTGAGTACAGCCGTAAATTTTTCAGCCTTTTTTCATACGATAGATCCTTGAGCCCCGAGACCATCCTGGTGGCCATCCGTTGCACCGACTCTACTCTCAGCACATATTTTCGGTAGTGTGGCCTCCAGAATTGCACACAGTATTCCAAATGAGGCCTCACCATGGTTCTGTATAATGGCATTATGACTTCAGGCTTCCGGCTGACGAAACTCCTGCGGATGCAACCTAACAACTGTCTTGCCTTAGATGAAGCCTTCTCCACATGATCAGCAGTTTTCATGTCTGCGCTGATGATCACTCCCAAGTCTCGTTCTGTTGAAGTTCTAGCTAAGGTCTCACCATTCAAGGTGTAAGTTCTACACGGATTTCTGCTGCCGAGGTGCATGATCTTGCATTTCTTAGCATTGAAGCCCAGCTGCCAGGTCGAGGACCAAAGCTCCAACAAATGTAGGTCCTGTGTCATACTATCAGGTGAATTGCCATCTCTCACTATATTGCATAGTTTGGCGTCGTCAGCGAATAACGTTACCTTACCTTGAAGCCCCTGAGTTAGGTCACCTATGAATATGTTGAAAAGGGGCGGGCCCAAGACTGAGCCCTGCGGTACTCCACTGGTCACCTCCGATGTTTTAGAGAGGGTACCGTTAACTACCACCCTCTGAAGTCTGCCACTCAGCCAGTCATTGACCCATGTAGTTAGTGTTTCTCCCAGCCCCATTGATTTCATCTTTGCTCAACAGCCTGCGATGTGGGACACTATCGAAAGCTTTGCTGAAGTCTAGGTATACGACGTCCACGGATTCTCCCAAGTCTAACTGTTTTGTTACCCAGTCAAAGAAGCTGATGAGATTGGATTGGCAGGACCTACCCTTGGTGAATCCGTGTTGACTGGGATCCCGTAGATTCTCCTCATCCAAGATTGCGTCTAATTTATGTTTGATTAGTGTTTCCATGAGTTTGCATACTATTGATGTGAGACTCATAAGAACATAAGCAATGCCTCCACTGGGTTAGACCCGAAGTCCATCGTGCCCAGCAGTCCGCTCACGCGGCGGCCTAACAGGTCCAGGACCTGTGCAGTAGCCCTCTGTCTATACCCCTCTATCCCTTTTTCCAGCAGGAAATTGTCCAATCCTTTCTTGAACTCCAGTACCGTACCCTGTCCTATTACGTCCTCTGGAAGCGCATTCCAGGTGTCCACCACATGCTGGGTAAAGAAAAACTTCCTAGCATTCGTTTTGAATCTGTCTCCTTCCAACTTTTCCGAATGCCCTCTTGTTCTTTTATGTTTTGAAAGCTTGAAAAATCTGTCCCTCTCTACTCTCTCTATGCCCTTCATGATCTTGTAGGTCTCTATCATGTCTCCTCTGAGTCTCCGCTTTTCCAGGGAGAAGAGCCCCAGTCTCTCCAATCTTTCAGTGTATGAAAGGTTTTCCATGCCCTTAATCATTTGTGTCTCTCTCCTCTGGACCCTCTCAAGTATTGCCATATCCTTCTTAAGGTACGGTGACCAATACTGAACACAGTACTCCAGGTGCAGGCGCACCATTGCCCAATACAACGGCAGGATGACTTCTCTCGTTCTGGTCGTAATACCCTTCTTAATAATACCCAACATTCTGTTTGCCTTCTTCGCGGCTGCTGCGCATTGTGCTGTTGACTTCATTGTTGTGTCCACTAGTACACCCAAATCTCTTTCAAGGTTACTTCCCTCTAATACTAATCCCCCCATTTGGTAGCTGAACATCGGGTTCTTTCTCCCTATATGCATGACCTTGCATTTCCCTACATTGAAGTCTGCCATTTATTCGCCCACTCCTCCAGTTTGTTTAGGTCCCTTTGTAGGTCCTCACACTCTTCCGCATTTCTAACCCTTCTACAGAGTTTAATGTCATCTGCAAATTTGATAACTTCACACTTCGTCCCCGTTTCCAGGTTATTAATAAATACATTGAACAGCAGTGGTCCGAGTACAGACCCCTGCGGAACTCCGCTCGTGACCTTCCTCCAGCCTGAGTAGTGACCCTTCACTCCAACCCTCTGCCTTCTGCCTGCCAACCAGTGTTTGACCCATCTGTGCACGTCCTCTTCCACCCCGTGGTTCCACAGCTTCCTAAGTAGCTGCTCATGGGGTACCTTGTCAAAGGCCTTTTTGAAGTCGAGGTAAATGATGTCTACGGGTTCCCCTTTGTCCAACTGACTGTTTACCCCCTCAAAGAAGTGCAGTAAGTTTGTTTGGCACGATCTTCACTTGCAGAAGCCATGTTGGCTCGCTTTCATCAGCCTATTTTTTTCGATGTGCTCACAGATGCTGTCCTTTATCAGTGCTTCTACCATCTTGCCCAGAACCGGTCAACTTATCGGCCTATAATTTCCCGGGTCTCCTCTTGACTTCTTTTTAAAGATAGGTGTAACATTTGCTATCTTCCAGTCCTCTTGGATCTCTCCAGTTTTCAAGGATAGGTTGCAAACTCACCGGTCTGTAGTTTGCAGCCTCTGCCCTGCAACCCTTTTTGTGCAGTGAAACGACATTAGCTGTTTTCCAGTCTATGGGGACTCTCCCCGAACTTAGGGAGAGATTGAAGAGTCCTGATAGCAGTTCTGCCAGGACATCACGCAGCTCACTGAGCACCCTGGGGTGTAGATTGTCTGGTCCCATGGCTTTGTTCACCTTGAGTTCGTAGTAGACGTCGCCAGGTGTGAACTCGAAATTCTGAAACGGGTCTTCCACACTGGGCCTTGCCTGCAACTGCGGACCGTGCCCCAGTGCCTCGCAGGTGAAGACCGAGCAAAAGTATTCATTCAGTAGTTCTGCTTTATCGGAATCTGATTCTGCGCAGTTCCCATCTGGTTTTCTAAGGCGTACTATCCCGTCTGTGTTCTTTTTCCTATCACTAATATACCTGAAGAAGGATTTGTCCCCTTTCTTCATGTTCTTTGCCAGAATCTCTTCCACTCGAAGTTTGGCCTCCCTGACTGCCGTTTTGACCGCTGCAGACCTCGCCCTATGTTCTAGTTTAGCTTCCCTAGTCTCCGCTCGTTTGTAGGAAATAAATGCTTTTTTCTTCTCCTTGACGAGGTGCAAGATTTCTGCAGAGTACCCTTGGGGTTTATTGTTTCTCTGCCGTTTGTGTACTGATTTAATTTAGAGGCTTGTTGCTTCATGTGTAGTAGATTTCAGGGATGACCACATAGCTTGACACATCATCGGTCGTAGCTTGGTTCTGCAGTGTCCGGTGGACGAAATCTCCCATGCGTTAGAAGTCAGTGCCTCGGAAGTTGAGTACACTCCTCTTCAACATATTCATTGGGGATCTAACTCAAGGGCTTCAAGGCAAGGTAACCTTATTCGCTGATGACGCCAAACTATGCAATATAATAAACGGCTATAATCTACAGGATGCTATGGAGCAAGACCTGCGTACTTTAGAAAAATGGTCCTTGATCTGGCAGCTGGGCTTCAACGCCAAGAAATGTAAGGTCATGCATCTCGGTAACGGAAATCCTTGCAGAACCTACACCCTGAATGGAGAAACTTTAACAAGGACTACGGAAGAACGAGACTTGGGAGTAATCATCAGTGCTGACATGAAAGCAGCCACTCAAGTGGAGAAGGCTTCATCTAAAGCACGGCAGATGATAGGTTGTATCAAGAGAAGCTTCGTCAACAGGAAACCTGAAGTCATGATGCCATTGTACAGAGCCATGGTGAGACCTCATCTGGAATACTGTGTGCAATTCTGGAGGCCACATTACCGTAAGGATGTGCTCAGAATTGAATCGGTTCAGCGGATGGCCACCAGGTTGGTCTCGGGGCTAAAGGATCTCCCGTACGAAGAAAGATTGAGCAAATTGCAGCTCTACACTCTCGAAGAGCGTAGGGAGAAGGGAGACATGATTGAGACTTAAGTACATCACGGGACGGGTCGAGGTGGAAGAGGATATCTTTCTTCTCAAGGGACCCTCGACCACAAGAGGACATCCGCTCAAACTCAAGGGAGGGAAGTTTCGTGGAGACGCCAGGAAGTACTTCTTCACGGAGAGAGTGATTGAGCATTGGAACAAGCTTCCAGTACAGGTGGTCGAGGCACGCAGCATCCCAGACTTCAAGAAGAAATGGGATACCTATGTGGGATCCCTACGAGGTCATGCCAAGGGATAGGGTCACTAGGACTTGAATGAGCGTGTCAGTAGAATGACAGTATAATTATTGTACTTTAGGGGTCAGTAGACTTAAGAGGGTGGGTAAATGGTGTGGGCAGACTTGATGGGCTATGGCCCTTATCTGCCGTCATCTTTCTATGTTTCTACTTTTGTTTTCGTGTTTGATCTAGGGAAACCTTCTGTCTGGCACTGTTAGCGTTCCACTCCTTCTTGATGGGCAAGTTGGTCCAGATTCTATCAGACAATGCCGTGGCAGTGGCCGATGTCAATCGTCGGGGGCATCAAGAGCTCTCGGGTGGCGCAGGAGGCGGCTCTGTTCATGGGCAGGGTCTCATCTTCAGGTCATCTCGACCTCCCACATAACCAGAGTGGAGAATGTTCAAGCGGACTTCCTCAGTCGTCACATGCTAGCTCCTGAAGAGTGGTGTCTAAGCCACATGACCTTTCAGTTGATAGTGCAGTCTTGTGGTCAGCTCCTCATGGACCTGATGATCTCGAGTGTCAGCACCAAAACACCCCGCTTCTTCAGTCGTTGCAGTGACGGTCAGTCCAAGAGCCTGTATGTTCTGGTTCAACCATGGCCAATGAATGGGCTGTTGTATGTATTACCTCCGTGGCCATTAGTGGGCAGAGTTCTACTCTGCATGGTTAGTCACCTAGGCCTGATGGTTCTGGTAGCTCTGGATTGGTCCCAACGTCTGTGGTATGCGGATCTGGTTTTGCTTCTAGTGTCAGATCCTCTGCCTCTTTCGCCCGATCTTCTGACTCAGGGCCCCATTCCCCTGTTCAATCTGGATCCCTTTTTTTGTCTTACAGCTTGGCTCTTGAAAGGAAATGCCTAGGTAGGAAGGGGTGTTTAGATAAAGTGATCTCCTCTCTCTTAGGGTCCCGCAGACTTTCCACTTTTCAGGCTTATGTGCGGGTTTGCCGTATATTTGAGGAATGGTGTACGGCGCTGGGAGTGGTCTCCTCTCGCGCTTCCCTGCCTAACATCTTAGAGTTCTTGCAGGATGACCTGGACAGGGGCCTGGCTTGGACTTCTCTCCGGGTTCAACTTGCGGCCCTGTCAGCCTTTGTGGGTTATTACAAGGTCAGCTTCTGACTGACATTCCTGATGTCGTTCGCTTCTTGCGGGCGCACTAAGTTGCTCAGTCCTCCCGTGCATCTGTCTGTTCGCTCTTGGGATTTGAATCTGGTTCTGTCCGGGCTGGTGCGTCCCCCGTTTGAGCCTTTGGGTGCCTGCTCGTTGAAGGACCTTACTCTTAAGGCGGTCATCTTGGTAGTTATTACTTCTGCTAGACATTTTAGGGAACGGGTCATGTTACGACCTGTTCATTCCTTTCTGCCTAAGGTAGTTTCTCCTTTTCATGTCACTGTCAGTAGTCCTCCTGGTAGTCGGGAGGGTTCTTCTGAGCAGAAAAAATTGCGCAAATTGGATGTTGGTCGGGTCTTTTGGGCCTGTGTGCGGAGGACCCAGGAGATCAGAAAATCAGATCATCTTTTTGTTCTTCTAGTGGGTCCTCGCAAAAAGGGATGGCGCTTCCATTGCACAATGGATCAAGGAGACGATTGCTTCCGCTTACCACCTTTTTAAAAAAAAAAAAAAAAAGCCTGTCCGGAATTTCTCAAGGATCATTCCACTTGGGGTTATGCTGCTTCTTGGGCTGAATCTTTGCTGGTACCTCCAGTGTATATTTGTAACGCTGCTGTTTGGTATTCCTTTGTCAGACACTACCATGTGGATGTTCAGGCGCGTCGGGACGTGGTGTTCGGTGAGCGTGTTTCTAATCAAAGAGAAATTTCGGATGCTCTCCCTTGCCCTGCTTTATCCTCTTCTCAATCAGAACAACTGGCTATGCTCCCTGGATCTCAAGGAAGCCTACACACATTCCAATTCATCTGGCTTCCAGGAAATATCTTCATTTTCAGATAAATCAATGTCACTACCAGTACAAGGTCCTTCCATTCAGTCTGGCATCTTCTTTCAGAGTCTTCATGAAGTGCCTGATTGTAAAGGCTGCATCTCTCAGATCACATGGCCTCCTAGGCTTTCCTTACCTGAATGACTGGTTGATCAAGGTTGTTTCATCTCAGAAAGTGGCCCAAGCAACATTTCAGACCATTTCTTTTCTTCATGTTCTAGGATTCAAAGTCAGTTTCCCCAAATCACATCTCATTCCAACTCAATGTCTTCAGTTCATTGGAGCTATCCTGGACACCACTCTTATGAGAGTGTTTCTCCCTCCGGATCGCCTTCAGACTCTCATCTGCCTTTGTCAGCAACTGCATCCTCTTCAATCCATCTCTGCAAGACACATGATGGTTCTTCTGGGCCACATGGCTTTCACTGTGCATGTGACACCACTGGCTCGACTACATCTTCGCACCCCTCAGTGCACCCTTGCGTCTCAGTGGTCTCAAGCGACGGATCATCGCTCACAAAATATATCAGTAACATCATCTCTTCTGCAGTCGCTTCAATGGTGGATGACCTGCTCCAATCTATCCAGAGGTCTCCTTTTTCACTTACCACTCTTATCACAAGGTCATCACTGATGGTTGCATCCCCTTATGCTTGGGGGGCACATATGGATAATCTTCAGACCCAAAGTCTCTGGACCGCCAGAGAGCAGAAATTTCACATCAATTTCCTGGAGCTCAGAGCGATGTATTATGCCCTCAAGGCCTTCCATCATCTTCTCTGCCCTCAAGTCCTCTTCCTTTGCACAGACAATCAAGTAACAATGTACTACATAAACAAGCAAAGAGGCATGGGCTCTCCTCTCCTGTTAAGTCAGGAGGCCCAGAAAATCTGGACTTGGGCGACGACTCGCAACCTTTTCGTAAAGGCTGTGAAGAATTCCCTTGCAGACAACCTCAGCAGAATTCTTCAGCCTCATGAATGGACTCTTCAACTCCGCAGCTCTCCAGTCCATGTTTGCTCAATGGGGCACTCCACAAGTGGACTTGTTTGCAGCTCCCCACAATCACCAGTTGCTCCAGTTTTGCTCCATACATTACTTTCCTCTCCTTCTGGAAGCCGATGCCTTTCTCCTGGATGTGTCCTGTAATGTCTTAATTTTTAACAGATGTGTGATTTTATTTTATTTTTTTGTTTGTTTGTTTTTGTTTTCATACCCTGATTTTATCACTATTTGTAAATCGCTTTTGATTATGATATTGCGATCAAATCAAATTTTTAAATAAACTTGGACTAAGTTTTCTTCCTTGTATCGTCTTCATCATGATCCATCTTCTTTATCAGTAGATTTGGTGTTGGATTATCTTTTTCATCTTTCTGACTCTGGACTCAAATCTACTTCTGTCAGAGTCCATCTTAGCAGTATTACAGTTTTTCACGTACCAGTTGAGGGAAAGCCTCTCACTGCTCATCCTCTGTTCTCCAGATTTATGAAAGGACTTCTCAATGTTAAACCACCTCTCAAGTCTCCGCCTGTAGTCTTGGACCTTAATGTGGTTCCTTCCAGTTTGATGAAGCCATCATTTGAACCAATGGCCACAGCTCTTCTCAAGTTTCTCACCTGGAAAGTTGTCTTTCTTATTTCTCTCACCTCTACCAGAAGGGTCAGTGAGTTACAAGCATTGGTGGCAGAACCACCCTTCAGTTTTTCCACTATGATAAAGTGGTTTTACGCACACATCCAAAGTTTCTACCGAAAGTTTGTCAGTTTCATCTCAATCAGTCGATTGTTCTGCCAGTGTTTTTTCCTAAGTCTCATTCTCACGCTGGAGAAACCTCTTTGCACACACTGGACTGTAAGCATGCTTTGGCCTATTACATCGACAGGACAAAGCCTCATCGTACCTCTCCCCAACTCTTTGTCTCATTTGATCCAAACAAGTTGGGGGCATCCTGTTGCCTGGCTGCCTGTATCTCGTTTTGTTATGCTCAGACTGGACTGACACTGGAGAGTCGTATGGCAGCTTCTGTTGCTTTCCTTAGATCTACTTCCATTGAGGAAATCTGTAAAGCTGCCATCTGGTCCTCAGTTCATGCATTCACTTCTCACTATTGTCTGGAGTCTTTCTCCAGACGGGATGGGCACTTCAGCCAATCAGTATTACAACATTTATTCTCCTAAAGGCCAACACTCCCACCACCCCATACTTATTAGCTTGGAAGTCACCCATCAGTGAGAATATACTGCCTGCTTGTCCTGAGATAAAGCACAGTTACTTACTGTAACAGGTGTTATCCAGGGAAAGCAGGCAGATATTCTCACAACCCACCCACCTTCCCGGGTAGGCTTCTTAGCTAGATTATCTTAACTGAGAGACCGCTCAACCTACGTTGGGCAGGTAGACACTCACGCATGCGCAGTGCAGGCTATCACGAACTTTCTAAAGACTTTAAGTGGCAATGCACTTTTAAAGTGGTCCGTACCGGGGCTCCGTCAGTGATGTCACCCATCAGTGAGAATATCTGCCTGCTGTTCCTGGATAATACCTGTTATGGTAATTAACTGTGCTAACATGTCAATCAGCCTGTGGTCCTCCTGGTCTTGGATAGCTGGGAGGGCTCTTTGGAGCAGAGGCAGTTGGCGCAAGTTGGATATCTGTCAGGTTCTTTGCTTTTATATTCTTTGCTATTATATTATATTTATATCTTTTTAGCAGGTCCTCATAAGTGGGATGGCACTTCTAAGGCTACCATTGCATGCTGGATCAAGGAGACTATCACTTCCACATACCTTCTTCAGAAGAAGCCTGTTCCGGATTTTCTCAGGGTTCATGCCACTCAGGGTCAGCAGCTTCTTGGGCTGAGTCTTCTCTGGTTCCTCCAGTGGAAATCTGTAAGGCTGCGGTTTGGTCTTCTCTGCATTCCTTTGTGCAGCATTACTGTGTAGATGTCCAGTCGCATTGGGTCGCAGTATTCAGTGAGCGTGTTCTGGTGGCGGCCTTCCAGGGTCCCACCCATGATGAGTACTTTTTTCGTGCATTGCATCAGTGAACTGTACCAGTCTGGAGAGCTGCTAAAGGAGAAATTAGTTTCTTACCTGCTAATTTTCTTTCTTTTAGACCAGGGGTGTCAAATGTCAGTCCTCGAGGGCCACAAACCAGTTGGGTTTTCAGGATTTCCCCAATGAATATGCATGAGATCTATTAGCATACAATGAAAGCGGTGCATGCAAATAGATCTCATTGGGGAAATTCTGAAAACCCAACTGGATGTGGCCCTCAGGGACCGACATTTGACACCTGTTTTAGACTCCAGACCGGTATAGTCCCCACCCTGTGTCTGTCTCTCTGTTCTTGTGGGATTCATGTGAATAGTGTTTTTTGTGTTTGATGGTTTTTTTTTTTCCTGTGGGTTCTAGTATTTTTCTAGGGTTGGGGAGATTAAGAACAGCAGTTATGGCTCAGCTGGCGAGCTGTGAGGACGTTTGCTGAAGGGACTTTTTCTATGCAATTTCCAACAGTATTGTTGTATGCTAGTTGTTACTCCTGTTTGGAGTGTTACTATTCTAATTAGCACTTCTTAGTTCTGCTTGGCTATTCTGCAGAATGGTTATATTTGGGGGAAGCACAGCTACTTGTATTACAGCCAAAAGGTTTTGTCTCAGTCTCCACCTGCTGGTCATGGTGAGCCATTACCCATCAGTGAACTGTACTGGTCTGGAGAGTCTAAAAGAATGAAAATTAGCAGATAAGAACCAAATTTCTCCTTTTGTTTGTTATAATGATATACAGCCTTTACAAAAAGGTGAAAGTGGCTTACAATAAAATTAAAATATAAATTCCTAAAATTAAAAGGAATGCCAAATATTAATAGAAAAGGGAAAAGAATCATTCATTACAAGGCCAAATATTCCAAACTATTTCCAAATGAAACCAGAATTCAAACCTATGCATTTAGTCACAAAGACAGCCAAACCGATCTGCCAGATAATGTTTCTAAGATGTGTTAACATTACAGGTAGGTGACTTTGCTTCATGCTCCTCAATTCTGTTAAGGTTCTAATGCCATTACCCTATCACTAGTCACCAGTAGCTTATTTTACCTCTACCCATAGAATGCAAACATTTTGGTATGCTTAAGCAGTTCAATTTCCTAACCGCATGCATTAAAAAAATTTTCATGCATAATAAAACTTCTAAGGTTCTGTTGCATTCCTTGCTGGTTGGCTGCCAATGAAGTGTAATGGTGGTCTTTTTTAATATTGAACTGTTGCTTATTTTTCTTAGATTCCCAACAAAGGACTTGAGCAGTACCAGAAAGACAGAAACAGGTAATACCGCGTTTATGCCAAAAAGGATAATGTGTTTAACACTGTTTTGCATTAGTCAACTTGTCTAAGAGGGTCTTGTAACATGGAAGAACAATTGAGATGAATTGGGATATACAGTCAGGGGTCTAATATTCCTTTTTGTGCATTCTAGAAAGAGAACCCATTCCCCGGACAGTAAAGATGGTTCAAGTGATAAAAAATCACCCAAATTAGAAGGGTCTCAAAAAAGTGACAGTGGTGTGGATGGAAAATCTGCCAGCGGTGGTCTATCAAAGGATGAGAAACAATCATGTAACACAGATGGGACATGTGAAGGAAAAGGTAGCAAGCAAGCTGAGGAGGGAATGCCACCAGCCTTAGAGTCAGAAGATGAGCTGCTTCTGGAGGAAGAAGAAGCTGCTGCACTACTGGAAAGCAGTAGCTCAGTAGGATATGATGGAGACCAGGCCAACTTGGCTGATGTGGGCACAGATGAAACAAAAGAAACTGAAAATGCTACCAATGGTGCTACATCACAAGCATCAAAGAAAAAACTAAAAAAGGTATATCATAAAATATGGTACAAAGCATGCTAATTTTTATCTGAAATCTTTTCGGAACAAGATAGGTAAGAATTAGTTTTCAACCTGAGACATAAGCAGGCTAAGAAGACTATGTAATCTTGTGATTTAAGACTTCAATTAGTCCTTTAATACTGCATAAAATAACTATTTGCTTCTACATTAGAAACGCTTTCCAGGAAACATGGAGGATTTTGTGACTTTGGATGAAGTTGGTGATGACGAAGACTTGGATGGTGGGAAGACTAAGACAAGAAGAATAACGAGAAGAGCCAGAGGTATTGAAGGCTGCAGTGCTCTAGAGCTACAGAAGGGGCAAATGGAGGATGCAGAATCAAGCAACTTTGCTCCAGAGGAGTACGTGATTGGACCTTATCAGCCAAACAATCCTG
This sequence comes from Geotrypetes seraphini, assembly GCF_902459505.1. Classification (NCBI taxonomy): domain Eukaryota; kingdom Metazoa; phylum Chordata; class Amphibia; order Gymnophiona; family Dermophiidae; genus Geotrypetes; species Geotrypetes seraphini. The sequence goes on along the minus strand of NC_047101.1, from coordinate 25,847,637 downwards.
TTGGTAAGAATGCAAAATGTCAACTTCATAGAGTAAAAAAACCAGCTTGTTTATGTGCAGTCTATAGCTTTGGAGAACGTGCTGTAATTCTGAAGGCATAGTACCTAGCAGGCTGGATTTTGGGGCCCATATTAGGGTTCTAGCAAAAGCCCTAGTGTGAACACCCTGACTGACTCTTGGGCAGTGACTAGATAAAGTAAGGTGGGAGAGTATAGTACATCCTCAGAGCAATAGATATTGAATAATGTTCCTCCCAAGAACATTCTAATGCCAGCTTTGATTAACTGATAAAGTGGGAATTGTAATACTGTCAGCACATCTTCATGCATGTTGCCAAACATGCAAAACAAAGCATCCATTCTTTCTCTCTCTCTCCCCTCCCATTGACAGATGCTATTCCTCTACTCCCTTGAAGTTGAGGGGTGGATTCTTTAGAAAGGGATTTTTGCTCTGTGGGGAGATAAATGGATGCTTCAGTTTGTATGTGCACAAGATGGAAAAAGTATACAGTTCCAAGTATCTCAAAGCCAGGAAAACCAGCCTGGAGTCAGCAGCAGCCAAGCAACAGTGTACAATGAGGCCTGTGTATGGATAGTGGGAAAATTTAAAGAAAATGAGGCTCAGAAAAAGGAGGAGATAAGAGTGAGTAGTAGGGACTAAAGGTATCATGTGGGTGACATCACTAACCTCCCTGATGTCGTTGCTGCCCTGCATTCTTTTAATTTCAAAAGCTTTTGACAGGACCCTTAGTTGATTTTTTTTGCCCCCCTACAGTTTGTCTTTGTGGCTCTTTCCTTTCATTTTTGTGTCTTATGGCCTGCTTAGACTTGAGCTCCTGGTTGGGGCAAACATTTATTTATTTATTTGTTTGTTTGTTTGTTTTTACATTTTTTTCTTCATAGTTGAGCTGTTTGATTTCACTTAATTTTCCCAGATGTGTCGCACAACACACACTTTCCAGCAGTTTTAAAACGTGTACACAGCACAGTAGTATCAGACCCGACACCGAAGACCTGCATTGTCCATGTGAGGGATTCCCTTTTCCATGAAGGAGCAAAAGGGGCGCTCAGGGAGGATAAGGCCATAGCAGACAGAATGAATTCTTTGCTTTGGTTTTTACAGAAGATGTAAGATCTTCCTGAACCAGAAATGGTTTTCAAGGGTGATGATGCAGAGAAATCTCAGTGAATCTGGAAGATATACTAAGCCAAATCGACAAATTAAAAAGTGACAAATGACCTGGATCAGATGATATACATCCCAGGGTACTAATAGAACTCAAACATGAAATTGCTAATCTTCTGTTAGTGATCTGTAACCTGTCGCTAAAATTGTCTGTAGTACCTGAAGATTGGAGGGTGGCCAATCTTACGCCGATTTTTAAAAAGGGTTCCAGGAGAAATCTGGGAAATTACAGACCGGTAAAGCTGACTTCAGTGCCAGGCAAAATGGTGGAAACAATTATGATCAAATATATTTTATTGAGCTCATCAAGAAAACCAAACAAATATACAAGACTAGATGCATACAAGCTCAACTTTTGAAATTACAAAACCCCACCCCCACAAAAAACCCTGACACCCCCCCCCCCCAGGTCCTCCTTCCAATTACAACAGAAGCTAAGACACAACAAAATGATTCAGGCCTACCAACTGGGTCATGGTGATACAGAAAAACATGAAATCAACAATTAAGCACACGGCTGCGAGACAAGGGCATCATAGTAGTCCAAAAAGGTTCTCAAGTGCGTTGAAAGATGCACCCTGGGAGAGAGGAAAAGTCCGTCATATCCCTTCGTTCCCACAGCAGGAGGGTAATCATCTGACATCGCCAGATGGAATAATCTGGCGCTTCACCTTCAAGCCATTTCAGCAAGATACATTTCAGGGCAATAAGGATAGTCCACTTAAGGAAAGCAGCAGCCTCCCTTTGACGAGGGTAATAATGGGGGGTCAGCTCCAAATAAGAACAAAGGGGAGCGTTGAATTTTAATGTTCCAAATGCACTCTACAAATAGGAAAATGGCATTCCAAAAATCTTGAATATGAGAACAAGTCCAGAACATATGTCCCAAACCTGCTTCAGGGGCTTGGCAGTGAAGACAGGCAGCTGTCTCATGGAACCCAGAAAGGTGAGCCCTCTTAGGAGAAATGTATAAAAGAAAGATCACCTTATAATGTTGCTCCCAAAAGGTGGTATATTTGCGAAGGGCGGGCAACCTACGGACAGCTTGCAAAAGTATATCATCAGGTAACGCTACAGCAAGATCACGAGCCCAAGCATCCCGCAATTTTGAATGATCAAACAAGGGGGACTCATCCTTCAAATGGCGATGATGGAATTTAAGGGGAACAGGAAGTTGGGAGCCAATGATAAAAGCTGTAGACAGCAGCTCTCTGCAAAAAACCTTCAAAGAGCTAGAATGCAAAGAAGAAATATAATGTTGAATTTGCATATAAGCAAAATAATCAGTGGGTGGGAGATCAAATTCTTCCCGCAACTGTGGGAAAGACTTTATTTTTCCCATCATCATCAACCAAATGAAGAAGGGCATGGTTTGGACAAATGAATAAAGAATTTAAAAATAAAATAAAATTGTGGAACACGTAGACAAACATGATTTAATGAGACTGAGTCAGCATAGGTTCAGCCGAGGGAGATCTTGCCTCACCAATTTGCTAGACTTTTTGAAGGTGTGAGTAAACATGTGGATAAATGCGAGCCAGTTGATGCAGTGTATCTAAATTTCCAGAAAGATTTTGACAATGTTACTCATGAGAGGCTCCTTAGAAAATTAAAGAAGCAATGTTAAATTGTGGGTTAAGACCACCACAAACTGTTGGAACTTTTGGATTCTTTAGGAATCCATGGTAATGTACTCTCATGGTTTAAATGATTCCCAGAATCAAGACTTTATCAGGTTAAATTTAATGATACACTCAGCTATTTGGAAAAACTTGTGTGGAGTCCCACAGGGCTCCCCACTTTCTCCTACACTTTTTAATGTGTATCTACTTTCATTAGGCCATTGGATGAGCAACCTAGGTCTGAGGTTGTTCAGTTATGCTGACATAGAAACATTTTTCTCAATGGAGTAGAGTAAACAGTGGAGTGCTACAGGGATCTGGACTGGGACTATTTAACTTATTTATACATGATGTGGAAATTGGAACGACAACTGAGGTGATTAAATTTGCAGATATTAAACTTTTCAACATAGAAACATGACAGCAGACAAAGGCCAAATGGCCCATCTAGCCTGCCCATCCACAGTAACCATTATCTCTCTCTCTCTCTCTCTCTCTCTCTCTCTCTCTCTCTCTCTCTCTCTCTCTCTCTCTCTCTCTCTCTCTCTCTCTCTCTCTCTCTCTCTCTGAGAGATCCCACTTGCCTATCCCAGGCCCTCAATTCAGACACAGTCTCTGTTTCCACCATCTCTTCCAGGAGACTGTTCCACGCATCTACCTCCCTTTCTGTAAAAAAGTATTTCCTCAGATTAGTCATCCCATGCTGTGAGACGCTTTCTAACAGCATTCAACTTATTGAGTCTGTGCTAAACACGATGGAATCCTGGATGCAGGAATTCAAATTGAAATTAAACCAGGAAAAAACAAAATTCTTCCTTGTCATCACAAAAGATCATTTTTGAACCAATAATTAAGATCAATTCAATGTCATACAGAATAAGCCCTACAATTAAAATCTTGGGAGGAGTTCTTGATCAGTGCTTGACTATGAAAAATCAGATTGATGCAGTGGTTCAAAAGGGATACTATACCTTATGGAAACTATGTACCATCAGATCCTACTTTGATGCCGCTGCTTTCACACTTCTAGTTCAGACACTACTTCTGAATATACTGGACTATTGTAATATTGTATACTTGACGAGTATGAAGAAAAATTTGGCTAGATTGACCCTGGTTCAGAATACAATAGTAAGAATGATTTATGGTCTGAGGAAGTTTGACCACGTAACTCCCTATTACCGTGAGCTGCATTGGCTTCCGGTCAAGGCCCAGGTGATCTTTAAGTTATTATGCTTATATTATAAAGTTGCCTTTGGGGTTGCCCCATTATATCTTGCCGACAGATTTATTATTATGGCGCATAAGAATAGTAGAAAATCTCATGCCCTATTTACGTTCCTTCAGCCAAGGACTGTAAAAGTAAGAAACATCATGGACATAATCTTTCCTACCAAGCAGCTTACTTATTTCAAAAATTTCTATCCATTATTAATTAGATCCACGTCTTATGAACATTTTAGAAAACTGTTTAAAACTTTTTTCTAAATTTTTGATCAATTAGATTTCTGTATATTATAATATTCCTGTATTTTTTCATAGCATAATCTTTTGTTAACCGCTGTGTGGTCTAGAAATTTGTTATGTTATCGGACAGAAAACGGAGGGTAGGGTTAAATGGCTATTTTTCTCCATGGAGGAGGGTAAATAGTGGTATACTGCAGGGACCAGTGCTATTAACTTATTTATAAATGATATAGAAATGGGAACTATGAGTGAGGTGATTAAATTTGCAGATGACACTAATCTGTTCAAAGTTGTTAAAAAGCATGCGGACGGTCGAAAAACTATAAGAAGATCTTAGGAAATTGGAAGACTGGGCGTCCAAATGGCAGATGAAATTTAATGTGGACATTAAAGTGATGCACATTGTGAAGTATAATCCAAATCATAGTTACCGGATGCTAGGTTTCACCTTGTTCGTGGTCAGTGCTCAAGAAAAGATCTGAGTGTTATGGATATTGCACTAAAACCTTCTGCTCAGTATGCAGCCGGCCCAAAAAGTAAATGATGATTGGAATTATTAGAAAAGAGATGGTAAACAAGACTAAAAATGTTATAATGCATCTATCGCTCAAAGGTGGACCTCGCCTTGTATATTGCATTTAGTTCTGGTCTCTTTATCTCTAAAAAGATATAGCGGCATTAGAAAAGGTTCAAAGAAGAGGGACCAAGATGATAAAGGGGATGGAACTCCCAAAATAGCTCAGCAGCTGAAGAAATCGCTCAGCAGCTGAAGAAATTCCATTTATGGCAACTGGTTAGCAGTGGGGCAGAAACTCGGAAAGTTTGCTCCTGCCCACTGCACTTCCACTGGGGATCGGCATATGAGATATGAGGCTAGAGTAGGGAGGGGGGCAGGAGCCTTGTGGCGGCGGCCGGAAATAATTCTTGGAGGGGATGTTGGCTCAAATATAAACCAGCAGAAGAGAACTCTTAAGACCGCCTTATTCAACAGCGCCTCCTCTTCGGTATCGCAATGGAGGGCGATTCGACGCTGCTGCCAACGTCGGTAGCACCGGCCAAATCGACATCGGGGGAACCGTCTTCAGTGTCAAACACTTCAGTAGGTAAGCCAGCTAAGAAGCCTTCCCTCACCCCCCTCTGGGCCTCGGGTCAAAACAGCAGTGAGCCAAGTCCTGCCAACCTTCAGGAGACCCAAGAAATGCTCCGCTCCACAGTTATTAGTTTCTTAGTTCTTGCTTGGCCATTTGACAGACTACTTGTATTTGGGAAAGCACAGCCCACTGGTACTTCAGACAAAAGTTTGTGTGTCAGTCTCCACCTTCCGGTCATGGTAAGCTATTACCCATCAGTGAGTTGTGCTGGTCTGGAGAGACTCAAAGAAAATTAGCAGGAAACCTAATTTCTCCTAACATAACATAAGAACATAAGCGTTGCCTCTGCCGGGTCAGACCAGGGGTCCATCGTGCCCGGCAGTCCGCTCCCGCGGCGGCCCCCCAGGTCCATGACCTGAAAGTGTTCCCTACCTAACTTAAAATACCCATACCCTGTTCACTCAATGTCCTGTGAGGTAAATCTCTATTTGTACCCTGTTATCCCTTTCGCTTCCAGGAAGTCATCCAGTCCCTTTTTGAACCCCAGAATTGTACTCTGTCCTATCACCTCTCCGGGAAGCGCGTTCCAGGTGTCCACCACCCTCTGAGTGAAGAAGAACTTCCTTGCATTCGTTATGAATCTGTCTCCTCTCAGTTTTTCTGAATGACCTCTTGTTTTAGTTGTCCCTGCTAGTCTAAAGAATCTGTCCCTCTCCACCTTCTCTATGCCTTCCAATTCAATCTGGTTTTATATACCGATTCATCCTTCAAAAATGGCTTGACTCGGTTAACAAGATTTCCTTAAATCAAGTAGAGAATGAAAGATAATCTCTATTCCAACCATTAATTTGGAACAAATGAATCTATCAAAGATTTCTGAAATAAGTGAGTTTTTAATATTTTCCGAAAGATTGGTAATTGAATGTGTAATCTTAAACTTCTCAAAATAGAAAAAGATTTTTAACGAGCAGTTCATGGACTTGACCACAGGTCCTGGCCAGAGCTAGGCCTCCTGCTTCAGCTCTGCCTCCTTACTTTTAAGCACACTGGCACATGTTTCAGCATACAAGCCCTGCTGGCTCACATAACTTTAATCTCAAGTTGAAACACTGCACTGGTTTAAACCAGCCTATGGGATCATTCCGCCCTTTGATCTGCTATAGATCCCTCCCGAAGTTATATTTTGTTATCCCATTAGATCTTCACAACATTAAGTTACATCAATTCAGCCAGCAGTTCCAAGCTTCCTTGCACAGTTCTGCTTACTTGGTTGCAAACAGCCCTTTTCAGTGTAAGTTTCTTAAGGCAATATAAAAGTTTCCTTCACCAACTCCTAGAGCTTAGTTTCTTTCAACACAAGTTCTGAACACAAAACTTCCGTTTTATTTCATTATGCAGAGCAGTATTTTTAAACACCCTCAGGCAGTGTCTATTTCAGCCATTTCAAAAATGCTTTCCACATTATCGCTGCCTGCAGACCAGCTCCCATGCTCCTGCACTTCCATTAGTTCTGCAGTTGAGAACCCTGGGACCACTGCATTTGCTGAACATACCTGTGGTTCTAATAAAATTAGGTTCTGCTTATTCTCTGTAGCTCCACTTCTTCTGAGTTTGGCTACTGTTGGGTTCTGCTGCTTTCCTCTAGTAGGAAAAGAACCACCCTTTCCATAGCAAAGCAGCAGATGAATCCAGAGACTAGTGGGTATAGCTCACATCGACCAGCAGGTGGAGATAGAGAACTGATTAACAGTTGGCCTTAAAGCCTGGTGTTCCTCCTGTTGATTCAGTTTTGCTCTATCTCCCAGCAGGGATGGAGCTTACTCTCTAGCTCCTGGATTCTGGCTGGTGCCGGTGTATGTGGTGTTCCTGTGGCTTCCTCTGTTGAGACTAGCTCTCTTCAGCAGGATTGGGGTGCCTGGCTGAGCGGTGCCGGCTTTGGGAGCTACACCTGGGCCCTCCCAGGTCCCTTCTCCACCCTCCCCTCCGTTTGTTTGAGCAGGTTCTTTGGCCACTGCAGGAGTTTGTTTCTTGATTTCTTCATTCCAGTATAAAAAAAAAAAAAAAAACGACTTCCTGTTTGTGCTGAGCCATGCCGTTTTCGAGTCGGCTTTCAGTGCAGTTACCAGCCGTAACCTGTCTTCAGCTTGAGCAGGGGAAAGGTTGGTGAGTACGTTTTTGGCTTTCTGTTTCCTTGGTTAGTAGTCGGTTGTTCCTTTACGAAGACCGCGGTAGCTGGGGGGGGCGGAGTCGGCGGGCGGCGGCGAGTCGCCGCGTGTGTGCAAAAAAAAAAAAAAAAAAGTTTTTTGTGGTCACTGATTAGGGAGATGGCAGCGGAAGCTAGTCAGCGGTGCTCGCGCTGTGGGAAGCGCAGAGCACTGTCGGGCTTCTGTTCTGCCGGGTGTTCGGATACACCAGCAGAAGACGCTTTCTTGCAGGCTTGTGATATAGCCATCTCCCGTGTCAGAGAGGCACGGTCTAAGTCCCCGGTTCTCAAGAGCGACTCGGGGGTGCTGCAGGACTCTTCCACGGATGAGGGGGGGTCAGCGGCGTTCGGGGAGCCGGGACCGCTTGGGGACGTCGCGGCTTCGCGCCCAGGCATGGATCTGAGCGGGTCAGAGTCACTTGGATTAAGCGCCTTCTCCCCTGAATTTATTATGTTGTTGCACCGAGCATTTCTGCTGCAGGGCTTGCAGCCTGCCCAGTCAGTGCCGGTGACCGGTCCGTCCCTCCCTGGGCCGTCCACCTCTACTGGTTTGACCTATGATAATACCGGACCGGCTACGGGTCCTATGTTGTCGCCTGGGCGGTCGCAGGGGGCGAAAAAACGCAGACTCGCGACCGCGGACGCAGAAGGTAATCTTCCATTATCCCCTTTTTCTCTTCCTGAATCGTTGGAGGAAGGTGAGGTCTTAGATTGGGAAGCAGAGGATCCCCCGGGTAGGGAAGTTGATGATCCTTCAGCTCTCCGTCTGTTTCATAGAGAGGAACTGGCTTCCTTGATTTCTAAGGCTTTGCAGGGGTTGAATATTTCTCAGGCAGATGCTAAGGTGTCGGGTGGTACCCCTGATGGCAGGTACACGTAGGCCACCTAAGTCCTTTCCGGTGCATGAAGCCATGCAGGAGCTGATCTCGGCGCAATGGGATACGCCGGAGGCCAGTTTAAGAGTGGCAAAAGCCATGCGGCTCTTGTATCCGGTTGACCCGACTGAACTGGATAAGTTTAGATTACCCAGGGTGGACGCTTTGGTGGCAGCGGTAACCAAAAAGACTACCTTACCGGTGGAAGGGGGGGTTACGTTGAAGGATGCGCAGGATAGGAAGATTGAATCTTCACTAAAGATGTCCTTTGAAGTAGCTGCGGTTACCTTACAGGCCGCAATCTGCAGCTCTTATGCGGCGCGAGCATGTCTGCAGTGGTCGCAAGGGATGACCGATAATTTAATGGAGTCTGGGGGTTCTGTCCCTTCGGAGCTGGCTGATTTGGAGTCAGGCTTGGCTTATTTGGCAGACTCCTTATATGATATTATTCGGGCGTCTGCGAAACAGATGTCTCTTTCGGTGGTATCATTCAGATCCTTATGGCTCCGTCATTGGGCGGCAGATGCAGCATCAAAGCTTCGGCTGGTGAGACTCCCTTTTAAAGGGGGTTTATTGTTTGGAGAAGATTTAGATAAACTGGTGAAGGATTTTGGGGATACCAAAACTCAGCGTTTACCGGAGGATAGGGCCAGGCCCCCGGTGAGGTCCTCATCATCTAGACCGCGCTTCAGGGATGTTAGGCGATCCAGGTCTGGTAAACCTTTCTTCAGATCTGCATCTGGTTCGTTCTCTGCTTCGAGACCTAGGTTTCAGCAGAGGGGTTCCTTTCGTACGACGAAACCCTCTTCAGGGCAGCCAACACGTACCCCAGCCAATCGCACTCCACAATGACGGGGGCTTGGCTCCCTCCGCCTTTCCCTTAGGGGGCCGGCTTTCGGCGTTCCGGGCGGAGTGGGCCACAATCACGTCAGATCAGTGGGTGTTGGACATTGTTCAAGAAGGGTACAAGTTGGAGTTCGCCTCTCCCGTCGTAGATTCTTTCTTGGTGTCCCCGTGCAATGGGGCGGCCAAGGGAGACGCGGTCCGCATGACTCTTCAGGTGCTGCTCGATCTGGGGGCGGTGGTACCGGTGCCCCCGGAAGAGGTAGGCCGCGGTATATATTCCCTTTACTTAATTGTACCAAAGAAGGGGGGGTCCTTCAGACCGGTGCTGGATCTCAAAGGGGTCAACAGATTTCTCAGTGTTCGCCATTTCCGGATGGAGACGGTACGCTCGGTTATTGCGGCTGTAAGACCGGGAGAGTTCCTCACGTCCCTCGATCTCAAGGAGGCGTACCTCCATATCCCGATCTGGCCTCCGCATCAGCGGTATCTGCGGTTTGCGATTCTGGGCCAGCATTATCAGTTTCGGGCAATGCCCTTTGGCCTGGCAACGGCTCCCCGCACCTTTTCCAAAGTCATGGTGGTGGTAGCCGCCTTTCTACGCAAGGAAGGGATTCGGGTACACCCTTACTTAGACGACTGGTTGATCCGCGCCTCGTCCAGACAGGAGAGTTTGTCGGTAACTCAGAGAGTAATCTCTCTCCTTCAGTCGTTGGGGTGGATTGTCAACTTTCCCAAGAGTTTTCTGTCCCCGTCGCAGTCGTTGGTGCATCTGGGGGTGCGGTTCGACACGGCTCTGGGGATAACAGGGTACAGATAGAGGTTTACCGTACAGGACATTGAGCGAATAGGGTATGGATATTTTAGGTTAGGTAGGGAACACTTTCAGGTCATGGACCTGGGGGGCCGCCACGGGAGCGGACTGCCGGGCACGATGGACCCCTGGTCTGACCCGGCAGAGGCAACGCTTATGTTCTTATGTTCTTATGTACCCCGAGACCGGGGGGAGAAATTGCAGGCTCAGATTCGCCTACTTCTCGGTTCGGCCAGACCTCGAGTTTGGGATTATGTACAGGTTCTGGGCTCCATGGTGGCGACTCTGGAGGTGGTCCCCTGGGCGCGGAGCCACATGAGGCCCTTACAACAGTCTCTGCTCTCTCGCTGGTCCCCAGCTTCTCTGAACTACAATGTAGTCTTCGAGCAGCTCGCAGCATGCACTGGTGGCTCCACGAGTTGCATCTTTGGAGGGGCATGCCGTTGGCCACGCCGGACTGGGTGGTAGTGACAACGGATGCCAGTCTGCGGGGCTGGGGGGCCCAGTGCCTGCAAACTTCAGTGCAGGGGATGTGGTCCTTCCAGGAGGCCCAGTGGCCCATCAATTTGCTGGAATTAAGAGCGATCAGGCTGGCGCTGCGGGCTTTTCAGTCACTGATTCAGGACAGGCCGACCAGGATCTTTTCGGACAGTGTCACGGCGGTCGCATATGTCAATCGTCAGGGGGGCACCCGGAGTCCGCAGTTGGCCGAAGAGGCAAGAAGATTGTTTCAGTGGGCAGAGGGGCATGTTCCGCTTCTGTCGGCGGCACACATTGCAGGTCACGAAAACGTGCAAGCGGACTTCCTCAGCAGAAATCTTCTAGATCCGGGCGAGTGGGAGTTGTCTGCTCGAGCGTTCGGCCTGCTAGTCCGTCGTTGGGGGTTGCCAGAGATGGATCTCATGGCCTCGTCCCGCAATGCGAAGTTGCCTCGGTTCTTCAGCAGACGCAAGGAGAAGGGCTCGGAGGGGGTGGACGCGTTAGCTCTCCCATGGCCTCCAAATTCCCTTCTGTATGTGTTCCCGCCTTGGCCCATGATAGGTCGGGTGTTGCAACGCATCTCTCGCTTTCGCGGCAGAGTGATCCTGGTGGCTCCGGATTGGCCGCGTCGGCCGTGGTACGCAGATCTGATTCAGCTTTCTGTAGGCGATCGGGTAACTTTCCAGGTAACTTCGGACTTACTATCTCAGGGTCCAATCTTGATGGAAGATCCGGCCCGCTTAGGTCTTACGGCCTGGCTATTGAGCGGTCAAGGCTAAAAAAGAAGGGCTATTCAGAACGGGTGATTGCCACCCTGCTTAAAGCTAAGAAAATTTCGACTTCAGCCTCCTATGTGAGAGTCTGGAAGATTTTTGATGCATGGTGCGGACGACGGAATTGCGCCCTTCCATGCATCTCTGCCGGCTATTCTTGCTTTTCTGCAGGAGGGCGTAGAGAAAGGGTTAGCCTATAACTCTTTAAAGGTTCAGGTGGCGGCCATTGCCTGTTACAGGGGCCGGGTGGCTTGCTTCACAGCCGGACGTGGTCCGTTTCCTCAAGGGGGTTCACCATATCCGGCCGCCGGTAAAGCGAATTTGTCCAACATGGAATCTTAAACTCGTCCTTGGGAAGTTGCAGGGGGCACCTTTTGAGCCCCTGTCAGCGGCCACTTTGAAAGATGTCACGCTGAAAACAGTGTTTTTGGTGGCGATGGCTTCAGCAAGGCGAGTATCGGAACTACAGGCGCTTTCTTGCAGAGAACCCTTTTTACGTTTTTCGGAAACTGGGTGTCGGTGCGTACGGTGCCGTCCTTCCTGCCTAAGGTTATTTCTTCCTTTCATGTGAACCAGAGTTTGTTCCTCCCATCCTTCCGGAAGGAGGATTGGGGAAAACGATTTTTGTCTTTGCGTCTACTGGATGTACGACATATGCTTCTCCATTATTTGGGGGTGACGAATGATTTTCGTAGGTCGGACCATCTGTTCGTGTTGTTCGCGGGTAAAAACAAGGGGATGGCGGCGTCTAAAGCGTCCATTGCGCGTTGGGTCAAGGAAACTATTGCTTCGGCTTATGTGTTGACAGGGAAGAAAGTACCGGAGCACCTTCATGCTCATTCCACTCGGGCATTGGCTACGTCTTGGGCGGAGTCCGGGGGGATATCTTTAGAGGAAATTTGCCGGGCGGCCACTTGGTCGTCGGGAAATACCTTTTCCAAGCATTACCGTTTAGACGTAGCGGCCCGTTCGGAGGCAAGTTTTGGCGCTGCAGTGCTGGCAGAGGCGGCATTGGCGTCCCACCCGGTTTGAGTTTGCTTTGCTACATCCCACTAGTCTCTGGATTCATCTGCTGCTTTGCTATGGAAGGTAAAATTATGGTCTTACCTGTTAATTTTCTTTCCTTTAGAAGCAGCAGATGAATCCAGAGCCCCTCCCCAAGTGCACTGTCTGTGTGTAGGGTGTTTGTTTGTTTGTTTAGTTGGGCTATGGTTGGTAATTGTATTATTTCATTGCTGAGGGGCACATTTTCTACTGGAATGAAGTTTTGTGGATGCTCATTCTCCTTTCGGGATGCTTGGGCAAAGTGCATAACTGAATCAACAGGAGGAACACCAGGCTTTAAGGCCAACTGTTAATCAGTTCTCTATCTCCACCTGCTGGTCGATGTGAGCTATACCCACTAGTCTCTGGATTAAGTACATAAGTAGTCGTCTCCACCGGGGCAGACCAGAGGTCCATCCAGCCCAGCGGTCCGCTCACGCGGCGGCCCATCAGGCATATTGCCTGGTCAGCGGTCCCTGACTAATTTTATGCCTACCTCTACACTTATCTCTAAACCTTCCACTGCTCTTATCTGTACCCCTCAATCCCTTTGTCTTCCAGGAACCTATCCAGGTCATCCTTGAAACCCTGTACTGTGCTATTTCTTATCACGGCCTCCGGAAGGGTGTTCCATGTGTCCACCACCCTCTGTGTGAAAAAGAACTTCCTTGCGTTTGTTTTAAACCTGTCCCCCTTCAATTTCATCGAGTGACCCCTTGTTCTTGTGGTTTCTTTCAAATTGAAAAATCTGTCTTTGTCAACCTTTTCGATGCCCCTCAGGATCTTGAAGGTCTCTATCATATCTCCTCTGAGTCTCCGCTTTTCCAGGGAGAACAGCCCCAGCTTCTTCAGTCTGTCAGTGTATGTAAGGTTTTCCATACCCTTAATCAGTTTAGTTGCTCTTCTCTGGACTCCCTCAAGCATTACCATGTCCTTTTTGAGGTACGGTGACCAGTACTGTACACAGTATTCCAGATGCGGGCGCACCATAGCCCGGTACAGTGGCAGGATGACTTCCTTCGTTCTGGTCGAGATACCCTTCTTAATGATACCTAACATTTGGTTTGCTTTCCTCGAGGCTGTGGCGCATTGTGCCGACGCCTTCAATGTCGTGTCTACCATCACTCCCAAGTCTCTTTCCAGATTACTGACCCCTAGCATTGATCCCCCCATTTTGTAAGTGAACATCGGGTTCCTTCTCCCTATATGCATGACCTTGCATTTCCCTACATTGAAGCTCATTTGCCACTTTTTCGCCCATTCTTCCAATGTCGTAAGATCCCTTTGGAGATTCTCGCAGTCAACCGTGGTTTCAACCTTGCTGAATAGTTTGGTGTCATCTGCGAATTTGATGACCTCGCATTTTGTTCCCGCCTCCAGGTCGTCAATGAATATGTTAAACAGGAGCGGTCCCAGCACCGATCCTTGAGGAACCCCGCTCGTGACCCCTTGCCAGTCCGAGTAATGGCCCTTTACACCAACCCTCTGCTTCCTGTCTGCCAGCCAGTTTTTGATCCATCGGTGGACCTCCCCGTGCACCCCATGATTCCATAGCTTCCTGAGCAACCGCTCATGTGGTACCTTATCGAAGGCTTTCTGGAAGTCTAGGTAAATTATGTCTATGGGTTCACCTTTGTCCACCTGGTTATTTACCCCCTCAAAGAAGTACAAGTTTGTGAGGCACGACCTACCCTTGCAGAACCCATGCTGGCTCGACCTTAGCTGTCCATTTTTTTTTATATGGTCACAGATGCTGTCCTTAATCAGTGCCTCCATCATCTTTCCCGGGACCGATGTGAGGCTTACCGGCCTATAGTTTCCCGGGTCGCCCCTCGAACCCTTCTTGAAGATGGGCGTGACATTAGCTATTTTCCAGTCCTCCGGGATCTCTCCAGTTTTTAGGGATAGGTTGCATATTTGCTGAAGTGTCTCTGCTATTTCATTCCTTAATTCCTTGAGCACCCTTGGGTGAATGCCGTCTGGACCTGGCGACTTGTCGCTCTTTAGCTTGTCTATTTGCCTGCTGCTTCTAAAGGAAAGAAAATTAACAGGTAAGACCATAATTTTACCTTTCTCTTCCCGGAGCTTCCTGATTGCTATCAGCCCCAGCTGTGTCCCTCACTCTGGCTGGAGGTTCTGCACAGCTCTGCTGTAACTTGAAACAGTTCTCTGTTTAGTTATAGGTATCAGTTTGAGCTTTAGGAATTAACCCTTTCTGTATTCCTCTGGGGAGTTTTATCTGAGCAGTGGCAGGGTTGCTTTTAGATCTGGGAAGAGACAAATGGCTGGTCAATGCTGGTTTAACCCTAGGCTGTACAGTAACTCTAGGCATTATTTCCCTCTTGGGTACAGTTTTAGGTGTGATTTTCTGCTGTGGCTGTACAGAAATGTGCGTCAAACCCCTCAGTAAGGTCCCTCTGTTACTGTGCTCTGTTAAGTTCCCATCACTCACAGAGTCATCACTGCCACACACTTCAAGTTGATCTTCAGGACTGACTCGGCACTATGTCTGTGATGGGCAAGTTCAAAAATATTTGTCCCATACAAGCAACCGCTACCTCAGGTGCAAACTTAGATTGTAAACCCTGGAGACATGAAAATACCCAGTGTACTTGATTGTAATTTAGCCTGAGCAACTATTGGAAAAGTTGTTTGTTTTTTATTCTTTATTCATTTTATAATTCACAACAAGTGTACAGCAAATATTAAACTATTGGAAAAGTTTTAGGCTAAATCCACTTACAGAATATTTTACTGTTTTTCAGGGGTGGAATATGTGGTACCCAGGACAGGGTTCTACTGCAAACTCTGCTCCCTGTTCTATACCAACGAGGAGGTGGCTAAAACTACTCACTGCAGCAGCTTGTCTCACTACCAGAAGCTGAAGGTAAGTTGATATACTTTTCTTCCTAAGGGAATGTCCTGAAAAAGGTAGCATTAAATGTTTTGTAATACAGTGGTACCTCGGTTTACGAGTGCACCAGTTTGCGAGTGTTTTGCAAGACGAGCAAAACATTCGCAAAATCGGCGCCTCAGAAACCAAGCATGGCTCGATTTACAAGTGTCCCCCCCCCCCACGATCCGGCACCCCCCCCCCCCCCCCCGACACTTCTTACCGTCTTCTGGGCCTGGGCACCGGCATGTCCTGTGGGTTGGTGCCGGTGCCTGAAGATCTGCCTCCTCTTCTTGCTGGGCCTTGAGCATCTGCGCATGCTCAAGGCCCAGCAAGAAGAGGAGGCAGATCTTCAGGCACCGGCAACAACACACAGGACATGCTGGTGCCCAGGCCCAGATAACGGTAAGAAGCGGCGGGGGAATGCCCAATCGCGATGGGGGGGGGAACGTATCAAAGCGAGTTTCCATTATTTCCTATGGGGAAACTTGCTTTGATAAACGAGCATTTTGGATTACGAGCATGCTCCTGCAACAGATTATGCTCGTAATCCAAGGTACCACTGTAGTTTTCTTGTGTTGTTACTACTACTTATCACTTATATAGCACTGAAAAGCATACCCAGTGCTGTACAATTTGACATTTGTAGAGTCCCTGCTCAGAAGAGATTACAATCTAACTTGGGCGGGCAGACAGACATGACATAGGGTTGGGGATGCAGAACCCAATGTGAGAGGAGTTAGAAGTCGAAAGCGCACTCTCAAAAAGGTAGACTTTAACTGGGCCTTGAACACTGCCAGAGACGGAGCCCGCCGTTGGGATTCAGATAGCTTGTTCCAAGCATACAGCGCAACAAGGCAGAAGGGATGGAGTTGAGTTAGCAGCCAAAGAGAAGGGCACAGAAAGGAGGGACTTCCCAGTTGAGCAGAGCTCAAATTGGGGGTGTAATCATAGGGGGAGATAAAAAGAGATAGTGAGGGGAAGCTGAGTGAGTGTATTAAGTAAGAGGAGTTTGAATTGTATTCAGAAACGGATGGGAAGCTAATGAAGTGACTTTAGAAGAATGGGTAACGCAAGTAAAGCGGCTCTCCCGGAATATGAGTCGTGTAGCTGAACTGAAAAAAAAAAGTATACAAGGCTTGTCTAATCTTGGTCACTTCTTGCCTTAATCCAAAGCTCTCTATGAAATAGGTGCAGTTCTAATAACTGTTTAGATCTCAACATCACACCTTGTGCAGTTATATCATAACTTTGTCTGTCAAGCAAAATGAGCTGGCCAAACATAAGATAGCGTAGCACTTGGGGCTTGAAACTAGAATACGTTGGTTGGCATCCTTGTGCTAGTACCCTAGTTTTTCCAGCTCAGCAGACATGATATATTGGCTAACTTCCTCACTTTTCTCCAGTGGTGAACTGTTTTCTTAAAAATATGTTTAGTTCATTATCATTTTGCTAGACCATTCTGAACCAATGGGTTTGTGCCTTCCTGCCAGACAGTGGCATGGCAGCTTTGCAATGACATGTTGTCAAGTAGCCTGCCAGTATTCTGTCTCCAGCAAACAATGGCATGTACTGGTGTAATCAAGCAGGATTAAGTTCCCTGGGCCTTTGAGGTCTTCAGGGCATCAGTCCAGACTATACTCCCTGGGAAAGTGGATGTCAGTTTTGAGGCTGCTTTACTGGTAGAGGGAAGTGACGTTCTTAGGCTGATGAGCTGATGGTACTCCCATTAGCTTTTGAGCTTGGTTGATTTGTGAGGCAGAGATGTGTTAGCGCCCAGTTGTTAGCTGCACCAGGGTCAGGCAGATGATTAAACTGCTTCCGCTTTTCTCCTGGGTCTGATGCAATAAACTAGTCTCAGGCTTTACATGAGGCTAGTGCAGCTTTAGTGCACAATTCTGTGGGCACTCAACCCTGTGTAAAAACTTTAAACACCAGTAAGCAATAGTGCTGCCTGATTTCCAATTTGAATCAATTCATCGATTCGAATCAGGTGAATCGATTTGGTTTATTTTAAAAAAAATTGTCCTCACCAATTCAGTTACCAACCCTCGCCCCCTAAAGCAGGAACGGCAGTGCTGAATATTGCTGGCTTGCCTCTGCTGCTTTAGGGGTGAGGGGGAGGGTCAGTTGGGAAGTGCTGCCTTGGCTCTTTGCAGCGTCCTCCGGCTTCCCCCCTGGTCTCCCCGCTCTTACCTAAAGATAATCGGTAGCCTGCAGAGAGGATCACAGTGCTGTAGCGATCTTTGCAGGCTGCCACTGTCCTCGGAACCACGTTCGACTCTGCCGCGATCCTGCCCCTGACATCAGAGGAGGGACAGGACCGAGGTAGAGCGAACATGGTGCTGAGGCCGACAGCAGCCTGCAAAGATCACTACAGCACTGTGATCCTCTCTGCAGGCTGCCGATTATCTTAAGGTAAGAGCGGGAGTCCAGGGGGGAACATACAGGCCTTTATCCCAGGACAAGCAGGCAGGTATTCTCACAAGTGGGGTGACGTGATCCAATGGAGCCCCGATGCGGACGCCACACAAGTAGTCTTGCTTGAAGAAACTCGAAGTTTCGAGTCGCCCGCACCGCACATGCGCGAGTGCCTTCCCGCCCAACATAGGGCGCGTCTCCTCAGTTCTTACTTTTCTGCGGAGCCGAGAAGTCCGTCTTCGACTCTCTGCATGAAGTTTTTTCACTTGTGCCTTCTTTAAGTCCGCGGTTTTGGGTTCTTTTTCTCTTAATCGCTGATTTTCGTCGTACTTTTCTTGTTTTTCAAAAAAAAACAAAAAAACTTCCGTTCGTTCAACCGGGCAGGCCACATGGCTGCAGCCCCGCGGCTTCGATCTTGCGGCAGAGCTTTTACGGTCTATGTCCGGCCTGCTACCGGTTTTAAAAAGTGTTCCAAGTGCCAGCGCGCGATTTCACTGACGGACCCTCATCGACACTGTCTTCGGTGTCTCGGGCCTCAACACCTCCCGAAATCGTGCTGGCCTTGCTCAACACTTATAGCCCATGCTTTCAAGCATTGTTGCATCTTGTGGGAGTCGCTGTTCAGCATGGAGTCTTTGATGGAGCGTTCGTCATCGAAGGGTGCTTCACTGTCGGCCTCTTCCAAGGCTCTCCAGGCTTCCACATCTTCTGCTCCGAGCCTCCTCAAACTGGCCTCGTTTGTACAGACTCTGTCTTCGACGCAAGCTGCGGTGCCTCCCTCTGTCTCCTCAGGTTAGATAGCGCAGCGACCCATTCCTCCGGTAGTGCTTAAAGTGCCAAAGACTTCTAAATCCAAGCACTCTCACACTGCCTCGAAGGAGCACGAAGCCCGTGCAGGTGGTCCCGTTGGTGACGCGGATCCATCCTTGCCGGCTTCGTTCCAGACCTTACTTGAGGAGCAATTCATTCAGCTCTTTACCACAATGGGGCCGAAGCTTCTCTCTCTAATCCAGCCTGGGCACGCGAAGGTCTCCTGCGAGGTCGAGCTGCCTTCGGTGCCTCAGCGTACGCACACTCTACAGGGAGCAGAGTCTCTGCGAGTATCTGGTCTGACATCGATGCATGCATTGCAAGGAGCAAAGTCTTTGCCCATGCCTCTATTGGAACCGATTCACTCGATGCAATGAGTAGAGTCTTTGCGAGTGCCTCCATTGGAACCGATTCACTTGATGCAAGGGCTTTAGTCTTTGCGAGTGCCTCGTGGTTCTTCCAGTCAACCAACTCTGCTTTGATCCACCGCTTCCAGCCCCATCCACTCTCTGGGGGCCTCAGCGAAGACACATTTGCCTCATTTGTCGAGGCCTGCTTCGAGGCACAGCTCGCATCATCGATCGAGGCATTCTTCGAAGCACTCGTCCAGGCATGCCTCGCCTCATCGGAAGCAGCCTTTTCTTCAGTACTCCCCACCAGCTACTTCGTCTCTTCCACTACCGGATCTCGAGGACACGATGGGGTCTTTTTCTCCATCTCGATCCCTGTCCTCATTGGATCAAGAGGCCTCGACGTCCTCGAGGCACTGCTTTGGCTGACCAGCTGTCTTTCTCCTCTTTTCTTCGACAGATGGCAACTGATTTGGACATTCAACTGGACACTGGGTCCAAGTTTTTGAAGGAGTATCTCGAGACCATGCATCTCCCTCAACCTCCTGCTGAATTCCTCAAGCTTCCTCTTCATAAGCTGCTGGATCAGACCTTTGTCCGCTGTCTGGAGACCTCCTATTTCATCCCCGCTGTTCCGGGAAAATTGGATGCCAGATACCGCACGGTTCATCATAAGGGGTTTGACGGTGCCCAGCTATCCCATCAATCCCTTTTGGTGGAATCTTCATTGAAGCAGTCTCACTCCTCCCAGGTATATGCCACTTTTCCACCTGGCAGGGAGGGCAAGACGATGGACAGGTTTGGCAGGCGCATTTATCAGAACTCTATGATAAAATCCAGAGTTCTCAATTATAATTTTCATTTTATTACATAATTTTGAATTTTTCCTGTCTGTTATTCCCAAGTTCATGCCCTACTTGGATTCTCGAGCTCATTTTGAATACCAAGAGGTCCTGGCTTCTTTGTCCCAACTCCGGTTACAACTGATGCAGTCCTCCTACGATGCCTTTGAGCTGTCTGCTCGGGCTACGGCTTGCTCGGTAGCCATGCGACGCCTTGCGTGGCTACGGACCATCAACATGGACCCCAATCTTCAGGACAGGCTGGCTAATGTCCCATGTGCTGGTAGTGACCACTTCGATGAGTCCATTGAGGCGGCAACCAAAAAGCTTTCGGATCATGAGAAGTCTTTCCAATCTATTCTCTGCCCGAAGCCCAAGCCAGCTCCTCCTCGTCCTTCATGCCCGCCTTTGATTTACCAGCGGCATTTTTCACCTAAACAGGCCCCTGCCATCCGGCAGCCTGTTAAGAGGCAGCATTCGCAGAAGCAACAACAGAAGCTTCAGCCATCTGCTGTCCCCAAGGCTCCTCAGCTTTCAAAGCATAACGTCAGTCGTTCTGCCTTTCCCCGTTTTACCCCCTATCGGAGGTCGTCTCCATCAATTTTACCACCGATGAATGACTATCACCTCCGACCTCTGGGTCCTTTCCATCATAAGGGAGGGATACTCTCTTCGGTTCCATCAAGTTCCTCCGGAACATCCTCCAAGAGAGTATCCTTCCTCTTCTGCCCAGACCGCCCTTCTTCTTCAGGAAGCTCAAGCTTTGCTGCAGCTCCGGGCTGTCGAGCCGGTTCCCTTGGCTCAACAAAACAAGGGTTTTTACTCCCGGTACTTCCTTGTTCCAAAGAAGACGTGCGATCTGCGTCCTATTTTGGATCTCAGGGTGCTAACAAATTCCTGGTCAAAGAAAAGTTTTGCATGCTGACCTTGGCATCTCTGTATCCCCTCCTCGAGCAGAACGACTGGTTATGCTCTCTGGATCTCAAGGAGGCCTACACACACATTCCCATTCATCTGGCCTCCCATCAATACCTCAGATTTCGGGTGGGACATCTTTATCTTCAATACCTGGTGCTACCTTTCGGCCTGGCATCGTCACCCAAGAGTCTTCACCAAGTGTCTGGTTGTGATGGCCTCAGCGCTCAGGAACCAAGGTCTTCAGGTGTTTCCCTACTTGGACGACTGGCTCATCAAGGATTCCACATCTCAGGGAGTTGTCCTAGCAGAGTCTGGGGTTCGAGATCAACTTTCCAAAATCCCATCTACAACCTTCCCAGACTCTTCCCTTCATCGGAGCTGTTCTGGATACTATCCAACTCAGAGCATTCCTCCCTCCGCAACGTCTGGAAGCTCTTATCCATCTTTGTCATTCAGTGTCCTCTCGCCCGTCCATCTCGGCGAGACACATGATGGTTCTTCTGGACCAAATGGCCTCTACAGTACACGTGACTCCTTTTGCCAGACTTCACCTCAGAAGTCCTCAGTGGACCCTGGCATCTCAATGGGCGCAGGTTTCCGACCCTCTGACTCGACACATCCAAGTCACTCATGCTCTGACACAAGTCTCTTCGCTGGTGGATGCTCTCTTCCAATCTATCCAGAGGCTTACTGTTTCACACGCTTCGCCATCAGAAGGTTCTCACGACCGACTCTTCGATTTACGCTAGGGGGCTCATCTGGATGGCCTCTGCACTCAAAGGCTATTGGACCAGTACAGACCGCCAGTGTCGCATCAATCTCCTGGAACTCAGGGCGATTTTCAATGCTCTCAATGCTTTTCAACATCTGCTTCACGACCGTGTAGTACTCATTCGCATGGACAACCAAGTCGCCGTGTATTATGTCAACAAGCAGGGAGGCACGGGATCGACCTCCCTCTGTCAGCAAGCTCTGAAAGTTTGGGATTAGGTAATTCACCATAACACCTTTCTCAAAGCTGTCTACATTCAGGGGGCGGACAATGCCTTAGCGGACAACTTAAGTCGTCTTCTGCAGCCTCACGAGTGGACTCTCCATTCCACGCCCCTTCATCACATTTTCTCTCTGTGGGGAACACCTCAGATAGACCTCTTTGCGGCCCCCCACAACTTCAAACTGCCTCAGTTCTGCTCCAGGATCTACACTCCTCATCGCCTCGAGGCAGATGCCTTTCTTCTGGACTGGACGAATCTCTTTCTATATGAGTTTCCTCCATTTCCTCTCATTCAAAAGACTCTAGTCAAGCTGAAGTCCGACCATGCCACCATGATTCTGATTGCTCCTCGGTGGCCCAGACAACCTTGGTACTCCCTTCTACTTCAACTCAGCAGCAGGGAGCCCTTCCTTCAACCAGTGTTTCCATCACTGCTTACACAGCATCAGGGATCTCTGCTTCATCCCAACCTGCAGTCTCTCCACCTGACAGCTTGGTTCCTCTCAACATAACTCCTCTCCAGTTTTTGCAAGCTGTGAGGGATGCTTTGGAAGCTTCCCGTAAGCCTGCTACTAGACAATGCTATCTCCAAAAATGGACTATATTTTCTACTTGGTGTTTTTCTCATCATCAGGAGCCACAACATTTCTCCTTATCTTCGGTTTTGGACTATCTTTTGCACCTTTCTCATTCTGGCCTCAAGTCTACATCGATCCGAGTCCATCTTAGTGCAATTGCTGCTTTCCATCAGCTGCTTCAAGGGAAACCTCTCTCTGCTCATCCTGTGGTTTCCAGATTCATGAAAGGACTTTTCCATGTCAATCCTCCTCTCAAACCGCCTCCAGTGGTTTGGGACCTCAATATTGTTCTTTCTCAGCTTATGAAACCTCCATTTGAACCTATTGACAAGGCTCATCTGAAGTATTTCACTTGGAAAGTGGTGTTTCTCATTGGCTTCACTTCTGCTCGACGAGTTGGTGAGCTTCAAGCATTGGTTGCGGATCCACCAGAACGACTGGTTATGCTCTCTGGATCTCAAGGAGGCCTACACACACATTCCCATTCATCCGGCCTCCCGTCAGTACCTCAGATTTCAGGTGGGACATCTTCATCTTCAATACCTGGTGCTACCTTTCGGCCTGGCATCGTCACCCAGAGTGTTCACCAAGTGTCTGGTTGTGGTGGCCGCAGCGCTCAGGAACCATGGTCTTCAGGTGTTTCCCTACTTGGACGACTGGCTCATCAAGGATGCCACGTCTCAGGGAGTCGTCCTGGCGACTCAGCGCACTATCTGGTTCCTGCAGAGTCTGGGGTTCGAGATCAACTTTCCAAAATCCCATCTATAACCTTCCCCAGACTCTTCCCTTCATCGGAGCTGTTCTGGATACTATCCAACTCAGAGCGTTCCTCCCTCGGCAACGTCTGGAAGCTCTTATCCATCTTTATCATTCAGTGTCGCCTCGCCCTTTCCATCAGCCGCTTCAAGGGAAACCTCTCTCTGCTCATCCTGTGGTTTCCAGATTCATGAAAGGACTTTTTCATGTCAATCCTCCTCTCAAACCGCCTCCAGTGGTTTGGGACCTCAATATTGTTCTTTCTCAGCTTATGAAACCTCCATTTGAACCTATTGACAAGGCTCATCTGAAGTATCTCACTTGGAAAGTGGTGTTTCTCATTGGCCTCACTTCTGCTCGACGATTTGGTGAGCTTCAAGCATTGGTTGAGGATCCACCTTTTACAGTGTTCCATCATGACAAGGTGGTTCTCCGCATTCATCCAAAATTCCTTGCTAAAGTGGTCTCAGAATTTCATCTCAATCAATCCATTGTTCTTCCAGTGTTTTTTCCAAAGCCTCATTCTCATCCTGGAGAATCAGCTCTTCATACTCTGGATTGTAAGCGTGCTTTGGCTTTCTATCTGGAACACACCAAACCACACGGAACTGCTCCTCAACTTTTCCTCTCCTTTGATCCGAACAAGTTGGGACGTCCTATCTCTAAGCGTACCATCTCCAACTGGATGGCGGCTTGTATCTCTTTCTGCTATGCCTAGGCTGGATTACCCCTTCACAGTAGAGTCACAGCCCATAAGGTCAGAGCAATGGCAGCTTCTGTAGCTTTCCTCAGATCGACACCGATTGAGGAGATTTGTAAAGCTGCCACTTGGTCCTCGGTTCATACCTTCACTTCTCATTATTGTCTGGATACTTTCTCCAGACGAGATGGACAGTTTGGCCAAACAGTATTGCAAAATTTATTCTAAGTTGCCAACTCTCCCACCATCCCACTTTGGTTAGCTTGGAGGTCACCCACTTGTGAGAATACCTGCCTGCTTGTCCTGGGATAAAGCACAGTTACTTACCGTAACAGTTGTTATCCAGGGACAGCAGGCAGCTATTCTCACATCCCACTCACCTCCCCTGGGTTGGCTTCTCTGCTAGCTATCTGAACTGAGGAGACGCGCCCTATGCTGGGCGGGAAGGCACTCGCGCATGCGCGGTGCAGGTGACTCGAAACTTCGAGTTTCTTCAAGCAAGACTGCTTGTGAGGCGTCCGCATCGGGGCTCCATTGGATCACGTCACCCCACTTGTGAGAATAGCTGCCTGCTGTCCCTGGATAACAACTGTTATGGTAAGTAACTGTGCTTTTGGGGAGGCAGGCTCTGGTGTATAAGTACAGTAAGGCTTTTGACAGTATCCCACACCGCAGGCTGTTAAGCAAGATGAAATCGATGGGGTTAGGTGAGACACTAACTGCATGGGTCAATGATTGGCTGAGTGGAAGATTTCAGAGGCTGGTGGTCAACGGCACCCTCTCTGAAACATCGGAAGTGACCAGCGGAGTGCCGCAGGGCTCAGTCCTGGGTACACTCCTTTTTAACATATTCATAAGGGACTTGACGAGGGCTTCAGGGTAAAGTAACATTATTCGCTGATGACGCCAAACTATGTAATATAGTAAGTGAAAGCAATTTGCAGAATAGTAAGGCGCAGTACTGGCTTACGTTGGAAAGCTGGTCCTCGACCTGGCAGCTGGGCTTCAACGCTAAGAAATGTAAGGTCATGCACCTCGGTAGTGGAAATCCATGCAGAACTTACAGCTTAAATGGAGAAACATTAGCTAAGACTTCAGTAGAACGAGATTTGGGAGTCATCATCAGTGCAGACATGAAGGCTGCCAAACAAGTGGAGAAGGCCTCATCCAAGGCAAGGCAGATGATGGGTTGTATCAATAGAAGTTTCGTCAGCCGGAAACCTGAAGTCATAATGCCACTGTACAGATGGTGAGAACTCATCTCGAATACTGTGTGCAATTCTGGAGGCCACATTACCGTAAGGACGTGCTCAGAGTCGGGTCGGTTTAGCAGATGGCCACTAGGATGATCTCAGGGCTCAAGGGTCTCGTACAAAGAGAGACTGAACAAATTGCAGCTCTACACTCTCGAAGAGCGTAGAGAGAGGGGGGGACATGATTGAGACATTTAAATACATCACAGGACGTTTCGAGGTGGAAGATGACATCTTCTTTCTCAAAGGACCCTCGGCCACAAGAGGGCATCCGCTCAAACTCAGAGGAGGGAAATTTAATGGTGACACCAGGAAGTATTTCTTCACGAAAAGAGTGGTAGATCACTGGAACAAGCTTCCAGTGCAGGTGGCCAAGGCCACCAGCGTGCCTAACTTTAAGAATAAATGGGACATCTATGTGGGATCCCTACGAAGGTAGAGTTAAGGAACTGGGTCATTAGCACACAGACTTAATGGGGTGGGTCAGTAGAGTGGGCAGACTTGATGGGCTATAGCCCTTTTCTGCCGTCATCTTTCTATGTTTCTAAAAGGAGGGAAGGGGGGTTCAAAGAGACATGCATATACCAGACTGGGGGGGGGGAGAAATAATGGGTCTAAAAACAGAGGAGAGGGAGAGAGATGGATAATTTTAGGGAGGGAAGGAACAGAAAGGGAGAGGACACAAGGGAGGGGTAGGGTGGGGATAGAGATACTGGATAGGAGGATAGTTGAGAAGAAAAAGGGAGAGCTGGTGGATCCTGGGGTGGTGGGGAAGGAGGGAGAGATGCTGGATGAAGGGTGGTTGAGAAAAGGAAAGATGGTGGATATGGGGATGGTGGGGTCCATTGCTGCAGCTGCGGGGATGAAAATGAAATAATGGAAAGATGCCAGACCTCGGGGGGAGGGAAGGGAAATGGAAGGGGAGGACAGAGATGGAAGATGGATGGACCTAGAGTTAGAGGGGTTAGGTTACTATCACATGTGAGTTAAGAAATCACAAGTGTTGGTATTGTAGGGGTCCTCAAAGTAAATATTAAAGTCGCCAAGGATAATGGAAAATAATAATAATTTATTTCTTATATACTGCTATACCGTGAAGTTTGAAGTGGTTTACAATAAAGATACATTTTGACAGTACATGGGATACAAACGGTTTACAATAAAGATACGTTTAGTCAGTACATGGGATGGAAGTGGGTTACAGTAAAGATACATTTTGTCAGTACATGGGATACAAGTGGATTACAATACAAGTGGTTTACTATAAAGATGCATTTTGTCAGTACATGGGGTGCAGTTGGGTTACAATAAATATGCATTTTGTCAGTACATGGGGTGCAGGTGGGTTACAATAAAAATACATTATGTCAGTACATGAGATTCAAGGTGGAAAGTATAAGTTAGTTTTGGACCTTAGATTGGGGGGGCGAAGTGTGGAAGAGGGTGGTGGCGAGGAAGAATTGGGTATGGAAATTTAGAATTTGTTAAACAATCGAGTTTTCAGGGATTTTCTAAAGTCTGCGTATGTAGTGGCCTCAAGTATGGGTTTTCCAAGCCATGTGTTTAGCCTAGCTGCCTGGAATGATAACATTCTATCTAGAAACTTTTTGTATTGGTAAGATTTCAAGGAGGGGTAATTAAATAGGTTTGTTCTGCGAGTGCTCTTGTTGGACTCGTTGAGGGAGAACTGGGAGATTAGGTAAGCTGGAAGAATCCCAAAGACAGCTTTAACAAAAACAAGCAAACTTGAAGAGGACTCTGGATTCTGCGGGTAACCAATGGAGTTTCTGATAATAAGGGGTAATGTGTTACCATTTTTTAAAACCGTGGATTAGTCGGATTGTGGTGTTCTGAATTAATCTCAGCTTGTTGAGATTCTTTTTTTAAGCTCCTAGGTATATGATGTTACAGTAATCTAGGGTGCTTAAGATGGATGATTGTACTAGTAAACAGAAGGACTTTTCATCGAAGAATATTTTAATAGAAACTGAGAGAGTGAGGAGGAAGTGACGTCATCGCCGCGGATGGGAGCTTGAACTGAAAGCTCCGTTCGGGCCCGGCGATCTAACTGCTTAAAGTTGTGAAAACGGCGCATTTTTCCACTCCCCGAGCGGTGGTGAGGTGTGTGAAAGATCGGGGAACTCCATGGCAACGCACAAAAAATTACCCGGGGACAAAACCGGCCAGCGCACGATGGAGCAGGCGCTGGGCTGGGCAGCACGTGGTGGTGCGGGCCTGGAGATCAGCAGCGGGGAAGCGGCGCGATTGAGTGGAGCTATCGCTGCGGTCGCTGATATGCTGGTTGAGCCTGTGCAGGTGGATGCCCAGCCGGAACCGCTTACAAAAGCGGACATGCAGCGTTGGATTACCGAGGTGAAATCTGAAATCTCGGCTGTGGCTGTGCAGGTCCGGGAAGCGGTGCAAGAGCTGCGAACTGACTTGGTGGAGGTGGGCACCAGGGTGGAGGTTGTGGAGATGCGGCTGGATAGCTGCGAGGAGAATGTGACCGGGGTGCAAAGATCCTTGGAAACTGCCTCTGCTGATTATCAAATCCTCCTGGACAAAGTTGAGGATCTGGAGAACCGCACCCGGCGTAATAATTTGAGGGTGCGGGGCCTACCGGACTTACCAGAGTTTAAAGATGTGCGTGCCACTACTATTAAGCTGATTAGGTGGCTCTTACAAGATGATACCCTGGAGCCGGGACTTGAGCGGGCACATCGAGCTCTGGGACCTCGGACATCCGATCAACCGAAAGATATTGTACTCTGCCTCCTGAGCTTCACCCTTAAAGAATGGATCTTCCGCAGAGCCCGGGAGATGGGCACTGTTACGTGGGAAGGCCATCGGTTGGAGTTTTATCAAGAGTTGGCTGCGGGCACGCTTCAGAAACGTCGGGCATTCAGAGATGTGACCAAAGCATTGCAGCGTAGTAATTTGCGCTACCGCTGGACTTACCCTTTTGGGGTGGTGATTACCATCAATCAATGGAGTTCATACAAAAGTCACTACAGTGCGGGAGGCTCGTGGTCTATTGCAGCAAGCGGGTATTGAGATCCCGGAGGAGGCTGTTCCAGCAGGGGGAGCGGTGCTGAACGGAGTGGCGCCTCCCGCCCCCTCCCGATGACAGCGAGGGGAGAGAGGATCCCGGAGCAGGAGGGGCGGTCGTGGAGGGGGACACCCTCTTCCAGCTACTGCTTCTACATCCAGTGCCCCCCCCCTGAGGGCTGACTGACTGTGCTTGTATTGTTCCAGGTTTTTCAATACTTCCCTACCTGCAGGGGGAGTGTGTATGGACCCCTCCTTGGAGCTGGGTACCTAGGTTTGAGTTTTGGAAAGGACCTGTGTGGGGGTTGCCCATGGACTGGTTCTGGGGGAGGGTGGGAAAGGGGTAGTTGGAGAGATGTATTGGTGTTCTGTGGGGGAATGTTGTACTGTGGGGGAGGGGGGAGTGAGAAGTGTGGCGGATTGAATTCTGGGGATTGTTGTGGGAACTGTATTTGACAGTTAGTGTTGTGTTGTGGGGTTTGTGAAAGGGGCCATGGAGATGGATCACTTCCTTGTATGCTGGTGGGAGATCTGTGGACTCTCATTTTGGGGGAGGGGGGGAGGGGGTTGCGGGAGATGTGGGGACAAGTTGACAGGGGGTGGGGTTGCATTGCCATTCTTATCTTTGGATTATGGAGGGATTCCGGTTGGTCTCTTATAATATCAGGGGTCTGAATTCCCCCACTAAGAGACGAGCTTTCTATAGGGAGCTGCTTCGCTTGCGGGCTGATGTATGTTTCGTCCAGGAGACACATCTACTCCAGTCCCATGAATCTCTAGTTAGGGATTCTAGGTTTCCGCAGGCCTTCTGGGCTTCCAGGGTAGGCACTTCTAAGAGGGGTGGGGTGGGTATTCTTATTCGTATGGGGATTCGTTGTGAAGTGCAGAGGGTGGTGCGGGATCCTCAGGTTAGATATATAATGTTGGAGGCTTTGATTGAGGGGGTCTTGTACTCCCTGGTTAATGTTTATGCTCCCAATGAGGGTCAGGGGGTCTTCTTTCGAGAGTTAGTGCCTAGAATTCTCAAGTTTAAGGGGGGTGCCCTAGTTTTAGGTGGGGATTTTAATCTCACAGTAACCCCTCATCTAGATAACTCAGGGAGGGCGGATCAATATGGGAGGCGGGATCGTAAACTGTTGAGGGAGGCCTTAGCTACTCTGAATGTGGTGGATTGTTGGCGGTGGCTCCATCCATCGGTGAAAGATTATACTTATTTTTCGGGTATCCATTCCTCGTATTCTAGAATTGATTATGTTTTTGTGGAGCGGGGACTGCTTCGGAGGGTTGAATCAGCGAGGATTGAGTCTTTGACATGGTCGGATCATGCCCCAGTTTGGTTGCGGTTCCTGGGTGAGGGTGGTAGCTCGGGACGCAAATTCTGGCGTTTTAACGATAGTCTCCTGGATGATCCGGAGGTGGGAGTGCAGATTGAAGGGTGGATACAGGAATATTTAGCTGTGAATGTAGATTGTGGTGCTTCATTGGAAGCGGTTTGGGAGGGGTTAAAGGCTACCCTTAGGGGCAGAGTGATAGCCCTGGCCTCAGCCCGGCAACGTAAACGACGGGAAGAGGCGGTGGCTTTGCTGATTTTGATTGGTCGATTGGAGGGCTTGCACAACCATAGCCCTTGGGATGTTGCATTACGGGAACGCTTGTTTCAAGCACGCCGGGATCTTCAGGCTCTTGACCTGGAGCGTTTACACCTTCTCAAACAACGCTATTTTGAATTTTCTAATAAAGCTAGTCGACTGGTTGCCCATCGTCTGAAAGTACGGCAGATGCGCAATCAGATTCTTTCGCTACGGGCAGCCTCTGGTGAGTTGTTGCGGAAAGAGGATGCTATTCGGGCACGTTTTGTGGAGTATTACTCCCATCTCTATGCACCGGAAACTTCTGGGTCCTTACCTGACCTGGACGCTTATTTGGATTCAGCGGAGTTGCCCAATTCGCCTTGATGATAGAACCCCTGGCACAGAGGGTGCGGCTGAATCGGGATATCAAGGGGGTTGCGGTGCCGGGTGGGGATTATAAGTTGGCTTTGTTTGCGGATGATCTCTTGTTTACGGTGGAGGACCCTGAGGGTTCCCTGCAGGCTATCTTACGGGAGTTGGATGCTTATGGTAAGGTGTCGGGATTTCGTGTCAATGTTGGAAAATCTGAGCTCCTTAACATTAACTTGTCCGATGATCGAGTGACTTACCTCCGAAACCGGTTCTCGTTCCGGTGGGTTCAGCATTCTCTCCGCTACCTCGGGGTCTATTTCGGACCTCCGGGAGTGGATATCTATGATCCTTAATTTTCCCCCGCTCTTTCGACGTATTCGACAGGATTTACTTAGTTGGAAATATCAGTATTTCTCGTGGTTGGGTAGGGTGGCAGTTGTGAAAATGATGATTATGCCTCGTCTTTTGTTTTTGTTTCAAGTGCTGCCGCTCTGGGTAGGTAGGAACACGTTGGAGGGAGTTCAACGGCATATCTCTCACTTTATTTGGGCTGGTAGGAGACCTCAGGTGAGTAGGACGGTCTTATGTATGGGTAGGGGTGACGGCGGGTTGGGGGTCCCCAACGTGGTAAAATACTATCAGGCTGCTCAGCTGCGCACCCTTTTAGAGTGGCAGGCGCAGGAGCCGAAACGGTGGGTGGAGATAGAGCAAAGTTTAAGTGGTGGGGTGCCTTTGTTAAATCGGCCTTGGTTACCTGGCAGGGTGCGGCTGGAGGGTGGTCTGTCCTCAGTGGGAACTTCTTTGAGGGTTTGGAATCAGACCCGGGGTAGTTTATTGCTGAGTAGGCGCCATTCCTGGTATACCCCGTTACAATCCAGATACAATCCAGATTTCCCACCGGGACGAGGTGGTGGAGTATTTGCTGATTGGGAAACTAGGGGCTTAGTGTGTGTGGGTCAATTGTGGGATCTGGTTTTGGGCCGTATTCGACCCTTTACAGAGCTCCGGGGCAGGTTTGGCTTTGGGGTCAGAGATTTGTTTCCTTACTTGCAAGTGGTTCATTATATCAGAGCCTCGGGTATTTTGAGGGATCTGAGGGGGGGTAAGACTCCCTTTGAACTGTTGTTAGGACCGGTGCTCAGGAAGGGAGCTCTATCTGCTATATATAGATGCCTCAATTGTCGGGGGACCCCACATTCCTACATGAGGGCTTGGGAGGCTGATTGGGGCTCTGATATATCCTGGGACATCTGGGGGGATATCTGGTCAGAGATTTCTTCGGCGGGTATAGCAGCCTTGTTGATTGAAAATGGATACAAGGTTCTCTTTCTTTGGTACTATACCCCTCAGGTAGTGGCTCGCTGGCAGGGAGGTGCAAGTGCTCTTTGCTGGAGGGGCTGTGGAGAGGTGGGTACCTATTTCCATATGTGATGGCAGTGTGGGCGGGTGTCTGGGTTCTGGATTGGGATTTTTTCTCGGGTGTCTCGGATTCTGGATATCCCCATTCCGGTGGATTGGCGACATGCCTTGTTGTTCTGGTATCAATTGGATTTAGCTTGGGGTGATTCTATGTTTTGTAAGTTGGCCTTCACTGCTGCTAGATTAGCTATTGCCTCCCTTTGGAACCAGGTGCTCCCTCCCACGTGGGCCATGGTAGAGCATCGCTTGCTTACTTGGCAACTTCTTTATCACTTAACAGCCCTACGCCATGGTAAACTCCATGGCTATGCACATATTTGGCGCAGATTTCGGGCTTCTGTGGGGATCAGTGGCAGGGGTGGGTTGGGGCACTGAGTCGACCATGGGGCTGGACTGGGATGGCGGCGACTAGGGGGAACCTCTATTTATATCCATATTCCATTTCTGGGTTTTTCTTTTCTGGTTTTGGATGCTTCTCGACCTAATTGGGTGTTGTGTGGATGGTGTTTTGTCCCTGGGGGGTGGGTGGGGGGGGAATTTGACTGCGTATAGGTGGGTTTTGTAGTTTGTTATTGTTAGATTGGGGGGATTGCATTTGTATTTGTTCTTGATTACACTTTGGGTGTTATTTGGAGTGCGGTTGCTTGCACTTTATTTTCTTGCTGCTGTATTCTATATGTTTATGTTATGCTTGAGGTGTATCTCAATAAAAGCTGTTATTTAAAAAAAAAAGAAACTGAGAGAGTGTGGAAAAGTCAAATGATGCTTTGCATTTGAGCTATAGAATTTGCAGTAACTTTTTATAAGCTCCTAGGTATATGATGTTACAGTAATCTAGGGTGCTTAAGATGGATGATTGTACTAGTAAACAGAAGGACTTTTCATCGAATAATTTTTTAATAGAAACTGAGAGAGTGTGGAAAAGTCAAGTGATGCTTTGCATTTGAGCTATAGAATTTGCAGTAATAGGTGGAGGGTTATATAGAAGTAGAAGATCAATGGGAGGGTTAATATTGATCTTATACTGAATTATTTCAATGGGGGAATTGGATATTGATGATTCATTACATTACATTACATTACTGACTTCTATTCCGCCTGTACCTTGCAGTTCAAGGCAGATTACATCAGAAAATGACTGAACATTTCCTGGAAAAATTACAATTTAAGGAGCTGGTTACATAATAGTCGTGAGGAGGGATTAAAAGATAGGTAGAAGAATAAGGGTTACGTTTCAGAGAAGTTACTTAGTGGATGCTTTGAGTTTTAGGGGAATATTACAGGAAGAGAGGAGAGGTTGAGGGGAAAGATATCGGGGGGGGGGGGGGGGGGGGAAGGAAGAGGGAATTAAGATACCTGGATATATTTTTTGAATAACAGAGTTTTGATTTCTTTTCTTTATTCATTTTATATTTACAAGTGCACAGCAAATATCAAACAATTATAATACAACATCACTTGAAAATCTACAACGGCATACAACAAGAAGATTTAACCCTTATCCCCACCCAAATCATATAAATCATACATATATTACTAGTAAAAATCAACCCCCCCCCCGATCCACATGTAAAAATTAAAATTAGGAAAAGTGTAAATTACTCATTATAATAATTTAATAATGGCCCCCACACAACCTTAAATTTATTATAGTAACCTTTTTGAACTGCCAACGCTCTTTCCATTTTAAACACATGACAAACTGAATTCCACCAAAAACAATAATTCAGTCTTTTACAATCCTTCCAATTATACGTTATTTGTTGAATGGCAATGCCTGTCAATATCATCAAAAGCTTGTTATTAACAGATATTTGAGGCTTAGCTCTCATCAACATGCCAAATAAAATTGTGTTGTATGATAATGCTACAGAATTTTCTAATAAGTGATTTATTTGGTCCCAAATAGACATCCAAAAAGCTTTAATGAATGGACAATAAAACAATAAATGATCTAAAGTTCCATCATCAAGGTGACAATGCCAACATCTATTAGACTTAGAGCAATCCAATTTTTGTAAACGAACAGGGGTCCAGAGTGCTCTATGCAACAGGAAAAACCATTTTTGCCTCATAGAAGCAGACATTGTACACTTCATCCTCCAGGACCAAATACGTGGCCACTGAGATGCATTAATTTGATGCTTAATCTCAATGCTCCAAATATCACTAAGTCCAGTCTTTGATTTCTTATTTACATAACCAGATAATAATTTATACCACTGCGCGGCTTGGTGACCCAAGAAGTCTGCCTGAAAGCATAGGAAATCTAAACTAAATAGATTATTAAGAGATTTCCATTCAGGGAACCCTGCCTGAATAGCCTGCTTCAGTTGCAACCATTTATAACTTTGTTTTTTATCAAGGCCAAATTTAAGTTGCAACTGTGAAAAATCCAGCAGTTTACCATTAGATATAACATCATTTAAAGTTCGTATACCTGCTTTAATCCAATCCTTCCAGACAATCTTAAAACCGCCTATTTGGATCCTGGAGTTTAGCTAAATATTTTGGTATGTAGATTTTTGAATTGGAAGAGGTGTTAAATTATTAATATATCTTAAAATTTTCCATGTGTCCATTAATATCCTATTGTTTTTCCGTATCCTAGGCATTTTAATACTGAGAAGATGACGAAGCCTAATGGGAAACATGAACTGCCATTCTAACCATAACCAATCGGGTAGATTTTCCTTGAGTTCATTCATACATACAATTCATACCTTGGCGCAAAATATAGGATTGATGGTACCTATAGAAATTTGGAAAATTTACCCCACCCTCCGCAATTGGCTTTTGTAAGGACACTAAAGCAATTCTTACTCTTTTACCCAGCCAAATAAATTTAGAAAAAATATTGTTTAACTTTTTATAGAAAGACCCTTGAAAAAAAAAAAACTGGTATCATACCCATTTGGTAACAAACAGGCAATATCATCATCTTAACAGTTTGGACTCTTCCCCACCAAGACAGATGCAACGGATTCCATTGTTCACATAATTCTGTAACCTTTTGTAATAAAGTTTTTTTGTTCACTTTCAATGTCTCTTCATATGTATTTTTTATCCAAATACCTAAATATTTTATTCCTTCCTCCTTCCAAATAAAAGGAAATGAATAAAATAAACCTTTTATACAATGCACATTTAAAGGAAGAATTTCTGACTTATTCCAATTTATTTTATATCCTGAGAATTTCCCAAATTTCTCAATCAAATCAAGCAAACATGGAATGGTTGTTACAGGATTCCTCAAATGAAGCAGTATATCATCTGCATAAGCAGATACCTTATATTCTTTTCCAGAACATGGAATACCCTGCATCTCCCCTACCTGTTGAATAGCTAATAACAAGGGTTCAAGTACTATATCAAAAAGCAAAGGAGACAAAGGACAACCTTGTCTAACCCCCCTTTGCAATTTAAAAGATTCTGAAAAATTATTATTAATATATAATCTAGCAACAGGGGAGCTATACAACGTTTGTATCATTTGTATAAATCCTGAACCCATACCAAACCATTCCATAGCCTGGTACATAAAAACCCATTCTACCCGATCAAAAGCCTTTTCCGCATCCAAGGACACAGAAAGGCCGGGTCGTTTAGATCCTTTGTTAAATATAACATATGAAGAGCCAACCTGGTATTATTAGAAGAGTGTCTCTGAGCAACAAAACCCGTTTGGTGCATACCAATTATGTAAGAAAGAGCCTTTGCCAAACGTAAGGCTAAAAGTTTAGCCAATAATTTCCCATCTACATTAATTAAAGAAATAGGCCTGTAATTTGAAACCAATGTAGCATCTTTATTTGGCTTCGGCAAAACAATAGTTAATGATTATGCCATAGTACCTGTAATACAACCTTTATTCAGGTCTGATATAAATTTAATAAATGGGGCAAAAGGGTAATTTGAAAAGACTTACAGAATTCCACAGTATAGCCATCACCACCTGGAGCGGTCCCAACTAAGAGACTGCAATGCTGCTTGTAATTCTTTTAGTGATATAGGTTCTTCTAAACTTCTTTTTATATGATCAGGAACTTTTGGACCCTCAATTAAATTTAAAAATTCAAAGCCATCCTTTTCTCTATCTAGATAAGGCTCAGAAGAATAAAGGGCTTTATAGAAATTGAAAAATTGTTTTAAAATAGGACCAATTTGAGAATGTATCTCCTTTTTCATCTTTAATTATACTAATTTTTGTTTTCCTTTTCTTTACTTTAATTAGCCAATAGTCTTTCCGCCTTATTAGAACTTCCATAATACAGAGCTTGCTGCGAAAAAATATCATTTCTTATTAACTTAGAAGAAATCTCATTGTACTTACATTTAGTTTTTAAAAGAGCTTGCAATGTGGAATGTTCCCACTTATCAACCAATTTTGATTCTAAAAGTTTTATTTCTTGTTCTAAGTTAAAAAATTGCTTTTTTATTTTGTTTCTTAACATGAGCTGACTATGAAATGATTTGCCCTCTCATAGTTGCCTTAAAAGCATCCCATAAAGTTTCCATAGAAATTTCCTCTGTATTATTAATTTGAAAATATTCATCAATCTTCAGTTGAAATTCTTCACAAAATTTTTGATCTGCAAGCAAAGCATTATCAAATCTCCATATTGGTCTACTATGTCTTGATCAATAACATTAAATTCAACCCACACACCCCCATGATCAGACAAAATGATATGATCAGTGGAGGCTTATGTTACTTCAAGTTTATTCGAAATTTGATGAATCGCTTATACGTAAAATACTAAGCGATTTACATTAAAATCCAAATTTGAACATACGTTAAAATACAAAATAATAATAACAAATAAAATATTAAGCGAATTACAATAAAATCCAAATTTGAACATATGTTAAGATACAAGGTAATAATAATAATAACAAATCCAAATAAAAAAAGGGGGTTGGACCTATAGACTCAACTGGATATAGACCAACTGGATATAGACCAACAGACTCAACTGGATGGAAGGGAAGAGGGAATCAGGTTACAATATTAATCATTTTAAAAAGAGAGAAACACGAAAGGAAAAAAACATTAGGAAGGGTATTTTTTTTGTTTTTGTTTTTTTTAATTTTTATTATAAAGGACTGCTGCACTGCAATTATTCCATATAGGAGGTAAACGCATCTTTGAACAGAAGGGTTTTAAAATTAATTTTAAAACGGCTAATATCTTTTTCGTTTCTAATATATTGGGGGAGAGAATTCCAGGTTTGAGGAGCTACTACTGAAAATATATTGTATCGTCTTGTGCCGATCACTTTCAAAGAAGGGACTACTAAAAGACCTTGGGTTGATGAGCGAAGGGAGCGAGAAGAGTTGTATGGAATAAGTACCCTGTTTATGAATTGCGGTTCGTTTGTGGATAAGGTTTTAAATACCAAAAGTAGAATTTTGAAGATGATGCGATGATTGATGGGAAGCCATTGTGAGGCAACCAGAAAGGGGGATACATGGTCATATTTTTTCCCGTTGTGAATTAATTTAACGGCAAGATTTTGAATAATCTGTAGCCGTTTCTTTTCTTTTGGAGTAATATTTAGCAGTAATGAGTTACAATAGTCTAGTTTAGAGATGATAAGTGAATGTATAAGTATATTAAGGGATTTTGGTTCCAAGAACTTAGAAATGGAACGGATTTGATGTATGCGATAAAAGCAGGATTTGACTATGCTACCTATGTGCTCATGATAAGAGAGATTTTCATCAATAATGACTCCTAATAATTTTAATGATGAAACGATGTTGATAGGAGTGTTATTGATGTTGAAAGTGGAGCACAACTGTATTCCTTGTTTGTGTAAAAAGAGCATGGCTTTTGTTTTATTAATGTTTAACGATAATCTATTGGATTTCAACCAGTTTTTGATTGTTTCTAATTTCTGATTAATCTGATATGTCTTCTAATTTTTCTGGATTTATAGGATGAGACAGTTGAATATCGTCCGTATATGTGTAAATTGTGAACCCTATGGATTGACATAGGCTCAGAAGGAACGATAGAAAAATATTGAACAGTAATGGGGATAGTATGGAACCCTGAGGGATGCCGTAATTTAGGGAGTAAGATTTGGAAGTAGTATTGTTAAAGTGTACAGTATATTTACGATCTGACAAAAAGGAAGTAAACCATTGTAAAACTTGGTCGCAGACACCAATAGATTTTAGCCTATTTAGAAGTAAGATGTGATCGATGGTGTCAAATGTGGCCAATAAATCTAAGGAGAAGAAGATAACTGAATTGTGATGGTCCAGATGATAAATTATGTTTGTGGTTAACCCGATCAGTGAGTATTCTGTATTGTGATTTTTTCGAAATCCTGTGTGATTGGGATGCAACACATTGGTTGCTTCGATAAAGTCATATAATTGGTCAAAAACTACTCGTTCCGTTAGTTTTGCCAAGAAGGGGATATTTGTGATGGGGCAATAATTTGAGGCTTCCTCTGGTCTTTCTGTCTTTTAGAATAGGAAAAATTGCTGCAGATTTCCAGAGGGAAGGAACAAGGCCTGTACTAATGTTGTTTAGTACAAAGTGATGTATGAATGGGCCAAAACAGGAAAAAAAAATTTTTAGGATTAGTGGGGGGATAATTTCTAAGCTGGAACCCTTTAAGTTGACTTTGAGGAAAAGGCGTTCAATATCCTCTAAGGATGGGAGGTTAAAAGCGGAGCATTTGGGAGAAGTGGGAGAAGTCTGTTATCTGGGTTATCAGTGGGACCGTCAGATATAGGTTGATCAAAGGTTTTACGTATAATATTGATTTTTTTTCACAGAAGTGGTTGGCGAGATCTTGATGGACTAAATGTACTTGATGTACTAAATGATCTGAAATAAAAACATAATCAATTCTTGAAAATGATTTATGAACATGGGAACAAAAAGAAAATTCTCGATCATTAAAATGAAGAATACACCATATATCTTTTAAATTAGAAGACTGTATAAAATTATCTAAACCTAATGACTTTATAATTTTACTAGGTTTTTTATCCATTAAAGGATCCATAACAGCGTTAAAATCTCCCGCCACTACTAAATTAGAAGCAGCCAGTGGCGAAATCAACTGTTGCAGAGACTTTAAAAACTCTATTTGGTTCGAATTAGGGGCATATACATTGAAAAGCGCCAAAGTAGTATTACCCATATTCATGCCAACATGCACCCATCTTCCTAAAGGATCAGAAGCTATTAAATTAAACACTGCATTACATTTTTTATTAACCAAAATAGCAACTCCAGCCTTTTTCCTCACCGCAGGGGCAAAGAAGCAATGCTTCACCCAATTTCCCTCCAGCTTCTTGGATTCCTCAGCAGACAAATGAGACTCTTGGATAAAACAGATATCCGCATTCTGATTTTTTTTAAAATAAGAGCGTTTTTTTCCTCTTAATCTTATGGTTTAGACCATTTACATTTAACGAAAATATTTTAAGAGTCATTGTATTACTATATAAAATAAACTTTCATAAATCTTCCAATAAATAAATTATAATACACTTCCCCCCAAATCAGAATCTAGAAAAACATAAAACCCCCTCCCAAATCCCCTTTCCCTTTTTCCCCCCCTACCACCACCCAACCCCCCCTAAATAAAAGTGAAAACTTAAACACGCATGTGGTAACATAAAAATCATAAGCTAACTACATTCAATCCACCCAAATTAAATCTAATTACTTTAACAAATCTCAAAGTTAATTCTTTAAGAGTATTAATCCATTTTTACCCAACAAAATCCCAAATTTTCATATTATAAATACTATTTTCCTCATATATAAGACTATAGGAATTTATTAAACACTTATGAATACCCAAAATAGATTAATTAAAAACTATTCATATTTTAAATATCAATCCCCTAATGGAATATAACATTCCATACCAACTTAAAACCAATACCCATACTGCTCTGAACCCAAATCTCCTTAATTTAATAATTATAATCAAAATCACAATTACTATACTTCAATTAATAGCAATTATACCATTAAAAAATCACTTTTTTGCCAAAAAATTTTGACATTTCTTGATCAATTAAAATCAATAAACATTAATGTAATTCATGTACTATTGATAAGAAACAATATTGACCCCAAGACACAAAATTCTTTATCAATCTCAGTTTGACTTAAAAATATACTAATAATCTGCACATAAAATTTATTGTGCATACTAAAACAATACATTAATGTTAAATATGAACTTTCAAAGCCACACAAACTTCATCCACAGTACAAGTAACTCAGATTCTTCAATAAATCAGCTTTTCAGACAACCTTCAGGAACATAGCATATCTATTATATACCCAGATATGATCACCATATTATCCTTCTCAGTATTACCACAAAACCAGGATTCTGTTATGCAAAAGTTTATACACATCCAACCTCCGTATCCTTTCTTTCCTGAATTACAATAAGTATTAAATTAGTGATTTCTTATTACATTAGTGATTTCTATTCCGCCATTAACTTGCGGTTCAAGGCAGATTACATCCAAACTAAAAACAAGAATTACATTTCAACTTTGAAGTAATAGAATAAATGATGAGACAAAGTTTTAAGGGATAATTATGGGTATTAGATAATGTTTGGTAATTAGAAAAAAATGAGAGAGTACTAAGGGTTTATAGAGTGTTGGATGTTGGGTTAGGATTGTTGTGCTGGATAGGTTTAACGTGTTTTTTGAAGAGTATGGTTTTAATTTCTTTCTTGAAGGTTTTGTAATCTGTGGATGAAGATAACAGAGTGGTGAGTTGTTTGTCCAACTTAGCTGCTTTGGAGGCTATTAAGTTGTCAGAGTTTTTTTCGTTTGACATTTTTGGATGGTGGGTAATAGAATAGTGAATGGGTTCTTCTGTGTCTGATTGAGGAGGATTGATTAAGTCTGTTGTTCCAGTAAGTTGGCCTTTCTCCGTTGATAGCCTTGTAAAGTAAGCAGTAGAATTTGAAGTTCACTCTTGCTTCTATTGGAAGCCAATACGAGTCATGGTATGCCTCTGTGATATGGTCATATTTTTTTAGTGAATAGACAAGTCTCAGGGCTGTATTCTGCACTGTCTGCAATTGCTTCATCATGGTCGCAGGACATGGTAGGTATAGTATGTTGCAGTAGTCCAGCATCCCAAGGATTAGAGATTTTACCAATAGTAGGAATTGCTTCTTTTCGAAGAATGGTCGGATTTTTCTCAGATTTGGCATAGCAACATCATGCATTTAAATTCCTCTGACATAGTTCACAGAAGAATCACCTATTTTGATTATTATAACTATCCAGTTCCTTAATACGCAGCCATGCTCTGGATCTTTCATAAGCTGTCATGCTTTGGATCCTTCATAAATTGTCATACTCTGGTTCCTTAATAAGCTGCCATGCTCTGGTTCCTTCATAGTTTCCATACTCTGAATTCTTCATAAGCTGTCAAGCTCTGTATCCTCCATAAACTGCCATACTCTGGATCTTTCATAAGCTGTCATGCTTTGGATCCTTCATAAATTGTCATACTCTGGTTCCTTAATAAGCTGCCATGCTCTGGTTCCTTCATAGTTTCCATACTCTGAATTCTTCATAAGCTGTCAAGCTCTGTATCCTCCATAAACTGCCATACTCTGGATCTTTCATAAGCTGTAATGCTCTGGATCCTTCATAAACTGTCATACTCTGGTTCCTTCAAAAGATTTATTTCTTGATGCCAGCAAATGATATCGCTAATGTACATGACTGACCATCAAATTCCTGAGTCACCATCACTGACTTTACTGTGAGCAAATCTGTTTCATTGACATTTCTATCCTCTCATATATAAACCAATCACATTAGAATAAACTGGAGCATTACAACCCATAACAGAGAATGATGTCATCTGCATCCGTTTAGAATGTTCATTCAACAGGTCTAAAGGACGCGGCCCCCGCTGTTTGTCTAATCTTTTAGTCTGAATTCTATGGGCTCTTTCAAATTTCATAGGATATTTGAATTTCAATGGCAATATCTTAGGTAAAAAGTTTTTCAAAAATGAGATCGGATAACTTTTTTCTATGCCTTCCGGCAAACCAATAATTCTCAAATTGTTCCATTTACTACGGTTCGAACACAATCTTCAAGATCCCTTGACAGGCTCTCAATTAACTTTTTATCCTGCTTCAACTGCCGAATTTCAGTCTCATTTGCCTCAGTTCTTTTTTCCAGTTGATCCACTTTAATATCCATAATTGCCATTTGCTTTGTGAGGCTAGCCACTTCATCTATAACCTCTTGTATCTTCCTCGAGTTGTTTAAAACAATTTCTTTAATCTGCCTGAGCTCAGCCACGATATCGCTTCTGTCATCTCCCGGCAACGGAACTTTTGAGGGGATCATCGGTTCTGTTTTTGATCTTTTAGCACATCCTGCGCTTGTACTAGCCATTTCTCCCTTCAGTTGCTTTGACGATGCCATCATATACTCAGAAAGCTCAGTTTCAATTAAAAAATTCAAGTTCCGTAGCTTATATTCTCAGTTTTTAAACCTGCTATGAAGGAGCTGCGCTATCAGCCGACCATCTTATTGTGGATCCAAGCCAAGCCCCCCAGATAATAATTTATACCACTGTGTTGCCTGGTGACCCAGAAAGTCTGCCTGAAAGCATAAGAAATCTAAACTAAATTGATTATTAAGAGATTTCCATTTAGGGAATCCTGCCTGAATAGCCTGCTTCAGTTGCAACCATTTATAACTTTATTTTTTATCAAGACCAAATTTATGTTGCAACTGTGAAAAATCCAGCAGCTTACCATTAGATATAACATCATTTAAGGTCCGTGTACCTACTTTAATCCAATCCTTCCAGACAATCTTAAAACCGCCTATTTGAATCCTGGAGTTTAGCCATATATTTTGATATGTAGATTTTTGAATTGGAAGAGGTGTTAAATTATTAATATATCATAAAGTTTTCCATGTGTTCATTAATATTCTATTATTTTTATGTATCCTAGGCATTTTAATACTGA
Source organism: Geotrypetes seraphini (assembly GCF_902459505.1). NCBI lineage: Eukaryota > Metazoa > Chordata > Amphibia > Gymnophiona > Dermophiidae > Geotrypetes > Geotrypetes seraphini. Next base: position 25,805,303 of record NC_047101.1, on the reverse strand, counting down.
GAAGATGACGAAGTCTAATGGGAAACATGAGCTGCCATTCTAACCATAACCAATCCGGTAGCTTATCCACAAGCTCTGGGAGGACCCAATACATACCCTGGCGCATAATATAGGATTGATGATACCTATAAAAGTTTGGAAAATTTACCCCACCCTCCTCAATTGGCTTTTGTAAGGATACTAAGGCAACTCTTGCAATTTTACCCAGCCAAATAAATTTAGTAAGAATACTATTCAACTTTTTGTAAAAAGACCCCTGAAAAAAAACTGGTATCATCCCCATTTGGTAACAAACAGGCAATATCATCATTTTAACGGTTTGGACTCTTCCCCACCAAGACAAATGTAAAGGATTCCATTGCTCACATAACTCTGTTATTTTTTGCAATAAAAATCTTTCAATTTCTTTGTCTCATCAAGTGTGTTTTTTAGCCAAATTCCTAAATATTTTATTCCTTCTTCTTTCCATATAAAAGGGAATGAATCAAATGAAACCTCTAGTACAATGTACATTTAAAGGAAGAACTTCTGATTTAGACCAATTTATTTTATAACCCAAGAATTTCCCAAATTTCTCAATCCTAAAACAGTCTGAAAAATTATTGTTAATATATAATCTAGCAACAGGAGAGCTATACAAGATTTGAATCATTTGTATAAATCCTGAACCAATACCAAACCATTCCATGGCCTGATACATAAAGGTCCATTCTACCCGATCAAAAGCCTTCTCCGCATCCAAGGATACAGAGAATGCCGGATCCCTTATGTCTTTTGTCAGATATAACATCTGAAAGGCCAATCTAGTATTATCAGAAGATTGTCTCTGAGCAACAAACCCTGTTTGGTGCATACCAACTATATAAGGAAGAGCCTTAGCCAAACGCATAGCCAAAAGTTTAGCTAATAATTTGCCATCTACATTAATCAAAGAAATAGGCCTGTAATTTGAGACCAACATGGTATCTTTATTTGGCTTTGGCAAAACAATAGTTAACGATTTTGCCATACTACCTATAACACAACCTTTATTTAGTTGACTCTGATACAAATTTAATAAATAAGGTAGTAGGATAATTTGGAATGATTTAAAAAACTCCACTGTAAAACCATCACCACCTGGAGCGGTCCCTACTCTAAGAGATTTCAATGCTGTTTGTAATTCTTTTAATGATATCGGCTCCTCCATACTTTTTTTTTTATATGATCAGGAACTTTTGGACCCTCAATTAGATTTTAAAATTCTAAACCATTTTTTTCCCTATCTAAATAAAGCTCAGAAGAATAAAGATCTTTGTAAAATTTTAAGAACTGTTTTAAGATAGATCCAATTTGCAAATGAGTATCTCCTTTTTCATCCTTAATTGCATTTATTTTTGTCTTCCTCTTTTTTGCTTTGAGATAGTTTGCCAATAAACTTCCCACCTTATTTGTACTACCATAATACAAAGCTTGCTGAGAGAGAATATCTTTCCTTACTAATTTAGAAGAAATCTCATTTTGATTTCAAACTACAGGCCTATTTCATTAATAAATGTGGATGGAAAACTTATTGCTAAAGTATTGGCTTTACGATTGGTTAAAGCTCTCCCTTTTATTATTGATATTCACCAAACAGGATTTATTTCAAAAAGACATTCTTCTAATAATACTAGATTGGCTTTTCATACTTTAAATTTAACAAAAAACATTAATGATCCGGCTTTCTTAATTTCTTTGGATGCAGAAAAAGCCTTTGATCGAGTTGAATGGACTTTTATGTACCAGGCATTAGAATGGTTTGGTATAGGTTCTGGGTTTATTCAAATGATTCAGACACAGTTTAGCTCTCCTGACAGATTATACATTAATTTGTCAGATCGGTTTAACTTGCAAAGAGGGTTAGACAGGGTTGTCTTTTGTCTCCTTTGCTCTGTAATGTTGTTCTAGAACCCTTGTTATTAGCCATTAATCAAGCAAAGGGGTTACAAGGTATTCCTTATTCGAATTGGGAATATAAACTTTCTCCCTATGCAGATGATATACTGCTTTATTTGAGGAACCCAGAAACTTCCATTCCATGCTTACTTGAATTGATAGAGAAATTTGGAAAGTTTTCAGGATATAAGATCAATTGGAGTAAGTCTGAAGTTCTTCCACTTAATGTCCATTGTTCCAAAGGTTTATTTGAATCATTCTCATTTGTTTGGAAAGAAGATGGATTAAAATACTTAGGTATAACTATTACAAACACAATAGAGGATACAGTGAAAGAGAATGAAAAACTTTTATTAAGAAAAATAACAGATGTGTGAACAATGGAATCCTTTACATCTTTCTTGATGGGGGAGAGTCCAAACTATTAAGATGATGATACTGCCTGTGGTTTGTTATCAAATGAGTATGATACCATTTTTTTTCAGGGGTCCTTATACAAAAAGTTGAATGACATTCTTACTAAATTTGTTTGGTTGGGTAAAAGGCCTAGAATTGCTTTAGTATCTTTACAAAAGACAATTGTGGAGGGAGGGGTAAATTTTCCAAATTTTTATAGGTATCATCAAGCCTATATTTTATGTCAGGGTATGTATTGGGTCCTCCCAGAGCTCATGGAGACTGTCCCAGATTGGTTGTATTTAGAATGGCGACTCCTGTTTCCTTTACATTTGTCTCATCTTCTTAGTATAAAATTGCCTAGGAAATATAAAGGAAATATAATTTTATTGGATACATGGAGAACTTTACAATATGCTAGCAATTTATCACCTAATCCAATTTCTAAATCATTAAATCAATCCATTTGGCTAAACTCCAAGATTAAAATTGGTGGATTTCAAATTGTCTGGAAGCATTGGATTATTGGAGGTATACGAACTTTGAATGATATTTCAAATTGTACACTGCTTAGTTTTTCACAGTTGCAACATAAATATGGTTTAAATAAGTCACAAAGTTTTAAATGGTTGCAGCTGAAGCAGGCTATTCAGGAGGGGTTCCCTGAATGGAAAGATCTTAATACTCAGTATAGTTTGGAATTCATATGCTTTCAGGCGGATTTCTTGGGACACCAAGCCGCACAGTGGTATAAATTGTTATATGGATACTTGAATAAGAAGCAAAAAACTGGTCTTAGAGATATTTGGAGCATTGAGATCAAGCACCAAATTTCTGCTTCTCAGTGGCCACGAATTTGGTCTTGGAGAATAAGATGTACAAAGTCAGCATCTATGAGACAAACTTGGTTCTTTTTGTTGCATAGAGCTTTTTGGACCCCAGTTCGTTTACAGAAGTTAGATAGCTCTAAGTCTAATAGATGCTGGCACTGTAATCTAGATGCTGGGACTCTAGATCATTTACTTTTTTTCTGTCCTTGTATTAATGCCTTTTGGAAGTCAATTTGGTCCCAAATTAATTCATTGTTAGAAAATCATGTTGCCCTATCCTACAATACAATTTTATTTGGAACGTCTATGAGATTAATGAGCCAAATTTCAGCAAATAATAATAAACTTCTTTTAATAATGATGGGAGTTGCCATTCAGCATATTACCAGGAATTAGAAAGATTATACTAGACTCAATTACACCTTTTGGTGGAATTCAATGTGTCATATCTATAAAATGGAAAGAATAATTGCTATACAGAAGGGGAATTATAATAACTTTAAAAATATTTGGGGGCCATTGATTGCATATTCTAATGATTAGACACCTTTCTATGTATCATATATAATAAAATGTTAAGAGCGCGCATGCGCTCTCGAAAATTCATGCGGTGTGGCGCCGTGAGGTGTGCTTCTGTGGCAACATTCTAAGCTCACGGCGCATGCGAGGGCTGAAGGTGCGCGACTGTGCTCTCTCCCTGTCCTCGGCGCGTCACCGCCCGCCCTCACTCACCGCTGCCTCTCACTCGCTGCCTGCCCGCGTCCTCGCCGTGTCACCTCACTCGCCGCCGCCACCGCTGATCCTCTAAAGAGCAGCCTGCGATCGTGGCCGGCTGTAAAGAACCTCGCAGGCCGCTCTCCAACCTCAGTAGCACGCTCCCTCTGACGCATGGGATCGCGTCAGAGGGAACGTGCTACCGAGTTGGAGAGCAGCCTGCGAGGTTCACTAAAGCCAGCCACCACGATCGCAGGCTGCTTTGAAGAGGAGCAGGCCAGAAGACGCCGGGATGGAGGGGAGGGTAAGAAGGGGATCAATACCAGGAGCCAGGGGGAGGGGAAAGGGAAAGGGGGCTGCTTTGGGGGGGAGCGTTGTGCTGGGGGGGAGATAGAAGGGGCCATGGATAGGGAGAGGGAAAGGGGGCTACTTTGGGGGGGAGGTGTGCTGGGGACAGACAGCTTTGCTCTGGGGGGAAGACAGAAGGGGCCATGGAGAGACAGGGAGAGGGAAAGGGGGTTGCTTTGGGGGGGAGGGGTGTGCTGGGGGAGACAGAAGGGGCCATGGAGATATAGGGAGAGGTGTGCTAGGGACAGACAGCTTTGCTCGGGGGGGGGGGGGGAAGACAGAAGAGGGCCATGGAGAGACAGTTAGGGAGAGGGAAAGGGGGCTGCTTTGGGGGGGAGGTGTGTCCTGGGGGCAGACAGCTTTGCTCGGGGGGGGGGGGAAGACAGAAGGATACAGACAGCGGCCAAGGAGAGAGAGATAAAGAAACAGACAGACACATCTATTCTAGCACCCGTTAATGTAACGGGCTTAAAGACTAGTAAGAGTATAATTAGTGTGGGTTGGGGATGTATGATGTGTGATTTATTTGAATCATTCCTATTGGACGGGATGGGTGGGGGTGGGGGTTCTTTTATGTACTTATGAATATATTAGATAAGATTGTCAAGTGATTTGTATGAGTTCTATGATATAATATTATACACTTCTTGTAAGAAATGAAAATGAATAAAGAATTGGAAAAAAAAGAAGAAATCTCATATTTACATTTGGCTTTTAGAAGAGCTTGTAACAGAATATTCCCATTTTTCAATCAATTTTGACTCTAAATCCTTAATTTATAATTCCAAAATAGAAAATTGCTTTCTTAGTTGTTTCTTAGTATAAGCTGAAAATGAAATAATTTGTCTTCTCATGGTTGCCTTAAAAGCATCCCATAAGATTTCTATAGAGATTTCCTCTGAACTATTAATTTGAAAATATTCATTGATTCTGATTTGAAAATCTTCACAAAATTTTGGATCCGCAAGCAATTTATTATCAAATCTCCATACAGGCCTAGAAATATCTTGTTCAACAAAGTTTAACCTAATCCACACACCACCATGATCTGACAAAATTATTAGATCTATGGAGGCTTGTGTAACTTGTTGCATTAACTGATCAGTAACAAAAATATAATCTATTCTAGGAAAAGATTTATGAACAAAATGAAAATTCTCGATTATTAAAATTAAGTATACGCCAGATATCTTTCAAATTACAAGATTGTACAAAATTAAATCTAAAGACTTCATAATTTTACTAAGGTTTTTATCCATTAAAGGATCCATAATAGCATTAAAATCCCCTGCCACTACTAAATTAGTAGTAGCCAGTGGAAAAACTAATTGTTGCAGAGTCTTAAAGAATTCAACTTGGTTCGAATTAGGGGCATACACATTAAAAAGCGCCACAGAAGTATTTCCCATGCTCATGTCTACATGCAACCATCTTCCCAAAGGATCAGCAGCTATCACTTTAAATACTGCAGAACATTTTTTATTAATTAGTATAGCAACTCCAGCTTTTTTCTTTATTGCAGGTGCAAAAAAACAATGCTTCACTCAATTACCCACCAGTTTTTTAGATTCTTCCCCAGATAAGTGTCTCCTGTATAAAGCAAATGAATCACTAGGTACGTTGATAATAGATGTGAAAGAAGGGTAATCGCAAATATTCTCTCAAACACAATAGGTCATAATCCCACTGCTTACAGTGCTTCTTTCAAAAATTGCTTTTATAATACCTCTTTGGGTCCTCAGAGGGCCACCACACACTCAAATCATTTCATAGTGTGGGGCTTTATGCTCCCATTCGTCATTGGGCCCATATTTCTTATTAACTTTTTAAGATATTATTAAATATGAATATAAATACTGAAGTACTTAGCTTTAGGTTAAACGTTATTCGGGGGGGTGGTAGAAATATCCGCCAACATGTTTCGCCCTTACAACTCAGGGCTTTATCAAGACTCCCTCACCCGTTCGTTGTATTTAGTAATTGTTTTACTGCCACCATCACGTCGCTAGCGTAATCTGTATAAAGCAAACATCCGCATTCTGCTGTTTAAGGTATAACAATGTCTTTTTCCTTTTAATCGGATGGTTGAGGCCATTGACGTTTAATGAAAGAATTTTAAAAGTCATTATAATAAACCATTACAATATCCAAAAAATTCACTAAATCAATATTATATAATCCTTTTCCCTAATCCAAAAACCAAAACTATTCCCCACCCCCTCCCTTAAACCCCTCCCATTACCCTCCATCCCTACCCCCTCCCACCCATCCCATAAAATAAATGCAAACTTTGAAACGCACATTCTAGACCAAGTAAAAGATAAACTCCCCTCAAGCTATATCCATAAACATTCTCATATTTAGCCAAAACGTCTTAATAAAATGAAAGTCGCATTTTTTTTTCCTTCCATTTACTATCTTTCCCTTCCCTTTCATTTACAACGCACGGAACCCTAGCCCCCCTAGAACAATCCATTCTTCCTGGCGCCTACCTGAACATTCACTTGGTTAGAAACAAAGCCCAACTCTTTAAAGATTGGCTAGAAGAAACCCATCTAGACTTTGTACTTCTAACAGAAACATGGCTCATCTCCGACTAGGATGCCATCATAGCAGACATTCTCCCACCACACTACAAAATCATCCCCCTCTCAAGAAACTCCAAAAGGGGAGGAGGCCTGGCCATTATACTACGCGACCACTTTCACTTCCAAATCCTAGATTCCAAATCAACCAATGATCTAGAAATCCTCACCTGCAAAATCTCTAAAACCGACCTCATCGATAACCTCAACGTCACGCTATTCTACATCCCCCCCTGAATAAATGGAACCTTGCAAAAGAAGATTACTTTGAATTCCTTCTCACAAACTCAGCAGCTGGCACCCACAACCTCTTAGCAGGAGACATTAACCTTCATCTTGAGCAAGAAGAAAACCCCAATGTTGCAGACCTATACTCCTTCCTCACATCACTAGGCTTCGCCAAGCCCCCTCCTACCATAACACACAACAAAGGACACCAGCTTGACATGGTCACCTTCCTTTCCAACTCCCCCACTACTCCAAACATAAGTCTCACAAAACAAAATTGGTCTAACACCCCTTGGTCCGACCATCTCCTATGTCATTTTGAACTATCCTGGTTAAAAAAACAACCGTACAGGAAATACACACCTAACCAAACACAGAAGATGACCTGGACAAGAGAAAAAATTAATCCCGTAGATTTCTGGTCCCACTACACCCTCATTTCCAACCCTGACCCCAACCCCAACTTCCACCTTGACTGGAAACACTTCAGTGACCAAGTCCTTAATACCATCGCCCCCCCAAGACTCCGCAAAAAAACCCCTCGGCCCTCAAACAAATGGTTTGATGCAGATCTCTTAGCCATAAAACGTGAAGTAAGGAAACTAGAACGAACATGGCGCAAATCAGGGAACGACAACGACAGACTAAACTGGCGAAATAAAGTTAGCGAATACAAAAAACTGATAGTTGAAAAACGCAGTAAATATTACTCCCAACTCATCAACACCCCCTCTCTAAACAGCAAAGCACTTTTTAGATTAGTCAACTCCCTTCTAGACACCGATTCTCACAAACGCTCTAGCTCAGACCTCCCGCCCCCTGCAATAATCCTAGCTGACCACTTTGCCAACAAAATCCAAACCTTAAAATCGTCACTTACTACTCCCAACGCTGAGACAATATTCAACCTTCCAGCAGTAGACACAACAGGTTCAAGGGCCTACATGACTTGGAGCTCATGCGAAAGCCCAGACTGGAACCTTTTCCTCAAACTCTTCTCAAAATACGCCAACTCCAACTGCCTATTAGACAACTGCCCACCCACCATTATTAAATCCGCCCCCCCCCCCCCAATTCAAAGCCGAACTCTTCAATTGGGTCTCACTATGCCTGTCCACTGGTCTCTTCCCGAATGAACTTGGCCACATTCTCGTATCCCCCCCGCCTCAAAAACAACAAAGAACCCATCTCCTCCGCCACCAACTATAGACCCATCGCCAACATACCACTCTTCCAAAAACTCATGGAAGGCCTCATTAACCATGACCTCATGAACTACCTAGAAAAGTTCAACATCCTTCACGATTCCCAATCCGGCTTCTGCTCAAACCACAGCACGGAAACGGTCTTAGCCGCCTTAACCAATTGCCTCCTCCAATTATTCTCACTGGGCAAAAGCGCCCTAGTACTCCACTTCGACCTAAGCAGCGCTTTCGATCTGGTCGACCACGATATCATGCTCCGCTGCCTGGACTCCATCGGCATTTCCGGCCAAGTGCTACACTGGTTCTCATGCTTCCTAACTAACCGTACCTATCAGGTCCACAGCAATGGAACCTTCTCCCATCAATGGCGTAATTCCTGCGGAGTCCCACAAGGCTCCCCACTATCCCCCTCCCTCTTTAACATCTACTTGGCACCTCTTGCACGGACACTAGCTGACTTAAACCTTAAATCATTCATTTACGCCGATGACATCACCATCATCATCATCCTAACTTCACTCACCCAACAAACGGAACAACTCACATCCTCCATACTCACCAAGTTAGAACTATGTACCTCTCAATTTAAATTAAAATTGAACACTGAAAAAACCAAATCTTCCTGGCTAGCCCTACCCATAAAATAACAAACACCTCCATGAAACTGAACGGCCTTGATTATCCTATCAACCCCTCCATAAAAATACTCGGAGTCATCCTAGATAGATGCTTAACCTTCGAAGACCATACCAGTGCCCAGGTCAAAAAATGCTTTTGCACCCTCTGGAAACTTCGCACCATCAAACGCCACTTTGACCACCTCTCCTTCCGTTTACTGATCCAATCATTAATCTTAAGCATACTGGACTACTGTAAAATCATATACCTAGGAGCCTATAAAAACACCATCAAACATCTAAGAATAGTACAAAATGCCGCCGTCCCGCCTTATCTTCGACCTCAAAAAATACGACCCACGTTAGCCCCAATACGCCAAACTCCATGGCTGCCGGTGGAGGCAAGAATCACCTTTAAATTCGCTTGCCTCTGCTTCAAAACCTTAGCAGGCTCTTCACCAATCTACCTATCTGAGCACCTTGAAATTACTGGCCCCTCTCGTACTCAAAATACCTATCTGTTCTCCTTCCCCTCCCTGAAGGGCTGCCTCTACAAAAAATTCCTTGACCGATCACTAGCATTCCAAGCGGGCAAATGGAACAAATGCCTCTCTACTCTCATCTCCAATTCCCCCCACTATCAAACATTAGTTAACTAAAACCTACCTTTTTGACAAATTCCTCTGATTTATCCTCCCTCCTCTTCTGACCTCTCCCCCCTAGACCCTTACCGCCTCATGTAACACCGCCATCTATAACGCCGCTGTATCGAGCTTATAGCAAATGTTACTCCGAACATACAACCTCTGCCAAAATAACTTCACCGTATATTTATTGTCTAGAATGTAAAGGTAACTTGACCGAATATGTATCGTCTAAAATTGTAAATGTAACATTAACGAAATTGTAACTTCGCTGTAAATGTACAGTCTCTTCATCTGTTAACCGCATAGAACTTCCATGGTAATGCGGTATACAAGAATAAAGTTATTATTATTATTAAATTGCTCCTCCTCACGATTAGATAAATCTTCCAATTCTTTTTTTAATAACTCAATTTCTTTACGATCTTCTTTATGCTGCACTACTTATGCCTCATATTTTTCTACTCGCTTCTCTAGATGTTCCACCTTCATATCAACTACTTGCAATCTCCTTGCCAAACACTCCACTTCTTCTTTAACCTCTTTTATATTTTTTGCGCTTTCTAAAACAATTTCTTTTATTTTCTGTATTTCCTTCATAAGATCCTTGTTCTCGATTTCTTCTGAAGGTAACGGAACTGACAACGGGGATGTCGACTCTAATTTCGACCGTTTAACACTTCCTGAACCAGTACCCGCTAAAGAAGATTTATTTTGTTTACCCGAAGCCATTTTTTAATATCGTACAGCACCTCCAAAGTGACTTTCAATATTTTTCCCCAGCTTGTAACCCAATAATTAGCTTGACTCCACAGAGCTACTCACCCAGCCATCTTTGTACGCTCCAAAGCCACGCCCCCCAAAGGGAAAGTTTTTTAATAACATGTACCACCTTGGGGATGGAATCCAACGTGCTGCTGCTTTACAGCGGCAGATCAAAGAACACAGCATCAGAAAACTGAAAAAAAACAAAAGTTTAACAAAATAAGAACAGTACAAATACGGAACAATTACAGGCAAAACTTAAACAACTAAAATGCAGCAGCTAAAGTGCTCAGCAGGTGGGCTTCAGCAGATTTGAGTGCTTGTGCGCCCCAAAGGGAAAGTTTTTAAGTAACATGTACCAGCTGGGGGGGGAGCGGAGTCCAATGTGCCGCCACTTTGCACTAGTAAGCAGTATATTTAAAACAGTAGTAGTAATGAGGCTAATTAGTGCACATGCTGAGAAGTGCACAATTCTGGGCTTTAAGGTCTAGTGAGAGGTGAAAGAGCATCAGCAGTCTTATTCTTTCTTCAGTGTAGAGTGATAAGATGAAGTGTGGTGCTTCACCTCAATCACTGATGCTCCAAGATATTCCTATTGGTATGATTCAAAATTGGTGCAGCTAGGAATATTCCAGTATTTGTTTCCAGTAGGTGGACTGATACAGCAGTCGTCGTCCCCCTCCCTACCCTTAGCTTTGTAGACCAGACTCCCAAAGCCTTGTACTATGGCCCTTTGTTTTCTGGTTGAAGTCTTGCCAAGGAACACATTCCCAGAATCTGAACCACAGTCAGAACAGTGATTGAGGAAGAGGATGGTTGATTTCTCTTAGGCAGCCTGGACCCTCGAATTAAGAGATTTCCATGTGTTGGGCCCCACAAGTCTATGCAGCAAAGGTAAATCCAGACCAGCACAGTTCACTGATGGGTAATAGCTCACCATGACCAGCAGATAGAGACTGAAACAAACTTTTGGCTGTAGTACAAGTGGCTGTGCAGTCCCCCTATACAAATAGTCTGTTCTCAGTTTCCAGCAGGTGTGTGGTAAGCTGTTGCAGTCTTCCCTGGGTTAGTGTAGGGCTGTTAGAAGTTGTATAATGGCCTTCTTGTTCCTGTCTGGTGCCGGATTGAGCTTGGGGGACCCTTTCAGGGGTCCGTATAACCTTGAGGGTGTTGCACTTGACGAGTCGAGTCCCTCCATTTCCTCCACCACCTCAAAATTTTTACAGAGGTGCCTCAGCTGTAAGCCTCGCCACCGTTGGGAGACAGCAGACTTGAGAGAGACTTGGGTGTGCTGGTGGATGCATCACTGAAGCCATCTGCACAGTGCGCAGCAGCCTCGAAAAAAGCCAACAGGATGCTGGGCATCATAAAGAGGGGCATAACAACCAGGACGCGGGAAGTCATCATGCCATTGTATCGAGCGATGGTGCGTCCACATCTGGAATACTGCGTTCAGTATTGGTCGCCGCACCTCAAGAAGGACATGGCGGTACTTGAGAGAGTCCAAAGGAGAGCAACGAAACTGGTAAAAGGGCTGGAACACTGCCCATACGCCGAGAGGGTTGGATAGGCTGGGGCTCTTCTCTCTGGAAAAAAGGAGGCTCGGGAGATATGATAGAGACCTTCAAGATCATGAGGGGCATAGAGAGGGTGGATAGGGACAGAATCTTCAGACTGAAGGAGACAACAAGTACGAGGGGGCATTCGGAGAAACTGAAGGGAGATAGGTTCAAAACAAATACAAGGAAGTTTTTTTTCACCCAAAGGGTCGTGGACACTTGGAATGCGCTACCGGAGGAAGTGATCAGGCAGAGTACGGTACAGGGATTCAAACAGGGATTGGACGGATTCCTGAGGGATAAAGGGATCATGGGATACTGAGGGAGGAGCTGGGATGTAACATAAGTATAGAAAGCTAACCAGGCAATAAGTATAGAAACCCAACAGGTCGTGCATGTGCAAGACCGGAGGGTTAGGACTTCGATGGGAAGATAGGACTTCAATGAGAAACCAAGGTGGCAAGGGAGCCCCTTCTGGTGATTCAGACAGGTCGTGACCTGTTTGGGCCGCCGCGGGAGCGGACTGCCTGGCAGGATGGACCTATGGTCTGACCCGGCGGAGGCACTGCTTATGTTATTATGTTCTTATGATACCGGCAAGGCATATGGCTTAGAGAGCCAGTGGAGTCTGTCCTGAAAAAGAAAAAAAAAATCCTGAGGCAATACCAGTCTGAAGAGAGCCTTCCATTCACTGTACTTGTTGTTTTTATTGTTAACGGGCACCTTTCTTTTAGCTAATTCACGTATTGTGCAATGAGCACTTTTAAAGCAAGGTCAATGCGGCCAGCCTGTGCTTGCGGTGTGCCAGCTGCCACGAAGGGAAATCTTTGTTGGCTTCAGGTGCTGGCAACCAGGGATCCCCTTCATGAGTGCCTCGCATGCCGACAACAGACAGTGGGGAAGTCTGGGTTTCCCTCTCCCACCCACAAAGGGATGCCTCCAGTGGTCAGAGAAATAATGTTTCCCTTAACACCGATGCAGCTGGGGACTCCCTTACAGCTGCTGCCGGCTTGCCTACTTTAGTGGTTGGGGCAGTTCAGGCCTCTCGGCTGCTACAAGCCTTGGGAGTTTTTTTCGGTGGGGTTTGCACCGATTTTGGTGGGAAGCTCCTCCATTTTGTCTGCAGCCTTAGGTGACCTTCCCCCTGTTTTGGAGAGACAGGGGCAGGATTCTGCTAGGTCCATGCTTTTAGGTTAAGACCAAACACAGGGACTTATGTACACACTAGTCAGTAAAATGGCTATGATGTATGGTGGGAGACTGACTATAATGGTAACAAATACCAGTGAGGAGAAAGTGAAGAATGCTTCAGTTGTATGCTCAGAGAAACGAAACTCTGAAGAGGGGGTGAAAACCTCCTCTTGGGAAAAAGAGTTTACCATCCAGTCACTGCATAAACTTTATAAAAATTCACTCTTTGATCACTGGTAAAGCATGTATGTTACTTGCAAAGAAATTTTAGGCTTGCAGAGATAGCAAAGCTTTTGCAAAATTCAAATGCCAAAATGATTGCTGGATTGCTAATGCACTTATCTCGTGAAAAACAGTCTTAGGGGTCTCAACGCGGCCCCGTTTCGTGTTCTGCTTCAGGAGACCCAGAAACACGCTTCGAAACACACTTTGCAAATGTAATTACTTTCCAAGAGAATATCAGTTGCAGATTTCAGAAATTTTGCAGACAGTCAGGCCGAAGGTCTAGATGCTCTGGTTCAACCATGGCCAATGGAGGGTCTGTTGTACATGTTTCCTCCTTGGCCATTAGTGGGCAGAGTTCTCCGCATTGCTCGTCATCTGGGCCTTGTGGTTCTGATGACCCCGAATTGGCCCGGGCAGCTGTGGTATGCAGACCTGATGAGGCATCTCGTGGCGGACCCTCTGCCTCTGCCTCTCTCTCGACCTTCTGACTTAGGATCCCATTTCAATGTTCGATCCATGTCCCTTTTGTCTTAATGGGTTGGCTTTTGAAAGGGAATGCCTAGGTAAGAAGGGGTATTCAGATAAAATAATCTCCACTGTAGAGGTGTTTAATTTTCGAAAGGGCAACTATGATAAAATGAGGAAAATGGTTAAAAAGAAGTTAAAAGGATCAGTTGCAAAGGTTAGGACTGTAAACCAGGCGTGGATGTTTAAAAATACCATCGTGGAAGCCCAGACCAGATGTATTCCACATATATCATAGCAATTCTTTTAGGTACATCAGAAGCAGAAAACCTGTGAGGGAATCTGTGGGACCGTTGGATGATCAAGGAGCAAAAGGGGTGCTCAGGGATGATAAGGCCATAGCGTAAAGACTGAATGAATTCTTTGCTTCCGTCTTTATGGAAGAAGATGTAAGATCTACCTGAACTGGAAATGGTTTTTAAGGGTGATGATGCAGAGGAACTGAAAGAAATCTCAGTGAATCTGGAAAATGTACTAAGCCAAATCGACAAATTAAAATGTGATAAATCTCCAGGACCAGATGGTATACATCCTAGGGTATTAAAATAACTCAAACATGAAATTGCTGACCTGCTATTAGTGATCTGTAAACCTGTCGCTAAAATGTCTGTAGTACCTGAAGATTGGAGGATGACCAATGTTACGCCGATTTTTAGAAAGGGCTCCAGGGCAGATCTGGGAAATTACAGACCGGTAAGCCTCACTTCAGTGCCGGGCAAAATGGTGGAAACAACTATAAAAATTAAAATTGTGGAACACGTAGACAAACATGATTTAATGAGACGGAGTCAGCATGGGTTCAGCCGAGGGAGATCTTGCCTCACCAATTTGCTTGACTTTTTTTGAAGGTGTGAATAAACATGTGCATAAAGGTAAGCCAGTTAATATAATGTACCTATATTTTCAAAAAACTTTTGATACAGTTCCTCACGAGAGGCTCCCGAGAAAATTAAAGTGTCATGGGATAGGTGGCAAAGTTCAGTTGTGGATTAGGAATTTGTTATCGGAAAGAAAACAGAAGGTATGGTTAAATGGTTCTTTTTCTCAATGGAGGAGAGTAAACAGTGGAGTGCTGCATGGGTCTGTACTGGGACCGGTGCTATTTAACTTATTTATAAATGATCTGGAAATTGGAACGACGATTGAGGTGATTAAATTTGCCGATGACACTAACCTGTTCAAAGTTGTTAAAACGCATGCGGATTGTTTCAAGTTTATTAAAATTTTGATAAAATGCAAATCAAGATTTCAAAGCGTTTTACAATTTGTATTAAAAAGGGGGAAACAATGAACAAATAAGTACTGACTAAACAATACATCACTAACGTGTGACAATAGGAAAGTGGGAAGAACTACAATTTTAAAAGTAAAGAAGACATGAAGGGTAAACAATAGAGAAGTTAGGGAATGTAATGTAATGTATGTAATGTAATTTATTTCTTATATACCGCTACATCCGTTAGGTTCTGATAACTTTGGCTGTTTCCAAGTCTATTCAACAGTTGTATGTATCTCGGACCTTATGAAATTGGAAGACTGGGCGTCCAAATGGCAGATGAAATTTAATGTGGACAAATGCAAAGTGATGCACATTGGGAAGAATAACCTGAATCACAGTTACCGGATGCTGTGGTCCATCTTGGGGATTAGCACCCAATAAAAGGATCTGGGTATCATTGTAGACAATACGATGAAATCTTCTGCCCAATGTGCGGCGGCGGCCAAAGCAAACAAGATGCTAGGAATTATTTTAAAAGGAATGGTTAATAAGACTAAAAATGTTATAATGCCCCTGTAGCGTGCCATGGTGCGACCTCATCTGGAGTATTGCGTTAAGTTCGTGTCTCCTTATCTCAAGAAAGATATAGTGGCGCTAGAAAATGTTCAAAGAAGAGCGACCCAGATGGTAAAGGGGATGGAATTCCTCTCGTATGAGGAAAGACTAAAAGGTTAGGGCTCTTTAGCTTGGAAAAGAGATGGCTGAGTGGAGATATGATTGAAGTCTACAAATCCTGAGTAGAGTAGAATGGGTACAAGTGGATCGATATTTCACTCCATCAAAAATTACAAAGACTAGGGGACACTCGATGAAGCTACAGGGAAATACATTTAAAACCAATAGGAGGAAATTTTTTTTTCACTCAGAGAATAGTTAAGCTCTGGAACGCATTGCCAGAGGATATAGTAAGAGCGGATGTCGTAGCTGTTTTTAAGAAGGGTTTGGACAAATTCCTGGAAGAAAAGTCCATAGTCTATTATTGAGACAGACATGGGGGAAGCCACTGCTTGCCCTGTATCGGTTGCATAGAATATTGTTGCTCATTGGGTTTTGGCCAGGTACTAGTAACCTGGATTAGCCACCGTGAGAACAGGCTACTGGGCTTGATGGACCATTGGTCTGATCCAGTAAGGCTGTTCTTATGTTCACCTGTTGGGGTCCCGGAGACTTTCCACTTCTCGGGCTCATGTTTGGGTTTTGCGTATATTTGAGGAGTGGTGTGCTGCGCTTTCAGTGATCTCTTTTCACGCTTCCCTGCCTAACATCTTAGAGTTCTTGCAGGATGGCCTGGACAGGGGCCTGGCTTGGTCTTCTCTCCAGGTTCAGCTTGCATCCTTGTCAGTCTTTCGTGGGTTGTTGCAAGGTCAGCATCTGACTGCCATTCCTTATGTTTGCTTCTTGCAGACGGCCAAATTGCTCAAGCCTCCTTTTCAACCGTCTGTTCCCTCTTGGGATATTAATCTGGTCTTGTCCATGCTGGTGCGCCCACCTTTTGAGCCTTTGGGTGCCTGCTTATTGAAGGACCTTACCCTTAAAGCGGTCTTCTTGGTGGCAATTACTTATGCTAAACGTGTTTCTGAGCTCAGGCTTTCTCTTGTAGGTCTCCCTTCCTGGAGTTTTCTAAAGAGCGGGTCGTGTTGCGGCCAATTCTTTCCTTTCTCCCAAGGTAGATTCTCCTTTTCATGTCAATCAGGCAGTGATCTTCCCGGTATTGGGTGGGAGGGAAGGAGCTTCAGAGCAGAAGCAGTTGTGCAAGTTGGATGTTGGTCGGGTCCTTCGCTCTTATGTGCAGGGGACCCAGGAGATCAGGAAATCTGATCATCTTTGTCCTTTTAGCAGGTCCTCATAAGTGGGATGCCCATCTGTAAGAACTATACCGGTCTATCAGGTGCTACAGAAGGACAAATTAGGTTCCTACCTGCTAATTTTCTTTCTGTTAGCCTGTAGACCGGTATAGTTCCCCACCCCTATCTGTCTTTATGCAGTGATTGCAGGTTTTGCTTGCGTGCAGTTTTTGAATTTTTCTGCGTGTTCAAGTATTTTTCTAGCGCTGGAGAGATGAAAGAACAGCGGCTGTGGTTTAGCTAGCAAGTTGTGCGGACATATTCCAACAGCGTTCATGTATATTAGTTGTTAATCCTATTTGGAGTCTTGTTTTCTGTTTATAGTTCTTAGTTCTGCTTGGCTATTTGAAACACTGATGGAATTAGGTTGAGTCGCCTATTATGTACTATTCCAAAGTTTTGCCGGTCTCCACCTGCTGGTCATGATGAGATATAACCCATCTGTAACAACTATACCGGTTTACAGGCTAACAGAAAGAAAATTAGCAGGTAAGAACCTAATTTCTCCATTCCTTTGGTTCCCAGTTTCAAAATGAAGTTGGCATAATTTTGAAATAAAGGTGGTTCTGCCCCATATGGGAGATCCCAAGATGTAGAAACTGTGTGGGGTTTTTTTTTTTTTTTTGGGGGGGGGGGGGGCTTGCTGACGGGGCTTCAGTTAGTAAGCTGTGATGGCACTGAACGTCAATATAGTTTTTTTAAATGTTTTTAGAACAAAATGAAATCACATATCAAACTATGCTATTCAGAGTTGCCTTCATTGAGAGAGTGATTTGCTTATAACTGAGATGAATGCTTTCTGTCTTTGTCTTCACAGAAAGCTATGAATAAAAAGACAGAAGAGCTGCAGCCAAAAGAAGAAGCAAAAGAAGCTTAAGGGCAGCAAAGCCTGAAGAAATTACATTTGGGGAGGGGGGCATTTTTAACTTTTTTTTTTTTTTTTTTTTAAATATAGTTGTGTAGGTGATAGCTGACAGACTTTGTCTTCTGTTCTAGTGAAATGCACAGTGCTTGTGTAGTTTTGTTCTTGTACTAAACATTCTTAATGACACCACAAAGTTCATTTTACCAGTAAAGCAAGTAAAAACAGCCTGATATTGCAGCTAAGAAAAACTAGATATTTTCTTGCAGTTTTCCTCAAGTAGAATCAGTTTAGCTTTGCAGCATGACACTATAATGAAGTTCCCTGTACAGGAGGAAGATTGCATGAAAATACTAGTGATAATTAATGGGGAGTCTGTTATCCTTTTTTTCTGTTAAATGTTCACGTTTCCCTTTTCTGCAAGTTATCCCAAGGCATGGGCTAACATTGTACCTTGAGAATTACAAACTATAGACATTTCAGAGCTATTTTGCATCTGGCATGAATGGTAAGCAGATACGTGAATGAACTTCAATAAACATTCAGAGTGAATGGAATAATGGTGTTCAGTGTTCAAACATTCTTTAAAGTTCCGTTTCTTAACAGAACAAAAAGCAACCCATACCTTATTGTATTATTGATGTGACACATTCCTTCAGTTTAATCTTAGCAGATGTTTTTTAGATGCTGCTTAAGCTTGCTTTTCTTTTTTGAAAGCCTGTAAATGTAAAGGTGACTTAATAAAAGTGATTAAATATATTTTTGTAGCTTTTTATTTCTACCAAGTTAAATTACAAAATTGCTTATTGTGCCATCTAAAGCAGTCACCAAAGCCCTGATTCTGTAAACCGCGTCTAAAGTTAGGCGGCGTTTAGAAGCCTAAGTTAGGCGTCCTTTGTAGAATTGTGCTCAGCGGAGTTCAGCACTGTTTAGGCGTCTAACTTTTTAGGTGTCCTTTAGAGAATCAGGTTTTAGGTGAGATTTAGACATCCAACATTGTCCTTAATGTTATAATATTTTATTATTAAGTCACTAGTCTTTAAGCCCGTTACATTAACGGGTGCTAGAATAGATGTGTGTGTCTGTCTTTCTTTCTGTCTCTCTCTTTCCTCGGCTGTCCAACATCACCCCTTGCCTACTCCCCTTGTTCAGCAGTAGCCCTTCTCCCTTCGTTTTACATCTCCTCTGTCCAACAGCACCCATTCCCTGCTCCCTCTGTCCAGCAGCAGCCCTTCTCCCTTCGGTTTACATCTCCCCTGTCCAGCAGCACCTCTTCCCTGCTTCCCCTGTCCAGCAGTAGGCCTTCTTTCTTCCTTTTACCTCCCTACCTGTTTAGCAGCACCTCTCCCTTGCTCCCCCTGTCCATCAGTAGGCCTTCTCACTTTCTTTTATTTCCCCCCACCCAGCAGCATCTCTTCCTTGCTCCCCCTGTACAGCATTAGGCCTTCTCCCTTCCTGTTACCTCCCCCCTGTCTACCAGCACCTCTTCCTTGATCCCCCCTGTTCAGCAGTAGGCCTCCCTTCCTGTTACCTCCCCCCCTGTCCAGCAGCACCTCTTCCCTGCTCCCCATGTCTAGCAGTAGGCCTTCTCCCTTTCTTTTACCTCCCACCCATCTAACAGCATCTCTTCCTTGCTCCCCCCTGTCCAGAAGTAGGCCTCCCTTCCTGTTACCTCCTCCCCTGTCCAGCAGCACTTCCCTGCTCACCCCTGTCCAGCATCTGACTTCCAGGTCCATTCTCATCTGCCCTCCTCTTCAAAGCAGCCCTGCTGAGGATCGCAGCCGACTGTAGCGGACCTCACAGGCTGCTCTGCACCTCGGTAGCATGTTCCCGCTGACGCAGCAGTTGGTGAGTGAGAGCAGGCTGAAGACGGGAGTTGCCGGTATGTTTCCTGCCTCCATGTTTGAATATGGAATTCGGCACGGAGGAACACAGCATACTGTCAGGAAACATGCCATCCTAAGTGTGCATGCGCACTTAGGATTTTATTATAGAGGATTAGAATGGTGATTTTATGCTGTTTTTCATTATAATTGTAATACTGAGAGTTGGATCTGTTTAATGCTTTTATTTATCTTCCATCAGACAGAGTAACTGGGATTTGAACCAGCAACCTTAGGGTAGAAGGCAGTAGGTTTAACCAGTGTGCTACAGAGTGAGCTAGCAAGCTGCATAGCAATTGTAAAACTAGGTCTTATAGGCATTGTAAGGCAGTTTACTTTTGAGCATAGTTTAGGCTTCAGATAGACCTGAATTCTATGGACAGAACTTAGGCACAGTTTGGACGTCCTTAATGCGATCTGCTAAATATCTCTTTGGGTTTTTATTATTACTTTATTAAGCTCAAAGTACATTTAATAAGCTACCACATAAACAGGGCACATCAGTACAAAGATATTGCATGCAAAACCTTCTATTTTTCTGGGCAAACAGTAATGCTATTTGCTAATTAGAGGGAAAGATCCATTAACAAGCACAGCGCATGAAAAAAACAGTTTTATGTTTTTTGCTAAATAGCTACCCTTTTTTCTCACTAAAGATTGCTCCAATGAGGTCATTCTTAGAACAGGTAGATTCAGCAAATAAAGCACATGACAAAAATATATAGATTGCATACATAACTTCATTTGTAACAGGTTAAAAACAGATACAGACCTTGGTGATATGGCTTCTACTTCATTGTAAATGGAGGTTTGCAGCTGCACAATGGTGACCTCAAGGTGCACCTGCAAGGTAGAATGCCACAATTAAAATGTGTTGGGGTTTTCAATCCATGACATCTGGAAGATGAGCACAGGGCTTTTATTTATTGAGCTATAGCAGCTTCCAGGCAGGTGTCTCAGACTGCCCTGTGATATGATAGCTTATCTCTAAGCTATCATATCACAGGGCAGTCGGGGACACCTGCCTGGAAGCTGCTGTAGCTTAATAAGTAAAAGCCCTGTGCTCCTCTTCCAGAGGTCATAAGTTCAAATCCCAACCAGCTCCCCAAGCACATATTGATGATCTCGCAATGAGGTCACCATTGTGCAGCTACAAACCTCCATTTGCAATGAAGTAGAAGCCATGCTAAGGTCTGCATCTGGTTTTTATCCCAGGACAAACAGGCAGGTATTCTCACTAATGGGTCGCGTGATCCAACGGAGCCCCGATGCGGACGCCTCACAAGCAGTCTTGCTTGAAGAAACTCGAAGTTTCGAGTTACCCGCACCGTGCATGCGCGAGTGCCTTCCCGCCCAGACCAAGGCGCGTCTCCTCAGTTCTTACTTTTCCGCGGAGCCGAGAAGTCCGTCTTCGACTCTGCGTGAAGATTTTTCACTTGTGCCTTCTAAAGTCCGCAGTTTGGGTTATTTTTATCTTAATCGCTGATTTTCATCGTTCATTCTTGTTTTCAAAAAAAAAAAAAAAAATTTCTGCCATCGTCAAGGAGGGATACTCTTCAATTCCATCAAGTTCCTCCGGAACATCTTCCAAGAGAGTATCCTTCCAACTTGACCCAGACCACCCTTCTTCTTCAGGAAGCTCAGGCCCTATTACAGCTGGGGGCGGTCGAGCCAGTTTCTTTGGCCCAACAGAACAAGGGTTTTTACTCCTGGTACTTCCTTGTTCCGAAGAAGACGGGTGACCTGCGCCCCATTTTGGATTTCAGGGCCCTCAACAAGTTTCTGGTCAAAGAAAAATTTTGCATGTTGACCCTGGCATCCCTGTATCTCCTCCTCAAGCAGAACAACTGGTTATGCTCTCTGGATCTCAAGGAGGCCTACACTCACATTTCCATTCATCCGGCCTCGCGTCAATACCTCAGATTCAGGGTGGGACATCTTCATCTTCAATACCGAGTGCTTCCCTTCGGCCTGGCCTCGTCACCCAGAGTCTTCACCAAGTGCCTGGTAGTGGTGGCCGCAGCGCTCAGGAACCACGTCCTCCAGATGTTCCCCTACCTGGATGACTGGCTCATCAAGGATCCCACGTCTCAGGGAGTTGTCCTCGCGACCCAGAAGACAGTTTGGTTACTGCAACATCTGGGGTTCGAGATAAATTTCCCAAAATCCCATCTACAACCTTCCCAGACTCTTCCTTTCATCGGAGCTGTTCTGGATACAACCCAACTCAGAGCGTTCCTCCCTCCCCCAAGGTCTGGAAGCTCTCCTCCACCTTTGCCACTGGGTGTCCTCTCGCCCGTCCATCTCGGCGAGACACATGATGGTTCTCCTGGGCCACATGGCCTCTACAGTTCACGTGACTCCTTTTGCCAGACTTCACCTCAGGATTCTCCAGTGGACCCTGGCATATCGGTGGACGCAGATATCCGACCCTCTGTCCCGACACATCCAGGTCACTCCTGCTCTGCAACAGTCTCTTCGCTGGTGGATGCTATCCTCCAATCTATTCAGAGGTTTGCTGTTTCAAACGCCCCCCCCATCAGAAAGTCTTCACGACCGACTCGTCCACTTATGCTTGGGGGCTCATCTGGATGGCCTCCGCACTCAGGGTTATTGGACCAGCACGGACCGCCAGTACCACATCAATCTCCTGGAACTCAGGGCGATTTTCAATGCTCTCAACGCTTTCCAGCACCGGCTTCAAGAAAAGGTGGTCCTCATTCGCACGGACAACCAAGTCGCCATATATTATGTCAACAAGCAGGGGGGGCACGGGATCGGCCTCCCTCTGTCAGGAAGCTCTGAAAGTTTGGGATTGGGCGATCCGCCACAACACCTTCCTCAAACCTGTCTACATTCAGGGGGCGGACAATGCCTTGGCGGACAATTTGAGTCGTCTGCTGCAACCTCACGAGTGGACCTTCCACTCAACGCCCCTCCATCACATTTTCTCTCAGTGGGGAACACCTCAGATCGACCTTTTTGCAGCCCCCACAACTTCAAACTGCCTCAGTTCTGCTCCAGGATCCACTCCTCACCGCCTCGAGGCAGATGCTTTTCTTCTGGACTGGACGAATCTCTTTCTATATGCATTTCCTCTCATTCAGAAGACTCTAGTCAAATTCAAGTCAGACCATGCCACCATGATTCTGATTGCTCCACGGTGGCTCAGACAACCTTGGTACTTCCTTCTACTTCAACTCAGCAGCAGGGAGCCCTTCTACCAGTGTTTCCATCGCTGCTTACACAGCATCAGGGATCTCTACTTCATCCCAACCTGCAGTCTCTACACCTGACAACTTGGTTCCTCTCAACCTCTGAGAGATGTCCTGGAAGCTTCAAGGAAGCCTGCTACTAGTCAATGCTACCACCAAAAGTGGACTAGATTTTCTGCTTGGTGTTCTTCTCATCATCATGAGCCACAATACTCCTCCTTGTCTTCAGTTTTGGATTATCTTTTGCACCTTTCTCATTCTGGCCTCAAGTCTACATCGATACGAGTCCATCTGAGTGCAATTGCTGCTTTCCATCAGCCTTTTCAAGGGAAACCTCTCTCTGCTCATCCGGTGGTTTCCAGATTCATGAAAGGACTTTTCCATGTCAACCCTCTCCTCAAACCGCCTCCAGTGGTTTGGGACCTTAATGTTGTTCTTTCTCAGCTTATGAAACCTCCATTTGAACCTCTTAACAAGGCTCATCTGAAGTATCTCACTTGGAAAGTGGTGTTTCTCATTGGCCTCACTTCTGCTCGTCGAGTTAGTGAGCTTCAAGCATTGGTTGCGGATCCACCTTTCACAGTGTTCCACCATGACAAGGTGGTCCTTCGCACTCATCCAAAATTCCTCCCCAAAGTGGTCTCGGAATTTCATCTGAATCAATCCATTGTTCTTCCTGTGTTTTTTCCAAAGCCTTACTCTCATCCTGGAGAATCAGCTCTTCATACTCTGAACTGTAAACATGCTTTGGCTTTCTACCTGGAACGCACTAAGCCACACAGAACTGCTCCTCAACTTTTCATCTCCTTTGATCCGAACAAGTTGGGATGTCCCATCTCTAAGCGTACCATCTCCAACTGGATGGCAGCTTGTATCTCTTTGCTGTGCCCAGGCTGGATTACCCCTCCACAGTAAAGTCACAGCCCATAAGGTCAGAGCAATGGCAGCTTCTGTAGCCTTCCTCAGATCGACACCGATTGAGGAGATTTGTAAGGCTGCCACTTGGTCCTTGATTCACACCTTCACTTCTCATTATTGTCTGGATACTTTCTCCAGACGGGATGGACAGTTTGGCCAAACAGTATTACAAAATTTATTCTCCTAAGTTGCCAACTCTCCCACCATCCCATTGAGGTTAGCTTGGAGGTCACCCATTAGTGAGAATACCTGCCTGCTTGTCCTGGGATAAAGCAATGTTACTTACCGTAACAGTTGTTATCCAGGGACAGCAGGCAGCTATTCTCACGTCCCACCCACCTCCCCTTGGTTGGCTTCTCTGCTAACTATCTGAACTGAGGAGACTCGCCCTTGTCTGGGCAGGAAGGCACTCGCGCATGCGCAGTGTGGGTGACTCGAAACTTCGAGTTTCTTCAAGCAAAAATGCTTGAGGCGTCCGCATCGGGGCTCCGTTGGATCGCGTCACCCATTAGTGAGATTAGCTGCCTGCTGTCCCTGGATAACAACTGTTACGGTAAGTAACATTGCTTTTCCTGCTTTTGCAAATGAAGTTAGGTATGCAATCTATATATTTTTGTCATGTGCTTTCTTTGCTTTCAAGAATGAGTTGGTTGGAGCACTGTTTAGTCAGGTAAAAGGGTAGCTTTTTAGCAAGAAAACTAAAGCTATGTTTTTCATGTGCTGTGCTTCAGTTAATGGATCTTTTCCTCTAATTAGCAAATAGCATTGCTGTTTGTCCACAAAAATAGAAGGTTTTGCATGCAATATCTGTTTTGATGTTCCCTGTTTATGTGGTGCCTTATTAAATGTATTTTGAGCTGCTTAAAGCAAAAATAAATACCAGAGAGCTATCTATGTAGCAGATCGCATTAAGAATGTCCAAAGAGTGCCTAAGTTCCGTCCATAGAACTCAGATCTGTTTGAAGCCCAAACTAAGCTCAAAAGTAGACCTGGTTTTCATTTGGCTACAATATAGGCATCATATGGATGCCCTAGGTCGATCAGTATTATGTAAATGAATCAAAGGACGCCCAAATTGAGTCATTGTCCAAACCACGCCCATTCCACACCTATGGAGTTAGGTGTAAGTTTTAAACATGGGCGTCCATGAAATTGTGGCTGTCTACAAAGTGGTGTCTATGTCCTTTGGACGCCTAAGTACCAATTATATTAGTATTACAAAAACCTGCTTTTCCAGACTACAATTGGTCCAGAATACTGCTGCTAGATTGATTTTCGGGAAGCATAAGTTCGACCATGTAACACCATTGCTTCATAGTCTTCATTGGCTCCCTGTGTATTTCAGAGTCCAGTTCAAATGTGCCTATGTCATCTTTAAAATTCTTCATGGTATTTTCATTCCCCTAGTTCCGTTATCTTTGAATCTTTATAGATTCTCTTTTGTAAGGGGTGACCAACAATTCAAACTATCCTGTCCTAGCAAAGGTATCAAAGGAGTCAAGATCTTTGGTCAATCTTTGACCTTCAAGTTCCCTCAACTTTGGAGCAATCTTCCACTCTTTTTAAGAAGCTCTGACTCCCTTCCCTTTTTTTGTAAGTCTTTGAAAACTATCCTGTTCACTAAACATTTTGGTAACTAATTCTCTTTGATATCTCCTTTTCTATAGTCCTTATTGCCTAAACTAACTATTATAAACCAAGACGAGCTTTCCTGGATTGAAAAAAAAGAAATATAATTTTTTTCTACCTTTGTCTGGATTCTGCTTTCCTCATCTTCTCATTCAATTCCTTCCATCCACTCTCTGTCTTCTCTCAGCATCTTCCATTTGCTCTGTTACTGTGCCTCTCCCTTCACCCCCCCCCCCAATTGGTCTAGCAACCATCTTCTTCCCTCCACTCCCCCATAGTCTGGCATCTGTTTTCTCCCCACTCTTGTCGTCCCCATTTCCCTTCCAGTGTCTTCTGCCCACTCTTGTCTTGCCCATTTCCCTTCCAGCATCTTCTCTTAATCCCCCCACCCCCAGCCCCCTTTGCGCGGTCCAGCAGCTCCCTCCCGCCGGCCAGCTGTGCATCTTCCTCATTCTCTTCCCTTATCTTCTCTTTGTGGCGATTTCTATAAGTCTATCCGTTGTATTACAGCCGGAGCCTTGAAGTTGGCTGCTGGAAAAGTCTTCTCCGATGCAACTGGAAACAGGAAATTGCATCAGAGACTTTTCCAGCAACCACACTTGACGCGACTTCAAGACTCCGGCTGCAATACAATGTATAGCCTTAAAGAAATCTCCACAAAGAGAAAGGGAGGGAGGGATATGCACGGCCGGCCGGCGGGAGAGAAGGAGCTGCCGGACCGCACGCTCATTCACCGTGCGGAAACAAGACCATTCACCGCTCCACAGGGTGGTGAATGGTCTTGTCCCCATACTCGCTGTGACCTTTTTTTTTGTCACCATTTCGGTGGCTAGCTGCAGGTAACAACCACTGTGTCATTCTCTAATGTGCAGATTGGCGACATCGTCACAGTTGGTGAGTGTCGTCCACTAAGCAAGACGCTCTGTTTTAATGTCCTGAAAGTGACAAAGGCTGCTGGCACCAAAAAACAGGTCCAAAAATTTGAATGAAACAGGAGGATGTAATTTCCAAGCTAAATAAATGTAGAAAACACCTAAAAAAAAAATTATACAGAGGTACATTGACATTTATTTTGTGAAAAAGACAGTAAGGAACAGTTAGTCATTTCTTATATAGCTTAATTCATGTGTCAGTACCCTAAAATTCAAGATGACATATAAGAACAAATTTCATTCCTTGATATTCTCATCAAGAAAGGACAATATGGGTTCATTACAACTGTGTATAGAAAACAGACAGACAAAACTATTCTGCTTTTCATCAGTAGCCAGTGAAGCTCTGCCAGCAGAGGGCTGTCCCTCTTAAACTAGCTCAAGCAAAAAAAAAATAAAAAATCAGTAACTGCTGTTTTCTAGAGCAGTTATAATCTCATGGAACCAGTTCCAATCCAGTCTTAAAGAAAATTGAGAGAGGGCACTTCATATTCATCTCTTGTTACTGGTCTAGATGAGATTTATCTTCCCATATGCTCTCCCTTCAGATTGAGGAACCAGTTCCCCTGAGGGCACCACATTCCTCAATCTGTTACCTCCTCCATCCCAATTTTTGGAGCTTTTACCTCACAGCTTGGAGATTGAGCAGACTCTAATAGACCATGTCCCAGTCATACAGGAGGTTAAGGATGTCCTTGCTGCCAGGAGGCACTCTTATCAAAAGATCTTAAAGTCAAATGGACCCCACTTTTTTCTTTCTTTTGCTAGGCAGCATCTAGTGACGAAGGTCTTAAACCTGCCTGGTGCAATATATCCTGTCTTTAACTTTCTTCATCTTTCACAATATCATTCACAATCTGGACCCAAGACTTAAACCCAATAGAGGAGCACTGAAATAATAAGCAAAAGAAGAGTAAAAGTCTCCCCTGAACCAAATCGAGTGAGGGGGGGAGAGACAGCCCTGACAAGCACATCTAATAAATTCTTTTGTGAATGGGGAGTTCTCAGTCCCATAGCCTGCAATGGGGAAACAACGCCCCTAATGCACAGCTGTCACAATCATACACCCAACAGAGCATTACATGTGAAACATCCTAGGACATCCCCAAATGTGCAATTTGTGTAATTACTAGTGCACAAACCAGTGTGCTAAAAGTGAACAACTAAATAATATAATTACAAAAGAAAATAACTTGTCAGGATGTCTCTGCCCCCACCCGAGGGTACACAGCAGCCAAAGTTCAAGCCAAACAAAATCAGAAGCTGGACAGAAAAAATGATTAAAAAGAGCATAGTACTTAACTTCTCCAAAGTAAGTCCGGAGTAAATTTACGTAGCCTACATATAATAGATCCATCCAACAGGGCTCCGTTTTGAGGGATTAACACCCCCTTCCTCAGGAACCAGCTCTGCTATTGCTTCTTGCTCTCCAAAAGTTGCAGCTTAACAAATTTCTTGTCAAAAAAAAAATTAGGATGCAATCTATCCTCTTCTGGATCTAAACAATTGGTTATGCTCTCTGGATCTCAAGGAGGCTTACACTCACATTCCCATTCATCCAGCCTCTCCAAGTTTCTCAGATTTCGGATGGGAAATCAGCATTTCCAATACAAGGTCCTACCTTTTGGCCTTGCATCATCTCCCAGAGTTTTCACTAAGTGCCTGGTAGTGGTAGCAGCAGCCTTGCAAAATCATGGATTCCAAGTCTTTCCATATCTGGCAATTGGCTCATCAAAGACACTATATCTCAAGGGGTTACTTTAGTGATGCAACAGACTGT
Organism: Geotrypetes seraphini; assembly: GCF_902459505.1. NCBI lineage: Eukaryota > Metazoa > Chordata > Amphibia > Gymnophiona > Dermophiidae > Geotrypetes > Geotrypetes seraphini. The sequence goes on along the minus strand of NC_047101.1, from coordinate 25,777,212 downwards.
ACTATTCCTGCAAAACTTGGGATTTGAAATCAACTTTCCCAAATCTCAACTGCAACCTTCTCAGACTCTGCAATTTATTGGAGCTCTTCTAGATACTGTGCAGCTCAGAGCATTCCTTCCCCAGCAACGTCAGGATGCTCTCATACTCCTTTGCCATCAGGTATGTCTCCTTTCTTCACTTTCAGTTAGACACCTGATGGTTCTTCTAGGTCACATGGCCTCTACAGTTCACATGACTCCTTTTGCCAGACTTCATCTAAGGATTCCTCAGCTCGCTTCTTAGTGGTCGCAGGTTCTTGATCCGCTCTCCCGGCACATTACTGTAACATCTTCTCTTCAGCAATCTCTTCAATGGTGAATGCTCTCTTCTAATCTTTCCAGAGGTTTGCTGTTTCAAATGCCCCCTCACCAGAATATTTTCACGACAAAACTCCTCAACCTACGCTTGGGGAGCTCACTTAGATGGTCTCCGTACTCAGGAGCACTGGTCCACCACAGATCATCACCATCACTTAAATCTATTGGAACTCAGAGCGATTTTCAATACTCTCAAGGCTTTTCAACATCTTCAAGATCAAGTCATTCTCATTCGTACAGACAATTAAGTAGCCATGTACTATGTGAATAAGCAAGGGGGAACAGGATCCCTTCTCCTTTGCCAGGAAGCTTGGAAGATTTGGAATTCGGCAATCCCTCACATTTTTCTGAAAGCTGTCTATTCAAGGGTAGAAAAATTCACTGGCAGACAAATTAAGCCTCATTCTGCAACCTCACGAATGGATGCTCAATTCACCAACTCTCCATCAAATTTTTTTTCTCAATGGGGAACTCCTCCAATAGACCTTTTTGCATCTCCCCACAACAACAAGCTGTCCCAGTTCTGTTCCAGATTCTGCTCATCTCGTCTAGAGGCAGATGCTTTTCTCCTGGACCGGGCAAACAAGTTCCTCTATGCGTTCCCTCCGCAGATGCTTTTCTCCTGGACTGGACAAACAAGTTCCTCTATGCATTCCCTCCATTTCCACGTATTCTCAAGATAATTGTCAAACTCAAACAGGAATCTGCCACCATGATTCTGATAGCTCCTCGGTGGCCCAGACAACCTTGGTTCTCCCTACTACTTCAACTCAGCAGCACAGAACCACTTCTTCTGCCAATATTCCCATCTCTGCTTACACAGAGTCACGGTTCTCTTCTTCATCCCAACCTGCTGTCTCTACACCTGACATCCTGGTACCTTTCAGTATAACTTTGCATCTTCAGTTTTTTCAATCTGTCAGAGACATCGTAGATGCTTCCAGAAAACCAACCAGAAGACAATGTTACGCACAAAAATGGACTAGGTTTTCTGCTTGGTGCAATCTTCATCAGGAGCCGCAGTCTACCTCCTTGTCTTCGATTCTGGACTATCTGTGTCATTTATCTCAATCTGGCCACAAATCTACTTCCATTAGAGTCCATCTCAGTTCAATTGCTGCTTTTCATCAACCATTGGATGGAAATCCTCTCTACTCACCATGTGGTTTCCAAATTTATGAAAGGACTTTTCAATGTCAAACTACCTCCAGTAATTTGGGATCTCAATGTGGTACTTGCTCGTCTGATAAAGCCTCCTTTTGAACCAATGTCTATGGCTCATCTTAAATACCTCACCTCTAAAGCTGATGATGTTACCCATCTGGGAACAAATGACTTGGCCAAAAACTCCACTCTTGCAGCTTAGAAAGCCTTTCGGGAGCTTGGTGAGGGCTTGAAACCTTTTGTAAAGACTAGCTTTTTCAGAAGTAGTGCCTGCATATGGAAAGGGAGAGCATAGAGTTAAAAACACTGAGGACTTCTTTAGGTGGCTCATAGCCTGGTGTCATCAAGAAGGCTTTAGGTACATAGGAGGTTGGGGAAATACATGGAAGAACAAGAAGCCATATTGTACTGATAAGCTACATATTACTACAGCAGGACAAAGAATCCTTGAGAAATTTAGAAAATATGTCTCTAGGCATTTAGGGGGGTGGTATCTGTATGAAGGACAATTATAGCGGCCACTCCCAGCAAAAGTCAAGATATGATGCTAGCAAAGATTGCATCTAGAATACCGCTAATACCAGACAATACACATCAGTATTGTTAGCCCAACAAACTTGAAAGGCTATGGCCTCAGAATCGGAGCCTACGCACAGCAGTGAATCACAAACTGAGGATAATCCGCGTAGTACTACAGCACCTGCTCCAATCATTGGCCGGTATTTATGTTTTTTTAAACTTTTTCTAAAGCATTTCAATAAAGCTAAAACCCTTCACCCCGAACTTCAAAAACTTTTTAAGGGATACTGTGTATATATAATAGCCAGGATTTGAATAAAGTAGACCAAAAAGACTTATCTTGTTGCTGACTTTAAAGTAAATTCAGTCACTAGTGTCTGTTTGCCGACGTGGCCAGCGTTTCGCGGGAATTTTAAACATCCGCTGCGTAAGGGCCACCAGGACATTCAAAATCACAGGCTCACTGGAAATTAAGAACAAAATTAGAACATTCATCCTCCCAAAACCAAAAGAACAATATACCAATATCAACACTCACATCAGTTCACTCGGTCACAAATTTTCAAACCGTGTCAAGATGGCAGCAACCTACGTTTTATAGCTTATTCATAACGTCATTACGTAACAAAACGTCATTACGTCAGGTTCATTCTTCACAGAGTAAACACTAGTAAAAGTGTTGCCATTCAAACGATCTATTAAGGCCTCTTGGCCACAGTGTATCTAGCCTATTGATCCAGCGCTGCTCCCGTTGTGCAAGATACCTTCTAAAGTCCCCCCCCCCCCTCTACTGCCCGGATGCACCACCTCCAGAATTAAAGCTCTTAGGGACCCAAAATCATGTTCTCTTTCAATGCAATGTTTAGCTAATGGAGCCCAAACTATCTTATTCTTGATGTTACTCTTATGTTCTGAATTTTCGGGATGTCTGACCCACATAGATTAAATCACAGGGGCATTTTAAAATATATACCACACCACAGGAGTTGCAATCAGAAGTATGTCATAAGATGTACTCTTTTTTGTCTTTAGGATTACAAAATCTGTTGGTACATATCATGAGCTCACACATCTGGCATGTCCCACACTCTCTGTGTCCCATTCATACTAAATCACACCCAGATTTAACAGAGGGGCATAGGATCTCTTTCAAATTCCTGGTTCTACGAAAAGCTATCCTCAAGTTATAAGCTTTAAAGATACCAGAGGTCTGGAAAATCGCCCAGTGTCTCTTTAATGAACGAATCATACGATGACACTGGCTCGAGTATGTTACCACACAAGTCATGAACTGTTCCCCTGATTTCTGGAAATCAGATCTTTTCGGAGCAAACAAACTCTCCCTATCACAATACCATGCTCTTTTATATGCTGCAGAAACAATTTTTAGGGGATAGCCCCGAGCCAGAAATCTCTGTTTAAGGACATCAGCCTGTCTTTTAAAGTCCAACTTAGAGGAACAGATCCTCCTAATACGTAAAAACTGGGAGTAAGGTAGACTTTTTTTCAGTGAACTGGAATGGGCACTAGAATAGTGGAGAGTAGAATTACAATCAGTAGGTTTAGTATATACTGATGTATAAAAAGCACCATCCCTAATTTCAACAGATACATCAAGAAAAGAAATCTGGTTTGTACTACAAGCATGGGTAAAGCGTACTTTTGGGTGACAGGCGTCCAGGTAAACAAAGAATTTTTCCAAATCATCCCGACTCCCTTTCCAGATTAAAAAAATATCATCAATGTATCTGGTCCAGAAAGCCACATACTTAAAAAACTCACACTCATACACCCAGTCACACTCAAACCTGTCCATGAATAAATTTGCAAATTAAACCATACAATATCCTATGAATGCTTAAAAAAAAAAAAAAGGCCAACTTAAAAATTAATTTCCTAATCATCCAGACAATTGAACAGAAAGCCAATTCACCATATTTGCAAGAGGAAAACGTACTAGAGAATTTCCTCGTCCCCGCGATTTTTGTGTGCCTGTCCCTGCCCCTTTCCCAAGATGATCAATAGTAATTTCCAATAACAAGGGCTACACTTAATGCCATTCATTGTTTGTTTACCTTTTGTTTGGTTTTAGTTTTTATTTTTCTAATTTTATGTTGTCATTCTATAACTGGTTGGTTTTTTTTTTTTAATGTTTACAGATGTGAGCCACTTAGCCACTTGCGACATATAAATACTTTTTAAATAGAAAAAGTTTAACTGCATGGCAAAACTATATAAACTAACAAGTGGATCTGTAAAGATCGGAAACTATAATGAGATATTAAAGTTTCAAGTTTTATTAAAATTTGTTATACACGCAATGTCAAATATTTCAATACGTATTACAAGTTAAAAAATTTGGGAAAATCATAAGACATTCTACTACAAGATAATAATATACATACGTACAAATTTAGTACCGATACAAAAGGAGAGAGGGATGAACTACAATCGTTAAAGAAAATAGAGAAACATTTATGGGTAACACATCAGGAGGGGGCAAAAAGTGAGTATAAAGAGGGAGAAAAAAAAAAAAAAAAGAGGGATGGCAGGGGATCCATGCCCGGGGATCAGATGACCCTGGTGAATGGGACATGTGGGGAACATGCCACCTCTCAGATCCTTGCTAACATGGCAGGGTCAGAGGCTATAGTTTGATATTTTGTAGCTAGGGACAATTGTTCTGTTGGTTGTTTATTAAATGTTAATTACCAATAAACAGAGCTGCGGCTATGTTTCCACCAATAAGCGTCTGCGTGGTGATGTTATATGAGTTGGGGTATTTGGGATTTTTGTGGGGTAGGGGTGGGGGAGGTTGAAAGGGAATAAGTGAGCCTTTCTGGATCCCGCTGTTTTAACACTTAAGAAATTATTTGCAGTTACTTTATCGAGTCGGTAAGACTGAAATGAATGCATTTACAGGATTTGAAGAGCATTTTAGTCAACTGTTTGAGGGGCCACAATGGAGGACTTCAGGGGCTATGTGTAGGAGACCACCGATATATGCCAAATGAATTTCAACCTTGGCTTTTGCGCCTGCTCTGTAAGCAAGCATTGCTTTAATAAAATTGCTCAATTTGGTGGATTCTTCACTTTATGAAAGAGGTATAAAATATGCAGAGACGTCTGCAAAATTGTTCCTCCCGGGGCCCATGTCCACAAATACATGTGTATTTGCCAGCTTATGTATTTTACAAAAGGTTCCTTGCTCGGAAGAGCCTTTTGTAAAATATTGGGGAATTGTGAACTCCCAGACCTAAATGTTCCAATTCTTCCCTCAATGACATATACAAAGTAGACCCTTAGGCCAGATTCTATAAGAGGCACCTAAAGTTAGGTGTCTATCTTAATTACCCAAACCACCGTAACAAGCTCATAATTGAAAAAAAAAAAAAATTTTAAATTGGTCAATAGGCACCTACCCGATTCTATAAAAGGTAGGCGGCTATTGCATGACACTTAGCAGCACCTAACGCCTAAGTGGGCATGCTTGGTGATGGAGACAGGAATAGGTGCTACTCTTTAAAGAACATAGGTGCCTGCCAATGTAGGCCAGTAAAACCCTGATCTACATTACCCAGTGCCTAAGTTTTTTGATAAGCACCGTTGGGCATGATTCTGTAAATGACGCCTAAAAGTGTGACTGACACCCGGCCAGCGCCGTTTACAGAATTCGGCCTTTAGTATATCATAAGCTGTTATGCTCATAATTAACAAATGGAAATACTTTCTAAAAAAAAAAAAACAAGGCACTTACCCATTGCCTAGTAATCTGGACCGTGTCATGGAAAACCAAAAACATAGGTGACAGGGAGACGAAAATGAAAAGAATGAAATAAAAACACAAATCTGTGAAATATCATGTAAACTAAAGAAGTAAGGAAAAAACACAGTCATCTGAGGTACACAATGGGGGTCAACATTCAAACACTCACTAAGGGGGCAATACAAACTGTTAAATTGACCCTGTTTGAAAATTGCCTGCTAGGAGAGGGTTTCAGTTAAAACCAGTAATGGGACTTGGAAAACCTTGAGGTATATATTTCTGGGATTGCACTGCATTAGGTTCTGAGCTGCACCAGCTGAGAAGTGGTTGGCATGGCAACAGCTGGAGAAGGGCCCAGTTCTTACAGCTCTGGGGAGAATAAGCCACCTCTGAGGTCTAGGGGAGTATCCAGGGCATGTTGAAGGCAAAACTATTGGTGACAATTTCTTATGCTGTTAATGGGAAGAACTCCATTTTGAAAACCTTTTCCAAGGGACTTAACCTGTACACAAGGCTGTCCTGGTGAAGAGAAACCAGCAATTGAAATTTCTACTATTGTGACTTTTACTGAGAGCCGGTGTTTATTGCTATTTTCTTTTGTGCTTCTTATTTTTCTGGAAATTGTTTTGAAGTATCTTTGCATTGCAAGATAGTGGTGAGCTTTAACCACAATCTGGCTTTTGGCCAGAATAAAAGCTGGAAACCTGCTTTGTTGTCTGAGTCCTTATTCTCTCAGACGGAAAGGGAATACTTAACTACAGCCCTATTGTGGGCAGCAGACTTTAAACCTGAAGGGTTCCCTAAGTCAGTGGGGACCGTGCCAGTGCTATCCAGGGGTACGGACTGTGACAGTGTCAAAAGGTTGAAGAACACTGCTCTAATCTGTATGTAGATTTCATTTTTATATGTATGCTTTGCACCTTTCTTTTATAAAATTATCCCTATACAAGAAAGTGAATATTTCAACCCACCTATCAGACAGGCAGGAAATGTTTTGGTAAGCGACCTTTCCAATGTTTTGGAAAATTAGTTGACAAATATTTATGCATTTTTTGTACTTGTTACTGTAAGGCTGACTTCTGGGATGTGGAGCAATTAGAATTAAGAGTTACAAATTGGGTACTTTAATGTGAAAGACTGATGCTGGATAGAAAAATTCTACTTGTAGCCATATCTCATATCCTCTGGAATTAAAATGTGAATGTCTATGTTGCTCTTCCCCTAGGAGTTGGGCATTTCCTCGTATTCTTAAACAGGAAACTGCTGGATCCTGAATTCCTTCCTTCTTGTATGTCCACACCTCACTGAATGCTTTTGTATGTTCAGAGTCATATATACCTCCCTGTATTCAAGTCTGTGGGAGACGGGGCAGTGGAGCTGTTTCAGAGCAGGATTGGGTCACAATGTTCTCACTTCTTTGGATTTTTTTCTGGACAATGATGAAAGGTAAAAACTCAGTTCTTTTCAAATCTTCTTAAAGTTGCTATTGAGTAAAATATTTCATTTAAAGATGAATTAAAATATTTGAGCTTTTCCAAATGATTGTTTCAAATCACTAAGCATTGTATCTGACATGAATCTTTCCCTTGTGTGTACCTGCCGTAATTTTAGTCACCCATATCCCTCTATGCCTATCGTAAGGAGATGTGCATCTAGTTTGCTTTTAAATCCTAGAACGGTGGATTCCGCAATAACCTCCTCTGGGAGAGCATTCCAGGTGTCCACCACTCGTTGCGTGAAGCAGAACTTCCTGATATTTGTGGGTAACTGAAGATAGCGATAGATCTATAGTACTGTCATTCTGAAGATGAGACTTACAGCATTATGAAGGCCATTATAAAACTGAATCCATCTGTAAATATGCAAAAATAGGTGCACAACTCTGATGTACATAGGTATTTCATAAAATGTGTATATGTAGAAAGATAGCAGATAAAGGCCCATCCACTACATCTGGACATAGTAAATGATGACTTCTTAGAGCAGCTGGTCCAACAGGTGCTAGTTTAGATCTAGTCCTTAGTGGAATGAGAGGTAAAGGTGTTGGGTCTGCCGGGAAACACTGATCATAAACTAATCAAAGTTGAGCTAATATCTGGACTAAGCCACTGCTTGACCTGGGATTGGTAGCATGAAATTTTGATACTATTCAGGGTTATGCCAGGTATTTATGACCTCGATTGGCCACTATGGAAACAGGATACTGGGCAAGATGGACCATTAGCCTGACCCAGGAGGGCTATTCTCATGCTCTCTTCCTCTTTCTAAGAAGACAAAAAAAGAGGATATATGACTGCCCCACCCCACCTACCACACCCACCTTTCACCCTTTTCCCATCCTCTGTACCCTTTTAGGCCTAGATTCACTAACCTTACCGATCCATGGGCGATCCGATCCGTGGCCGGGCGACCGATTCACGAGTCTGCATGCAAATTGACTCGATCGGAAGCACTCCCCAAAGCGACTGCACGGATCGCTGCAGAGCAATCCAGACACATGCACAGACCATCTTCTTTGCCTGTAGGTGGTCTGTGCATGCGCTTGCTCTCCGTGTCAAAACTTTGCTTTTTAAATTTTTTTGCAATTTTGGGGCTTTTACTCGCGAGCCCGTGGCTTTAAACTGCGGCTTTAAAGAGGGGCTGCTCTGCGGCGTGTTCTGGAACAGAATAGTTCAGGCTTGCACTGCAGGGAAGGGCGGCAGAGAGCACCCCAATGATGATGGCTTGCAGCAGCTTCTTGCTGTCCTCTTCCAGCAGGGTCAGCGTACCGACCGGCTTGCTGCCGGCCCCCCGAGCCGCCAGGTGCCATTCCATGCCTGACCCCAGCAGCAGCAACCTCTTCCCCTTCGCTGACTCGGACACCAGGGATCCCCCTTCCTCCTCCTCGAAGCCCCCGATGATGGGGCCGGGCATTGTGTGGCAGTGATCGGTAGAGCGACGTCAGCAGCGAACACAGCATCAGCACAAACTACTTAAAGGCGCTCCAGGACAGAGGCTCCGGGCTGGTGGCACCCAATGCCATAGTAGCCTGAGGCATGGGAAGTTTGCCACGCTAGGTGATGCCAAATGCCATAGCACGGAGGATGGGTAGTTGCTCCCAATGTGCCCCCTGCCTAAACTCTCGTCCAAGTCACACTGTGGCTTCCCTAGGACCTGGGAAAGTTCAGCTTGGAAAATGCTTAGTATAGGAAGGGTCTGGGGGGAGGTTTGCACAGAAAGGTGCATTTGGAGGAAAGGGGGGTCTAGGAAACACGGCAACTTGCCACCGATTGCTTTTCGCAAGAAGGATGTTCCCAAATGTCGCTTTACCAAAAGCAAAAGCACGCGCTTTTACAACCATGAACCCAGATGTTCGTGCTTAGCAAGATGACTCCTAACGTCTGCCTATTTCCCTGCTCTTCTTCAGCAGCCGGGAAGAATTGTTTCTAAATAATAATATAGATCCTTCCCACCTAACATAAGAACATAAGCAATGCCTCTGCTGGGTCAGACCTGAGGTCCATCATGCCCAGCAGTCCGCTCACGCGGCGGCCCAACAGGTCCAGGACCTGTGCAGAAATCCTCTATTTATACCCCTCTATCCTCTTTTCCAGCAGGAAACCGTCCAATCCTTTCTTAAATCCCAGTACCGTACTCTGCCCTATTACATTCTCTGGAAGCGCATTCCAGGTGTCCACCACACGTTGGGTAAAGAAGAACTTCCTAGCATTTGTTTTGAATCTGTCCCCTTTCAACTTTTCCAGATGCCCTCTTGTTCTTTTATTTTTTGAAAGTGTGAAGAATCTGTCCCTCTCTACTCTCTCTATGCCCTTCATGATCTTATAAGTCTCTATCATATCCCCTCTAAGTCTCCTCTTCTCCAGGGAAAAGAGACCCAGTTTCTCCAATCTCTCAGCACATGGAAGGTTTTCCATCCCTTTTATCAGACGTGTCGCTCTCCTCTGAACCCTCTCGAGTATCGCCATATCCTTCTTAAGGTACGGCGACCAATATTGGACGCAGTATTCCAGATGCGGGCGCACCATCGCCCGATACAACGGCAGGATAACTTCTTTCGTCCTGGTTGTAATACCCTTCTTGATTATACCTAGCATTCTATTCGCTCTCTTAGCGGCCGCTGCGCACTGTGCCGTCGGCTTCATTGTGATGTCCACCATTACCCCTAAGTCCCTTTCCTGGGTACTCTCATTCAATAACATCCCTCCCATCGTATAGTTGTACCTCAGGTTTCTGCTTCCCACATGCAGTACTTTACATTTCTCAACGTTGAACTTCATCTGCCATCTCGTCGCCCATTCCCCTAGTTTATTCAGGTCCCTTTGCAATTCTTCGCAGTCCTCTTTAGTCCGAGCTCCACTGAATAGTTTGGTGTCGTCTGCAAATTTTATTATCTCACACGTCGTCCCTATTTCTAGATCATTTATGAATATATTAAATAGTAGTGGCCCGAGCACCGAGCCCTGCGGAACACCACTTGTGACCCTCTTCCAGTCCGAGTAGTGGCCCTTCACCCCTACCCTCTGTTTCCTACCCGCCAACCAGTTTCTGATCCATCTATGCACATCTCCGTCCACCCCATGGTTCTTCAGTTTCCGGAGTAGACGCTCGTGAGGCACCTTGTCAAAGGCTTTTTGGAAATCTAGGTATACGATGTCTATGGGGTCTCCTTTGTCCGTCCGTTTGTTGATTCCTTCGAAGAAGTGCAATAAGTTAGTTAAGCACGATCTCCCCCTGCAGAAACCATGTTGGCTTGGTATCAGAAGTTCATTTCTTTCCAAATGTTCATCGATGTTTTCTTTTATCAGCGCTTCTGCCATTTTCCCCGGAACCGAGGTCAGACTCACAGGTCTGTAGTTTCCCGGGTCACCTCTTGATCCCTTTTTGAAGATGGGCGTGACGTTGGCTATCTTCCAATCCTCTGGTATCACACCTGTTTTCAGGGATAGGTTGCAAACTTGCTGCAGTAGTTCTGCTATCTCCTCCTTTAATTCCTTCAGAACCCTTGGATGGATTCCGTCTGGACCCGGGGATTTGTCAGTTTTTAGTTTTTCTATCTGCCTGCGCACATCTGCAAGGCTCACTTCCATGGATGTTAATTTTTCTGCTTGATTTCCATTGAAGAATTGCTCAGGTTCCGGTAAGTTGGTTGTGTCTTCGTTCGTAAATACAGACGAAAAGAACATGTTAAGTCTTTCTGCGACTTCTTTCTCCTCCTTCACTACCCCCTTCCTGTCTCCATCATCCAGCGGTCCCACCTCCTCCCTAGCTGGCTGTTTCCCTTTAACATATCTGAAGAATGGTTTGAAATTTCGTGCCTCCCTGGCTAGCTTCTCTTCATACTCTCTTTTGGCTTTTCGAACCACTCGGTGACATTCTTTTTGATACTTCCTGTGCTCCATCCAGTTCCCCTCAGTTTTGTCCTTTTTCCATTTCCTGAATGAATTTTTCTTATTGCCTATCGCTTCCTTCACTATTTTAGTCAGCCATACCGGGTCTTTTGTTCGACTCTTTTTGCTCCCCTTTCTGAATCTGGGTATGTACAAATTTTGCGCCTCGCTCACCGTATCCCTGAAAAAAAGCCAGGCATGTTCTACCGTTTGCCATTTCTTGGAAGTGTTCCTAAGTTTCTTCCTTACCATTTCCCTCATTGCTTCATAGTTTCCTTTCCTGAAGTTGAAAGTTGTTGCTATGGTTCTCTTTCCTTTCGGTATTCCTACTTCAACTTTGAACTTGATCATATTATGATCGCTGTTTCCCAACGGTCCCACTACTTCCACTTCCTTTGCAGGGCCCATTAACCCATTTAGGATTAGATCCAGAGTGGCATTTCCTCTCGTTGGTTCTCTAACAAGCTGCTCCATGAAACAATCTTGTGTAGCCTCCAGAAATTCTGTCTCTCTAGCGCATCTGGAGCTTCCAAGTTTCCAGTCTATCCCGGGGTAGTTGAAGTCTCCCATAATAACTGTGTAACTACTTTTGCATTCTCACTTCATCTCGGTTTCCATTTCTCTGTCGATATCTCCGGTTTGCCCGGGTGGACGATAGTATAGGCCCATCTTTATTTCATGTCCTTTCCTATCCGGTATTTTAATCCATAGCGATTCCAGCTTGTTGGTCATCTCCACTGTGTCCATTCTTGTCGATTGTATGCTTTCTTTTATGTATAGGGCTATTCCACCTCCTTTCTGTCCTGACCTGTCCTGGCGATAGAGCTTGTACCCCGGCAGTGCTGTATCCCATTTGCTTTCCTCATTCCACCATGTTTCAGAGATTCCAATGATGTCTATGTCCTCTGCATTGGCCAAAGCCTCTAGTTCCCCCATTTTGTTGCTTAGGCTCCTTGCATTAGTATATATGCAATTTAGGTCCTGGCATTTTCTTGTCTTCACTACCTTTCCCTGTGCTTCGATCCTTGGTGTCTTCTCTTTTGCTGCACTCTTTCTAACCTCCTCTTCTGGGTTAGTCGACTCCTGTAATTTATCCCTTGCTTCTTCCCAGCCTTTTTTCCCCTTAGTATCTTCATGGGATACCTTCTTCCGAATCGTCGACTCTAGGTCAACTGTCGGCTTTCCCCTTCCTTTTAGTTTAAAGCCTGTTCTATTCCTCTCATGACGTTGCTTGCTAGAAGTCTTGTTCCCGCTGCGCTCAGGTGCAGTCCATCTCTCCTGTAGAGCTTGTTCTTGCCCCAGAACGTTGTCCAGTTCCTCACGAAGTGGAAACCTACTTCCTCACACCATTTCCTCATCCACACATTTATTGATTGTAGTTCCTCCTGCCTTTTCACATCTGCCCTCGGTACCGGTAGGATCTCTGAGAATGCTATCTTCTGGGTCCTCATCTTCAGCTTCCTTCCCAGAATCTTGAACTGTTCTATCAGCGTGCCTCTTCTGTAGTCTCTCCTGCTGACATCATTCGTCCCGATGTGGATCATTACTGCGGTCTCTTCCGTCTCTGCTCCATCCAGGATCATCCCAATTTTGTCCACGATGTCCTTGGTTCTCGCTCCTGGGAGGCAGGTCACCAGTCGATCCTCTCTCCCTCCTGCTATGTGGCTGTCCACATGCCTCAGGATCGAGTCTCCCACTAGGATCGCTGACTTTCCCTTCTTCAGTTTTCGCTTCGGTCTCAGGTCAATGTCCTCGGTGTGCTTCTCCCTCTCTTCTGGGCATCGACTAGCCAATTTCTCCCCCACCTGGCATTCAAAAGAAAAAAGTCTAATGCATGCATGCAATAAATCTCCTGATTGCATCGGTGACTTTCCATGATCTCCCTCTGTCACCTGGAAGCTAAGCATTCCAGCATCTCGAGCCTTTTGCAGAATAACAAAAAAAAGAACAAGGAAAATCTTGTCTGCGCTCCCCCTGCTGACTGTGGGATCCTCTTATATTGGCCAGCTTTTTATTTTCAGTAGACATTAGTGTAGGTGAGCAGGAGAGTCGGCAGTGACGTGAGCGATTGGTCCTCAGCAGTCGCTTGTTTTTGGATCTGCCAGCCCAATCGGTGTTCTTGTACAATACCTCTGAAGGCTGAACTCGTGGAATCTTGTATCCTCTTTAGCCTCGGCTGCAGGGCTAATAAAACTTGTTCCCTCCCCTCTAGGTAGCTTCCTGTCATGCTCAGTTTGTTCCTGCGGCCTCACTGCATGGGTGAAATCAGTTTCTTCTGCTCTTGATTTGTTTTCAATTCCTAGTCTTTATTTGATTTGTTTCGCAGGTTTGCCCAAATGCTGTGGATCAACTCTGGGAGTGATCCTTCGGCGGGAGATCGCAAACATTTAAATTTTGTCTGCTTCTGGAGGGTTTTCTGTAAGCTTAAACTGCAGTAAGCCCTCTAGACAACTTGCAGATTGGAACGGGTCTCTGGGATTGGGAGCCATATCTCCCCTGGTTCGTCCACAAAGGGGTAGAGCGCAAGCTGCTGCAGTTCCATGGAGGATGGGATTGGAACTGGACGCGTATCTTCCCTAATTTCCCTGAGGGGTCCTGGTGGTCGTGATCTGTGGTGACAGGGAAGGTGAGGCGGTCAGAAGACCTGAATAATCCAGTTTAATCAGCTCCTGAGGTACTGATCTCCTTGCTTGTACTGTGTATTGCAGGCTGCCATATACTTTCATTGCAGCACATGTCTCTGTGGTGTCTGAGTCAGAGTTTGCTGATTTTGGGGGGGTGCTGAAATCAGGGTTTTGGGTGGGGTGGTTTCTCTACATGCCCTGGTCCCCCCACCTGTAAAATCACCGTTTTTTGCGGTTCCCTGCATTTTTCCTGGGCAGTTTTAGGACAAAGTTGGCACACGCAGTGGCCATCTTGGATTTTCTTTAAAGTTTTCAAAAGTATATTTTTGGGACTTAGAAACTTTGTTTTTCTCCAAATTTCACAGATGGCCACCTAAGGACATGATGGCATGGATTCATGCTGTAAATGCAGCAAATGGCTGGCAGATTTGCAACTGTGTATTACATGCACAAGGGGTATGAACCGTGCATGGATTCCGCAGTATCCTCCTCTGGAGAGGACCTACTTTCCTCCAATTCCACCGGAGATGCATCTGGGACACCAAAATTGGGCAAGGAAGGCGCTTTTGTGAAACACAAGCGCAGTTCCAAGGGAAAAGTCTTGTAAGTCTTCTAAACATTCCAAATTTGAGTCCCGCGGATCAGCTCTTGCCGCCGGTGACTATTTTCCACTGGAATTTGTGGATATGATGTATCTGGCTTTCATGAGAAACAGGGATATGCCCGTTTCTCCCTCTCAGACTCAGGTACGGCAGTTTGTTCAGCCTTTGGATTCTAGCATGTCCATTTGCTCCCTTGCTGTTCTACTTGAACAGCAGGTGGTTTTTCGCCCACCAAATGAGAAGCTGGGCCTCTACGCTTGGGGAGGCGTAACCTGGTGCCCCCTGGCAATTGATGTAAGTCACTGCCGTGGCATTGTCTGAGAAGACGCAGAGCACATGATGAAGACCTTCGAAGTGGAGAGAGCCAGCCAGATTTCCCAAAGCTCCAGGTAATTGAGGAACAACTAAACAGGAACTTCCAGCGTATAGTACCCCAGCCTGTGAGACTGGCATCCATTGTCAGAATCACCCAGTTGGTGATCCGGAGGGGAAGGACAGGGAAGAGGACGCAGCCACCAGGCATGCAAAGAATCCCTTTGTGGACTCCAGTGAGAAACCAGAGCATCTTGGAGCAAGCGCAAATGAACCCTGGTCCAAAAGACCCAAACGATTGTCATCACCATGGTCTTCAGAACCTGGATCTACCTTTTCTCAACTACCCTTTCATCCAGCATCTCTCCCTCCTTCCCCACCACCCCAGGGTCCACCATCTGTACCTTTCTTTTCCCAACTACCCTCCTCTCCAGTATCGCTTTATCTGGGTTTTAAAAAGCTTCCCATCAAAATCGCATTGGGAAGGGGCATCCACGCACACGTAGACGCAATGTGGTAATGTCATGTGCATGTGATGTCATTGTGTCGCATGCGCGGATGTCATCTGGAGGCAGAACAGGGCATGACACAGGCAGAACTGGGCGGGCCTGAGGGCACGGCCATGGGTCCAGATTTTCCTTCAGGAAAATCTGGTAACCCTAGTTGAAGGAAAAATATTTAATGTAATTAAATAAAACCATGGTACAAG
This sequence comes from Geotrypetes seraphini, assembly GCF_902459505.1. NCBI lineage: Eukaryota > Metazoa > Chordata > Amphibia > Gymnophiona > Dermophiidae > Geotrypetes > Geotrypetes seraphini. The sequence continues at coordinate 25,761,772 of NC_047101.1, read as the reverse complement.
TGTTGCCTTTGGTTTAATGCTGGTTCTATTTCTAAGCTGCTTTTTCATTTCTTTTCAGATGGCACTTGCACCGCAGAGAATGTCAGTTTCAGCACTCTCCCAGGTTAGAAGAGGATTGAAAGGAAACCTTTATTTGGTATAAGGGATATGTGGATAAAAGTATGCATGTTGTACTATTTCACATGTATTTTTTACTTGTTTTGGGCAGAAATGTTCTTGGGCATAGTTTGGAACTACATGCATAACTCTGTATTTTCAAAACTTTGCATTTATTTTAACCCAGGAAAAATATCGGCACAAGTTAACAGGTATAAATGTATGTATGTTTTTACTGAGATAATTTTGAAATTGAAAATTCAACTAAAAAGAATGGGGGAAATTCAATAACTGGGCATAATGAGTTAGGTGCCATGCTGGGCACGTTGAGCACCAATTCTATAACAGCAGCTGTGCCAGTGGCATGTGGGATTTAGTAAACAACAAAAAAAAAGCTGGGCTAGGGATTTACTCAGCTCCATGAAGGTCCTGATTACACTACTCTGAATTTGATTGCTTAAGCAGACAGCCTCTCACCGCTTGCTCAACCAATGAAATTGGAAGCAAAAGTGGCCTGCCCTCAGGGGCAGTGTTGCCAGTTGGACGGTTTTCCCGCCCAATTGGGCTACTTTTAAGCCCCCCTGCGGGAAATAAAGGGCTTGAGCGGGTAACGGGTTTTTGGGCTATTTTTTAAGTAATGGGCTATTTTGGGCGGGTATTTTTTTTTTTTTTTCATTGGTTCTGCTGCAGCACAACGGGCCAATCACAAATGACCTTAGGAACTCTGAAGTTGTTTGTGATTGGTCCATCGTGCCCTAGCTGAACCAATGAAAATTCATTCAGGACGAGACTGGTCCAGGCACCGCCACGGCAGGAACATCTATGCTGAGCACTACAGCTGAAGCTGGGCTGCTGCTGCTGATTGAGAGTAGCACCAGGGTTTTAGACAGCTGAAAAGGAGTGAGGGGCTGCAGTGAAGAGTCATGATTGCAGGGCCCTAGGGCAAAGTAAAACAGGAGCGAAAATCCCCACCTAGTTGCAGAAGGTCCCCTCCTAAAAAATACAGCACCCAAAATTGGCCGAGATAAAGTTCAGTCACTCTTCTGTCTTTGAGCAATCTGGCCGCAGGGTCCTCCATTGGTCACAGCACATGGCTCTAAAAGTGGCACAGAGAGATGGGCAGAGGAGCCCATGGGGGTGCTGAGCCCAACTCTCCCTTATTTCCGGGCTTAATTCTGCAGCATCAGCAGACAAATACATATATAGACATGCACATTTGTACATTTTTATTCTATAGTGTGACCTGTATATGAACATTTGCTGGAGGGATGAGACTAAATCTCCCTTAATTTAATGGCTGACAGTTGGTCACCCTACTAAGTATCCCACCATCAGGATTTCTAGGGATGGCTCATTTGTTTGTGAGCTCCAACTGCAGTCAGCATGTGAGACCCCTCTCCTCCTCACCCCCAAGGGTTTTTGCTAAACCAGCAGACTTGTGAATGACTGCAGAACCCACCCAACGTTCCCAAAATTTTTGAAGGTGCTAAACCCCAGCAGAAATGACTTCTCACTGGACCAGGTCAAGGGTAGCCACAGAGCTAGTTGCTATGATAGGCAGCGACCCCGCTTCAGCTTTGAGCCTCACCCAAAATGGAACTGCCAAAAGGCTGACCGGAAAGACAGGCGCAGCTCGACTTCTACCGCTCTGCCAGAAGTAGCTGTTCACGAGGGCTCGGAACTTCAAATCTCATAGAGACCAATCCGGCGGGAACAGCCACCATCCTGAGCAGTGAGCTGAGCATGCACGCAGTGAGAGCACGGCTTATGCTGCTGCTGATGCATGTGCAGGCATAGAGCGGGACTCGGAGATGCTGGAAGGAAAACTGCAGAGCTGGTGGCAGGTTGCTAGTGAAATCGGCATCGCTTCAAGGAGAAGACGGTAGGAGATGCTGGCTGGGGAGTGATGGGGTGATAAATGCTGGCTCAAGGGGGGATAGGAAAGAGTGTAAGAAATGTTGGCTGGAAGGAGACAGGGATGAGAGAGATGCTGGCTGGCGGTAGAGGGTACAGGGATGAAATGCTGACTGGGGGAGGGGGTTGTACAGTTTGCTGGGGTATACAGGGACGAGAGAGATGCTAGCTGGGAGTGAGCAGTACAGGGATGAGATGCTGACTGGGGTGTTCAGGAACGAGAGAGGTGCTGAAGGGGTTGTATAGCTGAGAGGGGGTACAGGCATGAGGGATGAGTGAGAGATGCAGGCAATGGGGGTAAGGGAGAGATGCTGGCTCAGGAGTGGAAGAACCAACACACCAAGAAGAACATAACAGAGAAAAGATTCTAGATGAGGACTGAGTGTAAATAGAGGGACACTGAAGTAATGCTAGGTAGAGAGGGACAGACATGGAGAAGAATGCTTGATGGGGGAGAGAGAATTGAGATGGGGCATAAAAGGACAGCAAGACACAGGAACATTGCTTGAAAAGGGGTGATTCTGACAGATGATGGAAGCAGGGGAATGGAGAGGAGCATAGAGGAGAGAAGCTCAGGATAGAGATGTGAGAGGGAGGGGACAGATGGGGACAAAATGTAAAATAGGTGATCTTGGGAAGACAGTTAAACCCCCCCCCCCCCCAACAAAGAAAAGGGAATCCGGGACCTAAGTGGGCATCCTTCTTGCCAGGGGATGTCTGGGTGGGGTTCTAGCTCAGGAGGGATTGGGCATCCCTCATGTTAGTCATCTTTGGGGGGGGGGGGGGCAAGTTCCCTGCCGCAGCCACTAAACTGATCATAGCAGGGAGATTTCCTTGCTCCAATACTCCAATTACCTTACCGAACAATTGTCAACCTATATTTCATTAAGTCAAAAATAGTAGGTGGTGAGGAAAATGCTTTGAAAGAATGCAGGGCTGAGGTCAAACTCAATGACAATATAACACTGGAACCAAGACTTCTCAGAGTAAATATCCAAAGGAGAAGTAAGAAGAGATTCAGATACAATAAAGTAAATGCATTTATACATACACTCAGATATGTGTAATCCGACCAAGAGCCGTGGTGGTTCCTATAGCCGAACCCACCATCCCATCACTGTGTATGACTATAATGCTAATAATATGGGGGTGCTTCTTAAATAATAAAAGTATTTTTCAGTGGCAATGAAAGGAAAACCAATTCCTACTTAACTTAAAGGGGTGTTAGTAAGTCCCGACATGGACCATGTTTCGAGGGTCTTTTTCAAGGAACCCAAAAGAGGAGTTGGTAATTTCAAATGCCAAAGAAATGGTTGCTAGGTGATGTAGATGAAAATTTTTTTACTAGAGTGAAGAAAGATAAAAAAACAAGGTTTTAAGGTTAATACAACCTGCTTACATATCATTGTCTGAAAAGAAAGGTCTAAAAAGCAACACAGGAAAAGGTACATGCCATAAGTTGAAGAAGTAACTTTTAAGCCTTCAAAGGTATGGCGGCAAACAGACACCGAGTTTAAATGTCAAAGGCAAAAATGACCTAGTGCGTGAAAAACGGAACTACGCACAGATCAGCTGAGCTGCACTGATATATCTTGTGAAAAAAAATGGGCCGACTGGAAAAAATGTTAAACAAATGGTCATACTAAGGAAAGGCCACCAGGGGGAGCAGGATACAGAGAAACTAGGTTAACAGTGCAAAAATACTGAGATCGAAAAACTGAAAAAAGGAAAGAAAACATATGAATAAAAATGAAAAAATGAGTGAAAAAGATGAAAAGAATAAAAAATATATACCAAAATGTGTAAAAAATATCATAGAAAAGCTTGCCATTCGATTTCACTGTTAAGTCCATCAGGGTGAAGGGTATATAGTTTCGAGGATTAACCGTTGTTCTTTAACCCATAAGATACAGTGAAAGGTCACCACCCCTCTACATACCCTTCACCCTGTGTGCTTTAGCTGTCAAAGTTAGCCAAAAGGGCTCCCAACAATGGCAGAACATTCGCCCAGGCATCGTTCCATGGAAGCCTTCTGCAGCATCAATGAACAAGTGTAGGAGGATCCGATGAAATCCAACAATGCAAAATCACCTTCTTTCTGCCAATCACTTTTTAACACCTTCTCCTCTATGAAATTTTTTTTTAGCAATATTCCACTTGTCACAGCTAGGAAAAGGCAGCATCTTAACCACTGCATTGAGTACTAGAACATTGTAAAATTAAACAAAACAAGCCAGATTAGTACAGATTGATCCTTAACAGTCAATTCCAACAGAAAGCATGTCTTTTTTCACACACACAGAACGCAGATACTTATTCTATACTGGGTGAGAGTGTAACTGCAAACTAAAAATAGAATATGTAGATGACAATGAAACTGCACCCTAAGAAACCAGATTCTGCATAGAATGCAACACCACAGCTGCTCTTTGTGACCCTGGGCATGTCACTTAATCCCCCCCCCCCCCCAATTGCCTCAGGTACATTAGATAGATTGTGAGCCCACTGGGACATACAGGGAAAAAATGCTTGCATACCTGAATAAATTCATGTAAATCATTCTGAGCTCCCTTGGGAGAACGCTATAGAAAACTGAATAAATAGATAAACAGTAATTCATGTCCTCTAGTACTGTGCAAAATTTAATGATACCATGTTATAGGCCAAATCCATTTTTCAATTAGCTTTCAGAGGCCAAAATCTCCTTTCTCAGGTAAGTACTATATACTGCTGCTACGATATCTTACCTGAGGAAGAGGGGTTTAAAATGTCCTAAAATTAGTCTAATAAAAAGATCACCTTATTTCCATTTTCAAATTATAAACATTTATTATCACAGCTATAATACTACTTTATCCTCAAACAAAAAAAGAGAAAAAAAACCCACAAACCTTTTTTTCTGCCTTGGTTGTCTCTGAGTTTCTGCTTTCCTCATCTTTTCTTTACTCTCTCATTCTTTCCAATGTCTGTCCTCTTTCTGTGTTCCTTCCAATATGGCTTGTCCCTCTTTCTCCCCATTCCATCCAGCCTGAGTCCTCAATCTCTCCTTGATCCACCATTTCCCTTTTGTGTCTGTCTGTGGCACCATTCCACCTCTTTTCCTGCATCAACCTTCTGTGTGCCCATCTCATTTATATGGCTATCTCACCTCTTTTCCAGAATCTTCATTGTGCCCCTGTCTGTACCCTCCACCCTCATGTTCATCATCTGCCCTCTCAATGTCCTTATCTTCCCCCTTTTTTCAGCTTTGCTTCTCTGTGTTCCTATCTCCTCTTCCCCTTTTCAGCATTGCCCCTTCTGTATCCCCATTAACCCTCCATTTCAGAAATTATCCCCCTCTGTTTGCTCATTTAGCCTCTTTCAGCCTTGACTCTCTCTGTAAACCCATTTACCCCCCTTTCAGCATTGCTCCCTCTGTATCACTATTCTTATATTTCCCACTTGCCCCTTCTCTGTGTCACTATTTGTCTCCATTTTCAGTGTCCCCTCTCTTTCTTTGTTCCTGTACCCTTTAGCCAGCATCTTTCCACTCTCCCTCCAGCCCGTATGAGTTTTTCCTTTCCTTTCCCTCCCCTCCCTGTCTATCTCTTTCTCCCCCTCTCACCCATGAGTCCTGTATCTGCCCTTTCCCTTCCACCTGTACCCGCATCCCCTTCCCTGCGACCTTCTTTGGTGACTCTGCAGTGGCGGTGATCAAGAGAGGCTGCCGATGTCAGGGCCTTCCCTCTGCGAGTCCTACCTGTGCGGAAACAGGAAGTTGAAACAAATAGGTGGGTCTTGCAGAGGGAAGGCCCCGACATCGGCAGCCTCTCTTGATCACTGCCGCTGCAGAGTTGCGGGGGAGGGGGTGCAGGTACAGATGGAACAGAAAGGGACAGATGGGAAGGCTGCCGGAAGAGGAAGTTGCTCCGGAGCATAACGCTGACCGTGGCTGGGATGATTTCTTTTTTAAGCTGCTGTCACCAGAATGGCAAAACCCGAACTATAGCAGCATCCGGATATGTTTGGGGAAATCCAGACATCTGGTAACCCTAAAGCACAGTAACAAGAAATATTGAGTAATAGCAGTCATGCCATCATCCAATTTGTGTGCTGAGACACTCTTGCTGTTTTCACATACATATATATAACTCTAATTTGACAAGAACTTGAATTTAAAAGCAGAACATTTGACTTCACAGGTATTTCCCCAAATAATCCAGTGATCCCAGCATATATGAATCAGACAGAGCCACTGACTGTAGTTGCTTTTGGTAAGTGTTTGTTTCTTTCTTGGGGGCTGGCTATGCATGCATGTGTCTTCAGTGAGAGAAAATGAAATGTCTCTTGGTGAAGTGCTTGCAGTTTCTGTAATTCAAAAATCTTGATGGATCCTGGTACTGCCTCCTAGTGACCTTTCAGGGACCCAGCACAGGAAATTGTGTGGGATGATGGCAGATTTTTCTCCCTACCCTTCTGAGAATATCCTCTGACCTTTTCCTTTCTATGTGTCTTCACTTGTTTTAATTGGTTTAGTGCCGAAGTAGTTCAGCTATCAGTGCCCAAAATGGCTAATTGCACTCTTTTCCATGGTTTGTAGCAGCCTCTGATAACACTGGTCAACAAGCATTTTGCTACTGGAGTTCTGTCACCTGTACCTTAACAAGGGCCATATGCTGACTCTAAATCTGACAAGAGTTTTCGTCTATCACATCCTGTTTTAAAGTTATGTGTCAGTTTGTGTTATTTTCGTCAATAATACTTCTGTGAAGCGTTGGTATTTTACTGTTTCTGTAACACAATATTGCCTTTTAGGAAAGCTCATCGATCACATATACCAATAATTTGAAAATTTATACTAAAAAGTGATTGTGCTGCTTGTTCTACTAGTGAATTTTTATATTTTGTTTATTTTTATCTAAGATATTATAATTGTTATGAACAGATGAGGTTGTGTTAACCATCCTGATAATGTCTGTTATGTCTGCGGACAATTTACTGCACAAGATCGGCGAAAAAAATCTGTCCGGCAGACTTAAAAATGCATATAAGCATTATTTTGGCTATAAAGTTGGGCGACCAAGATAAAGCTTGGACACCTCATGTGTGCTACACTGTCTGAATGGGAAAATAAGAAATACTTTGAGTACACTCCTCCCTCCGTATTCGCAGTTTCTGCACTCGCGATTTCGATTATTTGCGGTTTTTAGCTTGCTGGCTCCTCCCCCAAAATTATGTCATCCATGAGTGCAGATAAAAATTTTGGCGCGTTTTTCCAAGCACTGATTCCCAGTTTGCACAGAGAACATCGCTGATTCCCAGCACTTTCTTCACTGTTTTGCCTCTCCTTCAGGAACAGGTCTCCCACCATGTTATTTGTGGTTTCATCATATTCACGATGGTTTTTAATAGAAAACCGCAAATAACATATGAAAAAGTTATTCACGGTTTTTCTGTATTTACGGGTCTGTTAATCCCCTATCATCGCGAATACAGAGGGAGAAGTGTATACTCTCTCATACCAAGCAGCTCTTTATGATAACGATTTTCGATTAGTGCTGCTTACATCCTACTCTTATGGCCATTTAGAAAATTGTTGAAAAATTTCCTTTTTTTAAAATTTTTGTCGAATTAGATCTCATCATACTCTCTCATATTGTTATTTTTTATAAACCGCAATCTACTTTTATGGACATTTTAGAAAATTGTTGAAAACTTCCTCTTATCAAAATATTTGTCAAATTAGATCTTGTCATACTCTCTAATTACACACACAAACAACTATGGTGAATTTAGGAAACACCTAAAAACATACCTGTTCTTGAAATACCTAGGTAACGAATCTGTACAAAAGACCCCATCACAATCCCACCCCCCCAAATCTGATTTCGTAAACTGTTAACCACTAATCTCCAACTATGAATGTTCCATTCAATTTGTAGAATCTTTCTAATTCATTGTAAACCGCATAGAACTTCACGGTCCTGCGGTATATAAACTGTTATTATTATTATATTGTAATCTTTTGTAAACCGCATCGAACTAATGATTATGCGGTCTAGAAATCCGACGTAACATAACATAACATGCCTTTCGCTGTATCCATTGTGTGGCGTGAACCAACAAATCATCACTCAAGTTACTTTTGCATTACAAAAATTGCTGGATTCACAAAGAGGAATAAATAAAAAATTTTGTATCCTGATTGCCCGTCAGCAATTAAATCCATTCCATGACTTGGAGAATCCCGTTCCAATTCCTCCTTCTTGCATTACAATGTGCCAAAAGTTCATGTTTCATGTTTATTAAAATTTGATGCAAACGTTTATAACATGGTTTCAAAGTGAATTACAAATATAAAAAGGGGTAATAACATTTCACACATATATTAACAAAAAAATAGACAGACCTACAGAAAACAATGGGGAAATGGGTGGAACTCCAAAATTTTTGAGAAAGATAAAATTGAAAGGTCAAACAATGCGGAGAAGCTAAAAGACCTAAAAAAAATAAAAAAAAAGTTTGATTGTTGAATTCTAATTTCCGAAGGCATCTTTAAAAAGAAACGTTTTCAAAAAACTTTTAAACTTATCTAGAGCAGATTCTTCTCTAATATATCCTGGCAAAGAATTCCATAATTGAGGCGCAGCTATCGAGAATATTTCTGTTCATCTCGTGCTGATAACTTTAAGAGATGGTACTGAAAAAAGATTTTGGTCAGAGGACTGCAGAGTTTTGGATGGAATATAAGGTAGGCAGATTAGATTGGTGGATCTTAAATGAAAGTAATGCTTTTTTATAGGTAATTCGATGGGGTATTGGTAACCAATGTGCCTTTTTTAGGAGAGGTGTTACATGGTTGTACTTTTTTGAATTTGTTATGATTTTTATTGCCATGTTTTGGATAAGTTGTAGTCTCCTTATTTGTTTTGGGGTGATACCTTTTAGCAGAGAATTACATTAGTCGAGTTTCAAAATAACCAAATAGTGGATAAGTATATTGAGTGCTGATGACCTGATCATGCGCAATTTGTAAAAACAGTTTTTCACTGTTTGTTTTATGTGGTCTTGGTATGTTAATTTGTAGTCTATAATAACCCCAATAATTTTAATACTTGCAACCTGTTGTAAGGGAATGTTGTTGATTTTAATTGGCTCTTGGAATTTTTGATCTTCCTTCCAGGGAAAAAAGATAATCTGGGACTTGGTAACATTTAAGCAGTGGTTCTCAACCCTATCCTGGGGACCCCCCAGCCAGTTGGGTTTTCAAGGTATACCTAATGAATATGCATGAGAGAGATCTCTCTCATGCATATTCATTAGGGATATCTTGAAAACCCGACTGGCTGGGGGGTCCCCAGGACAGGGTTGAGAACCACTGGTTTAGGGCTAACATATTTAGCCTCAGCCATTGTTTGTTTATTAATTTAAAAATTTATATACCGCATACAACTATACAGTTTCCAAATGACATACATAGAATCTTGTTTCCTTCCGATTGTCACGTATAACAGACACATCAAGACAACATCGCTAATCATCCCTGTTATAATAGGGATAGAGCACAAATTTGATCAGTTCAGAAGTACAAACAAGCTTTAAATCATACTTCGATGTCAGAAAAATTCTAGAAGGCGATTATCAACTGAAATACATCTTAGCATAAGAAGGCATTAGCAAACAATTGAGTTTTCAGCATTTTCTTAAAATTCATCCTCCCCATACAAAACCGCAGGATATCAGGCAAGGCATTCCATAGTTGTACGCCAGCCACAGATATCATTGATGCTCCGATCCTAGCATGCTTAGTTGACATTCTCCCTTCCACGTTACGTATGTTTAGTTTTTGTTTGTTTTGCTGCCCCCTTAATTGTATGTAATTTTAATGATATGTTCATCGCTTAGACATTTGAGTAAGCGATTAATCAAATATACAATAAACTTGAAACTTGATCCCATTTACATCTCTAAGCTCTCTTCTCGGTTTATAGATATGAAAAAAATTTTGTAAGATCTTTGGGGAAGCATGATTCAATGTCTGATGTATAATTGCATTGGTTAATTTCCTGAATTTCACCTGGATCCTTGGTGTTAAGTGGGTGTAAAAGTTTGATATCATCCGCATAAGCATATGGGGTGAATCCATTGGGCCAGTGTTACTAATGGAGCAAGAAAAATGTTGGAAAGAAGCGGCAAAAGTATAGATCCCTGCGGGATTCCATAATTATAAGGAACAGCATCCGATGTAGAATTATTAAAGCTAACCTTAGCAGTGCGTTCAGAGAAATATGAACTGAACCAATTGAGTACTTGATCGCTAATGCCTATGGTAGCTAATCTATTAAGAAGGAGTGAGTGGTCTATTGTATCAAATGCTGCAGAGAGATCTAAAGATATAAGGATGACAGGTTTGTGGTGGTCTAAATGGTATAGGATTGTTGTAGTAAGGCCAATAAGGGAATGTTCAGTGAAATGGTGAGCTCTGAATCCAGTTTGGTTTGGATGGAGAACATGTTGTTTTATCTATGAAATCTGAGATCGGATTGAAAACGATTTTTTTCTGTTACCTTTGCAAGGAATGGCAGGTTGGCGATAGGTCTGTAGTTCGATATTTCATCGACTGGATGAGAATGGTCTTTAATTATGGGCCTTATTAATGACTCCTTCTAAGCTTTTGGAATAGAACTTATTGATAAACTGCTTGAAATAATTGTATGGCTATACGGACCTAAGATTGAAAACAGTTGTTTAATTTTAGATGGGGGAATTAGATCAGAGGCTGAGCCTTTCAGTTTCATATTAACACCAAGCATTGTTGAAACTAAGCAGAAAAACCTTATTTGTATTTTCATTCAGGCACACCACTCCTCTGTGTGTGTGTGTGTGTGTGTGTGAAGAAACAAGCAGGAGTGGTGTGCCTGAATGAAAATACAGATAAGGTTTTTCTGCTTAATTTCAACAGTGCTTGGTGTTAATACACTGTAGCGTTTGCTCTTTAAAATTGATGCTGACTGATCCTGTGGATGAAACATTATATGGACAATGTGATAGAATTGCACAAAATATTGCTGTGGACTTTTTTTGAGCCCATGAAGCATTAACTGAGGTTTTTTCTCCACATATTTCTATGCTGTGCTTAGGTGAGTGCAATATACTGCGATTTTCTCTCACCCTGTATTGTACTACACAGTGGTTGGTGGAGTGATCATTACTATGTCAAACATAATTTTTGTTTTTTTCTTTGATAATTGAATTATGCTCTATTGAAATATATAGTGATTTCAATTACCCCAACATTGACTGGTCAAATGTTACATCGGGGAATGCTAGGGAGGTAAAATTCCTAGATGTCATAAATGACTGCTTCTTGGAGCAACTGGTTCGGGAACCAACAAAAGGGGGCGCTATTTTAGATTTGGTCCTTAGTGGAATGCAAGACATTGTACAGGAATTAACTGTGTTGAGTACACTAGGAAACGGTGATCATAACGTGATGAACCTAAGGGCCTCCGAGGGCTAGATTCACTAAAGTCAGTGATCGTTGCTAAATCTGTTTTTATAGGTTTAGCAACGATTGCTGCTAACTGACCTGATACACTAAATGGCTCACTGCATGTTTTTCTGCTCGATCGCCCATTTTCCGATCCGGCAATGCAAATTAGAAAAACCCCATGCAAAATAACCAAGCAATTGATTCACTTATATCGTTTGGCTATTTAGTATCGAGTTTTACCAATCCTAAAACCTGATTGCTGTAGACCTGTTAGTAACTGTGTTACCGACAGGTCTGCCTGGTTTAGAAACATAGAAACAGACGGCAGATAAGGGCCACGGCCCATCTAGTCTGCCCACCCCAATGACCCTTCCCTACCTTTCTCTGTGAATAGATCCCACGTGTCTATCCCATTTGGCCTTAAAATCAGGCACGCTGCTGGCCTCAATAACCTGAAGTGGAAGACTATTCCAGCGATCAACCACCCCTGATTTTCCACGGATGTCCCCTTAATGCCGCGGGACCCTTGAAAAAGAAGATATCTTCTTCCACCTCGATGCGGCCCGTGAGATACTTGAATGTCTCGATCATGTCACCCCTCTCTGTGCGTTCCTCGAATGAGTACAGCTGCAACTTATCCAGCCGTTCCTCGTACGGGAGATCCTTGAGTCCCGAGACCATCCGGGTGGCCATTCTTTGGACTGACTCCAGTCTCAGCACATCCTTACGGTAATGCGGCCTCCAGAATTGCACACAGTATTCCAGGTGGGGCCTCACCATGGATCTATACAATGGCATAATGACTTCAGGCTTACGGCTGACGAAACTCCTGCGTGTGCAACCTATGATTTGCCTTGCCTTGGATGAAGCTTGCTCCACTTGATTGGCAGTCTTCATGTTCTCACTGACGATCACCCCTAAGTCTCGTTCTGCTTCAGTTCTTGTTAGGATCTAGCCATTAAGGGTGTAAGTCTTGCATGAATTTTGGCTGCCCAGGTGCATGACTTTGCAATTTTTGGCATTGAAGCTGAGTTGCCAGGACCTAGACCAGCGCTCCAGTAGGAGTAGGTCGTGCATCATGTTGTCGGACATTAAATTTATGTCTGTTGTGCTTTTGCCCACTACATTGCTTAGTTTGGCGTCATCGGCGAATAATGTTATTTTACCTCGCAGCCCTTCTGCCAAGTCTCTTATAAAGATGTTGAATAGGATCGGGCCCAGGACCGAGCCCTGCGGCACTCCACTGATTACCTCCGTCATTTCGGAGGGGGTGCCGTTCACCATCTCCATTGACCATTACCCTTTGTTGCCTTCCACTCAGCCAGTTCCTGACATAGCCTGTCACTTTGGGGCCCATCCCAATTGCACTCAGTTTAGTTATTTAGACACCTGTGTGGAACACTGTCAAAGGCTTTGCTAAAATCTAAATACACCACATCTAGCGCCCTTCCTCTATCCAATTCTCTGGTCACCCAGTCAAAGAAATTGACCAGATTTGTCTGACAAGACCTATGTTGAAGGTGGATCAGACAGGATCCATCCCAGGATATTGAGGGAGCTCAGAGAGGTTCTGGCGGGTCCTATTAAAGATTTGTTCAACAAATCTTTGGAGCTGGAAGTGGTTCCTGAGGATTGGAGAAGAGTGGATGTGGTCTCTATTCATAAAAGTGGTCACAGAAAGGTAAGCCTCACTTCAATTATTGGAAAAATAAAGGAAGAATTGCTAAAAGAAAGGATAATTCCTAGAATCTAGTGGGTTGCAGGATCCGAGGCAACATGGTTTTACTAAAGATAAATTCTGCCAAACAAATCTGATTGAATATTTTGATTGGGTGACCAGAGAAATGGATCAAGGGCATATGCTAGATGTTATATACTTAGATTTTAGCAAACTCTTTGACATGGTACCTCATAGGAGGCTCTTGAACAAACTCGACAGGCTGAAGTTAGTGGTGAACTGGATTAGAAACTAGTTGATTGTCAGACGCCAGAGGGTGGTGGTTAATGGAATGTGCTCCGAGGAAGGAAAGATGAGTAGTGGACTCCCTCAAGGATTGGTGCTAGGGCCAATCATGTTCAATATGTTTGTGAGCGACATTGCCGAAGGGTTAGAAGGAAAGGTTTGCCTTTTTTCAGATAATACTAAGATTTGTAATAGTGTAGAAACCAAGGAGGGAATGGAAAACATGAAAAAGGATCTGCAAAATTTAGATGAATGGTCTAATATCTGGCAACTAAAATTCAATGCAAAGAAGTGCAGAGTAATGATATGTAACATCTATGTTTGAGGACACAGAAACTTATAAAATGTTAAAAACTTTCAAATTAGTCATAAAAACTTCCTTTTAAAGCTCAACTGGTCAGAGTGCATGTTTAAAATATATAGTGAATCACATAAACATTGCTGAATTATGGATTGAAATTTAAACAAATATGCAAACATATTTACTACATACGTATTCTAAATATTTTAAAGTATACCTGAGCCTCAATACATCCTCAACCAGAGAAAAACCACACTACTTATCTCGCTTGATCTCTCAGCTCCCTTCGATACTGTCGACCACCAACTTCTGTTCCTAAACCCTGATAAATCTAATGGAATTTATCTTTGGGCCATTAAAAACAAAACTCTTGCCTCCCTATTTGTCTTAAATCCATCTCTCTTCAAATAACAAACAGTACAAAGATTCTAGGAGTAATCATCGATGATGAACTTTCTTTCCACCAACAGATAAGCTCAGTGGTCAGGAAATGCTTTTACAAACTCAGAATGATCAGATCAGTTAGAGCTTACTTGAACATTCTCTGGTAATATCGCAATCAATTACTGTAAATCCCTGTATCAAGGAATCGCCCAAAAAGAAATAAGAATATTACAAATTATTCAAAACACAGCAGTGAAACTAATACATAATGCAAAAAAATTTGACCACATTACCCCACTCCTTATAAAATCTCATTGGCTCCCAATCACTCATCGAATCACATATAAAATTTTACTACTTACCTTCAAAACCAAACTAACACAAATACCTGGATTTATTGACAGATTTCTTATTCCACACTGTCCAACTAGAACACTTTGATCAGGTAACCAGCATCTTCTGGTGATTCCTTCCCCGCGACATCTATTCTACGATACCACCAGAAATTTTTTTTTTCCGTTACAGCTCCTACAGTCTAGAATTCCCTGCCCTCATATCTCCGGGAGGCAGTCCCTATGGACAGATTTAAAACCAACTTAAAGATCTTCCTTTTAAGGATACCTTTGATAAGTAAATGCTAGACTTCAAGAAGAAGGACGAGCATATCTCTGCACAGAGTTAAATAGGGGAGGGTCATTAGGGTGGGCAGACTAGATGGGCCGCGGCCCTTATCTACCGTCTTTTTCTATGTTTCTATATCCCCTTCCTCCTGTGTTGACCTTTTTATGTCTCTCTCTCCTATTACAAATTGTATTTCTCCCCTAATCCTTTTGTCCCCCCTTATGTCATTTAAGTCTCATTGTACAATGTCTTTCCCTTGATTTTAATAGTTATGACTTTGTGCACCGCTTAGACAATTTTTTAAGCGGTATATCAAATTTTAAATAAAACTTAGAGAGTTGTGTGATGCAATTTTTTATACTCTGCACAGAAATGTAATTGAGAAATATAAAAAATACTGAACATCAAATGTGAGACAAAAAAGGGGATAAAAAAGGAAAAGAAGAAGAATAAAGAAATAAAGAAAAAAAGAAAATGGCAAAGTAAAAATGATAAAAAATAACCATACCTTATGGCTGTGGTGCTGAGTCAAGTAGTCAAATAAATTAAACAAATAATAAGAAGCTGAAAACAAAATTGAAAATTATAACAAATAGTGAAATGATGTTTAACTACCCCAATCAGAAATGTATTTTTGAATTTATACGTAAGAATATGGTTCAAAACTTTCATGTGGATGGGACCAAGATTCAATGCATACTTTTGACTTACTTTAGGTAACTGAGCTTTGTTGCATATCGGTGAGTTACCAACAAATATATTATCATAAAGTACATTGCTTAATAATTTTTCAATATGATCAATTTATTAGAAGCATATGATGGAGACCTAGAGAATACTCTTTTAGTCACCTTGTACATCGATGCACTGTATACCAATATCCCACAGTTAGGGCTCCTTTTACTAAGCTGTGCTAGCGTTTTTAGCGCATGCTAAATCCGCGCTACGTAGCTAGAACTAATACCAGCTCAATGCTGGCGTTAGCGTCTAGCGCACGCGGCATTGTAGCGCCCGCTATTCCGCGCGTTAATGCCCTAACGCAGCTTAGTAAACGGAGCCCTTAGTCTCTCAGCATTGTTGAAAAAACACTAAAGAAAAGAGAAACATACAAAAGGATTCCTAATCATTTCATCCTCACCCTGGCAACCATTGCAATTAAGCTAAATTATCTAAATTCACAAACAGTGATAAGAAATATTTAGAATGACTATAAACACTCTCTCTATCCACTGTATACTAGTAGTGACATCAAATCATGATAAATCTAGTATAGTTTTATGTGATATTCTTCTATTTAATGGTGGAAAAAGCCTCAGATTTGGACTTACTGTGCTCCTGATGTAATCATTGGCAAAAAAAAAAACCAAACACCTGCCTTCCTATTTATCTAAAATATTGTAATTTAACTAGTATTTGCTTTTTTTTCTTCATACATAAGGGATACAATGGCATTTTTGAATAAACTACATACTTGTGTGGTGGATGAAGAGATCTATCTAGTGACAATGGATGTATGTTCATTCTATACCATCATTTCACAACAAGAGACTATCCATTTGTAGTGGTTTTTTTTTTGAAGAAAGACCACATCCTCACTGTGTGCTGACACGATTTATACAACAATTAGCAGAGTTGATGAAAGAAAGTTTATTTTTATTTGAGAATAAGCTGTTCTTGCCAGACTTCAGGAGTGGCGATGGCCATTACTATGGCGAACAAACAGAACAACATCTCGCCTTCAGGGAAGAACAGTCAAATCAAAAAGGCAAGGGTGGTGTCTTTTCAACTGGTATTCACAAAATATAGTCCCCATCGGTAGCCAACCTTTTTATGGCCACATTTGAGAATAAGTGGGTTTATACATCACAACACTATCTGGATGTAGCCCAATGGGTAAGATATATTGATGATTCTTTCTTTATTTGGAAGAACTCAAAAGAAAAATTGGAGTGTATCATTAACTATCTAAATACATGCCATTGTAAAGTAAAATTAATACACATATGATAAAGTAGAAATATATTTTCTTGACGTGCAGATCAAAAAGCAAGGAAATATATATTTTCAACAAAAGTATTAAAAAAATCCAATAGACAGAAATTCACTCTTGCACTACTCAAGCTTTCATCCTACTCCATTAAAGAAAGGGTTACCTTATTCTCAATTTTTACGATTGTGGAGAATATGTTCTTCAAAAGATGATTTCAAAATACCAGCAAAAGAACTTAAGGAGAAATATAGAAGATGTGGGTATCCAGAAAACATAATACGAGCAGCTTGTAGACATGCCTATTATAGTAGATATTTACTTACAATCTAAAGAAAAAAAGATCAAGACGAACATGTGACTTGTATTTTAACATATGCACAAAACAGTCACTAGATAGCATCTATTTTGAAGAAATATTGGTGAATATTGAACATTGGTGGTATTTTTAAAGATAAACAACTAAAAATTGTATATTGCAGAAATAAGAACTTAAGAGATACTTTGCCCTTCAATGTTACCTGATAATACACCTATTGGATTGATTGAGGAGAGAGGTCTGCGGGTCCAGTGCACAATGTGCACAAATAATGGAATGTGCAAAAATTTTCTGTAACCTGAAAGATTTTTTTAAAACTTAGGAATTGTTACATTCATATAATTGTAAAACTGAGGGGGTAGTGAATATAATAAGGTGCCCTTGTTTGTAACTTCTTGAAAATTGGATATCAGACTTACTGAACACAAAAGTAACATAAAAAGACAGGTAATGGGAACTCCGTTGGCAAGACATTGTATGGAGAAAGAACATGATTTATTTTAATGTAAAGTACTGGTTCTGGAGAGAGTACACAGAGGTAGGAGAGGAGGGGAATATTAGAGATTTCTAGCACAGAAGGAACAAAATGGATGCATAGATTAAACATCTTGAGCCATATGGGTTAAATAATATGGAATGGCAACATTTTTACTAAGTGAGTGGATATTTTAAAGATTAGTGAAACTTTGTATCCAATTTATGTGGGAACATAGGCTGAGAGCATCTGATTGGTTTGACATAATGCCGTATATAAAAAGACGCTGACGCCATTTTGATTTCGTGAGAAATACTGGCAGTTTTGAAAGTTTGTATAGAGGTAGGAGTGTAATTGAGCACAAGCGCTCAACGTATAAGAAGTTGTTATATATAACCTTGCTAATCCTCTGTTTTATCATGCAGTTTGGCTAATTAGTCGTTTTGTTGAGAACATACCCTGAAGCAGCGGTAAAATCAACGATACCGCGAAACACTGGCTGCGTTGGTGAGAGAAGCGGCTGACGTCACTTATAACAGAGAAAGAGGCATGGGAGAATGTAGAACCAAGAAAAGTGCGAGTAGTGGCTAGACTGCTAAAAGGAAAACGCAGCGTTCAAGATAAGTACAATATGTTTTGGATTGCTGCTGTTCTGACAGCTTTTCTTGTATTTTGAGTGCCACCAAATCTAGTAAAGTACAGAACTAAATTAACTCTGATCTATAAGAAGACGGATATAAAGAAATACAGTTTTGCTATAAGATTTTTTTATGAAATAGATATAAAAGAAAGTAAAGGAAAAAAAATACTAGATAAATAGGAAGGCAGGTGCTTTTTGCCAATGATTATATCAGGAGCACTGTGAGTCACCGATTGGTGATTTTGCTCCAGATCTGAGGCTTTTCCCACCATTAAATAGAAGAATATCACACAAAACTATACTGGATTTATAATGATTTGATGTCACTACTAGTATACAGTGGATAGAGAGAGTGTTTTTAACCATTGCACTGACCAATAACTATTTAGGTTTGGTTTTTGAGGAAAATGTTTTCAACAGATATGTGGCACAGCAATAGGATCCTTGAGAGCCACAGGCAGGTCAGGTTTTCAGGATATCCACAATGAATATGTATGAGATGGATTTGCATGCACTGCCTCCTTGAGATGTAAATCTATCTCATGCATATTCATTGTGGATATCCTGAAAACCTGACCTGCCTGTGGCTCTCAAGGACCACAATTGTCTACCCCTGGTCTATGGCACCGGATCTTGCAAACTTATATGTTGCAGAATTTGAAGACATTTATCTGGTGGATCACCCTTTTGCAGAAGCCATGTACAAAAGATACATAGATGATACTTTCATCATATGGAGAGGCACTGAAGAAAGACTGAGGACGTTTCATTCTTGGTTGAATTCGTGTGACTCCAATTTTAAATTAAAAATGCATTTTGACAACACACAAATTTCCTATCTTGACATCAACATCAAAAAGACAAGTTCCCAGCTCGAAACTACCATCTACAGAAAAGAGACAGATAGGAACACATATCTCCATTATACCAGCTATCATAACTGCAGCCTGAAAAACAACTTACCGTTCACTGTTTCTGAAGTTGCGTAGATTGTGTTGTGACAAACCTAGCACCCGCACTAGTTTTGCACCTAACAGGATCCTGTGCAGAAGAGCTGACCAGATTGATTCTGGTGACCAACTTGAGGCTGACCTCCCTTGTCCATATGACCAAAGCAGTGGTGATCTGGATCAGGGGCAGGCAGACTGGCAACATTGGCATCCTGCCCATACGTCACCTAGGGCAGCCAAAGATAAGCTAGCTGAGCCTAGAAAACCCTGGCAAAATAGGCAAGAGAAGCCTGCAGTGGAACCAAAGCCCATCCCCCTCTATGGGCTAAAGGGGAGTGGCTTTGAGCTGTTTAAAGGCAGGCTGAAGCAAGCAGTAGGGGGAGGAGAGAGTGATGAGGCAGAGTCACTCCAGCAGCCCAGAGCAGAGCAAGAGCCTTGGAAGAAGGAAGCAGTGACTGAGGTCCCAGACTGGCTTATGCAGGAGGTAGAAGAAAGCCTTCCCACTTCTCCCTGCCAGTTTCCAGAGTGTGTGGAAGGAATGGAAGTGCAGGAAGCTGGCTCCATTACAGAGAGTCAGGCACAGCCCATGGACATTAATTAACAGTGAGTAGTTGGAAAGCAGCCAGTGGTGGGGTTTTTTTTTCACTCTTTGAGCAGGGAATGCTTTATGTTCTGCTCCTTGTCATGGAAGCTAAACTTTAGGTTAACTGAGGAGGTTACTCACCTGAGGGATTTACTGCAGTGACCATGTGAAGTTTGGGCTAAAGTATATTGAATTGCATGAATGCTCTGTGATTCTAAACCTCCCTGTGTGTGCCGTGGCTGGGAGGGTAATTACAGAACCTCTCTCTCTGCTGTGCTGCCTACTGAGAAATAACTGAAGCACTCAGCAGCCTTAGGAAACGGTCTTGTAGATAGCTGCCTAGAGGAGAACATGAACTGCCTTTTGTTATAAGTTATAATAGGACTTCATGTACCTGCTGTGGAAATCTCTTGCATGTCTCAAACCACTGCTACAAGAGAAAAGTTTTGTTTTGCTGAAATATAAGACTAGTCTCTTTACTGAGCCAGAGTGAATGGTCTCAGATGGAACGGATCTGTTTAGTTGTTCTTTTGAACCTTTAATCTTCTTTTTTTCCTTCATTATTGAAAACTGGATTTTATGGAGTGCTACATGTGTAGCCTGTATGCTTTGTTCTTTTAACCACCAAGGTCAGATTAAAACTATTATTGTGTTTTGAAAGAATTCTGATTGGACTTTGTATTTTGTTGAGTGGCTGAAGCCAATTCTTACCCTTTTCTCCCAGGCCTAGGCGATTGCCTAAGGCCCAGTCAAAGACCTGAAGATATCCCTGGTGGTAGGGGACACGCCAGAGCATAGATTTTGTCATGATACCACCCCGCTCTGAGGAGTGCTTGTGACAGTTTGATTGGAAGGTGGCGAATGTTACGCCGATCTTCAAAAAGGTTCGAGGGGAGACCCGGGAAACTACAGACCGGTGAGTCTGACCTCGGTACCGGGAAAGATGGTAGAGGTGCTGATAAAGGACCACATCATTGATCACCTTGACGGACACGGTCTGATGAGGACCAGCCAGCACTTCCTTGAATCTAATGGGTTACAGGATCCGAGGCAACATGGCTTTACAAAAGGTAAATCGTGCCAAACGAACCTGATTGAATTTTTTGATTGGGTGACCAGAGAGCTGGATCGAGGACATATGCTAGATGTAATTTACTTGGATTTCAGCAAAGCCTTTGATACAGTTCCTCATAGGAGGCTGTTGAACAAACTTGAAAGGCTGAAGTTAGGACCCAAAGTGGTGAACTGGGTCAGAAACTGGCTGTCGGACAGACGCCAGAGGGTGGTGGTTAATGGAAGTTGCTCGAAGGAAGGAAAGGTGACTAGTGGACCTCAGGGTTCGGTGCTGGGGCCAATCCTGTTCAATATGTATGTAAGTGACATTGCTGAAGGGTTAGAAGGAAAAGTGTGCCTTTTTGCAGATGATACCAAGATTTGTAACAGAGTAGACACCGAAGAGGGAGTGGAAAATATGAAAAAGGATCTGCAAAAGTTAGAGGAATGGTCTAATGCCTGGCAACTAAAATTCAATGCAAAGAAATGCAGAGTAATGCATTTGGGAATTAATAATAGGAAGGAACCGTATATGCTGGGAGGAGAGAAGCTGATATGCACGGACGGGGAGAGGGACCTTGGGGTGATAGTGTCCGAAGATCTAAAGGCGAAAAAACAGTGTGACAAGGCAGTGGCTGCTGCCAGAAGGATTCTGGGCTGTATAAAGAGAGGCGTAGTCAGTAGAAGGAAGAAGGTGTTGATGCCCCTGTACAGGTCATTGGTGAGGCCCCACTTGGAGTATTGTGTTCAGTTTTGGAGACCGTATCTGGCGAAAGACGTAAGAAGACTTGAGGCGGTCCAGAGGAGGGCGACGAAAATAATAGGAGGCTTGCGCCAGAAGACGTATGAGGAGAGACTGGAAGCCCTGAATATGTATACCCTAGAGGAAAGGAGAGACAGGGGAGATATGATTCAGACGTTCAAATACTTAAAGGATATTAACGTAGAACA
The DNA here is from genome assembly GCF_902459505.1 of Geotrypetes seraphini. Taxonomy (NCBI): domain Eukaryota; kingdom Metazoa; phylum Chordata; class Amphibia; order Gymnophiona; family Dermophiidae; genus Geotrypetes; species Geotrypetes seraphini. The sequence continues at coordinate 25,740,063 of NC_047101.1, read as the reverse complement.
AAATCTTTTCCAGAGAAAGGAAAATGGTAAAACCAGAGGACATAATTTGAGGTTGAGGGGTGGTAGATTCAGGGGCAATGTTAGGAAATTCTACTTTACGGAGAGGGTAGTGGATGCCTGGAATGCACTCCCGAGAGAGGTAGTGGAGAGTAAAACTGTGACTGAGTTCAAAGAAGCGTGGGATGAACACAGAAGATTTAGAATCAGAAAATAATATTAAATATTGAACTAGGCCAGTTACTGGGCAGACTTGCACGGTCTGTGTCTGTGTATGGCCGTTTGGTGGAGGATGGGCAGGGGAGGGCTTCAATGGCTGGGAGGGTGTAGATGGGCTGGAGTAAGTCTTAACAGAGATTTTGGCAGTTGGAACCCAAGCATAGTACCAGGTAAAGCTTTGGATTCTCGCCCAGAAATAGCTAAGAAGAAAAAAAAAAAAAAAAAATTTAAATTGAATCAGGTTGGGCAGACTGGATGGACCATTTGGGTCTTTATCTGCCGTCATCTACTATGTTACTATGTTCAGCAAAGGCAGATCTTGCCTGACGAACTTGCTGCACTTCTTCGAGGGAGTAAACAGGTAAATAGACAAGGGCGACTGTCGACATTGTATATCTGGATTTTCAGAAGGCGTTCAACAAGGTTCCACATGAACGACTACTTTGGAAAATTGTGAGCCATGGTATCGAGGGTGAAATACTCACGTGGATTAAAAACTGGCTAGAGCATAGAAAACAGAGAGTGGGGGTAAATGGACAATACTCGGACTGAAAGAACGTCACTAGTGGGGTGCCACAGGGCTCAGTGCTTGAACCCGTGCTCTTCAACATTTTTATAAATGATCTGGACATAAGTACGACAAGTGAGGTGATTAAATTTGCAGACGATACAAAGACATTTAGAGTAGTGAAGACACAGGGGGATTGTGAAGATCTGCAACCTGACATGATCAGGCTCGAGGAATGGGCATCAACATGGCAGATGAGGTTCAATGTGGATAAGTGTAAAGTGATGCATGTTGGTAACAAAAATCTAATGCACAAATACAGGATATCCGGGGCGGTACTTGGAGAGACCTCCCAGGAAAGAGACTTGGGAGTTCTGATCGACAAGTCGATGAAACCGTCCGTGCAATGTGCAGTGGTGGCAAAAAGGGCGAACAGAATGCTAGGAATGATAAAGAAGGGGATCACGAACAGGTCGGAGAAGGTTATCATGCCACTGTAACGGGCCATGGTGTGCCCTCACCTGGAGTACTGCGTCCAGCACTGGTTGCTGTACATCAGGGGTCTCAAAGCCCCTCCTTGAGGGCCGCAATCCAGTCAGGTTTTCAGGATTTCCCCAATGAATATGCAGGAGAACTGTGTGCATGCACTGCTTTCAATGCATATTCATTGGGGAAATCCTGAAAACCTGACTGGATTGCGGCCCTCAAGGAGGGATTTTGAGATCCCTGCTGTACATGAAGAAAGACACGGTACTACTCAAAAGAGTCCAGACAAGAGCGACTAAAATGGTTAAGGGGCTGGAGGAGTTGCCGTACAGCAAAAGATTAGAGGAACTTGGCCTCTTCTCCCTTGAACAGAGGAGATTGAGAGGGGACATGATCAAAACATTCAAAGTACTGAAGGGAATAGATTTAGTATATAAAGACAGGTTATTCACCCTCTTCAAGGTAGGGAGAATTAGAAGGAACTCTCTAAAACTGAAAGGGGATATATTCCATACGAGCTTAAGGAAGTTCTTCACCCAGAGAGTGGTAGAAAACGGGAATGTTCTTCCGGAGTCTGTCTTAGGAGAAAACACCCTCCAGGGATTCAAGACAAGGTTAGACAAGTTCCTTCTGAACCGGAATGCACACAGGTTAGGCTAGTCTTAGGGCACTGGTCTTTGACCGGAGGGTCACCATGTGAGCGGACTGCTGGGCACGATGGACCATTGGTCTGACCCAGCAGCGGCAATTCTTATATTCTTATGAGCAACAGGTTCCAAACATGAAACGGCAATTTTTACAATGAGGTTATCCATCCAAATGTATAGAAGCAAGAGGTAAAGATAGAGAAGTACTTTTACAACAAACCAACACTTATGAAGAACCAAAAGTAGTGTGCACACTTCAATTCTCTTATTTGTCTAGTGATAGACAATGGATAATAAGAAAACATTGGCATATTCTGCAGACACGACTGCTTTAAAGACATATCTCCTATCGTCGTTTTATTCATGATCAAAGAATTTGAAGGAATATCTAGTTCCCTCAACATTGCCAGATGCATCACAAGATACATTACAACCGGAGAGACCAACTGGGCACACTCCTTGTGGCACATCTGCCGTTTGTAAACATTGCATTGTTTTGTCTGAATATACAAATCCAGTTAGCAAGAAAAATATCAAACTCAAATATGAAACAAATTGCAAAACATCATCTTGCCCTTGTAATTTATGGTACATTGGAAAAACAAAAAGAATGATTAAAAGAAGGATTATAGAATTTGCATTAGCTGCATTGTAGAATAAGCTTCATTGATACAACATTGGCTAGATAAGAATCGCAAGATAGCAGATATTCAATTTTTCATCTTATAAACAATCAAATACAGCTGGAGGGGAAACTCCTTCAAGAAGAACAAAGGATGATTTATGATTTTAATACAGTGGCACCACATAGTCTCAATGTAGACATGGAGCTAATACAATTTTTTTAAAATCATGTGAGTCTTACCATTTGAGACTTATTAGGATCTGCATTCTATCATTCAACTTCTTCCTTTTTTCTTTTGTCTATCCTTATTTTATTCTCTTCTCTTTATTTCATGAGCTTTGAAATATTTATTTCTTTTTAGCCTTAAGACTGGAGGTTGAATATAATGTTTGTTTCCTTGATACATTTCTGTGGGATAACATTTCTTCTTTTTGAAAAGTTCCACGTAAAGTTTTTAAAAATCCACATTAGGAGATATCTGTCATAAATAAGCACGACTAACATAAATATCCATAGATGTTTTCACACATGTATATCACATTTTACAGCAGGATCGCCATACCATAATATCGTTTCTGAATTTATTTAACTGAATAAAGTAATCGTACAGACATTTTAAATAAAGTTGGACATTTGGATATACATTTATTATCAAATAGAATGATCTTATCTAAAGATACAATTACTATAACAATATATGGTGTAAGGTTATAAACAGTTTCAAAATAGCACCCTTAGGTAGAATCACATGGTTAACACATGAAGGTAGCGGAACATCTGACCATCCGACCACGCAGCTTCATACAATTTCTGTCTGTATGAGGCAATTTGACACGTCAATGAATTTTATTCAAGAAAAGATATGACAATATATCACTCTCTTTATCCAGAAATATAGTTTATGTAACGTATGTAGTGACAGATACATTTAATTTTAGTATCCATTTGCCCATAAATGGTCTTTTTTTGAGCATCAAATTAGCCATAGTTAGATTCCATAACAACTTTTTACTGCTAATCAGGAACACTAGGTCTGTAGAAACAATTGCAACACTGACAAAAGATTCAAGCACTATGATAGGCCAATACAACACTTGATTATGTCATTTGGTAGAACCTCCCTCACCTATGCAGACAAAGAGATCCATTTGGCACTGACACAGGACAATGTTACAATGTGGCACAGGGAGACTAAAGTAGGGAAAATCCTGCTATATATCCTGTGTTTTAGGGTAGCCACTGATCTGGTATAAATCCCGTATTTCTGTTATAAATCCTGTATTTTAGGGTAGCCACTGATCTGGTGTAAATCCTGTGTTTTAAGGTAGCCACTAATCCGGTATTAAGCCTGTGTTTTAAGGTAGCCACTGATCTGGTGTAAATCCTGTGTTTTAAGGTAGCCACTGATCTGATATAAAACCCGTATTTCTGTTATAAATCCTGTGTTTTAAGGTATACGGGTTTTATATTCAAGTGTTTTCTGTGTGTTCGAAAGACATGGTTTTTTATTAGGATTGACGGTGTAGGATTGATCTGTACTAGTCTGGCTTGTTTAGTTTTACAATGGGTGTATTGATGTTGTACTGCTCACTGCAGTATGTAAGATGCTGCCTTTTCTTAGGTACTCATGTGTGACATGTGGCTTGTTACTAAAAATCATGTTTTTGGGTGTCAAAAAATGATGGGCCCCGGGTGTCACATATGCTAGGTACGCCACTGTGTGTATGGACTATTTTTTGGATGCAGTTTTGTTTTTGATTTTGGTTTGATTTTCACTGAAGATTTGGGGCCTGGGAAACACAAGATTTTGTTTGCCAGACAAGACAGAACGCCATGGCACATTAACTATTGCCTTCCTGATCAGGAGAGGATATTGGAGAAAACAGCTCAGATAAGTGCTTTTCTTATCTTTTTACTCTGCTTATTCGTAGATCTGGTTGGTTTTATTTTCCTTCAACAAATGCATGTCGTTACAAAAAATGTTTGGATAGGACCCTAGCATTCCAAGCAGGATTAATTAATTCATCTTTGAATCTTCTTGTTTCTCCATTTCTTACTTACTATCAATTTCAAAAAGATCTTAAAACCCACTTATTTAAACAATATAATATATACATTACAGATTTTCATATTATCATGTAGTTATTATTATATTATCATGTAGTTTTTATCTTTTTATTTGCACTCATTTTAGCTGATGTCATGTTATCCTTATTCATTAGTTTTAATGCTTGTATTAGTTCTCAGATTTTATTATGTATGATGTTATTATTATATTGTATGCTGAGTTCTTAATTGTGGAAACCGCTATGAACTGCTGGTTAGGCGGTATATAAAAATAAACTATTATTATTATCATTGGAGGTAGGGAGGGCGTGTGCTATCTTGTACTTGTTTAACATTTTTTTAGCCTTTCTGATGTTGATTTCACTGAGCTCACATTTATATTTATAGCTATCACTTTTGTCATTTTTTTTGTAGGTGTTTTTGAATCTAATTGAATTCTCTTGTTTTGTGATTTTATTGTTTTGAGAATTGAGTTACAGTATATGTTTAGTTAAAAAAAATTTTCTCTCGATTGTATTTATTTTTGGATCAGAAGTATTCCCAGAAATTAGTTGCAATATTATAGACTACCAGCCCCCCCCCCCCCACCGCTGCATGCACGCCCTCGTACCTCTAATTGTTCACTGCCGTGAGCAACGTCAACATGCGCCTCATGACCCTATCGGCTCTCCCTCTGTCAATTCCTATGAGTGGCACCCAGAAGTACTTGTGGAAATTATCCCAATCTTTTTTTTAAACCCTGGCTCTCTATTATACTAGTGATTGGTCTAAAAAGATGTTGGTTTCTTGTTTATTAGTGTTTGTTTCAATTGACAACTTTATCATTATCAATCTGATGTGTACTATTGGTTTTAATGTCATATTACTGATTTAAATGTTTTTCTGTGTATTATTTACTGGATTGTCTGAATTGGTAGTTTGCCCTGACACAGCCTGTGTTGAGGTGAAAAGTAATTCTTAGATACTTTAAAGAAAATTTCTTGCCTCTGCAGATTATCACCTCTCTGTACTTCTGCTTTCTTTGGATGTGCACACATCTCAGGATGAGGGCACACACTTTTCAGCAGTCGTCCTTGAGATCTGTGGGTACACACAGCATTGTTCATCAGAGATATCTGTGGAAATGTAGAAAGATTTTCATTTGGGTATAAATAGGTAAAATTATGTGCTAACTGAAATATCACTTCCTATTGCAGCATTTTTCTCTTGAATCTTAAGTATATGATTAGAATTGTTTGTTTATAATCTGCCTTTTATCAAAATGGAGTACAGTAAAATTGACAGTACATAAAAAATCATCCTAACAAACATTTCACACATCATAAATCAAATCTATAAGATCAACATTTATGCTAATGTGTGCAAATTGATTGCTCAAAAAGTACATTGTAGAGAATTGTGTTTACAACTATCTCCACCAGTAATGTTCTTTTTTACTTGTGCCTTTGTTTTTCAGGTGGAATAATCTTTATCGTGATCCTTATCACTGGTGTGATCATTCTGCTGTTTGTTGTTACCTTAAGATTCAAGTGCAAAACTTCCAGTGACACTGAAGGTACCTTTTTAATGACCACATCAAAGATCTTTAACCCCTGTACACCCTGCCAAATTTCTGGGTTTCAAATTTTCCAAATTTGGGCTGGTATTCACACATTTTTTCACTTCAGTTTGCACATTAATTTTTAATGTGTGCAATGTATGCTAATGTGAAATTGATTGTATATTTTAATTCATAGATTTACAGTAGAGCTGAACAATTAACACGATTAAGAAATTGTTTAATGAGCATTAAAAATATTGATGTGTTAACATAAGAACATAAGAATTACCGCTGCTGGGTCAGACCAGTGGTCCATCATGCCCAGCAGTCCGCTCAGATTAGTCTGACCGCTGCATTTTACATTAATTGCAAATGTCGCATATTCTTTTGGGAGATTGCTAAATAGGCGATGTTACAGTAATCAAGTTGACTCAGTATGAGGGATTGTACCAGGATTCTGAATGCTGAAGTATCAAAATATGATTTAATGGATTTAAGTTTCCAGAGAGTGAAAAAACCCTTTCTGATTAAGGAGTCCATTTTGGTGTCAAGCGGATGTGGCAAAGCAACAAAAAATTTTGTTTTCTCTGAATTTAAGTTTGAGCTTGAAGTCTGTCATCCAAAGCTCCATCAAATTTATAGCTTCTGATGCCTTGGGAATAGTTTCCGAGATAGAGTTAGCAAATGGGATAATGATCGTAAAGTCATCAGCATAACTGAATAATTTTATCCCCAGCTGGCTTAATTGCACTCCCAGTGAGGACATTTAGACATTGAAAACCAATGGGGATAGCGGTGACCCTTGGGCACACCGGATGGATTGCTCTAGATATCGGAGAGATCATAATTGAAACGTACTTGATAGGTACGGGACATAAGGAAGCCACGAAACCAGTTCAACACCTCATCCCTGATACCAATAGCGTCTAGGCATTGTAGCATTTTCGCATGGTTTACTAAATCAAAGGCGGAGCTCATATCAAATTGCATGATCAGGGCATTGAGGCCCTTTTTAAACAGTAGACGCAGATTATCTAAGATAGCCGCAATTACTGTCTCCGTACTGAATAAAGGTCTAAAACCGGATTAAGTTTCATGTAGGAGAGAAAAGTGATTAAGCTATTCCATGATTTTTACAATAAGTGGAATGGATGCTACTGGTCTGTAGTTGGTTACTAGAGCTGATGATTCGTTCTCACTACCTTGGAAAGAGTAAACAACCTGACCTTATGTACTAATTCTATCCCCTTCAGTACCTTGAATGTTTCGATCATGTCCCCTCTCAATCTCCTCTATTCAAGGGCGAAGAGGCCCAGTTTCTCTAATCTTTCTCTGTACGGCAACTCCTCCAGCCCCTTAACCATTTTAGTCGCTCTTCTCTGGATCCTTTTGCGTAGTACCATGTCCTTCTTCATGTACGGTGACCAGTGCTGGACGCAGTACTCCAGGTGAGGGCGCACCATGGCCCGTTACAGCGGCATTATAACCCTCTCCGATCTGTTTGTGATCCTCTTCTTTATCATTCCTAGCATTCTGTTTGCCCTTTTCACTGCCGCCACATATTACACAGACTGCTTCATTGACTTGTCGATCAGAACTCCCAAGTCCCTTTCCTGCGAGGTCTCTCCAAGTACCGCCCCGGACATCCTGTATTCGTGTATGAGATTTTTATTACCTACATGCATCACTTAACACTTATCCATGTTGAACCTCATCTGCCATGTTGATGCCCATTCCTTGAGCCTTATGTCACGTTGCAGATCTTAACAATCCCCCTGCGTCTTCACTACTCTAAATAACTTCGTGTCGTCCGCAAATTTAATCACCTCACTCGTACCAATGTCCAGATCGTTTATAAAGATGTTGATGAACACAGGTCCAAGCACCGAGCCCTGCGGCACCCCACTGGTGACGCTCTTCCAGTCCGAGATTTGTCCATTTACCCTCCCCTCGCTGTTTCCTATGCTCCAGCCAGTTTTTAATCCACGTGAGTATTTCACCCTCGATTCCATGGCTCTCAATTTTCTGAAGTAGTCGTTCATGAGGAACCTTGTCAAACGCCTTCTTAAAATCCAGATATGCAATGTCTACCAGGTTGCCCTTGTCTGTTTGTTTACTCCAGGGGTGCCCACACTTTTTTGACTCGCGAGCTACTTTTAAAATGACCAAGTCAAAATGATCTACCAACAATAAAATTAAAAAAAAAACACAACGCACACTGAATTGTTAATTATCATTCCTATTCCGGGGTTTTTTCAAAGAGGTCAAAGCAGATGACTCTATGCACTGTCACCTCAGTATCAACCATACAAAAATAGACAAATACCCACCACCCTCCCTTTTTACTAAACCACAATAGCGGTTTTTAGCGCAGGGAGCTGCGCTGAATGCCCAGCGCTGCTCTCGACACTCATAGGCTCCCTGCGCTAAAAAACATTATTGCGGTTTAGTAAAAGGAGACCATATTGTAAAATATAGAAAGCAGAAAGGACTACAGGGTGAAACTGAAAGAAGCCAAGAGAGAGATACGTTTGGCGAAGGCACAGGCGGAAGAACAAATGGCTAAAAATGTAAAAAAGGGAGATAAAAATTTTTTCAGATATATTAGTGAAAGGAGGAAGATAAAAAATGGAATTGCTAGGCTAAAAGATGCTGGGAACAAATATGTGGAGAGTGATGAGGAGAAAGCAAATGTGCTAAACAAATACTTCTGTTCTGTGTTCACAGAAGAAAATCCTGGAGAAGGACCGAGATTGTCCGGCAAAGTTACACGAGAAAATGGAGTAGATTCTGTGCCGTTCACGGAGGAGGGTGTTTATGAGCAACTTGAAAAACTGAAGGTGGACAAAGCGATGGGACCAGACGGGATCCATCCCAGGATACTAAGGGAACTCAGAGAGGTTCTGGCGAGTCCTATTAAAGACTTGTTCAACAAATCTCTGGAGACGGGAGTGATTCCTGGGGATTGGAGGAGAGCGGATGTGGTCCCTATTCATAAAAGTGGTCACAGGGATGAAGCAGGAAACTACAGGCCGGTGAGCCTCACTTCAGTTGTTGGAAAAATAATGGAAGTGTTGCTGAAAGAAAGGATAGTGTATTTCCTTGAATCTAATGGGTTACAGGATCCGAGGCAACATGGCTTTACAAAAGGTAAATCGTGCCAAACGAACCTGATTGAATTTTTTGATTGGGTGACCAGAGAGCTGGATCGAGGACATATGCTAGATGTAATTTATTTGGATTTCAGCAAAGCCTTTGATACAGTTCCTCATAGGAGGCTGTTGAACAAACTTGAAGGGCTAAAGTTAGGACCCAAAGTGGTGAACTGGGTCAGAAACTGGCTGTCGGACAGACGCCAGAGGGTGGTGGTTAATGGAAGTCGCTCGAAGGAAGGAAAGGTGACTAGTGGAGTCCCTCAGGGTTCGGTGCTGGGGCCAATCCTGTTCAATATGTATGTAAGTGACATTGCTGAAGGGTTAGAAGGAAAAGTGTGCCTTTTTGCAGATGATACCAAGATTTGTAACAGAGTAGACACCGAAGAGGGAGTGGAAAATATGAAAAAGGATCTGCAAAAGTTAGAGGAATGGTCTAATGCCTGGCAACTAAAATTCAATGCAAAGAAATGCAGAGTAATGCATTTGGGGATTAATAATAGGAAGGAACCGTATATGCTGGGAGGAGAGAAGCTGATATGCACGGATGGGGAGAGGGACCTCGGGGTGATAGTGTCCGAAGATCTAAAGGCGAAAAAACAGTGTGACAAGGCAGTGGCTGCTGCCAGAAAGATTCTGGGCTGTATAAAGAGAGGCGTAGTCAGTAGAAGAAAGAAGGTGTTGATGCCCCTGTACAGGTCATTGGTGAGGCCCCACTTGGGAGTATTGTGTTCAGTTTTGGAGACCGTATCTGGCGAAAGACGTAAGAAGACTTGAGGCGGTCCAGAGGAGGGCGACGAAAATGATAGGAGGCTTGCACCAGAAGACATATGAGGAGAGACTGGAAGCCCTGAATATGTATACCCTAGAGGAAAGGAGAGACAGGGGAGATATGATTCAGACGTTCAAATACTTAAAGGGTATTAACGTAGAACAAAATCTTTTCCAGAGAAAGGAAAATGGTAAAACCAGAGGACATAATTTGAGGTTGAGGGGTGGTAGATTCAGGGGCAATGTTAGGAAATTCTACTTTACGGAGAGGGTGGTGGATGCCTGGAATGCGCTCCCGGGAGAGGTGGTGGAGAGTAAAACTGTGACTGAGTTCAAAGAAGCGTGGGATGAACACAGAAGATTTAGAATCAGAAAATAATATTAAAGATTGAACTAGGCCAGTTACTGGGCAGACTTGTACGGTCTGTGTCTGTGTATGGCCGTTTGGAGGAGGATGGGCAGGGGAGGGCTTCAATGGCTGGGAGGGTGTAGATGGGCTGGAGTAAGTCTTAACAGAGATTTCGGCAGTTGGAACCCAAGCACAGTACCGGGTAAAGCTTTGGATTCTCGCCCAGAAATAGCTAAGAAGAAAAAAAAAAAAAAAAAATTTTTAAATTGAATCAGGTTGGGCAGACTGGATGGACCATTCGGGTCTTTATCTGCCGTCATCTACTATGTTACTATGTTACTATGTAAATTCAGACACATTTTGATCACTAAATTTAAAATAAAATCATTTTTCCTACCTTGTCTGGTGATTTCATGAGTCTCTGGTTGCACTTTCTTCTTCTGACTGTGCATCCAATCTTTCTTTCAGCCTGTATGCTTCCTCTCCTCCACACCTCATTCCCTCCCCCAACTTTTTCTTCCTCTCTCCCTGGCCTTTCTTTCTTTCTCTCTTCATGCCCCCTTTCTTTTTTTCTGTTTCTCTTCTTTCCTTCTGTCTCCCTGCCTGCCCCCTTTCTTTCTTTCTCCCTGCCCTTCCCCAAGCCACTGCCGCTGCCATCGGGGAACAGGACCCAAACCGCCTCCAATGGATAACAGGCCCCAAAGCATCCGCCGCCCCATGCTCTCCCTGCTTCGGGCCAACCAGCATTCCTCTCCCCGACGTCAATTCTGCCGTCGGAGAGGAAGTTCCGCCCAGCCAGGCAGCGATTGGCTGGCCCAAACTTCCTCTCCGATGGCAGAATTGACGTCGGGGAGAGGAAGACTGATCGGCCCGATAGATCGCCAAGGCAAAGTGAGTCCTGGGTGATCGACTCACTTTGCCTTGGCGAGCTACCCATCGATCGGGATCTACCTATTGGGCACCCCTGGTTTACTCCCTTAAAGAAGTACAGCAAGCTCGTCAAACACAATCTGCCTTTGCAAAAACTGTGCTGACTGGTCCTCATCAGTCTGTGTCCGTCAAGGTGATCAATGATGCAGTCCTTTATTAGTGATTCTACCATCTTTCCCGGTACCGAAGTCAGACTCATCGGTCTGTAGTTTCCCGGATCTCCCCTCGAACCTTTCTTGAAGATCGGCATAACATTCGCCACCTTCCAGTCTTCCGGAATCTTTCCCAATTTGTTTGACAGATTTGCTATTAGTTGAAGCAGTTCAGCTATAGTCTCTTTCAGTTCCTTGATGACCCTCGGATGGATGCCATCCGGTCCTGGGGATTTATCGCTCTTAAGCCTGTCAATCTGTCTACACACCTCCTCTAGACTGACCGTCAGTCCTGTCAGCTTTCTGTCTTTGTTTCCATCATATAGCTTGATAGGTTCTGGTATGCTGTGTAAATCTTTTTCGGTAAATACAGACGCAAAAAATGTGTTCAGTTTGTCAGCGATTTTTTTTTGTCCTCCTTTAACACTCTCTTTATTCCATGGTCATCCAATGGTCCCACCGCTTCCTTCGCAGGTCATTTCCCCTTAATATATCGAAAGAACGGTTTGAAGTTCTTCACCTCCTTGGCTATTTTTTCCTCATAGTCCCTTTTGGCCCCTTTTACCGCCTTATGGCACCTGCGTTGATGTTGTGTGTGCTTGTTCAAGTTTTCGTCTGTTTTTGACCTTTTCCATTCCTTGAACGAAGTTTTCTTGTCTCTGATCGCTTCCTTCACCTTTACAGTGAGCCACGCTGGTTCTTTGTTCTTTTTCCTCTTGGATCCCTTGTTGATACGTGGTATATATAGATTTTGCGCCTCGGTGACTGTGTCCTTAAAAAGGGACCAAGCATGCTCTAGTGTTTTTACAGTGCTTATCCTCTTCTTAATCTTCTTCTCTACCATGAGTCTCATCCCTTCGTAATTCCCTTTTCGGAAGTTCAGTGCCATGGCTGTTGTTTTGGACCAGTGTTTCTCCCCTACATCCAGATTGAAACAGATCATATTGTGATCGCTGTTTCCCAGCGTCCCTTCTACTTCTACATCTTGTGCCGGTCCTCGTAGGCCATTTAGAATTAAGTCCAGAATTGCATTTCCTCTAGTTACAGTATTTTTCTTGAAAAGTTGTTCCAGGAAGCAATCGCCTACAGCATCCAAGAAGTTGGTCTCTCTAACGTAGCCGGAGGTGCCTAGGTTCCAGTCTTTCAAACAGGCAGACCTTTCTATCTCACTAACAAGCAGGCAGATCTTATCAGTCACCCTAATCTTTCAAACTCTCAAACTGTCTAACAGGCAGACTTTTCTAACTAACTAACAAGCAGGCTGACTAACTAACTAACAGGCAGTCCTTTCCAGACACTCTAGTACAGTGGTCTCAAACTCGTGGCCCACTAGGTACTATTTTGAGGCCCTCCATATGTTTATCATAATCACAAAAGTAAAATAAAAGTTTCTTGATCGTGTGTCTCTTTAGCTATAAATGACAATATTATTATTAAGACTTAGCCAAAAGGAAAGATTTATAAACTATAAAGAGTTATACCTCATACAAAATTATCATTTCTTTAATAAAATATTAACTATGTTTTTGAGGCCCTCCAAGTACCTACAAATCCAAAATGTGGCCCTGCAAAGGGTTTGAGTTTGAGACCACTGCTCTAGTAGGAGTAAGGAAAAAAAAAAAAGCAAAAGCAACCTTGAAAATGGCAGGGAGAACTAGAAGCACCAAGACTACAATCAAGACCGGCATTCCAGTCACTGAAGGGATCCAGGGGGTGGCCACGGCCTACGTAAAGTTGGAGGATGACCCAGGACGGTGGACAGAGGGTCTCTGTGCAGACCGAGGCCATCCCCCAGCAGTACACTACAGTCTCCACACAGACAGAAGAGGTGGGCCAGCTAGACGGAGACATCTTACAGGAACTGAGGAGCCTAAGGGAGGAGGTGAAGCGCTTGAGAAGCATCCTGGAAGACGAGGCCTTCATCGACGGTGTCATCCAGGAGCTGCCCCAAATCACCGAGCAGGCGCAAGACAAGACCATCCTCGAGACGCCCAAACCGACCAAACCTACAGCTTTGAAACCAACGATTGGGGTACAGGAAGAGGCTGGAGACGCTGACTCCTGGTAGCTGGTAACTTCCTCCACAGGCAAGCACAGAAGACCTTCCCCTTTTTCAGTTTCTTCTTCTTCTTCTTGCAAACAGGGCAGTTTTACATCAACCCCACAAATCACCTTGAGGAACAGATTCCAGCTTTTACAGGAAGGAATTGAAGAAGCGCAGATGGTAGTCATTGGGGACTCAATGCTGAGGGACCAATTTACAGACCGGATATGCAATCAAGAGAGGTTTGCAGTCTACCAGGAGCCAGGATCCGAGATGTCACCACCTGCCTAGATAGACTTATCAAGCCCCAAGACCATTTCCCCATGCTTCTCATCCACGTCGGAACGAACGACACTGCCAGGAACACTCCGGAGAATATACCTAAGGACTTTGGAGCCCTGGGTGAGAAGCTGAGGCAGATGGGAGCGCAGGTGGTCTTCTCCTCGATCCTCCCAGTAAGAGGTAAGGGAAGAGCCGTGGAAGACCGTATCCAGAGGACAAACGAGTGGCTACACGGATGGTGCAAGGAGATGAACTTCGGATTCCTAAACCATGGAGAGGCACTGTAGGGACTTCAGGGACCAGACGGACTCCACCCAGAAGGGGTAAGAACGTCTTTGGATACCAACTAGCCCGCCTGCTTCGTAGGGCTTTAAACTAGATAAGTTGGGGGAGGGTACCCATTCACATACTGGCGCGGTAAGGAACCATCCTGGCGAGGTAAGTTGCAACTCCATTTCTGAGTCCGAGGTAAGTACACACATTGAAATCAATACTATAGGAGTCGCACTAACTCAGGCGGGAAATTCTCCACAGGGACTTAGCAAACATAAGGTATGGAGGGCTAGGTATGTTAATGCACACAGTTTAGGCAATAAAATTCTGGAATTGGAGATGGAAATAATGAACGCCAACCTAGACGTGGTGGCGATATCCGAGACTTGGTTCACGGATTCAGATGGGTGGGATATGGCTATACCGGGTTACAACTTACTTCGTCGAGACAGAGAGGGCAAATTGGGAGGAGGACCAAACCGGTCAAAAGACCCGGTTTGGATGACACCTGAAGTAAAGAGGGTAATCAGTGACAAGAAAGTGTCCTTCCGGAAATGGAAAAGGGATCCAACAGAGGAAAATCACCAGGAGCACAGGAAATGCCAAAAGGAATGCCACCGAGAGATTAGAAAAGCAAAAGGGAAATACGAGGAGGGGCTGGCCAGGGAGGCGAAAAACTTCAAGGCATTCTTCAGTTACGTAAAGGGGAAGCAACCAGTGAGAGAGGAGGTGGGGCCATTGGACGATGGGGATAGGAAGGGAGTGATTAAGGAGGATAAAGAGGTAGCTGAGAGGTTGAACACGTTCTTCTCGTCGGTCTTCACGAGCGAGGACACGTCCAATATACCGGACTCAGAGGAGCTCATGAGTGGGGAGCAGGCCAAAAGATTGGGGCATATAGAGGTAAGTCGGGAGGATGTCCTCAAGCAGATTGACAGACTGAAAAGCGGCAAATCACCGGGACCGGACGGGATCCACCCAAGGGTTCTAAAGGAACTAAGTCAGGAAATAGCGGGCGCAATCCAGCTTGTTTGCAACCTATCCTTGAAAACTGGAGAGGTACCAGAGGACTGGAAACTGGCGAATGTCACACCTATCTTTAAGAAGGGATCGAGAGGTGACCCCGGGAACTACAGGCCGGTGAGCCTGACTTCAGTTATAGGGAAGATGGTGGAAGCAATGATCAAGGACAGCATTTGCGGGCACATCGAGAAAAATGGCCTACTGCGGACAAGCCAGCACGGATTCTGTAAGGGAAGGTCGTGCCTGACAAACCTTCTGTACTTCTTTGAGGGAATAAGCAGTCAGGTGGACAAAGGGGAACCCATAGACATCATTTACCTCGATTTTCAAAAGGCCTTTGACAAGGTGCCACATGAAAGGCTGCTTAGGAAGCTGTGGAACCAAGGGGTGGGCGGGGATGTACAAAGATGGATCAAGCACTGGCTGTCAGGTAGACTACAGAGGGTCGGAGTAAAGGGCCAATATTCTGACTGGCGGGGAGTCACGAGCGGTGTGCCGCAGGGATCGGTGCTGGGGCCGCTACTCTTCAACATATTTATCAATGACCTGGAAACGGAGGCAAAGTGTGAGGTTATAAAATTTGCAGACGATACCAAGCTCTGCGCCAGAGTTAGGACCAGGGAGGAGTGTGAGGAACTGCAAAGGGACCTCGATAAGCTGGAGGACTGGGCAAACAAATGGCAAATGCGCTTTAACGTAGATAAATGCAAGGTCATGCACATAGGGAAAAAGAACCCGTTGTTCGAGTATAAAATGGGGGGGAGATTGCTGGAAGACACCGGACTTGAGAGAGACTTGGGTGTGCTAGTGGATCCATCCATGAAACCATCCGCACAGTGTGCAGCAGCCTCGAAGAAAGCCAACAGGATGCTGGGCATCATCAAGAGGGGCATATCAACCAGGACGCGGGAAGTCATCATGCCGCTGTATCGAGCGATGGTGCGCCCACATCTGGAATACTGCGTTCAATATTGGTCGCCGCACCTCAAGAAGGACATGGCAGTTCTTGAGAGAGTCCAAAGGAGGGCAACGAAACTGGTAAGAGGGCTGGAAAACTTCCCATATGCTGAGAGGCTGGATAAACTGGGGCTCTTCTCTCTGGAAAAAAGGAGGCTCAGGGGGGATATGATAGAGACCTTCAAAATACTTAGGGGCATAGAGAGGGTGGACAGGGACAGGTTCTTCAGACTAAAAGGGACGACAGGTACAAGGGGGCACTCAGAGAAACTGAAGGGAGATAGGTTCAAATCAAATGCAAGGAAGATTTTCTTCACCCAAAGGGTCGTGGACAAATGGAATGCGCTCCCGGAGGAAGTGATCCGGCAGAGTACAGTACAGGGATTCAAACAGGGATTGGACAGATTCCTGAGGGAAAAGGGGATCGTGGGGTACTGAGGGAGGTGCTGGGGTGTTGCATAAGTATAGACAGCTCATCAGGTTGTGCAGGTGCAAGGCCGGAGGGTTAGGACATTGATGGGAAGATAGGACTTCGATGAGAAACCTAGGAGGCAAGGGGGCCCCTTCTGGTGATTAAGGCAGGCCATGACCTGTTGGGCCGCCACGGGGGCGGACTGCTGGGCGGGATGGACCTCTGGTCTGACCCGGCAGAGGCACTACTTATGTTCTTATGTTTAGCACTATACACTAAAGAAGACATCAAAGTTACCAGAATCGTAGATGTCAAGTACACTGGGGAATCCGTCTGGATGAACCTGGCCTGGAGAAATGACAAATGCCTGTATCTTGGTGTAGTATACAGACCTCCAAGACAACAGGAAGACAAGGATATAGAATTAATCGAAGACATAGAGAACATCACTTTGCGTGGGGACACAGTATTGGCCAAGTCTAAAGCTGTCAAAACAGCAGTCAGAGAGGCCAAACTCCGAATAGAAGAAAATCTAGCAAAGAACATTAAGAAGGGGGATAAATCCTTTTTCAGGTATATTAGTGACAGAAAAAGAAACACAGATGGGATAGTACGCCTTAGGAAACCAGATGGGAATTATGTAGAATCAGATTCCGATAAAGCCGAACTACTAAATGAATACTTCTGTTCAGTCTTTACCTGCGAGGCACTGGAGTCCGATCCACAGTTGCAGACAAGGGAAAGCTCGGAAGACCCGTTTCGGAATTTTGAGTTTATACCTGGCAGCATCTACTGTGAACTATCAAGACTCAAAGTGAACAAAGCTATGGGACCAGACAATCTACACCCCAGGGTGCTTAGAGAGTTGAGTGATGTCCTAGCGGAACCATTTTCCGCACTCTTCAATCTTTCCCTAAGTACAGGAAGAGTCCTGTTGGACTGGAAAACAGCTAATGTCATTCTACTCCACAAAAAGGGATGCAGGACAGAGTGAGTAAATTTATGAAAACACTAATTAAAGTTTCGTCAACCGGAAGCCCGAAGTCATAATGCCATTGTACAGATCCATGGTGAGACTTCATCTGGAATATTGTGTACAATTCTGGAGGCCACATTACCAAAAAGATGTGTTGAGAGCTTAATCGGTTCAGCGAATGGCCACCAGGATGTTCTCAGGACTCAAGGATCTCCCGTATGAGGAAAGGCTGAGTAAATTGCAGCTATACTCACTCGAGGAACGTAGAGAGAGGGGAGACATGATTGAGACGTTCAAATATATCATGGGCCGTATCGAGGTGGAAGATGATATATTTTTTCTTAAAGGACCCACGGCCTTTAAGAGGGCATGCCTTTAAGAGGGCATCCACTGAAAAACAGGGGCGGGAAATTTCATGGCGACACCAGGAAGTATTTCTTCACCGAAAGGGTGGTTGATCATTGGAATGAACTTCCATTGCAGGTAATTGAGGCCAGCAGCGTGCCAGATTTTAAGAAAAAATGGGATAGGCATGTGGGATCTCTTAGGGGAAGAAATTAGGGGGGTGGGTCATTAGAGTGGGCAGACTTGATGGGCTGTGGCCCTTTTCTGCCATCATTTTCTATGTTTCTATTCCCAGATAGTTGAAGTCACACATGATAACTGTGTTGCCTCCCTTGCAGTTGCGTTTAATTTGTCCGTCATTTTTCCGTCAATTTCTTCAGACTGCCCTGGGGATCGGTAATAGATGCAGATCTTCGTTTCCAGGCCATTTGTTCCTAGAATTTTGACCCTTTGTCAGACAACCTCGGTCCTTCTCCAGAACACAGAGCAGAAGTATTTGTTTAGAATGTTTGCTTTTTCCTCATCACTCTCCACATATCAGTTCCTAGCATCTTTTACTTTAGCAATTCCATTTTTCATTTTACTCCTTTCACTAATATATCAGAAAAAAAATTGTCTCCTTTTTTTACATTTTTAGCCAATTGTTCTTTTGCCTGTGCTTTCGCCAGACGTATCTCTCTCTTGGCTTTTTTCAGTTTCACCCAGTAGTCCTTTCTGCACTCCTCTTCTTGGTTTTTTTTATATTTCAGGAACACCAACTCTTTTGCCTTTATTTTCTCCGCCACTAGTTTGGAGAACCATGTCGGTTTCCTTTTTATCTTGTTTTTATTTATTTTCTTCACATAAAGTTTCATGCTAGCCATGCTTTGTAAGTTTTTGCCAATCCATGTTGTTTCACCATACCATATTTTGCCATCCTTGTCAGACAATACTTGCCATGCTACCTTTTACCATATTAAGTCTGAAAATGTGACACATTAGTTAGAGCTGCGGCCTCAACACCCTGAGGTTGTAGATTCAAACCCATGCTGCTCCTTGTGACTTTGGACAGGTCACCTGATCCACATCCTTTGCCCCAAGTTCATTATTATTATTATTCTTTATTCTTATATACCGCCATACCCAGTGAGTTCTAGGCGGTTTACATCAATTAGCAAATGATCTGCATTGACAAGCAGATTTACAACAAAATTTGAAGCAGATTTACAACAAATTACAAGCAGATTTACGATAAATTACGATTTACAATAGTCAGCAGTGAAATTACAGCGATTTACAACTGTCTGCAATGAGGGGAAGATTTACATCAGTATAACAGAAATTGCAGGTTTGGTCGAACTAGATAAGGGAAGTAGAGAGTGTGGAAGGGAGGGTCTGGTGAAGGAGGAAGGGGGCAGGGGTGGGGTAAGTGTTATGTGGGGTGGCCGGAATATTAAGGGTTGTGTTTGCTGAATAGGTAAGTTTTTAGTAGTTTTCTGAAGGCAAGGTAAGTGGGGGCCTCGAGTATCATCTGGGCTAGCCATGGGTTCGACTTGGCTGCTTGGAAGGCGAAAGTTCTATCGAGGAATCTTTTGAGAGGACAGTGTTTTGGCGAAGGGAAGGTGAACAGTTTAATTCTGCGTGATGTCCTGTTATTGCAGTAAAGGTTAAAGTTAGATAGATTGTGAGTCCACTGGGACAGAGACAAAATGCTGGAATAAATTCATGTAAACCGTTCTGAGCTCTCCTAGGAGAACAGTATAGAAAATTGAATGAATGAATAAATAAATGGTAAATAAAATTACTTCTCATAAATGACTTAAATCATTATTAATATATCAGGCTTCATCTATTTAGAATTCTATTCTTATGTCAATCAGGTCTATTTAGAATTATTTGGCATTTAGGAGATCATTGAAAAATGTTTCTTTTTTATAAATTTGTTGTTTTGTATTTGCTTTTTCATATGGAATTTATTAGAGTATGCTCTAGTATACTAGCTTTATTCTGCACTGAACTGTGACTGGTATGCAGGCAATATGTCCCCAAATGTAACTGGTTTGAGGCTGATTGGTTCAAGATAGCCTTGTCATTGCAAGATTTTGTTGTCCTACAGTTGTTATATAGAAACATGATAGCAGATAAAGGCCAGATGGCTCATCTATTCTGCCCATCCGCAATAACCATTATTTCTTTCTCTAAGAGATCCCATGTGCCTATCCCTCACCTTCTTGAATTTAGACACAATCTCTCTCTACCACCTCTTTCAAGTCACTGTTCCACGCATCTACCACCCTTTCTGTAAAATAGTATTTCCTTAGATTACTCCTGAGCCTATTACCTCTTATCATCATCCTATGCTTTCTCATTCTAAAGCTTCCTTTCAAATGAGAGACTTGACTCATGCGCATTTACTGTATGTCACATATGTGTTTAAATATCTCTATCATATCTCCCTTCTCTTGCCTTTCCTCCAAAGTATACATATTGAGATCTTTAAGTTTGTCCCTATAGGCCTTATGATGAAGACCTCTGGACCGCCTCCATCCTTTTTATATCTTTTTGAAGGTGTGGTTTCCAGAATTGTTGTTTTCAGTAAGCCTGGTAGCTAGGGTTTTTCTGGAAGTTTAATTCTTTTCTAGCTATTTTTTACTGAGGGGCCCACGCTTGCACTTTGTGTGAAAAAGCATTCACACATGCGCATTGGGGCTGCTGCCAAAAGCCTCTTGAAGCTATGAAGTGCTGGGTAGCATCCGCTCTGGGCTCCATTGGGATAATGTCATGCAGATGTAAGGTTACCTGTCTTGCTGTCCCCAAAGAACACCTGCTACAGGCAAGTAACTTTACTTTTCCCAAACACACATTATGCTGTTGTACTTTGTAATATTTTCTGCTATTTTAACTTGGCTTTAAACAAACCTGCACTATACTATCGATGTGAGTGGTAAACCTGTGCATGGACAAGGATCAGCAAATTGTCTTTTTCTAAATAATTATTTAGTTGCCAATATTGAAAAGACAAATTTCATAATACCGTGTTTTCCCCAAAAATAAGAAAGGGTCTTATATTAATTTGTGCTCCAAAAAACGCACTAGGGCTTATTTTCAGGGAAACATGGTATCGACCCTTGACACTTGCCATGTTATACCTATCCCTCCCTCCCCAGCTCTTTGTGCACTGAAACACTACTGACCCTTCCACCATGTTATACCTATTCCTCCCTACCATCCCTTTGTGCACTGGAACACCAACATACCTCCGAAGCCTCAAAACTGGTGGCAGCGCTCTGAACGGGCTGCTTCATGGCTTTCCCCGCCTGTGCTTTCCCTGTGTCGCATGTCATCAGTGATGCAGCAGAGGGAAGGCCGCAAAGCAGCCTGTTTTGAGGCTTCGGAGGTATGTAAGGTGGTGTTCCGGTGCACAAAGGGATGGGAGGGAGGGATCTTAACTAGGGCTTATTTTGGGGGAAACACAGTATGAGTAATTTGATGGTCCATGGTTAAATGTGTGTTTCTTAAATTTAATAAACAGAGGGTGACTGGTGTCCCCTAACCTGGTATGTATTTGTTTGATGTAAATTATTTCTGACGGTTAACAATATGCATCATCAAAATATTTTTCTTTTTTTTTGTAGATAAAGCAAAATCAGAAGATAGAATCCTCACAGAAAGGTAAGCTAATCCTGGTTGCAGCTGGATGATAGGGGTTTTCTTAGGAGAGGAGGAGGAGAGAGTCCTTGCAGCCCACATTTGCTACCAGATGTGAGGCAAAGTTCCAACAGAGCAGGAGATGGGAGAAGGCAGCAAGAGAAGGGTATTTGGTGGTATCTGTATGAAAAAAAGAAAATAAAAAAAACTGCTGTTGTGAAACTTGAAAGAAGAGAGTGCTGTTGTCTAGTGATGTGTTACTCATAGGGGTTGAATCTGCAAGGAAACCCCTACAGCAGGGGTGCCCAACGCGTCGATCGCGATCGACCAGTAGCTCAGGAAGGCAACTCGAGTCGATCGCACTCGTGTTGCCGTCCTGATCTACGGGCCGATCAGCCTTCCTCTCCAGTGTTCTCCCTAGAGCCTTTTAGCTGGGCGGTCCGCCCAGCTGTCATCTGCCGCTGCTGAACATTTAAAAAAAAACCCAAAAAAACGGCTTGGAGATTTCAGCCCCTAGCGAACTTATGCTCCGGGCTCTAACGTGTGCGTGCAGGCTTCTCTTCTCTTCCCTCCGAAACCGGAAGTTATGTCCGGGGGGGGGGGGGGAGAAGGGAAGCCGGCACGCACATGTTGAGAGCCCTGAAGCAAGCGTTCGCTACGGGCTAATGCGGGAGACAGGTTAGTGAAGCATTTGTTCTTGTTCCTGCCGGGTCCTGCCTACTTTCTGTTTCCGCGAAGGCAGGACCCGGCAGCATTTCCCCCAATAGGTTGATCACGATCTTGGGCTGATCAGCCTTCCTCTTCCCGACGGCAGAATTGACGTCGGGGAGAGGAATGCTGGTTGGCCGAAGCAGGGAGAGCTTGGGGCCTGTTATTGGTGGCGTTTGGGTCCTGGTCCCCGATGGTAATGGCAGTGGCAGTGGCTTGGGGGAGGGCAGGGAGAAAGAAAGAAAGAAAAAGGGCAGGCAGGGATACAGAAGGAAAGAAGAGAAACAGAAAAAAATGAAAGGGAGGCAGAGAGAAAGAAAGGGCAGGGAAGAGGAAGGAAAAGTTGGGGGGAAGGAATGAGGTCTGGAGGAGAAGAAGCATACAGGCTAAAAGAAGGGAAGAAAGATTGTATGCACAGTCAGAAGAAGAAAGTGCAACCAGAGACTCATGAAATCACCAGACAAGGTAGGGAAAATGATTTTATTTTAAATTTAGTGATCAAAATGTGTCTGAATTTATATCTGCTGTCTATATTTTACACTAAGGTCCCCTTTTACTAAACCGCAATAGAGGTTTTTAGCGCAGGGAGCCTATGAGTGTCGAGAGCAGCGCTGGGCATTCAGCGCAGCTCCCTGCGCTAAAATCTGCTATCGTGGTTTAGTAAAAAGGGAGGGAGTATATTTGTCTATTTTTGTATGGTTGTTACTGAGGTGATAGTGCTTAGAGTCATCTGCTTTGACCTCTTTGAAAAACCCTGGAATAGGAATGATGATTAACATTTTCTATGCATACAGTGTGCTTTGTGTTTTTTTTTAATTTTATTGTTGGTAGATCATTTTGACTTGGTCATTTAAAAAGTAGCTCGCAAGCCCAAAAAGTGTGGGCACCCCTGCCCTACAGGATTTGCCCTGAGCAGCCATCTAGATGAAATGTGACCACGTATTAATAAATTGCACTTCTCTAACTTATTTGGCATTCAGTGCTGGCCAGCTAAGCCTATAGTGGCCAAAGATAGACTGATTTGGCTGCTCAGCTTAGCCAGCCAGTGGTCTGAATTTCATAAATAGCTGGCTAAGATGCAGGACATAGTCAGCTAGCCACTAGCTGCTCTTGGGCTGAATATTACATAACATAAGCCTTTCAGTTCAGGTAAAAACTGACCATTGTTAGTGAGTTACAACATATTTTGGTAGGAGGGGTGAAAGTGGGATTACAGAGTTTGCGGCCTCAGTCATTCGTGAGGGTTTTTTTTTTTTTTTTCTTATTCCTCCTGCTGCTTTTGATCCATACACACACCATCACCTCATCCTGTCGATTATTATTAGCGCAGCCACTGTGAGGGAGTTTAGGGAGGGGGGATAGAGAGAGAGAGGAGATCGGTGGCAGTTGCAGCGGTAGAGCACACACACGTGATGGAGCCTTCCAGCCAATGATCACCAATGGCAGCAGCTGTTCAGCTGATAATGACGCGCCGTCACCGTGGCAATGAGAAGCCAAAAACAGAGCGGGGAGGTGGGCCCTAAAAGAAATTAGGCATTTTTGTACCATATCCATTTTTTGTGGTTTTTCACAATTCGCAGTCACTCCTGGAACGTAACCCCTGTGAATTTGGGGGGGAGTACTGTATTGTCACATGGTATGGCTGAGCAGATAAGAATGAGAATTATAAGGTACGTAGCTGGGTTGGGAAGGGTAGAACTGAACAGTATCTACTGGTTACAGTGTAATATTGGGCAGTAGTCGTTGATGGAAGCAGCGTTTGAATATATCTTAGTGAGGATTATTGAATTTAGTAAAAAGGTGTGTTTTTAGAAGTTTTCTGAAGTGAATGTAGGTGATTGATACTCTGGTCAGTTGGCTTAGTTCTGGTCTCAGGAGGTGGCATGATATGATAGGAGTTTGTTGATGAACTTTTTCTGAGTGCAACCTTTGACTGGTGGGAAGAAAAAGAATGAATGTTGATGCGTTGAACGGCTGGGTTAGGTGAATATGAATTGATTAGTAAGGTAATTGGGTAGTAAAAGAGGCAGCCAAATTTAGCCAATGTAATTTTTGGTAGAAAGAGGAAATGTGGTCAATTTTTTTTTTTTCAGTTGAAGATTAGTCTAACTGCAGTGTTTTGTACGGATGGCACTTAGTTTCTGGAAGTGTCTGTATGGTCCTGCTAGGTATACTCTAGGATGCTTAGGACTAGTGCTTGTACCAGAAGTTGGAATGATGCTAATTCAAAGTATTCTCTTATAGATCTGAGTTTCCATAGTGTGTTGAATCCTTTGCATACAATGTGGCGTAACTGGGCTTTCATGGATAGTTGCTTCTTCAGATGAACTCCCAGGATTTTAATTGTTTGCGAGATTGAGAAGTTAGTTCCCCTTATAGTTAGGGAATTCATTCTGAAGTAAGGGGGTGTAGCTATGAAGAACTTCAGTGTTCAGTTTTAATTTGAAGTGGGCCATCTTACTCTGTCTCTGCAGTATAGCTTGTATCCCAGTAGCACAGTGTCCCAGATGTTGTCCTCGTTCCACGATGAAGGGGAAAACAATAGGAATGAAGGGGAACAGTTTCTTTATTGCTGGATATCTTGGAAGCAGAGAAAGGCAAGTCAGTGTTCGAAGGCGTATTTAAAAAGAAAACATTTTGGTGCAGTGAGGACGCCGACTTTCTGTCCTCCTGCTGAAATTATTCTTACCTTCGAACGAAGATTTCCCCATGCCGAAAAGAAGGGGGAGAGCGGCTGCCACAGCCCGGCAACCCGAACTCTCCTCATGACAACGGGGGACGATAGATGGCTTCCTAACGTCTTCACCCCGGGGCGAACCGGCTATGCCGAGTCGGAGGGAGGTCTCTGCTCTCAGGCCCAGCAGGACCTGTCCCTCCCCAGCAGCCACGAGAAGGGGGAACTATGGCGGCTCAGAAGGGACAGGAAACTACTTCCCTTCTTGAGCTGGAGGGCTTACCGGTGTCCCTGGATGTACACCTGGCAGCTGAAGAGATCGAGGAGAGGACAGACAAGCCAATCTCAGAGGGATGACAGATTCCACCTATTCCCTCACTGGAAAGGCCAGCAGAGTTCATGTTGGAGTCTATCTGGAAGGCTTTAGACTCCTTGTACCAGCTCTGTACAGGAACTCTACCCCTAGTCAAGGATTATGGAAAAAAGATTGAAGAACTACAGGAAGGAGTGAAGACACAGGGGGTAAGAGTGGACTCCTTGGATCAACAGGTTCAAGGGATACAAAAATCTCAAGTTACCTTAAGGCAGGATAGACTATTGCTAGTAAGGAAAGTTGAAAATATGGAACATTATACTAAAATGCTTAATTTAAGAATTCTTAACTTTCCTAAGGTACTAGCAATGTTTCCAAGAGATTTATTTAATAAATTTTTAAAGGAAGTGTTTAAATACCCTGAGTCTGGACTTCCGCCTTTACATAAGATATATTTCCTTCCAACATCTAAGAAGGCTTCACAACCAGAGGCATTACCTGATTCAACGAGTTCAATGGACTTAACAAGAATATTGGAAACCTCAGTGGATGAAGCCATCTCATATTCAACACTTCTGGTGACTTTTGTTTTCCAACAAGATAGAGGCACTTCTTAGGCTTTTTTTTTAGGCTTAAAGAGGTGACCTTTATGGATTCAAAGATTTATATGTTTCCAGATGTTTCAAAGATAACCCAGACTAGAAGGAAAGAGTTCCTGCAATTGAGACAATCCGTACTGTCTTTGGGTGCTAAATTTCAACTTAGATATCCTTGTAAATGTTTGATCCTTTTGGATCAACATTCTTATACTTTTTTTTGACCCTTCCCAGTTATTTTTTTTCCTTGAGGGAAAAGGAGTAACCCCTCCCAGTACTTCCACGCGGACTTAGTCCTTAATAATTTAGAAGATGTACACTGCACTACTGATATGGTTAATTTTTATATTACTTTAATGAACTATCGGATCCCATGATAGTATGTGTATTGCTTCTCCCAAATTGTGGACTTACTTTTAGAGAGATTGTTTAATTCCTAGGGATTATACTTTATTTTATTTTCCTGTTTAACTATATGTAATCTCTCTTTTTTTCCTCTTTATATAGATATTGTTATTGTATATCTATAAATTGAATAAATATATAAAATAAAAAGAAAACATTTTAATGCACCTTTGAATTTATCCAGATTTTGCTCTTCTCTAATATATATTGGCAAAGAATTCCAAATGATGGGGACAGTTATTGAGAATGTTGTAGCCCAACAAGTGCTAATAATCTTTAATGAGGGCACGAAGAATAGATGTTGACTGGTAGATCTTAAGGTTCTGGGCCGATCATATGAAATGAGAAGTCTATCAATAAAAACTGGTTCCTTGGTTTTGAATATTATCATGGCAATTTTATAAGTTATTCTGTGTTGAATCAGAAGCCAATGGGCTTTGTTTAAGAGAGGAGGACGTGGTCGTATTTCTTAGTATTAGTGATAACTTTAATAGCTGTGTTTTGAATTAGTTGAAGACGTCTAATTTCTTTCTGAGATATTCCTTTATATAGGGAGTTACAGTAATTAATTTTTGATATTACAAGTGAATGTATCAATATGTTTCAAGATGATGGTTCCAGAATACTTGCTAAGGACCTAATCATTTTAAGTTTATGGATACACCTATATATATTTCAGAAGGAGGCAAATTATATATTTTTAAAATTTGGTTAATCACAATATTCAGAAGATCTAAAGAACAGAAAGACGTCTTGTGCTGATCCTGAATCCTAACTTATTGGTGACATAATCAGGCTTGAGAAATGGGCATCGACATGGCAGATGAGGTTCAATGTGGATAAATGTAAAGTGATGCATGTCGGTAACAAAAATCTCATGCACGAATGCAGGATGTCCGGGGCGGTACTTGGAGAGACCTCCCAGGAAAGAGACTTGGGAGTTCTGATCGACAAGTCGATGAAGCTGTCCGCGCAATGTGCGGCCGTGGCGAAAAGGGCGAACAGAATGCTAGGAATGATAAAGAAGGGGATCACGAACAGATCGGAGAAGTTATCATGCCGCTGTACCGGGCTATGGTGCACCCTTACCTGAAGTACTGCGCCAGCACTGGTCGCTGTACATGAAGAAGGACACAGTAGTACTCGAAATGGTACAGAGAAGAGTGACTAAAATGGTTAAAGGGCTGTAGGAGTTGCCGTACAGTGAGAGATTGGAGAAACTGGGCTCCCTCGAACAGAGGAGATTGAGAGGGGCCATGATCGAAACATTCAAAGTACTGAAGAAAATAGACTTAGTAGATAAGGACAGGTTGTTCACCCTCTCCAAGATAGGGAGAACAAGAGGGCACTCTAAAGTTGAAAGGAGATAGATTCCGTACAAACGTAAGGAAGTTCTTCACCCAGAGAGTGGTAGAAAGCTGGAACGCTCTTCTAGAGGCTGTTATAGGGGAAAACACCCTCCAAGGATTCAAGACGAAGTTAGACAAGTTCCTGCTGAACCAGAACATACGTAGGTAGGGCCAGTCTCAGTTAGGGCGCTGGTCTTTGACCAGAAGGCCGCCATGTGAGCAGACTGCTGGGCACGATGGACCACTGGTCTGACCCAGCAGTGGCAATTCTTATGTTCTTATGTGTTCATCTTCATCATACGCTAGCCACTGCAAGAAAGCCTGAAAATAAAGGAGAGATTTTTTTTTTTCTGTGTGCACAGTTATTAATTTTGGTTAATGATTAATTTACCTGAAGAACCTTCAATAGGTTCCTGCAAAGAAAAGAAGCAGTTATTAATATTTAGAAGAGCTTCAAGGAGAGAGACACTAGAAAAAGAGTAAAGAGGACTCAAGGGTGAAAAGAAGTACTTACCTGTAAGCAGGAACTCCTTATTGATTACTTGTGAAAGAAAAGACAAACCATTTTTATAGCGACACAGTATATGGAAACAAGCAATTAAAAGATGGGCAAAGTAATATAAAAAGGTACTCACCTGAAGGTTCCAGGGTTTTGCTAAATTTCCAAGTGAGACTGTAAGAAACAAAGATAAATTGCTATAGAGATTTTAAAGTGATTTTAAGGAAATTATTTTAATTAGAATATCTAATAAGCACTTTAAATTGAGAATGTTTTAATGCTATTTAAATTAATTTTTTTTTACAAACGCACTTTAATGTTATGAAAAGCACTTTGACTTGGACCCCTTTCTGAAGTGAATTAATGAGTAGCTTTTTTGTGTGTGCAATAAACATTAATTTGTAACTGCAATTTGGAATAGTGCTGCCCAATTCAGGAAAAATTTTTTTGATTCGATTCAGCCTAAAATATCATATATCTAGGAGCTTATAAAAAGAACCTCAACAAGCTGAGACTAATTCAGAACACCGCGATCCAACTAATCCACGGTTTTAAAAAAATGGGAACACATTACCCCTTATCAGAAACTCCACTGGTTACCTGCAGAATCCAGAGTCTTCAAGTTTGCTTGTATTTGTTACAAAGCTCTCTTTGGGATTCTTCCAGCTTACCTAATCTCCCAGTTCTCTCTCAACAAGTCCAACAAGAGCACTCGCAGAACAAACCTCTTTAATCACCCCTCCCTGAAATTTTACCAATACAAA
This sequence comes from Geotrypetes seraphini, assembly GCF_902459505.1. NCBI lineage: Eukaryota > Metazoa > Chordata > Amphibia > Gymnophiona > Dermophiidae > Geotrypetes > Geotrypetes seraphini. The sequence continues at coordinate 25,711,373 of NC_047101.1, read as the reverse complement.
AAGTTTCTAGATATAATGTTATCATTCCAGGCAGCTAGGCTGAACACATGGCTTGGAAAACCCATACTTGAGGCCACTACATACGCAGACTTTAGAAAATCCCTGAAAACTCGATTGTTTAACAAATTCTAAATTCTCAACCCACCTCTTCCTCACTACAGCCCTCTTCCCTACCTCGCCACCACCCCAATTCAAGGTTTGAAACTAACTTATACTCTCTTTCCACTTTGTATCCCATGTACTGACAAAATGTATCTTTATTGTAACCCACTTGTATCCCATGTACTGACAAAATGTATTTTTATTGTAACCCACTTGTATCCCATGTACTGACAAAATGTATCTTTATTGTAACCCACTTGTATCCCATGTACTGACAAAATGTATCTTTATTATAAGCCACTTTAAACTTCACGGTATAGCGGTATATAAGAAATAAAATTATTATTATTATTATTTAATTGATTTTTTTTTTTTATTTGATTTTCCTGCCCAATTGGGTGTTTTTTTCAAACATCATGGTGGGTTTATTTTATAGCCTCTTCACCCTCTTTGCCCTCTCCTACCCACACTGGCGCTGTGGTGTAAAGAAAACAAGCAAAAAATACTTTTCCTCTCTCTGTTAAATCCTAGCTCATGTTCGTGGTCTAATGCCAGCTCTGGCAGGATACACATTTCAAATCTGACACATAGTAATCATAAAACAGAAAATAAAATGATTTTTTTCTACCTTTTGTTGTCTGGTCATTATTCAAATCATGTTGGTTCCAGCCAGGCTCTGCTTGTTTTCTGATAATTCTCTTGCCAGGTTCTCCTTATTTCTTCTTTCTCTGTGCTAACCATCCATCTTCCATCTCTGTCCTTTCCTTCCATTTCCCTTCCCACCCCCGGACTTCTGGCATCTTTCCTTTTTTTATCTCCATCCCCGTAGCTGCAGCAATGGACCCCACCATCCCCAGATCCACCATCTTTCCTTTTCTCAACTACCCTTTCATCCAGCATCTTTCCCTCCTTCCCCACCACTCCAGAGTCTACCAGCTCTCCCTTTCTCTTCCCAACTACCCTCCTATCCAGTATCTCTATCCCCCACCATCCCTTGTGTCCAACAGCTCTCCCTTTCTGTTCCTTCCCTCCCTAAATTTCATTGTCCACCATCCCTCTCCTCTGTTTTTAGATCCATTATTTCTTCCATCTCCCCTCTCCCTGATAGCTCCCAAGTTCATCTCTCCTTCTCCCCCAAGTTCCTCCCCATGATCTCCCCCAAGTCCATCTTCCCCCTCCACAAAGTTCATCTCCCCCCCCCTCCACCAAGTTCATCTCTCCCATCCATCTTCTCCCTATCTCTCCCTCTCCAGTCCACCAACTCCCCAATGCAAAGTTTGGCTGAGGGCGCCCTGGTCCCTGCTAATGAATGAAGAAGCGAGGTACAGCTGCTCTCTGGAGCCTTCATCGCCTCTGAGCATGGCTCCACCTGAGCTTCAGACACTCAATGCAGGGAGCCAGGACCTGAGCCCGCCTTTCCTGGCCCCACCCCCTTCCTGCATGAGGCAGTGCAAGGGACAGGAGAGCCCACCTCACCATTGGAGGATAATCGAACCAAGCCTGCTGTCACCCTGAGCGGCCCGCGCTCCCTCCCACTGCTCTTCTCGGCGCTGGCATGCCTCTCATGAAACCACTTACACCACTTACACCAGCGGCACAGGACCAGAGCGGCAGGATGGACAAGAAGGAGAGAGCCAGCTAACCAATCACCTTGCTGCTGCCAATCCATGCACAGAGGTGCACTCAGCGTTCCCTTTGCCGAAGTCCTTTCTTCTGATCAAGTTTCAAGTTTATTAGGATTTTTATATACCGCCTATCAAGGTTATCTAAGCATTTTTTACAATCAGGTACTCAAGCATTTTTCCCTCTCTGTCCCGGTGGGCTCACAATCTATCTAACGTACCTGGGGCTATGGAGGATTAAGTGAGTTGCCCAGGGTCACAAGGAGCAGTGCGGGGTTTGAACCCACAACCCCAGGGTGTTGAGGCTGTAGATCCAACCACTGCGCCACACACTCCTCCACTCCTTCATAAAACCTGAAGTTACATTAGATGGAAGGACTCTGGTGGCAAGGGGACCGACGAATCGGTGAGTTCAGTTTTTTTAAAAAACAAATCGATTTGAATCACGCGAAGTGAATCAGTGAATCAATTTGAATTGGAATCGGGCAGCACTAATTTGGAGTGTTGGTCTCTTTTCTTGCTGGTGTCTTACTTGAATCTATATGCACCCAGAAGTTCTTAAAACCTCAATAGCAGTTTGGTGGAAGTGAGTCTTAGGGGATTCCAACTTAAATTAACAGACCACTGTGACATACATTCTGTTTCTGTGAGACTAGACAAGGCTGCGCTGAAACTAAGGGACGCTACACATGCATACTCTGATATTCAATGCCAGTGCTTGGACGTAGCCTGGCACTGAATATTCAGAAATAAAGGCACCATTGGCTACAAAAACACACATCGCTACCAGCTGAATTTTTACCTCCACATTTTACAATGGCAAAAATGTATATCATGGGAAATTTCCTTTATTTCTTTATCTGTTGTGTTGTGTATTTTGTTTTGAATAAGCAAAATAAAATAAACCAAAGAAATGAAAAAAGAACAAAAATAAATGCAAATAACAAAATACAAAGTGCACACCTCTGGAGACTACTTCTATAGCTGAACTGTAGTTCCTGTACTACCACTCTTAAATATGATGAAATATGAATATATTTCACATGTGTTTCTATGCCTTATGATTTTGGTTTTCTCTGATTTTTTTTTTTTTTTTTCTTACCTTATGATAGCATCTCTGTCAGCACTGGAGAACCAGGCAGCATCACTCTCATTTCCGTGAGGAACTTGAACTTAGCAAAGGTAAGAGGAGTAAAATGCTACCAACTCTTGCCTGATAGCCATTCACTTATTGTAATCTTACAACTCTATTGTGTTGTCATTGTTTTCTTTTTGATAAGTTCAGTATAACCTCATGCATAGTAGCCAACTTTTGAAAATTGTTGGGGGTGCCCAATATCCTCCCTCCCCTGGTCACCACAAAAAAAGTCTAAATTTTATTGAACTTGAAGGTGTGGAGAGCACACCTCAAACTGGGTTGATAACCACAAAAATTCAATGTACTGAGAAGCAGCAAACTCTTACGCTAATGGCCACAGTATTACATTAGAGATTTCTATTCCGCCATTGCCTTGCGGTTCGAGGCGGATTACAAAAGAATATATCTGGCAATTTCCAGGGAAGATAAAGAGTAGATCAGGTTGCTTTGGGGAATTGGGAAGGTATTGGGAAGTGGGAAGGTACTTGCGGTATTAAGTCATTTTCAGGGATTTCTTAAAAAGTAAAGTCTTTCTTTCTTTTCTGAACGTTTTGTAGTCTGAGGTCGTTATCAGTAGATTGGAGATTTGGTTGTCTAGTTTTGCTGCTTGTGTGGCTAGGAGGCCATCATATAGTTTTTTTCCGTTTAACTTCTTTGATTGGAGGGTGCATGAATGGAGTGTGGGTTTTCCTATGTCTAGTTGATGTAGTTTGGATGAGGCGGTTGTTCAGGTAGGTTGGGCTGTTACTGTTTATGATTTTAAATAGTAGACAGTAGAATTTGAATAGTATTCTTGCCGGAATTGGAAGCCAGTGTGAGTTGAGGTATGCCTCTGTGATGTGGTCGTGTTTCCTCAATGAATAGATAAGTCTCAGTGCTGTGTTTTGGATTGTTTGTAGTTAGAACATAGAAAAATGACGGCAGAAAAGGGCCAAAGCACATCAAGTCTGCCCACTCTAGTGACCCTTCGCTTTGATTTTGCTCACCACTCCCTGCCTTTAAGATCTAATGAACAAAACTTATTGTCTATTCCTTCGTTGAAAATTATAAACACTAGACGACAATTTATTTTTTCATGTACTGCACCGCAGACTTGGAATGCCCTCCCTATTTCTTTAAGGGAGGAGAAGGAATTTGGAAAATTTAAAAGTAACTTAAAAACTTTTCTTTTCAAGGATGCCTTTGCAAACTAATTGTTCCCGCTAAGCTGCGCTGGGGTGCGCTGGCGCACAAAATATTACCTCGCAGCGCATAAGTTTCTCGTCACAGCGCACACAGTGTAGAGCACAGTTCTTCAACCGCCGGTCCGCAAACAAAATCTTGCCGGTCCGCGAAGGATTCGGTCCCCGCCGCAACGAAAGGCCGGCGTCAGCTGACTTGCAACTTCCTGTTGTAGTCGCTGTGCCGGGACTCCTGCCTTCGCCGGGACTCCTGCCTTCCACCGCATTTGCCTCCTGCCTTGTCTCCGCACCTCCAGACCAGCAGCGGCAGCTGTGTATGCTTTTAACTTCGGCACAGAGCTGCCCCTAATCAATAGTTTAGCGCGGTTTCATAAGGCAGCCTCGGGGCCTTTGCTAGGCCGGCCCACATCGCATCATCGAAGCGGGCCGGCTATCAAAGGCCCCGAGGCTGCCTCATGAAACCGCGCTAAACTATTGATTAGGGGCAGCTCTGTGCCGAAGTTAAAAGCATACAGAGCTGCCGCTGCTGGTCTGAACTCTTGGGCCGCTGAAGGAGGGCAAAAAGCAGCTGTCCTGGAGGTTTCCCTTCCTCTCGCCTTTACAGGTTCCTTTTTTCCACCTTTTTTTTTTTCCTTCAAACGGCAACGGGCCCCAGCATCGACATCAATCAAGTAAGTTCCACTGTCAATCAAGCGGTTCTGCTCGGCCAAAGCTTCCCCTGTGACATGAGCCACCCTCAGGGGAAAGAAAGTGACCCACAAAGGTGAGGGGAAGGGGGGCAGATGATGGAAGTTGGGGGGGGGGGAGAGAGAGAGAGAGAGAAGGGGCAGATGATGGAATGGAGGAGATGAGAGAGAGAGAGAAGGGGACAGATGATGGAAGTGAGAAGAAGGGAGAGAGAGCAGAAGGCAGATGGATGTCAGTTGAGAAGGGAGAGCAGATGCTGAATGGAAGTGGGGAAAGAACACATACTGGATGGAAGGAGGAGATAAATAAAGGGGGAAGAAAATAGTAAGATAATGGAGGGGTGAGGGAAAGGGGTGACAAGCTGTGTGTAGACACAGTGAAAAGAGGGAAACGGGACTAAATAGTAAGAAAGAATTTAATTTAGATGGAGGCAGAAAATAGAGAAGGAAGACCAGAGAAGAAAAGGGAAGAGAGAGCAGAGAATGATCAGATCTGAGTGGAGGAAATGAGAAGAGAGATATGCTAAAAACCACAGGGGGGAGGGAAGGATAGAGATGCAGTTATTTTGAAGCTACACTGTTAAGTTAATATGCTGTTGGTAGAGTTGCAGTGGCATCCTAAACATATTTCTGGCAAGCCAACTGTATATGGTGACATTATTAGAAGATGACTGTGTGAAACTTTAGGGAACTTGGATGCCAATCAGTTTTTGGAAGCCAAAGGAAAACATACATTTTTTGTATGCTATACTGTATGTTTGGCTCGTTTCTACTTCAGTTTTGTTCTTGCCTTTTCGTTTTGTCTTCCTTCCACCATCTCTTATCTGCCTTCCTTATCATCCTTTTCAATGTGATTTGGCAGCTCCTGTCAATCATAGGCTGGCTGTGCAAGATTGCTAATTCTAGATGCCTGGGTGACCTAATGCCTGTGCATGTGATTTTCTGTTTTTGTGTTTAAAACATTTTGCTGAAAGCACAACAGTGCAAAAGAGTAAAACAGATTTTATGCTGTTTATTCTAGGAATAAGCAATGGGCTTTCCTAAGTCCATCTTAATAATGTCATGCAGATTTTTTAAGGAAATTATCCAAATCTTTTTTTAATTACATGTTGAATGAAAAATATTTTCCCAGGTTTGTTTTAAATCTACTACTTAAAAGCTTTATTGCATGCCCCTTTACTCCTAGTATATATTTATTTTTATTTTTTATTTTTTAGTATATATATATTTATCTTTTGGCATGGCCCATCAGTTATAGCATTTGCTACATGATGGGCCATGCCAAAAGATAAATGTAGCATTTGCTACATGAATTGATTTTTTGTCACGTATGGTTAAGGGGCTGGAGGAGTTGCCGTACAGCGAAAGATTAGAGAAACTGGGCCTCTTCTCCCTTGAGCAGAGGAGATTGAGAGGGGACATGATAGAAACATTCAAGGTACTGAAGGGAATAACTTAGTAGCTAAGGCAGGGAGAACGAGAGGGCACTCTCTAAAGTTGAAAGGGGATAGATTCCATACAAACGTAAGGAAGTTCTGTGGTAGAAAGCAACATATTTATTTGGCTCATAACTTGCTGGCGCCCGATATTTTTAGCTCACAGTGAAAAAAGTTTGCTCACAACACCCGCCCGCTTAGAGGGAACACTGCTTACTACCCTACTTTATTTTATTATATTTTTTATTTGTTACCCTCTTGTATTTTCCCTTAATGTCTTTTCTTTACTTTAATGAATTGTATTTCATCCCTTCACACCTAATGTTAAGAATTTGTTAAATTGAGTGTAATTTAGTCCTTTTTAAGTATTTGTATGTATTGTATTGTCACCTAACAAATGTAAATTTTAATATGTACATCGCTTAGAAGTTTGATTAAGCGATTAATCAAGAAACCTAATAAACTTGAAACTTGATTAGAGATCCCACATATATATCCCATTTATTTTTAAAATCTTCCACACTGTTGGCCTAAATCACCAGCAGTGGGAGTTCGTTCCCATGATTGACCACCCTTTCGGTGAAGAAATACTTTCTGGAGTCACCATGAAATTTCCCTCCCCTGATTTTCAGCAGATGCCCTCTGGTGGACGAAGGTCCTATAAGACGGAAGATATCCTCTTCCACTTCGATACGGCCCGTGATATATTTAAATGTCTAAATCATGTCCCCTCTCTCTCTTCGTTCCTCAAGTGAGTACAGCTGCAATTTATTCAGCCTTACTTCATACGAGAGATCCTTGAGCCCCGAGACCATCCTGGTGGCCATCCGCTGAACTGACTCAATTCTCAGCACATCTTTCCGGTAATGTAGTCTCCAGAATTGAACACAATATTCCAAATGAGGTCTCACCATGGATCTGTACAGAGGCATTATGACTTCTGGCATCCTGCTGATAAAACCTCTACGGATGCAACCCATCATTTGCCTTGCCTTGGAGGAAGCCTTTTCCACTTGATTGGCAGTTTTCATGTCATCACTAAAGATTCGTTGTTTTATCATTTTTGCTGGGCAGGGAGGTAGAGAATGTTGCAAAAGTCTAAAAGACCTAGGACTAGGGATTGTACTAAGAGCTGGAATTAGAACATGAACATGACGGCAGAAAAGGGCCACGGTCCATCTAGTCTGCCCACACTAATGGCCCACCCCCTAACTACCTCCATGAAGAGATTCCACATGCCAATCCCATCTTTTCTTAAAATCTGGCACGCTGCTTGCCTCAATTACCTGTTGTGGAAGATTATTCCAGCGGTCACCCACCCTTTCGGTGAAGAAATATTTTCTAGTGTCACCATGAAATTTCCCACCCCTGATTTTCAACAGATGCCCTCTTGTTGCCTTGGGTCCTTTAAGGAAAAAGAGATCCTCTTTCACCTCGATACGGCCTGTGACATATTTGAACGTCTCGATCATGTCTCCCCTCTCTCTGCGTTCCTCAAGTGAGTACAGCTGCAACTTATTCAGTCATTCCTCATACGGGAGATCCTTGTGTCCTGAGACCATCCTGGTGGCCATTTGCTGAACCGACTCAACTCTCCGCACATCTTTTTGATAACGCGGCCTCCAGAATTGTACACAGTATTCCAGATGGGGTCTCACCATGGATCTATACAACGGCATTATGACCTCGGGCTTACGGCTGACGAAACTTCTACGGATACAGCCCACCCCCTAACTACCTCCATGAAGAGATTCCACATGCCAATCCCATCTTTTCAAGATAAGGAAATTGGGTCATTAGGGCATAGACAGGGGGTGGGTAAGCAGAGTGGGCAGACTTGATGGGCTGTAGCCCTTTTCTGCCGTCATCTTCTATGTTTCTATGATTTGTCTAGCCCTGGTTGAAGCTTTCTCCACTTGATTGCCAGTCTTCATGTCTTCGCTAATGATCACCCCCAAGTCATGTTCTGCTACAGTCCTTGCTAGGATCTCACCATTTAGGGTGTAAGTCCTGCATGGATTTTTGCCGCCAAGGTGCATGACCTTGCATTTTTTGGCATTTTAACTTAGTTGCTAAGTCTTTGACCAATGCTCCAGCAGGAGTAGGTCCTGCGTCATACTGTCGGGCATTGAGCTTTTGTCGGGCATTGTGCTTTCATCTGTTGTGCGGTTGCCTACCATGTTGCATAGTTTGGCGTCATTGGCGAATAATGTAATTTTACCTCAAAGCCCCTCAGCCAAGTCTCTTACGAAGATGTTAAATAGGATCGGGCCCAAGACTGAGCCCTGCGGCACTCCGCTGATCACCTCCGTCGTATCGGAGAGGATACCGTTTACCACTACCCTCTGAAGTCTACCTCTAAGCCAGTCCCTAACCCATGCAGTTAATGTTTCACCCAGTCCCATCGAACCCATCTTGCTCAATAACCTGCGGTGTGGGACGCTATCAAATGCTTTGCTGAAGTCCAAGTACACGACGTCCAGGGACTCCCCTATATCCAGCTTTCTTGTTACCCAGTCAAAGAAGCTGATCAGATTTGATTGGCAGGACCTTCCCTTCATAAATCCATGTTGATGGGGATCTCATAGATTCTCCTCGTTCAGGATTGTATCCAATTGGCGTTTGATTAGTGTTTCCATAAGTTTACTCACTATCGATGTGAGACTCGCCGGTCTATAATTCTCAGCCTTCGTCCTGCATCCCTTTTTGTGGAGTGGAATGACGTTAGCCATTTTCCAATCTAACGGGACTCTTCCTGTACTTAGGGAAAGATTGAAGAGCGCGGATAACGGTTCCGCCAGGACGTCACTCAACTCCCTGAGCACCCTAGGGTGTAGTTTGTCCGGTCCCATAGCTTTGTTCACCTTGAGTCTTGATAGCTCCTCGTAGACACTGCTGGGCGTAAACTCGAAATTTCAAAATGGGTCTTCCGAGTTTTCCCTCGTTGGCAGCTGAGGGCCGGATCCCGGTGCCTCGCAAGTGAAGACCGAGCAGAAGAATTAATTTAAAAGTTTGGCTTTGTCGGAGTCCGATTCTACATAATTTCCATCGGGCTTCCTAAGGCATACTATCCCAGGAGTGTTTCTTTTTCTGTCACTAATATACCGGAAGAAGGATTTATCGCCCTTCTTGATGTTCTTCGCAAGGTTCTCCTCCATTCGGAGTTTGCCTCCCTGACTGCCGTTTTGACCGCTTTTGACTTGGCCAGATAGTCTTCCTTGGATTCCCACTTCCCTGATTGTTTGTAGATGATGAACGCTCTTTTCTTCTTTTTTATGAGGTCTAAGATCTCCGCAGAGAACCACTATGGTCTATTGTTTCTTCGCCGTTTACTTACTGATTTGACGTAGCGGTTGGTTGCATCGTGTAAGGTTGATTTCAGAGTTGACCACATTACCTCTACATTATCTGTTTCGGCATGGCTTTGCAGTGCCCGATGGACGAAATCTCCCATGCTTTCGAAGTTTGTGCCCTTAAAGTTGAGGACCTTGGTTAATGTGCTTGACTTAGTGAAACCTTTCCTGAGGTTGAACCATATCATGTTGTGGTCACTGGAGGCCAATGTATTGCCTACCAAGACCTCTGTGACACTTTCTCCGTTGGTGAGTATTAGGTCTAGTATCGCCCGATCCCTAGTGGGCTCTAATACCATTTGTTTGAGTCTCGCTCCCTTTATAGAGGTTAATAGCTTCCTGCTGCTGCTGGTCGTAGCGGAAAGATTGTTCCAATCCACATCAGGCATATTGAAGTCTCCTAACAATTATGTTCTATTGAATAATTTTCGAACTTGTCTTAAGTTTCTCATAAGTGTGAATGATTTCTGTATTGTTTTATTGATGTGTGGTTGCATGGTACAGCATCTGTCTATTGTCATTCCTAGTAGTTTTAGGATAGGTTGAATGGGGTAATTGATTGATTTAATTTCTATATTGGTTATGGTTAGGACTTTGTTATTTTCAAGGAGGATGAATTTTGTTTTGTCTGGGTTCAGCTTCAGTTTATGATCTTTCATCCATGGTACTACTGTTTCTAGTGTTCAGTATAGTGTGGCTGTCATAGAGGGCTTGAGTTGATCAATAGGTATGAGAATGGTGATGTCATCTGCACAGCTATATGAGGTTAGGCCTAGTTTCTCCAGGCAGGCGCCGAGGGAGGCAGTATAGAGATTGAAGAGCTTAGGGGATAGTGGGGATCCTTGGGGTATGCTACAAGGGTTGGACCAAGGTTCTGATTTTTCTTTATCCGACTTTACTCTGTAGGTTCTGGATTTTAGGAATCCTTCAAACCATGAATATACCTTATCAGTGATACCTATTGTGTCCAAAATTTGCAGTAGGTTGTTATGGTCTACCAGATCAAATGTGGTCAGATCCAATTGTATGAGCAGTATTTTTTTGCCTATGCTAAGGTGTTGTCTAGCTGTGTCAAAAAGGGAGCCTAGTAGTGTCTCTGTGCTGAAGTTGGTTCTGAAGCCGAATTGCGTAGGGTGGAGTATGTTGTGGTCTTCCAGATAGTTGGTGAGGAGTTTGGCTACTAGCCCTTCTGTTAGTTTGACATAGAGAGGTATTGAGGCAATGGGTCTGTAATTGGACGGTTGATCCGTTGCTCCTTTAGGGTCTTTTAGGATTGGTGATGATGATTTCGCTGAGGTAGGTTGGGAAAAGGCTGTCTGTGTGCATGATATATATCCATTGTAGGAGAAGGGCATGGAATTTTGTGCTGGAGGTTTTTAAGAGATATGGTGGGCAGTGGTTGAGGTTACATGATGCGTACGTAGCTGTACTTTCTGTAGAGTTTGTTAAGGTTGGACCATTGTATATTGGGGAAGTGGGACTAGGTTCTGTCTGCAGCCGTTGATTCTTTTTTGTGGGGGGTATTGTGATTTTTTTTTAGGTGGGTTGGGGTACCGTTGAGGGTAGCTCTGGCATTTGTAATTTTGTATCCTGTGAAAACATACTTAGAACCTATAAAACAAGTTTGTCATGCTATTACAGAACTGAAAGAGCTCAAACAGCAACCCTGTCTATGAAGAGGCAGCACTTTTCACACTGAGATCTAGAATACCAATACACCAGTGGTCTCAAACTCAAACCCTTTGCAGGGCCACATTTTGGATTTGAAGGTACTTGGAGGGCCGCAGAAAAAAATAGTTAGTCTTACCTCATGCAAAATTGTAATTTTTTAATAAGACATTAACTATTTTTCCTGTGGCCCTCCAAGTACCCTATTTTTTCTGCAACCCTCACAGTTAAAGTTTAGCATCTTTTCTTTCTCAAAACTGACACATTTCAATCATTATATTATAAATAAAATCATTTTCTCTACCTTTGTTGTCCTCTTCACTCCCTTCCATATGGCATCTGCCCTCTTTCACTGCCCCTTTCAACTACTGTCTGCCCTCTTCCCCTTCCATATGGCACCCACCTTCTTTCTTTGTCTCTTCCATAAACTGTCTGCCCTCTCCCCCTTCCATCCAGCCTGTGCCCCCTCTCTCCTTTTTACATGATTTATTCCGGCTTCACCCTGTCCATTTTTCTCTCTCCCTTCTCTGTCACCCCCTTCCTCCCATACTCTGGCATGTCTCTCCTCTCCAATTCCTTCCTTCCTCACCCCACCCCACTCCACCCTACATCATGGTCTGGCATCTCTGTCTTTTTCCCTTCCATCTCTCCCTCTTTTCTTCCTTTCCTCAATGGTTTGGCATCTCTCTCCTCTTCTTTCCTCCCTCCAGGTCTAGTATAACAATCTTTTCTTTCATCTTTCTCCCCCACCCCACCCTATGGTCTGGCATTTCTGTCTCTTTCCTTCCCCTTCCCCCCATGGTTACATCTCTGTCTCCTTTCCTTCATGTCTCCTCCCCTCTCCCCATGGTCTGGCATCTTTGTCCTCACCCTTCCCAGGCATCCCTATCTCTTTCACTTTTCCCTACCTTCTTCCTCCTCTCCCCATGCTCTGGCATCTCTCTCTTCTGCTTTCTTTCCTACTCAACCCTATCCCAAGCCATTCCATCCCATCCTACCCCATGCTCTAGCATCTCTTTCCTGGAGTTGAAGCAGAGCTTACAAACAGCAGAGAGAGAGGTATGAGAAATGTTGGAGAGATTGAGGTATAAAGGAAAAAGCCGCCAAATAGGAAGGAAGGAAGGAAGAAGGACCACCAGGGAAGGGAGAGGAGAGAGAGATGCCCAGACCAAGGAGATGGGAGGGAAGGGAAGCAGAACATGAGAGAGATGGAAGGGAAGGAGACAGAGATGCCAGACCATAGGCTATGGGCTGGGACTGACAAGAAAATGGAAGAGTGAGAAGAAAGATACCAGACTACAAGGGAGGAAAGGGAAGCAGAGGAGAAAGATGGAGGGGCTGCTAACTGAACTCAGAACAGAGCAGAAGATAGCAGAAAGGGGGTAGGGCTATAGGTGTAAAAGGTTGAAGAACACTGTTCTAAACAATGAAGTATGTAACTCTGAGTTTTCCTTAATAATTTTCAAATTAAGGAATTCAATGATAATGTACATCAAACTTCAGGTTAGGTTTTGAGAGTTAAACTAGGGAATGAACATCAAAAGATGCTCAAGAGATCCAGTCTACAGGAAAAAGATGTCATCTAAAAAATGTTTTCAGATTGACAGATTTCTGAATTATTATGAGCAAAGATGAATCTATAGATTAAATGCTGTTAACCCTTATGGCTTAAATGCTGAGCTAGAGTGGAAAACATTAATTTGAATCATCGGGATTTATGTTGCATGATGATTATGTGAGCACTGTGTATATTAAGAAAGCTTTGAGACGCCGCCACCATTTTTGAAGTTTGGTAAATGACAGTGAAGTCTTCATGATGTATGTTTGAAAGTAGGGTTGTGGTTGTGAAAGTAGATATAGCTGAGAATACTGATGTTGACTTTGATGTTATTTTAGGGGAAACTCCTTGAAACACCATGAGGTGAAACATGAATTCATGTCAGAGTCCTGAAAAAGATGTAAGATGAGTAATATTTATATGTATATATTTATGCAACTGGAGTTAAACTTATTACAATTTAAGATCGATGTGGAGGCTGGTTATGTTAAACTCAAAATAAAACAAAATTGATGTGTTTTTAATGTAGCCACTGAGGTATTGGTTTAAACATTTTGAATTCCTGTATGAACTTTTAAATTAAAGTTTAAATTAAATTTAAATTTAAATTTGAAGAAAATCATTTATCTGGATATTGAATGACTAGCCTTGCTATATTTTGAAGTAAAAATCGGCCATTTCACTGTTGCAGTACTTATGGCCTTAGCATACAGTAAAATCCTGTGTAAGAGCATGCTAAGGCCACTATCACAGCTTAAAATGGTAAATCAAATAACTAAAAGGGGTAAAGAAGATGGAATTATAAAACAAAAAAATTTCCTTCCATATTCCTAACACATCTTGGAGTATCATGTGTAATCCTCTAGTAGGATAATTTTATATTAGATTGTAAACCGCTTAGATGGTTCTAACAGTATAGGGGGATACCAAATTTTAATAAACTTGGTAATGGCTCAGCCATAATAGTCTTGTTGAATACTATCCAATATTTTTAATGGCATTCTTTTCATAATTTCTTCTTTGTTTTTTATTTGTTATTCACCACTTAGATCCACTAGTCTGGTATATGCGGTATATTAAGTTTTAATAAACTATAAACAATGATTCTGTGTGTCCAAAAGAAAACAATGATGTATTTTATTTATTTCACAGCTACATTAAGTCCTCAGAGACTTCAGGACAAGGAGGTGAAACAGCCATCAATACGCAAATACTGGGATTACTATTTTGATTTTTTTCATAAATTATTCTTACATTAAAATATTTTAGATTATGCAGTGGTTAAAAGAAACATCCGGTAACTGGAAACAAAAGATTGCAAGAACCAGCAGTAATGATCATCTGAACAAGCTGTAATAATTACTAGAAAAAGTGCAGAATGACAAAAATAAATGAATAATGTACTTTATTATAAACTGTCATTTATATATAGCAATGTTTACAGATAGTCACAGAGCTAACACTTATAATTGACATCTACATGCATAGAAAAGCGAGGACAATTTTCAGCAGTTTTTATTTTTTACTTCTCATTCAAATAGAAGAGCAAAAACAAATCTTTCTGCAGAAATGTGGCCATTAATATATGAAGAATTAATAACAAAAGCAGAAAAATTCAATGTGATACATGTATATAATGGTATCATCAGCACACAATAGATGAGGGCATGAGACACTGAAAACGAAAATATACAAAAATAAAAAGCAAGTCAACCAGATGCCAGCAATCACTTTTACCCTACTAACTTGGAAATATTGACCTAGGGTGGACTTTTACAAAGCTGTGCTGCTCAACTGAGAAGGATCAAAGAAATAATATGGAACATTATAGTTGGCATCTTGCACCTAAAGCCAATACTTGTTGGCTCAAATGCAGAAACTTTTTCCCTCTTTTCTTTTCCTGGAAAGATCTGTAAATATCCAAACAGTTTGCTGCAAATAGAACCTAGGGGCTCCTTTTACGAAGGTGCGCTATGCATTTTAGCGCATGCGAAACGCTAACATGCCCATTATAAGTCCATAGACGTGTTAGCTTTTATATTAGCGCGCCTTTGTAAAAGAGGGGGTAAGTAAAGCATTTCTATCCTGTAAAAAGACAAAAGATACTATTAAACAAGGACATTCTATAAGTGGCGCCTAGAATGTAGGCACCTACAATTTAAAAAAAAAAAATCCATTTCAAAATTAGAGTGTCATTAATTAACTTTAACCAGCTCATATTGACATGGTTAGGGGTGGATTTGGGGTAATTTTATAAGTTAGGCACTGCTAGATGTAATTAGGTATGCCTGCATTAGAAATATCTAGAGCAGTGTTTTTCAACCTTTTTACACTTATAGACCGGCAGAAATAAAAGAATTATTCTGTGGACCGGCATCAGTCCATGGACCGGTGGTTGAAGAACACTGGGCTAAGTCGTGGGCCAGACCCTGCCCATCTCTACCCAATCTGTACCACAGACCCCACCCCCATAATAGTACTAATTGCACCTTGTACGTCCCGTGCCTCATCTGGAAGCCTTCCCTCTGACGTTGCAACGTCAGAGAGAAGGCTTCCGGTTCAGGCGCAGGATGCCCGTAGGAGCATCAGTTAGGAAGTTAGGAATTAGTTAGGAAGAGGGAGCTGGCTCGAAGATAACACCCCATCGATCGCACTGTGGACTGGCGGTTGAAGAACACTGTTTTGGGCCTGATGCACATGCTGACCCTGTGGACCGGCAGGAAATTTCTGTGGACCGGCACTGGTCCATGGACCGGTGGTTGAAGAACACTGGTCTAGAGTGTACGCCTGATCCTGTTAGCGATACCTCAGATGTGATTGACATGTCTGTGGTTGCCTACAGATGTAATGTCAGTAACCAAATCTGGCCTAAAGTGCCTTTAGAAGCTATCTCATCCTGAGATCTTTCCAGAATAGCCATTAATACAAAAAATTAAAATATTGGACATTTAAACTATCAGAAGAGTTCCACAGCCACAGGACCCTCCATTTTTTTTCTACTTGATTTGAAAATCCTGGTAAAAATATCTTTTGCAATGATATTGGATAAGATTGGATTTATTTTTTTGATATACCACCTGTACAAAGCTACTGTAACCAGAGTGAAAAGTTTATTTGAAATAACTGGGGGGGGGGGGGGGGGGAGAAGTGCCCAGAAGAACAACTATGGACCTGATTGCAGGTCCGGATGTGGATCCAGCGATCATGCCAGATTTGCAGACTACGCAGCTGATTGTAGGCTGCTGGAATAGGAGAGAGGCAGGCAAGGCCCTGCAGGAAAGGCCCAGACTTGGCTCTAAATGCCACTGCGCACATGCACAGTGATGTGGGTACGTGATGGTGTAATCAATGACATCATGCTTGAATGCGTGTTGGAAGGGGGCAGGCCTGAAGGCTCTGGGTGGGACTCTCCCGGAGCCATGTGAAACATTATACCACCAACAAATTGAGATTTGGGTGGTGAGAGAAGGCCTGGGGGGGGAGAAAGAAAAGGGAGACTTTTGTAGTTGCACAGTGGCACATTCATGCCTGCGTGATCCTGTGCATGGTAATTAAATATAGCCCCAGAAGATGTTGGGCCTAGTACTGGCCCAAAAAAGCATTTATAGCATGAAAATTTGCACATAAGAACTGCCATCTCCGGATCAGACCTTCGGTCCATCAAGTCCGCCGATCCCCACACGCGGAGGCCCAGCCAAGTGTATACCTGGCGTAATTTTAGTCACCCATATCCCTCTATGCCTCTCGTAAGGAGATAAGAACATAAGCATCGCCTCTGCCGAGTCAGACTATAGGTCCATCGTGCTCAGCAGTCCGCACTCGCGACGGTCCCCCAGGTCCATGACCTGTAGTGATCCTTTACTTAAGACATTTTATCCTTTATAGTACCCTCTAACTATACCCCTCAATCCCCTTTTCCTTCAGGAACTTGTCCAACCCCTTTTTGAAACCCAAAATCGTACTCTGCTCTACCACCTCCTCCGGAAGCGCATTCCAGGTATCCACCACCCTCTGAGTGAAGAAGAAATTCCTAGCATTTGTTCTGAATCTGTCTCCCTTCAATTTTCTTGCGTGCTCTCTTGTTTTTGTTTCCCCTGCCAGTCTGAAGAATCTGCCCCTCTCTATACCCTTTATGATCTTGTAAGTTTCTATCATGTCTTCTCTAAGTCTCCGTTTTTCCAGGGAAAAGAGCCCCAGTTTCTCCAGCCTCTCAGCATATGAGAGGCCTTCCATGCCCCTTATCATCTTTGTTGCTCTTCTCTGGACCCTCTCGAGTGTCGCCATATTCTTCTTAAGGTACGGCGACCAGTATTGAACGCAGTATTCCAGATGCGGGCATACCATCGCCCGATATAGCGGCAGGATAACTTCTTTGGTTCTGGTAGTGATTCCTTTTTTAATAATTCCCAACATTCTATTCGCCTTCTTGGAGGCCGCTGCGCATTGTGCTCCCGACTTCAATGATTGGTCCACTAAGACCCCCAAGTCCCTTTCTAGGTTGCTCCTCCCCAATACCATCCCCCCCATCTTGTAGCTGAACATCGGGTTTCCTTTCCCTATGTGCAAGACTTTGCATTTCTCTACATTGAAGCACATTTGCCATTTATTTGCCCATTCGTCAGTTTGTTCCAGTCCCTTTGTAGTTCTGTACATTCTTCAACAGTTCTAACCCTACTGGAGAGTTTTGTGTCGTCCGCAAATTTTATAACTTCGCACTTCGTCCCCACTTCCAGGTCATTAATGAATATATTGAACAGCAGTGGTCCCAGCACTGACCCCTGCGGGACACCGCTTGTGATTGCTTCCCAGTCAGAGTAGTGTCCTTTTACTCCTACCCTTTGCTTCCTGTCCGCCAACCAATTACAGATCCATCTGTGCACTTCCTCTTCCACCCCATGGTTCCACAGTTTCCTTAGCAGGCGCTCATGGAGTACCTTGTCGAAGGCTTTTTGAAAGTCCAGATATATGATGTCTATGGGGTCACCTTTGTCCAATTGTTCGTTAATCCCCTTGAAGAAGTGCAGTAGGTTCGTTTGGCAGGATCTCCCTTTACAGAAACCATGCTGGCTGGTTCTCATCAGATTATTTCTTTCTAAATGCTCATTTATGCTGTCTTTGATTAATGATTCGGCCATCTTCCTCGGGACTGAGGTCAAGCTCACTGGTCTGTAGTTCCCCGGGTCACCTCTGGATCCCTTTTTGAAGATAGGTATAACATTCGCTATCCTCCAGTCCTCCGGAACTACCCCTGTTTTCAAGGATAGGTTGCAAATCTTCTGTAGTAACTCCGCTATTTCGTCTCTGAGCTCCTTCAATATTCTCGGGTGGATTCCATCATGTCCCGGCAATTTGTCAGTTTTTAGTCTATCTATCTGTTTGAGTACGTCCTCGAGGCTCACTTCTATTGATAATAATTTTTCCTCTTGATCCCCCTTGAAGGTTTTTTCCGCTTCTGGCACGTTGGTTCTGTCCTCTTTTGTGAAGATTAACGAGAAGAACGTGTTTAATCTGTCTGCTACCTCCTTTTCCTCCTTTACCACTCCTTTTCTGCCTCCCTCATCCAGGGGTCCCACTTCCTCCCTTGCCGGTTGTTTTCCTTTCACATATCGAAAGAATGGTTTAAAATTTTGTGCCTCCTTGGCAAGTCTCTCCTCGTACTCTCTTTTCGCTGTTCTTAATCTTTTTGATGTTTCCTGTGCTTTTTCCAGTTTTCCTCAGTTTTATCCTTTTTTCACTTCTTGAATGATTTTTTCTTGTTTCCTATCACCTTCTTAACTTCATTGGCTATCCATGCTGGGTCTTTTGTTTGATTCTTTTTGCTCCCTTTTCTAAATCTGGGTATATACAGGTTTTGCACCTCGTTTACCGTGTCCTTGAATAAGGTCCAGGCATGCTCCACCGTCTGTGTTTTCCTGGAGCTGTTCTTGAGTTTTCTCCTTACCATTTGCCTCATAGCGTCATAGTTCCCTTTCTTGAAGTTAAACGCTGTTGCAATGGTTCTCTTCCCCTTTGGCATTTCTATTTCCACTTTGAATCGGATCTTGTTGTGATCACTGTTTCCTAATGGTCCTACTACTTCCACTTCTTGGGTAGGTCCTTTCAACCCGCTGAGGATTAAATCCAGTATAGCTGTCCCTCTTGTTGGTTCCTTGACAAGCTGCTCCAAGAAACAGTCTCGTACTGCCTCCAGGAACTCCATTTCCCTTGAACATCTTGAGGCTCCATGGCTCCAGTCTATCCTGGGATAGTTGAAATCTCCCATAATTATGGTGTTTGCGTTTTTACATTCTTGTCTCAATTCAGCCCTCAGTTCTTCATCCATTGCTTCTGTTTGTCCAGGTGGGCGATAGTACAGTCCCATCTTTATCTCGGTTCCCTTTCTTCCTGGTATTTTAACCCATATTGATTCTGGCTGGTCCTTTGTCACTGCTGCATCCACTCCGGTTGAATGAATGGTATCCTTTATATAAAGTGCTACTCCTCCCCCTTTTTGATGTGTCCTGTCTCTTCGGTAGAGCTTGTATCCTGGTAGTACTATGTCCCATTTGTTTTCTTCGTCCCACCATGTTTTCGTGATTGCTATGATGTCCAGGTTCTCATCTTTGGCCATGATTTCTAGTTCACCCATTTTGTTCTTCAGGCTTCTTGCGTTAGTGTACATACAATTTAAGTCTTGATATTTTTGGTTTTTTGTTACTTTCCCTTGTGATTTGTTGTTCGCACCATCCCCTTCCTGTCCTGCAGACTCCTGTTTAATGTTTCTTATGTTTTCCCCTTGTGATACGTTCTTAATTTCCTCCTTATGCTCCTTCCCTTCCTCCTGTTTCTTTTCGTCTTCCCCTTGTAGTAGACTCTTCCTAACCTCCTGTTGATTCATCTGGCTCTGTCGGTCTTTCATCGCCTTTTGTGTGTCTTTGGTGTCTTCCCAGCACATTCCCCACCCAGTATCCTTTCAGGATACTGTCTTCCGAATCATCGACGCCTGGTCGACTGTCGGCTTTCCCCTTCTTCTTAGTTTAAAGCTTGTTCTATTCCTTTCCCGATGTTGTTTGCTAGTAGTCTAGTTCCCGCTGTGCTCAGGTGTAGTCCATCTCTCCTGAATAGCTTGTTCTTGCCCCCAAATTATGTCCAGTTCCTCACGAAGTGGAAACCCTCCTCTTCGCACCATCTCCTCATCCACGCATTAATTGATTGTAGTTCCGTCTGCCTCTTCACATCAGCCCTCGGTACTGGTAGGATCTCCGAAAACGCTATCCTCTGTGTCCTCATCTTCAGCTTCCTTCCCAAGATCTTGAACAGTTCGGTGAGTGTATTCCTGTTGTAGTCTCTCCTGGTGATATTGTTTGTCCCGACGTGGACTATCACTGCCATCTCCTCCGTTTCTGCTCCTTCCAGGATCCTATCAATTCTGTCTGCGATGTCCTTAGTCCTTGCTCCTGGGAGACAGGTCACCAGCCTATCCTCTCTTCCTCCTGCTATGTGACTGTCCACTTGTCTTAGGATTGAGTCTCCCACCAGGATTGCAGATTTCCCCTTTTTCAGCCTCCGCTGTGGTCACAAATCAGTGTCCATGGTGCTTTTCGTTACTTCTCCCTCAAAGCGCTGGTAAGATCTTGCCTCTTCTTCTTGCGAGTTTCCTCCATGGGATCCTTCTGCCTTGGTGTCAGACGATTCTTGTCCTTCGTTTAGTTCATCCTCCTCGTTCCTGTGCTGTTCGTGTTCCTGTTCTTCCACTCTCCTGTAGGCTTCCTCGATGAAATTCTCGAGTTCCCTGACCTGTTCCTCGATGCACCTCTCTCTCATAGGGTATTCGGATGTCTGGAAAGGGTCTTCTGAGGTGTGGCGTCCCTCCAGTTCCCGGATCCTGTGCTTCAGATGGCTGACTTCATTCTTCAAGCTCCTCAGTTCCCAACACTGTCCGCATCTAGTTTGCTTTTAAATCCTAGAACGGTGGATTCTGCAATAACCTCCTCTGGGAGAGCATTCCAGGTGTCCACCACTCGCTGCGTGAAGCAGAACTTCCTGATATTTGTTCTGAACTTGTCCCTCCCCAGCTTCAGTCCATGTCCTCTTGTCCGTGTCACATTGGACATTGTAAGTAACTTATTTTCCTGCTCTATTTTGTCGATTCCTTTCAGTATTTTGAAGGTTTCGATCATATTCCCTTGCAGTCTCCTTTTCTCAAGGGAGAACAATCCCAGTCTCTTGAGTAATTAGTTCATTAGAAAAATAGCCTTACAGGGTAGCAAATTAGTAATATCATCTGCAACAAACAATAACCACAGAGTTTAGAGTAAAGCTTCTACAAATAATTGCGTTTTAAATCAAAGGACATATGATCTTTGCATACTCTCATTGTATCTGAGATTGAATTTCCAGAGATATTTTTACCAGCAATGGAAAAAAAGCACAGTTACTTACCGTAACAGGTGTTATCCAGGGACAGCAGGCATATATTCTCACATGTGGGTGACGTCATCTACGGAGCCCCGATGCGGACAGCTTTTTCAAGCAAACTTGATTGAAGATTCAAGTTTGCTCTGCTGCACCACGCATGCATGCCTTCCTGCTCCACTAGAGGGCGCATCCCCTCCTCGTGGTCTCCAGTTTGTTTTTTTCTGCGGAGCCTAGAAGTCGTGTATTTTTAGGCTCTACCCCAAGTGCCTTCTAGCACCGCGATTTTCTTATTTTTATTGTTTAAAGTCGCTGTGCGCGTCTCTTTTTAGCTTTTTCCTGCTCATCTTCGTTTTGAGCAACCCGGAGGCCTCCGGGTTGTCGTGGCTACGTGGGCCGCGGCCGGTTTCATTTTCTATGTCCCGGCCTTTGACCGGTTTCAAAAAGTGCACCCGGTGCGAGCGGCTGCTCTCCATCACAGACCCGCATCGCCGGTGCATTCTCTGCCTGGGGGCCAATCATCCAACCGATTCCTGCCCCCAGTGCGCTACTTTCCAGAACCGGGCCCTCCGTAGAAGAAAAGCCCTCATGGCGGATCTTTTCGCCGCCGACCAGCCTTCTACCTCGGCCTCAAGGTCAGCCTCAGCCCCGGCCTTGACCTCGGGTACCTCGGCCCCACCTCGAGACTCAACGCCGAAGCCCTCAGGTACGAAGAATGGGGGCTGTTAGCCCCCTCCGCCACAGTCCCAGGCCTTCTTCCCATTGGGGGTTGCCTCAGAGCCTTTTACCCTCGTTGGGAACAAATCACGTCGGACGCATGGGTCCTTGGCGTGATCTCATCAAGATACTCTCTCAACTTTCGGGAGATTCCTCCAGACAGCCCTCCAAGTGTGTGTCCTCCCAATCGGGCTCAGTTGTACAAGAAGTGGTTGAGCAGACAGTTCCAGTTCCAGAGTCAACAGGTCGGCCCACCCCTAGGAAGCGAAGAGTTGTGGTCATCGGGGATTCACTGCTAAGGGGCACTGAGGGACCAATTTGTAGACCAGATCTGCAATCAAGAGAGGTCTGCTGTTTGCCGGGGGCCAGGATCCGGGATGTAACTGCTAGCCTGGGCAGACTCATCAAGCCCCAGGATCACTTCCCTATGATTCTCATCCACGTCGGAACCAACGATACTGCCAGGAGCATCCCGGAGAGCATACCCGAAGACTTCAGAGCCCTGGGAGAGAAGCTGAGGAAGATGGATGCGCAGGTGGTCTTCTCGATCCTCCCAGTGAGGGGCAAGGGCAGTGCCAGGGAGGATCGAGTCCCGAGGGTGAACGACTGGCTGCAGGGATGGTGCAAGGAGATGAACTTTGGGTTCCTGCACCACGGTGAGGCACTGCAAGGACTGCTAGGACCAGACGGGTTACATCTGACCAGGAGGGGGAAGAATGTCCTTGGACACCGTCTAGCCCGCCTATTACACAGGGCTTTAAACTAGGTAAGTTGGGCACAGAAACGTGGTGGTCCGAAGACAACAAATGGGATGTGGTCCTACCGGGGTACAAACTCTATAGGAGGGACAGGACACACAAGAAGGGTGGAGGAATAGCGCTATATATAAAGGACACCATTCCTTCAACCAGGATGGAAACAACAGCAAGGGCGGACAGCTTGGAATCACTATGGGTTAAGCTGCCAGGAGAAAATGGAGCAGACATAAAATTGGGACTGTACTATCGCCCACCAGGACAACTGGAAGCAAACGACCAGGACCTGGAGGTTGAATTGAGGCAGGTATGCAAAAGCGGAAGTGTGGTAGTAATGGGGGATTTCAACTACCCTGGAATAGACTGGAGCATTGGACACTCAAACTGCACGGGAGAAACAAAATTCCTGGAGGCGGTGAGGGACTGTTTTATGGAACAGCTGGTCATGGAACCAACATGAGGAGATGCCACTCTTGACCTAATCCTCAACGGGCTAGGGGGACCCGCAAAGGAGGTGGTAGTACTAGCGCCACTAGGAAACAGTGATCACAACATGATCCAGTACAAGCTAAAAATAGGAACACCAAAGGTGAAAAGAACCACAACGACAGCACTCAATTTCAGAAAAGGAAATTACAAGGCCATGAGGAAAATGGTGGGGAAGAAGCTCAGCAACAGCTCAGGGAAAATGGAGACCGTAGAGGAAGCCTGAGCCCTACTCAAGGGCACGGTGCACGAAGCACAAAACCTGTACGTCTTTACTGGCTATAACCTCTAGCTCTCCCATTTTGGTTCTTAGGCTCCTAGCATTAGTGTATAGGCAATTTAAGTCCAGGTTATTTACCTTCTCTGTTGGTTTTCGTCGTGGTTTGGTGCTCCTGCCGACCTCCTCATGGGCTGCCAGTCCCCGAACCTCATTCCGTTCATCCGCCTCCTGTGATGTGTCTGTTTCATCCTCATCCCCCTCCTGTGGAGTGTCTATCTCGTCCTCAGTCTGATTCCCCTTTTTTGGATGTCCCTCTGGCTCCGGCTGTTTCCTCTTTTTCCCGCTCTTTAGTTTCATTAGTTCCTTGGGCCCCTGCATTGCGTCTTTGGGTTTTTTTTCCAAAAAATGTCCACTCAGTCTCGAGCCCTCTATCGCCTTTTCCTTGTTCAGTATCCTTGTTTGATACTCTAGTCCGATGTGTCGATGTCAGATCGACTATCGGCTTTCCCCTTGTCCTCAGTTTAAAACCATGCCTATGCCAGTCTGGATGTTGCGTGCCAGCATCCTCGTCCCAGCCGTGCTCAGGTGCAGTCCGTCCCTCCTGTAGAGCTTGTTTTTCCCCAGGAAAGTTGTCCAGTTCCGTATAAAGTGGAAACCCTCCTCTTCGCACCATCTCCTCAGCCAACCATTTATTGCTTGCAGCTCGGTCTGCCTCCTTGCATCCGCCCTCGGTACTGGCAGGATCTCTGAGAAGGCTACCTTCCTTGTCCTCAGCTTCAGTTTCCTCCCCAGGATCTTAAGCTGCTCGGTCAGTGTAGTCCTGTTGTAGTTTCTTCTGCTGACATCGTTGGTTCCAACGTGGATTATCACTGATGTCTCCTCCGTCTCAGCTCCTTCTATGATTCTCTCGATTCTGTCGGAGATGTCCTTTGTCCTCGCCCCCGGGAGACAAGTCACTAGCCGGTCCTCTCTGCCTCCTGCTATGTGACTGTCCACCTCTCTCAGGATTGAGTCTCCCATTACGATTGCAGATTTTCCTTTTTTCGGCTTCCTCTTGGGTCTCAGGTCCGTATCAGTGACTCGATCCTCCAAACCATCCTCTTGGTTCTGATGGGTCTCCGCCTCCTCTGCCCGCTCAGTTCCTCCGCAAGGTCCTTCTCCCCTGGTGTCTGGTGGGTTCTGTCCTCCATCTGTTGGTTCCCTTCTGAATTGCTGGTGATCCTGTGCCTCTACCATCTTGCAGGCCTCCTCGATGAATCTCTCGAGCTCTCTAACCTGCTCGTTGATGTGGCTCTCTCTGGTGGTATCCTCAGTTGCCTCAATTGCCTACGGTTCCTCTACAGTGCGGAGTCCCTCCAGCTCCTGGACCTTAACCTGCAGTCTCCCAACCTCCTTCTTCAGGCTATCCAATTCCTGACATCGACTGCATATGTACGCCTGCCTCCCGGAGGGGAGGTAATCATACATATGACACTCGATGCAGTATACTGGGAAGCTTTGCTGGGTTTCTGCTGCCTCCATTTCTCTTTTCTCGTACCTAAAGTTCCTCGGTGTGTTGGAGTGTGCCCGGCGTGCAGCTAACTCTCCTTCTGCCTCAGCCTCCACCTGCTCTTGCCTCCTCCATGTGGCTTCTGTGACCCTCGCGCCGCGGCTCCTTCCTGATAAGGGGGTGTCCGGGCGCTGATGACGCTGTGCGGGTGGGCGGAGCTTACTCTCGCTACCTGCTGCTCACCACCACCAGTCCCTGCTTCCTCCTGCCTCCTCCGGGCTCTACTCCCACTGGCAACGACTCCCTTCGCCCCACAGCTAACTCTCCTTCTGCCTCAACCGCCGCCTGCTCTTGCCTCCTCCACGCGGCTTCTGTGACCCTCGCGCCACGGCTCCTTCCTGATAAGGGGGAGTCCGGGCGCTGATGACTGAGGTGGAAGAGGATATCTTCTTTTTCAAGGGCCCCACGGCAACAAGAGGGCATCCGTGGAAAATCAGGGGCAGGAAACTACACGGTGACACCAGGAAATACTTCTTCACCGAAAGGATGGTTGATCGCTGGAATAATCTTCCGCTACAGGTAATTGAGGCCAGCAGTGTGCCTGATTTTAAAACAAAATGGGATCGTCACGTGGGATCTCGTCACAGGGAAAGGTAGATGAAGGTTATTGCGGTGGGCAGACTTGATGGGCCATGGCCCTTATCTTCTGTCTGTTTCTATGTTTCTATCTTCCCCAGAACTGATGTCTGTAGTTCCCTGGGTCACCTCTTAAACCTTTTTAAAAGATGGGTGTAACAGTTGCTATCTTCCAATCCTCCGGGATCACCCCTGTTTTCAGGGATAGATTACAAACCCGCTGTAGTAACTCTGCTATTTCCACTTTTAGTTCTTTCAATACCCTAGAGTGGATTACGTCCGGGCCCGGAGATTTGTCAGTTTTTAATCTATCTATCTGCTGGAGCACATCTTCAAGGCTTACCTCCATGGATGTTAACTTTTCTGCCTGATCATCTATAAAGATCTTTTCAGGTTCCGGCACGCTGGATGTGTCCTCTTTTGTAAAAACTGATGAGAACATGTTTAGTCTATCCGCCACTTCTTTTTACCCCCTTTACTATTCCTTTCCTGTCTCCGTCATCCAGCGGTCCCACTTCTTCTCTTGCCGGCTGCTTCCCTTTAACATATCTGAAGAACGGTTTGAAATTTTGTGCCTTCTTGGCTAGCCTCTCTTCATATTCTCTTTTTGCTCTTCTAACCACGTGGTGACATTCTTTTTGATGCTTCCTGTGCTCTTTCCAGCTTTCCTCGGTTTTGTCCTTTTTCCACATCCGGAATGATTTTTTCTTTTCTGCTATCGCTTTCTTCACTTCTTTAGTTATCCATGCCTGGTCTTTTGTTAGGCCCTTTTTGCATCCTTTTCTAAATCTGGGAATATACAGATTTTGCGCAGTACTCACCATGTCCATAAATAAAGACCAGGCTTGCTCCACAGTCTGTGATTTCTTTGAGCTGTTCCTTAGCTTCTTTCTTACATTGCCCTCATCGCTTCGTAGTTTCCTTTCTTGAAGTTAAAAGTTGTCGTGGTTCTCTTCCCCTTTGATATCCCTGCATTGACTTTGAACTGGATCATATTGTGATCACTGTTTCCTAATGGTCCCACTACTTCCACTTCCTTTGCAGGTACTCTTAGCCCATTTAGGATCAGGTCCAGAGTGGCGTTCCCTCTCGTCGGTTCTCTGACAAGCTGCTCCATGAATCAATCCTATATTGCCTTCAGGAATCCGGTTTCCCTAGCGCATTTTGAGTTTCCAAGACTCCAGTCTATCCCGAGATAGTTGAAGTCTCCCATAACAACAGTGTTACCATATTTGCATTCCTGCCCCATTTCAGCTTCCATTTCTTCATCTTTTTTTCTGTCTGTACAGGCCCATCTTTATCTCGGGCCCGTTCCCTCTTGGTATTTTAACCCACAGCGATTCCAGTTTGTTGTTCGCTGCCGCTGTGTCCACTCTGGTCAAGTGTATGTTATCCTTAATGTATAGGGCTATTCCTCCTCCTTTCTGGTCCGACCTATCTTTGCGATAGAGTTTGTACCCCAGCAGTACTATGTCCCATTTATTTTCTTCGTTCCACCATGTTTCAGTGACTCCAATGATGTCTAGGTTCTCTTTTATGGTCATGACTTCTAATTCTCCCATTTTGTTCCTGAGGCTCTTCGCATTTGTATATATGCAATTTAAGTCCTGGTATATTCTTGTTGTCTTATCCTTATTGTGTGCTACATCCTTCTTATCATCCTTTCCTTGTCGTGTCAACTCTTGTTTTTTGTCCACTTTATCTTCCCCGTGTTATGTTCTTCATATCATCCTCTTGTTCTGTCAACTCTTGTTGTTTGCCCGACATGTCTTCCCTGGATTTTTCCCATTCAGTATCTTCTCGGAATACCTTCTTCCGAACCATCGATTCCTGGTTGATTGTCAGCTTTCCCCTTCCTTTTAGTTTAAAGCCTCTCTATGCCTCTCCTGATGTTGTTTACTAGAAGTCTAGTTCCCGCTGTGCTCGGGTGTAGTCCGTCCCTCCTGAAGAGCTTGTTCTTGCCCCAAAATGTAGTCCAGTTTCTCACGAAGTGAAATCCCTCTTCCTCACACCATCTCCTCATCCAGGCATTTATTGATAGTAGTTCCGTCTGCCTCTTCACGTCTGGCCTCGGTACTGGTAGGATCTCTGAAAACGCTATCTTCTGAGTCCTCATGTTCAGTGTTGGAGATCGTATCTGGCGAAGGACACAAAAAGGCTTGAAGCGGTCCAGAGGAGGGCGACAAAAGACATATGAGGAGAGACTAGAAACCCTGAATATGTATACCTTAGACTGGAAAGGAGAGACAGGGAAAATATGATTCAGACGTTCAAATACTTGATAGGTATTAACGTAGAACAAAATATTTTCCAGAGACAGGAAAATGGTAAAACCAGAGGATATAATTTAAGGTTGAGTGGTGGTAGACTCAAGAGCAATATAAGGAAATTCTTCTTTACGGAGGGGGTGGTGGATGCCTAAAATGCGTTCCTGAGAGAGGTGGTGGATATGAAAACAGTGATGGAGCTCAAAAAAGCGTGGGATTTACATAAAGGATCTAGAATCAGAAAATAATAATATTGAAGAACTAAGGCCAGTACTGGGTAGACTTGCACGGTCTGTGTCTGTATATGGCCATTTGGTGGAGGATGGGCTGGGGAGGGCTTCAATGGCTGGGAGAGTGTAGATGGACTGGAGTGAACTTGGATGGAGATTTCAGTAGTTGGAACCTAAGAACAATACCGGGCAGAGCTTTGGATTCTTGCCCAGAAACAGCTAAGAAGAAGAAAAAGCCCCAATAAATTTTTAGATTGAATCAGGTTGGGCAGAATAGATGGACCATTTGGGTCTTTATCTGCCGTCATCTACTATGTTAGGTGGTTTCCATGCATGCCCTACCCCCTCCTGCAAAAAATCTAAAATGTCTGTTTTTGAGGGTTCTCTGTGGTTTTCCAGGGCTATTTTTAGTCAAAATAGGCCTTCAGTGGCCTTCTTAGATTTTTCGATTTGATAGTTATTTTTTATACTTGCCAGCTTCATTTTTGAAAGAAAACCACAAAGATGACCTCCCCAGGGCAGGATGTCACGGATTCATGCCACATTTGTGGTGGATGGCCCGGATTTGGTGCCTTCAACCTCCGTGATGGGTCTTCTACCACCTTAAGAACATAAGAAGTTGCTTCCGCTGGGTCAGACCAGAGGTCCATCTTGCCCAGCAGTCTGCTTCCGCGGCGGCCCGTCAGGTCCATGACCTGTAAGGTGATCCTTGTCTAAAACCATTTAATCCCCTTTATCCTTCTATCTATACCCTTTCATAATCCTATCCCTACCTCTATCTGTATCCCTCAATCCCTGTGGCCTTCAAGAATTTATCCAATCCTTCTTTGAAACCCCGTAGTGTACTCTTGTCTTATTACATCCTCCGGAAGCGCATTCCAGGTGCCTACCACCCTCTGAGTGAAAAATAATTTCCTAGCATTGGTTCTAAACCTGTCCCCTTTCAGCTTCTCTGAGTGCCCCCTTGTTCTTTTGGTTACCAATAGGCTGAAGAATCTGTCCCTATCTACCTTCTCTATGCCTTTCAAGATCTTGAATGTCTCTATCATGTCTCCCCTGAGTCTCCACTTCTCCAGGGAAGCCTTTCCAACCAGTCTGCGTATGAAAGGTTTTCCATACCTTTAATCATTTTTGTCGCTCTTCTGTGCCGAATCTTGTGAAAATGGTGTTGGGGGGCCCTGGGGAGTGCACAGGCCGCTGAGGATAGGTTTCACCCAGATTTTGTTGATGTTCTTTATCAGGCATGATTGAGGGACCCCCCCCCCTCCCTTCTGTCAGCTGCTGTGCTGGGACAGGGACCCCTGCAACTGTGGTCCGGGCTCTTTGTTCTTTTCTATTACTAGGGGGTAAGGGCAGGTACATCTTGAGGTTCTCCAGGATCCGGATCCCACTGTGCACAGATGTTTCAAGCAGGTGTTTACAGTTATTAAAGCTGCACTGGAGAATGTTTCCTCCTGTGGCTTCTGTGGGCTTTAGTTGAATATCGGTCGAGACTAGTATAGTATAAGCATTTTTTTTTTTAATTAAAAAAGAGCTCCTACCCCTTCCCTTCTTTCCTTTTCTCTTCACTGCTCCGGCAAATCCCCCTGCCTCCTCTCTCCCCCCCCCCCCCCGTCTGGTGGGCCGGGGCTAGGTTATTTTAATTAAAAAAAAGGATATGCGACTGGTCAGACGTAGCTATTTATGCGGCCTCCGCTGAATATCGGCTGGTCCTTATGAGCTCCTGGCGGCCAGGCCACCCGGAATTATGTCCCGATATGACCAGGCACTACATATCGGGGCATAATTTAAACGACGACCACCACCGCCGCCGGCTGAAAGGCGCCATTCTCGTTGCCCCACGTTGTCCAATGAGCGCGCTCGTCTCTTAATCGGCGAGCTCATTGGTTGGTTGCTGGCCAATTGGCGCCTTGGTTGGCTTGTTGTCAGCGGGTGTCTTAGTGTCGGCGTTCTGGCTGCGATGGTGGGTCGCCATAAGAAGCTGAAAATCCGCTTCGTGCCGGGGAATGTGGAAGTGGTGCAGGTGAGTTGCCGTCGCCGGGAGGCCCAAGAAATGCAGAAATCGAAAGTGGCTTAGGTTGGACTGTAGCTGCCTTAGCACTTTCTGCAGATACGGAAAAGTGGGCTGTGGTTTTTTTGGGTAAATTGTCGGAATGATGATCACATATTCCAAAAATACTAAAAATATGAATTAGATGGAACTTTTTAAAGTGGGGGTAAAACGCTAGAATTATTACTAATGCTTATCCCCAAAAGTGATTAGGTGTTTAAACAGACTGTATGATTATACATATTGTAACAATTTCTCTGCTCATTTGGGCAACACCTTAAAAGATACAGCAGCATAAAAAAACTTATACTTAGTATAAATTTTGTGTTTGTTTATCCCAGGACAAGCAGGCAGCATATTCTCAACATGTGACTGAAGTCATCCACGGAGCCCCGTAGCGGAGAGCTTCACAATCAACTTGCTTGTAGAACTTCAAAGTTCGCGAGTGCCACACCGTGCATATGCGAGTGCCCTCCCGCCCGAGTTAGGGCACGTGTCTACTCAGTTCTTGTTTTTCCGCGGAGCTGAGAAGCACCTGTTCCTAGCTCTGCCCTGTTGTCCGTTGCCTTCTCACACTGTGGCTTTATTTCGTTATTTATTTCCTTTCCATCAAGTCGCTGTGTTGGTGCGTGTAAAAAAAAAAATAAAATAAACTTTTGTTTCTTCTTTATTCCGTACGACCGGCTTGGGCTGTAACCCTAGCTGCAAGTCTTCGTTTCGGCTGCGGCCGTTGTTTTCTTTCATACCCTGGCTTGTTCCAGGATTTCAACGCTGTAGTCAGTGTAGCCATACCGTTCTCACTTCTTTTCAGGAAGGGGCTCTCAAGACATGTTGGGTCCAGATTCAGCAGTTCTTCGGAGTCATGGAACCGTATGCTAAAATGGCCTCGTCCTCGACCCTGGCAGCGGGCTTGTTGGTCAAAGCCTCAACCTCGAGCAAGTCTCCTTCGTTGGGGAAGTCCTCGTTCACCATTCCTCCGAACACAGACAAATATCCTTTTTCCTCTGCAGGTTCACTGGCTAGGAAGCCTCCAGCCTTTCAACAGAGTCTCAGGCAATCCAGGCAACGAGTGCAGTCATGCTGGCCTCTACGAGACCTCCTTTGAAGCGTGCCTCCAATAATAGGAAATACTCATACTCGAGGTCGCCCTCTATGGAAAGCACTGCAGCACCTTTAATACCAGTTTCATTGGTATGGTGCCAACTGTCCAGGACCTGCTGGCAGTTTTTCTACACGAGGAGCTTAGCACTGTGTTTGCTCAATATGCTCCGGCCTCGATCCTGCTCCCTGCATGCCAGTCTGAGCATATTCTGGTCAATCCAGGCCTAGTACTCTAGCTGTCTAGCTTTTGAGGCACTCAAGAAGCCTCAACCTGCTTCCTCCTCAAGGTATTCCTCTTTATCGAGGCACCTCTGTACAAGGCAGGATCTGGATCCCTTTCTTCCTCGTCCTTCAAGGCTCTTGGGGGAACCTTCCAGTCCCAGACAGGGTTTCATGCTGGACATCCTCGTCAGCCTAGTTCCACTCAACCTTGAGGTTTTTGGAGGTCCTGGACCCCTCTTTTGAGGCATGCTGCGGGGAATCCTCGTTCCTCACTACGAGGCATGTGTCAACTTCATAGGAGTTGTTGAGGCTTCCTCTGACGCTTTTTTTTTTTTTTAAGCATTTAGAGTTATTCCATCCAGGCTATACCCTTGTACATGGAATTCCGGTACTTCATGGTTCCTTACACAGGGTTGGACAATCCTCGGTTGTCCCACCAATCCTTACTAATGGAATCCTTTCTCACTCATCCCACTCAGTTTACGCTGCAGATCCTCCTAGGAGAGAAGGACGGTCCATAGATAACTTTGGCTGTCGGTTTTTTCCCACTTTTATGAGAGAACATCATTGTTTGCCTGAGTTTTCACAAGCTACACCATATCTTGTCTCAGTGGCGAGTTCACAGGTTCCAGCCAGCGTTTGATGCTTTTGCAATTTCAGTCCAGAATGGGACATCGATCTTGGTTACGGATTGTGGACATAAGAACATAAGCAGTGCCTCCGCCGGGTCAGACCATAGGTCCATCCCACCCAGCAGTCCGCTCCCGCGGCGGCCCGAACAGGTCACGGCCTGTCTGAGTCACCAGAAGGGGCCCCCTTGCCACCTTAGTTTCCCATTGAGTCCTATCTTCCCATCGAAGTCCTAACCCACCGGTCTTGCACATGCACGACCTGGTTGGATTTCTATACTTATTACCTGGTTAGCTTTCTATATCTGTGTTACATCCCAGCACCTCTCTCAGTATCCCACGATCCCCCTATCCCTCAGGAATCCGTCCAATCCCTGTTTGAATCCTTGTACCGTACTCTGCCTGATCACTTCCTCCGGTAGCGCATTCCAAGTGTCCACGACCCTTTGTGTGAAAAAAAACTTCCTTGCATTTGTTCTGAACCTATCTCCCTTCAGTTTCTCCGAATGCCCCCTCGTGCCTGTTGACCTCTTCAGCCTGAAGAATCTGTCCCTATCCACCCTCTCTATGCCCCTCATGATCTTGAAGGTCTCTATCATATCTCCCCTGAGCCTCCTTTTTTCCAGAGAGAAGAGCCCCAGCCTATCCAACCTCTCGGCGTATGGGCAGTGTTCCAGCCCTCTTACCAGTTTCATTGCTCTCCTTTGGACTCTCTCAAGTACCGCCATGTCCTTCTTGAGGTACGGCGACCAATATTGAACGCAGTATTCCAGATGTGGACGCACCATCGCTCGATACAATGGCATGATGACTTCCCGCGTCCTGGTTGTTATGCCCCTCTTTATGATGCCCAGCATCCTGTTGGCTTTTTTCGAGGCTGCTGCGCACTGTGCAGATGGCTTCAGTGATGCATCCACCAGCACACCCAAGTCTCTCTCAAGACTGCTGTCTCCCAACAATGCCCCTCCCAATTTGTAGTTGAACAACGGGTTCTTTTTCCCTATATGCATGACCTTACATTTTTCCACGTTAAAGCGCATTTGCCATTTGTTTGCCCAGTCTTCCAGCTTGTCCAGGTCCCTTTGCAGGTCCTCACACTCCTCCCTGGACCTAACTCTGCCGCACAGTTTGGTATCGTCTGCAAATTTTATAACCTCGCACTTTGCCTCCTTTTCCAGGTCATTGATAAATATGTTGAAAAGTAACGGCCCCAGCACCGATCCCTGTGGCACACCGCTCGTGACTCCCCGCCAGTCAGAGTATTGTCCCTTTACTCCGACCCTCTGCAGTCTACCCGACAACCAGTGCTCGATCCATCTGTGCACATCCCCTCCCACCCCGTGGTTCCACAGCTTCCTAAGCAGCCTTTCATGTGGCACCTTATCGAAAGCCGTTTGAAAATCAAGGTAAATGAAGTCTATAGGTTCCCCATTGTC
Source organism: Geotrypetes seraphini (assembly GCF_902459505.1). Taxonomy (NCBI): domain Eukaryota; kingdom Metazoa; phylum Chordata; class Amphibia; order Gymnophiona; family Dermophiidae; genus Geotrypetes; species Geotrypetes seraphini. The sequence continues at coordinate 25,677,997 of NC_047101.1, read as the reverse complement.
CACCCGACTGCTTATTCCCTCAAAGAAGTACAGAAGGTTCGTTAAGCATGACCTTCCCTTACAGAATCCATGCTGGCTTGTTCTCAGTAGACCATATCTCTCGATGTGCTCGCAAATACCGTCCTTGATCATAGCTTCCACCATCTTCCCTATAATTGAAGTCAGGCTCACCGGCCTGTAGTTCCCGGGGTCACCCCTCGATCCCTTCTTGAAGATAGGTGTGACATTCGCCAATTTCCAGTCCTCTGGTACCTCTCCAGTTTTCAAGGATAGGTTGCAAACATGTTGGATTGTGCCCGCTATTTCTTGTCTTAGTTCTTTCAGAACCCTTGGGTGGATCCTGTCCGGGCATGGCGATTTGCCGCATTTTAACCTGTCTATCTGCTTGAGGACATCCTCCTTACTTACCTCTATGTGTTCTAATTTTTCAGCCTGTTCCCCACTCATGAGCTCCTCTGAGTCCAATATATTAGATGTGTCTTCTCTCGTGAAAACCGACGAGAAGAACGTGTTCAACCTCTCAGCTACCTCTTTATCCTCCTTAATCACTCCCTTCCTATCCCCATCGTCCAACGGCCCCACCTCCTCTCTCGCTGGTCGCTTCCCCTTTACGTAACTGAAGAATGCCTTGAAGTTTTTCGCCTCCCTGGCCAGCCCCTCTTTGTATTTCCCTTTTGCTTTTCTAACCTCTCGGTGGCATTCCTTTTGGCATTTCCTGTGCGCCTGGTGATTTTCCTCCGTTGGGTCCTTTTTCCATCTCCGGAAGGACACTTTCTTGTCGTTTATTGCCCTCTTTACTTCTGTTGAGATCCAAACCGGATCCTTTGACCGCTTGTTCTTGCCGCCTTTCCTGAAACTTGGGACGTACATTCTTTGTGCTTCCTGCAGGGTGTCCCTGAATAGGGTCCAGGCGCTTCCTACAGTCTCCATCCTAAGGATGTTTTTGAGCTTCCTCCCCACCATTTCCCTCATAGCAACATAGTTCCCTTTCCTGAAGTTGAGCGCAGTTGTTGCGGTCCTCCTTACTGTGGGTGTCCCCCTTTCTAATGTGAATCGGATCGCGTTGTGGTCACTGTTGCCTAGTGGTCCTCCCACTTCTACCCCTCTTGCAGGCCTCTCTAATCCGTTTAGGATTCCAATTTTCAAGACTGACTGGCCAACATTCCCTGTCAGGGAACTATGTTGTTTGATGAATCCATTGCGACTGCTGCCGACTGCTTTTCAGAGCATAAGCGATCTTCTGCCTCTCTGATTCATTCATGGATTCCAATCTTCAAGACTGACTGGCCAACATTCCCTGTCAGGGAACTATGTTGTTTGATGAATCCATTGCGACTGCTGCCGACTGCTTTTCAGAGCATAAGCGATCTTCTGCCTCTCTGATTCATCCTAACCCTAAACCGCCGGAAGCTAAAGATTATAAGCCTTCTCCGCTCAGTATCCACAGAAATCTACTCCGGCTAGTGCCAAGCCTCCACCTCGGAAACAGCCTCAGCAGTATTCCCAGCCTCCGGGCATAATTTTGATCTTCATGCCTCCAGCCTCTCTTGAGGTTATCTCCATCATTCCTATCAATGATGGGAGAAGTTTACATCAGACCTTTGGGTTTTTCCATAATCAAGGAAGGTTACTCGCTTCAATTTCTTCAAATTTCACCAGATGATGATGTATCCCTTGATGGATTATGCAGCTTGGTCCTGCTCTCTAGATCTTGAAAAGGTTTACATTCACTTTCCACCAGCCTCTCAGATTCAGGGTGGGGAATCTTCATTTCCACTACAGAGTCCTGCCTTTCAGCCTGATATCCTCTCCAGGAGTTTTCACCAAGTGCCTGGTTGTACTTCCGGTAGCTCACCAGAAAGTCTTCACGACCGACGCTTTGACCTATGCTCGATGGGCTCATCCAGATGGTCTCCATACTCACAGTTATTAGCCCAGCATGGAGTATCAGTATCACATCTGTCTGTTGGATCTCAGAGGGATTTTCCATGCTCTCAAAGCTTTTCAACATCTTCTCCATGTTCAAGTGTACAGACAACCAAGTCGCCATGTACTACGTCAATAAGCAGTGGAGCATGGCATCTCTTCCCCTTTTGCCAGGAAGCTCAAAAGGTGTGGGACTGGCCAAGTCATCACAACACCTTTCTCCATGCCGTCTACATTCAAGGTGATAACATCCGGCTGGCAGACAAATTCATAGAAACATAGAAGATGACGGCAGAAAAGGGCTACAGCCCATCAAGTCTGCCCACTCTGCTTACCCACCCCCTGTCTATGCCCTAATGACCTAATTTTCTTATCTTGACCCTCGTAGGGATCCCACATGGGTATCCCATTTATTCTTAAAGTCTGGCACACTGTCTGCCTTGATCACCTGCACTGGAAGCTTGTTCCAATGATCAACCACTCTCTCTGTGAAGAAATACTTTCTGGTGTCGCCATGAAATTTTCCGCCCCTGAGTTTCAGCGGGTGCCCTCTTGTGGCCGAGGGTCCCTTGAGAAAGAAAATATCATCTTCCACTTCGACACGTCCTGTGAAGTACTTAAATGTTTCGATCATGACTCCCCTCTCCCTACGTTCCTCGAGAGTGTAGAGCTGCAATTTATTCAGTCTCTCTTCATACGCGAGACCCTTGAGCCCCGAGATCATCTTGGTGGCCGTCCGCTGAACCGATTCAATTCTGCGCACATCTTTACTGTAATGTGGCCTCCAGAATTGCACACAGTACTCCAGATGAGGTCTCACCATGGCCCTGTACAATGGCATTATGACTTCAGGCTTTCGGCTGACGAAACTTCTATTGATACAACCCAATATCTGCCTTGCCTTAGATGAAGCCTTCTCCACTTGATTGGCAGTTTTCATGTCTGCTCTGATGATTACTCCTAAATCTCGTTCTGCTGAAGTCCTAGTTAAAGTTTCTCCGTTCAAGAAGTACGTCCTGCATGGATTTCCGCTTCTGAGGTGCATGACCTTACATTTCTTAGCATTGAAGCCTAGCTGCCAGGTTGAGGACCAACTTTCTAATGTAAGCAGGTCCTGCGCCATATAATTCTGTAAACTGCATTCACTTACTATATTACATAGTTTGGCGTCATCGGCGAATAGTGTTATTTTACCTTGAAGCCCTTGAGTCAGATCCCCTATGAATATGTTGAAAAGGAGTGGACCCAGGAGAAGGCAAAGGGGGTGAAGAGGCTATAAAATAAACCCACCTGGATGTTTGAAAAAAACACCCAATTGGGCAGGAAAATTGAATTAAAATTTTTTTTTTCCCTGAATCAGGCAGCACTAGCAGTTACCGTAGTAAATCCCAGCCCCTCCCTTCTATACTAATCAGCAGACACAATGGCTGAAAACTAGAATTGAGGTCAGAAATACAGGCTTTATACCAGCTCAGTGGCTACCCTAAAACACAGGATTTAAAACAGAAATACAGGCTTTATACCAGATCTGTGGCTACTCTGAAACACAGGATATATAACAAGATCTTCCCTACTTTAGTCTCCGTGTCACAAGCACCAGGATTTAATTAGAGTTAATATAAGTCTTACCCTTTTTCCTATGAGGAGGAAGAGGAAATAAGTTATAGCAGACGACAGAGAAGGGTTTATTTATTTTTTGGGGGGGAGGTTATTTTTTTGTTTTTGTTTAAAGTAAGAAACAGGGAGGAGGAGAAGAAAAATTAAGCAGATATAATGCTGAAAATCAGTGATAAGAGCAGAAGATGAAATTTTGAGTAACTTAGCTTTTAGAAGTTTTCAGGGCAGACTTATTCACAGCACTGTCCCAAAGATAAACAAGTTGGACGTGTGCAGGGTGCTCCTGCATTATTGGCAGGTCTCTAATGAGTTTCGCTTTCTGACACGATCTCCAGGTGGATCCATAGAGCCATTTAGTCCACTTACATTCTTGCGGGGCAACTGTCTCCTGTCAGCCCAGCCTTAGCTGTCAGCATTTTCTGGTGGCCTTACCAATGTCAGCAAAGGCCTATGGGAGATCATTCATATCTGACCTTAGGGCATGTCAGTGCAGATGGGCTAGCAGTTTAAGATATACGGTAAGCCCAGCTGCATGGTCTAACACAGATCGCTAGGGTTAATCAGAAACCATTGTCAGAGTGATACTGGAAATTACATGTAACTCCAGTCTGTGAGGGACAGTTTCTCCCTCTTTTCTTCTCCAGTCTCTCACACCCCACTCACCTTATTCACCATTGTTTCAAACAGTTTAAGAAAGATAGGGGTATTTAACTTCAATAGATTCTATTTTTAGAACAAGCCTCAAACTTATAAATATGGGAGGTTAGAACCTCTCTCTCTCTCTCGCTAGCTCTCTCTCTCTCTCACCCAAGGCATTGCCAGGGAGCAGGTCCCGCCCTTCTGGGTGTTCTATTTGTTGTCCCTTTCAGTGTTCTCGCCTGTACTCAGGCCCTTCCACAGATCATCGTTCCTCCTCCTTTGGTGGGTCTCGCCGTCAGCAGTCTGCGGCAAGTTGACCAGCGGCTGCTGCCAAGAAACAGTTTTGATGCTAGGCTGCTGTCTCCCCTCTGCGCATCAGGGGGGACGGTTGTTGGTCTTTCTGGTGGAATTGGGAGGCCATCACCTCCGATGTGGTTACAAGTTGGAGTTTCTCTGACCAAGTATTTTCTGGATTCCCCTGCCAGCTGCCCCAAGAAGGTGGTTCAGGTGCAGGCCACAGTCCACAGACTTTTGGATATTGCAGCCAGAGAACCCCTACTGGAGCAAGACTTGGGCTCTGGAACAACTTGCTGCTCTCATTAAGAAGCTTATGTCCCTTATCTTTTAGGATGGAGGCCAACAAGAAAGCCGATTGTTTCTTCAGTCGTCGGCGAGAGGCCGGAAGCAAAGGCCTGGATGCTCTGGTTCAGGCCTGGCCCCAGGAGGGTCTTCTTTATGTCTTCCCTCCATGGCCCATGATCGATATCTGTAGAGGTGCATAGCGGCCCACGAAGGTCTGGTGATTCTAGTGGCACCCGAATAGTTGAGGTAGCCATAGTATGCCAACTTGGTTTGGCTCCAGCAGGTTTGGGGGCTCAGGCTCCCTTGTCATTCTCACCTTCTCACATAGGATCTGATTGCGATGCAAGATCCGGACCGCTTTGGTCTTATGGCATGGCTCTTGAGCATGCAGCCTTGACTAGCCAGGGCTATTCTTCAGCTGTGATTGCCACATTGCTTCATAGCAAGTGGACATCCACAGTGGTGGCCTATGCGAAGGCTTGGAGATGTTACCACGCCTGGTGCTCCCTGAGGCAGGTGGTCCCTTCTTTTCCATCGATTTCTCGGGCCCTGGAGTTTCTGCAAGATGGCCTAAAGAAAGGTGTAGCAGTAGTTTCGCTCCGGGTACAAATTGCTAGGCTTTTGTGTATGGGCCTTCTATGAGGGGCTCATTGGCAGTCCATGTGGTTCGTTTTCTGTGGTTAGTGTTGCAGCTTAGACCTCCCTTGCTCCTTTCCTGTCCAACCTGGAACCTTAATCTGGTTCTTTGCTCTCTTGCTCGCCCTCCATATGTGCCTCTAGAGCAGGTGTCTCTGATGGATCTCGTGCTCAAGACGGTCTTCCTGGTGGCTGTTACTTCAGCCTGCAGGGTTTCAGAGCTGCAGGCCCTCTCCTGCAGGGTTCCTTTTTTGCTGATTATGGATTCGATGGTGATGCCACAGACTGTTCCTTCCTTTCTTCCGAAAGTGGTTTCTGCTTTCCATGTGAATCAGGAAGTCCAGCTTCCTGCTTATGCTTCCTCTGGTTTGCGGGAGCAGGACCAGGTGTTGCAGTCCTTGGTGGTGTGCAGAAGTTTATTGTGGTATCTGGAGGTCACCAACGAGTTTCACCTCTCTGACCACCTGTTTGGGCGGGTCTTGCCCACAGAGGGAAGCCAGCTTTTATGGTTACCATTTCCAGGTGGATTTGCATGGCCATTTCTGCGGCTTATGTGGCGGTCAGAAAGAGGCCTCCCCTTGGGGTCTGGGTTCCTTCAACCAGAGGGACGAGATTTGCAGGGCCACTAGCTGGTCTTCCTTGCATACATTGACCAAGTTTTACAGGATCAATGTGACAACCAAGCAGTATACTGCTTTTGGTGCTTCTGTATTGGCAGCAAGCTCATTAGTCCCAACTTGAATTTTCGGGACTCTTCTGTTATGTCCCACTGGTCCCGGAATAAAGTGGGATTGTACAAGAAAGATGGATTAGGTTCTTACCTCTGCAAATCTTTCTTGTAAATCCACACTTTATTCAGGGAACCCGCCCTATACTTGCTGATTCGCCGATCGTCTGCCTTTACAAATATTGGTAAGCTGTGTTTCTGTCCAATTTTTATTAGAGTGCCATCAGAATGGGGTTAGCACTCAGTTTGGGGGGCCCCAATTAGGGCGCCCTCTTCTGTCAGTGCATTTTGTTTCTACTTCTAGCCACTACTGTTGTCATTCAGGTTTCTGATGTTTGTTATCTTGATTTGATTGTTTCCTTGTTGCTGTTTTGCATTTATAATTGTGAGCAGAATATACTTACTTGTCGGGGAGTGTCCCCGTTCCCCGCTCTCTCTTCTTATCCTCTACAAATGTTTCTGGCTAATTTCAGACTGACAGGTGAGCATGCTCAGGGAGGAGGTATGTAAGGGAGAGGGGAGAAAACCTCTGAAGTTTTGAGGTTTCCTACAGACCCTGGCAGGTGGAGGGAATAACCCACTGGTCCCAGAATAATGTGTGGATTTACAAGAAAGAAGATTAGCAGAGGTAAGAACCTAATCTTGCATTCTGCTGTCCTCTGAGAGCACTTGCTATAGCTGAGTAACTGCTTGTTTGACTTATAATTATAACTCCTAGCTCACAGCTTTACTGAGAACTTTTTTCACTGAAGTGTATGAGAACATTGTTTTATGGCAAACAACTTTGCTAAATCAGTCTTCTACATGTCATGTTTTTTAGGAGGATGTTGAAATCCCTGATAGACGTGTGTTGATTACTGGTGCCACAGGGCTTCTTGGTCGAGCTGTATACAAGGAATTCAATGAGAACAACTGGAATGCATTTGGCTGTGGCTACAGTAGAGCAAGACCCAGGTTTGAACAAGTTAATTTGTTGGAAACAACTGCAGTCCATGACATTATTGAGGATTTTCAGGTAACATTTGCATCTGTGTAGAACTTTTGATATTTTCCCATTTGTCATAACTTTTGCTATTGTCCCTTCCTTAGCAACAGCAGCAGATGAATCCAGAGACTAGTGGGATAGCACACATCTACCAGCAGGTGGAGATAGAGAAACTGATTAACAGGTGGTCCTATTGGCTGGCACTCCTCCTGCATCTTCAGTATGCTCTATCTCCCAGCAGGTGATGGTTGCTATTCAACTAGCTCCTGGATTCTGGCTGTGACTGGGCAATTATTTTCTCCTGTTGAGATTTCACTTCAGTGAGTCAGGGGTGTCCAGCTGAACGGTGCTGGCTTTAGGGGTTACACCTGGAACCCCCCCCCAAGGTCCCTGCCTCACCCTTCCTCCAATGATAGAGGGTCTGTCTGTGTCTCTATTTTTCTTCTTTCCCTGAATTTGTAAAAAAAAAAAAAAAGAGACCACAGTAACTACATTCTGCCCTGATAGTGCTGAACAACAGGCACTTACCAGAATTCACCGGCACGACAAGGTTGTGAGTATTATTTATGTTCAGCTTCACCTTATGTTTAGAATGGTGTTGGAACAGTAGATCCTGTTTTATTTGTGTATTAGAACGGCGGATTGTGTGGTGTGTGGTTTTTTTTTTTTTTTAAGTGGTGTTACAACTGGGAGTTTGGTTTTATAATTATGTTCAGGCTGCTGGTCTGTCGCGTGATTAAAGACATAGATAATTTATTTATACGCCACTAAATTTTGTAGGGCAGCAGAAATCTGTGGCGCAAACATTGGCTCAGTTTGTAGAAAACATTTTCATTGTTTTTTTAAATGTGTGGAAATTCTTCACACGGGAGGGCTCCAGATATATATTTTAACACTGTGAAGCGAGCCCTTGCCTTCCCACACACAGCGGACGCGCGCTTAGTATCATGCTCTACACGGAGCACCGCCGCATTTGTGCAGTTTTTAATGAAGCTTGCTTTTGGCAGAGTATGCCGCGGCTGTATTAAAATTGATCATATGGCTCTGGATAGTTTATCTAAAAGCTATTCAAGGAGCCGGTAACTTACAGCGAGCAAGAGGCTCGTGCTTGTGCTCCTGCACTGGCGGGGGTGCCGCAGTGTTCAGGCAATTTATTCTTCAGCTGACTTCTGCGCTGGCAGGTCTGCCGCAGCATTCGAGCAATATATTTTTCAGCTGACTTCTGGTTAACATTTGCCGCGGCTTCTGTACTTTCGGGATCAGATGCGTTGTGAAATTTACATTGGCTTTGGGAAATGCTGCGGCGGTCGAGCTCGTGTCTGTGTTTCTCCCCTGTTCCCTCGTTTGCCGCGATACACATTATTGATTTATAGCTACTGTAAATGCATTTATGAGAGAGGATCTACTCTCTCCTTGGCCACCCAGTCTCAGCTTGTCAGCAGAAGGCAAATCGCTGAACATTGATGTCAACGGCAGGAGAGTCCCCTATGCTTATTATGGGTATCTCCTCTCTTTCTAGATACATAAATGTTAAGATTTTTCTCTTCTATGTGCCTCTGAGCAGTGCTGCGTGTGTCTGGTAGCACTATAGAAATAATTACTGAACAAATGGAACAATTTCTAGGGGCATAATGGCTCTTCATATTTTGCTGAGGACAAGACTTTCTTTTTCTATAGCTAGAGTGCCAGCGCCTACAGGTTTCACATCTTATCTCACTGGATTTTCAAGTCGCCATATTGTCATGGCGTGTATTAGACTCTCCCCCCAAACTGACAGGAACGGCTGTGCAGTTACTTCTAACCAGGGCTAAGTTTCATATTCCTCCAATTCATAGGGGGGGGCAACCGCTATGTGGCTGTTGAATTCATCCCGAAATATTTCTTTTGGGATGGGAGCCTTGTTTTATGGCTGTCAAGGTGCGGTGAATGCAGCTTCTAAACTACGACTCGTGCGTCTCCCCTGTAATGGCAGTAGGTTTTTTGAAAAAGTGGCATGAAGTTAGTAGTGGATTTTAGGTTTTCTGGATAACAGGTTGCCGCAGGTTAATCCTAGGAGTTCTTTTAAGTCCTTTCTGTCGTGGTTCTGTTTTCATTTTTTCCAACATGTTCCTTATTACATCGCATGAGAATTCCTTTCTTCTATCCACAACTGACAGCTCTCATCCAGTCCGTTCCCTGACCTCCACGTCAATTTTTAAAAAGTTTTGACTCCCTCTGACAGCTCTTTACTTTTTCTAATGCGGGGAGGGGGGGACATAATAATGTCAGATCATAGGGATTTGGACATTATTCAAGAGCAGTGTTCTCCCTAGGGCCCGGGTAATTTAGATGACCGGCCAGCTAAATTCTGCTGCTCAACATTAAAAAAAATAAAAAATAAAAAAGCCGGCTTGGAGATTTCACGCCTTAGCCCCTAGTGAACTTATGCTCTGGGGCTCTAAAGTGTGCGTGCTGGCTTCCCTTCCTCCGAAACCGGAAGTTATGTCGGGGGGGGGGGGGGGGGGGGAGAGAAGGGAAGCCGGCACCCGCACACTTTAGAGCCCCGGAGCATATGTTCGCTACAGGCTAAGGCGATTGTGGTTGGTTTTGAATAAAAGTTTCTTTTCATAATAAATGCAAATGCAAATCAAACATCAACAACTCTACCTAAAAAAAGACACTATTACAAACATTAGAACGGCCCGAAAACAGACTAGGAAAAACCGGGACTCCATAGATCTCCGAATTCTTCACACTATATAACAAGAAAAGAAATTACTCCCTTTCAACAGAATATGCCCCGGGAACAAACAAATCGCCATAATTCCCGTTCACCTAAACTTCCAGCTAGCACCATGAAACCGCAATTACTTCCGGTGTAAAGAAAGGAGGTCACAACCAAAAGGAAGCAAAAAGGCGTTTTGGATCAGAGCTGGCTCTTCATCGTGTGAGTAATGCAGATAGTGGGAGTTAGGATCCGGGTTTTAGCTTAATTAAGATGGGTATCCATTATTTTAAAATGCATTTAGATCAGAAAAATTGAACTCTTAGGAAACAGCATTAATTGTGGGGATAGTAGGGGTTGCTTTTAGGGCCAGTGAGCAGTTAACCAAGGCCTCTTCTGAGGGGCAATAAAGACCACCAACAGTTAAAGCAAAGCAATAGATCTTGATAGCCAAATAAACACAAAGAATCATCAATATATTTTACTTGCAGTGGGTGTTTTCAACTACCCCATTTATAATTATACATGCAGCATTATATACCGTAGATATATAGCATGATTTAATATTCTAAAGTATTTTGTCCAATTAGCAGTGCTGGCATTAGTGGGATTGAAACAAGGCACTTGCATGGGCACCCATGCTAGAAGGGGCCCTAAGCCTTCCTACAACTGAAGGCAGCAGCGCTGGGCCTCTGTATGGAAATATGATGGAAGATAAAGGCCAAATGGCCCCATCCAGTCTGCCCATCCAATGTAACCATTATTTCTTCCTCTCTGAGATCCCATGTGCCTATCCCACACTTTTTTGAATTCAGACAAAGTCTCTTGTTTCCATCACCTCTTCTGGGAAATTGTTCTATGCATCTACTACCCTGATGTGACATTGCATATTTTAAAGTCATCTGCCTTGACTAACCTGACCATTTATTTTTTTTATCAAAAGGAGACATCTACTAATTGTCAGTCACACCCCCAATCTTACCCTAGCCCCACCCCAATTCCACCCTAACCCCGCTCCCAATTTCTTCCATTCATTTTTCATGTACACATAATATCTTATTAATTCATAATGGCCTCATTCCCATGTCCTGTGTGCCTCCTTCCTATGTCCTTAATGCCCCTAAGGACATAGGAAAGAGACGCTAAGGATACAGGACAGAGGCACTGGGCTAAACACATAGGAAGGAGGCACTAGGGCAGGGGTAGGGAACTCCGGTCCTCGAGAGCCATATTCTAGTCGGGTTTTCAGGATTTCCCCAATGAATATGCATGAGATCTATTTGCATGCACTGCTTTCAATGCATATTCATTGGGGAAATCCTGAAAACCCGACTGGAATACGGCTCTCGAGGACCGGAGTTCCCTACCCCTGCCCTAGTGCCTCCTTCCTATGTGCTTAGTGCCCCCAGTGCCTCCGTCCTGTATCCTTATTGTCTTTTTCCTATGTCCTTAGTGCCCTCAGTGCCTCCTTCCTATGTCCTTATGTAGATCGGGACAATGGGACGGTCGGTCTAAAAATGGGACTGTCCCATTGAAAATAGGATGTATGGTCACCTTATGCATGAATGATTGACTCAGCATTGACAAGAAGGGGGACTTATTTTTTTAAGCCATCAAGTCTGCATCCCCCCTGCCCCGACACCTCAAAATTACTTTGTCATCTAGTAGACTCCCCTATTGTTGCCACGAAAACAACAAATTATTTTCTTCAGTCGTTCCACGTCTACAAACAGATTATATTCAAGCAAACAATGGATCCAAGATTTACCCCCCCCCCACAAAAAAAAAAAAAAAAATTCTGACTTAGGTTGAAGCTGAATATGGAAAGAATTCTGGGCAGAAGTTGGTCCTCGCAGGTTGTGGATAAGAGCGGATTAAAGGGTAGGCCCAGGAGACAGGTGCCTAGGGCCGGCATTAGAAGGGGAGCAAACAGCAACAGATCTTGGGGGGGGGGGGGGGGGCAGCGATCCAAACTTCTTTGCTAAACTCCTAAATTGGTGCCCTGGCATGGCAGCTGCCCTGAAGCTTTCCCTCAGACGCGATGTGTCCTGTCAGAAACGGGAAGTTGCGGCAGAGGGAAAACTTCGGGGTAGCTGCCGTGTCAGGGCCCCTCTGAAAAGGACAGTTTTGGCTGCGAGGGAGAAGCGATCTCTTGCCTGGCCTCCTCCCCCCTTACTCTTCAGCTTTTCCCCTTCTCGGCTGTATTAGCAGGCAGGTGGGAGCAAAAAGAGCAGCTGCCCCGGGCACTCTGTTTTGGGTCGTCTACTTTTTCTCTGCTTCCCCGATGCGGCAGGAACAAAGCTGCCTTCCTTCTCCTCCCTTCCCCGACATCAATCTTGATGTCAGAGAGGACATTCCGGCCCAACCATGCAGCGATTGGCTGGCCTGGAACGTCCTCTGCGATGTCAAAATTGGCGTCGGGAAGAAGGCAAGAAGCAACAGCAGCAGACCGGGCTTTGAATTGGCGCAGCAGGGAGGGAAAGCGATCACCCGTCCTGGTGTCCCCATGCACTGCTTCAGGACGCTGTCCCTGAAAACGGGACATTTTGGTGTCCCGAAGCGGTGGATTGGGACAATGGGACGGTCGGTCCGAAAACAGGATGTATGGTCACCTTAACCTTGACCTCTTAAAAAAAAAATACAAATGAAAATTAACATTTTCTCTGCGTACAGTGTGCTTTGTTTTTTCAAATTTTATTGTTGGTAGATCATTTTGACTTGGCCATTTTTAAAAAGTAGCTCGCAAGCCAAAAAAGTGTGGGCACTCCTGCTGTACTGTCTTGAAGAAAGATTTGGCCTCTTAAAGCTAATTGAAAAATGGAATAGTCCAATAAAATGGTATTTTCTTATTTCTCATTATTTGTTTTATTTCTATTTGTTAATTTGTAAAGTGGTGATTGTTATGTAGCAGTTTTTTTCAAATTTACATCTACTGTCTTTATATTTTGCACAGTATTAGAGGACATGCCACTGTTTCTGTGGTGTTGCATTGTATGCAGAGTCTGGTTTCTTGGTTCAGTTTAACTTTTGTCTACATAGTTCTATTTTTAGTTTGTGATTATTCCATATTGGGCGAGGGTGTATCTGTCTGTGTGTATGAAAAGGACATGGCTTTCTGTTAGCAATGACTGTACAGATCAATTGACTGTGCAGGATCTGGCTTGTTTAGTTTTACATTGCGTGTGTTGGTGTTCTAGTGCTCACTGCAGTGTTTAAGATGCTGCCTTTTCCTAGGTGCACCCTTGTTGTGTGACTCATGGATTATTACTAAAAATATCTTTTTTATAGAGAGGAGGGGGTTGTTAAAAAAATGATCAGCACTGGCTGTCATATATGCTAGGTACGCCACTGGATTTGATAACCCTATTCTAACTTTACTGTTGATGTAGGTGTTGTCCCTCCCCCCCTACACACACACTATAAAGAATTAAATTAAAGTTGTATTAACATCAAGCAGCTTTCAAATGACATTATAAGCTAATTATTATTTGCATCTTTACCTAAACTGTTTTGCCCTAGCTCTCACTTTGCTCTACAGCAAAATAAAAAAGTAGCAGATAAAGATCAATCACACAGGTCTCCTTCAAGGCTCAGTAACACCTTTCCATAAATTATGTGGAAGAGGTCTGGAAGTGGGGATAGCATCTATTTCATATCCTCAGTGAGACCTCAGGAAGGAACCTAGCGAGCAAAACATTATTAGAGGTGCTGTATCTACCATTTCTTGTATGACTGAATGAGCTATATTTATCTTTTTTTTTTTAGTTGTTTAAATTCATGCAGAAATAAATGGCTAGATTGAACCTAATGACTTCTTAATGCATTTCCCTTTTTTAAACCTCTGTACCATTTGAAAGAGGGCAATCTAATTATCTAATTATTCCCTTCTAGAATTGGATACTTAAATTTAGTAAAAATATTCTGGCATAAGTATCAAGCCTTAAAAAAGGAAGACATATTGAGCATTGGAAAATAATAATTAATAAAAATAGTACACATTTAGGGCTCCTTTTACAAAGCTGTGATAGCGGTTTTAGCGTGCACTTAGCACGTGCAGAATTGCCCCATGCGCTAGACACTAACGCCAGCATTGAGCTGGCATTAGTTTTCCTGCGTAGCGCGGGGGTTATCGCACGCTAAAAACGCTAGCACACCTTAGTAAAAGAGGGGGGTTAATTTTACCCACCACCAAATTTCCCCATCCCGCCCCACCCAGCTACTTTTTCATGCCACCCAATTGGAAAAAAATTCTGGGGAGAACACTGAAGAGGATTGCAACTTTGAATTCTCCTCTCCCATTTCAGCTTCTTTCCTGGTGTTGCCATGTATGGACCATCCAAAGAGCACGTTGGTGCGAGAACCCCTTCAAGTGTTACTGGAACTTGGGGTGGTGGTTTCAATTCTTTAGAAACTAAGGAAATTTATTTCATTTAATTAATAGTACCAAGGAGGGGCAATTGATCAGTCTGGGGCTGGATCTCATAAGGGTCAATTCATTTCTCAGAGTTAGACATTTCCAAAGGGAAACTCTGAGATTATTTAAATATTCCCATATATCCACTGCATCACCTTTATCTTCGCTGGGCTATCCTCGTGTAGTGCTACCAGGTTTCGGCAGAGGTCATTTGGCTTAGCCAAGGTTCTATGAACATTTTACAAAATGATGGTAGTACTGGCAGCATTTTGTTGCAAAGAGGTACATCCTTTACTGGATGCTGGTGGATTCGGACGTCTTCTAGCTAGGTTAATTTAGCAGACGCAAATGGCTTATTTCTTCAAAGTTACAAATAGCTCTCTTATCCTATGCTAATTATTGAAATATCTGGGGAAGGGGGGAGGCTGTTGTTCTTCACAAAGGTGCAGAATGTGTTTCTTCTAGAGACTGGGCTGACAGGTTACAATTAGAGAATGACACGGTGGCTGTTACCCGCGGCTAGCTGTGGATAACCCACCGAAACGGGAGAGAGAAAAGAAGTGGTCGCTGCGGGTACGGGGAGAAGGCCATTCACCGCCCTGTGGAGCGGTGAATGGCCTTTTCTCCACAGTGAAGGGAGGGAACGCATGCGGTCACTGATCGCGCTCCCTCCCTCCATACTGATAGCTATTGCCGCCCAAACATCTCCCTCCCTCCATCCATTCTGATCGTTGCTTCCCAATCGCCGCCGCCGTCTGAGCATCTACCTCCCTGCTCCTTACCTTTGCGGCAGGCAATTTCTCTAAAAGTGCTTCCTACCAGAAGCTGGAGCGTTGAAATCATGTGTGGCTGCTGTAAAGTCATCTCTGATGCAACCGGAAGTTGTATCAGAGACGACCTTTCCTGCAGCCACATGCGATTTCAACGCTCCGGCTGCTGGTAGGAGGCACTTTTAGAGAAATTGCATGCTGTGAAGTTAAGGAGCAGAGAGGGAGGAAAGGTGGGGCTGAGAAGAACAGATGCTGAAAGGACCTGGGGAAGGAGGGGTGAAGAGGAACATGCTGAAGGGACCTGGGGAAGGTGGGCTAGAGAGGAACAGACCCTGAAGGGAACTGGGGAAGGTGGGGTGCAGAGGAACAGATGCTGAAGGGAACTGGGGAAGGTGGGGTGCAGAGGAACAGATGCTGAAGGGAACTGGGGAAGGTGGGGTGCAGAGGAACAGACGCTGAAGGGAACTGGGGAAGGTGGGGTGCAGAGGAACAGACGCTGAAGGGAACTGGGGAAGGTGGAGTACAGAGGAACAGACGCTGAAGGGAACTGGGGAAGGAAGGGTAGAGAGGAACAGACGCTAAAGGGAACTGAGGAGGGTGGAGAGGAACAGACGCTGAAGGGAACTGGGGAAGGTGGGCTAGAGAGGAACAGACGCTGAAGGGAACTGGGGAAGGTGGGGTGGAGAGGATCAGATGCTGAAGGGAACTGGGGAAGGTGGGGTGGAGAGGAACAGACGTTGAAGGGAAATGGGGAAGAGTGAGATTCTAGACTATGGGGGGAGCGGAGGGAAGAAGAAGGGTGGCAGACCAATTGAGGTGGAGGGAGAGATGAAAGGGAGAGGCAATGTAACAGAGCATATGGAAGAGACAGAGAAGGCAGACAGTGGATGGAAGGAAATGAATGAGGAGAAGATGAGGAAAGCAGAAACCAGACAACAAAGGTAGAAAAAAAATGTATGTATATTTTATTTTTTTTGCTTTAGGATAAAGTAGTACAGTATATTAGTTGTGTTGATAAAAATTTATAAACAAAGCCCTGCCAGCTGAACATCTTTCTCTAGTTCAGCAGCCAGAACTTTGACTTAGAAGGAAGGAATAAGCTAAATATTGCAGTACTGAGGCTTGTATGGATGCTGTGGGGATAGTAGTCATGGTGATGGGGACAAATTTTTCCCCCATGTCATTCTCTAGTTACAATCTCAGGTTTGCCGCCTTCTTTGGTCACCAAAAAGTAGACTATGGACTATGTACAGGTGCTAGTGTCCATGGTGGCGACCCCACTGTGGCCTTTGGCTCCCTTTCACGGCTCCTTTTCACATAAGAATGCTGCAGCAGTCGCTTTTCTTCAGGAGATTCCTGGTATATCAAGGATCCAATTGTAGTATCCAGTAAGCTCCTCAAGCTTCACTCAGCACAATTTGGTGACTCAGCAAGTTCATTCTGTTTAAAAGCATGATACAGTCTTTGCTGGACTGGCTCATAATCATCAAGCATGCCAGGCTGTCAAGTTGTGCCTTTAATCCTCAGTGCAAAGACGATCAAGCTAGCGCTTCAGGAGTTTCAGACCATACTTCTAAGCTGACGATAAGGCTCTGTTCTGTTAGTCTCATGGCAATAGTATTTTTCAACATC
The DNA here is from genome assembly GCF_902459505.1 of Geotrypetes seraphini. NCBI lineage: Eukaryota > Metazoa > Chordata > Amphibia > Gymnophiona > Dermophiidae > Geotrypetes > Geotrypetes seraphini. The sequence continues at coordinate 25,661,365 of NC_047101.1, read as the reverse complement.
CATGGAGGTACGTCTTGAAATCCAAAGCTTCCTATGTTTTTCAGCAGATGCAGGGAGTGGGAGTCAGAGGGGGTAGACGAGTTGGTTCTTTCCTGCCTCTGCTTTGTCTTTTTTAAGTGTTTTCCCCTGGCCGATGTTTGACTGGATGTGCCATCTCAGGCTCGCTTTCAGGGCACATTGATCCTGGTATCACCAGATTGGCTGTGCCGTCCATGATATATGGATCTGATGGATCTTTCGACGGACAAAATGTTGGGATTCCCGGTTATTCCGGATTTACTCACTCAGGGTCCGATCAACAAGGAAATTTGCCCCACTTTGGTATTATGGCCTAGCTCTTGACAAGTCACAGTTGGGGTGTAAGGGTTATGTGGAGCAGGTTATTTCTACTCTTCTCCAGGCAATATAGTCTTCTTATTCTACAGCTTACACTAGCATATTGACGGTTTTCAATTCTTTGGTAGTTCTTAGACTGTCACCCTTCCGGACTTCTGTGTCTTGTATTCTTCCTTTTTGCACAACGGTGTAGCTATGGGCTTGACGTTTAATTCTCTTCAACTTCCAGGGACAGTCATGGATTGTTACAAGGGCCAGCTATCTCTCTTCGCTTCCTTCTTAGCCTCATGTAGTTCATGTAGGAAGTGTAATGTAATGTAATGTAATTTATTTCTTATATACCGCTACATCCGTTAGGTTCTAAGCGGTTTGAAGAAAATATACATTAAGATTATAAATGAGAAGTAAGAAGGTACTTAAAAATTCCCTTACTGTCCCGAAGGCTCACAATCTAACTAAAGTACCTGGAAATTAATAAAGAAGAGAAAATAAAGATGGTTGAAAAAAGAAAAATTCTATGTGAATTTATAGGATGGAAATTAAACTGACAGTGAAGAACTGTATGAAAAATACATATGGAATTCAGTTAGAGAGGGTAGGTTACAATCTATTTATGGTATTTGTTTAATTGGACGGTGTTAAGGTGGGTAATTTGGGGGAAGGTTATCTGAAGGTAGGTGAATCTTCTGGAGGTAAAAGAGGAGGGGTTAAGATATTTGGATGAATTTTTTGAAAAGCAGGGTTTTGATTTCTTTTCTGAATGTTTTGAAGTTGTCTGATATTGTCATAAGATTGGAGATGGAATGGTTGATTTTTGCTGCTTGTGTTGCCAGAAGGTTGTCAAACATTTTCTTGCGATGTGTGCCTTTGAGTGGGGGGAAGGCGAAAGGGTTCGAGGTTCTTCTGTGTCTTGAGGTGGAGATTTGGTTTAAGCGGTTGTTTAGATAGGAGGGGGAAGAGCCGTGTAATGCTTTGAATATCAGGCAGTAGAATTTGAATTGGATTCGTGCTTGTATGGGTAGCCAGTGAGAGTCTAAGAAGGCAGTTGTTATGTGATCATATTTTTTGAGTGAGTAGATCAATCTGAGGGCGGTGTTTTGTATGGTCTGGAGTTGTTTTATCATAGTGGCTGGACAAGGAAGATATAGGGAGTTGCAATAATCCAGCAGACCTAAGACTAGGGATTGGACGATTAGTCTAAATTGTGCTTGGTCAAAGAATTTTCTGATTTTACGGAGATTTCTCATGGTTAGAAAAGCTTTCTGGGTTGTTTTGTTGATCTGGGGCTGCATTGTGCAACATCTGTCTATCGTAACTCCTAGGAGTTTTAGTTCGGGTTGTATTGGGTATTTGGTATTTTTGATTTTCAGTTCAGTGATGGTAGGAGTTTGGGCTTTTTCGAGCAAAAGGAATTTTGTTTTTTCAGAATTTAGTTTTAGTTTGTGATCCATCATCCATTTTTCTACGTTGTCTAAGGTTGTTTCTAGCTTTGTTGTGGTGGTGGTCTCTGATGGGTCGAAGGGGAGGATTATGGTGATGTCATCAGCATAGCTGAAAGATGTGACATCTAGGGTATCTAAAGTGGCTCCTAGGGAGGAGATAAAGAGGTTGAAGAGCGTAGGTGAGAGAGGTGATCCTTGTGGAACTCCGCAGGGATTTGTCCATGGTTCTGATTTTATATCATTGTATTTTACCCTGTAGGTTCTAGATTTGAGGAACCCCTGAAACCATTTGTAGACCTTGCCTGAGATTCCTATGGCGTCGAGAATTTGTAGTAGTAAGGTGTGGTCAACTAGGTCAAATGCTGCGGAGAGGTCTAATTGTATTAATATCATTTTTTTTCCTTTACTGAAGTGCAGCATATTCATACACCTGTTCAAAAGCCATATCCGCAGTACAGTCTTAATGTACTTCTTGGAAGTTTACAGAAGCCCTGTTTGCAACCTTTGTCTACTGAGACTCTAAAGGATGTGATGTTGAAAACAGGTTTGCTGGTGACCATGGCTTCATCCCGCTGGGTTTCTTAGTTGCAGGCTGTGTACTGCAGAAATCCTTTTATGTGGATTACGGTTTCTGTGTTGTCAGTTTTGACAGTACCATAGTTTCTTCCTAAGGTGATATCATCCTTTCATGTCAGCCACGCTCTCTCTCTATCTTTCTTCCTTCCTACCTTCTGCAAGGAGGACTGAAGGGGAGTGCGCTTCTCTTTATTGAGTATTCTTAGAAGTGCATAAGTTTCAAGTTTCAAGTTTATTCAAAATTTGTTGAATCGCTTATTTAAATTTACTAAGCGATTTACAGAAACAAGAAAAATAATACAAATACAAGATTAGTTAAACTTTAATACAATGTTAAAAAGAAAAAAAAAATAAAATAAAAATTGAGTTAAAATTAAGTTAAAATTATACAGACTAACAGACACATAAGGAAAGAAGGGTAAAATTACATATGTATAATAAAATAAAAGGTGTGAGGTAAAAGAACATGAGGTAAGGAAAAGAAGTAAGGAAAAAGATGGAATTATAAAAAATTAGGGAAATTGTTTTCATACATTATATGCATCCTTAAAAAGGAAACTTTTTAAGCTACTTTTAAACTGCTTTAAATCCTTTTCAGTTCTAAGATACAGGGGCAAATTATTCCATAATTGTGGGGCTATGACTCTATAGGCAGGTTTCTAACGACTTTAGACGTTGAGATCACCTCTTTGTATTATTCGAAAGACACACCAAAGGTATGGTAGCGTCCAAAGATTACATCGTTTCATAGGTTAAGGAGGTCATTGTTTCCGCTTACTGGATGGCAGGAAAGTGGTTGTCGAAAGAAATTCACGGTCATTCAATCAGAACGATGACTACTTCTTGGTCTCAGTCCAGAGGTTTTTCCTTGGAAGAAATTTGTCATATGGTTACTTGGTTTTCTAAGGATGCTTTTTCTAAGCATTACCAGTTGGATGTGGCAGCGTGTGCGGAGATTGCTTTTGGTGCTTCAGTCATTGTGGAGGTGGCGTTTGCTTCCCACCCAGATTGAGGATTGCTTTCCTACATGCCACTGATCTCTGGATTCATCTGCTGCTGTTGCTAAGGAAGGAAAAATTATGTTTTTACCTGTTAATTTTCTTTCCTTTAGATGCAGCAGATGAATCAAGCGCCCTGCCCTTTTCTGGTTCTTGGATCTCTGTTTCTGTTTTGCGAGTTTCAGAAGTTTTGTTATACTTGGTAGTTCTATTATCTTTCAAATTTATTATAGGAAAGAAGTTTTTTACAAGCTAAGCATATTACTAGTTCCGGATGCTTGGGCAAGGAGCAATACTGAAGATGCAGGAGGTGTGCCAACCAATAGGACCACCTGTTAATCAGTTTCTCTATCTCCACCTGCTGGTAGATGTGTGCTATCCCACTGGTCTCTGGATTCATCTGCGTCTAAAGGAAATAAAATTAACCTGTTATCCCAGGACAAGCAGGCAGCCTATTCTCACATGTGGGTGACATCATCCACAGAGCCCGGATGCAGACAGCCTCGCAAGCAGACTTGCTTGTAGAAAACTCAGATGTTTTGAGTCTGTTGCACCGCGCATGCCCGAGTGCCTTCCCGCCCAGCACATGGCGCATCTCCTCAGTTCTCAGTTTTCTGCGGATCTGAGAAGTCGGTCTTACATGCTCTGCGTTGAACTTAGTTCACTTTGTGCTTCTCACCGCAGCTTGTGTTTTATTTTATTTATTACCGTGTCGCTGTGTGCTTTTCTTTTGGTCTTTGTTTAAAAAAAAAAAAAGTTAATTTTTTCGTCAAGTGACTGGTGGGGCCTGACGCATGTCCTCAGCTTGCAGGCTTCGACTTTGCGGCGGCTATCTTTCCTTCTATGTTCTGGCCGGTCATGGGCTTCAAGAAGTGTAGCCAGTGCCAGCGTACGATCTCCCTCACTGACCCACACCGCTGGTGTCTTCAGTATCTGGGGCCTGACCATTGCCCGGAGTCATGTTTGCTGTGCTACTCTTCCACCTCGAGGCCTCAAATGTCGTCGAGTTCAAGTGGGGAAGATTTTCAGGATGGAAACCTCATCTGCACCCTCGACCTCTGATTCGGTCCGGCCTGCTACGGGGTGTCCTCCTGCCTCCACGACCTCGACTCTCATCAGACTTTTCTCATTCAGAACATCCTCGACCTCGAGTAAATCTGCCAAGTCTTCTCCTGAGCTTCCCTCAGGTCAGATACCTCAGTAGACAGTTCCAGCAGTGGTCCTCAAGGTACCCAAACATAATTCTTCCAAGTTGAAGCATTCTTTATCTTCGACCTCAGAGCCTTTAACCTCAGCAAATGGTCCAGTTTCAGACTCGGATCCACAATTGCAGGCTACTATCCAGACCATTTTAGAGTGGGAATTTGTTCAGTTACTGACCAAATATAGTCCTGCCTTGACTGCTTCCTGCAGTCCAGCCTGGACACTCAGCAGGCTCACAAGAGATCGAGTCCTTGCCTGTGCCTCGAGCTGAATCTACACACTCTATGCAAGGAGTTGAGTCTTTGCGAGTGTCTCGTCTGGAATCCTCACACTCCATACAAGGAGCTGGGTCTTTGGGAGTACTTCGAGATTCCTCGATTCAAACCACAGAGTCTATGGGACTTCGATCTACCTAGATCCTCATTTAAGGCATTGCCTGTTTCGAGGCATAGGGCAAAGACTCCTCGACCTCGTAGAAGACCTGCTTCCAGGCAGCACTCTCACCGCCGGTCAAGACCCTCATTGAGGCATTCATCGAGGCGCAGGTCCTCCTCCAGAGAGAAGCCTTCCTCATCCAGGCCTTCCAGTTCTTCGAGGCCTCCAACTCCTCGAGACAGGACACCAGTAGCAGAACCTAAGGGCTCAGCTGATTCCAGTGCCTCACCCCAGTCTGTTTATTCGCTGGGATATCAGCACTCAAGAGAGGCCTCACCTTCGTTTTCCACTCGAGGCGCCTCAGGGTCATCGAGTCCCTCTCGAGGCCATGCTCTAGCGGATCAATTGTCTTTTTCATCCTTCCTCCGTCAAATGGCTGAGGACCTGGATCTTAAATTGAACGCTGGTTCTAAGTACTCTAAGGCAGGGGTGCCCTCACTTTTTGGGCTTGCGAACTACTTTTAAAATGACCAAGTCAAAATGATCTACCAACAGTGAAATTAAAAAAAAAACCACAAAGCACACTGTACACAGAGAAAATGTTAATCATCATTTCTATCCCATGGGTTTTCAAAGAGGTCAAGGAAGCTGACGTTATGCAATGTCACCTCAGTAACAACTATACAAAAAATAGACAAATTTACCCCCTCCCTTTTTACTAAACTGTGATAGCGGTTTTTAGCGCAGGGAGCTGTGCTGAATGCCATGCGTTGCTCTCAATGCTCATAGGCTCCTTTCACTAAAAAACGCTATTGCGGTTTAGTAAAAGCGGGCCATAGTGTAAAACATAGACAGCAGATAAAAATTCTCAAAATTTACACATTTTGATCACTAAATTGAAAATAAAATCATTTTTCCTATCTTTGTTGTCTGGTGATTTCATGAGTCTCTGGTTGCACTTTCTTCTTCTGACTGTGCATCCAATATTTCTTCCCTTCTTTCAGCCTCCTGACCTCATTCCCTCCCCCAATTTTTTTCTTCCTCTCTCCCTGCCCTCCTCTCCTCCCCTTTCTTTCTTTCTTTCTCTGTCTTTCTTTCTGTCTCCCTGCCCCCCCTTTATTTCTGTATGTCTGTCTTTCTCTCTTTATGCCCCCTTTCTTTCTTTCTGTCTCCCTGTCTTTCTCTCTCCATGCCCTTTCTGTCTGTCTTTAAGAACATAAGAATTACCACTGCTGGGTCAGACCAGTGGTCCATCATGCCCAGCAGTCCGCTCACGCGGTGGCCCTCTGGTCAAAGACCAGCGCTCTAACTGAGACTAGCCCTACCATCGTACGCTCTTGTTCACCAGGAACTTGTCTAACTTTGTCTTGAATCCCTGGAGGGTGTTTTCCCCTATGACAGACTCTGGAAGAGCATTCCAGTTTTCTACCACTACTCTCTGGGTGAAGAAGAACTTCCTTACGTTCATATGGAATCTATCCCCTTTCAACTTTAGAGAGTGCCCTCTCGTTCTCCCTACCTTGGAGAGGGTGAGCAACCTGTCCTTATCTACTAAGTTTATCCCCTTCGGTACCTTGAAAGTTTCGGGTGGTTGATCGCTGGAATAGTCTTCCACTTCAGGTTATTGAGGCCAGCAGCGTGCCTGATTTTAAGGCCAAATGGGATAGACACGTGGGATCTATTCACAGAGAAAGGTAGGGGAGGGTCATTGGGGTGGGCAGACTAGATGGACCGTGGCCCTTATCTGCCGTCTATTTCTATGTTTCTATGTCCCCTCTCAATCTCCTCTGTTCGAGGGCGAAGAGGCCCAGTTTCTCTAATCTTTCGCTGTACGGCAGCTCCTCCAACCCCTTAACCATCTTAGTTGCTCTTCTCTGGACCCTTTCGAGTAGTACCATGTCCTCCTTCATGTACGGCGACCAGTGCTATACCCAGTACTCCAGGTGAGGGTGCACCATGGCCCGGTACAGCGGCTTGATAACCTTCTCCGATCTGTTCGTGATCCCCTTCTTTATCAGCTCTGGTTACATACTTTCTTGGCTGCAAGACTGCATATTTATTGGAATAATAATTTTAGTCTGTGTACAATTTGGAGAAAAGCATGTATACATGCAGTAGAAGATATAGTATGTTTTTTTAGGAAGGATGCAGCTGCTTAATGTATTCTCAAATTCCACATTAGCTTCTAATGTCATCTGCATGTATAATACCGGTAGGTTTAACCTTTTTAGCAAAATTCACACTAGTAAAATTTCCCTACGTTTTATACTCCTAAATGTTTTACATACTTAAATGGCACTTCCCATATTTGTTTATAGTGGTCCCTTATTACTGGTCTTTTTAATAAGCAGTAAGGAGCACTTTTTCAGTTTGAAAGAGTATAAGCAGGTATAAGCAGATCAGATCATTCTCTGAAAAATGTGTTTTTTGTTTGAGGGTGGGTATTTTGATACTAATCATACTTAAAATATTCTGATTTACAGCCCCACTTAATAGTGCACTGTGCAGCAGAAAGACGGCCTGATGTTGTAGAAAGCCATCCTGAGTCTGCATTTCAGCTCAACGTGGTTGTTTCAGAGAGAATAGCAAAAGAAGCAGGTAAAGAAACCAATGTGCTTACACCACATTATGTTTGATAGTTACTTTAAAAGTATACTGAAATATTTTATTACAAGGATCTCTTTTTTTTCCCCTTTTCCATAAAAGAATGGGATGGTGTCCTAAGAAGCATTTATTTTCATTGTTTTACAAGTAAAACAAATTTGCTAATGTGTAACACCTACTAGAAGCTTGTCCCATTAAAATATTAACATTACAGAGGGAATATTGAAGGCTGCAGAAGGAATGAGACAAGTTCTCATTCAAAAGACATGGGCCATGTTTTGCCTGTTGCTTGTGTCAAGGGTCTGCACAGAGGACCTGCGGCCAGAGAGACATGAGAAGATAGAAAGGACAGCAATTGTCGTGGGGGACTCCATCAGGCAAGTTGACAGCCACATAGCGGGAGGAAGACAGGATCGGCTGGTGACCTGGGAGCCAAGATAGAAGATATAGTGAGCCGCATCAACAGGATCATCGACAGCGTGGAAGAGGAAGATACGGCAGTGGTGATCCATGTGAGGACAAACAATGTGAGCAACAGGAACTACAGCAGGGAAGGACTGAAGGATCAGTTCCGGATGTTAGGAAGGAACCTGAAGACCAGAACGCCGAGGGTAGTGTTCTCGAAGACTCTGTCGATACCCAGAGCCGATGAGAAGAGGCAGACGGAGCTGCAAGCAGTCAACGCGTGGATGAGGCGCTGGTGTGAGTAAGAAAGATTCCACTTCGTGCGCAACTGGATGATGTTCTGGGGGAAGAGCAAGCTATTTAGGAAGGATGGACTCCACCTTGGCGGAGACGGAACAAGGCTACTTGCAAGCAACATCAAGAGAGAAAGTTTTTAAACTAGGAAGAAGGGGAAAACCGACAGTCGACCAAGGGTCGATGGTTCGGGAACCGGTATACCCAGAGAATACCGTGCAGGAAGATAGCGGGGAGGACTCGCCAGATCATGGGCTAGACAGAAATCCTGACGGTTTGAAAGGGACACAAGAGGGGAGGAAAAGCAAGAAAGTTACAGGCCGCAAACTCAAATGTATGTACACGAACACAAGGAGCCTAAGGAATAAGATGGGGAAATTGGAAGCTATGGCACAAAAAGATAACCTTGACATCATCGGCATCACGGAAACATGGTAGAACGAGGAAAACGTCTGGGACACTGTGCTACCAGCGTACAAGCTATACCACAGTGACAGAGTGGGTCAAAAAGGTGGCGGTATTGCCCTATACGTCAAAGAGGAAATTGAGTCTACCGGAGATCACGCCGGAAACGAAAAATAAGGTAGTCTCTATGGGCCAAAATTCCAGGAACAAATGGAACGGAAACGAAGATCGGTATCTACTACTGACCCCTAGGGCAGTTCTAAGAAACGGATGGAGAAAAGACAGACGAGATTAAACACAAATGCAAGGGAGGCAATGCAGTTATCATGGGTGAGTTCAATTATCCAGAGATAGACTGGAACCTAGGCACTTCCGGCTGCGGTAAGGAGACCAAGTTCCTAGAAGCTGTAGGCGGTTGCTTCCTGGAACAACTTGTCAAGGAAAATACAAGAGGAAATGCAATTCTGGACTTAATTCTAAATGGACTACGAGGATCGGCGCAAGGTGTAGAAGTAGAAGGGACGCTGGGAAGCAGTGATAACAATAGGATCTGCTTCAACCTGGACATGGGGGCAAAACATTGATCCTGAACGATGGGCATGGCACTAAACTTCCAAAAATGAAATTACGAGGGGATGAGACTCATGGTGGGGAAGAAGATTAAGAAGAGGATATAAGCACTGTAAAAACGCTGAAGCAAGCATGGTCCCTTTTTAGGGACACGGTCACCGAAGTGCAAAATCTATATATACCACATATCAACATGGGATCCAAGAGGAAAAAAAACAAGGAACCGGCGTGGCTCACTGTAGTGGTGAAAGAAGCAATCAGAGACAAGATGGCTTCGTTTAAGGAATGGAAAAAGCAAAAATGGATGAAAACTGGAAAAACCACAAGCAACATCAACACAGGTGCCATAAGGTGATGAGAGGGGCCAAAAGAGACTACAAGGCAAAAAACTTCAAGCCGTTCTTTCAAAATATTAAGGGGAAACAACCCGCGAATGAAGCGGTGGGGCCATTGGATGACCATGGTATAAAGAGAGTGCTAAAGGAGGACAAAGCCATCGCCGACAAACTGAACAAATTCTTTGTGTCTGTATTTACTGAACAGGATATCCATAACATACTGGAAGCCGACAAGCTATACGCAGGAAATGAAGACGGGAAACTGACTGAGTTGGTGGTCAGTCTAGAAGAGGTATGCAGGCAGATTGATAGACTTAAAGACGATAAATCTCCTGGACCGGATGGCATACATCGAGGGTAAGGGACTATAGCTGAAAGAGACTATAGTTAAACTGCTTCAACTAATAGCCAATCAAAACGGGAAAGATCCCGGAAGACTGGAAGGTGGCAAATGTTACACCGATCTTCAAAAAAGGTTCGAGGTGAGATCCGGGAAACTACAGACAGATGAGTCTGACTTCGGTACCGGGAAAGATGGTAGAGGCGCTGATAAAGGACCGCATCATTGATCACCTTGACAAACACGGTTTAATGAGGACCAGCCAGCACGGTTTCAGCAAAGGCAGATCTTGCCTGATGAACTTGCTGCACTTCTTTGACGGAGTAAACAGGCGGCTAGACAAAGGCGACCTGGTTGACATTGTATATCTGGATTTTCAGAAGGTGTTCGACAAGGTTCCGCATGAACGACTACTTCGTAAAATTGCAAGCCATGGAATCGAGGGTGAAATACTCACATGGATTAAAAACTGGCTGGAGCATACAGAGAGTGGGGTAAATGGACAATACTTGGACTGGAAGAGCGTCACCAGCGAGGTGCCGCAGGGCTCGGTGCTTGGACCCGTGCTCTTCAACATCTTTATAAACGATCTGGATATTGGTATGACGAGTCAGGAAGCTTTGAAAGTTGGGATTGGGCAATTCGCCACAACACCTTCCTCAAGGCAGTCTACATTCAGGGGGCGGACAATGCCTTAGCGGACAACTTGAGTCATTTTCTGCAGCCTCACGAGTGGACTCTCCATTCCATGCCCCATCATCACATTTTCTGTCTGTGGGGAACGCCTCAGATAGATCCTCTTTGCAGCCCATCACAACTTCAAACTGCCTCAGTTCTGCTCCAGGATCTACACTCCTCACTGCCTCGAGGCAGATGCTTTTCTTCTGGACTGGAAGGATATCTTTCTATATGCGTTTCCTCCATTTCCTCTCATTCAAAAGACTAGTCAAGCTGAAGTCCGACCATGCCACCATGATTCTGATTGCTCCTCAGTGGCCCAGACAACCTTGGTACTCCCTTCTACTTCAACTCAGCAGCAGGGAGCCCTTCCTTCTACCAGTGTTTCCGTCGCTGCTTACACAGCATCAGGGATCTCTGCTTCATCCCAACCAGCAGTCTCTCCACCTGACAGCTTGGTTCCTCTCAACGTAACTCATCTCCAGTTTTCGCAAGCTGTGAGGGATGTTTTGGAGGCTTCACGGAAGCCTGCTACTAGACAATGCTATACCCAAAAATGGACTAGATTTTCTACTTGGTGTTTTTCTCATCATCAGGAGCCTCAACATTCCTCCTTATCTTCTGTTTTGGACTACCTTTTGCACCTTTCTCATTGTGGCCTCAAGTCTACATCGATATGAGTCCATCTTAGTGTAATTGCTGCTTTCCATCAGCCGCTTCAAGGGAAACCTCTCTCTGCTCATCCTGTGGTTTCCAGATTCATGGAAGGACTTTTCCATGTCAATTCTCCTCTCAAGCCGCCTCCAGTGGTTTGTGACCTCAATGTTGTCCTTTCTCAGCTTATGAAACCTCCATTTGAACCTCTTGACAGGGCTCAACTGAAGTACCTCACTTGGAAAGTGGTGTTTCTCATTGGCCTCACTTCTGCTCGTCGAGTCAGTGAGCTTCAGGCATTGGTTGCGGATCCACCTTTTACAGTGTTCCACCATGACAAAGTAGTTCTTCGCACTCATCCAAAATTCCTTCCTAAAGTTGTCTCGGAATTTCATCTCAATCAATCCATTGTTCTTCCCGTGTTTTTTCCAAAGCCTCATTCTCATCCTGGAGAATCAGCTCTTCATACTCTGGACTGTAAGCGTGCTTTGGCTTTCTATCTGGAACACACCAAAACACACAGAACTGCTCCTCAACTTTTCATCTCCTTTGATCCGAAGAAGTTGGAACGTCCTATCTCTAAGCGTACCATCTCCAACTGGATGGCGGCTTGTATCTCTTTCTGCTATCCCCAGGCTGGATTACCCCTTCACAGTAAAGTCACAGCCCATAAGGTCAGAGCAATAGCAGCTTCTGTAGCTTTCCTCAGATCGACACCGATTGAGGAGATTTGTAAGGCTGCCTCTTGGTCCTCGGTTCATACCTTCACTTCTCATTATTGTCTGGATACTTTCTCCAGACGGGATGGACAGTTTGGTCAAACAGTATTACGAAATTTATTCTCCTAAGTTGCCAACATTCCCACCATCCCATTTGGGTTAGCTTGGAGGTCACCCACTAGTGAGAATACCTGCCTGCTTGTCCTGGGATAAAGCACAGTTACTTACCGTAACATTTGTTATCCAGGGACAGCAGGCAGCTATTCTCACGTTCCACCCACTTCCCCTGGGTTGGCTTCTCTGCTAGCTATCTGAACTGAGGAGACATGCCCTGTGCTGGGCGGGAAGGCACTCGCGCATGCGCGGTGCGGGAGACTCGAAACTTCGAGTTTCATCAAGCAAGACTGCTTGTGAGGCGTCCGCATCGGGGCTCCATTGGATCACGTCACCCATTAGTGAGAATAGCTGCCTGCTGTCCCTGGATAACAACTGTTACGGTAAGTAACTGTGCTTTATCCAGGGACAGCAGGCAGATATTCTCACAACCCACCCACCTCCCCAAGTTGCCTTCTTAGCTGGCTTATCTTAACTGAGGAACCATGTGCCCTACCTCAGGCGGGAAGGCACTCGCACATGCGCGGTTCGGGCTATTGCGAACTTTCTAAAGATTTAAAGTGCCAATGCACTTTTAATGTGGTCCATACTGGGGCTCCGTCGGTGATGTCACCCATTTGTGAGAATATCTGCCTGCTGTCCCTGGATAATACCTGTTACGGTAAGTAACTGTGCTTTAGGGTAAGTAACTGTTTTACAGTAATCCAGTTGAGATAGGATTAATAATTTCTACTAGCAAGGGGTGAATATTTCTCAGTTGTTTCAAAGAGGAATCTAGAATAACACTGAGCACTTCAGTGGAACTTTCAATTGATAAAAAAAAATCATGAGTAAAATGTAGCTTTTTAGAAAAGAAATTGTTTTTGTAGTATTTAATTTTAACGTACAGTATTTAAAAGAGCCCATCTTTAATGACTAGGAAGGGGATAAATGTGGAATGTTTCATTGATGTAGAAAATAAAATACAAGAATGAAATCTTTATTCCTTTTGTACACAAGCTAGAGGAGGTAAGAGATCTGACATTGATTTTCTTTTTTCTTAGCAAAGGTAGGAGCATTCTTGATCTACATTAGCACCGATTATGTATTTGATGGAACCAGCCCTCCATATCTAGAGAGCGGTATACCAAATCCCTTGAATCTTTATGGAAAATTGAAATTGGAAGGAGAAAAGGCAGTCCTGCAGAATTACGAAGGTAAGAAAAACATACATGCAAGAAAGTCAACATGAAAGTCCCTGGCTATCTCATGATTGAGAAATTTGTCACTTCTCTCACTTCAGTATTGTGGGATAAATGGACAAATGTAATGAGCAATGGTGGTGGCCACTTATAACTCCTACATACTGATCTGGGAGAGCATAACAATAATAGTTAAGGCAGCTTCCTCTTCTATCCTCAGCTACCAGGAGTTCCAGGCAAATACTGACTATAATTAAGGAAGAAACTAAGGATTTTAACACTGATGTTGTTATCCATCTGGGAACAAATGACCTGGCCAACAACTCCACACTTGCAGCACAGAAAGCTTTTCGGGAGCTTGGTGAGGACGTGAAACCTTTTGTAAAGACTTTAGCTTTTTCTGAAATACTGCCTGCATATGGAAAGGGAGAGCAAAGAGTGAAAAACACAGAGGACTTTAATAGATGGCTCAGAGCCTGGTGTCATCAAGAAGGCTTCAGGTACATAGGAGGATGGGGAAATACATGGAAGGACAAGAAGCTATATTGCACTGATGGGCTACATATTACTACAGCAGGAAAAAGAAACCTTGCAGAGAAATTTAGACAATATTTTTCTAGGCATTTAAACTAGAAGGTGGGGGTGGTGTATGTACGAAGGACAATTATAGAGACCACCCCCGGCAAAAGAAAAGATGTGCCGTTGATACAGTTCCTCATAGGAGGCTGTTGAACAAACTTGAAGGGCTGAAGTTAGGACCCAAAGTGGTGAACTGGGTCAGAAACTGGCTGTCGGACAGACGCCAGAGGGTGGTGGTTAATGGAAGTCGCTCGAAGGAAGGAAAGGTGACTAGTCCCTCAGGGTTCGGTGCTAGGGCCAATCCTGTTCAATATGTATGTAAGTGACATTGCTGAAGGGCTAGAAGGAAAAGTGTGCCTTTTTGCAGATGATACCAAGATTTGTAACAGAGTAGACACCGAAGAGGGAGTGGAGAATATGAAAAAGGATCTGCAAAAGTTAGAGGAATGGTCTAATGCCTGGCAACTAAAATTCAATGCAAAGAAATGCAGAGTAATGCATTTGGGGATTAATAATAGGAAGGAACCGTATATGCTGGGAGGAGAGAAGCTGATATGCACGGACGGGGAGAGGGACCTTGGGGTGATAGTGTCCGAAGATCTAAAGGCGAAAAAACAGTGTGACAAGGCAGTGGCTGCTGCCAGAAGGATTCTGGGCTGTATAAAGAGAGGCGTAGTCAGTAGAAGGAAGAAGGTGTTGATGCCCCTGTACAGGTCATTGGTGAGGCCCCACTTGGAGAATTGTGTTCAGTTTTGGAGACCGTATCTGGCGAAAGACGTAAGAAGACTTGAGGCGGTCCAGAGGAGGGCGACGAAAATGATAGGAGGCTTGCGCCAGAAGACGTATGAGGAGAGACTGGAAGCCCTGAATATGTATACCCTAGAGGAAAGGAGAGACAGGGGAGATATGATTCAGACGTTCAAATACTTAAAGGGTATTAACGTAGAACAAAATCTTTTCCAGAGAAAGGAAAATGGTAAAACCAGAGGACATAATTTGAGGTTGAGGGGTGGTAGATTCAGGGGCAATGTAAGGAAATTCTACTTTATGGAGAGGGTGGTGGATGCCTGGAATGCGCTCCCGAGAGAGGTGGTGGAGAGTAAAAGTATGACTGAGTTCAAAGAAGCGTAGGATGAACACAGAAGATTTAGAATCAGAAAATAATATTAAATATTGAACTAGGCCAGTTACTGGGCAGACTTGCACGGTCTGTGTCTGTGTATGGCCATTTGGTGGAGGATGGGCAGGGGAGGGCTTAAATGACTGGGAGGGTGTAGATGGGCTGGAGTAAGTCTTAACAGAGATTTCGGCAGTTGGAACCCAAGCATAGTACCGGGTAAAGCTTTGGATTCTTGCCCAGAAATAGCTAAGAAGAAAAAAAAAAAAAAAATAATACCGTATTTGCCGGCGTATAAGACGACTTTTCAGTACCTTAAAATCCTCCCCAAAGTCGGGGGTCATCTTATACGCCGGGTACTGTTTACGTGCCGGTCCGCAGAAAATTCCTGCCGGTCCGCACAGGACCGGCGAGATGGACCCGTTAAATTTTCTGCCCCGATGGTGTTTGCAGAAATCTTCTGTTCCTCCCAGCCTCGGGCGATCAAGACAGGCGGTCATTCCCTCTGTGAGTCTCGCCTATGCGGAAACAGGAAGTTGAAACAAAATAGGCGGGACTCAGAGAGGGAAGGTCCCGACGTTTGCAGCCTGTCTTGATCGCTGCCCCTGCTGAGTCGCCGAAGAGGGCCGCGGGGAAAGTGCAGGCAGAGAGAAGATGGTCAGCGTGCGCGGGGAGGTCAGCGTGTCGATTGGGGCCATCAGCAGCGTTTGTGGTGAGTCTGCCCACGTGCAGGATGCGGCGGGTAGGGGCCTCCGACTCGTCTTGGGCGGCTGGGCCTGCGGTGCAAAGCTGTTTTTGCCGGCTTGGGGGGGGGGGTCGCGAATCGGAAGAAGGGGTAGTCTTATACGGCGAGTATATAACAAACTCTATATTTTAACTGTAAAAGTTGGGGGGTCGTCTTATACGCCCAGTCGTCTTATACGCCGGCAAATACAGTAATTTAAATTGAATCAGGTTGGGCAGACTGGATGGACCATTCAGGTCTTTATCTGCCGTCATCTACTATGTTACTATGCAAAGTAAAGCCTTGGTCAAAGTATAATCTCAAAATGTCACTTTTTTGTGTGTTTATTTACACACAGATTATTTCCCTTAAATTCAAATAGACTAGACCAGTGGTCTCAAACTCAAACCATTTGTGGGGCCACATTTTGGATTTGTAGGTACTTGGAGGGCCGCAGAAAAAATAGTTAATGTCTTATTAAAGAAATGACAATTTTGCATGAGGTAAAACTCTTTATAGTTTATAAAACTTTCCTTTAACAGTTAAAAGGAAAGATATATAAACTATAAAGTTTTACCTTATGCAAAATTGTCATTTCTTTAATAAGACATTAACTATTTTTTCTGCAGCCCTTACATTTAAAGTTTAATATCTTTTCTTTCTCAAAACTGACACATTTCAATCTCTGTATTGAAAATAAAATCATTTTCCCTACCTTTGTTGGCTGGTGACTTTATTTTTCTGTGCTTTTAACTATGTTTCCAGGGACTTCTTGTCCTTTGACTGTTTTTCTCTCCGTCTTCACTTTCTGCCTTGCATCCATCTTTATAATAGGTAAGAGACTGACTATAATAGTACTATATACCAGTGGGGAGAGAGCAAATGACTCCTAAAAACGCTCAGAAAAGTGAAACTCTGAAGGGGAGGTGGATACCTTCCCTTGGGACAAGAGTTTACCGTCCAGTCATTGCATTTACTTTGTAGAACTTCACTTTCTGACCACTGGTAAAAACTGTAATCTGTTTAAATGTTTTGTTAAATCGACAAAAAATTGTTCAAAGATGTTATACACAAAAAGACTCTTGCTCATTGGAAAAGTGATACCATACACTTATCTGTGCAAGCTTTTTAAGGTTTGTGGTTGTAAGGGCTCTTAGGGGTCTCAACGCGGCCCCGTTTCGAATGTTCTGCTTCAGGAGACCCGATGCTGTAAATAGTATTTTTGGAAGTCATATAGTCAAATCGTATATGCAAAGAAGGCAACACTCCAGTGAGAGAACGCCATTGTGAATAAGTGGAAGGAGGCAGCGAGTATGTAGAGCACAGTATATCGAATGGAACTAACGAGTTGAGGGTAGACAATTGATGGACAAACCATATACCTGCCCGCTGCCACCTTTTCCATGATAGAGATTTGTCGTGATTTTGAATTTTGGGATTGTTCCAAAGGGACATGAGTGGACTAACATTAACTGAGATTTCAGTCAATGTATCTATAAGATAAAGAGCATGCTGCGTTGCACCCAATAAAGAGTATCTCTTTAAGTGCCTTGGTATTGACACCGTTAGTAAGCATGAGATGTGTAAAGGCGTACATAAAAAACATTCCATTTCAAACCAGGCAGGAAGATCTTGAGGGGGAAGATTTTGAGTGGAGGAGTTAGTGAGCCAGTAAGCTCCATATTTGGCTAATGAAGCAATATAATAGTGATAGAAATCAGGAAAGTTGAGACCACCGTTGATCTTAGAGGCTTTCAGTTTGGCGAGAGCAATTCGAGGTTTTTTCTTGTTCCAAATGAATTCAGATATTTTCATATTTAGCCAATTAAATAATGATTTCCGGCATAACAGAGGGAGCATAGAAAGGATATAATTAATTTGAGGGGCCAGAGTCATTTTGATGGATGCAATTCTACCCCACCAGGATAAAAAGAGTGGAGTCCATCGAGATGTAGTGTTTAGAACTAGATTTTTGACTTTAGATATATTAAGATCTTGAGCATGAACCGAATCTTTATGTATTAAAATCCCCAAGTATTTCACAGCTTCATGTGACCATGTGTCTCTATTAAAAGGCAAGGCGATATCATCCTTCTACAATATTTTAAGAGATCACTCCTTCACTTTTTCACCTCACTCTATGAAGCACTGGGACGCTATACTTACCACTCCGCTTTCTGACATTGATTGGGAGCTTTTCTGGTCATCGACAAATCGCCCGCTTTTATCTTCTAGAGTATCACAATCAATGTACTTTCTTATGTGGCAGGCAATATGGACCCCACTTCGCATGTGGAAAGCTAACTTAAAGCAAGACTCTGTTTGCTGGAACTGCTTGAAAGAGGAAGGAACTCTTGATCATATGTTATTTCATTGTACTCTAGTCCGCTCTTTTTGGACCTATGTCTGGAACACCATACAATCTATTACTAACTGCTCAGAAGAAATCTCTATAGACATTGTAATCCTTCGCTCTCAACACCCATGTTTCACACAATCAAATTGTCTACCTAAACTCATTGATACCATGTTGGTGACTGCTCTCATGCACATTCTTAAAAATTGGAAATCACCCTCGCTATTAGATTATACCTTTTGGTGGAACTCTCTGAGTATGTATCATAGATTTGAATCCTATGCATATGAGAAGAGAGTTACATTCCGAACCTGCATGAACTTGAAATACAACAAATCTCCATGGTCATTCTTAGACTCCTATGTACGCTCATCTTCTTAGACACTCCTGTTATCCTTTTCTTCTCCTCTCTTCTCTCTTTCATTCTTCTTTCCTTTTTCTTTACTGCTCTCTCTCATCTTTATCTTATATATCCCTTACATACATTTTTAATAACTGGAGCCTTTGCTCCTATACAGTTAAACATAGATTTATATATTTTATATACAGAAAGCTTTATTTTGTTTCTATGTACTTTAAATGATTCTTGTATCCTTTAAAATACTTAATAAAAATTATTGAACTTAAAAAAAAAAAAGGAGACCCGATGCTACACACTGTTAAACCTCTATTGTAACCACATTTCTTTCCAAGAGATGATCGTTTGTGAACTTCAATATTCTAAATGAGGTCTCATCAGAGTCTTATACAGAGGCAGCAATACCTCCTTTTTCCTACTGGCCATACCTCTCCCTTTGCAACCTAGCATCCTTCTAGCTTTTGCTGTCACCTTTTCAACCTGTTTGACCACCTTAAGATCATCACATACAATCACACCCAAGTCCCACTCTTCTGTCGTGCACATAAGTTCTTCACTCCCTAATCTGTACCATTCCCTTGGGTTTTTGCAGCCCAAATGCATGACCTTGCATTTCTTAGCATTAAATTTTAGCTGCCAAATTTCAGACCATTCTTCAAGCTTCAGGTTTTTCTTCATGTTATTCACACCATCCAGCGTGTCTATGCTATTGCAGATTTTGGTGGTATCTTCAAAGAGACAAATCTTACCCAACAACCCTTCAGCAATATCGTTTTAAAAATGTTAAAAAGAACAGGCCCAAGAACAGAGCCTTGAGGCACACTACTGGTAATATCCAGTTCCTCAGAGCGATCTCTATTGATCACTACCCTCTGTCACCTTTCACTCAACTAGTTCTTGACCCAGCCCGTCGCTTTGGGACCCTTCCCGAGGGCACTCAGTTTATTTATTAGATGTGTGTGTGGAATACTGTCAAAGGCTTTACTAAAATCTAAATACACCACATCTAGCACACATCCTCTATCCAATTCTCTGGTCACCCAGTCAAAGAAATTGATCAGATTTGTCTGACAAGATTTACCTCTAGTGAATCCATGTTGCTTCAGGTCCTGTAATCCACAGAATTTCAGAAACTTTAACAATCTGAGCTGCTTTGAGCGGTGGGGGAGATTAGCGCCCTGGGAGCGTCTTTTCATTGTTTTGATTCTCCTGGTCATTCCTCATCTTTTTTTTTTTTGTTGTTTCTTTTTGGGTTTTGTCTTGTTTTGTTGGATATTCTGTTCTGTTCTGATTTGCTGTTGTATTGGTTTAATGGGTTACTTTGTGGGGTTGTGTAATTGCTTGTAGGGGGTGCGGGAGAGGCCCCCTATGGTGTACTTTGGGGCCCATCGGAGTCCAGGGCCCTATTGTTTTGGTACTGTTAAGACCTCTCTCGTTGGGTAGGTTTAGGATTTTTGCTCCTTATCTGTGTTTAATAATGCTTGTTGTCTTTCTTCTGTATTGTGGCAGTGTGTTGGCTGTCTTTCATCGCTGGGTCTGTCCTTTCACTTTCCTAGTATGGGGAGTGGGTTGTGGGGAGACAGTATTTGATCTTTCTTGTGTGTTCTTTCATTCCTGCTTGGGTGAGGGGGGAGGGGGAATACTGTGCTGGGAACCGTTGCTGTTTCAAAAACTGTTGAACATTTTCTATTTCTTTTGTAACATTTTCTGGTTTTCTCTACTAGTTCAATAAAAATTGTTATCTCAGGACAAGCAGGCAGCATATTCTCACTGATGGGGTCTTTAGAAAGTTTGCGATAGCTCAAACTGCTCATGCGCGAGTGCCTTCCCGCCTGACGGCGCACAGTCCCTCAGTTTCTTAGTTTCCGCGGAGCTATGACAACGTGTTTTTCATTGGCTGTTGGACTTTTTTATTCATTGACTTCCCGCTCTCGCAGATTTGTGACTTTGTCATACTTTTTCTTTTTTGTCTTAATTGTTTTCATTTCTCTAAAAAAAAAAAATCAAAAAAATCAAAAACATTTTCGTTTTTCCCCTGTCGCGGAATCAGCCCTGCAGGGCCTGTTCAGCCACCTTGTCCTCTGACTTTAATTTAGCAGAGTCTGTCTTCCTGTCTATATCTCGGCCGCAGATGCTGTGCTCAGCCCATCTCAGTCACTGACCCACATCGCTGGTGCCTCCAATGCTTGGGGCATGAGCACCGTCCAGAAACTTGCTCTCGGTATTCTTGTCTTCAGAAGAGAACTTTGAAGAACCGCCTTATCCAACTGTTTGGTTGAAATAACCATCTACTCAGGCTATCTACCTGCCTCCTAATACCTTCATATATTCCTCAGTTCTTAATTCTGTTTCTGGGGAGTTCAGGAAAGAAATTTCTCACACAAGTGTGGGTAATAGTCAAAGTTTTGAGAAGCGTTTCTGCTTCCCCAAAATAATGGGACGTCAGAAAGACTTACCCATTGCAGGTGTCTGGTCATTTTATTGACATATTTAATTAATTCATTATTAAACATACTTAGTTGGTTCATCGTCCAATTAAAATCAATTTACAAATTGCAATATTTTATTGGTTACTCCGTTCCTTAGCAACAATGATTAACTCATCACATGCTATTGTCTCACCTCTGTCAGCCATAGAAGGAAGTGGATTGAAATCACGCTGACCTTGCTCTCTATTGCAAATATCTCGTTTACAGAAACAGTCACATGATTTTCTATAACTATCAGCTCATCAATATTTGCCCTAACTATGTAAGTGGAAGAAAACAATGTTCTCATACACAGATGTGTTTCTCTCTCTAAACCGTCTAAACAACTACTGGAAGAATATGTTTTCCAGAAACTCTTTCATTTGTTAAACAATACATTTCTGCAACCACGTGGTATAGTCAAATGATCTCCTCCAACAAATATATTGGTATGACATAAGAACATAAAAACTGCCATCTCTGGATCAGACCTACGATCCATCGAGTCCGGCGATCTGCACACGCGGAGGCCCAGTCAGGTGTACACCTGGTGACTTATTTGCAGGGGCCTGCTATGTTATGGCTCCAGCATCTTGTTTCAGACATTAAACCATAATATTTTGTTCCATAAAGGAAAAATATGTACTCTGCGAATTCTGTTGTTTATACTTTGCTCTGTGTGAAGGATTTCTATTATTCAGATATAATATTAGTGTCTTTCAGAGCCCTAACTAAAATAAATAGTTGTTTGGGTTTTTTACTGTCAACAGACTATAAATAAAAGACAATGAAGACAAAAAAGAGCATGAGAGCGGGAAGGCACGCGTTAAAAAAACCCAAAGACCTTTAAGAAACGTGACTTCAAAGCTCCGCGGAAAAAACGAAACTGAGGGGACACGTGCCAATATCAGGGCAGGAAGGCACTTGCGCAATGCAGGCTGTCGTGAACTTCCTAAGATCTTAAAGTGGCGATGCACTTTTAAAGTGTCCGTACTGGGAAGACGTCACTCATATGTGAGAATATGCTTCCCGCTTGTCCTGGGATAATGACCTTAATTCAAGAGGATTGAACGGCTTACAATTGAGATATAACGTGTCATAGATCTGAATCTCTTCATGCAGCAGTAGTTATTTTTAAGAACCATGCTGCTTTTTTTGTTATCCTAGATTCCAAATTTTTAATCTCGGGAGCTATAGTTTCTTTTTGTTGTTTTTTTATAATGGGGAGAATTTTCTTGACTAAATCAGTTAAGACAGATTTAGTCAAGAAAATGACATCTCCACCAGCTTAATCAAAAGGGTTTCTGGCAAAACTAAACGTATAATAAAAATTGTGCATATTTTGCATTATAGAAATAGCATTTTGTTTAAAAAATATTAATCCAATGTGGTGCCCATTTCACACTATTGTGCTACATTTTTGTAATGTCATTTAATCACTATAGAAGCCACAGAGAGATCGACTGAATCTCACTGTCATTCCAGCTGGAGCAGAACTCAAAATTTTAGTTCCAAAAAAGGCAAAGAAACTTATTTAATACTTGTGGATGTTTAAGCAGCATTGAAGACCCTTTATGATATTTTACCAGGTGCTGCTGTGCTTAGAGTTCCTATATTGTATGGTGATGTTGAAAAGCTGGAAGAAAGTGCTGTGACCATCCTATTTGATAAAGTACAGTTCAGCAATAAGCCAGCCAACATGGACCATTGGCAGCAGAGGTTCCCTACTCATGTCAAGGATGTAGCCAGCGTGTGTCGACAGCTAGCAGAGAGGAGACTTCAAGTAAGTATTTTCCAGGCACACAGTGTTGTAATTAGAACAAAAGAGTTGCCATACTCGGATCGACTGAAGGTCCATCAAGCCTAGTATCCTAATTCCATAATGAAATGTTGATATAGGAGAAATGTTCTTAATCAGGCTCTTTGAAAAGAAAATTCACATTTATCAGAAATTAGTTGGAACAAAAATGTAGTAAAAGTGAGGGCATGTCAGTAATTCATCATAGGTGTGGCGAGATAAGATGTTGATGAAATAAACATAATGGTATGCCCTCTGGAAATAACAAACACTACATCCAAACAGTTTTCTAAATTCACCCTCTGTTTATGTACCGATAAGACTAAAGTAACTTTAGTAAAAGCAAATTCGGTAAATTATTTACATGAATATGATAATAGCAAAAGATTATTTACAAGAATGAAATGTTGATGCAGGAGAAATGTTCTTAGTCAAGGCTCTTTGAAAAGAAAACTCACTTTTATCAGAAATTAGTTGGAACAAACACACACTTTCTTAAAATCAGTGGGAGTGAACATACAGCTTGGATGTCCAAGTCTCTGGCTCTTGAGAATAGCCGGAACTGTTTGCAGTAGTCACAGACAGTGCTGGTTTGGGCATGTTGTAATATAGATAAGAAGGTGAGATGACTAGTTGTGGAGAGTCTAGAGAGGCTAATGGCTCCATAGCATTTGTACTATCAGAAATGGCTCCAAGGATCTTTTTGTTTTGCAGAAGATAATTGGTTGTGCCCCGTTACTCACTTTTCTATGACAAATATAGTTCTACCCCCGATCCCTCACTATCATGTCTTCATTTATTGCCCTTCCCTACTCCCTATTTTAGAACGTAAGCTGCTTAAATAAGGGAATGGGACTTGATATACCGCCTTTCTGTGGTTACAATCAAAGTGGTTTACATATTATATACAGGTATTTATTTTGCCTGTGGCAATAGAGTGTTAAGTGACTTGTTCAGAGTCACAAGGAGCTGCAACAGCAATCAAACCCAGTTCCTAGGTTTCAGGCTGCTGCACGAGGCTACTTTTAATGATCGGTGGGATAGAAGAATTTAATAACGATAGAGACTTACAAGATCATGAAGGGCATAGAGAAAGAGGAGAGGGACAAATTCTTCAAACTTTTGAAAACTACAAGAACGAGATGGCATTCAGAAAAATTAAGAGGGGACAGATTCAGAACCAATGCTAGGAAGTTCTTCTTCACCCAAAGGGTGGTGGACACCTGGAATGCACTTCCGGAGGGTGTGATAGGACAGAGTATCTGAGCTGACTGGCAGGCACCTCCACAGAACTAAGTTCAATCCCATTATTTCCTATGATAAATCGGGGTAGGTCTAAAAATCTGAATTTTGAGAGTTTCTGTGGTTAGGGTTTGGGTCTCCCACCTCCAAAACCCCTTTTTCTGTTTTTGATTTTTCAAATAAGTCTCCATGGGCTAATTTTACTGGTGGTGGCCATCTTGGATTTCAGTCGCTCTTTTTTCAAGAACCTCTCTCTGCCTCAAAACCCCTAAAGCAGGGGTGTCCAACCTGCAGCCCGAGGGCCGCATGCGGCCCTGCAAAGTATTTTGTACGGCCCCAGTCGAGGGCGATGCAATGTTTTCCTCTGCAGCCCCTGTTTACCATCTTGCCGGCTCCCTCCTCTGTCTTGCTGCAGCATTTGTGCGGCCCCAGAAACATTTTTTTGGGCCAATGCGGCCCAGGGAAGCCAAAAGATTGGACACCCCTGCCCTACAGAATCTCATGAAACTTAACACCTTTACAGAAGCTCATGTAAAACGCTGAATTGACTCTCCAGTCATTATTTGTCCTCGCCGTGGTCGGCCGGCTGTCAAGGCTTTGATCGTTCAATGGATTCAAATGGTCATTTCCGCAACTTAAATTGCCCGTGACAAGCAGTCACCGATTTCACAACACTTACTTGACTGGAAGTGTGGCTGCATTGTGGGCGGAGTCTCGCATGATTCATCCTGATGAACTTTGTAGGGTGGCTGCTTGGTCCTCTCTTCATACTTTACCTGGTTTTTCTGAGTGGATGTGGTGGCTAGTTTTGATTCTGTTCTTTTTTTTTGGGGGGGGGGACCTCGGTGTTGATGGTAGACTCTTCTGTTCCTCCCTAGATGTTACCATTGTTTTGATACATCACCTGGCATATGGAATCCGGAAGGGATGTAACAAAATGGAAGATTAGGGTTATACCTTCAGTAATCTTCTTTCTGTTAGTCTCTGTAGGATTCTATATGACCTGCCCTCTCTGTGTACACTCAGTAGTTTGGAATAGCCTGCTTCTTTCTGCCTTGATGATTCTCTTTACAGGCTTGAATGCTTTCTAGCCAGTTGACAGATTCTGTGGGGAGTTTTCTGTGAGTATGCATTACCAAAGGCCTTTCTTGGGGTGCTTGTTGCACACAGCAGGTTAGTTCTACATTGTTCCTCAATGTTTCTGAGTTGCATTTGTGCCTGTTTATCACTTGTTAATATTTTGCAGAGCAAACCAGTTAAAGAATTACTTATGTTGCTGGGGATCTTCCCCTGTACCCCCTTGTCATGGATTTGTCCAGATATGTTGCTCTCAGGCTAAGGGGGTGGAGCATGTGTTCAGAAAAATTTGGATTTCTGCAACTTCTGGATTGCAGGTTGGGATTGAACACCTCAAGTCAAAACAAGAAAGAATCCAACTGGTCTGCAGTAGAAGTAGAACACCTGACCAAACACAAAAACAAAAACTGTAGAAGTGATGTACAAAGTGTAGGATTGAACACCTAGTATATGGAATCCTACAGGGAATAACAGAAAGAAGATTATCGAAGATATAAACCTAATCTTCCATTAGACATCCTTTTCAAAAATGACCCTTTTTAGTGTGTCCCAATGACTGGGTTGACATCTGTTCATTTCCTTTACTTGAGTTCTACTAGACTAATAAGTGTAGTGTGAGCTAGTGAGGCAGAGTTTTCCCATTTGTCTGGGTCAGACCAATGGTCCATCTAAAACAGTATCCTGTTTCTATAGTGGCCAATCCAGGTCACAAGTACCTGGCAAAAAACGAAATAGTAGCAACAATCTATGCTACCGATCCCAGGGCAAGCAGTGGCTTCCCTCATCACTGTCTCAATGACTATGGACTATGGAATTTTCCCTCCAGGAACTTGTCCAAACCTTGTGCATACCTATCATGTATTTGGGAAATAGTACAAAGTTGCATTGATGCTCTTCTTAACTTAATTCAAATTTTGGTGTAATTCTCTGAAATGTATAAGCCAGTAAAATTTCATAAACTCACTTTTTCAAATCGTGATTTTATTTTTCCTGAAAGACCAATTTTCATATTTGCTTTTTTCTAGGATTCTTCTTTAAAGGGAATATTCCATTGGTCTGGTAATGAACAGATGACCAAATATGAGATTGCCTGTGCTATGGCAGATGCCTTTAATCTTCCCAGCAGTCACTTGAGACCAGTAAGTGATGTGTTAAACCACTCTGAAGAGTGATATGTGATGCCACTTTCCAAGTGATTGTGATTTAGGTGATGTTCATCAAGTAACCCGCTGATCATCTTGTGGCAGTATTCCAAACACTTCTTTGGTATATGTCAGGGAGTTGGATGTTATTAGAGAATGACACACGAGCTTAGTCCCTGCCCCCATCCCTGCAAACCATCTGATCCCATCCACACAAACCTGGAATAGCTTTATACTGAACTTATTTTATTAAAGTAAATAAAGAAACAATACAGTATTCTGTACAATTGTCATTTTATAAATCAAAGTTCTGGCTGCTGAACTAGAGAAAGAGATCTTCTAGCTGGCAGGGCTTTGTTTATAAATATTTATCAACACAACTAGTATACTACTTTATCCTAAAGCAAAAAGAAGAAAATAGAAAAAAAATTTTCTACCTTTGTTGTCTGGATTCTGGATTCTTCTTTCCTCATCTAATCATTCAATTTCTTCCATCCACTGTCTGCCTTCTCTTTGCCTCTTCCATATGCTCTTACTGTGCCTCTCTCTTCCATCTCCCCCCCCCCATTGTTCTGGCATAGTCTTCTTCCCTTCCATCTTTCCTTCCCTCCCCAGGTGTTTTTTAGCATTTCTCTCCTCCTTTCCTCCCCTCAGATCTGGTATCTGACTCCCCAGTCCAGCATGTGCCTTTTTTTTCTTTATTTATTCCTTCCTTCCATCTAGTTCCCTTCAGTGTCTGTTCCTCTCTCTTCCCCATTTCCCTTCAGTGTCTTTTCCCCTCTCTCTTCCCCATTTCTCTTCCCCATCTTCTCCCCTCTCTCTCTACCCCATTTCCCTTCAGCGTCTGTTCCTCTCCACCACCACTGTCTTCACCCCCCTTCATGCGGTCCAGCAGCCCCCTCCCTCCTCGCCGCGGTTCGAGCATCTCCTAAAGCTAGCAAAATCATCTCGACCGCTTTTATGAAGCGATCCCTATTCCTGATGTTATATCCCCCCTCCTCCCTTTTCTTTTTAAATTTTGTTTTAATAATGTAATTATCGACCCTCCCTTCCCCTTATTACCTCAAGTTCATGTTAGTATTTGTTAATTGTCTTTTTAATGTTCACTTTTCCCCCTTATATAATTATTATTTTTCCTTTTATTTTTTTAGCATTGTAAACCAGCCAGATACATGCTGATGGTCGGTATATTAAAAATAATAAAACTTGAAACTTAAAACTTCCCCTTACCTTCTCTGGCAATTTTTTATTTTCTCTGAACAAGTAGCTGGAGCCTTGAAGTCGCATGTGGCTGCTGGAAAGTTCTCCTCTGACACAACTTCCTGTTTCTGGTTGTGTCAGAGAACTTTCCGTAGCCACACGTGACTTCAAGGCTCCGGCTGCTTGTTCAAAGAAAATAAAAAAATTGCCTCGATGGATGGAGGGATGGGGCTGCTGGACCGCACAATTGGTGACTACGCGCGTTCCCTCCCTTAACTGCGGAGACAGGGCTATTCACCGCTCCACAGGGCAGTGAATGGCCTTGTCCCCATACCCGCAGTTACCACTTTTTTTCTCCTCCTAGCTGCGGGCAACAGCCACCGTGTCATTCTGTAGATGTTATCTCATTCTCCACAGTAGACATGTTTCTTAAGTGAAAATTACATTTATAAAGGATGTTTCTATCTTGTGTTAGTTTATAGCACCATGTGTTCCACTGTACATAAAAACATGATGACAGATAAAGGCCAGATGGCCCATCTAGTCTGCCCTTCTGCAGTAAACATAATCTCTTTCTCTCTCCGAGAGATCCCACATGCCTATCCCAGGCCCTCTTGAATTCAGACACAGTCTCTGTCTCCACCACCTCTTCTGGCAGAAAACATTAAAAGTTTGCTTTGCAAAGGATAGATTTTGCTATCTTAATAAAGTAGATCTGGTTGGGACTTTAATTTAGTGTTCTCTCAGAGTTTCGGGAACTGGCATTATGCTTGTTGCAGGTTTCTGTGTCTTGCTGTGTCTTTTCAGGTAGAAACTGATATTTCAGCCATCATACTGCGACTTTCCTCAGCGTATGCAGTTTGTCTTTATATAGTAGGTCCTCAAACCCAGTTTCACAGGACTTTTCTGTTCTATGGGAAAAAGACACCAACTGATTATCTCACCAAAATTCAAATTTATGACCAGCTCATTCCCCTCAAACCCTAGCCAATCGGGTTTGATGTCTTACTATATAAAGATAAACTGCAGACTTCACAGCAACTGAAGAAAGCCACAGCATGATAACTGAAACATCAATTTCTATCTGACAGGGACACGGTAGAGCAATTCAGGACAGTAGAAGGCCGCGAAGCAGTGTGTTTAGAGTGCTGTGGCTGCTGCTGGAGTCAGGAGGTTTGTCGGGACCGTGGGAAGGGAAGGGAGGGGGCGGCAAGGGACTAAGGGAGCTGGACAGACCGCGGGGACGGTGTGCGGCAGCTTCAACAGCGTGTAGGCGGGCGGTGCGTGAAGGAGTTTGAATAGGTGGTGGCAGTTTCGCTGTAGTTTGAGCGGTGGTGGCAGTTTCGCTCAGAGGAACGGCTGGAGGGTTTCGTGCCGGTGCTGCAGGTGTCCCATGCAGGTAAAAATTCTCAAAGGAGGGGGAGAGGGAAAGGGAGCTGCTTTGGGGGAGGGTTGTGCTGGGAGGCAGACAGCTTTGCTTGGGGGGGAGACAGAAGGGGGGCCACAGGGAGGAACTGGAGGGGGAGAGGGAAAGGAGGCTGCTTTGGGGGGAGGAGTGTGCTGGGAGGCAGGCAGCTTTGCTTGGGGGAGGGGAGACAGAAGTGGACACGGAGAGACAGTCAGGGAGAACTGGAGAGGGAGAGGAAAATGGGTCTGCTTTCTAGCACCCGTTAATGTAACGGGCTTAAACACTAGTAGTGATATATGACTAAAGATATGTAATACTGTGCACTGGAAACAATACAATGATGATAATAATGGACCAGAAGTAAAAAATCCCAGAAAACCTTTCCCTCCTCACCTGCCCAGCAGCACCTCTCCCTTCCCTGTGTCCAGCAGTACCTCTCCTCCCCCTAGCAGCAGCTCACAGTATGCTTTTAACTTCCCTACACAGCTGCCACTTGTGTTAGTTTAGCATTTTTGAGGCTTTGGTACCATGAGATTTTAATAAGAATAATGGGAACAAACTGTTAGAGGGTCAGGTTCTCTAGACAGCACCGTTGTTGGCGGCAGCCTAAAAAACGGCCACTGATCACTTGTCTGTCACACGATGACACAGTTTCTAGAAACACAGCTTCGTGGAAGGTAGGCATCAGAAATGTAGGCCAAGATTTTATGTTCAAATCTGTTTTATTATTATGAATACAAAACAACAAATAACAAAGACATCAACATCAAAGTTAAAGGAAAGATCTTCCAACAATACAAAAGTTATCATGTTGTTTTAGTGAAACAAAAGTGGAAACCCCCCCGCCCCCTCCTCTGTCCCCCAAACCCCGCCCAAGCAGCAATAACCACCCGTACTAGATCCCTTCCCCCCCGTGTCCCATAAAGCAAACAGAAGTCAAGCAACAAAACTCCAAAATGCCAAAGGCTCGTGCTCTGGTGGCCCTTGGCAGTCACAAAAGGAAAGCCCTCCCCCCCCCCCCCCAACAAACAAGTCATAGGCCAGGGTTTTAAAGGCCTTCATTTCTGGCATCTACCTTTCACGAGAATCATGACTACAAAGGAGCTTTATGACTCTTCTGGTGTTAACCATGACTACATTAGCATTAGGAGTCATAAAGCACCTTCGTAGACGGGAGCACCTCAATTTTTTATTACCCTGTGGTTAATTACCAATTAAAACAAGTTAGGCAGCGGTAGAATGCATACCGCCACCTAACTTAGAGCGTCGTTACTAGAATGGCTATTCTATAAATATTTACGTACCAAAAGCTCTGGTTAATGACATTTTCTGTGTACACTTCTTGGGGGGCCACACAAAATTAAATGGCAGACCACAGGTTGCCCACCTATGATCTAAATAAATGAATGTTTACCCTTTTAACTTGACTAGATATATTTGTATTTTAGATGATTACTTATCTTTCCAAAACCAAGGTCAAAGCAAATTAAATTCAGATAAATTAGGGTTTTTTGTCCAAGAGAGTTTAGAATCTATTAATCTTGTTTATTCACCTTCATTAATGAGGTTTAATGTATGTTAAGTTTCACAGAGCACAGGAATTATCAAAAGGAATGTCACCATGTGGTTCGAAAAGCCAAAAGAGAGTATGAAGAGAGGCTAGCCAGGGAAGCACGGAATTTCAAACCGTTCTTTAGATATGTTAAAGGGAAGCAGCCGGCTAGGGAGGAGGTGGGACCGCTGGATGACGGAGACAGGAAGGGTGTGGTGAAGGAGGAGAAAGAAGTAGCAGAAAGTCTTAACGTGTTCTTTTCGTCCGTATTTACAAATGAAGACACGTCCAACATACCGGAACCCTATCAATTCTTCAATGGAGATCAAGCAGAAAAATTAACATCCATGGAAGTGAGTCTTGAAGATGTACGCAGGCAGATTGAAAAATTAAAAACTGACAAATCCCCGGGTCCGGATGGAATCCATCCAAGGGTTCTGAAGGAACTAAAGGAGGAAATAGTGGAACTACTGCAGCAAATTTACAATCTATCTCTGAAAACGGGCGTGATCCCGGAGGAGTGGAAGATAGCCAACATTACACCCATCTTTAAAAAGGGATCAAGAGGTGACCCGGGAAACTACAGACCGGTGAGTCTGACATCTGTTCCGGGGAAAATGGCGGAAGCACTGATAAAAGAAAACATCGATGAACATTTTGAAAGAAACGAACTTCTGATAACCAGCCATCATGGTTTCTGCAAGGGGAGATCGTGCCTAACGAACTTATCGCACTTCTTCGAAGGAATTAACAAACGGATGGACAGAGGAGACCCCATAGACATCATATATCTAGATTTCCAAAAAGCCTTTGACAAGGTGCCCCATGAACGCCTACTCCGGAAACTGAAGAACCATGGGGTGGAAGGAGACGTACATAGATGGATCAGAAACTGGTTGGCGGGTAGGAGTGAAGGGCCACTACTCGGACTGGAGGAGGGTAACGAGTGGGGTCCCGCAGGGCTCGGTGCTTGGGCCGCTGCTATTTAATATATTCAGAAATGATCTAGAATCAGGGACGAAGTGTGAGATAATAAAATTTGCAGACGACACCAAACTATTTAGTCGAGCTCGGACTAAAGAGGACTGCGAAGAATTGCAAAGGGATTTGATCAAACTAGGAGAATGGGCGATGAGATGGCAGATGAAGTTCAATGTTGAGAAATGTAAAGTATTACATGTGGGAACCAGAAATCCGAGGTACAACTATACGATGGGAGGGATGTTAGTGAAAGAGAGTACCCAAGAAAGGGACTTGGGGGTAATGGTAGACATGACAATGAAGCCAACGGCACAGTGCGCAACGGCCGCTAAGAGAGCGAATAGAATGCTAGGTATAATCAAGAAGGGTATTACTACCAGAACGAAAGAAGTTATCCTGCCATTGTATCGGGCCATGGTGCACCCGCATCTGGAGTACTGCGTCCAATATTGGTCGCCGTACCTTAAGAAAGACATGGCGTTACTAGAGAGGGTTCAGAGGAGGGCGACACGTCTGATAAAAGGGATGGAAAATCTTTCATACGCTGAAAGATTGGAGAAACTGGGACTCTCTTCCCTGGAGAAGAGGAGACTTAGAGGGGATATGATAGAGACTTACAAGATCTTGAAGGGCATAGAGAGAGTAGAGAGGGACAGATTCTTCAAACTTTTGAAAAATAAAAGAACAAGAGGGCATTCAGAGAATTTGAAAGGGGACAGATTCAAAACAAATGCTAGGAAGTTCTTCTTTACTCAACGTGTGGTAGACACCTGGAATGCGCTTCCAGAGGACGTAATAGGGCAGAGTACGGTATTGGGGTTTAAGAAAGGATTGGATATTTTCCTACTAGAAAAGGGGATAGAAGGGTATAGATAGAAGAGTACTGTGCAGGTCCTGGACCTGTTGGGCCGCCGCGTGAGCGGACTGCTGGGCGCGATGGACCTCGGGTCTGACCCAGCGGAGGCAATGCTTATGTTCTTATGTTCACAGTATATGTTAAGTTACCTGTGGGGCTTATTTACAAACTGTGTACTTTAAGTTGACCTAATATGAGTTAATATGAAATGAAGACCTAGTTTTGCATCTAAGACCTTGCAGAGTGAAATGACTTGCCCAAGGACATGAAGTGCATCATTGAGAAGAATTTGAATCCTTGCTTCCATTATTTTCAGTCTCCAGTGCTAAACAAATATCTCTTCGCTTGTCTCAACATATGCTTTACTCTATAATAGTGTGTATTTGGCTTAAAAATTGATTTTGCAATCTAACATTGTTTTTCGTTTTTAGCTTGCCGATGGCCTGGTGGTTGGTGTTCTTCGACCAAAGAATGCTCAGCTTGACTGTTCAAGACTAGAAAACCTGGGCATTGGTCAACGCACACCATTTCAAACTGGAATCAGAGAGTCACTTTGGCCTTTCTTGATAGATAAGAAATGGAGGCAGACTGTCTTTCACTAGTCAGGGATGTTTCCCCTGTCAAAATTCTAAGATGTGCAGCACTTTTTCTTTTGATAAAACTTTAATTTTTTACGGGAAGTCCTATAAAATCCAAAACAATGTATCATGGTCTTTTTCTGTCAGTCAAGTTAACTGGTTTCCTCTACATTTGGGATGCAACTTGTCTGAGAAATTTGCAGTGAATGTTGAAGGTATTCTGATTTCATTAATGGCCAAACAAATATTTTGGTTTAACAAATATTTCTGCTGTGTAGAATGTACAATAAAAAGACGATGTCTGCACAACCAAGTGGGTTTTTTTTTTTGTTTTGTTTTTTTACATTCCACCAATTGCGGGTTTTTAAACTTAATCTTGGTGATCTGCCACAGTCTAAAACCCTGGTTGCTGCAGCATGCAAATTAGTGTAAAATAGTTTCATATTTTGCACAACCAGCTGTTCAGTCTTAGTTTTCAAAAGTGCTTAGTATGTCAAAACAAGAATTGGTTCAGTCTATTCAGTAAACATTTAGGGCCTTGGGAGGCAATGATCTCAGATATTCAATGCCAGAGTCACTGGCATTGAATATCCAACACAAAGTTTGGGGGCTCACACTTAACTGGCAAAGCTGATTTTCATTGGCTGGCCAGCTAAGGCTATCCTTTTTAGATGGGTCTATCTGGCTGCATATCTTAGCTGGCCAGGGTCCAGCTGTTTTGCGACATAGCCAGTCACTGGACTCGTCAGTGAGTAGGAAATAGCCAGCCAGGAGCTGTTTCCAGCTGACTATGTCCCATTGCTTAACAGGAAGTTAGAGCTTGAAAGTGACCCTAAGGCCGTCTTAAATCTCTGAAGTGAGCTTTCAAGAAATCCACAATGAATGTGAGATTTTGCACATTTTGAAGTATAAACATACTGCACCCCATGTGTACTCTGAAAATTCTACTGGCTGTGGGGTCCCGTTAGTAGTTTTAGAAAGTTGGGCCTTATGTGAAAAGTAAGCATTAGGTGGTGACAAACTGCTGGTTCCAAGAGCTGCAAGCAGGAGATCATGACAGTTTCAAACCAAAGCATGCCTGGTAGTGTAATACTTTAATGTCTATGCACTTTTTGTTTGGTCTTCTCCCTCATGCATAATATAAAGGGATGGCATCCATCTCCCTGCCATGGCTTAGTTTGATCACTTCTAATATATGTTCATTGTTCTTATTAAGTTTAAGCTTAAATCAAAATGGACAATACATTAAAAAATTATGTGAGATGTTATTTTTGAAATCCCAGATTGTAGAATGTATGCTTAAATATATTTTCACAAACTTAATGGTGTGTGGAATTCTTTCTTTTTTCAAATAGAAATGGGAACCAATTGGCATTCAATTTGTTGCTTGTGGCAGCGTTTTCAAAGATCACTAAGGTGTCCAGCCCTGTGCTCAGACTCCCCTTAGGGAATGAATGGGCATCATGACTTTGTAAGAGGGGGATTTAATTTCTAGATTGCATTACATTGCAGCAACTTGTTGAAATTTACAAAACTGTAACTTTAAACATACCAAGACATAAGTTCATTACAGAACCACAAAATCAACCAGTTAATAGAACCAAAAAAAGCCTCCATCTTTTTCATACATGGCAAGTAAACATCCAACTGTCACAGTTATGACTGATAACTGATTCCAAACTGTGTATAACTGAAAATATTTGGCATGAGATCCCTGTTTGTGGACCACCCATCTTTATTTGGTTTATAAACATGTTTCAGAGTAGCCAGTACTGGAAAAAATGTCTTATTTGCGGGAAAAATAACTGAAAACTTAACAGAATGGGAAAACCGGTAAAATGACAGGTTCAGAAATAGGCAAAATTGGACCAGGGTTCTGACCAAAAAAAAATCCAGTATATTTCTATAGGAGGAGTTTCCACTTCTGTATTTAGAAGCGTACTATATATACAGTGAAACACAATGGTTAGGAAATTCTTCCTTTAATGCTGTCTCAACCTGTTCTCTACTCTTCGAACCCCCAAAATTGCCCATTCCACAAAATCTGCTCTCTAATTCATCCCCCCAAAACTATCTAGATCTGAAATGAAGACACCTGATAAATTTGTTTATAATTTAAGAACAATGAAAGGTGGTAAGGTAAGTACACCCCAAAATTACTGTATAATTATTGTTTCCATCTATTATTTTCAGAGCTGCAGCAAAATATTTCTGGAACACTGAAGTCTTTTCTGTATTGCGTAAGCTTCCTTCAGCTGTGAAACCTAGCCACAGCTCACCTGGTTTGCCACTTACACTAACCTTTCTTCAGCATCTAAGCTTTTCTAGATCATTTCTATAGTCCATAAGCTTCCGTCAGCTCTAAAACCTAGTTTTATATATTGTTTCCCCTTACATTAAGCTTTCTTCAGCTTTGTAGATCAAATCTGTTATTATCCCAGGACAAGCAGGCAGCATATTCTTGACTGATGGGTGACGGCACCGACGGAGCCCCGGTACGGACACTTTTAGAGTGATTTCACTCTAAGAACTTGGAAAGTTCTAGAGACCGCACCGCGCATGCGCGAGTGCCTTCCCGCCCGACCCCGACGCGCGGTCCCTCAGTTTCTTAGTTTCCGCGGAGCTAAGAAGTCGCATTTTCAACGGCTGTTGAAAAATTTTTTCATTCGCCTTTCCGCTCGCGTAAACCTTTTGGATTTTTTTTGCCCTTCCTTTTTTTCTTTCTTTTAAAAAAAAAAAAAATCTACTTATTTTTTGTCGAGTTTCTTGATTTGCCCCGGCGGGGCCTACTGCCATCATCGAGGCCTCGGCCTTTGATTTGGCAGAAGCCGTTTTTCCGTTCATGCCCCCTCAGCCCGGGTTCAAGAAGTGCCAGCGGTGTGCACGGCCTATTTCCCTTACAGACCCACACAACTGGTGCCTTCAGTGTCTGGGTCCGGAACATCAGGCCTCTACCTACACCCGCTGTGCCACTTTGAAAAAGCGGACTCTCAAAAATCGAGAAATACAGCAGAGACTGCTTTTCGGCACCGACATGTCCGACCCCACGTCTTCGGCGCCGGTCTCGGTACCTGTTTCGTCGGCACCCACCTCATCGACGCCACGCGATACCGCGTCGGCGTCGCAGCATGCAGGTAAGCCGGCTAAGAAGCCTTCCCCGCTGGAACGTCCTCCGGTCTCCATTGCAGAGAGTCCAATCCTGCCGACCGTGAGGCGCCAGCGGAAGCGCTCCGCCCCTATTGAGGTGAGTCCCTCGACATCGGGCTCCTCATCTCCGGGGCGTCGAGCGGCACTGCAGGTACCGCAGAAGAAAAAAGCGGTACCGGTGCTCTCCCTTGTCCGGTGTCGGTCCCCACTAAGCAACCGGTACCGATCGTGGAACAGTCTGTATTGTCACCATCCACTCCTTCGGTACCGGTACACTTGGCCTCATCGGCATCGATGCCTGTCCTCGCACCGGAGACCAGGTCTCATCACCAATCGGTACAGACTTCGGCTCCGGTGTGACCGATAACATCACCCGGTACCGCGTCGATGAGGTCGGGTAAGTCGGTACAGAAGTCTCGACACCGGGAACCATCCACCCCTGAGTCTCGGGACCGTGGTCCCCATGTTCGAGACCCTGATCTGTGGGGCGATTCTGAAGAACCTTTTCAGTCAGAAGGGGAGTGTTCATCAGAGGAAGACGAGCCTGTTCTGCAGGATATTTCCTCCAAACCTGATTCCACCTCTTTCTCTTCTTTTTTAAGAGATATGTGTGAATCTCTTTCTATTCCTTTGGAGGCTGAGTCTAAAAAGTCCAAAGCTTTTTTAGACGCTCTTGATTTTGACCAGCCTCCAAAGGAATTCTTAAAACTCCCTTTACATGACATCCTGAGGGAGACTTTTTACAAGAATTTGGAGACTCCTCTTACTGTCCCGGGAGCTCCCCGCAAATTGGATTCCCTATATAAAGTGATCCCTATCCCTGGGTTCGATAAACCACAGCTCCCTCATGAGTCTCTCCTTGTAGAATCCACCCTCAAGAAGTCCTTAGGAGCTAGTGTCTATGCCTCTGTTCCTCCTGGCAGAGAGGGAAAAGCCATGGACAAATTTGGTAAGCGACTTTACCAGAATGCGATGCTTGCTAATCGTTCTGGTAACTATGCTTTTCATTTTTCTTTTTACTTAAAGCATCTCCTTACCACCATGGCTTCCTTTGAGCAGTACCTTCCTGTGGGGAATCGTGAGGCTTTCCATCAATGCTCCTCGTCTCTCTTCCAACTCAGAAAATTCATGGTAAGGTCTATATATGACACCTTTGAGCTTACCTCTAGAGCAACAGCCATGTCTGTAGCCATGCGACGTTTGGCCTGGCTCAGAGTCTCCGAGCTTGATGTTAATCATCAAGACCGGTTGGCTAATGCCCCATGTTTAGGGGATGAGCTGTTCGGAGAATCTATGGACTCGACGACTCAGAAGCTCTCGGCTCATGAAACCCGCTGGGATACCCTTCTTAAGACCAAGAAGAAACCCCCACCTCCACGGCCATTTAGACAGCAATCGGCCTATCAGCGGCGTTTTGTGGCTCGCCCCTTGCAGCCGTCCACTCAGCAACCTCGGAGGCAGCGTCAACAACAGAGGCAAACACCTAGACCTCAGCAGCAACAACCAGCCAAGCAGCCTCCTCAGCAAAAATCGACTCAGCCCTTTTGACTTAGTCCTCGAGGGCATAGCCAGCGTTCACGCATCTCCTCTCCTCCCTCAACCGATAGGAGGACGACTCTCTTTCTTTCTCAGCCGGTGGGAAGTTATCACTTCGGACCAATGGGTCCTCAACATCATCCGCCACGGCTACTCTCTCAACTTTCACACCCTTCCAGGCCAAAGTCTACCAAAAGAGTCTGCTTTGCACACTCCTCAATCTGCCCTTCTTCGTCAGGAGGTTCAATCCCTCCTCCTTCTAAACGCCATAGAGGAAGTTCCTCTAGATCAAAGGGGGCAGGGATTCTACTCCCGTTATTTTCTAGTTCCCAAAAAAACAGGGGACCTCAGACCAATTCTAGATCTGCGAGACCTCAACAAATGCTTGGTCAAAGAAAAATTCAAGATGCTATCTTTAGCAACACTTTATCCTCTCCTCGATCACAACGACTGGCTATGCTCTCTCGATCTCAAAGAGGCCTACACTCACATTCCAATCAACCCGGCCTCCAGACAGTACCTTCGCTTCATGATCAATCACTGTCATTACCAATACAGAGTGCTCCCCTTCGGTCTTGCCTCCTCTCCAAGAGTGTTCACAAAATGTCTGGTGGTGGTGGCAGCGTTCCTGCGCTCCCACCACCTTCAGGTTTTTCCCTACCTGGACGACTGGTTGATCAAAGCCATTTCATCCCAAGCTGTTCTTCTGGCCACCAACCAAACCATCTTTTTTCTACAACTTCTAGGGTTCGAAATCAATGTACCCAAGTCTCACCTTCTTCCTACACAGAGACTTCAATTCATTGGAGCGGTGCTGGACACTGTCCAGATGAGAGCCTTCTTACCGGACAACCGTCTTCACAACCTCCAATCGCTCTGTCAGCAGGTGCTGCCCCAGCACTCCATTTCTGCAAAGCAGATGATGATTCTCTTGGGTCACATGGCCTCCACAGTTCATGTCACACCTCTGGCTCGTCTTCACCTGCGCACTCCTCAATGGACCCTGGCTCTACAGTGGTCTCAGGCGACAGACTCTTGCTCACGACACATATCTGTGACATCGTCTCTTCGTCAGTCTCTACAATGGTGGTTGACATCCTCAAATCTCTCCAGGGGCCTTCTGTTCCATCTGCCTCCTCATCAACTGGTCATCACCACCGACGCCTCCCCTTATGCATGGGGAGCCCATTTGAACGAGTATCAAACTCAAGGCGTTTGGACTCCTCAGGAAAAGAAGCATCACATCAATTTCCTAGAACTCAGGGCAATGTTCTATGCCCTCAAGGCCTTCCAACACCTTCTGTTTCCTCAAGTCCTTCTACTCTGCACAGACAACCAGGTAGCCATGTACTACATCAACAAACAGGGTGGAACAGGCTCTCGCCTCTTATGCCAGGAAGCTCAGAGAATCTGGTCCTGGGCAACCACTCGCCGCTTATTCCTGAAGGCGATTTATATTCAAGGAGAACAGAATTACTTAGCGGACAAGCTCAGCAGAGTTCTCCAACCCCACGAATGGACACTCGACCCATCGACTCTACAATCCATCTTTGCTCAATGGGGCACTCCTCAAGTGGACCTCTTTGCAGCTCCTCACAATCATCAGTTGCCCCAATTCTGCTCCAGACTTTACTCTCCCCACCGTCTAGCAGCGGATGCTTTCCTTCTGGATTGGTCCAATCTGTTCCTCTATGCTTTCCCTCCTCTACCTCTCATGCTTCGGACCCTGTTCAAGCTAAAGAGGGAACGGGCCACCATGATCCTGATTGCTCCACGGTGGCCCAGGCAGCATTGGTTCTCCCTTCTACTTCAACTCAGTTCCAGGGATCCATTTCTACTTCCACTGTTTCCCTCTCTGCTTACACAGAATCAGGAAACCCTTCTCCATCCCAACCTGCAGTCCCTACACCTTACAGCTTGGTATCTCTCGGGCTGACTTCAACTGATCTTATTCTATCTCAGCCTGTTCGCTCCATTCTGGACGCCTCCAGGAAGCCATGTGGACGAGGTTTTCTTCTTGGTGTCTCCTTCATCATCATGACCCCAAGTCTCTTGCAGTGGAGACTCTTTTGGATTATCTGCTGTCTCTGTCTAACTCTGGTCTTAAATCTACTTCCGTCAGAGTCCATCTCAGTGCCATTACGGCCTTTCATGAGCCGGTCCAGGGGAAACTCCTTTCAGCTCATCCCCTAGTCTCCAGATTCATGCGAGGTCTTTTCAATATGAAACCACCTCTCAGAGCACCTCCTGTGATCTGGGATCTGAACGTGGTTCTCTCCACCTTGATGAAGCCTCCATTTGAACCCTTGGCTACTGCCTCTTTCAAATTTCTCACTTGGAAGGTACTTTTTCTTATTGCTCTCACCTCTGCCAGGAGGGTCAGTGAGCTCCATGCACTAGTTTCTGACCCACCTTTCACAGTCTTTCATCATGACAAGGTGGTTCTACGTACACATCCAAAGTTTCTCCCTAAGGTTGTCTCTGAGTTCCATCTCAACCAATCTATTGTACTGCCTGTTTTTTTTCCCAAACCTCACTCCCATGCCGGAGAACAGGCTCTTCATACTTTGGACTGTAAGCGGGCTTTAGCTTACTATTTAGACCGTACTAAGCCCCACAGATCATCTCCCCAACTTTTTCTGTCCTTTGATCCGAATAAATTGGGACGTCCTGTGTCTAAGCGTACGCTATCTAATTGGCTTGCTGCTTGCATTTCATTCTGCTATGCTCAGTCGGGACTGACACTGGAAGGTTCCGTCACGGCCCATAGAGTAAGAGCTATGGCAGCATCTGTAGCTTTCCTCCGTTCCACGCCTATTGAGGAAATCTGCAAAGCTGCTACGTGGTCCTCAGTCCATACTTTTACATCTCA
The DNA here is from genome assembly GCF_902459505.1 of Geotrypetes seraphini. Lineage (NCBI taxonomy): Eukaryota > Metazoa > Chordata > Amphibia > Gymnophiona > Dermophiidae > Geotrypetes > Geotrypetes seraphini. The sequence goes on along the minus strand of NC_047101.1, from coordinate 25,621,142 downwards.
TTATTGTCTGGATGCTTTCTCCAGACGGGATGGACATTTCGGCCAATCTGTTTTACAAAATTTGTTTTCCTAATGGCCAACCTTCCCTCCATCCCTCTTTTAGTTAGCTTGGAGGTCACCCATCAGTCAAGAATATGCTGCCTGCTTGTCCTGGGATAAAGCACAGTTACTTACCGTAACAGGTGTTATCCAGGGACAGCAGGCAGATATTCTTGCATCCCACCCACCTCCCCGGGTTGGCTTCTTAGCTGGCTTATCTTAACTGAGGGACCGCGCGTCGGGGTCGGGCGGGAAGGCACTCGCGCATGCGCGGTGCGGTCTCTAGAACTTTCCAAGTTCTTAGAGTGAAATCACTCTAAAAGTGTCCGTACCGGGGCTCCGTCGGTGCCGTCACCCATCAGTCAAGAATATCTGCCTGCTGTCCCTGGATAACACCTGTTACGGTAAGTAACTGTGCTTTACATGAGCTTCATTCAGTGTAGGTTTGAATGCCACAGCTCTAAAACAGGAACTATTAGATGCCATATGTCTAAAGCTTATCCGAGTTGCCTTAACCTCCTTCATGGTGAAAGTCAAACCAACAGCTCAGAATCACCTTTACATAGCTTCTAAGCGTTTTAGATCATTTCAGTATTGAACAAGCCTCCTTCAGCTCTGAAACATAGCCACAATGCCACATCACTAAAATGGAAAATGAGACACAGTGATGTCTAAAGCATTTCTGAATTGCATTAGCCTTTTTGGTGAGATTCAAACCAATAGCTCAGAAACACCTTTACACAGCTTAATGTATATTTTCTACAAACCGCTTAGAACCTAACGGATGTAGCGGTATATAAGAAATAAATTACATTACATTTTAGATCATTTCAGTATTGAGCAAGCTTCCTTCAGCTCTGAAACATAGCCACAGCTCTACTACCTAGTTTTCCCCTTACACTAAGCTTTCTTCAGATCAGTTCTGTATTGGATATTCTTCCTTCCGTGTAGGTTTGAATGCCACAGCTCTAAGTCAGGAATTATGAGATACTGCGATATTTAAAGTGTTTCTGAATTGTATTAGCCTCCTTCATGGTGAAATTCAAACCAGTAGCTCAGAAAAATCTTTTACACAGTTTCTTAGATCATATCTGTATTGAATAAGCTTCATTCAGCTCTGAAATACAGATACAGTTCTAGTGGCTAGTATACCCCTTAAACTAAGCTTTCTTTAGCATCTAAGTTTTGTCGATCAATTTTGTATCGCATAAGCATCATTCAGTGTAGGTCCGAGTGCCATAGCTCTAAAATAAGAACTAAATAGCTACAGCTATTTGGCCCACGGGCCAAATCTGGCCTGCGGTGTGTTAAAAATTGGCCCGCCAGACATTTTGAACTTTATACTAAATCTGGCCCACCAGCACGAACCGCTGCTGTTCCTCTTTACTCGCGTCTGCCTTCGCCTGATCTCCTCTTCAAAGCAGCCTGCTGAGAATCACTGGCCAGCTGTAGCGAACCTCGCAGGCTGCTGTTGACCTCTGGTAGTACTTTCCCTCTGACACGATCCCGTACGTCAGAGGAGGGGCGGGACCGCGTCAGAGGGACTGTGCTACCGAGATCGACAGTGGCCTGCAAGATTCACTATAGCCAGCTAGCGATCCTCAGCAGGCTGCTTTGAAGAGGAGACCAGGCGAAGGCAGACGCGAGTGAACAGCAGCAATGGCAGCGGTTCGTGCCGGCAGGCCAGAGGCGATCAGGAAGCCGGGATGGAGGGAGGGTAGGAATGGCAGGCCAGATTTGAAGGTGGGACCGGGAAGAAGAAGGGGGGAAAACATGCAGGCCTTCAGGACGGGTGTGGGCCCTGGTGCAGAAGTATCCAGAGGGAGAGAAGAAGGGGTCCAGATGTGCATATGCCGGGCTTAGTGGAGGGGTGGGGTGGGTAAGAAATAAACAGAGGAGAGGGAGAGAGATGGTGGGCAATGGGATGGAGGGAGGGAGGGAAGTACAGAAAGGGAGAGAAGTTGGACACAAGGGATGGTATGGAGAGGGGGATAGAGATATTGGATAGGAGGGTAGTTGGGAAGAGAAACGGAGAGATGGTGGACCCTGGGGTGGTAGGGAAGGAGGGAGAGATGCTGGATGAAAGGGTAGTTGAGAAAAGGACAGATGGTGGGGTCCATTGCTGCAGCTGTGGATATGGACATGAAAAAAGGAAAGATGCCAGACCTCCGAGGGAGGGAAGGGAAACGGAAGGGGAGGACAGAAATGGAAGATGGATGGTTAGCACGGAGAAAGAAGAAAACAACAAATGGGCAGGAGACCCTGGCAAGTGAGTTATCAGAAGACAACCAGGAGGTGTGCATTTAGCGCGCGCTAAATCTTTTAGCGTACCTTAATAAAAGGACCCCTAAGTATCTTAATACTTGAAACTTGACTTGAAACTTAATAAAAAATTTGGCCCGCGACTTAGCCTTTTTTTCAGATTTCGGCCCCTTATGTGATTGAGTTTACACCCCTGCCTTACATTAAGCTTTCTTCAGCATCTAAGCCTTAGAAATCAATTCTGTATCTGATATGCTTCCTTCAGTGTAAGTTCGAATGTGAGCAAGCTTGCGTTGCGCCGCGTCTCAACATAGGGTACCTTATGCCAATTAATACACACACAGAGATGCATTTTCATAAAAATAATATTCAATTTATATCAAAATAAACTTGAGGTTAAAATTAAAATGCCAACTAATTATATGCATTACATGCATTCCCATAAACCCGTCTGTGGGGGAAACGTATCACCCATGAGACAAAAGTCCATGCATGTGGATAACATCGCCAATGAATCGGAGCTTTGTTGCTGCTTATATACCACTAGTCTTTAAGCCCGTTACATTAATGGGTGCTAGAACAGATGTGTCTGTCTATCTTTCTGTCTCTCTCTCCTAGGCTGCTTTCTGTCTGTCTGTCTTTCTGTCTCTCTCCTTGGCCGCTGGCTGGCTGGCTGTCTTTCTGGCCCCCCTGTCTGTCTATCTTCCTTTCTCGCTCCTTGGCCGCTGTCTGTCTTTTTTTCTTTGTCTCTCTCTCTTTGGCTGCTGTCTGTCTTTCTGTCTGTCTCTCCCCTTGGCCCCCTGTCTGTCTGTCTTCCTTTCTTTCTCGCTCCTTGGTCGCTGGCTGTCTTTGTCTCTCCCTGGCCCCCTGCCTATCTCTCTCTGGCCCCCCGAGCAAACCAAGATTGCTGCCTGCCCCCCCAAGCACACCCCTCCTCCCAAAGCAGCCCCTTTTCCCTCTCCCCCTCCACTTCTTTCTGTCTTTCTCCCTGGCCCCCTGCCTATCTCTCTCTGGCCCCCCAAGCATACCAAGATTGCTGCCTGCCCCCCAGGCAATCCCTCCCCCCAAAGCAGCCCCTTTTCCCTCTCCCCTCTACTTCTTTCTGTCTGTCTCTCTCCTTGGCCCCCTGCCTATCTCTCTATGGCCCCCTGTGCAAACCAAGATTGCTGCCTGCCCCCCAGCACATCCCTCCCCCCAAAGCAGCCCCTTTTCCCTCGCCCCCTCCACTTCCCTGTGCAGCAGTAGCAGCCGGACACCTCGCAGCACCTCAAAGGATACCCTCCTGCCGTTGGCTGTCACTGCTGCATGCGCCGCAAGCCGACACACGCACAAGCGGAACACGGCACAGAAGCACAAATCATGGCGGCAGGGATCTCGTCGTTTCAACTGCGCATGCGCGGGTAAGGGTTTTATTATAGAGGATTACAATGATTAGTGACCTGTCAGTTTAATCTTCCAATGTTCAGCTACCAGTCTTCTTAGAAGGCGAGTCTAAAAGACATTCTTTTAAACTTTTACAGATCAAACAAAAGGGGAGGACCAACAAAGTCTGCAGTGAAGGATGCGAAACCAAAACAAGGAAAACTGCAGAATCACATACAATGATGCAGGCTAAATTTATTATATCAAATGATTGAGTGCGGTTAATAATATCACCTTAAAAACAAACCAAGGGACCCGCCACGGTCCGTCTTTCAGTTAACATGCCTTTATCGGGGTACCCAGGTCGATAGGGGATCAAATGAAACTGCAAACAAAAAACTATAGCCTGTGCAAAAGCAAACACCGAAGAGCAATCTGGGACCCCTGGTGAAGGTGTGTCATTCTCTAATCCAGATTCACTTTTACACATTTATACACTTGGGCCCAAGATTTGCATTCGTTCTTCCATTCATAAAAAACATTATTAAATAAATAAAAAACTTTTAGTTATCTAAGGGGTCCTTTTACTAAGGTGCGCTAGCCATTATAGTGCGCACTAAACGCTAACTTGTCCATAGACTCTAATGGATGCATTAGCGCACACTAAAATGGCTAGTAAAAGGACCCCTAAATGATTATGTAAACACACAGGAGAGGTTTCAACAAAGGACAGTGAAAAACAGCTGTCTCCATGGCTCACAAACTACTACTACTATTTATTATTTCAGTAGTGCTGAAAGGCATAGGCAGTGCTGTACATTCTAACACACAATAGACAGTCCCTGCGCAGAAGAGCTTACAATCTAATTTAGACAGGACATTTCAGGGTTGGGGAGATTATAGTGGGTATAGGTATCTGACAACAGTGCATGGAAGTTAAGAGTTGAAAGCAGTTTCAAAAAAGTGGGCCTTTTAGCTTGGATTTGAATACTGCCAGGGACGGAGCACAATGTATTGATTCAGGAAGCCTGTTCCATGCATACGCCACTGCAAGAAAGAAGGGATGGAGTCTGGAGTTGGCAGTGGAAGAGAAGGGTACAGATAAGAGGGGCTTCCTTGATGAGTGACGATCACGGGAGGGGGGGGAGGATAAGCAAGGAGAGATCAGAGGGCTTCAGAGCGAATGCACTTGTAAGTCAGCAAGAGGAGTTTAAACTGTATTCAAAAATGGACGGGGAGCCAATGAAGCGACTTGAGGAGAGGGGGGTAATGTGAGAATAGCGGCTCTCATGGAATATGAGTTGCGCAGCAGCATTTTGAATGGATTGAATAGGTGAGAGATGGGCACCCAGGAGGCCCAAGAGAAGTACGTTGCAGTAGTCTAAACGCGAGATGATGAGAGCGTGGATAAGGGTTTTGGTAGTGTGTTCAGAGAGAAGAGGACGGATTTTGGTAATATAGAGGAGGAAGCAGCAGGATTTGGCGGTCTGTTGGATCTGAGCAGAGCTGGGAGGGGAGTAGCCCATTTGATTACAGCCAAAAATTAACGTTTGTTTAGAACTAAAAGAAGTGTCTTTAATTCTTTACCTCTACAGATATTTATGCACTAAAATCTTTCACTAAATCCTACTTAATCAGCAAATTACACAAATATATATATATATATATATATATATATATACAGTGGTGCCTCGCATAACGAACGCCTCGCACAGCGAACGCTGCGCACAACGAACTTCATGTCTTGCTTCCTACAACGAACTTCGTTTCACACAACGAAGTCGCCCGAGCTGCATCCTTCCGCGCAGGCACTGCGCTTAACTGCCCTCTCTCCGCCTGGCTCCCCCTGCAGTGGCGGACCGTCGGCTCGCAGGGGCCCAGCGCCTACTGCTGATGCGTTGGGGGGGGCGGAGCTACTCTCGCCGCTTCCCCGATGCTAGGAAAAAAAAAAAAAATGAACAGTTAAGTCCCAGTTTTTGCCGCTGAGACTCTGCCCTCTCTCACTGTAAAATTAGACTCTACTTAGTCTGTCTTTAAATTTAAAAAATGTGTGTTGTTTTAAAAAACAATTATGTTTTTAGATGTATCTAAATAAAAATAATAACAAAAAATTTATCTTTTTTTATGTCATCTTAGCATATTTTATGCTACAGAATGAATTATTTTTTTTAACATATATTGTTATGGGAAAACGCGTTTCACATAACGAACTTTTCGCATAACAAACTTGCTCCTGGAACCAATTAAGTTCGTTGTGTGAGGCACCACTGTATATATATATATATATATATATATATATATATATATATATATATATATATCCCCCTTTTTCCTTCTCTCTATATAATTTTCTGGTCTTTTGTTAACTATCCTTACAAGAAAGAAGAGGCCCAGCTTCTCTAGCCTCTCGTTGTTTGGCAACTCCCCCAGTCCTTTAACCATTTTTGTCGCTCTTCTATGGACCTTTTCGAGTAGTACTATGTCCTTTTTCATGTACGGCGACCAGTGTTGGACATAGTATTCCAGGTGAGGCCCAGTATAACAGTATGATAACCTTTTCAGATCTGTTTGTGATCCCCTTCTTAATCATTCCTAGCATTCTGTTTGCTCTTTTTGCTGGACGGTTTCATTGACTTGTCTACAAGTACTCGCAAGTCTCTTTCCTGGGGGCTCTCTCCAAGTATAGCACCGGACATCCTGTATTTGTGCATATGATTTTTGTTACCGACATGCATCACCTTGCACTTATCCATGTTGAACCTCATTTGCCATTTCATGTCCCATTTGACGAACGTATTTATGTCTCTTTGTAGGTAGGTCTTATGTCTCTTTGTAGGTCTTCGCAATCCTGTGTCCTCACTACTATGAATAGCTTTGTATCGTCCACAAATTTTATCGTCGTGCCAATTTTTAGGTCGTTTATAAATATGTTGAAGAGCACAGGCCCGAGCACTGAACCCTTCGGCACTCCACTCATGATGCTTTTCCAGTCCGAGTATTGTCCATTCACCCCCACTCTCTGTTTCCTATCCGCCAACCAGTTTTTAATCCATGGCTCACAATTTTTGAAGTAGACGTTCATGTAGAACCTTGCCAAACACCTTCTAAAAATCTAGATATACGATGTCGACTGGGTCACCCTTGTCTATCTACCCATTTACTCCTTCGAAGAAGTGCAGTAAGTTTGTCAAGCAAGATCTTCCTTTGCTGAAGCTGTGCTGGCTGGTACTCATCACTTTGTGTCCGTCAAGGTGATCGATGATGCGGTCCTTTATCAGCGCCTCTACCATCTTTCCCGGTACTGAAGACAGACTCACTGGTCTGTAGTTTCCCGGATCTCCCTTCGAACCTTTCTTTAAGATCGGCGTAACATTCGCCACTTTCCAGTCTTCTGGAATCTTTCCTGATTTGATCGAAAGATTGGCTATAAGTTGGAGCAGTTCAGCTATAACCCCTTTCAGTTCCTTGATTACCCTCGGGTGGATGTCGTCCAGTCCCAGGGATTTATTGTTTTTAAGCCTATCAATCTGTCTGCATACCTCTTCTAGACTGACCACCGTCCCTGTCAGTTTCCCGTCTTCATTTCCTGTGTATAGCCTGTGATATATCCTCTTTGGTAAATACAGACAGTAATACGTGAAGACAATACATCTTTTCGGTCATTGCCCCAAAATTGTGGAATTCCCTGCCAATCTATTTGAGAGAGGAAAGAAATATTGTTAGATTTAAAAGTCAGTTGAAATGCTTTCTTTTTAAAGATGCTTTTGACTGCTAGACATTATAAAATCCTGCTAAATATCCAACTACCTTTTCTATCAAGAAAAACCAAAAATCTTCCTCTTGTGGTTTTCCTTGAATGTTTTATCTGCTTTCGATTATTGTACTTCCATTCCTTATCCCGTACTGGTCCAATCTGTCCTGTAAGTCATGTATTTACTGTATGAATTTTTTGTTTCCCTGTATACTGTCATAAATTGTTTTTAGAATTGTGCATTGCCTTGAATACATGAGTTAAATAAACTTGAAACAATAACGTTATCGCTTTTCATTATTATGATGTCATTAGAATGGCAATTTAATGCTGTTTTTCATTAAAATTGTATTTATCTTTTAATCCTTTTTTTGGGGTTTTTTTAAATTTTGCTTCTGTCACAGGGAGCAGAGTCGGATTCGAACCAACAATTCAGGGTGCTAAGGCTGTAGCTCTAACCATTGCACCATACACACTCAGCTAGTAAACCGCATGTCAATTCCAAAGCCAAGAACATAAGAATAGCCTTACTGGGTCAGACCAATGGTCCATCAAGCCCAGTAGCCCATTCTTACGGTGGCCAATCCAGATCACTAGTACCTGGCCAAAACCCAAGGTGTAGCAATATTCCATGCTACCGATACAGGACAAGCAGTGGCTTCCCCCATGTCTTTCTCAATAACAGACTATGGACTTTTCCTCCAGGAATTTGCCCAAACCTTTCTTAAAACCAGCTACACTATCTGCTCTTACCACAACCTCTGGCAATGTGTTCCAGAGCTTAACTATTCTCTGAGTGAAAAAAAATCTCCTCCTATTGGTTTTAAAACTATTTCCCTGTAACTTTGAGTGTCCCCTAGTCTTTGTAATTTTTAACAGAGTGAAAAATCGATCCACTTGTACCCGTTCTACTCCATTCAGCCGTTTCTTTTCCAAGCTGAAGAGCCCTAACTGTTTTAATCTTTCCTCATATGAGAGGAGTTTCATCCCCTTTACCATCTTGGTTGCTCTTCTTTGAACCTTTTCTAGGAACACTGGGCTAGATTCACTAAGCAAACCAATCGTGTACTGATTGGTTTGTGACTCCTTTGCGACCCGATTTTACTCTGGCTTGATTCACTTACCTCTGTGCCGATCCGATTCCGATCTGTGCATGCAAATGAGGGGAATGGAATGCAAAGTAGGCAGGGATGCGATTCACTAAAGAAATCTTGGGAACCGACTGGGCTGGCCGATCAACACAAGAAGCGACTGTTGGGAACCAGCCGCAAACGTCCTTTCCAACTGTCCTCGGCCGCCCCGACTCTCCTGCTCTCTGCTGTCCTTCCCCGCAGTGCGAGCCTGTGGTTTTAAAGCATGACTGTACTGCGGAGAAGGGTGGCAGAGAGCAGGAGAGAATAATTGCCTGCTTTTGAAAGTCCCCAGCTGCTGTGGCTCTTCACGGCAGGGACTCATCGGGGCAGTAAAATTGTGTCGGCGAATGGGACTCTCAAGCCCCGATCTCTGCCCCAACTATCCTGCCCCAGACCACGCCATGGGGCTTTGCAATAAGGTGACACTGCACGCTGATGAGAACTTGTTGCAACCAACCCCTCGCCCGCACTTTGTGCTGCTCTTTAAGGAAAAGGGATGGCATCGGGCTTAGATGCCGGTTTGCAAGTGCTGCTGACTCCATGTTGCAGGGGATGGAGGAGAACTGAACTGCGAAGTTCGCGGCTTGTGCCAGCTTGATGTCAGGCTCCTGAAAGTAAAAAAAAACAAAACCCAAAAACAAACCACGGACATCAAATGCATGCACAGACTATCTGCAGGGAGAGCAGATAGTCTGCGCAAGCATCAGGATCGCCCAGTCTTCCAACTTCTTAAGGTTCGCCTACAATTTTTCACAATCCGCATGCGTTTTAACAACTTTGAACAGTTTAGTGTCATCTGCAAATTTATTCACCTCACTCGTCATTCCAATTTCCAGATCATTTATAAATAAGTTAAATAGCACCAGTCCCAGTTCAGACCCCTATGGCACTCCACTATTTACTCTCTTCCACTGTGAAAAATTACCATTTAAACCTACCCTCTGTTTTCTATCCGATAACCAATTCCTAATCCACAAATTAACTTTGCCACCTATCCCATGACACTTTAATTTTCTCAGGAGCCTCTCATGAGGAACTTTCTGAAAATCTAGATACACTATATCAATCGGCTCACCTTTATCCACATGTTCATTCACACCTTCAAAGAAGTCAAGCAAATTTGTGAGGCAAGATCTCCCTTGGCTGAACCCATGCTGACTCCATCTCATTAAATCATGTTTGTCTACGTATTCCACAATTTTATTGGGAGCTTCCTTATCCTTTTTTATCTGTTTGTGATGACCAATAGTTGCTCTCTCCTAATTTCAGGCCTGTATAAGGTGAGGGGGGGGGAGGTGAGGGGGGCATTATAAGGGAGGGATGGGATTGTTTTGAGTCTTTAAGTCATATGCTGAAGAATGACGGTATATATTATGCATTGTTGGAGACCCCCATGACTATGTCTCTGATGTGTAATGTTCTGTATTTCTATTGGAGTTTGATTTTTCTTGCATTGTACTTTGATATTCTTATAATAAAATTTTATAAAAAAATAATATGCAATCAGTAACAACTAAAGAAAAATAGACAAATATAGAGCAAAATATAGACTGCAGATATAAAGTCACAAATTGACATATTATGATAACTAAATTGAAAATAAAATTATTTTTCCTATCTTTGTTGTCTGGTGATTTAATGAGTCTCTGGTTGCATTTCCAATATTTATTTATTTCTGCCTCCTGCATGCTTCCTTTCCTCCGGACCCCATTCCCTTCCCCAACCAACATCTCTCTCTTTCTGTCCCTCCACGAGTCCCAATTTTTCTTCCTTTCTCCTCCACCCCTATTGGCAATATGTCTCCCTCTCTCTCTCACTGTCTATCTATCTTGAGAAATCCAGGCATCTCTCCCACCCCCTCTACTGCCACATTTAACATTTCTCCCTCTCTCATCCCCTGGATCATGTGCAGCATTTTTCACCACTGCCCACCAGCCCCATGCCCATTTCTCCTTCTATCACCCCTCTCCAGCACAATGCCACATTTCTCCCTCCCATCACTATGTCCAACATTCCTCCCCCTTGCATTCCCTTCAATCTGCCCTCTCCAACATTTCTTCCTCATCCTTCTATTCCCCATGCATCTCTACCTCACTCCTCTCTCTCTATGCCAGGGGTGTCAAACTCAATCACATAAGGGGCCGAAATCTAAAACACAGGCTAAGTCGTGGGCCAAATTTTTTATTAAGATTCTTAGTAGAAGTACAGATCCTTCCTCACCCTTAGACACCTGTGGCGCGGTCAGGCACTTGTGTGGAGCGCTCTGCTCCAACCTAGCTTTTACACTGGGACTGGGTCCTTCTGCCTGCAAATGGGTACTGAGGTGGTGAGGAGCTTGGAGCGTCACTGGGAGTGAGCTGCACAGTTAGGCACTTAGATGAGTTTACTCACAATGGAGTGAGACTCACCGGCCTGTAATTCGCAGCCTCTGTCCTGCAGCCCTTTTTGTGGAGTGGGATGACATTAGCTGTTTTCCAGTCCAAGGGGACTCTTCCTGTATTCAGGGAAAGATTGAAGAGCACGGATAATGTCCTGGCAGAGCCATTATTCATGCTCTTCAATCTTTCCCTGAATACAGGAAGAGTCCCCTTGGACTGGAAAACAGCTAATGTCATCCCACTCCACAAAAAGGGCTGCAGGACAGAGGCTGCGAATTACAGGCCAGTGAGTCTCTCCTTTATTGTGAGTAAACTCATGGAAACACTAATTAAGCATAAATTAGATACGATCCTGGATGAGGAGGCTCTATGGGATCCCTGCCAACATGAATTTACCAAGAGAAAGTCCTGCCAATCCAATCTAATTAGCTTCTTTGACTGGGTAACAAAGAAGCTGGATGTGGGGGGGGAGTCCCTCGATGTCGTGTACTTAGACTTCAGTAAAGCTTTTGATAGTGTCCCACACCGCAGGTTATTGAGCAAGATGAAATCTATGGGTCTGGGAGAAACATTGACTGCATGGGTCAATGATTGGCTAAGCGGTAGACTTTAGAGAGTGGTGGTAAACGGTACCCCTTCCAAAACGTCGGAGGTGACCAGTGGAGTGCCGCAGGGTTCAGTCTTGGGCCCGATCCTTTTCAACATATTTGTAGGAGATCTGACTCAGGGGCTTCAAGGTAAAATCACATTATTTGCCAATGACGCCAAACTATGCAACATAGTAAGTAAGAGCACTTTGCCCGACAATATGACGCAGGACCTACTTCTATTGGAACAGTGGCCCTCGACTTGGCAGCTAAGCTTCAATGCTAAAAAATGTAAAGTCATGCACCTTGGCAGCAGAAATCTGTGTAAAACTTACACACTAAATGGTGAAACCTTAGCCAGGACTAAGGCAGAACGTGATCATTAGCGAAGACATGAAAACTGCCAATCAAGTAGAGAAGGCTTCATCGAAGGCAAGACAAATGATGGGTTGTATCCGTAGAAGTTTTGTCAGCCGGAAGCCCGAAGTCATAATGCTGTTGTACAGATCCATGGTGAGACCTCATATGGAATATTGTGTTCAATTCTGGAAACCACATTACCAAAAAGATGTGCTGAGAGTTGAGTCGGTACAGCGAATGGCCACCAGGATGGTCTCGGGACTCAAAGATCTCCCATATGAGGAAAGGCTGAATAAATTGCAGCTATACTCGCTCGAGGAACGTAGAGAGAGAGGAGACATGATAGAGATGTTTAAATATATCATGGGCCGTATCGAGGTGGAAGATGATATCTTTCTTAAAGGGCCCTCGGCCACAAGAGGACATCCGCTGAAAATCAAGGGTGGGAAATTTCATGGTGACACCAGGAAATATTTCTTCACCGAAAGGGTGGTTGATCATTGGAATGAACTTCCACTTCAAGTGATTGAGGCCAGCAGTGTGCCGGATTTTAAAAAGAAATTGGATACACATGTGGGTTCTCTAAAGAGGTAAAATCAAGGGGGGTGGGTCAATAGAGTGGGCAGACTTGTTGGGCTATGGCCCTTTTCTGCCGTCATCTTCTATGTTTCTATGTTTAGATGCGACACAGTCACTGCAGGCCACATAAAATGGCCAGTGCTCTATGCCCAATTTTCCTTCCTTTCCCCATGTGCGCACCATCTCTCACTCACCCATTCATGCCCATCAGTTCTCTTTCTATTCCTTCTCTCCTTTGTCCCAAGTTCATGCCCCCTCAGCCGATCTCTCCATAGAAGCTGTAGACGCCACCAAGAATTCCTGCCTGCCCCCTGAAGCCGAAGGCGCTGGGTATGCCTACCTGTCTGCCCACCTGCTGCACCCCCCACCCTGAAGCTGACCCTGCCACCAAGCTGGAGCAGACACGCCCCATCCCCCACCAGTAGCAACTTCGTGCAGGGACGGCCCATGATGGCACATGCAGTGACTTGCACGCTGCCGGCTAACAATCCTTTTCCGCCCCCACCCCCGACATAAATTCTGACATCAGAGAGAAGGCTCCGGGCCAGCCAATCGCTGCCTGGCTAGCCCGGAGGCTTCTCTCTGACATCAGAATTGATGTGGGGGGGAGGGGGGGAAAAGGCTTATGAGCCAGCTGCATGTTGTGTGCAAGTCACTGCCACTATGGAGTTGCTGTGGGGTGGGGATGGAGTGTATCTGCTCCGGTTTGGTGGCAGGGTCAGTTTCGGGGGTGGGAGTGGTGCAAAGGTTGGGCAGACAGACATGGAGGCTGGGAAAGATTCCTGGCGGCTTCAGCCGGGGATCTCGAGCTCGTCAGGCCTTGTTAGAGAACATAAGAGCATAAGAAGTTGCCTCCACCGGGATCAGACCAGAGGTCCATTGCGCCCAGCGGTCCGCACCCGCGGCGGCCCATCAGGTCCATGACCTGTCAAGTGTTCCCTGCCCTAAAAACCTAGGAGAGGACAGACTTGTAGTTGAAGGGAGGGATGGAACAGTGGTGGAGAGGAGGTCAGGGTCACTAGCCTTAAACTTCCTAAATGTATAGGTCTGAAGGGGTGATGAGTTGTGAAGGTTAACAGATGAAGGGAAGAGTTGAGGTGCAGAATTCGCTGGTGGAGCAGTTGGAGAAGACTTTGAGAGGGAATTATGTATCTATAAAATATCACTGGAGGGTTTTTTTTTTCTTTGGGGGGGGAGGGGTACCATCTTTTATAACCAATTTAAATGTGCGCAGAAATCTCACTGTGCCTTGCACATCTGCCCAACCTAAAAGAACCTCAAGTTCTCGTGGTCAGGTGACACCGGCGGTGAGTCAACAGACGGAGGTTGCGCCGCTTTGCTCGGCGCATGCGCCAAGCGGGGGTCCGGGTTTGCGCAGGCGCGGGTTTGTTCAGTCTGCGCCACGCTGCCGGGACGGTTGGAGGTTTGTGGGGCGGGAGAAGTTGGGTCGGGTTTGCTCCGTTCGGCCGAGTCGAATTTCGATGTAGGCTGCTTCGGGCACGTGCACTGGCGAGGGCGGTCTTTTGAAGTGCAGCGCTGTGCGCGGCCTCGCCGAGTCGAGGCGCGGTTCTGGGCCTAGGCGGGGAGGCCGCGAAGCGTGTTGTGCTGCGGATTCACCGTTTGAGGCCTCTTCTCTTTTGTCTTTGTAGAATTCGACAGGGATTTGGCGAATCTTCGTGAACTCGCTCCTGCTCTTACCATGTCTGGCACCGAAACTACCGAGGGCTTTGTGGTCAAAGTTCGTGGCCTACCGTGGTCCTGTTCTGCTGATGAGATCCAGCGCTTCTTCTCAGGTATCGTTCAGAAGTTTGTGAAACTCTCTTTTGCTTGGTTGGCTCAAATGTTTAAGTAGAGGCCTCTTTGCGGCTAAGTGAGCTGAAGGAAAGCCACAACATTGCTGATTGGAGATCTCTCTTGAATTCCACCTCTACGGGGAGACTATAATACTTGTGGACCACTAAAAAGTATAGTTATTCCTAGGCTCGGGCGTAATCTATCACCTCTTAACTGTATCCCAGTGTGTTGCAAACTTTTTAAGCTGCAGTCCGGGGCACCCGGAAATGCACGGCCTTCCTGCAGCTGCGCCCTATAACCGCGGGTGGGGGTGCTGCAAAAGGAGAGGTGAGAAGATGCAGAGGCGCCGGCTCACTGACTTGCTGCGAGAGGCATGTCCTGTAAGCAGCCAGCACCTCTCCTCACTGGTATCTCGGGGCACACCTGGAATCTGCTGTATCCTATACCACTCATTTCAGAGCTTCTTTGTCTTACCTCATGTGCATTTATGCCACATACCCTGTTTCCCCGATGGTAAGACACTGTCTTATTTTTTTTGGAAGGCCAAAATATGCTCTAGGGCTTATTTGCGGGGGGGGGGGGGGGATGCCTTATTTACATTTTTTTCTAAAAAAGGGGGGGCTGTCTTATTTGACAGCTGAAGAATCGGTCAGCCGAAAAATCGTACCGTGTATGGCCAGCTTTATCCATAAGAACATAAGAACATAAGCAGTGCCTCCGCCGGGTCAGACCACAGGTCCATCCCGCCCAGCAGTCCGCTTCCGCGGCGGCCCAAAACAGGTCAAGACCTGTCTGAATCATCAGAAGGGGCTCCCTTGCCACCTTGGTTTCCCATTTAAGTCCTGCCTTCCTATCGAAGTCCTAGCCCTCCGGTCTTGCACATGCACGACCAGGTTAGTTTATACTCATTACCTGATTTACTTCCTATACTTGTGTTACCTCCCAGCTCCTCCCTCAGTATCCCACGATCCCTTTATCCCTCAGGAATCCATCCAATCCCTGTTTGAATCCTTGTACCGTATTCTGTCTGATCACTTCCTCCGGTAGCGCATTCCAAGTGTCCACTACCCTTTGGGTGAAAAAAAACTTCCTTGCATTTGTTTTGAACCTATCTCCCTTCAGTTTCTCAGAATGTCCCCTCGTATTTGCTGTCCCCTTCAGTCTAAAGAATCTGTCCCTATCCACCTTCTCTATGCCCCTCATGATCTTGAAAGTCTCTATCATATCTCCCCTGAGCCTCCTTTTCTCCAGAGAGAAGAGCCCCAGCCTATCCAGCCTCTCGGCATATGAGCAGTGTTCCAGCCCTCTTACCAATTTCGTTGCTCTCCTTTGGACTCTCTCAAGTACCGCCATGTCCTTCTTGAGGTGCAGATGTGGACGTACCATCGCTCGATACAAAGGCATGATGACTTCCCGTGTTCTGGTTGCTATGCCCTTCTTTATGATGCCCAGCATCCTGTTGGCTTTTTTCGAGGCTGCTGCGCACTGTGCAGATGGCTTCAGTGATGCATCCACCAGCACACCCAAGTCTCTCTCGAGTCTGCTGTCTCCCAACAATACCCCCCCTAATTTGTAGCTGAACAACGGGTTCTTTTTCCCTATATGCATGACCTTGCATTTGTCCACGTTGAAGCGCATTTGCCATTTGTTTGCCCAGTCTTCCAGCTTGTCCAGGTCCCTTTGTAGGTCCTCATACTCCTCCCTGGTCGTAACTCTGCCGCACAGTTTGGTATCGTCTGCGAATTTTATAACCTCGCACTTTGTCTCCTTTTCCAGGTCATTGATGAATATGTTAAAGAGTAAAGGCCCCAGCACCGATCCCTGTGGCACACCGCTCGTGACTCCCCGCCAGTCAGAATATTGACCCTTTACTCCAACCCTCTGCAGTCTTCCCGACAACCAGTGCTTGATCCATCTGTGCACATCCCCTCCCACCCCGTGGTTCCACAGCTTCTTAAGTAGCCTTTCATGTGGCACCTTGTCGAAAGCCTTTTGAAAGTCGAGGTAAATGATGTCTATGGGCTCCCCATTGTCCACCCGACTGCTTATTCCCTCAAAGAAGTACAGAAGGTTCGTTAGGCACGACCTTCCCTTACAGAATCCGTGCTGGCTTGTTCTCAGTAGGCCATTTCTCTCGATGTGCTCGCAAATGCCGTCCTTGATCATAGCTTCAACAATCTTCCCTATAATTGAAGTCAGGCTCACCGGCCTGTAGTTCCCGGGGTCACCCCTCGATCCTTTCTTGAAGATGGGTGTGACATTTGCCAATTTCCAGTCCTCCGGCACCTCACCAGTTTTCAAGGATAGGTTGCAAACATGTTGTATTGTGCCCGCTATTTCCTGTCTTAGTTCCTTCAGAACCCTTGGATGGATCCCGTCCGGGCCCGGTGATTTGCCGCATTTTAACCTGTCTATCTGTTTGAGGACATCCTCCCTACTTACCTCTATGTGCTCTAATTTTTCAGTCTGTTCCCCACTCATGAGTTCCTCTGAGTCTGGTATATTAGATTTGTCTTCACTCGTGAAAACCGACGAGAAGAACGTGTTCAACCTCTCAGCTACCTCTTTATCCTCCTTAATCACTCCCTTCCTGTCCCCATCGTCCAACGGCCCTACTTCCTCTCTCGCTGGTCGCTTCCCCTTAACGTAACTGAAGAATGCCTTGAAGTTTTTCGCCTCCTTGGCCAGCCCCTCTTCGTATTTCCCTTTTGCTTTTCTAACCTCCCGGTGGCATTCCTTTTGGCATTTCCTGTGCGCCTGGTGATTTTCCTCTGTTGGGTCCTTTTTCCATCTCCGGAAAGATACTTTTTTGTCCTTTATCGCCCTCTTTACTTCTATTGACATCCAAACCGGGTCCTTTGATCGCTTGTTCTTGCAGCCTTTCCTGAAGTTGGGGACGTACATTCTCTGTGCTTCTTGCAGGGTGTCCCTGAATAGGGTCCAGGCGCTTCCCACAGTCTCCATCCTAAAGATGTTTCTGAGCTTCCTCCCCACCATTTCCCTCATAGCAACGTAATTCCCTTTCTTGAAGTTCAGCGCAGTTGTTGCGGTCCTCCTAACTATGGGTGTCCCTCTTTCTAATGTGAATCTGATCGTGTTGTGATCACTGTTGCCTAGTGGTCCTCCCACTTCTACCCCTCTTGCAGGCCCCCTAATCCGTTTAGGATGAGGTCAAGAGTAGTACCCCCTCGCGTCGGTTCTTTGACTAGTTGCTCCATGAAGCAGTCCTTCACAGCTTCTACAAATCCTATCTCCCTATTGCAGTTGGAGTGACCCGTACTCCAGTCTATCCCTGGGTAGTTGAAGTCCCCCATCACTGTTACATTTCCAGTCCTGCACTCCTGTCTCAATTCCGCTTCCAAGTCGTGTCCGACTCCCTCTGGCGTACCAGGTGGTCGATAGTACAGCCCCAGTTTTATGCCCGCACCCTTGTTTCCCGGTAATTTGACCCACATCGATTCCAGCCCCTCTGCCTTCGTTGCCATATCCATCCCGACCGAGTGGATAGAGTCCTTTATATATAGTGCTATGCCTCCCCCCTTTTTGTGGGTCCTGTCCCTCCTATAGAGCTTGTACCCCAATGTTCTCCATCAGGGAAACACAGTAAAGAGATTATTCTGTAGTGCAGCATCAGAGGGGACTTGACAGGGTGGTCGATCATTGGAACGAGCTGCCTCAGCAGGTGATTGAGGCCAGCAGCGTGTTAGAATTCAAGAGAAAATGGGATATTCATGTGGGATCTCTAGGAGAGTAAGAATCAGGGAGTGAATCATTGGTATGGGCAGACTCGATGGGCTATGGCCCTTTTCTGCCGTCAATTTCTATGTTTCTATATACCGTATGCATTTTAAACAGGCTTTATATACAGTAAGTGGTATTGCTCACAGCAAAAGAAACCTGTCTGCGTGTCTCACTTTTGGATGTTCTGGCCGTGAACAAACTCCTGCAGTCTCCGTTAGGGAGGGATGAGGGAAGCTGCCTGTGTTTCCTTGCGCGGAGTCACGTGCGCGCGCTGCAGTCCTGCCACTTCCTCCTCTTCACTTCATGACGAGGCGCGGCACGCAGCCATGGAGGCAAATACGGTAGACGGAGGGACCACAAGGAGTCACCCACCGTACCACCCGATTCGGGTAAGCGCAGGTATCGGTGGGTGGCTTATTTGCGGGGGGGTGCCTTATTTTACATTTTTTTCTAAAAAGGGGGGGCTGTCTTATTTGATGGCCCTGCCTTATCGGGGAAACAGGGTAGGTATTTAAAATCTTTATCGTATTTCCTCTCCCACTTTTTCTCTTAACATATATGGAGATCATTAAGTCTGGCCCCATACGCCTTATGATGACCATTGACCATTTTAGTAGACTTTCTCTGGACAGATAGACTTAAGAGCAATGCTAGGAAATTCTCTTTCACTGAGAGGGTGGTGTATGCCTGAAATGCCCAGGAAGGTAGTGGCGAGAAAAGTGTGGGATGAACACGGAGGATCTCTAACTAGACTAGGAATGGGCGAACTTTCGCAGTCTTAATCCCGCAAAGGAGATGGTTTGGCTAGGCTGGAGTGAACTTCAACGGGGTTATCCGTGTCAAGTGGTCTAATTTTAGAAAAGTGCCCCACCTCACCATCATGGGATTTTGATGAAACTTTGTATGACCCAAACAAACTCTGGTAAAGTTTAAGATTTGTCAGTGGAATACTTGTAGAAATATAGCTCTTTGTTTGATACCATACCACGACCATGTACAGTATCCCTGCACAAATTTTGGCAACTTTGAGTCAAAATATTTCCTTGGCTATTGAAGCTAAACAAATAAAACTTGGCAATCTTATACAGCTTTTTATGATTGATTCAATGGAACTAATGTGGATTTTAATTTTTTGAAACAAGATACAGAATAATCTCATTATAAAGGACTTCAAGGGACCTGGAAAAACGGTCCATTAGATCAAGAGTTGCATTTTTAAAAATTTGTATTTAGGTCAACTTGAAACAACGTACAATCAATGAACAACAGTCACTGCACAAGCATATCAGCAACATCAATAACAAAACTCAGCAAAACATTGGTATGGCATGAAATGATTGCACAACCAGAACACTAAAAGATGTTCTAAAGCAGTGGTCTCAAACTCAAATCCTCTGAAGGGCCACATTTTGGATTTGTAAGTACTTGGAGGGCCTCAGAAAAAATAGTTAATGTCTTATTAAAGAAATGACAATTTTGCATGAGGTAAAACTCTTTTCTAGTTCATAAATCTTTCTTTTTGGCTAAGTCTTAATAACAATATTGTCATTTATAGCTAAAGAGACCAAGAAATCAAGAGTTCAAGAAACTGTTTTATTTTACTTTTGTGATTATGATAAACATGTTAAGTTCTTCAAAATAGTACCTGGCGGGCCGCATGTGGGCCCCGCGCCGCGAGTTTGAGACCACTGTTCTAAAGCATTATGTTGTACTGTATCAAAAAGAAAAATAATCTGTCATTTTCTTCTGGGCTGCATTTTGATACTATATCACTGGCACACCACACGCCTTGTAGGCGGAGCCCGCATGTCTGGTATAGCCGAACAAAACTACAGCTAAAAGCGGCTCTGGTGACCAAATTGGTTGTCCGTTATATCCGAAAGTCCGTTATATGCGATGATTTTCTGCGTGTTTATAAAGGCACTTGGCAGGGACCAGCGGACCTCATCCACTATAAACTAGGTTCCATTATAACGAGATTATACTGTATATGTAAAAAGCCTCAAACGGGGCTGACAAAAATGGACCATGTTAAAAAAAATTTGGTTTAGCCTTCTGTGACTCCTTTAATAAATGAAGCTATCCCTGTAAATCTGTTATTTTATGATATAACTTTGTTCTCAAATATACGATTTTATTTAAAACATTTTTAATCTGCCTTTATCTAAGACGGCTCACAATATTACATACATATTTCAAGACTTGCACAACATAAAGATCCTCTACATCAGCAAAAATCATAAGATTATACCCTCTCAACCCATAAATTACATCTCAACCACTCATCTACTACCTTACTTGAATCAAGCAGCACCAATCTAATCTGTAATAAAGATGATATTCAGAAAGTAAAAATTAACTCAAGCAGAACATTAGCCCAGAAAAGCTTGGACAAAAAAATGGGTCTTGAGTAACTTTTTAAAATTGCAATAGATTTCTACAAAACCGTAAAGTCCCAGACAGTGCATTCCACATAAATGGTCCAGCTATAGAGACACATGAATTTTTGGTCCGTACATATCGTAAAACATTCCCCTTTGATGTGTCTAACAACCAACAATTCTGTGACCTCAGCGTCCTTGGCGGTGTATATAGTGTTAGGCATTTTGCCAAACAATTTGGCAAAATGTCATAAATACCTTGTTGGACAAGTTTCCCCTTAATATATCGAAAGAATGGCTTGAAGTTTTTCGCCTCTTTGGCTATTTTTTCCTCGTAGTTGTGGTAAACCTAGGTAGATACCATTATCCCAGGACAAGCAGGCATGATATTCTCACATGTGGGTGACGTCATCTACGGAGCCCCGGCGCGGACAGCTTTTCAAGCAAACTTGATTAAAGTTTCAAGTTTGCACACTGCACCACGCATGTGCGTGCCTTCTCGCCCACTAGAGGGCGCATCCCACCTCGTGGTCCTCAGTTCAAATTTTTCCGCGGAGCAAGAAAGCCCTGTGGATCTGAGCTCCAGTGTTTTTGCCTTCTAGCTGCCGCGTTTAGTTTGTTTTTCCCTTCGAATTAGTTCGCGGTGCTGTTTTCCTTTCGTTTCTTTTCAAAAAAAAAAAAAAAAAAAAAGTCTTTCGTTTTTCGTCGGCCTCCGGGGGCTCCCGGAAGCCGTGGCCGCGGGACGTCGGTACGTTCCCGGCCTTCTTCTTTTTCTTCGTGGATGTCCCGTCCTGTTACGGGATTCAAAAAGTGCAGCCGGTGCGAGAGGTTGCTTTCCATCACTGACCCTCACCGGTGGTGCATTGTCTGTCTTGGGCCTGAACATCCGACAGACTCGTGTGATCGCTGTGCTACCTTCCAAAACAGGGCCCTCCGTCGCCGTAAGGCAAGAATGGCCGAATTGTTCGCCGTCGACGCGCCGCCTAAGGCCTCGACGTCGGCCTCGGCTTCGGCCCCGGCCTTGACCTCGTCCTCGGGGGCCTCGGCCTCGCCTCGGCCCTCTTCCTCGAAGGCGTCGTCAGTGAAGCAAGCTTCGGGTAAGTCCTCTGTTCCATCCCCTTCAGCAAAGAAGCCATCCTCGAGTCAGGCCAAGGCGGGTGGGTCGACCCCGGCCCCGCATCGGACCTCGACTCCGCACACCCCGAGGGAATACTCGAGACCGAGGTCGCCCTCCAGGGAGTGTGCCCCGGACGCGGAACTCCCCACCTTCGTGGGGATTCCGGCCTTCCAGGATCTCCTCCGAGCTCTGATCTCATCGGAGCTGTCGGGAGCCCTGGAAGTGTTGCAGCGTGCTGCGGTTCCGGCGGCCTCGACCTCGGCCTGGGCGCCGTCGGTCTCGGAGGCCCCGGCCTCGGCTCCCTCGGGAGCCCCGGCCTCGGCGACCTCGGTCTCGGGTACTGTGGCCCCGTTCACCTCGGTCTCGGCCCCGCCCCGGACCTCGACCTCGGGGGAACCCCCTGAGCGCAGTGTAAGGCCCAAAGAAAAGTTGCGCAGAGTGCGCCGCCTTTCCTCCTCTTCCTCCGGGTCTTCCAGACACGCCTCGCCCTCGACGCGACCTCGGACGGGGCGTCGATCGAGGAAGTCCAAGCGGCCCCGAGGCTCGCCTCGGCGCGACCGTTCCTCGTCGTTCGGGGGCGAGGCGCTGCAGGTGTCGGAGCTGCGCCTCGACAACCCGAGGCTCCTCCGCTCACCCCATGGGAAGTCTTCCCGGGCCGCCTCGCCGAGGAAACGGGAGAGTGTCCCACGAACCCCGGGGTCCTCACCCAAGGGTTCTGCGAGGAGGATAACTTCCCCTTCCCCCTCGAGGGCCCTCGAGAGGGGATCCTGGGATTCGGGATCGGTTAGGGACCCTCATTATTCCCATGAGGCCTCCCCCCTCTCCTCGGTGGGGCGGTCGAGAACCCCCTCTCCCCAGGCTAGGCCGTCCTCATTTTCATCCTTTGTTCAGGACATGGCCCAAGCCCTGGGGATTGACCTGATGGTAGGCTCTCGGTATTCCAAAGAATTTTTGGAGGAACAGGACCTCCCCACTCTTCCTAGGGAGGTGCCTAGACTCCCTCTCAACAGTGTCCTTCTGCAAACCTGGCTGAAGAACTTGTCAAACCCTCTTACAGTCACGTCTGTGCCTTCAAAAATGGAATCGAAGTATAGGACGATTCCCCCTAAAGGGTTCGATAAGGCGCAGCTCTCACACCAGTCCCTTCTGGTGGAGTCTGCTCTTAAAAAATCACAGCCCTCACGGGTTTCTGCGGCGGTTCCACCAGGCAGGGAGGGGCGGACCCTGGACAAGTTTGGCCGTCGCCTCTATTCAAATTCCCTGATGGCCACCAGGGTTCTAAATTACGCCTTCACCTTTTCCTCCTTTTTGCGTGGTATGGTGAAGGACCTTCCTCAATATCGAAACTCGTTACCGGACTCCCAAAGAGCAGGATTCGACAAGTTTATGTCCAACCTGTCTCAATTGCGGTTGTACCTATTCCATGCAGTGTACGACGCCTTTGAGCTGGTTTCGAGGGTGTCGGCCCTCGCGGTGGCCATGCGCCGCTTGGCCTGGCTTCGCACCCTCGACATGGACCCAAACCTGCAGGAACGCCTGGCAGACTTGCCTTGTGTGGGGTCCGAGTTATTCGACGAGTCATTGGACGCGGCGACCAAGCGCTTGTCGGAACAGGAGCGCTCTCTAGCATCCCTGGTCCGCCCCAAACCTAGGCCCCCGCCGCAGAAACCCTTTCGGCCTCCGCCGCGCCGATACCCTCAGAAGTCGACCCCGGCTTTCTCGAGACCGCCTCCGAGACGTCCGTCTCAGCGAGGCAGAGGGGGACAACCCCAAGCCCCGGCGCAGGGCCCTTCTAAGCCAGCGCCTTCCTTTTGACGGGCTGAGCGGACGGGGCGGGTTCCCCTCCGCACTTTCACAAGAACCCCTTCCTATCGGGGGCCGTCTTCGGTCCTTCCGGGAGGCATGGACCGGGATTACCTCAGACGCTTGGGTGCTCCGGATCGTCTCCGAGGGCTACTCGCTCAACTTTGTGTCCTCGCCGCCGGACAGTCCCCCAAGTTTAGTCCCCTGCAACCGTTCGCAGCTACCGACCCTTATAACCGAAGCCAAAGCCCTCTTGAAGCTTCGGGCGGTCGAGCCGGTCCCCAAGGACCAGTGGGGCACGGGGTTTTACTCCCGCTACTTCTTGGTCCCAAAAAAGACCGGGGACCTGCGCCCCATACTGGACCTCAGGAAGCTCAACAAATTCCTGGCCCGGGAGAAGTTTCGAATGCTGTCTCTCCCGGTTCTGTATCCCCTCTTGGAGGAAGGGGACTGGATGTGCTCCCTCGACCTGAAGGAAGCATACACCCATGTTCCGGTGCACCCCGCCTGTCGAAGATTCTTACGATTCCAGGTGGGGGACCTCCACCTCCAGTACAGGGTACTGCCCTTCGGCCTGGCCGCGTCCCCACGAGTATTCACGAAGTGCATGGTGGTGGTTGCAGCAGCCCTCAGGTCGCGTGGACTTCACGTGTTCCCTTACCTGGACGATTGGCTCATCAAAGCCCCGACCAGGGAGGGGGTTATCTCAGCGACCCGACAGTCTATTGCCTTCCTGCAAACTCTCGGGTTCGAGATAAACTTTCCAAAGTCTCAGTTGAGGCCGTCGCAGTCTCTTCAATTCATAGGTGCGGTGCTGGACACGGTGCGCCTACGCTCCTACCTGCCGACCCAGCGGTTGGAAGCCCTGGTACGGATGAGCCACCAGGTCTCTCAACTGTCGAAGGTGTCGGCCAAGCGCATGATGATGCTGCTGGGCCATATGGCCTCGACGGTACATGTCACACCGTTTGCGAGGCTACATCTGAGGATCCCTCAGTGGACCCTCGCGTCCCAGTGGCGTCAGGAGTGCGACCCGGTGTCTCGCCTCATTTCGGTAACTCCGCCCTTGCGGAAATCGCTGCGTTGGTGGACAGACTCTTCAAATCTGTCCATGGGGCTATTGTTTCGCACTCCGCCCTTTCGCAAGGTCCTTACCACGGACTCCTCGGAGTACGCGTGGGGAGCCCATCTCGACGGTCTTCGCACGCAGGGCCTGTGGTCGACAGAAGACCGTCAGTGTCACATCAACGTGCTAGAGCTGCGAGCCATCTTCCTAGCACTTCGAGCCTTCGTTCACATATTGCAGGACCAGGTGGTCCTCGTCCGCACGGACAATCAGGTGGCAATGTATTATGTGAACAAGCAGGGAGGAACGGGGTCATGGCCCCTCTGCTCCGAAGCTCTTCGCCTCTGGGAGTGGGCGGCCTCCCGGAACATCTTCCTCCGGGCGGTCTACATCCAAGGAGAACGGAATTGCCTGGCGGACAAACTGAGTCGACTTCTGCAACCGCACGAGTGGACTCTACACTCAGCAGTTCTACGCGAGGTTTTCGCTCGCTGGGGAACGCCACAGGTGGATCTGTTTGCCTCTCCGGAGACACACAAACTACCACTATATTGTTCTCGGATGTACTCGCAGGACCGTCTGGAAGCGGATGCCTTCCTACTCGACTGGGAAGGGAGGTTCCTGTATGCATTCCCTCCGTTCCCTCTGATCATGCGAACGTTGGTACACCTAAAATCGTCCACGGCCACGATGATTCTCATAGCACCTCGATGGCCGCGTCAGCACTGGTTCTCCCTGCTGCTCCAGCTCAGTGCCAGAGAGCCTCTTCCCCTGCCTGTCTCTCCTTCTCTGCTGTCTCAGAGTCAAGGATCCATGTTACATCCCAATCTGCAGTCATTGCACCTGACAGCCTGGTTTCTTGTTCCCTGACTCCTCCGGACCTGTCTCAATCGGTGAAGGAGGTGTTGGAAGCCTCCCGCAAGATCTCGACGAGGCTTTGCTATGCGCAGAAATGGACCAGGTTTTCCACCTGGTGCTCGTCTTTTCACCTGGATCCGGTATCAGTTCCGGTATCCTCGGTCTTAGAATATTTATTTTATTTGTCGCGCTCCGGCTTGAAAACCACTTCGGTGCGGGTTCATCTCAGTGCGATTTCCGCTTTCCACCAACCTCTGGAGGGACGCCCTCTGTCACTCCATCCCTTGGTGACACGCTTCATGAAGGGGTTACTCAGGGTTTGCCCCCCTCTTAAGCCTCCGTCTGTCGTGTGGAATTTGAATGTAGTTCTGGCTCAACTGATGAAACCCCCTTTTGAGCCACTCAACAAGTCCCTCTTGAAATTTCTGACTTGGAAGGCGGTGTTTCTGATTGCCCTCACCTCCGCCAGGCGGATTGGGGAGTTGCAAGCCTTGGTTGCGGACCCTCCTTTCACTGTCTTTCATCACGACAAGGTGGTCCTCCGCACCCATCCTAAGTTTTTACCTAAAGTTGTTTCTGACTTCCACCTCAATCAGTCCATTGTCCTTCCTGTGTTCTTCCCGAAGCCCCACTCCCATCCGGGCGAGACGGCGCTTCACACGCTTGACTGTAAGAGGGCGTTGGCATTTTATCTTCAACGCACCAGGCCTCATCGGAAGGTTCCTCAATTGTTTTTGTCCTTCGATCCCAATCGATTAGGGCATCCAGTTTCCAAGCGCACTCTGTCTAACTGGTTGGCCGCTTGCATTTCCTTTTGCTACGCTCAGGCCGGCCTTCCTCCCCCGGGTCGAGTCACGGGGCACAAGGTCCGAGCGATGGCAGCTTCGATAGCTTTCCTCCGATCCACTCCGATGGAGGACATATGCAAGGCTGCCACTTGGTCTTCGGTTCATACATTCACCTCTCATTACTGCCTGGACACTTTATCCAGGAGTGACGGCCGGTTTGGCCAGTCAGTTTTGCAAAATCTGTTTTCCTAAATTGCCATCCTCCCACCTGCCCTTTTTTGGTTAGCTTGGAGGTCACCCACATGTGAGAATATCATGCCTGCTTGTCCTGGGATAAAGCACAGTTACTTACCGTAACAGGTGTTATCCAGGGACAGCAGGCATATATTCTCACAACCCGCCCGCCTCCCCGGGGATGGCTTCCTTGCTAGTTATGGAACTGAGGACCACGAGGTGGGATGCGCCCTCTAGTGGGCGAGAAGGCACGCACATGCGTGGTGCAGTGTGCAAACTTGAAACTTTAATCAAGTTTGCTTGAAAAGCTGTCCGCGCCGGGGCTCCGTAGATGACGTCACCCACATGTGAGAATATATGCCTGCTGTCCCTGGATAACACCTGTTACGGTAAGTAACTGTGCTTTACAGTAATCTATCTGGGATAGTACTAGAGCTTGAAGTACCTGTCTCAAATCCCAATTTGACAAAATATTCTTCAAATGAGAGAGTTTCCACATGATGAAATAAGCAGACCTCACTATTTTTGAGATCTGTGCTTTGAAGCATAGATGTGCATTAGAGAATGACACGGGGAAAAAATCTGTCCCGTCACCAGACCACCGTACCCTTCATTTCTCTGGCCCTGCAGCATCCACCCTTCCCTCTCGCCACCTCACCGCCCTTCAGCGACTCGATAATCTCCCTCCATCCCCCTTACCTTTGCGGCGTAAAGAAACTTAAGGGAGGGAAGGTGCGCGGTCCCTTCCGGCCCAATCTTTCGCCCTCCTCCTTATCTTTGCGGCGCTTTAGAAAAGATTGGCCAAAAGATAAGCCTAAGGGATCTTTCAAAGCCTTGTCTTCCCGGACACGTTTCTGAGATACAAAGCAGTATAGACCAGGTAAGCTGTCTTTCTCTCCCTCTTACGGGTCGGCTTTCACTTCCAAGCCTAGGTTTCCACAGAAAAATTCCTTTCATCATCCACAACCAGCGACCACTCAGGCAGCCTGTATCCCAGCCTTGCATAATACTCAATGATGGGGTCTCAGCTTCCTCCACTGTGTCTGTAAGGGGACAGCTGTCTTCCTTTCTGGTGGAGATTGAATTGGATCAGTAATCAGATGATATATATTTAGGTGGCTTCTAGAGTATTTATTTCCACCTGAAGTTTCAAATTAGTCTGGGTTGGTCTTTATTGATGGGAGGGGGGTGCTGCCCGATTCAGGAAAAAAAATTTCAGTTCGATTCAGCCTATTGAATTGATTTTTCGATTCGATTTTCCTGCCCAAGTGGATGTTTGTGGTTTTTTCTTTTTTTTCAAACATTCTGGTGAGTTTATTTTATAGCCTCTTCACACCTTTTATAGCTTCTTCACCCACTTTGCCCTCTCCTACCCACACTGGCGCTGTGGTATAAACAAAATAAACAAGAATTTTCCTCTCTGTTAAATCCTAGCACACGTTTGCGGTCTAACACCAGCTCTGGCAGGATACACACTTCAAATCTGACATTGTAATAACAAAACAGAAAATAAAATTATTTTTTCTACCTTTTGTTGTCTGGTCATTATTCAAATCTTGTTGGTCCCAGGCTTTTGTTGTCTTCTGCTAACTCACTTGCCAGGGTCTCCTTCTTTCTTCTTTCTCCATGCTAACCATCCATCTCTGTCCTCCCCTTCTGTTTCCCTTCCCTGGATGTCTGGCATCTTCCCTTTTCTCATCTCAATCCACGCAGCTGCAGCAATGGACCCCACCAACCCCAGATCCACCATCTCTCCTTTTCTCAACTACCCTTCATCCAACATCTCTCCCTCCTTCCCTCCTTTCTGCCTCCCCATCCATCTTGCCCTCTCCATGAGTCCAATACTTTCTGCTTCCTGCACGCTTTCTCTCTCTGTCCTTGCCTCTTCCCTCGAGTAGCAACCCTCCTTCCCACCCCCAACCTAACAAGCTCTCTCACCATTCACCATCTCACCCTCCCCTCCAGTGTGTAGCACCGTTCCTTTCCCTCCCTTTCTGCCAGGTCCAGCAGCACCTCTTCTCCCCTCTATCCTACAGAACCCCCTCTCCCTTACCTGCTCCCTGGAAGGCCCCCCCCCAAAGGCCTGCATGTTCTCCAGCTTCCCCTCAGGCTTCCCGCTCTTACCGCAGCCTGCAGAGAGGATCGTTGGTGTTCTACGCGATCCTTGCAAGCTACCACCGTCCTCAGAAGCATGTTCCCTCTGATGTCAGGGGCAGGATCGCGTCATAGGGACCGTGCTTCTGAGGATCACATAGAGCACCAGTGATCTTCTCTGCAGGCTGTAGTAAGAGCAGGGGGGGAAGCCGGAGGAAGCAGCAAAGAGGGCAAAGCAAGGAACAAGGTAAAACCAGAATTTCTGCAGCTCTTCCCGACTGACCCTCCCCCCTACCTAAAGCAGGAGCGGCAGCAGCAGGCCAGCAAGAGGCAGTGCTGCCGCTCCTGCTTTAGGAAGGCACAAGGAGGAGGTCACCGAATCGGCCAGGCCGATGTTTAAAAAAATCGAATCGATTCACATCGGAAATCGGGCAGCACTATTGTTCAGAAGTGTCTTTTGTATTATCCAGCTATATTCCTCTCTTTTTGGTTCTTAGTGCTACAAAATCCTTTTCGCATTCAAAACCCATCTAAGCAATCAACTGGAATTCATCAATAATCTTCTCATTCCCTACAATCCTTCTAAAGCCCTCTGATAAACCAGAATCTCCTCACAATTCTGTCTTTAAAACATATAAATACTATGCGATCAAATAACTTAGCCATATCAGCACCATCCCTTTGGAACTCCATACCCAATTATCTGCATGAAGAAAAAAAAGTCTACCTCATTTTAAGGCAAATTAAAAACATTTGTATTCCAGGATGCCTTTGAAACAACCTCCTTTTCTTTAGCACTCTCCAGACCAGTAGAGGTTAATCTTTACAAATGGGTATATATCCAATCATGACCAGCAGGTGGAGACTGAAAACAAAACTGTGGGACAGTATATAATATACTCCCTTCTCTATTTACCTCAGTCTTCTTTCAGTCTCCAGCAGGTGTTGAGTGATCTGTACCCATCTCCCTTGGTAGGGCTGTTGGAATTTGTTTAGGGGGTTTCTAGTCCCTGTTTTTGGCCGGACAGAGCTTGGGCGGGCCCTGTTTGGGGGTCCGTCCGACCTCGGGGGTGTCAAACCCGGCGGGTCTCGAGCGGGGTCCCTCCCCCCACTTCCTCCACCTCCCCACATTTTTTTAGAGGAGCCTCAGCAGTAAGCCTTGCCCCCTAAATCAAGCAAGGCATATTGCTTCGAGAGCCTGTGGAGTCTGTTCTGTAAAAAAAAAAAAAAAAAATCCTGAGGTAGTGCCGGTCTGGAGGGTTGTTTCCCTTTAAGAAAACTGTATTTTACTGTATTTTTTCATCTAACCGGCACTTTTTTCTAGCTAGGTCGCGTATGGAGCAATTGTGCCCTTCTCCGGGGGAGTGGGACACAATTAGGTCCAGCCGCGAGGCACTCGCGGCCGGCCTGAACTCGGCGGTTTGGGTCGGTGAGGTGGTGGAGCTCCGTCGGCAGCGGCTGCAGGCGCCCAGAGCTCCCCGCCGATGGTGCCTCGCGAGTCGGCTGGGAGCAGTGGGGAAGCCCGGTCTTCCCCAACCGCCCACGGAGGGATTCGCCGAAGGATTCCCTCTCAGCTGAATTTTTGACAGCTGATGCCGACTTGCCTGTTTTAGCGGCTGGGACTGTTCAGCCTTCTCAGCCGCTACAGGCCATGGAGGGAGCATTTTTGGCGGGAACTTCGCCATTTTCTCTGTCTGGCCCCTCCATTTTGTCTGCAACCTCAGGTGACCTTCCCCCCTGTATTACAAACACAGGGGCAGGTTTCAGCAGGGACCCCTGCTGGGGCAGGGAGTCCCTGGGGACCCCCAGGGGTTTTTTGTCCCCAATTTAATTTCTTTCTTTGTGCAGACATTTGGGGGTCCCACGTGCACCTAGGGGGTTTCGGGGGTGGTTTTCCCTCCGCGTCCCCTATGGCTTGCCTCCCTCTTTTCGTTTGGCGTCCCCTCTTCCTCCTCCCTCATCCAAGCGCCCGCCGGGGGGCTTGGATTGCGAATTGATGGTCGGAGGAGCGTGTTGGCATGGTTGAGGACCTGGCTGCTTTGGCGGGCTTCCAGGATCCTCTAGAGGGGACGCCCGCTGGCAGCGGGGCGGCGGTTTTCCCGTCTTCCAGAGCAGATGCGTCCGTGGTGCGCTTTTTATTCAGAGGGATGAGCTTTTAGACCTGATGTAGCAGGTCTCCTTGGTGCTGCATTTTCGAAGTTGCGCCACCGGAGACCCCGCGTATGGGGGCCCCTCTGCTTCAGGGGGTCTGTCCTGTTTCCCGCTCTTTTCCTGTGCATCAGGATTTTCGGGATTTTGTGTTGGCGCAGTGGCCTACGGGCGCCGTTTCGTTTGGTGTGCGCCTTGGCTCATGGGTATCCCATCCCGGAGGGGGATAGGGCTACCTTAATTACGCCAATGGGGGACGCGGTGGTCTCGGCACTTCCTAAGCGGCATACCGTGCCTGTTATGGACGGATCTGCGCTTAGGGTCTCTGAGGAGCGTACGTTTGAGACACTTCTTAAGTATAATTTTGATGTCTCTGCCTTGGGGGTCCCGGCAGCTATTTGTGTGGGGTTGGTGGCTCGCACCGTGTTTCAGTGGTCTGAGCATGTCCTGGATCGTGAGTCTGATGACTGGTCCTTAGTGGATCTGGAGGTGGTGAAATTTGAGATGACTGCCTCGTTCCTCTCGGTTGTTCTTTGTGACTTGGTGCTGCTAAGTCTGGGTCTTTTGGTGGCCGCACGCTGTACCTTGTGGCTTCGCGCTTGGTCGGCGGTTGCCGCGTCCAACACTGAACTTCCCAAAATTTCCCTTTCGGGGGTTGTTTTTTGTTTAGAGAGGACTTAGATCCGGTGGTTCAGACTCTGACGGACCCGGAGGTGCCCCGTCTGCCTGAGGACCGTGCCCGCCCGGCTTCTCGGGTTGGCATTGCCCGGGGGCGTCTGCGGGAATTTCGCAAGTTTCGCCTGGGGCATGGGACTGCTTCTTTCCAGGCTTCCGGTTTTTCCCCAGGGTCGGTTGGCTTAGCGCATGCAGTCTTTTTCAGGGGGCCCGTCGGGGGGCTGGGAGTTTCCCCCCCGGTTCCCCTGCTGCCCGTCCTGCGCGATGTCTCTTTGCCGGCGCCCCCTTTGGTTCCCGGTGGTGCCCGGCTTCGAAACTTGTTTCCAAAGTGGGCCAAGTTCACGTCCGATCAGTGGGTCCTGGTGGTGGGGCGGGACGGTTATGTACTTGAATTTTATCCGCTCTCTGCCGGATCATATCTAGCCTTTCCATGTCAGGTGGCATGGGAGACGCTAGCCTTTCGCCAGACCCTTCAGCGCTTGCTAGATCTCTAAGCAGTTGTCCAGTGTCCCCTCAGGAGTGCGGTATCGGCTGGTACGCCATTTCCTTTCTGTGGCCCTAAAGGGAGGGGACCTTTCGGCCCATCCTTGGTTTAACCTGAGGTCAACAGGACTCTCAGAATTCCCTTTTATTCGCATGGACACACTGCAGTCTGTCCTTCTGGCGGTTCAGCCGGGGGAGTTCCTGACTTCTCTCGCTCTGGCGGAGGCCTACTTGCCTGTTTCCATTTGGGCCGCTCCTCAGCTCTTTCTTTGCTTGGCGATATTGGGTCTGCACTATCAGTTCTGGGTGCTTCCCTTGGGCCTGGCCACGACTCCCCGGACGTTCGCCAAGTTGATGGTGGTCGTCACGGTGGCATTGCAGTCAGAGGGCATTCTGGTACACCCCTTCTGGGATGACTGGTTGTTTCGGGCGAAGTCGTTGCAGGAGAGCGCCCGAGTTACGGCTCGGGTGGTTGAGTTCTCCGGTCACTGGGCTGGGTGGTCAACCTTTCCAAGAGTCGGTTGGTCCCCGCTCAGTATCTGGAGTACCTTGGAGTTCTGTTCGACACCTCCGTGGGAAGGTCTTCCTTCCAGGGCCCGGGTAAGCAAATTGCAATCTCAGATTCGCCTTCTTTTGGCGTCCCGGTGTCCTCGGGCGCAGGATTTCCTCCAAGTGTTGGGGTCGATGGCAGCGTTCCTGGATTTTGTGTGGTGGGCCCACATGTCTCTTCAGTATGCTCGGCTCCGTAGATGGTCACACCAGTGGCTCAGTTTGGAGGTCCCTGTCCCTCTGTGTGGCTTGACGCGCTGCAGTCTTCTTTGGTGGCTCCAGACCTCTCTTCTGGTCCAGAGGATGAGTCTGGACCTATCGCAGTGGACGGTGCTTCTCTCGGATGCCAATCTCCTCGGTTGGGGGGGCTCAGTGTCTAGGGGCACCTGGTCCATGAAGGAGGCATCCTGGTCAATCAACATGTTGGAGACCAGAGCTGTCCCTCTGGCGCTATTAGCCTTCCGCTCCCGCTTGAGGGGCAAGTCGGTCAGAGTCCGGTCGGACAATGCCACAGCGGTGGCTTATGTCAATCGTTGAGGCACCAAGAGCGCTCAAGTGGCGGAGGAGGCGGCTCGGCTCATGCTTTGGGGCGGAGTCACGCCTTCTGGACCTCTCGGCCTCTCACATGGCCGGGGTAGAGGTTGTTCAGGCGAACTTCCTCAGTCACATCTTAGATCACAGAGAGTGGTGTCTCAGCCCTGTGGCTCTTCAATTGATAATGCCGGCTTGGGGTCAGTCCCTGATGGACCTGTCGGCCTCGAGTGGCAAGGCCAAGGTGTTCCGCTTCTTCAGTCGTCGCAGGGATGGACTGGCCGAGGGTCTGGATGCTCTGGTTCAACCATGGCCAACAGAGGGGCTGTTGTGCAGGTTCCCTCCGTGGCCATTAGTGGGCAGAGTTCTTCTCCGCATTGTTCGCCATCCGGGTCTGGGGGTTCTGGTGGCTCCAGATTGGCCTCGACATCCGTGATACGCAGATCTGGTGACACTCTGGTGGCGGATCCTTTTCCTCTGCCTCCCTTGGACGACCTTCTGACGCAGGGTCCCATTCCCATGTTCGACCCGGCTCCCTTCTGTCTTACGGCTTGGCTTTTGAAAGGGGTCGCCTTGGTAAGAAGGGGTATTCAGATAGGGTGATTTCTACACTCTTGGGGTCCTGGAGGCTTTCTACCTCTCAGGCTTCTGTGTGGATTTGGCACTTCTTTGAGGGGTGGTGCCAGGTGCGGGGAGTGGTCTCTCTTCGCGTTTTCTGTGCCTAACTTCTTAGAGTTCTTGCAAGATGGCATGGATAGAGGCCTGGCTTCGGCTTCTCTCCGGGTTCAGCTTGTGGCCTTGTCAGCCTTTCGGGGGTTTGTGACGGGTCAGCGTTTGACAGCCATTCCTGATGTGATTCGCTTTTTGCGGGCGGCCAAGGTGCTCAGGCCTCCCGTGCGGTCCTCTATTCCCTCTTGGAATCTCAGTTTGGTTCTCTCTATTCTGATGCACCCGCCCTTCGAACCGTTGGGCGACTGCTCTTTGAAGGACCTTCCTCTGAAGACGGTCTTTTTGGTGGACATTTCTTCCGCTAGGCGTGTTTCTGAGCTACATGCTTTCTTTTGTAGGGCTCCCTTCTTGGAGTTTTCTAGGGAGCAGGTTGTCTTGAGGCCTGTTCCTTCCTTTTCTGCCAATAGTAGTTTTTCCTTTTCATGTCAATCAATCTGTGGTCCTCCCGGTCTTGGGTAGTTGGGAGGGCACTTCTGAGCAAAGTCAGCTGAGCATGTTGGATTTTGGTCGGGTCCTTCGCTCTTATGTGCACCGGACCCAGGAGCTCAGGAAATAAAATCATCTCTTTGTCCTTCTGACTGGTCCTCTTTGGGGGGCTGGCGCTTCTAGGGCTACTATTGCATGCTAGATCAAGGAGACTTTTGCTTCCGCTTCTCTTCTGGGGCAGCAGCCCGTTCCGGAGTTTCTCAAAGCTCATTCTACTCGGGGTCAGGCGGCTTCTTGGGCTGAGTCGTCGCTCGTGCCTCCAGTGGACATTTGTACGGCTGCGGTTTGGTCTTCCTTGTATTCCTTTGTCAGACTCTTTCGGGTAGATGTTCTGGCGCGTCAGGACGCGGTGTTCGGTGTGTGTGTTCTGGTGTCGGCCCTTCGGGGGTCCCGCCCGTGTGAGGGACTGCTTTGGTACGTCCCATTTGTAAAGATTAACCTCTACTGGTCTGGAGAGTGCTAAAGAAGGAGAAATTAGGTTCTTACCTGCTAATTTACTTTCTTTTAGCTTCTCCAGACCAGTAGAGGTCCCCACCCTGTCTATTGTTGTTGTGCTTGGGGCTGTTTCGCGGGCAGTTTTTGTTTTTTGCTGCGAGTTCTAGTATTTTTCTAGGGCCGGGGAGAATTAAAGAACAGCGGCTGTGGCTCGGCTGGCTTAGCTGGCGAGCTGTGGGGACATTTTCCTTCGGGTATTTCTCCTCTGCATTTTCCAACAGCATTTGGGTATGTTATTTGTTACTCCTGTTCGGAGTATTGTTTTCTTTCTGTTTTCCAGTTCTTAGTTCTGCTTGGCTATTCGGCAGACTGAGGTAAATAGAGAAGGGAGTATATTATATACTGTCCCACAGTTTTGTTTTCAGTCTCCACCTGCTGGTCATGATTGGATATATACCCATTTGTAAAGATTAACCTCTACTGGTCTGGAGAAGCTAAAAGAAAGTAAATTAGCAGGTAAGAACCTAATTTCTCCTTATAAGGGCTAAAATTCTTAATTCCTTCATTTCATAATTTTATCTTGCAAATTTACTTTACCACTTATTGTTTGTCCCTTATTTGTTCTTTCCTATCAAATATTGTAGTTCTCCCCTTTTTACCTTTTGTTCCTGTTTGTTATAAATTGAAGTCTTTTGGCTACTAATTTCCCCTTTTTGTCATGTCGTTTAGTCCTTAACCCTGTTTTTGTAAATGTATAATGCTTAATATTTTTATTATTGTACACTGCTCAGAAGTCTGAGCGGTATAAGAAATTTTAATAAACTTGAAATTTACAATATGTGTTTGTTTTGTGTTGGAAATGCTTTACAAAAAACTTTAAAATAATTAAAAAAAAAAAGAAAAAAGATTTTTCCTGCTTGTCGTGATGGGTAATCCACTTTCTGGAATTTAATATGTTTCTATAAATGCAGTGGGTAGTATTTTTAATATGAAATTTAATCTCATAAGTTATTAGCAAATAATTGGGTTCATTTTATTTTATATAGCTAGTGAATTCCTTATACTGATGAGTCTTTGCATGGCTGGTAGTTACTAAAAATCTGAAATTTTTTTTTTTTTTGAGCCATCAAACTTACTTGTTTGTTTATCCATATGCTTTTTCAGATTGCAAGATTTTAAATGAGACTTCGGGTGTTCATTTTATTTACACCAGAGAAGGCAGACCCAGTGGTGAGGCCTTTGTTGAACTGGAATCTGAGGATGAAATGAAACTAGCATTGAAAAAAGACAGAGAAACTATGGGACACAGATACGTTGAAGGTTGGTTTATTGTCTTTGAAATCTGTATGGGTCTTAAACAACTTTTAATAACTTTAGTTAAAATTTTAACTTATTTATATTTGCTTTTTCCTTTGGTTTTAGTTTGAAGCAACAAGCTTGAAAACTAGCTTGAATTTGGAATAGTGTATGTTTATTAAGGCATTAAAGTCCCACAATTGCAAGATTGAAAACTCTATGGAAAACACTGTAAGGAAATATTTGCACAAAAAGCACGAGTGGTTCAAAATGCTGAAATAATTGCGAATACACTTCACCCTCCCGATTCGCACTTTTAAAACTCGTGACTTCAGTTATTCATGAGTTGTTTTTTTACCCAGAACCACCCCTGCCTCCCGGATCTCTATACAGCTTTACCTAGTGGTCTAGCGGTGAAGCAGAGCAGCAGCGCTCTTCCTACGCTCCTGCCCCATGCAGAGTCATCTACAAAAATGACTGCTGCGAGTTCCCGTGATAGGCGGGGGAGAGGTCCGGGAGGCGGGGGTGGGTCAGAGTCTGCCCTAAAAGTTATTTGCATTTTTAAAATATTCGCAGGCTGGCTCTGCTCCTAACCCCCGTGAATATTAAGGGGGAAGAGTAGTACAATATGGTCATAGCATAGTTTTAGTGGTCACCTTATCACTCTTAATATATCTACTTGTCCCTTTATGAGTCCCATCACATTCTTTATTGGCTTATACATCCTAACTATATGCTCTGACCTGATTATTCTGTTCTGATCTAGAAGCAATTTTTGATTAGACTTCAGAAGCTATAGCTGGAGCTGTGGGCTTAGCCTCCCCTGGCTCAAAGTTGTACAAAGGCTCAAAGTTGTACAAAGCTCAAGAAGTGGGTCCTGAATCTATTCTAGAGCAGTGTTTTCCAACTGCTGGTCCGCAAAAATTTCTTGCCGGTCCATGAAGGATTTGGGTCTTCTCCACAAACTGCACACTAGGCAGGAAGAGAGGCTGCGGTGCCGGCGTCAGCTGACTTGCAACTTCCTATTGCCGTTGCGTATGCCGGGACTCCTGCCTTCACTGGGTCTCTTGCCTCCTGCTGTGTATGCCTTCCGCCGCATATGCCTCCTGCCTTCGCTGCGTATGACTCCGCACCCCCAGACCAGCAGCGGCAGCTCTGTGTGCTTTTAACTTCGGCACACAGCTGCCCCTAAGCAGTAGTTTAGCCGCGTTTTCATGAGGCAGCCTCGGGGCCTTTGCTAGGCTGGCTCACATCGATGATGTGATGTGGGCCGGCCTACCAAGGGCCCTGAGCCTGCCTCGTGAAACTGCGGCTAAACTACTGCTTAGGGGCAGCTGTGTGCCAAAGCTAAAAGCACACAGAGCTGCTGCTAGGTTAAAGAGAGGAAGCATTTGCTGGAGAGGGAAGGGAGAAGGGGTACTCCTGGACTGGGGAGGAGGGAGGGAAAGGGGTACTACTTGACAGGGGAGGAGGGAATGGAAGAGAGTTACTGTTGGGAGGAGGAAAGGGGGAAGGGACAGGGAGATTAGAGGAGGGGAAATAGGATGGAATAGAGAGATCAGATGAGGGAAATGGGAGAGACAGAGCAATGAGAAAATAGAGAGATTGATATTGGGAAGGGGGTCAGATGATAAATAAGGAGAGAGGGACAAAGATGCTAGATCTGGTGTAGGAGAGATAAAAATGAAAGCAGAATGAATCATGTAAAAAGGGAAGAGGGCACAGGCTGGATGGAGAGGGGAGATGGGCATAGAAAGAAGGCAGATACCATATGGAAGGGGGAGAGGGCAGATAGTGAATGGAAGGGGCAGATGCTGGATTGAAGAGACAGAGGACATACGCTGAATGGAAGAGAGTGAAAAGACGATGAAAGCATAAACCAGAGACAACAAAAGGTAGAATAAAATAATTTTATTTCTATCTTGTGATTAGAATATATCAGATTTGAAATATGTATCCTGCTAGAGCTGGTGTTTGACATAACTGGGGACTGCCAAGTAGAGAGTTGCACGTGGACAGAAATCCCACCTGTCCCCGCCAAAATCCTACCCATCCCCGCGAGGAATCCCCTCCATTCCTGCCTGTCCCGTGAGGAATCCCCTCCGTCCCCCATAAAAGTTACCTGTCCCCATAAATGGGGAACACATTACATAATATGGACACATGGAAATCCAACTGCAAAAAGTAATATATAAATAAAACATATATATATATCTATAATAATAAAATGCTAGCCGCGCACTCTCACCGCGTGTTCCCTGAGATCTGATCTGTCGTGCTAGGCGAGAGTGCGCATGCGCGGAGTACGTCACCAGCCGATGATCGCCTCCACAAGCCCGCTCCCAGCCAGCCGACGAACGCCTCCACAAGCCGGGACTGGGGCACAAAGAGCGCCTCCTGCCCCCCCTCTCCGGGACAAACCGAGAAATGGAGCCGGGCCGCCCTCCGCGACAGGTCAGAGGAGTCCGAGTCCTTTGCCGCCCCCCTTCCCTTCCCGCGGATCCGACTAGGAACCTGGCGATTCAAGCAGCCTGATGTCATCAGGGATGTGCCAGAGTAAATCAGGGCAGTAGAAGGACCCGAAGCAGCGTGTGAAGACTGCAGCTAGAATCACCAGGTTCGTAGTCGGCCTGCGGGAAGTGAAGGGGGGGAGGGGCGGCAAAGACTCTATCTGAGTAAAGAACAAACTCCGGGGAGAACGGCAGAGACCAGGCCTGTACTAACTCCCGTGGACAGGGGGAGCAGGAAGAGGTGCTGATGGACAAGGGGGGAAAAATGAAGGGAGGCCTACTGCTGGACAGGGGGAGCAGGAAGAGGTGCTGATGGACAGGGGGGGGAAAAGGAAGGGAGGCCTACTGCTGGACAGGGGGAGCAGGAAGAGGTGCTGATGGACAGGGGTGAGATAAAACAAAGGGAGAAGGGCTGCTGCTGGATAAGGGGAGCAGTGAAGGGGTGGTGGTGGACACAGGGGAGGTAAAAAGAAGGGAGAATGGACAGGGGGAGCACGCAAGGGGTGGTGGTGGACAGCCAAAAGAAAGAAAGACAGAAATACAGAAAGTGGCTAAGGAGACAGAGAAAGAAATAGACAGACACACACACACACACATATATTCTAGCACCCGTTAATGTAACGGGCTATAAATCTGCTTATAAATCATACTCCACACTGAAAGTTTGCGTACCACTTATTCACTATGGAGTATGATGGGCATTTGTCACTCATTGTTTGGATCATATATTCGTAGATTTCCTTTGGAGTTTTTTTCAGTAGGAATAGAAACTTCATGAAGGCTAGGAGTTCCACACTTTTTGTTGACTTAAGGTCCATCAAGCCTAGTATCCTGTTTCCAACAGTGGCCAATCCAGGTCCCAAGTACCTAGCTTACAAAGTAGGAAAGCAGATTTTAAGCTGCTTATTCTAGGAGTAAGCAGTGGATTTCACCAAGCCATCTCAATAATGGCCTATGGACTTCTCTGTTAGGAAATTATCCAAACCTTTTTTAAACCCCGCTAAGCTAACTGATTTCACTACATTATCTGGCAATGATTTCCAGAGAATGGTGAAATTAGTTAGCTTAGCATTATGATTCTGCAAATTGGAACTTTGCAAAATAAAATGATACTCTTTTCAGCTCATTGGCAACATAATTCTCAGAATTTAGAAAGTTGGTTGGGCTGAGAACTTTTCAGCACCCCCTGGCAATTTTTCATTTTTCTAAACAGAAAAGACCTAATGTTTTGATACTGGGGGAAGGGGGTGCAGGGCAATGTACGTAGGAGTACTTTAAAAGTTATGTAAATGTCAGCATATGACCCCAAAATACAGTATGGTGTAAACAAACAATAATCACAACATAACACTTTCACCAACTATAGTGCAATGAATGGAGACCACCAAAAACTTAAGTTGGGTTGGTTTGTGATTGCTGGTTTTTAAGTCTCCATTCATTGCACATAGTTGGTGAAAATGTCAGCATTAGAGCCAGAAACTCACCACCTTAAATGTGCAAACTAATGATCTCAGTCATTATGCTGTTTATAACAGTGAGAAGCTAAATTTTAAACACCCATTGCCTCCCTGTCTTTCCAGCTGTATGACTCCACAGAGATGAGTGATATGATTATGTAGTATTTTCAAAGTACATATAATTTTGAACACCTCTTTCAGTGTTCAAGTCTAACAGCGTTGAAATGGATTGGGTTCTGAAACACACGGGTCCCAACAGCCCTGATACTGCTAATGATGGCTTTGTACGTCTCAGAGGACTTCCATTTGGCTGTAGCAAGGAAGAAATTGTGCAGTTCTTCTCAGGTATGCAACTGGTTACAAAACATGAACATCAAATTCTTTACAGCTCTGTGCTGCTCAGTAGTTCACTTGTTTAGCCTGTTCAGTTTGTTAGTGTTTCTTATATATTAACATTTTATATAGTAAATTTGAAGCCTAACAATTAGGCTTTTGATAGTTTTTTTTTCCATTTGTAGCCCATTGGGATTGGGGGGGGGGTTTGCTCCTTAAACTTGAACATCTTATTTCTACTTCTTCTTGCCAAGAATACAAAAACTTTAATCATTTGACATTTTTATGAGATAAACATTCACTAATTGACTTAAGGATATGTGCAGATGCCAAAAATTTAAGAACAGTTTTGGAAAATGTAGATCGGTTCTCAATAAAAAATGCAACACACATTGGTTAAACACATTAGTGCATAGGTTAGTGGGCATTCATATTTTTCATACATTAAATTTATCTAGATTCACTGACTTTCTGAATGTGTGTGTACAAACACGTATTGTGTTGATTTCGTATATTTTGATATTCATCAAATTGAATAAAAGTGCAGCTTGTAATTGAGTTCACAATATACAAAGGGCCTCAAAAGTGTATACACATTTCAACATGAAAAATATCTGCATAAAAGCTTTATTATGTTTGACTTCTGCAATCATATTAGGTGCTCAAAGTGGTAATCATAGATTTTGGTGAACTACTGCACGAACAACATCGCCTACAGTGTCCACAAGGCTTGAAGTGTGTCTACATTTTTTAGGGCCCCTCTGTGTATATATATTATGCACTGAAAGATTTGCGTTTAGAAGTTACAATTACAAGGCTTAGACCCAGGTCAAAAGAAGTGTATGAGCTGTCTTTTGACTTTCTATTTAATGTGTACTGTACAATGGTTATGGGAGTAAACAAACCTATATCTGGACTTGGAATGATGACTTTTAAAACGCCTCAGTACATTATATATTTAAATTACTTGGTTCTTAAATCTAATCCAAAATTAAATTGCATATAAAAATTGGTTTTGTACTGAGTAGTGCTTAAAAGAGCTACTGAGCAACTTTGTCAGCAGGTTTGAAAGCATGAGGAGATGTATGTTAGAAATCTAGAATAAAAATATTTTTCGTGCTTGAAAGTAAGCTCCAGTGGCTTCTCCTGAGTTGTGAAAACAAATGTAAATGGTGTAATAATGAAACACTTGTACTTACTGTCTTTTTTATGATTTGTTACCATATTTTAAAGAAGTGTATGGTATTGTGTGATCGCAGTGCAAACCAACGATAGCATCAGTTCATGCACACACTATTAATCTTTCACAGGGGCACACTTTGGTGACTCACTTCCTCAAGTAAGGCAAATGCTTTTTCCAGTGCAATAGGTGAGACGTTCTAGACAGATGGGTAGTGCCATCTGCAGAAGGAATCCACTCTGGATTTTTTCTTTGTGCCTCTGCTGTATTTCACTGGGATCCTTAGCTCCACCTACAGTTTCTCCCTTCTGCACGCCTGCCAGCAGGAGTGTGTTCTGCTCTCCAAAATTTATTATATTATTGTGTGTTTTTCGTCCCTTTCTCAGGGGTTTTGGTGCTTGGAGCGATTATTCAGCTCTGCCTGTATTAAGATTACACGGACTTCGGTCTGCAACTGACAGGCCAGTCCCTGATGGTACCTGTCAGTCAAAGATACCAAACTAGTTTTCAAATCACAACTTTCATTGTCATGTCAAAAATGAGAGGGAAAGATGTGAGTGCCTGCACTGATTAGTGTCAATAACGACAGTTATCAGCAGGTCAAGCTTTCTTTCGTAGATCAAAATCTTTCATTTATAGAATTATTCAAAGTATTGTGCCGAATTGTAAACTCATGTGATATTAAAAAAAAATAATGAATTAAGAGTGCTGCTAAACAACCGCACTTACCTTTAAGTAGCCTGTAGCCCAACGGGGACCCGTTTCACCACAATTTCTTGGCTTCTTCAGGGGTCTTTAAATGCTACAAACGAAAAAATGTGCAGTTAAAACCTTTTTACTTATAACTGACAAAAAATTGTAAAATACATTTAACCAAGATGTACTTCCTTCGGACAGCTTTACTACTGCATCAAAGATGGCACTGACAAGATAGACGCCGAGCATGCTCATTTAACTCTTTAGTTATGACATCACCACTATACATGCTTTTGCAATTTAAAGGGCTCACAAGTCTTAAATATTTAATGCTCAGTTTGATTTAAAGAAAAGCAGACCATTCAGTGGAAGTGTTCAAACCTGTTGGTTTTAAAGTTTTTAATTTGAAATTCAGATTGTTTCATGTTAGAGAATGACACGGGGGAAAAATTTGTCCCTGTCACTGCCCTGTCCCTGCAACCACTGACCCTACCCCGCAACCACTGTCCCTGCCCCCTCCCCGCCACCACTGTCCCCTTCACGCAGCATCCATATAAGCCTCAGTACTGTAATATTTAGCTTATCCCTTCCTTACAAATCAACCGGAAGTTGCATCAGAGGAGAAGCTTCTGCTCACAGACACACGTGACTGCAGGCAGACTCCGGCGGCTTGAGCAAGTTGCTCTCTAAATTTAAAATGCGCTGCGAAAGTAAGGGGGAAGGAGGGAGGGAGATACAGAAGATAGATTTGGCTGTTAGGAGGAAGGGGGCCACATGCGTTCCTTCCGTTAACTGCAGGGACAAGGCCATTCACCGCTCCATGGGGCAATGAGCACTTTATCCCCCCCTCACCGTTTCGGCGGGTTACCTGGGGCTAGCCACGGGTAGCAGCCACCATGTCATTCTCTACTTCATGTTCTAATAATTTTCTCTGTCGGTCTCCGCCATAGCAATTCTGTGTTTCTTTGTCGATGCAAGTTCTTCAAATGAATGGTTAAATTCTATACAATGTTCTACAATCGGTGCATTTAATTTTTTTCTCTTCAAATTGGATTTGTGTTTGAGCATTCTAATTTTGAATTGTCTAGTAAACATTCCGACGTACCAGTTTTCACAGGGGCAGATAATTACATACACTATGTGGTCTGATTTGCAGTTCAAAAGACAGATCTCATATGTCTTACCATCTGACGGATTAGTAAAATGTTTTTTCTGTAGAGTAACATCACAGATTCTGCACAATTTGCATTTATTATCAAGTTTCAAGTTTATTAAGATTTGTTGTACATGCAATGTCAAATACTTCAATGCATATAACATTTTAAAAATAGGGGACAAAACAGTTTTATACAATTAAATACATAGTATATACGTACAAATAAATAGCTGGTACAGAAGGCAAGGGGGATGAACTACAGTCTTTAAAGAAAGTGAAAAAAACATTTAAGGAAAACACATCTGGTGGGTAACAAGAAAAGATATAAGAGCAAAGATAATCGTGGAAAAGAAAGAAGAGAAGTTTGTGACCTATGCGTAGGTCTAATTAAAATTTTAACTTTTAGATCATGAGATTTAATGATTGTTAAGTTATACTATCTATATCTCGAATGCATCCTTCCCTAGCAACAGCAGCAGATGGATAGCACACATCTACCAGCAGGCGGAGATAGAGAAACTGATTAACAGGTGGTCCCATTGGCTGGCACTCCTCCTGTATCTCCAGTATTCTCTATCTCCCAGCAGGAAATGGTTGCTATTCAACTAGCTCCTGAATTCTGGCTGTGACTGAAACTTTATTTTCTCCTGTTGAGGTTTCTCTTCAGTGAGACTGCCATTCTGTTTCTCTCTGTTGAGGTTTCAAGAAACTTTTTAAAGAACTTTTACATTTTTCTAAAGAGGATTCATTACGTAAGTAAATTGGTACATTGTTCCAGAGCTGGGGTGCTAGAACCGAGAAGATAGTAGATCTAGTTCCTATTACTTTCAGAGAAAGGATAGTCAATAAATGCTGTTCTGTTGATCTAAGTGCCCTGAATGAAGGTATTAGAGACGATCCAAGAATATTGGAGCATTAGATTGTTAAGTTTTAAATGTTAACAATACAATTTTAAAAGTTATTCTATGTGTAATTGGTAACCAGTGTGCTGTTTGTAGAAGTGGTGTGACATGGTCATATTTTTTTGAATTAGTAATAATTTTTATTGCTGTATTTTGTATTATTTGTAATCTTATTTCTTTTTGGGTTAAACCATGATATAATGTGTTGCAATAATCAAACCTAGAAATAATTAATGAGTGAATGAGAATATTAAGAGCTTCTGGTTTTAGAACTTTTGATAAGGATCTAATGAGACGTAACTTGTAAAAACAGTTTTAAACCACTGATCATGATAAGAAAATTCCTGATCTAATATCACTCCCAATATTTTCATCGTTGTTACTATTTGGAGTGGGAAATTATCTAAGAGTATCTGCGATGAAAATTTAAGATAATTTTTCCATGGAAAAAACATTACTGAAGATTTTGTTATGTTCAAGGCCAACATATTATCCTTAAGCCATTGACTTATTTGTTTTAACTTATTATTTATATTTGTTATCGCATTGGGGT
The DNA here is from genome assembly GCF_902459505.1 of Geotrypetes seraphini. Classification (NCBI taxonomy): domain Eukaryota; kingdom Metazoa; phylum Chordata; class Amphibia; order Gymnophiona; family Dermophiidae; genus Geotrypetes; species Geotrypetes seraphini. The sequence continues at coordinate 25,576,696 of NC_047101.1, read as the reverse complement.
CTGCTGTATCTAAAGGGTACAGGAGTTGGATGTCATCTGCCTATGCAAAAGAGGAGAATCCAATAGACCAGAAGGTAAAACATTCTACTCTTCAAAAAATACATAAAACCTATTTAACACGACCAGTTCCTACCCAAACCCCACCTACCCACTATATACCTTTAATATACTCTAATATGCTTCCAATTACCCAATCAAACTCTAATATGCTTCTAATCACCCTCATTTATCACCTTTAGATCTCGACTACTCTTTGGTATTTCTTATGTAACTCTTATGACAACTCTTATGCTAGGTCTCAATTATTGTAAACCTCTTGAAAACCTTTATGTAATCCGACTTGAACCGCAAGGCCTTGGTGGAATAGAAATCACTAATGTGATGTAATTCACAGCCTTCTTTTGTTGCACTCTGACCATCTCCATTACCTTGAATCGCAAGGTAATGGTGCAATAAAAGTCACTAATGTAATGTAATCACTGGACTGAGCATATCTTAGATTCTTTTGAGAAGGCAATTTGTAAAGAAATTGTTGAACCTAGGATTCACTTGCATAATAGTACAATTATTCCTTAGAATGTTTGCAACTGTATTACCATGAGCTGAATATCTCAAAACACATGTTTGAAGATCTTCATCTTTACCCTGCATCTAACAATAAATCTCTATTTGAATACCTTGCGCTCTTAAGTGCCCTTTTTTGAATACTGATTCTAGATATGCACAGATTTTCAATTTTATTGATAGTCTTTTGCCTTGAAATTTGAATTTGCTTATGGTTGAACAATTCCTTCTTGGTTTCAAAAACTGAGAAAAAGGTACTGTATTTTTCGGACCATAAGACGCACCAGTAGATGACCCACCTGTAGAGGAGGAAAAACCAAGAGGAAAAAATTTGATTCAGAATTTTTCTCCTCTTGGTTTTTCCTCCTCTACACGTAGGTGCATCTGGTGCTTGGCCGCCCGCAGCCCCCCTTTTAGTTACTGACTGCAACCAATCACAGAGCGGCGCGGAACCAGGCAGGAAGCGCAAAGGTCACACTCCTGCTTTGTGCATCGCTCTTCTAAGACAAAGGCAGCCATCCAGGAGACCGCGCTAGACCACCACCACTAAAAAAGGTGTTTTTTTTTGGGGGGGGGGGGCAGTGTATTTGGTCCATAAGACGCACCCCCTTTTTGAGGGGTGGAAAAAGTGCATCTTATGGTCTAAAAAATACAGTAAGTTATTTTGAAGATTCACCGTGTGGCTGCTACAGTAATTTATAAAAGTATTTTTTATGAACGTTAGTTTCAAAATGTTCTTTTTGAGTAATCTCTAAATCTAATAAATTGATTTTTTTCATGTTTATAAATCTTTATTCATTTTCTTATTACAACAAGTTTCAAATAAACTCATTAGAAACTTGAATATACACACTTGATTAACTCGCATATTAACATCAAATTTAACATTTCTTTAAAAAATTAATATTATATAAAGTTATAATATTATACAAGAAATCTAAATTTATATAATTCTTATTGAATATAATAATCCCTCACCCCTCCCTCCCTCCCAATCAGTAATACATATAATCCACTTTATTGTAAATTCATTCTAATATTGATATAGTATGTAATAATCAGAAATAAAATCCCACCCCATTTCCCTCTAATCAAAAATCTTATCATGGGAAAAGTTAATCATTCATTACAGAAATCTGTTAACGGTCCCCAGACTTTTTGAAATTTACTCACATAGCCTTTTTGTGTTGCAATGGTGAGTTCCATTTTGCATATATGGCATACAGAATTCCACCAAAAATTGTAGTTTAACATATCATGTTTTTTCCAATTGTATGTTATTTGCTGCATTGCTATTCCAGTTAAAATAAACAGAAGTTTGTTGTTGCTTGCCGAAATTTGACTTCTTGCTCTCATAGTTGTGCCAAATAAAATAGTATCATATGTCAAGGCTACTGGATTTTCCAACATCCTATTGATTTGAGGTCAAATTGATTTCCAGAATGATAAGATGAATGGACAATAGAATAAAAGGTGATCTAATGTCCCGACTTCAACATGACAGTGCCAGCATCTATTAGACCTAGAACTATCTATCTTTTGTAAACGAACAGGGGTCCAAAAAGCTCTATGTAAAAGAAAAAACCGTGTTTGTCTCATAGATGCTGACACCGTACATTTTAACCTCCAAGACCAAAGTCGTGGCCATTGAGATGCAGTAATTTGGTGCTTTATCTCAATGCTCCAAATGTCTCTAAGACCATTTTTTGGATTTTTATTTACAAATCCAGATATTAATTTATACCACTTTTTTTCTTTGGAATGGTTCATGGTGAACTTGATGCAATCATAACAGGAATTCAACCAGATGAAAAACTGTTTTAGATCATCTTCATCACCTTTCCACGGAACCACCTGAAAATACAGTCTCCAAAAGGTGAATGGTAAATCCAAGTCTCTTCAAAAAATGCCATGGAGTGGTTTGCTACCGAGGGAGCAAATGTAGCCCTCATTACTACTCCTGATTTTTGTTTATAAAGCACTCCATCATACAAGAAGAAATTTTCTTTCATTACTAAACGGACCATAATCATCAAAAATTCAGTTGGTATGTCATGAGGTCTTTGTCTTGCTGTTAGAATTTTTTCAATAACAGACAAGGATTCTTCCTGAGGAACTGATGTGTACAATGAACAAGCATCAGAAGTTACCAGTGTGAATGGAAAGTCAGTGGATGAAATGTCATCTAGTTTATTAATTATATCAGTTGAGTCTCTGATATACGAATGTGCTTTAACTACTTCCTTTCTCAGAAAACAGGACAGTGGTTCTAGGAGAGAACTCTGAGAGACTTATGAGATCCATCATTTTTTGAACTGCAAATTAGACCACATAGTGTATGTGATTACCTGCCCCTGTGAAAAATGGTACATAGGAATGTCTACTAGACAATTCAAAATTAGAATGCTCAATCCAATTTGAACAGGAAAAAATTAAATGCACAGATTGTAGAACATTTTATAGAATTTAACCATTCATAAAAGGTGACTCTTAAGCCCCAGGACCTGGAGTCTTTCTCTTAATTTATGAAACATTTGTGGAATGTTTCAAAGCTGGCGTTCTTCCCCTGCTCAGTCCTGCTCTGCCTCAGATGCCTCTTTTAATGGTTTAGCTTCTATGGACATGTCCTCATCTCAGCACTATTCTTTCACTGCCTAATCCTGTTGATGATGACGACCAGCTTGCTGACCCCTTATTCACAGGCGCAGCGCTTCCCAGAACAAGAGATCAGGGACTATGCTGGTGCTGCAGATCCCTCTGGGTTTTGGAACCTGGGGATGATCCCACTGTTCTGCGTTTAAGTCTGCGGCTTTACCAGGTCTTATAAGAATAGCCTTACTGGGTCAGACCAATGGTCCATCAGGCCCAGTAGCCCGTTCTCACGGTGGCCAATCCAGGTCACTAGTACCTGGCCAAAACCCAAGGAGTAGCAATATTCCATGCTACTGATCCAGAACAAGGAGTGGCTTCCTCCATGTCTTTCTCAGTAACAGACTATGCACTTTTTTCCTCTAGGAACTTGTCCAAACTTTTCTTAAAACTAGCTGCACTATCCACGCTTACCATAACCTCTGGCTTTGTTCCAGAACTTAACTATTCTCTGAGTGAAAAACAATTTCCTCCTATTGGTTTTAAAACTATTTCCCTGTAACAAGTGTCCCCTCGTCTTTGTAATTTTGGACAGTGAAAAATCGATCCACTTGTACCCGTTCTACTCCACTCAGGATTTTGTAGACTTCAATCATATCTCCCCTTAGTTGTCTCTTCCAAGCTGAAGAGCCCTAACCATTTTAATCTTTCCTCATATGAGAGGAGTTCCGTCCCCTTTATCATCTTCGTCGCTCTTCTTTGAACCTTTTGTAGCGCCACTATATCTCTCTTGAGATAAGGAGACCAGAATTGAATGCAGTACACCAGATGAGGTCGCACCATGGAGTGCTACAAGGGCATTATAACATTCTTAGTCTTGTAAACCATCCCTTTTTTAATAATTCCTAGCATCCTGTTTGCTTTTATGGCCGCCGCCACACATTGGGCGGAAGGTTTCATCGTATTGTCTACGATAATACCCAGATCCTTTTATTGGGTGCTAATGCCCAAGGTGGATCCTAGCATCCGGTAACTGTGATTCAGGTTATTCTTCTCAATGTGCATCACTTTGCATTTGTCCACATTAAATTTCATATGCCATTTGGACGCCCAGTCTTCCAATTTCCTAAGGTCCGCCTGCAATTTTTCACAATCCGCATGCGTTTTAACAGCTTTGAACAGTTTAGTGTCATCTGCAAATTTAATCACCTCACTCGTCGTTCCAATTTCCAGACCATTTATAAATAAGTTAAATAGCACCGGTTCTAGTACAGAACCCTACGGCACTCCACTGTTTACTCTTCTCCATTGAGAAAAATGTGCATTTAACCCTACCCTCTGTTTTCTATCCAATAACCAATTCCTAATCCACAACTGAACTTTGCCACCTATCCCATGACTCTAATTTTCTCAGGAGCCTCTCGTGAGGAACTTTTATCAAGAGCTTTCTGAAAATCTAGATACACAATATCAACCTGCTCACCTCTGTCCACATGTTTATTCACACCTTCAAAGAAGTCAAGCAAATTGGTGAGGCATTCAAGATGAAGACAGCTTGCACATGAAACCAAGGTAACATTTTCTGTCTGCACAGAGACAGAAGCTGTAACCTGAACAGCAGCTTTGGTGATACAATGTTTTACAGCCATACTGTGATAGTACTTAAGAACATAAGAATTGCCGCTGCCATCTTTCTTGGTACCGAGGTCAGTCTCACCGGTCTGTAGTTTCCCGGACCTCCCCTCGAACCCTTCTTGAAGATCGGCGTAACATTTGCTACCTTCCAGTCTTCCGGAATCTTTCCCAATTTGTTCGACAGATTGGCTATTAGTTGAAGCAGTTCAGCTATGGTCTCTTTCAGTTCCTTGATGACCCTCGGATGGATGCCATCCGGTCCCGGGGATTTATCGTTCTTAAGCCTATCAATCTGCCTACACACCTCCTCTAGACTGACCGTCAATCCTGTCAGCTTTCCGTCTTCGTTTCCAGCATATAGCCTGATGAGTTCCAGTATGCTGTGTAAATCTTCGGTAAATATGGACGCAAAAAATGTGTTCAGTTTGTCGGCGATTGCTTTGTCCTCCTTTAGTACTCCCTTTATTCCATGGTCATCCAACGGTCCCACCGCTTCTTTTGCAGGTCGTTTCCCCTTAATATATCGAAAGAATGGCTTGAAGTTCTTCACCTCCTTGGCTATTTTTTCCTTGTAGTCTCTTTTGGCCCCTTTTACCGCCTTATGGCTCCTGCATTGATGTTGTTTCTGCTGCTTCCAGTTTTTGACCTTTTCCATTCCTTAAACAAAGTTTTCTTGTCTTTGATCGCTCTTTCACCTCTACAGTGAGCCATGCCAGTTCTTTGTTCTTTTTCCTCTTTGATCCCTTGTTGATACGCGGTGTATATAGATTTTGCGTCTCGGTGACTGTGTCCTTAAAAAGGGACCAAGCTTGCTCTAGCGTTTTTACAGTGCTTATCCTCTTATTAATCTTCCTTACCATGAGTCTCATCCCTTTCGTAATTCCCTTTTTGGAAGTTCAGTGCCGTGGCTGTTTTGGAACGATGTTTCGTCCCTGCATCCAGATCGAAGCTGATCATATTGTGATCGCTGTTTCCCAGCGTCCCTTCTACTTCTACATCTTGTGCCGGTCCTCACAGGCTCTTTAGAATTAAGTCCAGAATTGCATTTCCTCTAGTATTTTCTTTGACAAGTTGTTCAAGGAAGTAATTGCCTATAGCATCCAAGAACTGGTCTCTCTAACGCAGCCAGAGGTGCCTAGGTTCCAGTCTATTCCCAGATAGTTGAAGTCACCCATGATAATTGTGTTGCCTCCCTTGCTGTTGCATTTAATCTCATCCGTCATTTCTCCATCAGTTTCTTCGGACTGCCCTGGGGGTCAGTAGTAGATGCTGATCTTCGTTTCCAGGCCATTTATTCCTGGAATTTTGACCCATAGAGAGACTAACTTATCCGTCAGTTGTGGTGTGTTCTCTCCAGTAGATTCAATTCCCTCTTTGACATTTATGGCAATGCCCCCACCTTTTTGAGCCACTCTGTCTCTGCGGTATATATCCCGGTATCATAGGGTCCCAGATGTTTTCCTCAGTCCACCATGTCTCCGTGATGCCGATGATGTCAAAAAAAGAACAGAAAAATCCTACCAAAGCTGAAGAGCCAAAAAGGCTCCACCTTGGTGTGGGTGGGAATTAACCTCAAGTGTCGTCTGTGGAGTCTGATCTCTTAAGAAAATTCCCAGAGTTCAGTCTCAATCTAAGAAGCTGAAACCAGCTAGAGGTCTCTCCTCAAGGAGCATTTTTCAGTTATGGTGAGAGGATTCATATCCCCATAAAATATAGCACACTTTTAAGAGTTTTCCAGGCCTCTCTCCCACTTAATACTCCTCAGTGTCTCAAAAGGGTCCTAAAAAGATCCAAAGAAGCCTTTTAATCAACAGCTCTCTCCTCAAGCAAATTATTTAGGCAGTTCACAAGTTCCTGTGAAAACTATCTTTAATGCTGAGCCTCTACAACCTCTCTTAGAATCAGGCTTACTGAGGGTTAGGCACTAGACAATCATTCCTTCCCTCAAGGGTTACCTGTGGAGTCTGATCTTTACGAGTGGATGTGGCGGCAAGACAGGACTCTGCCTTTGAGTCCTTGGTCTTAAGGACCAGTGCAGCAAGCCCGCCCTAGCTTTTTGAGGACTGCTTTTGTACGTCCCATCTGTCTAGAGTGTCTCACCTATTGCAGTGGAAAAAGATTATGTATTTACCCTGGTAAGTTCTTTTCCAGTAGATAGGTGAGATATTCTAGACTTGCACCTGCTTACTGTCTTGTTTTTCCAAGTTGTTTCTTGAATGCTTGTCAGCCTTTGGGGACTAGGAAGAATTCTGTATATATGTTACATTTTTTGTGGGAGTTGTTTCTGATTTCCCTTGAGGCCTTTGTTGGGTGATTGCAGTTGATGTTCTACTGTTACTTATTGAGCAGAATGATTGTTAATGTCCTTGATTGCCATGAGTGTCTCTACTTATGTTTATTTGGTGGCTCTTAGTGCTTGGGTGGAGCTAAGGAACCCAGTGAAGTACAGCAGGGGCACAAAGAAAAAAATCCAGAGTGGATTCTTTCTGCAGATGGCATGCGACCATGGGGATACTACCAATATGTCTTTAATGTCTCACCTTTCTACTGGAAAAGAGTTTACCAGCGTAAATACATAATCTTTTTATTTAGCATTGATGTTTTGTTCCTTGTAAAATACCATGCTTATTCTGTCTTTTTTTCTAAGCTTTTCAGATGGGTATTCAAAGACTCCAGAAAAAGCAAGGAACTGTGTTGCTTTTCATCATACCTTGCTAACATTGAATTTATTTAACTATTGATATACTGCATAAAACTATGTAGTTTACACATTAACTGCGTACATATTGTCCTGATCACCCTAGTCACTAAACATATGATATAATACAAACATAAATTTTCCATCTCCCTCCCCCCCCTGGAGAAAAATAATACAGTAACAAAACATAATATCGATACAGGCATTATCAAATCATAATTTCAATGAATACAATGCAGAGAAGCATTGAATACTGCATTCAAGGTAGAAATATTCTTAACACTATATCTTGAAACTGAAGAAACTACTGAAATATTAGCATAAGAAGGCATTGACAAAAAGCTGCGTTTTTTTAACATTTTCTTAAAATTTATCTTTCCTGCACAGAATCGCAGAATGCTGTGCTGTATATCAGTGGTTCTTAAACCTGTCCTGGGTTTTCAAGATATCCCTAATGAATGTGCATGAGACAGATTTACATGCCTATTACCTCTATTATATGCTAATCTGCCTCATGCACATTCCTTTGGGATATCTTGAAAATCCAACTGGCCGGGAGTCCCAAGGACAGGTTTAAGAACCACTGCTGTATATGATATTCTTTCTGGTGTCATAGAGCAAGCAGTCTAAAATGTGAGAAGAAATAGCCCAAAATTCATGCCTTATATTGGGCTTTCTGTTACATCCTTTCTGAATTCCATATGCTAGGTGTTCAATCCCAAACCGCAATCCAAGAGTTGCAAATATCCAACACTTTTCTGAGCACATGCTCCACCCCCTTAGCCTGATAACTAGCAAACATATCCAGTTCCAATTTCTGCAAGCAGTCCGTGTTGAATTCTTTTGCAGTTGCTCTGCTTCTTTTTCTTCTTTTTATTTGCTTTTTAAGTGGCTTTAATGCTTTGAGACTACTTTCTGGTGGTCCTCTATCGGAGGAAAGGATGCAGTCCCACAGTGCCAGACTGCTGCTTCACAGAGAAACTCTGGTAGATCTGTGGAGCCAGTCTGTTGTGTGCCACCTTTCCTAAACTCTGGGTCCATTCCCCTGGGATTTTGCAGGCCTGCTGACCTTGTCACGCGTTTCAAGTGCAGGCTGCATGCGTTTGGCGGAAAACCCATCCAGGTTTCAAGGCGCACGCTGCCTTTTCCCTGACCGCATGGTGAGGATTCGTGGGGACAGAGCTCATAGTTGGTGTCTGGCCGACCTGCAGTCCGAAGAGCTTCAGCTCTGGTCATTTGGAGAAGTTTCTGAGGCAGAAAATCCTTTCTCCTTTCACCTTCTGTTAAAAATGCAGACAGGCAAGACACTGCAGAACTATGAGTACACCTCCATTATTTCTTATGGGGAAGGGGTAAAACGCGGACCTTACGGACCTCGTGGATCTAAAACCGCACGTCCTTAAAAATCTGAGGTCCGTGCCACTTGTAGTTTCTGGCTTTGATAGACCTCTATAACATTTTAGCTCTGACGGATCCTAATGCTTTTCCCTCCCTATGGTGAGACTAGCGGCAAAACTTTTGCCCTGAGGTCTGTGCCACTTTTAGTCTCAGCATAAGGTGGGAAAAGCATTAGGATCCGTCAGTGACTAAAATGTCATAGAGGTCTGTCAGAGCCAGAGATTAAAAGTGGTGTGGTCCTCAGATTTTTAAGGATGTGCATTGTGCAGTTCAGATCTGCGAGGTCAGATGCACTGCAGACATTTGCACACATTTTTTAACCCCCATCCCCAGCTATTTGCCATCCAGTGTCATATCGTGGGGGCTCTCAGAATCAGTGCGGAGGGAGAGATCTGGAGGAAGGGACGATCAGGCTAATTAGCAAAAGCCATGGTGCGCCTCCTCCCTCCTTAGCCATTAGGGAAGGCTGAGGGGTGAAGGTATTGAGCATGTTTCACCAGTGTGTATTTAAACTGGAAATTTTATTTTGTTTTGATTGACTGTGGATTTTGGTTCCAGTTCCTCCATTTTTTTGCTCTGTTTAAAGTTACATTTGTAAACATTACATAGCTGTCAACATTTATAAACTTTTTGTACCATGGATATCTTGGATCCTTTAGGCTGATGTACTAAGCTGTGAACAGTACAAACAACAAACAGTTTTTTCATGTTGTATGTTTGCATGAGAACAATTTGTGAAAATTTATTGAAAATTGCATCATTTTCAGTTTGACAAACTGGCTCATTAGCAATTTTAGTTATTTGCTTGTGTAAAAAAAGAAAAAAACCCTACCTGGTTGTGGCCCTCCTCCTCCTCCCTGCAAAATTGAAATATAGTACAATTCAGACAGACATTTATTAGAAAATCACAAATGATCCAGTACTCTGAGAAACAGTTCTCATGATATTGAGCTATTATTTTATAAATTTTTTTGAGCTTCTTACATCAGCCAACTTGATTTTTATTGTAGAAATTGCATTAGACTTCAAAAAAAAATTTTTTTTTAACCTTTTTTGTATTATGAAATAGGTTGCTTAGTATGAATGTATAAGAGAAGCAAATGCTAAAGAATTTCAAGTCTCTAGGAACTTGATTCCTTTTTGGTTTTGTAAGGCTCCTTGCCCCCCCTCCCCCAATTAAAGGTTCAGTATATGAAATTTCTGTTCATTTTTAGAATGCCCTGTGTTAATAGCTGATCAATTAACTTGTATTCCAGTTCCTTAGCAGGGTGTGTTGAACTGTCTGTATGGACTCATGTCATTTATGAAACTTGTAGTAATTTTAAGAATACAAACTTACCATGCAGTTGGAAATGTAAATGTGTCTTTCTTTTTTAAAGCAATAAGAGAGAATCATGACTGGGCTTGTGATGTTAATATTGCCCCCTACTGGGGTTATTTGTCCTTGGGTTGAAGGGTTGGAAATCGTGCCAAATGGGATAACATTGCCGGTGGACTTCCAGGGGAGGAGTACGGGGGAGGCCTTCGTGCAGTTTGCTTCACAGGAAATAGCTGAAAAGGCTCTAAAGAAACACAAGGAAAGAATAGGGCACAGGTGGGGATGGATGGTTGGTTGGTAAAAATCGCTTTTCTTATGGTATGCAACTAAAATCATGTCCTTACACAATATATCTTTTTCACATGTTATGCTGTTTTAGTAAGGCTTTTATATACTTCAACAAAGCCAACTCTTTACACAGTGCATTTTGCCATGTTCATCACATTGAGTTACACACAAATGAATTTGTAATGGATTAGTTGTACATAAATCATAGTGTTGCTTCAAAATTTTTATACATTTTTAAACACACTGTTACCTCACATTGCCATAAGAAAATGTGATCATTTCTAAAATTGTTTAATGAACTGAAAATGCAACACTTCTGATTTTAAGAACTGCAGTACAAAAACAGGCATCACTTTCAACATATTGTCACAAATAGGTTTTATTTCAATTTGTGACTAATTTTTTTATTGAAGCTTGCACTTGCCTATGCTGCATTCTGACTTAGTTTTATGGTGGCACATGTGCAGAGCTGAAAATGGCATTATCATGGGCTGAAATCTTAGTGAAGGCTAACTTTTAACCCATGTGCCTATTGCTTTACAAAGATTGCCACCTTGGCATGATTTAAATTGAGTTGAGTGGACTTGGCTCCCTCCCCATTTTGCTGACTTGTTGACCAGTTTGTGTTTGAAGAGCTGGAGAGTTTGCTCCCCCACCCTTAAGGCTGGGATACTGCATAGTATGAAGGAGCCACTGGGAATATCTGCAAACTAATTTTGAAGTAATGAAATATCCTTTTAAAAATTTACTCTCCGTATTGTTTTTAAATTTTGTGTTTTGACTTTTATGGCTAAAACTAAACCTAACTAAATTCATCTGCATAAACAAAATAATGAATATGTTAAGTTCTGAATACGGGATTGATTTTTTTTTTCCCCCCCTGCATGAACAATGTTCTAGGTACATCGAAATTTTCAAGAGCAGTAGAGCGGAAGTGCGCACGCACTATGATCCTCCTCGGAAACTCATGGCCATGCAGCGGCCTGGGCCTTATGATAGGCCAGGGGTTGGAAGAGGCTATAACATGGGTAGAGGCTTTGATAGGATGAGACGAAGTTATGGTGGAGGTATGTAAATGTTTCAATTCTGAGTAATTTGATTTCATGTGCTGAATACTAACATGAAATGATTTCTGAACAAGTGGGAGGTATAAGCTGCTTTTTTTTTTCCCCCCTTCCTCCCTATTCACCCAGTCTATTTTTGAGAGTGTTTTATGGCAGGATGAGTGAGATTGGCAATCAAGACCTGGCTGTTTGAGCAGGCTTTTCTGGTACGATGTGGGTGGTGGTTTTGTTGCTATTTGCTGCCAGCACCTGTTTCCCTTGCTAGTCCCTGTATTATCCCAGGACAAGCAGGCAGCATATTCTCACACATAGGTGAATTGCAACGTTAAGTTTAGAAAGTTCTCAATTAGCCTGCACCGCACATGCACGAGTACCTTCCCGCCCGACGGAGGTGTGTGGTCCCCTCAGTTTTCTAGTTTTTGCGGAGCTAGAAAGACGCGTTTTTCAACACATGTTGAATTTTTTTCTCTCACTTGCCTTCTCACTCGCGCAGATTGTGACTTTTTTTTGTCACAGTTCTTTCTTTTTTCGCTTTTTATCTATCTATATCTATCTCTCTCTAATTTTTTTAACCCACCCTTTTTTTTCCCATTTGCTTATGGACTCTTCTCGCCATCAAATTCTATTTCTCTGCGGTGGTCTACCAGTACATGTCCCACCCACCGACGGGTTTCAAAAAGTGTGGTCGCTGTGCTCGAGCCATCTCTGTCACCGACCGTCACCGCTGGTGCTTGCAGTGGCTGGGACCCAAGCACCGTCCCGACTCCTTCTCCCACTGTTCTTCCCTTCAGAAGCACACTCTCAAGAATCAGTTTCTTCAACAAAAACAGCTCTTCAGCGCCGCAATGGAAGCGGAGCCCATTTCATCTCCGACACCGACCAAGACAACACCGAGGGTGAATCCACCAACTTTGACTCCGGTATCGCAATTCACCATGTCTCTAGGTAAACTGGCTAAGAAGCCTTCCACTACCCCTTCCGGGACTCAGGTCCAAGCTGCAGTGAGTCAATTCCTGCCAACCTCACGTAAGTCCCGGAAACGCACAGCTCTGATATCAGTGAGTGCCTCCTCTTCGGCCTCATCATTCCTGGACCGTTTTGACTAGCCATTGGTACCGGCACTCTCCCTTAAGCAGAAAATTGATAACCTGCTTCAGGAGGAGTTAGGAGAGGACTTTACACTCTTGGCGCCGGCTCATCTCTTGACAAGCACGGTACCGACTCTCCAGGAGCTGATCCGGTCTGAGTTGCTCATGGCACCGACCACTCCTCTCTGCTACTCCATCGGTGCGGACATCCTCGACGCAGGACTTGAGCATTGCACTTCGGCACCGATCCTCCTCGACTACATCTTGAGAGGCTACTCCAGCACGGTCAGGCAAAGCCTCCCGTAAATCTATACATTTGGAGACCTTGACACCGAGCCATGGACACTGATCCCATCATTCTCTTTTCAGAAATTCAGATTTATTAGGGGATACTGAGCCTGAAATGCCATTTACTACTGATGAGGACTCTTCTGCTTCAGGGTCACCTTGACATTCACCTACCAGAGCCTCTTCTCCTTCAGAAAAGCTTTCTTTTTTCCAGATTTTTGAGATAGATGGCACATGATCTGGATGTTTCTTTGAAGGCTGATTCCAAATACAGCAGAGTATTTGGAAACACTTGATTATGATCTTCCTCCTAAGGAAATGTTGAAGCTTCCTCTCCATGCCATTCTGAGGGAAACTTTCTATAAAAACCTTAAGATTCCTCTCTCTCTATGCCAGTGGCTCCTAAACGTTTGGAATCTCTTTATAATTGGTACCCTTGCCTGGCTTTGATAAGCCTCAATTGCCCCATGAGTCTCTCGTGGTTGAATCCTCTGGAGCAAGTGTGTATGCATCCATTCCTCCTGGTAGAGAGGGAAGGACAATGGACAAATTTGGCAGGCGTCTGTACCAAAACGCAATGTTGGCAAACAGAGCATCCAATTATACCTTTTTCTTTTCCTGTTACATGAAGTATCTTCTTAAACAAATTTCATCATTTCAGCAATATGTGCCTTCACATAAAGCCAACAACTTTCAATCTCTGGTCTCTACCTCTCTGCAACTTCGAAAGTACATGTTGAGATCTGTTTGACACTTTCAAACTCTCATCTCGAGCAGCAGCTATGTTGGTGGTGATGAGATGTCTGGCATGGTTACGTGTTTCAGACCTTGATGTTAACCACCAAGACCGTCTGGCCAACGCTCCGTGCCTTGGTGATGAACTCTTTGGAGCCTCCACTGATAGAAACATAGAAGATGACGGCAGAAAAGGGCTACAGCCCATCAAGTCTGCCCACTCTGCTTACCCACCCCCTGTCTATGCCCTAATGACCCAATTTCCTTATCTTGACCCTCGTAGGGATCCCACATGGGTATCCCATTTATTCTTAAAGTCTGGCATGCTGTCTGCCTCGATCACCTGCACTGGAAGCTTGTTCCAATGATCAACCTCTGTGAAGAAATACTTTCTGTGAAGAAATCTCTCTGTGAAGAAATACTTTCTGGTGTCGCCATGAAATTTTCCGCCCCTGAGTTTGAGCGGGTGCCCTCTTGTGGCCGAAGGTCCCTTGAGAAAGAAAATATCATCTTCCACTTCGACACGTCCCGTGAGGTACTTAAATGTTTCGATCATGTCTCCCCTCTCCCTACGTTCCTCGAGTGTAGAGCTGCAATTTGTTCAGTCTCTCTTCGTACGAGAGACCCTTGAGCCCCGAGATCATCCTGGTGGCCGTCCGATACTGCCACCCAAAAGTTGTCCACTCATGAAACCAGATGGGATGTGCTGTTAAGCCCAAAAAGAAGCCTCCACCTGCTCGGTCCTTTAAGCCTACTTCTTCTTAACAGTGCAAATAAACTGCCAAGCCTACTTCTCAGGCACCTCCCCAGCCTCGTAGACAGCGACAACAGCCACGTCAACAACCGGCTGCTCCTCAAAAACCTGCACAGCCTTTTTGATGTGCTCCTTCAGAGCATAGCCAGCATTCTTCTGCTACTTTCTCTGCCTCGGCCCATAGGGAGACTTCTTCAGATTTACATCAATCACTGGGAGCTCATTACATCAAGGGTATACTCTTCATTTCATCCTCCCAAAGTCTCTGCTATAAATCCGACACAGTCCTCTCTTCTACTCCAGGAGGTTCAATCCCTCCTTCTCAATGCCATCGAGGAAGTTCCTCTCTCTCAACATGACCAAGGATTTTACTCCTGATAGTTCTTGGTTTCCAAAAAGACAGGAGGACTACGACCCATCCTGGATCTCCGAGCTCTCAACAAATATCTTGTCAAAGAGAAGTTTTGAATGCTCTCTCTCACCCTCCTTTATCCCCCTATTGGCTCAGAACGAATGGCTATGCTCTCTGGACCTCAAGGAAGCCGATATGCATATACCAATTCATCCAACTTCCAGAAGATTCCTTTGCTTTCAATTCAGTCGTCATCACTACCAGTATAAAGTTCTTCCGTTTGGCCTGGCACCTTCTCCCAGAGTCTTCACAAAGTGCTTAATTGTAGTGGCAGCAGCCCTCCAATCCCAGGGTCTTCAGGTGTTTCCTTATCTGGATGACTGGTTGATCAAGGTTTCATCGTCTCAGGAAGTGACCCTGGCTACGACTCGCACCATTTCTTTCCTTCAAATCTTGGGCTTCGAAATCAGTTTCCCAAAGTCCAACCTCCAACCAACTCAACGTCTTCAGTTTATCAGGGCTATTCTGGATACTACTCTCATGAGGGCGTGCCTTGCTTCATCTCTGTCAACAGACGTTTCAGCTACAAATACTCTCTGCGAGACGCATGATGGTTCTCCTAGGCCACATGACCTCCACGGTTCATTTCACCCCGCTGTCCAGATTTCATCTTCTCACTCCTCATTGGGCCCTAGCTTCTCACTGGTGTTGGGCGACAGATCCGCTCTCACAGCATATCTGTAACTTCATCTCTTCTGCAGTCGCTCCATTGGTGAATGACCACCTCCAGTGTATCCAGAGGTCTTCTTTTCCATCTTCCTCCACATCACCAGGTACTCACGATGGATGCGTCTACCTATGCCTGGGGAGCGCACATGAGCGGCCTTCAGAGGCAGGGTTATTGGAGTTCCAAAGAATGCAAATTTCACATCAATTGGAGCTCAGAGCGATATATTATGCACTAAATGCTTTTCAACATCTGACTGACCAAATTCTCCTCCTTCGCATGAACAATCAAGTAGTGATGTACAACATCAAAAAGCAAGGAGGCACGGGCTCTCTTCCCCTTTGTCAAGAATCTCAAAAAATTTGGCTTTGGGCGATCACCCGCAGCCTTTTTCTGAGAGCAGTCTACATACAGGGTGAACAGAATTCCTTGGCAGACAACCTCAGCAGGATTCTCCAGCCTCACGAATGGACACTCAGTTCAACAACTCTTCAGTCAATCATTGCACAGTGGGGCACTCCTCAGGTGTACTTAATTGCAGCTCCCCACAACCACAAATTGCCTCGCTTCTGCTCCAGGCTTTACTCTCCTCACCGCTTGGAGGCAGATGTGTTTCTTCTGGATTTGGATGCACCTGTTCCTCTATGCTTTCCCTCCCACTCCTCTCATCCTGAAAACTCCTTTTCAAACTCAAGCAGGAGTCAGCCACCACAATACTCATAGCTCCTCGGTGGCCCAGAAAACATTGGTACTCCCTTCTACTTCAACTCAGTACCTGGGAGCCCATACCTCTTCCAATATTTCCTACTCTACTTACACAGAATCAAGGAGCTCTTCATCCCAATCTGCAATTGTTACACCTGACAGCATAGTAGCTCTCGGGCTGATATCATTGCATCTCTCTCAGCCTCTCCGCACTATTATTGATGTTTCCAGGAAACCGGCCACTCAACAGTGTTATCAACAAAAGTGGACTTGGTTTTCTTCCTGATATCTCCGTCGTCATCATCATGATCCAGCTTCCGTGTCATTAGAATTGGTGCTGGATTATCTTCTCCATCTCTCTGACTCTGGTCTTAAATCTACATCTATCAGTCCATCTCAGTGTTATTACGGCTTTTCACATACCAGTCTAGGGGAAGCCTCTCACTGCTCATCCATTGGTCTCCAGATTCATGAAAGGACTTTTCAATGTTAATCCGCCTCTTGAGCGTCCACCTGTTGTCTGGTACCTTAATGTGATTCTTTCCAGGTTGATGAAGCCACCAATTGAACCAATGGCAACAGCTCATCTCAAATTTCTCACCTGGAAAGTTGTTTTTCTCATCTCGCTCACTTATGCCAGAAGAGTCAGTGAGCTACAGGCATTGGTCGCAGATCCACCTTTCACAGTTTTTCATCATGATAAAGTGGTTATACGCACGCATTCTAAATTTCTCCCAAAAGTAGTTACAGATTTTCATCTCAATCAGTCCATTGTTCTTCCAGTTTTTTCCCCTAAGCCTCATTCTTATCCAGGAGAAATTGCGCTGCACACTTTGGACTGTAAATGTGCTTTGGCCTACTACATTGATAGGCCAAAGCCTCATAGAACATCTCCCCACTGTTCATCTCATTTGATCATAACAAGTTGGATCATCCTGTAACCAAAAGGAAAATTTCCAACTTGTTGGCTTCTCATTCTGCTATACTCAGACTGGACTGTCTCTGGAGAGTCGTGTCACTGCTCACAAAGTCCATGCTATGGCAGCTTCTGTTGTTTTCCTCAGAACTATTCCTATTGAAGAAATCTGCAAAGCTGCCACCTGGTCCTCAGTTCATACCTTCACTTCACATTACTGTCTGGAAATTTTTTCCAGACGGGATGGGCACTTTGGCCAATGTATTACAACATTTATTTTCTTAAAGGCCAACTCTCACCCCCATCCCTTTTTAGTTAGCTTGGAGGTCATCCATGTGTGAGAATATGCTGCCTGCTTGTCCTGGGATAAAGCAGTTACTTACCGTAACAGGTGTTATCCAGGGACAGCAGGCAGATATTCTCACATCCCTCCCACTTCCCCTAGTTGGCTTCTTAGCTGGCTTATCTTAACTGAGGGAATAGCTGGCTTATCTTAAGTGAGGGGACCGCGCGCCTCCGGGTGGGAAGGCACTCGCGCATGTATGGTACGAGCTAATCGCGAACTTTCTAAACTTAAAGTTACAATTCGCTTTTCAAGTGTCCGTACCAGGGCTTCACCCATGTGTGAGAATATCTGCCTGCTGTCCCTGGATAACACCTTTACGGTAAGTAACTGTGCTTTATCCTCAAACACCACCCTTTGCCTTCACTCCCCTCTCCATTCCCCTGTAGTCCTAAATTCTGTGGTGTGCTAACTAGTATGGGTGATTCTGTCCTATCATGATATTGTAATATTACTTCTAGTACAACGGATATTCCATTCCTGAACCTTTGGGTAGTCAATCCCTTCTCACGAGAACTTTTGTATTGAGCTTTATTTGCACACTTTTTTGCTCCTCTTCTCTTACCTCGGCTAGAGAATGACACAGTAACAAAATTCATCACCGTCCCCGCGGATAACCACGGGAAACAATCCCGTGTCATTCTTTAGTGTCTATCTCAACCTCAGTCCTTCTACACCAGCATTCTTCAATGCAAAGCTTGAGGGTCAGTGGTTGTACCCATTCATACTCTGATTCTTCTTTCTCAAAGAATGACATGGAGATGGTTTCCTGCGATTATCCACCGGGATGGGAACGGTGATGAATTTTTTCACAGTGTCATTCTCTACCTGAGCTGTTCAACTCCTCAGTTGTCTTCTTACAAGTGATACAGTAAGAGCTTGTCTTTTCTGCTCATGTTTATTGTCTTTAAATATGAGCCTCTTTCACTCAGTTCTTTTGCGAGGCTTTTGGTGTTGCAGAGGATCCCCTTAGTGCGACAGCTCTGGCTGCAGGAGACCACAGACCTGAAGACTAGAGTCTGCTTCCCAGGGGGCACATGCTCTGCATTGCACCCACTTGGATAGCCTGCACTAACAGTTTGAGGGCTCAGGGACCATTACTTTGGGAGCACTGTTTGCCCCAGGTTCGTCCGCAGTGGGTTTGAGTGCAGGCTGTGTGGCTCTTTGGTAGTTTTCCAGCATTGGGGCTGACTACTTTCTCCCCCCGTTTGGCGTGTGTGAGGTCTATGGTGGGGGTGAGCTCTCCGGCGGTGGATTAGGCCTGAGAGGCAGTCAGAAGACACAAGCAGTCCGGATTCCAGGCTTTAAGCAGAGATTCTCCCTGTAAGCTGTTTGCAGCTTCTACACTTGCAGCTCCCAGCACACAGCATAGCACAGTGAGTAACAGACTTAACAGCCTGGTAAACCAAATCAGGGGAGTCTTTAATATAATTTCTCTTTACTTCCGGGGTTAGAATCAGGTTCCCCTGGGCTGTTTTTGTGCAGCGGCCGTCTTGGATTTCCTGATTTGAATTTAAAAGCCTCCCATCTGCCTCAGTACACTTAAAAACGAGTGGGATGGACTCCACAAGTCAAAATACTTGATTCATGCCCAGTTTGTGGTGGATGGTAATCTGAGGAACATCTGTGTTCCCATGCCATTTGGCACGTGAGGAGGAGGCAGGAGTTGCTGGATTAGCCTAGCCCCCTTTTGTCCTTCGGGGGGGGGGGGGGGTAATTAGTGCCCAATCTGTCTGAGGAGCAGGGAAAAAGTCCAAATTTGAGTCGGGGAGCAGCGCTTGTGCATCCCCGGCAAATCGCAGCCATGTTATATAATTGATTTGATTTTATATTCCATCCTCCCCAGTGAGCCCAGAATGGGTTACATGGTAATATACATAATAGTTAGCAATAAGTGTTAAGGCGGGAAAAGCTCAAAGATGTACTAATCAATTTCTGCAGGACATCAGGGCAGAGATTTCTCCCTGAATTCATTAACGTGATTAAAAAAGGGCCACATGGATCCCTCTGGAATTGTAGCCCTGCTTGCGCTGGGGGTTCTCCCTCCGACAGCGCAGCTCCCCAACAATAGTGCCATGTGCAGGTCGGGATGTGGGTCAAATGACAAATCAGATGATGATGGCTCCATTCTAATGTCTTTACTCTTCAAGTCAGGGCCCTCTGTAGCAAGGGATACCCCTCCATCCCTGGGAGATCAAAACCCAGATCTGAGGGAGGCTCCAGATCTTGGTGAGGACCCAATAGTGCACTGTTTAAACCTTCAGAGCTTTCTCAATCTTCTGCCATACAGTGCTCGCTTATGAGCAGCACCAAGGCACAGATCTTTTGCTTTCCCTCATCAATATACTACAAAAATGCTTACAGATCATTGGGTTGTTTCAGAGGTGCCCTTTTGGGTGGCCAAAGCCATGTCTAACCTTTATCAATTAACCTTTAACCAGCTTTTTGTTCCTCTAAAGGTGGATTCACTGGTTGTGAAGGTTATAAAGCACACCTCCCTTCCCAGTGAAGGCGGCATGATATTAAAGGATACCCAGGACTGCAGATTAGATTTTGTGCACAAAAGGCTCTTTGAGACTGCGGCCTTAAGATTGAAAGCAGCCACAGTGGTATCTTTTGTCGTCCGAGCTTGTCAATCTTAAGTTGCACCATGATCCGGCCACAATCGTGGACAGTAATTACAGTTTTTATTGATGAGAGTGGATTATGTGGCTGATGCCCTTTATGACCTTTTCAGAGCAGTGAGTAAGATGTCCGCTTACTCCATTTTTGCCAGATGTATCTTTCTTGGCTTCTTTTAGTTTCATCCTTTAATCCTTTTGGAACTTCTCTTGATTTGGCATTCCTGAAATATTTTTAAAAACCCACCTGTCTTGCCTTTATTTTCTCTGCCACTAGTTTGGAGAACCATATTGGTTTCCTTTTTCTCTTGTTTATTTTCCTCACATAAAGGTTGGTGGCCATTGGTTTTTTTTTTGTGGGGGGGTTCTCCTTTCATTTTGGACCATTGTTTTTCCACTTCTCTTATGCTTTCCCATTTTGAAGTTTGTGTGGCTCCCTCCACTTTAGCTGTTGCATCAAACCAAACCATTTGATGATCGCTACTTCCCAGGTGGACACCCACTCAGACATTAGACGCACACTCCCCATTTGTGAGGATCAGATCCAGTATTGCTTTTTTCCTCGTGGGTTCTGTCACCATTTTTCTGAGGAGAGCCATTGAAAAGCATCCACGACTACTCTACTTCTTTCTGACTCTGCATCCGGCTGGTTGAAGTGACCCAACAACAGCAACTCCCCTTTCTTTCCCAACTTTTGTATATCTGCAACTAGATCTTTTATCAGTTTGCTGCGATTGAGCTGGAGATCCGTAGACAACACACATGTAGATAAAAGATCCATCTTCTCTTTTCAGAGTGATCCTTATTGCTTCTTCCTTTTCCCTGCATTTCAGTCACTTGGATATTGGTCTTTACATAGACAACTACTCTTCTACCTTTTTGCCCATCTCTGTCCTTCCTAAATGGATTATAGCTCGGTATGTTTGTCTCCCATCTATGGGAATCACTGAACCATGTCTTTGTGATAGCAACAATATCCAAGTCTGCCCCTTACATCAGGGCTTGCAGATCATGAACTTTGTTGCTAAGATGGCAAGTGTTTGTGGTCATTGCTTTCCAGCTACCTTTAAACATTAATCTCATTTTTTAAATTAATGTCAAGCACAAGGAAGGCACCATAACACGGGACCGATAACAGAAGTGGAAGTCATGGTTCCACTGGGAACGAGTGATCACAATGTAATCAACTTTAAACTTGACATCGGGAAAGGGAAACATGCCAAAACCTTAACCACCACTTTGAACTTTAAAAAGGGTAAATACGATCGCATGAGAGCCATGGTAGAAAAACGACTCGAGAAGATGGTGGACAAACTTGAAACGGTAGATCAGGCATGGTCCCTACTGAAAAATACTATCACAGAAGCACAAGATCTCTACATTCCGAGGATTTCCAAAGATCGGAGAACAAAGAGCAAAAGAGAACCGGCATGGCTTACCATACAGGTGAAGGAAGCCATAAAAGAAAAGAAGGACTCTTTCAAAAAATGGAAATGCATAAAGACAACCGAAGCCTGGAACAAACATAAAGATGATCAGAAGAAATGTCACAAGGCGGTGAGGGATGCAAAACAGGAATATGAGGAAAAAATAGCCCAGGAGGCCAAAAACTTCAAGCCCTTCTTTAGATACGTGAAAGGGAAAAAACCTGCAAAAGAGGCAGTGGGACCCCTGGACGACCAGGGAAGAAAAGGGTACATCAAGGAAGATAAACAAATCGCAGACAAACTAAATTCCTTCTTTGCGTCCGTCTTTACGAAGGAGGACACCTCAACAATACCTGAAGCGGAGAAAGTGTTTGCAGGAGAAATAGAAGACAGCCTCACCACAGTTGAAGTGGACTTAGACCAGATATACTATCAGATCGACAAACTTAAAAGTGACAAATCCCCTGGACCGGATGGAATTCACCCGAGAGTCTTAAAGGAATTGAAGGTTGAAATCGGAGAGTTATTGCAAAAACTTGCAAACCTGACAATCAGAACTGGACAGATACCGGACGACTGGAGGATAGCGAACGTCACCCCAATTTTAAAAAAAGGATCGAGAGGGGAACCGGGCAACTATAGACCTGTGAGTCTTACATCTGTCCCCGGCAAGATGGTTGAAGCACTGATCAAGGATAGCATAGTCCGGCACTTGGACGCACATGACTTGATGAAACCCAGTCAACATGGATTCAGGAAAGGGAAATCATGTTTGACGAATTTACTCCAATTTTTTGAGACCGTGAACGAGCAAATTGATAGTGGGAAGCCGGTGGACATAATATACTTGGACTTCCAGAAAGCGTTCAACAAAGTTCCACACGAAAGACTTCTCAGGAAACTACAAAGCCATGGCATAGAGGGGGATATACAAAGATGGATAGGCAAATGGCTGGAAAACCGAAAGCAGAGAGTGGGCATAAATGGGAAGTTCTCCGACTGGGAGAAAGTGACTAGTGGTGTACCCCAGGGCTCGGTACTTGGGCCGATCCTTTTTAATATTTATATCAATGACCTGGAGGAAGGAACATCCAGTGAGATCATCAAGTTTGCAGACGATACAAAACTATGCCGGCGATCAGATCGCAGGAGGATAGAGAGAAACTCCAGAGCGACTTGTGTCGGTTAGAAACATGGGCGGAGAAATGGCAGATGAAGTTCAATGTGGAGAAATGCAAGGTAATGCATTTAGGCAATAAGAATAAGGAATACGAGTATACAATGTCAGGTGCAACTCTGGGGAAGAGTGAACAAGAAAAGGACCTGGGTGTACTGATAGATAGGACCCTGAAGCCGTCGGCACAATGTGCGGCAGCGGCAAAGAAGGCAAATAGAATGTTGGGCATGATAAAGAAAGGAATCTCGAGTAGATCGGAGAAAGTTATAATGCCGCTTTATAGGGCAATGGTCAGACCACACTTGGAATACTGCGTCCAACATTGGTCTCCCTACCTAAAGAAGGATATAAAACTGCTGGAGAGGGTGCAGAGACGAGCAACAAAACTGGTGAAGGGTATGGAGAAACTGGAATACGAGGACAGACTTATAACACTAGGATTGTTCTCCCTTGAGAAAAGGAGACTGCGAGGGGATATGATCGAGACCTTCAAAATACTGAAAGGAATCGACAAAATGCAGAGAAGATTATTTACATTGTCCAATTTGACACGGACTAGAGGACATGTAATGAAGCTAAGGG
Organism: Geotrypetes seraphini; assembly: GCF_902459505.1. Taxonomy (NCBI): domain Eukaryota; kingdom Metazoa; phylum Chordata; class Amphibia; order Gymnophiona; family Dermophiidae; genus Geotrypetes; species Geotrypetes seraphini. The sequence continues at coordinate 25,553,427 of NC_047101.1, read as the reverse complement.
GGGACAGGTTCAGGACTAATGTCAGGAAGTTCTGCTTCACTCAGAGAGTGGTTGACACCTGGAATGCCCTCCCAGAGGAGATTATTGCGGAATCGACCGTCCTAGGCTTCAAGAGCAAACTAGATGCATATCTCCTTAAGAGAGGCATATAAGGATATGGTGGACTATAAATTACGCCAGGTGTACACCTGGCAGGGCCTCCGCGTGTGCGGATCGCCGGACTTGATGGACCGAAGATCTGACCGGAGATGGCAGTTCTTATGTTCTTATGCTCACCAAGAGTTCTCTTCTGCACCTGGAAGCTCAAATGATGTTTTGATGGGCAGGGGCCCATCTGCAGGTGTGCTTGGTGGCGCATGTTGCAGGAGTGGACAGTGTGAAAGCAGATATCCTCAGCTGCAAGACTCTCTGGATCTGGGAATGGTCACTATTCCAGGAAGCTGCCTTCTGCATAGTGAATCGGTGAGGGTGTCCAACATTTGACCTGATGCCGTTGGCTGCTAGCAAGAAAGCAGATTGGTTCTTCAGTTGAAGATGTGAGCTGAGATGCGAGGTCTGGACACCCTGGTTCAACCCTGGCCAAAGCCTTCCCTTTGTGTTCCATGATAGGACGAACTCTGCGCAGGATCATGATATACTAGGGAAGAGTAATTCTAATAGTACTGGACATCAACCACCCTCTCTGTAAAGAAGAATTTCCTAACATTACTCTTGAGTCTACCACCCCTGAACCTCAAATTATGCCCTCTGGTTTTACCGTTTTCCTTTCTCTGGAATAGATTTTGTTCTATGTTAATAACCTTTCAAGTATTTGAACGTCTGAATCAGATCTCTCCTGTCCCTCCTTTCCTCTAGGGCAGGGGTGTCGCACTCAATCACATAAGGGGCCGAAATCTACAACATAGGCTAAGGCGCGGGCTGAATTTTTTATTAAGATACTTAGGGGTCCTTTTATTAAGGTACTCTAACCGATTTAGCATGCGCTGAATGCACACCTTAATAAAAGAACCCCTTAGTCTTAGTAGAAGTATAGGGTTACAACCTTTCCAATCCCACGCCGGCTCTGTGATGTAAACAAAATAAATAAAAAAGACTTTTCCTCTCTCTTGTAGGTCCTAGTTCACATGTATTGTATTTGATTACCCTCACATTCTCCCACACCCAAGCACTCCTCTTCACCCGCAGTCAGAAACTTCTCCCTTGTCCAGCATGTTTCTCCCTGTACTCCTCGTCCGCAGTCCTGCGCTTATCCTCCAGGAAATAATCTTGACATGGGGATGTCAACGAGGTCAAAACTGCCCCTAAGTCTCAAAGTGCAGCAAGAAGCAAAGCAGAAAACGCACTCAAAAACACATATGCTACCTGGTAGCGGTACCTCTCTCAAGCCCAGCTCCTCCAGCTATGCTACGGGATCTCTCCCTCATGCTCTTAACTCGCCATCCCTGTCCCACCTTCAAACTTATCTTGCAAGGCACTTGTGACTGGCCCCGCAGTTTTCCCTCAGCCCCACCCTGCCAGAAACAGGAAGTGGCATCAGAGGGGGCGTGTTGCAGCTTAGGGAAAGATGTTGCGTTAGAGGTGACAGGATACCCGAGAAGAAAAACTGCAGGGCTCGTTACGGGCGCTTGTACCTGTCTGCTGGTGGGCCAACGTAAGTTCAATTTTGTATTTGTTTGGCGGGCCAAATTTTATAACACCACGGGGCCCGTAGGCCAGAGTTTGACATGTCTGCTCTAGGGTATACATATTCAGGGCTTCCAGTCTCTCATATGTCTTCTGGCGCAAACCTCCTACCATTTTTGTTGTCTTTCTCTGGACCGCTTCAAGTCTTATGTCTTTTGCCAGATAGGGTCTCCAAAATATAACACAATACTCCAAGTGGGACCTCACCATCTACCTGTACAAGGGCATCAACTCTTTCTTCTATTGGCCACGCCTCTCTCTATACAGCCTAGCAACAGCCACTGCCTTGTCACACTGTTTCTTTGCTTTTAGATCTTAAGACACTCACCCCAAGATCCCTTTCCCCATCCATGTACATCAGCCTCTCACCTCCCTTCACATATAGCTCTTTCAGATTTCTAATCCCCAAATGCATTACTTTGCACTTCTTTGCATTGAATTTTAGTTGCTAGATACTAGACCATTTCTCTAACTTTTGCAGATCCTCTTTCATGTTTTCCACTCCCTCCTACTCTGTTACAAATCTTGGTATCATCCGCATGTTTCTCTGGGAGCAAAAAATTATGCAAATGAAGCTCCCTATAAGAGTTCTCACAAGGAGGGATTGACTACTCGAAGGTTTAGGAATGGTGTCTACTAGTAGGAAGATTAAGGTAAGAACCTATTCTTTCTTACTCCCACTACTTATTTCTATAGCGCTGCCAGATGTAATCTTCAGGAGTCTGTATGTTAAATGATCAATCCCCAACTGCAAACCAGCTTTGCGGAAGTGTCACAGCTTTCCGTACCTCCCTCATTCCCAGTGGAGTGGAGTGCACTTCAGTTTTTCCTTCTGAAAGCGAACTGTGCAGAGGTGTTTCTGATCTGCTCTGGTTAGTTTTTCTTTTTTTTGAGATTTTGGTGCCCTGAGACCCCTTATTTGGGGGTTCTCTGCCTGGGAATGCAGGTTCCACGGAGCCGAACTACAGCTTACAGGGCAAACCCTCGGGTGGACCTGTGGAGATAGTCTGCTGTTTGTCACTTCTGGCTTGTGTTCTGTTCCCCTTGGGAGCCAGCTTTTCTTCTGAATTTTTCAGAGGCTTGAATGCAGGCTGTGGGCTCCCTGTGTAAAAACCCTCAGGGTATCAGGCAACTGGCTATATATTTGCTGCTTCACCCTCCCCCCTCCCCCTCCCCCACACACACTCCCTGATCGCATTCTGGGGATCTGTAGGGGTAGAAGTCTGGGTCGGTCTGACTGGCAGCCCAAAGATTTCCTGGTTTGGAGCCATTTCATTGAAAGTTGTGAGGCAGAAAGTCCTTTCCATTTTCACAGGCTGCAGGGAAAGCTGACAGGCAGGCACCTTTACGGAACTGTAAGTGCAACCTCATTTTCCTATGGGGTCATTCCATGTCAAGTAGACCAATACTGAAAACCGCCAAATGAAATTCTGCAAAATTTTTTGGCTCTATTTCAATTTGTTCAGGTTTTTGAATAAAAGCAATTGATCCACTCCCATGCCTCTTGTGACCTAAAACGCCAACTTTGCTTAAGCACTGTGGCAGAAGGAAATTACCTAGGAGTCTGAAATTTTGCAGTTTGGTACAACATCTTTTGGGCAAGTTTCTGTGGCAAGTTTGAAATCTTTTGCGAACATGCTTCCATTTCTACAGGTCAGCAAAATAGGCCAAAAAATTCACGAATGAAAATTTTTGGCAACATTTGGTTCCATACTGCTGCTGGCAGGTAAGTCAGCTGAGGGTACAACTTTACCAGCAGACATGTACCATGAGATACTTCCAAGATTTGTAATACGAGCCTTTACAGCGAAGTGAAGCTGAAGATATGATCATTCAAAAAATATGGCTTTATGCATTTTTGCAAATTTTCACTGTTTTTCAGATTCAAATATCTCTGTGTAGGTTTTTTTTTTTTTTTTTGTTCTGCCTGATGAAGTGGTCATAGGTGCATTAAGGTCTGCAATAATATGCTGTTCAGGGATCCAGCATATGTCTCTGTGGGGAGGCCAGTGAAATGACCGTGCAGGACCTTGTGGATGCAAAAAATTAACCAGGACATCGCATTCTTCCATTGAAATTTCACATACATGACCAATTCACCAAGAATTGTCATATATGCAAGCTAAGTATTGTCCAGGTTGAAAGCTGGATGCTTGAAAGGTTGGGCATGTTCAGGATCAGTATCAGACTCTAAGACATAGGCAATGAATGAGCTGGTGTCGCTTGAAATTTTGCTACTGCAGCGTCTAGCAGTGTCTATGGGCTTAAATTGGTTATTTTCTCTTGTTCCAGCCACTGTGTGGCCCATACTAAATCTTTGCTCCTGAGCAGGTCTTATTGCTTCAATATCTTCCTAAGTAGCAATGAAGAAAAGTTTGATTCCTGAGACAGATTAATCTCAGAATTCAAATAGATCCCTTGGTGTCAGAATTTGGTTATTGAGAGGGCGTTGTAAGTTGGCATGGGCAGCTAAATGCTTGGCTGTTCCCCCAATCCCATCACATGGAGATTGCCATGGCTGGTGCCAAATAAGTTCCACTCAGCAGTAATTTGGAAGTCAGTATCATAGGCTGCAGAGGTTAATGAAATTCTTGAAGTTTTTATCTAAAATAATAAAACGCTAGCCGTGCATGCGCACTCAACTGCGTGCTTCTTTGATCTCTGTTCCGTGAGATGTAGGTCCGTGGCTTTGCAGGGGTGCGCATGCGCGAGTCCCCAGCCTTACTTAAGTTTCCAGCACCTACCACTCGCCGCTAGCACTGGACTTCCTGCTCTCCCTGTCGGCTCCTCTCACCCTACCTCGGACTTAAACTGCTGTTGTGAGACATGTGAGGCGGGGATCGATAGAGGAGCCGCGGCACCTTTTCAAACCCTCTCCAGCACTGCCGCCATCTTTGCTAAGTTTTTAAAGTCCTGAAAAGCCGTCGGCTGTGAAGTATGCAGGTGGCATACTTCACAGCCAATGGCTTTTCAAACCGCCCCCCCCCCCCCCAGCACCGCCGCCATCGTTGATAAGTTTTTTTTTTTAAACATGGTAGTCCAGCGGTATCCCTACCTCGCTCTCGCGGCTGCCAATGCTGGAGGGAGCTTTGTTAAGGCCTGGCTTCTTCGGGCAGCAGCAGCATTTAAAATTTGCTGCTGTTGCCGACTTCAGGCCTTACTCTCTGGCGGGTCCTGCCTACTTCCTGTTTTCATGAAGACAGGACCGACCAGAGAGGAAGACCTGAAGCCTGGCAACAGCAATGAATTATGAATGCTGTTGCTGCCTGATGAAGTTCAAGGAGGAAAGGGAGCAGAGGGGGAGAGAATGGCTTAGAGGGAAGAAGACATGGCAGGGCATGCATGGTAGGAGGAAGGTATGACACACCAAGTGAAAAGGAAGGGGGGAAGGAAGGAGGAGATGCCATATGGAACAGAGAGAGAGAGAAGGCGGACACTGGATGGAAAGAGAAGAGAGGGCAGTGAATGGAAGGGGAAAAACAAGAGGGTGAACAGTAGATAAAAGGGTTTAGAGAGGGAGACAGACACTGAATGGAAGTGTGGGGGAGAGGAGGGACAGCTGAATGGAAGTCTGAGGGACAGGGGGCGCAGACGTTGGAAAGAAGTGGGGAGAGAAAGAAAGACAGACAGATAGTGGGAGGGAGGGATACAGAAAGGAAAGAAAAAAGAGACGGGGCAGGGAGAGAGACAGAAAGAAAGAAAGACAGCGGCAGAGAGAGACAGACAAACATATATTCTAGCACCCGTTAATGTAACGGGCTTAAAGACTAGTATTGCTATATTGCGCAGCAGAACCATCACTAAAGTAGTGAATATGACTTGAGACACGCAAGACTTAAGAACATAAGCAATGCCTCTGCTGGGTCAGACCTGAGGTCCATCATGCCCAGCAGTCCGCTCACGCGGCGGCCCAACAGGTCCAGGACCTGTGCAGTAATCCTCTATTTATACCCCTCTATCCCCTTTTCCAGCAGGAAATTGTCCAATCCTTTCTTAAACCCCTGTACTGTACTCTGCCCTATTACTCCCTCTGGAAGCGCATTCCAGGTGTCCACCACTCGTTGGGTAAAGAAGAACTTCCTAGCATTCGTTTTAAATCTGTCCCCTTTCAACTTTTCCAAGTGTCCTCTTGTTCTTTTATTTTTCGAAAGTTTGAAGAATCTGTCCTTCTCTACTCTCTCTATGCCCTTCATGATCTTATAAGTCTCTATCATATCCCCTCTAAGTCTCCTCTTCTCCAGGGAAAAGAGACCCAGTTTCTCCAATCTCTCAGCGTATGAGAGGTTTTCCATCCCTTTTATCAAGCGTGTCGCTCTCCTCTGAACCCTCTCGAGTAACGCCATATCCTTCCTAAGGTACGGAGACCAATATTGGACGCAGTATTCCAGATGCGGGCGCACCATCGCCCGATACAATGGCAGGATAACTTCTTTTGTCCTTGTTGTAATACCCTTCTTGATTATGCCTAGCATTCTATTTGCTTTCTTTGCGGCTGTTGCGCACTGTGCCGTCGGCTTCATTGTCATGTCCACCATTACCCCCAAGTCCCTTTCTTGGTTGCTCTCATTCAATAATATCCCTCCCATCGTATAGTTGTACCTCGGGTTTCTGTTTCCAACATGCAATACTTTACATTTCTCAACGTTGAACTTCATCTGCCATCTCGCCGCCCATTCCCCCAATTTGTTCAAGTCCCTTTGCAATTCTTCGCATTCCTCTTTAGTCCCAGCTCCACTAAATAGTTTTGTATCGTCCGCAAATTTTATTATCTCACACTTCGTGCCTGTTTCTAGATCATTTATGAATATATTAAATAGCAGCGGCCCGAGCACTGAGCCCTGCGGAACACCGCAGATGCAGAATAAGCTTCCTCAAAAATGCATGAACAGCAATAGTATCGTGACGCAAGTAGTCACTGATCATGCATATGCATAGGCTTTGTATATCAGGATTGCAGAAGTAGACAACGAAGGGGTATAATGTTGCTTGGATATTTTCCCAGTACTGCATCCTGAATGATGAAGGAATAATTTTCAGCGAAGTCCATCCAAACAATAGCATGTCCCTCATTTATATTTGCTTTCAGTTCCTTCAGATAAGCACTTTGGTACTTGGAAATAAAATGGTGGCTGATTAAATTAGAAATTTTTCCAATTAATTCGGAAGTGAAGTACTCTATGGATACCTGTCGAGTTTCCAGTGTATCCCGATCAGTGTGAATCCACTGCTTAAATTCAATGATATCATCTGGATCATGTTCACCAAAGAACTCAGTAAAATATTCCCCCAGAGGGATCTGCCCAGGACATATTTCACACTGCTGCAACATGCAGTTTTTTTAGTTCATATCACATACAGTTTTATTCAGAAGCACCTTGTAGTCATCTGGAACTGCAATTGCTGAAATCATAAGTTTCATATTCTGGTGGATTGTGCAGACACAGACTGAATGAGTCCCTGATGAACTGACTGTGACACAGAACTTTGAGAACCCAATTTCAGGCCCATGCTGACTATGATAGGTGGTGTACAGTTCCTTCAGATTGCATAATAGCAATCTATTCTGCTTTTGTACTTTTTCACCACTAATCCAAACAGATGCATCATCTTTTTTGCCTGGGCATATTCTAGAGATTTCATTGTCTTCTTAAAAATCCAGGACTTTCTGTGTAATCTGCTGAGCAAGCACTTTTCCTCTCTTTGTTGCTGAAACAGCAAGAATGCCACCCTGCTGTTTCAGCTTCCTGGCCTTTTTAACCATTCTTCTTGAAACGCCAATTTCCAAAGCAGTTTTTTCAATAGTCCAGCTGTGTGGAACAAGAGTATTTCTCCCTATTACTAGATAGTTCCAACTTCTGCTTCAGTTCAGTCAATAGAAGGTCATAGTCAGAACACCTTTTACATTGGCCACTTTCTGGTTCTCCTTTGATATCAGCTGGAGTTAAGTCACCAATAACTGCAATTTGGTCTGCAATTGCATTATAGGCTTCAGAGAGTTTGCGCATAACTTAAGGAATTTTGCTGGCTATTCCGTTGAATCTTTAGAGGAGAGATTTCTAGTGGTGAAATGCTGGCATTGAGGTTTTCAGACGCATTGATAGGGTCATCACTGTCAGAATCACACTTAGGGCTACTTAGATCGTGCAGTTTGACTAGCAAGTCTTGTCTGCATCTTGGGCAAAGCTTTTGGCCTGGTTTAAACTCGTGCTTTGTGATAGCATGTAAATGATCAGCTGCAGGAAGACCAATGGGGCGTAGACCTTTGATATTGCTGTGATTCTGTTTTCTGAAAGGATTACAGCAGTTTTTCTGTAGAATTTCAAACTTCGTCAGAATCAAGGCTTCATTATGAGTACAATTTGTCAAGGAAAATACGATAGGAAACGCAATTCTGGACTTAATTCTAAATGGACTACGAGGACCGGCGCAAGGTGTAGAAGTAGAGGGGACATTGGGAAACAGTGATCACAATGTGATCCACTTTGACCTGGACACACAGGAGTGAAACATTGATCCAGAACGAAAGGCACAGCGCTGAACTTCTGAAAAGGGAATTACGAAGATTAAGAAGAGGATAGGCACTGTAAAGACGCTAGAGCAAGCATGGTCCCTTTTTAAGGACAGTCACCGAGGTGCAAAATCTTTATATACCGCGTTTCGACAAGGGATCCAAGAGGAAAAAGAACAAGGAACCAGCGTGGCTCACTGTAACGGTGAAGGAAGTGATCAGAGACAAGAAGACTACGTTTAAGGAATGGAAAAGATCAAAAACAGACGAAAACTGGAAAAAGCACAAACTGCATCAAAGCAGGTGCCATAAGGTGGTAAGAGAGGCCAACAGAGACTACGAGGAAAAAATAGCTAAGGAGGCCAAAAACTTCAAGCCGTTCTTTCGCTATATTAAGGGGAAATGACCCGCGAAGGAAGCAGTGACAATGGAATAAAGGGAGTGCTAAATGAGTGTGTGGCACAGTGATTGAAGCTACATTTTCAGCACCCTCGGGTTGGGAATTCAAACCCCGCACTGCTCCTTGTTACTCTGGGAAGTCACTTAATCTTCCATAGCCCCAGGTACATTAGATAGATTGTGAGCCCGCCGGGATAGATAGGGAAAATGCTTGAGTACCTGATTGTAAAACCGCTTAGATAACCTTGATAGGCGGTACGTAAAATCCTAATAAAACTTGACAAAGCCATCGCCGACAAAGTGAACACATTTTTTGCGTCTGTGTTAACCGAAGAGGATATACACAACATATTGGAAACCAACAAGCTATACGCGGGAAATGAAGACGGGAAACTGACAAGGTTGACGGTCAGTCTAGAAGAGGTATGCCGGCAGATTGATAAAAATGATAAATCCCCAGGACAGGATGGCATCCATCCGAGGGTAATCAAGGAACTGAAAGGAGATATAACTGAACTGCTTCAACTAATAGCAAATCTGTCGATCAAATTGGGAAGGATTCTGGAAGACTGGAAGATGGCGAATGTACGCCGATGTTCAAGGAAGTTTCGAGGGGTGATCTGGAAAACTACAAATCAGTGAGTCTGACCTCGGTACCGGGAAAGATGGTAGAGGCGCTGATGAAGGACCGCATCATTGAGCACCTTGACGGACACGATCTGATGAGGACCAGCCAGCATGCTTCAGCAAAGGAAGATCTTGCTTGATGAACTTCCTGTACTTCTTCGGCGAATTGACAAAGGTGATCCGATCGACATTGTATTTCTGGATTTTCAGAAGGCGTTCGATAAGGTTCCACATGACCGACTACTTCGGAAAATTGCGAGCCATGGAATCGAAGGTGAAATACTTGCATGGATTAAAAAGTGGCTGGCGGATAGGAAACAGAGAGTGGGGGGTAAATGGACAATACTTGGACTTGAAAAGCGTCACCAGTGGAGCTCTGCAGGGTTTGGGGCTTGGACCTGTGCTCTTCAACATATTTATAAACGATCTGGAAATTGATACGATGAGTGAGGTGATTAAATTTACAGACGATAACAAAGTTATTCAGAGTAGTGAAGACACAGGATTGCGAAGATCTGCAACGCGATATAAACACGCTCGAGAAATGGGCCACGACATGGCAAATGAAGTTCAATGTGGATAAGTGTAAGGTGATGCATGTCGGTAACAAAAATCTTATACACGGGGCGGTACTTGGAGAGACCCCCAAGGAAAGAGACTTGGGAGTACTGGTCGACAAGTTGATGAAGCCGTTCGCGCAATGTGCGGCAGCGGCAAAAAGAGTGAACAGAATGCTAGGAATGATTAAGAAGGGGATCACAAACAGATCGGAGAAGGTTATCATGCTGCTATACTGGGCCATGGTACGCCCTCACCAGCACTGGTCGCCGTACATGAAGAAGGACATGATACTACTCGAAAATGTCCAGAGAAGAGCGGCTAAAATGGTTAAGAGGCTGGAGGAGTTGCCGTACAGAGAGAGATTAGAGAAACTGGGCCTCTTCTCCCTTGAAAAGAAGAGACTTGAGAGGGAACATGATAGAAACATTCAAGATACTGAAGGGAATAGACTTAGTATATAAAGACAGGCTGTTCACCCTCTCCAAGGTAGGGAGAACGAGAGGGCACTCTCTAAAGTTAAAAGGAGATAGATTCCATACAAACGTAAGGAAGTTCTTCACCCAGAGAGTGGTAGAAAACTGGAACACTGTTCCGGAGGCTGCACCTATAAGGTAAACAGTGCGGGGAGGCCAGGGGAAAACGGAGGCCTTCTCAGGAGGGGGGGCACAGTCCTTCGGAGTGGGGGGGGTGGGACAGGCCTTCAAGGAGAGGTGCAGGCCTTCAAGGGAGGAACAGGCCTTCAAAGGGGGGGTGCAGACCTTCAAGGGGGGGGGACAGGCCAGGGATGGTGGCATAGGCCTTCAAGGGGGGGGGGGGGACAGGCCTTCAGGGGTGGGGTGCAGGCCCGTAAGGGGAAGTGCAGGCCTTCAGGGGGGATTGACCTTCAGGGGAGGGGGGCCCTGGTGTAGAAGTACAGGGAGGGAGGGAAAGGGGGTTCAAAGAGACGTGCATATGCCGGACTTTGGGCGGGAAGAAATAATGGGTCTAAAAATAGAGGAGAGGGAGAGAGAGGATGGATAATGGGATTTAGGGAGGGAAGGAACAGAAAGGGAGAGAAGTTGGACACAAGGGATGGTGTACTGTGGAGGGAGGGATAGAGATACTGGATAGGAGGGTGGTTGGGAAAAGAAAGGGAGAGATGGTGGACCCTGGGGTGGTGGGGAAGGAGGGAGAGATGCTGGATGAAAGGGTAGTTAAGCAAAGGTGGATCTGTGGATGGAGACGAAAAAAAGGAAAGATGCCAGACCTCCGGGGGAGGGAAGGGGAATGGAAGGGGAGGACAGAGATGGCAGATGGATGGTTAGCAAGAAGAAAGAAGGAGACCCTAGCAAGCAAGTTATCAGAAGACAACCAGAGCCTGGGACCAACAAGATTTGAATAATGACCAGACAACAAAAGGTAGAAAAACTAATTATATTTTCTGTTTTGTGATTACAATATGTCAGATTTGAAACGTGTATCTTGCCAGAGCTAGTGTTAGACCACAAACGTGAGCTAGGATTTAACAGAGAGAGAAGAAGTCTTTTTTGTTTTGTTTATTTTTTTACACCACAGCACCAGTGTGGTTAGGAGAAGGCAAAGGGGGTGAAGAGGCTATAAAATAAACTCACCAGGATGTTTGAAAAAAACACCCAATTGGGCAGGAAAATTGAATCGAAAAACCAATTCAATAGGCTGAATCGAATCAAAATTTTTTTTCCTGAATCGGCAGCACTAGATTCCAATACTGCAGGGTTCTAACTTATTATTAGTCTCCATAAGATAATTTCAATACTGCAGGGCTCTAACTTATTATTAGTCTCCATAAGATAAGTCACCTAAAAATACAGAATGGTAAGGTGAAAAATATCTGTGTGAGAACACAATGAAAATTGAGCTTCGTTTTTGCTCCAAACTTCACAGATGGCCTCCTCAGGACAGGATGCAGCGGATGGCAGCCAGATTTGCGGCCGTTTATCTTGTGCGCAGCAGGCCGCAAGTGAGGGGGGGGGGGTGAGACTTGTGCGGATTATTAGTCTCTATAAGATAAGTCACCTAAAAATACAGAATAAAATTAAGGTAAAAAATATTAGTGTGAGTACACAATGAAAATAGAGCAAAGCAATTTGTACATGTCAGCAAGTGCAGAGTAAGTTTCCAAAATCCACACAGGCATAGCCTAGTTAACTAGGGAAAGAACCAGATGCTGCACAGAAAAAATAGACGGAAAGCAACACACCAAAAGTAAGCTTTGTTAAATAATGAAGTCATATGGTGTTATAAGGTCATGATGAACATTAAAGCCAGACTTGTTCATACAGCCACTGTGCTGTGATAGTTGCAAGTCAGAACATGTTCAGAAAAGCTGCATGTAGCAGACATACTTCTACAGCTATGCATACATTCTGTGAATCGTATAATAATAATTTTATTCTTATATACCGCCATACCAAAAAGTTCTAGGCGGTTCACAACAAGGTGAGCTAATACATGGGATACAGATAAAATACAAATTAGAATAATGGACTTAAAAACAGATAAAGGCAGAAAGCATTTACAATATAATAAAGAAAATACCAGCATGACAGGGAAAGAAGTAATACATAGAACAGATAAAATACATCAAGTTGAATATAAGGAACTTGATTAAAAAAATAAAGCAGAGAATGCATTAAGATACCAGCCTATCAAAGAATTGAGTCTTTTAACAATTTTTTAAAATCAAGATAGGAAGAGACCTCTAACATAATTTTTCCAAGCCATACATTCAATTTATTGGCTTGAAATGAGAGGGTTCTCTCAAGGAACTTCTTATATCGACAGGATTTTATGGAGGGATATGAAAACAAGTGCACTCTACGTGTGGTCTTTTTCATTATTTTGCATATGATTATGCGTTTGGGCTTGCACGCAGTAAGTAGTTTGTGCAAGCTAATGCATGTTTTGACTGTCGTCTTGCAAAAGTGCACTGTAAGTTTGTCAAATGCTGAGCATAGTATGAGACGAGTACTTGTGGCTGGCAAAGCTTGGTTATGAGTTCTCAGATCAATATAGTTCCACTGCACATTCACAATGAAGTGCCAATGACCCTTCAACATAACATGTTTACGCAAGTAAGTAATGCTTATTTTTAAACCATCAATTCTCATCAAAGAAAGATCGGGTCCAAGATGAAACAGGATAGCTTTTGTAGCAAAAAAACATGCTCTTTCAAATGATATTTTTTTAAAAAAAACTACACATTAGAGATATTCTAATCTGAAAAACAGTGAAAATTTGCATAAATACATAAAGCCATATTTTTTGAATGGTCATATCTTCAGCTTCACTTAACTGTAAAGGCTCGTATTGCAAATCTTTGAAGTACCTCATGCTACATGTCTGTTGGTAAAGTTGTATCCTCAGCTGACTTACCTACCAGCAGCAGTATGGAGCCAAACTTTGCCAAAAATTTTTGTTCATGAACTTTTTTGTCTAATTTGCTGATCTGTAGAAATGGAAACACATTTACAAAAGATTTCAAACTTGACACAGAAACTTGCCCCAAAATGTTGTACCAAACTGCAAAATTTCAGACTCCTAGGTAGTTTCTTTCTACCGCAGTGTTTAAGCAAAGTTGGCGTTTTAGGTCACACGAGGCATGGAAGTGGATAGATTACTCTTCTTCAACCACCTCTAGCTCCTGACCAAATTGAGATAGATCCCAAAATTTTTGCAAAGTTTCATTTGAGACCCTAGGCAACACCCCTTTCTCTCAATCCCACTCTGAGCCTCCACCCCAGGCCCATCTTCCTCCTTCCCCTCACCTTTGCAAGGGTCACCACTTACATTATTCATTATTCTTTGGAGAGTTTGGGCCTGTAACCCTCCCTACCACCACCTCCTGTTCCTCCGAGGGTTTCCGACCGCTGCTCCTTCACTTCTCCCCCTCAGCTCCTCGGGGTGCTTGCAGCCCACACTCCTCTACAGCTCCTTCTTCCCTACTGCATACAGGCTCAGCACCCCCTCTACGGACTTCTCGGAGGAGCTGCAGTTTGTAGTACCCTTTGCGCCACCTGCTACTCCTCTTCCTCCTTCCCCACTGCGCCCAACACCTGCAGCAAACACCTCCCCCTCCCCCCCCGGAACTTCCTCTTCACGCATCCTCCCACGACGCTCACCTGCTGCAGAGGCTCCCACTTCCATCCTATAGACGCGGCGAAGAACGCTCATACAGCCAGCAGGTAGCAAGATCAGCCATAGCACCTGCAAGCGGTGCTCAGAGGAGAAGCTTTGGGCTGAGCATCACTTGCAAGTTCTGTGGCTGATCTTGCTGTCGATGCCGTGGTGGGGCCCAATCTTGCTGTCATTGGGGGGGGCCCGATCTTGCTGTCATCGAGGGGAGGGGGGCCTGATCATGCTGTCATCGGGGGGCCCGATCTTGCTATCGTGCCTCCTGGGCCTATCCATTAATCCGGTCCTGCATCTACTCAACTTTTCTGAGCTCCTTTGAAGTCTATGTTGGCGGTTAAGGGTACCGTTTTGTTTATGAGCAGAACATTTGTTTAGCCTGTTGTATCAGTTGCCTCTACTTCACATGTGAGGGTGCTTTTGTATTCTTGGGTACTGACTGCTAGAAAGGTGCTTTACTGAGCGGTAAAGTACACTGGAGGCAGAGTGAAAAAATCGAAGTGGATTCCTTCTGCAGTCTATACAAGTATGGGGAAATAACCCTGTTGTCTAGAATGTCTCACCTATCTACTGGAAAAGGGCTTTTTATTCCTGGACCAGTGGGTTATTTTCCTCCACCCACTAGGACTTTGTTGGAAGTGTCAAATTTCAGAGGCTTAAAACCATCCCCCTCTTACCTCATCATTGTCCCTGTGAACATCAGTTCTTCCCACAAGCCAGACTGTAGGAGCTTGTCTTTTCTGCTTGTTTTATTTTGTATAATTTCATTCTTTACATTTGTGGTTTTTGCTCTCGTGTTTCACATGGAGACGGTGCGCTCAGTGATAGCATCGGTGGTGCTGGGGGAGTTTCTAGGCTCTAAGATTTGATGGAGGCATATCTCTATATTATCTCAGGACAAGCAGGCAGCATATTCTCACGTATGGATGACATCACCAATGGAGCCCCGGTACAGAACACTTTAAAAGTGCATAGCCACTTTAATAGAGAGCTGCACGGGAATGGGGACGACGGGAATCCAGTGCTTTCAGCGTCCTTCTCCCCCCTCAGTTTTACCTTAAGCACCTTTTCCTCTCCACTCCACCTTTCTTCCCTTTCTCCCTCCCTGCCCTTTACCTTTGTGGCGCTTACCCGCCCGACTGACAACAGAACAGGCCCGGTCTGTCAAACCTCCCTGCCCTGTAGCCGCAAATTTAAATTACTTTCTTACAGCAGCTTCAATACTCTTTTGCCGTCGTCAGTTTAGCCTTGGTGGGGCCTAATGGGTTGCCATACTGTTATTCTTCACCTTATGGCTGTTTTTCCATTCAGGGCACTCCTGATAATTTTTCATCCGGGCGGTTGCTTTGCTGGGGTAGTTGTCTTCACCAACATCCTCCAACGGTTCTCGCAGTGTCGGGACCTCAGCCTTGCCACTTTCTACTTCCCCTGCTTTTCTCACCAGTGCATTCTCATGCGGGTTCTTCAGAAGCAGTTTCCCTTCGGTGCCGTCAGGAATCCGGTTCCCACCGACGTCTGTAATCCGGTGCCCTCTGAGCACAAGTTTGGAGGCTCAGCTTCTCCTTTTGTTGGCGGGAGGACATCTTGGGGTGCTGTTAGCAGTGCACATGGCAGGAATGGACATCGTTCAAGCGGATTTTCTCAGTCAGACTCTGGATCCCAGAGAGTTGTCTCCATTTCAAAGAGTGTTCGATTGCATAGTAGATCAGTGGGGGCGGTCAACAAGAAAGCAGATTGGTTCTTCAGTTGCCGTCGTGAGGCTGGCAGCGAAGTCCTGTACATGCTGGTGCAGCCTTGGCCATGGGAAGGTCTATTATGTCTTCCCTCTGTGGCTCACGATATGGCATCTGTTGAGAGAGAGAGTGGCTCACGGTGGTCTGGTAATCCTGGTCACACCTGATAGGCCGAGGCATCCATGGTATGTCAACTTCATTCAGCTTCAGCAGGATTGGGGGCTCCGGCTACCTTATCATTCTCTCCCCATCACGTAAGGTCTGATCGCGATGCAGGAACTGGACCACTTTGGTCTTACAGCACTTTGGTCTTGAGCGCTCATCCTTGACTAGCCAGGGCTACTTTTCAGCTGTGACTGCCATGTTGCTACACAGCTAAAGGAAATCCACAGTGGCTGCCTATGCGTAGGCTTGGAGATGTTATCCTTGTTGGTCCATTGAGTCCTGGAGTTCCTGCAGAATGACCCGAAGAAGGGGCTAGCAATAGCTTTGCTCCGGATGCAGATTGCCTGTCTTTTGTGTATAGACCCCCCTCTCCTCTGAGAGGCAACTCATCCAGATGTGGCTCATTTTCCTCATGGCACTCAGCAACTTAGACCTCTGTTGCAACTTTCTTGTCCAACTTGGATCTTAATCTAGTTCTCTGATCTTTGGGTCATCCACTGTATGAGCCTCTGGAATAGGTGGCCCTTATGGATCTCATGATCAAGACTGTCTTCCTGATGGCTTTTACCTCAGCCCGTAGGGTTCCGGAGCTTCAGGCTCTTTCCTGTTGGGATCCTTTTCTGCATATTACAGATTATCCCAGGACAAGCAGGCAGCATATTCTTGACTGATGGGTGACGGCACCGACGGAGCCCCGGTACGGACAATTTTAGAGTGATTGTACTCTAAGAACTTGGAAAGTTCTAGTAGGCCGCACCGCGCATGCGCGAGTGCCTTCCCGCCCGAAAGAGGCGCGCGGTCCCCAGTTTCTTAGTTTCTGCGGAGCTAAGAAGACGCGTTTCTTTCAACAGCTGTTGAAGACTTTTTTCCTGTCGCCTTCCCGCTCGCGTAAACCCTTAAGGAAATATTGTTTCCTTCATTTTCTTTTATTTTCTTTAAAAAAAAAAAAAACTTTGGTTTTTTTTCACTTCTTTCAAATTCGCCCTGGCGGGGCCTGTTGCCACCATCGAGGCCTCGGCCTTCGATTTGGCAGAAGCCGTTTTTACCTTCATGCCCCCTCAACCCGGGTTTAAGAAGTGCCAGCGGTGTGCACGACCAATTTCACTCACTGACCCACACAACTGGTGTCTACAGTGTCTTGGTCCTGACCATCGAGCGTCTACCTGCACCCGCTGTGCGACTTTAAAAAAGAGAACTCTGAAAAATCGGCAGATCCAGCAGCAATTATTGTTTGGTGCCGAGATGTCTGACTCTGCGGCACCGACATCGGCCCCGTCTCAGTCGGCACCCACCTCGTCGACACCAGCGATACCGCGTCGGCGTCGCATCCCTCAGGTAAGCCGGCTAAGAAGCCTTCCCCGTTGGAACGTCCTCCGGTCTCAGTAGCAGCGAGCCCAGTCCTGCCGACCTCGAGGCGTCCACGGAAGCGCTCCGCCCCAATAGAGGTGAGCCCCTCGACCTCGGGTTCCTCATCCTCGGGGCGTAGAGCGGCACCGCAGGTACCGCAGAAGAAAAAGGCGGTACCGGATCCTTCGCTGGACGAGCGGATCGCCGCTGTCCTGCAGGTGCAGCTTAAGGAACAGTTGCAACAACTCCTTCCTGCACTTTTGGCACCGAGCCTTCCGGTCCCGGTCCGGTCTGAGCCACCGGTACCGATAGTGGAACAGCCCCTTCTTTCGGCATCCACTTTGTCGGTACCGGTACATTCTGCTTCCTCGGTCTCCATGCCAGTCCTTGCACCGGAACCGAGAGCTCAACACCAGGCTGTTCAGACTTCGGCACCGATGCAGCCTTTAATGTCTCCCGGTACCGTGTCTATGAGGTCAGGTAAGTCGGCACGCAAATCCCGACACCTGGAACCCTCCACACCGGAATCTCGAGACCGCAGTTTTCAAGTTCGAGATCCTGATCTGTGGGGTGACTCAGAGGACCCTCTTCTCTCTGAAGGGGAATGTTCATCTGGTGATGAGGATCCTTCTGCTTTAGACCCATCCTCTAGACCAGATGTAACCTCTTTCTCATCTTTTTTAAAAGAGATGTGTGACTCTCTCTCTATTCCCTTGGAGGCTGAGTCAAAGAAATCCAAAGCTTTTCTTGATGCACTGGATTTTGACCAACCTCCAAGGGAATATCTCAAATTACCTCTCCATGACATCTTGAGAGAGACGTTTTACAAGAATTTAGAGACACCTTTGACCATACCTGGAGCCCCCCGCAAGTTAGACTCCTTATATAAAGTCATCCCAATTCCTGGGTTTGACAAACCACAGCTCCCACATGAGTCTCTATTAGTGGAATCCACTCTAAAGAAATCCACGGGAGCTAGTGTATACGCCTCAGTCCCTCCTGGCAGAGAAGGTAAAACCATGGACAAATTTGGCAAGAGGTTGTACCAGAATGCGATGTTAGCCAACAGGTCAGGGAATTACGCTTTCCACTTCTCATTCTATCTCAAGCATCTCATACAAAATCTGACTGCTTTTGAGAAGTACCTCCCTGACCGTAAAAAATCTGCCTTTCGCCAAACTACTTCATTGCTCTTACAACTTCGAAAGTTCATGGTCAGGTCGATCTGACACCTTTGAGCTGACCTCTCGGGCCACAGCTATGTCGGTGGCCATGCGCCGACTGGCATGGCTCAGAGTGTCAGAACTTGATGTCAATCATCAGGATCGACTGGCTAATGCACCTTGCCTGGGGGATGAGCTGTTTGGAGAATCCATGGACTCCACTACTCAAAAGCTTTCGGCTCATGAGACTAGGTGGGATACTCTTCTCAAA
The DNA here is from genome assembly GCF_902459505.1 of Geotrypetes seraphini. NCBI lineage: Eukaryota > Metazoa > Chordata > Amphibia > Gymnophiona > Dermophiidae > Geotrypetes > Geotrypetes seraphini. Next base: position 25,534,821 of record NC_047101.1, on the reverse strand, counting down.
ACAAAAAAGAAGACCCCACCTACCAGGCCTTTTCGTCAGCAATCGGCCTACCAGCGTCGATTTGTGGCTCGTCCTTTGCCACCGGCAGCTCAACAGCCCATGCGTCAGAGGCAACAACAAAGGCAAAACACTAGAACTGCACAGCAGCAACAACAGGTGAAGCCTCCTCCTCCACAAAAACCTTCACAACCCTTTTGACTTGGTTCTCCAGGACATAGCCAGTATCCCTCCATCTGCCCATCTTCCGCTGCCTATAGGAGGACGCCTTACTCATTTCATAAGCCGTTGGGAAACCATCACCTCGGACCAGTGGGTCCTCAACATCATCCACCACGGCTACTCTCTCAACTTTCAGAATCTTCCTGCCCAAGGTCTACCAAAAGAGTCTGCTTTGAACACTCCTCAGTCTTCCCTTCTTCTTCAAGAGGTTCAATCCCTCCTCCTTCTGAACGCCATAGAGGAAGTTCCTCTAGATCAAAAGGGGCAAGGATTCTACTCCCGTTATTTTCTAGTTCCCAAAAAGACAGGAGATCTCAGACCCATCCTAGATCTTCGTGATCTAAACAAATGCTTGGTCAAAGAGAAATTCAGAATGCTTTCTCTGGCCACTCTTTACCCTCTTCTCAATCAAGGCGACTGGCTATGTTCCCTCGATCTCAAAGAAGCATACACTCATATACCGGTCAATCTGGCCTCCAGACAGTACCTACGCTTCATGATCAATTGTTGTCATTACCAATACAAGGTGCTGCCCTTCGGTCTTGCCTCCTCTCCAAGAGTGTTCACCAAATGTCTGATTGTGGTGGCTGCCTTTCTACGCTCTCACCACCTTCAGGTCTTTCCTTACCTGGACGACTGGTTAATCAAGGCCAATTCATCTCAGACTGTTCTCCTGGCCACCAACCAAACCATCCTGTACAGACTGAGGCCATCCCCTCAAAGATGTCTACAGTCTCAACGCAGACAGAAGTAATGGTTCAACCGGACGAAAGCCTTTTGATGGAGCTAAAGAGCCTGAGAGAGGAGGTTCAGCGCTTAAGGAGCATCCGAGATGACGAGACCTTCATCGATGGAGTCATCCAGGAGCTGTCTCAGATCGCTGAACAGGAACCTGACAAGACCACCCTGGGAACACCCATAGCATCCAAAACGGCCACCTTGAGACAAACTACCGGAATGCAGGAAGTGGTTGGAGACGCTGACTCCTGGCAGTTGGTGACTTCCTCCACAAGAAAATGCAGAGGACCTAACTCTGTCTCTTTTTCCCCCATACAGGACAGCTCAACATCGACACCTCATATCGCCCTGAGGAACAGATATCAGCTGCTACAGGAAGGTCCGGAGAAAGAGCTACAAGTAGTTGTTCAGCAGACGGTTCCAACTCCGGAATCAACAGTACAGCCCACCCCTAAGAAGCGCAGAGTGGTGGTCATCGGAGATTCGCTGCTGAGGGGCACCGAGGGACCAATCTGCAGACCAGACCTACAATCAAGAGAGGTCTGCTGTTTGCCAGGGGCCAGGATCCGGGATGTCACTGCTTGCATTGACAGACTCATCAAGCCCAGAGACCACTTCCCCATGGTTCTAATCCACGTCGGAACCAACGACACCGCAAGGAGCAGCCCGGACAGCATACCTGAAGACTTCAGGGCCCTGGGGGAGAAGCTGAGGAGGATGGATGCGCAGGTAGTCTTCTCCTCGATTCTCCCAGTGAGGGGCAAGAGCAGAGCCAGAGAGGATCGAATACAAAGGGCGAACGACTGGCTGCGAGGATGGTGCAAGGAGATGAACTTCGGGTTTCTGCACCATGGAGAAGCATTGCAAGGACTACAGGGACACGACGGGCTACACCTAACCAGAAGAGGGAAGAATGTCCTTGGACACCGCCTAGCCCGCCTACTCCACAGGGCTTTAAACTAGGTAAGTCGGGAGAGGGCACAAACAACATACTAGGCGAACTAAAATGCCAATACATTTATGAGGCTGAGGAAAGTAGACACCAAAATTCTGGGTCAGGGGTGAGTGCACACACTTTTGAGTCGGGAGTAGGGTCACATCATATTTATGGGTCACATTGTAATTCCGGGTCTAGGGGGAGTACACACTGTAGTTCTGGGTATATGGGGAGTACACATTGTGGTTCTGAGCCTCAGGAAAGCACAAATAACACAAACAATGCTAAAGGTGTTCAAATAGCTCAAACAGGAATATCCCCACTGAGACATAACAAAAATATAACATGGAGGGCTATGTACGTCAACGCACACAGTTTAGGAAACAAGATCCTGGAATTGGAAACAGAAATAAGGAATGCCGACCTGGATGTGGTGGCGATATCCGAAACCTGGCTCACAGACTCCCACGGGTGAGACATGGTCATACCGGGTTACAACTTGCTTCGCCGGGACAGAGAGGGTAGGAAGGGAGGGGGAGTAGCATTATATACTAAAGATGACATTAAGGTCACGAGAATCTCAGATGTCCAGTATACTGGGGAATCCCTTTGGGTTAATTTGGCCAGAGGGAAGGACAAATGCTTGTATCTTGGCGTAATTTACAGACCCCCAAGACAACAGGATGACCTGGATATGGAAATAATCGAAGATATAGAAAATATCACCTTGCGTGGGGACACAGTATTGCTAGGTGACTTCAACATGCCTGATGTGGATTGGGTTACACTTACCTCTGCTTCCGGCAGCAGCAGGAGGCTATTAAACTCTATGAAAGGAGCAAGCCTCAGGCAACTGGTGTGGGAACCGACAAAGGATCAGGCAATACTGGACCTGATACTTACCAATGGAGAAAGTGTCACAGAGGTCTCGGTGGGTGACACATTGGCCTCCAGTGACCACAACATGGTATGGTTCAATATCAGGAAAGGTTTCACTAAATCTACTACACTAACCAAAGTCCTCAAATTCAAGGACACAAATTTCAAAGAAATGGGAGACTTCGTTCACCAGGCGCTACAAAGCCAAGAAGAAACCGATAACGTGGAAGACATGTGGTCGACTTTGAAAGCAACCATACAAGAAGCAACAAACCGCTATGTAAAATCAGTAAGTAAACGGCGAAGGAACAATAAGCCACAGTGGTTTACTGTGGAGATCTCAGACCTGATCAAGGAGAAGAAAAAAGCATTCATCTCTTACAAACAATCAGGGAAGCAGGACTCTAGAGCAGACTACCTGGCCAAATCAAAAGCCGTCAAAACAGCAGTCAGGGAGGCTAAATTCCTCATGGAGGAGTCTCTAGCAAAGAACATCCAGAAGGGAGATAAATCCTTCTTCAGGTATATCGGTGATAGAAGAAAAAACTCAGGCGGGATTGTACGTCTTAGGAAACCAGACGGAGACTATGTGGAAAAGGATTCGGAAAAAGCCCAACTATTAAATGAATACTTCTGCTCAGTCTTCACCCGAGAAGCGCCAGGGCTCGGCCCTCAGCTACAGACAAGGGTTGGCTCAGTTGACCCGTTTAGTAACTTTGAGTTTACGCCCAGCAGTGTCTACGGTGAGCTGTCAAAGCTCAAGGTTAACAAAGCAATGGGGCCGGACAATCTGCACCCCAGGGTGCTTAGGGAGCTGAGTGATGTCTTGGCGGAGCCACTGTCCGCGCTCTTCAACCTCTCCCTTAGTACAGGCAGCATCCCGTTGGACTGGAGGACGGCTAACGTCATTCCACTCCACAAGAAAGGCTCAAAGATGGAGACAGCAAACTACAGACCAGTGAGTCTAACATCGATAGTGAGCAAACTAATGGAAACTCTAATCAAACACCAATTAGATAAGATCCTGGATGAGGAGAATCTACGGGATCCCCGACAACATGGATTTACTAAGGGGAGATCCTGCCAATCCAACCTGATCAGCTTCTTTGACTGGGTAACGGGGAAGCTGGATATTGGGGAGTCCCTGGACATCGTGCACCTGGACTTTAGCAAAGCATTCGATAGCGTACCACACCGCAGGTTACTGAGCAAGATGAGTTCTATAGGATTAGGTAACACATTGACGAAATGGGTTGGGAGCTGGCTTGGAGGTAGGCTCCAAAGGGTGGTGGTGAACGGCACCCCCTCCGAAATGACGGAGGTGATTAGTGGAGTACCACAGGGCTCAGTCTTGAGCCCAATCCTATTCAACATCTTTATAAGAGACTTGGCAGAAGGGCTTCGAGGTAAAATAACATTATTCGCCGATGACGCCAAACTGAGTAATGTAGTGGGCAAATGCACAACAGACGAAGATTCAGTGCCCGACAACATGATGCACGACCTACTCCTACTGGAGCGATGGTCTAGGACATGGCAACTCAACTTCAATGCCAAAAAATGCAAAGTTATGCACCTGGGCAGCCAGAATCCATGCAAGTCTTATACCCTTAATGGCGAGATCCTAGCAAAAACGGTAGCAGAACGAGACTTGGGGGTAATCGTCAGTGAGGACATGAAGTCTGCCAATCAAGTGGAGCAGGCTTCGTCCAAGGCAAGACAAATCATGGGCTGCATACGAAGGGGTTTCGTCAGTCGTAAGGCGGAAGTCATTATGCCATTGTATAGATCCACGGTAAGGCCCCACCTGGAATACTGTGTGCAATTCTGGAGGCCGCATTATCGCAAGGATGTGCTGAGACTGGAGTCGGTGCAAAGAATGGCCACCCGGATGGTCTCGGGACTCAAGGATCTACCATACGAAAAACGGCTTGACAAATTACAGCTATACTCGCTCGAGGAGCGCAGAGAGAGGGGGGACATGATCGAGACGTTCAAGTTTCTTACGGGCCGCATCTAGGCGGCGGAAGATATCTTCTTTTTCAAGGGTCCCACGACAACAAGAGGGCATCCGTTGAAAATCAGGGGCGGGAAACTACGAGGTGACACCAGGAAATTCTTTTTCACTGAAAGAGTGGTTGATCGCTGGAATAGTCTTCCACTACAGGTGATTGAGGCCAGCAGCGTGCCTGATTTTAAGGCCAAATGGGATCGGCACATGGGATCTATTCACAGGGCAAAGGTAGGGGAGGGACATTAAGGTGGGCAGACTAGATGGGCCGTGGGCCCTTATCTGCCGTCTATTTCTATGTTTCTATCCTGTTTCTTCAACTTCTGGGGTTCGAGATCAATCTACCCAAATCTCATCTCATCCCCACTCAGAGACTTCAATTCATCGGAGCTGTCTTGGACACAGTCCTCATGAGAGCGTTTCTGCCATCCAACCGTCTTCAAACGCTTCAATCTCTATGTCAGCAGGTGCTTCCACAACATTCCATCTCTGCCAAGCAAATGATGATACTCTTGGGTCACATGGCCTCCACAGTTCATGTCACACCCTTCGCACGTCTTCACCTGCGCACTCCTCAATGGACCCTAGCTACCCAGTGGTCCCAAGCGATGGATCCTTGCTCACGTCACATATCTGTGACATCATCTCTTCATCAGTCTCTACAATGGTGGTTGATATCCTCAAATCTCTCCAGAGGTCTTCTCTTCCATCTACCTCCTCATCAACTTATCATCACCACCGATGCCTCCCCTTACGCCTGGGGAGCTCATTTGAACGAGTTTCAAACTCAAGGACTTTGGACAGCTCAGGAAATGAAGCATCACATCAATTTCCTGGAACTCAGAGCGATGTTTTATGCCCTCAAGGCCTTCCAACATCTTCTCTTTCCTCAAGTCCTCCTGCTGTGCACAGACAATCAAGTTGCGATGTACTACATCAACAAACAGGGTGGGACAGGCTCTCGCCTCTTGTGCCAGGAAGCCCAGAAGATCTGGACTTGGGCCATAGATCACCATCTATTCCTGAAAGCTATCTACATTCAGGGAGAACAGAATTCCTTAGCGGACAAGCTCAGCAGAATTCTCCAGCCTCACGAGTGGACACTCGATCCTTCCACTCTACAGTCCATCTTCGTTCAATGGGGCACTCCTCAGATAGACCTTTTTGCAGCTCCTCACAATCACCAGCTGCCCCTTTTTTGCTCCAGACTTTACTCTCCTCACCGTCTGGCAGCGGATGCATTTCTCCTCGACTGGTCCAATCTGTTCCTGTACGCTTTCCCTCCTCTGCCTCTCATGTTGAGAACCTTGTTCAAGCTCAAGAGGGAACGAGCCACCATGATTCTGATTGCTCCGAGGTGGCCCAGGCAACATTGGTTCTCCCTTCTACTTCAACTCAGTTCCAGGGAACCTTTTCTTCTTCCACTGTTTCCTTCTCTGCTTACACAGCATCAGGAGACCCTTCTACATCCCAACCTCCAGTCTCTGCACCTGACAGCTTGGTATCTCTCGGGCTGACTTCTCATGATACTCTTTTGTCTCAGCCCGTTCGTTCCATTCTAGATGCCTCCAGGAAACCAGCCACTTTGCAATGTTACCATCAGAAGTGGACACGATTTTCTTCCTGGTGTCTTCTTCATCATCTCGATCCCACTTCCCTGGCAGTGGAGACATTGTTGGATTATCTGCTTTCTTTGTCTGACTCTGGCCTTAAGTCTACTTCCATCAGAGTCCACCTCAGTGCCATTGCTGCTTTTCATGAGCCGGTTCATGGAAAACTTCTCTCAGCTCATCCCCTGGTGTCCAGGTTCATGCGGGGTCTTTTCAATGTAAAACCACCTCTTAAAGCCCCTCCTGTTATCTGGGATCTCAATGTGGTTCTTTCCGCCTTAATGAAGCCTCCATTTGAACCTTTGGCTACCACTTCTTTCAAGTTTCTCACTTGGAAAGTACTTTTCCTTATTGCTCTTACCTCTGCCAGGAGGGTCAGTGAGCTACATGCACTAGTTGCAGATCCACCTTTTACGGTCTTTCATCATGACAAGGTGGTTCTGCGTACACATCCAAAGTTTCTCCCTAAGGTTGTCTCTGAATTCCATCTCAACCAATCCATTGTTCTGCCTATCTTCTTTCCGAAACCTCACTCTCATTCTGGGGAACAGGCTCTGCATACTTTGGACTGTAAGAGGGCTCTAGCTTACTATTTAGAGCGTACGAAACCCCACAGATCAGCTCCCCAACTCTTTCTGTCCTTTGATCCGAATAAATTGGGACGTCCTGTTTCTAAACGTACGTTGTCTAATTGGCTGGCAGCGTGCATTTCATTCTGTTATGCTCAGACCGGACTGACACTGGAAGGTTCTGTCACGGCCCATAGAGTCCGAGCTATGGCAGCATCTGTAGCTTTCCTCCGTTCCACTCCTATTGAGGAAATCTGCAAGGCTGCCACTTGGTCCTCAGTTCATACTTTTACATCTCATTATTGTCTGGATGCATTCTCCAGACGGGATGGACACTTCGGCCAATCTGTTTTGCAAAATTTGTTTTCCTAATGGCCAACCTTCCCTCCATCCCTCTTTTTGTTAGCTTGGAGGTCACCCATCAGTCAAGAATATGCTGCCTGCTTGTCCTGGGATAAAGCACAGTTACTTACCGTAACAGGTGTTATCCAGGGACAGCAGGCAGATATTCTTGCGTCCCACCCACCTCCCCAGGTTGGCTTCTTAGCTGGCTTATCCTAACTGGGGACCGCGCGCCTCTGTCGGGCGGGAAGGCACTCGCGCGTGCGCGGTGCGGCCTACTAGAACTTTCCAAGTTCTTAGAGTGCAATCACTCTAAAATTGTCCGCATCGGGGCTCCGTCGGTGCCGTCACCCATCAGTCAAGAATATCTGCCTGCTGTCCCTGGATTACACCTGTTACGGTAAGTAACTGTGCTTTCCGGTGTGATGCTGCACACTGTTCCTTCTTTACTTTCCATGTGAATCAGGAAGTCCGCCTTCCTGTTTTTGCTTCCTCTGGTTCGAGGGAGTAGGACCTGGTATTGTGGTCCTTGGACGTGTACAGGTTCTTGTTGCGGTACTTGGAGGTCACTGGGTTTCACCTCTCTGACCACCTGTTTGTTCTGGCGGGTCCTGAGATTTGCTGGGCTGTTACCTTATGTTAACCAAGTTTTACAGGATCGATGTGGCAGGATGCGGCTTTTGGTGCCTCTGTTTTGGCAGCGGGCTCATCAGTTCCACCCTGAATTTTTGGGACTGTTGTTATGTCCCACTGGTCCCGGAATTAAGTGGGATTGTACAAGAACAAAATATTAGGTTCTTACCTTTGCTAATCTTCTTTCTTGTAAACCCACATTTTATTCCGGGAACCCGCCCTATACCTTTCTGATTCGCCAATGTCTGCCTTTACATATTCTGGTAAGCTGGATTTCTGTTTTCTGACCAGTCTTTATAAGAGTGCCATCAGAATAGGTTTAACACTTAGTTGGGGGGGGGTACCCCTCCTGACAGTGGAGGCAGTGTCTCCTTGAAGCACTGCTTTGTCGTTCTGGTTTCTAATGTTTTATGACCTGTTCTTTTGTTTTTCATTGTTGCATTTGTTATGAGCAGAATTTACTTTTTTGTCGGTGATTGTCCCCGTTCCCCTTTCTCTCTTGTTTGTATCCTCTACAGAAGTTCCTGGCTGCTTTAAGACTGATATTCACAGGTTCAGTGATGAGATAAGAGGGGGAGGGGGTTTAAGCCTCTGAGGTTTTAGGCTTCCTACAAAGTCCTGGCGGGTGGAGGGAAATAAACCACTGGTCCCAGAATAAAGTGTGGATTTACAAGAAAGAAGAATAGCAAAGGTAAGAACGGGCTACTGGGCTTGATGGACTATTGGTCTAACCAATTAAGGCTATTTTTATGTTCTTATGTTACATTTCTTAATTTATACATGTGTTTTTGTGTATTCAGACTGGCTGAAACATGATTCGTATTGAATCATTTTTATCAGATTAAAGAGGTGTTTTATCTACAATTAATCTGAGTGCCTTTGTCTTCACCATTGCCTTGTCTGCTGCTGTATTTGGACTTTGCTTTTGCATCTGTGGTGCATTTTTATTTTTTTGGTGGATATAATAGCTAAACAGTTGTGGAGATATTTGGACCAATAGTATTTACCTAATAAAAATCCAATATGGTTTCAAAAGTGGTTTCAGTTCTGCTATAAGCAATTAGAGCACTCGTGTCTAGGGGAAGAAGCACTAATTACAAAAACTGAGGCACAAACTTTTTGGTTGTCATTGCAAACAGGCCAAAACCAAAGAAAATTGACCCCAAGAAATCCAGGAGAAACCAAAAAACACTGTGGAGTGACGATGTTCTTGAAATGGACTTTATTGAAAATGTCAAAGTTACAATAAAATAATCCACATAAAAACCTAAAGGACCTAGGTGGATTATTTTATTGTACCTTTGAACTTTGGCATTTTCAATAAAGTCCATTTCAGAAACATCATCACTCCACAGTGTTCTTTGGTTTCTTCTGTCATTGCAAACAGATCAGGAGGGACAAAAAATACTGGTAAATGCAGTCTTTATTACCAAAATAGAAAATGCATAGTAAAATAAATCACTTTCATAGAACACACTACAGATTATGAATAATGCTGTTACATAAACAGTTGCTAAACACTTGTATGGACAATATATTGAGCATAGATAAATATAGTTGCATAGACAGTTGGAAATACTGGTATAACAGGACACACACACACGTGCAGGCACCTGGCAATACTATGCCAGCCACAAAATACTCCCAGGAAACTTAGATTATGGAGAGACAGAAAGACACACAGCTAAGTTTATCACTGAACAAAATATCACATCCCATAAAACTTTCCTGATTAGCCAAAAGCTAAATCTATAACTAATGAACTGTAGGGAATCCCTGCTCTATGAGGGAGTGGAGGAATCTTTCTCTGGCAGTCAGCTGAGGCATGCCAGGGGTTCTGCTGGTCTGATAGATTACTGTACAGCTGATGTCCAAGGTTTTGCAATCTGATAAGATGCATTACTGTACAGCTAATGTCCAAGGTTTTGCAATCTGATAAGATGCCAGCACTACCGTTGTCAGTCTTTCTCTTTCAGAGAAAAGTTCAGACTCTGGTTTTTGAAAGTCCTTTGTGCTCTCTTACCAGAGCATCAAATAAGGAGACTGTTTTGTGTAATCTGGTTTCAGGTGCAGCACACGAAATCCCATCCGAGCTTGAACACTTCTCTCCCAACTGTTATCTTGCACTCCTTTTTTTCCTCCTGCTTCAAACCTAGATTCTGTAGAAATTGAATTGCTTTTTGAACCGTTAGAATGCCTTCGGATTTGGACTGGACTCTTTATTAAGCAATTATCCAGATACAGATGGACTTGTATGCCCGCTCTGAATAGGTGTGCTGCAACAACCATCATTACTTTGGTGAAGGTCAGTGGTGTCATGGCCAGCTCAAAGGGTGGGTAAGGCCATGACGAAGTGTTTTTCCAGCACATGGAATTGCAAAAAACTTCTGTGCTCTGGAAAAAAGGGAATGTGCAGATAGTCTTCCATCAAATCCAGGGAAGTGAAAAATTCCCCCAGTGCCTCTGATGCAATCACCAAGCTCACCGTCTCCATTCGGAAATGGGGTATCTTGAGGGCTGGAGCCTGAGTCTTTTTCTGGTACAGGCTCTATGGCTTCCAGATCCAGCAGCCTTTGCACTGTTCAGACTTTGGCAGCTTTTTCTGGCCTCCTAGCTGAAGAGACTAGCAAAAGGTCTGGGAGGGGACATAAGAACGTAAGAATAGCCTCATTGGATCAGACCAGTGGTCTACCCAGCCCAGTATCCCATCTTCATGGAGGCCAATCCAAGTCACAATTACCTGGCAAAAAAACAAATAGCAACTTTCCATGTCACCAGACCAGGGCAAACAGTGGCTTCCTCCATGTCTGTCTCAACAGCAGACTATGGACTTTTCCTCTAGCAACTTGTCCAAACCTTTTTTAAGACCAGCTACATTAACTGCTCTCACCACATCCTCTGGCAACGCATTTCAGAGCTTAACTATTCTCTGAATTAATATTTCCTCCTATTGGTTTTAAAAGTAATACTCTGTATCTTCGAGTGTCCCCTAGTCTTTGTAATTTTTGATGGAGTGAAAAATCGATCCACTAGAACCCGTTCTACATCACTCAGGATTTTATAGACTTCAATCATATCTCCCCTCAGCCTTCTCTTTTTCAAGCTGAAAAGCCCTAACCTCTTTAGTCTTTCCTCATACGAGAGGAGTTCCATCCCCTTTATCATCTTTGTTGCTCTTTGAACATTTTCTAGTGCCGCTATATCTTTCTTGAGATAAGGAGACCAGAACTGGATGCAGTACTTGAAGTGAGGTTGCACCATTGAGCAGTACAGAGTGAGAGAGAGACCCAGCTACCATCCCTTTTCTAATAATTCCTTGCATCTTGTTTTCTTTCATGGCCACCGCCACACATTGGGTAGAAGGTTTCAGCATGTTGTCCACGATGACACCAAGATCTTTTTCTTGAGCGCTGACTATGATTTGGATTTTTCTTTCCAATGTTCATCACTTTGAATTTGTCCACATTAAATTTCATCTACCATTTGGCGCCCAGTCTTCCAATTTCCTAAGGTTTTCCTGCAGTTTTTCAGTTCGCATGCATTTTAACAGCTTAGTGTCATCTGCAAATTTAATCACCTCGCTTGTAGTTCCAATTCCTGATCATTTATAAATAAGTTAAATAGCACCGGTTCCAATACAGATCCCTGTGGCACTCCACTGTTTACTCTCCTCCATTGAGAAAAATGACCATTTAATCCAGGGGTGTCAAAGTCCCTCCTCGAGGGCCGGAATCCAGTCGGGTTTTCTGGATTTCCCCAATGAATATGCATTGAAAGCAGTGCATGCAAATAGATCTCATGCAGATTCATTGGGGAAATCCTGAAAACCCGACTGGATTCTGGCCCTCGAGGACCGACTTCGACACCTGTGATTTAATCCTACCCTTTGTTTTCTGTCCAAAAGAACTTGTGCTTGTACCTCTCCTCTATAATGTCCAGCATCCCCAGTGATCTGTGGTGATCTCTGCCCATGTCCCCAAAAAGGCTGATAACTTCCCTCTGATGTATATTTCTGTTCTGTGTTCACAGCTGAAGCGCTGGAAGTGGGACTGCAGAAGATAAATGTAAATAGGAATGGAGGAGTGATAGACCCTGATCGATTTTCAGAGGGTTGTGTTTGTGAGGTGCTAGCTAAATTAAAGATAGACAATCAATGGTGCCAGATGGTTTACATCTGAGGGTGCTGAAGGAACTTAGAGTAGTTCTGGTGGCTTAACTGACTGACCTTTTCAATGAGTCTCTAGAGTCTGAAGTGGTACCAAAGGACTGGAGAGGGGCGGATGTGGTCCCTCTCCACAAAAGTGGAAGTAAGAAAGAAGTAAAGAATTACAGTCCTGAAAGTCTGACTTCTGTGGTAAGCAAATTAATGGAAACACTTTTAAAACAGAGAATGGTGAAGTTTTTGTAATCCAGTGGATTACATGACTGGAGGCAACATGGATTCACTAGAGGTAGCTCTTGTCAGACAAATTTGATCAATTTCTTTAACTGGGTGACCAGAGAATTGGATAAAGGATAAGTGCTAAATGTGTATTTAGATTTTAACAAATCCTTTGACAGTATTCCACGCAGGCGTCTAATAAATAAACTGAGTGCCCTTGGGATGGGTCCCAAAGTGATGGGCTGAGTCAGGAACTGGTTGTGTGCAAGGCAACACAGGGTAATGGTCAATGGAGATTGCTCTGAGGGAAGGGATGTTACCAGTGATGTGCTTCAATGTTCGGTTCTTGGGCCTGTTCTTTTTAACATTTTTATAAACTACATTGCTGAAGGGCTGTTGGGTATGATTTGCCTCTTTGCGGATGATATCAAAATCTGCAACAGAGTGGACACCCCTGGATGGTGTGAATAACATGAAGGAAGACCTAGCAAAGCTTGAAGAATGGTCTGAAATTTGGAGCTAAGATTTAATGCTAAGAAATGCACAGTTTCACCAAGATTATGGTGGTGGTGGCCACTCATCTCTGCATAGTGGGTTGGCAGGTGCAGCTCTTAGGCGGAAGCAAGGACAGTTCCTCCTGAAGAGAATTGTAGATCAGCAACCTGGTCTTCCCTTTATACTGTCACCAAATTCTACAGATTGGACATGGAGGATGCTGTTTTTGGGTCTTCAGTACCATATGCAGGTTCATCTCTCTCCCACCCTAGACTTTGTAAAATTGTTTTACATTTTGTTTTCTAGTGATTTTTATATTTCTAATCATCTCATTCTGCATCTCTAGTTCTGCTTCCCTGTACTCTGTGTACAGTGGTGCCTCGCATAACGGACGCCTCGCACAGCGAACGCTGCGCATAACGAACTTTTTGTCTTGCTCCCTATAACGAACTTCGTTTCACACAACGAAGTCGCCCGAGGGGCCCGGGGGGGGGCGGAACTACTCTCGCCGCTTCCTAATGTGAGCCGGGAACAGCAGCACCCTCCTGTCTGAATGCAGTGTTCCATCATCTCCCTCCACCTTACCTTAGATGCCGAGTTTTCCGGCTTTCTTTTTCGGCCAGCCACACACTTTCAAAGAGCAGCACATGCGCGCATGCTCTGTTGTTCAATCTTCTCCTCTGACGCAACCGGAAACCGGAAGTTGCAGGAGAGGAGAACATTGATCAACTTCAGCAGCTGCGCGTGCACAGCTTTTTGAAAGCGTGCGGCTGGGTGAAAAAGAAAGCTGGCAAACTCTGCATATAAGGTGAGGTGGAGGGAGGGAAATGTAGGGCTGCAGAACGAATTATTTTGTTTTACATGTATTCTTATGGGAAAACAGGGCTGCAGAACGAATTATTTTGTTTTACATGTATTCTTATGGGAAAACGCGTTTCACACAACGAACGTTTCACATAACAAACTTGCTCCTGGAACGGATTAAGTTCGTTGTGTGAGGCACCACTGTATTTGCTTTTTTTTTTCTCCTCTTTACTTTGTTCTATATCCATTTTTCATGATAAACTTCTCTTCCTCCTTTTCAAAACTGTCTAGATTTCATCTCTTCCCTTCCTTACCATTCATGGGCACCATCTAGCCTTCCCTTCCATTCCTTTTCCTTCTGTGAGCACCGTCTCTTCCCTTCTTTCTTAGCTTCCTGACCCTTCCTCTGCCAACCACTCTGTGCTCACCATTTCTCTCCGTCCCACAATTTCCCTTTTTTTTCCATCTTAATTTCCAGAATCTAGCCCTCAAACATCACGTTATCTCCCCCTATTTTCATGTGATCCTACCCGTTCTTTCTCCTCCCTTCGTGGTTGGGTCTCTACTTCCTCCCACCCTTTGTGGTCGGTTCTATTTCCTTCCTTCCTCTCCCCTCCCTCCGTGATTGGGTCTCTCTCTCACTCTCCTTCCTTCCTCCCTCCATAGTAGGGGGTCTCACTCTCCTTCCTTCTCTCCCTTCCTCCATGGTTGGGTCTCTCTCCTCCCTCTGTGGTTGGGTCCCTCCCTCCCTAGGTGGTTGGGTCTCTCCCTTTCCCTCTCCTTTACCCTCCCTCCCTACGTGGTTGGGTCTCTCCCTTTCCCTCTCCTTCCTCTCTCCCTTTCCTCTCCTCCCTCCCTCTGTGGTTGGGTCTCTCCCTTTCCCTATCTTTCCTCCCCTCCCTTGGTAGTTGGGTCTCTCTACCTCACTCTCCTTCCTTCCTTCCTCCATCCCTCCCTTCCTTGATGGTTGGGTCTCTCACTCTTCTTTCGTCCTTCCTCGGTGGTTGGGTCTCTCACTCTCCTTCTGTCCTCCCTTCCTCAGTGGTTGGGTCTCTCACTTTCCTTCCTTCCTTCCTCCCTCCCTCATTAGAACATAAGAATTGCCGCTGCTGGGTCAGATCAGTGGTCCATCGTGCCCAGCAGTCCGCTCACACGGCGGCCCTTAGGTCAAAGACCAGTGCCCTAACTGAGACTAGCCTTACCTGCATACTTTCTTGTTCAGCAGGAACTTGTCTAACTTTGTCTTGAATTCCTGGAGGGTGTTTTCCCCTATAACAGCTTCCGGAAGAGTGTTCCAGTTTTCTACCACACTCTGGGTGAAGAAGAACTTCCTTATGTTTGCATGGAATCTATCCCCTTTTAACTTTAGAGAGGGGAGAGGGTGAACAACCTATCTTTATCTATTCCCTTCATTATTCCTCGTTGGTTGGGTCTTGCTCTCTCTCTTGCCTTCCTTCCTCCCTCCCTCCCCTCTGTGGTTGGATCTCTCTCTCTCACTCTCCTTCTTTCCTTCCTCCCTGAGTGGTTGGGTCTCTCTCTCATTTTCTTTCCTTCCTCCCTCCCCTCTGTGGTTGGGTGTCTCTTTTTCATCCGCCTAGAACCGCAAGGCATTGGCGGAATAAAAGACCCTAATGTAATGTAATTTTATTCAATTTTCTATACCGTTCTCCCAGAGGAGCTCAGAATGTTTTACATGAATTTTTTCAGATACTCAAGTGTTTCCCACCTGTCTGTCCCGGCTCCGTGGTTGGGTGTCTGGACTCTCTCTCTCCTCTCTTCCCCCCCCCCCAACACACACACACTCAAGTCAGTTGCTCTCCTCTCCCTCTAACTAACCTTTTATAGCCTGCCAACAAGCTCGTCTGCTCCACAGCCTCTCGCGGTCTCTTCAGTCCCTGCTTATACTGGAATAGCTAATGGAACTTTCTGTTCCAGTGTAGCAGGGACTAAAGAGATTAAGAGAGAATGAAGCTGGCGAGCTTACCGGCAGGACTTTGCTTTAATCACTAGCACTGTCGGCAGGCTATAAAAGGTTAGTGGGAGGGAGGGGCTACAGTGGACCTTGGCATGTGACAGCAGCAGCAACAAGGCAGCTTTCTGGGGGTGTGGGTGGTGGCAGCGACAGCAGTGGCACAGCAGTTCTCCGGGAGTGGGCAGTGGCAGTAACACAATGTTTCTCCAATGTTGTTTTTGGCCTGATGTCACTTCCGGTGGAGCACACTGGAAGTGCTGTCAGCCAGACCCGTTAATCTTATTTATTTATTAAAAAATTTATATACCGCATATAACTATGCAGTTTCCATATCACATGCATAAAATCTTGCTTTCCTACGATTACCACATATAACATAGACATCATTAATCGTCCCTATTATAAACAGGAATAGAGCACAAATTCAATCAATTCAGAAATACAATCAGACATTATCAGACAATCATAAATTATTAATTTAATTGTTCAGTTCTAATTTTCTTACATTCATTGTTCCTCTCTGACGCTTGTTAATGTTTTAGCTATATTACTGTTTGGTGGTTTTTAAAATCCATCTGAACAGATCAGACACCTGGTATCAATGAGTTCCCCATACCCCTCCTCCTGTCTGCTTGCTATAGGGCTGTTGCTGGCTTTAGTATAAACTGAAGGGGGCAGCAGAGACAAGGGAGGAGGAGGAGCTGAAAAGCACAGTTACTTACCGTAACAGGTGTTATCCAGGGACAGCAGGCAGATATTCTTGACTGATGGGTGACGGCACCGACGGAGCCCCGGTACGGACAATTTTAGAGTGATTGCACTCTAAGAACTTGGAAAGTTCTAGCAGGCCGCACCATGCACGCGCGAGTGCCTTCCCGCCCGACAGAGGCGCGCGGTCCTCCAGTTAGTATAAGCCAGCTAAGAAGCCAACCCGGGGGAGGTGGGTGGGACACAAAAATATCTGCCTGCTGTCCCTGGATAACACCTGTTACGGTAAGTAACTGTGCTTTATCCCAGGACAAGCAGGCAGCATATTCTTGACTGATGGGTGATCTCAAAGCTAACAAAAAGAGGGATGGAGGGAAGGTTGGCCATTAGGAAAACAAATTTTGCAAAACAGATTGGCCGAAGTGTCCATCCCGTCTGGAGAACGTATCCAGACAATAATGAGATGTAAAAGTATGAGCTGAGGACCAAGTAGCAGCTTTGCAGATTTCCTCAATAGGCGTGGAACGGAGGAAAGCTACAGATGCTGCCATAGCTCGAACTCTATGGGCCGTGACAGAACCTTCCAGTGCCAGTCCGGACTGAGCATAACAAAAAGAAATGCACGCTGCAAGCCAATTTGACAACGTACGTTTAGAAACAGGACGTCCCAATTGATTCGGATCAGAGGACAGAAAGAGTTGGGGAGATGATATGTGAGGCTTAGTACGCTCTAAATAGTAAGCTAGAGCCCGCTTACAGTCCAAAGTATGAAGAGCCTGTTCTCCAGAATGAGAGTGAGGTTTCGGAAAGAAGACAGGCAGAACAATGGATTGGTTGAGATGGAATTCCGAGACAACCTTAGGGAGAAACTTTGGATGTGTACGCAGAACCACCTTGTCATGATGAAAGAATGTAAAAGGTGGATCAGCAACTAGTGCATGGAGCTCACTGACCCTCCTGGCAGACGTAAGAGCAATAAGGAAAAGTACCTTCCAAATGAGAAACTTGAAAGGAGCGGTAGCCAAAGGTTCAAATGGAGGCTTCATTAAGGCAGAAAGAACCACATTGAGATCCCAGATTACAGGAGGGGCTCTGAGAGGTGGTTTTACATTGAAAAGACCCCGCATGAATCTGGACACCAAGGGATGAGCCGAGAGAAGTTTTCCATGAACTGGCTCATGAAAAGCAGCAATAGCACTGAGGTGGACTCTGATGGAAGTAGACTTGAGTCCAGAGTCAGACAAAGAAAGTAGATAATCCAACAAAGTCTCTACTGCAAGGGAAGTGGGATCATGGTGATGAAGAAGACGCCAGGAAGAAAACCGAGTCCACTTCTGATGGTAACATTGCAGAGTGGCCGGTTTCCTGGAGGCATCCAGAATGGAACGAACGGGCTGAGACAAAGAAGTATCATGAGAAGTCAGCCCGAGAGAAACCAAGCTGTCAGGTGCAGAGATGGAAGGTTGGGATGCAGAAGGGTCTCCTGATGTTGCGTAAGCAGAGAAGGAAACAGCGGAAGAAGAAAAGGCTCCCTGGCACTGAGTTGAAGTAGAAGGGAGAACCAATGTTGCCTGGGCCACCTCGGAGCAATCAGAATCATGGTTGCTCCTTCCCTCTTGAGCTTGAACAAGGTTCGTAACATGAGAGGCAGAGGAGGGAAAGCGTACAGGAACAGATTGGACCAATCGAGGAGAAATGCATCCGCTGTCAGACGGTGAGGAGAGTAGAGTCTGGAGCAGAATAGGGGCAGCTGGTGATTGTGAGGAGCTGCAAAGAGGTCTATCTGAGGAGTGCCCCATTGAGCGAAGATGGACTGTAGAGTTAAAGGATCGAGTGTCCACTCATGAGGCTGGAGAATTCTGCTGAGCTTGTCCGCTAAAGAATTCTGTTCTCCCTGAATGTAGATAGCTTTCAGGAATAGTTGATGATCTGTGACCCAAGCCCAAATCTTCTGGGCTTCCTGGCACAAGAGGCGAGAGCCTGTTCCACCCTGCTTGTTGATGTAGTACATCGCAACTTGATTGTCTGTGCACAGCAGGAGGACCTGGGGAAAGAGAAGATGTTGGAAGGCCTTGAGGGCATAAAACATCGCTCTGAGTTCCAGGAAATTGATGTGATGCTTCATTTCCTGGGCTGTCCAAAGTCCTTGAGTTTGGAATTCGTTCAAATGAGCTCCCCAGGCATAAGGGGAGGCGTCGGTGGTGATGACAAGTTGATGAGGAGGTAGATGGAACAGAAGACCTCTGGAGAGATTTGAGGATATCAACCACCATTGTAGAGACTGACGAAGAGATGATGTCACAGATATGTGTCGTGAGCAAGGATCCGTCGCTTGGGACCACTGGGTAGCTAGGGTCCATTGAGGAGTGCGCAGGTGAAGACGTGCGAAGGGTGTGACATGAACTGTGGAGGCCATGTGACCCAAGAGTATCATCATTTGCTTGGCAGAGATGGAACATTGAGGAAGCACCTGCTGACATAGACATTGAAGGGTCTGAAGACGGTTGGAAGGCAGGAACGCTCTCATGAGGACTGTGTCCAAGACCGCTCCAATGAATTGAAGTCTCTGAGTGGGGATGAGATGAGATTTGGGTAGATTGATCTCGAACCCCAGAAATTGGAGAAACAGAATGGTTTGGTTGGTACTGTCTGAGATGAATTGGCCTTTATCAACCAATCGTCCAGGTAAGGAAAGACCTGAAGGTGGTGAGAGCGTAGAAAGGCAGCCACCACAATCAGACATTTGGTGAACACTCTTGGAGAGGAGGCAAGGCTGAAGGGCAGTACCTTGTATTGGTAATGACAGTGATTGATCATGAAACGGAGGTACTGTCTGGAGGTCAGATTGACCGGTATGTGAGTGTATGCCTCTTTGAGATCGAGGGAGCATAGCCAGTCGTCTTGATTGAGAAGAGGGTAAAGAGTGGCTAAAAAAGCATCTTGAATTTTTCTTTGACTAAGCATTTGTTGAGATCGCGAAGATCTAGAATTGGCCTGAGATCTCCTGTTTTTTTGGGAACTAGAAAGTAACGGGAGTAGAATCCCTGTCCCTTTTGATCAAGAGGAACTTCCTCTATGGCGTTCAAAAGGAGGAGGGATTGAACCTCCTGGAGAAGGAGGGAAGACTGAGGAGTGTTCAAAGCAGACTCTTTTGGCAGACTTTGGGCAGGAAGGGTCTGAAAGTTGAGAGAGTATCCGTGGCGGATGATGTTGAGGACCCATTGGTCCGAAGTGATAACTTCCCACCGGCTGAGGAAAAAAGTGAGACGGCCACCTATAGGTTGAGGTAGGTGGGTAGATGTTTGGACGCTGGCTATGCCCTGGAGAATCAAGTCAAAAGGGCTGCGTAGATTTTTGCTGTGGAGGTGGCTTCACAGGTTGCTGTTGCGGTGGCCTAGGAGTCTGTCGTTGTTGCTTACGTTGACGCCTAGGTTGCTGGGGAGCTGATGGCAATGGACGAGCCACATAACGGCGTTGATAGGCCGACTGCTGTCTGAAAGACCGTGCCGGTGGAGCCTTCTTTTTTGTTTTGAGCAGAGTATCCCAACAAGTCTCATGGGCGGAGAGTTTCTGGGTGGTCGAGTCCATTGATTCTCCAAAGAGCTCATCCCCCAGGCATGGGGCATTAGCCAACCGATCTTGATGGTTGACATCAAGTTCGGATACTCTAAGCCAGGCAAGGCGGCGCATGGCCACAGACATGGCCGTGGCTCTAGTGGTAAGTTTAAATGTGTCATAAATCGATCTTACCATAAATTTACGGAGTTGGAAAAGAGAAGATGAGCAGTGGTGGAAAGCCTGTCGTTTCCGCTCAGGAAGGTACTTTTCAAAGGAAGCCATGGTGGTAAGGAGATGCTTAAGATAAAAAGAAAAGTGAAAAGCATAATTACCAGATCTATTAGCTAACATTGCATTCTGGTATAGTCTCTTACCGAATTTGTCCATGGCTTTGCCCTCTCTGCCAGGAGGGACAGAAGCATATACACTAGCTCCGGCAGACTTCTTAAGTGTAGATTCCACAAGCAGAGATTCATGTGGAAGCTGTGGCTTATCGAATCCAGGAATAGGGATTACTTTATATAAAGAATCTAATTTACGGGGAGCTCCTGGGATGGTCAAAGGAGTCTCTAGGTTCTTATAGAAAGTTTCCCTCAAGATGTCATGAAGAGGGAGTTTCAAAAATTCCTTTGGAGGCTGATCGAAGTCAAGGGCATCAAGAAAGGCCTTGGATTTTTTAGACTCAGCCTCCAAAGGAATGGAAAGAGATTCACACATGTCCTTCAGGAAGGAAGTGAAAGACGTAGAATCATGTTTGGAGGATGGATCAGGAACAGCAGGATCATCCTCATCCGAGGAACACTCACCCTCAGAAAGAAAAGGCTCTTCGGAGTCACCCCACAGATCAGGGTCCCTAATATGGGAGCTATTGTCTCGAGACTCCGGAGTAGAGGTTTCTAGGTGTCGGGATTTACGTGCCGACTTACCAGATCGCATAGACACGGTACCGGGAGATGTTACCGACTGTAACGGTGCCGAAGTCTTCACGGATTGATGCTGGGCCTTCGGTTCCGGTGCGAGGACTGGCATCGATATCGATGAGGCAGAGTGGACCGGTACCGAAGCAGTGGACGCAGACAATAGAGGCTGCTCCACTACCGGTACCGGTGGCTCAGACCGGACCGGGACCGGAAGGCTCGGTGCCAACAGAGCAGGAAGGAGTTGCTGTAACTGCTCCTTGAGCTGCACCTGTAGGACGGCTGCGATGCGCTCATCCAAAGAAGGCACCGGTACCGCCTTTTTCTTTTGCGGTACCTGCGGTGCCGCTCGACGCCCCGGAGATGAGGAGCCCGAGGTCGAGGGACTCACCTCGATAGGGGCGGAGCGCTTCCGCGGGCGCCTCACGGTCGGCAGGACTGGGCTCTCTGCAATTGAGACCGGAGGACGCTCCAGCGGGGAAGGCTTCTTAGCCGGCTTACCTGGGTGTTGCGACGCCGACGTGGTATTGCGTGGTGTCGACGAAGTGGGTGCCGACTGAGATGGGGCCGATGCCGGTGTCGATGCCGCAGGATCGGACATATCGGCACCGAAAAGCAAGCGCTGTTGTATCTGGAGATTTTTTAAGGTATGTTTTTTTAACGTGGCACAGCGGGTGCAAGTGGAAGCCTGATGCTCAGGACCTAGGCACTGTAAGCACCAGTTGTGCGGGTCCGTGAGGGATATAGGCCGTGCACACCGCTGGCACTTTTTAAAACCTGGCTGGGGGGGGCATGAAAGTAAAGACGGCTTCTGCCAAATCGAAGGCCGAGGTCTCGATGGTGGCTGCAGGCCCCGCCGGGGCAAAACCGAAATGAAGAAAAAAAAAAATAACGAAAAAATACTCGGTTTTTTTTTTTTTAGAAAAAAGAAAAAGAAAGGAAAAAATTTTCCCCAAAAAGGTTTCGCGAGCGGGAAGGCGAATAAGAAAAGTTTTCAACAGCCGTTGAAAAATGCGACTTCTTAGCTCCGCGGAAACTAAGAAACTGGAGGACCGCGCGCCTCTGTCGGGCGGGAAGGCACGTGCGCGGTGCGGCCTGCTAGAACTTTCCAAGTTCTTAGAGTGCAATCACTCTAAAATTGTCCGTACCGGGGCTCCGTCGGTGCCGTCACCCATCAGTCAAGAATATGCTGCCTGCTTGTCCTGGGATAAAGCTGTGATTGACATCTTCTGCAGTATGCTCGTGAGCAGGCATGGACAAACCCTATGGTTCTGCATATCATCCATATCTACTGGAAAAGGTAAGAATTGAATCTAATCTTTCTACCATTTTGCCTAGCGCAGACGTTAGACTCACTAGTCTATAATTTCCCAAATTACCTCTGGAACCCTTTTTAAAAACTGGCATTACGTTGGCCATCCTCGGGTACCATGCTGGATTTTGAAGATGAATTACTAACAATAGCTCTGCAAGTTCATTTTTCAATTCTGTCAGTACTCTGGGATGTGTACCATCCTATCCATGTAATTTTGTCAGATTTCTGCATTACAACTTCCAGTGTTAGAAATTTGTTTGTTTCTCTGACTCATCAGCATTGAGTACCATGTTTGGTACTAGTATCTCCCCCACATCTTCCTCAGTGAAGACTGAAGCAAAGAATTAATTTAATCTCTCCACTGTGGCCTTGCTTTCCCTGAGCACCTCTTTTTACCCCTTAGTCATCTAATGTATTTTTGTTGTAAAAGTCCATTTTAGGGTGGGCTTTATAACACTGTTACATTTTTGCTGATTATTTTGAAGGGGAGTACATTGAGGCCTTAAGTTCCCATAAAACTTTTTTTCTAAATGATGAAGGTTAAATTTAGAAAACAGCTAAACGTCATACTTTTTAGAGGCCAGCCGAATTTCGGATTTGACATGGTGACTGACCCAAGATATGGGTTTGGATTTTGTTGAGAAATGCCAGTGCATTTTCAGCTGAAACCAAAGTGCCCCCTCCCCCCTTGGGCCACCCAAGGCCAGTCCTTCCACCACCCAAAGGCCCTCTCGAGGCCTACTTTCTAAATGCTCTTGTCATTTAATGACAGCACCCCATTTGGGCTGCCTGAGCCTATCGTTTAACCTCCTGGTGGTCTAATGGCCTCTTCGGGCAAAAGCAATCCCCAGTTATTCTTGCCCCCATCGATTCCTCAGTCAGCATGGCTGCTGAGGCGGCCATGGGAGATTGGAACCAGCATAAGCAGGAGCAACTTTAAGTGGTGGTGGGAGGGCGGCGGGAAGGTGGGGTGAGGTGAGGTGGTGGTAGCTGGCCTGGGAGGACCTATTCTCTGCCGGAGAAGGGGGAGTGGATGATCTGGCTTCGTTTTCAGCCAAAACTGAATGGCAGATTTTGGCTGCTGGTGTTGGTCAAAGCCAAGAACACTGTTTTTGGTCAGCCTTTATATATTTCGTGATACGTGTTGGCTAGAGGTTAATAAAGCTAATTCCTTGAATATAAAGGGGTGTATGTATGCATACCCAGACCTTTAAAGGATTCAGAGTTTTGTGATTAATGACTAGAAAGTTTTTAATTTAGGATTTTCTATTCACAGAATTACTAGGCTATTGTTATAAAAGTAGGTGAAGGTTTTTGATTTTGAATTGGGTTTAAACACACAAAGTAGGCTAAAAACTAGAAGAGCCGAGATTTAAATCTACTTGTAACCTTGGATATGGTTTTGTCATCCCATTGCTTTAAAGTACTACTTATACTGGGAGCTTTCTTGGGCAGAGAAGTACCTGCGTGCCTTATTGTAATCTGCCTTGCGTGGAGATATGGAAAAAAAAATCCAAGTACACTTTAAAATAGCTTTTGTCTTGCCATGTGCTGCTGTTAGGAGAAAAAAGTATTCAGTGTTCTTCAGGTGGGAAGAACATTGTTTACCTTCATCCTACCATCCAAGTTGGGAAGATGTCTTTGCGTTTAGTCCAGGAATTACTATTAATGTTCACATTTTACATTTTAAGGTTATGGAGGATATGAGGACTATAACGGATATAATGATGGGTATGGATTTGGCTCGGATAACAGATTTGGAAGAGGTATGTCTTAAACTTTTCAGGCTAGCTACTAAGTTGTTTAAGGCATTTCATTAAAACTGTCTTATGTTTTAGGTGTGTCAGACCATAGGTATGGGGATGGAACATCATCTTTCCAGAGTACAACAGGACACTGTGTACATATGAGAGGATTGCCCTACAGAGCTACTGAAAATGATATTTACAATGTAAGTTTTCTGAATATTCAGCTTACGCTTTCTTTAAACTTTGTAGGGAGTTGATAGAGAATGTAATTTAGCAGGCCACTTGACTGGTTAAATGACTTGTTTGGGGACCAGCCTCTAATATTCAGTGGCACTTAACTGTCTAAATGCCACCGAGTATTGTGGTTTGTACCTAAATCAAAGCTGGCTATGTTCTGGGTGCCGAGCCTTCAGTTTCTCCGCAGGCTTTGAGCATGCATAGAAGCTTAAGGCCCCACACCGGCCTGGTGAGGAACATTGCTGCCTGGGGTGGGGGAACAGTGTGCCAAAGTCCCGCACCAGCCCATCAAGGAGCATTGGTGTCTACTACATTGAGCGTCGGAACAGTAGGGGAGGACAGTAGTGCCAATCATCGGGAGAGGGGTTTGTGGAGGAAAGAGTACCTTTCATTTGGGGGGGGTTAAGTTTGTGGAGGAGCAGTAGTGTCCGTCATTGGACGGGGAGGGGTGTGAAAGACAAACACTAGGCAGCTGGAGAGTGGACAGTAGCGTCACTGAAGGTTGTGTGTGGAGGACAGAAGTGATGGTCATTGGTTGGGGGCTTGAATTTAAACAGACTCCATTTTTGGGTCATTTTTTGACCTAAAAATCTGTCTGTTTTCGAATATATACAGTATATTTGGCACCTGGGGCCGGTCAATTTTTAACACACGTAGTAATGCATGAGTTGCACAAGGGTGCACCTAGGAAAAGGCAGCATCTTGAACACTGCAGAGAGCACTAGAATACACCCATTGTAAAACTCAACAAGCCAAATTGGTACAGATTGATACTGCACAGTCAGTGCTAATAGCAGAAAATAACTAATTATAAAGCCATTGGTATTAATACTGCTTAATTGATACGAGTGAATAATAATTATAATTTCCATAAATAAAATTCCATTCATCCAACTCATAGTTAACTTTTATAGATCAAACATAAATAATATTAATATTAATCAATAATGTCTATACTTATCCATTCCTTAAAAAATTAAATATAGAATATCTTCATTTAATATCCTAACATTTTTAGAAAATTATTTAGTCACTTTTAAAGAGCCTACTTCTTAGTACATAAATATATAATTAAGCTGATAGATATATATCATCATACATTAATTCAATTCTCACCTCTCCACACCTGTTTATATACATTAATCCATTAGAAAGAAAACTCATATATTAAAAGTATAGCATTCCTATTAAAAGAATCTTCTCCTGGAGACCCCTATTACACGAATATAAATTTCAAATAACTAGTAAAAAGCATCTCTTTTTTTTTTTAAAGAGCACATGAGAGAATTTCATATAATATTTGAACAAAAACCATTAAGTCTCCTATTTTCATATAATCCTTAAACCCACACAAACTTAGCACTATTAGCATATATTGTATACTTAGCATATATTCATCGTGTTCATTTGTACATAACACTGAACCTCCAATATTGTTCCAGGATACCAATATCAGAATGATTTGGAGATAGGACAAGAATCCAGCGATTAGTTCCGCCTTTTATCCGCAATCATTCTCAATCCAAAAAGAAAAGAGATAGTCCTTTGACATCGACGATTTGCATATAAATTGTCAGAGTTGATGGTAGCACGAAAATGATTTAAATTATGTAGATTCAGATGTTCCTATACGTCACTGAGGACGGAGCATGCATGCACACCAACCCTCTATGAAGAGAGAGGCGGTATTCTATTTAAATTGTCAAATTCGTGAAAGCCGGTTCTGACACTTATTATTAATGGAACTACACCGTGAGTTGGAGGCGGAGCATGCTCTAACGTCCTTAAATATAAGAAGAGAAGCAGTCTCAAACATCATCTACTTCATGTCAGAAATCCTCTTCATTTTTTTTTTTTTCCCCATTATTTTTTATTTTCAAATTTTACATAAAGTGTACAAAATATTAAAATGCAATTGATAAATACATAGTATCACTTTTATATCTAATACATTATATATCTAAATTTAATTTTCCCTCTCACCCTCCCCCCACCCTTTTATTACTTTAATATAATATTTTTAATTTTCAAATTTTACATAAAATGTACAAAATATTAAATTACAATTGATAAATACACAATATCATTTTTATATCTAATACATCATATTCTAAATATATTTTTATCCCTTCTCCCCCCCCACCCTTCTATTACTTTTCATTCATACATTACATATTGTATAACATATTATAACATATTATGTAGAAATTATTTTCATTTCCCCCCCTCTATGTGCGTCACAAAAAAGATATTTAAAAGAAGAAAAGAAGAAGAGAAATCCTACTATTTATTTATTGCAGTATTTTGTCAATGGCCCCCATATTTTTATAAATTTGGTATATGTCCCTCTTTGTATTGCTATTGTTCTTTCCATTTTAAATATATGACATATTGTATTCCACCAAAATGTATAATTTAGGTTATTATAATTCTTCCAATTATTAGTTATATGTTGAATGGCAACCCCTGTCATAATTAATAAAAGCTTGTTATTTTCTGGTGAAATTTGACTTTTTTTCCTCATCATCATTCCAAATAATACCGTATCATATGATATTGCTATATGATTTTCCATCAATTTATTAATTTGTGGCCAAATTGAATTCCAAAAAGTTTTAATGTAGGGACAATGATACAGTAAGTGATCTAATGTCCCTGGTTCCAGATTACAGTGCCAGCATTTATTGGACTTAGAACTGTCTAATTTTTGCAAACGTGTAGGGGTCCAAAAAGCTCTATGTAATAAAAAGAACCAAGTTTGTCTCATAGATGCTGACACTGTACATCTCATTCTCCAAGACCAAATTAGTGGCCATTGAGATGCATTAATTTGATGCTTAATCTCAATGCTCCAAATATCTCTTAGACCATTTTTTGGTTTTTTATTCAAATATCCAGATATTAATTTATACCACAATGCGGCTTGATGTCCTAGGAAGTCTGCTTGAAAACATAAGAACTTTAAACTATATTGATTATTCAATGTTTTCCATTCAGGGAACCCAACCTGAATGGCCTGCTTCAATTGCAACCATTTAAAACTTTGTGTTTTACTAAGACCAAATCTATGTTGCAATTGTGAAAAATCCAGCAGTTTACCTTCTGAAATAACGTCATCTAAAGATCTAATGCCTGCAATAATCCAGTTCTTCCAAAGGATTTGAGCTCCGCCAATTTTGATCTTGGAGTTTATCCATAGAGATTGATTAGTTGATTTGTTTATTGGGATAGGTGTTAATTTACTAATAAATCTCAACGTTTTCCAAGTATCCATTAATATTTTATTTTCTCTGTATCTTCTAGGCATGTTAATACTTGGAAGGTGAACTAAATTTAGGGGAAACATAAGGCGCCATTCCAAATATAACCAATCTGGTGCATTATCTATAAGTTCTGGGAGGATCCAATACATACCCTGACGTAGAATATAGGCTTGATGGTACCTATAAAAATTTGGAAAATTTACCCCTCCCTCCTTAATTGATTTTTGCAAAGTTACTAAGGCTATTCTAGGTGTTTTACCAAGCCAAAGAAATTTCGTTATAATACAATTAAGCTTTTTATAAAAGGACCCTTGAAAGTAAATAGGTATCATACTCATTTGGTAGCAAACTACAGGTAAAATCATCATTTTAATAGTTTGAACTCTCCCCCACCAAGAAATATGTAAGGGGTTCCATTGTTCACATAACTCCGTAACTTTTTTTAATACAAATTTTTCATTTTCTTTTACGGTATCTTCAATTGTATTTTTAACTTGAATGCCAAGATATTTAAATCCTTCTTCTTTCCATATGAACGAAAAAGCGTCAAATAATCCTTTTACACAATGAACATTTAAGGGTATAATTTCAGATTTATTCCAATTAATTTTATAACCTGAAAATTTACCAAACTTATTAATTAATTCCAATAAAGATGATAAGGTAGATTCTGGATTTTTCAAATAAAGCAAAATATCAGCATAAGCCGAAATTTTATATTCCATATCTGAATATGGAATGCCCTGTATCTCCCCCGTTTGTTGTATTGCTAACAATAAGGGTTCTAATATAATATCAAATAACAAAGGAGACAAAGGACAACCCTGTCTAACTCCCCTCTGCAATTGAAATCCATCAGATATCATATTATTAATAATCTTGCAATCGGGAAGCTATACAAAGTTTTTACCATTTGTATAAATCCAGAACCTATACCAAACCATTCTAAAGCTTGATACATAAAATTCCATTCTACCCTATCAAACGCTTTTTCTGCATCCAAGGAAACTGTAAAAGTTGGTTCATCTATTTTTTTTGATAAATTTAACATATGAAATAATAATCTAGAGTTATTAGAGGAATGTCTTTTAGCAACGAAACCGGTCTGATGCATATCTATAATATGTGGGAGAGCTTTAGCTAATCTCAAAGCCAAAATTTTCGCCAAAAGTTTATTATCCACATTTATTAAAGATATAGGCCTGTAGTTCGAAACCAAAGTAGGATCTTTATTTGGCTTAGGCAAAACAATTATTATTGATTCAGCCATAGTACCTTTAATATCACCTTTTATAAGTTGTGTTTGATATAAATTTAGTAAATGTGGGGAAAGGATATTTTGAAATGTTTTATAAAATTCTACTGTATAACCATCACCACCTGGAGCGGATCCAACTCTAAGAGATCTCAATGCTGTTTCTAATTCTTTTAATGATATAGGTTCATCTAAACTCCGTTTTATATGATCAGGAACTTTTGGTCCATTAATTAAATCTAAAAAATTTTTACCATCTTTTTGTCTCTCCAAATAAGGCTCGGAGGAATACAGATCTTTATAAAATTTTAGAAATTGTTTTAAAATTATATCTGTTTGATTTGTTATTATACCATTATCATCTTTTATCCCATTAACATTAGTTCTTCTTTTTTTTGCTTTAAGATAATTTGCCAATAATCTCCCCGCCTTATTAGAATTTCCATAATACACTGCTTGTTTGGAAAACAAATCCTTTCTTATCATTTTCGAAGTTAATTCATTATATTTACCTTTTGCTTTCAAAAGAGCTTGCAATATTTCATTTTCCCATTTGTTTATCAATTTAGCTTCTAATATTTTAATTTCTTTTTCTAATTTTATATATTGCATTTTATTCTGTTTCCTAATAAAAGCTGAATATGATATAATATTACCCCTCATAGTTGCTTTAAATGCATCCCATACATTCTCAAAAGATGTATCCTCCACTAAATTGATTCGAAAGAAATCATTAATTTGTGTTTTAAAATTTTCTAAAAATTTATCATCCACAAGCAGTGCATTATCAAACCTCCAAAGCGGTCTACCCTTTTCCAAATTATCCAATTGTAATTCTATCCATATTCCTGCATGATCTGAAATAATAATAGGATCTATGGTAGCTTTAATCACCTGTTGCACTTTATTTGTTGAAACAAAAATATAATCTATTCTTGAAAATGATTTATGAACCTGTGAACAAAATGAAAATTCCTGATCATTAAAATGAAGAATACGCCATATATCCTTCAGATCGCATGATTGAGCCAAATTATCTAAACCTAAAGATTTTATACTTTTGCTTGGTTTTTTATCCAATAATGGATCCATTACAGCATTAAAATCTCCAGCCACCACTAAATTAGAAGTAGCCAGTGGTAACAACATATTTTGTAATTTTTTAAAAAATTCTGATTGATTCGAATTAGGGGCATATATATTAAACAACGTCAGGGCATTATTTCCCATACCTATATCAACATGTATCCATCCTCCATGTGGGTCTGAATTTATTACCTTAATCTTGGCCATACATTTTTTATTTATAAGAATTGCTACCCCTGCTTTTTTACCCTCTGCTGGAGCAAAAAAACTTTCTTTTACCCACCCACCCGTTAATTTCTGTGATTCTTTTGTATTAAGATGAGTCTCTTGCAGACAGTAAATATCCGCATTTTGCTTTTTTAAAAATGCTAATACCTTTTTTCTTTTAATTACATGATTCAGGCCATTGACATTAATAGAGTATATCTTAAAAGACATTGTATATTTTAAAGCTTATCAGTATAATCTTCTTCCTCCTTTCTTTCATATTTAGAATCCAAAAAATATTTTTCATGACACACATATTTACCCCTAAAGTATCCAATCCCTTATTTATTTTTTCCTTAATCATTCTAGTAAATATTCTCCTTTTCCCTCCCTTTCCCACCCAATACAATGACTGCTTAAGGATACACATTGGAACTGTAACCCGAACATTCTCCTCCCCTCTAGGCAATCAATATTCAATCAAAATCCCCTTCTATCTATCTATATTAACCTTTAATATCTTTAGTCATTTTTTCATAACATTTCATTAATGTATCTTTATCCATTTAACAGTTTTTAATTTATATTTCCTTAGTATTATTATTTTCATCATAAAATTTTATCTTAAACATATATTTAGTATGTTATTAATATTTTTCCTATATCTTGCTCTTTCTCTCCTTATATTTTTATTGTTTTTTCTTTATATCATATTTTTCTTTCTTCAGATATTTCAATATTTCATACTTTTATAATTTTTCATAATGTCATCAAAACCCATCTTAATGTTTTATGTTAAAATATCATAGGTTCTGATTGAGAAAGAAAAGCTTTTAGTTTTTCTGGATCCTCGAAATACAAGGATTTATCTCCAGATGATACTCTCATTTTTGCCGGATAATATAGTCCGTATTTAAAACCTTTTTCTTTTAGTTGAGGTCTCATGTCTAATAGTCTCTTTCTTTTATTTGCTGTGTTTTTGGCAAAGTCCGGCAAAAACCATATTCTGGATCCTTTATAATTTAGATTTTTGTCTTTCTTTGCAGCATTTAATATTTCTAATGCTTGTTGATATCTAAGCATTTTGAATATTAGTGGTCTTGGCCTGCCTTTATTTTCTGCATTTTTAACTGGGATCCTATGCGCCCTTTCTATTTCTAGTGGTTGTTTCAAGTCCAGTTGTAATATTTTTGGAATTAAGTTTTCTAGAAAATGTATAGCATTTTTTCCTTCTAAATTTTCTTGTATTCCAAAAAGTTTAATGTTTTTTCTTCTTCCTCGATTCTCATAGTCTTCCAGTTGATCTTTCAATTTATTCAATTCCAGACTATCATTTTTGCATCTGTTTGCTTCACTTTCTATGACCTCCATTTTAGATTCTAATTCAGTTGTTCTTTTGTTATTAATTTCCATTTGTCTGTGAATGTTTAATATTTCTTCCTTCATTTCAGACATATTGGTTACAGTTTCCTTAAGCATTTGTTTAATTTGTCTTAGTTCTTCCATAACCTCTGCTTTACTCAATATGTCAGGTTCTTCAGCAGGAAGTGGGATCTTGCTTGGTGTTATTTGATCCTGTTTTTGTCTTTTTGCTGACATGCCAGCCTCATTTTTGTTTTGTCTGGTGCTTGCCATGTTGTTGTTTTTCTTTTTCTTAGGTTTTTTTCCTTTATAGTTGTTAGCAGACACAAAATTCTTTTTTTCAGTCAAAATTCCCAGTATTCTGTCTTTGATATTTTTCTATATCAACTTAATAGAAAAAAAAGTTGAGGAAATATCAAATTTCTTTAGTTCTCCTTTGTTATGTTTTGTTTCAGTTTTGGCAGGTCCAATTTCTCTTCACATTGACTTTCCAACCAATAATAGAGAGTAATCCTTTTTTCTCTCAGGATTTCATTCTAACTTTGGCAGCAGGAATTTTATTAACAGTTTTTCCTTTCCTTTCCTTTCAGTTATATCCCCTAATGCCACACTGAGAGAAAGAATAACCAAAATTCAAAGGGGGAAACTCTCTCTTTCTTTGTATTTAGATATTTCAATTCCTTCAAGCTCCCTTAAAATTATCTATCATCTATCTCTCAGTATCGTATCACTCCGGTATAGATAAAATGGCGCTCCCCGTCTCTGACTCCTTCACTCTCAAGTTTTGTCTCAGTCTTAGCAGAGAAAGGCAATATAAGTCACAGCTTAAATTCTATGAAAATCGGCTACAGGGAGCCAAGTTTACAATTTTTTATATCCAGTCCTCAATCTCTTACCGTTTCAGTAAAAGAGAGAAAAAGTCGCCGATTCTTTGCCCTCTGGTTCTCAGTTTAGCGCGGGCAGGGAAGGACAGCTTTAAAACCGCCACAATTCTAAAAGTCAGTTATTAACGATCTCATATCAAAATCGATCTCTTTTCAATTTTTTCACCACCATTCACCTTTTTTCCATTGCCATCCTTTTAGTCAACGGAAATTGTCTTCACCTTTCTTCTTTTTTCCTCTGTGAGCTGTATCTCACCGTTCAGCAAAGAAAACTCACAGAGATTCAATAGTCTGCCATGAAAAACCATCAAAAGGGAAACAAACCCTTTCCCTTAGGATTTCAATGCAGGTCTTGGCAGTACTCCTCTACCTTCGGTGATCTTTCCACCACTGTCTGTTTTTCCGGTGAATTTTTTAGTTCCTTTTATTTTTCCCCTTCTGCACTCGATACCAATTCGCCTCAGCACAGAGGAGAAAGGCGCTTCTCTGACTCCTTCCCTCAGGTTTTGATTTAATTTCGGCGGATAAAGGAAATATTGTTCCGTCACAAGTTTGACGTTAACAGGTGATTATTTCATTAAAAAATCAATAAGAAGAGGATATATTTTTTAATAATATTTGCCTAGCAGGAGAGGAGCGTCGCGATCACGCGTCCATTCGTGTTCGCGTTAAGCCACGCCCCCCAGAAATCCTCTTCAGAAATGACAAATAGTTTTACTCAGCTCTGCTATGTAGGTGAATAAATTTTTCCAAGATTGCAATCTTCCATATCAAAAGGAAGAAACACCCAAAGTTTATCAAAGGTCTTCAACTCATTGAACTGTGAGAAGACAAAACTTTTTTGTGTAGGCTCCACAGAACCACCCTTGGTTGTTCTATAGTTGTTCAATACACAAGTATATTCGGCACACAGTAGCGTTTTATTTTCCTAAAGTTTATTCATCAGCAGGAGAAACAAAAACAATCACCTTAGGTAGTTAGGTTATAACCCATAACCCATTCACAGACCTCAGCGGTGCATATTGTGTGACAGTTTTCATACAAATTCGCTTGCACCAAAATCTTCATTGGTTATATTATTTTTATATATATATATATATATATATAGTTTTTTTTTTAGCTTTGTTTTAATTTTCAGCATTAGTATTTAAATACTCATCTCTTTAGAAAGCATAGAATAGCAGGGGGGTCTGAATCCAACATAGGCTATGTTTCGCACAAAGGGCTTTGTCAAGGTATTCACCTTAGTTATGCCCATTCCATGCTGAAATAGCACTCGTGGAACTGGCATAACTAAGGGGAAATACCTTGATAAAGCCCTTTGGATGATTCATAGCCTATGTCAAATAGCCTAGAAATGAGGAGTGTCTGTTTATATTCAGGCCAGTGCCCACCCACCCACCCTTCTGGACTTGTTACAGGCCTCCGCCAGGCCCCTCCCTGCTGTGTCCATTGTACCTCCTCTGTGCCGTGTACCTGGAATCCCTGATGGTCCAGAGGTGTAGCAGGCAGGAGCGAGCTTTCCGTGTATCTGTCCTGCTGCTAAACCAGTCGTTGCCGCGAGTTCTGATTTCAACTGTACTGAGCAGGAGCGCACTTTGGTGCTTCTGGTCAGCGCTGAGCAGCTTCCTGAATGGCTGCAGTGAGTCTCGTGAGAATTCACAGGAGCCATTCAGATAGCTGCTCAGTGCCATATTGCGCCTCTGCTTGGTACAGCTGGTCAGAACTCGCAGTAGCGACCAGTTTAGCAGCAGGGAAGGAGCGTAGAAAGCTTGCTCCTGCCCGCTGGTCCAGGTACGTGGCAGAGAGGTTATACAATGGACATGGAGGGGAGACAGGGTGCAGAACCTTGGAGGGATGGAAGGGAGCTGGGTTCAGTGCTTGGCAGGGAGGGGGCTGGGTTCAGAGCCAGGGGAGGAGGGGGCACTGGATGCAAATCTTGGTAGGGTAGGACACTTGAATATTCGAGTGAACCATTTTTCCTCCTTTTTGGAAGGAAAAATGGGGGTCTCGACTTATATTTGAGTATATAGTTTGTTGTATCATAGCTCCTGGACTTATTCTAACCAGTTAAAATCTTTCTGTAATCTGTGTAGAACCTTTGAAGGTAGACATGGAATATAAGCTCAGAATAGCATAACAGTTCTGAACATGAAACTTATTGTGCATTTGAGCAAGTTTTATTTTTTCTGTTTTAAACTTTTACTACAGCTATATACTGATATATAGTATTTAGAATTTGACTTTATGTTTTGCTTTACACAGAACTCTCCCAGGAAAAAGTGGAAGAACTGTTTTGGTGCACACTTGCCACCTGGCTATGTTTAAAACTGTTGTACTTTAAATATTTGTAGCCCAATTCTTCTGTAGCTAACAAATTGTTTCTTCTCTTTATCTAGTTCTTCTCCCCTTTAAACCCTGTACGAGTACACATTGAAATAGGATCAGATGGGCGAGTAACTGGTGAGGCAGATGTAGAGTTTGCTACTCATGAGGATGCTGTGGCTGCTATGTCTAAAGACAAAGCTAATATGCGTAAGTTTATTTTCAGTTATTCCTGATTAACTTGATAACTTTTACTGGTGTTTTCACCCTGTCTTACTTTAATTTTGCATGAGTTCTGCATGAGATACTCTAGAATGGTTTGTGTACAAAGTAGAGAACAAAACAGCGAAGGAGTTTCTGGTGCTAAATGCCCTTTATTAATGTACCAAGACTCAACACGATCGTGTTTTGGCCCCAAATGGGCCTTCCTCAGGAGTCTGGAGTCAGAGTGATGGTAAGTGCGATATTCTTCCAAGTCAAATATAGACCAATATTATAAAGCATAAAAAAGTAGCTCTGAGAGCTGACTTAACAGTCCTAACAGAAATTATCCCAGGACAAGCAGGCAGCATATTCTTGACTGATGGGTGACGGCACCGACGGAGCCCCGGTACGGACAATTTTAGAGTGATTGCACTCTAAGAACTTTGAAAGTTCTAGTAGGCTGCACCGCGCATGCGCGAGTGCCTTCCCGCCCGACAGAGGCGCGCGGTCTCCAGTTTCTTAGTTTCCGCGGAGCTAAGAAGACGCGTGTTCCAACTGCTGTTGGAAAAGTTTTTCAAATTTTTCTCGCCTTCCCGCTCGCGCGTTATTTTCTTGTCGTGATTTATTCACCTTATCGTTTCTTTTATTTTAAAAAAAAAAAAAAGTCAATTTTTTTTTCCGACTTTTTTCCGGTCAGCCCCGGCGGGGCCTGTTGGCACCATCGAAGCCTCGGGCTTCGATTTTGCTACGGCCGTTTTTCCCTTCATGCCCCCTTCACCGGGTTTTAAGAAGTGTCAGCGGTGTGCACGTCCTATTTCTCTTTCCGACCTGCACAAGTGGTGCCTTCAGTGTCTGGGTCCGGACCATAGGGCAGAAACTTGCACCCGCTGCAGTTCTCTCCAAAAGAGAACTCTAAAGAATCGCCAAATTCAACAGCGAATTCTTTTCGATGCCGCCATGGAAGTTCCCCCGGCATCGACACCGTCATCTTCCTCCAAATCGGCACCGGTGACTTCGACACCGCAAGATCCATCCTCGGTGTCGCACCCTGTAGGTAAGCCGGCTAAGAAGCCATCCCCTACTGTCCTTAGCCCGCCAGTCGAACAAGCAGTGAGCCAAGTCCTGCAGACTGCGCGCCGGCCTCGCAAACGCTCCGCTCCTATTGAAGTCACTGCCTCTTCATCGGCATCGACTTCGCCTGAGCGTCGAGCTGCACCGCAGGTACCGAGCAAGAAAAAAGCGGTACCGGTGCCATCGGGACCGTCTCTGGATGAGAGAATAGCATCCATCCTTCAGGTCCAGCTTAAGGAGCAGTTACAACACTTGCTCCCGGCTCTGCTGACTCCAAGCCTTCCAGTGTCGGTACCTACTGAACATTCGGTGCCGATCGTCGAACAGCCTGTTTTGTCGGCATCGACGTTGTCGGCACCGCAAAAATCTGTTTCTATGCCTGTTCTCTCGGCGGAACCGAAGTCTCTTCGACGCACTGCTTACTCGACTTTGGAGCCGGTGCCGTTCTCTGACACCCATACTGCTGTACAGTCACCCGGTACGGTGTCCATGAGGTCTGGTAAATCGGTACGCAAAACCAAGCATACCGAACCTTCTACCCCACTTTCTCAGGGCCGTCTGTCATCGGTACGGGACCCTGATTTGTGGGATGATTCTGATGACCCCCTCGGTACCGAGGCAGATTATTCCTCGGAGGAGGATGTTACATCGGTGCAGGATCCTGCTGGTAAGCCAGAGCACTCGTCCTTCACTAAGTTTCTTAAGGAGATGTCGGGACACCCTTTCCATCCCTCTAGAGTCTGACTCTAAAAAATCCAAAGCATTTCTTGATGCTTTGGATTTTGACCAGCCTCCGAAAGAATTTTTAAAGTTACCCCTCCATGACATCTTGAGGGAAACTTTTTACAAAAATTTAGAAACTCCTCTCA
Organism: Geotrypetes seraphini; assembly: GCF_902459505.1. NCBI lineage: Eukaryota > Metazoa > Chordata > Amphibia > Gymnophiona > Dermophiidae > Geotrypetes > Geotrypetes seraphini. The sequence goes on along the minus strand of NC_047101.1, from coordinate 25,498,222 downwards.
CCGTTCCAGGAGCCCCTAGGAAGCTGGAATCGCTTTACAAGGTGATTCCTATTCCAGGGTTTGACAAACCCCAGCTGCCCCATGAATCTCTGCTGGTGGAGTCCACCCTCAAAAAATCGGCAGGCTCTAGTGTATATGCCTCTATCCCTCCTGGCAGAGAGGGCAAGGCCATGGATAAATTTGGTAAAAGACTTTACCAAAATGCAATGCTGGCCAACCGTTCAGGTAACTATGCGTTTCACTTCTCTTTTTACCTGAAACATTTGATTCAGCAAGTCTCTTCTTTTCAAAAGTATCTTCCTGACCGTAAGCTTCCTGCATTCCAACAATGCACTTCCAGTCTCCTACAACTCAGGAAGTTCATGGTCCGGTCCATCTATGATACTTTTGAACTCAAATCCCGAGCCACGGCTATGTCTGTAGCGATGAGACGATTGGCATGGCTCCGAGTCTCCGACCTTGATGTGAACCACCAGGACCGCCTTGCCAATGCTCCCTGCCTGGGTGATGAGCTCTTTGGAGAATCTATGGATACCACCACTCAAAAGCTCTCTGCCCATGAGACGAGGTGGGATACTTTGCTGAAAAATAAAAAGAAGCCTCCTCCTCGTCCATTTAGACAGCAGCCATCATATCAGAGGCGGTTTTCTGCTCGGCCAGTTCAGCCTCAACCTCCACAACCTCGGAGGCAGCGGCAACAGCACCAACAAGCACGTCAGCAACAGCTGCCTACCATAAAGCCTGTCACTCAGACTAAGCCGACTCAGCCCTTTTGACTCCCTTCTCCTGGGCATTGCCAGTATCCCTCCCTCCTGTCCTCTTCCACAGCCCATAGGAGGTTGATTAACCATTTTTCACTCTCGATGGGAGGTAATCACCACCGACCAGTGGGTGCTCTCGATCATAGCCCATGGCTACTCCCTCAATTTTCAAACTCCTCCGCCGTTAGGCCTGCCAAAAGAGTCTGCTTCCAACAAGTCTCAGTCCCTCCTTCTCGCTCAAGAGGTTCAATCCCTCCATCTTCTCAATGCCATCGAAGAAGTTCCTCAAGATCAGCGAGGTCAGGGTTTTTACTCCCGGTACTTTCTAGTTCCCAAAAAGACTGGAGACCTCAGACCCATCTTAGATCTCAGAGATCTTAACAAATGTTTGGTCAAGGAGAAGTTCAAAATGCTCTCTCTTGCCACCCTCTACCCTCTTCTCGCTCAGGGCGACTGGCTATGCTCCCTCGATCTCAAAGAGGCTTACACACATATTCCTATCCATCTGACGTCCAGGCAATATCTGCGCTTTCTCATCAATCAACATCATTATCAGTACAAAGTGCTACCCTTCGGCCTGGCCTCCTCTCCCAGGGTATTCACCAAATGTCTGATTGTGGTAGCGGCCTATCTCCGCTCTCACAACTTTCAAGTCTTCCCTTATCTGGACGACTGGTTGATCAAAGCTCATTCCCCTCAGGCGGTTCTGCTTGCCACCAATCAGACCATTCACTTTCTTCGACTATTAGGTTCGAAATCAATCTACCCAAGTCTCACCTCATTCCGACCCAGCGACTTCAATTTATTGGAGCCGTTCTGGACACTGTTCTGATGAGGGCGTTTCTTCCATCCAACTGCCTTCACGCCATCCTCCATCTCTGTCAGCAGGTGTTTCAACAGATTACCATTTCTGCGAATCACATGATGGTGCTATTGGGGCACATGGCTTCGACAGTACATGTCACACCCTTCGCACGTCTCCACCTGCGTACTCCTCAATGGACCTTAGCGAACCAATGGTCCCAAGTGACGGATCCTTGTTCACAACACATATCTGTGACCTCGTCTCTTCGACAGTCGCTTCTTTGGTGGTTGACATCTTCAAATCTATCCAGAGGTCTGCTGTTCCATCTACCTCCTCATCAACTAGTCATCACCACAGATTCCTCCCCCTACGCCTGGGGAGCTCACTTGAACGAATTCCAAACTCAGGGATTTTGGACTGCCCAGGAAAAGAAACACCACATCAATTTCCTGGAACTCCGAGCGATGTTCTATGCCCTCAAGGCGTTTCAACATCTTCTCTTTCCTCAAGTACTACTCATTTGCACAGACAATCAAGTTGCAATGTACTACATCAACAAACAGGGAGGAACGGGCTCTCGCCTGTTGTGTCAGGAAGCCCAACGGATTTGGTCTTGGGCGACAGCTCGTCACTTATTCCTGAAGGCTATCTACATTCAAGGGGAACAGAATTCCTTAGCGGACAATCTCAGCAGAATTCTCCAACCTCACGAATGGACTCTCGATCCCTCGACTCTTCAGACCATTTTCGCTCAATGGGGCACTCCTCAAGTGGACCTTTTTGCAGCTCCCCACAACCATCAGCTGCCCCTGTTTTGCTCCAGACTCTACTCTCCTCACCGACTGGCGCCCGATGCATTTCTCCTGGATTGGACCAGTCTCTTCCTATATGCTTTTCCCCCTCTACCGCTCATGCTGCGAACACTGTTCAAGCTCAAGAGGGAACAAGCCACCATGCTTCTCATCGCTCCACGGTGGCCCAGGCAACATTGGTTCTCCCTTCTACTTCAACTCAGTTCCAGGGAACCCATACCTCTTCCACTGTTTCCTTCTCTGCTTTCTCAGCATCAGCAGACCCTACTGCATCCCAACCTACAGTCTCTGCACCTGACAGCTTGGTATCTCTCGGGCTGACTTCGGCTCACTCACTCCTTTCTCAGCCTGTCCGCTCTATCATTGATGCTTCCAGGAAACCGGCCACGCTCCAGTGTTATCAACAGAAGTGGTCTCGGTTTTCTTCCTGGTGCCTCTTACATCACCATGATCCCATGTCTCTAGCAGTGGGACTGGTGTTGGACTATCTTCTTTCCTTGTCTGACTCTGGTCTTAAATCTACTTCTATCAGAGTTCACCTTAGTGCAATTGCTGCATTTCATGAGCCAATTCATGGAAAACCCCTCTCGGCTCATCCTTTGGTTTCTCGGTTCATGAGGGGCCTTTTCAATGTGAAACCACCTCTCAAGCCTCCTCCTGTGGTCTGGGATCTCAATGTGGTTCTTTCCGCTTTAATGAAGCCTCCTTTTGAACCTTTGGCCACAGCGCATTTCAAATTTCTTACCTGGAAAGTGGTCTTCCTTATAGCTCTCACTTCTGCCAGGAGGGTCAGTGAACTGCATGCACTAGTGGCCGATCTGCCTTTCACTGTTTTTCACCATGATAAGGTGGTTCTCCGTACACACCCCAAATTTCTTCCTAAGGTTGTGTCTGACTTTCATCTTAACCAGTCCATAGTCCTACCTGTATTTTTTCCAAAGCCTCATTCTCATCCAGGTGAACAGGCTTTGCATACCTTGGACTGTAAACGTGCTCTGGCTTACTATCTTGAACGTACTAAGCCCCACAGATCATCTCCTCAACTATTTTTGTCCTTTGATCCTAATCAGTTGGGTCATCCTGTATCTAAACGCACTCTCTCCAATTGGCTTGCTGCTTGCGTTTCTTTCTGTTATGCTCAGTCGGGCCTGACACTGGAAGGTTCTGTCACGGGCCACAAAGTTAGAGCTATGGCAGCCTCTGTAGCTTTCCTCCGATCTACTTCCATTGAGGAAATCTGCAAGGCTGCTACTTGGTCCTCAGTTCACACTTTTACATCACATTATTGTCTGGATGCATTCTCCAGACGGGATGGACACTTCGGCCAATCTGTTTTACAAAATTTATTTTCCTAATGGCCAACCTTCCCTCCATCCCTCTTTTTGTTAGCTTGGAGGTCACCCATCAGTCAAGAATATGCTGCCTGCTTGTCCTGGGATAAAGCACAGTTACTTACCGTAACAGGTGTTATCCAGGGACAGCAGGCAGATATTCTTGCGTCCCACCCACCTCCCCGGGTTGGCTTCTTAACTGGCTTATCCTAAGTGGGGACCGCGCGCCTCTGTCGGGCTGGAAGGCACTCGCGCGTGCGCGGTGCGGCCTACTAGAACTTTCAAAGTACTTAGAGTGCAATCACTCTAAAATTGTCCGTACTGGGGCTCCGTCGGTGCCGTCACCCATCAGTCAAGAATATCTGCCTGCTGTCCCTGGATAACACCTGTTACGGTAAGTAACTGTGCTGTTTAGCCGCAATCCTTAAACACAATTTCCTCCGAAGGACTGTTAAGTCAGCTCTCAAGAGCTACCTTTTTATGCTTTATAATATTGGTCTATATTTGACTAGGAAGAATATCGCACTTATCACTCTGACTCCAGATTCCTGAGGCAGGACCATTTGGGGCCGAAACACGATCATGTCAGCATTTAGCACCAGAGTCTCCTTCGGTGTTTTGTTCTCCACTTTCCAAGTATTGGGAAGTTGGCATCTCCTGTTTTCCTTGTGTACAAAGTAAACTTACCAGAACATTAGACTTTGAAATGGTACAAAATGAAATGATAGGAAAAGATTAGAGAGCTAGAGAAGTTACAAAGACGATATGAAATGTAAAGTGGAAAGAAGAACTGAGAAAAGAGATGGATTAGAAGAAATTAGAAATCCCCCCCATCACCACACCAGATCACCTAGATGACAAAAGTTAAAAAAATACTTATTCTAGTGCAATAGGTGAGACATTCTAGACCAGGGCTGCCCAAGTCCGGTCCTCGAGATCTACTGGCAGGCCAGATTTTCAGGATATCCACAATGAACATGCATGAGAGAGATTTGCATACCAAGAAGGCAGTGCAGGCAAATTAATTGCAGATATCCAGAGAACCTGGCCTGCCAGTAGATCTCGAGGACCAGATTTGGGCAGCCCTGTTCTAGACCATAGGGTTATTTCCCACTACTCGCATAGTCTGCAGAAAAAATCCATTCCAGGTTTTTCACTCTGCCTCTAGTGTACTTCATAGGCTAATGTAGCGCCCTCTAGTAGTCTTTTGCATGCATGGCTGCAGCTGTGTAGATTCTGCTCTCCCCATTTTATTATTTTAATTCAACGTGCATTTGTCCCTTTTGCTGGTATTTTCGCGTTTGAAATGGATTTGAAGCTCTGCCTAGTCTCACTCCCTGTTAAGCGGGGGATTGAGCGCAGACTTTGTAGCGTGTTTAGGGGGCTCAGCAGTGTTCCGCAGTTCGCTGGCTGTATTTTCGCACCTCCACCCATCCAGTGGTCCGCAGGGGTGGAGGCATAGTCAGAGTATGAATAGCAGCCCGAAGAAAGCTTCGAGGATGAATTTCCAGAAGCGTGCCAATGAATTTTAAACCATCCATTGAAAAAGCTGGAAGCAGGTGCAGGCTATCTGTGTCCAGTAACTGTGAGTAAAGTGGAGCTGACAAGTTCCAAAATTGAACTTTTAAAAGTTAATTTTGAGGGGTTTTGAAGGTTTCCTTATGTTTCTCTGTTCCCCACCTGAAATATGTTTTTTTTTTGTAATTTTTAAAATTTGAAAAAATGGTGGTGTTTTGGCGCATTTTTGAAGTAAATTCAGGTCTGTTGGCCATTTTGAATTTTTAACGATCTTTTTTCAACTTTTCCCTGCTTCTGTAAAATTCAAAATTTTGCCAGGAAAACTGCTGGAATGGAGTCCTTAGGGTCTCCTTGTATGGATTCATACCAAATTTGAGAAAAAAATTGCTGGCTTTATCTGTCCACCGCAAGACAGATTCTCTGCAGCCTAATAAGCGCAAGTATGAGTCATCTAAGGGTGCCTCTATGTCCCAGGATCCAGATACCTTCTCAGAATTTGAGATTTTGCGGATCCGTATTTTACTCCAGGTGTCCAGCTGCTAGGTGCTTTTCTGTTTCCGGTTGTGGGTGCTTTTCTGTTTCCTTTGTTACGTATCCCTGTCGCTGATTGGCCTCGGGGGAGGGGGGTCTCTACAAATCTTAAACTTCAAAAGGGGAAGATACGATAGCATGAAAGCCATGGTGAAACAACGGATCAAGAAAAAAATGGGCAAAGTCAAAACGGTAGAACAGGCATGGTCTCTTCTGAAAAATACTATCACGGAAGCACAAAGCCTCTACATTCCGCGGATATCCAAAGCCAAGAAAACTAAAGGCAAAAGAGAGGTGGCGTGGCTTACTAAAGAGGTGAAGGAAGCCATAAAAGAAGAGAAGGACTCCTTCAAAGCATGGAAACGCACGAAAACAATCGAAACTTGGAACAAACACAAGGGTGATCAGAAGAAGTGTCACAGGGCGATGAGGGATGCCAAAAAGGACTATGAGGAGAAAACACCGCAGGAGGTCAAAAACTTCAAGCCCTTCTTCAGGTACGTGAAAGGGAGAAAACCCACAAAAGAAGCGGTGGAACTGCTGGACGACCAGGGAAGGAAAGGGTACATCAAGGAAGACAAACAAATCGCAGACAGACTAAATTCATTCTTTGCGTCTGTCTTTACAAAGGAAGACACTGCAACAATTCCAGAAGCAGTGAAAGTGTTCAAAGGAGTAACAGAGGACAGCCTTACCACAGTAGACGTGGACTTGGACCAGATCTACCGCCAGATCGACAAACTCAAAAGCGACAAATCCCCTGGACCAGATGGAATTCAGCCGATGGTCTTGAAAGAGCTAAAAGTGGAAATCGGAGAACTATTCCAAAAACTTGCCAACCTGTCAATCAAAACAGGGCAGATACTAAATGACTGGAAGATAGCGAACGTCACGCCGATATTCAAAAATGGATCAAGAGGAGTACCGGGCAACTATAGACCTGTGAGTCTCACATCGGTCCTTGGGAATATGGTTGAGGCGCTGATCAAGGATAGCATAACCCGGCACCTAGACACACACGACCTGATGAAAGCCAGCCAACATGGATTCAGGAAAGGGAAGTCATACTTGACAAACCTACTTCAATATTTTGAGACAGTGAACAGACAAACTGATAATGGAGAACCGGTGGATATTATATACTTGGATTTTCAGAAAGCGTTAGACAAAGTTCCACATGTAAGACTCCTCAGGAAACTGCAGGGCCATGGAATAGAAAGAGATAAACTAAGATAGATAGGCAAATGGCTGGAGAGCATAAGGCAGAGGGTGGGCATAAATGGGAAGTTCTTGGAATGGGAAAATGTGACTAGCGGTGTGCCCCAGGGCTCGGTACTTGGGCCCATCTTATTTAATATCTTCATCAATGACCTAGAGGATGGAACATCCAGTGAGATCATCAAGTTTGCAGATGACACAAAGCTATGCCGGGCCATCAAATCGCAGAAGGACAGTGAGGAACTCCAGAGTGACTTGAGCCGATTGGAGAATTGGGCAGATAAATGGCAGATGAAGTTTAATGTGGAAAAATGCAAAGCGATGCTCTTAGGCAGAAAAAATAAGGAACACAAGTATAGTATGTCAAGTGCAACTTTGGGAAAATCTGAACAGGAAAAGGACCTGGGGATATTAATCGATAGGACACTGAAACTGTCGGTGCAGTGGCAGCGAAGAATGCGAATAGAATGCTAGGCATGATAAAGAAGGGAATCACGAGTAGATCGGAGAAAGTTATAATGACGCTTTATAGAACGATGGTCAGACCACACTTGGAATACTGCATCCAGCATTGGTCTCCATACCTAAAGAAGGATATCAAACTGCTAGAGAGGGTGCCGAGACGAGCAACAAAGCTGGTGAAAGGTGTGGAGAACCTGGATTACGAGGAAAGACTTAAGAGACTGGGGTTGTTCTCCCTTGAGAAAAGGAGATTGCGAGGGGATATGATCGAGACATTCAAAATACTGAAAGGAATTGACAAAATAGAGAAGGAAAAACCATTATTTACAATGTCCAATGTGGCACGGACAAGAGGACATGGGCTGAAGCTAAGGGGGGACAAGTTCAGGACAAATATCCGGAAATTCTGCTTCACGCAACGAGTGGTGGACACCTGGAATGCTCTCCCAGAAGAGGTAATTGCGGAATTCACCGTTCTAGGATTTAAGGGTAAGTTAGATGTACATCTCCTTATGAGTGGCATGAAGTGACATGGGTAAGGGTAAGCTAGATGCACTTCTCTTTATGAGAAGCTTAGAGCGATATGGGGACCAAAACTATGCCAGGGTACACCTGGCAGGGCCTTCGCGTGTGAGGATCGCTGGACTTGATGGACCTAGGATCTGTTCCGGAGATGGCGCTTCTTATGTTCTTATGTAAATCCGTCTACACCATCTGTTCCTCCTTCCCAAACTGTATCCAGGGTCCCAGCGGCTGCTCCAGACCTACCTGATCCTTTTTTTTTTTTTTTTTTACAGTGAGTACTTCTCAGATTTGGGAATCTGGACTTGAGTACTGGATCCGCAGATCCTTTTGGGGCTCCGGATCCTAGAGAAGATCCAATTGTCAAGCACTTGTTTAAGTTTGAGATGCTACCAGACCTCATTACTGCATTCTTACCAGAGTTGAGCGTGAATTCCAGCCCGCTCCTCTCATTTCTTCAATTTTTTCTCCCTAGCTCTGCAGCATTTGTTCGTAATCTGCACTTTTCCTGGCTTCCAGATAAGCAGTTGGCTCTCTGGAAGGTCCTTTATGGAACGCTCAGGCTATGTCTAGCTTGCATTCTCAGGCACAGGAGTGTCCATAGCTTTGGGTCAGTCCAAGGGAATTTCCCTGATTGCTCGACCCGGTGACGATTGGGTGCATAAAGCCAGGGGTCATGATCCTGTATTGAACCCTTGGTGGCATCTCTGAGGGCCGTGAAGAAGAATGAAAAATAAATAATTGATACAAGGCATTTAAGGGAGGTCTAGAATACCACCCCTACTCACAAAAATATTCTGAGGCATCTAATTTGATTTCTGGTCCAAAATGAAAAGCAAAATTGAATGACGTTTAGCTGATGCTGGAAAATGCTCTACAAGCATAATCTGCTGCCATAGCTGCTGAGTTAGCTACTGTAGGCAGAAATGAGCCATCATTGTATCCTCTTAAGCAATTCCATTTGTTTAGGAGCTTAACATTTAGAGGAGAAGGCTCCTTTCATATTGAGCTTAGTGAGTCTCTCATGTTAAGGTTGGGCAACAATGCTCTCTGTAGCTGGCGTCAAGCTCTGGAATGCACTGCCTAGTATTCTGTGATGGGAGATTGAACTTTTAAGAAAATGATGAAAATGCAATTATAGTGGAACCTTGGTTTACGAGCATAATTCGTTCCAGAAGCATGCTCGTAAACCAAATTGCTCGTATAGCAAAGCGAGTTTCCCCATAAGAGGTAAGGGAAACTCGCTTTGATTCATTGCACCTCCTCCTCCTTCCTTCCCCCCGAGGCTACCGGTGCTGCTTCATCACATCCCCCCCTCCAAGCTCAAACCGGCATCGGTGCCCGTTGGAAGCGACATCCGCCCGCCCACCCAAACAAGCTCCTTACCCCATCTGCTGCGTGCCAGTGCCAGTTAAGGAAAGATTCCTCCTCTTGCCTGGGCTGGGCCTTGAGCATCTGTGCATGCTCAAGGCCTTCTGGCTCTCATTCTCTCCCTTCCTGTGCTAATGCTATTCTCTGTTAATGCTTTTCTGTCCTGTAGATGTTTTTATGGGATCTTGTGTTTCCATCTTGTAGGAAGAATTTAAAAGATTTTAATAATGATATCATTAGTTAATACAGTGGTACCTTGGTTTACGAGCATAATTCATTCCAGAAGCATGCTCGTAAACCAAAATACTCGTATATCAAGCGAGTTTCCCCATAGGAACTAAGGGAAACTCGCTTGATACGTTCCCACCCCCCCCACCCCCCCGAGGCCAGCGGCGCTGCTCTACACCCCCCCCCCCCCCCCGCCATGATCTGAAATCCCCCAGCACCCACCCGAACACGCTGCTTACCCCCATCACCCACGCACAGGACATGCCAGTGCCGGTGCCCGAAGATCTGCGTCCTCTTCTTTGCTGGGCCTTGAGCATCTGCGTGAACTCGAAGGCCTTGAGTTTTAAATGATCTAATATTGTGTACTTGATGTAAGATGAAAAAATGAATAAAGAATTTGACATCTCCAAAATTGACACACCATACTGTTGACATAGATGCTTTTTTTTCCCTAGTTCTAACTTCTCTTTCTTTCCCTTCTGTAGAACACAGATACGTAGAACTTTTCCTCAATTCTACTGCAGGAGGAAGTGGTGCAGGATATGGCAGTCAAATGATTGGCGCAATGGGTATGATGGATTATCTGACTTTATCCTGTTGTATTAATCTAGTTAATTCTGCTATGTGAAGTTTATTGTGAATATTATTTTTCTGCAGCGAGATTCATAAGATTTGACAACATTTTTGGGAAGTCTTACTTGTAAAGTGACTCCTATCTGAAAGTTCTCTAATTGTTTATTAAATATTGAATTAATTTCAGAACATCTAAGACCCATTTTTGATTAATGCCTCACCTGCTGAAACATGACTTTACTTCTTGATTTGGGTAGAATTTGAAATTTGAAATTCTTTAAAACAAATTAACCAAGCACAAATTTTTTTTAACCTCTTTTATATGTATGTGGGGACTTGGGAGCAGGGAAAAATACACAAGGTGGATGAAATTAAGTAGTATAGAGGAGACATTAATTTGCAGTGATAAGGGAAATGTCAGTGATATATCCATGTAGCATATCATTACCAAACAAAAACAAGCAAGAAAAATCACAATTGTAGTTAATTTACCGATAAAATCATATACTTTTGAGAGAGTGCACTGTTTGCAAAGCGGGTACCCAGTGGACTTACAAGTAATGTATAGTGTGTCCTCTTTGAAAACAATGCACTTCAAGTGAATTTACACCCTTGATGGGAAAAAACTAACACTCCCAGAAACATTGGAAGCAATACAAAACAGACATTATCCCAGGACAAGCAGGCATGATATTCTCACATGTGGGTGACGTCATCTACGGAGCCCCAGCGCGGACAGCTTTTCAAGCAAACTTGCTAGAAGTTTCAAGTTTGCACACTGCACCACGCATGTGTCTGCTTCCTCGCCCACTAGAGGGCGCGTTCCACCTCGTGGTCCTCAGTTCATTTTTTTCCGCGGAGCCAGTAAGCCCTGTGGATTGTGAGCTCCTAATCTTTTTTGTGTCGCTGCTTCCTGACACCGCGTCTGATTATTTCGGTCGCTGTGCTTTTCGATTTTCTGTGACGTTTTTATTCTGTTCTTTTCTTTTCAAAAAAAAAAATATATATTTTTCTTTTCGTTGGGCTCCGGGGGCTCCCGGCAGCCGTGGCCGCGGGACGTCGATCGTTCCCGGCCAGTTTCGTCGTTGATGTCCCGTCCTGTAACGGGTTTCAAAAAGTGCAGCCGGTGCGAGAGGCTGCTCTCTATTACAGACCCCCACCGGTGGTGCATCATTTGTCTGGGCCCGGAACACCCTACCACCTCGTGCGATCGCTGTTCCACCTTTCAGCCCAGGGCTCTCCGTCGCAGGAGGGCCAGAATGGCAGAGTTGTTTACGGCGGACCCCGTGGTGAAGGCCTCGACGTCGGCCTCGGCTTCGGCCCCGGCCTCGACCTCGGCCTCGACGACCTCGGGGCCCTCGGCCTCTCCTCGCCCTTCGACTTCCAAGTCGACCTCGGGAACGAAGACTACCTCGGGTAAGTCCTCCCTTCCATCCCCTACAGGGTCTGCAAAGAAGCCGTCCTCTGCTTCGACCAAGGCGAGTGGGTCGTCCTCGGCCCCGCCTCGGGCCCCGCCCGTGCAAGCCCCGAGGGAACACTCGAGACCGAGGTCGCCCTCCAGGGAGCTTGCCCCGGATTCGGACCTCCCGACTTTCGTCGGGATCCCGGCTTTTCAGGAGCTCCTCAGAGCGCTCATATCAACGGAGCTGTCGGGGGCCCTGGAACAGCTGCAACGGGCTTCGACCCCGGCGGCTGTTGCCTCGGTGGCCTCGGCCTCGGCGACCTCGGCCTCGGGTGCCGGGGCTCCCTCGACCTCGGAGACCGGGGCTCCTCCGACCTCGGTCTCGGCTGTCGAGGCTCCGCCCGCCTCGGCCTCGGCTTTGGTCTTACCATCGACCGCGGGGGATCAGCCGGAGCGTAGCGTGCGGCCCCGGGACAAGATGCGTCGGGTCCGCCGCATTTCCTCGTCGTCGTCCTCGAGGTCCTCCCGGGGGTCTTCGCCCTCGCCTCGGACTCGGTCGAGGCGCCGGCCGAGGAAGCCGAAGCGCTCACGGGGTTCGCCTCGAGGGCGCGGTCGGTCTTCCCCGATCGGGGGCGAGGCGTTGCGGGTGTTGGAGTTGCGCATTGACAATCCGAAGCTTCTCCGCTCCCCGGCGCGTCGGGTGTCCCGTTCTTCCTCGCCGAGGAAACGGGAGGGGGCTCTCGTCCCCCGGACCCCGGGGTCCTCGCCCCGGGCCTCGTCGAGGCGGACTCATTCTCCTACCCCCTCGAGGCCTGTGGAGAGGACATCGTGGGGCTCGGGGTCAGGGAGAGATCCCTTGTATTATTCGCACGAGGCCTCTCCGGTTTCCTCGGCGAAAAAGTCGAGATCTCCTTCCCCGCCTGCTAAACCGTCCTCATTTTCGGTTTTTGTGCAGGACATGGCCAAGGCCCTCGGGTTGGACCTCTCGGTCGGATCCCAATATTCTAAGGAGTTCCTTGAGGAGCAGGACCTTCCAACTCCACCTAGGGAGGCTCCTCGGCTCCCATACAATAAGGTCCTCCTGCAGACTTGGTTAAAAAATTTGTCAAACCCTCTTACGGTCACGTCAGTCCCGTCCAAGATGGAAGGCAAATACAGGACGGTGCCGGCTAAAGGGTTCGACAAGGCGCAGCTCTCCCACCAGTCTTTGCTGGTGGAATCTGCCCTTAAGAAGTCTCAGCCTTCCAGGGTTTCTGCGGCGGTTCCACCTGGTAGGGAGGGCCGAACCCTGGACAAGTTTGGCCGTCGCCTTTATTCCAATTCCCTGATGGCCACCAGGGTGCTAAATTATGCCTTCACTTTTTCCTCCTATCTTCGGGGTATGGTGAAGGACCTCCCTCAGTTTCGTGACTCCCTACCGGACTCCCAGAAGGCAGGTTTTGATACATTCATGTCCAACCTGTCTCAACTGCGGTTGTACCTGTTTCACGCCTTGTACGACGCTTTTGAGCTGGTTTCGAGGGTGTCGGCCTTCGCGGTGGCCATGCGCCGTCTGGCCTGGCTTCGCACCCTCGACATGGACCCAAACCTGCAGGATCGCCTTGCAGATTTGCCTTGTGTGGGGTCCGAACTGTTTGACGAGTCATTAGAGGCGGCGACCAAGCGGTTGTCTGAGCAGGAGCGCTCGTTAGCCTCCTTGGTCCGGCCCAAGCCTAGACCCCCGCAGCAGAAACCCTTCCGCCCTCCCCCGAGGCGGTACCCCCAAAAATCTACTCCCGCCTTTTCCAGACCGCCACCTAGACGCCAGGCTCAGAGGGGCAGAGGGGGACAAACGCAAGCCCCGGCGCAGGGCCCTTCCAAGCCCGCGCCTTCTTTTTGACGGGCTGAGCGGATGGGGCAGGTTCCCCTCCGCGACCGCTCAGAATTCCCTGCCTATAGGGGGGCGTCTTCGGTCCTTTTACCCAGCCTGGACCGAAATTACATCAGACGCCTGGGTGCTCCGGACTGTCTCCGAGGGCTACTCTCTCAATTTCTTGTCTGTGCCACCGGATATGCCTCCGGGACCTTCCACTTTCAATCGGAGCCAGCTTCCCATCCTGCTGGCCGAGGCCCGGGCCCTGTTGAAGCTTCGGGCGGTCGAACCGGTTCCCGCAGATCAGCGGGGGACCGGGTTTTACTCCCGCTACTTTCTGGTCCCGAAAAAGACCGGGGACCTACGCCCTATACTGGACCTCAGGAAGCTCAACAAATTCCTGGTCCGGGAGAAGTTTCGAATGCTGTCTCTCCCGGTTCTATACCCTCTCTTGGAGGAAGGGGACTGGATGTGCTCCCTCGATCTGAAGGAGGCATATACTCATGTTCCGGTGCATCCTGCCTTCCGGAAGTTCTTGAGGTTCCAGGTGGGGGACTTGCACCTTCAGTACAGGGTCCTGCCTTTTGGCCTAGCTTCGTCCCCTCGAGTCTTCACGAAGTGCATGGTCGTGGTCGCGGCGGCCCTGAGAAATCGGGGCCTTCAGGTTTTCCCCTACCTGGACGATTGGCTGATCAAAAGCACGACCAGGGAGGGGGTTATCTCAGCGACCCGACAGTCTATCGCCTTCCTTCAGCGACTGGGGTTCGAGGTGAATTTCCCCAAGTCGCAGTTACAGCCGGCCCAGTCCCTTCAATTTATTGGCGCAGTGCTGGACACTGTGCGCCGACGTGCGTACCTCCCGCAGCCTCGCTTGGCGGCCTTGGTTCGGCTGGGGCGGTGGGTCTCGCAGCTGCAGGTGGTATCGGCCCAGCGCATGATGATGCTTCTGGGCCACATGGCATCGACGGTCCACGTCACCCCATTTGCCAGACTGCACCTGAGAATCTCTCAGTGGACCCTGGCCTCCCAGTGGCGTCAGGATTGCGATCCGGTGTCCCGTCTCATTACGGTCACTCCTTCTTTGAAACGGTCGCTCCGTTGGTGGACCGACTGTTCCAATCTTTCCGGGGGGTTGCTGTTTCTGGCCCCTCCCTTTCGCAAGGTCCTGACCACGGACTCTTCGGAGTATGCGTGGGGGGCCCATCTAGACGGGCTGCGGACCCAGGGTCTGTGGTCGTCGGAGGACCGTCGATGTCACATCAATGTGCTGGAACTTCGAGCCATTTACATGGCGGTTCGTGCGTTCGACCACCTTCTTCGCGATCAGGTAGTCCTAGTTCGCACGGACAACCAGGTAGCGATGTACTATGTCAACAAGCAAGGTGGGACGGGCTCTTGGCCCCTCTGCAGGGAGGCGCTTCACCTTTGGGAGTGGGCAATCTCCCGAAACATCTTCCTACAGGCGGTCTATATTCAGGGAGACCAAAACTGCTTGGCAGACAAGCTCAGTCGGCTTCTTCAGCCGCACGAGTGGTCTCTCCACTCCAGAGTCCTGCGCGAGGTCTTCGACCGCTGGGGGACTCCGCAAGTGGACCTGTTTGCCTCCTCGGAGACTCGCAAACTGCCCCTATATTGTTCGAGGATGTACTCCCCGGACCGTCTGGAGGCGGATGCCTTCCTTCTGGACTGGGAGGGGAGGTTCCTGTATGCGTTTCCTCCTTTTCCCTTGATCATGAGAACGTTGGTACGTCTCAAGTCATCCACGGCCACGATGATTCTCATTGCGCCTCGGTGGCCTCGTCAGCATTGGTTCTCCCTGCTTCTTCAACTAAGTGTCAGGGAACCTCTGCTTCTGCCTGTGTTTCCCTCTCTGCTATCTCAGAGTCAGGGTTCGCTGTTGCATCCCAATCTTCAGTCCTTGCACCTGACTGCTTGGTTCCTTTCCCCTTCACTTCAATCCAGGTTTCTCAGTCAGTGAGGGAGGTTTTGGAAGCCTCACGCAAGGTCTCGACCAGGCTTTGTTATTCACAGAAGTGGACCAGATTTTCATCTTGGTGTTCCTCGCGTCATCTGACTCCTGATTCTGTCCCGGTGGCTTCGGTTTTAGACTACTTGTTACATTTGTCTAAATCAGGCCTGAAGACGACATCTGTCCGGGTACATCTCAGTGCCATTTCAGCTTTTCACCGGCACTTAGATGGTCGTGCTCTTTCGCTTCACCCTATGGTGCAACGGTTCATGAAGGGGCTAATCAATGTTTGTCCCCCTCTGAAGCCTCCTCCTGTTGTTTGGGATTTGAATGTTGTCCTGGCTCAACTGATGAAACCTCCCTTTGAGCCTATGGACGTATCCCTTCTCAAATTCCTTACTTGGAAGGTGGTTTTTCTGATTGCTCTCACATCGGCTCGAAGAGTTAGTGAGTTGCAAGCTTTGGTTGCGGATCCACCTTTCACGGTGTTCCATCATGACAAGGTGGTTTTGCGCACACATCCGAAATTTTTGCCAAAGATTGTATCGGATTTCCACTTGAATCAGTCCGTTGTCCTTCCTGTGTTTTTTCCTAAGCCCCACTCCCATCCTGGCGAGACGGCGCTCCATTCTCTTGACTGTAAGAGGGCGTTGGCATTTTATCTCCAACGTACCAAGTCTCATCGGAAGGTTCCTCAATTGTTTTTGTCCTTTGATCCTAATCGTCTAGGACATCCGGTTTCCAAGCGCACCTTGTCCAACTGGTTGGCTGCTTGCATTTCTTTTTGCTACGCTCAGGCTGGTCTCCCGCTCTCGGGGCGTGTCACGGGGCATAAGGTCCGAGCGATGGCAGCTTCGGTTGCTTTCCTCCGATCTACTCCCATGGAGGACATTTGTAAAGCTGCCACTTGGTCTTCGGTTCATACGTTCACCTCCCACTATTGCCTGGACACTTTGTCCAGAAGCGATGGCCGGTTTGGCCAGTCGGTGTTACGTAATCTGTTTTCATAAATTGCCATCCTCCCACCTGCCCTTTTTTGGTTGGCTTGGAGGTCACCCACATGTGAGAATATCATGCCTGCTTGTCCTGGGATAAAGCACAGTTACTTACCGTAACAGGTGTTATCCAGGGACAGCAGGCATATATTCTCACAACCCACCCGCCTCCCCGGGGATGGCTTCTTAGCTAGTGATGGAACTGAGGACCACGAGGTGGAACGCGCCCTCTAGTGGGCGAGGAAGCAGACACATGCGTGGTGCAGTGTGCATACTTGAAACTTCTAGCAAGTTTGCTTGAAAAGCTGTCCGCGCTGGGGCTCCGTAGATGACGTCACCCACATGTGAGAATATATGCCTGCTGTCCCTGGATAACACCTGTTACGGTAAGTAACTGTGCTTTTTCTGGGGAACCTCAACGAGATTATAATAAACCCTACAATAGCTGATGCCATTGCAGCTGACAGGTACTGGACCAACTTCCCAGTGGTACAATGGTCGGATATGAACTGACTCTACAAAAAATATAGTCAAGCGTCATGCGACCTGAACAATTGCCCCTCATATCTGCTAACAAATGCCTCCCCCAAATTTAGAGCTAGCCTTATGCAATGGATTCAAACTACACTCACGGAAGGTCAAATTCCCACAAGACCATGGAGAAATCATAATCACCCATAAGCAATGCCTCCACTGGGTCAGACCCGAGGTCCATCGTGTCCAGCAGTCTGCTCACGCTGCGGCCCAACAGGTCCAGGACCTGTGCAGTAGCCCTCTATCTATACCCCTCTATCTCTTTTTCCAGCAGGAAATTGTCCAATCCTTTCTTGAACTCCAGTACCGTACTCTGTCCTATTACGTCCTCTGGAAGCGCATTCCAGGTGTCCACCACACGCTGGGTAAAGAAAAACTTCCTAGCATTCGTTCTGAATCTGTCTCCTTCCAACTTTTCCGAATGCCCTCTTGTTCTTTTATGTTTTGAAAGTTTGAAGAATCTGTCCCTCTCTACTCTCTCTATGCCCTTCAAGATCTTGTAGGTCTCTATCATGTCTTCTCTGAGTCTCTGCTTTTCCAGGGAGAAGAGCCCCAGTCTCTCCAATCTTTCAGTGTATGAAAGGTTTTCCATGCCCTTAATCATTCGTGTCGCTCTCCTCTGGACCCTCTCAAGTATTGCCATATCCTTCTTTAGGTACGGTGACCAATACTGAACACAGTACTCCAGGTGCGGGTTCACCATTGCCCGATACAACGGCAGGATGACTTCTCTCGTTCTGGTCGTAATACCCTTCTTAATAATAATAACCAACATTCTGTTTGCCTTCTTCGCGGCTGCTGCGCATTGTGCTGTTGACTTCATTGTCGTGTCCACCAGTACACCCAAATCTCTTTCAAGGTTACTTCCCTCTAATACTAATCCCCCCATTTGGTAGCTGAACATCGGGTTCTTTCTCCCTTTTTGCATGACCTTGCATTTCCCTACATTGAAGTCCATCTGCCATTTATTCGCCCACCCCAATACTGAAAGACCACAAAGGCCCAATAGATACCCCTTCCAACTACAGATCCATCACCTCAATTCCATTATATGTTAAACTAATAGAAGGTCTGGTTGCACAATACCTCTCCAATTACCTTGAAGACCACAACCTACTCCACCCCACACAATCGGGGTTCGGATCCAACCACAGTACAGAGACACTGCCAGGATCACAGATGTCAAGTACACCGGGGAGTCCCTCTGGGTAAACCTGGCAAGAGGCAGAGAAAAATGCCTGTATATAGGTGTGATATACAGACCCCCAAGACAACTGGAAGACATGGACGCAGAATTAATTGAAGACATAGAGAATATCACTCTACGAGGAGAAGCTGTACTGCTAGGGGATTTCAATATGCCTGATGCAGACTGGAACTCATTTTCAGCGAAAACCAGCGGTAGCAGGAGGCTCTTAACCTCCATAAAGGGAGCACGTCTCAAACAAATGGTAACGGAGCCCATTAGGGCCCAGGCGATCCTCGACCTGGTACTCACCAACGGGGAAAGCGTCTCAGAGGTCTCAGTAGGAGATACGCTAGCCTCCAGCGACCACAACATAGTATGGTTCAACCTTAGGAAAGGCTTCCCTAGATCAAACACGAAAACAAATGTATTCAATTTCCGGAGCACAGACTTCGCACGCATGGGAGATTTCATCCATCGGATACTGCAGGACCAAGCGGAGACCGATGATGTAGAAGCTAAGTGGTTAACTCTGAAATCAACCATACATGAAGCAACTAGCCACTTCATAAAATCAGTAAATAAATGACAAAGAAACAATAACCCCCAATGGTTCACTGCGGAGATCTCGCACCTCATTAAGGAGAAGAAAAAAGCGTTTCTCTCCTACAAGCGCACGGAGAAAAGAGAGGCAAAGGAAGAATATAGGACCAGGTCTACAGCGGTCAAAATGGCAGTTAGGGAGGCAAAACTTAGAGTGGAAGAAATTCTGGCAAAAAACATTAAAAAGGGGGACAAATCCTTCTTCAGGTGACAGAAAAAGGAACACAGGCGGGATAGTACGCCTTAGAAGACCGGACGGAAGTTACATGGAAGCAGATTCCGATAAAGCCGAACTACTGAATGAATACTTCTGCTCAGTCTTCACCTGTGAGGCACCGGGACACGGTCCGCAGTTGAAGGCAACACAAAACACAGAAGACCCGTTTCAGAATTTTGAGTTCACACCAGGTGAAGTTTACAGTGAACTGGCAAGACTCAAGGTGAACAAAGCCATGGGACCAGACAATTTGCACCCAAGAGTGCTCAGAGAATTGAGCGATGTCCTGGCGAAACCGTTGGCTGAGCTATTCAATCTCTCCCTAAGTAAGGGGAAAGTTCCCCTGGACTGGAAACTAGCTAATGTCGTACCACTGCATAAAAAGGGTTGCAAGGCAGAGGCTGCGAATTATAGACCGGTGAGTCTCACATCAATAGTGTGCAAACTCATGGAAACACTAATTAAAAACAAATTGGACACGATCTTGAATGAAGGGAATCTTCGGGATCCCAGTCAGCATGGATTCACCAAGGGTAGGTCTTGCCAATCCAATCTCATCAGCTTCTTTGACTGGGTAACAAGAAAGTTGGACTTGGAAGAGTTTTTGGACGTCGTGTACCTGGACTTCAGTAAAGCTTTTGACAGTGTTCCACACCGCAGGCTGCTAAGCAAGATGGAATCGATGGGGTTAGGAGAGACACTAACTGCATGGGTCAATGATTGGCTGAGTGGCAGACTTCAGAGGGTGGTGGACTAAAACATTGGAGGTGACCAGTGGAGTGCCGCAGGGCTCGGTCCTGGGTCCACTCCTTTTCAACATATTCATAGGGGATCTGACTCAAGGGCTTCAAGGTAAAATAACACTATTCGCTGATGACGCCAAACTATGTAATATAGTAAGTGAATGCAGTTTACAGAATTATATGGCGCAGGACCTGCTTACATTGGAAAGTTGGTCCTCAACCTGGCAGCTAGGCTTCAATGCTAAGAAATGTAAGGTCATGCACCTCGGACGCGGAAATCCATGCAGGACGTACTTCTTGAACGGAGAAACTTTAACTAGGACTTCAGCAGAACGAGATTTAGGAGTAATCATCAGTGCAGACATGAAAACTGCCAATCAAGTGGAGAAGGCTTCATCTAAGGCAAGGCAGATATTGGGTTGTATCAATAGAAGTTTCGTCAGCCGAAAGCCTGAAGTCATAATGCCGTTGTACAGGGCCATGGTGAGACCTCATCTGGAATACTGTGCAATTCTGGAGGCCACATTACAGTAAAGATGTGCGCAGAATTGAATCGGTTCAGCAGACGGCCACCAGGATGATCTCGGGGTTCAAGGGTCTCTCGTACGAAGAGAGACTGAACAAATTGCAGCTCTACACTCTCGAGGAATGTAGGGAGAGGGGAGACATGATCGAAACATTTAAGTACCTCACAGGACGTGTCGAAGTGGAAGATGATATTTTCTTTCTCAAGGGACCCTCGGCCACAGGAGGGCACCCGCTGAAACTCAGGGGCGGAAAATTTCATGGCGACACCAGAAAGTATTTCTTCACAGAAAGAGTGGTTGATCATTGGAACAAGCTTCCAGTGCAGGTGATCGAGGCAGACAGCGTGCCAGACTTTAAGAATAAATGGGATACCCATGTGGGATCCCTATGAGGGTCAAGATAAGGAAATTGGGTCATTAGGGCATAGACAGGGGGTGGGTAAGCAGAGTGGGCAGACTTGATGGGCTGTAGCCCTTTTCTGCTGTCATCTTCTATGTTTCTATATATCCCTACTAGATATAGCCCGGCAGCACTTTAGCAAAGGAAGAAGGATGCTGATAATTCAACTCAACCTCTCCCGCCGCATTTGACCTGGTTGACCACACCATACTTCTTCAGATATTAGAAGCAATAGGGATCTCAGGTGGGGTATATAATTGGTTCCAAGGATTCCTCAAAACAAGAACATACAGAGTAAAAACAAAACATTTTATATCGGACCCCTGGATCAACCCCTGCGGAGTACCTCAAGGGTCACCACTGTCACCCATGCTCTTCAACCTCTTCATATCCTCCCTTGGTACCATTCTAGACAACCTAGAAGTAACTTCATTCAGCTACGCAGATGACATAACTATACTCCTCCCCTTCGACTCACAAGACCCCACTACAACAGACAACCTGGAAAAAACACCAGAAGCAGTAGAGAAATGGATGATAGACCACAAACTGAAGCTCAACCCAAAGAAAGCAAAATTTCTATTGCTTGAAAAGGACAAAACCCCTTCTATAACCGAACTAGAAATAAATGCCACCAAATATCCCATACAGCCCGTTCTCAAACTCCTAGGAGTAACAATAGATAGATGCTGCCCTCTTCAGGTTCAAATCAACAAAACCACACAAAAAGCATTTTTTACCATGCGCAACCTACGCAAAATAAGAAAATTCTTTGACAAAGAACAATATAGACTCATAGTCCAATCCCTAGTCCTAAGTCTAATGGACTACTGCAATATCCTCTACCTACCTTGCCCCACCTACTTAATAAAACAGAACACAGTCCTCAGACTGATCTATTCTCTTGGAAAATTTGATCGCTTCACCAACGCCTACCTAGATTCACACTGGCTACCTATACAAGCCTGCATTCAATTCAAACTATACTGCCTATTATTCAAAGCATTAAACGGAACGGCACCCACCTAAACAACCGCCTAAACCGGAACCTCTCATCCAGACAAAGGAGAACCTGGTCCCCATTCTCCTACCCCCCTTTCAAAGGAACAAAGCGCAAAAAGATGTATGACCACCTACTAGCAACACAGGCAGCAAAATTGGACCCCTCCATCTCCAACCTGCTGACAGCAACAACTGACCTCAAAACTTTCCGAAAAGAACTCAAAACCCTACTATTCAAAAAATTCATCCAGATATCCTAACCCCCCTTTCCATTCCCCCTTGCTATTCTCCCCTCTCCCTCTCCCTACCTGTAATATCCCCCTAAGACTCAACAATGTAACCAGCATCCACTCTGCAACTTTCTCTTAAATTTCCAGCTCCTTCTGACTTTCTCCTCATTTTTCCACTTATCTTGTAACCTCTCCTCAAAATTGAATTATGTAATCAGCTCCATTAATTGTAATCTTTCTGGAAATGTCCAGTTATCTTTTGATGTAATCCGCTTAGAACTGCAAAATACAGGCGGAATAGAAATCAGTAATATAATGTAATGTAAATCCCTCCCTCCCTGACCACCTGAAGCCAACCCAGTTATTTGTTGGAGTGGCACTCATTCTCTCTACCCCCAGCAGCACTTTGTGCATGGACGGCATGAGCAACAATTCACACGCACATAGCTCGCCCACAAGCCTTCCCTCTGATGTCAATTCAGACATCAGAGTGAAGGTTTCTGGGTTAGCTACTTACAAGCAGCACGTGGGACACTACCTGTGTTGTCCCTGCATGGAGTGCTGCTGGGGGTGGAGAGAATGAGTGCCGCTCTGAAAGTTACTGGGTTGGCAGTGGGCAGGCAGGGAGAGAGGGATTCCCTGCAGCGGCTTCAATGGGGGAGCGAGTGGGTGGTCAGGAAGAGATCTCTGGTGGCGGCTTCTATGGATGGGCAGGGAGTATCCAACGCAGTAGCTAGGCTTCATACACCCAACAAGTGGTCCGCATACCGCGTGTTGAGAAACACTGCTATATGTCCCCATCACTTTGTCCACCTAAGAAAGTGCACAGATATTTAAGTACGTTACTTTGCACCCTACTTGGGTGATTAGGTATGCGTGCACTAGTGTGTTTCTATTTACTGGCTTTTGGATTAACAATTTACTTGGTAAGCAAGTTTTTCTTACATTTATATTCTTTTTTCTTTTTATTCATTTTTCATATAACAAGTGTATCATAAAAATTCATACAATTGCATTAAGTATACACTTGATATTTCCATAACTTACTGTAAATACAACATTTACATTTATATTCTAATGCAATAGGAAATCAATCCACCTATGGTACTGCAGGTAACCAGCAGCTAAGTGGAAGTTTTACAGGAGCATATGGAAGTCAAAGCAGTTTGAGTGGATATGGTAAGTGTTGAAATAAAATAAATTGTGCAGGTTGTAAATCTTGTCACCCTTAATCTATTATTTTTTTATTTTTATTTTTTACAGAGTTCTAGGTGCTTGTTTGTTTGCCTTGCCCAGATAAATTCTTTCTGTCAAGTTTACTGCAGATAATTTAAAAATAAACTTTTTGACAAGTCATGTTTTCCTCTGAATGTGGTGTGTTTTGCTAAGATGCCCCTTTAAGTGGACATCTGTCCTTGAAATGACTTCAATATTAGCAGTATCCTTGCTAATGTGTATAATAAGCACAACCCTCAGCTTCCTGTGTTAGCTTAAAACATTTTTCTAGTGCAATAGGTGTGTCATGATGGATGGATATTCCTTTCGAACCAGCAAGCTGTACAGAAGATATCAATCACAGTTTTCAATTCCTTCTCCTCATCCAGTGCCCTGTGCTGCCCCCTTCAGTTTTTTTTCCTTCTGTACATAAGCTGGACGGTGTCTTTCTGATCTGCTCTGTTTAAAATTTAATTTGGGGGGTTTTAGTTGAATTTTGGAGGTTTTGGTGGCCAGAGGGTCTCCAGTATTACTGGGGCAACTCTGCCTGGGAGAAGAAGCAGACTTGGTATCTGCGTCTGGCAGGCCAATCCCTCAGGTACCTGTTCATCCAGCCTGCTTAAATATTTAAGGAGTTTGGGGTCTGTTCCCCCTAGACGCTAGCTCACCCTCTGATTTTTAGGGGGAATAGTAGAACATGTGATAGACATTCAATCTGCAAATACTATGGTTCCGCATAGTGACAGTCTGCCTGGTCATTGCAGTAGCGGCCCCAAGGGAGTTCCTGGATTCTCTGGATTTAACAGAAGCCTACTTTCATAGTCCCATCTTTTTGGAGCACAGGAAGTTTGCTGCAGAGGCATTACCAGTTCTCAGTGCTCCCCTTTGGTCTGGCTATAGCTCCTCACACCTTCACCAAAATTATTGTTCCAGTGCAATAACTCTATGATCTAAAACGGGTGGGCAATGTGGGCCACAAGCCAGTCGGGTTTTCAGGACTTCCCCAATGAATATGCATGAGATCCATATGCATACAGTGAGAGGCAGTGCATACAAATAAATCTCATTCATATTCATTGGGGAAGTCCTGAAAACCCGACTGGATTGTAGCCATCGTTGCCCACCCCTGTTCTAGATCATAGGGTTATTTCCCTTTACCCGCATGGACTGCAGAAGAGAACCATTTCAGGTTTTCTACTCTGCCTCTAGAGTATTTCACAGGCTAGTTTAACTCCTCCCACTGTATGCATGGCTGCAGGTGTTAGAGTTCTCTCCCACATTTATTATTTTTAATTCAATGTAGTTTTGTCCCTTTTCGCAGTTCTTTCACGTTTCAAGAAATATGAAAAGCTGCCTGCTTCAGAATTCACAGTCTCTGTCTGGATCCACAATGTACAACAAGATGTCATCCGCAAATAAAGCTATACGGTGTTCTATCCTACCCACCACAATCCCCCTTAGCTGTAGATGATTCCGAATCAAAATCGCCAGCGGCTCAATTGAGAGCGCAAATAACAAAGGGAGAGGGGACACCCCTGACGGGTTCCCCGTGCAATAGGGAAAAAATCTGTATATGTCTGATTAATCTTAAGACAAGCCCTAGGTTCCCGATATAAAGCCCGAACCCACTCTCTAAACGGTCCTCCCAACCCAAATTTCCCCATCACCGCCCATAAAAACTCCCAGAATACCCGGTCGAACGCTTTCTCAGCATCTACCGCCATCAATACTGCCTTTTCAGGACCCTGCTTCACTTGCCACATCAAATGTAAAGTTCGCCTAATGTTATCGCCAACCTGTCTCTTGAATAAATCCTGATTGATCCTGATGGATCAAACCAGGAAGGAGTCGTTTGCTTACTGTTTTTATATAGCGATTCCCTACATGAAGCAGCGAATCGCTATATAAAAACAGTAAGCAAACGACGGAGAAATAACAGACCCCAGTGGTTCACTACAGAAATCTCGGACCTCGTTAAGAAAAAGAAAAAAGCATTTGTTTCCTACAAACAATTAGGAAGAGGAGAGATAAAAGAAGACTATCTGGCCAGGTCCAGAGCTGTCAGAACGGCAGTCAGAGAGGCCAAGCTTCAAATAGAAGAGAATCTAGCAAAGGACATTAAATCCTTCTTCAGGTACATCAGTGATAGGAAAAGAAACACAAATGGGATAGTACGCCTTAGGAAAGCAGACGGGACTTATGCAGAATCAGATTCCGATAAAGCCGAACTACTAAACGAATACTTCTGCTCAGTCTTTACCTGCGAGGCGCCAGGGTCCGGTCCACAGTTGCAAGCAAGACAAAGATCAGAAGACCCGTTCTGGAATTTCGAGTTTACTCCCAGCAGCGTCTACTGTGAACTATCAAGACTCCAAGTGAACAAAGCCATGGGACCGGACAATCTACACCCCAGGGTGCTTAGAGAGCTCTGTGATGTCCTGGCAGAGCCGTTATCTGTGCTCTTCAATCTTTCCTTGAGGGCGGGAAGAGTCCCCTTGGACTGGAAAACAGCCAATGTAATCCCACTCCACAAAAAGGGCTGCAGGACAGAGGCTGAGAATTACAGACCGGTGAGTCTCACATCCATAGTGAGTAAACTCATGGAAACACTAATTAAGCATAAATTAGATACAATCCTGGATGAGAAGAATCTATGGGATCCCCGCCAACATGGATTTACCAAGGGCAGGTCCTGCCAATCCAATCTAATTAGTTTCTTTGACTGGATAACAAGGAAACTGGATGTGGGTGAGTCCCTAGACGTCGTGTACTTGGACTTTAGTAAAGCTTTTGATAGCGTCCCACACCGTATTCTATTGAGCAAGATGAAATTAGTGGGACTGGGAGAAACATTAACTACATGGGTCAGTGATTGGCTAAATGGTAGACTTCAGAGAGTGGTGGTGAACGGTGCTCCTTCAAAAACGTCAGAGATGATCAGTGGAGTGCCGCAGGGCTCGGTCTTGGACCCAATCCTCTTCAACATATTTGTGGGAGATCTGACTGAGGGGCTTCAGGGTAAAATCACATTATTCGCCGATGACGCCAAACTATGCAACATAGTAAGTGAGAACACTTTACCCGACAGTATGACGCAGGACCTACTTCTATTGGAACACTGGTCCTCGACGTGGCAGCTAAACTTCAATGCTAGAAAATGTAAGGTCATGCACCTTGGCAGCAGGAATCCGTGCAAAACTTACACACTTAATGGTGAGACCTTAGTTAGGACCTAGGCGGAATGTGATTTGGGGGTGATCCATTAGCGAAGACATGAAGACTGCCAATCAAGTGGAGAAGGCTTCATCAAAGGCAAGACAAATGATGGGTTGTATCCGTAGAAGTTTTATCAGCCGGAAGCCCGAAGTTATAATGCCGTTGTACAGATCCATGGTGAGGCCTCATCTGGAATATTGTGTACAATTCTGGAGGCCACATTACCAAAAAAATGTGCTGAGAGTTGAGTCGGTTCAATGAATAGCCACCAGGATGGTCTTGGGACTCAAAGACCTCCCCGTATGAGGAAAGGCTGAATAAATTGCAGCTGTACTCACTCGAGGAACGTAGAGAGAGAGGGGACATGATAGAGACGTTTAAATATATCATGGGCCGTATTGAGGTGGAGGATGATATCTTCTTTCTTAAAGGTCCCTTAGCCACAAGAGGGCATCCGCTGAAAATCAGGGTTGGGAAATTTCATGGCGACACCAGGAAGTTCTTCTTCACCAAAAGGGTGGTCGATCGTTGGCATGAACTTCCACTTCAGGTGATTGAGGCCAGCAGCGTGTCAGATTTTAAAAGGAAATGGTATCTCTAGGGGGTAAAAATGAAAATGGGATACACGTGGTATCTCTAGGGGGGTAAAATCAAGGGGGTGGGGTCGTTAGAGTGGGCAGACTTGATGGGCTATCTTTTCTGCCGTCATCTTCTATGTTTCTATGAGTCTCCCTAAACGCAGGACCAGAATCATAGCTAGGAGTTTAGCATCTACATTCAAAAGGGAAATAGACCGGTATGATCCACAATGTGACAGGTCTCAACAGGTTTCAACAGAAGCGTGATACCAGCCTCCCCCATTGTTCTAGGTAAACACTCACCATTCTGCACTCCATTCATCACCCGAACCAACAAAGGTCCCACTTGCTCACCGAACGTTTTATAAAATTTACTAGTAAATCCATCCAAACCCGGGGACTTCCCTGTCTTAGCCATTTGAATAACCCCTAAGACCTCCCCTAGCGTAATCGGTGCATGCAAAAGTATCTGATCCTCAAGTGAAAGACTAGGTAAACCCACTTCATCCAAATATTGATTCACAGTATCCCCACCGGGCTCCCCTTCAGCACTATATAACTGTCGATAATATTGCAAAAAAGAGGTGCTGATAGCTACATCAGTAACCTGTAAGGTACCCTTCTCGTCTCTGATTGAAGTAATGGTCTTCTTGGCTTGTTTTATTTTAATATAGCGCGCCAACTGAGCACTGGATTTATTACTGTGTTCATATAGATAAGACTGAAATTGTTCTCTCATAAAAGTGTATTCTTCCATTTGAAGTTGATATAACTCCCTCCGTAACGATTGTAATTGGATCATAATCTGGGGATCTAAAGTCCCTTTATGAGTCAGTTCTAAAGCAAGCAACCATTCTTGTAAGGTCAGCCTGATCCGTGCCCTCTGTCGTTTAAGACGAGCTCCCCACTTAATAAAAATCCCTCCAAGAACTGATTTCAGGGCGTCCCATAGAATCCCGTCAGACACATCCCCGGTATCGTTAAATTCCAAATAGGTAGCTATACTATTGATAATCTCAACCTTCACCTCAGGGTTTGTCAATAAAGACTCATTCATTCTCCAATAGCGGACCCCTCCACACAAAATAGCTCCTGCCCGGTCCACCAAGACCAGTGCATGGTCCAAGATTTGTATACTTCCAATTGTCAGCCTCCTTAATCTCCCCCCAATAATTTCTATGTATCCAAACCCCATCATTCCGAGTATAGGTTTGTTGTGCATGGGAGAAATGTGTATAATTCCTCTGTGTCCCATGTAGAAGTCTCCAACAATCCACTAACCACAAAGCCTGTATAAAGTCTTTAAATGCTCTGGTATATGCCCTATTGGAACCTCTGCCCCTTTAGAATGATCTAGTCTCCCATCTGGGATCACATTAAAATCTCCTCCTTACAGGACAGCTCCTTGAATGAACAACAGCTCATTTTTTTAACGCTTTATAAAACTCCGCCTGTGCAGAGTTGGGCCCATATATATTCACTATGGTCACCCGTTGTCCCTGGATGATCCCTTTCAGTGCCAAGCATCTCCCATGAATGTCTCTATATATTTGTTCAAGTACCATTCCCAAACCTTTTTTCACCAAAATTGCAATCCCCCCCTTTTTGATAATGGTATCCCTATCCTGATGTACCCAGATTTGTTCAAAGGCGGGATCACGCAACAAGGCCTCATCCTGAGGTCTTAAATGCGTCTCCTGTAATAAACATATATCCCAGCGCAATCTCTTCAGTTCCCGGAATACAATGCTTCTCTTCCCTGGACTATTCAACCCATTTACATTCCATGACCCAAGCCGAAGCTTTTGTGGCTTCAACCTAGACTCCAAACACCTCCCCAAATGATGTCCTTTCATCCCTCCTCCCTCCCAAACATGTTGATCCCAAACTACCCGGATCAACCAGTGAGAAAAGTTGAGGTCTTCTCCCAAAAGGCAAATATTTCCCAATACTTCCCTTTCATTTCAATAGCATCTTCCACACAATCATACCACATTCTAACAAACACACTATGAATTCACCCATCCCTCTGCCCTCCTCAAAACACTCCACACCAATCTACCCAAGCATAATTCCTTACTATTACAAAATAGCTACACACACACACACCCCACAAGCTTAAAAAGATTGTCCACCATTACTAAAGTCCAAAAATCCTGCAGGGAACGTCACCATCCGTTCCTCCAATCCCTGAGGAGACCTAAGTTCCATCCCCGTGACATTTCTCAGGATTCTCATGAGCCACTTTCCTTGTAGGCCTCGTAACTGTCCACAAAGTCCCTGGGAAATGATCTTCTTTCGCTAGGATTTCTCCTCGAATCCTCTGAAAGGTTTCCATAGCCCATATCTTTTGATGTTAATCATTTCTCCACCGATAATAATTTTTTAGTTGATCTAGTAACCATGCTTGAAGTCTCTACTGATCTCACTGATTTCTTTAGTGTAGCAACAGTTGATTTCATTAGGCAAATTGTTACAGCCCAAGTCTTTCAAAGTAATCCAAGCGTCTTCCACTGTATCGACTCTACGTGATTTTCCATTAATAGTCAGCCACAATGCAAAAGGAAACATCCATCGATATCGATGGCCCTCTGAACGCAAAACTTGTGTCACCAGGTAGAAAGCTCTTCTTTTCTGTAAAGTTGTAAGAGCTAGGTCTTGAAAAACTCCTACTACAATTCCATTACACATGAATTGTGGATGGTTTCGAGCAGCTTGAAGTATTTTCTCCTTAAATACACAATAATGTCTTTTGGGGTGATTGATCTACTCGTCCCCAAATTACGATGTGCTCTTAAGATGTTAATATTAGCTTTGTCCACTATCTCCTCTGGACTCAGTAGTTGGCTACAAAAATCTTTCATCACTTTTCAAAAATTAAATCTCCAAGTCCATTGAGAAATTAACCTCATCTCTGTTTAACTGGAGTGGATCATTAATGAGTAATCATTGCTCAGATAATAATAAAACTTTTTTTTTGTAATATCTCAATCAATTAACAGTCCTGTACTTATGGAAAGAGTATTTACTACCTCTCTGTATCACTGAGTTAATCCACCATACAGACCAATTTTTTCCTCCAGGAGATCTATATTATAGTGGAGCCAGTTCTCCTCTTGCTTTTTCTATGGTGGTTGCAAGCTCGGATTGCACTGTTCTTACACAATCTTTCACAGTCTTGATTATGCTCACACAAACCGCCATGAAACTCACTGTTCTCTCCAGCCGGGGAAAGTTTGCCAGTCTATCATTGCTGCTGCCTTCTCCCTCGCAGTATCACGGCTACTTCTCCAGCTCCTCTCTTCTAACCTGCCTTACCAGGAGGGCTCTCGGAGCTCCAGCCCCACAGCGAGTCACATCCACTAAGACACACTCAGCGTCGCACCGGCAGGACTACTCAGCCAAAGGCATACTTTGCTCTCCACTGCGCATGTCCTCTCAGGTTCCCTGGAGGAGTCCTTACTGGAATATCCGGGTTTGTGGTTGCTCTCAGTCGGCGAAAAGTTCTACCAATTTTCCCAGGCTCCAGCAAATTCCCGTCTTAGTATAGTGGAGTTCTGCAATCTCCAGTATTTCACCATTCGTCTCCCTCTTTAACATTCACACTGCGATCCACGTGAAGCAATCTAAATTACATTGATCACCAGCCCCATCGGAGCTTGAGAATTAGGCTGCCATTTGGGTCAGTGATACCATTTCCTCCTCATTACTTCTATTATCCCAGGACAAGCAGGCAGGTATTCTCACTAGTGGGTGATGTCATCCGACAGAGCCCCGATACGGACATCTTGCAAGCATGTCTTGCTTGAAGAAACTCAGAAGTTTCGAGATGCCCGCACCGCGCATGCGCCAGTGCCTTCCCGCCCGATGTACCGGGCGTGTCTCCTCAGTTCTTTTCTTTCCGCGGAGCTGAGAAGTTTCACTTCATTCTGCGCTGACTGAATTTCAGTATATTTGCCTTCTTTACTACCGCGTTTTGTTGTTTATTGATTTCTTTCAATTTTACGTTGTATTTAAAAAAAAAAAAAAAAAAGTTAAAATTATTTCTTCCGGCGGTTCGGCCGGGCCGGCCTCGTGGCTTAGGCCGAGCGCCTTTGACCTAGCGGCGACGATTTTCCGGCCTATGTCCCGGCCAATCACCGGTTTTAAAAAGTGCAGCAAGTGCCAGCGTGCGATTTCGTTGACGGACCCGCATCGACGCTGTCTTCAGTGTCTTGGTCCAGAACACGTTCCGAAATCGTGCCGGCCTTGTTCCACGCTCACTGCGCGATCGTTCAAACGGCGCTGCTTACTTTGGGAGTCGATGTTTAAGATGGAGTCTGCCAAAGAGCCGTCTGCTTCAACTTCTACTGCGGTTTCGCCGGTTCGTTCGAAACCTGCATCGACAACCCCTGCATCTGGCATCGTGAAGCCGGCATCGTTCACTCCGACTTCTGCCTCCGGTTCAGCATCGGTGCCTGTCCCCTTCTCCTCGGCTCAGGTACCGCCTTCCACTGTCCCTCCGGTGGTCATCAAAGTGCCTAAAGCTAGCAAGCAAAAGCACTTGGCCACAAAGGAGCGCGAAGACCGTGCTGGAGGACCCCCTTTCGGTGCGGATCCCTCCATATCGGCTTCGCTGCGATCCCTGCTGGAAGCTCAGTTTGTCGAGCTTATGCAGTCTATGGGACCCCGGCTTATCGCCTCCATTCAGGGTGACCTCCCGGTCTCGACCCTGGGGGGCGGTCCGCCCCCTCCCCCTCCTCCTCGTCGTAGTACGATCTCTCTGCTCGACGAGGAGGAGCGGCGGAGGGCGGCGGGTGCTTCCAGGCGGGCTTCATTTAGTGATATGCCGCCTTTGGAGCCCATCATGCCCCCTCGACAGCAGAGTGCTGTGTCAGCCCCTGATAGTCGAAGTCCTGGGCATACTGCATCGCAGGAAGAGTTCTTCCGCACTCCATACCAGACCTGGGTGGCGCTGCGTGAGTCCGCATCCTTACCACCTCTGCGATCCACTGCATCGAGTCCCATCCATTCCTTGGAGGCTTCGGGGGATCATGCGATGCACAGAAGATCTCGTTCCCCATCCCGTCACCGGGAGGGGCATCGATCTCGACACTCATCTCGACACTCCTCACGTCATTCGGAGGTGTCCCCGCAAAAGAAGATCCAGCGTATGGGATACTCCTCGTCAGATTTATCCCCGCCTGAGGGACCGGAGTATGAGGAACCATCTACCTCCTATTCTCCTTGCCGCTCTCAGCTTTCTCTGGATCCGGAGGCTTCCACTTCTTCTAGTCCGTCTCGCCGGCCGGCGCTGGCGGACCAACTATCTTTTTCATCCTTCCTTCGACAAATGGCGGATGATTTGGATGTGACGTTGGACACTGGTTCTCGATATTCTAAGGAGTATCTGGACACCATGCATTTGCCTCACCCTCCAGCGGAGACGCTTCGCTTTCCTCTGCATAAACTGCTTGACCAGACTTTCATGCGTTGTTTTGAGACACCATATTCCATCCCTGCAGTTCCCAGTAAATTGGATGCTCGATACCGCATCGTCCATCACAAAGGGTTTGAGGGGGCGCAACTTTCTCATCAATCACTTCTGGTCGAGTCCTCCCTCAAACGATCTCATCCCTCCCAGGTTTACGCCTCAGTACCACCAGGCCGTGAAGGGAGGACGATGGATACATTTGGTAGACGTATCTACCAGAATTCGATGATGGCGACTCGAGTGCTCAATTACAATTTCTTCTTCTCTTCATATTTGGACTTCTTCTTGCCGGTGCTCCGCAAGTTCATCCCTTTTATCGATGCTCAAGCTCGATTCGAATTTGAAGAGGTGGTGGCGACCCTTTCTCAGTTACGCCTGCAGCTAATGCAATCCTCCTACGATGCCTTCGAACTCTCGGCACGTGCTGCGGCCTGTTCGGTCGCCATGCGTTGCCTGGCATGGCTTCGTACCATTGATATGGATCCGAACCTCCAAGACAGACTTGCTAATGTGCCTTGTGCGGGGGCGGATCTGTTCGATGAGTCTATCGAGACTGTTACTAAAAAGCTTTCGGACCATGAGAAGTCCTTCCAGTCTATTCTGCGGCCTAAGCCTAAACCTCAGCAGTCTCGTCCCTCTAGGCCGCCTATGATTTACCAGCGGCGTTATCAGCCGAGACAGACTCCTCCTGTGAGACAGCCTGCAAAGAGACAGCCTCCTCAGAAGCCTCAGCAGAAGCCTCAGATGCCGGCTGCACCCAAGGCTACTCAGCCTTTTTGACTCTCTTCCAGGGAGCATAACCGACTTCGTTCTGTCTCCCCCCGTTTTTCCCATCGGGGGTCGTCTCCATCATTTTTGTCATCGATGGGAGACAATCACCACGGACCTCTGGGTCCTTACCATCGTAAGAGAGGGATACTCTCTTCATTTCCAACGGGTCCCCCCGGACCACCCGCCAAGAGAGTATCCTTCCAACTCGACGCAGACCGCTCTTCTTCTCCAGGAGGCTCAGGCTCTTCTTCGGCTTCGGGCCGTCGAGCCGGTGCCATTAGATCAGCAAAACCGGGGGTTCTACTCCCGGTACTTCTTGGTTCCGAAGAAGACGGGCGATCTGCGTCCCATTTTGGACCTTCGAGTCCTCAACAAGTTTTTGGTCAAGGAGCGGTTCCGCATGCTGACCCTTGCTTCTCTCTATCCCCTCCTCGAGCAGAACGATTGGTTATGCTCTCTGGACCTCAAGGAGGCCTACACTCACATCCCGATTCATCCGGCCTCCCGCAAGTTTCTCAGATTTCGGGTGGGACATCTACATCTGCAGTATCGAGTGCTTCCATTCGGCCTTTCCTCGTCTCCCAGAGTCTTCACGAAGTGTCTGGTGGTGGTGGCCGCTGCACTCCGGAACATGGGTCTTCAGGTGTTTCCATACCTCGACGACTGGCTCATCAAGGCACCGTCGGCTCCAGAGGTCATTTCGGCGACCTTGACTACAATTTGTTTCCTGCAGAGTTTGGGCTTCGAGATCAACTTCCCCAAGTCACATCTGCAGCCCACCCAGTCTCTCCCCTTTATCGGGGCTGTTCTGGATACCATTCAACTTCGAGCATTCCTTCCTCCTCAACGCATGGATGCTCTCCTTCTACTCTGCCAGTCGGTGTCTTCTCGCCCGTCCATCTCGGCGAGACACATGATGGTCCTCTTGGGCCACATGGCATCTACAGTTCATGTGACGCCTTTTGCCAGACTACATCTCAGAATTCCTCAATGGACACTGGCATCTCAGTGGACTCAGGTGTCCGACCCGTTGTCCCGTCACATTGTCGTCACTCCTGCTCTACGGCAGTCTCTTCTCTGGTGGATGACCTCTTCGAATCTATC
Organism: Geotrypetes seraphini; assembly: GCF_902459505.1. NCBI lineage: Eukaryota > Metazoa > Chordata > Amphibia > Gymnophiona > Dermophiidae > Geotrypetes > Geotrypetes seraphini. The sequence continues at coordinate 25,464,073 of NC_047101.1, read as the reverse complement.
CAGAGGTTTGCTGTTTCACTCTCCTCCCCACCAGAAAGTTCTCATGACCGATTCATTGAACTATGCATGGGGGGCCCATCTGGATGGTCTTCGCACTCAGGGGTTCTGGACCAGTGCGGAACGACTCCATCAAATCAATCTTCTGGAGCTCAGAGCCATCTTCAATGCTCTCCAAGCTTTTCAGCATCTGCTTCACGACATGGTGGTCCTTATTCGCACAGACAATCAGGTCGCCATGTATTATGTCAACAAACAAGGGGGCACGGGCTCGGCCCCTCTTTGTCAGGAAGCTCTTCGAGTATGGGATTGGGCGGTTCGCCACAACACCTTCCTCAGAGCTGTCTACATTCAGGGGAAAGACAACGTCTTAGCAGACAAATTGAGTCGTCTTCTCCAGCCTCACGAATGGACGCTCCATTCCAAACCCCTTCATCAGATCTTTGCTCAGTGGGGAACGCCTCAGACCTTTTTGCAGCCCCCCACAACTTCAAACTGCCTCAGTTTTGCTCCAGGATCTACACTCCTCTCCGCCTCGAGGCAGACGCCTTTCTACTGGAGTGGGGGAATCGCTTCCTATATGCGTTTCCTCCATTTCCTCTCATTCAGAAGACTCTGGTCAAGTTGAGATCAGACCATGCCACCATGATTCTGATTGCTCCTCGGTGGCCCAGACAACCTTGGTACTCCCTTCTACTTCAACTGTGCAGCAGGGAGCCAGTACTTCTTCCAGTGTTTCCTTCACTACTTACTCAACATCAAGGTTCACTACTTCATCCCAACCTGCAGTCTCTCCACCTGACAGCTTGGTTCCTTTCAACATAACTCCTCACCAGTTCTCTCAAGCAGTGAGGGAGGTCTTGGAGGCTTCCAGGAAGCCTGCTACTCGACAATGCTATTCCCAAAAATGGACTAGATTCTCTTCCTGGTGTATTTCCAATGCCACGGAACCTCAGCGAGCTTCCCTATCTTCTGTATTGGACTATCTTCTACACCTGTCTCAGTCTGGTCTCAAGTCTACCTCTATACGAGTCCACCTGAGTGCTATTGCGGCTTTCCATCAGCCTCTACAAGGGAAACCTTTGTCTGCTCATCCTGTGGTTTCCAAATTTATGAAAGGGCTTTTTCATGTCAACCCTCCTATCAAACCTCCTCCTGTGGTTTGGGATCTCAATGTTGTCCTGTCTCATCTTTATGAAGCCTCCGTTTGAACCTCTCAACAAGGCTCCTCTTAAGTATTTCACCTGGAAGGTGGTTTTTCTGGTGGCCCTCACGTCTGCTCGCCGGGTCAGTGAGCTTCAGGCCCTAGTGGCGGATCCACCATTTACAGTATTCCATCATGACAAGGTGGTTCTTCGTACTCATCCAAAATTCTTGCCTAAAGTGGTCTCTGAATTTCACCTCAACCAATCCATCGTGCTTCCAGTGTTCTTTCCAAAGCCTCATTCTCACCCTGGAGAATCTGCTTTACACACTCTGGACTGTAAACGTGCTTTAGCTTTCTACTTGGATCGCACAAAGCCACACAGAACTGCTCCTCAACTTTTCGTCTCCTTTGATCCAAACAAGTTGGGACGACCCGTATCGAAGCGCACCATCTCCAACTGGATGGCGGCTTGTATCTCTTCCTGCTATGTCCAGGCTGGATTATCCCTTCCCTGTAAGGTCACAGCCCATAAGGTCAGAGCAATGGCGGCCTCTGTAGCCTTCCTCAGATCGACACCGATTGAGGAGATTTGTAAGGCTGCCACTTGGTCCTCGGTTCATACATTCACCTCTCATTATTGTCTGGATACTTTCTCCAGACGGGATGGACAGTTTGGCCAAACAGTGTTACAAAATTTGTTCTCTTAAGTTGCCAACTCTCCCACCATCCCATTGGGGTTAGCTTGGAGGTCACCCACTAGTGAGAATACCTGCCTGCTTGTCCTGGGATAAAGCAATGTTACTTACCGTAACAGTTGTTATCCAGGGACAGCAGGCAGCTATTCTCACGTCCCACCCACCTCCCCTGGGTTGGCTTCTCAGGCTAGCTACCTGAACTGAGGAGACACGCCCGGTACATCGGGCGGGAAGGCACTGGCGCATGCGCGGTGCGGGCATCTCGAAACTTCTGAGTTTCTTCAAGCAAGACATGCTTGCAAGATGTCCGTATCGGGGCTCTGTCGGATGACATCACCCACTAGTGAGAATAGCTGCCTGCTGTCCCTGGATAACAACTGTTACGGTAAGTAACATTGCTTTCTTGTCACCTGACATCCATGTTTGTCCAAGTTCCCTTTGTTTCATTGTTTATGGTTTACATGTAGGGCTTCTGTTGAACAGAACGCACGTGTTTATTGGAGATGTTCTTCATGCCTGTCCTCTTCTGAAAACAGAGATGCTCTTGTCTGCTTGGGAACTAACTAGGTGACAGTAGAGTTCTCTGTGAAATAGTAGAGGCTACAGAAAAAAATCCAGAGATGATTCCTTCTGCAAGGCTCACAGCCATGGGGGAATTACCCACTTGTCCAGAATGACACACCTATCTACTAGAAAAGATATTAGCAAGGTAAGAACCTAATCTCGCTATACACATTAAAAGTGCATCTCAAACACGTCTCATGCTCGTTCGTTGAAAGTGTATTGGCAGATCTGTAGCTGCCGACTGTATGAGAGGTGAAAGTTGAAAAATAATACAGGATTCATTCATACTTTTATTGAGTTGGGGGGAATCATTTAATATACGTATGTATTAGTGTATTCAAAGGTCTGGTGCTGCTGATTGCATATGTTTCACTGAAGCAATGTAGTAAAAAAGCATACATATCTTGCGTTTTCACGTTTGCATGGTTTGTTGGTAGTTCTTGTGTGTGCCTTCGACATAGATTTTCCTGGCGCATGCGTATTTATACCTATTTTCATGAACTATTCTGCGTATCAGTTGCTTTTTCCAGCAACTGATCTGATAGAATTTCTGTGAACCTCATTTGCATATGATGTTTTTTGAACATTGCTGGTCATTTAGAAATCAGAAAATATACTGGCACTAAAGCGGCACCTGATTTTTACGGTAACTTTTGAGCATCGGGACCTGAGGAAGGATGTCTTCTGTTTTAGTAGCATTCTAGTGAATGGGCTGTTTGTATGAGTGGAACCTGTAACAGTCCTTTGGCAAACTTTCACAGTGGAGACACATCTCTTGAGTTTTTGCCATTTTATAATTGTACAGTAGTGTAGCAACTTTGGTTAAGAGCATACATTTTTTTCTTCACAGGTAACCAGACTGGTATGAATAGCAGCTTTTACAGCAGTGGAACCCGTGGATCAATGGGTGTGAATGGAATGGGAGGAATGTCTAGCAGCATGAGTATCAGTGGTGCCTGGGGAATGTAACTTAACCACAACTTTTATAAGCAAAAGGTTTAACAATTTTGCAATACAAGTTTGTGATTTATGCTTACTGTAAGTGAAATGTTTTTTTTAAACTTTAGGTTCAGTATTTTCAAATACACAAGAATTGATTTAGTAAGTCCACAATTGAATACTAGTTAATTTGTCAGCTTTTCAAGTTATGCAGTAGGATATCTGTAAACCGTGAACTTTAGTTTTCTGTAGTTTCAATTATGTTTAATGTTACTCTTAAACTACACATACATTTTGTAAATCATTTCTTCAGTTTAGATATTTAGATTGTTGAGGGGGGGGTGTTTTTTTTTAATTACAGGCACGTTTAACATTTTTAGTTATGGAAGTATGCTTTGAGAGGTTATACCCATGATATTAAGGCTTTGGTCTAGTGGTTGTATGAATTTCCTAAATTTGATTGTGTCGAGACATTAGAAGTACAGCGCGGTGTAAAGTGAAGCTTGTTAAATAAACCTTCTTTTAAACATGTAAAGCTTTTTGTTTCATGTTTTAATTAAAACATTTTTCTAATACAATTCATGGTTTATGTGAACAGTTTTATTCATCTCATCTGTAAGCTGTTCTATTTGTGGTATAGTATTGTATAGAGATCAAAGGTCCTCAAAGCACTGTCCTAATCCTGCTGTTGCATATTATACACCTTCATCGTCTTCTCCCCCTGGACAAGCAGCGACAGCTCACTCACTGTGTGCTTTTAACTTCCTTACACAGCTGCCGCTAGCGTTAGTTTATCTGGTGATTCCATCAGGCAGCCTCGGGCCTTTGCTAGGCCAGCCCCCTCTGATGAAAGAGGAATTTGCATCATTGGAGGCGGGCCAACCTAGTAAAGGCCCCGAGGCTGCCTGGTGGAACCACTGCTAAACTAACACTAGTGGCAGCTGTATAGGGAAGTTAAAAATACACAGCTGCTGCTGGACATGGAGAAGGGAGAAGGATAGGTGCTGATGGACAGGTGAGGAGGAAAAAGGAAGAGAGAAGAACTGCTGGACATGGGGGAGAAGGAGAAGTGCTGCTGGACAGGGGTGAAGAGAGAGGGAAGGGAGAACAGGTGCTGCTAAACCTGGCAGAAGGGGAAGGGAAAGGTGCTGCTGAAGGAGAAGGGGAGAGAAAGGAGAGATGCTGCATTTTGGAGGAGAGGATGAGATGGTGCATGGGAGAGAGCATATTAGTTGTGAGTGGGGTTGGGGAATGGAAGGAAGGAAAATTGTTGCAGAAAGGATGAGAGACGGAGAAATGTACTTGGAGTGGAAGAGAGGTAGAAATGGTGCATGAGGAGCAAACTTGTTAGTTGGGACTGGGGCAGGAAGGGAGGGATGGAGAAATGTTACACTAGGGGTGGGGAGATGGCTCAAGGAAGGGAGTGGTCAGATCCAGAGAAGGTTGAAAGAAGGAAAGAGAGAGAGATGCCAGACCACTATAGAAGGGGAAGGGAAGCTGAAACAAAAGCCTTTTTGATCCATCGTGCAATGGTAGCCTTGGATGCACTGTTCCCCTTACAAGGGCCAACTAAAAGGACAAAAAGCTGATCTGATTTCCAGAGCTCCTGAGTCCTCTGAACATACGAGCGAAGGATCCTAAGGACATCCAATTTTCACAACTGGGTCTGCTCCAAAGAGCCCTCCCGAGCACCCAAAACCTGAAGGACCACGGACTGGTTGACATGTAAAGGCGGAGGGAACTGGCCACAGCACGATCTGCTTCTGAGAGAACTCCAGGAAAGGTGGCCTACAAGAGAGAACCTACAGCTCAGATATGTGTCTCGCAGAGTTAATGGCTGTCAGCCCAGGCTTACATTGCTAGCTGTCAGCATTTTCTGGTGGCCTAATCAATGTCAGCAAAGGCCTATGGGAGATTATATCATTCATATCTGATCTTGGGTGATATCAGTAAAGATAAATCAGCAACCTCAGGATGCCTAAATTACATCTAAATTAGCAGTGCTTAAAAGTAACAAAAGACCTTGGTACGGCCCTGAGGTTCTAAAGATATGTTAAGATGTGCTAATGTCTGTGCTTAAGAGCCCCAGCTGGATGGTCTGGCACAGATAGTTATGGTTAATCAGAAACTATTGTCAGACTGATACTGGAAATTAACAGTATCTCTCTTTTCTTTTCCAGTCCCTCTGCCCCACACACCTTATTTACCATTGTTTCAGTTTACAAAAGATAGGGGTACTTAACATCAATGGATTCTATTTTTAGAATGGGTCTCAAACTTATAAATCTGGGAGGTTAAAATGCTTTTTCTCTCTCTCTCTCTCTGGACCCTGGTTTACTTTCTCTCTGAAGCCTGGACCAACCCCACCCCCTTCTCTCACTGTCCTCTCTCTCAAACACACAAGCAGTCTATGAATCCACTCTGTATTTGTAAAGCTTATTTCTTTCTGTACATTTGTAATCCAGCATATGGTTGATGTATATTTCTAAACATTGCTTTTCTGTAATATTAAGCCTATTTCTGCACATTATATTCTTTATGCAATCACTCTTGGCTGTCCTTGTCATTAATTTCACTTCCTACTGAACCTTCTATGAGGGTATTGAACCCGGGACCTGGTGGATTGTAAGGCCACCACATTATATCATTGGGGGCTTGTCTGCTACCACATCACACCTCCAAAACCTTACATTTGGGGGGCTTGTTCCGGTTTCTCAAGAAGATTTTCAGCTGGATAAGTAGAATTTAATTTTCCTTGTATGCACTGTGTATGCATAGACAAGGTGAGAGATCGTATTTTACAATCAAAAGTCCTTGTGCAGAGTGAGATAGGAATCAAAAGACCTTGTGAACCCCTTCAATTGTGGTTTAGACTGGATGACACATTTGTGAAAAGTTCCAGTAAAACCTGTGTATTGAGATTTTACTTGTCAAAAGGCTTTGTAGTTTTATCTGTGCCTGCTTCAGAGATGATTTGCATTTTATGATTTGCTGTTATAGGCTTGTCTGTTACATGTAAGAAAATTTAGTTTATTATTTGAGCTGTTCTGAAGAGAAAGCTAGAAAATCCAACTGTTTTGGATGTGGTACAAAGTTAAACAGACACTCAATTAAGACACACCTCATCTGTACTAACAACTTTACTTTTTTTTTTTTTTTACTTTGTGCTTTTAATTCTATTTCCTGTCAGTCTCTGCCTAGGTGAAGGACCAGTTCAGACTAGGCTGGAACTGGCAGCTGGCAACTCTGTTCTAACAAATTTTTTATATTTTTCCTGCTAGCAACCTTTGTTTTAAAGTGGGAACATAAGTGTGTTCTTTATGCTGGTGACTCTTTTCTTAACACGTTTTACCTCCATTTTTCTACCTATTAATAAAGTCTCTCTCCTCCATATGTGGGAACATTTCAGTCTCAAAGGCTACACGCAGACAGGGCCATTTAGAAGGTCATATAAATATATGAGCAAGGCCCATGTACTAAGACAGACTTCTGCAGCCTCAAATATGGACGCTTTTGATTTTCAAAAACTCACAGAAATTGTACAGAAATATTATACTAGAAAGGGAGGTCTATATGAAGGTGATTTACCAAAACACACATGGTACAATATTCAGAAACAAATGATTAAACATTCTCAGGAGTTTAGAAAGAAAATAAACAAAAGTGACTTAAGATGTAAGAGATCTACCTGAACTGGAAATGGTTTTCAAGGGTGATGATGTGACTCACTAGCCAAAGAAGCATGTCATGTAGACCCGATATGGCCCTGGTATGAACAGACTCGTGTGGTAGCCATTGCTACCTGCTCCACAGATTATGATCATGTGGTACCGCTAGCCTATTTCATAGCCCTGCAGAAAAATGACCCTGAACTTTCCAATCTGAGGAAGCTAGTATAAGACACCTCAGATAACATATATCAACACACACCCTTTATCACACTCACTATACAGAAAGATATTCTATGTGTGAAAAGAGAGGTAGGCTTAGTTATAGCTATCCCCAGAGCTCTTGGTAAAGACTGGATGCATTGGGTTCATGGTGCAGGTCCCCTGGGACATCCCAAAGCTGACGAAATGCTGTCTATCTTGGATATGTTGGTATGGTGGCCAGAAATGAAACATGACATACAGGATCATGTTTCCTCCTGTGCAATCTGTGCCTCCTTTGGGAGACAAGATAACCTAAAAAGAGAAGGGGACAGTTGATGAGAGTGCCTCCACATGGTCCATTTGATAGATCATGTGGGTCCTCGTCCCTTAACAGCTAGAAAAACAAAACAGATTTTTACTGACCTTAACATTAGGTAGAAGCATTCCCAGTACCAGATCAAACAGCCAGGACCACAGCTAAAATCCTCACAATGCAATTTTTTGTAAGATGGGAAATCCCAAAAACCATTGACTCCGGCTTTTGTTTCTCAGCTTATCAAAGAATTGTTTGAGTTTCTATACATAGAACAGCAATTACACATCCCATACCATCCACATGCAGCAGGGCAGGTCCATCTCAGCCCTATGCTGAATCTGACTAGGGAAAACTGGGATCAGGTACTCTCTTTGGTCCTTATGCGTATCAGAGCTAATGTTTGTAAGTCCACAGGTTTTGCACCTTATGAAGCCTTAATGGGAAGGCCAATGCCACGGTGGGAAAATCTATTGTGTCCTTTCCTTCCAGAGGACCAGACATTAATTATTGCCAATGAGTGGATGAAATCCCTGCAAGAACATCTGAAAGAAATACAGACAACTCTGCTGGCTAACACAGAAAAGTCTAGGGATTATTTGCAGGAAATACATGCAAAAAAGTTCTGATTTAAGGCCCCTCAAGGTTGGGAGTAAAATCATGCTCCTGAACCCTAGACCTAACTTTCCCTTTGAGACAGCAAAGTGGGATGGACCGTGTTTGATAACAGATACCCTAGGCCCAAGCCTATACCAAATCCTAATGCCTGACAACCAGCAGTATTGGAAACACATCAATAAGTTGAAGCCGTATGGGTAACGTGTTTATCAGTGTCTGTTTTCAAATCTCACCTGTAGACAGCACGGACAGCTGCTTTTGAAGAAGAAAAAGTCACAAGAGGTGGTAAATATATTATTCATTCCTGCTGTATAGTTGATGAGTCTATCTATAGAACAGGCATGCAATAGTTATGTAAATACGTAGTAGAAATTAAGTAATAAGTACTAGATATAGTTTATTTATAGTCTGCCTTTAATAAGGCGGATTACAAGTGAGTTAGTTTTATTATGTCACGGTTCACTTTTGGTTTTTGAACTATCATTTGAATATGCACAATCGGTTGGGCTAATTCCACAGATGGGGTGTAGCGCTATCAAGAAATACCTCCAAATTTTCTTTAAGAAACAGACCTTGTCATCTTGAGTTTTTGTTCTGTACAGGACAAGCCAGTATTCTACTCGGTAAACATCACCCAAGTACAGTGGGCACCTCCTATCCCCACTTTAGAAAGAATGCAGGAACTGAAAGCACCCCCAGAGAAGTACTTTCTAGGCCCCCCCTGCCTTGATTCTGTATATCTCCTGTCAGGATAGAGGTAACTGGAAGATTTCTTATACATGGGTGCAGAGCAATCAACAACACATTACTGAGACTTCTTTCTTTTTTTATGTATCTTGCTTTCCTACTATTTATTTATCCATTTATTTAGCCCGTCTTCCCAAAGGAACCTACTTCATCCCAACCTGCAGTCTCTACACCTGACAGCTTGGTTCCTCTCAACATAACTCCTCTCCAGTTTTCTCAACCTGTGAGAGATGTCTTGGAAGCTTCCCGGAAGCCGGCTACTAGACAATGCTACCACCAAACATGGACTAGATTTTCTGCTTGGTGTTTTTCTCATCATCATGAGCCACAACACTCCTCCTTGTCTTCGGTTTTGGACTATCTTTTGCACCTTTCTCATTCTGGCCTCAAGTCAACTTCGATACGGGTCCATCTCAGTGCAATTGCTTCTTTCCATCAGCCTCTTCAAGGGAAACCTCTTTTGCTTACCCTGTGGTTTCCAGATTCATGAAAGGACTTTTCCATGTCAACCCCCCTCTCAAACCGCCTCCAGTGGTTTGGGACCTCAATGTTGTTCTTTCTCAGCTTATGAAACCTCCATTTGAACCTCTTAACAAGGTTCATCTGAAGTATCTCACTTGGAAAGTGGTGTTTCTCATTGGCCTCACTTCTGCTCATCGAGTTAGTGAGCTTCAAGCATTGGTTGCGGATCCACCTTTCACAGTGTTCCACCATGACAAGATGGTTCTTCGCACTCATCCAAAACTCCTTCCCAAAGTGGTCTTGGAATTTCATCTGAATCAATCCATTGTTCTTCCAGTGTTTTTTCCAAAGCCTCATTCTCACCCTGGAGATTTAGCTCTTCACACTCTGGACTGTAAACGTGCTTTGGTTTTCTATCTGGAACGCACCAAGCCAAACAGAACTCAACTTTTCATCTCCTTTGATCTGAACAAGTTGGGACATCCTATCTCTAAGCGTACCATCTCCAACTGGATGGCGGCTTGTATCTCTTTCTGCTATGCCCAAGCTGGATTACCCCTTCACAGTAAAGTCACAGCCCATAAGGTCAGACCAATGGCAGCCTCTGTAGCCTTCCTCAGGTCGACACCGATTGAGATTTGTAAGGCTGCTACTTGGTCCTCGGTTCATACCTTCACTTCTCATTATTGTCTGGATACTTTCTCCAGACGGGATGGACAGTTTGGCCAAACAGTATTGCAAAATTTATTATCCTAAGTTGCCAACTCTCCCACCATCCCACTGTGGTTAGCTTGGAGGTCACCCATTAGTGAGAATACCTGCCTGCTTGTCCTGGGATAAAGCAATGTTACTTACCATAACAGTTGTTATCCAGGGACAGCAGGCAGCTATTCTCACGTCCCACCCACCTCCCTTGGGTTGGCTTCTCTGCTAGCTATCTGAACTGAGGAGACGCGCCCTGGTCTGGGCGGGAAGGCACTCGCGCATGCACGGTGCGGGCGACTTCGAACCTTCGAGTTTCTTCAAGCAAGACTGCTTGTGAGGCATCCACATCGGGGCTCCGTTGGATCACGTCACCTATTAGTGAGAATAGCTGCCTGCTGTCCCTGAATAACAACTGTTACGGTAAGTAACATTGCTTTTCGTAAGGAATATATTGACATTGCCTTCATACAGGAGACACACCTCACGACAGTGGAACATGAGAAACTCCAGAGAGATTGGGTGGGTGAGGTGTATTATTATTCTTATAGTAGTCGCCAACGGGAGGTAGCTCTTTTGGTCCATAAACAACTTCCGTTTCAAATGCATAAGGTTATCCAGGATAGGGAGGGCCGATATGTCATGGTACTGGGGGAGATTTGGGGAAAGAATTTCTTGCTTTGTAATGTATATGTCCTTAATATTTACAATTATCGCTTCTTTTCAGGAGTGATGTCTCGACTGGCACAGTACCAGGGCTACCAACTCATCCTGGGAGGGGACTTTAATATCACGGCGGATCCCACACAAGATTGCGCTTCCCTAAGGATCACATGAGTAAAGGGGTTAACTTTCTGACTACGCAGCTGGGGCTTTTGGATATCTGGCACTTGCATCCCACGGAACACACCTATACCTTCTATTCTAACCGTCATAATCTTTACACACGTCTTGATTATTTCTTGCTCTCCCCATCTCTATTGCCTATAGTAGCTGCAGCAGCAATACTAGAAGTTCCTTTATCTGATCATTCCCCTGTGGTACTCTCGCTTCAAATTACCGCTGACCCTCTCGACCGGACTAGGCGTTTCCCAGGATACCTCTTTAAAGACCTTGCTTTTCACCAGTATCTGCGAGATAAGTGGCTGGATTATTATAGTACTAACTATGCCCCCGATTTTGATCCGGGTATTTTCTGGGAAGTTTCCAAGGCGGTGCTGCGTGGTTTCATTATAGCCTATGTCGCTGGGAAAAGAAAGAAACAAGCAGCAGAATTGCTGACGTTATCGGGGCAAGCTACAGCAGTTACGGAAGTGCCACCAGGGGACCTTGTTGGATGTGGATCGTATCCGAATATGTACTCTTAAACACCAGATAGATGCAATTCTTACACAGCGGGCGGAGCGCGAGCTGTATTTCCATCGATATAACCTTAATCGTTTGGGGGGGAAAGCTGGTAGGTTATTGGCTCGCCTAGTCCGTCCCTATCACAAACGTCAGGTCATTACGGCTATCACCGATCCACAGGGTCACACTTATACATCCAAACCTCATATCCATCACCAATTCGTGACTTAATACAAAGCTCTCTACGCCCATAAACCTTCTGAAGATACCCATAGGAAGGCTTTTTTTCAGAATGTCCTCCTCCCTAAGCTCACTCCAGCCCAGATTCAAGCTCTGAACGCTCCCATTGACCGCCTTGAGGTGGAGATGGGTATTAAGGAGCTTAAATTAACTAAATCTCCAGGGCCTGATGGCTATGGACCTGAATATTATTGTTAAATATATTTATTGATTTTCAAATCATACAATCAAGAATAACTTGTACAGAAAGCAAGATTAGTAATTCAACATAAAGCAAGAAATATTTCAACTACATTAAAATAATTATAACTAATATGCTCAAATCCTCAAATTATGGGATCCAAGATTTCTTAGCGAGAACAAAGAAAAGAATTGAACAAAATGAACACTCTTACTCTTAAAGTTAGCTGGAGGGCTGATTGCTGAGATTAATCAATAATCTTAGGGCTTATGATTTTTCTGCCTCCAAACGAAGGAGAGCGCTAAGAAGGAAGTCAAATGTCTAGGTTCAAAGAAAACATATTTAACTGTTCGGTGATGCACTATACACTTACAGGGGTGTCGTAAATAAAAGGTAGCACCTAAGGATGTAACACCTGATTTCAACATTAGAAATTCACGGCAACGCTTTTGAGTCTCTCGTGATAAATCAGGAAATATCTGCACTTTAAAGCCCATAAATTTTCTGTCTATTTTTAAAGAATAATTTTAACAACCAAACTTTATCAATAGAGAGGGCTACTGTTACAATCAAAGTACTTTGTTCTACAGCCTCTTTATCAGATTCCTCCAATAACTCCGATACATCCAATTGTCCTTGGTCCAAGGACCTATTTAACGATTTGTTCTTGTTAGGTAAATAATAAACTCGTGATAAAGGAGGTATTGCATCTTCTGAGGCCCCCAAAACTTCAAGAATATATCTCTTAAACATTTCTCTAGGAGATACCAATGGTAACTTAGAAAAATTAATTAATCTTAAATTGTTGTATCTGGAGTTATTTTCCAAATTCTCCATCTTTCTTCTAAGATTTATATTGTCCTTCATTAGAACATCTTGTAGCTATTTAGATGATTTTATTTCCTGTTCAAGCTTTTGAACAGAATAATTAGAGGCAGTCAATTCGTTTTCCAGTATTTTAAGTTCAGTAGAATGTTGAGACAATATCCCCTCTATTAACTGAAGTTTGGGACTTATGGTCTTCCTAGTCCGGCCATAAGATCCCACAATGAGTCGAGTTACTTCCGAAGGTTTATCCAAGGAAATTAAAGAAGTAGAAGTGTCATAGTGCATGGACAGCTGGGAAATTGAGTCTCGCTGGTGGGAACTCGCCCATCACAGTAGGAAATGCAGTTCAGCTTGACCTTAGTGTCCGCCCACTGAGAAAATGCGATTGGCCGCACCTGCTTCAGCGCAGGGATAGCTGGGAAATTGAGTCTCGCTGGTGGGAACTCGCCCATCACAGTAGGAAATGCAGTTCAGCTTGACCTTAGTGTCCGCCCCCTGAGAAAATGCGATTGGCCGCACCTGCTTCAGCGCAGGGATAGCTGGGAAATTGAGTCTCGCAGTAGGAAATGCAGTTCAGCTTGACCTTAGTGTCCGCCCCCTGAGAAAATGCGATTGGCCGCACCTGCTTCAGCGCAGGGATAGCTGGGAAATTGAGTCTCGCAGTAGGAAATGCAGTTCAGCTTGACCTTAGTGTCCGCCCACTGAGAAAATGCGATTGGCCGCACCTGCTTCAGCGCAGGGATAGCTGGGAAATTGAGTCTCGCAGTAGGAAGTGCAGTTCAGCTTGACCTTAGTGTCCGCCCACTGAGAAAACGTGATTGGCCGCAATGGCTCCTTGCTTCAGCGCAGGGACAGCTGGGAAATTGAGTCTCGCTGTGGGGACAGAGCCCTCTGCCATTCCCCATATTTAAAACTGAGCAGGCTGGGCTACAGCTGTCCTTCCTTCTGATGGTAATTAGCAGAAGAAGGGGATCGAGTTTCTTGAAAGGTAGTTGGATCTTTGCTAGCAGGCATAGTGTTAATTTTCTAGCAGAAAAGATACGTAGAAAAAAATCACACATGTAGAAGTCTTTCGTGCGCGCGCGCCTGGGAATTATAAAAGGTTCTTTATTCACAGAACTGTACGCGCGGGGGGAAGAGAGGGGGTTCTACGTGAGCTAGTTCGGTGCACTCCTAGGGTAACCATATGGCTCCAGAAAAGAGGATGGAGTGAGACATCTGCTTCCAATTTCTTCACCAATATGGTAATCCTAGGCAGCATTCTCTACTTTGCAGGGTCAGAAAAACAAGGCTGCAGCCTCATTAACACCCCTCTTCTCTATATTGTGCGGTTTTGAAGAGAAAACAGACAAAAAAATCTGCTTAAATCCAGAGGGAAGTGATCGTGTGTTAGTTGTGGGGGGGATATCTGCCAGGATTCCAAATTGTATACATTATTTGTGCAAAATTTGTTTTGTGCTCAATTTGAGCAATTATAGAGCACACTTTGGATTTATAAGAGCTATTAAATGTGGGTTGGGTGGGGTATGGTGAGAGGACCAGGTTGTCCCTGTGCACACTTCCTAGTAGCCATTGTTAAAAGGCTTTCCAATGCAATGGACGAGACATTCTAGACATGTGGGTTATCTCCCATTGGCTGCATGCTTAAGGTGATCATATGTCCGTTTTGAATGGGACCATCCCATTTTTAGATCACCTGTCCCGTTATCCCCACCCACAGCTTCGGGATGCCGAAATGTCCCGTTTTCAGAGACAGCGTCCCAAAGCTGTTGGGACAACAGGATAGGCGATCGCTTCCCTCCTTGCTCTGCCAATGCCAGCCTGCCTCCCTCCCTCCAGAGCCAAAGCCTGCCCACCCCTTCTGGACTGGCCCCGGCTGCGGCTTGCTACCCGCTGAAGCCTACCGCCGTTTCAACCCCCCGGTCTGTTGCTGCTGCCCGCCGCAACTGAAAAAAAGGAAGGTCCAGGCACCGGGCCACAAACCTTTCTGACGTTGGAGAGGAAATTCCAGGCCAGCCAATCGCTGCTTGGCTGGCCCGGAACTTCCTCTCCGATGTCAGAATTGACGTCGGGAAGAAGGTTTGTGGTCTGGCGCCTGAACCGTCCTTTTTTTTAGTTGCAGTGAGTGGCAGGCAGCAGACCAGATGGAGTGGGGTTGAAGCAGCGGTAGGCTTCGGCAGGTAGCAAGCCACAGCGGGGGCCGGTCCGGGGGGGTCAGGCTTTGGCGCTGGAGGGAGGCAGACAGGCAGGCTGGCTTTAGCATGGCAGGGAGGGAGGTAGGCTGACTGGCTGAGGGGTTGGGATGGGACAAAGGCTGGAAGGCAGTGAGAGGGGACCAAGGTACAAAGGAGAACTAACACTGGATCTGGGGGCACAAAGGAAATAGGAAGGAGGCACTGGGGACACTAAGGACATAGGAAGGAGGCACTGGGGCACTAAGGACATAGGAAGAAGGCACTGAGGGCACTCCGGATATAGGAAGGGAGGAACTTTCTCATTTCAGGCCGCCAAATTGAATACATGGTTCGGCAAAATGATGTTAGAAGCTTCCTCTTATTTAGATTTTAGAAAATTGCTAAAGACACAACTATTTGATAGGCTTAATGTTCTCTGCTTTTTTAACATGACTTTCTAACTCTTCATTTTACTTATATGTTTGTATTTTATCTTGATGTATTTATTAGAATTGCATGTACTGCTTTCCTGTTGTTAGCCACTTAGAACCTCCCCGGTATGGCGGAATATAAATAAATTATTATTATATCTCCGTGCTTGCTTGTTAGCTAGCTGCCATTTCTGTTCTTTGCAGCACAGTACATTGTGTGCATGTTTGTACTGCCAATTTGGGGGGGGGATCTTCAAAAGTGGGTTTTGAGGGGTTTCCCTGCATGCCCTCCCCCCTCCCCCTGTAAAAACACAAAACCGCCATTTTCCAGGGTTCCTGGTGTTTTTCTTGGGCTGTTTTAGGGCAAAATAGGCACCCGTGGTGGCCATCTTGGATTTTCTTTTAAACTTTTAAAAGTATATTTTTTTGTACTTAGTTTTGTTTTTGCTCCTAATTTGACATATGACCTCCTCAGGACAGGATGGCATGTATTCATGCCTTATTTGCGGCGGATGGCTAACAGTTTTGCAGCCTTGTTTCATGTGTGCCGCAAGCCACGAGGGGGATGAAGCGTGTGCAAAGACCTGTGGAGTGGCCCCGCTTCTCTCCAGTTTGAATGGAGACACAACTGAAGCGTCCGGTGCGCCTAAAAAGTGTGTGGAGAGTGTTTTGGCGAAACGCCAGCACCGGGGGAAAAGTCTTGAACATCTTCTTAAAACTGAGGCACGCAGAGCAGCCCTTGCTGAGGGTGCAGTTTTTCCCCCAGAATTTGTGAATATGCTGTCTCAGGTTTTTCTGTTTAAAAAGGCTATGCCTGTTTCTTCTCAGTGTTCTCCCCAGACATTTTTTCCAGCCGGGTGGCATGAAAAAGTAGCCGGGTGGGGCGCGATGGGAAAATTTGGTGGTGGGAAAAATTAACCCCCTCTTTTACTAAGGTGCGCTAACATTTTTAGTACGCGCAAACTCCTGCGCTACACGGGAAAACTAACGCCAGCTCAATGCTGGCATTAGCGTCTAGCGTGTGTGGTAATTCTGTGTGCGCTAAGCACATGCTAAAACTATTTTCGCAACTTAGTAAAAGAAGCCCTAAATGTGTACTATTTTTAATAGTTAATTATTATTATTTTCCAATGCTCAATATGACTTCCTTTTTTAAGGTTTGACACTTGTGCCAGAATATTTTTACTTAATTTAAGAAGCATCCAATGCTAGAAGGGAATAATTAGATATTTGCCCTCTTTCAAATGGTATAGAGCAGGGATCTCAAAGTCCCTCCTTGAGGGCCGCAATCCAGTTGGGTTTTCAGGATTTCCCCAATGAATATGCATTGAAAGCAGTGCATGCACATAGATCTCATGCATATTCATTGGGGAAATCCTGAAAACCTGACTGGATTGCAGCCCTCAAGAGGGACTTTGAGACCCCTGGTATAGAGGTTTAAAAGGAAAGGCGTTAATGAAGTCATTAGGTTCAATTTAGCCATTTATTTCTGCATGAATTTAAACAGCTAAAAAAAAAAAAGATAAATATAGCTCATCCAGTCATACAAGAATGGCTCTACAGCAGGAGTGCCCACACTTTTTGGGCTTGCGAGCTACTTTTAAAATAACCAAGTCAAAATGATCTACCAACAATAAAATTTTAAAAAACACAAAGCACACTGTACGCAGAGAAAATTAGGTTAATTATCATTTATATTCTGCGAGTTTTCAAAGAGGTCAAGGCAGATGACTTTATGCAATGTCACCTAAGGAATATCCTGTGCCCTTTTTCTCCTTTGTACATGATTCATTTCAGTTTCACCCCTCCCCTTTTCTCTGGCATCTCTCTCTTCTCCTTTCCTTCCTTTCTTCCCACTCCACCCCATGGTCTGGCATCTCTATCTCCTTCTCTACTCTTCCCCATGCCCTAGCATCTCCCTCCTCCCCCATATGCGCTTACATCTCTCCCCCCCATGGTCTGGTAGCTCCTTTCCTTTCCCTCCCTCCCATGGTCTTGGCATCTCTTGCCTCTCCTCTCCCTTCCCTAATCTTCCTTCTCCCCTCTCTCTCCCCAATTAGGTGCTGCTGCAGCAGCACTTCTCATCCCCCTCCCCCTCCCCAATTGGGTGCTGCTGCAGCACTTCTCATCCCCCCCTCCCCAATTGGGTGCTGCTGCTGCACTTTTCTTCCCCCCCTCCCCAATTGGGTGCTGCTGCTGCACTTTTCTTCCCTTCCCCAATTGGGTGCAGCAGCAGCTTTTCTCTTCCCCCCCAAATTGGGTGCACCAGCTTTTCTCTTCCCCCTCCCCCCCAAAAAAATTGGGTCAGCAGCAACATTTCTCTTCCCTTCCCCCCAAAATGGGTGCAGCAGCAGAATATTTTTCTTCCCCCTCCCCTCCCCTATTCGGCGCAGCAACAGCATTTCTCTTCCCATCCTTCCCAGCTCACAAACCCGGTAGTCGCTAGGCAAGTTGTAATCTTCCCTCCATCGCTGACCTATCTTTCAGATGGCTTTAGGTTGCAGAGGGGGGTTAGACAAGGCTATCCTTTATCTCCTCTGCTTTTTGATATTGTATTGGAACCCCTGTTACTAGCTATTCAGCAAGCAGATGAGATTCAGGGTATTCCTCGTAGAAATCGGGAATATAAGGTCTCAGCTTACGCAGATGATATATTGCTCTATTTGAGAAATCCTGAGACAACCATTCCTTGCTTACTTGAAATGATTGAGAAATTTGGAAAATTTTCAGGTTACAAGATAAATTGGAGTAAAATAGAAATTCTTCCACTCAATGTTCATTGTACAAAAAGGTTTGTTTGATTCATTTCCCTTTCTATGGAGGGAAGATGGAATAAAATATCTAGGCATTTGGATTAAAAATACAATGGAAGAAACAATAAAAATAAATGAAAAATCGTTATTACAGAAGGTCACAGAAATGTGTGAGCAATGGAATCCTTTACATCTTTCATGGTGGGGGAGAGTCCAAACTATTAAGATGATGATCTTGCCTGTAATTTGTTATCAGATGGGTATGTTGCCAGTTTATTTTCAAGGGTCCTTTTATAAAAAATTAAATAGTATTCTCATAAAATTTATTTGGCTGGGTAAAACTTCCAGAGTAGCCTTGGTATCTTTACAAAGGCCAATTTCAGAGGGAGGGGTAAATTTTCCCAATTTTTATAGGTATCATCAAGCCTATATTTTGCGCCAGGGTATGTATTGGGTCCTCCCAGAGCTCATGGAAAATCTCTCAGATTGGTTGTGGCTTGAATGGCAACTCATGTCTCCTTTGCGCCTTTGTCATGTGCTCAGTATCAAAATGCCTAGTTACAGTAAAGATAACAGAATATTAGCTGATACATGGAAAACATTGCATTATGTAAGTAATTTAACAATTCCAATTCACAAATCTACAAATCAATCTATATGGCTGAAATCCAAGATTCAAATTGGCGAAGAAAGGCTCGCCTGGAAGCATTGGATGATAGCAGGAATACGTTTATTAGATGATGTTATTTCTAATTGTAAAATGCTTGAATTTTCACAGTTGCAAAATAAATATGGTCTTAATAAATCAGAATGTTTTAGATGGTTGCAACTAAAGCAAGCAGGCGGGGTTCCCTGAATGGAAAAACCTTAGTAATCATTTTAGTATGGAGTTCTTATGCTTTCAGGCGCACTTCTTGGGTCACCAGGCCGCCCAGTGGTATAAATTGCTGATTGGATTTATTAAAAAGAAACTAAACATTGGTCTGAGAGACATTTGGAGTATTGAGATTAAGCACCAAATTACTGCATCTCAATGGCCACGAATTTGGACTTGGAGGATGAGATGTACAGTGTTGGCATCTATGAGACAAACTTGGTTTTTTCTGTTACATAGAGCATTATGGACCCCTGTTTGATTACAAAAATTGGATAGCTCTAAGTCTAATAAATGTTGGCACTGTCATCTCGAAGGAGGGATTTTTGATCATTTATTATTCTATTGTCCATTTATTATGAATTTCTGGAAAACAATTTGGGACCAAATTAATTGTTTATTAGATAACCCAGTGGCATTATCATATGATACTGTGCTATTTGGTATGGCAATGAGAGCAAAAAGTCAGATTTCTACAAATAATAACAAATTATTACTTATAATGACTGGGGTTGCCATTCAACAAATTACATATAATTGGAAAATTGAAGTAGATTAAATTATAATTTCTGGTGGAATTCCTTATGTCATGTTTATAAAATGGAACGATTTATTGCAATACAGCGCGGTTTTTTCGGGAAATTTCAAGATGTGTGGGAGCCATTTACAAAGTATTGTACCGATTAGATGACATTTTATTTTATTTTTTTTTCCCTTAAATTTACAAGTTTGATTGTGAGGGGGGGAGGGTAAATTTATTGTTACATATTGTATAAGGTATTGATTATATGATAAGAAAGGGTGGGAGATAAGAGCAAATTATTTGTACCATTGATGATTATTAAGTGTTATATTTATTGTTAATTTGTTTGGATATATTGTTACACTTATTGTAAATTTGAAAATGAATAAAGAATTAAAAAAAAAAAAGAAATGTGTATCGGGGGGGGGTTCTCTTCGCCCCCTCTCTTCTTTTGTTTCCTGTTTTGTGCTGTAGATCTCTAACTTGTGTACTGACTGAATATCCAGGGGTAAGTAACAGCAGATGGTTTCAAGTTCCATACAGTTTCTAGGCTGGAAAAGGTAAATGACCCTATGGTGTAGATTCCAAAGGCTATTTACAAGAAAGAAGATTAGCAGAGGTAAGTAACTTAATCTTTCGTTCATTCTTCCCCCTCTCAGATTTCACTTCTACATACCCTAACTGGGTCTTGTTTATCTTTACCTGCAGCATGTGGAGCCAAAGTAGATGCTGGCAGAGTGCTGCTGATCCTTTCAGATTGGACGAATTAAGAGCACTGCGACGAGAGCGGGAGGGAGGTAGGTAGGTAGGTAGGTTTTAGACTTAGACTCAATGGATTTGAAGAGGATGGAGAAATTATATACCGTAATTCTTCAAGATAAAAATGAGACCAAAATTTAAGTTCCAAGAAACCCATAAATGACCAGAATAGTGGTATGTACACACACATATATCCCACGCTGCTCCTTGTGACCCTGGGCAAGTCACTTAATCCTCCATAGCCCCAGGTACGTTAGATAAATTGTGAGCCCACCGGGACAGATAGGGAAAATGCTTGAGTACCTGATTGTAAAACCGCTTAGATAACCTTGATAGGCGGTATCTAAAATCCTAATAAAACTTGAAAAAATTTGAAACATATACATAAAAGACAGTATTCTAGCCTAAATGTGATGGTGTGTACTTCAAAAGTACACAGGGATGGAGTCTGGGTGAAGCATGAACAGAGCTTACACCCAGAACATATAGAATATTGCAATTTTATATATGATTTTAGCTCTGTGGCTGGTTTAAATGGTTGCACCTAAAATTCAGGTGCAGGCATTTATCCTGTTATATTAGCTTTTTGTAAAGGAAAGTGGCAATAGGTGAGACATTCTAGACCAGTGGTCTCAAACTCAAACCCTTTGCAGGGCCACATTTTGGATTTGTAGGTACTTGGAGGGCCTCAGAAAAAAATAGTTCATGTCTTATTAACTCTTTATGGTTTATAAATCTTTCCTTTGGGCTAAGTCTTAAAATTGTAATTTAGAGCTAAAGAGACATATGATCAAGAAACTGTTTTATTTTGCTTTTGTGATTATGATAAATATACCGAGGGCCTCAAAATAGTACCTGGCGGACTGCGAGTTTGAGACCACTGTTCTAGACCATAGGGTTATTTCCCTTTACCTACATGGGCTGCAGAAGAGATCATTCCACCTTTTTCACTCCGCCTCTAGAGTACTTCACAGACTAGCTTAGCTCCTCCCAGCAGTCTTTCTCTTCTGCATGCATGGCTGCAGTTGTTTGTGTTCTGCTCTCCCACATTTATTATTTTTAATTCAACATAGTTTTGTCCCCTTTCACGGTTCTTTTGCGTGTAAAGTGAATTTGAAGCGCTGCCTGCTTGAGAATTCACAGACTTCGGTCTGTACCTGACAGGCCATCCTTTCAGGATACCTGTTAGCTGGTCTGCTAGTCTTCCTTGGAGCTCAGGGCCGTCCATGACCTGGTCTCGCTCCCTGTTAAGCGGGGGGGGGGGGGGGGTGTTGAGCGCAGACCGTTCAGCACGCTTAGGGGGCTCAGCGTTGTTCCACAGCATGCAGGCTTAATTTTTGCGCCTCCGCCCATCCTGGTGCACAGTCAGTGGTCCACAGGGGTGAAGGCATAGACAGTAGACAGTGGTCTGACCGGCAGCCCAAAGATCAGCTTAGCAACAACTTTTCTCTATCCAGTACTGTGAGTAAGAGGAGCTGACAGGGATGATTTTTTAAAAGTTAATTTTGAGGGGTTTTGAGTGTTTTCTAGTGTTCCTCTGTGTTTCCCCACCTGAAAAATCCTAAATTTGGAATTTTTTAAGTTCGGGAAGTGTCATTTTTAGCGCAAATTCAGGTCCAGCAGCCATCTTGGATTTTCAGCAATTTTTTTTCAACTTCTCCCTGCTTCTTTAAAATTCAAATTTCTGCCAGGAAAACTGCTGGGATGGAGTCCTCAGGGTCACCTAGTATGTATTCATGTAAAATTTATACAGATTTGCTTCTTTTAGAGTATCCTTGCACCATGGGCTGCGTGGTTGGGAGGGGGGTGGGCAGTAACTTCTGGTTCAGCCTCCCCTTCACAGAAGCAGGTGATAACATGCTCAGCTAGCCTGTCGGGGTGGCTGTCTTTGCTTTCGGGGTTTGATTCTGCACCTTTGTCGGTCAGCTGCGAGATGGACCCTCCGCACCCTAAGAAGCGCAAGTCTGTGTCATCTAAGGGTGACTCTATGCGCCAGGGTCCAGATGCCTTCTCAGAGTTCATGAGATTTTTGTGGTCCAAGTTTCAATCCAGGGGTCTGGCTGCTGGGTGTTCTGTTCTCCTTGCAGCATCGTTGAACGCCAGTGTCTCCTTGAGGATGTCAGCGTCTCAGACCGCTCTGGCTGTTCCTTCTTCACAGCCTGTTCAGGGCGCTCCAGCAGCGGATCCGGAACTCGTGGATCCTTTATTCCATAGTGCTGCACTGCCTGGATTGGAGGATCCAGATTTGGATGCTGGATCCACAGATCTTTTGGGGGCTCTGGATCCTGGAGATGATCCGACTGTGGTGCACTTGTTCAAATTTGCAGCTCTCCCTGATTTGATTGCTGAATCTTTGCAGGAATTGAGCTTGGATGCCAAGCCCGCCCCTTCCTCTTCTTCCACTTCTCCCTGACTCTGCAGTGTGTGCTCACAATCTGCAACCTTTTCCTGGCATCCGGATATGATTTGACTTTCTGGAACATAAGAACATAAGAATTGCTGCTGCTGGGTCAGACCAGTGGTCCATCGTACCCAGCAGTCCACTCACGCAGCAGCCCCCAGGTCAAAGACCAGTGCTCTAAAATGAGTCCAGCCTCACCTGTGTACGTCCCAGTTTAGCAGGAACTTGTCCAGCTTAGTCTTGAAACCCTGGAGGGTGTTTTCCCCTACAACAGACTCCGGAAGAGCGTTCCAGCTCTCCACCACTCTCTGTGAAGAAGAACTTCCTTACGTTTGTACGGAATCTATCCCCTTTCAACTTTAGAGAGTGACCTCTCGTTCTCCCTACCTTGGAGAGTATGAACATTTTTTTTGTATACCGCCATACCCTGGGAGTCTGTCTTTATCTACTAAGTCTATTCCCTTCAGTATTTTGAATGTTTTGATCATGTCTCCTCTCTCTCTCTCCTCTTTTCAAGGGAGAAGAGGCCCAGTTTCTCTATTCCTCACTGTACGGCAACTCTTCCAGCCCCTTTACCATTTTAGTCGCTCTTCTCTGGACCCTTTCGAGTAGTACCGTGTCTTTCTTTATGTATGGCGACCAGTGCTGGACGCAGTACTCGAGATGCGGGCGCACCATCGCCCGATACAATGGCAGGATAACTTCTTTCGTTCTGGTTGTAATACTTTTCTTGATAGTACCCAGCATTCTGTTCATCTTCTTAGAGACCGCTGTGCACTGTGCCGATGGCTTCATTGTGTTGTCCACTATTACCCCCAAGTCCTTTTCTTGGGTACTTTCACCCATTATCAGCCCTCCCATCATATAGCTGTACTTCGAGTTTCTGTTTCCTACATGCAAGACTTTTTACATTTTTCTACATTAAACTTCATCTGCCATCTCGTGGCCCACTCTCCTAGTTTGTTCAGGAAGATCTTGCTTGACAAACTTACTGCACTTCTTTGAGGGAGTAAAGAGGCAGATAGATAAGGGTGACATGGTCAACATTGTATATCTAGATTTTCAGAAGGCGTTCAACAAGGTCCTGCATGAATGTCTACTTTGAAAAATTGTGAGCAACGGATTCAAGGGTGATATACTTGCTTGGATTAAAAACTGGTCGGTGAACAGGAAACAGAGTGGGGGTAAATGGACAATATTCGGACTGGAAAAGCGTCACGAGTGGAGTGCCTCAGGGTTCGGTGCTTGGGCCCATGCTCTTCAACATATTTATAAACGACCTGGAAATTGGTATGACGAGCGAGGTGATTAAATTTGTAGACGATACAGTTATTCAGAGTAGTGAGGACACAGAAGGATTGCGAAGACTCACAACGAGACATAAATGCACTTGAGGAATGGGCCACGAAATGGCAAATGAGGTTCAACGTGGATAAGTGCAAGGTGATGCATGTTGCTAACAAAAATCTTGTATACGAATACTGGATGTCTGGTGCAGTACTCGGAGAGACAACCCAGGAAAGAGACTTGGGAGTACTGGTCGACAAGTCGATGAAGCTGTCCGCGCAATGCGCAGCAGCGGTGAAAAGGGCAAACAGAATACTTGGAATGATTAAGAAGGGGATCATGAATAGATTGGAGAAGGTTATCATGCCGCTGTACCGGGCCATGGTGCGTCCTCCTCCAACACTGGTCACCGTACATGAAAAAGGACATAGTACACTGGTAGGGCTAGTCTCAGGGCACTGGTCTTTGACCAGAGGGCTGCCGCGTGAGCGGACTGCTGGTCATAATGGACCACTGGTCTGACCCAGCAGCGGCAACTCTTATGTTCATATGTTCAAAAGGGTCCAGAGAAGAGTGACAAAAATGGTTAAGGGACTGGAGGAGTTGTTGTACAATGAGAGGCTAGAGAAACTGGGCCTCTTCTCCCTTGAAAAGAGGAGACTGAGAAGGGGACATGATCGAAACATTCAAGATAATGAAGGGAATAGACTTGGTAGAGAAAGACAGATTGTTCACCCTCTCCAAGGTGGAGAGAACGAGAGGGCACTCTCTAAAGTTGAAAGGGGATAGATTCCGTACAAACGTAAGGAGGTTCTTCTTCACCCAGAGAGTGGTAGAAAGCTGAAACGCTCTTCCGGAGGCTGTTATAGGGGAAAACACCCTCCAGGGATTCAAGACAAAGTTAGACAAGTTCCTGCTGAACAAGAACAGGCGCTGGTAGGGCTAGACTCAAATGGACCACTGATCTGACCTAGCAGCGGCAATTCTTATGTTCTTATGACTATACCAGTCGACAGGCTAACAGAAAGAAAATTAGCAGGTAAGAACCTAATTTCTCCTTTTCTGTGACACCTCCTGCTTTATGGCATGCTCTTTCTGCTTATCCTCATCATGAAATCTCTTTAGCAAGATTCAAATCAGGTTTCAAGTTTTATTTATATTTGATTAATCGCTTAATTAAAATTGTTTCTAAGCGAATTACAATATATAAAAGTGACATATAATTAAACATAATACTAAAATAAGAAATAACATATAATCTGGCCTTAAAACAGTTTTCTTTATAAAGATGCTTGTATAGCATTCTTTTTATTTATTTTTTTTTAAGCCCATTTTTCCTATGTAATTTATCTTTGTTTACTTTTCTATTATGATAATGTATGTCTTTCCCTATTTTCCATTTGGGCTTTCTATATCTTCCCTCGTCTGTCCTTATCTTGTTACCTCAATTGTTTTTTAATTTAATTATATTTTTAAATTGTAAATCACACAGAGATCAGATGTGCAGTATATCAAGATCTAAATAAACTTGAAACTTGAGCAGAACAGATTTATGTTGGGGAGAGTCCCTATAACACTCTCTCTTTTTGTACCCACTCTGGGGCTCACACACTGCTTTGATACATTTATTTATTCAATTTTCTATGCCATTTTCCCAAGGGAGCTCAGAATGGTTTAAATGAATTTATTCAGATATTCAATCATTTTTCTCTCTCTGTCCTGGTGGGCTCACAATCTATCTAAAGTACCTGGAACAATGAGGGGATTAAGTGACTTGCTCAGGATCACAAGGAGCAGTGTGGTTTTGAACCCACAACCCCCAGGGTACTGAGGCTGTAGATTTAACCACTGCACCACACATGCCACATACAAACTGAGGAAATCTAGCATAGCCCAGAGTTAGAGG
Source organism: Geotrypetes seraphini (assembly GCF_902459505.1). Classification (NCBI taxonomy): domain Eukaryota; kingdom Metazoa; phylum Chordata; class Amphibia; order Gymnophiona; family Dermophiidae; genus Geotrypetes; species Geotrypetes seraphini. The sequence continues at coordinate 25,438,313 of NC_047101.1, read as the reverse complement.
AGGAGGAGGAACTAAAGAATATGTAAATTAAGCTCTCTACAGACCACAGTAAAAGAGGCTAAATACCCATTGGCCAAGGCTAATATTCCTTTTTACAAGAAAGATTAGCAAAGGAAAGAACGTTATCTTCCTCCTTTTTCTGTGCAGCTCTAAGGAAGGCACGACGAGAGCAGCAGTTGAGCAGTAAGAGGCTTGTGCGCAACACCCAAGAGGAGAAGGATGAAGAGCTTTCATCAGGCTGTCTGACCCATAAGCAGGTATGAAATAGAGCTGCATGTGAACTGGGCGGGCAGTAGCCCAGTATTTGCCCAGGTAGGACAGCAGAGAGACTGTCCTAACTTCATGTAGCCAGTTATCAGGCACAGGTTGGAATTTACCCAAATGTTCAATGGTGGTGCCAGATTTGGCTTAGCATTGAATATCTGGGTTGGCTTCAGTCCACAACAGTCAGCACCATCCTGCGGCCCCGTGAAATATTATGTGTGGCCCCGGTCGATGGTGATGCAGTGTTTTCCTCTGCTGCCCCCGGGTGTTTACTGTCTTGCCGGCTCCCTCCTCTGTCTTGCTGCAGCGTTTTTGCGGCCCCAGAAACATTTTTGTCGGCCAATGCAGCCCAGGGAAGCCAAAAAGGTTGGACACCCCTGGTATACAGTTTAGAGATGAGGCTGTCATCCAAAGAAGTTAGTTTGAGATCTAGGTAATCCAAATTTGCAGCACCAGGGCACAATGGTTTTAGGTTTAAGTTCCAGGTCCGCCTGCAAAACATACATAAAATCATGGGACTTATATGACAAGTCTCCCATGTTTTGCTTCTTGTAGCACTTTATAAATGAGGGGGTTTTTCCTGCAAAATTTTCCTATAGATTTTGGTTCAGGATTAGTCTATTCTAGCACTGTACAAAGAAGCATAACTTGTCCCAAATCTAAAATCTGGTCAGGGTGCTTTAAGGTAGCACTGCCCCATACTAACTCGATTCTGATTGTTTTTAAATGTTTATATGCTTTTAGGTGGTGTATACATTTTAAAACTAAATAGTCCATGATTTACATATTGGGCTAATGCAAATCTTTTGGTACCTTGTATAACTCTCACATTTCTCACTAGTAGTATCTGAGTCATCTTTAAATGTCACTTGGAGGATTTTTCCATTGTGGTTGACATAAGTATCAGAGGAAGATTTGAACACTAGCTACTTTAATTCTGAGTCTGATGCTGACCTAAAAATAAAACAAAATGGTCTCGATTGCAGCTGTTTTAATTAAGCACAGCGCCATATTCAGACCTGCTGACAGTCTGTAGCTGGGTTAAAGTTCTGGGACAGTTTGGACTGTTTGTTACTCACAGACCCTTTCACTCACAGATTGTACTGCTGCTCAAAGGTGCCCAGCGTGGAACAGAGAGAGTAAAATCACTGAGTCGCCTCAGACAAGGACTACAGCACAAAGAGGTGCAACAGCTATTCATTAGGTAAATTTGCCTCTTGTGGATACTGGCAGCTAGATGATTGTGTTAAGATCAGTAATCTGTATTGGCAGCTTTTGGGGGGGGGGGTTGCTTTATTTTGCAATATTTTACACCCTTTTTTGTTACAGGTGGTCCAAATTTTAACAGTTGTCTAGAAAATTAGAGCCCAAGACTGTTCCAGCTTGGAACTTTTCCCCCCTCTGCCGTTAGCCTATGATTAGCAGGTTAGGGAGCAGGACAGGACTAAAGTATAGGTAAACTAGACACCTGCCATCACTTATTCTTTCCCATATAGACTAATATAATATTGTTTATTTAGAATGTGCTAAAGGATTGTTGAAAAGATTACAAATTATACAGAATACTGCAATGAGGGTGATTTTTCTCCATCTCTAAATATGATAGAATTACACTATATAGGTAGTCCCCGGTTTAAGAATGTCTGACTTATGTCAAACTTGTACTTACGAACCGAAGCCCTGCCTTTCCCTTCCTGTGCCTCCCGTGTGCAGGAACCAGCGGCTGCGGCTTTGCAAAGAGAAGGGTGAGAGGAGAGAGCTGGCCAGAGGAGGTAAACACCTGCGAGAGGCACAAATTTGGGATGCAGAACGGAGGGAAAGATGACAAGGGGCGCGTTGGCACAGGAAGGGAGAGGCAGGGTCGTGTTGGGACACGGAAGGGAGGGAGCACAAACATTGGACATAGGATGGAAGAAAGGAGGGAGCATGAACTTGGGATATAGGATGAGGGAGTGAGAGAAAGAGATTCTTAGGTGGGGAGGGAATAGAAAGGTAGAATTGTTGGGCATGGGTGTCTGAGTGAGAGGGAAAGAGAGGGAAAACGGTGTCGGGCATAGGGAGGGAAAAAAAAATATTGGACATGGTGGTGGGAGAGACATGAGGTACAGATGCATGGGGAAGAGAGATGAGAGGGAGAAATGATGGATGTGGTGGTGGAGAGGGAACCGTGGGACAGATGAAGAACAAAAGTGTGTGTAAACTTCCTGTCTTTTCTCTCTATTTAAACTACAGTACTGTACTTTGTTTTGAGGACTGTTTCTTGACTGTTTTATAGACTATACTGTACAGGATCCAAGTTGAATACAAATTCAACTTAAGAATGGTTTAAAAACGGAACTCATTTTCAACCTGGGGACTGCCTGTATTGGTTGCCGGTAAATGCAAGGATTTATTTTAAGCTTGGTAATATGATTTTTAATAAATTATGTGGCCAGGTGCCATATTATTTAGTGGAATTGATTTCATTATTAGCAGGAAGACCAGGTCATATTGTACGGAAGCAATTCTATCTTCAGTTTCCCTCACCAAGACAATTAGATCATTTGTTCAATGGAAGGCACCCTTCTTTTATCTAGCTCCTTTAATCTGGAGTGATCTATTTTAATAAGGTCAATATACTGTTTTTAGAAAATTTTAAAAGCATTCTTATTTAAAAATTCTTATCTTGAAATTTATCTTAGACTGTTAGAATGTTAATGGGTTTGTTCCCAGTAATAGAAATATATTGTTATCTGCCATGAACTTGTAAAGGCTTTGGCGGAATATAAGTCAGAATATAATGTAATGCTCCAAGGAGCCCTTGCAGTTGTAATTCAGTGGCTTTCATGCTGAACTTTTATTCTTGAAAATCATTCAAGAGGGAGAGAGGATGGAGAACCACTGCTACTCGTGGGATCTCTTCTCCAAATCCCCTATTTGCCTATTTCAAACTATGCAGAATACTGCAGTGAGGATAATTTTTCTCCATCTCTAAATATGATAGAATTACACCATACAGGCAGTCCCCCTGGCCTAGCCATTAGGCAAAACTAGGTGGTTGCCTAGGGCAACAAGGAGCAGCTAAATAAACACAGCCACACAAACTCAAGGCACCATCAGTGTGCACTAGTGCTGCCCGATTCATGATTCAAATCAGTTCACCGATTTACTTTGGGTGAATTGTTTCAAATTGATTCAAAACAAAAAAATTGGCTTCCCGATTCGGCTGACTCTCGCCCCCTAAAGCAGGAGTGGCAGTGCTGCTCTTGCTGGCCGTCCGCTGCTGCACCTGCTTTAGAGGGCGAGGGAGGAGGGTCAGTCGGGAAGTGCTGATGTCTGGCTTCCCCCCCTGGTGTCCGGTTTCCTCCCCTGGCCTTCCTGCACCATTTACCTTATAGGAGCAGCCTGTAGAGAAGATCACGGTGCTAGCGATCTTTGCAAATTGCTTCAGAGTTGTTTCCTCCGCCGCGATCCTGCCTCTGACATCAGAGGAAGGGCGGGACCGCGACAGAGGAAATGGTTGCAAAGATCACTAGCTCCGCAATCTTCTCTATAGGCTGCTCCTATAAAGTAAACGGTGCGAGGAGGCCAGGGGGGAAGCCGGACACCAGTGGGAGACCAGGGGGAACACGCAGGCCTTCCGGGGGAGGAGGGGTGAGCAGTCCTTCGGGGTGGGGGATGGGACAGGTCTTCAGGGGGGATGCAGGCCTTCAAGGGGGTGGGATAGGCCTTCAAGGGAGGATGCAGGCCTTCAAGGGGGGAACATGCCTTCAGGGATGGTGGTACAGGCCTTCAGGGGTGGGATGCAGACCTTTAAGGGGGGACAAGCCTTTAAGGGGGGGAGACAGGCCTTCAAGCAGGGGACAGGTCTTCAAGGGGGAAACAGGCTTTAAGGGATGGTGGCACAGGCCTCCAGGGATGGTGACGCAAGCCTCCAGGGATGGTGACACAGGCCTTCAGGGGGGACAGGCAGGCCTTTAGGGGTGAGGTGCAGGCCTTCAGAGGGGACAGACCTTCAGGGGAGGGGGGCCCTGGTGTAGAAGTACACGGAGGGAGGGAGGGAAGGGGGGTTCAAAGAGACTTGCATATGTCGGACTTTGGGGGGGAAGAAATAATGGGTCTAAAAATAGAGGAGAGGGAAAGAGATGATGGATAATGGGATTTAGGGAGGGAAGGAACAGAAAGGGAGAGAAGTTGGACACAAGGGATGGTGTGGAGGGGGGATAGAGATACTGGATAGGAGGGTAGTTGGGAAAAGAAAGGAAGAGATGGTAGACCCTGGGGTGGTGGGGAAGGAGGGAGAGATGCAGGATGAAAGGGTAGTTAAGAAAAGGTGGATCTGTGGAGGGAGACGAGAAAAAGGAAAGATGCCAGACCTCCTGGGGAGGGAAGGGAAACGGAAGGGGAGGACAGAGATGGCAGATGGATGGTTAGCACGGAGAAAGAAGGAGACCCTGGCAAGCAAGTTATCAGAAGACAACCAGACAACAAAAGGTAGAAAAACTAATTATATTTTCTGTTTAGTGATTATAATATATCAGATTTGAAACGTGTATCCTGCCAGAGCTGGTGATAGACCGCAAACGTGAGCTAGGATTTAACAGAGAGAGGAAAAGTCTTTTTTGTTTGTTTATTTTGTTTACACCACAGTGCCAGTGTGGATAGGAGAAGGCAAAGGGGGTGAAGAGGCTATAAAATAAACCCACCAGGATGTTTGAAAAAAACACCCAATTAGGCAGGAAAATCGAATCAAAAAACCAATTCAATAGGCTGAATCGAATCAAAATTTTTTTTCCTAAATCGGGCAGCACTAATGTGCACTATACCTGCAAAACAAAGTTTGATATTTAAAAGCATGATGTTTTTATAGAATTGTATAATCATTTATTTATTTATTTTAAAATTTCTATACTGTTTAAAACTAAACGGTACATACATAATTTAAAAACAAAATCATCATAACATAGACATAGAAATAATCCTCAAAAATCATATCTACAAACTAAAACCATGTTAAAAAAGGTTATAAACAGTTCAACTGCTTTGCCAAGGAGGGCAATTATTAACTAGAAGAAGGTGTCTACAAATAGTTGCGTCTTGAGTAATTTCCTAAATGTGGCTTTTTCTCAACAATTTCATATTTGGCCCACAAGGGAGTTCCATATTTTAATTCCTGCGCAGCAGAAAGTCATTTTACCAGTCTCAACAAGCCTTGGGTTCACATTTGTCTTCAGTAAAGCTAGATTTTCAGATCGTAATGATCTATTTGGTGTATAACTGAGCATATTAGTTTTAAACAATTCTGGAATTGATGACAGACCATTACTGTTTTATATTGTAGTCTGATGATATTGTATTCATGATTCTAGAGTTATTATTATCAAAATCTTAAAAGGGAAAAGGGCTAGGGACCTGAAAATTAATATTGGTTGGGGGGTGGGAGAATGAGAATCCTAAGGTTTACCTAGGACAGCCAATATTTTTGCACTGTCTGTAAGCAGCATTTATCTGCTCCTTTGTCCAATAGTGCTTTTTCTCTGCAGTTAGAATCATGTATGTCTGCTTGTAGGCGTTTTAAAATATGTATATTAGTGGGGGGCTCAATGTGCTTAGGGATCACCTAAGGGTTAAGAGAAAAGCATTTGGTGCAACTTGGGACTGATGAAGTTAATTTTGCTTCTGCAGGGTAGAGAGCAGCATGCAGGTGTTAATTGGATGGTTTACGAGCAGCCTTGCTGAGATGCAGATGGAGGCACTCCACTGTTTGCATGAACTCTCTCACTCTGATGATCCCACTGTCTACATCGCCTGCTCACCTGTCACCCCCTATCTTCTAACATACCTCTCCGGGCACAATGCAGAGCTGACTGTAAGACTGCTAACTTCTGAGTACTCCTTACAATGCTGAAAACTGAGGAGCCTTTTCTACAAAATTGGTCCACCTAACACCTAGGATGGAAAAATCTGAAACACAAGTACATTGATTTGAGTGGAGTAGTAGGTGCCCAGAATAACTCATATTTCCAAAATTTGTTTGTGAAGCCAGATTAATTTCTCCAAACTAGCAATATGCCAAAATTTATCTAGTCATGCATTGCAGCTTAAAAAAAGTTGTCTTACAAAATCTAAATGTTCAAAGGAATTGAACTACTACTACTATTTATTATTTCTATAGCATTGAAAGGCTTATGCAGCACTGTACATTTTAACATACAATAGACAGTCCCTGCTCAGAAGAGCTTACAATCTAATTTAGACAGGACATTTCAGGGGTTGGGGAGGTTATAGTGGGTATAGGTATCTGACAGCAGTGAGGGGGAGTTAAGAGTTGAAAGCAGTTTCAAAAAAAGTGGGCCTTTAGCTTGGATTTGAACACTGTTAGGGACGAAGCACGACGTATTGATTCAGGCAACCTGTTCCAGGCATACAGCGCCGCAAGAAAGAAGGGACAGAGTCTGGAGTTGGCAGTAGAAGAGAAGGGTACAGATAATAGGGTCTTTGATGAGTGGAGATCACGGGGAGGGGGGAGCATAGGGGGAGATGAGTGAGGAGAGATATCGGGGGGCTTCAGAGCGAACACACTTGTAGGTCAGCAAGAGGAGTTTAAATTGTATTTGGAAATGGATGGGGAGCCAATTAAGTGACTTGAGGAGAGGGGTAATGTGAGACTAGCAGCTCTCACAAAATATGAGTTGTGCAGCAGCATTTTGAACAAATTGAAGAGGCGAGAGACAGGCATGTGGGAGGCCCAAGAGAAGTACGTTGCAGTAGTCTAAGCGCGAGGTGACGAGAGCATGGACAAGGGTTTTGGTTGTGTGTTCAGAGAGAAGAGGAGGATTTTGGTAATGTTATAGAAAAGGAAGCAACAGGATTTGGTGGTCTGTTGGCTCTGAGCAGAGAAGGAGAGAGGGAATCAAAGATCACCTCCAGGAAAACGTCCAGAAAATGGCAAATGGTAAAACATACCTGGTTATTTTTCAAGGACATGGTGAGCGAAGTGCTAAATTTGTATATCCCCAGATTCAGAAAGGGGTGCAAAAAGAGTTGAACAAAGACCTGGCGTGGATAACTAAAATAGTGAAGGAAGCGATAGGCAATAAGAAAAATTCATTCAGGAAATGGAAAAAGGACAAAACTGAGGGGAACTGGAAAGAGCACAGGAAGTATAAAAAAAAATGTCACCGTGTGGTTAGAAAAGCCAAAAGAGAGTATGAGGAGAGGCTAGCCAGGGAAGCTCGAAATTTCAAACCGTTCTTTAGATATGTTAGAGGGAAGCAGCCGGCTAGGGAGGAGGTGGGACCGCTGGACGACAGAGACAGGAAGGGAGTGGTGAAGGAGGAGAGAGAAGTAGCAGAAAAACGTAACATGTTCTTTTTGTCTGTTTTTACAAATTAAGACACATCCAACATACCGGAACCTGAGCAAATCTTCAATGGAGATCAAGCAGAAAAATTAACATCCATGAAAGTGAGCCTGGAAGACATACGCAGGCAGCTAGAAAAACTAAAAACTGACAAATCCCCGGGTCCGGAAGGAATCCATCCAAGGGTTCTGAAGGAACTAAAGGAGGAGATAGCGGAACTACTGCAGCAAATTTTCAATCTATCCCTGAAAACAGGCATGATCCCAGAAGACTGGAAGATAGCCAAGGTTACGCCCATCTTTAAAAAGGGATCAAGAGGTGACCCGGGACACTACAGACCGGTGAGTCTGACCTCGGTTCCAGGGAAAATGGTGGAAGCACTGATAAAAGTCAACATCGATGAACATTTTGAAAGAAACAAACTTCTGATAACCAGCCAACATGGTTTCTGCAAGGGGAGATTGTGCCTAATGAACTTATTGCACTTCTTCGAAGGAATTAACAAACGGATGGACAGAGGTGACCCCATAGACATCATATATTTAGATTTCCAAAAAGCCTTTGACAAGGTACCCCATGAACGCCTACTTCGGAAACTGAAGAACCATGGGATGGAAGGAGACGTACATAGATGGATCAGAAACTGGTTGGCGGGTAGGAAACAGAGGGTAGGAGTGAAGGTCCACTACTCGGACTGGAGGAGGGTCACGAGTGGTGTCCCACAGGGCTCGGTGCTCGGGCTGCTGCTATTTAATATATTTATAAATGATCTAGAAATAGGGACGAAGTGTGAGATAATAAAATTCACGGACGGCACCAAACTATTTAGTGGAGCTCAGACTAAAGAGGACTGCGAAGAATTGCAAAGAAACTTGAACAAACTAGGGGAATGGGCGACGAGATGGCAGATGAAGTTCAACGTTGAGAAATGTAAAGTGCTACATGTGGGAAGCAGAAACCCGAGGTACAGCTATACGATGAGAGGGATGTTATTGAAGGAGAGTAATGGTGGACATGACAATGAAACTGACGGCACAGTGCGCAGCGGCCGCTAAGAGAGCAAATAGAATGCTAGGTATAATCAAGAAGGGTATTACTACCAAAACGAAAGAAGTTATCCTACCGTTGTATCGGGCGATGGTGCGTCCGCATCTGGAGTACTGCGTCCAATATTGGTCGCCGTACCTTAAGAAGGATATGACGTTACTCGAGAGGGTTCAGAGGAGAGCAACATGTCTGATAAAAGGTATGGAAAACCTTTCATATGCTGAGAGATTGGAGAAACTGGGATTCTTTTCCCTGGAGAATAGGAGACATAGAGGGGATATGATAGAGACTTACAAGATCATGAAAGGCATAGAGAGAGTGGAGAGGGACAGATTCTTCAAACTTTCGAAAAATAAAAGAACAAGAGGGCATTCAGAAAAGTTGAAAGGGGACAGATTCAAAACGAATGCTAGGAAGTTCTTCTTTACTCAATGTGTGGTGGACACCTGGAATGCGCTTCCAGAGGGCGTAATAAGGCAGCGTACGGTACTGGGGTTCAAGAAAGTATTGGACAATTTCCTGCTAGAAAAGGGGATAGAGGGGTATAGATAAAGGATTACTGCACAGGTCCTGGACCTGTTGGGTCGCCGCGTATGCGGACTGTTGGGCACGATGGATCTCGGGTCTGACCCAGCGGAGGCATTGCTTATGTTCTTATGTTGCGAGCCAATGAGACAGGGAGGAGGATAGTGTTATCCACAGAGACAGAGAACGGCGAGAGGGGGAAGGCAGGTTTGGGGAGAAAGATAAGGAGTTCAATTTTAGCCATATTCAGTTTCAGATGGCGAGACATTCAAGCGACAATGTCAGACAGGCAGGCTGAAATTCGGGCCTGAACTCCCGCAGAGATATCCGGCGTGGAGAGGTAGATCTGGGAGTCATCAGCATAGAGGAGATATTGAAAACCATGAGAGGAGATCAGTGTACCAAGAGAGAGGGTATATAGAGAAAAGAGGAGGGCCCAGGACAGAGCCTTGGGGTACGCCAATAGACAGCAGGATGGCGGCGGCGGAGGATCCATCATAACATACACTGAAGGTATGATGAGAGAGATAGGAAGAAAACCAGGAGAGAGCAGCGAGAACAACGCATCTAGAAGGAGGCAGTGATCAACATGTCGAAGGCAGCAGACAGATCGAGAAGAATGAGGATAGAGTAGAGTCCATTGGATTTGGCCAGGAACAGGTCATTAGAGACTTTAGCAAGGGCAGTTTCTGTAGAGTGGAGAGGGCAAAAGCCCGATTGAAGCGGGTCAAGAATATTATGAGAAGAAAGGAAGACCAGGTAATGGCGGTGAACAGCATGTTCGAGTAATTTGGATAGGAAGGGGAGGAGGGAGATAGGGCTGTAGTTGGAGGGGGACGTAGGCTCAAGCGAAGGCTTTTTAAGGAGGAGCGTAACTACAGCATGTTTGAAGACATCAGAAACTGTAACAATGGAGAGTGAAAGGTTAAGGATGTGACAGATGGGAAGGATCACAGCGGGAGTGATGGATCCGAGTAGGCAGGTAGGAATTGGATCAGGGGAACAGGTGGTGGGTTTGGAGGAGGAGAGAAGGCGAGCAGTTTCCTATTCCGTAACTTCAGAAAAGGAAGAAAGGGTCGTAAGGGTTGTCGAAGGGAGGTCGACATAGCAGACAGTTGGAAGGGGTGGCGGGGGAAGCAACATTGTTGAGAATTCTAGGTGGATCTTGTGAATCTTGTCGCAGTTTTCCTAATAAAATAAAAGCTGGGTCAAGCGGGATTTCAGTATTGACAAAGATAGAAATGTATTTCACCACTTGTTTCCAAAAAATTTGAATATGTGAATAATTTCACCACATATTGATCATAACCTTCAGATAGGTTACAGCCTCTCCAGCAAAAAGAAGAGATGTCTGAATTCCAGTGGTTCAAACAGACCAAAATACAAATCATCAATTGTACAAGAGCCAAAATACCCAATCTCCTCCCCCCCCTCATAACCCAGGAACAGCTACCATAACAAGTGGTTAACTTCAAACATCAATACTGTGGTCTAGTTAAACAGTCTGTGTCAATGTGGCACAGAATGACAGCCAACATTGAAGAAACAAAGTACCCTGTCTAGAGTCCATGTTTGTAATAGCTTTAAGTTCGAATCCTGCCATCTGTATCATCAATGTCTCCCAGTTCGCTGTTGTTGGAGTCTGAGGTGACAGCTTGCATTGGAGGATAGCTTTAATACCCATTAAGATAGATTTTCTTACAAAGGCCACACTGCCTGGACAAACCGGAAGCAATGACATTTTTAGTGTAAAAAGAAATGTGTTGGAAAATCTCCATGGACAGTTCCAAATATGGGCAATCTGGGTAAACATCCGACACCAATAGGCCTTTATATCTGAGCAAGACCAAAACATGTGCCCCAAAGTGGCATAAGGTGCAGCACGTTTAGGACAACAGTCCGTAGTACTCAGACTTGCCTGATACACCCTGTGCTTATGTAAGAAATTTATAATACCGTTCTTTTCAGTAGCTTGTCACCGAGCTTCAAGTGATCTGCTGTAAGCGGCTTGTGTAAATTTTGAGACCATTTGGCTGCCAACGCTACATAATCCAACTCCCCTGCAAGTTCCAGTAGAAACTTATGTTACTATGTTTACCAGTCTCTGGAAGATAAGTGGAAAGACTGCTTCAACATCTGAAATGATTGCAAAGTCCCATCAGGCTGTAAGGTCTGAGACAAGTAAATTAATCCCTTCTGAGACCACAAATGAAATGCCTTCTGGCACATATCAAATAAGTATTATATAATATTCTTAATTGTGTATTTACATGTGTGAGGGATAAGGAAGATTTAAAAAAATAATCCCATACCTCAATCCATAATACTATGTTTCCCATGAGTTCAAGTGAGAAGGTGGTAGGGAAAAAAAGTACTTTTGATAAAGCAAGAGAGAAAATTCTTGAGAGAGAGGTGTTTAATCTGAACTTCCTCAAAGTGATGTAGAGGCTGGGCATCCTTAGTAATAATGTCGATGATTATAAGAACATAAGAAACGCCTTCACCGGATCAGACCTAGGTCCATCTACATAAGTACATAAGTAGTCGCCTCCGCCGGGGCAGACCAGAGGTCCATCCAGCCCAGCGGTCCGCTCACGCGGCGGCCCATCAGGCATATTGCCTGGTCAGCGGTCCCTGACTAATTTTATGCCTACCTCTACACTTATCTCTAAACCTTCCACTGCTCTTATCTGTACCCCTCAATCCCTTTGTCTTCCAGGAACCTATCCAGGTCATCTTTGAAACCCTGTACTGTGCTATTTCTTATCACGGCCTCCGGAAGGGTGTTCCATGTGTCCACCACCCTCTGTGTGAAAAAGAACTTCCTTGCGTTTGTTTTAAACCTGTCCCCCTTCAATTTCATCGAGTGTCCCCTTGTTCTTGTGGTTTCTTTCAAATTGAAAAATCTGTCTTTGTCAACCTTTTCGATGCCCCTCAGGATCTTGAAGGTCTCTATCATATCTCCTCTGAGTCTCCGCTTTTCCAGGGAGAACAGCCCCAGCTTCTTCAGTCTGTCAGTGTATGTAAGGTTTTCCATACCCTTAATCAGTTTAGTTGCTCTTCTCTGGACTCCCTCAAGCATTGCCATGTCCTTTTTGAGGTACGGTGACCAGTACTGTACACAGTATTCCAGATGCGGGCGCACCTAGTCCAGCGATCCGCACACGCGGAAGCCCAGTTAGGTGCTCCTTGTTGGAGACCCGGATCTCCCATATCCCTCGATATGATTTGCAAGAAGGTGTGCATCCAACTTGCGCTTGAAACCCTGAACACTAGTCTCTGCCACAAACTCTTCTGGGAGAGCATTCCAAGCGCTCACCACTCGCTGTGTGAAGCAGAACTTCCTGACATTTGTCCTGAACCTGCTGCCACACAGTTTCAGGCTATGACCTCTTATGAATTTGAAAGTACTGGAATAAAGGGAAGTGAAGTTGAAATTTATGTGAAATATCCGACATGGGAATGGATAAAGGAAAATTAGCTAAACCTGATTTCAAAGACAATTCCCTAAATGGAGAATAGACCAAAAGTGGTGGAATTGGAGTAAAAGTAGGTGAAATAGGTTTCAAAGAATAAATTTTCTCCGTGGTACCGATGGTATAAAAGAGAGGAATTTCATTTTCGGAGTCTAGTTATGGAAGAGACATAGGTAATTAAAGAATATGGCTGCACTAATGCCTCTTTTAATCTCACCCAAGTAGAATAAGCCATGGGGTTTACCCAACATTGTAGGGCTCTAAGACAAATAGATTAATAATACCATTGTAAGTTTGGTAAACCAAGTCCTCCCAATGATTTAGAAAGAAGTGATAGAGGCTTTGATTAATGGTCTTTTATTAAACTAAATATAATGAACAATGCAAATTAGTGAATAAAAATAGAATTTTTGAAAAAAAAAAAAAAAGTTAATTCTTTCTAACCAAGAAGAAAAATTAACTGTAAATTTGAGTTGCCAGATCTTTCATTTATAGTTGATGTTTCTCTTTTTTAGGAGCTGTGTTTATACACACTGGGTAACTTGGCAGTGGACAGTAGGGCAATGCGAAGGCAGCTTCTGCAGCAGGGCATTATTCCTGCACTAGCATCCTGTATCCAGGTGAGTGCTCTGCCCAGCCATCACATCTCTTGCAATCTTGAAAGGTCAGATACTTCATATTGCCGTGACATTTCACAAAACAGTTCTAGATTAAATAAGCATTGATCTCTGCCAGTAGCAGAAAACCTTTTGAAGAGTTTGAAGTGCAGGTTTTCTCTGGGCTGATCTTTTTCAAGGCGAAACACATTCCTTCCCTCTGTTTTGCCAGTGTATGGTCTGGGTTTCATGGTAGCTTTTTATTCAGATTTCAGTGGACATCAAGTCCAGGATTGCAGGTCATGGAATATTGAAGAGGGCATCCTGCTGCTGCTAGAAGCAACCATTGTGTGGGAGCTGGCTGGCCAAACTTCAGTTGTGCTTTTGGTGCTGAATTCAACTGAAAATGCCAATCCAACAAAAGCAGGCCCCACTCCTGATTTTCCTCACCCCCCTTCCCTCAGGCCTATCTTAGAAACCCTAGTGGCCTAGACAGGGCAGGGACATTCCTCATCCCCACCCCCAATTGCCCCTGCCCATGTTCACTCTGCAGTCAAAATAGCTGCTGTGACTTTCCACAGTGTGTACATATCTTGAGTTGAAGTCCTGTGAGGTTTAGTGCAATGCAAGTAATAAGCAAGAGCATGTTTACATGTAATTCACCAACTCAACATGAGTAACCAGCAGCCAATCAGTGACTTCCTTAGGGAGGAGTCTAAGGAATTCCCTAATTGGCTGAGGTGCCCCAGGCCCCTCCAAAGGGGCTTACTCAGCATCAGCAGTCCCTTCTACATCCCAACCTACCATCTCTGCACCTGACCTCGGCTCATTCACTTCTTTCTCAGCCTGTCCGTTCTATTCTTGATGCTTCCAGGAAGCCGGCCACTCTTCAATGCTATCAACAGAAGTGGACTCGGTTTTCTTCCTGGTGCCTTCTGCATCATCATGATCCAACCTTGCTAGCAGTAGAACTGGTGTTGGATTATCTCCTTTCTTTGTCTGACTCTGGCCTCAAATCCACTTCTATCAGAGTCCACCTCAGTGCCATTACTGCTTTTCATGAGCCAATTCACAGAAAACCTCTTGCTGCTCATCCTTTGGTTTCCAGATTCATGCGGGGACTTTTCAATGTGAAACCACCTCTCAAGCCCCCTCCTGTGATCTGGGATCTTAATGTGGTTCTTTCTGCCTTAATGAAGCCTCCTTTTGAACCATTGGCCACAGCTCATTTCAAATTTCTCACTTGGAAAGTGGTCTTCCTTATTGCTCTCACATCAGCCAGGAGGGTCAGTGAATTACATGCACTAGTTGCCGATCCACCTTTCACAGTCTTTCACCATGACAAGGTGGTTCTGCGTACACATCCAAAGTTTCTCCCTAAGGTTGTATCTGACTTTCATCTTAATCAGTCCATTGTCCTGCCTGTATTCTTCCCGAAACCTCATTCTCATCCTGGAGAACAGGCTTTGCATACTTTGGCTTATTATCTAGAGCGCACTAAGCCCCACAGATCGTCTCCCCAACTTTTTCTGTCCTTTGATCCCAATAAGTTGGGACATCCTGTTTCTAAACGTACGCTATCCAATTGGCTTGGTGCTTGCATCTCGTTCTGTTATGCTCAGACCGGACTGACACTGGAAGGTTCTGTCACGGCCCATAGAGTTAGAGCTATGGCAGCATCTGTAGCTATCCTCAGATCAACTCCTATTGAGGAAATCTGCAAGGCTGCTACTTGGTCCTCGGTTCATACTTTCACATCTCATTATTGTCTGGATGCATTCTCCAGACGGGATGGACACTTCGGCCAATCTGTTTTACAAAATTTATTTTCGTAATGGCCAACCTTCCCTCCATCCCTCTTTTTGTTAGCTTGGAGATCACCCATCAGTTAAGAATATGCTGCCTGCTTGTCCTTACCGTAACAGGTGTTATCCAGGGGCAACAGGCAGATATTCTTACGTCCCACCCACCTCCCCGGGTTGGCTTCTTAGCTGGCTTATCCTAACTGGGGACTGCACGCCTCCGTCGGGCGGGAAGGCACTCGCGCATGCGCGGTGCGGCTTAGCTAGAACTTTCTAAGTTCTTAGAGTGCAATCACTCTAAAATTGTCCGTACCGGGGCTCTGTCGGTGCCGTCACCCATCAGTTAAGAATATCTGCCTGCTGTCCCTGGATAACACCTGTTACGGTAAGTAACTGTGCTTTTTTGACACGCCTGCCTGTCTTTTTTATTCAATTTTTTTTTTATGGGGCAGATATTTTGCGTGTGTAACACACACAAAATATCTGTGCCATGGAAAAAAAATGAATAAAAAAGACAGGCAGGCCTGTCAAAAAGCCTGCAGACCTGACGGTAAATCAGTTACCGACAGGTCTGCAGCAGTTGGGTTTGCCAATAGTAAAACCTGACACAAAGTAGCCAAGCAATTGTTAGTGAATCAATCGTTTGGCTATTGTGCATGGGGTTTTACTAATTTGCATAGGACGATCGGGATTGGATCGCTACAGGTGTTAGTGAATAGTGCAGGAAGGAAATCTGGTCGTAAAGGGCTCACAAACCGATCGGTTTGCTTAGTGAATCTAGCCCTAAGTGTACTGTAGTTTAATTTTGTGGTTAACCATTATGTGTTGTTAATAAGATTATATTGTGTGTTTTAAATGAAAAATGATTGGAAAAAATGGCATTACAATTAATGCTATTATTATAGGGCAGGGTCTGGGGCAGGGCTTTTGAGCACCCCCAATCATTTTGAAAAGTTGACTCCTATGTATATAGGTGCAGGGTATATATGCAAAAGTACATTACTGTCCCGGTCTGATTAGTTAATAAGCTCATCTTGAATGATGCCATGGATAATGTATCACTTAATCTGCTCTGCAAATTCCTCTGTTACCACTCTGGGTCTGTTTCCTAACTTATTTTACTGAATTAGTAATTGGGTTTTGTACACACTGCATAAATAATGTGAGCTTTTCATTCTAGTCACCTCATATCATTGTGGTAGACGCTGTGGGATATGTCCTGTCTCAACTGCTACAGGCCAAGGAAGCAGCTGAGATCATACCGTAAGTAACTTCACTGTGCCTATGGAAGGATCAAGCAAGGTATCACTTACAAAGGTCTAGCTGAGCTATAGAGATGCTCCCATAGGGTACAACTGAAGCATCACTCTTGCTGACCCAGTTCATAATTAAATTTGAGACTCTTTAGATTTAAAATTTATAGCATACCTTTTTTGGGTCATGTATCTGTTTCCTCATTTTTCTAGAGCTACATAGTTTGCATTGCTAAATCCCCTGGAGTTTTCCCTGTAATTGCCTTACAAATAGTGCATTAGGTCTTAAGAGTGTAAAATTTTTTTTCAGATCATCCTCTTCCTGTCTTTATTTCCTTTGAGAGTATGCCACTTTAAATTTCCTTCACTGGCTTCCTAATAGACAGCTGTTGTAAGCATTTGTCATAATAAAATGAATATTAATTCACCAAATTACACGAGGCTAAATCAACCCAGATGGTATTACAGTGGAACCTTGGTTTACGAGCATAATTTGTTCCAGACGCATGCTCGTAAACCAAATTACTCGTATATCAAAGTGTGTCAAACTTAATGCCCAATAATGTAGAGAGAAGATCCTTTAAGAAAGTTATCGTGTCGGATCCCTCAGCAGATTCTGGAATACTGAGTATTCTTATGTTGTTCCGTCGACTTCTGTTGGCAAGATCTTCCAAATCAGATTTTAGCGCAGCTATATCCCACTCATGTTTAGGGATGAGGGAGACATTTTGAGCATGTGCGGCCTTAAAACCTTCAAGTTCGTTGAGTCGGTGCCTAGCGTCAGTGAATTGTGAATTTAGGGCTTCAATCTCGACTTGGATTAACTGTGACTCTTCTACTTGTTTGGTCATGATGTTTTTAAAAACACGCATCTCCGCAATCAGAAGTTCAAGCTGTGAATCAACAGTTTTCAGCGGTTATTTTTCTGGTGAAGGTACATCGTGTTTAGGCCATTTTCCACTGGGGATCGCATTAGTTGATTGTTCTCTCTTGCTGTTCTTTGAGAGTGACATAGCTGGATAATAATGCTTCTCAAGGAATGTGAACGATGATTTTTAAAGCTGCATAGAGGCGTTGTATTATAGCTTTATCCTGACGTCTCAGAGAGCACTCAGTCGGCACGTCTGGTCGCCATGATCGTCAAACCACGCCCCCCACATTCTAAACTTTGTGAAAGGGTATCACCCTGCCATATTTGTATGCAGTCAATTTTGAAATTAAACATATATAATCTAATTTGTTCAATTCCTTCTCTATAGAAGGAATCACGGTTTGCTTCCAATATTGGGACAGTGTTAGTTTAGTAGCTACAAAGAGCGCCATAGCAAATTTATGAGCCTAAACTGTAACCCCAAGGGGCTTACTATGCAACAGACAGCATTCCTGTGTTTTAGGGTGAACTATACCCAACACTTCCCTCAAAGTATGGGGCCGGATGGTGTACATCCGAGGGTGCTGAAGGAACTTAGGGAAGTTCTGGTAGCTCCGCTGACCTTTTCAACGAGTCTCTAGAGTCGGGAGTGGTACTGGAGGAGGGCAGATGTGGTCCCTCCACAAAAGTGGAAGTAAGGAACAGGTGGCTTGGGTCTGCTACCAGACCATGAAGGCTATTTTGGGGGGTTAGATTGGTTGGGGGCGGGGTCCATCAGACCACCAAGGTCCTTTTTTTAGGGTTGGGGTTAATTTCCAGGGACTTGCACACAAAAGTTGTGCCCACCATACAGCTCTTGTGGGCATGTCTCATTAATTCCAACCCTTGAGCGACTGATGCTCAAACCAGCCTGCAAATTCTATGCACACTATTAGTGTTGAGATAAGTTGTTAAATTTAGACCTTTGTTTCTCCACCACTGTAGCTGTACTGCCCCCTAATTCAGTCAGCCTGTTATCTGAAGGAAAACATTTTTGCACTTGGAGGGTAATCTGGACACATCTTTGTTTAAGGACAGTGGTTATATTAAAAAAAAGCTGGAATATCTGGAAAATCATGTGAGGAATTTGAGATTTTAAGCTTCCCGAGGTCTCCATTGATTGTATCAATATGGTCACATATGACAGTTGTCCTGAGAATGCAATCCGATACTCTGCCTCCTATAACCAAGGCTTATTATGTAATGGGAACAGCACTTGATTTTTCCCCATCCAGTCAGGACAAGGCCAAAAAAGCAGTTAACTGTTGAGGTTCAAAGAAAACATATTTAACTGAATAGTGGTAAATAATACACTTACAAAGATGTCTCAAATAGAATGTAACCCCCAATGAAATGACCCCTGGTCTCAGAAGGAGAAATTCATGACGACGCTTTTGAGTTTCTCTTGAGGGATCAGGGAACATTTGAATTTTACATCCAAGAAACTCTCTCTGTTTATTTTTAAAGAAAAGCCTCAATAACCATATTTTATCAATCGAGAAAGCTACAGTTAATATCAATGTGGAAGATGTTACTTTATCCTTATCTGACGTTTCCAGAATTTCCGATACATTCAGTGGTGCTTGATCAGATATTTTTGACTGTAATTGAGTTCCATTCTTATTTGGTAAATAATACACTGGAGAGAATGGGGATAAAGTATCCTCCGGGACTTCCAGAATTTCTACCAAGTGTCTCCTAAGCATCTCCCTAAGAGTTACCGTTGTTAGTCTAGGAAAATTAATAAATTTCAGATTATTATTTTGTGAATTATTCTCAAGCATTTCTAGTTTCCTTCTAATATTCACATTGTCCTTAATTAGGGCCTCTTGCAATTGTTTAGACGATAATAAGTCTTGGTCATGCTTTTGAATTGAAGACTTTGAAACAGTCAGATCTTGTTTTAAATCCTTAAGCCCCTTAATATGTTGAATCAATTTACCCTCTATATACTGGAAATTGGGGCTAACAGTCTTAGCAAAGTTTGCCACTAAGTCCCATAAAGACTCCAGGGTCACCTGAGCTGGCTTTTCCAAAATTGAAAATTCTTGGCTTTGCTCCGTCTGGCTTATTCCACCTCCTGTTGCTGAACAAGCCCCTGATTCTCCTGCAGAGATTCTCTGAACAGGGAGTTCTGCCTCCATGCTCTCCATTGTAATGCTGGCTGCTTCAGGAGAAAGGACCTCCCCCAACTCCGAGGTTTCCTCACCCCTTGGAGAACTGGTGATCTGAGGCTGCGGGGGTGGTACTCGCATGTCGGGGCTGAGGGTGGTATCTGGCCCAAGAGGAGCAACTCCGGTCTTGCCAAGCCCCGGTGTCCTCAGCGGGCTGACCTCCAATGTCAATGCTGTGGCTCCCTGAATCCACCACACTCCTCGATGTTGCCAAAAGTCACGAGGTGCTAGCATCACTCCTACCTGTCGGGCTTCAAAAGCCACTGGCAGAGAAGAGAAACAGACCAAGGGTAGAGCGGTTCAGGTGCTTACTTTCAACACGTCCATGCAGCAGCCATCCAGGATCCAAGTCAGCATAGTTGGATTTAAGAAAAGTTTGGACAATTTCCTGGAGGAAAAGTCCATAGTCTGTTATTGAGAGAGACATGGGGGAAGCCACTGCTTGCCCTGTATTGGTAGCATGAAATATTGCTACACCTTGGGTTTTAGCCAGGTACTAGTGACCTGGATTGGCCACCATGAGAATGGGCTACTGGGCTTGATGGACCATTGGTCTGACCCAGTAAGGCTATTCTTATGTTTTTTATGTTGTTATGTAACTTATTACCCAGAGAATTACTTTGATTGCCACATTTGTGTTGGAACCAGATTGCAATACAGTGCTTTAGATGTATTTCCACACTGTGCATTTTTTGATTCAAAACAGTTAGGGGCTCATAATAAAAATTTTTTTTAAAAAAAACTTTCAAAAAGTGGCCTAAATAGGTACTTGGATGATCACTAACACAGATCGTCCAAGTACCGATAATCAAAGCTGGTTTTAGACATATCCAAAACCAGCTTAGGCCTTTGCCCTGCCTCTAAACGCCTAGAGTGAAAAGAGGCGTTTTTAGAGGAGGGGAAAGGGCGGGAGGTGGGCCGATCTTGACTTAGTCGTACACCAAGTATAACCAAAAGTTTAACAAGGTTGCCCAGTCGGAATTTATACGTTTTGACTTAGACCAAGTGAAAACAGGTCTAAGTTCCGAATAGGGGCCACTGAGCTGATCCCAGCTGCTGCAATCAGCTCAGCAGCCCTGGCAACCTGCCCACCTCCCACCGCATTGATCGCAGGAGGAGAGATGCCTAATCTCTCCTGCAATGATCGTTGGGGGGGATTCTGTAGCTAGTGTTGTTTTTGACAGACGCTGGTTACAGAATCCAGCTTTTAGATGAAGGACTGGCCCCTCCTTCGCCTAAAAGGTCTTGTTTTGGGCGTTTGGGACTTGGGCATATTTTTAGTTGATAATGTATTCTAAAGTTAGACGTAGTCGTGGTATGGGTGATTAAACAGCTGAACGTAGAGGTAGGCCATTCTAAAAAAAAACAAACTCATTTTGGACATTTTTTATGAGAATTGACTTTTTCCCTGCTGCTACTTTCAGCATTTAGGGGCTTAGGCCCCTCCACATGTCCAAGTCTAGTTAGGCCAGCTTTATGACTTTCGTCTGCTTGCATGTTGATTATATATGTTAAACTTTTCCTTAAAATTTAAAGTAAATCATGGATTATTAATTTCACTGGGCAACAAATTTTTCCAAAAGTTTTACCCCTTCAAAATAATCACAAATATAATTTCCCACTGAGTGTATCATGTAGGAACACGATGGTATCTTTAATTGACTATAACACTTTGTAATGCACATAGTTTCTGATACGTTCTGATAGTTCGCCACAGCTAAAAGTATTTTCCTGCTGATTTTTGTTTATACTCTGTCTGGTGCATCTCATTGCAGTATCAAACAATAGTCAGATGGATTCCAGTTGCCCTGATACCAGTTTTCCATAGTAGCAATGTCCTGAACTTTCACCATGTTTGTCGCTGACTGCACCGAGATTTGCGGGGAAGAAGTCCCAAGTGCGAATGTAGAAAGTGCATCCTCAGTGACATTTTGCATTTCATGGTTTTGTATACTCTAAGAAGTTTGTCAACCAATTGAATATAGTTTGGTGCTCTGTAACTGTCAAGAAAATTCTCAACGATATCATTGAATGCTTTCCAGGCAATTTTCTCTGGCCCGACTAATAGATCTTCAAATCTCTCATCATTGATGTGTCTGATCTGTGGACCAACAAAAATGCTTTAATTAATCTTGGCATCAGTTATTCTTGGAAACATCTGTCTTAGATAAAGAAAACCTTTGCTTTCATCACTTACAAAATTTTTCATCAGTCCAAGTTTTTTGTGAAGAAGAGGCAAAAATATCTTTCTTGAGTCAACAAGTGGTTCATGTACCACATTTTTCTGTCCTGGAACCAAATCCACGTATGTGAACTGCTTTTATATAGCCTTTTCAGGTAGCATCCATCAAGCCCAGGCATGCCCATACTGCATCGTTTCCATAGACGTTATGCAATCTGCCCTGAATGTACACTTGAACATGCCCATACTATATCCAGCAAGGTATAACGTGAGCAGTGGGCATTTATTAAGCATTAGGCTAAGAATTAATTGCATTAGCGTGAAAATATAACAAATAATTGTAAAAATGTACTTTTTTGTTAAAAAGGTATGTGATACGTAATTTTAAACGTGATTTTCATGATCAGCAGTCAAAAATCTGTAAGATATACCCGACAGTGTTGAAGAAGCAAAAACATTGTTGTCCAGTGTTTCCTTTATTTGTGGATGGGATGATATTGTAATGTGGAGAGGAAAACAGTGATGGAATTCAAAGCGTGGGATAAACAAAGAAGATCTCTAATTAGAAAATGAATGGTATAAATTAAAGAACTAAGGCCGTTACTGGACAAACTTGCATGGTCAATGTCCCATATATGGTGATTCAGTGTAGGATGGGCTGTGGAGGGCTTCAGTTGGAACTCCACGACCTTGGATGAACATGGCGAAAGTTCAGGACATTGCTACTATGGAGAAAAAGATATCGGGGCAACTGGAATCCATCAATGCTGGCTGACTATTGTTGGACACTGAGTACACCTGATTTATCTTCCAATGTTATTATGTCTATACACTCATTCTGTTATTAAGTCTATACTCTCAATCTGTATTCTCCAATGTCATTTACCCTCCTGGAAATGTCCAGTTCTCTTCTTATGTAATCCGCTTTGAACCGCAAGGTACAAGCGGAATAAAAATCACTAATGTAATGTAATGTACAAACTTCTTAGAGCATACAAAACCATGATGTTGTTACTGGCCAGACTTTACGGTAGGTATCCTGCAAACAATGGGATGGTTAGATAGACTGGAGTGAGCTCTAGCAGTTGGATCCATGGACTTGAATCTAAGACCCAGAAATATCAAAGAAAAGAGATAAGCTAATTTAATCATGTATTTTTAATGAGTAAAACTAATGGGCAGACTGAATGGACCGTTCAGGCCTTTATCACCATCATTTACTATGTTACTATATAATTTATCTTGTTTTGGGATTTTCCTGGATTATTTATTTTTCTGTTATTACTGTTTGGTATTGTCTGTCTTTATACTATACATTCATTAAAAAATACATATTCTTTCTGGATCCAGGTTGATTTTTGACTCTGGTCTCATACAGCACGTGATTCGATTGGTGCAGCCTGACCAGCAGCTGGGAACTGGGACGGCTGTGGAATTTGCTTGGTGTCTTCATTACCTCATTTGCAGGTAAACTAGACCTGTTATCTGAAGGAAAACATTTTTGCACTTAGAGGTGTTTTGCAGTTATTTGATGTCCCTGAATGCATGCTTTCAGCTGGATTTCATGGGGCACTTAGGATCAGTCTGTCTTAATGGTGAATGTGATCTGTATTTTGGAAAAAACAAAAAACAAAAGTCTGTTCTTTTTACAAACTTCCACAAAAGTCTAAGCAATTTTGAGCAACTGTTATGAGCACATTGAAATACATGAAACGTGGATACAAGCATTACAGTATAAAGGTTGGTCCCTAAATTTAGGTGTTAATAGTAGTGCTTACACACTATTATAGAATAGAGCCTAGCACTTATGCGCCTAGCTGCCTACATTTCTTAGTGGAACCATGAACATGTTGCCAAGCAATGAGTACACAACTGATGGGATTCTATAAGTTATGTACTGCATAGTCACTTATAACATAGCTAAGCAATGAGCCAAGCAATGAGTACACAACTGATGGGATTCTATAAGTTATGTACTGCATAGTCACTTATAACATAGCTAAGCAATGAGCCAAGCAATGAGTACACAACTGATGGGATTCTATAAGTTATGTACTACATAGTCACTTATAACATAGCTGCGTCAAAAGTTAGGTGCACCTTAACACCAATTCTGTAACAGCTTAAAGCATGCCTAGAATATGAATGTAAAGTATTCCCCTCTATGTCATACAAAATTTGAATGGCACAGGAAAAAATGGAAAGAAAACAGGCCCTTCCCCCCCCTTAACGTATTAGTCAGTGTCAGGTTAACTTTTAAGAAGTCAAAACAGTTGGTGAAATCAAATTCAGAAGCTAAGCTAAGACTGCATCTTTTGTATTCTTTCATGGCGTTTAATCTAATCTAACTAAAATACCTGCCTTGTTTGCTTTTCTCTCACAGCCGAATAAACAATACGCTCTTACTCTCCCTTGGCATAATGTCTACCCTAGTGCTGCTACTCATAGAGCAGGCTTCAGTGGTCTTACAAAGCGCAGCTGAAGGTCTTGAGCTGGTAAGGTGGCACCTTTCTCACAATATATAGCAAATACTTTTCACTATGAATACATTTAGCCTAAACTTTTTATAAGCCATGTGATGGCCACTGTTCTTCTTGCTGTTTCAGCTGATTTCACCTACGCTGCGTTGTCTGGGTAATTTGCTGGCAGAGAATGAGGCAGCAGGAAGCAAAATACAAATCCAAGATGGCCGTTTGTTGGTGGCACTGTTTGTTTTTATGCAACATTTCATACAGCAGCAGCCTTTTGTTGTGCAGGAGTGCCTCTGGGTCCTGAACAACCTCACAGGTACTGTAATGGCACAAAATCCCATCAAATATCCCCAATCTACAAACAAAAGCTAAGAGATCATCCCCATTGTCAAGAGGTTCAAAAAGGGATACGAGAATAAAAATGTATCCAAACTTGGTCTTTCATATGGTTTCTACAGCCTGTTTTTTTAATGCCCCAAGCTCACTACAGTTACTGCTCATTCACATTAGGCTAACAAAGGACTTATTGTGCAACAGGACTGGTAGTCTTCACCATCGGGTTTTAGCCCCCACTAGTTGCAAGGGTTGTTTTCATGCTCTCCCTCCCATCACTCTGGGATTAGTTTCTCCCCCTCAGTCTTACTTTCTTCAGGCGAGGAGTAAGGAGCCTGTCTTCTGCTCGTTTAATCTTTTTTTTTGGTGGGGGAGGAGGGGTTATTGTCCGGTCAGAGGCTTTTAGTGCTTAAGAGGATCCCGGTCACCCAATGGCATCTCTGGCTGTGAGGTCTGAGGTCTGTAGTCCTTATGCACATGTGGCCAGTTTGCATCAATAGTTCTCAGAACTCGGAGTGGGGAACGTCAGGGAGAGGAAAGCTGATCGGCCCGGTAGATCATGACGGCAACACGAGTCTATCACGGAGCCCGGGATGGGTTTCGCGATCGACTCGCGTTGCCTTCCTAATCTACCGGTCGATCGCGATCGACGTATTGGGCATCCCTGCTTTAAAGGATATTTTTTGGCTCTAATAGCCACTTTCACTTAATCTTTTAACCACGCCGGCTCTCATTTTGTCCCGTGCCTCATCCAGAAGCATTCCTTCTGACGTTGCAGAACGCACAAGGAGCCGCTGCACGTGGCTTTGTGCACACTGTGACTGTGAGGAGGAGGGAGCCAACCACAAGATAACAATGGGGGCATCAGACTGCAGGCCACATAAAATGGTCAGAAGCTAAGACACCCGCCAGAGGGAGGCAACAAAGGTTGGAATGATTTTCTTTTCAATTTAGTGTTTGAATTGTGTCGATTTTGAGAATTTTAATCTGCTGTCTATATTTTGCACTGCTCAGGAAGAAATACATTTGGGTTTTTTCTCTGGGGATTGTACTGCATGCAGAGTCTTGAATCTTAGGGTTTATTTTTTTATATACTGTATTAGTACTTTTAGTTTTTGGTCCTGTATTTGCTTAGGGCAGGGTTGTCCAATGTCGGTCCTTGAGGGCCGCAATCCAGTCGGGTTTTTAGGATTTCCCCAATGAATATGCATGAGATCTATTAGCATATATAGAGATCTCATGCATATTTATTGGGGAAATCCTGAAAACCCGACTGGATTGTGGCCCTCGAGGACCGACATTGGACACCCCTGGCTTAGGGATTATCTGTGTTCTGGTAGGAATGAATGTTGAGAAGCATACAGAGTGCTTTGTGTAGTTTATTTTGTGGTTAACCATTATGTGTTAATAAGATTATATTGTGTGTGTGTGTATATATATATGAAAAATGAATGGAAAAAATGGTGTTATAATTAGTACTGTTATGGGGGAGTCTGGGGCAGAGATTGGGTGGGGTCTGGCCTGCGACTTAGCCTGTGTTTTGGATTTCGGCTCCTTAATGTGATTGAGTTTGACACCCCTGCTTTAGGGTGTTAGTTGGCAGAGGAGACAGAGTTCAAAGTACTTGCTGCGAAATAGTTGTCCAATATAAACTAGTATGGGTGAGTGAGAGAGCCAAATTTATAATCGTGTGGTCCCAAGGCTTGTCAAAATCTGAATTTTTCCTCTTATACTTCCCAAGACCCCAGTGAATCAGAATACCAGTAGCCCATTTCAAGGATTCATTTATATTAAAAGACATAGGGTTAACTTTCTCCACTATCCTTTGAGTCTTTCATGGAGTCCTGCAGCACAACTGTTATTGGTGCTCTAGATTCATTTACAGGGGCTACTGAGGCCTGTTGCTCTGGCATGGCTGTGAATTTTCCTCCTCTGGTTCTGTGGCCTGTTTACTTATTTTTATGTCCAGCTACACATACTTCTGAGTGCATGGCTTATATGATGGAGGTGCTGAAGGTGCAGACCACAGCACAATTTTAACCTGTCCCTTGATAGTGAATCAATCACTGTTTGAAAATCGGCTAACAGCGATTGAATCGCTATCTTTAGTGAATCTGAGCCTAAGGCAGAATTGAAATATTTAAAAATGAAATTGGCCTCAGTACATGCCTTGATACTGGGATCTGACTCATTTATTTATATGATATGGACCTAATGAAAATGACAAAGTTACAAAAAGTTGTTACCAGGGACAGATGTGGGGGTGTCTATCTCTCTTCGCTTATCTCCCCCTGTGTTGCCCCCCCCTCCCATGAGCTCTGCTCAGCTGGTATGTACCTCCTATCTGTGCCCTTTTCTTCAACTGCCAACTCCTAATCTGCTACGCTATAAGCTTGGAACAAGCTGCCTTAATCACTAAGGCAGGCTCAGTCTCTGCCAGTGTTCAAGGCCCAGTTAAAAGCATATCATGTCTGTCTGTCCAAGTTAGATTGTAAACTCTTCTTAGAGGAAGTGGTCAATCAACCGGTTGGAACTTCAAGCTATTTGATTGGCTCTGCTGAAACTCGGAAGACTCTGAAAGATCAGGCAGAGGGGGCACAAAGAGTGCCCCTCTGTCTTGGAAGCCCACTTGCTTTTCATTTGGGTAGAGCGCCAGCTACAGGCCCCTCAACAGACTGACTTTGGATCCGGGAGAGTGTAGCACAGTGGTTAAAGCTACAGCCTCAGCTTCCCTGGGGTTGTGGGTTCAAACCCACGCTGCTCCTTGTGACCCTGGGCAAGTCACTTAATCCCCACATTTCCCCAGGTACATTAGATAGATTGTGAGTCCGCCAGGACAGACAGGGAAAAATGCTTGAGTAGCTAAATAAATTCATGTAAACCATTCTGAGCTCTCCTGGGAGAACAGTATAGAAAATGAATGAATGAATAAATAAATCTGGTTTTGTAGATATCCTGACAAACCTGATTGGTGGTTGTTCGGAAAAGTTAGTTTGGAAAAGTTCAGAACAAGAACTGAGCTGCTACAGGCACATGCAATACAAGGTGTCAGGTCAAAAGCGCGCCGGGACAAAGGCGCACCCAGACAATTGAACACAGCGCAGAGGCGCGCGACACTCTAAATTACTGTTTTTAGGGCTCCAACGGGGGGGCATGGAGGGGGAACCCCCCACTTTACTTAATAGACATCGTGCCGCGTTGTGGGGGGTTTGGGGGGTTGTAACCCCCCACATTTTAATGAAAACTTCACTTTTTCCCTGTTTTTAGGGAAAAAGTTAAGTTTACAGTAAAATGTGGAGGGTTACAACCCCCCCAAACCCCCCATAACGCCGGCGCGATGTCTATTAAGTAAAGTGGGGGGGGTTCCCCCCACACGCCCCCCCGTCGGAGCCCTAAAAAGAGTAATTTAGAGCGGCGCGTGCCTCCGCGCTGCGCTCAATTGTCCGGGCGCACCTTTGTCTTTCGCGCCGTTGTCTATGAACCCAATACAAAGTTTCATAATCTTCAAAGCATGAATAGAGGAAGAAATAATCCTAGTAACTTTAAGAGGACCAGATTAGGGCCTCCACCTCTACTCTAAAGCCATGGGCAGGAATTCAGTACAGGACCTCATTTGCTAAAGTCAATGGGGGACCAAAAGGCAGGGCAAAACCCACAGTCACAAAGTGGAAGGGCTGGCCCTGGCGGAAGGTTTAAAATGACTTCAGGCAAATCTGCAGAAAATAAGCACTGTAATTGCAACAAGCAACTTAACACTGAATGCCATGTTTCATGACTAACTTTAAAAGGAAGTAGAAGTACCTTATTAGTCAGGATGAGCAACCATGATCCTAAATGGCCACAACCCAGTCAAGGTTTCACAATTTCCACATGAGTATGCATGAGATTGATTTGCATGTACTGTTTTCATCATATGCATTGTATGTAAATGTATCTCATTGTGGAAATCTTGAAATCCTGACTGGGTTGCTCACTAATTTAAGGCATGAGCTTTTAAGGACAGAGGCCTAGATGCATTAAGAGGATTGGTAAGACCGTGTGGGTCAGCTCTGATCCGATTTTTTGGCCGATTCAAAAAGATCTGTTGATGCACTAAAAGGTTTGCATGCAAGTGATTCACAAGGAAGTTCGTCATAATCCCCATCTCTCCAGTCCAATTGATGGTTGTGAGAGCGACATGCTTAGAGCCAGCAGGAGAATCCCGAACAGTTGAGAGGCAGAGGAAAGCCTCCTCCACTCAGCTGTTCGGAGCAGGAAACCTTTTTTTTTTTCTTCTTTTTTTGTTAATGGGCATAGATGCTATGCATGTTGCACACACATTATCTGCCCCATTAAAAAGAAAAATAGCACCCCTCCCACTGATGACAGCCCTCCCCAACACACCAGCACCATGACCCGCCCCCCCCCCTTCAGCAGCGAAAATGACAGGAGGAATGTCCACTTCTCTGCCTCCCTCCGCAAAAGGAAATTGGTAGGAGGGATACCCACTTCCTCCTGCCATGGCGTTCCTGTCCCCCTCCCCCCCACAAAAGAAAATTGGCAGGAGGGATGCTTCCCCAGAACCCCAATGCCACCTCCTCCTGGTACCATTGTCTGTTGAAAGGAGGGAAGCATGGTCTTTCCTCCTTCAAGGCACGCCGATCCTAAATGGTGGGCCTTGCCTCCTTGGTGCATCATGTGATGCATGGGGAGGGGCCCAAGGCCCTGGTTGGCTCAGACACCCAAGTGGATGGGCCTTAGGCATCTGAGCCAATCACATGATGCACTGAGGAGGGAAGGCCTGCCATCAGTGCATGTGTAAAAAAAAGAAAAGTGCTTAACGGGTAAGCAACCGGTCACTTTTTCTGGATCGCTAAAAGCGATCACTTTTTTTGTGCATTAGGAAGCTATGTTAGAGCATCAGTCGCTCTACTAGTTTACATGGCATTTTAATATTAATAGTCGGATCGAGTCATAAACAATTGTGCAGTAAACAATGTGGTGAGCCATTTTTCTGCATTGGGTTAGCAAATGCTATCATCGCTAAAGCTGTCCAAAAACAGGTTTAGCGACAATCACTGTCTTTAATAATAATAATAATAATTTTATTTCTTATATACCGCTATACTATAAGTTCAAAGCAGTTTGCAACAAGTTACATACAATGAGAGTAAGAGATGTTTACAACAAGATACATACAATGAGTGTATGAGATGTAAGGGGAACAGAAAAGTACTTTCTGGGATACAGATTGCAAATGGAAGAGAACCAAGATGGTTTGAATCAAAAGGAAGTATCTAGTCAGAGATTGGGGTGCAGGGGAAAGCAATTTGGGTGGAATACCTTTACAAATGGGAAGAAGGATGAGTTAATCTAAAATCAAGAGAATTGGGGATAGGGATGAGGATAGCTGAGGGGGATTGGGCCACAGGCCACTTTGCCAGATGTGAAAAGGTAGACTCTGGTCCTGAAAAGCTCATGCCTCAGATTGCTTCCATCTGCCTCTTGTCATTTTTTACCAGTTTTACTTTCTCATCTCCTCTGATAAAGAGACGAGGTAGCACAGCTGCCTGTCCTTGAGTGATTGAAGATGACTTTTCTTCTCTTTTTCAGCGAATGACCCTGTGTTCTGCTCTGCTGTGCTTCACTTGAATTTACTCCCCGCACTCCTCCAGCTACTACACTGTTCTAAGGCAGTGAATCTGATGGTAGGTCAGACAACACAGGAAAAAACCACTGGAGTTAGGGAAAATGTAATCAAGCTATGCAAAGGGTTAGGGCCCTGCTTTTGAGGCAGTTTCTGTTGCTTTACATTGCCAAAACAGCTGCAACTGAACAATAGTTGGCACGGTCCTAAAAACTCCAGATAATCTTTTTTCAAAAGGTTAAATAAAATAATAATAATTTTATTCTTATATACCGCCAAAGCCATAATAGTTCGAGGCGGTTTACAACAAGAAATGCTGGACAATCAGAGAAATGGTCACATCAAATACATGCTTACAGAATAGAAGAATTGAAAAACTATAAAATTCTTAGGTTACAAATCAATTAAACAATTTTGTTTTTACTGATTTTCTAAAACTAAATTAGGATGAGGAATGCATAATAATGTTACCTAGCCAATCGTTCCATTTACCTGCCTAGAAAGCAAGAGTTCTGTCCAGGAATCTTTTGTAGCGGCAGGCCTTTATTGTTGGATAGGTGAACATATGAATTCTATGTGTGGGCCTAATAGAACTAGCCAAATTAAATTGAGAAACCAAGTACATAGGGGCCAGACCAAATATTGATTTAAAACAAAGACAAAAAAATTTAAACAAAACTTGTGCTTCCAGGGGCAGCCAGTGTAGTTTTTGATAATAGGGACTTATGTGTTCCCATTTTTTCAACCCCCAAATCAGTCGAACTGCCGAATTTTGAATAACTCGGAGTCTTTGAAGGCTTTTTTTAAGGTTCCCAAATAGATGATGATACTTAAAATATAAGATTGAACCAATAAGCGGAATGATACTGCATCAAAATATTTTCTGATGGTTCTGAGTTTCCATAGTATCAAGAAGCATTTTCTACGACTAATTGGAAAGACTGTTCTAGACTGAATTGTAGTTTCTGGTGGAACTCAGTATGTCATATGTACAAGATGGAAAGACTACTTGCAGTACAGAAGGGTCATTTTAAAAGGTTTCAGGAGGTGTGGAGGCCATTAATTGAATATTATAATGATTAAGGTTTATTCTTTTTCCTTATGGGATAATTTGGAGAAATGGGGGTTGGGTGGGGGGGATAGGATATTCTAATTAAATAGCAGTATATTTTAACTGATTAATGCATATAAGAAATATGGTATATATGTATGAACAGAAAAGGAAAGGGGGTAAATATATTGGAAATATATTGCTATGGAATTTTAGGGGATATATGTAATATGATAAGTTATATTTGTTGTGCATTTAATTTATATAATACAATGAACAAAGAGTTTGAGGAAGAAAGGGTGGGGGGAGGGATAGGTTAATGTAAGATTAATTGTAATATAGAAGAGAGATGTCTAGGTATGTATATGTTTGGATAGATTATTTTGTGGATATGGGGAGGGATGGGAGGTGGGTGGGGGGGAATTAAAATATGTATAATAACGTTGTTTAAGAATGTCAAGTGAGTTATGTGAATCATTTGTAATAGTATTGTACACTTGTTGAAAGAAATAAAATGAATAAAGATTTAAAAAAAGAAAAAAAGAAGCATTTTCTAACCAATAAATCCGTGTGTACATCTAAAGTAAGGTGTCGGTCTAAAACAGCCAAGATATA
Organism: Geotrypetes seraphini; assembly: GCF_902459505.1. Classification (NCBI taxonomy): domain Eukaryota; kingdom Metazoa; phylum Chordata; class Amphibia; order Gymnophiona; family Dermophiidae; genus Geotrypetes; species Geotrypetes seraphini. The sequence continues at coordinate 25,406,646 of NC_047101.1, read as the reverse complement.
GGTGGCAGCAACAGCAAAGTTAAGATTTGTTTCAGTAGATTTCCTATCTTTCAGCAGAAAGTAATTTGGGATTTATTTGTAGTTCAAAGCAAGCCTCGAGGGCTTAATTCTAAGTTTGTGCCTGAATCAACAGAGCAACGATTTACTCAGGATCACAAGGAGCACTGAACAGTTGGAATAATCCATATATTTAATGGAAAACAAGAAACAGTCCAGCTGCATTATTTCTATGAATGCAAATATTAAGTACAGATACAATAGTGGGCACTGTCTTTGTTGTAGTTCAATGCTGTCCTTTGGGCTTAAGCTCAGAGTCAGGCTTTCTCACAGCTGTGTCTTTCCCCTAGGTTCTAATTGTACTGTGTAACCTGGCGGAAAAGGGTCCTGCCTATTGCCAGCAGCTGAGAGAGAGACGGATCCTTTCATCGTTGCTTGTTCTTCTAAACAGTCCTGACCTAGAAGTGGTACAGCAGACTTTGGAAATGCTGCATCTTCTCTTCAGGCATTGTGCACATGTAGGTATATATCTCAGCTTCCTTCCAACTAACAGAATAGAATTTATACATTAGGGGAGTTAGACTTTTTTTTTTTTTAACCAGGGACAAAAATAATTGAAAATTTAACAGAACAGGACATATTTGGTTCAAAAGTGGGTTAGGTCAGACTGGAGATTCCTGATAGAGAATGACATGGGGACAAATTTGTCCCCGTCCCCGCAGGAACTCATTTTTCCCATGAGCCATCGATTAGTATAAATTCTACCATATATACAACTCAACCAACAATTAAAATATTGGGAGTTATTTTGGACCAGCATCTGACTATGAAAAAACAAATAGATGCAGTGGTATGTAAGGGTTATTACACACTATGGAAACTGCGTACCATTAAACCTTTTTTTTTTAGTTTTCTGCTTTTAAACTTCTGGTACAATCTTTATTATTGAGTCTTTTGGATTATTGTAATATCGTGTGTTTAACAATTCCTAAGAAAGACATGGTTCGACTCCCATGTTGATTCAGAATACAGCGGTTAAAATTATCTACGGTCTTAAAAAATATTATCATGTGACTCCATTTTATTGTGAATTGCATTGGAGGCTCGTGTTTTGTTTAAGTTGGGTTGCTTTTGCTATAAGGTTATGTATGGTACTGCTCCGTTTTACATGGTTAATAGATTTTCTCTAGCATTGTATAAAAATAGTAGAAAGTCTCATGCCCTAGTCACCTTGTCGTCAGTACAACGCTGTAAAAGTAAGAAATTTCTGGACCATACTTTAGCATTCCAAGCAGCTTCACATGACAGAATTTCGATTGTTATTGCTTGGAGCTTGTTCTTATAAATATTATAGAACTCAACTGAAAACTTATCTCGTTTCAAAATAACCACAATCTCTTTCTTTCACTGAGAGATCCCACGTGCCTATCCCAGGCCCTTTTGAATTCAGACATGGTCTCTGCTTCCACCACCTCTTCCGGGAAATTGTTCCATGCATCTACCACCCTTTCTCTGTAAAAAAAAAAAAAAAAAAGTATTTCCTTAGATTACTCTGAAGCTTATCACCTCTTAACTTCTTCCTATGCCCTCTCATTGCAGAGTTTCCTTTCAAATTAAAGAGATTCATACGCATTTACATTAAGTAGATACAGTGGTACCTCGGTTTACGAGTGCACCGGTTTGCGAGTGTTTTGCAAGACGAGCAAAACATTCGCAAAATCGGCACCTCGGAAAATTTTTGTTAAGCAATTCAGCCTTTTCTTTATCAGCTTCTACATATTCCTCCCCTTCACCTTTGAGTCTCATAATGCCACTTTTGCACTTCTTCCTTTAACAAATATATCTAAAAATGTCTTGTCTCCCCGTTTTACCATGTCAGTTATTTTTTTTTCCATTTGCATCTTTGCTTTCCTGACTACACGACCAGCCTCTCTTATCTTTTCCAGATATTTTTGCCTGTCTTCCTCTTTTTGAAATCTTTTGTAGTTTATGAAAGCTAACCTCTTATTCCTTACCTTCTCAGCTACTACTTTTGAGAACCAAAGCGGCCTTCTTTTCCTCTTTCTTTTACTTACTTGCCTCACAAAAAGGTTTGTCACCTTTACAATCGCTCCTTTCAGTTTTGCCCACCGCATTTCCACTCCTTCCAGATGTCCCCATCCAGACAATAATTCCTTAACGTAAACCCCCATCTGAACAAAGTTAGTTTTTTAAAAGTCTAGAACCTTTGCTTTTGAATGAGCCCTCTCTATACCCATCTTAATATTAAACCGTACCGTGCAGTGACCACTGGATGCCAGATGATCACCCACTGTAACATCAGAAACACTTTCCCCGTTTGTAAGCACTAAGTCCAGTATGACCCCATCCCATGTGGGTTCCATTACCAACTGCTGGAACAGTTCTACTTGTAGAGAATCCAGGATCTCCCTACTTCTAGAAGACCCCGCAATAGAGATACCCCAATCAACATCTGGCATGTTAAAATCACCTATTAGCAAGCCTTCCCCTTTTTTAGACATATTCTGAATGTCTACTATTAAATCTCTATCTACTTCTTCCATCTATGAAGGAGGCCTGTATATCACACCAATGTAAATATATTCACCATTCCCTCTTTCCAAATTGATCCACAGTGCCTCTTCCTTGCCCTGCACATCCTCCAATTGTGTGGCTTTCATATGACGTTTCATATAACGGTATTCCCCTCTTCTCCTTCCTACCCTGACTTTCCTGAACAGATTATAGCCTGGAAAAACTACATCCTAATCATGGTTCTCCAGGAATCACGTCTCTGTGATCGCCACTATATCTAACTCTTCTTCTTCTATCACAGCTTCTAGATCCAGAATTTTGTTTCCCATACTTTGAGCATTAGTATATACTGCTTACCAAACATTTTCCCCTTTTCCCATCCATTTAGAAATATTAAGTGATTTATTTACCTGAGGGCTTATACTCACTCCGGGGGCTTTGATTACCCTGCCCCATCACTTCTAGTTTAAAACCCTCTTCAGTAGATTAGCCAGCCTGCTGCCGAAGACACTTCTTCCTTTCTTTGATTGATTCACACCATCCCTGCGGTCCAGGTAGCTAAAACGCTCTCGACGACACCATCTATATAGGCACGAATTCACCTCCAGGATGTGAGTTTCTTTGCCCTTGCCTTTATCCTCGACAGGGAGGATGGACGAGAATACTACCTGCATACCTGACTGCTTTACCTTCTCTCCCACAGCCACAAAATCACTTTTGACATGTTCGCAGGGGTACCTGGCAGTATCGTTTGTGCCAATGTGGATGACCAGCATCGGATAATAGTCATCAGGCTTGATGAGTCTCGGCAAGCTCTCCGTAACATCTTGGATTTTGGCACCAAGCAGACAGCATACCTCTCATGACATGATGTCTGGTCTGCAGATGGACGTTTCTGTACCCCTCATAAGGGAATCGCCAACTACCACTATCTTACACCTTCTAGTAGTCACGGATCCAGTACTTTTGGGATTTCAAGCTCTGGTCCTTCCTCTCATCTCCTCCACTTCCAGGACAGCATACTGGTTCTTCAGTTCAAGGGCGGGGGTAGTCACAGTACCAATCTTGCAGTGTTCCGTAATCTGAGTCTAGCTGTCTTCCCTCAGCATAGCCTTTTCTTCCCAACTGCTGGAAATCTTTGACACCTCATGAACCATTTCATCGATGTACCTCATTCTAACGGATACTTCTCAATCTTGCCACCGCCTCCCTAAGTTCTTTTACTTCCTTCATGAGAGATTCAAGCTGAAGACAGCTTGTACATGGAACTTCTCCCTCTGCCTGGGGAACATTTTCTGTCTGCACAGAGACAGAAGTTTCAACCTGAGCTTTGATATGATGTTTCCCAGCCATACTGTGGTGCAGAAGAACTTATACCTGGAAGAAAAAAAAAAGAAAGGGCAAACAAATCCTACCAAATTAATGCCCTGTTCCAGAGGCAGACAGTAGTTCACGGGTTGTTATAAATAAAGAAATGAGCTAGGAGTGGGCCTGCCAGAAACTATCTTTAATGCTTATCCTCTACAACCTGCTTTTTAAATCTCTTACAAAGATGGGCAGCTTCTTTACCCTTGTGTACTGCATGGATTCTTTAACATGTTGGCACATAAGAGAAAGGTATAGTATATCTTTTTCCCTTAGTGCTGTTGAGAACCATGGTATCATAATTTTACCTCTTTGATTTCTGAACAGATTGTTGGAGACTTTCTAAACCAGGCAGGCTTGTTGGCTCTGGAGCAGTATCGGAACAATCAAGAGCTAAGTCGTCAGGTTGAAGCTTTAAGGCAAAAATGCAGGTGAGAGAGCACTGCACATGGTAACAAAAATGGTCTTATATGTGTTTTGTCTGGTGTGGATCTGATTTCAAGTCTTGGCCCAGGTCTGATGCAGCTGAGGGTGCTGTAGAGGCAACAACTTAAGGCAAGTGATGGTAGTGTTCTGGAAAGTATGATTTCACTTGACCCTCTGACCCAGGGACTGCTTTGACAGCATAATAACTGAGTTAAGGAAAGAAAAAAGGGCCTAGCAGGAAGTTGCTAATCTAGCCAAGATCTTGACAATCCAGGTAAATTGAGATATGATTAGTCGCTATCATATGGTACCGGTACTTCCATGCTCCATAGCTGAGAAAGCTCTTTTGATTTAACATGCCTTGATTTCTGAACACCAGTTTTGTATTATAAGCCTAAGTCTAAATTCAAGACTGGTATTTTGGATATATTTATTACTCGTTAGCTAAAGCTATAAATTCTCAGAAGTGAAGTCATTTTCAGACACTTGTCTATATCATGTACTTTTTTTCTTCCTTAAGTTTAACCTACCATGATAATGGAACAACAGGATTGCTGTCTACAAAACCAACCCAGGAATGACAGAAGGAAGCTCCAGTTCAGATACAGTGTGTTGCATAGCAGATCTGGAACCCTTTCTGAACCAAATAGCTTTTGGATCTGCGTGTGCTGTTGGCAGGGGGAAGAGGTTAAGCAGCTTTTGTTGTTTCTTTATAAGAAGTGAAATGAATGATTTTGAGCTGCTTTGGAATGCCACAGCTTAAGAACCTTGACTCAGCATTGGGAGTGACGTTTTGCTCTGTCTGGGAACTCTTACCTATGTTGCACAGGATAGACTTCTAAATTCATAACTTTCCCACCAAAGGCTGTGCTCATTATTATGTTTCTGTTAATGTGATATTTAGCATTGGTTAGGAGGCCTATGTAATATTTATACAAAAATAAATAGAAAAAACCTGATGGTAACCTATCAATGAAATATAATTTACAAAACCATCGGTATAAACCAAAATGACACTGAAGGTGCTTATTTAACTTTTTTCTCTTTATCTAAATTCTTTTATCAGGAACAAGCCTCAGATTGTGGCGTTTTACCCATTCAGGGTTCTTTCAAAGAGAAAGATGGCTTTTCTTCTCTTACTCCTATTAACATCACTGGCTTGAACCCATCCTCCCTACCTTAACATATACAATTAATCTTTTATTTCTTAAATTAATTTCTTCTAACTGAATTATTATTGCCTTCTAATCTTATTTCTGATAAACTCAATTCCTAGATTCCTAAAAAGTTAATAATTCATTAATATTAAAGACCATTTGAACCTCACAGTACATTTCAGAAGCTCAGAACTGACAAAAGTGCACTAGTGTAAAGTGTACTAATGCTTTAAAGTGCTGTATCAAAAGTACTATACCAAAAGTGCATTAGTGCTGTAAACTTTTTTTAGCTTCATTCAGACTTTTGAAACGTTTAAAACTTCTTGAAACCAAAAGTACTTAGCTTTTGCTCTTATGCTTTTAAGAACCAGGGCCATTGCTTGCTACTCTCAATCCAACGTGGCCTACGTTTCGCGGGGTCAAATTACATCTCTGCTGCGTCAGGGAAAAGCCTTATTAGCAACGATGGAAAGTAAAAGGTAGAGCAATTATTATATCTTAAAACAAGCAAACTAAATACTTATGACATATTTCAAAACTTGAATTATTAACTTTTTTAAAAGAAGGAAAACCATCTTTCTCTTTGAAAGAACCCTGAATGGGTAAAACTCCACAATCTGAGGCTTGTTCCTGTTTATAGGATAAAAGAATTTAGGTAAAGAGAAAATAGTTAAATAAGCACCTTCAGTGTCATTTTGGTTTATACCGATGGCTTTGTAAATTATATTTATACAAAAGACAGCAAGTGTTATCTAATGTAAATAAAATCTTCATTGTATAGACTTGCAACTTTGTGTGTTTTCACTTTTTGTTTCCAGGATAATTTTTGATATAAACAATTTTATTTATTTGGTTTTATATCTCATCCTCCCAGGAGAGCTCAGAACGTGTTACATATTAAAGAGAAGTTTGCATTTTACAGATTCCTTCACAGCTTGCTGTTGACAGGCTCCAGAGCCTTCTCAGGAAAACAGCAGATGCCAACTTCCCAAAAGCTCGGAAAGTAGGAACCAAACAGCAAAGGAGACTCTGCTGCCCAATCACTTTTATTAATATCAAGACTCAACACGATCAGATTTTCAAACTCCTGAGGCAGGCCCTTTTGGGTTAAAACACAATTGTATCGAGTCTTGATATTGATAAAAGTGATTGGGCACCAGTCTCCTTCGCTGTTTGTTTCCTACTTTTCTAGACTTCAGAGCCTTGACATCTTTCCTAACACTTTACCAAATTGTAGAACACAAAATGCAGTACAGATCCTAGCATTCTTTGCACCTTGTCTAACAAACCTGTCACTATTTGCCTGGGTCGGAAGATTCGTGCTGTTATATCCCATCCTCTCATGACAAACATGGTAGGGTGTGATATGGTATGGTATATACATATGTATCTCAAAAGAAAAAATAAATAGTAGTAATAAACGAAATTCACAAAGTTTAATGTCTGCTCCTGCTCCTCCCTGTAGCTTAACCCATAGTGATTCCAGGCCATCCGCCCGTACTGTTGTTTCCGTTCTGGCTGATGGTATGGAGTCTTTTATGTACAGCGCTATTCCTCCACCCTTTTTATGTGTCCTGTCTCTCCTGTATAGTTTGTACCCTGGTATGGCCACATCCCATTGATTGTCCTCAGTCCACCACGTTTCTGTGACTCCAATTATGTCTAGGTCCTTATTGCTGGCTGTGATTTCCAGTTCTCCCAAATGCTAGGAGCCTGAGGGCCAAAATGGGAGAACTGGAAATCACAGCCAGCAATAAGGACCTAGACATAATTGGAGTCACAGAAACGTGGTGGACTGAGGACAATCAATGGGATGTGGCCATACCAGGGTACAAACTATACAGGAGAGACAGGACACATAAAAAGGGTGGAGGAATAGCGCTGTACATAAAAGACTCCATACCATCAGCCAGAACGGAAACAACAGTACGGGCGGATGGCCTGGAATCACTATGGGTTAAGCTACAGGGAGGAGCAGGAGCAGACATTAAACTGGGTCTGTACTACCGCCCACCTGGACAACCGGAAGAAATCGACCAGGAGATGGAGGCTGAACTGAAGCAGGTATGCAGAAGCGGAAATGTGGTGGTGATGGGGGACTTCAACCATCCTGGGATAGACTGGAGTATTGGGCACTCAAACTGCGCAAGAGAAACAAAATTCATAGAAGTCACGAGGGACTGTTTCATGGAGCAGCTGGTCACGGAACCAACAAGGGGCGATGCCACTCTTGACCTAATCTTCAACGGACTAGGGGGGACAGCAAAGGAGGTGGCGGTATTACCCCCACTAGGTAACAGCGATCACAACATGATCCAGTGCAGGCTTGAAATTGGATCATCAAAGGGGAAAAGAACCACAACGACGGCACTCAACTTCAAAAAAGGAAATTATGATGCCATGAGAAAAATGGTGGGAAAGAAGCTCAAAAGCAACATAGGGAAGACGGAATCCGTAGAAAAGGCCTGGACCTTATTCAAGGAGACTGTGCACGAAGCACAAAGCATATGCATCCCCAAGTTCAGAAAAGGGTGCAAAAAAAATAGAACAAAAAACCCAGTGTGGATAACAAGTGCAGTAAAGAAGGCGATAAGCGACAAGAAAGCATCGTTCAGAAAATGGAAAAAAGACCAAACAGAGGAGAACCAAAAAGGGCACAAAGAACACCAGAAAGAGTGTCACCGAGTGGTTAGAAAAGCAAAAAGAGAATACGAAGAGAGACTGGCAAAGGAAGCAACAAACTTCAAGTCGTTCTTCAGATACGTCAAGGGGAAGCAACCGGCGAGAGAAGAAGTGGGACCATTGGACGATGGAGACAGAAAGGGAGTTGTAAAAGAAGAGAAAGAGATAGCTGACAGGTTAAATGAGTTCTTCACGTCAGTCTTCACGATGGAGAATATAACCACCATTCCGGAACCCGAGGAGATCGTAATAGGAGACCAAGACGATAAGCTGGTCGATTTAGAGGTAAGCCAAGAGGATGTACTCAAGCAGATCGACAGACTAAAGAGCGACAAATCGCCGGGTCCGGATGGCATTCACCCAAGGGTACTCAAGGAACTAAAAGACGTAATAGCGGAGCCACTTCGACAGATATGCAACCTATCCTTAAAAACCGGAGAGATCCCGGAGGATTGGAAAATAGCAAATGTCACGCCCATCTTCAAGAAGGGCGCAAGGGGGGACCCGGGAAACTACAGGCCGGTGAGCCTGACCTCAGTCCCGGGAAAGATGATGGAGGCACTGATTAAAGACAGCATCTATGAGCACATCGAAAAAAATGGGCAGCTAAATCCGAGTCAACATGGCTTCTGTAAGGGTAGGTCATGCCTCACAAACTTATTGTACTTCTTTGAGGGAGTGAACAGCCAGGTGGATAAAGGGGAATCTATAGACATCATTTACCTTGATTTCCAAAAAGCCTTCGACAAGGTGCCACATGAGAGACTGCTTAAAAAGATATGGAACCACGGGGTACAAGGGGAGGTCCACCGATGGATCAAAAACTGGCTGGCAAACAGGAAGCAGAGGGTTGGCGTAAAGGGCCACTACTCAGACTGGAAAGGGGTCACGAGCGGAGTTCCGCAGGGGTCGGTGCTGGGACCACTCTTGTTCAATATCTACATAAATGACCTAGAGGCGGGAACTAAGTGTGAAGTCATTAAATTTGCAGATGACACCAAACTATACAGCAGGGCTCAAACCAAGGAAGACTGCGAGGATCTCCAAAAGGATCTAACGCAGCTGGAAAAGTGGGCCGAAAAGTGGCAGATGAGCTTCAACGTGGGGAAATGCAAGGTCATGCACGTGGGGAAAAAGAACCCGATGTTCACATACAAAATGGGGGGAACATCACTAGGGGTTAGTAACCTGGAGAGAGACCTGGGAGTGATGGTAGACGCAACACTGAAGGCATCGGCGCAATGCGCCACAGCCTCTAGGAAAGCAAACAGAATGCTGGGTATCATTAAGAAGGGTATTACGACCAGGACGAAGGAAGTCATCATGCCGCTGTATCGTGCAATGGTACGGCCGCATCTGGAGTACTGTGTCCAGTACTGGTCACCGTACCTCAAGAAAGACATGGCGGTACTTGAGGGAGTACAAAGAAGAGCAACCAAACTGATAAAGGGAATGGAAAATCTCCCATATTCTGACAGATTGAAGCAGTTGGGACTTTTCTCCCTGGAAAAGCGAAGACTTAGAGGAGACATGATAGAAACCTTCAAGATCCTGAAGGGCATAGAAAAAGTAGACAGGGACAGATTTTTCAAATTAAGGGGCACCACAAGTACAAGGGGGCACTTGGAGAAATTGAAAGGGGACAGGTTTAGAACAAACGCTAGGAAGTTCTTCTTCACTCAGAGGGTAGTGGACACATGGAACGCGCTTCCAGAGGCTGTTGTAGACAAGAAAACATTAAATGGTTTCAAAGAAGGTTTGGATAGATTCCTAGAAGAAAAAGGGATTGGGGGGTATAGATAGGTATAGACCATTGCTCAGGCAATGGGCCTGATGGGCCGCCGCGGGAGCGGACCGCTGAGCAGGATGGACCTATGGTCTGCCTCAGCGGAGGCAACTTCTTATGTTCTTATGTTCTTATGTTCTTAAATATGTTACTCACCAGAGGTGGGTAGTCCCCTGCAGATCTACATTTAACATGAAAAACGGGAGGAAGAAAAGGCCTCAAGTTGATTTTTTCTCACAGTAATCAACAAGTGATTAAAAGCTGCTGCTGCTCTTCTCATCGACATAGAAAACTCTGACCCTAGCAAATGTAAAGATCAAGAAAAGGGGCTACACCCACCACAGTGCACTCATTTATATAGATCAAATGAAATTCACACTTAACACTCCCGCTGAAGACGGTATAAGAACTTTGGAAGATTTTTCAATGTTTAGTGTTATGCCTGAGGATAAGGGTAGGCAAATGGGAACAGTTTGTGTGTTGCATTGTGTAACCAAAGTAATTTTGTTTTGGTAATGTTTAGTTTTAGATTCTTGGATAATGCCCAAAAGTAGATTTTGTCAGTGTCTTTAGAGACCTTAATGAAAGCACCCTTCACATCTCCATTGAGTGGAATTAGGAGAACGATGTCTGCTTAGGATAGTAGACATTCTCCATCTGTGAAGGGAAGGCTGCCTAGGAAGCTCATAAATAAATTGAAGAGTACTAGTGGTAGTGGGGGCCCCTGGGGTATTCCACAGAATGCTTTCCAGCTTTGAGAAAAGGTGCCCTACACTGTTTCCATCACGCCTGTTTTCAGGGATAGATTACAAACCTGGTATAGTAGTTCCACTATTTCCTCCTTTAGTTTTTTCAATACCCTAGGGTGGATTCCATCCAGGCCCGGAGATTTGTCAGTTTTTAATCTATCTATCTGCTTGTGTACAAGGCTTACCTCCATGGATGTTCATTTTTCTGCTTGATCTCCTTTGAAGATTTTTCAGGTTCCGGCATGTTGGAGGTGTCTTCTTTTGTAAATACTGACAAAAAGAACATGTTTAATCTATCTGCCACTTCTTTTTCCTCCTTCACCACTCCTTTCCTATCTCCGTCATCCAGCAGTCCCACCTCCTCCCTAACCGGCTGCTTCTCTTTAACATATCTGAAGAACGGTTTGAAATTTCGTACTTCCCTGGCTAGCCTCTCTTCATATTCTCTTTTTGCTCTTATATCCATGAAGTGACATTCTTTTTGATGCTTGATTTTCAAAAAAAAAGTTACAAGGGGGGGGTATTACGATTTTCAAAAAAAAAGTTACAAGGGGGGGGGGTATTACGATTTTCAAAAAAAAAGTTACAAGGGGGGGGTATTACGATTTTCAAAAAAAAAGTTACAAGGGGGGGTATTACGATTTTCAAAAAAAAAGTTACAAGGGGGGGGTATTACGATTTTCAAAAAAAAAGTTACAAGGGGGGGGTATTACGATTTTCAAAAAAAAAGTTACAAGGGGGGGGTATTACGATTTTCAAAAAAAAGTTACAAGGGGGGGTATTACGATTTTCAAAAAAAAAGTTACAAGGGGGGGTATTACGATTTTCAAAAAAAAAGTTACAAGGGGGGGTATTACGATTTTCAAAAAAAAAGTTACAAGGGGGGGGTATTACGATTTTCAAAAAAAAAGTTACAAGGGGGGGTATTACGATTTTCAAAAAAAAAGTTACAAGGGGGGGTATTACGATTTTCAAAAAAAAAGTTACAAGGGGGGGTATTACGATTTTCAAAAAAAAGTTACAAGGGGGGGTATTACGATTTTCAAAAAAAAGTTACAAGGGGAGGGGTATTACGATTTTCAAAAAAAAAGTTACAAGGGGGGGTATTACGATTTTCAAAAAAAAAGTTACAAGGGGGGTATTACGATTTTCAAAAAAAAAGTTACAAGGGGGGGGTATTACGATTTTCAAAAAAAAAGTTACAAGGGAGGGTATTACGATTTTCAAAAAAAAAGTTACAAGGGGGGGTATTACGATTTTCAAAAAAAAAAGTTACAAGGGGGGGTATTACGATTTTCAAAAAAAAAGTTACAAGGGGGGGGTATTACGATTTTCAAAAAAAAAGTTACAAGGGGGGGTATTACGATTTTCAAAAAAAAAGTTACAAGGGGGGGTATTACGATTTTCAAAAAAAAAGTTACAAGGGGGGGTATTACGATTTTCAAAAAAAAGTTACAAGGGGGGGTATTACGATTTTCAAAAAAAAAGTTACAAGGGGGGGGTATTAGGATTTTCAAAAAAAAAGTTACAAGGGGGGGGTATTAGGATTTTCAAAAAAAAAGTTACAAGGGGGGGTATTAGGATTTTCAAAAAAAAAGTTACAAGGGGGGGTATTAGGATTTTCAAAAAAAAAGTTACAAGGGGGGGTATTAGGATTTTCAAAAAAAAAGTTACAAGGGGGGGGTATTAGGATTTTCAAAAAAAAAGTTACAAGGGGGGGGTATTAGGATTTTCAAAAAAAAAGTTACAAGGGGGGGTATTAGGATTTTCAAAAAAAAAGTTACAAGGGGGGGTATTAGGATTTTCAAAAAAAAAGTTACAAGGGGGGGGGTATTAGGATTTTCAAAAAAAAAGTTACAAGGGGGGGGTATTTAGGATTTTCAAAAAAAAAGTTACAAGGGGGGGTATTAGGATTTTCAAAAAAAAAGTTACAAGGGGGGGTATTAGGATTTTCAAAAAAAAAGTTACAAGGGGGGGTATTAGGATTTTCAAAAAAAAAGTTACAAGGGGGGGTATTAGGATTTTCAAAAAAAAAGTTACAAGGGGGGGGTATTAGGATTTTCAAAAAAAAAGTTACAAGGGGGGGGTATTAGGATTTTCAAAAAAAAAGTTACAAGGGGGGGGTATTACGATTTTCAAAAAAAAAGTTACAAGTGGGGGGTATTACGATTTTCAAAAAAAAAGTTACAAGGGGGGGTATTACGATTTTCAAAAAAAAAGTTACAAGGGGGGGGTATTACGATTTTCAAAAAAAAAGTTACAAGGGGGGGGGTATTACGATTTTCAAAAAAAAAGTTACAAGGGGGGGGTGTTTCGATTTTCCAAAAAAAAGTTACAAGGGGGGGGTGTTTCGATTTTCCCAAAAAAGTTACAAGGGGGGGGTGTTTCGATTTTCCCAAAAAAAGTTACAAGGGGGGGGTGTTTCGATTTTCCCAAAAAAAGTTACAAGGGGGGGGTGTTTCGATTTTCCCAAAAAAAGTTACAAGGGGGGGGTGTTTCGATTTTCCCAAAAAAAGTTACAAGGGGGGGGTGTTTCGATTTTCCAAAAAAAAGTTACAAGGGGGGGGTATTTCGATTTTCCCAAAAAAAGTTACAAGGGGGGGGTGTTTCGATTTTCCCAAAAAAAGTTACAAGGGGGGGGTGTTTCGATTTTCCCAAAAAAAGTTACAAGGGGGGGGTGTTTCGATTTTCCCAAAAAAAGTTACAAGGGGGGGTATTTCGATTTTCCAAAAAAAAGTTACAAGGGGGGGTGTTTCGATTTTCCAAAAAAAAGTTACAAGGGGGGGGTGTTTCGATTTTCCAAAAAAAAGTTACAAGGGGGGGGTGTTTCGATTTTCCAAAAAAAAGTTACAAGGGGGGGGTGTTTCGATTTTCCAAAAAAAAGTTACAAGGGGGGGGTGTTTCGATTTTCCAAAAAAAAGTTACAAGGGGGGGGTGTTTCGATTTTCCAAAAAAAAGTTACAAGGGGGGGGTGTTTCGATTTTCCAAAAAAAAGTTACAAGGGGGGGGTGTTTCGATTTTCCAAAAAAAAGTTACAAGGGGGAGGTGTTTCGATTTTCCAAAAAAAAGTTACAAGGGGGGGGGTGTTTCGATTTTCCAAAAAAAAGTTACAAGGGGGGGGTGTTTCGATTTTCCAAAAAAAAGTTACAAGGGGGGGGTGTTTCGATTTTCCAAAAAAAAGTTACAAGGGGGGGGTGTTTCGATTTTCCAAAAAAAAGTTACAAGGGGGGGGTGTTTCGATTTTCCAAAAAAAAGTTAAAAGGGGGGGGTGTTTCGATTTTCCAAAAAAAAGTTACAAGGGGGGGGTGTTTCGATTTTCCAAAAAAAAGTTACAAGGGGGGGGGGTGTTTCGATTTTCCAAAAAAAAGTTACAAGGGGGGGGGTGTTTCGATTTTCCAAAAAAAAGTTACAAGGGGGGGGGTGTTTCGATTTTCCAAAAAAAAGTTACAAGGGGGGGGGTGTTTCGATTTTCCAAAAAAAAGTTACAAGGGGGGGGTGTTTCGATTTTCCAAAAAAAAGTTACAAGGGGGGGGTGTTTCGATTTTCCAAAAAAAAGTTACAAGGGGGGGTGTTTCGATTTTCCAAAAAAAAGTTACAAGGGGGGGGTGTTTCGATTTTCCAAAAAAAAGTTACAAGTGGGGGGTGTTTCGATTTTCCAAGAAAAAGTTACAAGGGGGGGGTGTTTCGATTTTCCAAGAAAAAGTTACAAGGGGGGGGTGTTTCGATTTTCCAAAAAAAAGTTACAAGGGGGGGGATGTTTCGATTTTCAAAAAAAAAGTTACAAGGGGGGGATGTTTCGATTTTCCAAAAAAAAGTTACAAGGGGGGGTGTTTCGATTTTCCAAAAAAAAGTTACAAGGGGGGGTGTTTCGATTTTCCAAAAAAAAGTTACAAGGGGGGGTGTTTCGATTTTCCAAAAAAAAGTTACAAGGGGGGGTGTTTCGATTTTCCAAAAAAAAGTTACAAGGGGGGGTGTTTCGATTTTCCAAAAAAAAGTTACAAGGGGGGGGTGTTTCGATTTTCCAAAAAAAAGTTACAAGGGGGGGGTGTTTCGATTTTCCAAAAAAAAGTTACAAGGGGGGGGTGTTTCGATTTTCCAAAAAAAAGTTACAAGGGGGGGGTGTTTCGATTTTCCAAAAAAAAGTTACAAGGGGGGGGTGTTTCGATTTTCCAAAAAAAAAGTTACAAGGGGGGGGTGTTTCGATTTTCCAAAAAAAAGTTACAAGGGGGGGGGTGTTTCGATTTTCCAAAAAAAAGTTACAAGGGGGGGGTGTTTCGATTTTCCAAAAAAAAGTTACAAGGGGGGGGTGTTTCGATTTTCCAAAAAAAAGTTACAAGGGGGGGGGTGTTTCGATTTTCCAAAAAAAAGTTACAAGGGGGGGGGTGTTTCGATTTTCCAAAAAAAAGTTACAAGGGGGGGGTGTTTTCGATTTTCCAAAAAAAAGTTACAAGGGGGGGGGTGTTTTCGATTTTCCAAAAAAAAGTTACAAGGGGGGGGTGTTTCGATTTTCCAAAAAAAAGTTACAAGGGGGGGGTGTTTCGATTTTCCAAAAAAAAGTTACAAGGGGGGGGTGTTTCGATTTTCCAAAAAAAAGTTACAAGGGGGGGGTGTTTCGATTTTCCAAAAAAAAGTTACAAGGGGGGGGTGTTTCGATTTTCCAAAAAAAAGTTACAAGGGGGGGGTGTTTCGATTTTCCAAAAAAAAGTTACAAGGGGGGGGGTGTTTCGATTTTCCAAAAAAAAGTTACAAGGGGGGGGGTGTTTCGATTTTCCAAAAAAAAGTTACAAGGGGGGGGGTGTTTCGATTTTCCAAAAAAAAGTTACAAGGGGGGGGGGTGTTTCGATTTTCCAAAAAAAAGTTACAAGGGGGGGGGTGTTTCGATTTTCCAAAAAAAAGTTACAAGGGGGGGGTGTTTCGATTTTCCAAAAAAAAGTTACAAGGGGGGGGTGTTTCGATTTTCCAAAAAAAAGTTACAAGGGGGGGGTGTTTCGATTTTCCAAAAAAAAGTTACAAGGGGGGGTGTTTCGATTTTCCAAAAAAAAGTTACAAGGGGGGGGTGTTTCGATTTTCCAAAAAAAAGTTACAAGGGGGGGGTGTTTCGATTTTCCAAAAAAAAGTTACAAGGGGGGGGTGTTTCGATTTTCCAAAAAAAAGTTACAAGGGGGGGGTGTTTCGATTTTCCAAAAAAAAGTTACAAGGGGGGGGTGTTTCGATTTTCCAAAAAAAAGTTACAAGGGGGGGGTGTTTCGATTTTCCAAAAAAAAGTTACAAGGGGGGGGTGTTTCGATTTTCCAAAAAAAAGTTACAAGGGGGGGGTGTTTCGATTTTCCAAAAAAAAGTTAAAAGGGGGGGGTGTTTCGATTTTCCAAAAAAAAGTTACAAGGGGGGGGTGTTTCGATTTTCCAAAAAAAAGTTACAAGGGGGGGGTGTTTCGATTTTCCAAAAAAAAGTTACAAGGGGGGGGTGTTTCGATTTTCCAAAAAAAAGTTACAAGGGGGGGGTGTTTCGATTTTCCAAAAAAAAGTTACAAGGGGGGGGTGTTTCGATTTTCCAAAAAAAAGTTACAAGGGGGGGTGTTTCGATTTTCCAAAAAAAAGTTACAAGGGGGGGTGTTTCGATTTTCCAAAAAAAAGTTACAAGGGGGGGTGTTTCGATTTTCCAAAAAAAAGTTACAAGGGGGGGGTGTTTCGATTTTCCAAAAAAAAGTTACAAGGGGGGGGTGTTTCGATTTTCCAAAAAAAAGTTACAAGGGGGGGGTGTTTCGATTTTCCAAAAAAAAGTTACAAGGGGGGGGGTGTTTCGATTTTCCAAAAAAAAGTTACAAGGGGGGGGGTGTTTCGATTTTCCAAAAAAAAGTTACAAGGGGGGGGTGTTTCGATTTTCCAAAAAAAAGTTACAAGGGGGGGGTGTTTCGATTTTCCAAAAAAAAGTTACAAGGGGGGGGGTGTTTCGATTTTCCAAAAAAAAGTTACAAGGGGGGGGGTGTTTCGATTTTCCAAAAAAAGTTACAAGGGGGGGGTGTTTCGATTTTCCAAAAAAAAGTTACAAGGGGGGGGTGTTTCGATTTTCCAAAAAAAA
This sequence comes from Geotrypetes seraphini, assembly GCF_902459505.1. Classification (NCBI taxonomy): domain Eukaryota; kingdom Metazoa; phylum Chordata; class Amphibia; order Gymnophiona; family Dermophiidae; genus Geotrypetes; species Geotrypetes seraphini. Next base: position 25,389,871 of record NC_047101.1, on the reverse strand, counting down.
GTTACAAGGGGGGGGTGTTTCGATTTTCCAAAAAAAAGTTACAAGGGGGGGTGTTTCGATTTTCCAAAAAAAAGTTACAAGGGGGGGGTGTTTCGATTTTCCAAAAAAAAGTTACAAGGGGGGGTGTTTCGATTTTCCAAAAAAAAGTTACAAGGGGGGGGTGTTTCGATTTTCCAAAAAAAAGTTACAAGGGGGGGGTGTTTCGATTTTTCCAAAAAAAAGTTACAAGGGGGGGGTGTTTCGATTTTCCAAAAAAAAGTTACAAGGGGGGGGTGTTTCGATTTTCCAAAAAAAAGTTACAAGGGGGGGGTGTTTCGATTTTCCAAAAAAAAGTTACAAGGGGGGGTGTTTCGATTTTCCAAAAAAAAGTTACAAGGGGGGGGTGTTTCGATTTTCCAAAAAAAAGTTACAAGGGGGGGTGTTTCGATTTTCCAAAAAAAAGTTACAAGGGGGGGTGTTTCGATTTTCCAAAAAAAAGTTACAAGGGGGGGTGTTTCGATTTTCCAAAAAAAAGTTACAAGGGGGGGGTGTTTCGATTTTCCAAAAAAAAGTTACAAGGGGGGGGTGTTTCGATTTTCCAAAAAAAAGTTACAAGGGGGGGGTGTTTCGATTTTCCAAAAAAAAGTTACAAGGGGGGGGTGTTTCGATTTTCCAAAAAAAAGTTACAAGGGGGGGGGGTGTTTCGATTTTCCAAAAAAAAGTTACAAGGGGGGGGGGGTGTTTCGATTTTCCAAAAAAAAGTTACAAGGGGGGGGTGTTTCGATTTTCCAAAAAAAAGTTACAAGGGGGGGTGTTTCGATTTTCCAAAAAAAAGTTACAAGGGGGGGTGTTTCGATTTTCCAAAAAAAAGTTA